>NC_065584.1:59311106-64933606 GCF_024542745.1 Macaca thibetana thibetana
TAGATTTCCCATTACCAGCAAAAGAAGGTAGAAAGCAATGTAGAAATGTCTTCAAGATCATAGGAAAAAAATATTTCAAACTCACTTATTGTCTATCAACCAGCTAAAAGTTAAGACTGAGCTGATTACATTTTCAGACATGAAAAGACTCAAAGAGCTACACTTTGTGTGCCATTGAAAGGTGTGGTGAAACATGAAAGAGGAAAATCATGGAATTCGGGAAAGTAACAGGCTGTCAGGCTTTTACATGGGAAATGAATGAAACACATTTCTGAGATTAAGAGGAAGAAAATTTTCAATATAACACCTATACAGAAAGCCCAGAAGCAATAAAATCATACTGGATTAGGGCAAAAGAGGTATAATTCCAAGGTAAAAGAGGCAGCAGGTTAGGATGGAGTGTAGAAATAAAATAAGTTTCCTGATGGGTTTGAAAGTTTTATGAGAAAGCAGGAAGTTTGTCAGAGGTTTTGTAGATTGATTTCTATAGGATTTCTCTTTCCATTTAATTTGGTTCAGGTTGGGTTTCTCTAAGACTACAGGTCTTAATACATATGGAAACACATAAGCCACACCATGGCGTCGCAATTGTTGAAAATAAAAATGTGGAACTCTCTGAGCCTGGGTAGTGTAGAGACCATTGAGAATAATTGCACATCAGGGCAGGAGTTATCAAGGCCCTGTTATGTAACAGTGAAGCAGTTAACATATCTCTGGCATTTTACTGGCTCAGACCACATGTCCAGTGAGAGTCTGTCACCCAAATTATGGTTATAAAATACTAAAACGCTGATTTTTTTCCCCCTATTTTGAAAGACCTTTGTTAATGTGCTATAAGAAAAAGATAACTTCAGGGCCAGGTGCAGTGGCTCACGCCTGTAATCCCAGCACTTGGGAGGCCAAAGCAGGCAGATCACCTGAGGCCCGGAGTTCGAGACCAGCCTGGTCAACATGATGAAACCCTGTCTCTACTAAAAATACAAAAATTAGCTGGGCCTGGTGACATGGGTCTGTAGTCCCAGCTACACAGGAGGCTGAGGCAGGAGAATCACTTGAACCCGGGAGCCAGAGGTCGCAGTGAGTGGAGATGGCACACTGCACTCCAGCCTGGGTCTGGGTGACAGAGAGAGACTCTGTCTCGAAAAATTTAAAAAAAAAGGAAAAAGAAAAAGACAACTTCAAATTCAGTAGAACCACCTGGAAGAAAATAGGGAAGAGCAGAATTATTTTATAATTTTTTTAAAAGGCATTCTTGCTGCTTGTTTTCAGTGACCTGAAGCAATCATTTGATTATAATTCATCTTTAAGAAGAATGAAAGTTAAGTTTCCTGCCACAACTTAGATCAGAAATCATGTAATTTGGGATATTTTAGGATGGGGAAATGGGAAACTGGGGATGAGTCAAATCATCACCAGAACCTGAGTCTCAGACCCTTGCCAAGCACTGAATACACCCTATTTAACAGGGGTAATAGTGTCATCTATTATTGGACTCACATTGTAGAAGCCATTTTTGAAGTTCTACAATTAACACATTCCCTAAGCCATCGTATCCCTATGTATAAACTGTACTATCATCTGGAAAATCCACATTTAGATATAATGTAATCAATAAATACCCACAAGTACATTCTTCAGAAGTGATGAAACAGTTGGGATTTATGGTCATTTCCAGGGAATTATAGGTTTCTGGCCAGTGTTCTGTACATCATATTTGTATCAATATCTCCTTCCTACTGACTTGCCCCCTGGAATTCCCCAACATACCCCTGGTCTCTACTGCAGGTTTGGGCTTAAGCAGCCTTATTTGCAACCTATGGCCCTTTCTCCAGATGACTAGCCAGAGAGTGCCATATCTAGCCTGCCCAGAGTCAAAAACATTCTTTCAAAAATCCTAATTTTAAGAAGTACAGATAACTAAGTCAAATAGGATTCTGTTCTACCGTTTCCACAGTTTCCATAAAGCTTACACAAGTGTCTTCCTATTGTTTCATGTGAAATGCTGTTCTATTATTTTTTGACCTTTTTTGTCCTTCTTTGAATGAATGTCTGTTTCATAATACAAACAAACAAAATCTCTTCTTAAAATATTTTGGCAACTTAAACATTTATTAAACTCTAGCTTCTATGAGACAATAATACTTAACACACATTATTAAGACAAGCAATATGTTTTGTACATGCAACTTCCCAAATGTACTTATGACTGCCGCTATAATGTGTTGTGTCAATGTTCATATTAATCTAAATTTAAACTTGTATTAAATATGATAGTGGGCCGGGTGTGGTGGCTTATGCCTGTAATCCCAGCACTTTGGGAGGCCAAGGCAGGGGGATCATGAGGTCAGGAGTTCAAGACCAGTCTGGCCAACATGGTGAAACCCTGTCTGTATTAAAAATACCAAAAAAAATGGCTGGGTTTGGTGGCTAAGTAGGTGTAATCCCAGCTACTTGGGAGGCTGAGGCAAGAGAATTGCTTGAACCTGGGAGGCGAGGCGGAGGGTGCACTGCACTCCAGCCTGGGTGATAAAGCAAGACTCTATCTCAAGGGAAAAAAAAAAAATATATATATATATATATATATGTATGTATGTATGTATGTAAATATATACACACATACACACACATATATCACATATATACATATGTGATATATATGTGTATATATGTGTGTGTATGTGTGTGTATATATATATACTTGAGAGAATAAAATTTGTGACTTTCTTAAACAACCCAATAGAACACCCCAAATAAAGAAGACTATGGTATTCTATAAATTTCTCATGTAAAATCTAGCCAATTATATGACTATTTCTAGTTCTATTTCTGAATAGGACAAATAAAAGAAAATCTTATTTCTCATTCTAATTCTGATTTAAATTTAGTCAAGTAAAAGAGGTTAATAAGAGATATAAAACACTTTCTGGTTACTAGCAGATATACATAAGAAGTAATTATTACTAATAGCAATTTAGTACTATACATTTATTTCTATTTATACATTGGTTAGTAAAATCAAGTAAAAAAACACGTTAATGTATTCTTGAAAGTGCTCATTACTTTGTTTATTAAGGCACTGAAATATATTTGATGTTGAATTTGTCATACATCCTAAAGTTCTAAATGCACTTAGAGGGGAAAGCATAATTGAGGTCAAGATGTGAAGATTTATAATTCCAAATGATTTCTGATAAATGGAAGTACTGTAATTCATAAGGTAAATTAAAAGGTTTCTGATTTGGGATTATATGACTTTTTCTCTTGTTCTTTTATGTCAGAGTTCTCCATTATTTTGTCATTGGTTATTTTGACAAATTGAAGAGATGTGTAGAAATAGTAGAGATGTTTGAGGCCAGCGGGCTGAAGTATATTTTAATGAAGTACATGGACTACTGGAGGTCTTTCAACTACCATGTCTCTTGTAGACCATGGCCTGCTCTATAGTCCATGTTGGCAATTTCTCCTGTTACAATTAATTTCACATGTGGTTAACTTTATCTTCTTACAGGATAGTTGAGATGATTTTTGCACATCCAACCAAAAATGTTTGGTTAGACAAACATTTGTTATTTTTGAGGCACTAGACTTACAGAATTGAAAAGGCATGTACTTTATTTTTAATAATCTCAGAATCTAATTAAGGGAGACATGAAAACAGCTCATGATGGTACAGGGAAGATTCATATGTCCACGATTATGGGGAAACAGTGCTTCTAGATTGAATGGTATCTCCCTAAATTTCACGTGTTGAAGCTGTAACCCTTCATGTGACTGTGTTAGAGATAGGGTCTTTAAGGTGATGAGTAAGGTTAAATGAGGTCAAAAGGGTTGAATTCTCACTCAATAGAACTCAACAGAACTTGCCCTAATAGGAAGAGAAAGAGGTACCAGAGCTCACTCTCCATCATGTGAGAACATAGCAAAAAGATGGCTGTCTGCAAACCTGTAACAGGTCCCTCACCAGAACTGACTACACAGGCACCCTGATGTTAGACTTCTAGCCTCCAGAACTGTAAGAATATTAATTTCTGCTGTTACAGCCTCCCAATCTATGGTATTTTGTTATGGCAGCACAAGCTAATGTACACGAAATGGGAAAATTTAACCCTGGTTGAGGGGACAGGGATGATATAAATCTTTACAGAGAAGCTGACTGTGATATGTAAAATAATGTTCCTTCCCATCGAAACTTGTAAATGTGTTACCTTACATGGCAAAACAGATCTATCTCTTAGGGCCTTCAGATGGAATGCAGTTTGGCCAAGACCTTGATTTAGCCCAAGACCCTTTTCAGAGTTGTAACTTCCAGAAGTGTAAGATAATAATTTTTGTTATTTTAAGCCACTTGGTTTGTTGTAACTTGTTACATCAGCAAAAGGAAACTAACACATCACATACTGGGCTTTGGCCTTGCTTTAGATGGCAAAATGGGCAGAATGTGCATTCACAAGCAAAACAAGGAACTGAGTTGGGGAAAGCAACTGTCATTGCACAAATGTCAGCATGAAAAAGAATGGCTGGTTCAGAGAACTAAGTGATTCAGCTTGGATAAAGTACAAAGGGTGAGCTGGAATTAGAGGGTGGTGAAGCCTGAAAGCACTGGCAGAGATTGCAATTTGAAGACATGGTAGGCCTTGCAAGTTGCTTGAGTTTTGTTGTAGGGAATGAGGTGAAGGTTTTAGACGTCATGCTTGGAGATGCAATTATCAAAAGACTAACAGAAAGGCAGTGTGGGAGACAGCTGGGGATTTGGAGTGGGGATAATCCTGAACATTTAAATACCATTTAGAGGACTATAAAGGAGTGTGATCTCTACCTAACTCGCCAGATCCATCCTTTAGTCTTTAATATTTTCTTAAGCAGACCCAGTAATTTTCTACCACTTTACTGTGTTCCATCTGTCCAACTTCTCTTATCCATGCAAAGTTAATGATTAAAATGTTGCATTATATAGTTAAAAGAAAAATACCAACTTTTAATTTCTTATCCACTTTAATTACCATAGCTGGATATTAAAATCTTTACTTCCCTAAAACCCAGTTAATAAGAACACAGGAATATATAAGGAATATATAAGGATTCGTTTTTCAGCTATTGCCACTTTCTCCAGATTGTTTATGTTATCTGCATCAAAAGTTCATGGAATTACTCTTTTCTGTGTTTCTACAATGTGTTGTGCATAATTAGTACTGTATATATATGTACACTGCTACTTTGCATGTCTATGTTCCTTGCTAGTCTGTAATTCCTTTAAGGCAAAGAGAAATTTCTTTATCTTTACATCTCTGGCACTTGCTGATACATAATAGATGCTCAATAAACGTTTGTTGAAAAATAGTAAATAAGCAATGATAAATAAATGACAACTATTACAGTTGTTGGTCAGATACATATTCATTATCTTCCCAGAGAAAATCATCTGAATTGTGCAAAGAGAAAAAATCAACATCAGACAAGAATACATATAGATGTGAAACTCAGAATTGATGATGCCAAGTAGTCAAGGAAGATTTCATATGAAGAAAAAAACAGCAGGGAAATTGTTGTACCTATGACTGCTAGGCTTATAGTAGCCCCATGACAACTGGAAGCAGTAAGAGCAAATTTTCTCAGGAAAAGCATGCCTACAATTCAAGGGATTGTCTCAGAAAAATGATCTCCAAAGTAGAGTAGGATTGAGCAGGAGATGGTAGTTGCAATAGCATCTGTATCTATTTGCAGGTTACTGCAATAATAGTCCTTTGCACAATATCCAGGCAGGCCATACTGATTCTCTATTGAAAAGTGAGCTATATGGCAGTTTGCTTGGAAGAAAAAGAGAGTTGTTAGAACAAAAATGGCAATTATTTGAAATTCTTTATTATCATAATTATTAGAATTTTTCATGACTTTGACTAATTAGTCATATTAAATTACTTCACTACTTATTTTATGTATTTATATACTTGACAAAGTAACCCGATTTGCTCTCTAATTAATGTAAAGAATTTTACTGTTTCCAGAATCTACTGTATCAGCAATAACATCAGATTTATGAGAGCTAATCTCATTAATATTAATGGAATTTTTACATATAAATCTCATCATGTATCACTGACAGATGAGAGGTTGGTGAAAACTCTAAAAATCTCATGGGCTAAGGACATTAGCAAAAATGGATGGTATCAAGGGATAGAAACCTTATTAAAGCATTGTCATCTAAATTATATTCATCAATGGTAAGAAATAATTGTCATTGTATCATAGAGAAAATGAGCATTTTTACAGAATCGAAATAGATTCAAGTCTCCTTTCTTTTGGAGGAAAGTAGTATGGTGATACCTGCAAATGGAAAAATCACTGAGAATATATTTTGGCATAAAATTTCCTTGACAACTGTCTGATCATTTTTTGGAAATTATGCTTTTTTAAATGTTGCTTTAATTTATATATTTCAGTGAAGAAGAAAACCTCAGTTAAATGCTTACTCCCCTAAATAGTTCATTCAATTTTCTGGGTAGCTACCATTTGCTATGCTTTGAAAACTTTAAGGCAGTAGAACAAACAGCAGCTGTGGCAGCAAGGGTGAAAGTGATATTACAGCTGTAGTAATATTGATTTTCATCAATAAACAAAGTTAACCTTAGGTTGAGTGGGGAAGAGGGATTCCTAAGGCAACACATATTTCAACTTGAGAATTATCAGTCTAGAGCACAAATACTTGTACCCATACATGCATTAACTGAAAATATTTAATTGACAACATGTAGAAATCAAGGTGGCATAGGATGAAAGGCTAGTCGTTTCTTTTTGTATCTTTTACATTAAAATCTATGACTGCTTCTCCTCTGAATCAAAGCACTTCAGTTAATCTTCATTAAACGTATCAAATGCAATTTTCAATGGAATAAAGAACCTTTATAAAAGCAAGTTAGATGAGTAAAAATAAAACAGATTGGAAAAAGACAGCTATTATAAAAACTTTTTCAACTTTAACAGAGCTTATAGGAGATTACTTTGAACAATTTCAGTCCACTTATTTAAATAATCAACACATTTGCCAACACATATATTTAATACTGACTATGTATAACACTATAGTAGATACTGGAGGTGGAAGTGCAAGTAAAAATACAAATAAATATTTAATTAAAATCATTGTATTATGGGCCAAGAGAAAATTACAAGAGCATACATCAGAGGGATTTAATTTAGATAGAAGAGGTTATGTGTAGACAGCAGAATGAGCAAGAGCTTCTTTAGGAACTAACATCTAAAATCAGAAAAGGAGTGAGAGATGATTCGCTAGAGGATGCCACTGGGGCTAGTGAACGGGAGGGCCTAGACAGATAGAACAGGGCCAGTGGTTTCCTGAGTGAGAAAAGACTGTGGCAATTCAACTGAAAGGCCAATGTGGCTGGGATACAGAGGGGTGGAGTAAAACAATGTGAAAGTAGAGAGATACTGGAGGACCTTCATCTATCTGGCAAAACTTTTGACCGGTATGCTAACAACTTTAAAAGCCATTCAATGATTTTAAATAGGGGAGTGGCATGATTATTTCTGACTTTGTAAATCATCACTTTGGCTTTAATTTGGAAAGGGAAGCAAATGGAGAATGGATCATATTCAAGTAAAGATTTTTGTGCTAAAAATATTGTAAAATATGTGTAGCCTTTCAGGTAGTGATGTAGGAAAGCAATATACATCCTGATAGCCCAATTCTAATTTAGTTTTACATTTTAAATATTCAGCAATTAAATTCATTATTTGGGTTTTTAAATTTATACCAACTACTTCATATTTAATAGAATGTCATAAAATGTCTATGGGTAAAAATCATATTATAAAATAAGTAAATGGTTTTATATAATTAATAATTGATACAGTCATAACAAAAAAGCTCTGATTATTAAGATAAAGATAAACTTTCCACTAGTTTTAGGTACATATTTAAAATAATGCTATCTATCATGATAAATATTTTTATCCATCATCGTCTGCAGATAACTTCCCAGAAATGTCAGTGGAGTGCAGAAAAAATTAATAATTCCCCTTTATTCTATAAGCAAAAAAATAAAGTAAAAGAACAGATGCAACAACAAAACAGCAACCAGGGAGAAATATTTGTTTATTTTCTTCCCATATATTGATCCTTCTTTTAATTTTAAAAATTTACAACACAGCAAACATCAAATAAGTAAATAAGAGTGAAGGCTGTGGCATGGATCACAAGCCCTTAGATAACTCATATTCAGATGAGAGACCCATCCCTGATGGGTTACTGAGGCAAAGCTGATATTTTATCTCACTGCTTTATAAGCTTTCTTTACTAGATTTTGTTTCTAGTGCAGTGAAGTTGGTACAATCATCAAGACTTGCATCCCTTTGACACGTTTATCAATACGAATGTACAAGACCCTAAAATCATTTAAAATTAGCATTTACTGACACTTAACTGGTAAGGTATTAATTGGCAGAAGGGTATTTTGCATGCAAAGTCCACATCGTATGTCACCTTTAATTTACAGCTATGGCAAGTTCCATGCTGACACATTTGTAAAGGTAAAGCCATTAGTTATTTGCCTCAGACCAAGAACATGGTATACCTTTTAATTTCCAGCCTATCATAGGTTTAATCTAAATATCTTTAAGCAGTTTTTGGCAATAATTTTGAGGGTCAACATGCAAATATTTAACTCAGAATCATGTGCAACTCAAAACTGTCAGGCTATTACCATGTTGACATTCCTGATAGCCTATGTTGACATTCCTGATATATTTTTATTTCATTTCAAAAGAAGAAAATTCAACTAGATATTACTGAATTTCTCAAACTGTCTAAACAATGAATGGCAAATTGGAGACATAGTTCAATAGATTTATAATTGAACTATTGTAGTACTTGCTACTTGTCTTTAGTTACAAATTTTAAACTGAAGACATAGCTATCTTCTGGAATTAAAACTCAGTTTCTGTACAATAAAAATACACTTAACAGAGTAGAAGTTTTATAAGGTTAGCATTGTATGTCTGGCTTGGAACTAACTATGACCATGATCTTGACCAGATTTTTAGATTTGTTCACTTAAAAATATGATATATAAACTTTCCAATAAAATAATGAACGTAATAAAATAAATAAGGCAGAAATGAATAACTTTATATATATAAATACACACAAGTATATATCTACAAATATTTTATACACATTAGTATATAATATGAATATTTATAGGTGTGGATTTAGTATAATGCACCTACTATTCAGAATGACAAATATTTTCTGGCTTATGTCCTGTACTTCGTGGCCCTGAATTGTGTCCCCATCTCTGACATAGTTTTTTAATAGTATCAAAGACGCTTTTTTTTACAATAGTACAGTAGTTCCCTCCATCTCTGTAGTTTCATTTTCAGTAGTTGCAGTTACCCGTGATCAACTGCAATCTGAAATATTCAATGGAAAATTCCAGAAACAAACAAGTCATAAGTTTTGAATTCCAAGCCATTCTGAGTAGTGTGATATTCTTTGCCCCGCCTGTGGCATGAATCATCTCTTTGTCTGGTGCATGCATGCTGTAGATGTCCCCCGCCTGTGAGTCACTTAATAGCTATCTAGGTTGTCTGATTGACTGTCATGTTATGGCAGTGTTTGTGTTCAAGCCATCCTTATTTTACTTACTGATGTCCTCAAAGCACAAGAATAGTGATGCTGCCAATTCAGATCTACCAAAGAGAAGACAAATATTTGCCCAATATAAATTGCTGCTGTGCCTAATTTATAAATTAAACTTTATCATAGGCAAGTATAGGAAAAAAACACGGTATCTATGGGGTGGTAACCATGGGGTTCATCACCATCCATGGTTTCAAGCATCCACTAGGGGTTTTGGAAAATATTTCACACAGATAAGCAAAGTCTACTGTATTCATAGTGATGGTCCTTTTGAATTCCTAAAATGTATAAATATAATGAAAAATAATGGTTTATACAAAATGCTTATTAAATATAAAGGTAATTAATGTCCCATCAGTAGGTGACACATCTTTTCCATTGGTGGTGTTTTCCATCAGCAACTGGAAATTTCATCTGAAAGGTTCTTTGATTCTGACTCATAGTAAGCCTCTATAGAGTGCTGGAGTTTATGTGATAGTCTCTGGTCATTAACAAAATGACACTGAGGTAAGGGAAATTATCCAACAGCTGAAACAAAGGCCTTAGGTTGTAATTATGCAAACAAAACAATATTATTTATTAGAACATAGCTTAACATCTGTTTGCAACCATATTAAAATGAACTTGTGATTATTTTCTGTCATTCTTTGCTTTGTAACCTAATGCAATGTCTTGTGTAAAATATACACTCATTAAATTATTTAATGGTATCCTTATTCTAAAGTCTGGCTTATCTTTTATATCAGTGTTAATGTTTACCTGTATAAAATTCTGTTTCAACTAATAGAATGCAAAATGATAGAAGAGAAGCAGTCAGAGTCTGGCAGAGCCATAACCAATAAGATGGCATGAATATTAAAAGGAGAAGTCATGCAAGAATAACCTTGATTACCTTTTTGTCAGAACATGGCATTTGATGAAAGGAAGTCAGTAAGCATAGATTATTTTTAGGAGTGCATTTTTTTGTAGTGCCTCAAATATTTAATTTAATTCAAAAAGGCTTTGAAATGAGTTTTGCTTTGATATGTGAACCTTGTTAGAGAGATCATAACCAAACAATGGTTGTGTATTCAGAATAAGTGGGTTTATCACTTGTGTTAACAGTTTCCATATAGAGTGGACCAAAGAGTCAGATAGAAACCACAGCACATCTGAAACCAGTCTCAGATGTTTAAAGCCAAGCAACTTAGCAATAGTATTGATACTATTTATCTTTCTAAAATTTTATTCATAGCAGTCATCAAATTTGATTTAATAGTTTACTTGTTTCTTACTCATCTCCTAGCCACATGCAGAATAATTTTGATGAAAACAGGGAACTTATCTGACTTACTCACAGAAGTCAGAGCAGAAACAATAGCAACTTGAGCAGAAACAATAGCATATGGTAGCCATAAGGTTAAAAATTATTATAAGAATAAATGAAATGCAATTTTATTCTCCATGGTTTTCTGCATTTTAAAAGTTTTACACACTTAGTGTGTATTTCTTTTATAAAGGAAAACAATAGAAAGTTACAACTTTCTTATTTATATTTGTTGTTGCAGCATTTGTGCTTTGAATCTGTTCTTGTAAACTAGAAAGCTCAGAGGACAACATAGTCTACTGTGTCTATACAATCAGCAGTCTGAATAATTGTATTTTTCCTTTTTAATATTTATAAACAATTTAAGAATGTTGAAAGAGTAAAGGAAGGGTGCAAAGAGTTTTTAAAATTTTGGATATGATATTTCACCACTGTTTGTAAAGAAAATTTTCAGGAGTCCACATTCAAATAGGCATAGATAATTTTTATAAGTTCAAATTTTATTATTGACATTATTTTCAACCCAAAGCTTTCATAGAGAGCCCTTTATGGTTAATGAATCTGATATCATAGTGAGATATTAATAAGGAACTCAAAAATTGTTGTGTTTGTTGAATACAGAATTCCTGAAGGCTACATTTTTAAGTATAGAGATTTCTAGTATACAGCACAGTGTCTGGCCCATCATAAGGACACATTACCTATTTGTTAAATTAATGAACAAAGCTAGGTGTGAAAAGGACACAGTCTCTTTTCTCAAAATATCCTAATTCTATGTAGAGGTGCCTTGGAGTAATTTTTTGTCAAGCCATAAAAGGTGCAGCTTAAGTAATACAAGGAGAGGTGGGTGAGTAAAGATTCCATAAATTACCAATGTTATCAATTATAAGGTGAAAAATATTTTAATAAACAACATTATCTACATGTACATCAAGATACAAATATATCACTCTACCAAACATTTGAAATTTAGCTAGAAGATTTAGGTAAATACTTTTTATAATCTATGCTACCCTTCCTGTATAGCCATCGCTCTGAAATGTTGGTACTAGCAAAGACAAAGAACACTGGAGTTCTTTATGGATTAAAATCATATGCCTAGGAGTGCATTGGACGCATACATATCACATACAATGGACAGTGTGGGTTTGGTGAGAGACCTACGAGAGAGCGTAGCAGTGGAATATAGGCCATACAACAGGGAGCGTGAGGTCAATTAGTAAAG
Organism: Macaca thibetana thibetana; assembly: GCF_024542745.1. Lineage (NCBI taxonomy): Eukaryota > Metazoa > Chordata > Mammalia > Primates > Cercopithecidae > Macaca > Macaca thibetana. The sequence goes on from NC_065584.1 coordinate 59,323,293, forward strand.
CTTAGGTAGGTCATACTCAAAGCTAAAATGAGGTCCTTGAAGAAAAACAGATAACTCAGTTAAAAGGGGAATCCACAAGTCTGATTATGAGTTATGCACATGAAACACAGATTGGAGATTTGATGGAAAATCAGGAACATCTTGGACTGATAAGAATCACAATGGGAGAACCTAATGATCTAGAAGTATTCCAGGCAAAAGTGTACTGGTAAGTCATGGTAGAACCTATTTTCAGAGCTCAAAGTTTTTACTCTCACATGTCTTAAGGAGAGGACCACACTGATTCCATATGACACATGAAGCTGTTTTTTCTTTCTTGTTTGCTTGCTTGCTTGCTTCTTGCTTTCTTGCTTTCTTTTTGGTACCAGACAGCTAAGTCTTACTAACCTTCTAGGAGATGTTGCCTAGGTAGGTGGAGCAGCAGCTAATATATATATATATATATATATATATATATATATTTCTATATAATCTTATCTAAAAAGTAGATGATCTATCTAAATACCAGGAAATAAAATAATTAACTGTCATGATCAGGAGGCTTAAAATATATTCCCTTTTCCAAAATATATATGCACAGTTTTTGGATAGAACTATCATGGTTGACTGATCTATCAATCTTGTTAATGCAAAAGTCAATACTTTCAGAAACCTTAAAGCAGTTTCTATGAACCTGATGCTGGAAAACAAAGTCTGATTCAAATGTCTCTGTTTGATGCTTCCAGAGGCAATTAATGAAAAGACTACATCTATCACTACAAATAATGGTAATACCGAGGAATTAAAATTGAACTTAGAAGAAATTAGGTGCTGATGAGGCTATAATCTTTCTATTCTTATCAAGAAACAAAAAAAAAGGCAGATTTTGGAAGTGACACTAGTTTGACAAAATAAGACAGAAATTTAAATGAGCCTTGCAAAATAATGCTATCTGTAGGGAGTGTTCATGGTCACTATATGAGTTTTGCATGGAATGGAACCATCAGTCAAACCAGTGATGTCTACGCTGACCCATCACAATTAGGCATAATAACTTTCCAAATCAAATCTGTAAAATCCTGGCTGCCATTCTTTTGTGATAAAGCACAACTCTCAGATTTAGGAACACAAGCCTCACTCACTTTTAGGAAATCACATTTCACTTTATTAAAGATCCTTTTTTCTTGAAGATTTCTTGATAAACTCCACATCGAACTGAATGTTACCTTATTGTAACATAATTGCTATTAATGACATGAAATATTTTTTGAGAGATAGAAAACAGTTGACATAAAATATGGACCTTTGTTAAAACATTTTATAGAGAGGTAAGTGCAGTATTTACCTTCGAAATACTCTTTTTAACAAGACATCAAATGAAATGGTAAACAGTCCTCTTTTCTTATCAAAGTTCTTTGATGGTGAAAATAATATTTGTAGAAGGCAAGAGTAGAAAGTATAAGTCACATGACTTTCTCTATTAAGGATTATGATTATGTTAAAAGGTGACAATAAATTGTGTTAAAACTATAAGAATGACTAAAAATTGTGTTAAAAATATGTGACTACCCAAAAATAAGCTGCCTTTTGGTGAAACAAATTTTATGTTGAATTCATTGGTATATCATATTTAAGCAAAACTAAGACTATAATGGCATCTTATAAAGTTTGATTTTTAATGGCTAGACTTGGCTAGGGAATGAGATTTAGGAAGATAGTTTACATATAATTTTTAATTCTAATTTTCTCTAGTTTTAATATCAATGTGTTCTTTCATTCCACATATATCCATTGATCACTTTCTGTGAGCAAAGTGCACACCTAGGTACTAACATACTTCTTCTTTCCATAGTCTAACAAAATATTGTATCGGTCACGATTATAGGAGGTTTTTGTCTTAACGTTTTATTATACAAAGTGTAGGCATGTACCAAAGCATATGGAAATCTGTAAAAAATAATCCATACGCACAAAAGTAAGCTTCAACAAATAAGAACCCATGGTCAATCTTACTTCCTTTAGTCCCTCTCCTACTTTTCCAGCTCCCATGTTATTTTGAGGCAAATTCTATGTTTAATACCATTTTATCTATAAGTACTTTAGTAATTATCTGTAAAATATATGGTTTCTTTTATAGCTATATTTTTACAAAACCACTTCACCATATTACATCTAAAATTTGACAGTCTCTTAATATCAATTACATAGCTAGTGTTAAAATTTCCAATTATCATTTTTTATTTAAAAAATTAAATTATAGCACATATAAAAAGTGCAAAAATAATAAATGAACAGTTTGGTGAATTATCCTAAAGTACAAAACTTATATAAGATACAGATCAAGAAATAGAATATTCCTAGAGTCACTGAAATTTTCTCTTGCCCCCTTTCAAGGGAAACCATTATTCTGACTTCTGCCTAGATTAGCTTTGCCTGTTTTTGAATTTGATGTAAATGAAACCAACAGTGCATACACTTTTGCATTTGGTTTGTTTTACTGAACAATTTGTCTGTGGGAGTCTCCATATGTGTGTAGTTATAGTTCATTGTTCATTTATTCTCATTGCTGTGTAGCATTCCATTTTGTATCATTATTTGTCAATTCTATTATCAGTTCCATGTGGAGCCACATTGGAATCTGAGGCTAAAGGAAACAATAATATGGATCCTGCTTTTTTTTTGCATTAATATTGATTTTTAAAATGTTGTATTAAATTTATGTATCTTGATTATAGTCTTTTTATAGCCACTTAATTTTTTCTCCTGAAACAAGTGCTTCACTTACTTCACTCTAGTCCCAACTCAGTCTACTATAAATGGACATGTCAGCTGCATACAGTTTTTGGAGATTATAAATAGTGTTGATGTAAACATATTTATATATTTCTGTTAAGTATATATGCACACACATACACACACAAACACGATTACAGGTAACTTTTTTTTTTAACCTTCTTTACAAATGTGCTATGTGTAGAACACATTATTGTCAACTACAATGTTGTATAGCAAATCTCCAAAACTTAATCAATTTGCATAACTTAAACATTATATTAGTTGAACAGAAACCCCTCATTTCCACTCTGCCCAACCCCAGGCAACCACAATTGTACTCTTTGTTTCTACGAGTTTGACTATTTTATATACCTCATATAAAAATCATGCAGTATTTGTACTTCTGTGACTGGCTTCTCTCACTTAGCTTAATATCCTCAACGTTCATACAATTATCATAAATAGTATTCTTTTTTTACAAAAGATGGAGTCTCACTATGTTGCCCAGTGTGCTCTAGAACTCCTGGGCTCAAGCGAACCTCCATCCTCAGCCTCCCCAGCAGCTGGGACAAGGCACACTTCATCATGTCTGGCTCAATTTTCTTTTAAATATCATAAAATCAAACTTAAAGGAATATTCTGTACACATTGTTTCTTTGAAAAGAACCCAACTATGATCCACACATTGCTACTGTTTGATGTGGCTCTTAAGTCTCTTCAGATCTATAATGTCTGCTCTCATCCTGTTTTCTCCCTTCTTTCAGTTTATTTGTTGAAAAAAAGAATAGGTTATGTGTCCCACAGAGTTTCCCACTATCTGGATTTGGTGGTGAGTCCCAGGGGTGCATTTTTAAACATTTATCTGCCAGATTTATATGCATGATAAGCAGATTAAAATGTTTGGCAAAACTACTTTATAGGTGATGGGTGTGTTTTCTTCCACACACAAGCACACAAATACCTGATTGTCTCACGTTTTTTATTAGCAGCCTTTCATGCTCAATTCCTGTATCCATTAATTTTGCCAAACTTATAAAACATGCAAATGCTTACATTCTTTCTTGATTTATTAGTAGAGTATACCTGTGGGAATAAATATTTTCCGTTAACTTTTGGGTTTTACAATGGTAGTCTGTATAGGAAAATAAAATAATTCTTGATTTTTTTTCTTTTAAATTGCCTGTTTTTAAAATAACGTATTGCTTAATTAGTATTCACCAGTGATGGGTAATTACTTTCAAATTGTTAAGAGCACATATATATTTAATCATATTTGATCTGTTTCAACCTGTTACAATTATTTTCCTTAATGATGATGAAATTGTTCCGTCTTTGCTGGAATGAGATATGTTGACTCCTGAAAACTTTTGAAAACAGCCAAGTGATCTTGTGTAGCTTCCTTGCTCTTTTTATGACAAGATGTTCTAGAAACATATTATAACTATGCTGCTTCGGGCCTGGAATGATCTGCTTTTCCTTTTGTAAATGGATCTACCCTCACTTTGAGTTTGTCTGATGTTTGTCAGGATTAGATTCAGGTGTTTCATTCCAGGATTTAAAAATTACCTAAATAATGCTGTGTCCTTCAAAGGGTATCACATTGAAAGGCATAGGATGTCAATCTGCCTCACACTGCTGATGTTAGTTTTTACACTCAGTCAAGTTGTTGTGTTACTTTTCTTAGTATTACTATTTTTCATTGCAACTAGTAAGGAATCTGTAGGAAGGCACTTGGACACCATGCAAATATCCTATATCTCATTAAAGAAAATCTTCCTAGCTATAGCAACCATTCATCACTTCTTTGCCTAACCAGTCTTCACTATAATTGTTACAAAATTGTATTTTTCCATCTTCTGCAATTACTTAACATTTACCAACTGGCAATGGATATTGTACTTTAAGAAGCACTCTTCCCCCATTCATTTACCTGTTTACTTATTTATGATTGTTACATACTCTTGGATTCCTACTTTGATGTTTAAGTTTTCCGGGATTTGCCTGTTAAGTGTCACTTACAACTGCCTGCTATGACCTCGTAATATGCCCCCATGTGTTTTCTTGTGATTATTATTTTAGCAACATTTTCTTAGTTTCTGTAATAGCAAAGTTTTCAAAATGATGATGTGCCTATCTTACCCTAACTTTGTAATGGAGACATTTTATAAAATCAGGAAATATTTGACATTATAATCTAATGAACACATTATTAGAAAATAAAATTAGAGGATAATATCTGCTAGGAATATAAATGCAAATACTTAACCCAATGTGAGGAAATTGAACTCAGCAATCCTTCTGGATAACTAAGGACCATGGTTGCCATATAATATCCAAAATTTTCCTTTCCAAATCAAAAAAATAGGAAAGTTCTCTTTTTATTCTTTAAAAATCAAAAGTGAAAGTTAAATTTTGCAAATGTATGCCTAAAGCATAATTTGAATACAATGCTGAAATTGTAAATACCTGTAAGTAAAAAGAGAAAAATATCCCACCAAATCCCAGTGCAGATCTCTCAGGCTGTCACAATGCTCTTGCACAGACACAAGGCTTTGTGGCAAGCAAAGATGGAATGAGAAAAACTGTGGGAAAGCTATAACAGAGAGATTAGCCAAAGGAGCCTAAAGATGATTTGCAATGGACACTAAAAATATTCAATCCATTCTAAATCTAAAATACTGCATAAATGTCATCCAAGCAGATTGTGACATTAACTACAAGGGAAGGAGTTTAAAATATACATATATGATTTAAAGGGGAGACAGTATTTAAAGGGGCAATTATAACTTACAATGGATCATGCCATATAAAGGGACAGAATACATTTAAATGGAAATTTAAAAAGACATAGCTTCTGGGGAAGAAAAAGAGACAAACAAGAAGGCAGAAACACCTTTTGGCAATAGGATGATGAAGGAGAAAAGAAGAAAAAGAAGACCTTATTTGGATTCTATGGGACAAGAGAGGACTCATAATCCTTCCCCAAACAACAAAACAAATAAAACCCCCTATATTTTGCAATAATGACTGAGGGGAGGAGGTGCTTATGGATCATGCTTTTGGTTTCATGAATAACACTTTGATTAATCCTAGGTCACAGATAATTTTTCTGTGTTTACATTTAGACTTGTGTTACATTTTGAGTTAATTTGTATATAAGGTATAGGGTTTAGATTTAGGTTTGGTTATGTGTTTGCTTGTTTGTTTGCATATAATTATCACCAAATAGCTTCTTTTTTCATTCTGTCCAGGTTTTATAGTTTCTTTCAATGGGAAAGATGGGATGAAATTAATTACTTTATCTTACTTAGTACCTCCAGTGTTCTCTTTAATAAACACTACAGGTATTATAACTTAGATCAGGGACAAGAAAAAGATGCCCACTATGCCAACTATTATTGTATTGGTACTATTATCCAATGCAAATAGGCAGGATAAATTAATTAGTTGTCCAAGAAGGAGTAAATAAAAAGTCAGCTAGTCTCTATTTTGGATAGGAGCGGCACCATAAAACAATGAGAGCAGCAATCAATGTTAAATCTAAGTCAAATCATAAAATAATTCAGTCAAGTAGCAGAATATAAAATTAATTCTCAAAAATCAATTGTTTTTTACTCAGAAATAATAAACCGATGACATATTGGTAGGAAAACTTTAGTTATAATGGCAATAATAAATATTAAATATTTAGAAAAAATTAATGAGAAATGTGCAAATCTTATACAGAAAAATGTTAGGACAACACTAAAGGGTACAGAAATAGAATTAAACAAAACAACAACACAATATTTAAAAGGTAACAATTATCCATATATTAATATATAAAGTGAATGTGATAAGAATACAAATGCCAACAGACTATTGTAGGGAGTGAATCAAATTGTGACACTAAAGTTCATATGAAAAAATAAACATGCAAGAATAGCCAGGAAATTTTGGAAAATATGTTTATGATAGGAAAGTAGCTCTGCTCTAACACTAAAACATGTGATACACTACCCGTAAAATTAAAGTAGTGATGTACAGGCAAACATGGCAAGAGAAAGTACAGAAATTAACCCCAGCACACAGAGAAATTCAGTATATGATAAAACGGCATCTTAAACCACTGGGGCAAGATAGATTTTTAAATAAATGATGCTGAAAAACAGTAGCCATATAAATAAAATTTGGCCCATACCTCATGCCATATAAAAGAGTAAACTCCAAATAACTTAGGTATCTAAAAGTAAAAAGAAAACCTTGCAAATACTAGAAGAAACTTAGGCAAATTACTCTTTAACAATGGTATAGAACTCTGAGTCAAATCCAAAGGAAATGAAAGAAAGAGCTATAAATCTGATTCCCTGAACAAATACGTTGCAAAGTGAGTCATAAACAAGGCAAAATACTGTTGACAACTAGGAGATAATATTCATAGGCTATACCACAGACACAGCGTTGATATCCTTACTATTTAAAGAACTCCTAAAAATTGAAGGACAGCGCTTACTTTGGTAGGACATATACAAAAATTGGAATGACACAGAAAAGATTATCATGGCGCCTATGCAATGCTGAAGTATTTGTGAAGTATTCCATATTTTTCTGGCTCTGAAGTAGAATTCAGAATGGATAGGTACAAAGTTAATTGAACTACAGAAATACATTCTAACCCAATGCAAGGAAGCTAAAAATCAAGATAAGAATTGAACAAGCTGACAGACAAAATAGTATCGAGAAAAGTAACTGAACTGACAGAGCTGAAACACACAAGAATTTCATAATGCAATTACAAATATTAATAGCAGAATAGCCCAAGCAGAGGAAAGAATGTCTGAGCTTGAAGAATGACTTTCTGACATAAGATAGGCAGACAAGAATAGAGAAAAACAAATGAGAATGAATGAGCAAAACCTCTTAGAAGCATGGGATTATGCAAACAGACTGAATCTACAACTGATTGCTGCACTTCAAAGAGATAGGGAGAAGGTAACCAACTCAGAAAACATATTTCAGGATGTCATCCAAGATAATTTCCCCAACCTAGCTGCAGAGGCCAACATTCAATTCAGGAAATGCAGAGAATCCCTGTAAGATGCTTCACAAGAAGATCATCCCAAAGACATATAATTATCAGATTCCCCAAGGTCAAAATGAAAGAAAAAAAAATGTTAAAGGCAGCTAGAGAGAAAGACCAGGTCACACACAAAGGGAAGCTCATCAGGCTAAGAGTGGACCTCTCAGCTGACACCCTACAAGCCAGAAGAGACTGGGGGTCAATATTCAACATTTTGAAGAAAAGAAATTCCGGCCGGGCGCGGTGGCTCAAGCCTGTAATCCCAGCACTTTGGGAGGCCGAGGCGGGCGGATCACGAGGTCAGGAGATCGAGACCACAGTGAAACCCCGTCTCTACTAAAAATGCAAAAAAAAAATTAGCCGGGCGCGGTGGCGGGCGCCTGTAGTCCCAGCTACTCGGGAGGCTGAGGCAGGAGAATGGCGGGAACCCGGGAGGCGGAGCTTGCAGTGAGCCGAGATAGCGCCACTGCACTCCAGCCTGGGCAACAGCGTGAGACTCCGTCTCAAAAAAAAAAAAAAAAAAAAAAAAAAAAAAAAAAAAAAGAAAAGAAAGAAAAGAAATTCCAACCCAGAAGTTCATAAGCTGAGGAGAAATTGGATGCTTTTTAGACAAACAAGTGTTGAGAAATTTGTTACCACAGACCTGCCTTACAAGGGCTCCTGAAGGAAGCACTAAATATAAAAAGGAAACACCGACACCATTACTAGTCATTACAAAACACATTGAAGTGCACAGACCAGTGACATTATAAAGTAAATACGTAAGTCTGCAAAATAGCCAGTTAGCATTGTGATGACAGGATCAAATCTTCACACAACAATACTAACCTTAAATATAAATGTGCTAAATGCCCCAATTAAAAGACACAGACTGGCAAGTGGGATAAAGTTCTAAAATCCTTTGGTATGCTGTCTTCAAAAGACCCATCTCACATGCAATGACACACATAGGCTCAAGATAAAGGGACAGAGAAAAATCTACCAGGAGAATGGAAAACAGAAAACAGGGTTGCAATCCTAGTTTCTGACAAAACAGATTTAAACCAACAAATGTCAAAAAAGACAAAGAAGGCCATTACATAATGGTTAAAGGTTCAATTCAACAAGAAGATCTAACTATCCTAAATATATATGCACCCAACACAGGAACATTCAGATTCATAAAGCAAGTTCTTAGAGATCTTCAAAGATACTTAGACTCCCACACAATAATGGTAGGAGACTTTAACACCTCACTGACAATATTAGACATATCTTTGAGGCAGAAAATTGATAAAGATATGCCGGGCGCGGTGGCTCAAGCCTGTAATCCCAGCACTTTGGGAGGCCGAGACGGGCGGATCACGAGTTCAGGAGATCGAGACCATCCTGGCTAACACGGTGAAACCCCGTCTCTACTAAAATACAAAAAAAATTAGCCGGGCGAGGTGGCGGGCGCCTGTACGGGCGCCTGTACTCCCAGCTACTCGGGAGGCTGAGGCAGGAGAATGGCGTGAACCCGGGAGGCGGGGCTTGCAGTGAGCTGAGATCCGGCCACTGCACTCCAGCCTGGGCAACAGAGCTAGACTCCGTCTCAAAAAAAAAAAAAAAAAAAAGAAAATTGATAAAGATATTCAGGACCTGAACTCAACACTGGATCAAAAGGACCTGATAAATATTAAAATAACTCTCCACCCAAAAACAACAAAATATACCTTCTCGTTGCTACATGGCACATATTCTAACATCAATCATGTAATTGGGAGTAAAACACTCCTCAGCAAATGCAAAAGAACTGAAATCATAACAGTCTTTCAGACCATAGCACAATCAAATTACTGATTAAGACTAAGAAATTCACCCAAAACTATACAATTGAATGGAAATTGAATAATCTGCTCATAAATACCTATTATTTAGGTCAATAATAAAATTAAGGCATAAATCAAGAAGTTTTTTTAAACTAATAAGAACAAAATTACAACATACCAGAATCTTTGAGACACAGTTAAGGCAATGTTAAGAGGAAAGTTTATAGCATAAATGCCCACATCAAAAAGTCAGAAAGATGTCAAGTAAATAACCTAATATTACAACTAATAAAACTAGAGAAGCAAGAGCAAACAAATCCCAAACCTAGCAGAAGACAGAAAATAACAAAAATCAGAGGTGAACTGAAGGAGATTGAAACACACAAAAAAACTCATTCAAAAGATCGGTAAATCCAGGAGATTGTTGTTTTTGAAAAAATTAATAAAATGGATAGACTGCTGGCCAGACTAATACAGAAGGAAAGAAGATTCAAATAAACACAGAAACAAGGGGGATATTAACACTGACCCCACAAAAATATAAACAATCATCAGAGAAGATTATGAACACTTCTATGCACATACATAGGAAAATCTACAGGAATGGTTAAATTCCTGGACACATACACCCTCCCAAGACTAAATCAGAAAGAAAATGAATCCCTGAACAGACCAATAATGAGCTCTGAAATTGAAGCAGAATAAATGGCCTACCAACCAAATAAAAGCCCAGGACCAGATGAATTCACAGCTAAATTTTATCAGAAGTACAAAGAGAGCAGGTACCATCCCTACTGAAACTATCCCAAAAAATTGAGGAGAAGGGATTCCTCCCTAACTCATTTTACGAGGCCAGCAATATCCTGATACCAAAAACGGGCAGAGATGGGACAAAAAAAAAAAGAAAACTTCAGGCCAATATACTTGATGAACATCAATGCAAAAATTCTCACCAAAATACTAGCAAATCAAATACAGCAACAAATCAAAAAGCTTATTCATGACAATCAAATAGGCTTTATCCCTGTGATGCAAGCCTGGTTCAACATACACAAATCAATAAATGTGATCCACCACATAAACAGAACTAAAGACAAAACCTATATGATTATTTCCATAGATGAAGAAAAGGATTTCAATAAAATTCAATATCCATTCGTGTTAAAAACTCTCAATAAATTAGAAATTGAAGGAACATATCTAAAAATAATAAGAGCTATGTATGATAAACTCACAGCCAACATTGTATTGAATGGACAAAAGTTGGAAGCATTCCGCTTGAAAACTGCCACAAGACAAGAATTCTCTCTCTTACCGCTCCTATACATCAGAGTATTGGAAGTCATGTCCAGGGCAATCAGGCAACAGAAAGAAATAAAGGCATCCAAATAGGAAGAGAGGAAGTCAAACTACCCCTGTTTGCAGATGACATGATACTATATTTAGAAAACTTGATAGTCTCATTCCAAAATATCCTTATACTTCAGCAAATTTGTAGGATACAAAATTAATATGCAAAAATTACTAGCATTCCTGTACATCAACAACAGTCAAGCTGAGAGCCAAATCAGAAATTAACTTCCATTCACAATTGCCACAAAAAGAATAAAATACAGGAATACAGCTAACCAGGGAGATGAAGGATCTCCACAAGGATAACTATGAACCACTGCTCAAAGAAATCAGAGATGACACAAACAAATGGAAAAGCATTCCATGCTCATGGATAATAAGAATCAGTATCGTTAAAATGGCTATACTACCCTCAACAATGTAAAGATTCAATATTATTCCTGTTAAACTACCACTGAGATTCTTCACAGAACTAGAAAAACTATTTAAAAATCCATATGGAAACAAAAAAGAGCCAGAATAATGAAGGCAATCCTAAGCAAAAATAATAAAGCTGAAAGCATCACGCTACCTGTCTTCAAACTATATGATGGGGCTACAGTAACCAAAACCTCATGGTACTGGTATAAAAACAGACACGTGTATCAATGGAACAGAATAGAGAACCCAAAAGTAAGACCACACACCTACAACTATTTGATCTTCAACAGACCTGATAAAAACAAGCAATGGGGGAAGGGTTTCCTATTTAATAAATGGTGCTGGGGGAACTGACTAGCCATATGAAGAATATTGAAATCGGACACCTTCCTTACACCATATATAAAAATTAACTCAAGATGGAGTAAAGACTTAAATGTGAAACCCAAAACTATAAAAACCCTGGAAGACAGCATAGATAATACCATTCAGGACATAGGCACAGTCAAAGGTTTCATGACAAAGATGCCAAAAGCAATTGCAACAAGAGCAAAAATTGACAAACGAGATGTAATTAAACTAAAGAGATTTGACACAGCAAAAGAAACTAACAGAGTAAACAGAAAACCTACAGAATGGGAGAGAATTTTTGCTAACTGTGAATCTAACAAAGCTCTTATATCCAGCATCTATCAGGAACTGAACCAAGTTTTGCAAGAAAAATATCAACCCCATTAAAAATTGGGCAAAGGACATGAACAGACACTTTTCAAAAGAAGACATATTGCAGCCAATGATTATATGCAAAAAAGCTCAACATCACTGATCATTAGAGAAATGCAAATCGAAAACAGTGAGATACCATCTCACATCAGTTAGAATGGCTATTATAAAAAGGTCAAAAAATGATAGGTACTGGAGAGATTGTGGAGAAAGAGGAATGCTTATGCAATTTTGGTAAGAGTGTAAATTAATTCAATGATTGTAAAAGACAATGCGGTGATTCCTCAGAGACCTAAAGTCAGAAATACCGTTTGACCCAGCAATCCCATTACTGGGTATGTATGCCTGAAAATATAAGTTGTTCTGTTATAAAGACACATGCATTTGTATGTTCATTGCAGCACTATTCACAATTTCAAAGACATGGAATCAACCTAAATGCTCATCAGTGACAGATTGTATAAAGAAAATGTGGTAAGTTTGTTAGCAGTGGAATATATCCGAGCCATGGGGCACCAAAATATGTTACCAGCAGTTAATGCATATGGGTCTGCAGCAGCCTCAGTTCTTGCCTCCTCAGAAGAAAGAATTTGACTGAGGGGCAGAAGGATAAAGGAGAGACCAATGCAAGTTTTAGAGCAGGAGTGAAAGTTATTGAAAAGATTTAGAGCAAGAATGAAAGGAAATAAAGTAAACTTGGAAGAGGGCCAAGTAGGCAACCTGAGAGATCAACTGTACTGTGTTTGACCTTTGAATTGAGGTTTTATACATTGGCATATTTCCATGGTCTTGAATCCCTTCTCCCCTGATTATTCCCTTGGGTTGGGCTGTCCACATGTACAGTGGCCTCTTAGCACTTGGGAGGGGCCGCATGCACGTGTGATTACTGGAGTTGTACGCATGCTCACTTGAGGCGTTCTTCCCTTACCAGTCCAGCATTCCTAGAGGAAGGTCAAATACCAGTTAAACTCTGCCATTCTTCCATTTTAGTGTGCATTCTTGAGCATGCTTGAGCCCACTTGCCCAACTCCCAAGACCTTGTTGAGAAGATGCTGATCACCAGTTTTAGGTTTTTTCTATCTATTGGGAGATAGCCTTTTCCTGGTGCAGGCTGTGAACAGTTATTATTTTAGAGAGACAATTAACAACCACCTGACGGTCACCTGATGGTTGCCTGACATTCCTGGTGGGGATGTGGGGAGCCCTCTCCTCCCCTGCTCATGCCCAACTAGCCATCTACTGTCACACATATACACAATAAAATACTATGCAGCCATAAAAATGAATGAGATCATGTCCTTTGCAGGGACATGCATGAAGCTGGAGGCCATTATCCTTAGCAAAATAATACAGAAATAAAAAACCAATACTATATGTTTTCCCTCATAAGTGGGAGCTAAATGATGAGAACACATGGACACATAGAGAGGAACAACACACACTGGGGCCTATCAGAGGTTTCAGGGTGGGAGGAGAAAGAGAATCAGAAAAAATAACTAATAGGTACTAGACTTAATGTCTGGGTGATGAAATAATCTGTACAATAAGCCCCCATGACACAAGTTTACCTATATAACAAACCTGCACATGCACCCCTCAACTTAAAAGTTGAAAAAAGTTGATGGACGAAGTCAAAAATCTCATATTGAGTTGTCAGTTGAATATAGGTATTCTAAAGTGAGCAGTGGCTTAAATATCAATATTTAAACTATATGAAACTATTAAATATCATTTAAACTATGAAATGAAAAGAAATCACCTAGGGAGATAATATGCATATAGAAGGCCTAAGATGACTGAGGTGTGTGTATTCAAGCATAAATATGGTAGAAGAGAAAGAAGGAAATATAATTGAGAAAGAATAGCCATTTGATTAAAAATTTAAATACATCTTACTTTTTTTTTTTCCATCTTAACACCAGGAAATGGCTCAGAAGTGAATTCTATAAAATGAAGACGTGAGACACTGTTATTATAACAAAGTAACTTACTGAGAAATGTATTCTTCAAGCATAAATTGTTATTTTGTATCATTTAAACAAACAACCATGATCATTTCTGAGTTGAATTAATGATTTTGAAACGTAATTAAACTAAATTAACTTGTATAATACCTAAATTATGGCTCCTACAATGAGGCATACTAACTCTCCACAACATTATTCTCTGTGAATAATTAAGTGCCTGTTGGAAACATTTAGGAAATTATCATCTTCTCACTGCTGTACAGAAATTCCTGAAGACACAGCTTTTTAAAATACAAAACTTATTTCTTGAAGAAAACAAATGCCCAAGTAGCATGGCTTATTAACTAATACATTTTAATTATGGAAAAGTCTTTTCCCAAAACCATTGAAATCAGTTATTGAGTGAAGAATATAAACTCCTTGACCAGTATTTAATCTATGCTGTCTCACACTTGGTGGCTCATGTTAAAATGCTGTGACAATAAATAGAGCTTGCTGTGTTTGACACCCTATTTAGAGTAGCTAAGGCAAATAGAGGAACATTTACGGCTTTTAATCATTAGCATGAAATGATTGATCAGCAGTATTACTGGAGTGCTAGTCATTTAAATATAAAAACACTTTGAAGTTTCTAATTTTAGAAGGAAATAATTGAGTAAACAGCCGAGTTAATCATTGTGGATACCTTAGTGTCAAGACAGACAATTTGTAATTTTGAAAAACAGTAGTATGATATAACAAGAAATCTCATCAAGTTAATGTGATTTGTTTTCTGAAATGTTATTTAAGTGGAAACTAAACTTGAGTCACTTTGACACAGATTGAGTCTAGCAAATAAAAGAAAGAAAGCCGACTTACTTCCAAATTTAAAGACACTCATCATTTGTACTTGTCCTTACAGGAGGCAATTCATCACTCCAGGAATGTGTCTTTGTATTCATCATCCCGTAATGTTTCTAGTAACCAAACTTATTCATACTGAATGGCTGGGATGTTTTTAAATGCAATGTTTACTTGTTGTTATGTTTAGATTAGAAAGTAAGATTAGGGAAGGTGCATATTCAATCTCATGGTCAAAGAATTAGAGAAAGGTTGGGAGAATCAGAGACAGACATTTTAGTCATCTTTAAAAGCCTCTAAGAAAGTTGTAATGAAACCATTTTTTTTTCTGTAATTTTAAAGAGTGAAGATTCACTGAATTTCTCTAAACTTTATTTGTAGAGGTTAAATATGTATTTATATAGATGTAGATGTATTATCAGCACTTCAGAAATCCTATCTCTACTTTCTTCATTGTTTCCCTTCATTTTAGGGTCTCTCTTGCTTTTATATTCTACCTATTAGGTCTAGGAAGAAAGAAATCTGTTGAACACACTGATGGAAATTCTTATATGACTATTCCTGAGAGTAAACAATTTTTAAAAGAGGAGTTGAAATAATTAATTCTTAACCTAAATTAATATAACTCTTCAAATTCAGAATAAAGGAACACCAGGATATACAAGAATAACCACAAAACTAGATAATAATTTTGAGGGAATGTTTATATAATGAAATTAGTCTAATATAGATTGTTTATTCCATCCAGAATACCAGATTAGAGAAACTAGAGTATCATTTAAAAGGATTTAAAAGGCAAAATTTGGAATCTCATAGAACAGTTTTTCACAAAATGTGTTAAAACACAGATAACGAAAAAGTTTTACAGATCTCACCTAAAAATAATTTCATTAATGGCCAATCCAGTTACAGTTAAAGCATTACTGAAAACATCAATATTTTTATATGAGTTTGTATTGAATTAACCCAAGTTATACTGGAAAATAGTAAGAAAATTTCGTGTGAACTGTTTTCATTTTTTTCAATGACAAACTCTGATGAAAATAAAAATTTGAGAGCGCTAACAACTTTACAATGGCCAAGGTCTCTTAATATTCCCACCCCAAATATCCACTTGTCTGTCCACCCATAAGTTTATGGCTCAGCGTCCAAATATAAATAATGTTATGAATATACAGTATGGTTATAAATAAATGAGAAATAAATAACTAATGAAACAACAGGTTGTTAACATGTTAAAATATTGGGAGGCAGAACAAATGTAGGTAGCCCATACGTTATGAGGAAATTATTCTCCTCAATTTTATTTTAAAATGACTCTAGAACATGAAAATCATCTTCTTGTGGAAACAATGGTGGTTAGGTTGTCACAGAAGCAATTTTTCTTATATACCTGCAAGACAATTTATTTCTCAAATTCCATTTGGGAGTCCAGAAATACACTTCAGCCCCTACAGGAGAATGACTAATAATCTATTTTGATAGCTGTGAAAACAGTAGGCTGTACAGGATTTATATACATTTCTGTGCCTAGAAATTTGTTTCCTTAATATTTGTGTAAGGGGAAGCAAGCTTGGACTCACTTCTTGGGGTTTTATACTGCGCATGCCTATGAGGTGGGTGTAAGAGGTCATGTTTGCACATGTTTGCATAACAAACTACCTATATTTCAAAGTAGTCTAATTGTTCTTTGTTCCTGCAGCTGATTAAGTTCAAATAGCTTGACCAAATGTATGCTAAAGAATACTTGTACTGAATGAAGCATGTATCATGAGCAATGAAAAGCCCTGACACTATAGATTTGAATTTTCTGGTTTTCCAAAGGTACAATATGTGGTCATGATGAAACCTTTCTGCTGGTACATTTTAATTATGTTAGGAAGGCATGGCCCTTGGAAGTTGGGACGGAGTTCATTGTCCACAGAATTTTACACTTGGCTTTTGTCCTGAGTTGTCCAGCAAAGGCTCTTATTAATATCAATTTTCCTGACAGCTTTCATAATGTAGTCGCATTAATACTAGGAACTGGACTGTGATCACTGATATAAACTACTAAAGTGTTGTCAGAGAGCAGTGACTTTGGATCATTTACAGAGATTTAACACAGTGAAGAAAATTAACCTCATCAAGAATTGAACTCGTGTATGAAGTAAGGAATACATTTATTACTTCATAGTAAAAAGAAATGATTTGCGAAAGAATATGATTCCATGGTTCTCATTGACTTTTGAGTATGAAAGCATGGGATTTACTCCATAATTTCTATTGATGTGTGTGACCTCAGGCAAATAATTTTCTTGGCTGTTTCTTGAATATCCTATCAGAAGCAAGGTAAATGAAGATTATTTAAAATAATGTGTGTAATCCTCAATAAAATATCTTACCTTGATTACAAGGCTTAGTGAAGCATTTTCTTTGTAAGACCTGTGGCAAAACATCGTTGTATTCTTAAATGAAAAATAGATATTTCTAAGTATTCCATGAACATAAAAATGTAGTAATACATGAAATAGCTCTCAAATTCCCATTTTTTTGTAAGTATTCTTTATTGTTCAACAACTATTTATTTATTTATTTATTTATTTATTTATTTTGAGACAGAGTCTCACTTTGTCGCCCAGGCCGGAGTGCAGTGGTGAGATCTCGGCTCCGCCTCCTGAGTTTACACCATTCTCCTGCCTCAGCCTCCCGAGTAGCTGGGTCTACAGGTGCCCACCACCACGCCCAGCTACTTTTTTGTATTTTTTACAAAATACGGAAAGAGACGGGGTTTCACCGTGTTAGCCAAGATGGTCTATGATCTACTGGCCTTGTGATCCGCCTGCCTCAGACCCCCAAATTGCTGGGATTACAGGCATGAGGCACTGTGTTCAACAACTTTTAATATACTTCTTTTCATAAGAACTCTGAGTTTCAACTTAGTGATTCATAGATCTACTACAAAGAGATGGGCTTGACCTTCTCTGACCATAGAAAAAAGCAGAGAATTAATCTAAGATCCAAGCCACTATAATTACTAGAATTCCCAGCCCACTTATATGCTACTAGTCTTCTCTTTTGCCAGTTGAAGATCCCTCCAACAGACATCCTGACACTTAAGGAGGTGAAGCAATACAGATTTGGAAAAATTGATTAATTGGCATGAAGAAGAACTAAACCACTAAATTTTTTTTTTAAAGTTTCTATCAATTACCAATTTCGTCTATAACCTAACATCTTTTTACAATCTCAACTTCTGTTTGCTGCACACATTCCTACAAAATCAGATCTTTTTCTTGGATGAAACCACCACAATAATTGTTATTGTGTCACCACTCGTTATTCTTTATTTCACTTATATCAGGATTTTTGTCTTATAGTATTATTGACATGAAGGTACTCATACTATCCAGACAATCAGGAGTGGCTATGTCAAGCACAGTGATTACCCGAACACCACTGCTTCCATTAGTGAGACCTTCTGTTCTTGGCTCATCCCCCTTATCCTTGTGCATTTCAGAAGCATTTTAGTAGCATTTTGTGTCTCTTTATCTAGGAACATCTCCTCCTTGACCAAGGCAACTTCACTGAGTAGACCTGACAACCATGGCTTAATTTTTCACCAGGCCATATTGACCCTAACTTTCCAGACTAGTAAATTTTATTTTCATTATTTCAATAGAAAAGTAAAAATAATCTCAATCTCATTAAACTTAAAAAGAACTTTGACCAAATGCAATAATTATTCTAATTCTTATACATCAAAATTATAGTTTCATTTTCCCAAAAGTATTATTCTTATGTTAAACAATGAAATACAATACAAAAAGAAAAAAACATTTTTATTCCATAGGTCCCATTACTTAGTTTCCAGGGAAATAATAAATTATTACTTATTTGATGTAGAGTAATATTAATACTAAGCACATCCTCAAACTCATTGTGCTAAGACTTGCTCTTAGAAATTTAGGATTCTAAGTGGAGTCTTCAAAATAACCTGTTATGGGTTCCTTGCCCTAGCTCTGCTCAAGAGGTTCATATTGGGGAATTTGCACTGTCTTGTAATTTATAAGAAAAAACATAATTATATTTACCAAACTCACCAATAATATAAATAAGAAAATATCAATACATACAGTTATAAGAATTATTCTGGAAATAATTCTCTGTTTATTGAAAAAGTAAAATGTCAAATCAGCAGGTCTTTTCATACATTTTCCATTTGGTTTATCCTATTGAAATTGACTAGTAGGACTTGCTAGATAAATAAATTAAAAAATGTTTCATACTTCCAATTTTATTTAAAAGAAATAAAAATTAACACAATAATAACAATAGTAATAATCACAGTAAACTGCTTGTATTTTGTATTGTTTTCAAATATGGGGGAAAATAATAGGTAAACTATGTTTGCAGAGCTCATTTTTTATGACAGTATGCTTAGCATTTTTAGAGTTGCTGAATTAGGACTACAGAAAATGGATCAATTACTACGCAGCTTAGAGTCACAAGGATAAATGTTAAATTGTCACCTTATAATTGCAGAGATAATTAGGACATGTTTAATTTGATGATTATTGTCATTTCCTGATTGAGCATACAGTGGAAGCATATCAACAACCTTTTTCAGTCAGAAAGGTATCAACACCCTTTAATCTTTTTTAACAAGAAGACCCATATATATTCAGGCCAGCATACTCTCTGCTTTTTTGTCCATGAAAAAACTGAGAAAAAGAGCAACTCTAAGGCAAAGCTGCAGGTAAGAATATGGAAGGAAAGCTATTCTACCTGAGCCCTGAGAGTTCTGTCTTCTCCTATCCATAGTAGATGTTATAAAGAGTAACATAATTGGCCAGCTGCACCCTTCATGGTAGAAAAGATAATGTTTTTGATGTCCTTCCATTTTTTTCTGAGGGTTTGCTGCCTAAAGCATAGCTGCAGTTGTATGATATGTGTCAAACCTAAAGTCATATGTGTAGGAGGGTGTCCTGGGAGAAGGAATGAGAGCCACCCTCAGCATGGAAATGACCTGACTGGAATTTGTGAAGCCTGCTTCTCATTTAAGTTCCTCTGGCTTTTAAAAGTAACAGGATATTGTTCTTCGACAGGTGACAAGCCTAGCTGCAGGCAAGAAAATGAACTGGAAGTAAAAATAATTTTCTTTCCTTTTCCATAGATGGAGATCTTTTGTACTGTCTTGAACTTATGAACTGAGTTAAGATAGATATGAGTAATAGATTTTGATTTGTTTCAGGGATAAGATAATTAAGAATAAAAATATTGCTATCTTTAAAATGACTTGATGAGATATACATATGTGTACACACACATGATTGTGTGCACATTCACAATCAATACATTTAATTGAAACTGTTTGGGGGTAATAATAAGTTTGGCAGATCTTAATTCCTATCTATCTAATCTCTGAGCTGCCCAAACTGCAGACGACAGTAAATACACTTTGGTCATGACAGTGATTTAGCTCTTTTGGAGTTTGTCCACTATTCCATACTAGTCAAAATCGGAAGTCTGTCCTTGTAAGACTAATATGTACATCCAGCAAAATAGATATGAACAGATTTAATCATCTTTTCCCTTACTAATGGTTTTCCATTTTAATTAGAATGAAACCAGCCCAGAAGGTCAGTTGTGAACTTTTTCTGTGTCTCTTCTCCCGGAGCACCTCTTTCCTCCCTCCACTACCCGTCTATGTTTTCTTGCTTTCTCTGATCTAGTCACATTGACATTTTGCCCATCAAAAGGGCCAAGGCCATTCTCTCCTCTGCCTGGAATGTTCTTCAGATCCAGGTATGGCCAGCTGCCTGTCAGTCACTTCTCACCTTCAACAGCACTTACTCCAGGGAGGCTTCCTGCACGACCTATCTAAAATGTCCCCAAACCTAGCCACTCTCTAACAGAAACTTTCTCTTCTAGATGGCACTTGTCCTCCAAGAGCCTCTTTTCTTATTTACTCATTTTATTTTCTGATTTCCTGCACGTTCAACTCCACATTTGAGCTCCATGAGGGAAAGACTGCCTATCTTTTTTACTCCAGGGTTCTCATAGGGTGAACCCTCAAATAATGATGAACCAGAGATTTGATCACATACATATCTGATATTTGCGAGAACAATTAGTTCCTAATCAGGAGTTCTTATTTTTGAATAAAGAAGTCATAGAAAGAGCATTGCTAAATGCAGCAGAACAATGGGATGATTTCATAAAACTATGGTAAATATGTGATATTTCATAAATCTTTTCAAATAAGATGTGATATTTCAAAGTAACCTACAAATCATCCCCGCCTATTTTAACTCAACACAAAGCTTTAAGGATTATAAAGGTACATACACATCTTGTAGAATGATTCAAAATACTTTTTTTCAGTGCCAGAAGAGATTGGTAAATACTATTTATTACATTCAAGCCATGTAATAAAATAAATAATTGATCTCATAGTTTTCTTTTTTAAAACAAAGAACAATAGGGCAACATATATTCAACTGGATAAATGTAATCAGCATTGCCAGATGCAATTTTAACATTTGCTTGATTTATTTCCATGTCAGACTGTGTTCATCTATGTCTGTTCTAGGTCTAAATAGCATAACAGATATGACAATGCAAGTGTCTTTAAATCTTAGTTCTCTTTAACTTGATCTGATTGTAATAGATCCCATTCCTGTCTCTAGAACTCCAGTCTGCCTGCAAAACACACCTCATCCTTTGCATGTAATCTAATCTCCTCAATGATTTCAATGATACAGAACTGATCATATCTGTCCCATTAATAATATAAATTCATTCTCCTTGTCATTTTTATGACAAATTCCTTATTGTAGTACAAAATCTATTCAAGACTTGAACCTTTCTCCCTCACATGTCCTACTTCAAATCTAACATTCTGACCATCCTTCATGCCCTTAGTCTCTATGTATCTGGAAATAGTATTTATTCTGTCTTAGCATGTTCTACCAATTCTCATCTCTCCCAGATTTGTGTGACTAATTCCTAGTCAGCATTCAAGCCTTAGCTCTGTTATCTTTGTGTGTGTGTGTGTGTGTGCATCCTTCTCTGAGCCCTGTAAGAACTCTCTCTAATAGCCTTTACATCTTTCTAACTAAGCTCCATTGCGCTGTTTAATAATGGTCAGTTTGCTCTCCTATCTGCATCATAGGATTTTGAAATTCTTGAGCAAAAGAGACTTCCTTCCTTCCTTCCTTCTTTCCTTCCTTCCTTTTCTTTTTCTTTTTTTCTTTTTCTTTTCTTTTCTTTTCTTTTCTTTTTTTTTAAGATGGATTCTGGCTCTGTCATCCAGGCTCTGGAGTGTGATGTCACGATCTCAGCTCACAGCAATCTCAGCTCACAGCAACCTCAGCCTCCCGGGTTCAAGCAGTCCTCCTGCCTCAGCCTCCTGCGTAGCTGGGATTACAGGTGCACGCCACCATACTCATCTAATTTTTGTATTTTCAGTAGCGACAGGGTTTCACCAGACTGGTCACAAACTCCTGACCCTGGGTGATCTGCCCACCTTGGTTCCCAAGGTGCTGGGATTACAGGCATGAGCCACTGTGCCCAACCTAAAAGAGATTTTTTACTTATATGTTACTTCCCTAGCATAGTACTTGAAACATGATAGATTTCTCATTAATATATTTTTGAATAAATTGGCCAAAAGATTTAAAAAATGAATAATTTTGAATTCAATATATTGGCCTTTAAGCTCCAAGAAGGTAGCTACTCTTCTGTCTAGTTCACTGGATCTACTGGATCTAGCAGAGGTCTGGCACATAGATAGAGTTTAATAAATACATGTTAAATAAATGGACAAACTGATTTAACCTTAGGCAATACGCAGTTGTGATTATACAGTTCAAGTGACTCCCTCAATTTGGAAAGTCTATCCGTTAGGATAGCAAAGTGGCTAAAAGTGTAAAGTCTGCATTTGGGGCTAATTACTTGATGTTTTTCTAAAGTTAACTTGTTTTCAAAATTTATAGAATTTTTTGAAGATTAAAGATGGTGGTCACTATATAGCTTTTGGTCTATGGTCTGGCACTTAAATGACCAACTGAGGTAAGATATTATCAATGCTACTTTTAAAAACATCACTTTTCTTCTTCCTACTTATACCTGCACTGCTAGATGAGAAAGAGGTAGAAACTTTAACATGATAAGGATAAAGAAGAAACAATGGGGATGATTAATGATCAAATGATACACTTTCTTAACTTCTCTAAGTGAGTAATGCCTTCACAAAGTCACAAGTACACCATTGTATTTTGATATATAAACACATTATGTATTAGAATTAGTATATTTGCAGTACATCTTTACAAATGGAATACCACTAAGTTTAGCCAAATGTATATTTTAATATAAATAGAAAATAATCAGTGACAGTAGTAAATATTGAGAATATAAATTCATATGCCCAAATGAATATGAATTGCCAGGCCAGCCACATATCAGCAATGGGATCCAAGAATTCTCAAGTAAAATGTTTATTGCCTCCAGCCTCAAATTCATGACATTAATTTTCTAATTAAACATGGTTGTCTCATGCATTTTGTGTTGCTACAATCTGATTCTGCACTAAACCGGTTCAAATTGTTTTATGTTTTCAGTCTTTTGATTCATTGATATGCATTAGACAACATGCTCTTTTCCTTTCCGGCACAACTAGATATCAAAGCTTTCATTTGTATTCCACACAGTTTGGACAGCAATCTGGATTTTCTGTCAACATTCCATGATAATATGTTCACGAGACTCATTCTCCAGAATGTCAGGGATATTTATAAACTTGACTGGCAAGAAGGGCCTATGTGACTTTGACAGTGTTGTAACAATTGTTTGCAATATTTACGAACGAGTCATCTCATAGGCACCCTGCCATCACAGAAGCTGATTGCTCATTGGGCTCACACAGTGATGATAATAAATAGCCCATGTATAAAGAAAGGTTAACACAAACTTTGCTATTGTCATGTAAATTGCCCTACAATATTTTGAGATACCTATACTTGAATCGCTAGCACAGATTTTGTGTGTCCCCCTCCCCCACAAATATACTAACTTACTATTTATCTTAAAAGAAGTACATTCTAGATAAAATTATAACATGAGAAAAGTACTTATTATCTCTTTTCTCAATTTTCTTCTGTGACTTACATGAATTCCCTAGGTTGGGAAAGAAAATTATAGGAAAAAGGAAGGAATTTAAAGGAATCTTAAGCTATCAATGAAGCCTTCTACATCAGGTATGATAAAGTTCTCTGAACTACAAGGTAAGTGTGTTATCGGGAGGGAATGGAGAAGGAAGACTTTGAACCCATCAAAAATCCCATTACATATATTTTTCTATTTCTGCATATGGAAGTTGACTCTGATGACGATTGCTACACTAAACAAAATACTAGAACTTTCCATCGATCACTTTTCCTTACCCTACTGTACACTCTTTCCCCTCTTACACCCAACTTGTTGGCTCTCTATTAGGGCCTTTAAATGATGTCTCTATTTGGAAAAAAAGATTTCTTTTTATTAGATAATTTTCAATGATTCTTTTCAAGAACAAACTTTCCTTGTTTTTTCCTGGTCTACTGATATCAGGAAAGTGTAAGAAACAATGGTAGCAAAAAATATAACCTCTAGATCTGAATAAGATATAAGAGAACAGTGTTTTTACCAAAAGGAAAACATAATATGAATATATGAAATATCAAGATTAATATATCTTACATTATGGTAAAATAAATTTACTGGTTTACATAGCAGAAAATAAAAGTTGAGCAAAGGATTGATTTGATAAACATATCCAGAAAAGTAAAAAAAAGTTTAGAAACGTGGAATTTATGAAGAAGTTAAATTTTGCATCAGGACATGTGTTGTATTTTAAAATGTAAAATATTCAGTGTCTCTGGAACAGAGAATAAAACAAATGAAGTAAGTAAAGACATGATAGAGCAAATATTTCCTTTTCCAAGAAAACCAAGAGCCATGTCTAAAACCAGCATACAATGTTATAAGTAAATTTTGTCCAAATAGTTCTGATAATAGAATATATAGAGATATAGAGATATTATTAATTATATAACATTATTATTTGATATAATTAATAATCTCTCAAGCACACAAAGTGAACAAATAAGCAAAGGCAGCAAACAAAATAAGTTTCCTGTGAAAGAATAAAAGTGAAGATTGTTGAAGGCTGCTTTATGATTTAAATGCACGAAGAAAATGGAGTAAACTCTAATACTTACAAAGCTTCAGTTGGTGTGGAAGCCGTGATATAGTTCATGTGTGAAGGCAACAAACAAAAAGATATTTTCAGATAGACAAGTATTCAGAAAACAAAAAGTTGTTTTCTGAATAAAATGTTTCATGTATGTTATTAGAATTCTGAAAGATGAATCAAAATAGGAAACTTAAAATTGGAAAGTAATGGCTACGAAAGACTAGACATAAATAATGAAGTTTTTAAAGATAGAAATAAGAATGAATAGGGTTACATGCTCAGAAATAAGAATAAATAGAGTTACAAGTACAGGTGTTCTTTAAAGTGTGGTGTGTGGGGGTGTGTGGTCGTATGAGGGGATGGGAGTGAGCATGTATATGTGCCTCATACATGGCGTTCTTTTGGCAAACCAGTCTTGACTTCCTCTGCAGCCTCTTTCTACCATAATCTAGACTAGGATACCTCTTCTTTCACTTTGTCTGTTAAGCGGCTGCCATCAACTTTCTGTTTTCCATAATTTTTTTGAAAAATGTATTCTATTAGTGCAGCATCCTTTCATTTTTCTTCTTTCAACTGATTTGTCTTTGGTTTCTTCACTTTGTTCCACAGGAATCCTGAGATAGATGGGAAGCAATCTCATTTGTAAATGTGTGGCTATTGAGAACAAGCTAAGACTTCATTTCTTATGCCCTAAAGCACATCCTTCTCTATGTGTGAATTTACAGTTCATTGTAGCAAATCAAACTGATATCAATTTGAAGCATTAAAGTTTTTAATTGAAGTGTAAAATTATATAAAGGACATCTATCATTGAATAATCCATTTTACTTTTTTCAAATTTTTAATTATTTTATAAGAATGAATTTATAATGACATAAGTAATTATTAAAGTTTACTTTCTAATTATGACTGCTATATTGATATAAATTATATTTTAAAAATACTTTAGTTATGCTTAAGCCATATTTGAATTTAAATTGTCTCTAAATAAACAAAAGGATGATTTTATCTCTTGCAGTTCTGTCTGCATCACATTTATTTGAATATACTACTTTTACCTTATGAAAATTTATATCTAGATACTCACATTGGGTATTTCATGAGAAAGACTATGATACTGGAAATCAGAACTTTTGTGATTTAATTACACGTTTTCAATCTCTGTGCAGAGTGGGCATATTCCTTAGCCTCTCCATACTACAATTTTCTAGTTTGCAAAAATAAAGAACCTAAAGTAATTGATTTGTTGGATCACTTTCTGGTGTAAATTTTTCCAAAGTTTAGGAAAGTAATTTGGTAAGTGTAATATATTTTGTGTGGAATTTTAAACAAGTTTTTATGGTTTAATCAGCATTGACCTGGTTTTATGACTACCTGTGTTCATGTAAGAAAAATTTTGCAAGAAAAGTTAGCTAAGGAAACATTCCTTAATTTAAAATTAAAATATAGAGAGAAGACAATAAAACATTAATGAATAGCCTAAGAAATGGACTGCATAGAAATAAAGAGTGTTTTCTAGTTATGTCTCTGGAATTTATTAGGAAACGATGCAAATATGGCCAATGGAAAGCAAGTTCTACTGTATTTCTTTCCATTTTTAATATTTATGTATGTATTTCAGGATACCATGGATTTCAAAATTAAAATGTAACTTGCATGTTAATCATAATTAGAAGATATTTTAGGAGAATAATACCATGAACCTCTGCATTAATGTTTTAGGAGTGAAATAAATTTTTCCCTGTTTATGTCTCAGGGCTAAGTTTTCACATGCAGAACATACCACGAGGGATCTTTCTTCTTGAAGGAACTGCAGGTAAAGTGAAACTCTTATAGCAGGTACCTGAATTCTGGGTCCAATAATATGAAGTCTCCAAGGGGTAAAGACTGACATTTCAAATCTACTCCAGATAGGTGGGGCATGATTAGACCTTTACGCATGTGTCCCTTTTCTTTTGGAAAAACCATGTTTTGATCTTTTGGAGATGAATATTTAAGCTTGGGAAGTCTGGTATTCTAGAGGCAAGATACTTCTGTGGGACATGATTAAACAGTTGTAATTTATAAGCAGAACTGTGTCCTTCTAGTGTGTGCATTTTAAGAAAAGAAAATGATTTCCCCTCTTATGAAAATCATGAAGATTTTCTCTGTGCCTAGAATAAAATAAACAATTTCTTATTCTTATAGAGTTGTAAAAAGTTGAGGTCCAAAAAGCTGCTACCATTATATAAGAAGCAAAGGGCCCTAAATTCAAGGAAAATGTGATGATTAATTTTATGTCAACTTGACTGGACTTCAGGGTGCCTAGATATTTGTTTACACATTATTCTGTGTATGTCTGTGAGAATTTTTCTTGGTAAGATTAACATTTTAATTGGTGGAGTAAGTAAAGCAGGTTGCCCTCTCCAGTGTGGGTGGGCCTTATCCAATTTGTTGAAGGCCTGAATAGAACAAATAAATGAGCAAGACAGAATGCCCTTTCTCTGCCTGATAATCTCAAGCTGGGACATTTTCTGTTGTCTTCAGACTCAGACTGGAACTTATACCATCAGTTCTCCTTGTTCTCCGGCCTTTGGACTACGGATCTTGGGACTCCTGAGCCTCCATAATCACATGAGCCAATTATTTATTTTTCAAAATGCACTCTATCAGTCTATCTCTTTATCTCTAAGTATATAAGTATACAGATACATATACTTAATATACACATATATGTATATCTATCTCTCACATACATATATATATAAAAATATATATATGTATGTAGAGAGAGAGAGGAAAAGAGTGTTTTTAAAAATGAATAATTGGATCATGTGATTATGGAAGTTGAGAAGTCCCAAGATTTGCAGTATAAGTATATACATACACACACACACACACACACACACACTTATATATGTATGTATGTACTTATATATACACATACACATATATATGCATATATAAATATTTCAGAGAGATATCTACATATATGTATATTTGTGTAGATATATACACACATGCACACACACACATAAGTAACATTATATATAAGTATATATTATATATATACACTATATATATATACTGTATATTTATTTATTTTTATATATATATATATAGGAGCCCGGGAGCTCCTATATTTCCCCACTCCTGGAAGACTCTTGGTCTGGGATTATGCCAAGAAACCAGAAGTGAAGGGAGTCAAAGTGGGAAAAGGTGGTGCGGCCATCCAGGTCCTCAAGGAGCCCGACGTGTACATAGACCCTGTCTGGCCATGGGCATCTGCATCTACAGGGAGGGGCAGGACGTGCCTCTGAAATCGGATGTCGAGTACCCCAAATGGCTGTTCCAGGTGAACCTGGGCCCCCAAAATGCTGGAGGAGTTGGACCCCAAGGGTGGGTAGTACTGGCAGCTGCTGTGAAAACAAAACATGGGGCGCCATCATCACCTGAGCAAGAACAAGAAGTTCTAGCAGAGATGGGCATCCCCCACCCCCACCACTGAGGACTTTTATTTCCCCAGAGAACATGGACTTTTGTGAAACTATAGGCTGCTCCCCAGCCTGGATTTCCTTGTGGCCCACAACAGGGCTGGACCAGGGCCCTAGAGGCCAATAAAGACTAATCTGTGTTAAAAAAAAAAAATAGTATGTGTATATGTGTGTGTGTGTGTGTGTGTGTATATTTGAGATATATATGTATAGATATATATGTGTATAGCTGTGTGTATATATGTATGTGTATATATATACAAACAAACATACACACATATATCTGAGAGGATAACATCTCAGCCATTATATAGACATATGCATATGTGTGTATACATATATATCAAATACTTATATGCATATATAGAGACAGAGAATGATACAGAGATAGAGTTATATGTGTGTGTGTGTGTATGTGTATATGTCTATCAATACAAAGAGGTGTGCACAGAACATGTCTGGCTCATATGCATCCCATGGGTATCAGCATCTACAAGGAGGGAGATGAAACATATCTTGAAAATTAATGTTTGCACAGGAATAATACTTCCAGACTTCAGGTGACAAAATCTGAAAAAGACCCATTCTCCTATATTTACACAAAAACTACCACCACCACAGCAGTTATGCTTGCAGTGGTCTTAGGGGAATTGAGAGCCTTCTTTCTTGGAATTCAGTTAGGCATTCTCAAAGAAGACATTGGAGGGAGCCTCAGAGACCTGATAGCTTGAAGAGGAGACCTGGTTAGAAAAATGTTAGAAGTTGAAATACAACTTTTGGGGATTCTCAATATTAATTGGAAGTCACTAAAAGAGTACTTCAGTCTGTGCAGTTTTTATCTTGAGTGGAAAGTTAAATTTTATTTAGTAGCCAAGTGAAGGCTACAGACTACTTTTGCTTAACAAAATGAAAAGGGGAAAAATTTACTTATTTGGAGAGAGAGGCAAATATTCAAGGGCATTATTTTTATCAAGATATTTCTCTCTCATGCTACAAATGTAGCAAGTTAATCCATAGTGCTTCCTCATTAGGGAAAGAGCAATTAAAAATAACTACAACTGCATAACTGCACCACTGTTTTTAGATGCCTAATTACAGAACCTCTTCAGGGCGATAGAAATGTCAGCTCATTAGAACACAGGTTTTTTTTTTTTATTATTTTAAGCAGAGTACGACCCATATAAAAGGGGCCATCTTAAAGCTAGGCATTTGTCATGACAGGACATATGACTAAATTATTATTATTTCCAAGTCCTTAAATATATGTTGATACTAATTCTGGGTGAGGTTTATTGCTTACGGGAACAATGTGAAGGATAGGAAGGAAAAGCAGATCTAACATTTAATAGGATAATTTCAAATTTACACTTTAAGAAAATTACTATATGACTTCATTTTACAAAGATCATAAGTTCCCCTTTACTCATCTAAATAATTTGAAGCTTTTCTGGAGTTGGGTAGTATTTCAATTAGGCAGCTGTTTTCTTCCATTACAATCCTTTTAATATCTTTACTATGGATGCTTAATGAGAATGAGTAGTACTGGAGACTTAAATCCAAGAAAAAAAAAGTCTCACACTGTTTTCCATCTGGCATATGCACGAATGATTCTATGATGACCCCTCAGGAAACCAGTAAAACCAGTAAAGTGTCTGATGGACCCAGACACTTCTTTCATCCTGGTAGAGGTACTGAATGGAATTATCATAACTGAGTGGTATCTAATATTAATGCCAAAAATTTAATATTTTTCTTATAACTATGAGTATGTTATTCCAGTGAAGTGTGCATGTTCCTACCTCTTTGTACTTTTATATTTGTTTGACTACTATTGTTTTCTGTGTGGAAATCATTTCAAAACAGGATCTCATTTTTCAAATGGTACAGGAGTAGCTCCAAGATCACAGGTGACAGTGGTTACAAAGAACAGCTTGAATAAAACTTTAGAATTTCTGTGTAAATCACTTGTTGTCAGGCAGTCTGGTTTCTTGTTCCCATCTTTCCCAAAGAACTGAGAGGCCTTAAACATTTCCTTCTTCCACTCTGGATCGTGTTTTTCTCCAATGCAAAATAAGACTCGATTTGCATAGTTTCTAAAGGTCCTTCCAGTTTTGACATTTAATGGCTTGATTTTAAGAACTCAGTCTCTCTCAGCTGTCCATGGAATTGCACTTTCCTTTTGTCCTCATTAAAATGACTTGCACTGCCACCCCCGCCTTCCACTAGTTACATTTGAAGAGCAGATAAGAGCAGACGTCTGTACTCTCTCCTATCAAAAGGAGTTCTGCATGTTCTGTGAGGGAGACAAGAGGATTTTGCTTTCTTGGTATTAGTATGAGAGAATAAATATTTATTTCCACTGGTCAGCTGTGATAGCTAGTAGAGTGAGTGAATCATATCAGGATTCTCTGTCAAAGTGACTAACAAGGTCTTCTAGAATATCAAGTGGGATTTTTTCCTGTTGTCCTACAATTGATACCATGGCCCAAAGTTGAGCACAAAATTACAAAGTACCCAAAAGTATAAGGTGAAAACTCCACAGCAAGTTGGACCAGCCAGATTTCCTTGGGGTTAATTGACAGGCTTAACAACTCAGCCATCTTTGCTCCTGCCTCCTGACTCAAGCTCATGTAAGAAGATGGCTGAGAAAGTTATACTTTCTTAGAGAGTGTAGGGTCCATGGACAAGGGGCCTAAAACCAAGTTCCCCCCACCCCCGTCCACAACCCCAAATATCACTTGCAAACACTAAGGGTACTTGTAGAAAGTGACTGGTATCTTGTTCTCCAGCTTGATGCTTGCTGAGCCTCGGAAACTGCTTATTCCTCTGAGGTACAGATAAGAGCAGAGGGTGATAAAATTGTTCCTGTGGCTTTTCAGGGAGCTTGATATTATGGGATTTTATACCCTGATTAATTCACCCATGCTGTGGGGAAAAGGATAGTATATGTTTGAACTTAAGAGTGATATCCACTCTGATGTAAGGAGGTCTGCACAAGAAAAGATTGCTGAAGCAGTCTGTGTAGTAGTACTAGAAAGGGAAGTGGTTTGGTGTTCCAGGGAAGAAAACGGTGAGCCATTCACCTTGTAATATGGGGTCCAAAGTAGGAGTAAATAAAAATTCAGCTCTTCCCATGGCTCCACATCTAAGAGCAGTGCGTAGGGAAGAAGGGGCTTTGTGAAGCTACTGAGATAAACAGAGGCATGCCCAACTTGGTGGTATACACCAAACGTATACCCATGTGAAGACCACCACCTAAGAAAAGGGGTAAAGATCAATCAGAAGAGACTAAACCAGAGTGAAGCCTTTACCGGCTTACCAGGAGACCTTGGTTTTCCCTAGCCTCTCTCCCTGAAACTTTTACCCTACCTTGGATCCCATGCATAAAAAAGAGACAAGGGAAAGTGTCCTAGTGTCAGGCCAGATTTGTCCCCATTTCAGAAAGCCATGGCCAGGGCGGTAGCCTGCCTCAAGATAGGGAGGGGAAATCATACTTTGAATTGAATTGAGAATAAAGTTTTAAATGTGAAAACAACCAAATCTGAATAACTGAAATGAGGTTATTCTAATAACACAAAGTGATAAATTCTGGAATGGAGACAAGATATTTGAAGTCTTCTCAGTATCAAGGAAGTATTCATTAGAATATAGTTGTTTTATTTGAAAAAATAAAATTTATATTGTCAACACTCCTCCAAAATTTGAGAAAAAATCCAGCTTTTCCCTTTATACAGCTGAGGTTACAGTTGAAATGGATCTCACCATTTTACCTTTAAGCCACAGAATATTTTTTCAATATCCCCATTTTTCACAGCTATACCAAGATCCTCTCTCTAAGTTAAAAGATTCAGAGAAAAAAGAATTTGAAAGAGAAACAGATTATTTATTGAAGCATGGTAAAAAATCATTTTAACAAATCTTAAATCCAGGGGTGGATTATTCTTTCTCTCAATCTTCCAGATATTTACTTTCATTTTCAATTTTCCTGGCAACTAGATGAATGTACTTAGTCTGGAGCCTACCTTGAAATATCAGACCTTCAAACTACATCAATGTTACTTAAAAAATCATTCCAACTGTGTCAGCTATATTAATAAATCTGTAATCATCAGATCTGCATAAAGAAATAACTAACCTTGGTAAACTGTTTTAAGAATAAAAGCCTTCTATGCATTGAGATTGTTTGTACCTTGACCTAGTTAACTGAATATTTTTTTCTCAAATGTTACAAATTTAAGTCTCAGCTCTGTCTCTTTTTAGTTGTGTGAGTTTGAACTTCCAAATTGCCTTCGAATTGCCTTCTAATTACTTACTGTAGAATTTGGCATGTAGAAAATGCTCAACAAAATTAGTTATAAATATTGGTATGATTTTGATAGATATCAATATTCACGTGTACACAACTTGAGCATAGGTTTATTCCATGCTACATTTATGTATGTGGTTTGTGATTTCAATCAATTTTGGGGGTATATTACAGGTAGGTAAATACAGGTCTTTCTCTGAGTTTAAAGAAAAGGTTGAATTATTTAAACTTTGCACCAATTCCTAACTCATTAAAGTGCTTTCAGAGGATTTTGTTGAAAAATTAGAATGTTATATTAAGATGCCATTTGGAACAGAATAACATTATTGTTCCTGCTACAAACATCACAAGCAAATATAGAGAAAGCTAGTTCTTTTCTCTGTATTTTCAACATTATCTATAGTACCTATATCCCTGGATGACTACTAATATAGTTTTCAGTTTTATTTATATTAAGAGAACATAGTATAAACCAGCTGGTTGCTTGAGAGATCATAAAACAGCAATAGCAATCTCTAACAGCATCATAACACTGTTTTTAAGGTAGAGGCTATGGGCTGTAAAAATAGACCTAGAAATTCAGTGGTTTTTACAAAACGGACTTAAACCTATGTCCAATATAAATCTTGAGCTGTAGTTACATTCCCATGGAAGTGATTGAAATCAAATAGACTAAAAAGTTTCTGAGTTTTCAAAAGAACTGCATTCGTGATGATACCAGTATATTTAAAAACAGCAGCAGCAACAGCAACAACACATGGTCCCACCCCTAAAGTAATCTCAGACCCAAAACCTACAAAAATAAATTGTGAAATGTGTGCAGTGTGGCCAAAGAGATCATACTTATCATGTACAACTCACATGGGACTATTTAAACTAATGGAAAAAGAAGATTTATTTAGAAGGATTGAAAATTGATATGGTTTGGCTGTGTCCCCACTCAAATCTCATCTTGAATTGTGGTTCCTATAACCCCCACATGTCCTGGGGGTGACCCAGTGGGAGGTAATTTAACCATGAGGGCAGTTATCCCATGCTGTTCTTGTGATGGTGAGTGAGTTCTCTGGAGATCTGGTGGTTTTATATGGGGCTTTTCCCCCTTGGCGCAGCACTTCTCCTTCCAGCCACCATCTGAAGAAGAACGTGTTTGCTTCCCCTTCTGCCATGATTGTAAGTTTTCTGAGGCCTCCCGAGCCCTTTGAAACTGTGAGTCAGTTAAACCTCTTTCCATTATAAATTACCCAATCTAGGTCAATTATTTATAACAGCATGAGAACAGACTAATAAAAAGTCCAGGATTATAGAAGACAATGAGCAAGAAAGTTCCTCCCCAGAGAGCAGAACCAATGTCTCAACAAGGAATTCAACTTCATGTCCATGGCTAAAGCACCCCATGGTTCTGCTCTGCATGTAATCAACCAATGAAAACTGTTTCAAAGCCATCATTTTTCTAAAAGGGAGAGCTTTTTAGACTGTGTTTTGTTTGTTTTTATTTTGCTTCTCCATTTGTTTCTATAGTTACCCTATTTCTTCTCCCCCATTATATGTCATGTACAAAGTCACTGAATCTATTAGTTTATCCATCACTGTACCAAGAGGAACCAAATCCTGATCTGATGAAGACAGGGGCTAGGAATGACTCAGATTTGAGGATGGCAAGGCCTCCCGACCAGCCCTGAACTGTTTTAATTCTGGACAGTTATGTTGAAGATAAGTGGATTTGTATCTTGCATAAGTTACTGTATTTTGGAATCTCTTTATTGTATTGTCTATGCTTAACTAATACAGTCTCCACAGTCTAAGCCAAGCATTTGCAAATTATGGCCCCTAGGTTAAATCTAGCCTTTCACCTATTTTTGTACAGCAAGCTTTGTTAGAACGCAGCCATGCTCATTCCTTTATATATGTTACAGCAGCTTTTGTGATGCATGTGCAGACATGAGTACAGATTTAACAGAGACTATTTGGCCTACTAAATCTAAAATATTTATCACACTTGTAGAAAACAATTGCTGACCCCTGGTTGAAACTCTAAATGATGTTAAGTTGATAGGGAAAATAATATAAATAAGATGTTTTCCCTGCATCGTGATCTATCTATTTTCAAAGGGTTTCTGCAGAAAAGTAAGGAAAGAGCAAGAGCAACTGAATTATTGACCTTGGTTAGTTTAATTTATATATTTTGATCTCTTTCCTACTTCTTTATTACTATCACAATACTAAGTTTTGCCTTGGCCTTCTCCATAGCTCAGGAGAGAAAATCATCTGAGTCTCACACCAGGTTCAAACAGCCTTTAGCATTTTGTGGAAGTGAACAATTTTTGACAAATCCTAATACTTAGGGGAATTTTTCCAGATAAAGGGAGATA
Organism: Macaca thibetana thibetana; assembly: GCF_024542745.1. NCBI lineage: Eukaryota > Metazoa > Chordata > Mammalia > Primates > Cercopithecidae > Macaca > Macaca thibetana. The sequence continues at coordinate 59,358,566 of NC_065584.1, forward strand.
ACCTCCCTTATCCAGGACTCTACCTCCTTTCTATTATTTTTATAGTTCCTTTTAATTAAGCATGACCTGAGAAAATCTGCAATTTTCCAGCAACCTTGCTGGGAACCATTGCTACATCTCAGTCTGAGCCTATTTAAACCTACTGTCTTTAAAGTTGTTTTACTTGAACTTTTATGCATCTGGCTACTGACTTCGTTGAAAGTAGCCACAGCTTTGTTAAATACAAGCACACGTGACCTTGAATCTTCATAACCAACCTGATTTCTCTTGTCATACATGACTTCACTTCTATTCATTTTTATAATGGTGCATATTCTTCAGTTATTTATCACTTTAAGAAAATCCTGCCATCTGGCCACTTTTCAAAGTTGATTTAACAGTTATAACACTATGTTAACTTTAATAAGATATTCACTGTATCTTTTAAAATTACTGTCACGTACCTAATACTACTGAGAGGACAGTCAAAAGAGTAAACTCCTTGTATAAGCAAATTAAAAGCACTAAATTCTAACCCTCATTAGCACTTGGGAATAATTGCTTCTCTGCATTACTAGGGGAAGGCTGGGTATTGGGTTTTCAGCTTTATATGGTGGATAATCTAATGATATTTCATACTGGACTTTTCTAAAGATAATGAGTGCGCTATCTGAAAGTTCTTAGCATTTAATTCAATCACTGATAAACTTGATGCTCTATTGAATTTTCACTGAAAGTTTTTAAAATAAATAAGTAAATAGTACTACATTATCTATACATTCTTCTGATAGACTTACATCCCTTCGGGCTCACTATCAGAGGTTATCAAATAATTGCTGAACTTTTCTATCAAATAGTATAAAAAGAGAAAATGTTCCCTAGATTAAGGTGTATAAGAATAACAAAATTAATAGATAGTCACTGCATAGAAATCGGGTTTTAATAAAATCAAATGTTAGACTCTTTTGTTAATCAGCAGAAGGAAATAATTATTTTGGTATATTTAAAGTGGTGTTAGATCTGTTTTCCCCCATGTCTTAAAATATTCTTGAATTAATATATACCTGATGTATATATAAAGTATGTAACATTGCCTATATTAATATGTGTATATTTCTATATATAATATTTTACTTTGTTTCTTAATATACACTTAAGACTTAACATATGCTTAATAAATAAAATTTAATTAAAGACACACTTTAAACATTTTTTGTGTATGATATATTGTAACAAAAATATTCTAGGCTTGACTCCTTAAAATTTATTGTATGGGCCGGGCGCGGTGACTCACGCCTATAATCCCAACACTTTGGGAAGCCAAGACGGGCAGATCATGATGTCAGGAGATCCAGACTATCCTGGTTAGCACAGTGAAACCCCGTCTCTACTGAAAATACAAAAAAATTAGCTGGGTGTGGTGGTGGGCGCCTGTAGTTCCAGCTACTCTGGAGGCTGAGGCAGGAGAATGGTGGGAACCCGGGAGGCAGAGCTTGCAGTGAGCCGAGATTGCGCCACTGCACTCCAGCCTGGGCAACAAAGCGAGACTCCATCTCAAAAAATAAAATAAAATAAAATAAAATAAATTTATTACATTACTGCAAGAGTTAGTTTATATTTTATTAGTATGTCTTTAATTTTTTTCTAGAAAGATTTTATGACCAGGATAGAAAAAAAAAGCTAATACCTTAAAGAAGACAGAATGCATCATAACATAAACTACTTAAAAATAGCCCTATTCCCATTTGACACTTGTCCTTCCAGACATTACTCTCTATTTATGAATTTTCAGTATTTTATAGTAGACTGTATATGCAACTATGTATTCTGCTTTTTAAATTTCCCTGTACAATATTTTGTATAAACTAAAACACATATGCCATTTTAAAACTTTAATCCCAATTTGAAAACTTTTTGTGTTATATAAAATACTGAGATAAATTAATGAATGTATTTGCAGAATAAATATTTGTTTATGTCCCTTTTTGTCAAATTTTTTCTTGTTTGCATTTTAGTTTGTATATGTTTTAATATAGGACCAGAAGTAGAATTATGACTAATATTAACCCGATACTTTACTTAAGGTTTAAGAATTTTAAATGTCCCAGCAAGAAACCCAGGCCTCATGCTAATATTATTGGTATGGCACTTTAAAACTTTGATACAATATTAGCTCTTTGAAAATATTTTTTGCAATATGTATCTGGCATTTTATTTTCTATCTTGGCTGAACAGAATATGAGCTCTTTGAAAATATTTTTTGCAATATGTATCTAACATTTTATTTTCTATCTTGACTGAACAGTTTAGGGACTTCCGGTTGACCCTGTCTACAATAGTGGCTATCATATGAAAACTATGAGAGGGTCTTCAAAACTAGTCTTACTAAGGTTAAGATCAAATTATTGCATTTTGTACCACTGACAACTAACAGGCAGAGAAGTTGGCAGATTTCTGTAGATTTTGAAGGGCATATACTACAATCGGGAGTGTTTTTCCCATGAATACGTCAGGTAAATTAGGAATTTGAGAATTTTGAGTAAGACCCAAATAAATTGAGGTTTCTCCAATAGGTCTAAGTTGTGGTGCAAGATCGCATTTGATTCTACAAAAATAAAAAATATGCCCATGTTTGATAAGAATTTCATGTTCAGTCTCTGGCAAACTTAATTGTAGAGTAACAACTCAGAGCTCTTAGGTTCTAGAAAAAAGGTGAAGAATTGTTCAAGGAGAAACTGCATGCTATTTGAAAATCACTTCCTGACATATTACTGATTACTAATTGAGATTGAAAGTTTGACAATTAAACATTAAGTGACCACGTGAACAGAACTACTCATCACCAATTGAGCTTTGCCAGATCCACTAAGTCATAATTTTGGGCAGAAGCATCAACAATACATTCTATGACAAAAATGATACTTTAAAAATTAGATGCCCAGTCTTAGAGTGTCCAGAAAATTACATTGGCAAGTGGTTCAGAGCCCCATTACCTATGTTTCAATGATCTTTCCTTTCATAACTCAAACTTACAGCCTCAAGGGAAAAACTGAAGCCTATTTTACAGAAAATAGACATAGCTTGATATAAGGATATATGTGAGCTACTATGTAGTGGCAAATGACTGGCTAGTCAGAATCTAGAGGATACAGAACAAAACTAAAAGATCATAGAAAATGGGTTCTGGCGTAGAAGTAGAGGCATGTAGATGGACCAGCAGAGAGAATCCAATGCAGAAGGACAATTCCACAACCTGGAGAACAAATGGCTTTTATAGTGTATACTAGCCAGCCCCTGTGCCTAGCTATAGCATTGTACAATGGACTCTTGAAGGAAGTGGCAATGTTGGTAAAGATGAAGTCAAGAGTATGTGCTTCCCCTCACTGAGGCTGATCTAGTGACTGCTATGTATAATGTTTCATTAGCACTGGGCCCCGAAGGAGAATAAGTTACCATTAGGGACAAATTGATTATATTGGACCTCTTTCACCCTGACTTGGGCAGCAGTGTTCTTTGTTGGAATTGATGCCTCACTCCAGATATGAATTTCTTTCCCAGTCCCAAATGTTTCTGCAGTTAGCACTAAGAGCTTAGAGAATAACTGATATACTGACATGAAATTTCACATATTATTGCCTCAAACAAAAAGAATCATTTTATAGTAAAGTATATGCAATAATGGACACATATCTAAATAAGCCACTGTTTCTACCAAATGCCGAATTACCTGGAAATATCTAGCCAAGGACTGCCATTTAAGTAAGGCACCACCTTGGTGGGCGACACTGTGAATGCTGTCCTCCAGGTTGTTATTACATGACTGGCTAGCCAGAATCACCGACTTAGGATGTTTCAACTTAATGATTTTTCAGCTTTATGATGGTGTGAAAGTAATATGCATTCAGTATCATTCTCTATGATGGGATTATGTCTAGATAAACCCATTGTAAATGGAACATATCTTAAAACACACCCTATCGTAAGTTGAGACACAACTATATATTTATGAAAACAACAGCCAATATATGCTGCTGTGTCCTTTATATGTAGGAGGAATGGTCTGGGAACCAAATATTAGAATTGAGATTGGTTTCTTTAGCTCTTAGTGACCCACTGTTAGAAATTTTGCTCTGCTTCTCTACAAGCTGAAGCTTTACTGGTGAAGGTCCAAGTTCCCAGCAGAGCAACACTGTCATCGGAGAGCACAGTACATCAAAATCTGAGGCTTGGTATGTTTTGAATATCTCTTTCAGATGAACAGGCCAGAAAGGAGTTACTATACTGGAGAAAGTACAGGATTCTCATGATTAAGAGGAGGTAGGGTTACTGCTTCTTAGAAGAAGCAGGGAAAAGTACATCTGAAACATGGATAATTCACTGAGGGGTCTTTTGGTGTTTCTGTAGCTGTAATAGCAGTGAAAGACAAAATGTAGCTACCACAGCTGAACAAGGCCAAGGAAATCAAATCTCTGCCTCTCCAAGGGTGATTATATTGGACCTCTTTCACCCTGACTTGGGCAGCAGTGTTCTTTGTTGGAATTGATGCCTCACTCCAGATACGAAGGCATGTGTTGACATCAGGCGGCAATTGAGGTAACCTGAAGGGCTCACTAAACATGAGTGAAATTTCGAAAGAGTCATGGCAAAGGGAAAGTATAACATAGACTACAAATTCAAGATGGATATAGATTACAAACTCAAGATAGGTTACAGAAATCTGAGCCATAGCTAGAAGCTACCAAGTTATGGTTTTTATAGTGATTGCAACTTGGTACATTTTAATGACTCATTAATAGAGTGGACTCATTAAATAGGTGGACATTAATAGGGTGCTTAATGTGGAGTTTAAGCAGATCTGGTCTTTTGTCCTATAATTTAGTATTATAAATATTCATATTTTTGCAAGTAGTAACAATTAATTCCTTTTTAGCATTATAAAATATTGTACTGGTGAAGTTGTCATTAATTTATGCATTTTACTTTTGTTGAAAATATGAGTTTTTTACAATTATGTTTTATTTTACAATTATTTTTTCTATAAACACTCTAATACATAATTTCTGGTAAACATGGGCAAAGCATATAGGAAAAGAACATACCAGTGGAATTTATGGGTCATAGGTAGAAAAGCATGTATTTTGGTTTTGCTTGAAAAAGTAATGATTTATGTCTACTTTATAGGCATCTCATACAATTCAGCAATTTTCCTATTATTTTACATATATTAATTTGATTTTTAAAAATTGTTTTAGTAGACCTCTACTTTGTGCTTCCAGCTTCTGCCATGGACTCTTCTATAAATGTATAAATTTATAAATGTATAAATGCATATGGAGTGAATAGGGTTTTTAGTTTTACACATGATTAAACCTGAAAGATTGCTAGTAATAACTCTCCTTCTATGGCCAATCTTCCCAGATGCAAAGTGAAATTATCCTCACTTTTCAAGGACAGACACCATGCATAAAACAAAGAGTTCTCAGGCATGAGCAAGTCAGGGCAGCCAACTCCTTTAGGTCTTGAGTAGAAGTAGGAAAAATATTCTCCTCACTTCTCTTTCTGAGAACCTGGTATACAAACCATTCGGGCCATAATTCTGGCTATTGGAAATGTAGGAAATTTTAGGTTAGGTGACTATGTAGTATGTGGGGGAAATAGAAACAAAAGAATACTTCCATGGAGAATACTCCGAATATTCTTGCCAGAGTTGCTTATCATTTATTGTATGACGTAAATCTATGACTATTTATTTACTTTGTGTTTGGTTTGTTTAGTTACAATATTTTATGTTGCAATAAACTTTTCCAATAGCATTAAACTCCACTAAAAGTTCACATATATTGAATAGTTAAGTACAGAATTGCATTTCTTAAGTTGATTAATTTGTAACTGTGCAAACTTTTGATGACATTTAAGGATGGCATACTGATAAACTGATTTCATGAATATTATTACCCACTACTTTTTGAGAAAATATCTGCATCAGAATTAGTTTCCAAAGTTAATATTCAATTTTAGCAGATTGTGCCTGTAGATGACCTTTCGACATGTGCGGCTCTAGAAGTTACGTTTATCTTTTTAAGATACATGACTTTTAAAATGAACTGTTATTTTAGGATAATACACCTGTTCAAAAGTGTGAAAATCATGTCTATAATGAATTTTCACAAACTGAACACAACCACATAAAGATTACTCAATCCAAGAAAATATCAAATCTCCCCCTTTTATCTCTTCCAGTCTTGACTCCCTTCTTTCCATCAGAAATCACTACTGTGCTTTCCAACAAAGTAAGAACGATTTTTCTCTTTTGTAGAAAAGGGATTCTATAACATGAACTCATAGCATTTCTGAAGAATGATGTTCATTTAGACTAAATGACGACTTTTCTAAATCCATTGTTTTTATTCTTCATTACAAGTTTTCTTACTCGTGTGTTAAAATGTAAGGCAACAGGAGGACAAAATGGATTCCCTGTGACTGAAATGAGATGCACCACAAATATAATTGAATGGCCAGCAGGGTGAGGGGTTGGTTATGTATTACTAACTGCCACAAGGTTGTCTTTGCTGTAATTAAGCAGAGACCAGTTCCTGATAAGCATTATCAGAACAACTACAGCAGAAAGGTTTCTTTGCTAACCCCAACAGATCCCCTGATGCCAGCCGATGGAGCGCCCCCACTTAGTGGTCCCATCATGGCTCTCATTGGACAGGGGACCAGCTTTGCAAAGGTCCTTTCCTGATAAACAGCCACAGACTTCAAGCCAATTTCAGCCAGTTTGTAGAGACTGCATACAAGCCATCTTTGTGTCCTATAGTTCACCTTTTGATATAAAGAACAAAATTCTGCCTCATTTGAATGCTAAAACCCCACCCTGAACACAGAATGTTTTACTCATATACCCAACTTCCTTCATAAATATTCATAGATCTTCCCCAAACCTGCTGAATACATACATAAGGCAGGCCCTGTTAGTCATAAATATCAGCTTCCCTCTCCCTCCTTGGAGTGCCTATATTTAGTTTTTCCCTGAGGTTGCAGATTCTCAAATCTGCAGATTGCATTTTCCCCTTCCCCACTCCACCGCTTTCCCCAGAATTTTCTCCTTTTCCTACTTCCATGGATCTCATGTTTTTTTGTTAATACATGTATGAAAGATAAAGAAGTAACTGTTAATGTGTTGTCTCCATTAAGAGACTAAGTCCTCCAGAGAGGTATGTAATACTGGTCATTTATCAGTTCCATCAGATGTTTCAAAAAGTGACAAAGTCAATTCCAATCATGATAATTCATTTCTTAGAATAGTACAAAGGTAATGAATGATGATTCTATTGAAAGAGAAATTTCTGAAATCTAGTGAGTGCCCTGGATATTTTGATAAACAGTATAAAAGGGTAACATTGTTTTATAGGTAATTAAATAATTATATATTTTGTTGAAGCATAGTATATTGATTTAAAAGGTATAAAAATTAGGAGCTTTGGAGAAGAAATGTACCTAAAGTTCACAGTGATCACACATAATTCATATTTGTATCTTATGAAACACACAATTATGCTAATCAATAGAAGGTTTAGGTTGTGAAAATTTACCATTTTATATATGCTTTTAGTACAGCAGGTCTTCACTTTTTCATTTGTGAGAAGTTGATGTTGATACCTCCCCCCCAAACACAAACACAAATATCAACAAAGAAGTTTTCATTTTCTTGGTTGCACATTTTCAATCATATTTTAAAAATATTTTTTTAAAATTGAGCCTTTCATAGACCTTTTATAAAACAATATAACTGTCTTATAGTGGCATTGAAATTTTTATAAGTAAGTCATCAAATTTTGTTTGGTATTTTGGTTCAAATTAATTTGAACTATTTAATCAAAAGAGTTAATAAATGGAGCACCAAAGACTTCAGTGTGTAAAGCAATTATCTCATTGTAGTCTTGTATTTGTATTCTGTGAATTGTTTAGTATGTCACAAGCTATAAAACAAGGTGATTTGCGTAGCATTGCTTCAGGTGTTGCCCTCTAATACAGGAAGATGTTTTGCATGTGAAATAAAACAACTAACAAAAAGCCAAATAGTGAACATTACAAGATAGTTACTTAGTATGTACATTTTTCAGTATGTATAAAATAACTTTCTTATATTAAACAACCTATAACTATTATAACTACATAGACCTAGCAATAATATAGTATTTCATAACCATTTTGATATTTACTATTAAATTCTGAGAAAGTCGATGGAAAAAATAATAATCAAAACTAGTTCTGAAATATTTGTGTTATGTCTTTATTGGGCAGTAATTTTGTTGTTTCAACTTAGAAAAAAAAATTTAAAAAAAGCTTTTCTTTCTCATTCTGTCTAGAGGTAGAATGAGGGATCCCACATTTTGCCATCTGGTATAACCTCATTGAAAATGGAGGTTTACTCTCAAATAACGTGTAGGTTAAAAAAGAAGTAAATCCTGTTATTGGCAACAACACATATGAACCTGGAGGACATTTAGTGTAATAAACCAGGCACAGAAGGACAAATCACATGATCTCACTTATATGTGGAATCTAAAAATGTGAAACTCATAGAAGAAGAGAGTAGAATCGTGGTTCCCAGGGTCTGAGAGTGGGGAGGTGGAGTTGGGAGATGTTTATCAAAAGATACAAAACTCTAGTTAGACAGGAGAAATAAATTCAAGAGATCTATTGTACAACATCATGACTATAGTTAATAATCAATATATTGCATTCTTGAAAATTGCTGAGAGTATATTTTAAGTGTGCTCATTATAAAAAATGATAAATGTGTGATGTAATGCACATGTTATTTAGCCTGATTTAACCATTCCACAATATGTATGTATTTCAAAACATGTTCACAGTAAATACATATACATTTTATTAGTCAATTAAAAACATAAACACGAAGAGGAAAAAGAAAAATAAATGATAACAAACATTTCTACTTAGAACATGTTGAGCTTTGTAGGGAAGAAAATAATATTTATGTCAACTATTAAGAAATAAAACCAACATGCAAGGCAGCAAACAAAAGAAACACATTTTAATTGGGGTGTCAGTAATTGCAATTGAGGAGACACAGGTATAGCAAGCAGCCAAATCATTTTCCATCAGTATAGGTTGGGCAAGGGCTGAGAAAGGTTTACTGTTAAGTTTACATATCTGAAAGGTTTTAGCACAGTCCATGATCAATGATGGCTGTTTAGTTCATCACAGCTGTCTCCTCAGGACGTTGGTGATCAGGCCATATAAACAGTTGCAATCTCATGCAGCTGGTTTTACAATTTGGCCCAGTTTAACAGGTCAAATTTCATCCAGGTGTATACTTGACTGGAGTCCAGCATCTTAAGCTTTCCCAGCTCTGTTTTAGACATTGCTGGCATAACCTTCCTCAGTTTGGAGTTTCTTTTCACACTTAAAATTGAAACTTCTTCCTTTCATTTTTGTCTTCCTGCTTTAATTTCATAATGTATTTTCTAGTCCTTCCCTTTTCATTCTCTCCTCTTTCTTTATTTTTAAAAAAATTTCTGATTTTTAACCCCTTCCTCTGTTTTCTTCTCTCTCTGTATATCTATATCTATAATATATATCTATATCTATATATATTTTCCTTCATGTAGAATTTAGGGAACTTCTAAATTATTTCACTTACCCAGCATTGATAATCACAGAAAAGTATTAGTCTATGACTGCTCTTCTTACTTAGGAAATCTAAAGCATTAAAGAGTTTTATCTTAGATAGCATAACTGGAAAGTCAATAACTCTTAGTTCTTTTCATTTTCTCATTTGCTATTACTCTCTTCTGTCATATGTTTTATAAACAGATGGATATGGAATATCATTATAAATTTTCTTGAGGAAGAAGAGAAGTAACAGCCAGGAACTTCTACATAACAACAATTACTTTTGCTTTTAGGCATAACGATAATTGTTCAGTCTAACCTCCATTAACTCGTTGAATAATTCTATTGGGAAGTTTATGGGTTTTTTTTCAGTTTTTTGACTCAAAAAGCCCATTTTTAATTGAATTATTGCTAATTTGTAAAAGTTTTTAATATGGTTTAACTGCAAGTCCTTTATTAAATATATGATTTGCATGACTATTTTCTCCTATTCTGTGGCTCGTATTTTTACTTTATCGATGATGTAAATAAACAAGTACAAAATATTTAATTTTGATAAGGTCTAGTTTATATGTTTTTGGTACTTTTGCTTTTATCATCATATCTATAAATGTTTTACATAACACGAGGTCCCAAAGATCACTTCTATAATTTTTTCTAGGACTTTTATAGTGTTAGCTCTTATATTTAGATCTATGGTACATTTTAAGTTAATTTCTGCATATGTTGTGAGGGAGAAGTCCCACTTTGTTCTTTTGAATGTAGACATACAGTTCTCGTAGTACTTTTGTATGTGTTGAAAGAATATTCTTTCCCCATTAGATATTCTCAGCACTTTGTCAAAAATCAATTGACTATAAATAATGTGCTTTATTACTGAACTCTTGATTCTATTTGATTGATCTATGTGTCTATTCCCAAACCAGTAACTCAGTATCTTCATTACCGTAGCTTTGTAGTAAGTTTTGGAATCAAGAAGTGTGTATACTCCTATGATTTTTATTTTCAAGACTGTTTTTGGCTACTCTGAGTGCTTTGCTTTACATGTGAATTGTAGGATTAGCTTGTCAATTACTGAAAAGTATCAGCTGGGATTTTTGATAGTGATTTTGTTGAATCTGTAAAGTATGACCATCTTAACAATAGTAACTTTTCTGATTCATGAACATGGTATGTCTTTCCATTTATTCTGGACTTATTTAATTTTTTAACAATACTTTGCTCTTTACAGAGTCTCAGTTTTGTACTTCTTTTGTGAAATTTATTCTTAAGTATTTTTTTCTCCTTGATGCTATTATAAATGAAATTGCTTTCTTAATTTCATTTTCATGTTGTTTATTGTTAGTGTGTAGAAATACAATTGATTTTCATAACTGGCCTATTTACTGTCTCTGACACAGGATTTAAATCCATTAGTGTATTGCTTTTGTTTCCTTGTTCTATTTTATGTCCTAGCTTCCATTTTAATCACAATATGCATTTCAGCTTATTTCATTGTCTTTTTATCTTTTTATTGTCAGAAAAAATATCTTTCTAATGTTTCTTTTAGAAAAATAGCAAAATCTTTGTTTTCTATAGTATAAGACATTTTCATTAAACATGTTATTAATTCATTGTGTGGTGCTATAAATGTAATATAGTCTTTCAACAAATAGAAAAATATGTATTCATATATACCAAGAAGAAAAATATTTGGAATTAGCTTAGACATTCAAAAGGAAGTTTATTCAATTTGTACAGTGCCACTCATCCCTTTTGTTGGTGGCCATTCATCCTGAAGGTCATGACTGTAATTAATGTGTAGACTATTACAATCATTTCATCCAGATTGTCTTCATTTTCTACTCTCACGTGCTTCAGTGAACTTTGCACAATGTTATCCCCAATTAGTGTCTTTGAAAGTACCACTTTGTGTTTACTCCACACACAAAAATAAGTGTTTGATTCTTTACTTTCCAACAAAGTCTAAATGTCGTTTGAATTGTTCATCCCAATATCCTTCAAATTTGCTCTTCTTGCTTTATTTCTATTTATTCAACAATTCAAAATCTTACATCTTTAAAATATAAAATATCTGTCTCTCCTAAATCTTACTTTCCCTTGTTTATATCTGTTTATATAAATATATTTTCCCTTAACCACAAACCTTTATGTAAAAAATTTTACCGAAAATTTATCTTAAATATTATTCTGTAGTATTTCTGTTGTGATGACTGCAAATTGGATGATATCTGTTTTTTTCTGTTTTGCCTATATCTTTAACTGTCCATCTCTCCCTTTTCACGAAGTATGCTGTTTATGCCACACGATAATGTTGACTCTTAGAAGGCTGTTTTATATTATTTAATTTTAATTTACTTATGTTATCTCAAACCCACATAAGCCTCCCAAGCTAATTAAAATGTAAGTATCAATGTTTGTCTCCTCTTTCAACCACCTGATCCCTAGATTGTAAAATATTTGAAGGCAGGACATTTATGTGTTTTGACTCAATCTGTTTTTACTTTGATGTATTTTCCAAGTGTTACACAAACTAGTGAAATGAATGCACAATAAACGAGACTTTAATCTTCACAGTCAGTTTTGTCTTAAAAAAAGTGCCATTATAATATGTTTCCATTGGTTAACATAGTCTACTAATAGTATGCCAAAATATTTCTCATCATATTTATTCAAGGATAACTAGGAATTTAAGTGATAGAAATATACTGAAGAAATATATTTTATCATTACTTATATCTATTATTATATGAGAATTTTATTTATTTTTAAAAGAGTAAAAGGCATTAGTTTCTAATTGTTTAGCTCTGATAAAGAATAGAAAATTTTGGGGGCCACCAAAGATATGACATAAATGCTTAAATAGCAATATTAAAGTGTTGAAATCCATTTGTAAATTTGAAATAATAATATAATTTATTTTTATGAATATAATTATATAATTATAATAAATAATATAATCTACTACATTTAATGCAAAATCTATTTGCATTACATTTGAAGTAATAATTTAACTTCTGTGTAAAGAAAATCATGCAGAGATAAATTATTCACAATTTTAATATTTTTAAATGTCATAAAATTTGAAAGGCAAACAATGACATTTATGTCAATATAGGGTTAGTTACATTAAGTTGAATCAATAGCTGTTTACTTAAAAACAAAACAGCAAAATCCAGCTAAAAGACAAATACTCAATAACATAAATGCCAGAAATATTAAAGAACTATACAATATTGCACTAGCATGTTTCAGTATACACATCCTGAAAACTTTAAGACATATCTAAGTGCGTGTCTCTTAATCATATTATCTAGAAATAATTATTGAATTCTTAGCATGCTTGACAATCCTGATTATAATTTTTGTAAAACCTTTAATAAATGTAATAAATTTCAAAAATATATGTATATATAATGATTTCTTATTTTATGCAATATTAATAATAGATTTACATAGCAACATAGAAGTTTAGTCATGGTCATTTCCAGACTAAAAATGGCAACATACTATACTAGACAAGAGAGGTTAGAGCTGGGATTTAGGTTAGATATGAAAGTGTTTTGCAGGTACATTAAATTAAGTAGTTCAATGGGCACTCCCAGAAAGGATAATTAAGGGCAACCTGTAATTATACACATTTACTTAGCACCCAGAAACAGAGAGCACTGTGGAAGTAGTCAAATTAATAGGATGATAGTGTGCTCAGTGTAATATTTTCTGAGTTTGAGGAGAAGATGCCTGAATTTGAGGAGGGTGTTGAGAGACATCCATTTAGAAATGTACAATAAACAAATGGATGTGCACATCTGGAATTTAGAAGAAATAGTTCAGATGGTCAGCAGTATGTAATTGGCAGTTGAAAAAGAGAAGACATGAGTATCAGAAAAAATAGAGTGAGAAAGAAAAAGTAACTCTGAAGAAGGAATACCAATATGTGAAGAGGAAAAGGAGAAGAGACATCCACAGAGGAGACTGAGTAGGCTTAGACACAGAAGCAGAAAAAAATCAGGAGCATAGGATGTCAAGGAGGACAAAGTTCCACATTTCTCAAGCACTGCTTAGAGAGCAAAACATATATGAAACACAATAAACTGTTTAGTGTATATGGAAATATAAAAAAAAAAAAAACATCGGTGATGTTGGTAAGAATTTTAGTGATCTAGAGAGGAGCAGGAACTAAATGTTTATGGATTGAGACACAATCCTGCTCAATGTACCTCAGGCACAAAATATGAAAACCACACTAAGGCTCATCCAATTCAAATTCTTTGAAACCATTTATAAAGACAAAATCTTTAAAGCCGACAGGGTAAAAGGATCTGCACAGATAAGACAAAGTCAAGGATGAAAAGCAGATTTTTTTTTTTACAAAAACAATGCAAGTAAGAAAACAGTAGACTGAGATGTTATGTTTAGGTTGCCAACATTGACTACCTAAAATTTATATTTTTTGCAAATATCTTTTAGATATTAACATGAAATATAGACATTTTAAGATATATAAAACAAAAAAATCCTCAAAAGCACATCCTTGATATAAAAAAGTATTTTCAAAAACTCTGTCTGGCAGAAGAAAAAAAATAATGCCAGCAGGAAACACGGACCTACCGAAAGAGCACTGAAAATGGAAATTGTTTATGTTCCAGCCATGACATTGCTAAGCCTTTACCTAAGAGAAAATACAGTATAGATTGATGCAGAGATGTGTACGTGAGTGTTCACAGCACCTTCCTTCTGATATTGCAAAACTAGAAACATCCCAAAAGTCTATCAACAAGCAAATGGAAAAACAAACTCCATTGTGGAATATTATTCAGTAGTACAAAGACATGAACTCATAATGCATGTTTCAACATAATCGAATCTCAATGTAATAACTGAGTAAGAGAAACCAGGAAACACACAGTATATACCATAAAATTTTATTTTTAAAAATTCCATAAAAAGGAAACTATAGTACAGAAAACAAGTTACTAGTTTTTCCCTGGCCCCACATTATTAATTTCAATATAATATGAAGAATCTTAAAAAGAAATTAGCAGGTAAAACACGTACACACACACATGCAAATAAAGAACAAAGAAAGTTGTCTACTTTAAACAAAAAATGCTGTAAATTTTTAATAGTGCAGAGCTTTGAAGTTCAAAACCCAAAGGAAAGGAAAGAGCTTACCATAGATGTTTCTTTGATAAAAATGGGCCACTAAACATAGCATCCAAAGAAAAGAATATGATTAACACAAATATTTGGCTGCAATATGTACATAGTAAAATAATTAAATCATGCATAGATGTAAGCATTGAAGTCTTGAATGTGATAGTATTAAGATTTTACTTTAACAAAAATTTTATCTATTTCTGAAGTAGGAATGCTTGTAATTCACTTATATGGCTGTTATTCAAAGGGATCTTATAATGTTCTTTCTCATATTTTTCCATGGCACATTGAAACCAGATATATATCAAATGAGAAAATCATGTCTCTCCAATTAAAAAGTTGTACTTGTAAAAAGAATCAGGCACTCATGTAGTAAAGATTTAATTTCTTTAAACAAATGGGGGGCTGCTTTCCTACTCCTTAGAATTTTAATTTTCAGAGAGTGGATAATCAAATAAACATTAATTTCTTTCCATGTAATTTTAAAACATCTGAGTCATGGAGCAGTTCTATGTTTTAAATTCTTGCCTGATAGTGCAATGAAGTAAACCATTATTCATTATTTTGCCATTTTAAAATTATTTTCCAGATCATTCAGGGAAGCACTGAGACCCAAGTATCACAAATTTATGATTGCTAACTTAACTTACAATATATCATAATCCCCTTAACCTAGCAGTCTGACCGTTTCCTGATTTTTGTCTGCACAAGAGTAAATTGCATTTGTAAAACAACTTTTGACTTCCTTCTCACTATCGTTTCCTTTACTTGCTAGAGGTACAAGGGATAAAAGTAGGCAAAGGGGTATAACTGGTGGTAAGCCCAGTCCAGTTCGTAATGGATACATATGGCCTCTGTAGGGATGAATGGCATGCTGCACAAAGATCATGTAAATTGGCCACATATTTCCGATCAATTTTGTATCCTGGAAAAGCAACACAAAGACTCAAGTGAGTATTAACTTTCCGATTTTCCAGAGAAGCATGGGGCCAAAACCTGAACTTTCTTCAGTGGCACAGCTGGCTTCACCACAAGTGCCCCCTCATACACATACACATAGATACATACCTAGAAAGATGACAAATACATATATATATATATATATTTTTTTTTTTTTTTTTTTTTTTTTTTTTTTTTTTTTGAGACGGAGTCTCGCTCTGTCGCCCAGGCTGGAGTGCAGTGGCCGGATCTCAGCTCACTGCAAGCTCCGCCTCCCGGGTTCACGCCAGTCTCCTGCGTCAGCCTCCCGAGTAGCTGGGACTAAAGGCACCCGCCATCTCGCCCGGCTAGTTTTCTGTATTTTTTTAGTAGAGACGGGGTTTCACCGTTTTAGTCAGGATGGTCTCGATCCGCCCGTCTCGGCCTCCCAAAGTGCTGGGATTATAGGCTTGAGCCACCGCGCCCGGCCTTATATATTTTTTAAATGACCAGAAGGGAGGTGGATAAAAAGAAATGTGAGGTTTTCCACTGTATTTATTCCGAATGGGTTTAATGTGTTACACTTTTTAGTAAAATGCTGCCACACACAAAATGCTCTCTAAAAAATTCACTGGGTAATAATTCTATGTGGAACCCTCTAAAAAGTTATAAATTTGCTTCAATTTTTTCAGATGATACACATAGTAGTAATACTAACTTATTCACAAATCAGACTCTTCTAAAAATGCACGTTAGAGCACTTCATGGTAAGGGGAACCTTCTTGGAAACTTCCATAATGGCACTGTGTTAACAAATGCATATTGACTTTATGAAGCCTACAGAGAAATCTGGAATTATTGTTTTTGAAATTTTGAAGAAAGGTTTAAGTTCATGGGGCTTTAGAAAAAAAATTTCTTTAAATTAAGCATTTTAACATGCTGAAACAATAAGAGTTAGAGTGTTCAAAGTCATATAGAAAATTAACATGGGACTTAAAATATTTGAAAATATGGTAATGGTAATGTACATGCCTATGGATTTTTACTGTGAATTCTATACTCAAAATCTATGACTTGTTCAGTTTTAAATTTTAAAATAGCTATTTTAACAGAATAAATGATGACTAAACTTATTACTAAGATATTATTTAATGCAATAAAGTAAATTAGTAATTATGTATTAGTAATCATATTATAAATGATATGAGCAATTATTAAGTTAGTAATCATATAATATTATAATATGAATTTTTTAAAGTTTCAATGATTTCTAAGGCCCTAAATAGCTTAAACAATCTTGAGAAAAAAAGAATAAAGCTGGAGGCATCACATATCCTGTTTTCAAATTACATTACAAAGTTATATTAATCAAAACAGTGTGATAGTGGCATGAAACCAGACATACAGACAATGGAGTGGAATAAAAACCCCAGAAATAAACCCACACATATATGGTCAACTCATCTTCAACAAAGATGCCAAAATTACATGATAGGGAAAGGATAGCATTTTCAAAAAATGATGTTGAGAAAACTGGATATCTGTATGCAAAAAAATAAAAAATGAAAGTAGATTCTTATCCCACACCAAACACAGAAACAACATAAAATGAGTTAAAGACTTAAATATAAGACCTGGAACTGTAAAACTACTGGAAGAAAGCATAGAGGTCGAGCTCCATGACATCAGTCTTGGCAATTACTTTTTGAATATGACACCAAGAGCAGAGGCAAAAAAAGCAACAATAAACAAATGGGACTACATCAAACTAAAATGTATCTGCAGAACAAAGGAAAATAAAAATACAAAGACAACTAGTAGAATGAGAGAAAATATTTATAAATGATATATTAATGATAGATTAGTATACGCAACATATAAGGAACACATACAACTTAATAGCAAAAAAAAAAAAACCTATTTAAAAATGGGCAAAGGATCTGAATAGATGTATTTCTGAATAAGACGCATGGCTAATAGGTATATAAAAGGGTGCTCAGCATCACTAATCATCAGGAAAATGCAAATTATGACCACAATGAGATATCAGCTCAGTGTTAGAATGGCTATTATCAGAAAGTCTAAAGATAACAAGTGTTGGCAAAGATATAGAGGAAAGGGAACCCTTATACACTGTTGCAGAAAACACTGTAGAGCTTCCTCAAAAAATTAAAAATAGGACTACCATATTGTCTAGCAATCTCATTTCTGTGTATAGATTCAAAGGGAATGAAATTAGTATCTCAGAGAAATATTTGTACTCCCATGTTCATTGCAGCATTATTCACAACAGCCAAGATATGGAAACAGCCTAAGTGTTAATCAACAGATGAATGAATAAAGAAAATGTGAGCTAGCTAGATAGAATGATAGATAGATAGATAGAAGATAGATAAATGAATATAAATATATACCCATAATAGGATACTATTCAGCCTTAAAAAAAAAAAAAAAAGAAGGAAATCCTGTCGTTTGCAACATGGATGAATATGGAGAGCATTATGCTAAGTGAAAAAGTCAAATACACACAGACAGATCCTACATGATCTCACTTATATGTGGAACCTAAGAAAGACGAACTCATAGAAGCAAATAGTAGAATAGTCACTGGTAGAGACTGGAGTGCTTGGGGATGCAAGAGTTGTTGGTCAAAGTGTACAAAGTTTCAGCTATAAGGGAATAAATTCAGGAGACTTAATATATAGCGTGTTTACTGTAATTAATTATAATGTATTACTTGAAAATTGCTAAGAGAGTAGATCTTAACTCTTCTCACTTTAAAGCAACTAATTATGTGAGTTGAGGCATATGTTAATTAGCTTGATTATGATAATCATTTCACAATGTCTATGTGTATCAAAACATCACATTGTATACTTTAAATATATAAAATTATTGTCAATAATAATGATATATTTTCAGATGAAATGAATTGTCTCACATATCAATTTTGATTTATATCAGGTATTTTTGCATACATGTTACAAGGGTAAATGAATTACTCTGAATTACTATATTAAGTCTTTTATTGGTGAATTTTGCATAACAAAGTTTCAAAAAGTGGGGAAAATATAAAAATAGTACTAAATAAATCTACTGATGTTTCTGTTGACTTAGAACTATTATATTCCTTTTGTTTCTTACTCTCTTTCTTAGACAAATCCCAGAGTAAAATGTACCAAGTTGTTAAATCAATAGCCTGAAAGAGCACATCTCCAGATAAAACAAGTACAAATGATGATGAGAGTAAATAAATCTAATTATGTCCTTGTCACAAAAGTTATCTCTGAGACCAGTAAGGCATACATGAATAACTAATTGCTTTTGTGTATTTAAACAAAGATGTTTAACAATTCAAGACGCTTGTAATACTCATTTTATTCCTAACAGACAGATAGTAAAGCAGGGGCAAAGTTCACTTCTGTTTTTTTCACCACCTTGGGAAATTTTGCAGGAATAAAGTCCAATTATTTGATTGTGCACACATTTTGTCCAAATAGTTACATACTATTGGGCTGCAAGAATAAAACAGGGAGCGAAAGAAAAATACTGCCTCTCTAGATTAGAGAAAAATAGTAGAGGTTTATCAAGGCCAAATAATAAGAAAAATATTTGCTTCAAATATGTATTGCCAAAGATATATTACATTAAGATCAAGATATTTCTATCCTAATGATGTTAGTTTATGGGTAGGGAATAGTTACTCTTAAATGTTGATGAGAGAACAAATCGTCACATTTCTGGTGGAAAACAGATATTTGATAATATATAAATCTATAAAAATATGCATACACATTGATCTATCAATTCTGCTTTCTTTTCATTTGTCTTAGGAAAATAATAATGGTTACATATAAAACATTACCTACAAGAATATAAAGTTTAACCACCCTAAATGCTAAATGTAGAACTGGTTAAAAATGTGATATGCTCATGTAGTAAAATACTGTGTGATTTATAACATATATTCAGCAATATGAAAATATGTTAAGAACATATTGTTAACATATGAAAACTAATTATAGAAGGCATGCATTGGATTATTTCATGGCAAAAAAAAAAAAAATGAACTGCCTTTTGTAGTTAGATAACACTCCACCCAAATCTTCAGTATTAATTTCCTGAATGCTGTTCAATGATCATAGAACCCTCCTCTCAACCCAACCACAACTGATTGATGCAGGCAGCCATGAGCCCCTCACCTTGTCTGAACCAATATACATCTTTTTAAAAAACATCTTCTCAAAGAGAAAAATTTGTCCATAATTATATCAGCAACTTGTGAACTTGTGAGATGTCAAGAATAATATCTGGCAGGTGATCTGGAAAATAGAGAAAAATGTTCTGTAGGGAAAGAGATCAACAAAGCTAACACTCAGAGAGGTATAAAGATCAGAGGTCGAATAAAAGAACTTGGAGCATTTCAGTCTGTGAATCTAGCCCATGTCTGAACTCTGGCTGCAGTCTTAAGCTTAACTCAATGCAAACCTTGTATCTATCCACTTAATTATTGATTTCAGCTTATGTTAACTTCATTGAGTTTCTATTACATGTCAGTAAACATGTTCTCTGCAAAAGTTCTGGGCAGATAGTTATGCAAATGTCAATAGGCATTATTAATACGTAGTAGAAGAATTGGCATTTTTCTTGTTAATATTTTCTGCATTTTCAAAAGTTTGTAAAACAATCTATTACATTTGAACATGGAAAATGTTAATTAAGTTTAAGATTAAAATATTTAAAGTATTTGGATGTTGTTGATGGAATATGAATTTATAGAATGGAAAACACTCATTCGTCAGAAATTTTAGGTTACATTCAAACTGTTAATATATACTCTTGTATGTGTGTCAAGGTACACATACACTCATACACAAATAAATGTAATTTCAGCATGTTCTGTAATATCATGACATTGCAAAATATTCTAAGTCCCCATCAATATAACAGTAGTCATAACAATACATTAGAGTATAGAATTCTATGGGAAATGACATAGATTAAGATATATACTTATGTGTGTGTATACATATATATATTTATATACACACAGATATATACTGATATTAAACATTTTAAAGATATATTAAAGAGTGAAATAAACCAGTTATGTATACCTAATAGATTAATAAATATACACATATATATACATATATATATACTGGTATTTTCAGATAAAACTACTTTTGGAATTTTGCATGAGAGGCGGTTAGCTGTAGTTATTTCCTGGTGTGGTTAAGTAAAATGGGTCAATCAAGGCTCAAATGTAGAGTCTGAGATAAGGAAACATTTTCTTTTTTTTTTTTTTTTTGAGACGGAGTCTCACGCTATTGCCCAGGCTGGAGTGCAGTGGCGCGATCTCGGCTCACTGCAAGCTCCACCTCCCGGGTTCCCGCCATTCTCCTGCCTCAGCCTCCTGAGTAGCTGGGACTACAGGCGCCCGCCACCGCGCCCGGCTAATTTTTTGTATTTTTAGTAGAGACGGGGTTTCACTGTGGTCTCGATCTCCTGACCTTGTGATCCGCCCACCTCGGCCTCCCAAAGTGCTGGGATTACAGGCTTGAGCCACTGCGCCCGGCCAAGGAAACATTTTCTAACCCATATAATTCTGGTATTTTTTTGAATTTTTATATGTCATAATCATGTATTTTCATTAATTCAATTTAAAACTTTGTGTAAATATACTTTGCCATCAATCTTACATGGAAAAAAATGAAGTTGAGAGAGAAAGAGGGAAAAGAATAAGGAAATTAAGTAAGGAAAAAAGAATATTTGATGGACATAGCTTCTCTCCTACTCTTGGACATACACCTGAGTTCATTGACACTGTGTGATTTATACAGATAACATCAAATTCCATTATGGATCTGGAGAAAATAAACAAATTCATCATTCTAAATAAAGAGGACATAACCATCTCTTTCATTGGATTACTAAGGTATCTGCATTGTACATGGATAAAAACATTCTTTCAACCACATACAATTGTAGTCTCAAAATAGTTTTAAAAAAACTTAGCTATAATTTCCAGCATTTTCAAGAAACCAGCTTAACCCTACAAAATTCTATTTCAATTCCACTTCTGTGTCTCTGCCAATGGATTATGTGATTATGTATGAGGCTGCACAATGAAGCTTTTAGCTGCTACATGTTTTGAAACTCCATTTTCAAGATTAAAAGGCTGTAAAGTGAAATACATTTGTTCACGTGCCAAAAATAGTAGGGAACTTATAAACAGAAGGGAATACAGATATATCGAGAACAGAAAGCATTGTTTTTATAATTTCTGTATTAAATTGTGTTCTCATGTATACAGAATAATCACATTATTAAAACTGTTATATTCAAGAGATAAGATTTTTCTAATTAAACCTAGGAAATCACAGCTAGCACTAAAATAATTTTTTCTAGTAATTTTCTTGAGATTAAGAATTACATTGAAAAACCAAGTTTAAATCTCTGATTTAAAATGTATTTAATGAGATTTTTCTTTCCTTAAAGTCATTAACTTTGAGAAGTACATATTACCTACTGTTCTTGACATGAATTCAATCTACTTTGTTTACTACAAATGCTTTCCTAGGTACAATATGACAGAAAGCCATAAAATGAAAAAGGCTTTCATGTAAAAATCAGTATAAATCTGTTTACTACTTTATAAACACCCTTCCATCAGCCATGGCCAAGAAAGATAAGGTTTTTAGGTTAATGAACTCTCTTTTCTATCTTCTGACTTCTGAGTGTTATAAGACTATGCATTGCTCCTATGAGATAAAGCAATGAAAGGATCCAGTAATATTGTTTGTCAGCGAAATATGTCAATCAGAAAAAAAATGCATGCCACTGATCAACAAAACATTTCTCTCAGTATCTGAATATTTGAATAATTGAAATTAGTATCTGAATATTTGAAATTCATAAACAGAATTCTGGGAAACATAATAACAAACTTCTATGACATATTCTTTTTTAATTTTCACTATTCTGAATAATGAGAAAATACTCGGTGAACACTTTGATTTATCTGTATCTTTGTTACATATTTCATGGAGGAGGTAGTTAAAAATTCAAATTTACATCTAAAATATTAGAAATTGATTTTTCAAATAAGAGATTATATTTTCTCTGACATTTTTTCTGAATCATAGGAGGCACATTTTCATAACTTTTTCCACAGGTTTATTGGAATGCATCTTTTTTTTCTTCTTGGAAGACTATTTATCATTATTCTTCCTAGACCATTTCTCTTCACATTTGTTCATTCTCACTATGAATTTTATTGGATTTGGATTAATTTAGTAGAAATATATTATGGATTTTACTGAAATAATGCACTTAACAACAATCACTAAATATACCTTGCATAGTAGTGCCCATACGTTTTATTTATTTTGTTATTAAGGATCACTAAATCCCGTTTTGTTATAACATTAAAAAATCTTAAATCATGGATGCATAAAATAGTTTTTAAAAAAATCTACATACCTCATTATAGCTTCCTAATATAATTTTAATTGATAACATAATTATATTTCAAAATGCAAAATACATTTTGTTGCTTTAAATATGAACCAATAAAAATTATACAATTGAGAATAACTTCAATATGACAGTCTCAATAATGGCAAATGTATATATTTTAAAGTGTATTCTGTATACATGTATTTGTTACAGAGAAATGAAAATGAATGATTAATATCAATATTTGAATCATAAATATATGATATATGAATAAATTCTGTGGGGAACATTGCTTGGAAATATGAGTCCTAGAAACAAAATAAATGATGACTGAAGAAATTATAATTCAGCTATATTTTAAATAAATTCTGTGGAAATAACCTTGCTATGATACATGAATTCCATATATTTTCAAGTATTCTGGATTCAGCTTGAAGTTACTCTTCATTCTAGCTTTTATCTATTTGGAGAGATTGAAAATAAACTCCCTGTAGGCTCTGAATATTAAACCTTTGTCAAATGGATACATTGCAAAAATTTTCTCCCATTCCGTAGGTTGTCTGTTCACTCTGATGATAGTTTCTTTGGCTGTGCAGAAGCTCTTTAGTTTAATTAGATCCCATTTGTCAATTTTTGATTTCGTTGCTATTGCTTTTGGCATTTTCATCACAAAGTCTTTGATCGTGCCTATGTCCTGAATGGTATTGCCCAGATTTTCTTCTAGGGTTTTTATAGTTTGGGGTTTTACATTAAGTCTTCAATCCACCTTGAGTTGATTTTTGTATAAGATATAAGGAGAGTGCCCAGTTTCAATATTCTGCATATGGCTAGCCAGTTCTCCAAGCACCATTTATTAAATAAGGAATCTTTTCCCAATTCTTGTTTTTGTGAGGTTTGTCAAAGATCAGATGGTTGTAGATGTGCTGTATCATTTCTGAGTTCTCTACTCTGTTCCATGGTCTAAGAGTCTGTTTTTGTACCAGTACCATGCTGTTTTGGTTACTGTAACCTTGTAGTATAGTTTGAAGTTGGGTAGTGCGATGTCTCCACCTACAACCCCATTAAAAAGTGAGCAAAAGACATGAACAGCCACATCTCAAAAGAAGACATTTATGCGGCAACAAACATAAAAAAAGCTCAACATCACTGATCATTAGAGAAATGCAAATCAAAACCACAATGAGATACCATATCACACTGGTCAAAATGGCGATTATTATAAAGTCAAGAAAAAACAAATGCTGTTGAGGTTGTGGAGTAGAAGGAATGCTTTTACACCATTGGTGGGATTGTAAATTAGTTCAACCATTGTGGAAGACAGTGTGGCAATTATTAAAAGACCTAGAGGTATAAATTTGACCCAGCAACCCCATTACTGGGTATATAGCCAAAGGAACATAAATCATTCTATTATAAAGAGACATGCATGTGTATGTTCATTGCAGCACTATTCACAAAACTAAACACCACATGTTCTCATAAGTGGGAACTGAACAATGAGAACATATGGATGCAGAGAGGGGAACAGCATACACTGGGGTTTATTGGAAGGTGGGATGGGAGTAGGGAGAGCACTAGGAAAAATAGCTAATGGATGCTGGGCTTAATTCCTAGTTGATGGGTTGATCTGTGCAGCAAACCACCGTGGCACATGTTTGCCTATGTAACCTACACATCCTGCACATGTACGCTGGAACTTAAAAGTTTAAGTAAAAAAACAGAAAAGAAAAAAGAAAAAGAAACTACATTTTTCAGTCTCCTTGAATTTATTAATAATTTTCTGACAATTAGATGTACTCCTATGAGGTTTGGAATTGAGTCCTAGGACGGGTTCCTGCAACTCCTGGGTGCTATGTCTGACAAGTAAGTAATACTGGGGCAACTTAAAGCCATCCTGTAACAACATGCATTTCAGTTTCTATTCTGTACCTTCACAGGTGGGAGAGGCAGTTGTATCAGGGATGGTTGCATCTTCTTGGATTAGGCTACCTCTCTGGAAGCCTCAGTTAAACAATTCTGTGTTATTTTGTGACATTCTTAGAAGAACCAGTTTGGATCTTTCTTTTTCAAGACTCCCACTAATTTTTAAGACACCAAATTGCCAGTTATAATTTCATTCCTACTTGAGATAGCAGGAGTCTTTTTTGCTTCTGACACTGATCTCAGAATAATGCATTTTATACTAGAATTAAGATGGAATAGCTACTTCTGATAGAACTTGATTAACTAAAGGAAGAAAATAGCAAGTTACAAGTTGCTCAAGGCAAACTCTGAGGACTATATATATATACACACATATATATATATACACACACACACACATACACACACTACTAGGTACTACATCTCTTGAAAATTTTACTGGAAAAGAAAAAAAAACAGACAATAAGGTCTGGTATGGCAGATACTGAATTATACTGTAAATTGAATGTACAAACTTTTTGTAAATTAAATGTAAATCGAATTGTACAAGTAAAATTTTTAATATTTATTAAGTAGGACTGAAACTTAGATAATGGTAGTGAAGACATCTAGGTGAATTGTGTTTACATACTTTCAACACAAAAGCGTCTCCTCGTCTTTCCTTTTCTGTTAAGAGTAATCCTATCGTACTTGAGGCCTAATAACTATTTTACTTTAAATATTTTCCTTGAAAATAACACACATTATATTCTGGACTATTTTTATCAGAAATTTCTGTATCCAGACAGAAACCAGAATCAGGACAATTTCAAAGTCCCCTAGGGTATCAGGGATCTTCACTGAGAAAAGATTATCTAAATTTTACAAATTTTATCAGAAATCTGAAAAATAAATTTTATAAGTGATATACAAGAGGGAAAAGAATAAAACTGTCGATTGAACCAAGATGGATAGTGATATGGATATATACTTTAAATATTCTACTTAGTTCTATTCTCTATTGAAAGTTTAGTGTTGAAGTCTCCAACTATCTTCCCGCATTTAGAAGCTCCGTTATTAGGTGCTATATGTTTATCATTGTTATATTTTTCTAATGAGTTAACATTTTTATTGTTTTAAAATGCCTCCTTTTATATGTAGTCACATTTTCTGTTTTAAATGACACTTTTTTCTGTTAGTAGTGTATGCGTTCCAGCTTTGTTATGATTGCCATTTGTAAAATATTTTATTTTCCACCCTTTGCTCTCCATCTATTTGTATATTTGAATGTAAAGATTTAAATGTGTCTCCTGCAAACAGCATATAGTGGGATCTTGTTTTTTAAACCTTTGTAAACATGCCTGCTTTTAATTGAATTTTTAATACATTTACATTTAATGTTATAATTGGCATAGTTGGACTTGTATCTGCTACTACTCTACTTTTTGTTCTATTTATGTGCCATGACTTTTTTCTTCCTTTATTCCTCCTTTTCATTAAGTGAATATTTTCTAGTGTAGCATTTTAATTCCTTTGATGATTTTTTTTTATATTTTTTAAAATTTATTTTCTTAATGGTTACTCTAGACTTATGGACATTTTATCAGAATTGACATTAGATTTATATTAATTTAATTCTAGCAAGATATACTTAAAATGTTAATTCTATACAGCTCTATTCCCTCTTTCCTCTTTGTGTGTTATTGTTACTATATATATTACACTTATAAATGTCACAAACCCAATAATACATTGTTGTATTTACTATTTTATATAATTTTATGTTTTTTTTGAAAAAGTTGAGAGAGGAAAGGATGGCATGTATATATTCTTAGAGTTTGTTTTCTTGACTTTATTATACATCGTTTCTGGCTCTCTTCACTTCTTTTTGTGGATTCAAGTCACCATGTTATATCATCTACTTGTGTTCAATACAGCTTTACTTCTACCCACTCCCTTGTGCAGTTATTGCCACCAAATATATTATATTTCTATTTGTTATAGGTCCTATAATAAAATTCAATACACAATGTTTTATTCAATTCCATTTTAAATAAGTGCTTTCCCTTGTACGTAATGGTTCATTATTCTTTTGCTTCTTTCAAGATTTTCTCTCTGTTTGGTTTTCAACGTATTTACTATGATGTTTCTGAGTGTGAATGTTTTTGCATGTATCCTACTTCAAAAAATCATAGAGCTTCTTGGATATACAGATTATTGCCCATGAAATTTTAGATGTTTTCAGCTAT
Source organism: Macaca thibetana thibetana (assembly GCF_024542745.1). Taxonomy (NCBI): domain Eukaryota; kingdom Metazoa; phylum Chordata; class Mammalia; order Primates; family Cercopithecidae; genus Macaca; species Macaca thibetana. The sequence continues at coordinate 59,385,880 of NC_065584.1, forward strand.
TATTTATTTGAGTGTTTTCTGCTACTTCCTTTTTCTCCTATATTCTGGTACTCCTATTACTTGTATATTGGTGTGCATAATGGCGATCCACGTTTCTCTGACACTCTGTTGTTTATTTACATTCTATGGTTGATGTACCGTCATCATATCTTCCTTTATCTCTTTGAGCACAGTGTTCTTATTCTTTGAATATACTCACAAATTCTACTTTGAACTCTTTATCTGTTTAAATTTAACTGGATCCTCTCAAAGGCAGTTTTTGTTGACTTTCTCTTTTTCTCTTTTGTTTTGTTTTCTGCCACATTTTCCTGTTTCTCTGTATAATTTATAGCTTTTTTGTTATTGAAAACTACACCATCCAGATTATACAGTATCACAACTCTGGATACGAATTCCTCCTTCTCATCTTAAAGGCTTGTTATTATATGGTTTTCAGGTTTATTTTTTTAGGGACTATGCTAGAATATTTTGGTGAAGTCCATTTCCCTCACATTGTGAAGCCCTCTGATGTCATTATTTTAGGTGGTTCAACCTTTATGTGGGAGGCAGAATAATTATCTTCCAATAATTATCATCCTCATCCATGGAATCTGTGAATTTGTTACCTTACATGGCAATAAGGAATTTAGGTTGCAGATGGAATTAAGATTACTAATCAGCTGACTATAAGATAGGGAGATGATTTTGAATTATCCAGGTGAGTCAAGTATAATTACAGTGGTTATCATTTTCAGAATGCTGAGGCAAAACTTAAGTCAAAAGATACAATGTGAGAAGGACGTCACCTATATTGCTTGTTTTGAAGGAGGAAGAAAAGGCTGTGAGATAAGAATGTGAGAAGCCTTTAGAAGCTTGGCAAAGGATTTTTGGCTAAGTCCCCAAAACCAATTGCAACAAAAACAAAAACTGACAAGTGAGATCTAATTAAACTAAAGGGCTTCTGCACAGCAAAAGAAACAATCAAGTGAGCAAATAGATAACCTACAGAGTGGGAGAAAATATTCACACACTATGCATCTGGCAAAGGTCTAATATGCAGAATTTATTTAAAAAAAATAAATCAACAAGCAAAAAACAAATAACCCCGTTGAAAACATAGGCAAAAGACAAGAATAGATACTTCTCAAAAGAAAACATACAGATAGCCAAGAAACATGAAAAAAAAAAGCTCATCAGTAATCATCAGAGAAATGCAAATCAAAACCACAATGAGATACAATGTTACACCAGTCAGAATGGCTATTACTAAAATGTCAAAAAACAACAGATGCTGGCAAGACTGCAGAGAAAAGGGAACACTCATATACTGTAGTGGGAATGTAAATTAGTGCAACCACTGTGAAAAACAGTTTGTAGATTTCTCAAAGAACTTAAGACAGAGCTGCTATTCAATCCAGCAATCCAATTATTAGTTATATACCCAAAGGAAAAGAGATCATTATACCAAAAAGACATGGAATCAACCTAGGTGCCAAGTAATGGTGAATTGGATAAAGAAAATGTGGTACATATACACCATGGAATACTACATAGCCATAAAAATGAATGAAGTCATATTCTTTGCAGCAGCACAGATGAAGCTGGTGGTCATAATTCTAAGCAAAGTAACACAGGAACAGAAAACCAAATACCACATGCTTTCCTTTATGAGTTGTAGCTAAACATTAAGCACACATGGACATACATAAGGAAGCAATAGACACTGGCGACAACTTAAGAGAGGAGGAAGGGAGGAAGGGGGGCATAGAATGAAAAACTACCCATTGGGTACTATGCTCACTATCCAGGTGTAACACACCATATAATAAACCTGCACATGTACCCACTATGTCTAAAATGAAAGTTGCAATTAAAAAAAAAAAAAAAAAGCAGCAGCTACAAAAGACAAGAAAATGTACGGTTCCTAGAGCTTCCAGGAAGGAATGTAGTTCTCTCAACACCTTGACTTTATCTTGGTGAGGCCTATTTTGTAATTCAGACCTCCAAAACTGTAAGATAATCAATTATTATTTTTGAAAATGCTAGTTGGTTGCAAATTTTATAGCAGCAGTAAAAAAATTAATATAATGTACCCCGCAATGACAGTGATTCTAGCAGGGATCTGTTTGACTTTAGTCTTTGATGTCTCTTTTAATATGTCTGCCTCTGTTGGTATTACACCTAAGTGTTAGGCTTCACTAATTGATTGGTTTTTGACAATGCTCTAGGGCGTAAACTGCTCTAGAATATGATCAATTTAAAGTTGAGTCCCTTTTCAGGGATCCATTCTAATGCCAGTCTTTTCTATTTGCTCTGACTAAGGAGTGTGCTTTTTCTTAGCCATTTCTTACCATAGTTCTCTGAGCAAAACAGTTGGCCTATCATTTAGTTTCTTGTTGTCAGGGAGCTACTAGCTTTCTGTTAATCACTCACCAACAAAAGTTCCATTGTTTTTGAAAGTGCTCTTAGGCTGGAACTTCTCCAATTTCTGGTCTAAACAAAGCCGGTTTGTTCAGGGAGATCTTTGGAGCTTTCTTCTCAGAGTGCTTCCCTCCCTCCTTGGGAAAAATCTCTGAGTCATTGTTCCAGAGCTGAGGGTAAAGACAATAGTCCACCTCTCTCAGAGTGACAACACAGCTTTCTGAGCTGTTGGAGGCATTAGCCATTGGTCTTCATGGTTCAACTTTCTTAGTATGGAATAATTTTTTATAAATGAAATTAGGCAAAGGTGATTGGGACTCCAGAATTATTGGCCTATTATACCTGCCATAGATCTCTGTTCTGTGAGCAGGGACTGAGTTGGGGGAAAGGAGCCTCTATCTCATGGCTACCTTGCCTGGAGTTTAACCTTTGCAATATGTAGCTGAAGTAGATGAAAAATGCTGAAACCCTGATTTTGCTGAAGAAATATTATAGGCCTTGACTAGATAATAGAGGAAAATGAAGCTGCATCTTCTCAGCCACCCTTGGCCAGAATGAAGCTTCCATCATACTAAGCATGGGGAAAGGGATTAGGTCATGGCTAAGTGACAAAGATTCTCATTGTTCTAACTGAACAGCAAGACTTACAATGATTTCTTTTCTTTTCTTTTCTTTTTTTTTTTTTTTTTTTGACAAATGCTTCCTCTTGGTCGCCCAGGTTGGAGTGCAATAGCACTATCTGGGCTCATTGCAACCTCCACCTCCCCGATTCAAGCAATTCTCCTGCCTCAGCCTCCAGAGTAGCTGGGATTACAGGCACCTTTCACCATGCCTGGCTAATTTCTGTATTTTTAGTAGATTCACGGTTTCACCATGTTGGCCAGGCTGGTCTTGAATGCCTGACCTCAGGCAATTCACTTGCCTCGGCCTCCCAAAGTGCTGGGATTGCAGGCGTGAGCAACCACAACTGCCGACTTATAGTAATTCTCTTAAATAAATGTTTCTTCATTTGTTTGATGACCTTAGGACAATTTTCAGAGATATAAATAGTAGTTTTCTAAATAATTTTTACTTGTTTTGACTGTTTCACTGGAAAGTATCTCACGCTGACATTCTGGCAATGGACTGATAAGCATAAAAACCCACTTCATAGTGAGATCAGTGGTTCTGCAGAATCACTCTGGTTATTTTCCTAGTTCCTTAATGCCTGGTTGGCATAGACATATTCAAAAACTGGCAAAATTTCTATATTTATTTCATTAACCATGATATAAGAGATATTTTGGAAGACAGAGCCAAATGAATCACTTAGGGACACCTTTCCAAATGCTTGGTTTTATAGAATATTATACACATAATCAGATGTTAACTTTAATTACAGTTGTTGTTCCAGGTGTGACTTTATTGCCACAAACCATTGTAGCCAAGTATTTAAATTGGCAATATGGATAATGGGTTTTTCTTTCAAACCAGAACTTTCTTTCACTTGAAGGGAATGGGAGTACCTCTCATGATCTTACTTTGGGGCCATGCCAACTCTCTGACTTAGGCAAAAATCACATACAGAAATTAACAGGTACAAGATGTTTGGAAATATGTGTTCACAGCATAGAGTAACAAATAAAGAAATGAAAATGTAGGATACTGCTAGTTCAGTGAAATTTTTGAAATAATTATTTAAAATGCCCTCCAATGTGAAAAACAATTAATCTGTTATGTTCTGTCCCTGAGAAAGAAGCACAATGTTTGGTAAACTGCCTTGGTTTTGGAGACCACATATATAAAAATTAGTTTTGTTGCTATTATGGCAGTATGCAAGCCTAAGTTGGAATAGGATAATACAGGGTAGACTTTACTAGGTATTTATTATTGATTGGTCTGTTCTACCTCTGTTCTACACAACTACTAGTTGAAAAAATTTAAAAGCTATGTAACAGTATTTTTCTGAATTCTTTGAAGCAAGGACTCTGAATACAAATTATCATTTCCCTTTATGTGCAGGGTAAAAATGAGATAATTATTTTCTTGTTGATTTTATTTATTTATTTATTTATTGCTTGGGGCAAACAAGGTATTGGAAACAGAATACTTTTTAGCAGCAATATTTCCATGTCTGTTCTCTGTGTATACCAGTGGCAATTGCCTGATTTGACTCAGTAATTCTTGGATTATAGCTTTGCATGTCTATTCTCCAAATTTCTGGGTATTAAAGGAAATTACAACAGTAGTATAATTTTCTTCAGGAATAGCTGCAATAGCAGCTCCAGGGAAAAGAGCTTTCTTAGAGGATCAGCACTTTTTCGTTTTGGGGATCATTTTGAGAAACTCATCGTAGAAGCTGCTCTCTGTGTTAAACTACTTCCTATTGAAATCAAGTAGTGTGTTTTCCACAACAAGCCCTGGTTGACACAATTTTATATATTTAAAAGACTGATCATTTGATATTAGTTTAGAATGCCAATATTTAAAAAGAACATTTAACTTATACAAAATAATAATTTAATGGGAAAGTTAGAAATGATGGAGATAAAGAGGAGTATTCCAGAAAAGCTTATACAGAGGCCTTAAAACGGAAAGAGTATGAAATTCAAGGAACTCAAAGGTAACTGTTAGAAAAGGATAAGAATGACTAGATAATATTGGAGTGAGTTCAGATTCTTTAAGACAGAGTAAAAAGTTTGGAATTTCTTTGAAGTATAATGACCAGAGTTTTAAAACATAATATAATTTTAAATATGGGAGTAAAATTGTGTCTTTTGTGATTGAAGAACTGCTTTGAAAGTAGAAATGCCAGGTGGTGATGATGGATTGCTAATAAATTACCCAACTCTTCTTATTGTTTTATTTAAGTCTAGAAATTTATATGTGTCATTTATTGAAAGAAAGAACTATTTCATGTTTTTAATTTATTTATTAAGTTTAAAAGGAAAAAACTTTCTCTCAAAAATTCTTAAAGAATGTATAAGAGAGGTAATGAAATAGTAATGGTAGGGGAAAAAAATGCTTACAGTTACACAGAAAGACTAGTTTTCTGATCTTGCATAAAAATATCTTTTTAATATATTTCCTCCCTTATATTAGCATGTATAACCTGTATGTTATCACATTGTGTACATACTACCCATAAATCATTTTGTTGTAATATTTATCAGTATTTTTTATGCTTCTCAAATAAAGGAGCTGTAAAATTTCAATGCAAAAGTTTGATTTAAGCTATGACTAAAGTCTATCTCCTATTTCTTTCTTATTTTTCTTTTTAACTTATATGACAAGAGTTTTTCAGTTCAGGACCAATGCATTTTCTCATATAAAGCATGATATTTAAGCCAACTTCATAACATTCTAGTTCAGTGTTTATGCCTTATTTACTCTACTAGGATATTCATTAATATATACAACACCCACACATACACAAATGTGTGCATCTAGATTTTGAAAAAGTTCCAACCATGGTATTAATCAAGATGGTCTATATTATGTGGGGATAGCCACAAACCCATGAATCTCAGTGGCTTAACACAACAAAGGTCTCTTCCTTGCTCAATTGCAGTAAAATCCACTGCAGATCCAAAACATCTGTTATCTATACCGTAATTAAGCAATTCAGGCCAAGGGAAGCTATGGCCACCCATCCTGTGATGGGACTCATGTCAGGTAGAGGATCTATGACTCTTCCACACTCTGTACAAAATTTCTGCCCAAAGCCCATTGTCTAGAACTAGGCCTACTTTCCCACCTAACACCAAAAAAGTGTGAGTCTGAGAAATTTCTAATTATTCAAAGGAATAATAGATACACTTTAAGTTTCCTTTTAAATTTTATATTTTTAAAATAGATTATTTTAGGGCTGTTTGAGGCTCACAGCAAAATTAAGATAAAAGTACAGATATTTCTCATGAATCCCCTTCCCTTGCGTAGGCACAGTTTTTCCCACTGTCAACATCCCCCACCAAAGTGGTACATTTGTAACAATTGATGAACCTATATTGACACATGGTTATATACTAAAGTCCATAGTTTACATTAGGGCACATGGTTTGATAACTCATTTCTTTTTAGCAATGAATAAATATTTCATTGCCTGGATATACCACAGTTTATTTTGTAAGTCACCTGCTAAAGGATATCTTGGCTGATACCCAGTTTAGGCAATTATGAATAATGTTGCTATAAACATCCATGGGCTGGTGTTTGCATGGAACTTGGTTTTCAACTCATTTAGCTACACATCAAGGAGATTATATGGTAAGAGTATATTTAGTATTGTAAGAAACTCTTAAACTGTCTTCAGGAGTGGTTGTCCTAGCATTTCCACCGGCAGTGAATGAGAGTTTCTGCAGCTCCGCTGCTTCAGCATTTGGTGGTGTCAGTGTTTTGAACTTTTGCTATCCTAACTGATATGTAGTAGTATCTCATTTTAATTTACAATTGTTTGATGACATATGATGTTAAGCATCTTTTCATATGCTTATTTGCTATACATATGTCATCTTTGAAAAAGTGTCTGTTTAGATCTTTGGCCCAATTTTTAATCAGTTTTTTTTCTTATGTTTGAGTCTTAAGAGTTCTTTGTATATTTTGCACAACTATTCTTTATCAGGTATATCTTGCAAAGGTTTTCTCCAAGTCTGTGGCTTGCATTCTCATTTTGTTAATAGTGCCTTTCACAGAGAAAAAGGTTTTAATTTTAATAAGGTCCAATTTATCAACTATTTCTCTCATGGATTGTACTTTGGTGTTGTATCTAAAACGTCATCACCAAACCCAAAGTCATCTAGATTTTTTCTATATTACCCTCTGGGAGTTTTATATTTTTGAATTGTATATTTATGGCTATGATCCATTTTGAATTAATACTTTGAGGGATGTAAGCTCTCTGTCTGTGAATTCATTTTTATTGGTTTGTTTGCATGTGACTGTCCAGTTGTTCCAGCACCGTTTGTTGAAAAGACTACTTTTCTCCATTATATTGCCTTTGCTCCTTTGTCTGGTTTTTGGTGTTAGGTTAATTCTGAACTTATATAAAGAGTTAGGAACTATCCCTTTACTTCTATTTATTGGAAGACATTATAGAGAACTGGTGTAATTGCTTCTTTAAATGTCTGGTAAAATCCACCAAAGAATACATCTGGGCCTGGTACTTTCTGTTGTATAATACTATCATTTATTGATTTAATTTACCTAATGGATATAGGGCGGTTCAGGTTACTTCCTTTTGTGTGAATTTTGCAAGATTGTAACTTTCAAGGAATTCATTCATTGCACCTAAGTTACCAAATGTGTGTGCATAGAGTTGTTCATAATCTTTATTATTCTTTAAATGTCCTTGTGATCTGCAGTAATGTCCCCTCTTTCATTTCTGATAATATTAATTTGTCCCTTCTCTTTTTCTCTTAGCTAGACTGTCTAGAAGCTTATTGATTTTATGAATCTTTTGAAAGAACCAACTTCTATTGTTGTGGATTTTCTCTATTAGCACTTTTTTTTTTCAATTTTTCCTCTAATTTTTATTATTTCTTTTCTTCTAGAAATTTTGGAATTCATTTGCTCTTCCTTTTTTATTTTTCTTTCTTTCTTTCTTTTTCCTTTTTTTTTTTTTTTTTTTGGCAGAGTCTTGCTCTGTCACCCAGGCTGGAGTGCAGTGGCGCGATCTTGGCTCACTGCAAGCTCCGCTTCCTGCGTTCACGCCATTCTCCTGCATCAGCCTCCCGAGTAGCTGGGACTACAGGCGCCCACCACCACACCCAGATAACTTTTTGTATTTTTAGTAGAGACGGGACTTCACCATGTTAGCCAGGATGGTCTCGATCTCCTGACCTCGTGATCCCCCCGCCTCAGCCTCCCAAAGTGCTGGGATTACAGGCGTGAGCCACCGCGCCTGGCCCTTTTTTATTTTTCTAAGGTGGAAATTTAGATTACTGATTTTAGATCTTTTTTTATTTTCTAACATATGAATTCAATGCTATATATTTTTCTATGAGCACTAGTTTCCCTGCATCCTACAAAGTTTGATAAATTGTATTTTTATTTTCAAAATAATTTTTAGAAACCCTTTGTGACTTATTATTAGACCTATATATTTTTTAGAAATGTGGTGTTTAATTTCCAGGTATTTTCAGCTATCTTTTTGGTTACTTATTTCCAGTTTAATGCCATTGTTTTCTTAGAGCATTCATTATATATCTATTTTTAAAAATTGTCAAGGCGAGTTTTCACATTCTAAGAGAATGTGATCTCTCTTAGAAAAAGTTCAATGTGGGCTTGAGAAGCGTATGTATTCTACTTTGTTGGATAAAGCAGTCTATATATGCAAATTATATCCAGTGAATTAATGGTGTTGTTGAGTCCAACCATGTCTCTGCTGCTTTTTCTGCCTGTTAGATCTAACAAAGGGGCGTTGAAGTCTCCAACTTCAATGGATGAATTATATAATATCTGATTCATCTATTTCTCCTTGAAGTGCTATTAGTTTTTGCCTCGTGTATTTTGAAGCTCTGTTGTTATTCACATACCCATTAAGGTTTTCATTTTTCTTCCTTAAGAATTGACCACTGATAATTTTTCTTGCTCTGAAGTTTGCTCTATCTGAAATTAATATAGCTCCTCCAACTTTCTTTTGACTAGTATTATGGTGGTATATCTTTCTCTACCCCTTTGCTTTTAATCAATATGTGACTTGATATTTCAAGGGTGTTTATTGTAGACAACATATATTTGGGTCATAGTTTTTGTTCCACTCTGACAATATCTGTCTTTTAAGTAGAATATTAATACCATTCATATTTAAAGTGATAATTGATGTAGTTTGATTAATATCTACCATACTTATTTATGCTTTCTATTCATCACCCTTGTAATTCATTTTTGTTTTTGTCTTTCATTTACCATTTTTCTACCTTTTGCGGTTTTAATTGAACATTTTATATGATTGTATTTTGTCTCCTTTTCAAAGGAGACAAAACTATTATAATTGATATAATATCAATATATATTTGATATAATTGATCAAATATATATAATTGATATAATATCAATTATACTTCCTTTTTAAAGCTTTTTCCTTTACAAATATTTTCTTTCATGCTGTAGGTTGTCTCTTCACTTTTCTGATTGTTTCTTATGCTGTATAAAAGCTTTTGACTTGACATGATCCCATTTATCAATTTTTGCTTGTTACTTGTGCTTTTGAGGTTTTCTCAAGAAATCTTTGCAAATTACCCATCTGACAAGGGATTAATAACTAGAATATGTTAGGAGATCAAACAAATCAACAGAAAAAAAATCCAATTTTAAAAATAGTCAAAACGTCTGAATAGACATTTCTGAAGACATACAAGTAGCACATAGGTATATTAAAATGCTCAACATCACTATTCATCAAAGAAATGCAAATCGAAACCACAATGAGATATTACCTCACCCCAGTTAAAATGGCTTTTATCAAAAAGACAGATAATAACAGATGCAGCAAAAATCTGGGGAAAGGGGAACCCTCATAGACTGTTAGCAAAAATGTAAATCAGTGCAGCCACTATGGAAAACAGTTTGAAAGTTCCTCAAAAAACTTACAATACCTCTATCATGTAATACAACAATCCCACTGTTGGATATATATCCAAAAGAAAGGACAACAACATATCAAAAGAATATTTGCACTCCCATGTTTATTGCAGCACTATTCAAAATAGGAAGCCATGGAACAACCTGAGTGTTCATTGACAGATGAATGCATCAATAAAATATGGTACATATACACTGTGGAATAATATTGAGCCATAAAAAATAATGAAATTCTGTCATTTGCAACAACATGGTTGGAATTACAGGTCATTATGTTAAGTGAAATTATCCAGGAACAGAAAGACACATGTTCTCATTGATATATGAGAACTAAAAAAAAAAAAAAAAAAAAAAAAAAAAATTGAACTCATAGATAGTAGAATGATGGTTACCAGAAGCTGGGAAGGGTAGTGGGGAGAAGTAAATAAAGTGGGGATGGTTAATGAGTGCAAAAATACTATTAGATGGAAGAAATAACATGTAGCATTTGGTAGCACAATAGGGTTAATATAGCTAAGTATTTAGTTTATATTTCAAAATAACTAAAAGAAAGGAATTGGAATTTTCCTAACACAAAGGGATGATAAATTGTAAGGTAATAGATAGCCCAATTACCCTGATTTGATCATTGCACATTGTATACTTGTAACGAAATAACACGTGTACCCCATAAATATGTACAACTATTATGTCTATTAAAAAACATCTTTTTATTCCAGTGGTTGCCCTAAAGCTTTTGATATATGTTTATGAATAATATAAGTCCATTTCCAAAACTATAGGACTTCACGGGTAGTGCTAGTACTTTATAATAACAAGGTATTCTGAATTTCTCCCTCCACTCCATTCTATCATTGCTCTCATTCACTTCACTTATGCATATGCTGTGATAATTGAATACATTGTTTCTATTGTTACTTTTAAAAACTGTTATCCTTAGATCAAACCAGAATATAAAGAACAAAATTTTTATTTTACTTTTACTTATTCTTTCTGTAGCACTTTTCCTTTATTTATGTGGATCCAAGTTTCCGACCTATAACCTTTTCCTTGCCTTTGAAGAGTATTTTCTTACATTTCTTGCAAGGAAAATCTACTGGCAATAAATTTTCTCAATTGTTGCTTATTTTAGAAAGTCAATTTCTCCTTCACTCTAGAATGATAACTTACAGAATACAGAATTATGTGTTGTTCCTCTCCCCAACCTTCTCCACTTTAAATATTTCACTCTGCTCTATTCTTGCTTGCATGATTTTGAGTAAAAGTCAGATATAGTTTTTATCCCTGCTGTTCTATAGGTAAGGTATTTATTTCCTACATGTTTTTTTTCTTTATCTTTTGGTTGCTATAATTTTTACATAATATGCCTAGGTGTAAATTTTTGGAATTTTTCCTGCTTGGTATTCTCTGAGTTTCTGATAGTATCTGTGGTTTAGTAACTGACATTAATTTGGGGAAATTTTTCAATTATTATTCTTCGGATGTTTCTTTTCTGCATGAGCCAAAATAGCTCAAATGTTTCTTCTGTCCCTTTTCCTCTACCTTCTCCTTCTGGTATCCTTCATAAGTTACACCTTTTGTATTCTCGGATATTCTTTTACTTCTTTACTTTTCACTTTTATTCTTCTTGATTTTTCAGTTTTGAATATTTCTGTTAACATATAATTAAACTCATTATTTTCTGTAGCTGTGTCTAGACTACTAGTGAACTCATAAATGTATTTTTCATTTTTTAGAGTTTTTACATTTATATCATTAAAAATTAATTATTAAAATTTAGATCTATCTTCTTATATTGGACATCTATTCTTTCTTGCTGTCTACTTTTTCCATTAGAGCTCTTAGCATATTAATCATGGTTGTTTTAAATTCACAGTTTGATAATTGCATCATCCCTTCCATATTTGTGTCTGGTTCTGATGCTTGCTCTGTCTCTTCAAACTGTGTTTTTTTTGTCTGGTAGTGTGTCCTGTAATTCTTTGGTTGAAAGCCAGATACGATATATAGGGTAAAAGGTATTGAAGATGAATAGAACTTTAGTTATATGATGGTAAGGCATAGGGTGAAAGTAGTAATCTATGGTCTTATGACTAAGTGTCATTCTTTTTGTGAGTCTGTATCCTTTGGCTGTGACCTGCACAAGTTCTCCTCAGTTTCCCCCACCATTTGGTAGACAGGATGGCTAGAAGAGGCTAAAATTGGTTATTTTCCTTTACCCAAGGTTGGTTAGGTTCTGATAAAAGCCCAATAGTTTACTCTTGTAAAATAGTGTCTCTTGAGGATTGACCTTGTTAACAAGAACTGAATGCTCTGGTATATTTCAAAATGGCTACTTTTCTTCTCCCCCTGCTGGAATTCAAGGTTTGTTTGTTTGTTTGTTTTCCTATCTTCACTGTGAGAATCTTATTGGGCTCCTGAAAGTAAAACTCACACAGTGTGGGGGCCTTACCTATGACTGGGTACCCTAGAGTTTCAAACTCCCAGACTTACTCACACTGAGTTTCCAGCAATTTGTCCATCACAGTATAGGTTTTCCTACCTGGGTACTGGTTCCCATGGGTACTTCTGCTCATGCATGGTTGTTCTGGAATGTTTTGATTTTCTGAATCCACCTGTATGTATTTACAATATTGGGAGAAGCAGTTTGCCCTGTGACTACAATTCTCTGAGGGATCTATGAAGAGTTGTTTATTTTCAATTTGTTAAGCCTTTTACTTGTTGTTGGAATGGTATAGCAATTTCTAAACACCTACATAGCAGGCCAGGAACCAGAAGTTTAACTTCTTTTAATTTTAAACTATCTCAGATAAAAGCTTCAAAATTTAAATAAATAAATTTGAAGCCCCCATGAGAGGATTATTTTTTCTTTTTTGAATAATTTATTTTTAGTAACAAATGTAAGATTAAAAATGTATTGAAAAAAAACACTAATTTTCACCTTTATTCTAAATCCCAATCATATAAAATGAATTAGAAATTGGAAATTAAAATGAATTATTGTGTTTTATAGCTCATTCTAAATAACATATTTTAAATGTGTGTATAGTTTACTCTTTCTTCTCTGTAATTAATAGTCATGCAATCCAGACAAATCAGTCATTATTGCAAGTTATTTGTATAAGTTAATTTAATTTCTTCCTTTACAAGTTGTTGCCTATAACATGTGTTTCACTATCTGGCAGTTCATTTAATAACATAGGTCAATACAATTTTGTGGGCTTCTATAGGTAATTGGTGAATATGTAGTTATATTTATTACTGTACTGGATTTTAAGCTTACAAATACTTTAAGTTTGTCTGTCAATATTTAACCTGCATATTTAAAACCAAATTGTTTAAAAGCCACAAGGGGAAAGAATTCACATAGTACAAATTATAAATACAAGTAGTAGATAAACAGATAAAGTCATTTTTCATCTTATAGTTATTGATGTGGTTTGGCTGTGTCTCCACCCAAATCTCATCTTGAATTGTAGTTCCCATAATCCCCACATGTCATAGAAGGGAATGGTAGTAGGTAATTGATTATGGGGTGGTTTCCTGTATGCTGTTCTCCTGATAGTGAGTGAGTTCTCATGAGATCTGACGGTTTTATAAGGGACGTTTCCCCTCTTTGCTTGGCACTTCTCCTCTGTGCCGCCATGTGAAGAAGGATATGTTTGCTTCCCCTTCCACCATGATTGTTAGTTTACTGAGACCTCCCCAAGCCTGCAGAACTGTGAGTCAATTAAACCTCTTTTCTTTATGAATAATCCAGTCTCGGGCAGTTCTTTAAAGCAGTGTGAGAATGAACTAATGTAGTAAATTGGTTCTGAGAGAGTGGGGTGCTGCTATAAGGATACCCAAAAATTTGGAAGTGACTTTGATACTGGGTAACAGGTGAGGTTGGAACAGTTTGGTGGGTTCAGAGGAAGACAGGAAAACATAGGAAAGTTTGGAACTTCCTAGAGACTTGGAGGGCCCAGAAGACTGGAATATTTGGAAAAGTTTGGAACTTCCTAGAGACTTGTTGAATGGCTATCACCAAAATGCTGAAGAAAGGGATTAATTCAGACATATAGGGAAGACAAAGAGAGAGACCAGATGAAGAAGGATATTACATCTGGAGCTTAAAGAGCAACCTTATACACGATCACTAAAATAACCTGTTGACTAACCCAAGCCTTGCCAATTAATTACTTCACCAAGATAGTCAGCTACCTTGATGGATCCTTAGTAGCATCTCTGAAAGGGGAGGTTAAGGGCAAAATATTTTTGAGATTGTTGGATTCCAATTTAAGGCAGAACTTTCCATGTGGGAGGATTAAATATCATTGGCAACATTTCTTGCATAATATACAGTATTGGGGTTAGTAGAAACAGAATTGAGGGTTTGAAATGAATCTTAAAGAATAAATAGTTTAATGAACACAGTTGAGTAACCTATCATTCTGATAAAAGGATCTTTTACTCTGATGAGAGCAAGTTAAATAACCTGTTTTTCAGTTGTGAAAGATTTTACAACAAACAATAAAGTTATCTGTCTTCCTGGGAAAAATTCCCTTGATACTAAATTTATATTTATGAGCTAGCCTTTATTTTTCACCTTTTCAAGCTGTGTGTCCTTAGTCTAGATTTCAATTTGCACTATGAGTTAAGATTTAGAAGTGTAAGGACCAGATTTTATATAATCTCCTCTATAGCACGTTAAGGAACATATGTCCAATGCACAACAACATCAGCACTGTCTTTTAATGAGAATAATAATTATGCTTACATTCTACAAATATTGTTCCAACTTTTGGATACAGAATGGATCATAAAGTAAAAAAGAAAAAAAAATAGGATATTTTGCGTTTAGTCTAGTTCTTCACTAGTTGAACATAACATTACTTTCTCAAACTATAAGATTTTTATATTTCTAAAAAATGTTTTGTATTCATAAAATGCCTACATTTCATTATAAACTAAGATTAACAGGATTTTCTAAAAAACCACCTGTAAAATATAAAGAAATACAAAACACAAATAACAGGAATCATGAGTCTTTAAGAAGCATTCTTAAAGCGTTGCTTCTTGAAACCAGCATAAAATTATAATGCTCTCCTGTATTTTACAACTGAATGTGGAATCTTTTACTCTGAAATAAAAGAAGTGACCCAAACTGTATTGTTATAACTGTTGACTGCCTTATAATAACTAGAGGTATGAGAACCATTGGCTTCATTAGCGCTCTCTTTTCAGGAGATTTCCTTTTATTTTATTTTTTTAAGTATGGTTCCCATGTGTGAAATTAATGACTTGTCAATCTCATCATTCAGAACTTGGTTAAGAGAAATTTTGTTTGCTTCAATGGAAAGAGGAAGTGGGTGACAAATAGAGAGGTTATTGTAATTGCACAAACATACACACACACATACACATATAAATACTATGAATGTTTGGATTAGCATGGAGAATGTGATAATGGAAAGACACAAATGTTGCATACCAGATACTAAAGCGTGCATCGTGAGTTTTTAATTCTACCATTATCTCCTTTGCTCATTTTTGTAGGCTAATGGGTAAAAAATAACATCATAAATCATCCTGGAATCATGCAGAAATAATTATTCTTTTTATTCTGTTTAAGTTTTACAATGAGTAGATTTATAAAAATTTTCACACCTGTGAAAGTTTTCATCCACATCACCACAGCCAGGCCTTGTGGAGTTCTAAAGCCCACCTTTGGCACTTTTACTCCCTCTCACCTTCAGCTATGAAGAGTTAGATTGTACTGTCACAGAATGTCGGGAACTTCCCATCACTGTGGTTGTCACACTTTGGCAGGCTGACCACTTGATAAGGATATTGCTAAATGAAACATCAACATTTTTATGCCTGAGATATTATGAGAATTTATGGTAGAATAAAAACATTTTTAAAAACCACTCTCCTAAAGATAACGTTTTTTACTGTTTTGTTTGCTATTATACTTTAGAACAGATGGGATAAAGTGACCTAGAAGCCGTGATAACTTTCTGAGATCCAAGATTGATACTGATCATGACTATGCCAGTGGCCAGGAGTCGTAGCAATAACTCTGAAGAGTGGTAAAGACAGAGGAGGTTGAGCCAATGCCAGAGGCTGATTGCCAGTCCAAATGTCCTCGTGTGTCACCATCTGGCACAAGTGTTAAAGGTTGCCAACTCCTTAAGTTAGAGCATTCATATGTATCAGCAGGTTTCCTGTCTTCTCTGATCACCAACAGATTAGTTCAAATACTACATTTTATTAAAATATGGTGCTGAGATACTCTATGTTGTTGTGAAAATAACACTCATAATAACTTGTTTAATTGTCCTGAGAAAATGAGTGTAACCTCATTTAAACAGTAAATCAATGCCCTTGTAAAATATAAAGAAAGTATCATCTTTTGTCCTGTAATGGCTTCCTGGCTTCCTGTAATCATGAACGTGCATCTAATCAATAAAAGTACAACTTCGTTAGAACGAATTTTGCAAAAAAAAATCCCCAGACTTTCAATAATATATATTTTATTCTAATCCATTACTTTGTATAAGATTAAATTAATGTAATAATATCCCTATAGGTTTGCTTTTATGGTATTTTACAGGGCGATCCATTGTCAACATTACTAAAAAGAAGTTCTGCCCTGTTTCTTTCTATTATTATTTGATGGAAAACTCAGTTTGAAATTTTGACAACTGTGCAGAAATAAATAAAAAGTCTTTTTTTCCTCACAAAGCATAGAAAAGAAATATACTGGAATTATGACATTCAAGGGACTCATCTCCATCAAAGAAAAATGAACTCAAAATGGAGATTATGCTAAACAAAGCATGAAAAATTAGGCTGTTTTGTGATTTTTAAAAAATCCTTTAATTTTAGTTTCTTAAAAGAAAGTGATGTTGGAATTATGAAGTTAGTGAACACTGAGTGTATTGAACTAATAATGTTTTACCATTGCCCAATCTCAATATGAATATACATATTTTATTGTTAAAATGAAAATGATTCTCCTCATTTGCATATATCTGTCATTGAAATAATATCATTGTAGACAGTCAAAATTTGTGATGCAAGTTAAAAAGTGACACAGACAAAAGATGAAATTAGTAAAAGAGGAAATGATTGATTTTTATGGCAATTTTTCAAAAAGCTCAAGGACTAAATATAGAATAAGTCTTTTCATTTTAAAAATAAAAGTTTTTGAGGATTAGTTGAAAACTTTTTTCCAGGGTATCTGGAAATAGAGCTGACATTAGTTACAGGCATTTATAGTAGCTGAATTCTGAGTGTGTATAACACTATTATACCAATATGTAATAGAAAACTGAACGGAGACTATTATTATGAAAAAACCTTTAGTTATCAACTTGGTAAGATAAATAATAACTAACATTTGTATGACAATTTTGAGGTTTCAAATATTTTCCCAAATGTTTCAAGAAGATAACAACTCTAGAGAACAAATATATTAAGTACAAAGGAAAAAAGTTTAAATATAAATAACTTGGAAATTCGTCAATTTATACAATATAAATTAGATATAATCTATTAGAAAAATTATTTTCACCATAATCATTCTTCCCAAAATGTTTAAACAAGATATTTTCTACAAGTATTTATTTTTGCCTTGATTCGTTATATATATCTAGCCAAGACATAAAGGTGGATAAATCTAAAATCACATTCCACTACTTGATAGTGGTAGGAACTGGCATGATTTAGAACATTTTGATAAATCTTTCTTCTTATTTTCTAGTTCTATAATATAACTATAATTTTCAAAATAATAAAACATGTCTCTCAAACAAGTGGGACTCTGTCACAATTTAATTTAACTAATTAAATAATGGAGAGTATGAGATATGCAATTTTATGAATAAATAAAAACTTAGAATATGACTGCTTTATTAAACACAAAATTGGTAAAAGTCCAATAAAGCCATAAAAACTATAAACATTGGGATTATCTGTTTCACCTGACAGGAATTAATACTGAGTCATTACTGGAGAAAGTCTGTAATTTAGCAGGTAGCATTACTAATTATGAGACTTTAAATTAATAGTAAACAACTGATAATAGTAGGTCATTTTTCTAGGTAATCTTTGATTTACCTTTCAATATATAAAGCTGAAAAAGACCGTTTTGCATTATCTAAGTTTCAGATAATTTTTGGACTATTTCTCACTTTGTGATCATAAGTAATCTCTGAAAATTATTATTAACCACAAAAAGGTTTGACTTTATCATTTACATAAGTGTCACAAGAGCATTAATTAACCATTTCTTGGGTTTGCTCTATAAATCTGGAGCCATTCAATATTGAGCAAGTTCAAATGTCAGAGAAGTAATTTATGTCTGGAAATTTTGATACTGAATGACAAACTGGACTTGGAAAAGCCTCTCTTAATTTACTCTTCTATCCTGAAGCTAGGAAACTAATCTTAGGAAACCTTCCCTGCCAGATTTCACCTGCACTACTTATAAATTGGGTAAATTTCTTTTTTGTTGAGTTCCTCCAAATGTGCAAATGTCCCTTTACCTGCCAGGAAATAACCACTTTTACCATGTGTGAAAATAGGACCCATGTGTGAAAATAGGACCCTGCAAACCAGGTGTCGAGTCAGAGCAGTTTGTGCCAACATAGTGACATTTCCATCTGCCACATGACAAAGCATTTCACAAAATCCTTGGTGAATACAGGCTGAAAGCACCAGCTCTACATATAAAGTCAACCCTTATTTTTTAATAGTGAACTTGCCATGCCTAATTAAATGAGAATCATTCTCAAATGTAGCACTTAAGTTTGGACTTTGTTACTGAATCAATTTGTACAGTTATATACTGATAAATAGGAAGACATTTATTTTTTTTTAATTTATTTATTATTATTATACTTTAAGTTGTAGGGTACATGTGCATAACGTGCAGGTTTGTTACATATGTATACTTGTGCCATGTTGGTGTGCTGCACCCATCAACTCGTCATTTACATCAGGTATAACTCCCAGTGCAATCCCTCCCCTCTCCCCCCCTCCCCATGATAGGCCCCTGTGTGTGATGTTCCCCTTCCTGAGTCCAAGTGATCTTATTGTTCAGTTCCCACCTATGAGTGAGAACATGCAGTGTTTGGTTTTCTGTTCTTGTGATAGTTTGCTAAGAATGATGGTTTCCAGCTGCATCCATGTCCCTACAAAGGACGCAAACTCATCCTTTTTGATGGCTGCATAGTATTCCATGGTGTATATATGCCACATTTTCTTAATCCAGTCTGTCACTGATGGACATTTGGGTTGATTCCAAGTCTTTGCTATTGTGAATAGTGCTGCAATAAACATACGTGTGCATGTGTCTTTATAGCAGCATAATTTATAATCCTTTGGGTATATCCCCAGTAATGGGATGGCTGGGTCATATGGTACTTCTAGTTCTAGATCCTTGAGGAATCGCCATACTGTTTTCCCATAATGGTTGAACTAGTTTACAATCCCACCAACAGTGTAAAAGTGTTCCTATTTCTCCACATCCTCTCCAGCACCTGTTGTTTCCTGACTTTTTAATGATCGCCATTCTAACTGGTGTGAGATGGTATCTCATTGTGGTTTTGATTTGCATTTCTCTGATGGCCAGTGATGATGAGCATTTTTTCATGTGTCTGTTGGCTGTATGAATGGGAAGACATTTATTGAAAGATGCAAATGACTCTATTGCCCTAAATGTAAGGAGGCTCAGAAAAAAAGATTTGTCTCCGAATTCAGGATAAGGATGAGGATGAAGGGGTAAAGGAGTCAATGACAAGCAGATACCATTAAAAATGTTTTATTTCAGTTTTAAAAAACATTGTCTAATAAATGTAGGGTTAACAATAGCAAATTCTTTATGTGTTTGTAAAAATATAACATTAAAAACATTATTAACAATATTCAAAAAAGTAACCACAATTAAATTTCACTCATTGTTTAGTTCTGAGTTTATCAGTGAGTATAGCATTAAAGTACATTTTATTTTTATAAGGTTTGAACTTATTTTATCATAAAGTGTTTTACTTAGTACAAGCTTCCTAAATGTCTTATATAAGTTTAGTAAAAAAAAAAAAGCTTTTATTACTCATTTACATAGTATTTAAGATTTGAAAAGGTATACATAGTGTTAAACAAAATTGAATAAAATTCTGAGACACATTTTTATGCAGGAATTATATTTGTAGTGTATTAGCACGAACATTATGTCTTTAAGATTTTAGTAACTCAAAAAATTAAGGAAATACTAAATGAAGTTAATATATGAATAGTCTTTGGATACCTATTAAATTCCCAGTAATATTTAATACCAAAACATTTATTACTATGCATAATTGAAATGTGTATATCTCACTTCTTATTTTTCTATATTTTCAAACACTATACCCTTGAGTTCTGTTACAAGTCCTCTGTATGTCTCCACTAGATAAATTCTTGTTTTGCTGGATCATGTTTCAGCAGCGTGCTTTTGTGGAGTACATTCACTTCTGGACTAATAATTCTGTTTATAATGACTCTGTCAACTGAAAGTTTGAAAGTTGCCTAAACAATGCCATTTTAGAAATCTGTATTAAACAGACTAATTCGTAATTATCAATAGTTCAAAGTACCTGCTACAGTCCTATCCACAAGGCACTGTAATTGTCCTTTTATTGGTGAATACACAAGTTCTATCCTGAAGCTTATAGCAGAGCCTCAGGCAGTCATCACAGGGAAGCAAAAACCTGTTTGATTGTGATACTAAATGACTGTGGTCAATTTATTATAGTCAGCAAAACATCAGAAGGGAAAACATTAAAATTCTTTATGGTATACTGTATATAGCTATTTCCTAGAAATTGATCATTGTTTCTCATGAGGGGTAAGAAGTATGGAATGCAGAGTCATTGACAAATCTGTCAGGTACTAATAAAGTGTACAATTCCTAAAATATTTATGTTAATATTTTAGCTCTACAAACTTTACTTAGGGTAGTGTAAGCATCCCTTCAGATTTCACAGTTCTTAAGGAAGTCTCACAATTGTATTGGGCAAATTTTAAAATAGGGAGCAAACCAAACGAATTAATTATTTCTAGTGTTTCTTTTTTCTTTCTTTTTTTTTTTTTTTTTTTTTTTGAGATGGACTCTTGCTCTGTCACCCTGGCTGGAGTGCAGTGGCAGGATCTTGGCTCACTGCAACCTCCGCCTCCCGGGTTCAAGTGATTCTTCTGCTACGGCTGCCCGAGTAGCTGGGACTACAGGTGAGCATCACCATGCCCAGCTAATTTTTTATTTTTAGTAGAGACAGGGTTTCACCATAATGGCCAGGCTGGTCTCGAATTCCTGACCTCTTGATCTGCCCACCTCGGCCTCCAAAGTGCTAGGATTGTAGGCATGAGCCACTGTGCCTGGCCTCTAGTGTTTCTTTTTATAAAGTGAAAGATCAGATCCGTATGCTATTCCAGGCCTTCAGGAAAACATAAAACGCACCTTTAAGTGTGAAAATATTCTTTATAATTTCTATTTGTTCTAAATGGAAGGCCTAATCTGGGGACAGCACAATCAAAAGATATATCCCAAGATATTTGGCCACTAGATGAAGGTAGGATCTTGGATGCTTGGACACTACAATTTTTAAGCAAGCTTAGCGCTTCCATGTGTGAGAACATTTTGTTCTATTTTTAATAATGAAGGACATGATAAAGTCATCTCAATAAAGATAAAATTATTTTGTGAATCATGGATTTCTTGCTATCTGGGCAGATGGCACAGAAGGTAAAACATTATTGTTTATTATTTTATCAGTAAGAAAGCCAAATTCCAGTTTGGCACTAATATTTGGCAGTTAGTGCTTCAAAACATTTAAAAAATAAGCACATTAAACTGAGCCAACTGTGGCAAAAATATTTACACAACCCTTTGTGTCTTTACAGATCTAGTATTTGTAAACACTATAAACCAAGGCAATGAAAAATTCCCATTCTTCATATATGGTGAGCATTCTCACAGCCATTCACATCCAGCTTTTCATTATCCTCTTTCATATTACTGAACAACAAGATACCGTAAGACTACTTTCTTTACATTTTGATTTACAAAAAAAAGATTTTATTATTTCATTTATATATTCATGCTTTTCCATCACCATTTTTCCCCAGTGCTATCTCAATAACTTATATTAATTATAGCGTTTAACCAAAATAATAATGTCAAAAATGTCAATGTAAGAAAATTACTGTTGGTGGTTCATTGAGAAACGTCTGTCATACTCAACTATCTTCGCAGACTATCGAAATTCATGAATACATATAATACATTTTTATTTCTATATATATTTCTTTTATTTTTCTAAGTGGGAAATGGGTATCTTTGCTAATATGCCTCAGACCTACAGTCTTGTGAAAACATATAAAAATAAGAAAAATGTACGAATTAGAAATTGTTTTGATATTCAGTATTACTGGGAAATTTTATAGATATCCAAAGACTATAACTTTCTTTAATATTTACTCAGTTGGGAGGTTACCTAAAATCTGAACAATGATGGTTGTGCTAATACACTACAAATATAATTTCTACTATAAAACATGTTTCTCAGAATTGTTATTCAATTTTGTTGAATGCTATGTATGACTTTTCAAGTCCAGAATATTATGTAGATGAGTAATAACAGCTTATTTTATTAGTAAACCTATATAATACATTTAGGAAGTTCAGTCTAAGTGAGATACTTTATAATAAAGTAATCTCAAATCTTATAAAAATAAAATGGACTCATGCTATCTTCAACAGTGATAGAGCAAGGAAAAGACATAAAGCTGATTTTTAAAAACCTTTTTAAACCAAAATTATTAAACCATTCTGATCCATTTCAACTAAGTGAATCTGGATTCATTAACTGTTTCTGAGAAAGCAGTTTTAGTAAGAAGGATTTCATTTTAGCCAAGCACTTCATTATATTACAAATGATATTTTCTTAACTTCTGTGAATTTTGGAAATATTCTGTATAAATCAATCTGAACAGTACTCATTTAATTGAAAAGATGTAACAATAAAATTTATGAATGCACTCCAGAAATAGCAAAATACTTTACACTCATTTAAAGAAAGGTGATGTCTTTCCTCAATGACAGATACAGACATGGAGAGAGCTTACATCTTCACAGCTGCCACGTTAGCCACAGAAAAAACATAAGCCCAGTCAACAGTTCATAGAACTGGTCTCCTTAAGAGCAAGAACAAAATTCTCAATTCGTTTGAACACATAAATAGACAAAGAAACACATACACAAAGAAAAATAAATGTAGATCAGATCTTTCATGTGATAAAGACTTGATCTCCATTATTCACCTGATACAGATAATCACCAAATGGTCAGCCATAATATTCAATTTCCATTCACGTTTTCCACCAGTGGAAAATACCTAGCCTGCATGAAGCAGAAACAAAAACATAATCATCAGCTGAAAAACAAAAAACAAAAAGCAAAAGCCTTGAGACACCAGAGTCCGCAGTTCTATTACATGCAGCTTGCGTCCACGCTTAAATAACCCTTTACAGGTATACATACCTGCAGCCAGGCAGTTTATGTGGCTCCATCAGGTAGGTCCACTAGCATATGTCAGTGGATGGCCTACCCAAATTTTAAACTTTAATTTTCAAGAGGTCCAAAAACATGACTACAAGTACATGTAAAATGGACATGTTTCAAATATTGTATTTAACTTGTTCATTAACAAGTGAAACAGAAATTGCTGAAATTTATACAAAGAATATTTGAGAAGAGAGAACAAAGAAGACAAGGGGAGGGCAGTGGTGGGGAGAGGACAGAAGATGGATAGAGATCGAGTGATTAAAAATGTAATAACCGATCTTGTAGAATAAATTAGGCACAATTCTCTTATTCATTTCTCTTAAAGCCGTTAATAAGCAAAAAGCAGCTGAGGCCTGCCTGTTCACTACATATAACAACTGGTGT
This sequence comes from Macaca thibetana thibetana, assembly GCF_024542745.1. Taxonomy (NCBI): domain Eukaryota; kingdom Metazoa; phylum Chordata; class Mammalia; order Primates; family Cercopithecidae; genus Macaca; species Macaca thibetana. The sequence goes on from NC_065584.1 coordinate 59,409,809, forward strand.
GTGTGTGTGTGTGTGTGCGCGCACATGTGTGCATGTATATGTGCATTTGCAAGAAAATTTAATTTGAAGTCTATAAATTAGGGCTCTTTTTTTTTTTTTTTTTTAGACGGAGTTTTGCTCCCAGGCTGGAGAGCAAAGGCGCGATCTCGGCTCACTGCAACTTCCGCCTCCCAGAGTTAAGGGGTTCTCCTGTCTCAGCCTCCCAAGTAGCTGGGATTACAGACATGTGCCACCACACCCAGCTAATTTTGTATTTTTAGTGGAAATGGGGTTTCACCATGTTGGCCTGTCTAGTCTCAAACTCCTAACCTCAGGTGATCCTCCCAAAGTACTGGGAGTACAGCCACCGCACATGGCCAGGGCATATTGTATTCAGGACTCTGAAGACCAGACATCCCCAATATAAAAATGTATACATTTAATAAGAAATACAACTGGAAGATCTTGGTGCGTGGGATACTGGAAGACACCTGGCCAAGCATGAAATGGATGGGAGCCAAAGAAGCACAGGATTAGACTAAACTGTGAGGGCTGGATGGAACTTTACAGAACACTTGGCATAACTTCTTACATTATAGTTGAGAAATTTGGAGAGAGATAGGTTAAATAACTTTCCTAAGTTACAAAACTCAACCTACAATGGAAAAAAAAAATCACAAGCATTATTCTCTCCAAGTCCACTTTCTTTTACTTTTTTTTTTTTTTTGACAATTATATTCAACTGATGTCATGAGAATACTCTTCTCTGACAAAAATTTTCATCTATATCTCAGGAACACTTCATGGAGAGGAATAAACCTAAGATAAAGAAAGCTGTTGTTTATTTTTGGTTTTGTTTTAATGAAAGCATCTGATTGAAGCCAATTTCAGCAGCCAGACAGAGATGGCAGGTCCAATACTAATGTTTCGCCTGAACTGGCCATCTGCCTCGCAAAGGCAGTCAGAACTATAAGTTGAAATATGATGTTGAAATATGGTACAATCTGAGTTTCACTTACATAATAATAATGTGAATAAAATCTAACACATATAGAGGCAGTGTGTTGGCACAAGTTCTATGTGTACTTAATCTTATTTCACAGTAACTTCATGAGATAAACATTATGATCATTCCTATTTTACAGATGAGGAAATGAGGCTTAAAGAAGAAAAAGTATTAGATTGAACTATTTTGACCTGTAATTTGACCGGGTAATGTCCCTGTTATGTGAATACAAGTCTACCAAACCCCAGAATTACAGGATACTGGGAATTGCTTATTATCCTTCTACTTCAGAAGGTCCCTGATGGAAAGGACCCATTGCCAGAAACTCAGTGACAAGGATTTCTGTTTTCTTTGCTACTGTACACGTGTGGTCACTCTATGTACATTGGTACTCCAGCAACCCAGGGATTTTTGAAAATGAAGTTCTTATTTTAAAGAATCTCTGTATGTATGAGCCATCTGAACTGTATAATCCATTATCCAGGCAAGCTCTTATTTTATTCCCGTCAGTTTCATTATTGATCTCGTTAGATAGTTACTTAATGCATTGTTCTCTTTAAAATTTATTTTAAAACACGGATAATTAGTTATCTGGATTACATATAAATAAAATTTTTGAACGATTTGGTTTTCTGAACCACAGAGCCTTGGCTATATAACTCTAATATGATTATTGCTGTGTGATGACAGCTACCTGAATAACAAACAGGCTTAATTGTTGGAATGGAAGGATGAAGAAGCCAATATTGGCCAATAAATTCCTATTTCATTGCAGAAAAAAATATATAGCCAGTGGTTTAGATTAGCATCAATTTTGTTGGGCCACTTAGGATTTCTTACATATGATTAACACCATATAATTTTTTGGTTATTTATAAGCAACTAAAGAAGTTTACTAATATAAACAGATATATTCTCTTGCTCATTCATCATAGTTCCACCCTTTTCATCTCTCTTGGAAATATCAATTACATCTAGGAGATTAAGAAATTTGGTATTAGAGTAATAGAGATTTAAACTGTTGCCTCTGTAATTTATGACATCAGTTAAAGGGGATGGCAACCCCACTTTCCTATTGTTTCATGGGCCACTTGGGATCAAGTGAGACAGTTATTTTAGATGTGAAGAGCAATGGAAGAAGAGTACATCAACTTTCGGCACTATCCCATTCAGACACCCAGCAAATCTCACTTCTTTCACCTCCGAAGAAACATCAAGTATCCTTGATGTCCGTATCAGTGAACAATATTTAGAAATCTGTATCTTTCTTTGGCTGCTCCTTATCAAAGATTTCCTGAACATTTGCTTTATGAAAGCCACTATGAAAGGGAATATGTATGGTACCAGTTTTCCTCAGAGTTGTCTGGGAGGTTCCGTTGTCCGGAAAACAGAGCTAAACTTAACCGAAGACTGTCTGGTTTGATGAGTGCCCTTTGCCTATTGGGATTTAATTATGCTTGTTTATTTCAGATCAGATTTTCTCATTGTACTTTTCTCTCAAAGGAAAGGTTAGCCTTCAGTGGATAAATGGGAAACCTTGGAAAAACATCAGAAGAATGCTTGAATAATTTTTTAGGTCTACACAAGGAAAATACTATGAAAAGAAAATAGAATAGCACCTGTGGTAGTAAAGGAGCTATACTTGTGTGTATACAGTCATGCATCCCATACCAATGTTTGAAACAATAAATCACATATACAATGGTGGTCCCATAAGATTATAATGGAGCTGAAAAATTCCTATTGCCTAGTGACATTGCAGCCATCATAATATTGTAGTACAATGCATTTTTACTGTGTTTTGGTGATGCTGCACTAAATAAACATAAATAAACACCCTGCACTTTTAGTCATGTGAGTATAACACACTACAATTATGTACAGTACATAACATGATAATGACAATAAAATAGTATGTTACTGTTTTATATGTAGTTACTATACTTTTTAATGATTATTTTAGAGTGTGCCTTTCTAGATTTTTTTTTTAAAGTTAACTATAAAAAAGCCTCAAGCAGGTCCTTAAAGAGGCATTCCAGAAGAAGGCATTATTATCATAGGAGATGACAGTTATTGAACCTGAAGACTTTCCAATGGGACAAGATGTAGAGGTGGAAAATGAGATATTGATGATCTTGATCCTGCATAGGTCTAGACTAATGTGTGTGTTTGTGTTTTAGTTTTTAACAAAAAAGTTTAAAAAGTTGAAAAATATTAAAAATAGAAAATGCTTATAGAATAAGGATTTAAAGAAAGAAAGTATTTTTGTACAGCTGTACAATGTATTTGTGTTGTGAAGGCAAGTGTTAAAATAGAGTCGAAAAGGTTTAAAAAATAAAGAACTTATAAATTAAAAATGTTACTGTAAGCTGAGATGCATTTTTATTAATATAACTTTTAAAAGTAAATTTGATCTAAGTGTGCAGTGTTTACAAAGCCTACAGTAGTGTACAGTAATGTCCTAGGTCTTCACATTCACTGACCATCACTCACTGACTCACGCAGAACAACTGAGAGTCCCGCAACCTCCATTTATAGTAAGTGCCCTATACAGGTATACCATTTTTTACCTTTTATACCACAATTGTACATACCTTTTCTATATTTGATATTTTTAGATCCCCCAAATACTTACCACTGTGTTACAATTGTCTACAGGATTCAGTATAGCAATAAGCTATATAGATTTATAGCATAGGAGCAATAGGCTATAGCATATAGCCTAGGCATGTGGTAGGCTATGCCATCTAGGATTGTGGAAGTACACTTCATGATGCTTGCAAAATGATGGAACCACCTAGTGATATATTTCTTAGAATGCATCCTTGTAGTTATGCAATGCATGATTGTACTTATTAGAAGAGTATTTTTCAAATAGGTGTTAAAGCACCTTCATATAAAGGTATGCTATGATAACCATATTTCTTTTGGAAAGTCTGTTTGTTAAACCCACAGCAAGTGGTTTCCTGTTTCCTGTTGCTGCTATAAACATATCTCACAACCTTAGTGGGCTAAAACAACACAAATATATTGCCTTATAGTTTTGGATATCAGAAGTCTAAAATAAGTCAATAGTGCTACATTTTTGTGAAGTCTCTTGGAGAGGATCTGTTTTTCTGCTTTTTCTAGCTTCTAGAAGCTACCTTCATTCCTTGGTTCTTGGCTCCATGCTTCCTTTTCAAAACTGACAGGGGAACATTTTCAAATCTCACTTTGCTTTCTATTTCTGCTTTTAGGAACCCTCGTGATCACATTAAACACACCTAGATAACCCTGAGTAATCTTCCCATCTCATGATCCTTAAATTACTCACACCTGCATAAGTCCATTTTGTCACATAGGATAAAATAGACATTGATTTTGGTGATTGGAATATTAGGCATCTTTCAGGAGTCATTTTTATGCCTACCACACCAGTATTTTTACAGTTGTTTCTCAACAACATACAGTGATGTGTAATTGTTTTCTGAGTTATGTGTCAATCTTTCTTGTTCTCCCTTTTATGTTTATCTCGCTAAACTCACTGGCATGAAAATATTGTCATATCTAGTGGAAGAAAGAGAGAATGATTAAAATATCCATGAGACATCACAGAAGAAGGAGAAAAGAGTGAATGAGAATGAGAATTAATAAACCAGTATTTGGGTTAAAAATACAGCTAAGGTAATAAATTTCTAGTGTAATGCTTTAATTCCAACTTGTAAAATTATATTTCATTAGTTTCCCTTTGCTGTATAAAAAATTATTTAACAAACTAAAACAACATACATTTATTATCTAAACATATTCATGGGTCCATGAATAGGTTAGTATGGTCTTCTGCTCAGAGTCCGACAAGGCTGCAATCAAGATATAATTTCAACTGTGTTCTGCCTGATGGCTTCACTGGGAAATAATTCATTTCCATACTCATTCATATAACTGGAAAATATATTTCCCTGTGGGAGTATGACTGAAAGAGTCTGATTTTTATTGGCTGTTTGCTATGAGGTAGGAGGTGGGACTCAACTCAGAGGTGTGACTCTGACACCTGACCAAATTGAAAACTAGCTAAAACAGGTCTAGGAACGCACTTCCCCATGAGACATGCCCACCAGTGTGCCATGTCAGTTTACCATTGCCATGGAAACACCCAGAAGTTACTACTCCTTTCCATGGCAGCAACCTGGCAACTAGGAAGTTACCACCCTCATCCTAGAAATTTCTGCATAAACTGCACCCTAACTTGCATATAATTGAAAGAGGGTATGTATATATGCAGAACTGCCTCCAAGCTGCTCCTCTGGGCACATCACCTGTGAGGTAACCCTGCTCCACAAGGAGCAGTACCTCTGTTGCTGCTGTACACTGCCACTTCAATAAAAGTTGCTATTTAACACCACCGGTTTGCTCTTGAATTCTTTTCCTGGGCTAAGCCCCAGTTTGGGGGCCTGCCTATCTTGCATCAGTTAGAGTCACTCTCACAGTCTAGAGTTATTCCCAGTTCCTGGCCACGTGGTCTTCTCCATACACATCTCACAAATGGCAGCTTCTTAAAGTCTAGCAGGAGAATCTCTCTATTCCAGTCTTCGAAGGAGGAGTCTTACCTAACATAGTATAATCGTGGTCATTATATCCCATCGCTTTTGCTTTATGTAATAATATAACCTAATTCAGGCAGTGGCATACAGTCTCTTTTGCATTTTGGGGGGTGGGTAGGAGGTTAGAAATTATTTGTGGATTCTTCCCACATTTAAGGAGTGGGAGTCATCTGAAGCTGTATCCACCACATAGACACATCGTTCTTTTAAAATAATACAACATAGGTAATTTTTTTTTTTTTCCTAAGATGGAGTCTCACTCTTATTGCCCAGTGATCTCGGCTCACTGCAACCTCTGCCTCCTGGTTTCAAGTGATTCTCCTACCTCAGACTCCCAAGTAGCTGGGATAACAGACATGTGTCACTAGGCCCAGCTAATTTTTTGTATTTTTAGTAGAGACGGGGTTTCTCCATGTTGGCCAGGCTGGTCTCGAACTCCTGACCTCAGGTGATCCACCCACCTCGGCCTCCCAAAGTGCTGGGATTATAGGTGTGAGCCACCGCGCCCGACTCAACATAGGTAATTTTTAATGTATTTTTATGCTCATACTATCATATAGCTAAAAATTAAAAGGTCATAAAGAGGCAATAATTCACTTATTCAAGAAAGAAGACAGAGGATGTCGAGCTTATAAGCAACTTGGTTATTAACAGTCCCATCAATTTGGAATGAAAATCCACAATTCAGAATGCTATTTTTTATCAATTCAACCATTTGTTCAAATGACATTTTTAAGTAGTTAATTATATGTCAACTATCAAATGTTAAGATACAAAAATGAGTACAGTAATAGTCACTGCACTCAAAAGTTCATAGTCTACTAAAATACACTACTACTTAAAAACATAATTATAATATAGTACAAAATAGTCATATAATGGAGGTGTTTTGTGTTAGCACGAAAAAGGATAATACGAAACACGGTTGGTATCAGGAAAGGCCTCACTGGAATTTACTTGGAGCTAGATTCTTAAGGATAAATCAACAGGTGAGAGGAAAGATTGTGTTAGAGTGATGCATCTTTCAGCCAGAGAGAATAGGACACCGAAAGTAAGAGAGCAAGTCATAGACTGGGATCTCCAAGAAACAGAGACTGAGCTACAAGATTTTGAGGAGGTATGTAATTCAGAGCTGATTCAGGATGTGAAAGCTAGGTACTGGAAAAAATAAGATTATAAAAGGACACAGTAGTGAAATAATTTCTGTGAGAAATAAGGCTTTGACTTTGCATGACCTTCTTTTAAAAAGCACAAAATGCCTCCCTGAACTGTTCACCTGAAAGATGAAAAGTAGAAGAATTTATCTCCTGACCCTCTTTCACCAGAGACTGAGAGTTGCTCCAGGGATGGCTAGCTTTCCGCCCCCCACCACCCAACCTTCCTGGCTGTGCTTGCTTATGGTTTGAGATGGTATTCATGGCACTAGAAAGATCCTGGAATGAAGTTGAAATGATCAAGAATGAATCATTCATGCTTAATCTATTGACCTTGCCAATACCATGTGCAAGTATGAGTTATTCATGATCAAGAATGAGTCATTTATGCTTTCTCTATTGACCATGCCAATACCTTGCCAATGCCATGAACAGTTTTGTGAGATGAACCCTCAAAAACTGCTCATGGTAGCTATTTCAAGGTGAAATGAGAAGAGAGCAAAGGGATATGAGGCAAGACACCAGAGATGTCTATCACAGAGATGAAGACAATAAGGGGTATTTGGAATAAGTAATCGAGTACAGCTGAAGCACTAGGGATGAGATGGAAACAGTATAGAAAGGGAGTTTTGAATGGCAGTCCAGTGAGATATGAAGGGACAGATAATTTGACCCAAAATATGATAGCAGAACTATAAATGGAAAAAGGGATTAAAAATAAAGCACTCATAATTTCATTATATAATCTATCAATATTTACATATTGATTATTTTTCTTCTAGCATGATCCAATATATATGTTTCTGGATTGGCCATAAACACATTTTATATATATATATATATATATATGTGTGTGTGTGTGTGTGTGTAGACATATATAATGTGATAATATAAGCAGATGTTATTTTATCCTTTGAAAAGTCATTTCTAATATTTTCTTAATATTTCTTGAATAAATATCTTTAGTGTTTTATGGGAGAGTAATTCTTATTTTTATAAACGTATCTATTTGAAGGAAAATCATCTCATGCATAATTGTTTTTATTCTTTTGGAGTAAATTCCCATAGAATAGGTCCCAGAAATAGAATTATTTCATTAAAGACAATTGATAATTTAAGAGTACTAACATTTTCTCTTATGTTTTCCCCAAAATAATTGAAACAATTTGTAATTAAATCAGTGATGGAAGACGATGGTGATTATGGCATGGATAATGAAAATAGTGACTGTAGCAATAATAATGTTGCAGCTCTACTTCTAAGATACCCACACCCCCCTCCCAGCATGATAAATCATACCTCCTCGTTTTCATGCCCTTATGTAATCTGCTCTCACTGAAGCTGGGATGATTTTATGAATCACTTACAACAAAAAGCTCAATCAACATGATGCTATGTGGGTTTAATAACGAGGTTAATGTATCCTTATATCTTATTCCTGGGCCTTAGGTTACCTAACCTGTAGGAAGCCAGCCTCTATTTGAGAAGTTCATCTATCCAGAGACTTGTGTTGATGTTGCAGGAAGTTCAAGCTGCTAGATGGACAGGTCAAATGAAGAAACAGATATCTGACCACTACTAAGCTGTAATTGACATTGCAGTTGAGATACAAGATGTGAATCTAAAAGAAATCACCTTGGATGTCTAGCCCCATCCTCAAATAATTTCATCATCTTTCGTCTCATGACTACAACCATACAAGAAACCCCAAGTAAGGAATGCCCCACTGAGATCAGGAAGCACAGAAAACCAAGAAAGATGAAAATAAATCATTGATTTGAGCCATTTGCAGTCTACCACTAATAGCCAGAAAACAATAATCATAAAACAAACAAAAATGTGCTGATGATTTAGTATATTGCAAACATGAGAAGAACTTTGTATACATTTACTTGTTCAATTTCCCAGCAATATATGACATATATATCATAAATTTTATCTTTATTATATAATAAATGTAAGTTCAGGAAGTCTTGGCAACTTGCTGGAGGACATAGAATTGGGCTTTGAATTCAGGTCAATCTGTATCTAATTCTTTTTATGCTTTTAATCCCTTCCCTGTTAAAGTTTCAATAGTAATGTTCCTTAACATAATTTATATTTTGCAAAGATATGTGAATCGAAAAGTTCGTGGACGGTGGCTGGGCAAGGTGGTTCATGCCTGTAATCCCAACACTTGGAGGGCCAAGGCAGGAAGATTGCTTAAGGCCAGGAGTCTGAGACCAGCCTGGGCAACATAACAAGACCTTGTCTCTACAACAAGTACAAAAAAATAATCAGCTGGACGTGGTGGTGTTCACCTGTGGTCCTAGCTACTGGGGAGGCTGAGGCAGGAGGGTAATTTGAGGCCAGGAGTTTGAGGTTACAGTGAGCTGTGATAGCACTACTGCACTCCAGCCTGGGTGACAGGGTGAGACCCTGTCTCAATAAAAAATAAAAAATAATAAAAGTTTATGGTTAGAAAATACATTCCCATGGCTTCAGGTTTTATCTTTTTACTTTTAAAGTGGTGTATTTTTCTGTCATGCAGAGCAGGAAATGAATATGTGAACAAACAATAATGTCACAGATATTATAGAAGCAAGTACTTATATAAATCACTTTTCTAAATGTTTTATACGTATCTCACCTAATTCTCCTAACACTCCTATCATGGGAACTATTATTAGTCACATTTTACAGATAAGCATTTGAGGCATAGAATGATTTAATACCTCGCCCAGTTAGTAAGTGGCAGAGTCAGGCTTTGAACACAGGAAACCCAGCTATAAAAAAAGCTTTAACTTAAGTAGCATGTACCTTGCTGTGTAAATATATTATAATGCTAATATTTTTTTAAATTCTGACTCTTTGAAAGTTGATTGAGACCATCACCAAATACTAGTATTAATTTTTGATAATTCTTGTACTCACAGCAGCCAACATATGGAAACAACCTAAATATCTGTCGACAGTGAATGAATAAAGAAAATGCGGTATATACATACAGCAGAATATTGTTTAGTCTTAAAAAGGAAGGAAACCTTATAATACGCAGCATCATGAATGAACATGGAGGATATTATGCTAAATGAAATAAGCCACAGAAGGAACAGACACTGCCTGATTCCAATCGTAGGAGATAACTAGTATTGTCAAATTCATAAAATGGCAATAGAATGGTGGTTGCTAGTGGGTGGGCAGAGGGGAAGATGAGGAGTTATTGTTCAATATGTATAAAGTTTTAATTATGCAAGATGAGTAAGTTCTAGCTATCTATTGTACAACCTTGTGCGCAATCTATTGTACAACCTTGTGACTATAGTTAACAATGATGTATTGTGGATGTAAAAATTTGTTAGAGGATACATCTCATATTGTTTTCTTACCACAGTAAAAAAAAAAAAGAAAGAAACAAATAAACAAGAATTTATGTAGTACTAAAGACTGTATGTCTGATGATTAAAAATTAAGGACATACTCAATACTACATAATTTACACAATAGATACAAAAGGTGTTGGAAACAAAGTATGTCGGTCAACTTGGCTTAAATTTTAATCATCATCTCTAGAAGTCTTGAGAGAAGGCTATGTTTTGTTCTTGTCATTGTTATTGTTGTTTGACTCTAAAGAATAAATGAGATCTTGGTAAATTTTTGTAATATGCAACATGTATCTAAGGAACTACAAAAATCAACTTCTATTACCCTTGCCTAATTCTTTCTTAGTACATGATTAGATCTGTGTATTACTTCATTGATCGTCTGCTGTGTAGGCAGCATAGACTCAATGTTTACTGAATGCAGATTTACGATTGGTGAACCAAGAGATACAATGTTCTTTAATAGTTTTAGAGTTTAGATTTCATGTGTCCTCAGTGTCAACAAGGACAGTGATATTTCTCTTAAGACTTTTATTATCCGTGATGCTCAGTAAATGGAAAAGCAGTTACAATGTCAGGCTGAAAGAAGCATTGAAACCCACTTAGGAAATTTCATGTATAAAGACACCTGACGTTATTTTCTATTTCAAACCTGGGCTTGTCAAGTGTGGATTTACTATGCATAAAAGCAGCAGTTTATTTGAATTGTAAAGTACTCCTTTAAAATGAATAGTTCTAATTGTATTATACAATTTAGCTCTAAAAGGCTATTATATTAGTGTGCTAGGGCTGCCATAACAAAGTACCAAAGACTGGGTGGCCTTAACAACAGACATTTATTTTCTCACAATTCTGAACGCTAGAAATCTGAGCTCAAGGTCTAAGTAGGGTTGGTTTCTTCCATGGTCTCTCTCCTGGCTTATATATGGCCTTCTTTTCTCTTTAGTTCCACCTGGTCATTCCTCTGTATGTTTTTGTCCTGATTTCCTCTTCTTATAAGTTCACTAGTCATTAAATTAAGGCCTATCCATGTGATCTTGTTTAACCTTAATTATGCCTTTAGAGACCCTATCTCTACGTGCTGAGGGTAGGAAGTTTGTGGTGGCACTATCCAGCCAGTAAAAACTACCCACCCTCCACTGTTGCTCAGTCCTGTCTACCATAGTCATCTCTTATAAGTCAGATGACCCACAATTTAGGAAGCTGATTCTGTGGCAAATCCTGTTTTCCTTAAATTGGTGAAAGCATAGATGTCAAAAATAGCCATATAGTAAACATTAAGTGAAGGCATCAAACACCTTTTCAAAGGCTTCCAAAAGGTAAGAGCTTTCCAAATATTTCTAAATTCATCTGCCCTATTTTGCAGTTCCAACCATGAGGATTAATAACTGCTGTAGACATTTTTTTATAAAGGCCAGACTAAAAGTTTTAAATGATACCTCACATAATTATATTATGAAAACACTACACGTTATTAGTCAAATTAGGTTAGCTGTTTTTCAGCAAATATTCTGTTCTTAGACATTGTGAATGAAGAATGCTAACCTTTGATTGGGGTTATAGGAATTTACAACATCCGAAGCATACTAATGCAAATTAAACAGTGTATCATCAGAAATATATTTGGGAAAAGGGAAACTATAAAGGTGACCAAAATAAGCTGCATTAACTTTGCAAACTTCTGTGACTGGCTAGAGCTGATGTACTTAAGATCCGCCAAGACCCTGTTAATACCTGTGTCTGTCTTATCCCCTACATTCAAAGAATCTATGCAACCCCCTGCGAGCAAACCTGTTCTAAGTCATATTAGCCTTTATCCCATTAGAATTCCCTGCACATCCTAGTCTGAAAGAAATTTAATTGCCTAATTCAGTCAAATAAATTCATTTTAATCTGACACATACTGTATAAAACATATGTATTATAAGATAATGTTCATGAAGAACTTATTTCCCAAGGGAGAAAATATAATGTATACATATGGGGTAATGACACAAGGTATAAACATGCTAACAGCAATGAAAGTTCAACATATAGGATCAGAATTCTGAAAAAAATAAAAAGCTATTACCACTAATTGGGATATTTGGGAAGGATTTACGATGGAAACGGCAGTAGTAGTGAGTTTTGAATCGTGAAATAGGTGTATTTTAACTCCAGGCCAAAATAAACCAAAACAAACAAACAAACAAAAAACAAAGTAGCATGAGGTAAACATAAAGAGGAGAGTGAGACCTCCAGGAGGAAAAGTGGGATTTGTTTGGCTCAAGTAAAAGGTAGATGAAAGGCAACAGAATTCAGACAAGGGAACATAATCTTATGAAATTACTCCATCCTGTAGTAAAGGAGAAAGTGAAAGTTTCAGAGAAGGAGCGAAATATGCTTCAGAAGAATTAATGCGGTAAGAATACATTAAATGAATTTGAACAGGATGTGCCAACAGTAGAGAACCATGGCACAGGTAAGCTGCATGGCAGGAGCCTCAGGAATGAAGGGGAAGGCCCTGAAAGGATAAAATTACAAAATAATTCAAGCAATGAAGTCAATTGGTTATGATGATGAGGCAGAGATTTTGGTCCTGGCTGACTAACAAGATATTTTCTTTAATAAAAGCAGAAAGAAGGGTTAATTTGGTAAGAAAAACTATGAGTTCAGTTCTAAATATTGTAGTAGTCAATATTATTGATGATTGCCAAGACTCACCACCCCTGGCATGCAAGTTGTGCATAATCTCTCAGACTGTGAATGTGATTAATTTTATTCGTATAATTAGAATATGCTTTTTTAAATTTTTTTATTTTATTTTATTTTATTTTATTTTTGAGACGGAGTCTCGCTGTCGCCCAGCCTGGAGTGTAGTGGCCGGATCTCCGCTCACTGCAAGCTCCGCCTCCCGGGTTTACACCATTCTCCTGCCTCAGCCTCCTGAGCAGCTGGGACTATAGGCACCCGCCACCTCGCCGGCTAGTTTTTTGTATTTTTTTTTTAATAGAGACGGGGTTTCACCGGGTTAGCAAAGATGGTCTTGATCTCCTGACCTCGTGATCCGCCCGTCTCGGCCTCGCAAAGTGCTGGGATTACAAGCTTGAGCCACCCCGCCCGGCCGAATATACTGTTTTATGTGGCACAATTGACTTTAAGAAAGGGAGATTGTGCAGTTGGGCCTCACCTAATCATGGAAACCTTTTACATGTAGGACATTTTCTCTGGCTAGTAGCAAAAGGGGAAGTCAGAGGTTCAAAACATGAGGAAGACTGAATGGTTTGGTGCTGGCTTGAAGATTAGGGTCCACATGGCAAAGAATTCAGGTGGTTTCTCAAAGCTGAAAGCAGTAAGGAACACCTAGCAAAGAAATGGGGACACTTAGCAAGGAAATGGGGACTTCAGTTCTACAGCCTCAAAGAGATGAATTTTGCTAATACTAAGAACCAGCTTGGAATGGATTTTTCTCTAGAGCCTTCTGATGAGAACTCAGCTTGGCCCGTACCTTGGTTTTGGTCTTTTGATAACTTCAGCAAACAGCCCACTCATGCTTAGCCAGACTTCTGGCCCACTGACTGTAAGTTAATGAATTACTCATGTTTTAAGCTGCTAAATTCATGGTAGCTTCAATAGAAAACAAATGCAGCTATATTGCCCTTTAGTTGTATGGAAAGCATTAAAGATAGAATTTCTCAACACTGGCACGACTGACATTTTTGTACTGGATAATTATTTGTTACAGTGGTCTGTTCTGTGCATTAGAAGATGTTTAGCAGCATTTCTGACCTCTACCCCTAGATGCCAGTAGTATTCAATGTTGTAACAACCAAAAATATCTCTCTCCAGACATTGTCAAATGCCCTCTTGAGGACAACATTTCCTCAGTAGAGAAGCATTTATCTTAGGGTAAAAACTAACAGTCATTTATAAATAGGAGGTGTCTTTGTCTGTAGTCAGGTTGCTATAACAAAATATCATAAATGTAGGTAACTTATTCACAACCTAAACTTGTTGTGTGACTGGTGAGGACCCATTTCTTATACACAGCATCTTCTTGCTGTCTCCTTACATGGTAGAAGAGGCAAAGCAGATCTCTGGGGTCTCTTCTATAAGGACAGTGACCCCAATCTCTAGAGCTCTGCCCTCATGACCTAATCACCTGCCAAAGGCCCAGCCTCTGAATAACATATGAGTTTGGGGGTTAGGGGTAGAATTGGGAGGACTAAAACACTCAGACCATAGCAGGGCACTAGAGTTCAAGGAGTTGTGACAAAACATTTAGATTGGAAAATCAGCTGGGTGAAGACAGTTGAAGGTGGGAAATTTTAATAGATAAGATGCAAGAATTTTAAGAAAAAAGTTTGAAAGACATTTCTACTCAAGTGTCATAAAAAGGAGAAATGATTCAGGCTGGAGATAATGCAGGCAAAGGGCTAAGAGAAGAAACAGGAAGGAAAAGTCTCAGACAATCTAAAGCATAAGTATCAGGGAGCTGAGAATAAAAAGTACATTTACATTGGAACTAAGATGTCATTGACCGATTTGTTTTGGCAGAGTGGTTTGGACAGAAGCTCAATACAAAAGGAATGAATAAATTTTTAAAAAGGCAATAGCTTTTAAGAGGAAATGGGAAAATTAGTGCTTGTGAGGTAAGAACATTGTTAGAGATAGAGGAGAAAGGAAAAAATTGAAAGAAGACAAATATTTGAGTATGTTCTCATGGCATCAAAACACGCCTATAACAGTTACCTTCCCAAAATCAAAGCAACCCTAAGCTCTGTCTCTGTTTCTACTGTTGTTTATAGAAACCTCTTGATGTTCTGCCAACTGAACATACTAGCTTTCTCCTGCCAGTCTGCCATTGCAAATCCTTTGATGTTGGTTGGTTTCTTGCCACTCTGAACACATATGCCCCTATGGACCTGACACCTTGGATTCTCCCATTGAATCCCAACTTTGCTTTCACCTGACAATCAGTTTTCTATTTACTTTTACTTCCAATGATGAAGCCATGGTGTTAGATCCCAGCAATTTATATACTAAACCTGGTACCTGCTTTCCTAGCCATGGCAAAACTGCCTCTGGGAAAATATTTTGTACACTGTATATAGAAGCCCCATGCTGGGTAACTACTTAATTTGTCCTCAAAATCTTCTTATGACATCTCTACACTATTTTTAGAGATCATAAATTAACTTGTCAAAAGTCACATAGATAGCAACTGAAAGCTGGAATTTGAATTCAGAACTATCTGACTCCACTGCCTATGATCAGGGCTCAAATTTCAAATGGAATATTTTTTTTCAACTTGCCAGTCTTCGGTAAAAAAGAATGGTGCCAGATTCAATCTATGACCTGAGATAGTATATAATATTTTCATTAGTATTTAATTTGTGAACTGGAGCAAAATTTGGTTGAAATTGGTATTGACAATATACTGAGTTAGGTGGATGCTACATTCTTTTGAAGTAAAGGTCAGAGGTCATTACAAATTTGGCAAGCTATAAAATTAGTCAAATATGATTATATATCTATTAATTTTTAATGTTATCACTTCTTTGCAAAATTAAGAATTTTGCCAAATAGTTCATATTGACTTTTTTTTTTTTTTTTTTTTTTTGAGACAGAGTCTTGCTCTGTCACCCAGGCTGGAGTGCAGTGGTGTGATCTTGGCTCACTGTAAGCTCCACCTCCTAGGTTCACGCCATTCTCCTGCCTCAGCCTCCTGAGTAGCTGGGACTACAGGTGCCCACAACCACGCCCGGCTAATTTTTTGTATTTTTAGTAGAGACGGGGTTTCACCGTGTTATCCAGGATGGTCTCGATCTCCTGACCTTGTGATCCACCCACCTCGGCCTCCCAAAGTGCTGGGATTACAGGCATGAGCCACTGCGCCCGGCCTGACACTGTTTAAGAGCTAACACGATCCATAGATTCTGTTCTAATGACCCATATACAGTGTATATGTAATTTTCACAAAGTAGGAAATAATTTATATTTTATAAGTATACAACTATTCTTCTAATTATTTTTCTGGATTCATAAAATATTTCTAAAACAAATTTAGAAAGACTTTAAATATTTATTTAATCAAATTATTTTAAATGAGAAGAAGCTGCCATAGGGAATAGGTTGCCATTATTTCTCAGAACTTTTAAATGTAGAAAGCCTCATTCTCAAACTAACTCATCAGATTACATGAAAAGTGAATTTTATTAACTTCCTGAGGCAAGACAGAGCCCAAACCCAATTCTGAAAAGGAGGTGTCTGTAGAGAAAATGAGAGAACAAATTGTATTGTTTATCCCTTAGACTCTTAAGTTTTAGAGCGGGGTAAGTGGAGGAAGTCTTTGAATTAATTGATTTCTTAAGGTGAGAAATGATGTAAGCAAGGTGAGTTCTGAGGAGAAAAAGGATTGTTGCTAGGGACATAAGACATTCTGCCACTGTATTTCTATCGCTAATGATGATATTAATAGTTATTCTGGTTTTTAGAGAGCACAGCTTGTTCATTCCACTTAAAAGTATGGACGGGTATGCTTTGGTTTGACACTCACTGTAAAGGAAAACAAAATGTTGGTAAGTGCTCTCAGTACAAAGATATTGTAAAGAAACAAGTAACAATGGCAAATGAAATTCAAAAATGGAATATTAACAATAAAGAGAAGTAACAGCTCTTGAATTACCTTCAAATACTTCAGAGTTGTGCTGACAAATACGGTGGCCATCAGCCATGGTGGTTTTTTAAATACAAAGCAACTAAACTTAAATAAATAAAAGTTAACTTCCTTAGTCAAACTATCCAAATTTCCAGTGCTCAACAGCCGCATTTTACTGGTGGTTACTGTATTGGAAATAGCACTTATAAAATATTCCGTTATTGCAGTATCGGACAGTGCTCCGTTAGTACTACTTTAGTGGATTAATAAATTAATAATGGTAAAATATATGAGATTTAGGCAATTTGAAATCAAAATATGAAAATATATGTTTAATTGTATTTTAATATATTTACATAACAATATTAAGTGTAAATATGGTAGTTTAAGAATGAAATGTAAATGTATATAAGCTGGGTTTATTTGATCTTATTTAAATGATGCATATTTGTGGAAAAGCTATACATCAATTATTGAATGAAAATTAAAAAATAAATTGTATGTTTGCCTTCTGGATATTTGGAAAGTTCTGAATATTAATATGCTGAAAATTTTCATTTTGTATATGGGTATTTTGAGACTAAATAAGCAGAACTTCAGATATAAATATATTCATCCTTCAAAGCATTTCTAACTTACTTTTCACTGAAGGTTATTTGATAAATGTTTATAAAGAACAGTACAAATAAAGACTTCATCTGGAAATTGTGGTCATAAACTACTGCTAAAAATGATTTGATTTATAAAGTAATAATGGTCTTATTTTAGTAACATGAAGTTGTTTTATGATTTCTTGGGGAAGTAAAGATCTAAGTATTCGTGATATGGTTTGGCTGTATCCTCACCCAGATCTCATCTTGAATTGTAGTTTTCATAATCCCCATATGTCATGAGAGGGACAAGTGGAGATCATTGAGTCATGGTGGCGGTTTCTCCTGTTCTTGTGATAGTGAGTGAGTTCTCATGAGATCTAATGGTATTATGAGGGGCTTTTCCCCCTTTTGCTCTGCATTTATCTTTGCTGCCACCATGTAAAGATGGATGTGTTTGCTTCCCTTCTGCCATGATTGTAAGTTTCCTGAGGCTTCCCCAGCCCTGCAGAACTGTGAGTCAATTAAACCTCTTTCCTATATAAATTACTCAGTCTCAAATGTGTTCTTATAGTAGTGTGAGAATGGACTAATATAATTCATAAGCCTTTTTCTTTCCCCTCCTTTTTAAATATCTTTCCTAATTTGCTTCGGGGACACAATTCTGCTTGGATAAATTTGTTGAAAAGCTAACGCTTCTATCATACATACTTTAAATGGAAGCTGTAGGAATGCATGGAGAATTTAGGAAAGGAACATTGAAACTTTCTTTTATTACATTTAAGTGTTTTTTTCTTGACATCTTGAAGCAATTATTTTGACCTACGCATGGAAAGAAAAGCCTTTGGTATCCTGCTGCTTCTTCCTGCTATAATTTTTCTACCAGAATCAAGTTTTTTGAACTTGCATGAAACATTGAATATCAAAACCCTGAACACAAAGCATAGCATGAGTACAGAGTACTTTTGAACATCAAAAGATAATAATAAAGAAATTGTGAATCAAAGACTTGTTTACTGGCTATTAGAAGGGCTGCCTTAACAATTTTGTTTCTCTATGTATGCGTCCTTGTTTTCTTCAAAACATCTCAGTTGTGTTTCTCTAACATTCTGAGGTGGAGCTTAATGTGTTTGCATTTTTTTCATACTTGTTTTCTGCAGTTGTTTTAAGTTAGTAGATTTCCTGACCTCTTGGATTCAAGAATGAAAATCAATTATCTCCTAATGAATATTTATACTTCACATATTTCTGTAGTCACAAAATTAATTGGGTTTAAATTAACAAGTTATTTATTTTTCTTCAAATACTACTTACATATTTGGTCTAAGGAGTTTTGCAAGATGCTCTGAGAATTCATTTTATGGAAAGTTTAAAAAAAATGTAAGTCCTCAAATTTCAGCGTACCCTGAGGATGACCTTTATGAAGTCCAGTATTATAAAGCTATATATCTAAAATATGATGTCTTGGGTGACAAATGAAACTTTCTCTTCTACTAGATATAATAGAAAAACTTATTTTCACTGTTTATGATGCAAGAAACCAATATGTGCAGAATATTATATTTAATATTGTGTACATGATTCATATGCTGAAGAATTTCTATTTTGAAGAATTTAGTGTTACACAACATACAGAAACTGATTATTTTCAAAGTGTGCTTCAATCATATGCCTTATGTATTTCTAACTTGTTCATTGATATATATTTGTAATTTTTGCTTAAAATGTATTTCTGTGATTCTTTTAATAAACAAAATGTGTTTAATGGATATAAAACATCAGAAGATGCATTAATTATTCTAAACAATTATTTGAATTTTCAAACTCTTAACTACAACAATTGATTCTAGGGAAATATCTATTTAAACCTAGGTTTTGTAACATCGCATGTTAACACTTCAGATATAATTTTGTTGCATCATTATTTATAAAATTTATTTTATTATTTTTGTGTGAAGCTTTTAATCCCAGAATTCTAATCTCAAGGTTTGAATAAATCTTGATATTTATTACCTTCACCAATTTATTATTCATGCCTACTGCTCAATGTGGGATTATAAACTTATCACTCCCAAGGCAGATTTTTTTGACCTTTGGGTAGGAATGAAAGTTCTTCGAATTGAGATAAAATCAGTTTATCTAAATTCATAGCCATTGGTTTTAGACCTCCCTCATATAAATGCGCTAAGTATTAGAAGTCTCCAAAAGTGGATTTCTCATTACTTTGTAATCTTTTTGTTCTAACAAATATTTATTGAGCATCTGGGATCAGATCCTAATGATTTAAAAATGAAGTGGACAGAAGATTTGATCTTTAGAAATTTAAAATCATTAGAGCTAATTAATATTTAAATACTCTCTGCCCCTACATATTTCACTTTTAAGTTTCTTGTTCAGTTAAATATCTTGTACAGTCAACTCCTTTTCAGGTCTAGATGTCCTCCCACAATTAGAGTATTAATGCTTGGTTAGTCTTCCCTCCCTTTTATCATCTTCTTTCATTCCTTCCTTTGTTCCTTCCTCCCTCACTCCCTTCCTGTGTTCTTCCCTCCTTCCTTTTCTTTCTTCCTCCTCTCCCCCTCTTCCTTCCTTCTGCTCTTTAACTTAATGGTTGCTGAACATTGGGATGAATTAATTTAGTTATGTACCACATGATATTCCTCATTCAAATCGATATAAGTATACTTGTACATCACAAATTAAAGCATTCAAGTGAAGTAAATTCTGTTCTTAAACATTTATGACAATATTAAGTAATAAGTAATATAAACCTGATGATTATAGTAATTTTATAATTTGAGCTCCATTTTTCAGTTCATTTATGTTTGTCAAGAAAACACATTTATAAGAAGACCCTAAAGTAAAAGAAAAACACAAAATAAAACTATGAATCTTATAGTATATTCACATAATTGACTAATGCAGTGCAATTCTCTTTTGATGTTTTATACATTGGCATTTTCTTAATAAATTTGCATAGCTGTATTTCTGGCTACAGTTATCAATGAAACCTTGAAACTTCAGTACAAACCTAATGGAAGAGAAAGTTGAGAAAAAAACATATGGAAATAGAAAAAGTGTCTATGCCCTTCAACTGTGTAATGAACTGAGGAAAGTCAGCTGGCGTGTGCTAGTGTTGGAATATGCTAATACTTTGAATACTGCTAGGATAGGATTTTTCATTGTGGCTGATCAGCACAATGGCTCCAGGAAGACCATCCTGATGAGACTGCTATCTGACTGTATGCTTCAAATTGCAAATTGCATCCTACATAAAATTCTTTCTTCTTTCCTAGGTTCAGATCAATTTGGTTTGATAATGCCACTGTGCATCACTCTGCACAATTCTGTTAATCCTTTGCAGAAAGTATGAGAGTGTGAGAGATTGGAATACCTCAATCAGTAACTGATACTTTCAGTGGGGAAAAAAAGATAATTTGTAATTAAAATGTCTTAAATTTTAGAAAGATAAATCTATTTTTAATAAATCAATGATTTAAAGTGTATAAAAATAAATTACTGCAGAAAATAGCGAAGCTATTTTGGAATGCTTTTCTTAGAGTGTGCTGACAAATGAGGAAGGGTCATCCTAAGGGAGAATAATAAATGAACCAATTCTCAGATAAGGTCTTTATAAACTTTTATTTGGGTAAGTGGGAGAGAAAAGTAAATAATAAATAGTAAGTTGTTAATTTGTGGACTGTTTATTAGTGTGACATAAAGGGATTTTTACCTTTTGATCGGTAAATACCTAGAAGTAAAAGAGAATAGTTACTAGACCTTCAAGGTTGTATGCCTGCTTCTAGGGTGTTCTTTCTGTGTCCAAGGGCTTATCCCCCTCCAGAATCACAAGCCCAAGATGAGCCCAGCTGAGCTAAATATAAGAAAAGAAAAATATTTATCTGAAGAAGGCACTAGGTCCACTTCTCCCCATATCTCATACTTCTCTTCTTACTGCTATCATTTTCAGTGCTTTTATTACTGTGCTACAAATAAACTGGCATCTTAACACAGAGTACCAGAAATTGTCCTTATCAATAAGAAAAAAAAGTTAGTTCTATTGCATAATGTTTAACAAATTAAGTCCCACAAGAACATATTTGCATGTTAAAAAATATGAAGGTCAGGCTGGGCATGGTGGCTCACGCCTGTAATCCCAACACTCTGGGAGGCTGAGGCAGGCAGATCATGAGGTCAGGAGTTCAAGACCAGCCTAGCCAACATAGTGAAACCCCGTCTCTACTAAAAATACAAAAACTTAGCTGGGCATGGTGGTGGGCACCTATAATCCCAGCTACTCAGGAGGCTGAGGCAGGAGAATCACTTTAACCTGGGAGGCAGAGGATGCAGTGAGCTGAGATCGCGCAATGGCACTCCAGCCTGGGCGACAGACTGATACTCTGTCTCAAAAATATATATATACATACACATATATATGTATACATATGTATATATGTATATGCATATAAATGTGTGTATATGTATATATGTATATATAATATATATGTATATATATGAAGTTCAGTACTACTCCTAAACAATAACAATGATTTTTACATCATTTTTGCGATAAACTTTTTTGATCCCAATATTAATTATATGACACACTTTCCTCTGATCATCAGTGAAGTCACTGATTTTGAAACAATAGCTATTTTTTCCAAACTCCTTGTATACTCATGTTGTTTTTATGTTTTTATTGTTTTTTATGACAAATGAGGGGATACTTTTAATGGAACTTTTAGAATACTAGTACCCTAGTACACATGAAAATATAACATACATTAGGAACAATTCTTAAAATATATATAACTCTTTTTTAGGTTAATGAAACGGAGGAAATATTTTGACAAAGAATACAGAGACCTGTATTGTAGCTCTAACTTCATAAGTTAACAGGACCTTTAGTAACCCATTACTGGACATGCACCTCCTTTTCTGTTTTTAAACTAAGTTGACTCCACCAATTAATTTCTTAAGATTCCTTTTGTAATAAAAACTCTATGTCTTTTAGGTGAATTTATAAAGAAGTAGAAAATTAGATTAGTAGCTTTAGAAGTCAGTTATTACCTCCTGCCATTTGGTTAGAATTTTAAATGTTGACATGTATTAATGATAGAAACTTGTAGAGGGAGATAAATACAAAGTTCATATTATAAGCTTCGGCCAATTTTCTTTACCAAGAAGCTACAAACAAAAACTGGAAAAATTTACATTTTTACACTTTTTTCTATTTATGAGGACTAACTAAAGTTAGATTCGACTTTAGAGGATGCAGTGGATGCTTAGGAAAAATCAAACAGTTATTTAAAAAGAGGAGACAGAGTGTCATTGTGGCAACCTTTAATGGCAACTGTGTGGTCCAACAGCAAAGCTAGATCACACAGCTAGATTGTTTTGAAAAACAATCATAATCACAGAAGGGGACTGGTCAAGAGCAGATTACTGGAAGGTAATTTGGGCCCCCGAGAAATATTTTACAATGAGGTTGGTAAGGAATAGAGCCAGGACTGAAATTAGGTCTCAAAGGAGCATTGACACCTGCTTGACCCAGTCATCCTGCATGCAGACTGGTGCCCGAGAAAGATGGTTCTGTGGGCAAGCCTAAACGTTATGACCCTACATTGCAACTGCAAGTCACTCTTGGCTTGGAAGATCTAGGATGATGAAATAGAGAAGGAAAGAGCATCCTTCCTCACATTTCAAAGAAACCCTTGCTTATAATAACAGAGACCACTGGAAAAATGGCAGAGGTCGTGTTATACCTACATGAGTTGTTATGGTGTCTGCTAAAATGGATGATAAGCCTCTGATTTCAACAGTTGAAGCAACAACACTGTCAGGATGCATGAATTTGGCAAAACTTTATCTCCTCTGTGTGTCAGGGCTTGAGGCCCAGCTAGGAGTAGTGTTGAGAGCAAGAACAATGTCACTACAGGGATGGCACACTTCAGAGAGCTACTCCAATAAAATTAATGTGGAGACTCAGTTTACTACTTTCATTTGCCTTGCACTCCCCAACCATACCCCTGGAAACTTCTCACTTCCTGTCAAGTAAATATGACATAGAAGGAGCTATGATACAGCTACTCTCTACTGGTGTCCAGCAGTGACCTTCATGTTCTATCAACTGAAGGGTGCCAAATTCATACTTCACAGGTTTTGAGAAGCAGGAACAATAACAACAAGAATTGCTTAGTTTCTCAAGCATCTGCAATTTGGCCAATGTCCTCAGATTATCTGCCTTCTATGGCATAGATGTAATTTACTCTGTTAGCTCATGGGATGGAAAACCAGAACTCACTCTAGACCCCTATAGGGTTCCTTGAAAAAAATAAGGTTTCAAGAGGTTTGACATAGGGTTAAAAAATCCTAATTTCTTGTTATTTAGGGCAGATGGAAACTCAAAATTGCTATGTTTGAAAGTATAAATATGAAAATAACATTGCTTGTCCATTTTGGTGAAAACGAAATATTGGAGCTACACACTAAAGATGTTAAATATCATGCAGGTTTTAGATGCTCCCCACAGTGACAGATTCCAGACACTATCCGGAAGAAGGTTAAGAAAAATATGACTGACGAAAGGAATTTACATGTCATGACATCCACTGGTATATGAGAGGCATGCCACATAGATGGTGGATAATTCATTTAAAAGTTACAATAGTTGCATTCACCCATTCATTCAACAAACACATGTTCTATACTTTGGGGAAAGCACTCTGCTAGACACAGGAATTCACAAAAAAATGAATCAGACATGAATACTAGTCTTTAATCTTGTTTCACTGAATAGATTTTATATACATATATATATGTCTTCTCATAAGTACATAAGTATGGTTTTAATAGTTTCATAGAATATGAATATATATATGTAAATTTATCCATCCATATCTTTTTATAAGAGTTTTTAAAGTCACCATAATTTTGGTGCATAAAGTTTATTTCCTGCATTGCTTTTAGTTTTTAATAAATATACTTGAAACTAAATCTTTGCTCAAATCTGTAATCCATTAGGTTA
Source organism: Macaca thibetana thibetana (assembly GCF_024542745.1). NCBI lineage: Eukaryota > Metazoa > Chordata > Mammalia > Primates > Cercopithecidae > Macaca > Macaca thibetana. The sequence continues at coordinate 59,434,147 of NC_065584.1, forward strand.
ATTTCCAGAAGAATTGATGTATGGAGATAGTTTAAAGTTTTGCTATTTATTGTCAAACTGTGTTACAGAAAGCTTATTCTACTTTATTCTCCAATCAACATGTATAACATATTCCATTTTGTTCTATTTTTGCCAACATTGAGTGATACTTCTTATAAAATTATTGATAATTTCATCATTAAAGAGTAGTGGCTCATTAGCATTTTTATTTTTATTTCTTGGTTTATTAGTGAGCTTCAAAATGTCTTCATACATTTGTTAGCCATTTAAATTTCTTCCTTTATGCATTGCTCCTGTATGTCCTTTTAAAATTTCTTGCTGAGTTTATTTTTAATTTGTAAGCTTTTTATTAATATTTATTTACTTTAAATATGTTTTTAGACAGTTAATTAAAAGTGTGCCATCAGAAAAACATTTTTATTTTTTTTGTGTGTTCTTCTACAAGGTTCTGGCACTAAAGCTTTAGTAATGATTTATGTCATTTTTCCCTTACATTTCTCTGTGCCTTTATTCTAACTGGTTGACAGGTTAGCCCAAGGGTAGCATTCTGTCATTCAGTTGCTTTGCCAGTTACTTGGTAAGGCGAAAAAAAATCAATCCCGGTAGAACCGAGTAAAATTCATTCTACATTATAATAGAGAAAGATTAGTTTAAGAAATTCAACTTTCCCTTTTTATTATTATCATAATTTAAGAAATTCAACTTTCTAATGGAGGAAGTATCTGAGTATGTAATAGACAGCATTCCATATAGTGGGCTAAACAAAAATTTGTGGCTATAAAGGAAATTGTAATGTTGCTGATTGAGATGAGATGTACTTTTTTTTTTTTTTTTGAGATGGAGTCTCGCTCTGTCGCCCAGGCTGGAGTGCAGTGGCGCCATCTCAGCTCACTGCAAGCTCCGCCTCCCAGGTTTACGCCATTCTCCTGCCTCAGCCTCCCCAGTAGCTGGGACTACAGGCGCCCTTCACCACGCCCGGCTAATTTTTTGTATTTTTTAGTAGAGACGGGGTTTCGCCGTGTTAGCCAGGATGGTCTCGATCTCCTGACCTCGTGATCCGCCCGTCTCGGCCTCCCAAAGTGCTGGGATTACAGGCTTGAGCCACCGCGCCCGGCCTGAGATGAGATGTATTAATCTCTGTTAAGTGGAAGGAAATTTCTACTAGCAAACAATTTGTTAGCAACTATACAACCAAGAGGATCTGCATGCCTGATTTAAGCTCTTACATGAAGCAGCAAAAGTGAGATAGTCCTAAAATCTCAGAATGTTTTTGTAATATTCCTTTAGCATCATAGGAGACACTTCAGTCTCACCTAGGGAGAAATCCTATCTAGGTTTTAATCAGACATGTGGGATGTGGTTACCCACTTTTGGTGACTCCCTACTTGAGTAGAAAATCTAACTTGTAGCATACCCTTTTATTTTATCCCAACTTTTCTGCTTATTAATAACAGTTGGGGTAATGGAAGTTTTCAACACATGGCTCCAGGGACGGATTAAATGTATAAAATTTACTTCTTGGTTCTAATAAAGACAAACACTGCTGTTTGGTTACCTGCTGCCACTGATTATCAACATATTGGTATTTTTCACTTTTCCACACTAAAATATATACTTTATTAGTGAAATATTAGAAATAAACATAAGACAGGCATGGAAGGAGTGCACTTTAAGTTTGTTAGGCAAATGTACATAAAATAAATGTTTGTAGAATATTGTTATACCCTCTAATTTCACAAAATGATATACAAAAGAAATAGTGTTTTATTTATTTTTGCAGAATCATCCCATATGAAAAAATTACTAGATGTGGCCTGCAGTGAACATTAAGGATTAGAAGAAACCTGTAAATATAAACCAATTGCTCTAATTCCTTATTTCTGTTCTTCAACACTAGTTTGTATGTGCTGCTATTTCAATCAACTTCTCTATATTTTGATTTAGTTGCAGATTTAGTTGAGCACTGTCAGAGATCATGTAGTTCAACCTCCTCTTTTTACACTTGAGAAGACAGATCTTAGAGGTTAAGTGATTTGCTCAGGGTTACACAGCTAGTTAGTGACAAAGTAGAAGCTAAAATAGAGGCTTCCTGATTTCTAATCAACCTTTTTCACTTTACTATGTTGACTTCTAAAATAGTACAAGACCTTAAATTAACCTTCTAAATAGTTAATTTTTTTAAGGTTAGTGAGAATTTCTGCCAAGCAAGTAGAAAATGGTATTGATTTACCTTGTTTTACTATTTCAGGTAAACTGTGTGATTTTTTTCTCTATAAAACACACACACACACACACAAACACATACACACACAATATACAATATCCTCATCATGAACAATGAACTCCCACCTGTGGCCTAGAAAACTGCATATTTGTTGTAAAACTCTAAAGTAATAGCTTATTATATTCACAGTTTTTGTTTGTTTTGTTTGTTATGTAAACATTGCATCTTGTGGTTATTTTATACTTGTTAAATACACACAAAGATGAGGGTATTAGAAATATAAGACCTTGGCCGGGCATGGTGGCTCCTGCCTGTAATCTCAGCACTTTGGGTGACCAAGGCAGGTGGATCACCTGAAGGCAGGAGTTCAAGACCAGTCTAACCAACATGGTGAAACCCCATTTCTACTAAAAATACAAAAATTAGCCAGATGTGGTGGTGGGCACTTGTAATCCCAGCTACTCAGGAGGCTGAGGCAGGAGAATCACTTGAGCCCAGGAGGTGGAGGTTGTAATGAGCTGAGATCATGCCACTGCATTTCAGCCTAGGCAACAGAGCAAGACTCCCTCTAAGAAAGAAGAGAGAGAAAGAGAGAAAGAGAAAGAGAGAAAGAGAGGAAGAGAGAAAGAGAGAAAGAGAGAAAGAGAGAAAGAGAGAAAGAAAGAAAGAAAGAAAGAAAGAAAGAAAGAAAGAAAGAAAGAAAGAAAGAAAGAAAGAAAGAGAAAGAGAGAAAGAAAGAGAGAAAGAAAGAGAAAGAAGGAGAGAGAAAGAAGAAAGAAAGAAGGAAAGAAAGAAAGAAAGAAAGAAAGAAAGAAAGAAAGAAAGAAAGAAAGAAAGAAAGAAAGAAGGAAGGAAGGAAGGAAGGAAGGAAGGAAGGAAGGAAGGAAGGAAGGAAGGAAAGAAAGAAAGAAAGAAAGAAAGAAAGAAAGAAAGAAAGAAAGAAAGAAAGAAAGAAAGAAAGAAAGGAAAGGAAGGAAGGAAGGAAGGAAGGAAGGAAGGAAGGAAGGAAGGAAGGAAGGAAGGAGAAAGGAAAGGAAGAAAGAAAGAAAGAGAGAGAGAAAGAAAGAAAGAAAAGAAAGAACCTTTCTTTGCCTTTTCTGTTCCTCCTTCACATACCTTATAACTGTGGTCTACCTGTAACTTCCTACAAATCCTGAGATAACTTACAAAAGACCAAAATCAATTTGGCATAAAAATTAAAAGACTTTACTGACCTCAAAATGCCTGCCAGCAGTATGTGAGCATACTGCAAAACATCAAGCCAAGCTTAGAGGTATGAACATTCCCAGAAGTGTGTAGGTATTACTCCCTGAACAATATTACAATATATTTTCTGATTCCTTCCTAATTAACCTCTGTCTTGCCACCAAAAGATTTCAAATAATTAATGAGTTAAATAATTATCAAGAAAGGCATAAGGAGGGAAGATTCAGCATTTTCCTACAGGATCCCTGCACCTACTCATATCACTTTCCCTGGAGTTTCTGAGAGTGCATTATGATGCACAATACTTGATAACTAATTCTCTGGAAGATTTGCTATTCCATAAATTTCTTAGACACATATCTCAATTACAGCCACAGTTATCCTGCTTGACATTCAGTATCAAAAACATTAGAGCGATTTCACCTTAAAATACACAACGTTAACAATGAAAACAGTAGAAAGTCCGAAGTTTCTATCTTTAATTTTCACGCTATACCCTAATTTTAAAATGAGACTTGAGGTGTTAAAGAAATGCAGAATGGCTCCCGAACCAAGAAGGAAATGAAAGATATTAAAGTAGGAAGAGAGATGAGTGAAAACCAGACTTGTGTGGTGGATCAAGACATCCTGTGTACCAAAGAAACTCAGTGCTTCAGATTTTTCAGAACTAGAAGCCGATGATGGTTACTGTTTCATCCTTTGTCTTTAAATTGTTCAGAAAAATGCATCCTGCATTCTATTTCAATATACCACCTATTTTACATTGAGCTGTCTTCGTATAGATTTTGAGTTGAAGAACTGCAAACAGAAAGTTCATTGTGGAGTGTTCTTTGGAGATACGCATCGAAAAAATAATAATAATTGGAGAAATAGGATTGAGCAAAGGAAAAAACTGATCTGCAATGTAGTTGGAACTGAAGCTTCACCCAGTCCACTGTCAAGTTTTGGAGCTGGAATAACAATGTGGCCCCAAATTGAGGCAAAAAGAACATGTGTTATATTCCTTCATCAGTTAGTCATTAACTGTGAGCCACTGCCTGGAAGAGGGTGGAAACTTGAATGAGCTAATTTTTTTATGGATCAAGTAATTCTCAGTAAGGCATGAAGTTGTAATCCCTCTGAAACTAAGATAACCAGCACCTTTGAGATGAATGGAACGTTTAAACCCTAAGAAGCTCCAGGGGTCCAGAAACTGAGCAAGAGATGGTGGCTTTTTATCAAGGTGACAACTCTCCTGACTATTCAGCCTTGATTTCTTTTGGATGTTTTGATTAGGCACCGTAGTTTATCTTCTCTCTCTGGTTAGTCCTGCCTTTTTCTCTTCATTACAGGCTATCACCCAAGAGTATTTACTAGTAAAATTTCTACACAAAGCTCTTTTCTTCAGAGTCTATAAAATTTATTCAGTCTATAATAATGGAGACAAATTTGAGAGGTTTGGTATCAGGAGTGGACCTTAAAAGCAGATTCATAGATGGGATTTTGGAGATTGGTCACTTACTGGCTGCTGCTGATTAAAGTACACATCACTCTCAGTAATTAGAGTATGAATAAGTCCTGGCATAATGTAGCAGTGCAATTGTTAAAACTCCCATTAGTAGTGAACTGGAATGTGCTAATGGTGGGGAGGATGTGTTGCTTTGTGTAATAGACAGTTGAAAGGTAGGAATGAAATGGTAACTCAAACGGTTATAGAACTCAGCAACTGTTGCAGTCGGCTATAGAGTCATTAAAGAAAGATAATTGCAAACTTATATTTATTAACCACTAATGTAAAGTCAAATGTTGGCTGCTGCTGATTAAAGTACACATCACTCTCAGTAATTAGAGTATGAATAAGTCCTGGCATAATGTAGCAGTGCAATTGTTAAAACTCCCATTAGTAGTGAACTGGAATGTGCTAATGGTGGGGAGGATATGTTGCTTTGTGTAATAGACAGTTGAAAGGTAGGAATGAAATGGTAACTCAAACGGTTATAGAACTCAGCAACTGTTGCAGTCGGCTATAGAGTCATTAAAGAAAGATAATTGCAAACTTATATTTATTAACCACTAATGTAAAGTCAAATGTTAAAACCAGAGGACTTCCTGGACAGTATTTATGGAAACCCTATTCTTTTCTAGTTGTATCTGAAGGTCAGACAGTGTGAGAATCAGGCTCAAGATTTAATCATAAAGACAGAGAGTTTCATCACTTAGAGATCTAGCAGATTATAAACTACTTAAGGTTGTCTTCACCTGTTCCTGACTCTATAACACAATATTTGTACTGGGTAATTCTCACAGTTCTGGAGACTAGGAAGTCCGAGATCAAGGTGCCAGCAGATTTGGTATCGGTAAGGGCCTTCTTGCTGCATCCTCACATGGCAGAAGGAATGAACATTTTGTCTTCACATGGGAAAGAGTAAGAGAGGGAGGCAGCTTTCTGAGTTATCTTTTACAGGAACGTTAATCTAATTCAAAAGCATGGAGCCCTCTTGACCTAATCACCTCCCAGAGGCCTCACCTTCTATTACTATCTCCTTGGTTTCAACAGATAAATTTTGGAGAACACATACACTGAAATATAAAAGGTGTACTTCTATCAGAAGGAAAAAGACCCTAAAAGGATATGATAGAAATCCAATATTGATGGTAAGTAATTCAGTGGGTAAATACATTGTCAATGTAAGTATACATAACAACACCTTAAATATTATGTTATAGAAGACTAAGATGACCTTAAGTAATTTATCTGCTAGATCTCTAAGTGATAAAACTCTCTGTCTTTATGATTAAGTCTTGATATTTGTTCTCACTCTGAGCTTCAGATTTAGCCAGACAAGATTCGGATTTCTATAAATGCTGTCCAGGAAGTCCTCTGACTTTAACATTTGACCTTGCATTATTAGTTAATAAATATAAGTTTGTCATTACTTTTCTTTAAGGAATCTATGGCACACTGCAACAGTTACTGAGTTCTATAGCCCTTTTAGTTACCATTTCATTCCTAGCTTTCAACTAAGACATTACACAAAGCAGTATATCTCTTCCGCCATTATCACAATCCAGTTATTATCATAATCATTATTATAAAACTTAATATAAAAAGCAAATTATGTCTTGTACTTGAGCAACAACTGATGAATATATATTTTTAAAATATATATGTGTAAAACATATAAACTGTAAAATTTAAATTTGATCACGTCACTCCTCTGCTTTAAACTCTTCAATGCATTTTTGTCTTATTCAGAGTAAAAATCAAAGCTCATAAAATAGCTTCAAGGCTTATGACTAAATTTCTATGATATCACCTCCTAAAAGTTTTCTTCTTACCAATTCTATGCAGCTATGTTAATCTCTATGTGGCTATAGAGTAATTACCTTTCATTCTTTGTATGTTTCTTAACTGTTAGGACTTTCAGAGCCAGTATGCTTAAATAAGTAGGACTTTAGCTAACTGACCAAGCTGGAGGTTAAATTATGACTGATTAAATCTGAATACACCTATAACAAGCCAAGAAAGTACATTTACCCACAGAAGATAAATGAATATCTAATAGGCACATTTAAAGCTTCTCAAATCATTAGTCACTATTAAAATACAAATTAAAACCACATTAAGATACCATGTTATACCTACTAGAAAGGCTATAATGTATATGTCAGAAGACAGTAAACTTTGACGAGGTTATGAGGAAAAGGTACCTTCTCACATGGCTGACAGAAGTGGAATATGAGGCAGTTCCACTGGAAAAGAGTCTGGCAGTTAATCGAAAGGTTAAATAAACATGATGTTGTCATGTGACCCAGAAATTCTATCTTTTGTTAATTATAAAGAAAATGAAAATGTGTATCCACAGAAAACCTCCTCTCAAAGTAGTGGATTAGGGCATCCTGCGTACCAAACAACAAAAGTGTAAGAGAGAGGTCCTGATGCTTTTTACTCACCTATTAACACCATCCAGATTCTTTTTTTCTTTCTTTTTTTCTTTTTGCTGTTTCTTCTTTACAGTATGTAGGATGATATTTGAATTTAATTGCCTCATTCCAGGGAAAATAATTAGGATGCAGAGAAACTTTTCAGCTATTTTTTGCTCAAAGTATAGAATCTTGTGTGAGTTCTATATAACATAATAAATACAGATATTAAATACTTAATGGTTTCTCTGGTATTCTTGAAGACACCATACATCCTCTTGCCTTCAATTTTCATGTTGTCTCCATCCATATTTCTTTTCTGAAAGATACACTTGACTGTTAGCCTTACTTCATTTAGATCTGTGATCAAATTCATCTGTGAGTTAACCTTTTCTTATTCTCCTTCTATAAAAAATGTTCCTTTCTAGCTGACATGCTCCATGTTCTACTCTGATTCCTCTTTCTTCATAATATTTATTACCACCTGAAATAGTTATTTAGTTGTTTATGTATCTCCTATATCCTTTCCATGCTAGTCAATGAGAAGAAGGGCTCTAAGCAATTTTCTTCATTGCTGTGTCCTTAACATCCAGTCAAGTACATGGTTAGTGCTTAATGATCTGTTTGTTAAGTTAATGCTGAATAAAGGAAGAGCCACTACCAAAGATGTATATATCAAGGAGGTTTTACAGAGGAACTGACACTTGAAATAGTTTTTGAAGAAAAAGTATTTTCCCCAAAAAAGACAGAAAGGAAGGAAGACTTTCTAGCTAGTTGTGTGGAAGAAAGGGAAATACAGTGAACACTGTCAGTGTCTTATGGCAATTAGGAGGAAGTTGATGACTTGACAAAAGCAACTTCAGGAAGAAAGCATAAATTCTTCTTCAGCATATTCATTAATATATGTCGTATTTGCTGTACTAAAATAGATAATATTATCTATTATATATAGGATACATATTTCTAGATACATAATCTATATTGTTTTTGGCAAATCTCTGTGTTTGTTCTTTTAGGTTAGTCTTTTCCAGGCAGAACCACTAAAAGGATTGCATTTTTTTAATGTCTGTACTATTACAGAGTCCAGTATTTAATTTTGGAAAAGAGAAATAAAAATGAAATATTAGAAACTACTTTATTTTTTCTTTCTCCTTTACAAATAAAGATGTAATTTTATAAATAGTGATGTGGGTAGTCAAATGGAAAACAGTTATGCTTCTTTTAAGTTAATGAAATTTAGTTTCAGGTTAACCAAATTAGCAAAACATTCCTTATATTTTGTATTTTTTAATAACTATTTGAAAAGATAATTGTTTAGCAAAAATATGAACATGAATGTTGACATGTCTTCGTATTACTGGTTTAAATGCTGGGAAATTTTACTCAACAGGAATCATCATGGAATTTTTATTTTTCCAAGCCTAAAGACAAAAGATAATTACCAGTTGCATTATAGACAAATCTTCAATGCTCATTGACTTTTCACAAAAGAAATCTATTACTCACTTATGCTCAATTCAACATGGGCTGGTAAGAGGAAAGGGACACATTCTCCTCAATCCTCTAGGATCCAAGCTCCCTCCATCTTGTTCTTGCCATCTCAACACATGACCTCCAAGTTTGTAGTTTCAGGAAGGAGTGGGAAGCCAGTTAGCACAGAGTGCCTTATTCTGAAAATAATGTACTTTATTTCCATTCACAATGATTGCCTTAAATTAGTTACAACATCCTTCTATCTTCAAGGGAAGCTAGAAAGTTTAGCCTGCCAACAAGCCAAAGAAAAACAAAAACAGGGCTCCTGGATATAGGTAAACACCTTGGGAAAAATGTGGCACTATCAGGGGCTTTTGTACAAAATTAAATGCTCTCTGCTCAATTTTCAATTATTACAATAATATTTTTATTAACTTTTTTTTGAAATCATGATTTTATTTAAACATTATATAATTACAATGATCTTCTACTTAATCATTAAATTTCTTTGTTCCCTGCATAGGCTTTCTGCCAACAATGTACGCTTTATGTATTTTTTCCTCCTCTCCAGTTGTACTATCTCAATTATTACAACAATTCCATATCTAATATTTTTAAAACAATAGTAAACCAAAATTCTAAAAACAAAATTATTGCTCAAAAGTGCTAGTCAAATATTTTTTACAAAGGAAATATCAATTGACAGATATTTGTTTGCTACCATGTTTATTAAAATGGGGAATACAGAAAAATTAGGAAGCACTAACTATGCTACTATTTTGCTGAAATCAATTCTACTAGGTGTAATCATTGGTAAATAACAAAAGCCATTATATAATTGAGTAGTAACTTTTAGAAAAGAGACAGGTAAATAGTTTACGAGTGATGAAAGCTTTGTAGGGCAATTGGCCATTTCCCAGACCTTTTAATAATATGAATTGTTGGGCTCAAGTGATGAGTGCATTCAAAGTTAGGGTAATTAGCAGAGGTGAGTATGTTCTTAAGACAAAAAGCAGAACAGATCATATCATACTGGTTAATCTACATTTGTAATTTCAATAAAAAATTAGTCAGATTTTACCGATCTTTGCAGGTCAAAACAAATCTTCAGTCTACCATTTTGGTTGTTGATGGTTAATTCTAGGAGCAAAACTTTAAACCTCACTTATAAAGCAATTAATAAATTTACCATTTTTCTTTCAATTGTAGATATAGCTAAGATGAGATAATTTATTCTGATCTATTATTAGATGCTATTTAAATATCTAGAGTCTGATATGTTACAATATGAGAAACAAGATCACTTCCTTATTTAGTTTCCAAGCTATCCATACAAAGAAAATCAAAAGAAAGAAACAAACACAATAATTCTACTAGTTCTATATACTATTTTTCAAGTTGTGATTATTATGGGTATCTTTTATAAAGAAGTTTTAGTCATCTCCAGAAATGAAATTATTTTAATTTTAACAGAAAGCATGTAAAAAATTTATGTTCAGGTACCCAAAATAGAAAAAATAAAAATAAAAACAAGCCCTCAAGAAATAATTTGGCAGGTTTATTTTGATGTTTTTTTATTTTGTCACTTGAACTGCTTTTCCAATTTTAGTAAAGATCCACCTTCTGTATACAGATACGAATTTCTTCTGGACAAGATAATATTCCCAGCTTTACAACCACTGTACATGTTTACAGGTAGGGATTACAACAAGCAGCCATGTTTATTTCTAAAATGTACAACTAAACATTAGAGTCCTGTCACTGAATCTGAGACATCGATGTTAGTACAAATTTTATTGATTTCATCATTTTCCTGATATTCCATGGAAATATAGCTACTCTGGTCTGAGGTGACCATAAAAGGCAAGTTCATGTTCTAATAAAAACTAAAACAACAAAGTACTAAGCCTCCTGCTATTTATTCACGTCAGAATAAAATTAGTCAAGCAATTACTGTAATAGCAAACACTAAAATTATCTAATGAAATGTAAAATAAAACTTTAGATTAACAAGGGGCAGATAAGGTATAGTTATTTTACTTCTTATAGTCAAGTATTGATTTTTGGCTGAAACCTTTACAAGACTTGTAGTCAGAGAGTAAGTATCCTGTTGACTAGACTATCATAAGCTTCAGGATAGGAGTGAATTTCTTAGCATGAAGACTTTTACTATTTCAGATGAATATTAATAAAATAAATTGCAAATATCTTTCTATTGTGTGATTATAATATTCTTTAGTGTCATAGTGTCCTATTGCTATTATTTAAAATATGTATATGCATTTCCAGAGCAATTCCAATAATATAAAAAATAAAAGGGAATTCAAAAGAATATACCAGAGAAACAGAGTACAGAATTAATGATTACCATGTGCATATCACAACTGATTTTTGCTTTTTGTAACTAATCAATAATAGATTGGCTTCAAGGCTAAAATATTATCAAAGTTGACTTTTTCAAGGTGATCTGACTGTAAATATGTAGAATGCAGCTTTCTAAATGTTTTTAAAGATTTCAGTTAGATTAACAAAATGGATACCTGAAAACCCATAAATGATCACATTACTTTACTGTGAAAATGATCACAGGTCCAAGAAACTTCTGGATAACAAAATAAACACAAGCAGAAAAGAAAGAAAATCAGGATTATACTTGTAGGTGCATCATATTGGTGAGATGAATTTAAGTATACATATTTATTTCCTCAAAAAGATATATTTTACAAAGTAGATAAACTACTACAGATGAAAGCATTGAGTTCATGAATTGAGACTTTAGAGAATACAGTTGACCCTTGAACAACACAGGTTTGAATGGTGTGTCCAATTATAATGTGGATATTTTTTCAATAAATATTTCAGAAAACTTTTTGGAAATTTGTGACAATTTGAAAAAAAGAAAAAAAACTTTGAGACAAACCCCATAATCTAGAAATATAGAAACAAATTAAGAAAACAATTATGCCATGAATGCATACATATATGTAGATACTAGTGTATTTTATCATTTACTACCATAAAATATGCACAAATCTATTATAAAACATTAAAATCTATCAAAATTTAGGCACATAAACACTCCCAGACTATACATGGCACCATTCGCAGGTAAGGAAAATACAACCAAGCATAAAGATGCAGTATTAAATCAAAACTGCATACAATTAACTGTAATACATTCTGTACTCCAACTCAAGTGTTGGGAGTATCTGCTTAAAACGCCATGTGATATGAATCATGTCCAAGTGCACACTGAGCAGTTTGTCTATTCATTAAAATGCATATTGCAGTAAAAGTGATCTCTCAGTGCCTCTCTGGTATTTTTCATAGTGTTTAGTGTAACATTGTAACCCTTGAATAACACCGTTGGACCCCTATGAAGTGCCAATAGTGATGGTGAAAGTGATCCTAAGCAGAGGAAAATCATGACACTACTAGAAAAAGTTGAATTGCTTGATGTGAACTGCAGATTGAGGTCTACAGCTACGATTGCAGGCCTTTTCAGACAGACGGTTCATCGTGTAAATGGATGATGTAAACTTATGATACTGATAAATACAAAACAGTACAGACTGTAAATATATTTTTTCTTTCTTACCATTTTCTTAATAAGAGTTTTTCCTCTAGCTTAGTTCATTGTAAGCATAGAGTGTATAATACATATAACATACAAAATATGTGTTAATCAACTGTTTTACGTTAGCAGTGAGGCTTCTACCCCTGACTAGAAGCCTTACTTACCGCTAATGTAAAACAGTTGATTAACACCTATGTTGACTTTTGACTCCCCTAAAACTTAATTACTCACTACTATCTGTACTTAAGTTTCGGGAGAGTCAAAAGTTATACACAAATTTTCAACTGTGTTGAGATAGGTACCACTAACTCCCAGTTTGTTTGAAGGTCACATTTACTAGCCTTTTAGTTTGTTACTTATCATCACATTTCATTAACATGATATAATCTAAAACAAAAAATGCGTGTGTTTTCAGCATGTTAGGTACCGTGAATGTCTAACATGGTACAGTGTGTTAGGCACATAGCACATATGACATCATCCTCGGCTTCAAGCTCTGTACAGCCTTAGTCAAGAATAAAAACTTATATTTGTGGAAACCATAAAGGACATTATAAAGCACATCATAATTACAAACCATATATTTCAAACCTAAATTGAAATATAGGTTTCAAATGATACCATGTTTGAAGATAAAACATAGGAGAAATCAATGTGCCCCAGAATGCTTCAATAAGAAAAGCCTCCTGGCTGAAGAGAGACTTCAGATATATCCTGAAAGATAAATTAAGATTGGCTTATGGGAACAGTGAGAAGTTGTCCAAGAAAGTAGTAATTTCAACATTTATGTTACCTAGGGTGACCTAATTAGCTAACTAACAGTATACAAATAGAAAAAAAAAAATCATCCCTAAAGTATGAATAAATACAAGAGAATTCATAATAGTAGCAGAATCAAACTTAAGAATGTTTCATATTCTACACTATGATTTAACACATTTAGCTGTAACCAGAAGAAACAAACAAGAAAAATATTGGTAAAATAGAAACCAAGAGTACAAAAATTCCCATGCACTCTTACATGATAAGAAGGTACAATTTAAATAAAGAAAATTAAATGTGATTAAAAATTAACAGGAAAAAATGAAATAGGAGAAAGTGAATTCAATACCAAGAAGAATGTTTGCAATTACAGAACTGGGACATTGACATATAGATCCAAGGCAATATTAAAGAAACACAATCATGTCTTCATGTGGAGAAGATTGACCCTATGGACATCACAGTCCCCAAGATGCTGAAGACAAAACACAATTTTTATTTTACATTTATTATTATTATTATTATTATTATTATTATTGAGACGAAGTTTCACTCTTGTTGCCCAGGCTGGAGTGCAGTGACACAATCTCGGCTCACTGCAACCTCAGCTTTCCAGGTTCAAGCGATTCTCCTACCTCAGCCTCCTGAGTAGCTGGGATTACAGGCACCTGCCACCATGCCCAACTAATTTTTTGTATTTTTAGTGGAGACGGGGTTTCACCATGTTGGCCAGGTTGGTCTTGAATTCCTGACCTCAAGTGATCCACCCACCTGGGCCTCCCAAAGTGCTGGGATTACGGGCGTGAGCCACTGTGCCGGGCCCATTTTTTAAATTTTCTATCAGGAGAAGAAATGTACGAGAACCTGATTGTTCCTGTATGCCATTGATGAATATGCCAATAATTTAAGACCCTGACGGCTTTTAACTCAGACCTTTTTTCATGGTTGTTTTTGTAGTGAATGCACTTGAGAGATAAGTAACACATTACCTTGGATAGAGAATAGGCTTGCCTCTACGCACCATAAAATAAGTGAAACCCCAAGTTCATGTCTCCGCTACTGTGATGAAACCCACTGAGTGTACAGACATCTGTAGAGGCCCTTTGTGTTGCCTACCAATGGAACATGGGGGTCATGGAGAATCAAAGCATATGAACATCAAGCTCTGGACACTGCTTTTGCTGTTAAAAAGTTTGTCTCTGACACAGGAGTCTTGTCTTTTACCACAATCCAGGAAACATTAACAGGCCAACAAATTATCTTGTAAGTAGAATAAAATCTTAGACCCACCTTGAGAGTTTCTGGATATTAAGACTTGAAGTTATACAGTTCTCTTCACCCAAAAATTAATATAACCAAAATAAAATAACAGCAACAAAATAAAAATAATAGCAATGAACATGTATGGGATACTAAGTATAAGCCAGGCATTGTGTTACATGATTTACTTATGTTAATTCTTTTCTCATAAAAATCTAACAGGTAGCCACAATTGATTACTTCAAATTTTCTGGTGGAGAAAATAAGACCCTAAGAGATTTTGTCACCGAATTGGAATCCATATGTAAACAGATGCAGTATTCTTTCCTGCCAGGCCATATCATCTTAATTAGTGCACAACTGAACATTCCAGTGTATTGATACTAATGCTATTGATGATGGTGTTGATTATAATGAAAACTATTTCACAGACTTACACTAAAATATATTATTATTGTTTGTTGATTGCTTTCGCCTGTGGCCAAAATCTATGGTCCTTTTTAAATGTGTTAAATGAAATGTAATTGAGCATTCTTGGAGTTTTTCCTACTGAAACTTCTTTCAGCATTATTCTTTCTACTAATTATTTGATTCCATTTATAATTCAAATGTTTACGCTTTTAAAGACTTTTAGATCAGTAAACAGATTTATCCCTGTTTATTCAAATATTAACTTCATTTATGCAAATATTTGTATAATTTTTAATAATTGACTCATATAAAAGGTTCAGGATTCTCAATTAAAGTAACAGAATAAGAAACCTCTATAAATAAGCAATCTTCCATATTTTAGGGAATAAAATCTTACACGGCACATAGATACAGGAATTGCTGTTCTTACACTGACATCTTTTTTTTACAGCAAGTTATTTAAGAAAAGAGGAATAGAGTTTCAGAAAGAATAACTATCTCTGGAAAATGATTCAAGATAGCCTTAGGCTAAATCTTTGACATTCATTTTTTTGCTCAGAATAAAGATTCTGATGGCAACATAAAACAGGCTGTGCAAGCTCACAACTGATCTCAGAAAGAAATGGGAGTATGAAGGGCCAATAAATTAAACTAAATGAGATGAATTTAAAAAATGGTTCTTGATATCTTTATAAAGAATAAAAATGAAGAGCTATTGATACTAATCTGCTATCTCTCAACAGACAACTATATTAAGGATCTAGGAGGGGATGCACATCAATTATTGCTGTTAGCAGTGCAATGCTGCCATTTTATTTTTTATCAGTTATTAGTGCAGCAAAGAACAAAATGTATCTATGCTTTGTAAGCAATGACACATAATGTGATTTTTGCATTGCAATAAGGAAAATAGATGCTATGTGTATAAAATCGTCCATTTTCAGAAATTAAGCAATTTGTAAATTGACATGATACTATTCAAATGTTCCCTTAAGTGTAGCTGTCTACCTGAAAAGATAATTGAACTGAAAGTTTTATTTGAGTGCATTGCTTCTGTCTACTCCAAAGAAGAGAGAACTAGTTTCTTATGTTTAGTAATCATATTAGGATATCTTAGAAAAATATATTTACAGATAATCTTTTTTTTTGGTCATGTTTCTTCTAAATAAAATTAATTTTGATGACTAGCTCTTTAGATTCATTTTTTTCTCTTATTTCTCAGGAGATTGTGGGGATTTAAGATGCTTAAGATGCAAAAAACATATAGCTGGGAACGGGAGCAATAAATCCCAAAAGTGAATTAGGAGAGATGATGAGGGGCCTCCACAACTATTAGCTGAAAAATCTAGACGTATTGAATGCAAACATCAATTAAGTTTTGATGAGAATTATGATTTTCATTGTCTGATGATTCTTAGTTTTCTCTGTGAGTTGCCATCATTCTAAAGCTTACTCTTTATATGGGCTCAAGATAGTTGCAATAGGTACCATATGCACACTTCGTATGAGCTAAAAAAAAAAAAAAAAAAAGATTTATTCCGTAAAACATTGAGGATCATTTTGACTGAATCATCTTATGGCACATGTTCAACAATGTGATAAAAGAACTGAGACTGCACTGGTAAGTTAAGAACAAGTTGTGTATTCCCATGGAGTATCTATCTTGGAGGCTGGGATCAATCCTATGCAGACTAGCTTTTTGCAATGAACAGATTCAGTGTGTGGCCTTGGAATAAGATATTTTGGGTAGAATAAGTCTAAAGCAATGAGCAGGCTTTTATTTAATAATTGGTAAGACAAAGGTTGAGAGTAGCAAATAAATTACCCACATTCAAATTTTAGGAAGCTGCCTAGTTGGGAATCAAAGACAATTATTTTCCAACTCCAAAGTTTGTGTTCCCTTTTCTTTTTCTTTTTCTTTTCTTCTTTTTTTTTCAGACAGAGTCTCGCTCTGTCACCCAGACTGGAGTGCAGTGGTGTGATCTCAGCTCACTGCAACCTCCGTCTCCCGGGTTCAAGCAATTATCCCACCTCAGCCTCCTGAGTAGCTGGGATTACAGGCATGTGCCACCACACCTGGCTATTGTTGTTGGGTTTTTTTTCTTTTTTTTTTTTTTTTTTGCATTTTTAGTAGAGATGGGGTTTCACCATGTTGACCAGGCTGGTCTCGAACTCTTGACCTCAGATGATCCTCCCAACTCGGCCTCCCAAAGTGCTGGCATTGCAGACGTGAGCCACCGCACCCGGCTTGTGTTCGTTTTTCATACGCGGCATTACTTCCTATAAAGTTCACTAACTTTTTCTGGAACTATTCTGGCTGTTTAAGGAAAAATGGAGTTCATGTGCCCTCCACGTGGGTGAGCCAATCATTTCCCCCAATTTGTGATCATTCATCTGAAGAAAGTGTTTGAGATTATTCTTAGTTAGTTCAAATCACCAACTATTTATTAAAATTCTATGCTCACAAAAGCATGTTACTAGATACCATGGAAGACACATAAATTTTTTTATTATTATTATACTTTAAGTTCTAGGGTACATGTGCACAATGTGCAAGTTTGTTACAACCTGCATAGGTATACACATAGGTATACATGTGCTATGTTGGCTTGCTGAACCCATCAACTGGTCATTTACATTAGGTGTTTTTCCTAATGCTATCCCTACCCCAGCCCCCCACCCCCTGACAGGCCCTGGTATGTGATGTTCCCCACCCTGTGTCCATGTGTTCTCATTATTCAATTCCCACCTATGAGTGAGGACATGTGGTGTTTGGTTTTCTGTCCTTGTGATAGTTTGCTGAGAATGATGGTTTCCAGCTTCATCCATATCCCTGAAAAGGACATGAATGCATCCTTTTTTATGGCTGCGTAGCATTCCATGGTGTATATGTGCCACATTTTCTTAATCCAGTCTATGAGTGATGGACATTTGGGTTTGGTTCCAAGTCTTTGCTATTGGGAAGATACAGAAATTGTATATGGCCTTCCAGAGACTTAAATATAAGGACACATACACTGAAACAAAATTAAAAACAGCATACAATAGTAACACAAAACTGAAAACTGTTACTTTATATGTGATTATAGACTCTATAATATGATTCCCATTAAAAGTGTTGGATATTTGCAGGACCACCTGCAAATTGTTAATTTTTGAGGGGGCGGGATAGAGATGGGTACAATGGACTGAATATTTGTGTCCTTCTAAAATTCATATGCTGAAATTTTAACCCCCAAGGTGATAGTCTTAGGGGGTGGGCTTTTGTGAGAAAATTGGGTCACGAGGGTGGAGATCTCATGAATGAGATTAACACCCTTATAAAAGGAATCCCAAAGAGCTTTATTGCAGTTTTTGTGTTAGATGAAGATGCAACTAGAAGTAGGAAATCTGCAGTTCAGAAGAGGGCCCTTACCAGAGCCCAACCATGCTGGCAACCTGATCTCAGACTTCCAGTCTCCAGTGCTGTGGGAAATAGATGTTTCTCAGGATGTATCCCCGTCATTAAGTGGCATATGACTATAATGTCAATGGGGTATGAAATAGCTTTTGTAAAAGCGGACTTTCGATATGATAAAAAATACATTTAAAGACGATGTACTTTTCTGAATCCAGAGCAGATAAACTGGTTTTAGAGTGAGCTAGCAAGACTTTGTGGAAATTTGAACTGGCATTACAGAATTGGATAGAATGTAACTATTTAGGGAAGAATGTAGAATGCATTGCAGGCAGGCTAAATAGCAGTAGACTTGGGGGGTATTGTCAGAGGTGTTCAAACCAGAATGACTCCATCTTGAGTGAGGGCCAGGAAAATAAGGCTGGGACTTGCTGCGCTGCATCCCCAGAAATTTAGGTATTCCTAACCAATAGATGTTTACAGTTAAGGGAACAGATTGATAAATGTTTGCTAAGCAGACCCAAACTTGGGAGTGTCCTAATATCCAGATATTTTTAGAATAAAAGTATTCCTAATTTTGCTTTAAAGATAATAATATCGATTCTTGCAAAAATAGTAATTAAAATCCTTTATCACAAACCCTTGTAGCAGAGCACATCTCTTCGTGATCTTTTTTTATCATATATATACACTTTTACAAGAAAGGGGTCTCCCATCCACCTTAGGTAAAATACTTTTGTGTGTATGTGTGTGTATACATATATATATATGAACTAATATATATATACACTACATATATGAACTAGTATATATACACTATATATATGAAATAGTATATATAGTGTATATATAGTATATATATATGAACTAGTGTGTGTGTGTGTGTGTGTATATATATATATACTAGTTCAACCAGGGCTGAAAAAGTACTAAAAGAAACAGTTGCTGAAATTTTCTTAAATTAGATAAAAGACAAACCTATAGATTCAAAAAAGTGAGCAAATCCCAAACAAGGTAAACCAGGAGAAATACTTGTACTTATATATACTTGTGTGTGTGTGTGTGTGTGTGTGTGTGTGTGTGTGTATGTATGTATTTTATCTAAGGTGGATGGGAGACCCCTTTCTTGTAAAAGTATGAGTGCCAAAACATTTTCAGGTATTGTATGTTGATAGCCCCACTGAATGAAGGGCTCTATGGTAAAATTGAGGCCTTAAGGAAATTCAGGAGCTTGGAGGAAAATCAGAGATTGGACCTGGTGACATAGCAAAGAGTTCGTAAAAGAAAGTGGTTGATTTTGTGTTTGCTGCTCCTTTTAGTAAACGGGTGACATATTTAAATTGTTTTCACCATTATTTGGGAAGAATTATAGAAAATAAACAGTAAACATAAATTTATCTTGGGAAAAGAAGGGTTGTATAACAATAGAAATATTTCAAATAAGTAATAGAGTTTTAGAGACAATTTTGTAACTGTATATTAATTGTAAATGAGAGAAAAGAGAAAAGGGAAAGACTCCTCTGATGATAGCATGGTTTTCTCTAAAGGATTTAAATTTTCAACTGAGTGTGCATTTTCCCCCATAAATCTCTATGAAGAATAAATAAATGAAATCTCAAGGAAAGCCTGCTCTCCATAGCCTTAATGTCCAGGAAAGCAGTTGCCTAGCAAGACAGAAAACATTAGAACAATAATTGCTCTATTACAAACAA
The DNA here is from genome assembly GCF_024542745.1 of Macaca thibetana thibetana. Lineage (NCBI taxonomy): Eukaryota > Metazoa > Chordata > Mammalia > Primates > Cercopithecidae > Macaca > Macaca thibetana. The sequence goes on from NC_065584.1 coordinate 59,454,072, forward strand.
ACACCAAGGAAAAAAATTACATCTCCTCCCTACCATCTTCAGAAAAGGCCTAGTGGGAAGCCTAGATTTACACCCCAACTGGTGGTAACACAGCCCCATCCCTGCTTGAAGAGGTATAAGAAGAAACCTATTGGGAAGCTGGAGCATGCATCCCCTCCAGGCAATAAAACAAGTCCTTCTTTTCCCACCTTCACTTGATACCAGTGAACAGGCCCAGCGGGGAGCCTGTACTTCCATCCCTCTCTGGTAGGAATGAGATAAGACCCCTTTCTATTGCAGCACAGTGTCAGAAGAGATCTGTTAAAGCTCAAAATATCAATAATATGCAGAACTTCAAAATCTAATATTGAAATGTCTAGGATTCAACAACAACAACAAAAATAGTCATTATCAAAAACCAGGGAGGTTTGAATAACAAAAGACACTTGAATGAGAAAAGACAATTAATCAACACCAACAGCGACCCAGATGCTAGAATTACTTGACAAGGATTTTAGAGTGGCAATCATAAAAATACTTCAACAAACAATTACAAACACAGTTGAAACAAATGAAAAAAGCAAGTCTAAGCTAAGAAACAAATACAGGGAAACATTAAAATGGAATGTTAGAACTGAAAAGTAAAGTAACCAAAATTTTAAAAACTCAAATTGCCCTCAAGGGGAAAATGGAGAGAATAGAGTAAAGAATCATGACTTTGGGCCTGGCACAGTGACTCAAGCCTGTAATCCCAGCACTTGAGGAGGCCAAGGCGGGTGGATAACCTAAGGTCAGGAGTTCAAGACCAGCCTGGCCAACATGGTGAAACCCCATTTCTACTAACAGTACAAAAAAACAGCTGGGCATGGTGGCATGTGCCTATAGTCCCAGATACTCGGGAAGCTGAGACAGGAGAATCACTTGAATGTGGGAGATGGAGGTTGCAGTGAGTGGAGATTGTGCCATTGCACTCCAGCCTCCAGCTCAAATAAATTAATTAATTAATTAAATAAAATAAATTACATTAACAAGAAAGAAAGAATCATGACTTGAAGACGGAACAATAGGTATCACCAAATCTGAATAAGAGAGAAAACAGACTGAACAAGAATGACTCAAGGACTCTGATAAAGATCTAACATTCAAGTTACCGACATTCAAAGGAGAGGAGAAAGAGGTCAGGGCTGAAAAAGTGCTAAAAGAAACAGTTGCTGAAATTTTCTTAAACTGGATAAAAGACAAACCTATAGATTCAAAAAGGTGAGCAAATCCCAAACAAGGTAAACCAGGAGAAATTCATGACAAGATACGTCATAATGAAAATTCTAAAAACTAAAGTAATATCTTGATAGTAACAAAAATAAATGGAACTTTGATTAGGCTGAAAAGGATGCAACAAATCATGGGGTTTTTTGTTTGTTTGTTTGTTTCGTTTTTGTTTTTTGAGACGAAGTCTTTCTCTGTAGCCCAGGCTGGAGTGCAGTGGTGTGATCTCGGCTCGCTGCAACCTCTGCCTCCTGGGTTCAAGCAATTCTCCTGCCTCAGCCTCCTGAGTAGCTGGGATTATGGGTGTGCACCACTGCACCCAGGTAAATTTTTTTAGCAGAGGTGGCATTTCACCTGTTGGCCACGCTGGTCTTGAACTCCTGACCTCAGGTAATCCGCCTGCCTTGGCCTCCTAAAGTGCTAGGATTGCAGGCATGAGCCAGCACTCCTGGCCCAAATCACAGTATTTTTAATGACAGTTTAACTGTTTTGAACAATATTTATAACAATATGCAAGTTAAGATAACATGCCTCACACTTGAAGATAAGAAATTGGAATTCAAATTATTTTCCACTGCAATTTCCCTTTTATGAGAATAATAGTTGCATAGGTCTCACAGTAATAACATAGAAACAAACAGATATAATAAAATATAATAATGTAGTTTAACCCAAAATATTGAGAATGTTTAAAATATAATCAATCCAAAAATGAATGGTTTACATTCTTTTCTCACTCTGTAATAAAAACTGTATATTTTACACTTGTAGCATCTCTTACTTTAGACTAGCCACATTCAAATGTTCAATAGCCATGTGTTTCCTGTGGCTACTATATTAGGCAGTGTAAGTATATGGTGATGGCACAGGAAACAATGGCAAGAAAAGCAATGATGTAGTTTTTGGCTCATCTTAAAGTTGTTACAAGACTTTCTAGTATCAAAATATGCCTCTCTCACAAGTATGACCAATGAAAATATGCCAGTATTGTTTTTTAAATGTTGAATAATGCCCTATAGTCATTTTTACTGGGACAAAACGTTTAAATTGTAGACTTAACAGATAATGCACAACAATGTGGTTAGTGATTTTTGTGCCTATGTTTATTGGTTGGATTGACATTGCTTTTGCAAATATTTCATAAATTATATCTCTAATTTATGATCGTTGTGTAATCCGGATATATTAGAGATTTTTTAAAGCATTCTGACATCAATTTGAAAATGCAAGGTTACTGTTACCTCTTTAAAAATGTAGATACAAGATAGCAATGCATTAAAATTTAAATTCAGCCATGACTTGGAAAATCTTTACTGTAATCTTTAGAGATTTTGAATTTCTGTCAAAAAAATAGCTAGAATTATTTTAAAAACATATTTGCACATCCAAGATATTATGATTTAGTATTTTATATTCAATGTTTAAGAAATTATTCATTAAACCCAACCACTGGCTCCCTGTAAATTTAACAGACATTAAAATAATTTTTTTAATTCATCTAAAAATTAAAAATATCCTAGTGTTCATTTTAGAAACTTCAGATCAGTTTATTAGAAGAGTATTGATCAAATACAATACCTAAATATCTCTAATTATTTATAAACACTTATTTGTATAAAGAGTACCTCCCAATTTTGTGACAACAACAAAAAAATGCAGCAATGAATTAGATAATGAGGCAGACAATACTGCTCTTTTCATCTGAAATCACCATAGCAAATTTCGCGCTAGTCTAACCGCTTCATAGTGCTTTACTGTCCTCTTAATAAATAAATATCAAAATTTGAACTTTATTCGTAAAATTAGGCTCACTTTTATCCAGTTGATACATGGAGTACATTTATATGTTTTTATCTGCAAACAGAGTTTCATTAATGCATACATTTAAAAACAAGGAATTAGATGATAATCATATAATGGCTGATCCTCAATTTAATTCAGTAGGCGTCAGTTAACTAACATCCTGGCATCATGGAAACAGACAAGAATAAAATGAAAAAGAAAAGGAAAAAAAAAAGAACACATTATTAAGAATGAATTTGTGTTTCTATAAAATGATTTTTAAGGATTTGATATGACCTATACCTAAATTTGAATACTTTGACTATTATTATGCTCATACTAAAAAAAAAATGCATGCTTTAAAATAAAATAAAAGCTCATATTAATGCAGACGGCGGGCATGTAAAATCCTAGCAGCAAGGAATTTGGCTATATTAACCCTCATTAACTGAAAATTTGGTGACAGCTTTCTCACTAGCATAAAGGAATATCTCCAGAAGAAAATTCATAAGGTAATCTGGGACAGATAAAAGAGTGGGAAAATAGTATATCTAAAACAGGTCATCAAAATATGTCTCTTTCAAATGTATAGTAATTCTATGCTTCATCCTTTCCTGTTTGACTAAGATTTCTGATATCTCACAAAAGATTACGACATGGCAATCTAACAAAGCTAACCTGCATACTTCTGCTACACTAATGGGTACTTTTTCATTATGTGATTCTCTAAAAATTCTGTCAGAGTATCTTTGCAAAAACATACAAAGAAGACAGACATAGTTCCTCATTTATGGTTTGTCACTTAGTTACTTTTGATGTGCAAATGTTAAAATACTCTGGGTTATATCATTTCTAAAGCTGTACTTCAATATTCAGAAAATAAATACATAAATAAATGAAGCCATGAGAGTTTCATAAAGCATTAAGAGCAATCAGAATGTGGGTCATCAATCAAGGTGTGACTGACCCAACCAAATACCTTCCAATCATATCTATCATTTCATCACTAGCAAGTTTTCTTTTGATAAAGCATTGCCCTGTTTTTGTAGCACTGTTTTAAAATGTAAGATCACTTGAGAGGGAAACATACAATGTCTATAATACTAAGTTTATTATTATATTATTAGGGCAGCTGAGCCCAGCAAGCATGAAAGGCCTCTGAAATTAGAAGGAGGAGCTGAAGATTGAGCAGGAAAAGTATCAAGGGTAGTGATTAGGAGTCAGAAAACATATATTGCCTTCATCGTATTTTTCTGAGTGCTGACCTGAATGTCTCCAAAAGAAAAACATAAATAAAAATACTACCAATTTTTAAACATTTGCATTTACATAGGGATGGGTATAGTGTGGGGGATATGACAACAGATATTCAAACAGCAGTTCCCAGTCTGCACTGCATGAAGTGCCTAAATATCCAAAATAGAAAATTTGTAGTCTAATTAGCTTGAAGAACCAGTACACATGGTTGGGTAACAACAGTCACTGAGAGGAAATGGTAGAGAAGAGACAGAGAGCCTCTGCAATTCTCCCTGACTTTCTTGTGGCCCATCATTTTCATTGCATTTTTACTGAGAAGTTGTATATTTACATTGCAAGCTCATCAGATTAAGTACAATGGTGTGGATAGGAAACTGAAGGATTTTTGTTTTCATGCCAAAGTTTGTGAGCCAGACTGGTGTTAGCTGTTGGCACAAATATTTCATTAATTCCTATTTAAGTTCTAAGTATATAATGGCTCTTTTGGAACATGTGGAATTTTCTCTGAGGTGCATAGAAAATAATTTGATTATGTCTGAATTGTAAGTTTACTCATGGACTAATAGGAGACAATAAGGAGTCCAAATTGTTCTTATTAGGAAAATAAGATTTTAGTTTATTAGGAAAATAAAATATTTACTACCAAGTAAGTTTTGCCACTATTCTAAAAAGATGAGGCGATAGGTAAAACAGTAAAGAATCAGAAACAGAACTTTTGGAATATATCTATAAAGTATAAAAGGAAAGATACATTTCATGGTGTACTTCATTTTTTATATTCTATGCAATTAATTGTTACAGTTATTTACATCACTAAGCAATTGATTTGGTTTTAGCCTCTGTTAACTTCAGAATGAGAAAGCTGTATATGCAAAGGTGGTAATTTTGAAAATGCAACAACATATTTATATCAACTAGGGATTATCTCCATGGCTTAAAGACACCATTATTTTGTCGCTTTTTTTCAAATATGCTAATTGTGCCTTATCATTGCAGATTTTAGAGAAGAAACTGTTACCTAGTTAGCTTTTTAATACTTCCTGAAACAAGAATTTAGACTCAACTTCCTTGTACTTAAATACTTGCAAACCAAGTAATACAATGATAGAATAAGAGTCTTCCTTTTGAGGTTCAGGTTTTTGAAAAAAAAGAAATTTCTAAAATGAAATTTGTATTTTTAAATAACTATCTTAATGCGTTTATTTCAATGTTATGAAAGCAATTTAATCATCAGTATAAGCAATATTCACACATTTCCTATTTTGTAGTCCCTTAGAAGAAGCCTGGAAAATATTTATAACGTATTTTATTTCTTATACCAGCAACTGAAATAAGATTTCAAAAGTATCTGAAGGTAAGAGCTCCTAAACTACATCCAAAACATTACTGGATAATCTGTAAATAAAAGGGACTTACTCCCTCTAGGCTACCTGTGTTACTGGCAGTGAGCAGTGAATCTGTACGGGTCTATGACAACCTCAAATTCTTGCCTCCTCAGAAGAAAGAATTCGACTGTGGGGCGTAAGGTAGAAGGAGAGATAGAAGCAAGTTTTAGAGCAGGAGTGAAAGCTTATTAAAAAGCTTTAGAGCCTGAATGAAAGAAAGGAAAATACTCTTGGAAGAGGGCCAAGCGGGCGACTTGAAGGACAAGTATTGGTTTTGACCTTTTAACCTGAGGTTTTATACTTTGGCATACTTCCGGCGTCTTTTCCCCTTGCGATCCGCTGTCCGCATGCCCAGCGGCCTGCTAGCCCTGGGAAGATGGGCATGCACAGTGTGTTTACTGGAGTTGTAGGCAAGCTTACTTGAGGCGCTCTTCCCTTATCAGCCAAATGTCATATACCAGTTAAGCTGTCATTTTGCCTCTTAGTGCGCATGTGTGAGCCCACTTGCCAGACTCCTGAGATATTATTGGGAAGCTGCTGATCGCCCGCTTTAGGTTTTTTTCTGTGGACTGGGAGACTGCCTTTTCCTGATGCAGTCTGTGACCAATTATTATTTTAGAGAGACAGTTAACAACTGCCTGACGATCGCCTGATGGTCACCTGACATATCTGGTTTGGGTGAGGTGACCTCTCCTACCCTGTTTATGTCTGGCTGGTTACCTACTGTAACACTTGAATGTTGCTTTCTCATAAATAAATGTTAATATAATACCTTAACATACATTGCTTTCGCTATTTCAGTCCTAGTTGCTAAATAACTTTATAATAAATAATTGACATCATTTTCTTTAACTGGCAGATCTCCTGAAATAAATTTTTTTTTCTAAAAAACCAGCATGAAAAGGAAGCGTGCTGAAAGCTCTTAATGAAAAATTAGTTCCAAAGAGCAGACTTTTTTCCCCAACCTAAAGGATTACTTTATAGCAAAATTATCATTGTTTTCATTTTCAGTTATCTTCTCTAATATGTATTTGTGTATAGACACAAACCCACGCAATAATACAAAAACACTTTCTCTAAAGACAACAGCTAAGATACAAGAAAAGTATTTTTTCAAATTAGGTTAACTATCCAAATACTCTTTTAAACATATCACATATTTTTTTCTTTATAAACATGCTATTTCAGAATACAAAAAAGCTCCAAAGTGTGAAGTTAACAATAAAACAATAAATTTCCTTCCTCATAGAAGAATGGCCATATTTTTCCACAGAGCCTCTTTTACCCTGTGAAGAAAACTATTTTATATTTCTTCACTATAGTCAATGTATTTTCTAACTTCTAACTTCTATGCTGACTATAGGAGCATAAAAAGAAATGTAATTGCTTTTTTCTTGTTTTTCCCGTTGTTCTACATGTATAATCTATGTATCGTATTTCTTCTATATATTTATGTTTCCTTAATGCATAGCAATCATTTCATAATAGAAATACTTAATAAATAAAAATATAGCATCATGAATATTGTTACACCAATATTATTCATAATATCCAAACATTTTCCAGGACATAAAAATAAATTTATCATAACAAGTTTTAAACAGAATATTCTGCTTTGACAGATTTTGTTAATCTGTTAATCACAGTTTGATTTTGTAGAGTTTACTTTGGTTTTCAATTAGCAATGAAGCAACGGAAAACCATCCGGGCTCTGCTAAGGTTTTGATGATATGACATGTTGTTATTAGGAAAAGTAATATTAGTTTTCTTTATTTAATCTCATCATGAATTTGCTTTCATTTTATTTAACAATATATTCACAACTATTATTTTCTAAATGCGTTAGTTGTTCTTACTGTTTATGTTCAATCAACGAAGAAATATAGATGTATATAAACTTGCATAATGAAAGGATGCTCTATTGTAAACATCACATGTAATAAAATAAAATTCATTGAATATATTTTCTTAGTATTTTATTTTCATCTATTTTATCTTCATTTAAATCTGACATCCTTTAAACCAAACATTTCTCCCATAAATTATCCAAATATTTATTTTTAGAATAGTAAAGTGATTTAATTTTTATTGAAATAATAAAATGTTCAAGAAATGTCATGCTAAAATGTGAATTACCTGGGGTATTTCCTGCAATGATCATACTTACTTTATTTTAAATTCTCCATATCCTCCCTCTCTTCTCTACTTCCTTGCCATATACATAATTAGGAATCAGTATATCCTTTTTTCAAAAATTACAATTCAGGGAAGAAATCATAAAATAACTATTGCTTATTGGATGTTTTTGGATCCACATAAGTAAAAATTCGAAACAAATCTAAAAGAAAATTTGACAATTTATCATGTTTTATTTCTTTTCAACACGACATTCATTGTCTGCCCAGGTTCTCTAATTAAAAGAAACTTATATCAACTGTAACAGCATCTTTTTTCAGTAAAGTAAATAACCAAATCAGTTCAATGTTAAATGAACTCAATTTATGTGAATATATTTTTAGTAAATTTGTCTTTTTTTAAGTCAATTTAGAAAGCTTCTTCATGAAATTAATGAGATATGTAAATAGCTGTAAAGAGAAAATGATCCCAAGCAATGCTCACATACACAGTCAGAAGACTTGCTTGGGAAATTTTGTCCCAGAAAGAAGTTTATTCTTTAATGAAACAAAGTCTGCAATTTTTTGATAAATTATCTTTTATAAGTTGAAAAAAATTGAATTTATTCAAATTTTAAAACGGTGAATACTGTAACATTTTGTCACACAAGATTACATTATCATTCTTCTAAATTCATCAAATCCTAAAATTGTGTCATTTTTATTTCAGTATTTAATTTTCCTAGCATAACATTTGTATATATCTGTATATGTTGTGTAAATATTACAAGTAAAAAATAAAAAAAACTACTGTGTAAATTTGAGATAAACTGATATTAAAATTATTATCAATTATATCAACATGTGCACTTTATTCTGAGTCTGAGATTAGCCATTTACAACAATAAGTTTAGGAATCCAAATATTATGTCCACTTCCTGTAAAGCAAGCTGTGGAATTTTATTCTCCATTATTATTTTTTCATTCTATCTCTTCCTTCCTCCTTTTCTCACCAAAAGCAAAAATGAAAAATAAATAAAGTAAAATAAATGTACTGGGAATGGAATCTTGAAACTTGTTATTGGAATCTTATAGGTTTAGCTGAGCAAGATTTTAGTATCTACTACCTACATAGCTTGGGCAAGTTACTTAATTTAAGTTGCTGCTGGTTGTTGTTTTAATTTTGCTTAAAAAATTGATTAATTGGTACAACTTTATTTTCAGTTTTAAGATGGTTAAAAACAATGAGAAACCATTGTGAGTCATACTTGGCATTCAGTCTGTATTTTTTAGAAATAATATTATTAATAAAACATTATTTTCATATGCTCTAATTTTTTATTTATAGTCATTTGTAATTATTATAAGAATTATAAATCAAATGTGCTAGCTCACAAAAACAACTTGATGTGTCAGATAACACCCAATTCATGATGAGCAGCTCAGGCTGCATAGTAACCTGATGATCCATGACTAAACATTCAGTATCTACTATGGCTCAGTGCCATAATTGCAATTAGAGCTGCCAAAAGCTTAGTCTCCAAAGAAGAGTAGCTGTCTGTGGAGGATGGCAGAACTTCAAGCATCATTGGATCTCCTGGAACGTGTAGCCCAAGTGGCATAGCAGCTTGTACAGTAGACTGGATCTACTGCATAGCCTTCTCTTGTTCTGAGACCCACTCAAAAAATAGCCATTTTTTTGAGTCACATGGTAAATGGGTCTGTCTCACACACTGAAATGACAAATTTGTTGCCTCTAAAAGCATCATGTCTCTATTTGGTTGTAGGAACAGCCAGATGCAACAACTATCCTTCACCTTATGTATTAGTCCCTTTTAACACTGCTATACAGTATACCTGAGACTATGTAATTTATAAGAAAAGAGGTTTAATTGACTCACAGTTTCACATGGCTGGGAAGGCCTTAGTAAACTTACAATCATGGTGGACGGCAAAGGGGAAGCAAGGAACATCTTACCTGGTGACAGGAGGTTAGGTCTGCCAAACACTTTTAAACCATCAGATCTCCTGATAACTCCCTCACTGTCATGGGAACAGCATGGGGAAACCACTCCCATGATCCAATCACCTCCCACCAGGTCCCTCACTTGACACATGGGTATTACAATTCTAAATGAAATTTCAGTGGAGACACAGAGCCAAACCATATCATCCTACTCATAGCACCTTCCAAATCTCATGTCCTTTTCACATTTCAAAACTGATAATGCCTTCCCAACATTCTCTCAAAGTCTTAACTCATTCCAGAATTAACTCAAAAGTGCAAGTCCAAAGTCTCATCTGACACGTCAAGTCTCTTCAACCCATGAGCCTTTAAAATACACACACACACACACACACACACACACACACACACACACCCCACATTAGTTACTTTCAAGATACAATGGGGATACAGGCATTGAGTAAATGTTTCCATTCCAAATGGGAGAAATTGGCCAAAACAAAGGGGCTAAAGGTCTTATGCAAGTCTGAAACCTAGCAGGGTAGTCATTAAATATTAAAGCTCCAAAATAATCTGATATGACTCTATGTGTCACATCCAGGCCACACCGATACAAGGGGTGGACTCCCAAGGCCTTAGGCAGCTCCACCCCTGTGGCTCTGCTGGATACAGCTCCTGCAGTTGCTTTCACAGGCTAACATTAAGTGCCTGTGGCTTTTCCAGGTGCATGGTGCAAGCCGTTGGTGGATCTACCATTCTGGGATCTGGAGTATGCAGGCCCTCTTCTCACAGCTGCACTAGGGAGTACCCCAGTGAGGACTCTGTGTGGGGGCTCTAACCCCAAATTTCCCCTTTGCACTGACCTAGTAGAGCTTCTCCATGAGGGCTCTGCCCCTGCAACACACTTCTGCCTAGACATCCAGGAATTTTCATACATCTTCTGAAATCTAAGCAGAGGTTCCCAAACCTCAACTCTTGGCTTCTGCACATCTGCAGGCCCAACACCATGTGGAAGCCATTGAGGCTTGGGGCTTGCACCTTTAAAAGCCACAGCCTAGCTATACCTTGACCCCTTTTAGTCATTGCTAGAGCTGGGGTAGCTGGGATGCAGGGTGCCATGTCCCAAGGCTGCACAGAGAAACAGCGCTGGCCCTGGCCCATGAAACCATTTTTCCCTCCTAGGTCCCTAGGCCTCTGGGCCTATTATGGGAGGGGTTGCCTTGAAGATCTCTGAAATGTCCTGGAGACATTTTCCCCATTGTCCTGGCAATTAACCTTTGGCTCCTTGTTACTTATGCAAATTTCTGCAGCTGGCTTGAATTTCTCCCCAGAAATGTTTTTTCTTTCTTTTCTTTTTTTTCTTTTCTACCACATGGTCAAGCTGCAAATTTTCCAAACTTTTATTCTTTGCTTTCCTTTTTAAACATAAATTTGAACTTCAGATAATCTCTTTGTAAATGCATATTACTGAGCACTTTCAAAATCAGCCAGGTGAAATCTTGAATGCCTTGCTACTAGAAATTTCTTTTGATAGATATCCTAAATCATCTCTCTCAACTTTGAAGTTCCACAGATCTCTAGCTAGGGGCAAAATGCCACCAATCTCTTTGCTAAAGCAAAACAAGAGTGGTCTTTGCTCCAGTTCCCAACAACTTCCTCCTCTCCAGCTGAGACCACCTCACCCAGGATTTCATTGTCCATATCACTATCAGTATTTCAGTCACAACCATTCAACAAGACTCTAGGAAGTTTCGTAATTTCCCTCATCTTCCTATCTTCTTCTGAGTCCTCCAATCTGTTTCAACCTGTGCTGGTTACCTAATTTCAAAGTCACTTCCACATTTTTAGGCATCTTCATAGCAGTGCCCCACTCCTGGAAACAAGTTTCTTTATTAATCGGTTTTCACACTGCTAAAAGAATACCTGAGACTTGGTAATTTATTCGAAAAGAGATTTAATTGACTCACCATTCTGCATGGCTGAGAAAGCCTCAGGAAACTTACAATCATGGTGGAAGGTGAAGGGCAAGCAGGGCAAGTCCTACATGGCAGCAGGAGGTGGGGGGAACTGCCACTTTTCAACCATCAGATATCATAAGATCTCACTCACTGTCATGAGTACAGCATGGGGGAAGCTACCCCCATGAGCCAATCACCTTCCACCAAGTCCCTCCCTTGACATGTAAGGATTACAACTGTAGATGTGATTTGGGTGGGGACACAGAGCCAAACCATATCACCTGAGAAGGAGTATCTTTACCTGCCCCACACCGTTAGACCTCTAGATATTTCACTGAACTAGAAGGCTCCTGAGTTTTTGTAGTATTTATATTTCTTATACCCTAGTCTGGTTGTTTTAAAAGTGTGTAGTCCTTTCACCTTAGCTTTCTCTCCCACTCAGCCATGTGAAGCAGGTGTTTGCTTCTCTTTCACCCTTCTACCAGGCTTCATGTACAGTCTGCAGAACTGTGAGTCAATTAAAACTCTTTTCTTCAAAAATTACTCAATCTCAGGTAGTTCTTTATAGCAATGTGAGAACTGACTAACACAAGATAAAACAAAGATATTTCTGGTTTTATAATATAGAGAATTGAGAATAAATGCCTTCCACCGCAGATACTTCTAATACTTTATTAATCCCAAACATTAATTTGCCACATATATCTGAGTGCCTATTTTGAGCTAGGTGCTGTTCTAGATTTTGAAAATATAAATTAAATCCTTCCTTCATGACATATACAATCTCATTTGTGAGACAGATAAACAAAAATAAGTAAATAAGTTAAAAATGAATAAATGAATATAAATGAATGAATACATACATACACACATTACACATAAATTATATATGTTAGAACATAATTAGTAAAATAAATCAAAGAAGAAAATATAGTGTGCATGAGTTAGAATTATGATTTTAAATAAGATAAGAAAATGCATTGAGAAATATTTGTATCAATACTTAAAATAGTAAAGAGGGGGCTCCAAGGTTAAGTAAAGGAAAAGCATTTCAACCACAGGGAAAAACAAGTGAAAAGGTTCCAACACAATGAGAGGTGAAGCCAGCTGGACTTCCTGGGTTGAGAGGGGACTTGGAGAACTTTTCTTGGTCTAGCTAAAGGATTGTAAATGCACCAATCAGCACTCTGTAAAAATGCACCAATCAATGCTCTGTGTCTAACTAAAGGATTGTAAATGCACCAATCGGCACTCTATGTCTAGCTAAAGGATTGTAAACGCACCAATCAGCACTCAGTAAAATGGACCAGTCAGCACCCTGTAAAATGGACCAATCAGCACTGTGTAAAATGGACCAATTAGCAGGAAGTGGGCAGGGACAAATAAGGGAATAAAAGCTGGCCACTCCAGCCAGCAGCGGCAACGCACTCGGGTCCCCTTCCATGCTGTGGAAGCTTTGTTCTTTCACTCTTCACAATAAATCTTGCCACTGCTTACTCTTTGGGTTCGTACCACCTTTAAGAGCTATAACACTCACTGTGAAGGTCTATGGCTTCATTCTTTAAGTCGGTAAGACCAAGAACCCACCAGAAGGAACCAACTCTGGACACAACAGTATCATGTTCTATCTTTTTAGGGATAGTAAAGAGGTCAAAATAGTCAGAAAAGATGAGAGCAAAGTAATAAAAGGAAAGAATGAAAATCATGTAGCTGTATGTAGATTTATGGATTGCTTTAAAATGATTCTATGGGAAGCCATTGAAGGGCTATGGGTAGAGAGACTGGCATACATGATCTGAGTTTAGTTGATTAATTTAGCTGCTTTATTGAAAATAGAAATAGAGACAAAAAAGAAAAGAAGGCAAGGGAGAGGAAGGAAGAGGAAGAGGAGAAAGGAGAGAGTGAAGGAGAGAAGAAGAAAAAGGAGAGAAAAAAGTAGGAGATGGGGGGATGAAAGGGAGACCAGCGAAGTCTATTGCAGTAATTACAGTAAAAAGTGACTTTGACTTGTGCCAGAATGGCTGAAATGGAAGAAATTAAGTATTGGTTGGTCTCTGAAAATAAAGTCCTCAGAAATTCTTGAGTGGTATGACAAAGGAAAAATAGGTAACCTCAAAATTTTTGGCCTAAATAGTTGCCATTTTCTGAGATGAAGTTTCATTGAGAAAAAAAAAAATTAGAGAAAGATCAGTTTGGATTCACAGTTGTTAAGTATAAGATGCTTATTATACATCCAAGTAGAAGATAAGTAGATAGGCATACGAGTTTGGAAAACGTAGAAGAGTTCCAAGCTAGAGAAGCATTTAGGCGTCATTATCAGGTGAGAAGAAACTAAATTACTTTGCCCAGAGAATGCATGAAGATAGGGAATAGAAGAGCTCCAACCAATGAACATTTCATGTGAAAATAAAGATGTTGTGTAAATGTCAACAATATTTGAAGAAAGAAAAATCCTTGAAAAACACAAATTTTCAGATGGAAATAAGGAGAAGCAGAAAACATGAATAAAAAATATAAAAGGAAATGCAAAAATGTCCACAGTAGTATTATTCATGAACTTCATACTGAAACAATCCATAGGCTAATCCACACTTGGTACATTCGTATAATACCATATTCTAAAGCAATGAAAATTAGCAAAATCATACAAGAAAACAACAGCTTATGTGGACTTCACAAACTTGTTCAGCAGGAGAGGCCCAACTTGTACTAAACAGTTCTAGTTTTATAAAGTTCTCATGCAGATAAAATAAACTACAATATAGATATTAGAATATTTGTTTCCCCTGTGTGCTGATAATAACGAGGTATGCTGGTGCATTACTCTGTTTAAACACTACTATAAGTAACTTCTTGAGACTGGGCAATTTATAAAGAAAAGCAGTTTAATTGGCTCACAGCTCTGCATAGCTGGGGAGGCCTCACAAAACTTACAATCATGGTGGAAGGTGAAGGGAAACAAATACTTATACACACGGTGGCAGGGAGTGGGAGACATGTCACACTTTTAAACTGCTCAGATGTCCTGAGAGCTCACTCACTATCATGATAAAAGCATGGAGGAAACCAACACCATGATTCAATCACTTCCCACCAGGTCCCTTCCTTGACACCTGGGGATTACAATTCAAGACGAGATTTGGGTGGGGACACAAAGCCTAAGCATATCAGTTGGCAATGCTTTCTCCTTTGATCTGGGTTTGATTACTCAAGTGGTTTTATTTAGTAATCATTTATTAGACTTTACAGTTATTTGTAATATTATGCATTTTCCATATTAAACTTCTAAAACTTATTTTAATTATTAAAAAATCAAAACAATCAAATAAGTAGTAAAACCAACTAGAAATATATTAAAATAGTATTATGTGGAGACTAGCCTTGTGAATTATTAAAATATCATATGACTCTAGCAAAATTAAATAGGACTTCTAGTGGTATAATACTCGTATGTTAAGAAAAAGACAGAACATAGGTACCTAATGGGAGATGTAAGAGTATTAGTAGAGATGATGGGAAAGTGAAATACACACTATGGCTGCATAAAATGCCTTTATAGAAAAATACAAATCCAGAAAGAATTTACATGATAAACCTCACTACACATACTTTGAAAATGTCTGAATAAACAAAATCAAAACACAGTAGACAGGATATAGATTTGCAAATTATGATAGATATATAATTTTTATGGTTCACTAAGACAAATATTAACAACCCAACAGAAAAATATTTAAGACTGTAAACAGTCCTCAGTAAAAGAAATGCAAATATCTTTTGGGTATAACAAAGCATCTTCAATTTGACTCATGATCAGGCTTTCAAATTCTTTTTTGTATTTTTTTTTTTTTAGGTGGATTCTCACTCTGTCACCCAGGCTGGAATGTAATGGTGCAATCTTGGCTCACTGCAACCTTTGCCTCCCAGGTTCAAGCGGTTCTCCTGTCTCAACCTCCTGAGTAGCTGGGACTGCAGGCATGCACCATCACACCTGGCTTTTTTTTTTTTATTTTTAGTAGAGACAGGGTTTCACCATGTTGGTCAGGCTGTTCTTGAATTCCTGACCTCAAATGATCCACCTGCCTCAACCCAAAGCGCTGGGATTACAGGTGTAAGCCATTACACCTGGCCACTTTTAATATTTTATAGCTGTGTATTTCCCACACAACATGAGAAAGTTTAATGAAACTGCAAGACAGTTTTATTTTAATTCGATTTATAACTTGAGTCTCAGCTAGGAAAAATTTTGCATTAAAATTTGCTACGATGTTGTAGAATTCCTGAGAGTAGCAGTCTTTCCATTTTACCCTGGGAAAGCTTGAAAGGCCTTGCTTTCAATTTTTAAAATGCGACCATCAGTAGAACATTTTATTTATACACACAGAGTTGCTAAACATTTATGCCTATTACCTATGATGCATGTTAGCATATTCTGGTCTATCTGATCCCAATCCATCCCATCTTCTTCTATCCTATCCTATTTAGATTTATTAAAATAATTACTGATCTCAAGGTATTGAGTTGATGTCATCTGACTGTGACCCACATTTTGAATAATATTGCTTTATCACATGCTGTACGGGTTTTATTTAGTTAAAATATAGATAAATATAATTTTGGGGATAGACTAAGGATAGTATTATTTATGACTGTTTAATTTGAAAGCTTAATATAGAAAAGTGCAGCTGTGATCAAAATATTCCTAGAGAAATATCAGTTTAGTACACAACCTTTTGATTCAGTGAGTACATAATTGACTTCAATTAAAGTTCTATAACATAAATGTGTACTTTCTAAAAGTTTATGTGCAGAATTAGTTATCTTTTTGAAATAGGTAACATTTTAAATAATTACCTCATTCTTTAGAAGACAACAAAATGGCAGATCAACATATGTATGTATCTTTTGTAGAAAAAGATGAAAATAATTTCATATTAATGGCCCAAGTAAATGAACACATAAAGCTTTTTCAGAATTGCAATCTCTAAATTATAAATGAAATAAGCATTAATGAAATTAAATAGGATGGTGGCAAATAGTTTTTCTGTTCCAAAAACACAAAGTAAATCCCTTTACTCTCTGTTATTAAAATCATAAGTAATGACTTCTCACTGCACATCTAAGCATTAACATTTTCCTTGTGCTTTTAACCCTTTTATGACAATGTAAGAATTGCCATAGTTCAAAGTTTATAGACATTTCCTGTTGGCCATTTCCTACTTTCTGTTATTCTAAGAAATATTGTTACTCTGATTAAAGATTGGAAATGTCACTTCGTATTTCAGCCTCATATTATCAAGACTGCTATTGAAATATTAATTTATTATTGACTAAATTTGTTTCATATCACTAGAAAAATAGTGGGTATATTAGTAAATTTAGCTTAATATTAAAAGAGATTGCGCATGAAGCCATAACCTCTTCATATGATGAGATAGGGAAAGGCAAACTGTAAAAGCCCTTGTGAGGAGAGTAGCGAGAGTTGTGAGAGTTTGTGAGAATTGATTTCTATTACATGCTTCTAAAAATATGACTTGAAGTGATTTCAGAAACTTTTAAATCACAATATGTGTATTTTCTTATATTAAAAACATAATACAGTAAAACGCTTTGGTAGTAAAATTGATAGATTAATGAAGGTATAACTCTTAGGAATGTATGAAATTCTGTATTTTGTTGTTTTTGACATATGCCCTATTTTTACTTTGAAAAGCATTAAATCTGTTAAGAAGTTGTAGTAAAAGTCAGATTTTAATGACAGTCATCTACCCTGTACTGTCACCAGTTACTAACTTTTGTCACATTTGTTCTCTCCTTTTTTTTGTAAATATCCAAAAGCAAATTGCTAACATGGTGGCTTTCACTCCAAAATATTCAATCCAGAAACTTCTAGGATCAAGGACAATCTCCTTCATAACCACAGTTTCCTTTTCTCACCAAGCAATTTAACTTTGATACAGTAATATTATATGACATGAAATCCATATTGAAATCCCCTAATAGACCATACAATTAGTTGCTATTTATATTTTGTTTTAATGTAGGATTTGACCAAGAATTACACATTGTGTTTGGTTGCATATCTCTTTAGCCTTTCATTCTCTTAACTATCCAGACTTTCATCTTTGGTTCTGCTTATATGCTGGATGACGTTTATTGATTTGCATATGTTGAACCAGCCTTGCATCCCAGGGATGAAGCCCACTTGATCATGGTGGATAAGCTTTTTGATGTGCTGCTGGATCCAGTTTGCCAGTATTTTATCGAGGATTTTTGCATCGATGTTCATCAGGGATATTGGTCTAAAATTCTCCTTTTTGTTGTGTCTCTGCCAGTCTTTGGTATCAGGATGATGTTGGCCCCATAAAATGAGTTAGGGAGGATTCCCTCTTTTTCTATTGATTGGAATAGTTTCAGAAGGAATGGTACCAGCTCCTCCTTGTACCTCTGGTAGAATTCAGCTGTGAATCCATCTGGTCCTGGACTTTTTTTGGGTGGTAGGCTATTAATTATTGCCTCAATTTCAGAGGCTGCTATTGGTCTATTCAGGGATTCAGCTTCTTCCTGGTTTGGTCTTGGGAGAGTGTAAGTGTCCAGGAATTTATCCATTTCTTCTAGATTTTCTAGTTTATTTGCATAGAGGTGCTTATAGTATTCTCTGATGGTAGTTTGTATTTCTGTGGGGTCGGTGGTGATATCCCCTTTATCAGTTTTTATTGCATCTATTTGATTCTTCTCTCTTTTCTTGTTTATTAGTCTTGCTAGCAGTCTATCAATTTTGTTGATCTTTTCAAAAAATCCAACTCCTGGATTCATTGATTTTTTGGAGGGTTTTTTGTGTCTCTACTTCAGTTCTGCTCTGATCTTAGTTATTTCTTGTCTTCTGCTAGCTTTTGAATGTGTTTGCTCTTGCTTCTCTAGTTCTTTTAATTGTGATGTTAGAGTGTCAATTTTAGATCTTTCAAGCTTTCTCTTGTGGGCATTTAGTGCTATACATTTCACATGATTATCTCAATAGATGCAGAAAAGGTCTTTGACAACATTCAACAGCCCTTCACGCTAAAAACGCTCAATAAATTCGGTACCAATGGAACGTATCTCAAAATAATAAGAGCTATTTATGACAAACCCACAGCCAATATCATACTGAATGGGCAAAAACTGGAAAAATTCCCTTTGAAAACTGGCACAAGACAGGGATGCCCTCTCTCACCACTCCTATTCAACATAGTGTTGGAAGTTCTGGCTAGGGCAATCAGGCAAGAGAAAGAAATCAAGGGTATTCAGTTAGGAAAAGAAGAAGTCAAATTGTCCCTGTTTGCAGATGACATGATTGTATATTTAGAAAACCCCATTGTCTCAGCCCAAAATCTCCTTAAGCTGATAAGCAACTTCAGCAAAGTCTCAGGATACAAAATTAATGTGCAAAAATCACAAGCATTCTTATACACCAGTAACAGACAAACAGAGAGCCAAATCAGGAATGAACTTCCATTCACAATTGCTTCAAAGAGAATAAAATACCTAGGAATCCAACTTACAAGGGATGTGAAGGACCTCTTCAAGGAGAACTACAAACCACTGCTCAGTGAAATCAAAGAGGACACAAACAAATGGAAGAACATACCATGCTCATGGATAGGAAGAATCAATATCATAAAAATGGCCATACTGCCCAAGGTAATTTATAGATTCAATGCCATCCCCATCAAGCTACCAATGAGTTTCTTCACAGAATTGGAAAAAACTGCTTTAAAGTTCATATGGAACCAAAAAAGAGCCCACATTGCCAAGACAATCCTAAGTTAAAAGAACAAAGCTGGAGGCATCACGCTACCTGACTTCAAACTATACTACAAGGCTACAGTAACCAAAACAGCATGGTACTGGTACCAAAACAGAGATATAGACCAATGGAACAGAACAGAGCCCTCAGAAGTCATACCCCACATCTACAGCCATCTGATCTTTGACAAACCTGAGAAAAACAAGAAATGGGGAAAGGATTCCTTATCTAATAAATGGTGCTGGGAAAATTGGCTAGCCATAATTAGAAAGCTGAAACTGGATCCTTTCCTTACTCCTTATACGAAAATTAATTCAAGATGGATTAGAGACTTAAATGTTAGACCTAGTACCATAAAAACCCTAGAAGAAAACCTAGGCAATACCATTCAGGACATAGGCATGGGCAAGGACTTCATGTCTAAAACACCAAAAGCAACGGCAGCAAAAGCCAAAATTGACAAATGGGATCTAATTAAACTAAAGAGCTTCTGCACAGCAAAAGAAACTACCATCAGAGTGAACAGGCAACCTACAGAATGGGAGAAAATTTTTGCAATCTACTCATCTGACAAAGGGCTCATATCCAGAACCTACAAAGAACTCAAACAAATTTACAAGATTAAAAACAAACAACCCCATCAAAAAGTGGGCAAAGGATATGAACAGACATTTCTCAAAAAAAGACATTCATACAGCCAACAGACACATGAAAAAATGCTCATCATCACTGGCCATCAGAGAAATGCAAATCAAAAGCACAATGAGATACCATCTCACACCAGTTAGAATGGCGATCATTAAAAAGTCAGGAAACAACAGGTGCTGGAGAGGATGTGGAGAAATAGGAACACTTTTACACTGTTGGTGGGATTGTAAACTAGTTCAACCATTATGGAAAACAGTATGGCGATTCCTCAAGGATCTAGAACTAGAAGTACCATATGACCCAGCCATCCCATTACTGGGTATATACCCAAAGGATTATAAATCATGCTGCTACAAAAACACATGCACACGTATGTTCATTGCAGCACTATTCACAATAGCAAAGACTTGGAATCAACCCAAATGTCCATCAGTGACAGACTGGATTAAGAAAATGTGGCACATATACACCATGGAATACTATGCAGCCATAAAAAAGGATGAGTTTGTGTCCTTTGTAGGGACATAGATACAGCTGGAAACCATCATTCTCAGCAAACTATTGCAAGAACAGAAAACCAAACACCGCATGTTCTCACTCATAGGTGGGAACTGAACAATGAGATCACTTGGACTCAGGAAGGGGAACATCACACACTGGGTCCTATCACCGGGAGGGGGTAGGGGGTAGGGATTGCATTGGGAGTTATACCTGATGTAAATGAGGAGTTGATGGGTGCTGAAGAGTTGATGGGTGCAGCACACCAACATGGCACAAGTATACATATGTAATAAACCTGCACGTTATGCACATGTACCCTAGAACTTAAAGTATTATAATAATAATAATAATAATAATAAACCAACCAGACTTTCATGACATTGATATTTTTTAAGAGTTCAGGCCATTTGTGTTGTAAAATGTCCCATGACCAGCCAGGCGGGGTGGCTCACGCCTGTAATCCTAGCACTTTGGGAGACTGAGATGGGTGGATTGCCTGAGCTCAGGAGTTCGAAACCAGCCTCGGCAACATGGTGAAACCCTGTCTCTACTAAAATAAATAATTAAAAACAAAATTAGCCAGGCGTGGCAGCGGGCTCCTGTACTCCCAGTTACTCGGGAGGCTGAGTCAGGAGAATCGCTTGAACTCGGGAGGCGGAAGTTGCAGTAAGCCAAGATTGTGCCACTGTACTCTAGCCTGGACAACACAGTGAGACTATGTCAAAAAAAAAAAAAAAAAGACCCATGATCTAAAAGTGTCTTTTCATTAATTCATGATCACACTGAATTTAAATGTTTACAAAGAATATCACAAAAGTGATATAATCATTCCTTGCCATTATGTGTATCAGGAGACACAGTATCAGTGTTTCCAGTTAATGGGAAGGTTAGTTGGTTAATCTGTGGTGGTATACTCTCAGAGGACAGGAATATCTGCTTCACAGTAACTATTCACACAATGGCTTAGTGTCAGTTTATGGGTATTTGCCTAAATCAATTTTTATATTGCTGTCTGCAAATTGGCTATGCATTAATTATATTATTTTTCTATATTTATTCATTTACAAAATTTGGTGCAGATAAGGCTTTTCCCCCCATCACCACTTTGTTTTTTGCTTGTTACTATTGACTATTGACTAATTGACTATTATGCAATGTGCTTTAATATATTTTTGTATGTTTCTATGCTGAATTTGTCCTAAATGTGGCTAGTGGAAACTCAAATTGACTTCTGTCCCATTTCATCTTTTAGTACTTTCTTGTTTTCTAGTACAGGGATTGTTCCAAGCTAATTTTGTTCTTTCTCTGCCCCTAAAAATCACTGGTTATAGACAAATAAAATCTGAGGATTAAACTAGTTTTATGGCTACCCAGTTGTCCAAGTTCAATTTAATACAAGGTCCATCTTTGCCTCGGTGATTTATCATCTGCTACATCACCACATGTACATAGGTTTCTGGATTTTCTGTTTGACTGATCTGCTTGTCTATTCTTTTGCCATAATAACACTCTATTAATTGTAGAGGTTTTATAGCATGCATTAATGTCTGAGTGTCCTTGCAGCTATCTACCATAAATGTTTATCTTCAAATTTCTGCATGTTTGCTTCCTTATGAACTCCAGTAACCACTTGTCTAATTCTGTAACAATGCCTATCAGTTAAATTTGTAGTCTAATTTAGAAAGAACCGACAACTTCATAATGGTGAGTCATGCAAGAAAAGGGAATAACTACATTTATTTTAATTATTTTTGTGTTTTTCAGTCATGCATTAAACTTTTCCTCAGGAGTATTTTCAAATTTCTTATTTAGTGTATTCCTAAGTTTTCATTTTCTTGTTGCTATTGGAAATGAGTTATTTTAAAACATTGGGTCATCTCCTGGTTATTATCCTCTATGTTAAAAATATTGGTTACATAGGTTAATTTTTTATCCTGCCCCTTTACTAAATATTTTTGTAGTTTGAGTTATTGTATCATTGATTGTGAAGGATTTTGAGGGTAGACTATAAAACCATATGCAAATAGAGGTAGTTTTACTCTTTTAATAATTCTTATGAGTCTAATTGAGTATCTGTAGTCATGTGTTGAGTTGAAGTGGCAATAGTGGTCATCTTCGCCTTGTTTGTGATCCCGTTGGGAATACCTCATTCGTTTCCACATTAAATAAGATGCTGTATAGCTATGTACAAGTCATGTTAAGAAATTAGTAATCAGTTCTATATCCTGACTGTTTTGTTCAGGAGTGGATTCAGATTTTGTTGAAGATGTTTTCAACATCTACAGAGATAATACTTTTCTTAGATCTATTTACATATTTTACATATTTATCATAAATTTGGAGTTCTTGATCAAACCCTGAATCCTAGAATAAATTTCACATGCTAATGATGCATTTTCCTAAAATGGTGTTATATTGCATTTGAAAACTGTTTTTTGTTTGTTTGTTTTTCTGTTTTTTGGGGGGTTTTTTTGTTTTATTTTTGTTGGGGTTTTTTTTGGTTTTTTTTGAGACAGGGTCTGTCTGTTGAACAGACTGGAGTGCAGTGGCATGATTCTCCACCTCCTAGGTTCAAGTGATTCTCCTGCCTCACCCTCCCAAGTAACTGGGATTACAGGTGCACACCACCATGCTCGGCTGATTTTTATATGTTTAGTAGAGACGAGGTTCACCATGTTTGCCAGGCTGGTCTCAAACTCCTCATATCAAGTGATCCACCTGCCTCACCCAGTCCCCAAATTGCTGGGACTACAGGCATGAGCCATGGCATCTGGCCCATTTGATAACATTTTATTTGATACTTTTTAAATGATATTCATTAGTGATCCTGTTTCATAGTTTCCTTTGTGTGTACACTTTTTATCAGATTTAGAAACTTAAACATAATGGGGAAAAAGTGTTAGGATTTTTCCTTTTTTCAATGCTCTGGAATAATTTATACAAGTTAATACTGTTTTATAAAGTTTCGTTAGAATTTATTTGTAAAATAAATTAAACCTGACACATTTTTATAGGATGATGCTGTGATAACTTACTATTTTAATTCTCAATAACTTACTCTATTATTTCTATGGAAATTCGCCTCTTTAAGCTTTTTCTTCCTAATGAGCCACCTTTTGTATTGCCAGACTTTGCCATTCTGAGTCAGGGAGTTTTCATAGTCTTCAGCTATCATGTCTTCTAATTGTTTTCCAGCATAGCTATTTTTTTCACATGTGGTTAGTCTCAAATAGAAGAACATTTTCTTCAAAATACTTGTGTCCTACAACTTGCAGAATTTTGCTGAGGTTTTCAGCATGTAGATTTTATAATTTTTTTTTTTTACAGAAATGACATTGCATTTTTCTCGCTTTTATATTGATGATATCAGTTCAAAAAGAAGGAAACACATAGACTCAGTCAATCATCTATGATCATAAGTTTAAAAAAACTTTACATCACAGGGGAGAATGGTATAATCAACAGAAAAAAGTGTGTCAAATTCATGCGGACAAGAAAATATTGGTCATTGTTACCACTTGTGCCCAGCAACAATTTGAACACCAAAACAACAGAAAAGGAAGAAAAAGAGAAACTTTTCCACCCACCTTACTATTATACTTCCTAAATATGTGACTAGGCAGTTCTGAGATCTTCATTCTGACCTGTACTCTCTCTGTATAAGACTAGACACTCTCACATGACATAGAATAGGATAAGTAGTAGTAAACAAGTTCTGATGGTGTTTTTCTAGCAATAACATTTATATACATATGTATATAATCTTAGCCTTTTCTATCTATCATAGCTGTTCATAGATGATAGCTATACGAATGTATCCTTAAGCCAATAAGAAAATAAGAGTACATCATTTTTAAAGTTGACTTGTTTAGAAAATTTGAAAGGCACACTGAAGACATCTCCATTATTGCAAAAGTAGTTGATGTTTAGGACAAACCTATAACGAATAATATGGTAAAATTAGATATTAACAATTATGACACAGTCAATTATCTGGTATTTATTTACTTCCCAATTTGCGATTTAATGAGATGATTATTTAATCCTTCTTATAAAACAAAATGGTAAAATGCATTTTAGTCATAACAGTACATTCATATTGATTCATAATGGCTATTTTCTCCAGGTATTAGTGACATATCTACATATTTGAAAATATATCCATAACTAAACTACTGCTAATTATTGATCAGTAGATTCATCAATGACCCAGTAACAAGAGTGGGAGATGGAATACTCGATATTTTCTGTGCATCTTTTTTATTCCTATTGCTTCTCTGAAAATTGTAATTACTTTTTTCTGAGTTCCAGTGTTTCACAAGTAAAACTTAAGTTTTCTTTGATTAAAAAAATATGGAAGAGAATGAATACTTGCTTACTAGACCACATATCTTAAGTTCTAATACTATCTGAAGAATCATATAAAAATATTAACATTTAAATTAAGGCTAAAAATTCTAATGAAGATGGTTATTGATTCATAAAAGATTATCAAATATTAAGAACAGAGTTACATTTAAAGCACCTTATTGGATGAAGATGAAAAATAAAATATTAAGTTAGTGATTCAAAAAATGACAATATATGAATCTTATTTGGTTAGTATATTTTGTTCAGAGCACAGACTGAAATTTTTTTTAAAATGCATTATTATGGCAGCATTGTCACTTTTAGCTGTGTGACACTGAGCAAGTTATTATTTTTCCTCACCTGTATAAGATATGTTAAAACTTAATTTAAAATATACATTTAATTTATTAAAGCAATTGATGTGGATTTGAAAGCATGAAGTAAGTGCTCAATGAGTATTACGGTGCAAAACTACTTTTACTTTCAAAACCAAGTAAAATTAGATATCTTGAAACACTGAGTTTCTTTAGTTAATTTGAACTCAATAATGTGTTTATGTGATGCATTTTAAAATATATTTCATTATATTTACACTCAATAAATTTAGATATGATCATTTGCACAAACAGAGTAAAAATGTTTGGTATGTACAATTTTGTTTAGAAACATACAAGAAAGTGATGACTGATGTTTTTTAAACATAAAGTAACTATGGTGGACGATATGCACTATAAAATGTGCATTAGTACTTGCTATACCACATAGCAAATTTTGTTTACTCTTGGAAAAATATATTGCACTTTAATTAAGAAAAGTTTGAGAGAATCACAATGCTGAAATTTTGTTTTTCTAATTAAAATAAATAGCACACTAAGCTGTTCTATTAGTAATGCGAATAATACTATTAACAGCAGCTAATGATTTAAGGGAGTAAATTTGGAATAGGGTGAACTTTAATGCACAGTACACAGAATAATGCAGTGCATACTAATCAATTATTTAAAGCAGGATAGATTAGTTCATGGTTGCCAAGTATTTCTATAAAGATATGTAACGCAAAGCAAAACTTTGTGTAATCCCAGCACTTTGGGAGGCCTAGGTGGAAGGATCTCTTGAATCCAGGAGTTCAAGAGCTACCTGGACAACAGAGCAAGACCCCATCTGTACTATACATATTACCTGGGTGTGGTGGTGAGAGCCTGTAGTCTTAGCTACTAGGGAGGCTGAGGAGAGAAGATCACTTGAGCCCAGGAGTTTGAGGCTGCAGTGAGCTATGATCGCACTAGTGCCCTCCAGCCTAGGTGGGAGAACGAGACCCCATCTTAACAAAAACTCACTATTGCCTAGCATGAATAAACTCTTATCTCTGAAAACATCTATGACTGGCTTTAGAGATTACGTGATCATATCCTGATAGGATTCCAAATCACTCCCTAGAACTAAAATATCTTTGAAATAAATGGGAAACATGCTAACATAAAAGGATTTATTTTTAACATTCTTCTGCTGCAGAAGTCAGAGGCAGGTTGACAGGCTTTGGCATAGTAAAGCTTAGCCTAATAAATGCACATCAGCTTTTCTGGGGATTTTCAAAAGTGATTTTTCATTCCTACTGAGAAGAGAACAAAAAAAAATGGTCATTTTCTTGTCTACACACACACACACACACACACAGGCACACACATATTCTTGTATAGAGCTAGACTCAAACTGCTCTAAGAAAAAAGAAATACCTGTGCTAATCAGATTCTACAATTTGAACGGATGTTTAATATATGTTAAAATTATCCCTTAGAAACTCACCAAAATACATATAGATGGACAACAAGAACCAGGATGTTTAAGAAAACATTATGAGAAAAGGAGGAGATATATTAAGCGAATTTTTTCTTTTTTAACTTTTACAGATTGAGCACCTTCTATAAGGATTCTCAGGTTGAACATGTATGCATACATACTGGAAGGCAGGAAACTTATGTAAATAAGTATCATGTGCAAATCTTCAAAAATACAATCTCTTCAAGTTAAAAGTTCATTCCCATATTAACGTAACTGGAATTTTTTCGTTATCAGTAACTATAAAGGGCCTCACTACCATGTTTGTATGCTAACAAGTTGGCCTTCCATAGCCTCCTAGATACTGGTGGAAGACATGAGGTTCCCAGTAAGACATATGTATGTTTTTTATTTTGTTAATCAAGATTATTGTTTTATTTCATTAGGCTTGGGGGTAAAGGTGGTTTTTGGCTACATGGATGAGTTCTACAGCAGTGAATTCTGAGATTTTAGTGCACTCATCACCTGAGAAGTGTACACTGTACCCGATATGTAGTCTTTCATCACTCACCCCACTCGCATCCCCCTCCCACCGGGAGTCCCCAGAGTCAGTTATATCACTCTGTACGTCGTTGTGTTCTCATAGCTTAGCTCCTACTAATAAGTGAGAATATACAGTATTTGGTTTGCCATTCCTGAGTTACTTCATGTAGAGTAATGGCCTCTAGTTCTATCCAAGTTGCTACAAAAGCCATCATTTCATTCCTTTTTATGACTGAATAGTATTGCATGGTGTACATACAGCACATTTTCTTTATCCACTCCTTGGTCGATGGGTACTTAAGTTGGTTCCATATCTTTGCAGTTGTAAATTGTGCTGCTATAAGCATATGTGTACCTATGTCCTCTTTATATAATTCCTCTGGGTAGATGCCCAGTAGTGGGATTGCTGGATTAAATGGTAGATCTATTTTAGTTCTACAAGGAAACTCCATACTGTTTATAATAGTTTCCCACCAGCAGTGTAAAAGTGTTCCCTCTTCACCACATCCATGTCAGCATCTATTGTTTTTGACTTTTTAATTATGGCCATTCTTGCAGGAATAAGGTGGTATCTCATTGTGGTTTTAATTTGCATTTTGCTGGTGATTAGTGATGTTGGGCATTTTTTTTCAGGGTTGTTGGCTATTTGTACATCTTCTTTTGATAAATGTCTATTCATGTCCTCTGCCTACTTTTTGACGGGATTATTTCCTTTTTTGTTTTTGTTTTTGATTGATTGTTTGAGTTACCCATAGATTCTGGATACTAGTTGTTTGTCAGATGCATAATTTGCAAATATTTTCTTCCACTCTGTGAGTTGCCTGTTTACTCCTCTACTGATTATTTCTTTTTGTGTGTGTGTGTGTGCAGAAACTTTTTAGTTTAATTAGGTCCCATTTATTTATTTTTGTTTTTGTTGCATTTGCTTTTGGGGTCTTAGTCATGAATTCTTTACCTAGGCCATTGTCCAGAAGAGTTTTTCCAATGTCATCTTCTAGAATTTTTATGGTTTCAAGTTTTAGATTTAAGTCTTTGATCCATCTTTAGTTGCTTTTTACATAAGGTGAGAGATGGGAATCCAGTTTCGTTCTTCAACTGATGGCTTACCAATTTGCCCAGCACCATTTATTGAGTAGGGTGGCCTTTTCCCAATTTAGTTTTCGTAAGCTTTGTTGGAGATCAGTTGGCTGTATTTGGCTTTATTTCTGGGTTCTCTATTCTGTTCCATTGGTGTAGATACCTATTTTTATACCAGTACCATGCTGTTGGGTATTTATAACCTTGTAGTATAATCTGATAATGTGATGCCTCCCTCCAGAATTGTTCTTTTTGCTTAGGATTGCTTTGACAATTTGGGCTCTTTTTTTTTTTCTTTTTTTTTTTTTTTTTTTTTTGGTTCCGTATGAACTATAGGATTATTTTTTCTAGTTCTGTGAAAAATAATGATGTTATTTTAATAGGAATTGCACTAAGTCTGTAGATTGTTCTGGCTAGCATGATGACCAGTATTGCCCAAAGCAATCTACAGAATCAAAATCAATCACAATATTGATTCTTCCCACCCATGAGCATGGGATGTGTTTCTATTTGCTTATGACATCTACGATTTCTTTCAGCAGTGCTTTACAGTTTTCCTTGTAGAGATCTTTTACTTCCTTAGTTAAGCGTATTCCTATGTATTTTATTTTTATTTTATTTGTACAGTTGTTGTAAAAAGGGTTAAGTCCTTTATTTGATTCTCAGCTTTGTCATTGTTGGTGCAGAGCAGTACTACTAATTTCTGTACATTGATTTTGTATCCTGAGACTTTACTGAATTTGTTCATCAGATCTAACAGCTTTTCGGATGAGTCTTTAGGGTTTTCTAGGTATATGATCATATCACTAGTAAACAGTGACAGCTTGACTTCCTTTTTTCCAATTTGGATGCCCTTTATTTCTTACTCTTGACGGATTGCTCTGGCTTCTAGGACTTTGGTACTATGTTGAGTAGAAGTGGTAAAAGTGGGAGGAATGCTTTTAACTTTTCCTCCTAAAGTATGATGTTTGCTATGGGTTTGTCATACTTGTTTTTTGTTACTTTGCGGTAAGTCCCTTCTATACCCAGTTTGTTGAGGGTTTGTATCATAAAGATATGCTGGATTTTATCAGATGCTTTTCCTGCCTCTATTGAGATAACCATATGTTTCTAATTCTGTTCATGTATGTATGATATTTACTTTCTTGCATATGTTAAACCATACCTGAATTCCTGGAATGAAACTAATTTGATCATGATGTAATATCTTTTTGATGTGCTGTAGGATTTAGTCAGCTAGTATTTTGTTGAGGATTTTTGTATCTTTTTTATCAGGGAAATTGGTCTGTAGTTTTCTTTGTTTTTATGTCCTTTTCTGGTTTTGGTATTAGGGTGATAATGGCGTCACAGAATGTTTACTCTTCCTCTAGCTTTGGTAACAGTTTCAGTAGGATTGGTTCCGATTTTACTTTGAATGTCTGGTAGAATTCAGCTGTGAATCCAACTGATCCTGCACCTTTTCTTCATGGTAATTTTTGAATTACTAATTCAATCTTTCTGCTTGTTATTGGTCTGTTCAGGGTTTCTATTTCCCCATGGTTTAATCTAGGAGGGTTGTATGTTTCCAGGAATCTATTCATTTCCTCTAGATTTTCTTTTCACAGAAGAATAGCTATTCCTTCATGCTTTTGGTTTCCATTTGTGTGTAATATCATTATCTACTTCTTTACCTTGAGTTTATATGAATCCTTATGTGATAGGTGAATCTCTTGAAGACAGCAGATATTTGGTTTGTGTTTTCTAATCCATTTTGCCATTCTGTATGTTTTAAGTAGGGCATTTATGCCATTTACATTCAACATTAATATGGACATGTGAATGTGAGGTACTGTTCTATTCACATGTTGTTAGTTAGATACTTTGTATTTTTCATTGTTAAAATTAATTTTTAGTTAATTTTAAAGACAAAACATGTATATTTATTATGTAGAACATGTTGTTTTAAAATATGTATACATTTTTAAATGGCTAAATCAAGGTAATTACCATATATATTGCCTGATGTACTTTTTTTTTTACTCTAACACTTAAAATTTAATTTTTTAGCAATTTTTAAGTATGCAGCATATTGTTATAAACTATAGTTGCCACATCATACAATAGATCTCTTGAACTCATTCCTCCTATCTAACTAACTTTTATACTATTTGCCCAACATAAAAGGACTTTATTACTCACAACATAGCAAGCAATTTGAGCATTGTGCGTATCTAGGTTCTCCTTATCCCCCAAATCCCATGGAGGTGATACAGAGGCAGGATCAAGTGAATGTTGTATATACAGTGGGTTTGCATTACAGCAGAAAATTTGCATTCCAAATTTTCCTAAAATTTGGAAATCCCAGTATTTTAGAGGGAGGTACTAGCAAATCTGCTTGAACTTTGTGTTAGAGGAAGACATGATCTTTATTATCTTGGACAGCAAACAATTCTAAACTTTTCCTCAGAAGGAGCCACTATCTCTGTTTTCCAAAGCTGTTTGTTCTATAGTCATCTTTGAAGAGATAGTTCTCAACATAATCTCTAAATACCTCTGTTCATAGATGCACAGAATCTATGGAAAATTATCTCCCAACACATAGTTCCCAATAATCTTCTGGCAACAATAGGATTATTTGGCCAGGCACAGTGGCCTGTAATCCCAGCACTTTGGGACACTGAGGCAGGCAGATCACCTGAGGTCGGGAGTTCGAGACCAGCCTGACCAACGTGGAGAAACCCCATCTCTACTAAAACTACACAATTAGTCAGGCATGGTGGTGCATGCCTGTAATCCCAGCTACTTGGGAGGCTGAGGCAGGAAAATCGCTTGAACCTGGGACGTGGAGGTTGCGGTGAGCCAAGATCACACCATTGCACTCCAGCCTGGGCCACAGGAGCAAAACTCCATCTCAAAATAATAACAATAATAATACTAGGAATATTTATCTTTTGAAAGAAGTTCATAATTAGAATATGATTGCATCTAGACTTTCTCAATATTAGATTTGTCTGAGGTTTACAACAAATAACTCTTGATTATCTATACCCAAAGGAAATGATTTGATTTGCTTTTTAGACTGGAGAAAATATTATTTCTCTAGAATCTGTTGAATTAATGATCCACTAAACAGAATAGTATCAGCCTCCACCCAATGAGGATCCAGTTATTATAATTATTCTAATGAGTTAATTTAGTGATTAGATATTTTCAAATAAATATATAACCTGTGTGAGACTTGTACATCTTTTGTGTCAATTGTATTTTGAAGTTATAACAAACAATAATCTGTCCGTGAAATGTTATTGAAAACTCTCTCAATATTTGTCCTGACAAGGAAGACAGCAAAAAAGGTAAAATCTATTCTTACACAAATGAAATATTTTTACAATCTCCTTTTCATTTTATATTACTCTCTGGGAAATTGAGGTGCATGAATAGCCAGACCATCAATGTCTATTTTTAAATGTTTATAATTTTGCCCATATTACAAATATGAAGTTTCAAGATTTTACAATATGTAAACAAAATGGAAAAATTACCTAATAAATCTTGAATTAAGAATTATTGGAAAGGGGTTGATTTGCCTTACATTTTCCCTTTGATTTTCTTTCCCAGAAAATCAACATAATGATATTTGAAGATTAATTGCTAGTGTTTGGCTCTTTAAAGAAACGTATTTTCCCTTTTTTCTTCTGTTCCTCATTTTCTCCCTATATTTGCTCAGATTTACGTAGATTACTTGCCAAAATATGCTTTTTTGAAAAATTTAATTTAAGCTTCATACTTTCCCAGGGAAAATGATAGAACATAACACTATGGCTTAAAAGGTAGTTCACAGTGGGCAAGGTAAAAATAAGGTCTGAAAATGAAGCAATTGCTTTTTGGATAAGGGTCATCAGAAGAAGCCTGATGCTAAATAAATTAAACTCCTATAGCATATTCTGAAGAATAAACGAGAGGAGGCATATATTACTCTATTAGTGAGCATCATCTGGTTAAGATGAATAGACATCTGTTCTACTTGAAAGTGCAATACATAAGGAAAATACATAAAATATTGTTTCTCTTTTTACAATTTAGAAAAAGGTGCCTATGTTCTTTACTTTTTTGAGAACATTAATCAGCTTAGTAGTAGCAGTCAAGCTATGCAAAGGAATGAGGCTATACCAAACTAGGTGTGGTCACAGACTGTTCCTGAAATATGCTGTCATGCATATGTGAATATGTATCTTATTTTTTCTATGGCCTTTTTGCTTCTAACCATTATTGTATTCTTCTGCTTTCCTTCTGTTTCTTCAGGTTGGAAATTGCATGCTTAATATCTAGGTTCTCAATTATGCCGGCTTTAATTTCCGGATTTTCATCATTCAAGAAATGGCTCAATGAATCCTTGCTTGGATTTCAATAACTACCCTGGAAATGTTTATTTATATATTTGATATTTCCTTAAAAGACACTTAGAAGAGCCTCCATGTTCTACTCTGTGGCTCTGATTGGTGTCATTAAAGGTCAAGTAGCCATATAAGATGATGACCATAACATTTTAACTCCTATATACAGGTAAGAAGAAGTGGAATGAATGAAGTGAACACAGGTTTGATTTTACATGGAACTGAAAGGCAATTTGGGTATTAAAATAAATGTATTAGGATTATCAGGCTGTTTAATAAGTGTTCCAATTTTAAGTTTTCTCTGAAGAGTAACAGAAATAAGCAATAGAAAATAACTAAGAAGGAGTAAGGAAAGGATCCAGTTTCAGCTTTCTACTTATGGCTAGCCAATTTTCCCAGCACCATTTATTAAATAGGGAATCCTTTCCCCATTTCTTGTTTCTCTCAGGTTTGTCGAAGATCAGATGGCTGTATATGTGTGGTATTATTTCTGAGGACTCTGTTCTGTTCCATTGGTCTATATCTCTGTTTTGGTACCAGTACCATGCTGTTTTGGTTACTGTAGCCTTGTAGGATAGTTTGAAGTCAGGTAGCATGATGCCTCCAGCTTTGTTCTTTTGACTTAGGATTGTCTTGGAGATGCGGGCTCTTTTTTGGTTCCATATGAACTTTGAAGCAGTTTTTTCCAATTCTGTGAAGAAACTCATTGGTAGCTTGATGGGGATGGCATTGAATCTATAAATTACCTTGGGCAGTATGGCCATTTTCACGATATTGATTCTTCCTATCCATGAGCATGGTATGTTCTTCCATTTGTTTGTGTCCTCTTTGATTTCACTGAGCAGTGGTTTGTAGTTCTCCTTGAAGAGGTCCTTTACATCCCTTGTAAGTTGGATTCCTAGGTATTTTATTCTCTTTGAAGCAATTGTGAATGGAAGTTCATTCCTGATTTGGCTCTCTGTTTGTCTGTTACTGGTGTATAAGAATGCTTGTGATTTTTGCACACTAATTTTGTATCCTGAGACTTTGCTGAAGTTGCTTATCAGCTTAAGGAGATTTTGGGCTGAGACAATGGGGTTTTCTAAATATACAATCATGTCATCTGCAAACAGGGACAATTTGACTTCTTCTTTTCCTAACTGAATACCCTTGATTTCTTTCTCTTGCCTGATTGCCCTAGCCAGAACTTCCAACACTATGTTGAATAGGAGTGGTGAGAGAGGGCATCCCTGTCTTGTGCAGGTTTTCAAAGGGAATTTTTCCAGTTTTTGCCCATTCAGTATGATATTGGCTGTGGGTTTGTCATAAATAGCTCTTATTATTTTGAGGTACGTTTCATCAATACCGAATTTATTGAGCGTTTTTAGCGTGAAGGGCTGTTGAATTTTGTCAAAAACCTTTTCTGCATCTATTGAGATAATCGTGTGGTTCTTGTCTTTGCTTCTGTTTATATGCTGGATTATGTTTATTGATTTGCGAAAGTTGAACCAGCCTTGCATCCCAGGGATGAAGCCCACTTGATCATGGTGGATAAGCTTTTTGATGTGTTGCTGAATCCGGTTTGCCAGTACTTTATTGAGGATTTTTGCATCGATGTTCATCAGGGATATTGGTCTAAAATTCTCTTTTTTTGTTGTGTCTCTGCCAGGCTTTGGTATCAGGATGATGTTGGCCTCATAAATTGGCTAGCCATAAGTAGAAAGCTGAAACTGGATCCTTTCCTTACTCCTTATACGAAAATTAATTCAAGATGGATTAGAGACTTAAATGTTAGACCTAATACCATAAAAATCCTAGAGGAAAACCTAGGTAGTACCATTCAGGACATAGGCATGGGCAAAGACTTCATGTCTAAAACACCAAAAGCAATGGCAGCAAAAGCCAAAATTGACAAATGGGATCTAATTAAACTAAAGAGCTTCTGCACAGCAAAAGAAACTACCATCAGAGTGAACAGGCAACCTACAGAATGGGAGAAAATTTTTGCAATCTACTCATCTGACAAAGGGCTAATATCCAGAACCTACAAAGAACTCCAACAAATTTACAAGAAAAAACAAACAACCCCATCAAAAAGTGGGCAAAGGATATGAACAGACATTTCTCAAAAGAAGACATTCATACAGCCAACAGACACATGAAAAAATGCTCAGCATCACTGGCCATCAGAGAAATGCAAATCAAAACCACAATGAGATACCATCTCACACCAGTTAGAATGGCGATCATTAAAAAGTCAGGAAACAACAGGTGCTGGAGAGGATGTGGAGAAATAGGAACACTTTTACACTGTTGGTGGGATTGTAAACTAGTTCAACCATTATGGAAAACAGTATGGCGATTCCTCAAGGATCTAGAACTAGAAGTACCATATGACCCAGCCATCCCATTACTGGGTATATAACCAAAGGATTATAAATTATCCTGCTATAAAGACACATGCACACGTATGTTTATTGCAGCACTATTCACAATAGCAAAGACTTGGAATCAACCCAAATGTCCATCAGTGACAGACTGGATTAAGAAAATGTGGCACATATACACCATGGAATACTATGCAGCCATCAAAAAGGATGAGTTTGTGTCCTTTGTAGGGACATGGATGCAGCTGGAATCCATCATTCTTAGCAAACTATCACAAGAACAGAAAACCAAACACCGCATGTTCTCACTCATAGGTGGGAACTGAACAATGAGATCACTTGGACTCAGGAAGGGGAACATCACACACCGGGGCCTATCATGGGGAGGGGGGAGGGGGGAGGGATTGCATTGGGAGTTATACCTGATGTAAATGACGAGTTGATGGGTGCAGCACACCAACATGGCACAAGTATACATATGTAACAAACCTGCACGTTATGCACATGTACCCTACAACTTAAAGTATAATAATAATAAATAAATTTAAAAAAATAAAATAAAATAAAATAAAAAAGAAAATAACTAAGAAGGAGAAAGATTGCTGCTTTTATAGTTAAGAAAACATCTCCGTATTTCCAGTGGTGAAAGTTTAATGTTTATAAGGTTATCAGAGAAATAGGTTTGAAATGTAGTGCATTCTGATAGCAGAGGAAGGTAGAGGCATATAGATTAACTTTCAAGGTGACAGTAGTCATATTTTGAATTTCCACCTTCATATCTGAATGCTAGAGCCATTAATACTCATAGATATCTCAAAAAAATTTTTTTTCTATTGTAGACCTGAGCATAGCACATTTGAAGAGTTTCCTAGAAACACGGCAATCTGATTGTGGGGGAGCTACAGACAAGCTTTCTGGACTTTAATTTATTGCATCCAAATCCAATCTATTGAAGGCAATATTCTTGTTTTACTTTCCAAGTTGCTTATTTATCTGACCAGACTTGAGTAATATAAGGTAAAGTTTACAGTTTTTTTTTTCCTGAATTCTAATACAGTAAAATAGAAAGAAATATATCTGAAAATGAATCATTAAGAAGCGAGCATAACACATGCAAAGAATAATGAGAAAATACATGATAATCAGGAAGGAGTTCTTTGATATATTTTCTGTCCTAATAATTGGAATTTTATTTTTAGCTTTCCGTATTTTATGTTTGTATTATTGAAATGCATTCAATATGTATTTACTAATGATTTGTGGTTTAGTCACTGAACAAGACAGAGATCCTAGCCTTGATAACCTTAAAATTTGGTAGGAACCATAAAATATATGTGAGCAGAGGTATGGGGAGTGAATAAGATAGATAGGTAGATAGACAGATGAGATATCAATATACAATATGTATAATAAAAAGCAAAATATCATCTGTTATATTAATTAAACTATAAACATAAAATAAGTTCCATGATGTAAATGAGTTCACTAATATAAATGCATCTTCAACTTTACAATTATAAAGTGAATGTAAATTAAAATAATGTCAAGTATATCAAGAGCCATTAACGTATTCATCTTTTCCATTCCTAGGAACTTCTCCTAAAACATCAATGCAAACAATAAAAAGTTATTTGGCTACAATTTATTATACTGTAAGAGTGTCTAAAGAGCCTAAATGTTGAATAGCAGCAGAAAACATTTTTATGATTCAACTCAATGAGCTCTAATGCTGTCTTCAGGATAGTTTTTAAAACTGTAGTAACAGAAAACGTATTAAGTCAATGGGACTTCAATTTTACTAAATCGGGATAAAATTGTTTTAGAATTAAGAAGCTTGCAAAAATAATCCTAAAAAGATATAGCAAGCTAATAATAAAAAACACTGAACATCATTACTAAGTTTAAACATGTACCATGCTACAGTAGTTTTCATTATTTACTGAAAACATTGTGTTTATTATTTCCTTTTAGTAAATAGAAAAGAAATCTTAGTTCTCTCCCCAAATTTACTATTTTATATGATTTTAAGTTCCTTAATTGCCCATTCTTTGGGCAATTTTCTTAAGAGTAACAAACAAATATCGATTAAACAAACAAAAAATGTTTGTTTAATAGATATTTTGGAGTTCAAGAATTCCTTACTGTTGGACAGGAAAAATAAATTATATGTTTAGTTGTACACGTATCTCAAACAAATTCCCTGTAGGTGTAAACTTCCCTGTAGATGTAAACCTTTGTCATTTACCTTTTTCTATATCTGTATCTACAGCCATACTATCTTTCTATATCTGTGTACCTTATTGTGAATTGTCAAATCAGCATTGTTCACACCCACATCTGCATTCTCCCCTATATTGCATGGGAAAGCTTTGTAGATGGATTTTTTATAATTTCTTGTCAGCAGGATTCCAGGTTAGATTGTGCTAATGAGAGACACTCACATCAGATTTAGAAGTCAGAAAGGAAGACATTATCCTCTTCTGGCAGTGGTGAGCAAACATACGATAATCATATAAACTTCTAAGCTCATACGGGATTCACTCACTTTGATGCGCAGAATGGGAAGATCATTAGAACCAGCTTTGTGCAGTTTCTGCAGCCTGCTCACCTCCTGAAAAGCAGTGACAAATGTCTGTGACCCTTATTCTCCAAGCGCTGCTGACAGTTTCCTAAGCACACCTAATTTTAACAGGAATTCTTTCCTGATAAAATACCTAGAGCGTTTGGAAATATTTAGAATTATTTTCTGAAACACTTTGAGTGTGACTTAACCCTGATAACAATTTATGCCAATAACTATCTCTCAGTGTCTATCGGTAACTAGGTCTATATATAGGTGTCTGTTGAGGATAAGGAGTTACTCAGAAATGTTTAAGCTAATACTAGAATTTCCTTTTAAAAAATGACTTCCATGAAATCGAAAAGTTCGATTCATAGATGACTAAAGGTATCTCTAAAACATTTCTTATGGAAAATTGTCAGAGCTCACAATTTTACCCAGTGGTATGCAAACTTGTGTTTAAAGAAAAATTTTAAATAATTGCTAAAATGTGATATTAAAAAGAAACTATTGACTTTAGTTTATTTCTGATTCTGTTCATAATCAAAGAAGGAGCTAGAATTTTTGGTAAGAGTAATATTTTAATATTCACTTTACTTTCTTGGAAATCATTTGACAAATTTTAAATTTATAGTTGTCATTACATTTTTAGAGTACAAAATCCAGTAACTGTACTCATTGCTTATGAGGAGAATATTTATGGCTATCATTTAAAACACCATATTGGCAGTTAATTCTACTCTCCAGGTCTTTTGATTGGAATTTAACATAGTCCTTGAGAAATGACAGCTCATTCATTTAAGTGGTAATTTCTTAAAATAGAACAAAAATCACAAATCTTTAAAAAACCTCCAATGACTTAGGAGTATGTAAAATATTGGGATAAATATCAAATCTGCATCAAATACAAAGTAATTAAAATTTCCTTGAAGGGGATAATTATATTGACTTAATTATTTCAAAGTTGTGTGTTGTTCCAGACTGCCAATATTAAAATATTTCACACCAGACTAACACTGTGTGTCTAGAGACTTAAATTACATTATTCTTGGACCCTACAGCAAACCGGCTGCCCTTTATACTCCTTTTCACTCACATCATGCTCTTCAACTATCTCAAATGCCTTCTCCTCAATTGATTTACAATTCTTAAATCACTCTTTGTTCTCTCATAGCAAAGTGTATAACTCAAATTATTTGCCAGCATCTCTCACTGCTACAATCTCTTAAATATCCTTATTCTATCTTTTCAGAATACAAATATAACCATGCTATTTCCCTACTTCAACCTTTCAACCTTTCAAATTCTAACCCTTTGCTCTGAAGAGATGTTTAAAATCTAAATACAATTTATAGTACTTCTGCTCAGGTTCTTACTTAGCTACCACATCATATTACATTTATAACTACCACATTCTACCTGTTTTAGACTTAACTACTAATTATTCTCCAAACATGTGAAGTTATCTCCAGAACAACCCTAGATTTTCATGTTCAGTAAACCCAGTTGAAACTGAAATGGGTGGGTTTCTAGAAGACATAAACAGGCCTGTAGCCATTCACACTTCACGCATTGGGTGACCACTAGTTCTTTCTAAAAGAAATGGAGCAGTTTTCTAAAGAAGTGATAGTAAACGGTATATCTGCATAAGTGGTTGTTGACTACTGAGAGAAAGCACAGTTCTTTTTTTTATTTTTTTTTAAATTATACTTTAAGTCTAGGGTACACGCCCATAAGGTGCAGGTTTGTTACATATGTATACGTGTGCCATGTTGGTGTGCTGAACCCATTAACTCATCATTTACATTAGGTATACCTCCTAATGCTATCCTTCTCCCCTCCTCCCAACCCACAACAGGCCCTGGTGTGTGATGTTCCCCACCCTGTGTTCAAGTGTTCTCATTGTTCAATTCCCACCTATGAGTGAGAACATGCGGTGTTTGGTTTTCTGTCCTTGCGATAGTTTGCTGAGAATGATGGTTTCCTGCTTCATCCATGTCCCTACAAAGGACATGAACTCATCCTTTTTATGGCTGCATAGTATTCCATGGTGTATATGTGCCACATTTCCTTAATCCATTCTATCATTGATGGACATCTGGATTGGTTCCAAGTCTTTGCTATTGTGAATAGTGCCACAATAAACATACATGTGTATGTGTCTTTATAGCAGCATGATCTATAATCCTTTGGGTATATACCCAGTAATGGGATGGCTAGGTCAAATGGTATTTCTCGTTCTATATCCTTGAGGAATCACCACACTCTTCCACAATGGTTGAACTAGTTTACACTCCCACCAACAGTGTAAAAGTGTTCCTATTTCTCCATATCCTCTCCAGCACCTGTTGTTTCCTAACTCCTTAATGATCGCCATTCTAACTAGTGTGAGATGGTATCTCATTGTGGTTTTGATTTGCATTTCTCTGATGGACAGTGATGAGCATTTTTTCATGTGTCTGTTGGCTACATAAATGTCTTATTTTTGAGAAGTGTCTGCTCATATCCTTTGCCCACTTTTTGATGGGGTTGTTTGTTTTTTTCTTGTAAATTTGTTTGAGTTCTTTGTAGATTCTGGATGTTAGCCCTTTGTCAGATGAGTAGATTGCAAAAATTTTTTCCCATTCTGTGGATTGCCTGTTCACTCTGATGGTAGTTTCTTTTGCTGTGCAGAAGCTCTTTAGTTTAATTAGATCCCATTTGTCAATTTTGGCTTTTGTTGTCATTGCTTTTGGTGTTTTAGACATGAAGCCTTTGCCCATGCCTAGCTCTTGAATGGTATTGCCTAGGTTTTCTTCTAGGGTTTTTATGGTTTTAGGTCTAACATTTAAGTCTTTAATCCATCTTGAATTAATTTTTGTATAAGGTGTAAGGAAGGGATCCAGTTTCAGCTTTCTACCTACAGCTAGCCAGTTTTCCCAGCACCATTTATTAAATAGGGAATACTTTCCCCATTTCTTGTTTTTGTCAG
The DNA here is from genome assembly GCF_024542745.1 of Macaca thibetana thibetana. Taxonomy (NCBI): domain Eukaryota; kingdom Metazoa; phylum Chordata; class Mammalia; order Primates; family Cercopithecidae; genus Macaca; species Macaca thibetana. The sequence goes on from NC_065584.1 coordinate 59,494,730, forward strand.
GTTTGTCAAAGATCAAATGGCTATAGATGTGTGGTATGACTTCTGAGGGCTCTGTTCTGTTCCATTGGTCTATATCTCTGTTTTGGTACCAGTACCATGCTGTTTTGGTTACTGTAGCCTTGTAGTATAGTTTGAAGTCAGGTAGCGTGATACCTCCAGCTTTGTTCTTTTAGCTTAGGATTGTCTTGGCAATGCGGGCTCTTTTTTGGTTCCATATGAACTTTAAAGTAGTTTTTTCCAGTTCTGTGAAGAAAGTCATTGGTAGCTTGATGGGGATGGCATTGAATCTATAAATTATCTTGGGCAGTATGGCCATTTTCACGATATTGATTCTTCCTATCCATGAGCATGGAATGTTCGTCCATTTGTTCATGTCCTCTTTTATTTCGTTGAGCAGTGGTTTGTAGTTCTCCTTGAAATGGTCCTTCACATCCCTTGTAAGTTGGATTCCTAGGTATTTTATTATCTTTGAACTCCCATTTACAATGGAAGTTCACTCATAATTTGGCTATCTGTCTGTTATTGGTGTATAAGAATGCTTGTGATTTTTGCACATTGATTTTGTATCTTGGGACTTTGCTTTTCAGCTTAAGGAGATTTGGGACTGAGACGATGGGGTTTTCTAAATATACAATCATGTCATCTGCAAACAGGGACAATTTGACTTCCTCTTTTCCTAATTGAATACACTTTACTTCTTTTGCCTGCCTGATTGCCCTGGCCAGAACTTCCAACAGTATGTGGAATAGGTATGGTAAGAGAGGGCATCCCTGTCTTGTGCCAATTTTCAAAGGGAATGCTGCCAATTTTGCCCATTCAGTATGATATTGGCTGTGGGTTTGTCATAAATAGCTCTCATTATTTTGAGATATGTCCCATCAATACCTAATTTATTGAGAGCTTTTAGCATGAAGGCTTTTGAATTTATCAAAGGCCTATTCTGTATCTATTGAGATAATCATGTGGTTTTTGCCTTTGGTTCTGTTTATATGCTGGATTACGTTTATTGACTTGCATATGTTGAACCAGCCTTGCATCCCAGGGATGAAGCCCACTTGATCATGGTGGATAAGCTTTTTGATGTGCTGCTGGATTTGGTTTGCCAGTATTTTATTGAGGATTTTTGCATCTATGTCCATCAGGGATATTGGTCTAAAATTCTCTTTTTTGTTGTGTCTCTGCCAGCCTTTGATATCAGGATGATGCTGGCCTCATAAAGTGAGTTAGGGAGGATTCCCTCTGTTTCTGTTGATAGGAATAGTTTCAGAAGACATGATACCAGCTCCTCCTTGTACCACTGGTAGAATTCAGCTGTGAATCCATCTGGTCCTGGACTTTTTTTGGTAGGTAGGCTATTAATTATTGCCTCAATTTCAGAACCTGTTATTGGTCTATTCAGAGATTCAACTTCTTCCTGATTTAGTCTTGGGATGGTGTATGTGTCCAGGAAATTATCCATTTCTTCTAGATTTTCTAGTTTATTTGCATAGAAGTGTTTATAGTATTCTCTGATGGTAGTTTGTATTTCTGTGGGATCGGTGGTGATATCCCCTTTATCAGTTTTTATTGCATCTATTTGATTATTCTCTCTTTTCTTGTTTATTACTCTTTCTAGCAGTCTGTCAATTTTGTTGATCTTTTAAAAAACCAGCTCCTGGATTCATTGATTTTTTGGAGGGTTTTTTGTGTCTCTATCTCTTCAGTTCTGCTCTGATCTTAGTTATTTCTTGCCTTCTGCTAGCTTTTGAATGTGTTTGCTCTTGCTTCTCTAGTTCTTTTAATTGTGATGTTAGGTTTTCAATTTTAGATCTTTCCTGCTTTCTCTTGTGGACATTTAGTACTATCAATTTCCCTCTATACACTGCTTTAAATGTGTTGCTGAGATTCTGGTGTGTTGTGTATTAGTTCTCATTGGTTTCAAAGAACGTCTTTATTTCTACCTTCATTTCGTTATGTACCCAGTAGTCATTCAGGAGCAAGTTGTTCAGTTTCCATGTAGTTGAGCGGTTTTGAGTGAGTTACTTAATCCTGAATTCTAGTTTGATTGCACTGTGGTCTGAGAGACAGTTTGTTATAATTTCTGTTCTTGTACATTTGCTGAGGAGTGCTTTACTTCCAACTATGGTCAGCCTTGGAATAAGTGTGTTGTGGTGCTGAGAAGAATGTACATTCTGTTAATTTGGGGAGGAGAGTTCTGTAGATGTCTCTTAGGTTCGCTTGGTGCAGAGCTGAATTCAATTCCTGGATATCCTTGTTAACTTTCTGTCTCATTCATCTGTCTAATGTTGACAGTGGGGCGTTAAAGTCTCCCATTATTATTGTGTGGGAGTCTAAGTCTCTTTGTAAGTCTCTAAGGACTTGCTTTATGAATCTGGGTGCTCCTGTATTGGGTGCATGTATATTTAGGATAGTTAGCTCTTCTTTTTGAGTTGATCCCATTACCATTATGTAATGGCCTTCTTTGTCTCTTTTGATCTTTGTTGGTTTAAATCTGTTTTATCAGTGATTAGGATTGCAACCCCTGTCTTTTTTTGTTTTCCATTTGCTTGGTAGATCTTCCTCCATCCCTTTATTTTGAGCCTATGTGTGTCTCTGCATGTGAGATGGATATCCTGAATACAGCAGACTGATGGGTCTTGACTCTTTATCCAATTTGCCCTCTGTGTCTTTTAATTGGAGCATTTAGCCCATTTACATTTAAGGTTAATATTGTTATGTATGAATTTGATCCTGTTATTATGACGTTAACTTGTTATTTTGCTCATTAGTTGATGCAGTTTCTACTAACAGCAGATCTCTCGGCAGAAACTCTACAAGCCAGAGGTGAATGGGGACCAATATTCAACTTTCTTAAAAAAAAGAATTTTCAACCCAGAATTTCATATCCAGCCAAACTAAATTTCATAAGTGAAGGAGAAATAAAATCCTTTACAGACAAGCAAATGCTGAGAGATTTTGTCACCACCAGGCCTGCCCCACAAGAGCTCCTGAGGGAAGCACTAAACATGGAAAGGAACAACCGGTACCAGCCACTGCAAAAACATGCTAAATTGTAAAGACTATCGGTGCTAGGAAAGCACAGTTCTTACCCACAAAGAAGACACCTGATAAATTAGTTCTTATTCTTTAGGCCACAATTATATTTAGCTTCCTGAATGCCTACAATAAACTCTTACATTTATGGTTAACTGATTTTTGACAAGCATGCCAACGCAATCCAATGGGAGAAAGATTAGTTTTTCAGTAAAGGATGATGGCACAACTGGATGCCTACATGCAAAAGTAGAAAGTTTGGCCCTTTCCTCGCTCCATACACAAAAATCAGCTCGAAATGTATCACTGTCCATAGTTTTACCCCTTTATTACATCATGATTACGCAGCAGCTGTTAATCAACCCTGTCTGGGAGCTGCTGTCCCAGAACTGTGAGATCCAGAGTGGCAGATCAGAACCCACAAAGCCAATGGACTGCAAAGTGCTTGAATTTTCAGTTTACCCTGGCAGCCTAGTACTCCAATAAGGGTAAAAAATTCCACAGATTTCAAGGATGTCAGGAGAAAAAAAAAATGTTTCAAACCTAGCAAGAGAGGATTTAGGGCAGAACTTAGTCATGTGATCATAATTAGCTACTTCTGTAAAGCATGAAACATTTTAAATAAAATGTTTGACAAAATTTCTAATATACTTTGAAGACATTAAAATCCCCTTCTGAGAAGTCATATTTTACCCTTCCAACTGATCTTCAGTATGTGAGGAATCTAGTAATATTACTATTTAGATACTTATGTTTAGATATTTAAAGGTACAAAGACTTTAACCAACCTTATGATTGTTTTATAAATCGTAAAATAAATAAATCCTTTCTTGTACCTAGTCTATAGCTGTTAGCCTTTCCATCTTCTTATGAAAGAGCTTCTACCAAAGATACATGCTCAAAATGTGTCTTTGGTAGAGGCTATTTTGTAAGAAGTACCCTTTATATGAATTTGAAATAACTCCACATGTACTAACAATTCAACTAAGAAGTTACTTTATTGGGTTGTTTTGATAATTCCAATGTCTAGGTTAATAAATGAGTATCTCAAATAAGTGGAATTAAGGTCACACATCTACAAAATAAAAATCGACTACTGCATGAAAGCATAGCGGGGGACATCTAAAATAATTGCTTAATCAGGTATCATCTCATTAGTGTTCTTTTCATTACATGGCTTGCTTAGCTTTATTGTTAAACTTACAAAATATTTATGTTTTCCTTGCATCTACAAACTAATTATAATCTTTTGGTTCGTTCATGGGTGTAAATGTTTAAAAAATCAATGACTTCCTTATTATAATTTTCTTATTAACATTTTATTCTATTCTTAAATTATTAATAAGGCTGTTGCACTTAAGAGAGATTTGGAATTCATACATCAGGCAAAAATGGATTATAGAATTTGAGATTACTAGGTGATTTTACTTTAATTGAGATATATGAGGACCAACATGGTAAGAACTGGCCTCCATGGCATAACTGGAGGGCATGTCATGGAAGTTGTAAATGTTGTGTTAAAGATGATCTCACTCTATGGACCTGAAATGTGAAAAGAACAAAGTTATTGAGCTATTTGGTTTTGGCATACCTTTGGAAATATACCTCCACAGGTGGTTTTTCTGTTGATTTAAGGCCTTCACAACTTTCAGATAGTGGAGAGTGAGTGTATTTTCAAACAATGAATCAAAAGGTTAAGTTGTATTGGTCAATGGGGCCTAGCAGAAGAAGTGTCTGATTAATTTAATAGTCCATTTTGATAAAACTAATTTACTTAATAGTAGCTGTATATTTGATTTTGCTTATTTCTTTGAAAATGTTATTAATACATCATTAGGATCAAGCTTCTTTTGAGGAGAGGGACCAATGGAAAGCTGGGGTATTTTCTTTACTTTTTATTTTAAAATAATTTTAGATTTTTAGAAGCCTTACACAGATAATGGTACAGGTATAACCCCTCACCTTACTTCCTCTAATTCTAGCATCTTACATAACCATGATCATTTATCTGCTAATTTTGTTTTCTTGAGCACATGTTAGTGGAAAATTTAGGGCTGCTAGAATAATCATCTATTCTTTCATTCTATGTCAATGTATTCAATGATTTGGTATTCCCATTCAACTAGATTGAATTAGGGAGTATCCCAAAGAGGTAGTGCCTTGCACTGTTGTTGATGCTGGGGATAGTGCAGTAAACAAAATGGACAAATTCCCTGCACTCATGGAGATCATCCCTAAGAGTGGTAGACAATCAACAGATACAATAAATAATACAGTTTAATGGATTCTGCTGAGTAGTATTGACAAGATTAAATCAGGGAAGAAAGATGAAGTTGCAATTTTAAATACTGTGGTCAGGAAAGGCCTCACTGATGTTACATTTGAGCAAAGATATGACAGGGTTTTATATATGAATTATAGAATTATCCTGAGGAGTGCATTCAAGGATGAATGAACAGAATGAATAATGAAGACCTGGGAAAAGATCATGAGTAGAGAACTCAAGTAACAGAGAAGAGAACAGTAATCACTAGAAAAAAAATAACAATGGCATGCCAGGCAGGCTTCTGCCTTTTGTCTTCTGTGCCTACTATTCCCTCTGCCTAGAACACACTTCCTCCAGATGTACACTTGGCAAAGTTTGAATCTTTCCCAAATCTATGCTCAAATCTCATCTTCTCAGTGAGGCTTACTTTAAACACCCAATTTAATATCACAGCCTGCCTTCTTCTCTATCCAACATTAGCACCTAGCATCCTGCATCCCTCTTACCCTGATCTATTTCTACTTGTCTTCATGGAATTTTCAGAGTATACAACGTATGCTTTAAATCATATTTATTGCTTACTATGTTTCATTCTTGCTGGAATGCAAGCTTATGAAGGCAGGCATCACTCTTGATTTTTCCTGTGATATATTCTAAGCCTCTAAAAAGAGTGCCCACCCACTTAAAAATATTTGATTAACAAATCAAAAAAATGGGAAGCAAATAAATATTTGTTGAAAAAATAAATGAATGGATGAAGGGCTTTAAGCAGGTGAATGGTGTCATAACTGAGATGTATTGTGCAGAATAACCTATAGGGGGATAATCGTGGAAGCAGGGGCGACAAGCTATGAATGGAGGAAAAGATATTGACCATATAGTACCTGCAGAAATAGTATTGGGATGGTGAGCATCTGGATATACATATTTGCTGATAGATTGGGTATAATATGTAAGGGAAAGAAAAATCAAATATCATGTCAAAGATTTTTGTTGAAATGGCTAGATAGTATTTCATTTTACTGAGATGGGGGTTGGAAGAGATTCATGGTGGAAGGTGGAATCAATAATTTCATATGAAATTTCATCAAAAAGATGAGGTTAGACAGAGTAGAGAAGTGCAAGCATTAACTTCTGTACACTCCAGTGTCTGGAATTGAGGAGATTAAGGACAGAACAAAGGAGCCTGAGGAAAAATAACCATTAAGGTAAGAGGAAAATTAGTAGTGAATGAAGTCCTGGAAATTAACAGTGGTAGTGATAAATTGTGTCACTTGTTACTGATAGTTCATGTAATGTGAATTATTTAATGAATGTTTAATGTGAACAAAGTAATACAGAGGTTATCTGTGAGCTTGACAAGGCAGGAAACCACCCCCTACCCTCCCACCCATGTAATCTAATTTCTCTTTTTCTGGAATACAGTTGCCACTGATGTTGGCTTCACAAACATTTCTTTTCCTCCACTATAAAATGGAATTTTATTTATCATCTTAAAATTTTATTCATTTGAGCTTTGGCCAGTGAACTTCCAGATTGTGACTATGGGTTGCTAACTTTTTATTTGAAACAACAACAGCACAATTATACAGGCAGCATGAATCAGAAAAGTCTGTTTTTAACCTATTTCTGCAGCACCATAGCTGTGTACCATTGATCAGGACCTCGCTGGGTTTTAGTATCTTTTTACACAAAGTAAGGAGAATGGGTTAAATTATTTAGAATTAATCACTCCTTCTAAACCTGAAAGGAGATCCCTGGACATTAAGTGCCCTGTGGCTCAAGTACTGATATGAGAATTGTGCAGAAAGGACCAGAGAATCTGCAAAGAGCACATGAAACTGCATCAGATAAATTTTGCCTTTAGTAAGACATGGGCACCGGTACTCATTTACTTAGACTGCCTCAGGAAGTTTACAACTCAGTGTCAGCATCAGATCTTAATTTCACAATGAGAGCCTACAAATTTTATTATAGTGCATATTGTCACTACTAAAATCTCATTAAGATCTGCAGTTACCTAATTGAAGTATAGAATGATGTGCAATGTTAATAAAATGACAATGACACTCAAATGTCATTTAAAGCAATAACAAGTTTTAAAGTGTCTAAAATTTTATGCTACTATGTATGATGGGCCACTCATTTTTTCAATAAATGTTTATTATCTCAATAAAGTCAACTTAAATTATTTGGGGGAATAGAGCTCTACCATAATATAGGTAACATGATCATTTTACCCCTCTATATTACCTTGCTAGAAATGATTAAATCAATTAAGTTAATATTTTATGTTTATACAGAGTTTGGTTTTATTGAAAACATTGATTTAAAATTAATTAAATATCCTCCGAAATTTTTATTAGCTTTAGACCTATTAAGAGGAGGGCATATAAGGGCATTTAATCTGAAAAAAAAGGAAAAGTGACACAAAAAAATTTAAAACCCCATAAACCTAATAATCCACTAAATATTTTGTTATTTATTCAACTTTTGTGATCTCATTCTAACATTAAATGAATGACCTAAAATGTGCTTACACCTGAAAAAGAAATAAATTGCTCATTCAAGTGTAGAGCCCTTAGTATAATACTTCTATCCACGAAGCTTCAAATATTTGTTGATTGATATGTGGCACTACATTATTCAATCCTCAGGTCACAAACTTCTGGGCATTTCAATTAATTTCTTCTGTTCAAACACATTTTAATTGATGACTTCAGAAACTAACAGCTGCATAAGAGCCTGTAGGGAAAAGTCTGTTATTGCAAATAGCAATAGATGTGGTAACCTAGTACTCTTAAGTCATAATGATTGGAACTTTATTTTGATTCATAAAGGTTGTAAGCGAAAATGAAAAACTAATATACAAGGTATTATTTAAAGTTACCTTTTTAGAAAAAAAAGTCATATATTTTAACCTGACATGTATGAATATTATGTTGACTGCAAATTAAGTTTTTATTACATCCCAATTGACAGGAACTTTGACTCTCTTCATGAAAATTGCTTCGATTTCCCTAACATCATGGTAATGATAATATAAATATCTAATAATGCTGCACTGCACCATAGCCTATTGTAGAATGTCCACTACTAAGAGACAGCAGGAAATAAGATTCTCTTCCTATGCTGTTCCAGCTGTATAAACTTTAACAAGTCACCGAACTTTCAACTTCTTATTTTTACCTATAAAATGATCATTATTAATTTATTCAATAAATATTAAGTTTGTGATTACTGCATGCCAGCTATTATTCTGGACTATGAAACAATTGTAAAGTGAGAGATGAGGTGCCTGATCACACAGAAGTTCATTTTTATAGTAGGCAAAAGACAATAAAAATACTAAGAAAGTATCAGCTACTGATAAAGTTATACGGGGGAAAAAAAAAACAACACTTCAAATGCAGGGTTAATTAAAGGACTATTTGAGGGCATCCAAATGAAGAGAGGGCTTACAGGAAGAACATCACCAAGGAGACAGCAGTTTTAAAAGTCCTGAATTGGAAAGAATTTGTTATAATTGAATAACATAAAGATGGATGCTTAGAACTGAAAGATGGTAGAAGATGGACATAGAAAGCAGAGCATGTAGGTGGTTGAAGAAAAGCGAACAAAGTTTCAATTTTATTCTATAACAGTTAAAAGGCATCAGAATTTTATTAATTAATAGACTTTAGAGCAGTATTCAATTTACAGAAAAATCTAACAGAAAGTACAGAGCATTCCCATAAAACTCTTCATCTCCTCACCTGCCACCCACAGTCTGCCCTGTTATTAACACCTGTGGCATATTTGTTACAACCAATGGGAAAATATTGTTACATGATTACTAATTAAATTCCATAGTTTACAGTGGAGTTCACTCTTTGTTTTGTGCATTCTATAGGTTTTGACAAATGTATAATGCCACATACCCACCACTGCAGCACCATGAAAATACTTATTCCTGTGTCCTACCTATTCAGCATTTTATCATACATTGATTAATCATACATTAACGTAGCCTTTTCTAACTGGCTTCTTTCTCTTAGCAATATGCTTTGAAGATTCCTCCATAGCTTTCCTGGCATGTAGCTCATTATTTCTTCTTCTTGTAATATTCCCTTGTCTGGATGTGCCACGGTTTCTTTATCCATTTACCTGTTAAAGGGCATTTTGGTTGCTTCCAAGCTTTGGCAACTATACATAAAACTGCTATATCCATTAGTGTGCAGGTTTATGTGTGGACATAAATTATCAGCTAATTTGAAGAATAAGGAGTAAAGTCACTGGATTGTTTGTGAAGACTATGTTCAGTTTTGTAAGAAACTACCAAATTGTTTTGCAAAGTAGCTATACCATTTTGCATTCCTATCAGCAACAAATGAGAGTTCCTGTTGCTCTGTATCCTTTCCTTCATTGGGTGTTGTCAGTGTTTTGCATTTCAGCTATCCTAATAGATGTGTAGTGGTATCTCATTGTGGTTTCAATTTGCAGTTCTCTGGTGACATATGATGTTGAGTATCTTTTCATATGATCGTAGGCCAACTGTGTATGTTTGGGGGGTAGATGTCTGTTCAGATATCATGTTCATTTTATAATTCAGTTATTTGTTTTCTTATTGCTCAGTTTTAAGAGTTATTTCTATATTTTGAATACTAGTCTTTATCAGATATATGCTTTGCAAGAATTTTACCCAAGCTAGTGGTTTGTCTTTTTCCTTCTTTTAAAGGTGTCTTTGCAGAAGAAGGTTTAAATTTTAATAGGGTCCAACATATCAAAATTTTCTTTCGTGGATCATGTTTTGGGTGTTATTCCTAAATATTTATCACCAAACCCAAGGTCATTCAGATATTTTCCTATGTTTTCTTCTAGGAATTTTATAGTTTTACATTTTACATGTAGGTCTATGATCCATTTTTATTTGACTTTTTGTGAAAGGTGTGAAGTTTGTGTCAAGATTTCTTTAATTTTTTGTATGTGGATGTCCAGTTGTTCCAGAACTATTTTTTGAAAAGACAATCTTTTCCCCCATTGAATTGCCTTTGCTTCTTTATAAAAGATCTGTTTAATGTTAGGAACCTATTAAAAAGGGCAATCGATTACATGATTTTTTTTTTCAAATGTTACTGCACTATATAGAGAATGAATTGTTATAGCAGTGGGGAGAAGATAGATTAAGAGAGATTCCTGAGATTAAGTCAAAACTTGCTGGTATTTTGGGACATGAGGCAGAGAAAAAGCAAGAAATCAGGACATAATAAGGCTTTAGCAGTCTGAAAATATTCAACTGAGACAAACAACCTCTTAAAGTTACATTTAACTCAAGGCTCTATGACTTTAATATTATTGTGAAATCTGTGAGTTGTAAAAATCTTAAAGGGCTTGTTTATTAAAATTTTTATTTTTATTTTTGTATTAAACAATTGATTGTGTATTTTTAAAATTTTACTTTATTTTCAATTTTATGTACTTTCAATTAATATGAAGTTGGTTATTCTACCAACATACCATGACCTAGGATGGTTAGGAGACATGAAAAAATACTTTGAGAGGATGTATCCTCAAGATGTTAGTATGTTAAATACCCTAATTTCTTTTCAGACTGATAGGAGCAAGAATGATAGGTAATATTTACTTTTGACATTACGTTTAATAATTTCTTATGACGAAGATCACAATATGTTGGTTTATTTTAAACTTAAATTATTTCTGGCAATTTTTCAAACAAAAAAATGATACTCTATGTAGAGTCTTGTCACTGTTGATTAGTACATTTAAAATAATTGAACAATCAAAAAGACATTAGATTTTAATAGTAAGTTCTGCACAAACTGAAACTTGGGAGGAGATTTATCACACTAATGATAATAATCTTATATAAAATATAGTCCACTTACATAATTAGGCAAAACCACAAAGGAGAGAATAATGGTTACTGCAACTCTAAAATGAAATATCCATTCTCTAGGGAGGTAAGGTCTAATAATCAGAAAAGGTTTCTAAAAATATTGCTTTTAATTTTCCTTTTATTTTGGATACTCTAAAGCCATCATATTTGGAAACTTCTTAGTTGCATCCATTATGCTACTACTCACCTAGATTACAACATGGGTTTCTATAGGAGACTATGAGAATAACAGTACCTGAATTGTGGTATGGCTTTCCCATATTCTTCTCCTTAAACTTTTCATATGAATCCAGATTTCTTTTTGCCAATACTTATCATGAAGCAACCAAAAAATATGTGTTTGCCATATTGTGCAGACATGAAATTTACTAAATTCTACTAACATATTTCACCTGTTGTAATATCTGTGATCTCTTAGTAGGTTTATAAATAATAGCGTGTCTGCACAGGTGACTGCATAATATTTCTACCCAAAAAGGCTGAGGAAGGAAGTATATATTTTGTGCAAGTCACATCTTCATAAAACAAAAGCTAGTAAAATATTATGCTGTTATTATTGTTATTTATTTATTTATAGTTATGAAAAGTAGAAGTAAGCACCACCACAAAAATGCCCCCAGAAAGTTTGTGTTCTGAATGTTATATGCTGGAGAACAATTTAAAAGTCAGATAGTTTCAGCTACTAATCTTATGGATGAGTCCCTTCTAACACATTTAGTTCTGTGACTCTCAAATCTGGATCCAATTAGGATAATTCTATGAATTATTTAAAATTATAAATCCATAGTTTCTATTCAGAAAAAATGAATAAAAATAGTTTGAGAGATGGCCTATTTACCAATATATTCTAAGAGCTCTGCCTTTGAGCCTAATGTGCCACAAGAGTTATGAAAAATTGCCCTTACTTATATTTGTGAGCACAAGTTACAGCCATTTCTACACCCATTGTCTAATACTATGTGAGCATGACTAACTAGAGAACTTTGAAATCTCCAAAGATCAATAAAAATTTTCTTGGACTTCTTAAATGGTGGTGTGAGGAGCTCAGTAAATGCTTTCCCTGGGAAAAGCACCATTTATCTGATGAAAATTATAACACACACACACACACACACACACACACACACACACACACATCTACTGTATTAGTCTGTTCTCATACTGCTATAAAGACATACCTGAGACTGGGTAATTTATGGAGAAAAGAGGTTTAATTGACGCACAGTTCTGCAGGCTGTACAGGAGGCATGGCTGGGGAGGTCTCAGGAAATGTACAATCATAGCAGAAGGTGAAATGGAAGCAGGTCAATCTTCCTATATCTTCCTATGGTGGAGTAGGAGAGTGAGAGAACAGAAGGGGAAGGGTCACACATTTTTAAACAACCAGATATTTTGAGAACTCACTTACTATCACAAGAACAAGGGTGATATCCACCTCCATGATCCAATCACCTCACACCAGGTCCCTTCTCCAACATTGGGAATTACAATTCAACATGAGATTTGGATCCAGATACAAAGCCAAACTGTATCATTCCACCCCTGGCCACTCCCAAATCTTACATCCTTCTCATATTACAAAATATAATCATGCCTTCCCAGCAGTCACCCAAAGTCTTAACTCATTCCAGAATTAACTCAAAAGTCCAAGTCCAATGAGACTGTAAAATAAAAAAAACAAATTAGTTCTATTCACGATACAATGTTGGTACAGGCATTGGGTAAATGTTTGCGTTCCAAATGGGAGAAATTGGTTAAAACAAAGGGGCTACAGGCCCCCTGCAAGTCTGAAACCCAGCAGGGCAGTCATTAAATCTTTTTTTTGTTTTTGAGACGGAGTCTCACTCTGTCACCCAGTCTGGAGTGCAGTGGCATGATCTTGGCTCACTGCAACCTTCACTTCCCAGATTCAAATGATTCTTCTGCTTCAGCCTCCCGAGTAGCTGGGATTACAGGCATGCACCACTATGCCAGGCTAATTTTTATATTTTTCGTAGAGATGGTTTTTCACCATGTTGTCCAGGTTGGTCTCAAACTCCTGACCTCAGGTGATCGGCCTGCTTGGCCTCCCAAAATGCTGGGATTACAGTCATGAGCCACCACGCCCAGCCCATTAAATCTTAAAGCTGCAAAATAATCTTCTATGACTCCATGTCTCACATCCAGCCCACACTGATGCAAGGGCCAGGGAGCTCCCAAGGCCTTGGGCAGCTCCACCCCTGTGGTTCTGCAGGGTACAGCTCCTGCAGGTGTTTCACAGGCTGGCATTGAGTGTCTGTAGGTTTTCCAGGCAAAGGGTGCAAGCTGTTGGTGTGTCTACCATTCAGGGATCTGGAGAATGACGGCCCTCTTCACAGCTGCACTAGGCAGTGCTGCAGTGGGGCTTCTGCATGGGGGTTCCAACCCTAACTTTCCCCATTGCACTGCCCTAGAATAGGTTCTCCATGAGGCACACCCCCCCCCACCCCCGGTAGCAGACTTCTGCCTAGACAGCCAGGCATTTCCATACATCCTCTGAAATTTAGGTGGAGGTTCCAAAACCTCAAGACTTGCCTTCTGTACACCTGCAAGCCCAACACCACATGGAAGCCCCCAAGTTTCAGGGCTTGCATCCCCTGAAGCCATGGCCTGAGCTCTACCTTGGCCCCTTATAGCTATGACTGGAGCTTGAGTGGCTGGGATACTGGGTGCCATGTCCTGAGGCTGAACAGAGCAGCAACACCCTGGGCCTGGCCCACAAAACCATTTTTTCCTCCTAGGCCTTCAGGAATGTGCTAGAAGGGGCTGCTATAAAATGCCCTGGAGACATTTCCCCCATTATCTCGGCTTTTAACATTCAGCTCTTCTTTACTTATGCAAATTTCTTCAGACTTGAATTCCTCCCCAGAAAATGGGTTTTTCTTTTCTACCACATGATCAGGCTGCAAACTTTCCAAACTTTTATGCACTGCTTCCCTTTTAAATGTAAGTTCTAGTTTCAGGTCATTTCTTTGTTTATGCAAATAGGCGTAGGCTTTTAGAAGTGGCCAGGCCACATCTTAAGTGCTTTTCTTTTCTTTTTTTTTTTTTTTTTTTTTAAGATGGAGTCTTGCTCTGTCCCCCAGGTTGGAGTGCAGTGGCGCGATCTCGGCTCACTGCAAGCTCCGCCTCCTGGGTTTACGCCATTCTCCTGCCTCAGCCTCCCAAGTAGCTGGGACTACAGGCGCCCGCCACCTCGCCAGGCTAGTTTTTTGTATTTTTTATAGAGACGGGGTTTCACTGTGTTAGCCAGGATGGTCTCGATCTCCTGACCTTGTGATCCGCCCGCCTCGGCCTCCCAAAGTGCTGGGATTACAGGCTTGAACCACCGCGCCCGGCCTTAAGTGCTTTTCTACTTAGAAATTTCTTCCACCAGATACCCAAAATCATCTCTCTCACAAAGTTCCATAGATCTCTAGAGCAGGGGCACAACATGTCCAGTCTCTCTGCTAAAGTATACCAAGAATGACCTTTACTTTGGTTCCTAATAAGTTCCTCATCTCCCTGTGAGACCACTGTATTCTAGAGCTCACTGCCCATATCACTATCAGCATTTTTTGTCACAATCATTCAACAAGTCTCTAGGAAGTTCCAAGCATTCACTCTTCTTTCTGTCTTTTTCTGAGCTTTCCAACCTGTTCCAACCTCTGCCCATTATCCAGTTCCTTAGTTGCTTCCACATTTTCAGGTATCTTTATAGCAATGCCTCATTTCTCTGGTACCAATTTTCTGTATTAGTTCATTCTCACACTGCTATAAAAACATATATGAGACTGGGTAATTTTTGGAGAAAAGAGGTTTAATTGACTCACAGTTTCACATGCTATACAGGAGGCATGGCTGAACAGGCCTCAGGAAACTTACAGTCATGGCAGAAGGTGAAGGAGAAACAGGCATAATCTTCACATGGCACAGCAGGAGAGAGAAAGAGTGAAAGGAGAAGTGCTACACACTTTTAAACAAAGTTTATATTATGTTTTTATACTCTTGAAATATTTTAATATTCCTAAATAATTTTAGAAACATTTACTATAATTTATAAATTTACAAGAAATATTTACATTTGGAAGAAATATACTTTCAAAATCACTTAATACAAAACAGAGAAATAATAATCTTATAATTATTAAATGAATTAAGCAGTGAAAACTTTTACCCAAGAGAAAGCCGTACACGAATTGGATTTTTGAAATGAGTTTAACAGAATATTCAAAACATAAATAATTATAAACATGCAGAAAGTTTTTTAGAGTATAAAATGGAGGGAAATCTCTCAGGCAAATACAAACTTAATACCAAAAGCCAACAAAGACAACATGAGAAAGGAAAATACTGGCCAGTGTCAAATTTTGAGATGTAACGAATGAAGATAGAAAAATCATAGACAAAGTATTAGTAATCCAAATCCAGTGATACATAAAAATGATAATGTATCATGTTCCAGTTTGTTTTTTCCTTCTAGAAATTTGTTTGTTCTAACATTAGAAAATTAATAAAAGTAATTCAACACTTGTGGAGAATAAAGAAAGAAAATTATGTCTCTAAATACAAAAAAGCAGTTAAAAATACTATTTATTTATTTAAAAGTTCAAAGTAAAAGCAGAGAAGTTGAGGTGCTTAGCTTGATAACTAAATCCCCAAAACTATGATAAGCATCATAATTGAAATTATACATTCGTGAACTATTTCTCTCTACATTTGGATGCAAGACAAAGATGCTGTATCTGTTTTCAAATTATTGTCTCTCAACCCCAAAAGCACACCTCAACATCTGCTTATGGATGGGTTACGACTTGAACCCTTAAAATATATTCCTCTTTTTCTAGGTGTATCTCTATTAGCTTTTGCCAATAAAATTCACCAGAAGGAGATAGGAAAGAGGAATAGAAGAAAAAGATTTATTTCTGATTTCATCAACAAACATTAATTGAGAACTTACTATGTTCTTGGTCACTCTCTTCTGCTGTTCTATTTGTTTATGTTCACATCAATCCCATACAATCTTGACTAACACAGAGTTACACCGTGTTGAAATAAAATAGTATAAATCTGCTTTGTTCTTTTTTAAAGAAGCTAAATTTTACTATTCTTGATTCTTTGAATTTCTATACAAATTTTGAAATCAACTTCTTAATTTATATATGTTGAAAGCTATTGGAATTTTAATAAGAATTTCTATAAATTTATTAAATAGTTGGGGGAACTAACATCTTAGCAATGTTAAAATTTCCAATACATAAACATGGTCAACTCTTTTTATATAAATCTTCTTTAAGTTCTCTTGATAGTGCTTTACAGCTTTCACTGTAGAAGTCTTATATGTATTTAGTTATTCCTATTTATGCAATACATTTTGATAATGTAAACATAATTTTATTACACATTCTAGTTATTTGTGCTACTAAATAAAAATGCAATTGATTTCTGTGTATTGACTTTACAGCCTACATTCTTACTAATATCCTTTACTATAATTCTAGCAGTGAGTTGGTTTTTGAGGGGTTTTTTGGTAATTTTTATTTCAATAACTTTATGGATAAAAGTAATTTTTGGTTGCATGGATAACTACTATAATGGTAAAGTTGGGCTTTTAGTGTACCAGTTACCCAAATAATGTATACAGTGTACCTAATAGTCAACTTTGCATCCCCGCCCCCTTCCCACCCACCACCCTTCTGAGTCTCCAGTGACCATTATACCACTCTAAATCCCTTTGTGTACCCAAAGCTTAGTTCCCTTTTATAAGTGAGAACATACAGTATTTGGTTTTCCATTCCTGAGTTTTTTAAATTTTTAAGCTTTTGATGCAAACTATCTTCTGTATTAAACACATTTTTAATTCTTCCTTTCTAATCTCTCTGTTTTTATTCTTGCCTTACTGCACTACTGATACTTTTCACAACAATATTTAATAGAAGTGGATATGCAATAGAAGCATCTGTACCTTTTCTTAATCATAAAGGGAATAACCTCAATACTCTGTGACTTTTTTGTTTGTTTGTTCTTTCGTTTGTCTTTAAAGATGCAGTCTGTCAGATTGCAGAAATTTCTCTCAACTCCTGCTTTGCTTTGCTAAAATGTTTATGATGGATAGAGTTTAATTTTACGAGATGATTTTTGTTTCTTCTTTGATATGATGAATTGTTTTTTCCTCCTTTATCTTTTAATGTGAAAAAAATTATACTGACTGAGTTTTTAATGTTAAAGCAATCTTGGTTTCTTGGGTTAAACTCCAGTGGTCATTGTATATTTTTGTTTTTTTGTTTTGCTAGACTGTACTTGCCAGTACTTTACCTAGGATTTTTTTTTTTTTTTTGAGGTTGTATTCCTGAGGGAAATTGGTTTCATTTTTTTGTCTCACAATGTTTTAGCCAGGCTTTAGTATCAGATATATTTTGACTTATAAAAATTATTGGGAAGTGCCTCTTACCCTGCCATGACAACCTTGAAGGCTACATATTTCACACTTAGTAAGAATAACATGGAGATACACAACTTGACTGTAGAACACTGTGAGACTTGAGGAAATAATGTGATATATTAGAAATGTAAGAGTATGGATTTTATAATCAGCTAAATCTACTAATAGTCATAGTTACATCCACTACCAACTAGTTCTCTGATCTTGGGCAATAATGCCTGAGAGCAATCCCCAAATATTTCCTGCATTCAAGTATCCTTCGCAGCCTGCTTTCTGGGAACCATAATCTGTAACATGAAATGCATCTAAGATGTTTCACTGTGGCCTCTAGAAGTTGGAAGAGGAGTTCAGTGGTTTTCATGGTTGTATGTGAAGGAACACAAAAGTTATTAAATGAATGACAGTCAGAGACACTTCCAAGTCAAGGAGACAACCAGCCCAGGAAAGAGGTTGTGGAAACAGACTGAACAATAAATAGTTCTCAATAGTGGAGCTGAAACTGAACTGAACACCTCTTCGAGGAAAGGCCACCTGCTACCTAAGTGTAAATAATTACCTCAGCAGAGCCTACCAGACCAGTTGAGAAAACCTCAGGGGTTCAGGGATACCTCCCCACCACCAGCATGTGGCCAGTCATGGAGCCATGGAGATCTCTGCCTCTCTATCCTGCTTCAGGGCCCCAACAATGAAGCACCCAGGTCTTAGTTGGGGGTAGGAGTACCTCCAAGCCATAGCATGCCCTCTGCTTACTACAAGCAGGGATACCTGTGCTGCAATAGAGAATACGAGATAACCTCTGAATCAGGTTCAGAATTAGAGATTTTTTAATGAAAAAGAATGAGTTCTAAATACCAAAATTAGGCTGCTATAGTAGACAAGAGTTACTATAGTAACTGAAAACTTATGGAGTCTGGCAAAAATGGTTTGGCAGAGGACCTAGAATGTAATGAAAAATTGGAGTTCAACAGAGACATTATTGAAGGACAGTTATTAGAGAAAAGAATATATATTTATTGATGAACTTTTAATAAAAATTATTTGTTCTTGGCCGGGCGCGGTGGCTCAAGCCTGTAATCCCAGCACTTTGGGAGGCCGAGACGGGTGGATCACGAGGTCAGGAGATCAAGACCATCCTGGCTAACATGGTGAAACCCCGTCTCTACTAAAAAATACAAAAAAATTAGCTGGGCGAGGTGGCGGGCACCTGTAGTCCCAGCTACTCGGGAGGCTGAGGCAGGAGAATGGCATAAACCCAGGAGGCGGAGCTTGCAGTGAGCTGAGATCCGGCCACTGCACTCCAGCCTGGGCGACAGAGTGAGACTCCGTCTCAAAAAAAAAAAAAAAATTTGTTCTTTATTTTCTAGGAATGTATATATAAGGTTGAAATTATTTCTTCCATAAATGTTTCAGTAAAAGCATATATGGCTGAAATTTCCTGCATAGAAGGTTCTTTTTATTTAATGATTTAATCTTTTGTTAGATATAAAATTATTCAGCATTTTTTCCTTTTGTGTTAGCTTTTGTTAACCTGTTTTTCTAAGAATATTTCTGTTTCAACTGAAGTGTCAAATGTATTACCATAAATTACTTGCTCTTTTCTTATTATCTATTTAATGACTGTAGAACCTAAAGTGATATATCCAATTTAATTCTTGATATTGTAATTTTCTCTCTCTTTTTTCTATTATGGTGTGTGTGGGTGGAGGGCAGTTCTTAATCTTATAATTTCTTCAAATAATTAACTTGTCTTTGTTACTTTTCTCTATTGTTTTTATTATACTACCAATTGTTTATATTTCTTTTGTGTTAAATAACACTTTTGTAACATTTCACTTTAACTGTTGACAGTTTAAGTAATCATAGTCTATAAAAAAAATTAAAGTTTTACTCAGGCAGATATTGCAAAATTTTAATTAAAATTCTATCTTCTGTCAGCAAACTATAGCCTGAAGGCCAAATCTAGCTTTCCTCCTATTTTAAAAATGCTTTGATTGAAATAGAACCACGTGCATTCGTTTGCATATTCTGTCTGGTTACTTTTGCCTCATAACAGTAGGCAGAGTTGAGTAGTTGCAACAACAACCTTAGCGGCTTGTAAATCCTAAAGAGTTACTATTATTGACCTTTCACAGAAAGAGTTTGCCACTCTCTCTTCTGTTCCATATGAAATATGCCATAAGCATACTGATTAATTGTAACTAAGAGGTTTAGGAAAGTTGATTTTTGAGGTAGATGTATTGTTTTCTTCCCTTTACAAAATTTATTTCCACCCATAATATTCATGTTGAGAACCTCAACAACCATAAGTTGAATACCTTACTCCATATACGGCTATGTGCTAGGGTAGCAAATACATGATTCACCATGTTTCTTCACATTTACTCATATTTGTATTTAACATAGGAATATTTGCAAGTGTACAAAGCACCTCAAAGGCATCTCAAAGGCACAGAAACTGGAAGAGCAAATGTTTCTTGAGCAGGTAAGTTAACGCTCTTAGAGAAGTTGATATTTGATGAGTAAGGCTTTACCAGCTGGATAAGGAAGTTTCAAGGCAGGAAGAGTCAGCAAGGACATGAGTATGAATGGATGCACCTCACCTCTGCGTTCCCCACTCTATTGCACACAGAGTCTTCTATATTCCCACTTCTTTTGGGCTCACTGTAGTCTAACTATTTTTGGGTGGCACTCTCTTTGTTTAAAAAGTACAGGGATTGACTGTTAGGTTCATTGTTGTTGCTATGTTGTGAATCTTTTTTTAATATATATATTAGAAAGTGACATTTCAAATTATGAATTGCCTGATAACTTTGAATATAAGATACTATAATTTAAATTTTTCTTTACATAAAACAGTTTAATCCTAGGAAACAATACTTAAACATCACTTAAAAAACAAACACTAAACTGATTATTTTAAATAAAATGCACCACTGTATTTGAATTCTGATTTTGTTCAAGAAAGAAATGGGCGATCATATGTGGCAACATGGGTTAACTTTCAAGTAAAATGTTTCTTAACTGTTAATTCAGACTTTTAACAGCAGTCCTTTTCAAACTATATTTCAGGAAATATTGCTATCAAATAATATATTAATTGTCTTTTTTTAATGAAATGAGTCAGTGGTTAATATTATGCAGCCAAGTAAGTATGAAGAATTCTTATACTCTAAACTCTATTCTTGCTTGTATATTCTGCTGACTTACTTATTAAAGCCTCTATAAAGTGCTCAAGTAAAGACTATTTGGCTTAACTCAACAGTTGCTAAGTAGATAGAATAATTGAAGTCTTTTTTGACTTTCCAGATTCTTTTTGACTTTAAAACACAAGACTGGAAATCACAACTCTACAGTACTGCTTTTTATTGTCTATGTTCCAGAATATTTAGCATTAAAAAGAATATTTTTCTTTTTCCTATTAAATTTCTTCGATTTGTCCACAATTCTTTAACCTTGAATTATTCCTTTTCATTCAGTCTTAGTTGCAAAACATATTTTGTTATATATTTATGAAAAGGATCTGTAATTTTTTAGATAATATAGAGGAAGATATAATTATTTTTAATTATTGTATTTAAAAATTGGATGCATTACTTTTTCTCTACAGAGTTTCTGATGTATTTTATAAATATTTATATTTTGATGAGAGGAATGATAGTTTATTGGTCTACTACATACAGTTACTTGCAAATAATCTTACTTAGGTAAAAATAAGTAGTGAAATTATATTTTCAAAATAAATCTGGAAATATGTGCAATAAAGTGTTTGACCAATGACACTTCAGTAGATGATATACTAGTCCATACGTACAGCCTTTTCCCAACTACAAAATAATGAATTCTATCTTTTCTTTTCAGCTGTGTGTGGTACTGTTAAAGCAAGTTAGACAGATTAAAGCTACCGTCTTTTCAAACTTCTAACCTGGGAAATCTTAATATCAATCCATGAACTCAATGAGCCTCAGTGGACCCCGGATTCTATCCTTCCCGTAACTCTCTAATGGATGGCAGAACCTGGAAGCTGATAAAACGCAGCTGATCTGGGACTAGTTCCAAATTCCTGCCACCTCTCTTTCGTTGTTTTTTTCTTGGAATTTGAACCTCTCTCTCAGGAGCTGTTTTCCTTTCAGAGCCAGTTTTCTTTTCTCTTAATCCACTTATTTCTCCCCTCTCATCAGAGACCTAAGTATACTATTCTCGGATGGGTTTCTATTTCCAGATACTAGTCTGTGCTTACCAGGATTTATTTACTTACTTCCCAGGTTTTTTCTGCTTCTCTTGACTTCTTCCTAAACCCCTGCTACATCTTTTTTTCTCTCTGCTTTCCTGGAACCTATGTGGCAAGGCCCACCTCTGAAGTGTCATGACAATCTCTCAGTTACGCCTCTTAAAGCAAGAGTAATATACCCCCTTATTTCATTGGCCTCATGTCTCAACTCATTCAACCTTTAGTTCTCAACTTTAATGTCACTTATGAGAGTAGTGTTTCCTGATCCTCCAGATTACAGTTGAAAACCGCTGATATATGTTCAATGTATTACAATAATATAATCATATACTACAATGATATTATATTATTATAATTATTATATTATTATAATTATAATTATTATAAATTATAATATATAACATATATCAGCAGTTTTCAACTGTAATCTGGAGGATCATAAAACAATATGTGTTATAAAAATAATAATATTAAGTGGGCTGGGCACGGTGGCTCACACCTGTAATCCCAGCACTTTGGGAGGCCAAGGTGGGTGGATCATGAGGTCAGGAGATAGAAACCATCCTGGCTAACACGGTGAAACCCCATCTCTACTAAAAATACAAAACATGAGCCAGGAGTGGTGGCGGGCACCTGTAGTCCCAGCTACGTGGGAGGCTGAGGCAGGACAATGGCGTGAACCTGGGAGGCAGAGCTTGCAGTGAGCCGAGATTGCGCCAGCCTGGGCGACAGAGTGAGACTCCATCTCAAAAAAAAAAATAATAATAATAATAATAATAATAATATTAGTGATAAAATAAGTGTTAGGCTCTTAGGTCATCTTCTTCATATTACTCATCACAAAGATGACTTTAGTGAGTGTTATTCTATATCACCATAGGCACCTCACCTGCCTTTTTTAGCACTGTACCTTCAATATTTAGGATAGTGCCTAGAAAATAATGGATGTGCAATAAATGTTTGCTGAATTCATGTTAAATGCCAGGATTACACAATGTAATTTCTCTTTTCTTAAACTAAAAAATTGACATTCATTATTCTTATTTTTAAAGACATATATCACATATATTGTTTTTTTTCTGAAGCATTAATATGCTATACCCCTTTAGTTTATTCTAATAAAGACTTTGCAGGTCTCAGTTCACTACAAAAGGCTGACTAACTCACTATAACATACAATTATCAGAATGAATAGAGCCCCGATTCATATTCTGTTTGGCATGTGCTTCTTGGCTGCCTTTGACTATGCTTTATTCTACTTAGGAATACTGAGAAAATCTAAGGAAGTGGAAGTTTGCAAAATTTTAACTGGGTTTAAGACAAAAAACAAAGCCAAAACCTTACAAATAGTAGGCCTTTCTGTGGGGTCAAATTCATTTCTGAGCCTGCAATCCATTGGGGAAATAAGTGTTAGGGAGCCGCCAGGCATTCCAAGTCCCAGTGACAGTCCTGGGAAAATCAGAGTCAATCTGGAACTCCCTTGAATTCTTCTAGAGAGACTCATACACTTTATGGTAACTCATGAGTGTGTGTAGCTACCTCTTAATATCCTCAGGGAGTATAGTATTGACAGCAATCGCCGCAACAGTACATACAGGCAAAGATGCTGATCTATTGATTCTGGGTTATGCTTTATGGTTCAACTTCACTTCCCTGCAAGGTTTCTGGCTGACACCTAAAGTTTCATTATGAACTTTTTCTCATCTACATTTTCTACAATATACACAAATATACACAATATTTTCTACAATATATACATGTCAGTTTAGAATTCTTAAAAATATCTACAGAACAACTCCACTAAATTCCTGAGAATATTCCTGTATATGTCAATTATAAGCCGTTTTTTCTATCCTATGAAAAGCAGAAAAGTAGTTAAAAAGAGAAGTAGAATATAACATATGTAGCCAGCAATAGTTAGACCGAATTCTCTAATGGAATGTCATGTTACAATATAACCAGATCTTGTGTGCAGTACAACAAACATATATGTTTAAAGCACTACTGGGCCAAAAGTAAACTGGAAAATTTCTGAGTTCACTTAGGAGAAAATTATGAGCTAGTAAGCAATGAAAGGGGTCAAAGTTCCAATAACAGCTCTAGGAAT
This sequence comes from Macaca thibetana thibetana, assembly GCF_024542745.1. Lineage (NCBI taxonomy): Eukaryota > Metazoa > Chordata > Mammalia > Primates > Cercopithecidae > Macaca > Macaca thibetana. The sequence goes on from NC_065584.1 coordinate 59,518,699, forward strand.
TCAGCTTCAAGTCCAGAATAAGGTGAGGAACTGAATCTGAATTTCCTATATATAAACCGGCCCCCAAAGTAGTGAATGTAGTACCAAGTGAATTATGCTACAATTCCCACCACACACACAAAAATGCCAGTAATCTCCCTTAGTGACAACATCACTAATTTAGACCCTCAGGATTCCCACAGATTAAATTGAATAAAATATTCATTTAAAATTAAAACAGAAAACAAACAAAAAAAATCTGGGGATCAAATTAGCAAATAGCATCATGCAATGAAGACCCAAAGATTTCAAATATTGGAAATACTAGATATGGCATATAAGTAGTTACATAGAAAATGGTTAAAAAGAAAGGATTTTTTAAACAATCAGAGTATAATAAAATACTGAAAATGAGCAGAAAATACATAAAAATGACCAGAAGTGCATAAATAGGTGCTGTACACTGAGATTAAAACATCAATGAAGGGGTTAATTGATAGATTCTTTTTAGAATAAAACATAATATTACTGATCTTAAAGAGATATGTGCTTGTTTGGTTTGTTTGTTTGTTTTTGAGAAAGAGTCTTGCTCTGTAACCCAGGTTGGAGTGTGGTGGTGGAACCATAGCTCACTGCAACCTCAAACTCTTGGATTTAAGCGATCTTCCCACCTCAGCCTCTCTAGTAGCTGGGGCCACAGGCACCACCGTGGTCGGCTATTATTTTTCTTTTTCTTTTTTCTTTTTTCTTTTTCTTTTTTAAGTGGAGAGGAGGCCTCACTATGCTGCTCAGGTTGTTCGTGAACTCCTGGGCTCCAGCAATCCTCCTGCCCCAGCTACCCAAATTATTGGGATTACAGGCATGAGCCACTATGCTCAGCCTTCAAGATATATTTAAATACATCACCCTAAATGCAATAGAGAGAAAAGTAGATAAAATATATTTAAAAGAAAATAATATATATTTATGATAAAATGAAAAAATGTAAGTCTATAAGAAAAAAGTCAATTATAGAATTCATGAAATTAAAACATTCAAAGAGATAATGAGTGAAAATTTTCCAGAACTGTTGAACAATATATACATTTACAATTATAGATATCAGGATATATATCAAATAGGATGTCTAAAAATATCTATATCCAGATAAATTTTGGTAACAAAATTTTAAAGAAGCATAGAAAAAGTTTTAAACACAAATATCTAAAAGGAATATAAAAGAAAGATAGACTGATAATGGTTGCTTCAACGGCAACAATGGAATAGAATTAAGTTGAATATTTTTTTCCAAATTCAGAGAAAAGCATGTCAAGCTGAGATTGTATTGTGTAGCCACAATAACTCTTTCTAGAATGGATGTGGAAAGAATATATTACCATGGAAAGAAAAGCTGAATTTATCACCAATAGATCTTCTGCTAAAGCATATTTTTTAAGGTATACTTAAGAAAGAAAGATACTGATTCAAGAATGATAAAATACACAAGAGTGAATGCTGAGCAAAGACACTTATAGGTGTATAGGTACACATATGTGTATATAAACAAAAGTTTGTAAACAATAATAATTGAAATAGTAATAATGATGCATAATATTTAGATTTAAGTTTAATTACCAAAGATATCCAGACAATAATAGAATGTATGTCAGAGGGGGTGATTCAAATTAGATGTTCTGAAGTCCCTGTTTTATTTGGAAGGTAGTTGATACCCGCACGTAATTTAGATTTTATTTCTAGTATGCAAGATAAAATTTCAAAGATGACAATTAAAAAATTAGAAGTAGTATATAATTTCAAAATTGGTAGAAAATACATGTGCTACAAATCCAACAAATACAGAAAGCAAATTGTAGTTAGGGAAGAAATAAGTCCAATTATATTGATTATCACAAGGAAGTTAATTGAAATATGAGTTAAAAGGTAGAAATTGTCAGATAGTATAAAAATTATGTCAATGAATAAGCCATTTGTGAGAGACACTTATATAAGTAGGCTGAGAGTTAAAATACTAGAAAATATCATTCAAAGTAAATACTCAAAATGAAAATTAAGATAGCTATATTGATAGTATATTGATAGTATACAAGTAGAGTATAATGCAATGCAACAGCATTAATAAGGAGAAAGAGGTTTACCTCATATGTACCTAAATATTTTAATGAGGCAAAATGAATAAAATAATAAACACAAATAATTAATTAATGCTCAAAAAAGATTATACAATAAAAGACAACAAAGTGAAATGTTGGCAATTGAAAAGATCTGCAAAATTGATCAACTCTTAACTAGATTGACCACGGGAAAAAACAAATCTCAAATCAACAATTTCAGGAATGAAAGAAGAGTTGTCAGTTCAGATACTAAAAATGTTAAAATAATTATAAGTAAATACTGTGAACAATTTTATACCAACAAATTTGAAAATTTAAATAAAATAGAAAAACTCCTAGAAAAATACCACTCATCAAATTTGACACAGATGAAACAGAAACTCTGAATGGTACTATATTGTATTAGTCTGTTCTCGTACTGTTATAAAGAATTACCTGAGACTGAGTAATATATGAAGAAAAGAGGTTTAATTGACTCACACTTCGTCAGGCTTACTAGGAAGCATGAGTGGAAGGCCTCAGGAAACTTTCAATCATGGTGGAAAGTGAAGGGGAAGCAAGGACATCTCCACGGGGTGGCAGGAGAGAGAGTGAAGAGGGAAGTCCACACACTTTTAAACCATCAAATCTCATGAGAGCTCACTCACTATTATGAGAACGGCAAGAGGGAAATCTGCCCCCGTGATTCAGTCACTTTCTACCAGGCCCCTCCTCCAATTTGACATGGGATTTGGGCAGGGACACAAATCCAAATCATATCATGTATCTGCTCAAGAAATTGAAGGTTTTTCAGAAAACCTTCTTTCAAAAAATAAAAAACCCAAGGGTGAATTCCATAAAACATTTAAAGAATAAATAACACCAATCTTACAAAAACATTTTGAGAGAATAGAAGATGAGTAAACATGGCTCAACTTGTTTTGTGAGACCAGCATAATCCATGTACCAAAACCTGACAAAAACAGTATGAAAAAAAAGTACAGATCACTCTCCTTCCTAATATGGATGCAAAATATCTTTAAAATATATTGATAAACTAAATTGTAGAAAATATATAATGGATAATACTTCATAACTGAATAGGGTTTATCTATTGAGGGATACAAGATTGAACATTTGAAAGTCAAAATAATTTGGTTTATTAAAAGAAAAGCAAAGAAAATCACATGACTTCTTTAATAGAGGCATTTATAATAAAATCTCAACAAAAAAGAAATAGAACTGAACTTCTTAGAGGGACCTAAGTTCTTAAATCTGGTATATTATTTAGTCATAAAAATTTAGGTTAATAATACTAAACAAGAAAGAATTTTTAAGAAGAATCAAACTCCAGATTCAGGCTGATACGACATTGACTATTATAGTAATTGAGGATATGTTGCCACTTTAGTTAATTTATGCAAAGAATAATACGGTTCACTCTTCGTTCTCATATTTTACACTTCTGGAAAGTATTACAAACTGTAAGAGTCTTTCAAAGTCATTCATTTCAACTCACTCTTCTATTTTGCATGAATTGCATAAAATGCCAATTCTGTGGTCATTCAGGGTAATACATCAAAACATTTTAAGATTACTGATTATATAGAATGTTTATTTATGTACTGAGTAGCTGTTATATTGACACCGTCAAGCACACTGCTAAGTGATATGGAGTTACTCACTGAACTTCCACAACACCTTTGGGAAGTAGATGAAGAAATCAGGAAAATGAGGATTAGATAACTCTCAGGTGATTTGCTCTGAATCCCACAGTTAGGAAATACAAATTTAAGTATTCAAACTAGAGTATGTTTAAAACCATAACCTGAACTTCTAGATAATATATCTGATGACACAAAGCATCATCTTCTTGTTGAAATTAGTATTTAACTGAGTTAATGTCTACAAATGTCAACTTTCCCGTTTTACAAAAGGGGAAACTGAATGCTGCAGTGCTTGTGCCATATCTGTGCCATAAATAATTCATATGAAAGAATAAATGTAATATCTAGGGATATTACGAAGCATAGTAAGTGAACACTTACGGTCACATAAACTGGGTCAAAAACTAGACAAGTAACGACAGCTAAAGCTACCCCTGTGCTTCCTCCTGCCTCTGTCCTGGCGTCTTTCTCTTGATTTTAAAATAAGGTCACCACTTATGCATATATACATTGTTTATTCTTGTTATTGATTGAACCGTATTAAAATGTTACAATACTCCTTGTGTACTGCTGAACCTTTTTTTTTTTTTTTTTTTTTTTTTTTTTTGAGACGGAGTTTCACTCTTGTTGCACAGGCTGGAGTGCAGTGGCCTGATCTCGGCTCCCTGCAACCTCTGACTCCCAGATTCAAGCGATTCTCCTGCCTTAGACTCCCGAGTAACTGGTATTATAGGCACATGCCACCACGCCCGGCTAATCTGTGTATTTTTAGTAGAGACAGGGTTTCACCATTTTGGTGAGGCTGGTCCCGAAATCTTGACCTCAGGGGATCCACCAACCTCGGCCTCCCAAAGCTCTAGGATTATAAGCGTGAGCCACTGCGCCTGGACATTTCTTTCTTTCTTTTTTTTTTTTTTTTTTTTTTTTTTTCTTACTCTATCTCCCAGGCTGGAGTACAATGGTTCAAACTCGGCTCACTGTTACCTTCGCCTCCTAGGTTCAAGCAATTCTCCTGCCCCAGCCTCCCAAGAAGCTGTGACGACAGCCGTGCACCACCACACCTGGCTAATTTTTGTAATTGATATGTATATGTATATATACAAACCTATGCATATATACACATATATACACACATATACATATATACACATATACACACACACATATCTATATATATTTAGACGGAAACTTGCTCTATCGCCCAGCCTGGAGTGCAGTGGCATGATCTCGGCTCACTGCAACCTCCACCTCCCAGGTTCAAGCGATTCTCCTGCCTTAGGCTCCCGAGAAACTGGGATTACAGGATTACGGGTGGCACACGCCTGTAATCCCAGTTACTGAGGGTTACCATGCCCAGCTAATTTTTGTATTTTATCTTTTGTTTATTTATATTTTTTATTTCTATTTTATTTATTTATTTGTTTTTGAGACAGAGTCTCGCCCTGTCGCCCAGGCTGGAGTGCAGTGGAGCCATCTCATCTCACTGAAACCTCTGTCTCCCAGGTTCAAGCGATTCTCCTGCCTCAGCTTCCCAAGAAGCTGGAATTACAGGATTAAAGGTGGGCATCACCATGCCCAGATAATTTTTGTATTTTATCTTTTATTTATTTATATTTTTTAATTTCCATTTTATTTATTTATTTATTTTTGAGATTATTATTTATTTATTTTGGCACCTGTAGTCCCAGCTACGTGGGGGGCTGAGGCAGGACAATGGCGTGAACCTGGGAGGCAGAGCTTGCAGTGAGCCGAGATTGCGCCAGCCTGGGCAACAGCGAGACTCCATCTCAAAAAAAAAAATAATAATAATAATAATAATAAATAAAAATAATAATATTAGTGATAAAATAAGTGTTAGGCTCTTAGGTCATCTTCTTCATATTACTCATCACAAAGATGACTTTAGTGAGTGTTATTCTATATCACCATAGGCACCTCACCTGCCTTTTTTAGCACTGTACCTTCAACATTTAGGATAGTGCCTAGAAAATAATGGATGTGCAATAAATGTTTGCTGAATTCATGTTAAATGCCAGGATTACACAATGTAATTTCTCTTTTCTTAAACTAAAAAATTGACATTCATTATTCTTATTTTTAAAGACATATATCACATATATTGTTTTTTTTCTGAAGCATTAATATGCTATACCCCTTTAGTCTCACTCTGTCTCCCAGGCTGGAGTGCAATGGCCAATCTCGTCTCGCTGAAACCTCTCTCTCCCAGGTTCATGCGATTCTCCTGCCTCAGCCTCCCTGGTAGCTGGGATTACAGGCGTGCACCATCACGCCAGGCTAATTTTTGTACTAAAAGTAGAGACATATTTTCACCATTTTGGCCAGGCTGGTCTCGAGTTCCTGACCTCAGATGATCCGCCTGTCTTACCCTCCCAAAGTGCTGGGATTACAGGTGTGAGCCATGGCGTCTGCCTGTTTTTTGTTTTGTTTTGTTTTTGTTTTTGAGTCTACTGTGTGGCCCACGAGTGCAGTGGTGCAATCTCGGCTCACGGCAACCTCTGCCTCCCAGGTTCCAGAGATTCTCCTGCCTCACCTTCAGTAACTGCGATTACAGGTATGCGCCAACACGCCTGGCTACTTTTTGTATTTTTAAGAGAGAGGGTTTCCCCTGTTGGCCAGGCTGGTTTCAAACTCCTGACCTCAAGTCGTCCTCCCACCTCGGCCTCCCAAAGAGCTGGGATTACAGGCACAACTTCTTTTTTATATTAACTGTTTCAGTTTCATCCAAGTTGTTGCATATAGCGCTATTTCTTTCACTGTAGTCATTTAAAAATATTTCATTGTTTGAATAAACCACAGTTTATCTGTTTATTTTTCCATCATTGAATATTTGTGTTGCTTTGGGTTTTTACTATTATCAAAAAATCTGCTTAGAATATATCTCCTGGTTCATATATGCAAGAATGTCTCTGTATTTCTATGTATCTGCAGGCTGAAGATGTATGCACAGTTTCACAAGATAAAACCAAATTGTTTTGCACAGTGGTTGAATCAACTTATATTCCCACCATTGGTGTGTAAGAATCCCACTTGATTAATCTTGTCACCAAAGTTTATAATCTTTAGAATGCCTTTCTTCCATCATGAATTTAGTGTATATAAGGTGTTTTTCCTTATTTATGCTCTTAATATGAATTATAATCAGACTGAACATATTTTCATAGATTTATTCTCTATTTTTATTTCTTCTGTGAAATATTCACATTTTTATCTATTTCTTTCTTGTAATATTTCCTTCATGTTAATATTTGATTTCTTTATATACTTTGAATAATAATATGTTATATTAGTTGAAATATTTCCATGTTTTGGGCTTGAGATATTACTTTGTCAACACTTTCTCAGCAGAGAAGTGTTTATAATATATTCCATTTAAATTTAGCATTATTTTCTTCTACAATTACCAGTTTTATGGATTGTTTAAAAAAACTCTCATTACTAGAGATGTAACTTATTTTTATATGTTGTAAACTTTACCATAACCTTAATTCATTATAAATATAATAATCATATGACTTATAATCTAAACCAGGTTTACAATTTTTGCAACAAACATCTTCTTACAAAACTTTATAATATCAAGAAAGTTGAAAAATTGTGTATTTAATATCCAATTAAATATCCAATTAAATTTCTATTATATAACATAAATCTATCATTTAAATGCTATGATTATTATTTTAGCCTTGATTTATCCATTAATTATCTTATTTTTTAATGTACCTTAAATATGTTGCAAGCAACAATACAGTTTATCCTAAATAACTTCAGCATAAATACCATTAACTAGAATTTGATATTTGTTTACAGTTATTGTCCTTTCCATTAAAATTGACATAGAATTAAATTAGTATATTAAGTGTATCATTTGGTGAGTTTTGACTTATGCATATACTTATGTAATAAACTTTTTTTACAATATACTTTTCCATTCTGTGAAGATACCACAATGTGTTTATCCATTGGCCTCTTTATGTCTATGTGGGCCAATTCCAGTGTTTGCCCAGTTTTCATTTAAACTCTTAAAAATATTCTTATACAAGTATTTTGGTAAACAAGATTTTATGTTGAAGGGGCACATATCCCGGTGTACAATTTCTATGTTTTAGAGCAGCTAAATATTTAGTGCTATATGAAATGATTAAACATTTTTCCATAGTGGTTGTACCATTTTATACCCTCACTATCAATGTATAAGAGTTCTGGTTGCTCCACATATTTATATTAGGTCTTGAAGTTAGGTAATGTAAGTCTTCTTTTCTTAGGGTTATTCTGGATATTCTAAATCCTTTGAATTTTCATATAAATTTTGGAATCAGTTTGCCAATTTTATAAAAAGAAAAACCTCTGGTAATGCAATGAATGTATAGATCCAGTTTGGGGTGAATTGATATCATAATAATATTGAGTTATTTGATCTATAAAAATTGTCTATCTCACTACTTACTTGAGTATAAAATTTTTATCAGTAATATTTTGTTGTTTTTAATATACAGAACTTTATTTCTCAATTTTTTTTCTGATACTATCATACATTAATAGTTTCACCTTTTTTTTTTTTTTAATTTTTATTTTAAGTTCGGGGGTACATGTGCAGGATCTGCAGGTTTGTTACATAGGTAAACATGTGCCATGGTAGTTTGCTGCATTTATCAACTCATCACCTAGATATTAAGCCCTGCAACTAGCTATTTTTAATTACTAGTATAGTAAATTACTATTGAGTTTTGCTTCCATCCATCTTTCAAAAGTCACTTTTTGGTACTCTTGGTTGTTTTGTAGATTTCTTGTGATTTCCCATACAAACAATTATATTCATGGCAAAGATTATTGTTTTTACTTCTCTCTTTCTGAACTTCATGTCTATCACTTATTTTACTACCAATTGCAAGGCTGACTATAGAGGAGTGTGGACATTTTTCTTTATCACTTAGAGGGAACATTTTCGGTCTTCACCATTTAGTGTTGCCTGTAGAGTACTTCATAGAAGGAACTAAGTTCATCCATGTTGTATCAGTAGTTTATTTCTTTATATTGCTAAATAGCACATCACTGAATGGATATTCCAAATTTTGTTTTTCATTCATCAGTTGATGGGCATTTGGATTGTTTCCACTTTGGATGTTATGAATAATGCTGCTATGAACATTCATGTACAAATCTGTTTTTATACACAATTTCATTCCTCTTGGGTAGATACCCAGGAGTGGCATTGCCAGATCTCATGTTAAATTGATATTTAACTTTATAAGAAAGTGCCAAACTGTTTTCCAAAGTCTCTGCACCATTTTACATTCTATCAATGTACTAATATTGTAATACATTTTGCCAGATTTTGATTGTTCTTTTTTAACCCAGATGATTCTCGTTCTCTTCAATCTTGTGAATAACACAAAATAAGTTATCCATTATTCCGTGTCAAACTTAGAAAACATAAGCATTTACTTTTTACTTCAAACACTAATTTTAGAGGCTATAGTTTTCCTATGTGTTAATTCACTAGAATTTACATCCCATGAATGCAGGTCACTGGGCTGTTCGATCCTTGCTGTATTCCCAGTACCTGCTCCAGGGACTGGCACATTAGGAGTTCAGTAAGCACTTGTTGAACAGAAATGAGAGCAATTATTTTATTTAAACCTCTCAACATTCATGCCTAGTGTTCCGTTATTGGAATGCTAAGCACATGGGAGTTATTTATTTATTTATTTTTATTATAATTTAAGTTCTGGGGTACATGTGCACAATGTGCATGTGTGTTACATAGGCACACAAGTACCATTGTGGTTTGCTGCACTCATCAACCCGTCATCTACATTAGGTATTTCTCCTAATGCTATCACATTTACAAGAAAAAAAAAAATCAAAAAGTGAGCAAAGGATATGAGCAGATACTTTTCAAAAGGAGACATTTATGCAGCCAACAAACATGAAAAAAAGCTCATCATCCCTGTTCATTAGAGAAATGCAAATCAAAACCACGATGAGATACCATCTCACACCAGTTAGAATGGCGATCATTAAAAAGTCAGGAAACAACAGGTGCTGGAGAGGATGTGGAGAAATAGAAACTCTTTTACACTGTTGGTGGGAGTGTAAATTAGTTCAGCCATTGTGGAAGACAGTGTAGTGATTCCTCAAGGGTCTAGAACTAGAAATACTATTTGACCCAGTGATCCCATTACTGAGTATATACCCAAAAGATTATAATCATTCTACTATAAAGACACATGCACATGTATGTTTATTGCGGCACTTTTCACAATAGCAAAGACTTGGAACCATCCCAAATGCCCAGCAATGATAGACCGGATAAAGAAAATGTGGCACATATATACCATGGAATACTATGCAGCCATAAAAAAGGATGAGCTCATGTCCTTTGCAGGGACGTGAATGAAGCTAGAAACCATCATTCTCAGCAAACTAACACAAGAACAGAAAATCGAGCACTGCATATTCTAACTCATAAGTGGGAGTTGAACAACTAGAGCACATGGACACAGAGTGAGGGGCATCCACACTGGGGCCTGTCGGGGGGGTGGTAGGCTGAGGGAGGGATAGCATTGGGAGTTATTTATATCCTACAGCTCAAGGTCATCGCCAAGGTCTGATTGCAAAAATTCAAAATATTGCAACCTCAGACATAAATGGGTTAATATTTCTTCAGTATTTACCTGCAGCATATGTTTCCTGTGCATTTCAGTTAGTTTACCTGTAGCATGCATGTTCTGTACATTTCTCAGTTAAATGCCTACTTTAATGCAGTGAGAGATAAACTTGGCTATAGGGCCACCAGTGTTCCATTTGCCATCATTTGATGATACCTATAGAACAGTACATTGCTTCTCCCTTATTAATTTTCATTTTTATTATCACCTGCCAGAAAAGTGTTGATAAACTGTGTTTTATTCCTATTTATAATAGGAATAATAATTTATAATAATAGTGCTTTGTAAACTTTTGTATGCATGGTTTTTTTTTTTTTTTTTTTTTCCTGTTTTACTGTGTCATTGTATCACATGCTACCAGATGACAGTTGGTAGTACATGATGGTATTCGTCAATGTTTGTGTATTTCTAGGTGTCTAACAATTTCTTTGGCTATGTCAATCACTTAATTTTGCAGGAGAAAAATATAAGAAATCACTCATTCTAACCCTGATTTCAATAAAAGTTTTTCATGTACAAAACCTAGGAATAAAACTCTTAAGACATAATACATAAACATCTCCATTTGCACACACTAGCTGAACTTATTAATAGTGTATAAAAATTTCTAGGTTACAAAGTTAGATTTCTGTTTCTTAGTTTTTGTACTTTGCCTGCAGTGTTCCTCAATATTACAGCAGCTGTAGCGAAATTCAGGCATTTTTATGCTTCAGTACTTAATAAGTATTAGAATAGTTTATAAAATGACCTTTCGAAACTTTGGATCACCACATTTTAAAAACCACAACCGATGTGTAATGCACTGAAAGGAATAAAAACTATCAATGAAAGGGAAGTGTTAAGTGAAGAAACAATATCACAAATAATCCATAACTCAGATAGGCTTTACTCATGGTAAGCAGATAATTCTTGTCTTTATCCACACTGCACTGTATGCAAAACATTATTAACAATGACAGATGCGCCCCACCACATTCTGATTTCAGCTGAACTCATATCTTAATGCTTTTTGTTGTATAACAATTGTCATAATTGAGGACTAAATAACCACCTTTTAAACAATTCCAAAGTATCAATAAAGTTAAAGCAGTCACGTTTTTTAATTTGCTAAATGAATTACAGTCAAATGAAAATTTTATATGTATCTATGGTAAACATATAGTTTGCAAATATAGTACATATTGTGGACATAAATACACACCGTAAGTCTAAATTAAACTGTGAACCCACTAATTAATCAATCACAGAGACTTTTTTTTACTTATTAGAAACCAAGTATTGAATTCAGAGTGGGGGACAGTTAAACTGCAGTGTACTTGTTTTCTGTTTTCAAAGGGCAGTGACTGAATTTGAGAGGGTCAAGAGGTCATAGAGAACTGAAAAGGGCTCAATTCAATATCCACGTCTGTAGTACCCTACCCTAGAGAACTATTACTCATCCATGCTCTGTTTCACTCAGGTATGGGAAAATAACATGTTTTAGCCAATGAAATATGAACAGAAATAATGTGTGTCACATCTTATCAGAAGTTTTAAGAACCAAAAGGTGGTTTGCTATTATTCTCTTTCCCCCTGCCTAGAGAACTATATATTCTCACACCTCAGGCTATTCTATCATCCTGGACAATTTGTAGCAGGAAAATAGCATGGGAGCTAGGCATACTTTTGGTTTTGAAGGTCCCTGATATTTTAGGACTCTGTTATGACAGTGTAACCAACACTATCATGACTAATACAGTTAATGTGAAATGCATAAACAAACATGAAAACAATCTTTTAATATTTATGTTCTTATTACTGTAATATTTCAATGGAAACATATGTTTATGCAATGAATTTAAATGATATGTATAGGCCTATATTTTATTTACCCTAAGGTAAATATGATGGATCCGCATTGTTTATCCTAAGTTTATACAAAAGTAAAAACTTAAAATGATTCAAAATGCACTTTTTCAAAAATATGCTATATATTTTTTTAAATATGTGCATAAATATAGGGTTTTTATTCACCCAAAATTATATCATATTCTTCATGTGGATCTGCATTTCCCCATTTATGTGTTTTAAGGGATGTGTACAATTCTCTGCATGAGGTTTCATGTTTTTAGGTCTTAACATTGGGTTTTCCATCAAGTAAAAGTCAATTTCTATGTCACAGGAGTATAAATTCATGTTTCTTTAGGCAACCATACACACACACATTTTTGTTAAAATATATGTTAAATAGAACAGAGGCCGACTTTCAAGTAAAATTGCACATATTTTACAATTTCTAAGCATCAGAATGTCATCATATATTTAATAAAATGATAGGGATGGCTTTCTTGTGACCCTTGAGTGACATTTTCTTTTGAAATTTTAACTCGGTTCTTTCTGTAAAATTATGAGTGAGATCTGAAAACAATATGAGGCATGTGCGCTTTCCTACTGCTATTTAACAGAATGTGTACACAAGTGTTGAAATTGAAAATAGGCTGTGTTTTAAGAGAAGAAGACAGAGAAGAAAACAAAAGGCAATTTTTATACTGACTATAAATTATACCATTTACATAGCAAACATTTCAGTAAAGTCCTTTGGATTAAAAAAAATATATATATCCACCAGCAAGGCAAAGACAAGCAGAAATACCTGGATTAAAATAGCTTCGATTTGTTTATCTTAGAAAAAGTGAGTGATGAAAGAATGGACTGGGTTACTGATAGCACTGAGATTAAGAAGCTTGAGTCAAAGTCCAGAAACTGCATTACAAAGTGACTTGGCATTGTGGGCCATGGGAAATATAGAAAGGCCTTAAAAAATGAATAAGATCCTTTGCAGGGGACATGGATGAAGCTGGAAACCATTATTCTCAGAAAACTAGCACAAGAACAGAAAACCAAACACCGCATGTTCTCACTCATAAGTGGGAGTTGAACAATGAGAACACATGGACACAGGGAGGGGAACATCACACACCGGGGCCTGTCGAGGGGGCTAGGGGAGGGATAGCATTAGGAGAAATAACTAATGTAGGTGACAGTTTGATGGGTGCAGCAAACCACCATGGCACATATATTCCTCAGTAATGAAACTCATGTTCTGCGTTCTGCACATGTATCCCAGAACTTAAAGTATAATTAAAAAAAAGAAAGAAAGAAAGAAAAGAAACAGCAGCTGATGGCAGGTTGCAGGCCTGCAGAAAGGCCTAGCAGCGCACCGAGTCTGGGAAGTTACTCCGAGGTCTGCCTGTCCTACAAACTTAGGGCGACTGGCTCTTGGCAAATGGCCTAGCAAAAAAAAAAAAAAAAAAATGAACAAGAGCCATGAAAACAAAGATGAGATTCTGAAAGTACATGAAGCAAACACTTTAAAAATAAGCTGTATAAAAGAATGTTACATATTGCCTACAACTGGATATACAAAAGCCCACAATTAATAAAATGGTGAAACTTATTTATAAGTCCATCTGAGTCTTTCAAGGAAAAAAACACTCACGTGAAAGAGAAGGGAGCCTTATTAGTTAGGGGACATATATTCATATGTATTTCCTTAATTCTCATTAATTTTGTTTTGAAACAAAATCAGTTGTTCGTTTCAGCAGTAAGATGATTACTGCAGAGATAGAAATGTATTTCCTCTCTTATCTGAGGGATGCCATTAATCATTTGTATAAGCTCAAAATTAATGTCCACAGGAGAGATAACAAATAAACTGCACTTTTATTTATCTCTCGGCAAATATTGAGATTAGTTTTATGAAATATTCTAGAATTACTCTGGATGATAAAAATTCTGGTTTAGAAATAATTTCTAATGGCATGAGTAAACATGTAAATTAGTCAATAAACTACCTATACTAAGTAGGTGGTATCTCTTTTTACAGAGACCTAAATTACTAAGTATTTTAAAGTCATGCACAGGTATAAATAAGAAAGAACACTTGAAAAGAAAGAGGAAGCACAACTCATCTCTTCCTGTGGTTTTCAAATCACAGGTTTCTTTTCATTACTTTTGTAATGGATTTATTCAAAACGTTGCCCATCAAAAATTCTAAGTGACTGCTTTGGGCTGTGAAATAGTATGGTTTTTAGGATTAAGGAACTCTCTCATTGCAGATACTGTCATTGTAAGGCAGCCAAGATGTCACCCATAGCATCAAAAAGAATTGGTGTTGTCTGATAAGTGAATATAGTAAACTATGGCAGGGCTGAAGACACTGAAGCTGGAGGCACTGAAGGTGGAACACACACAGGAAATTCAAAGCATCTGCTGCCTCTTAGAAACTTTATTGATTTAACACCTCACAAACTCAAATGAGCATGTCAAAGGTGAAAGCTTCTAGAGTCAAACTGAGTCATTCTATGGCAATAGATATGCTATATCCAGCTTTATCCTTTCATTGCCAAAGCCTTTATTCTCTTCTATTTATGCTTCTTGAAGTTAGAATTGGTATAGGACACAGCTCCTCCGGGTCTTCCCTGAGACACTCAATTTCACCCTTCTTGGCTACTAATGTGACTTTCTTAGGACCATCAGGTTTTCATTATAAATATTCATGCTCTAAGTTATAAATTCTAGAGTTGAAGTGAATTTGAAGACAGATTAAATTCTAAATGAAAACTGTAGAGAAATAAACTTCTAAAATAAGCTTTATTTTACGGACTTAAAACCTGACACAAGTTTCTCAAGTTTTGCCAGATATCCCCTACTTCTTGTTGTTGTTGTTGTTGTTGTTGTTGTTGTTCTTATTGATTCTTTTTTCCAGGAAGACCTTTTCCAGGATAATTATTATTAGAAGCCCATTTATCCTCCAAGGTGGTGCTGCTTGTCCTGATTTTACCAATTAGCTGCTCTCTTTTTTATTTTGTACTTTTTTCATAATTCTAATTTTTTTTCATTTTGATTAGATTAGGTATTTCAAATTCTGTGACTATCAACTGACTCTAAACGCTTTAATGCAAAGGCTATATCTTCTTAATTTTCATATTTCTCTTATATAATTTTTTAGTACTAGAAAACCACATGGCCACTGAGTAGCCACTTAGTAAACAGCTTCTCAAAAAAAGAAAATAACTACTTCTCATAGAATAAATGTTTCTGATTAATTTAGAGTATCTTTTCTTTCAGGTAGTCAGCTGCTTAATTCTTTGCTAGTCTTGAATCCTTCTTTGGCTGCCTTGAAATCTGATCTCTGTTTTTTGTGGCCTGATATGAACCACCTTCCCAGACTCCAGCCTGACCTTTGCTAACGCCTGAACCAGCTATCCATACAGCTTGTGTCTGGCCTGCCTTGGATCAAACTCTATGCCAGCTACTTACATGTCAAATAACACAATATATCCTTCCTACCCCAGTCAAACTTCCTGGTTGTGCCAAGAATTTGCACCATGAATTTTCAACCAGTTTCCAAAATTTTTGATAAGTGACAATTTCAGATATTAGTCTACTTTTCTTTCTATTGAATTGCCTCAGCTGTTTTCACATTTTCAATAGTTCACAATTTCTAATTGTGAACAGAATTTCCAATCATTTCTCTTTGTTCCTAAAAAAGCTGGTATAGTAATGGCTTTGTATGATCCAACTAGTCAATTTAAAATGAGGTCAGAGATTGTACGGTGTTCGATAACTAGCATACTGCATTGAACATTTTATACTTTAGAATGCTCATATGGCTTGAAGTATCCAATCACACTGTGCCAAATATATGTAGCGGTTGTTACATTAGCGTTTATTGAGTTGATCAAATAGATTTACTTATCTTTTTGTAGAACTATGTACAGTAAGCATTAAGAGTTCATATTTTACAGGTAAACTACTTGGTTTGATCACTTACTAGCCACAGGACCATAGGAAATATATACCCTCTGTTTTAGTTTGTTACATGTACAATGGGCATAACAGTAATAAGACATACCACATAGAGTTTTAAATATCACAATGAAGTCATATATATAATTTATATTATAATAATATACAATAACATTTTATGTCTAGATTTATATATAATATATAATGTATATATGTACTATATATGTATATATGTAATATATGTAATATATTATAATATATTACAATAATATATTGTATATATACATATATTGTAATATATATGTATATATGTAATATATGTAATATATACATTATTATATAATATCATATAATTATATATGTGTTTACACACACACATAGAATTATACATATATAGATGAGAAACGTGATCAAAATTATAAGACTACTTAGAGTAGATTACTATAATAGAATCTAGACTAGATAAGTGATCATTGCATGTATAAATACTAACGATAGGCGTGGTGAGAAGCACGTGACCACAGCATGTATTTTGAAGATAAAGCCAGGGAAATTTTCTGAGGAATCAAATGTAGGAATGTAATAAAGGGATAAGAATGGCACCAAAGTGTTTGTCCTGTTCTTTTGGAAAATAATATTTCTATTCTATTCTGAAGAAGACTGTGACAGTATAAATAGCAGGACGAGGGTACTGGGAATAAGAGTGTTTGGGCTCAATATTAGGAGTTTGTGTTAATATGTTAAATTTCAGATATATTTTGGCCAATCACCTAGTTACCTAACCTTATGGTAACACTTCGAGGAACAGAAAGATTTCCAGTAAAGCCTGAAAGATAGCATTGCTAAATTTGAACCTTCTGTGGCATTATGTTTATGTGCAACATCCAAAGTGATAGTCTAAGGAAAAATATGTATGGGATCAAATCCAGAATTCAGTGATGTCCAGAAAAATTGGCTTCTTTGTTTCTTCTTTGACTATAATTTTGGTGTTTAGTTATAGCGGGAAATGTTTTACTGCATTACACAATCTTTACATAATCTTTTTTTTGGCTTGTTAATTTCATGTACTTACAGTTTTTCACATATTGATTCCAAATGGATATGGGAATTAATTAATTAATTTAATTAAAATTAAATTTTATTTTAATTAATTAATTTAATTAAAATTAAATTTTATTTTAATTAAATTTAATTAAATCTCATTTATTTTGGATTTAATTAATTAAATTAAATCCCATATAAATGGAATTCCACTTAATATGGAAATTTCATTTAATTTATATGTAATTTATTATGATGATGACTAATGTATAAATTTCATGGTTTTCCATTTTCTCTTTTGCAAGCTTTGTGTATTTTGCTTGTTTTATACGATTCTTCAGAATAATAACTGACTACTTTGCAGTAACATCTGTCACTTTCTTAGGTAAGCAAAGATTAATTTATTGAAATTTTTGATGCATTTAGCTTTACAAAGATTCCCAATTGAGTGAGGAAGAGTAGAAATAGACTCTTCATTTTCCATTTTAGGTAATTTTTCTCATGACTTATTTTTATCTGCAGAATGTGAGTTGTATAATGAATAGGAAGCTTTTTCCTACAACTGCTTCTCAGTAATGACATAGCCTTTCAGGAAAAAAAGACAAACAATATCAAATTAACATTAATATATTACCTTTCAAGGTGTTGCTACATAATACTAAATTAAGTGATTTGTTATATAATACCAAATAAAATATCATACATTATATTTTGTAATATATAAATAACATAAAACTTATTAATTATAATAAAATTATTTTCACTTCTGAGCAAAAGGAAATCTGAATCTTGCTCAACATCCTACCATCTTCCAAGATTTCTGATACAGGTTTGTACAGAGGATACCTGAGACAAAAATCCCTTTAGAGCACTAATAAGAACTTTGTGTACAAAGTCCAGAGAAGGGCTCTGGTGAGATGATCTGGAAAACATGCAGACACCACTAACTCTTAGACTATGGCTCACATTTAAAGCACCCTCTTTAATCACTTTCCTACTTTAATCTTGATTTTTAATGTTTTATATATTAAAATGAACTGCCAGTTTCTAAGTACACTCATGTGTTTCATAACAATGTTTCGGTCAATGATGGGCAACATATGATGGTGGCCCCACAAGGTTACAATGGAGCTGAAAAATTCCTATCGCCTAGTGATGTCAAAGTTTTATTAATGTTGCAAGGCAACACATTGCTTGCATGTTTGTGGTGATGCTGGTGTAAGCAAACCTACTGTGATGCCAGTGGTATAAAAGCGTAGCATGTATAATTATATATAGTACATAATACTGATAGTAAATGACTATGTTTCTGGTTTATGTATTTACTATATTACACTTTCTATCATTATTTTAAAATACACTTAAATACTTATAAACATGTTTTAAATAATACAGGAGTAAGAAAAAAGAAAAAAGAATTTGAAAAAATGTTAACTGTAAAGCCGCGTCAGGCAGGTTTTCAGGAGGTATTAGAGAAGAAGGCATTGTTATACAAGACGACAGCTTCATGTGTGTCATGTGTTATTGCTGTTGAAGACCTTCCAGTGGGACAAGATGTGGGGGTGAAAAACAGGGATATATATGATCCTCACCCTGAGAAGGTCTAGACTAAGATTATATCAATTTAAAAGTTTAAAAAGTTAAGAAAAGGTAAATACTTTAAAAATAGGAAAAGCTTATAGAATAAGGATACGAAGAAAGAAAATATTTTTGTACAACTGTACAATGTGTGTTTTTGGCTAAACGTTTTTGTAAGAGTCAAAAGGTTTTAAAAATGTTAAAAGTTTATGAGGTAAAAAGTGATAAAAACCATTTAAATATATTTAATGTAGCCAAAGCATCTAGTGTTTATAAAATCTACAGTAGTTTACAGTAATATCCTATTCCTGTATATTCACTCACCATTCACTCACTGACTCACCCAGAGCAATATCCAGTCCTGCAGGCTCCATTCACAGTAAGTACCCTGTATAGGTATACATCATTTTTTATCTTGTATACCATGTTTTTGCTGTACCTTTTCTATGTTTAGATAGGTTTAGATAACCAACTACCTACCAGGATATTACAATTGTCCACAGTATTCAGGACAGTAACATGCTATATAGATCTGTAAGCTAGGAACAGGCTATACCATCTAGCCTAAGGGTGGAGTAGGCTATATCATCTAGTTTTGTGTAAGTACACTCTGTGATGTTTTCACAATGACAAAACTGCCTAACGATGCATTTCTCAGAATGTATCCCCGTCATTAATTGGCACTCGGCTACAGTTGATCCCTTTTAATCATCTTTTTTCCCTCACAGATTTAGCATTTAATTATGATAAAGGAAAAAACTTGAAATGTTTCCTGAATTAGCTAAGTTCCTGTAGCCAATAAACTGCATGTATTAAATTTTAAATTAATTTAAATCAAGTAGAATATGATCTATTTTTCATGTATTAAAAACGTAACTGGACCATGAATTATAAAAACCGTAGAAGGGCAAAGTTATTTCTTGGAAACACGTTTTTAGCAAAATGATTATTGTGATGAATTTTAAAAATTGATTTAGTATCAAGAGGAAATGAAATGTGTTACATAGATAGAAATTGTGGAAAGATGTTATCTTTATTTAGGTTTTATAGGACATAAGTCTAAGGGTAGAGGAAAATATAAGAAAGAAAAAATACTAAAGAAAGTTATAGACGGAGGAACAAGAGAACATCAATATTAAGTTTATAGTGACCATTTCCACCAAAAGATGTATGTTTGCATTGCCTGTGACTTACGAGCTTACTATCCTAGAACTCAGCAGGCATATGTAGAGTCCTGCAGCCAACCTCAGACACCTCAGCAGGCAAAATGATACAGAGGTATTGAATCAAGTCCAGAGAAGGCCAATTTAAATGATTAAAGAGACAGATATGCACTCTGGAAGAAAGATGAAAAAAGAGTGTGGTCCAGGCCGGGCGCGGTGGCTCAAGCCTGTAATCCCAGCACTTTGGGAGGCCGAGACGCGCGGATCACGAGGTCAGGAGATCGAGACCATCCTGGCTGACACGGTGAAACCCCGTCTCTATTTAAAAAAATACAAAAACTTAGCCGGGCGAGGTGGTGGGCGCCTGTAGTCCCAGCTACTCGGGAGGCTGAGGCAGGAGAATGGCGTGAACCCGGGAGGCGGAGCTTGCAGTGAGCTGAGATCCGGCCAGTGCACTCCAGCCTGGGCGACAGAGCGAGACTCCGTCTCAAAAAAAAAAAAAAAAAAAAGTGTGGTCCAGCCAAAAGTCAGAAAATAGAACAAAAATCCCGAATTCTAGAACTAAAAGAACTTTCAACTCTCTTATACAATACCACCATTTGACAAACAAGGAGACAGTTTCAATAAAGTGACCTTCCCAAAGTTAACTAGCCAATGGAGAGTGAAAGTAGATTTCTGAAAATTATGTTAAGATGCCTCATTGGTAATCTCATGCAATAAACTAAGTTAAGATGCATAACTAAAACTAAAGAAGAGGAGGCAGGATATTGCAGAAGAAATTATACATATGTATATCAAGATGGAGTCTCCCTCTGTTGCCCAAGCTAGAGTGCAGTGGCGCAATCTTGGCTCACTGCAACCTCCTCTGCCTTCTGGATACAAGCTATTTTTCTGCCTCGGCCTCCCCAGTAGCTGGGATTACAGGCACCCACCACAAAACCCAGCTAATTTTTGCATTTTTAGCAGAGATGGGGTTTCATCATGTTGGCCAGGCTGGTCTCGAACTTCTGACGGCAAGTGGTTCATCAGCCTCGGCCTCCCAAAGTGCTGGGATTACAGGCGTGAGCCATCCTGTTGGGCAAGAAGAAGTATTTTCAAAAATGTATTAAGGGATTAAATTTCAGGTGTATATTAGGCCCAACTATATCAAAACAAAAGCATTTTTTGATTAAAATGGTGAGTGGGGGAGAAGTCAGTAATAAATAAATGTTAACAATTCACATACTTTTCTATAATTTATTTTTAAAAACAGTGAAATAAATAGCTAAATGAATGTAAAGCTCACGTATTTTCAGATGTTATCTGTACAATTTATATATTTACATATATGAGTATACAGATTAGTTGAAAAATTTAGGGTGGAGCTTATGGTATAATTTGTATTAAAACATTTTTATTTTTGATCATCGTACGAATTATCAGTTGTGTGTGTATGGATGTATAATACTTTTTGGAAATAGCCTATATTGAGTGACTTCTGTGCTAGATACTATATTTTTTATTATCTCATTGATAACATATTATAACTCAGTTCTCAAATTAACAGATTTCTATCCACATTTACAGATAAAGTAGCTAAAATAATCTAAGAAGACAAATAACGAAATGTACCTAAGCATACATAACTAGAAAGGCTATGAAATTTATTTATTTACCTATGATACATATATACACATATTTCTATTTGTGTATGTATGTATATATACATATAAGTATGTATGGGTGTCTGTATTCATATACACACATACTCATATATGCATATGTATGTATATATGTCATTGATATCTATCTACGTATATCTTGATAAGAATATTTCACCTGCTTCAGATGATAGTTAAAGCCTAGCCGGACAAAATTCACACTGTAAAGCTGATTTATAGATTTAAATTACAATTCTGATGTATGATGAAAGACCTGATAGACGATACATCACTTTGTCCAAGAATGATTCCTGAAAATAAAATTCAGTAATTTTAGTTTCCTAAGAATAATTTCTTAAGAAATAATTGAAAACAATTTGAATAAGAAAGAATACTCAAATATCAAATTACATAGTGATAATCTGCCTCCACTTAGGTCCATTTTGCATTCGAAGTTTATGGAAGGGAAGAATGAAAAAATATCTACCGTATTAGAACTTTATACACAAATTGTACATTTATGTGGAATCATATCTAATCATCAAAATTGCATGCTTTCAAATAAATCCCCAAGAAATCTGTAAAATATGATTAGGTAAAATATGATTCAGCTTGTATAAATTATAAATGTTTAACAAACAAAACTTTTCCAAGGAGTCTTAATTGAAGAGTTTTTAGAATTAAATACCAAATATGTAAAAATTAGCAGCTGATTTAAATGAAGCCAATAATATTTATTTTAAGAAATAAAGCTTAGTGTTTGGTCTTGATATTTATATTTAAAATAGAAATATGCTAAAATGATCTACATTCGTCTCATGAAATTTTGGAAATATTTTATAAACACACTGCTTAATATATGTATTTTAAATAGAAACATAGTAATTTTATATGTCAATCTGCAAATTCTGAGGAGAAAAGTGAAGAATATGCGATATTTTCAAAATTAAAATTGAATATATTAAAAGGCATAAACTTGATGTATAAATTAATTTATATGATAAACCTCTCTGGCTACAGTTTTTTCACATATTCTCAGAGTTGAACTCATTACTGTCTACTGAAAAGCCTAGAGAAAAAAACATTGAAACAAATAAAAATGCTGTCTATTTTTTTTTTTTTTTTTTTTTTTTTGAGACGGAGTCTCGCTCTGTCACCCAGGCTGGAGTGCAGTGGCCGGATCTCATGTCTTTCTATTTTTAATGTCACTCTCAAGTTTAAAAGTGGCCATAAGGTTATAACTGTTATCTTCATTTCTGGCCTTTAATTATTCCCTTTTTTTTTTTTTTTTTTTTTTTTTTTTTTGAGACAGTGTTTCCCTCTTGTTGCACAGGCTGGAGTACAGTGGCATGATCTCAGCTCACCGCAACCTCCGCCTCCCAGGTTCAAGCGATTTCCCTGCCAGGCGCGCGCTACCGCGTCCAGCTAATTTTGTATTTTAGTAGAGATGAGGTTTCTCCATGTTGGTCAGGCTGGTCTCAAACTCCCGACCTCAGGTGATCCACCTGCCTCAGCCTCCCAAAGTGCTGGGATTATAGGCGTGAGCCACCGTGCCCGGCCTAATTATTCACTTTTAATTAAGCAAGAAAACGTATTTTAATGAATGAGCTCAAGCTTACAGAAACAGTGTGAGTCTTTTGTACAACTTCCAATCATTCCCCAGCAGACTGATATAGTCCGGTTTTATTTCTCATCTCCATGGCCTAGTTCTACCCAAGACATACACCTACATCTCTGAAATTCTAGGTCTGATTTCAGGTTATTTTTGTAAATGTTGATGAAAATTAAATGTACTTAAGTTAAAAATAAAACTCATATTTTTCCATTCAAAAAGTATGTATTGAACTCCCTACTCAATGCTACATGAGAGATTGGGAATATAAATATAATATAGATATAATTGATGTATGCAAAATGCTTAAGTTCTGCTGGGGTGGGACACAGATGAGGAGAGGGTTAATCATCCCTACTTAAGAAAAGAAACCAGTCTGAGCAGAGAATGAAGTTAATCACCATCCTCATTTTTCTAAATGTACATTATATTAGGCATGCCATCATTTTAAAACAACCTTGCCATAATTTTAAAATCTCCATGGTAGATATTTGTTGTGGTATATTCAATAATTACCCAAATGACAGCACAGATATGGAAGTGAGCTTCATAGGTTAGAGAGATAGCTGCTGCATCTCATAGCAAAAGTGAGCATGCAAAAATGTAAAGACAGGATTCATTAGAACATGCAAATATTTGTTTCAGATAAACCACTATAGGAATAAAAAAAAAAAAAAAAACTGAGCACTTACAACCTGTGCCATATTTAAACACTGACATTTTTCCTTATTATATGTTTCCTTTCTTATAATTTCATTTGTCAAAATTTCATAAGTTAATATATTACAGGACGTGATTACGTCAATGTGCTATTTAAAGAATTCAACTTTTTGGCTGGGTGTAGTGGCTCACACCTGTAATCCCAGCACTTTGGGAGGCTGAGGCAGGCGGGTCACTTGGGGTCAGGAGTTCAAGACCAGCCTGGCCAACACAGTGAAACCCCATCTCTACTAAAAATACAAAAATTACTCAGGCATGGTGGCAGGCGCCTGTAATCCCAGCTACTTGGGAGGCTGAGGCACAAGAATCGCTTGAACCTGAGAGGTAGAGGTGGCAGTGAAGGAAGATCAGGCCATCACACTCCAGTCTGGGCGATAGAGTGAGACTCAGTCTCAAAAAAGGAATTCAAATTTTTTCCTTAAAATTTGTGTGCAACTTTCTAGGTACATTGGGAAGAATGCAATATAGGGACTGAAGAGACATTTATACTAAGAGTACACCGACAGCTAAGAAAAATTTAAGTGAATGGGGACTGATTAGAACTAATGTTATATGGCAGACTTCTACTAACTTAGGTGACTCGATGTTCATTTGTAGTTAAGTTCTTCCTTCCTGAAAATATTTCTGCCGTAGCTCACCAAGGAATCTGTTTCTACTTGATCTGTTATTCTTGCCTTTAGACTCACGTAAACATTAAGAAAAATGGTTCCATATACTCATCAAAAATAACTGTTATTGGGTGTGTTGGCATGCGCCTGTGGTCCTAGCTACTCAGGAAGCTCGAGGTGGGAGAATTGCTTGGGCCTGGGCGGTAGAGGTTGCAGTGAGCTGAAATCACACCACAGTCTCCAGCCTGGGTGACAGAGTGAGACCCCCCTCTCAAAAAATAAGAAAAATAAACTTTTATTGTCAAGTCTGATTATAAAGACAATATATGTTTATTTCAGGAGATTGGAAAATACACACACACACACACAAAACAGGAAAGCCACCAAAAAGTCATAATTTTTAATACTTAAAGATACATATGTTTACAGTTTAAGCATCATTATGCATATCATATGTATGTATATATATGTATGTATATAGATCTGTGGATATACACATACATTAATATTTATGTTTATGTTTATAACTTTCAACATTAAGAATGTTACTAAGAAACTAGTCGCTAAATGCGAATGATGACAAAAACTAGATATTCTTACTTTCAAATCTTTTTCTAATTCTTGTTTAGTTATTTATTTTTGTTGTGTTGCCCTAAATCTAGTTTGCAAATTTCCTCTTTTTTTTTGGTTTATAGAACATTGCCCTTGGTGTGTTTAAATTTGCTTATGTATAAAGTTGATCTAATTAGACTTTTCTGACATTTTTTTATGGACAATTCTCAGCCCTTTTGTTTTCCTCAAATATTACTTCTGTTCATTGTCTTTCTCCTTTCCCTATTATATTTCTGTTACTCATAGGTTAGATTTTTTTTTTTAATTATAGCACACAGCTCTCTAATACTGTTTGTTTTTATTTTCCTTTTTTGCTACAGTTTAGAAATTTCTAATGTCTTTTCTTTGGGTTTACTTATCCCAGACTTTGTTCTACTCTGCTATTAAACCCATCCAAATTGTTTTCAGTTGACATATTTTGAAGTTTTAAAATAGACAATTGATATATTAAATAGATTGTAACTGTTGACATTTTCAACATTTTTTCATTTACCCCATTTTTCTCTCATTGTCATTAGTACATTAATTTTTTATTAATTTTAACTTTTGTCTATGATCTACACATATAGATTATCTTAGTGTGAATTACTATAAAGTATTAATTGTATCACATTGTTCTGCTTCTTCATATGTTAAGTATTTTTTATTTTAATGTTAGATATTGAGTATGAAATGTTTTTGAGTTTTTGGATTACATTGCCTTCTTTACCTACTGTTGCTCTGGCATGTAGTAAATTGCCCCTAAATCTCTTGGAACATATCAAGACAAATTTTCAGGCTTAATTTGGGTGGATCTAATTTAGTTCTATCTAAGTAGCATGTGGTCCTTTCTTTAAGAGTTTGGCTGATCTGGAATATTCACTAAAATCTAGAATATTTGTCTGAGTAAGAACTCTAATGCTCCCCCAACACTGTATGGCCTCTACAACTTCTGTTTTATCCTTGGTCATCTAGCAGCTGTTCTTGTAGTACATATACACAGCTTAGGGATTTTTAAGGAAGTCATGAAATATTTTCACATTATTTTTGTGCTCCTTCTCTGCAATGCTCTTCTCTACCACCTGGTCCCTTAAATTTCAAGTTCTCTGGTAGTCCTGAACTCTAATCTCTGCTTCCACTGCCCAGCAAGGTTGCTATTCTCTGCGTGGGCTTTGTTTTCTAGCACTAGTATATCTGAAAAACGCCCTAAGTGAGAAATCCAGGGTCAATATGGAGTTCATGCCTGAAAACAGTTGTTTTATATATTTTGTTCATCTCATAATTATTTAATACAGGAAGCTGAAGTTTAATATCAGCAGTACTATCAGAATTTATCAATATTTAAATAAAATGATTTTAAACTCTTTATTTACTTAAGTATACCATGAACCCTTCAACGTATTATTTTGTGAAGGATGTCTTAAAAAGTAACATCTTATTAATAAAAAAGGACCAACTTTGGTACCTTCATCTGACTTCTTATATTAATTAAGTGACTCCTAACTTTAACTGCAGGTTAGAAGAATCATCTGATTAGATTTTAAAAACTGGATGCCTAGATAATACCCTAGACTAATTAAAAATATATTTATGGGGTCATATCTAAACACAATTAATTTTCTAAACTTTCCAGATAATTGTAGTATTTATTCAGTGTTGAGAATTACTCTTATATATGAAACACATGGATTTGTTTAGCAAATTCAAAAATAATATTTGAAATATGGCCTTAGACTGTCTAAGAGTGGAGGAGGAGAAGTATAAATAATGTATACTGACTAAAATCAAATGCACAGGTCTTTTTATGTGTGTTCCCAGTTGGCAAATACTTTATTTAAGGGCGTCAGTATTGAGGAAGCAACATAGGAGCATAATTCAACAGTTGTCATTTTCTGAACAGACAGGGAAGAGAAGCAAAAGAAAGAAGATAATAAAATAGAGATTAGCAAAGGAATCAAGGTGAAAACAGGAGACGAATGTATGTGGTGTAAAATACAAATTGAGTTTGGGGTTAACTATGGGTGCAATAGTGGACACCTCATCTTGAGAGATAAACTTCATAATTGGTAGAAATTTTATAAAATTTAAAGAATAATAACTAATAATTATTTGATATAAAATCTTTCCATATGTCATCTCTCCATATACACTTTATTAACTCACCTATTATGTGTAGATGAATTTAAACCATTTGTGAAACAAAAATATAAGCAGCATCCTTAAAAGGAGTATCCTCTGCAGCAATAGCATCATTACATGGCTGACATCATTTAAAAACAATAGCTAATCTTTTCCGTGATTATGACCTAAAAGATCTGAAACAAAAGTATAAGGAACTTTTCTTCTACATATAATTCACTGCTGTCCTTGCGAAAATAAATGACCCATAACAGAATTATTTTGACACATAGTCAATGGAAAGAAGTACTCATGTTCAATTTGATTCAATTCATCTTCCAGCTGACTCAGTAATTCAAATGCAAAATCTCCAACTCAGAAAAGGATTGCACATTCATTACACACCTTGAAGGACTTTAAGTCCAGAGACCATTTAATGAAAACATGGATCACAGGAATTTATGTGCAGTCATGTGTTCTGCTTTGAGAGACAAAATATGATGGGAGGCTAAGGCTTGAGGCCAAGAGTTATAGAACAGCCTGGAAAACATAGCCTCATCTCTACAAAATTAAAAAATAAATAAATAAATAGCCATGCATGGTGGCTGCACACCTGTGTTCTAACTATTCGAGAGAATGAGGTGGGAGTATCACTTGAGCCCAGGAGGTCAAGGTTGCAGTAAGCTGTGATCGTGCTACTGCACTCCAGCCTGGACAACAGAGGTAGACTATATCTCTAAAATAAATAAATAAATAAATAAAAAGAGTAATGTTGCCATGATAAATAATACAAATGTGTACACTGAAAATTATTAAGATTTGAGAGCAATGAGAAGCTTCTGGAAAAACTGGAATAATTAGGGGAAAATACCAAGAAAAAAGTTTAATTGAGTAGGAATGTTACTTAAAAGACTTTTTGCAAGTCATGCTGAAACATGATCCTAAAAAAACTACATAAATATTTTCACTAAGTTTGATGAGCCAAGATTAAAATCAATTTTCACTCATTTTTCAGGTTAAAACCAGCTGTTTCAACCAGAATCAACACAGTATATACTTATATATGTCAATACATGTTTTGAATAAAGGACTAACTATATCTTTACACACTTTTAGACTGTGAAATAAAAACCAAAATATGTGCTATTTACTTACCCATCTCCTTAAACTCCATAACCTAATTAAATCTAGCTCTTCCTCATTTGATTCAAAAATATATTCATGTTATATTTTCTGTCATTTGGCCACTGCTCTGGGATAGAAATTAAAAGATAAGAGTTTCTTTTCTCAAAATTGTTACTCTCTGACATGGGGAACAGAAAAACAACACACAGAGTAGCAAAATAAATTATCTATTTAAAATCTTCATAAATTGCTATTGGCTCAAATAATAGAGAAAAGAAGGCTGAGGATGTGTAGAATTTCTGAAATAAAATGTTGGAGCTGAAAGTGGCATAAAAAGTAGGCAAACAGAAAGATTGGTGACCTGTTTGAAGAAAAAAAGAACTGTGCATAATCTAATCAGTGAGATAATATGGACTAGACCATTCAAGGAATTGTAAACTTCATATTTAATTAGGGTTAGGGACCTCCAAGGAATGATAAAATCTTAACTGGAGAGATAAACAATGCTCAAATCTTAAGGAGCTTGTATCCTATCCTATCCTATCCTATCCTATCCTATCCTATCCTATCCTATCCTATCCTATCCTATGGAGTTATACTATATTACAGAGTTTCATGTGCATCCTACATATAATTGGAGTCACTGAAGAATTGTAAATGGATGTATTAAAATCATGAAATTAGTGTTTAAACATATTTACACAACCAATTCTCATTTCAGCTCTAAAATGTGAAAAGCTGAGAAGTCATCACCTTCGTTCTTAGAAGGATGATAACAAAATGCTGAACAAGCTGAATTTCAGTGATGTTCTTATACATATCAGAAATGTTTGCGGGATAAATTGTTACCCTAAAAACTGGAAAGACAGAAGAAGACAGCAAATTGAAATGTACTTAACCTGGAGCAGAAGTGTCTGAGTTCACAAACTGAAACTTACATGGTCATTTTGAGATCTGCTAGAGGCAGAGCTTTTGCTAGTGTTAATTGTAAGAAACTCCTGGATGTCACAATCTTAGGTGGCTCCAAAACTTACATGGATTTTACTTCAAGGAGTTCCACCAGGATATCACATACATGAGACAAGAAAAACTGTGTTTTTGGCTCTGGAATGGGAGGACGGAGGGGAAAAAAGAATTTTGAAGTAGGCTAGAGCTGTATCGATGATAAAGTCCTGCTCTCAAAGAGAAATAACTTTCCCAGAGCTGAATCTTTCATAGGAGGAGAGGGAAATATCCAATCCTCAGCCTCATCTGGCCTTCCTGTCTCACATAGCAGGTAGGGAGCTATAAAGCACCTGACAAGTCACAGCCTGCAGCACATACCTTCTGAAAGAGTAGGGTTTAATTAGGTTTTAGAATGCTTCCTATCCCCCACAGGTTACCAATATCAACAATGAAAGAGAGGTCATCATTACTGATCCCATGAGTATTGAAAGGATACTAAAGGAATCCTATGAACGGCTCTGTCCCCATAAATTCCAAAACTTTGATGAAATGGAAAAGTTCTTTGAAATATGTATCTCTATGGAAGTCACATGGATCATGTGTAAGTTTTGTGGCTGACCTAGGAAAAAGAAATATGGATATTGTTGCTTAATCTGGGAAATAAATGAGGGGGACCTGATAAAGCATTTGCTGAAAGATAGGTAGAAATTAAGAAGAAAAAAGATTGAGGATATTTTGAATTGTAAACTGTAGGGCCAATATACAGAACAATGTCACATTTCTACCTATTCCAATGATATCTCTGTTTGATTCTATCTATTCCAATATATATTCCAATGATCTTAAACTTCAGTTTTTCTCATCCACTCACTCCACTGTTCATGTTATTGGCTCCATAATCTTCAAGCAAACTTTTCTCTGACTACACACTCTTATCTTCCTAGCTCATTTCCTCTGTACCTTGACTTTCACAATTCTTTGATTTCTGAATCTAGAATAACATATTTGGGGAAAAATTTTTAGCAAGATTCATTCCAAAGTTTTAACAGTCACTTTTTTTTCATTCTTACAGTCATCATCTTTCTCCTTAATGTTCATCCAAAATGACTGCTGGCATTCTTAAGGAGTTCCACCTCCACCAAGAGTCATCTGTGTATCAATCATTGTTCTACTAATTCCACATACATGTAGGAACATGTTACAAACTTTTCACGGTGTTATATGTCTTAGCTCAAGGCAAATACACTAATCCTTCATGTTCTTGGCTGATTAGTGACTAAGTGGTACATCAAAAACAGATTTATCCCACCTATTCCATGTAAGCAAAAATTAAGAGAAGCTAGTCAATATTCTTAAAATTAATTTTCATTAATGTTATTCTAATTAATAAGAACTAAAGATAAAATTAAACACTTTTTCCGTAAAACCATTTTCAGCTAAAAATGGAGTGTTAGCATTTTAAAAAGATACTTTTATTAAATTAAAAATACATAATTCAATACTAATTTCCAGTTTATATTCAAACTCATTGAAGGTAATGAATTTCAGAAAAAAAAGTTTTTAAGTAGGAAATGCAATTATATAGTCACATATAAAATATGATTTGAAAAAAAAGAACTGAGATGAAGTGGTCTACCAAATTTTAATTCAGAACTAATCATTCTATTCGCTCCACTGTTTCTCTTGCATATCTGTCATTCTCCACTGCACTGTCACCATGAAAGAATGAGAATACAAAGTTTTTCTATACTCTATCTCCTATTTGGTAGTCTCAGATTAACCTTCCTGGGTAAATGAAAAATCGTCTATTACAAATTTGATGAGAGCAGATAAACGGAATTTAAGAAAGATATTGAAAAAATGGCCTGCTCTTAATAAATCCTGTGAGGATTCTTATGAAACAAACTCTTTTTTTTTTATTATGCTGGCTGCATTTGTGATGATTCCCTCCAGGAGACTGAGTGCATAAATAAACTTGTCCATAAGATTTTTTCCATCCTCCCAATTTTATGCTAAAGGGAAAGGCACATAATTTAATATATTATAGTACAATGGTATTAGACGTGCGCTTTTAAAGCAATGTGTTTCATTATTATTTTATAAAACAGGAATCTAACTTTTTCTGTGACATTCGACAGGCTAGATTTGGGGAATATGTATTTATTCACACAATAATTTTAATATTAAAAATTTGAGTATAATTAACAATAGAGTTATTTTAATGTACATTTTTATATTATTTAGAAAAACTTAGTTTTTTATATTTCTAAATACTAAATGTTAACAGTTTATTTCAAGAATAGATTCTTTGAGGCATACTTTAAAACATTTTCTGAATATGAATTTATAATATTTATTTCATTTAAATATGATATTTAAGTATGGTTATTTAATTTCAAGCAGCATTACATGTAAATTTGTGAACTTACTGATGCTTTCATCTACCACAGTAACTCTTTGGCATTTTAAGATTTAACATGTGTAATCCAACCCATTCTGAAGAAATGTGACTTGCTTCTACAAAGCAGCCATGCAGTTTATAATTCAAAAACATTTCTAACATTCTGGTGGTAGTTAACATAGTCAAATAGATGACTTTTGTGCCGTCATGATATTCACAAATGTGGAGATTTTTATTTTGTGGTCTATCCTTCTCAAATGTCAAAATGTACTATTTATTCAAATGCCTGCTGGGCGGTTTGCTGTCACCTCAAAATGAAAAAATGCACTCATCTCATTCCAAATCTGTTATCCTTTATGATCTTGTATATTGTTAATGGCAACATAAATTTCCTAAACTATAGTCTCATTCCTCTCCTTCATGCTGTGTTAAATCAGTCACTAAGTCCTACAGAATCCTGCTACAAAGTGCCATTATTGTTGCCTCTTCCTCTGATTTTCTGTGACTTCATTTTCTCCTCCAAGTCTTGTTTTTTATCGTTAACTAACAGTCTCTTTCTGGATGTCTTGATTGTCCACCCACGGTGGAAGTTACTACCTCCTGAACTATATTCAATATTGACTATAAGATGAAGAAAGAAGAAACACCTGCAAAAAAAAAAAAAAAAAAAAAAAAAAAAAAAAAAAAAAAGGGTGGCCTCCAGAAGCTGGAAGAGGCTAGGACCTGTTCCTCCTTTAGAACTTCCAAAAAGGAATACAGCCCTTCCAAAATCTTGAATTTAGCCCCATAAAACACTTGTCAGACTTCTGATCTAAAAAATTATAAAATTTAGTCCCACATCTATGAAGAACTTAATTCTGCCAACAATCTGAAACAGAAATCCCAAACAGCATCTGGGAGAGAGAAACAAATACTGCCTTGCTGACACCTTGTTTTCACCCTGGTAAGACCCCTGTCAAACTTCTGACCCACACGAGTGTGAACTAATACATTTTTGTTGTTTTAAGGAGCCAAATTTCTGGCAATTTGTTACAGCAGCAATAGGAAACTATTGCCATGACAATAGCAGACAAGATACTGCCAATACTTCACCATGCAAAATTTTTGTGTCTATTTTAGCAGCACAACATTAAGAAGATTCATGATTTCCCAGGATAATAGATGTTAGACATTTTATTGAATTTTTATTGCTGCATAACAGATGCTCACAGATTTCGTGACAAAGTTGCACCCATTTCTTAAGTTACGTATCTGTAGGTCATTATTTGGGAAAAGGCGTGGTTGGGTTCTTGCTCAGGATTTATAAGGCTGAAAACAAGGTGATGCCTGGGTTGTGTTATCTTTTAGAGGTTTGAATAAGGAAGAATCTTCTTCCAAGTTCATTCACTTTATTGGTAGAATCCAGTTGCTTGCAGCTGAAGGGCTAAAATTCTCATCTTTTTGCTGGGTATCTCTGCTCTTGTAGTTCACTGACCTTCCCTGCCACACGGCCCCTACCATTTTGAAATCTAGCAATGCAGAGTCTTCTTTACATTAGGCTCTTTCAACTGTCTTAATCTCTTCCACTAGGAAAGGCCCATTAATGTCTCAACTGATTAGGCCCACAAAGATAATCTTCCTGCTTTAAAGTCAGCTAATTTGGGAACTTACTTCCATCTGTAAAGCCTTTCACAGCAACACTTCGAGTACTGTTTAGTTGAATAACTGTAGAGGCTATCTATACCAGGAGGCAGGAATTTTGGTGCCATCTTATAATTGTGCCTATACTCTATCAAATTTCTAGAAAAGTATATATTTTAAAAAAATTTCTTAGTTCTCCTCATGGGAATTGCCCTTATATTTATGTTTTGGATTTTAGCAATAACACTTAATGTTTGGTCCGAGATTCCCAAGTATCATCCTTTTAAAAATATGTAAAAACCTAATGTTTATGATGAAAGTAAATATGTGTTTATTATATTGCACTTAAAATTATGAATATATGTTGACAAGTTGTAAATTCTAAATGTCACTTGCATTCAACAAGTAAGAAATACCTGGGCTTTGCTTATTCAAATGGCAGATGAATATGGCAAAAAATAGTTCTGTGAGAGATATAAATGATAGACACAGATCCACAATTATTGTCTCTAAAATCTCATTCTTCTTGAAGTCGAGTGGCTCTGAACAATAAACATTTAGGCTGATAACATTTTCTTCCTGGTCTGCCCTCCATACAGATAAAGGCATATAACCACCGGAGCATACAACCGGGGAGTCAGCGTGTCAGACATTCTTTGGTTCTCTAACAGAGAATGCAGTCAACCATAATGATGTCAGCATGTTGACCCAGCAGAGGAGACCATTTTCATTTACATACGTTAGTGTGAAGCACAACCTGGCTATCTGGAGGAAGATTTTTCCCATGAAAGCAGTCTTAATATGACTCCACATAATGTGCAGGCTTTGAAAAAACAATTCCTCTGGGCTAAATAGTGTTTTAATCTGTTGACAGCATTTTAATTTTCTCCTTCTGAAGAACGTCTGAAGAAGACCCTGTGGAGAGAGAAAGCAGGTCAAGAGGAAATTAAAAGTAGAGATCTTACTTTTTCACAACTGGGATAAATCTGTTAATTAAGCCAACCCAGAAAAATGTAGGCAATTTTTAATTTACAAACTGCTGAAAGCTTGCTATCAAATAAATTGATTAGCAGTACCATAATCAAAAGCTCTGGATTAGTAGTTAATTTGTGGAATCAATTAATAGAAGCATTTATCAAATATATTTGCCTCCAGAGATGACAAATTCATTGTTCTGTGTTCCTGGAGATAAGAAACCTTGGACTCTGAGATAGGCAATGATTCCTGGGGATACGGCTTTTATGTGAGTTTGCTTTTTCCTGATTTCTTGTTTCAGGAAACGTGCTCTTGAATATCTGGACTAATTTTTTCCTTTTGTATGTATAATATTAATGAATGATATGTAAAATTATTTACCAGATAGATTTTTCACCTTAATTTATTATACTGTTCTACTAGATTATTTGTCCTAAATATTTACAACTAATTCACTTAAAGCTTGATAAATATTTTTCCAAATTAACAAAATCACAAATGGTCTAAAGTTTGTACCTTGGTTATATTTCAGATAAAACAGATTCTGCTCATTTAGAATACAGGACCTGCTTACAGCTTTTTCCCTCCCTGAATATAAGGGTTTCGTATAAGTGCTTAAAACTGTGTAAATCCTAATTTACAGAAGTTTTAAAATAAATACTGGGCATGTTACTGAAGTCCACTTTTTAATATGCAAATTAAAGGAAGTTCCTTAAGGCAACACATTTTGTGTCTACCCGCATTGAGTACATGTACTTAAAAGTATTTTCTAAATGTATTTCGTAAATCACTGATTTTCTTATAGCAAATTATCATGCAAACTAATCTTACATTTTGGCATTTAATTATATATTAAGAGAGACGATAGATACGTATTATTTGATCTATGAGGAAAAATACTCAAATAAATAATTACTTAACCAGTATTTTAAAACCTCAGAACAAATACATTTAATTTATGCCATCTTTTCTATAAAGAATACGTACCACCTCAGTATATTTTGTATTATTCAACTCTTTTCTGCAAAGTTAATTTGATGCTGTGCCTGGGAGAAGGGTCAGTTGTACTTTATCATAATTAAGACAACATTTAAAAAAATCATTTTAATGTATTATGAAGCACCATAAGCAATACCACATTTCTATTTAATGCCAAACTTAATGCCAACCAAAGGAAGCTAAAACTACTCCGGAATTTTCAGACGTAATGCAAAAATATATTCTCATTTTTGTGCACATAAATATCTCACAATATTTCAAAATAGCAATTGCTTTTTAAGTAAAAGTGAAGAGGAGGTTCCAGAAAAATTGACTTTTTAGTTATTGTCAGTTTATTCTGCCTAAATAGTCCAATCTTATATTCATACATGGTAACAGCTCAAAATGACCTATCAGGAAGTTACATCTTGGAATTGGAAAAGAGCATCTAAAATCAGGTTCTGCTAATTTTAAGGGAAATTTATTTTAACACAGATCTCTCTATTATATTTCCACATTATATACATTACATGAATTTTCTTAAGTTACATAAAAATATTTTAAAAATTGGATATTGATTTTTATTCCCAACAAACCTAGAGTGACAGGGACTGACTTCACCTTTCCTGAAATGACACAAAACAGACAAACTATTTAAAACAACAGTACTGTTTTTACTGTATGAACATTAGGAAATTACAAATAGTGATCCCTGAGTGACAGAACACAAACAAGATGAGCCCTTTGATTGCATTAGCTTACTACCTAAAGAAAGGTTCCACCTGCGGCAAAGATAGAGGAACCCAGGCACAGCTATAAGCTGAGGAACGGGAGCTGAGCGTCCTGAGTAGCCAAAAAGGCTGTAGTTCATATTAAAGAGTACAGAAGAACGAGCTACACATATAGAGACTCCAGGAATCTGCAGAGCATTTCTCTCCAGTCTTCTAGTACGTATAAGGAGTTGAGGAAACTACCACCAAGGAAAAGAACCACTCAAAATCATCAGAGGGAAAAATTTGCAGAACTCACATATAGCCAGCTATAGTACCAATTAGTGCCAGTCAGATTAGAAAGCCTCAAAATTCACCAGGCATTGTGATATAGGAGTTAAAAAGAAATTATTTAGGCAGATAGTGAAGGTAAGGAAGTCCTTGGTAAGGCTTTCCTGTTAATGAAAAACAGTCTCAAAATTATTTTATTTTCTAATGAAAAGCAGCCTGTAAAATGGAGCTGCAGACATAGACAAGCAAACTAGAAGATACACAATCTGGAATTGGTGGGTTCTTGGTCTCACTGACTTTAAGAATGAAGCCCCGGACCCTCATGGTGAGTGTTACAGTTCTTAAAGATGGTGTGTCCAGAGTTTGTTCCTTCAGACGTTCAGATGTGTCTGGAGCTTGTTCCTTCTGGTGGGTTCGTGGTCTCACTGGCTTCAGGAGTGAAGCTGCAGACCTTCACGGTGAGTGTTACAGCTCATAAAGGCAGCATGGACCCAAAGAGTGAGCAGCAGCAAGATTTATTGCAAAGCGCAAAAGAACAAAACTTCCACAGCTTGGAATGGGAACTGAGTTGGTTGACACCAGCGGGCTTGGGCAGCCTGCTTTTATTCCCTTATCTGGCCCCACCCATATCCTGCTGATTGGTCCATTTTGCAGAGAGCTGATTGGTCCACTTTACAGAGCCCTGATTGGTCCGTTTTGACAGAGTGCTAATTGGTGTATTTACAAACCCTGAGCTATACAGCCAGTCACACAGTGCTAGTTAGCTAGATACAGAGTACCAATTGATGTATTTATAAACCCTGAGCTAGACACAGAGTGCTGACTGGTGCATTTACAATCCTTGAGCTAGACACAGAGTCGGAGGGCTAGTCCTCCAAGTCTCCACTAAGTGAGCTAGATACAGAGTACAAATTCGTGTATTCACAAACCCTGAGCTAGACACAGAGTGCTGATTGGTGCACATATGATCCTCCCGCTAGATATAAAAGTTCTCCAAGTCCCCATCCAGTTCAAGAGCCCAGCTGGTTTCACCCAGTGGATCCTGCACGGGGGCTGCAGGTGGAGCTGCCCGCCAGTCCCAAGCCAGGCCTGCACTCCTCAGCCCTTGGGCTGTCCATGGGACCAGGCAGCACGGAGCAGGGGGCAGCACCCATCAGGGAGGCTCAGGCCTCCCCAGAGCCCACTGCAGGGGGAGGAGCTCAGACATGGCAGGCTGCAGGTCGGGGAGTCCTGCCCGCAGGGAGGCAGCTAAGGCCCAGCGAGAATTTGAGTGCAGCCCCAGGGGGCGGCACTGCTGGGGGACCCGGTGCAACCTGCGCAGCTGCTGGCCCTGGATGCTAAGCCCCTCACTGCTCTGGGACCACCAGCCTGCCGCTCAGTGTGCGGGGCATCCGCAGGAACTCACACTGGCCCGCCAGCGCAGCCCCAGTTCCCACCTGCGACTTTCCCTCCACACCTCCCCACAAGCAGAGGGAGGAGGTTCCGGCCTCAGCCAGCCCAGAGAGGGGCTCCCACCATGCAGTGGCAGGCTTAAGGGCTCCTCAAGCGCAGCCAGAGTGGATGCGGAGGCTGGAGGCTGAGGAGGCGCTGAGAGTGAGGGCTGCTAGCACATTGTCACCTCTCAATTGCAGTGGTGAATGCCAGCAGTTGTGCCAATAGGAAAAGGCTACCGGGGACTAGGCATGTTCAAGATGGTGACTCTTTGTTCCCTTCTCTTTGCCAGCCACATGTACAGTAAGGGGCAGACAACATGGCACAGGCCAAGTGGAAAGCCCATTTGCATAAGATTAGGGTGGGATGGCCAGCCTTCCCTGTGGCTATGTAACATCACACTTGGTCCAACCAACCTGTGGGTCCTATGTAAATCAGACACCACCTCCTCAAGCCTGTCTATAGAATCTGGTGCACTCCACCTCGGGCAGGAATTTCCATTCAGGCATACCTCTCTTGCAAGAGAGCTGTTCTCCTTTCTCTTTCTCTTTCTTTTGTCTATTAAACCTCTGCCCCTAAAGTCACTCCTTGTGTGTGTCCATGTTTTTAATTTTCTTGGCACGAGATGATGAACCTTGGGTATTTACCCAGACAACAATGCCTCTTCATTTGGATAGAGTAGTCAGAATGGTAATGCCTTAGTAATCAAAAAACTAGTTCTAGAGTACATGCTGTTCACATTACCTAACAATTCTTAAAAATAAGGCCTGAAAAAATCAAATTGTTTCTAGGTAACTTAGATGCATGCTGGAATAAAGCTTAGGAATAGTTATTAAAATAAAAATAGTCTAGCACTTAACAAGTTTCATATTATCTGTCGTTCAATGAAAAAAATTACCAAAAATACAAAGGTGTAGGACAATCCAACACAAAATAAGGAGAAAAATCAATCAATTGAAACAGACCCAGAAATGACACAATGATGGAATTAGTAAGCAAGGACAAAGAGTTATTACAGATGTATAGGATATGCTTAAGAAGCTAGAGAAAATATTAACTGAATTAATAGAGAAAAATAAGATATTAAAAGAGAACCCAAATCTAATTTCCAATTATAAAAACTACAATATTTGTGACAGACAATATATTTTTTAGATGTATTGACAGAAGAAAATATATCTCAGGAAAAATAAGATTGATGAACCTGAACCCAAATAAATAGACACTATCCAAAATAGAAAGCAGAGAGGAAACAGAATGAGGGAAAACATGAATAGAGTATCATTCATGGAATTGGAGTCCCTTCAAAGGGAGGAAGGAAACAAAAAAGGTGAGATGTTGAAAAAACTATGTGAAGAAATTATGGCAGATTTTATTTCTAACTTTGAATTTTAACAAACAATAAGACCACAGGTCAAAGAAACTCAACAAATTTTTAGTACAAGAAACATGAAAGAAACTACAACTATGTTGTATAAAAAGTAAAATGCTTAAAACCAAAGATGAAGAAGGTATCTTAATAAAAGTTCAAGGAAAAGGATACATCACTACAGATAACCCAGATAAGGATAACAGCAGTTGTCAGGGCAAAAATGCCAGATAGAAGATATTGGAGCAACATCATTAAAGAACTGAAATAAATATGTTGAAACTGCCTTTGCAAGGATTATGACAGTGAGAGAAATCTGATGTGGCGGACTCCATCTTGCTTCTCGAGTCCCTGGCTGGCTGTCTTGGCTCATTCCTGGGCATAGGCCAAGTTAACTATGGGAGGAATTTAGTTTATAATTTAACTTTGAAGCAAGGATGATCATAGCCCCTCCCTAAAACTAGTCCCCTCTTTGTTCAAGGGCTGAAATTGCCTTTGTAAGACTAATGAACGGCCACAAGATTAGTTTTATAGCAGAGACCTGAATTCTGCTAAGTAGTTTCCATAATGGCTTACTGCCCCAGGATTCATGTGGTCAGAGGTCACAAGGTTTGTGATTACCCCAGTTGGTCTTATGGATAACATCACTACTGTAGAATCTAGGATTGGTCTTCCGAGATGTTTTTTAGACTGATCCCACCCAGACTTGTGGCTCATGACTCAACCAGTCCTGTGGCCCCCCACCTAGGGGTGGACTCAGTTCATGTGGTCCATTTTCCACACCCCTGTGATTGTATTCCCAGCCAATCAGCAGCACCCACTTCCTAGTCTCCTGCCAACCAAACTGTCCTTGAAAAGCCCTAACCTCTGAGATTGATTAGAGTGATGACTCCAGTTCTTCCTTGTGTCCAGTCTAGCTCTAATTAAATTATTTCTTTACCATGGTGTAAGTGAACTTGTTTTGTTTGTGAAGTGGGCAGGAGGAACCCATCAAGTGATTCCATTGTCAAAGTAGACTTTTGTACCATCAGAATATACTTTTCAAAATTTAAAGTAAAATAAATATTTTTCACACATGCAAATGCTGAAGAAATTCAACACCAGCAAAATTAAATTATTTTTTTAAAAATGTAAGAGGCAGGAGTAAAATGATATCATGTAAATGACATAAACACTTCAATCAAAGGCAGCGATGATCAGATTCCATGAAAAAACAAAACACAATTATATACTGTGTTCACAAATGGTATATTAAACAGAAAGAAACAAAGAGGTTAGTGTTAAGTCAGAAGTTGGGAAGAGAATGAGGTACTGAGATGTCACACTACTTATACAGTTATACTCTAAATAGATAAGTGCATTGATAGACAGCTACATAGATATATACATTCTAGCAGAAATAGTGTTCTGAGTCAGAGACCAAAGTACATAGTTTATTTACTCAAAGCAAAACAGAATGGAAAGTAACATTATCACAATGGTCCCTCATGCCTGGTACCCTGCAAGTGGCATGAGGAGAGGCAAATGGATAATCCTATCTCTATGGTAGGAGCAAATTACAGGAAACACAAATATGAATCTGAGAGTTTGTGTAGAAGAGAGGCAATTGTTCTCTCTCCACTCCTGATAAAAGAAAAGAAATATTTACTTCCAAACACAAATTCTCCTCTAGAATAGAGAGTATCTTAGGTTATCACCCTTTTCAATTCAAATAAGTATCTCCAAGAGGAAGGCAAGACTATTATCTTCCAAGTTTAACCTCCTTGAAATATAAATGTATAAGGAGATAGTCTCTACATCCAAGAGAGACAAGGGAAATTTTCTCTCTGTGAGTGTGTGTGTGCACCTGTGTGTTTGTGTGTGTGAGTCTGTTTGTTTTGGGGTGGGACATGGATATGGTTTGACTCTGTGTCCCCACCCAAATCTCATGTCAAATTGTAATTCTCAATGTTGCGGGAGAGACCTGGAGGGAGGTGATTAGATCATGGGGGCACATGGAGGCAGATTTCCCTCATTCTGTTCTCATAAGAGTGAGTGAATTCTCAGGAAATCTAATGGTTTAAAAGTGTGTGCCACTTACCCTCTCACTTTTTCTGTCTTCTGTTCCACTAAGGTAAGATGTGCTTGCTTTCTCTTCACCTTCCAGTGATTGTAAGTTTCCTGAGGCCCTCCCGACATGGTTCTTATACAGTCTGTGGAACTGTGAATCAATTAAACATCTCTTCTTCATAAATTACCCAGTCTCAGGTAATTTTTTTTTCAGAGGCTCACTCTGTTGCCCAGGCTGGAGTGCAATGGTATGATCTTGGCTCACTGAAAACTCCATTTGCCAGGTTCAAGTGCTTCTTGTGCCTCAGCCTCCCAAGTAACTAGGATTACATGTGTGCCACTATGCCCAGCTAATTTTTGTAGTTTTAGTAGAGATGGAATTTCACCATGTTGTCCAAGCTGGTCTCAAGCTCCTGACCTCAGGTGATCCACCCACCTCGAACTCCCAAAATGCTGGGATTACAGGCATGCACCAGGCCTCAGGTAGTTCTTTATAGCGGTGTGAGAATGGGCTAATGAAGAGATATTTGTTTATTTGTTTTTTTGAGTGTTTAGACACAAATACTTCCATAATAAAGAAAGCAAGTGGCTGCAGGTTCAAAACTCATTCCTTTAAAGAGGAAATGTTTCTAGGAAAATGGAAAAAAAAAATGGAAAAAAAAAATGCAATATCTTTAGAACATATCAGTTTCCAAGGCTCAGGTGGCCAGGACTTTCCAGGAATGCAGAAATGCAGGGAAATTTTGACTTTCCACATCTAAAAAGATGGAAAAAGATAAACAATGTTAACATTATTTCAATATTAGAAAAAGTAGTTTGGCTAGGTGTAGTGGCTCACGCCTGAAAGCCCAGCACTTTGGGAGGCCGAGGAGGGTGGATCACCTGAGGTCAGGAGTTCCAGACTAGCCTGGTCAACATGGTGAAACTCTATCTCTACCTAAAATACAAAAATAAGCCAGGCATGGTGGTGCACAACTATAGTCTCAGCTACACAGGAAGCTGAGGCAGGAGAATCACTTGAACCTTGGAAGCAGAGATTGCAATGAGCCAAGATAGCACCACTGCACTCCAGCCTGGGCAACAGAGTAAGATTCCTCACAAGGTCAGGAGTTCGACACCAGGCTGACCAATATGATGAAACCGTGTCTCTACTAAAAATACAAAAATTAGCTAGGTGTGATGCCACACACCTGTAATCCCAGCTACTCAGGAAGCTGAGGCAAGAGAATCACTTGAACCCAGAAGGCAGAGGTTGCAGTAAGCCAAGATTGTGACACTGCGCTCCAGCCTGGGCGACAGAGCAAGACTCTGTCACAAAAAAAAAAAAAATAGTAATTTTAGAATAAAAATATTATCAAG
Source organism: Macaca thibetana thibetana (assembly GCF_024542745.1). Classification (NCBI taxonomy): domain Eukaryota; kingdom Metazoa; phylum Chordata; class Mammalia; order Primates; family Cercopithecidae; genus Macaca; species Macaca thibetana. Next base: position 59,561,238 of record NC_065584.1, read on the forward strand.
AATGTAGAGAATCTTTTCATAATGATAAAGAGATTATTTATTTTAGTAGACATAATAACCTTAAATATTTAGACATATAAGAAAAGTTCTACCAATACAAAAAGCAAAAACTGAAAGAAGTGCAGGAAGAAATAAATAAAGCTACAATTATGGCCAGAGATTTGTAATATCCTCTGTCAATATTTCATAAGGAAATAACTCAGAAAATTAGTACGAATATAGAACGCTTGTATCCTGAGACTGCTGAAGTTGCTTATCAGCTTACGGAGATTTGGGGCTGAGACAATGGGATTTTCTAAATATACAATCATGTCATCTGCAAACAGAGACAATTTGTCTTTCTCTCTTCCTATCTGAATACGCTTTATTTCTTTCTCTTGCCTGATTGCCCTGGCCAGATCTTCCAACACTATGTTGAATAGGAGTGGCGAGAGAGGGCTTCCATGTTTTGTGCCAGTTTTCAAAGGGCATGCTTCCAGCTTTGGCCCATTCAGTATCATATTGACTGTGGGTTTGTCATAAGTAGCTCTTATTATTTTGAGATATGTTCTGTCAACACCTAGTTTATTGAGAGTTTTTATCAGGAAGGGGTGTTGAATTTTATTGAAGGCCTTTTCTACATCTATTGAGATAATAATGTGGTTTTTGTCATTGGTTGTGTTTATGTGATGGATTACGTTTATTGATTTATGTATGTTGAACCAGCTTTGCATCCCAGGGATGAAGCCGACTTAATCATGGTGGATAAACTTTTTGATGTGCCGCTGGATTCAGTTTGCCAGTATTTTATTGAGGATTTTTGCATCAATGTTCATCAGGGATATCGGCCTGAAATTATCTTTTTTGTTGTTGTTGTGTCTCTGCCAGATTTTAGTATCAGGATGATGCTGGCCTCATAAAATGAGTTAGGGAGCAGTCCCTCTTTTTCTATTGTTTGAAATAGTTTCAGAAGGAATGGTACCAGCTGCAGTTCCTTTTTGTACCTCTGGTAGAATTCAGCTGTGAATCCGACTGGTCCTGGACTTTTTTTGGTTGGTAGGCTAACTACTGCCTCGATTTCAGATCTTCTTATTGGTCTATTCAGGGATTTGACTTCTTTCTGGTTTAGTCTTGGGAGAGTGTATATGTCCAGGAATTCATACATTTCTGCTAGATTTTCTAGTTTATTTGCATAGAGGTGTTTAGAGTATTCTCTGATGGTAGTTTGTATTTCTGTGGGATCAGTGGTGACAATTCCTTTACATTTTTTATTGTGTCTAATTGATTGTTCTCTCTTTTCTTCTTTATTATTCTGGCTAACCGTCTGTCTATTTTGTTGATATTTTCAAAAACCAGCTAAAAATCGCAAGCATTCCTATACACCAGTAATAACCACAGAACCAAATCATGAGTGAATTCCCATTCACAATTGCTACAAAGAGAATAAAATACATAGGAATACAACTTACAAGGGATGTGAAGGACCTCTTCAAGGAAAACTACAAACCGCTACTCAAGGAATTAAGAGAGGACACAAAAAATGGAAAAACATTCCATACTTATGGATAGGAAGAAACAATATTATGAAAATGGCCATACTGCCCAAAGTAATTTACAGATTCAATGCTATCCCCATCAGGCTACCATTGACTTTTTCACAGAATTAGAGAAAACTACTTTAAATTTCATATGGAACCAAAATTAGCCAGTATAGCCAAGAGAACAAAGCTGGAGGCATCATGCTACCTAACTTCAAACTACATTCTAAGGCTACAGTAATGAAAACAGCATGGTACTGGTACCAAAACAGATATATAGACCAATGGAACAGAACAGAGGCCTCAGAAATCATGCCACACATCTGCAAACCATCTGATCTTTGACAAAACTGACAAACACAAGCAACGGAGAAAGTATTCCCTATTTTATAAATGGTGTTGGGAAAACAGGCTAGCCATATGCAGAAAACTGAAACTGGACCCCTTGCTTACACCTTATACAAAACTTAACTCAAGATGTATTAAAGCCTTAAAAGTAAGACCTAAACCCTAAAAACCCTAGAAGAAAACATAGGCAATACCATTCAGGACATAGGCATGGGCGAAGACTGCATGACTGAAACATCAAAAGCAATGGGAACACAAGCCAAAATTGACAAATGGATCTAATTAAACATAAGAACTTCTGTACAGCAAAAGAAACTATCATCAGAGTTAACAGGCAACCTACAGAATGGGAGAAAATGTTTGCAATCTATCCATCTGACAAAGGGCTAATATCCAGAATATACAAAAGACTTCAACAAATTTACAAGAAAAACAAACAAACAACCCCATCAAAAAGTGGGCAAAGGATATGAACAGACACTTCTCAAAAGAAGACATCTCTATAGCCAACAAACACATGAAAAAATGCTCATTATCACTGTTCATCAGAGAAATGCAAATCAAAACCACAATGAGATACCATCTCATGCCAGTTAGAATGGCAATCATTAAAAAGTCAGGAAACAACAGATGCTGGAGAGGATGTGGAGAAATAGAAAGACTTTTACACTGTTGGTGGGAGTGTAAATTAGTTCAACCATTGTGGAAGACAGTGTGGTGATTCCTCAAAGATCTAGAACTATAAATACCATTTGACCCAGCAATCCCATTACTGGGTATATACCCAAAGGATTATAAATCATGCCACTATAAAGACACATGCACACATATGTTTATTGTGGCACCATTCAGAATAGCAAAGACTTGGAACCAACTCAAATGCCTATCAATGATAGACTGGATAAAGAAAATGTGGCACATATACACCATGGAATACTACACAGCCATAAAAAAGGATGAATTCCTTTTCTTTGCAGGGACATGGATAAAGCTGGAAAACATCATTCTCAGCAAACTAACACAAGAAGAGAAAACCAAACACCGCATTTTCTTACTTATAAGTGGGAGTTGAACAATGAGATCATATGGACATGGGGAGGGGAATATCACACACCAGGGCCTGTCAGGGCATGGGGGGCTAGGGGAGGGAGAAATACCTAATGTAGATGACAGGCTGATGACTGCAGCAAACCACCATAGCATGTAATGTACCTATGTAACAAATCTGCATGTTCTCCACTTGTATCCCAGAACTTAAAGTATAATTTTAAAAAAATCTAAAACAAACAAATGAAAAAGAACTATGAAATAAAAAAAAAGAATATAGAATACTTGAGCACCATCTTTAATAAACCTGACCTAATCGGGCTTTATATGCATTCTTCACAACAGCAGTGTATACCTAGCTTTAAAACTTACATAGAACACTTATCAATAGTAATCATATTTTGATCATTAGGAAAGACTCAATAACTTTCAAAGGATTCAAATTATATGAAGTAATTATCTAAGCAAAATGAACTAAATATAAAAACCAGTAACTGGAAGTTCTCTAGAAATACTCAAATATTTGGAAACAATACTTATCTAAGTTGTCATGGGTCAAAAAAGAAGTTAAAATTAATATTAAAAGGTAATTTTACTGAATGAAAATGAAAACAAATGAAAATGAAAAAAGGTCACAAGATGCAGTTGCAACAGTCTCAAGAGGGAAATTCATAGCACTGACTGACTACATTAGAAAAGAAGCAATATCTAAACTTAGTGACCTTAAATTCCACCTGAAGTAACTGAAAATAAGAAAAGCATATTTTAATAAAGGTAAGCAAAATATGAAATTTAAAAGATTCAAATGCAAATTGATGAAATATAAACGGAAAAAAATGGGAAAAAAATATTTGCAAAGTTCAGTACATTGATAAATCTCTAGACAGACTATAAAAAGATGTAAATTATGAATGAAGACTGAGCAACTCTAACGTAAAAATTTTAAATCTGAACTGCTCCAAAATATAAAACTTTTTGAGCATCGATTCAAAACCACAAGTGGAAAATTTCATATCTTATCTTATGTGATGTATCATAGTCAAAACACACATTTCATTCATAATACCCAAAGGCCAAAAGACCCTCCCCAATCCCCTGTAGCTGTGATGTATCTTTTCTGTACATGCCCAGATTGCCCCATACAAGCACTTCCACAAACGGAACAGAATGTACAAAATGGCACATGTGCAGTCCAAACACGCTGACAAAAGGTTCCTCAGCATTCCCCGTGTGGGACCAAGACCTTTGTGCATTAAATCTTGCATCTGACATCTTTACATATGTGAAAATATACCTTCACAGCCTGTCAGTAAGCTGTAAGAAGTGGATACTGAAGATTAATTTAAAATAATAAGTGTCCAGTTGCTCATTCATTGACTGATGGTGAAATTGCCAAACGGTTCTGAATCAAGGCAATAGTGATAACAGAGATGAAGAAGACAATGGTGTTATCACTGCAGAAAAAGCACCTGAGATAAAGGTATATTTTGTACATTTGCCCCCACCCAAATCTCATGTTGAATGTAATCCCCAATGCTAGAGGTGGGGTTGGGCAGGAGGTGTTTGGATCATGGGGTGGATCACTCATGGCTTGGTGTTGTCTTCATGATAATAAGCTCTCATGAGAACTGGTGATTTAAATGTGTGCGGCACCTCCCCTCTCACTGTCTCTCTTTTGCTCCTGCTTTAGCCATGTGAGACACTGGCTTTCCTCTTCATCTTCTGCCGTGATTGAAAGTTCCCTGAGACTTCATCAGAAATCGGGTAGAAGCCAGCACCATAATTCCTATAAAGCCTGCAGAACCATGAGCCAATTAAGTCTCTTTTTATTTTAAATTACCTAGTCGCAGGTATATAACGATACAAGAATGGACTAATACAGATAACATGGTGAAAATGTGTGATGGGCTTATTGAAGACAAGTGTAAGAAATTATGCCAGATTATAAAATCAAAGAGAAACTTCTAAGACAAAACCCATTGTTAATTAGTCAGATAACTCTGGGGAAAACATTTTAAAAACCACCCAGAAGAATGTCTCTTTATCCCTAAAGGAACCACTTCCTGGTCCCTCAACTGCTTCTGATGTTTCTTTTCAAAAAAAAAAAAAGCATTGTACCACACAGAATTATAAATAGAGACTGAAAGCCTGCCATTGTTTGTTATTGCTGTTGTTTGACAGCTGACACAGGGATTCTGGCTATGCAACTGTGCTGCTTAGTGACCTGCACCTATTATTTTTTCACTGTATTAGTGGTGTGTCATATTTTTTACTGTTCAATACTTATGTGTGAATTATTGTAAGAAAATGATTGCTTACTGGTAACATATAAATTCAGTGTCAGGAATGATGGTGATGTCACACAACCACAGATTGTCCTCGTGGGTGACTGAGATAATGAAACATTTAGTTTCTGATAGTTTAATGCAAACAAACTTTGTTTCATATATAAAATTATTTAAAATGTTGTATAAAGTTACATTCAGGCAATGTGTAATAAGGCATACATGAAACATAAATGAATTTCACTTTTAGACTTTGGTTTTATTCTTAAGATAACTCATATTGTCTACACTAATATTCCGAAATCCACAAATAAATTTAAAACCCAAAATCTCTGGTCCCAAACATTTCAGATAAGAGGAACTCAACCTATATTAGGGAAAGCATATTGGGCACCATAACAGATTCCACAGAGATTAAAAATAATAATAATGGTATAAACAACTTTATGTTAATACATTTAAAACCTGAGATGAAGCAGACAAATTCCTTGAAAGAGAAAAATCAGGAAAACTCACTGAAGAGAAATCAATAACTTGAATATCCCTAAATTTATGAAAGATTGAATGTGTACTTTAAAATCATACCAAAAAGAAAAATCATGGTTCAGATGGCTTGACTGGGGAATTTCCTCCATTTGCTAAGTGAAAATTACCCATGCTCCTAGCTAAAAACAAAACTTTTATTGGTGCACTACATCCCATCTTTTTAATGTACCAAGGAAATCTTTCCATCGACTCTTTCTGTGACCTGCATCATAGGTTCTCCCATTTTACTGGATAATTCTTAAAAGGAAACAGACATACTGTTGTTTATTCCACTTTTAAAAACAAAAAAAAACCTCTTTACGCGTATTTCTCTTATCTCTTTCTCCTGCCCGATTGCTTTCCTTCTATTCACATAAAGTCATCTTGGAAATATTGTCTGTACTGTCACTGCACAATAAAACTTTAAGTGATGATGGAAATCCAGGGATTAATATAATTTCATTTTAACAGATTTAAAATAGAAAAAATTGATAATGTCAAATGTTGTTGACAATGTGGCATAATCTGAATATTTTCTAACATGTGGCTTTTTACGATGCTTTGGAGAAAGAGAAAATTAACACTTAACAGATGTTTTTGTGCTATCTTCTCTGGCCCCGCCATTTTGGTGTAAGTAAACTTGGCTTCCAGTTGCCAGCATCTGCATATTTTTGCATGAGAGTTTTATCTACATATACTCACTCCAGGAATGCACAGCACAGCACACAGGCAGGGCAGGCCAGCAGTGCTAGAGAATTAATGGCCCTCGGAGCAGCGTTCAACCAGTAACAGGAAAGTTGGTCTGTAAATACTTCAGCTCCCTCACACTTGGGGCTGGATATTTCTGAAGCCCAGCCACATGCTACACTGGTTATGACAGGTTCTCAATAGTATTAAGCACCGGTTACCCACAATGGGAACTTCCTTGAAAATTCACCCATTACTAGCTGAATAATCAGTTAATTTGTTTCCTTTTATATCTCTTTCTTCTGGGATCACCTTTCAGATAAACTACTCATACTTTGTTCCTTGTTTCATGGCCTGCTTCTCAGGAATCCAAACTATTATAGTTATTTTCAAACAAAATTTGAAGATGCGAATATCAATAAAACAGCAATTTGAATCCTAGGCATTTACTTTAGAGGATCAACTTCATATGTGCCCTGGGAGACACCTCCAAAAATTTCACAATATTCCATTTTGTGTTAGCAAATAAATGGAAAAATGAGAAAGGATAAATAAATTATTGACTTCATAACACTACCCAGCTGGAAAAATTAAAGAATTATAGTTATAAGTACCATAAAGCAAAAATCTAAAAAAGAATGCTCAGTCAAAAAAAAATTACATAATGAATGCCTTGTGATTCTCTTTTTATAAAGTTAGAAATGCAAAAAATGAAAAAAAGTGTTTAGGGCTACTAGCATATGTGACATGTAATAATACTAACGTATGTGATAATACTACCAAGAAAAGCAAAAAATAAAAAGTGTAAAATTTAGGATAATGGTTACCTCTGAAGAAGAAACAAAGTAGATTGGAACTGGGCATAAAGGATCTTCAAAAATGATAATAGTCTCTTAATTTAAATGAAGTGGTAAGTACATTGCTGATCATTGTAACATTATTCTTTCTAAATTACGTAAATTTTATAAATAGCACTTTGTGTCTACTTAATATTGAAATTAGAAACTTTAAAAATTGAAACTTTGATCAGAAAGGTAGTTTCTCTGCAAAATCAGTTACATATCTGCTTGAAAGTAAGTGTGTATTTGGTTCTATGTTATGTAACATCAAGGAGAAATTCGGTTTTCTGTTAAAAGTAGCAAATGTTTGGATTTTAGTCTTACATCCCAGAAAGATTGGAAATTTGTTTTCTGACTAATCAGTCAAGGGTAAGTAATCGCTTCTGGGTTTTGGCTACCATCTGAAGTTATATCTTCAACAATATATTGGATATAGATTTATATTTTCTCATCTGGAAAATACTCTCCATCTTAAATTTTGACTATATAATATAAAAAATACAAACATGCTGAAAGACTACAGAATATATTCAGCATGCAAGGAAAGTTATAAAAGCAATACTGGTTAAGATGGACTTCATGGATGGAAAAATAAAAAAAAAGATCAAAGTTTCATGTATCCAAGTATCCAAGTGATTTATTTATCTATTTATTAAGACAGAGTCTCCCTTTGTGCCCAGGCTGGAGGGCAGTGGTATGATCTCTGCTCACTACAGTTGCAACCTCCTCCCGTTCAGGTGATCCTCCCACCTCAGTCTCCAGAGTAGCTTGACCCACAGGCAAATGCTACCAGATCCAGTTAATTTTTTTTCTAGAGACAGGGTTTGGCCATTTTTTCTGGGCTGGTTTCAAACTCCTGGCCTCAAGCGATCCACCCGCCTTGGCCTCTTAAAATGCTGGGACCACAGGTGTGAGCCACTGCATCCTGCCTAGCCAAGTAATTTAAAGTTTGAATATAACATTCTCTTCATTTAAAGTCTTGTCTTTATGCTAAGCCACCCTAAACGTTTCTGATTGTCTGTGATTTGTCTTTGCATGAACACTTCAGTAACTGCAAAACCACATAGCATGCTAGAGGCTCCTGGAGCACCCAGTGATTCAGCCCTCTCTGCTTTATTTCCACTACCTCTGTGAAAAGAAGACAGCATTGTTTCTATTTCTTGAATTGCCCTTTCTACATTTAGACCTATTTTTCTGATTATCGAGACAATTTAATCTGTAAAATAATACAAAAAGCCATGCTTTTACCACTAAACTTATGATTGAATAGAGACAAGATAACAGGTGCTAAAATGCTTTGTAAACAGCAAAAGACTCTACATACAAGCAAAGCATTTGGCGGGAGGGGGGTTATTTTATTGATTCTTGTTTAGGGTTATGCAAAATGACATTTGTATTCCTCTTACTTGATTCTCTAAATAAATACTCTAAAACTCAGAAACCTCACCCTTGCAAAATAAAAAGCAGCTAAGTATTTTTTAATATTAAATAACATATTGTTAAACTCATCTCAGAAACAGCACAGTGAATATTTGTTGTTGGATATTGCTGTTGTTAATTGGTTATACAGCTTTCTTTTCACTCCCACTTCCGTACATCACACCTCCTTTCTCTTTTCCATTTCATTTTGTGGGAGTAGGGTGGTTCCATATTTGAAGCGTCTTGCCCATCTGAAGTCCAGGGTTGAGCATGTGACATAAAGTGGTGAAACAGATGCTCTCTTTCCTAGGGTTCTTTTTATTGATCCAAGTAATGGATGAATTGGAATGATTGGTTGGAAAGTTACCACCTGCCTAAAAGTGTCAAGCCTGACACTGGGTTTCTAATCATCAGATCTTCCCCAGTTGATCCCACAGATTTCTTGGCAATACTCTGAAATTTCACCCCAATAACTTAGGCTTAAAAAGAGCATTTTATGTGTTTAATTCCATAGCAATGACAAGAAATTGGAGCAATAAAACAGAGAAGTGTCCAAAAATGATTGAAACAGACCAAAAGATATTTGGAGATAGACAAAAGCAACTAAATTTATTTGGCTGATTATTGTCTTTGAATGCTGGTTATTGTTTTTGGATTATTATTGTCTTTGAATATCTTCACCTTTGTTATTTCAGTTAAAAGGTCACCAAGTAATGTAAAATGCTCATCATGCTTTCAATGGATACCATACATACACAATTTTCACGTTTTTCCCAACATAAATTTTTTCTCTGGAGAAATTTTCTAAAATTTATCTTTTCATTCAGGATACTTAAGAAACATTAAAGTGCACAGTGGCATAACTAATAAGCCACTCGTTACTCATACAAGTCTATTGCTTGGGCAATCAGGGTACCAGGTAGTATAAAATTGCTTTATGGGGGATTTATCTTACTAGGGATTAAAGTTTATGCAGCATTTCTTAAATTATTTATAAAAAATAAATTTACGTGTCACTTTGTGTCTGCCAACATATTTTTCTAGCTCTTACAACCAAAGTACAGCCATAATGACCCAGAAATGCCCAGAAAATGTTCATTAAAATTGATTTTCCTGTCCAGCCATTGCCAGTGAAAATGTATGAAACACATATATTTCATTTAGAGGGCCAGTTTTCTTCTCCTATAATGGAACATTCTTAATAAAATGATTTTTAATAAGAGGATGTTTTTAAAATGGGACAAAGCATAGGAACTCTGATTTTTAACATAAAGTTAAGAACAAACTTTTGCACAGAGTGCAATTTTTTGAGTTTCTGGTTTTGAATTCTAATATTTCAAGAGATGTGGAACGTATTTCTACACCCAATAATTGCTTTATTTTCTTGTTTTAAAAAATGTGATGAGCAGTTAGAAATTAACCAATAGCTGGATGGCAAACTGTGGTAGTAGAAGACAAGAAGGAAAACAAATGATACTACACTTGTCATTACCTGAGAGCTTAAATTTTACAGATAAGGAAGAACAAGAGGAATAAAAACAAAGGAGATTAACTATTAACGCTTGTAAATTAATTGGCATAATAATTGTATACATGTGTAGTCAGAAAGAAGTGGGCTTTATAATTTTTTTGTCGTTGTTTTGTTTTTTGTTTTGTTTTGTTTTGTCGTAGTCTCGCTCTGTTGCCCAGGCTGGAGTGCAGTGACGCAATCTCCGCTCACTGCAATCTCCGCCTCCCGGGTTCAAGAGATTCTCCTACCTCAGCCTCCAGAGTAGCTGGGACTACAGGCGCGCACCACCATGCCCGACTAATTTTTTGTGTTTTTAGTAGAGACGGGGTTTCACCGTGTTAGCCAGGATAGTCTCCGTCTCCTGACCTCGTGATCCGTCCTCCTCCGTGTTTCAAAGCGCTGGGATTACAGGCGTGAGCCGCCGCACCCGGCCATAATTCTAATTTTATTTGTGACAATCTCAATCAAAAAGATAAGGATGCCATAAAATCTATGGCTGCAACATCAACTCAGCAAGTGTATATATTCATTGTGTAAATTCTTAGAGGTTATTTTAACTAGAAAGTGTTAACTTTCTTCTGATTGTTACTGCTATTTACCTACCACAACCGAAATATAGATATTACATGGTAACTGTGCTGCAAAGTATTTTGCTCTATGTTCACACGTATGCACATGCATTGGTCCTGTTTCTGAATTAAACTATTTCTGTGTCGTATAAGTTGGTTTTCAGACACGAAGGACTTGCCTGCTCAAAGTGGACAATAGGTGAGGGCAATAATGGAGGAAAGCTGTGAGGGCACCAAAGAATAAGAGGTGTCCGTTTAACCAGAGAATCTGACTTACCTGATAATAGTTTTCACGTGAACGAACTGCTTGACGCACCTCTCTCCAGTATTATGAAAGAGTAGCTTCCAACTGATCCATTGTGAGACTCAGTTACAGAAGACAACAACATAATGCTAGAAACTTGTATTTTTTTTTTCAACTTAAAAACATAATCATATTTCTTTATTGTATTTGCCCCCAAGAACATCTAGTTTCAAAACTGAAAATAGCGAAGTGATGCCACAATTCTCCAGCATCTTCAACTGTATTCTACAGGCTGCTTGCTTAGAGTTTTAATGCCTGGCAGCTTGCTTTGGCAAAAAGCTGTAAAGACTGTGTGACAGCCACAGAGCAGAATAGGAAAAGCGAATATGGTGGTTTACCAAATTAACAAGAACAGCTATCTTCCTTGACAGATTGCTCTGTTGAATTATAGCTGTTGGGGATGGAGTCAGCTGCTTGAGCAACAGGAAAAATCAGAGGGTCATTAAGATGGTCTATTAATTTTCTGTCATGGGTAGCTGCATATCCATGATCTGCACATGAGGTGTGGCAGAACACTTTCCAAAATACTGGCCTTGAAAACTCTTACGGTATTTTCTTAAAATCCCTGTGTTAATTTAAGAAATAAGAAAACTTATCCCAAAACTTCCATTTTGGATGCAATGAAAAAATAGTTTAAATTCATCTAGTAGAAAATTTTCAAAAATAAATCTGAAAATGTATTTTAAAAAGAAAGAAAAAGAAAATAAATTCAATATATTACTCTCTTCTGATAAAGCTATTACCTGCTCTCACACTGAACAAATAAAGGACACATTACATTCAACTCCATGGTCCACCATTTCGTTGAAAAGAAAAGACATCTTTTATGGATATTAAAATAAATGTTTGAGGGGGGGGGGAAAGCCCTCCACTGATTGCAATACAAAGAGACCAAAGAACTACCATAGCTGGAATTAACATATTCTTTAGAAATGCACTTTTGGAAAAAAAAAAAATCAAAGCATTCATTGCGTATCAGGAAAATCACTGGAGCTGGAGCTGTAATGGTATTTATTTGGTGACAATGTAAACTCTAAAAAGAGCCTAAAACAACAACCACTTTGTATAATTTAACAATCTATAGGAACATCCTCCAGTGCCCTCTCAGGGCCCTCAGAATGCTGTAAAGATTTCCAAGTCCTAGACACCAACATGGAAAAGAAACTAGAACTCAAGTTGGCAATTCATGACTAATAAAGGTTGTCCCAAAAGTTCTCTTGAACTTCTGGAACACACAGTTGTTACTATCTCCATGACAGCATAGATCACTTTTCTGCAGATTGTGTTCAGAAGCTAGAGCTCTCTTCACAGATGCCAAGATTGGCTAATTAGCTTTGCTAGAATTGAGGATTGAGAAGGGAGGTAAATATCAATTTAGAGGCACTTTCTAATGGATGTGTCTGCCTATACAAAAGAAAATACTATCTGTATTTTTCAAGAATGGGAGAGCATTTAAATAACCCAGTATGAGAAAAAGAGGAAGTAAGAACAATGACAGCACTCTGGTGATCTTATTGTACCAGATGCCTGGCAGAAAATGCAGGGCTCAGAAGTGATCTAAGTTCCTAGAATTTAATATGTGAATTAAGCAATGTAATTCTTTATTGAATAAAATTATAGCCAACATTGTTAGGGTTTTTTAAAGTATTTTGTATATATAAATATATATACAATCTCATTGAAACTGACTGGCCATGCGTAACACAATTTCAAGAAAACCTCCCAAACCTCTCTTTTCAAAGTGATCTAATTTGTTATTGATATTGTAAATTTTAATAACCAGTTTCCCTTTATGGAAAATATCTCCAAAGTGAATTTTAATTACACTGCTTCCATTTTGTTCTTTTATACAGTCGCAATGAAAATTATTTATCTTCATAAATGAATTAGTCCTCAATGAACTAGAAATAATAAATTAGCCAAACACCTTAATCTAAACTAGTCTGGCTAAAGAGGTATAGATGTTGAACACATATTTATACATGTGCTTATTTACTCACCATAACTTTGCACTATGAAATTATCAAAAACTGCATTTTAGAGGTTTTTAAATGAAATTCAGTGCTATATAAAGATCAGAATGATGCCCTGAAGGCTCACGGCTTTCCCTTTCTTTGATTATCAAGGAGCTGCCACAGCAAACCTGAGTTAGCTCAATGTAAAACAGTTTGGTAGAAGCACTGAGTTGCAGAAGTTCCCCCTTTTTTTTCTAGACAAAGGAGCTCCCCGTCTCCCAGATGTTTTCTGCCCTGCTCTATTTACAAATATGCAGTTCTATGCGGATTAGGTTCCTCTTCTGAAGCTTTCTCTATGGTTCAGCTGGCTCCGCAATACCCAGTTGAGGTATATCTCTCTGTGTTACATTGTAACAGTGGGGAAATATGTGCACAGTGGGTTTTGTTTTGTTTTGCTGCTTTTAAATTTCTTCCAATAAGCAAGAATTTACCTTTACATGCCTTGGTTTCAGTAGCTCCCCTTGTATATGAAACAGAACTATGAAAGGTACACTTGATTTAGATGCATCATCTCCCGTCTACCTGCCAAATTATTGGATGTAACAAAATATTAAAAATAATGTTCGCCTTCCTGTGTCCAAGTGTTCTCATTGTTCAATTCCCACCTATGAGTGAGAACATGTGGTGTTTGGTTTTCTGTCCTTGTGATAGTTTGCTGTGAGAATGATGGTTCCAGCTTCATCCACATCCCTATAAAGTACATGAACTCATCCTTTTTTATGGCTGCATAGTATGTATATGTGCCACATTTTCTTAATCCAGTCTATCATTGATGGACATTTGGGTTGGTTCCAAGTCTTTGCTATTGTGAATAGTGCCACAATAAGCATACGAGTGCATGTGTCTTGAAAGCAGCATGATTTATAATCTTTTGGGTATACACCCAGTAATAGGATGGCTGGGTCAAATGGTATTTCTAGTTCTAGATCCTTGAGGAATCGCCACACTGTCTTCCACAATAGTTGAACTAGTTTACAATCCCACCAACAGTGTAAAAGTGTTCCTATTTCTCCACATCCTCTCCAGCACCTGTTGTTTCCTGACTTTTTAATGATCACCATTCTAACTAGTGTGAGATGGCATCTCATTGTGGTTTTGATTTGCATTTCTCTGATGGCCAGTGATGATGAGCATTTTTTCATGTGTCTATTGGCTGCATAAATGTCTTCTTTTGAGAAGTGTCTGTTCATGGCAATGCAGGTTCTTTTTTGGTTCCATATGAACTTTAAAGTAGTTTTTTCCAATTCGGTGAAGAAAGTCCTGTCATGGGATGGGGGGAGTGGGGAGGGATAGCATTAGGAGATATACCTAGTGTAAATGACGAGTTAATGGGTGCAGCACACCAACATGACACATGTGTACATATGTAACAAACCTGCACTTTGTGCACATGTACCCTAGAACTTAAAGTATAATAATAAAAAAGAGAAAATAAAAAATAAAATAAAAATTAAAAAAAATTTAAAAATACGTTTTTGACCGTATATTTTTGATAAGGCAAAAAAAAAAAAAAAAAAAAAAAAAAAAAAAAAAAAAAAAAAAAAACCTTTTTTGCATAGAAACTGTTCAACCCATAGAACTTAACCCACAGAACTCACTTTATTGAAGACAGAGACATTTGTATTACAAAAAGCATTTGATTCCATAGACAAATATGACACCTATTACTGTGGTAGCAATGATCTGGTCTTCAAGTTAATATGCAAAAATATTTTGTAAATAAGTTTTAGAGTCATAAAATGCTACTCCATATGTTAAACTGAAGATAGTTGTTTTTTCCCGAGAAGTTAGTATTCAGTATGACTTATCTGTCAGTAGAATAACCTATTTAAGTATATTGCTGTAAATAAATATTTTACATAAATTTGTTAAGAAAAGAAAATATAATTTTAATGTATTTGGCAATTATTCATACTTTTCCAAATGTGACTTAATTTATACCAAGGACATAATGAGATTAACTAAGACTTTAAAAATATGATTTCCATTTACCTCTTAAATGAAGCTATTCTGTTCTCGCTATTATGTGGAATTTGATGCAAATTACAAACTGTTATACGTAGTAGAAATAATTATTTTTCCTAAACAGTTGTGAATTTTTGAAATAAATATTATTTTGAAAGGATTATTTTTCCTTTTTTTAAAATTTATTTATTTATTATTATTATTATACTTTAAGTTCTAGGGTACATGTGCATAACGTGCAGGTTTGTTACATATGTATACTTGTGCCATGTTGTTGTGCTGCACCCATCAACTCGTCAGCATCCCTCAACTAGTCATTTACATCGGGTATAACTCCCAATGCAATCCCTCCCCCCTCCCCCCTCCCCATGATAGGCCCCGGTGTGTGATGTTCCCCTTCCCGAGTCCAAGTGATCTCATTGTTCAGTTCCCACCTATGAGTGAGAACATGCGGTGTTTGGTTTTCTGTTCTTGTGATAGTTTGCTAAGAATGATGGTTTCCAGCTGCATCCACGTCCCTACAAAGGACACAAACTCATCCTTTTTGATGGCTGCATAGTATTCCATGGTGTATATGTGCCACATTTTCTTAATCCAGTCTGTCACTGATGGACATTTGGGTTGATTCCAAGTCTTTGCTATTGTGAATAGTGCTGCAATAAACATACGTGTGCATGTGTCTTTATTAGCAGCATGATTTGTAATCCTTTGGGTATATACCCAGTAATGGGATGGCTGGGTCATATGGTACATCTAATAGATCCTTGAGGAATCGCCATACTGTTTTCCATAATGGTTGAACTAGTTTACAATCCCACCAACAGTGTAAAAGTGTTCCTATTTCTCCACATCCTCTCCAGCACCTGCTGTTTCCTGACTTTTCAGCATACTGAAGGATGAGAGGAAGAAAGAGATGAGATTTAAAGTTGTGTTTATTGAGCAGAATTTTGAAGGAAGAATAAAAGTTATATAGAGAGTGGGGAAATATGATCTATACACTAAAGACAGTAAGATCAAAATAAGCTTTACACTTTTAGAAAACAAAAGTATAATTTGAGACATCAGTGATACAGTTTGGATATTTGTCCCTGTACAAATCTCATGTAGAAATGCAATCCCCAATGTCAGAGGTGGGACTGGATGGGAGGTGTTTGGTTCATGGAGGCAGATGCTGCATGGCTTGGTGCTGTCCTCACAGTCGTGAGTTCTCAAGAGATCCGGTTGTTTAAAGTATGAAATACCTCCTCCCACTCCCTCTTGCTTCCATTCTCCCCATGTGAGTTGCATGCTCCGCCTTCTGCCATGAGTAAAATCTCCCTGAGGGCCCTCCAGAAACTGAGCAGATGGTGGTGCCATGTTCCTTGTACAGCCTGCAGAACCATGAGTCAATTAAGCCTCTTTTCTTTATAAATTACCCCATCTCAGTTATTTCTTTACAGCAACGCAAGAATGGCCTAACACACATAGTATGGTGCAGAATGAGGAGTAGTCATGGTGAAAGTAATGTTGATTAAAGTGAGATGTCGAGTTTATATACTATTTCATATACATAGATTTATCTATGGGAATACAGAGATTGTGGGGTTTTTTTTCCTTTTTGTATTTACAACAGTAAAGTCAATGCCTAGAAAATAGTTATTGTGGTTGAATAATGCTTTGAAGCATAGATTTTTAAAAAATTAAATGAGTATAAGTGAAAGAATGACATGAATATATTTAATTTTGGAGAGGATCATGCAAAGGAAAATAATAAGGAGAACCAGAAAAGATACTGGTTACCAGAAGACCTAGGTCAGGGCAGGCTTCAGGCCCTGCTGGCGATACCAAATGGTGGTGGTTATACGAACAGATTTCTATTGCCTAATATAATGGCAAAGTGTCCAGCAGATGTGCAGGAAAAGACATTTTAAAAACTTTTTAAAGATATGTGTTTAAAAACATCAGAAATAT
This sequence comes from Macaca thibetana thibetana, assembly GCF_024542745.1. Taxonomy (NCBI): domain Eukaryota; kingdom Metazoa; phylum Chordata; class Mammalia; order Primates; family Cercopithecidae; genus Macaca; species Macaca thibetana. The sequence continues at coordinate 59,578,218 of NC_065584.1, forward strand.
TTGAAGCAATATTCAATAAAAGGGACTAACATTTCTGAAATGTGAGAATTACAAATTGGTACACTGATTATCAGCATCTATTTCCTCCCTGGAGACATTTTCTATTTCTGGTGAGGGCAAATTGATGACAGTCTAGGCTTTGTCTAGACAGAGGGCCCCAACTGGGGGCCAGCAGGACCAGGATGATTTTTTTTTTTAGTGGTTTTATAGAGCTGGAGTAACAAAATTGGTACATACAATCACTTTACACCTCAAGACATTTATCAAATTCCTATGCTACAGAGCACAGGAGGTCAAAGGGCTAACATTACAATCTCAGGAAATTAGACCATCATTTTCTTGTGCTGAGGAGAAAAGATGAGAGGTTAGATTCTTCCAGGGAGAGGCATCCTGGTGAACATATAAAATGAATGCCTTGACATTCTGTATAAACAAAGGAAAAATGTAGTGGTAGATGAGTTCTTATCAAAACAAATTCCCAGCCTTGCCTCAGCTTCATACCTGATAGAGTTAACCTAATCAGCTTCCTGCTTACAAAGGAAAGAGTGGACCCTTGCTGGAGAAAGATAGCATGATATACAACAATGCTTCCCAGCATTCAATCAAGAATTACCACGCTTGTGAAGAGACAGCGTCATATGGCGGATAAACAAGAGAAAAACTGACAGTAGAAACAACAAAAATTTGACCATCTATTAGAGTCATCAGACAAGATGTAGAAGAAAATAGAGTAGAATATGAGGCAGAAAAAGACTAATTTCATCAGAATATTACCTCTAGACAAAAGAATAAAATATTTCATAACTTGAAATATATAACATTCCATATGGAACTTAAAAATTTGACTTAAAAATAAATCTGAAATAGTACAGACAATATTAGTGAGCTAAAAAATAGATCAATACATCATATATAAACAGATTCACAGAAAAGACAAAAATGAAAAAAATGTGATAAGGGTGTAAAGACTTGTGATGTGGTTTTGAAATGTTCATACATATGTGTGATTTAGCTCCCAGAAAGAGAGGAGAGAATGGGATAGAAGTAATATTTAAAGGGATAATGAACAAGGATTTTCCACAATGGAAGAAAGATATCAACCTATGAATTTTAAAAGTCTCTATAAACTCAAGGAATAATAAACACAAAAGTGGCATAAATCTTGAATCAGAAAAATTAGCAATATAAATAGACTAAATATTCCAAATAAGAGGCTAAGATGATGGAAATTGATTAAAACAAACTAGTAAACAAAAACAAAATGCAATTGCCTTTTCCATAAATGTATGAAGACAAAGAAAGACCAAAAGTAAAATTATGAAAAAATTTATGCCAGTAAGCCTTGAACAGAATTGTTACTATATAAATATCAGACAAATAAAATTTGAAGTTAAAAATTGTAAGTAGTGATAAATAGGGAAGTTTCCTAAGGATAAAGAGTTCATGCAACAACAACACATATAATAATTGCAAATCTGCATATATTGCATTAGGCATGAACTCTTTATCCTGAGGAAATGTAGTAAAATAGAAATAGTCAACTTCATAAATATATATTAAACACAATAAATAATAGAAAAAATGAATAACACTCATGTAAAGATTTAGGAAATTTAAACAACATAATTAAAAACTTGATCTAATTTATACCACACCCCAAATGGAGAATACAGAATTTACATTCTTTTAAAATGCACAAAACTGAAGATAAGCTGGTTTGTAAACCCCACATCAACAAAAATGAAAGGACTAAATTATTTCAGAATTATTTCTTTGACCACAGGGAAATATTTCCTAGCTCTTCCTATTTTATTTCCATCATGTAAAGAACTTGGTAGTCATCATTCCTGTGTTTAAAATGAGAAAAGTTCAAACAAACTAATTTTTTCAAACCTATCACAGAACTACAGTTGTGAGGCCAACTGGTACTGCAAAACCTGGAGGAACAGGTAAAAACAGAAAGACACCACAGCCCAGATCCGCTTATCCAGAAGAGAAGCCCTTGTAGCCATAAACTTAAATTGTAATTATGATGTATTCCTACTGATGATGGCTGAGTGTAGACTAGAGTGAGAGACACAAAATTTGGGGAGTTTCAGTCTTAGGGGAGCCACCAGGATCCCATGCTTTCCCTCAATGAACCCTACCTGGTTCTCACAATAAGGAGCCAAGAAAGATCCCCTCATAGCTCTGGCAGGCAGTGGGAAAGAGTAAACATTGTACAATAGCTCTACAACCTTCCCCATAATGAAAGTCTAATCTCCAGGAAAAAGGACTTTGCACAGAGAACAGTTCTGAGAAAATTACTTTATACCGCAGCTCTTTCCAGCCTTGCTATCTCACCTATGGAGGTGAGGGGATGAATGTGGGGAGGAAAAGGAAGCAGAGGAAGAAAAGTATAATCAGCAGGAATCAGGGATTCCAGGAACTATATTTGGAATGCTGCAGCCAAAGTAGGGAGTAAGAGACAGGGAATGCACAAGCCACACCACTGGAGAAACAATTGTGAAAAGTTATGTTGCAGTCTTGCCAATACACCACAATGTTTCAATTTTGTTATCTGAAGTAGGACCCCAGTTCTTTGTCTCATCACAGAGAAAATTAAAGAGCATGGACACAGGGGTGAGGATGGAGTGAAAATTTAATGGGTGAAAGAAGAAAGCTCTCTGCAGTGAAGACGACAAAAGGGATGCCATTCTACAGTTGCATACAAGGGTTTTTATAAACAGGTTACTAGAAAGGAATGTTTCATTCACATAAGGTATAAAAAACTGGTTAGGGTTAAGTGTTTCATTTGCGTAAGGTGCGAATTCCTGAGAACTCCTCCCTGTCCTTTTAGTGTGCATGCAGATTCTTAGCCTAAGTTACTCCATGTTGCTTAATTTCCCTTATTGTGCATGTGTTAGGGGGTGCAGTTCTCCACTGTGGATGGATGGATGTGCCTGGTTCTGTGCAACTCCCCTTGTCTGTGACCCTTGTTAGTTATACAAAAGGCATTTTTATATGGTGGACCTAGCCCCTTTATCTTTGCTTGCAGCTTGGTCTTTCAAGCTGTTCCTTTGTTAAAAAAGGAATTCGACCAAGGACTTGCTGTAGCTCTCTGCCTAACTGGTTCCTTTTTCTCTCTTCTCTTAGTTGCAGCCCTGAGACACAAGCCAATCAAAGATTGAGACTGCATCAGAAGATTCTAGAAAGCCCCTCTTCCCTCACACCTTATCAGCATACCACCAAGAACCACACCAATAGCTGAACAGAGAATGATAGGGCTGCAAGATGCAGACACTCTCTGAAGAGGAGCACTCAGGGAGGGTCAAGATAAGGAGGGCAGATGGAAAGAAATACATTAGATGAATTTGAAACCTCTGCTATCTGTAGCTGGAACAAATATTAAGTACAGCCCAAATCCTCATCAAAATAATATAAATTCTCACACTAAAGTCCTATGTATCTCAGTTTCCTATTACCTCATATAACATACCCAACTTTCAACTAAAAATTACAAAGCATGACACAGGCAAGAAAAAACACAGCCTGAAGAGACAAGGCAATCATCAAAGCCAACTCTCATAGGACACTAATTTTGAAATTATCAGATAGATAATTCAAAACACATACGATTAATATATTAAGGGATCTGTATTCATAAGGGATCTCCAGAGAAAAAGAACAAACAGGATATACATATATATGTATGTATGGGGAGAGACAGAAAAATTAAGGAATCAACTCATGCAACTGTGGAGGTGCAAGACCAAAATATGCAGTAATAGACAGCAGACTGGACATCTACAGAAGAGTCAAGAGCAAACTCCAAAGGCCGCCTGGTATCAGGGTTCCTTCTTGTTCAGGGGAAGTCAGTCTTTGTTCTGTTAAGGCCTTTAGCTGATTGAATGAGGCCTACCCACGTTATGAAGGATAATCTGCTTTACTTAAAGTCTACTGACTTAAATGTTAATCTCATCCTAAAAATACTTTCACAGAACATCCAGAAAAAGGTTTGACCAAATATCTGAGCCACATAGACCAGGCTGGCTGATATAAAATTAACCATCACATGTCCGGCCCTTGTCAGTGTGCCACCCATACTCATCTCCTTACATCATACTTAAGCTACAAATAAAAAAAGAGCAAATTCATACTTTCACCTAACATGATATAGCTACCCTGCCTACAAAAAAAGTGCTTTAGGTCCCCAGAAAATGATGCAAAGTCCATAACAACATTTACTCTTTTCCTTTATAGCCTATAACTTAAAAGCAATGTTAAGTTATATAGCCTATAACTTAAACGCAATGTAAATATATGTACAATATTCAAATACATGATGTACAGTCAATACATTTTATGTTACATAAGAGGATAAAGGAGGGTAGAAAACAAAGATATTGCTGCACACATATGCAATGGCATCCTTTTAATTAAATTTAAAAAATTCATGTAAGTTACAGCTCTAGTTTCTGTAACTGGTTGTGTGATTGTTAGCCTTTATTTATAACTATCTCCTTCCACTACCCATTCCATATTTCCCTTTGCCCTCAGTATTCATCACAGTTTATTACCTGGTGAGGTGACCCAAACTAGGCAAATTCATAAAGGGTTTGGACCACAAGTAGTCCTGTCTGAATTGCATTATAGTATTTCATTAAATTTAATCACAGGGTGCTATGGTTTGAATGTCTCCTCCAAAACTCGTTGAAATGTAATCGCCACTGCAACAGTATTAAGAGGTGAGAACTTTAAGAGGTGATTAGGACATGAGGGCTCCACCTTCATGTTTGGATTTAATGCTTTAATAAAAGAACTTTCAGGTGTGGTCTCTGTCATCCTCTCTTTGTCCTTCTACCATACGATGCCTTCTGCCATGTGAGAACAGAGCAAGAAAGCCCTCATAGATACCAGTACCTTGGTATTGAACTTCCCAGCCTCTAGAACTGTGAGAAATAAATTTCTATCCTTTACAAATTACCCAGTCTGTGATGTTCTGTTATAGCAGCACAAAACCTACTAAAACACAGAGACTGGAAATACTAAGAGATCCTCTAAGGGGGTGAAGCCTAACTTCCTATTTCATATTGTAGATGACAGGTAGTGACTTCCTGTGAAAGCATGTAGTATGGAAAGAGGAGAAAAAAAGGAGTAATTTTACACAGAGGAAACCTTACAAACACTACATCAACCAGGCAATCAAGTTTAACATCAACAGTGATGCAATGAGAAAGGTACCTTATCTCTATGGTTTTCCTCCCCAAAACCCATAATCCCATTGTAATCATGAGGAAAATATCTAACAAATCCCAAGTAAAGGATCTCCTACAAAATACCACCCAGTATTCTTAAAATAGTCAAGGTGATTAAAATCAAAGAAAGTCTAACTGTCACAAACTGTAGGAGGATAATGAAATGTAACAACGAAATGTAATAAACTATCCTGAATGAGATTCTGAACAGAAAATGCCAGGTAGGTAAATATCAAGGAAATCTGAGTAAAATGTAGACTTTAGTTGATAATACTTTTTCAAAATTATATTACAAGATTTTTCATGAAAAACAGAGAAAACCCAAGTTACCAAAAGATGAATGAAGCAGATAGCATAACTAAAGATATTATAAATATTTAAAACATTATAAGAGGAATTGTTTATGATTATATGCCAATATATTTGCCATTTTTGATGAAATTAACAAATTCTTGAAATGGTGCAATTTACCAAACCTGACCAAAAGGCATAAAAACTCCAATTAGGACAAACTTAATTGAATAAATTGAATCAGTTAATAAAATATGTTCCTAAAAATATTTCAGGAGCTTACAATTCCCACATGGAAAGGTAGAAGGGCAGCCATGGAATATAGTTGTGTCAGGAATTTGGTTAAATATTTTCACTGAAAAGCTTTTTATATATTAAGGAGTTAAACCAACAGACTAATGCATCATGAGTTCCCCGTTCATGTCTTATTGTTTGTTGCAAAGTAGAGGTAATAAAAGACATTTTTAACAAACGTCTATTCAAATTATTACTAGTAAGTAAAATTAAGCAGCTACTTAAAAATAGAGTAAGAAGAAAAGCTGGGCTTATATTTACTCCCTCAACTCTTACTGAGACTCTTAACAAGCAGACCCACATCCCAATTCAAATACTTAAAAAAAAATTATAATGAATTGAGCTAATCATCAGCATTCCCTTTGGAGAGAGCTCTTATATCCAGGTCACATCATCAGTCTTTAATTGGCCTGTCCTTAACCAATATGCCTATATCTCGATCCTACCTTGTTCAATGATCTTGGTCATTGGCTGTATCTTACAACTAATGTACCCATGTCCTCAGGGACTCACATTACAGAACACATTTGTTTAGCTTGTTCCTTCAGAAAAGCAGGGCTACTGGCAGGAGAGTTTTTCATGAAGGAAATCCATGTGCAAGGAAGGCACTAAAATTGATAAATCCTACAAAAATTTACAACACATAAAAGGAAATGAAAAGTCCACATAATCAATAAGCTCACAATCTAGTGAGGGAAAAGACACAAGCATATTCTGTAAGAAAAGACAACTACCTAAAGTTGCCTTATAGCTGTTCATCACTTACAGTTCAGAGAACTTCTTTTCCTTGAATTCTAATGCATGCAGTTTAAATAACTTTCAGAGACATTTATTTAGCATAATAATAAAATTTAGCAGAAGCATTTTTTGATAGCTCTAATTTTTAAATACTATTGGGAAAACAGAAGAAAAGCAAAAATCTCAGTACAATTTAACTAGATAAAAATACCTACTTGTACTTATTATGTGACAAATGTCATTTTAAGTGCTTGATAAATATTGACTCAGGTAACTTTTATAAAAACCTATTAAATATGCTATATTATTCATGCCCAATTTTATAGATGTGTACACCCGGGGACATAGAGATTAAGCAATTTGGCCAATTTCTTTTTTTTTTGAAAAGGAGTCTCACTCAGTTGCCCAGGCTGGAGTGCAGTGGCACGATTTCGGCTCACTGAAAGCTCCGCTTCCTCCGTTCACATCATTCTCCTGCCTCAGCCTCCTGAGTAGCTGGGACTACAGGTGCCCGCCACCTTGCCCGGCTAGTTTTTTGTATTTTTTAGTAGAGACGGGGTTTCACCGTGTTAGCCAGGATGGTCTCGCTCTCCTGACCTCCTGATCCGCCCGCCTCGGCCTCCCAAAGTGCTGGGATTACAGACGTGAGCTACCGCGCCCGGCCAATTTGGCCAATTTCCTATAGCTACTCACAGAGTAACAATTTGAACCAGGTCATGTGGTTTCAGATCACAAGTTCTTAAGCTTTTTTTTTTTTTTTTTTTTTTTTTTTTTTTTTTTTTTTGAGACGGAGTTTCGCTCTGTCGCCCAGGCTGTAGTGCAGTGGCCGGATCTCAGCTCACTGCAAGCTCCGTCTTCCGGGTTTATGCCATTCTCCTGCCTCACCCTCCCGAGTAGCTGGGACTACAGGCGCCTGCCACCTCGCCTGGCTAGTTTTTTGTATTTTTTAGTAGAGACGGGATTTCACCGGGTTAGCCAGGATGGTCTCGATACCCTGACCTCGTGATCCGCCCGTCTCGGCCTCCCAAAGTGCTGAGATGACAGGCTTGAGCCACCGCGCCGGGCCTCTTAAGCTATTTTAAGCTTCTATTCATGCAACAAACGAAATGTAGAATAATTCAAGGCTTTCCATTATACAAGAGCCTATTGTATACGTATTAATTGATCTTGGGCTAGTCACATTAATAACAGCCTTTCTCATTACAAAGAGTAACTGAAAGGCATAAAAAGCGATAGTCTCACAGAAACCAAAGGGTGCTAGTGAGAGTATCCCACTGCAGAATCAAAGCAAGCAAGGACAAACATCAGAACGAGGTAAACACAGAACCTGGCGATATTCAACCAAGGGCCTCCTTGGCTTAGTAGGGTGTTACTGCGCTATCGTGAAGCTCAAAATTAAAAGCCCGAATTACATCAAAGAAGTCAAGAAGCGTGCTTCGTCCTCTGTGTAAAGCACGCAGCTGGCTAAATAATTCCTTTCAGAAATATTTACATTCCAAACATTCGAGAAGCTCTGAGTCCAGAATAGTTCTAAAGTTAGATCCTACTAAAAGGAAGGGCACTGAGTAGGTAGGACTGATAGAACATGGCTTTACCAGAGGTTTCTAAATACTCTACCCTTTGGGGAAATGCCAGGACCGTTCATAAACCTTTCCTTTAGAAGTACCATAATAAGATTATAAAATAAACATTTTAAACATTGTATTTTGCCCTTATTAATTGTTGTCTAAACACACATTCTTTTCTATAATTCAAGACAACACAGGATACTTAATAGGTATCTATACTAATGTTCATGAACAAAGCTTGAAAATACTGGAAGGTCAGTAGATATCGTTATATAAAACAACCCAAGACAAGTTGAATGGCAAGTCCACTATAAATGACTTTGTTATAAATACAAAGACAAAAAAAAAAAAAAAAGAGAGAGAGAGAAGATGTATGTAACAAAAAATAATAACTGAAATCATTTGTTTTGTGCTCATCTTTATTAAAGCTATTTCAAAAAGTTTCAGATATTTTAATTAAAAACAATTCTACACGGATGAAAGTTTATGCCATGTTACCAAATGAAATTTAGCAAGAAAAATATTTTGTTTTGTTTTTGATACAGGGTCTTACTCTGTTGCCCAGGCTGAAGGGCAGTGGCACGAACATGACTCACTGCAGCCTTGACCTCCTGGGTCCAGAACTTCCCCTATCTCAGCCTCCTGAGGAGTTGGGACCACAGTATCACACCACCATACCTAACTTTCTTTCTCTCTTTCTTTCTTTCTCTTTCTTTCTTTCTTTCTCTTTCTTTCTTTCTTTTCTCTTTCTTTCTCTCTCCTTCCCTTTCTTTCTTTCTTTCTTTCTTTCTCCTTTCTTTCTTTTTTTCTTTCTCTCTCTCCTTCCTTCTTTTGTTTTCTTTCTTTCTCTTTCTCTTTCTCTCTCTCTCTCCTTCCTTCCTGCCTGCCTGCCTTTGTTTCTCTTCGTTTCTCTTTCTTTCTTTCTTTCTTTCTTTCTTTCTTTCTTTCTCTCTTTCTTTCTTTCTCTCTCTCTCTCTTTCTTTCGAAAGGTTCTTAAACCATTTCAACAAATTATTTCCTTCATTCTCTTCCACTCTGAGCCCTTCAGGGACAACTTGTTTTTAATCTTTCTAGCTGCACAATCATAAGCGATTGCAGCCTCTGAAGCTTACTTGTCATACCATCATAGTCCTCTCATAGGTCTACAACCTAGAGCAATAGAGTGGATTGAATGTGCCCACCATGTTAAAACTTATTTTCTTGATTCCTAAAGGAACAGAATTTTCTTCTGGATTTATTATTTTATCTATTATTAACTAACCACCTTATAATCTAGTGTTACAAAGGACACTCAAACCATGTTCGATTATTTATGCTAATTCTTCAAGGGTTTTTTGGTTTGCTTTGATTTGGGTTTTATGGTTGCTTGTTTGTTTTTTTCATTTCTTGTTTTTTAAACCTGTGTAGTGAATTTGTAGAAGATTTTATGTTAAACCATTACCAGCATTAAAACATTTATATTTACTTTGTACACAGCTTTGGTAGAGATTTTATATTCATCCAGTGGTTGGTTAAAAGACTAACACCAGAAAATAGTCTCATCTATTCTGTGAAAATTAAAATCTTTAGGTGGCATAGGCTGAGATGGATGCATTTCAAATTTTATTCAAAGATAAGGAGACTAAAAAGAAGGAAGGAAAAAAAATTTAGTGATTGTTGGTTGAGATATTGGTTACCAAAAGGACTGAAAGATTTACAACCTAATTTTAATTTATTACATTATAGTCTTCATAGTATTCTTAGGTACAAGTACTATATTTAGAAAAGCAGATTCTTCTTTGAAGGTATCATGGGCCAGCACTAATACATAGATATGTGGATAGCAAGAATCACAAAGTTTCAGACGTGAAAGGTTCCCTTAGAGAGCATCCTAGACCACACCTGATTTTACAGACAACAAAACTACAGTACAAATAACCTAGGGAATTTATAGAAAATTACACATTATTTAGTGACATAATCAAAATGCTGGTTTCCTGAATTACTTCTGTCCTGCCCTTACATTACTCAGGGACAAGAAAGAGGGAAACAGGAGAAAAAGAAATCATTTAATTAAATGAAGCTAATTCTTCTTCTTTCACAGATCTGTGCTGCTCTTGCAGAGTGATGGACATGGGGTAATCTGTATAAGAAGGCTTAATAAGCAATCAAGGGCTTGGTCATTTTTTTTTTTTAAACAGCTATTGCTTTTTTCCAGCTTAACGGGTTTATTTTCTCTTCTGATGGGAAGCAAAGGTATAATATTCAGTTCTAGGAAAAAATCTTGCCCTCTTATCCTCTTCTGTTATGTAACCCTCATCCCAATATAACCAAATGATTTTTTGTTTTGCACAATTTGTTGTTCATTGCTTGTCCGTCTCTCTCCTAGCCATCTATGTTCCCTGCACATAGCCTGGTTACACTTAGTTGGTCATGTGGGGGCCATGGCTATTGAACCCCTAAAGGCTCACTGAAAAGTTACTGGCATCAGGTAGATTAAAAGGAGAGAGGGCAATCATATTTATTTAGTGTATATACACAGGAGTTTCAGAATAAAACTAGATACTCCCTTTCATTGATTCCGGTCTTTAGACAAAGTCTTTCAACAAGTTCCCAATCAGAAAATCTTTGAATTCATCTACATCCTGGAAGCCTCCACTTTGAGTTGTCCCACCTTTCCAGGTCAAACCAATGTACATCTTACATGTATTGATTGATGTCTTATGTCTCCCTAAAATGTATAACCAAGCTGTAGCCTGACCTCCTTGGTCCGTGTTGTCAGCACCTCCCGAGGCTGTGCCATGGACATGTTCTTAACTTTAGCAAAATAAACTTCTAAATTGATTGAGACTTAACTCAGATACTTTTTGGTTTACAATACCATCCTGAGACCACAGTAAAGAATGCAGACTCAGAGCATGGCTCCAAACAGGTTATGTTGATAAATCAGGTTTATTGGCAAAATGGATTATCACAGAAAGTAAGGGAGAAGCTTGACTATCAATGGTGGCCCTGTTATGTAGATGAAGCTTCCCTCAGAGAGAACAGATTGTAAATGTTTATTTTCAGACTTTTAAAGATGTCAGACTCTCCATCTCTCCGGATCCCAGAAAGAAATAGAAAGGAGAGGTGTGGCTGTCTTAATGGAGATTCTCTAAAGATACAAATTTTCCCCACAAAGACAGATTTGCAAGGCCACTTCAGTTTGCTGACTCTGCAGCGGCCATTTCAAAATATGTCAAAGAAACATATTTTACAGTAAAATATTCTGATTTATTTCAGCCTCATATATTTTGAATTAACTAATTCATTTTTCCTTTAAGTTCCTTATTTTTTCCTGTAAGTTTTTCCATTTTCTTACTTAACTGCTCTTCCATCTTGTCCTAGGGCTTTATAAAGCTTTTCCATCTATCAGACACCTCTCTAACTGCAAAATTACCTCTTTTTTTTTTTTTTTTTTTTTTTTTTTTTTTTTTTTGAGACGGAGTTCACGCTGTTGCCCAGGCTGGAGTGCAGTGGCGCAATCTCGGCTCACTGCAAGCTCCGCCTCCCGGGTTCCCGCCATTCTCCTGCCTCAGCTCCTGAGTAGCTGGGATACAGGCGCCCGCCACCGCGCCCGGCTAATTTTTTGTATTTTTAGTAGAGACGGGGTTTCACTGTGGTCTCGAACCTTGTGATCCGCCCGCCTCGGCCTCCCAAAGTGCTGGGATTACAGGCTTGAGCCACCGCGCCCGGCCACCTCTTTTTTTTCATCTAAAACCTTTGTCTCTTTGTGCATGATCTCAGAAGTTAGGAAATAGTTTAAATAGGTTCACACTTAAGCATAGGTTACTATTGAAGTAAAATTATTTTTAGGCTCATCACTGGGAACTTCCTCTGCCTTTTTAGATAAAAGTCACTATATTGGCACCCACTCTCATGCTTTCTTACAGACAAAGAAATAGATTGTTCTTATCCTGCCAAATCTTGACCCCCACACCATCTTGTTTCCTTTGAAAACTCACTCCAAAGAACTTTCCATCCAGGTACTAGTCCCTTAGCTTAAGATGTTTCATCTTAGTTTGTACACACACACACATATTCGCTGTCCAAGACCACCTTAAGGTTTCCCTCAGTCCAACTAAACTTGAGACATATCTCTTTCTGACTATTGGATCCCGACTTCTATTTTTGTAGAGCATTTGACTTAGAAAACTTGCCATTGTAAATCTTTCCTTTCTCCTTTGAGATGTAAATCTTATGTCACACAGAAATGTCTTTTTCAAGGATCTGGGAACCATTTCTTTGAAGTGTAAAAATCAAAAAAGATAATAACAGGGCCTCTATTTCCCAGTGCCTGGGGGAAAGTAGGAGCCTAATTTAAGGGCCAATTATCAAATGTAGATGCCTTCATCTCATTGACCAACCTCCCCCTAATGCCCTCCAGTGTTTTTCCATTAGCTTACCCAAGTATTTAAAAACTCTCCTGTCTTTTCTTTCAGTGTCTTTCTGTTCAGTCTCTCTCGCTTATTGCAATAACCTTGACTCGTTATTGCAAGAGCCTTGAATAAAGTCTTCTTTGCCTATATAACTCTTTAGATGCAGTTTTTCTTTGACAACACACATACATACACACACACACACACAAACACACACACACACAGGTTTTTACTATCTTAAATGGTCTTCTACTTGCTATTCCATTGTTATAGCTGTAATTAGTAGTTAATATTCATGGTCCAACAGTCTGTCATTCCAGTTATTCCTTATTCCACTTCAGTATAGCATCTGTCAACTGCCTGCAATTAATAACAGACAAAAATTTTCTGGTTCTTGGGGCCGGGCGCGGTGGCTCACGCCTGTAATCCCAGCACTTTGGGAGGCCGAGACGGGCGGATCACAAGGTCAGGAGATCGAGACCACGGTGAAACCCCGTCTCTACTAAAAAAAAATACAAAAAATTAGCCGGGCGCGGTGGCGGGCGCCTGTAGTCCCAGCTACTCAGGAGGCTGAGGCAGGAGAATGGCGTAAACCCAGGAGGCGGAGCTTGCAGTGAGCCGAGATCGCGCCACTGCACTCCAGCCTGGGCGACAGAGCCAGACTCCGTCTCAAAAAAAAAAAAAAATTTTCTGGTTCTTAATCTTACCTAAAATGATCATCAGACTCAAAATTTAACACTGCTGACAACCTCCTTATGAAATGTTCTCCGCTCTTAATTTTTTTTTGTTTTTATGTCATTGTCACAGGGTATTGGACCCTCACATCAGACATGTTGGTAGTTCAGTCTTCAAACATTATTTTTTTTCATAGTCTCTAAATTATCTCTGGGTGATTTCATTTACATCCAGTTGTCATCTACCATATCCCTGTTGTTGATTCTTAAATCTGCCAGTCAACTGGATTTTTCCTCTGAGTCCCAAACACTTATATCACACTCTTCACTGGATACTTATATTTGAGTCTCAGAGGCAATTTAATTCTAGCATGTCTAAAGCTTTACTCATTATTGCCATTTCCCCATATTTTCCAACCTATAACTGGTCTTCTTATAACAATTCAGAATGCAGGCTGCCAACATATAGTCAGTTGCCCACAGAAGGCATCAGTCATCCTTGATGTCTGTTTTATCTTCACATCTTGGGACCGATCAGTCATCCAGTCTTACCTAAATTCCTAGCATCTCCAGAATATGAGTGTGTCTCTCATATGCAGTCAAGTCATTTGTTCCAGGCTTACTGTTTTCTACTTGGATTGTTTAATATCTGCCTCACTGATCTTCCTACCTCTTTTCTTTCTCTGTCTCAAACCATCCTCCAAACAGCACCCAGAATGACCTTTTTAAAACAGGAATTCATCTTTCATTTCCCATACCCTACAGAATAAAATACAATTTCATTATCATGACATACTGAGCCCTCAGATCAATCATTCCTCTTTACTAGGTGTAAGATCTTAGACAAGCCATTGACCATCTCCATTTCCCAATTTCCTCATCTGTAAAATAAAAATAATAGTATTGTCTTCTTTACAGTATTATTATTGAAATAGCTTAGTACAGAACCAGTAACATTGTTGTTGTCATTAATTAACTGGAATGAAGTTTGTCTAAGAAATTATAATTTAAACTTAGTTAAAACATGTAGTGGATGAGAAAATAGCATCTTGAGACTCTCTGTGCCAGTTTTTACCAAGATTGTGAATAAAATTATTCTCAAGATTGTGAATTGAGATATATTTATGATTTCTTTCTTTTTTTTTTTATTCTTAAACAGGCTTTTGGAATTCATAGCTCTACTCCACCTGGTGGCATATTAGGCATATTGTAGATGTGCTTTGCAAGGACTGGGAAGCAGAAAGGAGTAGGAAGAGACTTAAATATACTGTTCCTTTATAGTTTTCTCCTCTTTGAATGTGTTCTATTACATTTGTACAGATGGCTGACATTCAGATAATCAAGATGTATTAGGCTGTTGCTTTACAAAGTATGGCCCAAAAAACAAAATCACTGACATCACCTGGGAGATTATTAGAAGTAACTAATTTAAGGTCCCACTTCAAACCTACTGAAATATAATCTGTATTTTAAAAGATTCCAGATATGATTTATACTCATATTAAAATTTGACAAATTCTGCTCTACAGAAATTTCAGCCTTCCTATATTGTATTTTCAGGTAAAGTGAAAATGACAACCTCAACCTCTTTATTAAATATAATCATATTTAGTATTTTGAATTTAAGAGACACTTCCTACAACAGAGACATAAGCTGTCAAACAAATGTAAAGATACTAAGCTTTTGGTAACATGTTTGATTCTCACTATGAACAGTCTGGTCTCATCACTTCTACACAGTTACCAAGGCCTGGGCAAGAACATGTTCCAGAGGCTAATCTCTTTTGTGATGACATATGGAATTATATTTTATATAATGTTTAATTTGCTAGTTTAGACTTTAGAATACACCTCAAAGCTTCTATTTGATAATTTGGCCCATGTGATACAAGATGGTTCTGGAATATATTAGCAATCACTTCCTTCTTCAACTTTGAAAATTATACAAGAATTTTTTTTACAAACAATATATGTCTTTGACGTTTAGTCATCTTATAAATTTGAAAGTCTTTAGAAAGTTCAAGAACAATTTCCAAATATGAAACTGTATGCATACTCTTGAAGTAGTATTCCAAGTGTATGAAAGATGTTTAAAAAACAACAACAAAAAGAAGAAAAAAATGCAGTGAATCCTAAACAACAAAAATCTAAAATTGTCATGAAGAATCTTAGGATTTAAGTTAAATGGTATCAATGCCATACATTCATTTAATTTAATTTCTGTGCAATATAATCTCTTTCCAATTTGTGAAATTGAATAGATCTTTCTAAAACAAACAAACAAAACATTTTCATTTGTTGTCTCTCTGGCTAGCATTGTATTTCCACCATCTCTTTCATAGTAAAAATTTTATAAGCCTGTCTCCAACCCTTTAAGCCCATTCATTTCTTAAGCAAATTCAGTCACGTATTGGGCATCCCTAGTTAACGAAGCATGACCAAAGTCATCAGTATTCTATTTGCTGAAGCTAATATTCTTCTTTGCTTTTTTCTTCCTTGACCATTCACCATTTTCTGATACTATTTCTCTTCTATTTTTATTGAAATTCTGTTCTCCCCAATCTTCTAAGAGATTGGACTCTACTTATACCTATTCTTTTTGTGTATTTTTTCATAACTATTATTATCCATGATACTTCTATTCACTTCCTGTCTTGACCTTCCAGTTCTGTAATTAATTCTGTTTTGGGTTTGCCATTTTCATGCACACAATCTCTTTTAATAGTTTTATCCAATGTTACGATTTCAACTATACTTTTTAAACATAGAATTTGACAGCTTTGTCTCCAATACATGGCCCCATAGCAAACCATAGCTACATTTTCTGGCTAACTACTTGAACACACACTTTCCTAGAACTGTTCTGTTAAAAGCTTTATTTCCAATTTTATCCTTGCCACTGGAAAACAACATCATGCACCACATTAGAAACTTTACAACTTTATAATCCATATTCATTTAACTTCTCAGAGTTATTTCTTCATGGAAGAGTCTTCATTTGCAGATGAAGAAATTTAAGTTCAGAGTTATTAATCAATATCCTTAGAAAACCATCTAAATTGTGACAGATCATTTAAATCAAAGTTCATATTAGGGAATTATCGGAGACTTTCAAAATAGTACAAGCTGAGCTGTAGCTTGAAATATGAAGACGAGTTAGACAATAAAATAATGAAGAAAAAAGAAAACAGTTCTAGGAAGAGGATTAATTCAATATATAGGTGTAAAAGTCCAGTTTATGGTGCAACAAAAAATGGGGTATAGTTCGGTATTCATATAGTATAAGCAAGCACAAGAAGTGAACCATCGGGTGCTGACGAGTTGATGGGTGCAGCACGCCAACATGGCACAGGTATACATATGTAACAAACCTGCACGTTATCCACATGTACTCTAGAACTTAAAGTATAATTTAAAAAATAAATAAATAAATAAAAAGAAAGAGGAAAAAGTCTAAAAAAACAAAACAAAACAAAAAGAAGTGAACCATCAAAATGTGGACAGGAATTTTATCATAAAGGATATTTTATGTCATGACACAAATTGTATTTTGAAAAAGAATGTACTCTATTGAGAGATTTTAAAATTCAGAGTTGTAGGGTAGTATTTTATAATAATATAAACACACGCACATACACAAACACATTCTGGTATCTAGATAGAAGACTGAGACTGAGTTACATGACTATGAAAGGTTACTAGAGGAAACAAGACTGGAGGCAGGTTACAAGTTCTACCGATATTTATAATAAATAAGTAAAACAATGAAGGTCTAAACTAGGAGGAGAGACACATGGAGAGAAGATAAACTTACAGCTTACATAAAAGTAATAAAATTAGGGAGAAGAACATGTGGAGCTGGCAGAAGTAAAAAAATATTCCTCTGCTTTTGTTTTGATATACTCTAATTTCAGCAGTGAGAAAATAGTAAAAGAAGAAGTTGAGAGCAGGGGTGATTGGACAAAGATTTAGAGCTACTGAGTTGAGATATAGGGATATCATGTTGTATTGCATTTAAGTTTTATTGTGCTTTGCAGATTACTTTTTAAAATATAAATTAGAGGCTTGTGGCAACCTTGCATCAAACAAGTCTAACTGGCATCATTTTTCCAACAGCAGGTGCTCATATTGTGTCTCTGTATCACATTTAGGAAATTTTTGCAATATTTAAACTCTTTCACCATCATTATATTTGCTATTGTGATCTATGATTAGTGTTATTCTATGTGAATATTGTAATTGTTTTGGGGTGCCATGAACTGCACCCTCGTAAGACTGTGAACCTAACTGATAAATGTTTTGTGTGTTCTGACTGTTCCACCAACCAGTCATTCTCCTGTCTTTCTCCCTCTCCACAAGCCTCTCTATTCTCCGAGACAGAGCAGTTTCGAAATTAAGCCAATTAATAACCCTGCAATGCCCCTGAAGTGTGTGCTAGCAATGATTAAGCTTAATGATAAAGGCATGTTGAAAGCCAAGATAGGACAAAGCTAGGCCTCTTGTACCCAACAGTTAGCTAAGTTGTGAATGCAAAGGAAAAGTTATTGGAGAAAAGTTATTAACACTCTTTAATACTTTGAAAGCTGGGAGGTGAGAAAGGTATAAAAGAAAAGTCAAAAGTTATGGTTGGTTCATGAGGTTTAAGAAAGGAAGCCAACTCCATAACATAAAAGCTCAAGTTGTAGCAGCAAGTGCTGATGTAGAAGCTGCGGCAAGTCTTCCGGAAAATCTGGCTAAAATCAGTGATGAAGGTAGCTACACTAAACAACAAATTCTCAATGTAAGCAAAACAGCCTTCTATTGGAAGAAGATGCCATCTAGGACTTTCATAGCTAAAAGAGAAGTCAATGTCTTAGTTCAAACTTCAAAGGTTAGGCTGATTCTCTTGTTAGGGGCCATTGCAGCTGGTGACTTGAAGTGAAAGCCAATGCTTATTTACCATTCTGAAAATCCTAGAGCCTTTGAGAACTATACGAAATCTTCTCTGCCTGCATTCTAAAAATGGAACAACAAATTCTAGATGATAGCACATCTGTTAACAGCATGGTTTACAGGATAGTTTAAGCCCATTGTTGAGACCTACTGCTCAGAATAAAAGATTCACTTCAAAATATTGCTGCTCATTGGCAATGCTCCTGGTCACCCATGAGCTCTGATGGAGATGTACAAGGAGAATAATGTTGTTTTCATGCTTGATAGTATAACTTCGATTCAGCAGCCCATGGATCATGGAATAATTTGACTTTCAAATCTTATTATTAAGAAATACATTTCCTAAGGCTATGGCTGCTATAGATAGTGATTCCTTGATGAATCTGAGCAAAGCTGTTTGAAAACCTTCTGAAAATGATTCACTATTCTAGATTCCATTAGGAACATTCTTGATTCATTAGAGGTCAAAATATCAACATTAATGGAAGTTTGGAAGAAGTCGATTCCAACCCTCCTGGATGACTATCAGAGATTCAATATTTCAGTGGAGAATGTAACTGCAGACGTTGTAGAAATCACAAAATAACTAGGATTTCTGAAATCTCATGATAAAACTTGTAATGAATGAGGAGTGACTTTTATGGATTAGCAAAGAAAGATGTTTCTTGACACTCTCCTGGTGAAGATAATGTGAACATTGTTGAAATTACAACCGAGGATTTAGAATATTATGTAAACTTCACTAATAAAGCAGCAGCAGGTTTTTAGAGGACTGACTCAAAACTTGAAGAAATTTTTACTGTGGATAAAATGCTGTCAGAAAGCATCTCATGCTATAGAGAAATCTTTTGTGGAGGGAAGAGTCAACTGATGTGCCAAATTTCACTCTTTCTTATTTTAATAAATTGCTACAGCCACCCCGACTTTCGTTAAGGTATGTATATTATATTTTATTTTAGACAAAATGCTATTACACACTGAAGAGACTATAGTATATTGTAAAAACTTTTATATACACTGGAAAAAATACATCACTCACTTTATTGAGACATTTACTTTAATGCTGTCTGGAAACAAATTTCCGATTATCTCTGAGGTTTGTTGGTCACAGAGGAAAATGCTAACTCAGAAGTGATAAATCTGTAACTCTGATACTAAGAAGCACAATCTAGTTTGGAGATACAGGTTTTAAAATCATTTGCATACAAGTGGTATTGCATTGAAAACTCTGTCAGTCTCACCAAATTATTCTGCCATACAACAAAACTTCTGTTCTCCAACTGCACCATATTCTCTTAGGATTTCTACTAGTGCATATGCTGTGCTGTGAAACCTCCAACTTAGTTCTTCCACATCAAAACTGCTGTGTAGTTATTTCATTTTTATTTCATTTATCTTTCCATATAAACTTGGATATTTCTTTTTTTAAAAAGTACTACAGGAATTTTATTGGTATTGCCTTAAATCTATAGATAAATTTGTGGATGATTGTCCTGTAAACAATATTGACTCTTTCAAACTGTAAACATGGTATGTATTGCCATTCTTTTTCTTGCTTGATTGAATTGGATAGGATCTCTAGTATGATGATGTATAGCAGTAATGAAAATGGATGTCACTACCTAGTTTCTGATTTTAGAGAAAGCATTCTGCCCTTTACCAATACGTATGTTGTAATCAGGGCTTTATTTATTCTTCTCCTTGTTTTTCTCCATTTTCTTCTTCCTTTTCCTCCTTCTCTTTAAAATTCTCTTCTTGTCCTTTTTGATAGATTACTTTTATCTAGTTGAACAAAACCTGTATACTTAGCATTGAATGAAATCCAACTCCTGACCTCAAGTGATCTGCCTGCCTTGGCCTCCCAAAGTTCTGGGATTACAGGCTTGAGTCACTATGCCCAGCCCCAAAATATTTTATTTCTAATGGAAATTTAGTATTGGGAGAAATGTACTTGGAGCTCAATACTAAAGAAATTATTAGCTATTTTTTCTAAAGCCACCGTCTACAACAATTTCACCAGGGTCAGGTATTTGGAAGGAGTCGCAAGACTTCTCAGGGGGTACTAATGATAGGCTTGAATCAAGGTAATAAATATAGTATAGCAGGAGAAAGAAAGCACAGGCAGGCATCAGAAGCTGAGAGACGTCCCGGCACAGCTCCACAGGATTCTTTCTCGGTTACACAGGACGTACTTTGTCTCTGGAGTATAAACCACTAAGATGAGTGTGAGAAATTTTGGTTTCTCAAGAGCTTGAGCAAGATTTTTCAGTGAGGTCTTTTATGCCCCATTGATTATGCAGCAAAGTGGGACTTTGTAACTGGTTAAATCAGGTCTCTGTCATCAATTTACAAGTTAACTCTAAACAAGCTGGCCCTGGGGACGATCTTAGGGTTTTAAACTTGAGGTTATAAATAGCATTTTGTAAATTATTTGATAGCTCATTCTATCCTTATCCTAGACAAAATTCAATATCATGGCATTCTTGATGATAAGCACAGAAATGTCCCTATTAAGCTCTAGGATAATTCTATATTATACACCATCAAAATGTCCTTTCTATTACGTGTGCTTTTATTTAAACTGAGCAAATGCAATCAATGGCTTAATGCTCTATTTGTCTAAGGCATTAATAAGGAAAGTGATATCCTGAGAGACACTAATGAGGAAGATATCCCATTTAGTCAGCAACCTGAAACTTCAAATGGCATCTAGAACTTAATGAAAAAAGATAGGTGTTTAGCTAAAAGATCTCCATGACTTAATTCAGTAAATAGTCGCATCAGAAGAATTAATACCTGATATTATGGGCAATAGAAATTCACCTATGCAATTAGCTTTTACGGCTTCCTTAACACAATATGAAAATATACTCATGCATTGCTTAAACATGGGGATACATTCTGAGAAATGTGTCATTAGGTGATTTCATCATTGCATGAACATCGCAAAGTGTATTTACACATAGATATTATAGCTTGCTACACACCTATACCATCTGGCATAGCCTAGTGATCCTAGGCTGCAGACCTGTATAGCATGTTACTGTGCTGAATATGGTAGACAATTGTGACATAATGGTAAGTGTTAATGTAGCTAAATATTCCAAACATAAATAAGATACAGTTAAAATATAGTGTAAAAGATGAAAATGGTACACCTGTGTAGGACACTTACCATGAATGGAGCTTACATGACTAGAAGTTGCTCTGGAGTCTGAGTGGTGAGTGAATGTGATGACCTAGGACATTACTTTATACTACTGGAGACTTTATAAACATTGTACAATTAGGCTACACTCCATTTATCTAAAATAAAAATTAACTTTAGCTTACTATGACATTTTACTTTATAAACTTTTAATTTTTTAAACTTTCTGACTCTTTAATAATAACATCCAGCTTAAAACATAAACATAGTGTCCAGCTGTATCAAAATATTTTTTATTCATATCCTATTTAATAAAATTTTTCTATCTTTACATTTTTACTTTTCTTAATTTTTAAACTTTTTTGTTAAAAACAGACAATAAGACATTAGCCTAGGCCTACACGTGGTCAAAATTATGAATATCACTGTCTTTAACCTCCTCATCTTATCCCACTGGAAGGTCTTCAGAGGCAATAACATGCATGAAGCTGCCACCTCATGATAATAATGCCTTCTTCTGGAATGCCTCCAGAAAGACCTGCCTGATGCTGTTTCACAGTTAACTCTTTTATATATATCTATAAGGAGTACATGCTAATGATAAAAGTATAAATAGTAAATATATACACCAGTAATTTAGTCTTGCATTATTATCATCAAGTATTATGTACTGTACATAATAATATGTGCGATACTTTTATATGACTGGCAGTGAAGTAGGTTTGTTTACAACAGCATTACCACAAACACAAGTAACACATTGCACTGTGACATTAAGATGGCTACATCAGTAGGGGATAGGAATTTTTCAGCTCCATTATAATCTTATGGTACCAAGTTCATACGTGGAATCTGCCATTGACCAAAACATGTTACAGAGCACATGACCAAGTGTAATATTATAAGAGTGCGTTTATCATGGAACAGAAAGAAAAAGGTAAAGGAATTAGATGAGCATATTGTAAACTAAAACTAAAAATAAAATCCTAACCCCCTCCCCACCGACTGGATGGACCCCCTCTTGGGCATAAACATCTTTAAAACTGAGTTCCTGCCTATGACAGGACAGGAGGCCCTTCCTTTTCCAGTTTAGACACAACAACTGACGAGCATTCATGTTCAAACAGAGGCCATAACAATGACAGAAGATACTTTTTGTGGCAGTAAGATGCCAAATTATATACAAGACCTGAGACCATGTCCAGGCAAGGGTTAATTCACACACTCCTAGACATAAATAAACTATTTTAACTGCTACGAGGCTTTTCCTTTTCTGTAGTAACCAAATAAGCACTGACCTCAAGATAAGCAATATTAAAACAATTACAACTTAAGCAACTCATAGGTGTTAACTGAACCCCTGTTCCACCAGTCATAACTACAGCTATAATTACACAAGAGAGTGATTTCAGTAACTTTCTCCTGATAAGAAGACCTCCAACCACGGACTACTTCTGGCCAGTTTACAGAGGCTGCACACTTATGTGCCTTCATGTCCTGAAAATACCTTCTTGGGCCTATTTGTAATATATCTGAATGTTAAGTCTCCACCCCAAGGTAAACATGGGTCATATGTTACATGCATGTTTGTTCAATATGCATGTGTCAGGACCACCTTCATGAATATTCATAGCCTCTTCTATAACCTGTTGAATATGTATGTTGAACAAACTTTTTCAGTATAAAACTCTTATCCTAACCGCTCCTCCTTTGAAGTGCCTGTCTCTGGTCTTTGCTGGAGGCTATACCTCCCACCTGCAGGATGGCTGCCTTGCAGGCTGTAACCCTTTATGGAAAATAAAGCCTCATCTCCTTTCCCAATTTATTTTTTAAGTTAACAATGCACATCTAAAGCAGCTCAAATCCTGGATTATTTCATTGAAATCTGAATAGGGATGTTTGTGACAGAGCCTGCATTTTGCATTTTTAATTCAGTAATGGATGCAGTAGGTGTGCATTGACATAATTGCAAAACAGATATTTAGAGGTAAGAAAACAGTTTTCAAAGGTACAACTAATGCTTCCTTCCTTGCATTGTGGAGAGAATGAAACAGTTCTAAATACTGTTTATCTGAATTTGATATTTAGATAGGTAGAAGAATGAATTTTTAGGCAATTATTATTATTATTATTATTGATGAAAGTCTTGCTCTGTTGTCCAGGTTGGAGTGCAGTGGTGCGATCTCAGCTCAGTGCAACCTCTGCCTCCCAGGTTCAAGGTATTCTCCTGACTCAGCCTCCCAAGTAGCTGGGATTATAGGCACCCACCACCACACCCTGCTAATTTTTGTATTTTTAGTAGAGATGGGGTTTCACTATGTTGGCCAAGCTGGTCTTGAACTCCTGACCTCAGGTGATCTGCCCACCTCAGCCTCCCAAAGTGCTGGGATTACAGGTGTGAGCCATCGAGCCCAGCCTCTTTTTTTTTTTTTTTTAAACTATGATACATTACCATTCCAGTTAATTCACTCTAAGCTTTTTCATGAACAACCCATTTGTTTCAGGGGTGCTTTATATATAATGGCATAGATTACGTTATGATTTGTGTATTTGAATCCTACTTTATCAGAGGATTATCTTTATTGACTGATTTCTTAATAGACCTTTTTTTTTTTTTTTAACAGCCTTTTTAGGTTCACAGCAAATTGCACACAAAGTACAGAGAGTTCCCATGTATCTCCTCCCACATATGCACTGCCTTCTCCATTACTAATATCCCACAACACAGTGGCACATTTGTTACAACTGGTGAACCTACATTGACATATTATCACCCAAACTTTTATGTTAGAGTTCACTCTTAGTGTTTGTAACATGTTTCTACCATATTTCGACCATTATAGTATCACACTGAATAGTTTGACTGCCAAAAATCCTCTGTGTTCCACCTCTTTATCCCTCTCCTCCCTCTAGCCCCTGGTAACAAATGATTCCTTTTTTTTTTTTTTTTTTTTTTTTTTTTTTTTTTTTTTGAGATGGCGTCTCGCTTTGTTGCCCAGACTGGAGTGCAGTGGCACGATCTCGCTCACTGCAAGCTCTGCCTCCCAGGTTCATACCATTCTCTTGCTTCAGTTTCCCTAGTAGCTGGGACTACAGGCACCTGCCACCATGACCGGCTCATTTTTTTGTATTTTTAGTAGAGACAGGGTTTCACCCTGTTAGCCAGGATGGTCTCAATCTCCTGACCTCGTGATCCCCCCGCCTCAGCCTCCCAAAGTGCTGGGATTACAGGCGTGAGCCACCGTGCCTGGCCCAATGATCCTTTTACCGTCTTCCTAGTTTTGCCTTTTCCAGAATATCATAAAGTTTTAATCATACAGTATGTAGCATTTTCAAATTGCCTTCTAATACAGTTTAGATACCTGTCCCCTCCAAATCTCATGTTAAAATGTGATCCCTAATGTTAAAGGGATCCTGGTGGGAGGTGTTTGGGTCATGGGGGCAGATCCCTCGTGAATGGCTTGCTGCCCTCCCTGCAGTAGTGAGTTCATGGGAGATCTCGTTATTTAAGAGGCTGGCATCTCTCTCGTCCTCGTTTCTTGCTCCATCTCTTGCCATCCAACACACTTACTCCCATTTCACCTGTCACCACAAGTAAAAGCTTCGCGAAATCCTGAGCAGAGGCAGATGCTGGCGCCATGCTTCTTGTACAGTCTGCGCAACTGCTAGTCAAATAAACTTTTCTTCATAAATTACCCAGTTTCAGGTATTCCTTTTAGCCATGTACAATGGACTAATACGCTTTCTTTCACTTGGTAATACACATTTAAGTTTAATCCATCTTTTCATTGCTTGATAGCCATTTGTTTTTAATGCTGAATAATATTCCATTGTTTTGATGTACCCTAATTTATTTATCTATTCACCTACTGAAAGGCATTTAGTTCCTAACATGTTTTAGCAATTACAAATAAAGCCTCTATAAATATCTTTGTGTGTTTTTTCGTGTGTGGACGTACGTTTTCAACTTATTTAGGCAAATAGGAAGAAATTCAATTGCTGGATGATATGATAAGAAGATACTTAGTTCCGGAAGAAACTGCCAAACTTTCTTCCAAAGTGGCTGTGCCTATTTAAATTTCCATTAGTAATGAATGAGAGTGCATGGTTCTCCACATCCCTGCCAACATTTTGTGTTGTCAGTGTTCCGAATATTGGCCATTGTAATACGTGTGTGATGATATCTCATATTGTTTTAACTTGCATTTTCCTAGTAATGTACAATGTGGAGCATCATACCATATGCTTATTTGTCATCTGTATATCTTCTTTGATGAGGTGTCTGTTCAGATCTTTTTGCCCATTTTTAATTGAGTTGTTAGTTTTCTTAGTATTGAGTTTTAAGGGTTCTGTCTATTTTTGATAACAGTCTTTTATCAGATATCTTTTGCAAATATTTCCTGTGGAAATTACATTTTGTTTCACAAAGTTTATTTTTCCATGCCTATCTTATTTTTGACCCCCATGATTTCTTTTTAGCTTCAAAAAAAGCAATTTTTACATAAAAGGACACAATAAAACGTACTTTTGTGAGGATGTATTATATATCAACTGTTTGACATATTTGCTTTAGTTTCCATGACATTCTTACAAAAAATACATTTGTAAAATTATACATTTCCTAAATTAATATTCTAATACATTATTTGGCAATAAATGATATAGCATCTTTTGACTGTCATGACAGATTTCACGTATACACCTACTGAAGATCATTTTGGCAAATTTAGTTACTTTTTTAGGATAAAACTGTAATTTCATTACTCTTCTACTGCTTGAAAGCTATATTTAAATATAGTAATATAAACATGGTTTATTTAGTGACAAATTTAGAGATTGAATATTATCAAAAGTATATGCCTACTCTGACATACAACATATGCCCAATGTTAAAACTCAATGACATCATATTCTTTAGAATCTATAGTGTTCTTATCTCTAATAGTGTTTTGAAAATTGATATCCTTGTTAGCTTGAATCCTCCAAGAAGCTGACATCAAGACAGGATTAACAAATTCTATGTTGAAATGGAATGATTTATAATTTCAATAATATTTAGCAGATGGATTCTTAACAGTAATGCATTGACAACAATGTTATTTGAATTTATTTTGAAGTTAAGGCTTATATTCTTAGAGAACTTTGTTTCTTCCAGTGACCAATAAGCATTTATGTCATCCTCTCATAGTTATTGTACCCATGCAGATGTCAGCTCCTACAGAAGATAGTCACACTTTACTTCATAACAAACAGCAGGACTTCCTTCACAGAATGTAGACAATTTGTCATAAATACAAACCTGCCAAGACATCATCAAGAAAGAATCTACACTGACTCTAATCCATCTCTTATGGATCAATGACCACTGTAGTAACACCCCTTCCTCTCATTTATATTCCAGTCTAGTGCAATCCTTTAAATGATTTGGTCTTTCTTGCCCTGTATCCAATTCCTACTTCCTCATCTCCTGGCTAAATCTTTCTTTATGTCTTTCAGAATTCCTACTGGAAATATTTTTTGAAGTTCTCTTTCCTCTCCATCTCTGAATTTTACTTCCACCTCTGAAATGCAAATGATGACCGTCTTACACCATTTACCTGTGTTGCTTCAAGTGCATTCTTTCACATCATATGTACATCAAGGTCTAGATCCCAAAGTCATTCTAATTACATTACTTATCTACCCCATACTTCACTGAGACTCCAGGTTATAAAATTATATTTGTCTTCTTATTTCTGATACATAGTTTCTTGCCATCTCTCATTATTTAAAAACTTCAATCACTCAGTCATAATCTTTTCTCTCTACCACAGTTTTTCTGTCATCATCCTAGATGTCTTCAAATTCCATACTGATGATGTGTCCAATTCTAACCTCTCATATCCTTGGACACTTTCTTTTCAATGAAGTTATCCTTTCTTAAATCTTTCCAAATGTCAATATTCAAAACTTATCACTCACAAAATCAGTAAGTCAAACATCCCATTTTCTGAACAAAATCTCTAACCTTCCAAATTTTCTTACTCAGAAACCCACCTGTCATTTTCTCCTTTATCTCCTTGTGTAACAGCCTCTTCCTACTTACCTTAAATTTCACTTTTTGTCAATGTAACCACTTCTCTGAAAATTATTTTAAATCCTTTGCTCTTTGTCCTCAGAATTCCTGGAAAATTCAAAATGTCGAATGGATCAATTACCCATTTTCTTTTTGACTTAAAACAAATGATTAGAATTTCTCTAAGAAAACTAACATAAAAATGTAAATTAACACCATTGAAATTAATTATGTTTTTAAATTTTCTGTGTTTTATGTTTTTGACATCTAAAAGAACTTGCTATCAGTTGATAGACTACCACTCTCAGGTCTAGCCAATTCCAGATAGCAAATGGGTTGGCCAAGTAGGAGCATGTCTTCTATATGCAAACCAACCAATCCCAATCTTATAGTCCAAACCGCTTCCTTAACTCTCCCCCCACGGAATATCCCCTGCCCTAAATCACTGCAGGACTAGGTTCCAGTAGAGATCACCCCTACTGCCCATGGAAATTATTCAAGCCAGCCAATCCTTAACAGTTTACTTTGCCACACTTTATCTTTCCTGCAGAAACCCCAATAAAGGATTGGGTGCAGGCTTCTCCCTTGCTCCTGCTTCTGGCTGACCAAACCTGGAATTTCCTTTGCGGTCCTATATGGCATGGCATGTC
This sequence comes from Macaca thibetana thibetana, assembly GCF_024542745.1. Classification (NCBI taxonomy): domain Eukaryota; kingdom Metazoa; phylum Chordata; class Mammalia; order Primates; family Cercopithecidae; genus Macaca; species Macaca thibetana. Next base: position 59,606,202 of record NC_065584.1, read on the forward strand.
CCCTTCTTTTGGGAAATGTGAGTAATAAAATCTTCTTTCAATGGCATTGACCTCTTCATGTTGGCACTCGGTTGCCTCCATTAAAATCCCCCAGATATACTTTTAACACATCATTATAAATAGTCAGTATGTACAAAATATTAGTGTGATAAGCAAATCTTTCTATTTCTATATGGAAATTCTAGGTAACTAAAATGTTATTGCCTAAGAAAAAGCCACACTTGAACTTTAGTTGCATTTATCCCCGTGTATTTATGTGTTGTAAAAATGTAAAGAAATTCACTGAAGAATTCAAACATATCCTCAATTCTACAAAGTAATCTGTCATTAGCTCACTCTCCATTCTCCCTGGAGCTATCACCAACTGTACTATGTTCACTCTCTAACCATACACTATGAAGGTGACCTTGCAATGTGCTTCATTTAGAAAATAAAAGTAATCCATTTAAAATTTCTAAAAGTTTGGCTTCAAATCAATACATTTGCCTTAATCTCTACTGATCATTATTATCTCCTCTAATAAAAAATGAAAAAAAAAAATCCCGATCTCCAGTCTCATATGTTACCTTTCTTCTGAATCTTAGCCCCTTGTTTTCTTTCAACAAGGTTAAACCTTTATCTATCTCTTGCTATCCTGTATCTGTAATCCTCTTACTTCATACTGGATAATTTCCATCAGCATTTAAATATCCAGACTTAAGAATTATAGGCTTCCCTGTATATGACATACCCTTGCAGCTACTATACTTGAAATCATCAACAACTTCCAATTTCCTAAATGTAATGGACACTTTTCAGTCTTCATTAATTCTGTATTTTTATTAGACCTAATTGATTTGGTCATTTTCTCCTTATTGAAAGCTGAGATTTAAATTGTTTTTCTCTCATCATTATGGCTGCTGCCTAATTAGTCTCTCTTTATGGCCTAAAGTTAAAAAGGTAAAAGTCCCCCAGATCTAAATTTAGGTGTTTTTCTCTGTTCATTGTTATATTCTAACCCTAGACACACTCAACACACACATTATCCCTATCTTGTCAATTACCACATACATCAGTCTTTCCAGGTTAATAACTGAACTACAATTTTCTCTGAGATCCAGTTCCTTATGTGTCTCCGTATAATCTCAGGAACAAAAAGTTCAATAAGTGAAAAAATCCTCTCTCCTAATCTACTACATATCACCAAGCCTTATCTTTCTTCACTGAAATTACTCTTCAGAACAGTTGTTGAGGCAACAAAAGTTGAATCATACTTATTTTCCCTCACTTTCTTTGTCAACTTTTTACATGAAATAAATTAACTTTTTCAAAATTTTTGTTTGCTGAAGCAGAATTTACATACTAAGATGTACATAGTTTAATTGTACAGTTTGAGTTTGACAAATTTATGCTCCAATAAAATTACCAATCCGATCAAGGCACACAATATTTCATCACAACAAAAAGCTTCTTCATGCTCCTTTCCAATCAATTTCCTCTGGCCAGAGATCAATTGCTGCCATTATTTCCCAAGCCAACATCTATGTATCTATGTATCTAGCTTTCTAGCTATTTAGCTATCTATCAATCTATAATTTTAATTTTTTAAAGTAATTACTTTACTTTTCTAAGTAGGCTTATCTTCTCTTCTGTAGCTCTTCTGAAATAATATTTAAACCTGATGTCTGTGAAGTATCTTTAAACACATTGTGAAACTATATGGAAATATATTCTGAAACTACCTTGCATACTGAACTAAATACCTTCATGGAGACCTGCTTCTTCATCTTCCATGTCAATTTCTTGGTGACTTAGTGTCATTGCTCTCTGCAAATCTTTCTTTCTTCATTGAGTCCTCTTGATTCATCGATTCTTACTAAGATTCACTCAATCTCTGATTTTTTTAGCTGTGCTAATTCTTCTCTGATAAGTTTAGATCAGCGCTTCTGTTGGACCCTGATTATCTGGAGGAGTTCATCAACTTCACAATCTGGAAGATCGCCCTGAACAACAAATATAGAATAGCTCCCTATTGTAAGCAAACCAAGCAAAGTGCAAGGTATTTGTTTCATGGTAATTCTGTACTAAATCAGGAACTAAATCATGTCATTATCATCATCAAATATTTCTCTTGGATTTTGACATATCCAATATATATTTTTTCAGTCTTTCATTATATAGGAGCTTCAGATAGAAAGAATATATTTTATTAATCTCTAACTATAAACCAATGTTCTTTATAATTGCCTATAAATGGCCTTTCATTTATAAGATCAAGCCTGAGCCTCTGATCAAGACAGTGTTTGATACTTTAGATTTGAATAGGATTAGTTCAAATTCTAAACTTTCAAGGCATTGCTTATAACTCTTTAAGGAATTTCTAGCACAAGAAGAAATCTTAACTTCTAAAGAAATTTCAGTTGTTCAGCTTTCACTAAAGTCTGTACTCTACCATAGAGGTCTTTTTACTGGGCCTCAATTCTGGTTGCTAGAAATCCTAGTGCAGCGTCAGGCTTAATTGATTCTAGGACTCAATGACATTATACAGGACTTAGGTCCTTTCTTTCTTTCTTTTTGCTTGCTCATCCTTTGTGTGGCTTCATCCTCAGCCGATTGCAGGATGGCTGCAGCTGTTTCAGGCATTACATCCAGATACACATAGGAAAAAGAAAGATCATCACTATCTGCACTCTAAGGAACAATTTATCATTTTTTTAATGGAAGTATTGCAATAATCTACTAACAAGTTTCTACCTGGTAATCCTGTCTTCTCTTCCAAACCAATAACTGTCACTGAAATAGTTATAATTAAATTGCTAGCATGTAGATATTTCAATCTCATTCAAATGCTTATAGCATTAAATATCTTCCTGTTACATGTTCCAAATTTTTAAAAAGTGTAGAGATAACTTTACAACATGCCTCCTGTCAATCACCCAGAGTTCTCAGGAAACACCCTTTCTCCTTGATCACTGTTTCCAGGAGCCTAGTTTGTTTGTTTGCCGCAAACTCCTTCCTGTTTTATTGTGTTCTTACATGCTAAGCTTAATTGTTGCAATCTTTTTTTCTCCTTCCCCTTAATATTTTTCTTCTAATTAGCAACTTTTTTCCATCAATTTTCAGGAAATTACCCCAGGTTAAGTCAGTCATCTATATTTCATGCTCTCACTGTACACTCTGCTTTTGCTTTGAGGAACTTATATATAAGTTATACATAAATATATATATTATATATAAATGAATAATTATTTTTATAATTTCTATCCTTTAAAAGTACCTCTGTTTCCTCATAGATTCTAAGCTTCTTGAGGGTAAATGCTATTTGTCTCTCTTGTTCTGCTGTGTTCTCCGAAAATCTGAGAACATACCTCATTGAAAATAGAAGTAATAACAGTCAAAGGTAATTTACATTTTATATAGAAATAAAACGTAACTGCTTTTTCGCAACGGGTTTGCCGCCAGAACACAGGTGTCGTGAAAACTACCCCTAAATGCCAAAATGGGAAAGGAAAAGACTCATATCAACATTGTCGTCATTGGACACGTAGATTCAGGCAAGTCCACCACTACTGGCCATCTGATCTACAAATGCGGTGGCATCGACAAAAGAACCATTGAAAAATTTGAGAAGGAGGCTGCTGAGTTGGGAAAGGGCTCCTTCAAGTATGCCTGGGTCTTGGATAAACTGAAAGCTGAGCAGGAACGTGGTATCACCATTGATAGCTCCTTGTGGAAATTTGAGACCAGCAAGTATTATGTGACTATCATTGATGCCCCAGGACACAGAGACTTCATCAAAAACATGATTACAGGGACATCTCAGGCTGACTGTGCTGTCCTGATTGTTGCTGCTGGTGTTGGTGAATTTGAAGCTGGTATCTCCAAGAATGGGCAGACCCGAGAGCATGCTCTTCTGGCTTACACACTGGGTGTGAAACAACTAATTGTTGGTGTTAACAAAATGGATTCCACTGAGCCACCCTACAGCCAGAAGAGATACGAGGAAATTGTTAAGGAAGTCAGCACTTACATTAAGAAAATTGGCTACAACCAGTAGCCACAGTAGCATTTGTGCCAATTTCTGGTTGGAATGGTGACAACATGCTGGAGCCAAGTGCTAACATGCCTTGGTTCAAGGGATGAAAGGTCACTCGTAAGGATGGCAATGCCAGTGGAACCATGCTGCTTGAGGCTCTGGACTGCATCCTACCACCAACTCGTCCAACTGACAAGCCCTTGCGCCTGCCTCTCCAGGATGTCTACAAAATTGGTGGTATTGGTACTGTTCCTGTTGGCTGAGTGGAGACTGGTGTTCTCAAACCCGGTATGGTGGTCACCTTTGCTCCAGTCAACGTTACAACTGAAGTAAAATCTGTGGAAATGCACCATGAAGCTTTGAGTGAAGCTCTTCCTGGGGACAATGTGGGCTTCAATGTCAAGAATGTGTCTGTCAAGGATGTTCGTCATGGCAGCGTTGCTGGTGACAGCATAAACGACCCACCAATGGAAGCAGCTGGCTTCACTGCTCAGGTGATTATCCTGAATCATCCACGCCAAATAAGTGCTGGCTATGCCCCTGTGTTGGATTGCCACACGGCTCACATTGCATGCAAGTTTGCTGAGCCGAAGGAAAAGATTGATTGCCGTTCTGGTAAAAAACTGGAAGATGGCCCTAAATTCTTGAAGTCTGGTGATGCTGCCATTGTTGATATGGTGCCTGGCAAGCCTATGTGTGTTGAGAGCTTCTCAGACTATCCACCTTTGGGTCGCTTTGCTGTTCATGATATGAGGCAGACAGTTGCGGTGGGTGTCATCAAAGCAGTGAACAAGAAGGCTGCTGGAGCTGGCAAGGTCACCAAGTGTGCCCAGAAAGCTCAGAAGGCTAAATGAATATTATTCCTAATACCTGCCACCCCACTCTTAATCAGTGGTGGAAGAACGGTCTCAGAACTGTTTGTTTCAATTGGCCATTTAAGTTTAGTAGTAAAAGACTGGTTAATGATAACAATGCATCGTAAAACCTTCAGAAGGAAAGGAGAATGTTTTGTGGACCACTTTGGTTTTCTTTTTTGCGTGTGGCAGTTTTAAGTTATTAGTTTTTAAAATCAGTACTTTTTAATGGAAATAACTGGACCAAAAAATGTGTCACAGAATTTTGAGACCCATTGAAAAAGTTTAATGAGAAAAAAAAAAAAAAGAAATAAAACGTAACTGAGAAAACTAATGTACTTTCTTGTTTTTGATAGCAAGGTTGTTTTTACATTTCTTCATTATTTTATCATTTAGATTAAAATCATATTTCTTAAAACCTTGAATATATATACTTTGTAATTTCCTCTTGATGCATTTATCATTTATGTGTAAAAAACACATATGATGAAACTTGAATCAATTGGGAATGAGATTCTTTCTGGTAAAATAATGGAACACCAGAGTTAAGGAGAACAAGTATTAGCAAAACAGCCATTGGACTGATGGTACATTGGGGCTTTGTGCGGATTATGAAAAAAAAAGAGTCCAGTTCTAGGGTATGGGAATAATACAAGTATAATTAGAATGAGGTTCAGACCGATAGACAGTGAAATGGCCAGGGAGGGGGAAGAATAGTTTTAGAGGTGAATTTTAGGGATGAAACAATTCTAGATGATAATAGGATGATAGAGTCTATTATTCTATCATAGATATGTAGACTGGAAGGAAATGAAGTTAATTGGCCAAATGGCCTGTACATACACACACATGCACATCTATATACACAATGTGTGTGTAACTTAAAGTGTATGTGTGTGTGTGTGCATGTGTGTATACCATATGGGATAGACTAAGAACATACAAAAAAAGCCAGTTCCTTAAAAGAATATTGGTGATTGACCAATCTAACTATCTGGGATGATTTGGAATTCTGTTCTACTGTTAGGGCAACAGTCTCTTCCACAACTACCAAAGTGTTCATTGTATGTAAAAAGAACAACTCTCTGGAAATCTCTCTTTCACCATTTAAAAGTAAGAAAAAACGTATACTTCAGTGTTTTGGGATTTGTAGTTGAGAATACTACTTTTGTGTTAGAATACTCTTCCTCTCCAGTGACATATTTCTCCAGAAAGCACCAAGCGAGTGAGTTCGTATGTTCAAGTGGAATGGTCTTACCCAGCTAATTGTCACTGTTTTGACCTTGCTGTGTTAAGATGTGAGCTGTCACCATAGCAGAAAAGAAAATCGGAAAAATATATTGCACTTTAGAGGTCAGAGTAGAAAGGTTTGGGCTAGCAGAAAGTGAAGTTTACTAGGACCAGATTAAATAATATAAAAGGAGTAGGGTAATAAACATCTTTGTGGTAACGAATCATCTGGAAATTTTGGGATTCTGGTTATAAAAAAGTAAACAGGAATGTGAAGAATCAGCGTTTTAAATCTCAAAGGTAGAAGTTTTTAATCAGTAAAAATGAAAGTCTCAGCTTTTAATACAAATTTTATTTATGTATTTGTTTGTTTTAAGGATGGGGTCTTGTCTTATTTTGTCACCCAGGCTGGAGTGCCGGGCGAGCTCATAGCTCACTGCAGTCTTGAACTCCTGGGCCCCAGGTTTCATAAACACTTCAGGTTTCAGATCACCTCTTGAGAAGGATGACTATGCTTAAAATCCGGTGTTTTAAGTACTCAGACATAATCAATGAGCTCTAATTAAATACATTTCTCACTTTAAACTGGTGCCTTGTATCATTTTGATAAATAAACCCAAATTAAGTAGCTCCAATTATGAATCTCTCTAGTCCTCTCTCTCTCTCTGTCTCTCTCCCTGTCACACACACACACACACACACACACACACACCCCCACAGTTACCACTCTTACAATCTTAAACTTTTACTTTTGTTCATGAACTGTCATATATGCTTCTGTAAAAGTAGAATAGAAAGGGTTGTAGCTGAAGAATTGTCACTAATACCGTATTGAGCTCATGGAAAGGGTTTTTTACTGTAGAAAGCAAATCAGATCTAGAGAACCAGATGTCTTTGATTCAAATTTTACCTCTGTTACTAAATAGTTACAAATCAGTTATCATACACAAAACTTCACTGATAGATTAAGGTACCTCTTTTGTGAAATATTGATGTTATTTTCAAACTGTTAGTACTGTTGCTAGGACTGAATGATAAAACATGTAAAACTGAACAGTGCCTTGCATATGTTCATATTCAATGAATATTAACTCGTGTTTTGTTGTCCTTGTGTGCTGAAAAAAATGGAGATCTACTTTCATTATTTTCAATGACATGAAGGGAGGTTACATAAAAATTAGAGAGGTTAAAGAGTGAAGAAATTACTTTAGCTATTTTCAGCTTGATTTTCATAGCTATATAAGGGACAGAGACAGACGTTGGCTTCCAGTTCTAAGATTCTATTATTCCATAAATAAGTTTACCTATAAGTAAGATAAAAAATCATAATAGACATATTTCTAATCAATAATTAGAAATTATTGATTAAATTAATCAGTAATTTAATCTATTGTCCAGGATATGATAACACTCATTCAAAACAAAACAAAACCCAACACAAAACCTAAAGCAAAACAGACACACATGTCATTTCCAGAATCATGTGGATAACTATTTTAATCATCATTTTTATCTTTTACAGGTATAATAAATACCATAGTATTATAGCAAGTTGTAACACTTGGGAAAATACAGAGTTTTTTAATGTATTTCCTAGACATGAGAACACCTTACTTTTATACCTTGCATGTTAAGGAAGTCCCGAGGCATGCTCAAATCTTTCATCAACAATTAAGGTCAAGTAGGTTAATATTTTCCCAGTACTATTTTAGATTCCTTCTCTCCAAGCTATGTACCAACAGCCATTAATCAATATGTTTTTCTTTTTCTTTTTATACATAATAGTTAAACATTCATCACCAATTTGTCAGTAAGATGACTGTTATTACCCTTAAGCTATGTCTCTGGTTTGCTCTTTTAAAGCTATTTTAAAATACATTCTTGGCAATATTTTCATTTCCTTGGGATATAGTTTAGGTATGCCTTTATTAAACATTAATGAGTCATAATCATAAACACAAATACACACACATATATATATAATTTTAAATGTGTGCTGTGAAAAAATCTTATCTAATAAATGACTATCTAATAATAAATTTTAATAAATACATATTTTAAATAATCACTATTTGATAAATATAAACAAATAAAGTAATTGTGCATCCATTTATACTGTCTTTCATATAGTAATTGATTTTTTCAGATCCCCTACAGCAGTGCTGCTCACACTTTTATAGATTATGGCATGCAGAGAAAATCACTACAATTCTTTATCCTGGCTGCATAAATTGTCTACATGTGGAAATTGTCTGCTGCTCACCACAACCTACACACATGCACAACACTGGGGCAGTCTAAGGACAGAATCACCCAGCTTGGCACTGCCTCCATTCAGTGGCTAAGCAGTCCACCGGGAGATCGGGGCATTGCCCTGCCATTATGGTAACCCCAAGCATGAGTGTGCAATACCAGGGCCCTAACAACTGGCCCAGAACACCTGCTACCAGTGCCTAGGTATGCTGTCAAGAAGCCTGGGGATCTTCATACCCAGCCACCACTGCTGGCATCTGTGAACTTCTCCTGGGTGCCTGAGGATGGGGCAACCAGCCTGCAACTACCACTACTGCCAGCATCTACCTGCATGCACCAACTGGGGGCCTGGGACTCACTCACCATTCCGATTTTAGTTGTAATTAATATAAGTATGTGCCTCTTGGAAGCCCAAGGGTAATACAATTGAGAGATCCAACAATGAGCTATATCAAACAGAAGAAAAATCTCAGAATGTAAACATGTCTTTTGAAATAACCCAGCCATACCAAAATAAATAAATAGAAAAGACAAAAGAAAAAAACCCTATATGACATAAGGGACAATATAAAGTCACCAAATATTCAATATTTTCATGTTCTAGAAGGTGAAGAGAAGACCAAAGGCATATAAAACCTATCTAATGAAATATTAGCAAAAAAACTTGCCAAGTCTAGAATACAGTTACACATTCAGATACAGGAAGACCAAGAATCCTAAGTGTATATAATCTAAAAACTTATCCTCCAAGGCACGTGTATTAGTCAGGGTTCTCTAGAGGAACAGAATTAATGGACTCTATATAGGACAGTTTATTAAGTATTAACTCACATGATCACAAGGTCCCACAATAGGCCATCTGCAGGCTGGGGAACAAAAGAGCCAGTCTGAGTTCCAAAACTGAAGAACTTGGAGTCCATTATTCAAGGGCAGGAAGCATCCAGCACAGGAGAAAGATATAGGCTGGGAGGCTAGACCAGTCTCACTTTTCACATTTTTCTGCCTGCTTATATTCTAGCAGTGCTGGCAACTATGATTAGATTGTGCCTAACTATGTTAAGGGTTGGTCTGTCTTTCCCAGCCCACTGACTCAAATGTTAATCTCCTTTGGCAACACCCTCACAGATACACCCAAGATCAATATTTTGTATCCTTCAATCCAATCAAGTTGACACTCAGCATTAACCATCACAGCACATTAGACTAAAACTGTCAAAAGTCATAGAAAAAAAGAACCATAAAATCAGCAAGAGAAAAAGGTCTAGTCACATGTAAGATAATTTAATCAAACTAAAAGTGGATTTCTTAGCCGCAAAATTATAGACTAGGGGAGAATGGAATGATATATCCGAAGTGCTGAAAGAAAAAAAAAACCTGCCAGTCAAAAATACTATACCCAACAAAGTTATCCTTCACAAATGAAGAAGAAAAAGTTTTTCCCAGACCAGAAAAAAACTGAAGGATTTCACCCAATAGATCAACCCTACAACATATACTTAAGGGAGTCCTACACCTGGAAGCAAAAGAAGGCTATCACTATCTACCATTATGAAAACACACAAAAGCATAAAACTTAGTGGTAGAACAAATACACAAATGAGCAAGAGGAAAGACTAAAAATGTTACCCCTACAGGAAACCACCAAACTTCAATGCAAATAGTAAGAGAGAAAGATACGAACATGAGATACACAAAACAATCAGAAAACAATTAACAAAAAGACAAAAATGAATCATCACGTATCAGTAATAACTTTGAGTGTAAATGAATTAAATTTTCCACTTAAAGATTAGACTGGCTGAATGGGTTAAAAAAATATGAACTAACTCTGTGCTACCTACTAGAGGCTCCCACCACTTGTAAAAACACATATAGTAGTAAAGTAAAAAGATGTAAAAAGAGATTTCATTCAAAAAGAAACTGAAAGTAAGCAGAAATAGCTATACTTACATTAGATAAACAGTCTTTAAGTAGAAAACAATAAATGGGCACAAAGATGGTCTGATATATGAAGATATATTCTTATCTTCATATATAAGATATATCTTATCTTATATAATGAAAATATATTCTTCACTAGAATAATTGTTGGGGACATTCATACCCCACTCTCAGCATTATACTGATTATCCAGATAGAAAAATTAAGAAAGAAACATTGAATTTAAGCTGGACTTTAGACCAAATGGACCAAACAGACATTCACAAAATATTGTATGCAACAGCTGCAGAATACACATCCCTTTCATCAGCACAGTAAAAATTATCCAAAATAGCCCACATATTAAGCCACAAAATCAATCTTATCAAAATTTTAAATACTGACTTCATATCAATTATCTTCTCAGACCACAACAGAATAAAACCAGAAATCAACAACAAATGGAAGTTTGGAAACTGTACAAATACACGGAAATTACACAACATACTCCTAAATAACCAGTAGGTCAAGAAAGAAATTTTAAAAATTCTTGAAATGAATGAACGTCAAAACACAACATGCCAAAACCCATGGGATTCAGTAAAGTTAGTAATAAAAGGGAGGCTTATAACAATAAACATCTACATCACAAAAGTAGAAAGATTCCAAATAAGCTAGTTGTTCTTTTCAAGGAACTAGAAAAGCAGAACAAAGCAAACCCAAAATTGGTAGAAGAAAAGAAATAATACAAATCAGAGCAGAACATAAAAAATATATATTTAGAATAAAAAACAATAAAAAGGATCAATAAAACAGAAACTTGGTTTGTTGAAAATATAAAGAAAATCAATAAACCACTAACTAGTCTAACAAAAAAGAGAGAGAGAGAGAAGAACCAAAACAAAATCAGAAACAAACAAACTAAAACAATGAGACATTACAACGAATAGTACAGAAATACAAAGATCATCAGAAACTCCTGGAGAAAAATGAATAAATTCCTGGACACATACAATCAATCAAATTTGAATCAGGGAGAAATAGAAAACTTGAAAAGGGTAATAAGTTTAATAAGTTTGATGAGACTGAATCAAAGGTCTCCCAAGGAAGAAAAGTCTAGGACTGAATAGCTTCACTGCTGAATTCCACCAAATTTTCAATGAAGAACTATCACCAATTTTCCTGAAATAATTCCAAAAAAATTGAAGAGGAAGGAATTCTCCCTAACAAATTCTGCACAATCAGTATTACCCTGATATCAAAACCAGACACACACACACACACACACACACACACACACACATATACACACACTATAGACCAATATCCCTGACAAACATAGAGGGGAAAATCCTCAACAAAAATAGCAAACCTAATCTAATGGCACATTAAAAAAAAAAAATCATGATCAAGTGAGATGTATCTTGGGAATGCAAGAATAGTTCAATATACACAAATCAATAATGTAATATGTTACATCAACAGAATGAAGAACAAAATCAATCTGATCATCATAACAGATGCAGAGAAAGCATTTGATAAAATTTAACATGGCTTCATTTTTAAAACTCTCAACAAACTAAGCATAGAAGGAGAGTACTTCAACATAATAAAGGCCCTATGTGACAAACCCACAAATAACATCACATTGTATGGAGAAAAACTGAAAGCCAGGTGGAGGCAGGGCCAACTAGAAGCAGAGGTGATGGAAGCTCCCACAGAAAAGAACCAAAACAGCGTGTGAATCCTGCGCAGGCAACCGAGGTATCCAAATTTTGTCATCAAGACTGACTAGGCAGCTGGCGTGACCCACAGAGAGGAAGGAAGAGCACTGTGGTGTGGCAGTCCACCTGAGAGCCACATGGGGCCAGGGAGCCCCCACCCCAACCAAGGGAGGTAGTGACTGAGCATGCTTCCCAGTCTGGGAAACTGTGCTTGTCTCACGGAAATGTGCAACCCATGGATCGGAACATCCCACTCATGATCCTAGGCCACTGGGGCCTTGGGTCCCAACCATGGAGCTGCACAGATTCTCAACAGCTTCTCAGCTGGAATCTGCCTAAGCCTGCCAAGTTCCCGAGAGAGGGGCAGCCATCACCACTGCTTCTGCTGGCGGTTTAAGCTGTCTCAGCTCCTTGTGGGAGGGGCGGCAGCCATCACTTATAGCTCCAGGCCGCGCTTTTCTCTTGCTGGAGCCGGGGAGGTTAGACAGCTTGGTCCTAAAGAGGTATTCGCCACAGCCTAGCACACTGGCTGTGGCAGATGGCAGCCAGACTGCCTCTTCAGGACAGATCCTGAATCATCCCTCCTCACTGGGTGGGGCCTCCCTGCAGGAACTCCAACAACTCCAACCAGGGCTCAGGGACAGAACTCTGATCTTCCTGGCCCTGAGCCCCTAGGGGTGGGGGGCCATAGTCTCTGAAGACTAGCAAACTCTTTCCTCCTGCTGGCTCTGAGGAATCTGGGCAGCACAGAAAAGTGGGTTTTCCCTCAGTTCAGCACACCCCCTCCACCAAGGAACAGGCAAAATGCTTCATTAAACAGATCCTGCTTCCCGTGCCACCCAACTGGGTGAGAGCCCCCAACAGGGGTCGTCAGACACCCAAAGAGGAGCATTTCTACTGGCATCAGGTCGGTGCCCCTTGAGGTCAGAGATCCTAGAGGAAGGAATAGGCACCCATCTTTGCTGTTCTCCAGCCTCCTGGAGTAACATCTCCAGGCATGGGAGAGAACCAGATGAATAGGACCTGAAGTGAACTCTCAACAAACCACAACAGCCTTACAGAAGAGGGACCTAACTATTGAAAGAAAAACAAACAAACAGAAAGCAACAACAACAGAATCAACAAAAACAGTTCCCACGAAAACCTCACTCAAGGGTCACCAACCTCAAAGATCAAAACTAGACAAACTCATGAAGATGAGAAAGAACCAACAACAACAACAACAAAACTGAAAACCCAAAAGACCAGAGTGACTCTTCTCCTCCAAAAGATCACAATACCTCTCCAGCAACAGCACAGAACTGGATGGAGTATGAGATGGACAAATTGACAGAAGTAGACTTCAGAAGATGGGTAATAACAAACTTCAGTGAGGTAAAGGAGAATGTTCTAACCCGATGAAAAGATTCATGATAAAAGGCTACAGGAGCTGATAACTAGAATAACTCATTTAGACAGGAACGTAAATGACCTGACGGAGCTGAGAAACACAGCACGAGAACTTCGTGAAGCATACACAAGTATCAATAGCCAAATCGATCAAGTGAAAAAAAAGAATATTAGAGTGAAGACTATCTTGCTGAAATAAGGCAGACAGACAAATTAGAGGAAAAAAGAATTAAAATAAATGAACAAAACATCCGAGAACTATGGGACCTTGTAAAAATACAGAACCTATGACTGACTGGAGTACCCGAAAGTGATGGGGAGAATGGAACCAAGTTGGAAAACACAATTCATGATGTTATCCAGGAAAACTTCCCAAACCTAGCAAGACAGTCTAACATTCAAATTCAGGAAATACAGAGAACACCAATGAGATACTCCAAAAGAAGATAAACCCTAAGACACGTAATCTTTAGATTCTCCAAGGTCAAAATGAAGGAAGAAATGCTAAAGGTAACCAGAGAGAAGGGCCAGGTCACCTACAAAGAGAAGTTCATCAGACTAACAGCAGATGTCTCAGAAGGAACCCTATGAGCCAGAATAGAGTGGGGGTCAATATTCAATATTCTTAAATAAAAGAATTTTCAACTGAGAATTTCATATTTGGTCAAACTAAGCTTCATAAATGAAGGATAAATAATTTTTTTTTCAAAAAAGCAAATGCTGAGGGAATTCATCATCACCAGGTCTGCCTTGCAAGAGCTCCTGAAGGAAGTACTAAATGTGGAAAGGAAAAACCAGTACCAAAATATCAAGACCAATAACACGATGAAGAAACTACATCAACTAGTGTGCAAAATAACCAGCTAGCATCATGATGACAGGATCAAATATATACACAAAACAATATTAACCTTAAATGTAAATGGGCTAAATGCCCCAATAAAAAGACACAGACAAGAAAATTGGAGAGGGTTAAGACCCATCAGTGTGCTATATTCAAGTGACTCATCTTATATGCGAAGCCACATATAGGTGCAAAATAAAGAGACAAAGGAAAATTTACCAAACAAATGGACAGCAGAAAATAGCAGGGGTTTCAATCCTAATCTCTGACAAAACAGACTTTAAACCATAACAGATAAAAAAACGACAAAGAGGGACATTACATAATGATAAAGGGTTCAATTCAACAAGAAGAGCTAACTTTTCTAAATATATATGCACCCAATACAGGAGCACCCAGATTCAAAAAACAAGTTATTAGAGACCTACAGAAACTTAAACTCCCACACAACAATAGTGGGAGACTTTAACATCCCACTGTCAATATTAGATCAATGAGAGAGAAAATTAACACAAATATTCAGACTTGAACACAGCTCTGAATCAAGTGAATCTAATAGATATCTACAGAACTCAACACCCCAAATCAACAAAATACACATTCTTCTCAGTGCCAATGACACTTACCTAAAATTACCCACATAATTGGAAGTGAAACACTCCTCAGCAAATGCAAAAGAACTGAAATCATAACAGTCTCTCAGATCATAGCGCATCAAATTACAACTCAAGATTAAGAAATTCTCTCAAAACCACAGAACTGCATGGAAATTGAACAACTTGCTCCTGAGTGACTCCTGGGTAAATAACGAAATTAAAGCAGAAATCAAGACATTCTTTGAAACCAAGAAGAACAAAGAGACAATGTACCAAAATGGCTGGGATGCAGCTAAAGCAGTGTTAAGAGGGACATTTATAGCACTAAGTGCCCACCTCAGAAAGCTAGAAAGATCTCAAATCAACATTCTAACATCACAATTAAAAGAACTAGAGAAGCAAGAGCAAACAAATCCAAAAGCTAGCAAAAGACAAAAAATAACTAAGATCAGAGCAGAACTGAAGGAGATAGAGACACAAAAACTCTCCAAAAAATTAATAAACCTAGGAGAAGGTTTATTGAAAAAATTAACAAAATAGATAGACCACTAGCTGGACTAATAAAGTAGAAAAGAGAGAAGAATCAAATGGATACAATAAAAAATGATAAAGGGGATATTACCACTGACCCCACAGAAATACAATCTACCATCAGAGAATACTATAAACACCTCTCTGCAAATAACCTAGGAAATATAGAAGAAATGGATAAATTCCTGGACACATACAGCCTCCCAAGACTAAGCCAGGAAGAAGTTGAATCCCTGAATAGACCAATACCAGGTTCTGAAATTGAGGCAGTAATAAATAAGCTACCAACAAAAAAAGTCCAGGATCATACATATTCACAGCTGAATTCTACCAGAGAAACAAAAAGGATCTGGTAGCGCTCCTTATAAAGCGCTCCTTATAAAAGCATTGCAAACAATTGAAAAGAAGGGACTTCACCCTAACTCATTTTATGAGGCCCGCATCATTCTGATACCAAAACCTGGCAGAGACACAACCAAAAAAGAAAACTTCAGGCCAATATCCCTGATGTACATCGATGTGAAAATCCTCAATAAAATACTGGCAAACTGAATCCAGCAACACACCCAAAAGTTTATCCACCACCAAATAGTCAACTTTATACCTGGGATGCAAGGCTGGTTTAACATATGCAAATTAATAAATGTAATCCATCACATAAAAAGAACCAATGACAAAAACCACAAGACTATCTCAATAGATGCAGAAAGGGCATTCAATAAAATTCAACATCACTTCATGTTAAAAACTCTCAATAAACTAGGTATTGATGAAACATATCTCCAAATAATAAGAGCTATTTATGACAAGCCCACAACCAATGCAATACTGAGTGATCAAAAGCTGGGAGCATTCCCTTTGAAAACTAACATAAGACAAGGATGCCCTCTGTCTCCACTTGTATTCAACATTGTATTGGAAGTTCTGGCCAGGGTGATCAGGCAAAAGAAAAAAATAAAGTGTATTCAAGTAGGAAGAGAGGAAGTCAAATTGTTTCTGTTTCCAGATGACATGGTCCTATATTTAGAAAACCGTATTGTCCCAGCCCCAAAACTCTTTAAGCTGATAAGCAGCTCAGCAAAGTCTCAGGATACAAAATCAATGTGCAAAAATCACAAGCATTCCTATACACCCACAATAGACAAGCAGAGAGTAAAATTGTGAATGAACTCTCATTTGCAATTGCTACAAAGAGAATAAAATACATAGGAATACAGCTAACAAGGGATGAGAAGGACCTCTTCAAGGAATACTACAAACCACTGCTCAAGGAAATAAGAGAGGATACAAACAAATGGAAAAACATTTCATCCACATGGATAGGAAGAATCAATATTGTGAAAATGGCCATACTGGCCAAAGTAATTTATAGAGTCAATGCTATTCCATCGAGTTACCATTGACATTCTTCACCAAATTAGAAAAAAAAAAAAAAAGAACTACTTTAAAATTCATGTGGAACCAAAAAAAAAAAAAAGCCTAAATAGCCAAGACAATCCTAAGAAAAAAGAACAAAGCTGGAGGAATCACACTACCTGACTTCAAACTATACTACAAGTCTACAGTAATGAAAACAGCATGGTACAGGTACCAAAACAGATATGTTGACAAACGGAATAGAACAGAGACCTCAGAAATATCACCACACATCTACTATCATCTGATCTTCAATAAATGTGACAAAAACAAGCAATGGGGAAAGGATTCCCTATTTAATAAACAGTGCTGGGAAAACTGGCTAGCCATATGCAGCATAGCCATATGCAGCATAGCCATATGTTAAAACTGGACCCCTTCCTTACACCTTATACAAAAATAAACTCATGATGGATTAAAGACTTAAACGTAAAACCCCAAACTGTAAAAACAATAGACGAAAACCTAGGCAAGACCATTCAGGACATAGGCACGGGCAAAGATTTTATTATGAAATCGCCAAAAGCAATTAGAACAAAAACTAACATTGACAAATGGGATCTAATTAAACTAAAGAGCAAAAGAAACTACTCTCAGAGTGAACAAGCAACCTACAAAATGAGAGTATATTTTTGCTATTTACCCATCTGACAAAGGTCTAATATCCAGAATCTACAAGGAACTTAAACAAATTTACAAGAAAAAAACAACCCCACCAATAAGTGGGCAAAGGACATGAACAGACACTTCTCAAAAGAAGACATTTATGCAGCCAACACACATATGAAAAAAGAAAAAAAAAAAACTCGACATCTCTGATCATTAGAGAAATGCAAATGGTAAGATATCATCTCATGTCCCTTCAGAATTGTGATTATTAAAAAGTCAAGAAACAACAGATGCCCGTGAGGCTGTGGGAAAATAGGAAGGTTTTTACACTGTTGGAGGAAATGTAAATTAGTTCAAGCACTGTGGAAGACAGTGTGGCAATTCCTCAAGGATCTAGAACCAGAACTACGATTTGACCTGGCAAGGGACATGAACATAAAACACACAGAGAATGCCCAGATTTCCCATATATAAAGGATGTGAATTGGTACCAAATACAATTGCTACAAAACTTCATACACATTAGATTGGCATACACATTACACATTAGATTATTTAAGTCTTACAATACAAAATTTTGGCAAGTTGTAGAACAATGGGAATTTTTATACAATACTCTAGTAAGTATAAATTTGTATAACCACTTATAAGTGTAATTTTGAATGTGATAGTAAAACGAATATTTACATATCCCATGACTCAATAATTCTATTTTCATTTTCTAATCTAGAAGGAATTTTGCCCATGTGCCCAAGGAGACAAATATTTATTGTAGTGTAATCCATATAATAAAACCTTTGAAAAAATAAAAGTGTCCCTATTAAAAATGGTTAAAATTATACATATGTAGATATAAATATAATTAACAAATATAAAAGTTAAATATGGAGTGTAAATTAAGTAAAGCTACATGCATTAGCATACATAAATCTGAAAAATATTGTGTAAGGGAAAACAAATCATAACCTGTTACAGAAGACCACTGTTTATATAACAAATTTTAAAATAATACCTAATGTTTGCGGATACGTCCACATGAAGTAAAAGAGTGAAACATGCACTGAGATGATTATTACCTATTTCATGAAAATAGTTGTACCTGGAAAAGCTAAATTATGGCACAGACAAAGAAAACTGATGCAAACAAAAGGCACAATGGTGCCAGAGAAATCAATTTGAGGAGACATTTTTAAAAGTAAATTTAAAAACATTTCCAACTCAGTAATTACATATCAGATGATGGAGACTGTTGATTTGCTCCAATTAGGATAACATATCTGAAACATACATGAAATCGGATTCATCACATGATTCAGTTTTCAATTATCAATACCATTCTCCATGCATCATGTTTCCTTTGAGTATTAATATGGTAGCTAATTATGGATGTAATAACAATCACTATGCTTGTGAGTTTCAAGGCTTTGGTCATGATCCCAGTCTCTCTGATTCTCTAACAAAACATGCCTTATCTTCAGAGTAATTCTTATAAGGAGGGAATGATCTAGAGGTTTCCACTTGAATCTTTTTATCCTGATCACACTCTTAGAAAAGAGTCATGGAAGCAGGGTGAATATGTCATTTATTCTAAATGTATACCAACTATAATGGTTATTAAGGCAATAACCACAGGATAGGTTCATTGCCTCTTCTATCCCACTGAAACCAATGTGAGACAAGGTTGTACCACAACTATATTTACTATCCAAATTTCATAAGCCCCCCTCTCATGAGTACATCACCATGGCAGTCTCTGTAAGCATCCCCTAAATTTTGCTTATTTCTTTTATATTGCATAGTTACTCTG
The DNA here is from genome assembly GCF_024542745.1 of Macaca thibetana thibetana. Classification (NCBI taxonomy): domain Eukaryota; kingdom Metazoa; phylum Chordata; class Mammalia; order Primates; family Cercopithecidae; genus Macaca; species Macaca thibetana. Next base: position 59,625,390 of record NC_065584.1, read on the forward strand.
ATAAAGAGCACAGCTCCCTTTGCGCATAAAAAGAAGAAACATTTACAGAGTAGCAGGTATGATGTTAGTAAGGTCATTTCTCAATTGTGACTTGCCTCCCCTTCCTTCAAAGGGATCTTAATACTGTAAGAGCTCACGACATTCTTTTGTTCAAGTTGAAATCAGTAAACCCATTACAGTGGTAACATCTCCCACCCTTATTCCCAGACTAATAAGGGTGGATGAACCTGCTTTCCTGTCATGGAAGATTCTTTCAGGGATGCTTGTACTCTCTTTTCCAGTGTATTTTCTAGGGTTTATTAAAGAAAATTTTCTCTCAGCTTTCCAGAGAAAACACTTAAATCACAGATAACAGAGTATTCATAGTAAATTCAGTGTAACATTCTCATGTTCAAAAGTTTGCAAATGCATTTTTCAATTGAGGCTTCCTAAGGCTTCCAACATTGTGGTGGCCCATATAAAAAATGATAATACTGGCTGCCATGCTGGACTTCCAGCCACCCTATCTCACCTTCACACTTTTACACTGTGGTCTGAGTGGATGAATATCACCACACACGTGGATTCTAATAGGAGAAAATGTGTTCTACACTAAACAACAACCAAATAACTTTTTCCTCTGAAATTTATTTTCATTATAGGCCACCCTGGGTGTAGATTTGGCCAATCAGCCAAACACATAATGAGATCGCACATAGATTAATTAGTAGTCCCTGGGAAGTACATCAGTAGTAATAAATTCAGTCTGAACTACTACTTTATATCATCCACTTTTGTCTAGTAAACTCTAAATTCATTTCCTGTATATACTCTTCAGCTCGAGAGTGACTTAAGTTAAGAAAATCTGTTTCTCCTCTTCAGAATTAATTATGCTTCCTAGTTTGTCCCTGGGCCGTGCACGGATCTGACTCCAAGTTATAGATCTGGAGTTAGTGATAGGTGGTAGTGGTGGGGCATTAAGGAAGTTGGTATCCTCTTACAAGATTATTGACTTAGATGGTTGTTATATGGTCTTCTAGGAAGACAAGACTGGCATCCTCAGACAGGTGAGAAAAGGCCACTTTTGTCCCTAATGGAAGCTCAAGGGAGTCTGGGAATATGGAATACCTTGAAGTTTTCCAATTCTTCCAAGCATCATGGTTTTAGTTCTGTGGGTTCCAATGTTTCTTATTCATTTTCCACTTGTCACATAATGAAATAGAAGATGCTGAAAATTAAACTCCATGCAGAGAGACACAAATTCTCCTAATTATAGTTTCAGTATCTCTAAAAGAAGTAATGAATTACATCCCAGAATATTAAAAAAAAAAAAAAAAAAAAAAAGCCCCTCCATTGTTCTACAACCACATTAAGCTAAAAGACTAATACCCTGAGGACAGGCCGGGTGCTATGGGTCATGCCCGTAACCCCAGCACTTTGGGAGGCTGAGGCTGGCTCATCACCTGAGGTCAGGAGTTCAAGACTAGCTTGGCTAACATAGCGAGACCCCATCTCTACTAAAAATACCAAAAAAAAAAAAAAAAAATTAGCTGGGTGTGGTGGTGTGCTCCTGTAATCCCAGCTAGTTGGGTGACTGAGGCAGGAGAATTGCTTGAACCCGGGAGGCAGAGGTTGCAGTGAGCCGAGATCACACCACTGCACTCTAGCCTGAGCAACAGAGTGAGACTCTGTCTCAAAAAAAAAAAAAAAAAAAAAAAAAAAAAAAAATCATGAAGCCAGTAATTTCCTCATATAATTTGTCCATTGTAGATAGCAGTGCAAACACCCCCACCATGGCCCATTTTAACCCACCAATATGACAAGGTAGAGATGAGATATGCAAAATAAGCCCTCATCAGCTGATGTGAGCTGGCTTTCAGCACACCACTGAGTGATTTCCAAAACCACACTGCTCAACTGGCAAGGTCAGAGAGCCACAGTCAAGAATCTTAAGAATCACAAGGGTTCTGCCAAAGCTACCACTCCAAAAGCTTACTGTCTCCACCTCGAAACATGCCAGCAAAATGACTGCCTTCTGTTCAGCTTCTTTCCTACATCAGAACACTAGCTACAGAGAAGTCAGGAAAACACGGTGTCAGCTGTTTCACTGCTTCATTACAAGAAGTCATGCTTGAAAGGATTTAGAATGATGGTGGAACTAACCAATACAAATTATATGCCGCACCCATGTGACCCATATAGAAAATTAGACTGTTTTAAATAAGATATTACACAGTGAATAAAAAAACTGTCTGTGCATGTTTCTAGAAGTATAGATTGAATGTGTTGGAAAGTACTACAGAATATATACTGAATTGTTAACTAAGGTTAATTGGCTTTAAAAAGGCTCGAGCAGATGAAAGAAGAGAGGAACTCTTTAAAAAAAGTAAAAAAAAATAAAAGAGAAAAGAAAACTAAATGCATTAACATGTGTGAAACCATGTGATACTATGTATACCTATTTATGTGCACAAGGGACTAGAAAATATTGAGTTATGTCTCTATCTACTAACCTATAGAGATATCCATTAAAAATGGATAAGATTAAAAGGTAGGATACTATATATAGTATAATTCCACTTAGGAAATAAATCAACAGCAAAACTCCCACTTAAGTGTATATAGGTTGGGTATGTTTTATGAGCAATGGATAAGGCATGACCTTTAACTAGACCTTTATCATTAGCTGAATTGTGTGTTTTATTTATTCTACAGTAATATATTGTTATAGTTCAAAATTATTAGATATAGATAATTTGAAATTCAAAAGTTTCTGTTATGTTATTCCATCTCCGTGATCAATTGAACTACATAAATAAAACTTATTAGTTGTTTTCAAAAATTAACATTGCTTGACTATTTTGCAAATAAAATTTTAATAGTACACACATTTTTTAAAGAATCTCTTCTTTGAGCCACCATATAGAAGAAATAAATTATAAATTCTAGGAAGAAACAAATGTAAGAAATTGCATAGAGGGTTTTGATTAGGTAGTGAGTGAACATTATTGGGGTAAGAGAGGTCAACAGCTTCTATTTAAATGCATAAAATATGTTCAGCAAATGGCACAATTGTAAAAAAAAAAAAAGTTACTTTGTAGGAAAAAATAGTTACATCAGGGATCTTTTCTTTAACTTATTATTTATTGTATTACACTGTATCGTCACTCTATTCAGTGTTCTAAGTATTGATGAGAGTGTTTTATTCTGGAAGAATGTGATCCTGCTGAGATTTTTGAATAAGGAGATAAATAAAATGCTTATAAAATATATCAGATCCTCATTTCCATTATTTAGAGGAGATATAGTTGTTAACAAGGGAGTCCATTGTGTTCTTATCTGCCCTTCCTACCACGGTATGGGCAAGATGTCAACTTTTTCCCTAAACCCTTTCTTCTCACCTCTTTATTGCAACTATTTGAAGTTCAAAGCCTTAGATATGCTGAAGAAAGGGTATATTATAATGAATACACTATATCCTAATGTGAAAGCTTCTGTGCTCTTTAAATGTAGGAGATATCCTCACCTCTATGGCATTGATTTAATGAATCCCTAAGTTTCACAATTCCAATAGTAAAAGGTAAGCACATTTTATAAGAAATATTTGGAATTTTTTTAGAATAGATGCCCATATCACACTCTCCTGTTTGATTTAAAATCTTTAACAAAACATATATTATTTATTTACTTTTTATTCTCCTTTTATACTTTTAAACTGAGTCTGGCTCAATAGAAATGCTCTCTCTGTGATGCATCAAAATTTTGAGGTAAATATGTAATAATAACAAGAAGAATTGACAGGCATTATAATGATAAACATAAGTACTGTAAAAGATTGTGTTTGGGAATGATAAAGGCAGGCATCTGTCTTGTAAATCTTGGGGAAATATATATACACACCATAGCTTATTATTTTTCAGCAAATAAGAAAAATAGCACAATCATGTAGAAAGCCCTTCTCCAAATGCTTTAAGACAGAGACCAAAATGTCATTTATTATAGCTCAGGGTACTTGAAAGCTCATGTAAGAATTAAAATTATAAAGGGTGCTCTGTTAGTAGTCACATTTGTCAGGTGGAAAATAGCTATTTATGTATTTAAGCCTTCCTCTGTGAGGCAAAATTAGATGATGAAGCTTTTTAATTTAAATGTGGTTAAGAGCTTTGTATTCCTTCATTCTCTTCCAGTGTTCTTGGCATCTTGTGTGTTTAAAGTGCATGTTTAGATTAGATAAGTATTTTTCTACGTGAATAGCATTTTCTTCTTATGTGTTCATTTATGAGGTTTTGAGGGACCTCTTTCTTGCATACTATAAATAAAAGTTTAAATTAACTTCTGTCAGGGATGTTCCAGACAGAGTTCCTGCCTTGACAGAAAAGATTGGACCAAATAACTTTTAAATCCCACCCCTACCTCAAGTTCTATGATTATAACATATATGCAGATTAAGCTATCATTAATTCAAAATTTATTATTATAAGTTCCATGGGCCAAAAATTATGTGAGTAATACATGCAACGTGATGTGTTGTACATAACAACGCAGTGTTAGGCCACAGAAAAATAGCCCTAGATTCTAGACTTAGATCTTTAGATTTCCCTCCACCAACAATTTTATAAGCTTCAACAAATTTATTCAGTATTAGAAGCTTACTTTAACATATGCACACATATACACATATAGAGATACATATGCAAACATGTCATATGTGTATATATGTACATATTTATTCTAAGTTAGCCTTGGTAGATTTGTTTGGAGAGCAAGCAAGGAAACCCCAAACTGAGACAATAGGCATATATCAATTACCCAAGATAAAAGACTGGAGTGATAAAAGGTATAGAAAATTAGAAATATGGATCCAGATAATAAATCCAGGCAGCCCCAGCAGAATGTAGGCTGATAATGAGCAGTCCCTTCACTGAAGTGGTTTTCTCATGTTGCCCAACCAGGACCGTAATTGTTCTCAGCAATAGTTGCGCCCAAATTGTCAGATGAAGACAAGGAAGGAAGTGAAAGAGCATTCCTAAGGGTGTGAACTACTCAGTTTCTTGTCAAGTAACAGAAGCAGTTTTCACTCTAAGGGTACATTTTGCCCTAATTACAATCCAGCAATTTCAATAACCTTCTTTCTAGTGCCCAATACTTGATCAGAGATTTTGGTGTAATCTAAGACCCTAGTGGTCAGCAACTGGAAAAGCTAGCAAGAAACAGCTTCATAACTTATAATTAGTCTGCAAATGGAATTATCTTGAACATGGATTATGTTATTTATTTAGAGATGGGCATTCGTTACAGATGATAGGTGAAAATTATCTTGACATGTGAAAACAGAACAAATAAGGATATATGTAAACGGGTTAAATTCAAACTACAGGTATGGTAAATAATACCTATATAACCATTGATAAGATATGTAACTGTTGATAAGATTACTGAGTGTGTATAATGTGCTAAATCCTAATCAATGTGTTTTAGATGGACATTTAAAAATATTAATCACATATGATATAGATAACATTATTTTCCTCATCTTACAGATGAAAAAAAAATGAGATTTTGAGAGGAAACTCAGTAAGGTTATAAATGGCAGAGATTTGTCTCAAAGGATGGATATCTAATATCTATACATATCTAATATTAAGTTCATAATTTTAATGGCTATATGAGTTAATAGACTCATAGTAATATACTTCATAAAATCAAAAATAAACTAAGAAATATTAAAACTTCAATGTATTGCATAAACCACACAGGGAAATCATGCTTTATTCACTGAAAGTATGAATAATGTCAGAAAATGTGTGGCTAAGGAATAATACAAAAATATTTTAAAAGATATTTATTTTATTTTGCTTGCAACATTAAAATTTTATTGATTTCTCACGTAGTTCATTGTCCTTCAACTAAAAGACATATTTGCTAAATGCATAGAGACCTATGATTGATTGCTCACAATTCCTTTTCTGTTTCTGAGAATAAAAGCATTTCCAGCATATAAGATGACTTAGACTGAGAACACTTAAGGATAGCCACAGGTCTATATTATGATATTTTCATGGTGGGATGATAAAGCAAATTACTCATAGATGTGTTTCCTAACACTGAAATTTTTTTCAACTATTAAAAAAAAACGTTAAACCTACAGAAAATGTGAAAGAACAATATAACTGACAACTGCGTAAATCTTATCTAGATCCAGTAAATGTTAACATTTTGTTCATTCTCTTCTTTTTCTCAATCTCTGTATGTACATGTGCACAAACAATACACACACATATACATCATCCATGTGTGTGTGCCTTTTTGCTGAATTATTTAAAATAAGTCCAAAACACTATGGAGCTTCTTCCCTTGATGCTTCAACATGTATTTCCCAAGAACAGGATACCACTCCACATGATTATATGTTCTATGCAATCAAATCAGAAACAAAAAAATTAACATTGGCATAACATTATCTAATATGCAATATATATAAAATTTTTCAGGTTCTCCCAAATATAGCTTATATATTTGAGAAAACATTCTTTATATTCCCTAAATACATCACATATATGTAACGTATATGTTATATATACACATATATACACACATATGTATAATCTAATACATTGATGATACTGACTTTTTTAAAAGTCTTGTCCAGGCATCTTGTAAAAGTCCCACAGTCTGGATTTGATAGACTTCTAATAATGAACTTCAGATTAAATCTTTTGACAAGAATGCCATTTATGTGACATGTTGTACTTGACATTATATTCCACCAGGAGATACACAATATCAGTTTGTCCCATGTCAATAATGTTAAATTAGATGATTTAGTTTAGGTAGTGCACATTTTCAATTTTGCATTAATACATGAGTAACCCATAGGTTATAGTTGAGACCATGTGAATATATTTGTCCTCCCAAACATTTCACCGAATGGCTTAAGAATCTATTGATTATCCTTACTGGTGTCTTACCAGTATCATTAATTACATTGATGGATATGAAATGGTGATTTTTTAAAATTCCCTTATACTATATATTTATTGCTGGTATTCTTCCGAAAATAGGATTTCTCTCAACTTTAATTTTGAATATCGTCATGGACTCATTAATAATTCTTTTGTACTAAATTAATTAATTACCATCTTTTTTTATTTTAATGCTTTACTTATAGAAATCTGGCAGGTAGGAGGCCTTAAGAAGGTTCACTTGAACTTTTGACATGCCTCTGTCAGTTTTTGGAATATGCCGTTGCTTTTGCTCCTAAGATTATTTCAGACTCACCCTGCTTTTTCTTTGTCTTAGGACTGATAGCCATTTCTCTAAATCCCTGGTTCTTTTCAGTAGAAAGCTGAATTTAGAAAGAAAACATGAATGTTAGCTGTGGCTGTTGATATCATGGTGTTAATGCTGGTAGGTTTTTAGTTTCTTTAATGAAACAGGCTAGGACTACACACACACACACACACACACACACACACACACACACACACACAGAGAGAGTCATGTGCCACATAACAATGTGCCCCTAAATATCCATCATTTAGTCCATGACGGACCACATATGGTTCCATGAAATTATAATACAATATTTTTACTGTACCTCTTCTAAGTTTAGTTATGTTTAGATATACTAATACGTACCATTGTGTTACAATTGCCTACAGTAATCAGTACAGTAACAAGCTTTACAGAAGCATGTTGTAGCCTAGGAGTAGGCTATACCACATAACCATGGTGTGGAGTAGGCTATACCATCTGGGTTTGTGTAAGTACACATACACGTTTATCTATTCTTTAAATTTCTGAACAATTTTTCTTAGATCTTTCTATTATACACAGAATGGAGTCTGGCTTTTCTTTTTTAGAGCCATTATGAGAATCTCTTTCATGATATATGAGTAAAACCTATTTACATTAACAGAGAGGACTGAAATGTTTGCTCAAAACTTTACCATATTATTCATATTTGCTTATTCTTTTTTCGTGTGGTTCAATTTCTTTTTTGCATTGAAAGGTTTTCTAGTTTTTTCCTAGTTGCTATTTCTAATTCCTTTTCTTTCTTTCTTTGGCTCCTACAGTTTGGCTTGTCGTATTCAAATGATACACTTTAGCTCCCACCTATTACCTAGTTGTGTTATTTTCTTCAGGATGTACAATATTTACTTACTATTTTCACCTTTGTTCCCATTTAATGTTAGTCTTGATTCTCCAATCAAATATATTTAATTCTCACTAGCTAATTTTTGTTGTTGTTAAAGTTTTCCCAGTTCTTTCTTTGTTGGGTGAAATTCATCCTATAAAATATTCTTCAAAAAGAGCTCAAAAGTACAGTGTTCTCTGAGTTATTACATTAAACTTTTTTTTAATTTCTTTGGCATTAGGAAAGAGTCTAGCCTCATGTACATTAACTTACTTTTTATTTCAGTCACATATCCAATGCATAGTTGCTTGCAAACTCAGACTTACCTTGCACCAAGAATTTAGTCCCAAAGTGCAGACCATTCATACATTTTCGTTTTCTCCTCCAGAGTTCCCTTGATGCTTCATTCAACATGTAAGTACAGACCAGAAGGCAAAAGCTCAAACAAACGGCAATGGGAGCTGTGGATAAATATTTAAGCGTCCCCCCCTTCAAGTAGACACCTCTGGTGGGCGTTCTGAAGATGCTTCAGGAAGTATGGTAAATTAGAGCTCCACTGCTCATGGTAGTAGCTCAGTAATGAACTCTTTGGCTCTACTGCTTCCCTAATTACTTTTCCTCTTCTCCACTCTAACTTCCTGGAGTCACAGCCCAAATAATTTGAACTCCACTTAAGCACTTATCTCAGGTTCTGCTTTCAGGAACACCCAAACTAAGTGAGTTTGTACAATAAATTATTAAAAGCAGTTTCTGTGATGGCATTCTAGAAATTAATCACTCACCAGTTACGTAACAATAAGTGCCACCTCATTTCTTTTAAGTAGTAAGTCCTAGTGTATTGTAAAGACATCTAAAGGCTCAGTCTGATGGGCATGTTAAAATTGCGTTTTTTATTTGAGATAAAAGAGAATACACTTTCTTCATTAAGACAATAAGGAGTGAACAAATGTGGCAGCATAGTTGACGAGCTCTGTGGCGCTGCCTCCTAAACCCCAGGATTGATAGAATGAGATGATGTCTTGGAACTGACCTCATTAGTTCAATATGAGATATAGAATTCTGGATTTAGAAAAGCAAAGGCACTATACTACTTACATTTCAGAAGCAAGGTGGATATAATTACTGTCATAAGAAGCAAGGTTGAAATGGAAACTAGGAGTCCATTAATAAACTTGGTATAGGATAGCTAGGTGGCAACAATGACTAACTTTAATTGTAGAACCAGGAAAAAACAACAACAACAAAAACCCTAGTGAGTGGAAGCTCCATCTAATTTCCAACATTGGGTCAGTTCTGAGTCAGAGACCATCAAATTAAAATGGAAATTTTAAAAAGAACCCCATAACGCCACCACAAGTGAATATTCTCCCAACCTTTCTCCAAATGTACCCAGTGTCATTATCAGACTAAATGTATACTCTGGGGGAAGAGAGAATACCCAGATCTTTTGAAGGTCCTTGCATACACGTGCGAATAGTTTCTAATACTAGATTATATGAAATGCTGCCATGACCCCCAAGTTAAGTTGGCAGACTCTGAAGTACAGTTGATATATGTACTGTTGCCAAAATATGTCTCTCAGATTGTCCAACGAATCTCTAGTCCCAACCTATGTTATTTGTCTGCATTCTGAGTACCAAATAGGCATGGTTATGCTTTGAAGTTAAGATAATTCTTATTTTAGTTCCCTAATCTGTAGGAATCATACATTAAGAATAGTGAAATGGAAACTTCTGAAACTGCTTTCTCTTCCTACCCAAGAGAAGCTACACTACATGTAGGGTGGCATTGCAGAGATTAGAGCCACGTTTAAAATCTTATGTACAAAGTGGTGATTCCCAACATATCTCTATTCATTTTACCTGCATGACCTGTGCCAAAATAGATGGATCATGATAGATTCAAATGGACTAGTATGATGTTAATTAAGTGGTAATTATAGTACTGGGCGTTATGCTGATTGTGATTTCTTAATTGAAACAGATGAGCACAACTTCAGGCTCTTTTAATGTGGCCATCTGACCTACGTGAGAAAACATTCATCCAGTAGCCTAGATAACTTTTAAGTATTTGGAATGAAAAGTGAGGCATCATCTCTTTAGAATATTAGTGAGGCAAAAATAAAGTTTCCACATGACATATTTTGGCTAGATGAAACCAACTTTGGATATTGGACCTAGATGGGAGAATGACGGAACACGGATATATGTGTGGCACCTATCTGGTTTATTGCCAAGATTCAATAAATAGGTTGAATGCTAAGCAAATAAGTTAAAAGCTATTATAAATAATATTAAAAATACAAATCGAAGTTATGGAAAAATGTGACTTTTTACACATGCATATAAAAATAAAACTAACCAAATAATGCTGTTGGATCAAAATCAGCCTACTTTTCAGCATCTATGAAAATCTCCTACTATAATAAAAGCAAGCAGAGCCCAAAGGAGGTTGTAACACACAGTATAAATTAAGAAATTTGTCTCTGTGTTGAACATGGAGCTTTCTGTTCAACAAACAGCCATCATTCATTAAACAGTGAAGTACATCAGCCTGCATGGGAAAGGCAGCATTATTCATGAAGGATTCCCAAACCACGTGAACTGTCATTTTACACATAACCTTGTTAGTGAGGAAGTCCATTTATATTATCTGCTTGACTAAATTAAGCCAGACACTTGGAGAGTAAGTTTGGTACATATCCAGAATCATAAGATAATCTTCTGAGCCCCAACCAAAAAAAACAACAACTGTTTGCCAAAGAGTAACATCTGGAGTGTCTCATAATACAATCCCCATAACAGTGAAAATGGGTACAACTTCCAATTTTCATCTTTTATATGTGCTAATTCTGCAAATACATGTGGCCTCACTTGCTACTTCAAATAAAAGTACCAGAGCATCTGTTCAGGTAAATCTCTCTTCCAGCAAAGACAAATGTGCCCTTGGAGTCAGATTTTATGTTCTTTAAACAAATATAGTTTCTGCTTTTTCTTATCAGCAGGATTTGAATATTTTGCTTGGCTAAGAAGTTCGTTATAAGAATTGTTTCCTATGGAATTATTTAACACTGATAATATAAGGTCTATCAAAGTGATACTTTTATTATCTATAAATAAATAGCTGTACTTTTATAATGTGTTCCCACATGAACAAAGACAATTTGGGGAAGTTCAATTCTCCTCTATATGCTCTAATTGCTGTTCTTGTTCTTAGGCTTTAACAACTCTCAGGTCTCTCAATATAACCACATTTGCTTTCTTTTTTTCAATTTCATTGAGGTATAATTGACAAATAGAAATTGCATATATTTAAAGCATACAACTTGATCATTTAATATATGAATACATTGTGAAATGATCACAACCAAGCTAATTAACATATCCATCACTTTACATAGTTTTCTTTCTTTCCTTCCTTCCTTCTTTCCTTCTCTTTTCTTCTTTTTCTTTCTTTCTTTTTCTTTCTTCTTTCTTTCTCTCTTCTTTCCCCTTCCTTCCTTCCTTCCTTCCTTTCTTTCGTCTCTTTCTTTCTTCTTTCTTTGTTTCTTTCTTTCTTTCTTTCTTCTTTGTGATGAGAACATTTAAGATCTGTTTTCTTAGCAAACTGCAAGTGATCAATACAGTATTTTTAACTGTAGTAGCCATGATGTACATTAGGTTTCCAGAACATATTTATCTTGCATAACTGAAACCTTGTACCATTTGACCAGCATCTCAGCATTTCCTCTTTCCTATCCGTGGCAACCACCATTCTGCTCTCTGCTTCTACAAATTGAACTAATTTAGATTACACGTATCCCTGATATCAAGCAGCATTTGTCTTTCTGTGTATGGCTTATTTCACTTAGCATAACGTCCTCCAGGTTTACCCATGTTGTTGCAAAAGGCAGAATCTCCTTTTTTATGGCTGAGTAATATTCAATTACACACACACATATACACACACCCTACATTGTGTTTATCCAGTTCATCTATTGCCAAACATTTAGGTATTTGGGTTGTTTCCATATCATGGCTACTGTGAATAATGCTGCAATGAGCATAAAAATGCACCTATCTCTTTAAGATTCAGATTTAATTTCCTCTGGATATATACCCAGAAGTGGAATTGCTATATCATATGATAGTTTCATTTTTTAATTTTTTAATTTCTTCTTTTTTTTTTTTGAGATGGAGTCTCGCTCTGTCGCCCAGGCTGGAGTGCAGTGGGGCAATCTTGGCTCACTGCAAGCTCAGCCTCCCGGGTTCACACCATTCTCCTGCCTCAGCCTCCCAAATAGCTGGGACGACAGGTGCCCGCCACCACGCCCGGCTATATTTTTAGTACAGACGGGGTTTCACAGTGTTTGCCAGGATGGTCTTGATCTCCTGACCTCGTGTTTCATTTTTAATTTTTTGAGAACTCTCCAAACTGTTTTCCAAAACGGTTGTACCAATTTACATTTCCATGTACAGTGCTCAAGTGTTCCAGTTTCTCTGTGTCCCTTCTAACATTTGTTAGCCTTTGTCTTTTTTATTATAGTTATGCTAGATATGACACCAAAAGCACAAGCAACATAACACAAAATAGGCGAGTTGGATTGCATCAAACTAAAAACCTGCACAGCAAGAGAGATGATTAGCAGAATGAAAAGGCAATCTATGTAATGGGAGAAAATATTGTCAAACTACAAATTTGATAAAATATTAATATTCAAAATATACAACAAATTCAAAATGCTCAATTGCAAAAAACACATATGGTAACCTTTACTTCTGTCATAAATCATGCCACAGTAATGTCATTAAAAGCATCCTTCCAACAGTTCTGCTTGTCAGTTACTAGACCTACTCACTACCAATGATCTTGTATCTATCCCCATCTTAACTGATATACACTGTAAAATCACATCATAACCATAGCACTTCAGTCTTAATGAAGGTGCTTCCTAGGATTCTTCAAAAATAGTTTTGATTATTATAGCTCATCTTGTAGTTTATAAGTTTGTCACACCAAAACCCCAAATACCTTGCAGATCTGAAGATATTTTCTAACCGTTTGTGTGAAATGGATAAAAAGAGCCCAAATGGAGTATATTAGTGACAATTCATTTGGTAGTTAATATCAAGTTCTGCATGTTAAATGCAGAAAAATACAAGTACAATACAGTGTTTTCATATACCATTTTTAATTTTTTGTTTGGTTTTATATTTAGCTTTATTCCTTTTCTTCTTCCTTTTTTTTTTTTTTTTTTTTTTTTTTTTTTTGAGACAGTGTCTCACCTTATGGCCCAGGCTGGAGTGCAGAGGCAGAATCTCAGCTCACTACAACCACCTCCTACCTAACTGAAGAGATCCTCTCATCTCAAGAGTCCTGAGTGGCTGGAACTACAGGTGCTGGCCACTACACTGGGCTATATTTTTTTAACTTTTTGTAAAGATGAAGTCTCAGTATACTGCCCAGGCTGATCTCCAGCTCCTGGGCTCAAATGATCCTTCTGCCTCGGCCTCCAAAAGTGTTTGGATTAGAGGTATGACCCACTCCATGTGGCCCAAAACATTGTTTTCTAATTTTACTTAGGTCACCTACTTTCTTCCCCATTCACTTCAGTGTGACTATGTGAGTAATTTGTAATACGGTTAGACACATTTCTTGTAAGTCCACATCCTATGTGTTTTATTTTTGCTGTTGTTTTTGTTGTTGTTCACATATACTAAAAAGCACTCTTTGCAGTGTACAGTTTCATGGGTTTTGACAAATAGGAGGAATCGGATATCATCATCATGGTCTCTTTGATAACAGTCCCATAATAAGGGCTATGTCTTCATATACAACCTCATCTTCCACTCCTAACCTTTCTTCACTATTTTGAAGATATTTCATTACCTTTTTCTTGCATGCATGTTTGAGATGAGAAATTCTCTTATCTACATCTTAGCTTCTCTGTGTAAAACATGTGCTTTATCTTCAGCTGCTTTAAGCTTTTCTTTTTGTCTCTGGTTTTGAATAATCTGATTATGACATAATTAAATGATATAAACAATTTTTGTCATTTCTTTTGCTTAAGGCTTATTAAGGGTTTGAGATTATATGAGTTCATAATTTCCTTCATGTTGGGAAAAGATTAGCCATTATTATTCCATTTTTTTTTTTTTTTTTATATTCTGTCCCTCCCCAGTCAGAGTCTAGAGTTACACATATACTAGTCTGCTTGAAGTTGACCTAGAAGTTACTTTTTGGGGAAACCAGCTCCACAGCACCTGGTGGGTACTCAGAGTCCAGCGGAGACAAAGGAGTTAGAAAGAGACAGAATAAGCGTTTAAAAAGCGGATCCAGGGGACCAGAGATTCGGAGGTTTGCTCACGGTCCAGAGCTCTTAGGCTCCACCTAATTTATTGGTTTACAAGCTCTTTGTTCTTAGGGCAGATGGGGGTGGGGGGGAAGGGATGAGGAAAAGGATTAATCAGTGAAGGAGAACTCGTGAGTCATTCAATAACATGCATAGCAGTGGCGGTTTCTGTGAATTTCCTTGAGCAAAGGCGTGTGTCTAAATTACTTAAGATCTTTAACTCATCGGGACTGAAATGGGTGGGAGTGGGTTTCCGGAGGCGCCAAGATGTTTGATTATACTCCACTGCTTCAAGGGAGTGTTATCTCCCTGAGCCACCTGTGGAATGCCGCTGAGCGGTTATGCCCTCAGGGCATAAAGACTTGAAGGCAAGAAGGAGACTTTTCTCCTCAGAAGCCACCCATGCCTCCCCTTGGGTGTCTCACACAGGGGAGACCAACTCATTTGGCACCCCAGAAACTCTCTTTCCCACATTACTGATGCTCTTTTTATTTCTTAAAAAAATTTATCCTCTCTGTATTTCATTTTGAATAGTTTCTATTGCTGTGTCTCATAATTAATATTTTATTTTACATTAAATATACCATTAACTCATTCAGAACTTTTTCTTCTCAAGTATCATTGTTTTCCTCTTTAGAAAACTATTTTTTTATATTTAAAAAATATCTTCCATAGCTCTACATGTTACTACGATTTTCATAACTGTTTAATAATTTTTGTTTCCTGAGGATTCAAACATCAGTGTCAATTCTGGGTCCTGATTGATTGATTTATCCTCCCTTTATGGGTTCCTTTTTTACCTTTTTGCAAGCCTGGTAATCTTTGAAGGAGTTCTGATACTGTGAATTTTACCTTGTTCTAAGAGGAGTAATTTTTTCTTCTTAAAATGTTTCTTGAGCTATGTTTTGAGTGCAACGAAGTGACTTGGACATGGTGTGCTCTTTGGGAGCTTGCCCTTGTGACTCGCTCTGTGGGTCTGGCGTGGTGCTTAGTCTAGCACTCATTCCTCCCCACTACTGAATCGAGATCATTCCGGACACTCTGTTCAATGTTCCCTAAATGAAGATGTTTTTCAGATTACCTGATGGCAGAAGACACTGTCTATGGTCTCGTTTGAGTGTTCTTATCTTATTTTTAAAAATAGATTGTTTTTACCCTGCCTTTGGGTTCTTTCTTCACATGCATGTTGTGATTAGAACTTTTCTAAATATTTTAGGAGGACCCTCTGTAAGTCTCCAGGACTCCTTCTCTGTTATGCTCTCCTCTTTCTGTTACCCTGTCCTGTGAATTTTAGCTGCCTCGGTCTCTCCAGACTCTCAGCCTTGTCCCTTCAACTTAGGAAATGTGCTGGACTCTGCACTGTGGCCTGGAACCTCCTTAAAAGCAGTAGATTGGGCAACTTAGGGCTCACCTTATTTGTTTCCCAATTATTTTCCTTAATTGCCTAATGTCCAGTGTTTTGAAAATATTACATCTTTTTCAGCATTTTTTTGCTAGTGTTGTTATTATTTCAGGCAGGGTGTATTCAGCCTCTAATATATATTATTGGTCAAAAGAGGAATTTTCTGGTCACAATTTGAGATGAAAAATAAAAGAAGGAATTCATTTTGGACTAGCTATCTCCTATGGTTTATTGTATGATAAATACAGGAAACTATGGTCTTTTCAGGAAGTTGGCCTCAGGAAGAAAGCAACAGAAGCTCCTATGGGGCTTTAAGCATATCCTCAGTTACTTATAGATGGCTAAGTCGTAAAGGTTTAAGAATTTTAAAAACTAGAGAATATTAGTCCTACTTTCTTATTACTTTTCATGTGGAGGACTTGTCATTAGAATAGCATTCCTTACCAGTTTCCCCAGTTCTGTCTTCTCTTCAAGGCAGGAGGGATCATTTATTTGATTGAACAGTTTAGCTGCCATAACTAAACTTGTTTTCTCTCGTATTTTTTTCCTGCTAGCTTATCTTCAGAGCGTACTCACACTTGTATTCTTCACGATGTAAGCTTTATAAGAGAAGTCACTCCATTCCTATATTTCACTTAAATCTTCACTTCACTGACGTATCATGAAAATCTCAGGAGAAAATGTCCTTAAAGGAAAACCCATATACCAACTGAATGTGGCAAGGGAAAATAGAAATCTTTTAATAACAAATATTACAGAATAGACATCACTAAGGCATTAGTTCTCATTTTAATTGCCTTAAAGGACACAGTAGTTGTTACATATGAAGGGAAATTTCCCTAGGATTAAAATAGCCAACAGTAACAAACTTAGCTGAGTTTATATTTTCTATCATTATAAGTACATTGAAAACAATAAAGACAATATTATTTCATCCTCTCCAGCTCCATCTTCACCTGTATTCTCATCCCTTGCTAACTTCTTCTTAATAGTTAACTAAAAGTCTTACCTAAGTACAGAGAACTAATAGTGTGAACCGTGATATTTGGCTTTCATTTTCTTCCCACTCTGGCTCATTGAAACGAAATCTATGGAATTCGCTAGAATTAAGGCAATCATCTGTCTAATACGGTTGCTGTGGAGGTCAATTCACAGGGCAAAAGACACAGGCCAATAGCACCAGTGTTTGCTGCCAAAGCCTTGAGAAGTGGTGATATTATTCACCTGCTACATTACTTCCCACTGCCCTTGTAGCTGATGCGACTGACAGCTCTACCAAATGGCAATCCTGGATTCTGTTTTGTTTTTAACATCCTGTGAAATTGTAGATAAGTACTTTAGTTCATCCCTTAGGGGTTTTAGTTGGTCTATACATTACTATTGTGATTCCCTTACTATAGTACATAGTTGTGGGCTTATTTAATTAAGCAGGCAAATAATCTGAATAATATGCACTAATAATACTGAATCCAAATTACTCTTCCCTGAACCCTGATCCCAACTTATATACCTCAATTATTTTTTTCCTTTTAATCAGTTCTTTTCCAGAAGGTCACTGATTTCTTTGTACACATAGAACTACGTACACTGACCCTATTAACTTGTCAGATGTATCAGGCTTCCCTCTGGCTTTAATGACAATAGTTGGGGCATAAATTTGTTCACCTGCTATATCACACATTAAAAGTGAGTAATTATGTAAATAGATTACAAAGAGAGAGATAAAAAACATCGACAGAGTTCCAAAACCATCTCTATTAAAATCTCCATATCAATATTTGTTTCTACATAACATTTAGCCAAGCTGGAAAATGGTTTGCCCTTTTATCAGTGGCATGCCTAACACTTCTGACACTTGAGTGGATTTTGGTTTCTATACTCCCTCCTTTTGGATGACAAAATCGTCTTTAATAATAACCATGAAATAATCAGTATAATGATTACCCATTCCTTAGTTTCAAAAAAAAGCATTTTAAAGAGATATTTTACTTTCGAAGCTTATATTCCACTTAAGTAAAAGTTTCCATATAAACTAAAATTTGTGCATATCAAACAAAATGTTATATCCATCAGTTTGCACTCAGGTTCAGTTTTTAATTTCAAATGCAAATAAGCTCTCCGTGTGATTGTATTGTATGATAGAATTAAAGTTAGTCTGCTTTCTTTGTTTTGAAAACCACTATGCTATCTACTTAGACTGCCAATTACCTGGTTATCTCAGGAGTTTCTTTAGCTCATAGCCTGTGATTTGAGACTTCACTTGACAGTCATTCACCCTATAAGAAGGAGCTACTAACTAAACCTAAGGACACTGATAAGCTCTACAGGATCACTGTGTACTTACGCTTAAGTTACTTTGCAGGAGCGGGAACCTATCTGGTACACGTTTGTGTACCTTGTGCCAACTGCTACAAAACAAGTCCTTTCTTGGTAGAGTCATCTTTATGCTTCTTTAGAAAATGTTTGAACTAAATAAAATCAGGATTTTTAATCTATCCTTCCTTCACATTCTGAAAATTTGCCAGAATCATGCATTTTATGCACATCAGACTAATATACAACAGAGTAAGAGGAATATGCATCAGACTGTCTTTTTCCTTTTAGTCTGATGATCAATTCTAACTCTATCTTAAGAGAATTATATTTTTACTGGAAATGTGATATGATTCACAGCAGAAACTTCAAAATAGGACATTAACTTCTTTGGGAGTGGGTTTATCGAACATACCAGAAGAAAGCCTTAGTCTAACCAAATGTGATTTGGGGTGCATGATAGGTTTTCAATAAATAAAACAGACCATGAAAAAAAGAATTTGAGCTAAATCAGACAGGATTTAGAGCACACCAGGTACAGGCAACACTTGAACAAAGGCAAGAAGGAAGCAAAGCGTGTTTGTGAAATCAGGAGTTCCAATTTTTCTGACTGCGACAATAACAGGTTTCTATTTGCTTTCATATAATCATGACATTTTAGTGTCTTTCTAATCGATCTAAAATCTTTATAATGGGACTTTTAATTGGACCCATCTTAGGCATATAACTTTTATCAAAATATATGCATTTAACTAGAAAATAAATCACTTTGAATTTGTCTGATCAAGTGCTTTATTATTTTTATAGTCTCATGAAACATTATTATTTGTTTTGTAGAAGAGAAAAATAGCATTAAAATATAGAGATTTATAAATGTTATTTTATGTAATTCTAGTTTGATTATTCTTATTGTATAGAATTCCATTAAGAACTGTGCATTAATACTTTTATCTGTTCTGTTAATAAGCATATGGACAGTTTGGGGCAATTACAAATAGCACTGATAGCAATATGTTCACACTTGGATCCTAGTGTACAATATTACAGAAGAATGGAATCAGTGGGTCTTAAATTTATGTAAACATGTCACAACTTAAAGTGTTTAGAAGGAAAATAAAAGAAAAAACCCTTTTATAGTTTCAAAACTGAGCCAGAAATTTATAGCAGGGAGTCAGTGAGTTGAAATTTCCCTAATGATTTAAGAAAGTGAGGCTAAACTTTCCTAAACTATATAACTAGCAACTTTCAAAGATAATACTCCATACTTTTTATTCCAAGTTCAGTGGTAACATTGGGTCCAATTCTTCTTTAATCAATAAACTATTCATATGAATGAAAACAATATCTGATAAAATGAAAGCTGAAATTTACCTAAATATTCAGAGTGGTTATTGAGCCAGTTACAATTCATTTGAATCAATTTTCAACCTAAATAAAGAGGTACATTGCTTGGGAAAATAGTATCTTAACTATTAAATTAGTTCATTTATCTTTGTAATCATAGTTCATAGGATAGTAGCACACTTAAGAACAATAATGAGTCGTTATGTTGTAAAAAGCATTTTCCATCAATTATTTACCATGGTATAAAAATAAGCCTACTAGAAGATTGTAAAAGCTAATTTGCTTTTGACAATTGCTATTTAGAGCCACAAACCTTATGAAATCACAGGGAAAAAATAAGGATATTCTATGTACAACTGAATTACTGTATAGTGGAATATCAGAGAAAAATAAAGCACATTTTAGGTAGGTAAATCAATGAAATATAGACTTTTTTATCAGAGTATATCATTTCAGTAATACAACATTTGGCTATCAAATCAGGTGAATTTAAGAATTTCAAAGTAATGCATTTTAATTTAAAATCAGGAAATAAAACACTGTGAATTTTGATCTGGAAAATACATATCATTAGCTTTTACATTTAAAAGGCATATTTTATTCCTACTCTTTGTCTTATCTTACTTTTGCAGAAGATTGACTTTCTGGAGAGCTGGAAAGCTAGCATAGATATATTGCTTAAGAAGGGTGGAGACCTGATGATGCTTTATCCCAAAGAGGAAATCTTTGGGATTTTGTAGAGATGTTTGTAAACATCTCTATAAATGGAAAAGTATAGAATTATAATTATTTATATACCCTTGGATAAGTATTTGAGGGATATAATCTAATTTTACCATGGATAGATATCTATAGTGTCTTCCCACCAACCTGTAATCCATTCAAAATGCTATTTTCTCTTTTAAATTTTCAAGTTTTTTTTTTTAATTTCTTAACTTTCCTCATAAAACATGCAGATTATAAATGCTTGCAAAATATTCACAAAGCCTATTAGGGGAGAAATATACATATGAATTTTAGTGGATGTAGGCATTTGACTCAAATTTAATCAAGTTTCTCCGCAATGTTCTGAAAATTTCCAAATTCTCATTAACAGTTTTCTTCAGTTCTTGCTCTCAATTAACCTTTATAGTTTTTTTATATACAAAAACACTGCACTTTCTACCATTTGCATTTTTATCTTACTAATAACATTTTTCATCTTCATCTTTTGATTTCAAATTTACCTATTTTGTGATTACTATCACCTCATTATTTTAAAACCACTGTTATCTATAACTTCTTTTATGAAAGAAATAAAATTTACCTTATCATAGTTCATTGTTTAACATCCTGTTGTACATAGTGACCCTAGTTGGCTTTAAAAATATGCTTGTTATATCCAAATTCTTAGCCCGTGATTCTGTAAATGTGTCCTGATGTCAGTAAGTTAGTCTTTGATTTAATCAAACTGAAGAGTTTCACACCCAGTAATATGCATACAAAATTTAATTCTTTTCCATTTAAATGTGACTATAAATATATAGGCCAAAAATAACAGAAGCACTCTATATAATGCTACTGCTTAATGCTGGCATTAAAAGAAGAATAATAGTACCAGCAAATTATTTGCGAGGAATTGTGCTAAGGTCTTTGAGATAAAGATTACCTCATTTAGTCTTCACCAAAATGCCATGCCATAAGCTACATGACTATTTTCAATATACAAATAAAGGGACTTTATATTAGTTGTGTTTACCACCCCCCACCAGTTACTTCTCTAAATTTGTCTCATTCTATTCTCCTTCTCTTCTCTTGCCACCACCTTCACCCCTAGGTTTCCCTCCACCCCCACCCTCCAAGCAGCATACCCAGTTTCTCAAACTATCCAGGATGTTCCCACCTCAGGGTCCTTGCACACTTGTTCTATTATTTCACAGTTTTAGAATCTAGAACAAAATTCACTACCCAAGTGTCTCTTAATGACTGGATATGTTCATCATTTCACAATTTGAGAAGGGTATGCCATCATCAGCATATTATTTTCAAAGTGCTATAAAGAGGATCTCAAGTTTATGTCCCTACAGGAAGAAAGGCATTTACCATCCAAAAATCAAGCAAAGAAGAAATCTCAAACAGAATAGAGTCATTCTGTTTAAATAGGATTTTATTTTCTAATAGTTGCTGGGACTTGAACTGATAGATTCAAATTTAATTTTACTATCCAGAGAATGGACTTCTTATTGGTATTTTGTTATAAAAAGGATAATTAAATTGACAATGCAAATTATTGATCTACATATGACTTAGCTGTATTATAAAAATTAAAATAATTTAAAAATGCACCAACAATGGTATATTAGAAATCAATTATATACAATTTGATTTAATATATTACTGAGCCCACATTTTAAAGAAATCATTATTGTTTATATAATTCCTACATTATTTTTATGGCAAAATTAGACAGTAAAGAAACTCCTTTGTCAAAATCATGGAAGGTTTTTTATGTTGTGCTTCACTGATGTCTTCAAGGAAGTTTTAAAAAACAAGTTGGTTTATCCAACGACAATTTTAGAAACAGTTCTACAGTTTTCTGTTGATTTCTTTTTAATTTTGTGCATTTCTCCTATGACTGACAGAGAACAGAATTTAACTTATTGGTTATTGTAATGACTGGTGCAGAAGTAAACATATATTTTCTTCTTGAGATGCCATCTTACAGTGGTAAAGGATAAAGAGCTCATTTGCTGTTATAACACAATGGCAAATTCTTACTTTCCTTAATGGCCTGAGATTTACATCTAATCTTACATAAAATTATTTTATGGTCAAAATGTCTCATATTTATTTTGAATGCTCACTAAATAATTTCAGATTTCAAATTCCTATTTTGTCTGAAAATCAGCTAAATTTGATCTTGCAATCTCAAGCAGAGGTACCTTTAAAATATATTAAAAGACATATGTGATCCTGTATTAAAATAACCTATTTATTTTTATGACACCATTTTCATTCTTGTGATATGAAATAAATTTAATGCTTGAATTAGAGTTTCTTTTTTTCAGAATAATATCAAAATATAACCCTCTACTTCACAATCATCCTTTATAGAATTACTCAGAAAAGTGGAAATCTTATTCAAATAATATTGCTGAATCTTAAAACATTTCAGAAATGCTCTATTGGAATTATAACCACAACTATAAAGTTACGCACAAGAAACAAAATTAATTCTCTATTTTATATTAAGGATACAACTTCCATTGTTCTTTTTATTTACTCCTTTCTTCCTACCGCTGTATTATTTATCTTGATTCCATTTACACCATTCTTTCAGGACTTTCCAGCCTCTGCCCTAAGTTACATTGTGAAGTTTTATGAATTACATAAAATAGAATAACTGAAGAAAGTTAATAAATGTATGGTACTTCTATGATAAATGTAGTTAGTTGATAGCATGAATGTAAATAATAAGTAATATAATTAAATTTCCAGAAGTCAGTTCTGCTTGTGTAGTCTATACAAGGGGCAGTGCAATGTAGGCAATGAATCAATGCATTTATCTGAAATTATTTTTAATAACTTTTGAAATGGTATTTAGATGTAAAATTAGAAAACATAAACTAAAGTGTTCTGCAAAGTATAAAAGTCAGTAATTATCTAAGGTAAAACTGATCAAAAGCTGGCAGTGAATCTGAGAACTATATATGAAAGTTGTGATTTCACTCTGAAATATTTTACATGCAGCAAAACTTTTACCTTTAAAGTTTAGCAGATTTTGAGGAAAACAAATGTAAAATATCATCTAGATGAACAATACTCTACAGGGTCAGTCACAAAATTTCAAAATTTAGAAATAACAAAACATTATTCAGAATTAAAAATTCAGTAAACTTAATGACACTAGGGAAACAAAGTGGACATGTCTGTTTGCAACATATGAACCACTTATGCATCTTTGTAGGATTTTGATTTTTTGAATGAATGGAATTTTAAAATAATTATCCTTCTCATCTTGGTCAGTTTCTTCTTCATTTTAGGAATTTTTTTTCTCTTCAAAGAAAATGTCCCACTTTTCTAACAATTTTTTGCGATGGTTGGTTTATGTTCTTCATCTTACATTTGCTGGCTATCATACCCCTTCTTGTTCTATTCCTGGCCAACTCAAACAATTCACTTATTTTTTCAATTTGTCAAACTGGCTTGTTATCTAAATAGCATAGACAAATTTAAGAATGAGGAGATTGTTTTTGTTCCTGAGTTCTTGAATAAAATGAAAGTCTATTCATCCATTCCCTGCTCTTTAACCTGATTGTAACCAGATTTCAGCAGCACATTTTGCTTTGCTCTGACTTGCAAAACAGCCACGTAGATTCAACTCAGTTTTGGTTTAAGATATAAATAAACATTAAGAAAAATAGACATATTATGTTTCAACTTAGGTTTCTTCACCATCAGGAAAACTTTCCTGACTTCACCAAAATTTGTACACAATCTTCTCTCTGCTTCAGTAATGTTTTCTGCATAATCAGAGCTTTGCAATTACTCTAGTAAATTACATTATCTCATCATTTTCATCCTCATTAGTAGGCTTTGAGCTACTTTAATATGGAGACTCTTTGATTCATCTCTGTATCCCCAGTGCTTGACATGGTGCATGGTACATAGGGGATGTTCTACTCATGCTTAGTAATTATTAAGTAAATTAAAGATAGACATCTATGAAAAGAAATTTTTTTATAGTTCGTGTATTTGTGATATAAATGAGATTAATACTGAGAATTCAAATGAAGGGAACTCACACAGAAAAAAAATGTGGTATATGAATGAATAGATTTCAAAGAAAAATTAATGAAATATTATTATGACAAAAACAGACAACAAGGCTTGGACTATTTCTCAAACACTTAAAAAGAATAACATAAAATTAAAATTAAAAGTAGGAAACTATTCCCTTCAAGTAGCAAACATCCATGAACTAGCTATTTTAAAACAGTGAAAAAATCTGAAAGGGTATTAATAGATACGAAACAGTTCATGTCATTACAGAGCTTTGTTTCCACTGAAGGAGAACACAAGCAAACACACAAAGATAATTTCAGTACCGATATATAAGATAAAATAAGATATTGCTGATTATATAAAATATACTTGCTTATTATATGAAATAGAACAAGAAAATTAACAAAGACTTTGAAATGCTTTGCTACCACTGGAAATATAGTATTTACACATTTTTAGCAGACCTTTCACTACCACCCAAAAACTGGTTACGAGGAGCTGACAAGAGATTCCTTGGAGATCAGAAGGCAACACACAGCCCCCAAAATGTCATCTTTGAGCATTTGTTTAGTTCAGAGGGCACTGACGCCAGATTATCTTGATGTTATCTATCAGGAAGGAACTATCCTGCTTCCATACCTCTTACCTCTATATGTTTCCATCTTCAAGAAGTCACAGTGGAAACACTAGATCAAGAAAAATTTAAAAATTAGCCATGCCATGCTCCCATCTAGAGTCTCAGGACCTATGATCATCCCATATTGGGTGTTGAGAGAGGTCTCCTTAAATCAAGAAATAACCTGTAGTATATATGGCCTGATGGAAAAGCAATACTCTAAGTAAAAAAGTATCTCCCCATGCTTCAGACAGTCACGGCGTCACCTAGGCAGGCTTAGATAATCAGGTCCAGAAGAACGAACACCAACAATGGCAAAAGTGAGATCAATATTTCTAGTTTTATACCACAAAGCCAAATTCAGCCATGTAACTAAGCTACATAAACTTTAATGAGAAGAATGCTTCACTCTGATCCAATTTGTGGCATTTTACAGTCTCAGTCATATATATTAATATGTACCATAAAAAACAAACACCTCCATAAGTGAGTAAAAGAAACAGGACCCGGTTTTTGTTGTTGTTGTTGTTTTTAGAATGCTGTAGGAAAGAAAACTCAGTGGTAGAATTTACAGAATTTCTTCATGCTCTTGCCTGCTATGGTTTCTTCTTTCTGCATTGACTCCATCACTTATTATGAATAAGCGGAATAACATAATTATTTACAAATGTTAGTGATAGAACTGTGGGTACAAATTCTATTTGTTAAAGCAACAACCTTCAGAGCTATCTATTTTAAAGAGGACAAAGTGAGCACAATCCAATTTCTGAACGTAATGACAATGTCAGTGTAGCTTTATGAAACCATAACAAAGTAAGAAGAGACATCTGGTGAGTGCAGCATGCATGTAATGTATGGTTAGCTCCAGTGATTCTTCTGAGTTCTTCTCGTCCCATAATTTATGGGTGGCAGAGTGCCACTCAAACTAAGAGGCATCACTCAACTATCTTGAATGTAAAGTAAGGAATACAATGCTTCACTAGGTCTGCTAGCTGCACATGAATTTTGATGCAGATGCCCAGTAAAAATGTTTCTGATAACTTAGAGTAGAAAACAACCTAAAGAATCAATAAAGAGAGGTTTATTTCTAGAGAACATACAACTGTGTTTATAGTGCAATAGTTCCAAACGCAAGCAGAGAATTCTTATTCCATTCTATGAGTGCACCGGGGCTGATGGCTACAAGGGGCGTTGTTAACAATAAAACAAAATAAAGTGACGAATATGTATAGATGATCATAAACATCAATTATGCCTGTGCATATACATGTTTTTGCGCATGTTTTGAAATAGTATGAGCTTGTTTATTCAGTCCCCGAAGAGAAAAAAGGCAAATTGTCTATATGTGAGTAAAATGCTATTATTTTAAAAATATTTACTTGATTATAACCTGTCATTTTTGCTAGCTCTTGTTTTTCTACTTAATCAGTGGAATCGCAGATGAGAATTTTTGTGACACTGGTGAAACTGAATTCTTCTCAGCCCCCTCCCTCTGAATCTGTATTTCTCTCCAGAGCCTGGAATCTACTGAGTCTGCTGAGCCTGGTTGATAATAAGGTGTGGGACAGTACAGAGTTGCCAGTAAGAAGAGCTACTATAGCACTTTCTTCTCTCTAGGTCAGCAGATAATGGCCTACAGATCATTCTATTACTAGGGGTGTATTTGGTAAAGATTAGAACACAGGGATTCCAGAGAGTCCGTCCTTTACAATCATTATGCTTTGTTGAAATTTGACACCACTCAACATGAATGGGTCTAGTCTCACAGGCCACCAAGAACCTAAGGAAGGGCTGAGAGATGGGGTTAGATCCTTGCTATTCCTGGGCTGACAAAGTCCTAGAAGATGATAGAGTGGGATGACTTCCTGTTGGTGCTTTCATGGAGGAATTGTAGCCTGCCTATGGATTCTCGTTATCTGAGGTCATTAACTAAACCTGAGCCCCAGCGAGGTGACAGAGGAAAGTAACAATAGTTTCTGCAAAGCCAATCTACCCAAGAAAGAGAAGACAGAAGGAAATGAAGTATGATCTAAAATAGGAAAGATAGAGGAAGCAAAAAACACCACAAATAAGAATAACAATATTCATAAAAATACAAATTGCAAAAATGTGTAGTTCCCAACTAAAACTGTAAGTCATTTGAATGAGTTAACTGTCACTGTTGACATAAAGTTATGGCCAGGAATATCAAGAAGAAGAATTTTTTCCCCCCCAGGGCACAGTAGCTCATGCCTATAATCCCAGCACTTTGGGAGGCCAAGGTGGGCAGATCACCTGAGGTCAGGAATTCAAGACATGCCTGGCCAACATGGTGAAACCTCATCTCTACTAAAAATATTTTTTTTAAAAAAATAGCCAGGCGTGATGGTGAGCGCCTGTAATCTCAGCTACCCAGGAGGCTAAGACAGGAGAATTGTTGGAACCCGGGAGGCGGAGGTTGCAATGAGCCAAGATCACGCCACTGCACTCCAGCCTGGGCAACAGAGCAAGAAATCATCCCAATAAATAAATAAACAAATAAATAAGGAGAGAGAAAAAAAGAAAAGTTAATAAAATCTAAAATGCAATCAATATAATTTCAGAATATGAAAAAACTGACAAAAGAAAGAGGAGATATACTGTATTTATTTATTTATTTATTTATTTATCTTTGTTTTTTTTAGAGACAGGGTCTTTGTCACACAGGCTGGAGTGCAGCGATGAGATCATAGCTCACTGCGGCCGCCAATTCCTGGGCTCCAGTGATACTCCCACCTTACCCTCCCAAGTAGCTAGGACAAGAGGCATGTGTTACCATATCCAGCTAATTAAAAAAACCATTGTAGAGGCAGTCTTGCTCTGTTGCCTTGGCTGATCTCGCACTCTTGGCTTCAAGCCATCTTGCCTTAGTTTCTCATGGCACTGGAATTACAGGCATGAATCACTGAACCCAGGCATTAAATTTATTGTAAAACATTTCTGAGATGAAGAAACATACGATGCAGAAGATTGAAAGGTCGTGTTAAATTTTTGAAAGGTTTTAAGTGGACTTAGACATATGGACACATCATCTACAAACATTCCTTAATATCTGAATAAAGAAAACTTCTACAAGACTCCAGAAAGAAAGGAAAATTAACATACTGAGGAAAAACATTACAACTGTATCTCACATTTCATCTTCTACACTAGAAACTAGAAGACGGTGGAATAACATTTACTAGTTACCGTGAATATTAAGTTATTCAACAATCCTGTAATTAGCCAAGATGGCATTCACTCATCAGGGCAAAGAGAATCATTGGGACTTGCAAAATTTTGGGTTTTATTATCAATGATCTGCACATAAGAAAATTCTCAAGGAAGGAATGTAATGAAATAAGAAATGAATGAGAAAAATGACCCAAAGAAAAGAGGAGCTGAAAGGTAGAGAGAACACCTTAAACTGTTCAATATACATGCTAAATGCTGGTCAAAGAATGCTGCCACAGAAACTCCAATAATAATAAGGAAATAAGCATACAGTTATTTCTTATCTGAACTTAGCCTGTGTGTGCTTGGTGGTGGGGAAGGAGGTAATGTTTCACTGTTTTCGTGAAAGGAGTGTAGGGGTGAAGAAGAATGGGTTACAAAATATGAAGAAGTGAAACTAATCTAGAAAACTTAATAATATCTATGGATTGTAATTAAGGTGGGTGCAGAAAGCAGAGGAAAGGAGAAGTCCTTGGTCAGGAAATAATCGGTATCTTGACATACAGTAATAGAGAACTGAGCATTTTTAAAAAGGTTACCAGCAAAGAAAATACAAACTAAATAAGGAAAGAATAGAAAAATTACAACAGAAAATTCAACTTTGAAATGATAAAAAGTATAATGAATAGCAAGTGGATCAGACAAAGTAAAATAAAGAAAATATAAGAGGAAAAACAAAATAAAATAAATAATAGCTAAATGAAAAGGAATAAAATATACCGAATAGATATTCACAATAAATTTGAGCAAGTAGAAAACCATTTAACAACAAACTAATATATAACATCCATTTCTATTCTATTATCAATGAACACATCAAAAGTGAAGCAATAAAGAAAGGTTGAAAATTAAGAGATGATCATAAATATAGCAAACAAATGAAATTCTAACCAAATCAAGTTATACTGGAAAGGTTAACATCTTAAAAGGGAAAAATAGTAAAAAAAAAAAAAAAAAAAAAAAAAAAACTGGAAGGAATTTTATGTAAAGAAAACACAAACACTTTTGAAGTTTAACATTAGGCTAGATAATAAATAGGTAATAAGACAAATAAAACAAAAGGAAACTTTATAATAATACAATAGGAATATTCGATACCACTATGGAATGTAACAAATCTAGTAGATAAAAAGCAGGACATACCAGATTTGAATGATAAACAAATATTACTTTCCATTTATATATAAAATGTAAATCACCAAAACACTGAATATGCATTCTTCTAAGTCCAGGTAGCATTTACAAAACTCAAATATGAATTCATCCACAAATAGGTTCTTAACAAAATGAAACCTAAAAAAAAAGCCTAATTCTCTGGTCCTAATCTAATACAATGAGGAAGGAAATGAGAAATATGATAAATATATTTTACAACTTGAATATTAAGAAATATATATGCAATAAAAATATATCAAGAAAAAAGGAATTTAAAATATCTAGAAAGTAGAAGAAATATTTCAAATGATCACTTCTAAATCATAGTAAAGTATACTATTATTTAATATTAATAGAAAATACATAAGAATCTATATTTATAGACTCAGAAAAATTTAATACTAATACCAAATAAATTAAGCAAAAATATAATATAGAACAATATCACTTATAAATATAGATGCAAAATTTTAAATATAATAACAACATGCTATACTTTATTAAATGTAATCTTTTTTTTTCTAGGTGGAATTTATTTCAGGAATGCAGACCAGTTAAATATTAGGTAATCTGACAACCTACTACATAATAAATTAGAATAAACAAAAATAAAATAATATCATTGGTTGGTGTAAATATACTTGGCAAATATTAACAGGCATTTCAAATAAAAATGCTGAATTTTATAGAAATATTATAAAATATATAAGTAAAATAAAAAGCAATTCTAAATCCCATTAAGAACCATACCTGCAATGATCATGGACTAAAGAAATTGAAATTAATGTTAAGTGAATAAAGACATGCTTTGTCATTATCATTACTTACTGACTTTAGCAAATAAAATATCAATAGGAAAATAAATACTAGAAATTTTAGAAAATAGTTAAAACTGCACTTCTTTTGATACTAATATTAATACATACCTAAAATGTCAAGAATCCCTATAAATATCTACTGTAATTTATAAGATAATATGATTTGATAAGAGGTAAATATATTCAAAAACAATAGCATTTTCTTTAGAAATGCAAACTCAGAAATATAAAATAGAAAAATTCAAAGTAAAAAATAAGTGTAGATACTTAAGAAATACTTAAACAAAGACATAATACCAACATAAAGAAATGGAAAATGTACCATGTTCTTCAGTGGTAGGGCTATCATAGTATTTTCAGTTTCCCTAATATTAATTATAACATTGATCCTAATTTGAATTCCATGTGTTTTACCTTTATATAGATAGAGCAATATTACACATACTATGAAAGAATAATTGCTGAGACTATTCCGCAAATATCTGAGTAAAGGAGAATAGTTGGAGGAACATATTACAAAGCCACTATAATCAAACTATATTTTAATGGCTAGGAGAATTTCAAAATCAGTCTCAGTGCAGAAAGGTATTTAATATATGACAGATGACTTAGTAAACAGTTTTGGTATAATTGGCTACTCATCTGGGAAGAAAACATTCTATCTGTCTCTCACATGACATACAAAAATAACTTTAAAATTAATGATACAATCTTGGAAGTCAGTGAGAGACTACATGAATGATAATTGAGTTATACAAGGTTACTAAGAAAAATAGTAGTCAAATCACATCACTGAAAAAAATAAAACTCAATAGATATTTGTTACAGAAACACCAGGGATCCAGTCTAAGTCTGTTGCTCACAGCAAAGAAAGCCAGTCTCTGAAATAATGAGCACTGACGGTGAAAAAGACTTTATTCAAGTGCTACAGCCAAGGAGAATGAGAGATAAAGTCTCAAATCCATTTCTCTGTCCAACTACAATTGGGGGATTATATAGCAGGGAAGGAATGTAAATTCATGAAAGTAAATAGGAATTAGGGAGGAGTGAGAAAGAGGAGTTGGTCAACAAGAAGCAGGTGATTGGTTAGGCAGTCATGACAGGTGAGGGGTCTGTCATCTCATTGTTCAGATGTGGTATTCTGGTAAGTTTCAGATTCTTGTTACTATCCAGGAGATCTGACAGTTGGTCTCCTCAGAAAGGAATGCTGATAAGACAAATATAATTTCCTTAATTTTTAAGACTGAGAGGGTCAATTTCTATGTTGATTCAAAATAACCATAAACATCAGTTCTATGGGACAATCTGGCAGGTTTCATATTCATGATATTAATGTATACAAAAGATACTATCTAAATTGAATGTACAAGATAGTATTGAAAAACTTTTCTAGGTGCATTATGAGTATTAATTTCAAAGAAGGAACTCCTCAAACAGTAACTCCAAAATAAGTATTTAGAAGAAAGTATTGCAAAGAAAAAAGAACAAAAGATATAATCATGAAAATAGCATAGAGATCTTAAAGATACATTTTATAACCACATTTATACTTCTTAATATGGGAAGTGTATTCTAAATCTTTGAAAGTCCACTACACCTTCTCTGGAAACTTTAGCACAGCCCGCATTGGTAGATAAAAATTTACCTTCCCACCCTTTAGTCCTCCACATTTTTCTTTATTTCCTTCTTTCTTTTTCTTTCTTTTCTTTTTTTCTTCCTTTTCTTTTCTTTCTTTTCTCTTTTTTTTTTTTTTTTTTTTTTTTTTGAAAGACAGAGCCTTACTCTGTCACCCAAGCTGGAGTGCAGTAGTGTGATCATAGCTCACTGTAGCCTTGAAACACTGGGCTCAAGTGTCCCAAGTAGCTAGGACTCTAGGTGCACACCACCATGCCTGGCTAATCGTTTTTCTTTTTTTTTTTTTTTGTCAAAATAAAATCTTGCTAAGTTGGCCAGGCTGGTGTCGAACTCTTGGCCTCAAGTGATCCTCCTGTCTTGGCCTCCCAAAGTGCTGGTATTACAGGTGTGAGCCACCACTCCTGGTCTACCTTTACATTTCAAAAGAATGATTTTGAAAATGCTCAGTCTAGAATCATATGCTGATTCTTCTCCAGGCAACTACCTATAGGTTGATGACATAACTTAATTAGAGCACATTTTTAGGAATTTTTTGTTGTTGTTACCAATAAAAATACTAGGTTCTTTGTTCCACTTAAACTATTAAAGAAACAGTATAATTTTCAGTATTATTATTTTTCTCATTTATTTTTCAACTTTATTAAAATATAATTAACACACAAAAATTGTATATATTTATCGTATACAATGTGATGTTTTCACCTATCTGACATGACTAAATCAAGCTAATCAGCATATCCATCACCTCACATATTTATCTTTGTGTTTGTGTGGTGAGAGCATTTAAGATTGACTCTTTTAGCAATTTTCAATTTACAATACATTATTATTAACTATAGTCACTATGTTGTACAATAGACTCTCAAAATTTATTCCTCCTAACTGAAACTTTGTACACTGAAACTTTGAGGAACGTCTCACCATTTCCCACCCCCACACCAGTCACTTGCCTCCTTTCTCGTCTTTGTAGAAATTCAAAACAATTTTAAAAAGAGGTAAGCATGATTCTGCTGGTATCTAAATTTAAACAGAAAAGAGTATGTTGTTCATACATCAACTTATCTCTAGAGATATAACAGTGATCAAGATATACCATATGCTTTTAGGTTCAGGGATTTAGTAGGGAAGTCAGATCGTCACAGTTAAAAAACAAAGAAATGGTTACAATAATGATATTTCCTTTGAAAAATTTTAAAAACCAGGTGCTATGATGAAATATTATGGGATCTGTGTCAGTGGACTTCATTTAGCTTGAGTTTTCCGAACTAATGATTGCCCCGGGGGGGGGGAAGAATATCAAAAGTAATAAAATTACTTAATAATGTCATGAAGATAAAATTGCTGTACCAAAATTAAATGATAGAGCTAGTACTAGACTGCAATTTAATTCTTAACAAGTCCCTTAATTTCTATTCTCAGAAAAATTAAAAAGTTTGAAAACAGGGATAGGAACTACAATGTTATTAATTTCCATATTAAGTGGCATGTTTTTCATTAATCTCACAGTATGTAAATATCACAAACAATATGATTAATAATAATTTGTTGAAATAAATTTGATATCTGAGAGCCATTTTCTAAGAAATGTCTTAGTTATTTGTATCAGTTTAAAATCTATTAAAATCCCAATAAAATA
Source organism: Macaca thibetana thibetana (assembly GCF_024542745.1). NCBI lineage: Eukaryota > Metazoa > Chordata > Mammalia > Primates > Cercopithecidae > Macaca > Macaca thibetana. The sequence continues at coordinate 59,658,751 of NC_065584.1, forward strand.
TTTTAAAATGTTGACATATTTCTAAAGTTTATTCCTATCTCACAATAATATTCATAGCCAATCCCCTACTTTTTCTTAAATTTAAATGTTGTTTGATTTTATTTCAACCCAACTGCTCAAAAACAGAAAGCACTTTTAACTCCCCTGTTTTAAAATATATTTATTTATTTTAATCATCTTTCAGTACATTCAGTAAGCTCTAATTTATTCATGTAGGGAAGCCAATAATTCTTAAATACATAAAGTTAAAATCAAAATTAATCATTTACCAAAGAAAAATGTTAAATAAATATTTTATAGATTCATGACAGTAAAACAAACATAAAAATCAAATATATGTAAAATATATTTCAGAAGAAAAAACAGTCATCAGTATATTTCTTCCATCTATGACTAATGATTCATTACCTTATAATATAAAATTATTTTATTCAATATGGAAATTTTCCATTCAAATAGATAATTGTGCAACAATATTAATAAAGTCTATCAATCACCGTTCTATGTTTACACATATATGCATAGTTACATATAATTCTTAGAGTTTTACTTTCAAGGGAAAAAACCCCACAGTGTTGACAGGTGTACAGAGACATAGACTTGTCTTAAGTTGTCCAACTTTACCAATTTTTTTAAAAAATCCTTAAAAATATTTATTTTGTTCACTCCAGTAATACCTTTTCTGAAGGTAAATCTCAGAAAATACAGATTGAATAGACCATATCCAAAACGCTTCAGACCAGAAGTGTCCCAGATTTTTGGATATTTTTTAGAATATTCACATATAAATAATAGGATATCTTGGGGATGGTACCCAAGTCTAAATAGGAAATTATTTTATGCTTCATACATATGAAACTTTATATACAGAATCTGAAGATAATTTGTGCTTCATAATTTTGTGCATGAAGTGAAGTTTTGGCTGCATCTAGACTGTGACCTTTCACATGAGATCAGGTGTAAAATTTTCCAGTTGTGGCACCATTACAGCACTCAAAAAGTTTCAGATTTTGGAGCATTTTGGATGTCAGAGCATTTCAAATTTCAGATTTTCTGATTAGGGTTGCTCAACCTGCAATATAGGATAGTAACTGAAATCATGTGGCAAATAACAAAACAAATGCCCGAAGTAAATAAATCAACAAGCTATGGGATACTTTCACCTATTAAGATTTAGTTTGATCATTGACATTCATTGATATGGAATGACCTTCATGGCCTGTCTCTCCATATACATGCAAAGACTATGTGTAAGTTTATGCACCAACTATAGTTATCTCTGCTCTAGAAATTAAAAGTCTTTCTTCGCTGTTTTTAATTGCTTATATTTTTAAATTTTTGACAAAATAAACATGTATTATTTTTATAACTCAGAAGTAGTTTTTAAATCCAAAAATGATAGATGATTTCTGATAGTTAGTAAAGTCCACTGTCACTGTCCTCCTCTTAGATGTGTGTATATTGTTATAAAGTCTGATTGCCATGTTTATGTTGAGGAAAATATCTGTCAATAAATTGATAAATTAATATGGAGGCAAATATTTAAAAGACTGGAAAAAAACACTTACCATGAAGACAGTTTACACATTACCTTTTCCTTATGGGAATGAGGGAAGTAATGAAGTAATGGTATTTGCTTTTCTTTCCAATATTTTAAACAAGGAATATCCTACTTTTTGCCTTTTCTGTCTAATTTTCAGTGAAAAGATTATTCTACATTATCATTTGTATATGATTTGGCACTTAGATTTTATTTTCATATTTTTAAACTATTTTTCAGAATTTTAGAGAGTTTTTTCAAAAAACATTGCCACCAACTTCGATAATTCATACACAGTAATCTTTTTTTTCTTCCTCTCTCTTCTTCCTTTCCTTTTTTTTTTTTTTTTTTCTAAGACAGACTCTTGCTGTATTGCCTAGGCTGGAATGCAGTGATGCAATCTAGCTCACTGTAACCTCCGCTTCCCAGGTTCAAGTGATCCTTGTACCTCAGCCTCCTGAGTAGCTGGCATCACAAGCATGTGCCACTACACCCAGCTAATTTTTGTATTTTTAGTAGAGACAGGGCTTCACCGTTTGACCAGACTGGTCTCGAACTCCTGACCTGAAGTGATCCATCCACCTTGGTCTCTCAAAGTGCTGGGACTACAGGTGTGAGCCATGGAGCACAGACTCTTTTTTTCTCTTGGGCCTTAGATACATAGTTCATGGAGTGAGTCTCATTATTCAATTTAAGGCAATTTACCAGTTTGAATGAGGTACCATTCCTGTTTCATTTTTTAGTTAAACTGTCTTCATTGTTAAAATAGACCTTTTGTTTTCCATCATCCATTCGTATCTTACATATCTATTAACTAAGGTTTTTAAATATGTGTTTTAAATATGTATAATATTGAGTTTTATGCTTTTTCTCACTTTTCTTGAATTGATTTTGAATTATACATACAAAATAAATGATTAAAAAGTACAGTTTACTAGATCAAAATAACAACTATGAAATTTCATGAAATAAATTATCGAATGTATTTACAAAATGTATAGAAGTTTAGTTACTAATAGACAAATATCATTTTGAGTGATTTTGATACAGTTATTTCAATTATCCTTCTGCTTAGTACTTAGCAGTAAAAAAATAGAAGATTTAAACCATGTAAGCAATTTAATTTAATAGGCATTCATAAAACTCTGCACCCAAATATCAGCTAATATTACTTTGTTCAAAAGTACATGGCATATTTTTAAAATAGTCATTTTGGATCCTGCAACATTACTGAATTAATTTATTATTTCAAACAGTTTATTGGTAAAGTCTTTTTAAAATATAAGATCATGTTATCTACAAACAGAAAAAAATTAATTTCTTCCTTTTCAGTGTGGATGCTCTGTTTCTCTTACTTGCTTAATTGTTCTGGCTAGGATTTCTATCACTATGTTGAAAAGAAGTGGTGAGAGTGGGCACCCTTGTTTTCCTAAAGAGCTTTCAGCTTTTCACTACTGAGTATGATTTTAACTGTAAGCTGTCTACATGACCTTTACTATGTTAGGCACACTACTTCTATACCATATTTGTTGAGAGTTTTTATCATGAAAGGATGTTGAATATTGTCAAATGCTTTTTCTGCATTAATTGAGATGATCATGTGATGTTTAGCCCTTCATTATGTTAATGAGGAGTATCACTTGTATTGCATTGAATAAGTTAAACCATCCTTTCATCCCAGGGATAAATTTTACCTGAATACGGTGCATGATCATTTTAATGTACTGTTGAATCAGTTTGCTATATATATTTGAGGAAATTTGAATCTATCTTTATCAAGTTCTTCAGCCTGTAATGTTCTTGTCTTGCAGTGTTCTTGTATGGTGTTGGTATGAGGATAATGTTGGCCTTATGAAAGAGTTTTGAAGTTGTCTCCCTCTTTAATTTTTTTAGAAGAATTGAAAAAAGATTGGATTAATCATTATTTAAATGCTTGATAGAATTTATTCATGAAATCACCTAGTTCTGGAATATTCTTTGTTGGGAGATTTTTTGATTACTCATTCAATCTCCTTTTGCTATTGCTCTGTTCAGATTTTCCACTTCCTTGTAATTCAGTTTTGATAGGTTGTATGTCTCTAGGAATGTATCCATTTCTTCTGGGTTAGACAATTTGTTTGCATATAAGTGTTCATTGTAGTTTCTTATGATTCTTTATATTTTTGTGATATCAGTTTTAATGGCTCCTATTTCATTTATAATTTTATTTATTTGAGTCATCTCTCGTCTTGGTTAGTCTAGCTAAAAGGATATCAATTTTATTTATCTTTGCAAAAATACAACTCTATTGTGTTTCTAGTCTCTATTTTATTTCTGCTACAATCTTTATTATTTTCTTCTGTTTGCTGATTTGAGACTTTGTTTATTCTTTCCTTTCCAGTACCATGAGGTGTGAAGCTAAGTTCTATATTTGAGATTTTACCCTTTCCTTAATGTTGGCTTTTATTGCTATAAATGTTTCTCTTAGAACTACTTTTGCTGTATCCCACAAATTTGGGTTACCGAAGATTTATAAGAAGTTTCCTTTGGTGTTATGTTTGCCTCTATCTTTTTCATCTGTGTAGCCTTGTTTTGGTGTCTGTGCATTTGAAGGAACAAACACCTCTTCCAGTCTTTACAGACTGGTTTCAGTAAGTAAAGACCTTCTCCTGCTGCATTTCCAGGCTCATTGGATTGTCTTTTGGATCACGATTGAGTGGAACTGTAGCTGGATCATGTGATGCTACTGGGTTCACATTAGGGTCTGCAGTTGGCAGGCCTGTTACTAGGGATTCAAGTGGGCATTCATCCTGTTTTTTCTCTTGGTAGATTGGAATGCCTCTAACACTTTTATCAGTAAGGCTGACATTGGGATGAGGGTACACTTCAAGGTCCACAGACAACAAGCCTGTTATCAGGTGTGTGGACAGTGTGACTTCCTCTGTTCCTTGGGAGGGATTCCCCTGGGTCGCTGGTTAAGTCTTTAGCCCTAGACCATGGCTAAGAGGGTCTGGAACCAAGTCACAGGGCTGTCTCTGAGGGAACACACTGGCATGTCTTCTTCTAGGTTAGTGAGCAGATGGAACTACTCTCAGACTACAGCTGTGAGGGGTGGGGGCCACGCTATAGGGTCATTTCAGAATATGCTTTGACTGGGGTCTGCAAGCCTGTCCTGGGGACACAATGGGCACTAGTTACCTGTGTGAGCAGTGCTACTTTCCGACCGCAGCCAAGAAGGGCTGGGACTGTATTACAAGGCTGTTTCAAGGTCCACAGCTGGAACCAAGGTCAGCGGGCCTGTCATGCAAGCACAAGTGGGCATGACTTCTCTCAGATCCAGTGGTGGATGGTTCTCGGAGCAGGACCAAGGCCAAATGAGACTGTAGCTGAGTCCACAGGGTGACAGGGCATTTCTGTGTCTGGATTCAGGAGTAAAGTAGTTGAGCCTACCACCTGTGGGGAGTTCTGTCCTCTTAAAAGAGTCTTCTGAGGTCTTGGGCTTTACCGGGTTTCCTACCCAAATCCCAAAGCTCCCACAAAGGCTCTTTTGTCCATGGATGGCTGTAAAATTATTGTTGCTTTGGGGGAATATGAACAGGGAACCTCCTATGCTGCCATCTTGCTGATATCACTGCACAGGTTGTTTTGTTAAAGACTAGTAATAAAGCCCAGCATCTGGTGATATTAATCAATTATTGAAGACAAATGAACCAAGTTGGAAATAAAAAGCTTTCAGGCCGGGCGCGGTGGCTCAAGCCTGTAATCCCAGCACTTTGGGAGGCCGAGGCGGGTGGATCACGAGGTCAGGAGATCGAGACCATCCTGGCTAACATGGTGAAACCCCGTCTCTACTAAAAATACAAAAAACTAGCCGGGCGTGGTGGCGGGCGCCTGTAGTCCCAGCTACTCGGAGGCTGAGGCAGGAGAATGGCGTGAACCTGGGAGGCGGAGCTTGCAGTGAGCCGAGATCGCGCCACTGCACTCCAGCCTGGGTGACACAGCGCGAGACTCCGTCTCAAAAAAAAAAAAAAAAAAAAAAAAAAAAAAAGGAAATAAAAAGCTTTCAAAGGTGGAAAAAATATAATATATAATACTGTCAAAATATTTGTGCCAGTAAGTTTAAAAACAGATGAAAAGGATAAAATCTTATAAAGAATATAACTAGTGAAATCTTACAAAGAATTAAAAAGCCCCTAAAATTACAGAAACATTAAAGACTTGAAAAAGTAGTTAGAAGATCAACTCAGGTTGATATGAAGGTGAATTCAGATAAAGTATCAAAGAAGAGATAATTCGAGTCTTATATAAACTCTTCCAAAAAAGAAAGAATAAGAGAAACTCCGTTTCGTCTCTCTAAGATAATCTTGTTTGTCAAAGCAATCAAAATTATAAACTAATCTTGCTAATGAACACAGATGCAAAGCTTTTAACAAATACCCACCCAATCTAAGATGACTTTTAAAAGACAATGAAGCTATTTTTAAAAATATGTAACTGATTATAGAACAGGCTTAAAGGAAAATATGTTCAAATGATGCAGAAAAAGTAATATATTTCACCTTTCTTTCTTGAAACTAATAAAATCTTATAACTTAGAAAATTAGCAATATTAATAGAAGGCAGCATGCTAACTCTGATAACAAGTACCTATCAAACTTTACAATTATAACACTAGTGAAGAATATGATAATATTTTTAAGTCATCAACAAAAATCAAAATCTGACATAATTCCTATTGAACATGTATTGGTGGACTTAGCCAAGTAATGATTTCAGAAAATTATATGAAAGCTATAAGGGTTGGAAAGAAACAAAACTGTTACTATTCATTTTTCATTACAAATGATTATATCACTTGTGAAATTCCTATAATTTCCAATAAAATCTATAGTTCCATTGAGGTTTTCTGTTTACAAAATGACAGAAGATCAGTATTTCTATTTCACATTTCTATACACCAACAGAGATGCTTAAAAATAATTAAGAATATGTTATTAAAATAGCAATATAAATTTTATAGTATTCTTGTATTCTTGGACATGTTACTCAGTTTAATTCTTTTCATGTTCCTTTAGAAATTATTGGTTCCAATATTTGCTCTTTTCAGACCAATATCAAGATGGAAGATGCTATTAATGTTTTGAGCATCCCTATGTGATATGTCTTCTCCCAACCAGATAATCATGTCAACCCTCTCTTCATAATCAAGTCTACCTGTGAAAGTTGCAATGTAAATTTCAACTCACCACCATGGCAATTATGATCCCTTACCCTTTGATTGTTTTTCCTAAAATGTCACATAGAATGAAAAATCTTTCTGACAACCAAACACTCTAGGCTTATAAAATTCTAAAAGGCCATTTATAGGGGACAGAGCTTCTATCACTTCTTTTTGTAAGATACTTTTTCCTGAGGATTCCATTCCAGTATTCGGCCATGCCGCTTTGGTCCATTCCAGGTAATATATAAAGTCTTATCAATCCCACCTTTAGAACTTATTGTTACTCACCCTCAAGCATACCAAGACTGTATTTTACTGTTCTCTTCTGAACCCAGATTTCATGATTCCATTTTGACAACTCTGCCTTGACAATCAAGATTCAAGGTTTGAAAAAAGAACTGAAGTGTTCCATAGGAGTGGTTCAAGTTTCATGATACCACAGATGTCAGTCCAATTTTAGGGTCAGGGAGAGCTCACATTTCACTCTTAAAGGATTTTTAAAATGTGCTACAGCCTTTCGTGGAGCACACTTAGAAGAGTTTGTAAAGGTGAGTCTTAGTGAATTTAAGCTCACCCCAACTCACTGTTTAAGCAGCTGTGCTGACCCACCCACACCTAAATCCAGTGTGTGGACACTGAATAAAAGGATGTCTTATAATATATCACAGTTGGATGAATAACTCATATTGCTCAATTGAATTCATATTTTGCTCTTGTTCCTATGCTTCTTAGATTTCCAATTCACTGACTTCACTGCTTATTCTGATATTTGCCTTCTCAGCAGACCTCCGTATATAACTCTCTTCTGATTATTAACACAACTTTCCTCTTCAATATAGCCTTGTATCTTTGTTTCAGAAATACTCTTGTAATTTCTTTTAGGAATGCTACTTCAATCTGACTTTATCTCTGGTGAACCTCCAGGTCACAGGTGATCCGGAAGCCCATTCAATTGGTCTTTTTTGTCTCAGAGACAAATCCTAAATAGTGAAGAATACTGCAGTCAACGAACAAAGTTAATAATTAGTTAAGAAAAAGGGTGGTGAGAAAGAATCAAACTTTGTCCATTTCTTGCTGTGAGAAGGAACTTAGAGCTTACCTTATAGCAATGATGATAATATAGGTTTTGGAAGATAGATAGCTACATGCAGACATTTTATAAACCACATCAATCTAGAGTTGATGTGAAAAATGGATTAGAAGGGAGAGTTGGAGAAAATGGGATCAGATAGACTAATACTTACCAAAGAAATGCTTCTGCTTATGAAGGAAATTTTAGACTGAACCATTCACTGAATGATGAACAAAGAATTAGAAAGATTATAACTTTACCAAATCATAATTTAGAGAAATGCTATGGTGAATAATGGATTTCTGTGAACTACACAGTCACTGCTTTAAAAAAAATACTGAAAATGTGGCTGATCGCTCCACTAATTAAAAGCATATGGAAATAAAATAGAAATATATCTTAAGGTTTGTGATAATTATGTATGGGTGTTTAAATATAAGCATTGGGTGCTGTTTAGTATATGGTTTCCACTGGGCCACGTAATTCTTCATTAACACACTGCTTATATGAATCTTAACCAACTCACCATTGTTATGCAGAAACAAAGGATAAGTGGAGCTGCATCATTAGAGGAAAACTGAGAAACAAAAGCTCTCATACCATCTAATGGCTAAGAGAGATTTCTGTTACAGATAAGGTGATAAGTCAGCAACTACTGCCTTCACTCATTTGCCAAAATGCATTCAGGCTCTAAAATTATATTCTAAACAATTTTTCCTTTAACCAAAGGGAAGAGACAAGAGTAAGAGAATCTATTGCAAATGGCAGACAGTTCAATATTTTTTGTTCATTACAATAATATGTAAAATATATTTTCATCTGTATCTGTGTACATATATGTATTATATGTATTTATGAATATGTGTGTAGTTGTATACATTTATATATGTGCATTTCTGAGGGCTCTTGAAATTCTAAGTCTCAATCCAGCAAATCAGCACATATCTGTGAGGATACAACCAACAAGTATGTCTTAAAAAGTAGATGTTTCCCAGGACACCACCATGTATATCAGCAACTCAACCATCAGTAGTTCATTCATTTAGTCTTTCAATCATTTAAGCATATTGAATGTCTACTCTTATTTTAGGCAATATGCTAGGTATCCAAGTTACAGAAATCAATAAGAATTATCTCTTTACTTGATGACCTTAAGGTTTATTATATAAAGTGGTTCTATGGAGAGTGATAATAAAGTTCAACACTGATGTCATGACTTTGAGTGAATATATTTGAAGAGAAAGTATAGCTGTTTCTTTAAATTATCGGTTTTCGAGTTAGTCTACCTAGATCTGAATCCTACCCTCATGACCAGCTATTTTTAGTATAACTTTGGAAAATTTAATTCAACTCTTTATACTTATGTTTCTTCATCAGAAAAGTCTAGATGGTAATTAACATTTTTTCATTTTTTATAAGTATTTAATTGCATAATCTAGATAAAACCTAGATAAAAACCTAGGCATAATCTAGTTAAAAACTGTAAGATTAATACTAATAATGAATGTTTATTATGATTATTACTAAGAATTGCATTCTATTTTAGGAATATTTTCATACAAATATCTTACTACTAATGAAAAAAGGATATTATTTTACTAATGAGTATTCACATGGTAGTTAATAATTTTTTAAAATAATTTTAATAGCATGCTTATGATGAGTATTCCAAGTGGTCATAAGATATACTCAAATTCATGACTTTATAATTCATTTGCTTTTGTGTTTGTTGTTTAATATTAAGTAAAATGGGCTCAAGATCAAAGACAGAATATTACACATCTGTATCTGCTTGTTACACACACAAATGCAAAATATGTTCAATTGGCAGCATATGTTAGAGTGAACACCAATATGTTTTGATAATAATTTCATTGTTGGATGTTCTGCAGAGGCCTGATCTGTATTGTATTTTATTAAGATGAATGTGCTTTAGTTTGTTCAACCAGTCATGGTATAATATTTGGCTAATGTTTTTATTGCATGCCATCTGTGTGGGCAGTAAGGTTGTCCAATAACACACAAAATGTCACTGTTTTGAATAGACAACTAATTGAGATTTAATCAGATGGATATTTTATATCAACTAAATGCTAGTTGATTAATGAAAACATATTTTTGATACTTAATAACTGTGTAAAAATGGGACATGATTAGCTTAAAACTCCATGCATTATGCACAAAATGTAGACTTTCTCATGAATACATGCATGCCGAACAGTGTGGTAGAACTGATGCATTTAAATAGCATTAAAATAAATGTCACCCTGCAACTTAAGGAATAGCAAGCACTATTTGTTTGGAAATGATTCTAATATCTGGATCTCTCTGACCCCTCTTTGTACTGTCATAAAACAGCATATTTTTTTTCTCTGCAGCCAAGAAGAAATGTAAATGTACCCACTCCCACTGTGACAAATAATCAGCTCCATATATGCAAACCCAGAAGCAGTGCTAACTATCAAAACAATTGTAAGAATCACAGGAGAACACGCTTGGGCAGATGCTTTGAAAACAAAACAACTTGCTGAAATTTAACATCTCTCAAGAAAATTCAACGAAATGAAACAGCTTTACTCTCCATTTTTCTTCTTTCACGTTTTCCGTGCTACCTTCTGGAGAAGCCAATTTTCATTCTGGGTACATTTCACTTTTGGTATCTATTTCAGGTTTACCCCCAAATATATGTGTATGTGCCATTCCCTTGTGGTGAATGAGAATTCCCTTTTCCCTGAAAGATGTTTTTCTTACTTGAGACTATAATAAAATTCTGTTCATAGGAGAGATTAGCTCTTACATGCCATACTCTTATCACTTATATCAAACAAATGGTGATTGCTTCCCCCCAACCCTTTCTCTGCTGTTGTTTTCTCATTAGACTAAAGAGAAATCAACTATAGGATAAAGGATTGAATAACCCCTACACAGAATCAAGTCCAGGACTTTGCCTAGTGTGGATCCAGATCCTTAGTACCTCAAAGCACTCTTTATCTCCCAGAAAACACTAGGTAAATGCATCTTTGGAGCACTCACATTTGGTATCATGACTGAAGCCACAAGTAAAGAGAGAGATGTAATATTTACCTAAGTGTTGCTCTATTTAATGCCTAACTGTGACCTTCAAGAACCTGAGATGTCTCCTGCTGGTTTTCTATCTTCAGTCACCAACATACCAGATAACTTATTTAAATACTCAATGCAATCCCAAACCTTTAAGATGGATTTTCTTTCCATATATTTATAACAAAATGACAAAATTAGATATTAGACAAATATGTCTGTATGATCAGGTAAATAACTTAATGATACCCTGTGTCTAATCAATAATCTATCTAGCTCAGAAATTTTCCAAGGTTAAGAACTTTCAGGCAGGTATCCCCGATTTCATGTTAAAACCTGGCTAACTTGTGAGTTAAGTTCAGTGGCTTTGAGTCTGTATTTTCAGCTTTCAGTAGCACTTTGGATAATGATACTATTAAATTTGTCAGCTGCTGGTTTTATTTGACAAAAGTAGTGCTTATTTCAGTGTGAGACTTGAGTCCTACATTATGTACATTTGTGTGTGTGTGTGTGTGTGTGTGTGTGTGTGCGTGTGTGATTAGGTAATCCTATTTGGCAATGACTTCCATACCTAAAATGTGTTGTCCAACCTTCCATAAACTCTTAAAATTATTTTATATCTGGAATTTTACTATTTGTACTCTTTTTTCCTAATAATGTTTTAAAATATAGGTAAGCCTAAAGACAACATGGTTTACAATGAAGCATCACTATTGACATTGACATCTAGTCATATGAACTGTTTCTTAATTCTTATCACTATAGAGTACACATGATGAAAATAATCCACCTACGAAGAGAAATATTTCATAATCTTTGGAAAAAGAGCATGTATTTTTAGTCCCATTGAATTACTAGATAAATTAATTTATGAATGAAAAGTTTAGCAAGGTATATTTGTGTTTATAGAATTGAAATTTCTTTCTCAAATACATTTTTAAAACATGTATTATATCAAAATAGGCACCAAAGAATGAAATCTCAACAATTGTGGTTGCAGAGTGTCTTCAGGGTGTCGATAACGTTGGCAGGCTTTTGTACCCTGACACTGCAGATTTTACTCCAACAGGTAACGTACTTTGGCTAAAAACTGTACCCCTGACTTCTTTCAAAACTCTTGAGAAAAGTCTATCTGGTCCTGGAGATTTATTTACATCAAACTTCCAGCATTTTTTTCTGATTTTATTGCTTTTTATTGAATTCTTTTCTCCTCTTATTTTTTCTTTCTTTAATACCTATTAACTGGGCAGCAATACTGAAAAATAAATCATGGTGGTATCAAAATAATAATGTTAAAAAATAATTTATTCTAGAAGCATGAAACACTTCAAATTTAAGGAATGCCACTAGTATATTTTTCAGTTTTGGAATTCTTCAAATAGAAATGAAAAATGCATACATATTTCAGGAGAAAAAGACAATCCCTCCTCTCATACAGACAGGAACATACACACAGACAAATATACAAAAATTCCAGACAGTTTTCTATAGAAGATGTATAGTAGAGATTGTATGATAACCAACAGAGATTAGAAAATAAACTTGAATATCCTTAATGCCATATACCACAGTTTTTAAGCAATTTTGCAATTCTTAATTGACTCTTCTAAGCAGAGTACATATGAAGCCTCATTTATATATTAAACCTACATAATTATTCTTAAAGTTAAAATAATTTTAAATGTTGAATATTCCAGTCCCAAGGTTATTTTGATCGTATATAATTTTTATGGACACTGTTTTTTTTTAAATTTCCCTTTAAGTTTTTAACTTTGAAATTATTCAAAATATGGTGAGATATGGTTTGGATATTTGTTCTCTGGAAATCTCACGTTAAAATGTAATTCCCAGTGTTGGAAGTGGGGTCTGGTAGGAGGTGATTAGATCATGGGGGTGGATTCCCTGGGAATGGCTTATCACTATCCCCTTGGTGATCAGTTAGCTCTTGCTCAGTTAGTTCATGTGAGACCTGGTTGTTTAAAAGTGTGTGGCACCTCCACCTTTGCTCTTTTGCTCCACCTTTTGCCATGTGAGATGCCTGATCCCCATTCACCCTCCACCATGATTGTAGGCTTCCTGAGATTCTCAACAGAAGCAGATACCAGCACCACATTTGTACAGCCTGCAGAAATGTGAGCCAATTAGACCTCTTTTCTTTATAAATCACCCAGCCTCAAGTATTTTTTATAGCAACACAAACAGCCTAACACATGGTGTTAAAGTAAGACATAATAAACTAAAAAATTTACGCTGTGTGTAAAAAATGTGCATTAAGCAAAAATACTTAAAGGTATTAACAGTTTGAGAACAACAAATTTCTCAAAGCATTATTTACATTGTCTTAAGTAGTATTTGTGTTAGACTTATGATTTTATAAATGTTCTAATGATACTGTCATTCTGATACCATTAAATTTAAGATATATATTTAGTTGCACTAACCCACTAATTCTCAAATGTGTTCAATATTAGTTCCAGTTTACATGAGGAGAGTAATGTTGATACATGATCATCATTACACAGTCACAAAGGTTCACAGCCTAGATATAAACCCAGATATGTCTATTGTCAAATTTCATGCTGTTTTCATTCTGATACATTTTCTTTGTATACTAATCACACACATCCTTTGCAGCCATTCACTGTATTTAGATGTCCCTTATCACTTGGTTTGCATGGTACTTAAATAGCAAGATGCAGGGAGCAAGTTGGAAATTAGGTAAGAGGGAACTTTTTTTTTTATCACGAAGAGTTAGAACAACCAACATTTCTTTTGTATTGGGTATGCCAGTATAAGCATAGATTAAGGTGGACAGTGTAAGTATACTGGAAGAAATATTAGGTCTCTGTCAGATGTGACTCTTTAGGAAGACAGACAGATTGATAACTACTATGCATATCTACACTCAACATTCTTTTCACTTTTCAATGTATTTTGTACATTTTATTTCATGCATCATTTTCAATCCTGTGTTTCTGGTTATCTGAGTCTTTCCACAGATTAGAGCCAAGCAAAACTGAAAGACTGACAGCTTTCCTCTAGAAAATGTATTTAGATTATAGAATTCCCTTGAAATGTCGAACAAGAGGCTGTCATACAGAGCCTGGTTAGATTATTCAAGTCATCAGCTGTGAAATTAGTGTATTTAGTTTAAACTGCTCAGTTCTCCTAAGAGCCTCTCTTTATTCATGGAGATTTCTGTAAAGCATGAATACAACATCACAAGTCCTTTACAGATCTAAATTGATTGGCTCTATCCAACAATTGAAATAAATATCAGATCGTTGGTTCAGTCTTAAAAAAAAAAGTAGAACAGAAAACTAGAACTACTAGTTTGTTAAGTAATGAAGAAAAATGTTCTATATCTCTTAGTCATTTTACTTACTCCTCTTTTATTTCCCATCTCAATGAATCATAAAATCATTCACCCTAAAAAAAGAAAAACCTGTAAATCTGATCCCATGTCTCCCACATCTTGTCTTCCTATATTTAACCATCAAGTCCAGTAGTTTAAACCTCTTCATGTTTCCTAAGTCTTCACCATTTATCTCTATGTTTCCACTACTACTGACTTATTCTGTTTGTCTTTCTGTCATAGCTTGCTTAGTATTCTGTCTTTGAGTACAATGTAAACTATCTTCGATAGCCTGCCTAGTTATTGTTTAAATTACATTAAAGATAATGTCAAATTTAAAATATTTATTTCTCTCCTCATCACTTCTTAGATCAACAGCAAGTTTCTAAACATTTCTCATTAAAGTATGACATGATCTGGGGCTAGGATCTGGTGCCTAGACTTGGATCTCATAACTCTACTACTCCTTCCACTTCCCCTGCAACCTCCTCCACCCTGATCCCACTTAAGTTTAGGCATATAAAACTACTTGATATTTCATGACTCATGACATGTCAGGTTTATTTGTTGATTAGTGATAGGGCAAAGACTATAACACAGAAATTTACCTTTTCAATTTAGAAGTCCCTCCAGTGTGCCACAGCATTAGTTTTATCTGTATTACCCACATCATGAACTGCCTTGATAATCTGTCTAATGTTGTCAGTTGGGTGTTAAAGTCCCCCACTATTATTGTTTGCCTGTCTAAGTCATTTCATAGGTCTAGTAGTACTTGCTTTATGAATCTAGGTTGATATAAATATATATTCCAATGTTAGGTGCATGTATATTTAGGATAGTTAAGTCTTCCTGTTGAGATAAACCCTTTATCATTATCTAATGTTATTCTTTGTCCATTTTTACTGTTGTTAACTTAAAGTATGTTTTATCTGATATAAAAATAGCAACCCCTGCTCTTTTTTGTTTTCTGTTTGATTGGTAGATCTTTCTCCAACTCTTTACCTTGAGCCTGTGTGTGTGTTTATGCGTGAGATGGGTATCTTGAAGATAGAAAACAGATAGGTCTTTTTTTTCCTTCAACTTGCCTCCCTGTGCTTTAAGTAGGAGTGTTTAAATCATTTACATTCAAGTTTAATATGGCTATGTGAGGTTGTGAAGTTGTTGATTGCTTTGTAGCTTCTATTGTATTGTCACTTTATAGCATCTGAGGGCTACATAATTAATTGTATTTTTGTAGTAGCAGGTATCATTCTTTCATTTGTACATTTAGAATTCCCTTCAGGATCTCTTGGAAAGCTTTTCTAGTGGTAACAAGTTCCCCTAGTGCTTGCTTATCTGGAAAGAGTTTTTATTACTCCTTCACTTATCTAGCTTAGTTTGGCAGCATATGAAATGGGTAGTTGTGATTTCTTTTCTTTAATAATTCTGAAAATAGATCTCAATTTATCCTGGCTTGCAAGGTATCTGCTGAGAAGTCCACTGTTCACCTGATGGAGTTCCCTTTTTATGTGATCTGACCTTTTACTGTGGTTGCAGGACCCCATTGCACTGCAATCCCTGCACAGGGAGGGTGGGGCAGCTCAGACTGCTAATCCAGACATATAGATTATCCAGATACCTGGAGATATGCCTTGGAATGGAGCAGAGAAGTCCTCATTTCACCATGGTTTCTACACAAGAAAGGTGAAGCAGCTTAGGCTGCAGATCCAGGTAAGCAGGTGCTTCAGCTGCCTGGAGAAATGCCTGGGTGTGGAGTGGAGAGGATCCCACTGCACCATGGTCTCTGCATGGGAAGGGTGGGTCAGCTCATGCTGATTTTCTGGGTGAGCAAGTGCTTTCAATTCCTTGAGATAAGCTTGGGAATAGAGTAGAGAGGGCCATCACCCACCAGGATCTCTCCACAGGAGGAGTGGTGTGACTCATGATGCTGTTCTTGGGGAGCAGGTGCTCTCAATTCCTAGAGATCTGCCTGGGACTGGGGCAGAGAGGGCCCATACTGCACCATAATCTATGCACAGGAAGGGTGGGGTGGCTCAGGCTGCTGAATTGTGTGAACACAATTATAGCATCTGAGTGGTCTGAAAGGTTGAAGATTTGCCTGGGTGTGGTGCAGAGAGGGCACCACTGAAACACAATCAAATCAACAGAATAGTGAGGTGGCTCAAGCTTCTGATCCAGGCAAGTCTGTGCTCCAAATGCCAGGATTTCTGCCAAGGGATGAAGTGAAGAGGGACCTGCTGCACCATGATCTTAGGGGAGCGACCCGGGGCACTCAGAAATGATATAAGCAGATAGGTTTCAGGTCACCAAGCAGGCCTTACCTTAAGTCTCATTGCCCAGGAGAAACCACAGCTTTAGCAGCCCTCCTCCCAGCTGAGGCCTGTGACAGGGGAAAGCACAATTCCAGGGCCTACTGATGAGTGCTTTCCACAATTCTGACTGTGGAGGCCCCTACCCTGCTCCAGGGCGAGTGCTCCAATCTCTGGCCTGAAGCGAAAGTGCCTGCACAGCCACACTGCCACGTCACCAACAAATGGCTGACTTTGTATGGACCTGGATTCAAAATGGTGTCCTGCTGTCACTCCTGGGTCTGGGAAAATGCCTGCAGCTTTTACCATTGTTTTACCTTGCAGCATCTCCAAGCCTCTCCCAAGTTAGGTCCAGAGATTGAAGGAAACAAAATGCTCTCCCTGGACATGACTGGTTTGGATCCCCAGTGGAAAGGTGGGTCACAGAGGGAAATTCTCTACCTCTCTCATGTACTGGTGCTTCACTCAATTTTATTAGGCAGATGCCATCATAGGGGCTGTTTGGCTATGTTCTCCTCCCCAGGATCTGCAAGATCTGAGGTATCCTTTACAATTCTGTTGTGTTCTCATTTTCCTTCTTGATTTAAAGATCACAGTTAAAAAAGCATGTTCCAACCCAATGCAAAGAAGCTGAGAACCTTTATAAAAGGTTACAGGAACTGCTAAATAGACCAGTTTAGAGAGGAACATAAATGATGTGATGGAGCTGAAAAGCATAGCACAAGAAATTCGTGAAGCATGCACAAGTATCAATAGCTGAATTGATCAAGAGGAAGAAAGGATATCAGTTTGAAGACCACCTCACCAAAATAAGGCATGCAGACAAGGTTAGACAAAAAAGAATGAAAATAAATGAACAAAGCCTCCAGGAAATATGGGACTGTGTGAAAAGACCGAACCTATGATTGATTGGAGTACCTGAAAAAGATGGGAGAATGAATCAAGTTGGAAAACACAATTCAGTATGTTATCCAGGAGAACTTGGCCAACCTAGCAAGACAGTCTAACATTCAAATTCAGGAAATACAGAGAACACCACTGAGATACCCCACCAGAAGATCAACCCCAAGATACAAAATCCTCAGATTCTCGAAGGTTGAAATGAAGGAAAAAATGTTAAGGGGAGCCATAGAAAAAGGCCAGGACACCTACAAAGGGAAGTCCATCAGACTAGCAGCAGATCTCTCAGCAGAAACCCTACAAGCCAGAAGAGAGTGGGGGCCAATATTCAATATTCTTATAGAAAAATATTTTCAACCCAGAATTTCATATCCAGCAAACCAAGCTTCATAAGTGAATGAGAAATAAAATCCTTTGCAGACAAACAAATGCTAAGGGATTTCATCAGCACAAGACCTGCCATGCAAGAGCTCCTGAAGGAAGCACTAAATATGGAAAGGAAAAATCAGTACCTGGCACTGCAGAAAACACACCGAAATATAAATAACAATGGCACTATGAAGAAAATGCATCAACCAATGTGCAAAATAACCAGCTAGCATCATGATGACAGGATCAAATTAACACATAACAATATTAACCTTAAATGTAAACGTGCTAAATGCCCGAATTAAAAGACACAGACTGGAAAACCCATCAGTGTGCTGTATTCAGGAGACCCATCTCACATGCAATGCCACACCCAGGCTCAAAATAAAGGATTGGAGGAATATTCACCAAGCAAATGGAAAGCAAAAAAAAAATTAATAAATAAAAATAAGGGGCTGCAATCCTAGTCTCAGACAAAACAAATTTTGAACCAACAAAGATCAAAAAAGACAAAGAACTACATTTTCTAATGGTAAAGGGATCAATGCAACAAGAAGAGCTAACTATTCTAAATATATATATGCACCCAATACAGGAGCATGCAAAGTTGTACAACAGGTTCTTAGAGAACTACAAAGAGACTTAGATTCCCACACAATAATAGTGGGATACTTTGAAACTCTACTGTCAATGTTAGACAGATCATTGATACAGAAAATTAAGAAAGATATTCAGGACTTGAACTCAGCTCTGGATCAAGTGGACATAAGAGACATCTACAGAACTCTCCACCCCAAATCAACAGAATATATATTCTTCTCAGGGCCACATGGCACTTATTCTAAAATCAGCCATGTAATTGGAAGTAAAACACTCCTCAGCAAATGCAAAGGAACTGAAATCATAACAAATAGTCTCTCAGACCACAGCACAAAAAAAAAATTAGAACTCAGGATTAAGAAACACAGTCAAAACCACATAATTTCCATGAAAATTGAGCAACCTGCTCCTGAATGATTCCTGGGAAAATAATGAAGTTAGGGCAGAAATCAAGAACTTATCTGAAACCAAGGAGAACAGGGAGACAACATACCAGAATCTCTAGGACACAGGTAAAACAGTGTTAAGAGGGAAATTTATAGCAATAAATGCCCACATTAGAAAGCTGGAAAGATCTCAAATTGACACCCTAACATCACAATTAAAAGAACTAGAGAAGCAAGATCAAACAAATCCAAAAGCTAGCAGAAGACAAGAAATAGTTAAGATCAGAGCAGAACTGAAGGAGATAGAGACATGAAAAACCCTTCAAAAAAATCAATGAATCCTGGAGCTGTTTTTTGAAAACATTAATAAAATAGATAAGGTTAGATAGACTAATAAAGAAGAAAAGATAAAAGAATCAAATATACCCAATTAAAAAAATGATAAAGGGATATGACTACTGACCCCACAGAAATACAAACTATAATCAGAGAATACTATAAACACCTCTGTGCAAACAAACTAAAAAATCTAGAAGAAACGGATAAATTCCTGGACAGATACATCCTCCCAAGACAAAACCAGGAAGAAGCTGAATCCAATAATAAGTTCTGAAATAGAGGCAGTAATTAATAGCCTACCAACCCAAAAAAGCTCAGGACCAGATGGATTCACAGCCAAATTCTACCAGAGGTACAAGTTCAAGATGGTATCATTTTTTTCTGAAACTAATGCAAACAATTGAAAAGAAGGGAGTCCTCCCTAACTCATTTTATGAGAATAGCATCATCCTCATACAAAAACGTGGCTGGCAGAGACACAACAATAAAAGAAAACTTCAGGCCAATATCCCTGATGAACATTAATGCAAAAATTCTCTATAAAATACTGCAAACCAAATCCAGAAGCACATCAAAAAGCATATCCAACATGATCAAGTTGGCTTCATCCCTGGGATGCAAGGTTAGTTCAACATACACATATTAATAAATGTAATTCATCACATGAAAAGAGCCAATGACAAAAACTACATGATTATCTCAATAGATGCAGAAAAGGCCTTAGAAAAAAAATGTAACATCCCTTCATGTTAAAAATTTTCAATAAACTTGATATTGATGGAACATATATCAAAATAATAAGAGCTACTTATGACAAACCCATAGCCAATATCATATTGAATGGATAAAAGCTGGAAGCATTCCCTTTAAAAACTGGCACAAGACAGGGATGCCCTCTCTCACCACTGCTATTCAACATAGTACTGGAAGTTCTGGCCAGAGCAATCAGGCAAGAGAAAGAAATAAAGGGTATTCAAATAGGAAGAGAGGAAGTCAAATTGTCTCTGTTTGCAGATGACATGATTGTATATTTAGAAAACCCCATCATCTCAGCCCAAAACTCCTTAAGCAGATAAGCAACTTCAGCAAAGTCTCAGGATACTAAATGATTGTGCAAAAATCACAAGCATTCCTATACACTAACAATAGACAAGCAAAAAGCCAAATCATGAATGAGTTCCCATCCACAATTGCTACAAACGGAATAAAATACCTAGAAACACAGTTTACAAGGGACATGAAGGACCTCTTCAAGGAGAACTACAAACCAGCACTCGAGGAAATGAGACAGGACGCAAACAAATGAAAAAGCATTCCATCCATGCTCATGGATAGGAAGAATCAATATCATAAAAATGGCTACAATGCCCAAAGTAATTTATAGATTCAATGCTATTCCCATCAAACTACCACTGACATTCTACACAGAATTAGAAAAAAACTAGTTTAAATTTCATATGAAACCAAAGAAGAGCCCATACAGCCAAGACAATCCTAAGCAAAAAGAACAAAGCTGGAGACATTATGCTACCTGTCTTCAAACTATACTAAAAGGCTACAGTAACCAAAACAGCATGGTACTGATTCCAAAACAGACTAGACCAATGGAACAGAACAGAGACCTCAGAAATAACACCACACATCTATAGCCATCTGATCTTTGACAAACCTGACAAAAAAAAAGCAATGGGGAAATGAATCCCTATTGAATAAGTGGTGCTGGGAAAACTGGTTAGCCATATGCAGAAAATTGAAACGGGACCCCTTCCTTACACCTTATACAATAATTAACTCAAGATGAGTTAAAAACTTAAATGTGAAACCTAAAACCATAAAAACCCTTGGAGAAAACCTAGGCAGTACCATTCAGGACACAGGCATGGGCTAAGACTTCATGACTAGAACACCAAAGCAATTGCAACAAAAACTAAAATTGACAAATGGGATCTAATTAAACTGAAGAGCTTCTGCACAACAAAAGAAACTATCATAAGAGTGAACAGGCAACTTACAGAATGGGAGAATACTTTTGCAATCTACCCATCTGACAAAGGTCTAATAGCCAGAATCAACAAGGAACTTAAATAAATGTACAAGAAAAAAATAAACAACCCAATCGAAAGTGGGCAATGGATATGAACAGACACTTCTCAAAAGAAGCCATGTATGTGGCGAACAAGCATATAAAAAATGCTCATCATCCCTGATCATTAGAGAAATGCAAATCAAAACCATAATGAGATACCATCTCAGGCCAGTCAGAATGGCGAGGATTAAAAAGCCAAGAAACAACAGATGCTTGCAAGGCTGTGGAGAAATAGAAACACTTTTACACTATTGGTGGGAATGTAAATTAGTTCAACCATTGTAAAAGACAGTGTGGCAATTCCTCAAGGACCTAGAACCAGAAATACCATTTAACCCAGCAATCCAATTACTGGGTATATACCCAAAGGATTATAATTCATTCTACTATAAAGACATATGCACACGTATGTTTACTGCAGTACTATTTACAATAGCAAAGATGTGGAAACAACCCAAATGCCCATCAATGATAGACTGGATAAAGACAATGTGGCACATATACACCATGGAATGCTATGCAGCTATAAAAAGGAATGAAATCATATCCTTTACAAGGACATGGATGAAGCTGGAAGCCATCATTCTCAGCAAACTTACACAGAACAGAAACCCAAACACCACTTATTCTCACTCATAAATGGGAGGTGAACAATGAGAACGCATGGACACAGGGAGGGGAATAACCCACACTGGGGCCTGTCAGGGGTTGCCGGGCAAAGGCAGGGAGAGCATTAAGACAAATACCTGGCTGGGTGCGGTGGCTCACGCCTGTAATCCCAGCACTTTGGGAGGCCGAGGAGGGCGGATCACAAGGTCAGGAGATCGAGACCACGGTGAAACTCCGTCTCTACTAAAACTACAAAAAATTAGCCAGGCGTGGAGGCAGGCTCCTGTAGTCCCAGGTACTCAGGAGGCTGAGGCAGGAGAATGGCGTGAACCCGGGAGGCAGAGCTTGCAGTGAGCTGAGATCGCGCCACTGCACTCCAGCTGGGGGACAGAGCCAGACTCAGTCTCAAAAAAAAAAAAAAAAAAGACAAATACCTAATGCATGTGGGGCTTAAAACCTAGATGATGGGTTGATAGGTGCAGCAAACCACCATGGCACATGTATACCTATGTAACAAATCTGTACATTCTGCACATGTATCCTGGAACTTAAAGTGAAATAAAAATAAATAAAATAAAGTAAATAAAGCTCACAGAGTTGTTCTTTATGTACTATTTTGCTCTTCTCAAGTGGCTGAGGCATGCTAAAAGCCTCTAATCACAATCTTGAAAATAAAAATATATGATTTATTAAAGGTAAATATATTCAGCTGATAATACCAAATATTTACATTAATTCAAGTTTAACTCAATCCTCATTCCTACATTTGATATCACCTCTAGTAAAAAGAAAACAAAAATTCTAAAATCTTTCTGAGGTTTAGAATCCAACTAACATTTCCTTTCCCTCTCCGATTGAAATGACCAATGAAGAAATGACAAGGACCATTTGAAGGATATGTTTCTAAGTCTGATCCAAAAGAGAAAAAAAGAAAGTCCCTGGTCATGGGCTACAGATTTGCATGGCACCTCATGAACTGAATCCAGCTTCTAGATTCCCTTTCTTCCCTGAACTCAAGGGTGAAGATACAGAATTCTGAATTTCAGGAAAGCTATGCAGGGAGAAGAGTACCTGAGATCCTTTCAAGTCAGTAGCAACAGAGGTCTTTTTTTGTTTCATTTATTTATTTTTTTCATACATAGCATTCCTCTTCTTTTCCAGCAAATATCTTGTTGGATTTGCAAGTAATTGGGATTATTTTTGTTGATACTGGAATATTGGAAAAGAGTTCACACAGTTGGGTGCTGAATGTGGGAGCAATTCTAATATGAATATTGGTACCAAATTCCTAAAATCTCATGAAGAATTAGAAGAGGGCATCCTATTTTGTTTTTGAATTTTTAATATAGACTCTTCTAGAAGTTGTATTTAGTTACAACTTCTAGAAGAGTCTATATTAAACAACTAATGAAATAAAACATAAGGATCATCAATTTTAGATTGTGAAAAGTTGTCTCCATATAGCACATGGAAAAGTTTATCCCACTTCTTGACTTTTGTTCAATGTTATAGAGACTGATAGGTGGAAGAACACTGCACATAGTAATAGGAGTAGTAGGGATAAATTTAATAGACATCGTAGCAACAATGCCTGATATCAATTAATTATATGCCTACTATATGTATGTATGTATATAAAAATACACATACACACATAAATATGTGTAAGTATCTTAAATTTTTTTCGCTAAGCAGGTATAGTTGCCACACAGAGATGAGGAAACAAGTTAGAGAAGATAACAAATCTTGCCAGTCTAATAGCTATCAAACAGCCAAACAAATAAATGTCTAAACAGCTAAATATCAAAAGCATAAGGATCTAAACCCACATTTTCCTACTCAAAAGTCACCACTAATTACACCATTCAACATTTCGCCTATTTTATTTCTTACAATATTTCACAAAATTCTCTTTTCTACATATTATGTTTTTATCATTCTAGCTTTCCCTGAATTATTAATTCCCCTGGACTTTTCCTGGAATGATTTCAAACCTTTTCACTTCCTGGCTTTATTTTAGCAGTCTTTGGGCCCTGATGGCCAGACTGATCCTCATGAAAGTGGAAAGCTGCCATTTCTCATTAGCCCCTGCTGTTTGTTATCACAAGACCATCTCCAAGGTTAAGTAGTGTAACAGTGATCCCTGAGGTCTGCCTTGGCTTTTTGCATTTGATGGAACATTTGTGAGCAAGAGCCCAAGCGAGGCTTTTACTATTATCTTACTACCACAAGAGGAGTATAATTTAATACAATCAATGATCTATGATATTTCAGGTATACATTCCACGATAATCACAATCATAAGTCATTAGTGCTTCTAATTGGAAAATAAAGGATACTCCTGTGCCTTTACAAAGAAAATTACATTTGTTATAAATGTATTTACAGCCTTGATATAATGAGCATGTTACACTTCAGCAGTTAAGCAGCCTGTTTAACCAGGTATGCCAAAATGTAGTAACCTCAGGGGATCAAAGTGATTGTCTCACAAGAAGGATGTTGATAGTGAAGAACAGGAAAAAGTAATAAAGCTGGGATCACCACTCGAAATGCACACAAGGGCCAAGCAGTTATCATAAAGCATGGTCTTTGCCAGGCACAGGGGCACATTCCAGTAATCCTAGCAATTTCGGTGAACAAGGTGAGAAGATTGCTTAAGGCTAGGAGTTGAGACCAGTGCGGGCAACGTAGCAAGACCCTGTCTCTACCGAAAAATAAAATGTTAAAAAATCAGCCTGGTGTGGTGACGCATGCCTGTAGTCTCAGTTACTCGGGAGACTGAGGCAGAAGGATCATTTGAGCTCACGAGTTTAAGGCTGCAGTGACTTATGATCATGTCATGCACTGCAGCCTGGGTGACATGGTTCTGTCTCTCAAAAAGAAAAGCAGAAAGAAAAACAAAACAAAACAAAAAAACACTGAGTAAGATATCTTCAATAGGGAGGGATAGTAGTCAATAGGGAGTAGTGCACTGTGGTGAACTGAAGCGCCTATACCAGCTGTAATGTGGTAGTCACAGCTTATAATCCAATGTGTCTAGTATTGTTAGAACCCTAAATTTTGTGGGGAGAACTAGCAATCCAGATTTAAACATTAAATTCCCCAAATGTTTAATGTTGGAAGTAGACTCAATCTATTCCAGAAAAATAGGCCAAATCTAACATTTGTGATTTTAACACCAGAGGAGTGTTTGGTAGTCATCAAAAAGTGTAGAATAACTGATTCCTTTCCAAAAACCCACGAATATCTACAGAAGCATTAGCCAAGGCTAGTCGTATATCATGTTTATGTTTGAAATAAACCATAATGTATAGGTATTTCCCTCATTATAAAAATTTGTGTAACATGAGTTATAAACAAATGTTTTTTGTATTCGTGGTAAAATAATATATTTTAGTAATAGAAGAAATATTATATATTTTCTTAAGAGAATTTAAGTATCCAATAGTTAGAATCCAAGCATTTATATTAAAAACAGCCACACCAACATGACCTGCAGAAAACTCAGGACAAAGAGAAAGATAAAAACTCCAATATAAGACTCTCGGCCCTCTATAGCACATGTGAAACAGATCATATATGAAACATTTTAAATAATGGACTGATGTATTTAAAGTAACGTTTTTATGGACACGATAAATAATCTAAAATGGTATATGCTACTTGTTTCTATGTAGTATTTGGTGTGTGCATTTTTAAGTTTTTTCTTATCTGTATTTTCTATTTTTTAGTCTCATTGTAAAAATCTTAAAATCTTATGTTGCTTTTTCTTTCTATTTTTATTCCCCACATTGTATATATTTTAAGAGAGATAAATGACTAAAATTATACCATGTCCTTCCAAGTTCTGAAAATAAATACTTATCAAAAGACAAAAAACAAAGCATTTGAAAGTTTCAGAGGAATTTTTATTTTAAATACAATGACTCACGCAAACTGTAAGTTATGTCATATCACTAAAGACCTCTCATAAATACTAAGGCAGAATTTTACATTCAGCACGAAAGGAAACTGAATTAAAGTCATGTACTGTATAAGCAAGACAATGTATCAGTGCTCTCACTCGCCTTGCCCAAGATCACAGTGAAGATGGTAAAAGGAATTGGATAGAAAATATCTGAAAAGCCAGACCCTCAGCCAGGGTGTGGCTGTGGGGAATTTCACAATTAAAGGCTGGCAGGAAAATATCATTGGAATGGTTATGAAACATTAGGACATCTTCCTGTTTCCTCCAGGAGCAAGAGAAGAAGCCTGGTTTCTGTTATTAGCCATTATTTTGAGATTTCTCTTATGATTTTAGGCTTGAAGGCATGGAAAAGTGGAAACGTGTTCTGCATTACTTGTAGAATTCTAATGAGCTCAGTAATTATGGGAATCATCTGGAAAGAACAGCTGTCTCACCTTTGTCTGGATTCTAAAATGCCTTATAATGAGCGGAGACCCTGAGCATAGCTTGTGCAAAATTTGGGGCCTCTATATCAGGTAGATTTCAAAGCACAGAACTACGAATAAGGATTTTGGATGGTACACGTCAAGACTCAACACTTTGGCCATTTAAGTGGACTGTATGTTGAGTGTATATGAATCTTCTGGAAAGGGCTTGAAGTAACTAGCAAGTTTTCCATAAAATCCATGGAAATATGTATTTGTTTTATTTGTTTGCTTGCAAAGGTGATTAATTGAAGGGCTCTGGACATAGAGTTTCAGAGACCAGGTAGGGAAAGTGAGCTTATTGTTAACCATCGTTAAATCAATTGCTTCTAAATCTCTGCAGGTAAGATTTGTGTAAATTTTAATAAGAAACATTATTACATTTTATATTTATATTTTTAAAGATTTATACAGAAAATAAATGCTGTAAAATAAAATTTAAAAATGAACAAGAATTAAGAGATAAAAGTAATAACAGTACCAACAAAAAAAGTATAAAACAAAAATAATTAATAAGGACTTTTAATGGAAATAATGAAAATAAAATATACCACTGAAGAACTAGAATAAAAAATAAAATGGACTAAAAGATCACAAAAAATTAAAACTAAAAAAGATTAAAAATATTTTAAAATAATGAATAACAAAGTGTAATAGTGTGATTATATTTATTTTATGTGCTTAAGTTGTTGTTAAAAATTTTCATGTAAACTCTCTAATTAATACCACTTATAAATTTTTATATACAAGAACAATGACAGTGACCCTTCAGACACTGTCTTCATGTCTTATGTTTTCATGATAGTCTTGATTTGTCTTATAGATTCATAATCTCTTCTTTGCACACCTCCTCATTTCAGTTGCACACTTTCAAATGTTTAAACAATTTTACTTTTATTAATATTTCATACCCTTTGGAAGTTGTCCTTAAACTTCTTCCACCCTAACTCTTAGATGGCCCTAAAAAGCAGGTTTCCTAATTCCTTCCCTTGTGTGTGTATATGTGTGTGTATGTGTACATTATCTTCAGTTTTATGCAAATGCACAGTGACCTGTCATGTAAATATATAAGCAAGCATTGTTTCTACTTGCTCTCTTATTGCTAAACCCTTTCAAACTATTTGGTGGAGAGAAGCAACTCTTTCTGTTCTGGGGAAGAAAAGTGTAGCATCACAGAGTATCGTTCTTATGTTCAGCTTCATAGTAAGAAATATTTGGAATGGGACTCTATTTAGTAAATTTTTATTGAATATTTGATTTTTAAACAGGTATTCTTATATTAATTATAACAGTTATATTAGAAATCTGATATGCTACTTTTCACTAGAGGTTGATTAGTTTTGGACACTATATGAATAAGCTTTATCTATGAAACCACAATAGACATGATAAAAAAATTATCATTTAGCAACAGCTCTGTAAACTTTTCATGTCCAAAGAAGCCACAAGAAAGATTTATGAAAGAGAATATCCAGCAGTGTTAACATTTCTGAGCTTCTGGAAGAAAACAGTGGATCAAGGGAAACATCTTCACATTAGAGGAATAATAATACCTCATAAAGAGTCCATTGCTGAATTAAAAATTTAAAAAAAAATGTTTTTAATGCCACCAAGTCTTTGGATTAGTCTTCTCTGCTTACCATAGAGAAACTATATTGGCTTTCACATAGATGACTAGATGTTCTTGAGCTATTTATTTTTACTAAATAATTTTAATTGATTGAATTAAAACTATTCTGTATTTTTAACGTGTTTATTAAATCACTGTAAAGACACAAAAATGACAATTCATCCTTATCCTCCTGTCCTCTTTGATATTAGGGCTGTTACATATTATTTTAATATTTTTGTTATGTGACAGAAAAAAGCAAGGTATGGGGACAAAATCACTTCTTTTTACATTGATTAGGAACTTTTCCTCTTTATTCTTTTCTCCTAGTCTCTTTTGCTTCCCTCCTGAGGCACAAATCTCTTTTGCTTCCCTCCTGTTGCACGAATCTCTTTGCTCCTCTGTTCATTAATTCATTATCTATTGAATAACACCGTGGGAAACAACACATTGCTCTCCAAGGTGCTTTCAGTAAATAACGAAACAACCAGATGACTAGGTCTCACCAACATGGGAGAGGAGAGAGGAGCTGAGAATTCGTGAAAGGCATGGGATTATTTTTTGAAAGGAAATGTTTTTTCACTTGTACAATATAGAAACCTTGAGTCCCATTTCCCCTCATGGGGTTCCATAAGCTTTTAGCTCTAAAGTTTTATTGAGAAACACAACTGGGGACTTCTCAGGAATCCACACTGATCTTGTCAACTGCCTGGGTTGTGAAATTGGTGAGACAGAAATGACAGGAGTGTTGTCAGCAGCCACAGTGTCAGCAGAAAATAAAGTGAACAGACACATGTGAATCAAAGGAGCCATGTTTGTGGCTATTAGAAACTTAGACTGACTTGCTAATGTCTTACTCATGGCACTAAAACAAGAAACAGGTAGTTATAATGGTGATAGAGGTCCATTTACAATTGGATCAGCAAGGGAGTGTCTGATTTGTTGGTGAGCATTTCGACACTGGTTCATATTCTCAAATCACGTCATTCAGCTGATTAAAAAATGAGGTCGTAATTTGTTCAGATTTAATCAGAATATATTCATATAAAATACCTGTTCACTACATTTTACATCTCTAAAATTTCACCAGACACTAAATAAGAACAAAGTAAATAAAGTGACAAAAAATTAGAGCAAAGGAAGAACTTCTGTTTTAGGAAATTCTTGTCACTATGCACAAAATCTACACACCATTTCAAGTTGTGTTTCTCATGTTTTATTCATCAAGAGATAAAAGGAAAAACAGTGGGAAATTTTGAAAATAAGAATCTTAAGGCTAAAAAGGTTGCTAATACGTACCTTTGTTTTGAAATAGGATTGCATTCAGAACTTATGGAGGGAAAACGTAGCTGCAGACTACTCTTCTGAAAAATAAGCAGTTGAAGGCACCCACGTAATTTCCTTTTGCTACTTATTGGGCATCTGACAGCTCTTAAAATCATGATTGGTTTCCTAAGACTAACAAATATAAGATGGTGAGTTAAAAAGGCACTGCATTTCTTGTCTTGGTTTGGTTGAATCAAAATAGCAGCCTATATATAGGTTCCCATATAAGATAATATTATGTAAACCCAAATAGAACCCTCTGGGAGCTACATTACCACCACCATCACCTTCTTTTCTTTACCCCACTAACTGGCACTTTTCATTTTCCTAGAAAGAGGTCTCAGTAAGGATAAAATTCATAAACCAGTAAGCTTTAGGTGTTTAGAACACCTTCTGGAAAAGCAGTGTCCAGAAATGTTGCCCTGAAAACTCTGTGCATGCTTCTGACTTAGCCCTGAAGTACTCTCGTTAGAAAGATTCGATTCATCTTGGTTTCAGCATTCCTTTTCCTGAGTTGATATGGGTGGGGAGATTATAGGAAGAAGGTAGATAAAAGAGCAGTTATCCTGTTAAATTTCATCTAAAAGTCATCTTCTGAGATCACACAATGGTAAAAACATGAGCTTTTGACAAAGTTGACTTGAGTTTGAAATCAGCTTTGCTATGATCCTTAGATAAATTACTTACATTTACTAAATTTAAATTTCCATAATCATAAAATGGAGCTAAACATATCCATCTTAAATGATTCCTGTTAATATTAGGACTAATTCACATCAAGCACCTAACGCAGCTCTTGGCATCTATTAAATAGTAAATGTTCGATAAATTATAGCTAACATTGTTATTCTTTTCATCATCCCTTTAAAATTTGATAAATTCACCTAATTTCCTGTATCAATCTTGACTATATTCATGCCTTTCTGTTTAAATGTAAACTTTATTTTTTTATTTTATACACATATATGTTTATGTACTTTAGAAATAACTGAAACAGTTATTTTTTGTTCTTTAAATACTTGTCTCCATTACTGCTATCTTGTTAAACAGCAACTTACAAGAACAGAAATAAGTTCCTTCTGTTTTTTTCTCCAAGAATTTATTACATTTGTCCTTTTCAACATGTAGCCATAAAAGTGATTTATGTGAGATGAAAGCTAAAAGCGATAGCTTAATTTCTCAAAATTAAACAATTCCTCAATTCTATGCAAATTGAAATGTCCAAATGTGATGGGAGATGTAAAATGCTAACTGCAAGTAATATTAAAGAGACTATTCTTTTAATAAATTAAAGACGGATGCTATTAGCATTGTTAACAAAAGACTTTTAAGAACAGATCCTTCTACACTTTACTTGTGTACATAATCTAGATGAGGTGTGGAAGTGACTGGCCCAATTTACAGCCCTCACAGCATTCCTTCAAATGATAGTCACCAATGTATGAAAAGAGACCCTATAAAAAATAATAAATGCTGCAACCATACTAATCTGTATATTCTTGCCTAAAAATAGCATTTTAAAATGCACCTCCTCTGGTTCTTGTTTGTTCATTTCGTGTATGTAACATCAAGATTTTACATACCAGCACCATAACAACATTGCACTAGAGACAGTTTTATTCATTTCAGTAGCTTACACTGACACTCCTTTTAGAAAAACAGTCATTTTGATGGCTAACATAAAAAAAAACACATATTAAATATGAACATATGAGCAGCTCAGAGCAACCTCTTTGTCATATTTGTCAGGAACTGAGAATTTCATTCAGAGTTTTTGGAACTCAGGGCAGATGGAAATGTGCAGTTCGTCAGTTTGAGGAGTCATTAATATTCAAACCTGTAATGGGCATTAAGAAAAAGTACAATCTGGGATTTGGGCCATTGTACCAGAATTAGTTTAGATTCTTTGAATATTACATTATGCAAATGTAACATATTGTTTCTTTTTAGAATTTTGAAGAAATTCATAGGAAAGAAATATCAGCAAAAATAAGTTTGAATTATATACATATTAAACCAATATTTTCCTTTTACAATGTTTTTTCGATAATTAACAAGTATATATTTCAGAATTACTAATAGCCTAAGAGATACGAACTGAAGAATGTCGGCAGCTCCCCTGTGTTTGAGACAATCTGTCACACTCTGCTATATTGGAATGTTGGGGCTCAGCAAACAACACCCCAAAATGAAATCCTCAGCAGCATCCTCAAACACAAAAGTTGCTTTTTCTTTTGTTTTTCTCTGACCTTCTCCTGCCCTCTTGTCTTTCTGTCTCACTCTCCCCTGAGAATAGCCATTAAACCTAGAACCCCTCTTCCCCAAGACAGGCCGTAGAAATCAGAACACCTTTTCCTGAAAGCCAGTCATAAAATCTAAAAATGTTCTATGTAAAAACTGATCATAAAGAAATCTTACTTAACTTGTTTGACTGTGGGTCATAAGACCCCCATTCCAGAGAGGGTCCTACCCCGCACCCAGAAAGAAGGAATGCGTGTTCAGAGAGGCCAAGAAGAGTCTAGGCAGGCATTGCTGGGTTTCCACACTCAACCTATTAGCATGAGATCATATCCTTTTTGTGTAATCACATTTCTACGTAACTGTCCATACTTTGTTGAACCTAAGCATAAAAATGGGCAAATTTCCCCTGTGTCTTTGGGTCTTCATTCTGAATCCTCCTTCTTCTAGCAATCAATCTGTCTTATGTCAGTGATTTTTCAGCAAACATTTAGTAAGCCAAGGTTCTTAGCTCCTAGAGAGACTTACTTGGTAACCAGAATGTTCTCCTTTCTTGAGTTATTTTGCATACAACTATACGGAGCTTGGCCTAATGCCAAAGTCAACCATGCTGGGAAATGAAATAATCTATGAAAATACACAAATAGATGCACACACATCATCTTGCAGTAGTTTACAAAAATTGTCTTTGTGTGTTTTTTCTTAACTCCTATTATCTATCTTAGTAAATTCACATTTAAGTAGAATCTAGGATTTTTCCATTCTACTGTAGGAAATACATAAGAGCAAAAGTATGAGAACTCTCCAGTGTATATACATAAGAAAAAACACTGAAGTTCACATGAAATTATCAAACTGATCATCGAGCTAACAGTAAAATTCTTTGTTTTAAAAAGCAGATTTTTCTTTTTTTTGGATAGAGTTTCACTCTTGTCACCCAGGCTAGAGTATAGTGGCGAGATCTTGGCTCATTGCAACCTCTGTTTCTGGGGTTCAAGTGATTCTCCTGCTTCAGTCTCCTGAGTAGCTGGGATTACAGGCAGCACCTGCCACCATGCTGGGCTAATTTTTGTATTTGTGGTAGAGACAGGGATTCACCATATTGGCCAGGCTGGTCTCAAACTCCTGACCTCAGGCAGTTCACCTACCTGGGCCTCCCAAAGTGCTGGGAGTGAGCCACCGTGCCCGGTCTAAAAAGTAGAATTTGTTAAATGGCTGAAATAATTGCAATAAAAATAGAAATGAAATTTGTATAGGTTAAGTGCTATAAAAAATTTCAAAATATAGACAGCAATTTTCATACTCACCATTACAAATTTAACCATTATTTGAAAAAATAATTACATGAAAGACACAGACTTATGATAGTTTTCCAGCCTGTTGACAAAATAATACAATAGTCCTATATGCTTTCTTAAAGAAAGAAACAACACTTACCCACAGGAAGACATGAGTTGAAGTTGACTATTTCATGCAGAAAAGAGACAGCATTTTTAAAAGCTATAAAACAATTAAGATCTAGTGGTGAATTTCTACTCATGTTTAGATTAACTGAAAGTGCATTCCAAGTTTACATAACCATGAAATAAAATGCTATACATTATTTGAGAGACAATTGGGTAGGACTGGGAGAGGCAAAGAAGATAGCAAAGAAAGAAAAAAAATGAAAGTTATCTATTTAAGTACATGTGAATGAGAAAGAAAAACATTTTAGCTTTAGGCTTCTAGAACAATTAAAGGAGGCGTTACGCCTTAATTGTTGAACAGGTTGTTACTTTAGCCCTTTTCTATATATTAAAGAAAAATAGGAATTAAAAAAAAACCATTTTATTATAAATGGGAGCTAAACATTAAGTACATATGGACATAAAGAAAGGAGTAACAGACACCGTGGTCTAGGTGAGGATGGAGAGAGAGAGGAGGGTTAGGATCAAAAACTGCCTATCAGGTACTATGCTTATTACCTGTGTAACTGAATAGTCTGTACAGCAATCCCCAGTGACATGCAATTTACCTACATAACAAACCTGCACATGTACCCCTGAGGCTAAAATATTCTTTTAAGTTTAAAAATAAATAAATAAATACACAAATAGAGATACCTAGTATTTGAAAATATTTGGATCCTATTCTTCAATCAAACCTGATTGTCAATAGTTAATATTAAAAACAGGTACTCCTTTCCTATTTCCTCATAATTATCTATTGTTTCCATGGAATAAAACTATGGCTGCACAAAAACCAGGTGTGCTGTCTGTGTAAGTAGCTCATATATTATACAACATTGAAATTGATTCTGACAAATTATTTGTTGTTGGCTTTACTCCAAGATTGGAAAATATTATAACATTGTGAGATGAGTATATTGAGAAAAGAACACTAAGGCAAAGAATAAATGAGAAAAAATAATTAGGAGTGGATTACATTTTTTAATGTAAAGGAACATGTTTTGCTAAAGTATGTACCACTCCCAATGCATGTACAACTCCCAATAGCAGAATTGTATTGAAATTAATACTTTGAGCTATTTTCCAAAAATTTAAATTTTGTGATAACATAATTTTTTATGTTGTATTCATCTTGTCATCAGTTGGATGCCATCAAATAACTATTAACATCCTTTTTTCAGTAAACAGAAAGATTTCCTATGAATTTAAATAAATAATTTGTTTCTCTTTAATTGAAATTTTAAAGTATATACCTTGTCTATTTATTTTGACCATTAACAGTGAATGATAAGTAGCATAAATTATTTTTACTAATTCTGACTCTGCTTCTCTGATCTATGCTATGGTTTTAACAGGTTAACAGAGCTAAATGTCTTTTTATGTAGCATAGTCAGTTAAGCCATCAATAAACTTAGATTCCTGTCCTAGTTGTTGTAGAACAAGATTACTATTACAATAAAAAATCAATAAATATATCAGATTATGCACATCTTCCGTATTCTAATTTCCTTTAGTTGTAATCATGAATTCTTTTAGATTAATGTAATCATGAATTCTTTTATGCTTTTTTCCTTCAAAAATGTTAAGTTCCTGAAATTCAGCTATGGTTTAGTCTACATTGCTTATTAATTTTCTTTGCTTAAACTCTTGCATTGAATGAATATGCTAAAAAATTTGTCCATATAACTGTAAGAATGCATACAGAATATTTGCATATGTACTTAAGAGAAAAATTGTTACATGAGACAACTTGTGGGTCTTAAAATGTGTTAAATAATGTAAAACTGTTTTCTGAGATGATTGAAGTAATTTACATTCTAATTAACAGAATATGAAGATACTAGGTGCCCACAATCTTGCCAGTAGTTACCAATCATAAGGAAATTTTGGCCATTCTGGTGGATAAAAAATAGCAACATGTTGTCTTTTCAATTTTTATTTTTTTGATTACCAATAGTATGAAAAATATTTCCATGTGTTTATTGGCCTTTTGCATTTTTTCACCTATGAAGAACTTATGCTAGTCCTAGTTACCTCCCTTTTTCTCACTGACTGGTGTGGATTCCTTATATATTGTAGCTACTATTCATCCTCTACCATATGTGTAACAATAATCTTCTTTATGTGAAGTTTCTTTTAAGATTTAACATTTTTATTTTAGTCATTTATTGGCTAAGAAGTAACTTATTTCAATGTAATGATAAAATTTGCTATTATAAATTACCTCTTAGCCAATTTTAGTTTAGTAAATAAATGTAATGATAAAATTGGCTATAATAAATAACCTCCTCTTCTAGAT
Source organism: Macaca thibetana thibetana (assembly GCF_024542745.1). Taxonomy (NCBI): domain Eukaryota; kingdom Metazoa; phylum Chordata; class Mammalia; order Primates; family Cercopithecidae; genus Macaca; species Macaca thibetana. Next base: position 59,693,927 of record NC_065584.1, read on the forward strand.
GTCATTCTTTGCCATAAATTATTGAAGATCATTTTCTATGTTACCTTCTAGAATAGGATCAGTTTTAGATTTCACAGTTAAGTCTTTGATCTGACTAGAATTTCCATTTTTAAAAGTGAGGTAGAGGTATAATTTAATTTTTTTCCATATGGATACCCAATTATATCAGCTTTTTTGTTAAAATGATATCCTTGTCTCACTATTCTGCAGTAGCACCTCATTGTATTTTAATTGTCTATGTATGTGTGACTCTGTTTCTGAGTTTTCTATTACATCTTATCAGTCCATGTATATCCTCAAACAAAATCTATGCTGTTTTTACTACCATAGCTATATCTTTAGTGCATGTATCTGATCATGTAAATACTCTTCGTTTTTTTAAAATACTAAATTGGGATTCTTTGTCCTTTGCATTTTTCTAAGAATTTTAGAAGCAGCTTGTCAATTTCACAAAAAATGTGTTGGAATTAAATCCTAATTTGAAATTAAAGAAGGGAGTAACAGACACCGTGGTCTAGTTGAGGATGGAGAGAGAGAGGAGGGTTAGGATCAAACACTACCTATCGGGTACTATGCTTATTACTTGTGTAACTGAATAGTCTGTACACCAATCCCCAGTGACACGCGATTTACCTATATAACAAACATGCACATGTACCCCTGAGGCTAAAATAATTGTTTTAAGTTTAAAAATAAATAAATAAATACACAAATAGAGATACCTGGTATTTGAAAATATTTGGATCCTATTCTTCAATCAAACCTGATTGCCAATAGTTAATATTAAATTAACTGAAATCTGAAATTAAATTCTGGAGTATCAGAGTTTTTGAAAATTACAAATTTCAATATACAGCCATGCATCATTTACTGACAGAGATACCTTCTAGGAAATACCTCCTTAGGTGATTTGGTCACTGTGTGAACATCACAGAGTGTACTGATAAGACCCTAGATGTTCATATCCTTTGCTCACTTTTTGATGGGGTTGTTTGTTTTTTTCTTGTAAATTTGTTTGAGTTCTTTGTAGGTTCTGGATATTAGCCCTTTTTCAGATGAGTAGACTGCAAAAATTTTCTCCCATTCTGTAGGTTGCCTGTTCACTCTGATGGTAGTTTCTTTTGCTGTGCAGAAGCTCTATAGTTTAATTAGATCCCATTTGTCAATTTTGGCTTTTGTTGCCATTGCTTTTGGTGTTTTAGACATGAAGTCCTTGCCCATGCCTATGTCCTGAATGGTATTACCTAGGTTTTCTTCTAGGGTTTTTATGGTATTAGGTCTAACATTTAAGTCTCTAATCCATCGTGAATTAATTTTCATATAAGGAGTAAGAAACAGATCCAGTTTCAGCTTTCTACTTATGGCTAGAAGACATTCATACAGCCAACATGCACATGAAGAAATGCTCATCATCACTCGCCATCAGAGAAATGCAAATCAAAACCACAATGAGATACCATCTCACACCAGTTAGAATGACAATCATTAAAAAATCAGGAAACAACAGGTGCTGGAGAGGATGTGGAGAAATAGGAACATTTTTACACTGTTGGTGGGACTGTAAACTAGTTCAACCATTGTGGAAGACAGTGTGGTGATTCCTCAGGGATCTAGAACTAGAAATACCATTTGACCCAGCCATCCCATTACTGGGGATATACCCAAAGGATTATAAATTATGCTGCTATAAAGACATATGCACACTTATGTTTACTGAAGCAGTATTCACAAGAGCAAAGACTTGGAATCAACCCAAATGTCCATCAGTGACAGACTGGATTAAGAAAATGTGGCACATATACACCATGGAATACTATGCAGCCATAAAAAAGGATGAGTTTGTGTCCTTTGTAGGGACATGGATGCAGCTGGAAACCATCATTCTCAGCAAACTATCGCAAGAACAGAAAACCAAACACCGCATGTTCTAACTCATAGGTGGGAATTGAACGATGAGATCACTTGGACACAGGAAGGGGAACATCACACACCGGGGCCTATTGTGGGGAGGGGGGTGGGGAGAAGGATAGCATTAGGAGATATACCTAATGTAAATGACGATTTAATGGGTGCAGCACACCAACATGGCACATGTATACATACTTAACAAACCTGCATGTTGTGCACATGTACCCTAGAACTTAAAGTATAATAAAAAAAAAAAAAAAAAAAGACCCTAGATGACATGGCCTAATAAACACATAGATTATATGATAGAACCCTTTGCTCCTAGGCTACCAACATGAACTGCATGCTACTTTACTGAACACTGTAGGCAACCATAACTCAATGGTGAGTATTTGTGTATCTAAATATATAAACACAGAGAAGTTACAGTAAAAATATGATATAAAAGATAAAAATAGAGCACTTAACATAAATGGCGTATGCAGGCATGCAAGTTCCTCTTAGTGTGTCAGTGAAAGAGTGGTAAGTGCATGGAAAGGCCCAGGGCATTACTAGACACTATGTAGACTTTGAAAACATTGGACACCTAGGTTATATTAATTTTTAAAAAAATTTTTATTCAATAATGAATTAAACTTAGCTTACTGTAACTTCTTTATAAACATTTTATTTATTTTAATATTTGACTCTTTTGTAGAAACACTTAGCTTAAAGATGGAGTCTTACTATGTCGCCCAGGCTGGAGTGCAGTGGCATGATCTTGGCTCACTGTAACCTCCACCTCACGGTTTCAAGCAATTACCCTGCCTCAGCCTCCTGAGTAGCTGGGACTACAGGCATCCGCCACCACACCCGACTGATTTCTATGTTTTTAGTAGAGAAGGGGTTTGGTCAGGTTGGTCTCAAACTCCTGACCTCAGGTGATCCACCCGCCTCAGCCTCCCAAAGTGCTGGACTACAGGCGTGAGCCACTGCGCCTGGCCAGCTGTTTTTTTATAGTTAAATTATTTTTATTAAGCAAAAGTACACTGTAAGATAGCAATAAAAAACATACAGCTATCAAACGAATAACATAGATTTAATATGTACATGTCCAGTTATAAGCAGATCTTTTTCAACCAAATATGGATTAAAAATACAGTATTTGCAGGATGTGAAATACGCATATCCAAGGAAGGCCAACTTTCCGTATACACAGGTTCTATAGGGCCAACTGCAGGACTTGAGTATGTGTGGATTTTGGTATATGCGAGAAGTCCTAGAGTCATTCCTCTGCTTATACTGAGGGATAACTATAGTATAGTAAACACTAGGAGATAAGAATTTTTCAGCTCCATCAAATCTTATGGGACTACCACAATATACACAGAATGTTATTGACTGAAATGTTATATGATGCATGATTGTATAAACATGCTATATCTCTCCATTTATTTTGATTCTTCCTTAATGTCTCTCAATAATTTGTTATTTTTATCTTTCGTATTTTCTCTAAATTCATTCTTAGTTACTTTGTATATTTGCTGCCATTAAAAAGTACATTATTAATTTAACACTAAAAATTGATATATAAAATCTAAAGTCACCAAAATTAAAGATAATATGAAGAGTGAAAATGTTCTAGAACAAATAATGGCTTCTCTCTCTCAATCTAATTATGAATTTGAACTAATCTCTTTAATAGAAAAGACATTATTATATTATTCTAATTCTTAAGCATTTCTAGTTCTCAGTGCCTAAATATTGTTTTTGGGATTTTGGGCTCAGTATGAAAAATGAACACACAGTGAACACATAAGAAATCATTATGTACTTTAAAAGTAAAAAATGGATAATTTTGATTATGATGAGGTTGATGGGTTAATTTTAATAGAGAGTCTCTGAAGCTGATGACTTATAATGATAAAAATGGTCATCTTACATTATTAATTAAGAAACTTTCCCATATTGCGCATTTTATTGTGTAAGTACATGTATGTAACACTGATTTGCTAGAGTTGTTTGATTAATCTTGATCATCTAATTGTTTAAAATCAATTCATAATCTCAATATTTTGTTCTTGATGTAAGCTACTATTAAGCTCAATCATCTTTTTTTAATAAAATATATATTATCTTATTGAGGAGGTAGAAATTTCAGGTAATAACCAAAAACAAAAACAAAAAAATAAAATATATGAAACAATGGTTTTCAAGATATTGGACATCAAGCAATAAAGGATAGAGTTCACTGAGAGACAAGAAAGAGCTAGGGTTAGCCCTAGGAATGCCTCCACTTACTGACATAAAATGTTTACAAGCACTGACACAGTGAAGGAAATCAAGGCAAAGTTCAGCTCACTCCCTGAGTTAAGAAGATGGAGCTTAGGTTCTGCATAGACTAAGGTAGGCAGAATTTACCACGCAGAATACCAGAGACAAGAGAACTTCACAGAGAATCTGGTATCTGTAGAGGGTATCCCTTGACTATTCAGCAGTGATCAGAACATAAATGTGAGCAAATCATTCAAAGCAAGGGAAATAACCAACCAAAAGGATTAGAGGAAAAGGTACATCTATTTCTCCTGATCAAAGTATAAAATCTAAAAATTTACAGGACATTGAATAGAGTATCCACAAGGTTGTTGCCTCAGCAGTGGTGAAGATTTAACCTTAAATTAACTGCTTCTCTCGTTTAATGGATTTTTAAAACCTACTTTTTTATCAATGAATTCATAAAAAGATCACATTGTTTCCAAATACAAAATTGTGTCCCAGAATACAGCTCAAGAGTATTTCTAGGAATATATAAATATCCAGCACACAAGGATGTAAAATCCACAATGTCTGGATCAAATAAAAGATCTCCAAGAATGCAGAGAAACAAAAACATGCAATTGGCCCTCTGTATACATGATTTTCACATTTGTGAATATGGAAGTTCAAATAAGGAACTTGAGTACCATGAATGTCGTATCTGCAGAGATCCTGGAACCAATTCTCCATGAATACAGAGGGCCAAATATATGCCCTAAAGTGAGGAGAAAATAAATTGATCGACTTTGACAAGAATTGAAACAAATATTACATTTAGCAGACAAGGATATTAAAGAAGTTACTACAGCTAAATTCCATATGTTCAAGAAGTTAGGTAGAGACATAGACAAATCTCAAGTCAAATCTTTAGAGTTGAAAATTACAATATCTGAAATAAAAATTCCACTGGATATGACTAATCACAATTAGACATTTCTTCCTTTTTTTTTTTTTTTTTTTTTTTTTTTTGACAGAGTCTTGCTCTGTCGCCCAGGCTAGAGTGCTGTGGCACAATCTCAGCACACTGCTGCAACCTCCACCTCCTGGGTTCAAGCGATTCTCATGCTTCAGCCTCCCAAGTAGCTGGGATTACAGGCTAGAAAGAGGGAAAGTGTTGAAAAACTAACTGTAGAGTACTATGCTCATTACCTGGGTGATGGGATCATTTGTATCCCAAACCTCACCATCATGCAATATATTCATGTAACAAATCTGCACATATACCCCCTGAATATAAAATAAGACCTAAAATTATTTAAAAACTAAACAAAATAAATATATTATTGAACCTATGTTGATATAAATAAATGGTCGAATAAATAAATGAGGGAGAAGAAACAATTTTTCACAGAGAAATTCCAAATAACAAATATAGAAGGAATGAGAAAAAAATCACCTTTAGAACAATAATGAAACAATTACTGAGGCAAGATGAACTCAAGAATACTAAAATTATTGGGCTAAAATTTAGGTACAAAGGATAATTGTAAGGCCTAAAATATCTTGTCCAAAATATGTGTTAAATTACTTTTGTAGTTTTACCATATGTCTACAAAATCTGTGATGCTGCTTTCTCTGGGAGAAGCTTAATCTATTTTCTTGATTTTGGGGTGGAAATGGTGACTTACTTCTAAATAATGGAGCTTGGAAGGAAAGAATAGTAACTTTAGGGTGGAGAAACCTAAGATATAGTACCTTAGCCATGTGATCAACATTACTATCACCAGCATTGTCAGGTGGACATCATGTATCGCTTGATATGATGTGATAAAGGGAACATGCCACCTTGTTTTATTTTTCTCCTAAAATCCATAACTTCAGGCTAATCATGGGAAAACACCTGGGGGAAAAACAAAACAAAACAAAACTAAGAGAAGGACATTTTGTAAAATACCTGATTACTACTCCCAGAGTGTCTAAGTCAGAAAAACAGAAAGGTGATGACATTGTCATGCATTGAAGCAGAATAATGAACCTACATAAATTACTAGTATATGCAGCTGGGTATTCTGAATAGATCCTGGAAGACTGGAGAAAGCCTGTAGTTAAGAGTATTACGCCAATAGTAATTTATTTTTTGACAAATGTACAATAGTTATATGAGATATAATATGAGGCAATGCTGCCTAAAAGATGTAAACTCTGTGCATTACTTTCGTAAATCTCATGCAAATGCAAAATTATATCAAAATATTTTTTTTAAAATTGTATGATGCTCATCATTGACTCAAAACTTACTGTTAAGACATAGTAGTTAAGACACTGTGGTACTGGAGTAGTATAGATGCAGATCAATGGAACAGAATTGAAAGTACTGAAGAGAACCACAGATACATAGTCAGTTGATTTCTGAAAAAATTCAAAGGCAATTCTATGTAGCAATGATAATATTTTCAACACATGGTAAAAGAACAATTAAGCATCCCTATAAAAAAAACAGAACCTTAATCTACACTTTATTCCTTATACAAAAATGAACTCAAAATGGCTCATGACCACAAATATAAACTATGAAAATAATTCTGTAAGAAACAGGAGAAAATTGTTGCAGCCATGATTTAAGCAAATTCCATATTACTATAACATCAAACCAAAAACATATTCCATGTAAAAATAAGTAAATTGTACTTAATCAAAATTAAAGACACTGCTAAGAGAACAAAAGACATCCCATGCTACGAGAAAAATATTTGCAAGTTACTGGATAAAAGGGTTTGGATCCGGAATATATACAGTCTTTGCAAAACTCAATAAGTATGTAATCAACCCATTAAATACAGGCAAAAGATTTGAACAGATAATTCACCCAAGAAGATATACGAAGGGTAATAAACACATGAACAGATGCTCAACATCATTAGTCATCAGGGAAATGTAAATTATTACATCACTATATATTACCAGACAACTAATTGAATGATTTAACACACACACACACACATACACACACACACACACAGAGAATACCAAGTGCTTCACGTTTGTGAGGCTGCAGAACAACGGGAATTCGCATACATTGATGCTGGAAGTATAAAAAGTACAGCTGCTTTGGAGCAGAGTGAGACAGCCAACTATAAACGGGTCCCTGAAGAATCTCCAATCAGCTGCGCACTGGGAGAACAGGGTGGAGCCACACCCATTTGCAAGTGGGAAGAGCCTGGCCCCTCCTGTTCCTGTGGTAACCTGGGATTCAATCGATGACATGGGAGTGCCTGTTAACAGTAACCCCTCTCACTTTGCTGTGCTGTTCTTCCTTTTTCCTTTGCTTCCAGTAAATTCCTTTCCCCTTTGCCCTTCAAAGTGTCTGAGAGCCTAATTTTTCCTGGTCGTGTGCTAAGAATCTGATTTTTAGCTGAACTAAGGAGAAAGTCTTGCAACAAGAGTTTGGCACATTTATATAAACATAAACATATGCTTACTATATGACACAGCATTCCAACTGCCAAGTATATATTCAAGTAAATTAAAATTTTGTTTACAAAAGCCTGTATGCAAACATGTATACTAAGCCTGTATGCAAACATGTATACTTTGCTCATATTTGTTAAACACTAGAAACAGCCCAAATATACTTCATTTATTGAATTAATAAATAAATTGTGGTGCATCCATACAATAGTGGAATAGCAATATCATAATGCTACTCCTCAATAAAAAAATAAATTATTAATCTATGCAATAACATGAATAAATCTCAAATGGATTATGCTGAGTAAAATAAGTCAGAATTTAAAAGTTATATATGATTCCAGTTATACAGCATTCTAAAAGAGACAAAACTACAGTGACAGAAAGTGGAGTGGAGTAGAAGTTGCTTGGGACTGGGCATGAACAGAAGTGTTGACTGCAAAGAGGGATTGTGGAGTTTGGGGAATGATTTTGATAGACATGACTGCAAGCATTTGCCAAAACTTGCAGAAATCTTCACTAAAAAGAGTTGTACCAAATATAAATTATATCTTAATATAAAAAACAAAAACAAAAGGAAAAATATTGATCCCTTTTCTAGTTTTCTTTACAAACATCTAGGATTTCAGCATTTACTTTAGCTCTAAAATGACATTTTAAGTAGAACTTTTTGATGAAAAACATTTAATTCCCATGAAATTGTACTATAAATACTTTTTTTGCCCTGCATACTTCCTGTAGTGAATAAAGATAATGAATCATTAGTTCCTGAAATAATTTGATCTTAAGGATACTCATGTATAATAAATTTATAATAAATAAATGTTAATGTTAATAAGTGAACTTTAAAGAATGATTTTAGTGTAAAATTTGTCCTACAATGATGTTTGAGATTGAAACTAGAAATGGAACTTTATTAATGAGAAATGAGTATCAAACTGTATTACTCCAAAAGTTTATCAGACAAAACTTTAAATAAGTTAGAAGTTGACATAGAAAAAATAATAAACATTGATAATGATATATTGGTTATGTCTTCTTTGCATAATGGGGAAATTACTCTACTGTTGTTAAATAATTGTAAGCATAAGATATTCCTGAAGATGTTAATGATGTAAATGCAGTTGATAAAACCACTGTTAGTGATACAGTAATAATGTATATTCTGTTAACTGCTCCCCTTGAACAGCATTTTTCAGTAAGCAAGAGATTCAAGGCCATTTATTCAATTAAAATGGGATTACTTAGACAGAAAACCATATTAGTGGACCAGATAACAATACCATAGTGTTTTAAAAGGCTTTTAAAACAACTGTTTTAGTGTTATTTTATCCCTAAGTACCCTATTCTATCATTGTCAAGAGATGTCCAACTCCAGATTGAATACAGCTCCGTTTCCAATATCCTCAAATATTTGTAATCAATGTGTATTGCACATATGTGTATAGATACAATGTACTTTGGATCTGCATATGTGAGAAGTTTTATTAAATATATGCATTAAAAATAAGAACTTCTAGTATTTATGGTTTATGTTTATCCCCACTATTTCATTTACCACTTTAGCAAAACACAGTATGTGCATAAATAATGATAAAAGAAAAACTTCAGCCAAATTAAACGTAAAAGAGTTTAATTGAGCAATGAACGATTCATGAACTGGGCAGCCCCCAGAATCACAGCAGAGTCACAGAGACTCCAGGAGTGCCTCGTGGTAAGAACATATTTATAGACAAAAAATGTAAAGTGGCGTACAGAAATCAAAAGTGAGCTACAGAAACAGCAAGATTGGTTACAGCTGGGCATGTGCCTTATTTGAATGCAGTCTGAACACTCAGCAGTCTACGAGTAGTTGACGTATGGCCGCTGGGACTGGCCAACAGTCAGGTATTGTTACAAGTTCATGCTATTAAGTTAGGTTTTTTTTTCTTTTTTTTGGTGAGACAGAGTTTTGCTTTTGTTGCCCAGGCTGGAGTGCAACAGCACAATCTGGGCTCACTGCAACATCCACCTCCCAAGTTCAAATGATTCTCCTTCCTCAGGTTCCTGAGTAGCTGGGATTACAAGTGTCCGCCACCACACCTAGCTAATTTTTGTATTTTTAATAGAGACAGGGTTTCACCATGTTGGACAGGCTGGTCTCGACCTCCTGACCCCAGGTGATCCTCACACCTTGGCCTCTCAAAGTGCTGGGATTACAGGAATGAGCCACTGTGCCCTGCTAGGTTTTCAATTTGTCTATTAAGCTAGGTTACAGTTCACCCACAAGGACTCAAATATGAAAGTACGGAGTCCTTCTGAGGCCATATTTAGTTTGCTTTAACAATTTTCCCTTTTTGGTCATTTTCTCAATTTTGAGAGAACAACCATAACCTTTGGTGTCATTATCGTAAATGTACTTAAATGGTTTTGAAACCCACTGGGAAGCAGAGCAGTTGGTTTTGCAAGGAGGGAATAAGGACTGAGTAGAGGGTACCTCCTTAGGCTGGGGCATCCTGTTTACAGGAGAAAAAACAAAACCTGGCCTGTTCAAGGATCTGTGTGTTTTTTTGAAGCCTTAGTTTGATTATGTCACATTTAGCATGAGTGACTCCATTTTAGTTTGGTTTGGTTTCTTGGGGCCTAGTGCATAAACTCAGTTCAAAATAATGGCCTCCCATAATTTGGTTTTAAAAGATGTCCCCCTGTGTGCCAGGTTCTCACTTACGTGAGAGTGTGACCAAAACTTAAGGCCTTACCACCACTCTCAGTTACCATCATTTTGGGTTTCCAGTCTCAGCACATCAGTCATAGGTTATGGTGTCCTCGTGGTGGCACATTTATTTCGGCTTTTCTCATTTCAGTTGAAGAAAAACCATTTGACATTCTGGAAATGGAGGCATGCAAACATTTAAAACTTTTGAGAAAATACAGCACACCAGGGAGACTATCATTATGACTGTCAGGAGGATAATAACAAGAGTTTGGAGTGTGCTTCTCACCTAGGGTCCTCATAAACCAAACCATGTAAAATTAAATAGATTAAAGAATGAGCTAGATAAAGAGTCTACTCGCTTGAGTAAGTGGTCTTTTCACTAATCCCCTACAACTGATTTTTTATAATCTACATTTGATATATTTCTCCAGAGGCCACAAGTGTCAGCAGCTGCACAGGTACTTTTCTGTTTAGCCAATTCTATTATTTAGTTTAATTTCACAAGTGAATTTAAAGTGTGTTGTGTAACGATAGCCTTTAAAGTAGAATTTGCTGTAGAGCCTATTATGAGGGAGACATTTCTAATTATTTCCTCTTTTATTCTAAACTGTGGAAAAGGACCTAACAAATGATGTCTTTCTAGAAGAGTGAAGGCTCTCTGGCAATGTTCTCTTTGATCTATGATGTGGGTTAAGAAGAGTTTTGACTGATTATAAGGCAATATATGTACCACTAAAGTTTCTCACCTACATTGGGCCTTCATCTTTCATCTATTAAAGTATAAGTTTATTCATGTATAAGGTTGGCTGCAAAAATCTTCACAAATAAAAGTATACCCTATAACTGCATTTCTCTTTTTCATTTGTATTGTTCATAGAGGCATAAACAAAGAAAAATATTCAAAGATAAGAGTCTTGTGATAGTAGACATTTTGAGCCATGATCTTGGGAAAAGCTGTTCATATCAAGGATGCCATCTTCTTCTGGGGAGAAACTTTCCTGGTTAGTTTTGCTTTAAGGGTACTAATGGGTGTACAGTTCCAGGAGCATGGAGGGACCTTTCTCAGTTGTGAGATTAGGAACCCAAAGTTCAAGGCTCCAAAGTTTCGCAGTAGTGTGGATGCCGAGGACAGTCTTTCTCTGATGTTCTCAGAAGATCCAATCTTTAGGTTCTAGATTGTGAAGGAATTGTCCTCTGTGAACCATAAAAAGCTTTCTGTACATGGTGAAAATACACTGTAGCATAATAATCTATTGTTACAATAGCAGCCTCCTTGCATGGGAAAGCTTTTTACAACCAGAAAATATGCATCGAAAATAACAATTGAATGAAATCCCTTTACAGATATTTAAATGGCCCATTGGGTAGCCAAATGTACCTGAAGCTTTGATTGTCTTTCCAGGAATATGGAACCAAACATTGGTTTTAAACTATTTCCACAATTTATAAGTCACCACATCAATGTATTCCATTTGAATTATTTTATCTTTTCCATGACAAGTCATGGAATGGAGAACCTTTAATAACAAAAGCTTTTAGCACTCAGGAGGGACAAGGTGGCCGTCTTGGGTCTTTATGAGTGCATGCTTAACATCGGACTTATGTCCTCTTGAATACCAGTTGTTTCTCCAATTTAGCTGCATAGCACTGAAAACTAATGGATTATCATAGGTAATTTGACTTAGACCATGTAGTTCATTCAAATTGTATATTTAAACAATTTTAGTACTGGCTGATTTAGCATGATAATCTAGAGTCTGATTTTGAACAGGTTTGTTAAATACCAAACGTTTAAAACATTAGATATTATAAAATAGAATCTTAGGTTACCAAAAGTCATTTACTTAGCCAAAATGATAATTCAAAAAATTTTTAAAGGAAAAAGTGTTATGCTGATAAGACAGGAGACTTAGCTTTCCAAACAAGACCCAATGAAGAGAGCGTGAGGCCAACTGATGGTCTCCTTTCTTTCCTTTTCCCCTATTTTCTTTTGTAGTTTACTTAAAAGGTAAACAAAAACCTTTCATTAGCTTTTACTATTACATAAAAATCCTCTTTAAAAGAGAAAAACACATTTTATGTTTTCATTAGTATATTTTAAATATTAAAGCTAGTTTTTAATAACATGTTATAAATCTATTCAGTCTTAGTTAGTTTGACCATAAGGTAATATTTTTTATAAATCTTTTATAACCATTTACAATATTTTTTCAAGAAAACTCTGTTGTGCTTTTATTCCAATGTCCAATTTATGGAAAAAAAATGAATAATGTCATTTTAACTTTTTTCAATATGTTCACACATAAAATATCTTACAATTAATTTTTATAAACCTTCCACAACTTGTTCAAACCTCTAGCTTTACTTAATTTGAAACAATCCTTTAACCCTCTAACCTAGGCAAAAATTTACATTCCCATACCTTCTTATAATCTCTTACAAAAACACATTTTATTCTACTTAAACATCTTGTATGTAAACTTATTTTTTCAGTAGTCTCAATTACATATTACAATGTTAACTCTTGGAGACTTTTACTTTGGGTGAAAACCTTGGTAAGTAAGGGATTCTAATTATGTGCTAGGCATGGAGCCTAGCCTGGGACACACCAGGCAGAAATGCAGAAAAGGGCTGACTCTCCTGCACAGCTAGGGGGGATGGCTAACCAGTCCACATATCCCCAGGCCTTATCTAGAACCTAATATCTCCAAGGCAGGTAAATTGAACAATTTTCAGCAGCCTAGGAAGCAGTTTATAACCTTAAAGCATTTAGTAAACTTAGTATCTGACCTGCTTAATTTAGACCAAATGTCTTTACTTCCCCAATAATTTTCAAAACTATCTTTATTTCCCCAAGATTACTTAAGTCACATGAACTAAAAGGCATTAACACTTTATTTTGCTTTAAAAATATTTAAGCGCTTGTTTTTGTTTAAGCCAATAAATTAGAGCTCTTTTATATAAACTTTATGCACAGAAATATATAATTACACAGACAGATGGAAGATTACTACAGTAGTTGAAAGATTTTTCATTCATCTGTTTTTAAGTTTCTCACCCAGTTATTTGCTTTATGGTGGAGTCCTTGGAAGTACAGGGCCAGGAAAGGGATTTCTGGTGCCTCCTGTTTTTCCCATGGAGTCCAGGCTGTTCAAGCCTGAATATCCACTTTTAATTAAGCTTGCTTTTAACCATAGCACAATTTAATAAAGCCCTTTTAAAATTTCTTATTACCCAATTTTAGCCAGGCCAAACGGCCGATATTTCTGGCTTTTGAATTTTACCAAAGGTAACCTCCCAGGTGCTCAGAGAAAGGAAAATTTAAAATAGTCTGTGGAGGTAAAGACAACAGGTCTGGCAGATATGAAACCAGAAAGGACTTACTTTCTAAGCAGGGAATCCCACCTCCAGACCACCATTGCGAAAGGGCAAGAACGTAGCTACTGAGCTATAGCACAGGACAGTCTCTGTCATACTTCCCTGCAGGAGTCTAGAGTAGTTAATTTTGAGCTTGTAAAGATTTTTAACTACTCAAGATAACTTTTAGAGCTAACTATGACATAAACCCTAGAATTCCTATTCCCTGGAAGGCGGAGACCAAAAGTACTGCCATGTGGTTACAAGGTCAAGCTCCCAAGAACATAAAACAAGATAGTGACCCCATCTATTTTTTTTTGGTTTGTTTCAGGGACCTGCAGGAAAGTTTGTTATTGACCAGCTTGCTGGGCCATCTTGAGTGCAAGCTTATGGGGTCCTAAGCTCATGTTTTATCCTAAGGTACCCCGCGAAAGAGAAAAACAAATTCACAGCACGTCAATTTAAGGACTAGCCTCACAATTCTTTTTCTCGTTAATAAGAAATTTACAGAAGAGATAAACAGTGATTTTTATCATTCATTCAACCGTTTGCACAGAGAGAGGGAAGCCAAAAATCTGACTGGTAAGAAAATCTTACCCTTTTGCCCGCATGCTAGGCTTCTGGGTTCCCTTTTTCTGAGCAGCCCTAGGGACTCAGCTTGTGGCACCATCGTGCTGGGGGCCAAGACGCATCATAAAGGAAAATTATCTTTTTTCATTCTGGCCAGATCAAAATACATGTGATAAAACGTAGACATTAGCCGCTCTGCTTAGCACCCAGTATCAAACTGGCAAGTCTCAAATTTGCCCTCAGATGGGCCCCATCATCTTTAATCCAACCTCCAACTAGGAGTTTCAACACGTGGTCTCTGGGCAAGATAGTCACCCTGAGTAATAGAAAAGATAAGAAAGGGAAAGGAGAAAGAAAAGCATTGCCTGTGGCAGGGCGGAGAAGGCAAAATGATCAGCGAGGCCAGAGAAGGACCCCACCCATTGTAGTGACACTGAAAAGTTCAGGTGGCTGCTTCTCAGTAGCAAAGGGATTTTTTCCAGCAGTCTCATCACCTCTAGTTTCCCCTTTTAGGGAGGAAAAAGCTTCCCATATCCCATGATCCTGCACATGCCTAATCCTGTCACCCACAGCCATCAGCAAAGAGGGCAAGGCAGATTATTCCAAAGAGAATAGCAGCTGACATCCTGTTGTGCCAAACCTGTTCTTAGCCAGAAGGGACTTTACCCAGAGCCCTCACTTTTAAACATACTTCAGTGCACTCTTGTTCATTCGGAACGTTCCACTGTTACCTTTAGTAAGATTTTGCAGTTTCGGTATGACTTTGCTGCCTCCCAGGCCTAAAGTATAAGCCAGAAGGAACTCAGTTTTCCCAAAATGAAGGATCCCATTTTGCCTAAAATACTGACTTTACTCTCAGGTTCTCTTGATTAACTTGGCCAGTGATTTTTCCTACCTAAGCTTGCAAGAAAAATGAAACAAACGGGTAGAATACAAAAATCCCTGTGAATTTTCAAAAGCCAAATTTTATAACCCCTGTAATATTACTGCTTACTATCAGTTCCTTTCTGACCCAGTCAGATGTAAGAGACCTCTAGATGGATCTAAGCCAGTTAATTCCCAGATCAAATCCATTCCTGGACCCAATCTAGTTTCTTTCTCGACTCCAAACCCAGTCTGGATCAGAAATTTGCTCAAGGAAACTCAGAGAGCTCAAAAAACAAATCCATGGAGCTTCAAAATCCAAGAGGGAGCTCACCCACGATCCCAGCTGCTCTGAGAGACCAATGGACACAAGTGGGTCCTGCAGGTACTTTGTGTGTTCACTCCGTGATCCTGGGGGTTGCTAGAAGCTCCACTTTGGATCCCACTTCTGACACCATCTGATAAAAGAAAATCTTCAGCTGAATTGAATTTAAAGGAGTTTAATTCAGCAATGAATGTCTCCAGGTGCCTCATGGTCAGAACAAGTTTATAGACAAAAAAGGTAAAGTGATGTACAGGAATTGGAAGTGAGGTATAGAAACACGGATTGGTTATAGCTAGGCTTGTGCCTTATTTGAATGCAGTTTGAACACTTATAGGTCTATGAGTGGTTGAAGTATGGCTGCTGAAGTGTGGCCAACACTTAGCTATTGTTACCCATGCATCTGTGCATACTATCGTTAGGTTTTCAATTTTTTTTTTTTTTTTTTTTTTTTTGTGGTAGAGTTTTGCTTGTCACCAAGGCTGGAGTGCAATAGTGCAATCTTGGCTTACCACAACCTCCACCTCCTGGGTTCAAGCGATTCTTCTGCCTTAACCTCCTGAGTAGCTAGGATTACAGGAATCCACCACCACATCCAGCTAATTTTTGTACTTTTAGTAGAGATGGGGTTTCATCATGTTGGATAGGCTAGTCTTGAACTCCTGAACTCAGGTGATCCACCACCTTGGCCTCCCAAAGTGCTGGAATTACAGGCAATTACACTGCGTCAGCCAAGTTTTCATTATTGTCTGACTGTTAAGGTAGGTTACAGTTCATTCACAAGGACTCAGATATAGAAGTACAGTTCTTCTCGGGTCATGTTTGGTTTGCTTTAACAATAGACATAATAGTCTTTTTCTAATTTAGTGTGAATAGTTATATACTTTGTTATAGAAATATTAATATTCATATAAACATGTTATTACTATGATAGACTGTTGCACGTTATTGAGAATATTACATAGTTTGCAAATATATAGACACTACTACTCTAAAAATAAAGCAAATGGTAAATTCTAAAACATATCTAACCCAGAATATTTTATATATGCATTTTAGAACTATAATTTCCCATATATCACGAGTTAGATAGTCCATCCTGCAGTTGTTTTTATTTTCCTCTAATCTCTGAAAGATTATTTACAGGAAAGAGCTTTTTATTCCCCAAAGATATTGTGAAGCATTACCTGTAAACATTTTGGGGGGTTCATGTCACATTAATAATTAAATGTCATTCAATACTATAGATCTATAAATTCCCTGGTTCATTGTCTAGAAACATTTATAATAATTTATAAATACTAGTAGAAAAGTATTTATCTCATCTATTTTTTAACTTAAATACATAATGCTGTTCATATTTTCTCCTTTTTCTCTTTCTCGTGCTCTCTCCCAATTTCTCTTTCTTTACCATTCCCTCCCTTCCTTATCTCTCTCTATCTCTACAGCTATTTCTATCTCTTTTTTTTTTTTTTTTTTTTTTTTTTTTGAGACAGGATATTGCTCTGTCACCCAGGCTGGAGTACAGTGGCACTATCACAGCTCACTGCAGCCTCCACCTCTCAGGCTCAAGTGATCCTCCCACCTCAGCCTCCCAAATAGTTGTGACTACAGGTGTGTGCTACCATGCTTTGCTAATTTTTGTAGTTTTTGTAGAGACAGGGTTTCGCTGTGTTGCACAGGCTAGATCTCAAATTCCTGGGCTCAAGCTATCATCCCTCATCAGCTTCCTAAAGTGCGAGGATTACAGGCGTGAGCCATGGCCTCAGGCCTCTATCTAACTTCCATTTTACCTACAGTTAAGAGAAACTCTTCTCTTGGACTTCCTGGATCAGGCTCTTCTAATCAGACGTATGTTTCCCTTTTTAATTGTCTTCCGTATATCTTCATCTTTTTTGAGTATACTCATCCTCTCATTTCACTGTTTCAGGTATTTTAAATAATTTTCCCTTAAACAATGTCTAGTATTCTGCACATTCATTTTAATGTCTACATTTTCTAACAATTCTAATTGCCATTTTTCCCAATGTATTTTTTTGTCTTAATATACAGTAGTTCCTCAAATAATGTCATTTCATTCAATGTCATTTTGTTATAACACTGCCTAGAAAGAAATCTATTTCTGGCTGGGGCCACTGACTGTGTGGAATTTGTAGTTCTCCCCATGTCTGCCTGGGTTTTCTTTAGGTACACCAATTTCCTTTGTGAAAAGAAATAAAATTTAAAAGCTGTTGGAACTCCAAAAAACATTTTAAGCCTTGAGAGAAATATCACTGTAATCTGAG
Organism: Macaca thibetana thibetana; assembly: GCF_024542745.1. NCBI lineage: Eukaryota > Metazoa > Chordata > Mammalia > Primates > Cercopithecidae > Macaca > Macaca thibetana. The sequence continues at coordinate 59,711,631 of NC_065584.1, forward strand.
CCCCATATGATTACAACTTCTGTTCTCAGATTATAGATTAACTTGCTTTCTTCTCGTACAATTACTAAAGAGAATGAAACAATGTCAGGGACAAAAACCTCCTGCCTTCTTAATTAGTGACGCTTATTATAGATTAACTACCCCTTTTTTTGTCCTGCTTTGCTTAGACCAGATGACAGAAAACCCATGATTATTACATCCTCTTTATAAAGTGCTAAATGTACCCTTCCCCAAAAGAAACACTGCCTATAACTAATCAACTGCTATAATTATGTGCCAGCCTTGTATAATACAAATAATGTAATCCTGCTGAAAACTCCTCTGTCTCTGCCTTTACATAAAATTGTAACATTCCTGCTTTGGAATGCTGACTCCATTCTTTTGGCATTGGTGTTTCCAGGTGGTCTAGCCTCATACTTTGTGCTTGAACAAATTATCTTTCAATTAGATTCTGATCCTTTTGATTATCTTAGGTTGACCCCTCTTGCTTCCCAAATATGTGCAAGTTTGATGAACCAGTGTTTAAATTTCCCAGTCTGAGAATGTGTAGGCATATGGGTGTGTTGACCCTGTGGTGGGATGATGCCATGTCCAGGGCTAGTTCCTATCTTGTTCTTTGCACTGCCAGGAGTTTCCAGCCACCCACCTCTTTTTTTCGTTGTTGTTTTGTTTTGTTTTGTTTTGTTTTGAGACAGAGTCTCGCTCTGTAGCCCAGGCTGGAGTGCAGTGGCGCAATCTCGGCTCACTGCAAGCTCCACCTCCTGGGTTCACGCCTTTCTCCTGCCTCAGCCTCCCGAGTAGCTGGGACTACAGGTGCCCACCACCACACCCGGCTAATTTTTTTTTTTTTTTTTTTTTTTTTTATTTTTAGTAGAGACGGGGTTTCACCATGTTAGTCAGCATGCTCTCGATCTCCTGACCTTGTGATCTGCCCACCTGGGCCTCCCAAAGTGTTGGGATTACAGGCATGAGCCACCACGCCTGGCCCACCCACCTCTCTTGACTGGAATATGTGGGTTAGAAAATAAATGAAAAATTATTGTAAAATAAAAATTTTTAATAAGTCTACAATAATCATATAAATGCATGACAATAAATGACACAATTTCATGGTGACAGGAGGAACTCCTGACAACTGTCACTCACTCACCACTGTCACTCACTGAATAACCAAAAATAAAGTAAATAATTATTTTACTTGTTTTTATTAATCTTTCTTAAATGTAAATATGGCTCACATGTATTTCAATGTTTAATATTAGAAGTGTTTTGAGTCTTTATTTAGAAGTTTGGTTATATTTTTGTGACAACAAATATACTTTAGGAACTTTTACTCTTGTTTATATCAATGAGCCTATGGTAAAATTGGTTTCATTATACATTGTTTTGCTCAAAGTCACAGTTTCCAAGAACCTACTGATGAGGTTAAGTGATGATTTACTGTACTGTTCTTTTTTTAAAATAACAGATATTATAATTGTAAATTGTTTACAAACCACTTATACAGTATTACTCTTTATGGACAGATATTGCTGTTACAAAAAATAACAATAACGTATTTCTTTCTGTCCCATGGCACAATAGAGTATTTTAATTTTCTATTTCCTAATCCATTAATAATTCTCTTAATGCTTGCAGCATTTAGGGCATCCTTCTTTTATGGAGTAGTAAAACTGCAGAGAGCAAATGTTAAATTCACTTTGACATGCAGCTCTGCTCTCATCAAGCCCACATGACACTGATCCTTGGTGTCAGTTCAACGTGATGACATAAAAATAAATATCCTCTCAACAAAAGTATTTGAGCATGGAGCATTTAGGACTTTACTTACTAAGAACAGTAGATTTGTAGGCTTTTAGAACATAGTTAACAACCCTTAAAAGATGTTCATCCACTTTTTGGCTTGTTTTGGTGAACGAGCTGCTTACTAAGCTGGTCCTTTGCATCTATAAAGTCATTATGAGACTATCCATGTCTAAAATGTCCATCATTATTGACACATGAGATGTCATCATAAGTTTAACCCCTCTTTCTCATGGAAAATGGTTTCAAAGTACAGAGCTAATTTGAACTTGTGAAATCGAAGTTGGATCCTATGAATGTTCTCTTTTAATGAGCTCTTTGCAGTATCTTTCAGACATACCTGAACCAGTGAGCAAAGATTTAAAACTTCTTTTCTTTCCATATGCTCATTAGTCTTTGAAGGTTCTCGATTTATGAAAATTTCTTAATTTGAGCTGCATTTTGACTAGGCTTAAAGCCATATCTTATGCTTACTTTTGAGCATTTAAACTATAGTTCCCCACTATTAGATCTTATATACTAACCTTCTCCCACACAATCCTCAGTCAGTACTGCATATGCCTGTACATAAAGCACTCACATCAAATTCTCTCCTTTTTGTGCATGTAAAGATTTACTTTTTTGGGTTTTTTTTTGTTTGTTTTCTAACTGCAGCCACATTTTCTTACACAAACTGACTAACAGATTGAGCCTCTATGTATTGTCTTTGCTTAACTCTGAAACCATGATCTATGTTTATATTTTTATAGTGTTAGCATTTCATGTCAGCCTGGAATACTATCTTGCCAAGCAGTCACCTACATAGTCTACTATATAATACATTTTCATCTGTTTTTTTGAAGAAGAAAAGATTAATGAAATAGAATCCTAGAAATTTTCTTGATATCAACTCTTGTTTTCATATTCATCTATATTCTACTGTATGTACACATGATTTGGGCTGCTTTTTCACTTGCTACCACTTCCTATTCCATCCCTTGTAGATCATTTTTAAAGACTGAATACAAAACAGAGTTTCTACCTCACCATTTCTTTGGTAAAACTAGATATAAACATGTAATCCTTTGCATTTTAGTAGTATTTTTAGTTATTATAACAAAAAAAATAGGAATAGCAAAGTAATGAACAGGAGAAAAAATGAAAAAACCTAATGTACCCCAATTTTTTTTACAATCATGATATCTGACCTCTATTTTCTCGTTTCCCTCTATGATTTCACTTTTGCATTTGCTTATTTATATTAGTAATCTCCCAATCCCCATTTATTCTATTAAGTTTCCACTCCCAAATCCTTAAGTCCATCATCTGATTTATTTATAAAAAGTGTTTATCCCTTGTCTCACATGTGTCATTTGTAGTTTTAGGAATTTGAAACTAAATGCAAAGTTTGGTCATAGATTGGACATTATTTTCTCTTGACATTTCTTTAAAAGTTTTTATGAAGGAAGACAGAAAGATGAACCAATCTACATCTACATAAAGCTTGCCTGTGCTAACAGGAACTTGAAAGGAAAAAAAAAGAAAGAAAGAAAAGAAAATTGCCAGTAAGGTGATAGGTAAGCATTTCAAAAGACATGATCACTTGTTGGACTAAGCTGAAGCCAGTAGCAGAGATTTTTAGCAAAGATAAGTAAACCTATGATAAAACCCTTCCAAACTTCTGACCCACAATATCATGATTTGAATGGCCTGAAATTCCTGCAATTTCAGGACTTCTCAACAGTTAGTGATTACCTATGACTGGTAACAAGGTTTTGATCAATAGTGTTATTGTAGCCAAGAGACACTTAAAGAGTACTAGGTCACACTTGGGTAACGACATCAGTATATTCCTGGTCCTATTGTGACTTCATCATTACCAATTTTTTCTTTTTGCTCCTTTTGTTCATGTCCATGAGTTATATTGCATTCAAAAAGTTGTCTAGATTTCCGTTTACCTCCCCCTCTGACTTCAACATGGCCAAGTCAGGCTGAGGACCCCTAATCCCCTATCTTTTTGAGGATCATTGGTTTGCCATGCCTCATTTAGTTTCCAATTTTAATCTCCACTGTTGTTTCCTTTCTAGCTACAGCAGATTTCCTGACAAGGCTGATTGACTGACTGGCTTTCAACGTATTGTTCTTGCTTAAGTCTGAACTTTATGTTTCTAAACTGGGAAGCTGTCACCTGTAACCAGACATCAAAATGATTACATTAACCGTAATGACAATAACTAAAATATGTGTTTGATATGTACCAGTCACTGTGCCAAGTACTACACCATGATTTATCTCATTTAGCCCTCATAAACATACAGTTTATATTATTACACTCATTTTACATGAGGAAACTGAGTTTCAGAGAGTAAGTAGTTTAAATTGGGCCACACAGCTAATAATGCTAGAAAAACATGATCTGAATCTAGCTGGATGGGACTCCAGATCTCAACCACACTTACCATACTATCTCTTTCTACCTGCTTTTAAACATTTTTTTCTGATTGAATTTTTAAGATAAGTGATTTATTTAAACCCCAAGTCATTAATCCTGACTAACTTCTTCACAACCTTATTTTCCACAGTGTGGGGGTGTAACAAATGGCTTATTTAAAGCTAGAGCTACCTTGGGTCTTTTTGTCAGTTTTAATGACTATTAGGAATCAATGAAATAACTGAATCAGAATTATTATCTTAATTTTTTAAATGTGATTCCTATTTGTCTAGCTACTGTTTCTTGGGGAAAAATCTAGCAAATCTATGATTTAGGTTCAATGCCGTATTTTAAAAATTATAAGATCTTTGTACCAAGAATAGACTCCTCAATGGTCCATGCCATTCCTAAATTATAAGCAGCTTAAATCTAAAACTATGTTCTCAATCATAGCTCCCAGTCCAGTTCCTAGTCCTTGTGATTAGTCTTCATGCACATTCTCCCATTCTCCCTTCTCTTCTTCTTTCTCCTAACTGATCCAGAACTATGCCCCCACTGTCCTGCCCTCTCAAATCAAAGTATCTTTGAGTTTCTTTCATCATATGTCAGTGGTAGCTCTGCCAATCTGCACACCCCCAGATGGCTAAGAAATACTTTTAGATCATCTAATCATGTGATTTTCAGATTCCTGATTTATAAGAAGATTATGTTTCATAAATTGATTGGGTTAGATAAGGGACTACTAAAATTTCATTATTTCTTTCAACTGTTGTTATGACTATGACTATATTTAGAATTAAGTGATTTGTTTTAATATAGGTATATATGAAGCCAGGATAAGGAAAAGAAAGGGAAAGTAATTATTTCCTTTTAAAAAGTGGAATGATGCTAATATGGCCAAAATGTGACTGACTTTGTCTGGCATCAGTTTAATTGTATTATATCCATCAGCAAGAACATAGGTGAAGCAGGTCAGTAGTCATTACTTCTTGATAAGACTTACATTCAAGGTTCCAATTTCAGATTGTATTCCTAAAGTATTCCTATGATTTAAATTTGCAAATGGAGTGGTTTTTAGCTCCTAGTTCATGTGATAGAATGACTAACTTAAGCATCAAAACTGGCATCAAAATTGAAGAACACATTTTATTTCCAAAATAGAAGATAGAAGATATTGTTTTAATATAATACATTCCAAATTTTGGTAGTAAGAGTATAGAAGGATCATAAACATTTAAAGTGATAAAAATTAGACTATTCAAGAATGTAACTCACAGAAAATCAGAGAATATTAATTTTTTTTTTTTTGAGACAGAGTCTCGCTCTGTTGTCCAGGTTGGAGTGCAGTGGCACGATCTCGGCTCACTGAAAGCTCCACCTCCTGGGTTCATGCCATTCTCCTGCCTCAGCCTCCTGAGTAGCTGGGACTACAGGCACCCACCAGCAAGCCCGGCTAATTTTTTGTATTTTTAGTAGATACGGGGTTTCACCATGTTAGCCGGGGTGCTCTCTATTTCCTGACCTCATGATCCGCCCGTCTCAGCCTCCCAAAGTGCTGGGATTACAGGAGTGAGCCACCGCGCCCAGCTGAGAATATTAATTTTATATAATACCAATGTGCAATGCAGATCATTCAATAAGAAATCTTTGCTACAATTTGATAACTTGATTATTTAAAATTGTCAACTGTGTCTCTGACTGACCTGTAAAAATTTAAATATCTGAACATTTTTCTATAGTTTTATGTAATAACTGTAAGCCAAATTTGAAAAGAAATCACAGAATATATTTTAAAATCCAGTTCCCATCTGGTGTCTCACAGCTTGAGTTTTCTTTCAAGGTGATTTTTAAAATTGTATGTCACGTAGAGATGTCAGTAAGCAATGATGCATAACCATGTGTGGACTAATTTATGCCACAAACACTCATTTGAAGAAGGAAGAGAGAAATGAAACTTGGTTATGTTTACTTGTTACAGAATCACAGAATCAAGTACTGTATTGACAACAAATGTTCATAGAGTTCATAAAGTCAAAAAAAAAAAACTCTTTTAACATTTAATGGGGATATAGTCACAAAACTTGTATACTAGAAATCTTTATTTTTAGAACTTTTAGAAATGTATAATAACATGGAAAATGAAAAAATTGCTAAATCAGCTACAAAATTCAGAAATGTTGGTTTTCTCATGATCTTTTTTAATCGCTGTTTTTCTTCATTATTTAACTCACCAACACATATATATGTATGCACATATACGTGTGTATGTGTACACAATGATACATTCATTGAATCATTTCATTATCTTTATTTTCAGAAACAAATATAAGAATCATCACAGAAGCAACATGGTAGATTAGGAAGCCCTGCACCTTCCTTCCCCATCCGTCCCCCTACAAATGTATTGATTCAGCAACAATCACTGACAAATTCCCTTTGCCAAAAATCAGGAACTAATAAAAAGAGTCAGGTCTGGTGGTCAAGGAACAACCCACTTCAACCCTGTAAAGCTGCACTAGCTGAATGCGCACTAAGTCCTGGACGTTGGGTATAACCTGAACTACCACTCCACATTCTCATTCTAGCTGTGATAAAGATTTTTACCTAACCTAAAAATGGGAAATAAGCAAGGCAAATGCCCTGACTATTGGCAAACTCCTGGTCAGATAAATCTTTTCTTTCTACAACATAGTTAAAGAAAAATAAAACCCTAATAATTCACTGTTGAAAACTTACTGAAAGGCATGGAAAATAGTTTCCTATTGTTTCAAAGAAACTCTTAACTGGGAAAAGGTTCTTTGCTAAAAACAGGACAACTGTTCAAACTCTCTTTGACATTCTTAACATGGAGGCAATACTCATATTCATGAAAGATAATCAAGGGCACAAGAAAAGGGGAGCTGATATTTAAGCATCAATGTGTATGACCAAAGAAAAAATGGGTTGACAAAATTAAACCCTAACTACAGAACTCACCTTTTAGTGAAGCATATTACTGGCATAGAAAAAAAAGTTAAGGGATTCTACTCAAAATTCAAATTGCAGTAATGGAAATATGCAAAGGATAAGAAAGTAAAAGATATGGGGGACATAAGAGAACTTTAAAATTAAATAATTTTGTCTAAAAATAAGAGATCAGAAAAATAACAGTAGAGAAGCAAAAGTAAAATTTCTAAAATATCCAAATGTATAGACCTGAATCTGTGTATTGCTCTACGGAAAAAAAAAAAAAAAAAAAAAAAAAAACTAATGAGAAAAAAAAAGCAAGATGGCCTTCTTTTATCTATAACATTATAAATCAATATGAGAAGAAATGTGGTGCATACCAGTTGTTAACCCAAAAATGCTCCAGTTAAATTTAACCATCCAATGAAAACTATTTCATTTATTTTCACATAATTAGCATGACTTGTATTTCTGGGTATGAAGGAGTTGTTTATAGCTTACCAATGACCCTTTTAAGAATAACTCAGATGGAAAATACACAAATGTATGTTTTTATTGATTTTGGAGAGCTGAGGAATCAACCTGAATAGAGGAAACAAGAGAACTGTGAAGAGATGACATGACAGGCTATTGCCTTCTTCCCTCTGGACACTTTCTGATTCTGGTCCCTAGGCAAGAGTTCAAGAACCTGGGTTTTGCCTGAGAAAAGCTTACTTTTAAGCAGTAGAAAAGAAATAAGAGACTTCAGTTCATTCAGAAGGCTAAACAGATTTGAGAAACAACAACAAAAAGGAATAAAAAGAGAACCCTCCAGTGAATGTCCTGCATTCAGGAAAATCAAATTGAACAACTATCTACACAAGAAAACACTTTCATTAAGAACTAAAAATTAGGTGAGCAATCACAGTACTTGGTTTTAATACCATATCAAGAAAAGAGGCACTGAAGATGGTACAAAACAGTCTTGGATTGCAGAGACTACTCCTACCCCATCCCCCAGAAGCAACTTCGTGGTGCAAAAAGAGAATCTGTATGCTTGGGGGAAAGAGAGCACAGTGATTGTTGGACTTTGCTTTGGAACTCAGTGATCCCCTGTTACAGCAGAAAGCAACACAGAGAGGAATTCAGCTGGCGCCCATGGAGGGAGCATTTAGACCACTCCTAGCCAGAGGGGACATGTCCATCCCAGCAGTGGAAACCTGAGTTCCAGTAAGCTCCACCACCATAGGATAAAGCACTCTGGGGTCGTACACTTGAAAGGTCACAGGATTGCAATTCCTGGGCAAATCCTGGTACTGTGCTGGTCTTAGAGCCAGTGGACTTGCAGTGCACAAGACCTAATGAAGCACTAGCTAGGACAGTCATGGGAGTGCTGGCATCACCCTTCTCCAACCCCAAGTAGCACAGTTCACGGCTATGGGAGAGATTTCTTCCTTCTGCTTGAGAAGAGGAGGGGGAGAATAAATAGAGTTTTGTCTTGAAACTTGAATACCAGCTCAGCCACAGTAGAATAGGGCACCAGACAGAATTCTGTGGCCCACATTCCATGCCCTAGTTAGCATGACAATTCTAGACACACCCTAGGCCAAAAGGGAACCTGCTGCCCTGAAAGGAAAGACCTACTCCTAGCAGGATTCATGACATACTGACTCAAGATGCTGACTCAAGAATCCGTGGACCTTGAATATACACTAGCAGTACCCAGGCAGCACCCACTGTGGGTCTTGGGTAAGACCCAGGCCCATGGTGGCATCAGGTGTGACTCAGCTCATCCTCAGCTGTGGTGACCATGAAGAGAGTCTCCTTCTGCTTAAGGAAAGGAGAAAGAAGAGTAAAGGTGACTTTGTCTTGCAGCTTAGGCACCAGCTTGGCCACAGTGGAGTAGAGCACCTAGCAGTATCCTGGGGTCCCTGATGCTGTGCTTTGGCTCCTGAATGGCATTTCTGGACCTGCTCTGAGCCAGAGGGGAGCTCACTGCCCTAATGAGGGATACCCAGGCCTGGCAGCATTTACCACAAGCTGACAGAAGAGCCTTTTAGCCTTGAGTGAATATTAGTGATAGCCGGAGAGTACTTGCCGTGGGCCTGGCACCGTGGTGGCCATGGGGAAAGACTAATTCTGCATGAGGAAAGAAGAAAGGAGAGGGAAGAGTGGGAAGAATTTTATCTAGAGGCTTAGGTGCCTCAATTCCCTTTGAATACTCAGAAAGCCTTCCCAAGAAGGATAGGTACAAACAAGCTCAGACTGAGAAAACTACAATAAATACCTAACTCTTCAATACCTAAACATCAAAGAACACCTCCAAGCATCAAGGAAAATATGACCTCACCCAACAAACTAAGTAAGGTACCAGAGACCAATCCCAGAGTGACAGATATATGTGATTATTCAGACAGAGAATTCAAAATAGTTGTTTTGAGGGAGCTCAACAAATTTTAAAGATAGCACAGAGAAGAAATTCAGGATCCTATCAGACAAATTTAACAAAGAGATTAAAATAATTTTTAAAAAGCAGAAACTGTCGAGCTTAAAAATGCAACTAGTATACTGAAGATTGCATCAGAGTCTCCTAACAGCAAAACTGATCAAGCAGAAGAAAGAATGAGTGAGCTTGAAGACAAGATATTTGAAAACACAGTCAGAGAAGACAAAGGAAAAGAGAATGAAGCATGCCTCCAAGAAAATAGCATGTCTCAAAGATCAGTGATCTTTGACAAACCTAACTAAAACAAGAAATGGGGAAAAGATTCCCTATTTAATAAATGATGCTGGGAAAACTGGCTAGCCATATGTAGAAAGCTGAAACTGGATCCCTTCCTTATACCTTATACAAAAATTAATTCAAGATGGATTAAAGACTTAAATGTTAGACCTAAAACTATAAAAACCCTAGAAGAAAACCTAGGTAATATCATTCAGGACATAGGCATGGGCAAGGACTTCATGTCTAAAACATCAAAAGCAATGGCAACAAAAGCCAAAATTGACAAATGGAATCTGATTAAACTAAAGAGCTTCTGCACAGCAAAAGAAACTACCATCAGAGTGAACAGGCAACCCATAGAATGGGAGAAAATTTTTACAATCTACCCATCTGACAAAGGGCTAATATCCAAAATCTACAAAGAACTTAAACGAATTTACAAGAAAAAAAATCAAACAGTCCCATCAAAAAGTGGGCAAAGGATATGAACAGACACTTCTCAAAAGAAGACATTTATGCAGCCAACAGACACATGAAAAAATGCTCATCATCACTGGCCATCAGAGAAATGCAAATCAAAACCACAATGAGATACCATCTCACACCAGTTAGAATGGTGATAACAAAAGTCAGGAAACAACAGGTGCTGGAGAGGATGTGGAGAAATAGGAACACTTTTACACTGTTGGTGGGACTGTAAACTAGTTCAACCATTGTGGAAGACAGTGTGGCGTTTCCTCAAGGATCTAGAACTAGAAATACCATTTGACCCAGCCATCCCATTACTGGGTATATACCAAAAGGATTACAAATCATGCTTCTCTAAAGACACACGCACACGTATGTTTACTGAGGCAGTATTCACAAGAGCAAAGACTTGGAACCAACCCAAATTTCCATCAATGATAGACTGGATTAAGAAAATGTGGCACATATACACCATGAAATACTATGCGGCCATAAAAAAGGATGAGTTCATGTCCTTTGTAGGGACATGGATGAAGCTGGAAACCATCATTCTGAGCAAACTATCGCAAGGACAAAAAAATCAAACACCGCATGTTCTCACTCGTAGGTGGGAACTGAACAATGAGAACACTTGGACACATGATGGGGAACACCACACACCAGGGCCAGTCATGGGGTAGGGGTAGGGAGTAAGGATAGCATTAGGAGACATACCTAATATAAATGATGAGTTAACAGGTGCAGCACACCAATATGGCATATGTATACATATGTAACAAACCTGCACATTGCGTGCATGTACCCTAGAACTTAAAGTATAATAAAAAAAAAAACAAAGTGAATGATCTCTATAATGAAAACTGTGAAATATTAATATAAACAATTGAAGAGGATATACAAAAAATAGAAAGATATTCCATGTTCATGGATTGTAAGAATCAATATTGTTAAAATATTCAGACTACACAAAGCAATCTATAAATTTAATGTAATCCTTATTCAAATACCAGTAATGTTGATTACAGAAATAAAACCATCAATCCTAAAATTTATTTGGAACCACAAAAAACCTGTAATAGACAAAACCATCTCAAGCAAAAAGAACAGAACTCAATGAATCAGATTAGCTGACTTCAAATTTTGCTACAGAACTATAATAATCAAAACAACATGGTACTGGCATAAAAACAGAAACACAGTCCAATGGAATGGAATACAGAACACAGAAATAAATCCATCCATCTACAGTGAACTCATTTCTGACAAAGACCCCAAGAACATACACTGGGAAAAGAGTAATGTCTTCAATAATGGTGTTTGAAAAACTGGATATTCATATGAAGAATACAACTAGACCCCTATCTGTCATCATAACAAAAATAAAATCAAAGTAGATTAAATACTTAAGTCTAAGCCTTCAAGATATGAAACTACTAAGAGAAAACATTGGGAAAATTCTCCAGGACATTGGAGTGGGCAAAAAAAATTCTTGAGTAATACTCCAAAAGCACAGGTAACCAGAGCAAAAATGGACACATGAGATCACTTTAAGTTAAAAATTTTCTGCCCAGCCAAGGAACCAAACAACCAAAGGAAGAGACAACCCACAGAATGGAAGAAAATATTTGCAGACTATCCATCTGACAAGAGATGAATAACCAGAATATGTAAGAAACTCAAACAATTCCAAAGAAAAATAATTTAATAATCTGTTTTTTAAAAGGGCAAAAGAGCAGAATAAACATGTCTCAAAAGACAACATACAAATGGCAAACAGGCATATAAAACCATGCTCAATATCACTGATCATCAGAGAAATTCAAATAAAAACTACAATGGAATATTTCACTTCAGTTAACACAGCTTTTATCCAAAAGACAGGCAATAATGAATTCTGGTGTGGTGCAAAGGGAAGCTTCCTACAGTGTTGGTGAGAAGTAAATTAGTACAGCCACTAAGATGTTCCTCAAAAAAAACTAAATATACAACTATCATATGAACCAGAAATCCCACTGTGAGGTATATAGCCAAAATAAAGCAAATAAGTGTATTAAACAGATATCTGCATTCCCACATTTATTGCAAAACTATTCACAAAAGCCATAATTTGGAAGCAACTTAAGTGTTTGTCAATGGACAAACAGATAAAGAAAATGTGGTACATATACACAATAGAGTACTATTCAGCCATACAAAATAATGAGATACGGTCTTTTGCAACAACATGGATGGACTGAAAGAATATTATGTTAGTGAAATAAGCAAAGCACAGAAGTAAGATAAATTTTTCACACATTTGTGGAGGCTGAGAAATTAAAACAATTAAACTCACAGGGATAGAGAATAGAACGATGATTACCAGAGGCTGGGACGGATAGTGAGTGGGAGGGGAATGCTTAATGGATATAAAAGTATAGTTAGATAGAATGAAAGAACACAACAAGCTGGCTACAGTCAAAAATAATTTGCTATACATTTTTAAACAACTAAAACAATATAATTGTAATGTTTGTAACACAAAGAAATGATCAATGCTTGAGGTGATGGATACCCCATTTACCCTGATGTAATTATTACATATAGTATGCCTGTTTTAAAATATCTCCCATGCACCATAAATACATACACCTAACATAAAAATGAAAAAAAAAGTTTGCCAAATGAGAGGGGAGGAATGAGAGCTGAGCCTATAAGTAAGCCTTTTTCCCCTAAAGACATTTGCCAAAAAGTAAAGTTGCATTTACAATGAAGTAGATAACTAAATAGCCTCTCAAAGATAAGCAGATAATTTAATTGTCTCATCAGCCCAAGAAGAAAGAAATTACAGTTGAGACCCTCCATGTGAGGAGGCCCTGGTGAATAGACCAGGCTCTTAGATGAAAGTCTTGCTAGGTCTGGCCTTACGTGAAGGTAAATCAGACAAGATGATTGTGGATAACTATAATGGGCAGTAAGGTTGGGGCAGTACTCACCATTGTTGATGTTCCTTGGGTTGAAATTGATGTACATCTACTAAAATGTTATTTCAGTTGTAAGTGACAAATAAACCTTTATAGAGGTGTTTGATTCATTTTGTTTTGGTTTTCTTATCTGAGTACTTGAATCTACAAGAAGGTTACTTCCCAGACTTTTCAGAAATTACTGAAATTGGCTCTGAACTGAAATTAATTCCTTGAAACCCAAAATGCCATTTTGGTGTGCCACTGCAAGTAGGGACTAGTGGGTTTAGTTTATTAATGACGTTTTGGCTTTGGTCTGTCTCATGGTAGGTTCAGTGGGTTTCTAAATACCTTCTGTAGTTATTTACCCCAGTTCCAAATTGCACAGTTGAAACACACATATTCAACAAACAGTAGAATTTCCTTACAAGTTTCCTGACCTGTGGAGTAAGAACTACTATGGTAAGACTTGAAAGAGGAAGGACATTAGAACTGCTTCTCCCTATTAAAATAATAATTCAAAACCAATGCTACATCCCTGGAAAGATGGCAAAGTTGTGTGCTACCATCATAGACTTAAAGGAGAAAAGCGTAGTGATTTCTACTATTGTGCCCCATTTTACTTGTCTGCTTGACTGTCTGTGAAGGACACAGATGGATATTGGAGAATGACAGGGGATTACTGTACATTTAATCATATTTTAACTCAATTTTCAGCCCATTTTCCTGATTTTTTTTACTGGAGCAAATCAACAGTCTTGATACTCGATATGCAACTAATATTCAAGCTAACACACAAGCACATACACAAACACACGCACACGTTATAATCTGTTAGTAGAGATAAACAGGATAAGTTTGCCTTCTCCTGACAAAGATAACATGCAATATATGTCAGTATACATTTACTATCTTACCTCAGAGCTATATAAATTCATGTCTAACCTTATAATAATAATAATTTACTTTTCAGGAATGAATTTTGGATATCATTCTGGTTTGCTTCATTGATATCATTGTTCTGACTGAGCAAGGTAAACAAAAAGTAGTGAATAGTGATATATCTTCCTATGACATATGCTGGGGCCAGGGTGGGGACCAAAGTGAGGCAAGTCGGGGACTCACCTTAGGAGCAAAAGTTAAGGTGCACCAAAAAAAACTCTGAATCAATAATATTTTCAAGTAATATTTAAAGAAATCAATTAGATTTGTAAAATTCATGAGAAAATATTTAAATTCTAAATAATAACAATTTAAATAATATCTAAATTATTAAAACAATTTAAATAATAAAAATTTAAATAATAATTTAAGTAATAATAGGCATGAGTAATACTTACTTTTCCCATTTGACTAGGGCTCCAATATGGTACAGAGTGGCATTATTATTAATCCTGAACAGTAAAACAAAGCCAACCACAATTATTACAGATGAAGCGCTTTTATTATAGGAATCTGAGTTTGCACAGATGTGGGAGAGATTGGAGGAATAAAGATCTGGAAGGCTACAACAAGATTATAAGAAAGGTCATTACTACTTTAGTCTGATGCACTGGAGTAAGTTGAAAAGCTACTATGGGTTGGGGAAAAATGTCTAGCTACCAAACTGACATCACGAATTGGGAGCTTATAGACAGTTTTATATAGTTCGTTACTATATATGTAACTGGTGGAAAAGCCTGTGATATGTAACTGACGGAACAGCCTGTGAAGCCACCATGTCTAGATGAAGCCACTGCATCTGGCAGTCTGACAGCCATGTTCTCTTTTTAGAATTACAGCCTTTGCTTCACTTCTGTTTTCCAAATCCTGAGCTAGTGCATCTCATTGGTAAACTCTAACCTGGATCCATACAGGAAAGAATATGATAATGAAGTGTTTCCAGTCTTGCATGTGGTGGTTATGCCTAATAGACAACAGACAATTCATCCGTTTGTCATCTCAGCAGCCATACAAAACTTTTAAAAATTATCTGAATATAGGTAAAGACTGTATAATGCTTCTGTCTAAACTGGTATAACTATCCTTTATACAACATTCTAGGGTTACATACACAAAATAAATGTTTATAGAAAACCAAAATAGGGGCCAAGATGGCCGATTCGAAGCAGCTGCAGTCAGAGAATCTCACTGAGAAGAACGAAACGGCAAGTGAATCCTGCACTGGCAACTGAGGTATACAGGTTCTTTCATTGGGACTGACTAGACAGTTGGCATAACCCACAGAGACCAAGGAAAAGCAGGATGGTGCAACGGCCCACCTGGATCGACACGGGGCAAGGGGAGTCCCCACCCCCAGCCAAGGGAGGTGGTAAGTGATCATGCTGCCCTGCCTGAGAAACCACATTTTTCCCACAGATCTGTGAAATCAATGGATCAGGTGATACCCCTCATGAGCCCATGCCACCAGGGCTTTGGGTACCAAGCACAGAGCTGTGCAGATTCTCAGCAGCCACTCAGCTGGAAACTGCCTAAGGCTACCAACTACGTGGGGAGAGGGGCGGCTGCCATCACTGTGGCTGCCTGCTGCCTAAGTTGACTGAGCTTCCCCGGGGAGGAGCAGCAGCCATCACTGAAGCTCCTGTCTGCCGTTTTTCCCCTGCCAGTGTTGAAGGGACTGGATAGTTTGGACCCAGGAGGAATTTCCCACAGCACAGCACAGCAGCTATGGCAGATTGTGGCCAGACTGCCTCTTTAGGCCAGACCTGCACCCATCTCTCCTCACTGGTGGGACCTCCCTGCAGGAATTTCAGCAACTATAGCTAGGGGTTTAGGGAAAGAACTCTGGTCTTCCTAAGACGGAGCCCTTGTGGGGAGGGGTGGTCATGGTCTCCATAAATCAGTAGACTTAGTCTTTCCCCCTGCTGGCTCTGAAGAATCCAGGCAATCTGGATGAGTGGGATTTCACCCTGTGTGGGGCACCCTCTCCGCCAAGAGGCAGCCGGAGTGCTTCCTTAACCAGGACCCAGATCCAGTGCCTCCTGATTGGGTGAGACCCCCCAGCAGGGGTCACCAGACACGTTATACAGGATCATTCCTGCTGGCATCAGGTCGGTTCATCTCTGGGATGGAGATCCCAGGGGAAGGAGCAGGCAGCCATCTTTGCTGTTCTGTCGCCTGCACTGGTGACACCTCCAGGTGCGGGAGGAACCAAGGCAAATAGGGTCTGGAGTGGACCCCCAGCAAGTCACAGCAGCCTTACGGAAGAGGAGCCTGACTGTTAAAAGAAAAACAAACAAACAAAAAGCAGAAAAGTGCTTTGATAAAATTCAACATTCCTTTATGTTAAAAACATTCAATAAACTTGTTATTGATGGAACATATCTCAAAATAATAAGAACCAAATAATGGGTTTATTTATGACAAACCCATAATGTCGTGCTGACAAAAGCTGGAAGCATCCCCTTTGAAAGCTGGCACAAGAAAATGATGCCCTCTCTCACCACTCCTATTCAACATAATTTTGGAAGTTCTGTCCAGGGCAATCAGGCAAGAGAAAGAAGGAAAGGGTATTCAAATAGGAAGAAAGAAAGTCAAACTGTCTCTGTTTGCATACAGCATGATCCTATATTTAGAAAACCCCATCATCTCAGCCCAAAGACTTCTTAAGCTGATAAGCAACTTCAGCAAGGTATTACTACTATTGCTTTTGAGAACACATTACTTTCTTATTTTTTGAGAATCATTATTTTTAACAGCTTTTTGAGGAACAGAATGTGGCTAATCCTGTCTAACTCTCTCTGCTTTTGTGTTTGGTTCCCTAAGTTTTTAGTGTAATGAAATTGCACTGAAAAGATGTTGGATTTTAACCCATCAATGTTCTCTTCTTACCCTGTGTCCTTGGTTTGTTATATTTATATTATCATTATAGGATACTTTTGACTGATATTTTGATTGTTCATTTGACACAGTTTAGTTATACTTTCTTACATTCTCCTAAATTCTTCACTTAAAATTATTCAATCAAATAATTTCATTTTTATATTTTTATTTTGAGGCATATAAAAATATATATACACACACATATATATAACAAATATATATACCGTATATATAATATATATAGATATATACCAAATATATATATACCATATATATATATGGTGGGGGCTTTTAGTAGAAGTACCTCAACTGTTTCAGTTTTATCAAATAGGTTTTTATATCTGGAGATTGTCTTATATTTGCATTATATACTATGATAGCTTTATAGTTACTTTGTTTTTCATATATTTTTTCATATTTTTTTCTGAGACCATATATAAATATTTAATTTCTCTTTCAACTTGAGGATCAATTGGCTATTAATGATTTCTGAAAAAAAATAGTTCGTATTTTCCTTCCTACCATACAGCAGAATATTTACAACAATGTAAAAGACTTCCTCCAATTAAGTTTTTGTTGTCAGCTGTTCTTAAAAAGTCTAGCTTTTCATCAAAAAACAACACTCTTTTCTTCTTAAACCATTTCTGAAAATACCTGTAATCTTTTGACCATCTGTCATCACTACATAACAAATACTAGTTACTAGTCATAGACTAGCTATTTTCCTTTTGTTGTATTTATAAATAAAATTTATTTATATTATTAAAATTTCTGAACACACACAACTATTCACTCTTGTGTTTCTGTATTTGGCAATACACTAGGGTAAACTACTTCCTACTAATTTAAGAGAGTTAATCATATGAAATAATGGAATGACAAGCAATATGTATATAATATGTCTGCAGGATATATGTAATATTAAACATGGTTATGAAAACATGACAGCGTGAGTAACAACAGACATGGTCTAAAGCAAACTTGGCAAGTCATTGTCCTTTGGCAGGAACAAACATCTGAAAAAATTAATTACTTGTAGAAGGTTTGGACTGAATGGGATAACGAACTTCTTTTCCTTCTAATAAAAATCAGCTTGCCAATAACATCAATTGAATGCTTAGTACTGGGAGAACATTTCAGTGCTGACAAACTTCATAAACATTCTAGCAAGAGATGTTACTGTTTTTTCTTTGTTTGTTTGTTTTTCCATATATATTTTTTTAAATTATGCTTTAGGTTCTAGGGTACATGTACACAATGTGCAGGTTTGTTATATATGTATACATGTGCCATGTTGGTGTGCCGCAGCCATTAACTAGTCATTTACATTAGGTATATCTCCTAATGCTATCCCACCCCCCTCCCCTCACCCCACAACAGGCCCCGGTGTGTGATGTTCCTCTTCCTGTGTCTGAGTGTTCTCATTGTTCAATTCCCACCTATGAGTGAGAACATGCTGTGTTTGGTTTTCTGTCCTATTATAGTTGTAGACAATTTGTACTCAGTCCACAAGAAAGAAATTGCCATTTATGCACAGTGGTAAATAGAATGGGGAAATGTACATTAGTAAGATGAAAGGTAAATATAAAAATGTAAGCATGAAATATAAAGGAAGTTCAAATTTTTAGCTAAAGTTTCTGCTCAGACAACACGCGCACACACACACACACACACACAAAGTAGTAAACTAAAGATTAACAAAGTAGTTGTTAAGGTGTAAAGAATCTCAAAAAAAAATTACATTAAACAAAGCTAAAGGTTTTCTAACTCCTTTATATTTATGAAAATTTTGGAAATCAATGCTTTAAGACTGTGTTTTTTATTTCCTCAGCATCATCAAGGCCATTATTTTTTTCTTAAGGAATTGAGTTAATACATCGATGGAATTATGTTTTCACAATCATCACCACTAACTTGTCATACTTTTTTGTTCAGCTTGTTTCTTCTAGTACCTTTCCTCTAGTGCCTGTCTTCTTTATTCTGGGCATATTCATGGCCGAAAAATCAGTTTCTTAGGCATGCTTTCCAGTTGAGTTGCTTTCCACTTTGGCAAATGGTTTTGAATGAACTCTTCTCACCTTTTGCAGCTCTGTTTTTAAATTACCTACCAAAATGGACCAATAGATTTACTTTTTAGTTGCAGTTACAAACTCTTACCTATTTTTCTAGATGTGTGTTCTCTCAAATTCTAGGGGACTTCCAAGGTCCCTCAAGTCTTCCCTTTTTTTTTTCCCATAAATTTCAGCTTTCTGCTGCCCTCTCCTGGCCTTCTATGGCATGTAAACATTTAATCCTACTGCTGAAAGTATAAATCTAGAGTTTTACTTGGAGGGAAGTAAAGCAACGATTCTGAAAATTTACTGTGTATCAGAATCCTCTGGGAAGATTGTAAATAGAATTTAAGTTACAAAGCCTCTCTTTAGAGATTATGGTTCTGTATATCTGAGGCAGAGATCATGAACCTTCAGTTTTAATAGTGAGTCAGTGTTATTGTGATTCATGTGAACTATAAACCACATTACAAGAAACCCTGAAACAGGAAAATCTGACTCAAGGTATTGGCCATAAGCTCTTTGAATGAAAAAGCAAGTCTTGAAACAATGATATTAACTTAGAAAAAAAAAAAGTGTTTTGCATGCCTTTCAATGTAAATGTTTTAATTTTTATGTAAACAGCAAAACAAAAAAATTTAGTATTTTGGAATTATCTAATTGATATTTAAAATTAGAGCAAAATTTAAAGAACTATAAATACCTAGGTACAAGTAGATACAATGACCTCTAACGTTTATACATTAGCTAACTCTTCTTATTCTTAGAGTTACCGGCTCTGGCCCAATTTTGTTGTTGTTTGTTTGTCTTTCTTGTCACAATCAATTCCAATAAACTCTACTGATCCTGTTTGCAAGTATCAGGTCAATAGTCTTTAAATATGGATTCTTTTAATATAAAAAATACAAAACTTGTTTAAGTGTGCAGAATTAGATACAATATTAAATTTATTTCTCACTGATGTCTACAACATTTATTTGCCAAAGTCTCTAAATGTATGATTCATAAGCTTAGCCCATATGAGGATTACCTGATAACTTTAAGAATATACCTATACTTGGGTCTCACTCCCAGAAATACTAATTTAATTGATCTGGATACATTCTGAATATCAGGATATTTGAGAACCCCTGGCCCCAGGTGAGTTTAATGTACTCTAAAACTCTTTTTCACTTAGACTTCTGGCCAGAACACTGGTTGGTGTTCATCTGTTTTCTTATACTCTCAGGAGTCCGCTTTACCTCATCTCCAGTTACCATCATTTTTATCCTTGAATTATTGATAGAATATGTAATTTCTAAAACACAGTAAAATTGGCTGGAGGATATTCACGGTTATGGTACATCTGCTAGGCTCAGTATTGGGGGACAAGATCTTAAAGTAGTCTTCAATTATTTCGTCTTTAATAAGTAGAAACCTGACATTTTCCAGCGTATTGCAGGACAAAGGACCCTCGAGTCCTTAATCTTTTTTTCTCAAAAATAGTTGAAAAAATTAAAAAGCTAGGTACCATGCTTTTTTCTGTATCTATGGCTTTTGCTCATAACATATAGTTATCTTACTCTCTTAATTCCGATTCTAGGATTCAAATTCAAATGCATATTGGTCCTAAGTTGCATGGCATAGGTAATTTACATCCATTCTCTATAAAGGATTGTTAACAAATATAGCATCATCTTCTGAAAGAAATTGGAATTCTAAAAATAATTATATAGCTAAAGATTTGACAGCATTATCAATGGGATGTAAAGTGGCTTCAGATCACATATAAACAAAGATGTTCTCTGAGTTTGGCCTCATCAGTATGAATTTGCCTAAAATATGAATTTAACATTTTACAATAAATTAGAACTCTAAATAATCATCAATCTCTAAGGCTAGAATGCAGGTATACTTAATAAATAACTGAGTACATTAAAGGTGCCCATTGTCCTTAGATAATATTAAGCTGCAATGTAAGCAGTGTGAAGGACAACGCTTGCCTAAAGCTACAACATGGAAGTATTTTAGCTACCTTAAAATGCTGCATTAATTCTTTATGTAATTCAGATTGTAAAGGAGAGAAGAAAATTAAGGCAGTCCTGCAGGTTTGCACTGAAGTCTTTAATGTGCATTTTTAATTGAAGGATAAATTTAAGTAGGAATTTGGACTGCCTTTTAAATAAGGTCAAAAATCTGGCTGAGAGAAAGGCCCTTATCGTAAATCCTGTGCTCAATTTTTTCCGGAGAAGAGTGAACACAAATGTAATGAGATAAAGAAATTGTTATACTGTTAGTAGTTTGTGCACCTTCTCTCTTAAGGAGAAAAAGGGAAAAGTTCTCAAAAAGCATTTGTCTTGAGACAGTTGGAAAAGTGGGTATGTTCCCTCCAGAAAACAAGGGAGCACATGCAGAGGAAAGTAAAGCAGATTAAAGCTGAATAAAGAAAAGTAATGGAAAGTGGTTATTTCCAGAAAATGAATACAATAAATTACAGGTGTGTATTAGTCTGTTTTCACACTGCTGATAAAGACATACCGGAGACAGGGCAATTTGCAAAAGAAAGAGGTTTAATTGGACTTACAGTTCTACGTGGTTGGGGAGCCTCAAAATCATGGTGGAAGGCAAGGAGGAGCAAGTCAGGTCTTACATGAATGGCAGCAGGCAAAGACAGAATGAGAGTCAAGTGAAACGGGTTTCCCCTTATCAATCCATCAGATCTCTTGAGACTCATTCACAATCATGAGAACAGCAAAGGAAAGAAACGCCCCCATAATTCAATCACTTAACACTGGGTTCCTCCCACGACTCGTGGGAATTGTGGGAGTTACAATTCAAATGAGATTTGGGTGGGGACACAGTTAAACCGTATCAAGGTGCAAGGAATCTTTTGTGGAAAATGGTGAAGCACCTACAAAGGATAACATAGGCATGTTAACTATAAGCTAATCTTCAGCAGTTACAGGGAGCCCTCCTGATTCTCAAAGATTACGAATTAAGTTTAACTAGGTTTCTGAATCTGCAGGGGTGCCGGCTTACAACTGGTTTACTAACAAATTAACATAAAACCTCTACATTTAATAAAAATCATTCACTTTTGTTGTTTTCTTATCCAATACTGTCACTGATACAAGATATAATTACTAAAAGAAATAGTTTCCCCACTCCATGTCCTAAACAAATGTATTCCTAAAATGAACTTAACTCCCTTACAGGTGAGTAGGACTTGGAAAATAGATGTTTGTTGAGCTTTGACATTGTAATCTGCAGTTGCTGCACCAAGTCTCAACGCCTCTAGCTTAAACTAGTGAGAACAAAATGAAGTAAGGAGCTTGAAATAGGGCGCATAAACATGTGACTACATACTGACTACAAACAATCTTGATGTAAATGACTCTGTACTTTAGATCTACTTTGCATTTACATTGAGAAAACCCTTCTCTTTCCAGGTACATTTTATCCCTGTTCTCTTCGTGTCTAGTTTTCATAAAAGTGTTATCTGTATTTACTGTGCCCATTTACCCTCTTTCCAATCTCCTCAACGCATTGCAATCATTCACTTTTTACTATATCTTTAAAATAGATTTTAACAAGGCGATCAATGACTATTATGTGGCTAACTCCAACAGGATTTTTAAATTAAAAAAACGTATATCTTTCTTGAGTTCTCTCTTCTATCTTCGTCTCTAACACAACTCTCAGTTGATCTTTTTCTGCCTTCTCCCACATCTTTACCAATTCATTTTCACTTATCTGATATTTAGATTCAGGATTCTAGCTCATGGGTCAGCAAACTAAGGTCCATGGGTCAAGTCCAGTTTGCTTCCTAACATCTGTTAATAAAAATTTATTGGAACACAGTAATGTTCATTCATTTATATATTGTCTGGCCAATTTTGCACTACAATGGCAAATGTGTAGTAGCAACAGAGACCATTTGGCCTACAAAGCCTAAAATATTTACTATCTGGCCCTTTATAGAAAAAAAGTTGACTCCATTTATAGTATTAAATATTAGGCCAGTTTCTCATTTTTCTAATAGTTTTTAATATAAATTTCATCAACTCTTTTGCCTTCAATTTGTGTCTATAAAGAGATGACTTTCGAATTTATTTACTAAGTCTAGATGATAATTCAGGGTTTTAAATCTATGTATCCACTTGCACTTTCACTAGTTCTAATGGGATGTCTCACACATATTTCAAAGTCTGATACAAAATTTGTAATTTTGAATTTAAATTCACACACACACACATACACACTTTCACACACAAAACTGCCCTCATTAGCTCCTTTCCTTAGTGAATGGCGCTACCATCAATCCAAGTGCTAAAATCCGAAGTCTGTCATTCACAGCTTTTCCCTTTCTCTACACTTCACCAAAGGCAAGCAGTAGCAAGTCCAATCAATTCGACACTTTAATGTATCTCATATGTGTCTAATTGTATCTGTACATATTAACCCAATCTTCGTATAAGTATCTCTTATCAGGACAAATGCAATAACCCCTTCACTGGTCTCCCTGCATTCATTTTTATTTCTATTCTATCTTCTGTTTGTTAAAAAAAAAAAAAAAAAAAAAAAAAAAAAAAAAAAAGAGGGGGTGAGAAGTGTCTTTTTTCAAAATGCAAAGTATTAACTCTTCTCTGTGAGAGGTGGTTGTAGTTAACATATATATGGTATGCTGACCCACATGCATTTCAATTTGCTCTCTTTCTCTGTCTCTTTATTTTTTGCTTCTACTTTAAAGGAATACATATAGTTTATAGAGCTTAGATATTTAGGCAATCTCTAAAATATTTATGCACTGATAAGCAGATCTTTTAAACTTCTACCTAGTGAAACTTACCTATATACAGAATTGTAAGGTCTATGTATAGCTTATATCTCTTTCCCTCATTCCTGGTAGAATGCTTTATTTACAAACCAGAAATACTGCTGCAAACTATACATTTCCCAAATTAAATCTTTCTGAATTAACCTTAGCATGTCTGCTCTTTTAAACCTGTATTTCTACAGTAAGCTAGTGTATATCAAATGTCAATGTAAAGGGCATAAACACCCACCCCACCCCCTGCTCACCCTCCCTTCCCCACACACACACAGCATTTTGCACAGTATTGGGCCAACCTTTTAAGTAGACTAAATCTGGTACTTAATCCAGCCACCCCCTTATCCCTGCCTGGGTCCTGGCATGTAACTTTATCTGTGTCAGCCTGATCCTGAACTCCCACATCATTATCAGAAAATGGCTGGTTTTAAGTCACACACTGAGTTCTAGGTAAATTTCCCCAGCAATGACACAAAATAATATTCCATTCTGTGTGTAGTGCAAGTAAGTAATTAATCATTCATAGAATGAATTTGAAAGTTTATTCTTTGTGACCTACTATGCAGGTCCATCAAACACTCGCTCCCTTCTGTCTCCAAATTTATCCTAGTTCCTACTAATCCCTGGGAGAGAAGTGCTGCAATATTCAAATGACATAAGCCTTTTCCTGTGCCTTCAGCAATCGGTTAATTTGCCTCTCCAATTGCCTGACTTAAAATACACGCCTGGTGTTTGGAAAATCTATAGCAGCTACAGGAAGTGGGCTGGACTCAATTAATCCAGCCATATCAATCAGTGGCTCTAAGCGTCTATATTAGTTTAATTAATTAATTATTCATTCATTCACTTACAATTTGTATGTCGAGTTTTACCATATACCAAAATCCTTGCTAAATTTGAGGAATGCAGGAGTAAAAATGAAAGTAAAAAGAGATAAAACATCCCTAATTTCATAGAGAAAAGGTACAAATGAAAAAAACATACAAAACTGTAACATGGAGTATACCAATTGGAATGATTGTTTTGAGGAAACACAAGACAATAAGGAAGAGGGCTGAGGAGTGTGTATTCTTAAATGGTTGATTAACACATTTCTCATTAATAAGTTTATATTTGAATAGGGATATGAAGAATAAAGGGGACAAATGATGTTATTAGAGAGAAACATCCTGGTCACCAAAGTACAGGCAAGCTGTGGACATTTTAGGGTGTTCAGGAATACCAAGGAGGTTGGTGAGTCTAGAGCAGATTGAGCAAGAAGGAGAGTAATGAAAGGCATCACCATAAAGGAAATAAGGAAGGAGATATTTTATAGAGCCTTATAGGGTGTTAAAGGGACTTTAGTTTTTTTTTGAGTGAGGTGAGAAGTTATGGGGATTCTCAGCAGAAGAGTGACACAATACAACATGTTTTGAAAAGGACCACTCTGAAGTCTGTGCAGAAAAAAGAATATAGAAAGATAAGGGTGGAACCAAAAGACCAGTTAAGATGTTTTGTAAATTTCCATTGAGAGATGATAGTGACTTATACTGTGTGACAGTGGTGGAAATGATATGAAATGTTCAGATGAACGCCGTTTGAATGCTGGCTAGATAAGATTTAAGATTTGCAACCAGAATGGGTATTAAGTGGGAAGTACAAAGGAGTGAAAGATGTTTTCGGTATGAGCAAACTGGAAAAATAAATTTCGCACTGAATTTATTGGGGGAAGTACAAGCTTTGGGAACAGGAAAGAGTTTTGTTTTGGACATGTTAATTTTGAGACAGCTATTAAATCTTCAGTAGAGATGCTGTGTGTACTTGTGGATATGAAAGTGTCGAGTTCACGTCACAGCACCTATATGGAGACATAAATCAGAGAGTCACTAGAGTACAGTTGGTATTACAAGCCATCTAACTAAGTGAAATTGCTGAGGGACTTCATATGGATAAAGATGATAAAGGTCTGAAGACTGGGCTCTAACCATGAAAATATTAAGAGTCTGGGGAAATAAGAAGGAACCAGCAAAAGAGATCGACAAAAGAGCAACCAATAGAAGAGGAAAACCGGACAAACATGGAGCCTCAGAATACAAGTGAAGAACATGTATCAAAGAAAAAAGAGCAGTCCTTTCTTTTAAATCCTCTGATAGGTCAAGCAAGATAACAATACGAATCACCATTGGATTTACCAATATGGAAATGGTTAGTGATGAAGAATATTTTTCATAGAGCAGTGGGGAAAAAAGGTCTAATTTAAATAGTTTGTGGGAAAGAATGTCCAGGCATGACTTCGGAGGAGTTTTTTTCTGTACAGTGGTGGAGAATAATAGGTCAGTAGCTGGGGAATATATAGGGTATTAGGAGATTTTTTTTCCTTAAAAATACTGAATAATATGTAATTACTGATGAAAATGCTATTGTGGAGACGGAATAAATGATGATGTCAAAATTAGAATTAAAGAATTCCCTTTCAGTAGGTAAGGGAGAATTAGTAGAAATATTGTCAGAAGAAATGGCAGAGTATAAGGATATGAGAGAAGATACATGGGTGACGTGTTAATATATTAGGGGAGCCTATACAAGTTCCCTTCTCTGTGAAATAGGAAGAAAAATGGTCAGCTGAGGATAAAATAGGAAGAATGTGTAAACAACTTATGTAGAGAGCATCTGACATGAAATGGTTTTCTTATAAAACAGGAAAGTAAGATAGTAACATTATCTCATGGCACTAAAGACCTCCTGGTAATCAGTACTCGGTTTCCTCCAAGGTTGAAATTTTGCCACATGCATATGAAAAAGGAAGAAAAGGGCAAGGAAGTGGTTATTGTGCAAAGAAGTGATTATAATGATGGACCATGGAAACTGAGCTGTGCACAAGGGGAAATTTTTATTTTTTCTTATCATTTTACACCAAGAATTAAAATTAACCAATTTATTTATTTAGCAATGCCATGGTGCTTATACATTAGTAAGTTTCTAGTACACAAAGCAAATTTAACAAAGTAATCAAACAAATAATTTAAAATTACTCTCATAATAAGTATAACAAAGCATGGGTGCATGACATAATAGGGGGATTTGAACATTTTAGATGATCAGATAATTCTTAATTAGGGGATGTAGCACTCCATTTGACACCCGAAGAATAAGGAGAGGTAGTCTCTGGCATATGAAAGAGTTTATGCAAATACATTGAGTGGAGAGGGAGTGTGGCATAGATCAAGGAATGAGCAAAAAGCTGGAGCTATGAGAGTGAGAAAGACCAAGGTTCAGAATGAAGCTTAAGAGGAAGGGAGAAGGCAGATAATAAAGGGCCTTACAGTTAGGTAGAGCATAAAATTTATTGTCAAATTTTGTACCCTCATGAATGAAAGGGCTGCTACTGAAAATTATGCCACTAAGATAACAGATATAAACTGAAACTGCCTTGGCAATGTAGTATGTATAGTCATTTTATTCATAAAGCATTTTAAGGACTTAAATTTATCTACAAGTCACAGTGAATTATTGAAGATTTTTGTGCATGGAAGTGAGATAATCAGGCAAACTTTGAAATAATCACTCTGGCCACAGGGTAAAGACTAAAATGGATAAAATGCAGATTGACTCTTTAAAGAGCAATTTAAAGAGGCCATACAAAAAATAATAGAAAAATAGATAGAAATTGAGAGAAAGGATTAATTCAAAATATATTTACCAGATGACATTTACCCAACTTTGCAACATTGTGGTAATGGCAGGTGTTAGGACAGAGTTGTGTATTTGAGGCTTTAATAACTGAATAGGTGATGAAAATGTATTCTGAAATAGGGAATACTGAAAGAGAATAATATTAGAAGAAATATCATGGACCCAGTTTTGAGTATATTAAGTTTGGAATACTCTTTTTTATTTTTCTTTAACAGTTGACTATAGGCACAATGTTCTACAGCAGACCTCTACAACCTACTCATCTTACATAACTAAGAAATCATGCTTGTTAAACAGGAACCACTTACTTTACCCTACACTCACTCTCTGACAACCATCACTCTACTCTCTGTCTCCATGAGTTTCCTTATTGCTTATTTACCTCATGCTATGGTTGAATGTTTCCCCCAAAACTCATGCGTTGGAAACTTAATCCCCAATGCAACAGTGTCAAAAGGTGGAACCTGTAAGAGGTGATTAGGTCAAGAAGGCTCAATGCTCATGAATAAATTAATACTATTATTGTGGGAGTGGGTTTCTTATAAAATAATATTTGGCCCTCTCTTATCTCTCTCATCTCATCCTCTCTTTGTCCTTCAGTCATGGGATGACACAGCAAGAAGGTCCTCACAAGATGCCAGTGCCATGCTCTTAGACTTTCTAGGCTCTAGAACAGTGGGCCAATAAATTTGTATTCATTAAGAATTACCAAGCTCAGGTATTTTGTTATATAACAAGACAGGCTAAAACACAATGTATAACTGGATTTATAAAGTATTTTCCTTCTATGACTGGCTTGTTTCACTTAGCATAATGCCTTCCAGATTTACCCATATGGCAGGGTTTTCTTCCTTTTTATAGTTGAATAATATTTATTGTGTGTTTATTCCACATTTTCTTTTTCCTCTCATCAGTTGATGGACATTTAGGTTTTTTCCAAATCTTGACTATTGTAAATAAAACTACAATGAATATGAGGTTGCAGACATATCTTAATTTTTTTAGATATATACCCAGAAGTGGAATTACTAGAGCACACAGTAGTTTCCCCTTTCATTTTTTGAAGAAACTCCATATGTTTTTTACAGCAGCTGTGCCAACTTACATTCCTACCAACAGTTTCCAAGTGTTTCATTTTCTCTATATCCTTGCCAAAATTTGTTATATTTTATTTTTATGGCAATAGCCTTCCTAACAGATATGAGTTGATATTTCATTGTGATTTTGATTTGCCTTTCCCTGAGGGTTAGTGATGTTAAAAATCTTTTCATATAACTCTTGGCTGTTCTTATGTCTTCTTTGGAGAAATGATCCATTCTAAATTGGCAAATGTTATAATTAATGTATTTGTATTAACTCTTTAGTTTTTTCAAAAATATCAACTTAGATATTTACCTAAAACCTAAGATTTTTTTGTAGTTTTTTTTCTAATTAAAGCTGCACAAAATTTTGAGGGAAATTGAATTGACTAGTGACTAAACAGGAAGGAGTAACTTGTAAGTTCAAAAGGGATAAAATAGATAGTAAAGATAAAAAATGGCAAATTTGACAGTAAAAATTAAAATATAGTATGAAAATAAAGATAATTTGATAGTAAATTCAAATAACATTTATACAAATTATTATAAAAGCATTTTGTGAAATATAACCAATTCACAAAATAAGAAATAAAAAATTTGGTAAACAGTAAATTATATTGGCCATGTAACATGTAATTAAAATGAAAGTATAACAATATTGTCTATTACAAAACAAACACAAAAATAACAGTAAATAAATTTTTAAATGTTGTGATATTAGTACATTAAAAGATGCTTACAGAAATATAATTTAAATGTTTTTAATACATGATAATATATATTTCTAGTTTGAACTAGTAATTTAATTTTTGTGACCTCAATAGAACAATAGATCTAAAGTGTTAAAAGTTAAATGATAATGTTATCAGGTCTATACTTTTCAAATTACTTTGCTATTTATTCATATTAACTTTATGATACGACATGTCACTTTTTATTAAGATTCCATGTGCTTTTGAGAAAGATGTGCCTTTTTGGAGGGGAATAGAGAATTCTATATATGTTGGCCTGTCAAATGTATTGATGTGTTACTCACTTCCTCCATACATTAATTTTTTATCATTTTGATAGCTTGATTTCTGAGGAGGTATATTAAACTTTTCAACTTTTGTTTTATTTGTTTTGTTTTGTACATTTTGTTTTATACAGACAGGGCCCCATTTGCCCAGGCTGGTTTTGAACTCCTGGGCTCAAGTGATCCTCCCATGTTGGCCTCCCAAAGTGCTGAGATTATAGACATGAGCCACCACACCTGGCCTGTGCTATAATTTTGTAAAAAATTCTTACACTTTAAACAGTTTCTTCAAATGTATCTCATAGCTTTGTTGGTAAGTACTAAAATTTTATTTTTATGTCCCCCATTTCTCTCTCTAATTTTTTGCCTTGACTTCTCCTCAGTCTGCAGTATTGTTATATTTCAATTTTTGTCATTCATGTAGTTATGCTTTTTATCCCTTGATAGTCAATATTCTATTATAATTTTGTTTTATTGGAGGCCTCATCAATTGCCTTTATTTGTTTTTCTGTTGTTGTTGTTGCAAGCTAGTTGGGTTTTACTGATATAATCATGTCTACTTTTTAATAGGTGAGTTTGAGTATTTACACATACCATGATTTGTGATGTACTTTAATACATGGAATCATTTTATTGTTTTCTATACCACAGGCTTTCTTTTCATGGGTTTTCTCATTCTTGTGTCTTCTTACACCAGTCATATTAACTTTTTGTTCTATTACTCTCCTTTCTAATATTTTAGAAGCTGTGTTTTTAATCTCTATTTCCCTAATTATCCTTAAAAATATTAACATTACTGGGTCAATGAGTGTCTGATTTTTCTATTCAGAACTAGACCAAGGCTTAATATTTCCATGATCCCTGCCTTCTGCTTCTCCATCTCCAATAATGACGCTATATAAATGTGATAATAAAACTATTATTATGCTTTATAACCACTATTTAACTTGATTTAATTGATATTAATGATTTTATCATTGTCTATTTTATACCATATTAATAGTGATTCATTTTAATATTTAATACTTTAATAAATATTTATTGGCATTTATCTTCATTTTGTAATGCTTCCAAATTAAGTATGGTAAATTTTCTGATAATTTAAATGTCTAAAAGTGTCTTTATTTTGACCTCACATTTAATAGTAGAGTGAGTACATAATTTTATTTTTAAAACTAGTTTTGTTCATAACATTGACAATATATTACAACATATATTTTCTCTTTGGAAGCATTTAAGATATTCTCATCACACCTTATATGTTCTGATATTTCTCCAGAGACTGTACTAATCTTTTTAATGTTACTTATAACTTCGGAGGATTCTTCTAGTTTGAGGATGTGACATTATTTAGTTTTGAACACTGTCCCTCGATTGTTTCTTTGAGGTTTATGTTATGTTCATTTCCTGTTTTGTCTTTCTGAAAGTTCTATTTGCTGGATGTTGTCATTTCTAGACTTATCTCTCTGGCTCTTGACTTTTCTTCCATGTTTTCTATTTACTTTTCTCATTGTTGGCACTTGGAAAGAATTTTTCCTGTTGACATAACTGCTAATTAATTTTGTCTTCACTTGTGCCAATTGTCCTAGTGAGCTCTTTATTTTGCTGCTGCTGCTGCTGCTGCTGTTGTCACTGTTTAATTAGAGAAAATGTGAATCATGAGACAGACATGATTAAGCCACTGTAAGAAATTATGAAATCCCTATAATCCAACTCAGGAGAAGGACACGGAGAATTTCCCAGGATAACAGCAGAAAATTTTCCCAGGATAATAGGTGCGCGACATACCGAAGAGAAAGTAATTCAGCTAGAAGAATTCAGAGTCCCAAAGGAAATGTTTCCAAGAGGGGAAAAAAAAAAAAAATGAAGATTTATTGTTATGGATTAAATTGTTTCCCCTCCCACCTCTCAAAGAAAAATATGCTGAAGTCCTAACCCTCAGCACCTCAAAATGTGACTTTATTTAGAAATAGAGTTGTTGCATGTGTAATTAAGTTGAGGTCGTACTGAAGTAAGGCGAGCCCTTAATCCAATATGACAAGTGAGATTATACGAAGAAAAGAGACAGAGACACAGGAGTGGCAGGTTTTGGGGGAGAATGCCCTGTGATGTAGGAGGTAAAGTTTGAAGTGCTGCAGCCTCAAGCTGTGGAATGAACACAAACCCCCAGAAACTAGGAGGAGGCAAGGAAGGATTCTTCCCTGCTGTTTTTGTTTTTTTGTTTTGTTTTGTTTTGTTTTTTTAAACTTTTGTTGTAAGTTCGGGGTACATGTACAGGATGTGCAGGTTTCTGCATAAACTTGTGTCATGGAAGTTTGTTGTACAGATTATTTCATCACTCAGGTATTAAGCCTAGTACATATTAGCTATTTTTCCTGATGCTCTCCCACCTTCCACCTTTCACCCCCCAATATGCCCCGGTGTGTGTTGTTACCCTCTATATGTCTATGTGTTTTCCTCATTTAGCTCTCACTTATAAGTGAGAACATGAAGTATTTGGTTTTCTGTTCCTTTGTTAGTTTGCTAAAGATAATTACCTCCAGCTCCATCCATGTCCCTGCAAAGGATATGATCTCATTTTTTATGGCTGCATAGTATTCCATGGTATACATGTACCACATTGTCTTTGTCCAGTTTATAATAAGCATTTGTGTTGATTCCATGTTTTTGCTGAGTATTTGGATTGATTCCATGTCTTTACTATTGTGAATAGTGCTGAAATGAACATACATGTACATGTGTCTTTATAATAGAACTGTTTGTATTTCTTTGGGTATATACCCACTAATGGGATTGCTGGGTCAAATGGTATTTCTGTCTTTAGGTCTTAGGAATCGCCACACTGTTTTCCACAATGGTTGAACTAATTTACACTCCCACTAACAGTGTATAAGCGTTCCTATTTCTCCACAACCTCATTAGCAACGGTTATTTTTTGACTTTTTAATAACAGCCATTCTCATTGTGTTTTTGACTTACATTTCTCTAATAATCAATGACGTTGAGTTTTTTCGATATGCTTGTTGTCCACATGTATGTCTCCTTTTGAGAAGTGTCTGTTC
The DNA here is from genome assembly GCF_024542745.1 of Macaca thibetana thibetana. NCBI lineage: Eukaryota > Metazoa > Chordata > Mammalia > Primates > Cercopithecidae > Macaca > Macaca thibetana. The sequence continues at coordinate 59,744,412 of NC_065584.1, forward strand.
ATGTCCTTTGTCCACTTTTTAATGGGGTTGTTTGTCTTTTAAATTTGTTTAAGTTGCTTATATTAGATCTGGGTATTGACCTTAGTTTGCAATTTTTCTCCCCATTCTGTCAGTTGTCTGCTCATTCTGTTGACAGTTTCCTTTGCAGTGCAGAAGTTCTGTAGTTTAATTAGATACCATTTGTCAATTTTTGCTTTTGTCGCAATTTCTTTTGGCATCTTCATCACAAAATTTTTGCCCATGCCTATGTCTTGAATGGTATTGCCTAGGTTGTCTTCCAGCATTTTTACAGCTTTGGGTTTTATATTTAAGTCTTTAATCCGTCTTGAGTCAGTTTTCGTATATGGTGTAAGGAAGGGTTCCAATTTCAATTTTCTGCATATGGCTAGCCAGTTTTCCTAGCATCATTTATTGAATGGTGACTCTTTTTCCCATTGCTTATTTTTGTCAGGTTTTTTGAAGATCAGATAATTGTAGGTGTGTGGCCTTATTTCTGGGCTCTCTAGTCTGTTACATTGGTCTATATGTCTGTTTTTGTACCAGTACCATGCTGTTGGTTACTGTAGCCCTCCCTACAGGTTGTAGAGAGAGTATGGCCCTGAGGAATGAATGCTTGCTTTTGAATTTCTGGCCTCCAGAACTGTGAGACAATGCATTTCTATTATTTTAAGCCACCTAGCTTGAGGTAACATTGTTATGGCTGACCTAAAAAATTAATACATCCATCAACTATCAGTAGGTGTAAAGATATTGGCTAAATTATAAAACAAGGCAATTATTAGCTAAATCAAAAAGTATTAAAGAGACATAATTGCAGCACACTAAAGCGTTCAGCTATGGGTAATATTTGAGCAAACATAATACTATAGGCATTCAATATTGACTTTACTAAAATTTAATATAACTGTAGCAGGATAATGGGAAAATAAAAGTAGAAAGAATAATATTATCAAAGATCTAAATACTTACCTACCATCACAGAAAGTCAATATTCTTTTCTAAAACTGATAAATCAAAAGATAACAGTATATGTGATTTAGATCTATGGAAATATGAAAATAAAAAGCTGAGCCTATGCTGCAGATGAGAGGTGCGCCTCGGGAATAGTGACATCACTAGAACATTCTTGACTTTTTTGTTTTCAATCTTTTATTTCCATTAATTTAGAAAATGCTGTTCATATATTGCTTTGATAAAAGTAAAGCAAATATTTAAAAAATTACAGTCTATGTAATGAAAACTAAACATATAAAGAGTGTTTAGACTCTCAGAAATTTAAAAAAATGACGACACCCTTAACAGAATAAAAGATACGAGATAAAATCTCAAAACTCTCCCAAAAGTTAAAATAAGTATTTGAAAATACAAAATAAATAATTAAAAACACATATGATTATTTTTTAAAGTTCATTATGTCAATTCCAGGAAAAAAAAAACAGATAAAAGGTATAGAAATAAATATCTAAAGATACCATAGAAGTCAAAATACACAAAGACTCCTTTTGAATTGTTTATCATTTCAGACCAGTCTCCTGAAAGCCTTCATCCTCTCACATACAACTCTATAATCCAATCCCCTGGTTTTGTTTGTTTGTTTTTTGTTTTCATTTCTAAAACTCTCTAAGTGCTCTTTCACATCTGGGGCTTCTCTTATGCCCTTTTCTATATATAGAATTTTATCTTTGATTTTGCTTATATCTCAGTTTTGATGCCTCTTCTTTCTGGAAACTTTCACTGATGCCTTCCTACTTTTCTTCCGGGTAAGGGTTCCTCTTGGCACTCTTATAACCATCTCTAATACCCATATTTGAGCACTCGTTAGGCTCCCAATATATATACATATGTATTTCAACATTTTCATTTTCATCATGTTAGTCCCAAACTTATAGGTTCTTTGTTTTATGCAAATAAAGAGTAAATTACATTATTAGGGAAACTTGAATGTATATGTGATTTCTGTCTAATGTTTGTTGCTTAAAGATAGACTAAATTATTACAAAGTAGCACCAGCCAGATAATAGTGTTGTTAGACATTTGTAGGTCTTTTGTACAGAACTGCCAAGGGCTATTTTTTCTATGCCATTCCTTAATTTTCAAATCAGTAGTCCAAGATCATTTGTTTGAAAATTATTCAGATGTTCTATTTTCTAAATTTAAAAGTATAATACTTATGTACAATTACTGAGAAAAAAATATTAGAAGTGATAATATCACATATAGCTGAATCACATTCAGTATTGTTCTTCAATCCATAGAATAAAATAACATTTTTAATTTTTATTATAGTCTACATCTAATGCATTTTTATTAATTATTCAAAGACTATGCCAAATAACCTAAGAAATACATTCACGAATCATCATTATTTTCCTATTGCCTGATAATGATTAATATCGTATATATATATATATATGTTTGTCAATTGCTTTGAACAAAAGTAATGTAACAAAAATAATATTCTATTTCTGCATTTCTGTGAAAGCCTTTTAAGTCTGGTAAATCAGATTTAAATTCAGTGCAAATTCTTAGAATGTCTGCTTGCCAGCTGGGAATGGAATCCCTGGAGATTCTGCAGACATATTGAGGGATTGATATAATGATAAAGTGCTCTGAAGATCTCCAAAAATATTCTTGGATGAAAATAAAAAGAAAAAGATAACCAAATGATACTTGTTTTCTTTTTTTTTTTTTTTAACTTTTTATTTTTTATTTTATTATTTTTTTAAATTTATTTATTATTATTATACTTTAAGTTGTAGGGTACATGTGCATAACGTGCAGGTTTGTTACATATGTATACTTGTGCCATGTTGGTGTGCTGCACCCATCAACTCGTCATTTACATCAGGTATAACTCCCAATGCAATCCCTCCCCCCTCCCCCCTCCCCCCTCCCCATGATAGGCCCCGGTGTGTGATGTTCCCCTTCCTGAGTCCAAGTGATCTCATTGTTCAGTTCCCACCTATGAGTGAGAACATGCGGTGTTTGGTTTTCTGTTCTTGTGATAGCTTGCTAAGAATGATGGTTTCCAGCTGCATCCATGTCCCTACAAAGGACACAAACTCATCCTTTTTGATGGCTGCATAGTATTCCATGGTGTATATGTGCCACATTTTCTTAATCCAATCTGTCACTGATGGACATTTGGGTTGATTCCAAGTCTTTGCTATTGTGAATAGTGCTGCAATAAACATAAAAAGAAAAAGATAACCAAATGATACCTGTTTTCAAAAAAAAAAAAAAAAGCATTGAAATTGCATTTACATCCAAGCACGTAAAATATACCCCAATTATCTGTCATTCTTTTGCATAACTAATTCAATAGTTGAAAAACAACTCAAAAGTCTAAAGACCTAGAACTCCTTGTTTATCAGAGGTTTTTAATCATTATCATTATTTCCCTCACTAGTCCACCAATTTTTTGCTCATGACTCAAATGTATCCTTAACATGGATAGCATTTTAAGAAAAAATACTTCAAAGAATGAATATATTTTTGATGATTTCCTTTTAACGTATATTGCTTATTTTTTAAATTTTAATTATGAATACATAATAGTTGTACATATTTATGGGGTATATGGTATTTTGATACAAGTATATAATGTGTAACAATCAAATCAGAGTATTTGGGGTATCCACTACCTTAGCATTCATCAATTGTATTGTGATAGGGACATTCCAATTCCATTCTTTTAGTTACTTTGAAATATACAATAAACTATTGTTAACTATAGTCACCTATTGCGCTACCAAACACTAAGATCTTATTCCTTCTATCTAACTGTATTTCTTTTGTAACCATTAACCATCTCTTCTTTGTCTCCCTCTCATTATTACTGTTCCAGGCTTTTGGCAACCATCGTTTTACCGTCTATCTCCATGAGTTCATTTTTTTGTTAGCTCTCACATATGAATGAGAACATGCAAAATTTGCCTTTCTGTGCCTGGCTTATTTCACTTACCATAATGTCCTTCGGTTTCATTCATGTTGTTGCAAATTACAAGATTTCATTCTTTTTTTATGGCTGAATAGTAATTAATTGTGCATATATACCACATTTTTTGTGTTTTTCTTTTCTTTTTTTTATTATATTTTCGGTGGCACAGGTGATTTTGGTTACATGGATGAGTTTTCTAGTAGTGAATTCTGAGATTTTAGTGCACCTGTCACCTGAGTAGTGTACACTGTACCCAATATGTTGTCTTTTATACCTAACCCCTTCTCAACTTCCCCTCAACTAAATCCCCACAGTCTATTACATCAGTTTGTATGTTTTTGCATCCTCATAGCTTAGCTCCCATTTATAAGTGAGAACATGACAGTATTTGGTTTTCCATTCCTGAGTTCCTTCACTTAGAATAATGTCCTCCAGTTATGCTATGTTGTTGCACATGACAGGATTTCATTCTTTTATGGCCAAGTAATATTTCACTGTGTCCATGTACCACATTTTTCTTCAACTTTTATTTTAGATTCAGAGTTTACATTTGCAGATTTGTTACCTGGGTATACTGCATGATACTGAAGTTTGAGAATGAATGAGTACCGTCACCCAGGTACTGAGCATAGTACTCAATAGTTGATTTTTCAACCCTTGCCCCTTTTCCTTCCTCCCCCATCTGGTAGTCCCTAGTTGCTATTGTTGCTGTCTTTATATCCCTGAGTACCCAATGTTTAACTCCCACTTATAAGTGAGAACATGTGTGTACCAGATTTTTAAAAATTCATTCATCTGTTATTGGACACTTATGTTGCTTTCATATCTTGACTATTGTAAATAGTGCTGCAATACACATGGAAGTGCAGATATATATTCAATATACTGACTTTCTTTATTTTGGATATATACCCAGAAGTGGGATAACTGGATCAAATGGTAGTTCTATTTTTAGTTCACTGAGGAAGCGCCATGCTGTTCTCCATAGCGGTTATACTAATTTACATTCCCACCAACAGTGTCCGAGGGTTCCCTTTTCACCACATCCTCACCAGCATTCATTATTGCTTGTCTTTTGGATAAAAGCCATTTTAACTGGGGTGAGATGATACTTCATTGTAGTTTTTATTTGAATTTCTCTGATGACTAGTAATGTTGAGTATTTTTTACATACTTGTTAGCCATCTCTATGTCTTATTTTGAGAACTATGTATTCAGATATTTTGCCCATTTATAAAGTGAATTGTTTGGGTTTTTCTTCCTTATTGAGTCGTTTGAACTTCTTACATATTCTGGTCATTAATCTCTTGTCAGATGGGTAGTTTGCAAATATTTTCTCCCGTTCTGTAAGTTGTCTCATTCTTTCGTTGATTGGTGTGTTTACCAAAAAGCAGAAACTTTTTAACTTGATGTGATCCCATTTGACCATTTTTGCTTTGGTTCTCTGTTTTTGAGGTCCTACTTAAGAAATACTTTGCCCAGACCAATGCTCTGGAGAGTTTCCCCAATTATTTCTTTCAGTTAATTCACAGTTTAAACTTAGATTTCAGTCTTTAATCCATTTTGGTTGGATTTTTGTATATGGTGAGAGAGAGGAGTCTAGTTTCATTCTTCTGCATATGGAAATCCAGTTTTCCCAGCACTCTTTATTGAAAAGACTGTCTTTTGGCATGTTCTTGTTGCCTTTGTCAAAAATGAGTTAACTGGAGATGGATGGATTTATTTCTGAGTCCTCTATTCTGTTCCATTGGTCTAAGTGTCTGCTTTTATGCCTATACCATGTTGTTTGTTACTATAACTTTGTAATATAATTTGAAGTCAGGTAATGTGATGCCTCCGGTTTTTTTCCTCACGATTACTTTGCTATTCTGCCTCTTTTGTGGTTCCACATAAATTTTATGATTGCTTTTTCCATTTCTGTGATGACTTTCATTGTTATTTTGTTGGGATTGCATTGAATCTGTAGAATTTTTTGAATAGTGTGTACATTTTTTCAGATAGCGTGCATATTTTAACAATATTGATTCTTTCAGTTCATGAACATAGAATGTCTTACCATTTGGTCTCTTTCATTTCTTTCATGAGTATTTTAAATTTTCATTGTAGAGATCTTTCCCTCCTTTGGAAAAGTTTATTTTTAGGAATTTCATTTTATTTTCAGTTACTGCAAATGGGATTACACTCTCGGTTTTCTTTTCAGATTGTAAACTGTTGGCATGTATAAATACACCAATTTTTTGTATGTTGATTTTGTGTCCTTCAACTTTACTGAATTTCTGTCAGAAGATGCAAGGGTTTATTGATACTAGTCATAAAATTAGTTTTCTATAAATTTATGGGTAAATGTTAAGGAACTAAATTTACACATTTTCTATTATTACCTTCTAAATATATTATTAGTTTGTGTTTTGAATATATTCAAGTGACACATTTGTTTCCAGGATAAGACACACATATTAAACACTTCTTAGGATATACTTTTAATTAATTGCTACTAATTTCTGGCCAAAAAATCTAAAACCTATATTCCTTCATATGCTTATAAATACTGTGGACCACAATTAATACTGTGTTGTTTCCCCAATTTAAATTGAAATGTAGCAAATAATTTTATAAGCTATCTCTCTTCAGGAAATTCTGCCTTTAAAAAGTCACATTAAATCTTAAATATTTTTAGATTACCAGGGCCTATGTATAGCTCCTGCCATCTTTTTATCTTATAGTGTTAAAAAAAAATCACACACAAAAAATCTGGATTCTTAAATGTGCTGCTGGCCCTTGTATATTTATCTGAAAGGTAGGGGAAAGTACAAATTGACTACTTAAATGAGCCACTTGGGAAAGCAACAGGGACTAACCTCAAATAATAAGAGGTCAACTCCTGTCAAGGAAATGCATTTGCTATCCAGTGTTTTTAAAAACTCACTTTAAAAAAAAATGCCTGTTAGATTGAAAAGCATGCTAAGTGTGAGAACTGCTATGAGAGGCACAGACAGTGGTGAACTATACTTTTAACTAAATCTATGTATGAAATAAAACTGACACTACAACCTATATCCTTTGTCCTCAGAGGTTACAACTTTTAGAAAGTGCTTGAAATGTTCAGTGCAACATTTATATCAGTAAGAAATGTTGAATTGTTGAATGACTCAATTTTCTTATTGCTGTGGGAATTTAGTTAAATGCCCATTAGTTCTCAATATTTTGCTTGCGTGTGTGTGTCTGTGTGTGTGTTGATTTTCACTCTTGTTGCCCGGGCTGGAGTGCAATGGCACAATCTCTGCTATCTGCAACCTCTCCCTCGCAGGTTCAAGCGATTCTCCTGACTCAGCCTCCTGAGTAGCTGGGATTACAGGCACGCGCCACCATGCCCAGCTAACTTTTTGTGTTTTTAGTAGAGACGGGGTTTCACCGTGTTAGCCAGGATGGTCTCCATTTCCCGACCTCAGGTGATCCGCCCACCGTGGCATCCCAAAATGCTGGCATTACAGGTGTGAGCCACCATGCCTGTATGAGTTTTTAAAAAGCCTCAAACTTAAAACTCATGTCCACTCACATTCCCTGGCTAATTAATCTACAGTTAGGATAACATTTCTCACTTTGCAAAGTCATCATTTCCACAAATTTTACTCTCTTCAAAATCTATAATGTTTTACCTTTTAAAAAAATCCTTAGTATTTGTGTACATGAGAGCAATGTAATTTTAGGACTGAGATCTCAACTGCAGCCAGTTGTGCCATTTTCTCCTCTGTGGACATTCATGTATATAACATGTCAATGGGCTGTATTTAGGATGACATACACTATCAGATAGATTTTCAATATTATTTTATTCTTTATTCAGTTGTTTTGTTAATGTTGATATTAATTAAGTTTCCTTCAAAGCATAAATGCCTTTAGCAAAATGCAATTGGCAGATCATTGGGCTACGATTGTTTGTAGTCTCAATGATAATCCATATTTTATAAAGATTATCTATTGATCATACACATGAAGAATCAGAATGTGCTGGTTGAACCTAGTTTTCTTTTACTGTGCCGTGCAAAGTATGAGTAGGCCACGTATTCAGGCCTTACCAATCTAAATAAATATAAAGTCATGTTTTCATATTGCAGAAGCTTGTGTTCCCTCCTCATGATTGCTGCATCTCAAACTTCTCAGCAAAACAGAATGCTCCCAAGTTATTACTGAGAGTTCACAAAAGGGAGTGTCACTTGTTCTTACAATGTAGTATGCCCTCTATAGTTGCAACACAGGGTCTTCCTTCGTTGCTAATCCAGCTACTCCTGCCCAGTGTCCCTTCAATCACTTGAAAGCGATGGGCTATTTCCACCTGGCAGTGGAATTTCTTAAGAGATAAGCGATGTGCTTGCCCGGGATATTCTCCCTGATACTCCAGTATTCCCACTCTCTGTGCAGTGCCGGGTTCTGAGTGTAAACAGAGAGAATGACTGTCTTCTCAACTCCGAGCTAAAATTATTCATCTGTTCCTCAAATCAGCAGTACTTAGGGCCAAAGTTTCAAAAAGTTTCTCTTGAGTGTAGTTTTTCCCGCATCTCCCCTCAGCTGCTCAAATCCTGCAAGTAACTCTCAAAAGTAAAAATCCACAATGAAAACCACATCATGACAAAAAAAAACCTCTCTTATTCAAGCACACAGAAAATCATATTTATCCTGCTTCCTCACTCCAGCCCACAAAGCAAACTTCTTCAGGCGTTAATTCCAGCACATCTTCACCAACCAAGACATGTTACCTTCTCGTATACATATTAACTTCTGGTTAACTGCTTGCCTGACAACTGACTACGTCCCAAGCCCATTAAGACGATTTGCCAAAAATGAAGAAGCATCCTGCACCAATTGAAACAGTTCCATTAGCTATGACTATGGCCTAGAGCAGAAGTCTGCCAAACACATATTTGCCCTTGAAGTAAATATAATAAAACACCAGTTCTAGTCATTTGTTGTAAATTGTTGTGTTGGAATGCAATTTACCTAATAACTTGATTATTTCCTGGAGGATTGTACTAAAGAAATAAAATAGTATTCATCAAATATTTAAGCATGTGCCAAACACCATTCTAAGGATTTCACAATATTAAGAAAAATTCTGAGCAAAATGGAAATTAGTATATGCAGAACCCTAAATTCAAAAGGGATGAGAAATTAGAAGTTTTGTCAGCATGCCCAGAAGCAAGAACACATATAGAGTAACTAGACACCAACCGAAAAACCACATGCGAGTGAACTTGTGATTGTTGCCCCTAACTCAACTGCACCATTACCAAATGTGCCATGCCTTGTATGGACTACGAACCATTCATGATTGTTTTTTGTTTTTTGTTTTTACTTAAAAACCTTCATGCCAGACCCCTTCCTCAAAGCACTATCACTCAGAGCTTAACTATGAAACACTGTTTTCAGTTTGTTCCAAAGCACTCTCTGATGCTCTGTTCTTGCTGTGTTCTTTTTGTTTTTGCATCTGTTTCTGTTTTTTAGAAGAGATAGTAGAGTCTGGCTCCGTTTCCCAAGCTGTAGAACAGAGTGCTGTGGTGCAATCCTAGCTCACTGCAACCTGGAACTTCTAGTCTCAAGCAATCCTCGCATCTTAGCCCCATGAATACCTGGGACTACAGGGACATGCCACCACACCTTACCCAGCTAATTTTAAAAGTCCCCTTTATCCGTTTCATTTTATATTGGTTTTATTGTTTTCAATTTCATTAACATTTACTTCTACAATGGCTAATTTACCATTTATATGTCCAACGTATACTTTACCTCTCCCATTGCAGTTTTATCTTTAAAAGTTCAGTTTGGGTTGCTTTTATTCATTTATTTATTTATTTTGTTTAGGGACAGAGTCTTGCTCTGTGGCCTAGGCTGTAGTGCCTTGGCAAACAGCTCACTACAACCACAACCTCCTGGGTTCAAGCAATCTTTCCTCCTCAGCCTCCCAAGTAGCACACCCACCAGGTCTGGCTAATTTTTAAATTATTTATAGAGATGGAGTCTCGCTATGTTGTTCAGGCTGGCATTGAACTCCTGGGCTCAAGTGATCCTCGTGTCCAGTCCTCCCAAAATGCTGGGATTACAGGTGTGAGCCACTGCGCCTGGCTTGGGTTGCTTTTAAATCTCCCCTTTCTCTACTTAACAGGTTCAAATCATTTCCCAAATTTCTTAAGCCTATGGAATGCAATTATATGAACTATTTTAATGACCTATGCTACTAATTTTATCATTGTTATTGATTTTAATTGACTAAATTTTCTCCACGTAAAGGATCATAATTTTGCTTTTTTGGGGGTGGTCTGCCTGTAACATTATTGAATGCTAGACATTGTAAGTGTTGCTTTGTTAGGTAATTTTTTGTATTTCTTTAAGTATGTCTTATTCTTATCCTGAGATATTTTAAGTTAGCTGAAAACAGTATAACCTTTTGGGATCTTGGGGGTGGTCTGCCTGTAACATTATTGAATGCTAGACATTGTAAGTGTTGCTTTGTTAGGTAATTTTTTGTATTTCTTTTAGTATGTCTTATTCTTATCCTGAGATATTTTAAGTTAGCTGAAAACAGTATAACCTTTTGGGATCTTGGTCTTAAACTTTGTTGGGTGGGACCATAATAACATTTATTTGAGGCTTAATTTTGCCCCACTATTGAACATGCTACTAAATATCCTATCAATTTTGAAGTTTTCCACTATGATTTGTGAGAAAATGTACTATTTCTGGCCCAGTGTGAGCTCTGGGGATTTTCTTCCTTCTAATCCTTTCTGAAATCTATTCCGGGTTTGGTAGTTTCCTCATCCACCTCCTGATTAGGGTTCAACAGAAAACTCATGCGATATCTGCATCTTTGGAGTTCTCTCTCTGTGTAACTTTCTCATCACTGATACTCTGCCCTGCAAACTCTAGCCATCTTGGCCTTCTTAGACCCCCAGTTCTGTTTTTTGTATTCACGCAGAGTAGCAGACTCCATCTTGCTTTTTTACTCAGTGCCACAGTCTAGTATCTCTCTCTAGGTAGTAAACTGGAGATATTGTAGGGCTCATCTACCTGTTTTCCTTTTTTAGAGATCATGGTTCTTTGTTGTGATGTCCATTGTCTTGAGAAGCATTGACTCATATATTTGTATTGTTTTCGAAAATTGTTTTCGGCAGTGTTATGGACAAATTCAGTGTCTCCCCAAAATACTGAGGTTTGAAGAATTAAGGAAGATAAGGTATAAAGATGCCTAATTTATTAAACAGTCCGTTGTCGGCCCTCACTAAGGGTAAATTTCCTTCTTTCATTTACCTTTAGATCAAGAGCTCAGACAATGAAACTAGAATTGATCATGTATCAAAACTTTACACTGCCCTAAATAGGAATAATAACAATGGCATAATATGTACCTTTGAATGAAGTGTTGAATAGTTTTTTGAAAAAATTGTCCAAATGAACTAAACAAATTTTTCAAGTCTCACTTTAATAGCTAATATGCCTCTTATTTTAAAGTCATATAGTGTGAATGAAATAAAAATTCAATTTCAGATTATACTCTATTTTCCCATGTAGTTTAGTTTCTTTTTCTTTAAGGAATGGCTTCGCTTTCTTTTGAACATTAACACCCGGTAGTAATGATGACTTTATTAGTTACACAGGTAGGGGAGTTAAGTCTTGATTCATAGGAAGAGTCAACACTAAGTTGGGAGCCTGCTGTTTTCTCGGCATGATTTTTGTGTAGTGAACTCTTTGGGACAACATGCTATTTCATTAAATCATTCCTCTTCTAGCCAGTCTTTGCTACTACTTTCCGACACAGCTCTCTCTAAAAATGCTGTCATTCTCTTACTTCCTATTGTATCTACTACTAAATGTATAATATTTTGTGTTTCATAAAAAAAGCAAATTAGGTGACACTAATTTCGTTCAGGAAAGAGCACTAGTTCTAGGACAAACATAAATTATTCTTGCTGTAAAACAAGAGATGACTGCCTGCAACTTTACTTCTTTTATCCTGGAGGCGCTATTGAGTTTGCCCAGCCTGGAAGAATCTTAAAACAGATCTGAAATTATTAATGTTTTAAAAATATAAACGTTAGCATTTACACATGTTTGAAAAACTTTAATTTCCTAAAAATGGATTAAAGGAAATAGAAAAAGATTAAAATTGACATAGAAATATATAAGGTTGTTTAATAAATATTCACTCCAATTTTACTGATCCATATCATCTGGGGATAAAAATCAGACCATAATAATAATTACTATTCTTATTAATATAAAGCATATTTCAAAGAACAGTGGTAACATGAGTGCCTTAAAATTATTTCAAATGATTCAGAACAATACCATAGGCTTTTTGGCTATGATGTGACATCTAAATTTTCTTCTTAATTATGTCAACTGTTATAATGAATTCAATGACACCTAGATTTTGTGTCAACATATGTTTTATCATATATCTATAAAAGAACCTTATGTATCTTTATCTTTATCGTTATTGGGAGTATACTCCCAATAAACAGATTATCCATTGGACAAGTGGTACATTTAATTGTTCCTCAAAATTTAAAATAGGGCTGGGTATGGTGGTTCACACCTGTGATCCCAGGACTTTGGGAGGCTCAGGCGGACGAATCACTTGAAGTCAAGAGTTCGGACCAGCCTGACCAACATGGTGAAAACCCTTCTCTATTAAAAATACAAAAAAATTAGCTGGGCGTGGTGATACACACCTGCAATCCCAGCTACTCGAGAGGCTGAGGCATGAGAATCACTTGAACCTGGGAGGTGGAGGCTGCAGTAAGCTGAGATTGAGCCACTGCACTCCAGCAGTCCAGCAGCCTGGGTGACAGAGCAAAACTCCATGTAAAAAAAAAAAAAAAAAAAAAAAAAAAAAAATTAAATGATTCCCATTTACTTCTATCTGCACATCTAGAAGTTCATTTTAAAACAATTTAATATGAAGGGAATATTTTATCAAAGTAAAGCTCACTTGAAGAACTCGTGTCTGATTCCTTACAGTGGCTTCCTCCTTGTCTTTTCACATATCCAATAAACTTCATATTTGTTTTCCCTGTGTATGTATAATATCTAGAGAGAGTAAAATCATTTCTGGTCAGGTGTATGGGTTTACGTTAACATATCTGTTTGGTTTATATTAAAAAGAATTTAGGCCTGAGTAAGTAAGAAAAGGGAAAGACCTCATTTACTATAATTTTTTGGAGAGGCCAGCTAAGAAGTACAGTTGTATGTAGGTAATAAGAATTAACTACAGTTAGAAGTTTCTTTTGTAGCAGGAGGTTTCATGACCATAATGAAGATATCCCGCTTTGTGTGTTGGTTTTATTACTTGTTTTATTATAGGCTTACATTATTTGAGGCATTAGTTTCTTTCTGTAATTTGCGAACTGGCACTATTAGGAATCACTGTATCAGTGGTCATCATGCCTGCCCACCCACCGTCAATACATACATGCGCAATAAATTTAGTTAACTTATCTTGCAAACTAGGCCTCATTGGAAATGAAGCCTGCTGAGTCTTTAGACCTCTCACAGTATCCCTCTTGCTTCAAGTTTCAGGCTATTAGTTTCTGCTAGTAAAATTATAGCTTTGAATGTTCATATTCAAAAATTAAAAATGTCTAAAATTAAGTATCCAAGCTTCTGCCTTAAACAACTAAAAAAGAAGAGTAAAATAAGTAAGTGTAAATAAGAAAAAAATAAAGAGTAAAAATTAAATAAATAGTAAACCAAAAAAATGAGAAAAACAATGAAAACAAGCTATTTCTTTTAAAAGACTATTAACATTGTCAAATCACTAGGAATAGTAGCAAAAAAAAAAAAAAAAATGTAGAGAAAGGACTTGCTTTCCAGTACCAAGATTGAATGTGGATAAATTATTGTAGTTTCTGTAGATATCAAGTAGTATATTGTTAATGTTATGAACAACTTTATGTCAATCAATTCAACATCTTTAATGACTTGGAGAAATTTCTTGGAAGGCACAAGTTAACCATAAAGGTTCAAAGGAATCAGTAAATGGGACTAACTGTATATCAATTAAAAATTTGAATTCATAATTTAAAACAGTTCCACAAACAAGGCAGGCACATCTGCTTACATTGCTTCTCTGCTACACTGTACTGGAGATGCTAGTCAGTGCAATAAAGCACATAAAAAATAAAAGACATACAGCATGGAAAGGAAATAGAAACACTGTCTTATTCACAGACCACTTGATTGACTCTAAAATCCCAGGAGTCTACCCAAAAATCCTCCATGACTAGGACATGAAATTAGGAAGGTACAGTGTATAAGATCACAGTATATATTTTTATACTAGCAGAAAAATATTAAAATACAGTATTGGGGGAAAAGTGGAACTTACAGTAACATCAAAATTGAAACAAATTAATCAGAAGGCTTGTGAGCCTCAAACTGAAAACATAATTGCAAAGATAAATTAAGTAATATTTAAATGAGTGAGAAGTTATAGTATGTTCATAGGTGGGAAAATTAAATTGTAAATATATAAATTTTCTGCAAATAGTTCAATAGTATCAATACAATATCAATTAAAGTATCAAGTCATGCTTATGGACAAGCTCATTCTAAAATTTATGTGGCTATGAAAAAGACCTGAATAGATAAAAATGTCTTGGGCCAGGCACGGTGGCTCACACCTGTGATCCCAGCAATTTTGGAGGCTGAGGTGGGCAGATTACCTGAAGTCAGGAGTTCGAGACCAGCCTGGTGACATGGTGAAACCTTGCCTCTACTAAAAATACAAAAATTAGCTGGACTTGGTGGCACACACCTGTAATCCCAGCTACTTGGGAGGCTGAGGCAGGAGAATTGCTTGAGCCGAGGAGACGGAGGTTAAAGTGAGCCAAGATCATGCCACTGCACTCCAGCCTGGCCCGATAGAATGAGACTCTGTCTCAAAAAAAAAAAAGTCTTAAAAAATGAAAATGTAAAATATTATTTCCACTCACTATCTGATTTCAAAATATAAATAAAGCAACAATATTCAAGACAGTATGATAGTGGCATGAGGAAAGATAAATATGTCAATGGAACAGAACATAGAGTCCTTAAATTAACCTACACATATGATGTAAATAGATTTTTGACAAAATCTCCAAGGAAATTCAGTGGAATAAAGAAACTCTTTTCAGGTTGTGTTGCTGGAGCACTTGCATAAATTCAGGAGATATATTGACCCTGATCTCACATCATAAAAGTAAAATAATTTGAAATTATTATAAGCCCAAATAAAAAAGCTAAAACTATGAAGCCTCTAAAAGAAAACATAGTAGACTATATAATTTATAGTAAACAAAGTTTTCTTAGAAAACTGAAATGTCAGAAAAAGCACTAACCACAAAACATGATACAACTGAACTCCATGAATATCATAAACTTCTGCCTATCAAAAGTAACCATTAAGGAAATAAAAAAACAGAAGCCACAGACTGGGAGAACATATTTGCAAACTCATATATGTGACAAAATACTTCTTTTATTCAACATATATGAGCAACTCTGATAAAGCATTTTTATAATTTCAACCAAATTGGGACAAAAAAATTCAGAAAATTTAAAGAAAGACATAAATTGGAAATAAATGTATGAAAAAGTGCTCCATATCTTTAGTCCTCCATGAAATGACATTACAAATACAATGACATACTACTTCTTATCTACTAGAATCGTTGAAATTAAATGTCAGCATCAACATTGGAATGGATATGGAGCAACTGGAACATCCCTACATTGCTGGGGCTGTGTAAAATTGTACAGTCTTTTTGAAAATTGTGTTTTTTTTAAATTAAGCTAAACATGTTTACCATATGACACCAGATTTCACTTATTAGGCTATCCCCTCAAGTAAAACTCATGTACTGTTAAATAATTCCAGATAAAATATTTGGTAGCTTTATTAGTAATTGCCAAAACACCAAATGTCAATCAACAGCAGAATGGGTTTTTAAAATTCTGATATGTTCAGAGTGGAATATTACTTAGGAAATAAAAGTGAATTGCTGACTTATTCAACAACAGGCATGAACCTCAATATAATGTTAGCATTATCTTAAGCATTATCATATATGGCAAAAGTAACATATTTTAGTATAATCAGAAGTGTGATTGTTTATGGAGATGGGGATTAATCTGAAGAGAAAAAGAAATTTTCTGAGTTGATAGAAATATTCTACATTGTAACACTTGTCAAATTTCATCAAAGGGTATACAACATATGAATTTATCACTTTATGTAAATCTTACCTCAAAAAGAAAAATGTCCAAGAAGTTCAAGTGTTGCTGAGGATACAGAATAGCTACACTTTTTATACATTGTTGATAGGAGTGTAAAATGGGATAACCTCTTTGGGACACCTGTGGTCAGTATCTACTAAAACTGAAAATCCATATATCCTGACAGCTAGCATCTCTACACCTAGTTATTTATCCAAGAAATATAAATGCTTATGTCCCCAGGAAGATATTAAAAATGCTCAGACTGCATTATTTATAATTGCCATAAACAGGAAACAAGCCAAATTTCCACCGAGAGGAGAAAATAATCCAGCTTCTTTAAGAGTGGCAATATAGACATTTTGGGCCAAATAATTATTTTTGTGGGAATTATCTTGTGCATTATAGGATGTTTGATAGTATCCATGGCCTTTATCCACTAAACGTCACTAGCAATATCATACTTACGACAGTCAAAAATATCTCCAGACATTACCAAATGTACCATCAGGGCACAAAACCTACCTCTAGTTGAGACCCACTGGTATAGAGTAACATGGTATATTAATCTTCTGGTATATTACTCAACAATAAAAATTAATGAACCATTAATCAATACAACATAATGAATCTAAAATAAGGTAGTGTACTGATAAATGTTTAACAACATGCTCTGAGGTGAAGGTGATGGGGAGGCTGATATGGAGCATTTGTCATGGTTTCTATAACTATTTCAAAGTCTAGGTTTTAGATGGTAGTAGATTGATATTTTCGGGGAAAAAATCTAATATTTAGGCCATCCCAATATATCTGGAAAGTGGTATAACTTCATTAATTAATTAGCTTATAGATGCCATTTCACAATTTATTGAAGATATTGTATAAGAGTTTGTGAATCTATAAATTTTGAAGTCTTCCAATGCTGACATTCTATAATATTTATAATATTGACATGTGTCCTCAGAATCTATTGCTTATTTGTGGTTTCTGAAATGAAATGGACCTACATTTTTAGTGATTTGTATTTTCAAATTAATGTTCCTTTTGCATTTATTTGTAAATTCAAATGTGTCTTTTTATCAATCACTAAGAAGAAATTGCTTTATGTTTTCAAAATGTAATGTATTTACATACATATAAGTGTATAAAAGATCCCTTTAATGTACACAAATAAGTAAAGGTCAGACCTTGCTTAGAAGTTAATGATGACATTGGGACCACTGACATTCTTTTTATTGAGCCTGTGGTGCTGAATTGCTGATAATATGAATATTAAATGTGACACTGAATTCTATCTAAAGATGCACTTACAGGAGTAATTAAGAGGGGGTCAAGAAAGGGAGCCCGGCTTTTGATTCTAAAAGAAAACATTTAACTCAATTTGTAGATCAGATTGAAGGACCAATCAATTATGCCATTACAAATTCTGTAACGTGGCTATAATATTTAGATTTTAAGTAAGTAGCACAAGTGAATTCTTGAAATTTAACTTTCTATCTTCATCCCCATTTCACTACTCTTTTTCTCTGCAGACCCAAGTTGAAGGCTGATTACAAACTGTACTTGATCACTAACGAATCAGTCAGCGCTTTTTTCAGATTTGAAAGATTCCTGGATTGAGTCCTCAACTAATACCTCACATATTAATACAGTCACTAAAGCTACCAACATTTCTTTGCAAAGCAAGGAGTACTTTGCTATATCATTCCAAATCAATGTCATTCAGTAATTTGGGGAAAACGTTATCTGTAAACTACATCTACTTCTATCACAACATGTACAAGTTCTTAGAAAGCAAAGGAGAGTAAACACTGGGCTCCATTCTTCCTCATGTTAGTTTAAAAATGTAAACTAAATTAGTATTAGTAAAACACACTTGTGAATGGCACTTGACCATCTCTTTTGCATCCTTCACTAGAGTTCGAGGATAATTTCAAAAGCATTTCACAAAAGTTATGTACACTTTCAGTAATGGCTTAGGTGCATATAATAGAAGTAAGTTTGCATCACTCAGTAGCTATATCTGTTCTCATGTACATTTATCTCTAAATTTCATCAACTTCACATCAACCTTCCCTATCATAAATCGCCTCAGGGACACTAGGTAAAAATCCAAAATGATTTTTAAGGAAGGAAATTGGTATGTGTCTTGAAAGCAATACTTAATATACGTCATTTGTGAATATTTAGTTACAGCAAAGTTATGTTTGTTGTGAAGAGCAAAGCAACTGCCCCTTTCAAAAATGAGAACATAAATTACACTTGCCCATAAATATAAAAGCATGCCCTTGCTAAATAATACATGGTCAGTACCAAACGATAGCTGCACTGAGTAAACTGATTTCTTTGAGAAATTTAGCCAGTTCCAGGTGTTAAGAAATCTTATTTTGGCCGGGCGCAGTGGCTCAAGCCTGTAATCCCAGCACTTTGGGAGGCCGAGACGGGCGGATCACGAGGTCAGGAGATCGAGACCATCCTGGCTAACACGGTGAAACCCCGTCTCTACTAAAAATACAAAAAACTAGCCAGGCGAGGTGGCGGGCGCCTGTAGTCCCAGCTACTCGGGAGGCTGAGGCAGGAGAATGGCGTAAACCCAGGAGGCGGAGCTTGCAGTGAGCTGAGATCCGGCCACTGCACTCCAGCCTGGGCGACAGCGAGACTCCGTCTCAAACAAAAAAAAAAAAAGAAATCTTATTTCATGTAACTTACCATAAATTATAAATATAAACTTAACACTTTAGTCACTACATGTCTAATGCAATTATTTGTTGTCTCTTAAAAGTTTATAAAACTCACACTATTAAAATCATCTCCAGACATTCCCAAAGATATGAAACACATTGAACTTCCTTGTAATTAAGAACTCAATGCAGTTTGCTTTATTTAGGCTCTTTCTGCCTCAGTTCTTCAGAATATGACCATAATCTCCTATAATTAGGAAGTACTTCATACCTTAAGCAAGTTTTACAACCCACTAAAAAGCTAATTAATGTTAACTTCGAATGGGTTCTCTTGCACTGACATTGCTGTGAGTAGTTGGCTTGGCTCAAATATAAAGTGCACTTATCTTTGACCTTATGTAACTGAATGCAAGGGTAGCTCATTAGAAGAATTGTAGCATTTCTCTTGCATGGATATATTACTAATGGTTGGTTTTCAGAAGGAAAAATAAAATGAGATGGGGCTGCAAACTAGTGAAAATTCAGGCAAGGTCAAATAGCACATGCAGTTTAAGGCCTCTTTTCACTTGCTCGTGACACTGGGCTGGAAGCAAGTATCTAGAAGTCAGATAGAGTGTTTATGCCTTCTTTGCTGTGCTAATCTTTCTAATTTTGGTTTTAAATCATTCAACCTAAAGTTATTTAACTTTATTGGGTATCTTTACAAAGCAATATTCTTGCATTTTCAGAGAAATGTATGTATTTAACTATGTGCATAAGATGCCTCTTATAATCACCTTAAATCCTTCTGGCTCCACTGCTTCCTAAGCCATTGTTCTGGTCACCATGTCCTTGCAAGCTTTGACCAGCTTTGTGAAGATGCACTTGGCAATGCAGCAATGCCTTGGCTCATGCCAGTGTCCTGTATTTTTTGTCTTCTGCCCTTGGATACATGGGTTGCCAAGAAGTATGGAGAGTTAACAACTATGAAACTGCTCTCAACTAATGGAGATCAATGTTTCCCCTTCTTTCAAGTGTATAGTTTCCTGAGCTAATTTACTAAAACTCCTTGGGAGGTCTTCCTCCATAAAGCTCAGGTGGCTAATAACAAACGCCAACTTGATTGTTTGCTCATTTTCCTGTTTAATTACTTAACTCCTGCTCCCTGGGATCATTTCCTAAGTAAAGTACCTGCATGCCAAACCCTCCCTTAATCTTAGCTTTCAGGAACCTCAGACAAAACAGTAAACAAGACATACAACAATGAACACATTGAGAGTCTTTTTTGAATATAATTGTCTCCTACTTTATAACATGATAAATATAAAGAGACTAATTTTTAGGCTTTTTAATTTCACCAACAGGCAAAATTAAAAAAAAAAAAAGGACTAATGTAGTATTGACAACTATTTTTTTTAACAAGTATGAACATTTAAAACAAAATAATCACTTTCTTATAATACTAGGTTTGAAATTTTCACCTATATCTGAATGTAAAGAATGTCACTTGTTAGGGCATTGGATAAGTTGTTAGGACTTTAGTCAGGTTATAAATATCTTGAGCCTCAGCTCCTTCATCTGTAAAATGGAGATAATAATAGCATAATAAAAAGTTCTAATAGTAGCACAGTAGATAATAGTTAATAAAGTATATCAGATATTTCTTGTGGCATAACAAACCAGCCCCCATCTAAGTAGCTTAAAATATCAACCGTTTAATTTTCTCAGAATTCTAAAATGTGGGGCTGGAATCAACAGTCCTGTTTCTACTGCTTTCTCCCTCTGGTGTCATTCACGTAGTTGTCACAATCTAGAAGTTTCACAAGAGTTAGGTAGTTAGTTCCAGATGGCCTCACTCGCATATCTCATGGGTTAACTGGGTGCCTTGGATCTCCTCCAGGAGGTCTGGTCAGAGGGCTGCTGGGGTGCTGGGGTTTCTTACATTGAGGCAAGCAACATTCCAAGTAGGAGAGAGCAGAATCTGTAAAAACCCCTTGAGGCCAAGACTGATAAGTAACAAAATGTTAGTTCTTTCTGATTGGATTGCTAATAGCAAATCATAAGGATTTGAAAAGGAAAGAAACAAACTCCACATCTTAATGGGAGAAGCAGTAAATAATGTCTGGCCGTTGTAAGGTATATACTTGAGGAGTAGTACTTGTAAAGAACTAAGTACAGTGCTGGCACATAGTCTCTACCATTTAAAAATAGCTTATTTTCATTACATATGAGTATTTTGTATTCCTGTTTTAAAAAAGAGGAGTAAAATTCACATTTTTGGAAGTGCAGAAAATGTATTAATCTGAAGAAGAGTACTTTATATGTAACAAATCTAGCCTAATATAAACTAAACATGTTTCTTCATTTTTCTCATCTCACTCAAACTATCAAATCAATATATATGTAGATAAATATCACTAGTTCCAGCACCACAGCATCAGTGTTTAGTAATTACTTGTGAAAAACACAGTATTTATTTATTTATTTATTTATGTATTTATTTATATGTATTTATTTATTATGAGGTGGACTCTCGCTCTGTCGCCCAGGCTGGAGTGCAGTGGCATGATCTTGGCTCACTGCAACCTCCACCTTCCAGGTTCAAGCGATTCTCCCACCTCAGTCTCCCAAGTAGCTGGGATTACAGGCACCTGCCACCACACCTGGCTAATTTTTGTATTTTTAGTAGAGACAGGGTTTCACCAAGTTGGCCAGACTGGTCCTGAACTCCTGTCCTCAGGTGATCCACCTGCCTTGGCCTCCCAAAGTGCTGGAAATACAGGCATGAGCCACCATACCCAACCAAAACATCATTTTTCTTTTACAATGCGGTCTTATGGAATCCAGTTTGCCTCGTTTTTGCACAAAGGTTCTTACCACAATATGACCATAATAGGACTTCCATGTAATTTTCTGCCCCATTAGACCTAAAGTACTCAAATATAAGAAAATATCTATTCTGCTTGGGAACAAATTACAAGGTTAGGATTGTGTGGTTCCCTTTCTACAAATATCCCTAAACTTCATGTGTAAATTAAGGCATAAACTTAATTATAGCAACGGACATAAAACAAGTACAATCATCCCTCTATATCCATGAGGGATTTGTTCCAGTATTTGTATTGGAATTTGATATTTTCCCCCACATGTACCAAAATCAATGGATGCTTGAGTCTCTTATATTAAATGGCATAGTTTGAGTATAACCTACACATATGTTCCCATATACTTTAAATCATCTTTAGATTTCTTATAATACCTAACACAATGTAAATACAGTGTAAGTCATTTTCATACTGCCAAGACCAGCTCTGTCATGGAGACCTTAACCCAGCAGTGCTAGAGGAATTAAAGACACACACACACAGAAATATCGTGTGTGGAGTGGGAAATCACGGATCTTACAGCCTTGAGAGCTGAGAGCCTCAAACAGAGATTTACCTACATATTTATCGACAGCAAGCCAGTGATAAGCATTGTTTTTATAGATTATAGATTAACTAAAAGTATTCCTTATGGGAAACAAAGGAATGAGCCAAAATAAAAGGATAGGCTCTGGCTAGTTATCTCAGCAGGAGCATGTCCTTAAGGCGCAGATCACTCATGCTATTGTTTGTGGTTTAAGAATGCCTTAAGCGGTTTTCGGCCCTGGGTGGGCCAGGTGTTCCTTGTCCTCATTCTGGTAAACACAACCTTCAGCATGGGTGTCAAAGCCATCATGAACCTGTCACAGTGCTGCAGAGATTTTGTTTATGGCCAGTTTTGTGGCCAGTTTATGGCCAGATTTTGGGGCCTGTTGCCAACACATACTGTATTTTTAATTTGTACTTTTTCATTGTTGTATTATTATTTGGGATTTCATTCAAATATTTCTGATCTGCAATTGGTCAAATCCACAGATGTGAAACCCATAAGTAACCAGGGAAAACTGTATAAAGATTTCACCTTGGAACATATGGCCAAATGTCGACTCCATTTTTGTTACTTCAGTAACCTCCTGTTACTCTCTTCAATATAAGAGTAACATTTTCCAGAGGTGGTTTTAAGTATTAGATGAAATAATGAATGTGTATGATGCCTTAGAGCAAAAATCATTATTTATAATACACACACACAGACTCAAATATAAGCTATATTTACGATGTAACAACAATACATTTCATATCTAGTCATGAACTACTGAGTGCCAAGACTTCCACATTAGCCTTTGATTGTGCAAAAAATGTTGGTCCACTAATCACTTTCATAGGAATTGGATTTCTGCATCACTTGGTTTGCTGAATGGCACACCTCATCTCTTTATGCCTGAGTGCCTGACCACTACTCCTTGTCCTGTAGACCTCTCCCTTAGACAAAATACCTGGGTTTACCTGCTAGCCTCCCTTCAGTTAAATCAAATACACTTCCCTGATACTTCAACTCCCACTGGATGACCTGTCTGGCATTGTAGCTGCTCAAGACCCATAGTGAAAGGATTACAAAGTGATAATCAAAGTAGCTAACCTTGCTGCTCTACTACTTGTCCATTTTATGAGAATTGGATCAGCTACACAAAGATAGTCTCTAAACAGCAATAAAATTCCACCAGACACTCTAATTCCTATCATAAGATCTCAGTACATTGTGATCTTGGTAGGATTTAACTAAAATCTTCCATAACCCAAAGAAGCTATCCTCTAATTTCCTGATTTAGAATTTTGTTTCAGGGCATCTCTACCTGCCTTCCAGAATTGATACAAGTTGACAATATATAAACAAAATACTTATACCTATTGCACCCAGGCCTTGATAAAACACCAAATCAGTTATGCTATTTTCTAAGGTACACTTAGTATGCCTTTCATTTTGATGAGCTACTTAGCAGGACTTGCTTATTCAAACAAACTTTCTGAAAACTGTTTAGAATTCCTACAGTTTTCAATGATTCTTGTTTTGCCTAGCATATATTCTCAAAATTCACAGAAATTATATGAATCGGTTTGTTCTAAGCATAATTTGTATCAAAGAGTAAATAATTAAGAAATATTTATGTTCTATCCCTAAACTAATACTTAGTCTAGCGTCTTTTCCAAGAACAAATGAGGAAAAAGGTAAAAGTGCAAGCAATTCGAATAATATAAACAGGTTAAGAAATCTAACGATTTAAAATTTGTACTTGGGAGAAAATATTCACAAATTATGCATCCCAAAAGGTCTAATTCCAGTATCTATAAGAAACATAAACAAATCAACAAAAAAAACATTAAAAAGTGGGTAAAAGACATGAACCTACCCTTATCTAAAGAAAACATACAAATGACCAACAAATATATGAAAAAATGCTCAACATCACTTATCATCAGAGAAATACAAATTAAAAGCACCATATAATACTATCTCACATGGTGGATTAAATAAAGAAAATGTGGCACATACATACCATGGAATATTAGACAGCCATAAAAAAGAATGAAATCATGTCATCTACAGCAACATGGATGCAGCTGGAGACCATTACCCTAAGTGAATTAACATAGGAAATACTGCATATTCTCACTTACAAGTGGGAGCTAAATATTGAGTACACATGGCCCTAAAGATGCAAGGCAATAGATAGCAGGGACTCTAAAAGGGGAGAGAGAGGGAGAGGACAAAGTTGAAAAACTGCCTATTGGATAATATATTCACTATTTGGGTGACAGGATCAATAGAAACCCAAACCTCAACATCACACAATATACCCACGTAACAAAACCATACATATAACCTCTAAATCTAAACTTTACAAAAATTAAAATTAAAAATAATAAAAATTATTCCTGATTTATCAATAGTAAAGTCTTAAGTGTATTTTGGTTATTGAAAACAAAATAGTATTGTTTTAGTCCATTTGTGCTGCTATAACAAAATATCTAATGCTGGGTAGCTTATAAATAACATTTATTCCTCACAGTTATGGAGACTGGGAAGTCCAAGATCAAGGCACCAGCGGGTTTGATGTCTGGTAAAGGCCTATTGCTCATAGATGGTGCTATCTAGGTGTTCTCACATGGCAGAAGGCAGAGAAAGGGCAAAAGAGGATGAATGCTATATCTTCTCATGGGAAGAGAGTCTAAGAACAAAAAGGGCCTAATTACTTCCCTCCATCCCCTTTGTAAGTCACTAATTATTTCATGAGGACACAAACCTCATGACTTAATCACTTCCCAAAAGTCCCTACCTCTTAACACCACCACAATAGGAGTTAGGTTTCAACATATAAATTTTGGAGGGTACACATTCAAACTACAACAATTATTTAACAATGTTGTATTATTTTCTAAACCTAATTACCAAGATAAACCAAATAATTTATATCATGAAGAGTCATGTAGTTTAATGTAAGGTGAACACATGTAAATGTGGATGAACAGTGGAAGATTAAAAGTCAAATTTACTAATTCATCATGTTGACATTCTTTCTAACAATCTTTGAGATACTTAGGTAAATGTTCTCATGAGCAGAAGGTGGTTTAAATTTGAGGAGAAAAAGAGTCACAGTGAAGACATTTGTGATGTTTTCAAGAGTATTTGTTTTCCTCATGTGGCTTACTCAGGAGTAAGATGTTTCACTCTAAACATTGAGGTCTTTAAAGCAAAAGAAATGATCCTTTACATGACGACTGGAAACAGAAAATAAAATAGCACTACACGAAGCAAAGCAATAGCAGGAGCAAATGGTTGTAGAATGGAAAAGCAAGTAATGAAAGTGAATCATAGACTGTGTGGAGAAAATGAAAGAAATATGGAAAAAAAGATTATTCAGAAGAAATAGAAGTCAAGAAAAAATGAGTCTGAAAGAATATGTTGCTGGTGTACGAAGTCTTAGAAATACTGGTGATAATAGGGCAGTGAGATATTTGTGGAAGCAGCATTTTAGCACTTTGAAACAAGCCAAGGGGAAAGACTAAAGAAGATAAATCAAGCCAATTCTTGAGGGAAAATTACCACATTCCCAATGAACAGCAATTAGAGGCCAAAATTTAACTCACCCCTGAGTGCTTCTGTAATTAGATTTGGAATATTTGCAGTGATAAATAGTCTAGTAAAAATATTGATTGGGAGAATGGTACAAAGTGAAAAGATCTTGGAATGTATAATATGACAAAAAAAAAAAACCTGTGGTTTAACTTTCAGCTTGAGCTCTTAATAGCAATGTGACCCTAGGCAACTTATTTCAGTTCTATCAAGATAATTTTTTTGAGGTATTTATTGAGATAAACCTCATTTTCCTTATCTGTGAAAAGACATTTTAACTGTCTCATTCTGTTGTGTGTAAAATTATTAAGTCTAATGAACTGTAATAATTAGAATTGCTTTATCTGGGCACTGCTTGGGAGAGAAATACTTATTTTTGAAAGACAATAATATTCCTTTAAATCAACACCCTGATGTCCATCACTGTATATCTTCTCTTCCCTCTTTTTTCTTTAAATTAGGAAAGTTTAAATATAAATGATGGAAGTGGCTGGATCTAATGTCATTAATGTCATTAGAGTAGTTCAATTTATAAAATTGTAACTTTATTACAGAATTTAAGAGCAGTTTTAGAAGTGCTAGGAAAGAAACTACTTAAGCATTTATTCTTTTTATAGTTTAGCCTATAACACAGCAATTTGCTCTTTTATTTTCTCTCTGTTTTATGTATTCTTAAAAGACAAGTGAGCATAAAAAATCCTATTAAATAGTTGCATAATTAATGTTTGAAGGTTATAGTCCCACTTTCTTCTGTAAAACTTTTAGAATCATAAACCTTAAAATAATTAGAAAAATATATATGTTTGTCCATATTCATAAACCAGACGTTAGCCTTATAAAGAGTTTCTTAGAGCTTCTCTTTTCTCATCACCTATCAGCATAGGATATTCAGAGTTCAGGGATTTTCCTACAAGATAAGGTACTCTTCTTTTTATCTATTCACCACCTCTCCCAACAACTTCCCATTGAGAAAATAAGAAACATTTAGAACAAGTTTCATGCTATTTATTCAGCCATAATGGAACTTTGGTGATTTAAGAGAGATACCTGCAAAGACGATTAGGATATGACATGATCCGATCTTTTTTTTGGACTATATTTCACTCAAATATAAAGTACCATATATCATTCAAAATGAGCACCCTTTTTCAACAGTTTGTACACATAATGTTTATGTCTACTTCTATAAATATTATTCCCATTATCCCTCCTTCTGACAATTTTTATAAAAATTAGGTGACATTCTTCTAGCATTCTTATCTCTAGGATAAGTCAGACTGCTTCTAGAATGGGTAAAAGAGGGAAAGAAAAAATATGACTATATAGTTTGGAACCCAAACAGATTAAAGTATGAAATATTTCATAGCACAAGCAGTATATTATTAATCATATTTCCTAGTACATAATACATGCTAAATAAGAAGTTATTGCATTAATTTAACTAAGAGTGAAACTGCACAGGATCTGGGAGATTTAAGAAATGGTGGGAGGCTTGCTAGCACCATCCGACACTTGATTGACCATAGAGATCCATCAAATGGGAAAGACAGCTGATACAAGGACTGAGGAACACATGACTGGGAGAATCATGTGAACTAAGAGACTAGGTTTAAAAAAAGATAAATAGGAGCACATTTGGGGATGGAAAATGAACTATTTCTATTTTTAAACATTAAAAATTAGACACCTTTATTGTGTTAAAATGTCCTTCATGGAGTTGGAAAAAGTTTAAGACTGTAGAAATGTCCTTACAATGTTAATTTATCTGGAGCTGGGGACTTAAAACTCATTTAATATGGCTCAGTTCTGTTGAGCAATCTCCTTAACTGTCTTGGGATTCATTCCCCTGTTATCATGATTCGTTTCAGACTGTGAGTTCCTAACAGAGAAGTTAGAAGAAAATGGGAACTTAATCTCAAATAATATAATAGATTTATTCAAGCTATACAACTTTCTCTCCCAAGTTTTTCTTCCTGTACTAAGTCCAAAGTATGAACATGCCTTGTTTTCCTGTTTAGCACTTTTAAGTTTTCACTCAAATATAAAGTACCTTATATCATTCAAAACAAGCACCCTTTTTCAACAGTTTTCACATATAATATTTATGTCTATCTCTATAAATATTATTCCCATTATCACTCCTTCTGACAATTTTTATGTAAATTAACAATTTATATAAAGCCTTCTATCCCTACTCAAAATTATTTACCACTTGAAGGTTACAACCACTCTGCTCTGTTACATTTAAAGATTTTTATGAACTTGAAATCTCGCATTTCCTAAAACCTCTACTTCCTCAATTACTCCTGATCAGTTTAAATAAATTATAGCAGCAATACCTTTCTCATGGCTTTCTCTATCTTTTAAAATTACTCTTCTCAGAAAAATTGGTGTGGCTTCATTTGATTTCTGCTTTTGCTGAGTGTAACCTCCAGTAAATATACACTTTGCAGCATGGTACAGTGTTTAACACAATTGTCTCAGAGCCAGACTGTCTGGGTTCAAACCTTGAGTCTACTACTTGTTTAGTAACTGTGGCACTGATCAAATCACCTAAACTTCCTGATCCTCAGTTTCTTCATCTGTACCTGAGTAGAGCAGTAGCTCCTATTTCATAAGGCTTTGTGCTGTGTATCTTGTATTTGCCCACCAGATTCCCCTCTGAACCTAGTTCCAGTCTGCTCTGCACTCAGGGAGGTGTATTCATACAAACGGAATCATCGAGTTCTCTTGCCTGATAGCTTCCAACTGGACCAGAGATCTAGAAGGTGGAGTGTGAAGTAAGAGTATTTATTCTCCTTTCTTCTCGCCAGGTTACTGTACATTGGCTGCATTCACCAACCAAGGGCCATAGCTTCTGATTGGCAACAATTCATATAACTATAGGTTCCATTAATTCCTCCTTTCATTTGCCCCTTCAGGTCTAGGGATGGTGAAAGACTTCCACTATGCTAGCCCCATGATATCAGTGCTCTTCTTGAGGTAGATTCAACTCTCCTTATATCATTCGTTTCCAATATGCCATTATTTTCCTGTTGGCACCCAGAGAGTAATTGAAGAAATTAAAGGAGATAATATGTGTCCAGTGCATAGCAGAGTTAGTTCTACAAAAAGGGTTAGATATTATTATTATTATACTATATCATTATCATTATTATTCCATTATCTCTGGATATTTGAAGTTTTTATGACATAACAACATGTATCATTTACATACAACTGGTAAGTTCAAAATGCTTAATGTAAATCAACTCATTTAATAACACAACCCTGCTGAGTAGCATAGAGGTACTAAGTAACTTTCCAAAGATCCTACCTGTAGTAAGTACCAGAACTGGAATTTAACCTGTCAATCAGCCTTTGCATTATTTGCTCTTAGCAGTCCATATTGTTACATTCATATCTTCTCTTGAGTCAGTAACCGTATATTTTTACTCTGACCTGTCTTTAATATCACTCTGTTTCTCTCTTCCACTCTCTTTTATGGAAATTTATTTCCATAAAATTTATCTTGTTCTTGCCCTCATAGTTGTGCATGTTTGTGCTGATATAAATTTTCTCCCCAACTACTAATTTATCTTGCCTCCTAAAAATCAATTGAGGTAAATGATGTACATATGCATTCACAAAATAGAAGCAAAATGATGTACATATGCACCAAAAAAATAGAAGCAAAATGAGGAACTTAAGTGAACACGTATTGATGATGGAGCTTAAATATGAGCAAATAAAAAATCATATAATCATAAATAATGCTAATACAGAGAAAAAAATGATAAGCATGGGGTTACAGCAAGCATCATAGAGGTAATAGAAAAAAAAATCTCCAAATACAAAACACGTCTTGCCATTTCAAAATATTAAACATAATAACATAATTTTAAATTTAATTACAAAACCTAATTCTAATCCTTTACTGTTTTGAAATAAGGAGTAGCACTTAATTTTAATTGGATTTAGTTTAAATAAGATATAATCATCAAGTAATAGCTTATGTTTATAGTACATATTCATCATGTTATTCATTTTAAAATAGAATTCTTTTATTTCATATGTCTTACACTATTTTTGTATTTCCTAACAATGGTACTTTTCATGTTTATCTCAGGAGGAAACAAATTTACATTTTAAATATGAAATGATACGTGCTCTTATGAAATAACACTCATAATATAAGTATTATTTATTTTTGATTTACTATTTCACACACATAAATATATATTATTATAATCTTTAATGAAAATAAATGTGTATCAAAGGCCTACTATATTCCAGATACTTTGCTAGCTACTGTGATTTGGAGAAAAAGTAAGATTCCGGATCTACTCCAGGAAGCTTAATATCCAGTAGAGAAGATTAGCTTTAAGAATAAAATATTTCAATAAAAAGAACAAAATATCCTGAGGAAATCCCCAAGTGAAGGAAAAGAATAGTGATTATAAGCTATCAGGGAATGATTACAGGAGAATTAATCATTCAAGCTAGGTGTGATTATTTTAAAAGCTTTTACAAAGGAGAGATCACGAAGTTGAAGAAAAAATCATTTCCAGTGGAGAGAAATGCTTAAGTACAGGACAGTGACTGAAAAATTAAGCATATTTTCAGCCTAACCAAACTCATCTTCCTCTGGAGTATACTGTACACCAAGTATAATAGTAAAAAGTAAGCCATGAACAACAGCGTGGTGGCAACTCAGGTAGATTATTGAATGTTAGTTGAACAGTTTGACTTCCTTGTTGAAAAGCTGAATGTCACTCCTTCAGAAAATGTATGATGTCATCAGCCTATGGGCTAAATTTAGGGTAAGAGAAAATAATGCAAAGAGACCAATAAGAAAGCCATTGAAATAGTGAATGTAGAGTATACTATGCACTTGAATTCTTACAATATCTTTGTGAATATAAAGCAGGGGAAATATGTAAGAAACATTTGCTGTGTCCTGTTCATGATCATTCATAGAGATTACATAGAATAGGCTCACACATTTCCTCTCAAAGGCATTTATTATTTGACTAGATGACTTTCTACATCCTTTATGAGAACCTTTATGAGCAAGTAGTTTGTATTTACTAATGTAACAGTAAAGAAAAATAGGATAAGAAAAGAGAGTAAACTGTTTTGGTTACTGTGGCTTTACAGTATAGTTTGAAGTTGAGTAGTGTTATGCCTCTGGCTTTGTTCGTTTTTAGGATTGTTTTGGCTGTTCAGGCTCTTTTTGGTTCCATATACATTTTAGAAAAGTTTTTTCTAATTCTGTGAAGAATGATGTAGTTTGATAGGAATAACATTGAATCTGTAAATTGCTTTGGGGAGTATCGCTATTTCTATGATAGCTATTTTTTAGTTCATTAGCATGGAATGTTTTTCTTTTTTCTTTTTATTTTTAGTTCTGGGGTACATGTACAATAGGTGCAGGTTTGTTGCATAGGTAAATGTGTGCCATGGTGGTTTGCTGCATCTATCAACTGATCACCTAGGTATTAAGCCCAGCATGAATTAGCTATTTTTCCCAATGCTCTCCCTCCCTCAGCCCCCCAAAAGGCCCCAGTGTGTGTTGTTCCCCACCCTGTGTCCATGTGTTCTCATTGTTCAGCTCCCACTCATAAGTGAGAGCTGTTTGGTTTTCTGTTCCTGCATTAGTTTCCTGAGGATTACGGCTTCCAGCTTCATCCACAACCCTGCAAAGGACACAAACTCATTCCTTTTTATGAATGCATAGTATCCCATGCTGTATATGTACTACATTTTCTTTATCCAGTCTATTGTTGATGGGCATTTGGGTTGATTCCATCTCTTTTTTACTGTGAATAGTGCTGCAGTGAATATATGCTTGCACGTATCTTTGTCATAGAATGATTTATATTACTTTGGGTATATAACCAGAAATGGGATTGCTGGGTCAAATGGTATTTCTTTTTCTAGATTTATGAGGAACTGCCACACCATCTTCCATGATGAT
Organism: Macaca thibetana thibetana; assembly: GCF_024542745.1. Taxonomy (NCBI): domain Eukaryota; kingdom Metazoa; phylum Chordata; class Mammalia; order Primates; family Cercopithecidae; genus Macaca; species Macaca thibetana. Next base: position 59,776,216 of record NC_065584.1, read on the forward strand.
TGAACTAATTTAAATTCCCACCAACAGTCTAAAAGTGTTCCTATTTCTCCACAACCTCTCCAGGAACTGTTGTTTCTTAACTTTTTAATAATGGTCTTTCTGACTGGCATGAGATGGTATCTCATTGTGGTTTTCATTTGCATTTCTCTAATGATCAGTGATGTTGAGCTTTTTAAAATATGTTTGTTGGCTGCATGAATGTGTTCTTTTGAGAAGTGTCTGTTCATGTCCCTTGCCTACTTTTTAATGGGGTTGCTTGTTTTTTACTTGTAAACTTGTTTGAGCTCCTTGTAGATTCTGGATATTAGCCCTTTGTCAGATTCATAGATTGCAAAAATTTTCTCCCATTCTGTAGATACCCTGTTGACTCTGATGATAGTTTCTTTTGCTGTGCAGAAGCTCTTCAGTTTAATTAGATCCCATTTGTCAATTTTTGCTTTTGTTGCAATTGCTTTTGGTGATTTTATCATGAAATATTTGCTCATGCCAATGTCCTGAATGGTATTACCTAGATTTTCTTCTGGGATTTTTATACTTCGGGGTTTTACATTCAAGTCTTTAATTCATCTTCAGTTAATTTTTGTATAAGTTGTGAGGAAGGGTTCCAGTTTCACTTTTCTGCATATGGATAGCCAGTTCTCCCAGCACCATTTATTAAATAGGGAATCCTTTCCCCATTGTTTGTTTTTGTCTGATTTGTTAATGATCAGATGGTTGTAGATTAGCAATCTTATTTCTGAGTTCTCTATTCTGTTCTATTGGCGTATATATCTGTTTTTCTACCAGTATCATACTGTTTTGGTTATTGTAGCCTTATAGCATAGTTTGAAGTCCCGTAGCGTGATGCCTCCAGCTATGTTCTTTTTGCTTAGGGTTGTCTTGGCTATATGAGCTGTTTTTTGGTTTCATATGAATTTTAAAATAGTTCTTTTTCTAATTCCTTGAAGAATATCAATGGTAATTTAATGGTAATAGCATTGAATCTATAAATTACTGTGGGCAATATGGCCATTTTTATGATATTTATTCTTCCTATCCATGAGCATGGAATATTTTCTATTTGTTTGTGTCCTCTCTGGTTTCCTTGAGCAGTGGTTTGTAGTTTTCCTTGAAGAGGTCCTTCACTTTCCTTGTTAACTGTATTCTAGGAGTTTATTCTCTTTGTAGTAATTGTCAATGGGAGTCCATTCACTATTTGGTTCTCTGCTTCTCTGTTTTGGGGTGCAGGAATGCTTGTGACTTCTGCATGTTGATTTAGTATTCTGAGACTTCGTTGGAGTTGCTTATCCACTTAAGGAGCGTTTGGGCTGAGACAATGGAGTTTTCCAGATATAGGATCATGTCAGCTACAAAAAATACAATTTTATTTCTTCCCTTCCTATTTGAATATGCTTTATTTCTTTCTCTTGCCAGATTGCCCTGGCCAGAATTTCCAATACTATGTTGAATAGGAGTGGCAAGAGAGAGTATCCTTGTATTATGCCGGATTTCAAGGGGAATGCTTCTAGCTTTTGCCCATTCAGTATGATATTGGCTATAGGTTTGTCAAAAATGGCTATTATTTTGAGGTAGGTTCCTTCAATACCTAGTCTACTGAGAGTTTTTAACACAAAGAGATGTTGAATTTTCTTGCAGGCCTTTCCTGCGTCTGTTGAGATAATCATGTGGTTTTGTCATTGGTTCTGTTTATGAGATGAATTACATTTATTGATTTGCATATGGTGAACCACCTTGAATCCCGGGAATTAAGCCAACTTGATCATAGTGGATAAGCATTTTGATGTGCTACTGGTTTCAGTTTGCCAGTATTTAATTAATAATTTTTGCATTGATGTTCATCAGGGATATTGGCCTGAAGATGTCTTTATTTTGTTGTATCTCTGCCTGGTTTGGGTATCAGGATGATGCTGGCATCATAGAGTAAGTTAGGGAGGAGTCCTTCCTTTTCAGTTGATTGGAATAGTTTCAGAAGAAGTGTTATCAGCCCTTCTTTGTATTTCTGGTAGAATTCAGCTGTAAATCCATCTGGTCCTGGGCTTTGTTTGGTTGGTAGGCTGTTTATCACTGCCTCAATTTCAGAATTCATTATTGGTCTATTCAGGAATTCAAGTTCTTCCTGGTTTAGTTTTGGGAGGGTGTATGTGTTCAGGAATTTATCCATTTCTTCTGTGTCTTCTGGTTTATTTGCATAGAGTTGTTTATAGTATTTTCTAATGGCTATTTGTATTTCTGCGGGGTCAGTGGTAATATTCCTTTTATCATTTTTTATTGTGTCTATTTGATTCTTCTCTCTTTTCTTCCTTATTAGTCTAGTTAGAAGTCAATCTATTTTATTAATGTTTTTCAAATACCAGCTCCTGGATTCATTGATTTTTTTAAAGAGTCTTTCATGTTTCTATCTTCTTCAGTTCCCCTCCGATCTTGGTTATTTCTTATCTTCTGCTAGCTTTGGGATTTATTTGCTCTTGGTTGTCTAGTTCTTTTAGTTGTGATGCTAGGGTGTCAACTGAGATCTTTCTAGCTTTTTGATGTGGGCATTTAGGGCTGTAAATTTCCCTCTTAACACTGCTTTAGCTGCATCCCAGAGATCCTGGTATGTTGTCTATTTTCATTTTCATTGGTTTCAAAGAACTTCTTGATTTCTGCCTCAATTTTATTATTTACTCAGGAGTCGTTCAGAAACAGGTTGTTCAACGTCCATGTAGTGGTGTGGTTTTGAGTGAGTTTCCTACTCTTGAGTTCTAATCTGACTGCACTGTTGTCTGAGATATCTTTTGTTATTATTTCAATTCTTTTGCATTTGCTGAGGAGTGATTTACTTCCAATTATGTGATCAGTTTTAGAGTAAGTGCCATGTGGCACCAGGAGGAATGTATATTCTGTTGTTTTGGGGTGGAAATATCTGTAGGTATCTATCGGGTCCACTTGATCCAGAGCTGATTTCAGTTCTTGAATATCTTTGTTAATTTTCTGTCTTGATGATCTGTCTAATATTGACAGTAGAATGTTAAACTCTTCCACTATTATTGTATGGAAGTCTAAGTCTTTTTGTAGGTTTCTAAGAACTTGTTTTATGAATCTAACTGCTCCTGTATTGGGTGCATATATATTTAAGATAGTTAGCTCTTCTTGTTGAATTGACCCTTTAACAGTATGTCTTTTATGATCTTTGTTGGTTAAAAGTCTATTTTGTCAGAAACTACGATGGCAAACCTTGTTTTTGTCTGTTTTCCATTTTCTTGATATATTTTCCTCCATCCTTTTGTTTTCAGTCTATACGTGTCTTTGCATATGTGACATAGGTATCTTGAACGGCACACTCATGGGTTTTGACTCTTTATCCATCTTGCCACTGGGTTACTGTAGTTGTAATTGGGGCAATTACAATTACTGTGTAATTGTAATTTTGGGCAAATGTAACTGGGGCATTTAGCCCATTTATATTGAATGCTAATATTGCTATGTGTGAATTTGATTCTGACATCATGATGCTAGTTGGTTATTTTGCAGACATGTTTATGTTTTTGCTTCACAGTGTCATTGGTCTGTGTATTTCAGTGTTTTTTTTTGTTTGTTTGTTTTGTTTTGTTTTGTTTTTTTGTAGTGACTAGTAACAGTTTTTTCCTTTCCATATTTAGTATTTCCTTCATGAGCTCTTACAAGGCAGGCCTGGTGGTGATGAATTCCCTCAGCATTTGCTTGTCTGAAAAAAAAATGATTTATCCTTCATCTATGAAGCTTAGTTTTGCCAGATATGAAATTCCAGGTTGGAAAGTCTTTTCTTTAAGAATGTTGAAAATTGGCTCCTAATCTCTTCCGGCCTGTAGGGTTTCTGTGGCTTCTATTATTAGTCTGATGGGCTTCCCTTTATAGGTCACCTAGTCCTTGTCTCTAGCTGCCCTTAACATTATTTTCTTCATTTCAACCTTGGAGTATCTTATGATTATGTGTCTTGGGATTTTTCTTCTTGTGGAGTATTTTACCAGAGTTCTCTGGATTTCCTGAATTTGAATATTGTCCTGTTTTTCTAGGTTGTGGAAGTTCTCCTGGATGATATCCCGAAGCATGTTTTCCAACTTGGTTCTGTTCTCCCTGTCTCTTCCAGGTATCCCTATCAGTCTTAGGTTCAGTCTTTTAATATAATCCCATACTTCTCAGAGGTTTTGTTGATTCCTTTTCATTATTTTTTCTCTAATCTTGTTTGACTTATTTCAGCAGCATAGTCTTCGAGTTCTGATATCTTTTCTTCTGCTTGGTCTTTTTCGCTATTGGTACTTGTGTTTGCATTTTGAAGTTCTCGTGTTGTGTTTTTCAGCTCCATCTGATCATTTAAGTTCCTCTTTAAACTGGTTATTCTGGTTAACAGCTCCTGTAACATTTTATCATGGTTCTTAACTTCTTTGTAGTGAGTTAGAACATCATCCTTTAGCTTGGCAAAGTTCGTTGTCACCCATCTTCTGAAGCTTGCTTTTGTCAGTTCTTACATCTCAGCCTCATCCCCATTCTAAGTTCAGCTGAAGACTTGTTGCGATCTTTTGGAGGAGAAGAGGTCACTCTGACTCTTTGAGTTTTCAGAATTTTTGTGTTTATTCTTTGTCATCTTCATGGGTTTATCTACCTTTGATCTTTGAGGCTGCTGACTTTTGGATGGGTTTTTGTGGTGTCTTTGATATTGTTGCTTTCTGCTGTTTTCTTTTAGCAGTCAGGACCCTCTTCTATAGCACTGCTGTGGTTTGCTTGGGGTCCACTCCAGCCCCTATTCACCTGGGTCTCTCCCATCCCTGGAGATATCACCTGTGGAGGCTGCAGACCAGCAAAAAGGGCAGCCTGCTCCTTCTTCTGGGAGCTCTTTCCCAGCAGGCCTGATGCCAGCTGGAACATTCTTGTATGAGGTGTCTGGAGACTCATGTTGGGAGATCTCACTCAGTCAGGAGGAGTGGGATCAGAAATCCACTTAAATAAGCAGTCTATCTGCCTCTTAGCAGGGTGGGTATGCTGCACTAAGGGAAATCCCCCTCTTCTGGGCTGTCCTGACTCTCCAGACCTAGCAGGCAGAAAAGACTAAGATCACTGATCCAGGATACTGCAGCCAGCCCTCCTGCCAGGGGCTCCTCTCAAGATTATCAGTGTTCTATCCATAAACCCCTGACTGGGGATGCTGAGATTCCCACAGGGAGGTCCCACCCAGTGAGGAGTGGATCAGGGTCCCACCCCATCTCACTGGCACCAGTGGCAAGGGAAAGCAGCCACTGGAGCTATGGTGATGGTGGCCATCCCTCCCCCCAGGGAACTCGGTCTTCTTAAGCAGTTTCTAGTCAGCTGTGCTGGCCTGTGGTGATACCAAACTAGTGGATTTTAGCTTGTGGAGTTCCTTGAGAGTGAGGCTGCTTGTCTCCCTGTCTTCAGCCTCCTTCCCACAAGAGTGGATGGGTCTCCTGCCTCATGGGAATTCCCAGAGCCAAAGTATGCAAATACTCTTGTGTCTCAGTGCCTGCTCAAAGTGGCCACCCATATGAGCAGTCTACCTGAGCAGGCACCATGATTCTCCACAGCTTTGTGCTTGGGAACCAAGGCTCTGGTAGCGTGGCTCAGGAGGTGACCTCCTAATCCACAGGTGGCAAGGATCTGTGGGAAAAATCTGGTTTGCAGGGAGAGGAAGCACAATTCCTCACCATCTCCCTTGGCTGGGGGAGAGAGTTCCCTATATCACCTGCAGTTCCTGGGTGGCATCTTACTCCACCCTGTTTTTGCTCACTCTCAGTGGGCCACACCAACCACCTAGTCAGTCCTAATAAGAGAGCTTTGGTACCTCAATTGAAGATGCAGAGTGCACTCACAGTTTTTTGCTTCTTAGTGGGAGCTGCAGAATGGAGCTTCCTCTATTTGAACATCTTGGCTCCACCAAATGTTTTCCATTTGTTTGTGTTGTCTCTGATTTCTTTTAGCAGTGTTTTGTAATTCTCCTTGTAGAGATCTTTCACTTCCTTGGTTAGGTGAATTTCCTAGGTATTTCATTTTCTTTGTGGTTCTTTTAAGTGGGATTTTGTTCTTGATTTCACTCTCAACCTAAACGTTGATGCTGTATAGAAACACTACTGGTGTTTGTATATTGATTTTGTGTCTTGAAACTTTGTTAAAGCTGTTTAACAGTTTTAGGAGCCTTCTGGCAGAGTCTATAGGACTTTCTGAGTATAGAATCACATCATCAGCAAAGAGTGATAGTTTGATTTCTTTTTTTCCTATTTGGATACCTTTTATTTATTTATCTTCCCTGATTGCTTTGGCTATGATTTCTAGTACTATTTTGAAAAAGAATGTGAGAATAGGCATAAAAAAAGAACAGAAAACAGACCCAAAAAAAAAGAACAGAAAACTCAGAAATAAAGCTCCACAACAACAAACATCTGATTTTTGACAAGGCTGACAAAAGCAATGAGAAAAGAACTTTCTATTCAAGAAATGCTGCTGAGATAACTAGCTAGGACCCCTACTTTTCACCACATACAAAAATTATCTCAAGATGTATCCAAGATTTAAAGGGTAGGCCTCAAATTATAAAAATCCTGGAAAACAACCTAGGAAATACTCTTCTTGACACCAGCTTTGGCAAATAATTATCAACAAAGTCCACAAAATCTATTTTTAAAAAAACAGACAAGTGGAACCTAATTAAACTAAAGAGCTTCTGTACAACAAAAGAAACTATCAACAGAGCAGACAGACAAGCTACAGAATGGGAAAAGATTCTCAAACTACACATCCTAGTACACAAAGTCTAACATCCAGAATCTATAGGAAGCTTAAACAAATCAACAAACACAAAACACATAACCCCATTAAAAAATGGGCAAAGGACATGAACAAACACTTCTCAAAAGGAGACCTACATGTGGCCAACAAACATATGAAAAAATGCTCAACATCACTAATGATCAGAGAAATGTAAATCAAAACCACAAAGAGGAACCATTAAATAGTCAATAGACAACAGACACTGGTGAGGCTGCATATAAACTGCTGGTGGGAATGTAAATTAGTCCAGTCACAGTGGAAAGCATTTTGGAGATTTCTTAAAGAAATTAAAACAGAGCTACTATTGGACCCAGGGATCTCATTTTGGGGCATATACCCAAATGAAAATAAATCCTTCTACCAAAAAAACACATGCACTTGTATGTTCGTCACTGCACTATTCACAATAACAATGACATGGGATCAACCCAGGTGCCCATCAATGGTAGATTGGATAAAGAAAATGTGATACATATTCACTGTGGAATACTACACAGCCACAAAAAAGGATAAAATTATGTTCTTTGTAACATTGTGGATGGATCTGGAGGCCATAATCCTAAGTGAATTAACATAGAAAACCAAACACCATATGTTCTCACTTATAAGTGAAAACTAAACATTGAGCATACATGGACATAAATATGGAAACAATAAACACCACAGACTACTTGAGGGTGGAGGAAGGGAGGGGGAATATGTTGAAAAACTACCTATCAGGTACTGTGCTCACCTTTTGGTGATAGGATCCATACCCCAAACCACAGCATCATGCAATATTCCCATGTAATAAATCTGCATGTGTGCCACCGTATCTCAAATAAAAGTGGAAATTTGAAAAAGAAAAGAAAAAAAAGAGCAAACTTTTAGGAATGAGGAGCAGGGTAAAGCAAAGGAATAATTGTTAAAAACGAGAATTATGGAATTTACCCAATAACTGAAGAGTTCCCTGCAAAAAAGGGAAAAACTGCGCTATCCAGGGGCTCTACATTAATAGAGGTTTACCCGCACCCTCTGGCATTGAAAGTAGAGCAGCCTGAAAGATGCCACAGCAGTCTGTACAATTCCATCCAGACCTTCTGTCCCTCTGTAGAACTGACACCTCACCTTTTCACAACTAGCAACCTTGAGCCCCCATACCCTACATGAGCCCCACGGCTTGTTTTGACCCTGTATGCCTGCTCTCAAAACCCATCCAAAGTTATTTTTTCCGACATCTCTTATCTTTCAGCATTTAAGTATTTGTGGTTTTCATGATACCAGTCATCATAGTGGTGAATGCTTTGTTCTTAACAAGTTTTGTTAAGATACACTTAGCAAAGCAAACTTATATCCTTTAAAACACAAAAAGGATTGAAAACAGTATTTAGCATAGTTACTAACTTAGCACATTCTTGACAAACAGACACATTTATATTTCTCAGAAGGGCAGTATGCGAGAGTTTAAAACCAAGTATAGAAAAAAATTTTGAAAAGCACAGTACTATTTTTTATTTACCTATGCAAATTTGTTTACAATTTTACCTATTGTTTCAGACTTACCTATGTAAATTTTTTAAATGACCCTAAATTTTAATGTTTATGGAAAATTTGTTCTCATTTTATTATACTAATAGTAATATGATGTTTGTAACTGTTTAGTCATTAGACACTATTGGTTGATGACCAGTCTGCAAATAAATGTGAAAAACTATAGTGCTGCTTAAAGATGTCAATAACTAAGAGAATATCACATGCCGGGGTCTGTAATCCCAGCACTTTGGGAGGCTGAGGAGGGTGGATCACAAGGTCAGGAGATGGAGATCACCTTGGCTAACATGGTGAAACCCCGTCTCTACTAAAAATACAAAAAATTAACTGGGCACAGCGGATGCCTGTAGTCCCAGCTACTCAGGAGGCTGAGACAGGAGAATGGTGTGAACCCGGGAGGCGGAGCTTGCAGTGAGCCGAGATCATGCCACTGCACTCCAGCCTGGACCACAGAGCGAAACTCTGTCTCAAATAAAAAAAAAAATAGAGAGAACAGCATACAAACTAGATTTATGATAAATGCATACTATGGTTCCTTTCAAAAATAATTTATTTTAATTACTCATTGATAATTCAAGAGCATTTAACTTCCCTTTATTATGGAAATAGACAATCAGAATATTTTCCTAATTTTGTAAACATCTAATTTATCCTTAAGTAAAAATCTTACTATCCCCAATTGCATTATTATATAATACAGTTTTAGAAAATCAAATGACACAATAAATATAACCTTATTCCTTAAAAATAGTTGCAATATATTTTATTATTGCCACAAGTATAAAATTTAATTGCAGATATTATGACAGATGAAAATAGCATGTGGCAAAAGATAATTCATTTTGGTCAAAAAGTACTTCCTCATAGGAAATGAAAGACCAATGCAGAGGTTCTATCCACCAAGAGGGATATATTTGCTCAAAGAATAGAAGTTAAAGAACAATAATTTACACACTGATTTTCATTCATTATCAACTATAAATTTATAAGAATTGAGAAAGAATGGGAAGCAGAAGATATGAATTGTACATAACCAATATAGACAAAACAGAATAGAATAAAATAGTAATGTTTTTAAAAAGACATTAACGTACCTTAGAGCACGCTATTTTTCTCAGAATTTTACACACATAGTACAAAATAGCATACTATTTCTCTCTTTCTCTCAGAATTTTACATACACTCTACATAGTAGTTTAAGTAGAAACAAAAATAAAATGATTCTTCCAAATAGTTGTACCAAACCAATCTTTAAATTTTGTGATTCTTATTTTCCTATGATACAGTCCAGGACATTGAACTATTAGTTTGGTGCAAAAGTAAACAGGAAAAATTGCAATTGCTTTTGCTTCAACCTAATATATATAAAATAATTTGATAGATAAATTTGCTAAATTCTGTTGACAATTAAAATTACATAGAACGGAGATTTTCCGTATGAGAGCTGCGGGTAAAATAATTTAATTAATTATTTCACCTTCCAGTATTAAAATCCTGAGAAAATCTATTAATTCTATTTTTCTACCTTTTTGAGTTTATCAAATCTATGGGGTTCATATAATTTTACTCTCTAGAAATGAGCCGGAAAGGAGAAAGTAATATGTAATTTTTGAAAGTGAACTATAATTAGAAAAATTGTTTATATAATGACGTTTAAAACTAGCATAATAATAAAGATTGGTGCCGAAAGGGCTGACTAGAAGCAGCTACTGTCTGCCGCTCTCGCGGAGAGGAGATACAGTGGCCAGTAAACACCAGCTCTTCAATGGTCTCACCCTGGAGGAAACCTTAGGATTCATTAAGCCAGGATTCAATTCCTGGCTTAGGGAATGAGTTCTTTATCTTCTACCTGTCTGTGTATTTATATATGGTGTATGTGCGATATAAAAAAAGCTTTAATTGGTTTAAAAATAATAAGTGCTTAAATCAAATATTTTGGCAGAAAAGTAGAAAGTGTAAAGCCTTTTGGTTCACATGATGTAAGTAATCTTTGGGAAATCGAATCAGTTTTACATGCAAGGTGTGTAAATAAAGTTAAGTCTTTTTGGTAAAAGACAGTAAGAAGTCATGGGAATGTGAAATTTTTTACCTAGTTTAGAGGATTAAGGATTGCTTTAAGTTAAATAAGGTAAAGCTGAAGGTTTAGGCTAGTTGAGGAAGGTTTGTAAAAAATTAATGTTGTTAAAAAATTTTTTGTGTTAAAATATTGGCTAAAGTCAAAGGGGCATTATTCAGTTTTTCTGTAAATTAAATATTGAAATACAAGCAGAACAGGTTTTTCTTAAAGCAAAAACCTGCTTATAATCTGCTCTTTAACAACAAATGGAAAGGGTTATACAATGTTTATGAGAAATTTACCTTATGGTCAAACATTAAAATTGGGTAGAAATGTCTATAAGATTTAAGAATTGGGTGTGACATCAATAATGCACAAATGTAAAGGTGAAATTTGGCTTATTTGGTATAAAAATCATACAGAAAACATTGTCAAATATAAAGCAATGTTTGGCTTTCTTTGGGCTATATTTGTATTATAAATACATTATTGGTATGCATTCCAAAATTATGAGAAACTCCTGTAATCCTGATATGACTTAGTGTATGTTATTGTTATATAAAATTATTGTATGCCACAGAGGTAAGCAATTTTTTTTTGTCAATTATGTTTTTGATTATGGCTGTCCTAAGACATTTTGTCATCCACAAACAATTGTCTTGTTTTGGTCTACCTGATTTCTCCAGAATTTGAAACTAGTTGTATTTTTAACTTACTGCAGTGTAGTTATTTGCATACATGAAATAAGAATCTGTTTTCTTTTGCAACAGGGCACAATTGGGGAAACTGGTTATTTTACCAAGGCTTTGATTGGAATGGTGTGCTTTCCTTTAAGGCATCAAACTTGACTTGCAAAGCCAATGAAAGCCCCTTGAGCAAGCTGGCCTCATACCTTTTCTACACAGTCTCTCTGCAGAGTTCCTGACCTCTGAAAAGTAAAGAATGTTACCTTCTGACCGACTGAGGAACCCCAGGGACCTCAAGAGGAGAGGAATGCATCCAATTTGTGTAGGTATTTTTTGGGTACAAACCCATGGCTGGGCTCGGCTTTAAAAAAAAAAAAAAAGTCTTATCTGAGATTCCTTCTATAGAACAAAGTTACATCAAAGCCAATTTAAAAAGCCTGTGTGAAAAATAATTACTCTTGCTGCATTTTATACAGATAATTAGGCCAAGTATAACAAAGCAAATTGGTATTACCATGATTTGTCTTTGGTAAAAACGAGAAGCTGGAGAAAGAAAAATCATGTTTCAAGAACAATATGGTACACCGGTTATTAAATTCTAGTGGTCTTTAAGCTTGTTTCTGCAATTTAGACTAACCCTGCTTATTCCTATGAACCAACCAGTGATCTCTGACTGCTGCTCAGAAGAAACAAGGGATGGGTAATGTAAAAATCTTGGGGTATGTACTAGAATCCGCTAGCAACCCCACATCAGCTTGGTTTCAACCGTTGCCCAGTTCATGGAAACCTTCTAATTTAGTTAACTTGAGATAATTTTACTAATTTTGTTTTACTGTTTTGGAATATATAGCTGTTGTACTTTTGTGTAGGAATGCAGGATAAGTTTACTAAATGTTCTCTTACATTAAATACTTATTAATCTTCCAGATATTACCTTTTGTTAGAACTCACAGTTATGAATGGCCCTCACCATATCGATGCTTTGTAATTAAGTTCCCCTCCACCTGAACACAGGAGACACTAATAGTTGGGCAGGAATATTACCACGCCTATTCAGCATGAAGAAGTTACAGAAGATGAATCTTCATCCCTCTGCCACTGTTAAGATTAAGGGCTCTCTTATAAAAGAGAGTAGGGAAATGTCAGAGGCATTTGAATCAGAGCATCTTCATCTTGAATAGAAGCTGAGTAAAATGAGGCTGAGACCTACTGGGCTACATTCCCAGACAGTTAAGGCATTCTAAGTCACAGGATGAGACAGAAGGTCAGCACAAGATACAGGACATAAAGACCTTGCTGATAAAACAGGTTGCAGTGAAGAAGACAGAAAATACCCACCAAAACCAAGATGATGATGTGAGTGGCCTCTGGTCACCCTCACTTCTACACTCCCACCAGTGCCATGACTGTTTACAATGCCATGGCAACATCAGGAAGTTACCCCATATGGTCTAAAAAGGGGAGGCATGAATAATTCACCCCATGTTTAGTATATAATCAAGAAATAACCATAGAAATGGGCAACCAGCAGCCCTCTGGGCTGCTCTGCCTATGGAATAGCCATTCTTTTGTTTCTTTACTTCTCTGATAAACTTGCTTTCACTTTATTCTGTGGACTCAACTCAGATCCTTTTATGTGTGAGGTCCAAGAACCCTCTCTTGGGGTCTGGACACCACAGATGCCATAGGATAAGGAACCCAGTCTCTCTTTCATGTGTGCACCCATCCCCTATTCTTCACCAGGCAGGGCCCTGACTCTGGCTGCAGTGCAGCAGCCCCATCCCTGGCTGAACATTCCCATTGGCAGCACCTCTGCCTTTCTCTAGGGTAGAGCTCTCAGAGGCAACTGAGAGTTCTGCCGCTACTACTGCATTGGTACTGCCCTCACTGCCCTTGGACAGGAGGAAGAACAAAGCCTGAGTGCTTTACTCACACCTAAAGCACACCACACCTGCCTTATGGAGAAGAGGACAGTCTATCTTCCTTGTGAGCCTCCCACACCGCTTGCTCATCACCAGGCAATGCCCCCTGGCTTGGGCCCACAATGCAACCACTGTACCGTGGGTTGATTGTTGCCATTGGCAGTGGCTCTGCGTTTCTCTGGGGTGGAGCCCTAAAAGACAAGTGAAAGGCCCTCTGTCACTGCCACGGCCATGGATCCTTCCCCTCTGCCCCAAAGCTGGAGAGGAAATAAAAAGCCTCAGCTCACCCCAGGGCTGTGGTATGCAGCCCAGGAATGCCAAATCAAAATCTGTGGTGAACACTTGAGTGGGAGAGGAGCCCACACTATCAGAGCACTGAGAGGAAGCACAGCTGCAAATGCGAGGAAATGGAGGAGCTGCATGGCTGAGCAAGAGCCCACTACACTTTAGTACCCTCTATAAGAGCAAATCCCAAATTTCAAAACCAAATATACTTTGCTGATATACTCCACCCCTGTGAAGCCAAGAACAGGAGTTAGATCACAAATAAAGACCCTGCACAATCGCTTGACCCTCTGAAAACATCCAGAAACGAAGTCAACTGACTATACTTAAATTATACCACAACGGAAGGAACATCAACCCACACAGATGAGAAAGAACCAGCACAAAAATGCTGGTAACTCTAAAAGGTAGAGTGTCTTCTTATGTTCAGGCAACGACACTGGCTCTCCAGCAATGTTATTTAAACAGAAGAAAATGACTGAAATGACAGACATAGAATTCAGAATCTGAATGACAATGAAGAGCACTAAGATTCAGGGGAAAGTTGAAACCCATTCAAAGGAGTCTAAGGAATCCAGGAAAACAATCTAAGAGATGAAAGACAAAATAGCCATTTTAAGAAAGACCTAATCTGAGCCAATAGAGCTGGAAAACTCACTACAACAATTTCATAATAAGATTGGAAGTATTAACAATAGAATAGACCAAGCTGAGGAAAGATTCCTAGAATTCAAAGACAAGATTTTTAAATTAATTTAGTCAGACAAAAATAAAGAAAAAAGAATTTTAAAAAATGAATAAAACCTCCAAGATATATGGGATTACATAAAGGCCAACTCAACAACCCTTTGGCATCCCTGTAAGAGACGGAAACAGAGCAAGCAACTTGGAAAACATACTTGAGGATATTGTCCAAGAAACCTCACTAGAGAGGTCAACCTACAATTCAGGAAATTCAGAGAACCCCTGTGAAATACTGTACAAGACAACCATCCCACAGACACATAATCATCATATTCTCCAAGGTCAATGCATATAAAAAAAATTAAAGGCAGCTAGTTAGAAGGGGCAGGTCACCAAAAAGGGAACCCTTCCAGCTAACTACAGATTTTTCAGCAGAAACCCTATAAGCCAGAGATACTGAGTCCCTATATTCAACATTCTTAAGGAAAAAAAATTTCTACCAAGAATTTATATCCAGCCAAACTAAGCTTCTAGAGCAAAGGAGAAATACAATTATTTTCAGACAAGCAAATGCTAAGGGAATTCATTACCACCAGGCCTGCCTTACGAGAGGTCCTGAAGGGAATGCTTTCATGCAAATGAAAGACCATTATTGACCACCACAAAAACACAAGTACATAGATGATCAACACTATAAAGCAAATACACAATCAAGTCTACATAACAACCAGCTGATAAAAGGAAAACACACCTGAATTAAATTTAAAGGAGATTAATTGAGCAATTAATGATTCACAAATCAAGCAGCCTCCTGTGTCACAGTAGGCTCAGAGACTCCAGCTCAGCCAAATGGTGGAAGAAGATTTATGGACAAAAAAGGAAAGTGGCATGATTTTAAATGAGATACAGAAATAGCTCAATTGGTTACAGGTTGACTTTTGTCTATTTGAACATGGCTGAAACAGTTGGCTATATTTGATTGGCCAATGCTCAGTGACTGGCACAAGTGTAGGCTATGGTCTGTTTATACCATCACTTGTTATAATTCACAACAATGTACAGAAAAACCTTTAGGCTGAACTTAAAATATGTAAGGAGGCAGCTTTAGGCTAAACTTGACTTAGCAATTCCCTCCTTTTGGTCATCTTCTTTGACAAATTGACCAAAACTTTAGTCACCGATGTCATCAACACATTTATAAATGGACTTATTTGACCTTGAGGCACACTGGGAAACAGTAGAACCGTGGGTTTTGCAAGGTAGAAACAAGGACTAAGTAGAGGGTACCTCCTTATGCTGGAATATCTTGTTTACATGAGAAAGACAAAACCTGGTCTGTTCTAGGATCTATCTGTTTCCTTAACGTCTTAGTTTGATTATGTCACATTTAGCATCAGCAACTCCATTTTGTTTTTGTCTGGTCTATTGGGGCCCAGTGCGTGAGTTCAGTCCAAAACAATGGCCTCCTGCCATTTGGTTGAACAACTGCCTTCTTTTGGTCAGATTCTCACTTAGGTGAGCGTGTGACCAATCTTTGTGCCTTAGTGCCACTCTTGGTTACTATCATTCTGAGTTTCCAGTCTCAGCATGTTCATTCATAGGTTACTGTGTCCTCATGGTCACACATTTCTTTCAGCTCTTGTCGCTCCAGTTGAAGAGAGAGCATTTGACATTCTAGAGATGGCTGCATGCAAACATTCAAAACGTTTGAGAGAATACAGTGTACCAGGGAGACTACTGTTATGACTATCAGAAGGATAATACCAAGAGTTTGGATTATGCTTCTTACCCAGGGTCCCCATGAACCAAACCACCTAAAATCAAATAAATCAAAGAATAAGCTAGATAAAGAATCTACTAACTTAACTAAACAGTTTTTCATTAATCCCCTACAACTGAATCTCTGTAATACCCGATGTGATGTATTTCTCCATAGGCAACAACTGCCAGTAGCTGTACAGATACTTTCCTGTTTAGCTAGTAAGCAATCTGGAGCAATTCTATTATTTAGCATAACTTCTTTCACAAGAGAATTTAAAGTCTGTTGTATAACCATAGCCTTTATAGTAGAATCTACCACAGAGCTTATCATAAGGGGTACATTTTTAATTATCACCTCTTTTACTCCAAACCATTGAAAAAAGGATCAAACAAATGATGTCTCTCTAGAAGAGGAAAGGCCTCCTGGCAACGTTCTCTTTAACCCATGATGTGGGTTAACAAGAGTGAACCAGTATTCAGTTTCTGACTGGTATAAGGCAACATATGTTCCAGTAAAGTTTCTCACCTACATTAGGCCTTCATCTTCGGTTAAGGTATTAGATTATCCATGTATAAGGCTGGCTGCAAAATCATTCACAAATAAAATTATACCTTATGAGTGCACACAATAGGCCCCCTTTTCAATTCTTTTGTTCATAGAGGCATTAGCAAGGGGAAAGTTTTCAAAGATAAGTCTCATGATAGTGGAGAAGCTTGTATGCATACTAAAAAATCTAAAAGAAATGGATAAATTCCTAGAAAAATACAAACAACTGATACTGAATCAGAAAGAAATTGTACCACAGATCAATAAATAGTTCCAAAATTGAATCAGTATTTAAAAACCCACCGACCAGAAAAACCTCCAGACCAAATGGATTCACAGCCAAATTCTACCAGATGAATAAAGAGGAGCTGGTACCAGTCCTACTTCAAGTATTCTAAAAACCCAAGGAGGAGGCACTCCTCCCTAACTCATTCTGAGGCCGGCATTATTCTGATACCAAAACCTGGCAAAGACATCATGGAAAAAGAAAACTTCAAACCAATAACCCTGATAAATATAGATGCAAACATCCTAAACAAAACACTAGCAAACCAAATCCAGCAGCATATTAAAAGCTAATCAGCCACAATCAAGTAGGCTTTATTCCTTGGATGCAAGGTTGTTTCAACACACACAGATTAATCCCAATGTGATTTATTACATAAACAGAACTAAAAACAAAACCACATGATCATCTTAATAAACACAGAAAAGGCTTTTGATAAAATTCAGTATTCCTTCATATTAAAAACCCTCAACAAACTAGGCATCAAAGGCACATTCCTCAAAATAATAGGAAATATCTTCAACAAACCCACAGCCAACATCATACTTAATGGGCAAAAACTGAAAGCATTCCACTTGAGAACCAAAACAAGACAAAAATGCCCCCTCTCATCACTCATATTCAATATTGTACTAGAAGTCCTAGCCCAGGCAAAGACTTCATGATGAAGTCTCCAAAATCAATTGCAATAAAAACAAAAATTGGCAAATGAGACCTAATTAAACTAAAGAGCTTCTGCACAGCCAAAGAAACTATCAACAGAGTAAACACATGACCTACAGAATGGGAGAAAACATTTGCAAACTATGCATCTGACAGTGGTCTGATATCTAGAATATATAAGAAACTCAAAGAAATCAACAAGGAAAAAACAAAAACAAACAAAAAATAACCTCATTAGAAAATAGTCAAAGGACATGAATAGACACCTCTCAAAAGAAGACAAACACATGGCCAAAAAGCATATGAAAAAATTCTCAATTTCACTAATCACTAGGGAAATGCGAATTAAAACCACAATGAGATATCATCTTACACCAGAATGGCTATTATCAAAAGGCCAAAAAATAACAGATGTTGATGACGTTGCAGAGAAATGAGGATGCTTATACACTACTAGTGGGAATGTAAATTAGTTCAGTCACTATGGAAAGGAGTCTGGAGATTTCTCAAAGAGCTTAAAATAGAACTACCATTAGACCCTGCAATCCCATTACTGGGTATATGCCCAAAGAAATATAAATTGTTCTACCATAAAGACATATGCATACATATGTTCATCACTGCCCTTTTCACAAGAGCAATGACATGAAATCAACCTAGATGCTCATCAGCGGTGGACTAGATAAAGAAAACCTGGCACATATTTACAATGGAGTACTATGCAGGTATTTTTTAAAAAAATAATATCATGCCCTTTGCAACAACATGAATGGAGCTCAAAGCCACTATCTTAAATGTATTAATGCAGGAACAGAAAACTAAATACTGCATGATGGAGCTAAACATTGAGTACACAAACACACAAAGATGGGAACAATAGACACTGGTGCCTAGTTGAGAGTAGAGGATGACAGGAAGAAGATGATTTAAAAAACTACCTATTAGGTGTTATGCTGATTACCTGTGTGACAAAATTACCAGTACACCAAATTCCTACTACACACAATTTACCACACAACAAACATGCACATGTATCCCTTGAACCTAAAATAAAAGTTAAAAGAAAAAAAATAAAATTAAAATAGCAAATACTAGCCACTAATATCTTACAAATAATTAAAGAATAAAATAGAAAAAGATTTTATAAATACAGTCAAAGGGAGTAAATGCAATGAATATTAAAAAGACAAATACATTAAATAATAGAGAAAGTTCTCAGATTGGTCTAAATATTAAATCTATACAGATCGTATAAGAGCAGACCTAACCATTATAGGATTATATCACTATGAAACAAAACGGAATGAGATACTTAATGCAAATAAATTCATGATGATACCTCCATAAGATATACTCATTGAAATTATGTTATTGAAGATGTAAGGTTATAGGAAAACTTGAAATAGAATAGGTAAAACAGATATTCTAAAAATTATACATTATATATGGGCCGGGTGCAGTGGCTCACGCCTGTAATCCCAGCATTTTAGGAGGCTGAGGCAGGCGAATCACCAGGTCAGGAGATCGAGACCATCCTGGTCAACATGGTGAAACCCCGTCTCTACTAAAAATGCAAAAATTAACTGGGCATGGTGGTCCTCACATGTAGTCCCAGCTACATGGCACACTGACACAGGAGAATCGCTTGGGCGGAGGTTGCAGTGAACCGAGATCACGCCACTGCACTCCAGCCTGGTGACAGAGCGAGACTCTGTCTCAAAAAAAAAAAAAATTATACATTATGTATATAGATATTTCATTATATAAAAATATTTACTTACATATTAGAGATGGTTAAATATAGAGACATATAGTGATATATTTATAACAACAAAACCAGCAAAGATACACACCAAAATATTAATGGTAATACTATCTGAATAGTCATAATATCTGAATTATGTGATCGGTGATAATCTTCAAATTTTTGGTAGTTTTCAAACTGTGCCTCAAAGTTTGTTTTTATAAAAGAGGAAAAGGCATGAAAAACACAAGTTTCCTTGTTTCCTTTTGTTAAAAAAAGAACAAAATGACTAATTATTTGAAGAAAGAATTATATCATTATTACCTGAACTCAAAATTCACTGACATTATTTTGTTTTGTAGAAAAACATGACCTAATATTGAAACAATTTGAAAGAAACAAAATTACATGTTGTCATTTTGCCACAAATTTTTGTTTCTGAATGTTTGGAAAATTTGGATTCCATAATATATATTGAATTAACTGAACCCTGTAACTTGATCAAGATCTCTAGAAATCATATAATCATGTTGAGATTTGAATTTTGATTTGAGGAACTGAATTTGCCTTGAAGATCTCTTCCTGCTTCAGATAGAGTTCCCATGTGAAAGATCATCAAAAAATATAGTAATAATAATCACGTTATAAAGTATAATTTAATACAGACCACCTCTTTCAGAATTGCCTATACTCAAAAGATAAGTCATGTATGAACACTAATGTTTGAGGACCATTACTTGAGAGTTTCCAAAGGTCTTGCCACTCCATTGTCTTACTGAAGAACTCTAATTTTATTTAGTTGTCCTAAAATATTTTTAGAGGGCTTTTTCAGAAAACTTGGCAGGGCCTCCAAATAGATTTGGAAATGAATCTCATTAAAAGATACAGATCACAATTATCTAAGTAGATTTTACTGCCGACACTAGTCCTTTTGTGCCTTTTGTTGATGTTTTGATGTTATTTGGAAGCTCTTCTAGGATTCAGAGCATCAATCAGCGTACAGGTGAATTCTAAGTTTTTAACTATGGAAATATATCCCCCCCCCAAAAAAATATCTTCTATATGCCTTCTTATATTTGTACAAAGGAATAGTCACTGTAAATGAAGAAACTTCTGTGACAAAATTTTAACAAAAGAGCCTCCTAATAGTTCACTATTTCTTCACTATCTCCTTAAAGCAAATTGTCGAGAGTAGATATGTGGCATGCTTGTCTATTCCAGATAAATTGGAAGGAAGTTTAATGTAGTCTTTGTACCCAAACTTCTTTGAAGTCTTCTATTTTCAGAGAATATGGAAAACTCATATGGGCATTTGGCTCCTACCTCCAAGACAATCCTAGATATACAACATAAATAAAAAGACACTGATGGATCAAAAAACAAAATGTAAAATTATGAACTTTTGGCAAAGAAGAAAGTCATTGTTTCTCCATGTGTGTGAAAATGGGCAGTTCAGATAAGTTCATTGGACATCCTAGATGGGGAATGCTTGGGGGATCTTTTCTCTTCCCTATTTACTAGGCAGGTCAGTGCCTCCTTAAAACTGGAAAGGTAGCTGTGATAGTCAATTTTATATATCAACTTGGCCAGGTCATCGTAACCACTTATTTAATCAAACCAAACCTACTAGGTGTTGCTGGGAAAGTATTTTATACATGTAGTTAAGATCTACAATTATTTGACATTAACTGAAGGAGATTATCCTCAATAATGTGGGTGAGGATCATCCAATCAGTTGAAAGGTTTAAGAGGAAAACTTGAGGTTTCCCATAGAAGAAGAAATTTTGCCTCAAGACTACAGCATTAACTGCTGCCTATTTTCAGTATATCTGACTGCCTTAAGAATTTTGACTTGCCAGCCCATACAACCTCATAAGCCCACAACCACATGAGCCATTTCCTTATACTAAATGTCTCTCTGCTTGACCCTTTATATATAAAGTTTTTATATAGTTTTAACATTTTATATATACACAAAAGATTTAAAAATTCAAGTTTTATATAATCTTCTATATATGTATACAAGATAAAAACAATCCAGAAAGATTTATCAATATGCACACATACATCTAGGTAAATTATAAATTATAGTGACATTCAAGCAAGAGTATCTAAAATACCATGACATTTCCCAAAGCTTCTAGAGAAAGCTTCTGCCCTAAATGAGCAAGCAACCGATTGACATGAGGAATCACTTACACTGCAGGCAAAAAAAACCAGTGTTACATAGTGATTTCAAGTGATTAAGGAAAAATAAATAAATAAATGCCAGAATTTTATACTGGCAAACTAGTTTTAAATAAACATATAAAATTATTTTTAATAACACAAAAAGTCTCAAAAGTTTTACAACAAAAGAACCTAAGAACCTAATTGAAATTATAAATGGAGGAAATAACCAAAAAAGGATGGTGATAAATCTAAGAGGATGCTCAAACATAAATTGTGCGTAAGGGTCAGTGAATAGCTTACTGAATTATGCTATTATCTAAATGTATAATAAACAAAAAATATTCAAAAGAATACGCAACTAAATAAAACAATACCAAATGATGGTTTTGGAGGTTGGAGTACTGAGGGAACAATCAGGAAATGAATATATGCCAGGCATTTTGACAGGAAGGAAATTTTCATTATGTCAAGAAAGTAACAGAGAAAAATGTTTCAAATGACCTTTATAAATGAGATGTTAAGTGAAGTGCAAAAAGTCAAACATAAAATTTGCATATGTACAGAAGAATATCGTATCTATTCATTGATTAAAATAAATGTAAATAAGTTAAATTCACTTACCAAAAGAGAAACCCTGATAATTTGTAAAAACAAGATCCAGCGTTATGTAACAACAAAGAACACATTTTGAAAGAGGACAGTGGTAGATAAAGAAAGGTTGATAGTAAAGGAATGGAAGAAGATATGCAAAGATAACCTAAGGAAAGCAAAAGTATAACTTTTAACACTAGGTGAAACAAAATTTGTTTTAATGGAATTGTTTATTATTTATAATTGCTAAATCATCATAAAGGACCAATAATGTAAGAGGCCACTAAATATAAAACTTTTATAAGTAAACATTGGAGAAAATCTTTGTGATCTTGGTGGCACAATTTTCTTTGACAGGTCATAGGAATCACTAATCACCAAATTAAAAATTTAGAGTATATTAAGAACTTCTGCAATTCAGTTAAAATAATAAACAAATACTTTCAATAAAACAAATAGGCCACATCTTAAATGGACACGTCAAAAGAAAAAAATATAAGAATGGCCAGTAAGATTATGAAATATTGCCCAACATCATTAGTAATCAAGAAAATCAGCTAAAACTACAATAAGATGCTACATCAAATCCACTAAAATGGCTAAAATTAAAAAGATTGATAACACCAAATGTTAGCAATGATTAGCAGCAACCAGACTCTTACATTTATGTAAAATATCCTAATATTTTTTAAAACAGTAATTAAACAACTATTATATGACTGGGCAATTCCTCTCCTATATATTTACACAAGAATTATTTTTAATATATAAAAAGAAGACTTTAAAAAGATGTTCATAGTAGCTTTATTCATATTGACTCTAAATGAAAAGAGCTTAAATGTCAATCAATAAGAGAATGAATAACAAAACTGTGGTGCATTCATTTAATTAATACTATCTAGCAATAAATGGAACAATTTACTAATATATACAACAATATACATGATTCTCAAAAAAGTATATTGAACAAAAGATGTAAATATAAAAATTAACATACTGTATAATATATCTCTGTGTGTCTACTACCTCAAGTGACATATTAACAACTTCAGACAGGAGAAGAACAATCTTATCAGATAGGGAAGGGTTGTTTCTGCTGACAAGAAAGGCTGAGTGGAACTTAGACTTCAGATACTGAGAAAGCACCACATATCAATTCTGAGAGTCCCACTCTTTTCCAACAGATATCCTAAATTTAAATAAGATATTTTCAGAAGCAATCAATTCAACTTATTTTGTAATTTGGCAACCCAAAGAATCAGACTCTTTTCCTGATTCTTCGTATAATAGCATTGTGCCTTCAAGAGACAGATTCTACTAAGAGGCAACATGGATCTCTCATCCTCTGACAATTCATTGAGGAAGAATTTTAGGCCCTACTCTAATCATTTTATTTTTCCTATAAGAGTGCTAAGTAAGTGGAAAAGAGCCTAACACACAGTCTTATATTACATGTTACATGATAAGCACTTTATTCTAAGCAACTACTAACAACTACACATAAAAATATAAGTACCTCTTTCACAACTATGGACTATGTGCTGGGGCATTGTCTTGTTCTCTGATATTTAATTCTAGGATCTATCTAGAAAGATATTTATTACTTTCAAACCCAACCAGATCAATTTAGCAATTTAGGCCTTCTCTTTTCTTGAGATCCTCTGGCCTTCCATATCTCCGTGTAATATTTAATCTATCCATCTGTGTTCTGTACCAAAAAAAGGTAATCCCTTCTAGCTGATTTAGGGATTTATTTCAAGGTAGTAAGTAGTTTAAAGGATTTCTGAAAGGGCTGATGAATCATAATAGAGTGTGAGTTGGTAGGAATGCACCAAAAGCCACCCCACAGAATTTGATCTTCAACTGTTGCTCTAACCCAGATCAGGAGGTTGCCTGACAAGTTGGGAAGCCACTTCTACGGTATTCTCTGCTACAATGAATCCTTTCATTAGATGAATTAAATTATATATGATTGCTAAATGGCATAAAAAGAACATAGTGTATAACTGCATTGGTTTATAAGAAAGTTTCTCAGTTTGTTCACATTTTATACTAAGTAATAACATCTGAAGGCACAGTACACTAATACAGTCTATGCAGCAAACACCAATAGTTGTCACGTTCTCCCTAAACATGATATCCATTCACCATCACCTTTCTCCTGGGCCCAGTTTGCCAAGTACCCTTGGAGGTGTTTAATATGCAGTTTGAACTGTATTAGAGTTTGAATTTCCTATTTTATTATGTCAGATTGGCCAAAACATAGGGGATATGCATTTTATTTCACCTAGAGATAGGAGAGGTTTATGGAAAGCCCAAGACCTGAAGTGAGAACAAAATTATTTGCCTTTTGATTGAACCTTACTGCATACATCTCATTCAACAAACCATTTAACTTCAATGATAGGCTTTCCAACTCTTCACTTGTCTCTGATATAATTATACAACTATAGCCATAGCTTCATTATTGGCAAGGTGTACTTGCCCTCATCTTGCCACTGAACTTGAGCATGGAATTTCTCTGGCTAATGAGAAGTTAGTGTAAATTACTTAAGCAGAGTCTCAAAATGTATTTGTGGAGTTCAGTTTGCCTTCTTCAACCCTGGTGATTCACCATGAGAAGAAAATGACCCCAGCAAGCCACTGGTCTTCTACCTGGATCACAGAATAAGATGCATGGAGATGGGCACATGCACTGGATGATTGCTCAACCCAGAAGATTGAGCATCATAAGGAGCATACCTGAATCCAATCTGTAGTGTACAGTTGGAAGCCTGGAGTCTAGATGTTAGAGTACATCCTTGACCAGCCACAATGCAGTAACCCCATGGCCATGAGTATGAAAATCAATTGCTACTGTTTTATACCACTGATTTTTAGGGTGACTTGTTACACAGCATTACTGTAGCAATAGCTGACTGATACACATTAATATTTTAATTATAGCTTAGCCAAACTAACATATTTTAGACAAGACATGGTTGAAAGATGTTAAAACTATTATCGAAGAAATAATTAGAAAATGATAATTTTTATAATTGAAATAAAATATATATTAAGATTTTAGCACACATCTAACAATACATTTTTTTTAACCTTGCAAAAATCTTTCTTACTTTTGCAGAATATTTCGTTTTGTTGTTAGTTTAAGGCTAGTTGAAAGCATATTCATAGAGGGGGAAAATCAAATCTAAACTAATAGAAGTAGGTCTATGGAGGAAATTCAATGTTTGCTAGAATGAATTTTATCAAAAATAGTCTAAGTAGAACTCATTAATTACATCAATTATGAAAAACATTTATGAAATACAAATATGTGTAAATTCCATGTATAAATTAAATTTCAGATATTATCTCATTTGGTCCCTATTGTAATGTTAAGAAATTCTTTTTTAATAATTATTCCTCTTTTACAGATAAGAAGACCAAAGTAAAGTTTCTTGTTGAAAATATTTATAAACAAAATTTACTTAGTAACTATTTAAATAAAATGTGCTTGTAATAAGTTAAATCAATATAATACAAATATGTAAACATTTGGGAATTGATAATATTATGTTCCCTCACCATTTTAAACCAGCTATTTGGCTGGGCATGGTGGCTCACACCTGTAATCACAGTAGTTTGGGAGGTCGAGGTGGGCAGATCTCTTGAGGTCAGGAGTTTGAGACCAGCCTCGCCAACATCGTGAAACCCAGTCTCTACTAAAAATACAAAAATTAGCCCAGCATGGTGGTGTGTGTGTGCCTGTAATCCTAGCTACTCCAGAGGCTGAGGCACAAGAATCACTTGAACCTGGGAGGCGGAGGTTGAAGTGAGCTGAGATTATGCCACTGCACCCCTTCCCCGGGTGACAGATTGAGACTCCATCTAAAAATAAAAATAAAAATATAAATAAACCAGCCATTTTAGCCACTTCCCTAAAATCCAATACTCTACATGTGTCAGGGTGATAATGGGTAAAATTTCCAAGGTAATTGATCAAGTTTCCCTTAAATATTTCCTAGAAAAACACTTCAAAGAATATAATGCTTCACCTTTAAAATGAAGACCAAAAAATCAACCTATTGAAATTGGTTCCCTCAAAAACATGAGTGCCCCCTAATGTACAGAAAACATATTTTAAGGAAATAAATACTGTGGAAGTCCTTACTCCTCTTTATTGCAAGATGACATAAGTGATTTAAAGTTAAAAAATACATAAAATTAATTAAATTTTGAAATTTATGAGGCAAATGACTGAAAGGCAAATGACTGCATATAGCAAGAGCAGAGTAATAGCAAAGAAAAAAAAGAGCAAGTTGTGTAGGACTAGCATATTAGGTGTGTGTGATCTAAGAACAGTGAAGTCCTTTGCCTTTGAAATGTGACTACAGCCCTGTCATGCTCTAATACTCCACAGGGCAGCAGAATGATTGGAGTGAATATTAACTCAGACAGTTCTTGGGAGTCTCTATTTAGCAACAGTTGTATGACTAGCACAAACCTAATATTGTAGAACAGGATAGAGAGTGAGACACCACATAATCTTTTGGTCATGGGGCACTGTTACATAAATGCATCTGTGTTGTTCATTTGAAGACTGCCAGCAACAGTTTATTAGATTTAAACAAAAGGGCTAAAGTCAAAACTACACAATATGCAATTGTAATAATCTTCCCTTACATTCCATGCAGGTGTGTTAGTGTGAGGCATCAATCCATCTGTTAAATTCACATTTATATTTCACAGTTTATATTTCCTTGTAAAGAAATATATCATAATTCTTAGGATCAAAAGTTTGCAGAACTACAGATCCAGGTGAAATTCTCAACTGAGTTATTCAGTACTGATCTGAAATAAACAAATAAATCAGCTTTAGAAACAACTGTACAGTCTTCCAAGAGTGTTTGGAGATATGTCAACTAATATATATTAAACCGTTAAGCCCTTAAGATACTAATTAAAACATGGTAAGTACTGACTATATGTCATTTTTTATTGTCAATGTTATTGATCCATTTTCTTAGGCTTTTTCTGTTTTTCTCACTTCAAATTTTAGAACACTTAGTTTGAAGACACATATGTCTAATGTGCTTAGCGAAAATATGAGATGGACAGGAATGATGACAAAAATTGGGAGACATGGAATCATGAAAGAACGTCAGTATGATAGCCAGTAAGGTTTTGCTGTGCTCAGAAAGTTAAGCTGGTGTAGCAGTTTAACCAGTCTGGAAATCAATCAGAGAACATGGCTTGTTCCTCCTGCTGCAGACATAGAAAACTATTACTGTGTTCATGTAGATCAGTGGACTTACATTCTCTAATATTTTCTAAAATTTCCTACACTGTACATCCTTACCAGTTCAGGCTGCTGTAACAAAATACCATAGCCTGGATGCGTTATACACAACAGAAATTCATTTCTCACAGTTTTGGAGGCTGGAAGTCTAAGATCAGGGAGCCAGCATGGTTAGTGCCCTCTCTGGATTGCAAACTGTGTACCTATTACATCTTTCCACGGTGGAAAGAGGGTGGAAAGAGAACTAGCCAGCTTGCTGGTCTCTTCTTATGAGGGCACTCTCCTGACCTAATTGCCTCTAAAAAGCCGTCACATTAGTAGGAGGTTTTATCATGCAAATTTTGGGGGAACACGGTCTATTGCACAGCTTAAAATCACATGTATAGGAAATATAATCTAAGGACCGGGAGCAGTGGCTCACGCCTGTAATCCCAGCACTTTGGGAAGCCGAGGCAGGCGGATCACAAGGTCAGCAAATCGAGACCATCCTGGCTAACACAGTGAAACCCCGATTGTAGTAAAAATACAAAAAATTAGCCGGGCATGGTGGTGGGTGCCTGTAGTTCCAGCTACTTGGGAGGCTGAGGCAGGAGAATGGTGTGAATCCGGGAGGCGGAGCTTGCAGTGAGCCAAGATGGCGTCATGGCACTCCAGCCTGGGTGACACAATGAGACTTCGTCTCAAAATAAATAAATAAATAAATAAATAAATAAAATATAATTTAAAACCATTCATTAGAATAGTTCAAAGTCACATATTATTGATGCAAAAATCATATATTGCATTGATTCGAAATTATCAGTATAACACATAACCAAAAGGAAAGAAACATGATTTATTGCAAAATAATTAGTTGTTATAAAAGATCTTATGAAGTCATTACATTCCTGCACCTTCTTAAGGTAAGTGTGAACATAAGAGAAGGAGCTTAATATAACTAGTTCAGGAAAATAAAAAAAAGAGGTGTGTCCAGATACTAAAATAAAAACTGTATTAAGCTAATTAATAGTTGTCAGTAAGATAGCTAATAACAGTAATAAATAACAGTACAGACCAGTATTGTCTAATATGATAACCCCTAGCCTGATGTGATTATGGAACATTTAAAATGTGGTCAGTGCTACTGAAAATTGAATTTTTAATATTATTTAATTTTAGGAAAGTTAGATTTATATTAAAAACTAAGAAAATGTACAATATCTCAGTAGTGTTTACACTGATTAATTATAGGTTTGGATTACAATTAGGAGATGCACTGTGTTAAATATAGTACATAATTAAAATTATTTTTCCTACTTTATTCTACTTTTTGTAATGTGGCAACTAAAACATTTCAAATGATAAATGTGACTTATATTTGTATCTCCATAACACAGAGTTGCTCTTGTCAAAGTGAGTGCTAGACCTCTGAGCACAGTAGCAGGATAAAATTGATTAATGATAAATTATCTCTCTAATTTGTTTCAATATGTGATTTTTATAACTGAGATACATTATTTCAATATGTGATTTCTGCAACCTAGGTTTGTGCATGTTACAAAATTGCATACTTATGTGTGTGCATATACATATATATATAATTTTAAAACAATCTTTATTCATGAAATTCAGTGAGAATTCTCAATTTTATGTGTTCTATTGAAGTTGCTTAAAGTGTGTTAAAAGGAATCTCATGTTTCGTGTGCTACACAGACCCATCAGTAACTTACTTTTGCCAGAACTAAACTGTAACCCTGACAGCCTTTCAACCAAATATGTTCTTGGAAATTCCAGAGCAATTTGACTTTCTTCTTTCCAAAGAAATGTATGTAAGTCTTAATAGCATCAAACACCTTGCATAATTAGATTGATTAAAGTGTACTTTGCACCCTGAAAACATTGATTTTTAGCTCAATTAAATTTTTCAGAAAATTTTGGCTAACAGTGTTCTTCCTCTCTTTCAAATAAATTAATTACCCAGTCCAGCTTTGTAAATTAAACCAAAATTTAAAAAAAGTAATCATCATCTCATTTTAGCAGCCATTCAAAGAAAAGCAATCTACTTGGATTTATCTAACTTCTGCAAAAATAAGAGCTGTAAAAATGTTTGATGCTCAAGCTACTTTTAAATAACATATGTTTGCTTAAATATCTCATGACAATTCTGGTTACTATAAGAT
Source organism: Macaca thibetana thibetana (assembly GCF_024542745.1). Classification (NCBI taxonomy): domain Eukaryota; kingdom Metazoa; phylum Chordata; class Mammalia; order Primates; family Cercopithecidae; genus Macaca; species Macaca thibetana. Next base: position 59,805,375 of record NC_065584.1, read on the forward strand.
TGATCTTATTTTCTAGCAGCTTATAAAGGATATTATTTAATTGTACAAATATATAAAGATATCTGAAAGATATATCATATCATTTTGTAATATTTGAATTATGATACTTAATTTTTCATTTAATGAATCAAAATTTTTAAAATAATTTTATATAAAAAAATTAAATATACATTAAAAACTCATCTAAATTCCAATTTCAAATGAATGCAATTACCATTGCATAATTTGTTTTTTTGTTGCTGACACTGTGATATGCTTTGGCTGTGTCCCCACCCAAATCTCATCTTGAATTGTAGTTACCATAATCCCCATGTGTTGTAGGAGGGACCCAGTGGGAAGTAATTGGATCACGGAGGTGGAGCTAGGAAGATATGGGGAAATTTGGAACTTCCTAGAGACTTGTTGAATGACTTTGATCAAAATACTGATAGTGATATGGACAATGAAGTTCCAGCTGAGGTGGTCTCACATGGAGTTGATGAACTTGTTGGGAACTAAAGCATAGGTGATTCTTGCTATGCTTTATCATAGAGACTGGCAGCATATTGCACCTATCCTAGAGATCTGTGGAACTTTGAATTTGAGAGAGATGATTTAAGGTATCTGGTAGAAAAAATTTATAAGTTGCAAAGCATTCAAAACTAAGCAGAGCATAAAAATTTGGAAAATTTGCAGCCTGATGATGCAATAGAAAAGAAAAAGCCATTTTCTGGGGAGAAATACAAGCCTACTACAGAAATTTGCATAATTAACATGGAGCTGAATGTTACCCACCAAGACAATGGCAAAAATGTCTCCAGGACATGTCAAAGACCTTTGTGGCAGCCTCTCCCATCACAGACCTGGAGGTCTAGGAGAAAAAAATGGTTTCATGGGCTGATCCCAGAGCCCCCAGTGCTGTGTGCAGCCTAGGGATTTGGTGACCTACATCTCAGCTGCTCCATCCATGGCTAAGAGGGACCAAGATACAGTTCAGGCCATGGCTTCAGAGGGTGCAAGTCCAAAGCCTTGGCAGCTTCCAGGTGGTGTTGAGCCTGCAGGTGCACAGAAGTCAAGAATTGAGCTTTGGAAACCTCCACCTAGATTTCAGAAGATGTGTGGAAACACCTTAGTGTCCAGGCAGAAGTTTGCTGCAGGATGGAGCCCTCATGGAGAACTTTTGCTAGGGCAGTGCAGAAGGGAAATGTGGGGTTGGAACCCCCACACAGAGTCCCCACTGGGGCACTGCCTAGTGGGGCTGTGAGAAGAGGGCCACCATCCTCCAGACCCCAGAATGGTAGAACCACTGACAGCTTGCACCATGCAACTGAAAAAGCCTCAGACACTCAACACCAGCCTCTGCAAGCAGACAGAGGGGTCTGTAACCCGCAATTCCACAGGGGCGGAACTTCCCAAAACCACAGAAGCCCACATCTTGCATCAGCATGCCCTGGATATGAGACATGGAGTCAAAGTAGATCATTTTGGAAACTTAAGGTTTAATGACTGTCCTATTGGATTTTGAACTTCATGGGGCCTATAGCCCATTTGTTTTGGCCAATTTCTCCCATTTGGAATGGCTGTATTTACCCAATGCCTGTACCCGCATTGTATCTAGGAAATAAGTAACTTGCTTTTGACTTTACAGGCCCATAGGCAGAAGGGACTTGCTTGTCTCAGGTGAGACTTTGGACTTGGACTTTTGAGTTAATGCTGAAATGAGTTAAGACTTTGGGGGACTGTTGGAAGGGCATTATTGCATTTTGAAATGTGAGGATATGAGATTTGGGAAGGACCTGGGGCAGAATAATGTGGTTTGACTGTGTCCCCACCCAAATCTTATCTTGAATTATATAATAGTTTCCATAATCCCCACATATCATGAGAAGGACCTAGTGGGAGGTAATTGAAACATGGGGGTGGTTACCTCCATGCTGTTCTCATGACAGTGAATGAGTTGTCATGAGATCTGGTGGTTTTATAAGGGTCTTTTCCCTCCCTTTACTGCACACTTGTTGCTGCCACCATGTGAAGAAACGACATGTTTGCTTCCCCTTCCACCATGATTGTAAGCCCTGAAGAACTGGGAGTCAATTAAACCTCTTTCCTTTATAAATTACCCAGTTTCAAGTGTTTCTTCATAATGGCCCAAGAACGTACTAATACACTGAATGCAACATTCGTTGATTTTGAATTATTCCTTTAGCATCCCTAATGCTTACATATCGCCACTTAATAATGCAGTGAATTACTAAAGTACCTAGTGCTATTGAAGTTGACTCTAAATTCACTTTGTAGAACCATCATTGCTGATATCCAAATCTTTGAAAGTGAATATGTTTTTCCATATTTTTAAGGGATTTGAAAATTGACAATCTCTTTGTATCTATTCTCAGTACTTTTGAAAGTAACATTTTTTTCATGTGTTTTAGTCTTTATGAACCTGATTTATAAGCAGCATTGAATTATTTTCATACAGGATACTTTCATCTGTTGTATGAAAGTGTGCTGGGATGCAGTTCATTGCACATTTTCATACAACAAGTGTCAATGATCTTTGACATTTTTCACAATTTCATCAAGCCTTCTTAACACAATATCATTGCTTAGTGAAATACAAATTTTTTATTTGAATTTCTTTCTGACATAAAATAGCAATGTTTCATACAGCTGGTAATATTAATATTCTTTAATATTTTGGCTTTATATTATAATGCATTGTGCTATTTAGTAACAAATAATGAGACTTTTATTTCTCCAATTAGGACACATTTAAAACAGCTTGGTGACAGTAACACAGTTTTCAAACTTTTCTCATAAATTTCAGAAACATTATACTATATCCTTGGTAATTTAATCAGTGTGCTCCTTAGAAAAATTTACATTCAATCTGGTAGTTTTATTGTTTCATTTAAACATCTGTTGCTCTGTGGTGGCTCATGCTTATAATCCTTGCACTGTGGGAGGCTGAGGCGGGAGGATCAGTTGAGACCAGAAGTTCAAGATCAGCCTGGTGAAACCTCCTCTCCACAAAATATAAAAAAAATCTGACTGTGATGGTGTGCAACTGTAGTGCAGCTACTCAGGAGACTGAGATGGCAGATGGCTTGAGTCCAGGAGGTGGAGGCTGCACTGAGCCATGACCATGACACTGGATTGCAGCTGGGGTGACAGAGTGAGATCCTGTCTCAAAATTAAAAGTGTTGGTAGACTAGTCATATGATAAATGGTTCAATTATTAGATAAGCTATAAAACAGTGTTAAATAACCAGCTAAATATAATTGATACATTTTCTTTGTATTCAACATTTTAAAATAAGATTTTAAAATTTATATTTAAAATTTTCTTAAATATATTATGAATGCAAACATACACAGGTATGTTACATTGATAACTCAAATATCTCAAATAACTCAAATGCCTCCAATAAATTTCTAAATGACCTGAGGGGTTGTGGCTCTGTCATCAAGGAGAGCACTGACTCAGATATAAAACAGTGAATTCTGTTATCCATGGGAAAACCATTGCAGACTCATGCCACATTTGCCTCTCAACTGCTATCCAGTGTCCTTTTATATTAAATTAATAATCTTAGCTATATCATAATCTCCTTCATAAAAGCAGCTATTATTAAAAACTTAACCTTTGCAAGAGACTTTTGGGCTCATCACAGAAAGATAATATTAGGGGGCTTTTTAGCAAGTTCACAAGAATTAACGATTTTTTTTTGTATTTCTGACACGAAATTTCTGTTTCTGTACTGCTAGACACATAGTTTTACATTAAACATATAAGATACAGATTCATCTTAACATATTTTATATAAATACAGTCATTTAGTAAATGTTGTAGTGACCACAATATATATTTTAAATGAAAAAATAACATAGCTTTGCCCTTTGAAACACAATTGAGAGTAATCATTGACTTGCTTTTGCATACAGTATTTGTGTCTTTGTTGCAAATGAGGGAAGGACTTAGTGTACATTTAATATTATCAAAATTTTAAAATACACATTTAATCCTTACAACAATCCCAAGAAGCTACTAAAGATGAAGAAAAAAATCTCAGATTAAATGACATTGTCAAAGTCATAATAAAAGTCGAGTTTGGTTAAGCCTCTCTACTCTACCACCCCACCTTCCATTTCAGCTTATATGTGCATGGAGTGTTCCAAACCTTTCCTTTCAAAAGGCCCCCTTGTTAGTGATAAATATGTATTGTAATGACTTAGTGCTCCTTTCTCCCAGAATATCAAAATAATTTTGGAAATGTGTTTTAAGGCATCTAGTTTTTGTTTGTTTGTTTTGATACTTTGCTCCCTTGTTGTCGTTATACTCAACTTATTCTGTTCACTTTTAAGGCTATTGAAGCATCCTGCTATTTTTAATCATGTGCTGTTCAATATATTGAGCATTTTGATTGTTGAATAAGTGTTAAATGCATATTTCTCCTAAAATATGTTTGCTATAGTCTGTAGACTAGTAACATGGATTTTGGAAATAAACAAGCCAATGCTACCGTGTTTCATATTTATACTGAAAGTATTGAATTTCCTTAAACTGGTAAATTTAAAAGTTATACTTGTATGTGAGGATTTTAAGAATATTGCTAGTTTTATAATTAGAACTGTGAGAAAATCCATTTCAGAAACCTCATCAGAACTATCAGTGTGAATAAAGCTATTTAGTTCTTTTTAGACTCTTACTCCTCAGTATTTTTATTTTTCTAAGATGCTTTCTATATTCACAATTTCTTTGGAATACCCATAAATCATCTATTCCACTAATATTAGTCTCACTGAAAAGCAGTATTCATGATGGGATGATTGGAAAGCAATTTATCATCTCCCTATGGTCACTCAGGCTTTTATCCCAGTCTTACTTGTATCTGCATTTCTTCTCACTTTTAAAGAGACAGATTCAGCCCAGCCAGGCTATTCATTCGTCTTTGATATAAACTTAGGTTTTTAAGCAATTGTTCCTGTGAAGACTTATATAGTTTCTCTTGCGGTTTTACGTTGTTAATTGGGACAGTCAGCTATTCTTCTCACAGCTTCATTTCCGATTGAATTTCCCACCATAGAGTAATTTTCCAGCGTTGGAAAATAATAAGCACATTCTCTGTCTGATTCTGTTGTCAGTTCCCTGGTACCTGAAATACTCCACATTATTTTCCTAGGCAATTTTTTTTCCTTTAAAAAACTAGACCTAGCCAGGTACAATGGTTCATGCTTGTAATCCCAGAAATTTGGGAGGTGGAGACTGGAGGATCACTTGAGTCAGGTAGTTTGAGACCAGCCTGGCAACAAGGTGAGACCCCTGTCTCTACAAAAATAAAAAATAAAAAAATAGCCAGGTGTGGAAGCACACACCTGTAGTTTCAGCCACACAGGAGGCTGATGCAGGAGGATTGCTTGAGCTCAGGAGGTCAAGACAGCAGTGAGCCAAGACTGAGCCACTGCACTCCAGCCTGCAACAGAGTGAGACCCTGTTTCAGTAAAAAAGAAAACTGGAACTAGACTCATGGGCAGTGGGGCAAGGTGAAGGAGAAAGTGAAATATTTTCTTCCTAGGCACACTGGACTAAACATCTGTTGTCTGAATGAGTTTAAGATTGTCTGCCAAACATCTGGTTATCTTCATTATCATCCTCTCTCTTTTTGTGTTTTCTTCTTCACAAACAATACTTCCTAGTATCACAAACCCACAGTATAAATAAATGTAGAAATATTAAATGAGAAAGATGCATAAAAGTGTCCCTCTTCTTTATTCTTATTATTGATATGTTCTAAATTTCTACTTATATATGTAAACATTATAGGAACAAATCATTGCTTTTTATCGATTCTTCACATCCACAATTTCTTTCACTCATGGGTGTCCCCATAAATGTTTGATCTTTATTAAGAAATTAATTTGTAGGACCACTACTGATAAAACTTGAAAACAGCTGATATTAGTTTCTACCTTAAAATAAATACTTATAAATTTAATGTTGTTAATATATTTTGTTTTACAGGATGCTGTGGTGAAAAAAGAAAAATGATAAGTAGAAATTGTAGAAAAAGGCAATCCCTATAATTGTTAGAGATGAGAGAATTAATTAATTTGGAAGTGAAATTGCACTGCCTTATTTTGACCAAAATGGAAGAAAATAGCATAGTTGAAATGGAGAGAATAAGAAGAAAATCAGATCTCTGACTTTAGAAATGAAGTACACTATCCAGTTCTCTAAGGATATGGATTCTCATGCAATTAAGATATATAGTGGAGACCAAAAACAAATTTTGAGAATTAATATGATATTTTAAATGAAAATCTAATGTAAAGAAACTAAAGAATCTAGAAATAACAAGTTATTCATATTGTACAAAAGAAATTAATTCTTTAAAAAGATAATAAAACAACTTCAAATGTTAATTCACTTTATATTTATAAACATGTATATTGGTATACTTGTTTTCATATAATTGAACATGACCTAAAACAATTTTAAAACAGTTTATGCTGTAAACAAATAGCTGCTCATAAGAGAATCCTCATAGGAAAACAAACATTCTAGAATGGAGCCTCCTTAAAAATACATTTAATAAAATCATTTCCAATTTCTATATTCAAGTTCCCTGTAGTTTTCATTAATTTCTATGGAGCAGAAACACATTTGCTTGTAAATGTACGCCTTATTACAATGACTTATAGTGTAAGGTGCTTAAACGAACAAACATATATGACATATTTGAAATGTTCAATCTCACTAAAAAAGTTTTAAAACTCAATTTTATTAAGAATAATTATAAAGATTTACATGTTTACTATCAGAAATAAACAAATACATGTGCATTAAAACAATGGGGCTGGAGCAGAGGAGCAAGATGGTTGAACATATGCCTCCACTGACCATTCCCTCTGCAGAAACACCAATTTTAACAACTATCTACACACAAAAAAAAACCTTTATAAGAACCCAAAATCAGGTGATCCCTCAGTATCTATTTTTAACTTTATATATTTAAAAGGAGGCACTGCAAAAGTAGGAAGACAGTCTTGAATCGCCAACACCACCCTTTCCCCCATCATGTGGTAGCAGCAGGTGGTGCAAACAGAGAATTTGTGTGTTTGGGTGAGGGAGAGCACAGCAATTGTTAAACATAACCCCACTGGCCTGAGAACCACACCTCCATCTCTCACAGCAGCTGCAAGAAGCCACACCCATGAAGAGTCTGAGCTCAGACACATCTAACCCTGCCCCCACCTGGTGGACTTTCTCTACCCATCCTGGTAGCCAATGACAAAAGACATAATCTCTTGGGGGTTCTATGGCTCTTCCCAGTGCCTGAGAAACCAAAATACCTATCCAAATGACCTTAGGGCAAGCTTGTATCTGCACTATACTACTCCAGCTGATGCTCTCTTGAAAGCACCACCTCCTGACTGGAAGCTAACCGACTCAAGCCATTACAACAATTCATAAAAGAATGACCCTGCTCCAATAAAGGAGAAAACAATGGCTAATTCTACCACCTCTAATATCCTGACTAACCAGAGGTTCTGAGTCTGTCCACATGACTTCACTGCCTGCACAACTAGCATTTGAGAAAACCAGCATATTAAACAAAACTAAAACCAAGGACCTTCACAGAGTCCAGATCACTCCACTGCTACCTCCACTGCAGAAGGATGCTGGAGCCACAGCTGAGAGACCTGAAGAAAAATCACATCACAGGACACTTTGTAGACACTCCCCAGTACCAGCCCAGAGCCTGATGGCTCCAATGGGTGTCTAGACTCAGAAGAGCAATAAAAATCACTGCAGTCTAGCTCTCAGGAAGCCCCATCTCTAGGGGAAGGAGGAGAGCACCACCTCAAGGGATCACCCTTTGGAACAAAAGAATCTGAATCCTAGATCTTTCCTCTGATATAGTCTGCTCAAATGAGAAGAAACCGAAAAACAATTCTGGTAATATAACAAACCAAGATTCTTTAACATCTCCAAAAGATCACGCTAGGTAACCAGCAATAGGTCCAAACCAAAAAGAAATCTCTGATTTGCCAGAAAAAAAAAGAATTCAGAAGGTTGATTACTGAACTACTTAAGGAGGTACCAGAGAAAGGTGAAAACCAAGTTAAAGGAATTTTAAAAATAATACAGGATATAGATGAAAAAATCTCCAGAGAAATAGATATCATAAATTAAACATAATCACAACTTCTGGAAATGAAAGACACACTAAGAGACATGCAAAATATACTGGAAATTTTCAATAATAGAATCAAACAAATAAAAGAAAGAACTTCAGAGCTTGAAACAAGGTTTTAGAATTAACCCAATCCAATGAAGACAAAGAAACAAAGAATTTTAAAAAATGAGCAAAGTCTCCAATAGTTGTGATTATGTTAAATGACCAAACCTAAGAATAATTGGTGTTCCTAAAGTAAAAGAGAAATCTAAAAGTTTGGAAAACTTATTTGAGAAAATAATCAAGGAAAACTTTCCTGGCCTTGCTAGAGACCTAGACATCCAAATACAAGAAACACAAAGAACACCTGGGAAATTCATTGCAAAAAGAACACTGCCTAGGCACATAGTCATCAGCTTATCTAAAGTCAACATAAAGAATCTTAAGAGATGTGAAGCAAAAGCATCAAGTAACCTATAAAGGAAAATCTATCAGATTAAGAGCAGTTTTCTCACCAGAAACCCTACAAGCTAGAAGGAATTGGGTCCTATCTTTAGCCCTCTTAAACAAAACAATTATCAGCTAAGAATTTTGTATCTAGCTTCCTTAAACAAGGCAATTATCAGCCAAAAATTCTGTATCCAGCAAAACAATGCTTGTACATGGAGAGATAAAGTCCTTTTCAGATAAACAAACACTGAGATAATTCTCCACTACCAAGCCAGCACTAGAGGCACTTCTAAAAGGAGTTCTAAATCTTGAAACAAAACCTCTAAATACACCAAAAGAGAACCTCCTTAAAGCATAAATCTCACAGGGCCTATAAAACAATAACACTAATGAAGGAAAAAAACAAGGTCTTCCCGCAACGACTAGCAGGATGAATGAATAGTACCTCACATCTCAATACTAACATTGAATGTAAATGAGCTAAATGCTCCACTTAAAAGATACAGAATGGCAAATTGGATAAGAATTCACCAAACAAGTATCTGCTGTCTTCAAGAGACTCACTTAACACATAAGGACCCACATAAACTGAAGGTTAAAAGGTGGCAAAAGATATTCCATGCAAATGGACACCAAAAATGAGTTGTTTTAAGGCAACAACAGTTAAAAAAGACAAAGAGGAACATTATGTAATGAATGATAAAAGGACTAGTACAACAGGAAAATATCACAGTCCTAAATATATATTCTAACACTGGAGCTTCCAAATTTATAAAACAATTAATATTAGATATAAGAAATGAGTTAGGCAGCAACACAATATTAGTGGAGAACTTCAATACCCCATTGACAGCACTAGACAATCATCAGGACAGAAAGTCAACAAAGAAACAATGGACTTAAACTACACCCTAGAAAAGAATGGGCATAACAGACATTTACAGAACATTCTACTTAACAACTGCAGAATATACATTACATTCATCAGCACATGGAACATTCTCCAAGATAGATCATATGATAGGCCACAAAACAAGTCTCAATAAGTTTAAGAAACTCAAAATTATCTTAAGTATTCTCTCAGACAACAGTGGAATAATATTGTAAATCAATTCCAAATGGAATCCTCAAAAGTATGCAAATATATAGAATTAAATAATCCACTACTGAAAGATTGGTGGTCAATAATGAAATCAAGATGGAAATTTAAAAAATATTTGAACTGAATGACAATAGTAACACAACCTATCAAAAACTCTGGGATACAGCAAAAGCAGTGCTAAAAGGAAAGTTCATAGCATTAATTGCGTGTATCAAAAAGTCTGAAACAGCACAAATAGGCAATTAAGGTCCCATCTCAAGGAACTAGAGAAATAGAAACAAACCCAACAGAAGAAAAGAAATAACAAAGATCAGAGAAGGACTGAATTAAATGCAAACAAAAAACACAAAAGATATATGAAACAAAATGCTGATTCTTTGAAAAGATAGATAAAACTGATAAACCATTAGTGAGGTTAACCCAGAAAAGAAGACAGAAGATTCAGATAAGCTCAATTAGAAATGAAATGAAAGATACTACAACCAATACCACAGAAATACAAAAGATCATTCAAGGATACTCTGAGCCCCTTTATATGCACAAACTAAAAAACCTAGAGGAGATGACTAAATTCCTGAAAATAGACAACCCTCCTAGATTAAATCAGAAAGAAATAGAAACTCTGAACAGACCAATAACAAGCAGTGAGTTTGAAGTGGTAATAAAATAATTTCCAACCAAAAAATGTCCAAGACCAGATGGATTCACAGCTGAATTATATCAGACATTCAAAGAAGAATTGGTACCAATCTTATTGAAAGTATTAGATAACATTCCATAAGATAGAGAAAGAGGAAATTTTAACTAAATTATTCTATGAAGCCAGCACCACCCTAATACCAAAACCAGGAAAGGACTTAACAAAAAAAGGAAACTACAGACCAATATCCCTGATGAATATAGATACAAAAACCTTCAACAAAATACTAGCTGAGTCCGACAACATATCCAAAAGATAAGCCACCATGATCAAGTGAGTTTCATGCTACAAATGTAAGGATAGCTTAACATATGCAAGTTAATAAATGTGATACACCACATAAACAATTTAAAATAAAAATCATGTGATTATCTCAATAAATGCAGAAAAAGCATTTGACAAAATCCAGCATCACTTTATGATTAAAATCCTCAATAAAATCTACCTAGAAGGGGCATAGTTTAAGGTAATAATAGCTATCTATGAAAAACCCACAGCCAACATTATACTGAAGGGGAAAAGTTGAAAGAATTCCCCCTGAGAACTGAAACAAGACAAGGATGCCCAATGTCACCACTTCTTTTCAACATAGTACTGGAAGCAATAACCAGACCAATAAGACAAGAGAAAAAAGAAAGGTCATACAAATCGGTAAAGAAGAAGACAAACCATTGCTGTTTACCCATGACATGAGTGTATACCTAGAGAACCCCAAATACTCATCAAAAAAGCTCCTAGACCTGGTAAATGAATTCAGTAAAGTTTCAGGATACAAAATCAGTCTACACAGATCAGTAGCAGTGCTGTACACCAACAGTGAGCAACCAAGAATCAAATCAAGAATCTGATGACTTTTACAATAGTGGCAAAAATGAAATACAATAAGTAAAATAAAATAAAATACTTGGGAATATCCTTAACTAGGGAGGAAAATGACTTTTACAAGGAAAACTACAAAACGCTACTGAAATAAATCATAGATGACACAAGCAAATGGAAACACATTTCATGCTCATGGATGGGTAGAATCAATATTGTAAAAATGACCGTACTGCCAAAAGCAATCTACAAATTTAACTCAATTTTCTCCAAATTGTCACCATCATTCTTCACAGAACTAGAAAAAAAAATCCTAAAATTCATATGGAACCAAAAAAGAGCCTACATAGCCGAAGCAAGACTAAGCAAAAAGGACACATCTCAAGGCATCACATTTCCTGACTTCAAACTATAATATAAAGCTATAGATACCAAAATAGCATGGCACTGGTATAAAAATCGGCACATAGACCAATGGAACAGACTAGAGAACCCAGAAATAAACCCAAATACATACAGGCAAGTGATGTTCAACAAAGCAAACAAAAACATAAAATGGGGAAAGGACACCCTATTCAACAAATGGTACTGGGATAATTGGCAAGCCGCATGGGGAAGCATGAAACTGGATCCTTACCTCTCTCCTTATAGTAAAATCAACTCAATATGGATCAAACACTTAAATCTAAGACCTGATACCACAAAAATTCTGGAAGATAACATCAGAAAAATTTCTGTAGACATTGGTTTAGGCAGAAACTTCATGACCAAGAACCGAAAAGCAAATGCAACAAAAATAAAGATAAATAGATGGGACTTAATTAAACTAAAAAACTTCTTCACCACAAAATAAATAGTTAGCAGAGTAAACAGACAGCCCACAGAGTGGGAGAAAATCTTTACAAACTATGCATTCAACAAAGGGCTAATATCCAGAATCTATAAGGAACTCAAACAAATCAGCAAGACAAAAACAAATAATCCCATCAAAAACTGGACTAAGGACATAAATAGGCAATTCTCAAAAGAAGATGTATAAATGACCAACAAACACATTAAAAATGCTCAGCATCACTAATGATCAGGGAAATGCAAATCAAAACCACAAGGTGATGCCACCTTACTTCCGCAAGAATGGCCATAATCAAAAAATCATAAAACAATAGATGTTGGTGTGGATGTGGTGAAAAGGTAACAGTTTTACACTGTTGGTTGGAATGTAAAGTAGTACAACCATTATAGAAAACATTGTGGAAATTCCTTAAGCAACTAAAAGTAGATCTGCCATTTGATCCTGAAATTCCACTACTGAGTATCTACCCAGAGGAAAATAAGTTATTATATGAAAAAGACACTTGCTCACATGTTTATAGCAGCATAATTTGCAATTGCAAAAATATGAAACCAGCCCAAATGCCCATCAATCAACATATGGATAAAGAAAATGTGGTGTGTATATATATATATATATACACCATGGAATGCTATTCACCCATAAAAAGGAATGAAGTAATGGCATTTGCAGGAACCTGGGTGGAGCTGGAGACCGTTATTCTAAGTGAAGTAACTCCAGAATGGAAAACCAAACATTGTATGTTCTCGCTTATAAGTGGGAGCTAAGCTATGGGATTCAAAGGCATAAGAATGATACAATGGACTTTGGGGACTCAGAGAGAAGGGTGGGAGGGGAGTGAGGGATAAAAGACTATACGTTGGGTACAGTGTACACTGCTTGGGTGATGGATGCACCAAAATTTTAGAAAGCACCACTAAAGAACTTATCCATGTAACCGAACACCACCTGTTCCCCAAAAACCTATTGAAATAAAAAAAGATTAGAGCAGAATTAAATAAATTTGGAATGATGAAAATAATGCAAAAGACCAATGAAACAAAAAGATGGGTTATGTTTAAAGATAAACACAATGAACATACCTTTAGTCAGACTATGAGTAAAGGAGAAAAGTCACAAATAAATCAGATTTGAATAGGTATACATTACAATCCATACCACAGAATTTTAAAGGATCCTTAGTGTCTACTATGAGCAACTATATGCCAATAAATTGGAACATCTAGAATAAATATATAAATTCTTAGACACATACAACCTACCAAGATTAAACTAAGAAGAAAGCCAAAGCCTGAACAGACCAATAACAAGTAACGAGAATGAAGCAGCAATAAAAAATTCTTCCAGCAACAAAAAACCCAAGACATGAGGCCTTCACTGCTGAATTCTACCAAACATTTAAAGAAGAGCTAATAACAGTTGTACTCAAACTATTCCAAAAATTAGAAGAGGAATCACTTCAAAACTTACTCTATGAGGCAAGATTTACCCTAATAACAAAAGCAAACAAAGACACATCAGAGAAAGGAAACTGAAGGCCAATATCCCTGTTGAAAATTGATGCAAACATCCTCAAGAAAATACTAGCAAACCAAGTTCAACAACACAATAAAAAGATCATTAATTGTGTTTAAGTGGGATTTATCCCTGGTATTCAAAAACAATTCAACATATGCCCCTTTACTATCTAAATCCCATAAACTGGGTATAAAAAACCATGCCTCAACATAAGAAAAGTCATCTACAAGAGACCCACAGCTTGTATTGTACTGAATGGGGAAAAACTGAAAGCCTTTCCTTTAAAATCCGGAATACAACAAGAATGCCATCTTTCACCACTGTTATTCAATGTAGTACTGGAAGTCCTAGCTGGAGCAATCAGAAAGAAAAAATAAATAAAGTCAATTCAAATTGGAAAGGAAAAAGTCAAATCATCCTTTTTTACTGATGCCATGACCTCATGTTTGTACAAAACTAAATACCCCACCAAAACACTATTGAAATTGATTAACAAATTCAGTAAATTTGCAGGATTGAACATCAATCCACAAAAATCAATAGCATTTCTATGTGCCAACAGCAAACAATCTGAAAAATAAATCGAGAAAGGAATCCCATTTACAATAGCTACAAATAAAATACTTAGAAATTAACCAAAGAAGTTAAAGATATCTACAATGAAAACTACAAAACTTTGATGCAGGAAATTGAAGAGGACACAAAAATAAAAAAATATTCCATGCTCATGGATTGGAAGAATAAATAATTGCTAAAATGACCATATTACCTAAGGCAACCTATAGTTTCAGTGCAATGTCTATCAAGTTATCTATGATATTCTTCACAGAAATAGAAAAAATAATTCTTAAAATGTATATGGAACCACAAAAAACAGAATAACTAAAGCTATCCTGAACAAAAAGAACAAAACTGAAGAAATCACATTATCTAACTTCAAATTACACTGCAGAGCTATAGTGATCAAAACAGCATGGTACTAGCATAAAAACAGACACATAGATGAATGGAACAGATTAGATAACACTGAAATAAATCGATCCATCTATAGGGTGCTCATTCTCAACAAAGACACCGAGAACATACATTGGGGAAAGGACAGTCTCTTCAATAAATGGTGCTGGGATAACTGGATATTATAGCAGAAGAATAAAACTTGACTATCTCACCATGTACAAAAATGGGTTAAACACTTACATCTAGGACCTCACCCTGTGAAACTATTAAAAGAAAACATCGGGGAATCTCTCCAGAATATTGAATGGGGCTGGAATTTCTTGAGTAATACTTCACCAGCACAGATAACCAAAGCAAAAAGGGACACATTGGATGACATCAAGTTAAAAAGCTTCTACATAGCAAAGGAAACAATCAACAAAGTGAAGAGACAACCTACGGAATGACAGAAAATATTTGCAAACTACCCATCTGTCAAGGGATTAATAACCAGAATATATAAAGAGCTCAGACAGCTCTATAGAAAAAAATCTAATAATCCAATTTAAAAATGGGCAAAAGGTCTGAATAGACATTTTTCAAAAGAAGACATACAAATGATAGATATATGAAAAGGTGCTCATAATCATTGATCATCAGATAAATGCAAATGAAAACAATGGGATATTATCTCACTCCATTAAAATGATCTTTATCAAAAAGAAAAGCAATAGCAAATGCTGGCAAGAGGTGGAGAAAAGCAAACCCTGGTACATTGTTGGAGGGAATGTCAATTAGCACAATCACAATGTAGAACATTTTGGAGGTTCCTCAAAAAACTAAAATTAGAACTACTGTATGCTCCAGCAATCTCACTGCTAGATATATACCCAAAAGAAATGAAATCAGTGTATCAAAGAGATATCTGCACTCCCACATTCATTGCAGCACTATTCACAATAGCCAAGGTTTGAAAGCAACCTGGATGTTCATTAGCAGATGAATGGATAAAGAAAATGTGGTACATGTATAGAATGGAGTACTTTTCAGCCATTAAAAAAATGAGACCCTGTAATTTGCAACAATATGGATGTAACTGGAGGTCATCATGTCAAGTGAAATAAAACAGGCACAGAAAGACAAACTTCACATGTTCTCACTTATTTGTGGGATCTAAAAAGTAAAACAATTTTACTCATGGAGATAGAGAGTAGAAGGATGGCTACAAGAGGCTGGGAAGGTAGTGGGGAGTGGGGGAGAATTGGGGTGGTTAATCGATACCAACAAATTAAATAATAAGATTTAGTATTTGAATACACAACAGGGTGACTATAGTCAATGATAATGTAATTGTATATTCAGAAATAACTTAAAAAGCATAATTGGATAATTTGTAACACAAAGGATGAATGCTTGAGATGACAGATATTCCATTTACCCTGGTGTGAAATGAGAGGTAGCTGTAGAAATCTCGAGTAATGATTTGCACATTACATGCCTGTATCCAAATGTCTCATGTACTCCACAAATATATGCACCTACTATGTATCCACAAAAGTTAAAAATTAAAAAAGAATGAGATAACAGTGAATGCTGTAAAATCAATAGAATTTAAAATATAAATTAGATTACTGAAATTATTTTAATATATGACTCTACATAATATATATTTAAAGTATTATAGCACAATATTGCCATTAACATAAAAAAAATTAAATGTCACATTTATATTATTAGAATAAAACTGAATCTACAAAATTCATGCCAATGAAAATAAACAATTTTAACATATAATCTAATTGATAACTATGAGAATATTATGGTTCTTAAATACATAAAAATACATTTTAACGTGGATAATTAAACAACTCTTTCTTGAGAGAATCTGCTTTAATACAAAACAAACTAAAAAACTTCCCAGGAAAAGACCATAACATCAAACACATTCTCTGTCTACACAAATCCTGGCACAGGGTGAAGAGAAAGTGATTTCGACAGCCTTTCAGGTACTTCTCCCTACCCCTAGTAGCAAAAATATAAAATTTACCAAATACGTCATGTGCTTGCATATGAAGAGAGAGCCATGAAACTAATTCTAGGCAATGAATCCAGAAGTGAATCGTGCCACTTCCAGGATAAGAACGGACATGAAGGTGTGCATTCCCTCTGTACTCTTCCCTGACTCATGTGCTCTGCTGGATGGTCTCTCAATGGCTGTGAAGCAGAGCTCACATGATGATGCACATTGGACATGCATCCTCAGAGAACATTAAATGTTGTGCTGACACATTGTAATTCTGAGATTGTTGCCTATCATGACTCAGACTCCCAAAATGAGACAGGTTTGAAGTCTGCATATTCAGGCCTGCGCTATTTCACCAGCCTCACCAACAGAAATGCCTGGCCTCTCCTCTCAACATAAAACACCTTCATAGAGGAGCAAGATAACTGAGATCATTACTATTTCCAGAGGTAGAGTTAGGGATAGACACAAGTCTGGGGTTTGGTTTAAGTCTTAGGTTGAGGTTCTCATTAATTAACATGCTCTCAGGGAGTCATAGCCTAAGAGTTGTGTATTTTCTCTGAGACTGGAGATAGCTTATGATATTAAAAACATACATAACTCAGTAAACAAAATAATAAATTTTGGAGTCAGGGAAGTATGAATTCAAATACTTATCATTTACTGACCCTATGAGTATGGACTAGTTACTGAGTATCTGCAACTACGCTTTGTCTGGAAAACATGAATATCAAATCTGTTCCCATAGACTAGTTACCTGGATGGAATATAATACATTATGAAAATGCTTAGCACAGTATCTGGCATATGATAATAACTGGTAATTATCATATGCTTACTAAGTGCTCAATAAGTAAAGTTATTATTAACTTGCCTTGATGATTCTCCAACGATATCATTCTGTAACTCATAGCGTACATGCTGTGAAGAATCATTGTTCTACTCGTCTTTTTCTATTTTCTCCTCTTTAAAAGTTTTAAAGAAATTGTTCTAATATTCATTTTTACATAATTCTTATCTATGCTTTTAACCAGATTATAACATACTTATGATTTAATATTAAATTTTATCAAATGTTTGTTTGTTTGTTTGTTGCACTCTTGGCTCACTGCAACCTCTGCCTCCTGGGTTCAAGTGATTCTCCTGCCTCAGCCTCCGGAGTAGCTGAGACTACAAGTGCGTGCCACCAAGCCCAGCTAATTTTTTGTATTTTTACTAGAGATGGGGTTTCACCATGTTGGCCAGGATGGTCTCGCTCTCTTGACCTTGTGATCCGCCCGCCTTGGCCTCCCAGAGTGCTAGAATTACAGGCGTGAGCCACTGCCCCCAGCCTATCAAATATTTTTATAAAAATTAATAATTTAGATTTTGAGCTTCATACCTATGTCTAGTCCATAATAGGTTTCAAAAAATGTAGTTTTACAATTTTGTAACAAATGTTTTCATTGGCATGCAACTTTAATACATTGACTAGATAAATTGACCTAAATTCTCTTTCGTCCTTCAGCCTGAACTCAAAATCTCAAGCAAGTTAAACAATAATACTCCAGACTTCAAGGACGAGTGTTGGGGCAAGCAGGAATGATGGTAGAGAAATGAGAGGTAGCTGTAGAAATCGTGAGTAATAAATTTAATCTCTAATTGTTTGTCCTTTTCTCCTAACATATTTCTCTCACTGCTTGCCATTGAGCTTACTCTTAAGTCTCGCTCCTCTTCAGAGACCTGATTTACAACAAATTGGCCCTGTCCAACTCACTTTTGTCTTCCTCCCATGCTATTTCCATTTTTGACATTAAATTTTCAGTGAAACGGGCTCTTTTTTTCCTTAAAAGCTATTTAAATTCCTGCATTATTCTAAATGTTCTTATTTCACTTCCACAGAACATTTCTCATATTTCAAATGGGGTCTTTGAAAGGGAAGGGTCACAGAAATCCTATTTTCTTCTTTCTCTTCCTTTTTTTTTTTTTGTTAGCTATAAAAGCACATGGGTTCTGGATGACAGTGTGTCTTCTCCTGAAAATGTGTTCTATTTTGAAGAAACTTAACGTCATACAATTTTGTCAACAGAACCTCGCACCCCCCTCGGCTGTGTTGGGTGATTGTAGTGGAATACAGTTCTGACACATTTGCAATCACTTGGGCATTGTCTGGCGCAAGAAGCCTGCACTCCATTGGCTCCCCTATCTCACAGTGCTCACCTGCTGGCTGTCATTTTAAGAAGGGCCTTGATTGCAAGTGGCCTTAGCTTCAGGGTACTCTGGAGCTATATATTTTTCTGTTTTTAGTCTATTTTTTTTATAATCTTCCAGTTGCTTTTGAGTCCTGAAACAGAAAAATATACCAATACATACATATATAAATGTATGCATATGTATGTCCACATTATATTGAAATTATACTCTATTAATATAATCTCTGAGAACAGTTCTACTCTTTTTTTCCAGTTTTACAAAACCAAGGTTTTATTTTGTTTGACTCACTTAAACCCGAGTTATTTCACTTCTCTTTTAGTACATTAAGAAGTCACAAAGCTTCCCAAATTTCCCTTAACATTTAGGGAAACATACTCAACTCTGTAGCATTGCAACTAGGTCAGATAGAAATTTCCTGGAGGAAGTAGAGAATATATCTATCATTTTCATATGCTTATTACTAGGAGCCCATCTGAAATCTTATTAGGGCTGAGTACAGGGATTTATTTATTTCCCTTCCCTTTGGCTAATGACTTATTTACATATTGACATGTTCCATGGGATTTGGGAGGGAAAAAAAGAACAATAAATGGGCATTCATCTAGAAAATAAAATAGTATTCAAAATTGTATTTTTATGAAAATCCTTCTTTTGTTTCATTAACAATTTGAAATGATCGTTGTGTCGTGAAATAATCACTAAATGACATATGGTCCTTAATCAGCATTGTTCACTGCTGGCAGGATCATAGAGTCATTGGACTTGCAAATTCAGGTTTTAACTTACGGTGGCTTAGTGTAATGTACGAAAATCGGAGATTGGGTATTTTAAGCCAAAAATATTCAACTCTGATTTTACATACATGGATACCACTGGCCTGCATAGCAAAATGAAGTTTGTTATCTGCTTTATTCTATTATTGTGAGGTTTGCGTAGGATATTTATGTGAGATTTTATGTTAAATGAAAGATACATGCTGCACCTTTTTAAAAAAATCCAAATTATCTATATTTAAAGATAATTCTGCTAATGATATAGCTAACCTTATTACAGTGTTGATCCTAAACAACACTCCTCATACGATTTATAGAAATGTATCTCTCTTCAGCAAATCTCTGCTCACAATATTGATCTGCATAAGGACTAAGATTATCATAAATAGAAACACTATTTTTGATTGAAGATGTTATCTCCACAAAATCAAAAATTTTAACCTGGTACAGTAAGAATTAGAAGAAGTTAAAATATTATCCTTCCCTAATTACTTGGTGCCAAATACAGGATTGTTAATTTTGTAATGACAAGTATATTACAGATATCAATAGCTTTTACGGATAGATATTACTAAGATAGAATATATATTGAAGATTATTTTAATAAAATAGCATTGCATATATTTTTATTATGGGTGAACAGAAACTGCCAAGGCATAGATTTCTCTTTATTTACAGCAGAAAGTAATTTCCAAGATAAAAACCAACTTGCTCTTTTTAGCATTATATTATGTATCACTGAATTTATATATATAAATACTTCAGGTTATTAATCCACTTTGATGTTACTAAACCTTTAAGGAGAAATAGGAACAAGTACAATATTGCTTGTTTTAAAGATAGAACAAACAAGATGATAATGCATAATATCACAAAATTGCCCCAATAAAATTCTTGCCAAGAAATATTTCCATATATACTGGGTATTCTGAATATATGCTTGCTTTCATTTGCTTATCTTATCTAAATTTTAGTTATAACAATCTGAGATTGTTACTTTCTATTTGTTTAGGAAAATAAACTGTCTTATGGAGGTTAAGTGACTTTCAGAAATTCCAACAACTTGTCAACAAAAGAGTTGACATTATAATACCATTCTTCTGTCTTCTATTCTAAGGTGTATTCCATGTCTATTGCAAATTGAAAAGAATAAAATTAATTCACCATAAGAATGTATCAGCTATTTCTGTGATAAACAAAGCCTATATTTCCATTGTCTTCTCTAAGAAAAATATTTCTGTGCAGTGTGACAAATTTTATCTTTTCTGGCTACCTAATTTCCTGGATTACTTTGTTGGAATGGATCCTAAGAACACAGTTCATTGCCATGATTCAGAGTAAATATTTGGATATAGATGCTGCTCCCTGGATTTGTTTCAGGGCTACAGTTTGGCAGTCTCAGCCCTCCCTTTGACTGATAACAAATCAAGATGGCTACTACAGTAAGCTTTACTCCTAAACTCAGGGAAGAGAAAGAAAAAATAAATCTGTGAACTCATGGCTTTATGTTATTATTTATATTTACTCCTAACTAATAAATACCATAGTTCAACAAGATTGATCTTATCTCCAGCAGCACTTGTGCACACAAATCATGGAGTACTGGTCATGTGCTGCTTACAAAGCCTTTCTTTTATGAGTGTCTTTTATCTTTTCAGTTAGGATCTGAGCTTTCTGATACCAGAGATATATTTTATGCCTTTTGCTATTCATAGTGCACTAAGTCAAAGCCTTTATATAGTAGATTCTGGAATAATTTTTTAATTTCCTTTTTGATTATTTAATTTATTGTGTTTGACTCCACTTAATATTTGAAAATGTTACAACTTTAGAAACATTGTTATTTTCTTTTTAATTTTGTATATCCAGATAAAATTATTTAAATAATATTCCCTATTTTCCTGATAATTATCTGTATCTCATTTAATTTCAATAATTTTTTATTCCTAATTTTCTTAATGTTAATAATAAATCCTCAATTTAACATTATTTTTCTTTACTAGTGTTTTAGTCGTGTAACAGTTCATCAAATTCTGTTAGAAATGAATTCTGTTCATTTATAAAAAGTTTTATATGTATCTTCAGAGATCAAATTTTAATTAAATCACTACATTCTTTAAAAAAATGCATCTTAGTGCACACTTTCATATATTGTCATTATACATTTTCAAACCAGTATTTGTATTTTCTGTTATTAAATGGATTCATGTTTATTTATAAATCGTTTCTTACAATTATATTTTGGGCATGTCTTTGGAGAAATTACATCTTGTAGAATATATTGTTATAAAAGGGCCTCTCAGGGTTTCTCTTCCTTCTTCTATTTTACAAAATAATGCAGTATTTCATTTAACATACCAAAAAGTCCACTGATACTTTTTGAGTATCCACAAATAATGTCATGAAGATATTCTGTTTTTGTCCACAGAAGGCTTTTACTTTTAGCTCTTATGTTAGGTCTATTATTCATATTCTATTAATTTTCAAAGGCGGTATAGAAGTCAAGGGTTCATATATATAAATATATATGAATATGTATGTGTGTGTGTGTATATATATGTATATAGTTGTTTAAACACTATTTGTTGTAAATAATTTTTGTTTCCCAATTGACTTGCTTTGGCTACTGGATCAAAATCATTTGAGGCTTTTATCAGGAATTATTTTTAACTTTTTATTCTGTGCAATACCATTTATGGTCTTTTGTTTCACCAATATCACAATATCCTGATTTTTATATATTTTATTAATAATTAATCTTGAAGTGAATTAGAGTAAGTTCTCTAAGTCTGTTCTTTTTTCACAATTATTTTGTTGTTTTTCTATATAAATTTTTAGAACAGTGAGTTAATTTATTTGTAAATTTTTGCTAGGATACTGAGATTGCATTAAATCTATATATCAATTTGGGGTTAATTAAGATATTCATAAATGAAGTACTTTAATCCACCCACGTGGTATACCTTTTTATTTCATTACTTATTTCCCACCCAGCAGGAAGCTCTGGGCATGCCACCATCCCCAAGTGCCAGACGTCTCTTGTGGGGTCCTTGCTATGGGACTCAGTGATAGGCAGATCAAGATTTGGGAGGTGCAGATGGGGCTCCTGCTTTTGAATCTTTCCAGCCACCAAGATGTTGTGACAGATCTGAGCTTTACACCCAGTGGCGGTTTGATTTTGGTCTCTGTGTCATGCGGTAAGACTCTTCACATCTGGGACCTGAAGAACCATAATATGGAGGTGAAGGAACTACTTGGTAATTCCAAAAATACTGTATTTGCTCCTTTCTCCACTTTACCAGTGTCATTTTTACCTTAATAAAAAGGACTTTGTTCACTTCTCTTTTATACCTAAAATACTCTTAGAGTGTAATCAACGAGCTTTTGGAGAAGAAGTCTTACATATTTTTCATTAAATTTACCATAAAGTATTTTATGTTTTTAAATGTTAGTGTAAATTGTTCTTTTAAAAATTTTATTTTCTAATTGGTCATTGCTAATGCATAGAAATTCAAGTGATTTTTTGATATTAACTTAGTGTCTTAATTCAGTGGTGCTGCTATAACAAAACACCATAAACAGGATACCTTATAAACAAAAGAGATTTATTTCTCACAGTTCTTGTGGCTGGCCAATCCCATGATCAAGGTGCCAGCAGAGTCAATGTCTGTTTAAGGCTATTTTCTGCCTCATAGAGGACACCTTCTAGCCATGTTCTCACATGGCCAAAGGGAAAAGGCGGTGCTCAGGCTGTTCTTTCATAAGGGCACTAATGCAATTCATGAGGGCTCTGCTATAATGCGCTAATTATTTCTCAAAGGCCCTACCTCCTAAAACCATTGCACTGTTGATTAGGATTCAATATGTGAATATAAAGGGAATGCAAATGTTCAGACCTTAGCACTTAGTGACCTGAATTTTTGTGAAATTCATTTACTGCCCCTAGTAGATATTTTTATAGATTTCCTTAATTTTATTTTCCAATATTTAATTGATAGTATTAAAAGAGAGAATTAACTTTGGGTATTAACATTGTGTTCTGCAACATTGGTATATTTACTTTTAGTTCTATATGTATTCTTTGGTAGATTCCTTAGAGTTTTCTACACACAAAAGAGGTCATAGGAGAAAGTTTATTTTTGTCTTTGTAATCTCTATATCTATTTCTTTTCCTTAACTTATTATATATACTAGCCAGTGTCTCCTCATATCTTAAATGAAAAAGTGAGAAGAAAATCATTTGCTATGTTTTTAATTTCGAGGGGAAATGCACTATTTCATATTCAGTGTGATATTAACTATAGAAATTTTAAATAACTTCATTCATTAAAGATATGTCCTCCTGTTTCTAGTTTGATGAGATACTTTTTCATCAGTGGATATTAAATTTAATCATATTTTTAATATTCTGAAGGGACCACATAAAATTTTTTCTTTTTTCTAGTAATGTGTTACACTAAATAATTTTTGTATAGTTTTGTATCTTAAACGAATCTTATATTATTGGGATAAGCCATATTTTCGTGTAATACGTTCTATATGTAGCATTCCATTTGATAATATTTTTAAAAGAAAAATGTACCTCTTATTCATGAGAGGTATTTGTCTGTAATACTTCTCTGTTTGAGTATCCTTGTCTGGTTTTGGAATCAAAGATATACTTGCCTAATAAAATAAGTTTGAAATACTTATTTTTATTCTATTTTCTAATATAATTAGTATATTATCATTTTCTTAAATGCCTAGAATTCCCTAGTGAAGCAGAACAGTCCTAGAGTTATCTTTGCAAGAAGATTCCATCGTTAAAATTTTAATTTTTTAAATATAAATAATACTATTGAGATTTTCTGTCTTGTGCCAATTATGTCTTTCAAAAAATTGTTCTACACCATTCACGTTGTCAAACTTATTCACACCAAGTTATTTATTGCATTTTCTTAGTAATGTAATACTGCAAAATGACATCCATAATTGCATTTCTTATTTTGGTAATTTGTAACTTCTCTCTTTCCAGAGGATTACAAATTTTGCTAGTCTTTTCAAGTATTGCCTTTTTACTTTGTTGACATTCTCTACTTTTTGTCCATTTTATTTTTTTTTTACTTTATTAAAATACTGAGTTTTATTTCACATGTATATTTTTGTCTCCCCACCATTTCCATGTCTGACTACCGCTACTACTATGTCCTATCATAACATTCCATACATACTTAAAACAAAGCAAAGGGTGGAGTTCCATCTTTAAAAACTAAATGGGCATTTTGGACAACACATTCTTGGCAATGGAACCAGGACAACATTTATCAAACACGGTAGGGAAAGTTCTCATCTGCATTATAAAAAGTACAGCCAGATATCAACCATTACAGAAATGAAATAAGACAGAAAATTTTTAACAAATTGTTTAAACTATTTTCTTAAAGAGACTTCCTCCACTGCCAGAGATCTTGAATAGCCTCTTGGTTAATCATCCGGAAGCAATTCTTCATATAACTGATGAATTTGGCTTCCACTTTGGGAAGAGAATCGCCTTTTTCTATACTTGCTTGCATTTTTGCTTGAATATCTTCTACAGAACTAGGTCGTTTTGGTGTTTTCGGAGTTTTTTCCTGATTTTTTGAAGGACTCTTGTCCTTTTGATCTTGGTGTTGATGATAATTTTGAGTCTTGTCCATTCTGATTTGACTTTTGTGCATTTTTAACTGGAGTATCTCATATAGATTTCATTACTGGTGCTTTTTCTTCAGCTTCCTCATCATCAAAATCATGATCATCTTCTTCATCATGATCATCATCATCATCATCATCATCTTCATCAGCAGCAAGTTTTACTTTTTTCTGTGGAACTTTGCTACCACCTCCAGGGGCAGACCACTTTTCAGATATACTTAAGAGTTTCCCATCCTCCTCCTCTTCATCTTCTGACTCTGCATATTCCTCCACAGCTGCTAAGTGTTGTCCACTAATATGCACTGGCCCTGAAGCACACTTCAACTTTGAGACCACTGGTGGTCTTATTTCAAGCCCCCAAGGGAAACCGTTGACTGTACAGACCTTTTCAAAGTTGCCAGTGTAATGACTTCCACTCTTATCTTTAGTTTCTTCTTTTTTCTAACTTCAAAAGTTTGAGGCATACATTGTAAATTGCATGTATTTTTGATTTGTAAACGTTGGTACTAAATTACCTTGTAGTATACACTTGAGCTTCATCTCACACATTTTGAAAATTCACATTGTTACTATTATTTATTTCTAAGTATATCCTAATATTGATTTCTTTTTTTTTTTTTTTTTTTGACTCATGGTCATTTAGAGTATGCTGAGTAATTTTCACATATTTGCTGTTTGCCAAAATTATCTTTCTGTTATTGATTTATATTTTAATTTCCACATGGTCAGAGAACATACTTTGTTGATTTCTGTTCTTTAAAACTTATGTTAACATATTTTGTTGTATTTATGTCTATGTGCTTCAATTTTTGTGCCATTATAATTAGTATTTTTTAAGTTTAAAATAATTTTTTATACTCAGCAATGAAAAGAAGAAAGAATTGGAACATCCCATAATGTTAAGATGTTAATTTTTCCCAATTTCATCTATTAATTTAACAGAATCTCAATAGAAATCCCAGCAAGTGGAGAGGCTGAGGCAGGCGGATCACAAAGTCAGGAGTTCCAGACCAGCCTGGCTAACAGAGTGAAACCCAGTCTCTACTAAAAATACAAAAATCAGCTGGATGTGGTGGCAGGCGCCTGTAATCCCAGCTACTCAGGAGGCTGAGGCAGGAGAATCGCTTGAACCCAGGAGGCAGAGGTTGCAGTGAGCCGAGATCGAGCCACTGCACTCCAGTATGGGTGACAGAGCTAGACTCTATCTCAAAAAAAAAAAAAAAAAAAAAACTCAGCAAGCTTTTTCGTAGATGTTCTGTTTATAAGATGGTTCAATATTTATATGGAAAGGTAAAGCTACTACTTAAATAATCAGAACAATTTTTAAAAGAAAAAGTTCCAAGACTCCAATTACCTGATTTTAAACCATGTTATTAAGCTTCAGTAATTAAAACTGTTTACTATTAACAAAAAGATAGAAATAGTGATCAATGGAACACAATAGAGATTCCAAAAATATACTTACACAAATAGGGTCAAAACACATAAAAATTTATAACAAAAAGAGTAAAAAAGAAATTCTGCACCTAGAAGCAAACATAGGACAACAATCTACATTACCTAGGGATTGACTATGTGTTTTAAAGTATGGCATTAACAGTGTAACTCATGAAAGAACATAATGATAAATTAAACTTTAAATAAAACTTTAAAATATTTTGCTCTGTGAAGGATACAGTTGCAAGAATGAAAAGACAAGTCATAAACTGGGAGAAAACATTTGCAAATAATATATCTGATAAAGAACTTTTACTTAAAAAACAAGGCAGAAGATCTAAATAGACTCTTCACCGACAATTCCCAAACCTGGCAAGGATTCAGAGCAGCAGGAACTCTCATTCATTGCTGGTGGGGACACAAAATGGCACTTTGCAAGGTAGTTTGTCAGTATCTTACTAAATATAACTTAGATTTAAATGTAGCAAGCCTATTCCTGAATATTTACACAATTGATTTGAAAATGTATGTCTGAAAAATACATGCAGAGGAATGTTTTTAGCAGTTTTATTCTTAATCACCAAAAATTTCAAGCAACATTGAAATAATATCCTTTAGTTAGATAAATGGATAAACAAACAATGGTATGTCCATATAATGGAATATTATTTAGTGATAAAAAGAAACAAGCTATTAACTCATGGAGCTACTTAGATGAACTTTAAGTGCATGTTGCTATGCATAAGAAGTCAGTCTGAAAGTCTACATGTTGAAGTCCATTCATATGACATTTTTGAGCAGGGAAAACTGTTGGATTGAAAGACAGATCAGGGTATTCAAATGATTGTGGAAGGGAGAGTGTTTGACTAGGAGAGGCACTACGATGTTTCAGTTCAGTGGAACTAATTGGTATTATAGTGTAGTGGTGGATATAAAACTCTATGCATTTATTGAAACCCATGAAGTGGTACCACAAAAGGGCCAGGCACAGTGGCTCACACCTGTAATCCCAGCACTTTGGGATGCTGAGGCAGGTGGATCATGAGGTCAGCAGTTCGAGACCAGCGTGGCCAACATGGTGAAAGCCCATCTCTACTAAAAATACAAAAATTAGCCAGGCATGATGGCGGGTCCCTGTAATCCCAGCTAGTCTGAAGGCTGAGGCAGGAGAATCGCTTGAACTCGGGAGGTGGAGGTTGCAGTGAGCCAAGACTGTGTCATTGTACTCCAGCCTGGGTGACGAGAGAGACTCCGTCTCAAAACAAAAAAAGATGTACAACAAAAAGAGTAAATCTTAATTTATGCAAATTAAAAGAATTAACCAGAATAATGTATTGTGTGCAGTGAACATGGTGACAAAAAGATTCTAGTTGTATAACAAATTTATGGAAAATCCTCACTGAAAAGGGTGGGCAGAAAACTAGCTGACAAGTAACTTTGGAAAATGGTGCTTTGATTGGAAACTGTAAGACTAGAAACAAAAGGAACTGTACGTAAACACTATACTCTAGTTGTTTTTCACAGTGGTCTGGGTTAACAATTCTGAAAAAACTGTATATATAGAGTAGGGTTGAACAAATACGTAAATACATGGTGGATGCTGTGAGGCAGGTTTATTCCTATTGGAAGAGCAGTTTCAGATAGGCAAGGACAGGGGAAACTAGAATGAACCACGTGGTAATGGATTAGAGTTAGAGACAGCTGTATGAACTTATGTTCAGCGTAATACAGATACAAATATGTAAGTATTGACATTGAATTTGCCAATACCTTGAACTGAAGAGTTCCAAGACTCCAGAACTGTGAGGAATAAATTTCTGTTATTTTTAAGTCACTCAATTCATGATATTTTGTTATATTAGTCCAAATAGACTAAGACACTCTTGAGTGTGGGTTGTAGCAAATAGTGACTTGCTTTCAAAAACTACAGTATGGAAGACAGGAGAATGCCTTTACAGTTGAAAAAGCTGTTCAACACTACTTTGGTCAGGTAATCAAAGTTAATATCAACAATAAGTCATGCTGTTAGCATACATCCTTACTAAAAGGTGATGAAAAAGATACTTTACAATATAAAGCTCTTTTTATGCAATTTGTTTTCCTCCTCTTTCTAGTTTTACCAGTATTAATACATTGGCAATAGGAAGGCTTTCCTGCTATTCCTGATGACCCTCGCGTTTGTTATTCACAGGTGTTACCATGAGAAAATATCTTGAACTTCTACTCTGTGTGAGTAAACTTTCTAGAAGAACCAAATGACATTTACTTTTAATGTAACAATTACTATGTTTGAGTTTAAGTCTACTACAATGGTATTTGTTTTTCATCTCTAGAGTGAACTGATATCTTAGTATTCCATTTTATCTCTTCTTTTCATTTTTAGTTATGTTTCTCTGTGTTATTTATTTTGTGGTTTCTCTTATGTATGTTTAATTTATAACAATCTAGCTTCTAAAATAATGTATGACTTTGTAAGCAATAAGAATATCACAAAAATATAATTTGAATTATTACCTTCCTGATTTTTGTACTCTCATCTTATATTTAATTATACAATCGTTACAGGATATCACAGTTCTTTGTTACATTGCTTTAAACAGTAGATAGTATCTTAAAGATATTTAAAGAGATAGATATAAATATTGATATAAAGTCATGAACATAGATGTAGATATTTAGAAATTTTTGTAAATATGTTCTTTATAATTACTTACATATTTGCTCTAATTACTTACATATTTGCTCTTTCTGATGTTCTAGGTTTATGTGTATTAGATTTATAGATATTCACTTTTTATAGCCTGAAGAACTTATGTTAGTCTTTCTTGTAATGCATTGCTGCAGACAAATTCTTTGAGCTTTTGTTTACCTAAACATACCTTTATTTTTACAAGATTGTTGTCTTTGAATATAGAAATTTTTATGCATAATTTTTTTCCAACAGTATAAAGATTTCATTCTAACAGTTTTTGGCTTCAATGATTTCTGGTAAGAAATCAGCAACTCTCTTATATGTTATTCCACCTTAAAGAATATAATGTCTTTTTTTCTCCACCAGTTTTTACTATTTCCTCTTTTTCTTTGTTTTTCAGCAGTTTCACTATGATATGTCCATGTACAGTTTCAGCATACACATTGTGCTTAACCTGTGAATTGATATAATACCAATTTTGAAAAAACATTTGCTATTCTATCTTCAAATCATTTTTTACATGCAATTTTACTTCAGCTTCTTGAGCTTCAAATACTATGTTTCATATTATGTTTTAGTTTTATATTCAATATTTATATTTTATAGTATCCCTCAAATCATGCAAGCTCCATTCTCTTTTATTTACTCTTTGATATGGTTTGGATTTGTGTCCCCACTCAAATCTCATGTAGAATTCTGATCCCCAGTGTTGGATGAGGAGCCTGGTGGGAGGTGATTGGATTATGGGGGTGGATTTCTCCCGTGCTGTTCTCATGATAGTGAGTGAGTTCTCATGAGATCTGGTTGTTTAAAAGTGTGTATCACCTCCCACTACTCACTCTTCCTTCTGCTCCATCCATGAAGGATGTGCCAGCTTCTCCTTTGCCTTCTGCAATGATTGTAAGTTTCCTGGGGCCTCCCCAGCCATGCTTCCTGTACAGTTTGTGGAACCTTAAGTCAATTAAACCTCTCTTCTTTATAAATTACCCAGTCTCAAGTAGTTCTTTATAGCAATGAGAGAATGGAATAATACACTCTTTTACTTTTGGTATTTCAATTTGAACAGTTTCTACTTACCTGCATGTTGGTCACTGATGCACTGATTCTTTCCTCTGCTCTGCACAGTCTTCCAATAAGCTAGCTGATCATAAGGATTATTCATTTCTGTTGCCATATTTTTAATTTCTAGCATTTTCCTTTGACCTTATTCTTTATCATATCTGTCTGTGCTGGCAGTTCCCATCTGTTCCTGCTCGTTGTCATCTGCTTTTTGCCCAAGGTCATTTAACGTATTTCACATAGTTACTTTAAAATAGCTGGCCTTTCCTTAAGACCATTCAACATTTTTATTACAGTTATTTTTAAGTCTTGTTTGATAATTCTCACATCTCTTGACTGCTTCTCTCCTGATAATGGGTCTCATTTTCTTTCCTCTTCATTTGTCTAATAAATTTTGCTTACAGTCTGGACAATTTGTGAGAAAAAAAAAGATGCTGAAGTAAATATTTGTGCCAATAAAAGGGCATGCTCCTTCTGAGTCAACCTAGTCTATAGTTGACCTAGGTCTAAACCCTGTTGTTGCTTCAGGTAGATTTAGTTCCCTACAGGTTTCAAATTATTTAAGGATAGTTTTAGAACCTTTCTTTTAATCAACTTGGGATCTGAGTGTCTGAACCATTTATTTTCCTGTCCTCACGTCTCATGCTCATGCACTTGGGATAGTTTTATCTCATCTTTCTTTCCCAACACCCAGTTACAAATGGCTTCTGCTGCATGCTTACTGTCAGTCCCAGAATGCATATAGGGATGCCCTCCTTTTTTTTTTTTTTTTTTCTCTCCTGGTCCTCAGACCTCAGTAATCTCTGCACATTTGCACCTTTAGAGGTCATTCTCACCTGTTCTCTAGGCACAGAGAGGTGCTTTTCCCTATTAAGTATAAGGCACCGTGGCCTAAGGACTTTCTTGCAGTATTACTGCTCTGCCCTCACATTTTAGCAGGCTCATCACATTACCACTTGATGAGTACCTGAAGTGTCCAGAGGTTTCTCTCAGTCCTACTTCTTCTCCTCAGACTTCAGCAGCCCCCACACACCTGAACCTCCCATGGAATCTGTCTCAGCTCTCCTGTGCTGCCCACGATCTTTCTCATGAGAGCTCAATAAGGCTTGTGGGAAAGAGTTGGCAGATAGTTGCAGATATTTTTCATCTGTGACTCCTAGGGATTCTGTCATACCAGTCTGTTATTAGGCTTTAACAACTCATTGAACGTATAACTGTTTTCTTCTTGGTCATAGCTTTGGTGGCTTCTTCATTATCCACCTGTTTGGCCACAGATTAAAGCATTTGTGGATTACTTCTGTTCTAAGCAAATCACTGTGTGGGTTATAATTTAGTAGGTTTCTTTGCTTGCTGCCACGGTAATGAGCTTAAGAAACTCTGACTTTAAGGTTCTCGTGGTTAGGGCTGAAGAGACATCCTCTTGCAACTCTACATTCTACGTGGAAAAAGAAAATATCATTCATTAGTTTTAATGGACTAATTCTCCCATTAGTATCTTTGTAAAATGATTAAGGAAAAAAGTTTTGAATTTTTTTTAAAAAATTGCAAATTTTTTTATTTCTAAAAGCTTATTTAGGAATAAAAGCTTTTATTTTTCCTAAAAATATTGAGATGCCCACCATATTGGAATCTCAGAAAAATAAACAGTTTCAGCCAGGCACAATGGCTCACACCTGTAATCTCAGCACTTTGGGAGGCCAAAGCAGGTGGATCACCTGAGGTCAGGAGTTCAAGACCAGCATGGCCAACATGGTGAAACCCTGTCTCTAATAAAACTATAGAACATTAGCTGGGCATGGTGGTGGGCACCTATAATCTTGCTACTCGGGAGGCTGAGGCAGAAGAATCGCTTGAACCCAGTAGGCAGAGGTTGCAGTGAGCCAAGATCTCGCCATTGCACTCCATCCTGGGTGACAGAGCGACGAGACTCCGTCTCAAAAAATAAATAAATAAATAAATACACACACACACACACACACACACACACACACACACACAGTTTCTTTGTCCTGAGCTTACTAAATCCCAGGCATAAATCCAATTTACAGTAGCTAAAATAACAAACACACACAGTTAACTGCTAAGAAAATATCCTGGTTTTACACCACAAGTTAAAAGCAAAATTTTCCTGCATGTAAAACTAGAACAATATTGCTATGGAATTAAGAATCCTGAAGTGTAAGTACAAAATTCCAGGTGAGATTCAGATAGTTTTGGGAACATAAAAGTCATGTTGAATACAAAGATTGATCACTTATTGATCACTTAAAAAATTGATCATTTAGACCTTATGTAAATCAATGCTTAAAGCTTAAGAGAGGCAAAACAATATTTTTTACAAAACCTGAATATAAAATATTATTTGCAATTTAACACACAATCACCTTGAATATAAGTTTGAAAACTCCAGATTAATATATTCTAAAGTACTAATGAATGGTTTAACCATAAAAATTACTTTTATTCAATAAATTCAAAAATGTGCATCCTCTTCCAAATGTAGTAACAAATTGGTATTGCTCTATTTCAAACATTTATTTCTGGTTTAAAAAATGCATAGTTGTCCAATTAATCAGAAAAGTTCTGAGTTACAAATTAGCAACCAGTTAGCTCAAGAACAAAAAGAATAAAAACAAATTATTGATTAATCTGAGTATACATATACAATAAATGTTGACTGAAGATTATATTTATTATTAAAAAGCCCATTAGTTCTTCAATACAAAAGGACAAATTAGAACTGCAATATGAGTAAATGGGAAAGAGAGAAACTGAAGCTTATTAAGCAATTACCATGTGACTGGCACTATTACATCACAACTTTATTTTCTACAATGTGCAGTTTATGGGACTTGTGGTTAAGAGGTCAGTTTTTAGCATTAGTTAGACACTAGTGGGGCTTAGTTTCAAAATCAGGTATGACTGCCTTTTAATTCCATCTCTAAGACAAAAAAAAAAAAAACAACTGGAAGTGATAGGATTAGAAGGATAAGAAGATGAGGTCTAACTTCAAAGATAATACGTTTTCTGTAAAACCACAGACCGTAGAAAACAGAATGAGGAGGGCCATCAAACAATAAAATTCTTTCAGGGAACATTAAGTCAGTTCTTGGCCACAGAGAAAGGAATACAAATATTCTGGCAGCTCTACACACTGGTTATCTAATAGTGAAACAACTTAGGCAAGGATTTAAAGTATTACCAAATCACCGAGGGCTATGGCTGGAAGAATCAATTAAAGGAGGCATAAAAATGCCTCATAGTTGCACCTAGGGACTCTTTATAAAATAAAGTTTGGTTAAAACATAGCTAGAGATCAGCAAATAACTTGAATATCCTCCAGCAATGCTCAAGGCAATAGAAGAGTTGACTGTGTTCATATACACAACTCCAAGACATTCAAGTGGCAGAAAGACTGGTAATTTTAAAATATAAAATGACCCTGAAATATCAACCAGCTGGAAAAAGCAACAACTTTCTACTTTTCTGAACAATTGTCTTCTTCAAGTTACTTATTGTCCCCTGGACACTCTTTATGAAATTAACTTAGAATTAACTTTTTACATATTAATTTACTAAACTCAGTCCACTAGCCACGATCTTTATAATATGTAGTGTCTCCAAGAATGCTTTATACTTGGATGACAGCTTTTATTTAAGCCATTAAAATGTAGATGTTTGAATGACAAAAATTAAGAGCTTTTTATCTGGGCTTTATCATATCACAAAGGGCAGATTGTGTTTTTGGAAAAATTTTGAATATTAGAATTTAAACACATAGATAAATATAGATATACATATATTAAGTCAGGTATCAAATTAAATAGAAATTATGCTATCATACTAAAAAAACTATATTATAACATAGCTATGAAATATGGAAATGGAAATGCTATCTTATAAGGGAGATTATTTTCCTTAAAAGCTCTATGAAAATCAGCAACAGAGGTAAATAGGTTCATTTTCAAATATGATGCTTCAAAATGTACTCCAGAAGTATCAATTCTGTAGGTTATTGGCAGTTCCTTTTCTTCTCATGTAGAGAACTTAATATAACAAATAAGGATAGTTATCAAATCTATGACTATATCTGGGAAGTCTTTATTTTTTATAGTGAACACTTTTCCTACAAGCAACGAAAACCAACCATGAGGTAAGAGAATATTTCACTTAACAAGAACCTAAAGTTAAGCAGTCACACTTTTCCTTACTCATCTCAAAAAAATCAGGATTCTGAGTCAACACCAGTGTTAGTTAAGATTAGTTTTAGATTTAAGGGACAGAAAATTCAAAATAAAAATTGGCTAAAAATATGGAAATTTAATTATTTACTGTGTAAAAGTTCAGATACATGAACCATGGCTGAAAAGATGCTCCACAGAATTGGAGATCTAACATCTTCTTATCTTGTTACATCATTTTTATTTGGAATTCCATTTTCAATTCACCTTAAGGTAAAAAAAAAAAAAAAAAAAAAAAAAAAAATTGCTTTAGCTAGAGCTGTATGCAACAGAATAAACCAGAAAGAGGAAAAATATCAAAAGTTGCATATCTTTGGTCAGAACTTAAAGACCTGACAGCAACTAGCATCAAGAAAAGTTGGTACATATATAGACTTTAAACTGTTTCTATTATAATTTTCTTGTTTTTCCCTGGGATACCAAAGGATTGTCACAGCTTCAGCCACCGCAAAGTTAGATTTTATTCAAGGGCAGGAGGCAGAAGAAGCAGGAGCTATCTCCATCCGTTGTCCCCTTATTATCTAAGAGGATATTCTTTTTCCAGTTGCTTCCTCAGGATATCTCCAGTTACAACTCATTGGACAGAACTAGGTCACATGCTCAGCTTTAGCAGCAAGGACAGTCATGAAAGCAAGGATTTATCAAGGAGAATAAGATTGGCTTCAATGACCAAAACCAATGATAATGAATCCTCTTAGAGTGGGAACTTTGGAGTCAAAACAAAGAGTTTTGTTGGTATGCAAGACTGGAGAACACCTATTAGCTAAGCAAACCATACTGTTTGCCAGGATAACAATGTTTTGGATGCACTGTTAAAAATCCAACAACATAATAAAGCCAAACATAAAAATATTTAGCACAAATTGTTCAGTTTTGGAAAGTGGTATTGGAAAATTAAAAGGAAAAGGAAAAAAGAAAGGAGAGAAGGAAGAAATGGAATAAAGATCAAATGTTTTACATTTCCAAATATTTATTCAAATAAACAGGAAATCAAAGTATGTTATAAACTAGAATTGAACAAAACTGAGTATACAATGTATAAAAATACTACAAAATGCAGCTAAAATTTTTCCAAAAAAATTAAAACTCTGAAATGTTATGAGAAAGTAGGAAATAAAAATATATATTATTAGATTAAAAAGAAAACTCTACAAAGATATTTTAAGATATGAAAAAATAATTTGAAATCAGTGTGCGTCTTTACTTTTTAAAAAACAATTATGTGACAAACTAAGAATAGGACACAAAATATTTACCTATTGAAGAATATCATGAATCAATAGAAAACCCCTTATTAACAGAGAACAAAGAAACGATGCCCAATTGAACAACTATTATTTATATTATTATTTTAAGAAATATAGTAGAAAGTTGAAGAATTTAGTCATCTTAGTAATGGAATGTTAAAAAAAGATAGCTTTTATTATTAATAATAAATAGAAATATAGGCACATTGACTAACATGATATTCAAATTTATCAGAGAACACAGTAAGATTCAAGACAAGATATATCATACCTTATGCCATATCCCTGCTCTATACTATAGCTCTATAATATCAGAAATAACCAGATTTTTTAAAAATAATGTAAAAGTCTTGATACAGTTTGGTTGTGTCCCCAACCAAATCTCATCTTGAACTGTAACTCCCATAATTGTGGAAGGGACCCAGTGGGAGTTAATTGATTCATGGGGGCAGGTTTTTCCTGTGCTGTTCTCATGATAGTGAATAAGTCCCATGAGATGTGATGATTTTATAGAAGGGCAGCTTCCCTGCACACGTTCTCTTGCTTGCTACCATGTAAGATATATCTTGCTTCCCCTTTGCTTTCTGCCATGATTGTGAGGCTTCCTTAGCCACGTGGAACTGTGAGTCAATTAAACCTCTTTCCTTTATAAATTACCCAGTTTCAGGTTTGCCTTTATTAGCAGCATGAAAACAGACTAATACAAGTATCTTTCCCACAATACAAATAAAAGAAGGGTTAAACAACATTAATCTGCAAGACTGTTATGAAGAAAATAATAAATCTCTACTTAAAAATGTAAAATAAGACCTGAATAATTAGAAAGATACCACATTTCTTTTTAGAAAGAATGAGTTACCACGGAAAACATTTTACTTATATTCAAATCTAAATAAAGACAATACAATTATGTTTCTGTAAACCAATAAAACCTGAGTCGATGGACTTCCCTAGAATATTATCTTTATAGGATTCTGAAACTCAAATCGGAGGTGCTAGAGAGACCTCCACTGATCTGAGAACCAACAAAAAATCTACTGGCCTGCTAAATTCAAAAGATATGCATTAAAATACAGTCATCAGTCAAATAATTCATGGTTTCTATCATCACCCTCACACACACAGAGCAATGGAAACCACAAGTTCCACTGATCCATACATATTACATGTAATAATTTGAAATCGTGCTCCTTTTCATGTGAATTATGATGACAGCTTTGGGTGACATATCCATAGACTAGAGGCCAGCCACGTGGGCAGTCAAACATGGAGTTCCAGTAAAATCTCTGGAAACTAAAGTCCTGAAGAGTTTCCTCAGTTGCCAATATTCTATGCATATTGTCACACATTGATGTCAGGAGGGTAATGCATCCTGAAAATAATAGAAGCCTCACATTTGAAACACCCACACCCCTACTCCATTGAACTCTGCCCTGTGCACCTCTTCCCTTGGCAGATTTTATTCTGCATTCTTTCTCTATAATAAACCAGAACCATGAATATATCACAGCTTTCAGTCAATTCTGTGGGTCTTTCTAGTGACTTGTTAAATCTGAGAGTGATCTTGGGAAACCCCAAACATATAATTGGTATTCAGAGTGAGGATGGTCTTGTGAACTGTGTCTTCCAACTTTACAGAAAATATCTCACATGTTTCCCCTTACAGATACTCGTTTAATGACACTGTACTACAGGACACTGAATGTTTGTAAAATCATGCCTAACATGAATTCTTAACATGGAGTCAAGAAAGTAATAATGAGTTGCCCAGCTACCAAGAGATCATAAGAGATAAACAGGTTTTCTCAGAGGTATTGTTCCCAGAAGTACCAGTTACTGAAGGAAAGAAGAAATTCTGGGTCATCTAGGAGACTAAGATAAACTGCTGCCATCATCGGTGCTGCTGGTGTTTATTAACTGGGGTATCCACTGGGAGGATGTCAACGTGGAAACACACTGTGGGCTAGAGGAGCCTGGTGACCTCTACCATTCCAAGGTGTGAAACCATGAACATCCAGGGGAAAGGGGAAAGATGCTTAGTCTATGAAATATGGCATCACACAGGGAAACCTGACTCTCCAGTAAGCCTGATGAGCTCAGATGAATTGTAGACAACCATAGAGACTTGAGGTTGTAGACTGTCTCTTAGGTATCAAACAGAAGATGTGGTCTGCTAACAGAACACTGTAGTGCTATTTTCCAACTGAATTTTATATAAAATCAGAAATTCATTCATCCAGAAAATAATTTACTTCTAAGGTTTACAAATTATTTAACATCTTTTAATTAAACTAAAGTTTAAAATATATATACATATATACTACATAAATGTCAGAAAATAATTTTAATAAATTTGTAATAGTATTTATGATACACTGTGAACTGTACATTTGGCAGAGTTGCTTAAACATCTAGGTAAAACATAAGCTTAAATACAAAAGAACAAAACACTAAGTTTGTTTTAAATTACCTCATTTGGCCGGGCGCGGTGGCTCACGCCTGTAATCCCAGCACTTTGGGAGGCCGAGGCGGGCGGATCACAAGGTCAGGAGATCGAGACCACGGTGAAACCCCGTCTCTACTAAAAATACAAAAAATTAGCCGGGCGCGGTTGTGGGCGCCTGTAGTCCCAGCTACTCGGGAGGCTGAGGCAGGAGAATGGCGTGAACCCGGGAGGCGGAGCTTGCAGTGAGCCGAGATCGCGCCACTGCACTCCAGCCCGGGCAACAGCGTGAGACTCCGTCTCAAAAAAAAAAAAAAAAAAAAAAAAAAAAAAAAAAAAAAAAAAAAAATTACCTCATTTACATAACAGAGTGTGACCATGCAGCTCAGTCTTTGCTTGGTCATGTTTAACTGTTTCAAAAATGATTGGTTTTTAGTAAGAAGCAGCTTACCTTGAGCTTACAGGGGGAATCAGAATGTTATATTAACAGTAAAGAATAAGGTGCTAGTACTATAAAGGAGATTAAGGAAAAGTATGAGAAACACTTATTAAAAAACCTATGCATTGGCCAGGCGCATTGACTTACACCTATAATCCCAGCGCTTTGGGAGACGGAGGCAGGCAGATCACGAGGTCAAGAGATCGAGACCATTCTGGCCAACATGGTGAAACCCCGTCTGTACTGAAGGTACAAAAAAAAATTAGCCGGGCATGGTGACACACACCTGTAGTCCCAGCTACTCGGGAGGCTGAGGCAGGAGAATCGCTTGAACCTGGGAGGCAGAGGTTGCAGTAAGCCCTAGCCTGGCGACAGAGCCAGACTCTATTTCAAAAAAAAAAAAAAAAGCGTTTTAAATATGTAAAATTAACCCAAGCAATGAGTATTTAATCAGTTCACTGCTTAAAAATCTTATGACAATGAATCCCTTATCATTGTTTCTATATAATAAAGAACACTTGTACCAGTGTTCGTGATAAATGTTTAAAGTGTGGAGACACTGTTGAAAGTCATATCAGCTTATTTTCAAAGAATCCCAGAGTATCTAGGCTGAGTGGGGGAAAACAGCCACTGAACTTGATGCTCAAGGGCATATCAGGAGGGAAAGGGCCGCAAATACATCAATTGATATCTGAAATATCAGGAGGGAAAGGGCCGGTAATCAATTGATATCTGAAAATAGGCTAGGAGGCCCTGCACTAAGCATATTCCACGTGCTGCTTCACAGGAAGCAAAAGCTGATGTCAATTATGATAACTGATCAAAATGGTAAATTATATGAAGCCCGATTTAGTAGCACAGTCTGAGTCTTTCTACCACTCTCCAGTGACAGGAAGAGGGTGTGGAGAGTTTGTATTTGCATATTTAGGAGTTGGAAGTAAAATGATCTTTGTCTTTTGATAAAATTAAGAACTGTATAGATTTCAGTGACACAAGGGATTACAGCTACCATACCCTGGCTGCTGAAAACTGGCTTTTTTAATTGTGAGATCATATCCAGACATAATACATGTTCCTGAATGAGCGTAGCTGATTTTTGCAATGTTCTCATACCTAGAAATATAATGCTGTGAGTGACAGCAGAATGACAAGGTTGGCTAAAGAATAGCTCACCAAACACGCTCAAGGCAACTGGTGAAGAAATGTGACCCAATATTTTAACCAGGTTCTTAAATCATTGCCGTTTGGCAGTAGACCTGAGGGAGGGAGTGGGCCGGAAAAAGAAGTTTTTTTATAAAAAGAGAAGACAAGAGACAACACAAAGACTTGCAATAATAAAGCTACAGGCATTTCAAGTGATTTAAACAACTCTCTTTCATCAAATTGCACCTGTGTATGCAAGGCAGTGTTGTTTAACATAACAGTAGAGAAGTAACTGGGAATTACTGATAGCTGTTCAGGCTCTTTCAGAGGAAGGCAGAGCTAAGCACTTCTCCAACCTGCAGCCTTATCTCTGTGAAGCAGCAGCCATGAGACCAGAGCTCACTCCATCTGTGTTATATTCTCTGATCTTAGCAGCTGAAGAACTGCAGGTGATAGACTCCTAACCTCTAGGGAGTTGGAACAATTAAACAGCAAAGACATACTCGACACAAATAGCTCACTGCATCACCACTGTTTACCTATACAGAGCTCTTTGGAAATTATGTGTTATGAGTTTCAAATCATACACCTTAAGTTACCTGATGTTTGAAGATGCTGTAATATTTGGCTGGTAGCCTGAATTTTAGTGGGTTATGGATTCCAAGTGTTTTATGAATATTGTGCCTTTGACGCTTGTTTCATTTCATTATAATGGACAATGCTTGTTATTTAACATATTGCATTATGCACAGTTTGTCCTTGTCGGTGACCCTGGTGTTTTGGTGAACATTTTTGTGAACAGTAGAAGGAAAAACTTTGAAAGAATTCTGTATTGCAATTTCATATTATTATTTGTTCCGTTGCTATTGTTGCTTCAACAAGCTTGGGTTTTTGTTTGTTTGTTGCCTATTGTTTGCTCTGCTTCATGGAAAACAGGAACAGGTAGTTTTACTTCACACCTAAGTAGCCTGATAAAGTTCTGATCTGCAACGGGGAAAGGATATTGAATCCCTTGGAATTGATGAGGCATCTATATAATTCTCTAAGGTACTCATTTTACTGAGGTTTACATGGCATGTAAAAATAGTCAATGTTTTTAAAGGGATACAGATTGCTATTATGTTACATAAAAGTTTTTCCTTCCAAGTAATGGAAAATTAATAAATTAAAAAATGAGAAAGGGAGAGGGAAAATAGTAGTGAACTATAAGTTGGTGAGTAAAGAATGTAGTAGCATATGTTAAGAATGTGATATGGGCTGGGCACAGTAGCTCACACCTGAAATCTCAGAACTTTGGGAGGCCAAGGTGGGTGGATCCAATGGACTCAGTTCGAGATCAGCCTAGGCAACAGCCTAGGCAACCCCGTCTCTACCAGAGATGAGATTGTGCCACCGCACTCCAATCTGGGTGACAAAGTGAGAGCCTGTCTCAAAAAAAAAAAAAAAAAAAAAAAAAAAAAAAGTGATGTGCCAAGTCTTTTCTCCAGCTGAATATGTGTGTCTCACCAGCTTTTCTGCATGTGCTATCTGTGAAACCGCAGGGGAGAAAAAGCTCTTTCTTTTCCTTGCCCATCACTAGGTTCGTGACTGTGACCTCTATAACAAAAGACAGATTACAAGAGAAAACCATACAAATGTATTTAATATACATTTTCTGTAATATGGAAACTTCAGAGGTGAAGAACTAAAGAAACAGGGAAAACAGTGTATATTTTGTGCTAAGCCTGATGAAGAAGTAGACAATGTGGAGGAACATGATTGGGAAAAAGGAAAATATGATTTAATAGCTATAAACTGGGGGAAAATTTAGCAAGACCTGTTTGTTCTGACAGAAACCAGAATATTTCACCACAAAATATACTTCTTTGGCATATTTCTATATGGCTATTCGGAAGGGTTGCAACCCACAGAAATACCTCTGAAAAAAACTGCCTTTTTGTAGGGAGATTTGCATTATAGAGAAAATCTGCATTAGTAAAAAAAATGCAGCAACACAAACAGACATTTTCTGAGGGTCCTCTTATCCGGATCTAGGAAAGATTAACTCACAGAAAAAGAGACTTAAAGTCTTATACCTTTAAAGAAGGTTTGACAGAAAAATGTTACTGCTGGACACCATGTATTCTTTCTGAGAGTTGCTACCTGTGAGATTTCATCTGCAATAACAAGAATGCTTTTGCTCACCATACCTTTCCTCTTCTCTGCCTCCCATATCCTACCTTGCCCTTATTCCTTCTGTAACCTCAGGATGGTACAAAAACTTCAGCTATCTGGCACTTCCTTTGAGTCTCATACTCTGTGCATGACTCCTATATCTATATACATGTTAGTAAAATGTGTATACCTTTTTGTTCCTGTTCATTTGTCTTTTTTGTCTTTTTTTTTTTTTTTTTACACAGGTATCCTAGCAAAGACCTTGTGAGGACTCAGAAAAAATATTATATTTTCTCCCCTTCAGATTTTTCTTGGTATTCCTCTGTGACATTCCTTTCTTCTGAGTATGTTTCAAAAATCCCCTGAAATGAGAGTCTTCTGACCTATTTTCAGGGGAAGCTCAGCTGGGTTTTATGGTCTGCTTCAGGAGACAAGGTCAAGGTGAATTCCTTCTATTAACTGTTTCTATATCCTGCTTCAGAGACAGCTTCCTGTGTCTGTGGTTTCATCAATTCCTTCAGCTTAAAATACTTATTGTGTCAAGGTGCTGTATTTTGGATAGCACGTCCTGAATTACATCCCTGTGTAAACTTGGGCAAGTTCCTTAATCTTAGAATATAACTTAGCTTTCTCATATGAAAAATATGCAAAAGGAGATTAACTAGGACTCTTGTGAAAAGTAAACAAATAAACTATGTTAGCAGCCTATTATCATGCCTGGCACATGTTAACTGCTTAGAAAATACCAATTATTGTGACTACCTAAATAAGTCACCAAGTAAAAAACCAATATTATCTAGATTATAAATTTAGTCATTCAGTCATTCTAATTCTAATTCTTGGGATTCAGTCATGGAAACCGTCCATTTTGTTCACTAAAGATTATTTGTTGTGCTATTAATAAAGTTTGCACATAATACCTATCACTTTACGTGTCTTATATTTTTCAATGTTAGTCATTCAGGTTTCAGGGACTAGGACATGGCATTCACACGGGAAATAAAATCTGTACTCAAATTGGGCAACATTCGGCAGATGAAGAGACTTTTGATGTCTTTTGTAGTGTTGGCACACATTGCCTATTTTGGATTTAATTAAGACTTCAAAAATTTAATTTTCTTGGAAGTAGTCTTTTTAATGTCCACATCCAGAGACATTGTTTTGTAAATAAAACTTTTGACCTTTTCGAAAAAGTTGTTCTGTGTTTTTGTTGTGTTGTATATTAAAACTGGTTTTTATGCATAGTTTAAGAAGTAATTGTTAAAAATTTTAAAGGGCTATTGAAAGATTTCACTAGTTCACCCATGAGTTAATACTTGACATTTAGCAGCTAGTGTTTTATTTTAGCTAACGAAATTTTAATTTTGGTAAAACAGATGCTATTTCTGTGCAGTGTGTGGAGCCCACTCAGCTGATTTTAATTTTTTTTTTTAACCTCAGAATGAGTTAATTTATTCCACAAATTTCTCAAATGTTTTGAGATGATAAAAAGGTAAAATACTATGAATGTTGATGAGTGAAAATGGGGGCATACTTTGAAAGTAAAATGATGTAAAGTTGGAAATTGAAGTACAACAGAAACACCTTTGCCTACCTCAGAATTCCCTAGGATCTTCTTTCTTTACTCAGAAGGCCTTTAATAGTCAGATTAGGGAAAAAAGACCCATGAGATTATTGTGCAGAGACAGTGCTAGGGAAGTTCAGTTCATTTAGGCCATTATCATGGAGATAGAAAGGACTAGGAAACCCCAGAGTCAGGAAGAATAAATCTCTTCCTCAGTGCCATGAAAAGTCATGTCTGAGCCTGATGCAAAAGAAGAAATGGGCTCCGCGATATACATTTATGTAAAATATCAGTAAATTTCATTTGTTGAACCAAATGGAAAAAGGTAATAAAAGGTGATAAAAATCAAAAACCATGAGTATACATAAAGGCCTGCATTGCCTCATTTGTTTCAACACTATCATCAACCCTTATTGGAGGATGTGACAGTTTTGTGGCCCTGACTAGAACCTAGGGCTCATTGGGAACAACTTTTTCTCTTGCACAAAACACAGGGTTATAAAACAAACAAGCAACAATAGCCTGTCTTTATTTATAAATTTCTTCACCATGGATTTTTTTTACAGTATTTTTTTAGAACAGTTTTATATTCACAGCAAAAGTGACAGGAAGGGTCACAGCACTAATGTACCTCCTGTCTCCACACACGCATAGCATTTCTCATTATCAACATCCCCCACCAGAGTGGTACATTTCTTATGATTGATGAACCTTCACAGACACATTATCATCACCCAGAGTCCAAAATTTACATTATTGTTCACTGTTAGTGTTGTACATTCCATAGGTTTGTACCAATTTATAATGACATGTATCCATCTTTATAATATCAGATAGATGATTTTTCATTGTCCTGAATTTGCTCTGTATTTCACCTATTTGTCCATCCCTCCCCTCACCCCCTAGAAAGCACTGTACTGTTTGACTGTCTCAATACTTTTGCCATTTCCAGAGTGTCATATAGTTGAAATGATACAGTATGTACCCTTTTCAAACTGGCTTTTTATTGAGTAGTATGCATTAACGTTTCTTCCATGTCTCTTTGTGGATTGA
The DNA here is from genome assembly GCF_024542745.1 of Macaca thibetana thibetana. Classification (NCBI taxonomy): domain Eukaryota; kingdom Metazoa; phylum Chordata; class Mammalia; order Primates; family Cercopithecidae; genus Macaca; species Macaca thibetana. Next base: position 59,850,043 of record NC_065584.1, read on the forward strand.
TAGCTTATTTCTTTTTAGCAATAAATAACATTATATTGTCTGGATATACAACAGTTTACTTACTCATCGAACTACTGAAACACAACTTGGTTGCTTCGGTGTTTTGGCAATTATAAATGAAGCTGCTTTAAACATCCATATGCAGAATGTTGCTTGGACATGTTTATAGCTCCTTTGGGTAAATACTAAGGAGCATAACTGCTGAATTGTAGGATAAGAGAATGTTTAGTTTTGTAAGAAACAGCTAAACTGTCATTCAAAGTGGCTATACCATTTTGCATTCCCCCTAAAATGAATGAAGGTACCTGTTGCTCCACATCTTCATCAGCATTTGGTGTTGTCAATGGTCTGGATTTTGATTACTGTAATAGGTGTTTAGTGGAATTTCTTTATTTTAATTTGCATTTCCCTCATGATATAGGATGTGGAGCATATTTTTACATGGTTATTGCTATTTGTGTATCATATTTGCTAAGGTGTCAGGTCTTTTGCCCATTTTTAAAATTGTTTTCTTATCATTATATTTTAAGAGTTCTTTGTATATATTGAATAACAGTCCTTCATGAGATACGTCTTTTGCGAATATTTTCAGTCTGTGATTTGTCGTTTCATTCTTTTAACGATATCTTTTACAGAGTAGACATTTTTAATTTTCATTAAGTTCAGCTTGCCAATTCTTTCTTTCATGAATTGTGCCCTTGCTATCATATATAAAAAGTTATCGGCGAATCCAGGGTCATCTACAATGTCTCCTATGTTTCCTTTTAGTTTTATAGATTTGCATTTACACTTAGGTTTTTCCACCTTTTTGAATCAATTCTTGTGATGAGTGTAAGACTAGCATCTAGATTTAACATTTTGCATGTACATATCCAGTTATTCCAGCACCATTTGTTGAAAGGACTATCTTCTCCACAGTATGATTTTGATCATTTGTTTAAGATTAGTCGAGTACATTCATGTAGCTTTATTTCTGGGTACTCTCTTCTGTTCCACTGATCTGTTTATCTATTCTTTTGCAAATATTAGGCTACCTCGATTACTGTAGATTTACAGTGTCTTGATGTCAATACTACCAATCCTCCAATTTTGTTCTAGTCTTTAATATTGTCTTGGCTATTCTGGTTCTTTTTCTTTTTCACATAAATTTTAGAATCAGTTTGTCAATATCTACAAAATGACTAGTGAGATTTTGATGAGGATTGCATTGAATGTACAGATCAAGTTTGGAAGAACTGACATCTTGGCAATATTGAGTTTTCCTGTCCATGGATGTGGATTATCACTCTATTTCTTGGATTCCTTTCATCATAGTTTTGTAGTATTGCTTGTACAAGTCTTCTACATATTTTGTTGGATTTACACCTAAGTTTTTGTTTTTGTAGGTTCTAATATAAATGACATTGTGTTTTTAATTTCAAATTCAAATTTTATTGCTGGTATATAGGAAAGTGATTGACTTTCGCATATTAACCTTTTGTCCCTCAACCTTGCTATAATTGCTTCTTAGCTCTAGGAGGGTTTTTGGGTAAATTCTTTAGGCTTTTCTACATAAATGATTATGTCATATGTGAACAAAGTTTTATTTTTTTCCCTTCCAATCAGTACACCTTTTATTTCCTTTTCTGTTTTATGTCATTAACTAGGACTTTCAGGACAATGGTGAAAAGCAGTAGTGACATGAAATATTCTTGCCTTCTTTCTATTTTAGTGGGACAGCTTCCAGGTCCTCATCATTAAAGATGATGTTAAACTGTGGGCTTTTCATAGCTATTCCGTTTCAATTTGAGGAAGATTTCTTCTATTCACAGTTTACTGAGAGTTTTTGTCATATGTCACTGTTGGATTTTGTCAAATACCTTTTCTGTATCTATTGATACAATTTCATGACTTTTTTAGCCTCTTGATGCAATGGATTGCATTAATTGATTTTTGATGTTGAACTAGCATTGCATATCTGGGATAAATTCCACTTGGTTCTGATGTATAAATCTTTTTATATATTGTTGGATTAAATTTGCAAATACTTTGCTGAAGTTTATTTTTGCATCTATACTCATAAGAGATATTGGTCTGCAGTTTTCTTTTCTTATAAAGTCTGTCTGGTTTTGATATCAGGATGATGTTGACCTCCTATAGAATGAGTTGAGAAGTACTCCTTCTAATTCTATTTTCTGAAACAAATGGTAGAGAATTGGTATAATTTCTTCCTTCAATCTTTGTTAGAATTCACCAGTGAACTTCTTTGGGCCTGATGTTACCTGTTGTGGAAGGTTGTTAATTATTGACTCCATTTCTTTCATAGATGTAGGGCTCTTTGGATTTTGTATTCCTTTTTGTGTGAGTTTTGGCCGATTTTGTTACTCAAGAAATTGATGCATTTAATCTAGGTTGTCAAATTTATGGGCATGCAGTTGTTCATAGTATGCCTTTACTATCTTTTTGTTGTCAATGGAGTTGTAGTGATATTCCCTCTTCCATCTCTGATATGAAAAATTTGTGTCCTTTGTCCTTTTCTTTTAGTTGACCTGGTAGAGGTTTATCTATTTTATCTATTTTATTTACCTTGCAAAAATCAGCTTCTGGTTACATTGATTTTATTTATTGATATCTTACTTTCAAATTCATTGATTTTTGCTTTAGTTTTCATTATTTCTTTTCTTCTGCTTATTTTGAATTAAATCCTATCTTCTTTTACTAATTTCCAATGGTAGAAGCTTAAATTATTGATTTTAGATCTTTCTTCTTCTTCTTCTTCTTCTTCTTTTTTTTTTTTTTTTTTTTTTTATGGAGTCTTGCTCTGTCGCCCAGGCTGGAGTGCAGTGGCGTTATCTCAACTCACTGCAATCTCTGCCTCCTGGGTTCAAGCGATTCTCCTGCCTCAGCCTCCTGGGTAGCTGGGATTATAGGCACATGCCACCACGCCCAGCTAGTTTTTGTATTTTTAGTCGAGGCAAGGTTTTACCATATTGGCCAGGCTGGTCTGGAACTCCTGACCTCAAGAGATCCGCACGCCTTGGCCTCCCAAAGTGCTGGCATTACATGTGTAAGCCACTGCACTTTTCTAAAATATGTATTCAATGCTATAAATTCTAGGAACTAATTTTACTATATCCCACAAATGTTACAGTGTTTTCTCTCATGTATTCCCATTTTTTTAATTTTTTTAATTTATATGTTATTTTGAAATGTGTTATTTTGAGATTTTTCCAGTTATCTTTCTGTTATTGGTTTCTAGTTTAATTACATTGTGGCTTGAGAGCAGACAATGCATCATTCTTTTTTAAAATTTTTGTTAAGGTGTGTTTTATGGCCCAGCATGTGTTCCATCTTAGTTAAGGTACCATGTGAGCTTGAGAAGAAATATATTCTGCTGTTGTTGGATAAAGTAGGTCTATAGATGTCAATTATATCCAGTTGATTGATGATGCTATTGAGTTCAACTATGGCCTTAAATTTATTTTCTGCTTGTTGGATGTGTCCATTTATGATTGAAGGATGAAATCTTTAACTAAAACAGTGGATTCATCAATTGCACCTAGCAGTTTCATCAGTTTTTGCCTTCCATACTTTGATACTTTGTTTTTAGGCACATATACATTACAGGTTGTTATGACTTCTGGAAGAATGAACCCCTTTACCATTATGCAATGCTCCTCCTTTTAAGTTAATATTATTTTTAACTGACAAATTATAATTGTACATTTATAGGGTGCAGTGTGATATTTTGATATGTGTGTACAATGTGAAATAATTAAATCAAGCTAATTAATAATGCATCACCTACTTTATCCATCATTTTTATGGTGAGACATTTGAAATGTACTCTCTTAGTTATTTTGAAATATAAAATACATTATTGACCGTAGTCACACTGCCATGCAATAAATATCAACACTTACTCTTCCTATCTGAAACATTGTACCTTTTGCCTACAAACTTCCCATTTTCTCTATCCCCCTCCCTCAACCTCTGGTATCTATCATTTTCATCTCTACTTCCATGATTTCAGCTATTTTAGATTCCAAGTATAAGTGAGATCATGCCATATTTGTCTTTCTGTGTCTGGCTTTTTTCATTTAGCATAACTTCCTTCAGTCTCATCTATGTTGTTTCATATATTTTTTCTTTTTATAAGACAGAATAGTATTCCATTGTGTATAGGTACCAGGCTTTCTTTATCCATTCATCCATTGGTGGACATTTAGGTTGAATCTATGTCTTAGCAAATAATGTTGCAATAAACATGAAAGTGCAGATAACCCTTTGACATACTGACTTCATTTCTTTTGGATATATATTCATAAGTGGGATTGCTGAATCATATGCTAGTTACATTTTTAGGTTCTTTTTTTTAAACAAAGTAGTCATACTGTTTTCCATAATGACTGTACTAATTTACCTCTGATACCTCTATTTGCTCTGAAGTCTGTTCTGTCTAAAATTAATATAGCTATTCTTGCTTTTTTATTAGTGAGATCATGGCATGTCTTTTTCTTTCCCTTTATTTTTAGTCTGATGTCTTCCACTTTTTTACTGACTTCTGTGGTTTTAACTGAACATTTTATATAATTCCATTTCTCTCCTTTCTTAGCATTAGTTATACTTCTTTTATTAGTGCTTTTTGGAGGTTGTCCTAGAATTTGAAATATATATTAAACAAGTCCACTTTGAAATAACACTATACCACTTTATGGTTAGTGCAAGTACCTTATAGTAATAATTTTTAAATATCCCAATTCCTCTCTCTCATCTCCTTTATCATCACTGTCATTCATTTCACTTATATATATATGTGCACATACATACATATACACATACATAATAAAGTATGTTATTGTTATTAATATTTTGAACTAATCACTATTTCTTAGCTCACTTAAGAATAAGAAAAATAAGTCTTTATTTTAGCCTTCACTTTTTAAAAATGCTTTTCCTTTCTGTATGTAGATCTGAGTTTGTGACCTATATTTATTTTTCATCCTCTGAAGTTGTCTATAGAATTAAAATTTTTTTTTCAATTTTAGCAGACTTCACCATAAAAGCATCAAGCCTGGTGTTTTCTTTAAATTCTTTTATGATTACGTAAAGCCATTCTTTATAAATTTTGGTAAGTTATATTTATCTATGTATTTGTAATTATTTTTCTCTTTTCAAATTTTTTAGCAAAGTTCTTCATGATTCTATTTATTCTAATGTCTGTTTTGGTAAATTTGGTAAATTTCTTCAAGAAATATGTTCTTATAAGTTGCAAATTTTATTGGGATAATATTGTTTATAATATCCTCTTATTATATTTTAACATCTTTACAGTCTATAGTGATATCCTCTTTTATTCTGCATATTTTAAATGTGTGCTTTCTGTGTTTATTGATTAGTCTTCCTAGGAGTTTATTACTTTGATTCATCATTTCAAAGAATTTGTTGCTTTGTTGATTTTTCACTTTTATATGTTTGTTCTCAAGTTTTTAATGTTGCAAGTTATGCTCCCTGGGAAGCAGACTTTAGGTAAAACATAGCACAGTAGGTTGATTGGGTCGTGTTCTTAGAATAACACCAGGAAGGAAAGGAAAGGAAGCAGAATTTAAAGACAAAGAAGTTGGACTTTGATCAAGACCACCCTCGCCAACATTGCGAAACCCTGTTTCTACTAAAAATACAAAAATTAGCTGGGCGTGGTGGCACACATCTGTAGTCCCAACTACTCAGGAGGCTCAGGCCCGAGAATCACTTGAACACAGGAGGTGAAGGTTACAGTGAGCTGAGATCATGCCACTGCACTCCAGCCTGGGCTACGAGATGAGACTCCACCTCAAAAAAAAAAAAAAAAAAAAAAAAAAAAAAAAGTTGGATTTTGATTCATTCACAATAGCTTATTTTAGAGTTCTGGAACTGGGATAACTTTTAGCATTTCTCTGATTTATTGCAACCGGACCAGAACTTTTTACTCATGCATCCACCAGTATTGGATGTGAGATGCTTCAGGAAAAGATAAAAAGATGAAGGACTTCCAGGAAGGCAGTTCTATTAGGCAGCAGCACTCTTAACAGTTTATATAATAAGCAGCTTAGGAAATGGGTAGTGAAGAACAGTGTCCACTTCAGTGAATCCATGCTGCTCAAATCCATGTGTACACATACGTTGGGAGCAGCTTCTCCATGATTCCTGTATGTGTGTATTTTTTTGTTTCTCTAGTGGAGACTTTTTAAATGAAGAAACCACACAGCTTCCAACTCTGCAGTAGATCTTGGAGCTGTAACTGAGATACAACATTACCATCCTTGTAAACTGAATGTTGTATCCCTCAAAATTCATATGTTGAACCCCTAACTTCCCATGTGATGGCATTGAGAGGAAGAGCCTTTGGGGCATAGCTAAGTTTAGGTAAGATCATAGAGGTGGGGGGCCCCATGGTGGAATTCCTGTCCTTATAAGAAGTGAAAGACCAAAGCTCTCACTCTCTCCCCACTATGGGAGGACACGGCAAGAAGTCAGCTATCTGATAACCAGGAAGAGGGCCCTCGCCAGGAACTAACTGCCAGCACCTCCACCTTGATCTTTCCATCCTCCAGAACTGCGAGAAATAAATTTATGTTTCTAAGCCACCCACTGTATTGTTTACAGAGGCCTGAGCTAAGATACTTCTTAGTTATGCATTTTCACCCTCTTTACCCTTAAATAGCACCTCTGCTGGTCAGGTGGCCTAACTTCGGAAGACTCAGACCTTCATCTGTGACAGTCCTATAGTCACAGTCGCTGTGCCTTCTCGGATCCTGGCTGCTGTGTTATTACATTGATTCTCAAAGTTGTACAAGACAATATCAAAAGACACCAAAGTGGATTAGGATTAGTTACTGTTAAAAATATTCCTCCTGCTTTACATTCTGTCTACCTTTCTCTGAAGTTCAGATCAATCATCCTATCAGGATAGTGACTTCTCTTCAAGTCATTTGGGAAAAGTCCCCTGAAGTACACTGGAAGAAGGTATAACTTAAGTTCATTGAAATTTTTGCAGTGTCCCAGAGTCAATGTATTCTACCTTTGTCGACCAGAACTTCTGCATCATGCAGTCCAAACTTGCGGGTCTGGAAAGCTCAAACTCTGTAAATGAGAAATGGGGTGGTGTTAAGTAAGTTATTTATATTTTAAGCCCCTGATTTTAGACTCATGTATTTTATCTACTGGGAAAAAAAAATCATATTATGGTTGTTGACTTAGAATACACACCCTAAAAAATGATAGCCCATCTTTGTATGGTCTCATGTCTGAGCTAGGCATCCCATTGAAATCTTTAACTTAACATGCCATTGTTCCACTACGCGCCACCCAGCAGCTAATTGGTCTCCATGCAGAATGGTGCTATTAGGGGGATTCAGTGATTGTCTTGTATGTATGGACATCATGCAATAACAGTAGATAAATTTGTTTTGGAGATAGGGAACCCATTCTACTGAATTTATGCATACTCTTCCTTACATCACCTCGGTTATCATGTCTACATGCCCCTCGTACTCACACTTGGGTTGTGTGATGGTTAATATTGAATGTCAACTTGATTGGATTGAAGGATGCAAAGCATCGTTCCTCAGTGTGTCTGTGAGGGTATTGCCAAAGGAGATTAACATTTCAGTCAGTGGACTGAGAAAGCCAGATCCACCCTCAATCCGGGTGGGCACAATCTAATCAGCTGCCAGCATGGCCAGAATAAAAACAGACAGAAAAAAGTGGAAAGTGCAGACTGGCTAAGTCTTCTGGCCTCCATCTTTCTTCCATGCTGGATGCTTCCTGCCCTTGAGCATCAGACTGCAAGTTCTTCAGCATTTGGACCCTTGGACTCACACCAGTGATTTGCCAGGGGCTCTTGGACCTTCTGCCACAGACTGAAGGCTGCACTATCAGCTTCCCTACTTTTGAGGTTTTGAGACTCAGACTGGCTTCCTGACTCCTCAGCTTGAAGACAACCAATGGTGGGACTTCGCCTTGTGATCCTGTGAGTCAATTCTCCTAATAAATTCCCCTTCACCTAGACGTTTATCCTATTAGTTCTGTCCCTCTAGAGAACCCTGACAAACATGGGTTGCTATCAACTGGACAAATCATTCTGTCAACTAAGATTTTTAGTGCTTCAGCACTTCTACCACAGTTAGTGTACACTAATGAATGCAAACATTTGTATTACCTAATACATGGTCTGGTACAGCATCCTCAGATGTGAGCTATGCTGCCTCCTCTATCCAAAAAGGACTACCTAACGTTGTGCTTCCATCTTACTGCAGTGCAGTAAGAAATAGTTGTCCTTTATTTTGTAGATGTCCCATCATGCCCTCAACCACCAAAAGCCTGACTTTTACTGTTAGAATCGCTGTCAGTGATTGTACATTGATATTCTGTTGTTCCAGCACCATTCTTTTCCCATTAAATTACATTGGCAAATCTGATTAAAAAAAAATCAACTGACTATATATACTTGTAAACATATCCAAATTATGTTATTCTTTTAATCTAAATATGTGTCCTTATGCCAATACCCCACTCCATCTATTATTGCAGTGTATGATAAGTCTTGAAATCTAGTAGTGTAAGTTCTTCAACATTGCTCTTAATTTTTAAAATCACTGTTGCTATTTAAAATTGTTTGTATTACATGGAAATTCTACAATCAGTTTGCCAAATTCTACAAAAGTCCTGCTGAGATTTTAATTGGGATTTTGCTTATTCTGCAGCTCAATGAAAGAAAATTATCTTAATAATACTGAATTTTTCGATCTATTAACATGTTGTATATTAGTGTTTACTTAGGATTTTTTCACTTTTCCTGCCTTGTTTTGAATTGATATTGTAGTTTTAAGTATTTTTTTTTTATTTCTAATATTGGCTTAGTAACTATACCCCACTTTTTGATTTTGTAGCACAGTTGACCGTTGTAACAACACAAGTTTGAATTGTGCATGTCCAATTGTCTGTGGATAATTTTCAACAAAAGTTACACCGAGTACATCAGCCTCTCTCCAGCTTCTCCTTCTACCTCCTCCAACTGTTCCACCTCTGCCACCCCAAAACAGCAAGAACAACCCCTCCCTTCCTCCTCCTCCTCAGCCTACTCAAGGTGAAGCTCATAAAGATGAAGGTTTTTATGATGAACCACTTCTGCTTAATAAATTGTAAACGTATTTGCTCTTCCTTAGGATTTTCCTAATATTTTCTTTTCTTTAGCTTAATTTATGTTAATAATGCAGAACATAATACATGTAACATACAAAACGTGTCAATTGTTTATGTTTTTGATAAGACTTCTAAAGAAGCTAATAGCAGTTAAGTTTCTTGGGAGTCAAAAGTTATACAAGGATTTTCGACTACATGGGGGTCGAGTTGTTCAAGGGTGAATTGTAGTTCTTCTCATGTTTACAAACTTACCGTATTATATCTTTGAGTAATAGCATACCAATATCATATATTTACTTACAACGTAAGAATCTTACAATTGTATACTTCTACTTCCTACCTCTTGTCCTTTTTCTGTTTTTTTCCAGCTCCGCCTCCCAGGTTCATGCCATTCTCCTGCCTCAGTCTCCCGAGTAGCTGAGACTACAGGCGCCTGCCACAACACTCAGTTAATTTTTTGTATTTTTAGTAGAGACAGAGTTTCACCATGTTAGCCAGGATGGTCTCGATCTCCTGACCTTGTGATCTGCCCGCCTCAGCCTCCCAAAGTGCTGGGATTACAGGCGTGAGCCACCGCACCAGGCCCCTCTCATCCTTTTATTGTTATAATTGTTATTATTGACATTCCCTTTATTTCCACTTGTTATAATCTGTTTGCTTTTAACAATTTCTAAATATTTTTAAATGAGGAGAAACAATGTATTTACCCACATAAATATAAACCATATAGTGTCATCGTTTTCTGGATTGTAATATTTCAGATGAGAAATGTGCTAATATTCTTATTTTGGTTCCTGAGTAAGTAATGTGTAATTTTTCTTTAGCTGTTTTTAAGATGTTCTCTTTTATCACTGATTTTTCAACAATTTGATTATAATGTGCCTCGCTGTGATTTTCTTTTTCTTTATATAAAGACAAAAGTGTGTTAAGTTTTGAAAACTTAGTTGTCTATAGTTTAATTCAAAATGGGAAAAATTTGTGGTAATTATTTTTGCAAATATTTTTTCATCTTCCTTTTTATATCATCGATCACGTAACGTTTATGCCACTTGAAATTGCTTCACACATCACTGAGACTCTGTTCAGTGGCTTTTTATTATTTTTCTTTGTGTTTCGGTTTGGATAGTTTTATATCATATATCTGAGTTCGTTGATATTTTCTTCTTCAGTGTCTGGCTGCTATTAAAAATCAGGAATTTTTTATTTTATATATTTTAATTCTTAATACTAAATTTTGCATTTTCTTCATTTTTATACCGTCCATATCTGTTTTTATTCATGTTTCCTTTAAAATTTTTGAGCACATTTAAAACAGCTTTTGTGAAGCCCTACTCATATAAATCCACTTTCAGTTTCTGTTTCTCTTCACTGATTCTTCTCATGGTCATGGCTCACATTTTCCTGCTTCTTCTCATGTACAGTAATTTTAAATTTGGTCCCAAACTATGAGAGCTATGCTGTTGAGTGTTTGGATTTTGTTGTCATCCTTTTATAAATGTCAGTTTCATTTTGCTAAGTATGTAATTGTGGATCAGTGTGATTCTTTAGAGGTTTGCTTTTAAGCTTTTTAGGCTGGACTTAGAGAATTCTTTACCTCGGGACTACTTTAGCACTTATACTTAAGGCCTGACCCTTCTCATGTTTCCACTGAATGCGTACACGTTCAATCTATTCTGGTTGGTTGAGAAGTAAACATTTTCCCGCCCTACCTGGGCTCTGGGAGTCCTTTCGCTTAAAGTTCCCAGCCCTTTGACTTTTCCCATGCATGTACAACTTAGTACCTAGCAACATTCTCAAGGAGACCCCTGTGCATATTCCTGGAGCTCCTCCTTCACCTACTTTCCTTCTCATTGGTAATGTGCCCTACACATCCTATATTCTAGGTAATTCAGCCTTCCCTAACTCTGATCTCTGTTTACTCAGCTCAGTGAGATCATGCTAGTGACGCCCTCTGCACCACAGGTTGCAAAGTGATTCCCGGCGGTTGATAGAGCTCACTTTGTTTCCAGTTCCCTTGGACCATAATCCTAAATTGCCTAATCTCCTATATCTGAAAGAATTTGACACATACATTTTCCAAGTTTTCCAGATATTTATAATGTTAGGAAAGTTTCTGTCTCTGTTAATCAGCGTGGCCAGAAGTAAAATTCTGTGTCTGTTCATTCATGACAACATTTTCGTGTTTACTGATTTTGTAATTTCACCTATTATTTATTTAAATGTTTCATATATAATCATTTTACATTCAATTTCTGATAATTTCTATATCTGAAGCCCTTGGGAGTCTTAATTAGATGTTTGCTATTTGTTGTTTCTGCTGTCTCACTCACCATGGCTTGATTTCTTTAATCTTAATCTTTAGGTATCCTAAGGTCAAATTTTTCTCCAGGGTAGAATTTGAAATGATCTCTCCCAGGAGTTTGGTGTAGTAAGACCTGGGACCAGGCTTGCTGACATAATGCCAGGTTTCCAGGATCAGCTCCCTCAGGCTTAGTCTCTGGAACACAATGCTAATATCAACATTTGTCTCAGGCTAGCTCCAACTTTCCCATTTGTGTCTTGCAGGCAGCGCACTGTTCTTTGATTCTATCTCAGGATTCAGGTCATTTTTTGCATGCTTATTAGGTTGTTTATTTAAGGGGTGCTTAGAGATTTACTTATTTTCCCACAAACACAGCAACGCATTGAAATGTAGATTTTATGAAGAAGCTAGTAATTTTCCTCATAGGTTATTTATGTTGATTTTATGAAGATCTTCTTTATGTCTTAGGTGTTTGGTTTTGGTTTTAGCACTGGGGGTGTGTGTGTGTGTCTGTGTAATTTTATCTTATCTTGCTCCAGATCCAGTGTGCTTCTCAAATATTAGGCTCATGCTATTGATTTTGAAAAAAATCATAATTACCATCTCATTCCCTCTTATTCTTTCATTCAAACTATCCCATTTTAATCTAGTATCTTATTTATCTCTCAAATTTGCTTTTAGTATCGTAAAATCCTCAGTTCTTTCTCTCTGTTAATTCCCTGTCGAGAATTATCCACTTTTTAGTCACTGTGTCAGAGTCTATTATTTGCTTTCTGAATATCCATATATTTCTTGTAGTAATGTTGGTTTGAGCTGAATATGTGTCCATCTACCTAAATACAACATTTTTCAGTCTTTTTTGCAGCTACTTTGGGTCAGATAAATAGTATATACCTGAATACAACATTTGGATCACAGTTTTAAAAGGAAAAGAGTAGCCGGGCGCGGTGGCTCAAGCCTGTAATCCCAGCACTTTGGGAGGCCGAGACGGGCGGATCACGAGGTCAGGAGATCGAGACCATCCTGGCTAACATGGTGAAACCCCGTCTCTACTAAAAAATAACAACAAAAAAAAACTAGCCGGGCGAGGTGGCGGGCGCCTGTAGTCCCAGCTACTCGGGAGGCTGAGGCAGGAGAATGGCGTGAACCCGGGAGGCGGAGCTTGCAGTGAGCTGAGATCCGGCCACTGCACTCCAGCCTGGGCGACAGAGCAAGACTCCGTCTCAAAAAAAAAAAAAAGAGTAGACCTTCTCATTCTTTTTTCCCACTACAATGGAATGTATGTTTTTGGCCCCCCAAATTCCTATGTTGAAACCCTAATTCCTAATCTCAATGTGATAGTGTTTGGAGGTGGTAGTTTTCAGTCAATTAATTCATAATGTTAGTGGTCTCATGGATGGGATTAGTGCTCTTATAAGAAGAGGCCATAGAGTAGCTAGCTCTCTTCCCCTCATATGAAAATAAGAAGACCTTGGTAGCCTATAAACCAAGAAGTGAGCCTCAACAGACACATAATCTGCCAGCACCTTTATCTTGAACTTCCTAGCCTCCAGCACTATGAGAAACAACAGTTTCTTGCCATTACTCTCAGCGGGAAAAACTGCTATTACTTTTGCGCCAACCTACTAACACTCACTGTGGGGGTACAGACATGATGGCTGCATGTGGCGCATCCAAGCTGGACTCTGATTTAAAAGCTAATTGAGGAAGTTACAATAAAGGATCTGGTTTGTTGACAATGTGGAAATGTCATCCATCATCAAAGTCCTGAAATGCTCACAATTTATGAAAGAGAAATAGGCCAGGCACGGTGGTTCATGCCTGTAATCCCAGCACTTTGGGAGGCAGAGGCAGGCGGATCATGTGGTCAGGAAGTCGAGACCATCCTGGCTAACATGGTGAAACCCTGTCTTTACTAAAAATACAAAAAATTAGCCAAGTGTGATGGCGGGCGCCTGTAGTCGCAGCTACTCCAGAGCCTGAGGCAGGAGAATGGCATGAACCTGGGAGGTGGAGCTTGCATGAGCCAAGATGCAACACTGCACTCCAACCTGGGCAACAGAGTGAGATTCTGTCTCAAAAAAAAAAAAAAGTGAGAGAGAAATAAACATCTATCTTAATTGAACTACTGTTTATGTGGAATTTTGTCAAAGCCACCTATATCCTGTTCAGAGTGTATACATAACTAGTAAATCCATGTATTAGAAGGTTTTTTCTTATTTAATATATTTTTCATTTTATAACTTCTATTTGGTCTCTTTTCAAATATATCTGCTTTTATGTCACCTTCTCTCTTATAGTAATTGATTTCCTCTTTCCTGCTTCATTCAATTTAAAGCTACTTATTTTATAGTCTCTGTGTCAGTCAGAGTTTGATCTGAGAAGCAGTACCACCAGATTTGTGTATAATAAGGGATTTGTAATAGGGATTTGCTTTATATATTTGTGGAAACTGTTAAAAAGTCTTTGTGAAGCTATTGTTTCTGTGTCTAGTGCTGAGCCTCAAGTCATCAGCACACACAGTCTGAAAGATAAAATGGACGTTTTTTAAAATGGGGGAAGCAAGACAAACTGGTACCTGCAAGAATAAACCTGAATCTATCAGGAAAGAGTTGCAACCCTGCTTCCATGTGTCCAACTTCAAAGTTGGGGCGATCTGCAGGAGGAGCTGCTATGAGCTAAACCATACCTCACTGAAAGTCAGATTGAGTGATTGAAAGTGGGTGTCTGGCAGCTGTGGCATTTCTGAGGGCCCAGCTACTGCCCTACTCCAACAAGGTGATCCCACAGATAAATGACACCAGCATGAGCTACAACAGTGCCATGTGCCACAACAGTGCCATGTGCCCGGTGCTGACTTTCTGAAAATAAAAAGAATATAGATGCTGTTTCATTTCATCTTTCCAAATCTCATACAAAATATCTCTCATGGCCCTCACTAACAAAGATGATATGGTTTGGCTGTGTCCCCACCCAGATCTTATCTTGAATTCCCGAGTGTTGTGGGAGGGACCTGGTGGAAAGTAACTGGATCATGGGGGCAGGTCTTTCCCGTGGTGTTGGGTGGGTCTCACGAAATCTGAGGGTATTATAAGGGGGAGTTTCCCTGCACAAGCTCTCTCTTTCTTTGCCTGCTGCCATCCATGTAAGATGTGACTTGCTCCTTCTGCCATGATTGTGAGGCTTCCCCAGCCACTATGGAACTATAGGTCCATGTTAAACCTCATTCTTTTGTAAATTGCCCGGTCTCAGGTAAGTCTTTATCATCAGCGTGAAAATGGACTAATACAAAATAACTATGCTTGGAGGGGAATTCTGGGGAATGCAATTCCAGTTTAGTTCATTTGGCATATAAGACAACTCCACCATGGTCTCTGTAGTAACCAACATTCATTATTTTCCTAGTAAGCATTGGCTCCTGGTATTCACACTCTTATCTAATCCTGTCCCACAATTAATAGGACTTACATATGTGACAAATAGAATATTGTTGAAGTGAAAGTGTGTGATGTAGGAATTAGGTCATTAAAAAGTTTACAGCCTCCTCTCTGGTCTTCCATTTTGCTCATTTTGGGAGGAGTTAGCTACCACGTTCTGAGGACACTCAAGTAGCCATGTAGAGAAGATCATATGGAGAAAAAACTGAGACTGACTGCCAACAGTAAGTGCCAATTCTCCAGCCGTGTGAAGTAACATTAGAAGCAGCTTCTCTATCCCCAATGAATTCTTTAGATAATTCAAATCAGTCAGCCGTCAAGTCTTCCAGCTGATATGTCCAGTAATGTGGAAGCGGAAAGAAAGCACCCCTCTGCACTGAGTGTGTGACCCTTAAAAACTAAGAGATAATATGATTAGTGTTCTTTAAGCCGCTAAGCAAGTTAAATACCACAATCTTTAGTGCTGGATACTGCTTTGAATGGATTATTTCTTCTCCTGGTTTGCCATTTTGTATTTTGAACTCATTTTGGAAGAGTTTAATTTGGAATGACACCAGGTGGTTTGGTTTTAGAGTGTTTACCATCAGAGTGTCTTGCATTTGTTTTTGTCAGATGCATGAGGGGATCCACTGATCTAAGTATAATTTGACACCAATACTTTTAGCTCAAGGATGCCCATATCTTATAGAAAATTGAAAAAATGAAGCCCAGATTCACATGTCATGAAATGCATTGTCTTAATTTGTATTTTCCTGAAAGCATTGCTTGATACAATGACTTATGTATAGGTGGCATATTTGGGAGGGGGTTCTCAGTAAGTCAGAATGGGGCAGTGAAGAACATGATACCAATAAAGTGTATGCTAGTGAGCTGTCATCATTGCTGGAGGGAGATGGGGCTCAACAGTTCTGGGCTGTTCTCAGAAACAATGTGAAATATCCCTCAGAATCTTCCTTTGGAAAGGAGTTGAGAAATGTTTTTCCTAACTTCCATCCTCCATTGATTGAGGATTGTCCAAGAGGGGTTATGGGCTTTAGAGAAAAGCTGGGGGGTGGGGCAGTTACATGAGTTGAGGACTCCACTAAACGCATAGAAAGTCTCTACCACAGCTGTAGCAGAACTTGAAGCTGGACACAGAGCATGTGATATAGAACCTCAGTATCTGATTACAAATTCTAAGGAGGATGTTTTTTACTCTTTACCCAGAGACCGAGTCACAATAAAAAAGCTTATATATGATATATATATATATAGCTTCTCTCTATATATAGCTTATATATATATACATTATATATATATCGCAACACTATTGTGCCACTGCACTTCAGCCTGGGTGACAAGGTCTTGCTCTGTCGCCCAGGCTAGAGTGCAGTGGCATAATAGTGGCTCCACACCCTCACATCTTCCTCACACACCCTCAACCTATAAGGCTGAAGCCATTCTCCCACCTTAGCCTTTTGGGTAGATGAGACCACAGGCTTGCACCACCACGCCTAGCTCTGTATTGTAATTTTTGTAAAGACAGGGTCTCTATATATTGCCCAGGCTGATCTCAAATTCCTGACCTCAAGTGATCCCCCTGCCTCAGTCTTCCAAAATGTTGGGATTACAAGTGTGAGCCACCATGACTGGTGTAATTTGTCTTACAGTGCCAGAGGAAACTTGTGTTTTCTTATTCTATCATTCCAGTGAAGGTATAGCACTTTTGCAGATCTAGCACTTTCTGCTGAAAATCTCAGTTCCAGTTCACTACCAGCACTCTCTACTTCATGTTCTATTCTAATGTAAACATTGTAACCAAGCTACTAAAATTTCTTTCTTCCCTGAGAGTAAACCTGCATCATCACCTCCTAAATTTATCACTCTAATTTTCAGTCTCATCATCAATCTGAAACATAAATATTTTATTTACTTTATTGAGAGTTTAGCTGTACATTTGTAATATTTGTTTTTCAATGTTTTATCCATAAGTTTAAGTGCTTTACAATAGAAAGATATTCAGCATATCTAGTCAAACACATTAACAAAATGGAAATCCCTGGTCTTCTTGCTTGATTACAGTGTGGAAATTGTCTGAGGAAGGAGATGCTAGCCTTTCTATCATTAAATTCTAATCATTCTCCAGTGAATTCTCCAGAAGGGATTTTGGATACAATGATCCTTGATATGATCACTAAAATATGATTTGGGAACTAATGAGTTTTGGGTGGGTAGTTGGGAAGGGAAATACTATTGGAATGCAAGACAAAACTGTGAGCTTTGGCTGCAAAAGTAATTCCCCAATGTTTATTTAGCCTAAGATTGAAACCATTCTTAGTTTCAAGCTAAATTAAGTGGAGTATTGCAGAAATCATCTAAATAATTCATGCCAAAACAAGACATAACTATGTTTTGCAAATATTTTGTAGCTATTTCAGAATGTTATTTATTTTTAGGAAGTAATGAATGGCAAGGGGTAAAACTGTCATATCAGTCAGAATTTCTATAATTATAGTCTGAACATACTATTATATTTTATATCCTTCTATCAGGATATAAACTAAAGAAACATTTACTCTTCTCCACTTCATTTTACACTTGCCTGGGCTCCTTGGCAAGTGTCCATATTCCCCTTTTCCTTCTGTAGTTAAGGAAACAGGTCTTTTTACTTTCTTTGAGAAGTTAACTGCTCTAAATTGTTAATCACAGTTGAGTCTCTCCTTTGAAGAAATGTATACGTATTTCCTTGATCTTATAAATTGATTCAAATCCACTTATCAGAATTTTTCTACTTCTTACTGTTTCTTAGAAAGTCCTACTGTTCAGAAACATCCAGTGGTTCCCAAGACTGGCCATGCATTACATATCAACACAGGAAAGCTTTTAAGAAATAAAGATTGGCCGGGCGCGGTGGCTCAAGCCTGTAATCCCAGCACTTTGGGAGGCCGAGACAGGCGGATCACAAGGTCAGGAGATCGAGACCATCCTGGCTGACACGGTGAAACCCCGTCTCTACTAAAAAATACAAAAAACTAGCCGGGCGAGGTGGCGGGCGCCTATAGTCCCAGCTACTCGGGAGGCTGAGGCAGGAGAATGGCGTGAACCCGGGAGGCGGAGCTTGCAGTGAGCTGAGATCCGGCCACTGCACTCCAGCCTGGGCGGCAGAGCGAGACTCCGTCTCAAAAAAAAAAAAAAAAAAAAAAAGAAATAAAGATTGTCCACTCCTGATAGGATTTAGGATTTACAAAGGTGTGGATCAAGTACTGATAATATTAACAAACTTCTCCAGGTGATACATATAAATTCTGCTTAGCCCAGATTCTCAGACTCCAGTGAGAATCACTGAATTAGAATATGTCAACTATTTTCCTCTAGGATTTAGACAAGATCTTCTAGCGACTAATGTACCCTTGAATGAAAAAGGAAACTATGGTTTAGAGAAAAGGAATGAAAATTACGATTGCCAAAATGAGATCTGATTACTAATGAAAAGTAAATTTTTTAGAAGAAAACACT
Organism: Macaca thibetana thibetana; assembly: GCF_024542745.1. Classification (NCBI taxonomy): domain Eukaryota; kingdom Metazoa; phylum Chordata; class Mammalia; order Primates; family Cercopithecidae; genus Macaca; species Macaca thibetana. Next base: position 59,868,439 of record NC_065584.1, read on the forward strand.
AATGGACATTTTTAGACAGAGAAGCTAATTTGCTGTTTTATTTATCTCTACCTCAGTAAGACTGAAAGAAATTTATTTTAAATTAGACAAGAACATAAGGAAGTATTCCCTCAGAGTAAAAACTACAGGATAATGTCCAGTTATTTTTATAAGATCAAACTGGTTTTATATGTGAGTCAAACACATGAATGCAATTTTTTAGAATTAAAAGGTTTAATGTTTTTATTTTCATTGTTAACTGAGGTATAATTGATGTATATCAATTACACATACTTAAAGTTAAAACTTGAAAAGTTTTGACAGGTCCATACACCTGAAGAACCATCATTAGAATTAGTGTAGTGAACATATTCATCACCCCCTCCAAATATTCTTCCTGCTTTTATGCAATCCCTCCCTCCTTCTATGTGATCCCACCCTCCATCTGTATAATATCTCCCTCCAACTTCATCGCAGCCCTCCACATGGAATCACTCTGATCTCCTTGCTGTCTCTATTAATTGATTTACATTTTCTCAAATTTTGGATAAATGGAATCATGTAATATATAAAGATTATTGTCTGGCTTCTTTAGTATAGTTACTTTTAGATTTATCTATGTTTTTGTTTGTGTTAGTAGTTCATTTTGTTATTGCTGAATATGATTCCATTATATGGATGTACTACTATTTGTTTATCAATTCACCTGCTAATGGAGAATTGGATCATTTACAGTTTTTGGCTATTACAATAAAGTGTTATGAACATTTATGTGTAAATCTTTGTATGACTATAGGCTGTATTTTCACTTGCATAAATACCTAAAAGTCAATAGCTGGATCAAATGGTAGGTATTTCTTTTTTTTTCCATGTATTTTTAAAAGCTGCCAAACTTTTTTTTTTTTTAAATGATTGCACCATTTTCTAATCTTATCAGCAATGAATGAGAATTTCAGATCCTCCACATTCTTACAAACAATTTGTATGGTCAGTCTTTAATTTTAGCCATCTAATAAGTATATAGTAATCTCTTATTGTGGCTCAAATTTATATTCCTGTAATGATTAATGATATTGATTATTATTTGCATGCTTATATTTTATTCATACATCTTCTTTAGTAAAGTATCTGTTCAAATTCTTTTTTATTTTATTTTTGGTTGTTTTCTTATTGAGTTTAGGGATTCCTTATATTTTCTCTGTATCTTCTAATAAGAATCGTTTACAATTTTTTTCCTACAAGTTTGTAATGTTGGGAACAGGCCCCCCAAAATTTGACCATAAACTGGCTACAAAACTGGTCATAAACAAAATCTCTGCAGCACTGTGACGTGTTCACGATGGCCATAACGCCAACGCTGGAAGGCTGTGGGCTTACTGGAATGAGAGTAAGGAACACCTGACCCACCCAGGGTGGAAAACCGCATAAAGGCATTCTTAAACCACAAATAATAGCATGAGCGATCTGTGCCTTAAGGACATGCTCCTGCTGCAGATAACTAGCCCAACCCATCCCTTTATTTCGGCCCATCCTTTGGTTTCCCATAAGGGATACTTCTAGTTAATCTAATATCTATAGAAACAATGCTAATGACTGGCTTGCTGTTAATAAATACATGGGTAAATCTCTGTTCGGGGCTCTCAGCTCTGAAGGCTGTGAGACCCCTGATTTCCCACTTCACACCTCTATATTTCTGTGCGTGTATCTTTTATTCCTCTAGCGCTGCTGGGTTAGGGTCTCCCCAACAGAGTTGGTCTCGGCATTGTAGTTTTTCTTTTTATTGTCCTAACCGTGTCCTTTGAAGCACTAAATATTTTAATGTTGATAAATTCAAAATGTACAACTTTTTATTTCATTATTTTTGCAACATATGGGACCCAAAATCACTGATATGGTTTGGCTCTGTTTCCCCACACAAATTTCATGTCTAATTGTAATTCCCAGTGTTGATGGAGGGAGCTGTTGGGAGGTGATTGAATTATGGGGGCGGACTTCCCCCTTGCTGTACTTCTGATAGAATTTCCACAAGATCTCATTAGTTGAAAGTGTGTAGCAGTTCCCCCTGTTCCCTCGCCCTCTCTCTCCTGCTGCCATGTGAAGAAGATGCTTGCTTCCTCTTCACCTTCCACCATGGTTGTAAGATTCCAGAGGCCTCCCAGTCATGTTTCTTGTTAAGCCTGCAGAGCTGTGAGTTAATTAAACCTCTTTTCTTCATAAATTACTAAGTCTCCAGTAGTTCCTTATAGCAGTGTGAGAATGGACTAATACAGTCACAAAGATTTTTTGTTTTCTTTTAGATATTTTATTTTATTATTTTATGTATTAGTATTATTTTTCTTTGAGATGGAGTCTTGCTCTGTTGCCCAGGCTGGAGTGCAGTGGCACAATCTCAGCTCACTGCAACCTCCACCTCCCAGGTTCAAGTGATTCTCCTGCCTCAGCCACTTGAGTAGCTTAGACTACAGGTGCCTGCCACCATGCCCAGCTAATTTTTGTATTTTTAGTAGAGACAGGGTTTCACCATGTTAGCCAGGCTGGTCTTGAACTCGATCTTAGATGTTTCCCAGGCCTTGGTCTCCCAAAGTGCTGGTATTACAGGTATGAGCCACAGGACCTGGCCTCTTTTATATATCTTATAGTTCTATGTTTTACACTTAACTATAAGATCCAGTTTGTGTTAAAATTTTTGTATTTGGGTAGACATAAGTTCATTTTATAAGAAAATAGGGAGGATATTGAATTTTAATTATTCAGTCACCAGATGCTGATCCTACCTCCACACAAATACTTTTTACTTTTGCCAAAAAATTTGTTGTCCATTTCTGAACTCATGTTCTGACCCACTAAACTGTTTGTTGATCTTTATGCAAATATCACACTCAATTATATTAAATACTTTAGCTTTATATTTTGAAATCAAGTAACGTTAGTGTTCCTATTTTGTTTCCCTTCAAAGTTATTTTGACCATTCTTGTTTTTTTTACATTTCCACATGCATTTTTACAATAAGTTTGCAGCTTCTACAAAAAGAAAACGGATAGGATTTTTTATTGGAATTATGTGGATTCTACAGATCAATTTTGGGATAAATGTTACCTTAACAATATTAAATATTCTTACCCATGAGCAAAATATGTCCCTCCATTTACTTATGTTTTTTAAATTTCTTTCAGCAATGTTGTGTTTTTATTCAGTGTTCAAGTGTTGCATAGTTTAGGTAAGATTTATCTAAGTATTTAACAGTTTGTGATGCCATTGTAAATTAATTTTTAAATTTTTATTTTTCTATTTTTATTGCCAGCAGATAGTAATACAATTGATATGTTTCAAAGCAATGTTTTACACTGAATATTTTCTAAACTCCATTACTAGTTTTAGTAGATTTGTTTTAGATTTCATCAGATTGTTCATATGGATGACTAGGTTATTTGCTAATCAATACAGTTTAACTTATTTTCCTATTTGTATGCCTTTGATTTTATTTTCTTGTCATATTACACTGGCTACAACCTTCAGTACAATATTAAGGAAAAGTGGTGAGGGTAGTCATTCTTGTCTTTTTCTTGATTGTATGGGTAAAATCAGTCAGTATTTTACAATGAAATATAACATTAGCTGTAAGTTTTTCATAGATGCTATTTATAAATTTGAGAAAGTCATTTTCAGTTTCTATTTTTCTGATAGTTTTATTGGGAACAAATATTAGATTTTTGCCAAATGCTTTTTCTATATCCATTGAGATAATCATACACCTTTTCTTTTTCAGTTTGCAAATGTGATGGGTTTCAATAGCTGATTTTCAAATGTTCAAAAGAACCAGGTTGGGCACGGTGGCTCACACCTATAATCCCAGCACTTTGGGAGGCCAAGGCAGGTGGATCATGATGTCAGGAGATTGAGACTATCCTGGCTAACATGGTGAAACCCCATCTCTACTAAAAAATACAAAAAATTGGCCAGACGTGGTGTCATGCACCTGTAGTCCCAGCTACTCAGGAGGCTGAGGTAGAAGAATCTCTTGAACCTGGGAGGAGGAGGTCTCAGTGACTTGAGATCACACCACTGCACTCCAGCCTGGGCAACAGAGCGGGATGCTGTCTCAAAAATAAGAACCATGCAAGTCTCTATAAATTCACTTGCTCATAACATATTATACTTTTAAAAATGTCATTTCATCTGACTTGCTGATTAAAATTTTTGCACCCATGTTTATAAAGTTTTTGCACCTATGTTTTGCACCTATGTTTGTGCCTAGGTTTATAAGAATATAGGTCTGTGTTTTTGTGTGGGTTTATATCTCTTGTAATGTCTTTGTCCCTTTGGTATTAGGAGAAAGCTGACCTATAGAACGAGTTGAGAACTATTTCCTTCTCTTCAATTATATGAAGCAGTTTGTGTAGAATTAGTATTATTTATTCCTTAATGTTCAATAGAATTCACTAGTGAAGGCATATAGGGTCAGAGTTTTCTTTATGGGAAGATTTAACCTCTAAATTCAATTTCTTTAGTCAATATAAGGCTATTTCAGTTATCCTTGTTCCATGACCTTTAGTAGTTTGAGGTTGTTAAATAATGTGTCTTTGTTATTGACATTGTTGAATTTATTGATATACTGTTATAGCAATGGTTTTAATATTTCCTTAATATCTATATAATTCATAGTGATGTCACTTCTTTAATTCCTTCTGCTGTTAGTTTGTATCCTCTCTCTCTCTCTCTCTCTCTCTCTCTTTCTGATCAGCCTGGCTATAGTTTAGTTTGGTTAATATCCAATCAATTTAATATGAACAAAGTGTTTTACAGTGAGCACAACATAAACATTACATTTCAGAATTAAAAAGTTTCAGACCTGCATCTGTGCAGCATGGCCACTGTGTCTGGTCAGGAGGTGAAGCATCTAAGGTTTGCTATGAAGTAGCTTATTAGTGCTGTTATCTCCTCTTTCTAGCCTATCCAGGTTTCAGGATTTTCTCAGAAGTGGGCTAAAGAGAATGATCCAGAAAGGGTTCATTCTAAGGTTTAATTCTTAGGAGTCAGAATTTGACTGGTTACTCATCTGGTTCACAGAATTAAAGGCAAGAGTCTCTAAGTTTGTCTGGAGCCACAATTCACTTCCATGAAGGTAGCTGATCAAATATAGGAAGAGAGGGTTTAGTTTACTGATTACTTTTTGGATAGGATTTGAGATTTTTATATTATGACATTAGTCAGAGCTTTTGCGTATGTCTCAAAGCAAAGCCAAGTATTGGGAACAATGCAAGTACTGATATAAAGGAGAAGGATAGAAAAATTCCTAGAAGCCAACAAACATTTTGGAAGGTAGTGCTGAGGTATGTGAAAGGAGTGGTCATGAGAAGCAGCTCCAGAGCCTGACTGCCAGGTAAGAAAAGTCAAGGACAAAGAAGAAGCTCTAGTTGGTGGGAATTGAACCACTAGAGACTGGAAAATCTCACTTAACAACGTACCTTAATAAGTTTGCAAGGAGGATGGGAGAAGAAAGCTAATAGTATAGTCACCATTAATGCCTTGGCAGGCATTAATTTTAATAATTGAATAGGAATTTAGAAAAACCTATGTTGAAGTAAGCAGTGAGAAATCTCTGGGGAAAGCAGAGGCAGGTAAATACAGTAGGACTTGAAGAAAAATTGAAAGCACATTTTAGTATTTTGAAAAAGTTGATAGGATTACATAAGACTTCTGGTATTGTCCTTTCTTGGTAAAAGTGAAGGTTTGGATTAAGTGGTTCTCAGAAGTTCTTAATAGTTTGGTGCTAAACTCCGCTGTTCATAAAACTGCAGATATGGTCAATGCCATGAATGACTTACAAAGTATTGTAACATTTCCTTACTTCACGGTTGGCATCACAAGAATATTTTGAGCAATGAATATTTAAAATTATGTATATGGCATTTATTAGAGAGTTATATTTTCTACCTGATACTATGTTTCAACTTTGCATAGACACGCTTTAGAAATAAAACATTATTTTTTATTTAAGTAGACTTTCAGTTGATCAATTCATAAAAAAACTCTTCATCTGCTTAATTATTAGATAGCCACTACAATCATTTCCCACTAAATTTAAAGAAGGCTCTGTATTATCTATCCATTCTGTGAAAGAAAAACAAAAACTCAAGGATTCCAATTCACTACTACGCCAATAAATAAATAAATAAAGCTGAAAGTTGAGCCATGAAAGAAGCTGCCTTTCCTTTTGTTCCTAAGCAGATAGCTACAGGTAAAAGGTTAAATGTCTCCATAGGTAGCTACTCTATGCTCACTTTATCTTATGTAAAGTGCCAATTTACTGAGTGCAAGATGAATGTAATATTGAATATTCCCCTACCTGCTCCTTTTCCCTGACAACGTGTAAATTATCAGACCCTCCATATTTCTCCTTCAGCCCATTTTTTCCCTTTTACATCTTGAAGTACTCAAGGTCATCTCTGGAGGAAGACATAGACCACAGACTGTTTCTGTGATATTAGGTTTATTTCTTCCGGGCATGCCCTTAACCTTGGCAAAATAAACTTCTAAGCTGAGTGAGACCTGTTTCAGATACTGTTTTTTTTTTTTTTTTTTTTGAGATGGAGTCTCACTCTGTCACCCAGGTTGGAGTGCACTGGCGCGATCTTGGCTCCATGCAACCTCTGCCTCCTGGGTTCAAGCAATTCTCCTGCCTCAGCCTCCCGAGTAGCTGGAATTACAGGCACCTGTCACCACACCTGGATAAGTTTTGTATTTTAGTAGAGATGGGGTTTCACCATGTTGGTCAGGCTGGTCTAGAACTCCTGAACCCAAATAATCAGCCCACCTCAGCCTCCCAAAGTGCTGAGATTACAGGCATGATACACCGCACCCGGTCACAATTCTAAATAAATTTTTTATTTAACAAATATTCAGTATGATTCATACTATTAAATTTAATCATTGTTTTTCATTTGTCTTTATCTCTGTATTTCATATAATCATTTCAACTATAATAATTTTTGAACATATTTTTCCAATTGAAAAACACTCACATAGAAAAATCAACAATAATGACAAATATAAAGAAGAAGGTTAAATATGTACATGTGGCTCTTGAACAACACGGAAGTTAGGGGCTCTGACATCCCAATGTAGTTGAAAGTCTGTGTATAACTTTTTACTCCCCCAAAACTTAAGTACTAAGAGCCTACCATTGACTGGAAGCCTTATGCATAACCTAAAGTCAATTAACACATATTTTGTATGTTATATTTACGTTATTCTACATTCTTACAGAAAAAGTAAGCAAGAGAAAATAAAGCGTCATTAAGAAAATCATATGGAACAGAAAATATATTTATTATTCATTAAGTGTAAGTGGATTATGGTAAAGGTCTTCATCCTCTTCATCTTCACCTAGAGTAGGCTGAGATGGAGGAGGAAGAAGGGTTGCTCTTGTTGTCTCAGAGGTGGAAGAGAGGGAGGCAGGTAAGCAGGCACACTGGGTGTGACTGTTATTGAAAAAAGTCTTATGTAACTGCATCCACATAGTTCAAACCAATATTGTTCAAGAGCCAACTAGAAATATAAGAAATAGTGTTAAAACCACTCAAAATCTCACAGGACAGAAGCAAAGATTTTTAACAGTTTTTCTGTACACATGAACTGTCTAGAACCACACTTCTATAGATGCAAATGCAGATGTCTTCCTTTGTACTTTTATTCCTTTTTAGGGGTCTCTATTAAGTTTTCCTGTAATCAAGCACATGTTACAATAATAAATATCAAATATCACTTAAAATGTTTTAACCTCTTCTGGGGTGAAAATGAGTGTAACATTCCCAGTTTAGAAGTCTTTTGACATTCCCAGATACATATAGACAACTAAGAAGAGGTGAACCTCCAAACTTTACCTGGCAGAACCAATATTACCGAATTCCACCTATTCAGATAGCATCTCAAAACTATGCCTGGGAAATGGCAGTAAGGAGGAACTAGAACCACTATCCCCATCTCCCCTTTTCGCTTCACTACTGAGAATCTCCACCTTTAATTCTCTTGAAGTGTTTTTAATGACTGAGAGTTAAATACATTTGTAGGTTGCAAATTTGAATCTTGCATTTAACAACCATTCTTTCAAAAGACACCATATTTGAACAATCTTCATTTTCTTTGGATGTTAATTTTAAATGTTAAAAAAAAAAGAAGCTTTCCATTTTGTTCTCTAATTATATCCCGAAGGTTTGGACAATTTTCCCAAAAGATGTTTATTTTCTTTGGAAAATAAAGAGGTTTTTCTCTTTAGTTATACACATAAAATCTGTTATTTAATTTATGTTGAATTTAATGAGAAATTAGCAAATGTGTTATAACACAGTCTGCACTTAGTGGGGAATGGCAATTTCTGTTTAATGATTATTAAATGATTTTATTGCCAAAATGCATCATTAATACACAATATTAAATTGGCATGGAATCTGAAACACAAACTGCATTAATGGTTTTCTTTTCATCCTCTCCATATTTTCCCTCTGCACCACTGCACACAAGTGACACCCACAGAGAGCTGGTTGCAAAGTCACTAACTTCTTTGAAGCAGATGTCCACCACAGCTTGCTGGGCACAGCATCACTCAGCTTCCCTCACATATAACATTCCAGAAATTAATCACAGAAGGAGGGAAAAGAGATTATGCTTTTTTTCTTCCCTGGAAGATTTAAGTTCAAAACAAGAAAGCCAATGCCAACATTATGCGTTATCCCTGCAAACTAATAACTAAATATGTGGTAGAAAGTGAGTTGTTGATTCTGCCTGCAGCATCATTGCTGCCAAGTTGCAGAAAACTATGTCCAAAACATGAGAGTCAGAACAAAATGGAGTTGAAATATTCATTTCCTTCTTTTTCCTATTGCATTATTGGTACTTTGTTAGAATTCTCAGTATTTTTCCCAGGGCTGTCATACTTCTGTAAAATGAAAGCAAATATGATTCCATCATAATAAAATAAGCAGAACCAAAGAGGGGAGCTAAAATGATATATCAGGAGTGACATAGAAATGTGATTTCAAAAAAAAAAAAAAAAAAAAAACTAACTTGATTTTAAGCAGTCATTGCAGAATGTGTTAGCAAATGATGACAACTTTTCAATCCTTTTTGTAACTCCCATTATAAACTTTATATGAGCTCTCTAACACTCTCAGTTTTTCCATTTATTGTTATTCAGGATATTTCTCTATAATGAAAATGGTTTGACTGTATACCATTCTTTATTTTTTAAAGATGTAAAAGTACAGGCCGGGCGGTGGCTCACGCCTGTAATCCCAGCACTTTGGGAGGCCGAGACGGGCGGATCACGAGGTCAGGAGATCGAGACCATCCTGACTAACACGGTGAAACCCCGTCTCTACTAAAAATACAAAAAAAAAATTAGTCGGGCGCGGTGGCGGGCGCCTGTAGTCCCAGCTACTCGGGAGGCTGAGGCGTGAACCCGGGAGGTGGAGCTTGCAGTGAGCTGAGATCGCGCCACCGCACTCCAGCCTGGGTGACAGAGCGAGACTCCGTCTCAAAAAAAAAAAAAAAAAAAAAAAAAAAGATGTAAAAGTACAAAGATAAGGTTATAATTATTTTAAAGAAAATAATATAGATAAAATTGAGAAACATTTCCTTTTAGGATTCAAGCCTGAAATCTTACACAAGACAAACACAGCAGTCAAAAATTGATTGCTGGATAATGGCAAATTTTGTGATACTTCTCAGAGTGTGTGTGTGTGTATTATACAGATATATATATATAGTATATAAAATATATAATTATATATAATAACTGTATATGTGTGTGTGTGTATATATAGTTTCTAACAGTGCTTTCTTTTTATTTGCATATTTCCATTAAAATGAACTAGCATTTTCCCAGAAGACTTTATAGTTTGCTAGGAGCTCATAAAATTAGAGACTAGAAAAAATGAGAAAGAAATGAACAGAATTACATTTAGCTTCTGCGTATTGCCCATAGCACCATCACGTAATAACAGTGATGAAACAGCGGCTCTTATTTTGATCTCATGAAATCCTGTATGTGTGCTCTGTCTCAGCTTTAGCAAACATGGTTGCATTTGCTAAAATTCACTGGATTCTCTCGAGTAAGTAAATACATTAAGTTTGCCCGAAATGTTATGTTACTTTTATTGAACTCTTATTGTCTTCAGTGATATTCTACGCCAAATTTGGGAAGCATTTTTTGGGGGCCATTAATGTCCAAATGGGAATACAGAAAAAAATGGGCACATTTGGACATGAGGTCCAGCTCAGTGATTGTATTTCAGATGGTAAGTATACCTTTTTGTACAAAAGATAATATAACTTATCAATGTTACGAACATTTTGATATATAATTAGCTTAATTATCATTTTAGACCAGGTATATATTTCTATCTTTAAAAGCAAAATTGGTCTCCTGAGTGATAATAATGTTCTAACATAAAGTAATGGGAAAAAATTGAAAAAGTTCCTTATTAAGATAAATAAGTGTGATTTCATACTTACATGTATGATATGTATGTATGTGTGTGTGTGTTTCTAATCAGCTTTTAAACTTGGTCACTCTACAATTAACTGTCTACTTGGGTTTAAGTTATTGATCCACATATTGAGATGAATTGCCATCTAGTGATCAGACTTACCATTGGCCCATATCTGTTTTTGACTGGTATGCTGAGAAGTAGATACTGCTTTGTCCTGGAAATTAAATACTGACTTGGAGCCCTGTATTTATGAATGGGTACCTGCTGTAAAATCTCTCTTGATTTAACCCATGTCTTTCTGTTGTCAGGGCCTGACAACAGAAATGCTTTTCTGACAACAGAAATGCTTTTCTCCACCCATGTCAAGGACATCCTTGTTGCCTCCTGATTGATTTGACCAACCTAGCAGCTGAGATTCCACTTAGATCTTATGATTCTCTAATATTCAGTTGCAGATTGAACCATCCTTTAGAATGGATATTTGCAGTTTGTTTGTTGAGCTACTACTATGTTTGTTATGATAGTCTCTTATCTTACAAATATGTTTACCAGAACAGACCTAATGACAATGGGTGATTATGCTAACTCTTTTGATTTAAATTATAATTTATTTTGGACAAATGGTTTTTAAGGGTATAATCCTACTGGGGAAGTTCTTAATGTATTTGTATGCTTTATCTCCATGTTGTATTTCTGCAATTTAAATATAAATACCTTCAAAGAAGAGACCAGAGCAACAGAACACAAAAAAGCACTATATTTTTAATTGGGTTGCATGAAAAAGCAGATTTCAGCTCACACAGGAAGATACTTCTGAATTTAACCTTGAAGTACTCCAAAAGTAATTAGATAACCCAAGAACAGAGGAGTGAGTTTGAAGATATTAAAATACAGATTAGCCTATCACTAGATGATGATGTTTTATATGCCTTAAAATAACAGAACCAGAATATTTTAGAATATGATCCCTGAGAGCACTCCCAACTCTACAATTTTATAATACCGTGTAATGGTACAAGTCGAGCATAACTAGTTATAAGCCCAGCTCTTTCCACATGCCATAGGCCCTCATCCAAAGTGCTGAACCTTTCTGATCCTCATTCCTCTCATATTTAAAATGAGTATAATAATGTTTTCAGGGCTATGGTGAGGATTAAGGAGAGTTTTAAAGCTCTCTAGCACTTTGCTTGTTGACAATGCTTTAATTTCATGATAGTTATTAAAATGATGTTTGATAAGACTTTAAAGGCTAATTCAAACACTCTTTCAAATGCTTAAATGTTCTTTACAGCAATATTGCCAATGCAATTCTGTGATTGTAAAATTTTAAAACATAGATTTGTTATCTTTTCATCTTTTAAAATCTGGATATGTAAAATACAAAAATGTGGAGTTGTTTTACTTAAGTTGAAGTAGAGGTCTCTTGTCCTACCAATTTACCTCCTTAGCCAGAACATCCTCTGAGTCTGAAAATCACGAACTATTAATACATTTTCATAGCTGCATAAACATCATTACTTTTAAGGTAGCTCTTTCCTTATCTGAATATCTACCATTATTAGAAAGTTCTTTCTTATAATAGAAAACAAAACTGCCTCTCTGGCACTTCCTCTCCATGATGGTGTTGCAACAATTTGCCGCCAAGCAGAACAAGTCACCAAAAGGCATTCTTAAACATTTGGAAACAAAAGTTAGTTTTACCGCTCTTTATTTTTCAAAGGTAAAATTTCCCATTCTAAAGGAAGACAGTTTATATACATTTTCAAATGCCTCCAAATCCATTGACACTCTTTTATTATTTTATTTTATTTTATTTTATTATCTTTATGGTGTTACCCTAACACCAAGGGTTATTCTGACTAGGGGAAAGTATTATAAGACTGTGACCTCCCTTACTCTCAGAATATAACCTAAATCTGTATTTTCAAGCAGTCGTATCCCACTAATGACTAACATTTAGATTTCAGCCAAATAAAAGTTTTAAGGCTTTTTATACACTCTGCTGATAAAATCAAACTGTCTCATTCCGCATAGGCAGGTTATTTTTTTTAAATTTTGAACCTAGCCCATTTGATGTTCTCTTGCTAAATCTGTAATCTAATAGATATGACAAATCATTCATCTAAATTGTTGATCTGAAGTATTGAACAAGATAGATGTAAATACAAACATTGTAGTGAAAACCTCTCTCCAGACTGGCAACAAATGATTCTTCAAGTGTCTTTGAACGCAGTAATTCTAGTCAATCCAAAAATACCATAAGCATTCAGTCTCTACTTCTTTGTCAAAGGTATATTAGGAGGACATATTCACAAGTTGTTTAAAAAATCATACATTGAACTGGTTGTGTTTAGCCCAAGTAAAATCTACTTGTGAAAGCTTCATATCTTAGACTAGCACAGAGTCAGCACATTTATTACACTAATAAAAAGTAAATATGAGGAATTTTTAGAATATGTAGTATTTGAGGAGATACTACTGGGTGATAGTACAAATATATACTTTGCATTACAACACCAAATTTTAAGTTTAACAATTTATTCTTATGTTAATAGCTTTGATGAGAAAGGTATGCTGTTTTTCATATGAAGGAATAATATTGCAGTTTGTACAACTGTAATAAGAACTTCAAGTGAGACAACTGACCTGTTTAAAACATGGTTAAAGATAATTCAAGAATAAACGTTTTTATCAGCACAAAAGGATTAAAATTATAGAAAAGATGGTCATTATGATATACAAAACAGTCATCAAGTTAACTCTAGTACTGATGAAAATATCAGAAATTTCAGATCTGAATTCTTAAGAAAATAAACTATGAGAATAAAGAAATCTGAATTTAGATCTATATGACTAGTTCTCAAACACCATGAACATGTAGAATATTTTTACAGAACACGGTGTTCCACATTTTGAGTAATAAACACTCATTCTTTATTCTGAAAGAAGTAAAGCAAAGCATTTCTACAGAAAATAGTTGTCAAGGCAAAGACATAGGTGTCTGGGCATATGCAAAAATATATGTCAAAAAGCCAAGGAGAAAAATTAAAGATGTCTGATATTCAAAAAGTTATGTGCTTTAAAGTCATAAGAAGCCAATGGGTTGATTTAGATCCTCTTTATGCATAATTTATTTCGCTAGATCAAAATATCAATCAAACTTAGTATGTAGAAATTCTATATTATTTTAAAAATTCAGAATGAGAAATGTTTATAATTTTCAAATCTATATTTAACAAGAATATGTCAAGAATAAATCTATATTTAACAAGATTCTGAATATAATTTTTTTTTTGAGATAGAATCTCTCTCTGTTACACAGCCTGGAGTGCAGTGGCACGATCTCGGCTCACTGCATCTTCCACCTCCTGAGTTCAAGCAATCCTCCTGCCTCAACCTCACAAGTAACTGAGATTACAAGCATGTGCCACCACACCTGGCTAATTTGTGTATTTTTAGTTGATGTGGGATTTTATATATTGGCCAGGCTGGTCTTGAACTCCTGACTTCAAGTGATCTGCCCGCCTTGTTCTCTCAAAGTGCTGGGATTACAGGTGTGAGCCACTGTGCCCAGTCCTAATATAATTTTAATTAAAACATTTAAATGGTAGATATATGTATTTAATTCATTCTTGTTTTCTTTTTCCAAATGAACTTTAAGGGCAGAAGCAGCATATTTCGAAGAAGTGAATCGTTTCATAATTAACTATTATCTTGACAACAGTTACTTTTTAATTATACATGTTTTGGAAAAGTTTTTTTTTTTTAATTATTGGCATTATTTTACAAAAGTCTATCAATTACTTTACAATTTTTAAAAAGCAAACGCAATGGCTGGGTGTGGTGGCTCACACCTGTAATCCCAGCACTTTAGGAGGCTGAGGCCTGCAGGTCACTTGAGGTCAAGAGTTCAAGACCAGCCTGGCCAACATGGCGAAATCCCATCTCTACTAAAAATACAAAAATTAGCTGGGTGTGGTGGTGTGTGCCTGTAATCCCACCTACTCGGGAGGCTGAGGCAGGAGAATTGCTTGAACCTGGGAGGCAGAGGTTGCAGTGAGCCAAGACCACCCCACTGCACTCCAGCCTGGGCAATAGAGCAAGACTCCATCTCAAAATAAGTAAATAAATAAAACGAAAAACAAGCAGAAAACATAAACACAACAGAATTTCTAAGATTGACTTAATTGTTTCTACTATTTTTCTTCTATTAATTAATTTAGATTGAGTCAATAATTTACTTGCTCTTACATGGTTATAAAATTTGAAAAGAGTCTATGTCATTTAAAAATTATGGGGCTTTTATAACTGCTTTTTTATTATTTAAATTTTTAGGTGGAATTGAGTATATTAATAAACTTCTGTAAAGTAAGCTTTTAACAATTTATCTTTTACCTATATATAAAAATGTCAGCATAGTAATTATTCATCTGGTATTTCATTCTAAATTCCATTTTATAAGAACTGGCCATTTTATTATGATGAACTATCAATATTAGGACAGATAAATTGAGTTTTATTAATAAATGTGTATACCTTCATGAAACTAGAGTGAACAAAGGAAAAATGTTATGACATGAATATATAATATTTTTATGCAATAGTTTCCAGTAAACTATTCTATAACCAAAGTGTTTCAAATAGTTCTACTTTGTGGTCTTTTTAACTCTATAAGCAACAATGTAGCATAGTGGACATAGAAAAAATATTTGAGTATCAGAGTACACTTGTCTAAAAATGTTATATGCTTGTGATAATTGATTTCATAATCAACAAATTCATCTATTTAATTCATTAAACAAATATTATTCCTGTCTACTAAGTGCCAGACAATGTTTTAGAATCTGGAGATACCCCAGTGAAGAAAACATTTTAAAATGTCTTCCATCTTGCATTGTAGTCTATATGTTTGAATAGATGGGCTGAAAGTGGATGTCAACTTCTTTGTGCACAGTAAATATTTTGATGCTGTTGACAACACCAACTTCTTGACATATGCAACATATATCAAGAATATATATTTTAATTCCACTTCTTTGCCAAACTCCTTTTCTACCAACTTGATGTTAGTTTCCTTTGCTAGCTCTTATTTCAAGACTTTAAATATTAATGTTTCCAAAATTATGTTCCCTTGTTCCTTCATTTCTTTGTTGTCTAGCCATGAAAATTAACATTTACTTCTAAGACTTCATCTACCATCTTTATGTATTTAATATCCACTTCTAATCTCTGATCTCTGCCATGCCTTTGAATTCCATGTCATTATTTGGAATATGATCATTTCAAATGATTATATTTCTGATCATATTCCTGTCTATATTCAAAGTAAAGTTCAGGCACAAGCATTGTAAGAGGCAAATAGGATAATTTAATCGATTCATAATAACATTAACTGAGCATTAGGTACCAAATAACAGCTTCAAATGTAAAATGAAAGTATTATTAGTATTGAAAATATTGTTTTTTATACAAAAACAAACATAGCAGTACAGATAGCCTTTAAAACATACCTCATTGGGCTAGGTTGCAGTGATCAATACAGTTAAAACATCAGAATACATTAATTAATTGGTAGAAAGATAAAGATTTGTCTAATATTGTAATCAAATGAAATTATTTGTAAAAATCAATAACACAATTTTATTACAAAAATTTAAATATCCTTGTAAACAACATCAAAACCATGATCAGGAAACCATAATAATTAATATAGAAAATTTAATATGGAATACTATAAAATTTAACTTGACAAGAGTTTAAAATACTAACAGCATCACTAAATAAGTTTCATAATTGAAGTAAAAAAATTTATTCTGTGACAAAATGAATAATAATTGTTGATCAACATGTCTGGCACATCTCATCTCATAAAGTGATGGCTGCAGTCTCTAGGAGTTGATTTGCAAACTCACTAGCTGAAGGAGTATTTGGAACATCCAAGCCTGGGCAGGAAACATAGAGACTGAAAAACGGTGTATTGTGGAGAGTAGCCCCCTCGCCAGACCTCATTCATGCTGAAATCTCAAGGAGAGAGACCCTGAAAGCTGAATCCGAGCTCAGTCTTCAAGGGACTTTGAAATACAAGCATCGGATTAATGCTTCATGACAAAGGAAAAATGTGTGAGGAAGAGTGACAGAGTAGAATTGTTCATGTTTATGCAAAAACACACACACATATACATATATATACACACAAATACATATATATACACACACACATATACATATACATATGTCATGTTCTTAGCAGATTGAGAACTCTTAGTGTTTGTGCATTGTTTTAATATCTTAAGATCTTAAATTTTGCAAGCAATAGTAGACAACATTCTTGGCCAGGATGTCAATGTTGTCAAAGCAGACTTTAGACAAAATAGTAGAAGTTAGCACCTATCAACAGCTTCCAGTGAGAAAGAATCACAGAAAAGGATATAAGAAAGCTGTAAAACTTTATGCCAAAACATTTTAAAACTTAGATGAAATTTACAATTTCCTACAGAGATTCCAACTAACAAAACTGCCTCAAAAAGAAGTAAATAAACTGAATAGTCCATAACTACTAAAGAACTTAATTCAGCAAGTTTAAATTTTTCCACAAAAATACATCATGCCTAGATGGTTTTATTAGTAAGTAATAAATATTACATAATAGATAACATTTTTTACATAGAAAAGAGAAACTATCCTACAACTCATTTCTGGAATTATATAACATTGACACAAAAACAGATAAGGACATTATGAAAGAGAATTTTTATATATCAATTTTACTATTGAATATAGATACAAAACTCAGAAACAATATATAACTTATTGAGAATTTGAGATTAACCCAGAATTTCAGTTAGTTTCATGCCAAAGACTATTAATGTAATTTGCCACATTAAGAGAGTAAAGGTGAATGTCTACATGATCATTTTGATAAACACAGGGAGAAAATATATAAATAAAAAGTCTATAATTTTTCATGTTACATCCTTCAACACAAGACAGAAAAGTTTCAAAATATGATAAAGAATATTTACCCAAAACTCATAGTGAAACATATTAAAATCATGTATTCCTTTTAAAATAGAGATTATATTATAAATCAAAACTATGCCTACTATGAGCAATTTTATTCCATCTTTTACAGGATGCTAAAGTCAGTGTAATCAGAGAGGATAAAGAAATAAGATGTAAGATTTAAAAGGAAGAAACAAGTGTTTCATAATAAGCATGTTATAAGATACCCTAAACAGAAAACCCCCCAAATCTGTAGATACATAATTAATATATAATTCAAGGTACAGTCAGGTAAATGGAAATGATAGACAAGAATTTAATGCCAGTAATTAGGTTACAAAATTCCTAGGTGGATTAGAGAAACAAAACAAAGTGGAAATGATAAAGAGATTAGGAAAAATGGAGGAAGAAATCAGGTACTACAGGGAGATCTGGTGGTCTATCCCAGGGGCAGACCCTACTGCAGAAAACTTCAGCCCTTTGCTGGTTACCAGCCTCCAAAACCTGTGCTCTTCTCAACTTACTTCCCTCTGTCCCCAAGTATGACCTAATCACCACAGAAGGCGCCATTTGTTTCCTGTTACCAGCACCAACACCATGGTTGCCATAATCAATTGCTATAATCAGTTGCCTAAAACCACCTCTGCTACGGCCGCTGACACTGTGACAGCCAACAGTTGCCTGTGGAAGCCACAGGCCAATGACTTGCACCTTCCTCCTCTCTAATCTCAGAGTGCTGACTTTTGGCAGAAACAATCCCAATCTAGTTCTCAAGGAATTCTAGAAATTCTCATTTTTAAGTATCTAGCTTCAGCAGTAGAGGGATAGAATTGAAGGTGAGTGTGGGCCTCAGAACCAACAGAAAATAGCAGGTGAAATTAATACAAGAAATGGGCAAAATATTTAAATGCAAAACCTAGATATAAAATCATTATAGAAAAATAAATTTTCATACAAGTTATCAATCAGAAATTAAAATAGGCCAGGCTTGGTGGCTCACGATTGTAATTCTAGCACTTTTAGAGGCTGAGGCAGCTGAGGCAGGAGGATGGCTTGAGCCTAGGAGTTTGAGACCAGTCTGGGCAACATAGCAAGACCCTGTTTCTAAAAAAAAAAAAAAAAAAAAAAATTTAAAAATATTAGCCAGGCGTGGTGACATGCAGCTGTGGTCCCAGCTACCTGGGAGGCTGAGGCTTGAGGACTTGAGGATCACTTGAGCTTAGGAGGTTGAGGCTGCAGTGAATCATGATGGTGTCAATGCAATCCAGTGTGGGCAAAAAAGTGAGACCCCATCTCAAAAAATAGTAATGAATTAAAATATAATTTATAATATTCATAAAAATACAATAACAATGAAAGATTCTAAAACAACTAAAATATCTAAGACTAAAACTAAAATTACAAAACTTTATTATAAGACATTAAAGATGCTGGGTGCAGTGGCTCATGCCTGTAATCCCAGCAATGTGGGAGGCCAAGAGGGACGGATCACTTGAGCCCAGGAGTTCGAGACCAGCCTGGGAAATATGGTGAAACCCTGTCTCTATAAAAAATGCAAAAATTAGCCGGGCATGGTGGCACGCACCTATAGTCCCAGCTACTGGGGGAGATCAAGGTGAGAGGATCACCTTAGACCAAGGAGATTAAAAATAAAAAGACATTACAGAATATGAGTTGCATATCATAACCAGACTAAGAGGACTCAATATTTCCAATATCAAATCTTCCCAAATTGATATATAAAATCAGAGTCCCTCCAATCATCATCACTATATCTTCTGTTTTGTTGTTTTTGTTTTTGTTTTTCTAACACCAAAATGTATATAAAACATCTAGCTCCAATACATACCTGAAAAAAGAATGAGTATGACATTGCTCTACCACATGTAGAGCATATGCAAGGAGACAATATATATACATATAGTAATTAAGACTGAGTGATGAATGGATAAATTACAGAGACTAGAGTACCCAGGCTTACATATTAAATGCCAAATGATAAAACTATCATTGCCAATCAATAGGAAAAGTGTGGAGTATTAAAAAAAAATTGTGGCCGGGCGCGGTGGCTCAAGCCTGTAATCCCAGCACTTTGGGAGGCCGAGACGGGTGGATCACGAGGTCAGGAGATCGAGACCATCCTGGCTAACACGGTGAAACCCCGTCTCTACTAAGAAATACAAAAAAAAAAAAACTAGCCGGGCGAGGTGGCGGGTGCCTGTAGTCCCAGCTACTCGGGAGGCTGAGGCCGGAGAATGGCGTAAACCCGGGAGGCGGAGCTTGCAGTGAGCTGAGATCCGGCCACTGCACTCCAGCCTGGGCAACAGTGTGAGACTCCGTCTCAAAAAAAAAAAAAAAAAAAAAAAAAAAATTGTACTAGCAAAATTAGTTGAATTTACTTTAAAAAATTCAATGAGATTTTGATTTCACATCTTATACAAATCATTTCCAGGAATACTTATTATGTAAGTAGTAAAAGCAAAATGTAGAACTTTTACTTTTTAAAAGTAGGGAATTATGACACCTGTTAATCAAAAGTCACCATACAGACAATATACAAATTCAAAAAAATTTTCAACAACATTAACTAACAAATAATTGTACCTAGAAACTACAATTTTTTAAATCATATTAAAGGCAAATAATTACTCCAATAGAAAATGAAAAGAAGAATAGATATTACACAGAAGAAAAAATTCCTCTGTCCAATAAAAACATGAAAAAACAATCAGCCTAACTAGTCATTCTAAAATACTTTTTTTTTTTGGTGTTTTTTGAGACGGAGTTTTGCTCTTGTTGCACAGGCTGGAGTGCAATGGCGCAATATTGGCTCACTGCAACTTCACAGGTTCATGTGATTCTCCTGCCTCAGCCTCCGGAGTAGCTGAGATTACAGGCATGAGCCACTATGCCTGGCTAATATTGTATTTTCAGTAGAGACGGGGTTTCTCCATGTTGGTCAGGCTGGTTGTGACTCCCGACCTCAGGTAATCTGCCCACCTCGGCCTCCCAAAGCGCTGGGATTACAGGCGTGAGCCACCGCACTCAGCCATAAAGTTACTTTTTAACAGTCACAATATAATACAATTTTACACCCACCAGAGAGAAAATATTAAAAAGTCTAACAATACTAAGTGCAAGGATGTGGAACAATTGCTGGCATAATGTAATTTGATATGATAACTTTGGAAAATGATTTGACATTATCTGGTAGAAGTAAAAGATGTGTATATCTAATTATCGGGGGTACCCGCTCCCGATAACGTAGATTCTTTTCTATTTCCTAGGCTTCTCCGCTGGTTTGAGAAATAAAGGGAAAGAGCATAAGAGAGAGATATTTAAAGCTGGGTGTCGGGGGCGGGGGGAGCGGGGGGAGACATCACACATTGGCAGGTTCCATGATGCTCCGCGAGCCATAAAACCAGCAAGATTTTATTAGCGATTTTCGAAAGGGGAGGGAGTGCACGAATAGGGTGTGGGTCACAGAGATCACATACTTCACAAGGTAATAAAATATCACAAAGCAAATGGAGGCAGGGCAAGATCACAGGACCACAGGATGGGGCGAAATTAAAATTGCTAATGAAGTTTCAGGCACACATTGTCATTGATAACATCTTATCAGGAAACAGGGTTTGAGAGCAGACAACCTGTCTGACTAAAATTTATTAGGCAGGAATTTCTTCATCCTAATAAGCCTGGGAGCACTACAGGAGACTGGGGTTTATTTCATCCCTTTGGCTTCGACCACAAAAGGCGGTCGCCTTAAGGGGGCCATCTATAGACCCACCCTCGGGTGCATTCTCTTTCTCAGGGATGTTCCTTGCTGAGAAAAAGAATTCAGAATATTTCTCCTATTTGCATTTGAAAGAAGAGAAATATGGCTCTATTCCATCTGGCTCACCGGCAGTCAGTTCAAGGTTACCTCCCGTGTTCCCCGAACATCGCTGTTACCCTGTTCTCTTTTCCAAGATGCCCAGATTTCATATTGTTCAAACACACATGCTCTACAATTTGTGCAGTTAACACAATCATCACGGGGTCCTGAGGCGACATATATCCTCCTCAGTTTACAAAGAAGATGATGGGATTAAGAGAGTAAAGACAAGACAGGCATAGGAAATCACAAGGGTATTGATTGGGGAAGTGATAAGTGTCCATGAAATCTTCACAATTTATGTTCACAGATTGCAGTAAAGACAGGCGTAAGAAATTATAAAAGTATTAATTTGGGGAACTAATAAATCTCCATGAAATCTTCACAATTTATGTTCTTCTGCGGCAGCTTCAGCTGCTCCCTTCGTTTGGGGTCCCTGACTTCCTGCTCAGTCGGTAGAGCATGAGACTGTTAATCTCAGAGTCGTGGGTTCGAGCCCCACATTGGGTGACAGATATTGGGAGAACCCGCTCCTGATGGTTAATTGATGATTAATGTGATTTATGACACCATAAATCAACTCCTGGAATAAATCCTTGAGAAACTGTTGCACACATATATATGTATAAGGAGAAATTATAGTAATGTTCATCATAGCCTGATTTTTCTTAGCAACACCTGAAAACAACCAATATGTTTCCTGAATGGAGAGCAATTAACTATGTGTTTAAATATTTGTAAACCACTAGATGAACTTGTCACATTTGTTGAAACAGATGATACTGTGCTACAGTGCATTCTATTCACACATTTATTCTAATATAAGACATTACTATTCGGTTTACACAGTTTAAGGAAATAACAGAATCATCACATATTGTGCATTTTTTTAATGTATGTAAAACTCACAAAAAAAGTTCAATATTTTGCTCACAGTAGTGAAAAATATTCATACATTTGTTTGTTCTTTATAGATAAGAGAAATAAGACTTACATAAGTTATCAAGAACAGAAATGTTTGAATGGCAAGTTTAGAACAACATTTTAAACCTCTGGAAAAAGAGTAGCATTCATCTGAGAATTCTGAACGTTCTAAAGTACAAACTTCTCAAAATAAATTAATAGAAAATATAATTATTTTCTAGAAAACCAGATGTTGTGTTTGTTCTGAAATTTTAAAAGGATGTTTGTGGCTATACAGGGAATTATGGACCAGTAGGACTTATATTATATCCCCTTCCCACTTAAGAGAAATCACAAGGTAATTGATGAAAGAAATAAAACTAGCAATAAAATATGTAAATGAGTTTAATTCCTCAGGAATTAACCATTATATTTTCCATGATAGCATAATAATCTTTGGCCTCTGTAGGTGCAAACTAGTGCATTAGCAGTCTGAAAACTATAAGACATTTGAAAGAGATCAAAACAATAATTGATCAAGAAAGTTCACCTTTTAAAAATTAAAAGAAATTTTACAATTCCTTAATAAGGAGATGAAAAAATAATTAACCTTGGCATTACAGAATAGTCTTAGCTTGAATACTATGTGAGCTAAAATACAAAATTAAACAAACATGTCTCAAACAAAATAAAATGCCATACTAACTTTTGTAAGAGGGGATGATCTGCAGATGTCTCAACTTCTGCTCAACTCACTGATGATGAGAAAAAGAGCATAGAGAAATATCTCAGTGCTGTCTGTTTCCCCACATGGTCACTCAGATTCCACCTGTTCACTGCCAGCCCTACAGACCATGCAGTTCTTGCCACCTCCCAGGTTGACGATGCTCACCTACTCTCCCTGGGCTGATCTTATTTTATGCTTATTTCCCATTAATTGAAGAACATGACTTTCTTTTTTAATCTTCAAAGACATATTTTTCTTCCAAATACTTTTTTAATCAAAGCTTTGATATTCAGAATAGTTGTACTGATGTGGCCTTCAGAAGCTATTTTGGAGTTTTGAAACAGACTGTTCACTAGGTCTTTCTCTTCTCCAATAATGACCTTGTTCTTCCACAGATGATGTAGGTGTCTCTGACAATACAGGTAAAGAAAGCACATAAATATTTCAGTTTATCATCTTACTGCACACATATTAACTTATATGGTTTGGCTTTGTGTCTCCATCCAAATCTCATGTCAAACTGTAATCCTCAATTTTGGAGGAGGAGCCTCTGATTGTTTAAAAGTGGGTAGCATCTCCTCCTTCCCTTTCTTCCTCCTGCTCCAGCCACATAATATGTGCCTGCTTCTCCTTCGCCTTCTGCCGTAATTGTAAGTTTCCTGAGGCCTCCTCAGCCATGCTTCCTGTACAGTCTGCAGAACTGTGAGTCAATTAAACCTTTTTTCTTTATAAATTACCCAGTCTGAGGCAGTTCTTTATAGCAATGCAAGAACAGACTAATACATTAACCTAATACCTACTCTATGCCAGGGGAGTGGACACGCATTGCAGGAATGCCCTCTCAATGAGTTTGTCCTCCTTCGGGAACAACATGAACAATACTTATGTGGATCACATGAAAGGTAAAAGCAGCCAGCCTGCATTTGCCCTACAAGTCACACTTAGAATATGAATAAATGGAATACATTGAGACTATCCCTCCAAAGACAAATCTAAAGATCATTTAAGTTGCCATGAAGAGAAATAACTTTAATCACTCAGAACATTATGTTTATATTATGAGGTGGTATGCTTTATGGTTTTTTTTGTATTAGCTTCATTTTAGACATCATTTCGCATTCCTGCCCGTGTTTTACATATCTTTTCCTGTATCACCAATTTCTTCTGTATGTTATTGTTTATTTTATATATTCCTATGAATTGCAAATTTTCTTTCTATCTTTTAGGAACAAGATTAGTGCGTAAATAACTATGCCTTTGACATATTCGCAGGTTGGTTTGGAGAAAGTTAAAGGTATACTCAAGCATACTAAGAGTAGAGGAACAGACGGGTGCCAAGCATAACACTAATCTAACATATATTTGGCATATATTATTCAAGTGATTATTGTCCCTAGATAATCTATTTGTTCTTTCATAAAATGTATTCTCAACCAGAAGTTCTCAGTATTCATGAAAAACAGATGTTGACAAATTCATATGTTCTGAAGCACATAAAATAGGTGAAGGAAAAAGTTTCCACATTGAGAACTTGACAATATTATAGTTGTGAGTTTAACCATTAGGATGAGAGTTTAAGTCATGGAAAAAGGGAGGAAAATGTTGATACCAGAGAATTAACAACAGAAAGATTGATGCAAGGAATATACAGGAAAAATTAAATGAGATTCCTAGACTTATGGCCAGGAGAATGCATAGACTGTAGCTGTTATTTAAAAGATCAGAGTAAGTAGAGGGGGAAAAAAGTTGAAATAAGACTAAAATCTCTATTTCTGTGTATTTAATCAAATGTGGGAGATATGACAAGCTTTAAAAGGGTAATTAGTAATAATTGAAAATATTATAAAGATTGCTGCAAGAAAATGGAAGGAGAATGCAGTCAAAGAGAGAAGAGCATGGGAGAAATGGCAAAACCAGTTAAGACACCACAGGATGCTAATAGTATGAATAGAAACAAAGGCGGGAGGACACAGTGAGGTCTTCCAATTGACAAAGAGTTCAAGACAGCAAACAGTATTTTTAACCTAGACTTTCAGAAGGCATCAAAAAATTACTTCAGCAACAATAATTTCCCTTGAGTGATGCAAAATGTAACCAAGC
This sequence comes from Macaca thibetana thibetana, assembly GCF_024542745.1. Lineage (NCBI taxonomy): Eukaryota > Metazoa > Chordata > Mammalia > Primates > Cercopithecidae > Macaca > Macaca thibetana. The sequence goes on from NC_065584.1 coordinate 59,893,517, forward strand.
TGAAAAAATATTGTAACTCTGAAAGACATTTAGAAACACAAAGCAGGAAAATGGAAGTGGAGGGAATTGCTATTTATTGAGTAACACCTATCCGTCAAGTTCTATGCTAGCTACTCTTCTTGTGTTCTCTGATTCACCACTTCAAATATTGTAGCAAGAAGATTTGCAGCCAGTGGCATAAAACAAGGACATATACAAAGCAAGCAAACAATAACAAAAAAGACATTTACAAAGTACAATACTGCAAGCCACCAATCAAGAAGGGATTTAATCATTTCACAAGAAATTTCAGACAAGCAAGGCTGAGGGTCTACAAAGCAATTGGCACAGATTGTTCAAAATGTTATGATGATAAAAGATAAAGATAGACTAAGGAACAGTGCCAGATTTAAAGGGACTAAAGAAACATGACAACTAATAGTATCAGAGTGTGATAATGGAAGTTAAATTAAAATAATGGTATTTTTCAAGATTGTATGATCATGCATCTTTCAATCTTTAAAAACTTGTAATTTGTATGACTTTTTATTTCTAAATAAATATTGACTGTCATGCTTTTTTATTTGTAATGTTATATAATGTACAGTATAATAAAATACAAAATAATGCAATTTCTTTTTTATGGGCTCCTAAAATTGTATGAATTTCAAGCCCCACAAACCCCTGAATTTTCTCCTAGAAGTAGAGAGAGAATTTATACTCAGAAACAAAAGAAAAAGGGAAAAAAATTTTTTTATAGAGTAAGCATGTGCTACAGTAAAGAAAAGAGGTGGGAATATTTGCCTGAAATGTGCAGTCATCTTCTGGTTGAAGTGATCTCAGACCACTTTAGATGGATACATTTACATTCCAATATTTAAGATCTATACTCAAAAGGATCAATTAATGTGTACAACAGATTTATGCACACAACAAAGACCCACCTGTATTATTATGATCGGAAAGTGATTTTACAGAAAGACTGGCATTTCCACCGAAGCAGAACGAATCTGCAGAACTCTACTGGAATGTTTAAACTGTTAAAGAGAACTCATTACAAAATGCTGGAGTTAAAAATGAATAACTTTAAAGCTGGATTACCCTAGATATTTGCATTTAATTCCCTAGGCTTGTTTTTCATTCTGTTCATCTGTTATTAGCCGATTCTGTGATGTCAATGTGCACATCTATCCAAACAGGTCCCAATACAAGGGTCTGGTCACCTAATTTTAAAAAACTTAAAGTTCCCATCAGTGAGTACAATGATCAGTTTCCCTTTTTATACAAGTGTTTGAAAGAAGCAGATCTGGCTTTCAAATCTCAGCTATTTCATTAAAATCTCTATACATGGTCTTTAACCATTATAGTTCCAATATTGCTCAGTATTTTTTGACTGTTTGGATTCTCAGCCTGGACCTTGGTGCTGTTGTCCTCAAAACTAGAGAGTATTTATTACTCACTTCCAGAACCACGAACCACATAGTATAAAATCCATAAATGTAGGTTATATAGATGTTATTCAATTGTATATTTATACATAGACTTCCGTGTTCCATCCAAGTAAGTAAATATTTTGAGTGTCAGTTGTCACTTCAGCACTTCAGAATGACATGTAGGACCCAAAGCAAATTCTTGCAAGATACTGTATGCTAGCCACCTACGGGAGTGTTCTTTTTTTTTTTTTTTTTTTTTTTTTGAGATGGAGTCTGGCTCTGTAGCCCAGGCTGGAGTGCAGTGGCCGGATCTCAGCTCACTGCAAGCTCCGCCTCCCAGGTTTACGCCATTCTCCTGCCTCAGCCTCCCGAGTAGCTGGGACTACAGGCGCCCGCCACCTCGCCCAGCTAGTTTTTTGTATTTTTTACTAGAGACGGGGTTTCACCGTGTTAGCCAGGATGGTCTCGATCTCCTTCTAAAGATTAAGTACAATTTCTTGGTAACAGTTACCGTCACCTTAAATACGTGGCGCTTAACTTTAAACTCATCAGCTGCTCCATGAACGTTGTCTTGTTTAAAGAGTATCTTGCCCCTGGCTTTTCCCCTGAGTTAATACGATACCAACAGGGTATTAGTTACACTTATCTATGACATCAGCCAGCAGACTCGCCAGCATACTGTGACTATGAAGCAAGAGATGAGCTTTCAGGAAAACAAAAACAAAAACAAAAACATTAAAAGCCTGTCAAAGATCTATCAACTACTGATTTCTTGTGGGAGAGTTTCCTTCTTAGCATCCATTCCCTGACATTGATTAGAAGCATGGGATCGGAAGGCAGCTCACTGTTAGACCCAAAATTATACTCTGGAAAGAAACACAGCATCTGGCTGAATATGCTGTTAGAAATTCTTTTATAGCAGGGCCAGAAAGAGAGAGATTTTGTATCTTATTTCTGTGGCCAGCACACCGTTAATTTCTAATCTGGTACAAAGATCTGATTAGTCAATGAACATATTTTGTTGATAAAAGCTCCAGAAAACAGTTAAAATGCAAAGTACTTTGTTTTGGGAGCTATTGATACTGTCCAAAAGACTTGCATCTGGCACCCTAGACATTTCAGCTTTCATCAAACTCTGCATGTCCTAGTTTTTGGCCATCCCCGTTCATGATTATTCCCAATTTTTTGGAAATAACCAAAGGACTAATTAGGTCACTTGTAGCTTGGCTTCAGTGCCAGGTCCAGGATCCCAGCTGGAAGTGAAGGCACTTAGGAGAGCAATCACCATGTCTAACACTGCTGCTTGGCTTTGGGGATAATTGACATTTCAAGAGCTGAACAAGCTTAACATTGAATGAAATGCATTGAGGCAGAGCTGACACTAGGAAATGAACACATTTGTTTTACAAATACTTTCCAGGCATTTGCTATGTGCCAGCCATTGTGCTAGATGCTGAAGACAGAAAGGTTAAAATTAAATACCACCAGCCCAAGGAAACTATAGCCTATGGATTTAGATAAGTTGTGATTTACAATATAGTAGGATGAATGCCACAACTGAGGCAAAGTAGGAGCGTAAAATGGGTTATAAAGGAAAAAAGAGGAAGGTTTTGAGGAAGAAGAGTCACTGATAGGGATGACTAGGAAATAATAGCAGATGTAAAATAAAACATTATAAGTAGAAAACAGATTGTAAATGGAAAACATGGCACCTTCTCAGAAATCAAAATATTTAGCATACAGAGTGCACGCTCATTCCCACGGTTCTTAATACTCTGCATTATCACCTGCTTCTTACATTTTAGCTTTCTTTAAATGTTTGCTATTCTTCAGTCTCTCATGCTTTGGTTCACATCTCCAACACTCTAAGCTCTTTCCTGATTTACACTCTTTGCCCATTTGGTTCTGCCACGATTGGATCAATCTTATCCTTTTTTCTCAGCTTAGCTCTCACCTCCTCAAGGACATACTTAAGTGACCATATCTCCCTTATATTACCATCATGAAAACCTATAGAATCTCAGTATTAATAGTTGTAGCAAATTATAATCACTTACTTTCATCATTACATTAGTCCCCTCCTATCCGCAGAGGGGTATGTTCCAAGACCCCCAGTGGGTGCCTGAAACCACAGAGAGTATAAAACTCTAAAAACACTGTTTTTTTCTACACATACGTACCGAAGGTAAAATTTAAGTTGCAAATTAGGTACAGTAAGAGATTAATAACTGCATCTAATAATAAAATAGAAAAACTGTAATAATATACTGTAATAAATGTTATGTGAATGTTATGCTCACTCTCTCTTTCCAAGAGTAATATAATACTCTTAGACCACAGTTGATTGCTAGCAATTGAAACATTCGGAAGTGAAACAGCAGATAAGGGGGCACTACTGTACTTGTTTATTGCCTATATTTGAGCATTTCTATCTCTGTTTCAGGATATAATTTTTGGTGTTTGAAAGTTATTTCATCAGTATCTAGATCAGTGCCTGGCATATTATAGAGTCTCAACAAATATGTATTAAACAAGTGAATGAACACTTCCCTCCTCTTCATTCTTATATTTCAAGAGAACATGGATAGTAGGTCATATTTACCTTTGTATCCTCACAGTTTAGGTCAGTTGTTGGCACACAATTGATAGTCAAAAGACAGATGTTGATTGATTAGATAAATGAACCCGGGGTGGAGAGCCATAAGAAACTGGGTTGATGAGGTAAGTCAGAAGCCAAATCCTGAAGGTCTCTTTAAGCCTCATTAAGGAATTTAGATTTTTCTCTGGGGCAATATAAGCAAATGAATGGTTTCAAAATTGGGAGTGACGTAATCAGAACATTTTAAATAATAAAGGTGTCCCAGATGCAGTGTCATGATGAATCAAAGGGATAAAACTATAGCAAGTCTGGGAAATAAGTCTATAGAAACAATCTATATTATTCAATCTCTGTCCTAGGGATTAAATATACTGGCATAAGAAAATTAATGCTGTCAAGAGATATTCTCCACATGGGCCCTTTATCTTTATTTGGCCTTACAAAGCTTATGTTATTGCTCTTACATTTGTGTCCAAATGTTCCTTTTCTTGGACATTAAACAAATGTTTTTTAAATGAAACTCATTTATTGTTAAACTATGAAGACATATTAGGAGGAGAAAACTTATTTTCTTAGAATCTTATCCATTTAACAATATCAGCATTAGCTGCCTTCTTTTTTTAGGTTTTCAGATTTTACTTGAAAATTTATAAGAGCAGAAAACCATAGCATCTTACACAATATGCTGAAAATGAGGTTGTATTTACCAACCACTGGGGGAATATTAATTTTATGAGATAGAAAAATGAATATGCTGCCTTTCAGTAGTGCACTCCAACCAATTTTTTAAATGCTTTTAACTTAGTAATATTTAGATAAATTTGGAAACCGGTTTAATGGTTTCAGATAAAAGCAATTTAATGCCTTATGAAGTCTGATAGACAAGACATTTTGGTTTCATAGTTTACTTGATACTATATGCATTTCATCATTCAGTATAAAAATAATGATAGATTTCCTGAAAGCTTATCAATTTTTGAATATCTAGATGATCATGAATAGGAAAGTATAAAGACTATCATTGGTAATTTCTCTTTAGGAAACAATGTATGTACTACACACATGTAGTTACCTAACCATAATTACATAGCGTGTTAGCAGCAGACCTCAGATTTGAAAACACAGTACTTATGCATAAACTTTGGGTTGGTCTGAAACTAGGCTTGATTCCTCTTCATTTCTCTGTGTCTCCCAGATTTCATCAGATGAAGGATAAATAAATGTGTCTCTCAAAGCCATCTTTATTTGAAGAAGTTTCTTTTGCGCTACAGATCTAAAGTTCTTTCTGTGAACATCTTGTATGGATTGATACCTGATTAAGCTGCATCTATGTATTTGTATATGTTTCTCATTGCCTCATAAAAATCCAGAAGTCTTTAAATGTGATTCAAAACCAACAAAAAATCAAATAAAGAAACACTTAAATAAATTAGTAAGAAAATGTGATGTAGCAAGTGAGTAATAAAGAGTAAAATGTGAACTGCCTGTGTAAAACAGGATAAAACTGAAAATGTGTTTAAGAAAATAATATTTTAACAGCTTTTAAGTGATAGAAATTTTCTGCTAACTAGAGATACGAATTATTTTATTTATTTGTACTCCTATGATCCATAAAATTGAAATCTGAATTCCTTAAGCTAAAGAGAGACAATAGGGCATTAAAATGCTATGACTGTCCACTTTTGATGTCTTATGACTTCATTAGAACATACTAATTCTTACAGGTAATTAATTTCTATTTATTTCTCTTATTTATACATCATTGATTTCACTTGTCAAAATCAAATTCATTGATAAAATATCTTTGCAGAATGGCTGCAAGATAATAAATAAATAAGAAATAAAACCCGAAGTTCATCCTATAGTTCTAACACAATGCATATAAAGGAGAGACTGTACCTAAATGTTTAAATATCTTATCCCAGGAACAAAATACCAGGAAGCAGTGTTTCTTGATCTACTGAAACAACAGACCAACTATATTATCCTTTTTTACAGAGAGTCCACATTTTATTCTGCCCAAATATCTATAGGAACAGTCCACAGGAACAATAACCTCAGTTGGGATTTATGATTTCTTTTCTTTTTTGTTTTCTTCTTTTGAGACAGGGTCTCCCTCTGTTGTCCAGGCTAGAGAGCAGTGGTGTGATCTTGGCTCACTGCTGCCTCTGCCTCCTAGGTTCAAGTGATTCTCCTGCCTCAGCCTCCTGAGTAGCTGCGATTACAGGCACACGTCACCAGCCTGACTAATTTTTGTAGAGGATGGGGGGTTTTGCCATGTTGCCCAGGTGGTCTCAAACTCCTGGACTTAAGCGATCTGTCTATTAGCCTCTGAGACTGGGATTACAGGTTCTGGGATTACAGATATGAGCCACCATGCCCAGCCAGGATGATCTATTTTCTTATTATGCTTATTTTCTACTTTTTTCATGGTACAATGTAAACTTTCAATTCCACTTAATGAATAATCACCTCCCAACTATTTTTAAGAAAAACAGTTTGCCTAAAATATTAAGCAAAAATGCTTTTCACTGGATACATGTTTTTCCATGTGTTTAGTAATCTTCAGTTTTTTGTTATTTCATTGAGTATTTAAAAGACACTAGGAAAATCAATTGATGATGTGGTTTATTCAGGAAGAAAAATTTTAGCATGTTCCTAAAGCCTGTATTATGAGTTAATTTATATGCTACAGTAAAATGTTGTGACTGACAGTATTTACAACTGTTGGTAGTGGAATCTAAGGAGACAGAAGGCAACAACAACTGGCCAGTCTTCCCTGTGAAGTCAAAATTCCATTCTCTTGCCAGGGAAAGAGACAGAGTCAAATAATGGAGGTGTTTAATTTCTTAGTCTCCGGGGTTACTTCATTTCTCAGCCTCCCAGCCAACAGAGTGCAATGAAGTCTCTAAAAGAACAACTGATGCGGTCGGGCGCGGTGGCTCACGCCTGTTATCCCAGCACTTTGGGAGGCCAAGGCGGGTGGAGCACGAGGTCAGGAGATCAAGACCACCCTGGCTAACATGGTGAAATCCCGTCTCTACTAAAAATACAAAAAATCAGCTGGGCGTGGTGGTGGGCGCCTATAGTCCCAGCTACTCGGGAGCCTGAGGCAGGAGGATCCTTGAATCCAGGAGGCAGAGGTTGTAGTGAACCGAGATTGCACTACTGCACTCCAGCCTGGGTGACAGAGCAAGACTCCACCTCAAGAAAAAAAAAATAAGAAGAAGAACAACTGCTGCACATGCACTCTTTTCATAACTGCTGGGCTTGCATGGTGGCTTATACTGATACTCATGGAAACATTAATGTTTACTTCCATAATACAAGGATTAATAACACACAACCTTCTTTAACTGATCAAAATCATTCTTTCAGTATTGAAAAGGCCTAATAGTGAAGTACAAACAGAGCTTTTTATTTATTTTTTTTAAGCAAAGAGAGCATTTAAGATGATCACTTCCGTATTACTTAATATCAACACATTCTCAGCCGGGCGCGGTGGCTCAAGCCTGTAATCCCAGCACTTTGGGAGGCCGAGACGGGCGGATCACGAGGTCAGGAGATCGAGACCATCCTGGCTAACACAGTGAAACCCCGTCTCTACTAAAAAATGCAAAAAAACTAGCCGGGCGCGGTGGCGGGCGCCTGTAGTCCCAACTACTCGGGAGGCTGAGGCAGGAGAATGGCGTGAACCCGGGAGGCGGAGCTTGCAGTGAGCTGAGATCCGGCCACTGCACTCCAGCCTGGGCAGGTGAGCGAGACTCGTCTCAAAAAAAAAAAAAAAAAAAAAACAAAAAACCAAAAAACACATTCTCTTTCTTCCCAACCACCAGAACCTGCACAATAACAAGAAAGCATACACACATTAATACTCTGTACTATTTTGTGACTCATCTCAGATCTCATTAATCAGAATTTTAATGTGGAATCCAGGGAATCTATAATTTTTTCAAGAAAATAAAAGTTTGAAAATCTGCTCTAAACACTTGATAAACACGAAGTTATCTGCCCATAGAGATATATTTACTACCAGACACAGATAGAAGCATAATCTTAAGCTCTGAGAACATTCTCAGATGTGTATTACCAATGAAAACTGTAGCAATTTAAGCCATGACACAATCAAATTAAATGGATAATTTTAATAGTAGCACTACATACATAGTATATATGAAAGGTTTCCCCAAGTCATTATTTAATTACACGAGTTTTAAGTTATTAGAAATACAAGAGCTAAAGTCTGTCCTAGCTCCTAATGCCCATAAACCAATAAGTGCTTGTCAGTTTTTTATTTTGCACAGTTAAATGTGATCACATCGTTTCGTCTATATTTCAGTATCCACCCCCAATGCAATACACCTAAACGAGCAACCTAAAAATATTATTTGAAATATTTTACCATCACAAAGCCTGTTCTATTTGTAACTACGTTTGTTTTGGGTGGCTATAGAAATACCTGTTAGTAGAGATTCAGGATTTTGTGAAACACAGGGCAAGTGGGGGGGGGGGGGGGGGGAAACTGGCTTTACATCTACTTGATTTATTTAGACAAATAGGGTATAGTTAAAAATGTTTTAATGAGTTTTATATTTATGTGAATTGACAGAAGAGGTAAAAGTTATCTGACATGTTTATCCTCCTTTCTGAAATAGACTGAAAATATGTTGTAGTTGGAATTTAGTATCTGGCAGTTACAACAGGCTCATAAACCCAGGATGACTTGAGTGCTTCATTTAAAGACTGCAAATGGTAACGTAAATGTGAACTCTCTTCAGATTTTCAATTTAGACTATAAAAGAGATTAAGAAATGAAAACCACAAATTATATAGGAAGAGAGCAAGAAATTGCATTCAGAAAAAAAAGTCTATCTCAAAGCAAAATGGATAACCCTCCAAAAAAAGAAAGTGGAAGGGAATAGTTATTATAAATTCAGATAACAGTTATTGCAAATCAGATAACAGCACTGCATATATTACATTTGTGTAATATTGCTTTATTTTGTAGACTGCGTATTACTGAAATGATCTTTCAAGGAATTGTCACCTTACTTTATTCACCATTGTTCTTTGCTTATTTTTTGTTAGTACAAGTGAGGAAAATGAGCAAAATTAAGTTACTCAGAAATTCAGCAAAGGAACTAAAAATAGAATAGACTTTACTGTTGGAAAGTGTTTTTGTTTTTGTTTTGTTTTGTTTTTTTGTTTGAGAAAGTGTTTCACTCTGTCACCCAGACTGAAGTGCGTTATCTCAGCTCACTGCAAATTCCACCTCCCAAACCGAAGCCATCCTTCCACCTCAGCCTCCCAAATAGCTTGGACTACAGGTGCATGACCCCACACCTGGCTAAGGTTTGGTTTTACCATTTGCCCAGGCTGGTCTCGAACTCCTGGGCTCAAGCAATCTGCCTGCCTCTGCCTCCCAAAGTGCTGGGATTACAGGCATTAATCTTAATTCCACTGTTGGCATTTCTTTTCAACTGTTCTTAAAAAGAGTAAAAATTTGGAAATTGTCCAATTTAATTTTGGTATAAAACCATTATTTTGTTCTGAATTATAAAATCCGGCGTATAACAAAGAATAACTGTGATGCATGGACTCCCACAAAATCATATGTTAAAAAATTTTGAAGAGATTTAAATCATAGTAGAAAATGCGTAACATGAGAATTGCATTTTAGTTTCAAGTCTTATGTATAATAAACGTTTCCAATAAGGACACTCAGTAGCCAATTTGATTATCTCCCCTTGGTTTGGAGGATATGTCACAGTGCCATCAAAAATGATCCCAAAACCTGATCTGCATGTGAAAAACAAGTAAATCAGGTTAGCTATTGGTTCCACATTTTCAAACTCCACAACTGCAGAACTTCAGCCTTCTTCCAAGAAGCTCTTTCCATCTAGAATGTATACAGCCTTGGGTTATATGCCCAATGGACTTAAGACTCATCTGGACCAAGTCCAGCTTCACTCAGATTGCTCTCCATAGACTGCCTAGTCCTCTCCTCCAAGCCCTTTGTTTCCCACTTAGACAACTACCAGAATGCCATCTAGGCTTCCTCTTGTGTTGTTGCTGCATTGCCAACAGACAAAGGTGCTGTTTGAACTCTCTGAAGAAAACAGTCAAATGTCTCCTTTCTCTTTATTCTGCTTCTCAAATTAATACAGACTTTAAAAATACAACTCTTTCAGCATTTCACACAGTTCTTTATCCCCACAGCACATATCTGCTTCTAGAAAATCTGGGTCAAAGCTGTCACACAGTACTAGGAACCTCAGGCCCTGTCGTTACAGCTGTCTCATCATGCCACACTTCACAAGTTCCTTGGTGACATTTTCTCTGATAGCTCAACCTCCTGCCAATTGTCTCCATTTTTACATGCCAATCCATATACCTAATATGTCTAAACATGTCAGTCTCCTGTGAGGCATTTCAACTTCCATGTAAATCAGAAAAGAGATATATATATATTTTATTTATATTTATTTGTATATCATATAAAAATATAGTTCTTGGCCCCCACTATATATAAAAATATAGTCCTGGCCCCCCCTCTCTCTCTATATGTAATGATTATATTTATAATATATTATAAATTTATATTTATAATATATAAATAGATTTATATTTTATATATAGTTATATAATTATGTAATCATATATAAATAGATTTATATTTTATATATAGTTATATAATTATATAATCATATATAAATATATAACTGTCTATCCATATACATATATGTGTATATACAGGCAGAAAGAGTAGGGTCCAGGGAATGGGGAAGAAATTAATGTTACCTACTTCTATAAGCCATTCATAACATTGAACTTCTCAGTGTAAAAGGACTTAGTTGCCACAGTGCACAGAGAATTACTAACAATTGAGGGACATCAGTTTGACAGCATCCACGTTGTTATATATACACTTTCATAATCTCTCACAAAAAAATTCTTTCACAAAAACTCACCTGGAAATTTTGATTTTCATGGTACATTATCATGATCATGATTTTCTCTCCAGCAACAACCATAAGAATCACAATATCTCAGTCTCACTTTATACTCTGTTCTTTTCATACATGGTAGTAACATTCTACAGACTTTTCATAATTTCATCCAACCGTGCATGCCAAGGTACTAGGAACATATCTGGAGTGAAGTGGAGAATTGTGGTGAATATTCATTGAATAAATAAATTAATAAATTAGTCAACTTGGGCTGCCATAACAAAATACTGTACAATGAGTGACTTAAACAACAGAAATTTGTTTTCTCAAGGCTCTGGAGGCTGGAAGTCTAAAATCAATGTGTTGCCAGGGTAGGGCTCTCCCGAGGCCTGTCTCCTTGGCTTCTGATGACTCTTCCCTCACTGTGTCCTGACATGGTCTCTTATTTCTCCATGCTCATTTCTGCTGCCTTTAGGTATGTCCAGATTTCTTCTTATAAGAACACCATTCAGATTACATTAAGGCCCACCCTAAAGACTTCATTTTAATTTAATCACTTTTTCAAGGCCTTAAGCTCAAATATAGCCACATATGAAGTACTGGGGATTAGAGATTCAACAGATGAACTTTAGGGGAACACAATTCAATTCATCTCATGAACTATAAACACTTACATCATCCACTCAAAATTCAGTATTGCAATAAGACAGGCAAATGCCAATTTATGTGAAAACCTCATTGTTATCTGCTTAGTCAGCAAGCACGCATATCTTATAAAAAATTTAAAATAGTTTATTGACAGAGAAGAAACTCAGTAAAAATAATAAATTTTAATAGGAAAAAAATCAAGAAATGAGTTACAATGTGTCATGGTTAATACTGTCAACTTGATTGGACTGAAGCATGCAAACTTTTGTTCCCAGGTGTGTCTGTGAAAGTGTTGCCAAAGGAGATTAACATTTGAGTCAGTGGACTGGGAGAGGCAGACCCACTCTCAGTCTGGATGGGCACCATCTAATCAGCTGCCAGCACAGCTGGAATAAAGCAGGCAGAAGAAATTGGAAGGAGCAGACTTGCCGAGTCTTCTGGCCTTCATCTTTCTCCCATGCTGGATGCTTCCTGCCCTCGTGTCAGACTCCAAGTTCTTCAGGTTTCATACTCTTGGACTCACACCAATGGTTTGCCAGGGACTCTCAGACCTTTGGCTGCAGGCTGAAGGCTGCACTGCTGGCTTCTGTACTTCTGAGGTTTTGGGACTCCGATTGGCTTTCTGACTCCTCAGCTGGCAGACAGTCTATTATGGGACTTTGCCTTGTGATTGTGTGAGTCAATTATCCTTAATAAACTCCCTTTCATATATACATATATCCTATTAGTTCTGTCCCTCTAGAGAACCCCAACTTATACACAATGCCAATGTTTGTATAGGGAAACTAGTTAACAGGTTGCAGGGTTGCAGCTGTTCTTATACAATCCCTTCACATGTGTATTAGGTAAGTAAAGAGGACGTGTGAAGAATGAAAAGTACAAGAGAAAAGAAGAAAAATAAAAACAGAACTCTAGAGTTCTAAACCGAAGGGCAATATTTTTAGTTTAAAATTTAATTATATAGGTGGGTTTTGTTTAAAAAAGAAAAGAAAAAGAAAGAAAAGGCCGGGCGCGGTGGCTCAAGCCTGTAATCCCAGCACTTTGGGAGGCCGAGATGGGCGGATCACGAGGTCAGGAGATCGAGACCATCCTGGCTAACACGGTGAAACCCCATCTCTACTAAAAAATACAAAAAACTAGCCGGGCGAGGTGGCGGGCGCCTGTAGTCCCAGCTACTCGGGAGGCTGAGGCAGGAGAACGGCGTAAACCCGGGAGGCGGAGCTTGCAGTGAGCTGAGTTCCGGCCACTGCACTCCAGCCTGGGCGACAAAGCGAGACTCCGTCTCAAAAAAAAAAAAAAAAAAAAAAAAAAAAAAGAAAGAAAGAAAAGAAGAAAAAAATCATAAAAGCATTGTAAAAAAGAAGCCGAATTCTACAGTGGTTAAAAACAGAAGCTGGAAGCAAAGCAGACTTATGTCTCTCCCTAACCGTGAGTTGAATGACTTATTTAACTTTCTGAATCTGTTTTTTCTTCAGCAAAACAAGTATTAATTGGGGATTAAAACAAGGCAAATAAGAGCTTTGCACAATGTCTGGAGAACAGTCAATATTCAATAAATGACAGGAAAAAGAGGAAGGATATGCACTAAACTGAGCGCTAAATAGTCAACTTACTCGCATCAATATAGGGTTATGGATATGTGATTCATGTGACCATGCTTAGTTTCCAGGTCAGAGCCAGAAATACAAGATCAAATCATCATCTTTTTCTTCTTGTTCATTATCAACATTCTGGTAGTTCATATTTGCTGAATGCTGACTTTGCATAACAATACCCTAGACATTTTATGAGCATGGTCTTATTTAATGTTCCCTACACATACACACACACACACAAACACAAACACACACACACACACACACACACACACACACCCCTAGTATTATTATCCACACTTTACAAATAAACAAAGCAATTTTTCCAATGTCATGCATTTACATTTAACTTAGGTATTTATGATTCTAGAAACTAAATTTTAGCCCAGCATACTTATTGTCAAGTGTGGTTACTATTCAGATTGTTTCCAGAGAAGCCAACGGAAGTATGTTAACTAAATTATTTAATGTGTGAAAGATTAAAATATATTAAAATTGCCAATTTATTGCAAATTTCAACCAAAAATAAGGTCAAATGTTTTCTCTTGCATTCTATTTTATAAAGAAGATATGACTACCACGTAAACAAGTTAACTTGGACATACATGGAAGAAAGGGGCTCATCTGTAGTCCCTTTCATTTGTTAAATGTGGGTCATGGGAACGTTCTTCATTGTTCACTTTGCAAAGAGAACTTTTATTTTGATAAAGACATGACTACTAGAAGGTACTCCATGCCCTGTCTTCTTGCCTGCCTTGGTCACTGATGTGGAAAGACAGGATTCCTGGAGCAACATGACTGATTGTGTCATCATGACAATAAAGCTAATAGCCTCTCAGAGGTGTCAAATTCAATAGCTCTGGAACCACATTAGAGCTTTAGGGTATAATTTTTGAATTAGTTGTCCATATTGCTTAAGCCATGTTTAATTGAGTTTTCTCTTACTGAAAGCCAAAGCCTCCCTGAATGATCCAAGTTCCACTCACTGTGCAAAAACCTTGAATAATCAAATGTGAATTAACTGTGACAATTCCTTATATTGATTTATTTTCTTCTCTAGTACACATACAAGATTACTATTTTTTCCCTGAGGAAAAAATAGACAACAATTTTAGAATCGAGAATATAGAAAGCTGTTCTTACACGAAAGCTATTTTTATGTATGACTAAATTAACGAAAAGGCCCTTGGCAAAAAATGAAAAATTCTAGCAAAAATAATTTCACAGATGATATGAAAATTTTCCATGCAGCTCTAATTATGTGTATATTGCCCATAAAACAATTGCCATTTTCCATATTTAGATCAATACTGGGCCAAAAAAAACCAAAAAAAACAAAATAAGAAATACCTCTTGTCGTCATTGTAAATGTTCATTTTGCTAAAATATCATTGATTTTTGTTGTACTGTTTCATCACAAGTGATATAAGAATTCTCTCTGTCTTTATTCAAAAATTGTAACAATGTATTTTCAGTGCAGACAATTTATTAGGATTTTGGTTGGTTGTGAACTTGAAATGATGCTGTTGCTGATGCTCTCCCTGGTGCTTACTATCTCTGAAACACTTTCCAGAGTTTTCAAGTTATCATCATAGAACCAGTCCACACTAGACTTCAGTCATCTGTACCATCAATGAAATTTCTTTTAAGGGTAATAGAAAGGGCGAGAGAAAACATTCAGAAGCTGAAAAGACTCTTCTTGTCTCCTCAGAGGTTGATGCCACAAGATTCTCAAGCAGAACTGGGTATACACAGATACATAACCTCAGAAGTGCAGCACAGATTTGAAGTGTACCTGCACTCACAAGTTAAATAAAATTGCTATTTTTTAACATAAAGCAATTAATAATATAGTGTTACAGATTAGAAATGCATAAGAATTTGGACACTTTCTCACTGCGTGAAAAGGGCAGACCTTTTCTCAAAACTCTTCACAAACCATGTCCATGAAATACTATAAAATCCCTGAAGACAGGTGATATCCTATAATATAAAATAAAATTTATATTAACCTCTCTGCCATAGACATTAAAAATTTTTAGATTATATTTTTATATCAAAGTTTGACAACTCAATCAAAAATGGTTTTTCTTTTTCCTATAATTATATTTTCCTATTATATATTCAAATATAATTTCTGTTTATGTTAATAATGGCAATGCTGGATGGTAGTTTAAGGAAATTGAGACTTGCTAATAAATCAGGTGAACTGATGCTCCAGCACTAGTTAAGCCTCAAGATGACCACTGGTCTGGCTAACAGCTTGACTATAACTCCATAAGAGACTCTTAGCATAAATCACTCAGCCAACCTGCTCCAGGATAATGCATCTTCAGAAAGTATATGAGAGAGTAAATACATTAAGCTGCTAAGTTTTGGGGTAATTTGATAGAAAGCAATAGATAACTAATACAGGTACAAACTAAACAGGAACTATTTATTTGGCCATAGTAGTTGATGAATAAAAAAAGGATTTGAAGACTGATCAGAATCCATTTGCAGGATCAGAATCCATTTGCACATCTGCAATTCCTGGTGTATGGGTAGTGTTAAAAAGTATTTATTTCAAAAAGTAAGTTAAATCATTATTAATAAATAATATGCTTTTTTTTTTTTTGCAACAAAGTCCCAAGTTAACAGGCATTTTATATATATGCTTATCCATCTAATGAGCTATCTATACATTCATCCATCTACCTTTCCATTGATATACTTATCTATCTAGAGATAGGACTAAATGAAGCCTACTTAAATATTAACAATCAAGATTATGGGGCCTAAAACTGGTACAATTTGTTTTACGCGAACAATTCTGTCTTAAAGAGTTTAATTTATTTCTTAATGTGCTATTTGTTCTATAATAATGATACTTCATGGTATTGAGTGGTAAAATCTGAAAGTACAATCTCAGGCAAAGAAAATGAAGAAAGCAGTTAAAGGCAAAAACAACACCAACACCAACAACAAAAACATGGTGAAGGCACTGATGGCCCATCTGGAGGGACCACTACAAAGACGCCAGCTACAGCAGGGGAAGTGCACTGGGGATGTGCACTTAAGGAGCCAGAGGGGGATGGGAACAGGTGGAAGCCCCCCTCCGTACCGAGTTGGTAGGTGCAACTGCAGGTGCCCAGCCATAACTCTGAACTCAGGCACCCCTACACTCTTGGGGGCCCGGGAAGCCCCCCTACCTTTGCAGGCTTGAAAGTGCCTGTTCCTGCTCCCTGGTCTCTCCCTGCTCCCGGCACCTGCTCTGATTTTTAAGGAAAGTTGAAGCCAAGCCTGGGCACTGTCTTGACCTGGACAGGTGTGCATGTGCTTGGGGTGGCGCTGACATGCCAGGCTGCTTTCCCCCTCTGAAACTTTGGGCACTGATGGGGCACCTGTAGGCATGCACTGAGCCACCCTCAGTGCCCCCACCCCAAGCCTCCCTCCTTGAACTCGTTACTGCCTTGGCCCCCTCTGAAACTTTGGGCACTGACAAGTTCGGGGAGTGAGACTTGGGGAGCGGGCTGATGGTGGCTCAATGCAGGCCTGCAGGTGCCCCTCAGCACAAATGCCCTGGTCACTGTGAACAGCATGTTGACAGAGGCAGGAGGAAGACAGGCTCCTGGGTGGAAACAGGTGGAAACGGGTGGGTCTCTGTTAAATCTCACCTTTAAGCCAGGGATAGCCTGAAGCCTGCCAGTTCTAGGTGGAGTCTGGTACCCATAGTGAGAATCTATAGTGCTTTTTCTGGGCCTGCCCGTGGCCACCCATGGACCAGTCAGCACATGCTTCCTCACTTGTGAGACCATAAATACCCCAGACTCAGCCAGACTAGGACAAATGTTGAGACCTGTGGAAAGGAACTACCCACTGTGGGTCTACTCTCTGCCTAGAGCTGGATACTTTTTGGATGACCTGGCTACAGAAAGGAACTGTCCACTTTGGATCTCCTGAGAGCTGTTCTGTTGCTCAATGAAGCTCTTCTCTGTCTTGCTCACCTTCGAGTTGTCCGTGTACCTCATTCTTCATATAATTCAATAATTTTCCAATAAATTGATTTTCTGCCTGGGTTACTCAAGTTCAGTTTTTACAGCTTTCAATCAAGAAACCTAATAAATGCACATGCTTAATCATACTTTAACTCAATTTTATATACAGTAGTTCCCTCCTATCCAGAGAGGGATACATTTGAAGACCCCTGAAAGGATGCATGAAACCATGGCTAGTACCTACAGAGCCTTATATATACCATGTTTTTCTTATGTATGTTTAACTATGATAAAGTTCAATTATAAGTTAAGTACACAAGGGATGGGGCCAAGAGGGCCAACTGGAAGTGTGGTGATCCGAGGCTCCCATTGAAAATAACCATAACAGCGTGTGAACCCTGCACTGGCAACTGAGGTATCCAGGTTCTGTCATCAGAACTAACTAGGCAGCTGGCCTGACCCACGGAGAAGGAAGAGCAATGTGGTGCGGCAGCCCACCCGAGAGCCACACGGGATAGGCCTTAGCCCTTTGAGCTCCTTGTGGGACGGATGACTGCCTCGCTCCAGCCAAAAGAGGTGGTGAGTGAACATGCTACCCAGAGTGTGAAAATGTGCTTTTTCCACAGAACTGAGCAACACGCAGATCAGAAGATCCCACTCATGAGTCCACGCCACGGGGGCCTAGGGTCCCAACCACAGAGCCCTGCAGATTCTCCACAGCCCCTAAGCTAGAATCTGCTTAAGTTTGCTGAGTTCCCAAGGGGAGGGGCGACCAGCACCACAACTGCAGCTGCCCGTTGCCTTAGCCCTTTGAGCTCCTTGTGGGAGGGATGACAGCCGACACTTGGACTGATAGCCACCTAACACACTAAACTCCCAGGGCTGGGGAAGTGAGGCAGCCATCTCTGTAGCTCCAGGCTGTGCTTTTCCCCTGCTAAAGCTGGGAAGGCTCAGAGGCATAGTCCCAAGAGGTATCCCCCACAGCCCAACACACAGGCTGTGGCAGAGTGTGGGCAGAGTGCTTCTTCAGGCCTGACCTTGACCCATCCCTCCTTACTGAGCAGGCCTCCCTGCAGGAACTCCAACAGCTCCAGACAGGGGCTCAGGGATAGAACTCTGATCTCCCTGGGCCTGAGCCCCTAGGCGGATGGGTGGCCACAGTCACTGCGGACCCACAGACTTAGACTTTCCTCCTGCTAGTTCTGAGGAATCCTGGCATCTCAGATAAGTGGATTTCCACCAAATGAAGCACACCCCCTCCACCAAGCAACAGTAAAAGTGCTTTGTTAAATGGGTTCTGTACCCCGTGCCACCCAACTAGGTTAGACTCTCCAACAGGGTTTGTCAGACACCCTATACAGCAGCATTCCTACTGGCATCAGGTTGGTGCCCCTTAAGATCAGAGATACCAGAGGAAGGAGCAGGCACCCATCTTTGCCGTCCTCCAGCCTTCTTGAGTGACATCTCCAGGCACAGGGGTAAACCAGATAAATAGGGTCTAAAGTGAACCAATAGCAAACTGCAGCAGCCCTACGGAAGAGGGACATGACCATTACAAGAAAAACCAAACAACAGAAAGCAACAACAACAGCATCAACAACAACAAAAAAGTCCCCACAAAAACCCCATCCAAGGGTCAGCAGCCTCAAAGACTGATATTAGACAAAGTCATGAAAATGAGAAAGAATCAGCAAAAAAAGAAATGCTGAAAACCCAAAAGGTCAGAGTGCCTCTTCCCCAAATGATCACAATGCCTCCCCAGCAAGGGCACAGAACTGGACAGAGGATGAGATGGAAGAATTGACAGAAGTAGACTTCAGAAGGGGGGTAATAACAAACTCTGCTGAGCTAAAGGAACATGTTCTAACCCAATGAAAAGAAGCTAAGAACTATGACAAAAGGTTATAGGAGTTGCTAACTAGAATAACCAGTTTAGAGAGGAATATAAATGACCAGATGGAGCTGAAAAATGCAGTACAAGAACTTCATGAAGCATACACAAGTATCAACAGCTGAATCAATCAAGCAGAAGAAAGGATATCAGAGTTTGAAGATCACCTTGCTGAAATAAGGCATGCAGACAAGATTAGAGAAAAAAGAATGAAAAGAAACAAAAAAAAAACCCTCCAAGTATGAGACTATGTAAAAAGACCAAACCTACGATTGATTGGAATACCTGAAAGAGACACGGAGAATGGAGCCAAGCTGGAAAACACACTTCAGGATATTATCCAGGAGAACTTCCCCAACCTAGCAAGACAGGCCTACATTTAAATTCAGGAAATACAGAGAACACCACTAAGATACTCCATGAGAAGATCAACTCCAAGACACATAATCTTCAGGTTGTTCAATATCGAAATGAAGAAAAAAATGTTAAGGGCAGCCAGAAAGAGAGTCCAGGTCACCTACAAAGGGAAGCCCATCAGACTAAGAGCACACCTGTCAGCAGAAACACTACAAGTCAGAAGAGAGTGAAGACCAACATTCAACATTCTTAACGGGAAGAATTTTCAAATCAGAATTTCATATCAAGCCAACTAAGCTTCATTAGTGAAGGAGAAACAAAATCCTTTCCAGACAAGCAAATGATGAGGGATTTCTTCACCACCAAGTCTGCCTTACAAGAGCTCCAGAAGGAAGCACTAAACATGGAAAGGAAAAACAGGTAACAGCCAGTGAAAACAAAACACCAAAATATAAAACCAACAACACTATGAAGAGACTGCATCAACTAGTGTGCAAAATAACCATATCAGCATCAAATTCACACATAACAATATTAACCTTAAATGTGAATGTGCTAAATGCCCCAGTTAAAAGACACAAACTGGCAAATTGGATAAAGAGTCAAGAGTCATCGATGTGCTGTATTTAAGAGACCCATCTCATATGCAAAGACACACATAGGCTCAAAATAAAAGGATGGAGGAAATTTTACCCAACAAAAGGGAAGAAAAAAAAAAAGCAGGGATTGCAATACAAGTCTCTGACAAAACAGACTTTAAAGCAATAAATATCAAAAAAGACAAAAAGGGCATTACATAATGGTAAAGGGATTGATTCAACAAGAAGAGCTGACTATCCAAATATATATACCCCAGATTCATAAAACAAATTATTAGAGAACTACGAAGAGACTTAGAATCCCAAACAATAATAGTGGGAGATTTTAACACCCCACTGGCAAGATGAGACAGATCTATGAGACAAAATTAACAAGGATATTCAGGATTTGAACTCAGCTCTGAATCAAATGGACCTAATAGACATCTACAGAACTCTCCACCCCAAATCAACAGACTATATTTTTCTCAGTGCCACATGGCACAAATTCTAAAATTCACCACATAGTTGGAAGTAAAACACTCCTCAGAAAATCCAAAAGAGCAGAAATCATAACAAACAGTCTCTCAGACCACAGTGAAATCAAATTAAAACTAAGGATTAAGAAACTCATTCAAAACCACACAACTGCATGAAAACTGAATGACCTGCTCCTGAGTGCCTCCTGGGAAATAATGAAATTAAGGCAGAAATCAAAAAGTTATTTGAAACCAATGAGAACAAAGAGACAATATATCACAATCTCTGAGACACAACTAAGGCAGTGTTAAGAGGAAAATTTATAGCACTAAAGTTCCACATCAGAAAGTTAGAATGATCTCAAATTGACACCCTAACATCACAATTAAAAGAGCTAGAGAAGCAAGAGCAAACAAATCCAAAAGCTATCAGAAGACAAGAAATAACTAAGATCAGAGCAGAACTGGAGGAAATAGAGACACAAAAAAACGCTTCAAAAAATCAATGAATCCAGAAGTTGTTTTTTGAAAAAATTAACAAAATAGATAGACGACTAGCCGACCAATAAAGAAGAAAAGAGAGAAGAATCATGTAGACCCAATAAAAAATGATAAAGGGGATATCACCACTGACCCCACAAAAATACAAACTACCATCAGAGAATACTATAAACACTTCTATGCAAATAAACTAGAAAGTCTAGAAGAAATGAATAAATTCCTGAACACGTAAACCCTCCCAAGACTAACCAGGAAGAAGTCGAATCCCTGAATAGACCAATAAGAAGTTCTGAAATTGAGGCAGTGATTAATAGCCTACCAGCCATAAAAAGCCCAGGATCAGATGGATTCACAGCTGAACTCTAACAGAGGTACAGAGAAGAGGTACAAAGTTCATTCCTTCTGAACTATTGGAAACAATCAAAAAGGAGGAACTCCTTCCTAACTCATTTTATGAAGCCAGCATCATCCTGATCCCAAAACCTGACAGAGACACAACAAAAAAAGAAAACTTCAGGCCAATATCCTTAATAAACATTGATGCAAAAGTCCTCAATAAAATACTGACAAACTGAATCCAGCAGCACGTCAAAAAACTTATCCACCACAATCAAGTTGGCTTCATCCCTGGGATGCAAGGCTGGTTCAACCTACACAAATCAATACACATAATCCATCACATAAACATAACCAAGGACAAAAACCACATGATTATCTCAATAGATGCAGAAAATGCCTTTGATAAATTTCAGTATCCCTTCATGTTAAAAGCTCTCCACAAGCTAGCTATTGATGGAACATATCTTAAAATAATAAGAGCTATTTATGACAAAATCACAGCCAATATCATATTGAATGGGCAAAACCTGGAAGCATTACATTTGAAAACCAGTACAAGACAAGGATGCCCTCTCTCACCACTCCTATTCAACACAGTATTGGAAGTTCTGACCAGAGCAATAAGGCGAGAGAAAGAAATAAAGGCTATTCAAATAGGAAGAGAGGAAGTCAAACTATCTCTTTTGGCAGACAACATGATTCCATATTCAGAAAACTCCATTATCGCAGCCCAAAAACTCGTTAAGCTGATAAGCAACTTCAGCAAAGTCTCAGGATACAAAATCAATGTGCAAAAATTGCAAATATTCCTATACAGCAACAATAGACAATCAGAGAGCCATATCATGAATGAACTCCCATTCACAATTGCTACAAAGAAAATAAAATACCTAGGAATACAGCTAACAAGGAATGTGAAAGATCTCTCCAAGAAGAATTACCAACCACTGCTCAAAGAAATAAGAGAGGATACAAACAAATGGAAAAACATTCCATCCTCATGGATAGGAAGAATCAATATCATGAAAATGGTCATACTTCCCAAAGTAATTTATAGATTCAATGCTATTCCCATCAAATTACCATTGGCATTCTTCACAGAATTAAAAAAAAAAAACTTTAAATTTCATATGGAATCAAAGAAGACCCAGTATAACCAACACAATCCTAAGCAAAAAGAACAAAGCTGGAGGCATCATGCTTCCTGACTTCAAACTATACTACAAGGCTATAGTAACCAAAACAGCATGGTACTAGGTACAAAACAGACATATAGACCAATGGAACAGAACAGAGGCCTCATAAATAACACCACACATCTACAACTATCTGATCTTTGACAAACCTGACAAAAACAAGCAATAGGGAAAGGAAAGGATCTCCTATTCAATAAATGGTGCTGGAGAAACTAGCTAGCCATATGCAGAAAACTGAAACTAGACCCCTTCCTTATACCTTATACAAAAATTAACTCAAGATGGATTAAAGACTTAAATATAAAACCCCAAATCATAAAATCCCTAGAAGAAAACCTAGACAATGCCATTCAGGACATAGGCATGGACAAAGGCTTCATGACAGAAACAACAAAAGCAATTGCCACCAAAGCCAAAATTGACAAATGGGATCTAATTAAACTAAAGAGCTTCTGCACAACAGAAGAAACTATCATCAGAGTGGGCAGACAACCTACAGAATGGGAGAAAATTTATGTGATCTACCCATTTGACAAAGGTCTAATATCCAGAATCTACAAGAAACTTAAACAGATTTTCAAGAATAAAACAACCCCATCAAAAGTGGGGAAAGGATGTGAAAAGACACTCTTAAAAGAAGACATTTATGCAGTCAAGAAACATGAAAAAGAAAAAACAACTCAATATCACTGGTCATTAGAGAAATGCAAATCAAAACCACAATGAGATACCATCTCATGCCAGTCAGAATTGCAATAATTAAAAGGTCAAGAAACAATAGACGTTGGTGAGGCTGTGGAGAAATAGAAACACTTTTACACTGTTGGTGAGAATATTAATTAGTTCAGCAATTGTGGAAGACAGTGTGGCGACTCTTCAAGGATCTAGAGCCAGAAATATCATTTGATCCCGCAATCCCATTACTGGGCATGTAAACCCCCACAGAAAAAAATAATTGTACTGTAAAGGCACATGCACATGTATGTGTATTGCAGCACTATTTACAATAGCAAAGACATGGAACCAACCCAAATGCCCATCAGTGATGGACTGGATAAAGAAAATGTGGTACATATACACCATGGAATACTATGCAGCCATAAAAAGATGAGTTCATGTCCTTTGCAAGGACATGGATGAAGCTGGAAGCCATCATCCTTAGCAAACTAACACAGGAACAGAAAACCAAACACCGCATATTCTCACCTGTAATTGGGAGTTGAACAATGAGAACACATCGACACAGGGAGGGAATAACACACACCTGGGCTAGTCAGTGGGTGGGGGGCGAGGGGAGTCAGACCATTAGGACGAATAGCTAATGCATATGTTGCTTAAAACGTAGATGACAGGCTGATAGGTGCAGCAAAGCACCATAGCACACATATACCTATGTAACAAACCTACACGTTCTGCACTTGTATCCTGGAACTTAAAGTAAAATTTAAAAAATAAAAATAAATAAATAAATAAAAATACTGTTAAAAATAAATAAATAGGGTACAATAAGAGTTTAACAGCAGTAGCTAATGATAAAATAGAGTAACAACAATAACAATTGTTACAGTAATTCCCGTTATCCAATAAAATTGAGCAATAGCAATAAGAAAACTATAACAATATAATTATGTGAATATGATGTCTCAAAATGTCTTACTGTACTAAACTGACCCTTCTTTTTCTTGTAATTTGTAGGTCTGATAACTAAAACCGCTACTAGGTGACTAAGACGCAGGTTGCATATACATCATGGATACTCTGGACGGAGGGGTGATTCACATCCCAGGCTGGATGGAGTAAGAGAGCACAAGATTTCATCATGCTACTCAGAATGGTGCACAATTTAAAACTTACAAATTGTTTATTTGTGGAATATTTCCTTTAATATTTTCAGACCATAGTTGACCACAGGTATCCAAAAATCACCAAAGTGAAATTGTGGCTAAGGGGACTACTGTATTGATACATAACCAGAGTACACACAATATGCCTTTTTATAGCTATACATTGGTCTCCGAATATTGTTACTCTCCAATATATACTCTACTGTATCTGCAGAGCTATTGCCCAACTGTGATGAATTTTTTACAAATCTCAATGACTTTTTTTATAGTAATCTTAGATGAAAAGACTTCTTACAAACTAGTAATCAACAACTGAATTTAAGGAGAAGCTTTATAGCAAGACATAAACTCAAAAACAACAATAAAAATCTTGATTTATCCAGATTATTTAGGAAAATAATCATTCAAGTTAGAATTTTACAGAAAGCTGAATATTCATTCTTTCAAAACACACAAAAAGATTGTTTTCAAGTTTATTCAAAAGTATAATAAACCACAAATGTATAGGCCAGTGAATTTTCACAAAATTTTCAGATTTCTGTAACCAGTACCAAAACCAAAAGAACAAGTATTACACCTACAAAATACCCTTCTTTTCTCCTCCAAATTAATATTTATCAAAAGGAAAAGCATTATTTGACTTTTAATAGCTCAGATTAGCTTTACCTGTTTTGTACTTTATATAAATAGAATCATTTATTATGTAACTTTTTGTTTCTGGGTTATTTTGTACATGCTTATGAGATTTGCCCATATTATTATGAGTAGTAATTACTTCATTCTTACAACTTTTATACAGTTCACTGTGTGACATTATTTTTTTTTAATTTTGGATTTTTCTAAAAAAATGTATTGCATTGCTTATCACTATAAATAATATATACTTGGAGCATTTTCTTCCTGATGCAGGTTCCTAGTTTTGAAGATCAGTTACTCTCCTGTGTAGGATATGCTTTTAAGAACACTGAGGTAGTGCAGGGATTTTGGCCCTTCATCCATGTTTTATTTTGATTTTAAGGCTTTTGAGTCATCGTCCTTATTTTCATATTCTATCTTTACTTATTTTTTCCAGTTACTTCTCTCTTTATCTGTTATGATTTGGGAAATATAAATTTTGAACTTAATGAAAGTCATGTCAACTCATTTCAAACAGAGTTAACTGAATGTTTACAATTGGCCTATAAAAACTGGCCCTGGGTTTATGAGATGGATAAGATAAGAAAGTAAACGGCTTACTTTCAAGGGCAGGGTCTCTCCAATCATGTTCAATACAGGATAGGTTTTTATTTTTCCCCAAATCCTTGTGGACTGATAGTTTTGCAAAATAAGACAAAAATAAGATACTAGAAAAAAATGAAAAAGTATATAAAACATAAGCCTGTGTATATATTATTGATTCAACAGTTATCAAATTTTACTCTGTCAAAATAGTATGGAGTTTTCTAAATATATACTATCAATTTCTGTATTTACATCCTTGTGAGCCAGCAATACACAGTTTACAAATCATAACAGTCCATGGACCACTACACCGATCAGTAAATTCTCCACAAAATATTCTAGGTGCAATCTTTGGTTACTTCTGTGTTTGTGACTTTATTCATATAGTCATTAATTAAATTTTTGTCTTCTTCCCTATTTGACCAAATATACATGAAAAAAATGATATTTTGCTTCATTAGTGTTTTCTTTGCTGCCAAATAGAAAGCCTTCAATAACTACTTAGTAAATTAATGAAAAAATGAATAAATGGATTGATGGGTAGATGGAATTAAATTGCATGAATCATAAATTCCCTATTAACCGTTCAAAGAATATTTAGTTTCAGATTTTTACCTGGGTCCCTAATAACTAACTGATATTGTTGTGTTTTATCTGTAGGTAACCCTGTTCTATAGCCATGTTACAGTATAAGTTGTTATTTGTAGACAGGTTTATGTAGTGTATGGGGCTGTTGTCTCCTGCTCAATAGAGTCCTCTTTCTTTCCCTCTAGTCACTCCTCTAAAGCCGTGTACAGTGGAGATATATATACATCTGTTAGTGCTTTTAACCTTCCCCTAGCAAGTCAATATTTTCCTCAAATTTAAAGAAGTATCTGTTTCCTCCAAGGCCTTTTCTCTTAACCTCTAAATCTTAAGTTGTGAAGAATGGAATCTAAGTTTAAAACCATGCATCATCGGAAATACTATCATTGTACTAATGGAACACGTTATCATTGCTGTGATTATTATTATCTCGAATACCATAAAACCTCTTGATTATTTCTAACACTCATATAATAAAATATATTTTATATTGGTAACATCAGGTAAAAAAATTGTTATGGATATCAAAAGTATGAGGAGTACAAGCCAGCATTTTATATTGCCCCCACCTTAAAAATTACACTGTTACACATTGATATCCCTGAAAACAAATGTGTTCATACATATCATGCTAATCATTCACAACGATATTACTCAATTAATTGTTTATTTAATTACCCTATTTGGTAATCGAAACAGGTGTACAGGAACCATATCATGCAGTGATTAAGCTGCACCCATGTTAATAAGTGTGTGTAAAGATTTTTTCACACTTTGTTATTTGACTAAGGCTGTATCTTAGAGACTTGAATACAATTCACTCAATATTTCTATAAAGCTTTTTGAAAATAAATATATTCTTTTTTTTTTTTTTTTTTTTTTTTGAGACGGAGTCTCGCTCTGTCACCCAGGCTGGAGTGCAGTGGCCGGATCTCAGCTCACTGCAAGCTCCGCCTCCCGGGTTCACGCCATTCTCCTGCCTCAGCCTCCCAAGTAACTGGGACTACAGGCGCCCGCCATCTCGCCCGGCTAGTTTTTTGTATTTTTTAGTAGAGACGGGGTTTCACCGTGTTCGCCAGGATGGTCTCGATCTTCTGACCTCGTGATCCACCCGTCTCGGCCTCCCAAAGTGCTGGGATTATAGGCTTGAGCCACCGCGCCCGGCCGAAAATAAATATATTCTATACATAACAGACATTTTTGTATTTGGGAGCCTGCCTAGTATCCATGCCTTTTCCTATGTTTGGAGAAGGCTCCATTGTAAAAATCTTGACTGGAAGCAAATTTCTACCACAATTATAAAAGCTGAAAGCATAAGATTCTAACTTACCAATTTCTTCTGATAAATAGGATTCCAGAATATTAATCTAGATTTGGCCAAGCTTATGAAGCTCCTTGATGTGTGAGTCTTGAGCTAATACTCAAAGACTTGGGCATCATAGAGAATTCTTTATAGCAGAGGCAGTAAGTGTAAGGTTTTAAGGACAACAGCATTTGGTGCTCAGTGCTTTTATTTTTGGCAAGATGAACTGTGGAATGGTGTTTTTACCAATGAAAGCAGTAATTCTGTTAGGAAAGGATTTAGGCTCTTTCCTAATAGAAGAAGACCGTCAGCTTCTTCTATTCTGGTATTTATGTGAGATCCTCGACATCCTTCCAATAAAGTTATTTTTTGTTGTTATTAAGTTGCCAAAGTCAGATTATGATGGTTGCACATAAGAAACTCAACTGATAACTTGGTACCTAAAGTGATGCAGCAGAATCCCAGGAAAGTGATAGCATCTTGGAATATTTATTTGGCTGGACAAAAGTAAAAATATGGCAGAAGTGGCACTGTCTTTGGGCATAGCTCTTGACTGCTTTGAGATCTCTCATTTTCTTTCCTTTGGAAAGTTTGCTCTTAAGATGATACCTCTGGCAACACACCTTCTGTACTGGAAGCCCAGACGGTCACATGTAGATACTGTAGTTGAGAGCCCTAAATGAACTCCCACCATCAACTACCACCCCTATGAGGGCGCAATCTTGGACATTCAGCACAGTAAAGCCTTCACCTCACTGTAGCCACATGAGAAAAAGTGACACTCCAAGAGAGAATCATCCGCTGATGCTGTCAAACCATGGAATACTAATACATTGATGAGTAAAGCTATGAAGTTTGAGGGTGTTTTGCTATACAGCAATAGATATGTAGAAGTAACATATCAGCATCCAACAAGAGATAGAAACCACAACAGCAATTTGAACAGGGAAAATGTAATATAAAATCTGTTAATTAGTAAAAAGTGGTTAACCTCCAAAAAGTAAATGTAAACTTTTGTAGAAGCAACAACTACAGAAAGCTGTTTCTATTCCAAAATAGAGGAGGGGTGAATAACACAGCTCTGTATTTCCATATGACAAGATGCAGCCATACCTCACACAAGTAAAGAAGTTCTCATCCTCTCCTTAACATCAGGAGACATACAGTCTTAATCATCATTATATGAATTGTTGTTTATATTAATTAATCATCAAATTCACTTAGTCTCATTGTATTTACCTTAAAGTTTTATAAAGTTCAAACATGGAGAGGATAATCAATCTTCTGATAGTTTATTTTATTTTATTTTATTTTATTTTATTTCACTGAGATGGAGCTTTGCTCTTGTCACCCAGGCTGGAGTGTAATGGAGCTCACTGCAACCTCTGCCTCCTAGATTCAAGCGATTCTCCTGCCTCAATCTCCCAAGTAGCGGTTGTCACCAGGCTTGGCTAATTTTTGTATTTTTAATAGAGATGGGAGTTGGGGGCAGGCAGTAGTTAGACAATGAGAAGTAAAGTAACCTGTGTTTTGACCTGAAGAATATATCTTGTGCCCCAGACCATCTGACTTACAGAAACTATACTGACGTGAGAAGCCCCTGAAATTTTGTGGGGCTTATTTCTGTCTCTCTGACTCATATATGTATTACTAAGATATCTAAAAATTTACTATTTCCAGCTCATCCAGTCCAATTTCAACAATACTGTCAATTTATAGAAACAATGTGATGTTTTGTGGAATGTGGTGATCAAGACCTCTGAAGACTGTATTATGCACAGAGGGGAAGAGATGTAACCCTGAGGTATGGCTGTGAGAATGTACCGTTGATGGTGCTAGATGAGGCAAACTTCTGGTGGTCCTTGCAATTTTTGCATGGAGAAAAAGGAATTGGTTAGGTCAGTATCTGAAAACAAAGTCTCAAGCACTATATTGATTTTTATAGTAAAAATATTATATCTGGATTATTAACTGCAAACAGAGTCATCAAAATTGTTCTCTAAGATACATCCAACTTTTGTGTATGTCAAATAGTCAAGTTAAATGAAGATATGATAAGTATCACCACCTTGCATTTTTACAAGTGTATATGATGACAGTACAAATATTTTCAAAGCCTTTAAACATTGTTTCTTGTTTAATATCTGAATAGGGAGAAAAAGGCCCACTGGCTTTCATTTAGACCTTGTTGTTGTTGTGGCCTTTATGCACGGGCCACAAAGCTAGTGTGGATTTTGCCAGTTGCCAAGTGTGTTTTTTTAAATACATATTCAGAAACTGGAAAAACAGCTATGGAATTGATCTGTAGGCCAACTAGGAGCCCACTGTGACAAACTGGGGCTAAGATTTAAGCTTTCCCCAACTACCATTACCTCCTGCTTTGTCTGGTGAACAATGACAAAAAATTTTGAAGGGTTCTGGGCACAATGGAGTCGAAAAGCTGCTGTTATAATAATAGAGAAACTTGCTGGAAGGCAAGGACTCATAACCTATGAAAGTTGATGCTGTGATTGAATAATAGTAGGCTCCCTACATAACAATCCACTAACTTTTATGTGGGACAAATCATATAGGTAAAAGGAAAGTTCTTTCCTCCTGCTCTGATCTTGCAGTGACCTTCTAGTGTCCATTACAGCATCCAATCAAAGTCTAAAATCTCAAATCCAATCATCTCAATAGTCCCCCCAAATCACATCATCTGAATTCGTTAAGTAATCCATTAGGTATAGCACCTGGGAACAATTTCTCTCCATATGTGAATAAGTGACATTAAAAAGACATTTTCTCTACCCAACCACAATGGTGGGACAGGCATAGCATAACAGTTACAGACATTATGGTTCAAACAGAGAGGAAATTGAATATAAAATGGAGTAAGCATTCTAAAATAGTTTCAAAATCAAGCCCAGCAAGCTCCATTTGTTTCACGACCTGGAGTAATTCTTTGTGGCTCTGGTCTCTGCTGACCTCACAAATTATCCTTCCATTTTAATGATAGTTAGCAGGATTTGCAGGTGAATAGTTTTTTTGTTTGTTTGTTTGTTTTTTAACTCAAGGGTATAGAAATTTATTTTTTAAATTTAAGCACAGTCCTAAAATTATTTAGAAACTACATGGAAAATGAAAACGACAGAGTGTCAAAACTGCTTTGCAAGTGTTAGTTTAACTTCAAGATATAAAACATTAGGAGAATCAATCAAAATACATGATTTGAAGTTCACATTCATGTATTTCCCATGACTCCATTATGAGACTATATCAGTCAGGATAATCTAGACAAAAGATTAGCAAATAGGACTCCATGGACCAAACCTGACTTGCCAACACCAACTTTTACTTTGCTTTTAATATTTTTATTGTGATGAGAACATGTAATGTGAGATCTATTATCTTAACAAATCACTAAATATACAATATAGTATTGTTAAGCATAAGCAAAATGTTATGCAGCAGATCTCTAGGACTTATTCATCTTGTATAAATGAAATTTTACACAACTTGAATAGCAACTCCCCACTTCTCCCTATCCCCAGCCCCTGACAACTACCATTCTACTATCTGTTTCAATTAGTTTGACTATTTTAGATACTTATGTAAGTGGAATCATGCAGTATTTGCTCTTATGTGACAGGTTTATTTTATTTAACATAATGTCCTGCAGGTTCACCCATGTTGTCACACATTGCAGATTTTTATTTGTTAATGGTAAAATAATATTCCATTGAGTGCGTATACCACATTGTATTTATATATCCATCCATTGATAAACATTTAGGTTGTTTTTAAATCTTGGCTATTGTGAATACTGAGATGAAAATAAAACAGAAATAAATTTTTGAGATTCTGACTTCAATTCTTTTTTTTTTTTTTTGAGACAGAGTCTAGCTCTGTTACCCAGGCTGGAGTGCAATGGCACGATCTTGGCTCACTGCAACCTCCGCCCCCTGGGTTCAACCAATTCTTCTACCTCAGCCTCCCGAGTAGCTGGGATTACAGGCGCAGGCCACCACACCTGGCTAATTTTTGTATTTTTAGTAGAGACGTGGTTTCACCATGTTGGTCAGTCTGGTCTTGAACTCCTGACCTTGTGATCCACCTGCCTCGGCCTCCCAAAGTGCTGGGATTACAGGTGTGAGCCACTGCACCCGCCCAGCTTCAATTATTTTAATAAATACCCAGAAGTAGGATTGATGGATCATATGATAATTCTATTTTTAATATATTGAGGAGTCACTATACTGTTTCTCATAGAGACTATGTTACTGAAACATGAGAGGTTTGGTCTAGGTCCTGCTGCTCCCGCACAGAAAGCCAATCAGAGACAATGATTATTGCCAAGGAAGTGGGCTTTTAATTGGGGGCACAGTGAAGGAGATGGGAGATCAGTCTCAAATCCAACTCCCTGACCAACTAAAATTAGGGATTCATATGAAAGGGAAGAAATGTAACTATGTATGGAAAAACAGGAACTCAGGAGGAGTAAGAAGGCAATCATAATGAATGAAGGGCCTGGTTCTCACTGTCTAGATGGGATGTTTCAGTTCTTTGGTAACTTTTGAGAGGTCTGGTTTCTCATTGTCAGGATCTGCTGTTTCAAGCTTAAAACCAGAAGGGTCAATTTCTATGTTTATCAAAAACAAAATAAAACAAAACAAAACAAAAAACAAAGCTGTCTGTGGGACAGTTTCAGTCCCCTCTTTGTATTGATTGATTCCTTAGTCATTGGGAATCTGGTTGTCAATGTTTCTGGCTGCTTCATGCTGATAAGGGGGTGTCCTTTGCAGCTCCATACCATGGGTGACCACGTGGCCACCCAGGAATCAAAGGTTAATCTAATACTGTAGTTATCTTCTGAAACACAATTTTTCTCTCCATAGTCCTCCACTTCTACCAAAGACTAATCACAGCAGGACCAACTTACCTACCAAATAATCTTCAGTCCCATATACTTGGCCTGATTACCCACACAAAGTGCAGCAAGAATCATTGTCTACAAAGGCTCTTCTAAATTGGCTTTGCTGGAACCTCTCACAAGGTCATTTCAGTCAAAGCCATGGGAAAATAATTAGTTCCTTCAACTGTGTCCCGTTATAAAAGGAAACAGATTCTTATTAAACGTATGCAAACAAACACATTGCCATAAATTAAGAATCACAAATAGTTTACAAATTCCGGAGAAATTAGGCAAAGAGAGATAAATATGCCTCAAATTCTGTATACTCTACTCAGTATACCTAAAGTGTATTTAAAAGCTATAAATAGCTCAAAAAAAGTTCTCCAGACCCTGAAAAAACAAAACAATCATCAACATTTCAAATTTAAAAAGCCATAAAAATTATTTCAGTTCTCCATTAGTTCAGTCTATTCAACCAACTCCTGCTCTGCTTCATATTGGGTTAGTAGTCTTCGTGAACACATTAGTCTTTTAATTAGGGTCCCAGAAGGTTTCTCTCTAATCCAGTGATACAATTTCCAAAGTTATGAGAAACTTGCATTCAAGAGTCCTTTCCATGAGCTCCCCCAAAGAAGCAAGCTCTGGACTGTAGTTGATTATAAGTCACTTTTGGGAAGAATCAACACAAAACAATTGTGAATGACAAAAGTCTTAGGGCAGCCATAAGTAAAGACACAGTTAGCAAGGAAATTTCGTTATTTCTGTTGTCATACAAAAATTTAAAATAATAATTGCAATCATTACTGACAACATAATCACACACATCAGAATTTCAGGAATGTTGCACAATCCTGGAACACATATTAACACATCTATATAAATACAACTCGAATGAAGCTAAATAGTACCTCACATTTGACAATGCTTCCTGCGTAATTTTACATAACAAATAGCCTAATATGTTTCACTCGGACTTCAGGGGACCCAATATCCAAAAACAGTTACTTTGAGGTCAAAAAGACTGAATTTAAAACTTAAAATTTTGCCATTGGAAAATATGTCAAATATTAAAGTTTTAAGATACTTGATATGACAAAATATAATCACAAGTTACTCTAAAATAGTCATTCATTTAGCCAAGATGATAATATGAAGACATTTACCCTTTGATAGTGAGTAGACTCAATTTCCCAAACAATAAGATCTAATAAAGATAGCATGAGGCCAAATAAATCTGTGTCTCCCCTATCCTTCTTTTCTCCCCTGCATTTTACTCATAACGTAAACAAAAATCTCTTATTATCCCTTACATAAAATTTTTTTTCAGAAAAGAAAACCAAATTTTACCTTTGTATAGTATATTATTAATGTTAAAACTAATTTTAATAAAACCTTATAAACAAATTATCTAATTTTAATCAGTTTGACCATAAGGCAAGATTTCCATAAACCTTTTATAAACTTTTACAACTTGCTATTAAAGAGCAGACCAGTGCTTCAAGAAAACCCTGTTATTCTGACACATGGGCTCCAACACTGGCCTTGCATTAGTATGCTTTTGATATTAATATTTAATTTATAGAAAAACTCTGATCTAAGTTTACCCCTCAGAATTGACCCTGACAATTTCATATGCCCACCTCTTCTGTGATAGTCCCTGAGCCTAGATGGATTGAATGGTTGTAATTTCTGGCCCTGTGTCTCACAAAAGCAGTTCATTTTTATTGTCACCTTCACCCAGGTTTGAAGACAAGACTTTGACTTGTGTCAATGCTCAAGATTTAGCTGAAGTAGGTGACTTTTTCAGGCCCAGAACTCCAAGCCTGTAACTTAACAGCACAAGAATTAGTTAATAGGATATTTATATTATAGAAAGTCCTTTAATTCCCTCTAACATGTTACAAGTTAAAACACTGTGATTCGGAGTATAGGAATTACTGCCTGCAGCACTTCAAATCACTGTATGAAAGCAATTAGGTTATTCATTGTGTATGTCTAATTGCTAGCATTCTAGTAACAGGACTGTGACGAAAAACATGAAAAATATGATAGGTCCTACACCAAAGTTAGCAAAGTAAGACAACTAGTGTTTCTACCCATCATTAAAAAATGGCAAATGCAAACATCAGCTTTGGAAATTCAATAGGAGGATAAATAATCTTTCATTTAAATACCATACAACAAAACAGGGATGAAGTAAGAACAAGCACAAGGTAATTTCTTTTCAGCTATTTTGAAAGAGCATCATCACACATTACCAAGATTAGTTTCCAGATACAGTACTGACAACTGATTAGGCAATTTCCACCATTAAAATCTTCAAACCAGTGGAACACTTGTATATATTTTGTTTTCAAGTACATACATGAAGCCACATCAGTGATAAATGTCTTGGGATAAAAAAATCACTAGAAAGTCTCACATATTTTTATTACTACTTAATCCAAGTGAACATCACTACACTTCAATATTGGCAAAGATAACAAAATTAGTTTGA
Source organism: Macaca thibetana thibetana (assembly GCF_024542745.1). Taxonomy (NCBI): domain Eukaryota; kingdom Metazoa; phylum Chordata; class Mammalia; order Primates; family Cercopithecidae; genus Macaca; species Macaca thibetana. The sequence continues at coordinate 59,928,383 of NC_065584.1, forward strand.
TATAAATCCCAATGAATATAATTTCCTTGCAGACAAGGCCAATCTTTGCTGAACACTAACACTTTGTACTTGTATCACAGATTTTTTTCATTACTTAAAGGAGGAGATTCGAAAACAACTCAAATTATTGATTAAATTGAATTACCTTGGAAATAAACACGATTTAAACATTTTTATTCTCACCTAACAAATACCAAAATAATGTACTGTTTTGGCTTAGAACTTGTAAACATAAGTCTTTTATTTTTATTTTACATTTTGCTGGGAACCTTAAAGCTCACATAGCCCTCTAGATCACCAGAAGCAAACAAAATCAATCAAATTTTAAGTGGCTGGTATCCTCTATCAATTTTTTGCAGGCTGAAAAAGGTAGCTTAGGAATTTTAGATACATAGAACCACTGAGAAGTTGCTGGAAATGCAAAGGGAACAAAATGGTTATTCATAAATAGAATCAAATAAAAGCCTTCCATTAGAACCTAAAAAATTCAATGGTTTTATATATATGTACATGTAAATAAAACCCAAAGAATTTTACCTATGCAGACAAGCAAATATAATATTAAATAATGCAATGCAGACATTTATGTGAAATTTGGCTCCATGTTAAATCTGGCTTCATGCCTAACTATGTTTAAAAAGAATTGCCAAACTGCCAATGTATTTTATTACAGTATTTCTTAATTTACCTTCATCAAGACTAAGAACTTTAGCTATGAGCAGGGTTAATTAGACACTTCTCCAATTTCCTATCAGGTTTTAAATAATATTTCACTATCTAAATTTTTTCAACTTTTATTTTCTCTGAAGGTGCACAGAGATACACATACAGAGAAATAGGAGAAAAACTGCATATGACTTACTCACACTATCTATAACATTCTTGGACTTTTTGTTTCATCCTAATTTTTTTTTCTTTACAAACTTCCATACCAAAAACACATCTTCATATCCATAACTTTTTCACATCTCTCTCCTCTTTCCTACTGTTTTAATAAATAACCTTTTCCAGTCTGTAATGTGAATTCATCTTTAGATAACTTCTGAATTAGACAAAATTATTCTTTTTCTCAATAAAACACATCTTTTTGGCACATTTCATATACAGAATTATATCTTAACTAGAATTCTTATCTTTAGTAACCTTAAATTTTAGTGAAAACCTAGAAGGGAAGAGATCCTAAACTCTCAGATGTTCTGGGGGCCTCTAAATCTGTGTATGCATCTTCTCTGGACTTGTTCATGTAAATTCTCCATTAGAGAGATTTTCCTATTTCTTTTTTCAGAAGTTTGTAATGGCTTCCTCCCTCTGGTGTGCCTCTGCTGTACTGTGGCTTCTGGAGCTGAAGCAATTCCTAGGGTCTCTTATTTCATTATTGGTAGCTTCTAGGAATCCAGATTATGCCAGGTCTTGTCCACATTCCAATACAGGTGAAAATAAAACCAGTCCTTTGGGCAGTCACCTTAAAAGTCCAAACACTGGACAGATGTTCCAATTGTTTATTTTCCTCCCCTGCAATAAGCCAGGAGCTGAAAGACTTTCCAAGCATGCTACATTAAGCTGGATTTTGTCATGTGAACATGTGCTAGAATAAGTCTCCACCTTTGTTCTCAGAAGCCCTCGGGCATCTAAATTTGCCAGGTACTATCAGTTCTCTGTGAGAGGCAGACAGATGTCAGTTTCTCAGGCAACCTCTTGAAAAGTTGGAATATTGGACTCATACTTTAACTCTTTTCCTCTCCAGGGAGAGGCTAAGTTTGGGGGGTTTCATGTGCTTTCTCTGCACTGAGCCAGGATAGGGGCTATGGTTGTCCAACCCATGGCCCATGGGCCTTATGTTACCCAAGACAACTTTGAATGCAGCCCAACAGAAATTTGTAAACTTTTTAAAAACATTACAAGATTTCTTTGCCCTTTTTTTTTTTTTTTTCTTTTAGCTCATCCGATATTGTTAGTGTTAGTGTATTTTATATGTGGCCCAAGACAGTTCTTCTTTCAATGTGGCCCAAGGAAGCCAAAAGATTGGACACCTCTGGGCTATAATGAGTGCCTGTGTTTTAGTCCAACTTCTGTCTTTGTTCTCAGCAGTTCCCAATATGAGTCCTTTCCTGTCAGTGTTCAGATTCAGGAAAAACAGAAATCAGTCCCCCATGCAGCAGCCAAAGGAGACAACATTGGATATACAATTCAGCTCTTTCATTTTCTCTCCAGGAAGAAGCTAGGCCCTTGGGATTTCCTCTGAATTGCATTGCGCCAGTGGGATTACAGTAAAAAGGATCCTCAAATTTTACTAAAACTTTAATCTAACTAGCTTCATTCTTTTCTGGAGTACTGGAGCCACTCAACTGGTTTCTTAATTTCTCACCAAGGAAACTGGTTCATGTATTATTGTTGAATCAGTGTGTCCATGGGGAGAAAATGGGGAGAGAGCCTCTTATTCTGCCATCTTGCTCCACTCTACATATGACTACTTTAATCAGCCTAGTTTTTACCACTAGAGTTTTTGGGGTGAAACATTCTTTCATTTTTTACTCTCTGTCACTTTTAGTCCAACCAGATAGTTTTTCTCTAGACATAAAAATTTCAGGAACTTTCTGTGTATATCACAGGAATTTGCTCTAATATACAAGAGACTTATTAAGAGATCTTACATAAATAATCCCTTCTTGATTTTTGCTACTATTGAGGAACATTGACCTCAAGTTTTCTAGAGGTCCTATGGTTTAATTGAGAAGTTCTGTGAGTGACACCCTTAATCTTAAAAAAAAAAAAAAAAAAGGCTTTTTGTGTGACGAAATACTCATATCTTTTGATCTTTATGAGGTTTCAGGAAAGAGTTTTAAGGTCACATTCCCAGCATTTTCTATAGATCACACTTTCCTGATTGTAAATTTCTTTTATCTTACCATAGTTGCAATATGGATTGGCTGAGAATTTCCAAAAATCATCAGTCCTTGTCCTTTCAGTATAATAATTCTTCTCTCAATTTCTCTCTCTTTTCTCAAATTTTACTATCCCCACCAAGCATAAATCAGGTCACATCTTCAAAACTTTGCTTGGAAAAGTCCTTAACTAAATATCATACCATAGTTCATTGAATCAATCCCTATTAATGTATATTTGCACTGTATTATATTCCTCTTCTTTTAGAAATAGTACTACATTTTGTTTCCTGTACACATGTCTATTTGTATACTTTTGCCAGTATATGTTTGGGATAGGAAAGAATTCTGGATACAAGGGAAAATGTGTATGTGATATCGTCAAGTTGCCTAACTTCTTTCCATACTTGTTGCACTATCTTGTGCTAAATGAGAATGCTTATTCACCAAGTCTTACTAACATAATACTTTCAAACTTTTAAAACTTTTTCCATTACAATAGATGAAAAAAGACATATAGTGCACATTCATTTTGCATTTTTGCATTAGTCTGTTTGCATTGCTATAAAGGAATGGCAACTGGGTAATTTATAAAGAAAAGAGGTTTATTTTGGTTCATTTTCCTATAGGCTATATAAGCATGGCACTAACATCTGCACAGCTTCTGGTGGGGGCCTCAGGAAGCTAACAATCATGGCAGAAGAGGACAAGGAAGCAGGTGTATCACATAATGAGAGAGCAAGAGGAAGGATGTCATACTCTTTTAAACAAGCCGATCTCACATGAACTTGTATGGTGGGAGCTCACCATTATCAAGACGACATCGCCAAGCCACTCATGAGGGATCTTCTCCCATGACCCACACACCTCCCACTGGGCTCACTATCAACTTTGGAGGTCACATTACAACATGAGATTTGGAGAGGACAAAACATCCAAACCATATCATATTGTGATTAAGAATGAGCACCTTTTCCTCTTGTTCATTCATTTGTGAAGATTATTTTCCCTGTGTATAGAATACTTAACTTTTAATATTTTGAAGATATCATTTCCCTGCCATCTGGCTTTAATTTTTTTCTGTTGAGGAATCTGACTTCAATCCTATTTTAAATTCTTTGCAGGTAACCCATCTTTTTTTCCGGGTGCTTTAATGATTTCTCTTTGTTTGTTTTGTTTAGTTTTAGTAGCACATTTATCTTATTATGTGGAAGTGCATTTTCTTCATTTGACTTCTTTCTGATAAATATAATGGCTAAATATAATTTCAACTTTTTATTTTACATTCAGGGGGTGCATGTACAAGTTTATTACATGGGTATACTGTGTGATGCTGAGGTGTGGGATACAAATAATTCTGTCCCCAGGTTGTGACCATAGTACCCAATAGTTAGTTTTTCAATGCGGAACCCCCAAGTTCCCTTCCCTCTCTAGTAGTCCCTAGTGTCTATTGTTGCCATCTTTACACTCATGAACACTCCATGTTCAGTTCTCACTTACAAGTGAGGATATGCAGTATTTGGTTTTCTGTTCCTGTATTAATTCTGTGTTCATCCTGTGCTTGGGATAATGGTTTCCATGTTGCCTCAAAGAATATAATTCCATTCTTTTTTTATGGCTGTGTATTATTCCATGGTGTATATGTACTATATTTTCTTTTTCCACCATTGGTTCACACATAGGTTGATTCCTTGTCTTTGCCATTATGAATAGTGCTGCGATGAACATACAAGTGCATGTGTCTTTTGGGTAGAACAATGTATTTACTTTTGGATATATACCCAGTAATGGGGTTGCTAGGTCAAATAAGAGTTCTGTTTAAAGTTCTTTGAGAAATCTAAAAACTACTTTCCACAGTGACTGAACTAATTTATATTGTCACAAATAGTGTATAAGGATTCTTTTTTCTCCACAGCCTTGCCAACATCTATTGTTTTTTAAGTTGTTTATAATAGTCATTCTGACTGGTGGTGAGATTGTATCTCACAGAATTTTTGATTTGTATATCTCTGATGATTACTGATGTTGAGCATTTTTTCATGTACTTGTGACTGCTTGTATGTCTTCTTTGGAGAAGTGACTGTTCATGTCTTTGCCCACTTTTTAATGGGGTTATTAGTTTTTTGTTTGTTTAATCATTTAAGTTCCTTATAAATCATTTTTAGATGCATGGTTTGTAAATGTTCTCTCCCATTATGTAGGCTGCCCATTTATTCTGATAATAGTTTCTTTTACTGTGCAGAAGTTCTTTAGTTTACTTAGGTCTCATTTGTCAATTTTTGTTTTCGTTGCAATTGCTTTTGAGGACTTAGTCATAAATTCTTTCTAAATTTAATGTCTTAACATTAAAGACAATGTTAAGAATGGTGTTTCCTAGGTTTTCTTCTAGGATTCTTAAAGTTTGAAATCTTACATTTAAATCTTTAATCCATCTTGAGTTCATTTTTGGATATGGTGAAAGGTAGGAATCAAGTTGCATTCTTCCGCATATGGTTAACAAGCTATTCCAGCACCATTTATTGAAAAGGGAGTCCTTTCTCTATCGATTATTTTCATCAACTTTGTCAAATATCAGATGGTTATAAGTGTGCAGCTTTACATCTGGGTTCTCTACTCTGTCCCACTGGTCTGTGTGTCTGTTTTTTGTACAAGTACCACGTTGCTTTGGTTATTGTAGCCTTACAGTACAGTTTGAAGTTGGGTAATGTGGTGCTTCTAGCTTCATTCCTTTTGCTTAGGATTGCTTTGGCTTTCAGTTTTCTTTTTTTTGGGGGGGGGGGAGTTCTATATGAATTTTAGAGTAGCTTTTTTTCTAGTTCTGTGGAAAATGACATTGCTAGTTGGAGAGAAATAGCATTGAATCTATAGATTGCCTTGGGCAGTATGGCCATTTTAACAATATTGATTCTTCCAATCCATGAACATGAATGTTTTTCCAATTGTTCATGGAATCTGTGAATTCTTTTAGCAGCGTTTTGTTTTGTAGTTCTTGTAGAGATCTTTCACCTGCTTGCTTAGATGTATTCCTAGGTGTGTTATGTTTTTTTGTAGCTACTGTGTTTTTGATTTGGCTCTCAGCTTGAACATTATTGGTGTATAGAAATGCTACTGAATTTTGTACATTGATTTTGTATCCTAAAGCTTTACTGAAGTTGTTTTATTAGTGTCGGACCTTTTGGCAGAGTCTTTAAGGTTTTCTAGGTATAGAATCATATCGTCAATGAAGAAAGATAGTTTTACTTCTTTTCTTATTTGGATGCCTTTTATTTCTTTCTTGGATGTGTGATTGCTCTGGCTGGGACTTCTAGTACTATTTTGATTAGAAGTAGTAAGTGTGGGGGCATACTTGTCTTGTTCTGTTCTCAAGGGGAATGTTTCCAATTTTTGCCCTTCAGTATGATGTTTGCTGAGGGTTTTTTCATAGATGGCTCTTATAGTTAGGGGTATGTCCCTTCAATGCCTTGTTTGCTGGGGGTGGGGGAGAGGGGCGTTATCATGAAGGGATGTTGGATCTTATCAAAGGCTTTTTCTGTGTCTACTGAGATAATCATGTGGTTTTTATTTTATTTCTGTTAATGTGGTGAATCACATTTATTGATTTGTGCATGTTGAAACAATTGAAACAATCTTGCAACCCAGGAATGAAGCCTACCTGATCATGAAGAATTAACTTTCTGATGTGCTGCTGGATTTGATTTGCTAGTATTGTGTTGAGGATTTTTGAACTGGCCTGTAGTTTTCTTTTTTTCATTGTGTCTTTGCCAGGTTTGCTATAAGGGGGATTCTGGTTTCTTAGAATGAATTAGGGAGGAGTCCCTTTTCCTCAGCTTTTTGGAATAGTTTCAGTAGATTTTGTCCTACCTCTTCTTTGTATGTCTGATAAAATTTGTCTCTGAATTCATCTGGTCTGGGGCTTTTTTTTTTTTTGCTAGGTTTTTATTATTGATTCAATTTTGGAACTGGATATTGGTTTATTGCAGTTTTCAATTTCTTCCTAATTTAATCTTGGGAGTTGTGTGCTTCCAGGAATTTATCCAGTTTTTCCAGATTTTCTAGTTTGTGTGCATAGAGGTATTCATAATAGTCTCAGAATCTTTTGTGTTTTTGTGGGATCAGTTCTAATGTCCCCTTTGTCATTTCTGATTGTGCTTATTTGGATTTTGTCTTTGTTATTCTAGCCAGAGATCTATCAATCTCAGTTACCTTTTCCAAGAACCAAATTTTGAACTTGTTGATTCTTTGTATAGGCTTTGGGATTTCAACTGCATTCAGTACTGCTCTTATTTTAGTTATTTCTTTTCTTCTGCTGTGTTTGTGGTTAGTTTGTTCTTTCTTTTCTAGTTCCTCCAGGTGTGATGTTACATCATTAATTTGAGATCTTTCTAACTTCTTGATGCAGACATTTAGCCTTATAAACTTTCCTCTCAACACTGCTTTTGTTGCATCCCTGGGATTTTGGTACTTTGTGTCTCTGTTTTCATTTACGTCAAATAATTTTTTTTAAAATTTCTGTCTTAATTTTGATGTTTACCCAAAAGTCATTCAGGAGCAAGTTGTTTCATTTCCATGTAATTGTGAGATTTGTGGAGATCTTGATATTGATTTCAAGTTTTATTCTACTGTGGTCTGAGAGTACAGTTGGTAGGATTTTGATTTTTTTGAATGTATTGAGACTTTCTTTATTACTGAGAATGTGGTCAATCCTGGAATGTGTTCTGTGTGTAGACGAGAAGAATGTATATTCTATGGTTGATGGGTGGAGTATTCTGTAGATGTTTATTAGGTCCTATTGGTCAAGTGTTGAATTTAAATCCAGAATTTATTAGTTTTCTGCCACAGCGATCCATCTAATGCCGTCAGTGGGGTTTTGAAGGCCCCCACTATTACTGTGTGACTGTGGAAGTCTTTTCTTAGATCCAAATGTAGTGGTCTTATGTATCTGGCTGCTCCTATGTTGAGTGTATATGTATTTAGGGTAGTTACGTCTTCTTGTTAAATTGAATCCTTTATCATTATGTAATGTCCTTCTTTGTCTTTTTTGCTGTTGTTGGTTTAAAGTCTACTGTACCTGATGTAAGAATAGTGATCCTTTTTTTGTTTTCCTTTTGTACGACAGGTCTTTCTCCAACCCTTTACTTTGAGTCTATGGGTGTCATTACACATTTGCTTCTTAATCTGAGGCTTTACATTATCATCTGTTTTAAAATTTTTCAGTTATCATATCTTTAAATTTTAATACTTTTTCCTCTTTGGAATCCAATAATGTATACATCGACTATTTTTATTGATCTCTTGTCTCATATGCTCTCTTCTGTATTTTCTATTCCTCTGTATTTTCTTTCTATATTTGGGAAATTATCTTCTGATCTATCATTGAGTTCAATAGTCTTTCTTCATCTATATCAAAACTGTTATTAAATCAATCTTTGAGTTCTTGATTTCAGTTTCTCAATTTTCCAGTTATAGAGTTTCTCAGATTATTATCACAGTGTCCATTTCTGTGTAAATCATTTATTTTAGTTCCTGGAATATTGTAGGGATAGACTTTGTTTTCCCTATATATAGACCACAACTATCTTTCTTCCCTATAGATATTTCTATTTTATGTTTCCTTGGGCTGTTATCACTCTATTGGTATAACAGTACTGTGATGAACAAGCACCAGTTAGGTGGCTAACATAACAGAAATATATTTTCTCACAATTTTGGCTTGTAGATGGCCATCTTCATCTGATGTTTTCACATCATTTTCCCTCTGTGTCTGTTTTAGTATCCTCCTCTTATAATCACATCAGATAATATCAGATAAAACTCATCCATTGTCCTTATTTTATCTAAGTCACCACTTTACAGGCCCTATCTTCAAACAGAATCACATTCTGAGGTACTAGAAGTTAAAACTTCAATATATGAATTTGGGACAGAGGTGGCACAATTCAGACAACAGCAATCAATTTGCCTTATTTCTTCATATATTTGGATATACTGGATTGAGCCACCAGTATTGTTTACTTTAAAATGAATTGTAGAGCTTCCAGCCTCAGTAGCATGAGCCTGTAATCCTAGCTAGTCTGCAGGCTGAGGTGGGAGGATGGCTTGAGCCCAGGAGTTCAAGTTCAGCCTTGGTAACATAGCAAAACCCCATCTCTAAAATATAAAGAAACTAAAAATAATTGGAAAATAAATAAATTGTAGAACTTACTTGAGAGTTGAGGCAATATGATATTATCTGATTACCTTAATCATATAAGTGCTGGAATTGATTTAAAGCTGTGATTCAGACCCAGTGAGAGTTAGTCTACTTCAGTTCCATCTTTACTCCTAAATTGCAGATCTTTCGGGTTTCAAATTAAACTTGGTATTTTACCATGCTTTATTTTTTTAGTGGATCCTAAATCACAACTTTACCCTGCTAGGCCTTTGAAATTGTTGAAATATTTTGCTTTGCTTTTCAGCCTCTTGGCCACATCTTCAGGAACATGCTAATTCTTTGTGTGAAGAGAAGGGAAAGTGACCTCAATGCTTGGGTTACTATTCTAGGTTTTCTTATCTCTTAAATCTTAGCCCCACAATTCTCACTAGCTTGTTAGTTCTCTTGTTTAGATAGACAGACAGACAGACAAACACATAGATTGATGTAGATGTAGATATGTAGCTATACAGAAATTCTCATTACAAAATAGTGATTTTTCAGTGGCAATTTTCATCCAAATTACCAGATTGTCATTACCAGGAAAAAGGCTCCACCCCACTGATACTTCTTAATGAGCTCAAATTAGCTATGACAGCAAGGATACTGGAGAAAGAAAGAACTAAAAATGAGTTTTTTTATTGATACATATTTCAAGTGCTTTTAATTATTATTTGAGAGGTAAACAATTAGTGTTAGAGACATTTACTATATTACTGCCCTCCTTCTTTTTGAAAGCATCCCTGGAAACTTATGCTTTCAAATATTTTCTTCAAAAATTGATTTAGACAGATAAAATAAACATCTTTGAGTCAAAGAATTTTAAGAAATGCATATATTTTCAATGCTTGCTGAATTAGAAAAATAAATGGCAATTATACACTATCTGCAAAATAAACAAGATAGGTAATTTTCAATTCTGCATGCTGGAAGTCATTGTTTCTGAGTGTGAATTCTTTAGGGAGTTTAAAAATTAAGATTAAAGATAACAGTCATTATAAGCCATATGCAGTGGCTCATGCTGCTAACCACAGCACTTTGGGATGCTGAGTTGGGAGAATTGCTTGAGGCCTGGAGTTCAAGACTAGTCTGGGAAACAAAGTGAGAGCAAGTCTCTACAAAATATATACATATTAAAAATTAGCCAGAAGTGATGGTGCATCCCTATAGTCCTTTAGATAATCTGGAGGTTAAGGTGGAAGAATATCATGAGCTCAGGAGTTTGAGGCTGTGGTGAGCTAGATTACACCATGCACTCCAGCCTAGCTAACAGAAAAAAACTCTGACTTTAAAATTAATAATAATAATAACAATAATATTCACTATAAGTTACTTGAAATAATCTGTCATGAGCTTTGATTTTCTATACATAATTTTATTTTATACTTACTAGTTTTCAACATTGTGTGATAAATCAATATTTTGTGTTTACTTGAATGTTTTATTAACTAAATGTGATATTATTTGAATAGTGATACTATTTATTTGCATCATATCATTGAAGGAGGGCAAATATAACTATTTTATTACAAACCTAGACTTTCTTAAAAGTGATAATTAACCAGGTATGTTTTCACAATTTCCTGTTTACAACTCTTTCTAACATTATTAATTCAATATGGAAAATAAACATGAGACTCACTTTATTTTGAAATGTAAAGAAGTAACTCAAAATTCACTAGCAGTTCTTTATTTCTAAGCTAACAAGAGGAAAGGTTACATTTCAGCAGAAAAGGCAGTTCACTGAGTCAGATAAGCAATAATTGTATCCTTTGGGCATTTGTTTATCAAATAAAGAAGCCTTGAATAAATATGGAATTACTCTATGTTGTGGGGAAAGACAACATTTAAAAAATATATACTGCATTATGTCATCATCAAAATTAATTATTTTGAGCATTTGCAAATTCAAAGCTGGATTTTAAATTAACAGATATGTCCCAAGAAAAAGAAAATTATTCTGAAACACTTCTAATCATCCTAAAATAAGTCTTTCAACATAGATTATGATTTATGCCCAAATAAAATAATTACTTGAAAACTTGGGTTAAAGTTAGAATGTAATGCTATAATCTAAGCATATTATTAATAAAATTACAGTTTCTTAGCAAATTAATCCAATTTGAGGTATGAAGACATAGCAAGTCTCTTAAAAGTCAGTGTGTGCCTTTCACAATCTTTGAGCCTGGGACACTGTTTTTCTGACTAATTCCAAACCTGTAGAGTGAAAGCATGTATTTTACTGTGTCATTATACATTTTTGTTCAATTAACTAAATCCAGATTTTGTTCATTTCTAATTAAAACATTTTTCAACAAAATTTTTGGAAAAACCGTATGCTTGTTAGGAAGGTAAAGCATGGTGTGACTAGAGAGTGGTTTGTCTTTAGATTAGACTTAATAATAAAATGACAGGATGAGTGTTACTTGCTTTAAAAGACTCTTGAAAAATAGAATAATTAATATGTTCCTTTGTTGATGTGAGTATTAACTGAAAGGAATGTGAATGGGGGAGGAATTTGGAAGTGCTTACAATATTCTGTTTGTTTCATCTGTGTGCTAGTTACATCAGTGTGTTCAGTTTGAGAAAATTCATTTTACTGTACACTTATGATATATGCACTTTTCTGTGTATATTACAATTCCATGAAGATTTTAAAACCTAAATTGGGATAGGACACATTAAAATGTATAGCAAATGTTAATATTTACTGAAACTGAATGGCAGGATATATGGGGTCTTATGCTCTGCTTTTAGAATTTTGACATATTTTGAAATTTTAAAAATAAAAAGATTTTTAGGCTGGGCACAGTGGCTCACGCCTGTAATCCCAACACTTTGGGAGGCCGAGGCGGGCGGATCACGAGGTCAGAAGATCGAGACCATCCTGGCTAACACGGTGAAACCCCGTCTCTACTAAAAATACAAAAAATTAGCCGCGCGAGGTGGCAGGCGCCTGTAGTTCCAGCTACTCGGGAGGCTGAGGCAGGAGAATTGCGTGAACCCGGGAGGCGGAGCTTGCAGTGAGCCGAGATCGCGCCACTGCACTCCAGCCTGGGCGACAGAGCAAGACTCCATATCAAAAAAAAAATAAAAAACAAAAAATTAAAAATTAAAAGATTTTTAAAATAAAGTAAGATGATGCAAGATGGATACCTGGGTTGGCAACAATTACTGACTTCCTGGCATGAAGCTTTTACATGAGAAACTAGCACTATTATAATTATGTAAAACAATGGCTTGGAACAAACGTTTTGATGACAAGTTTAACTGAATAGAATAAATTTGTAAGAAATTACCTCTTGGACATATATGCATTGATTGACACCTCCAGTAATGATTTGGTATCATATATACAAAGCTTGGAGGTGAATCTGAGTCTAAGAATCACGTCTAAGAAAGGGAAATGCTCTCTAAGAAAGAAGGGCACTTCTTAGGTGACGTTTCTTCACAAGTAGAGCCTGATCCCAGAAAGCACAGTTAGGGAAGAGAGATCAAAAAGGGGGTAAAGTCAGTAAACCATGTGCTAATAAATGGTCATTGCTGTGAGCAACTGGAGACTCAGATTTGCTGATTTCATACTGAGAGAATTTCTCCCCAGTGAGTGAGAAAGCTGAGCTTTTATCTAACAATCAATATTCCTTATTGTTTGAAAGATGCTCCTATGGGCATTACTTTTCCCACACCTCTGACCTGCTCCTTAAGCAGACCTTATGTGCTTCTACAACTACAGGCAGCCCTTGGGTTGAGGTGTCTGAGGTGGGAAGCCATTGGCTTGTATGACATTCTTTACTGAAACTGCAGGTGACCTCCAGGACCAAAAGAGTAAGGTCAGGGCATTATAAAAATGCTCCACATTCCTGAATGTATTTAACCAGTGTTTGAAATGTATTAATATTACTACTCATCTAATAACTTTTAATTCATACTTTGTGGTTTTGCTTCCTTTTGTTTCATATAAAGTTGATAATAAAAGTAATAGGAAGATGCACAATGTATTTGGTTCAGATGTTTTGTATGGGTTCAGGGTTCTAAGAATTTTCTCTGAGATTCTGAAGCAAGAGTTCTTCCACTTTCAAAACAGGTGACCTGTGCTAAATCCATTTCAATTTCATTTCTGTTGTTGTAGAATGAGATTTGTTTATAATACAATCTTATAATGATACTTTATGATTCTATCATTCTTTTTATGGATATTTTGTAAGCAATAAGGACAATTTAACAAAATTCAAAGTAACCTAACAAATACAAGCAAAGCAAAATTTATTATGGCTACCAGGTAACAATATGCAGAATGGTTGGATTGTTTACAACAATGAAAGTAAAGATGATGACTTAAACTAAAAGTTTAGAACATTTAATGTAATAATTCCCATTTAAATGATATGTGGCTATGAGACCCCTAATGTGCCTTCTCTAGATAGGAAAAAAGAAAAAGCACAGAAAAAGACAAAAACTAATAAGGAAAAGAGATCCTTAGCCTTAGGCTATAATTGGGATGCAATTGACATACTTAAAATAGACACAGAAGTAGTGGGAGGGAGAACACAAGAAAGAGGGAAGAAAGGGAGGAAAGCAGGGAAGGAAGAAGGGAAATGTGGAGAAAGAAAGGCAAAGAAAAGAAAAGAAAAGAAAGAAAAAGAAAGAAAGAAGGAAGGAAGGAAAGAGAGAAAAAGAAAGAAAGGAAAGAAAGAAAGGAAGGAAGGAGAGAAGGAGAGAAGGAGGGAGGGACAGAGGCATGCAGAGAGAGGGAAGAAGGAAGGAAGGAGAAAGAAAAAAAAGAGAGAAGGGAGGGAGGGAGAGAGGGAGGGACGGAGGGAAAAGGGCCAAAGAATAGACCCACTAACAACTGCACCCAAGCTACCTAGGAAATCACTGACACCACTGATGCTGTTTGTAGCCAGGGAAATCATACAGAGACCATATTACTGTAGGTACCCAGAAACAAAGCTAAAGTGCCCTACCCAACCATAGATAATGTCAGAAAAATGTCTTGCTTTCTGAAAGCCAATCCACAAATTGGAAGAAGTGACTGTTACACTAGCTATCAATGTAAGGATATGAGAACGTATAAAAATCAATAAAATGTTACACCTCCAAAAGAACACAATAATTATTTAGCAACAGATTCCAATGAAAAATATTTATTAAATTCCAGAAAAAGAATTAAAAATAATGATATCAAAGGAGCTCAATGAGATATAAGAGAACACAGATAAACAATACAAAGAAGCCAGGAAACCAATTCAGGGTACAAATAAGATATTCACTAAGAGAGATATTAGAAATAATCTTCCCAGACTGAAAAATTCAATACATGAAATAAAAAATATATTTGAGGGCTTAAAAAATAGACTAGATCAAACAGAGAAAAAAATTTTATAATTTGAAGATGTTTTGAAACCCAGTCAGACAAAACACCGAAAGAATGAATGAAAAAAAGAAAGAAAAAAAGAAAGAGAAAGAAAAAGAATAAGAACAAACAAAGCAGCCTACTTGACGAATGGAACACCTTAAAGTGATGAAATATTGGAATTTTGGGTGCTCCAAACCATGAAGAGAAAGCCAAAGGCAAAAACCAACCAATCAGCCAACCAACCAACAAACAACAACAACAAAAACTGTGTAACAAAATAATAGCTAAAAACTCTCCAAGTCTAGCAAGAGATTTATACATCAGATACAGGAAGGAAGTTCATGAATCCCTAAATACATATAACCTAAAATGGTTCTCCATGGCACACTATGGTCAGCCAAAAGTCAAAGAGAAAGAAAGAATTATTAAAAAAAAAAAAGAGAGAGAAAAACATCTACTCACATATAAGGGAAGCTTCCCATTAGATAATGGGGGATTCTTAGCAGAAGCCTTACAGGTAAAGAGAGAGTAAGATGACATATTCAAGGTACTAAAGGAAAAAAAAAACCCTGTCAGTCAAAAATGCTATATCCAACAAAGTTACCCTTCATAAATGAAGGAGAAATAAAGCTTTTCTCACACAAGCGAAAACTGAGGGAATTCATCACCACTAGACCAGACCTACAAGAAATGCTTAAGTAAATCCTAAACTTGGAAGTGAATGACACTATCTACCATCATGAGAACACATGAAAGTATAAAACTCACTGGTAGAGCAAACACAAAAATGAGGAACAGAAAAGACCCAAATATTATCACTACATAAAACCACCAAATCACAATGATAAATAATAAGACAGAAATAAAGGAACAAAAGACACACAAAATCATGAAAAAACAATTGACAGGAATGACTCCTCACATATCAATAATAACCTTGAAGGTTAACAGATTAAATTTTCCACTTAAGATATATAGATTGGCTGAATAAACAACAAAACAAAAAAATGAACCAACTATCTGTTGCCTATAGAAAACTCACTTCACTTGCAAAGACACATGTAGTCTAAAGGCAAAAAGATGGAAAAAAGATATTCCATGCAAATGGAAACCAAAGCAAGCAAAGGTAGCTATATTTATATCCAATAAAAGACTTTAAGTGGAAAATAGTTAAAGGATATAAAGAAGGACATTATATTATGACAAAGAGATAAATTAATCTAGAATATGTAACAATTCTAAACATATAGGCACCCAACACAGGAGCACCCAGATATATACAGCAAATGTTATTAGATAGAAAGGTTGAGATAGACTCCAATATAATAATAGTGGAAACTTCAACACCACATCTCAGCAGTCTAGAAAATCAACACAGAAACACTGGATTTAAACTGGACTTTAGACAAAATAATTCTAACATTTACCAAACCTTTTATCCAACAGCTGCAGAATGCACATTCTTCTCATCAGCACACAGAATATTCTCTGGGATATACTACTATATGTAAGGCAACAAAAGAAATCTTAACACATTTTAAAAAATCAAAATCTGATTATCAAGTATCTTCTCAGACCATGAAGGAATAAAACTAGAAATTAATAACAAGAGGAACTTTGAAAACTGTAAAAATACATGGGAATCAAACAACATGCTTCTGAACAATCATTGGTTCAATGAAGAAGTGAAGAAGGAAATTTTAAAATTTTGGAAGAAAATGAAAATGGAAGCACAACATACCAAAACCTATGGGATACAGTAAAAGCAGTGATAAGAGAAAAATTTATAGCAATAAACACCTACATCAAAATATTAGAAAGATTTCAAAGAAACAAGTCACCTCAGGAAACTAGAAAAGGAAAAAAAAACACAAAACAAAGTTAATAGAAGGAAAGAAATAATAAAGATCAGAGCAGAACTAAACAAAATAGACCAGTAACAACAAAGGATTAATACAATGAAAAGTTGGTTTTTTTGAAAAGATAATTAAAATAAACCACTAGCTATACTAACCAAGGGAAAAAAGAGAAACTCAAGTAAATAAAATTAGAAACAAAAACTTAGACATTACAATTGATAGTACAGATATGTGAAAGATCATCAGAGATTATTATGAACAACTATACACTTAAGACTCTCTCTCTCTCGAAAACCCAGAGGAAATAAGCAAATTCCTGTACGAATATAACCTACAACATTGAATCAGAAAGAAACAGAAAATCTGAACGGACCCATAATGAGTAAAGAGATTGAATCAGTATTAAAAACTTTCCCAGCAAAGAAAAGCCCAGGACCCAAAGGTTTCACCAACAAATTCTACTAAACTTATAAAGATGAACTAACTCAAACTGTCCTCAAAGTATTCCAAAAAATTAAAGAGGAGGAAATTCTCTCTAACTCATTCTAGGAGACCAGCATTACCCTGCTAACAAAGCCAGATGATGACACAACAAACTAAGAAAAGTATTGCTCAATATCCCTGCTGAATATAAATACAAATATCCTCAACAGAATACTGGCAAAATGAATCCACAGTACATCGAAAAGATAATACTCCATGTTCAAGTGAGATTTACCACAAGGATGCAAAGGTGGCTCAACATATGCAAATCAATAAACATGATACATCACATCAAGAGAATCAAGGATAAAAAGCATATGATCATCTCAGTAGACAGAGAAAAATCATTTGATAAAATTCAAAATTGCTTTATAATAAAAACCCTCAATAAACTAGGCATAGAAAGAACATACTTCAATACCATAAAGGCCTTATATGATAAATCCAGAGTTCACATCATATTGAATAGGGAAAAGCTGAAAGCCATTTTTTTAAGAACTAGAACAAGACAAAAATGCCTACTTTCACCACTCCTATTCAATACAGTACTAGAAATCTCAGCCAGACAAGAGAAAAATAAAAGGACTCTAAGTTAGAGGAAGTCAAATTGTCCCTTTTTGCAGAAAACATGATGTTATAGTTAGAAAACCCTAAAGATTCCACCAAAAATCTCTTAGAATAGATAAACATATTCAGAAATGTTAGAGGATACAAAATCAATATGTAAAAATCAGCGGTCTTCCTATACACTAATAATGAACTAACTGAGAAGGAACTCAAGAAGGCAATTCTGCTTACAATAGCTACGATAAAATACTCAGAATAAATTTAACCAAGAAAGCTAAAGACAGCTACAAAGAAAACTACAAAACACTGATAAAAGAAATTGAAGAGTGCAAGAACAGCAAAACATCTCATGCTAATGGATAAGAAGAATTAATATTATTTAAATGACCATACTACCAAAAGCAATCTACAGATTCAATACAATTCCTATCAAAATACCAATGCTATTTTTCAAAGAAATAGAAAAAAATCCTGAAATTCATACAGAACCACAAAAGACTCAGAATAGCCAAAGCAATCCTGAGGAAAAAGATCAAAGCTAGAGGCAACACATTGCTTCGAAATATATTACAAGGTTATAGTAACCAAAGTAGCACTGTATTGGCATAAAAACAGACACACAGACCAATGAAACAGCAATGAAACAGAGAACCCAGAAATAAATCCATGTATTTATAGCCAACTGATTTTTGACAAAGGTGCTAAGAATATACATCATGGAAAGGACAACTTCTTAAATAAATGTTGCTGGGAAAATTAGATATCCATATGCAGGAGAATGAAACTAGATCCCTATCTCTTACCATATACAGAAATTAACTCAAAATAGATAAAAGACTTGAACATAAATTGTAAATTTACTTAAGTGTAAATTTATAAAACTACAAAACTATTAGCAAAAAACATAGAGGAAATACTCCAGGATGTCGATGCAGGCAAAGATTTTATGGTTATGACATCAAAAGCACAGGTGACAAAAACAAAAATAGACAGATAGGACTACATTAATCTAAAAAGCTTCTGCACAGCAAAGAAAACAATCAATACAGTGAAGAGGCAACCTGATGAATGGGAAAAATATTCACAAACTATTCATTCAACAAGGCACTAATATCCAAAATAGACAAAGAACTCAAACAACTCAACAGCAAAATAAACCCAAATAATTTCATTAAAAATTGACAAAAGACCTAAACAGACATTTCTCAAAAGAAGACATTCTAACAGCCAACAGGTACATCATCAAATGCTCAACATCACTGATGATTAGGAAAATGCAATTCAAAAACACAATTAAGTATCATCTTGTCCTTGTCTCAATTAGAATGACTATTAACAAAAAGACTAAAAATAACAAATACTGGTGAGGATGCAGAGAAAAGAGAACTTTTTTTTTTTTTTTTTTTTTTTTTTTTTGAGACAGAGTCTCGCTCTGTCGCCCAGGCTGGAGTGCAGTGGCCGCATCTCAGCTCACTGCAAGCTCCGCCTCCCGGGTCTATGCCATTCTCCTGCCTCAGCCTCCCGAGTAGCTGGGACTACAGGCGCCCGCCACCTCACCCGACTAGTTTTTTGTATCTTATAGT
This sequence comes from Macaca thibetana thibetana, assembly GCF_024542745.1. NCBI lineage: Eukaryota > Metazoa > Chordata > Mammalia > Primates > Cercopithecidae > Macaca > Macaca thibetana. The sequence goes on from NC_065584.1 coordinate 59,947,303, forward strand.
AGAGACGGGGTTTCACCGTATTTAGCCAGGCTGGTCTCGATCTCCTGACCTTGTGATCCGCCCGTCTCGGCCTCCCAAAGTGCTGGGATTACAGGCTTGAGCCACCGCGCCCGGCCTAGAAAAGAGAACTTCTATGCACTGTTCGTGGAAAGGTAAATTAGTAAAGCCATTATGGAAAATGATGTGGAGATTTCTCAAAAAATCTAAAAATGGAACTACCATATATTCTTACAATCCTACTACTGGTTATTTATCCAAATACTGTTGGGTATTTATCCAATCAATACTACTGATTAAGGAAATCAGTACATCAAGGGAATAACTGAATTCCTACCTTTAATGCAACATTATTCACAATAGCAAAGATATGGAATTGATCTAAGTGTTCATCAGTGAATGAATGGATTTTAAAAAGTGTCATATTTACACAATAGAATACTATACAGCAATAAAAAGGAATGAAATCCTGTCATGTACAACAGCATGGCTAAAACTGGAGGACAACATATTAAGTGAAATAAACCAGGCACAGAAAGACAGACATTAAATGTTCTTATTAATATACAGGAATTAAAAGAATTGATTTCATAGAGATAGAGAGTAGAATAATAGTTACCAGAGGTGGAGAAAGATGTGTGTCAGCAGCAGGTAGGAGGCGGGATGGGAGAGGTTGGTTAAGGCGTACAACATACTCTTAGATAAAAAGAATAACATATATCTTTCTCTATATCGATATATATAGAACTATATATAAAAACATATATGTTATATCTCCCTATATCTTTATATATATCAATATAGAGATATATATAGATAAAGGTATATACATATATACATAGGTACATATATCTCTATATAGATATACAGATATAGATATTATATACCTATATAGATCTAGATCTATATTACATATATATAATCTATACATATAGACATACACACACACACACAGATATATTAGCAGATATATAAGTATCCCTCCTCCAAGGCCTAAAAGATTTATTACCTCAGGGCAGAGTGAGGATAAATGTTAAATGTTCTCTTCAGGCTTTTTAGATAGAGGAGTTGCTTTTCTAAAATTTATTTTTGTTTTTTTTGGACGTGCACCTCAGTATCCCAAAACCAGTTTTTTTCTTTTCTTTTCTTTTCTTTTTTTTTTTTTGAGACGGAATCTTGCCCTGTCACCCAGGCTGGAGTGCAGTGGTGCAATCACGGCTCACTGCAACCTCCGCCTCCTGAGTTCAAGCAATTCTCCTGCCTCAGCCTCCCGAGTAGCTGGGATTACAGGCACCCGCCACCACTCCTGACTAATTATTGTATTTTTAATAGAGACAAGGTTTCACCATGTTGACCAGGCTGAACTCCTGACCTCAGGTAATCTGCCTGCCTTGGCTTCCCAAAGTGACGGGATTATAGACGTGAGCCACTGTGCCAGGACCCAAACCAGGATTTTCACTTAGCATAACACATGACGTACTAAATAGTTATAGAAAATTTTTATATGTTCCAACCACACTTTTTAAATATAATGTGGAATAAAATGGAATGAATAGACAGAAACATATCAAAATACTTTGCATGTGCTAAGGGTAATTGCTTTCTAAGGGAAAAAATACGTTCTGGATTGTGTGTGCCTGTGTGTGTGTGTGTGTGTGTGTGTGTGTGTGTACTGGTTCATGATATTATTTGGGGTTGAGGTTAAAAAAATGGCAAGAAAAGACAGTTTGAAAGCTTTTACTCTACATACATTTTATTGAAGGGAAACAGGAAGAAGAGGGAAATTCTCCTCTTCTGGTCAAAGGAAAGTAAGAAAAAAGAGGAGAAGGCTTGTGAGATTTCCTCACACCTTTTCTAAGTAAAGTGGTCTTCATCAGCATTGAAGTGGGAGTCCTCAGCATTCTCCTGCACCTATCAAGAATCAAGGCACTGCTGCCTTGATTCTTCTCTAGGACATCTCGGGCTACTTCACCTCTATCTGGAAAGCAGCCTCATCGAAGTTAACTTGGGTGGAGGAGTCCTTCAAGTCTAGTTTTCCTTGTTCTTTCTGGTTCCCTGAGAGAGGGAATAATATGTCATCTATGTTTTAAAAAGCGTTATTCCACTGAGCTCTCAAGATATTTTCCTGAAGTATGTTTTACAGATGCAGAAACTCAAGTGCTACCGATTTGTCTAAGCTAGGCAAGTGCGATTCCATAATGATTTAAAAGAAAATTTCCTAAAGACAAGGAACTGGGATAAAGACCCTAGTTATTTGGTCTTAGCCAAATAACTTGTATGTAGACTCTCAATTAAGGTACAAAATGAGCTCTTATATTCTTTTCCTAGGAATGCTGTAACAAGTACCTCAAACTGGGTGGCTTAAAACAGAAATATTTTTATCTTACAGTTCTGGAGGCCGGAAGTATTCAGTCAGGATATCAGCAGGACCATGCTCTCTCTGGAGGATCTAGGGAGACTGTGTTCTATGCCTTTCTTTCAGCCTCTGGTGTTGTTGGCAATCCTTGACATTCCTGAACTTGTCAATACATCACTCCAATCTCTGACTCCATTGTCACATGGCGTCCTCCCCTGTGTGTGTGTCTTTTGCTGTGCTTTACTAGAACATGTTGATTCCCATCTGTTTCCTTGCTCTGCTAAGCAACAAACCTTGAAAATGAAAATTAAAAAAGACATCAGTCATATTGGATTAAGGACCCATGCTACTCCAATATGACCTCATCTTAACTAATTTCATCTGTTATGACCGTTTTCCAAATCAGGTCACATTCTGAGATTCTGAGAAGGATGTGAATTTTGGGGGGACAGTAAGTATACTATCTAGTACAGCTCCCTTTGCCACATTTCTTCTTCCTGTATCTATCTTGTCATGTTCTTGCTTGTTGACCTACATCAGGTACCTCAGCTGCACAGGTTTATTTGGCTGGTCTTATTTTCTTTACCCTTCCAGTTTGATGACACACACGGGGATACCTGCCTCTCCAAACTCCTAACAATCAATTTCCTGCCTACAGGTTTTTTCCCCCCTTCCTCAAGGTACTTCTTTTCATTGATTCTTCTGAAATCCTCCTACTCTAGCCCTGAATTTCTGTGGATCTCCTCCTGACCTTACAAAAAGATGTTTTGCCTTTCTAGGTCACCCCAGATAGGCAGGTTCTGGTCCTACCACCTTACTAACTTATTTATAGAGGGTTGGGCAGTGCAGCTATAAATTAAAAATATCTTATATTCAATTTGTTTCTGATTCCCTGTAATTCTTACTGCTCTATGGTTTCACGTTTATTGAAGTCGAGCATCCCTTCAGGGAAAGGGCAAAAGCCAAGGGAAGAAAAAAATGTGTCAGAGTAGATATTTGAGAGAAAAAGGTTTTTTAGGGGAACTCCCAGACCTAAGCTTTAAATTATTACGTTCTAGCTCAGAGGATTCAGACCACGGCAGTCTATTGTAAACCAGTGAGTAGGGAGAATGCAAGATTGAAATGAGGTCTGTTTTTCCCTATACAAGGAAGGTAAAAACTCCCCTGGTGGGAGGGTTGGGGGACAATGGAGGAACAGAGAGAGAGAGAAAGAGAGACAAAAGACAGCAAAGTTGGCATAGGTATATGCATGTCCCTTACACTTTAAACATTCTGTGGCATAGAAAGTCTTTTTTCAAATCTTGCATTAACTCTGATGGAAATGCATCACAGAGTACACATTAGAAAATATACAAAGGAGTAGAAATGTCAACATGGTATATCCAGGTACAGAGAATGAAGAGTGGGGCCATTTGGTTTCCCAATATGAGTGATGTGCAAGAGCTCCAGAACTTCTTGATGGCCTCAGAGGAGAATGGGAAACGCTTCCATGGCTGGAGATCTGGGAAAAGCCTGATGTTTGGAAGAGGAGGGAGCTACGTCCTTTGTACTCAAAGCCAGTGGGCAAAGATATGAGCTGTGGGTGTAGCAGGGTAAGTGGCAGACACTCATAGATCAAGTGGAGGCCAGCAATATTGGACAAAAAAGGACATCCTTCCCAATTGTCAGGACATGGGAAGAGGACAAGGAGAAGACTGTGTGAGAGTAACCCAGAAAAACTGGGTAATTACATAAAGGAGACTAAGTTGTAAACCCAGAAGATAGTTTCTCTGATGTCCAAACATTAGCTGATATGAGTAGCTCATTAGCAGACTGAGTTTAATTATGGAGGATGTTAAAAGTTACATTTCTATAAATATCTGTTGTGATGGCAAATTTCAAGCCTATCATCTGGTTAAGACGCAAATATTCTTTATTTCCTAGTACATGCACATCTGTAAATTGCTCCAAATACAGAATCTTGGAAAAACTTTTCAACTCTCTTCTAGTCCTTTATATCTTATCTGTGGGTTAATCAGATCATCTCTTTGTCAGAAACAATAGACGTTTTAATATTTACATCACAAAATTTCTAATCTAACTTTGACATTTATCTTTAATCTGGTCTATTGGCAATCTAAACATGTATGCATTGCTTCATACTAACATGCTTTTAAAAGACAGTAAACCAAGCATAGTGATGAACAGGAACTTCTTCACATTAATATTTAAGCTGTCGAGTTCTCCAAGGATACATCCAGGGATGTGGCACTTTCAAAAATAATCTTGAAGCAGAATTGCACTCTCAAATTTTCATGTTTCCAGAAGATATTAAGTGATGCCTAATACTAAACTGCCAAACCATTACAGCTAAACTGTGGAAAGACTTCAGAATTCGATGTGACTGGACAGAAATGGGGCACATGAAGTTTGAATGAAAGAAAGTAAAGTAATGCTTTTAGAGAAAAACATGTCATCATACTTATAAAACTAAACGTTCTAAGCTGTCAGTTCATCCCCAAATGGAAATTACTCAAGTTATTACCCCCATATATTAATGCCCTTTAACTAAAAATACTATCAATAAATATATTGAGTAAGAATAATATATTTCTTGACCACTATATGCTGGGTGATGAGTATATCTTACATGTATTATTTTATTTAAAATTCTAGGTTTTTTTGCTCTTTTCCTTTTACGGGATAAGGGGAATGTCAAGGTCATACTGACGTCAACGATCCAGCCTAGGGCAGTCTGTTGTCAAAGCTCAGACATTTACCTACTATGTCACACTGCCCTGCACTGAACATCTTCTACTCTGGAACAAATCAGCCTTGTGTCTGTTCCTGAAATAGTGTCAGAATTATAATAAGAGTTCAAGGTAGACATGCCAGAATAAGAATAAATCTAGGGCAGGGCTACTAAAATTACCCAGGATATGGTATCTAAGGGTAGTCTTTTAAAAAATAATTATAGGTTCAAGATACAAATTGTATAGAAATCATGAGTGGTACACAAAATCCTGAAAGTTGAAATTAGGGACTAGCATGTCTGGCTTGAAAAAGGGATGGCATTTACCAAACAAGTAAAAACTCACAGAAATGTGCTGCTACTTTAAGCTGAAGATAGAATAGTCTAGAATACCAAGACCCTTGCCTCATGCTTTCTGCCTCTCCTTCTTCTTTTCCTAGCTAGATACTCTTCACTGGCAGCCACAAAATATCTGAGACCTCAGCCCCACCATCTGGTTACAAATTATCTTGGCATCCTCTCACGGTATCCAAATATACAGCCTTTCCTGGGTACCTCCTTTTCTATTTGCACCCCGGATTTGCTATCTCCAGGGATTGTTCTTTGGGTATTTTGTTGCTTCCTCAAGTTGAATATCTCTCCTGGACCTTTCTCAGTCCATACAGTGGGGATCTGGGACTTGACCTGCCTCCTTATTTCTAATATTAGAATTAACCATTCTTATTCCTCTTTTTGTTCTCACTAAAGCCCTCTTGAGAGATAATTCTGTTTCCCTAAATGAAATCATTGTCTCATACCTAACAGCAGTATCTGGGTCCCACTGCTTAGGAGCAACTGCCCCCTATCTGCCTGAAATAACCAGCACCTGGAATCTCCAATGCTGTTCTGCGCCTCATGGCTTTACTATCATCTGAAACAGCCAGGTCTATGTGATGCTTCTTAGACTTCTAAGCTTGCATGCTGGAAGCTATTGCTAAGTAGAAAGAAACAGGTGAACAGGGATTTGGCTAGAAATAATTTACCATCACCACTGAGGATTTTCACATTCTTGTTTGGCAATAGTGTGTATGGGAGTTTGTGTGACTTAAAGGGCCGGCAGGGAAAATGGAAGTTGATGTAAACAACAAACAGGGCCTGAGATTTGTGTTCTGGGAAGAGGCTAAATTGGAAAGAAAGACAGATTTGTCCCCATTGTTCTGAATTTGCCTCACTCAACTGTATCTCTGGAGACAGCAGTTTTTCTTACTTCTGTCCCACTACCTTGGTTGGGTCTTGTGCCAACCTGTGACTCTTTCCATGACAATGCCTCCTCCAAGCTATGGAGGTTGGAACATCAAGCTCATATTGGAGAATGGAGACATAAATTTTAAATAAAATTATAGTCAATAAAATGATAACAGGTTATGATGACAGTTTATGTGGGATTTTTATGCTCTATGCAACATCCATATTCACTGTGAAAAATCCAAGAAACTGGTGATCTCTGAAATTATTTACACTACTCCTGTAGAAAACTGTTCTAATGGGCGATATAAAGTTTGCTGGGCCAGATTTCATAGTAGTCTCTGGGCCTGCCTTCTATAGCTTTTCCCTTCTCTCTGATAAAGCATCTCTTGCCTGTCCTTAAGCTTCAGCTCAGGCTCACCACCTGGAGGCCTTCATTAGCCAGTGCTAAGGTGTGGTTATATATATTATGTCTGGCTGGTCAGTGCAGCCTGAAGAATGTTGAATTTCAAGAAGCAAAAAAATGTCATTTGATTGAATTGGCAATTATTTCCATAAGTAATCTATGAAGCATTTTCACAGGAACTGAAAACCCATATTAAATCCAGTGCATTAAAAAAACTGTTATATAAGCCATTTAATGATTGCATGTAAAATTTGCCACTTTGTGCCCTAGGACTTTGTTTATTTGCAGCACTTACAGTGTCAGTAGAAGTAATGGTGCATATGTTGACCAATGCATTCTGTTCACCAGATTGTGTGCTTCTTGAAGGAAGGAAATATGTCTTATAAAATCTTTAAGTGTACAACAGTCTAGGATAAGGCCCAGCAAAGAGTAGCTGCATCTAGCTATTTCCTCATTTTTAATTTAAACTACAACTGGAATTGTAAATTGAGTGGGTTCTCTAAGTTCTCTCCAAGTTCCAAAGATTTCACTCAGGCATTGCTGAGGGCTCACTGGGTGCATGTTCCTTCCTCTGCAGAGATGAGCATTATATGGAAAAGAAAGGTCCTGGGCTCCTAAGGCTCTGTTCAAATGTTGAAGGTTAAGAAGAGTAATCTCCATACTCAGTCTGGGCTCTCCTAAAATGATACACTGACGTTTGGGGATGACAAAGTATCCCAATCTATAGTTCTTCACACACTCAAAGATCCTATGATTCCATAACTACGTGTTTAAAAGTACAGTACAAATATGGGGGTGAAGTACTACTTCAGAACATGATAAGCTGAAATCAGGAAGAGCCTCATGGACAAGATACATTATGAGCTTTGATCTGAGAAAGGAGGTGCAGTTTATTGCCCCATGAAGCTACCGTGCTGCAAGTGTACAGGAATGATCTACCCACAAAAGGCAGATTTCTAAAATCATGAGACAATTTTTATGCCACAGGTGACCAGTAAGTGAGCATCACTCATTTTTCTTCAGAAATCGCACACACTGAGTTTATTTATAGCATGACGCTTAATACCATCTAGTGAAAGTGGAATTTCATAAATAACGGGTTCTCAACACTGTGTGAATGATCCTCTGGGGGACCCTCTCAAAATGTTTGGTTTCTCATATCTTGTAAACCCAGAGGGTAAGCACCAAATCGCACTCTATAAAAAATAATATGCACCATTCATTTAAGTGAGGAAAAGGACCTTGGGGGAAAGACTAGGGACTAAGCATTTTCTAGTGCTTAGGGTCCCCTGCCCCCAGCAGAAGTACAGCATGGGGAGAGGGACCTGCAGTGTCTTCTACTAGTCTATTATGGGAGCAGATAAATGAATACTGTGCTCCAGATTTCCCATAGCAATTACTTTTGTAACACATGTACAAATGCGCGTTTTAAACCATTCCAATCACTTCCTACCCATATGCTGTTTGAATAGTGAAGAATATTTTCAACAAAGTGGACTGCATACAGGAAACATTATTATCTTGGTTACAGAAAAAAATCAACCACTACTATATTCCTAGATGTTCCCTATTAATTTTTAGCGGAGTATTTCCACACTTGTTGCAATGTAAATTAAAGATGCTTTAGATTTTCTAATCCTTTTGTACCTGTAAGTTTTTAAAACCCCTTAAACATTACAGCTACCTCTGCCCCAACAAAAGAGCCTGTCTTTCACACAAGGAAAAGATTTTCCAAGCAGTTAACTTTAGTAGGAGACACTGCATATAAAATAAACTAATCTCTGAACTCCTAGTGTGCCTTCCCCCAGAGCCTTCATCTACTGTGATGACCATACTTCCTTTAAAGAAGACAAAAATAGAGAAGAAACGTTGCCACTTCCAAATGCTGTGGCCTGTTCTGCCCTCTAGTCAAGCATAACGGATCCTGGAAGACCTTGGGCGGCGGAGAGGAGATAGCGTGTCATGTAATTACCCCGGGTGTAAGGTGGGTAGCTGGCCCTTCGGCGTGCAAACGCAGACGGCGGCATCAGAAATACATAACCGGCACTAGCCGCCGCGGAGCTCCCCAAGAGGCGAGGGAGCCCTTCGGCGGGGGAGGTTGGAGGCCTGATACCGCCGGCCTCGCGGAGCCTTTCGGCGTTGTCCATACTGATGAGCTGGGCTGACACAGGAAGGCAGAGCAAAGGAGGGGCAGAGGAGGCGCGGAGGCTGGCGGCAGAGCCGCGCACCCGGCTTTGACGTCGCCCGGCTGCGGCTAGCAGCTCGCGCTCTCAGCACGTAGCGCACAACGTGACCACACACAGCCTTCCTCCCCGGCAGCCCAGCAGCCCGGCAGCCCGGCAGCCGGTCCGCCTGCGCTCCGCGCTCGCCGCTTCGCCCTCCTCCTCTTCCTCCTTCTCCTTTTCCTCCTCCCTCCTTTCGCCTCCGCGGCGCGCATCTCCGCGCACACCCAGGGATCCCGGCCGGCGTCTAGCCCCGGGCGCCCAGCAGCCCAGCCAGGGCACCTCTGCCGCAGCAGCGGCCCGAGCGGACGCCACGCAGCCGGGTGCCCTCCGCAGGCGGCCGCTCCCGCGTTCACCTCTGGATGCCACCACTACGTTAGCTCAAGCGGGGAACCCCTTCTGCGGCTCCCTCCTCTAAACTCCCGCCTGTCCCGACCGCCCCCACCCCCTCCACCTGGCGGGGGCGGCGCGGAAGCGAAGAGGACGCGCGCAGTGCCGGTGGGCACGCGTAGACGTGTGCGGATCGGGTATTTGCTTGGCATTCTCCCTCTCTTGCAAGTGGCGGTGCCTGGACTCTGCTTTCGGCTCCGGGAATTGGTGCGGCCGGCCAGAGCACCTCTACGCTGGCGGGGCGCTAAAGGCTATTTTGGAGACCAGTGGCGGTGGCGGCGGCGGCAGTGGCTGGTGTGCCCAAGCGAGCTCCAGACGCACACTCCGCTCCCTGTTGGACCCTTTCCTCCTCCTTCTTCCCTCTCCTCCCTTCCCTCTTCCCCACCCCCGTTCCCCTAGCCCCACTCCTCCTCTTCCTCCTCCTCCTCTTCCTCCTCTCCCCGTTCGGCGATGCGAGTCTGTATCGTGTAACAGGATTGGCGTTGCAATGGCAACTGATGGAATGGGGGAAGGCAAGACAGCAGGGCTGGGGGCTTCGGACTGCGGGCGGGCGGGCCGCTGTCGCCGCTTGACGCCCCTCCGGGGACCTTCGCGAGTTACTTTGTAAAGGCGAACCCAGGCAAGAGAGCCCTGCTCGGTGTCCCGGGTCAGAGGCCACTTCCTGCTCCTCGGCTGTCCAAGCCAGGCTCCCACCGCGCGGCACCCCCGGCCCCCTGCCCGCGCCCGCCGCCAGCCCAGCGCGCCGCCGCCGCCGCCGCTGCGGAGACTCGAGCCCGCTTCCCTGAAGAACACTTCGCCTCGCAGCTCCCCTTCCCATCACCGCCCCCTGCTCCTCCCCGGCGTCTGCGATTTTCCCAGGCACCCGGTGTGAGTGCGGCGTGCGTGTGAGTGTGTCAGGGTTTTGTGTTGTGGGAGAGTGTGTGAGTGTGTGTGAGTGTGTGTGTGCATGAGTGTCTGGAGTGCGGGGCTCCTGCGCTCCGCTCGCGGCCGCCGCCGGGGAAGGACAGACGGACGGCGCTTCCTCCTTCGGCGAGCGGTTCCCGGGCACCTCGGCTCGGCCCGGGCGCGAGTGGAGCGCGCCTGGCTGGCCGCCGGCCTCCGGAAGGTCCCGCTGCGTCCCCCCTGGGCTGGATATGTTCATGTTCACGTGAAGATGGATTTACTGTACGGTCTCGTGTGGCTGCTGACAGTCCTCCTGGAGGGGATCTCTGGCCAAGGAGTGTACGGTGAGTGGAATCGCGACGCTATCGTGACCTTGTGATTCTTAGGCAAGATAGGCTGGTGAGCGAAAATGCACGACTCGCGCCGTTCTGGGGCCCCTCCCGGCGTGGCATTTGATTTACACTTCATCACGTTATTGGGAGCGATAAGGAGGCAGCGAGCGCGCTGCGGATTGGGCTGCGAGCCGCTCCCCCGGCGCCTGGGCTCCGGCTCGGAGTTGGGTCTAGCCGGCAGCAACGCACTCGTGCGAACGAGTGGCTTTGCACTTGATTTATCCCCGCGGGGAATCCGAGCTCCAGCAGTCTTTGATTTAATAATGGTTTGGCTCCTTGCATGCCACGGTGTCGGTGCCGCCGTTTCCCCCCACCCCTCCAGGGAAGCTTCCAGTGTGACCCCGTGAGTCTCCCCACCCCTCTCCGCCCCACGCCGCCTCCTCCTCTCCACCTTTTCCTTTTTCTGTGAATGCCTACATGCCTTGATTTTCCGGCTCAGGAAGTGGGGTGACAGTTGAGTTGCGTTCTGCACCAGCCGTTGCCATGAGCACTGACTTGGGGAGGGGAAAATAGCAGACAAGATTCTCGGTGCCAGACACAATTAAGGGACATGTTTGTGTGAATGGATGAACAAATGCATGAATGAACGGACTGCTAAGTCCGCGCGTTTGGGTTCCAGGGCAGGACACCAGCTCGCTGCAGCGGGAACACAATCTCATCTCCCTTCTGGAAAACCCAGATTTAGGTTTAGGAACTAGAGAAGGGCAAGCTTGTTAATTAGGAGGTTTTGAAGTCCTCAAAAGCAAATTCAGGTTCTTTTGCCTGTCAGCAGTTGGCACCCTTAGCTTTCGGGATTGAAACACACACATGCACACACACACACACACACACACACACATACATATATATCCAGGTCATGTTTATAGTGGACTAAAATGTAAGTCTTTTCTTGGGACAAGCAGGTGGTGCCCAAAAAATAACTTCCGTGTTTTTGAGGTCTGGTGGGAGGTTAGAGGTGCACCCCTTGAGAGGACATCAAGCCAAGACCCACCCACAGCCAATCCCACCCCTCGCCCCTGAGTTAGTGTCCGCAGAATGTGTGCTGAAAATCCAGGCCACTTGCCCTTGGTTTCGCTTAGGTGTTTGGACTCTGGTGCTGCAGGACTAAGTCAATGGCTGACCCAGAGCAAAAAGGAATGAATATTTGTGGAAGTGTCAGAGCTTTCCCTGCAGACCCTAGAACTGACTGCAAAGTGGACACAGGTGCCAGTGAATCCTGAGTCCTCAAACTCTCTGGGAACGGAGTGCACAGTGGGTGGGTGTTTGGGGATGAATGCCACAGACCCAGCCTTTACTCTGTCCACTGTGTTCTGTCCAGGGCTGAACAGTGCTGAGGTGAGCTCTGGTACCCACTGCACTCCATCTGCTCCTCCCCTTTCCTGTGTTTCTAGCTCCCTTCTTGGCTTCCAAGAAACCTTCACTTTTTCCCATCTCTAAGGATCGGATGTCCCCTCTCCCAACCCCTCCTTCCCAAATGAAAGACAACTGTCTGGTGGTGGTGGTGGCTGTGGTAAGGGGGGGGAAGTGTGTATGAGGGAGATGCTGAGTCTCTTGGCAGACCTCAAGGTTTGACTGAGAACAGGAGGTGGGGCCTGAAAAGAGTAGGAATTAACTTAGTGCTTTTGTGACTATCCTGGACCCCGGTGCCCTCTGAACGGCTGAGAAAAATGGGGATTCTAGCGATGGGGGCATGCTGGAGATAAAGCTTTCTCAAAGGGCTGTTCCTTAGGATGGGAGAGTCTGAATTCTTCTCATCCCATGCCCAACTCTGTGTTCCTCTCTCATTGATTCAGATCATCTTAGCTAAAAGGAATTTTTTTGTTCTGGTGTGTTTTTCAGATTTGTGTATATGCATGTGTGAAGGTATGTGTGTGTGACGGGGTGATGAGAAGTGAGAAAGGTTGGGGGCATGGGGAGACAGTGGGACATGCTGAAAACTATCTAGATCGGAAGGGCATGGTTCCATTTTCCTGTCACTTTTTGTCATTCAGATTATTTGTCCTGGCAAGTCTCAGATTGGGTAGTGGAAAAGGGTAAGATCTGGTAGTGAAGACAAATAGGAAACAATAGCATTAAAATAATTCTGTGTTTATGTCTGTTAACAATAAACAAGGAGGCAGTTCCACTACTGAGCTGATGATTGTGATGAAGGTGGGGGTCTTTTTCATTTAGTTTTGTTTTTATATTGATGTGGTTATTACTCATGTAGCTAGGAATAGAATTGCTTTTGTGTGAAAAATATTAATCAGTATTCCTGGCCATTATAAATGTCACAGCTATGAGATGGGTTACAAATTATATATTACTTTTCAGATATGTGTTACCTGTCACAGAAGTTAGGTTCTCAAAGGAGATTAGGCCCCTAGTCTTCAGCATTAGCATCGTCCTGGAACTTGTTTGAAGTGCACGTTTTCGGGCCCCTCTGAGACTTTCTAAATTAGGAACTCAAGAGTGTAGGGCCCAGTGGTTTGTGTTCATCACCTCAAGTGATGATTACAGTGGACACTGAAGTTGAGAAACACTGACATAGACTTACAGTTTCATTGCTTTGATTTTGTAAATAATGAACTTTCTTAACCTAAAGTAGTTTTATTTTCATTTGTGGAAGCATTTATAAGGAAGAGAACATTTTAAAAATTTATCTAAAAAAGGAATCAATTGTAAAGGACATAGACATAAGATTTAGTGTAAGGTTAAAAAGTGTGCTTTGAACATTTTATATGAATAACTTTGAGAATGATTAATTTAAAAGGCAGGGTTATTATAAACAGAAGCTTCAAAAGCCTAGATAGGAACTTTGCTAGCATAAAAATCTGTCTTCCTTTATTTGCCTATATTTGCTACATGTAAAGCCATTCATACTACACACAAACTAATATTTCTCAATAGTGTTTTCTAGTAGCGTGGTTCAAGAGGAAACACAAATGATTTTCTAGGTTACTCAAGCAAAAATGACTTCATTGTAGCCTAAAATTGTTTACATGATTTAGAACTGTGTTATTATAAACTTTATTCCCTGGAATAGCTAGGGTATCCCTTTTCTTCTCTACTTCCTCACTGAAAAACTCTGAACATGAAATTCAGATTCTATTTTCTAGTGAATTGAGAATATTTGTTGTAACACATGGATAATTTTCTCTCAAGTATTTTAATCTTCTTCCTGTTATGCCCAATCTGTTTGACAACCATGTGCAATACTTAAGTATAAAAGTTTCTGCTATAGACCTAGGAACTTACTGTCATTTATCTTGGAATATTGCTTAGCAAACTAACTGCACAATAGCTAAGATTTATATATGGTATCAGAGTTGGATGACGGAGATTATCTATTAACTGCCTACCTTCCGCCACCAATTCCGTCCTATAAATTTTTTTGTAAGTGTCCTATAAACTTTTTTGTTTGTACTTTATATTTTTTTACATTTTTGATATCAGATATAACATTACAGTAATATGGATTATTTGAAAATATTTCTGAAGGAAAGATTGCAAGAAAACCTCTTCATAATAGAATAGCACAAAAAAAAATCGTATGAGCTAACCATGGCAATTTTAATGGATAATACCCACTTGACATATATATATGGCAATATGAATCTGTGTATTTAAAAATTTTTACTTTGTTAAGCTATAGATTTTTGCTTAGTGGATTTTAAAAAGCTATTTATATTAAAATAATTCTCCCAATTACTCTTGGAATGTTAAAGTTTTGTTTGAATTTTCCTTTTAGCTTCATTAAACACCACTGGATAACAAAAAGTCATTAAATGAACTGGTATCTGGTTTTCATATTATTAATTTTGTTGCACTCACATTTCATTAGATTTAGGATAACTGATTGACATGGCCTTAAGAATTGGAATGTAAAACCTAGCTATCTGTATGCTTATTGAAATACCTAGAGCTAAGTGATCCAACACATTTTCTTAGTTTTGAAAGTTTTCTTTGTAAGTCGTTCTATGGTAGTAAGTCATTTGGGTTAACTGTTTTTTTAGAGATCCTACTGATAATGACATCATATCAAAAATTGTATCTCCTGTAAACTTATCAGCTGACTTGCTAAAGAAAGAAAAATTATTCTGTTGAATTCTGTAATTTTGCTTCTGGTCATCATGCCTTTAATTGCTAAGAAAGTTATTAAACATTATGAATGCATCAGCACAGACAAATCCCCACTACAAACAAAAAACAAAATACAATTCCAAGTCTGAATAGTTTTATTGGGAACCAAATCAAAAGATGATTTGGAGTCCTGAAATGGTTAATTCACTGTCCAAAAGTAGCTTTCAGAGTGCATTAAAAGTAATAAATAGAGTAAGCTTAAGAAACATGTGAGTATGACAAATTAGCAAGCTATATTAACTCAATTCAGGTAATATCAGTAAATCTCATACAATTTAAGAATGACACCCCAGGCAGTAGCTGGAGAGAAATGGCTTGGTGGAATTAAGAACAAGGGCATAAGTGATACGAGGCGGCTCTGGAAGATATTTCAGACGGTAGTTTAGTGGGTTGAATTTGGATGGATAGGAAGGAATAAAAATGACATGGACGGTCGGTTGGCCATTACATTCAGTTTCAGGATGTTGCCATTCTTATAGCAAAGTACGTTATCTCGGCGTATGTTGATTATGATTTTTGTTCAGATTGGGTTTGGAGAGGCCCTGTGATGAGATACTGCCTTTGACTAAACCATATTTAGGGTGTTAGTCTGTAGGAAAAGAGGAAGAGATTATTTTAATAAATGCTGTTTAAAAATCAATGTGAAGCTCTATTATATAGCATCAGCTCAAACCTGTTTCTCCTCTTCTCACTCCATTGTCCCTACAAACTCATGCACATTTTTATATTGTCATCACCTTGGCCACGATCACGAAAGAAAAGTGACTGGACTGTTCGTTGTATCTTGGGATCATTTTTGCCCATTCAAAAATTGTCCTTGTTGGTCATATTACTGAGATTTCACATGCAAAATGGGCAGATTATTTTATATAGTGTTACTTGCTCTTGTCCTATATTTCCCTGGGAAAGCCCCTAAGTGGATTAATAAATATTTTAGATTGAGCAGGTTGAGCCTAACTTATTTTACAATGAATAAGTCAGTTAGGGTGCCAGAGTTTAGACAATTAAGAGGCAGAGATAAAAGTTTAGAGATGAAATAATTCTGGTGAATAGATGTCACAAGAGAAATTCTAGGAAGGCATTTTTCAAGATCTTGATTTCTTTGCTTAATTTTATTATCTTTGGTTATGCTTCTTTATACTTATATTTTACCAATATTTTTATTTTTGTTTTATAGTTGTAAAACACCTTAAACCCTGCTGGAGAAGAAGGGTACAAATAAACTTTTCTGAAAGGAAGTGCTCTGTATTTTTTTAAAACTTACTATTTTAATGTAACTGCATTAGGGCTCATGGGGATGGGATTAGAGCATAAGCCTGTGAATTCAATTATATTTTATTAAGACATTGTCAGGAACCATGGTTTGGGGTTGTATTCCAGGTATAGAGGTGATTCATCACTCATATTCTCTGACTTGGTCCCCATGCTTTGAGAAGAGTCTTGCAAGGGTTGGGCTCCAGGTTTGTAATCTGCGAAGGCAACAGCAAACAGCCAGATACAACATCCTACTCTGGGAACTGAGCTCGAGAGCTTGTGCGCTTTGGTAGCTCAGATTAACTAAGGGAATGTGCTGTCATCTCAGTTAAACAAGAGGAGGTCTTCCTTAGGCTCCCTTTTGGCTGTTTTGGAAGGATATGCAAAGTATATTGCATACATTGGAAGTATGAATAGAGTGAACATTTTTAGTTTCTTTGTAATTGACAGTAACTTAATGGTCCCACAAAATAACTTTTGTTTCTTTGCTTTAGTGACTGTGAGTGTAAACACTATATTACTTAGAGCAAACAATAAAATATTGCATTCATAGAAAACTATATCCTATCTTTATTTTCAAATCCAATTAACAGTCTTTTGGCCCTGTAAAATCATAAAGCTGGAAGTGAGAAGAGACTTTAAGATATCATTAAATCATCTCACTAATTCAAGACACAGTGATTTTACCATTATATCAGGCAAATGGAGGTCCTACATTGTTTGTGAAACTTGTTTTCTCCAGGGTTCAGTCGTATTCATTAGATGGATTTGTTTTTCACAAACTACTAAAATCTCTTATTAAAATAATCTGTTATTAAAATAATGGGGCATGTACTTTGTTATTTCCATTTTATATCAGTGCAATTCCATTTTCTTTTCTAACTATACCACCTTGCACTGATCCCATTTCAGCTTTTCTGTATCAGTTTCTTGCTACTTTTCCAAGACACTATGCCATTTCTAATCTTATATTTTTAAACACTATTTCTTTTCCTGTTGATTTCATTGATTGACTTGAGTAAGATCTACGCTTTCTGTTTCAACATCCAAATCATATATTCTCTAGGAATTACAGAATAGGATTTCAACCATTATAAACACATTTTTGGCTATTACACATTTACTACAAAGTTATTTAAATACATACTATGGTATGATGAAAGGCATTAGAAATTATGATGTAACTTACTCTTTCTGTCTCTACAACTTTGCATAAACAGGAACCTCAGTTTCCTGCTGTTCCTGCTCAAGTCTATATTAAGGACTGTTGTGTGGCTGATATTTGGGGTCATATATATGACATGTGTCAGTATCTTCAAGCAGTATATTTTTTGTCTTGTTTTGTTGTAATGTGAATGGTGGAAATAAAAATAATCAAGTGATCCTGTAGAAGGGGAAACATGTCTTCCTGAAAGAGGAAGGGTTTGTTCACAGCTAGGCGTCTCAAAGTCTTAATGGACAGCACAAAAGGCAGCTGAGATCTGAAGGAGGTGAGTAGGAAGTAAAGGCTTTTAGAAAAATGTATCTACCCTTTAAATAATGGCCAAACAGCAAAAGCATATATTTTTATCTGAAGCCACTAGAACTTTGTTGTAGTGCATCAGAGTGAAAAGAAAAATGTCTGCTGCCTGCCCGAAGAAAGACCATCTTGAGGGAGATTTTTCTGGTGTCCTGAAAGGAAAGGGTGAGGGGATAAAGGGCTCTTAATAGGGCCTGTGGTCACTCTGAACCAGATTATTCTTCTTGCTGATGAATTGTGGGATTTGGGAACACAAGGAAAAGTTGGGTACAGATTGAGCATTGGAGCATTCTGTCTTTTACTCCTGAGTGTAACTGAGTTGGGTGTTTGCCTCACCTCTGCTGGACTCTTTACTAGGAAGGCTAGAAAATACTAGAGGAAGATGTGCTACTTTTCAGAAGTGGTGACCAGTGAGAATTCCCCACACAAACTCTAGGCTGATTTAAGTTCATTTCTCATAACTTCAGTCAACTAATTAATGTGTAACTGCTGTGGATGATGCATGTAGCTATGTAGTAAGGTCTGTAAAATCAAAGAGGTTATGCATTAATCCAGGAGATAAAAACAAATAGAAAAACAAATAAAATAAGGCTATGAGAAATACACAAATGTATGTACCTAGACCAGAGAGAGGAATTACATTTCCTATTGTGGTTGGAGAAAACTTGAAAAAGCTTGTAACAGGTAAGACTTGAAAGTGGGTTGACATAATATAGATAAAGAAGGAAGAAGGGGCATTTCTATAGCGTGGATTCTAGGTGGAGGAACAGTGGTGCAGAAAGAAAAGTAGTCCTGGAATGGGTATGTAATAAAGCCTCAGGAATTTCTTTAAAGTTTACCCCAACTAGAAAGATGTATCTGTCCTTTAACCTATGTGATCATACAATTCTATTGTATGATACTGTGGAACTTGCTCAGATATATATGTCCATCAAGATTCTGAAGTGGTGTGTGTTAAATGTGCAAAGCTAACTGACCATTTCTTCAGAAGATAGGACAGTTATCTTTAAAGTTCCTGTGGGGGCAACTCCTCTTGGAGGTAAACTCAAAGACTTTTTAAAGTCTTTTTAGAGTGCTAAAAAGAAGTGCTGTTTAGCAGCAGCAGACTATGGGTCCAGAATGACTTAAAAAATCATTTTGTTCTTTACGCATGTACAGCCACTGAGATGAAGGCATTGCCCTTGTGAAAAGAGAGGTATATGCTTTCATTATTGTTTTTTATTATTGTGCCATGCAGCGTGATGTAGTTGAAAACTGTTGGGTAACTTGGGCTTTCTTCTTGTTCAGCTGCTGCTTTACTGTGTTACCTCAGGCAAAATTCTTAATCTCTATCCCTCAGTTTCCACATCTAATAAACTCTTAGGAGAGTGTGCTGATGAATAGGAGAAATGTAGATATTAGCAAGAATAAGAAAGTACGGCTGCCTTTTTTTTTTTTTTTTTTTTTTTTTTTTTGAGGCAGAGTCTCGCTCTGTTGCCCAGGCTGGAGTGCAGTGGTATGATCTTGGCTCACTGCAAGTTCCACCTCCCGAGTTCACGCCATTCTCCTGCCTCAGCCTCCCGAGTTCCTGGGACTACAGGTGCCCACCACCACGCCTGGCTAATTTGTTTTGTTTTGTTTTGTTTGTATTTTTTCAGTAGAGATGGGGTTTCATCGTGTTAGCCAGGATGGTCTCGATCTCCTAACCTCGTGATCCGCCCGCCTTGGCCTCCCAAAGTGCTGGGATTACAGGCGTGAGCCACCGCGCCCGGCCTGCATTTTTATATCTGGAGTAGAAGCGGGAAGGGAGCATGGAGAGTTTCCCTTCTGTTCTTAAAAATTTGCACTTAGATGCTCTAGCAATTGAACCTCATAATAGGACTGTCATTTAGTTTTTAGAGCAGAATAAGAAGCTAGGAGGTAACAGAGACCAAGTAATTTTTTTCTGGAAAAATATGTTCTGATTGTGTCAGTCTAGTGGAAAATGACAGAAATTGAGTATTTTTAAACACTGTATTATAAATATGTGCATGAAAATGTGATTTGATGTTGTATTTCGATGCATGTGTAGTTTATATTGTTCCTTATGCTGGTCTTCCTTTCTCAATCCACATAACCCAGGAGTTTCTCCTTCTTCTCCTTAATGGTGGTGGTTAGCAAGGAGCTGGCATCCCCCACTCATTTAAGGGCTCCAGAGAACATTAGTGCATCCTGAACCTTATGGTCATGGGTAAATTCATGCTTATATAAATCTATAAGTGTGTTCAAATACGTGTATCTATCTTGTTTTTGAATCAAGGAGCAAGAATATTCTTAATATTCTTCATTTCAATACTAATTGAAAAATAGGAGTATATAAAAGTCAGCCATCCAATTGGAAAAAAGTAACCTAGGGATATATTTATAAGAATACTTATAATTGGTAGTTAATACATAAAAACAGAAAATGAAGATAAACCATTAAATGGGGTCATCACACAATTACTGTGTAACATCTTCTAGTTTTGATCCAGAAGTAACCAGAATTGGTGTTTCCCACCCAATCACCTAATCATTTAAAACATCTTTAAATTAGAATTAACTGAAAAGGCTGAGTGGGACTTTACTCACCATTAAACTGTAACAGCCACATACCTAAGAAAGCATTTTATACATGATGCATTTTCGTTTTCTTTGGCAAACACTTTCTATTTTTGGAAGGTGGAAGGTAGTTCACCTCCATATTCTCTATTCATATAATTAACTAGATGGCTGTAATTGCTTAATTCAATTATTCTTCTCCATGTCTGAGTATTAACTCAATATTAGTCGAGTATATTGGTCGAGTATCTCTTTAACCAAATAGAAGGCAGTCTTTACTCAGGACTGTGAAAGACAACAAAAATTGTTAGTTGAGAAGATTTTTCCCATTATGTGAAATGAGCAGTATTGACTTTGCTAAACAAATCACCTTAAGCAAAGACACACAGTACTCTGTAATATGGACAGATATAACTCCCGAGTATTTCACAGTTGTCCGTCTAACTTGGTATCTTAGAATGAGTGAAGTTATTATCAAGAGTTGGCATAGTTAATGTTTTTATTTCAGTTCTGAACTTGTTCCTTGTTTTTCATGGGTTACTCTACATCGTTGTTGTGATTCTGTCTCATCCTTTGAGTAACTTACATTTTTCATTTGGTTCATGTTTCACACTGGTTTGTACCACCTGTGCAACAGAGATGCTATATTCATTTTGGAGTTTTAGGTCTTAGTCCCAATCAATCAAAGCTCAACCTTTGACTAATTTTTTTTCCTCCTTTGTTGTGCATAGATTCATCTAAATATAGTTGTCTAAGGAAGTGCAACGCTTTTCCATTATGACCATTCCCTACAATATTATAAACTACATAATGACATCATTACTGTGAAAATCGGGGTTTAGAAACCTCCCAGTCTTTCCCCAAGACAAGAATAACTCCCAGTGGACTGCAGCCTGAAATAATCTGTCTTGTTTCTCAGAGACTGCTTCTTCTCTGATTATTTCCTGTGCCTCACTATCAAACATCCCTCCAATTGCAGCAGCTGGGGTGGAAAGTGTCCTTCTTCTTGCTTCCTGTGATTTTGCAGCTGAACTCTATGATCATTATGTCTTTTTGATTAATATTTCAAAAAGTATTTAAGTTTTTTATTTTCTGTCGTTTAATTTGTTAATGCCTTAACTCTCTAAGCTTACTTATGCAAAGAAGTACTTTGACACCCTTATGTTTAACCACCTCTCCTCTTCCAGAGAGAGCTAAAGAAGATACACACACACACAGGCACATGTGCATGTGCATACACACACATTCATAATACAAATATATATTTGTATATAGAGTATTGGCATGTATACTATAAAAATACATACTACATGTTCAAATAGAAATCTATTAACTATGTTAAGAGTATATAAGAGTGTGTGTGTGTATTCAACAATGCTTGGAATAGTAGCTAAATTTTATTTAGGCTAATCCCAAGAAACTGGGTGTTTTTCCCACTTCTCTTGCAAAGCTAACTCTAATTCAGTATTGGCAGCAGAGTATGCAGTCTCTCACCTAATACTCAGTTTGTATTTAAATATTTGTGATACATTCATGTTTCCATTGTTCATGGGTTTACAAAATTACCTTTAGAAACTGCGATTACTGGCCGAGCGCGGTGGCTCACGCCTGTAATCCCAGCACTTTGAGAGGCCGAGGCAGGCAGATTGGCTGAAGTCAGGAGCTCGAGACCAGCCTGCCCAATATGGCGAAACCCCGTCTCTACTAAAAATACAAAAAATTGGCTGGGCGTGGTGGCGAGTGCCTGTGATCCCAGCTACTCAGGAGTCTGAGGCAGGAGAATTCCTTGAACCCGAGAGGCGGAGGTTGCGCCACTATACTCCATCCTGGGCGACAAGAGCGAAACCCTGTCTCAAAAAAAAAAAAAAGAAAGAAAAAGAAACTCCAATTAGTTCTGTTTTTTGCAGTTGACAAAAGAGAAGTATTTCTTAGCTGCCTAACAGCAATGCGTGTGCAGTTTATTTCACCTGCATTACAATAATGTATATATTTGAAGCTTAGCATCACTTGCATATTCAGAAGACCATCCCTGCCGTTCTACTAATCAGGCCTTTAAGTTGTATTTTCTTTTTTATAAGTGAGCTTTTAATGCACCAGCATGTCTATATTCATGTCTGGATTCTAAAATACATGCACAAACAAAACTTAAGCAACTTGGATTATCTTTCATCTTTTTTCACCTATAATTGAAAAATAATTAAAGATGAGATATAGTATTTTTTCATAACATAATTGCCATTTATCAAGTGCCTACTGTATGCCACACCTTGTATTAGAAGTTTTATACACATTATGCCATACTCTAATCTTTGTATGCAATAGATACAAAATCTGAAATTTATGAAGTTTAAATAACCACCATATAGTTACTGGTGGCGGAATTTGGAATCAAATATGAAATGTATGTAAAAATAAATACTTGTATACATATTTATTTATATTATTAAAATTATATTCAGATGGGTGTGCTTATACTTTAATGAAATCATCAAAGTTAGGTAGCTCACGTTGGGCTATGCATGAAAATTATCTCAAGCAGTATATACTTGAAATGCAGCTTGGGTAATACATTTTAGCTTGTCACATGAGAAGTATATATAGGTAGCTAATGTCAGCACTTTATACCATACAGTTTTATTTCTTAGGAAAGAAAGATGTGATTTATAATTCTTTTTTCTTTTCAGTATTGAAATGCCCATATTGAGGACTCTCTCTCATATAATTTATTTTTGGAATGATATGATATTTTAAGCTTATTCATAATTGGTAACCTCTAAAAATGAAGAAATGGTTCTACTACATATTCTGCAGAAGTAGTTATATTCCTCCATGTACAATAGTAGGTATGTGCTTATAAAAAATAACCGCTGTCAGGTGTACTACTTTATTTCTCCCTAGGCTGATTAACAATCACTGGCCTTGGAAAGACTGATAGTTAAATGTCATATTTGGCCTAATTTTGTTGAGTTGCCTCTGGGTATTGCTTGGGCATTTTTCGCACAGAGTTAATTGAGGAGACTCTATCAGCGGATTTCTTTTCTTGAAAATCTTGTGTGTTCAAGAGGACAGTTGATTGCGAGCTCTGCCCTTCTCTTAGCTTACAGTGAGTTCCTCAAACCTCAAAGCTTACAAATTAGTGCAGTTTAGTGATTTGTTTTAGGCTTTTAGCTACAGTATTTGCCACTATAAAAGTCATTTTTCCTATGCTTTTTGAATGCTGTTATTGTGTCCTATAGTATAACCCTGTATCATTGTGGCTATTGTGTGATTGATACAGAAACTGCTTCAATAGGAAACCATTTCAAGAGAGAACAGGAAAGGTATTATATTCAGCTGTAGCGCCATGCATTTCTAAGCAGCTGATGTTTTCTTTAACTGATAAACATCCCCCCTCAAATTTTCAGAGGCAATTGAGTCTTTAGAACTTTAACTCTTAATTCAGCCTGGCTGCAAGAGCACTGCCCTGAAATTCATTATACATTCACATTTTACAATTGGGAATTCATTAATTCTGTAGCATAACTGTTGTTATTGTATTTCAAAGCCAGATTTCTTCTTTAAAAAAAAAAAAAAAAAGCATGGAGAAGCACTGATTTTGTGAATTCCTTCTTTAAATGATGACTTCCTAATATCTGACCAAATACTTGAAACTAATGGGATGTGACTTTTTGCACACTGGAAATAGTGCTAATGTTAAATGGTGGAGCCATCATGCATTTTGTAACCAAAAATTTCAAATTAAACTGGAAGCCTTTGTAAAGGGCAGAGTAAAAGATGAGTCAAATCCAAGTTCATAAGAGTTCAATAGATTTCGTGTTTTTACAATTTACACATTTAGTTCTATATTTGGGAGTACTCATAGAATATAGTACACCTTTTTAAAATCTTTCTCTGCTTCCAATTTTTGCATGTTGTGATATATTAGATGCATGCTCTATTTTGAGTGAGAGTGGGTAGTGATTTCATAATTGAGGTACACGCTTATACACCTAAGATTTAAGTACATCTGTATGTTGTGCTTTATCATTTAATTTTACCAACAATAATTAAATAATATTCATGAAAGGTGGAATAGAGTTTCTTAAATAAAGTAAAAGGTAAAATATCTTATGAACCTAAAAATGCCATTTAAATGTCTTTGGCTGTGACGAAAACTAACTTAGACTTTCTTAAGGTATTTCTAAGTTTGTTCTAAGAATTTTTTTAGCGGCTTAACTATTGACTGCTTCTCATTCATTTTACATAGTTGTCACCCTCTCAACAATTATTATGACATTTCAGAGGTTTTCACAGTATTAATGAAAGACTCAGCATTTCTACGGATGGAAAGTTATTTATAAAGCAAATAATGAAAATAGTAAAGCAGAATTTCAACCTACTATTGTGCTCTGCTCTGGGGATTAGACTTGAAGTTGCATAGGTAGGAGCAGATGTGTTAGCCTGGTCATAATCTTAGCCTGGAGAAATAGGCCTAGAGAAATAGGAATAAATTTATTGACATAGCAGGGTGATAGGAGGCTTTCATGTCATGAGGATTAATAAAATAGATCAAGGCAGAATGCAGTGTGTGCAAGTCATGGATTGACTTCTCCAGGAAACCAACCCCAAGTGGAAGGTTTACACGAAGAGTAAACTTATTAGAGAGTGATGTTGGGAAGAACAACTGTAAGGGAAGCAGGGAACCTGGGTAGAGCAGAGGGAGAAGGTGAACTCTGATTCACTTGCAGCAGAGTCCTAGGCTGAGTGCATGAGATGCTGTAGAGTTGGGATGGACCTTCAGAGATGTTCCAAATAGAAAAATAATTCTGTCTACTCCCTCTTCTACCAGTCCTTGGACGTGGGTTGCCCCTGGGGCAGAACCACTATATTTGGGTTAGGCAGCTCCCTTTGGTGGAAGGGAAATTCTGGAAGGAACTCAGTTGTGAGCAACCATCGGTTAACACTCTTGGAAGTTGGGAGAGTGGATGTCTTCTTCATGCAGAAGGAGTTCTGGATGTTACATCCCATCTTAGACCACTTGTGTTGCTCATATCTGCTTGCTTATCCTATTTGAGAACTGGACCCTCAGGAGCTGGCCTTTTATCTTAAGGAAACTTACAAAAGAGGATGTTAGTGGGACAAACGTCAGCTCCTACGTCTGGTCTCAGAACCATGTCTGATACTCATCATTCCCCCTTTCTACTACTTCTTCTAGATACCTGTTACCCTCAGCTAGCAATTCTAAAGGACTAGATTGTGAACTTGGCGAAGTGACCTGAAGGACCTAAGATCCTGGTCCCCAAGATCTTCTCAGGTCACAGCTGATGCATTTATTGGTTTTTTACCAGAACTGGGTAGGGGAGCATCAACACATACTTATGTGGGTCACTGGGGTGCCAGAGGTCTTCTCCCCTGCTCATGTTACATAACAGCAGCCTTGCCTCCTCCAGACAATCAGGATTTATTATCCCTGCCTGAAAAGTGACTTTGTCCTTTGCCTGCTTGTCTTTTGCATAAGGAACCCAAATAAACAGGTGACAACTGTCACAAGAGTTTGAGACTCTTGCTGTTGTCCCTAAGAAAAGTGTTCCTCCTCTGGGAACCAACACATGTTAGCCATAGAGGCCCTGTAATTCTGGGGACAGGAAGTACAGATACCCTACATATGTTGTGGGAGTGAAGATGACTGAGGACACTACACCGCCTCCTGTTGGCTCTTGGACCTATGTATTCTACCTACTGCTACATATAATAGTCATTATGTGACACAGCTACATATGATATTCATTAATTTAGGACTGTGTCATATCCAGCAAATGTGGGGTCCAGTTCTTTAAGAGCGTCATCTCCAAGCTGCTGTATTAATGCTGCTCCTTCAAAAGAGTGTTCTATTAGATGATGTGGCAGAACCAGTAGATTCCATGGTCATTGCAGCACCTTCTTTTCTGTTCAGTGGATCCCTTTGTTTAGTACAATGTTAGGAGAGATCCCCTTTTGGGTATATCACATATTCTGAAACCTCTTATATTGATGTGTTTTATGGGGCACTGTAGGCACAAGGTAAGTGTCAGTTCCAATCAAGATGAATTTCTGATCTTTCCTTTGTAAGTGGAGTCCACTGTACTCAATTTCTACCAAATGCCTAGTTAGTTTCCTTGAGGAATGGGGTACATCAGGGTTCCTCCTGCTGGCAGGTTGGACGTTTAACTGCAACATTAGCTAGGTCAACGCTGATGAATGGGAGCTTTTGCTATTCAGTATACGGATAATGTCCATACTTTTCACTATGACTTCTTCCTTTTTGTGTCTATTGATGCAACATTGGAGTAGCAATGGCAAGCTGACTAATGTCAATAAATCAAGTTATTGTGTATTCTGATTCCAATTACTATTGCTCTGTAACAACCCACCTCAACTTTGTGGTGTAAAACACTCCCTTTATTGTATTCGTGGATTCTTTGGGCCAATAATTTATACGAGGGATATTCAGAATGGCTTATCTTTGCCCCATAATTTCTGAGCCCCTACCTGGGAAGACTTGAAGATGGAGGATGACTTGACATCTGGGGGCTGGAATCATCTGCTGGCATCTTCACTAACACATGTGATAGTTAAGACTCTGGCTGATAGCCGGGACTTCGGCTGAATTGGAAGGTGGAACACTTATATGTTACCTCTCCATATGAACTCTCGCATAGTTTGGGTTTTCTTAGAGCATGGTGTCAGGATTCTAAGAGTAAGTATCCTGAAAAGGTACAAAGGATTGCTTCGAATTTTGCCTTGGAAGTTACATGCGTCAATTATGTGGCGCTCTATTATTTGAGGCAGAGACAAAAGGTCCACTCAGGTTGAAAGAAAGGGATTATAGATCCCACCTCTTTACACCTCTTTATGGGAATAGTGTTAAGTTTACATTTAATGGAGGACTTGGAGAATTGGAGAAATTGTTGTGGCCTTTTTAAAAGAATACAGTCTGCCACATGCCTCTTGTGTGGTGGATGCTCTCTGGGGGACAATTACATGGTCTACAAAGATGTCTCTACTTTGTACCCAGTCCCATAGGAGGTACATTTGCATACCTGTTTTTCTGAGTTATTGTTGCTGATTTTCTGTCACTTCTCTTTGCAGGCCTCCAGCCAACAATCAGCCAAGTTATTCACTGCTGCCAATAAGACTATGTTTATTTTTACTGCAGCCACTTCTCTTCCCATACAACGTGTATGGTCCCTGAAGCTCTACCCCATTGGGAATATTTTCTCTCATTGCACTCTTTGAAGGCACCCATTAGTGGGGCTGCAGGGCAGGTGCAGTACCTTTTTGGTTTATACCACATGTGGAGCTAACTGATCTGTGAACCTGTCTTGAACTTGGTGGTTAGAAAGGACTGCCCATGCAGTCATAGGGATGAGTTGAGGGAAATGAGGCAGTGCAACAGGAAAGATGTAGGGGTTTGCCATTTCTGCATGTAGCTTACTTGGGCTTTCTCTGTCTACTTGTGCTTAGTCCCAAATGTATCATTTTTATTTAATAATGGACTCCTACAGGACCTACTTGATCTTATGACTTGGCTGACAAAACCTAGTTATAATGGACATTTTTGGCACCATGGTCTCTTAATTGCCTATTTTCAGGCATTCTGCCTAAGTAAGTTCCCAGCAGTACACCATAAACTGTTTGTCAAGTGATTTGTAATTCTATATTGCAAATGGTACAGGCTTGCTGAAAAACCTTCAGTGGCTAACATTTTGATTTTCATACAGGGACTTCCTGTAGACTTTACATGTTGCTTGTCACACCGAAGATACTTCTAATATCATGGGGTGTTTGGGGTTATATGGTCTAAGCTTGAGGAATTAATTCTTCAGTTGAACCTGTACCTCCTCCAAGGTCTTTAACTGCCCTAAGCCCCAGTCCAAGCCAGCATCCTTCTGTGGCCCGGGTAAGTAGGTCAGAACAGTATTCCCGGCATGGACTGTGTTCTCTCTTAGATCTAAAGTGTTCTGTTATGGATTGTGCTACCTTCTTATTGATAGGGAAAGTGAGCTAATTTGTTCTTTTTTTGGAAGATTGCCCTTTATTTTGGAATGTGCATCAATTTGTCTTTTTTTTTTTTTTTGGAAAGATTGTCTTTCCATGACTCAGGCCATAGACTCCTACAACTCACTGAGGAGGTGTCTATTTTCCATCCTCTGAGCACATGTCTTACCCAGACTTCCAAACTACTTGCCACTTTTTGCTTATTTGGTTCTCTTACAGGGTGTCGTTGATATTATATAATGGACCAGGATAATGTTCTTTCTAATATCCAATAAATTCACATTCTTTCAGACTATATTGTGGCAGAGGACAGAAAAGTTATTTTAGTCCTGGGTTAGGATGGAAGGTGCATGCTGTTGTTATGTCCATGTGAATGAGAACTGCTTCTGGTTCACTTTCTTGGTAGAGATGGATAACAGTGTTTTCGCTAGATAATTGCCAGGTACCATGACCTAAAGTTGCATTAATCTGCTGTAGCAAAGATACTGTAACTGGCCAAGCACCGGCGACTCGGGCTTCTACTTGGTTGAATTTGTGTAGTTCAATTCCAGCTTCCAGCATCTATCTGCTTGTTGTATCAACAAGAGTGGTGAATAAAATGGAGGGCACAATGAGTACTATAAAATGTGCCTCCTTTAGATCTTTAAGAGTGGTACTGATATCTTACATTGTTTTTAGAATGCAATACTGTCTTTATCCTAGCAACACTATCACACCATTTTCTGGAGTCCTCACCAGGGTATTATTAAATCCTGTATCCTGGGAGGGTCCTCCCACATCAAAAATGCCTCCCTTACCCAGCATTGTATTCCTTCCCATCTTAATCTAGCATCCTTAGAATCAATTCACCTACATACTCTTCTAGCTTCTGCCAGTACTTATTGGTTAAATCTACCTCTTTCAGAGCATAGTCTTTTTTCTTCTTTTCTCCCTTGGTACTCTTAGCACCTTCATTGCTGGGTTCACTTGTAACTTAACCCTGGTGATGAGTTTGGCTGCCAGTAGGGGAGTTGGGATATATTCTAAGGGGGAAATATACTGTCTTGATAGGTGGAGATCTCTTCATAACTGGCACTCTCAGTTATTCAACTTTATGTTCCATTCTCTGGTGACCCAGCATCTTCAGAATTGGTTCCAAAGTTGTTCTCCTGATTCTACTGGAACATATTGGCTAGGTCCTGTGGCTCTTTTGGACTACTGTCCCTGTCCTCCTTTTGAAGAGTTAACACTTCAGCCAGTTGTGACTTGCCCTTAGTTATTGGCCATATGGCCAGCAGAGGAGGTATTGGAAAATCCTGGGTGAGACTTATGTTCTTTTTCAGGGAAGAGTCATCTTCATTGTCTTCAAGCAGGGGGGAAGCAGGAAGCACTCGTCTCTTAACAGGGAGGAGACTTCTGTAGGCACATAATGTCCATGGGAACCTGATGATCAAGATTATTGACTGCATCAAACCAGATTTTGTTATCTCTAGGCCTCTTTATACTCCTAATTTGCACCCTTACTTTCACGTAGCTAACTTTTTAGGTGAATTCAACCATATCTAGATCTTTGCTCTTATAGTTCTCTATCTGAAGCTAAGGAATTTTTACGCTATTTATAGAGGTGAAATTCTTTTTACTCCCTGGGAAGATCTTTGGCCTTAAATTGATGGTTGTGTTAGTTTTCTTTTGTTTTTGTAACAAATTACCACAAACTTAGTGGTTTTAAGCAATATTAATTCTCTGTGTAGGTCAGAAGCCTGACATGGGTATCGCTGAGCTAAAATCAAGGGTTCAGCAGAGCTGCATTTCTTTTTGAAAGCTCTAAGGGAGAATCCATTTCTTTGCTCTTCCCAACTTCTACAGCCTGCTTATGTGTCTTGGCTCATGGCCTGTTTGTTCTGTTTCCAAAGCTAACAACATCGCATCTCTCTGTGCCTTTCTTCCATAGTCCTGTCTCCCTCTGACTCTCCTCTTCCTCCTCTGTCTTGCACTTTCTGAGACCCTCGAGTACATTGGACCCACCCCGATACTTCAGGATGTCCTCTCTATTTTAAGGACAGCTGATTGACAGTCTTACTTCTGCTTTGTCATGCAGTCTGACATATTCACAGTTTCCGGGAATTAAGATATGGACTTTTTTTGGCGAGGTTTGGTTTGTTTGTTACTGGTTTATTACTGCTTACCACAGTAATACATCAGTGTCATCTTCCCATTTTCCACTGGCTTTCTCAAATGCGTGGGTAGGCTCCAGAGATAACCATCTAATTTTGTAGTCCTTATAATTATTACTTTCCCCAACTCTTCAAGCACCAGCGTCATTGCACATACCTTCCTCTGGTATATTATCCCATTTCACCTAGAGAAGACAGAATTACAGAAAGCTCACGAGCAATCTCAGTCATAGATCTCAGCAAATCTCAAAAAAGAACTATTGCTTCCACAGTATTCCCTGGATGAATGAAATCTATACTCTTGGAAAAATCATTGCTATTGTCTTGTTCTTATTTCCTGAGTTGTTTGTGTGTGTGTGTGTGTGTGTGTGTGTGTGTGTTCCATAGAAAATTTATTTTTCTATTTTAGAAGACCTTAACTGTGGCAATTTCACATCTTCTTATGGTGAGAATTATTTCTTGTCCATCTAAGATTCTTATGGGATATTGAAGTTCTCCTGGTATGGCATTCACATCCACCAATGGCTCCGTGCATTGGTTTTTGGAAGTTAGTGGGATAAAAATGAAGAGAAGATAGTTTGTCAGACAGTGCTTCAGCCTGAATCTGGCTCAGACTTTCAATTACTTCCCTGTGGTGTGGTAAGAATCTGGGCCACACAGGTCAGTTCTTTAGGGATTTTGAAATCCCAATTTCTGACTCTGAGTTATAGTTCTTATTCATTTTTACTTTTTTGAAAAAATTAAAAGTGATATGTTTTCTTTCCACTATTAATTATCAGTTGCTGGATAAATATTTGTGTGTGCCTGAGGGGAGGGGAGCAGCATTGAAATGATCTTTGCAATTTTAAAAATTACTAAAGAGTTATAAGATACTAATTTTTTATGCAATATCCATTTGCCTGGTTTGCTGATGTTTCACAGTACTTGTTTTAACTCAGGAAATAATTATATAATCCCGAAACTTTAATGAAATTTTAATATCATCTTTATAAGTTTGTTACTTGTGAATCAAAGCTTAATTCTGTTTCAACACATGTAACTATTATAACTTGAACAAATTAGTATTTTCAGATAAAGGAAACCTACTTTTTAGTTTTTCCATCACTGGATATAGTCTCATTATATAACATTTAAGAACATTCATTTATTTCTGATACTTTTACTGCTGTTATGTATGTATAGTAAAAGTTCAGGTTTTTCTGTGAATAATTTATAATGGCTATATAAAATTTTGTTCTCAGAAATAATAGATGAGAGGAATATGGGCTGCATATAGGTTTTGTGTAAATAACCTTCTCTATTCCAAAATAATTTCAGATGTTCTGATAGTACTTTATAGCAAAAGAAGATAATAATACTTTCTAGCTGATAAATATATTTGACAGCTAATGCTTCTGTATATCCTTTGCTAGTTCTTCCTCTTCTCCTCAATCACAGGTGATCAAGATCCTTATGTTTCTGGCCTTGTCCCTCTTTCTTTTCTCACCACGCACCCTCTTGCCTTAGGCAGTTTAAATATCATCCCTGTCTGCCAACTTTTAAACTTACATATCAGGTCTTTGTTCTGAGCTCCAGATCCGTATGTGTAACTGCCTCTTTCACATTTTTTCTCAGAGTGCTCAAAGGCATCAACATTATTATGTTAAAAGCTGGACTGTTGGTCTACCCAACTCTTTCTTCTCACCCTACTCCCTCTCATTAAGTCACCCAGGTCCACATATCATTCACCTGAAAGTCATGCTTGACCTTGACCTTTCCGTTTTTATCCCTGAAAGCAGACCATCACCTTTATTTGAGGATCAGTTCTGCCAAATAGATCTCAGATGTACCACTGCCACCACTGTTATCCCCTCCATGTTTCTATTTTGTCTCAGTATTCTCTTCATTAGTCTCCCATTTGCCCTGTGAGTGCCCCTTCCTCATGCTTCATGTACCTCCCTCCATACATCCGTGTATCAAGCCTGTGTGATGGCTAAAAACAACAAAGCAGATTACATCACTCTTCTGCTTTGAAAACCATTCAGTGGTTTCTCATTCCTCTGAAGATAAATTTGCACCTCTACTATCATTCTCACACACTCCAGATATGGCCCTGCCCACTCTGCTGCCTCATCTTGAATTGCTTCCCCTTTAAGCATTGTGGTGGAGATACAGTGATTTTTATTTCATCCCACGGAAGCTCTAAGCTCTTTTCTGCCTCAGAGTCTTTGTATGTGCTTATCCATTGCTCCAAAAATGTCTGCCCTGTATTAGAGTTCTTCAGTATTTATGGGTGTACACACACACACACACACACACACACACACACACACACACACACAGAGTCTCCCTTAAGGTCATCTACAGGTTCTTAAAAACTGTGACTTTAAGCAAAATGACATATAATGAAACGAATTTTACTATAGGCTAGTTAACATAAATGACAGTCAAGTTCCTGTGGTATATTTTTGGTCACAAACTCATCACCAAATTTCTAAATAAAGACCCAAAAAGCTTCTAATATTAAACATTGAAATAAATGTTAGTTATATAGACTTTTAAGAAATCATAACACCAAGTAAGATAATTATTTACCCAATTTTTGGTGAATCATTGAGTGACTGCAGTCGTAGTGGCAGTGGGTCAAATCAAGGAATCAACATTTGCAAAATGAAAACTGTCACTACCTACCATCATGCCATTCAAAACAAACAATAACAGATATGGTGGGCTTGCTGAGTGCATTCGTGTCACATTGTTTTTTCGTGCATGTGTATGGTTATCATCTGCTTTACAGATTTTTATTTTACAATCATTTGTGTTAATTCATTCATTTATGCATTTTTCCAACCTGCTTATTCCAGTTCAAGGTTGCAGGTGGCCAGACTCTATCTCAGCATCCCAGGGTGCAAGTTGGGAAGCAACCCTGGACGGGTTGCTATTCCATCACAGGGTGCACTCACACATACCCATACTTACTCATACTGGGACAGTTTAGACACGCCAGTTTGCCTAATGTGCATGTCTTTGGAATTTGAGAGGAAACCGGAGTACCCAGAAAAAACCCATGCAGATATGGAGAACCTCCTCACTCCACACAGGCAGTGGCTTCTGCTGGGAATTGATTTCTTTTTCTCATCAAAAGCATGATGAAAAGATGTTGAAAGAAACAATGTTATTCAAGGACCTGCTACATATATAAAATAAGGAATTGGCTCACATGATTATGGTGGCTGTCAAGTCCCAAGATCTGCAGTTGGCAAGGTGGAGACCCAGGAGAGCTGAGGATGTAGTTCCAGCCTAAAGCCTGGCATGCTTTAGGCCCAAAAAGAAGTGTTTAAGCATGACTCCCAGAGCATGAAAAAACATGATGTCTCAGCTTGAAGGCAGTCAGGCAGGAGGAATTCCCTTTTATTTGGGCAAGGATCTGCCTTTTGTTCTTTTCAGGCCTTCAGTTGATTGAATGAGGCCCACTCACATTAGAGAGACCGTCCGCTTTAATCAGTCTGCTGATTTAAATGTTAAACTCATCTAAAAGCATCCTCACAGAAACACTTAAAGTTTGACCAAATATCTGGTATCCTATTACCCAGTCAAGTTAGCACATAAAATTAACCATTACATTCTCTTCCTCTCTCCCAATTTTTTTAGCCAAATTCATCCTGGTTTTTCAATATTCAGATTAAAATAGAGTCACCTCAATAATCACCATCCCCGAAATTTAAATTTAAATCCACTGTTATATCTCCTATAGCATTAGATATTTTCTCTCTGAGTACTTATTGTAATTTATTATGCTCTATATATTTGTGGGCTTTTTTTTTTTTTTTCTCTGAAATGGAGCCTTGCTCTGTTGCCCAGGCTGGAAGGCAGTGGCATGATCTTGGTTTACTATACTCTGCCTCCCAGGTTCAAGCAATTTTTGTGTCTCAACCTCCTGAGTAGCTGGAATTACAGTCACGTGCCACTATGCCCAGCTAATTTTTGTGTTTTTAGTAGAGACAGGTTTTCACCATGTTGGCCAGGCTGGTCGCCCAGGCTATACTGTATAAATTTGTGAAATGATTTGTTTAATGTGTAAAATTGGATGACCAAAAGGATAGGAACTACTGTGACTTGTTTGCCATTTATACATAAAGCACTTAGCAGTTTGCTTGACACAACACATTTATTTTACTTGGTCCACAGAATTAATGGGTAGATCCATGAACAAACTCTTTAGCTTAAAATTGTCCGTAGATAACCTTTGAAGCAGTTGCTACGGTCTTGGAATCATAGGACAGTAAGAAAGTTTTCCAGTAGTAAGTTGCAATTTACTCCCTCAATTATTAAGAACAACAAAATACCCAATAGGATTTTTAGCAGAAATCTAAAGTTACTCTGAATTACTATGACTATGGAAATAATGATTAAAACATTTAATGAGTATACAAATATTTTATATGATGAATTTTAGACATTTAAAAATGTATTGATATTACTAAATAATTATTTCCTCTAGGTACCAGACATGAGGTCAGAATACATATATAAACCATCATTTTTAAGTGTTAATATGATAGCTGCAGGTACAATTGATGTTAACATAATTTTAGGTAAAAATGTATTATCTCTTCTCCATTTCTGTTTGTATTCTAAAGAAGATCTGTTTAAATATGGTTTAAGATAGAAGTGTTGAACACACATGAAGAAATTCCAAAATTAAGTGATTTTATGAATACTTTATGAACTTTATTTTAAGTACACTTCAATTAGGTCAAAATATGCTTCTGAAATGTATTCTGCAGAGAACATTGGGTGATTTTATTTATCCAGTCTTATCCTACCTATGAAATGCTTTTACTTTCCATTCCTAGTTCTCTCTCTGCCATTCATCTTTCTCTGACTATACCAGCCCACTCAGATATTCTTTGCAGCTGAACTCTGCTTGTGCTTATATTTCAGTGCCTTATGGTTTAGCACTTATTGCCCTCTATTTATTTTTTATTACAATTGTTCTTTGAGCAAATCATTATTAGACATTATGTATATATAACAGGCTACTTTCTAGCCATTGAGGGAAACACTCAAAGAACTATAAAAATGGTTTTTGTCTTCAAATGGCATATACTCTTATTGGAAAGATAAGGGAATTTATAATCATGCCCATAATAATACCATTTACTGAGAACATGCTATGTAGAAGGAACTTGATTTGAAAAATTCTCAACATCTTTAATAGTATCTCAAAATTCCGAGGAAGAGGCTAAGTCTCAGACTGCATAAATTGTGAAAGGTTATGTAACCAATAAATTGAAAACCTAGATTAAAAACAGAAGTGTCTCACTCGATAATCTGTATTCATGTCTCTTAACAACGGCATAAAATGGCACAGTATGACATAGGCAAACCGTTGGAAGGTTCACAGGAAACACAGTTTGAAGTTGTGTGTATGTGAGTAGATATTTGCCCACACAATTTGAAGTGGTTTATCCCGGCCGCGGGATAGTCAGAGCAGGCCCTGGAGGAGGGGGTGGGAATTTGGGGAAAGAGACACGAGAAATGGAGACAAGACAGTGCTCTGATCAAGTCTCGTTTAATGGCGGTAATGCACTGCCTTATATACACTTGGAAGGGAAGGGGTTGGGCTAAGGCGGAAATGATCTCATTGCCGAGGGCGTGGCCAGGTTAGTTTCGTTTTCTCCGGTCAGGGTCGGACGTCATGTTGCGCTTGTTGCCCTTGCGCTATTAAGTAACAATTTTCCCGGGCGCGGGAAAAGTGAGTGAAGAAGAAGCAGGAAGAGCGCCATCTTTAATGAGGTATTAGTACAGGGGAAAAAAGGCAAAGATAGGGAGAAGGTGTGGGGTGGAAATGAATATAGCTCAGGCGTTTAATCCTTAATTATTATTCGCTATGGCCGGGGCGTGCAGCTCCGGACAGTGGTTGGTCATAGTTTATTGTTTTCTAGGCATTTATTTATTTATTTATTAATTATTGATGCATAATAGATATACATATTTTGGTGGTGCCTGTAATAATTTAATACATTACTATAATTTGTAAAGATCAATTCAGTGTATTGGGGATAGCCATCACCTTAAATGTTTGTCTTTTCAAAAATGGATCTATATAAGTTAAAACAATAATTTATAGAATTCAGAAAATACAATGACAAAGATACTGCAATGTATATACTTGATTTCATGTTTTATATTTCATGTTTAACCTTCTAAAACTTTTAAAACAGTTATAAAACACAGATGTTTTGGACCTAAGGGTATTAATATTTCCATGTTATTTTGTGGTAGGTGAAAAGTGGCAAGTTACCTGCCCACCCTAATATTACTGTACTACACAGAGTAAGTTAAGTATCAACATGGGCAATGTGGAATACTTTTTTCTACAAAAGGGGATCAATATTGTATACAGCGTTTACAAAAGGTTATGGTTTATTTCTCCAGTTGGGTTTTCATCATCTGGGATGAAAAATCTTATGACATTCAGTCCCAGAGCCAAATGGAGAAGTGCAATTGTGTTTCACAGAAATTCTCATTTTTTTTTTTTTTTTTTTTTTTGCCTTTTTAAAGCTTGTGTCTAATGTTAATGCCTGCTATTATAAGGAAAAGTCATCCCAAGGATGACATTACAAAGATTCATACAGTGCAATAAAATGAATAATTCATTTGAAATAGGCCATGTGTGTCACTGCTTATAATCTAATATAACATGTTGCAATTAATAGAAAACTTTCGAAGTTGATTTTTTAAGGTGAGACTTCAAAATGTTTGAACAGACCTAAAATACAATTGAATAATTAAAGTATTAGAGTATTTTTAATCTTCCTGACTTAATCTGCATGACATGTATTTTGGTAAATGGATACAAACATTTATTTTTATGAACATTTGACATATTAGAATACCATATAAGACGATAGAGCAAAAGATTAATCCAAACAATATTTAGGATAGACAGTCATAATTCATAAGACATGGCAACGTGTTTCATTAATAAACTGTCTCTTGGATATTGATGTAAATTATGGTGCAGTAGAATGCTCCTAAATAGTTGAGTGAAACTTGTCCAAGGGAAGCAGAGATGTTAATCACACAAAGCACTATTTACACACACTAAAGAGTGTGGATTTAAGGAGCAAGTAAATCTGACTTTCAAATTACAGACTCACAAACAATTTCGTTTTACATAAAATGACTCTTTGATCCAAATTCAACCCTAAAATTAAATTGTCATCTAATATTTGTTCAAAATGTGCCAGATTTTACACTAAGGGTTGTAGAGCACTAAATGATGTATAAGAAAAACTTTTATTCATACAAATTACGCTCATGATTGGGCAAGTATTTCATATGCATTCTTGGCTGCACATCATAATGAAGAATGTACTATTGTTATCCCCACTTCACTGATTATTATACCAAGCTTAGAGAGGATAAATAACATGTCCAAGTTCACCCAACTAGTAGGTGGCAGACCAAGGATCCAAGGATCCAGACCCAAGAAGAAAGACTCCGAAGCATGCATTTTCAATCACTTTTCCACTGTTTTGGCTTCAGAAGTAAAATTTAAGCTAAAAATCTGGAAAGAATTATATGTATAATATATATGCATCTATATGTATTATATATATGAGTATTATATGTTATATGTGTACATATGTATATACATGCATATATGTATGTGAAAAGCTTAATGAAGTAATTGTATAGATTCTTGAAATACGCTTTAAGAAACTAGTTTGGTAATCTATCCTACACACATCATTAGTAAGTGAAAAAAACAAAACCTATTGGTATATTGTATATATTTATATCTTTGTATTTAACATTGAGTGTATTTCAAAAATGAAAGTTTCTGTGACGTAGTAAAACTGAGGAAAATTTTCTTCCTCTTTTCTTTTTTTTCTTTTTTTTTTTTTTGAGACGGAGTCTTGCTCTGTCGCCCAGGCTGGAGTGCAGTGGCCGGATCTCAGCTCACTGCAAGCTCCGCCTCCCAAGTTAACGCCATTCTCCTGCCTCAGACTACCGAGTGGCTGGGACTACAGGCACCCACCACCACACCTGGCTATTTTTTTTTTTTTTTGTATTTTTATTGAAGACGGGGTTTCATCGTGTTAGCCAGGATGGTCTCCATCTCATGACCTCATAATCCACCCACCTCGGCCTCCCAAAGTGCTGGGATTACAGGTGTGAGCCACTGCGCCCAGCCAGTTTTCTTCCTCTTTAACGTTGGGTGGTGGTGTTAATCTGTTTTGTTAAATAGTTACATTTTAGTTAGAGCTTCTTTTGATCAGGTGTAAACATTTTTGTTAGTGCTGGTACTAGTTTTATGAAATCTTAAAAAATTGTGTAATAATAAAACAGTCCATAATTATAATAATTGTTATTATAAAAATTATTATTTTTATAAGAATTATACGAATTATTTTTATAAGATTTATAAGAATTGTACGAATTCTGACAATTTTTGAATCATAAGAATTGAATTGGGCCAGGCGCGGTGGCTGACGCCTGTAATCCCAGCACTTTGGGAGGACGAGGCAGGCGGATCTTAAGGTCAGGAGATCGAGACCATCTTGGGTAACACGGTGAAACCCCATCTCTACTAAAAGTACAAAAAATTAGCCGGGCATGGTGGCGGGCGCCTGTAGTCCCAGGTACTCTGGAGGCTGAGGCTGGAGAATGGCGTGAACCCGGGAGGCGGAGCTTGCAGTGAGCCGAGATCGCGCCACTGCACTCCAGCGTGGGTGACAGAGCAAGACTCCGTCTCAAAAAAAAAGGATTGAATTATAAGAATTATGTGAAGATGGTAGCTGCATTATTTTTAGAGAAACGGTGCCTTCGTTTCTTCTTGCTGCTATAATGAATTCCTACAAATTCAGTGGATTAAAGCCATTAAAATATGTTATCTTAGGTTCTAGAAGTCAGAAATCTGACATGAGCCTTATAGGGTTAAAATCAGTCTGTCTGTAGGACTGTGATTTTTTTCTGCAGGCTCTAGGGGAAAATCAGTTTCGTTGCCTTTTCCAGCTTCTAGTGGCTGCCTGCATTCCTTAGATCCTGGCCCTTTCCTTCTTTTCCAAAACGAGCATGGTAACATTTTCAAATCTTTATCCTACTCTGAAACTCCCACCTAATTATTATTTTAAGATAGATACATATTTTTAAGATTTGTTTTTAGTTTTATTTGACATGTAATAATTGCATAAACTTATGGTGTAGAGTGTAATGTTTCCATACGTGTATACATGTGTGGTGATCAAATCAGGGCATTTAGCATGTCCGTCACCTCATACATTTATCATTTCTTTCTGATAAGAACATTCAAAATCCTCTTTCTAGTTTTTTTTTTTTCAAATTTACTATACAATATTGTTAACTATCTTCACTCTGTTGTTCGATAGAGCACCAGAATTTATTTCTCCTTTCTAACTGTAATTTTATACCTATGGATCAATCTCTTCCCTTCCCCGTCTCCTTCCTACCCTCTCCAGTGTCTGGTAACTTCTCTTCTGCTCTGTACTTCTGCGGCTTTTTTAGATCCCACATACTAGTGAGATCATGTGGTATTTGTCTTTCTGTATCTGTTCTATTTCACTTAACATCCTAGAGATTCATCCTTATTCAAAAATGACAAGATTGTAATATCTTTTCTTATGATTAAGATTCCATTTTGTATACATGCCACATTTTCTTTATCCATTTTGTCCATTAATGGACACTTAGGTTGATTTTATAAGAATCTTTTTGTGTTTCCATTGAGCCCAACTGGATGATCCAGGATAATCTTTGAGTCTCAAGATCTTTAATGTAATCACATTTTCAAAGTTCTCTTTGCCACAGAAGGCAACATATTCACACATATTCACAGCTTTTAGAGATTAGAATGTGGGAATCTTTGAGGGCCATTATTCTGCCTACCACAGACAGATTCTAGTATATAGACTGAAATGACTGTTTTTGTATAAAAACATATCTTTGTATATCCTACTGTATGCATATAGATGTACTAATAAACTAATTTCAAATTGGCTGTGGAAAAACTCACCTGGTCTACACTCTGATCCCACTGAATGACTTTTTAATGGCTTATTTCCTCCTTTTCACTATATAAATTATACTGAACAAGGAGAGTGCTCATTAATGAGCTTTTAGCTATTACTGTATTTTTAAGAACTGATTTAATCAATAACCCTCACAAAAATTTTTCTTTTCTATTTAAATAAAGAAAAGTGGAGAATCTATGCCATTTAAAAATTCTGGCCCTGGTTGTTCCTAAATTTGTCATTGCAGGTAAAATGAGAAAGTAAAAATATTTCGTTATTCTATCAAATGAAGATTATTGTTACATAAGGAATGTGTCAGTCAAATTATGACTTCTTGTTATTTTTTATGTACACAGCAGACCTTTTAAGAAGAGATTAAGAACTGTTAGGTAGGTTAACATTTGGTGCCTCCTTGCTTTCCTACTTGTGAATGGCTGGTGATAGAAAGATGCAAGGTTTTATTTCAGGAACTAGGATGCTATTCTCTTGCATATTAAACTACTACTAGGGGATGGGTATCTAGGAATTACTGGGAAGAAATTGCCATATGCTATTTACATAGGTAATTTCCATATAGCAAATCTGTTGGTGTAGAGAAATCATTAATTTACATATGTATGTTCAAAAATGGTGAATGTTAATGATTGCTGCATCATTTAAAAAATGATTGACAAGAAGCACCATAGATGCTAAAACAGGTGCTCATTAAATATGTTTTCAACTTTTTATAGACATTTTATTAAAAATGATGTAATACTTCAAAATATTTCTTTTAAAAATGTTTTGCTTATGAATAGAATTTAAAATAAATGGAGATTTATAGAACCCATTATATATTTGGCTCTTCATTTAAGAATAGAATGTGATTTCTCATTAGTATAAGGAAGGGATATAATCATTGTGCTTTATCCAAAATAACAACAGTAGTGATCATAGTGAATGCTTACACAGTGGTATTTGCCAGGTGATATTTTAAGTGTCATACATACATACAAACATATGTACAAAATACTCTATTGTTATCCTTATTTGACATATGAGGAAAATTAGGCAAAGACACATGAAGCCCAAGTCCCATTAGTCTTAAATAAACAGCTGGAGTTTGAACCCAATCTAGCTCCAGCTCATTAAGAAATAAATTATATTGGATTGTTTAAAATCTTATTAAGGAGTAGTCTTGATGAAATTCGAACAAACTAATCCACTTATTAATCTTCTGGAGGCTAAATTTACAAAGTTAACCTTTTTTAGTTAACGGAAGTTGAGTTATGGAATTTACAATGTTTATGCCTTAATATAGATATTATTATTTAGAGATGGATAGATGATAGATAGACAGATAGATACATAGATAGATAGATAGATAGATAGATAGATAGATAGATAGGGCTGGTAGAATTGAGGACTCTAGTACGTCTATGTAATATGGGTTTAGGAACACAGTTTGGTAGGATACGAAGCAGTGTTTGCCAAGCAATATGTATGAGGCTGAGAAATGTAAATTTTTGATCCAAATGTATCTGATAGATAATCTGTGGGAACTAAAGCTCTCTCCAAGCCCTCTTCTGGAATGGTCAATGGATGTATGTTATTGTCTGTTTTTAATATGCTGCAAAGTCATGTTTTGAGCTTATTTTGTTATCTTAAAATGCATACA
Source organism: Macaca thibetana thibetana (assembly GCF_024542745.1). NCBI lineage: Eukaryota > Metazoa > Chordata > Mammalia > Primates > Cercopithecidae > Macaca > Macaca thibetana. The sequence goes on from NC_065584.1 coordinate 59,989,205, forward strand.
TATTTGTTCGGCATACAGAGTTAGGTAGTGCTGATTTATGTGTCAGGTCCTTTTCTCAGTGCCTTGGGAATACTGATTCAGTTCATTTTCATAAGAGTGCAATGAGATAAGTACCAAAATAATTCCCATTTTACTGGTGAGGGAGCTGAGTAGTAAGAAATGGGCAAATAGCTGAAGGCTACTGAGATAACAAGTGGCAGAACTGTCTCCAGAGTCCATTCCTTATTCATAAATAAAGTAGCTCACATCTGTAAGAGCAAGTTCCCCTTGGGAGAGAATCTTCTCCCCTCCTTATTTTACTCCACTTTACACCTTTTCCTGCGTTACACATTTGGAGTGAGGTAATTAAGCACTGTGACACCCTGTTCCCATTCTTCACCACTTGGGTTCTAGCTTTTCATCTGCAGATTGTACTGATTCTCTTCCTTCCCCTTCACTCTCCTCTGCTCTCCTCTTTTCTACATTCCTATCCTTGTATCTCCTCCCTATCAAATGAGTTCAATTGGTTAATGAACTAGTAAATTAATACATTTCTAAAATGGCATTTTATATGCAGTGCCTGACAACCTTAGCTAAAGCTATTACATGCAGATGAGGTATTACAGCAAAACTTTTTAATTATTTCATATCAAATTGTTACCACAAATGTTCAACTTAAAATGTATTCTAAGAGGTTGATATCCTCATTATGATAAATAGCAACTTTTTAGAAGATAGCCACTACTTATCAATCTTTCTTTTGATTTCTTATTGATTCTCATCTGAACTTTTGAACTCCTAGCCACCATTCAACTCCCTATTCAAATGCTATTTCTTTTTGGTATCCTCTCTTCCACTGAATTTTCTCTCTCCTTTCCCTTTTTCTCTAATAGTTGGATCCTCATTATAGCATTTTCATTAGTCTACTTTTTATAGTCACATTTGGACCTGGACTCAAGTAATCAGAAATGGTGAGATGTCTCTAGAGACATTCATTGAATCGGGGATTACAGTTGTCCAGAGTGGGCAGAGTTGACAATGTAAATGAAATAACTGATCATGCTTTGGAATCAGACTTGCATATACTTGACTAAGGAACCTGTTTTATCCTTTAGACCAGATGTGGTCATTTAGGAATCAAGCTAACAATCTGTATCCCTGGCAAGCCTATGGACTTCTTGGCTTGACTTCAAGTATAATAAACTGAGACATACTTAATTTGCATTGAATACATACATATGTATAGGTGTACACATGAATACTTCTGTATTTTTAATTAAATGAGTAAAACAAAACATGGAATGCCTGCAGTGTTTCGTTCACTGGGAAGGAGATGAACATTGCTTCTTGCCATTGAGGAGCTACTTGAGTAGGGAAAAGAAAAAGTAATCATTGCAAACTTGTTTATTCAGGAAATGGTTGATATGTACTTCCTTGGTGCAAGTCATACTAAGCTCTATAATACTAGCTGTGAACGAGAGACAAGTGCTCCTGCCTTTATCAGCCTTACACTGGGATCTTGTATATGAGAGAAAGAAGAAAGGGCTTGATGATAACATAAAGAAAGGAAGGCTTCTTAAAAGAAATTATGTTTAAGTCTTTGTAAAAGCATCAGAAATATTGAGGGAGGTGAGGATATTTTGTGCAGAGGGATAAGCATGTGCAGTAAGCCACAACTTCTGACACTTGGATGACTAGAAGTGGAACAACTACTGGAGAGTAGATGGATCTTGGAAGTTGAGAGAACAGTCAAGGGTCAAGGAAGATGTACAAAGAAGAGGTTAGATTCTTAACATGCTGGGCTTTTATGATATGCTAAAAATTTGATTTATATCCATTCTAGAATGATACAGAACTCTCTCCACAAATTTTTAGAAAGTAATATGATATGATGATTTTACCATTAAAACCAACAACGACAACCATAAAGAGCAACCATAAGGAAGACTAGTGGGGTAAAATTGGAGGCAGGAAAGACAGTTCAGAAGTCATTGCAGTACATCTGGTAAGAAATAATGAGGGCATGAATTGACATAATCGTGTCAATGTTAAATGAGGGAAGACTCACTGAAGAGACATTTAGAAGAAAAAGCCTTCAGAAGTTGAAAACTGGATATGCACCATTAGGGAGGAGAAATGATTCTCAAATGCTTGACTCAAGATGTAAACTATAGAAGAAGGGGACCATTTGGCACTAAACTTGAGGGTGAGGAAAGAGGAGATGGAGAAATATGTGACTTACGTTGTGAACATGTGCATTAAATGTACGAAGACACTCCCAGTCAAGTGAGCATATCTAGTAGTAGTTAGAAAGTGCTACAGTTCTGGAAGCAAAGGTGAGATGTTACATAGAGTTATACATTTACTTGAGAGTTCTCATTCATTCAGCAGATATTTACTTACCTTCCATGCTTTGCCAAGTACTAGGCTTAAAGCTAGTGAGGCAGTAATGAGTAGGTTAAGGCCCCTTTTCTCAAGGAGCTAAGAATGGAAAAACGAATAATGGGTATTTGAGAGTTGAAGCTATAGAGATATTTGAGATTGTTCAGGCAGTGTTTCTACTGTACAGAAAGGCACATGTGGAGTCCTATAGAGCGTTAACATTTTGATGGATTGGTGTTGGAGGAGAGGTCCTTGAATGAGACTGGGAAGCAGCAGCCTCTGGTAGGAGCTGAACTGGGAAACACATGGAAACATAGAACAGTATACAATATGAAACGCTATAAAAGTCTTAAATAGAAGAAGAATAAAAAATAGCATTTTAATTCGAAATCTAAGAGGTGATCTGTACCCATATTGTAAGGAGTCATGATATAGTTGTGAGCAGAATTCAACTTGTAGTGCTCTGAGGCAAAAATGCAAAGCGCCGTAGGCTGGAGCCCACTAGTAACCATAAAAGCAAGGAGGGCTCATTTCTTAGAGAAAATAATTTTTTAAAAAACTACTATCTCTGTTGTATTCGAAGGGGAAGAAGGCGGAGGAAAGCAGAAGGATTTCCTCAGAGTTTGTCAGAGAGTGACGTTCACAGAAGATGAGGCATGGTCGGGCGGCAGTGGTGTCTGGTGAATATGTTTGTTCATCAAATTTTTAATGGAATGACATTTTCAAAGGATATAAATAGCTATTCACATGGAGCTTACATTCTAAGAGGGTAAAATAGACAAGTTTTTATCTATATCTATATGCATACCTTTATACTTACACAAATCAGGTGGTAATAAGTACTATAAAGAAATATAAACTGAGAAGATAAAGAAAAATGAGAGGAGGTTCCTAATTAAAGTAGCCAGGGAAGACTTTTTGTGGTGACATTTCATCAAAGACCTAAATTATGTGATGAAGTTAAGAGAGAGCATTGCAGGGTGAGGAAATGCTGACTGCCAAGACCCTAATGTATGTGTATGTCTGGTATCTTCAAACAATGCCAAGAAATTACACAGAACTAGAGAAAGTAATAGAAGGTAAGACCTGAGACATAATCAGGGGCCAGTCGTGTGAGCCTTGACCATTTTAATAATGAACGGGAGGATCTGAATGGTGATGTGAAATAATCTATCACGGATTTTAAAGGAATGGCTCTGGTGGATGGGTAAAGACTTGACTATAAAGGGTTAAACCTGGATGAGAGAGGCCTGTTAGAAGGAACTTGCCATAGTTAAGGAGAAGGATGATGTGGTTTAGACTAGGGTAGGAGATGATGCAAAGATTCATGATGGATTTTGAAAGTAGAGGCTTAACAGTTTTGAGTACTGGGTGAGGGGTATGGGAGAAAGAGAGAAGACCAGAACTACCTCAGGAATTTTAGCCGGAGTAATGGTGCAGGATTAGGCTGAATAAATACTAAGGTGAAATTGTTTGGGAGATCTGTAATTCCTACTTCTTACCTAACACTGGCAATTGCATGTTCCAAAGAGCCTGCACATGGTATACATTTAATGAATGTTGGCCTTAATTCCATCCTAAAGTAAGGATGGAGAGGCAGTTTTTGTTTGAGGTGCAAAAATCACCCTAGGCACTGTTGTTGCTAAGTTTTCTCATAGCAAAACTGGATTTCTAATTTATTATCTTCCCATGAATGCTCTCTGCCTGCTACTCCTACTGCTCAAATTAAATTTATTGATTGATTTCAACTGCAAAATGGGTTTTACATTTATATCTAAACATTTGTATGTCTGCACACACACCCATAATGCATGTGTGTATTCTGTGGACATGTACAGACTTAGCATGGACCCCTTTTCTACTGAGTATTTCTGACTCGGGATGTCAGGGGCCTCATCTAAATTATTTGCTTTAGGCATCATAAAACCAGCTTCTGTGATTCTGTTGTAGCTTTGAAGAGTATAATCACATGTTCAAAGCCTGGCAGGATTTGATTGAGAATGATGATGACAAAGGAGACAGTAAGCAAATGGATCAGAGTTGTGTCATATCATCTCTTTGGGTAACCGCGTTGATATTTAATCTAAGTGTGTTTTAGTTTGCCTCACCAAAGCCAATGTAGGAACAGAGCTGTGCAATTAGCATGAAAGTTCATCCAGGAAGAACAATGAAATGAGACCAGCTAAAGTTTAGTATTACGTATATCATATCTGAAATCTGACCCTTGACACTATCTAAAAACTATCTTGCAGTTACAATTTGGATAACATTTTCTATGGTCAATTCACATGGGTTTTTATTTCTTATAATATGTTTCATGAGGGCATTTTTATGCAGAGCTACATGTATTTACAATATGCAGAATTTAGATTTTTAAGAGGTAGGAGTGGTACAACCTTTTAGGGAGATATTTAAACCTCCAAACATTATTTCCTTAAAGTTTCACAAGGGTATTATTCTTGGAAAATTGTTTAAAACTAAATTTTGTACTAGTTATTTTGAGTGACCATTTGGCTATATTATCTAGGAGGAACTCAGCCATTAGGAGAGTGATTTTTCTCTCAAATTCATTTTCTTATATTTATATTTATGCTGAATTTAGTTATTTTAAATAATTTCCTGCCAAAGTTAAATAGTTTATTCATAAAATTAAAAATTAACTGTGGGCATCTTAACAACCAACAAAACCAGCATCTCATAATGGTTAGAGTTAGAAGCTCTTTAGTTATTCTACTTGGGTTTGTATCCTGTTTGTACCCCTAGTCAACGGGGTGCTCTTGGTCAAGTCATTCAACTTTATATACATACCCATATGCATAAGTATGTTTTATGAGACTTGTGTCCTTATAAATAAAATGCAGATAAAATACCAGGTCTCATAAAGTTGTTTTATATATTGAAATGAAATGTGAAAAGGGATGTACATATTTATTATGATGTTTAAAACATTGTAAATACTTATGCACTTTTTAAACTGCTTCAAGTACGTGCATACATTTATTCTTTTTTTTTAATTTTATTTTTTGAGACAGAGTCTTGCTCTGTCACCCAGGCTGGAGTACAGTGGCATGATCTCGGCTCACTGCAACCTTCGCTTCCCAGATTCAAGTGATTCTCCTGCCTCAGCCTCCTGAGTAGCTGGGATTACAGGCACGTGCCACCATGCTCAGCTAATTTTTTTTTGAGACGGAGTCTCGCTGTGTTGCCCAGGCTGGAGTGCAGTGGCGCGATCTCGCCTCACTGCAACCTTCGCATCCAGGGTTCACGCCATTCTCCTGCCTCAGCCTCCTGAGTATCTGAGACTACAGGTGCCTGCCACTACGCCCGGCCAATTTTTTGTATTTTTAGTAGAGATGGGGTTTCACCATGTTGGCCAGGCTGGTCTCAAACTCCTGACGTCGGGTGATCTGCCGGCCTTGGCCTCCCAAAGTGCTGGGATTACAAGCATGAGCTACTGCACCTGGCCCACTCATGCATTTATTAATGCTGGCTTCTGGATGCTAGATATCCTCAGTTGATGTAGCTTTCTGTAGCTACAACAATTTTAGTGGATTTTGCTCTGATGATTAATTCAAACTTAGAAACCAACAAAAACTGCCTTCTTCATTTGCATGCATGAAGGCACAGTTAGACAGCTTTGTGGTTTCATACAGTTTATTTTCAGTTATACTGAGAAGTTGTTGCTTTTAATAGTAAAATTAATATTCTTTTATCATTTTTGCTTAAATTCAAGTTATACCTTACGAGGATATGTGTGTTTTAGGAGTGTTTGAGTCTGGGGGATCAAAGTGTTTGAAAGTATTATATAACCATAAAAAGATCAGATATAGTGATATGATATCCACGTTGTAAGAAATTGTTTGTCCTTTACTGGCAAGCCTTACTTATTCCTTAAGTAGCTTTTTGAAAAAAATTTCCAATTTATCCTGCTGCTTCTTAGTTGCTCAAGTATTTTAAAATAGGCAACTTTTTGAATGAATATTTGCAAATGCCTGTGTTTTTTGTCAATAAGTTTATTGTCTGATCATCATTCTCTCAGATTATGTCTTACATAAGGTGTGTCTATTTTTATGTTTTCTAATTTAATACTTTTCCACCTGATTCTTGGATATTCAGACACTGCTTGTATTAAACCTACACTCACTGGAAGATAACAAGGCATGGATAATTTTCCTGACAGCAAATCAGCACTTAGAGGCATCATCGTTCCTGAAAGTTTGAGTTGCAAGAGTACAAAACATTAACACTTCTGATTTTAAGGACCATTGAATTTGGGGAGTTAATTGTTTTCTGTGAAGACGGATTTAAATCAGACAACAGCCACAGTCCTTTCTACCCAGAAATTGGTATTTTTCTAGTCTTGTAAAAAGGTATTTGCACTTTGGCATCAAAGTACATTTAATATGTAAGGGATGATGACAACTCATGAGATTTGGCCTGTTGAGATTATTATTTATAAATTAAATTCATGTCTACTGGAGCAACTTATTTTGCACAATTATCCCTACTTTTAAAAAGTATTATTATTTGTAAACCATCTGCTCTATGTTAGATACTATGTCAGGCCATATAAAAATTAAGAGAGATTAAATTGATTATATTGTGTTCAATTCTGTTGTATGTCTCTTCTAATCATATCTAAATCATACTATAGGCATTTATCTGATTTTATTAATGATGAACCTGATACTCAGATAAATAAGTGACCTGCTTAAGGTCAAAACTTTGAGATACAGAATCCTTGCACTTCCTCTTAGAAAAACAACATACAATTTATTTATTGCCATGTTTTGTAGAGTAGTTTAATATAAAACCTAGCTGTGATTAAAAATGAGTGGCGATGATACAAATAATAAATGTTTCTTTACCACCTGCCATTTACTGTTCTAAATGCTTTCTGTCTATAAACACATTTAATGTTCAGCACAACTCTATTGGGTAGGTCTTATTATTGTTACCCATGATAAAAATCAGATGAACAATCTGAAGCACAGAGATGTTAAGTCACTTGCCTGAGGTCACACAGTTTGTTAAAGAAGAGTTGAACTATGATTTTATAGCCTGCCATTGAAATTGTTTTATTTCATACTAATGGGCTCTTTTGAAAGTGATTCAGTTAATGAACCTGAACATGATAATGATGTAGATGGAAGACTCTGAGAGCAATAAGCCTTTTGCCTAGCATCGTAGAGATTTTTTATTTATCCCAAAGTAAATAAAAGTATTCTTTGTCCTATATGAACTGGGGCTCAAGAACTCATAAAGTCAGATTTATTGCTACTAAGATCAATCAGGCTAACTAAAGTTTATGGTTTAGGCATATGAAATACAAAGTTGATAATTTTATTTTTAAAATGTAGTACAAAATATAGCTTAGAAAACCTAAAAAAGAAAAAACAGTTTTGTATACTGGAGGCCAGATTTACCAGCGATTTTTTCTTTTACAACAGAAAATATTAATAAAATTTTAAGACTGTGTTTTATCATTTGGGGAATTTTTTAAATTGATACATATTATAAAAATATGCATATTACACAGAATTTATTAAGTGAGCATACACATGGGGTATTGCAACTTAGAGAAGTTAAACAACGCTTTCAGGTTCACACTGTAAGAAATGATAGAGTCCCAGTTCAAACACAGGCAGAGTTAAAAGTATAAGCATTTACTGTTGAACAAAATCCTGAAAGATGAGTGAAGTGTTAATCAGAAGGAGAGAGAGGTTGGGAAAGGAAGGAAAGAGGCCAAAAAAAAAAAAAAAAAGAAAAAAGAAAAAGAAAAAAGAAACTATGCCAAGTCTCAGAAGCCAGAAAGAGCATGACAAACTGGAGGAAATTTAAGAAGGCCATTATGGACGTTTCTTTTAATGTGAAAGACAAAATCACATGCAATAAGGCCATAAAGGAAAATTATGATCAGTTCATGAAGGATCTTTTAAGATAACAAGCTTGAACTTTATTCTGAGGGAACTGTAGGACCACTGAAGTTTTATTAAGAAAAATGACCTTTAACAATTTACTTTTTACAATGTTTCTTATGACTACCATGTGTGTATTGGAGTAGAGGGAACGAACAAAACTGGGAACAGTTAGGAATAGTAATTTAGGTACTAGATAATAGCAGCCAGGCTGGGAAAGTAAGGGTGATATCAAGAGGACATATTTAAGGATTAAAAAGACTTAATGATTGGTTTGGACTCAGTGGTTGGATGTTTGTGTAGGAGGAGAGAGGTTTCAGGAATGCAGGTATGTTTCTGGGATGGAAGTGAATTCATGGCACCGTTCATTTCTATAGGGAAAATGGATGATACAATTTTGTGGGGGAGGATGATGAGTTTGCCCTTGGACATATTAAGTGACTGCAGACATGTCTAATTTATAGTAGAACATATGAATGCACAGTTCAAGAAAGATTAAACAGGGCATCAGAATTTGTGATTTACATCCCAAAGCAGTATTCATGTGGGTTTCATGTCCATGCATTAGATCAGAGGTGTCCAATCTTTTGACACCCCTGGGACACATTGGAAGAAGAAGAACCATCTTGGGTTACACATGAAATACACTAACACTAGCAATAGCTGATGAGCTAAAAAAAAAAAAAAAAAAAAAAAAGAAGAAAAAAAAACATCAAAAAATCTTGTGACATTTTAAGAAACTTTACAAATTTGTGTTGGGCGGCATTCAAAGCTGTCCTGGGCCACATGTGGCCTGCGGGGTACAGGTTGGACAAGCTTGCATTAGATAGTATAAGAAACCCTTGTCTCGTGTCAATATATGCAAGGCAAGAAGCCTGCAAAGTGACTAAGAAGGACCTTACAAATCATAGGAGAAAAAGCCAGGAAAGTGCAGTGTTGCAGCTATGAAAAGAAACAATTGGGAAAGGAAGATATTAAGAGTCAACTATTGATAGGAGAGGTATTGGATGAGTAGTTTTGGTGTGAATAGATTATATTGAGAATTGAGGTAGAAATCAAGCTAACAGGGTAATGTATGAATGGCAGGAAATACTGTCATCCATTTTGGATAATTTGGGGAATAAATTTGGCTTTGTTGGGATAGGATAGGCTAAAAGGGTATGTGATGACAAAGAAGGCTTTTTGTTTTTCTTTTAAAAAATAAGAGAAACTTAACCATTTTAAAATAGTAATGGATATGTATTCAGGGAGGTTCCTGGAAAGGAGTATGGGATGGGGGAAGAAGGGATTCAAAAATGACTCTGCAGTGTAAACCAGAGGAAGGGGATATGGATAGAAAGTATCCATTTCACAGCATCTGCTCTCCTTGAGAAATGAGAAATGAGGTCATCATCTGGTTACACTGAAGGGAGTAGAAGAGAACAAGATTATTTAAATGCTCCAGAATAGTGGTTTTCAGCTCTGGTGCACATGAGAATCACCTGAGGGACTTCTACTTTCTGGCTATGAAGACCAAACATCAGACAATTTAAGTTAGAATCTCTAAGAGGTAGCATCTAGGAATTAGTACTGCAAAAGCTTTCCAGGTGATCACGTTGCGTATCCATGGCTGAGAACTATTAAGAGGATTTTTTACCTATCTTTTCAGAGGAGAAAAGGAGCTGTCTTGCTCTGTGACCAAGGACAAATTTCTTAGCATTTCTGTTTCACTTGCAAAATGGGGATAATAGGGCTTACCTCACTAGGTTGCTGTGAGGAATAGCTGACCAAAGAGATGTAAAGCAACTACCTTACTCTCTGGAATATAGGAAGTACACAATGAATATTGATTGTGGTGTTCTTTGTATCCAAATAGAAAAGAATTCTTAGAAATATTTCATTTCTAATATCTGGCTGTTCTGTGTACTCAGAACATTGGGATAGTTGTATTGACCTCATTGGAATGGAACAGATAGGGAATAGATACTCTAGATGTCCTTATTTCCTTTTGTACTATCATAATAATTCATTTTCAGACTTATAGGATACACAGCTGCATATGGCTTACTTTGATGATTGCCTTTGTTTTTAATATTTAGACAACTGAAAGTATAGGATTCTTTCCAGAAAGAAAGTGTCTGTATTGTATGGATAATTCCATAAGCACAAAAAGTAAGATTTTTTTCTTGTCTGAAGAAACAAACATGAAGCCGAAGTGTTTGGATTGATCATCAACTTGTATTATCTGTCACTGAAATGCATTCCATAACCGTTGACATACAAAATTTGAATCTGTGTATGATGCACACACACACACTTATACACATACATAGGCATATACTACATACATAAATACTCAAATTACAAGATAAAGATTTAGTTTCCGTAGTATAAACATAACCTATTGAAACTTTATTGCTCCGTGTAACCCATACTTATAAAAATATATAAAACTTTTTGAGGTATATATTGCAGAAGTGATTGCTAACTAGACTTTTGCCTACGTGTTCATTTTATAAGTACAACAATTAAGTGCCTGTGTGACTTTTCTTAAACTTATGCTGTGTGTGTGTGTATGTATTTTTTCCTTCACAAAAATGGTATACATCCTTTTTTTAGTATGAGAATTACTGCCTTATATCTAAATCATGTTCTGTCAGCCCTTCCCACAAGTTGTGTTTTTCTTTTATACCTTGCTATTCAGAGTGTGATCCATAGACCAGCAGTATCAGTATAAACTTGGGTGCTTACTGGAAATGCAGAATCTCAGGACTCACCGCAGACCCCCAGAATTAGAATCGCATTTTAATGAGATCCTTTGGGTGATTTGTGTTCACAGTAATGTTTGTGAAGCCCAAGTGCCTCAAGGGAAGCCTTTTCTTCTCTAGTAGACATTTTCTAATGAGCTGCAGAGGAAGGAGAATGTTTATTCCTTCAGGAAGAAAGGATGTACCTAATTTTAATTGCTTAACTATAAAATATGCATAACTAATGTATAAGGGAGAAAGCAATAAGGGTTACATTTTAGCTAGTCTGCTGCAAAACAATAATTCCTTTATTTTAATAACAAAGTTGTAGCTCCTTCCTTTTGTATAAGGCATCCCTTCTTACCCTGAACTAGTTATATCTTCATTCTGCAGTACTTACTATCTGAACCAATGCCTTTATATGGAAGATCTCCCATTTTCAGGGAGGTGAGCAGAAACCGCTGTGGTATGGCACAAATAGGGCGTGCCTTCCCTCCACTATTTCCTTTTTTGGCATAAAACTATCTTCAATAATGTATTACTTAGCCTGTGTTTATCAGGCAAATGCAGACCGTAATAGTTAATAATTTTTTAAAAACCAAGACAATAATACCAATATATCTGTAAACCTCCACTCAGCTCAAATGAATCAGAATTGTATTAATATAATGCTATTGTCAGAATCATATGCTGCCCTTCTAGTAGCTTAGTTATTTAATAATAACATATACAACTCCACAACACAGATATGACACGGATTATTTATAAGCCATTTTTTTACATACAACCCTAACAATTTTTTCTTGTCACAGATAGGAAGAGGCTACAGTGCCTGTGACAGCCTCTGTGGACCCCATGGGGAGCTCTGGAGGTGGGATGGTTCTTCAGGCTCGTCTCAAGTTGGAATATGGGGCTGACCTTTATATACCTGAAGTATGAATGTCCCTGCAAGGAGGCAAGTCCTCAAACGCAGCAGTTGCCTTCCCTTGAGACTTTCTAAAGCTATGCTTAAGTGAAGCACAAAGTGACCTGTAACTCTAACACCAGCTGGGGGGAGTAAATCTTCATTCTTGAAGGGGAGTCTGGCTGGTGCGTCATAGCATGCGTCATATTTCCCCTTGAGATGTAAGTCTAAAGAAATATAAGGTCCTTCAGTATATCTAGATACTCAAAAAGAGGTTAGTACCGTTCACCATAGTTTTAATCTTAGGAGTTTCGGTTGGTCTTTGAAAGTTGCCCATTTGTTAATCTAATACTTAGTGAGAACCCTCTATGGGCAGTTCTGTATTGTACAATTCCTTAGTGTTACAAGGTTACGTAGAATCACAGTTAATCAAGAATAATGAAGCTTAGTGAAAGAGACTTTAAATAGTCATTCAACAAATATTTCTAAGCACCACATGGTGCCAGTCACTGTGCCAGGCCCTGAGTTTAGGGTGTTGAACAAAACCAATGTGTTCTCAGACCTCATGGAACTTATGAAGGATGTAGAGACAGACATGAAACAAATAGTCATGCAAATAGGCACATAATTATCCAATTTGCATAAAAATGGGTGAGGGGAATTATTGAGAAAGTGTCAAGTAAGATGAGACCTGGAGATAAGTGAGGGCAAGAATGGGGAGACGAGAACTTGAAACAGAGGGAAGAGAATATGCTAAAGCTGGTAAAGAGTTCAGGTTTGCTCCTTTTCTACCCACCCCCCCCAAAACCCCAAAACTATGGCAGGTGCTATAGTGGACAGGAAGAAGAATGTTGTGAGGCAGGTAAGGCTGAAGACTTGAACTGGACTATCTCAGGTAGAGCCTAAGGAGGCTGTTGTTCAGAATTTAGGAGACAAGTCTTGACTGTTTTTAATGATATGATTAGATTACCAACCCCCCAAAAAACAATAACAACAATAACAACAACAAACAAAACAAAAACACCCTATCTGCCATGTGGAAAATTGATTCAGCCCAGATTGTTGATGGATAGAATGCAAATATTCAGAGGATGCACTAAGACCACCCAAGAGGGCATCTAATCAGAGGGTCAGTGCCATGCTTGAGCAAAGACTTGAGTATGAGTGAGCCTCACTGTAGCAATGATGGGAAGCAAAGGATTCTAGGGCCAGGAAAACAGTAACTTGGAATTTACAGAGACTGGAAACTCTGTCTGCTGTCCTGAGGTTCCACTCAGGATAATTAGCTGTGTAAAGATAGCAAAGGAACGTGGGGCAAAAGAGAAGTCAAAGGCTAAGTCATTGGGCTCCTGAGATTAAGGTTAAGAATTTTTCCTTTATTCTGAAAACTAAAGCACTAATGAAGGCTTTAAAGCAGAAAAATGACCATCAGCCTAATGACCGTATTAGAAAGATAACTTTGTTAGTCCTGAGAAATAAAGTTTGGAGAGTGATTGGTAAGACTCAACGTAGGGAAATGGTTAGAAAGACATTTCAGTAATCTAGATAATAAAGAAGGCTTATTTTGAGACATTGAAAATGAAGATTGAGGAACAGAATCTAAAAATGTTTCATGTGAATCTATATATGTCTATTTTTATTTGCCAATTTTATTTGATATCCAAAAGTCATGGGACAATTTTGATAGTTGGAAAGCACAGTTACCCTACTTAAGACTGAAAATACAAATATAAATTTTGTGTAACATTGCTGTTAGGGTGGTATTATGAGCATCAGCACTGGTATGTGAGTAGCAGGTATAGTTTAATATAAGTTTTAATAGGAGATTAAGTAAAACATTGTTATACAAATATTTTAGTACAGTAAAGAATCTTGTACTCTGAAGTTAAATGACATACATATTTTTTGTTTTTGCATAAACATTGCTTAGGATCATCTGTGTCCTTTATTATAACTCTCACTGCAGATCTAAGAAGTTTGACCACATTTTAATAGAGGCCATTATAGTATGCTAAAGAAAAGCATTCCAAGGTAAATAAAAACTTGTCACAGAAACAACTATACTGTAATCTGTTGTGTGAAAGGAGCCATAGGTTTGTCACTTACTACCTGTACAATCTAGGGCAAACTTTAATTTTTAGGGCCTATAAGTTGGTCAGGGCATATATATTGCACCATTCTACCAACATAAACTTTAAAAATGAGAGTTTCAGTGATTTTTTAAAAATTTATATGTCAAGTTAATAGTAGAACCAGGTCTAAATGATGGTTCCATTTAATTATGATAATAATAGAAATATCTATATGAGCAAAGATTAAAATCATATATTCAAAATTCACTTATCCTATATATGCAGAGTTTTATGGGGTACCTGACATACAGTCTCTTTATTTCTATGTACTACAGTTTTTATCTGAGAAGCATTTCTTGTTATGAAGAAGATAAGCTGAAGTGTATGTTTGCCTAGGTTGAGATCAAAGGAACTAAATTGGTTTTGACTTCCACCATTTCAATGTGACCTCAATTTTAATTTAAAATTAGAAGCACATAGGGAAATTATTTACCATCTATCTTATAGCCTGGAGCTTAAAAAAACTGATTAGATATAAGAATATTCATTTATATTCAGGTTCTGGAACCAACCCTTTGGCTCTATTTATATCCTTACAGTTTGATAAAATGTATAGTTTTTTTTTTTTCTCAAGGGTAAATAGAAAAGATTTATCATTTATTTATGTATTTATTTGTTTGCTTATTTATTTATTTGAGATGGAGTCTCATTCTGTTGCCCAGGCTGGAGTGCAGTGTTATAATCTCAGCTCACTGCAACCTCCACCTCCTGGGTTCAAGAGATTCTCCTGCCTCAGCCTCCTGAGTAGCTGGGATTACAGGTGCCAGTCACCACGCCTGGCTAATTTTTGTGTTTTGAGTAGAGACAGGGTTTCACTGTGTTGGCCATGCTGGTCTTGAACTCCTGACCTCAGGTGATCCACCTGCCTCGGCCTTTCAAAGTGCTGGGATTACAGCACCCGGCCTAGAAAAATATTTATCAAACAAAAGCAATGAGGACCTTCAACCTTACTACGTTGTGAACACATCATTTACAAATTACAATGATTAAATTAAAACAATACTTATATGGGTAGACATTAAAGGAAAATCAGTGCCTCACAAAAGGGGATGGTAAGGCTAACATAGATTAATAACTTTCTGAGAATACAATGTAGCTGAACATTTTTCTCACTGAAATTACCAGAAGAAGTAGGCCTTGTTCTTTGGTTTTGGAATCAAACAAAAGAATTTGTTTGGAATGATGGATAATTTCAGTATATACTTGGGTTTTGCCATATAGATAACCAGCTAATGCTTCTGACTTTTCTGCATAGATTAAGTGGCACAGACCAAAGGGGTAATAGTTTGGATTTTAGTTATAAACTCACATTGAGATTTTAGGCAAGTGTTAAAATTTGCTCAAGCCTCAATATTTATTTTTTCAGTTATAAAATGAGGGTATTAATACTGGTTTTCTGTAATTCACAAAATTGTAATGGCAATTAAATGAGGTGTTTATGATGAATTGGAAAGCATTTGAAAAAAAGGGAGGTGCTATGCAAATAAAGTAGTAATAGCCCCTTAGATCACTTGAGACATGCCTGCCTTTGCTAGTTCACAGAGAGAAGTATTTAATATATCCTGATGACATAGGCCGACAGTACTGCATTTGATATTGTATGTGACCTAATTTTTAAAAAAATCTATATATTAGTTTCATTGAGACCATCAGTCCCTTGAAACTTCAGCTTTTATAGTATCTTGTCAATAGAAACATCCTGTCTTAGTTCAGTTTTTGTTGCTACAATGGAGTATCACAGACTCGTTCATTTATGTAGAAAAGAAATTTATGTCTCACAGTTTGGGAGGATGAGAAGTCCAATATCAAGGTGCTGGTATCTAGTGAGAGCCTTCTTGTTGCATCATCCCATGGTGGAAGGGTGGACGGGCAAAAAAGCATGTGTGAGAGAGGGTGGAAAGGGACTGAATTCATTGTTTTATCACGAACCCACTCCTGCAATAACAAACTCATGCCTGAGATATTGGCATTAATCCATTCATGAAGGCAGCGCTCTCTTGATCTAATTACCTCCGAATAGTCCCATCTCTCAACACTGTTGCATCGGGGATTTCTTTTTCCAATACATGAATGTTAGGGACACATTCAAACCCTACCACACCCTCACCACCATCCTTTAGTTTTCCTGACTTAGATAGCATAGTCCGCAATGACAGCTACACCCTGGTCAGCATCCACAATTCATTTCCTTATTAGCTTCCTTATTAGGAACTATGGAACAAGCCACCTATCTATTTCCCTATGACTATGACCAATTCTAGTGTTGCCATAGAAAATCGCCCAACTCTGAAGATTCTTGCCATTCTGATGATGTTTTACAACAGGCTAACAACAACAGCTAGAAGATTTCTGCATCCACGGGTCAGTTTCCTTACGTATTTTGTGTAATGACTGCATCAGACCTCATGCAACTGCCTAAAGCTCAGCTTTGGTCCCCCATCACCTTTAATTGACAACAGATGGTGTTACTTGTTTTCACTGGGAAATAATCATCGGCTGTCTGCTCTACCTGAAACATTCTTTCCATATCAACTTTGTCTACTTCATCTACATACCTCCCATTTATTCTTGAGGTTACAACCTCTGGAAAATGTCCTTGACCCCTTTTGTGTGTTTCCAAGTCACTGTTTTTTCACACTGGAGGACACATGTGCTTATAATTGCTGCTTCCTTTTTGTGATTTCTCTGACTCAATGAAGGCAGAATTGCCTCCCTCACAGTTGTCTCCTTAATGCCTATCACTGTGTCTGACTCATAGTTAAGTGTTCAATAAATATTTATTGAGTAAAAAATAGTGATGTCATTCATTCTCCCATCCCCCTCCAAATCTTCTTCTTCTCTCTTTTGTGGCTCTCTTCAGGTTACCTTTTTGTTACCTTTAACTTTGACTTAATGTAATATGTATTTATTAAGTACCTGTCACTCTTCTAGGCATATCAGGAATTTATAAAACACGTAGTTTTGTTCTTTGAAGGATGTTAGAAAATGAAACAGATACCTGTGGAATACTTTATAACAGCTCATATGAATTGACTACTTACTATATTACAAGTACAGTGCCTATCACCATGCCCATTATCTCATTTAATCCTCACTATGTTTAACCATCATTACATGTTAATTCCTGTGTAATAATGTATTAGTTTTCTCTAGATTATGCTCTGGTGGCATAATCTCAGAATTTCAGTTGTTAAGAACAATAAAAACTTATTTTTCACTTGCAACATATGTTGGCTGTGCTTCAGCTGTAATTCTGCTCTGTGTCCTCTTCACTTTGGGAACTAAACAGAATGAACAGCCCCTATTCAAGATGTGTCTTAGTCCTTCTTGGGGGTTAGCAACATTGAGACCACAGTAGGACTTAACATTTTTGTGTCAGAAGGAAAAGAAAGAAGTGGCAGAAACAGTTAACATCATTCCTGCTCACATTTTCTGGCCAGAGGAAATCACATAGCCACTCCTGATGCCCATGTTTTGATGTGTTATACTTATGAAGAGATGCTGTTTGCCTTGGGGGCATGATCAAGAGAATTACATGGAAAGAGGCAAGAATGTATTATTAAGCAGTGGGAAGCCAGCCACAGTGGTGAACTCCTATAGTCTTAGCTACTTAGAAGGCTGGCGTGGGAGGATCATTTGAACCCAGGAGCTCCAGTCCAGCCTGGGCGATGGAGTAAGTCCCTGTCTCTAAAGAAATAATTTTTAAAAAAGAAATAATAAAAAAAGATGAGGGAGGTTGGGCAGGATCTCCCATGCATGTTTAAGTATTAAGAAAAGTGATATGGAAAGAAGAAGGGAGAATAATAATTCCTAAGGACTAGATCCTAACTGTATTTAATATAGGGTTTAAGAATTTGGGAAGGGACTTGGAATTGTAAATAAAAGGAAAGTGAAGTTCTAATAGGCAAGAATATGAGTGGTGGTAGTTAACGAGAGTGCTCAGTAATGCCAAATGCATGTATTCAGGCATAAAGATCATTCATTTGGCCAGCAGAAGGAGGGTGACCAAAATTTCAAAGGATTTGCTCTGTTTAAGTAATCTTCAAATATTTGTTATGTTAAAGTATATTACAGGTAAATGTCTGGATCTAATTTTCAGCATTGGAGATGCTCAGTGATTACAGTTGTAATTGGGCTTCAGGTGACAAATAGTGGGCAATTTTGCCAACTCATGCTTTACCTTGTCTTAATTAAAGTGATGTTGTGCCTCAGCCAGCCTGACCCAGTCACGGTGAACACAGATACCCAGTCATTTACTGCTGGGGAAAGTTCAGGTTTGCTATTCCAAAAGACTGAAAGCCCATACTTTCAGTTTCTCCATTCTTCCCTCAAAGCTTTATCCATATTTGAGCCATACAATGGCAACCAGATTCTTAATCTTATTTAAAATTTTTTGATACTCTGAAGGGTGGTGTATAAGCTAATCTTATAATTTAGAAATTGGAATAGACAAAATTTGGGGGCCCTGTTTATGGTCTAATTAGGAAAACAATTAGGTTCTCCTGCCCTCTCATCATTATTTGAAGAAGTATATTTGTAAGCATCTACAATGTACATCTATCATTAGATGGAAAGTATTCACATGTAATCAGATCTTTATGATTTAAGAATTTGGAATTCAAATTGAAGAAAGTTTTAACTTGCATTTGCCAAAGATTTCTTCTAAACAACACTTTTCTTAGAGTATCTTTATATATGTTAACAATATCACTGTGGTGTCCACTATATGTCATTTTGTTCCATGTGTCCTGGCACAGGCCACAGTGTCATAACTGATAGTTATTTACTGTCATCCAAAAACTCTGTTATTAATGTCTTCTTGAATCAGAAACAGTGATTCATAGTTTGATAAAATATTCTGTTTCCATTAGCTGCTTGATGATTCCTTTATTTCTAAAATGTAGCATCAATTCGGTGCCTTGGTTTTCATATTACATGCATGGTTAGGTCCTCATATCCATCCTTCGATATTTAACTTCAGATTTCATGTATGCCAGCATTAAGCGAAGGATTATGTGTGCTCCTAGCCAAGAGCTTCCTGTGAACCTTTCATTGGAGCCTCTTTGGTGGCCAAGATGTGAAGGAAGGTTTGGGCCATCGGAATCAAGTGGATGACTGTATGCTCAGACGAG
The DNA here is from genome assembly GCF_024542745.1 of Macaca thibetana thibetana. Taxonomy (NCBI): domain Eukaryota; kingdom Metazoa; phylum Chordata; class Mammalia; order Primates; family Cercopithecidae; genus Macaca; species Macaca thibetana. The sequence goes on from NC_065584.1 coordinate 60,008,378, forward strand.
GACAACAACAGATCAATCTGTGGGTCAGTCAGGCTCCACTGTCAAGAGGAGAGCAGCCCTGGATATCTAAGTAATAAGTTAAATTTCAATCGCATTTAGAATCAGTGTTAAAAACCGATTCAGATATTGTCTGTGGTGAAAAGTGTCCAACTGGATGACTGAGTTTGTCAAAGGAAACAAAACATAAAATTCACAGCCTTTTAAAACATCAGTACCAGGATCAAAAAGGGCAATGTAGCTCCTTATGCTTGACCTGTGAGTACAGGGAATTACCTACTCATCTGTGAGTTGCTCTACGTGCTCTCTTGAAAGCCCTTAAAGTCTTGGTCGTTGTGAGATTCCATGTTTGCCATCCGAAAGCTGGAGAGATGTGTCGCTGTGCCCTTTATCTGCCTCCTCAGATGCTTTCTGACTGAACACACAGTTCTGAGTCATGGCTACTTCCACCCTTCGCTTGATGTGTGAAGACTTTGACTTACCTATGAAATTATTAGTATTAGTTTTCATGTACTTTAGGCTGCTTGCTAATTCATTCAAAAAAGTAAGCCATCCGTTTCTTTCTTAGCAGCCCACCTCATTGTGATGATGATGCAGCTAATCACTATACCATAAAGAGTACAATTTTTATTCATGTGGCTTATATTTGGAATATTATTATTAGGCACTAAAATTATTAGGTACTGTTTATGATTGTCTAGTTAGTAGTATCTAACACAATGCTAGGTGCTGTATAGACACTGTTTCCAGTCATATTAGCAGTTTTGTAGATAATGTATTTCTCTCCCTCCCTCCCTCCCTCTCTCTCTCTCTCTCTCTCTCTGTGTGTGTGTATAATTAAACTGAGGCTCGGAGATGCTATAATATCATTGTATCAAAATCGTTATAACCTAGACATTTGTACTTCAGGGCTGTGTACCAAAACCTTGATTCTTCCATCCTTTCAACCTATTAAAAAAAAGAAGCCTGCGGAAGCTGGAGTCCCTGGAGTCATGTCTGACCACTGTGAAAGACTTTTATTCCCTCCAGTGTGCCCTGTATGTGTGGTCCTTTTCTATGATTGCCTTGAAGAGGAAATTTGGAAAACTCTAAAGCCTACTAAGATTTTTTTGTTTTTGTTTCTAAACTAAATCTAATTTCATTCATGCGTTCCAAGCTTATGGACATTTGTAATTTTGTGGCTGTTTAAAAGTACTAGAATAGCCATTGTTGCAAAGTAAATGCAAAGAAGAAATGCAAGATAGGTAAAATAAAATATTAGATGCAGCATTCAGAAAGCAACATAAAATATTAGATATTGCAAAAATGAGCAACATACAGTGCCTGCTTGTAACACATTTAGAGAACTTAACATGTATTGCAGTAAGAAAAATAGAAAGTTTTAGAAAGTCTTGAGAAAGGACGGGTCACATTCAGGGAGTAGGGGATAATTGAAACATCCAGGTAGACATCCACACGGACTTGATGGACAGGTAGGCTTTTGATAATGAGGAACATGCAGATGGACACTTGGCAAAAGGAACAGAAATGGAGGTACAATGCCTACTAACTTTCATAGAATTCACTTACCTTTCATTCTGAATTTTGCATTTGCAAAAAGTGCACCAGAGTAGCTCCTCACTACTTTATAGGCATCCAAATGATATTTAAGACTGACTGTGATACAATTTACCAGTGGAGCATTTTGCTTGATTAGAAGCAGTAACTCAAGCTAGTATGGTTATTTGTATTTATGCATATGTTTATCCTTGTCTCCCTTTTGGCCATAATGATGATAATTATGTTTCTCAAAATTGCTCTGAGTTTTGCCATTTTCATCCCTATTGAACACTGATAGGATGTAGCTAAGAGATGCAAAACCAGTGATTTCTTAGCTGAATTCAGACTCTCAGATTCGGCTTATATTGAAAACTTTTTAATTAAAAAGTTATATATTAAGAAGCCCTTTGGGTTTTTTCTAAGTACTGGCATTTTTTAATATAAATCTGTTATTAATCCACTCATTTGTGTACAATGAACATGAATTTACCCACCATCCCCCAATTACATTGTTCCTGAAGTTGTCTCTATATCCATCTTGGTCTATGTATAGTATTTAGTTTGCGCATAATATGCTATATGCAAATATATAAATAATATGCATGCAACCTAAGGAAAATAAAACAATAAATATAAATTAGTTTACCAAGCAACTCAGTTATGGTTTTGTAAGACATCCATAAAGAAATTGTGTTAGGAGACAGTTAATAAAGAAACTCTGTATGAGACCTAAGAACCGTAGCAAGCTAGTAGGTTTAGTGCAGAAATTGTTTTTTAAAACTGTACTGACTTGATAGCAGCATGCAAAGCTCACCAGTTCCTCATTTAAAAAGGACTAATAGGCCTGGTGTGGTGACTCACACCTGTAATCCCAGCACTTTGGGAGGCCGAGGCAGGTGGATCACCTGGGGTCAGGAGTTCAAGAGCAGCCTGTCCAAGATGGTGGACCCCGTCTCTACTAAAAATACAAAAATTAGCCAGGCGTGGTCGTGGGTACCTATAATCCCAGCTACTCGGGAGGCTGAGGCAGAGAATTGCTTGAACCCGGGAGGTGGAGGTTGCAGTGAGCTGAAATCAGGCCACTGCACTCTAGCCTAGGCGACAGAGCAAGACTCTGCCTCAAAAAAAAAAAATAAATAAATAAAATGTAAATAATCTTAGAAATACTTTATTATTCACCCAGTTTAGCAGAATATTCTAGTCTTCACTATATATGAGACTGTTAGATCTTTTGTAGGCATATGAGTTGAATCCCTTAAAGTTCTTTATTTAATAACAAGATCATTCCAACAGTGGTGCTCTAAAATCATTGCTATCAAGTAGAACATACTTGAATGATGGAGATGTTTTGTATTTGTGCTGTCCAATAGGACAGTTTCTAACCACATTTGGTTTTTGAGCACTTGATGTGAGACTAGAAAGAATGAGGAAGTAAATTATTACTTTTGTTTAATTTTAATTAATTTTAATTTAAATAGTCACATATGATTAGTGACTACCTAGTATGTAGCTCAGTTTTAACTGATTCATGTCATATTTCTAATGTTTTTGGACAAATGTGTCTTGTGAACATTTTATATATGAGCTCATACAAATATGGAAAATGCATTTACAGTCCATTATCTAAAAAATTGTTCTATTTTTATGTTATGCTTTCTTAGGTGCAAACTTTAGGACTTAGTGGGATTTCAGTTGTCCCTTTTGTGTGTGACAACCTCTAAAAGTAGCCTTAAGGAACCATTTGGCCCATTATTTTGTGCTTGAAGTAGACCCAGTAATTCACAGGAGAAGAATATAGAAGAGCGTTTGGAAACTCAAGACAGGCCTCAAGCAAAAGGTTTCTGAGATAAAGAAGTACGTGCTCCAAAACTGTACTGGCAGGTAAGTAATGAGGAAGGAGAAGTTAACAGCATTATAAAATTTAGGTCTTTTTCTTTTTTTGGCATTTTAACCTAATACCTAGAACAATAATAAAACAACCATTGTCTTACAAATTGTGTGAGTAGCATAAATGCATAAACAGACACTGTTAATATATCTCTTCTGACTGGCTAATTCAGAGTTTACTGCCAGGAACAAAGTAGTCTGGAAATTTTAGCAGTGTATCAGAGGAGGAGCAGACAATGTGCAGACATTTACTTTGGTTCTCCTGTCAAATTTGACAGTAATGGCCCTTCATATTTTACCATCTGCTTCACAATTCAGAGTCAAATATATTTTAGTTATAGCACTGAAACTCTCAGTGCTTATTGGTCTTGTGCTGAGATTTTGTGGTCCTGATCACTCTTCCTCACTTTCTCTTGCTCCTACACATTCCTCCCAGGAGAAGTGGAGTAACTTTTGTGCTTGAAGAGATTGGAAGGAGGAACAAGGCCTCCCCCTTTAGTATTTCCAGCCCCACCTATGCTTGTACCACAGACCCTACTGATGGGCGCAGTCTCAGATTGTTCCAGTGTGTCAGTGCTGAATGGACATGGTCAGTCCCACTCAGTTCTGGGGTCAGTATCAGGAATCTCATTTGCTCACAGATTTCAGTCATACTTTACAATTTCCGCTTTATTAATAATCAAGGTGAGGTTCTGGTTTTATTTTCTTAGTTCAGAATTCAGGTGGGGAAGAGGTTTGTTATTTATTAGACCCCTTTGAAACCTAATAGTTCTTTTTTTTTTTTTAATTTATTTATTATTATTATACTTTAAGTTGTAGGGTACATGTGCATAACGTGCAGGTTTGTTACATATGTATACTTGTGCCATGTTGGTGTGCTGCACCCATCAACTCGTCATTTACATCAGGTATAACTCCCAATGCAATCCCTCCCCCCTCCCCCCTCCCCATGATAGGCCCCGGTGTGTGATGTTCCCCTTCCCGAGTCCAGGTGATCTCATTGTTCAGTTCCCACCTATGAGTGAGAACATGCGGTGTTTGGTTTTCTGTTCTTGTGATAGTTTGCTAAGAATGATGGTTTCCAGCTGCATCCATGTCCCTACAAAGGACACAAACTCATCCTTTTTGATGGCTGCATAGTATTCCATGGTGTATATGTGCCACACCTAAGCTGGTGAGAAGTGAGATTGAGGCTTTAGGATTGTCCATTAGAATATCTGGGGGACCATTTCAATGTGCATTTGTTCTCTTCCTTCTATCCTCTGTCTAACTGACCTAATTCAACTGCAATCCCTGTAAATATCTCCACTGAGAACTAACTTAGGATATTGGAAAGGCCCAGCTACTATTCTACTTAGTGTAGACTTGCAAATTCCACATTTCAGACTTTAACTACACCAGGCTACTATACTGTGAAACATTGTTCTGTATGTGGGCTTGGGCTAGAATCATACACTTTACATTTATCTTGGTCAGTCCCTCAATGCTTAACATACCCACTGGTCTGTATAACTGGAATTACTCTTAAAATGTTCATGAATTTCAAATTTTACATTAATTTTTAGTAAATATATGTTATTAGAATGGTTAAAATCATTATTTTGGTAGAAATTAAAAGCACCACTAAAACAAATGTTATTTTTAAATTTTCTGAATTTTTTAAATTAATTCAACATCTGTTGCTCAGGAGGGTAAGACAAATAAAATAAATGTGTTTGTCTTTTTTATGGCCATACATCTATGAGAAAGAATATAAAGGCAAATAATAATAATAATAGCACATCAGGAATATGAATCAAAATTGCTATAGGATTTTTAAAATTAAATAATGAACTCTTTCCAAGAAAAAAAGCAATTAGGTGCTTAATAACCCCACGAATTATAGAATCTACTTTGTGACTGCCAAATACTACTAATAAAGTTAAACTTATGGAACATTTACTATGTACCAGATATAGGGCTAAATCCTTAATAGATACAATATTCTAAAAATCCAAACACCACCTGAAGTGGGTACTATTATTGGCAGCATATTATAGAAGAGAAAAGTAAGAGATAGAGAAGTTGTATAATTACTAGGCCCTGGAAACATGTACCTTAACATGTTAGAATGTGGAATTGGTTGAAATCTGGGATGCATACAAATTGCTACACTTCTCATTTTGCCTTTTCTTCAGTAGAGGTTTTATCTGATCAGATAGCAATTTAGATCCTTGTCCCACTGGAGGGTTTTAAATTAGGAAACTTGGTTTTTTTGAAATCTATAGCCATCTTTAAGAATCACTTATTGGTGAACACTTCTAATTTATATGACTGCATGAAAGGATGTTGTATTAAAATTAATCTATAATTTCTCTGTGAGTTAGCATAATGAGTATGAAAATTACATTAATACAAGGCCAGTATTGGGTGTAAGAGAGGTAGGCTTCTGCTCTATACAACTGAGTGAAATGCATCTGAGAGAAATCATTGATTTAAAAGGTGAAAACGTGGCTGGCTGCCATGGTTCATGCCTGTAATCCCAGCATTTTGGGAGCCCAAGGTGGGTGGATCACTTGAGGTCAGGAGTTCGAGACTAGCCTGACCAACACGGTGAAACCCAGTCTCTACTAAAAATACAAAAAATTTCCGGGCGTGGTGGCAGGCGCCTGTAATCCCAACTACTCATGAGGCTGAGGCAAGAGAACCACCTGAACCCGGGAGGCAGAGGTTGCAGTGATCTGAGATCGCACCACTGCACCGCTTTTTTTTTTTTTTTTGAGACACTCAAAAAAAAAATTCAGAAACAAGCAGAAATCCAAGAAAACAGGAATAACCAATCTCTGGGCAAATTTAAACAACATCTTTTATGGGGAAAATTGATTTTTATCTGGGAAAACTTTATCATAACTTCTAAATAATCTATGTAAATTTCTAATAGAATGGCACAAATTCTGTTGTCAACCCCTCCAATAGAGCAACATAGTAGCTATATTTAACACAACTCCAAATATTACAAAGATGTTTTAAATGTGTTCATAACTGATGAAAGAAATTTAAAATATTTCATATAAAAGTATAGGTAAAATGTTTAATAAGTGCATGGGGGTTTGTTTTTAGTGTGATATGAAAAGTTAACCTCATGAGATCTTTTACCAGCAAAGAAAATTACATTGTCATCACGTGTGATGAATGTTGATAGGACAGATGTGTATCATTCACAAAGGAAATCAGGATAGCTATATATAAATGTATGTGCAGATAACATACTAAATTCATATCCTAGATTGTTTGGGTGTTTTTAGCCCTCACAATATGAAATGAATCTCTCTTTCACAATAAATAATAGTTCTGCAAGTTCAGGATTTATTTCTGGTATGGTTGGGGTGTGTGTGTGTGCGCGCGTGTGCATGTGCGTGTGTGTGTGTGTAATAAATGAAGTAAATTTGCCTGCAAAGAGTAGATTCAGAGCCTCCTGCCCAAAATATACATTCCCATCTTCTGGTGAATGTCTGAAATCCACCTTGCAGCTTGTTTTATTTCTTCGGTTTACAACTTTGCTAATGTGTTCAGATGCAGAATTCATTTGAATAGGATATGCTTTCGGCAGTTTGCAGTCTAATGAAAAACAGGGCTTTTGGGGTCAGACAGAGCTGGAGTTGACCCTCGCCAGTAGCTGGCTGAGTGGCCATAGGCAAGTTATTTATACCCTAAGGTCTCCTCAATTATCTCTACAGGAAAATAAGGTAATGGTAGTTATTTCAGAGTGGGTATGAAAAAGAAATGAGAAAGCTCTAACAATGATCACAATAGCTGGCGGATGGAAAGTGCTTAAAACTCAATGTAAACGGCTTTCTGAGATTCTTCCCTAACTTCAGTTTTCAATACGCGCAATAAGGGAAAGAAAATATGGTATCAGTAGGTTTCCAGAGGATGCTAAATTGTTGGAGAGGTGAGGAAGGGGAAATATTAGGTCCTGCCAGTAAACTTGATCAGGTTTTAAGTATTGTAAGGTTTAGATGACTGGAGCACATTTTCCTAATCAATAAGTACCATATTTTAAAATAGATAGGAGTTTTATTCTGTGTATTTTTACCTGGTGGAATATGTATAAAGTACACTTAATTTCTTGTATATAACACATTTCCTATAGAAATGCTATTTTACACCTCATGTGGGGAAAAAAATAAAGTACAGATAGCTTTTAAAGAGTACCAACAGTGGCAAATTGCTTGGAGAAGGTATAGAAGCATACCCAAATAGTTTTGCATAACCAGTAATTTTAAAAAATTACATTATAAATACTGTTTAAGAAGGTTAAGGACAAATCACCTTAAAATACTCATAAAATTTAAAATTGAGATGCCAGAGGTTATAACCTTTGGCATCCAGAACTTTGAGCAGCTTAAGAAAGTTATGTTACTCATTTTTGTTATTGTTCTTAAAGCTTGTATTTGAAAAAAATATTTTGGAGTATTAGAAACATAACAACTTATTATTTTAGATCTGTAGTTTTTCCATGAGTGTGTGTAACGTCCTAAATTACATGAATTCTATCGAATAAGCTTTTATCCTATGACTGTGGGATGTCACACTTTATGCCAGATGCTAGTAATTAATAAAACATGGAAGATAAATCAATCAATCTATCTATCTATCAATCTATCTATCTATCTATCTATCACATTTGAAATATGAAATATAATTTGGTGAATGCAGTGATAAAGTAGAATTTGGGTACAGAATAGGGAAATCGTATCTCTTGGATTCAGCATTCATTTGGAAACTTGAGAAGTATTGCCAAATAAGATAGCCAGAGTTTCTTCCCTCTAAACATTTTGTTTGAGTCCCAAATAATTGTTTATACTGGTGATTCTGTGGTATCTCTGCCTTGCTAAACACAACTTTCCACTTTTGGGAAGTAATAGGTTTTAGTGTTTCTCTGTTTACTGAGCAAGTGCTTCACATAGGTGAGTTACTCTGCTGTTGCTCCCCATAATTGCTTTTTGATGTGCTGTGTTATGCTTTTGGCCAACAAAATGCTTGATCAATAGGCACTGCATCCCAGATAATCCTGTTATTTTCATTGGCTCTACTATGCTTTGTTTGGCACGTGGCTTTCCAAGCACCTAAGATTGGGAACATCTCAAACGTAAAATCAGAACTGAATGCCTACTGTTTTTTGATTTTTTGATTATGGCCATTTTGGCAGGAGTAAAGTGGTATCACACTGTGGTTTTGATTTACATTTTCCTGATCATTAGTGATGTTGAGCATTTTTTCATGTTTGTTGGCCATTTGTATATCTTCCTTTGAGAATTGTCTCTTCATGTTCTTAGCCAACTTTTTGATAGGATTTTTTGTTTTTTTGCTGATTTGTTTGAGTTTGTTGTCGATTCTGGATATTAGTCCCTTGTCAAATATATATATTGTGAAGATTTTCTCCCACTCTGTGGGTTATCTGTTTACTCTGCTGACCCTTTTGGCATGCAAAAGCTCTTTAGTTTAATTAAGTCCCAGCTATTTATATTTGTTTTTATTGCATTTGCTTTTGGGTTCTTGGTCATGAAATCTTTACCTAAGCCAATGTTTAGAAGGGGTTTTCCAATGTTATTTTCTAGAATTTTTATAGTTTCAGGTCTTAGGTTTAAGTCCTTAATCCATCTTGAGTTGGTTTTTGTGTAAGGTGAGAGTTGAGGATCTAGTTTCATTCTCCTACATGTTACTTGCCAGTTATCCCAGCCCCATTTTTGAATAGGGTGTCCTTTTTCCACTTAATGTTTTTGTTTGCTTTGTCAAAGATCAGTTGACTGTAAGTATTTGGGTTTATTTCTGGGTTGTCTATTCTTTTGCTTTGGTCTGTGTGCCTATTTTTATACCAGTACGATGCTGTTGTGGTGACTGTGGCCTTATAATATAGTTTGAAATCAGGTAGTGTGATGCCCCCAGATTTATCCTTTTTGCTTTGTCTTGCTTTGGCTCTGCGGGCTCTTTTTTGGTTCCATATGAATTTTAGAATTGTTTTTTCTAATTCTGTGAAGAGTGATGGTAGTATCTTGATGGGGATTGCGTTGAATTTGTAGATTGGTTTTGGCAGTATGGTTATTTTCACAATATTGATTCTCCCTATCCTTCACAATATTGATTGTCCCCATCCATGAGCATGGGATGTGTTTCCATTTGTTTGTGTCATCTGTGATTTCTTTCAGCAGTGTTTTATAGTTTTCCTTGTAGAGGTCTTACACCTCTTGGTTAGGTATATTCCTATGTTTTTGTTGTTGTTCTTTGTTTGTTTTTAGCTATTGTAAAAGGGGTTGAGCTCTTGATTTGATTCTCCGCTTGGTCACTGTTGGTGTATAGGAGAGCTACTGATTTTTGTACCTTAGTCTTGTATCTGGAAACTTTGCTCAATTCTTTTATCAGTTCTAGGAGCTTTCTGGAAGAGTCATTAGGGTTTTCAAGATAAACAATCACATCGTCAGCAAACTGTGACACTTTGACTTCCTCTTTACCAATTTGGATGCCCTTACTTTGTCTGATTACTCTGGCTAGGACTTCCAGTACTATGTTGAAGAGGAGTGGTGGAAGAGAACTTACTCATCTTGTCTTGTTCCAGTTCTCAGAGGGAATGTTTTCAGCTTTTCCCCATTCAGTATTATTTTGGTAGGGGGTTTGTCATAGACAATTTTTTTACACTGAGGTATGTCCCTTTTATGCTGATTTTGCTGAGAGTTTTAATCATAAAAGGATGCTGGATTTTGTTGAATGCTTTTTCTGCATCTATTGAGATGACCGTGTGATTTTTGTTTTTAATTCTGTTTATGTAGTGCATCACATTTATTGACTTCCCTGGTATGAAACCCACTTGATCATGGTGGATTCCGTTAGCTAGTATTGTGTTAAGGATTTTAGCATCTATGTTTATTAGGGATATCAGTCTGTAGTTTTCTTTTTTGGTTACATTCTTTCCTGGTTTTAGTATCAGGGTGATGCTGGCTTCATAGAATGAGTTAGGGAGGGCTCCCTCTGTCTCTATCTTGTGGAATAGTGTCAATGGATTGGTACCAATTCTTCTTTGAATATCTGGTAGAATTCTGCTGTGAATCCATCTGATTCTAGATGTTGGTGTGGATGCAGTGATCGGTGAACACTTCTACACTGTTGGTGGGAATGTAAACTACTACAGCCACTATGGAAAACAGTGTGGAGATTCCTTAAAGAGCTAAAAGTAGAACTACCATTTGATCCAGCAATCCCACTACTGGGTATCTACCCAGAGGGAAAGAAGTCATTAGACAAAGAAGATACTAGCACACACATTTTTATAGCAGCACAGTTCACAATTGCAAAATCATGGAACCAACCCAAATGCCCATCAATCAACAAGTAAAGAAACATATATATATGATGAAATACTACTCAGCCATAGAAAGGAATGAATTAACAGCATTTACAGTGACCTGGATAAGATTTGAGACCATTGTTCTATGTGAAGTAACTCAGGAATGGAAAACCAAACATCGTATGTTCTCACAGATATGTGGTAGCTAAGCTAGGAGGACACAAAAGCATAAGAATGATACAGTGAACTTTGGGGACTTGAGAAGAAGGGTAGGAGGGAGGTGAGGGATAGAAGACAACAAATATTGTGCAGCATATACTGCTCGGGTGATGGGTACACCAAAACCTCACCAATCACCACTAAAGAACTTACTCATGTAACCAAATACCACCTGTACCCCAATAATCGATGAAAAAATTTAAAAAAGAGAACTGAATGCCTGATTTTCCCTCACTGGACCTGCTCTTCTAGACTTTTTTTTTTCTCTCTCAGTAAGTGGTACATTCATTCTTCTAGTTGCTCAGGGCAAAAATCTTGACTCCCGTTTTTCTCTCCAGACCAAATTCTAACCTGTCAGCATAGTTCTGCTTCCGCAAATATCCAGAATCCAGCCAGTTTCCCTACTACTACCCTCATCAAAAGTCATGTCATCACCTGTCAACTGAATCACAGACAAGTCTCCTGCTTCTTTCCTTGTGCCCCCCCAGTGTGTTTTCAGTACAGCAGCCAGAGTGATTCTTTTAAAACTTACTTTTGATGTCTTTCGCTTTCCAGTGACTTCCTGTCTCATTCAGAGAAAAGCCAAAGATCTTTACAGTGGCATAGCAGTTCCACATGATCAGGCCCTTGTTGCCTCTTTGAATTTCCTTCTTACAATGCCTATCCCCTACTACTCTAGCCACATGGACTTTCTGCTCAGTGTTCTTCATATACGAGCATGCATTCACCCATTTCACAGCCTTTTTATTTGTCTTTGTTATTTCCTTTGTTTGAATGTTCTTCCCTACGAGCCTCAGGTCTTACTCTTCTCTTCAAGTCTGCATGCCAAAGTCTTTCCTGACCACTCTGCTTAAAAGGGCAATTTCCGTTACTCTCACCAATGTAACATTTCCTATTACCTCTTGGCTTGTTTTACTGATCATCATCTGATATATTATGTATTAGCCTGTATGCTCTCTCCATTCCCGACTCATCTAAGCTCCACGAGAAAAGATATTTTTGTATGTTCTGTTCACTGTCTGCAGCACTTAGAATTTTCTCTTGAACATCATATGCTCTCAAATATTTTTGCAAGAATGTATGGCTTTAGTGGGATCTACACAAAAGTTGACATATAAGTTGCCTTACTGATGTCTGTCTGAGGATCATGTTATATAATTAGGATTATTTGTTTCTCACAGTTCTGTCCAGATAAAAGTGGAAAAGTCATAATAAAAGACCCCCATTTCACTAGGAACTACTTGTGCTTATTCCTAAGCCAGTGTCTATGAACAGTGATACATGCTATGCACCATTCAGTGATGCCTTTCCCACCATGAGTTAATGATATTACTCAATGGAGATTAAACTGTTATTTTATAGGGCTTACATTAAGTCTCTGAAACCATTACCAGTGACATTGTGGTTATGGAAATGTAAAAGAAAAGCATAGTAATTTAAATAATGACAAGTCTTTTAGAGCTTTGTGTTTTTTTATTAGGAAAAAACAATCAATAAATGTAAGTTTATCAGAAAAAAAAAATGGCTGTGATGCAATTGAAAGTATTACCACAATACTTGCTTTTGTCATATTATGAACAATTTTCCTATGGGGCCGGATTAGGACATTTCTAATATATACAAGAGTATTAACCTGTTTTAAGTATTCAGATAGCTATTGACTACTTATTTGAACATATTGAATTAAGTTTGCTTAAGAAACAGTTTTATAAAATACAAATCCCATATCCCCTCTGGCCTACATGATGCAATCAAAACCACTTACTCTGGATGCAATGGACTTCGTGCTTTGTCCATTGATCTGATGACCTCACTACCCTATTGCTTGCAAGGACCCTCTAACCCCCTGCCCTCTATGCCCTCAAAATTCAGCTCATTGACTTAGATGTTATGAACCAAAACTGCTTCCATTGATCTTTGCTGTCTAACCATACAATTTGAACCATTTCCTAGTTTAAAATGTTTGTTTTAAAACCAAAGGCACAGAAGATTGTATTTAAATTTTTCTTTTGCCTAAGGAATAGTTCTGTTGATATATCGCAACTAAAATAACCTTATATTTTCCCTCTTAGCTGCAGTAAAATTCATGAAAGGTAAAAAATAAGTGGATGAACAAGGTTCATATATCACTAGTTGTAATGTCCTCTTAAACTATAAATGAAATTGAAATACCTATCTTTATAAATATGCACTTTATTTTCTTCTTTTCCCCAAGCTGATCTCTTTCATAGGAGAGTAAAGAAGTTACATGAAAAGCAGCACATAGCTGGAGATGAATGTCAGGCAATTTGTATTCTGCTAAAGTATGCAATATAATAGAGAAGTATAGGTTTGTTTCCTTGGGTATTTATATCTTATAACAAATCTTAACTTTGAAAGTAATTTGACTCTTGCTAGTCATTGACAAAATAATCTTTAGCAAACAATAATGCAATTTTTTAAATTAAGGTGGTGAAAAATTTTCTTCTACCATTTAAAATTTAGAAAAAATTAGTTAACTGCAGTACATGTGTTTTTCTTTATTCAAGCATCTTAATGTTATAACTTTTACCTATACAGGACATTTTTTGTATTACTCACTAAGCTGCTAATAAAATGCCGAAGTTTAAGCATTAGGGAAAACCGGTGAATTATTTTACAAAATTCTCTGTGTTTCATGGAGCGAGGCATTTCAGTTTTGCACAAGATGCATGCTTCTGACTCACTCACAACAGCTCTTTTTGTCCTACAAACCATTTCTTCCCAGTGGGAAACAAATCATATCATATATCTTTGTAAGTATAGTATGCACTGTAGGGAAGGGTGGTGCATTTTCAAAGTGATGTGGTGGATCTGCTGACACAAGGCAAACAGTACCTTTAGTATTTAGCCTCAAATGTAAGTTTTTAGCTGGAGGCCATGATTCTAAGATTGCTATACACAGCCAGGTCTCAATTACCTCTACTGATGGAGAAGTGCAGGTATCTCATGCTCTGACATGTGATTAATATAATAAAATACATTTAAACATAGAGAATATATATTTAGCTTTTGAATTAAATTGTGTTCCCCACAATATATACAATTTTAAAAGTTTCATTAGGCCCATATCAAAATTTAGCTTTCTTTTTGGAGTACTGGTGTTGATAGAAAAGCAAGAGATTCCAAATTATGTGGCAGGAAGAAATTACGTGGGATTAAATACTTTAGCCTGGCTGGTAGATTAACTTGCACTTTCTGTATCTAGTTCATTTGTCCAACTCATCCAACAAACACATATGTTCTAGATACTAAGATGTAATATGGAAAGGAATGTCCTTGATCTCATAAACTATTTATTTAGTTGGAGGGCAATTAATAATAAATGTCAACAAATTAAAATATAAGGTAATTTCAGCTAATGATATGTGCTATGTAAAGTAGTATATCAGATTAATATTTAAAACACTAACTTGGGCAGCAGGCACCATTAGATATGGTGTTTGAAGATGGCCTCTTTGATTCAGCACTGTGAAGGAAGAGACTTGGATGATGACTAGGAGATGGCCCTTTGTGTGGACTGAGCATATTTGAGATAAAACAAGGACACATTAAAGAGTGGGAAAGGAGATAAGGAGAGATGGAGAGGGAACTGGATTACTGAGGGCATTACATTATAAAATATGTGTATACCATATGACCAAATGGCAATAGAGATTTTGAAAACCTACTGTAAAATCAAATTTGCCTTTTGTGAGGGATTATCAGTCCTCAATTTTTAGAAAAGTATTCCACAATGTCCTTCAGAACTTATATTAAAGTGATTTTGAGGAATTCTGATTAATCTTTTTTTTTTTTTTCATTGTAAAGCTTACCTATGGCACTATGGGAACATTGGGCATAGCCTTAGTTTTCCTTCCTTGAATATTTGCTGGACTGATTTGATGTGATTTTCTCCATTCTGGCAAGTGATGTTATTCTATCTGTAATGTTTATAGAAAAATGTGAAAGATATAGCAGTTTCTGATTTTCTGTTTACCAGCTGAGTCATCCATTTCCATGTGTCCGTACATCTCTCTTGTCGTTAGGACTTCTACATTTTAGTACATAAAGTCCTTGAGGCTATAATAAAAAGTGTGTGCACATGCATCCATATGCACACATATACAAACACACATATATTGCCACTTAACTATTTTTCTTCTTATCTATAAGTGAAAAAGAATGATTGCCTTCATCTATCTCATTGAAAATTTAAATAAATTCATGGAGTCATGGTCAAGTGCTGTGTTACTCATTGAAAAAAAATGATTTACCGCTGTTACTCATTTAAAAAAAATGATTTACCAAAATAAATAAACCTAAGGAAACTCTTATGACTAGACAAATGACTGTAGCATTGGTAGTACAGGGCATTTTAAACTATGGGGAAAAAAGGAGAGGAAGAGTGAAAGAAATTGAGACACTGAAAATGGAGTCTATCAGGCATGTATGCCTTCACAGCATATATCCGCCAGCCAAGTTTAGTGGTTAAAAAAAACAGAAAACAAAAAACAAAAAAACGTGATTTTGTGAATTGTGTGGTGATTCTTCTGCTGATCTTGCTTGTACTCTGTAATGAGCAATCCTGTTCAGGTAGGTCAGCTGGGATGGCTGGGCTTTTCTGTATGTGGCATTTCAGCCTCAAACAGAAAGCCAGAGTAGGCTTTCTGAGAGCAGGTAATCTCAAAGTACCAAAAGATTGAGAATGAGGTCTTTTTGGAAATTGCAAGATCATTTCCACTGAAAGTCATAGAACCAGCCCAGACTAAAGGGGTGTGGAAATAAATTCCCATTCTTGACAAAAGGGGCTGCAAAGACTATGTGGTCCTTTTACATGTGAGAGAGAGTAAGATCAAGATTAAAGACTATGTTGGGTGTGGTGGCTCACACCTGTAATCCCAGCATTTTTGGGAGGCTGAGACTAGAGGATCACTTGAAGACAGGAGTTCAAGACCAACTATGGCAACAAAGAAAGACCTTGTCTTTATGGGTGGGTAGCAGGGGCGGCGGGGAAGTTGTGAATGGTGGAACACACCTATAGTTCCAGCTACTTGGTAGGCTGAGGTGAGAGGATAGCTTGAGTCCAAGAGTTTAATCATAGCAGTGAGCTATGATTGTGCCACTGAACTCCAGCCCGGGTGACAGAGCAAGACCCCCATCTCTTAAAAAAATAAAAACAAAACTAAATAAAAATAATAAACATGGGATGAGAGTGGTAGAGGGGAGAGAAAGGGATGGAGGTGGGAAGGAAAGGAGAAAGTGACATTTGAAATGCCACTTACAAATATTCCTTCCAAGTTTTATTCTGTTTTGGTTTAGGTACTGTCAATCAGCCATATGTAAGTTAAGAGAAGTCTTCCAAGGGCTTGGAGGCTGTGTTTGGCTGTTCTCATATTGCTATAAAGTAACACCTGTGACCAGGGAAATCATAAAGAAAGAAAAGACATTTATTTGACTCATGTTCTGCAGGCTGTGTACAAGCATGGCACTGGCACCTGCTCAGCTTCTAGGGAAACCTCAAGGAAGCTTGTACCCAAGGTGAAAGGTGAAAAGGGAGCAGTCACTTCACGTGGCAAGAGCAGGAGCAAGAAAGACCGCAGGGAAGGTACCACACACTTTTAAACAACCGGGTCTTGCGTGTACTCACAAATAGAAAGCACTAATAACCAAGGGGATGGTGCTAAGCCGTCCACTGGATCTGCCCCTATGATCCAATCACCCCTCACCCGGCCCTGCCTCCAAAATTGGAGATTACATTTCAACATGATATTTAGAGGGGACACATCTAAATCATATCAGAGACTATGGGTGCTGGGTAGAAGGAAACGAGGAAGGGAAGAGGACAGAAAGAGAGAACAAGAGAAACAGAGAGAGAGACAATGAAGAATGAGTGGGGGAACTGGAAACAAATCTTCATTCTAATTTTAGCTCAATCATTGGACAAAATAAGGGCATTTGCTAATGAGCATTATGCAGAATATAGGTATCTTGTTAGTTCGGTGGAAGGATCTGGCATAGCACTTTGCAGTGTGACATCAAATATGACCCCCTTTGAAGAAGCTAGTATTTTAACAGTGATGATTTTATATCTATGGCACACAATTTGAGGATGTACTCTGATGGTTTGGACTGATACATCATTATGTGGAAATAGTGCAGACTGATGTATTCGTGTAATAAAGCATTCAAATGAAATCTGATAGTTTCATTAATGACTGAGAAAGGATTATAAAAGCAAAGTCAATTAGTAGTGAGACAGGAAAAGTTAGGATTCCTTTAAATCTTTGAAGGTAGAAAAAGTAAAAATATTGCATGTCTCTGCATCTTGGCAGACAGACTATGTTGTTACTTAGAGAGCTGTGGTCCCAATTCTTATTGGGGTAGATTATATATAGACTCATCAATTTAAAACCCTAAATTGACTAGATGAATTGTAAGGAGAAGCAGGCTCCCATGGCTTTGTGTGGGTAATAACTGAAAGTACTGCATAGGACTGATGGTCCATCTTGTTTCCTTCTTATTGATAACTTTAGCCATTCAGACTTACCAAGTACTTCACTTGGACTCCAGTGATATATTCAATCAGAACAAAGCTCAGAAGTATGATGCAGGACTAATCCTAACCTTCCGCACTGTGGAGCTATTTCTATATATAGTACAACGTATTTCACAGTCCTTGAGCCCTGAATAAGGGAAACATAGATATTGGGTTACTTTTCACCAGGCTCTCTCTTTTATCTGGTTTGCATGCTACAGACAAACTGGTGGTAAGTTTTCCTGCCATTGGAAAAAGTCTAACAATTTTCTCTCTGTCACTTTTATCCTCCAAGGTGGCGAAAAGAAATTCCTGTGCAAACTCTTCCTTACTGTAAATAGTTTTTGATAGAGACAGTGTAGGAAACTAAAAATATGCACATTTCAACCTAAAAAGAGAAGAAACATAGGTGGTCTCTTTTTTCTTGCTGCTTTTAGAAAAATTGTGATTTTTTTTTAAAATAAAGAGCTTCAGAACTCTGTAAACACCCTGTAAAATGAAGTTGAATTATTCTACTGTTTTAATGAGTGATCATCTGATCAAAGTTAATGCTGTTCATTTGTCTTGGCTCACCATGATCTCGAAGCAGGCATTAATTAGTGCTTTTAGTGCACTCACTCCGTGCTGGGACTCTAGGTCTTACCCGTGTTTTTGGATTTTAGAATGACTAGCACTCATAGGGCACTTTTGTGATTGGGTCTGTTGGTTGGTTATTTAACATGGTCATCTCATAGAAACATTACATTGCTGGTACAAGATTGAAGCATAATATGTGTCACTTATTTAAAAAAAAAATAGTTTGTTAGCATTCAAAATAGTCACACGTTTTCAGTCCTGAGAGGAGCTTTGTTAGGTTAATAATGTAGCATAGATTGTATCATTTATTCTGCATCATAAATGTATCATTCTTTCCCTTTCTGAATGAGTAAATTTCCTATAGTAGCCATACATAAAACAGTGCATAGCGACTCCAGGAAAGTAAGCCTAAATCAAAACTCCGAAGCTGGGGGAGAGAATATAATTTTTGTACTTTTATGGATTCAATAGATTTCCTTGTAGTTAAATCAAGTTCAACTTTCATTAAAGAATGTCTTTTAGCATGGGCCCATACATACACAGACTCGCTTTCATATGCACTGGGCTAACAGATCTAAACACTATTCACTGATGTTGCTAAAACATGACACTTTGACCTTATCTCAGATGCCACTGAAATGGAAATGAAAAAACCTTTTACCCACATTTTGTAGGAACAAAATTTCAGTTTTGTCTCAACTTTGTGTGTAACTCTTACATGCTATTGTCTTTCTTGTTTAAAATAAGAACTGTTTTAAATAAAACCATTTCATTTCACTGTTGAATAATGGAAAAGAAAATGAATAGAGCTGTTTTATCCTACACTAGTAATAGAAAATAGCTTTGTATGTAAGCATCCTTTATAGTTTAAGGGTCATACCTTAAACTATTTTTTTAATCCTTTGTCATCTTCCAGAAAGATAAATGCCTTTGATCAATACAGATTTTTTTGAAAATTTTGCTTCTAAACCTGTGATGCAGAGACTAGTGAAGAAAGTCACAAAAATATTGACTTCATGGCCTGTCACCTCAAAGGAGTCCTTGATCTTGCCCTATAACCACAGCTGTTCCAAACAGCCTCTCTTCATTATTCTCTGTAAGTATTAGAGACTGTCACTACTTTCTTCATGCCTCTTATCTCACTCCTCATCTCTATTTAGCTGATGACATTGACTAGTATTTATTCGACAGAGCAAAAGGAGGTTGCTAATATACAACGTAGTCAGTGCTCAAAGATATTTGTTAAATTAAGATGCTTAGGATTTCTTTTTGACTTCATATAAAATATTTTGTCATCCTGTACTCTAAAAACCTTCTGAAAACATACTTATACTGTTACTCTAGATAGCTATACAGTCTTATAAACAGTAGATATTTTGTACCACATATCTCTCTGTTGTAAGAAAGTGCTATATTAAGGGCATATAATTTTGGTATCACTAAATTTAAAATTCTTGTTAAAGTTGCTCATTAAGTCATGGGAAACCTACTGGCTAACATTACTTTTTCATTACTTGGAAATGACTTATGAGCGATCAGATAGATAATTGAAAGCTGCCTTTTGTCAGTAGGGATGGACTGATAATTGAAGTGCTCTCTTCCCTGCCTTTTTTTTTTTTTTTTTTTTTAATGATCCGATGAGAAAAGACACAACTCGCGTAGTTTACCAGGACAAGGATGACTGAGGTTGAGTTGTGACACATAAGCATCCTCACCTGTGGGTTTAGATGCATTTCTTTTATCTCAACAGCCTAGAACTCCAATAAATGAAGACTATGGAGAGTCCTGGAAAAAGTTTGGACACAATTCTTACTACCTTTAAAAGGAACCGTGTAGACATTAATTCAATAAGAATTAGGTTAAGTATTAAACTATTTTCCTAGAACAATCATATACAGTATGTTTTTAAAAAATATTTTGAGATAATATCTTGCTCTGTCATCCAAGCTGGAGTGTGGTGGCATGATTGCGGCTCACTGCAAACTCTGTCTCCCTGATTCAAGTGTTTCTCATGCCTCAGCCTCTCTAGTAGCTGGGATTGCAGGTGGATGCCACCACGCACAGCTACTTTTTTGTATTTTTAATACAGACAGGGTTTCACCTTGTTGGCCAGGCTCGTCTCAAACTTCTGAGCTCAAGCAATCCACCTACCTCCGCCTCCCAAAGTGCTGGGATTAGAAGCATGAGCCACCATGCCTAGCCCATATACAATATCATAGAAGAGAAAATTCAATGTAGCCATGTCGTCCAAATGGCTATAAGTCACGTATATCACATTTTCTTGAAAATTTGAATTACAGTTCTGTATTCTGTATAGTGTAAACCAACAACCAAATAAGCTCTTATTTTGCCCCTGTGGAGTGACGTTATTGAGGATATATGAAATACGCAGTAGGTTGTCTACATAAATATATTAAATCTTTACTTTCATTTGTATATATTTTATACATTCCAAAAAAACCTTTTCTTCATTTTAAAACACGATGAGTTGAGGGGATGGTGACACACAATAATCCATCTGTAGACTTGATGCTGAGCCCTGGCTCTAGCACTGATCCACTGACCAGCAGAGCAGCGTTGAGAATGTAATTTACATGTTCTTGTCCTTATTTATCTGTGAAAGGAAGAGATGGGGACACACTTAATTTTAAAAATCCATTCTAGTTCTACATTAGTATAATTTTAGATCAGAAACTCGCAAAATGTGTGGAGGAAATGTTGTGATTTCCAAATGGGGAAATGGAAGCAAACAATGTCAGTAACTTATTTAAGGCCTATTGTTTGGTATGGGATCAAATTAATTGGTGGAGTTAAAATGAAAATCTCATGACTCCTTATTCCAAGCACATGCTAATTTCTACTACTACTTGGAAGAAATAAAATATTAAATGCAGTAAATAGCTGTGTGTAAGTGTTCTGAGTTCCATATATTGCCTTTTCTTTTTGTGCCTAAGTATACATCAGTAATTATCTTAATTTGATTTGCTGCCATTTGAATACAATGCAAAAAACAAGAAACAACAGCATTTGTCTTAGTTTCCAACTGACTTCATTCTTTCCTGCTAGCAGATTTTCTGTCTAGTTATGTTTCAGATGGAATGGCTTGACAGATTCGTTTTAAGTTAAAAATCATTGACTCAATTATAGAATATCTTCTTTGTGCATAATGATATTTTGAGGCATACTAGAGGAGGACAGGCATAATGTCTTCCCAAATGGTCTTATTATCTAGTTTAGGAGATGAAGTAAACTGATGGGAAACAAATAGAGGATGACATATGGTTGGTGTAGCACACGAGATTCGTGATTTGAACTCAGATACTTTCTACTAAACTAGGTATATATTCACTAGGTGTTGTGTCTAGATTTTTAAAATAACACTTCCTTACAATGTAGCTCATAGCAGTTAGTTCTCCTAATTATTGTTTCTGTGGAGAAAGTCTTTGAGCCTTATTTAGATGGGGAAGAGTGTAGAGATAGTTGTAGCTTGAAATACATAGAACATATTGTTTATGAGTTTAATTCTTTGTAAGTATACAGATTCAGTAGCATTAAATACACTCAGTGTTGCGCAACCATCACCACTATCTGTACCCAAATCTTTTCAGAAATAATCTCTAACATAAACTCTGTACCCGTTAAACAATAACTTCCCCTTCCCTTTTTCCTCCTAGCCTTTGGTTATCTCTATTCTACTTTCTGTCTCTATGAATTTGCCTATTCCAGATACCTCATGTGAGTGAAATCACACAATATTTGTACTTTTGTGTCTGATTTATTCACTAAACATGTTTTCAGCATCTATCCATGTTGTCACATGTATCAAAATTTCATTCTTTTTTATGGCTGAGCAATACTTGATTGTATATGTATATATACATATCACTTTCTATTTATCCATTTATCTGTGGATGGATACTTGAGCTGTTTTCACCATTTGACTATTGTGAATAATACAGCTACAAACACCAGTGTACAAATATTTGTTCAAATTCCTGCTTTCAGTTATTTTGAATATATACCTAGGAGTAGAATTAACAGGCTATGTAGTAGTTCTATGTTTAACCTTTTGAGGAAGCACCAGACAGGTTTCCACAGCAGCTGTAATATTTTGTGTTTTCACCAACAATGCATAAGGATTGCAATTTTTCAATATCCTTACCAACATTTGTTATTTTCTATTCTTTTTAAAATTATAACCGTCATAACAGGTGTGAATTTGTGAAGTCCTAGCTTTGTGGCTTTGGTTTGCATTGCCTTCATGAATAATGATGTTGAATGCCTTTTTGCATGGTTATGGCAGCTTGTTTTTCCCACATGTATACTAAAGCACACTTTAGGAATATGTCTTATAGATACTTTACTTGTAAAGGTTTATACACATGCTCAATGTCTTAATCAATCTATATTTTTTTCTTGGAGAATTATATCTAGAAGTGACAAGTCCAGACTCTGTGTTGTGTGTGTGTGTGTGTGTGTGTGTCTGTGTGTGTGTTTAAGGAATCTTCCATATATTTAACTCTCTCTAAAATAAACTCTAATTGACTATGTTTTTTAAAGGAAGCCATTGTAGCAGCTATTAAACCCAACCAAAGATGTGTGAAAGTGTTTTAAAGTTGTTGTAATGATTATGATT
This sequence comes from Macaca thibetana thibetana, assembly GCF_024542745.1. Classification (NCBI taxonomy): domain Eukaryota; kingdom Metazoa; phylum Chordata; class Mammalia; order Primates; family Cercopithecidae; genus Macaca; species Macaca thibetana. Next base: position 60,031,088 of record NC_065584.1, read on the forward strand.
AGGAGAAGGGTGTTTAGCAAAGGTCTATTGTGATTCAAATGACTATAAACTCGTCATATTTATATTCATAAGCAATGAATATAAAAGAAAGGGAGATACTATAAATTTCTTTTTTACGTTTTCCAATTTTTGAGATATAAAAATACAAAGTTAAAAGACTTAATATATTCCATGACACTGCAAGGGCTAGTCATATTATAGTTGGAATATTTTACCAACATTATTAACTTATGTTCATCATTGAAAAAGAATTTTGGTGAATTTGCTGGAAAGAAAAAAAGAATACTGGAAAATGTCACCTATAATATTTTTCCCAATTGACTTCGATTTCATTGAAGAAAAAAATAATTTCTTTAATTCAAATATTCATTTTGTTTAAAAGATGGATAGGTTACTTCATAGATATCATTTATTGATTACCCAAACAGACAATCGTGATAAATCTGTGATAAATAATCTTGAATTTATTTTAATGATTCTCTTAGATTTTTTAAACTGATTACCCAAAAAATTTAACCTTTCAGGGGAAATTTTCATGACCATAGTTTTGTAATGAAAGTGTCTCATAACTGCTTGAACATACCCCTCTATCACAGAAACTCTCAGTCATCTATAGTAAGAAGGTTTTGATGGGATTTTGAATGTATGCTCTTAGTGTAGTAACACAGTGAGTCACTAACATCTTAGCATGAATCCTTTATTTTATTTAGCTACTGATTAAGGCAGACCAGGGCTCTTACAGAATGGGCTTATCTACCAGGACATACTAGTTACGGATACAGGCTCTTGATTTGGACTTGAATCAAGACTCCATGACTTATTAATTTTTAGGCGTTAAGAAAGCTTCCTAACCTCCACAGGACTAGTTTCTTCATCTGCAAAAAGAGAATAACAAAATACTAACCTCAGAGGGATATTTTAAAAATTAAATGAACTACTCCACTTAGCAGAATGCCTGGGAGATGTTGTATGTTTAGGTAGTATCAGCTGTTAATGATATTGGTAGTAATTTTTGGTAGGGGTATGAGGATAGGAGGAAAACAGAAAAGTGCAATTTCTAGACACTTGCTGTTTACGTCACAAGGAGCCCTTTGGGACAGCCAAGGACAAAATGGGCTTTCTGGGAGGAGACACAGTGGGGAAGGTGATGCTGAAAGTGAAGCTGGATAATGGTCAAAAGCAAACGTCATCTGCATAATAATTTTACTGTAGTCCCTGAATATATGAAACATCAAAGAAAAACATAAATATGGAAATAAGCCGCTAAAATGGACTTCCAGAATGAGTCAGAAATGCTGTCTGAAGATGATGAAGAGCTAAATCCTTATCTGTTTTCAGGTTTCAGTTCTTAGGGTGAGTCAAATGCTTAAAGTTAGTTAATTCTCATGAAAGTCCTACTTCTTGCCTCTAGAATTACTAGAACAAAACTGTATGTGTTTTGCCTTCCTTTTTATTTAACTTTTAAATAAATTTCATTTAGATATAATTAGCATGCAATAAAATACACTTATTTTAAGTTTGTAGGCCCATAAGTTTTGACAAACATGTACACCTGTGTAACTACCTTCACAATGAAAATATAGAATACTTCCATTATGCCCCCAAACTATCTAGCTTTCCTTTCTGCCAGGTTCCCCACCCTGGCCCCAGGAAGCAACTTATCTACTTTCCAGAATTATAGATTAGTTTCATGTGTTCTATAATTTTATAAAAATGTAACTAAATAGAATATAACCTTTCATATTTGGCTTGTTTCATTCCCTATGGGGATCTTTTTAAAGTCAGATTTGTTCCCATAGAAAAAGCAGTATACCTTATGCAGATGTCTGTTTCTTTACTTGGGGCTATGAAAACTACCTAATCATATAAGAACACTGAGTTATGGGGCAGAGATCACTCTATGTCACTATATGCCTATATGCTTTTGCCTAGAGTGAGCACTGTCCCAGTGACTCATTCCAGGTAATAAACATTTAAGATGTGTGGCTGAGGGTGGCTACATCAAAGAATATAATTCATGCCTCTCACTTCATTATGCTGTCGTGTCCTTGAGTGAATCCTTCACTTGGATTCAACTGAAAACATAGTAGGATGAGTTTTTATGGGTTGCTTTTTTTTTTTTTTTTAAGGAGTTCCACACGTCGCCTAGGCTGGAGTGCCATGGCATGATCTTGGCTCACTGCACCTTCCACTTCCCAGGTTCGAGCGATTCTCCTGCCTCAGCCTCCCGAGTAGCTGGGATTACAGGCGCCCACCACCACGCCCAGCTATTTTTGTATTTTTAGTAGTGAAGGGGTTTCACCAAGTTGGCCAGGCTGTTCTCAAACTCCTGATCTCAGGTGATTCACCTGCCTCGGTCTCCCAAAGTGCTGGGATTACTAATTTCTTAAAGTATATTAGTTTTTCTTTTTTTTCTCTTTAATGCTGTAGGTCCGCAAGAAAAATGGCTCGAAAATCTCTCCCCAATTATTAGTCCCTTGCCATGTCCAAATGAGAGCTTTATAGCATGCAAACTTTTTGTTAGTCACTTTCAGAGATAAGAGAGGAACTTGTTACAGGCTTTGTTCTAGATAAGCAGGTGTATATCAGTCTGGGATTTGTGGGAAAAAAAATGTTTACCTATACCTTGAAAGTGGGGAAGGTTTTAATTATGAGGAGTGGGGAAGTATTCTCCGGTGAGGAGAATAAGTACTAATGAAGGCCAGAAGGTTTGAGGGAGATGGAGGAAATTACGGAGATGATAGATAATTTGTGATCTACAACATACAATCTTTCTTACCCATTGTTCTGCAAGCAACTTGAGAACAAAGATGCTTTTTGGCTCCATTTGATCATCAGCATCTAGCACAGTTCTGGTTACACAGTCGGCACTCAATACATATTGGTTTAAAAATGAAAGGGTGCATGGAACCTCACAGTGGGAACTAGGCCTAGTGGGAATGGCTCTGGATCTATAGTACCTATGTGGTTAAGAATCATGGTTAAAGAGTCTTTAAGTAAGTAGCATGATTATGTCTGACTTCTGAGAATACCAGCAACATCTAGGGGGCGGTATTTCCTCCTCTAAGTTTTGAGGAGCACTAGACCTAGAGTGTTTCATAAAATGAAAGAGTCCTCTTTTGCTCAAACTGAAACTTAATGTGTCTATTAATTTATTATACCTTTCCAATGAAAACAACTCTGTGGGTCCTTCAGAGAAATCTGTACATGAAGCTTTGCTTTCATGGGACTGTTGAATTTATGCACATGCTCTCAAGACATTATGCTGACACTTCATGATGGAAATCAGAATAGGATTAGTTATCACCAGCAGTAGCTATTATAAATGTATAGGAGAAAATATGTTAAGATAGAGGAAAATACTCATCTCCATCTCCTCACCATGTTCTAACTGGGTCTTTAACAGTATGACCACCTACTCTAATGTTTGTCCTACACAAAATCATAAATTCTTTGAAGGGAGCAAGCCTTAATTTAGGAATTAATTATATTTTGTACGAGCACTATTGCTTCACTCCATGCTGAATCTAAATTCTTTTCTGAGGGAGAAAAGTGCACTGATTGATTTATTTTGAAAAATTTGTAAATTTTATCCTGAAAAGTCGTAGCACTTCTACAGTTTTGCTGGTCATTCAATTATATTTTAAATATTTAAAATGTGAAAGTCACTGACAAAAATCTCTCTGCAAGAAATATTTGCAGCAACTAAGCTCACAAATAGGCAGGCAAAGTCTTGTTTTTACAAGTATTTTATTTTATGTTATTTTAAATTACGGGATACATGTGCAGGACGTGCAGGTTTGTTACATAGATAAATGTGTGCCAGGGTGGTTTGCTGCACAGATCATCCCATCACTTAGGTATTAAGGCTTGCATCCATTAGCTATTTATCCTGATGCTCTCCCTCCCCCATCCCCCAACAAGCCCTAGTGTGTGTTGTTCCCCTCCCTGTGTCACGTGTTCTCATTGTTCAGTTCGCACTTACGAGTGAGAACATGTGGTGGTTGATTTTCTGTTCCTGTGTTAGGTGACTGAGAATAATGGCTTCCAGCTCCATCCATGTCCCTGCAAAGGACATGACCTCGTTCCTTTTATGGCTGCATAGTATTCCATGGTATCTATGTACCACATTTTCTTTTTCTGGTCTATCATTGATGGACATTTAGGTTCATTCCATGTCTTTCTTAATGTGAATAGTGTGGCAGTGAACAAATGCATGCGTATCTTTGTAATAGAATGATATATTCCTTTGGGTATATACCCAGTAATGGGATTGATGGGTCAAATGGTATTTCTGGTTCTAGGTCTTTGAGGAATTGCCACACTGTCTTCTACAACGTTTGAACTAATTTATATTCCCATCAACCATGTAAAAGCATTCCTATTTCTCCATAGCCTTGCCAGTATCTGTTGTTTCTTGACTTTTTATTAATTGCCATTCAGACTGGCGTGAAATGGTGTCTCATTGAGATTCTGATTTGCATTTCTCTAATGATAGTAACGTTGAGCTTTTATTTATATGTTTGTTGGCTGTGTAAATGTCTTCTTTTGAGAAATGTCTGTTCATGTCATTTGCCCACTTTTAATGTTTTCTTTTTTTTTTTTCTTGTAAATTTGTTTGAGTTCCTTGTACATTCACGATACGAGCCCTTTGTCAGATGGATAGATGGCAAGAATTTTCTCCCATTCTATAGATTATCTGTTCACTCCAGTAACAGTTTCTTTTGCTGTGTGGAAGTTCTTTAGTTTAATTAGATATCATTTGCCAGTTTTTGCTTTTGTTGCAATTACTTTTGACATTTTCATCATGAAATCTTTGTCCATGCCTATGTCCCAAATGGTATTGCCTAGATTATTTTTCTATGGTTTTTATAGTTTTTGGTTTTACATTTAAGTTTTTAATCCATCTTGAGTTAATTTTTATATAAGGTGTAAGGAAAGGGTTCAGCTTCAATTTTCTACATATGGCTAGCCAGTTTTCCCAGCACCATTTATTAAATAGGGAATCCTTTCCCCATTGCTTGTTTTTGTCAGGTTTTTTGAAGATAAGATTCTTGTAGATGTATAGTCTTATTTCTGAGATCTCTATTCCATTCCATTAATGTGTCTGTTTTCATACCAATACCATGTTTTTTTGGTTACTGTAGCCTTGAAATATAGCTTGCAGTCAGGCAACAGGATGCCTCCAGCTTTGTTCTTTTTGCTTAGGATTGTCTTGGCTATACAGGCTCTTTTTTGGTTCTGTATGAATTCTAAAGTTTTTTTTTCTTCTAATTCTGTGAAGAATGGCAATGGTAGTTTAATGGGAATAGCATTGAATGTATAAATTGCTTTGGGAAATATGGCCATTTTCATGATATTGATTCTTCCTATCCATGAGCATGGAATGTTTTTCCATTTGTTTGTGTGCTCTTTGATTTCCTTGAGCAGTGGTTTGTAGTTCTCCTTGAAGAGGTTCTTCACTTCCCTTTTTTACTGTATTCCTAGGTATTTTATTCTCTTGGTAGCAATAATGAATGGGAGTTCATTCATGATTTGGCTCTCTGCTTGTCTGTTGTTTGTTTATAGGAACACTTGTGATTTTTGCACATCGATTTTTTATCCTGAGAGTTTGTTGAAGTTGCTTATCAGGTTAAGAAGCTTTTGGACTAGGATTATGGGGTTTTCTAGATATAGGATCATGCTATCTACAAACAGAGGCATTTCACCTTTCTCTCTTTCTAATGAATACACTTTATTTCTTTCTCTTGCCTGATTTCCCTGGCCAGAATTTCCAATACTATGTGGAATAAGAGTGAGAGAGGGCATCTTTGTCTTGTGCCGGTTTTCAAAAGAAATGCTTCCAGCTTTTTCCCGTTCAATATGATATTGGCTGAGGGTTTGTCATATATGGCTCTTATTATTTTGACATATATTACATCAATGCCTAGTTTATTGAGAATTTTTAACATGAAGGGATGTTGAATTTTATCGAAGGCTTTTTCTGAGTCTATTGAGATATTGTTTTTAGTTTTGTTTATATGATGAATTATGTTTATCTATTTGCATATTTTGAACCAGCCTTGCACCCTGGATATGAAGCCGACTTGATCGTGGTAGAAGCTTTTTGATGTGCTTCTGGATTCAGTTTGCCAGTATTTTATTGGGGATTTTCATATTGATGCTTATCAGGGATATTGGCTTGAAGTTTTCTTTTTTTGTTGTATCTCTGCCAGGTTTGGGTATCAGTATGTTGCTGTTTTCATAAAATGAGTTAGGAAGAAATCACTCCATCTAAATTGTTTGGAATGGTTTCAGAAGAAATGGTACCAGCTCTTCTTTGTACCTCTGGTAGAATTCAGCTATAAATGTCATGTCGTCTTAACTAAACTGCTGCCTTTGCATTGCACTGAGCTTTTCAGCTTGTTTGAATTTCTGCCAAACTTTAACAAATAAGTGTGAGAGCATGAATGGCAGATGTACAATCCCAGAATGTAAACCTGGGAACTTTCACATCAGACATTAGCGGTTTTCTTTTGCCATAAGGATAAGCAGAGAGAGAAATTTTCCTTTGTAAAGCTGGTACTAAAATTTTATAAGATTCCATAGAATAGAGTCATTTCTTTTGACTTATCAAAGTTCTATTCATTGCCATTTTAAAGGTGAACTGTCCTGTCCTGTTCCAGAGTTAGGCTGTAATTGGGTTAAATTGACATTTTTTTTTTTCTAACAGTTCATCATCATTTGTTGATTAGTCATCAGATTTCGAAAATATTACTTTGTGAAGGCAATGGAAAATTATCCTTCTCCTGACTGTGATTGGTCTGGAAATACTGGAAAATATTGTTTAATGCAATGCTAATATAATTGTACTGAAACACTGCTTATGAAATTTTCTTTATTTTATTCTATTCAGAAAAATTTTTGTGGTTACATAGTAGGTATATATATTTATGGGGTACATGAGATATTTCAATACAGGCATACAATGTATAATAGTCACATCAGCCATCATTTCAAGCATTTATCCTTTGTTTTTGTTACAGACAATCCAATTGTAGTCTTTTAGTTATTTTAAAATGTACGATAAATTATTGTTGACTGTAGTTATCCTGTAGTGCTATCAAATATGTTGATTTAACCAATCTATATTATATTCTTGGTATTTTAAAATTAAATTTAATAAAATGAAGACAGACCTCCAATTTTTCTAATCTGTAAAAATTGCACCTAATATTCATAGTCATGCCCTATCTTTTCTTTCTAAATGTATTTTTTTACACCTTTCCCTCTGCCCAGAATGCATCTTACTTTGTCAAACTCCAACTCATCCTTAAGGATCTAGGCCATGGTCTTTTATTTCTACTAATAAGTGATAACTACATCTCCTAAAATGTCTATTTGCATCTTTCTTTTGGCATTTTTTATCTTTTGCTTTTTAGAATTAAAATAAAAAGTGATGTCTGCTCCCACCACTTCTAGTTAACATTATACTGTAGGGTCTGGCTAGAGCAGTTAAGCAAAGAAAAGAAAGAAGGAAATGGTATATAGAATGGAAAGGAAGAAGTAGAGCTATCTCTGTAGACAGACAACATGTTTTTCTTTATAGAAAACCATAAGGACTACACACAGACACACATACATGCACACACAATTAGAAGTAATAAACTAGTTCGTTAACTTTGTAGGGTACAAGATCAATACACAAAAGTCACTCATGTTTTTATACACTGGCAAATGGACAGTCCAAAAACATTATTGAGAAAGCAATTGCATTTATAATACCATGAAAAAAAAATAAACTTAAGAGTAAATCTCACAAAAGTGCAAGATTTGTACACTGAAAACTACAAAACATTATTGAAAGAAATTAAAGAATACCTAAGTAAATAGAAAAATATCTCATATTCATGGATTGGAAGACTTACTCTTATTAAAATGACAATAATTCTCAAATTAATCTGCAGCTGCAATACAATCTACATCAAAACCCCCTCTGCTTTTTTTGCAGAAATTAACAAGCTAATTCAAAAACTCAAATGAAAATTTGAAGGACCCAGAATAGCTAAAACAGTCTTGAAAAAGACTATCAAATTTGGAGAATTCACATGACCTGATATAAAAACTTACTACAAAGCTGCAGTAATCAAGACAATGTGATATGATATATAGCATAGAACAGTGGATTAGAGTCTGGCAATAAACTCATATATTTTTGATAAGTTGATTTTTCATAAGGGTGCTAAGACTATGAGAAAAGGAGTCCTCTGAACTAATAATGTTACTGGGACAAATGGATACGCACATGCAAAAGAATGACATTGGACTTGTCCTTTACACCATATACAGAAATTAATGCCAAATGAATTATAGACCTAAATGTAAGAACTAAAACTATACAACTTTTAGAAGAAAATGTAGGCCTAAACCTTCATGATTTTGGGTTAGGCAATGATTTCTTAGAAATGACATTAAAAGCATAAGTGACAAAAGAAAAAAATAGAGTGTGTTTGTTAAAATAACTGCCCCACAAAGATGTCCACATTTGAATCTTCAAAGCCTGTAATTATCTTACATGGTAAAAGGGACTTTGTGGATGTAATTAAGTTAAGGATCTCAACATGGGGAGATAATTCTTGATTATCTAGATGAGCCCAATATAATCTCAAGAGTCCTTACAAGAGAAAAAACAAGGCAGGAGAGTTGTAATCAGAGGAGGAAATGTAAAGGTGGAACCAGAGGGTGGAATGATGCAGAGCCAAAAGCTAATACATGCAGCCTCTAGAGTTGAATGGACAAGGAAACAGATACTTTCCTAGAGCCTCCAGAAGTCATGTAGTCCTGCCAAAATCCAGTGAGATCCATTTTGCCTAGAACTGTAACATAATAATTCTGTATTAGTTTCAGCCATTAGGTTTGTGGTAATTTTTTACAGCAACAATAGAAGCCTAATATATAGATAAATTGGACTTCGTTAGAATTGAACCATTTGTGCTTCAAAGGACAACATCAAGCCAGTGAAAGGACAACTTCAAAAATGGGAGGAAATATTTGAAAATCATGTATCTGATGAGGGACTCACATGTAGAAAATATAAAGAACTTTAAAACTCAACAAGAAAAAGATACATTAGCCAATTAAAAAATGGCCAAAGAATTTGAATGTCTTCAAAGAAGATACACAGATTGTTAATAAGCATATGGAAAGATGTCCAACATTATTGTTCATCAAGGAAATGCAATTCACACACTAGGATGACTGTAATGAAAATGATGAACAATAGCAATGTTGACAAGGATGTTAGAAATTGATACCCTCATACATTGTTGGTAGAAATATAAAATGTTTCGGCCATTTTGGAAAACAGTTAGTGATTTTTCAAAATGTTAATCATAAAAGTACTTATGAGCCACCAATTTGGGTGTGTGTGTGTGTGTATATATATATGTATGTGTGTGTATATATATATACACAATATATATACACACACATATATACCTCCAAGAGATTTGAAAATATAGTTTTATACAAAAATTTGTATATGACTGTTCATGACAGCATTATTCATAATACTTCAAATTAGAAACATAATACTTCAAAAATAGAAACAACAAAATGTTCATCTACTTATGAATAGATAAATAAACTACGGGCCATTTATACAACTGAATATTATTCAGTAATAAAAAGAAATAAAGTAATAATATATGTCACAATATGGATGAACCTTGAAAACATGTTAAGTAAAAGAAACCAGACATAAACAGCATTTCTTTCTTTCTTTTTTTTTTTTTTTGAGACGGAATCTGGCTCTGTCGCCCAGGCTGGAGTGCAGTGGCCGGATCTCAGCTCACTGCAAGCTCCGCCTCCCGGGTTCGTGCCATTCTCCTGCCTCAGCCCCCCGAGTAGCTGGGACTACAGGCACCTGCCACCACGCCTGGCTAATTTTTTTTTTTTTTTTTTTTTTTGTATTTTTTAGTAGAGACGGGGTTTCACCGTGTTAGCCAGGATGGTCTCGATCTCCTGACCTCGAGATCCGCCCCTCTCAGCCTCCCAAAGTGCTGCGATTACAGGCTTGAGCCGCCGCGCCCGGCTGGCATTTCCTATATGACCTCATTTATATGAAATGTTTGGAATAGGCAAATTCATAGGAAAAGACAATAGATAAGAGGTGCAAGGAGTGTCTAATGGGTGGCAAGGGAATGCAAAGAGATTGTTATTGAGTATGGAGTTTCTTTTGGGATGATGAAAACATTCTGGAATTAGATTGTGGCAATGGATGCAGAATTCTGTGAATATACTCACCAAAGACACAAAATTGTGAAGTTTATGGCTTGCAGATTGTATCTGAGTAGAGTTGTTATTAAAAATTGAAAAAAAAAAAAAAACAAAATTCAGGGCAGTGAATACTTTGAATAAAAATATGCAAGTATTTCCATAACTTAGGAGTGCTACCTCAACATGACTCAGGTTGTTATGAAAGACTTCTTTATAGAAGAGATATCTAAGTAGGACCATAAAATAATTTGTTTACTCGTATTCTCTTGCAGCCAGTGACTTACCTAACAGAAGAAGTGCATTTCTGGGAGACACAGTATCAGATAAAATAGACAGTTCAAGGGTGTATAAATGGCACAGTGAAGCCAACAGGAATAGCTAGAAGCCCTCATTATATTTATTTTTTGAGTTTTAACATGAATAGGGTTTTTTTTAAGAAAAAACCAAAAATCTAATAAATATATATTCCAAAAATATCTCAGGTTTTTATTTTAAGTTTTATTTAAGTTCCGGGGTACACCTGCAGGTAGTTTTGTAGGTAAACTTGTGTAATGGTTGGTTCTTGTACAGATTATTTCCTCACCCAGGTATTAAGCCTAGTACCCATTTGTTATTTTTCCTCTTTCCCTCCAACATCTAATAGGCCTCAGTGTATTTTGTTACCTTCTATGTGTCCGTGTGTTCTCATCATTTAGCTTCCATTTGTAAGTGAGAACAGGCAGTGTTTGATTTTCTGGTCCTGATGCCTTCATTATTGTAGGAGCACATAGCATAAATTCAGCTGCATGGCCAAAACTAAAAAAGTCCAAGATTTAATAGCTTTTTGTAGTTTAGACTAAGGTACTGACCTCTGAAAGAAAGGCCATGCAATGGACAATGACTACTAAGGAAGTTTGAACATGACTGGAAACAGGGACTGATGTTCATGATGAAAGAGTGCTTGGACAGAGCAAAGCATGTGGAGACCACTTATAGATGATTTTGTGTAGTTCAGCCCATGTCCGCTAGGTACTCAATTTCCTTATGTTGCTGTCCTCCTGCAAGCTTCTGTGACTTTGGCTTGGAGGTCTTTCTTTCAACGCTCATGGAACGTGGATATGAGGAAATGCTTGGGGATAGACATACCCTAGAACTGCCCTCAACCACTGCCAAATGAATGCTGGAGGATAAATATTCCCTGATTTTCTATTCTTTGAAAACAACAACTCTGGGAAGAGTGGTAGACCATTTCCCAGATGTGCCTAGTGGACTTGAGTCCCTGATGGCTGCAGATATAACCTGTTCTTTGATGCCTATCATGTTGGCTTACTTGCATTCATTGTCTTGCTTTCCTATTTTATTCTAAGCTTTCTAAGATCATACTAGCAAAGACTCAGCTATACTCAAATCTTGGCATTTTGGGTCTGCATCTAAAAAAATTAAAATTTTAGATACCACTGAAACAGGAACTATGAGTGAAGACATTACAGAACAATCATAATGACAAACTAAATCTCATTGACTAACATAGGTGGTCAGGTAGAGTGTGAAGACATTGTGTTGTTGGTCAGGGTTGTGGTGGTAGTAGTATTAAGTGCAGTCTCATGCTAATGGTTAATGCTGTACACCAGTTCTTTTTGGAGTAGTCAGTTAAAATGAATCATTGAAACAAGCTTAATTCAACTAAGACCAAGTGGGAAATGGAGATATTATTAAGAAGAATAAAATAATAACTACTGTTTACATCTGTCCAATATACCCCATTTCCTGTTCTGGTAACAGACACCACCCTACAGAACTCAGGAGTAAACATGTGACCTAGGTTGAACAAGTTGTAGTTACTACTTCTCCCAACTGCAAAAATTTCTTCAGAGTTGACCAGTCAGAGGCCTTCCCAGAGACTGTATATACTGAGTGAGATGAAAGAAGGAAATGTTTCTTGCCTCTTGTTTTGCTTAGTGGTTTGCTAAGATTGAATGATGTGTAAATTGGGAGCTCCTGGACTGAGGAAAGTGATACACAGTGGAAGACAATTGGAAAAAATGTACATAGGAATATTATGAAAAATAGATTTTATATATAAGGGAAGGATGAAAGGGGAGTAGGTGGAGAGATTGGTAGATCGAGTCCGAAAGTGAAAGAGAATGAAGAAATTATGGCAGCCTATTAGATGCCTTACACTTCCTAGTTAAGGGAGCCAGTGAATCACTCTTCTTTTGGCTTCTGTTGGCTTTCATTGGGTAATCAGTTGCACCTGAGAGACTACTAACTGTCAATATCTCTCTTTCCTGCGCATTACTGTATGCCATACTTTCTTATACGCCCTGTGTTTGTATTCTCATTTAATCCTTATAGCACCTTCTGAGATGTATATTGTTATTATCTCAATTTTATAGATAAGAAAACTGGGTTTAGATATCAGTAATTTTCTCAAGTTTTTGTTGTCAACAGTAGAAGCAGGATCTTAAACATAAAGTACAAGTTCTGTGGTGACCCATCATTATTCTGGAAGCTGAGTGTTGCTAATACTGCAGAGAGGCTATTGGGTGAACTGACATCTGGAGAGTTGGGGGAAAGGCAGCCATCCTATTTTGCGCATGTTTTTGTTTCCTACAGGACTTCTATACTGTCTTTAAAATAGTCACTGAATGTATTTTCATTTAGTGCCAAATTTCCTATTTGGAATAAAAAGTAAAGATTGTAAACCTCAGCAGATTGTATTCAACCAGGAATAGATACTCCTATATGCATATGTGTTTCTAAAAGTATGTTAGAGTCTGGGCATTACAAGTTAAGTTGATATTAACTGTTATAAGGAGCATTAAGTAGGAAATAAAGTTTTGCTTGAATGGGGAAGTGGGATTCAGAAAAAGCTTTATTGAGTGTCATCTTGATATGAATAAATGCTTGCCGTTCAGGTTGAAGAGGAAGGCATTCTAAGGACAGGGAGCAAGTGGGAAGGGGATGAAGCCATGAAACAGAATGATTGTTATGGAAACGGTAACAGCTTGGCTGAGTTGTGGGGTATTAATGGGATGTAGGCAATGATTAATTCATGGAGGAACTTCTATGGGATTATAAGAAGTTTGAATTTTATTAGTAGGAAAAAAGAAATCACTGAAGATTGGGTATTCACAAAGATGGCATAAGAAGATAAACCTTTAAAAATGGAAGATGATTTTGATTTATGCAATAGGGGAGATTTAGGAGATTTTGTGATAATCCAGGCAGGAGGCTCTAAATTTCTGAACCAGTGCCATAGCAGAAGGAATGGAAAGGATTGGTGTGAGAGTTTTTAAGATGTTTAAGAAATAGGAAATTTGGTTATCTGTACTACAATAACAGAACAGTGCTTTTCTCTACATAAAACCTGTAAACAAAGCTCTGTCTTATTTATGGTTCTGCTACTTAAATTATATTTACATAACAAAATATTATCAGTCACCAAGTATTGATTGAACAGCCATCATGTTCTCAGATTAAAGGTTAATCTGTAGCAAACAGATATTCACAAGTGTGATCATGTTTTACATTGTATAACATATTACATTAAAAAAAAAAATCAGTGACTTGATTGCCAGAAGAGAACACATTTGATTCACATTTGTATCCTCAGTACCTAGCACAATGTGCAGGTAATAGAAGGTATGTAGCAAATGCTTGTTCAGTGGGAGTGAAATATTAACAAATTTCATGGAATCACTGGATTAAAAATTAAAGGGTTTTATAAAATATGGATGATATTATTTTTTAAATGAACATCTATATGTTTCTCAAATATATTGGCATCAGAGGGATAACTGGGGAAGGTGCTTACTTTTTACCAGACACTTTGTGACCGTGAAAATGCAGGTGATAATCAGAAATAAGTAACTTAATTGCCTAGTGCCTCAGTTTACTCATTAGCACAGTAGGGATAAGACCGTCTTTCCTTTACATCACTAAAATGTGTTGAGGATTATGCGGATTTAAAGGAATTAAAAATAAAACACTAAAGGGACAACTAAACTCTTCAGAGAAAATGCCGTTTACACATAAGGTAATCATTTCAAATTCTAAAGACAGCTAATAAAGTAATTGTCTTTAAAAATAATCACATATCATCTGGGGACCATATTCCAGCCTGAAGACAGATGCAGTTTTAGATTATTTTAATCCAAGATCCAAATACAGCGATTTAAATAAAGAACAGGTAGTAGTTATTAATAAACAGACATAATGTAAAATTTATCATTTTCTCCATCCTCCTGAAAGTTAAAGGCAGATAGTTGGTTTTATTGCTGGGCCTTAAGATATTTATCAATTTTTCAGGTTGAAAGGACTCATACGTATTTGAAATATATTTATATTTCGAGAAAATCGTGATTATTCAACATCCCAAAGTCTGACAGCTGAAAGTCTCTGAAAATAAATGAGAAATCAGTTAAATGCTTTCAATGATAATTGTCAAGGTGATTCAAAGGCTCATATTGCTATTTAAATCAGGAGTTGCCAAGCTCTCTTTTCTCACTGGCTAGCTGCTTTGTGTCATTCAGAGCTCAGCTTTAATCTCATCTCCTGATAGACACGTCCTTCCTGACCATACAATCTAATCTAGCCATTCTCCCTCACATAATTCTATCTTAAGTCTCTGCATTACACTACACTTACTCTTTTATTTACTTGTACTTTGCCTGTTTCACCCCAAGCTCTATTAGAGTAGAGACCTTGTCTGTCTTGCTTACTTCTCTCTCTCCAGTGTCAAAAACCATACATTGTGTGTTCTCAGTAAAATTTGATTGAATTAACGAGTTATGAATAAAAATCATAATTTGGATTGTCTCCAGAAGAAACAATCTTAAGTTTTTACAAGATGGTGTTATTTACCCATCAAAGAGAGTGCTGTGGTATTCACGATAAGATGTACATCTGCTCACTTGCCATAATTAGAAGTTTATGCAGTGAGAGACTGAGTTGAACCTGACAAAGAGGTTGAAGTTGTTACTAATTCTGGATTAAGAGAAGATGTTTTGAATAATGCTATGTCATCAAAGAGTACTGATGAATAAAGTACAGTTTTATTGAGAATAAAACAAACCCCAAGGAAAACTGCTGCTTCCTTTGATTAATTTATCTGGGTAGAATAATGGTCATGTAGCACAAGCTTAGCATTGATACATCCTACTCTGATATTTAAGCTAAACAATCAAAAAGATTGTGTATGATTCGATTGAGAAATAGAAGCCATAATGTTTGCTCTAGAATCAGTACTGATACTCCATATTGAAAATACAAAATATTATAATTACTAAAAATTAATAAGAAGCTAAGACATGGAGTCATCAAAGATGAATAGGTTTCCAGAAAGTCCATACACTGAACAAGCAAGGTTTAGCATATAAATTAGAAACATTTCCATCAAAAGGACTGAAAATAATTTCAGTGTAAACATCAGATTCAGTCACATGTAAAAGTCATTGTCATCCCATTTTAAAAACATGAATTGAATTGATTATGGTTCCATCTTTGCATGTTTTATGAAAAATCTTGAATGAAGTATAGAGGTTCATTTTCATGACACTATTATGGAGGACTGGCCATTGGAAGAGCATTCCTTTCTTCCTCCCACTTTTATGTCTCTTATCCTACTTAGGCCTTTAACAACAGTGTGTGCCATAATGCTGTGTCAGGAATTAAGACATAAGTAATGGAAAAACAACAATACCACAGCTAACGTTTAGTGAATATTTACTGTATATCAAACACTGTACTAAGAATTTTAAGTCTGTTATCTTACTTAGCACTAACAATAACAACATGAGATAGATAATATTATGTCAGTTTTACAATTGAATAAGCTCACAGAAATTAATTTACTGAAGGTCCATTTTATTTCAGAACTTGCATGCTTAATTGCTATTGCTTTACCTCCAATCATGAATGCAGCACTGGGCAGAATGAGGGAAACAGGTATGTAAAAATAATTTTTGAAACCCAGTGTGTATTGGCCAGGTTTATATACTAGAAAGCACTAACAACAACATTTCAGAGACTTGTAATGGTAAACATTTACTTTCCTGCATAAATTCAGCTTGTTTCACCTGTGTTTTCATTTTGGGACCATTGGCCACTGGGGCATGTTCGTCTCACGAAGAAGCAAAAGAGAAAAAGAGTTTTATGCCTGCTAAAGAAGGCTTTACTCTGAATAGGCAAACGGTCACTTCTTCTCAGATCCTGATGATCAACACAAGTCATGTGACTTGAGTCCAAAATCAATGGGACAACAAAATATAAGGATTTAGAGTGGGAATATGCATTGTATGTATTTCATACAGTAGAGCTTTCTATGTTCTTTCCATGTTACTCAGCCAAGTTTATTCTAAAGTGTATCCCCTGGATTATTTGATTCTTTTTAAAAGACTATATTTGAACGTATTTCCATAAAAACTTGATTATTCACAATTCCCAATTTTTATATCCTCAAATAATCAAAATAGTCATCCTTAACCAGAGCTTGGATTATTGAAAATGAGGATTGAGTGAAGTTAGCAGGCAGAGGTAATGTGGAAATGATGCTTTTGTATCTCACTGTTATTCTCAAATCCTGTTGAGAACTACTTTCTAAAAATACTGCTTTTCTCCAGTCAGTAAGTGAGCTCAAATGCAGAATGTAATATAGGAGAGGTTGGAGAGGGAATTCTCTTTCCAAATGTTCATGAAAACACATGCTTAAGGCTTTCATGAGCTTGAAAGCTGAATGAAGGGATAAAAGCTTTTAAAGCAAATTATTGAAGAAATTTAAGGCATTTTGATAAGTTGTAAGTGCTTTCCTGATTTCACATGATTAAAATTTTGCTTTACCCAGTGTGGTGGAGCTATTCAAACTTATTAGCAATCATTTTTCTTTTCTAAAATGACTCAAGTTAGAGAAGTCTGGTTAAGCCAGCCAACTACTGTTGATATATGCTCCTATAATGTGTAACCTGTGGAGAGGGCCATTGCCACCAAGTTGGCTAAGAGGAAACAGGCAGCATGTTATGTACTGGAAGCATTATTTCCCATAATTGCAAACCATGGGGTAAGACAGCCAGTACCTTGTTCTGCTGTAAAGCCTCAGGAAATTGTAAATACACATTGTTTCGAAGAAAAAAAAAATGACTTCCAAGAGACATACTGACTTTTTTTCTTTGTGCTTTCAAATATATAGAGACTCCATATAGTCTCCTCTTTTCAGAGATTACTGGCAGGTGGAATATTTTCCCTTTAAATTTCTGTTTCCACAATCTCAGATCTTCTGTTGATAGAGCTTAAAATAGTGGCTTGAATGGAATCTTGTTTATATGGTGACATTTCGTAAAGACTCACTGCTGTGGTCTAGATATTTGTGTACCCTCAAAGTTGATATGTTGAAACCTACTACCAAATGCAAGAGGATTAAGAGATGGAGCCATTAGGAGGAGATTAGATCATAAGGGCAATGCCCTCATGAACGGGATTAACACCCTTATAAAAGAGGTGTGAGGGAGCTTCTTTGCTCCTTCACCACATGAGGACACACAAGACACTGAATCTGTTGGGTCTTGATCTTGTACTTCCTTGCCTCAGAAATGTGAGCAATAAATTTCTGTTGTGTATGAATTACCCAGTCTAAAATATTTTATTATAGTAGTTGGAACAAACTAAGACATTAATTTACACGTAAAAACTTGAGCTTTGGAGGGTATTCAATAGATCTGGGTTCAAGTTTTTGCTCCACCATTTAATTGGGATGAGAATTTGACAGAGAAAAACAGTCTCTTTGGATCTGCTTTCACATCTGTAATATAAGAATAATAATTCCTCCCTCTTTGAACCTACTATGTAAATTAGATGTAAATATATATATTCACATAGCATAATAAACTGTAATAATACTAATAATAGGTATCCAATAGTTTTAGTGATTGCTATCTCTTTTTTAAAAAATGTTTTCACCTGGAAAATGGATATGTAGCAAGGACTGTCTTCCTTCTGTATAGCGTAAGAGTCTATTGGATTCAATTTTAGATTTTAGCGTCTTTTGAGAGCAATCCTAACTTTCTGTAAAGATTGATGTATCATGATTTTTATTATTTTTAGATGTCTTCCAAAGCACAAAGAGAACACATATTTCATTTTAAAACTGAGAATAAAACTTACTCTGTCTTTTTAAATTATCATATCGGTCCATTGGCCCTTATTATAAATTTAAGATATATTACGGGATTTGAGTGGTATCATTTTTCCTGTGTCTTGAAACACATTGCTGTTTCATCATTCCCAGGGATTACTTCTTTATTCATCATTAATGTTCAACTCATAAAAATACTAAAAAATACAATTAAAAAGGGAAGAAAATCTGCAATTATCAAGTGAGTGAAAAGAAACAGCAGCACTATAGACTTTGATAATGTTGCTGAAATTTCTAAGCAAAATCTCAAACCATGAGTCTTCAGATTACCGTATCCTAGATGAATTTTCTCAAAATCAAGAATAAGTGGATGAATAATATCTTCTTAAGGACAAAAATAAATATGGCATTCTCACTTCATTAGTCATTCAACTGGAAGGACATTATCATGTCATACTTTACTACAAAAACTTGATCCATTATATTTTGATAAAAGGTTATCTTTTGTAATATTTTTATCCAAGAATTCATTTGGAAAAGAGGTTAATATGTTTAACAATTCTTACATATTACAATATATATTCATTGTCTTTCTGTTCTGTAAATTATTCGTGAAACTGAAAAATATATTTAAAATATTTATATTAAAAAATTGGACCCAAATAGCAAATGGTGATGATTACTTTTCCTGGAATGCTAAGGGTAAAATATTCATATACTTTGACCTAACATTGTACTCCCAGAAGTGCGCCTTAAGAAAATCTTTCAACTCAAGCAAGAATAAATTCATTGCAGTACAAAATGTAAACAAGCCAACTGGATAACATATGGAATGCTTTGATAAATTATGATGTATCAACAGCGTAGCATATCATGTAGCCTCTAACAATGATAATTATGAAGATCATGCAAACTTAGAAAAATACTTCTGATGTTGACAAAAACAACGTTTAAAGATTCCAAAAGAACTTAATAAGTCAGTACTTTTTGTAGGTATTATGGTAGTGAATGAATTAATAATTATTCAAGAAGAAAGAAAATTAGTAAAATTAGCAAAGCTTAATTTTGTCCTATTTTGGTGATGTCTCACTATCATCATTGCTTGGCTGGGGAACTGAATTTAGATTTTGATAATTTCCATAGAGTAAGATGGAAATTCACCATACTTTTGGGACATTGTGTATTGGGACATCATTTTGACCAAACAGCGTATTTCTTTTTTTAAATTTTTTATTTTACTTTAAGTTCCAAGATACAAGTGCAGAATGTGTAGGTTTGTTACATAGGTATATGTGTGCAGTGGTGTGCTGCATCTATCAAACTGTTTTAAGCCCCACATGCATTAGCGATTTGTCCTAATGCTCTCCTTCCCCTCAACCCCACCCCCTGACTGGCTTTGATGTGTGTTGTTCCCCTCTCTGTGTCCATGTGTTCTCATTGTTCAACTCGCACTTACGAGTGAGAACATGTGATGTTTGGTTTTCTTCCTGTGTTAGTTTGCCAAGGATGATGACTTCCAGCTTCATCCATGTCCCTGAAAAGGACATGATCTCATTCCTTTTTATGGTTACCTACTATTCCATGGTGTATATATACTGCTTTTTCTTTATCCAGTCTATCATTGATAGACATTTGGGTGGCTTCCATGTCTTTGCTTTGGTAAATAGTGCTGCAGTAAACATAAGTGTGCATGTGTCTTTACCGTAGAATGATTTATATTCCTTAGGGTATATACCCAGTAATGGGATTGCTCCATCAAATGGTTCTGGATCTTTCAGGAATCACCACACTGCCTTCTGCAATGGTTGAACTAATTTACATTCTCACCAACAGAGTTAAAGCATTCCGATTTCTAAACAGCCTTGCCAGTATCTATTGTATCTTGAATTTTTAATAATCGCTATTCTGACTGGGGTGCAGTTTTGATTTGCATTTGTCTAATGATCAGTGATGTTGAGCTTTTCTCCAAATGTTTGTTGGCTGCATAAATGTCTGCTTTTGAGAAGTATCTGTTCATATCCTTTCCCCACTTTTTGATAGGGTTGTATTTTCTGGTAAATTTGTTTAAGTTCCTTGTAGATTCTGGATATTAGCCCTTTGTCACATGGGTAGATTGCACAAATTTTCTCCCATTCTGTAGGTTGCCTCTTCACCCTATGGTAGTTAATTTTGCTGCGCAGGAGCTTTTTAATTTAATTAGATCCTAGTTGTCAATTTTGGCTTTTGTTGCAATTGCTTTTGGCATTTTCATCATGAAGTCTTTGCCCATGCCTATGTCCTGAATGGTATTGCCTAGGTTTTCTTCTAGGGTTTTTATGGTTTGGGGTTTTACAATCAAGTCTTCATCCTGAGTTAATTTTTGTATAAGTTGTATAAGGTGTAAGGAAGGGATTCAGCTTCAATTTTCTGCATACGGCTAGCCAGCTTTCCCAGCACCATTTATTAAATAGGGAATCCTTTCCCCATTGTCAAGCTTACTTTACTTTTGTCTCCTGTCTCATTGATCTTTCTCGTTTTCAGAAATATGCACAATAACATGATTAACTTTACCATCTTTCTTTAAGAATACTCTAGACTGGGCATGGTGGCTCATACTATGAGCCTAGCACTTTAAGAGGCAGAGGCAAGAGGGTTGCTTGAACATAGGCATTTGAGACTAGCCTGGGCAATATAGTGAGATCCCATCCCTATAAAAAATAAACAAAATTAGCTGGGTATAGTGGCACATGCACATGCCCAGCTACTTAGGAGGCTGAGGCAGGAGGATTTCTTGGGCCTGGGAGGTCGAGGCTGCAGTGAGCTGAAATCGCATCCTGGGTGACACACTGAGAATCTAGTATATTTTTGCTAGGTTCTCTTCTCGTGTATGTACCTCATGGGCTCCTTTTAATTTGTACTCTTCCAGTATTGCCAGATTGACTTTGGAGATTGAACACTGGGGAAATATGGCTCTTTGTTTTTATAATGATTGATTTGACATTTGCACCATCATGCATAACTTGATTTTGAGATATGACAAAAGCAGGGACATGAAGAGCCAAATTCATATGGAAGGAATCTCTCTATTCTTAGTTGTTCTTAAAATCACACCAATAATTAATATTAAAACTCCATTATGGAAGCAGTTTTAACAATACTGGTCTATACTATAGAAATATATATTCAATTCTCTTTAGAGTAAGCTGATTTTTATGTTTTTTGTTTTTGTTTACAGCTTAACCATTTCATAAAATCTTTAATACTGGCTTAAAAGTAGTATCTGTAATGAAATGGGTAAATAGAAATGAAGTTAGAAAATCTGTTTCAAATATATAGAAGCCAAGTTATAAGCATACATATAGTCTCTGTGATTGATATTCAGATTTGTACCTCAGCTTCTAGGAAACTGGAGTTGGGGTTAAGGAAAAAGCAAACATTATGTAATTATGTAATTTATAACACTGATAAAGGAATAGATATAATACTTCTTATTTATTTATTTATTTATTTATTATTATTATTATACTTTAAGTTCTAGGGTACGTGTGCATAACGTGCAGGTTTGTTACATATGTATACTTGTGCCATGTTGGTGTGCTGCACCCATCAACTCGTCAGCACCCATCAACTCGTCATTTACATCAGGTATAACTCCCAATGCCATCCCTCCCCCCTCCCCCCTCCCCATGATAGGCCCCGGTGTGTGATGTCCCCCTTCCCGAGTCCAAGTGATCTCATTGTTCAGTTCCCACCTATGAGTGAGAACATGCGGTGTTTGGTTTTCTGTTCTTGTGATAGTTTGCTAAGAATGATGGTTTCCAGCTGCATCCATGTCCCTACAAAGGACACAAACTCATCCTTTTTTATGGCTGCATAGTATTCCATGGTGTATATGTGCCACATTTTCTTAATCCAATCTGTCACTGATGGACATTTGGGTTGATTCCAAGTCTTTGCTTTTGTTCATTTCTTTTTCTTCTTTTTTCTTTTGGTTTCTCTTCTTGCTTCATTTCATTCATTTGATCCTCAATCGCTGATACTCTTTCTTCCAGTTGATCGAGTCGGTTACTGAGGCTTGTGCATTTGTCACGTATTTCTCGTGTCATGGTTTTCATCTCTTTCATTTCGTTTATGACCTTCTCTGCATTAATTACTCTAGCTATCAATTCTTCCACCTTTTTTTCAAGATTTTTGGTTTCTTTGCGCTGGGTACGTAATTCCTCCTTTAACTCTGAGAAGTTTGATGGACTGAAGCCTTCTCTCATCTCGTCAAAGCCATTCTCCGTCCAGCTTTGATCCGTTGCTGGCGATGAGCTGCGCTCCTTTGCCGGGGGAGATGTGCTCTTATTTTTTGAATTTCCAGCTTTTCTGCCCTGCTTTTTCCCCATCTTTGTGGTTTTATCTGCCTCTGGTCTTTGATGACGGTGACGTACTGATGGGGTTTTGGTGTAGGTGTCCTTCCTGTTTGATAGTTTTCCTTCTAACAGTCAGGACCCTCAGCTGTAGGTCTGTTGGAGATTGCTTGAGGTCCACTCCAGACCCTGTTTGCCTGGGTGTCAGCAGCAGAGGCTGCAGAAGATAGAATATTGCTGAACAGCGAGTGTACCTGTCTGATTCTTGCTTTGGAGGCTTCCTCTCAGGGGTGTACTCCACCCTGTGAGGTGTGGGGTGTCAGACTGCCCCTAGTGGGGGATGTCTCCCAGTTAGGCTACTCAGGGGTCAGGGACCCACTTGAACAGGCAGTCTGTCCGTTCTCAGATCTCAACCTCCGTGTTGGGAGATCCACTGCTCTCTTCAAAGCCGTCAGACAGAGTCGTTTGTGTCTGCAGAGGTTTCTGCTGCTTTCGTTGTTGTTTACTGTGCCCTGTCCCCAGAGGCGGAGTCTACAGAGACAGGCAGGTTTCCTTGAGCTGCTGTGAGCTCCACCCAGTTCGAGCTTCCCAGCGGCTTTGTTTACCTACTTAAGCCTCAGCAATGGCGGGCGCCCCTCCCCCAGCCTCGCTGCTGCCTTGCCGGTAGATCACAGACTGCTGTGCTAGCAATGAGGGAGGCTCCGTGGGCGTGGGACCCTCCTGGCCAGGTGTGGGATATAATCTCCTGGTGTGCCCGTTTGCTTAAAGCACAGTATTGGGGTGGGAGTTACCTGATTTTCCAGGTGTTGTGTGTCTCAGTTCCCCTGGCTAGGAAAAGGGATTCCCTTCCCCCTTGCGCTTCCCAGGTGAGGCGATGCCTCGCCCTGCTTCAGCTCTAGCTGGTCGGGCTGCAGCAGCTGACCAGCACCAATTGTCCGGCACTCCCCAGTGAGATGAACCCAGTACCTCAGTTGAAAATGCAGAAATCACCGGTCTTCTGTGTCGCTCGCGCTGGGAGTTGGAGACTGGAGCTGTTCCTATTCGGCCATCTTGCTCCGCCCCCCAGGAATAGATATAATACTTCTTCAGGTGAAGCCCAGATTTCTTTAGACTGAATTTCAAAATGCATCATGTGGGTTTTTATGTGCTCGATATAAATTGATAGAAAATGTCCTAAATTATATTTTTACATAATATCAATATTAAATTTTATGTATATTTTATGTGACCTTCAAAATTAGGGGCACAATATTAAATTGTCTTTTAGTAAAGTTGATTCTGTGAGAGACAAAACTTATGTAATTGAAATTCAAATCCTTACAATAGCTCATCTTGATCTCTGATAAAATTTAAAGAACCAAGGGAAAGGGTGGTTCACACACATTTTTCCTAAACATTACTCCTTGTCCTTAATGGTAAGTAGATGGCAAAACATCCTAAGTTTTATTTTCTAATGAATACCTATGAGGTTGACATGACAAAAGTAATTTTTGCCTGGAAATACTTTAAAACTTGTATTAATCGTCACCATGTTCAGCCAGTCAATCAGTGGTTCCAAGGGACATGGTGGAATTTCTCTCTGAGTTTACACAGTTTTAAACATAGAACAGATGATTTTGGTTATTTGCCAGAAAGGATGCTTATGCTTTTGATGGAATTAATGTGTGACTCATTTCTTCAAATATTTAGATAATGGGACCAGATTTTTTTACTTGCTATTTTATATGAAAGCTATTCATTAAAATGATGAAAATGATATCATCAGTATTTAAAAGGAAATTACTCTTCACTGTAGTACTGGGATTTGATTTTTTTTCTGTTTTTCAATTATCTAATAAAACGTCCTCTCCATCATTTCGTGTACTACAGTGGTTCATCTGCAAAGTTAATATATTGATTGCGTTTTGTAAAATGGACACAATGATTAGAAATTATCTACTTATTCAGAAAAGTAATCTGGAATAGTAAACTCGGAAGTCACTCACACTAAAATAAGCCATGGATGTTCCAAAAATAGAAGACACCTACCTATATACACTTTATACACACAGACCCGTATACACTTTATACACACAGACCCACATATACTCATGCACTTATGCCAGATAATGATAGAAGATAGAGGGTGTGGGTAACCCAGGGCCACATAGCAGCTGGAATAGAGCAGAGAGGAGCACAGACTCTGGGGCCAGACTTGCTGGCTTCAAATTCCAGCTCTAGTGACCAGCTCCATAACTTTGTGGGCAGATTATTTACTCTTCAGTGCCTCAGTTTTGTCATCTGTAAACAGCGATAACAGTAACAACTACCTTAGAGAGTTGGTGTTCAGGTTAAATAACTAGTATATGTAAAGTATTAAGAAGTTTTTCTCATTCATAATAAGCACTGAATAAAATTTTATCTATTATTTTCATTATTAGTAATAATAGTAGTGGTACCAGACGTGAAGGCAAAGAACATTCTTCATTTTAAAGCCAGAAATCAGATATTACAATTGACCCGTTACGACTGGATTAACTAGAATTAGGGTACAATTCGTAATTAAGAATATGAAAGCAAAATAATATTTGAAAATTGTATTTAGTTCATCAAACTGGACTAAGAAATAGAGAGCTGGAATATAAGGGTGGCTGAGCTGGGCTTAGAGGTCAGGGACAAAGCAGATGAAAGTTCTGTTGCTGGGCCAAGCCCAGGAACCCAGGAGAGGAAAGATGCACTTGCATAGCTGGCTGATGTGTAGGATTCTGGCATGGGGACCTTAGCAAGAAGCCCAGGAAGTAAGACCTTAAAGGAGTGGTGAAGTACCTTTACCTAGGCTCATGATATGGATAGGGCCACAGTCGCTGATCTTGAGTAAGGCTAATAGTGTTTGAATCGCGTAATACCGATTTGGATTTCATCTGCTTTCTTCCTTGGTCTGACTCTAGCATGTAAAAAAAGCCACAATCCACAGAACCCATTTTCTTCTCCATAAGAACTTGCCATGCATAACCTAATGTTTTTGCTTGTACTTATATACATGATGTGAAGTTTATTATCAGCATAACAAAGAGAAAAGAGAATAGCGAATAAAGACAAAAAATGTTCATTTTGATTCAAAGCACTTTTGATGCAGTCCATAGAATTGAAAGTATTTTTATTTTCTTCTATTAACTTCAAAGTTTTACTCTCTACTCTTTCACCTTTCTGGAATTTCTGAAAACAGCAGCATTCTACAATGAAATCACTTCTTAATTTTAAAAATAAGGTTAGCAAATTCATGAGTTGTAAAACACTCCTTCCATGTCATTTCTTCCAGTCAGTTCTTCATACGCTTTTAGCTGATTTTCTCCTACTTATTAAGAGCAGCTGTGTTTGAGCAGCTGGAGCACGAGTTGGCCAGTAAATGCATGCTATATAGACATTTAATACCACTTAGTGCTTTATCAGGCTTTACAACCTCTAATTAGTTAAACCACAGAACACCCGAGCACATTAGGTAATTATTACTTTTCCCCCATTTCACAGATAAGGAAACTGAGCATGAGAAAGATTTGTTTTCTGTTAGACTCTAATGGTTAAAGACGTGTGTAAGATGAACACTGGGTTGTGAAAAAAACGTGCTGTCTAGTGATATGGCAAGTCCTCAGGGCCCGGGAAATGAGAAATGTAATAACATTGCTGCCAGTGTTATCCAAAAGATTATAATGTGGCTGATAGCAAGCTACTTTTTCAGAGCCAGAAATAGTCTATGTATATTATGCTGGATTCTCTAACCAACAGTTCATGCTCAACTGCTTCGAAAACACTCCCCAAAAGAATAATGCTGATTTCTTCAGTGTTGTTATCTTAATCAAGTCTCATCTTTTCATTGATATTTTGATGGAACTTATGTCTATTAATGTTTCCAGAGGTGTAAAATGAGTCAGAGAAGCAAATTCCTTAATGGATATATTTGGTTACAGAATTATGCATTAAATTAGAGAAATAATCAGTTGCAGAGGAGTTGGTCATTGGTATTGTTTCATAGGGATTTGCTCATAAAAAAACAGAAGAACGTGGTAAATGAATTAGATTGTTTGGTTCTTAGCATAATATCTGCTTTTAATCATTGCTTTGCACTGAACTAGAAAGAAAATATTAAAATAACCAAAAAACAGCATTTATATTAAACTCTAATCAATGTTGGCTAAATTTGTGTCACATATGCAGTTCAAATGAGTCTGCAGGTCTGATTGGTTTACCCTATTGGATTGTGCTGCTGAGGCCAGAATTTCTGGTTCCATTTATATATGGGCCAGTTAATTTTCCACTGTGAAAAAAATACATTTCTGTTTCTGAGGTCTGTATTTGTAAGTCCAGCTAGCTGCCTTCCCAGAAACTGGGCTGCCTCTCTTGAGCAGTACCAAGGGAGGTGGAGAGATCCTCCCAGAGGACCTAGAGAAGACATGTTGCCTATTGTCGGATTTGGTGGAATTTCTACCTGAAAGATTTGGTCCTTTGTAAGCCAACTCTGCAAAAACCTGAGTATTGACCTAGGGGATACCACCAATTCATCCCTTAAACATTTTTGATGATCGATTCTTATGTTTGAATCAGGTCAGAATTTGTTTAAAATTATGCAATCAAAGTTTCATAGCCTTAATCATATTCAAGCGATTGCTGTAATTAATAACATGATCCCACATGTTTCTGATTTAAGCAAGATGTACAGCTAACAGTTATTCTAATATATAAAATATGGCCCATGATTTATAGAAAGTGTGTGTGGGGACATTAAAAATATACAAGCGACTTTTATAAAGTATTAAGAGAGCACACAGAAGTCAAAATTGCTGTTCATAGTCACTGTATACACACATACCTTGTATTTTGTAGAGAAGAAAAATCAGCAATGTAATAAATCATAAATGCCACAAGCAGTGCAAGAATTTGGAACAGCAAGGGATGGGATTGGATAGCCTCAAATTCTATTTGGAACTTCTTTCCACAGTAAAACAGACATGGAAGACAATGCTATGTGAAAGGAGTAATGAGAATAAATGGTGGAGACCAAAAACCAGATCCTGTGTTCAGACTGCATATACTTTTACTTAACAAATGAGCAAAGTATGTATATGTGTGCGTAAGAATGTGCTGTTCAGGGGTGTGTGTGTGTGTGTGTGTGTGAGAATGTATGCTGTATTTATTATTATTATTATTATACTTTAAGTTCTGGGATATGTGTGCAGAACCTGCAAGTTTGTTACATAGGTATACACGTGCCATGGTGGTTTGCGGCACCCATCAACCTGTCATCTATATTAGGTATTTCTCCTAATGCTATCTCTCCCCTAGCCCCCCACCCCTCGACAGGCCCCGCTGTGTGATGTTCCCCTCCCTGTGTCCATGTGTTCTCATTGATCACCTCCCACTTATGAATGAGAACATGCGGAGTTTGGTTTTCTGTTCTTGTGTTAGTTTGCTGAGAATGATGGTTTCCAGCTTCATCCATATCCCTGCAAAGGACATGAACTCATCCTTTTTTATGGCTGCATAGTATTCCATGGTGTATATGTGCCACATTTTCTTAATCCACTCTATCATTAATGGGCATTTGGTTTGGTTCCAAGTCTTTGCTATTGTGAATAGTGCCGCAGTAAACATATGTGTGCATGTGTCTTTATAGTAGAATGATTTGTAATCCTTTGGGTATATGCCCAACAATGGGATTTCTGGGTCAAATGGTATTTCTACTTCTAGATCCTTGAGGAATCGCCACACTGTCTTCCACAATGGTTGAGCTAATTTACACTCCCACCAACAGTGTGAAAGCATTCCTATTTCCCCACATCCTCTTCAGCATCTGTTGTTTCCTGACTTTTTAATGATAGCCATTCTAACTGGCATGAGATGGTATCTCATTGTGGTTTTGATTTGCATTTCTCTAATGACCAGTGATGATGAGGTTTTTTTCATATGTTTGTTGGCTGCATAAATGTCTTCTTTTGAGAAGTGTCTGTTTATATCCTTTGCCCACTTTTTGATGGGGTTGTTTTTTTCTTGTAAATTTGTTTAAGTTCTTTGTAGATTCTGGATATTAGCCCTTTGGATGGATTGCAAAAATTATCTTCCATTCTGTAGGTGGCCTGTTCACTCTGATGGTAGCTTCTTTTGCTATGCAAAAGCTCTTTAGTTTAATCAGATCCCATTTGTCAATTTTGGCTTTTGTTGCCATTGCTTTTGGTGTTTTAGTCATGAAGTCTTTGCCCATGCCTATGTCCTGAATGGTATTGCCTAGGTTTTCTTCTAGGGTTTTTATGGTTTTAGGTCTTATGTTTAAGTCTTTAATCCATCTTGAATTAATTTTTATTTAAGGTGTAAGGAAGGGATTCAGTTTCAGCTTTCTGCATATGGCTAGCCAGTTTTCCCAAAACCATTTATTAAATAGGGAATCCTTTCCCCATTGCTTATTTCTGTCAGGTTTGTTAAAGATCAGATGGTTGTAGATGTGTGGTGTTATTTCTGGGGCTGTATATTTTTAAGAGAAAATATACCTTTGGTTGAAAATATGAAATGGAAATACAGAAAAATGTATCATTTACAAAGTAATATATCATTTAATTTTCTAACAACTCCATGAAAGGAAAATTATTATCCTCATTTTGCACATGAGCATACTGACTTAAAGAGGTTAAAGCACTTGTCTAAGTTGAACATGTATCTCTAACTCCAAAATCTGTGCTGATTTGAATATGATAGTAGCAGCTTTGGTTTAGAGAATGTTCGTGTTAGGTTGGTTTTGCCATTGAAAGTAATGGCAAAAACCGCAATTATGTTTGCACCAAGAATATAATATATTGAGGATTCTAAGTGGGTCCTATGTCTGTTATTTTCTTAAGTAGAAAAGCATTCTTTCTTTTAATTTTAGTTTTTGTAATTAATTCTGTGGCATATTTGAGAAAGAAGATAACATTTTTAAGGTTAATATTTTATGGCATCTTATCTCGACACATTCTAATATTAAATATTGATTTTTAAAAAACCTTTTCCTTTATTCGTTAAATTTGATCAATGCATGAGGTTACCCTTGATTCCAGTTTAAATATTTTCCTATCTTCAACAATGTAAGATTTATTTTGCCTAAACATTTTATTCCACACTTCATTAAAGTTTTTGCTTTGTGAATGTAACCATAGATCTTTAAAAGCACATTTACAGTTCCTCATGCTTATGATGAACCTTTCTTTAAAAGTGATCTTTTTGAAATTAAAACATTAGAAGTTATTAATTGTACATAAGTAGAATACAAAACAACAAGAGAATAATCTGTACCTGAAATATACTGAAGTTTGATTTATCAATTGGATTATTCTTTTAGTAAACTGAATGAATTAAGACACTCTGAGCTGTAGTAATGGAAATTCTGACAGAACTGGCCTAAATAAGAAGAGAAATTTTTATCTCCAGAATTTCTCAGTGCTGGATAATTGATTGTTGACTGAACCATAACATCAGGACCTCTCTACTCACTGCCCTACTGTTTTTGGTGTACTAGTTTCTTCCTTTGGCTGGTTTCCATTGTGCTTGCAAGATGGCTGAGAACATGACCTGGGACTGTGTTGGGTTTTTCTTCATAGTCAATGAGAGACAGAGAATCTGTTCCCTAATCACGAATTGTAAATCATTTTTTTAACCTGACTGGACCAGATTAACTGCCGTTGCCATGTTAATGCCATACACTGGTAAGCCGGCAGTACTCAAGATCCATCCCCTGGAGGCAGTTGTGAGGAAGATGCATGAACAAAATTATGGATTAAAATGAGGAGAATGATTATTAGATTTTGACTCTCAGCACTAAAAACACGTATTATTTCATAATCCAGCATTCATGTTAGTTTCAACCTTAGTTTTTGGATAAGATCTCCGATTATCAGAGAGTGTTATTTTTGTTTTGTTTTGTTTTTTCTCACCCTGTCTTATGGTGCTGACAGAGAGTGTTATATTGAAAAGCAATTAAGGTATTAAAAACAAAAATCTCTGCAAGGTTAGATATATTATTTATTTCAGTCATCAGCCAATTTTATATCAAAAATGACAATAAGTATGATAGTAAGTTCAAAACCAGCCTGGGCAACATACTGAGATCCTGTTAAAAAAAAAAAAAAGACAGTAATTTTATGTTTTAGTTAGATGTGAGGGAAGAAATTACCCTACCAAAAGAAAGTTAAAAACTCTCCAAATAGAAGCTTAGTTCATAAACATCAGTGCAAAGTTAAAGAGAAATTGGAAGTACATATTTAATAGCTAGCAAAGTAAATGTCATCAAAAATTGATCATGAGAAAAATTCTGCATTAAAAAATATTCTGACCTCAGCAACAATTTACAATATAGCAGGATTATTTTTATATACTGTAACCATTGGCAGAAAGATAATTTTACCAATCTACAAATACTTCTTAACAGCAATTATTTAAACCCTCTTTAACTTTATTCTCCTTAGAGAATATAAGCTTAATAGTGTTTGGGGCATTATCTGTGAAATTTAAACTGGAATAAATGATCAATTAAATAGACTTTAAGTGGTGTAAATCGTCCATACCACCTTCTCTAAAGTCATATTTGAAGTTTCTCTGAACCGTGAAGAAAATGCTCTTTTTTCTTGGTGATGTATTTTTGCTAAAAATTGGTTATTAATCCATAGTCCATGCAGTCATATTCAGTATTTAGATGTACTTGTCAAAAAACGAATTCCAAAATAACTGCATTTTGTTATATTTGTCTGATTCATTAAGTTTTGTATTATATATGTGTTTTTTGGGTTTTTTTTTTTTTTTGAGACAGAGTCTTGCTCTGTCACCCAGGCTGGAGTGCAGTGGCATGATCTTGGCTCACTGCAAGCTCCACCTCCCGGGTTCACGCCATTCTCCTGCCTCAGCCTCCCCAGTAGCTGGAACTACAGGCACCCGCCACCACACCTGGCTAATTTTTTGTCTTTTTAGTAGAGAAGGGGTTTCACTGTGTTAGCCAGGATGGTCTCGATCTCCTGACCTCGTGATCCACCCTCCTCAGCCTCCCAAAGTGCTGGAATTACAGGCATGGGTCAGAGTGCCCGGGCAAGTTTTATATGTTATATTTAAAAAATGACTGCTGATGAATGCTTTAAGTGGACAGGAATAAGGGATGCTGAAAAACTTTAACATTCTTATTTGTGGTACTGGAGTAAAATCCCCCAGAACAGCAGTTGGTTGATGACTTTAGTCTATATAGACAGCATGAATTCCATAAAATCCACATGTGACTTTAAAACTTTTAACTTTAATAACCTTGCTGTGTCATAATTCAGTCAAGCTGGAACATAATTCATACTATTAGGGCCCCAGCAGTACTGACTAATGAAGAAAAGAAGGAAAATGGGATTTGGTGGACACATGAGAGTGAGCTCAGGAAACCTATAGGGCTAGATGCTTATTGGGAGCTAGCATGGGAATAGCCCAGAAAGTCCAAAACCATACCCAGGTGTTTGGAACATGCCAGCAAGAACATATGTCACAGAGGAATATGAGGTTTTAGATAATCTGACAATTCATAGTGAAATTCGGTCATGCCTGGAAGTACAACAAATAAAATTTTGTACTTTTTGTTGATGAGGTATATGTTAAAAAACAAAATAAACAAAAACTATACATAGAGTTAAGGCCGTAGTTTAGTGGAACACTCTTAGATCAGGTTCCCTGGCCCAATAAGAAAAGAGTGTTAGTGAAGTGGAATTGGAAGTCTAGGCATTTTCTGGGTCAAGCAAATGCAGATGATAGCAGCTACCTCAGAGGAGCAGGCATTCTCTGTCATAGTTGGAATGAGCTCAGAAAGACGAAATTTAGTTTCTAGACAAACAGTATTGCTGCCTGTTTGGGCAAGCAAATGTTAAATGGTTGCTACAGTGTGTCATTCAACATGTGGCATTTCTAGGATAATGTATGATAAGTGTTTTTCCTTCAGTTGTTATGTTCCTCATTTTAGCTAGTCACAAGTAAAGCTTACCATCTTATTCTGTTACAGATGCTTTTTGTCACAGGTTCTATAATAAACATGAATTGCAAATAATTGTATAAGATAAATGTTTGGATGGATATCTTCTAAAATATTTTAAAATAATACTTTATTGGGCTGGGCATGGTGACACAGGCCTATAGTCCCAGCACTTTGAGAGGCTGACGTGGGAAGATTACTTGAGCCCAGGAGTTCCAACCTGGACAACATAGTGAGACCCCATCTCTACAAAAATTAAAAAAAAAATAGCTGGGCATAGTGGCACATGCCTATAGTTCGATTTACTCAGGATGCTGGGACAGGAAGATCACTTGATTCCAGGAGTTTGTGGCTGCAATGTGCTGTGATCCCACCACTGCATTTCAATCTGGGCAACAGAGTAAGACCTTCTCTCAAAAAAAAATAGAAAAAAAAAAAAATGAAGATGGATGACTAGATGCAACAAGCAGGAGAGTGTACCACCAAGGGACTGGGACACCAGGAAGACTGGCATACCCCAAGCAGATCTGCAGAGGGAAGGCATTGAGAGTGGACAGAGGGAGGACACAGATGCTGGGCTGAAGAGGGAGGAACCAGGGAACGCTGCAAGGGGCTACCGCCTACTAGGACTTGTTCCTGGCCTCCAGTGACTCCTGGGGAATGAGTGTGTTAAGCAGGCATGGTGCAACCTGCTCATGCCACAGACCTCTGGAACCCTGGCAGCAGAAGTTCCCCCAGCCCCCATGGAAACTTGAAGGAAACTAGCAGGAAGAGCTGCTTAGAGAAGTGATAGGTACAAGACTCCAGCTTGTGTGCAGCCCAGAGAGTTTGATGTGGGAACATGTGCTCTGGAGCACAGCCAGGGACATTCATCCCCTAGGATTGCCTTCTCCCATAGGATACTCTAGCTTTAGGTGAACTGTCAGCCTTGAAAAGACCAGGGTGATCTTGCCCGTGAGACAGGGTCAGTCTGACCTGAGCATGCTTCTGTCTGCTGACCTCTCCTGGGATCCCAGCCTGGATGTCCCTGCTTGCTGTATAGCCTTGGATGCCCAATTGAGGTGCCTTTCAAGGGCACACATCGTAGCTCTTGTACTAGCAGACCACACCTGACGATCAGAGAGCTCTAGTAGAGCAGCCCCTGCTGACACACAACAGCCTGCACAGGTCCTTCTTTAACCACAGCCTCTCCTGTGCCACTTCACTGGCACACACTTATCCACAGTGACCACCCATCGCTTTGCTGGTGTGCATACGTGCAGGCAGAACTTGCTTCTCCTTCCCTGCTGGCATGTGGATACGTGTGCACCCACCATGCCATTGTTCCTGTTGTGAGTGCAGCACCTGCCCTGCATCATGATGCTGCCATTGCTGGCACAAACACATGCACAGACACCAGCAACACCATCCCCACTCCAAACTGCCATTGCTGCCAGAGTGAATGCACTCAAGGACATCCCCTGCCCCATTCCCTGCCCCACATTGTCACTGCTGCTGGCATGAACACATGGACAGAAATTGCCAGCCCTATACCTGCCAGTACCCGGTCCCCATGCCAACGCAGCCATGAGTACAAATGTGTGCACATGGACTTCAGTGGCTTTAGCCCCCAGGGCCACCTGTGCCACCGCTGCCAACACCCTTATGGAGACTGGCACCCAGGGCCCACCAGCATCTCACCCCATCCAACAAGCGTACACCCTGTCATATGGCCACAACTGCTGGCACAGTCAAGGAAGCGAGGTCTGCTGCCACTACTCAACAAAGAACTTTGCCTGGCATCACCCTCAGAGAATTGTGACCAACGGTTTGGGAATGCCTTGGCCCCTCCAGCTCAGCAGGTTTCCAACCTCCAGCCAGAGAACAAAGTTGGGGGCCTGATAACAGCCCCCCAAAGTTAAAGTACACACCCCAGTAATACTGAGCTGAACCTTGGCCCTTCAAAAATCTACAAGAAACAAAGCCAGTCAGCTGGACCCACCTTATGCCACAATCAAACTGCCAAGGACATCAAAGAAGATAGAAAAGCAAACAAAACAGAACAAAGCAAAATAACGACAACAATCCAAAAGACAGCAGCTTGAAAGACTGAAGGAACATCAGCCCACACAAATGAGAAAGAACCAGCACAAGAACTCTGGCAACTCAAAAAGCAAGAGAGTCTTCTCACCTCCAGATGATTGCACTAGTTCCCCAGCAGTGGTTCTTACCTAGGCTGAAATGGCCGAAATGACCAAAACAGAATTCAGAATATGGATAGGAGCAAAGATAATCAACATCCAGGAAAGAGTCGGAACCCAATCCAAGGATTCTACAGAATGCATTAAAACTATACAGGAGATGAGAAAAAAAAAAAATGGCCATTTTAAGAAAGAACAAAACTGAGCTGATGGAGTTGAAAAACTCAACAAGAATTTCAAAATACAATCACAGGTATTAACAGCAGAATCCACCAAGCTGAGGAAAGAATCTCACAGCTTGAAGACAAGTTCTCCTCAATAACTCAGTAAGACAAAAAATAAAGAAAAAAGAATAAAGAAGAATGAACAAAACCTCTGAGAAATATTGGATGATGTAAAGAGACCAAATCTGTGACTCATTGACATCCCTGAAAGACAGGGAGCGAAAACAAGCAATGTGGACAACATATTTCAGTATATTGTTCATGAAAATTTCCCCAACCTCACTACAGAGGCCAGCTGATATGGTTTGGCTCTGTGTCCCCACCCAAATCTGATCTTAAATTGAACTTCCATAATTCTCACGTGTGGGAGGGATCTGGTGGGATATAATTAAATCATGGGAGCAGTCTCTCCCATACTGCTGTCATGGTAGTGAATAATTCTCCTGAGATTTGAGGGTTTTATAAGGAGAAACCCCTTTTGCTTGGCTCTCTTTGCCTGCTTCCATCTGTGAAAGATGTGACCTGCTCTTCCTTGCCTTCCACCATGATTGTGAGGCTTCCCCAGCCTTGTGGAACCATAAGCCGATGAAGCCTCTTTCTTTTGTAAATTGTCCAGTCTTAGGTATGCCTTTGTCAACAGGGTGGAAACAGACTAATACACCAACATTCAAATACGGAAAATGCAGAGAACCCATGTGAAATACTACAAAAGACCATCCCTAAGACATATAGTCATCAGATTCTCCAAGGTTGAAATGAAAAAAAAAAAAAAATGTTAAAAACCACTAGAGAGAAGGGGCAGGCCACCTACAAAGAGAACCCCATCAGGCTAACAGTGGACCTTTCAGTAGAAACCCTACCGTCCAGAAGAGAATGAGGGCCTATATTCATCATTCTTAAAGAAAATAGTTTCCAACCAAGAATTTCATAAACAGCCAAACTAAGCTTTGTAAGTGGGAGAAATAAGATTCTTTTCAGACAAGCAAGTGCTAAAGGATTTCAATACCGCTAGAATTGTCTTGCAAGAGATCCTGAGGGGAGTGCTAAACATGGAAAGGAAAGACCATTGCTCACCGCTACAAAAACACACATAAACCAGTGACACCATAAAGCAGCCACACAAACAAGTCTGCATAATAACCAGCTAACATCATGATGACAGGAACAAATCTGTATATATCAATATTAATGAAATCATACCAACCATGCTTTCAGACCACAATGCAATGAAAATAGAAATTGATACTAAAAAAATGACTCAAATCATAACATTATATGGAAATTCAACAGCCTGCTCCTGAATGACTTTTGGGTAAGTAATGAAATTAGGGCAGAAATCAAGAAATTCTTTAAAATTAATGAAAACAACGATAAGATAGAACATACCAGAATTACTGGGACATAGCTAAGGCAGTGTTAAGAGGGACATTTATAGCACTAAACTCCCACGAAAAAAAGATAGCAAAATCTCAAATTAACAACCTAACATCACAACTGGAAGAATTGAAGAAACAAGAGCAAACCAACCCCAAAACTAGCAGAAGACAAGAAACAACCAAAATCAAAGCTGAACTGAAGGAAATTGAAATGCAAAAAAACCCACACCAAAGACCAACAAATGCAGGACTTTGCTTTTTGAGAAAATTAAGATAAACAGAGCACTAGCTAGACTAATAAAGGAAAAAATATTCAACTAAACATAATCAGAAATGAAAAATGGGACGTTACCACCAATCCTCAGAAATACAAAAACCCTCAGAGGCTATGATGAACACCTCAATGCACACAAGCTAGAAAACCTAGAAGAAACTGATGAATTCCTGGACACATACAACCTTCCAAGACTGAACCTGGAAGAAATAGAATCCCTGAATACCAATAATGAATTCTGATATTGAATCAGTAATAAAAAACCTGCCAACCAAGAAAAAAAAAAAAAAAATCCATGACCAGATGGATTTACAGCCAAATTCTGTCAGCTGTATAAAGAAGATCTAGTACCATCCCCACTGAAACTATTCAAAAAAATTGAGAAGGAGGGAATCCTCCCTCACTCACTCTATGAGGCCAGCACCGTGCAGATACCAAAACCTGGCAGACACAACAGCAAAAAAATACAACTTCAGGCTGATATCCTTGAAGAACTTAGATGCTAAAACCCTCAACAAAATACCAGCAAGTTGAATCCAGCAACACATGAAGAAGTTAATCTACTATGATCAAGTAGGCTTTATCCCTGGGATGCAAAGTTGGTTCAATATTTGCAAATCAGTAAATGTGATTTATCCTGTAGACAGAACTAAAAACAAAAAACACATGATCATCTTAGTAGATGTAGAAAAGGTTTTTGGCAAATTTCAACATCTCCTCATGTTAAAAACCCTCAACAAACTAGGCATTGAAGGAACATACTTCAAAATAATAAGAGCCTTCTATGACAAATTCACAGCTAACATCATACTAAATGGGCAAAAGCTGGAAGTATTCCCCTTGAAAATTAGAACAAGACAAGGATGTCCTCTCTCACCACTCCTATTCAACATAGTACTGGAAGTCCTGGACAGTACAATAGAGCAAGATAAAGAAACAAAAGGCATCAAAATAGGAAGAGAGGAAGTCAAACTATTCCTGTTTGCAGCCTATATGATTTGACACCTAGAAAGCCCCATAGTCTCTGCCCAAAAGCTCCTTGACCGGATAAACAAGTTCAGCAAAGTTTCAGGACAAAATCAATGTACATAAATCAGTAGCATTCCTATACACCAACAACATGCAAAGTGAGAGCCAAATCAAGAATGTAATCCCACTCATGAAACTTAGAAAAAGAACAAAATAGCTAAGAATATAGCTAACCAGGGAGGTGAGGGATCTCTGTAATGACAATTACAAAACACTGCTGAAAGGAGTCAGCGACGTGAACAAATAGGAAAACATTCCATGCTCATGGATGGGAAGACTCATCGTTAAAATGGCTATGCTGCCCAAAGTAATTTACAGATTCAATGCTATTTCTCTAAAACTACCATTGACATTCTTCACAAAACTAGAAAAAACTATTTTAAAATTGATATGGAAACAAAAAGGAGCCAGATTAGCCAAGGCAATCCTAAGAAAAACAAAACAAAACAAAACAAAACAAAAAAACAAAGATGGAGGTATCACGTTAGCATACTTCAAACTATACTATAGGGCTGAAGTAACCAAAACAGCATGGAACAATACAGAATCAGACCTGCAGACCAATGGAACAGAATAGAAGGCCCAGAAATCATGCTGCACACCTATAACTATCAAATCTTCAACAAAATTGACAAAAACAAGCAATGGAGAAAAGATTCTGTATTCAATAAATGATGCTGGGATAATTGACTAACCAAATGCAGAAGATTGAAACTGGACCCCTTCCTTACCCCATATGTAAAAAATCAATTCACAATGTACTAAAAACTTAAATGTAAAACCTAAAACTATAAAAACCTTGGAAGATTACCTAGGATATAGGACCTAGCAAAGATTTCATGATGAAGATGCCAAAAGCAATTTCAACAGAAACAAAAATTGACAAATAGGATCTAATTAAACTAAAGAGCTTCTACACAGCAAAATAAACTATCAACAGAGTAAACAGACAACCTACAGAATAAGAGATAATATTTGCAAACTGTGCACCTGACAAAGCTATAATATCCAGAATCTATAAGCAACTTTACAAAGCAAATTTACAAGCAAAAAACAAACAACCACATTAAAAAGCAGGTCAAGGACATGAACAGACACTTTTCAAAAGAAGACATAAACATGGCCAAGAAACATATGAAAAATGCTCAATGTCACTAATTATAAGAGAAATGCAAATCAAAACCACAATGAGATAC
Source organism: Macaca thibetana thibetana (assembly GCF_024542745.1). Classification (NCBI taxonomy): domain Eukaryota; kingdom Metazoa; phylum Chordata; class Mammalia; order Primates; family Cercopithecidae; genus Macaca; species Macaca thibetana. The sequence goes on from NC_065584.1 coordinate 60,070,050, forward strand.
CACCTCACAGCAGTCAGAAAGGCTATTGCTAAAAAATCCTAAGATAACCGATGCCAGTGAGGTTGCAGAGAAAAGGGAGCACTTATTCACTGTTGGCAGAAATGTTAGTTCAGCCATTGTGGAAAACAATGTTGCGATTTTTCAAAGAACTTAAAACAGACCTGTCATTTGACCCAGCAATCCCATTACTTCATGTATTCCCGAAGGAATATAAATCATTCTACCATAAAAATACTTGGCTGGGCACGGTGGCTCACGCCTGTAATCTCAGCACTTTGGGAGGCCTAGGCGGGTGGATCACCTGAGGTCAGGAGTTTGAGACCAGCCTGAGCAACATGGTGAAACCTCGTCTCTACTAAAAATACAAAAATTAGCTGGGCGTGGTGGTGGGCACCTGTAATCTTAGCTACTCAGGAGGCTGAGGCAGGAGAATTGCTTGAACCCAGGAGGTGGGGTTACAGTGACCCGAGATCATGCCACTGCACTCCAGCCTGGGCGACAGAGTGAGACTTTGTCTAAAAAAAAAAAAAAAAAATTAGACTCATGTTCATCACAGCACCATTCACAATAGCAAAGACATGAGATTAACCCAAATGCCCATGAATAATAGACTGGATAAAGAAAATGTGATGCATATACACCATAGAATGACTAGCCATAAAAAAGAACAAGATCATGTCCTTTGCACTTTGCAGGAGGAGCATGGGTGGAGCTGGAAGCCATTATCCTAAGTGAACTAACACAGCAACAGAAAACCGAATACCACATGCTCTTACTTATAAATGGCAGCTAAACATCAAGTATGTATGGACATAAAGAGGGGAGCAAAAGACACTGGGACCTACTTGACAGTAGAGGGAGGGAGGAGGGTGAAGATTGAAAAACTGCCTGTTGGGTACTATGCTTATTTTATTACCTGGTTGAAAAAATAATCTGTACAACAAACCCTTGCAACACGTAGTTTACCTATGTAATAAATCTGCACGTGTACCCTTGAACCTAAAAATAAAAGTTAAAAAAAAAAATAAAAACTTCATCTAAACTTTTCATCTATGGTCTTATTGATTAAGTTCTAAAGTGCTTTATTATTTGAGATTCCTGTATAAAACCTTGAACAATTTAATATAAAGGTCTTTTGAAAAATCATATGTGTATCATATGTATATATTCAAATTTTTGAGAAAATGTAATAAAATTTACAGAGTATAACTGCCTATTTTACTTCTTTTTAAAAAATCAAGCAGGAATGATAGAAAATTATCTAATCAGCATTCTGTGAGAAGCTCTATTGTTAAAAATAATCATTTCTCATAAATACACCCGCAAGGTTTTATTATAATTGTCATTATTTAATATACATTTTCTCTCTGCCCTTGGTGAAAGAGTTAAATTTATATGCACTTATAAAAAGGATAAGCATATTATCATTGACTGGCAGGAAACAGTTATTTCAGTAAAGGCAGATAACTTGTCAAAATGGGCAGAGGATCTGCACACGTGTGCTCTCCTTGAAAACAGAGGCTAATGATGAAATCCACTACTTAAGAGCCTGTTTTATTTTGTCAATTTATATCACTTATTATTTTCTGAAATCCAGAGATGTTTACTTATTATTTTTGGAAACTTGACAGTTGTTCTTCATTTGTTAAGGTACAAATCATGTACTCCCCCAGAAAACTGCATAGTCAGTCAGTCATTTTCAGTAAACATTGCTTTTATATTGAAAATATAACTTCCTCCAGATGCTAGGTTAAAATCAAAGCTAGCATTATATTAGCCTAAACCTAAAATTTCTCCAGGATATCAAAGTGGACTAATTTTTTTCTTACCGCTGCCTAACCCTATCAAAGATTATTTTAAACCAGGATTGGATACACTTTGAAGAGTAATGTTATTTTTAGAAAACATTACATTTGTATCCATAGGCATAGATGGGAATAGAGTCTTCACCCAACTATAGTCTTTTTTTCTAGGGGCTCTGGCATTATGGTGTCAGTCATACCTTCTTCCTGCCACACTCCCCACTTGCCTTCATTTTCACTGTCGATTATTCCACAGGATTCTACTTTTTAAAGTCATGATGATTCATATTTATTAGAAAATAGACTATTCACACTGATGTCTCAACTATGTAAGATAAGTGAAATATTTATAATGACAAATGTGGATAATCCAAAAATCTGTTTACCCATCTTATGGATCTGTTTAAAACTTTTATATAACAATGTGGAGAGCTGAGTTTTGAATATACAAATTAATAAAGGGAGGCCAAATCAAACGTTTGTTAAAGATGACTCATAAGTCAATCATATACAGTTATAACAGGAGTTATAGACATAGGGCTAAGGATACTATTCCTAACAAACAAATCTTTTATTCACATTGTATCTATAGTGCCTGATATAGAGCACAATGCCTTGTAGTAGGTACTTAGTGAAAGGTTTTGGAATTAGGAAATGGATTTAGTTTGATGCAATGTAACATTTGTGAAAAATTTTCTCTATTTTGAACTGTTGAATGTTGACTCAAGCTTTTTAATAACGTATCTGCCTCTCCTCCCTTTCCTACCAGGTGTTGGACATCTCTCACTTTCTCTGCTTCTTAAAGACCTGTCGTGAAAGAGTCTTTTCTCACAATTGATTTATCAGCCTAGACTATTGGGATGTTCTGTAGACCTAAGGAACTGCAGAACCGAACCTATTTATTTTATAATTGCATATTACATCCTTAAATTTTCCCAGAGATAAAATGACACCCCAGTTTCTGAAATGTTCCTGATTTTATCATGATCTTTATAATCATTTAAATACTAAAATGTGCCCATCCTCAAAGTTCTGTAAATTTTACTTCTATTAGATTTGTAAATCTTGCCTCTCTTATAGTGCCATTTTTTCTTCCTTGGTTAAATTAGTCGAGGTAACAGTCTTTCTGGGGAAAGTTCAATTTTACTCCTGAATAATAATTTGTGAAATGTGTGTTATGTACCTACTTTGTACAAACATAAAATGAACTATGCGCCCCGGGGAATGGAAAGATTCCAAACACATGGTTGTTCCCGCCCAAAGAAGCTGTGCCATTGTGGAGCTTGCTGAGGCTAGTGTCAGAGAGTGTGGCATTCACTAGGTTGATGTGTCTTTGGATCAGTCACTTTGTCTCTCAGTCTTACTTTTCTTTATTGGTGAACTGGGGAGAAATCATCGATTACAGAGTTATTGTGTGCATTCAATTTTTTTAAGGCAGAAATTTTAGCAAATAATCAAACAGCACGTAAAGAGACCGGAAAAGCTTACAAAAGGAGAGAGGTATTGCACCAATTAAATGTCTTAGTTTTATTTTAGTAAAAGTACCATAGAACTATATTATAATAGCAACTATTTACTGAGCATGTATTACATGCCAGGCACTTTGCATTTTAAACTCAGATAATTCTCCAATAACTGTATGAAGTTGCAACTATTATTTTCTCCATTCTGCAGACTGGGATGCAGAGGTTAAAGAAACTTAACTTGACCACGCTGTTCCAGCTGGTGTATTAAAGATCCAAACCTAGATAATCTAGGTTCTCTGTAGTTCTGCTCGAGGTGATGAAACTTTGGACACTGAGTTTATTTCTGGCTATAATCTGGAAAAATTGTCTTTAAAATGCTACCTTGGAAAATGCATAGAATTCTAACAAGTGCAGATGGAATTCTGAGAAGATCCTTCCTGACACGGGGGACTGTGTGAAGAAAGGATCAGGGGTGGGAATGTATTGGCCAGGATTTGGAATGACTTTTGCAGATGTCTGGAGAGAAGTGAAGAGGCAGTGAATTATTGGTTCTGATAGTTGGTTTAGATCAGATTGTGGAGTCTTAAATGTCACTATATGGAGTTCTTGTTTGACTAAGTGGGCAAGAGGGTGCTGTAACCTGTGCTATGTGTCACTTGCAATGACAGAACCAACTTAGAAGCCAGGCACAACCTGAGATCTGATGCCGGGAAATGTGAGTGAAGCTACCTACTCGAATGCAGCCTGGAAATCTCTGAGCAAAAGAACTGGGAGTCAGGTGTCTGGAAGGGAGTCACTCAGTAAGAGTGATTGTAAGAACCTAGCTCAAGATAGGCCCTAAATTTAGAAATGTCAAAACTTTTAAGCAAAGGAAACTTTTAAGTCCAAACAACAATTTTGTTTGGTTGAAGCCTGTTTGAAGAACCAGTTTGCCCTCACTGATGGCTAGGGAGATGGAGGAGCTTTCTCAGGGTTCACAAACAGGGCTTACATGGAAAGGAAGGTAAATGATAGAATTGTGTTTGTGGAAAAAATAATAACCAAAAGGTTGAGATGGATAGAAGAGACTGAAGGTAGAAGGAGCAGTTTAAATGAAATCTAGTGGAGTTTTTGTCAACTTAATTATTTCATTGTGGGAGGTGGAGAAGATCTAGTGACTCTAATTTTCACTGACTCACTATTGCTCTATTTTCTTATTCCTCATTTTTCTGGGAAAATGTCTCTTGCAATGTAAATATTCTTAACTTTTAAAAATATGATTGTGGTGGATTGTTACTTCCATTCCTGCCTCTTGAGTCTTCCTCCTGATGATATGGGATGCTTATGACTTTAACTTTGAACATACATGGCAACTTAATGACAACATTGATTATGATATCATCAAATATCCCCAGCACACATATTGGTCAGAATAAAATGCTGTGTCTTTCCCAGGCTCAGGAGTATATAGTCTTCCTTCCATTCTATGTCCAATTTCATTGATCTCTCTTATACACAACTTACAAACTCTCCACAGCCACACACTCCCAGTTCTTATAAGAAACGAGACTTCAGTGACTGAGAAAGTTGCAGCATTGTTGAATATAAAGCAATGAAAAGTCAAAGTTTCTGAGTTCTAATTCTACTGCTACTGCTAGATAGTTGTACGACTTTGGTTAAAAATATTGGAGAGATACTTACTTTCAACTTGGCGAAGAAAGCCAGAGAAAGCATCATTGGTAATGCCTTTGTTTTTCCTTTTGATCAGTGAGAACACACACAATAGTAATCGTATCTCTTGTTGCCAGCTTGTACTTTGACAAAGGTAGCCATTCTGTTCTAATAATCTCCTTTCCCATAACATTTATAGGCCCAACTCAGGATTCAGAATGTCATTTTGGCTTAGTTGAACTTATTTGCTTGTCTGGGGTTTGCCTTATTCTGTAACTCCACTGGGGAAAATTAGAAAAGAGAAATATGGGAATAAGGAAAAGAGAGGTCAAATAGGTCCATAACAGCTTGTGGTGAATAACTTTTGGTCTCCGTTTCCACACTGATAAAAGAAAGCATCTGAAGGAGGTGATTACTAAAGCCAAAGTGTAAAGACTTTGTATTCTAAGTCTTCTAAGTCTCTGTATTTGAATGTAACCAAAGTGTAGAGGTAGTGGATTAGAAGAGAAAGAGTCCAGTCTCAACCAGAGACTCTTAAGTGAAATGGAAAATTATTTTTTTGTCATTAAAATTAGGAAATTGGATCAACTCATTATTCAAACAAAACACCTAACATTAAAAATTATCATGAAAACAATTAGGAAAACAGATTTATTTAAAATGTACTAGTAATAAAATTACCCTGTTCCTTGGAAACTTTCCCAATAATTATTACCAACTTCTAAGCTGTTCAGTATTACTATTCACGCAGATATTCATCCATCTAGAATAATTTAGTTCTTATGTTGCCAGGATAGTCTCTGAAGACAGGATAATTTTTCAAGGTTTTGCCATTATTTGAGTGCATCACAGACAAACATGAGAAAAAACAAACATGCATTTCAAAAAAAAATCTTCAAAGTTATTTTTCCTAGCAACAAAATTCCTATCCATATATTTGCTTTTCTGGGAAATAAAATAGAGACAAACTACTAGGTATGTGATAAACTCATCATCAGAGACAGTCAGATGGCAAATGCAGACTGCAGCTCAGAGAAAGGAACACAGCCCAAATCAATATCACCTGTAATGGAACTCCCACGCCAAAACCTAGGACATAGGCATCCGGAGAATCAAATGCTCTTCCATAATGGAGAGCGATTTCAGCAACTGAACGTTCATTGAAAGAAAATGGATTTCTTAAATGATAACAGGGATGGAGGGGGAAAGGGGGAAGGGTTAAAACAACAAAACCCAGATGAAAATACGTAAAACTGCTATTTTCCCACCTCAAAAATAAACAGAATGCGTGATGTTATTTCACCTGTAACTTAGCTATTAGGAAAGTATAGGTAGTTACATATTACCTTCATTATTGATAAATATTTATTAAACCACTAACGTGCAAAAAATTGGCAAGTTTCAGAGATGCAATAAAATGTAAGACAACATATATCCTTTTATGCCATATTTTTTCTTATATTATGAACTATATCCTATAGTATTGTTTTTATAAGTGTATCTACACATATATACATATATAAATACATTACACTGACACACATATGTATACACATACTTGTATGTATGCAATGTATATGTAGGAAAATATCAAGAATAAATATTTCAAAATATCAGTAACATTAAAATAGAGGTGACATTTTCTTTTACCTTTTAGTGTTTTCCAAAAGCTTTCAGTTGTCCACACTATTATTTGAAAAAAGAAAGTATTTAAACATTAAATAAATAATAAAGATATAATTCATTTCAGATATTACTTAATAAGTTAATTATCTATTCATGTTACATAATAATAGAAATTATTGAATGCCTAGCAGAGGTTCCAAGGAACTGACCATAATATACTAGTTGATTTCTAGACACCACATGTCATAGCCATAGTTATAATGTTTTTTAGACATCTACTCTGTGCCAAACACTTTTCTTGTTGCTAGAAGCAGTGAAAAAGTACACAAAATTCTTTGCCATCAGAAAGCTCACATTAGTGGGGAGAGTTAGGTAATGATAATAGGAGCCACCAATAAATATGCAGTACATCAGATTATAATCAATGTGTAGATAAAATAAATCAATGAAGTGACAGAGTGCCAAAGCAGAGGTTAGGGCTGCCTTTTAAAATAGGTTGATTAGTGAAAGTCTTCCTGAGAGGGTAATATTTGAGTAAATACCTGAACGAGGTCAGAGAACCAGCCAGCAGATAGCTGAGGGAAAAGCAATCCATGGGGAAGGAACGTAAGTACAAAGATGATGTAGCAAGAACTTGCTTAGTGTGTTTGAGGCATACAAAGGAGTCACATGGAGACTGAAAAAAGGCAAGAGTTGGGGTAGTAAGAGATGTTATAGTGCTTCTAGTAAGAAATAAAGAATTTGACTATTACTTTGAATTTAAAATTTTAAGAAAAGCCATTGGTGGGCTTTTACCAAAGGAGTGACATGATCTGACTTTTTCTCTTACATTCTTTTTAACAGAGGGAAAGAAAAAGACCAGTTAGGAGGCTATTCTAGTTCAAGGGTGAAAAGATGATGATGATTTGGACTATTATAAAAGTGGTGGAAATTATGAGGTGTGATCGATTCTAAGTGTATTTTGACATTATAATAAATAGGATTTGCTGAAAGATTGGATACTGTGGTATAAGAGAAGGAATTCAGGAATTTCCTCAATATTTTTGGCCTGAACAATGGAAAGGACATAGTTGCAATTTCCTAAGGAGGGTTAAACTGTGGAAGAGCTTTAGCTCGAAGCTAGTTTTAGACATACTAGTTTGGAAATGCCCATTTAATATCCAGATGGAGTCATTGAGCAGACAGTTGGATAGTCAGGTCTGGAATTCAGAAGAAAGTTTGAGGCTGGAGGGATATATATGACAGTAGACAGTCAAAGGTGATATTTAAGTCTATGGACCTAGATAAGGTCTCTGGCAGAGTGAGTGCTTATACAGTAAAAATGAAGGTTAAGGGCTAATCCTGGGAGAACTACAATATACAGGGTCACTGAATTGAGATAAAATCAGGCTAATATGAAATGGCAAGGGAGGAGGAAAGACAACTAGGAAAGTTGATGTCTTGAAATATTATTTTTAGTCTGGTTTAAAATAAGCCCCATATGATCATAAATCTTTCAGAAATAAAGTATCCTTTCTTATTGAAAAACAGAAAAACAACTGGAGTCCTTTTGTAAATACTATTGTTGATGTTATTTCTCCTACTGTTTTTCACTTTCCTCTTTCACATACATAATTTCCTTTTACCGCTCCAAAAATAATAAAGCTAAGATCTACTGGGAAAGGACAAATGGGAATTGATTTTTACCTCGTAAGTATTACATGAAAAAAAATTTTTAATATGGCTACAAATTCTTTTGAACTTGTTTGTTTTGTGTTCCAATATGTCAAGGAATGGATATCGACATGTAATACTAAGGTCTTGGGAAACCTGGCTTTGAGTTTATTAATATTTCTATTGCTTTTAATTTTGTGAGAATTCTTGGGAGATGCAAGATTGATATATAAAATGTCTGATAATGCAGAGATGTCTATCAGTGATTAATAAGAGATCAAATTGGGGGAAAGGTTGAAATTATTAATGTAGGATGGCATGGATATCCTTTATTTAAATAAAATGGGTGTTTCATGGAAACCCAGAGGAACAATATGTACATATTTAGGTGTGGTGTGAAGAAGTGAGAACATCATGATATTTAGCCTGAAGTGCAGCTGCATGCAGTAGAGATGTTTTGTTAGAACAGAAAAGCATAGAAAGAAAAAGTGTTTATCCCCAGGCAAAGGACAGGCTTCAGTTATTTCTGAGCTGGTCATCAGAAAGCACTCTAATAAGTTAAAGGCTGGTCTGTGATAAAAGGCAAAAGGAAAACCACCTACTTAAGCAGTCTGGAGGCAGAATTTAGAGTTATGCATTTCGAAACGTTTTTAATCAAAAACAATATCCTCTTAATTATATTAAACAATTATTAAAGTTGATTTGTATTTTAACTTAATATTTACATATATACTAATACATTAATATGACACATATCTTTCTCATTTTAATAAGTACTTTTGCCTTTATGAATACCCTTCAAAAGTATAAATTAATGAGACTCTATTCATGCTTTAAAAAGGCTAGGTTGGTTTGCCTCCTAAATGTTCTATAGAGATCAATTCATCCTGGTGATCACAGCTTGGCTTGGGCAGGGTAGATTCTGAGAGAGACTGCCACTCTCTCAGTGTGAATGCTGGGCCAACCTCTGCTCTTTAAATTCAACAAGGGAGTGTTTTCCTGTGTGTTATCTGGTTATCAAAAATAAGATTCCCCTAAACAGAACTGATTATGACTCGTAACAGAGGCAAACCATTGTCCCATGTGGCAACACTCATATAATTTCAGGAATTCTGCTTTATTATTAAATGCAGGGGCAGTGTTTACAAAGACGCAGTCTCATATAGTGACACAAGAATTTGGTCTTTTCTTTTTTTTGGAATAGTGAATTTAAAAGTGAATAAGAAAAAACAGTGAATGAATCATATATTAACTTACATAACATCTAAGAATTGCTGTGATTTTCTTCACCAAATCATCTACTCTACTGATAGGTTGTTCAGCAGTACTGTACACTCATTTAGTATCACATATACATTCTCTGCAATGTGAGTGTCTGCGATAGTGATTTTATATTTCTAGAGCATGGCTTTTATATGCTTGATACTGTTGATTCTGAAATCAGTGAAGGAATGTTAACATATTGAAGTGGTTTGCCAAACATATTGTACTGCATCCTATAGCCACAGCCACAATAGGATTATAATCATTTTATTCACAAAGAAGTCACTAGTGAAGAAAAGAAAATGCTATTTAGCCTTAAATGTCTAGTTTAGAAATTGTCACTAAATAGCTTTGAAAGACATTTTATAAAATTAACTTTACTAGAGTATATGAACCTGAGTATCTGGGAGTGTGAATTATTAGCTCAAATTAGGAAAGACGGGGTGTCGGGGTACTGATTTAGTTACAAGTTCTTTTTGGAACTTGTTGAAATTATGAGGACAAAAGAACATCAAGGAAGTAATACCCAGCAGGAAGTTTTTTTAAAGTATGCTAACAATTCACAAGTGAGCTTAGGAGTTGAGAAGCAGATTTGGGGATAGTAGCTGTATTTGTGAGCTTGGGCTGCCGTAACAAAATACCACAGATTAAATGGCTTAAACAACAGCAAAATTATTGTCTCACAGTTCTGGAGGCTGGAAGTCACAGATCAGGGTGCAGCACGGTCACTTTCTGGTGAGGGCTCTCTTCTTGGCTTATAGACTGCCACCTTCTTGCTGTGTGCTCATATGGCCTCTCCTTAATGCATGCGTATGGTGAGGGTTGGCAGTATGAGAGCAAAAAAGTACTATTTGGTGTCTCTGCTTATAAGGACAATCAGTCCTGTCAGATCAGGGCTCTTCACCCTTATTACTTCGTTTTACCTCAATTACATTCCTATAGGCCATAGCTCCAAATATAGTCACATTGAGTATTAGGGACTCAACATATGAATTTTGGAAGGAACTTAATTTTGTCCATAGTAGTCAGCAAAGCCAAGGAATAGGTAGAATTACTGATGCTTTGCATTTTGAAAATATAAGAGTGTAAAAGCCAAAGGAAAAGTCTGATAGTAAAGAATGATGAAGACTAAGGGAAACCATTGACTCTGAATAATAAAGTGCCATCATGAGAGAATCACACTGGAATGGTGGAAAAAGGACGTCCAAAAACCTGCTCTTCAGAGAGAGAGAGAGAGAGAGAGAGAGAGAGAGAGAGAGAGAGAATGCTGGTGAAACCTATCAACACAAACTTGTTTAGAATTCTAGAAGTAACTCAAAAAAGCTGCAACAGTCCAGAGTACTTATTTGAGAAAAATCATTGAATTTCAATAAGAGCAAAAAACTTTGTGGCATTTTTTGCTTTCTCTGTGTTCATCCCGCTCTCCCTAACCAACCAGGGGCTTCCTGAAAGCAGTAGCTACGGAAACCAGCAGGGTATCATCCATTGGTGAGAGACAACAGATTTGAAACCCCTCAAAAAACTCCATCCTCACTGATTTGTCACTATTTGACCCGTCTGGCAGAACCCTGGAAAAGCCCCATTCACAAGTTATATCTTTTCTTACCTCACGTAGAGCTCACTCAGTGAAGAAAGGCGTATCACTTAGGAGTTTGTTGAAATAAATAAATAAATAACCTCAGCTGCAGTTGTGAACATTGTTGCTCTCTGAAGTAGTGATACCATTTGGGCCAAATAATAGACTGAACACAACTTTAAAGGAAAATTTAAGGAATGAGAAGACCATAAGAGATATGAAATTCTCTGCCATACTCCTGGAGACCTAGAAGGCCACAGGCATGTGCACCCTGGCCACATTCAGGGTTGTGTGCATGCCCAGAAAGGAATTCAGAAGACCTTAATTTCTCAATCCTGACTGATCTCGAGGCTTTGCACAAACAAGAAGTGAAGTATAAGACAGTTTTTAAATGCTAGAATTTTGAACACACACCTCCAATACTCACAGGGAGCTCCTATTCAAAAGCTAAGAAACTTACTGGTTCAATGCATTTAAGAAATCTCTGCCTAAATCATTTGCTGCTTATATGCTAACTAAGCAGAGACTTCTATGGATGCATGTAACAAAGTATACAGACTTTCTGAGTTAGTCCTTAAGCAAAAAAATTAGTCACTAAGCACACAGCAGCAACAACAAATTTTGGGGATGGGGGAATCTGTTTCTTAAATTGTCCCATTTTCAACCAAAAGAAAAAACAAACAAAAAAACCCCACAAGAAACAGGAAAGCATGGCTCATACAGAGGTTTTTTTTAAAAAAAGCACACCAACATGGCACATGTATACATATGTAACAAACCTGCACGTTGTGCACATGTTCCCTAGAACTTTAAGTATAATTTTTAAAAAGTCAAACTATTCTTGAGGAAGTTCAGATGATGGGTTCAATTGAGAAAGACTTCAAGTTAGTTATTTTGAAATAAATAAATATGAAATAAATAAATAAAATGAAAATAAATAAAGAGTAGGGAGAAAAATCAATTAAAAATTAACCCTTTGAAAAGATTAACAAGATTGACAGAGCTTTAGCTCAAATGACTAATTAAAAAAAGAGGAGACTAAAATTACTAAAACGAAGAATGGAAAAGGAAGCATCACTATAACTTTATAGAAATGAAATGGATTAGCCGGGCGCGGTGGCTCATGCTTGTAATCCCAGCACTTTGGGAGGCTGAGGCAGGTGGATCACCTGAGGTCGGGAGTTCAAGACCAGCCTGACCAACATGGAGAAACCCTGTCTCTACTAAAAATACAAAATTAGCTGGGGTGGTGGCACATGCCTGTAATCCCAGCTACTCGGGAGGCTGAGGCAGGAGAATCGCTTGAACCCGGGAGGTGGAGGTTGCGGTGAGCCGAGATCGCGCCATTGCAGTCCAGCCTGGGCAAAAAGAGAGAAACTCTGTCTCAAAAAAAAAATAAAATAAATGGATTATAAAGGAATACTATTATATTAGATATCTTTGGCTACTGTAGGAAATAACTACAAATTTAGAGGCTAAAAATGCCAACTGGGTGCAGTGGGTTTTGCTTGAAATCCCAGCACTTTGGGAGGCTGAGGAGGGAGGATCACTTGAGCCCAGGAGTTTGAGACTAGTCAGGGAAATATAGGGAGATTTCATCTCTACAAAAAATATAAAAATTGACCTGGGCATGGTGGCACATGCCTGTGGTCCCAGTTACTCAGGAGGCTGAGGGTGGAGGATCATTTGAGTCCAGGAGGCTGAGGCTGCAGTGAGCTGTGATTATGCTACTGTACTTCCAACTGGGCGACAAAGAAAGACCTGGTTTTTTGTTGTTGTTGTTGTTGTTGTTTTAAGTCCAAACCTATAAAAAATAAAAAAGAAAACAACACAATTTTATGATCTTAAGAGTTTTAGTTCAGAAGTCTAAAATGGGACCCACTGAGTTAAAATCAAGGTATCATCTGGGCTGCATTTCTCTCTTAGGCTCTAGAGTGTATCAGTTTCCTTGCTCTTTCCAGCTTCTAGAAGTGTCCATATTCCGTTGCTTGTGACTTTCTTCCTCCATCTTCAAAGCCAGCAACAGCTGGTGGAGTTCTCATATAGCATTAGACTAACCTCTTTTTCTGTCTCTGTCTTCCATATTTAAGGACCCTTCTGATTATAGGGGGCCAACCTGGATAATAAAAGATACTCTCCCTATTTTAAGCTCAGCCGATTAGCAGCCTTAATGGGGTTCTCACATCACATTTAAGGGCCCTCCATAATCCAGGATGATCTCTCTTTTAAGGTCAGCTGAGTAGCAAACTTAACTCCATCTGCTTTAGTTCTCTTTTGCCATAAAGTAAGATATTTATAAATTCCATGAATTAGGATACTGACATCTTTGGAAGACCATTCTTCTGCCTACCAAAACCATGAACACTATACGTCAACAAATTGGATAAATTAGATGAAACAGAAAAATCCCTAGAAAGACACAAACTACTGAGATCAACTCAAGAAGAAACAGAAAAAGTCTGAATAGATGTATAATAAGTCAACAATTTTTTTTTTACTTGTGAGAGAATTTTTAAATTTCTCATAGAGAAAAACTCAAGGCATATATTGCTTCACTGGTGAATTCTACCAAACTTTTAAATAAGAACTAATAATATCTGTTTACAAATTCTCCTATTTCTCCTGAAAAAAAGAGTTGGGAATACTTTCCAACTCATATTTTGAAGTCAACACTATCTTTAATACCACGGATATACCAAGAAATCCAAAAGAGCATGACCAAGTGGGATTTATTAGTGTTCAAGATTGATTCAACCTCCAAAAAGTCAACGATGAAATCACATGATCATTTTAATAGATGCAGAAGAGCATTTGATAAATTATAATAAATTCTAGCAATCTAGAATTAGAAGTGAGCTTCCTCAGCCTTACAAAGAGCATCTTAAAAAAAGCCAAAAAATCAAAACAAAATACCCCACCAGAGTTAACATTATACTTAGTTATCAAAGACTAATACTTTTCCCCTATGATCAGGCACAAGACAAGAATGTCTGCTTTCACCACTTCTATTCAACTTTATACTAGACGTTGTAGATATTGAAATACGGCAAGAAAAAGAAATACAATTCATTAGTATTGGAAAAAGCAAGTGAAAACCGTTTTTATTTGCAGAAAAATTGATTTTGTTTATGGAAAATCCAAAAGAACCCTTAAAATATTAGGACTAATAGAAAAATTTAGTGAGATTTCAGGATACAAAATTACTTTACAAAAAACAGTTATATCTCTGTATACTACCAATGAAAAAAACCCAAAATAAATTTAAGAAAATATTTCTACATATAGCATAAAATAAAATACTTATTAATAAATTTAAAAGAAGTACGAAATCTGTACACTCAAAACAATAAAATATATATGAAAGTACTTCAAAACTTAAATAAACAGAAAGATATTCCATATTCATAGATAAAAACACTCTTAAGATGGCAGTATTCTCCAAATTGATCTACAAATTAATGCAATCTCTCAAAATTTCAGGAGCTTAGTTTCTTTAGAAAATGGCAAGCTAATTCTAAAATTCGTGTGGAAATACAAGTGATTCAGTGTTGAGAAAGCAATATAAAAAAATAAAGCTGGAGAACTCACATTTTATTATTTTTAAACTTAACTACTAAGCTACATTAATCACTAATCACTATGTGTTACTGGAATAAGGATAGGCATATATATCAGTGAAATAGTATTGAGAGTTCAGAAATTAACCCCTACCTTTATGGTCAATTAATTTTGAACGAAGATGCCCAACACAATTCAATAGGGAAAAGAATAGACTTTTCAAGAAATGATGCTGGAACATCCAAATATCCATATGCAAAAAAATGACCCTTACTTCATACTACATAAAAAAACTATCTCAAGATGGATCATTGGCTTAAATTTAAGAGTTAAAACCGTAAAACTCTTAAAAAAGAAGTAAACCTTCCTGACCATTTCTTGTATGTGATGCCAATAGCACAAACAATAAAAGAACAATTAGATATATTTAACTGTACATTAAATATAAACACTTTTTTGCTAAAAAGGATACTGTTGAAAAAATTGAAAACAAGGTGGGCACAGTGGTTCACGCTTGTAATCACAGCACTTTGGGAGGCCGAGGCGAGCAGATCACTTGAGGTCAGGAGTTCGAGGCCAGCCTGGCCAACATGGTGAAACCCCATCTCTACCAAAAATACAAAAATTAGCTGGGCATGGTGGCGCACACCTGTAGTCCCAGCTACTCAGGAGGCTGAGGCATGATAACCGCTTGAACCCAGGAAGCAGAGGTTGCAGTGAGCTGAGATCGTGCCTCTGCACTCAAGTCTGGGTGACAGAATGAGACCTTGTCTCAAAACAAATAACAGCAAGAAAACCAACAAACTAACTTTCTTATTTGAAACTAAAGACATTGTTATTCAAGGAAATGAGGACAGATTGTTGGTACTATATTATTTTCCCATTTTAAGGACTATGAAGTGTATATGTGCCCATAAATGATATGGTTAGGCTTTGTGTCCCTACCCAAATCTGATCTTGAATTGTAATCCCCACAATCCCCACTGTCAAGGGAGAGACCAACTGGAGGCAGTTGAATCATGGGGGTGGTTTACCCCATGCTGTTCTCATGATAGTGAGTGAGTTCTCACAAGATCTGATGGTTTCATTAGGGGCTTTTCCCCCTTGCCTTAGCACTTCTCCTTCCTGCCACCTTGTGAAGAAGGTGTCTTGCTTCCCCTTTATTTTCTGCTGTGATTGTAAGTTTCCTGAACCTGCCAAGCCATACTAAACTGTGAGTCAATTAAACCTCTTTCCTTTATGAATTACCTTGTCTAAAGCAGTTTTTTTGTTTTGTTTTGTTTTTGTTTTTGTTTTTGAGACAGAGTCTCACTCTGTCGCGCAGGCTGGAGTGCAGTGGCTCGTTCTCAGCTCACTGCAAGCTCTGCCTCTTGGATTCACACCATTCTCCTGCCTCAGCCTCCCGAGTAGCTAGGACTACAGGCACCTGCCACCACACCCGGCTAATTTTTTTGTATTTTTAGTAGAGTCGGAGTTTCAACATGTTAGCCAAGATGGTCTCGATCTCCTGACCTCGTGATCCTCCCGCCTCGGCCTCCCAAAGTGCTGGGATTAGAGGTGTGAACCACCGCACCTGGCCATCTAAAGCAGTTCTTTATAGCAGTATGAAAGCAGACTAATTCAATTTATATAGCATAACCTTTATTTAGCAATTAAATGTTGTTATTAATAACATATAAATTGTTTTACTGCTATCATTATGAATATGAAATGTAACTTTAGAAAATGCATACCACTATTAACAATTTTTATTCTATATATTCTATATGTCCAGATGGGAATTAAGCAGAATTTTCAAAAAATATAACCATTCCTTTAGTCCTTGGAGCTTTAGAGGTATTGATATCACTCACACATATAAGATAAGTAAAGCAAGTGAATGTTTTGTTTCTTTTAAACCCAGTTCATTTGTTTTGATTATACTTGCTCTATGACAAAATTTTTTGAACTTGGAACTAAGGATGTGATTTGTAACCAACAATTAGAACAAAGATTATTGCTCCATCTAATTATTTCACCAGTTTTTAAACCATTATTTTTAGTGAATATATAAATATATTTTGATTCTGTCATACATCAGATATTATAAAATACAAGGTTCAACTTTCACTCTCAGACGTGAGTGTTCATCTATAAAGCATTAAGTTAATGTGGTTTCTCATTTTAAAACACAGAATGATTACATATTTGTATTAATGGACAATAATAGCCACAATATGTAATACTCAGTGTGGTTAAAACCATCTTCTCCTTAGTGCTAAGTATTTTAGAATAATCGTATTTAATAATAACAACCACATCTAAACCGAGGGATATAATTTTTATCCATTTACAAATGCTCAATTGATGCTTTAAGAATTTACAGTTTTAGAATTTAACTAACTTGTTCATGGTTATACCAAGAGTAAGCACGGAGTCAGATTTTAAATCCAAGACTTCTTAATTGAGAATCTCTGTGTTTAACATATTTTAGGCTTTGAAAGAATTTTATAAAGCAGTAAGCAACTTTTATGCTTTTACCTGGATAAACCTGGGAACGTCAAGTACCTGTGAAAAATGCTATTTCTCTTTCAGCTGCAGCCAGTTTCTCTGACTGTCACCCTTACTTGGCATGACTGATTCCCAACTACTGTCCTCCCCACTTTGTATTCTGTTCAGACGAAACCCTGGATGGAAACACATAAAACCTAGGAAAGGAAAACAGGAAGATGAGGAAGTTGGAGAAATCATGTTCTTAGAGTCTTCTTCCTTCAGTGTTTGATTCTGTTGAGCACCAACAGTGATACAAAATAGAGGTGCAAGGATGAAAAACCAAAAACCAAGGGGCTGGGTTTCAAAGATTTCACAGCCTGTAATGAACGCATGTAGCAACTGATGACTGCAATTCTGCCCATTACCTTCTGCCTTTTATTGTTGCCCTGGCCCTCTTCTGTATATATTGGATGCAGTCTTTCTTTCATGTATAGAAGAATCTTAATTCAATCTGTCACTGTCTTGTCAATAATGAAAAAAATTAGGTTAGGACTAAAACAGAGCTGTTTTAGTCTAGATTTCCTTTTAGTAATTCGTATGAGACACCCTCATTAAAAACTGAATGGGCCTACATAACATGCTTCAGGAAAATATACATTGGGGATAATTAAAAAAAAACACACAACACAACTTGTTTTGTTCCTTTGTGAATCATGGAGGATAAAGTTGGTTAAAATAAGTTATTGACAGCTTTAACATTAATTCGTTCAATTTACTGTGTGCCTAAAATGAATCAGGTACTGTTCTAGGCATCAGGCTCTAAAGTGAACAGGATTCAACTCCCTGACTTTTTGGAGATCCACTGAAGGTAAAAAAGGGAATAACCCAGGAGCTAGAGAGATCAAGAAACATTCTCAAGGTTTTAAATTAATATGAAATCTCAGACATTCAGCCCCCGTTTCTGGAGCTCCCATACCCTTCTTTGATGGCCAGATCCCTGGTGAAAACCAAACGGGTTTTCCTGTGTGGCTTATTTTGGAGCCTTTCCATTTCTCATGCTCTTTGGATAGAGTTAGTGGCAAAGCAAAACTTCTGCATTTGTATGGAATTACTTCCTGATGGTCCAAATACAGTCCTTGAATTTGTTTTCCCATAGAAATATGATGGTTCTCTTCATATTCAATATTCAATAAGTATTGTAGCCTGCTTCAGAAATACTATGATGAGTAGATTCTGTAGGTAAACATATACCTGTGTGTATGTGGATATTACACAAAATTAGTCCACACTATTAGTTGATTAGTAACTGTGTCTTCTAATCTTTCCCCAAAGCAACCACCTGACCCCCTTGAGTGTTTTCCAGCAGGACTCCTTTCTTCCCAGCATACCTAGTTACATGCTGCTCTCAGACTGTATCTTATTAGTCTCCATTTCCTATCTTTACTGGATTCTCATGCCTGTTAAGCTATATCATTCTGCTTAAATCATGCTTTCCAAGTTCATGTTAAAATGAAGCTTCTATATAAAGTATTTTTCTCCCCATCTGTAACTTCTCTTCTTCTGAATTATCATAAAATTATGTTTGTATTTATTTTAGCATACCAATATACTACTTGGTGTAATAGTTTTGTTTTTCTCCTAAATACAGTACTTTCTTCTCCATTCCACCATTAAACCAGTCATTTAAAAGGCAGAAATTCTGCTTGAAGCATCTAAATATTTCCCAAAAGTGCTTAGCACAGCACTGCATACTAAGATGAACACTTAAAATACAGCCTGTTCATAAAGTGGGCTACATTAATTCCAGCCAGGCATCTCAATAAACACTATTTTTAAATTGATCAGATGCACTTGATGGGCGTTGCTCTCAAGCCCCAACACTATCTCCTTCTTGATTTATTTTTGTAGCCCACTGCTGTACATGAGACTGCTGCTGTTTTTTCTCTTGTTATAATTATTAAATACTCGATGTTAGAATCCAAGTACAATCTCTTTTCCTTTGACCATGACGACTTCTTAAATGTCATTGATTGAAACCACAGAGTTGAAATGTGTTTTAGGAAATAAAGCTTTGTTGGAAGAAAGTCACCTGTGTAAATAAAACATTATAAGTAGAACCTTGCATAGTTTTCCTTTGCTTTTGGTATGTGCAGACCTTTAATCTCTAGCTTTCATTCTTCTTTACAATGTATATCAAATCATGAACATACTCTTTTTTGAGAAATAAAGTGTATTCTGCACCTCTCACATGATCCCTGCCCCCTTTCTAATCTTTTCTGATCTATAGAAACATGAGATGTTTTCAAACCAAATATTGAGTCTATCTGACCACAAAATGGAGATTTACTCTTTAACGAAAGGGTGTGTTGATGGATTTTATGGTGTGCCATTTAAACTGCTTCTCAACCATTAAATATGGACACTTAAATGCATTTAGGGTTTAGCCATCAGCTTTTAGTGGCATCAGCCTTCGTATTTTGTTCTCTTTTTTGCACAAATATTAAACACAGCCAGCAATGACTTAGAATTAATTCATGGATATGAAACTCATTTGTCACAGAACCTGACAGATTTTTACAATACCAATAGAAGGCCAGGATTTTTCATTTAAATATTGAACTTGGTGTTGCATAGTTGCATAATGAAAATGATTCTTCTTTCTTACAAAATTAAAATCAATTTTTGTTGGCACAGAATTTAGATAATAATTTTATACTCACTTCTCTTGGTATCATTCTGTTAGTAAATTAGATGAAATTTAGAAAAGGTTGTTTTACTTTTAAAAATAAATCCAGTCTGAAACTGCAGCCATCCTTGGTGATCTAAAGTGGTTCTGGGAATAAGCTCTTTCATATTGGCCCTGTAATATTACTGTCATGGTATTTACAGGTTTGATCCCGTTAGACAGTCTTCTTTGTATTATCTAGTACAGAGTGGATGGGAGAAATTATGTGATTGGCTTTGCTAATTAACCTCACCTCTGGTGGGAAGACAGAGTCCTTACAACCCAGCACTTCCGAGGTCATTAACCAATTGACCTGGTATTCAGTGTACTCCTCTGGACCCATCAGTGACTACCCTCTGTACAAAAAAATAAACCAACCAATAGCATTAACAACAAAGCAAACACACACACACACACACACACACACACACACACACACACACAGCATAGCACTGTCTTACAAAGAAGCATCTTTGCTGGAGAGAGGAATATTAGGCTTGGCAGACACATGATTGACATATCCCATCCACCCATTCATTCAGAATTGGATTTGAAGAGGCAATGATTACCTCACATTGAGCTTTCCTGGCAATTAAAAAATTATGCAACTTAGGAAGCATATATTTTATTATAGTTGTTAGCCCATAACTACAAGTTTTAAATAAGAAAATTGTACATTTTACCTTAGGAAAGCAAGTTAGTAAAGTATACTTTAACCTGCTAATGTTTTTTTTTTTTTTTTTTTTTTTTGAGACGGAGTCTCGCTCTGTCGCCGGGCTGGAGTGCAGTGGCCGGACCTCAGCTCACTGCAAGCTCCGCCTCCCGGGTTCCCGCCATTCTCCTGCCTCAGCCTCCCGAGTAGCTGGGACTACAGGCGCCCGCCACCTCGCCCGGCTAGTTTTTTGTATTTTTAGTAGAGACGGGGTTTCACCGTATTAGCCAGGATGGTCTCGATCTCCTGACCTCGTGATCCGCCCGTCTCGGCCCCCCAAAGTGCTGGGATTACAGGCTTGAGCCACCGCGCCCGGCCTTTTTTTTTTTTTTAATCAGAGGAGCTTACACACGTTAATAATGGTTATTTTCTCACTGGTGATATTAATCTTAGCATTTAGTCCCTGACATACTTTCTATAGTCTTTATATTTCAAATGTGTGGACATTATCTTTAATTCTTTTGACTATATTTAGTATTAGAACTTTATAAGACCCATTCTCAAAGCTTCGAGATATGCCTGAGGAGGACCTAAAAAGTTTGGCTAAATGTTTCCTGGTAAATATAATGGAAAAACACTGGATTAAACAAAGTTCATCATGTTTCTTGCAATACATTTTCTCAAAGCCTTTCTATGTTACATATTTTGCGACTCTGGATTCTGGCAGAGAAGGCTAAGAAACTGACCCATGCTCTTTTTTATACTTAGAAAGCTCACTGGACTAATGCTCTGTGGTATTCACTTTGCCAAATGATATTTTAGTGCTTAATCTCTTAGATAGCATCTTTCAAAACATCTCCCTTGGTAATTTATAGACTTTTATGAAGTCTGGTGACTAGATTAGATGATTTATGACTATACCTCTAGCAGGGTGCATGAGTGAACACAAGATATTTTTGAATTATCTGAGTATATTCATTTGAAGTGGCAAGAATAAGGGTCATTAACTTATTAACCATGGGGAAAAACTAGAAAATTGATGGTGTCACCTGCTCAGAAGTTATACTCAGTTCATTGCTTTGGATCATGCTTATGTCCTAAACTCTTTTATATTGAAGTGTCAACAGTTTAACCAGCTATCTCCTTACTTCAAGGTTAGTGTTTTCTTTCTACTTGTACATCTTAAGACAATAAGGCAAATTATAATAATCCATGAGACAGTGAACTCTGTGCCTGATGTGGTTTGTCACACTTTCATAATTGCAATTATTATTTTTTGCCTCCTTTTTATATTTTTTCTACTTCCCATGCTGCTTGTTTTTTTTTTTGTTTTTTTTTTTGTTTGTTTTTTTTTTTTGAGTGCATGCATTACTCTATAACCTAAAAGATAAAATACTTCTATAGATTTATTTTCTTTGTTGTTGTTGTTGGGACAGGGTTTTGCTGTGTCACCCAGGCTGGAGTGCAGTGGTGCAATCATGGCTTACTGCAGCCTCGACCTCCCAGGCTCAAGTGATTGCCCCACCTCAGCTCCCAATTGGCTGCGACTACAGGTGTGCACCACCATGCCCGGCTAATTTTTCTATTTATTGTAAAGACAGGTTTTTGCCATGTTTCCCAGGATGGTCTCAAACTCTTGGGCTCAAGCAATTTGCCCAGCTTGGCCTCCTAAAGTGTTGGAACTGCAGGTGTGAGCCAGTGCACCCAGCCTATAGATCTATTTTCTAATTCAACACAATGCCTGACACATATTTGTATTATCCAGTTGTCAATATCCACTAATTAGTTAATACCAAATAAAAGAAATAATTATTGCTTGTTAATTAAAATAATACTAAAATGTATATAAAGATAAAGTAGCATTTTTACAATAGCATCTTAGAATTGTTTTCTCAAAATTCTTTTAAAATCTGATTTAACTGGTTTATTTTTGCTCCAGTTGACTTGTATGTACATAGCATTTTTTCTTAAACCTTTTTTTGTGAACACAAATGCATTGTTATTAAGCAAAACCTAAATGATATTATTATGTCTTCAGCCTACTAATGGTTTTAAATACTGTCTCTCTTTAAACTATACTAGAGTGTAAAGGATATAGAAACAGTCTTGACTCTGAATTTACCAGTAAGAGTATAAATATCACTAAAATTAAAGAAAAACTGAAAGAGCATCAACTACACTAATCATAATCAACCTCTGACTTCTATTGTGTACCAGCTGATTCACTGAATGTGCTTCTCGGGGATTTTTACAAAACTCATAGAAGTTGTCTAAGTACAAATCTTTTCAGAAATAAAGATGAGTTTTTAAATGTCTGTTAAAGGCATAATAATAGAAGGTATTGTGAGTAGAATATCCTAAGGAGAAACAGGTGCTTTTCAAAAAATAAATATTTTGGCTCTTTATAAAATACAATCTTAATTATTTATTAGTCGCAGAATCATGGAACACAGTGGTGCTTTAAGATTATGTTTTAAGGCTACATCATCCATTCTTTTGCCTTGAATGAGGGATAATTTGTAACAAAATTATTATTGTTTCTTATTCCTTATCCTCCTTCTTCATGGTTTTCCTATCTTTGTGTCTTTCTTTTTTCCTAACTCTCTCTCTCTCTATCTCTATATTTGTCAGTTTCTCCTTTCCCTTTTGTGTTAGATGAAGTAAGGAAAGTAGATGATAATGCATTGAGAGAGCAGTTCAGTAGTCCAGAATAGTATATGGTAAAATGAGTGACAGCACCAGCTTTTTACTTTCTTAAGAAGACAAAGGAGCCTTGTGTGATTCTCCCTATCATGCAGAGACAGATTCAGGCTGCTCAGGGGAGGAGCAGCCAGATCCCTGGAGGACAACCTAAGAATGGTATTGGGAAGTTATTGCAAGGCTTAAGAAGAGGATAAAATGGAGTGGTTTCCAGGGGAACTCAAACACTGTAAAAAAATTAGAGATTATAGATGAAGAAATTGCTCCAAGCTCTCAGAGCGATTAAGACCTAAAACTATGATTCAACTCTCCCCTCCCCCCTTTTTTTCTCATTCCGAAGCAGATGTTCCTTCTGAAAATTTACTATGTGTGGGCTACCGGCAGAAAAGACTGAAAGAATAGAGAATATAAAGAGGGAAAAGGGAAGAGACAGTGATGTCTTTATGGGGACAAGAGCTTATTGGTAAGAGAGAGAACTGCAACATTAAGAGTTTGAGCATCAGTACAGAAAGGGTAAATTTAGAAACCAAACAAGGAATTTCCCTAATATACCCCAAGTGTGAGAAAATTATGTGGCCTCCTACCTGCTGTGACTGCTTTCTGCCTCTAGACATTTTGTTTGCCTTGAAAAGTGTTTTGGTTTTATTTTTGGATACTTCTTGTTCTTAAATTGAATTAGTGCCAACATTTACAGACTAGATTATACCCCA
Source organism: Macaca thibetana thibetana (assembly GCF_024542745.1). Classification (NCBI taxonomy): domain Eukaryota; kingdom Metazoa; phylum Chordata; class Mammalia; order Primates; family Cercopithecidae; genus Macaca; species Macaca thibetana. The sequence continues at coordinate 60,093,903 of NC_065584.1, forward strand.
AAGTCCTTATTTTCTTCTACTTTTGAAAAGTCTGAAAATGACAATGCATGATTCTTATTCCTGTATGGCCACACTTTTCAATAGAGATCATAAATAATTACTCTTTTCAGACACACATTCATCACTTCACTCAGGGATTCACCCCAGACTGCTTCAGTCATTTCTATGACTGCCTTGGTATCTAGGTGGATTTGAATTTTTTGAAATCTGAAGTAAAGAGCAAGCAATAATCTAATCTTAGATTGTAGGATGAGTCATTTGACATATATTTATTGGTCAGGCAGTAATCTAGGACCTAAAATACAACATAGTGAAGAAACCAGAAAAAAATTCCTTCATGGTGATTCTGTTTTAATGTGCATGGCAGATAACTACCAAATAATCAAATCAAATATATAGTGGTTGGGTGTAGTAGCTCATGCCTGTAATCCTCGCACTTTGGGAGATCAAGCTGGGAGGATTATTTGAGGTCAGGAGTTCAGGACCAACCTGCACTACATAGCAAGACCCCGTATCTAAAAAAAATACATTTTTTAAATTAGCCCGGCATGGGGGTGTGTACCTGTGGTCCTAGCTTGGAAGACTGAGGCAGGAGGATTGCTTGGCCTCAGGAGTTTGAGGTTACAGTGGGCTATGAGCACACACTGCACTCCAGCCTGAGTGAAAGAGCTAGATCTTGTCTCTCTCTATATACATATACATACATACATACGCACACACATACACACACACAGAGAAAGAGAGAAAAGGTAGGGGGAGGGAGGGAGTGTGTGTGTTGGTGATAAATGCTTAGCAGAAAAAGCAGGAAAGGGGACAGGAAGTATCAGTGGGTTACTATTTTAAATAGGATTGTTAGGAAAAGTCTTATTGTAGAAGTACCACTTGAGTCATTTGAAAATGAGTGAATGATCCCTGTGGCTTTTTTAAGGAAAAGTGTTCTGAGCAGAGGGAAAAACCAAGGCCAGATTCCCTGAATGGATTTGCTACTGTGTTCTAAGAACCTTGATGAGGCCAGTGTGGTGAGCATGGAGTGAACCAGTGGGAGCAGTAACAAGGGTCCAGATTTGGAATGCCTTATAGGTGATTGCTACTGCCTCAGCTTTCACAGAATATGGTATGAACCATACATAACTATAAATATTAGGCTGTAAAGGAAATGAATTTATGCCAAATCTACTCTAAGCTACACCATGAAGCTGGATATGATTTACCTTATATAACTATTCCCAGTTCTCTCAGATACAAGTAAGGGTAAACTGTGCTCTTTAAACAATCTCTATACTTCACTGTGATCGATCGTTTGGAAGAAACGATACAGGTAGGTCCCAAAGATAACAGAATAGAAATGATCAGGTCTTAAAATGGGTCCTTGCTGAGCACAGATTTCACTTTTGATTGCTGAGTGATGTTCTGGTTATCTATTCATTGCCTCTCGGCTCCATAGCCACCCTTCATTATCTGCTCCGCTGTAATGGAGTTAGACCCTCCAAGCGTTTCTCCTTTGTACATCTTAAAATTAAACTTTGTCAGTAGAGGGCACTAAAGCAACACTGCAGAAGGAAAAGGGTTTCTCTTCCTGGTTCTGGTATGATTTGGTTTTGCTTTTTGCTTCTATTGCAAGAATGCCTGCATGGGAACATCCAGTGGCACTCTGCTTTAGCCACACACCCAGTGCATGCAGTCCAGGGCACCAGGTCCTTGCCATGACTGTCCCTGGGTTATACGCGGTCGCCAATGTACAGTTGGTCTCCTGCAGCTCTGCTGGTGAGCAGGCTCCAATACTTTGACTCCATTTGTGTGTGCACCAACCAGCCCTCACCAGCCTGTACCCTGAGGGAAGTTTCCTGCTAGTTTAGACAAATGTGGATCAATTCTGGTCTGGACAATTCAGCAGACTTCTCCACTATCTACTGCGCATCATATGGTAAGACCTGTGATGGAAGTGACAGAGTAAATGTAATAGGAAGGTCACGTACATCTGTCAGGGAGAGTTAGAGATGTTTTGAGTGTGAGAAAACCCTCCCTTTAAGGCCCACCCAGTCAAGAGTTGTTGTGTTGTTATCTTTGTATATAACACTAAATCTCAATACAAAAGATAATTTCTAAGGATGCTTAGTCTTGTTACAGACTGAGATACTTTGACTTACCCATTTTGGTTCCAGAACTATAATTTACTGGGAATCACTTGGTATTTGAATAATGAAGTCAACTTTTTAGATGCTTACTTAACACTCATGAAATTGTTCACTGACCAGATTCTGTTAATTGTAGGAAAAAAAAATAATTCACAAATTTGAAAGCGCATGTCAATTATTTAGTCATACTTTAATAAAATATTGGGGCAGGGAAAGCTCTCAATTTTATTTTATCACTAAGCCATATCTCTCCAGGGCACATATTTGCATATGGTTACAGTGTGCTAGCACAGATTCAAAACACCATACATTTGTTTAACTACTGCTTCTTTTAAATAATTAGTACTTAAAAGAGTCTAGCAATTATAGTTTAAATTGCAAATGGAAAAACATAGAGGTTCTATTTATCTGAATCTGTATTGTCTTAAACATCAGTGCTGGTAGAATTACTTTGCATTTAGCAGTCTTTTTTCTTATCATATAAATAATATATTAAGATATAAAACTGCCCACCTATACTGTACATGGTTATTATTCATTATGTTGTCCTTGGAAAGTCTGGTTCCTAAATATTTATTACTATGAACTCATCCAGTTGCTTTAATTCATGGGGAATATGTGGAAATCTTAATCTTGTTCTTTTGAAATGTGGCGAACCCTGGAATTAATGTGGTAGCTGAAGTAGGGGGAAGTTTAAACCACAATTCTTTTGCACAGGATCAATGGATCAGTTCCAGTGTAAACAAAGGTTGGTTTAGTCAAATTAGCCATCTGCCTCTGATGAATTTAAACAGTAATGTGACACATTTAGTACTGTAACAAGCTTTTGCTTATTTTTAAGTTTTTTTTTTTTTTTTAAGAGAGAAGGTAACAGTGGATAATAGCAGCCCCAGGTTTCCTCTTTCGATTAATTCTTGAACTGCATAGTAGCATCTTTCTTTCATGTACAACAGTTGGCAGAATTTGTAACGGTTGCACGTTTGAAGGAACTTCCATTTCTAGATGTTGCAGTTCTCAAATTTTTCCACAGTCACTTGACATCTTTTCAAAGTCTTTTTTTCTTCATGGATTAACCAGTTAAGTCTGCCATTCGTCCATGAAGTGGTCTGTAAGCTTTAGTTACATGCATGAATTTAGCGTCATATTTTGCTTTTGAGTAGACAGAAAGATGTCTACTTCTTTTGTTATGTGGCTAAATTTAGGGCAAGATTATGTATTTAGGGAAATTGGACTTCTGAAATCTCTGGATGGCAAGGCTGTATGGAATATATGTGCTTAGTTATTAAAACTATTGGTGATTTAACCCATTTCCTGTTTAGAAAAAAACAGTGCAGCCTGCTGCCAGTGCTCATTTCTCAGAGCAAAGGGGAAATGGGTTAAGTAAAATCCTTTTACTACTTACACAGAAGTTAGTAGTAGTGCAACAGAGTGAGACTCTGTCTCAAAAAAAAAAAGAAAAAGAAAAAGAAGTTAGGAGTAGTTCTGGAGTTCTGGATTGTCTTGCTGGGTAATTTCCACTTCATTACAAACTCCCAATTATTTCTTACAATGGTATAAATATATTCAAGCACTTATTCTTCTCCATTGTTCCAACTGGTATGATGGTTGACTAGTGTGATTAACAAGTCAACAGAGGACTTATAAACTCTTAACTCTTAAGTGACAAAATGCTTGGAAACTCCCATCTGCTGCAGCAATGTAAGACTCACAATTACCTCCATGCTTCAGAATAGTCAGGACAATTATTACTTATTCATTTCTTTTGCTAATACTTATGTCACCTTTGTACATACAATCCCCAAGATCACAGATGCGTGATATAAATACACAACCACCATCTGGAGAAAAAATATAACTTTAAGTTTGTTTTTAATGATTCATTTGTACATATTTCATTTGGTAATTTGTATTTGCTTGACAGTGTCTTTGTGATAGATTAAATTATCCGCTCTAATTATTCACCCTGCCCTACATCCACACCCATTGTTTTGGGTCTTTGTAGTTTCTCCACCTAGAGGGAGGGATCCATTTCTTGATTTGAGTTCAGCCATGTTACTTAGTTGGATCAATGAGATGTTAACAGATGTGGACACACTTAATGGTTTTCAAGGTATGCCTGGGCTTGCCCTCCTGGGTTCTGCTATTGCCGTGAGGGCTCAGTTAACCTGTTCCTCCAAGAAGTAGAAGAGACATGTGAAGCCCGCTTGGAAGGCAAGACTAGCTAAGACCAGCCTAGACCAGCCAATCCCCAGCCAACTGGCCGACATGGGAGCGAGAATAAGCAATTGTTATTTTAAACCACTGAGTTTGTGGGTGGTTTGTTATGTATCACATTTGTGTCTAAAATTTTGATTGATTCAGTGGCTTTTATTATGAAGAACATTGCCTTTAGAACTATTGTACTGAAAGTTAAAGAAGATGAAAAATTTCAGTCTGCACCTATTTCATGTTTATTTGTATCCTCTTTTTTGTCTAAATTTATTTATATAAAACATCACCACTTCTAAGATCCATTATCTGCTTCTACTTTTAGCCTGTCACTTTATTATTGAAATGTATTCCTTCCCAACTCAGTCACTTCTTCCACGTCCTTTCTAACACAGAGCTGACTAAACCCTGGCCTGTAGTCTCAGGGAAAAATGGCAAACTCCTCACAATGACTGCCAGTTCCCTCTAAAGGTCTTTCACAAAAGCGACCCCTGCCTGACTGCTAATGTAAGACATGACATTACTTCCATTCCATTTAAACTGTTTGCATTTGACTTAATTTCCCAAAGTTAGGTGTTAACCTAAATAAACTAGTACCTGGCTTACATCTGCATGCCCAAGAGAGGAAAACAAAATGGCTCCTTCCGGAACAATGAATTTGCCCTAAAAAGGAAATTCTGTTTCTGCTCTTAGAACCATCAAAAGCAAGTAATTGTCCTGTTATATGGAAGAAATTGTGTAAGTGATATAAATGGAATGTATATAGCTGCTTTTTAATTTTTTTTTCATTTTATTAGACAGGAATTAAAATATAGACTGAATACCCAACACATGGAAGCCCTAATGATAACAAATAGATTCTGAAGAAATAGAAGTAAAAAACATGTTGACATATTAACATAAAACTTCACAATTCAGTTTCTAATTTTGAGACACAGTCTGGGTTTTCCTAGGATTTCGCTGAGTGGCATTCACAAACGACTGCTACAGGAGCAGCAATATTGTGTTCCCTCAGCTGTTTCCAAATGGATCTGTGAGACATTTAGGTGCTTCAGTTTCTCTCCAGATAGACTGGGAGTTATTGGGGAGGTTTCCATTATATGTTTCACTGTAGTTCTAAAATTTGTCACGTGTTATCTGATACTGTCTACCTTTTCTGCTTTTGGTGCCCCAATATATTCTCCAAAAGTTCCCACACTTGGTTCAGAGAGCCAGGACAACCTGTGCTTTTGAAGCTACTGATATGGTTAGGCTCTGTGTCCCCACCCAAATCTCATCTCAAATTGTAACCTCCACATGTGAAGTGGGGGGGACCTGGTGGGAGGTGATTGGAGCATAAGGGTGGTTCCCCCATGCTGTTCTTGGGATAATGAGTGAGTTCTCATGAGATCTGATGGTTTCCTAAGTGGCGATTTCCCCTGGCTATCTCTCACTTGCTGCTATGTAAGACATGCCTGCTTCCCCTTCCACCAGGATTTTAGGCTTTCTGAGGCCTCCTCAGCCGTCCAGAACTGTGAGTCAATTAAATCTCTTTTCTTTATAAATTACCCAGTCTCAGGTAGTATCTTTATAGCAGTGTGAGAATGGACTAATACAGCTGCTATTGTTGTTGGTATCAAAGCTATTGAATCTAAAGTCAGCCCTTTTCATTGTTACTTGATCTTTTATTGACGCTATCAGCTTCTCCCTCAATCACACCTCTGCTCTGGGGTTTAAGTATTATGAGTTCATGAAGACGGGGCTATAAATCAACCCAAGTAATAGATGTTTCCCCTATTGTAAAGCACTCTTACCTAACCAAAATTAGCTCACTGTCTTTGAACTTCTATTGAGCCCCATGTCTCACCCATTGGATACTTGTTTTTCCAGTAGTTTTCTAAGTTATGTGAGGCTCCCTACACATATCCAGACCCATTTAATTACTATAGTGGAAAAGGTTTAGGCTGCTTAAACTAGGACCTCCTGTAAATTATAAAGAATATTTTATGGTAATGAATTTGACCTTTTAAGCTGCATTTATCATGATAAGGGAATGCCATATTTGTACTTTTTGCTTACTGTCTTTACTAATCAAATAACAGTATAATAATTACTGCTATTTAACAAATAGATATTTGGGACCTACTGTGTACGTATCTTTTACTCAACTCTGGAGCTAATAAAATGATCAGTAAGAAGTTATTTATTTTTTCTAAATAAGTATCCAGTCTACTAAAGACACACATATCCATTAAAAATACACAGGAATGATAGGAGGATGTCATGACACAGTCAGTAATGAGGTCACTATTCTCAAAATTCCAAATTATGACATAGGCGTGATAGCATATGCTGATTTCAAATTATATTCTCATATGTGGTGGTGTTTTGAGCCTTCTCCATATGTGTGTGGAGGCAGACAATACATGTGGAAAGAGGCATCGTCTATTTCTGTATCTTCCAAGCCTCTTAGTCCTAGATGAATTTATGTAAAACGTTTGATCCAATATGTGTCTTTCAGATTGGAATTTTATTTATTGATCAATCAATAAATCCCAACATGTATACTAAGAATCAGCTGGTGGGTCTTCCACAGTGCTGGATATTATGGGAATGGAAGGGGAGACGAGAGGAAGGAAGACTAGAATGTATACAATGTGATCTGTACTCAGAGTTTGTAATCTGATTGGCACATGTCTCAGACATACGTTGCTTTCTTTCCGAGTGCTTATTTCTCCTTCTTCCAGCACCCTGATATTCCTTTGAAGGATTCATCCTGCCCCCATTCTAAGCTATGTGTAGTGGGAAGATTCGAGGATGCCACTGACTCACTAGAACCATCTCTGGTCTCAGTGATTGACTTACTGATGGATATATGACCTAAATCAGGACAAGAAATAAATAATCCCGGGACTAAGTGGAAGCTGTCAGAAAAGATGCTGACTTCAATGCAGGTGTCATATGGCAATTGGAGAACCAGGGCTGATGCAGCCATGTTGCTACCATGAGGGAAGGCATGATATTTTGGAGGCCATAGTATGGAGCCTAAGATGTAGCCTATTCCAAGGAAGGAGGAACAGGAAAGCATAGCAAAATCAGATCACTGATAACATTGTTTGAGGCACTAGATAAAGCCTCGAATTGAACCTAGTCAATACTACATCTGGATTTTAATTTGCTTGAGCTAATTATTCCCTTAAAAATGATTTTGAATTGGTTCTACTGTTACTGACCACAAAAGAAGTTTTAACTGATAAAAAGAAAAAAATATTCAGTGGTGTGACTTGTGGAAAAGAGCTCAGTAGCAAGAAAATAGAAAGAAGTAGTATCACTGAAAATCACAGATTAATTTTAATACGATAGTGCAAGGAGGTGAATATAATGTAGTGGAAATACACTAAAGTAGATTTGCTCTATCGGTCCCTGGAATTATTGGACTGGAATAGAAGTAAGGGCAGGGCTAGAGGTATGGACCTATGGGTAACTATTAAGATAACAGTTAAATTCATTAGAAATGAACTCATAAATAATAAACAGTAAACTGCAGTGGACTTAGAGAGGAAACTTTATTGTTAGGGCAAAATTGGTGGGTGAAAAGATAAGGAAGGCAATAATAAAGAAGGAAAGACCAAGTAAGGAACTGTCAAGGTTATAAAAACCAAAGACAGAGAAACATTTATAATGCCAATTAAAATGGATAGATCTAATGCATTTCTTTAATGCTAATGACTGTAATCGTAATTGACTTGGAAGATGAAAACTGGAAATTTTTCTCTGCCTTTAAAGGGCTTGGTAATTAATCATAAATATGTAGAGACGAAGACTGCTGTTTGATGCATTTATAAGAGTCTGTAGCTCATCTCCCCTCACTTTGCACTGTTAACCTCAAATTATATGAAAGGCTTAGCACCCTTGTAAGGAGCTCCTCAGGTGGACTAGAGACTCCGGATGTGGTGGTTTCTGTCGAATAATCCTTATGGTGGTCTATTTTCTACAACATTTGCTTTGATCATACTAATATGTTTGTTGGTCTTTTCCTCATTAAATTATTTTCAGAATCTTTTTCCCTTGATGTTACAGACTTCTAAATATAAATGCACACAATTCCCTGAACCAAATAGAATGTTTTCAAATTTATATGATTTTTACTTATATAGAAATAAGTGCTACAAATAAGAAACCATTATTTCCTTAATTTCAAAGGGCAAATGCATTCAGTGTTGCAGTCAACATTTGACAAGTCTTTACCAACATGTCTTAAGTTTAAGGAAGAGTCTCCCCGACTAAGATGAAAGAATACTGCTTAGCTTAATGCTATAGAATGACAACAGTGAACATGCCATGCTCCTAGAGATTAATTATTTAATTCTCATAACAATTCTATGTGCTGATTTATTATTATCTACATTTTACAAGCAAGGGGTTGAAGTTCAGATACGTTAAGTCACACATATTATAATATTACATTTTCTAATGGCTGCCTAAAATAGGTCAAATACTTCCTTTCTGTTTTAATATGAGTCATTGCTAGTATTGTCTTTTGAAGGACCATAAAACACATACAAATTTTATATTATTATACATCTTATATACTCATTTTGAGAGTGATTATATTTGAAGTCTTTCTAAAAGAGAGATCCAAAATATTGTATCCTCTACCAGAATGTAATGTTAATTTCCGAGGTGTTTTTAAATCTTATATGGAAAATTAACTTTAGTTTAAAAACTTAAAAGTATGCAGATTACATGAACTTAATTTACTTATAATTTAGGTAAGGTGAACACTAGAAAAAATATTTGTTTTATTTTACCTATCAGTTTGATGTTGCTCATTCATGTTTCTAAGTAGCAAAAAATTCAAGTGAAAATGAGATTCGTCTAATGACTATGGCAAACAGGAATGGTGAAAAATGCTTGGAATTGTATACATGTCATACTCATACATATCCTGCAACTTCTAAAGAGTTTTCAGGAAAGTTTCTGACTGTGACATGCATAACAGCATTTAGTTAAACATGTAACTTACCCCTACCCATCAAAACAACTGTTTCTCCAGGTGTAGTTCTAGCTGACCATTCTCAGTATCTTTCATGAAATAAAATAATTTAGCAATTTAAATCAAGGGTTCAGAATGCTGGAGAAGAGTTATTTGTTAATGGTCACTAAGAATATTTTTAAAAATTTAAAAGGCAGATTTTTATCTTTAATTATCTTTACAAAGAATACATGTTTTTTCTTTATTAATATTTAATTAAATCTCTTAAAATAAAATAACTAAAAGTGTATAATTGGACTGTTTGTAACACAAAGATAAATACCTAAGAGCATGGATACTTCATTACTCTGATGCGATTATTATGCATTGCATTACTATATCAAAGTATCTCATGTACCCCCAGGTAAATATATATACCTGTTATGTACTCATAAAATTAAAAACAAATTTAAAAAGTGATCATTGCTCATGATAGAATTTCTAAGAAAGGATGGAGTTGGTATCTGTCTGTGATTTATAGAAGTTTTTCTGGGATGGTTATCCGAAAATAAACTCACTAAAGTTATGCAGCAATGAGCTTTACTGTAGATGTAGTTTATAAAAAAGTTTGTAAAATCTCCCTTGACACTATAGGAGGTAATGATATATGGCTCTTTCCTAGAGAGTTTTCTGAAATTATTTTTTGGAATACATATAGTTTGTACTTGAGAGTAGATGTTTAGATTATTTTCTTGGTGTAGTAGATAGATTGTTTTACAAGGTAAAATATATTGATGATCTTATTCATGATTTTCACAACCAGATGCAAAAAGAGAATTCACTTAAGGATATGTAAAGTTAGAAGAGGATTATTTGATTTGATCAATTTGGTCTTAAAAAACTAATGCACCCCAAAGCAAGTAAATATTAATCTAATCAACACTTTCTGTTGTATAGATCATTTAAAAATCTGGTTAAATGTAACTTGTAAAACATTTGTTTTACTTAATTTTGTTTCCATAATATGTCTATACTTTTTGTGGATGATTGTTTTCTAGTCTGCAATTCTATTTGCAAATCTGCTGAAAATCTATTCTCAGGCAATGACAGAAGAGACTATGATCTTCTTTTATTCGAAGGTGGAAAGTTGCCATAAGTTTCCACAGCCACTGACCAAAGAACTTCCATATTTTGGATTCTTATCAATATGTATGATGACTGTTTGATGGGAGAATATATCATGCTGTAAACACCTGGAAGATAAGCTCTCAGAGGGCAGGAACAGCGTTTGTTTCATACTGCTTTATTCTGCATGCTAACATCATGCTCTGCCTATGACAAGTACTGATTAAATATTGATTGAATGAGAGCATGGTGGGTCAGAGGTGTGACTGTGTTAGCAGTGCTGTGTTTAGGTACAGGAGAAAAGCTTCTAGTGGACTTAGGCACTGAGAAGAACAGTCCTGACCTGGCCGCAGTTGTTGTGCAAAGGATGTGGTGGCTTTATTTGGCCTAAAGTTTTATGTGTGCTTGCTCTGAAATGTGGATACAAAAAAGGTCCAGGGTAATAGTATTCTGTATTATAACATCTAAGAAAGGAATCTTACTTTGTTAGCTTCGTGCTCTTGCCAGCATTTTCTGTTTCTGCCTTCTGTTTACTCCTTGCCCTTACTGTGTAAACATGTTCAAGTTTCTCCAGCATTAAAACTAAGTAACTTATTTGACTTTTACCCACTGCTTTTCTCTCTTTCCTCTCTCTCATGTCCACATTATTAAGGAGGATAATTGGTAGTGGATGTCTTCAATTTCTCCTTTCTCATTTCCGCTTAACCTCTTTGCAGTCTGGCATTGCCACCACTGCTGCACTCAAAATAGTTCCATTGAAGCCTCTAAGGCTGATATTATGAGGGTCAAATGCAGAAGGTATTTCTAAGAAATTCTTGCTGCATTTGAGGCTTCTCCTCACATCCACTTCTCGAAACTCTATTCTCTTGCTCCAGAGACTCCAGAGTTTCCTCTTTTCTAACTACCCAACCTCATACACATCACTCCTACTTTATACTTTAGCTCTCCCCAAGGTTCTGCCCTCAGTTTTGAGCTCACTTCTGTTTTCGTGCACACATGCCTCACAGATAATCCTTTCCACGGCAAGCATTTTTAACACAACCTCTATAATAACTGTCTTTTCCTTTCTTTCCTACCTCCTACCCTTCCTTTTTCTATTCCTTCCATCCTCTTTTCTTTTGTTCCTTCCAAGAATCCATCTATAAAATTCTTGACAGATACACAACAAAACAATGGCTGTTTCCTAGTGGGAACCAAGAGATTGTGTCTAGTTTCTTTTTATAGTTTTATTTATTTTCTGATTTATTTTACAATGAATGTGAATTAGCTTTAAATTCAGAAGTAAAAAGCAAAATTATTTCCAACTAGGAACAACCAGAAATAGTGATTATTCTCAAGAATAAATACCCTCTTGTATAAATAAATAAATACACTCTCCTGTAACCATCTCACACACTTGACCTTACCCTCTGTGTTAAGTGAAGTGAAGGGCAGGAACCATGTCTTAATCACCTTTGTAGGTTGTTCAGTATGGTGCTTGGGACTTAGTAAATATTCATTAAGCATACTGATACCGTGATAAGCTCACTACACTCTACAATTAAAATGACATTCTAAAATCTTGGGAGACGTGGGTGAAAACTCAAAGCAGATGGGGCTTGGGCCAACATTCTGGAGAGGAGAGTGCACCATGGTGATCTCAACAATTGTTCTACTTTTTTCTCACAAAAATCTGTCTATTTTCAGCAAAGAGAAGAGAGCCTGAGGAGGAAGTATAAAGTCAGACGCTTACAACAGACTTGCTGGATTGGAGAGAGAGAGACTTTCACAGCCAGAGCTGCCAAGTAGATCAGGACTTGGGGGTGAGGAAGAAATCTCAGAGAATAAACCAGAAATGATATACAGTAGGTGATTTCCTCTGAAGGCATTTTGCCAGTTCTTACACTACACAGCTGTAGGGTGAAACTCCTTGAAATCAAGCAGAAACCTGTTCCCAGGAGACCAAATAGCTGAGCAAAGGTATCACTAGTCCACTCATCCTGGAGAGAGAGAATTTAGTTTATTGCCTAGGAAAGTGAAGTGGCCCTTTTAAATTCCACTAGCTTATGGTTTTGATCCCAAAAGTACCATGATCCAAGAATAAGAGCAAACTGGAAGAAAACACCATCTCTAACAAATCTCAAAACTCACACTTAACTGAAGATATCAGTACCTTACCTGTCTTCTAGAATAAAATAATATTCTATTTGGAGAAAAATCAGACCAACCAGAGGTTTTGTGCAATATCTTGTGTACCATATATAATATTCATTTAAAATTATCTGGCATGCTGATAAACAGGTTTAGATGACCACAAATGGAAAAAACATAGATATTTAATAGATTATTTAGATTTTGGAGTTATCAGGAACCCCTAAGTAACTATGATTAATATTTTCAAGAAATAGAGAAAAAGATGGAGAATTTTCTTAAAGAACTGGAATCTGAAAAATGCAGTGATTGAAAATTAAACATTCAATATGTGGATTCATAACAGATTGGGCAAGTCAAAGGAGAGGGTTAGTGAGCTGAAAGATCAGTGCCTAGAAATATGCAGATTAAAGCTCAAAGAGGGAAGAGCCTGGAAAATGAAGAAGAATGTTTAAAAACTGGTGACAGGTGCCTACATGTATATAATTTAGAGTTCTAGAAAGTGAAGAGCAAGAGAATGGCGCAGAATCAATAAAAAATTTAAACTGATGATTAAGCTACAGATACATTCTAGTCTGTATATTCCAGGAGGGTAAATATAAAGAAAAAACAAAACAAAACACACATCTGGACATACCATAATCAAACTGCTGCAAAAAAAGAGAGAGAAAAAACTTAAAATCAATTAAGCTATGTTTTATTTATTTATTATTTCATTTTATTTTTTAAGGCGGTGTCTCACGGTCGCCCAGAGTGAATGCAGTGGTGCAGTCTCAGTTCACTGCAACCTCTGCCTCCCGGGTTCAAGTGATAATTGTGTCTTCTTAGCCTCCTGAGTAGCTGGGACCACAGCTGTGTGTCATGACACCCTGATAATTTTTGTATTTTTAGTTGAGGCAGGGTTTTACCATGTTGACCAGGCTAGTCTCAAACTCCTGACCTCAGGTGATCCACCTGCCTTGGCCTCCCAGAGTGCTGGGATTACAGGCTGAGCCACCGTGCCTGGCCAGCCAGGCTCTTTTAATTTTGTTCATTTTGAGTTCCACATTTATAGAAGGTGATTGAAAAAGTAGAGAATATCCATTGGCAAGTGTCCAGAGATCATAAAAGACCAAGGGACTGGACCTGGAAACCAGAAAACCATAAAAAGGTGAGAGATATGGGAACATTAAACCAGAAACGAGTAAGTGAGACAATTACGGTAGTCTTAAAAAATTTCGAGTGTTGTCAGGATGAAAAGGCAATTTTCTTGTTCTGTGGTATCCAAAGGACAGAGTTAGGATGCAAGCTGCAAGGAAGCAATTTGTGACTCAACATAGGCAAGTTTAACAGATGAAGCTGAATGAAAATGGAACAGTGAACTTCCAATCATTGAGATTTTTAAACTGAGATTTGGAGGACGAAGCTTCACAAATGTAGAAGGTATTCTTAAATTGAATGTGAGTTTAATGAGCTCTCCTGTAAGATTCCTTGTAACTCCAAGGTTAAAGAACTCTGTAATGTGCCTTCTAGTGACTGATGGTTGTATTTTCATGACCACAACTCACTTAAGAAATCATTCATTTAGTCATTAACTTAGCAAGTGTTGCTGAAGACCCACTTCATGGAAGGCCCCCTCACAGGCAGTGGAGCTACCAAGAGGCATAAGACACAGTCCCTGACATTATCTTGATTGTGCACATGAGAAAGCCTATTCTGGAGAGTTTATAACTTATTCAGGTCACTATAATGTAACTTAGTATAAGAGAAGACAGGACATACATTATTAAAATGGAGCTGAATAGTGTAAAAGAATAATTCATTGCCACTAAATGGGTATTTTATTCCTTTTTACAGAGGAGATTACGTGCTGTTTGTCATGTATTGAACAAAACTGCTATAAATATAACCCTTTTCAGGACACTCAGATGATCTTAGCATACTGTAGCTTAATTCTCTAGAAGCCATACTTGGGGCCTCAATGTTCTTATCTTAAATTATCTTTCATTTATTCAATGATCTCTACTTTCTGTTTTCAGTTGTCAATGTAATTATTCCAATTTTCTGGCATGAAGTGATCAAGTAAGCCTTTATGTAATGGCAGAAGAAAGATGTTATTAATAGTAATTTTTAAATGTATTTTCTGTGCCATTAAAGTAAAATCCTCTGCACTTATTTCCTGCCCCAAACATTTTCTCCTACTCAGTCTAATAGGTTTAACACTCCTTGATCCCATCATTTTAATAATCTAGGCTGAAGGGTTGGCTTACATTGTAGTTTGAAATGATAAGGATACAAATCTTCAAAACTATACTTTCATACTAAGTCTATTTTTAAAACTATCATCTAGTAGAAAAGATGCTTTACATTTAAAAGCACCTTTAAACTGGAGGAGGAAATAAAAGAAATACCACATACCTCAGTTCTGTTCTGTCCTTGATTTGCCCTCAAGCATTACTGAAAAGTATTGTCAGTTCCACTGCCTGAAGATCATTTTTGGAGGAAAATAAATGTTTCAACTGTTACGTTGTGTTCCCATTTGATACACCTTTCAAGTTGCAAGCTGCTGAAGTAAGAAATAGGGACATTTTGTTTCAGTGACAAACTAAGGCAAAAGCAGCTTGTAATATGATGGATAGCAAAATAAAAACAGATATCTCTGTTGTGATCGTGTGCTGAAGGCTTAATGAACCCACCCCTAGTCTAGCTATAAGCTCACATATAGGCAGGCAGACAGACCTGGAGTCACCTGGAGACTGAGCCCACCTGGGGATTAGAGCAAAGTGCAGGTGCCTTTGCTTCGTCTGTTTCCCTGAATGGTCCTTCCCTGTTGTCATCCCTCACAGTTTCATTTGAATTTATATCGAGACAACCTGAAGATTCCCTGCACCGATTACAGATATAACCTCTGAGTATTCTGAATTCCAGTCTCTTTGTCATCACTTTTTCCACTTCAAATAGCTTTTGCTAAAAGCATACTAATAGATTGAAGTAAGGGCATTCTCTAAATCACTTTAAAATTTTAAAAAATTATAATTAAAATAATAGATAATAATTCAGGATCAATATCAATTAAATTATATTTAACCTCTACTTTTTGTGTTGAAATTCTACTGTATCCCCAGAACTATTTTGGTGATTCTAATTAAGGTAGGTTCTGCCATAATAACTTTGTGTACTTACTGGGTGTTTTGTCATGTGAAACCGGAATAAGCAAGAAATACGGACTTGATTATATTTTCATTATTTTTCTTTCGTCCTTCCTGGCCTTTGCTTATTTGGCATGCCTAGATGGGGAGGACAGGCTGTTTCCTATTTCAGGAGCATGTTGTTAATGTTTGATAACTATATAAATGTACACAACAATACTGATGAGCCAAAGAAATTAAGCTTTGCAAAGGGCAGCTTTAATTTGTTGATTTGGAGCTTGGAAATGTGGGTTATTTTGTGATTGAATAACGTTCTTGAAGGTTTAATGCACGGCCCCATTTACCTTGATTAGCTCAGCAATTCGCGACACATTATTTCCAAAGATGCTAATCAATTTTAAATCAAAATAGATTGAATTGCCTCTAAAATTGTGGAGATTACCCGAAAGTGTCAATCTCTTCGGGAAATTGAAATTCTGGCATCTTAATGAATGCAGCCTAGTTATGGAAGTACTGTATAAGAATAATGGGTTTTTGAAATACTACAAAGTAGGGATAAACTTCTGAATGTAATAGTTACTTTTTAAATTAATTTAGCACTAGAATTATTTTATCTAACTATTAGATTTGAAGGAAATACCTCTGCTATTATTGCTGATTCTATTCCTTCTTGTTGTTTCAAATTATTAATATCTGAAACTTAGAAATATCACCTCACTAGTTATTAGCTACTTCATTCACTTCTTCTGGATTGTTGTAATTTTACAGTTTTAGACATTCTCCCTGGCCAGATGGTAGTGAAACTACTCAGAACTACATGTATAAAGTTATTTAAAGCAGAAAGAGAAGGCAGTTTCTTTAGTGAACACTTCTAACTGAACATAGCATTTCTACTGACATTTAATAGTGTGTGTGTATACATACACATGTATGTATACACACACATATATATTCTATATATTTAAATAAAACACAACATTATGTTGTTTTGATTAATCTATTTCACATGTTAACCTGCATTTCTATTGCAAGAGAAAATCATTGGCATGCCTGTATAAAAAAACTGAAATGCAAAGGGTTCTGACCATTGGTTTATATTAGTTAATGTCTTTAATTTTAGTTCAGCGGAGTATTTAAAATAAGGAGAAATAGAAAAGGAAAGGGTTTTCCTATTAGCATCATTCAGGGGCTTAATATATTAAGAACTAGAAGGACAGTTTTGACCGGGCACGGTGGCTCACGCCTGTAATCCCAGCACTTTGGGAGGCCGAGGAGGGCGGATCACGAGGTCAGAAGATGGAGACCATTCTGGCTAACACGGTGAAACCCTGTCTCTACTAAAAAATACAAAAATTAGCCAGACCTGGTGGCATGCACCTGTGGTCCCAGCTACTTGGGAGACTGAGGCAGGAGAATGGCGTGAACCAGGAAGGCGGAACTTGCAGTGAGCCAAGATGGCACCACTGCACTCCAGCCTGGGTGACAGAATGAGACTCTGTCTCAAAAAAAAAAAAAAAAAAAAAAAAAAAAAACCCGACTAGAAGGATAGTTTGTTGTTTTGTTTTGTTGTTTTGTTTTGTCCAAAAAGTAAGTATAAACATGCCCATGGACTGGGTGTGGTGGTTCACGGTTGTAATCCCAGCACTTAGGGAGACTGAGGTGGGCGGATCACCTGAGGTCAGGAGTTCGAGACCAGCCTGGCCAACATGGTGAAACCCCTTCTCTACTAAAAACATGAAAATTAGCCAGGTGTGGTGGTGAGCACGTGTTATCCCAGCTACTCAGGAGGCTGAGGCAGGAGAATCGATTGAACCCGGGAGGCAGAGGTTGTGGTGAGCTGAGATCGTGCCATTGCACTCCAGCCTGGGTGACATAGTAAGACTCTGTCTCAAAAATAAAAATAAAAAATAAATGTGCCTATGGAGATAAACATCACAATTTTTAATAACATAAAGGTATTTTGAAGAGCATTTTGGAATTTGTATAATCCCATCTCATATTGAGCTCCTACCATTACTACCTTTGGTGCTTTGGATAAATTATTACACTCTTTGAGCCTCAATTTTTTTTTTCTTTCATAAAGTGAGCCTAATTACTACTGCTCTATAGGATTTTTTGTTTATTTGTTTGTTTGTTTTTTGGAGAGGGCAATGGCAAGGTCAGAATTTAATAAGATATATGTAAATAACTTAGCAGTGCATCACTGCACCTGGTAAATGTTCTTGTTAAAACTGCTCTTAATGCATGAGTGATGAGTCAGGGAACTTTGCAAGGTACCCTGAGGAAGACTGAAAGGAGTACATGTGATATCATCTAAAAAATAATCACCCACATCCAGATCTAGTTCCTTATGCAATAATTGAATATAAAAAAATGACAGTCGTTGAACCAATGAGTAAGATGCTCTAGAAGGAGGAAGCAAGTCTTTCCTTGAAAAGACTGGGGTCAGGCAATGTGGGAAATCAATTTTAATTTCTATATATGTGTGTGCCTTCAAAGTGGAAGGTATTTTCACTAATTATTTTATCCATGACAGGTTTTGCTATCCTTGAATTTAAATCAATGACAAAATATCAATGTCTTCAATAAGCATTAGAAAAGAAATAAAATTCTCAGGTAAGTTGAAATTCATCCTGTACTGATATTGTTTGACAAGTTATTGTTCCTTAATTCTGAATGACACCATTCCTATACTTTGAGGAAGGTCAATATTAGTTTAAATCTGAATTTATCTTTAGCTCAAGGGAAATTTATTTAAGCTTTTCATGTAATGAATCTAATAGATTGGAATCATATTTCAAGGAATGGTCACTGGTTCCTTCAGTGTTCTAAAGTGTACATTCATTTCCAACATGTCAAGTGCTTAATTTAAAACACTTATTGATTCTTGATTTTTGCTTGGATGTGAGCTCATTTATTTTAATGGAATTGTTAATAAAATGTCAACTTTCTCCTGTTCTGTGTTCTGTATCTATTTTCTGACTACACTTACTTGTGATGTGTCATAGAAAAAAAATGACTAATACAATTTCTCAGGTCTTGAAAAGTACTTATACTTTAATGTCCATATTATAGATTTTTACATTAGAAAGTTCACATGGGTTCATAATATGCAGTTTTACTTATCATTGACATCAGCCTCTTCTGGGAAATTAATCTCATGAGTTGCTTGTAGTGGTATAATGGTAGCAACTGTGCTTTTGGATGATCATTTTCAGTGTTTTATGATTTTAGGCAGCATTTTTGTTGCAGATATCTGAGTGCATTGCATTTAGCTTGTTTTCTGAAAGTGTGTATTTGTTGAGTCAGAAGGATAGAGTAACTTTTAAAAAGAGAGGAAAACATCATTAAAGAGAGACTAGTACATTGTAAATGCAAATCCTTAGAGAGCTCATAGTTGCTACTGAGAATAAGTGAAGTAGGTGATTTAATGATGTGATGCTTCCTAAGGAATATGGCTCAGAGGTCTGCACTTCATAATATCTGAGGTCTGGAATTAGTCTGTCTCCTAAGTCAGGTAAATAGACATGGCATTTGGCAAATAAGAAATGACTTTAAAAATACGACATTGTTCCAACGTAGTTCCCCTTGTTCTCAAGCAATGGGCTCTACTGATTTATGACCTGGCTTCATGGAGAGGAGAGAGTTTATTATCAAGAAGCATAATGACCTTCTAGTTCAGTGCACCTTATTTACCTGAAGTATTACTGAGATGGGGAAAACAGTCTTTGGATTCTTGGTTTATCACTTATTTCCAAAGAAGAGGAGAAAATAGTCCTTACTCATATGGAAATGATTATCTCACAAATTATAGCTTATTAAGGTAAGAATGCCCATATATGGTATAAACTCATATTTTTTTTTCCAAATGAAAGGATGACTCCAGAAGATTAAAACAATGTGACTTGGAAAGTAATTAGGGAGAGTAAGGAGGGATAAAATCTTTCCACTTCCCTCTGACAAATAATCAAATAAAAACTTGGGAGAATTTAACCTTTGCCATTTTTATACCTGCATTTACTCATCATTTGTAAAAGAAAACCATCAACTATTTCCACTAAGCATTACGTGTAAATTCAAACTCTCTAAGATAGAGTAGCAGTGTAATTGACCACATGAGTTATATTTTTAAGTCATATGCTGTATACAAAATTGCAATTTAAAATAATTGCATGGAGGGGAAAACAAAACAGGTGGCCTAAGACATGTGGACCTTCCATCCTATGAAGAGAACTATGGAGAAACAAAAATCAGCTGCTTAAATTAGAATGTAGGTATGCATGAAATATAAAATAGATTAAGAACTAAAAACAAAATAAAAATATTTAATTGGTAAGGTTTTCTATTTGTTTGTTTTTGTTTTGTTTTTGAGACGGAGTCTTGCTCTGTCGCCCAAGCTGGAGTGCAATGGTGCGATCTCGGCTCACTGCAACCTCTGCCTCCCAGGTTTAAGCGATTCTCCCTGTCTCAGCCTCCCAAGTAGCTGGGATTACAGGCACCCACCACTACTCCTGGCTGATTTTTTAATTTTTAGTAGAGACAGAGTTTCACCATGTTGGCCAGGTTGATCTCGAACTCCTGACCTCAGGTGATCCGCCCGCCTCAGCCTCCCAAAGTGCTGGAATTTCAGGCATGAGCCACTGCGCCCAGCCTATAACTTGGTTTTTAACAACCAAGGGCATATGGCCTCCAAAAGAGGCAAAAGTTAGAAGATGAAAATAGTAAAAATTATGATAGTCTAGCACTTCGCTAATTATCTATGTCTCCTGAATGTGTGTTTGACAGCTTCTAGTGTCATCAGACTTTATATAAAGCACACTGATGCTATAGATGGCTTATGGCTCCTAAGTAGCTTTATTGTCAGATTCCTGTAAGAGGCTTAAACATGTTAGTCATCCAACTCTCTTTTTAAAAGGTTTCCCTATAAAGATATCTAATGTTACGGAATATTAGATAAGAAGAAAAAGCATAAAAGTAGGCATAAGATAACAGCATGTTTTTTGGCAAATGCTTTTTGTATATTGTTGCAAATTATGAACATATTCCTATCTGTTTCTGTGTGTGATGTGCTATGTAGATCAATAATGAAAAGGTTAATGTTTTGTTTTATTCTAAACAATTAATTAGTATCTTATAACGGTTTATACCAAGTTTTATATATTTATCAACACACATATGCATATGTAACATTAGCATATGTTTTCTTCAGAATTTATTTATCTCTATATAGGTATTTTTAAAATTGCATTTTTGTTTTCTTCTTATTAAAAAGAAATGTAGCAAATTTATTCTCCTGCAGTATCTGTGAAGCCTGGTGAACTCACTATCACCTGCCTATCCTCCACCCCCACAAATTTAGTAAGATTTTCTGGTTACAATATTCTGCTTCTAGAAATCTAGAGTACCATCAGTCAGTTGCTGTGAAAGAATTATTTCTTTGCCTGCCTTAGTAATATACATATACATGCCCAGTCAGCACACCCATACGTCTTCACTCTTCACTGCTCCAGTCACCTACAACATAAAATCTCTTTATTTCTACTACATAAACACCCCCATGACCACACACAATAAAGCATATACATTTTTCTCTCCTCATCATGGGCACTCATCACTTTAATTTTCTACACTACTGATATTTTTAAAAGAAAGAAGAATTACAAAGTGAGGAGATTTAAGACACAACATTTAAGCCACACTTTTTCTTTACATTAAAATTTTCAGCTTTCTAGTTGAAAAAATAGTTTCACAAATAGGGACAAATGAACTCACGTAATTAGGTTATTAAGCATTTTTGTGAGTTTCATGTATTTAAGTATAATCTATTCTTCATGATGTTTGAGTAATGTCAGTTCACTCAGTAGCCTTATGCACAAATATGTGGGTAATTGAAGGACAGAGGTGTCTATGCACTGCCCAAGTTCACTGAGCTAATTGCATGGGAGAATCTAAGAGTACATTGCCTCTATCTTTCTGGAATAGACTAATGTTATACTGAGTCATTTAACATGTTTTGCATTTAATATAAATTTACATATATGTGATTTTTTTCAAATCTTATCTGAGTTGCATATTACTTTTTTTAAATGAAGATTAAAGATAGTATTTTTGAAAGTTATAACTTTCTAAATATTTTGCTCTAAATATCCTGTTTTCTTCTGCCATTTTGCACTTTTGTGATGAGTGTTCACATGATGGCATGCTAATATCTCTGCATTAACTTTTACTGAAGGATATATTTTAACATCATAATTTTCTTTCGGAGCTCTGGGATGTTTTAAGCTTGACTTCTCTTTATTTTAGTCATCAAAAGACTCCCACATTGAGAGTTAAACTATAAAAGTCAGCTGAAAGCATTTTTTGCAGGCATGATATTTTCCTTGCACTAATTTTAAAAATTCAATCGAAGATTCATTTTATCTGACTGGTATTTTCAGTCTAAAAGGAGGACAAATAATCATATGTGAAAATATTTATTGACATATATAAACTATTTGTTAATAATACAACTATCCTGAATCTCAATCTGTGATTCCTTCCAATTGTTTCTTCTGATTGTTTCTCTAATGAATGTATCTATAGTGCATGGGGCAATTTTTTTATTATTAATAAAGTGTCCACTTTTTTTGTTCTTATGGGCAACAGTACATTTTCTAATCATTTTCTAGTTTACTCTTGAATTCGAAATCTTTCAGTTACGTGTGGTAGAAAACTTAACCAAAATGGGCTTTAAAAAATTAAAAGATCGTAATTTTGCTTGTGTATCTGCAAAATAAGATTTCTCTAACTTGATATACAGCTTGATCTAAAGGTTCCTGATGTCATCTTTGAAGTTTGGCTTTGCTTATGTGCACTGCTTCAGCTATGCACGACCCTATGAACAGGGACCGTGTCCAGGTCAGCTTCCCACATGGCAGCTGAAGATCAGAGGAAGATTTCTTCTGGTATTTCCCCTTAAAAAGATGGTGAGATTACTCTCCAACAAAACCCAACAAATACCTTCTTATGGCTCGTTGGCTTCATCTGAGATATTCATCCCTGAATGAAACTCTGTACTCAAGAATATATTCAAGTCTATTGCTCAGGAGTAATTTAGTTCCTGGTTTAAACATGTGTCCCTTTGAATCTAAGGCTCCACAGGCTAAGAATGAGTTCAAAGGAATTTGGCAGAGGAATATCTGGGTGCTACTGGTGAATTAAATGGGAATTAGATGCTGAGGTGACTAAATGTCTGCTACAGGTCATTTGTAAAAGACCATTTTACAACACTTCCTATGAAAAATGATCACTGATTTGTTTTTAATTTCCTGTAAACTCACGGTTTTACTTGGTAAAATTTAATGCAGATGAAGGATATGGTTCCAGGATAGGTACTATAAAGGACTGATGAATATGCAAAGAGGGGACATAAGCATCACCTACAAGTCAGGTCTTATTTCCAGAGAACTATGCATAAACGGACTTTGTGCCTAAGAAAATGTACTAAGTCTTTGAACTGGAGCTAATGATTGAACTATGGTTACTTTCCACTGGCTCTAGAAATAGAGTCTCATTCTCTTTGATTTAATTTCCTGACAATGGAATGCAGACAGTCTTCAACTTAATAACTGATTATGATTCAAAAATGTATTTGGTGTTTCAGAATTTGAAATACACATGTAGATGTTGGTTCTGTCCTATTTGCAGATGAGAAAACTGAGGTGCAGAAAACTCAGTAAATTTGACCAGGGCCACACAGATAGTAAGTGACAGAAATGGCATTTATACCTGTACAGTC
Source organism: Macaca thibetana thibetana (assembly GCF_024542745.1). NCBI lineage: Eukaryota > Metazoa > Chordata > Mammalia > Primates > Cercopithecidae > Macaca > Macaca thibetana. The sequence continues at coordinate 60,117,360 of NC_065584.1, forward strand.
TGTGTTCTTAATCGCTGCATATAGTGTCCTTCAAAGTTGGGCCTTTTTTTATTCCTAAAACTATCTTGTGGTACCTGCTAACTTAGGTTTCTAGACTTGCACAACATGGCTTATTTATCTTTTTGTACTGCTGAGCATATTATTCTGAGAGTTAAAACTAACTTCCTCAGTTTTAACTAGGGTGTTAGATTCGGTTTCCCTCTCGTCTGTGTCTTAAGTACTTGTTGATGTTTGTCACCCAGCCACTGGATATTCATTCATTCTGTTTTCAGTGTGTGAAGATTCCGGAAGAATCAGGAGACAATGCCCCATTGACCTCTATACAAAGATAGTAGACGCTCTGCTCACTGACTGCAGTCGTGTCAATGTGTGACACAAGCTTGGCCTATCAGATGTGAACTTTACATCTTGATATGTGCAGGATACTCACAGGTTATTCACAGTAGTGGTAACCAAATGGAGATTCCAGCACCATTGCTGAAAATTACTATGATGATGCCAGGGGAAGCATCTTAAATATTCATTGCTGTGACATCACCTTTATAATCAACTAGTCAGCCCCTCCTGCAGGTCTAATTCTCTAGTCTGCTGTGCAAGTCTAGGAGTCACTCTAAATGATGAAATAAATTCCTTTTCTGCAAAAGCTATTTACCATTATTCTAACTATGACTGGCAGAGCCACTTTTCTACTCTGTTCTTCAACTAATTTGTCTATTCAGTAAACTTTATAATACAAAGTGAGTGTAGGAACAAAGGTAGAACTTTGTATAGATGAAGAGACAAAATATAGTTAATCTGTATTTTTAGAGATGACTCGGCTTAAATTACATCTCAGAGCTTCTTATCACAGGAGATGGGACAGGGCCACTGGTCTCCTGCTGGCATAAGACTATCTAGAGAGGGCTGGGACGCAGTGGCTCATGCCTGTAATCCCAGCACTTTGGGAGGCTGAGGAGGGCGGATCACGAGGTCAGGAGATCAAGACCATCCTGGCTAACACGGTGAAACCCCATCTCTACTAAAAATACAAAAAGGTAGCCGGGCGCGGTGGTGGATGCCTGTATTCGCAGCTACTCAGGAGACTGAGGCAGGAGAATAGCGTGAACCCGGGAGGTGGAGCTTGCAGTGAGCTGAGATTACAGCCACTACACTCCAGCCTGGGCGACGGAACGAGACTCCGTCTCAAAAAAAAAAAAAAGATAAAAGAAAAAAAAAAAGAAAATAATATCTAGAGAGGTGGGAAAGAAGAAAGCACTTAGCATTGTCATGATGTGACCCCTTCGTAATCAAATGTTTTGGCTGACAAGTGGTATCTAAGAGTATCAAAGAAATAAATGAGTGGTCTTTTGCTAATCATTGGAGAGGAGAGATAAAATAAGAGGAGGGATAAGAAGAGCCCTTAGTTAGAACTATTATTCCTATGTGATCTTTCAAGTATAAAGGACAATTTACTTTATACGTGTATAAATTAAGACCCATCTGTATAAAATGCACTACAAGGCATGAGATATAATGGAAGTATACTGATGGTAGAATTACCAGATGCCATTCTAGACCCAGGGCTGGTGTCAATAGGTTTGTGATTTATCGAAAAATATCTCAAGAGTTTCTAGTGTTCTTGTTTGTAAAGCAAGGATTAGAGACATCTAAATATCCCTCCTTCTCCAATAATTACCGCAGAAAACTCAGAAGGGCAGAATTCCAGGAGTTAATTTTAGTCTAGAGTTGCTTTCTGATCTAATTTTACTTGCTTCTTAAGTCCAATTCGGAGCTCACAAATGAAAGATGGCTCGTCAGTGTAACATTTCTCAGGAACTTGGGGGCATTGCCCGTCTCTCTTTTAGACTTAAAAAATGAGGCCTGTTGTTGAAGGAGGAAAACACAATGTACCAAGTAGAGTTTTCTCTTCAACTGCAGCTAGTAATTGTAGCAAGTCTTCCCTTCACCTTTCTCAAAAACAAAACAAAAGATTTGAAAACAGTAAAAGGCTGTCAAGGTGGTCACCTTGTTAAAACCAGAACTCCTTGTTGTTAGGTCTGCTGTTGGTGGCTTTGTTGTCAGTTTCTGAGTTTCAACTCCCCACTCCAGTGTCACTACATTCTACATAGTGTTTTAGCCTACTAGACTCTTCCGAGAAATCAACAAGATTTGTTGAGCTTTTACATTATTTCAGATGTTACACATTCATCTTAGACTATTCCAATAGTATGTGAGTTCTTACAAAAGGAGGGAAGGTACATAATAAATGTTGTTGAATTGGTTCATATGTGAGTTACTGACTGAATTTGGAGAAACCATTTAATATTAATTTTTACAGCATTAGAAACAGAGGTCAATTACTTTTTGACTCAGAACATATGATAGGGAATGCCAACTTAATGTACTTTTAGTTTCTTAAATGTCACTCTCCAGCTATCATTTATTTATGGTTCTTAGCCTTAGGAACAATATGTATCAGAATTTACACCCTAAGAAATGTTTACATTGTGATTGATTCTGCTGTTACTGGTGAAATGCTTATTTACCCGTTCATTTTTCTAGAATGGGTAAGTAAAAATATCTGTTTTACTATGTGGGTAGAAAAAAATCACTAAAAATTACTGGTGAAATGTTCATTTACCCATTCATTCTTCCAGAATGGGTAAATAAAACTATCAGTCTGTTTTTCTCTGTGGGTAGGAAAAGTCACTAAAAATACTAGTGGGAAAGAATTAAATGATTCAACATTTTCCACATCAGGAGATCTTGCACAAAATATTAAGTTGTCCCATGTATATATTAAAGTGATTGTTTTAGAATATTTCTTTCATTGTAAGCTCCATTAGTACATAAACTATTACTGTTTTGTTCACTGCCATATCAGCCATATATAAAAAAAGAAAGTCTTCCATAAACATTTGAGGAATGTGAGTGAATACTTCTCTTATATAATTTGTTAATAGTTCCTATTTTATTAAGGTGATGCTTTCTTTCATCATGAGCTTTATTTCAGTAACACTGCTGTATAAGAAACATTGTTTCTGTAAACATCATCAGTGTTTTAGATTTGTTAGAAAAAAAGCATAAGCTATTGACATGGAATGAGTATATATAATAGGAAATGGTGAAACAGTTCTTTTCTTGATGATGAGGTACATGAAATGTACACCAAATAAATGATACAATAACTAACTTTGAGAATATAAGGATGTTATTAAAAGTTTCCTTGAATGCTATTTAGTCATTTTTTTATGGCATTGTGTATAAACCCAGCAGAGTTTTGAAGTTCACCTCTGAATGGTGGTTGAGAGCTAGAAAAGAACGTGTGTTAAATGAGGATGATAAAACATGGGACCTATTTTCTTCCCATTCTTTCATCTAGCTCAGAGATGGCTGACACCCTCACAGTGAGAAAAAGCTATGGATTTTGAGTGGCTCTCTAGGGAATCTACTTTATAAGAGACTGACATCAATAATTTTCAACATTATGCTGTCATCTCCTGAGAAAATCATTGAACTGTGGATTTAAATTAGTATTTCCCAGTTGAAATACTATTAAGTATGGACCTTGGCATAGACTACGATAGATTTATGATGTCGATAGAACAAAGCATCTCTTAATAAGTCATTCAAATCTTTGGCACTTGAAAGGTGATACCATTTCAGTAAGTAAAATGTAGAATTTGATTTATGATTTTATAGTCCCCCAACTCTGGGGTCTATTTGACTCTTTATGAGTGATTTTGAACTATAGTTTAATTGAGATCACATTAAATGTTTATAATGAGGAAATTATCATATATACCAAAAATTTTTACTGAAAATTTCCTAATGCAGAAGAATGAGAAGAAAAAGCTACAATGGGTAGTTTCAAGGTTACTTTTTAAAAAATTCTGACAATTATTTAATTTTAGTTCATTGTTGAACATCAAAATCAGATATAAACAGCAAACATTTCACACTCTAATATGTTTATATGTCCACGTATGCCACCTGAACTTAGAAAGAAAATAATATACTAAGTCAGTTGATATGCACGGTGTTCAATGGGCAGTTTTCAGTAATTCTCATGGTGCCCCATGAGACAGTAGCACATGCCAGCTCTGTGATTCTTGACAAGGACTTTACTCAACCAAAGTTTATTATTTGTGCTTATGTATGCAAAATGACTAGAGCAATTTGGAATATGTAGGCCTGCAAGTGTTTATCATACACACACACACACACACACACACACACACACACACACACACACCTGTTTCTTTGAGGGATAGACCTGACTCCGTGTTGCCATAAGTTGTTCACCTTCACCATTCCATTTTCACTATCTTCCTGCTCTTCCCTTCTACTCAGTTAAATGAAGATAGACTTCCTGCCTGAACTGGCTGCTTCACCAGTTGCACTATTTATAGTTTAAAAATGTGTTTGTCTGTGTATCTGTCTTCATTTACTACCTTTCCTTTCTTCGGTGAATGCAATGTACAAAACTTTTACAATAACTTGCATGAAACAATCTTTATACTCAGGAAAATATAAGTCCTGTTTTAAGTCCATTAGAATTGAGACAATAGAAAAAGGGCAAAAAACAAACAAAGCAACCCTCTTACACATTCACTGTTTCCACAAAAAGAACTTTTAAAATAGTGTAGTTATTTAGTAGATACTTTCTGTGTTATAAACAAAACAATCTCTTCCATGTATACTATTTAAATATAAAATAATTTTTAAATGTCTAACTATTTAATAGATATGTTCTATATTAGAAGTGGTTTTTTTTTCTATAAAAATATTTAATGCTGAACTTATGACACAGTCTTTCAAAATTCAATTTCATTTCCACCAGTAATGAGGTTTCTTTTGGGTCAAAGTGTAAGTTGTCTTCCTCCATTCATGAATTCATTATAGTAAGGTTTGTTTAATGAAGGTCTTTTTCCTGATAGGTCCTGTTCCAGGATCTGAAGGAACACTAATGAATGAAACATAGTTTTTGCCTTCATAGAGTTAACATGTGTAGGTTGGTAGGTAGACACAACACAAACCAATAAAAATAAGAAAACTGTGGATTACAAGATCTGCCATAATAAAGTTGAGACAGGGCAACAGAATAGAGAACAACAACTTGTAGGGGTAAGGCTGTTTTTGCCAAGATACTTAATGAGGTCTGTGCCGAAGAAAAATCATTTGAGCTGAGATCCAAACTATGGGAGCAAAGCACTCCCATTCTGGGCTAAGTAATTGACAAATGCGAAGTCTGTCAGGCAGGGTTATGTTGGATCAGGACAGAAAGAATCACTACTGATGGGAGGTTAACTGTGATGAGATCAGAGAGACAGGAGCCAGCTCCTGTAAGGACTTATTGACAACCACAAGAAGTTTGGATTTTATTGTAATCACAATGGAAAATCACTGGAAGGCTTCCCATTTATCCCTATATCACCTAGGTGATATCAGTCTTCCATTTCAGGAAGAAAAGGGAGGGGAGGAATAACTAAAAAGAGCAACATGACTATTCAAGGATGTTCTGATTACCTCAGATTTTCTTAAGACATTGAGTTAAACAATCAAAATAAATAAAATTAGGCAGAACTCTCAAGCTAATATCCAAAGGCTAAAGGCCAAAATAAGTTAAGGTTTGTAAAATTGCTTAAAAGGGCTTTTCATGTCTTATTTAGAAAATGTTAAACCAGGAGAACTCTATCTCTTCTTTACTTCTCACTATATAATTCTGTCTTAGTTCGGGTTCCTATAATAAAGTGCTATAGACTGGGTAGCTTATAAACAACAGAAATTTATTTCTCACAGTTCTGGAGGCTGCAGGCTTGAAATCAAGGTATTAATATGGTTTCTGGTGAGGGCTCTCTTCTAGGTTGCAGACTGCTGTCCTCATGCTTCATCCTTATGTGGTGGAAAGGGTGAGGGAGCTCTCTGGGGCCCCTTTTATGAGAACGCTAATCCCACTGAGAAGGGCTCTGCCTGCATGGCCTGATCACCTCCCAAAGGTCCCACTTCCTGATACCATCACAATTGAGAGTTAGGAATTCGACATATGAATTTTCATGAGTCAAAAAAAATCAGTCTATAGCATTACACACCTGGCCCCCCAAAATTCATATTCTTCACACGTTCAAAATAAATTAACATCCCCACAGCCCTAAAAGTTTTAACTCTTTCCAGCATCAACACTAAAGTCTAATCTAAACATCATTTGATCAGATATGGATGTAACTCAAGGTACAATTCATCCCAAAGCAAATTGCTATCAGGCTGTCAATCTGTGAAATTAAACATGTTAGGTTTCCAAAATACAAGCATAGGAGGCATTCATAAGATAGATACTTCCTGTCCAAAAGGGAGACGTAGAAAAGAAGGTATAAAGGATCCTAACTCCAAACTGCAAGACAAATTTCATAAGATCTTAATCCTCAGGAAGAATCCTCTTGATTTGATACTCTGCTTTCCAGGCCCAGTGGGATGAAAATACCATCCACATGGCTCGGAAGGAAGGCCCCCAACCCCAGCGGCTCTCTGCCTAGGTCCCACAGCTATCCTGGGCTGCAGTCCCGTACCTGTGGCTGTGCCAGGTCATCATATCCTTTGAAAGCTAGGTAGAGGCAGTCATGCCCCCAATGCTCTGCTGTCCGGACACAGCTCATTTTGCCTACATACTTCAAATAAAAGAGCTCCCCATACTTCCCCCTTCTGTGCTTTCATACCACTTTCCTTCATTGATCTGATCCACTTTCATGGGTAACCACTTATGATCTCCAGACTAATTTTTTAACTCATTGTCCTTCGTTTCAGAATAAATATTTCAAGAGTTTTACAAAATATACCCATGAACAATATTATCCCATCCCATCCCAGCAAATCTGCTTCTAGCATTCTATCTTTTCTGTATTATAGTTTACCTGATTACTTAATGTAGACTAAATTCTGCCATCTAGACATGTCTGTTTTTCACAGCATTCTGGTACAGATGGCAACTACTTTCTCATGTTCTCTTGTGTGTGTAAAGTGTGTGAAGGTTGAGTAACCCAGCTTTCTTCATAGAAACCTATCTACATCTGCAACCATCTTAACTCTTTGCCTATATTCTCATAAGAAGTTGTGTTCCTTGGCCGGGCGTGGTGGCTCAGGCCTGTAATCCTAGCCCTTTGGGAGGCCGAGGAGGGCGAATCACGAGGTCAGGAGATCAAGACCATCCTGGCTAACATGGTGAAACCCTGTCTCTACTAAAAATACAAAAAATTAGCCAGGCGTGGCAGGCACCTGTAGTCGCAGCTACTCGGGAGGCTGAGGCAGGAGAATGGCATGAACTTGGGAGGCAGAGCTTGCAGTAGCTGAGATTGCGCCACTGCACTCCAGCCTGGGTCACAGTATGAGACTCCGTCTCAAAAAACAAACAAACAAAAAAGTTGTATTCTTTTATGCACAAGACATTTTTATGTCTGTGTTTATCTTATTGCTTCCTATAGTGTTCTAGTCAGGGTATCTAAGCTACCCACTAGATTTCATATCCATATGGAAATATCCACCAACAACAAACAATGCAACAGCAACAAATAACCTTTCTTACTTATACGTGGAGACTTTGTTTTCATAACAACAATGAGAGTAAGTGTTATTCTTTTTTCCCTTCTGTTTCTCATTCATATTTTTAAAAAATCAGAAAAACTACTGGTAGCAAATATATATTTAATATATTATATGTAATATATTTATATATAAATATTATATATATATACTGGTAGCAAATATATATATATATAGAGAGAGAGTCAATCAACAAATTAGGAAATACGTGGCTGCCACTTATTAACTCTACATTACTCAGATATTTTTACAGGAAGCATGCTCCTTAATAAATGACCAGTATAGTAAAAATAGAGCAAACAGCTATATAAGAAATAGTGGAAGGAATGGGAAATATTTAGTCTGGAAGTAAGATTTATAGGAGACATAACTTTCTTCGAATATTTGAATTGTAGCCTTGTTGAAAAGTAGCTATCCTTATGTTGGAAGTCTTCCATAGAGAATGGAAATGATTACACTACTATATCAGGAAGACTTCCTAACAAATAGAGCCATTCAAAAATAGAATTCTTTTTCACTGATGTCAGGAAGTACCCAGTGATATTTAGATAGAGGCAAGACTTGTCAAGAGAGGCGTAGTGGGATTCATGTATGAGGATGAGCTGGACTGCATTAAAGTTGCGGTCTTTTTTTCAATTCCTGCTTCAGTTCTCAGATTCTGTGTTGCAACAGGAGTATAAAGAGTAACCCAAGTAATCAACTGAAAGATCTTAAGCCCAAATTTAATTTTCTTCAGTTATTGACATAATCTCAGCAGAAACAAAATTTTGTATGAATTATTTAGGCAGTTCTGACACTGAAGATGAGATCCATGGAAGTTTTATCTGGGAGGAATTCTTTTAAGTATAAAGAAAAATACTAAGAGAATAATGCATTACTTATATCACTAGGGACAAGTTGAAATCACTATTCAAAACCTTTCTTTTTCTAGTGTCTGATAATTTATAGCCAACATGTTAGAGCTACTTGAAAGGGACTAAAAGTGAGGTTTATTAGCTCTTTTTTGGTTAGGATCAAAGATGGCTGTGTGAAATCCTGTTCTCTCTCCTTTTCAGATCTGGTCTGTTTTGTACACTCTTTACAATTGATATTATACGGAGCTTATTTTCTCAATTTATTTTTATGCAAATGGCTTTCTAAACTGACGTGTCAGTCCTGCTCTCCTGGTAGTTCCTCTTTTGAATATTTAAATCACCATTGAATGTATTTTTTTTCACAAACCATATTCACAATTCTGTCTTCTAAATCCTCTTCCTTATTCCATTACCTAATTTGAAAGTAACCAGTCTCCATTATCTCCTAGGTTACTATGGCAGCTGGATAGTCCTTTGTTATAACCATGATTCTACATTCTCTACAGTTTATCTCTCTGTTCTCTCTTTCATATTTTCATTTATGATATTAAGTAGATTTGATATTATCATGTATCCTCATTTCAATCCATTATATGCTCAACTGCCAACAAGTGCTTCTTATCAAATTCTAGTGAAATAACTTGGAAGAGCACAATGATGGTACACAGTAAGTGTGCCAAAGGAAAAAAAAAAAAAATAGCAGCCCTTTTGTCTCTTCTTCCTCCACCTCCTAGTGACCATAAAAACGGAAAAAAGTCTAAACTCACGCTGGCATCCAGGGCCATAAAATAAACTCTGGATGTTAGAGATCTAGGCTGGCTCTGCTGCAGGAAACCATCCAGGGACCTCAGTTCCATCCTTTGACTTCACACCTTCTGACCTCAAACAATCCTCCCGCCTCAGCTTCCCAAAGTGCTGGGATTACAGGCGTGAGCCGCCCTGCCCGGCCTGCACTCTTTTTTTCATACTAAGTGTTGGAAATTCCTGTGTATGTTTTATATTTGCAACACATCTCAATGAGGACTTGTCTTCAATAGCCACCTGTTTGGCTAGTGGCTACCATACTGGACAGCACAGAACAGGCCAGGAATGGTGGCCACTGTTGCAGAGACAGTGACCTTAAAGCATTGTTCTCACATATACAGTGTAGCCTAGTCAAGTGTGAGAAACTTCCAGCCTATAAGGAAAAAGAGAGAGAAACATACGAAGTCCAGGGCAAGCAATTTAATTTAAAACACTGAGAAGAAATTTGCACACGACAGTTGCATTTGCGTACTATGACAAGAAGTCGTTCATGTGACCGTATCTGACTGTAAGCAAGGTTGGGAAATAAAGCTTGTAAATGGGTGTTTGTAGGAAAAATAGATTTTTTAGAGGAAAATTAGCTGTTGTTTTAATCATTTCTATTTTTCATATTTATTTTATTTTATCTTAGGCGTCAGTCAGCCTTAGTTATGTGCCTTTGCTCAAACTGGTTAGCCCATTTGGATGTCTTCTCTGACATCCAAACTCCATTTGCCCAAACACTTGTGCTCAAAAATTGCTTTCCTTATAGAGAAGATGCTGATCCTATCAGACAATAGGAACCTACTGAGCTCTCATAGCTCTTTATCTATACTCCTCTCCTCGCTAATAACTCTGCATTTTAGTAGTTATTTATGTGCATGTCTTATCTCTCCTACAAACTTTTTGTCCACAGAGAACAGGATCTGTGTCCTATTCATAGTTTTCTCCTACTTCACTGTGAAGAATGAGAAGAATGCTTTGAGCATCATTTCTTCTCAGTACTCATTCAGTGAATTCATGAGTAAATTGATTATTATTTTTTGAGATTTAGGTCCAATCAAGTAAAAAATTAATAGGCAAGATTCATAATGGATATATGCAGAATACACGAAGGTCTTACCACAGATTAGGAATTATTCCATAGATAAATTAACTCTGGATTTCAATTCAAATTATATTTTTTATGATTTTGTATTAATGTTGCAAGAAATGTCCATGTAAATTGAAATTTGGGGGTAAATTGAAAACTAAGGGAGAATTAGTACACATTTTGCAAATAATTACATAAAAATAGTACATTTTTTACTAGAATGGATTATTAAAAACTTGATTAATTATACATCAATTGCTTCATTTCTTTATTTGACAAACACTTGAGTTTTTAGTGATTCAACAGGCATTTTTTAAAAAAATTATTTTGACACATCTTAATTGTACTTATTTATGAGTATAATTTAATGTTTTCATACAGATCTATGTTGTGTAATGAGTCAATCAGGGTAGTTAGTGCATACATGACCTCATACAGTTATCATTTTTTTGTGGTGAGAACATTCAAAAGCCCCTTTTCTAGCTGTTTTGTAATATACAACATCTTACTGCTAATTTCAGTCATATCACTGTTCAATAAAACACCAGAATTTGTTCTTCCTAATTGTAAGTTCGCACTTGTTGACCAACCTTTCTCCATTTTTCCCTTCCCTCTCCCCTATCTGACAACCACTATTCTATTCTGTGTTTCTGTGATATCCACTTTTTTTTTTTTTTTTTTTTAAGATTCCACATATGAATGAGATTATGTGGTATTTGCCTTTCTGTGTCTGGCTTATTTTACTATTTTGCTTAACATGGTGTCCTACAGGTTCATCCATGTTATTGCAAATGACAGTATTTCACTCCTTTTCATGGCTGAATAGTAAGTCCATTGTGTATACAGTATGTTTTTTTTTTTTTATCCATTCATCTGTTGGTGGACAGCTAGGTTGATTCCATGTCTTGGCTCTTACAAATAATACTGAATGAACCATGGGAGTGTGGTTTTCTCTTTGGCATATCAATTTCGTTTACTTTGTATGTGTAGCCACTACTAAGATTGCTGGATCATATGATAGTTCAATTTTTAGTTTTGTGTGGAACTTCCATACTGTTTTCCATAATGGTTGTGCTAGTTTACTATCCCAACAATAGCATAAACAGTTTGTTAGTGTTTGCTTTCCACACATCCTCACCTGCACTTGTTTTCTTTTTTCATAATAGCCCTTCTAAATGGAAGGAAGCCGTATCTCGTTGTGGCTTTGATTTGCATTTTCCTGAGGATTAGTAATGGGCATTTTTGAATGTACCTGTTAGTCATTTGTATGTCTTCTTTTGGAAAATGTCCATTAAGATCTTTCTGCAACAGGCATTCTTGAGACTTCAGATATAGCATGAAGAAGCCAGACATCATTTTTGTACTCTCCCTTTTGTAATATTACAATATAATTCAATATAATGTGATGGAGAAGAAGAGCATTGAAAATATATATATATATATATATATATATATATATAGTGTGTGTGTGTATATATATATATGTATGTAAAATTACCCAACTGTTGTAAATGTTATCAAAACTGGTCACCTATAGCAGGTTCCTAGTCCATAGCTCAGTATTCAAAATTAACATCTGCATCCAAAGAATAATTATGGAGAAAATTAACAACTGCATCCAAAGAATAATTATGGTTTAGAAAACCATTTTTAGAATGGAAATATGACAAAATGAATTACTGAGCAATTAAAACACCAAAGTTTTGAAAGAGTTCATTTAGATTTTTTAGAGAATTTGCTCCTTGGTCTCCCTTCACTTTTAATCCCCGATGTATTCGTTTTATTACAATGTAACCAGTAAGTATTATGTCACCTAGCTGTATGAAAAGCATCATAAAATTGCTGTGTATTCTAGGTTATTAAGAAGATCTTAGGGTTACACATTTTATATGTCTATTTTTGGTACTAGGCTCTATAAAAGATGAGAACCCTTATTTAGAGAGGGAAGCTAGGACTAAGCATTCACGAACTAGATACAGGTTAACCACATTTTAAAAGAATATCACAGGTACGTAGTGAAAAAGGAGAAGGTAAATATCATCTTGAACATCGGTACCACTCAACCATATTCCAGAGAATATGCATTGGTATTGGCAACCAGGAAAGTTGTATTGGTATTGACAACAAAATAAAGGAATAAGAAGCAATGATAGAGTTAAGATAGTGGAGGAGGCCGGGCGTGGTGGCTCACGCCTGTAATCCTAGCACTTTGGGAGGCCAAGGTGGGATGATCACGAGGTCAGGAGATCGAGACCATCCTGGCTAACATGGTGAAACCCCATCTCTACTAAAAATGCAAAAAATTAGCCGGGCGTGGTGGCAGGCGCCTGTAGTTCCTGCTACTCGGGAGGCTGAGGCATGAGAATGGCGTGAACCTGGGAGGCAGAGCTTGCAGTGAGCCGAGATCGCGCCACTGTGCTCCAGCCTGGGTGACAGAGCAAGACCCCATCTTAAATAATAATAATAATAATAATAATAATAATATAAAATAAAAAATAATATAAAAAAATTTAAAAAGTGTCTTTTAGCTGGATACAGTGGCTCAAGCCTGTAATTCCAGCACTTCTGGAGGCAGGAGGAGGATCACTTAAAGTCAGGAGTTTGAGACCAGTCTGGGCAGCAGAGTCAGATCCCTTCTCTACAAAATAATAATTAAAATAAATGATCCAGGTGTGGTGACAAGCGTCTGCAGTCCCAGCTGCTTGGGAGGCTGAGGCAGAAGGATTGCTTGAGTCCAGGAGTTTGGAAGCGGCAGTGATCTATGATCACGACACTGCACTTCAACTACAGACTGGGTGACACAGTGAGACACTGTCCCCCAAGAAAAAATACAAATAAAAAATCAAAAAAATCCAAAGGATTATCTTTTATATTTAAAATTTTATACTGGATTCACAAACTATTTCAGTTCTTTGTATAGTATTTAATAAAAACCTTCTCAGAAAGCTAGTTATTAGAGTGGGCTTATCAACATCCTAAAAGGTACAGATTGAGATACAAATCTTCATGATAAAACTGATGAGTGGCATTTCTCTGGCTAGGTTCTTTGGTTTGTGCTTTGGTGTTGTACACATAAGACAGAATTTAGTTCTGTGAGGGAGCCTTAATTTCATCAGTGTGAACCTTAATTTCTTTCTTTCTCTCTCTTTCTTTTCCTTCCTTCCTTCCTTCCTTCCTTCCTTCCTTCCTTCCTTCCTTCCTTCCTTCCTTCCTTCCTTCCTTCCTTCCTTCCTTCTGTCCTTCCTTCCTTCCTTCCTGCTTATTTTTAGAAAAGGGGGTCTCACTCTGTCACCCAGTCTGGAATGCAGTGACATGATCATAGCTCACTGTAGCCTCACACTCCTAGCTTAAGGGATCCTTCTAAAAGTAAGGGATACTTTTTAATGTACATTATGTAATTAAAAGCATTCCTAGATGCTTCAGAAAAAGTTCCTCAGCCTCCTGAGTAGCAGAGGCTACAGGCCCAGCTATTTTGTCTGCTTTTTAAACCTTTTAAATGGACATTTTAAGTCAATTGCAAATTAATATAGCATTAATTCTATGTATCCGTAACTTCAGTAATTATGAAGCCTCTCATTTCTTCTCTTTTACTGTTTTGTTAGATAATTTTACTGGAAATCTTGCACATGTTGTTTCATGTATAAATACTTATATAATGTATGTCCAACTAATACAGATAATTGAATGGTGTATTAGTTTGCTAGGGCTGCCATCAAAAGGTGCTATAAACAAGATGGCTTAACAGCAGAAAAGTATTGCCTCACAGTACTGGAGTTTACAAATTTGAAATTAAGGTTTCAGCAAGGCCATGCACTTTTGAAAGTTCTGGGGAAAGAGCTGTTCCTTGGCTTGTAGATAGCTGTCTTCTGTTGCCTCTCCACATCATATTACTTTTACTTGTGTCAATCTTTGTATCCAGATCTTTCCCTTTATGACATCAGTCCTACTGGATAAAGGCCTACTCTAATGACCTAATTTTAACTTGAGGTTAATTGACCTCATTTAACTTTATCTCTGTAAAGACTTTCTATCTAAATAAGACCACATTCTGAGGTATTAGGAGTTTTGGGCTGACACTATTCAACTCATAATAAACTTTATCTAACACCATTATTTACAAAATCCTTAACACTAACACCAGTTCTTATTCAGGTTTCCTTGATTTGTTCTAAAATATCTTAGTAGGTATCTGAAATATTGGAGCCAAGGAGTATCTGCTCGTTATATTTCTTTGTGATGTTTTTTTCATTCTGTAAAGGACCCTATTCCATCCTCTTTTTTAGAAATGCCATTGAGTTGTCAAGAAACTGATTTACTTGTCCTATAGAATGTTCTGCATTTTGAATTTGACTGAATCATTTCTTATGAAGTCATGTAACTAATTCTGCTATCATCTCTTACCTGTAAACTGGTAGTAATATTCAGAGGTTTAATCATATTTAAGTTCAGATTTTTTAATGTTATACCATATCATGAAGCATGTAATATCTGACCATTCCATTTCCAGTGAGGATAAAATTCATCAGTGGTTTCAGGGATGGTTACCCTTATTTTTGCATTATAAAATATACATTAATATTTAATCTAACAAAATTCACTGATGATCATTACCTAGATCTATTATGATTTCATTGGGGTTGCAAAATAGTAATTTTTATTACCCTGTTTGTATTTTTAGCTATAATCTTTAATAGAGAAGAACTCTCCCAAATTATTCAGAAAAAGCAGGGTGAATGTTTGATATATTTTCTTTTTCTAACCAACCTTGAATATAAGTTGTTTCTAACTAACTACAGTTGTAATGAATTGGTTCTATTAACTTTCATTAGTCTCCTTATGAATATACAGATTTTAAAATATCTGATGTGTTTTGATCAGTTGTAATCATGATTATTTTTAGTACTAAAATTTTTGCATTCTGGACCCATTGGAACCCCTTCTGCTTGGTTCTGGCAACTTCCAAGCCTGTCAGCACATGCCCCAGGTTCATCTTTTATGTATCCTCCCAAGAGTCCAAAAGTCAGCTATTTCTCTGGGAAGCACTGGATCCTTTAAGTGAGAATTAGTATTTGGATACCACAAACTTGGTGCTAGTTGTTAAATTTTGAATTCTAATGAAATTTCATTTCAGATTTTCTGGCTCAGCTATCTAAATCAGTATATATTTTTCATGACCAGTTTTTTTTTTTTAATATTCCTTTGTAGTCTTGATTTTCTTATTACCAATGAATAAAGAAGACCCCTGGTTACAACTGTAATAATATACAAAATAACCTAAATAGGGAAAGAATTCCTGTTACTGGTTGAGGCCTCTAAATGGTCAATTGTTCAGTCACAGGATTAATTTACCTTTTGAAAGACTTTTAAAATATCCTAGGAGTTCAGTCAACAGGAGCAGATGAGGAAATGTGTTCAACATAGTTTTGACTTAATTGAAGGGGTATGAGCCACACAGATTTATGTGTGGGGGTTATACATGTCTTCAAGTATATTTTATCATACTGTTTTGTGAAAATATGCAAATGATTTTTCAGGGGAAGTAGACGTGCAGATTTTTTAAAAATTGCTTTAAAAACTTAGTGTTGGTGTATTTTCTAACAATGTCTACTACTAAATTTCATATTTTCTTTCATCTTCAAATTAAATATAGACACATATATCCCTGTGGTTATCTGGACAAAGATAAATGCCTGGACACAAAATGAGAGAATGCACAGTTGTAGTAAAATAAATTAGATCTGTTTGAAAATGAAAACATGTTTGTAAATTCTCACGCAGAGTTTCAGTGCCTATGAACTGCCCCTTCTCGGGAGACAGAGCCTGGATGTCATGATTTAGTAAGTACAAAAACTCATCAAAAGATAAGTGCTGTTTCTGTTGTGCCTCTTATTCCTCTTATTATCTTTGGAATAGCCAATCTTTGCTCATCTCTATTGCTGGAAGCTATAGGTATATAAGCTGGTAGTGGTAGGAAGCTATAGGACAACTGCACTGTTCAGATTCTAGCAATGGACATAAAAATAAATTAATTGCCTATTTACAATTTATAAAATACTTTCTTGGTCTAGAAGAATAGGGAATAACAGTGTTTATGTATATTGTGACTATTGGTAGAAGGGCATTAACCTGGTTAAATTTTAATTCTGTATAAGTAGGGGAAGAAATAACTATATTTGCATATTGAAACAGACATATAAACTAGTTTTCAATGATTTTCCAATGTTAACAAATATACATGCAAAATCCACAATAAAGGATAAAGCTCACCTTTATAGCAAATCCTGGAGTATTGATATCTCCAATATGCTAGAATTTGCTAGAGATTTAAGATATCTCAGTCTAACAAAGACCAGTCAGTGGGAAGACAGCCAGGTACATTTTATGCAACTTTGTTCCATTATATTATATTATGGACTAATTCCAGCTGAAATAATTATGAAGAAATATGCCTAAAATTGAACACACACCTTTGGTTTCAAATAGGGACTAAGATTAGCTGATTAGCTATCCTGGAGTGATATGAACATATTGGCATATAATACAAGGAAAATAAATACTGAAGAATAAAAAAGTGCCAGAATAGCTAAGCATTAAGATATTGAGTGACTACTTCCCTGCTACATGATTTATAAACTGTAGTTTCATAAATTATAAGTGGTGATGTCAGAGCAATAAATAAGGAAACTGCTTTTTAAAAGTTTTCTGACTAAAATACGTAATAATACACAGAGTATATATATATATGCCAAAAATTGCTATGTCAAAATCCTTCCCGTTAGAACTGTATGCTTTTCCTTTTCAATTCAAGAGTTGAAATATTTTTTCCTAATATTTTTATTTTGTGAAGCATTGGGTCCCCTTTATTTCATATACATTGCTAATGTGGAAATACTTGTTCCAGTGCATTTGATAACAATTTAAGTAATGCCATTATTTTTTTCCTGACTTAAGAGTGTGTTAGAAATATAACCTTTGTTGGTGAATTCCTGAAGGAAAGTTTTCTTGTGTTCACTCAAAGTACCATTTCTCTTGTACCTATAATGATGGGAAAGACATTGTGAGCCCATGTATATACTAACAGTAGGTTAGGATGAGGATGCCTTCACAATAATAGCACAGTCTAACAGCAAAAATCAAGGTCTTCTATGCCTGCTTGTTGCAGTAACAGCTTCATGAAAAAAAAAAAGAAAGTATCCTTTGCTCAGCGTTTTGTTGTAGGAATATTAGTTCAGTGAACAAGTTGCAATACATATAATTAGAGTTGATAAGAGAGGGTAACTGCCTCGGAATAGTCTACGGAAATGAAAAGAATTATATTACAGCAAAGAAAGGTACATGAGGAAGATTCTGGTATCTGTATATTGATAAGAAAGTCGGAGATTTATAACCAACATGCCAGGTTTCCTGTCCGGTAGACCTATTTATTTTCATCTCTGCTCCTTCTACTGTTTGCTTTCTGCTTCCCATGTGGAGCCTGTTAGATGATTACTTAACTTTCAGAAAAAGTGCCCAAAATAGATTATTATACTTAATCCTTACTTAAAGGAATATTTATCAGAAAGTAACATACAAAGTGAATTATTGTGAATTACATTGTATTTTTCCATTGACTTATGTTAACAGTTCAGACACAGTGTTTGTGATTTATTTTTAAATTTCACTAGCCTCTGACAGTGCAAATTTTATTACCTCCTAAATTTGTATACGTCAGAAGTTACTGATTGGGTAACAGAAATTTCTTAGATTATAGATAATCACAATTTAAAGGAAATGTTCTGATAAAGTAGTTATAAAGGGAAAAGTACCCCAACAACACTAGTCATTACACACTAATATGTTTATTTTAAATTTTAATATTATGTTGCTTTAACTAGAGCATAGTCTATTCATGTAATGTTCAATTTTTAAACCCTTTATTAAATTGACATACAAGCAGATTCAGTAAATTATCCAGGATATTTCACCAAACCAATCAGTGGTAATGTATAACTACTCTATTAATTGAATTTGTGTATTAAAAGACTCAATATTGGCCAGGTGTGGTGGCTTACTCCTGTAATTCCAAAACTTTAGAAAGTTGAGGTGGGCAGATCACTGGAGGTCAGGAGTTCGAGACCAGCCTGGCCAACATGGTGAGACCCCTTCTCTACTAAAAAATACAAAAATTAACTGGGCGTGGTGGTACATGCTTGTAATCTCAGTTACTCAAGAGAATGAGGCAGGAGAATTGATTGAGCCAGAGAGATGGTGGTTGCAGTGAGCAGCGATTGGGCCACTGCCTTCCAGCCTGGGCGAGACAGTGAATCTGTCTCAAAAATTTTAAGAAGACTCAATATTGAAAATCCTAAGAGTAGTTAAATCTCGTTCTCAATGAACATTTTTAATGGTTTCTAAATTTATGAACATAAATGACTTGTGGAAAAAATAACTGATGTGAACTTAAATCCTTTTTCGGGGGTCTCCAAACCGCAGGGTATGGGAAGAACCCGCTCCCGATGTTTAACGTGGGTTCTTTTCTATTTCCTAAGTGTCTCGGCTGGGTTGAGAAATAAAGGGAAAGAGCACAAGAGAGAGAAATTTAAAGCTGGGTGTTGGGGGGAGACATCACATGTCAGCAGGATCCGTGATGTTCCCTGAACCATAAAACCAGCAAGTTTTTATTAGCAATTTTCAAAAGTGGAGGGAGTGCACAAATAGGGTGTGGGTCACAGAGATCACATACTTCACAAGGTAATAAAATATCACAAAGCAAATGGAGGCAGGGCGAGATCACAGGACCATCGGATGAGGCGAAATTAAAATTGCTAATGAAGTTTCCGGCATGCATTGTCATTGATAACATCTTATCAGGAAACAGGGTTTGAGAACAGACCATCTGTCTGACCACAATTTATTAGGTGGGAATTTTCCTTGTCCTAATAAGCCTGGGAGCGCTACAGGAGACCAGGGTTTATTTCATCCCTTCGGCTTCGACCATAAAAGACAGCACGCTTTGAGAGGGTCTTTAATAGGCCTACCCTCAGGGCGCATTCTCTTTCTCAGGAATGTTCCTTGCTGAGAAAAAGAATTCAGCAATATTTCTCCTATTTACTTATGAAAGAGGAGAAATACAGCTCTGTTCCGTCCTGCTCACCGGCGGCCAGTTCAAAGTTACCTCTCTTGTTCCCTGAACATCGCTGTTATCCTGTTATTTTTTTTAAGATGCCCAGATTTCATATTGTTCAAACACACATGCACTACAAACAATTTGTGAGTTGATACAATCACATGGTCCTGAGGCAACATTCATCCTCAGTTTACAAAGAAGATGACGGGATTAAGAGATTAAAGTAAAGACAGGCATAGGCACTCACAAGGATATTCGTTGGGGAAGTGATAAGTGTCCATGAAATCTTCACAATTTGTGTTCAAAGATTACAGTAAAGACAGGCATAAGAAATTATAAAAGTATTAATTTTGGAAACTAATAAATGTCCATGAAATCCTCACAATTTATGTTCTTCTGCTGCGGCTTCAGCTGGTCCCTCCGTTCGGGGTCCCTGACTTCCCACAACAGCAGGGTCATGTACTGGCACCAGTTCATGGCCTGTTAGGAACTGGGCCCCACACAGCAAGAGGTGAGCAGCATGTGAGTGAGCATTACCACCTGAGCTCCACCTGCTGTCAGATCAGCACAAACCCTATTTTAAGCTGCATGTGCATGAGAGGGATCTAATTTGCCTGCTTCTTATGAGAATCTAATGCCTGAAGATCTGAGGTGGAACAGTTTCATCCCCAAACCATCCCCCTGCCAACACCAGTCCATGGAAAACTTGTCTTCCAGAAAACCAGTCCCTGGCGCCAGAAAGGTTGGGGACCACTGTTTTATTTTACTGTGCATATATGTATAATATATTATATATATTATAGTGAAATATTATGTATAGATTATTGAACATATTATATATTATAGTAGCATATATATGCTCAGTAATGTATATATTATAATTAATTAAACAGTATATCAGCATACTTAATCTCTAATTCCAACACCAATCAGATATCTTTCTTTTAAAATTTCTTAGGTAAATTCTCCATGTTCATTTTTCCACACCTGAAAGTTAAAATTTTGTATAAAAAAAGGTGAGGAGTCAGGGGGCTGGGCAAGGTGGCTCATGCCTGTAATCACAGCATTTTGGGAGGCCAAGCCAAGGGAACTGCTTAAGACCAGGAGTTTGAGACCAGCCTGGGCAACATAGCCTGACCTCATCTCTACAGAATTATTAAAAATTAGCCAGGCTTGGTGGTGAGTGCTTGTAGACCCACCTACTTGGGAGGCTGAGGTGGGAGGGTTGTTTGACACTAGGAGTTAGACATTACAGTGAACCATGATTGCACCACTGCACTCCAGCGTAGACAATAGCATGAAACCCTGTCTGTAAAAATAAATAAAATTTTGTAAAAATATGGATAGGTACAAAAGATATTATTTTTCCTTCTTCCACCTGCTTGCAGAAAATTTATCGCAGCATTAGCTCATTCATTCATTTGGTTCAAAAATTTTTTGTCCAATTATAAAAATATGACAAGCAAATTATTAATATATTGAAAAAATCTATTTTAATTATTAAATGTACTAAGTATATGAAGAGACAATTTACCCAAAAATGCAAATATCTAATAGCTTTGAAAAAAATTCAGTCTCACTAATTTTCAAAGAAATTAAAATTAAAATTAGGGTGAAATAAATTTTCAAACATCAAATTAAGAAATGTTTTTAAATAAGAGAGAACCAGTGATTTTGAAAGAACAATAAAATGTGTATTTATGTACACTGCCACTGAGAATGAAAATTTGTTCTTCTTTGAAAAGCAACTTGGAAATATCTGTGTGAAGCAATGATAATTTCTGTCCTTCTATTGAATGATCACCGTTCTCAATTCACATGCACTGTGAGAAATACTTGAATAGTTATTCAACAGCATTAGACATACAATAGCATTTAATCACCACAAATAACATTCCTTGAAGGTAGAGCTATCGCATTTTGCAGATAGAAAATTGAGGCTTCAAGGAGTAAATAAAATTGCTCAAAACCATGAAGATGGCAAATAGGGGATATATAATTTGAAAATAGAGTTGTCTGAGGCAAAACCTGGTTGATTTGATTTATTAGACTATTACTGGTGGAGGAATTATAAATAAAGTAAAAGCAGCATGGTTTCTAATTTTCCATAGCAATATTGCCAAATTTCTTTCTTTTATTTTTATTTGTTTTCTGGATTTAGGAATACAAGTGGAGTTATTACATGGATGTATTGTATAGTGGTAAAATCTGATCTTCACACAGTGTACATTGTACCAAATAAGTAGTATTTTTTCTCTCATCCCACCCAACCACCCACCTTTTGAAGTTGCCAGTGTCTATTATTACACTCTGTATGTCCATGTGTATGCATTATTTACTCCCACTTATAAGTGAGAACAGGTGGTTTTTGACTTTCTGCTTCTGAGTCATTTCACCAAGGATAATTCCTTCCGGTTCCATTCATGTTGCTGCAAAAGAGACAATTTTATTTTTATGGCTGAGTAGCATTCTATGATGTATGTATGTGTATATATACACATACAAATATCCAATCTATTATCTAACGTATATACACACATACATACACTATAGAATACTAATGAATAAATGTGAAAATGTGACCTCTGTGTGTGTGTGTATATATATGTATATATATATAATCACATTTTAAAATCCAGTCAACTGTTGATGGATGACTCATACCTACAGCCAACTGATCTTTGGCAAAGTCAAAAAATACACACTGGAGAAATGACACCCTATTCAATAAATGGTGCTTGGAAAATTGGATAACCATATGCAGACAAATGAACCTGGACCCCTCTCTCTCACCATATACAAACATCATCTCAAGTTGGATTAAATAACTAAATGTAAGACCTGAAACTATAAAAATTCTAGAAGAAAACCTAGGAAAAACTTTTCTGGGCATTGGTCTAGACAAATAATTTATGGCTAAGTCCTCAAAAGAAAATGCAACAAAAACAAACGGGATTTAATTAAAGTAAAATGCTTCTGCACACAAAAAGAAATAATCATCGGAGTAAACAGACAACCTACAGAATGGGAAAAAATATTTGCAAACAATGCAAATATGTTTCTAAAGGCTTTGTTCTGCATGCTTTGAGGGAATGTAGCTTTGGCTGTTAGCCTTAATTTTAAAATAGTAGGATAGCAGCCAAACTATGGTGATTATAGAATGAGTTTCAGGAAGACTAAGTTTATATACCAATCCCTGCACAAATATTTCTATAAAACTCAATTTCATGTTACACAATGTATTAGTTTGATTCCATGCTGCTATAAAGAACTTTCCAAGACTGGGCAATTTATAAAGCAAAGAGGTTTAATTGATTCACAGTTCAGTATGGCTGGGGAAGCCTCAGGAAACTTACAGTCATGGTGGAAGGGAAAGCAAACATGTCTTTCTTCACATGGAGGCAGGAAGGAGAAGTGCAGAGTAAAGAGGCCGAAAGCCCCTTATAAAACCATCAGATCTCATGAGAACTCACTATCACAAGAAAAGCATGGGGTAACCAAGCCTATGATTTAATCACGTTCCACGAGGTCCCTCCCACAACACGTGGGGATTACAATTCGGGTTATAATTCAAGATGAAATTACGGGTGGGGACACAGCCAAACCATATCACACTGCAATCGATATCTATATCTATCTTTTTTTTAATTTTTATTTTTATTTTTTGAGATGGAGTCTCGCTCTGTTGCCCAGGCTGGAGTGCAGTGGCCGGATCTCAGCTCACTGCAAGCTCCGCCTCCCAGGTTTATGCCATTCTCCTGCCTCAGCCTCCCGAGTACCTGGGATTACAGGCGCCCGCCACCTCGCCCGGCTAGTTTTTTGTATTTTTTTTAGTAGACACGGGGTTTCACCATGTGTGCCAGGATGGTCTCGATCTCCTGGCCTTGTGATACACCCATCTCGGCCTCCCAAAGTGCTGGAATTACAGGCTTGAGCCACCGCGCCTGGCCTATATCTATCTCTTGAATGACAGCTAGAATGACTTTCTAGAATTTATATTTAAAAATTATAAATCAAAAGTTCCATTTGTTATGTGCATTGATAATGACAAAAATAAGCCAAATGTTTAAATAATATACTTAATTATCTATGGGAGAGAAAAATATTCCAAAGTGGAATTTTAAAAATATTTGATAGTTACTTTTTGGGAAATAATATTATTCAAACAGATACTTAAAAACTATTTTAGATGATTTAGGCCAGGTGCAGTGGCTCACACCTGTAATCCCAGCACTTTTGGAGGCCGAGGTGGCCTCACTTGAGGTCAGGAGTTCAAGAAGACCAGCCATAGCCAATATGGTGAAACTTCGTCTCTACTAAAAATACAAAACTCAGCCCAGGCAGTAGTGGTGCGCATCTGTAATCCCAGCTAGTCAGGAGACTGATGCAGGAGAATCACTTGAGCCTGGGAGGCGGAGGTTGCAGTGAGCCGAGATCACATCATTGGATTCCCATCTGGGCCACAGAGTGAGAACTTGTCTCAAAATGTGTATATATATTTTATATAATATAAAATATATGTATAATTTTATATAATATATATAATTTTTATATTACATAAAATTATGTAAATATATATTTTAGGTGATTTTGTTATAACAGTCCCAGAAATATTTTAAATTTATAGTGTTGTACATGTCCGTTCGATTCTTTCGGAGATGGGGAATAACTGGATGGCTTAAGTACTTAAGCTTAAAGATTGCAAAGATAGTTTAAGATGTAGAGTTAACAAATGTTAGGGAGCCACGTTTATGATACCTATGCACTCTATTATTTTGATTCTGGTAATAAGTATTATTAGAATGATTTTTAAAATTTTCTTCAAGAATACAAACAATAATTGAAAGATAGATGTAGTATTAGAGAAAATAATAAAATGAAACAAAATTTCCCTAGATGCATATAAAGTAAGTAATTCTGGTTTTTGGCTTGATACTTTTAAGATAGAACTGTCTCACCTTGAATTATGAACTAAAAGACTGTATATATTGCATAAGTCTGTCATGGAAATAATACTTTTATTGTTGCTCATATAATTTAGCAAGGTCATGGGTGAGGTTTGGGACAGTAAAAAAAATTCTTACATGTTCTTGATAATATTATTATAGACAGAACTATATTTAATGCAGTGCTTTAAAATACTTAACTGTCCTGTCAAAGTAAAAATAAGCACAGACAATGTGATCTGAAATTGATCGTATTTTAACTTGTCTATGGTGATGAAAATTAACTTATAAGATTTATGATCTTTTCCTCTGCTAAAGTACAAAACAATTGCTCTGAATTTCTTTTGTCATTTTTCTCGTTTTCTGTCCTGAATCATAATTTTAGATATATATGTATATCTATATATATATATCCACACATATATACATGTATATGTGTGTGTGTATATATATAAAATGAGCACTCATTGTAAGCTCATTGAGAGTGTTATCTCTGTCTGATTAATATTTGCATTGTCTGCAGAACCAAGATTGAACATTGTACTTAAATAGAGACTTAATAAATCTTTGTCGAATGGATGATTGAGTGAATATATCATCTCCACCTTCTGTTTATGTCCATTGTATTAGTTGTTAACACCAAAAACCATGGCAAATTTGATAGGCACTTTGGGTTCATTCTGCATCGAAATCAACGTTAACATATTAATAACGGAAAATTTAAGATTAATGAAAATTGTAAGCAAAGGCACAATTGGATTCATTTGAGGGTTCTTGGAATGAGGAATCTTTGAAAGAAAAGAAGAATTTATATTTGTGATACATGATTCAAAGAGAATAAATATTCTCAAATGGTCACAGATTGCTGGAGACTGTGAAGACAAATATATTTGCTGGTTAAACTCAGATTCTAAACAATGTCATTGCCGTAAATAGAATAATAATTTATTTAATTATTGAATGAAAAGTGTGTATTACCAGGATGTATGAAAATACTACGCCAATACTGTTGTCAAATGTGATAACTTTATGTTAGAATTTTTTTTAGGAATAACTATTGGAGACTTTGAAAATTAATAATAGCTTTAATGTCTTTTTTTTTTTTTAATCGGATTTGTTACATAACTACCGTGGCGCACACATAAAATAACAATTGTCCAAAGTTAGTATTTACTGTTGACGGGTATTTATCATCCTGGTGGTATTCTTGGGGAGAAAAAAGATAATTATTTCTTAATCATGACTGTATATCTGCAATACCAGTTCAGCTTAAAAAAGCAAAAACAAAACAACTACACCTTCTCAGGCCTCCATTTTGGATCTCCATGGTTTTTATTATGAGTTCTGCTTACTTCCGCTAATGAGTAAGTCTTTTGCTTAAGCAGAGATTTTGGGAGATAAAGTACTATCTAGTGTCTCCTTCCTATAGGCATTCTTAATCTTTATTGTTGATATCTTGGTGCCTCTTTCATATGGCTTCAAATAGGATACAATTCACCAGTCCCTTATTCTCATAGAGGAAAGGAAATCTTAAAAATGTTTGTGATTTTGCAGCAAAATCTGTACTCCTAAGACCGTCAGAGAAACTCTCAGGAGGGGTTGGTTTATTGGTGTTCAGTGGTTTGAGGGCCAGTTGTGCCCTACTTAATCGATTCTGTAGCAGGCAATTGGTCACAGCTTGAGGGACTTGAACATTGCTTTAGGATGCAGACTTATTAATGAATTTCATGTTTAGCTATAAGCCTTAGTGACAATTCTAGGAAGACAAATAAAATTCTACTTAACATTTCATTATAGTATTTCCTAAAAATTCATTTGCCCTTGGAATGTGATTAGATTTGTTTATCTATCTAACACTATCTGTTCGTCTACCCACTGTCAGAGTATCAAAGGCCAATTCTTCCAGTTCTTCAACAGACAAAAAAGAGGACTGTTGGCAGCAGTCTTGTCACAGGTTCTGTGAAATGTTCTTCTCTCTTATTGCATATACACAGCTCATCACTGAAAGAGTTATCTATACCAGGCCTAGCCAACTGATTCCTGTAAGGAGGTGAATTCATTCTATTAGAGGATCAGGGAATCATACCACCCTTGGAGGGGATTCTGCAGAGTTCCCTGTAACTAGGTGACGTTTCCCTTATCACAGCTAATATAATATTTTTTATTATCACTTATGTTTTTAGATTTTCAAAGTTCTTCCTTTGAAAATTCTTACATCATATTCTTGTTCTCTTAAAACTCTACAATGTAACACCTTTAATATAACTTCTATTATAGCTTTTTAGCACCTCCTTTTATGCTCATCAATATGTGTAAGATTGTGAAAGTGAGACTTGGCAATTACTGAGTTAATGTGATGTGTGTAGAGGAGACAGACTACACTACCTGATTTTATTTCAAAATGAATCTTCATTTAGTCCTCAAAGAGTTATTAAATGATGCTGTCAGTCACTAGTTATTGAACAGCGGCTTATTTTCTTGAAATGTATTCAGAGTAAGATTCTTTTCTCAAATATTTCATTTCATTAGGTTCTTTGATAGTATTTGCTTTAAATAAAATGTTTTCAAATTACTGAAGATGATTTCTCTATATATGCATACTAGTGTTGTGGTAGTCAGTAGAGTTCAACTTTTCTGCAAGTAAGAAAGTGATTTTGAATAAATAACTAACAAGCACAGAAAACTAGAATGCAAAAATATTTTATATGAGCTAATCCCAAGAGTTGGAATCTTTACATAGTTTATTAGCAAAAAGGCTGACTAATCTCACTGTTGTAGGCATTCACTTGGGGAATAATTTTTATCCTACTCCTGACACAGTATATCTCATTAAGACAGCAATCACTGTCTCATTTTTGTTGTTCAAATTCAAAGTAGGTGCATATAGTCATTCTTTATTCTTTGTTAGAATCCTGTAGAAAACAGGCTTCCCACGAAAGTATATATATGAAGACTACCAAGTAACTTCTGAGCTTGAAAGTAACATTGTTTTTGGAAAGTGATTCACTAGGATGCAAAGGAATGCTGATGACTAATTTGAGCTATGTAAGAAAAAAAAAAAAAAACTCATGGGGAAAAACTGAAATGAAGATCTATTGAAATGTAATAAACTGTGAAGAGAATCAAGTGCTACCCAGTTCTTTCACTGAGTACTTGCATGACATTGGCAGCATTCCATTTGTTGCCTCAATTTTCCCTTTATAAGATGGTGATGGCAACAGTTCTGAATGCTTACAGGGTTTCTATCAGATAAACAGCATTTTAAAAACCTTGAACAATTTAAAATTTTATCATGCAAATTTTATATAGTCCATATACTGTTTGGATTATCAGTGCCATTTGCTTCTCTTCTTTTGACTACCTGGTTTATGCGTTTCACAGACCACTATGATCTCCCCCAAATAAATGGGGAGCAGAAAGTAAAACGGGCCACCAAAAAAAAGTAGCATTTAGGAAATATCTTGTTTATTCCTGTCAATTAGTTTAATTAGCTGTGAATTCTTTGAGTACGATGTTCAGAGATAAAACATAAACTAAAAAGCCTATTTCATTTTGTAATAAATGAGTGCCACAAAAAAGTTATCATAAATTCAGTATACAACCATAACTTTAATGAATTTCATTTATAAATTTGGAAAGAAAAACATTTAAAATGTGTTTAAGAGTGCTAGTTGTCATTAAGATTTTAGTTCAAATTTTTTAGTGTAAGGGAAGCACTAATTTCTCTTCATCCATTTATATTTTTATTAAATCTTGTCAGTCCTCAAAATTATTATAAACTAACAAGGAACTTAAATTGGCCACATATTTTTTTTTTGGAAAAACCTACATCATAATAAATACCAGGACTGATATGCATAACTGAGAGAGTCCTCAGAATGGTATACAAGATTAATTTTTTAATTATGTTGTTTAATTTTAATTATGTTGATTTAATTATGTTGATTAATTTTTTAATTATGTTGTTTTGCGAATTATCAGATTGTAACTTTGTCTTACCTGTTTTATGAGGAAAACTTCCTCTTACCTAAGAGGAAAACTGTAGTAATTTGTCTCTTTCTCCTGGTTATGACAAACATATTTCCCATAGCACATTTTTCTTTACTCTTCTAGTGAACCTCTGTTGTGCAGAGTGTTATGAATTATCATCTTTGACTCCTTGATTTATTACATACTCTCAATAGTTCATACATGGCCTGCTTTTATTTATTTATTGTTTTCTAACTTTTGGCTTTACTTATAAATCTCTAATAAACAATTGCTAATGACATTTAAAATGAAAACTAAGACCTTACTTGCATTTATGTAGTGTTTCTTCATCCATTCCTTGCTTAAGCTCATTTTTCAATTGTTCTTTTTATATAGTTTTAATTCATCAACATATATGCCTTAAAATCTGTTATGCTAATCATTGTTAACTTTATAAAAGAAGTGGCATTCATTTCACTGGTACATTGTTAAGACTAAATCAGTCACAAAGCACACAAAGTAGTAGAAATATAGGAAGTGGGATGACAAAGAGTATAATGATTTCCCTGATTCTGGTGCATGAAGAAAATGCACAGACCATTTGCTTCTTTGGGAGAAGTAACTAGTCAGCTTATGTCTCTTGCTTTGCAAAAATTGGCTTTATAAAGAGATTTTACTTTCTGTCATTTGGATATTTAAGAGGTTCTATTCCTTCTCTAGCCTAAGTACATCACCTTAGTTTGAAATCTCATATGTCGACTCATACATCTAACTGACAATACTCCTTATAGGGTGACCTACTCAATTCAATAAAATGTTCATTTAAACTTAAAATGCCCAATGATCTAACCATGGTAGAAAACAAG
This sequence comes from Macaca thibetana thibetana, assembly GCF_024542745.1. Lineage (NCBI taxonomy): Eukaryota > Metazoa > Chordata > Mammalia > Primates > Cercopithecidae > Macaca > Macaca thibetana. The sequence continues at coordinate 60,146,549 of NC_065584.1, forward strand.
TGGCTTGGAGCATTGAGATAGCCCAGAGAGCCCCAGGGCTGTGTAGCATTAAATAGTTCCTACAAGACAGCCTGCACTCAAAAAAACCATTCCTAACCCACCAATAGTTTTACTTTCCTACTGTAGCAATGCTTCATAGGCAAGAACATTCTGGTATGATATATAAAAATAAATGATAATTTAAAATCTAAATCATTTCCCATAAAGCAGCATAAATAGAGACTTGTTGTAATGGACATTTTGGGGATTATTGCCAAAACTAAGCAAAGGAATAATTCTTGGAAAATCTAAAAAGAAAAGTTAATTTTCAGTAAATTAAGATTTATTAAACAACAAAGAGGTATTAAGCATTTTCTATGTATGAGACTGCTTCCAAATTTAGAAATAAGCAACCAATAAACTTAAAAAGTAACATTAAGAGATGTCAGGCTCAAATAATTACCTGATATTCTTTTCCATTCTTCCATTCTGTAAAGAAGTCATTTAGATGACATAATAATAAAGCCAAAGTGCTAGGAATATTGAATATTAATAATTAGGAATAGTCAGTGAAGATAGTGATCATAAAAGTTTTCATTTTCTGTGAGTCTTCTCTGTGCCATACTCTTTCACTTTATTTCATTCAGCTCTTACAACTCTGTTACTTATGGTTGATGATTTTTATTTTACAAATAAGTTGTAGAAGTATTTGGTAATCTGCCCAAGGTGTGAGTTTTATTAATGTGTGGCTCATATTCCTTGTTATGGAAAGATACTAAATCTTCTTTAAATCAGACCCAGATGGATTCTAGTTTTTCATCTGATTGAATGTGGTCTACTCTCCACTGGGATTATCAACAGTAATGTTGATATAGCTTAACATACGTCAGGAAGATATGAATAAAGCAGAGTTTCATAAAATACCTGTGTCCCTTGTTTTGAACGGGGCCTGTGATACTGCTTGTTTACTCAAGGTTTGGCTAAGGAAAGGTGATTGTGATGAAATTAGAAATCATTGAAAATTAGCAGTTATTCTTCATAGCTAAGGGAAGAGATTTTTATGTTTTTGATATTGTGAATTGATAATAAATGTATAAACTTTCCAAAACTTATTTACACATAAGAATGATAAAGGAGAAAAACAACCCACAGTATTAATTTGCCGTGCCCTTGTGTATTAGTCTTTTTTTATGCTGCTGCTAAAGACATATCTGAGACTGGACAATGTACAAAATAAAGAGATTTAATTGGACTTACAGTTCCACATGGCTGAGAAAGCCTCACAATCATGACACAAGGCAAGGAGGAGGAGGAACAAGTTACGTCTTACATGGAAGGCGGCAAGCAAAGGAAGAGAGCTTTTGAAGATAAACTCCCATTTTTTTTTAAACCATTAGATCTCGTGAGGCCCATTCACTATTATGAGAACAGCATGGGAAAGACAGGCCCTGATGATTCAGTCTCCCACTGGGTCCCTCCCACAACATGTGGAATTTATGGGAGCTGTAAGATGAGACTTGGGTGGAGACATAGAGCCAAACCCATAATTCTGCCCTTGGCCCCTCCCAAATCTCATATCTTTACATTTCAAAACCAATCATGCCTTCCCCACAGTCCCCTAAAGTCTCAACTCATTTCAGCATTAATTCAAAAGTCCAGAGTCCAAAGTCTCATCCAAGAGAAGACAAGTCCCTTCCATCTATGACCCTGTAAAATCAAAAGCAAGTTAGTTACTTCCTAGATACAATGGAGGTACAGGCATTGGGTAAATACAGTGATTCCAAATGGGAGAAATTGGCCGAAACAAAGGAACTGCAGGTTCCATGCGATTCTGAAATCCAGCTGGGCAGTCAGATCTTAAAGTTGCAAAATGATCTCCTTTCCTTCCATGTCTTACATCCAGGTCATACTGGTTCAAGAGGTGGATTCCCGTAGTCTTGGTCAGCTCCATCCCTGTGGCTTTGCGGGGTATAGCCTCCCTCCTGGCTGCTTACACAGACTGCCATTGAGTGTCTGCAGCTTTTCCAGGAGCATGGTGCAAGCTGTCAGTGGATCTACCATTCTGGTGTCTGGAGGACAGTGGCCCTCTTCTCACAGCTCCACTAGGCAGTGTCCCACCAGGGACTCTGTGTAGGGGCTCCAACTTTACATTTCCCTTCTGCACTGCCTTAGCAGAGGTTCTCCATGAGAGCGCTCCCTGCTCCTGCAGCAAACTTCTGCCTGGACATCCAGGGGCTTCCATACATCTTCTGAAATCTAGGCAGAGGTTTCCAAACCCCAATTTTTGACTTCTGTTTACTGGCAGGCTCAACACTAAGTGGAAGCTGCCAAGGCTTGAGGCTTGCATCCTCTAAGCCATGACCCAACCTCTGCATTGTCCCCTTTCAGTCACAGCTGGAACAGCTGGGACACAGGGCACCATGTCCCTAGGCTGCACACAGGGACCCTGAGCCCAGCCCAAGAAACCACTTTTTCCTCTTAGGCCTCTGAGCCTGTGATGGGAGGGGCTGCTGTGAAGACCTGTGACATGCCCTGGAGACATGTCCTCCATTGTCTTGGGGATTAACATTTGGCTGCTCATTTATGCAAATTTCTGCAGCTGATTTGAATTTCCTCAGAAAATGGGATTTTCTTTTCTATCACATTATTAGGCTGCAAAATTTCCAAACTTTTGTGCTCTGCTTCCCTTATAAAACTGAATGCCTTTAACAGTAGTCAAGTTACGTCTTGACTGCTTTGGTGCTTAGAAATTCCTTCCACTATATACCCTAAATCACTCTCTCAAGTTCAAAGTTCCACAAATTTCTAGGGCGGGGGCAAAATGCAACCAGTCTCTTTGCTAAAACATAACAAGAGTCAGCTTTGCTCTAGTTCCCAAGAAGTTTCTCATCTCCAGCTGAGACCACCTCAGCCTGGACCTTATTGTTTATATCACTATCAGCATTATTCTCAAAGCCATTCAACAAGTCTCTAGGAAGTTCCAAACTTAGTGCATTTTCCTGTCTTCTGAGCCCTCCAAACTGTTTCAACCTCTGCCTGTTACCCAGTTCCAAAGTGGCTTTCACATTTTTGGATATCTTTTCAGCAGTTCCCCACTCTACTGGCACCAATTTTACTGTATTAATCTGTTTTCATGCTGTTGATAAAGACATACCTGAGGCTGGGCAATTTACAAAAATAAAAAATAATAAGAGGTTTAACTGGACTGAGGTTCCACATGGCTGGGGAGATCTCACAATCATGATGGAAGGCAAGGAGGAGCAGTTCACATCCTACATGGATGGTGGCAGGCAAAGAAAGAGAGCTTATGCAGAGAAACTCCCGTTTTTAAAACCATCAGCTCTCGTGAGATCCGTTCACTATTACGAGAACAGCATGGGAAAGGCTTGCCCCCATGATTCAGTCATCTCCCACGGGGTCCCTCCCATAACATGTGGGAGGTATGGGAGCTACAAGATGAGATTTGGGTGGGGACACAGAACCAAACCATATCACCATGTGAAATTTAAATAGCTGTTTTGGACTGCAGAAATCTCCATGAATTTTGCACCAAGCAGGAGAGCAAAATTAACAGATCATATTGAATCCATTAGTAATTTTAAGAAAATCTTCAGTTAGTGAATCCTCCCTAAAATTAACAAACATCTCTGCACTTTTGATGACTCTTTCCCCTGCTTTTAAAGCACTAATTTAGCAATTTTTCATTTTGATTATCCCACTGTTATCAAGGGCTGCTCTATTGGATGAACTCGACTTTATTTTGCAATCTTGTAAAATATCCCTCTATAATTGTGTGAAAACTGAAGACCAAATGTATTTCACATCTGGTTGTGTTCATGAAAGTAAATCCTGTGGAAATATATATATATTTCCTGGCTTATAATTTTTATATTGTAATTCTGATATGACTTTATAGTATAAAGCCAAAGCTTTGTAAAAAATAGCTATCTCAAAAAATATCAAAAAGTGATAAATCTGTGAAGGAAATAGAAATATGCATGTAGCCATATACCTACTATTAATTTTGAGGTTTCTCCAACTCATTTACCCTTGAATATGTTTTACTAAATTAATTAGAAAAAACATTTTTAAAACTATGAAAATGAGGATGAAACAGTTTCTGATTAGAGAAAATTTGTATCTCAAGAGTTTTTACACCAACAGATAGCAGGTACACTTTTTACCAATACTGGTCAGACAAAATTAAAATTGCTGAGGAGTGGGAATATTCCAGCACTTCTTGGGGGTTAGAATATGTCCTCAGCTCTTGTCTTTATAATATCATGCTGTTTAGAAAATGGAGAAACAAGAACTACTACAAGATGAAAATAGATGCCAACCACTCACTGCCTGCTGAGATTTGCCAGTGTGAGTGGAAAGTAGAGAGGAGTACTTGTGGGAAAATGAGGTAAATATGAATATGTTAACAGATGGAAAGCCACTGTTATTTTGACTTCTGTGATGTACTCATGAGCTTTCAGCTTTGTCTGTCACCATCTGTACTTCTCTGTACATACATGGTGGACCTTGATGTTGTGCGAGACAGGATTTAGAACAGTTTTCTGTTGCAACTGTTGGAAATGTAAGGTCTCAAATAATTAGAATGAGTCTTAAAATTGAAGTTCTCAAAGTTGGAAGTCACCTTTGAACATGAGAATGATGGGACAGGAGGAATGAAAAAAAAATAAAAAGGCAGGTCCAGTGATCATGATTATGGTCATTGTATGTGTCTCTTTGAAGCAGGCTCTTGCTCGTCAAGGTTTCTGATTGAAAGCTTGACAAAGACAGGGAAGTTAGTAGAAAAGAAAGAGGAAGAACAATATGGAATGTCTGCAATGTATGATCATTTAAAGTGAAAGTAATGTAGAAGAGCAGTAAATACAAGTTACCAAGTTTAAAACATAGATATTAAATGTTTTGGAATTGTGTAGAAGAAAAGATAGGGTCAATAAAGGCACTCCAACTGATGTTTCTGAGTGCCATGATCTGAAAAAATATAAATGAAAAACTTTTTTTAAAAAAAGATTACTTATTTTTTTAAACTTGAAATATGTCATAAAATGTCAGTTCAGTATTGTGAAATGTTTTCACTGTAGTATTTTAAACTTGAAAAGGAAAAATAAATGCATTAGAAGGGGAAGGTATGAGGATGTAGAAACAAAAAATGCAGAATGTCTCTTTACTTCTTTTTCTCTCTCTTTTTTTTTCATTACTCCACCATCCGATCCTTCAGAAAATCCTCTTGCCTATATTTTTAGAATATATCTAGAATCTGACCTCAAGAATACATCTAGAAATTTTATCACCTCTGCTAGTAACATCTTGGTACAAGCCAAAAATCCTAATAAGTCTCTCTGATCTTACCTTACTTACCATAGCTTATCAACATAGGAGTTAGAATGATAGCTAGAAGGTGGTCAATAATATTAAGTGATAAATGAATGAATGAAGAAGGAAGACAGAGGTTTTGTGTCTTTGACACAGGTTTCCTTGTAGTACAATCTAGAAATTTAGATTTGATTAACTTTTGTAAAATAAATCGTAGATTTTAAAATTAGATACATCTGCATTTTTCAGAGTCAGAATGAACTCTAGTCCATTGCTCTCTGTGCTGAATGAGGCAGCTGAAGCCCGGTGAAAGATGGAGGTAATATGTTCTATGTCATAGTTTTACTTAGACCTGGAACTAATTTCCAGTTTGGTGTTTCCTCCAGTATGAAGATAAAAACTGTTGAGAAGAAATTGAGTGATGTCCAGAGTCACGCGAAATGCTGCTTTGTGAATGGCTCTGTAGCAGAAACTCTGTAATTAATCCTTTGCAACCTTTTTTATATTAGGGAAACTTCCCTCCATTCCTCTTTTCCTAAATTTCTGTCATTCCTGGGACCACACAATTTTCTTCCATACTTGGGAATCTAAGAATCGAGAGCTAAAGCCTCCTTTTTTTGTTTTCTTTTCACATGGAAATATAATGTCTTTAAGAACTAACTCTGGAGCTACATTTCACTCACTGTTGTCAACCTATGATAAATCCTAACTGGAAAATCTAGCTTCAAATTTCAGACTGCTGATTATTTACAGTATCTTACTAATATGTCAAATAAGACTTCTATATCACAGTGCCTGTGTACCTGTAACATTACTGAATCGAGGGTAACAATATCCTCCTCTTTTTAACTGTTTCTTTACTTCTGACTACTTAAATAGTAACTCATATATAGGATACTTTGGATAGTTGGGATTTTTTATTTTTCAAAAATAATCTATGGTACTTCTAGTGAAAATTGCATTTTTTGTAGTATTTTAATTTTCACCAATGGAGAAATAAGCCTGATACGATATTTTTACTGCCAAATTTCCAAGTCAAATATAAATCATTTCTGGCCCATAAATGTTTCTGTCTTTGAATGCCTTCTACCTAGGATGGAGAAACTAAGCAAAACATCATTTCTCTTATGTGATTTAATTTAGTGGATAATAAAAAGTACTCGAGCCATTTGGTCACTGATAAGTGATTATATGACTATGGTATAATTTGATTACTTTTGTCTCTAGGCAAAGATTGGATATTTTTGAAGCAGAGCTATTTTAAATCTGTATCAAGACACAGAGAAACATTACATTAGCAGTTCAGGATATTAGTGTCTGTAAGAACTCATTCCTCTTGGCTATTAATATGTTGGACAAAATACCTTGCATCTATAAAACTTATTTTCCATTACAAGCAGACCATATCATTTGCAAATTTCATTTCCTGTAAACCAGTGCATCATGTAAATGTTGTCAAACAAAACTCTGATAGTCTACTCAGTTAGATGTTGGTTTAAAAGTTTCTAAGTTGAAATTATTTTTTTCCTCTCTGGAAATAGTACTGATTCTTTGCCAAGTCAGATTTCCTCCTACGCTTATCACTTTATATGTGGAAAATGGAGTAAAAGAGTAGGAGGAATAAAGCTAGTATCTTTTCTTAGCATCACACTAACTTAGGCAGAATTGGATCTGGTTAACTCATATTTTCAATGGCAATGTCATTATTTATGTACTGTTTAGCGATATTACTTGTTCTTAAGTGTTAGGGTGTTCTTATATAAAGACATAATTTCTCAGCGTTTTTTGCCCCTTCTTTCTCCATTTCTACTCTCATATAAGATGAAGATTTCCATTATAATAGCAAGGTAATTACTACTATCAGAACAATTCTCTAGGGTGCTTCTCTCTATCAGTGTAAACATGAATCATATAATCATTCTATAATTTGAGAATTTTTACAATAGTACTTTGTCATAACTATTACAGAAGAATTTACAATATCTCATTCTTCTTAGAGATTCATATTAGGGCACACACACAAAAATATTTTGCTTAATCTTCAATGTTAGGTTTCAGAAGCTACTAGAGGTATTTGAGGACCACTTCCGGTGGACTAAGTTTATTCTTCCTTCTTCTGTGAACAATAATTAGAAAATGAAGGGCATCTTCATCACTTTTGAAAAACAAGGCAAAAATGCAAGAAAATAGTATTTTTAAAAATAATATTAATGTCTACTAAACAATATTTTAATAGGAAAATATGGAATTATTGATATTTTTGCTTAAAGTCTTAATTCTTGTAATTATTTTTGCCAAGTCATAAAAGCAATTGGGAACTAAATATTATTGTTATTGGTGAAAATCACTTTATTGTAGATAAATCATATTACTTTTATAGTATTATTACTGCTTAGGCTTAGAAGACATGCTAGAAACAATTTCTTTGACATTTTAAAATAGTGATCCAATGCTTATGTAAAATACCACTAGAAACTATTTTAACATTATGCAGTTCTTAGCTTAACAGTAAGCTGAGAATTTGTAAACCTTGATATGTTTAGCTCTTCCCTCTGAAAATGTTTGATTTTTTGTGATTATGAATTAATTTTACACATACCAAAGTTTGAGCTATACATTAGAAGTTTTTAAATAAATGTTAAGGAAAAACTTAGGTGTAAAATAATTTCTAACTAATCAAAACATTGAATTTTTTTGTAAAGGAACCACATTATTTATGATATTTTGTGCCCAGTTTAGCATATGAAATTTGAAAGGGATGGACCTGGAGGAAGAGAGAACAGAAAGGATATTATTGCATAACTTTTGGAAGGTGAGATGTGAACCTGTACAGTGGCAAGGAAAGTAGAAATGGAACAGACATGATTGACTTATTAGCTGTAAATTGTTTGTGTAAGTATGACTGAGGTTTTGGGTGGTTAGCAGAGAGGTTGATGCTGTCACTAAGGGAATGAATATAGGAGATGTTATAAATAATTACTATGTGGAAAAACTCGGTTTGTTTTCCTTACTCTATCAGATATTGAATGATTACCAATGGTTATTTAGAAAAACATTTCACCAAAAGTAATGAATAAATGTGTAGGTCAGTAAGTGCCTCTATGAAATATCCCTGTAATTAAGGCTAGATGCCAAGAAGCAGCAGGAGATCCTTCATTACATTGTACAGTTTGCACCTTTGGGTTTATGGACTATAACATTAAAAGTATGTAAGTAGTCTTCACTGTAAGTCCTTGCTTTTGAAGTGATTTAAGCCTTATTTGAAAATTAAGCAGTTATGTTCAGATTGAATATTATTATTTAAATCATCATCATTTCACCCTACATCTCGAAAGAGAAGATGTTATCTATTTCAAATTATTTCTGACTTTATATCAGGAATTAGTAATTATTATATGCAGATCACCTTGCAAATTAAGTTCGAGAAAAAGTTTAACATGTTTATAAGATTGTTACCACAAAGAGTCTGCTACTGTTACTCTCAGAACTAATTGTTTTAAAACAGGCATCGTGGATATTTTCTTTCGATAGAGCAGACGACAGGGAACTATTGCAAAATCTGACTTGCCCATAAAAAGCCAAGAGTGAGGCTCCTCATAAACTGGTTACCATTTCAAAGGCTTCAAGATTTTAAAAGATTTCTAATTCTTCAAAGCCATGTCTTTCACTCATCTATTTAGCGTGATCTGTCATCCGTTGGTGAAACATTCTCCACTTAACCTCTAACTCACAGGAGATTTTCTCAACGTGTTCTCCCTCATCAGAGAAGGATCACTAGGAGTGATACTGCTCTTGTATGTTAAAACATATATAAAATAATATTTGCAGCCAGATGCAGTAGCTTATGTCTATAGTCCAAGCACTTTGGGAGGCTGAGGCGGGTGGATAGTTTGAGCCCAGGAGTTTGAGACCAGCCTGGCTAACATGGTGAAGCCCCATCTCTACAAAAAATACATACAAAAATTAGCCAGTCATGGTATTGGGCACCTGTAGTCCCAGCTCTCAGGAGGCTGAGGTGGGAGGATCACTTGAGCCAGGAGGTGAAGGCTGCCGTGACCTGTGATAGCACCACAGCACTCCAGCCTGGGTGACAGAGAGAGATCCTGTCTCTAAATAATAATATTTGCAAATACAATTGAATTTTTAATAAAAGTATCATGGAATACAACATTTGATATTGAATAACTTTTTGTTTTGGCTATCAATGTGTTCATTTAGAATATATGCGATATGTCTGCATGTTGAAAATATGTCTCCTTCAAGAAACACAAGAAAGCTCTGGACTGAAGTTTGGCTAATAAATCATATTGAAGACTAAATTTCTACTAGTCACCTGAAACTTTTTAAGGTTAAACTTTTCTTTAGAAAAAGTATGTAAGGTTGAGTTTTGCCTTTGGCATTGCGAACTAGAATACAAGAAGTCTGGTCCATTTTAAGAACAAAAATAATATGTTTCAGCAGCACTGATTCTATTTTTAAGTACCTTAAAAGCAACAAGATATGGTGGGAAGGGCAGCAGTCTGGGAATAAGAAGGTCTGAACTGAGTTCTTTTACTAATTAGCTGTTTTGCCATGGACAGGTGCCTTAAACTTCAGGGGCAAAGTTTTCTTCTTTATAAAAGAAAGAGGTTTGCTTGATGATCTGACAGGGTTCATGACACTACATGTAAGTAGGAATCTCTGGAATGTCACAAATTTTTTTCTTGATTAAAGCGAGGCAATATCCTTCTCACAATTTTATTCTATTAGAATTTCTCTCTTATGAATGAATGAATATCATTCTTATGTCTCAGAGGGTTAGCATAAAGAAACTGAAATTGTCATGCTGGGGAGCCTTTGGTCAAATATTACATATAATTTGGCATTCAAGAATAACTTAAGTCCAAGGTAGAAATCAAAGTTGAGAACCAGCAATTACTTAAATCAGGTAAAGACAAAAACTCCATGAAGCAAAAGTCAGAGTTAGAATCATAAATGAAAACGTGGGTAAGGACTTAGCAAAATCAGAAGAATCAGCGTATGGACTCTGGTTGAGACATTAATGGAGTGGGAGCTTGCTTTCCATATCGTGCGTTCAGTCTTCCTTCCATTTTGCAATGAATTACTTTCTACTTGATGTTACTTTGGGTTCCAAAGATATTAAAATTGAAATACATGTTTTCTAACATCTTGAATCTTAAAGCTCTTACAAATAAAATGACTAAAAACTGGAAAAAAATGTATTTATTGAATGCTGATTAAATGTCAATCCTTGTCTCAAGCACTTTACATGAATTATTTCATTTAATATAATAATTTTGAAATGTGGATGTTATTTTTATTTATGTATTTTGAGATGGAATCTTGCTCTGTCACCCAGGATGGAGTACAGTGGCACGATCTCCGCTCACTGCAACATTCGCCTCCTGGGTTCAAGCGATTCTCCTGCCTCACCCTCCCCAGTAGCTGGGATTACAGGCCTGCGCCACCACGCCCGGCCAATTTTTGCAGTTTTAGTAGAGACGGGGTTTCACCATGTTGGTCGGGCTGGTCTCAAAGTCCTGACCTCAGGTGATCTGCCTAGGCCTCCCAAAGTGCTGGGATTATAGGCGTGAGCCACCACGCCCGGTGAAATGTGGATGTTATTATTAGATAAAAATATTGAATGTTAAAGAGATTTATAAGATCGCTGATGGCAGAACTGGCCCTCAGTGCTAGATTTGACTGTGTAGAAAAGTCATATTTTTATATTTTCAATTATATTTTCTCTGTTACATACCCATACACATATGTCCATATTTGTTACTGAAAATTTACAAAACGTTGCCGGGCGCGGTGGCTCAAGCCTGTAATCCCAGCACTTTGGGAGGCCGAGGCGGGTGGATCACGAGGTCAGGAGATCGAGACTATCCTGGCTAACATGGTGAAACCCCATCTCTACTAAAAATACAAAAAACTAGCCGGGCGTGGTGGCGGGCGCCTGTAGTCTCAGCTACTTGGGAGGCTGAGGCGGGAGAATGGCGTGAACCCGGGAGGCGGAGCTTGCAGTGAGCCGAGATCACGCCACTGCACTCCAGCCTGGGAGCACAGCGAGACTCCTCAAAAAAAAAAAAAAAAAAAAAAAACTTACAAAACGTGAATTAGGGAAAATAAGACTAATTTAAATATATATAATCTCATGCTAAGTAATAAACTCTGTGTCCTTCAGATTTTTTCTAGGCACACACTTATATAAAATGTATCCATAAAAAAATAAATTTCACTGTGTATGTTTTCTATTTTTTTCTCCGCTCAGGAATATATTTATAGGCCAGTAAATATTTTTTAGATCAAATTCAATGACATCATATGATATTCAATTAACAAATATATGCATTTCCTTAGCAAATTTCTTATCAGTAAGCACTTATTTTGTCTCAATCTTTATTTTACAAAAAAAAAAAAAAAAAATCTAAGTTGTTTACGTGTTGTCTCTAAAACTTATTTAACATTATTTCATTGTTTAGGATATTCTAGATTAAATTTATAAACATTTGTGAGAGTTTTGTTATGTTTTGTTGAATTGTGCACCCAAATGACATTTTATAATCCTAGCAAGTTTGACTGCCCTTTTCTTCATGTCCAACAGCAGATTTCACATATATATTTGCATATTGTTGTACTTTTGATAATTTGGCAAGTTGTTTATATTCATGAATCTTTGCCTAATACTCAGCTTGAACATTTTTATATATGCTTTTTTAGCCATTAAAATTTGTTGAATTGATTTTTTACTTTAAGCTTATTCTTTTATTTTACTTTATTCTTAAACTTTTAAGTTCCAGGGTACATGTGCAGGATGCACAGGTTTGTTACATAGGTGTAAACATGTGTCATGGTGGTTTGCTGCACAGATCAACCCATCACCTAGGTATTAAGCCCAGCATGTCTTTCGGTTCTTTCTGATCCTCGCCGATCCCTAACAGGCCCCAGTATGTTTTGTTCCCTCTACTACTCTACTACTACTATCAATTACTGTTCATGTGTTCTCATAGTTCAGCTCCCACTTATAAGTGAGAACGCAGTGTTTGATTTTCTTTTCCTGCGTTAGTTTGCTGAGGGTAATGGCTTCGAGCTCCATCTATGTCCCTGCAAAGGATATAACCTCATTCCTTTTTATGACTGCATAGAGTTCCATGATTGTCTATGTACCACAATTTCTTTATCCAGTCTATCATTGATGGGCTTTTGGGTTGATTCCATGTCTTTTCATTGTGAGTAATGCTGCAATGAACATACATGTGCGTGTATCCTTATAATAGAATGATTTATATTCTTTTGGGTATATAGCCAGTAATGAGATTGCTAGGTCAAATGGTATTTCTGCTATCTACATCCCTGAGGAATCGCCACACTGTCTTCTATAATGGTTGAACTAATTTATATTCCCACCAATAGTGTTAAAAGCATTCCTTTTTCTCCACAACCTCACCAGTATCTGTTGTTTCTTGACTTTTTAATAATTGCCATTCTGACTGGCACAAGATGGTATCTCATTGTGGTACTGATTTGCATTTTTCTAATGATCAGTGAAGTTGACCTTCATTATGCTTCTTGGCCACAGGAATATCTTCTTTTAAGAAATGTCTGTGCGTGTACTTTGCCCACTTTTTAACGGGGTTGTTTTTTTCTTTAAATTTGTTTATGTTCCTTATAGACTGTGGATATTAAACCTTTGTCAGATGGATAGATTGCAAAAAATTTCTTCCATTCTGTAGGTCATCTGTTTACTCTGTTGATAGTTTCTTTTTGATGTGCAGGAGCTCTTTAGTTTAATTAGCTCCCATTTGTCAATTTTTGCTTTTTTTTTTTTTTTTTGAGATGGAGTCTCGCAATGTCACCCAAGCTGGAGTACAGTGGCGCAGTCTCGGCTCACTGCAAGCTCTGTCTTCTGGGTTCACACCATTCTCCTGCCTCAGCCTCCGGAGTAGCTGGGACTATAGGCACCCGCCACCACGCCCGCCTAATTTTTTTGTATTTTTAGTAGAGACGGGGTTTCACTGCATTAGCCAGGATGGTCTCAATCTCCTGACCTCGTGATCCACCCGTCTCGGCCTCCCAAAGTGCTGGGATTACAGGCATGAGCCACCGCGCCAGGCCAATTTTTGCTTTTGTTGCAATCGCTTTTGGCATTTTCGTCATGAAATCTTTGCCCATACCTATGTACTAATGGTACTGCCTAGATTTTCTTCTAGAGTTTTTATAGTTTTGGGTTTTACTTTGAAGTCTTTAATCCATCTTGAGTTAATTTTTGTATAAGGTGTAAGGAAGGGGTCCAGTTTCAGTTTTCTGCATACGGCTAGCCAGTTTTCCCACCACCATATATTAAGTAGGGAATCCTTTCCCCATTGCTTGTTTTTGTCAGGGTTGTCGAAGATCAGATTGTTGTAGGTGTGTGGTCTTATTTCTTAGTACTCTATTCTGTTCCATTGGTCTATGTGTCTGTTTTTGGACCAGTACCATGATGTTTTGGTTACTACAGCCTTGTAGTATAGTTTGAAGTCAGGTAGCATGACGCCTCCACCATTGTTCTTTTTGCTTAGGATTGTCTTGGCTATACTGGCTCATTTTTGGTTCCATATATTTTTAAATTAGCTTTCTTTTTCTAATTCTGTGAAGAATGTCAATGGTAATTTAATGAGAATAGCATTGAATCTATAAATTGCTTGGGGAAATATGGCCATTTTCATATTGATTGTTCCTGTCCATGAACATGGAATGTTTTCCATTTGTTTGTGTCCTCTCTGATTTCCTTGAGAAGCGGTTTGAGTTCTTGGAGAGGTCCTTCAGTTCCTCTGTTAGCTGTATTCCTAAGCTGTATTTTATTCTCTTTGTATAAGTTGTGAATGGGAGTTCATTCATGATTTGGCTCTCATCTTGCCTTTTGTTGGTATATAGGAATGCTAGTGATTTTTGCACATTGCTTTTTGTATCCTGAGAGTTTGCTGAAGTTGTTTATCAGCTTAAGAAGCTTTTGAGCTGAGACAGTGGTGTTTTCTAGATATAGGATCATGTCATCTGCAAACAAAGATAATTTGACTTCCTCTCTTCCTATTTAAATACCTTTATTTATTTCTCTTGCCTAACTGCCCTGACCAGAACTTCCAATACTATGTTGAAAAGGAGTGATGAGACAGGGCATCCTTGTCTTGTGCAAGTTTTCAAGGGTAAGGCTTCCAAATTTTACCCATTCAGTATGACGTTGGCATATGGTTTGTCGTATATGTCATATATGGCTCTTAATATTTTGAGGTATGTTCCTTCAATACCTAGTTTACTGAGAGTTTTTAACATGAAAAGATGTTTAATTTTATTGAAGGTCTTTTTTTTTGATTATTGAGATAATTACGTGTTTTCTGTCTTTAGTTCTGTTTATATGATAAGCTTATTTATTTTATTTTATTTTATTTTATTTATTTTTTTTTTTTTTGAGACGGAGTCTCGCTCTGTCGCCCAGGCTGGAGTGCAGTGGCTGGATCTCAGCTCACTGCAAGCTCCGCCTCCCGGGTTCACGCCATTCTCCTGCCTCAGCCTCCCGAGTAGCTGGGACTACAGGCGCCCACCACCTCGCCCGGCTATTTTTTTGTATTTTTTTAGTAGAGACGGGGTTTCACCGTGTTAGCCAGGATGGTCTCGATCTCCTGACCTCGTGATCCACCCGTCTCGGCCTCCCAAAGTGCTGGGATTACAGGCTTGAGCCACCGCGCCCGGCCCGCTTATTTATTTTTTATTGGAGTATTCATTTTGGGAATTTTCTTTGTAAGGCTTTTTACATACCATAATATTAACCTCTTCACTCTCTATTTTGCAGTTCCTCTCTTTTGCTCTTCAATTTTCTTCATAGTGTTTTTTTGTTTGTTTGTTTGTTTGTTTTTGAGACGGAGTCTCCCTCTGTCTCCCAGGCTGGAGTGCAGTGGCGCGGTCTCGGCTTACTGCAAGCTCCGCCACCTCCCAGGTTCAGGCCATTCTCCTGCCTCAGCCTCCCGAGCAGCTGGGACTACAGGCGCCCGCCACTACGCCCCGCTAATTTTTTTTTGTATTTTTAGTACAGACGGGGTTTCACTGTGTTTACCAGGATGGCCTCGATCTCCTGACCTCGTGATCTGCCCACCTCGGCCTCCCAAAGTGCTGGGATTACAGGCGTGAGCCACTGCGCCCGGCCCGTAGTGTTTTTACATTGAAAATAGGTTAACATTAATTTATTGAAGTTTACTGATGCTTCCCTTTTTTACTTCTGCCTTTGGTTTTTAAAAATTTCATTTTAAAACATGAAAGGGCTTGCTCTCTCAAAAACTGTTGCAGAGCACAATATATTCTCTTAGGCACTGCTAAGGCTATGATAAATCCAAGTTGTTTATTAGTATTGTAATTGTTAATGTAACAAGTGAGAGTTGTTACATCCATGGCATATTGTTGGAACCTGTCATACTCTGTGACTTGGAAGGGGACCCCTTGCTCTAACAACTCAAAATGAGTGGAATTAGAACCACAGAGCAGGGCTGCCAATGGACAGAGCCAGTGGGGCCTATGCCCCTGTGACTTCACACTTGCTCTGATTGGTGACTCTTCCTATTGTAGCTCCTTCTTCATATCCTTCTATTTATCCTGATAAACTCATAGCACACCTTGCTCCCAGGTATCCTCTATTGTGAATAAACTGCATCATGTAGGTCTTTCCTCCCATTGGGCATCATGTGCTTCTCCTCGCATTTCCCCAAATCAACTTCCTGGGTTCTAACCCTCAGTTACACAACTGTAGAATTGTCTTTTTAATTGGTTGAAGAATACTATCAACAACAAATAACATTTTTGAGTTTTTAAAAAAAATGCCAGAGACTCCTGTAACCACCCTTCATGTATAAACTCATTAAGTCATACAACCATTCCATGAAGTAGACATCATTATAATTTTCTCCATTCAACATCTAAGGAATTGGAGGCTTGGGCTTTTAAAGTTATCCAACTGGTAAGAGAAGAAGCCCTCTCCCCAGCTTCTTGCATTGAACATCTTCACCCCTTCCCTCTGTACTTCATGATAGTCAAGTTCCCCCACCTTATTTTCCCCTTTCTTTGTTGCCACCATGTCTGATACATGGCTGGCTAATATACTAAATCCACTCCAACCATCTCATCCTAACCTCCACTGGCATTAACTAAACCTACATTACCTTTTCATGGAAGCAGACAAGGTCTGCTTGTGGTCTCACAAGACAGTGACCTCATAAGATTAAAATACAGTATTTTAGTATACCTTTTCTATGTTTAGATATGTTCAGATACACTAATGCCATTGTGTTACAGCTGCCTAAAGTATTCAGTACAGTAACTTGCTGCACAGGTTTGTAGCCTAGATGTGATAGGCTATTCCATATAGCCTAGGTGTGTAGTAGGCCAGACCATCTAGGTTTGTGTAAGTATAGTCCATGATGTTTGCACAATGACAGAATTGCCTAGTGATGCATTTCTCAGAATGTGTCCCTGTCATTAATCAACACATGACTGTATATACTGTGAATATGGCCATTTATTTCATAGCTAAAATATGTATATAGGAATAACTCAAAATGTAGTAATTAATAACGAATTAATTGTGCTGGGATAGTGGATTGTGCATACTTTTTCTCCCTTTTTCTGGATTATCATTAGTTTTGATATGTTACTTTTACAATTAAAAGGAAGAAAAAGAATCACATAGTTCACATTGTTATTTTCTATTTACTTCCTGTTCCCCACTGTATTACATTGCCTTGAATGAAAAGCATTTTGTCTAGTATTCGCTGAAAATATAATAACACCATAAACATTCTATTTGTACAAGCCTGGTGTTGTAACAAGCTTAAAGTTATTTGGAAAGTGATATAAATGATTTTTCAGCTATTAACTTCGAATTTAGTTAATTATTATTATTATTACATAAAATTGGAACTCTTAAAGAACACAGAATTATTTTACTTTCCAAGCTTTCCATGTTTTTTTGCTTTCACAGAGTTTATTACTAAATTAATTCCCAATGAGTAAATATGCCACTAAGAGGATTGAGGCAATGTGGAAATTTATAGCTATTTGCACACTAACCAAATAACAACATCTAATATCAGTTATTTTATTTGAATTGAGTAAATCCATGTAAGCAAAACTAGATGTTTTTAAATTTTAAAATAGAAAGCATTTTGCCAGAGAAGACTAGTTCTAAAAATGGGGGAAAAGGCTGTCATGATAAAATTGTTCCTTGAATAAACAAACATTTTGCTAAAATTGTATTTCTTAGATTGGTTCATATAATAATTTTTCTTCCCCGTTTTGATTTACTTGATTTTAAAACATGTCTAACTAATTTAATCTAGAGTAGAAATGAAGTGCTATTTTTTAAATGTCAAGACAATTTTACAGCTTTCTCACTACTAAGTGATTTAGCATAGACTGTGTAAAAATGGTAAGGTGACAACATCCAGAGTCTGTCGGTGAAAAAAAAAAAAAAAAAAACTGCATTAATACCATTAATCACAAGAACAGAAGAATGCTCAAGAATACCTCCTCTTCATCTTTAATTTTTATTCTGATAGCCATCTACCACTTACCTGGCAAGATACAAAAGAAACACACACACTTGTTTCTTGCACTATCAACTCACAATATTTGGGGATACTGAAACAGTGGTGAGTATAATTTACAACCTCACATCCAACACTACCCAAGTAAAGAAGTCAGTAATCTTCCCTCATTTCTGCCCATTGCCACCAACCTTGAGATAACACTTATCAGTAAATCCACTGTTTCTGGTAAATCGTAATATGTAAATTCACTCCCTGAAAATTTCCTATAAACTTTAAGGAAAAACTAGTTTCATTACTAAGTATAAAATCAACATCACTTCCATGCTTTCATTAATTGATGACAATTTGGCCACCGGAAATAGCTACTCCTGGGAGAATTTTTCATTCTTAATTTTGATAGAAATGGTGGGTAACCCTTTAGTGGAAGTCCCATTAAACCTATCCCACAAGGAGTGTAAATTAGTTCAACCATTGTGGAAGATAGTGTTGCTATTCCTCAAGGATCTAGAACTAGAAATACCATTCGACCCAGCAATTCCGCTGCTGAGCGTGTATCCAAAGGATTATAAATCATTCTACAATAAAGACCCATGCACACATATGTTTATTGCAGCACTGTTCACAATAGCAAAGATTTGGAACCAATCCAAATGTCCATCAATGATAGAGTGGATTAAGAAAATGTGGCACATACACACCATGGAATACTTTGCAGCCATAAAAATGAATGAATTCATGTCCTCTGCAGGGACGTGTATGAAGCTGGAAACCATCATTCTCAGCAAACTGTCACAAGATCAGAAAACCAAATACCGCATGTTCTCATCCATACGTGGGAGTTGAACAATGAGAACACATGGACATAAGGAGGGGAATATCATACAACGGGGCCTGTCACGGGGTGTGGGGGTGGGGGAGGGATAGCATTAGGAGAAATACCTAATGTAGGTGACGCGTTGGTGGGTGCAGCAAACCACCATGGCACGTGTATTCCTATGTAATAAAACTGCACGTTCTGCACATATAACCCAGAATTGAAAGTATAAAAAATAATAATAAATAAAAATAAATTAATAAAAAGATAGGAAAAAAAAAACAAAAGAAAACCTATCCCAGAGGAAGCCTCACAAAATCTCCTAGCTGCCACTGTGATAGAGCTGACCTTAGAGTGAGCCGGCCTGTGATGTTACTGACTGTTTTAACTTCTTGGACATTTTGCCTTTCTTTTATACAGAGAAGAGATGTGGGGAAGGGGATAGGAGATACCCAGTTTCTGTATCCTTATAGATTTTCGCTTTCAGGCTGCCCTTCTAATATAACATGAAAGTGCTGATTTCTTTCCAAATCTAATCCAAAATAATGTTAAATAAGCCTGTTTACCTAGCAGTTATTGAATATTTATATTATGCTATTATGTAGGTCACCATATATAATTTTCATATTCCTTTGGATATATCATGTATATAGCAATCAGATTGAATAGAATCATACTTATTTCTAGAATTTTCCCATTCATGTAAAACCTGAAAAAAAATATTTTTTTCCAAATTTTCAGCCCTCAGTATGGAGCAGATTTGACATTTTAAAGGCAATTTAAATGATTATTATTTGCCTAGTAAATTCCCAAGATTCCTTGTATGCTCACACACTTTGCAATGAGATGAAATCGTGTGAAAAGCAGTGCACCTGGCGTTTATATCCAAAAGAGGTGTCGAGTTTAACTAAAATATACTTTAAAAAATTTCCTCACTGGTTTAAGCTTGATTTTAATACTATTTAACTCCTTAGTTAAACAAAAAATAACCATAAGAAATTCAATTTATGAGGTCTGAAGAAGTTTTGCTGGGCACAGCTAACAATTCCAGCCTATCTTTGTGTTCGCTGACTTATTAAGTGTCGTTTAGAATTGGATTAATTTTGGTCTCAACTCTCAGTCCTCATCACAATCAAAGTTGCTATTCACATAAGTCTTTCTTTGAATAGGCTTCAGAAACAAAGACTACTTATTCTACTCAGCTCTGATTAAGAATTTTATAGCACAGAGGGACAAATAATTGGGGTCAGACTTTTCAACTGCAGTACAGGATGAAGGGCAACAAAATCAACATGTGTCCGTCTGCTTTGAAGCTGCCATAATCATATTCAGTTTTTAACTCCCATAAAGAACAAATCTATTCATTACTCTTTTCTTTCTTTGAGACATTTTTTTTTATGATTACAGATAGGCAGGACCTTAGATAACTGGAAAAGAGCTCACAAAGTTGGTTTGAGGCTATCCTAAGACTGTCTTTGTCACTGTTACCCACCTAGAAATACTTGTATTGTTAGAGGATTGCAGCACTCTACTGATTGCCTTCCACTCCTCAGCTGTCTGTCTCCTGTACTTACCTTGTAGAAATGCAAAACCCCCATCGCTGTCAATGTGCCATTTCTGTAAACTACTACTTTCCATAACTACCCATTATTATAGGACAAAGTCTGGTTTCTTTAACTTCTTAACCAGTGTTTCCCATTTTCTGCCCCTTCTTTATACATACATTTCATTAAGTAATGACACTATGTTAATTGAGTTTTCATTTTACTGTTGTTTTAAGTACAGAGTTAAAATTTGTGGGTCATTTTGTATAAGGCCAATCAACAAGGTTAAAATATTAAATAATACAAAATGATATATTGGCATCAAAAATGCACTAGACTCTGTTTTAAACACACACACATACTTACTGAATCATCAGAACAACTTCATTTGTCCCTCATTTTACAGAGAAGGAAACTGAGGCACAGAAAACTAAATGATTTTCCCAAGGTCAAAGAGCTGGTAGGTAGAAGAGTGAGGATTCATACCCAAGCAACATGGCTCTCAGAGACTTTCAGTTTACCCACTGCATTCTGCTGCCTCTTTAGCTACTTCTGGGTGTTGATAATTATGACAAGCTATCAAAACCTTTAAAGAATGTCCTCATTCATGCAATTGTAGTGCATATTAATGAAAGGAGGAGGGGGAAAGGTGACATTCTCTTCCCCCAGAGACCTTATCAAGAACTTGTATTGGATATCAGGCTACAAGATTTGTGTCTCTCTACTTTCAGATTTCCTTTTGCTTGAAACTATTATTGTTACTTTTTCATTCCTGCAGCACATGCCGTTTGCATTCTAGCATTTCAATCTCAGCTACCCATAGTCAGCCATTGGTACATAATAATGCTTAGTCTTTGATGAGGGTAAAGGAAACCTTTCTCACATACTAAGAGGCTCTATTTTTCCTCCTCTAACTGCCAGCCTTATTTTGGCTTCTTTTTAGTGTTTTGGCAAGCATTTGTCATAAATCTTTGTGACTTTTGTTGAGAAAGTAGTAATTTATGATTCTGGTTCCATTTTAAAGAATAGAGTTACTTCCTTAGTGGCACCTTCACTATCTTCCTTAGTTACAATTACTTCAGTTCACTGCCTCTGAGTTGGTGGTGTGTCTCAAACACTTGGCCTTGTTTTTTTCTAGAAGTAATTCAACTACCCTTCTTGTTCTCTCTTCAACTCCTTCTATTACTTACATTGTGCCCAGTAAAGTGCAAGGGTCTGAAAGTGAAATTGAAGGTACCTACAGAATGAAGGAATGTTTATATAATTTTGTATTATAACATGTTATTAACATGATAGTAATATATTGTGAATATATTAATATCTAATATATCACATGTATGTGTATGTGTAGAAAGCCTCACCCACCCCACTGCTCTAAACATCTGTTTCAGAGGAGGATTTTGTAGACTTCACTTTGAAATAATAGTCCTCTTGAAATGCATCCCTCTAATTCAAAGAACGAGAACCCATTCATTACAATGTGAGTTGAAAAGTGGCATCAAGTTATCCCATGGACATCCCTGTATTGTAAATGAGGCACAGCTTTGTCACAGAGAGGCTGGAATTGAAATTGGAAAATTGGAAAAGAAGTTTCTTCTCTGTTTCTTGAGGATAAACCTGGTGCGTATTCTCTCTCTGTATCTCTCAACTACTTAGCTCCATTTTATCTCTCTCCATCTGTCAATTCTGTTTTCACATAGACCCGAATAAGGATGTAAATCCTAGCCTCAGTTATATAACAAGAATCATTTAATTGTTCCTAATTCAAAGTTTTTTACTTTTATTTTAGGTGTGGGGGTACTGCAAAGCTTTGTTAGATAGATAAACTCATGTCACAGGGTTTTGTTGTACAGATTATTTTACCATCCAGGAATTAAGCCCAGTACCCAATAATTATATTTTCTGCTCCTCTCCCTCCTACCACTCTCCATCCTCACATACACCCCAGTGTCTGTTGTTCCCTTTTTGTGTTTATAAGGTCTCATAATTTAGCTCCCACTTATAGGTAAGAACATGCAGTATTTGGTTTTCTGTTCTTGTGTTAGTTTGCTGAGCATAATAGCCTCCATCTCCATTCATGTTCCCACAAAAGACATGATCTTGTTCTTTTTTATGACTACATAGTATTTCATGGTGTATATGTGCCTTATCCAATCTGTCACTGATAAGCATTTAAGTTGATCCCGTGTCTTTGGTATTGTGAATAGTGCTGCAATGAACATTCACCTGCATGGGTCTTTATGGTAGAACGATTTTTACTCCTCTGGGTATATAATTCTGCTTTTAGCTCTTTGAGAAATCGCCATACTGCTTTACACAATGGTTGAACTATTTTCACTCCTAGTAACAGTGGATAAGTGTCCCCTTTTCTCTGCCACCTTGCCATCATCTGTTATTTTTTGACTTTTTAATAATAGCCATTCTGACTGGTGTGAGATGATATCTCATTGTGGTTTTGACTTGCATTTCTCTAATGATCAGTAATAATGAGCTTTTTTTTCCATATGCTTCTTGGCCACATGTATGTCTTTTGAGACGTATGTGTTCATGACCTTTGCTTACTTTTTAATGGAGTTGTTTGTTTTTTTCTGTAAATTTAAGTTCCTTGTAGACTCTGGATATTAGACCTTTGTCAGATGGATAGATTGCAAAAAATTTATTTCATTCTGTAGGTTGTTTGTTTACTCTGTTAATAGTGTCTTTTACTGTGCAGAAGCTCTTAAGTTCAATTAGATCCCACTAGTCAATTTTTTCCTTTCATTGTAATTGCTTTTGGTATCTTTATCATGAAATCTTTGCCTGTTTCTATCTCTAGGGAGGTATTGCCTAGGTTATCTGCCGAGGTTTTTATAAGTTTAGGGTTTTACACTTAAGTCTTTAATCCCTCTTGATTTAATTTTCCTGTATTGTGTAAGGATGGGGTCCAGCTTCAGCCAGTTATCCCAGCACCATTTATTGAATAGGGAGTCATTTCTCCATTTTTCTCTGTCAGCTTTGTCGAAGATCAGGTGGTTCTAAGTTTGTGCACTTATTTCTGGGCTCTCTATTCTGTTCCATTGGTCTAGGTGCCTGTTTTTGTACCAGTATGATGCTGTTTTTGTTACTGTGGCCCTTTAGTATAGTTTGAAGTTTGGTAATGTGATGACTCTGGCTCTCTGGCTTTTTTTTTTTTTTTTTTTTTTTTGCTTAGGATTCCTTTAGCTTTTTTGGTTCCATATGAGTTTTTTTTTTTTTTTTTTTTTTTTTTTTTTTTTTTGAGACGGAGTCTCGCTCTGTCGCCCAGGCTGGAGTGCAGTGGCGCGATCTCGGCTCACTGCAAGCTCCGCCTCCCGGGTTCACGCCATTCTCCTGCCTCAGCCTCCCGAGTAGCTGGGACTACAGGCGCCCGCCACCTCGCCCGGCTAATTTTTTGTATTTTTAGTAGAGACGGGGTTTCACCGTGGTCTCGATCTCCTGACCTTGTGATCCTCCCGCCTCGGCCTCCCAAAGTGTTGGGATTACAGGCGTGAGCCACCGCGCCCGGCCCATATGAGTTTTAAAATAGTTCTTTCTAGTTCTGTGAAGAATGTCTTTGGTATTTTGATAGGACTAGCATTGAGTCTGTAAATTTCTTTGGGCAGTATAGCCATTTTAATTATGTTGATTTTTCCTATCAATGAGCATGAAATGTTTTTCTATTTATTTGTGTCATCTCTGATTTCTTTGAGCAGTGTTTGGTAATTCTCATTGTAGAGATCTTTCACCTCCCTGGTTAGCTGTGTTCTTGAGTACTTCATTCTTCTTCTGGCAATCATGAATGGGATTGCCTTTATGATTTGGCTCTCAGTTGGCTGTTGTTGATGCATAGGCAGACTGATGATTTTTATACATTGATTTTGTATTCTGAAACTTTGACGTTTTCCAGCTGAAGGAGCTTTTGGGCCGAGATTATGAGGTTTTCTAGATACAGAATCATGTCGTTTGCCAAGAGAGTTTGCCTCCCTCTCTTCCTATTTGGATATCCTTTATTTCTTTCTCTTGTCTGATTGCTTTAGTTAGGATTTCTTTTAATTCAAATATTACTTAATTTATATATTTAATTCAAATACTTGTGAGAAAGAGAATTCGATTAACTTTTCCTACCCCTTGTGTTATTTTATCCTGGATCTCACATCCACCTTTGGTCCATCTCAGGTCCAGTCAGCTCTGATTCATGTCTGCTGATACCAATAAAGCAACAGAGGCTCTGTATGTGTGTGTGTGTATGTGTGTGTGTGTGTGTGTGTGTGTGTGTGTACATAGTAAATGAGAAATGAATTTTAAAACTAAACTATCCAGTTTTTCTTTCATTAATTGTTCTAGAGAGGTTTGTGAGTATTGTTATAACATTCTTAGATTATACTCATTGGTAATCTGTCCTAATCAGTCCTCTCAATGAGTATTTAGCCATTAAATTGTAGTGTGATTAAGTAAAATACTATATTTTAAGTTATATCCATTACAAACTAAAGTAATGCCATTACATAAGGAGTAATCAGAAGAACTTTTGAGCCTCTACATTATTATAGGAAAGGAATCAAAACTACAACAAAAAACAAAAATATGACAATTAAATGAGATGAAAGGTGCCTGCCACAATGTTTGACATATAACTGGTGATTTAAAAAATTAGCTATTATTTTAATAATACTAAGTATATGACCCTGTTCCCAGAAGTTTGCTTGGAAATTAAGAACTCTTACTTCCAGATAATCCCCTACCCCTTTCTTTACATATCTGAATTTTCTCATTTTTCAAAGTTAACCTCAATCACTACTTCCTATGTGAAGGTATAGCTTATCAATCAAGGCTCACACATGAAACCCAATTGACTTTATTTTTCATCAGGTACTTCATTTGGATGATACACAATATTTATATGTTGTACAATGTACAGCTATTTGTAATCTTGCATATTATTTACTTTTATTATTTATTTTATTTTTATTATTTATTGTATTTATTATTATTTGTATTTTTATTTTTTGTATGTCTGTGAGCCCTCATTCTATACCTAAATTGTGAATATCCTGAAAACAAAGTCTAACACACAATATCCATCATTGCACCATATGTTTGGGGGCAAGCATTCATATGATTTGTAGCAGGAATTTGTAAATAATTGATTTTAAAAGGAATTTTTTTTCAGTGGAATGGGACAAGGAAATGAAGTAGTTTTAATAAAATTTTAATTTGAGATTTAAATTTGTTAAAAACTATTTTCTATGACATAATGTTTGTTGTCCTCAGTTATATAGCTAGGTTTTTAGGAATTATAGGACTACTGAATAACTGAATACTCTTGTTCCTTTCCATGTCTTAGATTTTAGTTTATTTCTGCACACACATGCACACACACACACACACACACAGAGATTTCTTTCCTAAAATGATCATTAACTCCTCCAGAATTTTTGTGGCAAGCCACAATTATAAATAAATGTCTCAATTTTGCTAGTAAAGTTCAATTTTGAAACTTGATATGCTTTTTTGATCATCTGACGTTTATATATTGCTAACGTGTTCAATCACTTCCACATGAGAGATGGATGAAGAAAAAGTCCAAATAATTATTTAGTTTTAAAACTTTCTAGGCAAAAATATCACTTATTTTAGTCATTTGATTTTTTTATGCTCCATTTTTTAAAAAAATGCTTCATTGTTTGCATCACATCAGTGTTTCCAAAACTTCTACATTGATAGTAATCATTTGGAACATGAAGCTTCCTGTCTTTCCCTGGGAGATTCTGAGTCAGCGACTCTTAGGTGGAAGTTGTAATTTTAACAACAGTTTGTATTTTTAAATGTAACTTATATTCTGGCAGAATTTTATATTTTTAAAAAGTACCTCAGGCAATTCCTAACATCCAGGAAGTTTGGAGAAACATCTGTATGAAGCAGTTATTCTTCTTGTCTGTTTCCATCATTCCTAGTTACAAATCTTTGTGGCATCACCTAACATAATCACTAGTCTTATTGAGAACACCTCTTGCAAGTTGGATTTAAAGGAAGCAAAGCAATTAGAGTTTATTAAGCTTATTTTAATGGCAAAGAAAATCACTCACCTAAAAGTATTGCTAGCTGTTGAATTGTCTTCATTGCTTATAAGATATTTCTAAATAGAACAATTTACTGTCCTCAATCAATTATGTAGGGATCTTACAGATTTTATTTCAGGAACTATCCTGAAAGCACATTACTCATCTATAGGTTTCTTTTGTTATTGTTGTTATTTCAATCCTTTCAAAGTGCTCTTTGAAATAATTTTAAATGGGTTTCTGGGAAAAGTGGATAGCTTTGAACTTCAGTAGTATGGTTCATGTCACATGAAAATAAGAAAATGGGGATCATTTGTTGTTCAGTTCTTTTCAATACATACCTACCTCTGGTCTTCTTTTATTTTTATTTTTTTCATTTTTGCTGCCTACTTGTAGTTCAATCTGTAATCCACAATCATTACAGGTATTCTTGGGGCTTGAATATATTTGAACTGCTGGGCACAGAGCCTGTAAAGGAGAGGATGCTCACAGTGGGAAACCATTTTCCTGATAAATAAATGTACCACAGAAAATTTAAATTGCTTCCATTTTTTCACAGTGCTATTCTGTTAGTAAAACTAAGACATGTTCTTCGTTGTTATTTCTAGGTTTGAATCCCCTCTGTTCTAAGAGCTGTACAATTCTCTTTCTTATTTCTATTTTGAGTAAGAAGTTTGACCAAATGTTCTTCCTGGTGCAGCTGCCTGGACCCTGCTGTTGTGGTTTTGTGCTTCCATCTCATGGTAGATACACACACACACACACACACACACACACACTTTTTTTTATCTTGGACTACATGGAATGATGAAAGTATTTAATTTTGACTCTTTCATTGAAGTAATTAGGAAACTCTAGGGTTATTCTGATTTGACTCCGTATCTAGCATCCCTGGTCCTATCCTCTTAGCTGTTAATGATTGCCATTTGTGTAAGGTGAGTTCTTAAAACAGAGTTTTTACTGATAAGCAATTTTATACTTGTACAAAATTTATTCCCTCAGATTTCAAAAAACAATATTTGAAGATATTCTTTTAAAAAAATCAAACTGAAAGGAATTCCTTTATAGGATGTAAAACTCTGTGAAATAAATAGCATTCTATACATTTCTTATTTAAAGGTTTATAATTAATGTGTTTAGACAACAGTGCGTAAAATTAATATATGCTCTCAGTCTTGGGTTGTCTGCATTTCTGATGATGGGACTTGTTGGCCTGTATGGTTTTAGAGTCATTCCAAGGTGAAAAATGGATCAGGAATACTCATATTATTGTTTGTCATAGTCTATTTGATAATCACCACCTAGAACCAGGGACCTCCTGGGTTCTGTTTTCAGTACACCATGGCATGCTATTATGTAATATCCCATCTTCTAAAGAGGGCACATCTTTGGATGAACTTCATGGTGAGACCTGAGTTGTGAAAATATTACTGTATAAAATTGTATATATTATCTCCCAACACTTAATAAAACTTTCTTGTTCATCTTTTGTTAGGAATTTTGCAAAAATTTGTATATCTTTTTCCCGTTTTTATAGTAATTTTTTCCCCTCTCTTCTCTTTGTGTCTCATCTAAATGAGTAAGTCTAATGTTTTTCTAAAAATAGAAAGGCAAAAATACACCAAATTGTAAACGTTGTAATACAGTACTTATATTTTACATTTCTTCTCTCAGTTATAACCTTTCTTTTGTTTCTACTTAATCCTCAGACTATTTTGAAATCACTTCAAACCTTCTTTACGGCCGGGCGCGGTGGCTCACGCCTGTAATCCCAGCGCTTTGGGAGGCCGAGGCGGGCGGATCACAAGGTCAGGAGATCGAGACCACGGTGAAACCCCGTCTCTACTAAAAATACAAAAAACTAGCCGGGCGCGGTGGCGGGCGCCTGTAGTCCCAGCTACTCGGGAGGCTGAGGCAGGAGAATGGCGTGAACCCGGGAGGCGGAGCTTGCAGTGAGCCGAGATCGCGCCACTGCACTCCAGCCTGGGCGACAGAGCGAGACTCCGTCTCAAAAAAAAAAAAAAAAAAAAAAAAAAAAAAAACCTTCTTTACTCTTTTTTTCCTTCATGAACCCATGTTTACAGGCAGAGCAGGAAAAGCATTTACTTATGACTTATGATCATTTAAAGAATCAAAGTTTGTAATGCCTAAAACAGGAACAAGATGTCCTCAGAGTATTTCCTGTATTAGGCGTATCTACAAAGAGAATTAAATCTTTTAGGAGTCAATTCTAATAATGATGATGAGTGAGAATGAAGAAAATGGTATCACCTTTCATCATAAAATATTAGAATCAGATCAAATGAAAATATTTTGAAAATTTGAAGTTAAAAATAACAGATACAAATTAAGGTAGACAGCCACTACTATATTGAGAAATCTACTCTTGATCATTCAAAAATAAATTGCCTGGTTTGAAAAATTTAAATCTGTTCTTCTTTTCCTACTTCTGGTCACTACTCTGAAAATAATTCTACTTCATAGCATTTTTATAGAACTTGGGATAAGCAGCTACCATAACACATAAATCAGTACATCTTGGTATTAATTCCATAACAATTTGATAAGAATAATAGTGTTTGAGACAGAGAATAATGAACGAAAATGCAGTTAATTTGAAGTTTTCCTTTCAATATGTAATTTCACTTTAAGAGTTTTATATATCTTGCTATAATTGTCTCCTACTGATAAAACACACACACACACACACACACACACACCCCTACACAAAGGAGAAAGCAGGAAAAAAGAAAGAGAGAGAGAGAGAGAGAAAGAAAGAAAGAAAGAAAGAAAGAAAGAAAGAAAGAAAGAAAGAAAGAAAAAGAAAGAAAGAAAGAAAGAAAGAAAGAAAGAAGAAAGAAGGAAGGAAAGAAAGAAGGAAAGAAAGAAAGAAGAAAAAGAGAGAGAAAGAAAGGAGGGAGGGAGAGAGGAACAGAGGGAGGGAAGGAAAGAAGGAAGGAAGGTAGGAAGGAGAAGATGGAAGGAAGATGACTGATTGAAAAATCTCACAATTCTGAAAAAAAAAAAAGATGAAGCTAATGGTTAAACACTAACCACAATATAAGAGGAATTCTTCATGCTCTAAAATAGTACAACCCAGACTCCTATATTCTTGGGGATGTAGGACCTGTACTACGGAGAAAACCAGGCCACTGTCTTATACCCCCAACCTCCAGAAACTATGCCAGCCTTCGGAGGTAATCCTTCTTGAGAAAGTAAGAGTCGTTTTCCTTTCACCCATCATCAGTAAGTCAACAATTCAAAGACATCAAGAATAATGGAGGGGAAATTGATGGCATCACATTTCCTTCTGGAGGTGTATTTCCAGCATAAAGTGTTCTGCAGAACAGTAGAAATAGGCTGAGCCATAGGGATTTAGAGATTTTTCTGGTCAAAGAATTATAGACTGACTCAATTTCACTAGGACATAAATACTTCTCTCCCTAGTTAAAGAATTATTGAAGGGCAGAAGAAAATATACCTTCATCCCACAGAATTATACTAGATAAATTTCTGGTCATTGCTGGAAATTGAACTGAAAGTACTGCATCTCAGCCCTGCCAAAAAGTGGTATATTCTTTCAGTCCCAGAGGACAACAAGAGTACAAAGATTAATTCACACATTCCTTTCTTCAGTTGGAAAACTTTTTCTTGTTTGTTTATTGTATATAGTAAGGGTGCACCTTGATGATTTGATGTGTTAATGTTGTGAAATAATCACCACAACCTAGCTGATTAACAGATCCATAACCTCTCATAGTTACGTCTCAGTGTGTGCTGACAATACTTAGGATCTATCCTCTCAGCACATTTGAAGTATACAGCAGAGAGTTGTTACCTATGGTCACAATGCTACACATTAGCTCTCCAGAACTTACTCATACAGCATAACCGAAACTTTGTACCCCTTCACCAACATCTTTCCATTTGCCCCTCCCTGCAGTCCTTCCCAACCACCAGTTTACCCTCTGCTCTCACCATACACAAAAATCAACTCAAAATGGATTGAAGATTTAAATGTAAGACCTGAAACAATAAAACTTCTAGAAGGAAACATGAGGGGAAAGCTGCTTGATATTGGTCTTGGCAATGATTTTTTGCATATGATGCCAAAAACAGGCAACAAAAGCAAAAACGTAAGTGGAACAACATCAAACTAAAAAGCTTCTGTCCAGCAAGGGATACAACCAACAAAGTGAAAAAGGCAACTGAATAGGAGAAAATATTTACAAACCATATGATTGGTAAAGAATTCATAGCCAATATATATATAAGAAACACATATAACTCAGTAGCAAGAAAACAACCTGATTTAAAAATGGACAAAGTGCCTGAATAGACATTTTCCCAAAGAAGACTTACAAATGGCCAACAGGTGTACTCTCAATATGTCATTAACCAGGATATCATGACAAGATAAAAAAATATATATATATATATGGGGGAGACATCTTATGAAAAAGATAAAAAAATTAAATTAATTGCATAAAAATGAACAATATCCTCTTAACCACTTGGAAGAAGAATGAACTTGTGAAAATAATTTAATAACAGTAGATGATTTTACAAAATATCTGCTCTCGTCATTAGAAAAAATAATAAAAATTCAAACAAATGAACAAACAAAAACAAAAAAATATGACCCTGTGGCCTGAGAGGGAAAATCATTAATAAAAGGTTAAAATTATGTTTAAAGCACATAGACGGACTCAGACTAAGATTTTTTTAAAAAAGGAAATAAACTAAATTTTTTTAAGTAGCTGAAAAAGAAAACGAAAGTGACATAATTAACTCCAAATTCGAGGCAAAGAACAGTCAAGTTAACATTGTACAGTATAAGTCATATTGAGGAACACTGTTAGAAGTTTTCTCAGAGTGTCTTCTTTGGAAACAGTATATTATCTCCTCTCTCTCTAAACATTTTTGTTTTCTAATTTATTGTTTATACCATTCCAGAATGGCTTACCACATAGCATCTTGAATTCAAATTTCTTCATGTCTTAATTCTCAATTGTATTTTAATTTATGAGGGTAATGAGTTTGTTCTAGTGTGTTTCTCATTGCATTTATTAAATATTTGCAGAAAGCGTGCCTTTTAAAATGCATGCTCTCAAGCAATATACCTGTCTAACAAACCTGCACGTATATTCCAGAATCTAAAATAGGAATTGAAATTATTTTTTTTAATGCATGCTGTTTGATAATATATGACTAATATTTCCTTTTATGGGAGAACACATTCCAAGAAGAAACACTAAATTTTCTCATTCAAAGTTGGTAGTATAATATATATATATTAAAATATTTACCATCAGTACAATTATCTAACTCCATTAACTAATTCAGAACTTTTGACTGTGTGTTGGCTCATATGTGCTTTATCAGAATATTCCCTCATTAATCTCTCTAACACCAAGTTCAGCCAGTTGTTGTGGTATGTCAGCTTTGGTTCTAAAGATCTTATTATACTGACTAATCTAGAATATCTGAGGTGCTGACTAGAGTCTACATATAGCATGAGGGTTTTGTTTTGTTTCTGTTTTTGTTTCTGTTTTTGTTTTTTTGAGTATGTTTTGAGTGTTTCTCTTAAGTAAATTTATTCAGTAAGACCTAGTGCTACTTGTAACCAGAACATACTCACAGAGTCACTATATTTCTATTGCTCCTATATCAGCAACTTTGAGAAAAGAAGCCCTTTAATTTCAGACATATTTCTTTCTTCAAAGAGTTTATTCCATTTAATCATGTGCATTTATTTATCTCTCACATAAGGGCATTCTAACGTCCCATTTGTCTTCTGATTTGTCCACTATCTTATCGTTTGACACCTATATAACTCTTTTAAAAGGTAAACAATTGGCCGGGCATGGTGGCTCATGCCTGTAATCCCAGCACTTTGGGAGGCTGAGGTGGGCAAATAACCTGAAGTCGGGAGTTTGATACCACCGTGACCAATATGGAGAAACCACGTCTCTACTAAAAAAAAAAAAAAAAAAAAAAAAAAATTAGCCAGGCGTGGTGGTGCATGCCTGTAATCCTAGCTACTCGGGAGGCTGAGGCAGGAGAATTACTTGAACCTGGGAGGCGGAGGTTGCAGTGAGCCGAGATCATGCCATTGCACTCCAGCATGGGCAATAAGAGTGAAACTACTTCTTGAAAAAAAAAAAAGTAAACAATTCAATTTTCTTGCTCACGTTGACTCAACTGTCTATTTTAGGATAAGCATTATAATTCTTTCTTGACAACCTTTCCATTATCTCTTAATAATCTAAAATATTATATCCCCTAAAGCCACATAAAAGGCAATAGAAATAGAGGGCTTGTCCTTCCCTCCTCTCCTTCTTTGGCTTGCAACACTTGTTACAAACTCATTCAAGAAATCTCAGTTTTTTTTTCACAGTCCATTCTCACTCACTCATATTCTTTTTTTTTTTTTTTTTTGAGACAGAGGCTTGCTGAGTCACCCAGGCTGGAGTGAAGTGACATGATCTCGGCTCACTGAAACCTCTGCCTCCTGGGTTCAAGCAATTCTCGTGCTTCAGCCTTCCGAGTAGCTGGGATTACAGGCGTGTGCCACCACAGCCAGCTAATTTTTGTATTTTTAGTAGAGATGGGGTTTCACCATGTTGGCCAGGCTGGTCTCGAACTCCTCACCTCAGGTGATCCTCCCACGTCAGCCTCCCAAACTGCTGAGATTACAGGCATGAACCACCGCACCCGACCCCAATGCTTTTTTTTTTTTTTTTTTTTTTTTTTTTTTTTGAGATGGAGTCTTGCTCTGTCACCCAGGCTGGAGTGCAGTGGCCGGATCTCAGCTCACTGCAAGCTCCGCCTCCCGGGTTCACGCCATTCTCCTGCCTCAGCCTCCCGAGTAGCTGGGACTACAGGCGCCCGCCATCTCTCCCGGCTAGTTTTTTGTATTTTTTTTAGTAGAGACGGGGTTTCAACGTGTTAGGCAGGGTGGTCTCTATCTCCTGACCTCGTGATCCGCCCGTCTCTGCCTCCCAAAGTGCTGGGATTACAGGCTTGAGCCACCGCACCCAGCCCCCAATGCATTCTTAAAAGCTAAATAATATATATTCGTACACACCTTCATGCTCATTTTGGCTTATTATTTTATACAACAGAAATGTTACAAGTTGCTTCATTATTCTCGTCTGTATAATGTCCATGCTTTATCATCTACTGTTCATATTTTTAAAAGGTGTTGCATGATATTGTTTTCTCATCTTTCTAGACTATTTAACAAAGCTGAATGAAGCGATTATATACATATAAATGCCTTTCAATCACACTGTTATATCCACTTCTCCACTGTGGTTATTAGTGTTCGTTTGTGAGTGCTAGCTTCCCAACAGTCCCCATTTCCAGGAGTGAATGTCTCCTGGTTATTCATATTTAATCTTTTCTCAAAGTCATCTTTGCTTGGAAGAATGTGCAATTATCTCACTCAGAAGAATGGATTCCAGACCTGCAGACATCCTGAAAGAAAATTTTTTATCATTCATGACTTCAGGTAATCATTCAACACACTTTCAGATCTTTAATTCCAGCCGTTTTAATAGGTACCCATAAGCTAACATCTCAAACAGAATCTTTTTATCAAGACACCACCGCTACTGAACTTGAGAAATTATTATAAGCTCAGAGAATCAGGTACATGTGTAAAAGCTTATTCTTACAGAATGTGAAAACTGTATACACAGTTTTAAAAACAAAACAGAGAATGAATACTAATATTGTATTGATACCTTAAGGACATTAAATAGTACTATTGAATTAGCTTGTAGGTGATTTTGGTTCTACGTTTTATATATTTAAATTACTAAAGAAATACTGAGGTTATAAATGTACAATGGCCCAGTCATTCCTCATCCTATAAGGCAGAATGTAAAACATCATGATTTATGATAAACGATACTGCCTGTTTTTCACCCAGCTTCCCCTTCATCGTAAATAAATGTTGATGCAGTTCAGAGGGAAAGGAAAGTCTGTCACATGAATGCCATTTGCTCTGTCAGACATCAAAAATTAAGAGTCGGCTGCCTATGACACTCTCCCACCTCCCTGGATGAAATGCAAGTGTCAATCAATCACACGGATCAGCAACCTAAAGAACAAAGAGGCTACATTTATTAAGCTAAACCTCCCTACTGGGGGCCGTTTTCACAATTCTAGTAGCAGAGGGAGTATATATAATATGACAAATCGAAGATTTCAAAGAAATGTCTGCTATAATTTTAGCATGACATTTAACATCTGCTACCTCATCTTTTAACATGTTCATCTACATGGCTTAATATTCCACGAGATTAGAAGACTCACAGGAGCAAAGTTATCCCTTCCCATTTCATCAGCTAACTCCAGTTCATGGAACTCACTGCACCTGATAGGTGTCAGTGCTCACCCAAAATCAGATCTCATCAGACGTTTCCAACTGCTTTCACCTTTTTAGCTCCTTTTATGAACTGGCTGTAGACTAGCCAATTATTCAGAGCTTGACAAAGGATTTCAGATAATTCTATAATTAAAACAACTCTTATCAGAATGACCGCTCTAAAATTTAGTTAACTAATATTCATAAGATCTTTGTTTTTTTGGCTTGAAATCGTGAGATTTCAAATCTTGTACTTTTCAATTTGGCTCGTAGATGATGATTAGAGTTAGACAGTCATCTGATCAGGAGGGAAGAAATTACCAAGAAGAGTGAGAAATGAGTAAAACAGTCTTCTAGACAGTTCAAGATTTACTCAGAATTTACTATGTGAGGGAGATGATTATGACACTTATTTGGGTTATCTTTCACTGAGTAACAAATCACTCCCAGATTTAGTGTCTTAGAATGACACAAATTTATTATTTTTCACAAGTCTGCAATTAGAGTTTTGAATTTGTCAAAGACAAAAGACTTTAATATGCTTTGAAACTCTACAGCACTCCTTTGTAAGGAAAATTTTTATATTTAAATATGAGAAGGCAAAGGAATTTAAGAAATACGACAAAGCCGGAATAATCAAAAGTAAAACTCAGGCCTCATCATCAGTTGATCATACTTGAAAAGGTAGCCTTTACTTAAAGTTACTCTTTTGACATTTCTTCCATTTCTATAAATGTATATATTAATAGAGCATGTAATAAATTATAATATTATTACAGAGCCAGACCATATGAAATACTTTAAACTTTATTAGAAAATGAGAAATTATTATAATTTTTTTTTTTTTGAGACGGAGTCTCCCTCTGTACCCCAGGCTAGAGTGCAGTGGTGCGATCTTGGCTCACTGCAAGCTCTGCCTCCTGGGTTCACGCCATTCTCCTGCCTCAGCCTCCCGAGTAGCTGGGACTACAGGTGCCCGCCACCGCGCCTGGCTAATTTTATGTATTTTTAGTAGAGACAGGGTTTCACCGTGGTCTCGATCTCCTGACCTTGTGATCCTCCCGCCTCGGCCTCCCGAAGTGCTGGGATTACAGGCGTGAGCCAGAAATTATTATAATTTTGATAACTTAAGATAGATTGTTATAATTAACCCCAAATTATTAGTGACATAATATAATAAAACTATATATTTCCC
The DNA here is from genome assembly GCF_024542745.1 of Macaca thibetana thibetana. Lineage (NCBI taxonomy): Eukaryota > Metazoa > Chordata > Mammalia > Primates > Cercopithecidae > Macaca > Macaca thibetana. The sequence continues at coordinate 60,182,414 of NC_065584.1, forward strand.
AGCAGTACAACAGTTACTCTAATGTGCACGTAAAGTTGGTGGCCTTCCACAATGTGACTCATGGTCTCACATGCCTTCAGTCTATGTCTCTACCTTCCCCTAGAACAATGTAATTTTTGCCTTTTAACCAAAGCACAAAAAATGAGAGCATGGTAAAGATATAAGAATTTCTTAGCTATTTTGTCTTAGAACTAATAAATATCCCTTCTGTTAACATTATATTAGACAATTAGTTAAATGACCCCATCTAGAATGCAATGGAACTGGAAAATATATCCTTGGCTAGACTAGTGCTAAGGAGCAACAATTCTGTTTTTAAAGAAGAGCACAAATCTTTGGTAGACCGCTGGTCATTTTAGTTGCAGTATGGTAAAAATCTGTGGTTTGGAAGAATTCCTAAAGGTCATCTGATATAACTATATGTCTGATGGTTGAGTCCTTTTTATGAAATCCAATAATTTTAAGAGTAACTAAAAATGTCTTAAAGTTTTCATAGGATTTACTTTTGTCATGAAATAGTTGATTTCATTCATTGTTACCTTTATTCACATTCAAGTTTCTTCTGCATTCAAGTAATATGGCAAAATACTATATAATCTACAGGTCATCAAATCTATTTATTGGATCCCTTCAGCCAAATATGGGGAATCTTGTGAGCATGTTTTGAATGTGTACATCATGCATTAATGTGTGTAAGTTTGTGTGTGAGGGGAGGCATTGAGAAACTTTTGACCTGCTTCTACATGTGTGATAGCCTGCTTATTACCACTCAACACTGCTTTTTCCATCTTTAAAGAATTGTGTTCAAAATATTTGTTTTTAGCTATTAAAAACAAGTCTTTTTGAAGATTTTGCCCTTGAAATTGTACACCATATTGAGCAAATCTAGTGCCTCTCCATAATGGCATCCCTCAAAATGTACCCAAAGAAGTTATCTATCTCCAATTCCTTCAAACCAGTACAAGATATACGTTCTGACTATTCTCATCATTCTCCTCCGAACATTACTGAGTCTTTCCAAGGACTTCTCTTCTTTGTCTGGATATATTTCCATTTGCTTAATTTGTGTCAGTGTGGGGAAATGGCGAACATTTTATTGTAGCATATATTACTGCATTTTCATTTACATAGAGGAGGATAAAAAAAATCCACTGGGCAGGACCAAAATCTCATTATATTGAACAGCTAGCTGCCTAATGTATTCACTGTTATCCCTATGTAGTTAACAAAGATGCACAGTGACTAAAACTGTCTTTATTACTACGTAGGTTTTTGGCCCATTAAATGCATCTATTTTCTCATCTTGGTAGACTGTCACATATACGTTAGCCTCAAAGATTCCTTTAGTTTATGTTAAGATTAGAAGGAAGCTTTAGCAGTCAGTTCCACATTCTCTTTTCCCAGAACCATATCCTGTTATCTGTGCAGCTTCCAAAGACAGGAAAATCTGGTTTTCTCAGAGTCCATTTTAATATACCAGGTATATATGTTGGAAGTGAGCAAAGTGATCAGGAAAAAAATCAAAAAAATCTTTTCCTTTCAAATCTATTTATGATCACTTCATTCCTTCCACAGATTCACTAAAGTTTTTCCCTTACCCCACTGTCCTCCTTTGAGTATTCTTAAAGAACCCTTGATATACTTGATTCAAATTAGAGATCATCTTCCCTGAGTAGGAGAGAATGACCTCCAGCTACTTCCTAAGGTTATAATATATGATGTTTAGCAAATCTTTAAAATCTGCAGGTAGTAAGCCTTATTTCAGTGATTAGGAAGGAGGATTCGGAGGGTTGTAGTAGTGGAGACAGACAGGGAAGAGTCCACTGAAGTGCCTTTTCTAGGGAGTAGCTGCCATTTTAGAGTCCCTTTTGTGGTGAGTCATGGTCACTGGCATATGTCATCTCTCTCAGATGAGTTAGAGAATAGAAGTTGAGAGCACCTGCCCTACAGAAATGTTAATTTAATGGTGCCTCAGCTAAGTAAGAATTTTTAATTTGAATCCTTAAGGTTATTTGAAAAGCAAGTCCTTCAGTTCTCTATTCCATTAACCTTTATTATACATTCCAATCACAATCACTTGAAAAAATTAAACTATTCACCATTTTTTTGCAACAATTGCAGTTCCCTTCAGCTTGAAAATAAGCAGTCCTTATTCATATTAACTAATACATTTTTTCCCATTATTATAAAGGCTATATGTAACTGTCCTGAAGATCCTAATGCATCACATTGTAGTCAGTTCTCAAAAATGTCTTCATAAATTCTCATAGATGCAATAAGAATAATTCAGAATGACAGCTGATGAAAAACAGATGTTATCATTTGACACTGAGATTTTTAAATTTTATCCTTACATTTCGTTTGGAGAGTCTCTTCAGTATCTTTAATAATGTTAATGATGTCAGTGTCAATACAGCAGTGCTTGGAAATTATTTCCCAATTTCTGACTAGCAGCTCCTCTGCAACTTATTTGAGGCTGGAAATAGATGATGCTCATTTAAATCTGATCTGTGAGATCTACCTTTCTTCTGATTGTTTTGCCTTGGGGGATGCTATTTTACGTGTTTCAAAAGATTTTGCTTAGAGAAAATAAAGGGAGAAAAATGACAGCTCTACAAAGTGTAATATTTAAATGCATTGAGGGTCTAATATTTGTTACCACATGATAAGTCCCATTTTTAAGAAAGGAGTAAACCTCAAATCCATTTACCATATAAAAAGCTATCTGTACAAAAAAAAACCTTCAAATGAAGATAGATATTAAGAAAAAAGAATCTGTGTGGTAATGCATGTGTTAATTATATGGAAACATTGCACTATATATATAGAGAGAGAACATTGTGCACAATAATTGCATCAATTTTATGTCAATTTTTAAAAAGTGGTAACTAAATTGGAGCAAAAGAACATATAGGTTATCTGTGTGTCAATGATGACTGCAAAAAAATGAAAGAATTTGAATTTATGGAGTCTTGTTTAGGCTATGACAAATTTTTTTTCACATTTTTAGGTAGCAACTGTTTTTAAATCATGGTTTTTTGTTTGTTTGTTTGTTTTATAAGAAAGCACATTCTGACCAAGATTCTGGAATATTTTCACAAAGCATAAAAAAGTTGGTGAATGTCAGCCTAGGTAGCTTTGCTTTTGCTCTGCATGATTATGTATATTTAGAAAACCTGAAACTATTTTTTTATTCTATCTTTCATGTTACTTTTTGGCTATGTAGTTAGCTACAAAATCAGATACTAGTATTATATGACTGTCTCTAGCTATAGTTTTAATGTTATTAACCTCTTAAGTGTGTTTAACTGTCTCTGTTAAATCTATGTAATTTAAGAAGGTAAACTAAATGATTTCTAAGTTTACTTTTATTTACAAACAAAAATTTATGCTCCTTTGAAATAAAACAGTCACTGTGGCCAATTCTCATCAGTCCCTACTTATGAAAAGACTGTAATAGGCACAAAAAATAGTTAAGAATATGTTCTAAATTGATTTATAGTAGAGGTGAGTCTAATAGTCTACTTTGCTCCTTCTGTAGCAAAGTCTTCATTTATTTCTGCTTGAGACCCATATGAAAGTCGAATGTAAAATATGAAATCTGCTTTTGTGGGTATAATAGTGTTTAAATGAAAGTATACTCTTTCAGACACAAATAGGGTTGAAGAGTTTCCAAAAGTAAAGAACAAAACAAGTGCCACATGCCTTCACATTTTTAGGAATGGTACTGGACTACTGTTGCAGGACAGGCAAAGACAAAATGCTAGTTTAATGAGTCCTTGCTGTTAATCTAATTTTAAGGTTGAATAATCTAATGTAATTAAGATTCCTCTGGAAATAATTGGAGAAATGCTTTCTTTTCACCTATTATCATCTGTTTCTAACAACACGATACTTGTGGCACCAAATGTGTAGGATTTTTCCTCGTATCAGCAACCAGTTCTCCAACTCTCTGGACAGCAACTGGGCAACCTACAATTTAATGAGATTCTGACACTAACGATCTGGAGTTAGTATCAGATCCTGCAAGTTAAGGACTCTGCTCCACATGACTGCCTCCACTTCAGATGCCAGTTGCAAGTCCTGGACCACTGAAATTTTTGACCAACTGGCAATAAATTCAGGGGTTTCCCGCAATCTCTTTCTTATGCTTGATAATTTGCAGCATAAGGAACTCAGGAAGACACTTTATTTACTATTTCTGGTTTATAAAGCATACAAATGAACAGCCAGTGAAGAGGGTCATAAAGAGAAGTCCAAAAGTGTCCCCAGTGCCGGAGCGTCTGTCCTGCTAACTTAGGGTATACTACCCTTTCAACACGTGGAAGCGTCACCTGTCTGGAAAGTCTCCAAACCTCATTACTAAATCTCAGCTCCTCTTCTCTTCCAAGAAGTTGTGGGCAGTGGTATTGAAAGGTTGTTGGTGGGGGTGGGGGGATTGGAAGTAGACTTCAGGCCGGGCACAGTGTCTCACGCCTGTAATCCCAGCACTTTGGGAGGCTGAGGCAGTCAGGTCACTTGAGGTTAGGAGTTCGAGACCAGCCTGGCCAACATGATGAAAACCCCATCTCTTCTAAAAATACAAAAATTAGTTGAACATGACGGCACATGCTTGTAATCCCAGCTGAAGCATGAGAATTGCTTGAACCCGGGAGGTGGAGGTTGCAGTGAGCCAAGATCTTGCCACTACCCTCCAGCCTGGTTGACAGAGTGACTCTGTCAGGAAAAAAAAAAAAAAAAAAATTAATTACTTTTTTAAAAAAAGTATGCATCAAATAAAGCTTCGTTTTTCTGGAAACCAAAAGCTATCTAGGTTCTCAGCCAAGAGTTATCTACTAGAATAAAAGGGATTGCTGTTACCCAGAAAATTCCAAGGGATCCAGGAGCTCTTTGTCCCTCTGAAAGACACTCTTATCACCCCAATCACTCAGGAAAATACAGGGGTTTTAGGAGCCTTCTGTCAGAAACAAGGGACCAAAAACAATTTCTTATTTCTTATTTTACCACACCTCCTCAAGTCAAATGAGAGAATTTTGGAAGTGCCTAACACCCTGATATTTTGTTTCTGCCTGAGAAATTTAGAGACAATAAGCTTTGACTGGAGCTGTGTCCTCATCTATGAGACAGCTCACTGCATTAGGAATGAAATCATTCCTACTGATGGTAAGAACAAAAGTCTACATTTCCCATGGACTGTAATGGATCACAGGACTGGGAACCATCTACAGTGAAGTTAGCGAGAATTTTGCTAGGAGTGCTGTCTGGAGGCACCAAATCTCTGTAGAGTTTATGTAGACCATATGCCCCCATAGAATGTTAAGAATTGCCATCATAAATGACCAGCTAGAGAAGTTTATTGTTGTGTCTCCTGTCACTGTGGAGATTTTACATATAACCCACATCAGCATCCAACAAAGGAAAACACAGCATTAGTACTGAAAAACTACCATACAAGCCAGCCCAATAACCCACTGGCACCTGAGGCAACGAAGGAGGCCTTCTCCTTTTTCTTTCTTTGTCCCATTTCTTCCCTGCACTAATCCCCTAAATGGATTCAGAAACTGTGGCCAGGAAGTAGAGGGAGGCATTGGGGTAGGCACGAGATAAGAGCCTCACCTTTCTCTTGTCTTCAGCAAGAAATTTTCCAGGCTTGCAGTACCAAGCCAAGCCACAGTAGGGTATGCGGGAAAGCATTACCTTCTGTGAAGTCAGTAGCTTCCTAAATAGTTTCATTACTAAAATGGTAATGTTTAGCACGTGAGAGTATGTGAGAGCAGCATGAAGCTATTTTACTATCTAGAAGTAATAGGAAAATATTTCATCCATGGGTTAAGGAAGAATGAGTCCATGGGTTAGGTTTAAGAGAATAGTGTGGGAAAAAAATAAATTGTTTTTTGATGCTATACCATTGTGTTCAGCACATTCAATATAATGATTAGAGTCGCTACAAGAATGCATGAGATTCATTCATAGTATGTGAATAGAATTCTGTTGTGCCACACTTAAGTCTGCAATAGAGGGGGGCTAAAATAAATATCATGGATATTAATATCACCAGTTTAAATTTGACTTTAGAAAGTGGGTGCTCTCCGATCTCCCCCACCCTGTCTTTTACTTTTTTTTATTTTCTACACCCACATACCCTGGCTTAGGCTTTTTTTAATTTTACTTACTTCTGGGATCTAGCTAAAGAGATGCAGAATAGGAGAGTGGATGATCTCACTGACAAGTGGGAGAACTATCTTTTTGAACATTATGTAAACTTCAGTCTTGCAAGTCTTCATCATGCAAGAATTTTTTTTTCTCTTTTTACCCTGAGACCCCAACAACACTCCCTACTTTCGTTTTTACAAAGAATTTTCTTTTAAAACAAACCACCCACCAAAATATTTCTAGTATTTTCATTTATTTCACAATGAACCATACCCAAAAGGAAGAGGAAACTTATGACTGTTTAAGCTGTAGCTCTGTTTAGGCCTTTATAAGCTGTAATGAAACCAGGATAAATTCTGGGTCACAGTCATTGTTGTTTATAATGACTGATTCTGTATTCTTCCACTCAGATTTCTTGTATAATCTTCTCACACATAATTCCCAATGTATGAATATAACATTTTCCCCTGCTTCTTTGTGAGTAGGTAAGAAGACAAAATTCCCAAGATGTTTTTGCTTTGTTACCTCCAACCAAGTACTCATACACATCTTCATGTAAAATTTCCTCTTTAATAATTACACACAGGGATGACTCTCTGATAGTTCTTTACTTTTTTAAGGAAGTGAGTAAAAAGTTGTACATAAGCATGGATTTGTTAGAATCACTTGAAAAAATAATAGCTATGCGATTTTGCAGGCTAAGACTACAAAGCTATGTGCTTGTCATGTAAAGTATTGACTCAAACTGACTGCCTTGTGTGTCCCTACAAGAGTTATGGAAATAAATTATATTTTGTTCCATTGTTTCTATTTTTCAGCTATCCTACCTCTACTATTGTGCTATCAAGAAATTGAATTCCATTTCTGACTCATTGCTTTGCTTTTTCTGTTTGTGCTTATCTTGTTCCAGACAATTTACAAAGGGACCACATGACATCCAATGAAGTTGGTGTGCAGTAATTTTTCTCTTTGTTCCCTCCCCTCTGCTTATCCCTCAAAGTATTCTTCATTTTCTTATTGTCACTATTTCTTATTGCTGTCCCTCTCTGGATTTTATTTTGTCTTATGAGTAAGAGTGGGTAAGAATACAAATTAAGAAATTAGTTACACTTGGGTTTTTTCAATAATTTTTTTTCATGAAGTTTTTCCTTATCACTTCATAATAAAGAAAGTTGACAAACATGAAGTCACAAATTAAAAAGAAAAAATAAAACTCTCTTGTTACAATTTAAATAGAGTATGCAAGGCATGATTTGCAACTTAAAAGTTGTACTGTTGTTTTGAATTCTGGGGATATATGAGGGAAAACATTTACTTTCAGAAGCTGTAGATGCTTATTCTCTGAACAATGTGTGTAAACAGAAAAGGTAACTACAGCCAGGTGATGAAGGTGGCCCAAAGCAGACATTTTTCCATGACCTTGCTGCTGTTCCAAGTGTGTTTTATCTCTTCCTTCCTTCCTTCCTTCTTTCCTTCTTCTTCCTCCTCATAGTCAACATTGATATTCAGTGTGGGAATCAAATGCCCCACCGCTGAACTTCACTTATCTTCAAAAATGGAGAGAGCATACCAGGAGACTTGAGGTGACATCCAGGATCGATGTTTTCTCTTCTTACTTTTGTTCACCTATACCCCAGGTTTAGCACTTACCTTTACACTAACCATCTTTTCCACTTTCTCTCTCCATGCATACCCTAAAGAGTCTCACCTCAGAGCAGATACTGTGATAAAGACTTAATCTCTGACTAATTAACTTTCTCGAATGCATCATTGTACATTTTATAATACTTTGAGTATATAGTCCTTAAAAGTAGGTATTATGTCACTATTCAGTTAGGTTATGGTATATAAAGATTTCAATGTACAACTCCTCCCTTTAAACTTGAGAAAAGTAAGGTTGAGCTGGTAAATCCAGTCTTAGTGACCTCTCATGGAGTGCATGATTCACTACTATTACAAGCTAAGACTATGAGGCTTAGTGACCATTACATCTAATTACCTACCGTCATCAAGTTAGCCCTTCCATTTTTTTAAAGGTCTGATGAATAATCAAGGTTTTAATACAAGATGACCCTTTTGAAAACCCAGATGTCTTACATGCGTGCTTTATGAATATAAGATAGAAAGTTTTACTCTTTAGCAGGTGGCCTACAGGCAGTCAAATTGCCATTCATTTAGAATCAAGATGATCTCTCATTTAAACACGTGCTTCTGTCCTTTTTCCACCATCTTTCCATGCCACCATAATGGTGCTCATGATTGTCCTGGCTGATGCTCTCAAGAGCAATAACAATGTTAAAAAGAGAGGCAAGCGTCAGGTTCTCATGGGGCCATGCTCCAGAGCCATCATCTGGTTTCTCATTGTGATGATGAAGCATGGTTACATTGGCAAATTTGAAATCATTGATAATCACACAACTGGGAAAAGAGCTGCAAACCCCTCAGGCAGGTTAAACAGGTGTGGCATGATTAACTTCAACTTTGATGTACAACTCAAAAGAGCTAGAAAAATGGCAAAATAACTGCTCTTCTCCAGTCAGTTTAGTTGTGTTGACAACCTCAGCTGGCATCACGGACCACAAAGGAGCAAGCTGAAAGTGCACAGTAGGGAAAACCCTGGGGATTATTTTTTCTAGGGATGTAATGCTTACAAATAAAATGCTCAACAGACAACAAACAAAAATAAAAGTAAAATAAACATGTACTTCTTTAGTGTTTCTTATGTGCAAGAACCCATGCCATGGAAAAGATATATATCTTCAATAACATTATAATCGAGTGATTGTGTTGCAGCAAAAAGGGTATCCCCAGAACCTATATAGGAAGGAAAAGTACAACTTTCAGGGACAAGCTTAGGATTGAAGAACATCCTTGGGAGTTTCCAGGCAGAAGGCATTGGACTCTCTCCCTTATGGATGCCTAAATCCCAACACTCACCTGAGACCTCCCTCTTTAGGGACATCCCTAGTCATATACAGGTGAAAGGTGTCCTTCTTTGCAAGGGGCAGCTTATTGATATCTCAATTTTTATTCTGGATTTGTCATTCTTTGAAATATTACAGGCATTTGAGGATGAACTTGGGTAATTAGTACCATATTTGATATTCTTTTATTATAAAAACAAAATATAACATAAATGCATAATTTATGGACTGAATTATGCAATGGTGAAATGCAAAACAATGAATTTTATATAGTAAATATGCAGACAGAAATACATATATAGAAAAGTCTAATTCTTGTAATTTTATGAGCCAGACCACACAATTACCATTTTCTCATCTGTTTTGAAGCTAGAGCTCTCCTAGTGTCATATAGTAGTTCTCTATATACAAGGGGGATACATTCCATCATCGTCAGTGAATACCTGAAACCTTGGATAGTACTGAACACAGTTGCCACCAGTTGGAACACATTTCTGTTCATGTCTTCTACCCACAAATTTAATGCCTTTTATATCTTAACCGAGCATTTATCATGCACTCTGGACATAACTTTGGCAGTTTGAGGTGCAACAGCAAAACTGGAATGAATTTCTTTTTGCCTCTTTACAATTTCATGATCTCTAGAGTTGTTCTCACCGTAGATCTTAGCAAGTTCAGCATACAATTTTTTTCTTTACTTAAGTTGAGAACGTGCACTGTTTCATTTAAAGGAAGTACTTTATGGCTTCTCTTGGACGTATCTTAATTGCTAGTATCACTATTTTTGCACATTGGGGCCATGATTAAGTAAAATCAGGGTACTTGAACCCAAGAACTGCAATTCAGTGACAGTCCATAACTGAGATGGTTAAGTGATAACTTAAGATAACTGATAACTTATCTTATAACTGAGATGATGACTGAGATGGTTAAGTGACTAAAGGGTGGGTAGCATAGACAAGATGGGTATGCCAGAAGGATGATTTGTCTTCCAGTGGGACAGAACAGGACAGTGCAAGATTTTATCACATTACTCAAAACAGCATGTGATTTAGAACTTAGGAATTATTTCTGGGAGTTTCCTTTTAATATTTTCAGATCACAGTCGACCAAGAGTAAATGAAATTGCAAAAAGCAAAACTTTGGATAAACAGGGACTTGAATACACAGATGTGGTATCCGCAGGAAGGTGATGGATATGGGGATTAGAGTACATGCTCAGCTTCATGGTGCCTGCATTCCATTTGCTGTGCCTCACTTTTTTAATGCCTTTAAACTTTTGTTTGCCCATGTAGGAAATGAGGGGTATGATAATACCTATAAAGTAGAATCATTGTGAGGATAAATTTGTTAATACTCTGCTCCTGCCTTCACTACTGACCTCATCTCCGGTGAGATTTCCTGCTTACATCACCTCAGTGCACCAGCTTCCTCCGACTAAGTCCCAGACCAGGTCATGTGCGCCCCTGACTCCTGGCTGTCTCCCTGTGCTGGAAACACTGAGCCTAAAGACAGCTGCCTGCCTTACTCTCTCATGGAGGTCTCTCTTCAGATGATCAGAGAAGCCTTTCTTGCTGTTTATTCACCATTAGGTCTGTACCAACTGGGACAGTACCTGACACTAAACAGGCACTCAATAAATGTAAGTTCAATGAAGAAATAAGTAAATGTGTATACATACCTTAACCAACTACTTATCACAAAGCAAGAACTCAAAGTATCCTCTCCGTTGCCTCTAGTATCGATTATATTGTTAAAAATTGATCCCAACCTATGATAAATCACACGACAAGTAGTGATTGTTTGAGCCCCCACATTTTCTACACCACAAGCCTGTTGACCTTTTCACTGGACTGCAATGAAGGGTTTTTTTTCTTTTCCTAAATAGAACTTTAAATCAATATATTTGACTGGGTTATCTATTTTCTGAAATCAAATAGGAAAATATTTGTTCTGTTGCACAAAAATATTTGTCCATTGTGCATTTGACACTGATTCTATCCCAAGAGACATTGTGGCAGCTGTTTCTAATCGTTCTCAGTTTTGTACTCATGATATTGGGTCTCATTAATAAGTTTCACTAAAACTTCAAGTACTGATTTGTATTTCTATTAACAGTATTCTACCAGTTGGCATAATACCGTATTTAATTCTATAGTTTATCTACCAAGTATATATTCTGGTACTCTGTTGGTTGTCATATGCTCTTTGTACCCATTATAAATCTGATTTTCAAAAAATTGTAAATTCCATGAGGAAAGGGAGTCTATACGGCTCAATAATATAACCTTAGTACTTATTGATGCTTAATATAAGTTTGTTGAGAACATATTTATTTATATACTTATTTTGGTAATTAGAGTTAGATTATCTCTTAATTTTCCTACTTTGTACTTCACAATGTCTTTAAAAAAAGCTTTACTTCCGTCACTTATTTGACTTTTTAAACATTTGCACTTTTGCGCAAATGTGCATTTTGAACAACCTCAATTGGTCTGTGGAATTTCAATCAATGAAATCCAGTCGGGGGTATTCATTGTGTTCCTGAAGCCTCAGCAGTCTACCTGCTCCCTGTCCGGCTCAATGCTACCTGCATTGTGAGCCCATTCAGTTTCTGCTCTCCACACTTGCTTTCCGTGACCAGCTGCCCTAGTCTATACATCACAACCTGTTCCCTTGTTACGTTGTTCTCAGTTTGGAATTCCTTGACTCTGCTTGATCAAATCTTGCCTATTAAAGGATCTCATCAAGAGCTTTCTTAGCTCTGCTACTTTGCCTGATCACTCAGTTCAGAGTTCATTGGTCTCACCTTTTGACTCCCATAAACTTGTATTTATCATTCTCTTTGTGGCATGTATTTCCTTCCTTGCTTTATAGTTGCTTTGCACAGATCTGTCACTCTTACTGTATTATAATACAGCTGAAGGTAAGGAATGTTTGTTTGACTGTCTATTTGCAGTCCCCAAATGAAATCAGTACTTACCATGTATTCAGTTATTAGCTGTACCCTTGAATTTAATGCTACCTCTGGAAAGGGTAAAGGGCAGAGATAAGAGAAGTAAAATTTTTTTACATAATGATACCTTGGATTCCAGGGGAAATAATCACATCTTTCCCTATGAAAGCATAACTGTGAGGACAAAGGGCACCCCTAGAGTGACAGGAAGATCTCATTGTTTTTGATATTTTGACAATTCCGTTTCCAGGGAATTTCTAGAAGCCTACAGAAAGGGTAGAATCACGCTGAGTAAGACCCTGGGGTTTATTTTAGCTTTTCTTTATTACTTTATGGTATCTACCAGAGATACCAACTAGAAGAATTTCTTTTGACTCTTCTCTGGAAAAGCAGTTATATAAAATTGCCCAGTGATTCTGAGTTTTGCCAATTCTAGGTTTAACAATTACCTGTGACTTAAGTTGCCCTCACTCTCCCAATAAGCAGACCCTAAGACAAGATTTCATGAGACAGTGATGTACTAGAAAGCATTCCCATGAGTGAGGAAATGGCACAGGAAAGGGGAGGACAGCAAGTAAGGATGTGAGATAAACAAAGTCCCACGGACATAGTCCCTCAGGGGAGCTCTGGTAATAGTGGAGATCACACTTCAGAGATGTCAGATCAGGGGCCAGATATTTATACGTCCTCATTAAGGTCTGCCCCAAATGTGCATTTTTTTCTGTGGGCAGGCAAGGCAGGCTGCAGCAGCTGAAGGGCTGCTTTCCTCCAGGGATCCTCAGGGATATGCTGTTGGGAGTGAGACACTGGAGTCAGTACATGTGATGGGGAAACAATCCTAGAGGTATGGATGGAGCAGTGACATTGTCTGCACTGTGCTACCTATACTCCTGCAGGTATCTGCTGAGAATCTTGGCACTAGCAAGAAAGGTGGAAAGAACTGTGCACCCCAGGTGCAGGCAATAAGAAGGTACATTTTATTTAAAGAATTTACAAACCAAAAAAAGAAAAAAGGCTAAAAGTCATTCTACTTTTTATTATCTTCATGCACCAACAATGGTGGAAACTGACTAATAAAATACTTCTAGCCCTGATATGCATACACACTCATACACACACACACTCCCTTAGTGCATAACTGTCCTGGCCCATTCTTAGGTACTTGAGTACATACAACCATAATCCCTGCCATGACTAGACAATAATATTTAGACTATACATACATACATACACACACACACATATGTAAAAAAATTTAGTCGGTCATTATCCGTGTAGGTACAAATAATTTGGCATTCTTTTTAAACCACATGAAATCAACCACAAAAAAAGAAAGTGCTTTTCTACAGCTATGAAGTATAGATGTGTCTTTCTGCAACTGAATCACCACAAGCATACAGGGAGTAGGGACAGCTGAAAGGGAGCACCACTGACAATGGAGAATGTTAACCTAACATTGTAATTCATCCATTTTACAAATGTTTCTTGAATGACTACTAGCTGTTGGATACTGATTGCTATGCACATTTTGTGATAAATGATTATGTAACTATAAATTATTCCATTAACATATTTAGGAGATAAACATACACATACATACACTCACAAACAGAGACACAAAACATACTTACATATACAAACATCAACTGTGCCTATATCTATTTATACCATGGTTCATTTCCTTATTTGACTTAAGTCATTGCCGTATCCCTCAATATAACCTCCTATATATATCTCTATCATAACTAACTATTCTAAAGAAAGACTCCTCATCTGTTTGGAATAACTTCTCTTCCTTGCCTTTCTTTTTTTTATTATTAACCAGAGCACTACTGCAGTTTATTACAGCATCCTGAGCAAGACAAAAGGACCTAATTCACTACAGAAGCCTAATGCATAAATTCTGCAGATTATTTGCTAGTGAGTCAGCCTATTTACCAAGATAATTCAACTTGCAAATTAGTCATGTAGAAAGATTTAGTTGGCGAAGATAGAGTAGGCACATTTGCCCTAAAAATAGACACACTATGCTTGTTCCTAAGGCAGTACAGTAGCACCACACATAAGAGACACAGTGAAGCAGCGAGAGACTTTTTTTTTTTTCTTATCCAAATGATCAATTCCTTTCCCTGATAGAGCTTGGAGCACATTGCCAAGCATTTGTGCCAGTTTTTTCTACACTGGAAAATAAACCGTGGCCCATGCTAATGAATCAGGCCCTAACAGCACCAATTGGTCTGGTTCTTCTTTTGCTTTTTGCATTGCTGACATTTCCTCCTTCCAGCTTGGGAGTTGCAGCTGCAGGGATAGAGCTGCAGCATATTTCTGGCTCCTGTCTCTTGAAAATGTCATAATGGAGCTAGAGAGGGAAGTAGCTATACTGGTTTACACATATGAGAAACGGGAGCCGTCTAGAGCCTGATCAGGAATATTTGAAATTATGTGAAAAATGACTGGGGCTCTAAACAGTTCCCATTTCTCACATATGTAAACCGGTGCTAGGCTGCAAGGTCAGAACACAGTGTTTATCTATCAAGTTATATCCATATTTCTTTGAGGGTTGTGGGATGATTAGATACATGTGCCACTCCTTTCTAGAGAGGACAGTAATTTTCGGTATGCTGTTGAGTAGCCTCCCATTGCAAAATTGCAAAATCTAACCTTACTCTTGTATTGAAGGTGAGCTAAAATCTTTACCTTTAGATTATTCTATTTTTAGACCTCAAGTTTGCAAATGTAATAGGAAGCTAAATCCATGCACAGACGGTTAATAAGAGTACAGTTCAGTAATGGATAGGTTGTACCCAATCCTTCCACTGGTGTTTCTGAACCATACCTTAATGTAGAATGGATTATAACAATTAAGTCTAAAGGTACTTCAGAATGAGGTCTTGAGAAATACATGGCTCCATGTATATTTGACAAGCTACCTATAATGGGAGGAATTCTTGACTAGAAAGACTGGTACTGTGCTTTATGAGGAAAGATGCCACACATAAGACTTGACCTTATGTAGTGCTCAGAAAAATGTTGCCTTTATTAGAGTGTAGCATGACTACTCAGAAAAAACTGGTGCTAGAGCTCATTAATGAGGCTTATTCAGCAAATTACCCCTACAGTGGATATGCTTGCATATTGCTGGACTGAAATACCAACATTTGCATGTGTTTTTCCAGCTGTGCTTGTTTGTTTAATTTAAATGATCAGCTGCAGATGAAATTCTGATCATATTCTTAAATTAGGAGATGGCCCCAGTTCCTTGATCACATTTGAAGGCTGATTTGTTTCACACAGTAACTTCCTATCATTTGTTGCCTCCACTCTACTCTGTACTTCATTTGAAATTTGGCAGCCCATTCCATTTACAAACTGTGGGTGGATTTGAGTACAAGACATGAGGAAATACTATAGCCACTAAAGAAATGGAGGCACAGACATTGTCTTCTAGCAATTTGCAATCTTTCCAGAGTTGCAACATATAAGCAACATGGAACTGGAAATATATCGAAGATATGAAATGGAATACAAATACTAGCTGTTATTTACTGAGATTTACCATATACCCTTGACTAGGCCACGGTTAGGTGCATTATCACATTTAATTAAACCTCTCAAACCTATAGTAGGCAGCCTTATCATACTTATTCCCCAGTTGAAATATCTGAGGCACAAGATAGTTGAATATTTTGCTTTAAAATCTGAATGCTAGTATAGTTAGCCATTATTTCATACAGTTATATGTTTATTTAATTGCTTTGGGATGGAGAGGAGTTAATCTGACTTCATTTCTTACAGAGGTGAGTTTAGAGGAATTGCCCCCTACCAAAAAAAAAAAAAAAAAAAAAAAAAAAAGATACTATTCTAGGCTAAAAAGAATGAAGTAGTGTGCCTGCTCTTTAAGTAGCTTTTTGCTTGGTGTTAGAGAGAGACAAATCAACCAAAAACTACACTGCAGAATGGGAAGTACTGTGGTAGGTATACATGCATACAACTATGATGAACACACAGAGGAGAACTCAAGGGCGGCTAGATCTCATTATTTTTTCTGCAAGGTACAGGTGCAGCGAGCATGTATCAAGAACTTGGATCCTGAGCTAATGCTTTCCTCAAGAAATGAACTGGCTAGACTGCAAGCTTGTGCAACCCGCGGCCAATGGGCTGCCTGTGGCCCAGGATGGCTTTGAATGAAGCCCAACATGAATTCATAAACTTTCTTAAAAATTTTTTTTTGCAATTTTTTTTTAGCTCATCAGCTATCTCTAGTGTTAGTGTATTTTATATGTGACTCAAGACAATTCTTATTCTAATGTGGCCCAGGAAACCCAAAAGATTGGACACCCCTTTGCTAGAGGATAGTTTCTATGGTTTCCCTAAAACCCTGGGTATTATAAAGAAATATGTTGTGTTCACCCAGAGAGTATGGTACACTCCATCAGGTGAAGTTCTTTTCCCTGCCATTCTCCTAGTTTATCTATGAAGTCCAGTTGGGGTCCCCTCTTTATACAACTTAAAAAGAAAATGCCATTTGTTCTGCTTATCTATACTAGTAGAGACTGACTGCATGTAACATTATGAAACTCAGTTTATACTTAAAGATGATTCTGTATAACTTAACATGAAACCTATTTCTAACCCTTGCTACACTAGACTGCTTGAACTATTATATAAACTTTAGACATTTAAAAAAGCTTGAATTTCTTATCAGCTTTCATTTATCCCTGTTAGAAAGACAACTTCTCAAATTTAGAAATGAAAACACTGGGAATATCAGCGATATATTTATGGATGAGTTTTCCCTGAGATGTCCCAGTTTGTAGACAACTATAATCTATGGACTTTACTATTGAGGTTTTGGGTGCACAGAATGTAGGAGTCAAGCTTGAGAAGCCATTTTGGTCATAAGGATGGCCTCTCTGACTAGAAGCGACCAGCTTGAAAGAGAAACAAAAAAAGGAAAAGAGTCCCCAGAAAAAAAGCCTATGATTTTAGGTCAGCTGGAAACACTAGATTTTCTAGAAAGAAATTGAATGATGCAAACTGTTTGATGGCCATGTTCTGCCAGATTCATAGGGAATGGATCTGAGAGAGCTGAGCCCAGAAGCATAAAGTCCAGGGGGCACTTTTTCAGTAACCTGGCCATGAGGGAGTGGAATCATCCATCACAGTGTTGTTGGCAGGAACAAAAAGCCATGTGCTTCTCAGTACAAGAGAGGTTTGGCAGGACTCGCATTTTTCAATAAGCCTTTAATACTTGTGAGTTGTTACCATGAATGCAAATGGCCATTCATGATGACTCTAGAAAGTTTGAGAAAACAAATTAAACATTATTGTGAAGGCCACAGTAGTCACATGGCCTAGGTCCTAGATAATGCTAAGCCAGGTGGTTAAAATGTGGGTTGAGGGTTTTGTGAGTGAAATCTACTGATGCTCAAGAATGCCAATTTCTAGGTTATACTCAGACATGCTGCTGTGGTCCACACTTCAGAGCCCAAACCCTCACTAATGTATGGGTCCAGGTGAAAATGTGCACAGTCCCTATTTAGGAAATGATGGGTAATTTTGGAAACAGTATACAACAGCCAAAAATATTTGCATTACAGAAATGTATTTAAATGTCTGGCAGAACACAAAATCTTGGTTTAGTTAAAAATTAAGAGAATTGGGTATATTTAGAAGGGTACAATGCAGCAGCTCTTTCTCATGAGTGATACGTTCACTAGAGCTAAGCGTGGTAAATAAGTGTATTTGCCTACATAAAGTGCAGTTGTATATTGCAATGTTGGTTTGTTTTGCTTTGTCTTGTTTTTGAGATGGAGTCTTGCGCAGTCTCCCAGGATGTAGTGCAGTGGCGTGATCTCGACTCACTGCAACCTCCACCTCCTGGGTTCAAGCGATTCTCCTGCCTCAGCCTTCTGAGTAGCTGGGATTACAGGTATGCACCACCACACCTGGCTAACTTTTGTATTTTTAGTAGAGACGGGTTTTCGCCATGTTGGCCAGGATGGTCTCTAACTCCTGATGTCAAGTGATACACCCGCCTCGACCTCCCAAAGTGTTGGGATTACAGGCTTGAGGCACTGTGCCTGGCCTCAACATTGGTTTTAATTAAAGCATTATAAACCACCATCTTGAAATAGTGGGGTTCAGAGTAACCAGATCAAAATTTATGCACCCCACACTTAAATGTTGCTTCTAACTATAACTAAATAAAACTAGAAAGTAACTACAAGGTGGAAATGACATTAGCCCATTCAACACAAGCTATATTTACCACTTCCCCTATATCTTTGTGATGTACTTAACATCTCAGCCATCTTTCAGCTATCTTATCATGCACGATCTGTTAAATACTTTATTTTAGGCAATAAATACAAAAGTCCACATTGCTTTTACATATACACTGAGAATGATATTATACCTTCTTGGACCTCAGAGAAATAGTCTAGAATTAGTGAGAATCACTTGATCAAAGTGTAAACCATGTTAGCTTTCCAACTGAAAAGTCACTCAATAAGCTATGAACTCAATAGACAAAGTTTCACAATGCTACAAATTATCCTAGTTCTATGAGATATGACATCTGTTATCTGTTTTTCATATAAATTAAAGGGTAACATTAATATACTCAGTAGCACAAAACCCCTATAAGTAACAAATTACTGGATAGATTTAAGTAAACTGTATCTGAGTATTATTGAAACAGTTGAATTTTTGTCAAAATTGAAATTATCACAGAAAAACATTCATATGGCAAGATTAAAAAGGGCACCTATTCAATAATTGATAAGCTATTCTTAAATGATGATTTCCTAAACTGGAGAATCTTAATGTATATTTTTGTCACCAAAAGTCTTAGTTTTTGCTATCAAGATGACTTTTTTCAGATATGAAAAGCTTTTATCATTTAAGAGATATATTCTCTTATTATTTAGCAATGATTTAAAATTAATTTGAGAATGATAATTATGGATACATATGCTAATATCAAATATGTCCACCACATGATTAAATTTTCAAACAGATGCAAAACTTTACAATGCCTGATAATTGTTTCACTGACCATATCTCAAATTATTCTCTGTGAAGCTTCAACACATTCCTGAATTAGCACATGTATTAGTTTCCTGCATAGCTAGATGAGATATTTAAATAGCAGATAATGCTTTGTCTGCTTTGAATAACAAAGAGATGATTTCATTTTTCTCAGTGTGCTTACAATTGAAGTCTACAGCTTTATTCCATTTTCATGGAATAACAATGTAAATGGCAACATCACCCCCACAACATTTCATTTCTCTGATGTCCTGAATCCAGAATTTCTAATTTCCCTTAGTGAATAGTTTTTCAAATGTCTCCTTAGTTCTGAATTAGATTTTATAAAGCTTTAGGGAATATCTTCATTAAGATATCAGGCTACTTGCTTCAAAACTGGCAATAGTCATCTTGATTATTTTATAGGGTAAAAATATTTTTCACAGTGATTTTAAATTATTTCAGTTCTCTTGTCTTCTCTATTTTTCTATGTGTTTAGCTTTGATAATTGAAGAGTAGTTTCTCCAAAAATTCAGGTGGATGGAGGAATCTCACCTTTTTTCTTAATCAATACTTAGTGTTTCCAGAAGACAATCCTAGTCAAGAAACCAAGTAGAAGGAAGAGAGGCCTCTGTTTCCCAGAAGGACAACTCTGCTGGTTTTAAGGTTTCTATGTCTAATAGTATTAAAATGCTTTTAATAATAAAAAAAAAGATTGACTGTGGTTGTGACCATCTTATAACTAACCAAATTAGTATTCCCCCTCGAACACTTTTTTCTAAAACTTCCCTATGCTCTGTGTATACCCTATCCTTTCTCTTTTAAAAAGGCAGTTATATCTCTCATTACCTACTCAGTACATGCCTTCCTCATGTGATCACATGGACAGCTCCTGGAGAGTCATTCTTCATCATCTGTGTGTCCCAATATTTGACACAATTCCAGGCACATGGTAGGTATTCGATAAATAGGAAAGGAATTAATGAAATTATATTAATACCTGGGTTCTGATATGCAACCAACTTCTAAAATAATTATTATTCTTCAAAACTCTAATCTTCATCTACCTGCATCATCCAACAAAATAAAATAGAGATGATTGTTTCAAACTAGAGTTTCCAAAATGTCATTCCTCAAAAATTCATTGCTTAGAATATATTGAGACTATATTGCACAAATTAGTAATATCAAGATTGGAAGATGAATTTTTGTAGCACTCATATTTAAAATTTTTTTTTTCAAATTTTATATTCAAGACAAGCATTATTTTTTTTCAGAAGGACACAGAAAGTATAAGGTAGTTAATAAGGCCTTAGTTCATATAAGTGAAAATATGAATATACTGGTGGACTGAGATCTTATCCTGTTTTCAATTAAATATACTATGGAGAAATTTCAGCTAAATATTCCATGGAGAAATTTCTTCTACATGTGATGCAGATAAAATAGGAGCCAGAAAGTGCATATAAGTTATTAACTTTAATATACAGATTGTTATCCCAAGGACTTATAAATCTAATTTAGCAGATATATATGAGATAACACAGTATGACACATTTCAACTGCTGGACAAGAGCTGTGGCCCCACATATAAGTGTGAGAGTCCCTTTATCATCAGAAGTGGACATTAATTCAGTAATATCTTTTAACTCTGGACATTAAGTAGACTTTTATCTTGTGCCATAGATTTTTAATATTTTTTAACCACAAAACTAAGAGCAAAAAAATCCCCATATGAATCTTAGTTACTTCTTCTACAAAGTCTTTAAAAAAACAATCAGAGCTTGACATGTGCACAGCACCCATAGGTTAGCACAATCGTTTAGATTATTTTGATCTAATAGACATAGTCTTTCTTTTTTTTTTTTTTTTTTTTTTTTTGAGACGGAGTCTCACTCTGTTGCCCGGGCTGGAGTGCAGTGGCCGGATCTCAGCTCACTGCAAGCTCCGCCTCCCGGGTTCACGCCATTCTCCTGCCTCAGCCTCCCGAGTAGCTGGGACTACAGGCGCCCGCCACCTCGCCCGGCTAGTTTTTTGTATTTTTTAGTAGAGACGGGGTTTCACCATGTTAGCCAGGATGGTCTCGATCTCCTGACCTCGTGATCCGCCCGTCTCAGCCTCCCAAAGTGCTGGGATTACAGGCTTGAGCCACCGCGCCTGGCGACACAGTCTTTCAAGAGTTAGTCATTTATGTTCATCTCCATTGGATAAAAACCAAGTTGATGTAAATAATATGCTATCTATATTTGTGTCTCTCAGACTTCGTTCCTTCAAGTAATAATGCTTCAGGTTGTTCATAAGGGTCTTTGAAATAAAGAGTGCTTATAGTCAAATATGTTGTGGAAAGCTATGTTAGGCAAATTTAAAGGTTCCCTTACTGTGGCACTTTTTAGATTCTTTACTGAAATATAGCATGAATTGCCATTTAAAAAAATGTAGACAAATCTCAATGTTTGTAGTTACTAATTCTCTATTTTAGATGGTCTTCATCTATTTTTCACTATGAAGTTTCAAAAATATGTGCAGTTAAGTGTAACTTATTTTTGTAATAATATAATACTGTTAACTCCCCAAATCCTCATTTGTGCAAAGAAAAACCAGCACTCTGGGGAGAATTTTAAACATGATCAAATTTCTTCAAAGCACAGTTAGTAGTAAAGCCAAGACGTGGATTTACCTCTTGTAAGTGTTCTGCTTTTTCCATCATAACAATAACAAAGGCGTAACATTTAACAAATTCTAGGCATTAGGATTAATATTTTATGTATCTTTCACATATGATTCCCATAACATTCCAATGACATGGCTATCATAATTCTATTTTTACTCAGGACTTTTGAATGAAAAGATAAATATAAATGACTTTTAAGCAATTTTTTTCACTAAATTTTGAAAATTTTGTATTTTTCCCTTCCCTAAACTAGATGATTAAAACTTACACTGTGAGTTTTATAGCTGAGCGAGTTGCCATTGCCTATGGTGATGCTTGTAACCTCTGATTAATTGTTTAATAATTATTCATTCTCTCTAAGGATTCATACAGGAATATGAATATATACTTATATATATTCTCGTATAATCATATGTACATGAAAATAAAAAGTGGAACGAACCTATCCAATCACACATTATGACATGGTCAGGGCTAACCAATATTGCCTATGTCTGTGGACAATCCCCAGTCAAAACAGATAATGACATAAAAACTATAAGGGTTGCAAATGCCTGATGAGTTCTTCAAGTATGCACAATTTTAAGCCCTTCACATGGGTGAGTGTGCACTCAGTCTTTAAAATAACCATATGAGATTGATAGCATTTTACAGCTGATGAAAGTGAAACTATTCGAATTAATTAACTTACCCCCAGTCAAACAGCTAGACGGGTGGCACCAGGATTTGAATTTAGATAATATTATAGTTGATTATTTTGTGTACTGTCAATATTTAAATGAATGAGATGCCATCATTTGAATGAATAAGACTCAACTGCCATGAAAATATTATTCCAAGTGCTTACTTAATATAGGATCTTATATGTTTAAACAGAAACACCTTAAGCTGCTCTATTATTGGTATTATTGATAGGTTGGAGCAGTATTTGTAATTGTGACTGAGTAAAGTAATATAATGGTACCCCTTTTTTTCTTTTCCACAGAGAATAAATTTTATGTAGGTATTTAAAATTTCTTACACCCCCAAAAAAGTGTCTTCCCACTCAAATTGATTAAGCCTGCACTTTCTTCAATGAAGTATAAGAAACACAGATCATGACAAAGGGATCACGTGTAAGATAATCATAGAAAACTAACTGGCTAAGAACACAGACATAATCTTAATATTCTCTGTCTTGGCACCACTGTCCACTCAGTTGCTTAGGAAAACAAACAGACAAACAAACAAACAAAAATAATCGTCTCCTTCTTTTAGTTTATAATTGCTGATCAACTCATCAGCATGTTTTAGTGGCTTTACTTCCATTATCTCCTGCAACAGTTCCCTAAGTGCTTCTCTCTGGGAAAGGGTCTTTCACAAATATATCTCAGATCACAACATTGCCTTGCTTAAGACTATTATCAGTGTTGTTATAATCAAATCCAAAGGGTGCAGAGGAGTCAACAAGGCACTGTAGGAGCTGTACCTGTAGTGCAGATCTGTACCTTTCTGACTTCAGCTCCATTCTCCCATGTATTCATTACCTTCCAGAGACACTGTCCTCCTCTCTTTCCCACCTCAGGCACTTTTCACTTGCTTTTCCCTCTAGAATGCTGTTCTTGTTATTATCATCCAGACCTTCTTTTCAGTCAGTTTTTAGATTATGTAATGTTATGGTCCCCCCCACTCCTTGTTTCTCTCTTAGATACTGATTCTATTGCTTTATTTTACCATCTTCTGAGGATTCCTCATTACATGAAATTACTTGGTATTACTCCATCTTTCCCACTAAAATACAAATCTTATTTCTCTTTTTCACCGATTTATCCTCAGTACTGAGAATGGTGCCTCGGACTTCGAGGAACTCAATAAAATGTCTTACAATGAATAAATATACATCACATCATGATTAATAAATGAAGCTGGCGTTAAGCATTTGCATGAAAAAGCAAGTCTACCAAAACTGATTTATAAAGTTTATACCTAATGTGAATTTTCAGCATTTGATAAGTCACAATGCAGAGATGCAGATGATGATGGATACTTTGTAAAAAGAATAAGACTTTCCCAGAACAGAATGCTATGAGAGAAGAATGCCATGGAAAAGACAGAAAGTCTGCAGACCATGAGTAAAGTAAAAGAGAAAGCCAGAAGATACAAAACCATTACATGTGTTATATTTGCTAAGCATTGTTATAATTTTCTAGGTGAGAAAGAAGTGGAACTAAATATCAAAACTGTCTTTCTCCTTTGACATATATGCACATATAAAAATATATGTGTGTGTGTATATATATACATATATATATATATATCTTCATATTTGGTAATTATGTTAATTTCTGAGGGTTTTTTTTTTTTGTCTTTTGTCTTTGAGACAGTCTCACTCTGTTGCCCAGGCTGGAGTGCAGTGATGCAATCTCGGCTCACTGCAACCTCTGCCCCCCAGGTTCAAGTGATTCTCATGTCTCAGCTTCCCAAGTAGCTGGGATTACAAGCACCCACCACCACGCCTGGCTACTTTTAGTATTTTTAGTAGAGACGGGGTTTTACCTTGTTGGCCAGGCTTGTCTCGAACTTCTGAACTCAAGCGATCCACCTGCCTTGGCCTCCCCTTAGTTTTTTTATAGAATAACTTAGGGATGAACCTATTACCAGCTTGTGATTTGATTCTGTTCAACAAAGCTTTTATTATTTTGTATAAATAACTATTCCATGTAGCATTTTACAAAAATGTGGTTCTTAAGGTCAAGAATTTTGTATGTGTGTGTGTGTTTATATATATGTATGTATTTTACATATATACATATATATTTATGTATGTGTGGGTATGTATACATAAATATATGTGTAACATGTATGTATATGTGTGCTTATATAAATAAATATGTATGTATGTATGGAGAGTGAGTGAGAGACAGAAATGATAGGGAAAAGCTCTACTTAGAAAAGGCTGTCCCGCCAGGGTTTACTATTTGGGTTTGATACGATAATGAGATAGTAGAATACAAAACATATGTGTAGAGAGAATTCTGAACTCAGATGCTTGAAAATTAATCTTTTAAGGGGTCATTTTTATTGTGAAACAGCAGCACATTCCAAATATTGAAAATCAAATCTATACCTGATTTTGAAAATTAATCTTTATGTAGACTAATCAACATTTCCCTAGTTTATGGTGAGACTGAATAACTCACTATAAAAACATCTGTACTACTGTAATGTAAAGATAAAGTGCCTAATTAAAATCTTGAAAGCAAGCCACAGCAACAACTGCAGTAAAACACAGTTGTACTTTAGAACTACACATTAATCTTTTCAAATATGAGAATGACTGAATGATACTAATATGGTATTCTTCAGAGTAATTATCCTTATTCATTAATAATACATAGAAAAAAGTGAGTAAAGAGTTTATTTAATTTTTTCCTGTTTTCTAATTCTATATCAGGTTTGAAGTGGGATACAGAATATAATTATATATTTTTAATGCAGTGCATCCCTAGGAAAGTTTCCTTGTGAACAGATCATGAAATTAAAATAGCTACTCAAAAAAAGAAACGAAAAATCTGGCAAGATCAATAAATATGCTTTAGTGAAATCAAGGAATAATTTATCTTTCCTAGGAATTTAGCACCAGTTTCTTTCTTTCTCAGGTTGCAACTAATCCATAGATCTAGACTAATTGCATGATACATTTTAATCCTAGCATGTTCAAACGATAGATCTCTTAATAATGAGAAGCACATCTCTCACACAATCTGCACTGAATCAAATGTTTAGCAGAGCCATGTGAGGCTTCCCCTAACTCACTGCTCATTGGCATTTTCTAAGAGAGAAAGATTTGCTACATAATTGAAACAAATTCACCACTTGAGGAAGTATCTGGCATTACATGACATCCCAGGAAAGAGAAAAGTGGTTCTTCTTTTTTGACCCTGTCTCTGTGTCTCCCACCACATAACCTAGTGACAAATACTCAATTGCAATTAATTCTTGCTTCTACTGAGAATGTTGCAAAAAGATAGTAGGGCTACAGAGAATGAGGAGATTGTGTCTGTAATTGTATTTGAATGAATAATTACAAAATGACATGGAGAACCTGGTCCAAAGACTTTTTTCTTGTTACTATTGATCAAATTGGTGAGTACTCTGAATATTTAGTGTTGAAAACACAGTATCTGCAAACCATGGCATTTGAAGATAATAGCCATCTATCCCTCTGTTTTACCTGACACCTCTCAGTTCTCTTTTTTTTTTTTTTTTTTTTTTTGAGACGGAGTCTCGCTCTGTCACCCAGGCTGGAGTGCAGTGGCTGGATCTCAGCTCACTGCAAGCTCTGCCTCCCGGGTTCACGCCATTCTCCTGCCTCAGCCTCCCGAGTAGCTGGGACTACAGGCGCCTGCCACCTCTGCTATTCGGTAGCGTAAAAGTGTTTATCATTTTCCTTAAATCCTTCTCTGTGTTTTCAGGCTTTGGAGGTGAATGTGGGGGGAAGGGAGGAAGAGGGTGGTGTTTTGCCTCAGACAACACATTAAAGCCATTTTTAAAATACTAAAGTAATGGCTTTGTGTACCATTTTATTTTATTGACAATAATGGCACGATGGCATTTTACGGGAAGTTTATACCTGTTTAGACTGAGATTTAGTTAAATACTGTTAATTTAGAAACAATCTAGTAACTAGTAACATTTTTTAAAATTATCACACAGTTGTAAAAATCACCTGAAATTAATTAGCCCTTACTAACAATAATTACTTTGGTGTGTTACTTTCCAGACATTTTTCCTATGATTTAAGAAAGTAACTCAAATGTATATGCTCTAATATACATTCATAATATGTAGGGAATTTCAAAAGTTGCTTTTCTTCATCAAGCAGTATATTATAAATGTCCTTCCTCCTCTGAAAATATGAATTTATATCATATGTTAAAGTCTTTATATCAAATACTACAATTTAGTTAATCCCCTATTGTTGGATAACTATGTTATTCACTACATGAGATATATATATATGATATATATATAATGTGTTATATATTTATATATCATACACAGAGATGCTTTTTCAAAAAATATGTTTTTATAAAATATTAATCCGCTTATTTTCTAAAAAATAATTTTAGGTGCTTTTTAAAAATTGTATTATCTATTTAGTAATATTAATAACTTCCATATTTTGCATATTTCATAGTTAAAATGGTTGCTATCTTTCTGTTAAACGAACAGTTATACCCAGATCATCTTGTGGTGTCAAAAAAGTAAGAACGTGCTTAAAAGAAAAGAAAGGGCTCAAAAAAAGTGGGGGCATACTGAAAACATATAGGATCCTTCTGAAAGAGATCCCAATGACCAAATTTGGAATAACTTGATCAACAAGATAAATAAGAATAGAAGTTAAAAAATCACAATTAGATCACCACTGTAATAACTGCCATAGGCTAGATCCTCCGATGGAAGTCAAATTAGCAAAAATTCAGGAGGCAGAATGAGTGGGCAGAAACAGGATATCCTCTAGCAAATACTTTGTGAAGTATACAGAAGAACGTATCCCCGCCAAAATGTCCATGTTCTTGTCTGCCAAAACTCTTATGTTATTTTATATACTCTACAAAATAAACAACCAGTACTCTTTGAAAACATCCGGGCTATGTAAGTCAGAGAACCCTCCCAGACTGGAGGACAGAAAGAAGACATGAAAACTAAGTTCAATATGGGATCCTGGGATGGATCCTGGAACAGTAAAAGGGCATTCATTAAAAAATCCGATGACATCTAAAAAAAAAAAAAAATCTTTGCATTTGTGAATTTAATATTGTACAATAGTTAATTTCTTTTTTTTTTCTTTTTCTTTTCTTTCTTTCTATTTTTTTTTTTTTTTTTTTTTTTGGAGATGGAGTCTCGCTCTGCAGCCCAGGCTGGAGTGCAGTGGCTTGATCGTGGCTCACTGCAAGCTCCATCTCCCAGGTTCACGCCATTCTCCTGTCTCAGCCTCCCAAGTAGCTAGGAGTACAGGCGCCCACCACCACGCCCAGCTAATTTTTTGTATTTTAGTAGAGACAGGGTTTCACCGTGTTAGCCAGGATGGTCTCGATCTCCTGACCTCAAGTGATCTGCCCGCCTGGGCCTCCCATAGTGCTGGGATTACAGGCGTGAGCCACCGCGCTCAGCCAATAGTTAATTTCTTAGCTTTGATAAATATTCTGTGACTATGTAAGATTTTTACATAAAGGAAAGCTGGGTAGAGGGCATACGGGCACTCTCTCTACTCTTTTCCAAGTCTTTTAAAAGTCTAACATTATGTCAAAATATACACACATATATATACACACAGATACAAAATGTCTCAGGAATAGTATATCAAAATTGAGCTAAAATGAACATTACGTTCTGAAACTCTCTGGAGAAAGTAGACTTTAAATTATACTTCAGTGAAAAATATCCTAACACTCCTTGACATTCCTGAACAGAAAACAATTTACTTCCTGTTCCTAGAAGATTGTAGCCTCAGTGGCTTTTCTTTGTGTGCGCGTGTGTGTGTGCTTAATATTTCCTTTACTCCTAGACATTTAACTGACATCATATTCACTAATTCCCAAAGGTCTTCTGTTAGAAAGCGTTCTTAGGATTTGATGGTAATGGATGCTCTTGTTTTGTGCTTTTAGGTAACTCTTTGTACATGTATCTCCTACTGAAATTAAATGAGGGTGTATTTATCTGATTTCATTTTATTGTCTGGATCGACGTGTGCACTAATATTTAAAACCTCTTTTACCAGATAGTGCTAAAAATGAATATCCCCAAATCTGAAGTTTGTAATGTGAATATCAGACTTGGTGCAACCTCTCCCAATAAGGCATTAACATTGAACCACATTTTTCAAGGACAAGGATTTCACAAATTTATAGAAATACACTAGGGATTATGGAGACTTATCAGATAAGCTAAATTTAAATTGCCTGATAACTTTAAATGAGAAATTCTGTTTGAAGGTCTACCTTGGGAGCTGCTCCAATTCCCATCCCACTTGGGCTACTTCTTTACTGGATTCCCCCTATTCACCTTCCTTTTTATCGAGCCCCATCTTTCTCTCCACACTTCAGATTGCCTTCTACTACAGCCTACCAACACAAGATGCCTTTTCCACATCTCTTTCCTTTAGAGTTACAAAAATAAAAACTATAAGATTATAGAAGGTTGTTTGCTTTGGATTATCCATAGCTAGGCAATGAGAGGGTACGTGGAGAATGAGAACTTCTATCTTAGTCTGTGAAATCAGAATTTTTCTTATGGAAAACAGAAACATGAAGAGACCAGTTACCTATGTCACATAGATATGTATTGCTCCTGTGTAAGACTCTCTAGCTCCACTCTGAATTAACTAAATAATATACAGTCCATGTCACATCTAGAATATCACTATTCACTGTTTGCTTAAATAATAATCAGAATCACAAATAATAATCAGAATCACTACTTTCATAATTGTATGTGCTGAGGAATGATGCCCTTCTAATATACAAATGAGTATAAGGGATAAAGTTCTGACACACATGAGAAGATGTTGGTGGAGTATTACAAAGAGTGCTGAATTCCTATATCCACCTATGTCATTCAGTTGTTGGGTGAATTATGGAAACGTGGATAGTCACTCTGAACCTCAATTAAATTTGTTCTTAAAACTTTTTTTTTTTTTGAGACAGAATCTCACTCAGGTTGAGTGCAGTGGTGTGATCATGGTTCACTGCAGCCTGCATCTCCCAGGCTCAAATCATCCTCCCACCTCAGCTTCCCAAATGGCTGGAACCACAGGCATAAGCCACCACACCGGCTAATTTTTAAAATTTTTTGTAGAGACAACGGTTTCTCCATGTTACCCAGACTGGTCTCAAACTCCTATGCTCAAGCAATCCACATGCCTGGGCATCCCAAAGTGCTGAGATTATAGGTGTGAGCTACCGTGCCCAGCTGCTCTTAAAGATTTAATAAGGATTAAGGCTGATAAGGTATGGTGGCTCATGCCTATAATCCTAGCACTTTGGGAGGCTGAGGCGGGTGGATCACCTGAGGTCAGAAGTTCGAGACCAGCCTGGCCAACATGGTAAAACCCTGTTTCCACTAAAAATACAAAAGTTAGCCAGGTGTGGTGGCTCACGCCTGTAATCCCAGCTACTTGGGAGGCTGAGGCAGGGGAATCACTTGAACCTGGGAGGTGGATGTTGCAGTGAGCCGAGATTATGTCACTGAACCCCAGCCTGTGTGACAGAGCGAGACTTAGTCTCAAAAATAAACTAAAATAAATGAAGATTAAATAGAATAAACAGTGTATTAGTTCTCAGAACACTGACATATCTTTTGACTTTAACAATGTTAGTCACTAGAAAAATTCAGTAGGAAATAATATATTAAGTTCTATCACAATTCTTAAAAAGCTACATAAGTAAGAAAATAAAACATCCTAATGCATGACGAATATACACAAAATTTCAGTTTCCTTCTAATTACCATATTGAAGTTACAGAATACATACACACACACACACACACACACACAGGTGGGGGGGTAGGGGAAACTGAGATCAAATAAAGGCTGACAATTAGTAGCTGTGTCACCTTGGGCAAGTTAACACTTCTGAACTTCACTTTCCTCATTTGTCAAATGAGTTGCTCTGATGATTAAATTAGGTGAACAGTGCACGTAAAGCACCTAGTATCTGGTAGACGGATATCAGCATTAATAAAGGTTAGTTTCCCAGCTTTTACTAGTAAGTGTTGGGTAGAATTACTTAGTATGGAAGAGGAAGAAAGTTAACTCACAGAAGTAAATTACTTAGAAATTTAAAACATTTTGCAAATGCTTTTGACTTTTTCATTATTTTTATGACCAATAAGAAGAGTGATGAATTTCAAATTTAGCTCATGATACTATCAGTGGGGATAAAATTTAATATATAATTATAAAGATGTGACATGTTTAGAGTCATTAGAATGAAAACAAGAAGAGAAAGCAAGGATTGTACATCTAAACACTGCAAAATAATTTGCCTAAGCATAAAAATATCTTCCACATACATAAAAGAGAAAACAATTGGTTATTTAATTACGGGTAGGAAAAAGGAGATACAATAATCGTCTGAGATTAACAAGTAAACTCTATCATCTGAATATCTACCTATCTATCTATTTATCATCTATCTATTTAAAATCCACCTATTTATCTATCATATCTTGCTAGGGTTTTGAGTGTATAAAATTCAAATGTTAACTCTATACTTAGTCTTTATAAGTGAGCTGACACAGAAGAGACGTGTATTGTGGCTTTCATGTTGATGACATTTGAAAAACGGAACAAACATATTCTTCATGAAAAATTTCAGCTGATTATTTTTCACTTTATTTTTGCACTGTCACCAGTTCAGTCAATACCTACGAATAGGAAAGGAGTTAGAGAAAGAGGGATGGCAAAAATAGATATCATGAAAATTACAATGTAAAAAGTTAGAAAACTTCAGACCTAATATTTGAATGATGGAAACAAAACTTTATTCAATGTAAATATACCTTTAATTTAAGCTTTTTCACTCGAGCCTCGCTTTTAAATGGTTCTTAGCTTGAATTTCGGGAATATCCTGGCAGTTCTCTCATCCTTTGGAAGACATGTTTGGTTAACTCATTTTCCTTTTGTTAACCTGGAAGCTGGAGGAGGCAAGAGGGAGTCAAGGGAGGTCAAGAGAGGTCTGCCACTCCTCTTCGGAGACAAGGGAGGTCACTCCTCTTATTCACATTTGCTTTCCTAATTAAAACCTAAAGAAAAGCTCAGGACTTACTAGGAAAAAAAGTAATTGGGAAGTCAACATTAGCACTCATAGTTCCTTTTTAGTCTATGGAGAGTTTGCTCATGAATAAACTCAAATATTTAATTTATTGCTATTACAAACTACTGAGAATGCTTAACCAAGGAAGAGAGTAGAAAATTTATGAGTTTGGAAATAAAAACCAGAAAATGCTGGCCTGGCAATTATTAAACAAAAGAGAACATGAATATCTATGCCATAGCACACTTCTGTGTTTTATAAAGTGTCTTTTTAGTGGCAGTTAAACTTCAAAGGATATTGCTAACTTTGTACCATACTTTATTACAGTCGCCAAAAGTTCAAAATTGTCAAGCATATGATTTTTTTTAACTTGAGAAAAATGGATTTAAAAGTTAATGCAATTAGCAGATGATCTAACACCAAAACAAACTAAACGAACTCAAAAAGAATGCATTCTTGTAAGTATTTTTTTTAAATTAAGAACATTTAGGAAATATAATCTAGTTTTTGCAATGCGAGAGTTCTCTAATTCCATTACTATTATCCTGTTAATAATGAACAGCTTTAGTCTTCATGAGAAGTTTCTTTTAAATTTGATTTTGTTTCCTCACATGCATCGGTTGTATATTGGTGTTCACTAGTAGCTCAGTGATCTACCAGTGATAATTATAGCTCTATTTATGCACCATTATACAAAATAAATATTTTCCCTGAGTATCAACACAATATGGTTGTACTTTTTTGTCCTTAAATAACAGACTGGAAGCATTTGCAGCACAGTTTTGCTTTTGTTTTTGATTCTGCTTTGCTTTTCAGCTGGTCCACATATTAAAGTATGGAAGTTAGAGAAATGTGTCCCACTGTCCATTTTATCTGAAAACATGAATCATAGTGTTCAAACTTTGTTTTGTTTGACTATCTATGATGCCAGTCAGAGAATGCAGGATTCTTCCCCACAATTTGCAATTTGGTTTGTTCTGTTTTGGTTTTTCTTGGCTTATTGACTTACCTAATTTAAATGACTCATGAAATGAACTTTTAATCTTTTACTCCCTTTGAATAACATAATTTGAAAATGTAAACATTTCAGATAGACATAAGTAGAGACCCCAGAGTGAAATTCTCCAGATAACGTTACATCAAACTGACCCAGAAGGTAGGTGCCTAGATTTATATTAGGGGTTATTGATTGACCAGGTAAAATGTAACATTTTGACCTCATGTGTGTGTTCTACTCTCTGGAAAGAACAGCAGCGCTCTTCCTATCTTATTCTCAGCTCTGAAGTCTATTTGCTCTAGTATATTTCTCAGTTAGGTTTTATGCTTGAAATAGGCATGTTTTCTTTGCATATGTAAAAAAGAATGAAAATGGTCCTCTGAAAGTGTGCACCATTTGTGCTTGCTCTTCCTGATAGAGGAAATACAGTTTGTGCTACAACGTTTTATTATTATGATTAATTTACTCTTTCTCTCTCTCTCTTTCTTTCTTGCTTTTAGATATTGCTTTTGAATCTAAGGAAAATGGGAGTCCTTATAAAAATTAGTGTCTGATTTTAACAACAGTAAGGGCCTTTTTCACCAGCCAAGGCCTGTAATACCTATGGCTTCATGAGAAAAGGATTATAGTGAGAAAAGGAGTCCTACAGTGCTCAGAACTTTGCACGCAATTGAGCCCATCTGGCCACACGTGTCCATTTTCATCAGCTCCAAATTTTAGAATTTGTGTTTTATAGCACCAAGAAGAAAATATCAACATATATTTAGATAACTCCTTTCTTCTCCTCTACTTCCTTCTTCTCTTTTCTTTTGCTTTTGCTATCTTCGAGTTAATTAAAAGACCTTTTATACTAACTTGGTATGTAAATTTTTCCCAAGTAAAGAATTTATTGGAATTACAACAGATACTGTGGTTTCTAAAACAGAAGACCAGGAACTATCTTAGACTTAGTCTGTCTCATTCCTTCCACATTTGAATTCTTTATCATTCATCTTTATCTTGTTACATGAGCATGTTACTATGTCAGAATTATTTCTGAAGAGATTGATGTCAATTGGTGTCTTCTCAGTTATTACAGTTAAATTGAGTAACTTTCAATTTACAATCATTATTCTAAAGTATTTTTTTAAATTGGCTATAAATATTAAGCTATCATATGCATTACATGTGTGTATATGTGTATGCATGCATGCATGTATTATGCATATTCCTTCCATCCAAACCCCACACTTGCATAATTTACCCAGTAATTCTTACTATAAAGTTGACGATCTTTTTAATTACTTGGATCATTTTTATTACTAGTTTTTATTCACACTACAAGGCTTATATCTTGTTACCTTTTAATTTTTTTATTCCTCTTCTTTGTATTTGTATATACGTTGTATTTCCTTGAAGAAATTTCAGCCTTTGATAAGTATGCCTACCTCCATAAAAAGACCTCTCCAATTAGCTCACAAGAAAAATGGTCTGCTTAGAAAAATATTTTATCCCCTATTGAATTATCAACTCAATTCCACAGTTATCAACTTAAATATGAATATGCAGTATATTTATAACAATAATAATATATTGTATATATTCTAAGATATAGTATATTTTCTTTACATGATTTCAATACAAATTAGTTAAACAAATTTAGCTAATGCTAGAACTATAGCTGGCATATGTAAATAAGCAGCAAATCTGTGTAAGAAATGTGTAAGGAAAGGTCATTAGTAGTGTAGTTAAAAATATAAGAGTACTAAATATAATAAATCAATTTTATTATGTGCTAAAATGTGTTCTGTAAAGGAAGGCTACTGTAAGAAACATTTTATACATTTTTCTCATGATTACTTGACACATATTTAAGGATTTCGAGCATCTTACTTTCTTTGAGTCATGGCCTGTGACTTCTTTTGGGTCAATCAGCCTACAGTAAATATCATTTGGTATTTCAATAACTAAATCTCTGACAGAACCAAAAAAAAAAAAAGGCCCATTTTGCTAAATTCTTTCTTTTTTTTCCTTCTTCTTCTTCTTTTTTTTTTTTTTTTTTTTGAGACAGAGTCTCACTCTGTTGCCCAGGCTGGAATGCAGTGGTGACGTCCTGGCTCATTGCAAGCTCCACCTCCTGGGTTCACACCATTCTCCTGCCTCAGCCTCCCGAGTAGCTGGGACTACAGGTGCCCGCCACCATGTCTGTCTAATTTTTTGTATTTTTAGTAGAGACAGGGTTTCACTGTGTTAGCCAGGATGGTCTCGATCTCCTGACCTCGTAGTCCGCCCTCCACGGCCTCCCAAAGTGCTGGAATTACAGGCGTGAGCCACCGTGCCCGGCCTCGCTGAATTCTTCTCTCAAGTGTGCAGTATTGATAAAATGAGGACAGTCTGATTATGTGTCTGTGCCTCTGCATTTAGTATCA
Source organism: Macaca thibetana thibetana (assembly GCF_024542745.1). NCBI lineage: Eukaryota > Metazoa > Chordata > Mammalia > Primates > Cercopithecidae > Macaca > Macaca thibetana. The sequence continues at coordinate 60,217,354 of NC_065584.1, forward strand.
CTTCAGTCTATAATCCTCGTTTCTTCTTGATAGCCTTTGCCATTAACTTTACAAATATTCATTTATACCATGTAAGTATCAACTTAAAATCTAGTTCAACCACTGGCAGATGGATAACTGATATATCAGTATAAAGTGAATGACTTGCTCAGAGTTGCCCTTCTTAAAAATAAATAAAAATTATTTAGTTTTGTGTCTGAATACTTTTTAAATTTAACCTCCATTTAATCTCTCTTTAATCCTTTTCTAATCTACAATCTCTCTATATGGCAAGAACTGAATAGTATTCCGCTTTTTGTCACCAGAATTCATAGAGTGCTTGTAGTGGTATCAACAGTGTTCACTGAACAAATAAACCCTTTCCAATGAGCTGACCTTCTTAATAGAATTTCTGACCTAATGTTCTTCTTATTCCCTTAGACCTGGGTTCTATTTATCTCATACCAGTTAGATATAATGCTTGGAAAATGAAGTAAGGAAGTAAATTGCAGTAAGATGCTAACAAGTGATGTCTGAATATGTTATTTTCATTAAAACCATATGCTACGGTCTGGATGTTTGAGTCCCCCCAAAATTCATATGTCAAAATCCTAACTCTCAGTTTGATAAGTGGTGGGGCCTTTGTGAGGTGATTAGCTCATTAGGGTGGATGCCTCATAAATGGAATTAGGACCCTCATAAAATAGGCTCAAGGTAGCTTGCTTGCTACTTCCACTAAGTGAGGACATAGTAAGAAGCCATCATCTAGGAATCAGAAAGTGGGTACTCAGCACAGCCTGAACTTTCAACACCTTGATCTTGGACTTCACAGCCTCCAGAACTTTAACAAATAAATTTAGGCTGGGAGCAGTGGCTCACACCTGTAATCCAGCATTTTGGGAGGCCGAGGCAGGCAGATCATTTGAGGTCAGGAGTTCAAGACCAGCCTGGCCACTATACTGAAACTCCATGTGTACTAAAAATATAAAAATTAGCTGGACGTGGTAGCACACACCTGTAATCCCAGTGTAATCCTCAACCAGGGAGGTTGAGGCAGGAGAATTTTTTCAACCCTGGAGGCAGAAATTGCAGTGAACCGAGATCATGCCACTGTACTCCAGCCTGGGCAACAGAGCAAGACCCTGTCTCAAAAAAGTAAAAAATTTAAAAGTACCCTAATTTTTATAGCAGCCCAAACAAGCTAAAATAGAAAATTTGTACTTGTCCCGGTACACTGGCTCACACATATAATCGCAGCAGTTTGGGAGGTCCAGCTGGAGGACTTCATGAGCCCAGGAGTTTGAGGCCAGTCTGGGCAATATAGCAAGACCCCATCTGTAAAAAATTTAGAAATTAACCTGGCATGGTGGTGTGCACCTGTAGTCCCATCTACTCAGGAGGCAGAGATGAGAAGATTGCTTGAGCTCCAAGGAGGTCAAAGCTGCAGTGAGTAATGGTGCCACTGCAGTCCATCCTGGGTGATAAAGAAAGATCCTCTCTCAAAAATATAAAGAAGCAAAATCGGTACCAAGAATGAGGTGATATTGTAACAAGTAACTAAAAATGTGGAAGCAGCTTCAGAATTGGGTAAAGGGTAGAGGCTAAAAAAGTTTTGAGGTGAATGCTACAAAAAGCCTGCATTGCGTGAAAGGACCATTCAGGGTGATTCTGGTTAGAGCTCAGAAAGAAAAGAGGAGAGCTATAGTAGATAAAGAGACCATTATCTCAAAGAACATATGAGTGATCCTGGAGAGAATGTTGGTCGAAGTATAGATGGTAAAAGCTACTGTGATGAGGTCTCAGGTGGAAATGAAGAACATGTTACTGGAAACATGAGGAAAGGTGAACCTTGTCATAAAGTGGCAAATAATTTGGCTGAACTGTGTTTCTGTCCTAGTGTTTTATGGAAGGTAGAATTTGTGAGTGACAAAGTAGAATGTTTGAAGAAATTTCCAGCAAAATGTTGAGTGTGAGGTTTGGCTTCGCTTGAATGCTAGCAAAATGTAAAAAAAGAAATTATTTAAAGACAAAATTTTTAATCAAAATGGAAACAAGTTTAAAATTACGAAAATTCTCAACTTATTTATATAGAAAAGAATGAGAAAGCACAGATAAGATTAATATGAAGGTGCCATCTCAACAGAAGCCAAGAATTACTCATCAAGACAATGAGACCTCATCACAATAACTTTACCAGCATTCTCTTCAGGATTACCTATATGTTCTCTGAGATGATGGCGGCTTTCTCTACAGCTCTCCTCTTTTCTTTCTTTTTTTTTTTTTTTTTTGAGACGGAGTCTCGCTCTGTCGCCCAGGTTGGAGTGCAGTGACCGGATCTCAGCTCACTGCAAGCTCCACCTCCCGGGTTTACGCCATTCTCCTGCCCCAGCCTTCCGAGTAGCTGGGACTACAGGCGCCCGCTACCTCGCCCGGCTAGTTTTTTGTATTTTTAGTAGAGACGGGGTTTCACTGTGTTAGCCAGGATGGTCTCGATCTTCTGACCTTGTGATCCACCCGTCTTGGCCTCCCAAAGTGCTGGGATTACAGGCTTGAGCCCCCGCGCCCGGCCCTCCTCTTTTCTTTCTGACCTCCAAAGGACATTTCGGAGATTATGCCTCTTCCATTACAAACCCAGAGTGCAAGTGCCTGGGGAGGGTGGGGGCAGAATGATTTCATGGTTTTGTTCACTGTATTCTGGCATAGTGCTCTTTAGTCACCTTAGGTTTTGCTTCAGTAGACCCAGGTGGAGCACCGGATGCAGAAGCTCTCTCCAGAGGGCACAGGTGGTGAACCTTGCACAGGGCCATCTCTGCTGGTGCACATCATGCATGAGCTGTGGGAGTATACCTACCTCCACCTAGATGTCAAAGAATGGAGTCACTTGGAGCCACACTCAGAAGGCCATCCCAAGGGAAGGGCCACGTCAGAGATTCTCCACTAGGGCAGTGCCTAGTGGAGTCATGGGGCTGTGGGCACTTTTGTGACTCTGGACCAGCAGAGCAGCCTTCATGTGATTCTAACCTGGAAGAGTGACGTGTCCCTAACTACAACCCAGCAGAACTTCAGAATGGGCTGTGGGTGCAGGACTATTCAATGTTGGAGGTTCTCCTTGCTTTAGTGTGTCTGGGAGGCTGGATATCAAGTCAAAGATTATTCTTGAAAATTAAGGTTTCGGACTCACTCAGAACCTATAATCCCTTACATCTTTCCTGTTTCTTTTTCTTTTTTGGAAGAGGAATATCTATGCTATTCCTGTTTCACTATTGTATTACGGAAATGCATAACATGTTTAATTTCACACATTCACAGCTACAGAGCAATTTCCCTTAGGATGAAGTATACCTTTAGTCTCATCCATATCTGATTTATATGATACTTAGATGAGACTCTCAACTTAGGTTTGTGAGTTGACGCTTGATAAAAATGAAGACTTTGGGAGCTACTGAGATGGAATTACTGTATTTTACATGTGAAAAAATCACAAATTTGGGCAGGAGGGAGATGGAATAGTATGATCTGAATATTTGTGTAACCCTCAAAATTCATACCTTGAATTCCTAAACATGAAAGTGATAGTATTTACAGATTGGCCCTTTAACAGATGACTATGTCATGCAAGAGGAGACTTCATGATTGGGATTAGCATCCTTATAAAAGAGGCCTCAGAGAGTTCCCTCAATCCTCTCGCCATGTGAGCATGCTGCAAGAAGATGGCAGTCTGCAGCCTGGGGGAGGGCCCTCACCAGAAACCATGCTAGCACCTTCATCTCAAACTTCTAGCCTTCAGAAGTGTGACAAATAAATTGTTGTTGTTTACAAATAACCCAATCTGTGGATATTTGGTTATATACCTCGAGTGTGTTCTGTTAAGGTTTATACAAAAATTCTCTTGGGGTTAGCAGGACTGCAGATAGTAATATACTATGTTTTTTTTTCCTGTATACACATACCTATGATAAAGTTTAATTTATGCATCAGGCACAGTAAGAGATTAACAATAATAGTTAATAATAAAATAGAACAATTATAAGTATATACTGAAATAAAACTTACATGATTGTGATCTCTCCCTCTCGCAATATTTTATTGTACTGTGCCACGGGTTTCTGAAGCCATAGAAAGTGAAACAGCGTATAAGGGGGGTTACTAGTGAGTATGTGTAGATACCCAAATTATATATAAAACGTATTTTAAACAAGGTAGGATGACTAAAGTTGGTTAAATTATAGAATATTGCTAATGTTTGTTATCTGAGATTATGAGGCAAAGATAGGTTGCTGAGTTTGTCATTCATGAAACATCTCTATTGATTAATCCATGTTTCTTCTTTATATGTTAGCAACCAAAATTATATCTGGTACAAAAGGATTATTGATATAGAAATTACTCTGCATCTGGATCCGGTTTTGTTTCTCCAATTAAGATTTTCCCAAAGAGTCTTCATCATGTCAGAATAGTAATATTAGTTTATTGGTGTTAAAGGAAATGGGTGAACTAAACAACCTGATGATGGAAGATACTCAAATTTATATTAAATATATATAATGATTTATATTTTCACCATTAAGATTATTTGAACAGAATTTAATCTTTTCCTTGTGTTTTTTATTTGCAATAGAATTATATCTAAATCTTTGCAATGTTAGTAAAAAATGATGGTTACATTAATTTTAAGGATTTTTTGCTTGCTACTATCTTTCTTTAAATATCTGTTTTATTCCATCTAAATTTTTGTTGGGTTCTTGGCTACATGGTATAAATTTAAATCAGGAGAAAACATCACAAATCTTAATAATGATCAAATGTTCAACATAGTAGTAATATATACAGTAAAATATGAATCAAGGAAAGTAACTTCAAATACCTCAACCTTGACAGGTTTCAGATCCACAAGTACAATGTATGTTAGCATTTTTGTAGAGCTCTGGAAACTCAACATTAATTTTTAGTTTTTACTTTAATTAATGAATCAGCAAGTGCTTAATCTCATATTAGTTCCCTTTTCTTATCTATCTATATCACAAGAAATTTATTTTTAGATACTCATTTGTAATTTAGCAAAGGTTATTATTCTTTCCATTAATAGTCAACATTTACTGAGCACTTTGGCATATACTAGCTATATTTTATGAATTATATAGTTCATTTTTCATAGCTAGTTGATGAAGTGGTCATTTGTTATTCTCATACTGTAATAAAATACTCAGTCTTAGAAAGATTAAGTTATTAGGCCAAAGCCATACAACTGGTAAGCATGGATCTTGGGTTACAACAAGGTGCTGCTCGTTTCTAGTCAGTGGACTTATCTGCAATATTCATGGACGTGGAAATGATACAGCTTTATTCGGGATATGTAGCTGGATAATAGTCTAGGACTATAACTCAATTTCACAGCAGAGTTTTTCCACTGTATCCCAGTAGGACTTCATATGTCCCTTAGTTCCTGAGTGACATTATATCTCTTTCATTCTCTTTACTCTTAAGAAAAGCTGGTTATCATTTTATAAATGTGATCTTCTTCTGAATAGACTCGCACGTCCTAGAAAGCCTGCATCTGGTACTCTTCTTTACTTGGAACTTGAAAGAGCCTGAGACATAGGCACTGTGTAGTTTTAATGATGTTCATAACAGAACTGAAGCTTGATTTCTGCTACTCTAATTCTAAAAAATTTCTAACCATGCTGTTGTCATGGCTGATTAGCTAACTCACTCTATTCCCTTGTTTTCATAACGTTCTTCTGTAATTTATGTTTCATTGTATAGAGAACATGTCACTTGGTGTTTAGTTCAGTCCCAAAAAGCTGAAAAGTGTCTTTGTTTTCTCAAAGTAAAAGCAAACAAACAAACAAACAAAAAACTATTACTTAAAATAAATACAGCATCAAGAGGGACGGCCAGTCTTTTTGTTGTATAGATACTTACCTTGAAAATGTCCATTTCAGATGTTTTAACCAGAATAGTAATCTGTGTTTGACTCTTTCCAATTATTTAGCAAAAAAAGATTTGAAATTATTCCCTTACAGGATTCTTGAAGACCCAGGCAATGCCTTTAGTTACTTTTTTATTCCCCTTTTTCATGTTACTTCTTTCTTTCCCACTGCCCTTCCCCTTGAAAACAGAGATCCATTTTTAGAAACTCAAACACCTAATGCAATGCATGAGACATAGTAGAGACTTAGTAATTTTCTTGGCTTCATTTTATTAAAGGACATGCTCTTAACTTCAGCAATTAACCAAGCACAGGTTCCAGCCTATATACCAGTAATTAAAGCATGTGCTTTCCTTGGTGTCTAATGTTTACTTCCAGTCAAATATTTTGCAGCCTGGTAAAAACTTTTGTCCTTTTATAGATATTCAATAGTGATAGGCCAGGTTTAATATCAGTTTGAAATACTGAAATATGGCTCAAATGTTAATTGGCCTGATGGAATGATTTTATTCACATGGAATTAAAAGGTTTAGCATCATACACTTTTCTAGACTAAAGCAAAAAGGGTTCTGAAAAAACAAATTTTGATGAGATATTGATAGTTTTCAAAAGCACATTAATAAATCTCTGAGCTACATCCGTTTGCTTTATTTATAATATGTTCAGCCTTCAGTTAGAGTGTGGATTAAAATCTTTGACTTCTGATTAAGGATGAATGCAAAGCTATTTAGCTCAAAGGCCCTTTTCTCAGAATCTCACCTTGAAACTGCATGGGCGTCATGTGGTTTGTGTGTGTACATCAATAGCATCTGAAAACCTTGAGGCTCTTTCCCGAGGAAATGAGGCTGATGTTGGTGATAGCCTGGAGCATTTCTTTCATTCCAGTCTCTCCCTCCTTCTGTAAATCTACTGTCAAAATAATTTGTCACAGAATTTATGCATTATCTGTAATCTACATCATTTCAAAAGTATTTTTGCAACTTGAAATATTTTCAGCAGGACACAGTAGCTTCTGCCTGTAATCCCAACACTGTGGAAGTCCAAGGCTACAAGATTGCTTGAAGCCAGAATTTCGAGACCCACTTCGGCAAAACAGTGAGACTTCATCTCTACAAAAATTAAAAACATTAGTTGGGTGTTGTGGCATGCACCTGTATTCCCATCTACTAGGGAGGCTGAGGAGGGAGGATTGCTGGGCCCAGGAGAAGCTGGAGGCTGCAGTGAGCTGTGATCACAACTGCACTCTAGCTTGGGTGACTGAATGAGACTGTATCTCTTGAAAAAAAAAAAAAAGGAAATAATTTTTTTTATTTCTATTTTATTTTTCTTCTAAATAATTGTCTTTAGAGTTTCCTGTCTTAAGGTTTTTTGTTTGTTTGTTTGTTTGTTTTTGCCTCACATTATTCATTCTTCTCCTTTCCCATGAAGATTGACAGACATTTTATATTAGGAAAACTGAAGACAGTTGTGAGTGTTTTGATGACTACACTTTCCTTCTTCTTTCCAAAAAATATTACCAAACTAAATGGGTGCTAGACTGTGAGACTTTAGACAGGCTTCTTAACTTAACCGTGATTTTGATTCCCAATTTGTAAGATGGTAATACTCCTAGTAAGAGTGCCTACTTTTCAACGTCTTTGTGAATAGTTAGCATTTGCAACAGTATCTGGCACATAGCACTCCACAGGAAATCTTACGGGTCTTTGGGATTATATGAAATGATCTAATATGGCCAGGGCCCTTGTTCCAATATAGGAAAGGATGCCTGATGATCCTTTCTAGAATATGCATTGATAAGCAGAATTTGTGAATTTGACAGACCAGTAGAGCAGATGGCTGTGATCCGCCTGCTTTACACATAGGTTAATGCTAACATTTTCCTTATGTGCTCCTTCATGCGCCTACTGCCAGTTAACATTCTTCATTTCCATATGCTTTATTTTCCTATCTTCTGGTCCTATATAACTTTTTCCGCTTATAGTTGTAGTTTTTTTTTTTTTTGTTTCCCAAGGCCAATTGTTATGGTCCTAGTGATGTAGTAAAATTTAAATAATTGAGAGCAAAAGTATGGGTAAGCTTATATGTAATTATTTAAGGGAATGCAAAGTTTGGCTACAATCTCCCTATCTGGACAGTGACATAAATGGCCTTAGTTCTAGTCATGATAATTTGTCCAGAGTTTGAGGACATTCTGGAATGTTCCAACCCCACCACATTAGCCACTTATATACATGCTTTAGTTTTCTTTTCCCCTTTTAATATTATACTCTGTAGTGTACTCTGAAAGCTTGGGAGTTTTTTTTATTGCTGTCTAACCACTAACCTCTTCACACTGGATGGAAAAAAAAAAGGGACATTTACGGCATTCTTATTATAATTATAGGGGGATCAATTCATATTATCTTGCCTTTCTTTTTGCAACCTACAAATCATCCTTTTCTGATTACTTCCATTTGCAGAAGAGATATACTTTTCCTCCCTCATAAAATGTGATGTACCTGTCTGTAGGTAATTCTATATATATCAGATTAATTCTCCTACACTAAGCCAGTGGCCTGCCAACACATTATGGTGAACTTTCAAGCCCTAGAAGATACAGATTTAATCCAGGATTGAAAGCCTATTCAACAGACTAAAGTTGTATTAGAAAAGTATTTGAGACTCTCAAAAAAATTTTTTGAGAGTATTCTCAAAAAAGTATTTGAGAGTCTCAAATGTCTGTGTCTTAGACATCTTTTATTTTTTAATAAAAATCTTAGACATCTTCTATTTTTAATAACTAGCAGAGTGGTTGATGAATAGTAGATACTTTATAAATACTTGTTAATTCAATTAGTAAAAAAGTAAATTTGATATTAGACCAATTTTGTTGAGCATAAAATACTTATCAAGTTTACTTTAGAGAGAACTTATGGTAAAAGCAACAGGCTGATTTACAAAGAAAAATTAGGAATGTGGACATTTTGCAGTTATTTTAGAATCATAAGTTTTCAAAAGCTGTTGTTCTGTGAAATGGTGTATTTTCTCTCTCTCTCTTCAGCCATGCATTTGATTCATTTACATGTTCAAAACTAGAAGTGTATCTCAAATATCTCTTTTATGTAAGTGATTATGGTCGCTACATCATTTATTGTCCGAAATCACTGGTTATAAGTTTGTTAGAAAGACTAAGAAGAGTGAGGAGGTAAACCACAAGTATCTAAAAACAACAAGAAAACTCGCAAATACCAGGATCCAATTAGTACTATAAAAATGAAAGGAAAGGATATAAATGATTTCCTGGTTTCCTTAAATGACCTTAAACATGCTTGTTAAAATTTTCCAAGCTAGGAAAACGAAGTTATCACTACTTAATTTTTCTCTCACTCACACTCCCATATTTGATCATCCTCTTAAGTAAACTACAAGATACAAGCTTCACTCCAGGTTAAGTATGCTTCTCTTGGTACTAAATGGTTAAAGCCTTTAGTGCCAAAGATTGTTTTATAGGCATGTCTTCTAACCAGTGATTAGAATGCAAAATGGTCTTTGCTCTGATCCTGACAAGCTTCCTGTCTGAAGACAACAAATGTTAGTTGACTATTGTTAGTATGCGGACCAATTTTAAAAAGTTTTTAAAACAAAATGAATCTCATAGTCTGTAATGATTGTGGTGCTTATTATGGAGCAGAAATCAGTTATCACACATCCTTCACAGACTTTGAAGTTTTTGCACTTTACTCCTCAGTGATATGTGAACATGGTGTCACTGCTCACGTTTTTTTCTTATTGGATTGGTCCACGTTGTTTCTTTAGAATGCTCCAACCCACAAAGAGGGGAACGTAAATTAAAACCCAAGAAGCAATATTCCAAATTGACTGTCTTTCTACTGATGATTATAGTATATTCGTGAGGTTTTCTTTCTTAAAAAAATCAAAATAATATCAACGTGACTTTCACCTCTACGTGTCATCTGGGTGGTTTGAAGTGATACAGCTTCTGAGGGAAGTGGCCTGAAGGACCTCTGCTGTGTCATAAAAGATAACTCTTCTTAGAAAACTGAACTGTACCTACGGTACTGATTAGAAATAGGGATGGCAGCATGTACCTTTTTATTAGGCTCACCTTAAAATACACAGTTGCTTTTCTTAGAGTTCAATTTGCAGTCTAGAAGGAGAGAAAGAGTAAACATGTGATTTCAGATCTGTATGATGAATGTTTGATAATAGCGTGATACATTTATGATAATTAAGTGACGCCATCTAGGAATGCCATGGTGGCTACCTGGAAAAAGAATCTTTTAAATTTTCCATGTACATTTTTAAATTATTTAGAGAGCAGAGTCCCTTCCCATCACCTCCATCTTTAAAACCTTAGTTAAATTCCCATTATCTTTTATGTGGTTTAGCGAAGTAACCTCAGAACAAATCTCTTGGCATCTTCCCAAAATAGGCTATGTTCAATACAGCAGCCACCTTGGCTCTTGAAACTTTTCAATCATATAATATTATTTGTTTTCTCTAAATCTGTCACTGCTTTCCCATTTCACCCATAGTAAAAGTTACAGTTTCTAAGTCCCTCCACCTTTCTGGTTTTATCACCACATGCCCTCTTCCACCAATCCACTCCAGACACACAAGGCTTCTTGCTGTTCTTCAGAGATGCCAGTCTGCTTTGGAGTCTTTCGTCTCTCAGGTCACTTTGCCTGAAAAGACTTCTTTCATGTGTCCACCTGGCCAACATTCTTACCTCCATCATGTCTTTTCTCAAATATTACCTTCTTGATAAGAGTCCTAATCTGTCCATCCGATTTAATCCTCCATCTGCCCGGTCTCCTCAAGCAGGCATTCCTGACCCCTCTAACCTTACACTAATTGTACTTTTTTAAAAAGAGCACTTAATAATATCTCCTAATATTATCTGATTTAATTATTTTGCATTTTGAGTTAGGTTTCTACTGATTTGAGGACAAATTACACAAATATAGAGGCAGCTCAGAGAAGAATAGACTTCCAAGCATAATCAGAGTGTTGATAAAACTTTGTAGAGGTTTCATTGTCCTTGCTGATTTCCGGCTGGTGCCCCTCCTTAGCGCTTACAGTCCTTTCGCAAGTTATTGCATCTGGATCCCTACATCTCAGAGCCAGCAATTGCTCATTAAATCCTTCTTAGGCATAAGCTATCTCTGATTTCTCTCTCTGCCTCACCTCCTTTACAATTCCAGCGAGAGACAGTTGTCTACTTTTAAAAGATCATATGATTAGATTGAGTCTACCATGCATATAAGAATAATCTCGGCTGGGCGCAGTGGCTCACGCCTGTAATCCCAAGACTTTGGGAGGCTGAGGCGGGTGGATCACAAGGTCAAGAAATCGAGACCATCCTGGCCAACATGGTGAAACCCCGTCTGTACTAAAAGTACAAAAATTAGTTGGGCGTGGTGGTGCACCGCTGTAGTCCCAGCTACTCAGGAGGCTGAGGCAGGAGAATCACTTGAACTCGGGAGGTGGAGGTTGCAGTGAGCCGAGATTGTGCCACTACACTCCAGCCTGGTAACAGAGCAAGACGCCGTCCAAAAAAAAAGAATAATCTCCCTAAGGCTCACAACATTAATTATATCTACAAATTCCCTTGTGCCATGGGACTATAAGACAATAGTCACAGGTTTTAGGGATTAGGGTAGGGACATCTTTGGGGAATCATTATTCTGCCTACTACATGTGTTATTTGTTGTCTATCTCTCCTTATTAGAATGTAAGAAAGATTCCTGCAGTCAAGAATCTGCACCTCTTTTGTGTAACTGATGTATCTGGTATCTGAAGGGAGGCCTTTTTAGCCAAGGACTGCTCAATATATAGTATTAAAGACAGGAATGAATAAACAACTCTCATTTTCACTATTATATTAAGGTATTGCACTGTTGATTAAGGATGCATCAGAAAAAAAATAATTAACATGTGGAAATTCTAACCTTACTTTGAATGTATATCTTAGGTTAAATCTAATTACATAAATGCATTCCCATATCCTTCTTTGAGAACACACAATATGAGAAAATATACTAAAAGCCAAAGGACAAATTAAGAACTATATTTTCATGGATATAAATTGCTACTTTTGGTGACATTTGAAGATATCATGGAATTCTATAAAGAACTCACCAAGATTCCAGTTGAATAAAGGCAAAATATATGAATAAGCAAGCAGAATACAAAGTAAGATATCTAATAAAAATAATGATTATTACATTATTAATAAAATGATTGAAAATAAAACAAAAGAGTCCATTTTAAGCTTGAAAAGTAGTAAATAATTTGTATATGATTATACTGAATGTTGATTAGGGTGCAATGAAATGGACATACATTTCATTGTACAAATGAAAGTGGGAGTATAAACTGCTGCATTTTGGAAAGTGAAACAAAACAAAAAACAAAACCAAATACACCAGAATCTTAAATGAGCTCTTAGGTTTTAGCCTATAATGCACAATGGAGAAATCGTGCCTAACAAAACAGAAACTTGGGCCCAAATTAATATACACATCTCTTCATTGCAACCTTAGAAGAAACTGGAAACAACCTACATAATGTTTTGATAAGGGAATGGATCGTATTTTACAAGTAATACAATAACTTTTAAGAAATGAGAAAATGATCACAATATATTAAATGAAAAAATGAATGAAAGTTCATACTGTACATAACATGGTACATATTTCTATATTCGTACATCATATAATTAAGAAAAAACATCAAGTTGTCAAACAGTGAGTGGCAGTCCCTAGTGAGTGAGGTTTTTCTAACTTTCTAACTTTGCAAAACTTTATAATTCTCTTCAGTAAGGTTGCAGTGCTTTAATATTGAAGAGGAAATTATTTAAATCATTACAGAAGACTAAATATTATGTTCAACGTAGGATGAAAGGCTGACTCATTGAACCATACCTATTTCTATTGGTAGCCATTAAGTCCAAAGAATAGAGAAATGAAGAGGAAATAAGGCAATTACTACTTTAAATATTTCATGTCTCTTTCTGTCTATTCTTTCTGATTTATCCCTGGAAGAAGAGAAAATTAATAGGATGTGAATACTAGGATATGTCATGTTTTCTCTCTTTATCCCAACCCTTCCCTCGTAAATTCTGCTCCTCAGACTTTTATTTTGTTTCCAAATCTGCTATTTTAGTGCCTGCTTAATAAAGCATGCTAAATTTGTACCATAATTAAGTAAATAGTTACCATCTTGTCAATCACTCATACTATATTTAATAAACACTTGTCATAATTTCATAAATTTTTATTGTTTTTATAATTTTGTCATTTTAAAGGATGCTGGAATGAACTACTTAATTACATAGAAAGTTTGTGATTATCTCCCTGGTACAGATTTCTGACTTAACTGGTACATTTTATTAGTTTTATTGAAAATTATTTCCAAATTTTTTTCCAAAATGAAATCTTATTTGCACTTCTACCAGCAGTATGAGAGTATAAACTTTTACATATGTTAATTCTTACAACTAGGAACAACTCCTTTCTTGAATTAAACCACTTGTTTAGTATTTCCACATAAAGAGATCAATTAATTTTCGTTTCTCTGGACCATTACCTAGGTTTAGACATTTATACTTTATAGGAATATTTTAGTTATACTGAAAACGATTGAAAAGCTTAAACTCAAATAATCCTTAAGGTTTTCAATTGCTTCTCTTTTATTCAAATATTAACCATACAGGTGCTGCTTACACTGTTGAGTCATGCATGAACATAAATAATGTTTTAGAAATGTTCTTTGTAGAGGTAAATCTTTTGATTAAATTTATATGATTGCTTCATGTGTCATTTATACTGTAGCAATTCAAGCACTTTAAATCTCCCTCTTATTGCCTTCATGCCCCAAGTGCTTGGAAGATTATGCAAAATTATATGACAAAGGCACAGATTCTAAAAATAGAAGCTGTATCTGTCAAAGTGATTTTGCATTTCATAATTCAAAAAAGGTATTTGGGAAAGACTGAAATTTGACAAAGTATTGCACCTTCAAAGTCAAGTGCGTAGCTTTGTTTGGGGAATGATAGTTTCGTTTTTTTCCACCAGTAAGGAATAGTAATGTTGCTTAACATTATTACTCCCCTTATCTTCGAGAAACAGGCAAAACATAAAAGATATGTCAAGAAAGAGAAATGAATGATTAATTCTCAGACATTTTAAAAAGCACCATGTAACCATCTTTTTCATGGCTGAAGACTTGTAGAATTTATATATATGACAGAATGGTACACTCTAGCAGTAATACATCAGAGTTTATATTCATCAGGAGAGAGCCAAGTGAAAAACATAAAACGAGGGTATGGCTTAAATTTTATTTAGAAATTCAATTAAGAACTGTAAGATGAAGGGCACATTATAGTTTCTTGATTTAAAAAGGATTTTAATTAATTACTTTGTACTTTTGATAAAGCCGCATTGAGTCATTCTTGTTATTAATCATTTTTACATAAGCATAATACATGTATTTATTAGACAAGAAATACGTAGAAGAAAATGCTTTTTGAGATATTGCTTAGAAAGCAACGATTAATTATTGCTGTAAACATCATTCATTATTTCAGACTCCAAAACTTATAAACTACTTTTAATATTTATTGAAACTGAGCTGCAGTTTTTCATCATTGTTTTCATGGGTAAAGTCTTTATGACACAAACAGACAATCTAATATTCATTTAAGGGTAAGATGAGAAATTGTCTTCACATACTTAAAAGATATCTGTCATAATCAATCCCTCAAAATAAGGCAAATAAACCAACAATCCTATTATAGCTTAAAAATGATAGGTAGGCTGGGCATGGTAACTCACACGTGTAATCCCAGCAGTTTGGGAGGCCAAGGCAGGAGGATTGCTTGAGCCCAGGAGTTTGAGACCAACCTGGGCAACATAGCGAGACCCCCCATCTCCACAAAAAATAAAAACTTAGCCATATGTGGTGGTGCACACCTATAGACTCAACTTCTTAGAAGACTGGGGTAAGAGAATCACTGGAGCCCAGAAGTTTGAGGTTCCTGTGAGCCATGATCCCATCACTGCCCTCCAGCATGGGCAACAGAGTGAGACCCTGTCTCAATTTTTTTTTTTTTAAGCTTGGTATTGGCCCGTTGCTGTGGCTCATGCCTATAATCCCAACACTTTGGGAGCCCAAGGCAGGCAGATCACTTGAGGTCAGAAGTTTGAGACCAGCCTGGCCAACATGGTGAAACCCCATCTCTACTAAAAATACAAAAATTAGCTGGACATAGTGGTGCACTCCTGTAATCCCCGCTACTCGGGAGGCTGAGGCTCGAGAATCACTTGACCCCAGGAGTTGGAGGTTGCAGTGAGATGAGATTGCACTACTGTACTCCAACCTGGGTGACAGAGCGAGATCCTGTCTTAAAAAAAAAAAAAAAAAAAAAAAAAAAGGTTGGTATTATAGAAGAAATTTCTTTTCTCACCCATTGCTATGTTCATGGCTGACAACTCTCTATAACAAAATAAAGATTTAACAGGAGAAAAACATGCAAATTTATTTAATATAAATTTTATGTGATACAGGAGCCTTCAGAAATGAAGACCCAAAGAAACAGGGAAACAGGTATTTTTATGCTGAGTGTGATGAAGACTGGACAATTGTGCAGCTGTATGGTGAGACAAGGAAGCTATGTTCTATCAGGGAGGCCTTAGGAAAGTCCACTTTTTAGATACATCTCTGAGTCCTTGTGTCTTCAGAGATAAGGACATCCCTTTTCTCTGGGTAGAGAGTGGGCTTCAGAGGAAAATCAGATAATATTTTATGGCCTGTTTCAGGGGAGAACAGAGGAAAATTCAGGAGACCTTCCTTTTTTTTGCTGTTTTCTCAAATGCTAAGGTGCTGTATTTTGGCATAGCATGTCCTGAACACCATCATTATGGAAAGCTAAAGGACGCAAATTCAAACTCAATTTGAACTGGTGATGGTGATGGTCATGGAAATGGTGAGAAACAGCAGGAAGAACTGTTAGCAAACTAAGAGTCATCCAAGTAATAGAGGGAGAGGATACAAGTTGAGACAATGGCAGTGGAGATGCAGAGAGGAGATTGGCATTTGCATGTGATGTGTCATTTGAATGCACAGTACCTGGTGATCAGTTCATTGCAGGGGGAAAAAAGAGAGGGAAAAATACAAGAAGACTGCAATATTGACCATGAATGTGATAATCCAACATTCATCTAGACAGCATAAAAGGGGAGTTTACAAAGAAGACTGATAAGGAATGGACAAGAGGAAAAAATCTGACTTCCAGATTCCAGAATGGCAAATAAGAAGATTTTTAAGGAGGATGACAGTGTCAAATGCAGCAGAGATGTTAATTTGGTTCAGAAAAGGAAATGCCCAGTTGAATGAGCAGGTAGGACATCTGGGACTTTACAAGAGTGCTTTTATAGGATTGGGGAAAATGAGACTAAGTTGATAGGTTGCTAGTGAATGCTGCTGGAAATGGAAAGTGGTGACTAGGAATAAGAGGAAAAGAATGCCACTCAGCATGGACGCTAGAGAGAGACAGTGTGGAGAGAAAGACTGCTGTTTTTAACATGGGCGAGATCTTAATGCTTTTGTGTTGAGGGAAACAAGAAAAGTCAAGAGGGAGAAATTAAATACCAGAGTTAAGTGATGGTGCCAAATGCCTAAGGAGATGAAAAGGTGGAGAATTCACAGCATAGGTGAGGAGGGAATAGTCCTTCACAGGACTACAGACTCTTTGTGAATGGAACAGAAGAGAAGAATTTTGAAAAATTAACTATAATACTGAATGGGTACATTTTTAATGTTAATATTTTGTGTGTGTGTGTGTGTGTGTGTGTGTTCCAGTCTCCTCAGTTGTAATTTCCCTATTCCATGCAAATTTTAGGGCAAAGATGAAACATACGTGCATATGGTATTTTGTGAACTACATAATGCTATACAAATGCAAAAATTTTTAAAAACACATTTTTAAAGGAGAACAGTTTATGTTCTGCCTTCTCTTTTCTTCTTTTACATTCTCCTCTTCCACCACCTTTTCTACATCGTTCCAGCAACATTACAAAACACACATGCTTTGTAGGCTAGAAATGGAACTTCTGTATCATTTATAGCATTTCATTGGAAGGATAATGTATTCCTTAGTGAGCTGTAAATGTGGCACCTGAGGACAAGTTTAGCCTCTGATTGTAGCAAATAAGACTCTGTTAGAGAATCACGGCTTTTCTTTTCTCCTTTTCTCTCTCTCTCTCTCTTTTTTTTTTTTTGTCTCTGGGGTTTCTACCCTAGCATACACCAGTCATTAGTTTTTGAGTTTCCTAAATAAGGTTTGTGGAAACACAGTAGTAACAGTACCACTTAGTTTGCCAATGTATCATTCTCCTGTCTTCCCAAAGCTCCTCGAGGTCTGAAATTCCACTTTTAATGCCTTTTAAAGATGTGCTAATACTGTCTACAGAGAGCTGCAAATATAGGCATTGAGCAAAATTTAATTTGGTGAATGAGAAACGAATCATGAAGATCTTAAGTATTTCTCCTAGCCCGCGTAAGATAGACACTGATAAACTACATGCTTGTGTTGACTTTTGACCACAAAATGGAATTGGAATTTTGTACTTTTAGGCCCCATGTCCTAAAGCCAGAGCATTACTTGTTACGAGACATTTGAATATTGATTATTTACTGTCTCTCATCTGTCAACCCTTCGAGAATGACTGTATTAATTCTACTTCACAATAAAGCAATCTTACCACTCAATGGACATCATAATTTATCACTTAATTTAATCAGCGAAACTGTGCAATGACATTGGCTGGCATGAGGTTTGCTTAAGAGAGCTTTCAGATGATTGTGCGGGAAACATGGCCCCAGAAGATGCAGCTTAGAATTCTGGAGACATGGCCCCAGAAGATGCAGCTTAGACTTCTGGGAGAATTGATCTGAGTGGATAGAATCACACAACAGCTGTAGGCTATGGGTTGGTCAGTAATTTGCGGCCCGGTAGCCTAGTACTAAACAGATCATCACCCAAACCCACAGTTTTATTTCATTTAATCATTCAGTGTTGATGTGCAAACATAACCAAACTATAACAGAATTTGTTGGTAAAAAATTTAAGCATTTTGGTGAGTACCTCATTCTAAAGTTGATTATGCTGGTTGTGCATAATTAAGCTACATTATCGCCCTTTTCTGGCAAGCAGAACAAAACATGGTTTGCTATCCCCCTCCCCTTATTTCCCATGTAATAGCTCGGAATCTTAATCTTAAGGCATTCTAAACTTTCAATGTCTGTTTTAATTATACGTGTTCCTGTCATCTTCCCTAAGGAGACTTTTACTGTTTTCAAGGCTGGAATTCCATTCTATTTTTTATCCCTATAATGCCTGTTGAAATAAATGGAGGTAAGAATTAATGATAAACTAAATAGATGAACAAAAATAATAATGAGCAATAGTGTGATTATTGCTTTTGGTTGTTAATTTATCTATTTTATGTATTTTTATTGAGATTCTACTGTTAATTAGACAAATGAAGCACCCGGAACAGTACTGGGGACATACAGAAAAAAAAAATGCCTTACCACTAAGGGTTTTTTTGTTTGTTTGTTTTTTTGTTTCGAGATGGAGTCTTGCTTTGTCGTGCAGGCTGGAGTGCAGTGGCACGATCTCGGCTCACTGCAACCTACACCTCCTGGGTTCAAGCGATTCTCCTGCCTCAGCCTCCTACCACTAAGGGTTTTAAAGCTTATGTGTTGTTTTTCTTCCAGTGTTTTGTTCGTTGTTGGTGTCACTGATACCAGTCCTACGAAGTATATTTTAATATTAACTAAACAAATATAACTGGTAGATTTTAATTCAGAGCCAGATACAAATGTGTAAGTATAAGGGAATAGAGAGAACAGTCAAAACGTTTATTCTGTATAAATAGTAAGTAAAGGAAGATAAGTTGCAGAAAACAATAAAGAAAAAATAATAGTCATAAAAAGAAGGGAATTAAACATTGAATGTACAGTTGTATGAGTTTGAGAGAGAATTCAAATTAAATGTCACCTTTGACAGCTTGGGACCATGAGTATACACATTGAAGAACAAAGATTTTGACATTAAATTGTGAAGGAAACAAGAAAAATCATACTACAGGAATATGAGTGCTGCAGTATATTTTCTCATAATAAATATATACTTTTAAATGTTCTGCATTTTTTTTCTGTTTATGATTGCTCTGTCAACAAGGTTATTTTTACCAGAACATTATGCATTCAAACTGGAAGAACATTGTCAGGGGAAAAAGAGAAGTAAATTGGAGGTAAGTGCTATTCTTATGCCATATGTAAGCCTTTTAGGTGTCACTGCTTAATTATATATTCTCAGTGCCACACTCTCAGTGTGTACTTGGATCCTCTTTACGGATACCTTCTCTGACCACATCAGCTGACCCATGGTGACTTTTCTTTCCTCTAAAATCCTAGAGCTTGTTATTTTTATATCCCAAATTTGATAATTACCATGCATTGTTATACAGCATTTTTTATTTTTAAAAACAGACCCGATTTGTTTCCTGATTTTTTGTAAACTCTTTATAAAATCTTTAAAGAATCAATTATTGAGCATTCAGTGTTTGCTGGGCACTTCACTTTATTCTTATACGCATTTGTTCAGTCTGCTCTAGCACCTATAAATGTGTTATGTGTGCTCCTTAGAGTTAAAACACAATGCCATGCCATGCTGTGCAGGGTGTTTTAGAATCTAATTCAATCATATTGGAGGTCTTCTGAGGTTTCTGAAGAGATTGAAATAAATCTTCTTCTAGGATAATGAAGCAGCAGTAGCTAGTTATTTTGAGAATACAGAAGCAGATGTTGGACAATTATTCCTCATTCTCTCTTCCAACTATGCAAATAGATATTTCCTATTTCCAGTTTCTGTACCTGCTTTTCCCATTTTGCAATATCTGTGGGTCCTTTATCTTCTTATATTCAAGTGATTGGGCACAATGAATTTCAGTGTCAAACCCATTCCTCTTCCTGTTCCTGCTCCTTTTTTCTTTTGTTGTGGTGTTGTGGTATGCTTCTTTAAGATGGATGCTTCCTTCTTTCTTCTGTCTTATCTTTGACATTTCTCTTCTGTACATTCCCTTATTTATTGCCTATGACATTTGCAAATATCTTTCAATACCAAAATTTCTACCAAAAATGTGGTTTTCTTTCTTGGTTGGAGAGGAAATAATCTAGAGAGGCAGAGGGCTCATCAAATGAATACAATTAGACCCTAAGTATTTGTTGAAAGAGTAAGGTTTGTTCTATAATGAAATCAAGTAAAGTTACTTAGTGAGTACACAGGTACAGGTAGATACAGTTGTGTATATATCAATTAGTCTGTCCTCAGGCAATTTGAAATGTTTTTGAAGAAGCAACAATTGCAATGCTAGAAATAGCTAAATACTAAATTGTATCTTACAAACTTTGTACTACATAGAAATTTAAAATCAAGAAAAGGTGATATGAACATAAAGAACTAAGGGAAATAACTGAAAAGATGAAGTTTGTGCTACATATTAGGGAATTTTAAAAGCAGGGTGGTGCCCTGAAATACACTAAATTGCATGAAATACAGCACCATAGAACCTGAGTTGAAGTCACACCTCTACTACTTAAACGTTGTGTACCCGTAGAAAAATCCTTTACACTCTCTCATCGTTGATTTTCTCATATGTGGCTGGAAATAATAATGATAGTTTAATAATAGCTATCATTTATAAAGTCCTCATCAAATACCAGAAAATGTATATATAGTTTCTATAATCCCCATAACAACCTCTCCAAAAACTAGTTTTTTCTTTATACCGTAAAGTATAAAATGAGATGGAAGATGAATTAAACACTTGCCTAAACTCTGACAGGCAAAAGTTAGTAGAGTTGCACTAGGACCCAGGTCTGCCTGGCTCAGTACTACTTCCTACAAGACTCTTGAGAGAATCAATGCAGATGAAATTGTAACTCTCAAAATAGTATTGATTTCTATACTTGAGTACTTTTTGAGTTATAAGTAACCTGGGCATACTATATTTAAGCTATAGTTCTATATCATGGAAAATGTGGGCTCATGCAGTTAATTGAAGAGCCTATATATAGTGTCTTGGTAGACTCTGAAGCCCAACCACCGTGGGTTTGATACCTGGACCAGACACCAATCATGTGACCTCAGCAGTGTCATTTCATTTTATGGTGCCTCAATTTATCTTCTGTAAAATTAGGTCAATAATGGTTCCATTCTCAAAGGGATGTTGTGAGGATAAAATGAAAATATACGAAAGTGCTGAAGACAGTGCCTGGTACATAGTAAGTGCTATATAATTGTTAGTCACCAGCTCTTTCTAATTCTTGAGTTATCTAAAAAGGTGAGGCAAATGCACTTGATAATGAGAACTTTACATTCTCTGTGTTTACCTCTCTTAATCTGGGTCTCTTCAACCAGCCCCTAAAGTTACCTCCTTGTATCCAGAATACAATTATATAGCATTTCTTTTTGAAATATCTCTGTGTGTTTACATGTATTTATATATAAATATCTCTGTGTTTGCATGTATTTATATATGTGCTCATGTAATTTATATTTATAGAGATGATCTATGTATAAAGATACTTATCTATTGATCTATAAAGAAAAGAAAACGTCCAGATTTGCTTATATTTCTTTCTTTTATTTTGGCTTTTGAAAATTTCCTAGGTAATTCTTCCATCATAATTCAATGTTAGGTCTTAGTTTTTTCGGTTTTTCTTTTTTTTGGTCATCTTTTTTTTTATATTATAATTTAAGTTCTGGGATACATGTGCAGAACATGCAGGTTTGTTATGTAGGTATACACGTGCCATGGCGGTTTGCTGCACCCATCAACCCGTCATCTACATTAGGTATTTCTCCTAATGCTATCCCTTCCCTAGCTCCCACCCCCAACAGGCTCCAGCGTGTGATGTTCCCCTCCCTGTGTCCATGTGTTCTCGTTGTTCAACTCCCACTTATGAGTGAGAACATGTGGTGTTTGGTTTTCTGTTTCTGTGTTATTTTGCTGAGAATGATGGTTTCCAGCTTCATCCATGTCCCTGCAAAGGACATGAACTCATCATTTCTTATGGCTGCATAGTATTCCATGGTGAATATGTGCCACATTTTCTTTATCCAGTCTGTCATTGATGGGCATTTCCGTTGGTTCCAAGTCTTTGCTATTGTGAACAGTGCTGCAGTAAACATACGTGTGCATGTGTCTTTATAGAAGAATGATTTATAATCATTTGGGATATACCCAGCAATGGGATTGCTGGGTCCAATGGTATTTCTGGTTCTAAATCCTTGAGGAATCGCCACACCATCTTCCACAATGGTTGAACTAATTAACACTCCCACCAACAGTGTAAAAGCATTCCTATTTCTCCACATCCTTTCCAGCATCTGCTGTTTCCTGACTTTTTACTGATTGCCATTCTAACTGGCGTGAGATGGTATCTCTTTGTGGTTTTGATTTGCATTTTTCTATTTGGGCAGTGATGATGAGCTTTTTTTTTTTTTGTATTTGTAGTAGAGATGGGGTTTCACCATGTTAGCCAGGATGGTCTCGATCTCCTGACCTCATGATCTGCCCTCCTTAGCCTCCTAAAGTGCTGGGATTACAGGTGTGAGCCACCGTGCCCAGCCGAGCTTTTTTTCATATATTTGTTGGCCACATAAATATCTTCTTTTAAGAAGTGTCTTCATATCCTTCACCCACATTTTGATGGGGTTGTTTTTTTTCTTGTAAATTTATATAAGTTCTTTGTAGATTCTGAATATTAACCCTTTGTCAGATAGATAGATTGCAAAAATTTTCTCCCATTCTGTAGGTTGCCTGTTCACTCTGATGACAGTTTTTTTTTGTTGTGCAGAAGCTCTTTAGTTTAATTAGATCCCATTTGGCAATTTTGACTTTTGTTGCCATTGCTTTTGGTGTTTTAGTCATGAAATCTTTGCCCATGTCTATGTCCTGAATGGTATTGCCTAGGTTTTCTTCTAGGGTTTTTATGGTTTTAGGTCTTACGTTTAAGCCTTTAATCCATCTTGAGTTAATTGTTTTATCAGAGAATACATATAAGAGTTTAGAAGTACAAATGTGACTATAATAATGAAAGCCTTCTGTATTACATAAAGTAGAACAGAAAAAAAATAAAATTCCTCAACTTTGAAAATAGGTTTATTAGGAAAAGTCTGTTTGTTCACTTTAAGTTTCAGGCTAAGTTTGTTATTGGAAATTGATTTGTGCACTCGCCTCATGACTATTAGTGCACAGTCTACTATTTCTCCTCACTTTTACCCATTCCAACATTTATGAAACACATAGATTCTCTTACTATCAGAAAATATCCAGACTTTGGGTTTACTTTTTGTTTTTCATGCTTACTACACATGAAAGTAAATATGAGAACCTGTGGCATAAATTGCTAGTTAAAAGAAAAATGGTCCTTTACTTATTTTCTTTTTTTTTTTTTTTGAGACGGAGTCTCGCTTTGTCACCCAGGCTAGAGTGTAGTGGCAGGATCTCGGCTCACTGCAGGCTCCGCCTCCCGGGTTTACGCCATTCTCCTGCCTCAGCCTCCCGAGTAGCTGGGACTACAGGCGCCCGCCACCTCGCCCGGCTAGTTTTTTGTATTTTTTTTAGTAGAGACGCGGGGTTTCACTGTGTTAGCCAGGATGGTCTCGATCTCCTGACCTCGTGATCCGCCCGTCTCGGCCTCCCAAAGTGCTGGGATTACAGGCTTGAGCCACTGCGCCCGGCCCCTTTACTTATTTTCTAACTTAACACGTATTTAAACATTCTGAGTACTGTAACAAAGTTAAACAAAATGGTGACTATACTGTTTTTATATATGAACATGATTTAAAAGTTATAATTATGTGTGAATTCATTCTCAACTCATATTTTATTAAGGAAAACCTACTAAATGAATATTTTTGTCTGATAATATATAATAATTATTAATATGGTCATTGTCTGTGATTCAGTCATGTTTTTTTCTGGGGATCATCATGTACATTTTTAATTGTCTTATAGTTTTCATTGTAACTCTCAAAAATCAAGTTCATATTGAATAACATCATTTTCCAATCACTAGGTATTTACTTTAGGCTAATATTTTTTAAATTATTGCTTTCCAATACGTTTAATGTTATGTATGGCACTTGCCATAAAGTCAAAATTTAAGTATATTAAAGACCAAATATTATATATGGATATATATTATAATACGACTCATCATATTTTTTATTCTGAGAAGAATACTATGGGGAAGTTGATAAACACCAGTACTCTGGGTTATGACTACATATTGTGAACTTATTTTCAAAACTGGTATAAACTGTTGAAGTGTTCTTTTTATTCTGCATCAAACTTTTTTCTTTTTTAAATTAGGATTCTAATTTGTTTAGGTGTGATATTTATGTTGCAATATATGAAAGTCTAAGCATATCAGAAATAGTTTTTTTGTTTCTGTTTTTTGAGCTGGGTTTTCACTCTTTGTCACCCAGGCTGGAATGAAGTGACACCATTATAGCTCACTGCAGCCTCGAATTCCTGGGCTCAAACTATCCTCCTGCCTCAGCCTCCTGAGTAACTGGGACCACAGGCATGAGGCCCCACTCCCTGATAATTTTTTAAATTTTTTTGCAGAGACGGGATCTCACTATGTTGACCAAGTTGGTCTTGAACTCCTGCCCTCAAGTAATCTTCCCACCTCAGCCTCCCCGATTGCTGGGATTACAGGGATGAGTCGCCATGCTTGGCTGGTCATAGTTTTAAATCTTTAATACGTAACTTTATATTTGTTGTCAAAAATTATTCATTTTAAAACTTTCTGATAATTGTGGTTTTGAGAAAAAATTCATGATCATAATATATTTTTGTTCTAATTTGACACTTTACATTTAATCATGTGAATAAATCCACACATTTTAATAGTTATATAGTTATGAAATTCTCAAATTAAACTGTTACAATTTTAAAGAGACCCAGTAACTAAAAATAGAAAGGCATGCATACTAGCGTATATAAAGAGAAACATTAAGTCTTCTTTGTATTCTGTTTTAATATTCAAAACAGTTTTTAGTATTCATAATCTAATACTAAATTTAGTATTTAGTATTCAGTATACTGTATTCAAAAAGCCATACAGTAGCCTCTCTGGCTTGTTTAAACTTAAGACCACTTTTTTTTTGCAGATAAAATCAAATAGCCACTCTTATATGATACTGTTTCTGATATGGTTAAATTGCTATCACAGTTGAGGTTAACTTTAAGATGGTTTCTTGCTGGTAAATATTTGGAGTCTAGGATCTTCTACACTAGGTTACATATGCCTTCGTACTGATTTATTGTGTTCTAAATCAAGAAGCTTTGGTCTGGTCCAGGCTTAAAAAGCTACGTCTCCTTAAGTTGTTTATGAAAAACCTCAGTGGCTTAGTTCTTTTATTAAGTGAAAATATTATTCTTTTGTGGATAGTTTAAAAGTTCAAATGAATGCATAGATAAAAAAGCAATTAGAGGAATGCCACATGCTAACAAATGCATAGCATTTTTATTATAAAAATATTTTTTATTGTGATGTTATTTATATTCATGACGGTGGAAGTGATGAACCTGCATTTTCATTTCATAGGGATAGAAAAGGGGGACAGAAAATGCAGGTTCACAAGCAATTTTGTATTTTGAGAACATGACTAAACAAACTTAATTGTCCTCCTTCTTCTGACGAAGCCACTGTCCAACCCAAACTTCCAGTGACCAGTTGTCCTCGTTTTGGTACCAAATGTTCGTTTATATTTGTAGTCAAAATACAAGGTTTTCCAAGAAAATCTTCGGTTCCTGGTAAGCCAGTATGATTAGTCAAGTCACAAATACATTTCCTCATTTCCTGTACAGGCACAAGTCACAAGATTTTCTTACTATTGAAAGATGGAAAAATAGCTGGTGATCATATCGATGTAGAATGTTACCTGATTATCAATATCACATTCAGATTTCATTGGCCTTTGAAGCTTTTAAATATTGAAGGAAGGCAGAAGGGCTTCTAAATGAATAGAATATGAAATAACAAATCAAAAACCAGAGGCAGGTCCTTGGAAACAGACTGTGCAAATAAGGGGCCTTAAGCTTAAGATGATGGGAAATTAGCTTCTGCTGATTATAAATCCACTTTTCTCTTCCCCCATATACCCACAATTTAAAAGAAATAGCTGTTATCTGTGGTATTTTAATTTTGACATGGCAAATATATTCATGCATTAAATGTGTAATTATATTTTTATATTTTAAAATAATTGCAATTTAAACACTTTAAACTTTTCCCAAAATTGAAGAAAAGTTTGAAAAAAAACAAAAAAAAATCCTGAAATAAATAGGGATTCTGGTTTTAATATAAAGCAGTATATTTAGAAGTAAGTTATTTTGCCACAGTAAGTACACAGATTCTCATGGATGTGAAATAAATGAATGCTTTGGATTCCTCAATTAAAGCAACTATAAAGTTGTTTAATTTCTCAAGCCTGTCAGTCTCCAGATAACAAAGATTTTTGACACAGCAAGCTATTTGTATCCCTTCTTGCAATTATCATTATTTTTTTAATTATCTGGTTTCTTTGGTTACCAGCAATTCAAGGTTCATCTAACATACACTTTAGTTTTTAAGATTTTTAGTTTAGAAGATTACTTTCTTTTTTAGCTGCAAAAGCTTCTGAAAAAAATACTGGTCTGATCTAATATTTCCCTCCAGAATGTCCTTGGCTCATGAAGAAATGAAAGTAATGAGATGCTCAAACTTACATTATTCCCATGCTTCTGAGCTTTTTCTTTACTCTGAATGTGGTCCTTATTTCCATTTAGGCAATAACAGACTTACGTGTTTTATGTTTAAATTAAGAAATTTCATTCAACAGATATTTTTCTTATTTATTTATGTTTTTTAAAAATATGTCTACCTCTGGACAGTAAGTATAAGTGGGAATGTAGGCTGAGCCACAGTGCCATATAAAGCAGCTCCTCATCTGTTCCTAGCAGATGTTAGCAAAGCCTTGCTTCCTGACAAGGTTGTGGAAACATCACAGGATATGTGCAGCTCAGTAAGGTCTCTCTGGACTTTACGCTAAAAGTTCTCCTGCTTGTTGAAGGCAGAGTCTATATTTATTTTGTTTGTCATTGTATCATCCACTCAAAGATATTTGTGGAATAAACATAGATTTTCTTGAAATCTGGCTAGGACTCAAAGGCCTACTTGCATGAGTCTGTATTATAATAAACATTTTATGTGGGTCAAAATTTTTTTGTGGGACATTTTGATGTGGGTCATGAGACATCAGCAAAACTAGATCTTTTATTTCAATATGCCATGGCGACAGTTTCCCATCACTTTAAATGCTGGATCATTTGCTTCATGAAATGATAAAAGTTAATGATTTCGAAGCTTCATTTTTGTCTTTGCCCCTTTGACTTCAATAATTAACTATGCCTTTCTCCTTTCCTCAACCTCACCTTAGATGATGTATTTATCTATTTATTTACTTACTTATGCATTCATTATTCACTCAGTTATTTACATAGACCCTCTATTTGATGCACTTTTCAGGAGATCTAAGTGTTAAAAATTTGTGTAAAGGTAAACTGAGGCTGGAGCCGAACCGGGAATGAAGACACAAGGCAAATGGCAGTGAGAATAGCCTTTTATTAGGGCTTGCAAGCGAGGTTCCTCGGTCCAAAGGCGTGGGCTGAGGAAGTCGCGCTGAGGGAGGAGGGTAGGGGCTTCTTATAGCCTGAGAGGTAGGGAAGCTGGTTGTGCAAACAGGGCCTGGGGGGTCTTGAAACTACTAGGGCAGGAGTTGAGTAAGGGTCACGAGGAAGGGGTCTTTGGAAACTGTTAACCGAAACTGCTGTTTACGAACTTGTGGAATGCAGGTGAGCTGCAGGTCATGGGGGAGTGTGGTTGCCCAGCCAGAACTCTGACGCATGTAAGTCTGCGGGTGTGTACAAGGGTGAAGGGAGTCTTTAACAAAAGGGCCTGCTATGCCGGGTAACACCGCCATGTTGGGTCTAGATTCCTGCCTAATAGTTTGAAATTCTGAAAATTTGATAAGATAAAAGGGAACTTAATTTAAGGTCACCCTCTTACAGACAGAATTACAGGGGTGTGCACAGCTTTGCCTCACAGCATGCCAAAAGTGGTCTCCTTTAGCCCTCTCTTTGTTTGAGTGATGCATATGAAAATAATTAACATAAAGAGATTTCAGTTTAAAGTAACTTTTAATTACTTAGATCAAATCTTTGAGATACTTATATTGAAGGGGGTTTATAGACAACAAAGCTCACCAAAGAGAAAACAAAATGTCTCACACTAATCAGATATAGCTGTGTTTTTCTCGTAGTTGCTGGTGTTGACATTGAAAATTAGAAAAGCATTTTCAAATTCATGTATTTTACTGTGAGAATGACTTTTAGAGATGATAAAAATCAAACCTGACATTTAATAATTGACAAAGCCAAGATGAGATACATGAGTTATCTTAATTAGTGTGTTACATTTATATGCATACCTGTGACAAGAAAAAATACAATTTAAACAGATGTCCAAAATGAGATGGGGTTGACATATAACCAGGGAAGGCCGACTAGCTGGCATCCACAGAGTGCTAATGGCTGCCATTATATTGAGTCTGACTTTCACTGTCTCAAACCTCAGAAATAACTCTGAATGGATCATCCCATTTCTTAGAGGCAGTTTCACACTTGTCTGTTCACAGAAACAGATTCCTAAAAGCCATGGGAAAACAATGCCACCCTATTTATAATGAGAAATCACTGCCACATGAGCAGGAATTCTGGAGCAGATTTGTGCATTTTCTCCCTTTGGCAAATCTACAGTATAGGCAGTCACAATCAAAAAGCTGCTAGGACAGCATGAAATCACAGCAGAGTTTGCACTAAAAGGAAGGAAGAAGTGTTACCAGAGTTTGGTCCAGAAAAGCTTCACAGAGGATATCATACCGGCATACCGGAGGAGGGGTATTATGTGTCTGCCAAGGAGAATGGAGAATATGATTCCAGCACCTTAAAAGTATAGAATCAAAAGTAACATGCGGGGCGCGGTGGCTCAAGCCTGTAATCCCAGCACTTTGGGAGGCCGAGGCGGGTGGATCACGAGGTCAGGAGATCGAGACTATCCTGGCTAACATGGTGAAACCCCGTCTCTACTAAAAATACAAAAAACTAGCCGGGCGTGGTGGCAGGCGCCTGTAGTCTCAGCTACTTGGGAGGCTGAGGCCGGAGAATGGCGTGAACCCGGGAGGCGGAGCTTGCAGTGAGCCGAGATCACGCCACTGCACTCCAGCCTGGGAGACACAGCGAGACTCCGTCTCAAAAAAAAAAAAAAAAAAAAAAAAAAAAGTAACATGCTATGTCTCTAGTCTAGTGTGTTACATTGTAAAGTATGCAAGGGCTGGCTAGACAGGAGATGGTAGGAGTGGAAACAGCCAGGATAAGGATTGGAAAAATAGAAAGAAGACCAGACCTTGAAAAATGTGGTCCATTCTGTGGTAGGAAAAGAATTCAGCCAAGGAGATCAAGAAGAAACAGATAGCGAAATAGGAAAAAATCCAGGAGAAACCGGTGTCCCGGAAACCAGGAGCAGATGTTAGGGAAATAAAATTAGAAACAAAATCTCCCAAACTGGAAAGCCTCTCCCACGAAAGTAAAGGAGAAAGAAACCAGTTTAGTTATTGAATAAGCATTAAACTGGAATGTAACGTGCATCACAGAAATCCACCAAAAAGATTGCAAAGATAGAAAGAAATCACCCTTTTATGTGTCCGAGCAGGTACAACTCATTGCCTACATGTTCCCAAGATAAACAGTAGCTATTTCTCAAGTAAGAGAACTTGACAGCGTCATTTGTTACATATAATTCATCCTAACTTCATTTGGTAATTGGGGTGACCATGCATATTGTCTTATTAGCTAGCTGGCTTTATCCAAAGAAAAAACAAATGTATCTTTATGACTGAAGGTTGTTTTGGAGAGAGGCACAAGCCAAAGTTAGGCTCCTACTATTCCTTAGAAACTGGGAGACAGAGACACTATCTATCTTCCTTGATGATTCCATTTTAAAAAGTTACTTCCCTAGTCTTTGAGAAAGACATTCCAGCGTTGTAGAGCTGGCTTATTATCTTTGAAAAAGAGTTACATATATTTCAAAGAGAAGAGGAAGAACTGAAAACTTTTCTAAAGAAAATACTTCAAGAAAAGGACAGACAAAATTTATTTCCTTATTTTCAACAGGGAGAATTAAGCCTCTCATATTTAATCTGTATTTGCCTTTAGGGACAGTTTTAAATTGAGAGTGATCAACATCTCAAATGCTGAAGTTCTTCGGATTACGGAGGGGGCACCACTAAGAGTCTAAGGAAGGTTTTATTTGCAGCTCCAAGAGGCGTTTCCTCTACTTCCATAGGTAGCCTCTCTACTCCTATGAGCATATTCAAGGAGCCAGCCTACATTGTTTCTGTCTGAGAGTCAAGACATTCACCCCTAAATAGTTAAATGGCTTCTCTCTTGCTATCCTTTTCAAGTCCTTTGGCTCTATGCTTAAAATGTTGTTTGTATGTATTTTAGGGAATTATGTTAGAATCCTCTACCCTTAGGCATTTTAAAGTACTTGACTCTGGCAACAGTTTTTATTCACAGCTCTCTGGGAAATCCCTCCCCACTTTTTTTACCCTGAGGCCCAAGGACTGCAAAGTAGGGCAGTGTTTTGCCTTCTCACTTCTGCAGCTGCAGGGGGTGAGGCTGCTTTGCTTTGTGAAGTGTGTGTGTGTGTGTGTGTGTGTGTTTTCCTACAAAAGGGAAATTGACAAGTGCTCTGTAATTGTTCAAATAGCTTTGTATTTTCCATTTATTTATCATCTAAAGACATTCCTAGAAAGCAGTTTTTAAAAAAGGACCCTATAGATTAAAAATAAGTATTTCTATGTGTATGCCATTTAAAATGGCAAAAATTAGTAAGGCGAGTCTAAGAAACATGCACAATGTATTATTACATACATTGCTTAGTCATTATATGTCAGTTTGGGAACTTTTGTTATTTAATTTCATGATACATCATCTATTTTAGAAGTCAACATGTTTATATGCTCACACCTATATTTTGACCATACAGCATTTGTATAACATTAATTTTTCATTTCATAGATTCAAAGTATACACTGTGTTAATCAAAGCTATAATGAAGCACCAGTTATTTGCTAGTACTGTGCTTGATGTATTTGAACATTTTTTACAAAGTAAAGACTTGATGCTGATCAAGGAGTTTACAGTCTTGGTGGTGAAATGTGACTAACAGATATAGATAATGCATAACTTTGTATAATTGGCACAGAATTTTATGGCACAAAACCTCTATTGCAATGGAATTCTTAAAGTTTAGACATCAATAAGAAATAACCAGGGGCCGGGCGCGGTGGCTCAAGCCTGTAATCCCAGCACTTTGGAAGGCCAAGACGGGCGGATCACGAGGTCAGGAGATCGAGACCATCCCGGCTAACAAGGTGAAACCCCGTCTCTACTAAAAAAATACAAAAAAAAAAAAAAAAAAAAAAATAACCAGGAAAGATGTAATACAGAAGGTAAAATATGACCTTGAGTTTGAATAATAGTCAGTGTTTCCATCAGGACGTGTGGTGTAACTGAGAGGCAGAAAGCACTTTATACTGCAAGGAGGCTGAGTAGGTTATCCTCGGTTGAGAGTTCGACTCAGACTTCAAGAGCTGTTAAGAACCAAAGTGGCTTTGCTTTGTCTTTCTCTTTTCCTTGGGTCGCTTATCGTCCTACCTAGGCTTCTCTATGTGCACCTGCCTTGCTTTCCCCCTTTTTCCCTGAGATCAGCTTTATGTACATTTCTAAGCATGATAGAAGAATACAACTCACACTCCAAACCCCTAATTTTCTACATCCGTTCAAGATGCTACTTGGCATCTCAGAGTCCTGATTTCAATATCCTGAGAAAAAGGGAATCTTACTTGGTCAAGTCAAGTCAGAAATCTTCAGTCAAAAGCGCAACCAGTTAAGATAGATGAACTGATAATAGGTTCCTAGAAAAAGAGTAAGGTAGGCAGAAGATACAGCATTTAGATGGAGGTAGAACAGATTATGGAAATGCACAAAAGCAGAAAGAAGCCTTGGTTTGTAAAGGGGAAAAATAGCACTGTATTGGGGATAACAGAGTCTGAAACAGTTGATTTAGTGCCAGGCAGGAACTATCTGAGGATTTAGTTTACTTTAATATACTATTCTTAACACGGATAATGGTGGACAGTATTTAATTTCAAACTAGATTTTAGAAAAGGAACTCAAACTAAGAAATCACTTATGCCGTTGTTTCTTACTATTTATGTCTCCATATCCAGAATAATTTCAACAAGGATTCTGGCAATACCTAACAGAAGAAAGGAAGCAAAATACAAATAATCAACAACAATGAAGACAAAAACAAACTCCTCAAAGCATCCAGGAATGAGTTTTCGGATTAGATAGAAAGGAAAATATGGAAATAGTGTTTGTCATCATTTTAGTCTGTGATTTCTCAGTAACCATACATTAAGATCAGAGGAAACAATGAAAATAAATGTAGTGAATATTCAAAAGTGAGATTTACTGACCAAAAGGGATTTCCTATCCACATGTTATCATTTTCCCTTATATGGACGGCTGTGCTTGTCTGACCCATACCTTAAATACAGATAGGTTTGGAAATAGAGAGGGTCTTTCTTACACTTAAACGTATCCTTAGTCCAGAGAGATGGTGAGATCTATGGCTTTCAAAGTTGTCATATCCATTCTATGCAGGGCCTAGAGTATGTCAGTTAAGTATATTTACCCTGACACATGGATATTCAAAGTATAAATATGTTAAAAATAATTATGCCCACATGCTGAATTTGACAAAGAAGTGTTTTCCGCCTCAGATGTTTCAAAAACAATTGAATATCTTGGTTGATTTACTAAGCAGCATAATTTAGAACAACTTCTGCAACTTCTAATTTTTATCTTTTTTACTTTATTTAGCTGAAATTGCTTACATCAAAAGAGTACAAGGGAGAGTAATAGAGGAGGGGTCGTGTGGGCATAAGAGGTACCTGGTAGACAGTGAGGACAGAGAGAAAAACACCCAGCTGTTTTGGTGTCTTCACCACAAAGATCGAAATGCATGATAGGGTCGTAACAACTTTAGTCTCCACCTCCAACTTCCATCCTTTCCCTCTAAAAGATAGAGGGTTGGGCTTGCAGGTGGGGAGAGAATAACCCAACCCTGGTACCAAAGGAACCCACTTTACTCTCTTTGTCTTGGTCTCAAACAACCTGTTCATGAACTGAAGAAAGGATGCCAATTGTAGAACCAATTTGGTCTATGAAATTTTGAAATAATGTTAGAGGAATCCTTAATGTTTCCTGAGATTGTACAGCAACTAGTTCCTAGTAAAGTATTCTAAAAACAGCAGCAGAAACACAAATCATACCCTCTAAAGATAACCTTGAAGAAGAACGGTCATGGGGCTGTACAGTCTGATCATATTTGCTTTGGTGCCATTTTAAATTCATTATGTATCAAGAGCTGTCGTTTGTTGAATATGTACCATGTGCCATATATACTATTTTAAATCCTTCATGTTCTCCTCATAAAAACTCAGTGAAGTAGTATACTCTCATTTTGCAGATGAGGAAAATAAGACACTTTCTAAGATCACACAACTAGTAAATGCAGAGCAGAATCTGAAGCCAGGCGGTCTGTCTTATGAGTTTATGCTCACGGATACTCTGTCACACTGAGTCACGCTGCAGCCCGTATATAATCCCTGAACGATATAAATACCATAGTTGTGGAAGTGGACTCTTTTTATTATTATTATTATTATTATTATTAGTTTGACAAAGTCACAGAGGCTAACTTCAACAGGTATAAATAGTCTTGGTACCCATCTCTCCATTTTTCCTTTTTCTCTTCATCTGTTTTCACTCTTCTTCTTAGGTAATCAGTACTTTTCAGCAGGCCTCACATTTTATATTACCATTTCCTGAGAACACTTTTACCTTGTAATTGTCACTTGTTAACATTTCTTCTGAAATGATTACCATGTTCACATCTTTGAGGAGTGGTGGCCATTTTATTGTGAAACTGATGATGATTATGTCTTTGTTAACTATGTGTTATCAGTCAATGGTTTAATTTTTTCTCTGATAAAATTCACCATAATCAGTTTCTATGAAATCAAAATCATTGAAAAGATTATAAATGAAATCTATACTTTCGTCTTTTCTTTCTTTCTTTTTTGGACGGAGTTTCACTCTTGTTGCCCATACTGGAGTGCAGTGGTGCGATCTCGGCTCACTGCAGCCTATGCCTCCCTGTTCAAACAATTATCTTGCCTCAGCTGGGATTACAGGTGCTCCCCACCATGCCTGGCTAATTTTTGCATTTTTAGTAAAGACAAGATTTCACCATGTTGGCCAGGCTGGTCTCGAACTCCTGACCTCAGGTTATCCACCCGTCTTGGCCCCCCAAAGTGCTGGGATTACAGGTGTGAGCCACCGTGTCCGGCCTAAATCTATACTTTCATAAATTAGAAAACTACTCTAATGGATATGATATAAGTTTCCTTAATTCATTATACCATTCTGAATTACAACTTGCATTTATTATTTTTTCCCTCGGTCATGTATGTTAGTGACTACAGTTCTGGGATTTATCAACATTATAAAATAGGTAAGCAACTGCCTCAGTTGCTATCATCACTGACTTTCTTTAGAATATCTTAGAGATAATTTGTTCATTTTGGTCACACAAAAGCTATCCATTTCCTTCTTTCCTCCAAAGAGAGCAAATGTATGACTTCTTTGCTCCTGGCATTTAGGAAGAAATTAGACAGCATTGCTAATGGCTGGGGAGGAAGGAAGATGGAAAGAGGAATCATTGATGCTCACTCACCTTTCTTTTGGACTATATTAAACTTTGAGAGAAAAAAATAGCTTTTTAATTATCAGTGTCCAATTATCAGTGTTCTTCTCTTGAGTAATATTATTATTCCATATTTAAAACAATGTCCTATGTGCCATTATTGAAAATATTTATGATTGTGCTTGAATTTTTATTTTGATAGGTAATTTCATATGCGAAATGTATGCTAGCTAACATGGCTCTTAATAAATTATATTTATCACTTATTTCAATTTTTTTCAATTTTTACTAAGAGAATTTTGCTGTACCTAAGGGAATGAATGTCAGTTTCTAATCTTGGTAAATGTGAGCCTTCATAATATTTTGTTTGGATCCAGAAACTATCAGTGTCATAGTAGATATTTATATCTATATAGTTATAATTATTATACTTAATATGCAATTTACTTGAAACATACATACAAACTTTTTAGGAATAGTATAATTTTATAAATCTAATTGGTATTATTATTAGATACACATCATATATGTAAAATTAGTCAGTATTATCTTCAACTAGGGCTCTATAGACTGTTTGGCTGCTTCGCCTAGGATTATATAAGCAGGTAATAACAGTGTGAACTTGAAATCATGTCTGCTCACATCAAGAAAAATGTTTGCTCCCTTTTACGAAACCCTGGCAAGACAAATTTGAAATAGCTGAAGATATCAGAAGTATTCATTGTATGGTTCCTCCATTGTTATAGGCTCAGCTATCTTTATATTCTCTGGTTGCATGGTTTCCTGATTAGCTCTGCAGTGTTCTGTTCATCTGGGCCACCCTACTGGGCTTAACACCCTCATTTGTTCAGTGACTTTCAATTTGTTTTTGCAATATTTTGTTCTCCACTGGAGAGTCTCTAATTGGGTATATCAGGTGGGATGGAGCCACTGGGAGCTGTATGGAAGTACTGTGGCACCCACCCAAGCAATCAGGAGCCGTGATTTGGATGGCAGTATGTGGCAAAGTTACCCTCTCAAGCCATACTGCAAAACATAAAAGTATGAAATATACTGGATTGGAAAGGAGGGAATGCAAATAATGGTAAATCTCTGTAGTTCCAAGTGCAGCCCATGCAATACCAAGAAGAAAATAGAAGAAATTGAGAAGGAAAGGAAGAATAATACAAGATAACAATTCTATGAGGAATGATCCTGGAAAATTGCTGCTTGAGGAAAAATAAAAGAATCTGTACATTTCACTTTGTTCTAGACTTTAAGATTATTATGGGGTTGGGGAAAAATAGAATCTGTACATTTGCTTTTGTTCTAGATTTTAAGATTATTTTGAGGTTTAGTATCAAAATGAGGTTGTATATTATGCAGAACATTGGAGTCACCTGGATACTAGAGCCCCTCATGTGGCTCAGCAGCAACTCGCCTAATGGTCCATTCTCTGACCCAGTCCCTTTGCCTCTATCAGTGCTGCCAAGTATTGACTCTCCGCCTTCCTTACTGCCTCCTGGACTTTTTAATGTTATGTGTATATGATTATCAGGTTCTATTTTACAATACTTTGTAAGCCTCTGTATATATTTTTCATATTCAAGTATAGGAGAGAGTATTTGATGGTATTCATTAGTTACTAACCAATATGGAATATCATTATGTTCTATTTATCTCTTTATCTAATCTCTCTCTCTCTGTCTCCCTTTCTCTCTCTCTCTCTCTACATAGATACTTTATGTAAGGCTGCCTTAAGCACCATGCAGTCCATAGATGACAATTTTTTTTTGTCTCAGGCATGATCAAAATCATCATACTATATATTCACAATTAGAGTGTTTTGTGCATTAGTAATTCTAATGAATCGGCCGGGAGCAGTGCCTCACACCTGTAATCCCAGCACTTTGGGAGGCCAAGTCATGTGGATCACCTGAGGTCAGGAGTCCAAGACCAGCTTGGCCAACATTGCGAAACCCTGTCTCTGATAAAAATACAAAAATTAGCTGAGCATGGTGGCAGGTGCCTGTAATCCCAGCTACTCGGGAAGCTGGGGCAGGAGAATCCCTTGAACCTGGGAAGTGGAGGTTGCAGTGAGCTGAAATAGCTCCAGTGCACTCCAGCCTGGGTAAGATAGTGAGACCCTGTCTCAAAAAAAAAAAAAAAAAAAAAAAAAAAGAAAAAAAAAAGAAAGAAAAAGAAATTAGAATGAGTCTCCATTCAGAAGAATGGTGCGATATGTGTCATTTACTTTCCACACAGAATTTTATTAATATTTCTTCAATGAATCAAATATTATATACAGTAGTGATTTAATACATGGACCTTATTAGGCAAGCATTTGATATGCACTACCAAGTAATCCAGTATATTTTTCTTTTCTTTTTTTTTTTTTTAATTATACTTTAAGTCCTAGGGTACATGAGCACAACGTGCAGGTTTGTTACATATGTATACATGTGCCATGTTGGTGTGCTGCACCCATTAACTTGTCATTTATGTTAGGTATATCTCCTAATGCTATCCTTCCCCCAATCCCACGACAGGCCCCAGTGTGTGATGTTCCCTACCCTGTGTGCAAGTGTTCTCATTGTTCAATTCCCAACTATGAATGAGAACAGACAGTGTTTGGTTTTCTGTCCTTGCGATAGTTTGCTCACAATGATGGTTTACAGCTTCATCCATGTCCCTATAAAGGACATGAACTCATCTTTTTTATGGCTGCATAGTATTTCATGGTGAATATGTGCCACACTTTCTTAATCCAGTCTATCATTGATGGAAATTTGGGTTGGTTCCAAGTCTTTGCTATTGTGAATAGTGCTGCAATAAACATAACGTGTCCATGTGTCTTTAGAGAAGCATGATTTGTAATCCTTTCGGTATATACCCAGTAATGGGATGACTGGGTCAAATGGTATTTCTAGTTCTAGATCCTTGAGGAAAGGCCACACTGTCTTCCACAATGGTTGAACTAGTTTACAATCCCACCAACAGTGTAAAAGTGTTCCTATTTCTCCACATCCTCTCCAGCACCTGTTGTTTCCTGACTTTTGTTATCGCCATTCTAACTGTTGTGAGATGGTATCTCATTGTGGTTTTGATTTGCATTTCTCTGATGGCCAGTGATGATGAGCATTTTTTCATGTGTCTGTTGGCTGCATAAATGTCTTCCTTTGAGAAATGTCTGTTCATATGCCTCACCCACTTTTTGATGGGGTGGTTTGATTTTTTTTTTTTTTTTTTTGTAAATTTGTTTAAGTTCTTTGTAGATTCTGGATATTAGCCCTTTTCAGTTGGATAGATTGTAAAACTTTTCTCTCATTCTGTAGGTTGCCTGTTCATTCTGATCGTAGTTTCTTTTGCTGTGCAGAAGCTCTTTAGTTTAATGAGATCCCATTTGTCTATTTTGGCTTTTGTTTTCATTGCTTTTGGTGTTCTAGTCTTGAAGTCCTTGCCCATGCCTATGAGCTGAATGGTATTGCCTAGGTTTTCTTCTAGGGATTTTATGGTTTTAGGTCTAACATTTAAGTCCTTAATCTATCTTAAATTAATTTTTGTATAAGGTATAAGGAAGGGGTCCAGTTTCAGCTTTCTACTATGGCTAGCCAGTTTTTCCAGCAACATTTATTAAATAGGGAATCCTTTCCCCATTTCTTGTTCTTGTCAGGTTTGTCAAAGATCAGATGGTTGTAGATGTGTGGTATTATTTCTGAGGGCTCTGTTCTGTTCCATCGGTCTTTATCTCTGTTTTGGTACCAGTACCATGCTGTTTTGGTTACTGTAGCCTTGTAGTATAGTTTGAAGTCAGGTAGTGTGATGCCTCCAGCTTTGTTCTTTTGGCTTAGGATTGTCTTGGCAATATGGGCTCTTTTTTGGTTTCATATGAACTTTAAAATAGTTTTTTTCCAATTCTGTGAAATGGTAGCTTGATGGGGATGGCACTGAATCTATAAATTACATTGGGCAATATGGCCATTTTCACGATATTGATTCTTCCTAACCATGAGCATGGAATGTTCTTCCATTTGTTTGTGTCCTCTTTTATTTTGTTGAGCAGTGGTTTGTAGTTCTCCTTGAAGAGGTCCTTCACATCCCTTGTAAGTTGGATACCTAGATATTTTATTCTCTTTGAAGCAATTGTGAATGGGAGTTCACTCATGATTTGGCTCTCTGCTTGTCTGTTACTGGTGTATAGGAATGCTTTATTTGTTTTACCAAAGACTAGGATTGCAACCCCTGCTTTTTTTTTTTTTTTCCCATTTGCTTGGTAGAGCTTCCTGCATCCCTTTATTTTGAGCCTATGTGTGTCTCTGCACGTGAGATGGGTCTCCTGAATACAGCACATTGATGGGTCTTGACTCTTTATCCAATTTGCCAGTCTGTGCCTTTTAATTGGAGCGTTTAGCTCATTTATAATTAAGGTTAATGTTGTTATGTGTGAATTTGATCCTGTCATTATGATGTTAGCTGGTTATTTTGCTCATTAGTTGATGCAGTTTCTTCCCAGCATCAATGGTCTTTGCAATTTGGCATGTTTTTGCAGTGGCTAGTACCGGTTGTTCCTTTCCATGTTTAGTGCTTTCTTTAGGAGCTCTTGTAAGGCAGGCCTGGTGGTGACAAAATCTCTCACCATTTCCTTGTCTGTAAAGGATTTTATTTCTTCTTCACTTATGAAGCTTAGTTTGGTGTGATATGAAATTCTGGATTGGAAATTCTTTTCTTTAAGAATGTTGAATATTGGCCCCCACTGTATCCTAGCTTGTAGAGTTTCTGTCAAGAGATCCGCTGTTAGTGCAATGGGCTTCCCTTTGTGAATAATCCGACCTTTCTCTCTGGCTACCCTTAACATTTTTTCCTTCATTTCAACTTTGGTGAATCTGACAATTATGTTTCTTGGAGTTGGTGTTTTCAAGGAATATCTTTGTGGCATTCTCTGTATTTCCTGAATTTGAATGTTGGCCTGCCTTGCTAGGTTGGGGAAGTTCTTCTGGATAATATCCTGAAGAGTGTTTTCCAACTTGGCTCCATTCTCTCTGCCACTTTCAGGTACACCAATTAGACGTAGAGTTGGTCTTTTCACATAGTCCCATATTTCTTGGAGGCTTTGTTCATTTCTTTTTACTCTATTTTTTCTAAACTTCTCTTCTTGCTTCATTTCATTCATTTGATCTTCAGTCACTGATACCCTTTCCTCCACTTCATTGAATCGGCTACTGAAGCTTGTGCATACATCACGTAGTTCTCCTGCCATGGTTTTCAGCTCCATCAGGTCATTTAAGCTCTTCTCTGTTCTGTTTATTCTAGTTAACCATTCATCTATTTTTTTTTCAAGGTTTTTAGCTTCTTTGCGATGGGTTCAAACATCCTCCTTTAGCATGGAGAAGTTTGTTATTACCGATTGTCTGAAACCTTCTTCTCTCAACACGTCAAAGTCATTCTCCATCCAACTTTGTTCCATTGCTGGTGAGGAGCTGCATTCCTTTGGAGGAGAAGAGGTGCTCTGATTTGCAGAATTTTCATCTTTTCTGCTCCGTTTCTCCCCATCTTTGTGGTTTACCTACCTTTGGTCTTTGATGATGGTGACATAGAGATGGAATTTTGGTGTGGATGTCATTTCTGTTTGTTAGTTTTCTTTCTAACCGTCAGGACCCTCAGCTGCAGGTCTGTTGGAATTTGCTGGAGGTCCACTCCAGACCCTGTTTGCCTAGTATCACCAGGGAAGGCTGCAGAACAGCAAATATTGCAGAATGGTAAATGTTGCTGCCAGATCCTTCCTCTGGAAGCTTCGTCTCAGAGGGGCACCCAGCTCTATGGGGTGTCAGTCGGCCCCTACTGGGAGGTTTCTCCCAGTTAGGTTACTTGGGGGTCAGGGACCCACTTTAGGAGGCAGTCTGTCCATTCTCAGATCTCAAACTCCATGCTGCGAGAACCACTACTCTCTTCAAAGCTGTCAGACAGGGACATTTAAGCCTGCAGAAGTTTCTGCTGCCTTTTGTTCAGCCATGGCTTGCCCCAAGTAGTGGAGTCTACAGAGGCAGGTAGGCCTCCTTG
Organism: Macaca thibetana thibetana; assembly: GCF_024542745.1. NCBI lineage: Eukaryota > Metazoa > Chordata > Mammalia > Primates > Cercopithecidae > Macaca > Macaca thibetana. The sequence goes on from NC_065584.1 coordinate 60,258,329, forward strand.
AGCTGCGTTGGGCTCCACCCATTCAAGGTTCCCAGGTGCTTTCTTTACCTACTCAAGCATCAGCAATGGCAGACGCCCCTTCCCCAGCCTCACTGCCGCCTTGCAGTTCAGTCTCAGACTGTTGTGCTAGCAGTGAGCAAGGCTCTGTGGGTGTGGAACCCTCTGAGCCAGGTGCAGGATATAATGTCCTGATGTACCGTTTGCTAAGACCGTTGGAAAAGCACAGTATTAGGGTGGGAGTGTCCCTATTTTCCAGTTACCGTCTGTCACGGCTTCCCTTGGCTAGGAAAGGGAATTCCCCAACCCCTTTCACTTCCCGGGTGAGGAGATGCCCTGCTTTGGCTCACACTCCATGGGCTGCACCCACTGTCCGACAAGCACCAGTGAGATGAACCCGGTACTTCAGTTGGAAATGCAGAAATCACCCGTCTTCTGCATTGCTCATGCTGGGAGCTGTAGACTGGAGCTGTTCCTGCTCTGCCATCTTGGAACAACCATAATCGAGTATATTTTTCTTCAGCTTTATCACATTTAATCTTATGAATCTCTGCTTCAACTGCATCAATGGATTATACTCTAAATTTTAATTTTTCATTATCTACCTCTTTGCCACTTTATATATCATCTTCTAAATACCCGTCTCTCCTCTCCACAGGAAAACACAGCTTTTTTGTTATGTTAGTTTCATTTTATCACATCCAAGGCTCACTACTCTAAAACTTGCCTACTTCAAATCCAAAGAATTTAAAACTTTTCTTTAACAAGTTCTTTATTTTTTCTGTATTCCGCCAGAACTCTTATTGTTACTTTATATGTTGAGTAGATAGCATGTTGATGTTTTCAATTGATTGTAATTAATCTTTTGGAACTTTTGTGTCCCTCTTTTTCCTACCTCCAGCAGATTTCGAAACCCCTCAAGGCTATGCAGTTTTTCCTGCATTTGTTTCTGCAGTGTCTTAGTTCCCTGCACAAAATGAATGCTCAGTAAACTTTCGCATTGTAACTAATTACATTGTTTTGCTGAAATAGCATGACACCTATGAGGTGTGAGGCTGTATGGCAGTTTTTAGATATACAATTTTAGACAGGATAATGGAGAGCAAGAACAATAACTAAAAAACAAAGGATTTGAAGGAAATCAGCAAGTATTTATCAGATTTTAATCCCCTACTGAGGTGAGAAGAACTAAAGGCACAGAAGATAAAGTTTAAAGTTAGCATTAAATGAAAATTGTTCTAAAAATAAAGTTATGCTTGTAGAAATTTATATTGTTTATATTTTTTTACAACTTGAATAAGAGAACAAACTTAGGTCTGAGATTGACCAATAATAGTTGGATTATACAATTTAATTTTTCTTTTTGTTAGACATATTGGCCTCTATGTATACTGGGCATGTAAATACGGATACTAATGATATTTTCCAGAAAAAACAAGTATAGAATAAATGTGTATAAAATATTTGGCTCCTTTACAAAAGATGAGCTTCAGCATCAGGCACACGTTTTTGCAGTCACTCTTAGAACTATTCACACAGGGCCGGGCGCGGTGGCTCAAGCCTGTAATCCCAGCACTTTGGGAGGCCGAGATGGGTGGATCACGAGGTCGGGAGATCGAGACCATCCTGGTTAACACGGTGAAACCTCATCTCTACTAAAAAATACAAAAAACTAGCCGGGCGAGGTGGCGGGGGCCTGTAGTCCCAGCTACTCAGGAGGCTGAGGCAGGAGAATGGCGTGAACCCAGGAGGCGGAGCTTGCAGTGAGCCGGGATCCGGCCACTGCACTCCAGCCTGGGCGACAGAGCGAGACTCCGTCTAAAAAAAAAAAAGAACTATTCACACAGGTTTTCAAAATTAAATGATCAAAAATCCGAAGCTGATTAAAATGTAATAGATATAAAATAAAGACTAATGAACATGCTTTGGGAGAAGTCACTGAAGTAAATTGTGTTTTCTGTTTAAAGGAAAATGCTGCAAAATATTGTTTATAGTTTTGAAGAGATTTGACAAAAATCTCTTCTAAAGTAAATACAGTGGGAGTTAATGTTCTTGATGTTTCAGAAACATGCATTACATTGAATAATCTTGTAAATATAGGTAAGTAGAGTATCATTGGTTGACTGAGTGGAAACTAACTAAATAAGAGCAAATCAAGTTTTCCACACAGTAGGAGGTAATAAATTACCCATTGTGGGCCAGGTTCTTTTGGGAGGGGCAGCTGTGGGTAAAACATAACTTTACTTATGTTGTACACATAAATCACACATAAATGATAAGTCACAGCAAATAATTCCTGAACATTTCATAGAAACACAAAATTAATCACATTGTGAACTCTAAATCCATTGTTCTAGAGGTCAGAAAATGGTAGATGTGAATTCTAATTAGAATAATCAGGAAAAGTTTTATGAGGTAAATAAAAATTGAGATCTGGATAGTTGTGAGAATTGGACAAGTAAGATGTTGTTAGATGATTTAATGGAAAATGAAACTTTAAAATGTAGTTATAGAATCAGAAAAATGAGTTAAAAGTTAATATTCTCTTTTTTAAGGACTGACATTAGAAAATGGCAGATTTAGGGAGAGCAAGTTATTTAAAATATCATGAGTACATCAGTTCGGAATAGAAGAAAGATGGGGCCAGATTAAGGAGGATTTTAAAGGTCAAGCTAAAGCATTTTGAGTTTATTTGGCAAGTTATTCCCATCACCTGCCATTGAAGATTTTTGAAGAGTGAAGACGTGAAGTGGATTTCAGGAAGATAAAGCTGGCAGCTATAATCTGTATAAAGATCAAACAAAGAGATAAGGGCTTTGATTAAGACGGAAGTTGTAGGCTAAGCAGTTAAGAAAAAGAAAATTAACTGTTACTGGTGTGTTTTTCTTTTCCTAAGGGCACTATATATGAAAGACTTTTTATTAATGATGACTAGTTAAACACTCTGAAGAACTAGGAAGTAGATATTATTATTTTAATTTTATAAAAAATGAAAAATAAATAAGTTTGGAAAGGTTAAGTAAGCAACCAAGTAAATGCTTAGAAATAAATTAAGGCAGAATTTAAGATAAGCCCTATATTTGACTTCAAAATTAAAGCTCTTACCACTATAACATACTGAAAAAAAATCTTTGAAATATAGGTAAATGATTAGTTGTAAGGGTAAGGTCAAGTTTAAAGAAAATCAAGTCAAAGCTCACACTTGGATAAGTAATGAGTTTTATATTTAATCTCTCTTAACATCTAATAATTTAGTTTGGTTATAAATTTTAGAAGGCATACCATTACAAATACAAGATTGGAACAGAAAGGATCACATATTTCTAATTCTAAATAATGACATTCATCTGTTTGAGAAAGAAATGTACAGAAAACCACAGAAGCAAATCCAGTCTGTTTTCTTGCTCTTGTATAATACTCCTAAATTGATCTGTCACAGAATTTGAAACTATTTTGATGTTTCATTTCAAAATGTTAGTGGCTGCCTTCATTGATGACAACTGCATTTGGCAAACTCTATACTGAAAAAAAGATATTCATGCTGTGATTTAAATCACCAACAGGATAAAAATAGATATGAAAATCTTAATAATTTGAGCATCCAAGAATATCAGGAGCCCTGCCCAGAATGAAAATTGAGATATTAATATCATATGTGTCTTAGGGTCTGGCAATCTTGCTTATAAAAAAGAGAGTGAATAACCAAAAATCGAGGGAAAAGATCTGAACAGCCAAAATCAATCTCACAATATGTAAGCATTTAAGGTCAGGTACATTATTCATGGGAACTCAGGCCTTCTCTTAAATGAGATTTATTCTTTCACTCTTATTTAGATGTATATTTAATGATCTTTACCATCAAAGATAATTAGTGGGAAATCCTGGGGGAACTATTGGTGTATTATATTTAAACTACATAGTCATAACATTAAAGATGATGTTCCTATTGACACCTATTTTCAAGAAAAATATGGCATGTTGTTATTAGACACTGCTTAAAAAGTCAAGTAGGTTTATAACAAAGATATTTTCCCATCCCAAATATGTAAAATTAAGAGAAAGTGTTGACATTTTAAGTGGGAATTTTTCACTAACAGGAAATTTTATTTGTGTGGAATACCTTATTCTCCTTTGATGGCTTATGATAAGGTTTTTAGTTTAATGAGTATAATATGGAAAAATGAATTTGTTAAGAAAAAATTTACGTGTTCAAAAAATTGGTCATAGGTTTTCTTTCTGCTACATTGAGGTATTATTCTTATGCCATACAATTCACTCATTTCAGGCCCACATTGAAGGTTTTTTAGTAGATTTACAAAGTTGTGCAGCTATGACCAAAATTTAATTTTAGAACATTTTCACCTCCTGTCCCCTCCGAAAAGAAACCCCCTACCCATTAGCAGTCACTCACCATCTTTCTCTCAACAGCCCCACAGCCCAGCCCTAGCCAACCCTTGACTTTCTGTCTCTATAGGCCTCTTTTTTCTGGAGTTCTATATAAATGCAATCATACACTATGTGGTCTTTCGTGACTTGCTTCTTTCACTTAGCTTAATACTTTCAAGGTTCACTGATGCTGTATCATGTATTAGTAGTTCATTCCTTTTGTTACCAAAAATATTTCATTGTATTTATGTGCCACATTTTAAAAATTTATTTATAAGTTAATAGATATTTGTTTTTTTCACCTTTTAGGTGGTATAAATAGTGACGATATGAATGTTTGTTAATGAGTTTATATATGCATATATGCTTTCATTTTTCTTGGATATATACCTAGGATCACAGATATTTTTAAAGTGACATTGGGATTTATATACTTTATCCTGTACTAGTCTTAATTGTCACAGTTTTTCCCAAAGCGAATTGAATGAATTAGTGTTGCTATATTTAAATAAAACAATTAAAAATCTCTCCCACCCTTTCTTCTTTTCATAACTCTCCAAATAATCAAAGATAATAGCCTAGTTTATGTCATTCCATATTCTATACTGTTCTTGTATGCTTATAAACATATAAAACACAAATACAAACTTATGCAAGTGCAAAATGTAATGTATACACATATGAGGTTTGTTATATAATTTTTAAAAATGGGATAATACTGGTATTTGCATTATTCTACAATACATTTTTTTTTCTCATTTAAAAGCATACCATGAGTTTTCCTCTAGGCCAAAAGAGATAGCTCTGACTCATTTTTCCCAGTGACAGAGCATTCCATAAAATTAGTATAATAAAATGTATATAAACATTTCCCTATCATTGGATAGTCAAATTTAATTATTTTCCCTCCAGCTTTTTGCAGCTACAAAGCTACAATAATCATTTTTTAAATATGTTTTTATAAGTAATACAATAATTTCTATTGGCTAGATTCCCCAAATTAGGTTGACTGAATCAATAGTAATCGTTAATTTTACTATATATTGCTAAATTCATTTTCAAAATGGTGGGTAGTAATTCATACACTAACCAATAATGCATGAGAGTAACTGTTTCAGTTTCTCCACCAGCACTGAATATAGTAAATCTTTTTAAGTCTGTCAATTTTATGTGTATTTCATTGTTGCTTTAATTTGCATTTATCTGACTATAAGTGAGAGGGAACATCTTTTCATATGTTGATTAGCAATTTAAATTTACTCTTCTGTGAATTGCTAATTCTTTTCCTTTACCCTTTTTCTATCAAGTTTGTTTGTTTTCTTGTTACAATTTATTGGAGCTCTTTACATATTAGGGATATTAACATTTGCTTATCATTTGTGTCTCAAATATTTTATCACTTGATTTTTGACTTTTTTTTTTGTCCTTTGCCATTATTGTTTGTAATGTACTCAAATATATCTATTCTTTTCCCCCCAGTCATTTCGGTTTGCTCAGGAACACTTTTTCTGCCTGCTGGTGATAGAATATTTTCATATGATTTTTAAAGCATTTCTTAAGTGCATTTCAACTAATACTATGTTTAAACAAAGGACATAATATTTCTAAGGTATTCAGTAATACTCCTGATGTTAATGCAATATCCAGCATTTTTGCTTAGTTCCTTTTCTAAATATCAGATGCTTTATATAATTTGAGAGTATTTTATAAAATGAAATTATATACATTTTATTTTTGTAAATATATTTCAAAATAATCATTGAAAGATTACAGTATATATTGTAAATGTTTAATTCCAAAAAGGTTACTTATAATGTTATCAGATATGAAATGAAAAATAATGCTAATAGATATTTTTATCAAAAAGGTAAGAATACTAATTTATATGATACTATAACATAAATCATCTCAATTTATAAACCTAGAAACCTAGAATGTATAACAATATAGAAACTATTTTGGTGTTTATTATTTTCTGGTTCCCTTTCAGTAACAATGAGAATCTATTATTCTTACAGTTGGAATAACATTATGACTATGGAAAATTTTAAATTCATATAATACCTCTTAATTGGTACATTTTGGGGATGAGAGAATTTCAGAAATATTACCATACAGGAAACTACTTTTTGCCTTACCATCCTGAAACTATTCAACCGGTTCTGTGCTTCCCTTACTCTTATTCAGAATATAAAAATGTGCCTGGGGTAAGGAGATTAATTACTATAATGTTAATATTTTGTGAGAAAATATATTAAATATTGTCTTGAATATAATCCATGACTGGAGAGAGTCAGTACATTAATTTAGATGACTAAAAGAGATTGATACTTCTAAATAACTTGGGTCTGTATTTGAGACTTTAAGTAGTACCTTAGGTTTTAAAATTTTACACTAAAACTTAAAAATTCTTTCAGTGCATTAGAAAGATCAGCATTTGAAAATTGCTTATGTTTATTTTTAAAAATATCATAATTGTTGCTTAATAATAAACTATCTTCAACAAAACTTCCTATAATACAATCCCATGCCCTAGCAGGGAATCCTGGCTTGCAATTTTAAAGTTTGAGAGAAAAATAATACTATCGTTCATTTTTCAAGTGTATTTCAAATTGTAAAATTATTATTATTTTATAGAACTCTTTTTTCACCCCGTTTATTAGTACGTTTTTCTAGAAGTTTTTCAAGTCAAAGGATATTTTAAAATTCCTTTTGTCCTGTCAGCTAGGTATAGAATATATCCCCTACTTATGATGAATTTGTAATAAGGTTCAAGATATAAAATGTACCTTCAGTACAGTATTAATCAGAAAAATATAAGACAAAATTTAATAAGCGGTTAGGTAGTGCAGTGTCAACTAAGCAAAATGGGAATATAGAAGAGGATGTATTATTTGAAGTTTGGAAGTCATTGTAAACCTAAAGCAAGGGTGTGATTTGTATTATTTATTTTTCTACATAAGGGGAGGTTTACAGAGAGGGTATTGACAGAGCAGAAGGAGAAAAGAAGAGATAAATATAAGCTGTGCTAGAAGGACGTTTAATCAGTTTGAATTATATATAATATAAACAAAACTATTTCAGTAAGCAACACATTCTTATATGTGGATACTGTTTAAAACAGAAAAGTCTAACTTTCTAAATTTCTCTTTGAATATGTGGACACTGTTTGAAATAGAAAAGTCTAACTTTCTAAATTTCTCTTTGAATGCCCAAACATAAAAATCTTACACACACACACATACACACACACGAACAATAAGTAGACCTAGAAAATACTAATTCAGATACAGGTCTCTGATGAACTTTCTTTTCATGTTAAAAATGTCCCTCCATTCACAAATATTTAGTCCTCTCTTTCTCTTAATCTGCCTTTTTTTTTTTAATTCAAAGCATTGCCGGGCTTGGTGGCTCACGCCTGTAATCCCAGCACTTTGGGAGGCCGAGGCGGGCGGATCACAAGGTCAGGAGATCGAGACCACGGTGAAACCCCGTTTCTACTAAAAATACAAAAAATTAGCCGGGCGCGGTGGCGGGCGCCTGTAGTCCCAGCTACTCAGGAGGCTGAGGCAGGAGAATGGTGTGAACCCGGGAGGCGGAGCTTGCAGTGAGCCGAGATGGCGCCACTGCACTCCAGCCTGGACCACAGAGCGAGACTCTGTCTCAAAAAATAAATAAATAAATAAATAAATAAATAAATAAATTCAAAGCATTGTTTTTCTGTAGTACACAATATGTTATGTAATTATTTGTTATTTTCTCTTCTCCTGGAATGCAAACTCTCTAAGAGTAAAGTCTTTGTTTCACTACTGGTTTATATCACTTATAATGGTATTAAGCTCATGGCAAGAATGAGTAACTGTTGAATGCATTATTGAATGATTGAATTCATTATTTATTGAATGATGTTGAAAAAGTAAGGTTATCATTTGAGAAAAAAATGAAAAAAAGAATTTGTCTTTTACCTTCATATTTTAAAATAAATGTCAGAATTATTAAAGAGTTATTTTTTTAAAAGACGGCTGCATAAGGAATAACATTTTAGGCATTAAATGATATAAAATATCACAAAGAAAGTTCTATTAAAATGATTACCTACATGTCTAAAAGCCTTTATATACAAAAATATTATAAACCTATTAAAAAGTAAGTGCCTAGCTGGTAGAAATATATGCTATAAATATATAAATGGGATAATGTTCTTAATATAGAATTAGCTCTTACAAATATGATGAAAATATTCAACTTATCTAAATGATTAATCTAAAAACTGGGCAAAAAAGTTATTAAACTTCCTAAAAGGAAAGCAGATGACCACTATATTGATGGAAAAAAATCATATTTTATTTGTAATCAAATAAAATGCAAAATAAAATGGTAGTGAGCATCATTTTTATCTATCACTATGACACTATGACATCTTTTTGTTGGCTGGTGGTGTCGAGGCCAGGGGAGTTAGGGGACTGCAGGGTAGAGGGTGGTGGTAAGACGATGAAAACCCTGAGTTCTCATACATTGCTGTGAGAAGGCATGATAATGATTACTACATTTTTGGAAAGCAATTAAGAAATAGTGTCAATCTTAAAAAAATATTCTTTTTCTTTAAGTATTTCCATTTCCAGAATTTTTTAAAGGCAATTTTCAGCTAAGTGGACACAATTGTATGTACAAAGATCTTCATCTCTGTATTATTTTTTGTTCCTAAGGTTCCAAAAATTGTTTAAAGTTAGGAGAGGAATCAAACAAATTATATCATCATAATATGGATATATGTCATTATGTAAATTGAAGTTATCAGAAGATTTTTACTGTCATTGGAAATAGTTCATGATATATCACTAAGGGGGAAAAATTGTATTGCAAAACTATATATCCAGCATGTTTTCTATCTACCTGTGTAAATAGATACATATCTAGGCATAAAACTCCAGATTGTATAGTAGTGTTTTTCTCTAATAATGTTATTATTCATTAATTTTTACATTTATTTTTAAAATTTTTGTAGTGTCACAATTGTTCTGCATTTTGTATTATTATGCTTATAATCTAGAAAAGAAGTAATAAGTATTATTTAAAATTCATACAATGTATTTAGGAATGCATGTATGGCATACAAATGGTGGAAGTCACTTCCTAATTTTTTGAGGTATAAATTTAGGTTAAATTTTTTAAAGTCAGAGCGCAAGTTCGCGTGACTTTTCTCCAAGCATGTGTTATTATTATATGAACTCTCTAATTATGCACTTTCTAGTAAAACTCTTTAATTCTGAACTCAAAGCTTTACACTAATGACAATATAAAACCTGAATAAATATAAAATGTGATGGTATTCTTTAGAATAGATGGTGTCATTTAGATACTATTTATGAAAATGAGATACAATAAATGGAGTTATATATCTTAGATCCTAATAACGAGTGACATGAAATTGCCATCGACTAGCAGTATTTCATGTTCTTGCCCCCCGAAAGTATAACCTTGCAAGCACAAGACTAAGGCAGAATTTTAACTCTCTCTTGCTTTCAACTACAGGCTTCCAAAAGTGATCCAATTTTATTACACTGTATGATTATTCAATTCTATTCCCTGTCTAATCTAGATGGTAGTTAGAAATATTTAATTTGTAAATGTATTTTGTTAAAGTTAGTGTTTACTCGGTCTATACAATCATTTATTTATTTCAGTTCCAGATTAAAGTAGCACAACTTCCTTCCTTCCTTTCTTTTTTTTTTTTTTTTTTTTTTTGACAGAGTTTGGTTCTTTTTGCCCAGGCCGGAGTGCAATGATGTGGTCTCAGCTCACTGGAACCTCCGCCTCCCAGGTTCAAGCGATTCTCCTGCCTCAGCCTCCTGGGTAGGTGGGATTACAGGCATGAGCCACCACTCCTGGCTAATTTTTTTGTATTTTTAGTACAGACGAGGTTTCACCATGTTGGCCAGGCTGGTCTCAAACTCCTGACCTCAGGTGATCCACTCTCCTTGGCCTCCCAAGGTGTTGGGTTTACAGGTGTGAGCCACCGCACCTGGCCATATCTTTTTTTCTGGAAAGTGTGTGGCTAACATAGGGTACTTTACTTTGATATTTTTAGAGAAAAATAATAAAATTTATACTTCAAGAACACTTTGCCTTTGGAAAGATATATTTTTACTTCCCCAGATAGACACAGAGAACATTGCTTTAGTAATAAACAATCTTATTCAGAGTCACCTGAAGTAAGGTTTGGAGAAAGGCCAAAAGAGGTGTTAGTCAAGTAAGGGAATTAACTAAAGCAGAGAAAACTGAATTTCAGAAGGGAGGTAGGAGGTCAAGAAACATATGCTGGTAATTGTTGCTCTTGCATAGCTGAGATTTGTTTTGATTTTAGCAAATTGTGGAAGAAAAAGAGTAGCACAGTTTTTAGAATGGCTCGCCCATAGAAATCTCTTGTAGTTTATGGCCTATCATTCTGTAGTTTTATTTTGTAATGGTGTTACTCCAAACTAGAAAATTGGCATTTGGTTACCTGCGAAACAGTACTTTTGGTAGTTCTAACATCAAATTTATTATTATTTTATATGTAAATAGAGACAAATTATGACTTTAAAGATATTTCCTGGATGCTATTGAAGGGTTGGTTATACATTAGTCTTTTTTGAGCATTTTGGTTACGTGAACTCTTAATTGGTTTCGTACTCTTTTTTGGTACAGCCAAAGACAAACATTTTTAGATATAGCAATCTATATGAAAGATTTAAATTGTTTTGAAAATTCCAGAAAATTATCATACCCTGAAACAAGATGGATGGTTGCTCTTGCAAAGACAAAGAATACACTTTCTGTGAAATTACCCATAAGAGTTAATGGATTACTTAATCCCTGTGTATTTTAACTGTTTACTATAAAATAAAGAACAATTAAGGTAGCTCAATTATATTTGTATTACTCTGCCAATGTTAACAGTAGTTGGCTAATAAAGTCAGATTTTATTCACTACTGTCAGTCTTTTACTTGATGACAGATGATTAGTCTATGGACACATTTATTTGTAACAGTTCTAACAATGTAGATTAAGGTTTCTGCTCATTACTTTTTATTTTCACATACAAATTCTATTTTTTTGTTGTATGCAAAACTAGTAGGCCAAAGTCAAACTAAAAGTAATTGCATTATATCTAACTTTTAGTAAAACAGAGTATCAAACATAATCTTTAAGGAATTTAAATCTGCTTGGAGATAAGTACTGTTATATGACTTGAAGTACATGTAATAAGTGCTTCTAATGAAATAATATATTCACTTGAAAAAAGGCAAATAATAATAACAATAATGAACAAAAACTGTACTCAATCTGTACTGATTAATAATAAAGAGCCAGAAGACGAAATGTAAATAGTATATACTTTAAAAATATAGTATATTATTTTTTGTAACAGATGAAGAGGTTGTATTGTCCATTTTATTGAGTGGTAAGTAGAGCACTTACTAAACTATACCGCCTGGTAAAAGTAGCCAGGTGAAGAAAGTAATTAGGTAGGAATCCTTATTTGGCTTTTATTCTGGCTCTTGCTAATAGAGATCATAGAAAAGAGACGCAGTTCACCCTGGCTCATCCCAAAAGGACTAGAAAGAACCATCAACTCTCTAAGGAAATTCTAGAACAACCCTCTTTTCCTTGGATTTTTTTTTTTTTCTCGGACTAATACATCAGAGCCAGATGTCCTTAGGGTATTTACATTTTAAAATTCTTCCTACCCTTTCTGCAGAAAAGACACTATTATGTAAGAGGGGATTGGCATTCGGGACTCTCTAATTCAGCACTCTTCCAGTAGTCTTCCTGACCTCCCTCCAACACCAAAAGTCCAAAGCCCTCAATCTGGAGAAGTTTGAACTACGTGAAAGAACCGTTGAATTCTCCTTGCCCTGTGGGAAGAATAGACCCTGTAGTCAGAACTGCAGTTACTGGTAGTATGACTTGTAAAAGTGCTTTGGAGCTAAGATTTTCCGCCTTTTCTTTTTCCCTTCATGCATGATTATTGAGATTGTCTTTGTGATTGAGTTCTTGGCACCTTAGCTCTAAAAAAGATTTAGATAAATTAAAAGAGCTTCTGAGAAAAGCCACAAAAAATGATGAAAGAGTTAGAAGTATTGATTTATTAGGAAAGATGAAAAGAATGAATATGCCTTGGCATGGCATCAAATGAGGATGTGTTGCCATACTATAGCTATAAATATTTGTAAACAGAAGGAGGAGGAAAAATTATTATTATTATTTTTTTTTGAGACGGAGTCTCGCTCTGTCGCCCAGGCTGGAGTGCAGTGGCTGGATCTTGGCTCACTGCAAGCTCCGCCTCCCGGGTTTACGCCATTCTCCTGCCTCAGCCTCCCATGTAGCTGGGACTACAGGCGCCCGCTACCTCGCCCGGCTAGTTTTTTGTATTTTTTAGTAGAGACGGGGTTTCACTGTGTTAGCCAGGATGGTCTTGATCTCCTGACCTCGTGATCCGCCCGTCTCGGCCTCCCAAAGTGCTGGGATTACAGGCTTGAGCCACCGCGCCCGGCCAATTATTTTTTTTTTATTTTTATTTTTTGAGACGGAGTCTTGCTCTGTCACCCAGGCTGGAGTGCAGTGGCCGGATCTCAGCTCACTGCAAGCTCCTCCTCTCGGGTTCAGGCCATTCTCCTGCCTCAGCCTCCCGAGTAGCTGGGACTACAGGCACCCGCCACTTTGCCCGGCTAGTTTTTTGTATTTTTTAGTAGAGATGGGGTTTCACCGTATTAGCCAGGATGGTCTCGATCTCCTGATCTCATGATCCGCCCGTCTCGGCCTCCCAAAGTGCTGGGATTACAGGCTTGAGCCACCGCGCCCGGCCAGAGGAAAAATTATTTAAATAGTCCAATGAAGCAGTATGTTATGCAAGAAAGAGAAGGTTAAGACTGCGTATTAATGTCCTTTCTTCTGGATTTTCTCCCTAAATATTCTGGCCACACCTTTACTTGGAAACAGAATTAGTTACCATTTACTATCTAGAACACCTGAATGCCTCCTACTGCTTAATGTGGGGGGATAAAAGGAGAGTAAAATGAGAATATTATTTCCTTCTCAGTTTGAGAAATATTGTGCAATGTTTCTGAGCTGTCTAGGCCTTTTCTAGGTTTCTGTCCACCAGTACTGCTCGTGGGCACCGAGCAGCTTACGAATGGCAATGGGTTGAGCTGCCAGCAGTGTAGCTGCAGTAATTCTGCCCATCCCAGTACAATCAACTCTTTGTGTTCTATGCAGTGAAGAGCTCCCTTCATTTATTATGGACAGAGTTATCTCCGCCTTAGCAGCTGTGCATACAGCAAGCTTCAGCTTCCACGGGTGAACCTTAACAGAAGGGAAAGGCAGGGGTGGGCCACCAAGATGCACATTTTCCAGCTGTGCTCAGAAAGGCATGTCTTCCTTCTAATCCATAAGGGGAAGAAAAACAAACCCCATCTTAAGTCTTTAAGAAATAATATACTATTGAGAGGCGGATGGAGATGAAAGTGTTGAGTTTTATTTGATTTATATGATAATAGGCTTGGGCAACTGTTTAGTTCCCCAATCCCACTGAAGGGTGTAGAAAACAACTACAAATTTCCCCAAAGGAACTTTATTTTGTACAGATGGGTTTTGTTCAAATTGACTTAAATTGTTTCTTGGAATTCATACATACTATATCATGAAGGCAATGTTATATTGGGTAATTCAATTTTAGATGAGACCATGAAATTCTATTTTACCTATAAACTGCTAATAATTCCATTTTGGCTTTACTAGGCAACTCTCCCCATGTTGTTTATGGGAGAAAATGAACTCTAAGCTTCAACTTAAAATATCAAGAGGACATACTCCTGGGGGACAAATTCCCTCAATGGAAATTTGTACATCACTCACTTTTAACTATCTGTATTTGCTTTTGTTTTTTAGTTTATTTTTACACATATACAATTTTTATTTAAAATAGCAACAACAAAACAAAGTGAGTATATCTGCATTTGCTTTAAAGAAAGGACTTTATTTGGTCCTTATTTGGCTATCATTCAACAGGAGAGCTGTGTTCTATCATTTAATATAATTCTGGATTAACAAATTAGCATATTCACTATTGAGTCCTTACATACATACTTACCCTTTAGATATGACTTATACATAGCATTAAAAGTAGAAACAATAAACTCAGAGGAAATCACTGCAATGATTACCTGAAATAAAGACGGTGAAGCCACGCTTGAGACTGTCCAGATTCTATTTGTGGTTCATCTATAATCATGTAATTTGGTGTATTTTTTTCCTTTAACACGTAACTTTTAATAAACTCATTTTTACTTAAACAGTTACTATCTATACATTTATGAACACTTTAAGGTATGTAGTTCAAATTTTTAAAAAAATCAAAGTAAAAGCATACATGTTAGACATGCAATATGTATTTAAATAGATACATTCTAGACTAAATTAGATGCTATCTAGAAATACTCTTTGCACTCATCTATTTTGGCTTTCTCTTTCTCTCTCTCTCTCTCTCTCTTCCCCTTTGTCCCTCCTTCCCTTCCTTCTTCCTGCCTTCTCTTCCCTTCCTTATTTGCTTTCTCTTCCTCCTGTTCCTTCCTCTCCCTCTTTGTCTTTCTTCTTCTAGCCCTTGTTTATAAAAGAACGTAAATGATTACCAATCCATTTACCATGCTATGTGACTTTTTATTATAATTCAATGAGCAGAAGCTGTTTGAAATTTGTGTCAGTATTTGGTGTGTATGTAAATTTGATTGATACAGGCCAGGCGTGGTGGCTCACTCCTGTAATCTCAGTACTTTGGGACGCTGAGGTGCGGGAATCACTTGAGGTCCGGAGTTCATGAGCAGTCTGGCCAACATGGTGAAACCCCATCTCTACTAAAAATACAAAAATTAGCCGGCTATGTTGGCGTGCGTCTGTAATCCCAGCTAGTCAGGAGGCTGAAGCAGGAGAATTGCTTGAACCCGGGAGGCAGAGGTTGCAGTGAGCTGAGATCATGCCGCTGCACTTCAGCCTGGATGACAGAGTGAGACTCCATCTCAGAAAATAAAAATAAAAATAAATCAATTAAATAAATAAATACATAAATACATAATTTGATACAACCCAGATAGTCAAGCATTTTTTAATAAGTTAGGAAATCTGATAGTATATATAAAATATATTAAAATAAGGTATGTAAAAGTGAAGGAAAACATCCTCACTAGATTTTTATATCATTACCAAGATGATAAACAGAGACATGAATATCTTCAGCTATCCATAAGGGAAAGAAAAGAGGCTGCTTTTGCAAGGATAGAAAATTGTGTTACTATGATCAAATTATTGACGATTTTCAAAAGCTTTACTAATTGCTTTTGCATCAAGGATGCAGATATTCTATTCAAAATAAAAACTATCAAGCATTTCTAGTTCTAAGTGCTCCTACAGAATGAGATTTTACTGACAGTGTTCAATACACTAATATGATAGTTTTTGATGCATTTATTTTGAAGTAATTCAGGATAAGTACAATAAAATAATACCTATTGTCAAAACTGGTGAGAAAGCTTCCATCTTGAGTATAGTAATAGCAAGCAAAATATCAGACTAATAAAAACATAGCCAAATTTGAAATGTTGTGTTAAATATGATGAAGTATTTCTTCAAAACAATTGGGAAAACATAGAAACTGATGACTTTTAACTTTTACCTAATAATTTTATAATCTTACATATTCAGAGTAATCTTTTTAGAAAAAAATGCAATGTAGTGAAAATACATATAAGGCATAAAAGAAAGAAAAGTAAATGCAACCAAAGCAGCAAATAGCTGGATAATATTAAGCACATTAAAAAATATCAATATCTCAAATTTTCATTTATTTGGCAGAATACTTACAGCAAATACATGCATTTTAAAGCCAATAAACATTAAATAAGTGATAACCCAATTAATTGAAAATTGAGTAAATTGATGTGTTACTGTAGATATACACACTCAATACCTTCAAAATTATTTGATTTTTATTATTTTTAGAGTCTAAGTATTCACAACTTCATTTTAATATGTATGTGGAAAGGAGTCCTCTTTGAAACAAAGGGAAAATAAAGGTACTTCAGAATCCATGAAGATGTCTATATTCCCTTTATGAGATTCAATCAGTAATGCAAATTCATTTGAGTAAGAAAGAATGAAATCCAAGGCCACTTGGGATAGAAACCCAAGCCAGGCTTCTAGTTCAAGATTTAGGACTGCTAAATCAAATGGAAGAGTGATATATATGCAAATAGATGTATGCTGTCTCATCAGAGGTTACAAACTTTCTATTTTGCAAAGTATAATGTTAAAACAAAATCCACTATCATTTCCATTTAAAGAAAGGACATATTTTACTACCCAAAAATCAAAATAGAAGTGAAGGATGGTAACGCAGATTGAAGAAGAGTGCTTCGAATTAGGTAATTCTAGATTTTTGAAAATCATACTCTGATATCCTTATATTATTCTAATGTTCCTATATTCTGGTGAAAACTTTCTCATAAACTGCCCAGGTATGCAGATCAATGATCAACCAAACAACTGAGTCCTCAGTTCAAAATCAAAGGATTCAAGAATGGAATCCTATGTAAGCAGTCCAAGAACTCATCTGGTCCAATCTGTTATTTTTAAGGTTAAGGAAACCCACATTCTGCAGCCCATTAGAAAGCACTGGATAATAATCATACTTTAAATCTGAAGGCATAGGGGAGAAGCAGAATTAGTTATTTGGGAGTGAAAGCAACATACTTCAAAACAAAACAAAACAAAACAAAAAAAAAAACCTGAAATCAGAGACAGTGCTAAGAGTTTTAAATAACCCTAGAGTTTTCTCTGCATTTAGGCATGGTATAGTAGTCTGCTAGAACTGCCACGATAAAATACCACAGACTGGATGGCTTAAACAACAGAAATTTATTTTCTCAACATTCTAGGGCTAGAAGTCCAAGAGCAAGGTGCTGGCAGGGTTAGTTTCTTCTGAGGCCTTTCTCCTTGGATTGCAGATGGTCAGCCTCCTGATGACTCTTCACATGGTTGTGCCTCTGCACACTCAAGCACCCTGATATTTTGTGTGTGTTGTAGTTACTACTACCATATATATATATATATATATACACACACACACACATATTTAAGGTGTACAACATGACTTTTTGAAATACATATACATAGTGAAATGATTACTACTGGCAAGCAAATTAACATATTAATTCACATAGTTATTATACAATTTTTTGTGTGTGGTGAGAGCACCTAAAATCTACTCTCCTAGCAAATTTTTATTATGCAATGATTGACTATAGATTTTATGTTGTACATTAGATCACTAGACTTATTAGTCCCACATAACTACAACTTTGCACCCTTTGACCTACATCTTCCCATTTCCCCCATCATCCCTGGTAACCACTTGTTACTTTGTTTTTATGTATTCAACCTTTTCCTTTCTGTATCTGATTTATTTTACTTAGCCTCATGTCTTTCAGGTTCATCCACCTGACACGTAAGTTGTTTTCATTTCTGTGCTATTGTGAGTAATGCTGCAGTGAATATGGGAGCACAGATATCTCTACAAGGTTCTGATTTCATTTCCTTTGGGTATATATACAGACAGAGAGATTGCTGGGTCAAATGAAAACTTTGTTTTTAAAGTTTGAAATATCTCCACACTGTTTTCCATAATGAATGCACTAATTTTCATTCCCACCAACAGTATACAAAGGTTTCTTTTTCTCGAAACCCTTGCCAACACTTGTTATATCTTGTCTTTTGATAGTATTCCTAACAGATGTAAAGTGAAATTTCATTGTTGTTTTAATTTGCATTTCCCTGATTGGGAAAGCACCTTTTCATATACCTGTTGTCCATTTTTATGTCATCCTTGGAGAAATGTCTATTCAGATTCTTTGCAAAACTTCTGTTTTTTTATTTTATTTTATTGATTGATTGATTGATTGATTGAGTCAGAGTCTCGCTCCTGTTGCCCAGGCTGGAGTACAATGGCACAATCTTGGCTCACTGCAAACTCTGCCTCCCAGGTTCAAGCAATTCTGCTGCCTCAGCCTCCCGAGTAGCTGGGACTACAGGCATGCATCACCATGTCCGGCTAATTTTGTATTTTTAGTAGAGATGGGATTTCTCCATGTTGGTCGGGCTGGTCTTGAACTCCCAAGCTCAGGTGATCCACCCACCTCAGCCTCCCAAAGTGCTGGGATTACAGGCATGAGCCACTGTGCCCGACCCTTTGCACATCTTTTAATCATGTTATTTGTGTTTTATTTTTTCTACTGAGTTGTGTGAGTTTCTTATGTTTTGGTTATTAATCCTTTATCAGCTGTATGGTTCACAAATTTTTTTTCTTAATCTATAAGTTCAGTTTTTATTTTGTTGTCTCCTTTGCTGTGCAGAAGCTTTTTAGTTTGATGTAGCCCTACATGTTTATTTTTGCTTTTGTTGTATGAACTTTTGGTGTGATACCCAAAGAACCATTGGTAAGGACAGTATCAAGAGACTTTTTTTCCATTTTTTCTTTTTTTCTTTTTCTTTTTTTTGAGACAGGGTTTTGCTCTGTGGCCCAGGCTGGAGTGCAGTGGCACAATCTCGGCTCACTGCAACCTCCACCTCCTGGGTTCAAGTGATTCTCCTGCCTCAGCCTCCAGAGTAGCTTTTTTTAATGTATGGTGAGAGATAAAGGTCTTAGATCCATTCTTTTGCTTGTGGATATCCAGTTTTCCCAATAGCACTGGAGAAACTATCTTTTCCTCATTGTGCATTGTTGGTGCCCTTGTTGAAAATTAGTTAACCATATATGCTTGAGAGTTTGTTTCTGGGCCCTTTATTCAGTTGCATTAGTCTATGTGTTGGTTTTTATGCCAGCACAGTAGTGCTTTGGTTCCTATATCTTTGTAATATAATGTTTTTCGTTTGTTTGTTTGCTTGTTTGTTTGTTTTTGAGACAGAGTCTTGCTCTGTCTCCAGGTTGGAGTGCAATGGTGTGATCTCGGTTCACTGCAACCTTCACCTCCTGGGTTCAAGCGATTATCCTACCTCAGCCTCCTGAGTAGCTAAGACTACAGGTGTGTGCCACCACGCCCAGCTAACTTTTGTATTTTTAGTAGAGACAGGGTTTCACCATGTTGGCTAGGATAGTCTCAATCTCCTGATCTCGTGATCTGCCTGCCTCGACCTCCCAAAGTGCTGGGATTACAGGCATGAGCTACCGTGCCTGGCCCGTAATATAATTTAACATTAGGACATATGATGTCTCCAACTTTGTTTTTCTTTATCAATATTGCTTTGGCTACTTGAGGTCTTTTGTGGTTCCCTACAAATTTTAGAGGTTTTCATACGTTTGTTTAAGTGAAACATGCCATTGGAATTTTTTAGCGATTGCATTGAACCTGTACACCACTTTGGATAGTATGGACATTTTAACAATATTAGTTTTCCTAATCCATAGACATGGAGTATCTTCCCATGTATTTGTGTCTTCTCCAATTTCTTTCACCAATATTTTACAGTTTTCAGTGTACAGATTCTTCAACTCCTTAATTAAATTTATTCCTAAGTATTTTATTGTTTCTAATGCTGTCATAAATGGGATTGTTTTCTTGACTTATTTTTTTGCATAAGTCTTTATTGACATAAAGACATGCAGCTGATTTTTGTATGTTGATTTTGCATCCTGCAACTTGACTGAACCCATTAATTCATTCTTAAGGTTTTGGTGCTGTCTTTAGGGTTTTCTATGTATAGGATCATGTCTTCTGCAAATAGAGATAATTTTACTTATTTTCCGATTTGAATACCCTTTATTTCTTTTACCGTCTGATCGCTCTTGCTAGTACTTTCAGTACTATATTTGATAGCCACACAACAGGTGGGTTTGATTGCTTGGCAGGTGACAGTCTAATGACCACAACCAAGAAAGGTTTAACAAGGGGATTTTATTATTTTTAACAAGTACAGAGAACACTAGGGAAGTTCTCAAAGCAGTGACTCTCCGAAGAAAGATGAAAACAGGGCTTTTATTAGGCTTTTATTAGACTCAGCTTTTATTAGCTGAGTCATTACATATAGAGGTGAAGTAAAGGCAGCACAGGAGCAGTTGCTGATCACACTTCCACATCTACACATAGAAAATGGTGAATGGACACCTCTCTGGGTGAGGTTTTTAGTATACTAATGAGAAGAGGTCACCAAAGTTCATCTCCAATTCAGGCATGTATGTATCCAGCTGGTTTTCTGGGGCAGAGCTTCTTCCTGGAACTTTTTGAAACAAGAACTCAAGGTGCAACAGTTACAAGTAGGCACTTTTTTCACAGTGTGTACCAGAAAACCTAGGGACTGTGGGTTACAAATCCCCCTTGAGACATTCTACTCCTCATTCTTAGAGCTGGAGGTCATTGCTCTGTAACTACTTCATGTAGACCAGGGGCATTGAGTCCTCCTAAAGTTAGAAGAGTGAAACTCTTGGGCTACTGAGTTCAAATAAGTGTTGGGGTCCCCTGGAGTTGTTCAAAGAGGCTGATATTTTTGCTGTAATACAAGCTAGAGATGAAGCTGTTGAAGTCTGTAAGACACAGAGTTTACTATCACTTTAAATATACGAAGACCAAAAAGTAACAGGGGAACAATGGTCACTAGAATCCCCAACAGAGGAAGAACCCAGGTGAGGTGAGGTATAGTGGACTTGACTGTCTTGCAAACCTTGTTGCTTGAGCTACCCTTCTGGTTGAAGGAATGCAGCCATTCTGTGTGTCTGAATATTTATTTTATGTTAACCTCTGTTTTCCCAGAGGTGCAACAGAAGGTATTAATGACTGCACATACCCCTCCCTGTTCTTTTAGTAAATAGTTTAAGGCCAATTGATTGTCCAACCCTAAACTGACTAGTGAATTTGGAGAAATATGCACATTTTGGAGAGCCTCCCTCTGTTAGCTACCAAAGTGTTGGATGATAGGGTGACTTTTTTTAGGGTGATCTCATGGCATGCAAACCCCCCAAAGGGGCAGCCAGCCCTACAGCAAGTCTGGTGCTTGACAAGATTAGTCCAATAGTCCTTTTGGGTCTATTATGGTGGTTGGTTTCATTATGGACTGTTATCCAGATGAGCCCCTATAGGCTCACAGTGCACTGTCCTGGGTATGTTACATTATCTACAATAGAGTAATCCACTGCAAATTGTGGCGAGGAGGAAACGGTTTAACCAACCAAGTAATCAGGGACCCCAAAGGGGAGAGGTAGTCTCATAACATTGAGAAGATAAGGGTTCTCCATAAATCTCCGCTAAGTAAAAGTAAAATCTCCACTAAGATTCACTTTTCCAATGGAGCACTTCCCGCAGCTGGAGGAGTGCTATATGATAGTCTCCAATATTCAGGGGGTTGTTTATCTCTTACCAAATTTTACATTGATTGTGACATTTGGTGTTAGGGTCTATCGAGTACCCATAGCTGTCTGTGAGGGCACACCAATGGGTGGTGTTTAGAATGCAAGGTTTAGTGAGGTTAAAGGCAAGGGAGGTAGATGTCAGACTTGCCTCCACTACCTTCTTGTTCTGAATGCATTTGGTGTTTTTCTCCTTTTTCTGAACAATTTAAATAAATGAGGTCTATTTTCATGGTGACATTGCCCTTAGGGGTGAGGTCCACACAACCCACAGATGGGGAAGGGCCCCTTTATGCTGAGATAGGTTCAGGCGGGATTTTGGATCCCCTTCTTTCCACCGTGATGTTAATGTTACCCTACAAAGGGTAAGCAACAGGCCACCCCGTCTGAGTCTGGGGATATGCATGGCATATTCAACATTCAGACAGATTATCTCTACCAGCTATAACATGGGAGAAGTTTACTATTGCACTGGCCTCCCAGAGACCACTGGCCATGGGAACTAAGAGGTCCAAGAAGCATAAGGAAAAGACGGGGTTCATTTTAAGGTGTCGTATGGAGGGCTTTACCACCAATTGAGGACCTAACAGAGTGAAAGAGGGTGGTAAGTATAGGGGTTCCTACAAGGATGAGAAAGATGCCTGGTATGTCGAGAGAATGGCAAGGGCACATTTTAGTTATATGAGCCTTTTCTTCTGAAAACCAATTTGATATCCCTGACAGGTTCACAAGTGTATGCTGGGGAGGGGTCCTCTAGGGGCTCCTGGGCTTTCTTCTCTCTTGAGTGATGAATCCAAGGTATTACCCTCTGGAGTTTAAGGGAAGAATGAATACCTAGAAGCATTTGGCCAGGTCTTGTCATGCAGGCTGAGCTGGTCCGGGGTGGGGCCAGTCATTCAGTTCTTGATGTATACCCAGTCTCTTGGCTTGTACAGGTCAGTTTCACCTTAGAGAGGACTGGGAGACTGAGGTTGCCTTAATGGTTAAGAGCAGAAAAGACATATGCACTCAGATTAAATGTCCATCCCCATTCAGAAACTGTCGAAAGAGAAGCATCTGCCTCCTAGCTTCTAAGAGTTTCCACTCAGGGTTGCACTAACTGGGAGAGGAGGATTGATGCTGAGAGTGGGAATATGAAGTCCCCGACACTTTGACTAGGGAAATGACTTCTCTTGTAGAGGTAGGGAAGGACCAGATGTTTGGGATGACAGCCTTCATCTCTCTGTCCTCTTGGTTCCTGAGCTTTGTGGAGCCGAGGAAGTCCTCCTCATCTAGGGGGCTCTCTAGGATTGGGAGCACTTTCTCTGGCAGTTTAGTGGGAGATTTGGGTGGTCCCACCTAGAGAGTGCAAAGCCTGCACCTACATCTGTAGGATCCCTTCTGGTACAGGGCCATAAAACACTGGACATAGGGTATCACATCCCATTTCTCTTATCCCTTACAGAAAAGATCTAGCTGTAGAATGGTATGGTAATCAAATGACCTGATCTTCTACCATAGTTCCTGGCTAGGGCACACTGCAGTCAGGCTATTTTGCAGAAGAAAATCATCTGCTTTCCAGTCATTGGGGAATACCCAAAGACCTTCCAGCGTTAGCGAATGCACCCTAATGGGCTTTTCTCCAGGAGAGAGGTTGGCTTCCTGATACCTTTGTGTCCTTGTTCAGGGCTGATCATAGGTCCCAAGGTGTTCAAGTAATGAGGTGTTGGCTATGCTGATATGCGATCATTACTTCTCTGATGTGTAAAAGAAAAATAAGCAGATGTGTGAGGGCTGGTGGGGCCCTAAGGCAGCCCACAAACTGTGTGCTCCCCACAAACTCCAACTGTGCTGCCCAAGTACCTACTCAGGCATCGGGCACAGTAGCTGCCCTTTCTTTTAAAAATATATCTGAAAATATACCCAGAATGTACCCAGGTAGTAAGAGCCTATTCTCCTAAGTTAAAATTGTCCCAGCCTGTCAAGGTTGAGGGTTTCTGGGCATACTTGGGTCCCTTCTAGTTTTGGGAAATGTCTCGCCCACCACACACACCTATAGACCTTAAACCCATCTTTTTGGAAAAAACAATTAATCTTCACAGTTAATTTCACTGTTAGCCAGATCTGGATTACCATTGACCACAAGAGATATGTCTCTCAGTCCCCCAGGGCACCAACCAGCCAAAGACAAGATTTGTTTGATCGCTTGGGTGAGAGTCTAATGACCACAACCAGGGTGGATTTAACAAGGGGTTTCATTATTTGCAACAAGTAAAGGAAACGTTGCGGATAGTTCTCAAAGCAGTGCCTCCCAGAAGAGAGGCGAAAAGAGCCTTTCATGAGGCTGGTTATCAGAGTCATTGCATGTAGAGGTGGAGCAGCGGCAGCACAGGCACAGTTGCTGATCTTGCTTTTTCATATGTCATGTGTATAAAAATGGACAATAAATTCCTCCCGGGGTGGGGTTTTTAGCATGGTTGGTGGTGAGAATTTGCCAAAGTTCATCTCCAAATCAGGCATCTCTGGTTCTGACTGTTTTTTGTTGTTCTGGGGCTGAGCTTCTTCCTGGAACTTTTTGAAACAACACGAACTCAATGTGCAATGGTTGCAGGTAGGTACTTTTTCACAGTGTGTACCCCAAAACCCACAGACCACATGAGTTATATGTTGAATAGAAGAGGTGAGAATGGGCATCCTTGTCTTGCACTGAATCTTAGAAGAAAAATTTTCAAATATTCACTATTGATTATGATGTTAGCTGTGGGCTTTTCATAAATGGTCTGTGAGGAAATTTTCCTTCTATTCCTAATTTGTTGAGAAATTTTCTCATGATAGGATGTTGAATTTTGTCAAATGCATTTTCTGTATCTATTGAGATGATCATATAGTTTTTGTCCTTTATTCCATTAATGTAGTAAATCACAGTTATTGATTTGGGTAAGTTGAACCATCCTTGTATCCCAGGGATAAATCCCACTTAATTGTGGTGAAAGATCTTTTAAATTTACCGTTGAAAATAATTTGCTAATATTCTGTTGAGGAGTTTTGCACCTTTATTCATTAGTAATATTGGCCTGTAGTTTTCTTTTCTTGTAGTGTTTTTGTCTGTCTTTGGTATCATGGTAATGATGGGCTTGTAAAATGAGTTTGGAAGTAGTATTCCCACCTCTTCAGTTCTTTGGAAGAGTTTGAGAAGGATTGATTCTAGTTCTTTAAATGTTTGGTAGAATTCAGTCATGCAGCTTTCTGGTTCTGGATTTTTCTTTGTTGCAAGCTGTTTACTTCTACAGTTTCTTTTTTTTGTTGTTGTTATTGGTCTACTCAGGCTTTCTGTTTCTTCTTATAAGGACACCAGGCAGATTGGATTAAGACTCCTTCTTACAATCTCATTTTAACTTAATCATCTCCTAAAAGATATTTTCTCGAAATAGGATTATATTTTGAGGAAATAGGGATTAGGACTTCAACATACAAATTTTGAGAGAACACAATCTAGCTTGTAACACATGACTTACTGAGGCAGGAGAGGTAGTCAAATAAATGATCGTGTTTTCTGGTGGCAGCAACTGTAGTGACCATACATCATACATAATAAACCTTAGCATTCTCATTGTAATTGAGCTCATTCAAGCGAAGCTATCTTCAGTAGGGACTTTCCCTTCTAGAAAGCATATGCCTTTTCATTTCACCTTTCCTCAAACCGACCTTTTGCTCATTGTAATAGTAAAAGACACACCCCTGGGTAGAGATTTAAGATGCTAATGAAACATGCCACGTATGAGCAAGCATGTATAGCTACTGCACGTGTGCACCCAGAAGACCACCCAGAACATGCTCACTAGTAACACCTCTTGCCACCTCCTCTTGAATAATCATGTAAAACTCCCATAAAGGGAGTTTCTCCAGCAATAATTAATGTTGCCTCACCTTACAGGCAGCTCAGCCTGAATCGTCTGCTTCAGGGTGTACTGTCTATTCTGCACCTAACTTTCAAAATATTCTTTTTCTTTTGCAGTGAATTATTCTATGCTGCATCTCCTTTGCTGTGTGTCTCATTTAAATTCTTTTAAGCCAAAAACATAAGAAGTGAGGTATCATAACGGCCATCAACATTTCCAGACTATTCACTAAGCATTAAGCATTGTAAAGTAAAGCATGTGCCCCCAACAATGCTCTTGAAATAATCAACACAAAAAAAGATTAATGACAAATTGGGAGATATTGAAATGTAGGGAATAGTAGTGTAGTAACTTTACTGAAAATACTCATTGATATCTGTTTAGTAACTTATGATTTACAAAAAACTTTTGCAAATATTATGCCATGTTTTTTCTCAGAATAATCTTGTCAAGAAAAAATGAGATTAGGTGAGAAAGTCATAGTAAATGTAAGAACTGTCAGGCATGTCCATGTGAAGAGACCACCAAACAGGCTTTGTGTGAGCAATAAAGCTTTTTAATCACATGGGTGCAGGTGGACTGAGTCCAAAAAGAGAGTCAGCTAGGTTTGCTTTTGTGTGTTTATATCATGGTTTAGTCAGGATGGTAAAACTAGGTATCCAAAGACGGAAGTACCTAACCATGCCTAGGAAAGAAAGGAGTTGTTTTGTAGAAGGGGTTGGGGTTTGGGAGATTAGCCAGAAACGATCAGCAGAGAGAGCAAGTGTGTTTTCATGAAGAATTATGCCAAGATAGGTAATGGATGAGGAAGAAATTTGGGCTTGACTGAAGTAACGGGGGCTGTCTGTGAAGCCTTGTGGGGGAGCGGAGGCTGAGGAAGAATTGGGACCTGGCTTGGCCTGGTGAGGAGCAGCCTGGGGAGGAGGGGAGAGTTAGATAGGTCTGTAGAAAAGGAGGATTCACAGGACTCAGATCTGGGGTGGAGACTGAAGGAACAGACAGGAAAAAAAAGAAGAAAGATTTGGGACGAGTCACATTGGGAGCAGAGATTAAGAAGGGACGGATGTGTAAAAGAATACCTGGACGTCAGGCACCTCAGACTATTTGCCCATGTTACGACAAGAATTATCTAGATCTTGTAGGGTGGAGAAATCGAAAGTGCTCTTTTCTGGCTATTTGGAACCATTATTAAGTTTGTATTGGGGTCAAGCAGTATTGCAGAAGAAAATAAGGCATTTAGGTTTTAGGTCATGTGTGAGTTGAAGAGGTTTTAAGTTCTTGAGAACACAGGCCAAGGGAGAAGAAGGAGGTATGGAGGGTGGAAGGTTGCCCATAGTGAAGGAGGCAAGCTCAGAGAAAAGAGAGGGTGGAGAAGAGAAAGGGGGTGGTGAGCAGCCCTGAACTGCAATGTGGGTGAGCAGCCAAAGCAGGCATCCCCACAATTGATTTGCCACCAAGGGAATGTGGGTGAATGACCAAGGCAGGCATCCCTGCAGTGATCAGACACCAAGGGAATATGGGTGAATAATCAGGCAGGTGTCCCTGCAGTGATCAAACACCAAGTGAAGACTGTCTTCCTGAGTCCGTGACTGGTGCCAAAGAGTTTTGGGTCCACGGATAAAATGTGTCTCCTTTGTCTCTACTAGACAGTTGAAAAAGAACTGAAATTGGAACGACAGGGAGATTGAAGGGTAGTGAGAGAGGCTGGAGAAGAGAGTGAAAAGACTGCTTACCCAATTCGAAATTGGTGAGATGTTCCTTGGGCTGGTTGGTCTGAGGACCTGAGGTCATAGTGCATCTCCTCAGGGAGTGAGAGTGAGGACAGCGATCAGTCTCCTGAAGGAGTCCTCCTGTCTGGGTCTTCAGCACCAAATGTCATGCGCATCCACGTGAAGAGACCACCAAATAGGCTTTGTGTGAGCAATAAAGCTGTTTATTTCATCTGGGTTCAGGTGGGCTGAGTCCAAAAAGAGAGTTAGCTAAGTTTGCTTTTGTGAGTTTATTTAATGGTTTAGTCAGGATGGTAAAACTAGGTATCCAAAGGTGGAAGTACCTAACCATGCCTAGGAAGGAAAGGAGTTGTTGTTTTGCAGAAGGGGTTGGGGTTTGGGAGGTTAGCCGGACACGATCAGCTGGGAGAGCACGTGTGTTTTCATGAGGAATTATGCTGAAATACGTAATTTTTCAGCATAGGTCTGTAGAAAAGGAGGATTCACAGGACTCAGATCTTGAGGAAGAAATTTGGGCTTGACTGAAGTAATGGGGACTGTCTGTGAAGGCTTGTGACAGTACAGCCCAGGTAAGTTGCTGAGGCAGATGGGTGTCATGGTCAAGAACAAATTGCATTTTTATTTTTTTTGAAATAATCATGTGTCAGATATTTTATAAATGTTATTTCAATGAATCCTGATAACTCCTTTTGCCTACTTTACATAAGAGGAAACCAAAACTCAGGATAGAATAGGAAACTAATTTCTTTCTTATTTAAAAGGTCCTTTCATGATAAGTCTCATGGAATTATATATGCATATGTATGTGTATATTTGTGTGTGTGTGTGTGTGTATCTTTTTTAATTTAGAGAGCATATAACATCTATAAGTCCTAGAATGAAATTCTGCTGAAGACATGATGAGGCTTTCCTAATTATGATTTGTAACTTCAAGTATTTGAGGTACTTTTTCTGGTTTCCCTGAAATCATCTGTGAAAACATTTCTTCTCTATGTCTATTAGCAATTCACAATAACTAAAATGATGATTGGCTTATTTTCTTAGGTATTACCATGAAACTTATGATGAGATACATAATTGATGCAGATCTTTTCAGTAAATAAGATGGAATAATGGATATACAAGAAACTCATTAAAGGCTGAGTCCAGGTAGATGATTTTCAGACTCTATATCTCATTTAGCAAGTGTTTATTGAGCCTTAACCAAGAATAGTTATAATCTTAAAGATGCTGAATCCTGGCCCTTGAGTTTACACTTTGCTAAGGGGTAAAGGATAAAAATATAGTTATAATGATTGATATTTTTTGTAGCTCTCAGTTTGGTGTCCATGCAGTGGCTCATGCCTGTAATCCCAGCACTTTGGGAGGCTCAGGCGGGCAGATCACTTGAGGTCAGGAGTCCAAGACCAGCCTGGCCAACATGATGAAACCCCATCTCTACTAAAAATACCCAAATTAGCCGGGCCTGGTGGCACTGGCCTGTAGTCCCAGCTACTTGAGAGGCTGAGGAAGGAGAATCGTTTGAATCTAGGAAGCTGAGGTTGCAGTGAGCCGAGATTGTGCCATTGCACTCCAGCCTGGGCGTTGCAGCGAGACTCCATCTCAAAATAAATAAATAAATAAATAACAAAAATACTTGATCATGTAATAGAAATCCACCTGCACAGGAAACCACTCTTCTTCCTTTGACTGTCCTTTTCCCACTACACTCAGAATTCCCTTGTCTTTTATTTAAACTTTCTATTGAAATCTCTTCATGCTCCCTGGATCCAGCTACCAAAACCGCTTAGGTACTTGAGAGCTATTGAAATGGAAATTTATTAAAATGCTAGGATTATGTGTCTCTACCTCTAAGACATATTCTCCCAGTGGGATTCCAGATTTTAGAAATTCTTTCAAAAGTTTTTTGAATGAAGGCTTCAATCATTTATATTGTCTTATGTGCCCACACACGCGCGCGCACACACACACACACACACACACACACACACGTGATGTCTGTTACAAAAATGACTAATCTATTTTGAACATGCTGTATTTTGTATATTTAGAATTTAATATACAACATTTATGTTTAACTGTGTAACAGTATAATTCAGATATTCTCCCAATGTTTTGGATCCCACTTAGAGTCCTAATCTTTCTACCTGCTATTTCTATATCCCTGTCTATACTTTAGCCTAACTGGACAGTTCTCCCCCCTTGAAAATGCCCTGTATTATTTTACTTTAATATTACTCCATTCAGAAAATGAGAGCAGCATGTAGAACTCTTACACTGGGCCAGGAAATGCACTAGCACCCTTGGGTGAACTTACACACAATACAGTTGCAGATCATGGTATAAATATGGGCTAGTTACAGGTGATTGTTTAAAAGAAGGCAGATTCTGTCCTGGGGGAGTAGTAAAGTTAACAAAAAGATTTCCAGAACATTGTCGGAGCATAATAGGGAATCTAATTCCAAACAATAAACAGAGCTCTAAATGGACACAGTCAGCCATGTGCTGTCTTCAGGGTTATAAGGTCCCTGTCCTATTTCCTGAAATGAAGCTTAAGCCAGGGCAGGTCCTGCCTTCGAGAAATGGATGTATCTGATGTGATAGCTCTTGCCCTCTCATCTCCTGCCAGTCCCTCTCACTGGTGGGAGCCAAGTGGAAGGCAGCAGGCAAAGGAGGGCCAGGTTAATGCATGACCCTAAGGATCAACCTTCTGGGGGTACAAGAATGAGAAGAAGAGAGAATGGACATGGAAAAGTCAGCAGTTAATTTGCAGCTCAGGGAAGAACACAAATGACTGACTCTAGTATCGATTGCTTTTTATCTAGTATCGATTGCTTTTTTATTTCAGAATCTATTATTAGAAAGTAAGATACTTTGTTTTTGAAAACATAATTCATGTTATCTTTTAAAAAATAAATATTTTCATAGAAAATTTAAAACGAAAATGAAAATACTAACATAGTCCTAAAAAACCTTTTGTGCCAAAGCAAGAAAAGTTCATTATTTTAAGGAGATCGTACAGTTGCTTTGAAAAGTCACATATAAGTTTGTAGGTAGGGAAGCTTATATCAACCAGATATTAATTATGTGGTTTCTATTAAACATTCTATCTTAACTATAAAAATTTGACTTTGTCAATAGGAATAATGATGGTTATCATTTGTTGAGTATTTATTATATGACAAGCACATAACTGTTACCTGAAGAGGCTACACCCGTTTAATCTCTTTAAATGGATTCATCCTAGGTTAAACATTTAAGAAACGAAAAGGCCTTTGGACTCACGTCTAGGGCAATCCAGTGTCGGTAAACTTTACTGCCCTCTGACAGCCCTTTTCTATTAGCACTTGTCTGCCTATCATGTTATATTTCTTGGTTCATCACTTCAAGTAGGCTCTAGGGAATACTTTCAATTCCAGTTCCCTTTTGTCTCTCTGTTACAGTTGCTTGTCAATATTTGTATCAATTCAACTGTTTATTTTCTTTACTCCTACACCACAAATTCTGTACACTGCCAAAGAAGGCCAAATAAGCAAAAAGATTGATTTCACTATAAGTTTGTTTTCTCCATCCTTTCAATGTCCACTGGATTCTCAGTACATAGGAAATATTTCATGTTTCTCAGTAATTCTCTCTCCATTTATTATTGGGAGATCTTTTAAAATTCAAATTTTCTCCACTTGCAAACTAGCTCCCTCTTCTACTCAAAAATTCAGCAGTCACTTTTAGATTAACAGAAGTCATCCAAATAAAATTTTAAGTTCTTGCCACCATTTCTACAAAGATTTTTGCTTCTGCACTCATTTTTGTCCACTCTGCCTTTGTCTCTCTGTCTCCATCTCTGTCTCTGGCTCTTTCTGCTACAGTTAAGGGGGTGCTCTGTTCCTTTCTAAGTAAAATCCCTCCAATGTGCAAAAGATTTCATCCCTTTTTGCTTTCTTAAGAAACTGCCCCTCTCTCAAGCAATTATATTTAATTTCTAATTCTCATTAATTTACAGTGAGCATTTAAATATGTTAAGGGCCCGATGCAGTAGCTCACGGCCTATAATCCCAGCATTTTGGGAGGCTGAGGTGGGTAGATCACCTGAAGTCAGGAGTTCTAGACCAGCCTGGCCAACATGGCAAAACCCCATCTCTACTAGAAATACAAAAATTAGCTTGGCATGGTGTCGCACACCTGTAATCCCAGCTACTCTGAAGCCTGAGGCACGAGAATCACTTGAACCTGGGAAGCAGGGGTTGCAGTGAGATCACACCAGTGCACTACAGCCTTGGCTACAGAGTGAGACTGTATCTTTAAAAAAAAAAAAAAAAAGTTAAGGATTTTCCTCCTTTAAGTGCGTGCACACACACACACACACACACAGAGAGCGAGAGAGAGCACAATGCAATTATTTAATTATTTTCTTCAATTCTAAGTATTCCTCCAGCTACTGCAGCTAAATTTTTCTTTTTATAGACAGGCTTCTTATGAAAAAGTTTGTACTCCTAACTTTATTTTCTCATCTCTGAATTCAGTCGGCCTTCTCCACCTAATACTTCACTCTTGTCTTCTTCCTAGGTACCTTTCTCAATTCTGATTTTACTTGACCTTTTCCTAGCATTTGATGTTATTGAACATTTCCTTAAATTTTGGATCTTATAACATTGCACTTTTCCCATTATATACCAATATGTCAGGTCATTTCATGTCAGTCATTTTTGTGGAATCTGTCCATTTTTACGTGTTGGACATCATAATGATGTCCTTCACACTTTCTTCTGCTGCTTCCTACACTTTCGTTGAATTGTCAAAATCCCCATGACTAATTTCCACTGCATGCTGCTGATTCCCAAATCTTTGTCTCCATTCCATATCTCTATCCTGTGTTTCACGTTGCAGTGCTACAAACATTTCAAACTTAACAAGTTGAAATCCGAACGCACATTTTCCAAAACCCGTATTTCCTCTTGTCTTCTCTAGCACAGCGAATGACAATAGCAACCACCTGGAAGTTCGAGACAGATGCCTTAGAGTCATCTTGTCTATTAGACTACTTACCGATTCTTTCCATTCCTTTATGCCCGTTATTACTCACAAGCAAATAAAATGCCACGTTTTTTAAATTCTACCATCAAAACATATGTTACATTTATCACCTTTATCCATTCTTATTGCCATGTTTTCTACCTTTTTCTTGAGTATGTACCACTCTCAAATACTGGCATTATTGCCTCAGTCTCGTCAAGGTGCCCATTCTTAGTTCATTCTTAACACGTTCTTCCCTATTGAACCCATTATGTGTGATTGCATTTAGAATGACTTTTAAAAATGAAAATCTGGCCATGTCACTTACCTGCTTAAAATTCAGTGTTCATAAAACAAAGTTCAGACTTTGTAATGTGGCTGCAGAGCTCTGTTTAGTGGGTCCCCTACTTACGTCTGATCATTTCTCAATCCTTTTTTATATATATTTTAGAACCAGCCATGCAAGAGTTTCACTTCCTTAAACACAGTGGTTGTGTTTGTGGTGCACTCCCCCATCCCAGTTTTCCTTCCATTAGTCTCATCTTTCCGTTTTCAGATAGGTACCAAGTTTTTCTCAGCCTTTCTTAAAAAGGCCTACTGAACTGCTCCTACTCTGTATACTTCACCATCTAAACTCTTACTGCTTTGTAATTGCCTGCTTTTCTGTCCTTATCTGCCATGAATTATATTGTTCATGGATTATATGCTTTGCAAGGGCAGAAATCATATCAGTGTTGTCTATCATTATATTCCCAGTACTTGGAATAGTGGCAGGCACAATAAATGCTAAATAAATGTTTCTTGAGTGAATTAATACAAATAGGATGTGTGCCATAAGAAAACTATAATTAAGAATATTTACTCCAGTTGGAGGGAATTTTAATACCTAATATGTAAAGTATTTTCACAAACATGTTATGCAATACTAAAACAACTCTCTGAGTAGGAAGGACTATTGTTTTATGCATGAAAGAACTGAAATAGAAAGTTTGGGATTTGTCCAAGGTCAGAAAGAAAAGGATTTTTAAAAATGCAATTAGGATAACCTCTAACCTTGGTTCAGTTTTGCTTTTTCTGTCCCTCACTGGCTAAAATTTTAAAGTGCTAAAATATAAAATTTGCATATGTTTTTTCATCAGACACAAGATTATATGATGCCTTGCAGATTACAACTAACAATAAAACAAGAATAGTAGTTACTGCTTATTGGATGTTTGCTAAGTTAATTAAAGCCGTGCTTTAATTTATGTTAGCATGACAATTTTTTTGTTTTTACATTTTTAATTTTTAGTTTTTAAATTGACATAATAATTGTACGTATTTATGGGGCACATAGTGGTCTGAGTACACATAACAGTGATCAGATCAGGATAATTAGCATATTCATCATCTCATACATTCATCATTTCTTTGTGTTGGAAACATTCAATATCATCCTTCTAGCTATTTGAAAATATATAGTATATTTTTGACTATAATCATATTACAGTGGAATAGACCACTAGAATGCATTCCTCCTATCTGTAATTTTTGCATCCTTTAAGAAATCTCTCCCCATTCCTCCCTTCCCTCTCCCCTTCCCAACCTTTAGTATCCTCTGTTCTACTTTTTACTTCTATGAGATCAACTTTTTTAGCTGAAAAAGCTTGACTGTTTGAAAAGAGCTACTTTTGATTCAACTCACTTAGATACTATCCACAAATGTATTTGTGTTTATAATGAAAACAGTAAACACACACTACACTTCTATGAATATGAAATGTCTAGTATTTGGGTTAGCTAATTTATGACCATTCTTTAACTTCATTGTGATTCATCTTCAGTCTTACAGTGGAGAAATCCTCATGCTGTGGAAATTGTCAGTTTTCTGTGGTTTTATTGTTTAACCAAGCAGCTTTTTTTGAGAGTTGGAAGTAGGGGTGGGGGTATGGATATACATTTTCAAATTGTACAGGCACTAGATAGTTGAAAGTTGTCACCCAGAAATTGCTAAAAGTGGGAATTTAAAAACATCTTTGAGTTTAGTTTTTTTTTTTTTTTGGTGCATCTTTTATTATCTTGATACTTCACTTGCAAATGGATATGAAAACTTGTTTGGGGAGATATTTATTTGAATAAAGAATATTGGTATAGTCCTTTAACTTTCATTATTTTATAGAATCGATTGTAATTCTTACCTTCCTATTTATAGTATGTGTGGGAAGTATATTTTATTATAAAGGGGGACAGGCTGAAGACCATCTTTGTTTCCTGTTGGGGCATTTCCAGATTGGATAAAATCGAAGGAGAGCCATCTGTTGAACATTTAGTATTCAGAACTGTAGAACTACTCCTGGCATCTGGTTTTGCCAAGTCCTAGCTAAAAATAAATATTAAATGGGGTTTGCTTCCTTGTTTTGTTGGTTTTGAACTCTCCTGGAAGAGGTAGTATATTCCCTAAGGAGAGAAGTGTGAGAAAAAAAATGTAGACATTTATTTTTCATTTTCATTCACAAAACATTTGGTTTGAATATTAAGATCAAATATGCCCAAACATTTCTACTTTCATTTCTATGTCTCTCCTGTAAGATTTTTTAGAACTTGTTATTAAATAATGATTACCAATTCATTGATTTTGTGTATATCATAAACACAAAGACACACAGACACACACACACACACACATTCTCTCACTCACATACAGACACCCGTCTGTAGTCTCATATTAAGTCGCAATTTTATGATAATATGATAAAAATGTTAAATTATACTATTTCGCCAGCTCTTGGGAAAGTATTTTTTTTTGCATGTAACTCATCATCATTTACATGCGAAAAAAGAAACAAAATTAAAACAGTTTTATATAGGTTAATAAATAATAATATTCTATCCACAGATATTAATTAATGAATATCTTCTTTCATGGAGCCAAGGGAGCAGTATACCAAAACCAAAACAAACAAGCAAACAAACAAACAAAAAAACAAAACCAAGAAAATAACAACGGAGATTTGTTATATTTCTCTTTATTTAGAACCTACCCAAATGCCAAACTCTATTTATGACTTATTGTTATTGGCCATCATACATCTTGTAAAAAATTTGAGAAGCTCACATTCTTTAATAATAATCTTTCTGGGACAGCAAACTAGTGTTTAAGGGAAGAATCAACTATTTTAATAATTGGCTCTGGTTTGCCTTCTGGAAGGGAGGTTTTAATACAAAGGAATGTCAGTAGGCCCCACCCTGGCCAATCTTTAACAACAGGATGAGAGGCAAAACATTTGTCCTGACAACATGGCATTGTGAAAAATACCTGACTTACGCACATGCCAAAACTAAAGATTCTTTCCTCTTTAGGAAATAAATAAATCTCTTCACCCTCAAAAGAAATGTTTTTGATAAATGCCAAGGATAAAGAAGGCAGAAGGAAATTGTAAAGAAAATGAGGGAAACAATTGAGTAGTTGAGAGGGATTGTGTGGTTAAACAGTGATCAGCTGTTTTCACTCAGAGGGGCAAGAATGACAGTTCAGTTATTTCAGATGTGCAGAGGTATACACTCTTTTCCAAGAGGCAAGATAAATCAGCGAGCCTTAAAGCAGTCGATTCCATTGTTGAATTGAATAGTGAATAGCTTTGTGGGTTTTCAGGGACATATGGCTATTTTATTCTGAATTAATGCATATTACCTTAACTGTTTTCTTTTTTAATGCATTTTAAAATGATAGAGCTCATATAATTGTGTATGTTTGAATACACTAGGAAAAAAAAACACCTAGAGCACTAGGGAGAGCTTTAAGAAATCAATTAACAGAGCAATATGAAATTATAACTAACTAAATGAAAACTTTTTAAGGAGATAAATAACTTTCCTTTGTATCTTCATGCCATTTCATTTAGATAATTAATGAAAATGGCATCTTTGTTCCTTTGGGTCTTCCTTTTTGTTAGAGAAACTATTTTTACTCTGTGGCAGTTAATTATGCTATATCAACTGAAGATAAAGCTAAAAAGAAGCCATCGTGAAAACCATTAAGGGAAAAATGACAAAAATAATGGAAAAATGGAATGGCTGCGTATACATGAGACCGAGAAGTGAAATGTCGTGACATGATACAAAGAACACAGACACATATTTATGTTTGGTTCAAAGTTAGGCTTTTCACACTACTTTCTGTCTTCCTTTCAGCTATGGGAGTATTCAGTTCATAACAGACTCACAGCATCTCATTACCACTTAGAACTTAGTTCACATTGCCTTCCTGATGTAATACAATGCCCAGAATTCGATAATCGTTCCTGAAAAAAAAAAAAAAAGAAAGAAAGAGATCACCATTCCTTTTAATAGCTTGAAACTGTACCAAAAGGATACGTGGAAATGAGTCCTCAAAGTACTGTCAGCTGTTTCATTAATTATTGTGTGCCTCCAGCATCTGGTTATTCAGGTGATGCTTCCATGTTTAGGTGTGAAACCCTTGGGATCTGCCGCAGGACTCAAGGTAGTGCTGCCTGCTTCTCCCACTCTGTGGCCCACTCCCCTGACGTAGCATTCTGCCAGGCAAAGCTGCCTTTCCTTTCTCCCACTACTGTGACTTCAGAAGGTATGGTTTTCCCTAATTTATCCCAGGTACGAAATGAGTTCTTTTCCTCTTTTTTCCCCCCCGCCACAGAACCTATCCTTTAAGTGTTTAAGGAAGCGTTCTTTCTTTAATAGAAGTACAACATGGAGAAGAATTTGCTGCTACTTTTTAAAGTGACTTGTCAGCCTAAATCTAGGAAAATTTATCTCCTCTAAGAATACCCTCAATTGAGCATTCATTCTCCAGACTGTAGGCCTACCTGAAAAACATTTCTCCATTTTCCTGGGTCAATATCTTTACAAGACTACACATTTTTTCTATGCTGTGCTGGAATTCTTCTTAGTAAAATATATAGCTGCATTTTCTACTCCTATCAGAGAAAACTATCTACTGCTTCCACAGATACAAGAAAACAATATTCTGAAAGGAGTACATTTTCCTAGGTCTAGGTTTTTAAGTGGAAGGTAGTAAAGAATATAAGAACGTGGGTTGTGAAATAAGAGATCCTAAGGTTTGAAGCTCAGCTCCACCATTCACTAGCTATGAACCTCTGTTTTCTCATCTGTAGAATGGGAATAATTATTGTTCATTTCATATAGAAATTGAAGAAGATATATATACACACATATTGTATATATATTATATAAACATATATGTTTACACACACACACACACATTTTGTCTGTGCTGGGCATAAATTTTCAGTAACTATTAGCAAGTTTAAATAAATAAAATCCCGATGTAGGAACTCACAGGCCTAGCTTATGAATTGAAATAAGCCAAGCTGGGCACAGTGGCTCATGCCTGTAATCCCAACAATTTGGGAAGTTGAGGCAGGCGGATCACTTGAGGTCAGGAATTTGAGACCAGCCTGGCCAATGTGGTACACCTGTCTCTACTAAAAATACAAAAATTAGCCATGCCTGGTGGCGCTGGCCTGTAATCTCAGCTACTTGGGAGGCTGAGGCAGGAGAATTGCTTGAACCTGGGAGGCCAGAGGTTGCAGTGAGCTAAAATCAGACCACTGCACTCCAGCCTAGGCCACAGAGCGGGACTCTGTCTTGAAATAAAAGAAGAAGAAAGAAGCCACGTTCCGGTTCTAGTCACACCCTTTCCCACAGAACCATGCTGCTGTTTTCTCCACTTTAGCCCTCTGTCTTTTGCAAATAGCTGCCCCCAAAATAACACAGATAACTGCACAAAAATATCTCAATTACTTCTAGGGAAAGGAAAGCATATAACACTTTTCTTCCAAGAAATATTAGAACTTACAGAGATCATTTTAAACTTTAAGATGGATTTGTCTTCGTCAAATATGTATTATCAAAGAAAATATTATTTGCATTGAAGTAACTTCCTATTTTCAGATTTTCTTGAATAACTGAGTGTATTTGTTTTATTTTTGCATTAAAGAACAAAACCTGGACTTAGAATTTACTCCAAATTAAGAAATTACGTACTAAAGAGCAGATATTTCTTACACTCTAGTTTTCATTTTAACACTTTATTGTCATCAGTGTTGAAAAGAGTGATCTAGGTTTAGTCACTTCACTCTATGACATATGTAAAATTGGCTTATTTGGCCACATACCATTGCATCAAGAATTCCAGAATCCTTGGATTTTGTTACGGCAAATACTACTTCACTTGCATTTTCTTAAGAAATAGTTTCCCAACCAACACTATTATGTGAAATTCAACTGTTCCTTTGCATGTTACTAACTGCAATGTTCCTTGAAAGGACTGTTTAGAGTAAGATCAATGTGGAGGGAAATGTAAGTTAGCTTATGGAAATGTAAGTTAGCCACATTACAAGATAGCAGATGAAACTGAATGCAGTTTCTTATGTAGAAAGCAACAACAAGCTGCCATTAAAATGTGAAGATAAGGCCTCCATTGAGAATGAAATTATAGGAAATTAAATATAGAGGGTGGGATCAATCATCAGTGCAAGCAACCCACCTGAATCAATATTCTCTAAATGTTGGGTCTAAAATCACAGAAACAGCATAACAAAGCAGGATGAATTTTATGACATTGGATCTTGAGTGTTTGAATATATAATATGACCGAAACTTAATTCTAACTCTGAGATAAACAAATTTCATTTAAAATGTCAATTATAATAAACGTGTAGTGATTACCTGGTCCGAGAATGAGTTGAAAACTGAGTCCAGATTTATGAGAAAAGAGGACCTTAATTGACATCTGCCATGCTATTGCATTAAGAAATGGCAGCAAACTCTTTGCTGATGCTCCTGTTACTCTGTCTCACAAAAGGCTACATCCACAAACCCTAAGAGGTCAGTAAGAATTTTTATAAGACAATTTTGAAATGAATTGTTGGTTGGGTTTTGGCACTAACAAGTGACAGTGCCACCAGTATAAGAGACCCATCTGGAAATTATATCTCTGTGATTGAGATAGATTCTCTGGAGTAGGATAACTAGATGGCACTCGTTATTGATGCCTTCTATATAATTACCCTGGATCCTGAAATTATGAGTAAAAATTAGTATTTTGGCGATTTGTTTATTTTTCATTTTAGTTTACTGACTGGGAAAGACCACAGTGATAAAGGATGTTTGGTCTGTTTGGCACTTCTATTTCTCATTATAAATTGACAAGTAGGAATTCTATTTATAAGTTGGTTTATGCATTGATGTCTTGAGAGTTTAGCTAGCCAGAATCATTCCAATTGAGTATATCCTGCTGTGATCTCTGGTTGTGCTGACAAAATTAAATGATTACCTGTGAAACTGAGGACCCCTAAATTATGATTATCAAGATTGTCTCTGGAAGGCCTCTCCGAGTAGCCAGCCAACAGCACCGCAATGCTATTTTTCCTTTTTTCTTCTAATTCTAATGTGAGTCTAAGATCAAAAGCAATTTCTTACTCATATATCTATCTTTAGAGCATACATATTTGATAAATTTTATTATTATTTTTTGAGACTATGTAAGTCTCAATTTGTTGAAAATTCAGAATAGGACTGGCATTACTAGGGAAAACACCTGTGTGGATACAAACTCGTGATTATATAATGTATATATACATATGCTTATGTAAATGTAAGCCACAGAAATCATGCTTTCTGTTATGAAATTTGTAAGGTGTATGTCTTAGTCTGTTTGTGTTGCTATAAAGGAATCCCTAAGGCTCTGTAATTCAGAAAGTAAAGAGGTTTATTTGGCTCATTGTTCTGCAAGCTGTACAAGAAACATGGTGCCAGCAATTGCATCTGGTGAGGGCTTCAGGCTGTTTCCACTCATGGTGAAAGAAGAAGGGGAGCCAGTATGTGCAGTGATCACATGGTGAGAGAGGAAGCAAGAGAAAGTTGGAGGTGATGCCTGGTTCTCTTTATTATAACAGCCGGATTTCACAAGCACACAGAGCAAGAACTCACTCATTACCTCCAGGGAGACACCAAGTCATTCATGAGGGAATCTGCCCCCATGACCCAAACACGTCCCACTAGATCTCACTGACCAATACCACCACACTGGGGATTAAATTCCAACTTGAGATTTGGAGGGGTCAAACCAACCATATCCAAACTATAGCCGTATAATTTACAGAATACTATTTTTAAACTTTTATTAATTGTATTCTCTTTTCTTGAGAAACATAAAATCTCTTTTTTGTATTATTTGTAATTGCAAACAAAAAGTTAATATTAAACTAAGCTATGCAAAAAATAGTGTTTCATTTTCTAAATACTAATGCCAGTTCCCTCATTCTTTTATACACCTAAATATGACACACAACCCTTGTACTTTGAAGAGTAAATGATTATAAATGAACACATGATAGTCCATTTTAAATAGACTCCCTGTAAAAGATACAAATTTATTATTAGTGATTCATTTCAATCAGTATAACATAGACAGATTTTTTTCTTCCTAAATACTTAACAGGCCCATAGAAAATTTCAAAATGAGCATCTCCTAATGAAGGTAATGGCTAATTGTACTGTGATAAATTAGAATTTTGTGAGCCAGTTAGAAAGGACTGTACATCATATGAACAACAATATGTATCCTTAATGTTGCTTAACGCCAAGTTTCAGGAGTGAAAATATTCACTACTGGGTTTTACATACTTGCAAATATTTCAGAGTTGAAGAGATGAATCATAATATCTCATAACTCAAAAACATGCCTTTTGAATTACAGTGCTTCTGTGAAATAGCCTTATTTGAATCTACAGATAACTTTTATTTCCAAAGAAAGCAATTGTTGTGTTGTGAGTAGAATGTTGAAGTGTGCATGGACCTACGACTACATCTTCACAGAATTCTTAACTTGATGGATTGACTAAAATGGCTACCACTGTTCACCAACCTACTTGAATATTTTCCTAGAAGTGCTTATTTATGTATTATGTGAACTCTGCCTTTGGTTATAAATCCGAACGTACAGCTGGGTTGATAATATGCTTTTTAAAAGAGACTAATATTCACATCTCTCAAAAATAAACATCTCTCTCTATATTTCATATGTATATATGAGGACATTACCATGATACTAGCAAGATATGTAGTCTATCCACATAGACCTCTTGTGTTTTTAGCATCATGTTTCTTCTCTCCCATGGCATAATAGAGTTCCCCAGAAGCTACATATTTAATATATCCTATCTAGACAGTAAAATGATTTCCATAAACATGACAAGCTGTTTAAAGCAGACCATATCAAATACAATGAAATCTCATTCGCTGTAATCCTCATGATCTAGTTTGATGGCATGCTAATTAAAAAGAACAAATACACAATTAGGGTATAACAGCTATTGAAAACCAGGCCTGTCTCACCTAGATTAGTTGAAAGAATAAAGTAAACATACAGCTTATTTTTAGATACTTTCAGAACAAAATCGCTCTCTTGCACCGTACAATTATTTAAAAACTCTCAAAGGGAAAATCAGACTAGGTAGTAGAAACTACAGTGCGGTGTTCTGGTGTGCGTGTAATTCAAAACAACATATCATGGGAAACAAGATATTTTCAAAATCAGGGGTATTTATAGACTAGCTTACACTAAACCAAGTGGGCAATGCAGGTGTGACATGTTTTTTTTCTTGATGTTCCCTCTAATATAAACATACATTAATGTACACAGTCTGATCATGTGATATTGAATATTGTATAATTCTAAATGCTTAATATCATATCATACATTATGAAACTAAGGGTAAAAATTATTAATAGCCATCATTTGAGCAACTTGTTCCCCTGTTTTCTTTTTATTGTCTCTTTCTCCTGCTTTATCAAATGTCTGATTTCTTTTGATTTTATTTTTACAGCTCTATTTCTAAAAAACATTGCTGTGCTGTCAGTCTCTAGTAGTATTTATATCTGAGAAATTTTAAAGTGCCTCTCCTCTTTCTCATTCTTTACTTTGTATCTACATTTTTCTATTTTTTTCTCTTTTAATACAATTGACACAAAAGCCTTGTTGTTCTTGCCAAATTAGTCAGATAGATGGGAGCTCTAATTTATAAACAGATTTGTATCAACATTTCTCAGAAAGAAGAATAGCCAATAAGGCAAGTTGGTGCCCACTTTTCTCTTAATCCTAGGCCTTTGATCTGTCAGTGGCACCCACATCACCTCTTGCAGCTATGCTGTTACTGAAACTGTCATTGTCTACAAACAATTTTGAACATAGAGAATTTTTAACATACTTACAGATTTTACCTTCCTTGAATTTATTACTTTATTCATGTAATTTCATTGGGCGCGGTAATTTCTATGAGGTCAGGAAACGAGACCATGAGTAAACCCCGTCTCTACTAAAAAATACAAAAAACTAGAATACTACTCGGAGGCTGATTGGCGTAAACCTGGAGGCGGATATAAAAAGAGCAGACTCCGTCTCAAATTTAATGTAAATTACATTTATAGTTAGTATTAGGGTTGAAATGTAAGTGGAATCAGATTTGAAAAGATAACTAATGAATATTTGTAGTTTTGTTGTTGGCAAGATATAACAATGTCCAAGAAGGCAGGTACAGATACATATTTATGTGTTGCACATTGGCATGAATGTGTAAAGGAGAAATGGAAGAATGGTAGTCATTCATTCAACAGATATTTATCAAGCATACATTGAACACATACTACAACGAGCACTGTGTTGGGTACTGTGGAAAAAATGGTGAACAAGTCAAAAAAGATCCCTGAACTCATTTACACTCGAGAAGCTAAATAAGTAAATAAATAAATAAATAAATGTAATAACTACATTTTTTGAGCACTATTAAAGAAGCATACTATGTGATATGTTGGAGATCTTGAGGGGGCCTACTTTTCTTTGAGGGAGGTGAAATTTAAGCTGAGATCTTACTGCATTATTAATGTAAAAGCTCTTTCCTCAAACCCTAAGATTCTAAGACTCTAAATAATTAATCTAATGTAGTGACTCAAAGTGGGTACTTTAACCAAAATAATTTGTGGTTACATACTAATGCAACTTACTAGTTCTGTGATCTAGGGCAAGTTACTTATACTTCATAAAATAAGAAAAATAATGCCAACTTCAAATAATTATTAGGGGGATGCAATTATTTCTTCCTCTTAAACATATCTTCTTTATTCTATTTTTTCCTTAATGCCAATCTCTATTTCTTTCTTTCTTTCTCAGCTAAATTCTTGAGATGGCTGTGTACTTGCTGAGGCTAATCTCTCATTCCATTCTTCCTCAAAATTACTAGAGGCTCCCCCGTGCCCTGCCTCCTATCACTCTGTCCGCCAAAGTTTTCTGTTGAGGTCGGTAATGACTGGTGTGTTGTTAAAGGTAAAGATACATGAAGTCTAGAAGACATATCCTAAATGTTGATATTTACAATTCCTGACCTTTTCCTGAGCCTCAAACCTTCCACTCCTACACTTTTTCTTATATGAATTAGTGGCAGCTCCGTCACTCCATTCAGGTAAAAAACTTAAAGTCATTGTCAAATTCTTTCCAGGGCTTCACACTCAGAAAAGTTCTGTGCTTGGTTTATTGCTCCACTATCACTGTATTGAAATTTGAACAAGGGATCCTACATCATTTTTATTTTTTCACTAGGATCCACAAATGTAGCTCTCCTGCTCATCTCTCTCTTATACCCTACATTTCAGTCCTGAAATCCACTATCTTTCGCCTGAGTTAAACTGAAAGCATCCTAACTGGCCTTCCTGCTTCAAATTTTCTCTCTCTTTAGTGTATTTTCAACACAACAGCCAGAGTGATCCTGTATGTATGTATATATAATATATCTGTGTGCATGTGTATGTATAACATATACATGTAATCTGACACAAATACATGCATATATACACACCTATATGTATTTATGTAGGATTGCATTATTTCATTGTTTAAAATCATCTGATGATTTCAAACATGATGACTTCCTACCTTACTCAGTGTAAACACAGAGATCAAAAGCCCTACACAATCTGATCTCCTGTAGCTGTTGACCTTATTTGCCGTGACTGTCCCCTCAGTCTGCATGATTCTACGAGCTCCATCTCAGGATCCCTCCCTCTCAGGATCTTAGCATTATTGCTTCCGCCACTTGGAAGGCTTTTCGCCCACATATCCATATGGCTCATTCCCTCGTCTACATCAAGGCTTTGCTCCAATATCTTCTTTTCAGGAAAGTATTCCCTGACCCAATCTATTTAAAATTGCAATCCCTCAACCTCCGGAAATCTTTTTTTTTTTTTTTTTTTAACCATATACATTTTTTTTTCTATGAAGTACTGATCACCAAATAATGTTGCTCACATTTTATTTAAGTTATATCTGTCTTGGCTACTACAATATAGGAATTACGAAGGCAGGAATTTTGTTTGCTTTTTCACTGCTGAACCTCATCATTCTAAAGAGTAAGAGGCTAGCACTTAGTAGGTTTCATTAATAGCTTTAAATTAATGAAATTAAATAAGGAAATATACATAAAGTGCATGCTGTTTGGTTCATGGAAAGTCTGCAACAAATAATAATTTTACTA
Organism: Macaca thibetana thibetana; assembly: GCF_024542745.1. NCBI lineage: Eukaryota > Metazoa > Chordata > Mammalia > Primates > Cercopithecidae > Macaca > Macaca thibetana. Next base: position 60,303,319 of record NC_065584.1, read on the forward strand.
CTATCTTACAAACCACCCAATTTCAAAGCTACACCAGATTATCTCAGCAATTATATAATTCACATTCCCATTGTTTTATCTGGAAAGCCAAAGCTCAAAGATTTCAAGTGCTAATTCAATAGATACTGCCCGTTCAGTGTAAAGACAGATCTGGTCTGGACCTCCACCTCAGGGATCCTTCCACCACATTAGTAGTCACAGTTCCTTCCACCACATTTCTGAGTAGTCTCAGTTCCTTGTATTTTATTCTATTTGAATTATCAGTCATGCCACAGCCTGCATCTTCACAATATTGAAAATCTGGCCAGACAGATATCAATAACATCTTTACTTTGCTTACAGAATTGTCCAGAAAAGATTAACAACTCACATAACCTAATTTTCATTTGTGTATATAACTTGAAATAATTAAAGATATTAAGAGCAATGTATTTCAATAAAAATTTAGATATAAACAATATTCATTCACTGCATGTGGTTTAAAGAAATTATCCCACTAATGGTCTGAACAATCCTGTGGATGTATTATAAACCCCTGTTAAAACTGAGAAAACTGATGCTTCCGGAGGTTCAGTGACTTGCCTGTGATTGTGCAAGTAGTAAATAAAGTATCAACTAAAAGCTGTGCTAACTCACTCCAGAAACTTACTTTTAAAGAAATAACACCACACAAAATAGACTTGATCCACTGAAAATGCAAATTTCCTACAAAAAGTATTTTTAAAAATGAATGTATAATTGTATTTCATTATGGTGAGTCAAAATCACAAGACGTAAGGTTTGAAAACAGGTCTGATATATCTCAACTCTAGATATATTTTTTTTAATTTTTGCTTTTTCTGTACTAAGTCTGTGCTGTAGAGCACCACAAAAAAGCCAAAAAGGTTTTTTGCTTTGTTTTTATATGTCATTTCAAGATTTCAAATAGTTCTAGATATCACCTTTTGAGTGTGATGAGTCATAATTCTATTATAGACTTATTTTTAGTTTGTCGTTATCATCTCTGTTGAGAGCTGTACTTCCTCCAAATTCTGAATGCCAACATTTTCCTAGAGGAAATATCTGAACCATATTTATAATATATAGGGATCCAGAAATATTATTATTTATCACTTGAAACTGAGAAATCATTTTAAATAAAAACTACACTACAAATATATATTTTAAAATGTAGGCTCAGAGTAATTTTGTTTCTCATCTGTCAAGTCAAAATGTAATTTAATATTAACACATATTACTTTTTAAAATAGATTTGGAATCATTTTTATCTGTGAAATTATCTTCCTAGTTTGTTAAATGATGACATTAAATTTGTGTGAGTATGAAGGTTGAGGGTGGAAATTGGGAGAAATGAAGGAGAAAGACTTATTTATGTTGTGTGGCGTATTATTGATAGTGGAACTGTGATTAAATTTATAACTTTAAAAATTATTTCTGTATTATATTACTAATAACAAATAATATTTTGAAACAAATAAAAATTGTCTGATCATTTGGATTATAGTGATTAAGACTTCATAGCCGAAATAAAGATTTTTGATACTTTTGGTAATTTGAGATAAAATATTAATCTTACACTGTTAATCTACTGTGACTACATATTAGAATGTAACTGTATTCAAAAAAATTTGAAACATTGATTTTCTACTAGTGTGACAGTTTGTGGAAAAATCTTCATACACCAGTAAGGTTGGCTATTATTAAAAAGACAAAAAATGACAGAGATCGTTGAGGCTGTAAAGAAAAGGAAACACTTTTACATTGTTGATGGGAAATGTAAATTAGTACAGCCTCTATGAAAAACAGTATGGAGATTTCTCAAATAACTAAAAATAGAGCTACCATTTAGCCCAGCAATCCCACTAGCGGTTATATATGCAAAGGAAATCATTATATCAAAAAGTTACCTGCATTTGGTATGTTTATCGCAGCACTATTCACAGTGGCAAAGATGGGATCAACCTAAATGCCCATCAACAGATGACTGGATAAAGAAAATGTGGCATGGAGATACAATAGAATACTATTCACCTTTCAAAATAATCAAATCATGTCTTTTGCAGCAACATGGATGGAACTAGAGGCTATTATCTTTTTTTTTTTAATTTATTTATTATTATTATACTTTAAGTTGTAGGGTACATGTGCATAACGTGCAGGTTTGTTACATATGTATACTTGTGCCGTGTTGGTGTGCTGCACCCATCAACTCGTCATTTACATCAGGTATAACTCCCAATGCAATCCCTCCCCCCTCCCCCCTCCCCATGATAGGCCCTGGTGTGTGATGTTCCCCTTCCTGAGTCCAGGTGATCTCATTGTTCAGTTCCCAACTATGAGTGAGAACATGCGGTGTTTGGTTTTCTGTTCTTGTGATAGTTTGCTAAGAATGATGGTTTCCAGCTGCATCCATGTCCCTACAAAGGACACAAACTCATCCTTTTTTATGGCTGCATAGTATTCCATGGTGTATATGTGCCACATTTTCTTAATCCAATCTGTCACTGATGGACATTTGGGTTGATTCCAAGTCTTTGCTATTGTGAATAGTGCTGCAATAAACATATTATGTTAAGCGAAACAGCTCAGAAACAGTACCACATGTTCTCACTTATTAGTGGGAGCCAAATAATGTGTACACATGGACATAGAGCTTAAAATAATAGTTATTGGAAACTCAAATGGGAGGAGGTTGGGAGGGGGCGAGGGCTTAGGAATCACTTAATGAGTACAATGTGCACGATTTTGGTGATGGTTACATTAAAAGCCCAGACTTCACCGTTGGCAATATACTCATGTAACAAAACTGCACTTGTACCCTTTATATTTTACAAATTTAAAAAATTGTTATTTAATTTTTATTTTAAAATATAAAACTAGAATTATTTTCTGAAAGATGTTTTACATTAACAGTGAGCTAACTTAGTGTTTAGTTTTGAATTTTTTTTAAGGACTTTACATCTTTTTCTTTCAATAAGACTTGATGATAACCAAAGTTCCCTCTCAGCTGCATAGGCAGATATGCACTGTTCTTTTTTTCTGATAGGGTTATAGTTTTGTGTATTAACTCCAATTGGCTGTTTAATTTTTTCTGGTTGCCATTGTTTTAATGTTGTTTGGATTCAACAGCATGTCTGAATTCTGCCAATGTTGTGCTGACATGCTGTTGCCAAAAGTGACTGGAGTAAGGCCAGTGTGGTCACTTGGCCAGTTTCTAAATGCAAACCAGTCGCTGGTTAACAGAATTTGAGAGCTTGAGGGAAACCTCAAAAATGACTGTCTTTCAGCTTTCCAGCTGAGAAAGCTGAGACAATGAATACGATCACCTTTTATTGAATTACACAGAGAGTTAAAGAAGTTTAGATTTGATCCAGAACTTAATGGGATAAAAGTAACAGGTCATGTAGTAAAACTCCATATTATTATTTTGTGTGCATAGACATATCCTAAATAACTTTGCAAGTTTTTGTTATGACTGGACACGAGAATAACTGGATATAATTTTCTATTCTTCCATTTTTCTGTATCCTTGGTTAAATTGTTTGACTTCTTTATGCCAAAATGTTCGTACGTGCTAAGTGAGAGTTGTTTTATTTGATTTCCTTTTAGAAAAACATGCAAGTGGTCAATTATTAAAAAGGACTATTTTTGAAATGTTTGAGATTTAGAAATGAAAATTCACTAATACTTAAATTTAATCACTGACAGCAAAGGTGTCCCCGATCTAGTTAAACTAATAAGTGAGTGCAAAATAAGGCAATTGGTCTTTATTAATCCTATTATATAATCTAATAAGCTTCTCTTTCCTTTAGTCCTGATAGGCTAATTTGGAAGCAAAAACCAAGCAATGCTAAGTAGCTTTCCAGGCAAGTATTAAAATAACCAGGAAGAATATCAAGTTATTTGAGAAAAAGAGAGGAAATATGTCTGCATGAAATATGATATGAAACAGTGGGAGAGTCAGTAAAGAATCTGTGCCAACAGAAGCATTGTGAAAGGAACTTTTTCAGATGTCTATGTTTATAAGCAAAACTAACTACACATAGATTAAAATACTAGTTTCTATAGCATAAATTTTATTTGAGTACCTTCCTATTGGCATAATGACATGTATAGTAATTTTTCTGTTCGTTTTTCTTTCTTACTTCACATCAAAGTGCTCAAGGCTAAATACAGGAAATTATATTTTTCTTTCTAATCTCAGCATTTGATTGAAGAATTATATTACCTACCATTTTATAAAGAATATATTTTGTCATAAAAGTATGTTTTCCCCTAATGTTGGAAGTAGTGTTGGTTTTCAGTATTTTATGGGGAGTTTATGTATGTTTACGTAGATATATGTATTTATCTTTAAACTTAACTTTTCATTGATCTCTAATAAAATTCTTAATGGAATGATACAGCAATTTACAAAACTTTCATTATAAAAATTTTCTGGTTTAGTAAACCTAAGAAGAATTGGATTTTTAAATACTGATAAAACAGTCAACTCAGTCTGAATTTCATTAATAGTGTCCAGGTTCTACAGCTCTAGACATCACAGAAACACAGAGATAACACAGTCTTATTAATATCTAATTTTTTTCATAGAAACTACCTTTTGACTTTATTGAAACACACAAATTTAGATAAACAAAGGATCTGAAAAATATTATGGAATGTAACTGTTTAAATTGATTCTTCATTTTACTCATATATATTTCAATTGTCGAAAAGGAAATGGCCTCTGTGGTTCTTTGAGAAACCATTTGCATAGGTTTTTGAGCCTAAGTATCTCATGTCTTTGATTTCTTTTTTTGGTGACTGCAGAAAGATGAGAATCATTATGATATAGCTTTACTGTAATATTTACTGTAGTATACTACCTAATGTCATGATTGAAATTGACTTGGGAATACAAGTTATACTGGTTAGGCTCATCAGAGATAAAGAAATATCCTCTGTACATTTAAACCTCTCTTTTTGAAGACACAGTTTAATTTCACTATCAGAGTTCTGCTTTCCTGGCTTAAAATTTACCAAATGTTTGTAGATTATTTCCTCTAATGGTGCATTGAATTATGAGCCATGTCATATAAATACTGTTTGAAATATATATCCTTCTTTCCTGCATTTCTTTGTATATCCCAGTTATTCAAAGCATAGACACATGGCACAAACTATGGCATTTGATATCTCAAGTAGAAATTTTGATATAGATTAATATATCTAAAATATATAAAGGAATAATAATTCTTGAAATGTGTGTCAGCTTTAGATCTAGGTATGTACAAATAAAATTGACATATGAAATACCTGATATAAATTAAAATTTATATGAAGTAACCTGTAGTTCACTCATAAAAATTAGAGAAATGTAACCTTTAAAATTGACATTTGTGAAATATACATATAGGTGTAGACACAAGTGATTCTGCAGTTCTTCCTTTTAAATTGTTATGCCTTAATATTTCCAGCCCAAGCGGTTTCCCTGCAGCTATTTCAAGAAAATAAACAACAGTTTGAATATTATTAAAACACCTGATTGGTTCATTGAAATTATTTGCTTTCTTTCTCTCTTTCTAAATATAGAGGATTTTCCCCCCACTTTCTACTTTATGATTTGGGCTAAATTTTAAAGTTGAAGTCTAAAGGTGTGGCTTTGCGTAAACCACTTAATTTTTCTTTAGTTTTCTCATTATAAAATGATTGCTAGATTACCTAGAGTTCTGTGATTATTGATTTTTATATGTATTTTTTCACTATCCCTTCATGTCCAATTGTATATATTAACTAGCAATAATTAGTTCACTATAGTTAACACCTGGCATTTTTATTATAAAAATTTGAGACTTTCCAAGTATTCATGATATATAGTTTAAAAAAATTTCTGGCCGGGCGCGGTGGCTCAAGCCTGTAATCCCAGCACTTTGGGAGGCCGAGACGGGCGGATCACGAGGTCAGGAGATCGAGACCATCCTGGCTAACCCGGTGAAACCCCGTCTCTACTTAAAAAAAATACAAAAAAACTAGCTGGGCGAGGTGGCAGGCGCCTGTAGTCCCAGCTACTCGGGAGGCTGAGGCAGGAGAATGGCGTAAACCCGGGAGGCGGAGCTTGCAGTGAGCTGAGATCTGGCCACTGCACTCCAGCCTGGGCGACAGAGCGAGACTCCGTCTCAAAAAAAAAAAAAAAAAAAAAAAAAAAATTTCTTAGAGAGCAGAAGATAAAGAAAAAAAGAATGTATTAAATGATCATAGACAGCTTTACTTTTGTTTCTGGAAGAAAATAAACCGAACTTGAATCTTACAGAAAAGTTGTGTGCTCATTAGTGGGAAGTGAGAAGCTTTTGAAGAATATCAACTTCGAGAAACTCAGGCAGAAGCACCTATTTTTCTATGCTAGGAACTACTGAGGTTCACTTGGGCCCTCCCTATTAGAGTGATACCCTCTCATATTCTTTTCTTTTCTTTCTTTTATTTTCTTCACTTCTCTTTCTTCCTTTTTTCTTGTTTTCTTTCTTTTTACAAATAAGACATGTTTAAGAAATAAATGTCTCGTCTAACAAACTAAGCTACATTGTTTGTCTTTAGATAGTTCTTCAACATAATAGAGACTACAGGCTGAGCATGGTGGCTGACACGTGTAATCCCAACACTTTGAGGGGCCAAGGCAGGAAGATCACTTGAGTCCAGGAGTTCAAGACCAACCTGGGCAACATGGTGAAACCCCATCTCTAATTATATATATATATATATTTGTTCAAATATATATATATATTTGAATTTTCCCCCTAGTTTATAACAAATGCATTGTTTTAAAATATGAATTAGCTTTATGTGCTTTCACATATATGGCATTTATTAATCAATTAAGATTAAAAGCAAGAACTAGTTAAAAATTTTGTGACTCCTGCTCTATTTACTGTATCCACAATGTGAGAGTAGCCAAATGTTGCTATGATTCTCATCTTTTTTATTTGGGGATGCAGTGCCTTCCAAAATGCTTATATTCTCCACAATCTTAATTGGCTTATTGGGCAGCAGGTCCTAAAAAGAATCCACAACTTATATTTTAAAATCACTCAGTTTGCTTGCTTGTCTTCGTTGTCTCATATTTATAATGTGAATTTCCTTCAGTGAAAGGCTTTTTCTCTAAAGGTTGTTGGTTAGCTCTCACATTAGATACCTAGAAAAGTAAAAACAAATAAATTTTTAAAAATCAAAACAGTTGGATACGTACACAGGGACACAGTTCTTTCAGACAGACTTACGAATTCACACTTGCCAATTAGTTCCAAGAGTACAGGCTGTGAGCATGTACAGTGTGAATGAAGTTTCTTCCAAGAATGCATAAAATGTGCAAATTGTAAAAATAGGCTTGTATTACTTAGGATCTTTAAAATGCAGCATGATATTAGCTTAAATTTTTGTTGTATGCCCTGAAAGAAGAACAATAGATTCTTCAATATGTAGTTTTCTTCTCCTGAACACTTCTTTTCTGTACTTGCCCCAACTGTTCCTTAAAGTTTCCCTGAGTTAGTGGAAATACAGGATTTCATAGCAGTTGACAAATACTGTGTGGAGAAAATCTTTCCCTTTCTGTTTCTTCAGGAATTTGTGTCTAAATCCACATTTGTCTTCCAGTGATTTAGTTTATCCCCCTCTGCCCAATATGGAGTATTCAGACCATAAAATTACGTGATGTCAAGTGATGGTTAAAAAATCACCTCAATCTTTTGATCATGAAGGAGCTTCAGAAAGAGAGTAACTTTGTTAAGATTATCATGGGAAGAATAATTTTTCACAAACACAATGTGTAATGGTACATTACTCGACATTACACGAACAAAATGTGTAAGAGTACATTCCTCTATGTAATTCAGCGATTGTAGGCAGGAAAACTTTGTCATTAAGAGTGAGACACTTTCAGATTCCTGTAATTTGCGTTCTAGCTTCCAACTTTTCCTTAATATGTGAACTCTTGGTATTCACTTACTTTCTCTAAGCTTTAGGATTCTTCTATGTAAATGATGATGAGACACAGTATCCCAGCTTGTTGAACTTTAAATGAGTAACTCTATGCGAAACACATAACAAAGAGCCCAGTATATTTAAAATTATGGAAATACAAACATATAAATGTTTATACTGTATATGCATAACATGTGTGTATGTGAAATTTATAATTTGTGTAGTAATTTATATTATACATTGTGAATAAATCATGATGAGAAACAATTCTAAGAGCCAGAAAGAGGAAATAAACTGTTATTTCTGGAAAACAAGTGCAATAATCTGGTCTTGCTTTCCATTAGGATTTATCAGTCGGCAATAAGGATTTATTCATGTCTCCACGTGCCAAAATCTTTGCAATAAGGCAGTGGGAAATGGAAGCCCAGCAAGCATTCTTATTGTGGAGAATCAGATGATATCCTTGTTTCTTACACTCATATAATCCTGAATTCATACAATTTAATGTCAAAGACAAGACTGTTATATATAAAGGCACACAAACGAGCTGGGTATTTCCCATTGGTGCTTCCATACTCACTCTTTAACCCCGTTTACCTGGCTTTCTTCCCTGACAGACTGACTCAGCTGAGCTCTCATTGGATTAGGCCAATGGAACAAAGGGGAAAGAGATTGATTTCTAGGAGGAGAAGAGGTTAAGGGGTTTATTCCTGTAACTTTTTCTTTTAGGGAGCCACAGTTTGTCAATGGGTGTGTTCCTCTGTCCAAGTAATGGCTCCTGCCTGGAGACCCTCATCAGGTAAAGGCCTGGCCAGGTCCAGACTTCTTATCTGTTCAGGCCCAGGTGGGGAAGTGGCTTCTAGCCTTCACTAGTTCCAGAGTCTTTCACACTCCTCGCTGTTTCTCTTAACTCCATCCTCTCCTTGGTAAGCAGCCTCTTCGTTAATATCTCTTCAATCACGATTTTGAGTGTGCTATCTGATACCTGACAGGACTTTGACTGATGAAAAAAGCTTCAACGAAATAAAATTAATGATTTCTCTGTAGAGAGGAAGGAACAATAGATTATGTAACTCCAGGGATCAATAGCAATTAATGTCTCTATTTCTAAAGCCAAGACAAGCCGTAACCAATTTGCCTGAATTTCTCTCTGTGTGTGATTAAGAGTTTATAAAAATGATACAATTTTGTGTGTGTGTGTGTGTGTGTGTACTATCTTACTGGTTTAAGGGTAAAGTGATGACGTGACTTGCATTTTAGAATGACTGGGGCAACAGCATAAAGAAGAGTGACTTGAGAAGGAATAAAACTGAAGGCAGAAACATTCAAAATTACAAAGGAGACCTTTGTAATTTCGATAAGAGGTGAAAGTAACTTCAACTAGATCAGTAGGAGGAAAGTCGTACTAGAAAGGAATAATTAGAAAGCTATTTGAGGGGTACTATAGTAAAATGCTTAAGAATCCTCAGATTCTTACTCCCTTTGTGACTCCGGACAAGTTATTTAACCTTTCTGAGTCTCATTCTTCACCTCTTCGAAGTCGGGAGAATAGTACCTATCTCATAGAGTGTTTGTTTGGATTAAATTAGTATGAGTAAAGCGCATAGAATAGTTCTTGGCACATTTTAAACATAATACATATTTTAAATCCTATTAGCAGTATATTTATGGATGTGGAAAGATGTGGGCAGAGAGAACATGTCTAGGATGACTTGCAGATATAGGATGTGACAGTGTGTGATTTTTTTGGTACCATTTACTGAAGTAGATAATTTAGTAGGAAGTTTAGATCTTCACATGTTTCTCTTAATTCCATGCACATTTTTCCCTCAAATTCACACTGCTGTCATCTTAGATTAATGTCTAATATTGTCATCCTCAATATGCTCAAATAAACCCCCCTTGCTTGGAATCTCAAGTGAATTCTGGGCATCTTCCACTATAACTGTCTTAATTTGGTCCCATTATCCCTAGTAGAGTCCTCCATAATGATCCAATGCATCTTTCTTTCAGTTCATCCTACCCAAAGTGGCCTCTCTATAACGTTATCTAAAACCATCTGTGGCTCTCTGGTATTTCCAGAATAATCTACAATTCAGAGTTATTGCTTATTTGGCCCACCTATTATATATTGCTTTATTTCTTCACTGTACTCCATTATCAGATATTTCTGAGCCTTGTTAAAGCTTATTCCCTATACCTGACATATATACTTGTCTCCTGCACATGCCTAGTAAGCTTCTAATCATCTTGCAAAGCTCAGGTCACGTTCAATTTTTGACTCCTTCATGCTATCTTAATTGTGTTCTATCAATCCCTCATGTCCTTATGTCATGTTAAGTGATGATCTATTATAGCACTTTTCAAAGTATTTTTGTATTAAAAAAGAGATCCTCAGATTATATTGCGAATGTCATTAATGCAGCTCCTTAGGTACCCTAACCCAAGAGATTCTGATCCATTAGGTCTGCAGGTTTTAATGCAGAAGCTTATTTTCTGACAATCAATAGTCAAAGAGAAAAGGATTGACACTACTTGTCTACATGCCTATGGCATCTCATCTTGTTATGAAGTTACTATTCCCTCACAATTGTGATATCTCCCATGGGATAAGTGGATGGATGCAATCATGCCCGTTACATTTGATGCATGACTTCAGTGTTGCTGAATTTTCTATTTCAGTTTCATAGTTTAGTTGAGAGATCAGTCAGATACTGAATATCCAACCAAAACTATCAGAATATGCCACCTTTCATACCCATATCTTCGATGCTATTTCCCACTTCTCTATTACTAGTTTTTTCTTTCTCCTACGCTTATCAACTTTTACTCCTAAAGTTGTGTTACAAAACAATAATCATGCCCTGTTTTTTACTTTTATTATAGCACCATTCTTCTACTTTTTATTCAGATATATGGGCCTATTTTCCCTTGATCAATCTTTCCCCATTTTGCTATGTCATGTATGGAGCCTACAGCTTTTTGATTTAATTATTCTGAAAACTGCCTCATCTCTCTCTCTCTCTCTTTCTCTCTCTCTCTCTCTGTGTATACAATACTGAATCACAACATTTACAACACTCTTTTCTGTTTTAACGAGGGTGAGATAATCACTAATAGAAATCAAGAAAACCTCTTGCATGTTTAAATTTTAAAACCATTTATAAAAGATAAAACAACTGATGTTAGAACCTGAACTATTAATACATAGACAAAGGTTCATAGTCAAAAAGAAAACATGCATGAATTTGTGATCTTTGCATTTTCGTCACATTTTTCAAGGAAACTAAGATGGGAAATACATACAAAAAGAACACTCTTGTGATAATATTGATAAAACAATGAGTTGGCTCAATGGTTCTGTGACTAGAAAGATACACAGAGAACTCCAGAGTCTGGGTGAATTTTTACCAAAGAAAAAAAAGTTCTGAGTTTCTCTAAATAGAAGGTAACTTTGATATTTTCAGCCTAATTAATCAAAGGTGCATTTTTGACATCTATATTTCCAGTGATTCTGGTGCAGTTGGCTTATGGGTAACACCAATGTATCTGACTCTCCTAATTATATTTTGTACTTTAGGAAGAAATAAAAAAAAGTTTTTTATACTTTTGCATTACTCAAAGATCTTTTTTTCTTTTTCTTTTACTTTCTTTTTCTTTTGAGATTGAGTCTGACTCTGTCACCCAGGCTGGAATGCAAGTGGCCTGATCTCCACTCACTGCCAGCTCCGCCTCTCGGGTTCACGCCATTCTCCAGCCTCAGCCTCCCAAGTAGCTGGGATGACAGGCACTCGCTACCATGCCCAACTAATCTTTTACATTTTTAGTGGAGACGGGGTTTCACTGTGTTAGCCAGGATGGTCTCGACCTCCTGACCTCATGATTCACCCGCCTCGGCCTCCCAAAGTGCTGGTATTACAGGCGTGAGCCCCCGCGCCCGGCCCACTCTAAGATCTCTATCTTAATACAACATTTTGTATAGAGTAGCTGTCCAATTAAATATTCATCAAATTGAATTGAATTGAGTTACTGAGGATTTGTTTTTTCTCATACCAATTTCTTCCATGCTATTTCATGCTTTCATAATTATCAAATTCCTTTCTAGTTTAAGTTATTTTCCCTCTTGTGCTTTTGCCAGCTTCCAGTTTCAAAGTTCTATTGTAAACTAATTCTAACTGAAGATGTCATTCCAGTTGAAAACGTTTAGTAACTGTTCTATAAAGACAGTTTTATTTTCTCTGTCTTGTTGCTTTTTGTGTATATATATATAAAATATTATTTTATATATATACACAAAATTATATATATACACTAATATTAAAATAATAATAAAGCACAAAATGAAATATATATATATATATTTAATATATATAAAATATATATATATATATATATATAAATATATATATATATATATTCATGACTCTTTTTTCTCTGGGGCTTATTCAACACGTAACAAAGTTCATTCCAGGAAAACGGGTGGTTAGTCTTTAAAATGGGGAGAAGAGTTCTCCCACTTCAGAATTCGTGCCTCTGCTTCTCTGAAAGAGCCTTAGGCACCATCTCTCCTTCATTATGTATGGCAACTACAGAATTTCTATTAGTACCATGCAGCTGTCCAAAGGAGGAGGATGAATGTGTGTGTGAGATAATATGGTAGTGGCGATTCCAGTTATGGTGGGAAGGGAGAGGGAGGTTTACATTAGCAGATGCAATACAATGCTGATAAAATATTTCCTGTATTTGCATCTTGGCTTTATGATTTTGAAAAAATATTCAGACTTCAGGTAAATAAACTTCAAAGAATATTAATAACAACAGGCTACTCTTCACAGAAGGTAGAATTATTACACTGTCTCAACCCGAACTGAGAATCTGAATATCCACACATGATAAATAGAATCTGAGAGGTGGATATACCACAGAAGTTAACTTACTTACATGCAGGTTGTATTTTCTGGGTCCTGTGATATTAAAAGTCCCGCCTGCTCTATCTAGCACTGCTCCTGAAGGATAAAATCTGATTGAGCTCTGTTCCTCCAGGATCTGTATCTCCTCGTCAGATTGTTTGAGTTCAAAAAACTTAGCAGTAATTTTTATTTTTCAGGCTTCCTTATTTTCTTGCTAGAAAGCACTAATATTAAAATAATAATAATAATAAAGCACAAAATGAAATACAGCACAAAACTACTTCCCAAGACTGTTGTCAGAGGATAACCTAATTTTCACACTTTAAAGCTTGTCAGTAGAATACCTATTAAAGAAGAGAAAATGTTATTTTACATGTAGAAATCTTTAGCTTCCCTGCTTTACAACTGTTTACTCTGCTGTTCAAGTTATTTCTGCTAAGGTTTAAAAATGTATGCCCTGTGACATATGGCCCCTGTCTGTCAGTCTGTTTTTCCACTGATAGGAAATCAAATCCAAATATAACACTGTTAACGGGAAGTACTTTTTCTATGGAATATCTGGGAGTCTCTCTGTCTCTCTCTCTCTCTCTCTCCCCACTCAGTTTCCTCTTACATTTGAAGTTGAATATTTTTAAAGAAGAGCCATTCTTAGCATTTTAATGACAAATAAACTAGCTATTTATTTCTAAGTGGAATGTTTCATACAGTTGTAAAATAGTAAGTTCTAGAACTGAAAGGGACTTTCTTAATATACATTATTAAAAATGAATTATTAAAGAAACATTATTTTTTTGAATGTTACCGATCAATAGTTATTAGGGAGAGAGAAGATGGAAATAAAGACGTAGCAATTTTCCAGACAAAAAGTTTATGGAAATTTAGTAATGCAATGTGACTACACTCTTATTACGGTCATTTCATTGCTCTTGGTTTGTAAGCATCTTTAACTCGTGTAACTAAACAATCACTTAAGAACAGTATTGTAGTTCTTCTTTTTTCTCTAGCTCAGATAAAAATGTAGTAAGTTGAGCATCACAGGGTAGTCTATGACTGTTAATTAGCTTTAATAGTTCCTACTAAATCTGTTTGTAGCACAGAAGAAACCACAGAATAGCAGATGGTAATCTCATTCTCTGGTGGGAGACAACTGGCATTAAATGTTGACAAGCTGAGCAGGTAGAGGGTGGGTTTCAATTACCAGCCTTTAGGGCAATCGATGTTTGATAGCAAGAAATAGAATGCATCTTTTAGTCAAGACATTTCATTTGATAAAGAGAATCTGCAGGAACTATTTTTGTGATGTGATGTTCATAATGCTCTGTTAAATACTAGCTGTGTCAAAAAGCTATTAATTGAAAGGCAAGGAAAAATACCAACCAAGCTCTTTTCTTACTGCATTGACCAAGGTCAGATCTGTCACATAAGATAATCACAAGAGCAAATGCATAGGGTTACCCAGAACTGAGTACAGAGTCACTTTTGTGTGTGTGTGTGTGTGTGTGTGTGTGTGTGTGTGTGTTTCCACTCTCAAGCTAAGACAGAGCAGACAGCTAATCACTCAGGAACCACAATCTACTCTGTCTGCCTTCATTCACCTTCAAATATGTCCTGTATAGTCGCCTATATGCTTTACATGTGTTTCCTAGAAAGGTCACATCCTTGCCATAATATACCATAGGGTGTCCTTGAAACTCCTCTGCTGATGAAGCGCTTGCTCATGTCTTCTTTGCCCATAATCTCTTATAAAGTTTGGTTCAGTTTAATCTGGGGTACAATGTTTCCTGTGTAAATGGCAGAGACCGATAGATTTCCCCTAACTTTAGGGCAAACACAAGTACTCAAAGCATTCTTAAATCTCTGTAACCCAGGCTCTTCTCCTCCAGGAAAAAATAGAGGAGGTTATTGATATAAGTTCAGATTTTATAACCATCCCTCACTTAATTTTACTATATCTAAGTTTAAGATATAGTAAGATATAGTTAAGATACAGTTTCTCTTTATTAGTATTTGGAAGGTTGAGACCATCATTATTCATCATGCTATTCAAAGGAAGAGAGGAAGGGAGGAGAGAAGGGATGGAGGGATGAAGGAAAAGAGGAGAGAAAAATATCGAAGGAAGAGAAAGTGGTAGAGAGAGGGGAAGATGGAAGGGAGCATGAAGAAAGGAAGGATAGGTAGATGTATCTGATGCTCTCATTCCTACTCACATATAGGTTTGATAACTATATTCTCATATAATCAGGGAGAAATGCCAAACTGTAAGCATCCCGTCTTTCTCACAGGTTTTTTTGTTTTTGAGACAGTATCTCTGTCACCCAGGCTAGAGTTGCAGTGGCATGATCATAGCTCACTGCAGCCTTGAACTCCTAGGCTCAACTGATCCTCCTGCCTTGCCTTCCTAATGGGTTAAGATTACAGGCATAAGTCACCGCACCCAGCCACAAATTGTTTAATAGTGTATTTATTTGCTAGGGCAGCTGCAACAAAGTACTGAAAACTGGATGGCTTTAACAAATTTATTGTCTCACAGTTCTAGAGACTCTAAGTCCAAGATCAAGGTGTCCACAGGGTTGGTTTCTTCTGAGGGCTGTAAGGAAGAATCTGTTTCAAACCTCTCCCCTAGCTTTTGGTGTTCCTTGACTTGGCCAGATGCAACCCATCAGTCTCTGTTTTGATACTTATATGGCATTCTCCTTGTGTGCTTGTCTGTGTCCAAATTTCCCCTTTATACAAGAACATCTGTATAGTATTAGGGCCCACTCTAAAGACTTCAATTCAACTTGATTACCCTTGTCAAGATCCTAACTCAAAATAAAGTCACATTCTGAATTAACAGAGGTTGGGACTACAACATTTCTCTTTTGGGGGAACACATCCCATCTATAGCAAATGACATGTCCTTTTTTGGTAATATTACAGAAAAAAGTTAAAGTCTTTAGAGTGTGTTTCTCCTATTGCTGCCATAAGACAAGCAAACAAAAGATTCAAGGTAGTAGAGCATAGTGTACTTTTTTTTCCATAAAAAATAGTAGGTGAAATATCTATTAGGAAATATATCATGGAAAATAAAGCTTTGATAATTTTGATCAGGTCTATAGAAAATATGGAGATGAGCCTGAAGAGATGAAGTATCCTTAGCACCTTCTTTCTATAGGTTGGAGTTTAGTAGCATGTGTTAGCTGAAAATGGGGTATGCTTTTAATCTTTTAGTTTACAAGGTGTTGATGTAATAGGAGGAACATATATTTAATACTTTAAGGTGAATGAAGGTCTAGAAATGGGTAAAAACAATTTCATTATTTGAAAACAAATAGAGTTTTACAGATTATAATAGATGTTTTACAACTTGCCTGCAAGTCAGAAATGTACACTCACAGAAGAGAAGATTTGTTTGAATTTGTTCAAACTCAAGGATGTTAATTACAAATGTCAGTATCTGTGACTTGCCTACATAAAGCAGATAGTCTCTTGTTCCAGTCCAGAATAATAGGAGGTAATTGATGATCCACCAACCAGTAAGAATATTATACTATGACACCTCGGGAAAATATTGTAACACAATCATAATATGCATTTTCAGCAGCACACTTTCAGACATTTTTATATGTAGAAGTTACCACATAATAAATAGACCATGGGAAAGGCAATTAGTCTTTACTCCTCAGTTTAAAGGAAAGTGTGATATAACTTATCTTACCATAGGAGATATTGACCTGAATTAGTTTCATTTGCTCAATTGACAATCAACTAGGAAAAGATAGAATTTAGAAATAGAACTGCAAGTAATTTGTAAAATTAGAGTTCTAGTGTTTGCACATATTCAAGAATTATGTTTAGCTTCTCTTTTCTATGTCCTTCCTTTCTTCCTTCCTTTCTTCCTTCCTTCCTTCCTGCCTTCCTCCCTTCCTCCCTTCCTTTCCTCCCTTCCTTCCTTTCTCCATTCCTCCCTCCTTTTCATTCTACTATAGATCTAGATAGGCCATTTTTTTTTTTTTTCTGCTGCATTAATTAATTCATTCAGTAAGCACTGAATGAACAACACAATGTGCTGGTCACAGTGCTTGGTCCTTGGGATAAAATGCCAATAAAATCAGGTACAGTTCTTGCTTGTAAGGAGTTTATTTTTAACAGAAGGTGATTTACTTTAACTATCACAGATGTGTGTGTAAAACTGTATCTGCATTAAGTAGTATGAAGAGCTGGTTAATGGAGCTCTGAGTACCCATAAATGAATGACTGGATTTATTCATGGGGGTCAAGGAATGTGTCCATGAGGAGGGGACACTGGAGCTGAGTTTTGAGTAAGCAATTGGATTAGTGGAAAGGACTTTGAAACTGGGGAGAACAACATGCATGCAAAGGCCTTGGGCCAGGATTAAACAGAGCAAGTTAGAAAGACTGAGAAGAGAGAGAAAGGAGTTTGAATACCCTGAGGAAGCAGAGGAAGAGTTTCTGGGATTTTTAAGGTCATGTTAATGACAGTTTTACTTTTAAAGTGTTAGAGAAGCATTGAAGATTCTTGAGTAAGGGATTAATATGGTCATTTTGAAAAGATCACTAGTGTGTTCCCTGGAGATTCAATGGGATAGGGACCATCAGACTGCTTTTGCAGTAGTTAGAATGAGAGATGATACTGGTTTGCATTGGCATGAGAATGGCAAAGATGGAGGAAATGGACAGATTAAAAGGGTGAGTTCTTATGTTTGTGGTATATGAAACATTTTCGATGATATTGCCATTCAATGATGTAGGAAAGGCTGAAAAAAGACACCTTTTTTGAGAGAACAGAGGTGTTGAACATGAATTCAGTTTGGATATATTGGGATATATTTAAGACATCAAGAGAAACTGTCAAGTAGACAGCTAGGCATGGGGGCCTAGAAGACAGAGCAAGGCCTATGTGGAAAATATAAATTTGTGGACCATATAGATGGTAACTGGGCCGTTCTAAACATGTGTGTGTTCTCTAGGTAAGAATGGATGAGAAAAAGCTAGAGTAGCATAGGGACAGTCTTTTGGTTTTTGATTCTTTTCCCTATACAACCAAATTGGGATGAGCCCTAGGTCCTCTCCCCATATAAATCACTAATGGGAGAACATGATCTTTCTAGGGGAGGCTTATTTAGTGTTGACTAACATTGCAGGAAGTTTTTCTTGAAAAGATATAATCAGAGCTTTAGGTGAACTCTTCCAAAAAAAAAAAAAAAAAGGTATAAATGCACTTATCTTCACAGCACATTGTCAGCAGTCTCCATCTCAAGAATGATACAAAATAATTCAAAACAAATATCATGACATAAATATTTTTGACTTGAGGTTTTCATAAATATACATACATATATCATGAGCAAGACAGTCCTTAGGTTTCTCAAAATTAATGATTACTTCTCTGTTTATTTAAAGAGGAAGTCTATTTCCAGAATTGAATTATGCAATCTTTGCATTAAATCCTAAGTAAAAAAAAAGACTTTTGAGTACCGGTACAGCTACTTATTATTCTATTTATCTTTTCTTTAGAGTCTCTCATCAAATGAGTAATATAGAAGCAGAAATATTTGTATTTCATTGTTATTGAGGTGCTCTTCTAAATGTTTGGCTAGAGACTGTAATCTGAATTAGGATTATGTGTAACCATTAATTTGCTGTCACAGTTTGATATACTAATGTAGGTCAGTGACAAAATACCACTTTAAGGTACTGGTAGCTAATAGGAACTTATCGACATGAGAACTTGTCAAAAAGGTCTTTCAGTGTAAATTAAGGAACGTTTGATATATGTCAAAATAGCTCTGGAATTAGACCCTCAGGTCTCTCATTCTCAACCATTAATTAAAATCGAGGTTTAATCTGCATAATAACGTTTCTGGGTATGTCGCTTTTTGACTATTCGTTTTAGGTATTGAAATTTCAGTATGGAAAATGCCATTTTATAATAGCTTTTTTGGATATTTCTTTTAATTTTCTACAAGTATTTGGCTCCTTTTGAGGTTATAATAGGGAATCAAATACATACTTTGCATTCTAAGTATTAAAATGTTATTTCTAAGAATGCTGATTCTAGTGATTGATTAGACAGAAGCTTATCAGAATTGCTTCTCTGTTGATAAGTCTGCTAGTTATTAGATATTTCTTATTTTTATACATTTAAGTTGTTTGTGATATTAAGTAAATGAAATAGTACTTAAACAGTTATGTTCCATGTTTATTATTGAAAAGCCCAGTTTCAGTTGAAATTTTCAGCAATAATTTTCCTTCATTTATTTGATGAACTGACCTCAAAAAGAGAGCTTGAGATTTGTTGACAATTTTGATCATTTCTTTACGTGGGCAATATACATAAAGTTGGGGTTTATTTTTACAAATGTACCTTATTTTTGGTTTTTTGGGGTTTTATAGAAATTGTTGAGAAGAAAATGTAATGTTTTTTAGTAATGAGCAATAATATTACATTTCACATGTTTGCTCCATACATGGAGATTTCAGACTCTCAACAAAAACTAAAAATTTGAATGATTAATGCCATGAGCCAGAAAATATGGTAACTCCTACATATGAATTATATAATGTGAGTGCTACAACAGTATGAGGTAGAAAGCCATATCGTCCCCATTATACAAATGAAGAAAAGGCAATTACCTTAGATTATGCTAGCATTTCCAACTCAGCAAATCCAACTTCGCACACGTCACAATAAATTAGCAACACTGAGAAGATTTAAGTCTTTTATCACTGGAGACTTTATAACTAGAGGAAGGTATATACAGAATCTATACTTATATATGAATATATATGTATTCATTTGAACAAATATAAATAAATTTTTTGCCAATACCATTAAGCAGATGTGAAAAAAAAAAAACCTTGTGGCAGAACATTATTATTGAAGGAATGACATGGCTTTTTTTCTTTGCTTTAAATTTTGACTATTTTAGTTACTGCTCTAAATTGTGTTGATATTGTAAAATTGTAATATTTGTATTTGGGAGATAAATCCTTAGGACACTGAGCCACTGAAAGTGACCTTGCCAAGTTGACAGAGATGGTGACCTAAACCTTAATGAGCTTGGTCATTCCTTGGATTTTTATGTTTGTCTTATTTGCTATACAAATGAATTGTAGAGAATTCAAATGAGATTGGAAGAGTGCAAGAAGGCATTGAGTTTCATTAAGGAAAAGCAAAAATTTACATTGGCATCTTGGAAAATGACAAATACTTGTTATGCTCCAATGATGACCCAAGATTTATACCACGGGATGCCTACTGAGACCCTGCCAAGAAAGTCACTTACAGCAACACAATAAGTGAAAAAGGCAAACTTTTTAGAAGTTATAAATAGAGGTATTGGTTTTGCTTCAGGCAGATTTGGTAGGGCAAAGAAGAGGGTGAGCTTCTGAAGGCCAGAAACAAAATTTAAGACAAGTCAGAAGATTCTAAGTCCATAAAAAATGACCAGAAGTTCACAGAGAAAAATATAGTGGATCCAGATAGATAAGTGTTTCCTTTATCCATCTGGATTAAGAGAATTGGGGTAACTGTAAAGTAGAAGCAGAAAAAGTATTATAGTCAGGGAGATAGAACTTAGCTCCAAAACTTAGAAATAAACTACAGAATCATTATATTAGTTCTGGGGGAAAAAATGTGTTCATTGTACAAAACAAAATTGAAAAATACAGAACCATATTAAGCAAAAAGCAAAGATATCAGAAAATTAACTGCTCCAAGACATCATCATTGTTAACATTCTAGTTAACATCCCTCTAGACAAGTCTCTAGGTACACAGTATGCAATAGTACATCCCTGGGGTCATACCATTCACATTATTCTTAGCAATATATTATGGATTTCTTGTCATGTCAATAAACTATACCATTTTTGTATTGGTCATATGGTAATCTATTTATGGATTTTTCACATTTTATTAATCGAATGCTTTATTGCTTGATATTTATAATTTTATCAATCATTTAAAAAATAAAACCACTTTAATGATTATACTTGTTCGTATCTTTTCCCTCTTGTATGATTATCTCTGTTATCACTTTTTTTTGAGACAGAATCTTGCTGTCACCCAAGTTAGAGTGCAATGTGCAATTATAGCTCGCTGCTGCCTCGACTTCCTAGGCTCAAGGGACCCTCCCACCTAAGCCTCCCAAGTAGCTAGAGCTACAGGCTTATGCCACCAAGCCCAGCTATTTTTTTTTTTCTTTTGTCGAGATGAGGTCCTGCTATGTTGTGCAGGATGGCCTTATCCTCCTGCCTCAGCTTCCAAAACTACGAGATTACAGGCATGAGCCACTGTGCCTGAACAATTACATTTTAAGAAAAAAAAATTGAGAACATCTTTTTAGAGAACTCCTATGTGTACATACTATCTGTATATGTACTAAGTTTACACATAAATTAGAAAATATTAATGGTGTACACCTGCTGCCAGCACACTATGGGTGGGACATGGTTCCATTAAGCATTAATGATCACATCCTCATAAAATCTTTTGTGGAAGGTTAAATTATTAATCAACTTTACAGATACAGAAACAGAGGCACAGAAAGGTCAAACCATTTTGCCCAGTGTGACACAGTGAATGTCAGAGTGAGGATTTGAACCTGGACATCTGAGTTTAGAGCGCTTGATGAAAACCACAGTGATGACTCAATCTCTATACGCTCCACACTCTTCTCAAACTGTGTTTTTAAAAATCAAATGATGTCAATATTTTTTCCATTTGTAAAATGGAAATATTACAAATATTCCATTTTTAATATTTGGAGTTACAAATGTATGTTTTTCCATATATGCTGTTATTGACAGTTTTTCCCAATATAAATATTACAGTGGGCATACTTATATATGTATCTTTTGGCAATTTGTCTTCTTACAGTAATTTTTTAGAGATGGGCCAAAAGTTAAGTATATTTCATATTTGGATCAACACTGACAAACTGCTTCCCCCTACAACTGTACTGACTTCATCCAGTAAGTATGGAGGCATATATTTCCTCACACTTACTCCAGCATTAGGAGTAAACAATTAATTATTTTACTTATTACTTTACTAATATCTCAGGCAAAAATAAATTACTGAATTATGTAAATTGCTTTAAAAATGCTTTAGATAGAACAACATTGAACATGTATAGACCACTTGTTTTTGAAAGTACATTTTGAGTTGGGCATGGTGGCTCATGCCTGTAATCCCGGTATGTGGGGAGGCAGAGCCAGGAGAGTTTCTTGAGCCCAAGTGTTTGAGACCATCCTGGGTAATAACAATGAGACCCTATCTCTACAAAAAGAAAAAAGCAAAAAAAAAGGAGAGGAAGAAGACATTAGCCAGTCATGGCGGCTTGTGCCTGTGTTCTCAGCTACTTGGGAGGCTGAGGCAGGAGGATTGCTTGAGCCTGGGAGGTTAAGTCTGCAGTGAGCCAAGATAGTGCCACTCCATTCCAGCCTGGATGACAGAGCCAGACCCTATCTTATTTTAAAAAGTAAAATAAAAAGAAAGTATATTTTGAAAGGCACCGATCCGTGCATTTTACAACTTAGATCAGTTAAAGTCTAAATAGCTTATTTGGTTTGACATCTAACAAAAACATGATCTCATCACTTCTCTGGTGTTAAAATAGAATAATTTCCAAGATAACATTTAAAATTAAAGTTGTGCAAATTTTGTTGTGAGAATCTAGGCAAAATAATTTTACATTTAGCAATGAGGGTGTATGGCTACAAGTAATGCTTACTTTTTTTTTTTTTTTTTTTTTTTTTTTTTTTTTTGAGACGGAGTCTTGCTCTGTCTCCCGGGCTGGAGTTGCAGTGGCCGGATCTCATTGCTCCGCCTCCCGGGTTCACGCCATTCTCCTGCCTCAACCTCCCGAGTAGCTGGGACTACAGGCGCCCGCCACCTTGCTCGGCTAGTTTTTTTGTATTTTTTAGTAGAGACGGGGTTTCACCATGTGAGCCAGGATGGTCTCGATCTCCTGACCTCGTGATCCACCCGTCTCGGCCTCCCAAAGTGCTGGGATTACAGGCTTGAGCCACCGCGCCCGGCCAATTAGTTACTTTTTATGTATTAATATTTCTTCATTAGTTTAAAAACTGCAGGGAAATATTAATTAGCAGTTTGTATTAGAGAAAATAGGTGAGTATATATATATGTTTATATATATATATATGTAATTAAAGTAAAAAGTCTTGTACATTTAAGTGTTGTGAGTCACCCATTTGATTTTCTACTATTATTAAGATTCTAAGGTTCTGTGATAGGCCAGGCATGGTGGCTCATGCCTGGAATTCCAGCACTTCAGGAGGCAGAGGTGGGAGGATCTTGTGAGACTAGGAGTTCAAGACCAGTGTGGGCAACATAGAAATACCCTATCTCTACAAAAAAAAAAAAAACCAAACAAACAAACAAACAAAAAAACCTTTACAAATTAGCTGGGCATGGTGACGTGACCTTGTAGTCCTAGCTACTCAGCAGGCTGGGATGGGAAGATCCTTTGAGCTCAGAAGGTTAGAGTTTACAGTGATTTGTGATGGTGCCACTGCCTTATAAAACAAAAAGGACTGTCATGACAATGCAAATTTCCTATATTGTTTATTTTATTAACAAACTCTAACATTATTTAGGACAATTATGACAATTCTTATAAGAGTGGTTATGAATTTACTCAGGAGAATGAAGTATATTCTCTTTACTACCGAGAGTAGAGTCTTGCTCTGTTGCAAGCTAAAATGGTACAAGTGCTTGTGAAGAGGCCAGAGTGTGAGGCTCAGCCCTGGGAGCGTAAGGTTACAGGTAATCTGGAAGATGGCAGGTATAAGAAGGTTCCTGGGAAGTACCATGCCACATTGCCACATATGTGAATCACTGAGATACATACTTACAGAGCCAATTTTGGAACTCCATCCTCAAATAAATGAAAATTGAATTGTTTGAGCAGAAATTTTGGATAATTCAGCTCCTATATATAAATCTACGAGATTGTCAAAGCCTAATATTTTAAAAATTAGGAGCTGAGGCCGGGCGCGGTGGCTCAAGCCTGTAATCCCAGCACTTTGGGAGGCCGAGGCGGGCGGATCACAAGGTCAGGAGATCGAGACCACAGTGAAACCCCGTCTCTACTAAAAATACAAAAAATTAGCCGGGCGCGGTGGCGGGCGCCTGTAGTCCTAGCTACCCAGGAGGCTGAGGCAGGAGAATGGCGTGAACCCGGGAGGCGGAGCTTGCAGTGAGCCGAGATCGCGCCACTGCACTCCAGCCTGGGCAACAGTGTGAGACTCCGTCTCAACAAAAAAAAAAAAAAAAAAAAATTAGGAGCTGAATTATAATATGTACTAATAATTGCTTATGTTTCACATTGTGTGGTTTAGACAAATGTTTTTACTTCAGATTCTCGTGGCACCAATTAACTTAATAAGAGTATCTTTTTAATTGGAGTATAAATGATTTATAATTCTTTTTCTGTATTCTATTCTTTCTCCCCAAATCCCCAAAGACACAAAGGAATGTCTAGACTTTTAAAAATGGAAATGCAGCAGGGTAAAATGAAATTATAATATATATATTAAAAAATCACAAAATGTATTTCTAGCATAAAGCAGAATTGGCATCAAAACTAAGCTTTGGCAATTCACAAACCTTCACTGGGGATATTAATTTTGTTCAAATGGAAATAAAAAACACATGATTTTCAGGGTTTTAGAGAGGACTACAGATCATCAAAATAACATGAATTACACAGGTGCTTGGTATTTACTAAGTTTGCAGTCAATGAGGGTATTGCCCCAGTGGAGTCTGAATCATTTCTACCTTGTGGTAACTGTTCTTCTGCCTTTTGTAGAAGGAGAAAAGAGCCAGACTTGGGGTATGTGCCATTATCTCACTGATCCCTCTCTCCTGGGATCCAAGATGTTTTTCTGACAGGCTAAGAAACTTGTCCTTGGGGCTAGTCACAGGCAGTGGCAGTGATTTCTCAGTGGAGAGAAACAGTGGGGACATTGGCAGGCCAGATCCTGACAATTCTCTGCCTACTGTTGCTACTCTTGGAAAAGCAATTTGAAGTTTTCATTTTTGTCATATTTCATAGTAAATTTCATTTGTTTTCCTGATGAGTTAGGCTGGAAGAAATAACGGCTCTCTCTAAATACCCAATTTATGCTTAAGGTTGGAGCACAATGCTAAGACTAATTTCATTTTGGTTAGTATTTTCTGGGGCTTTATGGATGTTTCCAAGAAAACTGAAGAGCCCTTAATTTTAGAGAAGGATTTAAGTATACATATCAGTCCAGAGAGATTAAAAAATGATGTCATTAGTACCTCTGCCTTTAGGAGTCCTGATCTCTTCAGGTGCTGTGATAATTTATAAGAGGCAAGGAAGATTTGGTTCAAAGAACCTTTATGAGTTCATTGACCACATGATATATGGCTTCTGATACTATTAACAGGATGCCATTTCACAAGTTTGATTTAGAGGGAAAGACCTGATCAAAGATTTTAAGGATTAAATGCCATCCTTTCCTGCAGTGTTATAATAGCTTCTCTCCCTCCTTTGCTATGTTCTTGTACAAATTTCAAAACCTTTAAAAAATGGTACCATAAAAGCAAGAGGTAAGTTCCCTTGTTTTTATCTCGGCTTTTTTGTTTGTTTGTTTGTTTGTTTGTTTGTTTGTTTTATAGTCTATGACCTAGTTGCCAAGATTTCTGGAATAGTTATGGGGTTTTTGGTCTAAAATTTACTGATTTGTTAAATATCTAATTTAACCTTTAGTTAGAGACAATTCAGGATGTAGCATAGGATCCAATATTAAAGAACATATATACACACACATATATATTATATATATTATATTATATATACATATATATTATATATACACATTTATGTTATATATATATAATATTACATTCATACCAAAGAAGAGGAAAGGTTAGTTCCCTACAATATTTACCTTCAAGTTGGAATATTCCACTTAGTTTATACAAGTCTTTTGAGCAACATATGAGATTAGTTAAATATTTGATGGACTTTCAAATATCTTCCAGGTTGAGGTCAAATCTACTGGGAAGAACATAGTGAGGGACTTAGGGCGGGAATAGCCAGGTAGAGACAGGGAACATGGATGACCGATGGCTATGTGTGACTGCCTAGACTTGATGGCCCATGGTTCTTCTCTGGCACACTTGTCAGAAGTTGTCAAATGCTGTATTTGAAAAGAATGTTATGAACCTTAGATTCAGTGAACTTCTTTTTTTTTTTTCCATCTCTAAAACATGCAAGGGTTTTTGAAGTTTTAGGCTTAGATGCTAATAGGCAACTCTTCTAGATGAAAACAAATAAAGGTAATCCTGATGAAATCTGAAGCTGTAAATGTGAAAATCTTCATGAAATAACATTTTTAGAATTGATAGTGCTTTATTTTAAAAAATTAGGACACATGTTGTTTTGTGGAAGATAATTCAGAATAATATTTTGCAATTTTGTATTCAATTTTTATGAAGTTAATACTTGTCAAACAAGATAGTTTTTACACAGAAAATATGATTGCTTTTTATCATTGTTTTACCATTAGAATTTGAATTACATAATTGCTTTTTTGTTTATCATTAAAATTTAGTGTATATTTACTGTAAGTTTAAAATTAAACTGTTATTGAATGTCATTGCTCTCTTTTGATGACAAACTTTCATCTCTCTTTCAAAATAGTGTACAATATACTGCACATAAACAAGTAATTTGACTTTAAATTTACAAATAAAATTAAAATTTAACTTAAATTAAAAGTTTAAAGTTTTTTCTTTAAATTCTTGGTTAACATCAACCTAAAAGATCATGTCAACTTTTATTATTTAGCAAACATTAATAATTGCCATCTAAAGCCAGAGGCTTCTGGATTTAATTTAATTGCCTTACTCTGGGCTTCGTACAGTCTCTTAGAGTGGTTCAGTTACTTTGTAACAATGCTACCCAACATGTACTAAGGAAATAATACAAAATATTAAAACCCTTTCATAATCAAGGCCTTTCAACTAAAGTCATATGAGAAACATATGATCTTCTCTTTATTAAATCCAATATATCAATAGGATCTTATTACTTTCACTTTACAACTCATCAAATTAAGGACAAAAAAATATTTACCTCTAGTGGACAGGAATACAATGTTAACCAAACATGGCGGTGGGAGGTTGGTAGAGGGAGTGGAAAAATAATTTCACACTGATGTGGACATTGTAGTTAGTTTAAAATAACCAATGGAATCAAACAAATAAAAATGATCTGCAGGCTGACTTAAAATAATCTATATGTTGTTTATGTGTCAGAATATATTTCTATTTGGGATTACATAAATGACAGTTACAGAAAGATTTTAATTATTTTTTGAAGAATTTATTGAATAAATATACAAGTTGAACATTAGCTTATGTGCATGTTTGGATATGTGTTTATGTTCATGGGTGCAGGAAGTATGGCAGTGGGATAAAACAAAAGTCTTTATTGTGTTGTAGTGTAGGGCAAGTATGTAATTTCAAAGATCTTTGTATCAAAGTAAAAGAAAGTAAGCTAAGACTGAAGGAGAGGCAAATGATCACAATAATGACCAAAAAAAGAAATAGCGATTTACCAAAGTGGTCTTCTATTTTCCTGCCCTTTTCTTTTAGAAATACAAATGATAGGGCAGAGCCAGACTGCAGTGGACTGAGGAGGGCAAAGCACATGCCCAGGATGGCTGTAAACATGTATCATTATTTCTACTCACTAGACAGTAAAGGAAAGACAAGAGGGGTCCTGTTGATAGGATGATAGGAGGATAAATGTTACTGTTTTGTCTCTCTTTTTTTTTAATGGAACATGTTAAGCTTATTTATATGCTGTAGCATATTTAAATGCTGTTGAGGATTAGCCTTGATTGTTTTACAGAAGAGATTAAACAGCTTTGAGAGATTCCTTCATATGTGGTCCTGAAGTTGTCAGAGTTGAATCTGTAAAAAAATAAACTACCAGAAAGGGAGGGAAAAAAGAAAAGAAAGAAAGTGGGCTTTTAGAGCGATTTATTTTTGAAGAATGTGGAAGGATACTAGAAAATAATATTGTAGTGGCAAAAAGTTGCAATTGTGCTAGAAGTATAAACATGATGAGTTGTTGTTTCTTATGATGAAAGTAATGATTCTTTGCAATCCTAAAATGCTGGTACAATAGTGTTGAAATACTCAGTTTTTCACTTATCACTCCTTTTTACATATGAGTAAGCCTAAATAGCAGTTTAACTATTTGCTTCAAGCTTGATTTGACCTACTAAGATCTTTTTCCTCAGTCAAACCATACATCATTCATCCTTTGACTCCAATTCTCTGCAGCCATAGCTCAGTCAAAATTCACTAATGCTGCCTTAATTCCCAAAGGCAATGACCTTTTGTCTGTGCTGCTCTTAACTGACAACTCCATGGTAAGTAATATTTTTGGACAGTCCACTGTGCTCGGCTGTCTACTCATGTAACTTAAAAAGCACCTCATTTTCTTTGTTCTCCTTCTACCTCTCTGACTTTATAATCACACCAAGTCCTTTCTTTAGCTTCTCTAGTTAAGAATACATATTTATCATGGTTCTATCATGACTTATTCTCACTCTACATGCTCTCCTGTAGAACTCTCCTGTATTCTATGTAGCCATCAACTACCATTGAAAGCTATCAAACTTAATGTCCAGCAGCAACTTGTCAACTATTGGTGAATTCACCACAGCATCCAAAACTGAATTATTCACCGTCTTCTTCAAATCTTTGTATTTTTTTTCCTGTCTTTTTTTTTTTTTTTTTTTTTTTTGAGACAGAGTCTCTCTCTGTCACCTAGGCTGGAGTGCAGTCACACGATCTCAGATCTCGTCTCACTGCAACCTCTGCCTCCTGGGTTCAAGTGATTCTCCTGCCTCTGCCTCCAAAGTAGCTAGGACTACAGGCGCCCACCACCATGCCTGGCTAATTTTTGTATTTCCAGTAGAGACTGGGTTTCACCGTGTTGGCCAGTCTGGTCTCAAACTCCTGACCGCAGGTGATCTGCCTGCCCTAGCCTCCCAAAGTCCTGGGATTACAGGCATGAGCCACCACAGCTGGCCCTGTCAAATTTTTTGATGATAAAACATGTAATAGGCTAATGAGGAAGATGTTAGGCAATGGAGTTGTCAGCAACAGGAGTAATTATGGACTAGGACTGTATGCACAAAAAATATATAAAAATCAGTTTAGAATACCATTTGAAAAAGGGAGGTGGGGGAGATCTCATGTACTATCTTAAACCAGAAACTCAGGTAGGAAAGAAAAGAAGAATGGAAGCCACCATATCCTAGAAGTACTATACATGTGCTACATTGAATATTTTGAAATTAACAGAAGAAACCAACCATTGACAATGCTGATTAGCTAAATGTAACATGTTGTATAAAACTGAGAAGTGTTTTATGAAAGCATATGATCACTTAAACCAATAGAAAGCTGGGAGAAAAGTTTGATTATTGTTATGTTTTCTTTATAAGCAAAACTGAATGCTTATTAAGAGAATGGTGTAAGTAATACATAGTGACTCTTTGGCCATGTGACAACAGTAAGGTATAGGCTGTCTCTCTGTCTCTGTCTATCTGCCTCTCTCTCTCTCCCTCTTTCTCTGTCTCTGTCTCTCTCTCTCTCTCTGTCTGTCTTCAGAACATTTATAGTACATGAGTAATGCTGGCACAGCATGGTTTACTGAGCTGTTCACTAGAGCTTCTAGGAGAGGACCAGTGAACATCCTTCCCTCCACACTGCTTAACTAAACAGGTCTGTGACCTTAACCAAGAACATACGTTACATTGATCTAGTGTAGAAGGTAGCAACATGCTGGTGGCAACTTGAATTCCCACAGAATAGCTGTATGAGGGATTTGAGGGATTTAACTAAAGAACCAGGCTGTTACTTGAAGCTCTTAGAGGAGAGAAAGCTCCTAGTACCAAAACCATAAATGTCTGATAGCAGCACGTTTTTCAGGAACCATCCCCATTACTGAAAAAAAGTTTCTTCATCAAAAATGTTTCTCATCTAAGCCCTCATGCCAACAACCCTCCACCCCCCATGAATTGGGCTCAGAGCCCCTCATGTCAAGCTTCCCCGAACTGTAGGTAATGTGAGTTCCATGGCAATCAAAATAAAATAAAAATAAAAATATTAAATAAATAATAAAATTTATTTTATTAAATACCCTATTTAATATTTTATTAAAATAAAAAAAAAATTGTCATCTTTCACGTAGTCAAATTTCTTCCCTCACCCTCAGATTCAGTTAATTGTCATGTCC
The DNA here is from genome assembly GCF_024542745.1 of Macaca thibetana thibetana. Classification (NCBI taxonomy): domain Eukaryota; kingdom Metazoa; phylum Chordata; class Mammalia; order Primates; family Cercopithecidae; genus Macaca; species Macaca thibetana. The sequence goes on from NC_065584.1 coordinate 60,333,502, forward strand.
TATCTAGCAAGACCTCTAAAATGTGTCTCTCCTCCGATATCCATTCCCAGGCCTCTCCAGTGTCTCTCCTGTGTCTGAGACATAATGGCAAGCTGATAAGGCTGTACAGTGGCAAGGCATGAAGTAAATGATAAACTACAGGGGACACATTTTTTACATGGTTATTTCAGAAACACAATGGACACTGGCATATTACAAAGGCATATTTCAGATTTGCCTTTGAACACAGTTTTCTGTCTCTGAAATCTCCTTCCTCTTTTGCTCCCAAGAGCATCTCTCCAAACTTAGGTTAAATGTCACTGACTTTGCGAAACTTGTTAGACTTCCCTAGGCAGATTTAGCTATCCTCTGCTTTGTCTTTGTTTAGCACTTTTCATTTTCTTCTGTTAGAGTATCTATCCTGTTCAACTATCATATAATTTTAAATAATTTAGACAAACCCAGTAGGCTGTAAGCCCTTAGCAGGGGCAGCTCATGGCATTAATCATCATATCCCCAGCACATAGTCTCATGCCTACCATCGCAGTTGCTCAATAAATATGTGCTTGAAAGTCTGTATCTGAGATGAAAAGATTAAAATGCCCCTGGTTGTTGTCATTGTAGAATAATTTATTTGTACTCTTTCTCCAGAGTGAATTTGGTTTAACTTTCAAAAGTATATTCTAACAAGATAAAAGAATGTCTCTCTTTTGCCCTTTTAGGCGACCTCTTCAACCCAAAGCCAAAATATCCTCAGATTAAGACAATTGATATGATTAGTGTTAGGAAAGATTTTACATAATGAGATTTGGTTTACTTCAAGAAAATTTGGATGAATATGAGTCTCATGCAATATTTTAACATTGTAATTCATTGCTGACTCTACAGGGCAAAGGAGATCATAACCTTTAGTCCAATTTAAGGATGATGAATTGAGGTTTTTTACCAACAAGGCAGAGGATCAGAGATGTCTTGCTTCAGGTATAAAACTGCAAATTGCATCTATATTTAAAGTAAGCAAATGCACTGCCATAAGAGTTGATATTTTGCTAAAGTAAGAAGTTGAGTCATTATAGTGATAGTTGCTAAAATAGAAACTAAAACTCAATTAGTTAATAAATACCTCCTCTGTGCTGTGAATTACATGATATGGGGATGATGCCAAAAATGATGCTCAGTCTGGCACTGAGATGCTTACTATCGTGTTTGAATGTTAAGAGAAAGGAAAAATCACAAAGCAATAAACACATACCTCCTGGAATAAAAGAGAAGATAATCATTGATAAGTAATCCAAGAAGATATCAGGAACATGGGTCCAATTATTGGTGTGGGAATCTTAGATGGGAGAACATTATAAGCAAAGACTCTTAAAATCTCAGGGTTCTTTGCATTCTCCCTGAGGATAGCCTGATATTACAGAGAAATGGGGCTTCTAGTTGGATAGTAAGCGTGAGGACCCTTGCCAGAGGGCCTAAATGCACTCATGTGCAGCGATTAGGACTCTATGAAATGTCATAGGGAGATATTGTAGGTTTTTAAGCAGAGAAACAACATAATGTAAATAGAAATTTCAAAATACTACTTTGATCATTGTGAGATGTCATGGATTTGGCAGGTACTGGAGGCAGGATGATGAACTGGGGCAACAGTCTATTGTTAAGTTTGGTTAAGTTTGGAGCAATTCTGCTACTTACATTCTTAATCTAGTTTATGGTGCTCTAACTGCTTTATTAATAGTTTCTCAGTCGTTTTTTATACCCCTAGCCTGGTCTAGGTCTGGGTCTAGTTTGGGAGTTATTTAGAACACAAATTTAACTATGACAGACATAGTTTAAATAGAGAGCATCAAGTAGTGAAAAGAACAATAGGCCAGTGGCTCTGGTCTCATTTAGCCACAACTAGCCACAGGATTGTGACATCATTTGATGTCCTCAGACTTTTCTTTCCTAATCGGGAAATGAGAGCACTGACCTATATGAACTCTAAGGTCCTTTCAAGTGAGCTTTGTGCAAACAAAAGAATTAAGGGAAGCTTCTAAAATACTCTCCTTATCATTGAGCAGCTAAAATATTGAGCACATATTTTAATGAATACTAAGAGGAAGACAACTTCCACACTTAAAATTTGGTGGAATATTCCACCCTCCTACAGGAGAGGTGGTAGGTTCATGATGACTGCAGTATGCAGGCAATTACCTTTTCCAAGAATGTGTTATAATATAGAAGAAAATAGCAGAAAATTAACCCTTGTAAATGTCACAGTGTGCTTACTGTATAATTTAAGTGGTTTAAATAAAGCTACTTATTTGCATAATGATGTTTTTGAAAGATATACCTTAAAAATAACAATACTAAGCATTGATTTGAAATTAAAACAAAAATAACAAGTGTAAATTAGTCTGGAAAAGATGTCATGTCACTACATAATTAGGTATATTAATAAACATGTGGACTATCACCTATGAAGCTAAATTTAGCATGAAAATATATTTTAAGAAAATGGTTCTGTATTTTCTATTGAAAATTTATTTTATTTTGTTTTGCAAACATTTATAGATTTTCATCAGTTTGTTAACCTCTACACTATGGATATGACTATATTAGACAGATGTCTAAATATAACTACCTCACTAGTATTACTTATCTAAATTGAAGTCCAAATTTGATCACTGCCTGAAATGATTTGTGGGAAATGTGGTGTGAAACATATCAGAACACTAAGAGAAACACCAAAGATAAGGATTTCTAATGTCATAAAATCAAACAAATTATTACAATGTCTAGACAGAGTCCAGAGACATGATGGAAAATTTTTAATAAATTGGTTTCATAGACCAAACTGGACATTTGACTTAAGCATCGTTTAATTTTTCAAATCAGTGAAATGATGCATAGCAGAAAGTTTAGTTACTTTAAAAAGACAGAGGAAAAGGATATTTTATTCCTTGGAGTATTTTTCTTTTGCTAACAAATATAATACCCAGAACCTAGTCTATGTAGCTCTGTCATTGTAGCTATCTGAGTGTTCGGTAAAAATGCAGATTCCTGGGGTTTCTTGCAGATATATCAGGTCTCTGAACACCTTTGAAATTTGTATTTTTAACAAGTTCTTGAGGGGCGTTTATTATGCATATTTAGTGTCAAGGCCACTTTTCTAGAAGTACTCTTTTGTTCTTATCCTATTATTGGAATTGGAAACTTTTACTTGTCATTTTGATTATGCATATTGGAATCAGGGTTCTGAGTTTCAAGGTTGAGTAACAGGATTATGCATTGGTACCTAGAAAGAGCTGGACATAGCCAGTTGTTTTATTAATCATAAGTGGGCTTTTCCATCTTCCAGTTTCTGCCTGAAATTGAGAAAGATAATGAAATACGCCCTGATGTCAGTTATTAAGCTCTGTGGGTAGACTGTGCAATTACGTTATATAAAACAAAATAGTAGATATTGAAAACTATTCTATTTTACTTTCAGAACACAGATTTTCCCAGAATGAATTTTTTCATGAGTTGGCCTTATAATCTTTTTTTCTTCCATAGAATCACCAAATTTATTTTAAAATTCTGTAAGATTTATCGTCTTAAATGTTAGACAAAACATTCCTAATATGCTGGTACTGGCATTAATTTTTAAGCAATCACAACCTCTGCTAGTAATACTACTGTTTAGGTCGAAATATCTATCAGGAAATTCTTGAGATCACTGTCATTTATATGTAGATATAATCTTTCCACTTGCCTTTAACTGAAATAACCATTCTGTTTCACTCCAAAATGTATTACAAACAAAAATGCTGAGTTCACAAAAGGAGATGATCTCCAATTTGAAGCTAGTAGCTGTCAATAATTTACGTGATGGCAAGCACCATATCTTATTAGCTAAGCACTTCTCGTGACCCACAGAAAGTTTCCATGTAGTTGTTCCCAATGATATGTAAGTCAAGGAGTGTTAGTTAAATTTTATTGGCCCCTTGGCACTGAAGTAGGAGAAAATTATATTTAGAAATTTGGGCAGCTTTATGCTAATGAAGTTTCTTTTGAATCAGAATTTTAGACTCAGGCAACAATGGTATATTGTCTTCTTCCATGGCTTAATCAAGAATCATACTTTGTTTACATCAATACAGATGTCTGTAAGTATGGTAAATTAAGTTGGTTTTCACTTCCTGAAAACCAAATCATCTTATTCGTGAGCTTCTTATCTTGTGCGCTACATGGCTTAAATAATTAATAGACAAATGTCAATGTCTTCAATTTAAATTCCCTTTTCTCTTCCAATTGTCTTCTTTCTTTTGTACTACATATTTTTTGGTGCAATATTCCTTATTATATTAAAGTTTGATTGAACTCAGAAAGGAAGAGACCTTCTCACATTTTAACAATCAAGTTTTATCATGTGGTCTTGTATTGATGGTGATTTCTTGAGGCACCAATGTTCTTCCACTACCTTGTTCCCCTGGAAATGTGTTGGTCACTGTTAGATAAATTTGAAGATTTCTTCCAGTAAAATCTTTAATGCCTTGGGGAGGTGTTAAGACTGATGAATCTGACTAATCTGACTATGGTGAAGTCTAATAAGAATTGCTTTTATAGTCAAGATGGTTCATGAGCAGATCACTTACTTACCTTTTCATGTATCTTGTCTCTCTTCTTCCTGACTCGACAGCTCCTCCTACGGTTCGTATTGTGCACTCAGGCTTGGCCTGTAACATTGAAGAGGAGCGCTACTCTGAAAGGGTCTACACTATCCGGGAAGGAGAAACCCTAGAGTTGACTTGTCTAGTCACAGGACATCCACGTCCACAGGTGAGTCCCGAACTGTGACACTGGAGAAAACACTCTCTGACTTTTCTTGGAAGTCAAAAAGTGTATATTTTAGAATATTTAGCTAAAACTGTGTGTGTGGGGGTGTGTGTTTGTAACTCAAGTGCAAGTATATGTGCAATGCAGGACAAGAGTGTGGATTTCAGAACATTCAAACTTGAGCTATTTTTGTGTATAAGATGAAAAAAGAAATTTTTGTTTTGGTATTATGGGAAATGTAGAAGACACTTCTAAGGAAGCTGTTAAACAGACAACTACAAAAATATCTCAGTAGGATAACAATTCATATGGCAATGAGTTTATTTTAAAACGTGGGACATGATTTCATGATGACATAATTGCAACCGAGAGGTATTTGTTCTGAAGAATGTGAAGCATGAGGTCACATGTACTTTTCTTACTCCTAGTCATTTTATTCATAGAAAACCTTGAGAAACAAACAGTTGCAGATACTGTATGCACTCAGGCCTTCAGAATCATCAGCTACACCTTTCTTAAGCTAATTTTATAGAAGCAATAAAAACGGAGACTTTTAAAGGGCACTAAAATTACAACAATATGTAAAGGCAAAGCTCACGCGTGGTGGCTCATGCTTACAACCTCAGCACCTTGTGAGGCTGAGGCAAGATGATCACTTGAGGTCAGAAGCTGGTGACCAGCTTTTTGTCTCTACAAAAAAAAAAAAAAAAAAAAAAAAAAAAAAATTAAAAATTAGCTGGGCCTGGTGGTGCACACCCATAGTCTCAGCTACTCTGGAGGCTGACGTGGAAGGATCACTTAAGCCCAGGAGATCAAGGCTGTAGGTTGTCATGACAGTACCACCACACTCTTGTCTGGGCAACAGAGAGAAGCACTGTCTCAAACAACAATCAAAACAAAAAAAAAAAAAGAAAGAAAACAAAATATTTGTAAGAACAAAATAGTTAGATAGAAGATAATATGTTTAGGTTATATATATATATATATATATGATGCAGCAATCTAATTTAGATGCAGAATATTGAGGATATTTTACTCAAAAATTGATAATTCTTATTGTCAATAACCTTATTAGCTCAAAATTCACATTTGTAATCAACACAAGCACTATGGTAGGAAAAGTAGTCTCATTTAGTAGATAAAGTTACATATTTTAAGTATTTGTGTTACAGGAAAAAAAAAATCCAGCTAACAAAGCTACAGAGGGAAAAGTGAAGAGTAATGTGGAAATTTTATGAACTCACCATTTTAACCCTGTTTTTAACTTCTGCCATTCTTGACTCTTACTGACAGATCCTTAACTCAAGGATCTTTTTATTTACCATTTTGACTCTGAAATGATAAAAATACGCATATAAAGCATCACAGAATGAAGCATTAAATAGACAAGACCATGGCTAAAACAGAAATGGTAAAATATGCTTAATAAAACTCATGCTGTTGGTAAAATGAAAAAGAACAAAAGTAATCTAGAAAGAATAATTATTAAAAATGTTAAAAAAGGAAAACTCATGATAACTATAATTTCAAATTATAACATTTGCTATTAAATGAAAATGGATTAAAGAATACAATTGTCTTAATGAAATTTAGATAAACACAATTTGAGCCAGGATAATTACGCTTGATAGAAAAAAAATGATTCCAAAAGACAACATACAAGGACAGACTGATGACTGATAATTGTTAAAATTTGAAACAAGGAAATGGGTATGTGAAGCATTTTCATTTTAAAATTTATACAGAAAACAATGTCCAGTTAAAATAATGTTACCAAAAATTTAAACAATGATAGACTTAACTCAAGATAATATTAACTCAAAGAAAATACAGTGTTGTTATAATTTGATTATATGTTTTGTTTTGTAGACATGGAATAGAAATTTCAGAGTCAAAAGTTGGGATCTAAACAGGAGGGTCCAAACATATTTAAAAGAAGCTGTGAAGAGCTTTATGAGAGGCAATTTATGGCAAGAGAAGATTCACTGAGGCTCCCATTAGTCCTTCACTGAGTGTACTAAATTTACACCTTCTGAACTCCAAATTATATTTAAAAAATCAACTTCTTATCTCTGTTTCTAACACACCCCAGGTGTTGCTCTGCTGCTTCTCTCTCCATCCTCCTGTCCCTTTAATATTGGAAATTTCCCATTTTCTCCATACATTTTCCCTTTTTATCATTCACAATCAGGAGTACAATCTTTGACCTCAAGACAAACCAGATTAAGTTCTGAAACGAAGAAGTAGATCATTCATTTTTTTTTTTTTTCCCCTAAGCAGTTCCATTTTTGGGAAACATTTCAATGTGTTTTGATCCTAAGAAAAATGTATTGTTTTGGTATCAGTATCTTTTTATTCCTAGAATTAATTAAGGTGTTTGCAGGTGAATCAGTTTCAGCTTATATTGCCAGTTGAAAAATTAACTGGGCCTCTTCATTGTCAACAAACTGTATAAGGAAGGCTGACAGAACAGCTGGGGCTTGGCATTCTGGCCAAAGTCTAAAGGGCATGCTATTGGCAGCTGGTCCTGAGGATGATTTTTGTTGGCTGATATCAGAAAGCTGGAATGACTTTCTTGCTTGTCTAATCTGAGTATGATAGTTGGAAATGCAGTGGAAGAGAGAGGTTCCTCATTCACTCATCAGCAGATTTCTTAATCTGCTACCTATTCTTCTAGCAGTAAGAGTCATAAAGATTGTTTATTTCCAAAAGTATTGTAGAGAGCATTTTTTCTAGCCTCTTTAATTTTTTATGGTGTATTGTTTAGTGATAGGTAGTGGCCTGAAGGTATTGATGTATCCAAAGAAAATAAAACAAGTGAAGGAGAGGTCAGTACGATGTAATAGTTGAGAGCATGATGCTGGAACCAGACTGTCTGGATGTAACTCTGGCTCCACCAGGACTAACAGTGTGACCTTGGAAAAGTTCCGTAATCTCCCAGCTTTCTTTGCCTCAGTTTTCTTTTTTATATTTCCGGGATGATAATAACTATCTTGTATCATAGAATCCTTTCGAGAGTTAAATTTATATTATGGACATATATACACACATATATCCTGTGTGTGTATATATACACATATACATATATATATACACACACACATACATACAAATACAACTATACTTTCTTGGTACATAAGCATTGTGTCAGCATGTAATAGAAACATGTTGGCTTTATTATTTTTCAGTAATTTAGGAGCATCAACTCTAAGATCTATATTTGGATATGTAGGTATGAAAATAAGTAGGTTTTAAAACTGGTTTTAGTATTCCTATATCCTGCTTTAAATTAGATGTATTTAAATCAATTTCAGTATTTTTTTTTGTTATTGCTCTGCACAGCCTATACATCTCTGTTAATTAGCCTTTTTAGCTTGCAAGGAATAGAACTATGTTCAGAATACCTCGTTTAATGAGAGTTTATTACAAAGATACATGAAGAAGTAAGAAAGAAAGAAAGAGTTTGCCAGTAAATCTAATAATCTAGTACAAACTCTAGATGTCTACAGCTTCAGAATTCAGCTACCCTCTTTCTTCCCCTCTCTGCATCCCTTCCCTTCCCTTCCCTTCCCTTCCCTTGTCTGCCCTGCCCTGCCCTCCCCTCCCCTCCTTTCCCTTCCTCTTTCTCCTTTCTCAAAATTATCACATCAATAATTTAAATACATTATAAATATAGTCTTGTAAATGACTTAAACAGTAGGATATTTAACATAAATGTTTCTCTTCTCCTTCCGACCTGCCCTGCTTCCCAGAAGTAATAGTTCGGCATATCACCTTTCAGTTCTTGTTCGATGCATTTCCTTTATATAATTATTTATGTTCATGTTCCATTTTCAATTTTTAATAAATGAGATAATGAAAAGTATTATTCTATGACTAGAATTTTTCACTTGGCCATGTGTCCAAAACACCAAGTATGGGTCTAGCCTGGTAGTTCTTAATGTGTGGTTTCTGGAGATAATTGATTAAAAATGAAAATTCCAGATCACTTCACATTAGAAATCCCTGCATTGGGGCCAGCAATTCATGTTTTAGCAAGCCCTCCAAGTGAATCTGATGTACGCTAAAGTTTGAACCAGTGGCTTGGATCATTGTCTTCACTCAGGCTGAATAGTTCTTTGTATGGGTGCACTGAATTTTGCTGTGAGTACTCTCAAATGTGTATAATTGCTGCTGTGTTGTTCATCATGGAATTACTTACAGATGGTCACTGTTATAAACAATCCAATGAATACTTGTAGGGTATATGTTTGTGTTGCCTGTATGTACATCTTTGTGAAATGTATGGTAGCATTGCTGTATCTTAGATTCCCTCCTCAAAATGGAATTATTTAGCCAAAGTTGAAAGGGACCTTTACTTGCTTTCTCAATGGGAGTGTTTTTTTATTTTTTTATTTTTGTCAATTTGATGGAAGAAAGTAAATTACACTCAATTGCAATTTAAATTTGCATTTTAAATCACTAGCCAATTTGAACATTTTCCTGCATGTTTATCAGTCATTTGTACATCTCTATTTACTGGTCCTCTCTTTTCTTGCTAGTTTGCTCCTTCTTGTAGACTTGTGAAGACAAATATACTACATAAATAAATTCAATTGCTGATAAACATGTTGCCAATTGCACCTCCCAGGGTGTTACTTGTGTTTAAGATTGTTTATGATACTTTTGTTCTTAGGTTTTTGTTTTGAAAAGAGGAATCATTTTTGGCTTGTGACTTTTGTAGCTACTTTAGCAAGATCTCCTTATATCCATTTAAGATTTGTTTTTCTAACAGCTTATAGTCATTTATGTATTTGACAATTTAATCATCAGGAAATCATTTTGTCCTTAGTATGAAGTGTTAGTTTAGTGTGCTTTCTGTCTCCTTCTTCTCTCTTTTTCCCTCTTGCCCTTATATAAATAGGATGGTCAATATTCCACTGGACAGCTTCAAAATGCTCTTTTTAGCATTAACAAAATTACATTAGTCTGCACCTTTCTGTTATTCTTTTCTGTACCAATTCCATTCCATTTTACCTTCTACAGCTTTACTATTTATGTAAAAAATATAAATAATATATAAATATAAATATATAATATATAGTATTATATATAAAATATATTATTTAATATATAATATATTGAATAATATATAAAATATAACATATAATATTCAATGTATATTATATAATATATAAAATATAACATAATATTTAATATATTATATAATATATATTATTTTATATATACTATGTGATAAAATAGATATAATTTATATAATAAAATTAATATAATTAATAAAATATATACATATATACCTCTGTGTGTGTGTGTGTGTGTGTGTGTGTGTGTGTGTGTATGTTTAGACAGCGGCTCACTCTGTCACTCAGGCTGGAGTGCAGTGGCACAATTTCGGCTAACTGCAACCTCTGCCTCTCGGGTTCAAGCGGTTCTCCTGTCTCAGTGTACTGAGTAGTTGGGATTACAGGCACACACCACTACCCCTGGCTAATTTTTGTATTTTTAATAGAGACGGGGTTTCCCCATGTTGGCCAGGTTGGTCTCAAAACTCCTGATCTCAGGTGATCCACGCCTCAGCCTCCCAAAGTGCTAGGATTACAGTTGTGAGCTACTGCGCCTGGCCTATAATATATTTTGATATATAAACAAGCAGGTCATTCCTTTATAGTTGTTTTAAAATATTTCCTCCGTTGACCTCAAACATTTTTTATCTACCCTATAAATTAGAAAATATGATTTTCATGTTCTCCACCCAAATAAATGTTGAGATTTTAGTTACATTGCATTATTCTTGCAATGAGGTCGTATGTAGAAAGCATGACCGGCTTTTAAAAGGAAGTTCTCAGTAGGAATACTGAACATTTGAACTTTTAAATTTCAGACTTCTCAGATAGCAATACAGTTTAATTGTAACCAGTATTCTGTGTGGGTCTTTGAATTTCTTTTAATAATAAACATAGGTATACCTGTTTGCAAGGTTGGAAGATACTGACCTTCTCCTTTCAAAACAAAACAAAGAAAAAAATGTGCATCAATCAAAGCAGCTCTGCTTTTCTTCATTTTATATGCTGACTTGCTGGGTAGGATTTCATTTGAATAATATTTTTCATCACTAAAATATTTTTGAAAGCCACTCTTTAAAAATAATTATGTAAATCCAAAACACTAGGAAGCATTAAAATTGTCTACTAGTTTATTACACCTTAACCTTAGTGAGCATTTGCTTTTTGCATAAAAAAACTAGGCTGGGCCATTTTTCAATTTTAGAATAGAATTGTATTCAGTCATTTGATTGTTGTATAAATGTATTTTTAACTACCAAGGCTGTTGCAGAGTTATTGATGCTTTTGTCCTTGTTAATCTTCTCTGCAGATTCTCAAATGGTAATCTTATCATGATAAAAATCTTACAAATGTTAGTAGCCAGTTCTTCAGTTCGAAACCATTAGTGCTATGTGTATTGTTCTTTGCAGATATTTTATATATCTTGATTCATATTCCTCTACTTTTTTTCTAATTTAGTCTGTTAATTTTTTTTTACAAAATGAGAATGCATGCACTTGAATAAGAAACATACTAGATATTTGGATTTATCTCCAATTAATGTGGGCAGGTTTAGGTTCTGCTATAATCAATTATTATATTAATTCTTTTTTGTGTTTTATAAAATTAATATAATTTGCTTTTTTTCATCTGTGATAAACATATCTAGACTGAACTGTCTGCTACATCATGTTAGAGAGTTTCCAACTAAAATAACTAATATTTTTTCAAATAATCTTTGGATAAGATGTGGAAAATGTTTAGAATAAGAATCCAAATATTTATTTTTAAAAAAATTTCACATCAGCTGGGTGTGGTGGCTCACTCATGTAATCCCAGGACCTTGGGAGGCCGAGATAGGCAGATTGCTTGAGCTCAGGAGTTCGAGACCAGCCTGGGCAACATGGCAAAACCTCGTCTTTACAAAGAAATAAAAAAAAAATTAGCCAGATGTGGTGACATTTGCCTGTAGTTCCAGCTACTTGGGATGCTGAGGTGGGAGGATTGCTTGAGCCTGGGGAAGTGTAAGCTTCACTGAGCCCTGATCTTGCCTAGGCGAAAGAGCAAAAGCCTGTCTCAAAAAAAAAAAAAAAAAAAAAAGATTGCCATATCAATGGCTGCTTTCACAATCCCTGTCCCTGCCTCATATACCTAGTCCCATCTCCAGGTGATGTACATCTTTATTAAGTACATGGTTACATGAGTAAATGTATTTAGCATAACTTGTTTAGGATGAAACACTTAGAGTCTTCCTTATAGTCTTCAAATAGTTTTGTTTCCATTTATTTTTATATAGAATAAGAAAGGCTTTTTGGGGTCAACACTTTAACATACTCCTAAATTGCTAATACTTTTTATTCTCAGTGTATCAGCATCAACCAAATATTTTTAGAAATTTTATTAAAATTCTCAGGAAAAGTTATTTTTGTTCATCAGAAGATTTACCTATCTACTATTCTCTCTGAATTCATCTTTTGTTTAATTTTATGAACAATCTAAAACATCTCATTCATTCCAGATACTATCTCAAAAAAAAAAATTTGTCAGTGTAATTAATGAGACAATATGTGTAGATCATTTGACAGAGTGCCTAGCACAACATAAATGCTTAGTAAATGATAATCGTATTTGTGATTGAGTCATTGATACCACATAATAATTTATTTACAAACTTAATAATTATAAGCTCTTACTGTTATTACTATATACTTACATTTAACTCAATAAAGTAGGTGGATATTCTTTCCTGTCCCATTGAAATTTGTCTCTCTCTATGCCTGGATTTGGCCACTGGACTTTGAGGTAGCGGTAATGTGGGTCTAGAGTGTGATGATACTGGGCTAGGAAGAATTTAAGGATAAAGTACTCTTCCATGACTTGGGTTAATTATGAGTAAGAATACCTGGAGCTAGTCCTAATATGCTGTTAGTTCTTTGAAATTTAAACATCATGAGGACTCATGGTAAGTGAGCTAGAGATACAGAGCTGCCTTCACAGAATATTAAAACTTAGAAGACTCAGGGAGGTGGGAATGTTAGCACATATTTATTATATGAGGCTTGTTTTTAGAGAATTCCCAAGGCATTCACTGTGAGAAATGCAGTAGTCAGATGGACACTGGCATCTATGAAAAGCTCAGGGTGACTGTCCTCTGTAGCCCAGGGTGTAGTAGGAGATGCTACCATAGTACAAGGATCTCTAAACTCAATGGTCTGATTCTGCCATTTTCAGAAATGGCAGAAGTTTAGTAGTAACACTTTACCAGCAAACTCAATATTGATATCGATAGTGTGAAGAGCAACAAGGTCAGAATAGCAACCGGAATTCTTTTATCAACAAGGGTTTATGACACAAGGATAGCTGACTAGAGTAGTACTTGATGTATCTAAAAAGACAAAAATGACACCTTGAGGAAGTAGACATTTTCCACTATAATAGAAGATCACAATCATTCATCCAGTTTCCAAATTTAAACTAGTTCATGGAGCCAACTCTTACTGGTTGAAAGGGAAACCAGGTTTTCTTAAAGAAAGACCTAGCAATATCACTGAAAGTTACACAAAAAAATGCTGTCTCAATCCTTCCTTAAAAGGATTTATGGCCATTTTACATAGCAATTTACACTGGAAAAAGTGAACTAGCAAAGCCATTTTACATAGCAATTTACACTGGAAAAAGTGAACTAGCAAATTTACACTGGAAAAAGTGAACTAGCAAATTTACACTGGAAAAAGTGAACTAGCAAAGCCTCTGTACCTCTGAAAGGTACAGAGCCTGAGCTAGCACTGACATCAGTAGTCTTGTAATGCTAATAGAGTTAGAATGGGGATTTGAGGAAGACAAGAGATAAATGGAGTCCTAGCCTAGGTAAATGGATTGATCTATGGTTATTTCCCCAGACTCCCAAGTACATAATCGGGACCAACATACTTAGCAACAAGCAGGATCCTCACACTGGTTATATGACCCTTGGAATAAGTCAGAATCATTTTAGTAGAAAAGACCAAGTGGAATCCTATAAAACTGTTCTTCCCAAACCAACGTATGAAATCATCAGTAACACTCCTTCCCAGGAGAAACTTCAGAGATTATATGCTACCATCAAAGATTTAACAGTGAAGGAGTCATAGTCTCCATCATGCACCTGTTCACTTCACATGTAAAGTAACTAAAAAGTCAGGCGGATTATGATATATGATAGCTTATGGTTAACAACCAAACCAAAGCAGCTGCTGGATCAGATGTGGTGTCTTCACTGGAACACCACCACGCCCCTGGCACTAGCTGGTATGCAGCTAGTAATCTAACAAATGCATGCTTTTTAATTCTTATCATGAAAGAGAATTTAGAAGTTTGTTCTTATGTGGGATAGACAGCAATCCACATGTACATGTCTGCCTTAGATCAGGGCTAACACTCACTCTCTGTAACATTACAGTGCATAAGGAACTTGATTGTCTTGGTAACCTATAGACGATTACACAGATGGTCTCCTAACATGATTGTTCAACTTTACAATGGTACAAAAGTCATAAGCATTCAGCAGAAATCTTACTTTGAATTTTGAATTTTGCCTTTTTCCAGGCTAGTGATATGCAGTACGATACTCTCTTGTGATGAGGGGCAGTGGCAGCGAGCTTCAGCTCTCAGACAACCATGTAATACTGATAATCTACAGTATATTGTGTAGCCAAATGATTTTGCCTAACTGTGGGCTAATGTAAGTGTTCTAAACATGTTTAAGATAGGCTAGGCTACACTATGACATTTGGTAGGTTCGATGTATTAAGTGCATTTTCAACTCACGATATTTTCAAGTTGCAATGAGGCTATCAGGAGACAATCCCATTACAAGTTGAGAAGCATCTGTACCGGTCCATTGTATTGATTACATCATGGCATTTTTTACCTTTGTGAACAGGAAGCAGTGAGTAGTCTGGGTACCATAGTAAGCTGTGTGCATAACAGAAGGTGGTAAAAGTTGTTGCTCTTCACAAGTCCTATCACTAAGAATGGGGTGCACAATAAGATAGACCTTTGGATTCTATGGGTTGCATATACTACATTTAAAATATATCTCCAAGTCATTGTATCAGTTAATTTTGAAGGCTGTCAGTTTCAAGTAGGGCTCAGAGCAAGAAAGTGTTCTGCAGCAAGTCCAGCTCTGAGTGAAAATCGCCCTACTGCTCAGGCAATACAATCTAGCTGCTTTGATGTTGGATAAAGATGCTGTGTAGATTCTTCAGTAAGTCTGAGAAGAGAATCACAGAACAGAACTTTAGATTTTGGAGCAAGACTAAACTTTCTGCAGCCAAATACTAATTACCGTTTGAAAAGCATCTGTTTGTTTAATTAAAAGTAGGCAATCATTAAAAAGTCAGGAAAAAACAGGTGCTGGAGAGGATGTGGTGAAATAGGAACACTTTTACACTGTTGGTGGGATTGTAAACTAGTTCAACCATTATGGAAAACGGTATGGCGATTCCTCAAGGATCTAGAACTAGATGTACCATATGACCCAGCCATCCCATTACTGGGTATATACCCAAAGGATTATAAATCATGCTGCTATAAAGACACATGCACACGTATGTTTATTGCGGCACTATTCACAATAGCAAATACTTGGAATCAACCCAAATGTCCATCAGTGACAGACTGGATTAAGAAAATGTGGCACATATACACCATGGAATACTATGCAGCCATCAAAAAGGATGAGTTTGTGTCCTTTGTAGGGACATGGATGCAGCTGGAAACCATCATTCGTAGCAAACTATCACAAGAACAGAAAACCAAACACCGCATGTTCTCACTCATAGGTGGGAACTGAACAATGAGATCACTTGGACTCGGGAAGGGGGACATCACACACCAGGGTCTATCATGGGGAGGGGGGAGGGGGGAGGGATTGCATTGGGAGTTATACCTGATGTAAATGACGAGTTGTTGGGTGCTGACGAGTTGATGGGTGCAGCACAGCAACATGGCACAGGTATACATATGTAACAAACCTGCACGTTATGCACATGTACCCTAGAACTTAAAGTATAATAATAATAATAATAAAAGAAAAAAAAAAGTAGGTTTTAGTTGATACATGCTCCCTTTGTTGTCCCTTGGTCAGGGAGTTCTGGGGCACATTCTGCATGCCTTGTCAGTTTCACAGTAGAATAGAGCCTGTTACTCTCAGCAATGACCAAAGGAATCACACTTTCTTATACTGGCTTTTCTTCATTCTTTGTATCACTGTTCAAAATCCCCTACTTGGTTTCCCTGGGATTATTTCCCAAAATAAACTACCTTTTTATAGAATTTTATCCCACATTTCCTTTTCCAAGCCAAAAGAATAAGACACTACAAATCTTCTGGACCCAAGCTCAATGAGGAGTGTATCCATACATGTGACCCTAGTATCTTCTTCCTTGCTGCTGACCTGTGTTGCTTAACTGTGATTCAGAATTATTGTACTTTTATTTTTCTTAAAGACTTGTAAAGAAAAGTCATAAGTCATTAGCCAGGGTATAATGCTTAGTGAAATTTTGTTTTTATTTCTTAAGACCTTTATGTAACAGAATTACCATGAACATATTTCTACGTCTGTCTGGACTGCTATAACAAAATAACATAAACTGGGTAGCTTATAAACAATAGAAATTTATTTTTCACAGTCTTAGGGGCTGAGCAATCCAAGATTAACGTACCTGCAGATCCCATGTATGATGAGGATTTGCTCATACTTGTTCTCCTTTTTATTCTAATCTCACATGGCAGAAAGAGTGCACAAGCTCTTTGGGGTCTCCTTTATAAGGGGACTAATCCCATTCATGAGGCCTCTACCCTCATGACCTAATCACTTCCTAAAGGCCTCATCTACTAATACCATCCTACTGGGGATTAGGATTCCAAAATATGAATGAATTCTGGGGAGGGACACAGATATTCAGAGCATAGCAGTATAGGCTATATTTTCCTTGTTTGTTCTTCTCATCTCTTAAAAAAATGTCTTTTACTTGAACTAAATCTAAGCAATTTAAGTTTGCAAGTTCATGCCCAAAGAATTTTGTGTGATAGAGATTTATGATGTAAACACAGAGCAAGCATTTGTTTGATCCTAACAACTTTGCCACTCACATTGTCTGATGGTCAAAATTGGATCATGTGGGAGCTCTGAAAATGGATCTCAAACCTCAGAATCAAAATAATTAGGTATACAACTTAGTTGAAAATTTGAAATTAGATGTCTCCTTGTGAAATCTATATATTTTAATGAAAAATATTATATAGGTAGAAGGATAAGATAAGGACCATTGTTTTACTACAAGAGTTGATACGAAATAAGTATGTGAAGATTTTCGGGCATTTCAAGAAGAAAGAAATACTGTCTGTCAACATAGAATTGAGAATCTATTGATTGCGTTGTTTATAGTTATAAATACATCATTTTAAGGAAAACAGTTGCAGTTTCTTTAATGTGGAAATTCTGAACAGTTACATGAACATTAATGAATTGAATTTTGTGTTTTTATTATTAGAAGACTCTTATTGACATTCAGAAATGTATTATTTAAGTGGGAAGATCACTAAATGGCAAATATTTCACAATATGTTTTTTCCTCAGATTAACCAACTTTACCATAGCCTGAAGAGAGTTTTTAAATCATAAAATGATAATCAAATTAATTGATCCAGTTTATGAGTCTATATTATGTATACATCTTAAGTATGAGAGAGAGAGAGAGTGTGAGTGTGTGTGTTTATATGTGAAAGTCCAGAAAGTATGAGGGTTTTTTTTTTTTTTTTTTTTTTTTTTTGAGACGGAGTCTTGCTCTGTCGCCCAGGCTGGAGTGCGGTGGCCAGATCTCAGCTCACTGCAAGCTCCATCACCCGGGTTCATGCCATTCTCCTGCCTCAGCCTCCCGAGTAGCTGGGACTACAGGCGCCCGCCACCTCGCCCGGCTAGTTTTTTGTATTTTTTAGTAGAGACGGGGTTTCACCGTGTTAGCCAGGATGGTCTCGATCTCCTGACCTCGTGATCCGCCCATCTCGGCCTCCCAAAGTGCTGGGATTACAGGCTTGAGCCACTGCGCCCGGCCGCAGTATGAGTTATTTGTTATATCCGCCCCTACTATTTTAAAAAGGCAGCATGAAATAAATATTGTAGCAATCTATTTGTGGTCCTATTGGACACAATTTATCCTTTTCACTTTTGGTTATCACATTAAAGATGCCAATTAAGACAATTAATTTACTTGTGTTTTCATATCTGTAATCTAATGAAACACTCATTAAAATGACTTTAAAGGAGGTTTCAGACTTAAGTTTAATAATTTAACCTACAAATATAGAAAATACTGCCTATCTGCTTCTATGCAAAGGAATATGCCATCAGTGGTAATTAATAATCTATACAACTGCTGGTTGTAAACATGATACATTTATTCTAAATTATTCATCCCAGCCATTTTCTGAAAAGCTGCAAGATACTTCAAACAAAATCAATAAGGAATAACAATCTTTCTGTGATCTGAAAAAGTTAACTTATACTACACAAGGAAAGTGCATATAAAATGTATTTCCAGAACTGAAAAATAAGAAAACAGTTATTAAGAATGATTCTATCAATTCTTTTTTAAGGAATTGTTAATCTTTTATTTTAACTTCCTTTTAATGCCAAGGTCTTAACAAAAAACTAAAAATAACATTTATTTTCCTGGCAGTTTTATCCTTTTCCATCAGCAAACATTGATTTCTTCCCTTTTTCTGCTTCTTGTGGTACATGAGAAAACATTATCCTCTACAACCTGGCCTCTTCTTGTTTACTTACTCGCCTTTGGCAGAAATCATTAAATGATGTTGGATAAGCTTGAGCAGAACACAACCCTTAGTTAATTAGTGCCTTCTCTGGTGTATTTCATAGAAATTCTGTATTTTTAAAAATTAACTTTTGTGCGTCTGGGTCTGCAATATGATATCAAATTTATGTAATTTGTTGTGTGTTGATATGATACATAATCAGAACAACTCTCCATTTTGAATAACTCTTTGTGGTGTCTTCAGGAAGATGTACGGTAGTCAGTCAAACTTACAGGTCATTTTGAAAAGAATTTTCTGAAATAGCACAAAAGAATGATATCTGTTACTGTACAGAATGAATGTAAACACATTTCGTGATGTATGTAAATTTTACATCAGCTAACATCCAGTATGAGTCTAAATGGTTCTCCAATTTCAAAATTGGGCAAGTGCCTGAATTCCATGATAGTGCCTTGTATTGCTTCCCTTGGGCTGCCATCAGAAAGTATCACAAAGAAAGTTCTTAAAACAGGAATGTATTCCCTCACTGTTTGGAGGCTAGAATTCTGAAATTAGGGTGTCAGGAGGGCTTTCGTCCCTCTGAGATTCTGGGTGGAATCCTTCCTTGCCTCTTCCTAGCTTCTGGAGGTAACTGGCAATCCTAGGTGTCCTATGGTTTTCAGCTGCATCACTCCAATATCTGCCTCTGTTATCACATGCCTGTCTTCACGTGGGGTTTTCCTCTTCTTGTAATGACACCAGTGGATTGGATTAAGGGCTCACACCCTATTCCAGTACCCTCATCTCAACTAGTTATACCTGCAACACGCTACTTCCAAATAATATCACATTCTGAGGTACTAGGAATTAGAACTTCAGTGTATGTTTTAGGGGCCCATAATCAACCTGTAACTTATCTTACTTATTCATTGAAATTAGATAATCCATACTCTTACTGAACAAATCCTGGGGCTACCTTTACAGGGTCTATTGTACAGCATTGTGACTATACTTAATAATAATATGTTGTATACTTGAAAATTGCTAAGGAGGTAGATCTTATATGAAAACTATGTGAAACAATGGATATATTAATTAACTTGATTTAACCACTTTACAATGTATACATATATCAAAACATCACATTGTACACTATAAATATATAATTCATATTTCTCAACTATTTGTTGATAAAATATTAATAAATAGAACGTGATCAATATGACTAGTGTGCATCATTACTATTGAAGGAAGTGACAGTGCTTTTCCTACTGACTGTATTTGTGGTCCCTTCTACTTGTTCCCACCCCTTCATCTTGGCTAACTAAGTAAACACCTTATTTGTCACCTCTTCCCAAAAGCTTTGGTTGGTTTAAGAGGCTTGACTAAGTGCTTCTTCCATGTGCAGAGAATACCTGGCCACTTCCCTACTATCATATATCACAGGACGCTGTTTTGGGGAGTGAGTGAGATTATAGGCTTTGGAGTTAAACAGCATGGTTTTAAATTCTACTGTCTCCACTTTCTAGCTCTGTGAATTTGGTTAATTTATTTAACCTCTCTTTTACTTGTCTTCCTCTTGTGTAACATGAGAATAGTTATAGTACTTATATAATAGAGTTCTTTAATGATCAAATAAAGTCATACTTGGAAAGACTTAAAACTCTGGATAATAATGATTATGGTAGAATTATAAAAGATAATAATCAAATTATTTTCAAATTTTCTGTCTTTCAGTGAACTATAAATTCCTAGAGAACAGGTACTGTTGGAACCGAACTGTCGATTCCCTCCTGGGCAGGGGTCGCCGCGAAGGACCACCGACACAAGATTCACAGCAGAGAGTTATTTATTACTAGTGCGCTAGGGTCCCAAGCTCTAAGTTGGCCCTGGGACCCCGAGTGCTTGTTACAGGTTGTTTATATAGGCAAACACAAGTTCAAACACAGCTTAAGGCGCGAAATTCAAACAAAGCTTTAGGCGCGTGGTAATTGGGTCTAGCTATGACCTGAGCAAGGTTTCTTGTTCTAATTGGTTAGAGCAGGACCTTATGAGGTTTTTTCTTGGAGTTGCTGATTCCGGGAACTTCGAGGCAGGGTGGGACCCCTGGAATTGGCAGGGTGGGACCCTATGAGGTTGTTTCCCGGAATTGGCAGGGTGGGACCCTATCAGGGTGGGACCCTATCGAGGCAGGGTGGGACCCTATCCAGAGCCACCTGGTGTTAATTTTTTCTCTATATGAGGCCTAGTTTCTAAGTTTTATGAGGCCTAGTTTCATCAGTTTCTAAGTTTTATGAGGCCTAGTTTCAGTACTTCATGTTGCATTATCGTTTTCTATGATAGCAAAGTGTGTGTGTGTGTGTGTGTATAATGATATGCCTGAGATGGTCCTGGTTTGTGGCTGTTGTTCCACTATACTTTTCAAAAGCATTCTCTCTCTAGTTCAAAAAGTATCCTGCTCTGGGGGACAAAATATATGGGACCTATTGCATCTCCATTCACAATAGCCAAGATACAGAATCAACCAAAATGTCCTCCAGCGGATATGTCCTCCAGCGAATGAATGGATAATGGACATGTGGTGTATAAACACACAATGGAATGTTATGCCACCCACTCAAAAAAAGAATGAAATCACATCATTTGCTACACAATGGATGGAACTGGAGGTCATTATGTTAAGTGAAATAAACCAGGCACAGAAAGACAGATGTCACATGTTCTCATTAACATGTGGGGGCTACAAATAAACTAATCTCATAGAAGCGGTGAATAGAATGGAGATTACCAGAGGCCAGGGAGGGTAATAGGGAAGGCAGGATAAAGAGGGTTCGGTTAGTGTGTAAAACACACAGTTTGATAAAAGGAATAAGATCTAATGTTTGGTAGCATAATAGGGTGACTGTGGTTCACGATAATTTTTTGTACATTTCAAAACAATACAAACAGTAGATCGGGAGTGTTCCTAACTTAAATAAATGATAAATGAGGTGATTGGTACTTCCAGTTACCCAGATTTGATTATTACACACTGTATACTTGTATCAAAACATCACAAAAACTCCACAAATATGTAAAAGTATTAGGTATCCATAAAAATTAAAAAGAATTAAAAGTCATATATATATATATCACAAACACACACATACACACGCAAACACACACACACACAGGACCCTAAACATAAAAGCTTCACACGTAGAAGGTCTCAAATATTTATTTAATGAGTGAGTATGACAGGCATTATTACTTTGGAGTCAAATGGCATGGTTTTAAATTCTAATGTCTCCACTTTCTAGGCCTGTGAATTTGGTTAATTTAGTATTTTAATGAATTATGCTGCTTTTGGAAAATACTAAATTGTATTTGCCTGTGCTTCTGCCATTTACCTCTAAGAATTAGCATTTAATAAGGAAATCTTCCGATTCACTTATGTCCATGAGGTACTGTTGGAAGCCATATACCTCAATGTCTGTAGGGATGTATTAAATGCTCCCTTGATGGCTTAGAACACTTAATTTGTCTTCTTATTTTGCTACCCAGCTTGGACTTAAAGACACTTGGGAAATGGGACTCAATAATATGAAGCTATTAAAGCTCTTCAGTCAGAGAAAATTGTAGCTTTAAACCCTCTACGTCACTTTTGACAACAGAACACAGTTTTAAGTACAGATGTAATGGTGAAACATTGGGATCTCAAGTCACTGGAACATATTCACAAAGTACTAGATTTTTAGACAAATATCTCTAAATTTACTGCTTATAATTTATTGCTTACACTAAACTAAAAAGTTATAATCCTATGTCTTAATAATACAGAGATGATGAAAGCTTGGTTTTTGTCAGAAAAGGAAAAAAAAATCAAGTTAGTAGAAAATAAAACAGAGTTACAAAAGGTGTATGCTAAAGCATTCAGCTTCATACTGACAACTAGCCATAGTTAATTTTGCTAGAAGGCTTTGAGGGGACATTGTCTCTGTTTGGCACAAAACAGAAAACCCAAGGGTAAATTTAATTCCTCTATAGGCAGAGAGAATTTGGATGCATGAAATAGGATGCATGAGTGATCCATAAGTTGTATATTCTAAGAAGTATAAACTTCTCTAACATATCTTTGGATACCCTCTCTGGAGAGCAACATAGTGACTTGGCCAATATGTTGGTTAACAGAATTGGTAAATGTTCCAATATTGTGATGACACTCTGTAGCATTATGTTTAGTAGTTTGAACATTGCTAAGCATTTAGTCCACCTCTGTAGTGATTTGGTATGTTCATGAATTAAACTAAAAACTACATTTAATATACTATTAGACATACAGATAAGCTAAGTCGGTAGCTGCCTAGGTACAGGCAGACAGTCAAAGAGATAACATCTGGGTAATGCCGGCTTGCTTCTTAGGCAGTTATACACAGGAGAGCATTAACCTTGGCAAAATAAGACCGCTCCAGGTTCTAATATTCATTTTACAAGTTCATAAATATGGTTTTGTTAGTATCATGGCAGTAGATTAGAGATGGGTTTGCATTTTCCAGACTCATAAAGGCTGACACATGTACAAACGATCCAAAAATCAGGTTGGGTGCATTTCTCACTATGTATGAGAAATAATGAGAATGCATGCAAGTCAACCAAAGAACCGAATAGTAATCAGGTTGACAAGCAAAAACTTTCGACTGGGGTACCTGAAGGCTATCTTACCTATTGTGGAGTAGGAAACCATGGGCTTGAGTCCAATAGCAAAGAGTTTCTTTCTCAGACAGTTCTCAAATAGGTACTACTTGCCAAGCTGTCCTCCCACAAGCTTGTTTTTTCATTCTCAGGGCTGACCAATTACTGCTTTGACTGACACATTCTTTCTTTAGCCATATTAATATTAATACATTCAGTCACATTACACTCAAGTCACAGAGATGTGTTAACAATTTGGCTTCATTAAGCTGACCTTGCATGTCTCTATTCCAGATTGTACTTAATTAATCATAACTGCCCTCTCTGAGGATAGTCTCTTTTAAGTTCTTTAGGATGGGTGCTTCTTATTATATTTTATTAGAAAAACAAAATTTTGATGAAACTTTGATTTTATCTTATTTGTTCCTCTGCATTTCATGAATATGCAGACTAAGGCTAGAAAAATTAAGTGACAAGACCAAGGTCACGTAGTTTGTTGGGGACAGAGGCTAGATTACCAGGTAGCTACCAAAGTGCTGACTTCACGTTGCTTCCACTCTACTGCTCTGTGTCTTCACACGTTTATACACCTTCTGTCCCCTTTTTAGGACTTGTATACTTTTCAGCTTTGTAGACTGAAATGATCTTACTTGACTTGTTTAGATTTTATTATCATCACTCATCAAAAGCACAGCCAATGTAACTAACTCCAGGACTTTTCCACTGCCCTGCTATTTATTTATTAAAACAACTATAGAAAGGAATGCTGGTGGTTAATTTTTGTTATTTTTTTTTTAAAATAGCACTACAGGATTATCATCATTTCTTAAAAGACAAAGCAAAAACAAAAGTATATTCACCTGAAAATGGGGTTTGAGAACTTGACAATGACAAGCACCTAGCATCAAAAATATTTACATTTATGGCACAATGCATAATAGTTGCTCTCTTTGGAATTTTATTTACGGTCTACCCGGTGGCTTTTGTAAGTTGCATCGAATGTAACAAAATGGTATTCATGTAATGTTTATTCCTAACTTCACTGCAGATGCATGAAGAATATATATGTATAAGGTTATGTTCTAGGTGACATGCAAAACACACACAAAGTGAACCCTATCACAAAATATTAAAATTTTAAATTTTATTGCATTAAATAGCAGAAAATAGAGTTGAGTGAAGCATCTTCTCAGAAGAGCATGCCAGTATTCATGCTATCCCTTTCCAAATCTCATTTTAATTCACTTTTCTTGAAAATAGAGGACTGATTGAAATTCCATTCATTCTTTGTGAACTTTTGCCCTCATCTACCAACTTACTGCCCTTCCCCTCAATATATTTTCCTTTCTTTTGCTTTCTGTTTCTTTCCCTAACCCTCGCTTCTCCTCCCTTTCTCTGTTACCACAATCTATACATTTAAAAGAAGCATTCAGTATTTGCCCAAAATTAATAGCCGTAAGCATAAAAATGGAACAAAGACCTTTGATATGTGATGACTTCATCACTAAAGAGATTTTTGGAGTGTACATTTGAACAATAGACATTTTCACTGCCTTTCCATTTTGAAAATGTATATTTATTTATTTATTTATTTATTAAAGCCAGGATCTTTTATCTGTCGCTCAGGCTGGAGTGCAGTGGCATGATCATAGCTCATTGCAGCCTCAACTCCTGGGCTCAAGCAATCTTCCTACCTTAGCCTCCTGAGTAGCTGGGATTACAGGCACAAGCCGCCACACCCAGCTAGTCCATTCTTAATATTCACGTGTATTTTACATTTTTTAAAAGATGACGGATTGTATAGAACAGAATATCCGTTTCCTTTTTTTTTTTTTTTTTTTTTTTTTTTTTTTTTTTTTGAGATGGAGTCTCGCTCTCTCACCCAGGTTGGAGTTCAGCGGCCTGATCTCGGCTCACTGCAAGCTCCGCCTCCCAGGTTCACTCCATTCTCCTGGGTCAGTCTCCCCAGTAGCTGGGACTGCCGGAGCCTGCCACCACACCCGACTAATTTTGTTTTTGTATTTTTAGTAGAGACGGGTTTCACCGTGTTAGCCAAGATGGTCTTGATCTCCTGACCTTGTGATCCGCCCGCCTCGGCCTCCCAAAGTGCTGGGATTACAGGCGTGAGTCACCGCACCCTGCCCAGTTTGAATTTCTGTAAACATCCGTCCATGAACATTTAACTGGGAATTTCTAGCTCTTCAAGTCAACTATTTATTTAGTATCATTCCGTGGAAAGTTGCATGAACCTCAAGTGACTGCATTAACGTCAAATATATCAGTATCTATTAGTATATAATGATACCAGCCCATGAAAACAACAACAACAACATAACGAATGAATGGCCACATGTAGAATTTGCTTATGCATATATTCGTTTTTCGGAAAAATGATAATAAAGAGTCAAGCATTTTCCTGGCTTTTCTATACAAACATCATTTCAAGGTATCCAAATAATTGTTGAAAGTGTCTTTTTTTTTTTTTTTTAACCCCCCCCCCCCCCCCCCCCCCCCCCCCCCCACCACACACACACACACACACACACACACAGAGTTTCGCTCTGTAGCCCAGACTGGAGTTCAGTGGTGCGATCTCAGCTCTGCAACCTCCAACTCCTGGGTTCAAGCGATTCTTGTGCCTCAGCCTCCTGAGTAGCTGGGACAACAGGGGGGCCACCACACCCGGCTAATTTTTGTATTTTTAGTAGAGATGGAGTTTCACTGTGTTGGCCAGGCTGGTCTCGAGCTTCTGACCTCAGGTAATTTGTTCGCCTAGGTCTCCCAAAGTGCTGGGATTACAGGCATAAGTCGCTGTGCCCAGCCGCAAGCGTCTTCTTTAGAGATGAAATTCAATTAATACATACTGAAGAAATTATAGAATTCAAAAATCAACATTTTACAACACCTAAAAAATAATGGATTTATGCAGTAATCATCAATGACTGCTAAAATCATTAATTGAGATATGTTGAGGAAATTAAAGATGGATAGATCAGTATGACAATACTTAGATCCTCTGGTAAGTCCTAACCTAAGAATGGTACAACCGGTTAGTATGTGCCTCTACGTGCCTCTTGATAAGCACTGAGCAATACAGTGCTATCCGTGATTTATTCATGCTCTGTTATCAAATACATTTTAAAAATGGAAATAAATACAATTAAGCCTCTAGAATGAATTACAAATTCTGGAAAATATCTGGATGGAGAAATGTATTAATTGGCATCAGAATACAATCACTAAAATACATAATGTAGGAAAATCTATAGGACAAATCACCTAGTAGCTGACATGGGATGGTGGGAGGGAGTGAATTTTATAGATTAATTAAGATACTTAATGATCATGCCATCCTTATGCAATGAATAGACCTTTTCCAGATTCTAATTGAAAAAAAAAAATACTTAAAAAGACATTTTGAGACAATAGAGGAACACAGCTTGGTTATATTAAATTATATTGGTTATTTTATCTTACATTAAATTATTAATATTTCATAGTATATTTAATTATATTTTATTTTCTATTATATTAATTGAACACAACTTGGTAATTTTATATTATATTAATTGCATATTTTATTATATCATATATTATATACTTTATATAATATCATATTAATTTTGTTTTATTATATCATATATACCTTTTATATTATTTTTATATTTATATTATATTTATATTTATAGTATATTATATTATTTTTGTTTATATTACAAGGTTTAAAATGGTATGGTGGTTTTAAAAAATGTGTTTATTTGTTAGAGATTCATACTGAAGTATTTACAGAGAATATGATATGATGTCTGGAATTTAAGACACTTCAATAAAACAAAAATAAATTATTTAAAGGTGAGAGGGAGGATAGAGGAACTATGAATGGCAAATTATCATTTGTTGAGGCTGTGTGATAAGTATATATGGCTTTACTAAACCATTCTCTTTACTTTTGAGTCGATTTACAATTTTTCAGGATAATATGATGAACATGAAAAAGTAGCATTGGATTGGCACGCAGATGAACAGGTGATAGAGCCTCCAGAATCCTGTCCCATAGAGCTGTCCACAAATCTCTGCAGTTGGAGATTTAGTCTGAAAAACATTTTAAAACATTGCAAGCTAAATATCTAGAAAATGCTATTTTTAATCATAGTAAAACACCTATAAAAAGTTTAACCTTTGCCGGACGCGGTGGCTCACGCCTGTAATCCCAGCACTTTGGGAGGCTGAGGTGGGCGGATCACAAGGTCAGGAGATCGAGACCATCCTGTCTAACACGGTGAAACCGCCGTCTCTACTAAAAAAAAAAAAAAAAAAAAAAAATACAAAAAATTATCCGGGCGTGGTGGCGGGCGCCTGTAGTCCCAGCTACTCGGGAGAATGAGGCAGGAGAATGGCGTGAACCCGGGAGGCGGAACTTGCAGTGAGCCGAGATCGCGCCTCAGGACTCCAGCCTGGGAGACAGAGCAAGACTCCGTCTAAAAAAAAAAAAAAAAAAAAAAAACAACAACAACAACAACAACAGTTTACTCTTAAACATAGTAACTTCCTGCTACAGCCACTATAACATGGATTATGCAATATACAATACGTAATGAATTGTACACAAGAATTAACTTGCTTTTTTGTGTGGGTAATGAGATAGATCGATGTCTGACAATATCTTTTTTTCTTTTTTTTTTTTTTTTTTTTTTTTGAGATGGAGTTTCACTCTTATTGCCCGGGCTGAAGTGCAATTGGTGCGATCTCGGTGCACTGCAACCTCCTGCTTCAGCCTCCGACTAGCTGGGATTACAGGCATGTGCCACCACACCCAGCTAATTTTGTATTTTTAGTAGAGACTGGATTTCTCCATGTTGGTCAGGCTGGTCTCAAACTCTCTACCTCAGAGAAGGTGATCCGCCCACCTTGGCCTCCCAAAAGTGCTCGGATGGGATTACAGGCCTGAGCCATGTGCCCGGCCTAACAATATCTTATTTAAAAAAAAAAAAAAAAAAAAAAAAACGAAAAACAACAACTAGGAGGCTGAGGCACCATCTCCTGAGTCCAGGAATTCGAGGTGGTAGAGAGCTATGCTTTTGCCGCTGCACTCCAGCCTGGAGCCTGGAAAATAAAATGAGATCCCACCTCTAGTCCTTTTCATTGTGAGCAGTTACATACCAAGATCCGTTGTCTAATAAAGCCATTTTTAGGGGTGGGGGAAGGAACATGTCATTTGAATTTTTTAAAAAAAGAAAAAGTGTGTGTGTAGGGGAATGGGTGTGTGTGTGGGTGTGTTTGTCTATTTGGAAGAGATCTAGAGTCAAACATAGAAAAGGAATGAAAATACTAGAGGAAAACATGATTTTTTAAAAAATCACAGGGGAGGGAAAGCTTTTTAAGGATGACAGGAAACTCTGAAGCCATAAATAACTAGTATGTTTGCATACATTAAGTAACAATAATAATAATAATAATAATAATGATGCAAAATAAGTCTAGGGAAAATCCTGAATTACATTAAAGGCAAATATCAAACTGGAAAATAATATATAAAATATTTACAGCTTATATCCAAGGAAAAGAGATAATGTTTTCAACAAAAGAAAAGCACAACATATTATAAGAAAAAGTACAGTACAAGAGAAACATGGTCTAAGAATGTGAATAGGCAGAAATACACACACTCAAATGTCTCTTATACCCAAACTAGCTTAATCTAACACTTATCAATACGCCTCATAAAAATGGAAAATAGAGACTTAAAAAATGTTACATTGCAGAGAAAAAAGTAATGGATAATGTACTGTATCAGTATGCATAACCTCAAAATTTGCTGATGGAAGCACACATTTTTAATCAGTTTGAAAATATCGATTAAAACTAATGCACCTAGATTTTGACCACAATTTCATTTCAGTGTATTCATACTTGCATATGTATATATGCGTATACTGTCATTTATACTACGTGCATGTATATATAACAAGGGTTTTCACTGCAACATTATATACTAGCAACCTAATTGTCAGACTTTAGGGAATTAGATACATAAATCAATCAAAAAACTGAATACTATGCAGTTATTAAAAATAATAAGGCCTTTCTATATATTCTGATGTCAAACTTTCCCCGAGACGTATTATTAAATTAGAAGGGAAAAATGACAAGGCAAGTGGAAACACAGTACTGGCATGTCTATGAAAAATTCATGTAATATTCCTGAAAGAACACACAAAAAGCTAATAATAATGTAGGGGACAGGGTATTGGGAGGAAAGATACTCACTTTTTATTATATACATTTCTTGTTTCTTTTGAATTGTGTCATATGCATATATTCTCTATTCCATACCTTAAATTTAAAAACTGAATAGTACTACTGAGAGGTTGGTGAGGACTAGAAAAAGAAAAATAATCTCATTCTATTCTGACATTCTTCACTAAGCCCTGATACTTAACATAGGTCTTTAGATGACTGCACCATAATTTTGGACCTGGTTTGAGATCTCTGCCTGGGAATCCCGGGTGCCTGAGTCTGTGGCTTTTGGCTCCTGAGTTTGCGATGAAAGCTGGTCTCTCTGAAAACACAGAGGACCTCTAGGGGGCAGTGTTTCCTAGAGCTATGGCCAGCTTTACAGTTTCAGTTCTGGCTTCATTACCCTGATCTGATCACTGTACATTATATGTATCAGAATATCATTGTGTACCCCCTGACTATGTAAAATTATTATTTGTCAATTTAAAAATAAAATTGAAAAAAATGAAAAATACTCTCCAAGAGTAACCTTTTTACTACTATTACTTTATGTATTGAATTTGATCCCTGTTATTACAGTAACTTTTCTGATTTTTTGTGTTCATTCACTTATTTTTATTTAATTAATTAATTAATCTTGACTCTTCATCATTCAATTTGAATTTTGTGTCCATTCTTGCAGCCATGGAAGTTTTAAACCTCAGAGGTTTTAATTTCTCTTTTCCATCCTTTACTCCCCTTTATAGCTAGTTGGACTTTCCTTCCCTCCCTCTTTTTCCCCTCTGCTGGCTGATGCCTGTAATCCCTTGCCTGTTTTTTGCTTCCTCTTCATCTCGGGCCTCACTTTGTCATAGAGCAGAATGATGGTAAATAAACTCTTACTTAGGGTGAGGTTCCTAGCCATCAACATTTCCAGGAAACTGGCGGGGTGGGGCAATTGTCAGTAAGTATGCTCAAGACTCAGTCCTGTTACCAAGACATTCAAGAGAAGTGCATGAACAATTTAGCCTTCCTGAGATTTTAATTCATCTCAGTCCAACTCCCACTGTGTTTCTTAGCCCTATCATTTTGGTTGGAGAAACATTTCATAGTTTTGGTAGATTAGGTCCAAGTGACCTATATACTTTTCCCCAGTTGATGCTTTCAGTTTCTCCTAGTTAATATTATTCCTGTTTTACTTTTCATCTTGAATTAAATAAATTTCTTTTCTAAAGTCCTTATCTGGTCAATATTGTCCAATCAAATGCATAGGAATTAGACAATGAATATATGTATTTTATGTTTGTTGGTTAACTTAATTATTTATAATTTTTCACTCAACATATATTTAGCGAATATCTGCTAGAGCATTGCTAGTTAAATCAAGGTGATAAAAATGATCTAAATATGCAATTAATTATTTAAGCCTGACTCTTTTTTTTTTTTTTTTTGAGACGGAGTCTCGCTCTGTAGCCCAGGCTGGAGTGCAGTGGCCGTATCTCAGCTCACTGAAAGCTCCGCCTCCCGGGTTCACGCCATTCTCCTGCCTCAGCCTCCCGAGTATCTGGGACTACAGGCACCCGCCGCCTCGCCCGGCTAGTTTTTATTTTTTAGTAGAGACGGGGTTTCACCGGGTTAGCCAGGATGGTCTCGATCTCCTGACCTCGTGATCCGCCCGTCTCGGCCTCCCAAAGTGCTGGGATTACAGGCTTGAGCCACCGCGCCCGGCCCATATTGCATATTTTTTTAAACTGTTTATCTTCTATAAGTGTGTCTTAGGTCAGGTTTCCTGGAAACAGTTCATGAGATGAGGAATGACATGCAAGAGATTTGTTAAGGGAAGTGCTCATAGGAGACTGGCAGGGACTAAGGGAAGCAGGACGGAGCAGGGAAGGAAGCAAAACAAGGGTGTGAGCTCAGGCAAAGGCACTGAGAGGGTGGCTTCAGCCTGATCCTTCATAAGAGCTTTATGCCTCAGAGCTTCCCTATCCCTTGTAGCTTTGAGTCCACTGCACTGTCAGACATGGTCAAGCCCTGTCCCTAGAAAAGATAATTCCCAGACTGGTAGTGGCGTGGTATGGTATTTTAGTCTTGGATTTCTGACCTTGTACTCCACACAGTGACCTAGGACTGCTAAATATATATTTGTAAGAGAAATGAATGGAAAGTAAGTTAGTAGGGAATATCGAGGAGCTTAGACTCTAGTCAGAAGAAGATAATGAGGAGTGTGATGAAAGCGGAAAAAATAAATTGCTGCTGTAATTCAGAGGAAGAACTAAAGATGTGTAGTTCAGACCAAGTTGACCAAACTCATTGAGCACTCCAAATAACACATTGCTGGGGCACAGAATAGTCATCACATATTAATTGGCAGAGACATTGGCAACTGCAGAATTACAATTTGTCTTTTTGCTAGTGTCTTTTTTAAAGGGATTTTTTAAAATCAGAGATACTTCTATTGGAGACGAAATGGAATTATAGTATGACCCATTATCTCTTTTTACTTAGAATAAATACAAATGACCCATTTTTATAAAGGTAGTTTACTCCATTAACCAAAACACCTCCATCAACATTTGGTGGTTTATCTGACTACCTTAAGATATTAATCTATATTGCCTGATACACATTTTTCTGGATTTTTAGATTTAAGAACAAGGTGACTGTACAAGTATTTATTTCCTTTCTGATAAGTAATCTGGAGAGATACCAGGGCCTGCAACTAAATAGTAGCATGTTTTTTAATCAATTTATCATTTCCAGGACTTAGTTTCCTCATTCATCTAAGGTGATTCCCTTTTACCTCACAGACTGGATTAGAACTTATAATTTGGACTCCGGTAGTGTTACACATTTTTAAACCAATGCCTGATCCTGTTTAATTAAGAGATGAATAGATGGAAGATACTTCTGACAGACTGAACAGACACTCTCAAATGAAATCATGGAGGTGATACCACTGCATGTCTACGCCGCCTTGATAGAGGTATCTATCACTGGCTTCACCAGTAGTTTCTGTTTGGCCACTTCATCCAAGAAAGTCATAGTTGGAAAGATTGTCTAGTCAGACCCTTGAATTTTTTGCTTGAGACAATGGGAATATAGAGATGACAAGTTATGTGTCAGAGGACACAAAGTTAATGCAGGGAAGAACAGGAATTGTGTGTCAACTCTTAGACCTTGGCTCATTACCTTACGCAGGCTGCTCTCATGCAGAAGTGAAATATTTCTCTCCTGTAAGGTAAGATGGTCAGGAGCTTGTCTGCTTCAGTTCAATGTACTAAACTTTAACAAAACTAGCAAAATACTGCATGTTTAAAACATGAGACTAGAAATACAGATTTGTCTAAAGCAAAAATATTAATGAGTGCTACAGTTAGCAATATTATTAAATGTTTCCCCCTTTCTTCATTGAATTGTAGTATTATAGCCCTTTAGGTATATTTGACAGTTATCTAGATCTAGTTTAAATCTAGGATAGTAACTAAAATATATAAACTGGACTTTGCCTTAGGGCCTCCACATAAGAGGGCATAAATATTTTAAATGTGTAATTGTTATTTTAATTATTTAAAGGAATATATACATTTTTGAAATGTTTACATTATATTGGCCTTCTTTCAGCACATACACTCTTTCAACTGAGCTTAACCTGTAACTAGCAATAGCATAGGGTGAATAATATCCATCTGGGAACCACATCGTACATTAGAAAATCTATATAATGGTATGCCAAAGTTGTTAGGTGTGGCTCTGTGGGACTTCTAAGCAAACAAAAGAGGAATTCACAGTGTATCATGGTTGCATGACATTGCTTGTTCACTAACCTCTGTCTGGAATAAGGTTCCACTATTCTAAATTTGTTCCTTCTTACTCATCATGCAAACTTAAGCTGAGGTGATTTCTTAATATGGCACCAAAAGTACAAACAATAATCACAACAGAAGTAGATAAATTGTACTAAATCAAAATTAAAAATGTTTGTGCTGCAAATGGGACCATCAAGAAAGTGAAGCAACACCTCAAGAATAGGAGAAAATATTTGCAAATCGTATATCTGATCAGGAACTTGTATACAGAGTTCATAAAGAACTCTTACAACTCAATAGTAGAAAAGTAATGCAATTTAAGAATGGGCAAAGGATCTGAATAGACATTTCCCCAAAGAAAACATGCAAATATTCAATAAGTGCGTAAAATACATGTTCGACATCTTTAGTCATTGGGGAAATGCAAATTAAAAACTCCAAGGAGATACCACTTTATATTCACTAAGATGCCTATGAACAAAAATAAGGTCAATAACAAGTGTTGAGGAATTGGAACCCTTATACATTGCCGGTAGTAATATAAAATGATGCAGCCACCTTGAAAAACTGTTTGAGAATTCCTCAAAAAGCTAAATATAGAGTTACAATATGACCCAGCAGTTTTACTACTTAGTGTACACTTGAGAAATAAAAACATACCTTCACACAAAAACTTGTACACATAAATGTTCATACAACAGTGCTCATAATACCAAAAAGTGGAAACAACCCAAATATCCATCAGTTGATGAATAGATAAATAAAATGTGGCCCATCTATACAATGAAATGTTATCAGCAATAAAAATAAATTAACTAATAATGCATGCTGCAAGAAGGATGAACCTTGAAAACATTAATCTATGTAAAGAAAGTAGTCATAAAATAAAACATTGTGCTTACTTCTGTTTATATAGAATGTCCAGAATCGGCGAATCCATGCATACATAAAGTAAATAGTGGTTGTTTAGGGGCTGGTGGCGTTGGGGAAAGAGTCAATGGCAAGAGATGATGAGTGAAAACTAATGTCTGCCGGGTTTCTTTTAGAGGGTACCAAAAGGTTCTAAAATCTGATTTTGGTGATGGTTGCACAACCATGTGAATATATTGAACACTGAATTGTAAAACTCTAGATGGGTAGGTTGGATGGTATGAATGAAATCTCAATAGTGATTGCAGTGAAGCCATTAAAAAAAATAAAAACCTGGCCGGGTACGGTGGCTCACGCCTGTAATCCTGCCACTTTGGGAGGCTGAGGCGGGTGGATCACAAGGTCAGGAGTTCAAGACCAGCCTGGCCAAGATGGTGAAACCCCGTCTCTACTAAAAATACCAAAAAAATTAGCTGGGCATGGTGGCGGGTGCCTGTAATCCCAGCTACTCGGGAGGCTGAGGCAGAGAATCGCTTGAACCTGGGAGGTGGAGGTTGCAGTGAGCTGAGATCGCGCCACTGCACTTTAACCTGGGTGACAGAGTGAGACTCCATTTCAAAAAATAAAATAAAATAAAATAAAATAAAATAAAAGCCTTACTCTTAGTATAGCCTCTAGAATAGTTTCTCTGAAACTCAATTTGAGCTCATTTTCCTTTCTTTTGGTTGCTTGTGCTTATATTTATGTTGGCATATAAATTCCTCATATGTCAATCTTTTCAACTAAACTCATAAAGTTCCTCATGATCAGAGACAAATTCTTCTTTATTATTACTATTGTTTAAAAATCTTTGCCAGGGTCTGGCGTAGGTAGAATACAATGAACTTCACCGTATTATCCTTTACATTCAAACAGGCTTTTGGTATTATTTCAAAAAAATATTTAATATTAAAAGTGGCTATGGACAGGAAAAATCTCTCCCTAAATGTTTGAAAATAAATATAAATTTTAATAAGGCAAAGGTTCCACCTTGAAAGTGTGAATGATAATAAATTATAAGAGAAGACAATCAATATTTACATACAGAAAGGGACAAAATGTACCAGGCCATTAATATGATTTTATGAAGCAAAAATCAGATCAGCCTCATTTTACTTTCTTCTTATAAGGATCTTATAATTCCAAAAAAAAAAAAAAAAAAAAAAAACCCTTATGACTATTTTATCTTTCGTTAAAGCACCATTAAGCTTTTCAAACACTGTGAGTTTGCTCTGACTTTTCCTTGCCTCAGTATACTTGAGCAAAAGAGCTGGATTGAACCACTAAAATCTTGTTATTCAAATATTATCATATGGTTGTACTGAAATATTCCACTGTCATCCTGGTTTCATTAATAATATCAGAATATAATTTGACATGAATTTT
The DNA here is from genome assembly GCF_024542745.1 of Macaca thibetana thibetana. Taxonomy (NCBI): domain Eukaryota; kingdom Metazoa; phylum Chordata; class Mammalia; order Primates; family Cercopithecidae; genus Macaca; species Macaca thibetana. The sequence goes on from NC_065584.1 coordinate 60,369,113, forward strand.
GAAGACGGCTTTAAGTAACAATTATGAGTTGATTTTGTGTTCAAAATTATGCTTGAGAAAAATAGAAAGTCCCTTACCTCAGTGATTTGCAAGATTTTTTTAAACTGAACTCTTTCTTCAACCAAAATCTTATTAAAAATCTAGCATATAAGTCAGAAGAACAGAGATGTTCTGCTTATCAGGGAATAAAAAGGGGGTCAAGAGACCCAACCCATGGCCACCATCATCTCCTGGGATACCTCCAAAGATTGCTTCAGGCTCCTTAGAGTAAAAAATCACTGCCTTAGTTGAGTAGAAAGTAGGCCTATGCATTTCCCTGCATCTGAGGAGTTGTATTTTTTTATAGTAACCAATTACTTTCAGCTAAGCTAATTTAATGGCATTTCGCTAACTGATTAGCAAACACCTATATCATATGTATATTGTTCTATAGATTTTTTAAAAATAGAAAGGTGTTAATAGGTTAACCGTGTGAAAACACACTGGTGTGATGAAAATAGCTATGGAATGAGTTGCATGAAATTTGTTACCAGTAATATTTAAAGTGTCAATTTTTGCAAATAGTTTCCTTGAAATAAAAACCTGAAGATATTTCTATAGTCGAATTATTTGTATTCCCTTTTCTTCTTCATTAAAAGCCCAATTGGAGTACGGGAAAAGAGTGGAGTAATAGCTGATATGGGGATTGCTTCTAACCCTGGATGTGAGTTTCAGAGTGGGTGAAGGGAGTGAACAGATCCATCCTGGAAGGGCAGAGGATAGATGAGAACCTTTCCTTCCCTTCCTCTTTCAACTCCCCCTCCCATCTCCTTCTTCTTCTCTTGACCATGATTTTAATCTCTATTTCTATCTTGTTCTCTCTCCTTTCTTCTGGTGTGACATACCTGATATCAGAGATAGCTTGGCCATTCACCCACAATGAAACCTTCAGTAAGACCTTTAGCTTTGACTTCAGTTTCTTCATTTGTGCAATAGGGATAATCATGATGCCTCCCTCATGGGGTTGTGTGATGATAAGTGAGGCAGCCCGTCGAAAGCACCTGGCAAAGTACCTTGCATGTAGTTAGGTCCCAGTGAAATTAACAATTACTCTTTCATTAGTTGTTTCCTTTCCCTCTGTCTTCCCTTAAATTTCATTTTAATACTTAATGTGTTGTATTTCTTATTTATACTTAACTAAAGAAAAAAAATGCTAAGCATTTTCATTTGACTTTTTCAAGGTTTTGGTTTGAGGATACTTTCATGAAATAGCATGTAAAGGAAAAGCAAAACATTGTTTATGCATATCTAGAGTGTCAAAACTGGGGTGTACACAATAGTAAACTATCTACTAAAAAGTGATTTTCAGCATACTGTGACTTACCAAGAGTGAAGTCCTAGATTAAAACAGTTTTTCTGGAAGTTGGTCACCACAATTGAGAAAGAAAATTATTTTAGAAATCCAGAAGAAAGTAAGGAATGAATATTTGACATTTGAGAAATTGTTTATAAACAAAATTTTACTGATAAAATCATTTATACAATTTTAAAGTGTTTTATCTATTTTCTAACATTATTGATGTTGTATGTCTAAAGGGAGAAAAGAATAGTCTCTGTAACTTAAGTGACTTGTTATAGATCAGGAGGTGCAGAGCCAGCCACAGGAATGGGACTGGAACTCTGACATTTATCATTCCTACTGCTGTTTGATGACTCCTTTCCAGGGCAATGAGTGCTCCCAGCATCTTTCAATTCAGTCTGCTTTTCCCCAGGGTTCTACTTATATGCATTTCTCATTCTCTGCTACAGAGTGAACATTTGCAAAAGAGCCTGGAACCACATTTTAGACTTTTACATTTCAACTTTATTTTTATCCTTTTCAAAAAGAAAAAACACACACAAACTTTTAGTTGGCCAACAGACTTGCTCGCACTGTACTTTTGTAGGTTTTTTCTGTTCAAAATTAGTTGTGGGGAAATAGGACACAATTGCATTAGAGATTTTCAACTAATTGTGTTTAAAATATTAAAAATAAAGAGAAAGAATTCGAAGGTGAAGCTGTTGCTAGTATTGGAGTAGCACTACTGCAAAGGCAGGCAGAGCTAAAACTTTGGGGGCAGGAAAGGATTGGGGTGCAGATACGGAGGTTTGGGAGAGTTTTTAAGTTCCTCTCTCTGATAATAAGACACTAAAACCTTGCATTGGCTACTGTCAGAGCATATGCATTCAAGACTAAAGTTAGTAATCCCACACAGGAAAGAAAATGGCAAACAGACAGAAGAGGAGGAGTAACTTCCTTTTAACTTTCCCTGGAAAGCTTCTAGGGACAGCTTCAATCCTGCTAAGTATAGATTTTCCCTGCAGGATTGCGGTTAGAGGAAATCACGTGAGTAAACAAGCCTCTTTTGTTTTGAAAGTCAAATCAAGACATATATTTCTAGGTCTTTCTATTATTTTGAGAGCATATTCACACGTGTGCTCACGTGCCCACACACACACGCATAACAGTGCACGCTTACATGCAGCCTATTCCAAGCATAAATTAAAATGTATTCGTAGTTTTCTTGCAGTGATTATCACTCTCCTATAAAATATTTAAGAAGTTTTTGTATTTTTCCGTCACTATATTTTGTCCTACAAACACTGTAAAAGAGCTTCTTCCCATCACCCTCCTCATCTCATGCCACCTTGTCAATTGAGCCACACATAAACCAAGAAGAGATGTAAAGTGGTATTACCATTCCTTTTCCCCATTAACATTAATCTATATGTTTTAAATATATTTGGGTCTTTTTATTGTATGTTCTTCTGTTAAATCATAGCAACTGAAACTACTTTCTGAGTTCTCACATGGCAGATACAAATATTACCCACATGAATATTAATGCTTCTCTTCTCAGTTATGCCACTTCAAGATGACTGGCAGTCTCTAGTTTATGGAACCACTTGATCCTGTCCTATTAGGCACAATCAGGATTGCACATACATGCAGTAGAAAATTCTGGTACTCTGGAAAGTAAGTAGAAAAAAAAATCACTACCTTTTTTGGAGCACAAATAACAGTTTAAGTGTCTGATATTGTTTAATGGAAAAATCCATGGTACAGTTCAAACTAAATGAAATAATGATGTAAGTTAGGGCGCTCCTTCAAACAGCATCTTAAGTAGATATTATGTACTTCTGAGTTCAACCCCACAGCAGCCATGCAGCCTCAGAGCTTGTTATGGAATTTCATATTCTTTTAATGGAAATGGCTCCACGCTGTGATTTCACTTTTCCAACTGTGGCAGTAATAGTTAGTAATCAAGTCATAATGTAATAATCACAACTACAGGGAAATGCTGGCTGATGTAATGGGCTGCAAGGGGAAAAAATATTGGTGTTTTTCCAGACTTTATTTCATCAGTCTTTTTTGTCACATGTTGAAAGAATCTTAAGTGTATAGATGAAAACAGCCCCTCAAAGGTGCCTTACACAGAGGATGCTATATCACTTGCTTATTTCTACTGAATTTTTCTCATCTCAGTACTCACAAAGATGTCATAAACTTGAAATTTTTATGTTAAAAATCTGAAAAAAAAACATTATGCTCTGAGTAAGAGCCTAGAACTTTCCTAATTCTAGAGTCTGTCATATACTTTACTGATACTTTAATGAAGCAAGGATCAACAAAGCATATTTATGTTGTATAGCTTGCAATTACTTGAATTTTTTCAAAATCTGATTATTTTTGATGTTTCAGGAAATTTCATAAACAATGCTACTTGCTGGTTAGAATGAGTTATTACTGCTGCTGCTTTGATTAATGATGGTCTCCTAAATTTTCAATGAAGACACAAAGTCCTCTGATTTAGAAATACAAATTATACACTTATTCTATGAAAACTATCTTGTCTAGTATTTTTACTTTTGGATAAGGAAACCGGTACCTGAGAAAGTAACTGACTTTATGTTCTTCACATACAGAATGGTATGAATGAATATAGTTAATGATGATAATGGATCATTTCGAAGGGCCTATAGCTTCCCTTTTATAAGAACACATATATGACATAGCTTCACCAAAGAAAATGTTTAGGGAAGGGCCCATGAAGTCCTACTACATATAGTACTAGGCGATGATCTTAAGGATGACAGAATATTTTCCTAAACTATATCCCTCAACTAACCTTAACTATTGTACTTAATTGCCAAGTCCTACCATTGGAGGCTTCCTCAATCTACAGAGATTTTTTTTCTCCTCCTCAGTTTTACCCAGGTATTAACAAGTAGGACTTAGCTCACAGTTAGCCTTACTTCACCGTACTCTGTGAAAACTTTATAATCCCAAAAGTGTTAATATGTTTACAGAAAAATTAAAGCGTATTTATTTAATTCATATTTTGGTATGACTCTATTGCATATGGCAGCATGTATCCTTTAACACTGATTTCCATTAACATTGCCAATAATTTATCTACTCCTAGAACTCATGCTTCATTAATGCCAAGAAAACAGTTTATCTGCTCATAGAGTTCATGCTTCATGAGTGCCAAGAGTGTTTTGGACATAGTTTGGAGTTGAGTTATCATAGTATCATCAGATCATCACAGGGTAGACATAACTGTGCAACCCAAGGTGCATCTGTGTTTCTAAAGGATACATAATTATAAGGTTTTGGCACCAAAGAGGTCAAAATTACATCTAGACATACGACAGTAAAACACTTCAAGTTTTCAGAAATGGAGGGTTTAGAAGCATTTGCCACCTTGCTTTCTCATTATTATAGGATTTCAAGATGGAATGTGTCTGAATTCTAGTCCTGACTATTGTTTGTATTCCTGCCTTTTCTGTTTTTTAAATATTTGATAGAATCCAGCCATTTGTTCTTTTAGTATCATTCTTTTTAAAATAAATTTTTGAAAATTATTTTTATAATGAAGTTGCCTGTATATAAAAAGGAAATAAGGGCCGGGCGCAGTGGCTCACACCTGTAATACTAGCATTTTGGGAGGCTGAGGCGGGTGGATCACCTGAGGTCAGGAGTTCAAGATCATCCTGGCCAACATGGTGAAACCCCATCTCTACTAAAAATACAAAAAAATTAGCCAGGCGAAGGGGCGCACGCCTGTAATCCCAGCTACTCAGGAGACTGAGGCAGGAGAATCGCTTGAACCCGGGAGGCGGAGGTTGCAGTGAGCCAAGATGGCGCCATTACACCCCAGCCTGGGCAACAAAAGCGAAACTCCGTCTCAAAAAAAAAAAAAGAAGAAAACGAAGTTAGATGTTTTGAGGTTGCATAAGTAGGTTGTAGCCTTTGTCCTATTGTGTTAGGTACTTAAGCTCATAAGCAAAATAATGTTTAAAACTCAAGGGAAGGGCAGAAAGAACGTTGCTCAATACTACCAATAAATGTTTGTTAATCAAACCATAACATTTTGACCCTAATGTTGAGCACCTAGAAAGTATATCTTTGACGTACTAAAGAACTTGAAATTATTTTAAGTGCTTTACATTTTGTTCAGAAAAATAAATCAAATTATTAATCATTTATATCATTCATAATGAGTAATACCAGTAAAAATAACACGAAGCCAACAGTGGACAAAATTTAAGTTCAAAAATTGTAGAAGAAAAAAACAATTGGCCGGGCGCGGTGGCTCAAGCCTGTAATCCCAGCACTTTCGGAGGCGGAGACGGGCGGATCACAAGGTCAGGAGATAGAGACCATCCTGGCTAACACGGTGAAACCTCGTCTCTACTAAAAAAAATACAAAAAAAAAAAAAAAAAACCTAACTGGGCGAAGTGGCGAGCGCCTGTAGTCCCAGCTACTTGTGAGGCTGAGGCAGGAGAATGGCGTAAACTCGGGAGGCGGAGCTTGCAGTGAGCTGAGACCCGGCCACTGCACTCCAGCCTGGGCGACAGAGCAAGACTCCGTCTCAAAAAAAAAAAAAAAAAAAAAAAGAGAAAAACAATTGAGAGAAGATTGTGTTTTCTATGGGATTTTCAAAATGGCATGTGTGTGTTCATTAGAAGTAACCTATAAAAACAGATATTATTCAGATATGCATACACTTAAAACATTATTTCCAGAAAATAATTGAAAAATTAAATTATTGTGACAAATTTTCTATTTGCCATTTGTGACATGAGAAATTAGGAATCAATAGTCGCAGTGACCGGAAAAGAAAAAAAAAAAAAGACATAAGTAACAATTAAAAATTGGATATGGACAAAATTAAATCAATGAGTCAAATTTTTTATATCATTAACATTAGTTATGATGGATACAAATGAAAATATTCAACAAAATGAATTTTAATGGAATTTAAAATCATTTCATTTCCTTCCCAAGTGATTAAATTGGCTTTGTGATCTTAATTTTAAAGACTTTTTTTTCACTTAAAATATTTCCACATTCATATAATTATGATTAAAAACTGTGTATTTACCAAAAAAAGATCATATCTTGAGATCACAGTGGATAGGTCAAAATAGCTTTTACTGTGTCATTTCCCTACCCCACGTTTGTGTCTATAGAGATGGTTAGATTCTTAACAAGGACAGTGTTACCAGGTACTTCATGTAATCATCCCTTTTTAATCCTCAGAATAAACTCATCAATTCATTCAACAAATGTTTAGTGATTACCATTACTATGTAAGCCACTATATCCAAAGTTAGATATATAGACAAAAATAAGACAGACATGGTTTCTGACTTCAGAGAACAGGAAAATTAGGAGTTAGTGTTCTAAGTGTTCTCAATGGGGTTGTTCTGGATAACATGAAGGCAGAGCATCTCTCCTAGACTTTGAGATTCCAAAAAGGCTATCCATAGAGAGTGAAGTTGAAAGGTGAATAATTAATCAAATTAGAGTGGAAGTGTTAGAGAAGAGTAGGAGCAGAAGATTAGCACCTCAGGCAGAGAAAATTACTTGTTCAGAAGCTAGATGGTAAGAGCTTGACACCTTCAGAGAACCAGAAATTGGTCACTATAAGAGGGGAAAATGTAATTCCAGAGACTGAAGCGATTACAGGGAACAGATCCTGAAGAGCTGAGGAAAATCTACATAAGGACTTTGGAGTTGAGTCCTCTCTGAAATACTTTAATTATGATATTGACAGAATCAGATTTTAATTTCAGAAAGATTATTCTGGCTACATACTAAAGAATGGATGAGCATGAGGGAATAGTGGCAAGATGAAAGGGAAGGAGACCAAGTAGAAGACTCATAGTTACTTTGGTCAGATATAATGGTGGCCTGACCAGGGTAGCGGCAGTGGAGATGAACTTGTCTGAGACTTATTTTGGAAGTATAGCCTATGGGATTTAGTGATTGAGTATATGTAGGGAGTGAAGGACTAGACCAAATTAAGTAAATCTGGGGTTTCTAGTTTGAACACTGGGTAGACAGAGGACAGGTGAGTAGAGATAATATGACAATAAATGTTCTGGAGTAAAGAATGGGCTTGGGAGTTAGGCAGACCTGGGTTTGGGTTCCAGTTTTATCCCTGCAATAATCTGGGCTACTTAGTCTATTTAAACTACATCTGTTTGTCCACCTATACATTGAAGATAAGAGGTACCTTCCTATTTGGCTGTGAGGATTAAATGAGGTAACATATAAAGATTATATGACCTCATTTAATCCTAGACCCATGCCTTGCTCATAGTGTTTGCAATTAATAGCATTAGTTGTAATAACAGTTGTAAAGATTTGTGGAGGCTAGAGATTATGATTTCCATATATCTTACATTGTAGGCATTGTGATTTGTGATTTGGTTTTTGAAGGTCTGAAGAGTGCTTGATTGGAAAATTTTAAACTTCTGTGTTATTGGAACTTGGGCACATTAGTTTAGTTGGTATTAACATGGAAGACCTCTAACGTGAGATAAGATTATAGTAATGTCACCACCCCTCACGGTGTAGTTGTGATTTCTCTAGGAGTTTTCAGATTTGGCTGGTCAGTTTTTAAATAAAATAATTTTATCCTATGATAAGCTAATCAGTTAAAAAAAATGCAACTCCCAAAACAAAGTTAAACACTGGCTTCCACAATAATGTCAGGTTTATGACATTACATTTAGGGTCTTCTCCATGAGCTTAAAAGCAAATAAGATAGTAGAATACTCAAACTACCATCAATAGAAAATAGACCAACCAATGAAAACTCTCTAGAATGTTTTTTATATGGATATTTAAAATATGAACTTTGCTATCACGGAGAGACATATGATATTAAATCGTGATTAACTTTATAACACAGGGAGTGATGTGCTAGAGCCATCTCTTAATGGCCTGTGAAAGATTATTCTTAAACACAATGACTATTACAAATTAAATTACATGGTGTTACAATTAAATATATTAAAACCAAATGTAATACATATTCAAAACTAATCACTTCATAATTCTTTTACTCTATTACCAATGCTCTTGAAATTATTTATGTCTACTGAATCCATACGATGGAAATGCTCTGTAATGATGTACTGTGCATCTCTTCCTAACTCTGCATTCAATGCCATTATAGTGGTAATTTGAAAACTGTCCTGTTGAGAATATTTCATCATAGAAATTGGCAAATGCTACAAATCAAAGCTTTTTGTTTTGCTTGGTGTGATTTGTTTACAGAGCTAGTTGTTAAACATTTACCAGCATAACACTGAACATAGGTACCTTCTTACAGCAACATTAAAAAATAAAATCATGTTCTCACTCATAAGTAGGAGTGGAATGATGAAAACACATCGACACAGGGAGGGGAACATCACATGCCGGGGCCTGTCTGGGGGATGGGAGGCTAGGGGTAGAATAGCATTAGAAGAAATATCTAATGTAGATGACAAGTTGATGGGTGCAGCAAGTGACTATGGCACATGTATACCCGTGTAGCAAACCTGCACATTCTGCATATGTATTCCACAATAAAAATAAAATAAAATAAAAATAAAATCATAAAATTTTTAGAGAAAAAAATCACAAATATTTTTCAAAGTTAAAGTGAAAGATATTGACTAGAGTCAATGCAATGAAAAGCCCTAATTACTAAGAAAGTATTTTAAATTATTTGACACTTCCTTAGAAGGTAAGACTTGGAAGTAGAAAACTTAGTTCAGCCCTAGACTGTAGATAAGGCTTAGAGTACATTGGATGTCGAAAGTCTTCTTTAAAAGTATCCTCTTTGGGTAATGCCATAGAAGACCAAATTTACTGTGTTGCAAAAATATGCTTTAAGAAATGGTTGAAAAATTAAAGTCAACCCAATATTTTTAGCCTACCTGGAGGAAATACTTATGAATTTTAGTAGTTTTGCTCTTTTATAATTTTTTGTTTCTTATCTTTTACTGATGATGTCTATAGTGATATGATCCATTTGCCAAAGATTTTAGAGCAGAAAAACTCATGAAGAAATTTTCAGTAGTATGTGATTTATTAATGAGTTCATTATAGATGGGTTTCAGAAGTACAAATACAGGACAGATTTCAAAACTAATGCCTCTCTGCTTCTTGAAAACAATTGCAGTTATTAAATTATTACACAAGGACACGCTGACTTAAATAGCCTTAATTTTCTTCATGGGTTTGAGAAATGGTAATGGGGTAAATTCTGTGATAAAAAAAGTGGTTTGAATATCATCATTTTAGTGAAACCTGTTACATAACGGAACATGACTTTGAAAGCTTGTACTGCTCCACAGATGGAAGCGTGGTCACAGGTTGGTGCTTGTTGGGGTTTTCGAACTTAGAGTTGAATTGTTATTTTTGGTAAAAATTGTAAATGACAAATGGTAAAAATTAGGGTAAAATTAATAAATTAATTTTTCATCTTGATATAAAGAATAGCAAAAAATGTTGACTTACAAGTGAGTATTTGTCAAGGCAAATCATCTTCTGACAACTGCAAGGCAAATGTGATGCTTTTGCTATTCAGATGTGATCACCACCATGAAATGAAGCCTGAGAGTTGGCCTAAGAAAATCCAATGCAGATTAATCTATTGGAACTTTCTAGCTCTTTGCATGTATGACAATCACAGTAATGGTCATAAAATAAAGAATATCATCAGTTGTCCTACCCTATAATAGGGATATAAATATAATAAAATTAAATATAATAAAAATGTCCTACCCTCATTTTTTAATGAGGACTCCACTGAAACACTAAAAAACTAGTAGTAGATCAAAGACTTTTCTGATTCAAAAGATAATCCTTCAGCCAGAAAATATAAATCACACATTTTCTAAGAGAAGCTTGAAAAATATTGCTTCATATTACTCTATAGTTGTGTCCTGAATACTTTTCTTAGGTGATGAGATCATAAGGCTTTTGGGGATAGGGGATGGGTGACGGTGGTGGGGGCGGTGGAAACAAAGTAACAATTTATAATTTGAATCCACATACCTAAGTAAATCTAGGTTCTTAAGATTGTGAGACATGAAACATAAAGGAGGAATTTCCAATTTATTGACCCAACTATGCAGTGCCAGATTGAACTTAGAAAACTTAAAGTCATAGCATCTTAGAAACTGGATGTCACCAGGACAATACAGCCAGACTGGCAGGCAGGCAAAGGCAAGAATTACCCTGCTAAATTTGCCTTTGTCCAGGATCTACCCCACAGCCTGATAGGCCCTAAAACTCAAACTTTGCAATGAACTAGGGAGGCTGACTCATGCTGAAAAAACTCACGATAATTTTAAGTTTATAAGCAGAATGATGATTAATTTATGTATTATGATCCATTTACCTGCCGAAGAGGTAGTATCATTCTTTGGCTATGACTTTTTTTCCTTGCTAGAAAGCTGTAAGGAAAGCCAAATTTTAATAAAGAGAGATAGATATAGGATTCGCATATAATGATATTAAGCTTTGAAATCTATTCTCTTCATCTCCATGAAAGTGAAGTCCAAGACACCAGGGCCTGTCAGGCCAAATATTATGAACTTTTGGTCTTAACTTTCCTGTTCTGTATTTGAATAAGGTCTGCCATCTTTGTCTTTTGACTGTACTTTGCTCAAAACTTTCCCTATTGAACTTCTGTTCTTCAGTTTGATGGCCTAGGTGGTGTTGCCCAAGCAAATTCATGGAGCAAGAGAGAAAAACATCAGAATTTCCATTGGTGCCTATTTGCATCATTTTTCTATTTTATATATATTTTACAATGCACATACTATTTTATAGTAACATCAAACAGTGTATAATGTAAATTGAAGGGGTGGCCTGCCCCTCCACACCTGTGGGTGTTTCTCGTTAGGTGGAACGAGAGACTTGAGAAAAGAAATAAGACACAGAGACAAAGTATAGAGAAAGAAAAGCGGGGCCCAGGGGACCGGGGCTCAGCTTACAGAGGACCCACGCCGGCCCCGGTCTCTGAGTTCCCTTAGTATTTATTGATAATTATCTTTACCATCTTAAAGACAGGGGAGTGGCAGGACAATATAAACAAAGAAAAAAGAGGAAATCGGCAGTAAGACATATGAACAAAAACCTCTGTGACATGAATAAGTTCAAAGGACAAAGCTGTGCCTTGAGATGCATATGCAAACATCTCCATAAACATTTTGGCAGCATAGTTTCAGTCTATCACATGGGGAGAAACCTTAGACAATACCTAGCTTATCTAGGAACAAAGTCACACCCTGCACGCCCAAAATCCATTAAACCTTGAGTTACCACAGCACATGTCTCTTGCAAGGACAAGGTTGGGGGTAGGGTCACAGACTAACAGCATCTCAAATACAGAACAAAATGGAGTCTCTTATGTCTACTTCTTTCTATATAGACACAGTAACAGGCTGATCTCTTTCTTTTCCCCACAGTAAATTTTGTGTCAGTCACTGATCTAAGGGCTTTAAACACATTCGATATTTGGGATAGCCTTGCGAGAAAAATACAAATAAAGCCAAGATTAAGTCATGTTAACTCATCGAGAGTGGAGGAGCTGAAAATTCAAAACCAGGTTGTCTGACTTGAAATTCCATGCTTTTAACCACTACACCATTCCCACAATGGTCTCTAAGTATAATCCATAGATGAATGAATACACACATATTAGTGAACAATATGTATTGATAGGGTTATATAGGTGAATCCATTTGTCAGCCTTAGCCTGTTTTCTGATTTGAAAAACTCTTTTGCATGTCTGAGTGTCAGCTCTCTGATCTGCTTGTCGTAGCCTGCTTTTGTAGTTGAAATGTCTGTGGGTAATCACAGCTCTCTGTTTACAGCCACTACTGTGTGTCTGGATTCTGGAAGTGACCACCTGGCATCACCTTTATAATCTTAAGATCACTCCAGCAACATTTAGTGTCACTACAGACTTAATGAGTGTTGCTTTCTTTATAACTAATTCAAAGACCATTGAGTTCCCCACTCTCCCTGTTTACTGTGCAAAAAATTATCTGCAGATTATACAGTATAGTGCACTATTTCCTAGGTTGCTGGTTTAGTTTACTCTCATTTATCTCCATCACACAGGTGGGCTCATAAGACAAGGAGGCCCTCATTTAAGGAAAGGGGTTAGTTTCTTTCATCTGGGCACGGTGAGCACCCAGACGCTTAAACATATGCAACAGACCAAGAGTAATTCAGAAAATAGCATCAAGTGTAAAGAGGAAAAACCTTTTTTGAAGTGAGATTTCTTCCTAAAGGTATTTTTACTGCTGTACTTGGCATCTTGTTAATAAAAATATTACTTAGGCTATTTCAGTTCTAGTCTTCATACTTGTGTAATGTAGCACTGTGTCTTAGGCCATCTGCTTTAACATCTTATGATATACCATTCTTTGCTGCTTTTAGCAGATGAATCTTTCAAACAACAGCTTATAAAATTTGATCCTTACTTATTGCATCACCTTTTTCCTTGTTAAAATCTTCTGGATATCCAAGATCTAATTGCACATTTCACTCTTGACCATGTGCTTGAGATGGAAACGGGATAATTAGTAAACGGAGATCATGCAGTCGTAAGATTCTAGCTAAATGCCAATTTATGTTCCAATTTGACTTTTTGTTTTGTTTTGTTTTAAATCTGAAGCCAAAGGTACCCTGAAAATGTAGGTTTGCTTGGGGAGTCAATTCAGTGACATCCAGTATCAGCTCTCAGTTTACAATGTGTTCAGACCCAGTCCATTCCCGTCAAATGTATGTTCAGAGAACTCTAAGAAGAAAGATGCTGATCTAAATGTTACAAGTACTATATAGACAAAAATTGTATTTTTTCAGTGTGGGTGTTGTCTATGCTGTTCAGTTTTTTCCTTTACTTATCTTTGTAATTTTTTCTATAATGTTTCTAAACCTTTAAAATTATACTCTGGGTACTGAGAGGAGAACAGGTACATTATAGAAACATTTTAAACAGCCTGAAGAACATGATATTGAGGAGACATCAAAAATGTACTGCTAGTTATAAATAAGACTATTTATTGTTTTTGATGGATTTGTCCTTCCTAACGATGTTTTTCCAAACCCTCTGAACCCTCTTAAGCCTACACAGCTTTCATTGTCATTGCTATGTGATATGACATTGAGGTAATTTGCTTTTGCTCAACTTTTATGCCATTCTTGTCCATATTATTAACTCAGTGGGCTAGAATGCTAACAACTTTAAATAGCCCATTTGTTGTCATAGTAACTGATATTAAAGCCAAATAAAATCTGTCTCTTGGATTCCACATTTAAATCTTTGCTGGTAGTTGCATTCTTTAGTAATGCTATGGACTGACCATAGTACAAGGTACTATGTACAAAGGGGATACATATTACAAAGCCACCCTGAAAATGTAGGTTTGCTTGAGGAGTCAATGCAGTGACATCCAGTATCAGCTCTCAGTTTACAGTGTGTTCAGATCCAGTCCATTCCTGTCAAATATATGTTCAGAGAACTCTAAGAAGGATGCTGATCTAAATGTTACAGGTAATATATAGACAAAAATTGTATTTTTTCACTATGGGTGCTGTCTATGCTGTTCAGTTTTTCTCCTTTACTTATCTTTGTAATTTTTTCTGTAATGTTTCTAAACCTTTAAAAATTACACTCTGGGTACTGAGAGGAGAACAGGTACATTATAGAAAGTCTTTCAAGAGAGACACCTTCTGGGCACATCTTATTATCAGCGCTGTGTCTTAGGTGACTTCTGTGTCCTTTAGAGGCTCAGTAAAGATTCCACCTCCTGCTTAAAGCTTGACTGTCGTCTTTTACTTCTCTTATGTCACTTTTTTTCCCCAAAATATATGCACTGCATTGAGCACACAAAATTTGATTATAGTGCTAGGGAATCTCAGAGAGAAAGCTGTCTATATACAAAAAACAAAACAAGTTAAATTTCCCTCATCTCACATATTAATTCATCTTGCATCAATTTAAAGATTCATTGCTCTCATCTGGACTTTGTACTCATTTTCTCCAGGCAGGTCAGTTTTTCACATATTCTTATATTTTGGGCCATGCTATCCTTTTTCTCCTCCTCTAAATTACCATTTTTCCATCTAGCACCATTTGAGACTGAATGAATTTTCTTAACTCCCTTGATCTCTGGAGATGCAGAGTTATTTTTTGTCTAGGCTCCCCATCCGCCCCCAGCTTCAAAATAAAAGAATATTCTCAGCAGCAGCTTATCTGTTGAATATGTATGAAATATCCTAGATGTTAGATCGTCTTGTCAAAGTCTCTTATATAATAGCTTGGTGGCAACATTGAGTCTTCTCCCTTCCCCCATATTTCTTCAACTAGACCTCTTTCTGTTCTAAATATGCAACATCCTGCTCAGCCCCTGGGTCCCGCTCTACTCTCTCAGTTTCTAAAGCCACTTTTCTTCTGAGTTCCTATTTTATATATAGCCATTCTTTTCAGCCACATCTAGTATAGTGCAAAATGTGTACCAATGGAATATTAGTACTATGGGTTGTCAAATAATATCACAAGAGAAAAGTGTCCTGTGTTCAAATTTGATTTAGAAAGCCTGTGTTAAACAAGCCAAACAGGTTTCTTTACCAAAGAACACCCATATGTTCATTATATGCCAACAATGAACATTGTGAGTTTTTTAAGGGGAAAAGCAAAAGTAGCATTTCTCAAACATATCTTTTTGGTACACATTTTAGGACACTTATTTATAGGATTGGTTATTTTGATTTGCTTGTTTTAAAGTACAGGCTTCAAACAAGGGTATGCAAGTAGAAGTATATTTTTAAGGAATCAACCTAAATATCTACAACCTGTATGTGTATAGTTTCCTAAAATTGATCTGCTTCAGAAAGAGTTGATGAGATTTAAGTTCTCCTCCCCCACCCATTATAATCACTCTTATCTCTTTATAAAAGAGAAAAAAATCCACATACTGAGCAACCTTAATCATATTATTGGTACATTAGTCCATGGAAAACAACAACAACAATAACAACAACAACAACAAAACACTCCAGGGCACTAAACAAATGGAATTTGGTCTTGGTGCAGAAAACAGTAAATAGCTTTTAGGTTTGAGTAACAGATTCTTCTGCAACTAAGGTGGTTTTCAATTCTTTCTGTTTTCAACATAATTGAAGATATACCTAATAGAGTTTCAGCTGACAGGTTACGGGAAACAATTTTTGATTATTTAGTATGGCGCTGTATATTCTTTTTGTAGCTTGGAAGAATTTCCAGGAATTAAAATTTCCGTATTCTTATTATGTGAGCAAATTTCTCAGTTCTTAATTAGAAAAATGAAAAAAAAAAAAAAAAAGCAGCCTAGTGAACCCTCTGTTCCATTCCAGCAACAAGTGATGATCTTCCAAGTACATGAATTAATTGGAAAAAAAATAGCCTCATCCATCTGATTAACTGATGCATTTCCAATAAATACTTTTCACATTATATAATACGTTTATACTGTGTAAATCAAGTCTGTACTAATATAGTTTTAGTGATAAGATTCTCAGTCTCAAAAAACCTACATTTTCCCACTTCCCATGTGACTATGGTTTGGATTTGTGTCCCCATCCAAATCTCATGTCGAATTATAATCCCCAGTGTTGGAAGAGGGGCCTGGTGGGAAGTGATTGGATCATGGGGTGAGTTTCTTCCTTGCTGTTCTTGTGATAGTGAGTGAGTTCTCAGATCTGGTTGTTTAAAAGTGTGTAGCATCTCCCCCTTCACTCTCTTCCTCTTGCTCTGGCTATGTAAAATATGCCTCCTTCCTCTCCGCCTTCCACCATGATTGTAAGTTTCCTGAGCCTCTGCAGCCGTGCTTCTTATACAGCCTGCAGAACCGTTAGCCAAATAAACCTCTTTTCTTTATAAATTACCCAATCTCAGGTAGTTCTTTATAGCAATGTGAGGACAGACTAATACACCATGTAATATGAAATCATAATTAGTAAATGATTTTCTAGCATATGAACATATTACACGAAGATAAAATTCTGTGGAGAAAAGTGCCATGGAAAATGATCCAAGGAGAAAAAGAAATAACATAACATTTCTATTAAAGAAGGCATGTTTTCCAGTGAAAGATATTGAGTATCAGATTGTATATTCCATGGACCTATTTAAAGTGGTGATGTAACCATTTTACTTTCAAATCTCAGTAGCTAAAATGCATCTTTGCAACTAGTTAAACTTAGGAAAATAATATTAGATATCAATAAAAATATATGAGAAGTATCTGTTTTTTCAAAAGTCATCTAGGAGAGATATGAACAAAAAGTATGTGGAGACCAGTGCTACCAAACACTCTGGAAAGAACTGACATAAGGCTTCAGGTTCTCTTTCTGATGCCCAGACTCCTCTGTTCTTCCTGTCTTTTCAGACAAAAATTGTGTTAAAGTAACTCTATAGGCCAGGCACTGTTCTAGGCAAACCACTCATGAACAAAATGATGCCAATTCCTGTCCTCATGAACATTCTAATGTTCATGAGACAATAAACATATTTAATAAAATATAAGAACAGTAGGTGGGGAGAGCTGGAAGACGTTGTCAAGGGGTAAATAAGATCCAATTAAATGTTTAGGAAAACCTTTGTAAGAAGCTGATATTTGAGCAAAAATCTAAAGGAGGCAAAGGAGTGATGCTGGAAGAGAAAACAGCAAGGGAAAGGTCTCTGAGGTGAGATCACACAAGTATTACTGAGTAAAGTGTCATTGTGAGGGGACTGGTGTGGGCTATGAGAGTGTAAGAGATAAGATCTGAGAAGCAAAGGGCCCATAAACACAGAGCCATGTTGTCTATTGAAATGACATTGGGTTTTATTCTAAGCCAGGAAGCTATTTGGAGTGCTTTGAACAGAGGAGTATACACACTGCAAGCCACTATCAAGTAGTGTTGTTACTCACAACTAAGCTAACTCCATCATCTTGTCCCCCCTTTTCTCTTTTTTTCTTCTTTTTCTTCCTTCCTTCCTTCCTTCAAAACTCAGACAATATAGTTTGCATGATGCCAGTCATCTGCCAATTTTAAGACTTATTTTATTACTATAAAACTGTATAACTTCAATTAGATATTAATTTGTCATATAACTTTTTAAAAGTATAACTTTATATTTAGCTTTGCCCTGTCTAAATTATTACCTTGTGGCTACTATCTAGCTATGATTTTCTGCAAATTCACATAAAAAAAAAATCTTCTTTCATTAATCTATTTTCCAAAACTTTCTAACATGATATTCTCTGTTCTGTGAGGCTTATATAAGATGTGGAAAGAGGCATGCTTTTTACATTATAATTTTCCATTCCTATTATTCCACCTGATGTTTCTCATTTTTTGTAAGATAAATTCTTCGTTTTTCTCTCCTACTCCTTGTATAATATATGTTATATTTATTTTCTGTCTTTATTTTTTCACTTATTTAACAATACCATTTGACCCAGCAATCCCATTACTGGGTATATACCCAAAGGATTATAAATCATTCTACTATAAAAACATATGCACACATATGTTTATTGCAGCGCTGTTCACAATAGCAAAGACTTAGAACCAATCCAAATGCCCATCAATGATAGAATGGTAAAGAAAATGTGGCACATATACACCATGGAATACTATGCAGCCATACAAATGGATGAGTTCATGTACTTTGCAGGGACATGGATGAAGCTGGAAACCATCATTCTCAGCAAACTAACACAGGAACAGACAACCAAATACCACATGTTCTCACTCATAAGTGAGAGTTGAACAATGAGAACACATGGACACAGGGAGGAGAACATCACACACCAGGGCCTATCAGGTAGTAGGGGGTTAGGGGAGGGATAGCATTAGGAGAAATACCTAATGTAGATGACGAGTTGATGGGTGTACCACACGGCACGTGTATACCTATGTAACAAACCTGCACATTCTGCACATGTGTCCCAGAACTTAAAGTAATAATAATAATAATAATAATAATATGTACTGATATTTAAAAAATGAAACTAGTCTGGACATGGTGGCTTATGCCTGTAATCCCAACACTTTGGGAGGCCAAGGTGGGCAGATCGTTTGAGGTCAGGAGTTCGAGACCAGCCTGGCCAACATGGTGAAACTCCACCTCTACTAAAATTACAAAATTAGCGGGCATGGTGGCAGGTGCCTGTAATTCCAGCTACTGAAGAGGCTGAGGCCAGAGAATTGCTTGAACCTGAGAGGCAGAGGTTACAGTGAGCTGAGACCATACCACTGCACTCCAGCCTGGGTGACACAGTGAGACCCTGTCTCAAAAAAAAAAAAAAAAAAAATCCAAAACTATATCAGCACTATGGGATATACACACCTATTTATTTCTGTCTCCACACCTGGAGGAGTTCCACAGCTGACTCCTTGGTTTAAATACTATCCTTATCCCAAAGATGCAGGTTCAGCAGATGCAGCACCTCTTGTCCTGCAAGGTTTAAATTTTCCTTGTGTCCAAAATGGTCCTGAGACCAAAAGACACTGGTTAAGATACAGCCTGAAGTAGAACCTTAACACTACATGGTAGAAAGTAATTTTTATTCACAGAAAAACACACCAACAACAGAAAAATGTGTGCAATGCCCATCTGGTAACTGAGGATTGCACAATATAGCAGTAACTTCTTGCTTTGGCTATAGGCATCGGGTAGATTATGGGGAATCTACCTATTCTCCAAACCCAGGACTGCAGTCTCACCCTGTGCTACCTATTATACTCCTAGGGATCATCTGGCTTTTTGTTGATACGTCCTTGTGTGTGTATGTATGTGTGTTTGTGTTTCATTACCTGCTTCAGAATTAAAGGGTTTTTATTCTTTCCTGTTAACCTTTCTTCTTCTTTCCTTTGGAAACCTTAATACATCTTTAAATACACCTTTTATTTAAAAAATGAAGGGAGGAGTCATTTGGTTTTTGCAGTTTGTTGACCTTATTACTAGTCTTCATTCCCAGGGAAAGTGCTATTCTTTCCATGGCAAGAGATAGTAAGTAACTGGCTCTTCCCACACTTATCTGGACGAACCTCAGGAGTCATCTAGCTCAACCTCCTATACCTGTCAGTAGTTTCTTCTAACAATTCACTGTAGGTATGCATACAGTACCTGTTCTAATACGTGAGTATTTTGAGTTGCAAGAAATGAGTTTGGGAAATTGCAGCCTTCTGGAGGGTAATGAAGTAGGTGCCCTTATATCTCTACTAGCAGCCTACAAATGCCTCTTATTTTCTACCAATATTGATGTTAGAAATGGTTGTGAAATGACGAGATCAGGATCCTGAGAAGGACTGATAAATTTTGGGCTAGCTATTAATGGGAACAAACTGAAAAGCTGGAC
Organism: Macaca thibetana thibetana; assembly: GCF_024542745.1. Lineage (NCBI taxonomy): Eukaryota > Metazoa > Chordata > Mammalia > Primates > Cercopithecidae > Macaca > Macaca thibetana. The sequence continues at coordinate 60,388,830 of NC_065584.1, forward strand.
TCATCAATTACTGGAGATAAAGCTGTGTTTTGCACATAATTGGTGTTCAAAGCATATTTGTAAAATAAATGGATAGAAAGTAAATATAAAATCAAATTGTTGATTAGCATAAATATCAGGTTACTGTTTGGAGTGGGCTGTTGAGTGAAGAGCATAGGGCAGCATAGTGTAGGAAGTGGACTTGGAGAAAACTGGCCTCTGAGCCAAAGAATCTCTCTGTGAAGCTCATCTCCACTAATCATTAGCTCTATGTGGCTTTGAGCAAGAAACTTGCTTTTCTTACCTCAATTTCTTCATCTGCAAAAAGAGGTGATAATGACAATCACTTTGTAGGGTTGTTGTGAATATTAAATGAGTTAATGTTCATAAAACTATTTTTTAAAATGCTTGAATGGAGACCTCTGTGATTACCATTATTTTCTCAAGCAAATGGTCGCAATTACAAATAGGATGTTGCCATATTTGAGTGAATTTCCAACTAGGTAATGAAAGATTTTAACTTTTTTTTTTTTTTTTTAAATGTTAGAAATAAGAATAAATTTAAAATCCTATATATTTACAAAAAATACTACCACTGTGTACCTACAATTTTACAACTTACTTTTATTCACTTAAAATATGTCTTGAACAATTTTCTGTGTCAGGACATAAAAAATTTTCTTATTTCATAGTTGTTTAGAGTTAGGAAGGAACTTTGAAGTCCTTTATTCTATCCTTCTCCCTCTATATCATGAATTAATTGTGCAGTTGACCCGTGAAGAACCCAGTGGGTAGGGGCCATGGACCCTACACAGTCGAGAACCCATGTATAATTTCTGAGTTCACCAAAGCTTAACTACTAATAACTTACTGTTGACCAGAAGCCTTACTAGCAACATAAATTGTCACATATTCTGTATGTTGTATGTATTATACCCAATAAAGGAAGATTAAAAAAAGAAACTGTTATGAAGAAATTCATAAGGCCAAGGGGGTAGGATCCCTTGAACTCAGGAGTTCGAGACCAGCCTGGGCTCATCACAGGGACACCTCATCTCTACAAAAGAAAATTTAAAAATTAGCGAGGCATGATGACATGTGCCTGTAGTCCCAGCTACTCAGGAGACTTGAATTGGGAGGATTGCTTAAGCCTGGGAGGTCGAGGCTGTGGTGAGCCATGTTTGCACCACTGCACTCCAGCCTGGGTGACAGAATGAGACTTTGTCTCAAAAACAAATCAAAAAAGAAATGAAAAGAAAGCCATGTGGAAGAGAAAATATGTTTACTATTTATTAAGTGGAAGTGAATCATCATAATGGTCTTTATCTTTGTCTTCTCATTGAATAGGCTGAGGAGGAAGAGAAGAGGAGGACTTAGTCTTGCTGTCTTAGGGATGGAAGAGGTGGAAGAAAATTCACATATAAATGGTCTTGTTCTAAGAGAACATGGGAACAAAATACTGTTTTGGGATGTGTATATAAAAATATACGGACACAGAACCCACATTTTCAAAACCTTTTCACAGGATAGCATCTTCTACACCTTTAATCATGATGACATGTCATTGAAAAATACCAGCTGGTCTGTGTGCTATAACCTAGACAACAATATGTTTGCCATAAAGGCTGACTCTATTTTCTGAAGCTTTGGAAATCAGTATTGACACAGATACAAGAGTCAAATGAAAAGGATATTGTTAGGCAGAAATCTAGACCCAACATGGCGGCGTTACCTGGCGTAGCAGGCCTTTTGTTAAAAACTCCCTTCACCATTGTACACACCCGCAGACTTACATGCGTCAGAGTTCCGACTGGGCAACCACACTCCTCCATGACCTGTAGCTCACCTGCGTTCCACAAGTTGGTAAACAGCAGTTTCCGTTAACAGTTTCCAAAGACCCCTTCCTCGTGACCCTTACTTAACTCCTGCCCTAGTAGTTTCAAGACCCCCCAGGCCCTGTTTGCACAACCAACTTCCCTACCTCAGGCTATAAGAAGCCCCTACCCTCCTCCCTCAGCGCGACTTCCTCGGCCCACGCCTTTGGACCGAGGAACCTCGCTCGCAAGCCCTAATAAAAGGCTATTCTCACTGCCATTTGCCTTGTGTCTTCTTTCCCGGTTCGGCTCCAGCCTCAGTTTACCTTTACAGATATAAGCAAAATTAATTTTAAATAATTAAGACAATTATATTTGTAAGTATGTAAATGAGATTCTTTCAATGGAAAATTATAGAGTATTCTAGTATATGTGGCCAAAAATGTATGTTAGACACCAGAGGCCAGAGATAAGCCTTCAAATAGCTAAGACGTTCTAGTAGAAAAGACAGATATATACATAAAAATTGCAAGAACATAAAATTGGATACATAAGGGCTTATTCACTTAATTCCAGAGGGTGCATAACTTATACAGAAAATACATTGCTTTAGGGTAAATAGAATTTTACTTAAATACATTAAAATTAATTGACTTGTATTATCTTCTCTATAATAATACATTGGGCATTATTCATTTGTTAAGCCAGTACATTATAGTTCTGCAGGTAGTTTCTGCCTACTGCTACGGGGTTGGGGGGGGCGGTGTCCTTGCTTCCAGAGCTCCCAAGATGGCGGCGGGCTGCTTCCAAGATGGTGGCAAGCCTTGTGTTCTCTGACCTAAGGTTCTTGGCCTCACGGATTCTGAGGAATGGAATCTTGGGCCATGCGGTGAGTATTATAGCTCTGTTAGAGGCTGTGGGTCATGGAAGAGAACCATGGAACCCAGTGACTAGTGTTCAGCTCGATTAGGATGAACCCGGGCACTTAGCTCTGCAAGAACAATGGCAAGCCTTTAACCTGATTGGGAGCGGCAATGGGTGCCTCGCTGGATCAGAAGCACAGTGGGCACCCTGCCAGATCCGGAGGGATGGAAGTCAGCAGCGGGTCCCTGACGGTGGCAAACAGCAGTGGTGGACAGGGAGCCAAAGCTCAGCTTGAGCCATAACAAACACGGACCAAAAGAGAGTGCAGTTGCAAGATTTAACAGAGTGAAGACAGAGCTCCCATGCAAAGGGAGGCGATACAAAGAGGGTAGCAGTTGCCAGCTGGAATGCCTGAGTTTATATCCCAATCATAGCCCCTCCCACTGTGCTCTCAGGCCATAGATGATTGACTATTTCTTTACCTCTTGTTTTCGCCTAATTAGCATTTTAGTGAGCTCTCTGATTGGTCGGGTGTGAGCTAAGTTGCAAGCCCCGTGTTTAAAGGTGGATGTGGTCACCTTCCCAGCTAGACTTAGAGATTCTTAGTTGGCCTAGGAAATCCAGTTAGTCCTGTCTCTCACTACTATGTGTCAGGTGCTGCGCTAACTGTTGGAGATAAAATAATTAACAAAACAGGTAAGTTTGTCCCCTCAAAAGCAGAATCTCTCACAAGAGAGAGCTAAATAAAGAAACTATTATCAAGCCTGCTAAATGCCATCAAGGGAAAATCATCAGGGGTAGGAATAGATTATTTATAGATCATAAATTTTAGAATTATTAAGCTAGAAAGAATTGCAGTGGTCATCTAATTTTTTACAGAGCCATAAAGTAAGACTCAGAGCATAATGGTATAGCTATAGGCAGAGATGAAATAATCACATGTACGTCCTATTACCATTGGTCTCCAGTCGCCACTTGAAATTGTTGGAGTGTTTGGTTTCATGAGTTTAATATCCTCCATGCAAGGCAATGTTTTATCAAACCATTGAATAATTATATAATTATTGAAAAGCAGAACTGCAAACCTATATGTGTGGGGGAAGGTGTTACAATCTGTATGAACAATTATTCGAAATGAAATAGTAGCAATCTTAATAGGTTATTAGGATAAGACACTTAGTAGGTTTTATGAAGTGCCAGGGAAGCAGAAAAGAGACTACGGAAAATAAAAACAAAACTTATTCTCATTTTCTATGCACCATCTCATTTTTTCTTCACAATGGCCTTCTATGTTGGATGTAATTGTCTCTATTTTACTGATGTGGAAATGAAGTTCTAGAAAAAAGAGTACCTTCTTCATGATCACAAAGTGATTTCATGGTAAAAAAGGGATTTCAATTTAACTATTTTGTTTTTGTTCCCCTACGTAAAAATGTTCTTGGTAGGTAAACATCACTTTCTCAATTCAATATTAAACATTATTTTTACCTCAGTGGAAAAATCCTAAAATATGTGCTAGGGTTTTATGATACAATGAAACATTCTGGAATGCAGGACAGTCAGTCAGGGGAAAAGAGTAGGAAGATGAAAGTGTTTGGGGCAACATTTCTACTCTTTTCACATAATTATTCATACAAATAATTTGGGCCACAAATAATTCACTGATGACTTAACCTTTTGGTTCAAGGAGTGACCTTTAAGTAAAGAAAACACCTTTGCTAAAGCAAACAACTAAAACCTTTCTAACATTAACAAGTTTTGACAATGGAAAGAAACACACACAAAAAGACAATAATTTTTAAATTTCTTCTATCCTGTGAAGGAATTGACATTTTAATGCAATATATAGGATTTTTCTAAGTCCCAGGGAGTTGGCCCTGTGAAAATAGCCTGAGGCAATATGAGATGTTTGGATGTTTATCTAAAAGTAAATGGAGGCTGCAGGAGAGCAATGGTTTCACCATTTTACCTGAATGTGCCTCCAACCTTAAAGCACAGACTTAGCTTTTGTTATGATTACTTAAGGTATTTGCCTTCCCCCAGGCCATCTTAAGGTTTCTAAGAGTTGAATTAATTATACCTACTTTAAGGAAGCATTAAAGTAACCTTTTAAATGATCAACTTTGCAACATCAGGTAACTCTGAAAGCCCATCTCCTGGGTTGGTCATCCTCTCCTAAAGGTTAAGTTTTCAAGTAGAACTTGAAAATCCTCAGTTATTTCAACAAACATATCTGAAGCAAGTTTCCTTCAAATAACCCATTTTCTAAAATTACACATGTGCCTCTTTATACTGTTGGATGGTAGGCATAACATTTCCAAATTTAGCTGATTCAGCCAAATGTTATGAAGAAACCATATGATTAAAGTAATTGGCAATAAAATATGAATAATTAAGTGACACCACCCTCCTTAGAGGTATTTGCTTTCAAGAGAGTTGGCTAAGGGCTCACTAATTGGGAGATCAGGAGACAGCAACAGCAATTTAGCACACTGCTTCCTCTTTACATTTTCCTTTCTGGGAATGTATTTTTTTCTAAAACCTCTCAGTTATGGGTGCAATACTCTAAAACACAGACTACTTCCATAGTCATAATCATTAATTGTTTTCTATCCATGATTTCTGAGACTTCTTTTCGAATACTTCTTTTTCTCTCCACTCCCATACCACGTTCCTTTTCATTTCCAATTTGTACCTTTTCCTAAGTGGAGCATCCACAGAGAAAGGCACATTGGGTGCTATTTTCCCAGACACTGACAAAATACAATGCTTCTTGAACTTTTTAATTATCTAGTTACTCTTTATTATTATTTATTATTACGATAACCTGGTTCAAGAAACTGAACATGACAAGCACGATATTCTTCTTAATAAATGTTTCTGGCCTGGTGTGGTGGCTCATGCCTGTGATCCCAGCACTTTGGGAGGCTGAGGTGAGTGGAGCAGGTGGTCAGGTGTTCAAGACCAGTCTGACAAACATGGTGAAACCTCCATCTCTACTAAAAATACAAAAATTAGCTGGGAGTGGTAATGCATGCCTGTAATCCCAGCTACTGAGGAGGCTGAGGCAGAAGAATTGCTTGAACATGGGAGGTAGAGGTTGCAGTGAGCCAAGATCGCACCACTGCACACCAGCCTGGGTGACAGAGAGAGACTCTGTCCCAAAAAATACAACAAAAACTGTTTCTAACCAAGAATAGTGTCTATCCTTCCATTATTTTTGGTGAAATCACTTTGTGTTGTATCAGATATTTGAATGACAAGTTTATAACACTGAATGTGCACAATATGTTTCAAGGACTGAAATATATGGAGAAAAAGATTGCTACTAAACTCTGGAAAAAAAAATGTATGCCTTAAAAAATGATATACAATTTTGATATAAAGCCTGTTGTTTCAAAAAGCAAGGATGCAATAACATTTGTGTATATGGAGGAAAAAAGCTTATATTCAATCAAATATTTAATAAAATAGTGTCTATTCGGGCAGATAATTTAATTTAGAATGATCTCATTTGTTAAGCATTGAAGACTGTTTTTTCCCCAAAGGAAAATTCATTATCTTATTGCAAGGTAATAGTAAAATAGCCAAAAGTAATAATAAAATAACTGACTTACAACTCCTTTTGGTATGTGTTCCCTTGAAATATTAAGAAGTAACAAAAATTCTCTTCAATTAAAATTGTATGCCTGGTATCTGTTTTATATGAAAGACACTTTTTATGTTTCACATCAAATTGATCAAAGCATATTACTTGCCTTTTGTTTGCAATGCAAACACATCTTTTTGAGAAGGCTGATTTTCTCATCCCTTAGAAAGTTTATAAATTATTTTACACAATGTACAGTAATTTATATTAGACATGTTACAGTAGAAGCCTATAGTGAAATATTTATGATTAAAATAATATGTTTCAACTCAGTGATACTAGTCCAGGAAACTAATGCAATGTGACAGAATTTGTCCGTAATTTAATTTAGCACTTATCGAGCCATTTTTTTTTTTAAATAAATTTTGACTTTCGTAAAGGTTACGGTCATCAGGGTCACATAATATGTTTTGTTTCCCCCAAGCTGGCATGAGGTTCATATTAGGCCCTCAATAAAACTTTATGGTGGCAATAGTAGCACTCAAATTTGTGGAATATAATTTATGTTTGATAATTGTTCAAGAATAACTAAACCTAGCCACATAAATACCAATAATGGAGTTTGTGGTAAAGAATAAACAGATCCTTGCAGAGCCGATCACAATTTATTTATGACAAAAATTGAGATATTTCTTCCCATATTAAAGTTTCCACCTCTTAGCTCATTCTTTCTACAAATTTAAAAAATATTATTATAAATTATTTTGTATTATTTGGGGTCCTCTGCATTAGTCATAGTTTTACTAAAAACAGTATCTTTTGGGTTGTTTTATTTTGTTTTTACATAATTATATGTGGAGAAGTTAATGAATATATCTCCTTTTTGTTCCTGAACTTTTACTTTCTATTCTTCCTAACACCGCTAAACTTTAAAGTCTTTTCATAAATCCTCTTCTCTGAATAAATACCTGTCTGGGAACACAGCATTTCCACATTTTTTTGGAGAAGTCCATAGGGTAATTTATAACACAAACATTTTAATTAATAGTGTTGATGTTTTTACTATTCCTAAATGGGTAATTTTTTGTTGTTGTTGTTTTGTTTTTGTTTTTGTTTTGTAAGCACATAAGACCTTGAAATTCTTAGAGTACAGATTCCAGTTAGAATTACATGGGGGCATTACTGAGATAATTCCTGCTTGTCAGTACTTACCCAGAATATTCTAAAGAAAGACAGCATCATGTCATAGAAGGGAGGTGAGTATTAAGCACCTACTAAGTGTGAGGCACTGTGCTGGGATAAAGCAATCAACAAGACCTAGACAATCTCAGCCCACATGAAGGTTGTATTTTTTAGGGAAAAACAGGTAATACACTAATTCATGTATGTTCTGATTTCTGATATTGGTAAGGGTGCTGAAGAAAATTAGAGTAGATGTGGTGATTGGGAATAATAGGAACTGCTATTTTTAATAGAGTGTTCAGGGAAGCCTACTCTGATGAAATGACATTTAGGCAGAGGCTTGCATGAAGTTAAAAGAGGGACAGCAAAGGGTACAGGCTCTGAAGCACGAGGACTCTTGGTGTCTTTCGGGAAAGTAGGTTTGCCTTGAGTTCAGCGACTGGGGGTGGGTGACAAGATGTGAAGAAGGATACAGGGCCTGGTGAACAGGAGTGAGTTCCATTTTCTGGGCAATGGGAAGCCAAAAGAGGATTTAAGCAGTTAGAATGTGACTTGTGTTTTAATAGGATCACTCTGGATGCAATGTGGGACATAGATTAGAGGGGTCAGGATTGGAAGCTGGACCTTGTGTCCAGGGAGAGATGATGGTGACATGGGCAAGCAGATGAATATTTAGAATAGTAGAAAAAAGTAGATCAAATATATTTTCAGTGGATAATTTTGTTGAGGGGCTGCATATGGAGGTGATTCAAGAATTTTGATATGAGGAACTGGGTGAATGGTGCATGCCATATACATGGATATGGAGTTTTAATTTGCTACTTTTTGACAGTACACTTCGACTTCCATTACGAACAGATATATTTGTATAACAAAGATTTTATTTATAATATTTTTGTGCAGCTAAGTGATAATCTGTGATCATTCCAAAAAGAATATCTTGATTCTTATTTCCATTTTGCCCCATTTCAGTGACTGAGAAGAAATATGCCATCATTTTTACCTGTAAAACTATGTTTACAAGTCCTACTCATTATTTAGAATCATTTCTACTACATTGTCTCAGGTGAATTCAGAGGTATAAAGGAAAGCCTGCATTAAGGGCAAGGCCTGGGAGACCTGGGTGTGAAATGTTTCTCATAAGTGTTACAAATCATGTGATTATATTAGAAGTTAGAGTTCTCCAATTTGCTTAATGTGATTTTATTTTATTTTTTTTTAATCCGGGAACTAAGGTGTTTTAGATTTTAGGACCTTATCTTCTTGGTTCATGCCCAATAAATGAATGGCTTTTCCTTTGCAAGGCTTTCTTTTTTAATGCACTAGATTCTCTGGCATTCTGAATTAATAATAAGTCTGTCTAAATTAGATTTAGGTTGTGGGAAAGGGAAGACTTGCTCTACTTTAGGGGAGGCAATAGCTATTTTTATAGGAACCTGAATATTATAAGCACTCCACATTCAGGGTATTTGCACTAGTAAGTTATATTAATAGGTAACTTGATAACAAATTTCTAAGAACTGGGTCAGAGGGAGATATTAAATTGGTGCCTTACAAGGTTTCTAACAGGTTGGCTTATTTTGCAAGCAAAGTTAGAGTGCATTTTCATGGAAACTTTTCTTTATATTTTATGTCCCAGTTCAGGAAAAACCTTTTTGAAAATAAACTTTTCCAAAATCCAAAAGCTGGTATTTTGTGTTAACTTATTTGGGACATTTTCAAACTAGTTGATTATTGGGCATTTTAATACTTTGTTAATGTATAAAGACACAATATCCTTTTATCTGCTTCCAGAAGGCACTGAAATGGCTCTTTATTCATTTAGCAATCACTTATGGGGTGTTATCATTGCTTCATCTATCTTTGCCCAGAAACTAGGGAGGCATTTGAGAAGACATCACTAGCAAAATCAGGGTTTTTGTTTTCGTTTTGTTTTGTTTTAAAAGGCCATTGGAGGAAAGCATACTGCCTATTTAGCATTTCTCTATCCCAGAAATAGCATGTGAATCTCAGTCTCCTTCATCACTGTTGTCTCTCATGACTTTCCTCAAACACCAACTGCTCCTACACATTTCCTACTAGGCTTAAGTGTATCCTTCAGCTTTGGTCTTGGAAAAGTGTCTTGTAATAACACTCTTGCCTCCCCACAGTTTTTTGCTTGTAACCCATTTTCTCTAACCATAACTTTGACTCTCCACTTCTTGACCCTTGGACCCAGGCACTCATTGGCATTGGTAAAGTGTTTAATTCCCAAGGCCAATTTTAGCCTTCAGGTATGGCTTCCTGAGCAGCCACTGGGGTCAGCTAATGGAGCTCAGCCATGTGGAAAAGTTAGTTCCTCTTGGCATGAGTCTAGACGTATGGGAAACAGGAAGGGGTAAGACAGATAATTTTTTATTATTATTTCTCCCCTCAGGGAATGGCAATGGAAGTATGTTTTTTCCTTTGCAAACCTTCCAGATAATCTGTTATGCAGAAGAAAGGCATATCACGAACAACACACTCATTGCATTTCCTCACATTTTTCCTTGCCACAAGATTGTGCATCCCCTTTTCTTCCCACATCTTCATTTCCCGAGCTTGCACCTCTCAAAGAAAATGTCAATACTCTAATCCTTGCTTCAGTCTCTGGTCTTTTTAAAGGATTCAGACTAAGATAACTGTTATTAATCTACTCATTTAGCAAACAGCGTGAGGAACAGAAAGGTTTATAAGACCCCTCTGCCTACACTGTCTGAATTGCTATTAGTTTGTTCACATTATTCTTTCAAGGATGAGTTTCTAAAAAAGCAAAAACAATGAAACCTCCTCCTTCAAAAGACACTGAAACTTTTTTGTATCATAATTCCAGGACTAAGAAAAATTTCTTCCCAGTCAAAACTTTTAAGTAATGAGTATATTATAAATTAATAAATTGAATGATTGATCCGAAGAAACATGAGCTATTACTAATAGGAATTTTGATATGTCATAGGTTGTGATAAGCAAAAATTGTTTTATGACCTAGTAGGATACATGACTTCTGTCATTAGCTTCTCTTTAATTGTCTTTCAAGTCTTGTTAACTTTGGAAAGTAAGCAATTTGGAAGACAATATTGTAAGTGATGCTTGAGATGCTTAATAAATATCTTGTACTCTTAAAATCAGTAAGATAATGAAGATTTTGATCATTTCAACATACTCTAATTATATATTTAGGTATCATAATTACATGTTCAAATTGTTACACATATGAACACTAATTTCTTAATTAAAGACAATTAAGCCAACTTTGTAAATATACCATAATTGACTGAAATGACAAAATTAAGTAAATACTTCCATCAAAGAATATTAGGGAAGGATAAAAATACATTTCTATGATACAATGCCTTTCTATGAACTCTAGCATTTGCTATTTGTTAGAAGTCTTATGTGCATTGTATTCATTTTGCAATGAGAGTTGCAGTGAGACTCTTACCTAAAATAATGAATGTATAAATGTATGAGGTGAGGCAAAAATCCTTATCATGAAATGCCACAGTAGCATCTTGGAATGTGTGTCATTTCCTGTGGCCTGATAAGTTCAATATACATTTATTTCCTCTTGGCGTTGTATCTTTAACATGTACTCTTGCCAGAGGAATTGATATTTGAACATATTTAATATCCCGGGGCTTCTTGGGAATGAGGTATAGAAGTGGCAGTGGTAGATGTGCATTGGAATACTGAGATCCTAGGTTTTTATCGTTTCCTTTACTTAAGGAATACAATATGTGAAAATTGCTATGATAAACCAAAATTTAAGGTATGTCCAAACCTTAATTGATAATTGATAAACGGTGTCTATAATTTACCTCATGGTATTTTGTATACTAGCGGGTTTGTTATTATACTAGATGACTCATGATTATAGTTTCACATGTATCTACATATATGCATTTATATGCTATATAATATGAATATTTATATTTAATATTTGTAATTTAATGATATAAGTATTTATATCATATGCACACACATATATTATTGAGACAATATTAAGTTACTGTGTCTGGTTATTTTATTTTTATTGCTATGTGATTTTGGGTTTTATTATCTGAATGTAAAAAGTAAGTTCAGTGACAAGAAAAAGAAATATTTAAAAAAGATATTTTGCTGGTTTTAATTTGAGCTAGCCAGGTAGACGAAAACCTTTTAAGGGTTGCCCTCAATAGTTCAGGAAGCAACAAACAGACTGAATAGTTTCAATTGTATCACCCATTTTCTTAGAGGATCTGAGTGCAAGTTGTGGGGCTAATAGAGAGATCTATTAGTAGGGGTTCTAATTCATAAGTTTTAAAGGTTTGAGTTCTCTCTCCCCAATCCTTGTGGTGGGAGTGAAATGTTCCCAGAAGTGTCTAAATGTAGGTTTGAATTAAAACAGTCTAATATGCTATTAGGTCAATACTCTTCCTTCTGGTTAACCACATAGCATAGTTTCTTTTATAAACTGTAACAAAATGTTGTTTTCCCACCCTTTGCATAACATTTTCTACAGTAACATCTTTTTCTTTGAATTTTAGGACCTGTCATTCCTCATTTTTTTTCTCCTTCTGCCATCTTGCTATTTCTCACCCACCTTACTCGTATTGCATATCACATGAAGAGTATTCAAAACAATGAGATATCCTTAAGAAAGTGACAACCAAGGCTAAAGTACAAAGTTGGACTTTTTAAGAAATTAAGGACAATACACTGATGCAAATTGAATATATATTCACATAATTTCTAGCTTGAAAACTAAGTGTGTAAGGAGAGATGAACAAATCTTTATCATACACATTGTAATTTTGACGTAGATTTTAATATATCAGTTTTGTAATAAGAATTTTATTTATATTTCACCTAACATATAGTTTAGTGTTTTATATGCAGTTCTCTCACAGTTATAAGGTCTAATGGATTGTAAGTATTGTGAAATATAGCTTCATTTATGTCAGGATGAAACTAAGTATTCATGGGTTTTTGCAGATTTTGATTTTATCTTTACGTGGATAGATGAACTTGTAACATAATTTACTGTCAAACAGCAAACTTTTAGGTTTCTTTTGTTTGTTTGTTTGTTTGTTTTTGAGACGGAGTCTCGCCCTTTTGCCCAGGCGAGACTGCAGTGGCGCTATCTCTGCTCACTGTAAGAGCCCTGCCTCCTGGATTCATGACATTCTCCTGCCTCAGCCTCCTAAGTAGCTGGGACTACAGGCACCCGCCACGACGCCCAGCTAATTTTTTGTATTTTTAGTAGAGACGGGGTTTCACTGTGTTATCCAGGATGGTCTCGATCTCCTGACCTCGTGATCCACCTGCCTTGGCCTCCCAAAGTGCTGGGATTACAGGCGTGAGCCACCACGCCCGGCCAACTTTTAGTTTTAAACTTTATAAAGTTATTTATTAAAATGTAAGCACATTGATAATTTAAATACTGAGTATGAAACTCTTTTATAATAGCAGTTACTTTCAGTACTTTCAGTTACTTTCATAAAGATACATTAAAGTCTTTATGAATTATTCAGAGTAGCTTCTGCATGTTTCAAGTAGTACCAAGTAATGTTTTTATTCAGCAGAATGTAACTTCTGATTGTTCACACTCTGTTGATGGTGCCACTTCTCTCTTCAGTTACCAATGCCCTCCTATTTTCCATCATTCCTCTTTCTCTCATTAAAATTATAGAATTGAAAACCATTATTTAAACTCATGGATTTACAGATAATACTTAGGCAGCTAAGACTATCTGTCAATATATAAATTTCGCTGGGCAGTTAGATTCTTGGTGTTGATTTATAATTTTGGAACAAAGCTGCAGTTTTCATCTATAGGTGCCACAGGTAATTCCCTGGAGGGAGCATAGTGTTGGAGAGTGGGGGCTGTAGAGGTGGCATAGTAGTCCTGACTTTACACTTCACTTTCCTTGGCCTGGCTTTAAAGGTGAACCTCATTGAGGGCAGTGGAGAGTGAAGGGAGAAAAGGTTTATCAGTCAGGGTTCAACTACAGATAATAGAATTCATTTAGCTTGTTTAAACACAAGTGGATTACTCTAGGTAATTAATTCCTTACAAAACATAAAGTAAAGTCTGCAGAGAAACGTCCTAAGGCTATGCTTGCAAGAATAACATACAGAATAATATCACAGCACTTGCCCACCAAGACAACTGCTTCTTCTATTAGAAAAACAAAGTAACCCTCCCTACCAAGGTCCAAGAAAAATATACGTTAGTTATAATCGAAGGATGAAGAAGCCTGCCCTAAAACTGTTGGATCTGTTTCTTAACCATGTATACTGTGATTTGCACCAACAAAAACTGATTCTCTACAAAGCACATCTCTTCCCACTTAATCTGGTTCTGAATTCTTAATACAAGCACATCTCTTCCCACTTAATCTGGTTCTGAATTCTTGATGGTATACCCAAACTCTGTCTGCAAGCTTAGAGCAAGGGAGTCTGGTAAATGTAGATTTTGGCTTTCTGGCCCCTGAACTGCAAGAAGGCCTTCTAGTCAAAAATTGAAAGAGACAATGAGTGTCCAATAAACTGTATCCTTTGGTCATATGGGGCAATCATGTTGAGAACTTTCCTATCCATCTACTCCCATAACCCATTTGTTCTTACCGTCTTTGAACAAAAGTCAAAATAGCTAACTTGCTACCCAAGACATATGTCTGGAAGCTGCCAATATGTTGATGATTATGTCCTGTCATTTCCCTGCTATTTGTGGAAAAGAACACTCTGTTTTACGAAGGTTCTCAGATAGACCTTTTTCATTTTAACTTTTGAATTCTCCATCTTCTCTCTTTTTTTCAAACATGCAGGTTCAATTTTTTTTTTTCTTGTTTTTTCGTCCCAGGAACATTCAGTTCCAAGAAACCCAGGTATTGTTATTATAGGATAACTTTGTGTTTTATTCTTCATTTCCATTTCAATTAGAAAAAAAATCTGGTAGATATGTAAATATGTATAGGAAACTTTACAATGGTGAATAAAATTTAATAATGTGTGCTCAGTTTACCAAGAGTTACAGCAACCTTCTATTTTCACTTGTTCTTGAAGAAAGGTTTTCTGGTCTACCTAAATTAAAGCTACTGGAGTCAATGTCTCTTAATATCAAAGTGAGATTGAGCATAGGCTCTGGACTCAGATGGCGTGGGACTTCCATCCTAGCTTGCTCATATACTACTTTGAAATCTGGGAAAATCATTTTCCTGTCTGCAGCATCAGTTTCCTCATCTGTAAAGTGAGGATATAGTACTTAGTTGATGTGATTCTTAGGAGGATTAAATGAGATACATTAATGAATAATTTGCACACGTAAGTCCTTAGTAAATATGTGTGACTTTCAGTAAAACAAGTCATACAGATACTTTTTGGAATCCTGGAACCACTATTTACTAATTTTGCAGTACTAGGAAACTTAGTTAATATTTCTGAATCTCAATTTAGTCATCACAAATTGAAGACTACAATATATTTACTAGTGGAGTTTACATGAAAACAATTATTGCAAAGTTCCCAATAGAAAATCCAGCGACAAATTAGTTCACATTTCTTATCTTTTTAAGCTGTATTCAAAATCCAAAGAGGTTAAATATAAATTGTTACAATATTTAACCCTGACATTAATCTAGTGGGTTGAAATATTTCAAATGTGTGTAGGAATAGTGTACTGTTAATGCTCTCTGATTCATTGGTCCTAAAATTGGGCTATTTACATGAACATTTAACATGGTCCTCTAATGTATATTATTTCTTATGCCTCCGTTTAGTTTTGCACATCTTATTGATATTTTTCAATCATCTGGATGTTGAATGGAGTTTAAATTGTAAACTGACAGTTAGATGTAAAGGTCATCGACATCTCCAAATCTTGCAAGGTACCCATAAAATATGTTGTTTTTCTTGTTCTTAGTTTTCTAAAAGTAGTTCAGATATTATAGTGGCAAAATGTGAGGTAAAAATGTGTCCATAAGATTGAAAATGTACCCATAGGAATTGGAGATGTTAATTTTCTCTTCCCAGTTCTAGGTGCCTGGAAAAATGCAGAGGGGCAGATGATTCACTCTGTAATATTCCTTAAGCCATTTTAATGTAACTTGTTTTGGGGGGGATTTTAGATTAATTATTAGAAAACACTGTTAGAATTGCACTATATTATGTATTTGGTGTAGTCTGGCTAAATTTACCTGCCAGGAGAATACTTGAATGGTGTAATTACAAACATCTATGTCAAACCTATATGCCTTGGAAGCATCCCATTTTTCTATAATTATGCTGTTGTATAATAGTGCTGGTGTTTTATCCCTTAAATAGCAGGAGTTTATTTGGTTACCTTATGAATAGATATAAATATGACTGTAGTAGAGCACAGTGGAACAGAGCAATTTATTTTTTATTACATTTCTAATACTCGTCAGTGTTTGTAATATTGTTAATTTAGATTATATTCTATTATAAAAAATCATTAAAGGAGTTTCTGCTTCATTTTCAACAAGATTGAGAGTAATGGTGAAAAAAAATTCCCATAAGAAACTCACAAGGAAAAGATGGAAATGCTGTTCCATAGCAACACGTAAAAAATATCCTCCATTTGTAAAATGTGTGATAAATCAATATTGATTATTAAGTATAAAAGTGCCAAATTTAGATCAGGAAAATCTTTTGAAGTTATGGGAGAAACATTACAGCCAACTGGAATATCATCCTGTGTTTATTAACTCTCATTACAAAAAAGGGCTTGGAATATGCTGTATGTCATTACAGCATCTTTACCTACATAAAAATGACATATTGATAATTAAGCTATGATTTCCTGTTTTAGGCTATTAAAGGCCCAGTTTAATTTTTTTAAATGAATAGTGTATTCTTTCCCTCATGAGCTACTACTCAATATTTTTTTTTTTTTAGATTTTTAAAATATAGCATTTCTAATGAATGCAGTTTCATTTATTTCTTTAGTTACTTTTAGTTGTTTCTTCAAGGGCATTACTTTTATTATTTTGCATTTGATTAACAGAGAACATCTTTTATTTACAGGGCCTTCACATTTTAAAAATGTATTTGTTTAATTTTTATTAATTAATTTTTTATTATAAATTGGCTGCTAATTCTGAATTTAGAAATAATAGTTAAAACAAGATAGACATCAATTCTGCTCACAGAAAATAAAGTTTAGTGATAGAGATTATTGAGATGGTATAGTGGCTTCATGGTGTCACCAGGGACCCATTCTTAGCAGGTGACTTCTATCTTGAGGTATGCTCACAATTTAAATTGGATCCTGAATTCCCAGCTATCACATTTGAATTTCAGGAATAAGGAAGAAAAGCTAGAAAGATAAGCTCCTTTAAGGGGCTTCTTCAGAATTCCCACGTGACACTTCTGCTTACACAGTATAGTATATGTGTGTAAAAAAATAAAATAATCTAGCAAGCTTGAAAATGCCATGCTTGCTTGCAAGGTTGGCCTTTGGCTGGCATCTGTGAATCTGGATTTCAAGAGAGGTCCCACCATTCTCCAGCTGATAAGAATGGCTCACTATGTCTATTTTTTTCTTCCTCCTCCTCCTCCTCCTCCTTCTTCTTCTTCTTCTATTCTTGCAAACAATACAGCTTATGCTAGAAATTTGCTTTAGTTTTGGGAGACTGGAATTTTGATATACTGGGCAGAGGGCGCGTAAGTGGCCAGCCCCCAGCAAAAATATTGGGCACTGAGTTTCTAACGAACTTCCCTGGTAGATAGCATTTCCCAAGAGCTGTCATAATTCAACATTAAACATGTCCTATGTGACTCCATAGGGAGAGGACTCAGGAGCTTGTATCCTTTTTTCACCAAACTTTGCCCAAAACGCCTTTTCCTTTTATTAATTGTGATTTGTCTTCTTTCACTATAATATATCATAGTCATGAGTATAACTATACATATGCTTCTTGACTTACAATGAGGTTACATTCCAATAAACCCACTATAAGTAGAAAAAAATGCTTTAATTTACCTAACCTACTGAACATCATAGCTTTGCTTAGCCTACCTTAACATGATAGTTAAACATGCTCAGAACAGTTACATTATCATACAACTGGGCAAAATCATCTAACAAAAAGCCTATTTTGTAATAAAGTGTTGAATACCTCCTGTAATTTATTGAAAAGATCAAAATTTGAAGTATGGTTTCTACTGAATGTGTATTTTTTCACACCATCATAAAGTCAAAAGTCAAGTAGAAAAATCACTAAGTCAAAAAAATTGTAAGTGAAACCATCAGTCAGAGACTGTATAATGAGTTCCACAAAGTCCTCTGTGAATCATTGAACCTTGATGGGGTCTTGGGGATCCCTGACAAACAAGAAAATTTAGTAAATGACTATTTTACTACTTTTCAAGTTATAAAACACGTTTTAAAGTCTATCACAGATGCAGTATAGTTTTTTTATAACTAAGATAAATACTAGTATTTTGTGTTTTTATTAGCATTCTCTTTTCATCAAGGTGGACTGTAAAGTTTTGGTTTGAATAACTGGAAGGATGGAGTTACTACTAATCGAGATGGGAAAGACTGGGAGAGTTGGTTTGGAGGGGAGATCAAGAGTTCATTTTGGATATGTTATGTTGGCAATGGAGAGCAGGCACTTGGTGGCTAAAAGTCTGGGATTCAAAGGAGAGGCCTGAACTACAAATACTAATTTAGGAACCATCATTACATAAATGGTATTTAAAGTACTCCATAAAGTGACTGAGGAAGTGAATGTACAAAGAAAATGATGAGGCTTTAAGGCAGTCGATTGTTCAGAAGTCAGGGAGATAAGTAAACACCACCAAAATAGACTAAACTCATTCTATTTTGGATGCATCGTGGAGTGGAATTTTGTCTAATTCATAATTGTATTCTGAGCAGAATTATAGTGCCAGGAATCAATTCAAGCAACAATGATATATATATATATTTTTTAATCATTACTATGTCTCAGGCTCAGTTATTTGGGCTGGAGATACCAAGTTTAAGAATAGTCCTTGCCTTAATGAACTTACCATTGGTTAAGGCAAAGTCATTGTTTTTGGTCTGATTCTTTAGAAATGGAGCTTGAGATGAAGATTCATGTGCAACTGATTTATTAAGGAAATGCCCTTAGGAGAAACTGATAATGGAGCAAGAAAGCAGGAGAGGAAAGGGAGGAAGCTGGGCCAGGATGTGGTTTCACGAGGTTGGCGTCAGCCTGACACTGCAAAGAAATTGGGGTGTAAATTATGCTGCAGAATTTATCCCATCTAGAGGCACGGGAGCAGGGCTTTCATATTCCACAATAATCATTCATCGGCTAAGAGTCACAGGGGTAGGGAGTAAACTCCCAAGATTTCCCAGGATTTCCCTCTGACTGCAGGTAACTCTGAATCCCTAGTGTTTTCATTTCATGAAAAACAAAATGTCCTAGTAAGGTAACATATAGGAAAGGTAAAGGGTTCTAAGGGAATCAGAACACCAGTTGTCTCCTACAACATCTAAACAGCTGATTTCTAAAGCATGTGATAAGCACTCTCACAGAGGGAATCTCAGAGTGCCATGGCAACAAAGGGGGCAGGACATAATAGAGCTCTATGAGAGATGGAAAGCTTTCTAATAAAATGATATCTGGAGGACCAGAGGGTGTTAACTAGATACTAAATGAAGGAAAAAGGGAGAACTTTCAAGTCAGAAAGGATCCCAGTATATAATAGCACATAGTCTCATGGCCGTGGAAGGACTGGAGCTGTAAAATGGGAGAAAAAGTTTTCTTACCTTCTAAGCATGTCATGGCATTAAAATCAGAGGATGGAACAATAACATTTTGTAAACTTTTAAAGAAATCGAATTCTGATAATGGTGGTTTGGGGACCAGGAGTAATGTCTTGGCCATGCTACAAAATCAAACCTTTCTATGATGATTGCATTAATTTCCAGCATTTTATATTTATAAGCATTTGCACCAAGATGTACCCTTCTCTGTCACCTCTGGTGTGAAATAGTGCCAGCAGGCCCTATCGTAGTGCTTCAGATGCATATAGGAAGTCTGATGCTGTTTAAGGAAAGTACTAAGTTTATCTGTTTTCTCCGATTGTTTATTCACACAAGAGGTGAATACATTCCTCAAAGGTTAAATTCAAAGAAAAGACAAATGCAAAAAAGGATCAGAAAACCTATTGCTATCTGCTTTAAGGCCTGTCTAGTGTTCAGAAATATCATGTCCTCGCCCCGGTATTTTACCTCTGTTTCTTGTCTACCGTGATGGCTCCCTCTTCATCATTCTGTTTTCTGCATAGTGAGTAGACCTGCTTTGTGAATCCCTTGTTCTTCAGACTCCTCCTATTTGTTTATTTATGGTGAGACAGTGTCTCACTTTGCTGCCTGGGCTGGAGTGCCATCATAACTCACTGCAGCCAGGAAATTTTTTTATTTTTAGTTTTTGTAGAGAGAGGGATCTCTCTATGTTGCCCAGACTGGTCTCAAACTCCTGGCTTCAATCCATCCTTCTGCCTTGGCCTCCCCAAGAGCTGGCCAGTCTCCCTTTTTCTGTTACTGTCATGAGCTTCTTATCTGCATATATCTTGTAGAAATATTTCAAATTGCATCTTAGTAGTAGTAGTGGTGGTGGTAATAGTAATAGTAATCATGGTCCCTAATATTCTGGATATACTAGAAAAATGGTTTTTTATGCATAGAGTAGACAATTGTTAAGGTTAATTTTTTTTTTTTGCTTTGTTAGAAAATTGTGGTTCTTTTTTTATAAAAACAGATTTAGAAATAAGTGAGACATATTGCTATAATTATTGTAGACTGATACAATTTATTAAAAATTGTACCTGTATGCTCTAGAGTCCTGTGCCATTCAGAATTCCACTTATTCTATTAAGTAATTCAAAGAGAACCTATTTCTTCTGTAATTTTCCCTGATATCAGTGCAGGAGAAAGGAATAACTTTTATTTTGAAAACTCTAATAAACACTACCTATTAGTAATTACATACCATTGATAGTTCTTAATACTCTTGCAAGCTGGCACTCTGTACCTTTTTAGGTTTAGTTCCCAAGGCTCTGGTGGCAGATCATCCCAATAATTATAGCAGGTCAGGTGATGTTTATCTGATTTTCTCTCAAGGATTCTCTTACTGCTAAAGGATCTTCCTTCAGAGTATAAATAATGCTGGGACAATGCTCACATTGATATGAGTACCTCTGGCTGAACTCCTTGGCAAACAATAGAAAGGAGCTTCAGTGTACAAATCCTCATTCACTAGACATTAATTAAATGGGGCAACCTAGAAGTCTCGGGTCAAAGTTTTTATTGAGTTTGTTGCATCTACACAATATACTTTTTGGATTCAGCCAAGTCTATCTATGCTTCAGGTTTTTAATATTTTCCTAAGACTATCTCAATCAATACTGATTTTATTTAAGGCTATGTAAAAGCAATGATGTTTCAGGAAATATCTATATCTGTATCTGTATCTATATCTATATCTTTATCTATATCTGTAATACTATTGGGAATTGAATAGGCCTAAAATAAGAGAATCTCCATGTTGTTTCTTCAGATTAGGAAGAGTTACCAAGAAAAGTATTTCCTAAACTCTCGTATCATTCTTTTTCTGTTAATGTTATTTTTACAGAAATGAGTTTAATGTTATATTGTAAGAGGATTTAAACACAAATGTAATAATATAGCCCATGTGGTTTGGCTGTGTCCCCACTCAAATCTCATCTTGAATTATAGTTCCCACAACCCCCATGTGTGGTAGAAGGGATCCAGTGAGAGATAATTGAATCATGGGGGTGGTTCCCCCCATGCTGTTCTCGTGATAGTGATTGAGTCCTCATAAGATCTCATGGGTTTTTAAGGGCCTTTTCCAACTTTGCTCAGCACTTCTCTCTCCTGCCGCCATGTGAAAAAGGATGTTTTTGCTTCCCCTTCCCCCATGATTGTAAGTTTCTTGAGGCTTCCCCAGTCATGTAGAACTGTGAGTCAATTAAACCTGTTTCCTTTATAAATTACCTAGTCTTGGGTATTTCTTCATAGCAGCATGAGAATGGACTAATGCAATAGCATATCTGAAATTTGGATGTATTTTATTCACATTGTGAAACTAGGGGTTGTCCCAAACATCCACTCTTCTGTTTTTCCAGAATTAAGGAACTATCAAATTTTAGCTGGGGGAGAGGAAGAAGATGCTATTCAGAGTAAAGAGTATATTTCCCAGCATTTCTTGTAACTAAGGAAGAATAACTATATCATATAAGCAGTGTCATGAGGCAGCTTCTAGAACCTTCTGTAAAAAACAACTAGCAGATGCTTTTTGCCTGTTCCTCTCTCCTAAACAATCTCAAGCAGTAGTTTAGGATACAGCTCAAGCCAAAATTAAATTAAAATAAATTCCAATGAGTACTGAATTAAGTTAAAATAAATTCAGATGAGTTATTTATTCATTCATTCATTCTTTAATATGTAGAGAGTACTTAAGGTTTATATTTTCCTATATGTATTCTTTTCACTGTTGATATGGTTTGGTTGTGTCCCCACCCAAATCTCAACTTGAATTTTATCTACCAGAATTTCCACATGTTCTGGGAGGTAACTTAATCATGGGAGCCGATCTTTCCCGTGCTATTCTTGTGATAGTGAATAAGTCTCACAAGATCTGACGGGTTTATCAGGGGTTTCCGCTTTTGCTTCTTTCTCATTTTCTCTTGCCACCACCATGTAAGAAGTGCCTTTTGCCTCTTGCCATGATTCTGAGGCCTTGCCAGCCATTTGGAACTGTAAATCCAATTAAAACTCTTTTTCTTCTCAGTCTCAGGTATGTCTTTATGGGCAGTGTGAAAACAGACCAGTACAACTGTATTGATAGATTTTAGTATGAAATGGTTTTCTATTCATCGGCTTCTGGATACTTAGCAATTTTCTTTTTAATTTTCTCTTTGAACAATAACAATGTGAATAAAGGTTTCCGTGTATTAGTCAACTTTTGATAAGTTATTTATAACGTATTGAACTAAGTTTCGATAGCATGCCTGTCCTACCTCTAATTTTTTATTAGTGAAGTTTTACTTTGCTATCAACTACATGATCAATTTTTGTAAATATTTAATGCACATAAGAAAAAAATTACTAATCCTGTGGATAGATGACTTTCTGTATATTTATTAGTCTTATATGTTGATTGTAGTTTTTTAGTTTGTCCTGTCTTTCCTCTTAACTAAAAAAGTTGCACTATCAAGAACTGCCTGAATCTCAGAGAGCTGTATTGGAACTTTCTACTGCAATTGCATGTTTGTCAAATTCTTCCCTTTTTAATTTTGTTTGCTTTTTGTCTTTAGTGGCTCTGTACTTTACTGAATACCAATTACAAGTAATATATTTATGCTTTTGACTTTTAATATTACAAAAAGTGATGCCTTTCTCTTCCTGTTAGTTTTTAACAGCAAATTTATTATTAATTTAATCTTAATATATGTATTAAGATTACACATATGTGTATATATAATCTTGTAATGTGATATATATATACACATATATATCACATAATATTATATATATATCACTCCTAATTGGTTGATTGATTTTAGTTTACATAATTCCATTACAACTTTATCCATGCCTTCTTTTCCCATCTTGGCTTCCAGTTTTCTATTGTTCCAATCATTTATTGTTATTAGATGTTAACTGCATGCAAGCTTGTTTTAACTTTTAAATTCAGTCTAGTAGGCTCTTTCAGTGGGCAAATTCAGTCTATTCACATCTAGTCTATGACTGATATAAATGTTGTATCTTACTCGATAGTGGTCTATTGCATAGAATGGTGACTCTAGTTAATAATAATATACTGTTAACCGGTTTCAAAATTAATAAAAGAGTAGATTTCAAATGTTTCACCACAAAAAAGTATTTGAAGAGATGAATTTGTCAATGTGCTTGATTTATCATTCTACAATGTAAACTTATATTAAAACATCACATCATACCCCAAGTATATATACACACGTATATTTTTGGCAATTAAAAATAAAATGAAAATTAAATATGTATTCATTTTAAATTATACATTTTTCTTTTACCTTTGCCCTATTTTTTTTTCTGCCCGTTTTATCAAGTTTATATTTTTTCCACTCTCTTCCCTTTATCTCTTCTTTTTTTTTTTTTTTTTGAGACTAAGTCTTGCTTTATCGCCCAGGCTGGAGTGCAGTGGTGTGATCTCTGCTCACTGCAAGCTCCGCCTCCTGGGTTCATGCCATTCTCCTGCCTCAGCCTCCTGAGTAGCTGGGACTACAGGTGCTCGCCACCACTCCCGGCTAATTTTTTGTATTTTTAGTAGAGATGGGGTTTCACCGTGTTAGCCAGGATGGTCTCGATCTCCTGACCTCGTGATCCACCCGCCTCAGCCTCCCAAAGTGCTGGGATTACAGGTGTAAGCCACCGCGCCTGGCCAACTTTATCTCATGTTTCCTTCCATTAATGAAACTGATTTTTTGCCTGTTACTTTAATTGACATTTATGCTTTTTAAAATGTATATACAAGATACCTAACTGTTTCTCCCACAGGGATACATTTTCCCCTTTCAATTATCCCAAAGTTTAAGATTCCAGAGTAACTTTTTTCTCTCCTTTCCTTTCCTTCCATCCCTACAATGTTACCTCTGCTTTGCATTACATTTCCACCCCAAACTTCTAGGTTTTGCTAGGTTATTACAGATCTTCTTATTCTATGTCCTTTTGGTTTTAAGAAACTTTACTTAGTATTTAAATTGTATACTAATCCGAGGAAATCCTCCTTATTCATTAAATGAGTATCTATTAACTGCCCACTGTGATGTGCTTTTCTATATCTTCTCAAAATCCCAGACCTCAGATACAATTCATTTGTTGGGAGTTAGAGTATTTCAAAGATTTTCATCATGCGGGGCTATTTGAACCCTGAGGTTAACATGTTTGCATAGCACTGAATATTTTTATTTCACCCTAGAACAAATGAGCTCTTGAATGGGTATGGGCTATTGGGAGATATCCCTTTCCCTCACCTTTTTCAGTAAATGTGGATGTTATTCCGCTGTTTTTGAGCTTTCGGTGCTGGAAATGAGAATCCTGAAGACAAACTAACCTCCATACCACTCCAGGAAAATCAGTTAGAATTGAATTTGGCTATCAGTCACAGAAAAACCTGAAGAAGAAGTAAACAAGAATTTTATTTTTCCCCATATAGAACTCCAGGGCTATCAATAGTTTAGGTTAGGTAGGTATAACTCCATGGTGTCAGGATTTCAGGTTTCTTCTATTTTACTACTTCTCTGTGCTTGATTTTCGTTTCAAATCGGCTCACTGTTCAAATGGAAGCTACCAAAAAATGTGCAAAACATGAAGGGCTGCTTCCCTATAAGGACATTTCTGCTTGAAACAACAAGAATGTGGCTAAATGGATGACTGGGAAATGTTTTTATCTCGGGCAGTCATGTGGCGATTAATAATTTGCGGTGTAAGAAGAAGGAAATACTTAACATTAGGGAGTGACCAGGCCCTATGACATTACAAGTTAGTCCCTTTTTCCTGGAAGGCTGAACAGTTTTCTTTACAGACTTAGAGGTCACAGTTTTTATCAGAGTATATATGGAGGTTTCTTTTCTCATCAGTTAGGCATATGACTTGGTAAACTCTCCCAATGTGTAAATTTATATCTTTCTACTACTCAGGAATATTTTATTTCAGTATTTATTTCTTAAAAGTAGAGAATAAAAAGGGAGGAAAAATTTTCTAAGTGATTATTTGCATTCCTTTCTACTTCTATTGTTTACTTTTCTCTTTCCTATGTTTCATTTGAGAATTGTTTCACTTTTTAAAACTTCTTTATAATAAACACAATATTTGCTTCTGGTAAAGTAAATTAAGTATAAATAAGAATTTAAAGTACAACTTAAGAAAAGAACACATTTCACTATCCTCTTTTTACTCCCAGTCTCATTTACAGAGCTTTGTATGTTTCCTTGTGTAATTTTAATAAACATTTAGTAATATGTACACACACAAATATACACACATGCTATTTTTACACAGATGAGAATATTCTCTGTTTCTTGCTTTTTGTCTTTTATAACTTAATAATACATTTCGTATTTTATTTTTTCTAATGACTGTATTCAGTTCAATTTTAGAGTCAGTTTATAACCACCTCTCTATCATTTAGCATTTATATCATTTCCAGTGTTACAGTTTTACACATACAGTAGGCTAATTTCTATGCATTATTTTGCAAATATGTTAGTAAGGTAAATTTTAACCAGATAATTGCTAAGTGAAAGTGTGAGTATGCTTCCATTTTTGACATAATTTACACAATTCTCCTTTTCTTCTTATGGGTATATTAGTAATACATTTATAAACTACTTGAAATCAGAAATTATGCCATTTTCATCTTTGTGTATTCCAGATATATAGAAGATTTTGAATAAATATTTGGTATTTCTTTTTGTGATTTACAGATTTTTAAAAAATTCATCTCTTAATAACATTTTTATTCCATTCACAATTAAGGGCAAACATGGTTATATTTATACAGATATTTTAATTATGTGGATAACTTTTTAAAGATACTTTTTATGCCATTAGATCATACATTTTAATTAACTTCATATGAAAATAGGTATATATAATGGCAATAGTATAGGATTTGTGTTTTGATGATTCAGTATTTAGTTTCATTTTCCATGTCACAGCATATGTGTTTGAACAGAGGATTTCTATCAGCTGTTTCTCAACCTTAAAATAAAAACAAACTAAAATATACAGCGGTGCACGAAGGGAAATAAAATCAAATTATTTTTACTTTCTATTTTGTATCACTTTACAGTATGAGCGTGTGGCTTTTATTCAGGTTTTATACACTAAAATACACAAAAGTTGAGTTGAATACCAGTCATTATTGCTAGCAAGAACGAAGTCTGTTGTACACAGCTGTGTTTAAAAGAATGGTATTGTTTATAATGAAATGTTTTAGATATTCAAAATGTTTTGGCAGTTTACTAGAAATGTTCTCCTTGAAAAGTTTACATATTTTTTTAAAAATAATTATTGATGTAAAGTGAATACTAATGATCAAAATAAACAAATCATTTGTGAGCTTATTACAGCAAAGCCATCAAAGAAAAAAAACTCTTAAACAACCAGGTGTTTAAAATTATACATAATTTCAATACGCCATTATGGTATTATGTCTAAACTATTCAAATCAAATAGGAAATTTCAAATAAAAGAATGAGGCAAGTCCAAAAATAAAATGAGAACCTACTTGAACTAAATAAGTAAAATAATCTTATAAGGTTTGGAAAATATGAAAAACAAATTTAAATGTCCAACAAAAAGAAAAGTTAATCTGTATTTTCAATGTACTACTGATATTTAACTCCCTTTATGTTATAATTTATATTGCCCTCCACACTGATTAGGCAGTTGATGAATTCTATGCAATTGAATTCAAATTACACACACTGTACAATGATGACATTACATTAAAATTTTTTAAATTCAATCGTGTCTGTAAACTTTAATTTTTTTTTCAATAATTTGATGGGAGAGGCAATGTAGCAGCTCTAAATGCAAACTCTTCAAATGAGTGATTGCTATTTGATTTATCTGTGGGGAAACCAACCTAAAGTAACAATCTTTGTTGATGCTTGCTCAGATCAGGTGGACCAAAACAGCAGGAAGTGCCTCTGACAGATTCCAAGACTCAAGTGTCTTCAATGAGACTTTGAGGATTACAAATATTCAGCGACACCAAGGAGGCCGGTATTACTGTAAAGCAGAGAATGGCTTGGGGTCCCCAGCGATAAAGTCAATCAGAGTGGATGTATACTGTAAGTAAATTTTCCAGAAAACTATAATTAAGCCTAGTACGGATTTCCTTTGTCCTACACGTCTATGGTTTTCTCAAAAAACGTAGAGTTCTGTTTAGTTGAGAATGAAAACTGTGTAAAATAATGATAGCTCCCTTAAAACATCCCTGAAGAAAGGAATCTTCACTAGAAACTTTCATAACTTCTATGATATAATACATATTCATTGTAGAACACTTAGGAACAACATTAACAAGAAGACAATAACCATGGGTAATCCCACCAATAACTAGTGTTTTAATGTATAAGTTTTTTATCTTTATATATACATATATACATGCATTTTTATATTTTTATTAAAATAAGATCATGCTGTATATTCTTTAACTTATGTTTGTGAATTTTACCTACATGTGAATACAGCTATTCTTTCTTTTTTTTTTTTTTGTACATCATACAAACAGAGCATTATGAATTGGCCTGTAAATGACCAAAAATCTCTACGTATAGTCTGCGTTTGGTCCAACTCTGTTAAAAGTAATCAGCACCAACCCTGGACAGTGCTGTGCCACCTGAAAAGTGTTTGTTGATTTATTTTTGTTCTTAGTCTCATTTTCCTACATTTTGCTCTTGATGATAATATTTTAAATCTTTTTGGTCTCCTTACTTATTTCCCCACCAAAACAAAGCAAAGCCCTACATTTAATTTGGTCTTTTGCCCAGGTTTTTCTATCATTTCATTATGTTTTTACAAGAATTTGCATTTTAATTTTTAAGTCTCTAGTGTAAGGTAATTATTTTTCTTTTCTTAAAGTAATTTAGACATAAGTAACAAGTGAGGATGTTGTTTTTCTGCCTATCTTCCTTTCTTTTCCCTTTCCTTTTTTTCAGTGCAGGATAGGATGTTACATAGTTAGGAAGGGGCTTGAAATTATACATGGTCTATTTGTGAGATGCTCTGCTGAATCTCATTTAGTTATTCAGATGACTGAGAAGTGTGTGATAAAGCAGCACTTGGAATTTGCTTTCCACTTTCAGATACCTGCTTTCCTTCTGGAAAGGATGGGCGAGAGATCCTTGTTTCATCCTCTCTGATATCTTCTATTTCCTAAGGCACCTTCCCCCTTATCCCTCAGCATAATTTGGAAACCTTCATCCCCTGTACTACCCTTTCCTTATTGTGGTGCACAGGTTGACCATACCTGTATACTACCCAAAATAATACAGCCCCTGGCTTCCATTTTCCTGACCAAATATTTTCAGTGTTTTTGTTCATATGCAATTTTAAATTAGATTAAGTTTAATTTACAGAATTGAATACTTTTTGTAATATAATAGTCTAGAGTACATACTTCTGCTCTTTTAGTTATTGTAGTTTAAGTCATTAAATTTTAAAATACACTTCTTCAATACCTTAAACACAATTCTAAAATCTAAAAAATTCTGAAAACCAGTGGGCATGTTTTATTTGTAACTTTTGTAAGCAAAACCTGATGTTAGCTAGTGTAGTGTCAAAATTTGACCTCAAATGACTTGAATAGAAAAGTAGAAAAAAGCTTTACACTCCTTATTTACCAGACTTTGAATAATCACGTTTTGCCCAGGAAATGTGTTTGATTACAAAATATAGCCAAAGATCCAGCTGAGTGTGTTATATAATAGATGGCATGTATACTATATTACCTTTCTAAAATCTGAAAATTTCTGAAACACATACTCCAAAGGTTTTGAATATGGGGTTTTTGGCTTGCATTTCTACAACAATAGGTCTGATAATTTAAAATTTGTATTGCTGGGTTAACAAGTTAAATATAAAGGGGGAAAATTCACATTTTTAGAGACTTAAAAAAGTTTTTCTCTTTTTTCCTTTTACTAGAAAGCCTTTTTCATTGCTAGTCTCCATTATCCCTTCTCCTTTCTACCTGCTCATATCTCTTGCTCTGCAGACTGGGTTGTGCCTGAGTGCCTTATTCATATCGCACACCTTACTGGAAATAATAGCACCGTTCTCTCCAGGTTTCCCAAACCCTGCTAGCCTTTTAAAGTTTGACTCCTCTTCCATTCAACCATGCCTGAAGACATTTGTTTTGTTAACCTTCCTTTTCTTTGACTTCCTTTGGGGTTTTCTCATGCAACCTCAACTTGACAAGCATCTCGTTCTATGTTATTTCAGTGAAATATCACTGTGATGCATACCATGTTGAAGTTCTATTTTCAGTACATGTTTGGTGGCTAGGATTTATTAACAACTGTCTAAAATTGTACCATTTGAGAAAATAACATGATGTTAAGTTCCACACTCTATGAATAAACATGACATCTCTCTAATATGAATTTCCCAGAGAATGCCTTACCTTTAGCGCCAGAGATCTTTCTACTCTGTGGATGTAAACATACATTTAAAGTAGTTATGCCTATTTTTGAGGGCTTGAATAAATGAATTCCTTCAGATAGTAAATTTTCAAACATGCTTTGAGTGATAAGAACACTTAACAACAGAGATCACTAGACCTATCTAAGGAGTTCATGTGCTCCAAATACAACCTTGATTGAAGCCCAGAGTTTTTCGGTTCAAGTACATTTTCTCTACCTGAATTTCTATAATTTAAAACATGCTTTATCGTTGCTGATAAAGACATGACTACTGTATTCATGTTATGTTTAAATTTGGCAATGTTGGTGTCTAAATTTGAATTATAATCCTTAAGATTTATTTGTGCTCTAATTTTGGTTGGATGTTGGACAGCTTAGTTGAATAGATACTCATTTATATAAACTACAAGCAGGTGAATGACTTAATTTATTTCAGGTACTTTTGCTTTAATTATTTTAGGAAATACTGAAAAAAAAAATAGGACTTTTTTTTTCTGTTTGGAATCATGCCTTTAAAATCATCCACTGCATTGTAGGTTTCTGTTTCTTTTTCTAAACTGATTTCACATGTGGTACTTTCATCACCATCGGTAGAACTTGGAAAGAGGATATGCATAAAAACAAAATACACTCA
Organism: Macaca thibetana thibetana; assembly: GCF_024542745.1. NCBI lineage: Eukaryota > Metazoa > Chordata > Mammalia > Primates > Cercopithecidae > Macaca > Macaca thibetana. Next base: position 60,419,122 of record NC_065584.1, read on the forward strand.
TGCAAAATCGGCAGTAAAAAATATTTTTACAACACCAAGCTGAGGCAGACTATGACTTGGATTTACCAAAAATAATAACTAATAATGTTAGAATTTATTCTTGAATCCCTTGTAAAATATTATCTCTAAAATCTGCCCCATAATCTATTGATGTATAACAACACATAATGTAGATATTAATGTAATGCATCAGTAGTCTTAGAGAGTTTTTATAATAGTGAAAATGGGTATCTCTCATCAAATCCCACGTTCTGATACAGCTTTCTACCTTTAGAGCAAAAACCTTCCTAAAATAAAATTACGTGCTAACCAGTCATTATTTTGATGAGGAAATGTAGTTTCAGGAAAGGAATTTAACACAATGGTGAATAATATAAAATGAAATGACTTTCTTTAGATCGATATTTTGAAATCTTTGTAATAGCTATATTAACATTTTTATCACTTTGAGAAAGTTTATGTATCTTTATTGGCGACTTTTTCCCACATAATTTTCTAAAATTTCATTTAGGAGAAAATATTAAGCTATATAGATTTTATAAAGGAACTACAATATGCATTTTTTTTATTGTGTTAATCAAGAATACAGTTTGAAAAATTAGTATAATCATGTTCCTCAATTTATAGGACCTATAATTTTATCATTTAAGAATTGTAAAAGCATTCCAAGAGTTTTAGGAAATATAATTTATTGATAAAATATATTTATAGGCTGGTAGATTTTATAACCAGTGACTTAAATTTCTTTCCCAAATCTGATTTGGTTATTTATGTAAATATTTCTGATCAAAAGCTAACCAATTACAATTGTTTTTGGTTGGGGGAAATTGCTTCTGAGTGTCTTCTGAATGTCTGAACATAGTTTCCCCCATGCCCACACAAATCTCATCTTGAATTGTAATCCCCATAATCTCCACGTGTCAAGGGAGAGACCAGGTGGAGGTAATTGACTCATGCGGGTGTCTCACGATAGTGAATGAGTTCTCATGAGATCTGATGGTTTTATGAAGGATTCTTCCCCACTTCGCTCGGCACTTTTCCTTGTGAAGAAGGTGACTACTAGCTAAAGAGGGGCTCTTTCCTTTCTGTGCTCAGCACTACCGCCTTGCGAAGAAAGTGCCTTGCTTCCACTTTGCCTTCCGCCATGATTGTAAGTTTACTGAGGTCTCCTCAATCATGCTGAACTGTGAATCAATTAAACTTCTTTCTTTCATGAATTACCCAGTCTTGGGCAGTTTTTTATAGCGGTATGAAAACGGACTAATACAATTAGTATTGTCAGAAAAAAAAAAAAGGAAAATACTGCATTCATGTAACAAGAACAGGAAAACACAAACAAGGGACTTTCAGAGGATATAAAATAGCTCTTACAATATTAAAAGTGATAACATAAAACAGGGGAAGGGCTGGGAAATAAAACAGTAAAACAAAATTTTACAATCAAGTGGATACTACATAAGAAAGAAGATAAGAAAATTCGTGTTAATCTAGCAGATCTAACATTAGAATAATAAGAGTTCCAAACGGAGTCAAAGTGAAGTTTTTTTTTTTTTTTTTTTTAAATTAAGAATTTCCTATCATAGTTGAACATGTGTTTTTAATTATAAAGCTATCGCTGGATCCTCAACACAATGGAATAAATAAAATCTTCACCAATGCACTTATCAGCATACAACTTCAAAACATTAAGAAAAAACCGAAGATCTTAAAAATGTCCAAAGAGTTTTTATTTTTTCCAAACTGCCCACATATAAAAAATTAGGAATCAAAATGGCACAGGTCTGCACAATGGAAATCTGGGGCCAGAAGGCAACTGAGTAAAGCTTTTGAAATTCTGAAGAAAAATTATTTCAACTAGAATCTTCTGTACAGCCAGGCTATTTTTTTTTTCAAATATCAAAGAAGAAGAAAGACATTTTTAGACCTATAAGATTTCATTTTTTTTGGCTAATGCACCCTTGCTGAGGATACTACTTTTATCTATTTTCCTCCAAAACTAAGAAGTAAACAAAAAAGAAAGAAATATCATCCCCAAAATAGGAAGACTATGTATAGGAAAATACTGAAGTTAATCTAAAAATGATAAGGAAGCAGGATGGCATGACAATAGCAGCTTGTCATACTTTGAGCTTCAGAAGCAACCAGGACAGATTGAAGCTGGAATAACGATGCTTACCTGATATTTTAGAGATGAATTATCATGGAAAGCTTAATAATATGGTAATGACAATTGGATACAAAATTGAGTATACAAAATGTGAGTTATTAAGGGAATGTAAGAAACTTTATTAAATGAAATGTAATCTAAATATACTACAAGGTTCAGCTGTAAAGATTGCTTGCAGAGTCGTAATACCAACACTTGATTTAACCACAAGCATGCTATAAATATATAGCGGATGAGGGAAGGTTAGTATAAGAGTTAAATGCTTCCTTTCTATAAGAAGAAATCAGCAAGACAATATGAAAATGAAAAGTAAGTCTATAAATAGTTCAACACTTAAAAATATGAAGGCAAAACCATTCATAAATAGTTAAGAGATGCATTAGAAAAGGTTGCCTCTGGGTATTGGAAATGCCTAAGGTTGTTTGATGTATCATTATTTGGCTTTTAAAACTGCACTTGCATAGTTTGATTTTTAAAAAATTAATAAAATATAGATTTGAAGATTTTTACCTTGGAGGTTCTTGTTATTAAGCTCCCTGAAGTCAAAACCGATTTCATTCCAAATTTTTAGCAGATCATTATTAATTCAAAAACTTAAAACTAGATTTATACTCACACTTTATTTATTCATAAGAATTGGTATTCCTTGATATTTGACACCAAATAAAGTTGACTAAAAACATATTATCTCCTATATAAAAGATAGGCAAATAGCACAGGGAATGTTGGTGCTACATTCTGATAACTAATTTTTCTTCTAAACTTTTTGGAATAAAACTCTTTAGGTTAATTTCCACTACAGTTTTCTTACATGTTGTTTAGAATAAAATATTTTAAAAAATAACTTTGACTTTTACATCATTCATTGAGTAGTATTCAAAATATAGCTCCACTGAATTTTGTGGGGCTAAAAAGGAACTTATTAAATAATTTGTACCTTCAGTGAGTCTAAAGTACTTAAGAAGACAAAGTGAAAATTTAATTCATTTAAATGGTTTACAAATGTGAAGCAATAAGGTTAGTAACATAAATTATGCCACACAACAGTGAATGATATGCTAATGACCCTGAAAATATAGTGCTGGAAGTAAAAGGTTACTGTGGCCTCTTATGAAAGAAGTAGGATTTACATTGCAGTTTTAAGGATGGGTTTTGAAAGAATTCTCCCTGACATTTCTACACATCTTTTGACAGCTTGTGCCAGGTACTCTCTTTTTCAAGAGTGCTTGTGTAACAAACAGCCTTGGGCAATAGAGATAGTGCCTGCCTTTAGGGAAGAGGGCAGATTTGTTTCCTGACCAGGATAGTAAAGATAATATCTTTATTATCAGGCTTTCTTGCAGGACCTTTATAAGATGGGGAGCTTCCTGAGCTCAGGGTCCCTTAGCTGTGTCAAAAACCAGTGGTGTGCATGGCATTCACCTGGGCTGCCCAATATATTGTCCCTATGAAAATTAAGGCGGGAAAACCTGTGAAAACAGGAAACTTTTGAGGCTTCAGTAATGAGGTCGTTTCTCTCAGACCCAGGAGTCTTGTGTTTTCAGTTAGCATCCATGAAACTGTGGCAGGCTAACATATTAGCCAGCAAATAGGGAAAATGTCAGACCCCTCACCATTCTTAACAGAGTAGTGGGGAAGGCCAAAGATATCTTTTAATGGGTGAGAAATTTGATTTAAGGCACAAAATAAGGGAGAATAATCCCACAGAGTTTAGGGACTAGTGGTTAAGATGGTGGGTTTGGAGGAGAAATGAGAGCTTAAATTGAAAGATAGACTGTTAATTATGTCATAGTTATGTTGAACTTTTATTGCCAATGTTTTTACCATATGAATGATGATCTGCCATTTATGTAAGATGCAAAATAAATAAACTGTAACTTTTTATTTTTATTTCTTTTTAGAGACAGGGTATGCTCTGTTACCTAGGCTCCAGTGCAGCAGTGCAATCATAGCTCACTGTAACCTTGGACTCCTGGGCTCAAGGGATCCTCCTGCCTCAGGCTCCTGAGTAGCTAGGACTACAGGCATGCATGATGGGGTCTTGCTGTGTTGCTCACGCTGGTCTCAAATGCCTGGCCTCAAGCAGTCCAAAGTGTTGGGATTACAGGCATGAGCCACTTGTGCCCAGCCCCTGCAACTGTAATTTTATAACTGTAGAACTACTGATGAGAGTCAGCATTATCCTAATACTGATACTGCTTCATTTGTCCTCTCTAAGAAGCAATGGCCACTTATTGAGAACCCTAAAATCTGTCTTTGGAGGAAGAAAGAGTATATCCTAGGTAGAAAAAAAAAATGGTGTCATAGAATTTAATGTGCTTATTCCCAAATATATTTGTTACCTTTAGATTTTTGAGTACATTTAAATAATTTTCTAGGAGTGTGTTCATCTAATCTTTTCACTTATTCTTAGCCATGACTGTGTGGTTCATAGGGTAATAGAGGTCATATAACTTTAAAGGTTAGGGTTTGATTACAACTTATTTTTAATTCAAAAAGGAATTAGACTGAGAGCCATTAGCTTAATAAGTTTTTATGTGTGCAGACACTGTTCACACATGAGACAAATCTTTTCCAATATCCATTAAACATGTTGTAAGCATTCTTATTTCTGAAGCATATCCCCTACTTTAATGTCACTTAGGTAGATTGCTGCATTTCATTATGTTCAGAACAAGCAGTGATATTTTTGGTCCTTGTCTGATAGATTTATTACGTTTTCACCTGGGAGATTAGTATAACATTATCAGTTTATTCTACAAGGACAATTTACCTGTGTTAAAATTATAAACCAAGCAGCAAAATATTATTGACAATGAGTTTATTTTTAGTGGAACCATCATGATTTTTGGACAGAAAAGTTTAGGAAAAGTGCTAGAATGACTAATGGGAATTCTGGAAACATGAGAAACCCTGGAAAAAAAAAATCCTTTATGTAAATCCTATTAAGCATAATTTTCTCACCTACCACCCATCCTCCCAAAACATCAGTCTTGGGTTTGGAAGGTCTTAATAATATTTGATGTGGCAATTAAAATGCTTATTGAAATGAGTTGCTGTCATGCAAATTGCCCTATTAATAACATTTGAGACAGGATTTCACAATTTTCTGAATTATACCGATGGAGTGCTTGCTTATCAGTGTTATTTACAAGTGGGACATACAACCAGTCTAATTTCCAAATAGTGTTAGAGTTCCTAATAAAAGAGCTTTGTCAAAAATCCTATTACATACCTGTTTACTGATTCTTATTCAGGAGACATTAGAGAAGAATTACTTTTAAATCAGTTTAGTCCTATCTCAATTATTATCCATTCAGTACTGGTCAAATGCACCCTCTTAAGATGCATTCAAAGAGCACCTACTGGAATCTTCCTGAATCTCACAAATACACAATCAGAATGGCAACTGGTAGCTTTCCCTCAGTTGCTCTGCACCTGTTCCTACTGCCTTTAGGTCCCTCATTCAACCTGATTCTGAAAATCTCAGGCATTCTATCAGCCCTCTGAGCTGGAGAGCTGGGAAGGCCACTTCAATTAGTCTCAGTTTGCAATATTAACGGATGACCTACAATATGAAAAACCCTCTACTCGTACTACTGGTGAGAGATAAAAAAAAATACAAGGCTTTTGCCCTGTAAACCTTGTAATCAGTTGGAGACATGAAAAATAGACGTAAAAGTATTTTGGTTAAAAATTAGGTAAGTCTAAAAAATTTATTTACATATCAAAAGTACTAAGGGAGAAGTGATGCGTGACATTCCTTAGAAAGCCCTCTCACTAAATATGTTAAGGAATTCAAAAAAATGGATATAATCATTATATCAGTCTGCATTTAATTTCTAGGTTGTTACTCTGGTAAAAACTATCCATTCCTGAGCAAACATATTCTCAGGAATACGTTTGTAGTGAAAGCTCGTAGTGTTTTTCATAAAGATAGAAGGCCATTAGAATGTGTGACTGTGTTTATACTTTTGCTCTTATTGTTACCAAGATATCTTTTAAAATGTTCACATCTAAATTTCGTAAAGGTTCTCTTTCATCTAAAAATTATTTATACATTTTGTCATTTAAAAGAGGTAAATCTGTGGTTAAACTGAATAAAAGGCCCGTAAGAACACAGACCATGGTCTGGGTGGGATTCTCTAGCCAAAGGTTAAGCGGCAGGCAGATGCTCCTGCTGAGTCAGCCAGAGAATGGAGATTGGCATCCAGTGTTCTGATTTCCAGGCAGTCCATGGAGCCCTCTGAATCTAGCTTTCTTCCTAAGGGCGAAGTCTGCTATCATCAACTCTGTATTGCATACACATTTCATTAAAAAAAAAAAAAAAAAATGTTTGGAGAAGGTATATAATTTGTACAAGTAAAGTGAGCTAATAAAATGGTTTGAATATAAAAAAGAGAGGATGTTTAATGTGTTTTTTTTTTCCCCATGTATTTTAAAGTCCACATTCTGAGTCACACAGAAGATAAAGTAAAAGTTTGAAAGGTAAATTATTGCCTACTTAATTATTTAGCACTTGAGGCCATACTTTCTCTGAATGTATTCAGAATACACTGTACTATCAAATTTAAATTTATAACAGTTTCAAGAAAACCTGGCCACCTTTGATTTTGCTATTTGGTCTATACCAAGTCAGGTCAAGAAATTTGAAATACCCATTGTTGACTGGTGTTACAGGATAAGGTGGAAGGATTCTCCTAAAGAGTAAAAAAGCCATGAGATTCATACAAAATAAGAAGCTCTTTAAACTTAAAATTATTTCTACCTCCAACTTTAAGGCAAGAGTTTATTTTATTTTTTCCCTTCGACAATTGAAGGAAATGATTCTTGAGAAGGGTATCGGAGAATAAATCTGACCTTGCTTCGATACTTGATGTTTTCAAAAACTTAGCTCTGTTCTCTCTTGATAGAGGGAAAAATTTAATATGTCTTAGCTTCTGAAACATACTGGTGTGATTGATCCATGAAATACTGAAATATCTGAAAAGCAGCCTACTTTCAATCTCTTAAACTGAAAGTGAAGTGCAAATTTCTGCACCCTACTAGAGGGCACTGCAGTGTTTTTATTCATGATCTCTTGAGTTTGTCACCAGGCTTAGAATATAAAAATCCCTTTTTCATGAGGTAACGCTGAGGCAGATATGCAATCAAGACATCCAGATGGCTGTGAATGAAATAAATGAAAGGGTTTGTTTCAAACATTTTCAGGTGTCCATCCCTAAGCGCTGTATTCTAAATGTAGAAGGGAACATGTGAAAAAAAGCTTTTAGAAATATTTTCCAGTTTTCAGAATGAGCTAAAATAGAGAAAGGGGAACAAATTTCATTTTCTATTCCCACTTCCACTATCTTATTCCAGTCTCTCATCACTTCACACCTGGTTCCTACAAAAGACCTCCCAGCAGACCTCTCCCTCAATAATAGTTCACTCCTTAAATTTATTCTACATATTATTGCCAGATCAATCTTCCTTAAATTCAATGCTCATCACAGTACTTGCTGCTAGAAATTTACGTTCTTTCTATGTTTTTGATTAAAAAAAATCCAAGCCCCTCTGCTTATTTTTTCTCCTGTTGTGTTGAAATTTAATTCCTCATCCTCCTAAAGCAACATCCTTCGGCCTCACCTCCCTGCTCCCTATCCTCTATCATGCTTCTTGACCCCCATATTCATAGCTATACATTCTGTTCTCCCAAAGGTCTTGTAAACTCCTACAGAATAGAGGTCACCTTATGTCATTATTTACCCTAACTATGTCCAAATGAACAACTCAGTGACAAACTTATAATAGGGTATGAGAAACATGTGTTGCTTAATTACTAAAGGGCATTGTAGATAAAATCAAACTGTTAGATGTTACCTCTTTTAAAATGTGCATTTGAATTTTTATCTTCATCCTTCCTTAGACTTGTGGGCTTTTTTTTATGATCTCTGAATTCTAAGAAATAGTCTATCAGTCATCTATCTATCCATCCATCTATCTATCCTCTCTCCATTTTTTAGTACAAGATCTCACTCTGTTGCCGAGGCTGAAGTGCAGTGGTGCGGTTAACAGCTCACTGCATCCTCGAACTTCTGGGCTCAAGTGATCCTCTCGCCTCAGCCTCCTGAGTAGCTAGGACTCCAGGTGCACACTGCCATGGATGGCTAATTTACTAGTTTTTTGTAGAGACTGATTCTAGCCATATTGCCCAGTTTGGTCTTGAACTCCTGGCCTCAAGCAATCCTCCCGCCTCAATCTCCTAAAGTGCTGGGATTACAGGTGTGAGCCACTGCACCCAGCCCTACATACTTATTTTATTTTATTTTATATTTATTTTTGAGACAGAGGCAAATTGCAGTGGAGTGATCCTAGCTTACTGCAACCTTTAACTCCTGGGCTCAAGCAATCTTTCCACCACAGCCTCTTGAGTAGCTGGGACTACAGGCAGGTGCCAACATGCCTGGCTATTTTTTTGTTTGTTTGTTTTTGTACAGACGAGGTCTCACTCTGTTAACTAGGCTAATCTCAAACTCCTGGTCTCGAGAGATTCTGCTGCCTCTGCCTCCCAAAGTGCTGGGATTACAGGCATGAGCCACCAGGCCTGGCCTCTCTATATATTTTAAATTAAAGTCTGTGATCACTCATTCCCAGTGATTACAATAACTTACTGCTTAAAAACTGTGTTCTTATAAATTTCCTCAAAGCAAGCATCCAGGCAAAGACATGATGGCATGTGTCCATATGTATATTATGAAAAAGAGAGCAAGTGACTAATAATCTTAATGGCAGTTCTCTGAGGGGGCAGTATGTTTTGGTTGGAAAACCCAGAGTTAGAATTTAACCATGTCCTTTCTTTTTTCTATGAACAGCAGTATTTTCAAAGTGAGACTGAGATCCGCAAAACAATGCTTTTGAATAGTGCCTTTTATGGGAGTAAAATTCTACTTCATATGGTAGAGTATATAGTGAAGCATTCAGTATTCATTCAACAAACAATTATCAAATGACTTCTGTGTGGCAGATTTTGTGTGACTCAGTGCTGGGAACACAGTGGTAAACAGAACCAGCATAGTTATATCATCAGAGAGAGTAGAATCCAGCATAGAAGAGTTAAGATACTTCTTGTAGTAGCCGAAATGCTAAGCTAAGATTAGAAGATCATGGTTCCATTTCTTCTTGTGTTAGCTCTCAGACTTGCAAAATTGTGAATTTAACAAAGAGACTTACTTAACCTTTCTAGGTCTAAGCTTGTTTTTTTCCTTTCTAAATGAAAAAATTGGATGAAACATCCTTAATCATTTGCAAAAGTTTTAGATGCTTTATGAACTTTTTTTTTCTGTTGAAAGGATATTTCACATTAAGCAGAAATCATCTAGAATGAAGATTTTTGAGGGTGTTTTGTAGTATGGAAGGAAAAATATACCTCTAATAAACATATATTTACTTTCTTTTTCTAAGAACAGTTCTGAATAATTTTAATATACCAATAAATATTTTCTGAATACTCATTAGGCTTGGAGATATTAAAATGTATAAAGCATATTATCTACCGAATAATAAATTGTAGACACTCTGAGAAGTAAGAATAGACATAGGATCATAAGCACAAGGAAGAGGTATTACAGAAGTTGAGGGGAATAAATAGTCACTAAAGACCATCATGATCAAAGGAAGTGTTGAAGTTGTCAAGAAAGAGTTGACTTAGCAAGTCTAGATGAGAGGGAGGTATTTTTCCAACAGGGAGAATGGGGAATACATATATATGCATACATATGCACATATACACACACACACACACATATGCACAAATACACACACACACATATGCACATATATGTACACACACACAAACACAAGTATACACTTACAGACAGAAACAAACTATATATGTATGTTATGTATCTATATATATCAATTGTCATTTGAAAAAGATTTGCTAGTATATGTGTGAATGACGAAGGAGCTGAGAGAGAGAAAGCAATCAACAGAAGCCCTGTTTTCTACATTTGTGACTTAGGCCACTCCAATTTTAAATCTTCACAGCATGTTGTTGGCAAAAACTAAGAATTAGAAATTAAGTCTTGTAACTATGTACCCACAATTGGTATATAGTAAAATTGTCTTGAAATATATAATGTTGGTAGTAGAAGAACTCAACATTAGAAATAGAAAACTAGCACATTTTCCTTTTCAGCATATTATTTAGCAAATGACATGTTTTATTAATAACATAATGAATAACAAGTTCGCTATGAGTCTGAACTGTTCTAAACTGTTGTCAACAAGCTAATTCATTCAGTGAGCACAACTGTTTGAAGTTCTACTGTTAATAGAATAATACTAGGTATGAAGAAGGTGTTGCAACCAATGGGAATTAGAGGAATGAGATAATATTTTTTAAAAACCCATGAATATAGTTTCTGTACTCTAGTTTAGAAGAGAATGCAAAATATACCTAAAATGAAGTAACTGATTATTATATACTTTTTCAGTAAGTTCGTTAACCTTTTGACAGAGAAGATTTCAGTTTTCACTTCTATTTCAGGATTTCCTTTCCCATTGAATTTGTGTTTTATTTTACTTGAAAGACATATATACATAAATTACACATTTTCTGCATAACTTTATAATAAAATAATTTTACTAAATTGTTGCTGCTTTATTTTCTCTCCACAATAAGTTCATTTCCATTCAGCTTTGTCTACCATATATCTTCTCTTGTAAGTTAAACATGTAGTGTTGTTCTAAGACAACAATGGTAATACTGGTAATATTGACTGTAACTGCTGGATAAAACAAGGTGGAATGACTCCGGTGTTAGTACGCATAAAAAATTAATTAACAAGCCTTTCAATTAAGATTGTATAGTCCTTTCAAAATGTCCACTGTGTATGTGCTCATTTCTAATTCTGTTTGAATTTTTCATCTTTGTACTTTTCTAAATATTATTGTGTGCCAACTCTAATTTTTCTTATTGACAACTGTCAGATCTCACCACCTCTCTTAACTTGCCTAAAGGCCCCAAAGACATTTATCTGCTCTGTTGCAATTAGAGTGTATCCTCAGGAAGTATTTTCGGAGAAGTTTCCTTCTCCTAGCTCTGAAACTACATTGTGGGTTTTAACTCTGGTTGTGTATCCTAATCTCTTGGGATTTAAAACATTTGGAGACTTTTGGTCTAAGCCCAAATCTCTTGAATCAAAACTAGGTGTGTCATTTTAACACTGTCAAAAGTCTTCCCCCAGGGTTTCTGAAAATTACCCTGGTTCACAAAGCCCTCTGCCTCCTGGACTTCTATTTCTCTTTCTCTGTCACTGTGCAATCTTGCTTGGGCCAACCATAAAGCATGCTGCCATTTGTTTTCACACCAAAACTCCACTACCACCAAGCTTCCATGAGCCCAGCAGACTTAACTGAAAATTGTCCACATATAATTGAGGCTCCTAGCCATACCAAAAGCTTTACCTGGACCTGATGGAATCATTGATCCTAGTTTCTTGTGTTCCCTCAGTGTATTCAAACATTCTCTGTCTTCCTGGCACCATTCATCCCTGCATGCTTCTCCTTCCTTCTTCCTTTCAACAAATCTCTTTCCCCATCTGTCATCAACTCCCATGTCATGATAAATAGCATTCCCCTTCTTTAAGCCCTGATAGGCCTTCCCTCCCGACCTCCCAGCTCTACCTTCACCCTGAACACCTATAAATGTATTTTTAAAAGAGTGATCTCTTTGGGGAAACTAGGGCCAAATATTAGATTAATGAAATGCCTCTACCTTGTTATATCCACATAAGAAATACCTAGATTCCTGTAACTGCAGAGTGCCCAGGTGGTGTTCGTGATAGGATCTGTAATTGCTTTTACCCTTCTCCTTTTTTAATGTCTCGGTATATGTTAAGACTGTGAACACAAATCCTTTAGCTTCAAATTGAACGTGAGGATTGGAAGCTCTTTTTAGGCATTTAAAGCACCAAAACTGGAGAGAAAAGTTATTTTCCAATATTTCAAAGAGCTTCCTTAACATTGTATTTAGCTATGTGTTATATTAATTCTATAGCATAAACATTTGTCCCACAACCATGTATTCAGTATTATGTGCTACTAACTTGGCACTAAGGTCATTAGAGCACCATTGTGAGTACAAACATGAGCCAAGTTGCTGACTTCTCATCCTGGATTTACACTTTGTCACTTGTATACATTTTATCACCATATGATCCAGATATTTTCACTGTTGGAAGCTCATGCAACTAAATGCTGCTCATTTGTAAAATGGAGACAATAATAACAATTTGTCTCTTATAGAATTGCTGTAAGGATAAAATTAGTCAGGGCCTGTATAGTTATTGGTTCAATGGCTGACACAAAGTCAGAACTCAGGAAGGTCAGCTCTTAATTCCTATTGACAAATGGCATGCTAGGGTTATAGGAGACAAAAGCTCCAAGAATTGTTGTCATTGACAGCATTGTGACCTTCACATGGGTTGGTGCCTGATAAGAGGCTCTTTTTTAAAAAAATAAATCAGGAAGTTAGTGGAAATATTCCAAGGGTAGGGATTGTTAAGCCAATGTGTCAATGAGTTAATCTAATTGGAAGCATACATCTCCACCTTTAGCCTTGGGCAGTTTCCTTAGCTCCTTATCAAAGGACAATGATGATATCTAATCTATACAGTTGTTTTTATTATCTAATCATCACAACTACTTTTACTAACATTAATCAAGTACTTGCTATTTGCCCCCAAAAGTGTTAAGACCATTATAAGGATTTTAAGTTTTACAACTATAGAAAGGTTTAAAATGGTGAATGACATGGTGAGAACTCAATGAAAGGATGCTAAGAAGAAAAAGAGTAGGAGTGAAAGGAAGAGGGAGTGGGATATGTCATATTTAATTTGTTTATATGTAGGTGTAAAAGACTTCATGTATGTTAAAATTATATCACTACTGGTACTCTACTAACAATAAAAGATAACATTTCATAGCGTTTAATATGTACTGTACATGTGTCAAGTGCTTTACATATATCACATAATTCATTAAATATATACAAGTCCCATTTTACAGATAATGAGTGGGAAGAAAGATAAATGATGTAAAGCAAAGAGGATATTTGATGGAATTGAGAATCCGGAGGGACTGGAATAAAAACTCAGATAACTTTAGGAAAAATTATCTTACTTTGTAATACAAAGGTAGATAAGAAGGAAATAGAAAAACAGATAAAGTAGGCTGGTAGTGGCTAGGAAGTTGAAGGAGTTCATATCTGTTGTCCATTTTGAGACACCAAAATAGAAAGTAAGTTATTTTGGTGAGAATGTGAGCAACAGCTGGGTTAGAGGTCTGAAGAGAATTCTACATAATTGAAACAATTATTATGAAACATAGGACATGCCATTTATTTGGAGGAAAGAGGTTTGTGAAACAGCACTAAGGCTTCAGTCAGGTTGATGAGTAGGTGCACCAGGCAAGACAGAGAAAGAACAGAAGATTGTAGGCCAAGGTAGAAGGGAGAACCATCTGGATTTATAATTTCAGAGCTAGGATGTCTTTGTGTTATCCTAAGGTCTAGGTAATAATTTTGTGAGAGTGTTGCCAAGGTGAAATGGAAGTGACTGTCCTTTCAGTAGAGGATATTAGGGAATATGGAGCTAGTGAGGATGGATATAGTATTGATGCGGATATTGAAATCACAGCATTTCGTAGCAGGAATCATGTAAGAGAGAGGGGTTATAACCAGGTGAAAAGTGTTCCTCAAGAAGTTGATGGAGTAGGTAAACTAGCAGATAATGCAATAAAAATAGAAAAAGGGAAGTGGTTGCATATATGAGTAATTAAAAACTAGTGTGATATATTGATTATGGCATTAAACTCTTACTTGCCTGCCTCCAGTGAAACAGATTTATTCTATACAAAGAGAATAGTTTTAGAAATATGATATTCTTTTAAATTGTTTTGTTCATTCTGTTCTGTCTTCAATAAATATTTCTAATTATTTTAGCTCTATTGTATTTGATTACATTTTACTTTAGCAAAAAATAAATAAAAATGCTATATATGGTGGTAACAATTGATTTTTTTGTGCTAAGGCTTCTCTACTATTATGTTCATTCTTCCTTTTTCATTCTTTGGTCATCTTTATTACTATATAGAATAAACATATATAAACATATATAAAACATATAAGTAAATATATATAAATATATATATATATATAAAAAGCATGTATTCTGTTTTCTTTTTCCATTTCTTCTCTATTATCAGCTGTCTTTTTGTTTCAGTCTCCTAATTTTTTCTTTCATTTACCCTTATTCATTGTGTTTGGTTTATGTATTATTTCTGGGTTCTTATAAATATTATCTGTGTTTTATATTATGAGATCCATATTATTGTTTTATATTTTTAAATTTACTTAAGGATGCTTTTTACCACTGGTCAGCCATTTAAACCAAAACTTGCAATGAAGTAGAAATGTCATACATTATGTTGTTCTAAAACTTCTGAGAATCAAGTTCATATTTACATTCTTTACAAATTGATCTGAATTACTATTCTGTAAGCTGGAAAAAAAGGGGAGGAAGAAACTGTCCTTATCTTTTGTCAATTATGTAATAAATACCTGTCTGCTTATTGTTAATATTTATTCCACATAATGTATGATTGTTTTTCTTTGAGTATGATATCAATGTAGTACCTTATTGGTAGACTTCAACCTGTTATGTTATTTGTATGACCTCAGAGCAACAATCACTTTGAAATGAGGGAGTTGGAAGACGTTTTTCTCAGGTCCACTCTAGCACTGACATTTTACTACAATCTTCATTTCTGATAAGTTTATGGTTTCAAAGCAACAAATTAGTGAAACCAAAAAATTAGTAGAAAGTGAATATTTTAAAAACTCATTTTATTATTATTCTTTCCGAGATGCTCACTTTAACTTTGTCATAATGATTTGTTAATTAAAGAAACAGTGTTCCTAGGATAAATAGCTAAAATTGTTGGAATGTTGAATTGGAAGATGGGAAGTTACCTAGACATCAAGTTTTATGTGTCTTTATTTAAAAAATCAGATGTGAAAATACTATTTCAAATTATATATATGACATATACATGTATATAGAGAGAGAGGGAGAGAGGAGATTTATTTTAAGAAATTGGCTCCCACAATTGTGGGAGCTGACAAGTCTGAAATTTGTAAGGCAGGTCAGTAGGATAGAAATTTAGGTAAGAATTAATGTTTCAGTCTTGAATCCTAATTTCACAAAGCAGCAGGATGGAAACTTAGGCAGAGTTTTTATATTGCAGTCTTGGAGAGAATTTCTTCTTTTCTGGAAACCTCAGTCTCTGTTCTTAAAGTTTTCAACTTGAAGCTTGTTCACATTGTTAAGAATAATATGTTTTATTCAACATTTATTGATTAAGATATAGTCACATCTGAACAATAACTTCCAAGTATTAATGTTTGACCAGGCAAATGGGCACCATAACCTAGGCAAATTGACACATAAAATTACTCATCACATCTCTTTCAATCATTTTGAGAGTTTGTTCTTCATCCAAATGTCTAATTAATTCTCTTTAAAAATAAAAGACATATAAAATAAAAATTTAAAAACATTGCTAAATAAAATAAATGAATCTGGTTGAAAGCTTTAACAGAATATTCATAGCATCATTGCAATCTTTTCATCATAATTTTATTCATTTATAGCTAGTACTCATCCTATCATTTTATCAATCTTTTTTTTTTTGAGACGGAGTCTCGTTCTGTCACCCAGGCTGGAGTGCAGTGGCACGATTTCGGCTCACTGCAAACTCTGCCTCCCGGGTTCACACCATTCTCCTTCCTCAGCATCCTGAGTAGCTGGGAGTACAGGTGCCTGCCACCACGCCCAGTGAATTTTTTGTATTTTTAGTAGAGACGAGGTTTCACTGTGTTAGCCAGGATGGTCTCGATCTCCTGACCCCGTGATCCACCCGCTTTGGCCTCCCAAAGTGCTGGGATTACAGGCGTGGGCCACTGCGTCCAGCCCTCAATCATTTTTTAAGCAAGTTAAAGTGGATATCACTAGCTGAAGTTTAAAAAGTAAAAACTAACCATTTAATCTATTTTAAACGAATTGTTGTTTTGACCAGTTTGTTTTGGACTAGGTCACATAAAAGTAATTCAATGCATATATATGAAGACAATAATATGCACATATCTGTAGCTAGAGATATAATTATATGGCTATGAATAGATCTTTTTTTTTTTTTTTTTTTTTTTTTTTTTTGAGGTGAAGTCTAGCTCTGTCGCCTAGGCTGGAGTGCAGTGGCACAGTCTTGGCTCACTGTAACCTCTGCCTCCCAGGTTCCACGCGATTCTCCTGCCTCGGCCTCCTGAGAAGCTGGGATTGCAGGCACGCGCCACCATGCCAGCTAATTTTTGTATTTTTAGCAGAGACGGGGTTTCACCATGTTTGTCAAGCTGGTCTCGAACCCCTGACCTCGTGATCCGCCCGCCTCAGCCTCCCAAAGTTCTGGGATTACAGGTGTGAGCCACTGCGCCCAGCCTATGGTACCTTTTTCTAATCTTGTTTCAAATTCATCAACAAGAACATTTCTGACAAACATGTCTGAGTTAAAAAACATAATTCTTGTTGCTTTAAAGCATATCATTGACAACACATTAATATATGATTGTTTTTATTTTAGGCTAAAAATAATCTCAAGTGATTAGTATATTTCGCTATATGATATCAACCTCTCAAC
This sequence comes from Macaca thibetana thibetana, assembly GCF_024542745.1. Classification (NCBI taxonomy): domain Eukaryota; kingdom Metazoa; phylum Chordata; class Mammalia; order Primates; family Cercopithecidae; genus Macaca; species Macaca thibetana. The sequence continues at coordinate 60,436,025 of NC_065584.1, forward strand.
ATATATATTATAATATTTATACTATTCTAATTAATAATTATTGTAATTATTAATTATAAAATAATAATTATAATTAATAATATATATTATTTATTTTATATATATTTTACTGGGTGTGTCTAGCTTGGCCAGTATGGCAGAATTGATTCTAAACAGGAATTCTTCTTACTAGTACTTTTCACAGTTATTTTCTTGCCTACACAGTTCTTTTTCCTATTTGTAAATGCAGAACAATAGTTTCCCAATATTTTTTTTTTTAAATCATTATCTCACCACTTCACCTCACTGAAATTTCTTGGCTGACTCCACTGTATCTCACGTATTATTTAAAAAGAATTCTAGAAATCATTCATTATTAAGTCATGGCAATTGTTGTGCTAAATATTGCTTGAGGTTGCAAATACTAAAAAGTACTTAAATTCAAAGGACTTATGTCTACTTTAAAAATAAAGACCCTGATAATAATATTCTTTATTCGAGAATCAGGTAGTATAGAATATATGATAATTCTTGAAGGGCAGTTGTCTTAGTCAATCAAGCTACTATTACAATACCATAGATGACTGGGCGGCATAAATATCAAACATTTATTTCTTGCAGTTCTGGAGCCTAGGAAGTCCAAGATCAAGGTGCTGGAAGATATGGTATCTGGTGAGCCATGGAGCACTTTCTGCTTTGCAGATGGCTGTCTTCTTGCTTTATCTTCACATGGTGGAGAACAGAGAGTGACAGCAAGGATCTATCTCTTAAAAGGATACTAATCCCATTCGTAAGGCTTCCACCCTCATTACCTAATTGTTGACCAAGGGCTCCACCTCCAGATACCATATCATTTGGGGTCAAGATTTCAACATATAAATTTTGAGGGAACATAAACATTCAGTCAATAGCAGCAATTAACCCTTAGAAATATGTTTTATGTATTATAAAAATAGACACATGCACTCTTGTATTCATCACAGAACTATTCACAATATCAAAGACATGGAATCAACCTAGATGCCCATCAATGGTAGACTGGATAAGGAAAATGTGCTACATATACAGCATGGAATACTATGCAGTCATACAAAATAATGAAATCATGTCTTCTGCCTCAACTTGAATGCAGCGGGAGGCCATTATCTGAAGTGAACTAACACAGGAACAGAAAACCAAATACTGCATATTTTCACTTATAAGTGGCAGCTAAACACTGAATATACATGGACACAAAGAAGGGAACAATAGACTGGGGACTGCTTGAGGGTAGAGAGTGGGGAGGAGGGTGTGCATTGGAAGGCTATCCATTGGGTATTAGGCTCACTACCTTGGTGATAGGCTCATTTGTATACCAAACCTCAGCAACACACAGTTTACCTGTATAACAAACCTACACATACTCTTTGAACCTAAAATGAAGAAAAATAATGCCTATGTTGTAAATGATGCTACATGAACCCTAAATTGAGAAGATACTTTTAAATAGTGAAATAATTTTTAACTTCTTAAATGTGAAGCTCTTATAAATCAACTTTTTAGGGTTATGCCACTCTTCATCTGTTTATCTTATAATGTAGCTTGTGGGACCTGATGTTATATGAAGTTAGTGGGTGGTGTTAAATCACTGCAAAAAGTATAAGCTTAGGAAGCAGCTAGTACTTAAAATTCTGGCTCCAATGCTTAGAAGTTGTTTAATCTTAAAGTATTTAAAACCTCTTCATCATTCTCTTAAATAATAAATGGAAATAATGATTTCTTCATCCCAGGGTTCTTGTCACTGAGAACCTGTAGACTATTACTACTACAGCTACTTATGCTCTCCTATAATATGTTTAATGAGTACCAGTTGTTTCATACAATGTGTTTGGTGCTTTACATAAATTTTACAACTCAAGGGAAAATTATTTAGCTTATTTTAAGGTATTCTAGTTCCATTTTCCCTGAAAATAAGTAACTAAAAGCAGAAAACACTTTTTAAAAATGACTGCAATATTCTTAGAAATTAAGTAGATTACCAAGTCATTATATAAATGTCTCTTTGTTTTGAAAATTCTTCCTTATAAGCTTACTATTTAACTAGTGATATATATGTATATAGGACTAAATGCCTGGAGTAAGTGCCAAAATAGGATATATTTAAAATGTAAATGAAATTAAAATTAGTTGATACTAGAATGCTCAAAAATCATAATTTGCTGCATTTTCTCTTTGTGTCACTTTTAACTTTATTTCAAACGTGGCTTTTAATTATTTTTATTAGGCATGGTTTTTGGATGACTTTCTCTAAATGCACTTCTCAGGCACTTAAGATGTTATCCACAGATTGAAGGGAATATGTAATCTATAAATTCCTCGGCTGCCTTCCTGACTTTCAATTGTCAGTTACAGACTTAAGCAAATTTTAAATCTCAGCTGCAATAGCATTTTGAATTTCTATTTAAGATACACAACAAAAGTCAATGAACTGTTTGAACTTACCTCTTTTTATATGTTTTTTTTTTTTTTTCAAATCACCAGGTTATTTCTTGATTTGAATATCAAAAGAAACCTTAATAGGAAGATGATTAAACTTTGTAGATGTAAGCCCATATTAATTCTGTATCATTTTCCCATGGCCCAATAAAACCAGTTCATCAAACACATCCAACACTCCCTGCATTGAGATGTAGTAGCTGATGGGCCTTAATGTCTTCACATTTTAATAAAAGGTATTTGCAAATTTTAAATAATTTAAGGGCTTAAGAGTGCTCCTTGGAGTTTTAAGAATATTTTCTCTATTTTCTAGTAGAATAGCAATATTATTAATAATTTTGTTGAAAGAGGATGCTTTTCATGGTAGTTAAATAAATCTAAAAAGTATTGCCAACCTTGATGGAAACTAAAATAACAAAATGCAATCATTGAAACTTGAAATATAAGTAAAGTGTGCATGAAAAGAATATAATTTGAAGTTGAATGAAGAAAAATTTTTATGCCACTGGTTTTAAATAGAATGTGTACCATCATTATTTAACAGATACACTGAATTTTAGCCTAAATATGACAATTGTACCTTAATGCACAGGAGAGAAAAAGTGAGAACTTGCGTTTATGTCAAACACATTAATATTACAATTATTCCAGAATATATAAAATTAGTAAGAAAATGATACATTGTAACAGAGAACACAAACAATGCATTTGGTCCTGTCTCTACATTTTTTGGCTACATGGCTGTGAGAAAGGCATGAAGTATCCTTAAAATCAAATTTCCTATTTTTAAAAACAAGTATAATAGTAATAATCTTGCAAAGTTGTGACAAGGAAAGAGAGCGTGAGAGAGAAAGAGAGAGAGAGAGATTGAGATTCACCTCACTTCCTAATTGTAATTCTAGGATAACTTAAAGCATCATATCTCTGTGGCATTCCTTTATCTGAATCTTCAGTTCAATACTATAGTTTTATTATTGTTTCCTGGTTTATTGTTAGCTGATTGCTTTATTTTGTCAGATTCAAGTGCTTATCTTGAAACTGTGCTTCCTAGAGAGGGCCCAAGGGTCCAGTTAACCTAGTTGAATGAGAATTTACTATTCCTCTTATGCAAAGGGATAATACCTATTTTTAAAAGGCTCAACAACTTTCAAGTATAGATACTGTAAAAAAAAAAAAAGTATGTATATATATATGTGTGTGTGTGTGTGTGTGTGCATATATATATATATATATACACACACACACACCTGTCTCTCTCAAATTGGGTGAGTTAACTGCAATTCTTCATTGAAAACCTACTGATGATTAAAGGTGTCTATGTTATATATACATCTAAAATGAAGCTGCTTTGAAAGTACTTTTTGATAAAAGCCTTTATTATTGGTGAGTCAGCAGAAGAAAAATGGAAAAAGAATGACCCACATTCTTCTGGATGAACTTAAGCCTGAACCTTCTGAATCTGTTGTTATTTAATTAAATCAGTCTTGTCTCTCAAAATATTTAAGAGCATTGTTGCTGTGTCTAGAAAATCCCTTTCAGTTAAATTTCAACACTATTACCAGCATGTCATTTTGCTATTTAGGATACATTGTAGTAAAATAGAAATATAATTATGGGAAATATGTGAAAATATTTCTTATACACCTCTTTGAGATATAATGCCGGGGAACTGATTTTTGAGTTACTTGTGCTAAAGAGACTTCAGAAAATTTATTCTGCTTTTGATCTTAGTGGCTAAAGAGGTAAGTCTGACCATTTAATAACTATACCATAAGACTAAATTAATTGAAGACCACTATAGGAAATCTTTTTCCTACTGTCTTTTATAGTTATAGCATGTTTAATGTAATTTTATAACAAGCAAGAAGTGACAAGTGGCATTTTCAGTAGCTGTCTGAAGGAAGCCACTGAAAAGCACCCTAAGAAAGGAGTACAATTTTATCATTCTCTGAGCTCTAGGTAGGCTGTGAATCCAGGCTAGGACACCTAAAATAATGCCATAATTCACTGACTTTGCAGACACTAATTAGTAGCTTTCTGTCGGCTAATATGAGAACGCTAGTGTACTAAGCCCTTTATGTGCATTTTTCTATTTAAAGCATTCCCCCATGATAGGTATCGTGAAAACCACCACTTCCCCATCTTATACATTGAGAGATCAAAGATAAACAGGATGACATAGTCAACATCTTCAGAAAGTTCATAGGCTACTGCAAAAAAATTTGGAATAATGAGGAAGTATTATATAGTCACATGGTTAAGATCCCAGACTCTGGGACAGATGGGTCTGATTCCTAATCTACTCCATCTATGAGGCAATAGGTAAGGTTCCAGATATTAAAGTAGTTAATAGTGGTATGGTAGCTACCATACAATGTAATGACAGGTATTAAACAATATAATATGGTAAAATGCTACATTCAGTGCCAAACAATATTAGTTGCTGTTTCTGCTGTTGCTGTTGCTATTATGACAGATCCTGCCTGGAATCTAGTTATTACAGAGGATAAATAAGGTTGCATTCGATTACTGAAATCTTACTCTTTTGAAGAGGACTGAGAAAGTTTTCCAAGAAAGATAATACTTAAATCTTAAAGTATGCTTAGGAATTTTACCAAATAACTTAAGAATAAAAAGGTTTCCTGAACTTGGGATTTTTAAACAATACAATGATAGGCTTCCAATGGGATTCAGATAGCTCTCACGGGAGGTTTACATGAAAACTGTATTGATAGCACCTGCCTTTGAACACAGGCCTGCACCACTGGTAAGTTTTTGGGGAGGAGGTCTATAACAGTGAATATCAATCTGTTTTTACACATGACTGGTTAGAAGACACCCTTGCTGAAGTTAACAAGCATACATTGTTGGCCTATTTAACTAACACATTTAATAACTCTGAGAATGATTGAACACATTCTATAAAATAATAATTTTGTATAATTTGTTTTATAGCTAAATTCAAGAGAGTTTTGTACAATAAAGTCTAAATATATTCTGAAGATATACTATTGTTCCCATATCTTGTTTATTTTTATTTATTTATTTTATTTTTGAGACAGGGTCTCCCTCTGTCACCCAGGATGGAATGCAATGGGGTGATCTCAGTTCACTGCAGCCTCTGCCCCCAGGTTCAAGCAATTTCCATACCTCAGCCTCCCAAGTAGCTGGGACCACAACTGCGTGCCACCAGACCAGGCTAATTTTTGTATATTTTGTAGAGATGGGGTTTTGCCATGTTGCCCAGGCTGGTCTCCAACTCCTGAGCTCAAGCAATCCACACACCTCAGCCTCCCAAAGTTCTGGGCTTACAGGCATGAGTCACCTCTTTCGGCCCCATACCTCTTTTCAAAGAATTAGAAAAGCAATTTTTTTTCTTTCTGTCTGTCCCAAATTTCTCTTAGTCCATCTCATACTTTCTGGGCTTACAGGTATGAGCCACCTCGTTCGGCCCCACACATCTTTTCAAAGAATTAGAAAAGCAATTGTTGCTCTTCTTGTCTGTCACAAATTTCTCTCAGTCCATCTCACACTTATCGCCGCTGCAATTGTCATTTTCTTGCCCTTATTATCAAGTACTAATTGCAGAAAGTTCTTAATGTCTGTACTTGAGCACAGTTCAGATTTTAAATGTAGAGGCTTCATTAATTGCCTGGCTAGGGTGGTTGTTTTCTCCAATATGCTCACTAAGGTGCAAGCAGTCAGTTACTCATTATCTGGGTTGGTTTTTCTCATTTACATGAGCTGTAGTATTCTGCACTTGATTAGCATCCAGTTTTTTCTGCCTTGATATTCCCTCCCTATGTGCTCACCATGGGTGGGTTCATTTACTCTGTTCTGACTCTGAGAAGAAAAGCTAAAAAATAGATATGCAGTAGTACTCTTTTCAGACTATGGTACATCAGGAGATTTATTATTTAACTATGATATGTCCATTAATTGCAAAGATTGGCCAGTCGATGAAAAAATGGGTAGAAAAGTAGCAAGTCATTATTAGTGGGAAAATTTATATTATTCTTATTTTGGTAATCTTGTTGTTTTCATGGACTTAGTGTCATTTTTCTAGTAAATAAGTTCATTTAAAAAAGTTGTTAATCAACACCTAATCAAATCAAGATGTTAAAACAACAGATGTGATAACTGAAACTTTTTGAGAATATAAAGATAGCCCTAAGATAGTGTTTTCTAATAATGGATACTATAAGAATTGGTGATAATACTTCTAGAATTTTCATATATATATGTGTGTGTATGTGTGTGTGTGTGAATATATATGAGATATATATCCTAAATGCATATATTCAGAAGTTAATGTATTTTGTAGGAAGAAATTTTTGCTTTCTTAAAATGAAATAAATGATACTAGTTAATTTTATTGAGTCTAAAAATATAGATGTATAAAAGCAGCATATTTAAGAACATTGTGGTGGGTTTCTAGGGTTTCCACATTGTTTTCAAATTTTTGAAGTGTTAGTATGCATGAGATTGTAGTCCTAAGGGGGAAAAATAGACACATACTTGAGCGCTCTCTCTCTCTCTCTCTCTCTCTCTCTCTCTCTCTCTCTCTCTCTCTCACACACACACACACACACACACACACACAGAGAGAGAGAGAGAGAGATATGTATATATATGTATGTTGGAGTGGCTAAATTCATGATGCTACAAGTATTTTTTGAACTTAAAAAAATTTAACATTCAGTTGAAAAACTATCCTTCCTTAAATCTAATATAACAACCATAGGGCAAGTCTCAACTTGATGCATTTTCAAACAGTTGAATGAATGACTGTCTCCTGACAAACTGAGCTTATGCAGAGAAAAAAACTGCACTAGCTGACCTCTAACTGTATTGTTTCAAACAAGGTAGTGTAATAAGATTGAAAATCCAGTGCACATACAAGTCTCCATATTGGTTTTTCCACTATATTACCCCTGCCAGTTATAGTTGTATTCAACTATGGATGTGAAATGAAAATTGATTTAGTTAGTTCCACAGTGAGCTACTTTCTCTTTTGTACCCCCACCCCTGGAAATATTTCTGTTGATAAAACTTATTTTATTAAGAGAGGAAAGAAAAATACCCAATAGTTTATATGGGATCATGATTTTCTGAACATTATGAAACTAAATGTTACATAATGTTGTACAGGTATGGCAACCTTGTAGAGATGCACTTTTGCTTTTATTTTCTTGTTTTTGTTGTTATTTTTACATAGCCAAAGATAATGTTTTAAGGTCTATATCTGGGAACTTTGACCATTCAAGACAATCTGTGAAGTAACTTGATTGAATTTGCTGTTTTTATATTTCCTCTGGAGATTATAAGAAAAATTCCAAAGGACATATACCTTGAAGGTCGATGTGTTTATATAATACAGCATGTCCTGACTTTCTAATATTTCAGCCCAAAGGACAAGAAGGCCCTTCGACCCAAGTCATTGATTTTAATCTGGCTTTCTGTCCTGGGAGGCTGTGTATATTGCTGTCACTGAGACTGGTTACACATTCATGCTATTTTACCACTGCAGCGTTGCAAAGGGTAATTAGGTTCCAACTTCTAGATCAGCAAAGTGGCCATGTCCGGGAACTATATGGAAACAAAAGGAAGATCTGGCATGTTTCAATTTATACAAGTAAATTAACTCTAGCCTCATTTTGGGTGTAGTGACAGATTTGATTTGAATTTATCATGGACTGTTTAGTAAATAGCCAGGAACCTGAGCACTTCTGTAAGATGCTACCACTACCCTACAGCTAAAGTGACAGATAAATGAGAGAAATGATGGGATTTGGCAGACAAATTCTGGAGAAGTAATCAAAAGAGTGACATTTTCCTAGGGCTTTGTAACACAGCCTCATTATTTATTTTTATTGCTACATGAAGGTATCTTTTAGGTGTTAATTATCACCACCTCAGTGAGAAAGACCACCAAAAATGATTTTAGATATATTAAGTCCATCTCCTACCTGGCAAAGTGATTAAATACCTCTTTAAGTCTGTACTCTTCAAAAATCATGTATCTAAGTTCTGTCTGTCACATTAATAATTTAAATATACATTGAAATTTAAGATTTGTTTTTATGATTTAGGAAACAATTATGGGATTAAACTTTTAAATGATGACTGTTTGTCTAACAGCAAAAGCGTGCTTTCAGTCATCATGAAACCTGCAAATCAATGACAGCATTTTTTGTTTAAAAGGTGATGGAGAGGAGGAAAAGTAAATGGATTCAGAATATCTCAATTTTTTTAATGAGGAATATAAATGACAGCTGACTCGGTATCAGCAGCTGTGGTTGCCATAAGTAGTATTTTTCACCTTTATCTTATGATTCTTAAGCAGAGGTACTTAAACCTACTATATTCCATGGCTGTGGGGCAGTAATCTCTATGGTTTCTTGTCAAGTCACTCTGGGAGGAATCTTTTCACAAAAGAGCAACATGATAGCTCTGAATTGTCCCTGAAGCATGAAGGATTGCAGTGGCAGCACTGATAAAATTGTTCATATACTTTAGTGTGTGTTTGTGGCTAAGCATGTGTGGGTATTTCTATATAAGCCAGAGGAGGGGTTTGGGAGGGGACGCTGGGGTGAAAAAGGGGAAGGGGGAAGAGAGAGAATATGTGCCACAGGATAGAGTGAGATTGGAGTTGCAATCTCAGGATACCAAAGCTGTTGGCTCTCCTGTCTGCTTGTTGTTAACTGAAAAATATCTCAAATTAAGTAAGCTGTCTCCAACAACAACAGCAAAGCTTCTTGTTTCTAAGGACTGCTTAGACTACTATACAGACAAAACCTGATTGGGGTAGAGGAGTAGCCACAAGCATAAACATCACACATTTTTTTCTGCTTTTACTTGAAGTTCAGTAAATTTTGTGAATAAATGTTCACACAACAGCTTGTTGTATGTTTACGGTCCTTCTCCAGGATATTGGAATGTTGGTTTTCTTTTGGGGAGAGTATTTGAGAATTTTTTTTTTTTATCTCCTTGCTCTGACATGCTAGAAATGAATCTCCTGTAATCATCTTTTTGAATATTTCAAGACTATTTCATTTTTGTTCTTTGTAATTTTACTGCTAGAAACATTTTTTACATTTCATAGCCCAGTTTATAGTATTTTCCTAAGAAGAGAATCTTATTTATTACTGTGGAATAAATTACTCCAAAGTTTTATGACTTCAAATAACCAACATTTATTATCTCACAGCTTATGTGTGTCCAGGATCCCTTCATGGCTTAGCTAGGTCTCCTGTTTAGAGTCTCAGGTAAGGCTGTCATAAATCTGTCATCTAGGAGAAGTTTGACTCGGGGCAGATTCACTTTCAGGCTTACTCACATGATTGTTGGTGGGCTTCAAGTGCTGTTCCCTCACAGTCTGTTTGCCAGAAATATCCGTTCCTTGCCATGTGGCAGCGCACAACATAGTAAGCACCTTCTCTTAGAGCAAGCAAGAGAGCAATAGTGGACACCCAAGAAGGAAGCCACACTGCCTTTGTAACATAATTTTTGAGATGAAATTCTATCATTTCTGCTGTATTCTGTTTGTTAGAAGTGAGTCAGTAGGTCCAGCCCACATTCAAAGGGAAAAGCTTATACCAAGACATGACTATCAGATAGAGGCAATCATTGGGTTTTTGTTTTAGGAGCTATTTATCACAAATAGTGACATGCAACCAACGATGTTACCAAATAATCTAACAGAAAAAGACAGTTTCCTGAGTCATTTTTACAGAATCGCTAATGGGAAAATATTTTTTCCTTTAGACTGTTGTTACATTCATGTTTTTACTACACTTTTTGTAATTTGACGGAGTATTTGAAACATAAAAAATGTACAGCAATAAGACACACACACACACACACACACAAAACCTACTTTAATAATAAAACATGAACAATGTAGTTAAAATCCCTGATGTACTCTTCCTTTCCTAGGGATGACTGACATCCTGACTTTGATGATTTTCCTCCCAATATATTTACTTGTAATTTTGCTAGATATATGCACTATTAACAATGTGTTATTATTTTGTTGTGTTAAAACTTTAATGGTATCTTTATGTGTTCCCATGAATAAATGTTAAAGATTGTTGGAAAGTGCATTGTTCATAACAACCAAAAAATCTAAAACTTTTAAAGAGGAAACAATCAACATATCTATTAATAACAGAATGGATACATAAATTTTGGTGTATTCGTAAAGTTGAATATTATGCACAGTGAAAATGAATGAACTAGAGTCACATATTAACATGGATTCATCTCACAAGCATTAAATTGAAGAAAATATGTTTAATACATATTTTTACTCACCTAATTTTTAAGTGGTTCAAAGTTACTTGCTAAAAATGCATATAAGTCACCTTTCCTGAAACTGAAGAAATTATATCTTACACTTTGTTTCTTCAGTTTGCCAACTGTTTATATGGGGAAATTAAACAGAATATTTCTGAAAACTCTTATGAAAGTGTAAACTTTTAAATTACTAATTCCAAGCCTATCTTATGACTATGCTTATTGTATATATTAAGTGTAGCTGGGATTTACGTAGGCTTATTCAATTCAAAGTTTAGTGCCCTGGAAGCAAATTATTATTTCTTATTTTTTTTTCTTTCATATTTTATCCTGAATGCCTAGAGAATTGATAGATGTAGTTGTGCCCCCATTTCCCCACCTCATTTCGCTTTCTTACAATTGGGAAAATTGCAGCAGCTGTGGCTAACTATTTACATTTTAAATAATAACATGTGTAAATAGCATCTTTCTAACTCTTCATTATTGGCAGCAGAAATAAATGGGAATATTGGCCCGGCTCATTGTAGAAACAGAGCCATATTCAGAATGAGATAAAACAAATGATTATAAACTCATAGCAAAACAAGAGAACAGATTGTCAAAAGAAGGGTGGTAATAACGATAATCAACAATACATAATAATCCTAGAAAATCGAAGAAATCTAGCAGATATATTTCTTCAGAGAGGATTAGATTCCATTTGTTGATTTACAAATGTCGAATAATTTGAAAAGGATTAAATTACTAGAGGTTTCAATGACAGTTAAGTCAACTGATATTTAAGGCACATTGGTTCATACCATGAGCTAGACTGTCTGGATTTGAAAATCAACTCAATTACTTAATAGCTATGGAATCTTGACAGTTTCCTAAATACTCCAGTTCTGTTTCCTTGCTTGTAATCCTCCTATGCTTCATAGGATTTCTCTGAATATTGAGTTAATTTTCACAAAGCATGAAGAAAAGTAACGAGGCTATGGTAAGCACCCTATAAATGTTAGCTCTTACAAGTGATTCATGTATGTGTGGATTTCCGATTATTTGAAAATAATTTAGTATTATAGGTTTATAAGAAATTCGATATTTAATAGGGCAAGTCCTTCCACTCCTCTTTTTTCAAGTTTGTCTTATTATTTTGGCAATTTATTCTTTTATGTAAATTATAAAATTAATAAATTATAAATTAATAAATTATAAAATTAATAAATTAAAAGCTGAATTCCATAACATAATCTTTATGTAATCATTGCATTACATTTATGAATTGATATGGGGTGGGAGTTTCTGCTTTACAATAATGAATATTTTTATCTGTGACCACGGAAATTGTTTCAATTATTTAGGTATTTTTCTTAATGACTTCAATAAAATAGTTCTATTTTTTTCTAATAGTTTTGAATTTATTTTGTTTAATTTGGCCCTGAATTTTTTATGGAATCTTGTTTTATGAATGAATTTTTTCTTCTTTTTTGTCTAAATGAGTATTGATGGTATGAACATATGTACACATATTACTGATTTTGATGTATTAAGCTTGCATATAGCAAGACTTCCATCCTAATTATAAATAGGTATTGAAATGTTTGAATGTTATTTTCTGTCTGCATTGATTTGTCATCTATATTTGTGGTTTTTTGTATCTTTTATATTAATGTGGCTAAATATAGTACTCGACTTCCAAACATCAAATTTTACCGATATTTCTGTGATTAATACAATTAAGAATGATCTTGCTAATATTTAAGATTTTTGAATATGTTTATAAATAAGATTTGTAATCATAAATGAGATTAGCTAAATGTCCTTTCTCCTATGGTATTAACCAGTTTTACGGTTAGGATTATGTTAGCCACATGAAACAGATTTTTTCTTTCCTAGGTAATTTGGTAAACATTCTCTGTAAACTGTCTACATGTTTCTTTTTACAGTTTTGACTCTCATTTAATTTTATTGAATTATAATTCTATTCATGTCTTCTATTTACTCTTGAGCCAATTTTGATACTGTGTACGAATGCTTATAGTATATATATAGCCATCATATAATAATGTGTGGTAATAGGCAAATTGCTTAAACTTTCTGACCTTTAGCTTCATTAACTAGAAAATGGGAATATTAATAGTACCTAAAGCGTAGGGGTGCTTTTAGGATTAATTAAGATAATACATGTTAAGTGATTAAAGAACACCACCTGGCATATAGTTTTTCATTTTTTCCAGAATAATTATTCTGTATTATAAAGTAATGACACACTTTATCACTATTGCCTTATTTTCTACATTAATAGTGCTGCCATAATATTATTCTGGTTAATATTTTCTTTTTCCTATTCATATTTTTTATTCAAAAACTTTATAAAATTATGTTAACATTATATTTTATGTATGTCTCCTGTAAAAGATCATTAGACTTTTTGAAAAGCAAATTATTATTTTTTTCTTTTATTATCAAGTTAAACATATATTTGATATATTTCTAGCATATTACTCATTAATTTCTACTTTGTATGGTTTATTTGCTTCATTTTTTTCTTTCATACCTTTTTTTTTTTTTAGTTTTATTTATTCTTTTAATGGGTTTTAAATTCACACATTCTATTTTTACATTTTAACAACTAAAATTTTAGCATGCATATTCAACCTTCTGTGTTAAACACTAAGCAGTGTCTCAGTTCCCTTCATGATATATATGCTTTAGATATATTTATTCAACTCAATCTTCTATGTGCTACAAGTCTGTTAGTATAATCAAAATTTTTTAATATAGTATTGTTACTACTGAAAATTAAAGAGAGAATATTATGCTCTGCTTTTATAAAACAATTATTTCACCTTAAGTGTCATCTAATTAGTGGTATTTTTAAAGAAGTGTCATAGAATATTTGTTGTATATAGCCATATTGGTATCAAAGAGCCAAACTTCCTTTGAAAAATGCAAATGATGCTAGTCTTATAGGTTATGAAACAGTGTAAGAACTTGGGAAGAGAAAGAGAGAATATAGAAATGAATCTGGGCTACATGGGCATTTAATAAAATAACCCAAAGTTATACCAGTATCAATTTATAAAATTTGTCATTATCTGGGTTGATTTCCAATTGACTACATGGACAAAAAAATGTTCTAAAATATCCCAATGGAGTTCTAATTTGCAGCTGGTTGATTGTTTTACCCTACTATTATCTACAAAGCAATTATTCATGAATAAATACATCTTAGACTAGCTTTCAAGGAAATATTGACCACTAATACATTTTAATTAAGGAATATGGAAGCAAAAGAGTTTAAATCAATAAGACAATATTAAAACAGGGTGAAGTTTAAACAGTAAACAATTATAAAACATATTAAAATAAATATTTTTGTTCCACATTCATACATACACACATACACATAGATTTTAAAATTTATTTATTATATATAGTGAATGTATAATAGAGGAAATAAAGTCTTTCATCTAAATTGCATGGAAAGAGGATTTAAGTCAGTATTTGTAAACAGGAGGAATTATGGAAGGCATATTCCTGGAATTGATGTCTAAGTTGAGACCTTAAGAACTATGTAAGAGTTAAGGATGTAAAAAGAGAGGTGGAGATTTCTATACAGAGGAAAGTATAATATATAAGGCACAGAGGCAAAAGTACCCAGGGGATTTTCGTGTCAGGTAGACCTGGATTTGAATTCTGGTGCTCAACTATTTTGTAAAAGTCATTTTATTTCAAATACTTGTATAATCTCTAATAATAATATCTATCTCGAATTTGTTTTAGAGATTTGCTATGCATATATATGTGTGTGTGTATGTTTTGTGCAATTCCTAGCCCAAAGTAAGTGACCAATAAATATGCTATTTTAATTATTGTTGCAGTGTTTGCTGTCATTATTACTGTTGCTTATTTAAGATACTAGAATTATTTCTACATAATTTGAGCACACCTAAAATGAAAGAGTAGTAAGAATTAAAGTAGGAGAAAAAGACAAACTAGGGAAGATCATGAACCATCTTATCAATCTCATTAAAACATATGAACATTACTTTGTGGCAGTAGGGATGTATTGAAATGTCAAAATTGGAATATAGAAAGCTCTTTCTTGCTATACTGTGATGAATGAATGTAGGGGCAGGTGGAATGAAACAGAAAGGAAAAATGCTTGTAACATAAGAGATGATGGGCCTAAATTGTGGTAGATGCAGTAGAGAGTGATAAAATTGGAGAGATACTTATGGGTTCAACTGCGCTGGGCTTAGTTATTAGATCCAGCAGTTGAACCAGAATAAATCAAGGCTGATGAAGATGTCTCAAACATAGTAAATTAGATAGATGATAATATAGTTCCCTGGAAAAACAAACAGAGGGATGAGCCCATATGCAGAGGAAGATAATGAGTCTAATTTTGAACATGTACACATATAAATGTTCAGAAAACAACCAAATGTATGCGTCTAAGCAAGCAGTTTTTTGAGCTGGATTTCAGTTTAGGAGATATGTCAACTAACAATAAAGAATTAGACATTATCAACATGTAGATTAAAGCTAAAATCATGAAGTGAATTAAATTGAATTGAGGTTCTGTGAAGAGTGAGAACACACCTGAGAAACACCCACCCATATTTAAATATCAAATGGAATAAAAAGAGCTCACAAAAAAATCCAAAAAAGCAGTTTAATTTGAGAGCAGATTTGTATGTGAATTTCATTAGGAAAGCAGAAAATATAAAACTGTATGAGTTATAGCTCTTGTAATATGTTGGTGTTATTTTCAACTAATTCAAAATGTCAACTACAAAGACCAATTTTGCGTTAAAGTATACATCTTTGGTTACTGTCTTAGTCTGCTCAGTCTGATATACAATACTGCAGACTGGCTGTAAACAATAGAAATTTGTTATCTCCCAGTTCTAGAGATGGAAAGTTCAAGATTAAAGTGTCTGCCCTGTGGGTTTCCAGTGAACCTCTCTTCCTGGCTTGCAGATGGCTGACTTCTTTCTCTGTCTTCTTCTGCTGGCCTTTCCACTGTTTGCATGTACTCCTAGTGTCTCTTCCTCTTCTTATGAGGACCCCAGTCCTATTGGATTAAGACCCACCTTTATGAACTTATTTAACTTTAATTACATCACTAAAGGCCCTATTTCCAAATAAAGCCACATTGGGGGTGAGGGCTTCAACATATTAATTTGGGAATGGGGTATATAACTTAGTCTATAACAGTTACAATATCAAAACTAGTTGAAAATCCTAATCTGCTGGAGGATTAAAACTACCTCAATGAAATAATTATTACAAGCAAAAAACCTAGCCCTTAAGAGTATTTTATATGAAGAGATAAGAGTAATTATCCTGATATCATAGATAAACAGAAGAATCAAATATTAAGGAGGGTGCCTGCTCCCACACATATTTGGAACAGTTCCTAGCATAAATTAACGTGTTAAACTATTAAGTTTTGAATGAACACTAAGTGAAAAATTACTATTTGATTAGTTTATCAGCAAATGTAGACAATTAGATGTTTATATACAGGAACTAAGAAATAATTCAGTTTCACCTTTTTAATATAAATATGAATAAAATTAAAGATCAGTCGAAATGCTTTTCAAATGTCACACAGTTATTTAATGGAAAAATTGTGTTTAGGACATAGTATTTTTAATTTTTGTTTCATCCACACTAGTTCATGATGTATATTGGTTTACAGGAACAGCAGTATAATGTGACTTGCAAAGCAAAGTATGGAAATAGAAATCAGGAGAGAAAAAAGATCAAGAGAAGTGACGTTCACTTATTTAATAGGAAAAAATTAAATAATTGAAAAGATAAAACTAAATTTCAACTAAAATGGACTGTCATCTATGAATCTGAAGTGAGAAGTAGTAAACCCTGGTTTCTAAAAAATCACAAGCTAAGATTGTATTAATCTATTTATGATTAAGTAAAAGCATAGTGATATAAATGAAAGGATTCAATAATAGAATAATTTGCTGAGGATGATGGCTTCCAGCCTCATCCATGTCCCTGCAAAAGACATGATCTCATTTCTTTTTATGGCTGCATAGTATTCCATGGTGTATATGTACCACATTTTCTTTATCCAATCTGTCATTGATGGGCCTTTAGGTTGCTTCTATGGCTTTGCTATTGTAAACAATGCTGCAACAAAACACAACAGAAAACCAAACACCACATGTTCTCACTCATAAATGGGAGTTGAACAATAAGAAAACATGGACACAGGGAGGGAAACTTCACACACCAGGGCCTATCAGGGGTGGGGGACAAGGAGAGGGAGAGCATTAGGACAAATACCTAATGCATGCAGGGCTTAAAACCTGTATAACTAGGTGCAGTGAACCACCATGATTCATGTTTACCTATGTAACAAACGTGCACATTCTGCACATGCATCCTGGAATTTAAAGTAAAAAAAGATTTTAAAGAAATAGAATAAGAGGAATCACTACATTGTCTTCCACAGTGGTTGAACTAATTTACACTACTACCAAGTATATAAACTACTACCAAGTATATAAACGATCCTTTTCCTCTGCAACCTCACCAGCATCTGTGTGTGTGTGTGTGTGTGTGTGTGTGTGTGTGTTTGTGTGTGTGTGTTTTGAGAGGAAGTCTTGCTCTGTCGCCCAAGCTGGAGTGCAGTGGCATGATCTCAGCTCACTGCAACCTTAGTATCCTGGGTTCAAGCAATTCTCCTACCTCATCCTCCCTAGTTTCTGGGACTACAGGTGCGTGCCATCATGTCCGGCTAATTTTTGTATTTTTAGTAGAGACGGGGTTTCACTATGTTGGCCAGGCTGGTCTCGAATTCCTGACCTCATGATCCACCACCCACCTCAGTCTCCCAAAGGGCTGGATTACAGGCATGAGTTTAGTAATAGCCATTCTGACTGCTATGAGATGGTATTTCATTGTAATTTTGATTTGCATTTCTCTAGTGATCAGTGATGTTCAGCTTTATTTCGTGTGCTTTTTGGCTGCATGTATGTCTTCTTTTGAAAATTTTCTGTTCATGTCCTTTGCCTACTTTTTATGGGGTTTTCTCTTGTAAATTTGTTTAGGTTCCTTATAGATGCTAGATAGTACACCTTTGTCAGATACATAGTTTGCAAAAAATTTCTCTCATTTTGTAGGTTGATTCCTCTGTTGATAGTTCCTTTTGCTGTTCAGAAGCTCCTAAGTTTAATGAAATCCCATTTGTCAATTTTTACTTTTGTTGCAATTGCTTTTGGTGTCTCTGTCATGAAATCTTTGCCTGTGCCTATGTCCTTTTCCTTATAAGTGGGAGCTAAATGATGAGAACACATTGGATGCATAGAGGGGAACAATATACACTGGGGCCTGTCAGAGGCCAGAGGGTGGGTGGAAGGAGAAGATCAGGAAAAATAACTAATGGGTCCTGGGCTCAATATACCTGAGTGGTGCAATAATCTGTACAACAAACCCCCATGACACAATTTTGCCTGTATAACAAACCTGCACCTGTACTCCTGAACTCAAAATAAAAGTTTAAAATAAAAGTTAAAAAAAGAATAGAATAAGAATAAAATAATGAAGAAGTCAAGTTTATTAGAACACCTTAAAATATATTAACATAACTAATAAAAGTATGTCTAACAATCCCAAAGTAGTCACTAAGAAGATATTGACAAATTAAGGAAATATTCAAGTTTAGTTCTACAAAAGATAATCTGGTTAAGACAGAATAAAAAATAGAATAACTTTGTGTCATGAATCTGTGAGTAACTACTCCAATATAATATTTTAGTGAGAAGAAATATTTGAGTTTGAAATATTTCAATTTGATAATAAAATTTTTACAATTGTTAGTTTAACATTCTTTACCTACCTCTGTGAACCACAGAACCTTATAATTCTGTGTTTTAAATACTTTTATGTGATGTGTATATAATTAAATCTCCAATATCACAGTAGCCTATTAAAATATATAACAAAAAATGATTTTACAAAGAAAACCCCAAACTTTAATTATGTATAAATAGGATTTTAATTAATACAGGGATGTGTTGTGAACATGATTTTAGGAGTTGAATAGTATGGATATGTCAGGTCTTCACAAATATGTAATGGTTTACTTGCAATAATACAAATATTTAAAAGTCAAAGAGTTATGAAAAAAGTGAGGATATTTGACCTCAAATATTATTAAGCTACAGTAGAAAGAATTATGTAGTGTAGATATAAATAGAAGAAAAATAGTAAAAGTTTCAAGTAATGATTCTATCAAAATTAGAAAACATAAATATAAATATTTTTATTACATATGAAAACTTTATGAGTCCTGTTGATTCGGTTCAGCATATAATATTGTACACATGTAATTATTATTTAATCATTATTATTTGTTGAATATTTGTCTTCCCCATGAGGACAATCTCTGTGTTTTGGTCACAATCAATTGTTTGTCTTCTAACAAAAGGCTGTGCACAGTAGGTTGTCAACTAAAATTGTTTACCAAACAAATTAACATTCTAATAATATATAGACCTGTTATCTACCAAAGTCCCTGGTGGATCTTCATTGCTTTTAAGACCAATGCTCCCATATGTCGCTCTAATAGATAGCTCTTTGCAGTTTCCTGAATATACCTTGTTCTCTTACACCTACAAGTATTTGCTGTTCCCTCTACCTGGAACAGTACTCACTTTCTAAACTCAGGTAAAGTAGCCTTCTCTACATTCCTTCAAGTAGAATTTATTGCTATTTCTGACTGAGTCTCTCTATATATTTGGACAGGTTGTGTAGTTAATCACATTTCTATAACATAATTTTTTCTGATAGTTTCCATAGCACCACAACACAAGATGATGATGGTTTATATTTCTGTTTCTTTCTGCCTCATTGAATTGTGACTTCTTCCAAAGTAGAAATGTTCTTTTATTTATTTATTTATTATACCTAGGTCAGTGCCTGGTACATAAATGGTAAACATGAAACCTTTTTGTATAATAAGTGAATTAACTGAACAATGCATTTTGTAAAGCTCTGAAAGAAAATAGACTGGGAAAAAGGTATTTTGTATCTCCAAGAGCCCAAAGTTAGAAACCAATAAAAGGCAATATAGTCAAAGGTTTCCAGGCATAGTCCCAGCTTTAAATATCTATTATGAATAGTGAAAAAAGATTGATGTCAGCCTCATGGCTCTCGACCAAGTAGAGATGCTTTTGAATGCTTTTTAGGTATGGAAAGAAACAATGGCCCTAGAAAAGACCTGGGAATTTAATGAGTTGCCAAATGTGAATTTCTTGTTTTAAAACGGAAAATGACAGTGCTATGTCAGTTACTTTAAAACACCATGGTACTTTTCAAATGAATTTTAATATTACTTAATGCCTTTAACATTTTTTTCCAATCAAAATGGAGCTGTCCTTGACTATATTTTTGGATTATGAATCTACAACACCCAACCCCTTCAATGTGTATATTAAGTAATATATCCCTGGGATGCACTCCAAGGGGAATCTTCTTTTGTGACACTATTCCAAGGGGAATCTACTTTGACACTAATAGCCATGGAACAGAATTGATTATGATGAAATATTACTATATATATTTGCAGTTAATCTGCTAAGCAGTTCTATTAACCTTTGTTCCTCAACAATTCATCTGTCAATCAGATATAATTGTACCTATAACTTTTCAAAATATATAATGTTGCCTTCACTTATCTATAAATACTACTAAAAAGATTCATATTTATTGGTAATGAGTAATTTTGCTAAGAATTTCCAAAAATTGTCAACATGGAAATAAACTACTACTTACATATGAAAAAAAATTTTAATACTAAGGCATAAATTTATGGATCTAATTAGAACAAAAGTAAGCCTAGTATTAACTTAAAAACTGAGATTTTTATATTTGCTAATAATACATAATCAGTTTTTCTACTTGACAGTTATGATAAAATAACAATGGTATAATAGACAAACTTTTCTATAGTTTACTAAAACTGAAAATTTCTGTAGTTTCTCAGCTTATTAACTAGATACTACTTGATTAAAAGTTTTTAAATGATAATTTCCTCTAAAATATGATTATAAATCAAATATATTTAAATGAGAAAACTCATCCAGAAATTTAAAAAAATTACATATACTGTTAAAAAATCACTCCACTCTCCTTCCACATTCATAACATTCCCAGTCAGGCCAAGACAATACAATGAATTACTAAGTAAATACAGAATGTTAAATATAATATTGCAACAATCCTGAGTTAATCTGCCTATACTGTCAATCACCAGAATAAATCCTAGAGTTCATACATGAACACAGAGCTCTTCTGATTAGAAAAAAACCAGTTCGTGCCCTTTAATCGCAGGGATTGACACACTAAATATTGGCTTCATGCATACAACTTAATTCAAATATATATATATATGAAAAAGTAACATCATATAAGCCATTGGCTCACAATTCCTTGTATAATTAATTAATTATAGAAATATCTATGAATATTTTAAGAACAAGAAATGGAAGAAAATATTCTGAAAGGAAATTAGTTGTTAAAATTGTCAAATGTTATATTTGGTCCTATCGAACTCATAAGTAAGCTGAGATTCAATATACTCAGCATGCCTGTGTTGAAGGATGTATGTAAATAAAGCAAAATGGCTTTTGTTTCCTGTCACCTTACCATGCCCATTGGGAAGGGGAATTTAGGTAAGTTCATATGGAACTCCTTAATGCCTAAGAAAGACCAACTAAGTAAATAAAACTAATTAATTAAATTTCTAACTATATAGATATCTGAATTAGCCACTTAATTTTATCAATAATGCGACAACAAAAGAGTACTATTTAAAGTCTCATGTTATTTTAGTTATATCCAGAAATATCAGGTCTAAATGTTGCTAAGGTTTCACAGATTGAAATACTTCAGGTGATTCAGTTTTCAGTCAAAAGGAAAATCGTTGAATTAGTGTCTTGAAGGCAAAATTTCTTCCATTAGCCTTATTAGCATTTTATTACTTTGCTGTGAAATTTCATCTTCTTTAATTTAACATATAAATGTAATTTAAGGTGAATTAATTTGAGTTTGAGGCAGTTTCTTAAAATGAACTTAGTTGATAGCTCAATATCAGAATATAAAACTTAGCACACATTTATTCAAGTTATCTTTGTTTCTAGAACTCAGTACATGCCATTTAACTGCTCTACATCTAAATTATGTAATGTATTATTAGTTTTAACACTCTCTTTAGTAATAACTTTTCATCAATTGTCCAATGAGAAACAGGTAATTAGGGGAAAAGAACTTGAGCAAAAGAAATACAATAGCTTATATCAGTTAAGAATACCCAACTTAAAATAATCTGAAGAGTTGTGTATTACTTTAGCAGTATTTTACTCAAATTATGGTAATGAAATTATATGATGAAATTATGATGAAAAATTATATAGAGTATAAACATTACTGAAAACAAAATTAAACTGGCATTTAATTGAGGTCAAGATGTTAAGCTGGAGTGCAATGGCACGATCTTGGCTCACTGCAATCTCTGCCCCTGGCTTCAAGTGATTCTCCTGCCTCAGCCTCCGGAGTAGCTGGGATTACGGGTGCACGCCTCCACGCCCAGCTAATTTTTGTATTTTTAGTAGAGACGGGGTTTCACCATGTTGGCCAGGCTGGTCTCGAACTCCTGACCTCGTGATCCACCTGCCTCGTCCTCCCAAAGTGCTGGGATTACAGGCGTGAGCCACCATGCCCAGCCCGATGTTAAGCTTTTATGGTGAGACTTTTTGCTAACGTAATATAATGGGTGGACTACAAGACCTCCTTCACAAACCTGCACATGGGCAAGCTTGACAATTTCATCTGACAATTTAAGCATGTCTAGCTTGCCTTTTTAAGCACAATCATGGAATCATGACTCTGGTTTCTAATCTGAAGGAATTCTGTAAAATGTCTCTAAAAAAGATTTTTTTTTTTTTTTTGGAACTTAAGGCCTTACCTTCTATGTCTGCTTTTGATGATGCCACTCAGTGTTGAAAGTGAAGGTACTGAATTTCAAATATCTCATCGTTACCTGAAGTCTGGCCAATAGCTGACCTTATTATTGCTCCCATGCTAGAAATTTATTTACAAACTAGTGTGGAGGAATCCTAGCACATTTTGACAATCATGAATAAGTAGCCATTGATCATTTTGATTGAGAGCCCCTAGTTCTGCAGAAACGATAAATCTGACCCAAATAAATTATGTGGGTTCTTAACCTTAGAATGTTTTAGCATTCTCAACAGCAGGAAACCAGTTCCTGACTCCCTTTTTTTTTTGCTTTTTGGTGGTGGTGGTATGGGGGAGGTTTGAATGCTGGATTCAAAGACAATCACACAGCAGATGATAATGTCATAAAGCAGGATATCGACGTGAGGTCACCCCAAGCCGGTTATACTTTTCTCTTGTGTATGGTATTCTTGCTGAAATTCCCATTATTTTGATTGAGATTTTTTTTTGTCTGTGTGTGTGTGTGTATATATACAAACTGTATATATATACACACACAAACTGTATATATATATAAACTGTATATATATATAAACTATATATAACAGCATTTTACTCAAATTATGATAATGAAATTATGGTAAAGTTATGATGAAAAATTATATAGAGTATAGATGTTATTGAAAATAAACTGGCATTTAATTGTGGTCAAGATGTTAAGCCTTTTTTTTCTTTGGAGATGGAGTCTCGCCCTGTCGCGCTATATATATATATTCATATATGTATATATGTATATATATGTGTATATATATTTGTATATGTATATACGTGTGTGTGTGTGTGTGTGTGTGTGGAGAGAGAGAGAGAGAGAGAGAAACAGCAAATAGTTGCTTTTAGGCTTCTTTTTCTTTTTAAAAAAATATTCTTAGAAACTCCATGAGAAGAAAAGCAAACTCGCTCATGGCAGAGAAGGGAAGGCAGTTGTCAAATAAAGAGATGTAGACCTACTCCCATTGCATCCAAGCCAGTTACAGATACACAGGTTTTCTGTAACACATGTCTAATATGTTGACAATCCAATCCTGTTAGTTTAAAATGGGGAAATAGAGATATTTTTCCATAAACAATGCATAAATGGCCAAATGCAATGGAGTTGTACATTTTATCAAATGGAAATATGCAATAAAAGAGATGCAGCTGTGGTTGAAATGCAATTAAGTTATATACTTGGGACATTACACAGGCAGCAGTCACTCATTATTGCAAGGCTGGTCTACCAAGATTTTCAAGTTTTACCTGATTGAGACTATAAATGAAATAATTATACTTAGAGTAAAATATCATTTTGTTCATATAACCACTCACTTGTCAAATAAGAAATTGAAATATTTTTCTAGGATTGACCTTCCTGAATTATTTCCATAACTCCGTGAGATGTTTTCCATGTGTATCTGGAATGTGCTTTAACTCTTGTAATCTAATATGCGTGAGAGGAGTGTCAATCAGAACGCTCCCTGATGCTTGGAAGTCCTTCACTTTTGCTATTCTTGCCTCCCTTCTGCTCCTTTTGGCCTCTGTAACTTTGTCTCTTGTGAGAAGAACACTTACTGCTGCTGATTTTTTCTTCCTAGAAAATCTATATTGCCTTTCTCCCTATGCACTCACTCAGAACGTGCTTTATGTTTTTCATAATCAACTGGCTTGGAGGTGCTTCCCACAGCAGAGCCTTTATAAAGAGAAGACATGAACACACAGAGAGGTTAAGTATCTTGCCTTAAATTGCAATATTAGTTTTATAAGAAGAGCAAAGATCTTGGTGATTACTTAGTTCACCTTGTAACCAATATGATAAACTAATTCTTTTAATTATTATTATTATTATTATTTTTATTTTTGAGACAGAGTCTTGCTCTGTCACCCAGGCTGGAGTGCAGTGGCCAGATCTCAGCTCACTGAAAGTTCCGCCTCCCGGGTTTACACCATTCTCCTGCCTCAGCCTCCCGAGTAGCTGGGACTACAGGCGCCCGCCACCTTGCCTGGCTAGTTTATTGTATTTTTTTAGTAGAGACGGGATTTCACCGTGTTAGCTAGGATGGTCTCAATCTCCTGACCTCGTGATCTGCCCGTCTCGGCCTCCCAAAGTGCTAAGATTACAGGTTTGAGCCACGGCGCCCAGCCATATAAACTAATTCTTATTCAACTTAAATGAGAATTTGTTTTATCCAGTTATTTTAAAAAAAATATGTATCAACTTCAGCAATAATAGTCTGGACAAAGAAAAAAAAAAAGATGAATGATCACATCTGCATTTGGAAAGCTTATCCTAGAACAGCATTGAAAGTATATACAGAGAGAGTCGGTGGATTTTCCTAAGTTAGGCATACCGGTGGTGACTGGTCAGAGTTTACATTTGAGAATATTGTTAATTTTCCCCAATTTTCTGAGAGCTAAGCCCAGACCAGAGATGGCAACTGAGAGCAGAATCCTATGTGCTGGGTACTTGGCTGGATTGTCTGATTATTCTAGCTGACAAAAACTGTCTTGTCAGCCTGGAGGCCCTGTTTATCAGTTTTAAAAGTAATAATTAGAATGAGGAGCATTTGGTAATCAGTGGAAGGTACAAAGTTGGTTATGCTCTTAGTAGCATCAGGCTACAACTGGAGTCATGTGTATAATATGCTCTTATGTCAGGTGAAGTTTTTGTTGTGGTGGTTCATATTTTTGTTTTGGCTTTTGTTTTTCATTTTGATAATCATTTGTTTCAAGTTTTATTCCTCCTATTCCTTCAAGCTTTGTAGACTAGAAGTCTAGAACTGGAGATAAAGTTCTCTCTTGGTTGTATCTCTTTTGAGGACAATTCTAAAGACCTATTCTTAGAAGAGGTGCTAATAAAGCTATCTTGCCTAAGACCAGACAATGCTGATGACTGCATTGTGGATGACAGAGCCAGTGTTGTTAAAAGAAAGAAATGCAGTTATGTTTCCTTTGAGTAGATAGAAAATATAGGAAATTATATATCTATAACTATTTTTTGAACTGATGAAATAAATTCTATATATGTTATTATTGGTATTAAATCTTTTGAAAGTTTTTAAGAATGAATTAAAGGTTAAAATAGTAAACAGTGGTGGGACGCCGTGGCTCACACCTGTAATCCCAGCACTTTGGGAGGCTGAGGCAGGCAGATCAAAAGGTCAAGAGATCAATACCATCCTGACTAACACAGTAAAACCCTATCTCTACTAAAAATACAAAAATTAGCCGGGCGTGGTGGCATGCACCGGTAGTCCTAGCTACTCGGGAGGCTGAGGCAGGAGAATCATTTGAACCCAGAAGATGGAGGTTGCAGTGAGTTGAGATCGCCCCATTACAGTCCAGCCTGGGTAACAGAGCGAGACTCTGTCTGGGGAAAAAAAAAAAAAAAAAAAAAAAGTTAACAGTGCCGCTCATAAAATGGGATAAATCAAAACAGAGAAAAAGGTGTATACGGGCCTTCAAAAAATGGAATTATCTCATATTTAGCCACCAATTCTTTTTTTATTTATGCAAATCAAGGTAGAACACAAATGTGTGTTTTTATTCTGCCTATCAGTATGTAGAGATTAGTTTGGGACAAGGGTTTGTTACAAGAGCCAAAAATATCTATGTATGAGGGCTTATAGTTCCATTATTACTACTAATTTGTTCTGAAAATATTATTTTTAACCGAGCCTCTTTGTATATCAGTTTTGGCAAAGGCCTAAAAGGTGAAATCTTTTTTTTTTTGTTTGTTTGTTTGTTTTTTTTGAGATGGAGTCTCGCTCTGTCGCCCAGGCTGGAGTACAGTGGCTGGATCTCAGCTCACTGCAAGCTCCGCCTCCCGGGTTCCCGCCATTCTCCTGCCTCAGCCTCCCGAGTAGCTGGGACTACAGGCGCCCACCGCCTCGCCTGGCTAGTTTTTTGTATTTTTTAGTAGAGACGGGGTTTCACCGTGTTAGCCAGGATGGTCTCGGTCTCCTGACCTTGTGTTCTGCCCGTCTCGGCCTCCCAAAGTGCTGGGATTACAGGCTTGAGCCACCACGCCCGGCCTAAAGGTGAAATCATTTTAAAAGACCATCCATACCAGCATGGGAGACCCTTCCACTTTGGTATATATAAGCAGCTGAGAGTGGAACCTATAAATGGAAGCAATTGAGGGATCCTTCAAGAGTTCCACCCTAAGATCTGTAGACTGTTTCCTCTACAAAGGATGGGATACCTCTATCCCTTACCTCCCCTCCTTCCATCATCACCTCTACAACCCTGAAGGAGTTATACCCTATGGCTAGTGAAAATGGAAGGGTCAAAGAACAAAGTAGGTAAAGAGGAAGAAAGCATAAGTAACACCACTTCCACTCTTTCCCCCTCAAACTTTCAGGATATCAAGCCTGAACTAGAAGACAGCTGGGAGGAATAGAGAAATTTTAAAGCAGAAACTTCACAGGTCTTTTTCAAAATTATTGAACTGGACATTTTAATTACAGAAATGGGACTGTTCTTGTGATTGACTCAGGGGACTGGGAAAGCTGTGGAATGTGCCTAAAATTTCATCCAATAGTGGGATAAGAAATAGCCTATCACATAGGCTTTCTGGGCCAGTGGGAGGGGGAATGGAGTTAATCTATAGCTCTATTTATTGATTAATACTCATTTAATAAACTGTTCCATACAAGCAGCAGATTACAAAATTGGCTGATTTAAATTAATCAACTAACTTAGTGACTCACCTCCTAACTAAACAAATAAATAAGTAAAAGTGAACTTTATAGAATTGCTTTATGGTCATAGAATGAAATTTGGAAAACAGTCTGTGAGCTGGATGACATGGAGAAGCACAGCCCTCGATCCCTCCACAAGCCAGTGACGACATGGCTGCCTCTTTTGCAGCCAGTGTGTGCTGAATTTCTTAATGTGTGCTGTTGTTGCTCATATTAAATTCAGGGTGCTGTAATTAGCACAGTTGCTTCTGCTTCCCAGGAAACAACATTGTTGTCACTACTATGACCATATGCCACTGGAATGGGTCCTTCCAGTTCTTCACCAACAGAATATTAGGGGACTAGATTTGTCTGAGTGCAAGGTTGGCTAAATGTGTTTTCCTCCTCATGCTGAAACACAAAAGTGCATTGTATTAGTTCATTTTCATGTTGTTGATAAAGACATACCCGAGACAGGGCAATTTACAAAAGAAGGAGGTTTATTGGACTTACGGTTCCATATGGTTTGGGAGACCTCACAATCATGGTAGAAGGCAAGGAGGAGCATGTCATATCTTACACGGATGGCAGCAGGCAAAAAGAGAGCCTGTGCAAAGAAACTCCCAGTTTTAAAACCACCAGATCTCACCAGACCCATTCACTATCACCAGAACAGCATGGGAAAGGCCCCCCACCCCAACAACCCGCCACCATGATTCAGTCATGATTCCCACCAGGTCCCTCCCATAACAAGTGGGAATTATGTGAGTTACAAGATGAAATTTGGGTGGGGACGCAGAGCCAAACCATATCATGCACATAGAAGAGATAGGCTGGGAAAGTGTTCTCTGTCCTGAGGCTGAAAGAAGCGACAAAGAAGGCAGGGAGATTGTCTCCAGTGCTTCAGAAGAGGCTAGCCTGCCTCTTCACCACCACCCAGATTAGAGCCCCAAAGATCTGACAAAGAAGAGTAACCTATCAACAGTGTCCTGTGTCAGAAGCAAAGGTTAGTAAAAATTAAATGGAATATATACCCAGTGAAACACAGAACAGCTTAAGTGTTAATAAATACAAATAAATAAAAAGAAGGCTAATATTTAAAGAGATTTATTTGCCAGGTACATACCTTTGAGTGCATGTGCACATATATACACATATGCATGCTAGATTTGGTGATACTGAAAATCATAATTTCTTAACTAAATAGTTCAGTAAATAAACTGAAAATGGGAATCAAATTAGTGGCCTAGGACAGGAAGTGCTAGAAATATCTCAAAATACAGAGCACGAAGTATGAAGATATATAAATCATGTGGAGGGGGAAGAGGGAGAAAGACTTGGAGGATATAGCCTATGGAAGTAATATACAAATACCAGAAATTTTAGAAAATAATTACATTAACTTGAAAAGGCTTGAATTTGTAGCTGTGATTACTGAAAATCCTGAACCCATCCTGAATGGGGAGAAAAGATAACCGCCTGAGCTAATACAAAAAAAATATGAACTCCTAGGAGAAAGAGGAAATCACGAAGCAAAAAAGGACAAATTTTAAAAAAGGATTTATATCAGAGTTCTTATATTTGATTTCAAAAGATAAAAGGCAGCAGAATACTATCTATAGGTTATTAAAGAAGAAGACTGCAACTCAGGAATCCTATAGCCAGTGACCATATCATTGACCATAAGGAGAAAATATTATTGTACAGGAATCCAGTGAGAATTCCTTTACATTATACAGTCTAAGGTATATACTCTAGAAAAGATTGAAAGAAAAAAATAGTGACCTCAAATGGGGCAAGAATGTGGGTTGGCCGGCACGGTGGCTCATGCCTGTAATCCCAGCACTTCAGGAGGCCCAGGCCTGCAGATCACGAGGTCAGGAGATCCAGACCAGCCTGGCTAACACAGTGAAACCCTGTCTCTACTAAAAATGCAAAAAAATAGCTGGGCGTGGTGGCACGCACCTGTAGTCCCAGCTACTCGGGAGGCTAAAGCAGGAGAATCACTTGAACCTGGGAGGCGGAGGTTGCAGTGAGCTGAGATTGTGCCATTGCACTCCAGCCTGGATAACAGAGCGAGACTCCATCTCAAAAAAAAAAAAAAAAAAAAAGGAATGTGGGGAGTGGGGTGTTTAAATCTAATGGATATGAATAAACAATCTGCAGTATGCGGAATAAGAACTCAACTAGATTCTTAAAATTGAAAGCTATGAGTTTAAGGGAAATCTAAAACTACAAAAACAAAATGTAGGAGTTGAGGTTGGCAGCAGAGAAAGGAAGAAATAAAAAGTGTTCTAAAGTTCCTTATCAGGGGCAAGGATGTGGGCAGCAGAGGGTGGGGTAAGAGTGTGCCCTGAAGGGCATCTAAAATTTTTGCTTTATTGAAATGAGGGGAAGAGGGAGAAATTGATCACCTTGGAAATGAAAAAAATTACCTCTTCTTGGGTATTCTCTCAAAAATTATTGTATTTGACTAAATATATATATATATATAAAACCTCAAATTCCAATATGTAAATATTTGGATGGCATAAGTTCTAACCATAATAGAAATAAGTAATAAAAAGATGATTGTTAAATTATTTCTTCTTGGACATTTTAAACATACCTTGATAATCTCTGTACCAAAGGAAAATCAATAGGCAAATTATATACCATTTAGGAGGCACTTAAAGAGATAATTGATAGTAAAAACTATGAACAAAACAAATGCTAAATTCAATGGAAAATCAGCTCAAAATGCCGTAGTTATTAAAAAGAAAGTAATGGAACACTGAAAATTCTCATCCTAATCAATCATAAAGGTGTAATTAAATTAAGTAAATTAATACAGCATTAGTAAAGTAAAAGCTGAAAGTAGCATAACAGCAAGGAAATACAGCTAGAAATTTTTTAAAACGCAAATCTGGTTATTTTAAAAGGAAAATAAAAATGACAAACTTGTCATTCTAATAAAAGAGGGAAGAAAGGAAGTAAAAATATTCCTGATTCAGAATGAGGAAAGAGACGTAACCTTAGATAAAGGAGAGATCACAAAATTAAGAGATGCTTCATGCAGTTCTTAAGGAAATTGATTATTTTCTAGCAAAATTTAAATTGTTAAATATTGTCCAAAGAGCAGTGCCAAGTAAAAAAATATGCTTTTAAAGTTAGTGTTAGAAATGTGATTAAATATCTGTATTTGGTGATGGTACCATGTCAGATGGATATCTGAGTTTTCACTTACCTAAAATTAAAATTTATATGTGAATTTAATTGATTCCCAATGAATAATCCCAGCATAGTTTTGTTTCTCCCTGTGTGTGTTTATTTATTTATTCATTTATTTTAGAGACAGGGTCTCACTGTGTGGTCCAGAATGGAGTGGAGTGGCATGCAATTATGACTCACAACTGCAGCCTCGACCTCCTGGGCTTAAGCGATTCTCTTACCTCAACCTCAGCAAGGATTACAGGATGCACCATGCCCAACTAATTTTTAGTTTTTATAGAGGCAGGATTTTGCTATGTTGCTCAGGCTGGTGTTGAAATTGTAGCCAAAGTGCTGGGATTACAGGCATGAACCACTTCTCAGCTGCTTTTTTGTTTGTTTGTAAAAGAAAATAATGTGAGCATTAACTGCAAGATAGATGCTTGAGAATAACCAAAAAAGCACAAAATAGAATAGCAGCAAGGGACTGGGACAGGGTGAAGTTTTATTAGTAGAGTTCAGAAGCTAAAAACTTCTATGTCACACTAATATGGTTTTGCACAAGAAAAGAAAAATAAATTCTTGTAACAGAGAAGATAAGCCAGAAGTAGATCCCAACATGTGAAACTTTAATGCATGGTAAATTTTGGGTTCAACTCATTGTGGTAGAATGAGTATTCAATGGTGGTGTGGCTACTATATCTCCATTAAAAGAAAATAAAATTAGACCTCAAAGTGACACAACATTCAAAATTCGGTTCTGGATGGAGTAAAGACTTCATCTGCAATCTAGAGGAAAACTAGTCATACTTTATTATACTTTGCCATCCAAAGCTATGCAAGAAAAGACAGTCATATCTTACCATATAAAAATTAAGTTATATATCTATGAAATGAGATTTGCTGAACAGAATTAATAGAAAAATAATAACCAAAAGATTATCCATAATATACCAATATATTTTTTTTAATTTTTAAATAAAAAGATAACTAATCCAAGATAAAAATAGACAAAGGATCTAAGTAGACAGTTCAAGGAAGCAAAAGTCTAGAAAATCATCAAATGAAAGCCAAATCAAGTTCACCAGTCATCAGGGAAGTGCAAATATAAAGTAACAATGAGCTATCACTTCACACAATCAGAATGCACAAAAATTTAGAAGAGCAAAAAAGCCTGTTATGGCTGAAATTCAGGAAGAAGAATACTCATATGCTTGTGGTGAAATGTACATTCATTTTGGAAAGCTATCAGACAAAATTTGATACAACTAGTTACAAACCAGGTTCCTTACAAGAATTTCTCCTAACAAAATAAAGCCACCAGTTTGAAGGTATGAGTTTAGAGTCAATTAATGGGAATGATTGACTAAATTAGAAAACATTCATGACCAGGAATATTATACAACTATTTTTAAAAGGTTGAGGAGGATTAGAGCTCTACCTTGGAGGAATTTCAATGAAGTAGTTTGTGTGAGAAAAGTAAGTTGTTGTTTTTTTTTTTTTTTTTTTTTTTTTAAGTGTTATTTTAAAATTCCCATGTACTTCCTCCTCCATGCATGCACAACCCCTCCCACTGTCTACTTCCAGTACCAGAGTGACTGATTATAGTTGATGAAACTGCATTGACATATCATTATCACCCAAGTCCATAGTTTACATTAGGCTTCACTCTTACTGTTGTAAATTCTATAGGTTTGAACAATGTATCATGACACATATCCACCATTTTAGTATCACACAGAGTAGTTCCATTGCCCTAAAAATCTTCTGTGCTCTGCCTATTTATCCCTCCATCCCTACAAACTTTTGACAGCCACTGGCCTTTTTACTGTCTCCATTGCTTGCCTTTTCCAGAATGTCATATATTTGGAATCATATAATGTTGCCTTTATAGATTGGCTTCTTTCACCTACTGATAATGCTTTTAAGATTCCTCCAAGTGTATTCATGGCTTGAGAGCTCACTTCTTTTCAGTACTGAATAATATTCCACCGTCTGTATGTACTACCTTTTATTTATCAGTTCACCCACTGAAGGACATCTTAGTTGCCTCCAAGTTTTGACAATTAGAAATAAAGCTGCTGGCTCGGCATTGTGGCTCACGCCTGTAATCCCAGCACTTTGAGAGGCCAAGGCAGGTTGATCACCTGAGGTTAGTAGTTTGAGACAGGCCTGGCCAACATGGTGAAACCCTGTCTCTACTGAAAATACAAAAATTAGCCGGGCAGCTGCTCAGGAGGTTGAGGCAGGAGAATCGCTTGAACCCAGGAGGTGGAGATTGCGGTGAGCCGAGATCGTGCCACTGCTCTCCAGCCTGAGTGACAGAGTGAGACTCTGTCTCAAAAAAAAAAGAAAGAAAGCTTCTATAAATATCAAAAAAGTGTTATATGATTTAATTTTTACAAAAAGACAAAAATCTGTATACATTATATGTGTGCATGCACACACACACACACACATACACACACCAGGGATATGTTCTGAGAAATATGCCCTTAAATGATTTCATCATTGTATGAACATTGTAGAGCATACTTATGCAAACCTAGATAGTATAGCCTAATACACACCTAGGTGATATGGTATAGCCTATTGCCCCTAGACCACAAACCTCTACAGCATGTTACTATACTGCATACTGTAGGCGATCGTAACACAGTGATATATATTTGTGTATCTAAACATAGAAAAACAACAATAAAAATATATATTGTGTATTTAAACATAGAAAAACAACAAAAACAACAGCAACAAAAAAAACAACAAAAAAAACAACAATATATATTTGTGTATCTAAACATAGAAAAACAACAATAAAACAACAATACTTTGTGGAACCACCATTTTATATGCAATCTGTTGTTGACAAAAACACGGTTATGCAGCACATGATTGTATACTGTATGTGTGTGTGTTTGTATGTGAGTATAGATACTGTATTAGTCTGTTCCACACTGCTGTGAAGAAATAGCAGAGACAATAATTTACGAAAAAAGATGTTTAATTGACTCACAGTTCTGCATGGGTAGGGAGGCCTCCAGAAATTTAAAATCATGGTTAAAAGCACTTCTTCACAGCGCAGTAGGAGAGAGAAAAATGAGAGCTGAGTGAGGTGGGGAGCTCTTATAAAACCACGAGATCTTGTGAGAACTTACTATCAGAGAATAGCATGGGGGACACTGTCCCCATGGTTCCATTACATCCCACCGGGTCCCTCCCACCACACGTGGTGATTATGGGAACTATGATTCAGGATGAGATTTGGTGGGGACACAACCAAACCATATCAGATACACACACACACACACACACACACACACACATATATATATATACACATAGTTTAAAAATTTATATCCTTTGTTATTTTCATTTTTCAGGAGTTTGATAGAAAATGAGTGAGGAAGAGGTAAAAGAAAAATCCTCGAGAGTTTTTCCAGGACATATCAAGGTTCAAAAACTATTTCTCTAGAATGATACATAAAACCATCAGGATAATATTAACAAAGATATGTGAAACAGGTAGTTGCATATATTTTTAAAAACTTATTGAAGGTGCAATGGATTCTAATTTGTGTGAGTAAATGAGTAAAAACAAAATTTCACATTAGAATGAATGAATCTAAGTTTTATACATAGCCTCATTCTTAGAAATATCCAATTTGGGGAAGTTGGCTGTAAGTATTCATTTTGTCTTTTATTATGGATGATCAAATAAGATTACCCATTGTTCAAAAATTGCTATGTAGGAAAGATATGAAACATTTCCTGTCATCAATATTTGCACAAAATTTCCCATTGATTTATCAAAGAAAACAGTGCTTTTGAATTGATATCTGCAGAACTACAAATCATTTATATTGATGCTTTGTTCTTAATTATTAATGTCTAACAATGATTTAATTTCTCTTTTGTATAGCTTCACAGTAACCATTTCATTCAGGTTGTGGTCATTGACAGTCATATGCATGTAATTAGCATTATCTATTATTATGAGCTGTCACTCATATAGTGCATTCATACTATAGTTATATTAGTAATATAAATTCTTGTTCATAAAGTGAAAAAAAATACACTTTTCTAGCTTTAGTGCTTCCAAGTATATTGAGCAGTTATTTTCCTTAAGGAACCACATTTACATATCTTCTGTATAGGTTTTTAAGATTTCTGGAACTTTCCAGAGAAAAAAGATGACATCCAATATAGTTTTTAGTGTGTCTTTCCATCTGGGTTTTCAGATTAATTTGGTTTAATTCAAAGATTAAAGACAGAAAAATTGGACCAAATGGTGGAATAAACCCCTGTGGAAAACATGCTTCTGCTGTGATTATTTTTGCGATTAACTGATTTTTTAATTTGTAACTGCACCCTGTGACTTCAGTTGCAGTTAATAACTGATTAATCATAAGCTTATGGATTAATTGCGCCAGTGCATGTTGGGAGGTGAGTGAGCTTGTTTATGTCACTAGAGAAACTTGAGTGGTAGTGGAGAGTGGACTAAACAAATGCTTCCATAATTTAATAACTAACTTTGGAATTTTTAAAGTTAAGAAAGCGTATGCCTTGATGTAAGTATAGGGAGGGGTCAAAAATAATTTTAAGTTTTCTAGCCTAGAATCCTAGAATCTGAAATGAAAACCTTCTGAAAAATAGGGACACACAACTGATAAAATAAATCTTGGTCAGGTGCAATGGCTCATGCCTATAATCCCACACTTTGGGAGGCTGAGGTGGGCAGATCACTTGAGGTTAGATGTTTGTGACCAGCCTGGCCAGCATGGTGAAACCCCGCCTCTACTAAAAATACAAAAATTAGCCCGGGGCGCACCTGTAATCCCAGCTACACCGCGGCTGAGGCATGAAAATCTCTTAACCTGGGAGGCGGAGGTTGCAGTGAGCTGAGATGGCGCCACCGCACTCCAGCCTGGGTGACAGAACGAGACTCAAGAAAGAGAGAGAGAGAGAGAGAGAGAGATCTTACTAATGTCGAGCGTGGAGTTGTAAAAAATTCATATAAAAAGTGTCACAAGGCCCTTGGGTGGCACCTTTGCCCAAGTTTTGCTCAGGTCCATTGGGTTTGTTTTGCCCACTCGGCCTGTTAGGCTGCGCTCAGCTTGCGCTACTGGCCTGGATCTCACACCTGTCAAGAGTGAGCCAGGCACGGAATGGTGAAGGCTGTGTGAGCAACCACAGGGTCTGGCCACTGTGTACAGCCAGGCACGCCAGGTGTGGCGGGGTGGGCAGCTACCGGCACTGGCATGGGCATTTGCTCCCTGCTAGGTCGCAGCTGGACCAGGCGTACTGCAAGTGGCTTTCACTGCAGACACTGGGGAATGTGGTGGTGCCCTGAATCTTGGAGATGCAAGAAACTGCAGAGCTCCAAAGAGAGTGTCATGGCTCTGGCTTGGGGAGCTCCCAGGTCTGGCTTTCCCGAAGGACCATGGCTCTTCTCTGTTTCTGTCTTCTCTTCTTCTCATCACCCGCAATGTGGTGAGCAGGGGTGCATGTTTCATTCCTGTTTGTGTTACAACTCTTTCAGTCCTGCCATTCAGAAGGTCCCAAGTTCTTGTCCCGCATCCAGAAAGCATGAGGTACAAGGACAACTACAGGCGTGAGCAAGGCAAAGAGGAGCTTTATTGAGCAATAGTACAGGTCTCAGGAGACCTGAAGTGGGTAGCTCCTTTCGCAGGCAGGTCATGGAAGCATCTGTGCGGCCCTCGGCAGAGAGGAGACTCAGAGCGGGTAGCTCCTATCTGCAGGCAGGTTGTCATGATGAGTGTGCAGCTCTCAGTGGAGAGGAGACCCACAGTGTGTAGCTCTTTTCCCTAGGCAGGTCATTCCATTGTCTATCCCAGTCTGGCTGAGTCTGGGAATTTAATGGGCTTAAGAGGGGATGAAGTGCGTGCTGATTGGTCCATGGGCAGCCACGGGCAAGCCTGGAAAAAGCACCATAAGTTATCACTTTAGTAGAGGGAACTGGCAGCCTGGGCACCATGCTACAGAGTCCATGGTTTGAAGGTGGGATTTCACAGGGGTCCTGCCCTTTTCTGTCTAGGTGCCTATCTGCCTTCTGCCCTCTTCATGGCGCCCTGGCTATTCATGCTAGGGGGTACCTGCAGGCCGGTGCCAAGTGGCCCTCAGCCCCATCTGGGCCTCTGTACTGTATTTGTCAGCACCTAAAGTCCAGAGGTGGGTGAGACAGTAGGAGGCTGGTGTGTCAGTGTCAACCCTAGCACAAACACACCAGGCCTGGTCATGACAGCGCCCGGGCTGGACCACAATTTTGCTCCAAAATTGGAGCAGGTGCTGGGAGCCGGGAGAGGCCAGGCAGTGGGAGCCGGCACTTCCAAGTATGCAAGGGCCGGGGGGCGTCGCGGGTCAAGAGCACAGGGATGTCCGGGTCTGCTGCTGCGGCTGGGCGGCTGCAGCTGCACCTGGGATCACAGGGCTCCCACCCTACCAACTTGGAAGGGGGCAGGGCTCCTGCCTGTTCCCGGCTCCTGCAGCGTCCATGGAGTGCACAGCCCTAGCTACATCTCCTCCACTGCAGTCATCGCCTTTCCAGCTGCCACTCCAAATGGTGCCACTGCTGCCATCAAATTGTACCACTAAAATAATAATTATTTACTACAAAAATAGCTATTTCAAACATTGGGTATTTTCCTAAAGCTCCTTATGTTTTATTTTATCCTAGGAATTTAAATGCACTCAGCTTAAGGAAAAACAAACTCTCCGCTTAACAAAAAACAAAACAAAACAAGACTCTCTTGATCACGTGTCCTCTAGCCCCCTAACTCCTTTATTTTTATTTATTTATTTATTTATTTATTTATTTATTTATTTATTTTCTGTTAGAGCCAAGTTTCTTGAAAGGATTATACCCATTAATCTCTCCATGTTTTTACTTGACTTTCACTCTATAAAGTACAGGAAAATGCTAGACCCATCACTCCACTGACACAACTCTGGCAAAGGTCACCAGTGATCTATTACTTGCCAAATTTAAAGCCACTTTCCAGTTCTGTTGTCTTTTCACCACTTATTCTGCTCTCCAACCTCTCCATGGCTGTGGAAGTGCTATTTTATTTACTATTGATTTGTTTTGACTCTACCTCTCTTCCTCTTTATCACTTTTTCCTTAGTCTTTTACAAACTTCTCCCACCCAACTTTTTTTTTTTTTTTTTTTCCCTGTACTTAGTGCTACCCAGACCTCTGTCACTGGGTCCTTCCCTTTTTCCATTCTGCATACTCCTCGAGTGGTCCATTGCCCTCCACAGCATACTGATGACTCTCAAATCCATATCTGTAGCCCAGACTTATTCTGGCTCTAGGTCATGTACATTGCAACTGGAGGAGCTGCGTGAGCCAAACACCTAAAGTATTGAGCAATAGTACAGGTCTCAGGAGACCTGTACTTTCTTACTTTTTACAACTTTTTCTTACCTTTTACACCTCCCATCCCACCTCACCCACAGCCAGGTAAAGTTCTCTCTTTACATTTCATGTTTCAGTTAGTGCACTGTCTACCTAACTGCCAAATCCAGGTCCTTAGAGACCTTCTTTAACTCTCACCTTTTGCCCACCCTGGTTTCTAATCACTCACCCAGTTCAGTTCATTTAAGCCTCCTCTCCATGCCCATTGTCACCCTTATTTCAAAGCCCCCGTCATTGTTCATCTCAGTTGTTACCACCACCTTCTTACTAATCTCCTTACCACTCTTTTTGCCACCTCCAAATCTATTCTCCAGAAAGAGCCAGGATAATCTTTCTAAAGTGAAAGCCTGGCTAAAATAGTAACATAATGGAATGGATTTTCTTTAGTATAGACGGTGCTACTAGTGATTTGGCCCATTTTTGTCTCTCAAACATCATACCAAATTATTCTTCCCCAATACTCAGAAGTCTTTTCTAGTTTTGCTGGTATCTGATATTGGCTCTGATATCTCAGAACTTTGTATGTGCTACTTCCTACTCTTCACATGTATACAATACTGTATACTTGTGAAGAATTTTGGCCCCTGTTGAATAATAAAAATCATATGCTCTTAAAAGAACATTTTACAATTTATTTTAATATATTATCTGGCATACTCTCTTCACAATTTAGGATTTATTTCAGGTATCATCTTTTCAGGAAGTCTTTACTATTCTTTCTGGAAAGAAATAGTTGTCTGTATTTGGCTTAGATCTCTATAGGATCATTTATTTTAACTGCGTTGTTTTTTTTCTTCTTACTCATATATTTTCCTTTTTTGACTCATGAACTGTAGGCTACTTGTAAACCAAGTGATTTATATAATGCTCAGCATATTGTTGACATGTAAAATGTGCATGAAAATAATGAACATAAACATTTTAGATTAAGACGTATTTGGTAATACTCATCATGTTACATATATACTGGCAAATTACTTCATCTCTCTGAAACTCGACTTCCCAGGACATTAAAAGAGATGAAGTTGCTATAAAAATGAAATTAGTTGGCATATGTAAAGTTTCTTCCAAAACATCGTAGCCCCAAATAGGTTTTCAATAAATATTAGGTATATCACTCATTAGTTGATTATTTGTACGCCATGTCCTGAACACCTACATGTTGAGATTAATAGAAGCTCAAAAAAAATATTGCAAAGTAAAACTGGGGAAGTAGATGATTCTTTTGTTTTCTATTTGATAGAATGTTTATTTGTTCATTAATTCACTCACATATTTGTATGATGACTATTTACATCATACTATTTAAAATTAATTTATTTATTTTTTATTATAGTTTAAGTTCTAGGGTACATGTGCACAATGTGCAGGTTTGTTACATATGTATACATGTGCCATGTTGGTGTGCTGCACCATTAACTGGTCATTTACATTAGGTATATCTCCTAATGCTATCCCTCCCCCATCCCCCCACCCCACGACAGGTGCACAGGCTAGAATGGCGATCTTTAAAAAGTCAGGAAACAACAGGTGCTGGAGAGGATGTGCAGAAATAGGAACACTTTTACACTGTTGGTGGGACTGTAAACTAGTTCAACCATTGTGGAAGACTTAGAGTATAATAAAGTATAATAAGTATAACTTAAAGCATAATAAAAAAATTAATTAATTTTAAAAAGTATGATGTAGTCATCATACAAATATGTGAGTAAATTAATGAAAAAATAAACATTCTATCAAATAGAAAAAAAAAATCATCTACTTCCCCAGTTTTACTTTGCAATATTTTTTTGAGCTTCTATTAATCTCAACATGTAGGTGTTCAGGACATGGCGTACAAATAATCAACTAATGAGTGATATACCTAATATTTATTGAAAACCTATTTGGGGCTACGATGTTTTGGAAGAAACTTTACATATGCCAACTAATTTCATTTTTATAGCAACTTCATCTCTTTTAATGTCCTGGGAAGTCGAGTTTCAGAGAGATGAAGTAATTTGCCAGTATATATGTGACATGATGAGTATTATCAAATATGTCTTAATCTAAAATGTTTATGTTTATTATTTTCATGCACATTTTACATGTCTACAGTATGCTGAGCATTATATAAATCACTCAGTTTACAAGTAGCCTACAGTTCATGAGTCAAAAAAGGAAAATATATGAGTGGTTTTGATTTGCATTTCTCTGATGGCGAGTGATGATGAGCATTTTTTCATGTGTCTGTTGGCTGCATAAACGCTTTCTTCTGAGAAGTGTCTGATCATATCCTTCACCCACTTTTTGATGGGGTTGTTCGTTTTTTCCTTATAAATTCATTTAAGTTCTTTGTAGGTTCTGGATATT
Source organism: Macaca thibetana thibetana (assembly GCF_024542745.1). Lineage (NCBI taxonomy): Eukaryota > Metazoa > Chordata > Mammalia > Primates > Cercopithecidae > Macaca > Macaca thibetana. The sequence continues at coordinate 60,476,447 of NC_065584.1, forward strand.
AGCCCTTTGTCACATAAGTAGATTGCAAAAATTTTCTCCCATTCTGTAGGTTGCCTGTTCACTCTGATAGTAGTTTATTTTGCTGTGCAGAAGCTCTTTAATTAGATACCACTTGTCAACTCTGGCTTCTGTTGCCATTGCTTTTGGTGTTTTAGATATGAAGTCCTTGCTCATGCCTATGTCCTGAATGGTATTACCTAGGTTTTCTTCTAGGGTTTTTATGGTTTTAGGTCTAACATTTAAGTCTCTAATCCATCTTGTATTTTTTTTTTTTTTTTGTATGAGGTGTAAGGAAGGGATCCAGTTTCAACTTTCTACATATGGCTAGCCAGTTTTCCCAGAACCATTTATTAAATAGGGAATCCTTTCCCCATTTCTTGTTTTTCTCAGGTTTGTCAAAGATCAGGTAGTTGTAGATGTGTGGTATTATTTCTGAGGTCTCTGTTCTGTTCCATTGGTCTATATCTCTGTTTTGGTACCAGTACCATGCTGTTTTGGTTATTATAGCCTTGTAGTATAGTTTGAAGTCAGGTAGCGTGATGCCTCCAGCTTTCTTCTTTTGGCTTAGAATTGTCTTGGCAATGTGGGCTCTTTTTTGGTTCCATATGAACTTTAAAGTAGTTTTTTCCAATTCTGTGAAGAAAGTCATTGGTAGCTTAATGGGGATGGCATTGAATCTGTAAATTACCTTGGGCAGCATGGCCATTTTCACGTTATTGAACTTCCTATCTATGAGCATGGGATGTTCTTCCATTTGTTTGTGTCCTCTTTTATTTTGTTGAGCAGTGGTTTGTAGTTCTCCTTGAAGAGGTCCTTCGCATCCCTTGTAAGTTGGATTTCTAGGTATTTTATTCTCTTTGAAGCAATTGTGAATGGGAGTTCACTCATGATTTGGCTCTCTGTTTGTCTGTTTTTGGTGTGTAGGAATGCTTGTGATTTTTGTACATTGATTTTGTAACCAGAGACTTTGCTGAAGTTGCTTATCAGCTTAAGGAGATTTTGGACTGAGACAAGGGGGTTTTCTAAATATACAATCATGTCATCTGCAAACAGGGACAATTTGACTTCCTGTGTTCCTAATTGAATACCCTTTATTTCTTTCTCCTGCCTGATTGCACTGGCCAGCACTTCCAACACTGTGTTGAATAGGAGTGGTGAGAGAGGGCATCCTTGTTTTGTGCCAGTTTTCAAAGGGAATGCTTCCAGTTTTTGTCCATTCACTATGATATTGGCTGTGGGTTTGTCATAAATAGCTCTTATTATTTTGAGATACATTCCATCAATACCGAATTTATTGAGAGTTTTTTAGCATGAAAGGCTGTTGAATTTTGTCAAAGGCCTTTTCTGCATTTATCGAGATTAATCATGTGGTTTTTGTCTTTGGTTCTGTTTACATGCTGGATTATGTTTATTGATTTGCGTATGTTGAACCAGTCTTGCATCCCAGGGATGAAGCTCACTTGATCATGGCAGATAGGCTTTTCGATATGCTGCTGGATTTGGTTTGCCAGTATTTTATTTAGGATTTTTGCGTCGATGTTCATCAGGGATATTGGTCTAAATTTCTCTTTTTTTGTTGTGTCTCTGCCAGGCTTTTGTATCAGGATGATGTTGGCCTCGTAAAATGAGTTAGGGAGGATTCCCTCTTTTTCTATTGATTGGAATAGTTTCAGAAGGAATGATACCAGCTCCTCCTTGTACCTCTGGTAGAATTCGGCTATGAATCCGTCTGATCCTGGACTTTTTTTGGTTGGTAGGCTATTAATTATTGCCTCGGTTTCAGAGCCTGTTATTGGTCTCTTCAGGGATTCAACATCTTCTGGGTTTAGTCTTGGGAGTATGTATGTGTCCAGGAATTTATCTGTTTCTTCTAGGTTTTCTAGTTTATTTGCGTAGAAGTGTTTATAGTATTCTCTGATGGCAGTTTGTATTTCTGTGGGGTCGGTGGTGATATCCCCTTTCTCATTTTTTTATTACATCTATTTGAGTCTTTTCTCTTTTCTTCTTTATTAGTCTTGCTAGTGGTCTATCAATTTCGTTGATCTTTTCAAAAAACCAGCTCCTGGATTCATTGATTTTTTGAAGGGTTTTTTTGTGTCTCTATCTCCTTCAGTTCTGCTCTGATCTTAGTTATTTCTTGCCTTCTGCTAGCTTTTGAATGTGTTTGCTCTTCCTTCTCTAGTTCCTTCAATTGTGATGTTAGGGTGTCAATTTTAGATCCTTCCTGCTTTCTCTTGTGGGCATTTAGTACTATAAATTTCCCTCTACACACTGCTTTAAATGTGTCCCAGAGATTCTGGTATGTTGTATCTTTGTTCTCATTGGTTTCAAAGAGCATCTTTATTTCTGCTTTCATTTTGTTATGTACCCAGTAGTCATTCAGGAGCAGGTTGTTCAGTTTCCATGTAGTTGAGTGGTTTTGAGTGAGTTTCTGAATCCTTGGTTCTAGTTTGATTACACTGTGGTCTGAGAGACAGTTTGTTAAAATTTCTGTTCTTTTACATTTGCTGAGGAGTGCTTTACTTCCAACTATGTGGTCAGTTTTGGAATAAATATGATGTGGTGCTGAGAAGTATTCTGTTGATTTGTGGTGGAGAGTTCTGTAGATGTCTATTAGGTCTGCTTGGTGCAGAGCTGAGTTCAATTCCTAGATATCCTTGTTAACTTTCTGTCTCGTTCTGTCTAATTGTTCTGTCTTTCTGTCTCGTTCTGTTAACAGTGGAGTGTTAAAGTCTCTCATTATTATTGTGTGGGAGTCTAAGTCTTTTTGTAAGTCTCTAAGGACTTGCTATATGAATCTGGGTGCTCCTGCATTGGGCACATATATATTTAGGATAGTTAGCTCTTCTTGTTGAATTGATCCCTTTACCATTATGTAATGACCTTCTTTGTCTCTTTTGATCCTTGTTGGTTTAAAGTCTGTTTTATCAGAAAGTAGGATTGCAACCTCTGCCTTTTATTGTTTTCCATTTTCTTAGTAGATCTTCCTCCATCCCTTTATTTTGAGCCTATGTGTGTCTCTGCATATGAGATGGGTCTCCTGACTACAGCACACTAATGGGTTTTGACTCTTTATAAAATTTGCCAGTCTGTGTCTTTTAATTGGAGCATTTAGCCCATTTACATTTACGGTTAATATTTTTATGTGTGAATTTGATCCTGTCATTATTATGTTAGCTGGTTATTTTGCTCATTAGTAGATGCAGTTTCTTCCTAGCATCGATGATCTTTACATTTTGGCATGTTTTTACAGTGGCTGGTACTGGTTGTTCCTTTCCATGTTTAGTGCTTCCTTCAGGAGCTCTTGTAAGGCAGGCCTGGTGTTGACAAAATCTCTCAGCATTTGCTTATCTGTAAAGGATTTTATTTCTCCTTCACTTATGAAACTTACTTTGGCTGGATATGAAATTCTGGGTTGAAAATTCTTTTCTTTAAGAATGTTGAATATTAGCTGCCACTCTCTTCTGGCCTTGTAGAGTTTCTGCCGAGAGATCCACTGTTAGTCTGATGGGCTTCCCTTTGTGGGTAACTCGACGTTTCTCTCTGGCTGACCTTAACATTTTTTCCTTCATTTCAACTTCTTGAATCTGATGATTATGTGTCTTGGAGTTGCTCTTCTCGAGGATTATCTTTGTGGCGTGGTCTGTATTTCCTGACTTTGAATGTTGGCCTGCCTTGCTAGGTTGGGAAGTTCTCCTGGATAATATCCTGCAGAGTGTTTTCCAACTTGGTTCCATTATCCCCATCACTTTCAGGTACACCAATCAGACGTAGATTTTGTCTTTTCACATAGTCCCATATTTCTTGGAGGCTTTGTTCATTTCTTTTTACTCTTTTTTCTCTAAACTTCTCTTCTTGCTTCATTTCATTCATTTGATCTTCAATCACTGATACCCTTTCTTCCAGTTGATCAAATCAGTCACTGAAACTTGTTCATTAATCATGTAGTTCTCATACCATGGTTTTCAACTCCATCAGGTCATTTAAGGATTTCTCTACATTGGTTATTCTAGGTAGCCATTCGTCTAATCTTTTTTCAAGGTTTTTGGCTTCTTTGTGATGAGTTCAAACTTCCTCCTTTAACTCATAGAAAGTTGATCGTCTGAAGCCCTCTTCTCTCAACTTGTCAAAGTCATTCTCCATCCAGCTTTGTTCCATTGCTGGTGAGCAGCTGCGTTCCTTTGGAGGGGGAGAGGCACTCTGATTATTAGAATTTTCAGCTTTTCTGCTCTGTTTTTTCCCCATCTTTGTGGTTTTATCTACCTTTGGTCTTTGGTGATGGTGACGTAGAGATGGGGTTTTGGTGTGGATGTCCTTTCTGTTTGTTAGTTTTCCTTCTAACTGTCAGGACCCTCAGCTGCAGGTCTGTTGGAGTTTGCTGGAGATCCACTCCAGACCCTGTTTGCCTAGGTATCAGCAGCGGAGGCTGCAGAACAGCGAATATTGCTGAACAGCAAATGTTGCTGCCTGATTGTTCCTCTGGAAGCTTCCTCTCGGAGGGTACCTGGCTGTGTGAGGTGTCAGTCTGCTGGGGGGTGCCTCCCAGTTAGGCTACTCGGAGGTCAGGGACCTACTTGAGGAGGCAGTCTGTCCGTTCTCAGATCTCAAACTCCTTGCTGGGAGAACCACTACTCTCTTCAAAGCTTTCAGACAGGGACATTTAAATCTGCAGAGGTTTCTGCAGCCTTTTGTTTAGCTATGCCCTGTCCCCAGAGGCAGAGTCTACAGAGGTAGCCAGGCCTCCTTGAGCTACAGTGGGCTCCACCCAATTCGAGCTTCCTGGCCACTTTGTTTACCTACTCAAGCCTCAATGGCGGGTCTCCCTCCCCCAGCCTCCCTGGCGCCTTGCAGTTTGATCTCAGACTGCTGTGCTGGCAATGAGGGAGGCTCCGTGGGCTTAGGACCCTCTGAGCCAGGCACAGTATATAATCTCTTGGTGTGCTATTTGCTAAGACCCTCGGAAAAGTGCAGTATTAGGGTGAGAGTGACCCGATTTTCCAGGTGCTGTGTGTCATGGTTTCCCTTGGCTAGGAAAGGGAATTCCCTTACCCCTTGCATTTCCTGGGTGAGGCGATGCCTCGCCCTGCTTTGGCTCTTGCTCGGTGGGCTGCACCCACTGTCCTGACCCACTATCTGACACGCCCCACTGAGATGAACTCGGTACCTCAATTGGAAATGCAGAAATCACCCATCTTCTATGTCGCTCACCCTGGGAGCTGTAGCCTGGAGCTGTTCCTATTCGGCCATCTTAAGAAGATAATTCTTACAGGTATACAGAGAAAAACTGTGGAAATGTTCAGATTGTCTTGGAACATTTCTCTTACCATTACATCAAAACCTTTGTCAAATTTTTTCATACCACAAATTCTTTTGGGAGACAATTGGGAGATAGTTATTTCTAGAGTTAAGGAAAACAGCATACATTACATTAATTTTCTTAAACTGACTTTAATCTACTAGTGTTTGGCACATTTAATCAGCCAAAAAAAGTTTCAAGAAAATTAGTTTAGTTATAAAGGGGTAGCTACTGCATTTAAATGAAAAAACAAATTTTTCTTAGATTATCATTATGATATATATCAGTTTCCTTGCTGAAAACTGACATTGACTATATTCATGACAGATTAATCTTCCTTTATATTAATTTATTAGATTATTATTGAGTATTTATGCCCATTATATTGGTTTTTAAGAATACAAATATAACTATGGTATGAGTCCTATACACATAGAAATATATTTTATAGGAAACCATATTATGTTATCAAAATATATTTAAAATAAATATTCGTATATCAAATAAGATACTCAATTATGTACATTACTATATACATGTGAAGAATTTTGGCCCCAGTTTAATAATAAAAATCATATGCTCTTAAAATTACATTATTTAATATTTATATATTTGAATTTAACACATTTAGCCTATAAAATTAAATTTATTTTAAAGAGAATAGATAAATACAAATAAAATAACAATAACAGAAAATAGTTCAGTGTGGTTATGTAATGTTGTCAGGGTCATAGAGTATGAAAATTGACTGTTGAATAAATATGGAGACATTTTATGCTCTCTGAACTACATTCAAAAGCTAGAGAAAATTATGAATAGTAACTTCAAGTTCTTATGATAAAAGTGTGTAGCAGGTGCTTTTTCTTCCTGGAAGCATTGGAAGATGTTGGCTCTGAAGTCAGTCCTTCTAATGGAATTGTCCTCAGCTGGCAAAAGCCACCTCACTATGGGAAGTGCTAATGCAGTGAAGCATCAATATCCTTTGTAGGAAAACTCTGCAGGGTGACTCTGAAAGGCCTTCTCAACTCAACAGCTCCATCTGACCTATTTGGAAGTAATACATCACAGTTGAACTCATTCCACTGCCTAATCCTTCTTTTTTTAAAACACTACCACATGAGTTGATTCTGAGGGCACTCTCCAACATCTTCCAAAATGCATGTCTTCATCAAAGAATAAGATTTCCAAAGAACCCATTCTAGGTGATCTGAGGAAGATAACTTTAAAATGGAACTTTAGAGATGGATCACTCACCAGCCAACTAGCTGGCTGTAATGAGGGCCCCATTGCTGTTGGAGGGTAGCCACTGATAGCTCTTTTTTTTTTTTTTTTTTTTTTTTTTTGAGACAGAATCTTGCTCTGTCACCCAGGCTGGAGTAAAGTGGCATGATCTCGGCTCACTACAACCTCTACCTCCCGGGTTCAAGCGATTCTTGTGCCTCAGCCTTCTGAATAGCTGGGATTACAGGCGTGTGCCACCATGTCCAGCTAATTTTTATATTTTTAGAAGAGACTAATTCACCATGTAGCCCAGGCTGGTCTTTTAATTCCCTATCTCATATGATCTGCCTGCCTTGGCCTTCCAAAGTGCTGGAATTACAGGCATGAGCCACCACGCCTGGCCAACCACTCTTGATTGCTATAGTGGGAAGTTTTTAAAATCTTCACCTGTGATAAGGATAGGTACTGATGAAAGGTAATGCCTTGTGAATTCAATATTTCAGGCTTCTGAGGAATTCAGAGGAAAGTAATAATTATAAGGACAATGGAATCAATTAGGTTCTGCTGGGTTCCTGTTATGCAGTGGAGGAAAAAAAATGAAAGGCTAAGTGTAATTAATCATCACTTGACCATGGTATGTGAGCATAAGACCTCTTTGGAAAAATACAAAGAGATTCTTATCTTCTGCAGTCAAAGGTCATACCAGCAGATAATAAGGCTTAGGGCTTATTTAAAAGTATAACAGAATTTCAAGAGGCCTGCATCCTCAGCTATGCCAGAGTCTGAACCTTGGTTGGGAACAAGGGGAGTCTTACAGGGGGTGGTTACAACTGGGTTTATGGACTCCATAACCTTGAAGTCTCAAATTTTCCTAAACCATCTGGACCTACAGAACTTGCCTATTCCTTCCAATTAGAGGCAGTCATTTCCATCTTGCTTGAAGATGACACAGAAACTTCTTCCCTTGGAGGTAACTCACACCCTTCTTAGGAAATAACCCCACCTCCATTCTGGCCACCAGATCCATATAGGGCCATTAGATAACATTACTTGGCTCTGGAATTGTTGGGCTTCTAAGAGAGGAAAAATATTATGCTTTAAATTAGCTGTAGACCCCAGCCGGGAGTTAGGGAAGTATGTATGGAGCTAGATCCTGAGGCTGCTGGATGAGATGGGATGGAGAATAAGAGACTGAATAACAATGAGGGTGGAAAATAGGATCAAGTGAGGATAGTGACATAGATTCTTGATATGGGAACATTCTACCATGATACAAGATTTAACACTTAGACAAAGACAGCAGGAAATAGTGTCATACACTGCTAGGATGGCTCTTGGAAACTTGGGGAAAGCAATGGTCTCCACTAAATAAAGTATAAATGCCCAAACAGCTGTGCAGACAGTGAAAAAAGGACCAAATGACTCAGAGAAGTGCGAATGCTAAAGTGAATATGTCATATAAGTTCCAGAAATATCATCAGCTCACTTTTTCTTTGTAAAGGCTTGGACAACACCTCATTGACTAAAGCAGTAAGAATATGCTGATGACTGAGACACAAGCATCATTAAGAAGCTCAGTGGTGACTGGACTGTTCTCTATAGGCAAATGTTGATAGCAGTAGATGCTATTATAGAATTGGCCTCTCTCATAACAGTGGGGATGACAGATTTTCAAAATAATAGAGGCTAGGAGGTAGTTCTCAGTTGTCACAAGAAAAGTAAGCACACTTATTTTTTGTTTTTTGTTTTTGTTTTTGAGACAGAGTCTCACTCTGGTTGGAATGCAGTGGTGCGATCTTGACCCATTGCAACCTCCACCTCCCGGGTTCAAGTAGTTCTCCACTCAACCTCCCGACTAGCTGGTACTACAAGTGCCTGCCACCATGCCTGGCTAATTTTTGTATATTTGGTAGATATGGGTTTCACCATGTTGGCCAGGCTTGTCTCAAACCCCTGACCTCAAATGATCCACCCAACCTGGGCCTCCCAAAGCACTGAGATTATAGGCATGATCCACTGTGCCCAGCCAGGCGCACTTATCTTAATGAATGGCTTGTTCAAATATATCTAAGACTCCAGAATCACAGAGAGCTATGGAGATGGTTAACAGAACACAGCATCTCTAGGGGAAAATAAGTGGACAGCCAACAAACTATTGCACAATCTACACAATTTAAATAAATTAAAAATCGGTGAATAAGAGTCTGCATATGGCTGCCTAATAAAAAGCCACCATCCTTGTCCAATTACTGTACCTGAGGCAGTTTTCAGACTTTGAGCTTGTTAACTGAAGACTTCAACTGAATCACCAGAAAGAACCCTGAAACACCATAGCTAATGTATATGGTAATTATTCTCTCAGTTCTTTCTACAGAAAACCTACATCGATTTACTTGAATAATCATACACTAGGGAAAATGGACTCCTGAGATACTTTGAGAGATGTCATACACAGGATCCAAATTGACTTGGATATCAGGATTCCGGAGTGGGCACATTGCCATGGATTATCTGGTCATATCACGTACTACGTCAACTAAAATTGCCAACTTAATAGAGAGATGGAATGGCCTTTTAGAGAGGGCAATTGAGTTTTACAGAGAAAATATCCAGTAAGGGGTGGGTTCTACCCTCCAGGATGCAGTTAAATTCTAAATCAATGACCATTATTATATGCTGCTTTTTCTCCTTATAGAATACACAGGTCCAAGAACCAAGAAGTGACCTCACTATCATCACATCCAATGACCCACTGGGGGAATGCTTTCCTTCCTGCAACTCTGGGCTCTGCCAGTTTAGAGGTCCCAGTTCCCAGAAAGGGAAAAACCTTCTATTAAGTGACATAGCAAGATTCCCATTAATCTTTAAGCCATGGCATCAGCTCAGCTACTTTAGGCTTCTGTGTCAGGAAGCAGCAGATAAGAGGAATCACTATCCTAGTGGGAGTGACCAGCCTATATGAGGCTGTGTTGGTAGGACTGTTGTTACATAGTGAGGCAGGGAGCAATATGTTTGATAACCAGTTAATGCAATGAGTCATTTCTTGGTATTCTCTTGTTCAATTTTGGTCATAAACAGACAAGTACATTAACCTTGGTTTGAGAAGGATATGATGATCAAGGGCTCAAATTTGACAAAATTCTAGTAATGCAACAAGGTAAGCTACCTACACCAAAAAATGTACTAGCTCAGGGTGAGAGGAATCTGGAATGGCAATAGTAGAAGGAGATGATGGATATAGTCCTACTATAGTTCCTTTTGAAAGTTTTCCCAGGAAGAGACTAACCAGAGTCTTGGAGTAGCTTTTCCCAGATAGATTTATCACACCTAGCAAGTAGATCTGCCTGGATACTGCAGTGCAGCAGTCACATCCCTTCCTCGGGACTGAAGCACTCATTCCTCCCACTGCTGAGAGTATTAGCAGATGATTGCTGTCAGCTAGAACTGCCCTCTCTAGAAATAAGCCGAACAGAGCAGGCCCTCCTAAGGTTATGTCTCCTAGTGAGGGGTAGCATAAATTGAATGACCTGTTGATAGGGGAGGGGGTGGGTGTATAAAGGCTTAGCACCTTTGCCTCAGGGCAGGGCAGCTTTGAGGGGCTATCACAGCTCAGAAAGTTCTGCAAGGCTACTGAGACCTTTTGTAGTTCAACCCTCCCCTTGATCAATCCTACTTCTTTCACTCTCTCACATGTGTTGATCTATAAGGTACTTACCAGAACCATTTCTGCACACACATCTCTTCATCTGTTTTCTCAGAAACCTGTCCTAACTCAAATACAAATATTCGATATATATTTAGTAATCTAAAGAATATATATTAAAATAGATTTAAGTGATATGTGTGTATAAATTACTTACATTATATATTATTATATATAATTATGTGTATCTACACATGTGCATAGATGTAGGCACACACAAACATACATATATAATCTCCCTTAAAATTATATATTTTTAGCTGTGCTCCCATTTCACTTGTCTTACACAAATCTTGTTCTGGCATGTTGTTTTTAAATCTGAAATGTAAAAAACACTTAGAAATTTCTAAGCATGAGTGAATTCAACAGATAACCTAGCCAGTACAATAAGCCATTGTCACAAAATTAGAATCTTGAAGACCAATGACCCACAAGTCATCCAGACCAGGGAAGAACAGGTTTGGTCTATTCCTGACTGAGTCTGTTGACACTACCACCTAACAAGAAAACAGCTGGGGATACATCAATAAATGGGTGTTGGAAAGTACAACCCTATTAACTGTTCGGAAGTCATCATTGTTACACTGTTTACCATCCAATTCTGTTTTATTCCTGAGCTTTCTGAATTCAGAATTTAATCTTTACAAAATATACAGCTCATAACTTCTAAAAATGAGCCTGTGACTAAAGAAATTATGTTTTGAACAAGAAAAATAAATAAATTTTTTACAATTGAATCAGAGTATCTTTTTTCAAGTAACTAAGGCTAAATTCAGTTAATCAATATATATGATATATATGAAAGGCTAACCACCTAATTAATAAATATTTGATAGATTTTTAAAATCTCAAAACATTTTATGATAATGATGCTGGTATCCCTAAATATCCCAACTTAATAAAACCTGACAGCATATATCACTGCACAGCTAATAGAGTGAATTTAAATGGAAAGTTCCTTTAAGCTTTACCAAAAAGCAGCAGTTGTTCTGTAAATTTACACTACTAAAATTAGAGGCCTTTGAGGTAGCTGTGAAAATATTCTGATGTTGGAAGAAAAAAAAAAAACCCTCAGAATGTTGCAAAACTAGAAATCAAAGTAGGACTGTCAAGCAAATCACATTTGAAAAAAAATTAAAAACTTTTTAAAGAATGGGGAAATTTTGGATTCTGTTCTTTACTTTGATTCTCTAGGGTAGCTATTACTTCACTACTTTGGTTGGCTTTTTATTATGTTAACACATCAGACAGAATCTTTTCTAAGGACCAATGTCTTTTAAATATTCAGGGTAGCATATGCTCACACACTTCACTATTCTTATGTCCACATAAATACTGTAGGTTATTTCCAGGCCTTTGTAAAAGTTTTTGTCATGTAGAAGCGTTTGATAGTCTGGACAATGGACAAGTGGCATTTTACTTATTTATAATAAGAGTTGAATGTATTATGAATTGGTGAAATAAAAAGAAGAAAACAGCATAGAATCAATAGGAGTTTAAATGAGACTCCAATAATGATAGTAATAATATTAATAATAGTAATAGCTAACTTTTATTAAGCATTCATTAAAAGTAATGACAAAAACTGAAATTACTTTTGCACCAACTTAAAACTCTGTGTCCAGGGCTTTGTGGACTATCTAATTCAATCCTTCAACAGCCTAAATAATATGGTATCATTATTATTCTGATTTGCTGACAAGGAAATTGAAGACTCCAAAGTTAAGTAACCTTTCTTGGTTATAATTCAAAGGGGTAAAGCTGGGTGAAGGTGGTAATGAACACAGCAGGTTTTGTATCATACTTAAAGTATATACTAAGTTTATACTAGCACATGGAACTAAGAACTTGCTGCTTTAATGCAAGTACACTTTTAAAATTTATTTTACTCTTAAGAAAAGAACCTGGAATATGCCATGTCAGGGTTGGCAAATTATGGCCCAGTAGTCAAAGCTGGTTGAGGAGTGTCTGTATTTATAAATAAAGCTTCATTGGAACTCAGCAACATTCATTATTAATTTACCTATTGTGTTAGGCTGCTTTCACACTGCAATGGTAGAGATAAGTAGCTGAAACAATCATTTGACCTCCAAAGCCCAAGCTATTTATGAATCAACCTTTTCCAGAAAATGCTGAGCCTCTGCTGTACAGTCTTTCTTTACGATGCATGCAAAATGACACATAATTGGTTCCAATATCCAGTAATAGAAATAGGAGTGCCTTTTAATAATACCTTTTAGCACCCTTCAAATTAACAAATATAATCTGGAATATAAAATTTGAGATAACATTTAGTCCTGTGCAAGATCATATTTTGGTACAAAACATAGACTAATAATTTATAAAGTTTTTTTATTATTTTTAATATATCAGTTATAAATAATTGGAAAAAGAAGTATATTAAGACAAAGAGGTCTAGTATAGTAGTTCACGCCTGTAATCTAGCACTTTGGGAAACCGAGGTGGTAGGATCACTTGAAGCTAGGAGTTTAAGAACAACCAGTCTCTGTCTGTACCAAAAACATAGCCAGTCCCTGTATGTACAAAAAAAAAAAAAAAAAATTAGCCGGGCATGGTGGTACATGCCTGTAGTCTCAGCTACTCAGGAGACTGAAGCAGGGGGATTGCTTGGGTTCAGGAGGTTGAGGCTGCAGTAAGCTCTGAGTTGTGCCACAGGACTTCAGCCTGGTTGACAGAGCAAGACCCTGTTTTAAAAAAAGAAAAAAGAGAAAGAGTAAGTCAGGCAGCTTGATATTAAATTTTTTGGTCACTGAGGTTCATTGTTTTGGCTAAGCTCTTGAATTTGAGTGTTTTAATTTTTTATCTCTCTCATGGAACCCTGTTTTACGTGGCTATGGACAAAAAGTTAGAAATATACAAGATTATTTGTACTATATCAACAAATAGAGATACTAATATGCTTTACTTCTTATCATTGGAAATGTCTTTGCAAATGAATTCAATAAGCTGAGTGAAAAAAAAGTACCTAGTGATAAGTAATACAGTCAGTGAGGAATGTGCATTTTTGGTTGGGTCGTATATGCACAATTCTTTAAAAGTCATCTATCTCATAACATTGCCATTTGGTTGTTTTTATTTCTTCTAGATTTGGATGATCCAGTAGTAACTGTTCATCAAAGTATAGGTGAAGCTAAAGAACAATTTTACTATGAGAGAACAGTGTTCCTCCGGTGTGTTGCCAATTCCAATCCTCCTGTTCGGTATAGCTGGAGACGTGGCCAGGAGGTCTTGCTGCAAGGATCTGATAAAGGAGTTGAGATTTATGAACCATTCTTTACCCAGGTATGAATTAAGGTACAGTATTTCCACCCTACTCTGCTAGGATACTTTCCTAATTCAGGCAGCATGAATTCATAGCTATTTGAAAACATAGTTTCTCTATTCTGGCCTTTCAAAAACCAATATGTGCTTGCCTTAAAGATTAGAGAACTTAAATATAAAGGACAACTTATTTTTATGTGGTTAAATTTAAAATGTTAACTCTTGAAAACATTTCTTAACTTAATATGTCCTAACATATTTTTTTAATATGTAAGTTTTCCTATGTTTCACTATAACATACATAGTTATACATTTTGCTGGCTGATTTGGGTTTTGTGGAAAGTATTTCTCAAAAGGAGAGATTTTGATTTCCCCATTTGCAAATGGTGAATAGCTATTAAACACATGAAGAAACCTGTTTGAAATTTATTTGGCTTTGGTTTTAGGAGAGATATATCTTTAATTTCCTTTAGTCATGTTCGCTTTTGACTTGGTTTAGAAATAGAGCTTTAATTGTGCTAAAAATGAAAATATTTAAGGAGTCATTACAAATGTATTTAATAAAAGTTGAATTAATTTTACATAGAATGAATGTAATATGAAATATTATTGTGTAATACACGAAGAGTAAGGAATTAATAAGTCTTCAGGAAGCTACTGAAATTTGTGGGAATATTTGCGTGCTGTTATTATAAAGGTTTTTTGATGACTAGAAAGAAGCACAAACCTAAATTAACAAGGAAAAAGTTTTAAATAAAAAAAATGTGGACGAATGTTCAAAAGTATTGTGACAATGAAAAATAATTTTTAAAATTATATAAATTGGCTGGGTGTGGTGGCTCATGCCTGTAATCTCAGCGCTTTGGGAGGCTGAGGCTGAGACGAGGTCAAGAGATAGAGATAATCCTGGACAACATGGTGAAACCCCATCTCTACTAAAAATACAAAAATTAGCTGGGCATGGTGGCATATGCCTGTAGTCCCAGCTACTCAGGAGGCTGAGGCAGGAAAATCGCCTGAACCCGGGAGGCAGAGGTTGCAGTGAGCCGAGATCTCGCACCACTGTGCTCCAGCCTGGCAACAGAGTGAGAGTCTGTCAAAAAAAAAAAAAAAAAAAAAAAAAAGGATATTATATAGATCACAAGATAGGCAGGAATTTGACACATTGTACATACATTTGAGATATCTATATATCCCTAACTAGGAAAATGTATAATTAATCTTTAATTATTATAAATATTTTACTCCACAGTTTTAAAGATTAATACAGCTTTCATATCTAAACTCTAATAACATAAGGTTACTTTGACTTTGTAAATATCCCAGCATCCCATTTTTCACCATTGAATAAATTTCCTTATATGGTAAACTAAGGCCTGACCTCTTTCAGATTAATATAATTGCCAATATTTAGACATTAACTGTGGAATAATGCAGTGATTATATAACATCTGCACATGTCATATATATTCCTGTTTTGCAAATAGATTGTAAATAAAAATATGTATTCTTTATTTTTTAAAAGGCATAGAACAGTTTTAACTTGCCAAAATATAAATCTCTGAAAATCAGCATCACACATGGCATTGCTAGTCAGTTCACCATAACATAGTACTGAGGCCTGTCCTAATCTGATTGTCTCTTGCTTTAGGCCACTGTGACACTAAGTGTTCTCTGCCAACGGGTAGGACTGAATTTTCCCCCATACTTTCTGTAATGCTTTAATTCATTCTTCAATTGTTACTAAAATGATTTTTTGGTTTAAAATATTATCCAGATAAATGATCATCTATTACGTATTTTATTTTTCTATTGTCAATTTATTTTTAAAATATGCACATTATTAAGATTTAGAAAACATCTTTTCCTCTAGAATCTTTTCAAACATGGTAACATTTATAGAAAATAAGGTAATTCTAAACATCTTTTCACTATATGGTTATTTCTTTTTGTTTGCTTGTTTTTGAGATGGAGCCTCGCTCTGTCACCTGGGCTGGAGTGCAGTGACATGATCTCTGCTTACTGCAATCTCTGCCTCCGGGTTTAAGCGTTTCTCATGCCTCAGCCTCCTGAGTAGCTGGGATTAAAGGTGTCCACCACCACACTAGGCTAATGTTTGTAAATTTAGTAGAAATGGGATTTACCATGTTGGCTAGGCTGATCTCAAACTCCTGACCTCAAGCAATCCACCCGCCTTGGCCTTGCAATGTGCCGGGATTACAGGTGTGAGCCACCGTGCCTAGCTATATGGCTATTTCTAACCTGCAAATGGGTCCAATCACTTGGAATTGAACACATGGGTCTTGTCCAGATTTTGGAAAATCTTTCATACTATCAAAATATTTAAGGATTTATTTTAAATTTACTAAACAAGCACGGTCAAACTTTTAAAAAATTGATACATTATAACTGTCCATATGTATCTGGTATGGTGTGATGTTTTGATACATGTCTGCACATTGTATCATAATCAAATCAGGGTATTTAGCATATCCATTACCTGATACATTTATCATTTCTTCATGATGATAATGATCAAAATATTCTCTTCTAGCTGTATTGAAATATACAATACAATATTGTTAAATGGTCAACTTATTCTGCAATGGAACACTAGAATCTGTTTCTCCAAAGTGTAACTTTGCACCTATTGACCGATCTCTTTCTATTCTCCCTTCTACCTCCCTTTCTCTAGCCACTGCTAACGATTATTGTGCTCTCTAATTCTAGGAGGTCAACTTCTTTAGATTCCACACATGAGTAAATAATATAGTATTTGTCTTTCTGTACCTTGATTATTTTACTTAACATAATGTCCTTCAGATCCATCCATGTTGCTGGCTCTGGGACAGACCCATCATTTGCAGCAATGTGGACGGATCTGGAGGACATTATATTAGGTAAAATAAACATTCATTATTTTATAGCTGCATTCGTTATTTCATAGCTGAATAGTATTCCATTATGTACATATTCCACATTTTCTTTATCCATTCATCTGTTGATGAACACTTAGGTTTATTACCTATTTTGTCTATTGTGAATGGTCCTGTAATAAATATGGAAGTGCAAGTATCTCCTCAACATACTGTTTTAATTTCTTTTGGATTTATCCAACAGTAGGATTGCTGGATCATATTATAGCTCTATTTTTAATTTTTTGAGGAACCCCTATACTGTTTTCCATAATGGCTGTACTAATTTGCATTCCCGCCAACAGTGTATAAGTGTTCCTCTTACTCTGCATCCACACCAGAATTTGTTATTTTTTGTCTTTTTGATAATAGCCATTCGAATGGGAGGGGGGTGATAGCTCACTGTGGTTTTGTTTTGCATGTCCTTAGTAATTAGTGATTTTGAGCATTTTTTCACATAACTGTTGGTCATTTGTATATATTCTTTTGAGTAATGTCTATTTACATCTTTTGCCCATTTTAAAATAAGATTTTTTTTTTTTGCTATTAAGTTCTGTGTATTTTCTAGATATTAACCTCTTATCACTTTGAATGCATAGTCTGCAAATATTTTCTTCCATTCTGTAGGTTGTTTCTTCACTGTGTTGATTGTTTCCATTCATATGCCCAAGCTTTTTAGTTCAATATAATTCTATTTTTCTATTTCTGTTTCAGTTGCCTGTCCCTAGACCAATGTCATGAAGCATTTCCCCTATGTTTTCTTCTAGTAGTTGTGTTATCTCAGGTCTTACATTTAAGGGTTGAATTCATTTTGAGTTGTTGTTTGTATATGAGGAGAAATAGAAGTGTAGCTTTACCTTTCTGCATGTGAATATTCAAGCTTCCCAGCACTATCTACTGAAGACACATTTTCCTTTCCCTAATGTGAGATTTTGGCACTTTTGTTGAAAATTCATTGGCTGTAAGTGTGTTGATTTGGTTATGTGCTGTCTATTCCATTCCATTGGCCTATATGTCTATTTTTATGTCAGTACTATGCTGTTTTGGATACTATAGTATTGTAGAATATTTTGAAGTCAGATAGTATGATGCCAACTTTGTTGTTTTTGCTCAAAATTGCTTTGGCTGTTTGGGATTTTTTATGGTTTCATACACATTTTGGATTGTGTTTTCTTATATCTGTGAAGAATTTCATTGGTATTTTAACAGGATTGGATTGAATCTGTGGATCACTTTGGATAGTACAGACATTTTAACAATGTTAATTCTTCCAATCTGTTAACCTGTGATATCTTCCAATTTAATTGTATCCTCTTCAATTTTTCTCATCAATGTTTGATGGTTTGCATTGTATCAATCTTTCCCCTCCTTGGTTAAATTTATTTCTAGGTATTCTTTAGTTAGATAATATGGCAGAGGCCTTCTTAACACTGAAGACTCATCATCTCAGGGAAGCTGTCTCTGAAAAGCTGATACAACGTCTCATTCCTTCCTTCTTTATACCTCCATATTGGGTTACTCTTTCTCTGTTTACTTTATCTTTTGCTTATTGTGCTAATGTTTTTATGTCTCTCTCTCTCTATATATATGTATATATATGTATACATATATATATGTAGGGAAGGACAAAACATACGTGTGTGTATATATATGTATATATAACTTTACACAAACATATACATATATACTTCTTAGATGTTATTGATTTCTTGAACTACTGTTTCCCATACTGCCATGTGTACTTTATAATGAAAAAAACTTTTATGTTAGCATTGTTCATATTGGGGCACTTCAATAATATTTTAATTTTTAAATTTATCTCCTTAGGTTGATAGCCATTGGCCTTTGTGGCTTCATGACGTAAATAAGATTCAGTTAAAATAACTAAGATCTACTATATTCAAGATATGGGCATACCTTTGCCAGAAATACAGAGGTACTAGGCAAGGCTCCTCCTCTGATGTTTGTTGATATATAAAGGAAAACTTAAGATGATCAATAATTATGATATAAAATAAAAATCATTGTCAAAATAGAGATACACAACACTGCTATGGAGGGAGCATTCAAGGTGGAGACATTAGCACCTGCAAGAAATGCAGAAGAAAGACAATGTCTCCAAAGAGTATCCATGTCTCTCGTTAGTTAGAACAATACTTAGTATGTGTGGATGACAGGGAACTGTGAAGCTGGGGAGGCATATTGGGAATATATGGTGGAAGGGTTCAGATGTCTGCTGAAGTTTTAATGTTAGAAAATGAAACTTCTTTTCAAGATATGTTTTCAATAATAATGTTATTTACTAACGTCTTGTTTTTAATAAATAGAATTTCTAAGATAATGAGATATATCTATTTTGTATGCTGATTAATAATATGCTAATAACTATAGTAATTTGAATTGAATATTTATTCCTAAATTCTGTTGAGTGACAAAAATCTTGTTTATACCTTTTTATAGACAATGTTTCCAGAAAAAAATTGGTCTGTGTTCCTAAAGCTGGTATGAATTCATAAGTACATAATGCAATATTTCTAGGAGGAATAAGTATATTTTTTGTACTTCCACTCACTTACTACTAAAAGACATAGGCTAGCATATATAATTTTCTATTTATAAGTTTGTAATAAATTAGTCATTAGAGCTTCATAAAATGAATCTAACTTGACAGGCTTTAGTTTTTACTGATATCTAAGTATCAAAATGAATGAATATAATTTTTTTAAAGTTCTGCTTTATTTTATAAGTAATATGGAAATACCGCTTGAGGCTGTGTGTATTCCTTCACTAGAGCAATGTCAGCATTGGTAAGGGCCACTAACTAATATACATTGTATGTCTTCCTTTTATTTCTTTTGTTAAAAAGTAATGTCAAAAGTTAAATATATATATTGCAGATAATTTTGTAATTGTTTAAGAAATGTTAAACAATTACTTAAATCTTACAAATTGAAAATTCACTTTCCATTTGTCTAGAACTTTTGTAAAGATGTTCATGACATCATCTTGTGTATTGTAATTACACCATCTAATTACAAGACTGAACATGTTTACATCAATTACATAATTAGTTGTAATTAGTCTAATTAGACTAATTATACAATTAGACAATAATCAACTCAAAATTCCTTTTTACAAATCATGAAAATTCACATACAAAAAGCCTCGCAACACCCAAAATATCAAACTCAAATGATCAACAAAATGCAATTAATGTTATGTGATAAAGTAGTTATAAATAGTAAAGTCTAAATGATACTCATTACCACATGTACACATATATGCCATTTGATAACATTAATCTGTGTGTGCATATATTCTCTGCTTTCTTATACATTCTGCCGTGTTGTTTTAAAATATTTTTATTATATCCTGACTGGCAGAGTTGTTTAATGAGGAAGAATGAAGATGTCTAATTTGTATAGATAGATTTTATGTTTTCTATCTTTTATTATTATAAAATCATTGTGGGCCGGATACAGAGGCTCATGCCTGTAATCCCAGCACTTTGGGAGGCCGAGGCAGACGGGTCACTTGAGGTCAGGAGTTCAAGACCAGCCTGGCCAACATGGTGAAACCCCGTCTCTACTAAAAATACAAAAATTAGCCGGGCATGATGGCGCACGCCTGTAATCCCAGCTACTTGGGAGGTAAACGTGTTCATAGGGGTTTGTTGTACAGGTTATTTCATCACCCAGGTATTAAGCCTAGTATCTATTAGTTATTTTTCCTGATCCTCTCCCTGCTTCTAGCATCTACCCTCCAATAGGCCCCAGTGTGTATGATTTCCCCCTTATGTGTCTGTGTGTTCTCATCATTTAGCTCCCACTTATAAGTGAGAACATGTGGTATTTGGTTTTCTTTAACTGCATTAGTTTGCTAAGGATAATGTTCTCCAGCTCCGTCCATGTTCCTGCAAAGGACATGATTTCATTTTTGTGTGTTTGTGGCTGCATAGTATTCCATGGTGTATGTGTACCACATTTTCTTTATCCAGTGTCTAACATGATGGACATTTAGGTTGATTCCACGTCTTTGCTATTGTGAATAGTGTTGCAATAAACATGTGTGTGCATGTATCTGTGTGATAGAATGATTTATATTCCTTTAGGTATATACCCAGTAATAATAGTATGGCTGGGTTAAATGGTCTTCCTGTCAGAAAGACCAAAATTTAAGTATGTCTTGTTAATCCAAATATTTATTAAGCTATGGATAGGAAATGCTTTCTTTTAGCTGTTGTGGGACATACAGGATACCTCTGCCCCTAGGGGGCTTACGATTCAGTTAAAGAGCACAACTCAACACATCAAATGATAACTCATAAGCAAACACTAAATAGTGAGTTACAAATATATGTCATAGTATAAGATGCAGTGGATATTCCAAAGAAAGGTAAAGTACTTATAACTGATAAGGTCTAAACTGCTGAGGTGTAAATTACAATTTTTACAGAAATAGGAGTAGGTTTAAAGGAACAGATTTGAAGTTCAATTTAGGATATGTTGAGTTTAGATGTGTCTGAAGCATCAGAATGGACATATTGACAAACATTTGTTATGTGTATCTGAAACTTCAGGGAGAATTCTGGAATGGGGGCTCAGACTTTGGAGTGGGGCAAGAAATAGAGCTTGTAGTAGAAATTCATCAGCAAGGATAATGCCACCTAATGAAATATTATAAAGTGAGGTTAACTATGGAACAAGTAGAATTCCAAGGAATAACACTAGTCATATAGAGAGGAGAAATAAAAGCAAAGAAATCTGAGCAATAAGTGTGACAAAGGTAGGAGAGGTAAGATGTATCACTTTATTCAAAAATTATCTGAGTTGACTAATTCTAGCATATCATTTTCTTTCAACTATTCTTTCTAGCTAAGCACATTTTCTAGGCATTTTATATCATGTATGGGAATTCTGTAACGCAAGATAATAGTTTTTTATATAAACTCTAGAAACGCATAGACTTCTGTGTATATTTGTACGGGATACATTTATTTTTATTGTATGTTAAAAATTCAGTGTTTCCTCTAAACAAAAATTGAAAGGTATTTTTTTTTTTTTATACCACTGAGGGAAATGCTAAAGGAGTGATTGATTTAAGACTGAATTTGAACAGTGAATGAAAATACTTATGACCATAATTCCATGCACACTAGAATAGAGATTCATTTGACACATTTGCAAAACTGTGTGCCTATGTCTGGGTAAGCTTTCTTGCAAATGAACAGCAGTGTTTTTATGTAGTAAGTCACTAAGTATTCCAGTCCTCCTCAGTAACATATGAAAGTATTACAAGTTTTAGAACTCGACACATGTTACCCAGGTAAAGTGATGAAACACATTGTTCCATACACACATTATCTGGAAAAAAATTAACATTTTGAATTTTTATAGTATCCCTAATACTATAAAATCACTGGGACACTATTTTGCCATCAAAATAAGTAAGTTATTTACAAGAAGAACTGTTTTGAGATAATGCATTAATAACTTTAGAAGGCAAAGAAAGTCCAGGGGACCTAATTTGAATTGGGCAGGAGACTAAATTTTGTTGTATGTTCTTTTTTTCCCTTCAGCAATTTCAATCCAATGTTTTTACAAAGTTTTTCTTGGCTCATCAAGAGTTTGTTAGATACTTCTGGCCACTTGCTTGATTTGCATCTATCTACAGTTGTGCAGATTTACCTGGAGGGTTAGCCCTTAAACTCTTGAACATGAAATAACAAGAACAATAATAATATAGAAACACTCATGAATGCTTCTTTCCTTCAGTTTTAGATCTGTCACCTGTCATTGCTCCATATACAAAATATTTATGTTTATAAATTTAATTATCTATCATTAGATTTACTTAATTAACTTTGTTCTAACAACTGTGTTTCATTTGTTGGCTCTTCTTCAGATTCTTTTCTTTGTCTTCTCACGTCAATGTCTGAATAGCTTGCAGTGTTTGTTGAATGCACTCCATTATTAAGTACACTGTTCTGATCCTTGTATAATAATTTGTGTAACTACCACCAGAAATAGACTTTTCCCCTGGGGAAACTAGTTTGCAAAGAAAATGTTATGAATTTTCATTGTAGTCTGTTAGTTTTTATCTCCAGGCATACTTAATATTACAGTATTATTTTAAAATGCAGTGTTATTTTAAAGTTAGTACATTTATAACTTATTTTAAAGTTAGGGCATGCCCCTTAAAAAAAGACAGCCTGTCATATTCTCATAATAATATGATTTAATACAATGTAATGTGATGTTTCATTCATTCTGGTTGTGTTGGCTTTTTCTAATGCTTTTTTTTTTTTTTTTACATTTTCAGGGTGAAACAAAGATCTTAAAACTAAAGAATCTTCGACCTCAGGACTATGCTAATTATAGCTGCATTGCTTCAGTGAGGAACGTATGTAATATTCCTGATAAGATGGTGTCATTTAGACTGTCCAATAAAACAGGTATGGAATTATCTCCATATGTTACATGTATCTTATCTACAACTAATGTTTAAAAACTCTCTTTAACTTTTTAAAGACCAAATTATTTCTATGGTGTATGTAGGAATAAGCACCTTTATTCCCAGAAAATCCTGGGATATCTGAAAAGCTTCATACATGGACACAGTAAAATGTCATTGTAATATACTCCATGTAATATGTTTACATGTAAACATACAATATTATAGCTCTTTAAAGTATTGCATTCTAAAATGTCACTAATGAGCGTATATCCTGTTCAAAAATATTCTTGAGAAATACTAGATGCTTCATATAAAAATTCATGATTGAAGTTGCTAAATGAGTTTTGTGCTTTCAGAGTTAAGTAAAATAATCTTTCTTTTGCTTTGTGTCAAATCAAGAAAACTAATAGGTAATTTCAGATAGATGTTTTTAAAACAGTATTTTTGTGGAAAATGACTGGGCACGGTAGCTCACTCCTGTAATCCCCAGCACTTTGGGAGGCCGAGGCGGGTGGATCACCCGAGGTCAGGAGTTCAAGACCAGCCTGGCCAACATGGCGAGACCCTGTCTCTACTAAAAATACAAAAATTAGCTGGGCGTGGTGGTGGGTGCCTGTAATCCCAGCTACTCATGAGGTTGAGCCAGGAGAATCGCTTGAACCAGGGAGGCGGAGGTTGCGGTGAGCCAAGATCGCATCATTGCACTCCAGCCTGGGCAACACCAGCAAAACTCCGTCTCAAAAAAAATAAAATAAAAGTTAAAGCCTTAATAGGATTGAAACTTAAGTTAGCCTTTGTTCAATAATATAGACCCCAGAATAATGGTAAACATCTTAAAAATAAATTGATGAATGAAAGAGCAAAGAGAGAGTATATGAGTAAAACATATTTTGTATGATTGTGCTTAAACAATCACCTTAATAAATTAAAATTTGAACTGGTCTTGAGAAACTCCAACTTTTTGTGTCAATTAATATAAATTTTTACTTTTAAGTAACTGTATTAAACTAAAGATTTTTAAAGACCCTTTTCCCATTAACAAAAATCTCTAAAAGTATGGGCTTTTTTGTGTCTGGGTCTAGACTCTGCTTGTGCCACTTACTAGCTTTTGCACCTTGTCGAGCAAGTCACCTAACTCTTCTTTGCCTGATTTCCTCATAAATTCATGAAGTTGTAGAAAGAATTAGAGTGGATACATATAAAGCATGTGGAACACACTTTACTAGTTCTTCTAACAAAGAGCTGGTCAGCAAATCCAACCAACTTAGTTGGTAAAAAGATGAAACTTAGGACTTTATTGTAAAATATATTTTAAAAAGTCAGCTACGGCATTGGTTCATCAACATATGTTCCATCGAGCTGCCAAGATTTTGAAATGTTCATTCATTTATACATTAATTTTTCTATTCATCAAACGTATTGGGACCCTCCTATGGTTCAGCAATGATAGGAACACTGATTTTGGCTAAGATTTAAATTGTCTTAAACTAGAGAATGCTCTATTTCATATCAGTTATAAGTCATTAAAGTACAAGAACAATGAGAGAAAATTAAACTTTGTCAATAATCGTAGGAAATTGTTGACGGAGGCAGGGCGTGGTGGCTCACACCTGTAATCCCAGCACTTTGGGAGGCCGAGGTGGGCAGATCACGAGGTCAGGAGATCGAGACTACCCTAGCTAACACGGTGAAACTCCGTCTCTACTAAAAATACAAAAAAATTAGCCGGGCGTGGTGGCGGGCGCCTGTAGTCCCAGCTACTCAGGAGGCTGAGGCAGGAGAATGGCATGAACCTGGGAGGCGGAGGTTGCAGTGAGCCAAGATAGTGCCACTGCACTCCAGCTTGGGCAACAGAGCGAGAGTCTGTTTCCCCCCCCAAAAAAAGTTGATGGAAATTATGTTGCAGAAAAAAAATAGAAATATAAAATCTTAGTGGACTTCGGACTTACAAAAGTTAATATCATCTGACTTAAAAAAGGGGAAATTGGATATTGAGAAACAAGAATAAACAGGTTAACACGTAAGAACTGGTTGTAATTATGTTATTCTTCTTGGCATGAAATGCATTGTGCCTTGTAACTAATTTTGTTTTTCTTAGCTTCTTTGATATTTTTCTTGAAATATATATGATCCACAGAGAAAAAAATAAAATGAAAGTATGACCTATGGGATGAATAAAAGCATTACTCTGGAATGAGGAAGAAAAAAACACTGAGATATATTATTACTTAAGTTACCACCTTGCACTTTAGCAGTGCCTTATAATTTTTAAAGTCTTTAGTGTTTTTTATCTCAGTTTATTTTTATAACTATAGGAACATAAACAGATTTTTCTTGTCATGTCTTTTTCTATCATCTGACACATAATGAACTGTCCTGCAGTAATGAAACATCCTCATTGGATTGTTTTGAGAATGAACTAAATTGACATACACAAAAATTCTTTAAAGACAAAGATAACCAATAAAATTATATTTAATATATTTATCTTGTAGATGTGATTTTTATCATTTTCCAAGGTCCCACAGCTCATAAGGAATGGGGACTAGATTGACTCCAATGTTTGAAAAGTTATTCTAAATAGGAGACTGACAGCTCTTCTTAGTTTTCGTAGAGATGGAGAAAATGAACTTAAATCTCAGCCAGTGTTTTGTTAGGAATAAATAAGGACTTCATACCTTAAAGCCAAAAGGGGAAGATTACCGGGAAAAGTGGTAGAATTTCTGAAATCTTTTAAAGTAATTGGATGACTTTATTTCTGTGATTATTAAAAAAAAAAAAGGCTCAGAAAACAGTCGTTGAATACCTGTTCTATGGAGGGCACAGTAGTGCTATAACTAGAGATATTTTATTTAACCTTTCAGCTTTATGTTGCATTTTTTATTTTTCAGCTAATATGTATCTAGACTGGGCAAACATAAAAACCTATTATTCACCTTTATAAATTATCTCACAAAAATGTTGATTGATGTTCACTACAAAATAAGTATTAGAATTATGGTAAGTAATTGAGTTTAAAAATATAAGCTAGTATCCGTTCAACTCTTCAGTAACTGTAATCAGACATGTCATATGCCTCATACTTTACACGTTCAAACTGGGTTATTTCAGAAATTTTTCCATCTGGTGGTGCTCATAGTTGGAAGAGTTTATGAATTTCAGATAGGTGAAATTATTGAGGTAGCTTTCAAAGTACACAGGGCATAAATTAAGCTTAGAACATCCTCATGCAAATAGGTCTGTAAACTACAAATAATTACATGCAAGATATTTCAGTGCTCTTTTAATAGTGAAAGAGGAATATTAGTTACCATTGCTATAATCAATGTGAAAGTCAGTTGCTCCTAGTGATTCTTACTGTTTTGAATCTCTAAGTGATGTATGTAAAATTACCGTATTTTAAACTGTTGGTTTGCAAAATGTCAAGGAAAATGTGTACCTTATTGACAGGAGAAAATTATAAATATTGTAATATGTTTGGTTAATCTTCTCTGTAAGGCAATATGTTTATAAAAGTCTTACTTTAGTTTAGAAATTATTCTTACAATTAATGTCAAATAATTGGCTAATAAATGTACTTTTGGTAGAGACAAAATGCCATTGGAACATCTCCACAATCACATCAACTTTTTAATTGCAATTAGTCTATGGACCTGATTTGCACAATGCCCAAATGAAACAGGATGTAAAGATGGAAATAATGTATAATAGAAGTAAAAATTTCTAAAATGTTCTTACAGTGGAACAGTTACACCATGGAGTAAGTTTTCTGGCTCCCTCCCATACGTGCTGAATTAGACTTTCTGGCAGATGACCTGGCAATATATACACTTTAAACAAGTTAAATAATTACTTTGGATGATAGCAATATGTAGTCTTTGTTATCCTACTGTTTCCATGAGCCCATTCCATTTTGTGAATAGAAATTAATTAATTTTCTTTTCTTTTTTTTTTTTTTTTTTTTTTGAGACGGAGTCTCGCTCTGTAGCCCAGGCTGGAGTGCAGTGGCCGGATCTCAGCTCACTGCAAGCTCCGCCTCCTGGGTTCACGCCATTCTCCGGCCTCAGCCTCCCGAGTAGCTGGGACTACAGGCGCTGCCACCTCGCCCGGCTATTTTTTGTATTTCTTAGTAGAAACGGGGTTTCACCGTGTTAGCCAGGATGGTCTCGATCTCCTGACCTCGTGATCCGCCCATCTCGGCCTCCCAAAGTGCTGGGATTACAGGCTTGAGCCCGCGCCCGGCCAGAAATTAATTTTCTAGAATTGCTCCGAAAGGCAGTGTCTGGGTGTCATGGTAAAGTCAATGTCATCTGTAGAATTACCAATAACGTGGTTTCTTAACTTTCCTACTATGAAATAGTGTCGTGATGGAACTCATAATTATCTATCAGCCATAGAAAGTGTTAATTAATTTGTTGGCTCCCATTTCTTGTTTGGCATGCTATGAAAATGTCTCCTGCCACAGAAGTGTCATTATGTATCACACCTAATCTAGCTGTCTTAAAATTTATTGAGACAGTGCATAGAATTTTATAAAAGATAAAGTGACTTATTTATTTATTTATTGTCATGCACCCTGATCAATTGACACAGTGCTTGGGAGGGTCTAGAAGTTGTTTTGGTTGTTTCCCTGCTCATATTTGGATGAAAAGGGGTATCACCTCTTGACTGGTAAATTATCTTTAAAACATGTGTATATATATATATGTATATATTTAACCTGGGAGCATAAATTCAAATTGTCGTGAATATATACTCCCTTGATCCTTGATTGGTAAATTCTTAATGTAGCTATATTTCTCATAGTTTATTAAAATAAGCCTGTTAAAATTTATAAGTTTAGATGGTAATATAGGTGTATTTTGAAATTATCATAATTAGGATAACTGAGTATAAATTATTTTAAGTTTCTCATATTATGTGTGTTACCAACACTAGGACACATAGAATTTATGATAAAACAAATTTTATTTATTTTAATGAATTTCAAGCACTTAATGACTTGATGTCTCACAATTTCAAAGGCAAATAAGAATTAAGTACGTTACCTATATTAGGATGAAAAACATATTTTTTACCTGCTTGAGAGGTTATGATGAAGTGTATAAAAAAGGGATAGGTGTGGCTCATTTGGCCTAATTATATAAGTCCCTTGATTTAGTCTGCTCTACCTTAGCATTTATAAACGTTATCTAATTAAGATATCATCTTTAAATGGGATTTAATTCAAGGAACCAAGCCATAAAAGTATTACTGGCTATAGAAATAGGGGGAAAATATATATCTTTCTCCTCCTTCCCTCTCTCATTTATTCTTCAATTTTTTGTCCTTTCTCTTCTACTCTGTTTTTGTTTTTTCTTTTTGTCTCAATAAATTATCATGGAAGAAGATAGAGGTCAAGAAACGTCTTTGTTAGGCTGCTTTGTTAGGCTGCCTATGTTAGGCAGCTATTATCTCTTTTTATTATTTTATGTAGCTCTTAGGGAAGTTGTAATATAAATGCCCAGCAATTGTTGTGAATTTCAGTATAAAACATTTTGTAGGGCCGGGCGCGGTGGCTCAAGCCTGTAATCTCAGCACTTTGGGAGGCCGAGTCGGGCAGATCACGAGGTCAGGAGATCGAGACCATCCTGGCTAACACAGTGAAACCCAGTCTCTACTAAAAAATAAAAAAAAAAACTAGCCGGGCGAGGTGGCGGGTGCCTGTAGTCCCAGCTACTCGGGAGGCTGAGGCAGGAGAATGGCGTAAACCCAGGAGGCAGAGCTTGCAGTGAGCTGAGATCTGGCCACTGCACTCCAGCCTGGGTGACAGAGCGAGACTCCATCTCAAAAAATAAATAAAATAAATAAAACAAAAAAAAAAAAAAAAAAACACATTTTGTATACTGTTATCTATTCATGATAGTTCCCTTCATGTTTAGAGGAATTTAAGTAACTTACTTAAGCCTTATGAAAAAGAAAATATTTTAGTTATAGAATTTTTGATAACTGTGAGCATGAAACAAAATACAAAAACAATTTGTCTTGTGATATGCTACACCTATGGTCATAGACAGCCAATGTAAGTGCAAGAGGAAGTAACAGTAAAAATTTTGCCCTAACCTGCACCTTAATACTAACATCAGCCATTTTCCTTAGTCATATGAATTTTTCTAGCCTCTTGGGTTTAGATGATCTTCATAGCATCTAGATAATCAAGAGAATCATTTATTTAGAATCTAGATATGCTAGTTAACCATCAATATCAGTTTTTAAGGACTATTTAGATTTGTGAAAATAGATGGTATACATATGATGATGTTCTATGTTAGTCAGCTTGGGCTGCCATAGCAGAGCACCACAGACTGAGAGACTGAAACAGTAGAAATTTAAATTCTCATAGGTCTAGAGGCCACAAGTTTAAGATCAAAGTGCCATCAGGGTTGGTTTCTCATGAAGGCTATCTTCTTGACTTGAAGATGACAGCTTTCTTGCTGTGTCTTCACATAACCTTTCCTCTGTGCTTTCATGGAGGGAAAGAGAGAAAGCTCTAGTGTCCCTTCCTCTAGTATCCCAAATATGGACACTAGCCATATTTGATTAGAGTCCCATCCTTAGGACCTAATTTACCCTTGGTTACCTCTCTGTAAAAGCCCTGTCTTCAAATACAGTCACACTGGAAGACAGGATTCGGGATATGAATTTGGAGGGAAGGACACAATTCAGTCTATAATACTCACAAATTACTGAATGTGAACTTCGCATTTAGGATTGCTTTTCCTTAAAATTTCAGACATAAGTTTATAATATATGCTAAATCAAAGCAAGAAAATGAGTCAGATGTGTTAAAGAGCCTATTCCTCACTGGGAACTCAAATTAAAGAAGTGACTCCATTGATAGCATTTATGGCCCTATATTCTTAGCTTTCAGGAAATATGAAGAATGCAACTCTAAAGGAAGAAAGTAAGATGAAATTTTAGGGAGAGACAGATATCACTCCTGTAATACATCATGAATTTTTAAAAGCATGGTCAAAAGATTGCAGCAGGGACATAAATGATAAGTCAGTGAACTTGTGCATTATTCTTGGATTTTTTTTCCCCTGAGTCTCTTTTTCAGTGAGGGCAAAGCTAATATGTGAAATGGAAGAAAAAACATTGGACTTTTCATGTTACACGTGCTAAAATATTGGAAATATGGGTGCTTTAATAATTTTTTGTCATAGATAACAATCCAGGTTATCTGAACAACAGTGTTTACTGCTACAGCCAATAATGGAACACAACAAATATTATTAGAATATTGTAGATATAGAGAATAAGATGTTCCCTATAGCTCTTTTGCATACGTTTTAGCATTCAAAAGTCTAAGGTTTAAATTTTGGTTCCTAAATCTTTTAGGAAGTTACTAATAGTTAGCTTCTCTTATTTTTCACCTTCTTAAAAATGAAGAAAACATTTTTGTTTTCAAAAATAATAACACATGGGCATCTTTTGGGGAGAGCATTATTCTGCCTACAGTGTATAGCTTCAATCATTGATGATTAATCTTGAAATAAGTTCACAATCATTTTATGGATGACTTTTGTCACTGCATATGTTAGATACTAGTATTTCCCACTAAAATCTATAGAAGTGATTCATATTGTAAGTATATTTATATCTAACCTATTAAGAGAACAAATGTTTAACATAAATACAAAATATTATTTATGAAATTGATAGTGGTTTGTTAGGAAATGAAGAAACTTCAAGGTTGTTGATATTCAACAGATTCTTCATTTCAGTGCTCTGTCATTTCCTGAGGTAATCAAGCATATATATGACCTATTTTCACTAATGTAACTTCAGAGAGGAAAAATATAGATGATGATAAGTCAGCACATTTTAATAGAAGCAATGGTCATTGTGAGGTTTCAACTTTGGTTTTACTAAGGCAGTATATAGAGCAATAAGATGATCCAGATTTTTCAAAATTCTATTGCTGTCGTAAAAGGAAGTTTACATGTTGCTGGGATCTCCCTACACCTGTGCATTTTGTTGTCCTAGCAATGAAATTTTTGTATTTCTTTATTCAAATGTATCTTGAAACTATGGGTTCATACATAAATATACCCCAAAAACTAGTAACTCTCCCAGAAGATATCATAATCCAGATACAATAAACAACCTTAGTCAAATGAAAGGCAACACTAAAAGCCATCTCACAATAGAAATACTTTGGACCATATCCAATAATCTGTGTTTTAGCAAACATCTAGGATAGTCATTGATTATATTTTTCTAACTTTAAGTATTTATTATTTTTAATATGCTCTTAGATTATAATTCAAAATTTAAAATAGTTATTCATGAGAAAATCTTGCAAAAGCTCAGACCATGTATTTTATATTTGTTTCAGTAGATTGGGTCGAGGATATGCTAAAATAAAGTAATAGGATTTTTATACTACTAAAAACAATTAATTTTTAATTTTCAAACTGTTCCTAGATTATGGATTTGTAGACCAACCTTTTCAGAGTTTTATTAGTCTAGTGAAATACTAAGAATTGCATTATCATAGGCAATAATTCATTTGGTAGAAATGCATTTTACAATTTCTTCATGATTTTGGAGCTAGCCATATATAACTTGTGGCTTAGAATAGCTCCATGATCATTTACTGACAATTTGCTTTTATAGGTTACTGGCTCTAACAAAGGAGATCCAATAAAATACAAAATATTATTTTCTTAAGTGCATGTAGCCAGTCATATTGCTTATTCACTCCGAATACTAGGATAGATTATGTCAAAATGTCATCTTTAGGCAGAGCAACCATCCCAATTTGCCTTGGACTTAGTGGAAGTCCCACATCCTGGGAAACCCAATAGTTCTCCCAAAACAAAACAATTGGTCACTCAATGAACTAATCAACTATCCAGCCTACCTCCATATAAGATTCAAGTCTTAATGTCAATTGTTAATGTGGGTGCATATGGAGCCTTAAACAACTCTACCTAAAGAAGCATTATTGAACAAGAGCTGGGTGTGGATTCTGGTTCTCTTATGATCAATTCCTTCAACTCTTTGAATTTGCTTTCTGCTAAATCATGTTTATGAGGTGCTCTCGGGTAGGTAACATAATGTTGGGAAGAGAACGCTCACAATAAAATTTTACATTTATTTAGCAAAATAATGACAATAACAACAATAACAAAACACAGAAGAAATGAGATTGCTACAAAAGAGTAGATGCAGCCCATAAGTACACAGCTGCCCTTGAGCCCCAAGGTACATGCAAGCAAAGTTCAGTCGTATGGAATTTGAGAAGATTATTACCTGATTGTGCTGTTATCCTTTTATACATGGGGCTTACATGATTATTTCTTAAAAGTTAACTGGCAAATTATTTCTTGACCTAATGCACATATTTGAGTGAATCTTTGCAAATATTTGTGCTATCAATATTTCTGATAGAAAAAGTCACTGTCAGGAAGATTTTATCCTAACTTAAGAGAAGATGCACACCTAGCCACTGTTCTTCTTCAAGCTCTAAGTCATTTAGAGTACCAGTTTCTCCAGATTTGTACCTCACTACAGATATTGTGAAGATAAAATTAAATCATATGTTTATAGTGCCTGGCAAATAGTAGGCTCTTAGTTATGGTGGTGGTAGTGGGTGTACTGAAAATATCCTTTGTGAAAAAAGCAAAGAGGCTTTCTAAAATATCATCTAGCTCATCAATTTTCCTTTTTCCTTCCTATTTAGTGAAAAGTATTAATGATAGAATCTATCTACTAATATGTATGTTTCAGAACTAATATCAAATCATAGCTAAATTCCAAAATTTTGTCAATAGTTGGCAAAATAAGTAAATATAAAAATTGTATATCCATTAAAAGTAAATTATATTATTATTACGCATGTTAGAGTATGTTTATTACATTAGTTCTGCTGAATTTTCTAAAGCCTTTTTGGAATATTCTATGTTTACTTAATGAAGAAACCTAAACATGTTCTTGTTGTGTCTGAAGACCAAGTGTACTAATCAGTGCCAGGTAAATACAATGTTTTAGTAGGAAAATAGAAACTGGTTTTTATCTCTCCAAAGAACACTTATAGGATACATTTCCAAGTTAGAGACAAGGCAAAATGCAAACAGCTTTCCTTTGGCTCAGTCATAAATGAGTGGGTTTTTCCCCTCTGATATTCTGATATGATGAAACACGTTTTTGTTAAATCTTCATGCTAAAATATTTGTGCTTTCAAAACATTTTCTGACGTTAGCTACACTCATAGGATTTAATAATGCGGTATAGCTAAACGTAGCCTTGGGGCCACTGTTAATATTACAGAGGCATGTGTACCACAACTAGGCATGATTTAAAACATCCACGTTGGTTTACATGGAGCTTTTAATTAGATCAGAAAAAAATGACTCTATGTGGTAGTTCATATTGCCGGGATAGTGTATACAGTCCATTGTTATAGGGACTAAAAGGAAAGAAGATTGGTACGCTGGGCAATAGTGAACAGGCAGAGTATCAGAGATGTATTAGCATCAACCTTTGACTGTACATCTGGATGCAGCGTGTACTTTTGGTCTATAGTTGTGGCAACTATTTCCAAAGCATCACAGTAGTTTCAGGGGTTCCCTCAATTTCCAGCTTCTGCGAAGTCTCTTCTAAGAGCCACCTTTATATTTATTTTTTTCTTGATAACAACATACTCTTCTTGCTACTGTTCTGTTGCTGAAGAAAATAGGTATGTCCAGTTGTTTAGTAATATGCTTTTGTTTATATTTTTCAAAGGTATTTCTTTCTTCTACGTCCTTAGTCATTCTGCTTTAGTTGCTCTATTCTACTGTTTAATCATTTATGGACTGCATTTTCAATCATATTCTATCCAATAAATCTGCAGTTAGTCAGCAGTATTGATTTTTGATAGGCACCGTGTGTCATAGGAATTTTTTTTATTGGAACCTTGCCCTCATGTTCTGGGTACCTATTGCCTTGGTTTCATAAGCATGGAAATTATCAAGAAACAAGGTATTAGATTTTGGGCACAAATAGGTGTGACAATTGAAGCTCCTCTTTACGTTTTTACTTTAAGAAGCTACTCTTAAAGTTTTTTACTTTGATTTGGCATTATGACATTGTACTCAACTGAGGAAAAGGTAGGATTTGTAGTTCCCAATGAAGCATCACTGGGTAGTGTTGTATCTTTTTAGAAAATTCATCAAAACCCATTTTCACTGTTTTGCTGGCAAATGTTTATAGTTCTGAAATGACCAAATAGAGGTAATTTTATATAGCTTGATTTAACAGGTAACAGTAGATGAGAGTCCTTCAAAATGATTGTCACATATTAAGTGCAAATTAAAATACCTATGTCCAAAGTGAAAAGAGAAAATATTAGGCACCACAGAAAAGACATAAACAAAACTATTGGAAAAGCAAGCAGGTGATATGGGTTATTTATTTATCTGGGATTTAATCTACAAAGACAATTGTCTTGAAGCAGAAAAAAGGAGGAACAGAGACTAAATTCCTTATATTCTTAATACATCTTTCTAATTCCCTTGATCAGGAATACTTAATAAAGTCCTGCCTTACTGCATATTGTCTTTCAAATTTAAATTAGTTCAATGTGAAGAAAGCTGTAATGTTTGTGGCTTTGTTTGTTCATTCTGGAATCATCAGTAAAAAGCAATCTGATGTGATAGCCATATAAAATTATGATACTGTGAACTGTACAAAGATACTACATTTTAAGGAACTCAAATATTCAGTGAATATGCATGGTCTGCACACTAAACATTGTGTGTTTAAGCAAAATGTTAGATATGAATACACATTTAAGAAAGCATTATTGTATGCATACAGATCCACAGTTAAAGAATATGTAGGGCTGGACCCAGTGACTCACGTCTGTAATCCCAGCACTTTGGGAGGCCCAGGTGGGCAGATCATGAGACCAGGCGATCAAGACCATCCTGGCTAACACGGTGAAACCCCGTCTCTACTAAAAATACAAAAAACTAGCCAGGAGTGGTGGTGGGTGCCTGTAGGCCCAGCTGCTGGAGAGGCAGAGGCAGGAGAATGGCGTGAATCCGGGAGGCGGAGCTTTCAGTGAGCCGAAATTGCACCACTGCACTCCAGCCTGGGCAACAGAGCAAGACTCCGTCTCAAAAAACAAACAAACAAACAAAAGATAATATGTAGGCTGGACGTGGTGGCTCACACCTGTAATCCCAATCTCTGTTTGGGGAGGCAGAAGCGGGAGGATTGCTTAAGGCCAGGAGTTTGAGACCAGTCTGGCAATATAGTGAGACTCATTTCTGTGAAAAATATTTGAAAAAATTATCCAGGTATGGTGGTGCGTGCCTGTTATCCCAGCTACTTGGGAGGCTGAGGCAAGAGAATCACTTGAGCCTGCCAGGTCGAGGCTGCAGTGAGCTCTGATCACGCCACTGCACTCCAGACTGAACAACAGAGTGAGATACCGTTTTTGTTTGTTTGTTTGTTTTTTCAAAAAAAGCATATATAATATGGGTCTAACTTTCAAGTCATTGGAGAGTTAAATAGGCAAATCAACACAAACAGACATTAAGAACTTGAAAACCGTAAATTAAAATAATTCTATATTGAAAACAAATGGTATTTTTGTTTTTGCTCTACAAGGATATTTTAGTAGCTCATTAATCATATAAAAAAGAGAAATGTGATGGTACCAAAATCTATATTGAAAATACCAGAACTAGAATTTGAAAGCTGTATTTTCAGTAGCTTCAAGAAGTAAAATATTGACAGAGAGGAAGTGAATTCAGAGGTGAGCCAATGTTTTATCTTTCATTTAAAAATAGTATTAAAAAGATTTTATTGCTTTTTAATATTTCCTTAAACAATATTCCAAAAATAAAAAACAATATTCCATTTTGTGTAGTAATCTATTTAGTTCTTCTATATGTATTTCATTACAGTATTATCTTATTCAAAAAATAAATACCTCCTTTATCACATAGCAGCATTGTCCTAGAACATGGCAACAATCTGCTCTGACTGTCTGAAATCCCTGATAAGAAATGTAGCTAGTTGAATAGTTAGGCTTGAATTGGCTCTTGTTGAAATTAGATCTGTAATAACAGTACTAAGCAGCATTAAGTATTTATGGTAAGTCAATAAGTAATGACACCTACTACAAGTTCTGTAGTTTAAAATTGTCATTTTATTCAGATAAAACACTTTTTTATGGCTTTGTAATTCAGTTCATTAAATTGACTTCTAACTGCATGCAAAACTTGGAACTAAATCCATCTCCTTGGCACATTTATTTTTTAAAATATGGTTTTTTAAATTTATTTTATTACAGTAAGAACTCAACATGAAATATATGCTTCTAAAGTTTTAAGTGCACAGCACATTATTGTTGACTATAATTACAATGTTGTACCACAGATCTCTAGAGCTTATGCTTCTTGCTTGACTTAAACTTTATACCTGTTGATTAGTAACTCCCCATTTCCCTCCTCACCCAACCCCTGATAGCCACATTTCCATCCTTTGATTCTATGAGTCTATGAATTTGACCACTTTAGGTACCTTATATAAATGCAATCATGCAGTATTTGTCTTTCTGGCTCCTTTCACTTAGAATAATGTTCTGAAGGCTCATCTATTTTGTCACATGCTACAGACTTTGCTTATTTTTTTAACACCGAATAATATTCCATTATATGTACATACCACATTTTCTATATTCATTCATCAGTTGATGCACATTTAGGTTGTGTGCACCTCTTGACTATAGTGAACAGAGCTGCAGTGAATATAGGAATCCTAATATATCTTTGAGATCCTGATTTCATTTATTTTGGAAAAATAAGCAGTCCTGGAAGTAGGATTACTGGGTCATATGGTAGACACAGTTTTAATATTTTGAGGAACCTCTATATTGTTTTCCATTGCAGCTGGACCATTTTGCATTGCACAACACTTCCAATTTCTTCACATCCTTGCTGACACTTACTGTCTCTCTTTAAAAGTAGTAGTTATCCTGACAGGTGTGGGTTGGTATCTTATTATGATTTTGATTTGCATTTCCTTAATGATTTGTAACACTGAGCATTTGTTCATATATTTATCCATTTGTGTGTCTTCTTTGGAGGCTGTCTGTTCAAATGTTTATCCCATTTTTGAATCAGGTTATTTGTTTTTTGTTTGTTTGTTTTTTGCTATGGAGTTTTGGGATTTCTTTAAATATTTTAAGATTAATCTCAATTGGATATATGGTTTGCAGTTTTTTTTCTCCCACTTAATAGACTGTCTTTTCATTCTCTCTTTTTTTTTTTCTATGCAGAAGCTTTTTTTTTTTTTTTTTTTTTTTTTTTTTTTTTTGTGGTCCCACTTGTTTATTTTTGTTGTTATTGTCTATACTTATTGTGTTATATCTATGAAATAATTCCCAAGATCAATGGAATGAATCATTTCCCCTGTGTTTTGTTATAATAGTTTTGTAATTTCAGGTCTTATATTTAAATCTTTAGTCCATTTTGAGTTGCTTTTGGTGTATGGTGTAAATTAGGAATCTGATTTAATTTTTTTTTTTTTTTTTTTTTTTTTTGCATATGAAAATCCAGTATTTCCAATACCTCTTGACTTTGTCTAGGAGACTGTCTTTTCCCTGTTGTGTTTTCTTGACCCACTTGTCAAACGTATATTTGTGGATTGGTTTCTGGGCTCCCTATTCTGCTCCATTTGTCTATTTGTCTGTCTTTATGCCAGTGCTCTACTGTTTTGATTACTATAGCTTTGTAATACAATTTGAAATCAACTAGTGTGCCACCTCCTGCTTTGTTCTCCTTTCTCAAGATTGATTTGGCTATTTGTGGTTTCTGTGGTTCCATATGAATTTTAGAATTTTTTTTCTATTTCTGTAAAAAATACCACTGGAATAATAAATGAGATTGCATTGAATCTGTAGATCACTTTGGGCAGTGTGGACATTTTAACAATATTAAGTCTTCCAATCCATAAAATGGTATGTCTTTTCATTTGTTTGGGTCTTGGTTTACCTCCTTCACCAATGTTTTGTAGTTTTTAGTAT
The DNA here is from genome assembly GCF_024542745.1 of Macaca thibetana thibetana. Taxonomy (NCBI): domain Eukaryota; kingdom Metazoa; phylum Chordata; class Mammalia; order Primates; family Cercopithecidae; genus Macaca; species Macaca thibetana. The sequence goes on from NC_065584.1 coordinate 60,514,387, forward strand.
ACAAACCTTTTGCTTCCATAGTTAAGCTTATTCCCATGTATTTTATTTTTTTGGTGTTATTGTAAATGTGACTGTTTTTCAAATTTTCTTTTTAGACAGTTTGTTGCTAATAGTACAAACAGAACTGGTTTTTGTACATTTATTTTGTATCCTGCAATTTTCCTGACGTATTTTTTCATAGGGTTTTTAGGGCTTGCTATAAATAAGATCATATGTTCTGCCAACCGGGACAGTTTCACTCCTTCCTTTCCAGTTTTAATGCCTCCTATTCTTTTTTCTTGCTGAATTACTCTGACTGGTACAAACAGTACTGTGTTGAAAAGAAGTGGTGAAAGCAGGCATCCTAAGACCTTATAGGAAAACCTTTTTGATTTTCACACTGAATATGATATTATCTGTGGGAATTACATATAGGATTGTATTAATTTAAGGTAATTTCCTACCATTCTTAGTTTGTTGAGAATGTTATAATGAAAGGGTGCTGAACTGTTACAAATGCTTTTTCTACATCTCTTAAGATAATCATGTGTTTTTTATCCTTTATTCTATTAATGTAGTGTATCATATTAATTGATTTTCTTATGTTGAATGATACCTTTAACAAATGACGCTCTGAATCTTTTTCTTTCTCTTCCCCCCGCTTTTTTTTATTTAATTAGTCATGTGGAAGGCATATCAATATAAACATAAAAATTAAAAAACTTGATATATCTGTGCCTGAAAAGCAAATATCTCACACAAACATATAAAACAAAATCTATATATTTCTTGGGTTTCTTAGGGAAGGCCTCAATTTATTGAGGCATTTCTGCCTTCTAGAATTAGACTCCTCATCTGGACATCTTCAATGCACACATATCGATTAAAAGGTAGAGCAGCAATCCCAGACATGAACTAGTAATGAGTATTTGGTGAGATTTAAGGGATACGTGACACTGTACTTGTCTGAGTTGTGACCCAACTCAAAAAATCAAGGTATGATATTCTTATTATATTTTATAAAATTACTTCTAAAATTAAAAGTAATTGACAATTGTAATGCTTGAATGTGTTAAGTATGAATTTATATGTAATTTGAATACTTTTTATTTATTTTATCTGCCCTTTAGTCTAGAGTGTATTCAGCAAAATGTTGATCACTTTTGTCCTTTTGTCCACTTCTTATATTTTATAGCACACCCTAAAAGCATAAGCAAAAATTTTCTTCCATTTTGTAGGCTGTCTCAGATGATAGGTATTTCTTTTTTCTTTTTCTTTTTCTTTTCTTTCTTTTTTTTTTTTTTTTTTTTTTTGCTGTGCAGAAGCTGTTTAGATTAATTAGGTCCCATTTGTCAATTTTCACTTTTGTTGCAATTACTTTTGATGTTTTTGTCATGAAATCTTTGCCCATGCCTATGTTCTGAATGGTATTGTCTAGATTTTCTTCTACAGTTTTTATAGTTTGGTGTTTTACATATAAGTCTTTAGTCCACCTTGAGTTAATTTTTGTATAAGGTGTAAGGAAGGGGTCTAGTTTCAATTTTCTGCATGTGGCTAGCCCATTCTCCTAGCACTATATATTAAATAGGGAATCCTTTCCCCATTGCTTGTTTTTGTCGGGTTTGTCAAAGATCAGATGGTTGTAGATGTGCAGTTTTATTTCTGAGAACTCTATTCTGTTCCATTGGTCTGTGTGTCTGTTTTGTACCAGTACCCTGCTGTTTTGATTACTGTAACCTTGTAGTATAGTTTGAAGTTGGTAGTGTGATGCCTCCAGCTTTGTTCTTTTTTCCTTAGGATTGTCTTGGCTATATGGGATCTTTTTGGGTTCCATATGAATTTAGTAGTTTTTTAACTAATTCTGTGAAGAATATCAATGGTAGTTTAATGAGAATAGCATTGAGTATATAAATTATATTGGGCAGGATGACCATTTTCACAATACTGATTCTTCATATCCATGAACATGGAATGTTCTTCCATTTGTTAGTGTCCTCTCTGATTTCCTTGAATAGTGGTTTGTAGTTCTCCTCAAAGAGGTTGTTAACTTCCCTTGTTAGCTGTATTCCTTTGCTATTTTATTCTTTGGTATTTTATTATCTTTGTAGCAATTGTGAATGGGAGTTCACTCATGATTTGGCTCTCCGCTTGTCTACTGTGTCTGTATAGGAATGCTTGTGATTTTTACACATTGATTTTGTATCCTGAGACTTTGCTGAAGCTGCTTATCAGCTTAAGAAGCTTTAGGGGTGAGACAATGGGGTTTTCTAGATATAGGATCATGTCATCTCCAAAGAGATACAATTTGACTTCCTCTCTATTTGAATACCCTTTATTTCTTTCTCTTGCCTGATTGCCCTGGCCAGAAGTTCCAGTACTATTTTGATTAGGATTCGTGAGAGATGGCATTCTTGTCTTGTGCTGATTTTCAAGGGGAATGCTTCCAGCTTTTGCCCATTCGGTATGATATTGGCTGTGAGTTTTTCATAAATGGCTCTTATTATTTTGAGGTATGTTCCATCAATACGTAGTTTATTGAGAGTTTTTAACATGAAGGGATGTTGAATTTTATCAAAGGCCTTTTCAGTGTCTATTGAGATAATCAAGTGGTTTTTGTCTGTAGTTCTGTTTATGTGATGAATTACATTTATTGATTTATGTATGTTGAACCAACCTTGCAAGTTGAAGCCAACTTGATCGTGGTGGAAAAGTTTTTTGATGCACTGCTGAATTCGGTTTGCCAGTATTTTATGGAGGATATTCGCATGGATGTTCATCAGAGATATTGGCCTGCAATTTCCTATTTTTTGTTGTATCTCTGCCAGGTTTTGGTACTAGGATCTTGCTGGCCTCATAAACTGAGTTAGGGAGGAATCCCTCCTTTTCAATAGTTTGGAATAGTTTCAGTAAATCCGTCTGGTCGTTGGCTTTTTTTATTGTTGTTGGTAGGCTATTTATTACTGCCTCAATTTCAGAACTTGTTATTGGTCTATTCAGGGATTCAACTTGGAAGGGTGTATGTGTCTAGGAATTTATTAATTTCTTCTAGATTTTCTAGTTTATTTTAATGGAGGTGTTTATAGTATTCTCTGATTTTTTTTATATTTCTGTGGGGTCAGTGGATATCCAGAATCTATAAGGAATTTAAGCAAATTTACAAGAGAAAAATATCCCCATTAAAAAGTTAGCAAAGGACATGAACAGACACTTCTCAAAAGATACTTATGCAGCCAACAAACATATGAAAAAAAACTCAACATCACTGATTACTAGAGAAATGCAAATCAAAACCCCAATGAGATACCACCTCATGCCAGTCAGAATGATGATTATTAAAAAGTCAAGAAACAACTGATGCTGGTGAGGCTGTGGAGAAATAGGAACGTTTTTACACTGTTGGTGGGAATGTAAATTAGTTCAACCATTGTGGCAAGACAGTGTTGGCATTCCTCAAAGGCGTAGAAACAGAGATATCACTTGACCCAACAATCCCATTACTGGGTATATACCCAAACTAATATAAATCATTCTTTTATAAAGATATATGCATGCATATGTTCATCGCAGCACTGTTTACAATAGCAAAGACATGGAATCAACCCAAATGCCCATCAGTGATAGACAGGATAAAGCAAATGTGGTACATATATACCACGGAATACTGTGCAGCCATAAAAAGGAACAAGATGTTCTTTGCAGGTACATGGATGGAGTTTAAAGCCACTATCTTTGGCAAACTAATGAGGAACAGAAAATCAAACACGGCATGCTCTTGCTTATAAGTGAGAGCTGAACAATAAGGACCCATGGACACAGGGAGGAGAAAAACACACACTAGAGCCTGTCTTGAGGCATAGGGGAGGGAGAGCATCATGATAAATAGCTAATGAATGCCAGGCTTAATACCTGGGTGATGGGTTTATAGCTGCAGAAAACCACCATGGCACACGTTTACCTATGTAACAAAACCGCATGTCCTGCACATGTATCCAAGAGCTTAAAATAAAATAAAATTTTTTTTAAAGCATAAGCAAAAAATTTTCTCATTCGGTCTCTCTTTTTCTGCTCACTCTTTCTCTTCTCTCCCCATTTCTGTCTTTTTCTTTCCTTCCCCCCTTTTCTTAGTGTTGAATAAACTTTGCCATTGTTCTGCATTCCAGGTTCCTCATCTCTGTCCTTTCAACTTAGCCCATTCATTGTTCATATTATACATCCATGATACAGAGTTAGCCTGAGCAGAGAGTAAGAGCATGAGCTCTGCAGTCAGACAATCTACATCCTTGTCAGGCTCTTCTATGGAAAACTATGAAATTTTTGTATCTCAAAATCTTCATATTATTACCAACATCTAGCTGCTCAAGTGTATTACCTCTTATCTTTTTTAATCTGGCATTTTGGGATGATGGTTGAAACATATGGAAGCTAGGTTAATATTGTTCTTTGTGACCCCATTTACTATTCTATATTAGATAGTTGTTTCTTTTACCCTTTTCTTGCTGGTGGATTACCAACTGCAACTGTTGCTCTCCATTTTCCTGCCTCAAGAAGTCTTTCTATTTTAAATTTCTCCTCATTACCTCCTAGATTCTGAGAATTTAAAGCACTGAGCCAATTAAAAAGTTTTTTATGTGTGAGACATGAACACATCCACAGCAATGGCTTAAGAACCTCTTCCACAGACATTTCAGAATTTAGGCTTTGTAATTATGACTTATGTGGTTCACAAACCTTTTCAACTTCTATTTTGGATGGTGAATATTTCTGGAATTCTGACTAGCAAATCAAGTTTGTTTTTACTCTATCCAATTTTTTCATAATATACTAGAGGTCATCAATGTTATTCCTTCTTTCTGTTAGAGAGGCAGCACTAATTCTTCTCCTGGCCAAAATATCGTCAAATATTCAATCAAACTTGGAAATTATGAACTTTGTTTATTTTGCATTAGAGTTTACAGCCCTTTACATTCATCTTAAGGCAGCCTCCCTAGAATAGAATCCTGGCTTCACCTTTCACTAGCTGTGTGACTTAGGGGTTATCAAAAGTGTTTCTAAATGGTTTCTCAAGTTTGGTAAAAAGTAAAATAAAGTAATAATAGTACCTATCTCCTATAATTAAGTGAGTTAATATATGCAAAGCTTTTGGAGAATGTCTAGGACATTTTAAGGGCTGTAATTGTTTCCATCTAATTACAGACTGCACAAGGGCAGGATTTTGGCCTGTTTTTTTTTCTAACATCCTAAATGCCTGGTATGCAATTGGTACTTAATAAATATATGTTGAAATAACATTTTTTCTTAAAATAGAACATATGTACATCTCTAAATTTACAATGAGTTTATTGGTAGTAATCGTTGGCCTACCTAATTAAGCTCCTGATGTGATTTTTAATCTTTGCCATATTATGGAACCAATGTAGACATTTGAGTAGCCAAACATAGATATATCATAGATATAGAGGCTATATGCCCAGGTGTTTTCCTAATCATGATAAAAACTTACTCTAAGCAATCCTTTAGAAATTATTTAACAGAATTTTCTTATTTTTTAGAAGAGCAAACAGAGGCCCAGCAGAGTTAAATTTATTCAACATTATTCTTTAAGATTGGCTATAAATAAATGTTAGTCGAAATTTCTATAAAATAAAATTACAGAGTCATAAAGGTGCTCAAAATATTACACTGCGATAAAGTGTCCCCAGAATGGATTATGAGAAAGAAAACTAATCTTTTTCAGACAAAATCTTTTTCCCAATAGGAGAGTACCTTTCCATATGGTACAAAATGAAAAAGTAAAAACTATAGCTATGAGATCAACACCAGTTGGTCTTAGAGGTGATGTCTTTATCTCTTCTGCTGTTGCTATTTCATACTCAGAAAAGAGCTTTAAATCTTGACTAATTTGCTAAATCCCTATTAAAGTATGTACATACTAGCCCTCTTGTGAAAAAGGCCATGTAGCCTTTATTTTGGTTTCAGAGTCAGCATTTGGCTGAGTTACATGGTTTATTAAAAATAATGTTCGATGGTATAACTGAACAAATAAGTACAAAGGAGTGCAAACAATATGCTGTATTTACTTTTTTGTGAGTGGTGCATTACATTTTGATAGATAAATGCTTTGTCATCTCCTTGTTAATAATATAAAACATAGGTAAGTTTAAATGGGTAGAACAATGAAAGAATTTGCAAGTTGTCATAACTAGAATTTGTCAATAAATGGCTCATGAAATTCTTATCATCTGTCACATTATTTCACAGTTGGTAGGTTTTTTTTTATTATTTTATTTTATTTAGTTTTTGAAACAAAGTCTCACTGTCTCCCTAGGCTTGAGTGCAGTGGCCCAATCTCAGTTCATTGCAGCCTCCATCTCCCGGGTCCTAACAATTCTTGTGCCTCTGGCTCCCAAGTAGCTGGGACTACAGGTCTGTGCCACCATACCTGGCTAATCTTCGTATTTTTAGTAGAGGCATATTTTTGCCATGTTGGCCAGGATGGTCTTGAACTCCTGACCTCAAGTGTTACTCCCGCCTCGGCCTCCCAAAGTGTGGGATTACAAGTGTGAGTCATCATGCCTGACCTTTTCATCATTTTAAATTAAGTTTGATGAATATTCAGAGCTTAGGTGGAGTTTCAGTTTACTAATTTTTAAATTCAACTTTCTTTTATTCAGTAAAACTTTATTGAGCACCTATTCTTTGTCAGATATTCTTCTGGGTGCTGGTGGTACAAAGATGAAAAACACTACCCTTTTTACTCTGGTGTCCTATTTCTAAATATCTCACAGTGAAAGCATAGGGGCAAATGTTCTAATGAGGGGGTATCATAAACAACTATTCTTACACAAAGAAAGAAGCAACTCAGTTGGTCTGGACAAAAGCTGGAAATTTTAGGGAAGAATTGTTGTTGTTATTTGAACATGATAAATTTCCTGATGACTGGTTTAATGAGTGGACAAGCACTGGAAGAGAATTCCAGGCAGAAGAAATAGAAAGTTCATTCTTTGCTGATCTTGTGATGAAAGTGTCTTTACAATCTAGTACTGTCCTTAAAATTCTGGTGTTTTCCATTAATAATAAGAAAATTTTATGGACAACAAATACTTCAGTTGGAAATGCTTAGCTTGGATTTTTCTCTCTATAAGAGATTACCCTCTGGGATTCTGCAGCAAATGAATGCTCAGCTTCCTGTCAACTTGAATGAGACCAAGTTTGCCGGGGGCTCACCTGTTGGAAAGAACAGTAAAGGACTGTTGATCAAGGGAAGGAGATATGTGCAGTGCTAATTTTTTTTCTTCACCATACCTTGACAATGTTTATAAAGACCTTTCAAGCTGCTAGGTATTAGTACCCCAACTATTGGTATAGCTTATACACGGGGATCATCTTTTTTGCTTCATTGACTTTTGCTCACCTTAGAACACAAGTTCTATTTCTCTAGATTTTCTACTTGTATTGTTCAGTGATTAGATTCCAGCGTAAGTGTCACTTACTGTATTTCGTAAAGTCTTAGTTTACTGAAGCATGTACCTTTTGGCAGTTTTCTTTGCTCACTGTGCTCTGATGACATAAACATCCCAGTCAAGCATGATAAATGCATATGACTTTAGAGAACAGGCAGGTGAAGTAAACATACAAAGTCAGTTAAGACAAGGAGAGTCATGCGGAGTGTGCTCTTTCTCTTCTTGTTAAGTTGTAAGCTTCTGACTGCAGGGATTCTTTGACTCTTTTGTTCGCTGATACCTCACAGCTTACTATCACAGGGCCGGACACATAGTAGATGCTGTAGAAATACTTCTGAATGAATGGATAGGGAACGTATTGTACTCGGGAGAACAAGCAATGCCTAAAGGCATTCATTCACTCATGATAACAACAACAATAGATACTGTGCCAGGCAAACAAAACTCATCTAGGGTATCTCTCATTTAGGACCCATGGTCATATGAATCACATCTCTTCCTAAAAGTTATACAATTGTCAAAAAAGAAACAGTTACTCTGCCTTCGCAATCATTTCCATAAATGTCTGTCCTGTGAATATTAAAGTAATGAGAAATGCATGTTGGCTTCAATATTTGTAGTAAAAGTTTACTCCTACATTAAAAACTGTTTATGAATACAATTTCAAATATTGTTATTTCCTAGAGCATCATTTTAAATAGAATTTCCCAGCATGATACCAATCTTGGGCTTAATGAGAATCAATCAATATGTGAATGATAGTATTTGAATAATAACTCCACATAAATGGGTAGATTATTTTGAGTTTTCATATCAACTTCTAATATATTATCTCATCTTTATTTTGTGAAATATTCATTGCTACTTCTATTCAATGAAATACATGTTGAAAATGAATTTCAATGAAATATATGAAAATACAGTGATATCTTCATCGCAGTGAAATGACTAGTTCTTCCAAGAGAAATATTTTTCTGTTCCTTGAATCTGTAAGCACAGTTTAAGCATGTTTCTCTACATACAAGCTGGATTTAATTTGTTTAGCATCTGTGTATGTTCTATGATTTAAATAATGTAGAGTCATGGAACAGAAGCAAAAAGTTAATTGTGTATTTTTACCTCGTCTCTCTTAAATTCATACTGTGCTCTCATTATTTCATTTTTCAACTATATCTTGATTGATAAGGGTGCTTTCACTTACCACCTACCCCTTCCGTGTTCTTTCTTTACCCTTTACACATTGTCTCCATGTAGCCACTCGCTGATCACTGGATTTACATGGAAAAAAAGTCATAGCAGACACTGTGTGTGTCTTGCCTTTCCTCCTGTCCTGACCTGGAGGTTACTGCAGTTTCTTTGGACAGATTGCATGTTTATTATTCGATCTGGCAACTTTCATTGAATGCAGGAATGTGTTCAGCCAGAGCATGAGATGGGAAAGTTAAGGCCCAATTAATGAGGAGCAGGAGTTGACGGATAAACACCTGAGTCAGGCTCCTTGTTCTTTAGATAGAGAGCTTTGAGGTGCCCTCAACTTGGTCTCTCAGAGGGTTCCTAGCAGCAGGGAGCCAAGTTTCCCACAGTGATAACCTGCTCATTAGTGCCCCTTTACTGGCGTTTCTTCTATCCTTGGTTTGCCCTTTTCTGCTTCTTCAATGTTTCCTGTGATCTCAGCCCAAATGAACTGCTGTGCCAGGACCTGCTTTTAAGGGGATTCAAACTAAGCAGTTATTTCCTACCTGAGCATTTTAAAATTGGAGTTTTTTTCTGTTTTTTTTTTTTTTAATTATTATTTATTTATTTGTGTGTGTGTGTGTGTGTGTGTGTATGTACGTGTGTTTCTCCTTCCTCACAATGTTCTCTGTGAATTAGGTTACTCTATAATACTTAGATTATTTCCATTCAAAAAAAGAAAGTCTTGAGCTTAAGTTAGAATATCTCTAATTCAAGGCAACTGGAAGGTTTATACAGTTGTTAACTGCTTTCTAATTTGCTCGGAGTCTGGATGGAAAGCTGGGTTCCTTTTTCATAATTAAGTGCTCCAGATCTACAGAGAGTCAAAGTCTGTAAGAATGTAAAGATGATTAACACTGTATCCTGCTTTCAGATTTTAAAAAAGATGCTTATCTTCATGTTTACCTATTATGTTAGGTAGCGACAAAAACAAAGCACCTAAGAAGTCAATGACTTCTGCTAAAATAGTATTTTCTTTCTATATAATGTATTCTTAGTTAACCCCCAAATTAAATATTTGCATCACACACCCAGAATACGTCATGAGGAACTGAATCACTACAATTTTTAGTAGGCATGAACCCCAGTATACAAACTTGGGTTTGAAAAATATGTATCTGTCTCTACCATTTCATAATTCAATATTATTTTTTCTTTCAACTCCCTATTCTGCCATAACCTCAGAAAACTTTATCAATTTGGAATTCCCACTTAATTTAAATTCTAGGAGATGCTGTTGTACCAAGGCCTGGAGCATGAGATCTGAATCCTTTGACAGGCATATATTTCCTGAGACTTCTCTCATCCCTATTGTTTTGGCACTTTTTAGTGCTAGCTGGTCTCTCTGCTCCCTCCATTCCACCACTGTGGACTGGGAGCTGTTTCCCTGGAACATGGGAGTCTTTTCCATGAGATGACTATGTCCTTGTCTACATAGGCAGCCACACTCAGTGAGCTCAAATAGGAAGGGACAAATTGATCTCCTATGATCTTGAATATCCAAATGTTTGGGATTTGGTGTGGGTCAAGAGGCCAGTTATTCCTCTCTTGGACCCACTGAAATGTCTGTTGCTCAGTCCAAGAAAACTTTGTTTGCCAGGAGAAGAGGTGCTTATGGGGACATAGGAAGAATTCCTTTTTCTCAAAGGTATTTTCTAAAATATACTTTCTATGTTGCAGTTATTGAAATTCTATTAAGATTTTATGATTTTGGAAAATAGAAACCACAGACTTTTTGCTCCCCTTTCCCTTCCTTTCTTTCGCTTTCTTTCTCTCTTCTCTTATTTTCTTGTCATTCAACTTCGCCATGCCTCTCCAGGACCAATTATTTCTTTCTATCTATCTATCTATCTATCTATCTATCTATCTATCTATCTATCTATCACTTTGTGCATCCTTTGTACTAGCTATTATTGAAAGGGCTTTAGATTATGCATGTTAAATTATCTAAATGCTGCAAGATAGTTACAATTATTTTCCCCATTTCAACAATGGAAAATTGAGACCCTCAACTGAAGACAAAGAACTTACTCAAGTTCACATAGGTATTAAATGGCAGAGTCAAGACTTGAACCAGGTACCTTGCTCTGGAATTTGTACTCTTACCACTTAGCTATCACATTATATAATACTTCACAGAATGCAATCATGACACTTTTCATCTGGCTGAAGAGTCATAGTGGTAGCCTGGCTAACATACAAGGTAATATGAAGAAAAAATTGACAGGGGTAGCTATGGAAACCTATAAAAAGAGAATGACTAACCTAGAATGTTTTATGTTACTCTTTGTATACCCCCAAATTAGCAAATGATTCATCCAATATGAGATATTTTCCTTAAAATATTTTAATAGACAAAAATATGTTTATGTTTTTCCTATATCAGTTTTTACTCAAGGACATGATTTACACTGAAGCTTGATAAATCCTAATGTCTCTGGTTCTTAAGCAAAGCCTTACAGTTTTAAAAAGCTGATATTTATGAAAGAAAAAGTAAAATACTAGAACAAAATGACAATGATTTCAACTTTTTTTTTTCTTTTTTTGAAATTTAAAGCTAGCAAATTTTGGTATTAAAATATATATACATGTTTTAAAAGTCTTGAAATTGTTATGTGTTTTGTGGTCTACCTGGGCTATTTTTAGTTTCAGGTATAATCAGATAAAATAAGTGCCACCATCAATAAAAGTAACTTGAGCAATACTGTGTTTTCAAGTCAAATTTGGAAGAAAACATTTTTAATAATGTTGTGAAGGTAGTTCTAAAATGTATTATAGTTAGAACAGTGATCTTGTTATATATGCATTATTTTTAAACTTTGAAATTATCTTAAGCTTTTGTTCATTAAATAATATCTAATAGAAAACAACTCATCCGATACAAATCAATTTCAGGGGCAAATATTCCTTGACTTAATGTCACCATTGTGTGTGTCCATAGTCCAAATATAAGCTGTTTATGACCTTTAGGCCTTGGGTCTTTTAATTAGACTAAAATGTGATGTAAAAGAAATAAATTTTTGTTAATATGATATAAATGTTGACATCTCTATAGTTATATTTTAATCAAATAATTTTCTATGATTATGCTATTTACTTTAAGTCAGGCTATAGAGATTTTCTTTACCTCTTCATGACGATATGTTAATAATTAAGTATAATGTCTATTTTCAGAATATTTAATTAGTAATGTCCTCCATCAATTTAACATTAAATAACTCTTTGAGATTTTTTTCACCAAAATATGGCAACTTTTGCATACTTTTTCATGATGTGCATTTCCCAACAGATTTTCAATCATAAATATTTATAATTTCATATTAACTCTTCAGAAGGGCTAATAGTATGACATTTTAAAAATTCCCATATTATTTAAAGTGATGTTGGAAGAGTCAACATGAAACATTGATGTTTAAAAAGGTCATACAGGCACTTCATGCCTTTCCCATAGAACTATAATGTGGAATTATTTTCTTGCCTCTTCTGGCGTGTTTTTTTTTTTTTTTTTTTTTTCAAATAAGGCAGACAATTTTGAACTTCACAAGTAGTCTAACTTTTATTCTGAGTAAAACACTCAACTCTAAGCTGAAGTTAATATATTTTAAAAAATCACACAGTACAATTGAATAGTTTAAATATTTCTAATATAGATTGATTTCATACAATACAGCTCTAACACTGACAAAATATTTCTGAATGTGTGACTTGAAATGTCATTATAATGTATTTCCCCTGTTTTTATTTAGGGATGCATTATTTAGGCTAGCACGGCAGTGGAAGCAGAAAAAAAAAGTGCTATATGTGAATAAAGTTTTTGTACAGTTTCTATTTGGAGTGTTTGATGAAAAGGCTGCACACAGCTTTTTCTATTGAATGAATGTTTATCTTTGTATTTTTTAACCTAAAAGATTACAAAAGACTTGTTTTTAGTAAGGGATTATTATAACCCAAACAGTAGTGGCAAGCATGGTTTAGTGGCTGTTTGAGCTCTCAAATGTTTGTTTATAAGTTTTAAAGCAGTGTTTATAGGAGCTCACTGCCTTGACCTTTGTAAGTGAAGAGGTTAGAGATGAAGTATGGACACTGCATTAGAATTAGATGATTTACGTTTTCTTTTGAGAACAAAAATCAGGCTCACTGAATGGTAAAAGCCTGGGTGATCCATGACTTTTATCTGTCACTTGGTTGTATTCAGATTGCAAAAAATTATCATTTCATCTCAGAATGATCCAAAAAATAAATGATTAACCATCTTCACCATGAAAATACAAGGACTGAATATCTGCAGTATCTGTACTGGGAATGATAAAAACAGAAGACGATTGTCAGCATTAAAAAAGAAAGGGATATTTTGTTTTAAAACCTTAATCATGCTTATTATTCCAATTTCAGAACAATAATCCAGGAAATATAAATTTTATTTCCCCTTTCTATGTGTAAGATTCTTAATACAGTTCTACATGTTTATACCACTTAATTAAAATAAGAAACCATTAAATCTTGTTTAAATTTGAGTAAGAGAGTATAATACAGTATGATTTTGGCAACAGAGGACTGTATTTCATTTTAATTTCTTGAATGAACCAATATAATGCATGCTGTTGAATTCTAGTTGTGGCATATCTAAATAGGTGCATGTTCTTTTGTTTATGTCTTTTAGCATCACCGTCAATTAAACTCTTGGTGGATGATCCTATAGTTGTAAATCCTGGAGAGGCCATAACATTAGTATGTGTTACAACAGGAGGAGAGCCTGCACCTTCTCTCACCTGGGTCAGGTCCTTTGGGACTCTGCCTGAAAAGACTGTTTTGAATGGAGGAACTTTGACCATACCTGCTATCACCTCAGATGATGCTGGTACTTACAGCTGCATTGCCAATAATAATGTGGGAAACCCTGCAAAAAAGTCCACCAACATCATTGTGAGAGGTAAGTTTGCTGAGAGGATGTTACAACATAGATTCCTAGGTTAGGCTCTCAAAAAGCGAATAATGCTTGATACAAAATTACCTCTTCAAATATTGCATATATCTTTATGGACAAAATCATGTATAAATCATAATGGTGGGTAATTATAAGTGGAACTTAAACAGGTTAAAGATTAATAACAGTGCTTTATATTTGCATTGAATAGCTTTCATAACACATTCTTAGTGATACCATCAAATGCTTTTTATATGTTGTTAAAAAAATTGAAACAAAAAATGTGGCATACAGCTTAAAACATTCACTGTGTAAAATATATGGATTGTAACATAGTTTAGGAATTCAGTAAATTTATCAATTTAATAAACTTTCATTCAGCCCCTATTACAATCATGGTTTTAAATTGTGAGGTTATATAGAGATCTATCAAACATTATTACCCTGTACTCAGGATTTCACTGTCAGATAGTGAAAATAATATTTATCAATAGTCATGTGATAAGGTGTTTGAAAAGAACAAACAAAAGATATAGAAATTAAAGAGAAATGTATAGCCACTTCAGGCTGAGGTTATTAGGGAATATCTAATGACATTTGTACTAGATCTTATAAGTTGAGTAGTGTTTTGACAGATTGAAATTGAGAAAAGACAGAAAATTCAGAGATAGAACATGCAATGCTTATTTGAGGAACTGAAGCAAAATGTAAGTCAGTAAGTCAAAGTAGCAATGCTGTTCTAATGTGGCCATTACCAGCTAGTATGCTGGCACCACGCAGGCATGTTTTCCCTCCATTTTGGAAGATGGAAAGAAGTTCTGAGGCAGATGTACAAAGAGACCATATGCTTCTTCATGTCTCACTTCACCTGGTATGGTCCTGGGTTGGAAGTGGAGGGTGGACACTGATGCCTCTGAAGTTAAAATAGACATCCATATGCTGAAGATGACCTTTTGAACATGGAAATGAAAATTACTTATGATGGAAGCAAAACATAATCAAGTGTATAGAGATAAACATGTGAATATAGACTGTGGTAGTTTTAGTTATCTGTTATGCAAATTATTAGAAATATGCAATTTGACAAAAGTATACTCTATTCAAAACATTTCAAGTTACAGTGTAAATCAAAACACTGTGAATAGCATACCATCTGCCACAAAATTGTATACCATACAATATTTAGTAATTATAACATGTACAATTATTTTACATATCAATACAAAATAAAACATACTGCCAGTTAAACTACCATAATGTGTTATGAGATAGAAGATTATTGAAAAAGCTCTTCTAAATTTGTTTATACTTAGATTTTCTTTTAAAACATGCTTTTAAAATGTTTCTTTTAAAACATTTATTAGCCTACATAAAAAGGCCAATAAAAGCAAACTAAATTGATTAAATTATTCATAACACTTCACACTCAGAACTCGACTTCTAAATTAGTTTTTATTACAAGGTCATTGATGATGATGCTTTGCTATACGATATTGTTCTTGTGTCATTAAGAGCATTAATAATTCCAAATTATAGAGAAATACTGTCTCTGAGATTTTCTTTTAAGTCAGGTCATGATTACTAATAGCAACCATGACAGACTATTGAATGTAAGAGGCATTCTGATCTCCCAATTGTTAAAATATAAAAATAAAGATGGATTTTAGAATCAATGAAATGTGCTCTTTGTTTCAATTGTTTAACAAACTTCTACTGCACAACTACCATATGCTAAGGATGCAGCAAATGTAAGGAATGCATGAGTGTGACTGCAAAGATCAGTGACTAAACGTCTGCCCTCAAAGGAGTTTACAGTCCGTTATGGAATATAGAAATACAAAGGAATTGTATATGGAAATATATAGAAAACCAATAATTCACAATGGAAGTATCCAACTTTTATTTTTAAAAATATTAGTATTGAGAAATGGGGCACATTTTAAGCCTTGTGTCAGTGAGCAACCAGATTCTGTTCTCTTTCTAACCCATTTTTTTAAAAAGAAATAGAAAAATTGTATTGTCCTCGGTGTTTGTTTTATTTCTATTTTTTGTTTGTTTGCTTTAAAATACTTGTTTTTCTAAGTAGGCATAAAATAATCTACCAAATCTTACTGTAATTATGAAAGTATTGAAGTATGATGATTAAAGCATTGAAGTATTGAAGTATAATGATGAAAGTGTAATATCAAAGTACCACAACATCTGTCCTTAAGTGCCGCCGATACAATGCAGAATCTTTTATTCCATTATTTTATCAAGAACAGTAACTTGTTAGAGAAAAATGATGAATTGAATTTAATTTTCATAATGGAATCATTTGCAAGTATATGGAACCCACATACAACTGGCAAAATGTCCAGTATAAAATATCTATGTGGCTTATACACCCTTTATAAGGGACTAACCCAGTGAACAGCAAATATGTGCCTAGAGAATGATTTTCTCCTCTCTACCCCACCTAACAGGTTTCACCTGTATTCTTACAAAAGAAAGTTTCCAACTTTGACATGAAAGACCTGAAATCAACAAAGCCTTAAAAATGTATTTCTTCAATCTTATGATTTCTTTTTATGCCTTTAATTTGTCTGATGTGTACATTTGCATAATCGTATTATATTGCTAGTGGGACTTCTCAGCAGTGGCATTCACATAATTCATAAAATCAAGTTTGTATATAATCTTAGTGAATATAGAAGTAGCCTTGGTTTTAAAGGATCCTAGATTAAACTGTGGGGAGAAAAACCACTGCAATAATATGAGGCATCTGATTTCTGGTCCACAGAAGTCAAGAAATTCAGTTAAGGAAAACAGTTTTCTTTTTATTACACAAAGAAATTATTTTCAAGCCTTCTGAATGTATAGACCTCTGTGAGTCTTAGATGAACTGTGTCATGGATACAGTAGATATAGAAACCTAGGTTTATCTCCTCTCATTCTTCTCTGTAATTAAATCAGGATCCATGGACCAGGTTTCTGAGTAAGCACAAAGATATTTTGTGCATGGAATTCCCATCCTCATTTAAGAAGGTCCATGCACAGAATAAGAGTGTAGAGTGCTGATAGAAATAAAATTCAAGAAACATTTCTGAATTCTTTATTCTACTTTTATAAAAATAGAGAACAGTGTAAAGTAAATAATGGAGATAACACTCCATGTAGATAAGAAGTAGAAAACTGAATACAAATCTCATATGGTTTACTACTTTGGGAGAACATTTATTAACGTAGCACCAATGCCTTTTCTTATCATTTTTTTTTTTTTTAAATGCAGTGACTGAGCTACATTTCTCCTAAGTTAGGAGAGAAGCAGTTGCCTAAAAGGCATGTTGCATTGATTTCCTATCCACATGTTCCATGCCCTGAGCTCAATGCTTTCCAAACTTCTGTTAGATATGACACTTCCATGTAAAGGTCTCTGTTTTCATGCTTCATTCTACTTAGAAATGCCTACATTTCTCTTGTGTCATGAATTAAACCACTGTGTTGAACATGTATGGTTCAAAATATCAAGACATTACTGTATTTTAGTGTACAGTGGCCTCTTTGAATGTTCTGTAGTATATTCAAATCACAAACACATTTAGTTCAGTGTTTTGGATTCATGGTCCAAAATAGTAATAACTCTAAACCTGATTTAATGCAAATTCTCTCCTCTCCCCAACTTGTGTCCACTTTGGGCTGGAGACCTGAAGTAAGAAAAGGAGATGGAGCACAGTTGGCTTTTTTGTCTATTATCTCTCCACCTACCTCTCCACTTAGCCCAACCCCAGCCTGATAGCTAGGTTCTGACCACCCTAGCTCAGAGTGAGCTATGAAGATCTGTATACAAAGCTTTCCCAATTCCTTGGTGACATGTT
This sequence comes from Macaca thibetana thibetana, assembly GCF_024542745.1. NCBI lineage: Eukaryota > Metazoa > Chordata > Mammalia > Primates > Cercopithecidae > Macaca > Macaca thibetana. The sequence continues at coordinate 60,531,840 of NC_065584.1, forward strand.
AATGGGCACTTAGAAAGTTTCTCTACCCAGACAATATATGCATCTATGTAGATCAAAGTGAGGTATCCAGTGATTGGGCGTTTCCCTGAGTCCATGGATATGCCACATTTCCTGAGCATCTTGTGCTGTGCCCCTACCCCCTCTCTGCTGATGGCTTCCTTTTTCCTCTAAGCAGCCAACTAAACAGAGCCCAAGACATGGTCGTGTCCCTTCCCTGTGAGACTCACATCTGTCTGGTGGAAATGCTTACCAATAGACTATGAGAGCACATAAATTTCAGTGTACTACCTCTGTTCTCTTGCCACACAGGTTTTAGTTTCCTCAGATATGAGTCAGGCAACATTGGAGGGAAAATATTTCAAAGCTGATAGGTCCCATGGAAAGCTCCTCAGTAGGACTGAAATGAAACAGACAGGGTCTCCTTTCTCCACCTTGGGTTTGGAAGAAGTTGCATCTCACAGTTTTCTCTAAAGATATCCTTCTAATTAAATTTGGTTTCTTACTCTTCTTTTACCTTTAATTGTCTGTAAAGTCTAAGAATCATGGCTTGAGATTTATTCCACTTTCTCCAAAAATTCTACGTAAGAGGGAGGTCTGTTTTGCACTTACTATGGAATTCTGTGTGTTCTATTTTCAGGTAAAAGTGAGCTGGTAAAAGTCTATTCTATCATCTAGCTTTACAAAAATGTAGGAGGATTAGAGGAATTTTCAGATTTTCTAACTGGCATTCTTGAAGGCGATTTATCAGCAAGTCCTTCTGGTTCTGTCTTCAAAATATACTTTTAATCTGATCCTACCTTTCCATGTTCACTGCTACCACACATGTCCAAATCATCGATGTATCTCTCCTGGTTGATTAAAATAGCTTTCTATTGTTATTCTTTCCACTGTACCCCTTTTTTAGAAATTCACCTGCTATATTAGATAAAGTAGCCTGCGCTAAGTTAATAAATATACCCATACACGTAATTTCTCAAAAGAAAAGAACTTCAGATTTTGTTCATGAAAGCGTACAGAGTGTTTACTAGTTCATATTGCTGCTGAGTGTACTTGGGGTTGCTCCATGTGGTCATTCAGGTATCAAGGCTCATCATGTCTCTGCCATCTTCAGTCAGTGGCTGCTAAGGTTACTATGGGTATTACCTCCATCCCTGTCGTCGGGAATGGGATGGAGCTTGAATGAGCACACATGGGAGATTTTTATGGGAAGTACACATCAGTTCCAGTCAAGTCTATTGACTGGAACTCAGACACATGCTCATACCCAATGACTTGAAGGCTGGAAAATTCGTACTATGCACTCAAATAATTTTAAAAATCTCATTATCCTGATCAAATTCCTCCCATAGCTTTTCATCTCACCCAAAATGGAATTAAAATTCCTCATCATCATTTCATATGCCTCCCATTTTTAGTTGCTCTACTTTAGACACATTGGTCTTTCTGCTTTGAATGTTGTTTTTCAAATACTACCCTCTGGTAAACACCTTCTCTGACTCCCCTATCTTAACATAGCATATCTCTAATTTCCATACCATGATTTATTGCTTCTTATCACATCACTACCTGGAATTACTTTTATCCATATTTCTTCACTTATTATCTGTCTTTTTAATAGGACTATAGGGGTACAGAATTTGTCTGTTTGTTGTCTTATTTAGTGATGTAGTCTTGGAGCCTAGAATATTGCCCAGCATATAGTAGATGCTCAATAAACATGTGGTTAGTGAGAGAATCTCTTTTTTAAGTTCATCGGCTCATATTAGATTTCTTTTCTGGGTATGACTCTTTGATAGCCTAAGTATGTATTAAATGATGTTAAGTAAAACTAGAAAATTCCATGTACATACTCAATCATTAAATAATTTGTGTGATGTGACCAACTTGTTTGAAAGGCCACATTGTTCTAATTATTTATTGCTATGTAACAAACCATCCCAAAAGAGTAGCTTATAACAATAGTAATCATTTGTTTTGTTCACAAATCTGGGAGTTGAGAGGCTCAGCTAAAAAATTCAGGGTATCCCATATAATTGCAGCTAGAGGGTGGTTAGGTCTGCAGTAATCTTCAATTTTTTTTATTCAAATATCTAGTGCCTGTACTAAGAAGCTCCTATAGCTGGGCTCCTCAGGGCAGTCTGTCTCTTCTCTTTGTCTCTCTCTCATTCTTTTCTCTTTACATGATTTCTTCACATGGCAGCTTCAAGGTAGCCAGACTTCTATAAGACTACCAGACCTAGTGTTCCAAGAACTGCATGGGTTTTTGTAATGTAGCTTCTGAAGAAATGCAGTATCATTATTGTATTCCATTCTTCAGTGCAGTGACAAAGTCTGACCCAGTCCCTGGAAGGGTCAAATATCTCTACCCTGTTATGGAACAGACACGTTTTAAAGCCACTGTAGTATGCAGTATACTTCATAAACTATATTCTTCACATCATGCTCCCATGATGCCTTGATACTCATTTAGACCTTTACTTTTTCCATTTTTGAACCCATAGCCTCTGCAAAATGACACTGTAAATGATTTTAGAATCAATGAAATGTGCTCTTTATTAATTTTAGAATTATTTCAGCATTTTTTTTTTTTTTGGCTAGGATCTAAGAGTCCTAATATAAAGAAGTAAAGAAGTATGTCAATATTGAAATAGAGTTAACCTTTGTGGAAGAAGTCAATATGTATTCAGTGAGGCATGAATTTATACTTTCCTAACTGCACAGAAATATCCTGTAACCTACAGGAACATCATAACTCTGTTCCAAAAAGTGATGATTTAACTAATTCTAGTTTATCGACGTGAAAGGACTGTATTTTTTAAAATATCAATTTTAACATTAAGTAATTTATTCTGAATATATTTGACTAAAACATGTAAAATATTAGCACTGCTAATATTTCTAAATTATCTTTATGCTTATTACAGAAAGACTTATAATTCCAAAGTTTTATGATTAAAAGTTTTTGACATTTGAGTGTACCAGTATGTTTAGAGAATAGTAATAAATAACATTGATTGAGCACTTATTGTGTACCAGGCTACCAGTAACACTATATGCATAAGCTTTTTAATCATCTCAACACAGTTATGAGGTAAAAAATTATTATTCCCATTTTTTTTCAAAAGTAAAACAGAAGGCCGGGTGCGGTGGCTCATGCCTGTAATCCCAGCACTTTGGGAGGCTGAGCAGGTGGATCACAAGATCAGGAGATTAAGACCATCCTGGTTCATCCATGTCCCTACAAAGGACATGAACTCATCCTTTTTTATGGCTGCATAGTATTCCATGGTGTATATGTGCTATACATATGTAACAAACCTGCATGTTGCTCATATGTACCCTAGAACTTAAAATATAATAATAAAAAAAATACAAAAAAAAGACTATCCTGGCCAACACGGGGAAACCCCCGTCTCTACTAAAAATTACAAAAATTAGCCCAGCGTGGCAGCATGTACCTGTAATCCCAACTACTTGGGAAGCTGAGGCAGGGGAATTGCTTGAACACAGGAGGCAGAGGCTGCAGTGAGCTGAGATTGCCCCACTGCACTCCAGCCTGGGAGACAGCCTTTGAGACTCCATCTCCAAAAAAAAAAAGAGAAAGAAAAAGAAAGAAAGAAAAAAAAAAGAGCATTAGGTAACTTCCCCAAAGCAAGCTTTGTTTAAATAATAGAGCTGGGATTCAAAGATCACACAATAAATTTCCAGGGCCATTTTCTTAGCCAAGGAGCCATTCAAATTTTAGCCAAGTTTTTACAGATATTTAATTTTCTCCCAAATATTTGAACTGATAATGGTCCTTTTTTATTTCCTCTATTCTTGCATTGCCAAAGATGTACTAGGGATTCTTTCTAGATTGTGAATCCCTTCTTTTTATACTCATGAAAAAAATCTCAACAATACTGAGTCTTCAGACATTTTTCTTAGTAACATTGTTTTCTTTCCCGTATATACAGACTCTTTGAATTGAAGGAAATTCTGTTTTTGTTAATCAGTATTTTTCCTCCAGTAATGGTGGACATAATCTTACTTAATGTCAAGTTCTAACTATCATAGTGTTTACAGTTTATGATTTTCTGAATATCATTATATTTTGAAGAACTTGATATGACTGACTTTCACTGGCTTTCTTATAAATGACTGTACAAAGTTTTTAAAGAATTTGTAGTTACTGGAAGAGATCAATGGGATCACTAAAGACAAATATTTACGTAACAAAATATTTGCATAACTAAAACATTTAGCATAAGCAAGAAAATACAACGTATACTTACAAATGTGTGTTCACTGTTTTTGTTGAAAGGTATGTATCTTAAGCTATTAATCGGAGTGTCAATCAGAGTTAATTGGCAATTTCCTAGAATGATTTGATAAAATTTAGCCCATATGCCCATATCCATTTCTGAATATAAATTAGTGGTGAAATTCCAGTTACTGGGCCAGTGTAGTTCTTCCCAAGCATTTAGATTCATCAAATTTAATTTTTAGTCAATAGCTTTGTTACATAATATTTCATTATTAAAACTATAATGATGATGGCTAAAATTGTAGAAAACCAATGCCTTCACATTCCCCAAAAGCAGAACTGTCTGCTGTGTGCAGGTGTCCCAATTATTCATGCAGATTAAGTGCTTATTTCTCTTTTCCCAATTTAATATTCTGTAGTAATTACACCTCCCCAAAACACCAGAGCGAATTTTATTGTATTATTTGGTAGCTCAAAAATGGTTTCATTATTATCTTTTAAAAATTAATCAAGGCCATATAAAATCTAAAAATTATCATTCAGTAGTTCTCATCTGAATTTAGGTAGCTCAGTTTCCTTTTGTAAATAAAATAAATATAACTTATCCTTGTTAATTAAAATAATTTATGAAAATTATCATAAATACAATTTCAAATAAAAAATTTTGTCTAGATATTGAAAAATCTTATAATTACTTTTATGTAGTGATATTCAGGCAGCTTAGTTATACATGATTATTTTATTAAAACTTTTAAATTTTCCTACTTAGTAAATGGAGTCTCCTTTGTCATATTTACTCTAGCCAAGAGAAAATCTTTCAGTTTTCTTTTAAAAATGATAATAGTGCTCTAAAAGTCAGCACTGGTTAGTGTCCAGAAAAGGGGGATTTTATTCAAATAATAACATTTCTAAAATTTTTTAATTAGTTTCTGTGAGACCCTTGGTAGTTTTTTTTGTTTTTTTTTTTTTTTTGATACCCTACAGTTGTAAAACAGTGCCAAGACAATGAATACTAATATGAAAACACATAATTCAGCATTTTTACCATTGTTATGGCACGAACTTAATTCCCAGATTCACTGGCTTACCAGATTTAGTTTGGACTAAATGATCTATAGGCAGGAAGATATCGGGCAAGGTATCTGTGATCTGGTTGTGGTTTTGCCTTAAATTAGCTTTCACATCATGGATATGTAAATAGGCCTTTGGTTACTTCTCTGTGATACTAAGAAACTGCAGTACATAAGCTTTAAGATAGATTTGCTCTATCTATAATTATTATTATTATTATTATTGAAATGGACTCTGCCTCTCAAGTTCAAGTGATTCTCATGCCTCAACCTTCTGAGTAGCTGGGATTACAGGCACCTGCCACCACACCTGGCTAATTTTTTGTGTTTTTTTTGTAGAGATGGGGTTTCACCCTGTTAGCCAGGCTGGTCTCAAACACCTGATCTCAGGTGATCCACCCCCCTAAGCCTCCCAAAGTGCTGGGATTACAGGTGTGAGCCACCTCACCCAGCCAACTGTCTATAATTTTATAAGAGCAAAATGCTCCGTGATCCATACTCATTACAAATGGAAGAGGACATGCGTCTTTATGGATTTACATGTATTAACATATAATTATTGAAGAACACTAATTTCCTAATGAAGTTATACTCTAAAAAACTATGTATAGATTATTTATGTCAGGATATTAAACCAGGAAAATAAATGCAAGTGATGCTATAATAGGTATTTTAATAATTTCTCCTCTTTGCTATATCTGTGTTAGTTGCTACAAGGGAAAAGTCCTTGAGGCCATAGAGTTCATATGCTTATGTGACAAAGATATCAGGGCAATTCTCTCCATATAGCATGCAAAAGAATAAACTAACATCACAATTGATGCATAGGCAATGTGCTGTTCAAATCTCAGATGAAGAAACAATTAATTCTGATTAGGGAGATAGAGAAAATTCCTCAGAGGATGGTTCCAATTAGCTGGGCTTTGAAAAATGAGAGTCTCTACATATTCAGAAATAAAATATCTCTTTCATTTGCTGCCCAGAATGGTGACATTAACTAGTTTTTTTGAACTTACTTCATTTTCTTATTTATGAAGTATTAGAAACTGTTGATAATTATTTAAAGTAAAAATATCTATGTTTAACTTCTATCTTTAATAATAGAATCTTTTCAAAAAGTAAGTATACATTCTATTCTCTGATTTCAAAATAATGCTTAAAACTTATTTTTGCAATTTTGAATTGCATGAGATTTTACATACAATTTTTAATTGAAATAACAACCTGACAAATTTTCCATTTGCCGTGTTTTTGTTTCTCTTTGAATTCTGTCCAAATTCTTCCAATATCAGTGCTCATTCTAAATGCTTCCAATTATTTCTAAATATATTTAATCAAATATAATTCTTTAATTGTTTATTTTCTAGATTCCATAGGAAAATTTCTTAATTTTAGTTTTCAAAGAATCTTCTCATCTTCTTTTTACTTTGTTGGCTCAACAAATATACTTATCTGAAAACTGTATGAAAATGGAAATCATCAACCCAGTAATTCAAATCCATCTTAGCCAAACAATCTGTTAAGATGAACTAAGAATTAGTGACTGCTTAAAACAAAACAAAACAAAACAAAAAAACTTACACATTCAAAGTCCATAATCACAGTAGTTAAAACTGATTAAACTATACATTTAAGACATGAACATTTCAATGTATGTAAATTATATTTCAGTATTCAAAATAAGATAATTAATTTAAAAGCATTGGGATATATTCTTTTCTGCTATCTTGAAGTTTATGTAAAATCAGTGTTACTTTCTCTTTAATTGTTTGAAATAATTCTGAGGAGAAGCCGTCTGGGCTTGCAGATTGCTTTGTACAAAGATTGGCAATTTTAGATTTACTTTTTATAATAAGTATAAGACTAGCCAAATGTTCAGGAATAAACATTTTTACATCTTAGTTTTGTTTTTATAGGAATCTGAATATGCCAGTTCAGTTGTCAAGTTTATTAATATAAAGTTGTTGTAATTCCTGTAATTATGTTTTTTAATTTGGGGGGAAGAGGGTCCAGGGTGTGCTGGTAAACCAGCTCTCTGGAAAAAAAAAAAGACTTGATTTACAGTATTTACCAATTTTCATGGCATATATAATCAGATCATGGCCAATATCCAAGTTTTGTAGTTGGAAAGAGATGCATATAATCTGCTGTCTTCCAATTCAGTGCTCATTCTAAATGCTTCCAATTATTTCTAAATATATTTAATCAAACATAATTCTTTGTTTCTGTCACAAGCAAGACTGAAGTGGTTCCAACAAACCACTGTTGTAATCTGTAGTGAGACCAGACTGTGATATTGATCATCTGTGTCAATATCATTCAATTTTTCTCTATTAGTTTTGCTAGAGGTTATTCAAATTCCTTAGTTATTTTGAAGAACCAACATTTGAATTCTAGGTTTTCTTGATTGTTGTACATGTGTTTTCTATTATAATGATTTCTATCCTTGATTATTCCTTCCTTCCATATCATTATATTTCAAATGCTAATTATTTTTCTAATTTTTAAAGCAATGATTTGAGTATTGATTTTATCTTTTCTATTTTTCCTCATGTAGCCTCTTAAGACTGTAAATGTTCCTTTAGAGGTACTATTAACTGTATCCCAAGAGTTCTGATATGTAATACGTTTATTATTATTCAGTTTGAAAGACTTTCTTATTTTCACTGTGATTTTTTTTTTTCTTTGACCCAGGGATTACTTAGAATTTTATTTCTGAAGTTTCAAACATGTGGGTTTTCTAATTATATTTTTGTTATTGTTTAATTTCATTTTGATCAGAATTTAGATTCTGAATATCTTAGCATGTGTTCCTATAACAAAAATACCATAGACTGGGTGTTTCTAAACAACAAAAAGTGATGTCTCACAGTTCTAGATCCTGGAAGTCCAAGATCAGTGCGTCGGCATGGTTGGATTCTAGTGAGGACACACTTCTGGGCTGCACACTGCAAACGTTTCATATCCTCACATGGAATACAGCAGAGAGGGAAAGCCAGCTCTCTCTGTAACTCTTATATGGGTACTAATCCCACTCATGAGATCTCCACTCTGATTACTTTGTCTAATCCTAATTCCTTCTGAAAAGCCCCACGTCCTGATACTATTACAAATGGGTTAGGGTGGGGAAGTAGGGTTACAACAAAAGAAATGTTGGAAAAACACATGCGTTCAGTCCATAACACTGAATTACTTTTATTTTTACTTTATGACTCAGCATGTCAGCTTTATTTTTTTTAATTTTTGCTGTTTTTTTAGCTTCTTGAAGTGAGAATTAGATAATTTACTCGAGACTTTTCCTCTTTTCTACTGTATGCATTTAGCAGTGCAAATTTCCCTGTCAACACTTCTTTAGCTGTCTTACAAATTTTGGTATCTTCTGTTTTCATTCAGTTCAGTGTATTTGTTTTTTAATTTCCCTTGGTACTTCTTCTTTGACCCATAGATTATTTAGACGAGTGTTGTTCAGTTTCCAGGAATTTGGAGATTTCCTATAATCTTTCTGTCACTTATTTCTCTTTTAATTCTATTGTGGTTAGAGAACTCACTCCGTACAATTTGTTTTTTAAAAAATATGTTGAGGTTTGTTTTTAAGCAGCATATGGTCTATCCTATGTTCCATGGGAACCTGAGAAGAGTAAGATTCTTCTGTTGTTGGGAATAATGCTCTATAAATGTTGATTTGATACTATTAGTTGAGTTCTATGGAATCTTTGTTGATTGGTTATCTAGTTTTTCCATCTATTTAAAGGGGGGATGTCAAAGTCTCCAAGTATAATTGTGGATTTGTCTATTTTTCCTTTCAGTTCTATTTGTTTTTGCTTCACATATTTTCTGCTTGTTTTGGATGGGGAAAGGTATATACAGATATACAATTGCTGTGACTTTTTAGTGGTTGGACCTTTTGTCATTACATATGTCCCTCTCTGAATCTGGCAATTTTCTTTGCCCTAAAGTCTACATTATCTAGCCACCCTGCTTACTTTTGATGGTTGTTTGCATGATATATATTTTTTGTCCTTTTACTTTTAATCTACCTATATCATTATATTTGAAATGAATTTCTTATAGATAATATATAGGTGAGTCAAGTTTTTAAAATCCACTCTGCCAATCCTTGTTTCAATCGGTGTATTTAGATAATGTACACCTGAGTATAATTATTGAAATATTAGAGCTTGTCTGCAACTTACCTTTCGTTTCTAATTCTCTATTTCTTATTTCTGTTTTCTTTGTCTTGACCTCCTATGGGTTTCTTGAACATGAAGAACTTCCTAGAATATGGAGTAGTGTACTTTTCCCTGTTCCTTTCACTAAGTAATCATTTTAAAGCAATGATTTGAGTATTGATTTTATCTTTTCTATTTTTCCTCATGTAGCCTCTTAAGACTGTAAATGTTCCTTTAGAGGTACTATTAACTGTATCCCAAGAGTTCTGTTTTACATTTTGATGTAAAGTATTTTTAAGTGTATGTTTTTATATAGCTTTCCACCCTCCACCCCACCCACCTAGGCCCTAGCTATATTTCTAAGAGTTTCTCTGTATCTTTAGACATTTTATAGTAAGTGCTTAAATGTGGATTTTTTTGTGTGTTTATTGTGCTTGGATTTTTATGAGCTTCTTGAATATGTGGATTACAGTTGTGTAAGTTTTAGAAAATCTTGGACCAGCATTTCTGCAGATATTTATTTTTTCTCATTCTTTTTCCTGTTTCCTTCATTAATTCAATTTTTACTTATGTTAGACCTTTCACTGAGTTTTACATATTTTATGCTGTTTCCTAATTTTTCCTCCTTGTTCTTCTCCATCTGTGCTTCAGTCTACATATTGCTTATTGCCCCATCTTCTTGTTCACCAGTCTTGTATTCTCCTGTTTCTAATCTACTACTAGACATATTTATTGAATTCTTCATTTCACTTATTTAATTTTTTTCATTGTAAACTTTACATTTGATTTAGTTTTATAGGTTCCAATTATCTGGCAAAATTTTTCATCTTTTCATTTAGCTTTTCCCAGCTTTGTATCCTATGTTCTTAAGCACTGCTATCATAGCTATTTTACTATTTTTATCTGAGAACACCTGTTTTGATCATCTGTGGTCTGTTGACTTTGCTCTATTTTTCTTTGTCTTCTCTCTTGACACGTCTTGTTTTTTACTGACTGCCATTTATTTTGTATGAAAAACTGGCTCAGGATTAGGTTATCTTTCTTCAGAAATATTTTTCTTTTCTTTTTTATATTACTTCATCTTATGTTAGGCAGATAAAGTAGTCTTATTGTTTCATTCCAATCAGGGGCTGAGCATATTGAAGATTGGCTTGGTAATGCTATATTTGTCTGCTATTTGCCCTATTCCTAGGACATAACCTTTCAGTGTTTCCAGTCGAATACTCTGGGTCATTCACTGCAGATTTTTGCTTGCATTTTCAGCCTACAGCTATATACCTGAAATAGACAATGACTTGAAAGAAAAGTAGCTATAGTATGCGAAGCTCATTTTTTGTTTTGTTTTGTTTTGTTTTCCTTCTCTGGAATTAGATCTCTCAAGTTGAGGTTGCCTGAACTGATATCTGATACTTTCAAAAAGGACTTAAAAAAATCTCATTGGATTTTCTTTTTTCTCTATGGGAGTGTTGATCAGCTGCCAGTGACCCCAGAAAAGTCAGAAATGGAAATGCAATTCAGTGTACTTTGAACAGAATGTATTTGTAGTGAGATAGACTAAGTTTGTATGAGTATTTGAAGAACAATGATGATAGAACACAGAAAACTCAAATTTTATAAGTGAGTAAAATAAAACATAACTGAGTAGCTTAAGTTGGTTCATTTTTCCAGCATAAATCTGATACTGCCTTAAACTCCTATAGTTAAAGGAGCTTTTGCTATCTCTTAAATTTGAGTAGCAAAAAATGTAACAAAATCTGAAAAGACTTATAATCTGATGTATTTACATAGTAAAGGTGATAACAGTAGCATAATTTTACAACGTAATGATCAACAGCCCTGAAACAATAATTGGCAAATGGTTCCATCAGAAAATGACGACAACATTTAAATTGAGCAATAAATTCAGAATTCTTTCTTCCCTAATTGGTTATGTCTGAATTGCAGTCACTGCATACTAAAAATAATATGGTAATGGATATGTGTTTTTCCAGTGATAATTTAGGAACCATTCATAATTACCAGTTAACATATGATATATGGTTGTGGGTAATACAGCAATTTTATTTACATGTCATTTCCAAAAATAAGCTCATAATAGTATTTTCTAGATGACTAAACTCTAGTGTTTTTGTTTTGTTTTTCTAAAAGCACATGTGTCCAAATTCTCTGCCTAGTTTTCCTGACCTTGGAGAAAAAAACTAAAGGCACAGATGTTATATGTTTAGAAGTTGCATTATAAGTGGGTAGTATATTGTTTTACAAAAATACTTTTGTGAAATTATATTTAAAATATTAGTTGGAAAATATTTGATTTTTATAAGCTTGATACTTTCGATACTTAGAAACATCTTATCACTAAGTTTTTCGTGTTTCTGTTTCACCATCTATAGACTAAAGATAATATGGTATAAATGACCTGGATATGAACTTTTGAAAAATGTATACAATTAATAGCTAATTTTATTTTAATGAGAAAGAGTTGTTTATGAGGTAAAATGAGAACCAGAAAGTAATACTATTTTAAATATTTTTAAAGGAAGTTTTAAAAATGAAGGTGTCAACAATGTAAAATGCCAGAATGAGTTAAGGTAGATGAAGACTGAAACATGAAAATAAAGCCGCTGGTATACTGTAACATAGAGACGCGAGTAAGAAAGCACATTTTGGCAGAGCGTGGAAGTAGCTAGTATTTCAGAAATAAAGACTGAAGTTGGATGATTTGCAGAAGTTGACTGTAAATAAAAGTAAAAGTAGGATTTGTGAAAGAATGGTTTTTAATATTACAGAGACTTGAGCACTTGCAAAAGCTTGAGTTAAGTAATTAGCACAAGATGGAGACTGACAATTGAAAAGAAGTGAGCTGAGCGCTGGAGCATGATAGATCCAGGCCCAGGTACAATAGCAATAGGACAAAGAATGAATCATTATGAGACACAATGGAAAAGGCTAGAAAGAGGTGGAACTATAAATGAGCTTTGACGTGGTATGCAATTCACTTTGGGCATTTATACTTAATGCCATTTTAGTGAAGTAAGAGGCCATAGTTTTTGCTGACTGTGACATTAGGCTCAGGTATGGATTTGAGGATAATACGAACAGATTCTGGAAGCAAAGATAAGGGCATGTGAGGGAGGATGCACAAAACATCACTGAGTAACAGAGAGATTGTTGCATATTAAGTGGCCATGTTCTTAATATTTATTAATAACAAATAAAATAACTTAAAACTAACTCATATATATCTCAAGATTTGTTTTATGGAAAAATATTTTTAATTGACGGTCAGAAATTATATTTTCTCATTGAATAAAACCTTTCCAAAATCTCGGTGGAAGAAAATTAGCTTGATCTTGTGTTATAAATTGAATAGACATCTCCTCCAGAAATAATTGAATTAAACGTAAGTGAAATGTAAACTTATTTTTACTACTCTTAGTCTCTAGCATGTCCAGCTTGATTTTACAATCATTTCTTCTACCCTATCTGTAATGATAGGACTATATCCCACTAATGCCTGAATTATGTAATTGACATTTAGTATGTGTTAAATTGAATTAGACAAAGTGTTAACTTTCACCTTCCTATACTTTACTCATTCTATTTTACTGAATTTCAGGTGTACGACAAATAGAATTTAGGAGAAAATCAGCTGAATCAAATAACACAGTATTTGGCAACATTCATATTTTGTCAACACAGCCTAAAACTACTTATTACCACATAACTACTGACATTTGGATGCAATAAATGTCTTTCTAAAGTAAAACTGAGTGCAAAGGGATAATTTGGCTGTTCTTATCACTAAAATGTATTGCCAAATTTTAAATAATGCTATCAGAAATTATCTGTATTTTTCATATTTGATTTGCCTGCATTCCAATATTATTTCATTCTAGCTTGTACCCCAAGTAGTGTTAAGAATAAGGGAATACTTAATAAAAATATAATTCCATGCTGAATTTTTCTGATATCTAAAGGTTGAAGTTATGACATTTCATCAATGCTTGGGTTTTGCTCAGTTTTGCAAACAGAAATGTTAGAATCAAGGACAAAATTAAATGTTTGGCTCCATTGTTTTGAGCAGTGAGTAGTTGTGAATCTCTCAATCTATTAATGAGAACTTATCCACATAATAACTTGTCCTAATTTATGCCTTCTTTAAATGACTAAAAATATCACCCAAGCAATCTGTAAATTACAAAGGGTATTTTATTAAGGAATGTTTATGTCAAGTGAAGATTAAGTAACTGTTGATGTTCAGAAAGTTTTCTTCCCTTTGTCCCTCTCTTCCTTTCTTCCTTCCATCCTAGTTTTCCTTTTTTTTTTTTTTTTTTTTTTCCGTCTCACTTACATGTGGAATCTAAAAAAGTTGTACTCACAAAAGTAGAAAGTAGAATGGTGGTTACGAGAGACTGGGGCCATAGAGAGTACTGGGGAGATGTTGGTCAAAGGATACAAAATTTCAGGTAGGAGGAATAAGCCCAGAGAGGTCTTTTTGGCAAGGCAAGTGCTGGTCAAATATTAGTAGCTTCCTAGAGAACTATGTCCTAAATAAATTCTAGGTGTTATCTGGCCTGGATTGGAAGGACTGTTAGGATCATTTTTCAGCAATTGTTATAGATAGAGAAAGTAGAGATGGAAATATATATTTGCTGTGCTTAGTAGTCAACAACATTTTCTTTCCAAGAGTTTATTTTTGAAAGATTATTTTACTTCTCTAGTGAAAAATGTGTGAATGAAGTTATCTCAGTTTTTTCTTAATAATTTCCCCCCAAATTTTAGAAGGAAAAAACAGGCACATAGGTTGATGGGTTGTGCTGTCCTAATGTTTAAATTGGATTTATATTTCAAAAATTTGATATGGATGTTTTCTTTGATGTATTGACATTCTAATGAGTTTGTGAGAGATTTTAGCTCCTTGGTTTTTATGGGAGGCTGTCTCAGCTTGACTGACTGTTGAAGCACATGATTCTGTACTTAACTGTCATTTCAGATTACTTGCCCTGTAGTTATTTGTCGGGGAGTATAAACTCAGTTATTGCTACAAATATCTTTCAAAGCCTTAATTCAGGATATCAATATATATGGAGGAGAAGCATGTACTATATGTTTTCAATTATTCTTCTAGGTCAGTAGATCTCCTTCTGAAGGATGAATCAGAATCTTTAGTAGACCTTAAAAATCTAGATCCAGTCTCTACTCTAAAATAACATACTTGGAATCAGTAAGGGATGTAATTCAGACATTGTGGTCTGATGTTTACCTTTTGTTAAGAACAACTGGCCTCAATGAACTGAAATCTGTCCCTGGATTGACATATCCTATCATATTATATCATATTTCCTCATCCCTCACGTATTATAATTCCTTTTGCTTATTTCTCTTCACCTGATGTTTTAAGCCCACACTAAGCAATTTTTAAATAAATAGTCCTCCAAAATTGTTTCTTGTTTGTTGTAAGAAAGTTTTCAAAGATATTATTAATCACTGTATCTTATACCATTTTTCTGAGAAGCATAAAAGAGAAATTGTACTTCTCTTGTACAACTATTTTTTTAATCTGCAAAAACTGTCCGTTTTATAATTGACCATGGTTTCCTTATTATTTTGGTTGCTGTAATGTTTATTATGTAATATATGACTTACCACTGTAAAATATATAGAATTTATTGTACTTTTTTTATCAATGTCAGTTCTGGCTTTGTCTTATTTTCTTAACTGGATATTGTCATTGCTTCTTTGTGTGTGTGTGTGTTTTTGTTTTTCTGCAGGATGCACTATGTTAACAATAAATATGAACGCCTGGCAAAATGTTCTTAGAACATGGCTAGGTATAAGTAAATTAATTTCAGCTTCTAACTTGGGTTAAGTCCCATTATGTAGAAATACAAAATAACATCACACATATACAGCAATCATACTGAGCCCAGAAGAACACGACTAAGAATTGGAAAACAAAAAAGGAAACAAAAAAAAATAACAGTAATATAACTATGAAAAGGTAGAGAACAACTGCATATGATAAAGTTCACATACATCTTTCACAAAAGAGGCTGTATAGTAAATTAGGAAAGGAATAAAGCTTTTGCACTAACCCTATGATGATTGTAAGGAATAAGAGCTGATAGTTACTAGCAAAGAAAGTGACCAAAACCAAAAGCAACTGACACAAAGTAAAAAATGCATGCCTGCCTGTAGCCATTTAGTGAAGGGGGAAAAAAATAATCAAAAGGAATCCAGTGCCTAACTGTGCTGTTCAGTAGTGTAAATTCATGATGCTGGTGCCTCAAAATGCTTAATGTTTAAAGTTGTGGTTTTAGAGTGGTGTTTTCAATGATACTAAAAACAAACAAACAAAAACTTGTTACAAGTTCATGATGAGTTGCCAACCGGGCAAGTTTTAACTTTGCTGCAAAGCCCTATTAAATGAGAAATCATTATCTTATAAAAAATGGATGAGTAGAAATGTGCAGGATGTTCACGTAAGGAAGTGTTTTCCAGATCAGATAAATTTCAATTACGACTCTGTTTTGTTTCCATGAATAATAACGATGAAATAAAACATATGAAGCTAATGTATTGCACTATCGCCTTGGTCAAGGGAGTGGATTCAAGGGAATTAATTCTGATATAATCTTCAGAATAATAGCTTTATAAAATTCTCATTGGTTTGTTCCCAAGTTTCATGTGGACTTCCAAATAAAGGTATATGGTTCATATAGTATGATTTCAAATATGTAGATAAAATATGAAGTGAAAAAGGAGAGTCAGATTAATTAAAGATGTTTTTAAAAAATAATGCTCATTGGGTAATACACACACACACACACACGTACATACACACACTCATACACATATGTTGAAATACGTCATACCCTGATAAAATGTGATGGAACATGGCATTGTACTTTCAGCAGCCCCATTTATACACCTTCATTTGGCCTAACTGAGCTTTCACAGAGTCATATGTGGCTGCATAGGTGTGGGAAACATTAAGAAAAATGTATCCTTTTGACTTAATCTTAAGAAATTATGAATATTAATGAAAAATATTACACATGGTATATATTGGATGGCTCCATATTTTATATTTTTGTTGATTTTTTTTCAAAATATCTAGAAGTATTAACAGTTTTTTTTCTCTGCATGTTTTTCAGAATGACAGTTCATTTGTTTTAATTAAACTAAAAAAATGTTGTATAAGTTTCTATGAGATATTGAGTAGTAGTTTACAAAAAGTATATAGTATTTATCAGGCAACATCACTAATTGTACCCATTTGTATAAGAAGGATTAATTTATTTGCTTGACAAATATTTTATTGAGTAAAAGTCAGTTTTCTTCACTAGTTTTATTTGTTATTCTTTCGGTGTTTTGTCAGTATTCGATACTAATTTTTTATGTTGGTGATAATTTTCAAAGGGTCATAAATGTTAAGCTTAATTTGAGGAGAATAGTTTAATAGGAGGAGGATAATCTAGAAATGTAACATACTCCACTGTTATCACTGGAGGGTACAGATTTTGTATCTGTAGATATAAATAACAACAACAAACCAGTTGATTTTTTAATATTAATTTCTCAACTTCTTAAGAAAACTGTTTTTAAATATCAAGAATAGTACAAAAAACTCTCATATACAGCCTTTACCCAGCTTCACTGTTAGTTGAGAGTTTTTCTATTAACATTATCATTCTTTTTATAAATACATGTATAAATGTTTTGTGAGTCCTTTGAGAGTAGCTTGGAGATATAGTGCCCCTTTACACAAGACACTTTAGTGAGCATTTTCTGTATAACCACAGTATAGTTATTAAAATGTGGAAATTTTACCTTGACAAAATACTACTTCATCGATAGCCCATTATTCAAATTTTGTCAGTTGTGTGATAATTTACAAAATTGAACAAATTTGTTCAGGTTAATTATTAGGTGTCAACAATCAATCTGATGACTACTTGGTAATAGCTTCAGATATGTCCCTTGTGGATGAAAAGCTTTACATGTGTTTTATCTTCCACATCACCAACCTAAGTGCTGTGACAGTTTTTTCTGTGGAAGAGAAGGTGCTCAGGAAGACAGTAATATGAAGTACTTCCGTTTTCACGAAGCTTGCGAGTCCATAGAATATAAAATATCTGGAAGAGGGTTTTCTTATAGACAAAGAATAGTGGCAATTCTTCAGACTCATTACATGAATTGGGGAAAGCATTATAAAAAAGATGACATTAGATCTGGGCTTCAGTGACTGGATCCAATGTGGACAGAGAGCATGGACAAGATGTCATACAAGGTGAATGCAACAGTAAGGGCAGATTCTGGGAGACTGAAAACAGTAAAGGAAAAGGCGGGGAAAGGTTTAATTATGTGGAGAATGTGTCATAAATGAAAGAGTGAAAAGGAAAAAAAGATCAGACATACCTTAGTGATACAAGACATTTAATTGAGGAACATTGACTGAAGTGCTGCATCACATAAAAATCGAACAGGCATTGGGAAATAAGCAACTGTATCTCAGAGAGTTGAGACCAGAGGGTTTTACTTAAGTAGCACCTGTGCTGAGATAGAAACTATGGATGTAAAAGCAAGCTGTGAAGAAGTGATAGTGTAGACGGAGAGGAGACAAGAGGTGCCCAGATTCAGGACAAAGGAAATGGCAGTCTAATTAGTCTGGGAGCTATAAACAAAAAGTCAGAATAGGTTGTATACAGCAAATGCAGCAGGAGTTTGGACTGAGCTGTCGCTCCTTAGAACATACTCTCCCTGGCAATTGTTAAAAGTTCTGTTACTAGGCCAGGCGCTGTGGTTTACGCCTGTAATCCCAGCACTTTGGGAGGCCGAGATGGGTGGATCACGAGGTCAGGAGATGGAGACCTTCCTGGCTAACACGGTGAAACCCCGTCTCTACTAAAAATACAAAAAAATTAGCTGGGTGTGGTGGCTGGCGCCTGTAGTCCCAGCTACTCGGGAGGTTGAGGCAGGAGAATGACGGGAACCCGGGAGGCGGAGCCTGCAGTGAGCCGAGATCGCGCCACTGCACTCCAGCCTGGGCGACAGAGCGAGACCCTGTTTCAAAAAAAAAAAAAAAAAAAAAAAAAACTTCTTTTACTGGTGGGAATCAAAACTATGGAAAGAAGTTAAAAGTGAGTAGTTTATATATTACTATATTACTATTTTGAGAGTGAGAGATAAAGAGAGTAAATAAGTCGCTTCAGAAGATAAAGAAGTTGAGGAAAGGCTTTCTGTATTATGTAGTTGTCTCTTTGTTTTAATTAATGA
Organism: Macaca thibetana thibetana; assembly: GCF_024542745.1. Classification (NCBI taxonomy): domain Eukaryota; kingdom Metazoa; phylum Chordata; class Mammalia; order Primates; family Cercopithecidae; genus Macaca; species Macaca thibetana. The sequence goes on from NC_065584.1 coordinate 60,550,604, forward strand.
AGAGGTTCTGATCATGTTCATAAATACATGGGAAAGAATTTTCGTATAAAAAAGAATTTTTTCCTGTGAGGAAAAAATTTAAGAGAAAATTGATGTGTGAATGATGTTCAATGCAAAGCTGGATCTGAGTTCAGACGCACAATTTAAAAGGTCAGCTTTAGCAAGATTAACCCCACATCCTCAGAGATGGGAGGGAAATGAAAGTGAATGTTTGAAATCATAGAGAAACACATTTTGAAGGAATATGAGAGGATTGTCTAGAGTTATTGAAAGCTGAGCTGAAACCAATGGTTGGTACTGTAAGAATTCCTGTTCTAATACCCATGAAGCTGCCACGGTCTGGAATGGCCTTTCGGCATCTTTAACTGTCCGTCTCTCTTTTTACCTGAATTCTCGGGCGCCACCAAATACATGAAGTCTTCCCTTACCATTTCACAATAATGAGTTGTCTTATAATAAAGTACTGTCACTCCTTGTGTTTATAAGATTTTTGGTTTCTATACTTTTCCCCACCACTAAGCTCTTCATCTATGCACCCTTGGCAGCAAGTATAGTGATAGACATGTTGTGAGTGCTCAGAAATACAGAATAAAAAGCAGCTCACATCTAGTGTTTGGTTATTCTGTGTTGGGACTAGCATACTAGAGCTTCATGGATCAATTGTATGCTTCATAATTACTACTATTTTACAGATTTGGGAGATTGAGTCTCTGTAGAGCTAACCGTATGTTACACTGCCAATAAATGATGAAATCATATTAGAACCAGACAGTCTGACCCCAGAATACTTGCTCTTCACTGTTTTCTGTGTTGACTCTCCCAGAAACCATTGCCACTCACAAAAAAACTTAATAAACTATTAATCGCTTACCCCTAAATTATGACCATATCAGGTATTTAGATATTCCCTAACGAGGATTGGTTACCTTCTTAATACTCAGTGTTAGAAATTCGTTGGTAAAGAAGATTGACTTTAAGGTGCTTAATATTGAGCACTCTACATTTTTATCATTTTCTGAAGAAATCTGGAAATAATAAGTGTTTTTGTGAAATTTTTCTCAAGCTTTGGCCATGTGGAAAGGAAGTAGTTCCATGTTAATCTATGTGAGACAATGTTAGACTCTTTTGTTAGATATTATGGGAGCTTTTTTAAAATAATATTTCAAATGTTATAATTAGGATTAACAGGCTTTTGAAGACCCTGTAAAGTAAAAAGATATTCTATGGCACTTTTTAGTTTGTGCTTTAATATCTCAATAATCCTTCTGGATAAGCTGATGACCTGCCTTCTCTCTGTATTTCTAAAGAATGGTAGCATAAATGTTTTCAATAACAGAGGTTCTCAAACCTGAGAGTACATCAGAATCACTCAGAGAGATTGTCCAAATGCAGATGGCTGAACTCTATCCCCAAAACTGAGGATTGGGTCCAGGGTGTCATCCAAGAACTTGCCTTTCTAACAAATTCTCAGGTGATGCTGCTGCTATTGGACTAGGGTCCATACTTGGAGAACCAATATTTCAAACTATCGCTATCATAGTTTTACTTTCAAAAAGTAGAGATAACTTTAGTGGATTACTGGTCTTACCATCAACTCATTTTTCTTTGAGAATGAGTTTAGATCAACTCCTCCAACATAATAGTCATTGTTTCTGTTAAATGTGTCTTAACATTAGACTGGCTTATGTCCAACAAGTCTCTAAGAAATGCAAACAATTGAATGCAAAATATTTTCTTGAGGTGCTCACAGTTTTTGCACTGAAAAAATTGTATTTTTACTGTGTATAGGTACAATATAAGCTTTCTATAATGTCTCCCTCCACATATATTCTTCTATCTACCTCACTACAGCATCTAGGTCCTAGTTTGTCTTTTCTCCTTTCTAAGATTATGTGACTCTTATTTCTTATCAGTTAACTATTAATAAATATTTTTCATGTATCTGTAACATTTAATATCTGCAAAACCCCCTCCCAAACAACAACCAACAACCTTCCTAGGTCATTTTCATAGAACATAAACTTGTATTCACTCTTGTTTAATACTTACCCAGACAATGTCTTTGGAGTTTTCCTTAAATTGAGCCTGAACAACTATACGGTGATAACATACTCATTTGGTTCCTGTATAAAGTTACAGTAGTTAGCTCACCTTGAGGTATAGATTGACAACTAGGATTGTGAATTTCATTGTTATGATTACTCTAAAGAAGTGAGTAAAAATGCTGCTTGTTGCATGTCTCCTTTATGCAGGTGCAGAAAATAAATTCAATTGAGATCTCTAAAACAGGAATAGTAATTTTTGTTTGTTGTTTATTTGAGGAATTAGAGTATTTTTAAGTCCCAGATACTGTGAATTGTGAAATTAGTATTTCCCTCTTTGCCTTTCTTACTGCAAAGAGTAAAGCCAATTTGTGGCTCAACTAACAATTGTACAGAATGGAAAAGTATGTCTATACCACCATCATTTTGACCTATCTTATTTGCTTATTTGATAGAATTTTCTCATTAAAAAGAGAAAAAAAATCCACACACACTATAGTATGTATTTTAAAAATATACTTTAAACACATCTAAAGAAAGGTAGGGTATACTTCTTCAAAAAGGAAGTATTTCTATTTATAATACATATAACATATTAAATTTATTTAATTTTGAGTCTCTTCATGCCTCTGCAGTCCTGCCATCTTTTAATTAACCAACACATTCAGATCTTTGTTTTGTGGTTTATTATCAGAAACTCTATACCTGCAGGGCATTAAAGATTAAATAGAGCTTACCACATTGGAGAAGATAGTTTTATAAAGGGATTAAATTAACGTCTTTAACTCTCTAATACTCTTGTACTTATATGACATTCCATCTTTGAGCAACATACTGTGGTGTGTGTGTGTGTATGTGTGTATGTGTGTGTCTGTGTGTGTGTGTGTTGTAACCATAAGTATTTCTTTGACATTTGAAATTTTGTAGCAACGAATTTCCTAGACTGATCCTATTTTCATCTATTTTAAAAATGCACATGATTAAATTTAATGTTGTGAAGGAAAAATTACATTGGACGCTTGTTAAAAATAACAAGGGATATTTAAAACCATTACAGTGGGGAGAGATATTTAACTCAACTCAGGTGAAATAAAAGCAGGAGGATTTTTAAATCCTGGGTGAACTAATAGAAAGTACTGGAATAGGCTGGGTGTGGTGGTTCACACCTGTAATCCCAGCACTTTGGGAGCCCAAGGCAGGTGGATCACTTGAGGTCAGGAGTTTGAGATTAGCCTGGCCAACATGGTGAAACCCAGTCTCTACCAAAAAAATACAAAAATTAGCTAGGCTTGGTGGCATACGCCTGTAGTCTCAGCTACTCAGGACTCTGAGGCAGGAGAATCACTTGAACCCAGGAGGCAGAGGTTGCAGTGAGCCGAGATCACACCACTGCACTCCAGCGTGGGTGACAGAACGAGACTATGTAAAAACAAACAAAACAAAACAAAACAAAAAGTACTGAAAGACTTTATGGGAGAGGTTGGTCAATGTGATTAAGACATCTGTCTTTGCTATTTGTCTCTTTTCACATTTCAAAGTTAAGCTCTTACCCTCCTCAGAGAATGGGAGATAGCGACGATGTCTCAGAGACTTCAAAGATGATGATTGTATTTCAAAGGGGTGGCTCCCAGATACTTGAGAAAAAACATTTTTGAGTTTCAGATTATTTACAACTCGATGGAGCAGAGGAAGAATTTACAATTTCTCTAAATTTTCAAGTTTTCTAGCATAAATGCTCTGTGAAAATGAGGACCAGGGGCCTATAGTAAAAAATAAATCTATGTAACAGAAGAGAAGGATGATTACTGGAGCCTGGGAAGGAGAGTGGTGGTGGCGGGGGTTGGGAGGAGGAAGATGAGCATGGTTAATGGGTATAAAAAAATAGTTAGAAAGAATGAGTATGACCTTGTATTTGATAGCACAACAGGAGGACTACAGTCAATTATAATTATTTAATTGTACCTTTAAAAATAACAAAGTGTAATTGAATTGTAACACAAAGGATAAGTACTTGAAGAGATGGATAACCCCACCCCACCCCTCCCAAAAAAAAGAAAAAGAAATAAATCTGTCTAAAGTTTAGTTAAAATAAGGGGAATGTTTAGATGGACCAGGTCAATAGTATTCACTTTTCATCTTCTTATCAGATAAGGTAATTAAGATAATTTATATAAATTCTTAGTAATTAAAGATATTTCTCATTTAGTCATTCAATATATCTAAGTTATTTTATTTGCTTTGTAGTGTTAAAATGAAAACATATATTAAAATGATTTTAACACATTTTTCTTTTAAATTGAAATATGCACAAATATGATTGCAATATTCTACAGCTCAAGAAACAAAACAAACAAACAACTATCTCATGTTCTAACATGGGCAGCAAAAGGAAAGAGAGAACATCAAGGAAAAACTCCATGGCTTCCAATTATGGCAAAATAATTTAGAAAAATCCTACCTTTCTCAACAAGCCTGACTTTACAACTGCTGTTCAAATGATAGAACTGGGAGAATGTCGTGACAATTGTGATGTGAATGAGAACAGTTCACTAATTTATTTTCTAATGTTAGAACTGTTCAAGTGATAAAACTGAAATGAACTGTTCGAATGACAGAACTCAAATGAACAAGGGAGACTCTCCTGACAATTGTGATGTGAATTAGAACATTCCATTAATTTGTTTTCTTAAATGTTATATCCTACCAGTTATAGATGCCAGTATAAAAGAGGTGTTCAAGAAAGAAGAGCCAATAATGTAAAGTGACAAGAAGTGGAAAGTGTGAATAATACAAACATGAATGGGAGCTAGAAAATATTGGATTAATTGATTAGGAGATCATTGCTAATCTTTGAGCCCTCACTGCCAGAGTAGCGCCAGTGAAACCCAGCACATAAGATATCCTAGTGAGTGAGTGCAACTGGTATGTCACCATTTTATCAAGCAATATGCCACAAATGGTTTGAGGGATTATTGGGGTTAAGAGAAGGGTTTTAAGTTTAGGTGTGACCTAAACAAGTTTCCAGTCTGAGGGAATAAAGTATGGAAAAGGAAATATTGATATTTCAAAAGAAGTGGCCAACTGAATGTAGGGCCTCAGGGTCCCATGAGAGAGGCTGGCAGAGGGGCAGAATCACTTTAGAAAGGGAAAGAGCACTGCTTATGAGACAGAAAATAAAAAAGCTCAATAAAGGTAATGAAATATTTTAGATTAAATTAGTCTCATTATCTCATCTAATTTTCACTACTACATGATCAGTTTCATAAATATTAAGGATGTACTATTTTCAAAAGGATTTCAAATGAATTATATTTTGTACCAATCTTTCTCAGCTGCCATTCATCTGATGGCTGCTTCTAGTCCTAGGTCTTTAGCAACTAATAAAAAATATAATATACCTGAACACATTCTCATTTCTCATAGTGAAAAAGTATTATTAAATTTCATAGAAAAGGTGAGCTCAAAATACCCACTAATTTTTAACATTATAGGACCAGCAAAGTGATAATCTTCTATTCAAGTAACTGGTGCTAAGGTATCATGCTAATTCAAATACCATATACATGGTAGCCACATGTAAAAGATTTTTATTTATGACACTAGTATAGACATTTTGGTAATTTATCAGCAATATATATATTTTTTCCTACTTAAAATAGGGCTAAAATGGCAAAATAGGGCTAGGAATGGCAAAATAATAATGATAATAATGTTATTATTATTTTAGTTCACTTTTTCCCCCTTCTTAAGATTTTACCCCAAAAAGCATAATTTGTGCCTGCCTAAAATGTCCTTTCTTTCTTTAATTCTTACCCAAAATGCTTACCTGCTGATGTTCTTTTGAGAAAGGACATTCAAAAGACACTTTCAATTCAACCATACTATGCTTAAACAATTTAAATGATTAACTGTACTAATTAGCTTTGAGTAAATTCACAAAATAAATAAAGCCTTGATACTTTATAATTAAATAGAACCCCAACTTCATTTCATCATCTGATTCTACATTTTGATGATCGGGGTGCTATGTTAAACCACTTTTAGGAAAGGGTGTAATGTATTTTTGTTCTTGCATTATTAATGAACTTCCATTCAGACTAGATTGGCAATTGGAGTTGTTAGATACAGAAAAGTGAATATAAGAATACTTAATAGCTTATCAGAGAAAAAAAATTTAAAAGACCTTCCTGCTCATATCCATTTTCTAGAGGCTTTAATACTTTTAAGACTAACACTGCATATACTTTTAATAATAACATAAGATATAAATAAATTAACTCAAATTATTATTTCTTCAAACAAATGAGAAAGATTAAGTCTTGTTGACACCAGTGCTTGGAGTTGTACAAAAGCTGATGCATTTATCTTCTTTTTAATGCTGTTTGCATATTGCAAAATGTACATTTCAGAGACAGGAACAAATTGATAAGTTAATTTTGTTTTCTAAATTGTTGGTTGGAAAGAAAGAGGCATGCGGCCCTTAGTGTAGGTGAGTTTATTAGATGACTCTGAAATATATTTTTGTAACTTCAATGTACCATTACTTATTAACTTAAAAAATTAAGATCATTGCCAAGCCCTTTAGCTTTTTAAATAATAAATATTATTTTCACTAGAGAGTCACACCTTGTTGAGTATTTCGTGATGTTCATAAGGGAAATGCCTACAATATTAAGAATGGAATCTAATTTTAGTGTCTTTTCACTGACTCTCTTTGACTGATAGATTTTCTTAGGTCATTGTTTCCCAAACTTCATTTTCTGGGATGCTAGTCGTCAAAGAGATGTTCCATAAATAAAGGGTCCCTTGGTAGATGCAATCGCCTCTCTAGTAATGTGACAATGTGCATGTTAGCATGTTCAAAGTGCTGAAAAGTTTGGGAAAAATGCAAACTTTTATTCATATAGTCAATCTCCAAACTTTGTTACACTTTGGTTTTTTGTTTGTTTGTTTGTTTGTTTGTGTGAAATGGAGTTTTGCTCTTGTCACCCAGGCTGGAGTACAGTGGTGTGATCGCGGCTCACTGCAACCTCCAGCTCCTGGGTTCAAGAGATTCTCCTGCCTTAGCCTCCCAAGTAGCTGGGATTACAGGTGCCCATCACCATGCCGGGCTAATTTTTTGTATTTTTTAGTAGAGACGGGGTTTCACTGTGTTGGACAGACTGGTCTTGAACTCCTGACCTCAGGCGCTCTGCCTACCTCGGCCTCCCAAATTGCAGGCATGAGCCACCACACCTGGCCTACACTTTGTTTTAATGTAACCTCTATTAACCTTTTTCTGAAACAGATTTTGGCAAATACTATTTCAGACAATATAAATCTGCTTAGATGTCAGTTTTTTTCCTTCTTCCATCTTTCCTCAGATTATCAACTGATTATCAGTTGAGTAATTATCCATATTTGCTCAGAAATGATTATTATCTGAAGCATATAAACAAGCCCTTTTGGATGAAATCCTCCTTTATAAAGAGAGTTGTTTGATAGTTGATGTCCCATACACATAGCTAACTAGTCAGTGGATGTGCTAGAATGAGGTTTCTTGTGTTGTGTACAGAATTCTCTTCCTCACATATATTCCCATGTTGATGCTGTTTGTTCATCAAGTGTTATTCTGTTCCCACAACAAAATCACTGAATCCTTGAGGACATCAGATCTGTTCTTTTTCCTATTCTATTTCCCCAGATGCATCTCAGAACACACGACTGCAACACAAAATCAAAATTAACAGGAACTTATCATACTGTTGGCATCTATAAAGTTAATGCTTTGAAATGTCGATTATAATTAAATTCAATAAAGTGTATTGAGTACCAACTGTAACAAAGCACCATATTCAGGATTTGGGGGCAATGAAGAAGAGTAAGGTGTACCCACTCCAACCCCAGGTGTTCACAGTCCTATTGAGGAGAAAGATAGATTGCTAGGTATAGTAGGACAGATTATACATACTATCATTGACTATCTTTTAAGTTGCTTTGCTGATGTAACCTATTTCCAACTGCTTATTTAATTGGCATTTGGTGGGTCAGGAAAATACTTCATCTTTCACACATAGATATTTTTATTTTCTTCAACAAAGAATAAATAAATAGGAAATTGATTTTTATTTATCTGATTACACTATTAATGGTTTCTATATCCAGATCTCAACAAGGTTTTGTCAGTTCTTCAGGTTGTCCAGAATCCTACAACCTGATTATAAAACATAATCAATTAAGACACTCTGTTCAGCAATTTATCAACCTGAAATGGTGATCAATGGTCACTCTGTATCTTATTCTTCTGAAATAGATACTTAACAGAAACTTAAAAGCTGACACCTCATATTTATTATCTCCAAAGTGACGTTTTTCACATTAAAGTATAAGACTGTTGTCTTTTTTTGTTCTGTCAATAAATTTTAGTTTATTATTGAATTACTATGTATTGCATACTTCATGGAACATTTGACCAACAAAACAGCGTATGTTATAATTTTAAATCTATAACTACAGTCAAGATACAATCTCTCAGCCTCCTCTTTGTGGAAGCCACAAGCCTAGACTTCTCTGAAGGCAGTGTTCCCTCTTTCAAGCATAAGTTCAAGATGTAATCTAGTTTTACATAACTGAAGTCTTCCATTGAACCATTGGCATTCACATTCACAGGCATGGACTCTTATTTCTAGGGAAGGTCAGCAACAAACCCTACCCAAATTTTTGCAGTGAGTGGCCTCCGTTTCAGTACATGGGTTTCACTCCATTTACAGAGCACATCTGTATAGCCTGAAGAAGAAGGATTTCAGTAAGTGCAATTAGAATGTCCTTGCAAGTAAACTGCTAAAAAATGAATGTAGAGCCAAGCCTGCATTCAATTCACAATATTAAAAAAAGGGAAGCTATAGTTACATTGCAGTGTTTCCAAACTGATTATCCAGAACAGAGGTTCAACTTGATGCCAATCTTTTACATGCACTGCCAGACTAAACAAGTACCTTTTAAGGTTCATCCATCACGATTTATGATACATTAAGCCAAATCTAATGTTCTCTCAGGCTGGTGTTAGGGGATTTTCAATATTCAGACTGAGAAATTGCATCTGGGGAAAGGGATTTCTCTGATCCTTTTTCCATAGAATTTCTTTAGTTCTATAGAGTCTCTTTAAGTCTATTGGACCTCTGTTATACTCCAGTACTAATCACAGATTGATTTTAAAAGTTTGAAATCTTAACTGGTAGCAGGAAATGGCTTTAAATTAACATTACGTGAACTACTATAAATTGTTCACTGAAAAAGAGAGTGTTTAATTATAAACGAAGGAACCTGCTGCCCAGTTGATTAACTATATTAAACACTCTATATTTTCAAAACTCAGGCACAATTGTTAATAAGCTATTTCTCACAATGTGTCTCTAAGGGAGCCTAACTCTATCACCTTCTATTTTTATAAATGATGTGCTTGATCCATAAAAATGAGATTGCCCATCTTGGACTACATAGACATGAAAAACTGGAATTAGGTTGCAAGTTCTCAATGTACCCAGACCTAGTTTACAAAGCTATGCTCTTAGTTTTCTGAGCTTAATAGGAAAACAAAATTTCTCTGTCCTCTGTTACTATATATAAGTACACACACACATCTTTTATCTGAACATTTCTTTTTTGTATGCAAAATCAGTTACGTTATTTTGTTAGAGGGACAACATAAACAGAGAAATGACTCTCTATTAAATAATCTATGTTAGTTATTCTGATATTTCTTAACTTGAACTCACTTAGCAGACTTGTTTCTCTTTTTCACTTTAGATTCTGTGTCATTTGGAAGACTAGTACAATTGACTTAGGCCAAATCATAGAATTATCTGATACTAAGATTAACCAATGTTTTTTGCTGCGAGTTCATTCTTAAAAGCATGCTTGATTATATTGCTTTTTATTAATTTGTATAATTGCATATTATATATGATCTTAGGTATTAATTGATTATGGGTTTATAATCTCTAATATTTTTACTTTGGGTTTTAAAGTTGTTATATTCTATAACACATAATACAGATATTGATTTCATATTTTTAATCAGTGTTTTTTGAGTTGTTTAGTACATTAAATCTAATTTGATAAGTTTGCAGTTCTCTCAATGTCACTTTAATATGTCACTATGCAGAGCACAGAACTAGAAAACAATAGCTGCATGGTAAATAAATGACAACCACTTAAACATCTCCGCGTTGTGTGTGTTTACATATGCAACCAACATGTATCTTTGTAGTGAAAACTATTCTAAAAGGTATCCCATATGAACCCTGATATTAATCATATGGTTATTAATAAATTAATATATGCAATAGTAAAACTTTCAAAATTATGACTAAAATTTCTCTTTAAAAATAGGATAAAGAAAATTCTTAGCAAATGAAAGGAAACTCTCCTTTAAGTGTTACGGTGTTAATAAAAGTAAATGCTCCTGACATATTAAATTTTACATCTGTTTTTAAAAGAAAATATGTTTTTACTCATATAATTTGCTTTGTACTATAAAACTTCCATTACATTGGCATTGTATGAGCACGATTATTATATACCAAATATAGCAGCCAGATATGGACGTTTTCATCACATTTCCCTTCCCTAATACAATGCAAAGTCATACTTCAGTGCCTGTGAAAATATAAATATATGATTCTAGGTAACAGAATACCAAAATGTATCCTAATTTCACCCTAGAGCAACTTACTGATAAAGATATGGTTCGGGGTAAATAAGATTCATAAGTTGCATTTTATTATGAAAAAATGTAACAAATGACAGTATGAGAATGTGATTTAAGTATTTGTCTTCTCATGTTTTCATTAAGATTAAAGCTTAGTGCATTTTCTAAACAATAATTTAGAGACACTGTCCTCTGAGATTGAAACTTCTTCAGGCATATAAAACATTTCATCGCTATATATGTCTGTGGTTTCTCTAGACATAAGTATCATAAGTGTTGTGTGAATAAGTTGGCCTCTCATCTATGAATCTGCAAGCTGCAGTACATGAGGGCCATGGTTATGTCTATTTCGTTCATATCCTGTAGTCAGAACCCAGCCTAGTGGCTAGTCTTGAGGAGGAGCCCGTCAAATAAATGAAAAAGAAAGATACAAACATTGTTTTTGATATCTAATTATATCTTATTAAGATGTCAACAAAAAAGCACATGAAAATATTTGAGGCTAAAGAGTTTTAAAACCTAGAAAAGTTTTTCACATTTAAAAGTATATTCATCTCTAGTTCATTCTGCATGATTTTATAGATTTTCATAGTTCTCACTGGTTTTTATTGGACTAACTGACAAAAATGTGGTTAAACTAAAGAGGGGCTATCCAGAATGCTGTTAGCAGCCTTCTAGTGTCTGCAGGTCCACTAAATTCATGGCATTTTTGACAATATCATTACATATTTGGGCTTCATGGTAAAAGTGAATGACCAATATTTTATCCTGATAATTGTGTTTCACTGTTTATGCTACATTTTGTCATGTGGGGACAGTCATGTTAAAGGAGAGGGAAATGGGGAAGATGATGAAAAAAAAGAAAAATGTGTGCATAAGAGAATCACTATCACAATAGAGAGAAAATGCTTTTCCATATTGAGTACTGTAGTATCATTCAACGTTCAGATCCTTACTAGAAAGCCTATAGATGCTCCCTTGGCAGCCTTCTGGTAGTCATTACTACTGATCTCTTGTGAAAACAGCACTGCATTTAGACCTAGAAAACACTTCTGTTAGCATACAAACCTGTTTTCTAAGCTATCTGTGGAGAGGTTCTTTTGGTCATCTGCATTAGAGAGCCAACAAACAGTTTTAACTGGAAATGGACTCAAATGTTACCAAACTAGTGTTGGTCAACATGTAGATACAACTTAGGAGAATGTTCATATGTCCTTTGTGTAATTTTTGAGTTGTTTGGAAAATTATACGATAATTAAGTAATGACATAGGGAAATAATTAGATTAAATGAGACCCATATTCTTACTTTTAATTTTAATACCCTATGACTACATAGAATCTGTTATTTGTTCAAAATTAAATGTCAATATTTAAGTATAATTGCACATAGACCTAAGGCATTACTTTTAATATCACTGGAAAATATTACCAAATTTATAAAAATAAGTGTTCACAGTCTTTAATTGACTTAGATTTTTTAAGATTATTTCTGGATTACCTAAATGAGGTTTACTGATATGCACACTACTTGGCTATAACCAAGTTTGGTTTTACTTTATTTCAACTCAGAGATGATTATCTAGAGTGAATGAATCCTTAAAATTATGAAAGTAACACTAACCCCTTATGGAATTTTTATGTTGTAGCATTAAAAAAAGGACGATTTTGGATCACACCAGATCCTTATCACAAAGATGACAACATCCAGATTGGCCGTGAGGTGAAAATATCTTGCCAAGTAGAAGCTGTTCCTTCTGAGGAGCTAACATTTAGTTGGTTTAAAAATGGTCGTCCATTAAGAAGTTCTGAGCGGATGGTCATTACACAGACTGATCCTGATGTCTCTCCAGGAACAACAAACTTGGACATCATTGATTTAAAATTCACGGATTTTGGAACGTACACATGTGTAGCATCTCTGAAGGGAGGAGGAATATCTGATATCAGTATCGATGTTAATATATCCAGCAGCACAGGTAAGAGGCATATATTTATGATGTAAAAGATGTTCACATTTAGAATAATTGAAGTTTAGCAGATCAAGTAGTTTTTAGTTAAAAATATTTTTTCCCTTTTACATTTCCTAAAAACAAAATTATAATGTTCTGAATGCTCAATGAATATTAGGTTCTGAAATACCGTTTTCATCTGTTTTGATTTGGATTTACATGAGATTTTACAGAAATTATCCAAATAAAATTAATAGCATTGACTAAGATAGATATAGGCTTCTAATAATACTAGTATTTCATCAAAATACTCTGCAGAATCTAAAATTATATTAATAAAGTTAAACAGCAAATGTCTAGAGTTAAGACAATTTTCAGACATTTTAAAGAAAGCATAAATGCATAGTGCTAAGAAGAAAATACTGAGATAATTTAAGACTGTTCAGATGCAAAATATGTAAGAAATGTACCGTACACTAACAAAAATTGATATGTTAAAGTTGTAGTCAGATGTGATTTTTTTTTTTGCAGAATCATATGGTGAAATCTGTTCATAATGAAAATAGTTAAGTACGAAAATATATTGGAGTGAAATTCTTTCTTTTAAAGTTAAAAACGAAAACATGTTATTAGTTTTTTTCTTGATTAAATGTACATCTGTTGACAAGGAAAATTACAGGGATTTGTTGGAGTAGGGTTCATTCAGATGCTTTAAAGCCCTGTGATTCTGTGAGGCACAATCAGCACACATCCAGAGTTCCAAAGTAGCTGTATTTGTTTTGCCAACTTGTTACCAAATTGAATTTTAATGGAAGATTTTTACATCATTCAAGATAAATAATATGTGTTGAAAACATAGAGACAAATGTAGTAGACACATGATCAGGCAGCATTTTGTATCTTGTACATTGAGGTATTCACCTATAATTTTGTGCCTTCTCATGGTTCCAAATTGCAGTGAACACTGGATTGATTTTACTTCTTAAGAATAGAAGCTTATGATTCAGGCTGACAAAAGTGTGGTAACTTTGTACAATTGTGCTTTGTTCCTAAAAGATATTTAATTTTTTTCATCTATAACTAAAACAAAAGGAAATTAGAGTGATGAAAATTACTTGTGTTTGGACATTATTTCTTTTCTAGCTTAAAAAAAAGCTAGAGACAAAAAAAAACCTTTTTTTTTTTTTTTTTAATCTAACTGACATTTAAACATTGGTGCTAGCACTAAGAGAGGGATTCTTTTAGGATCTCTGAGGGAAAACTGTTGATACACACAGTCAGTTATTACTTGTTTATGTATTCATTCAATCAACAAATATCCATTGATTCTTCACCTCAGTGTGCTAGGTGACACTGTAAACTGTACTATATGACATTCCAATATGATATTTCCTGTAAGAGAGTAAGAACAATTTTGTAGATCCAGGATAATTTGTCCTCATTTTCTGAGGGATAGTTTCCAGAAATGTTCTAGACTTAATCAAAACCATTGCTTTGTTTGGTTGGGTTTTGCTGTTTCTTTGTTTTTTTTTCTTGTTTCCTTTGCAGAACCAGTGACACAAAGCTCAGATCCAAAGAATCAATGCTTTTATCTAAAAGAACTCCTTTGATGGGAGCACAGTTTATATACCATTAAACTTAGACAAAAGATGGAGCACAGAATGGAGAGAAGAAAGCAGCATTATATATAGGGCTCACAAAACGAGCCCTAACATTTATTTTTAAATATACTAGTTATATGGCCTGTTTGAAACTATGTGTTATATGGGACAAAATAGTAAAGATGACCAACATTGATTTGTGAAATGTCCAACAATCCTTTAAAGAAAATTCAAGATTAGTAATAAGAGATTGGTTGTAATCATTAAATTTTCTTAACTATCATTAATTTTCCTGGCTACCAAAGGTAGCACTATTGGAGATAAAAGAAATATATTGTCTTCTTCCAAAACAGTGCCCCTGGAAAGCCCCCACTTACTATAGATAGATGTGGTTTCTCCATAGAGTGGATGCTCCACGAGGTCTGAGATTTTGTCTGCATCAATCATTGCTATAATCTCAATAGTCGAAACAATACGTGGCACATAGAAGGTACTAAATAGATAATTATTAACTAAGAAAATGACTAATTTATACATACGCCTTTCATTTTAGGTTTTCCTTCCTCCCATTGTCTCTGTAATATAGACATTTACTGTTCTGCTTACTACCCTTGTTTTAATTCCTTACTGACTTAAAGTTATTTGATAGATAAATTTATAGTGACTTAATGTTTTATCACTCCCAAAGAGAGGAGCAGCTTCTCAATCAGTGGTGTCCAGTGAAAATAAAAATGCCTGCCCCTTTTTCAAAAATTAATAAATTCACTATGGCAACATTAGAGCATTAAGGCAAAGTTGGGGCTCTTCTTAGTGTGGCTACACAGATGGCAGACTCTTGAGTCTAGATGGACCAGGAGATTGTATTGTGATAGAAGGCCTAGAAAAGATGATGCCTAACCTAAAGAATGAGTTACTGAAGACAATTACATATTCTGCCTTCAAGCCAAAACTGACTTTTGATATTCCAATTTGCTTACAATAGAGTGGAATACTAGAATGCAGTATAAAGTTCTATAAATCTGAGATTGTATGATTCAACTGACATCATTAAAATGATTTTTATCCCAATACTATTGAGGACTGAAGTGCTTTAATATGAAAATAGATGTATTCTAGGATATAGTTTGAACAGTGAAAATGAATAAGCTATAGCATGAAAGGAAATCTTGGATTATATCAATTTTATGAACCCTGGAGGATACTGAGGAAATTCGCACAAATGGGGTGAGTGAGTCAAAGAAAAGGAAACAATGATGTAAGACATAAATATATATGTGGTGATGTGTTAGATTCTTGGTTTTGCTAGTATTTCTATTATAGGAAATCGAGCATTGACCAAATGGTCAGTAGCTTACCTGTGTGCTAAGCATTTCTTTATGTTAAATATAAGGCATTTTGGGGTGACATTTTAAAACATTTTGAACATTTCTGAGCTTTTTGTTTTTCATATAAAATCTTACATCGAATTTCAATTGTTACTGTGTTGTTTCTTTTTCCTCTCTCTTTAATTCTTCATCATTCAATTTGAGTGTTACTATGTTTTAAGAGACATATAATGATATTTTTAAAGTAGAGGCTGAGGTACCACAAGGCATTTTTACCTAAGACAGAAAATCATTTTTCTTAAATGACAGAGCCACATTTCAACATGTTTTTGATGACTTTTAAAATTGAAATACAAAATATTTCAGGGAAGTAAATCCTAATTTACAGAATTATTCATATTCTTAAAACACAGTGATTTGATTTTCAAAGACAGTTTAGGGCCAGGCATGGTGGCTCACACCTGTAATCCCAGCACTGTGGGAGGCTGACTCAGCAGGACTTCTTGAGGCCAGACGTTTGAGGCTGCAGTGGGCTACCATGGCACCACTTCACTTCAGCCTGGTTGACAGACCAAGACTCTGTCGCTGTCTCATAAAAGCAAAGCAAGGCAAGGCAGGGCAGGGCAGGGCAGGGCAAGGTATGGCAGGGCAAGGCAAGGCAAGGCAAACTGGAGAGGAGAGAAGAAGGGAGGGGAGAGAAAGAAAAGGAAAGAAGAGAGAAGAGAGGCCTCATGTATTTTGGAGTTTGAATTTGATTGAGTGATGAAAACTATGATATATATGATTATAGGTTGTCTTTCACATTAATTGAATATTAGATACCTTTTTCCTCCTGATTCTTTAAACATGCAAATTGTTTCATTGGGAGTATTTTTTTTATTTAAAATGAGTGTTTCCCTTAGATTTCTTTCCTGTATTACTGCTGCATACACACTCTGTGTTATATGGTGATAGTACAAATGGGCCTTACCCTTAAGGAGCTTCAAATCTAAATCGTCAAGACAGATTACATAGAAACTAGGCAATATGTAGTGGTTGCATACTGTGCTTAAAGCTTGTTTGGACTTCTGTAGAAATTGTGAATTTTTTGTTCATGTGAATATAAGAAACTTTCACAGAGAAATGACATTTGAGATAAATGTTGACAAAAGTAGCATTGTGCTAGTGACAGTGGAAGGAGGATATATTTGGCAGAATATATAGGATGAAGAAAGTCTCAAGAATATTAAAGTGATAATTATTGTTTTTACTGTAGGACTGATATTCACTGATAGGAATATAAGCAAATTATATTGGTTTATCACAACTTTATAGTTTTTTTTATTATTGAAACTATGTTTTATCTGGCTAGACTGTAGGTAACTTAAAATTGTTATTAATGTTTCAATTAAAATTTAAATATACTGAAACTTTAATGGCTATAATTCGATTTTACAAAATAAAAAAAACTTCACATATTTGCTGAAAAATGCATGTGAATTTTAGCCTAAAATTTTGACGAAAGTTAAATTCTTAATTATTGTCACTTGATTGTCACACATTTGCAAAAAAGTAATTGTTATACAGCAGTAGACTTAATTTTCAGAGGCATTGTTGCAAAATATCTCATTGCTTCTTACAGAATTATTCCATGGTAGAGTCCTTGGATGCTCATTAGCTTGCATTTATTTCTTCGTATGACTTGACAAACTTGTAGGTTTATAGTAAACTCAGAAGCATCTGCATCATGCCTTGAAAACCTAAACAGTGAAACTGCTGATCTGTGGAATTCCCATGATGAGACATCTGGTGGACAAATATAGCAGAACAGTCAATACACATTCTGATGATTTTTTTTTCTACCTTGTTAGAGCACATGGACATTTTATAGGCAGAAAGTGGATCAAAATTTAGAGGTTTAAACAAGAAGCTGAAGCATAGGCATAGGTGCATAGTGGTGACCAACTGAGAAAATCTGTTCAAATTTTTAGTTTGCTGCCACCCATCTAGTTACTATAATTATTTTATTTAACCAGTGTCTGTACAAGTATTCACATCTGCAAAATGACAGTTGTTGATAACACAGGACAGGACTACAGTACACAAGAAAGAAGAATAGTTAGTAAACAGGAGGGCAACAGAAAAAAATTACTAAGTCCGCTTAATTGGATTTGCTTCCTTGTCCTTTTCCCAGTTAAGGAGAAATGAAACTCATGAAATTCTGCTGATTAAAACTGAAGTTCTATAGAATGGCTATAGTAAGGAATAGGTTATTTTATGTAAGTAGAAGTCCTAAGATTATCACATAAAATACCCTGGCAAACCTTTGATCAGAGGAAGCTACCCTGAAATCAAAAGTTATGTAATTAGCATCTGAGTTACTGAACAGATAAACAATTTCTTTCCTTGAATCCAAAATTGTGAAGTACAATCCATGACCTCTGAATTAATGATGGACATCAGAGGCTGGCAAACATTTTGTAAAGGGCTGGATAGTAAATATTTTCAGCTTTTCAGGCCATATGGTTTCCATCACAACTATTCCACTCTGCTATGATAATGGGCAAGCTGCCATAGGCAATAAATGAATGGGCACAGCTGTGTTCTAATAATACTTTATTTACAAAAACAGGTGGTAGCCATATTTTGCCCACAGGCTATAATGCATTGACCTCAAACCTACACTTTTGATACCTATTAATTCAGAAAGAAAATAATTACAAAGCTGAACCTCATGGGCTTAGTAAAAAAATTAAACTCACACATAACTGTTACTTTTCTATACAAACATTAATAAATTTTGTAAGATTGAGGCAAAATCTTATTAACAGATATAATCTAGCACTTGCTTTAATAAACTATAGAAATTATACGGGAGCATACAGAATAATGTTATAAATTCTGGTCAGCAAGAGTTCCATAGAGCAGGTAGCATCTGAGCTGGATTAAGAATAAGGCACTAGATCTTAGAAGGAAATGAATCTCATTAGATCTTACTAGCTCACATTCACACAATCAAGAATGACCAAAGTATTTATCAGGGCAGCAATATGATCTGATTTGTGCTTTGGGGGCCTATTCAGTTGGTGAATCTTCAGAGTTCAGAAAAGAGACAATTAGAGAAATGATGGTGGAGAAATAAAAGAGAGTTTCAAAAGACATTCTTAAGGCTTAACAATCAATCTGACAAAGACAGCTTTTCCTGTTTCCCAAACAGTGAGACTACCTTTACGTCGTGACAGAGTATTCAGTGAATTATTTGGAGATAATGTAAAAGAGAAAGGCAAAACACTCTTATTAGAAAAATTGCCTGGGTGACAGAGTGAGAGCTGTTGAGAAAAAAAAAGAAAAGAAAAAAACAATTGGACAATGGGGACAAGCAATATTTTATGAATAGTGGCTAGGTAAAAAAAAAAAAGATACAGAAAGCTTAGCTAACAAAAAAAGCTTTGAGACTCAGGAACAACATCTGAGAAGTCAGTTAACCTCTTTGCATGTTAGATTTCTTATCTCTCCACCACGGGTTTGGAATATTTACAAGGCAGAGCTTGAGGAAACAGAATGAATGAAAGGGAGCATAAGAAAAAATTCTGCAGATTGTGTGTGAAGGGTACCACTTATTCAGCTGGATGGATAGATAGGAATCAGATAAGGTGCTGAGTAGTCCTCATAACCTCTCATAAAGGGACAGTTAAGTCAATGACCAATGTTCTTAAGTCAATTTAAGAAAGAGCCTGATTGACATCAGGCAGACTAATGCAGTGCAGAGTCCAGGCCCAAATTTACCTCCTAGTAGCTTTATGACTTTGGTCTGGCTGGGCCTCAAAACTTTTCATCTATAGAACAATGGGATCAGCTGGAGAACTGATTTCCAAATAGTGTTTTAATGGCAATTTGGAATATTTGCAAGTGCTACTAAACTGCAGAGAGAAAGGAAATAACCAGCAGAGAATTTTACTCATTTCTTCCCTTTCCAACTTCAATCAGAGTGAAATATGTTTCTCTTGTATACATAGAACTTCTATGTAAGATTACATTTGGACAAAGGATTCTGATTCTCTCTCTCTGTGTGTGTGTGTGTGTGTGTGTGTGTGTGTGTATATACACACACAAACACATATATATACACATACATACACACTAGTAGTATTTACTACTCATAGTTGAAAGCCATCGGCTTAGATGAATTCTTCCATTCCTTTTAAGTGTGTTGTTTTGCTACTATGATCCCAAAATGTTATGCCTCGGTCATTTAGAATACAGTAATGTCACATAAAGGATTTATGTCTGTGAGAAGGTTTGAGAGAACAAAGTGGTTTGAGATTAGTTGTAGCTGAAGGGATGGTGAAACATCTTCATGCTTCTGGTGAGCAATTAGAAAATCAGTTCTGATGATCAGGAAAAGGTCAGAACTAAGACTTCACAAGTGATTGTATTAATTTGAAACAGATGGTCCCACCCAAGAAGAGAATAAGAAGCAAAGCTATTACTGTCCACGGAGATGACAGCAAAAAGAAGAAACCATGAAGCAAATGAGAAGACTGATCAATGGAAATCAAGGAAAATCAGCTCTCTAATTTGAGTAAAAAAAAGAATATCGGCCGGGTGCGGTGGCTCACGCCTGTAATCCCAGCACTTTGGGAGGCCGAGGCGGGTGGATCACGAGGTCAGGAGATCGAGACCATCCTGGCTAACTCGGTGAAACCTCGTCTCTACTAAAAATACAAAAAATCAGCCGGGCGTGGTGGTGGGCGCCTGTAGTCCCAGATACTCAGGAGGCTGAGGCAGGAGAAGGGCGTGAACCTGGGAGGCAGAGCTTGCAGTCAGCTGAGATTGTGCCCCTGCACTCCACTCTGGATGACAGAGCGAGACTCCATCTAAAAAAAAAAAAAAAAAAAATTCATGCAGTGGAAAGCTTTTTGTATTTAGAGCATCTTCATAGCCTTCAATACTTCTTCATCTGCATGAAAATAAATGTGAATGATTGTATTTGTCCCAGAAACCGTAATATTGATGCATAGATTTTGATAATGGAAGTGAGCCCTTATTTTCATTTAAGTGAAAGGATTGAATATGGAAAGAGTGAGGGAGTATGAAAGAGACAGTATGAGACAGAGGAATAAGAGGAAAAGAGGAGAGGGGAAAATGGGAAGGTCAAGATAAGAGGTCATCAGAGTCTAAATAGAGTATTTTGGTATGAAGAACATACATCCTCAGATTATGTGGCATCTTCTTTAAAAAGCCACAGGTAGCATTACAGACACTTGTAGAAGGTGACAATTATATGAATCCTCTTTTCAAGAAGACCATTTAAAGGAGTGAAAGGGATTATTTAAAACATCATTAGTTGCAAGTTGTTTTGAGAAGCATAAGTTATATCAATATTTTATTATTGATATTTTGAGGGACATAAATATAAAAATGGGCCTATAATCGTTCAGTAAACATTAAACATGTTTTTCTATTGGAATTTTTCACATAAAATTGAATCTGTATTACTATGGAAAGAACATTGGATTTATAATTTCCCTCCAATTATCATCTGAAAATACTCCAATATTTTCCCCAAATATCAGAACAAAGGTTTGACTTTACAACTTGTTTAACAGTGGTTAATTTGCTTTTGTCTAATTACTGTCCCAGGTGTTGGGGACTTTCTTCATTTGATAAAATTAAATACTTTTTCAAATTCTCAGGTGATATGAAAATAAGAGCAGATCAATGAGAAATAAGAAAGTATACCCAATATATGCTTCCTATGCCCTTCATTATTTTCTAATGCAAGCAATGGGAACATAGAAACTATCTGAATTTTGAATGACTGGATATAAAATTCTCCAATGAGGACTGAAAATAATATTTTAGCTTCAAAATTTGCATTTAAAATGATAACAGTGAGTAATGTATTAGAGTTAAAGAAACACTCGTGACAAATATCTCCATTCACTGATAAAGAATAAATGCCTCCACCAGATTTATAGTTAACAATGGAATGTACATTACAGCATATTATTTTAAGGCTGTAATACAAAGACCTACCCTGAAGTCTTTTATTAGAGGAGAAGATAGAGGTATATAGGAAATGGTATGTTCACTACTAATGTAGTTATGATCACACTTCAGATTTTTATGGTCACCCATGACACTACTAACCTACCATTCACAACTGGCAAAAAGAAAATTAAATAGAAATATTTATGATGATTGGATCCATAGGCTAACAGTTTCATCACCATTTTCTTCTATGTGGTAGTGAAAGCTCTAGAACTCTAGACCTCCTGGCAACAGAGAGAACAGTTACTAAAGTGATTTAATTTGTATGTGATGTGTTTAAGTTTCATTTTACAGTTTGGAATGTCTTAAAGCTCTTTCTTTCAAGGGTTCCAAATAGAAACTAGAACTATGATTAGTGCAAAGAACTTCTCCCCTCAAATCTGCTTGCCAATAAATATCTTTTCAGTTTTAAAAGAACCTAATTAATTTTCATAATCTTTTGATTATTTTTCATTCAACGTTGTTAGATATCAGTGAGGTTTGGGAAAGGGACTAGAAAAATGTAGAAAATCTTGAATTTGGGTTTTGGTGGTGCCTTTATGGAATATGTGGTGTATTCTAAATATCTATTCTTAATTTAAAAAGAAAATAAAGGATTATTGGTGCAGGTCCCCACATATTTGTTTCACAAAACAATTTTAAAAGATCCCTACATGTCTTAATTATTAGCACAGACTTAAAATACTGAGGGCTTATTGATGACCTAATGCCTTTCATTTTATAGAGAAGGAAATAGAGCCCAGAAGTATAGATACTATGTTCACTTCCTAAAGCTTTATCCTGACTTGAGCTTGAAATCTCAGATTTCAAATCCAGTATGAAAGCTTGCAGTATGCATTAGAATCTTAGATTAAATGAATATTTCCCTTTATTATCTCAGGCAATTCAAATACTCAGTCATACCCCTTTGATAAAGGCCTTGCAAGAAATGGTCGTTGTAGACAGGTGTTGCAATATTCTAGAGGTGATTCAGGTAACGTTCTAGTTGGATCATGTGATGACATATTCTGTTGATCATGGGGCACAAGATTATCAGAGCCGTATTCCAAGGATGCGACTCCAAAGAGTGTTAGGATGTTAGGCTCTGCTTGCTAGCCCCATATCCCGCTCGCAAAAGTTGGGAGAGATCTTACTTATTCTAACCAATGCAAATATCTTTAATAGTATTTATTTCACCACAGAAGAACATATTCAACATCATGCTACATTAAAATTTCTCTGGTTCAGCTCAGGATGATACTTGGCTTCTCCTAGCTGCCGGAAAATAGTGGACCCATGGTTTGGGTTTCTAAATTGCTATCTAACTGCAACTGGAGTGTATACACATGAGTAGTATAATATTAACAGCATCGCTAGAATATGCAATAAAATTTACAGCACACAAACGAAGATCACATTGTTTATGGTGAATTATTTTTTCAACCCTTATTGCAGTATATAACAGAAACAGAAAAACGCATAAATTGTAAGCATGCAGTTTTGTGAAACACACGTGTCAAAACCAAATTTAAGATACAAAGTGTTGCCATATGCTGAAATATTTCAAAGTAAGTTACAAATAGACAGAAAAACTAAGGTGTTTGGAGTGCTTATTACATTCTGGTTGCTAGGTTAAACACTTTACAGTTGGTATTTCATTGACTCCTCAGGACACCATTTAAGCAGATTTTGTGATTATATTCATTTTACATATGAGAAGCTTAAGCTGTAGAAAGCATAGGCCTGACTTTTATCGACATCACAGTTACTAAGTAGTGACATAAAGTGTTGAACATAGGTCAATTCTGGCTGAAGAACCTGGGTTCTTTACACAGAACACACAAGAAATGGTCGTTGTAGACAGGTGTTGCAGTATTCTAGAGATGATTCAGGTAACGTTCTAGTTGGATCATGTGATGACATATTCTGTTGATCATGGGGCACGAGATTATCAGGTAATGAGATTTTAGGCTCTGGAGATACACTGTGAGAAATGTATTTTTGATGAGAGAATCCATTTTAGAAACTTCAAATCACATTGTGTCTGCCTTCTGACCTATTTGATTAAGGAATTGGAGCCTGGCAAATCCTGTTGGGTGTAATTTAGCCCAAGAGGATGCTGAGGATCAGGACCAAAAGCTTTAGAAAAGGTTGCAGAGCAATGATTTGCAGGGGAGGGAAAGAGTTGAGAACAGTGGACTCCTCTCCAAGTATATGATGGGTAAAGAAGTCAGAATTTCCCAAATTTTATAGATGGTCTGTCAGCAATAATCACTAGACCAAAAATGTGTGAAATGAGAAGACTGTCACTGCACTTTTGAAAAGATTCTATGCAGAATATGAAATGAAATACAGTCGGCTGTCCATATATAGTGCTTCTACATCCATCAATTCAATCAATCTTGAACTGTGCTCACTGTGTGGTGGGATCATTCCTACCCCAAAGGTCAGCGTCATGCAATATACTCATGTAACAAAACTGTATGTGTACCCCTTGAGTCTAAAATAAAAGTTAAAGTTATTAAAAAGTATTCAGAAGAAAAACAATTAAAAATACAACAATAAAAATTATACAAATAACTAATATAGTACAGCTATTAAATAGCATTTACATTGTATTAGTATGACTACTCTAGAGATTATTTAACATGTGTGGGAAGATGAGATAGGTTATATGCAAATACTGTACCATTTTACATAAGGGGCTTGAAAATCTACAGATTTTGGTATCTGATGTGGTCTGAAACCAATACCTCCCCCCACCTCCATCTCCATGTCCTGTGAATATCAAGGAAGAATTGTATCTGTATGCTGGTAATTTAAATATGTGAAGTAGAAATAATAAAATGAAAAGCAGTTGAAATGTCTATGTCTAAAATGCGTTTAGCATGAATGACAGTCCACTGCAAATGAAACATAAGTAGTCCACTTTTACCAAGGCTATCTAAATAATACTTGCAAACAAAATAGATACAGTTGACATTTAAAAAGAAATGTCCTTTCTTGGGAATAAAATGCAGCATAAAACCATATTTAAAAATTGTTTTAAACTCTTCACACTCACATATTAGCGCAGAATGAGTTGTCTGTCATTCCAATCAACCACATTATATAAGTTTTTATGTGGTTTTAAAATCAGGTCCATAAGTTTATTGTAGACTTCTATATACTTCTACAGACTAGCAGAATGGTTTGTAAAATGCAATCATGCTTCAGTAGAATATTTGTTAATAAGGCCTTCATGCAGCTATAAGAAGACACTCCTTTTTTAATTAACCAGTTATCTATTATCGGATCTGTTAATTAAACCTCATTTGCTCTAAAGAACATGTGACCCTGATCCGTTGATAGAACATTGTGTTCACTGGTTGTTTCATTTTGCTCTTGACAAAGGACGAGACAGCCAGCTTCGTTTTATGTCAAAATGTTTATTAAGGTGGCAGTAGTGTCTATTTCCACAGGATAAGGCATATTCAGTGGTATACAATCAGTGGTGTAATTAGGGAATTTGTAAAACAGGCATTGTCCAGAGTGATCATTTATAAGAGAGCTAACAATGTCACGTGGGTTCTACAAGGAGACAAATGGCCTTTTTATTGCAAAAGTAATAAAAAATTGATTTTTTCTGGCCATTCTGCGTTGAAGAGTTTACCACTGTGAGCAACAGTTGCTCCAGAAAGTAAAATAAACTGTGGATTACTTTAAAGCATCTTTCTTTTTCAATGCTTTTATAAAATGCCTTTAATGTATAATTTATAGCTTATGTTCCTTTTAATTTAGAATTCCTTTATCCACCAGAAAGCAATACCATAATTAACATGATCAGACAGCTCCTGATACGTTACTAGTCCCTGGTTTTCATGGCAACACCTTGACCTTTGTAAAAATGGACAGCACTGACATTTTGTTATCCTTGTAAAGGAGGTGTAGATGTATATAGAGATGTCCAAAACTCATTATTTCAGAGAAATAGAATGAGAGCTGAGATATCTGTATTATGTGCCATTTTGTTATATTAACCAAACATATGGATCAAATTATTATGTCTAATGGGAGACAAATGCAATCTTCTTTCCTTGGATGGCTTTGGGCGAATGCGTCTGACTATTCAGATTAGAAAAGGTGTATTCCTGTCTTTTCTAAAATGTCATTTTCTTCAAATAGTATCCTCATCTAAAATGCGTATGTGTCTCCTGGACAACAGACAATAGCAATAAAATGTATTTATATAGGTATAAATATATTTATATATTTGAATTATATAAACCTTTGTTTGACCAGGTAAGTACCTATGCTCAGTACTTGAGACATCATAAGTATGAATAAAACAAAATCTATGCCCTCTATATAGAAATGTATGCATAATAATGAAGTATGGTTATTGATACTACACAAAGTACAGTGATAAGAAAACATCATAATAACTAACATATTAATATATTGAGTGTTTACTATATGCCATACCTTGGCTTAAGAGGTTATGAGTGTTAAAAAATGTGAAGTAGGTACGATTATGCTCACTTTAGGTAAACTGAAAGGTGCAGACTAGCCAACTTTCCCAAGGTCACCCAGCTAGTAGGTGATAGAGCTAGGAACTGAATCTAGGCAGCCAGACCTAAGTCTTGCTCTTTACAAATTATTACAAAATTCAAAGTGTTTAGAGGACACTTTCTTGAGCATTGTGCCATTTTATCATTACTCATTAAATTCTTCTTTTCATCAGCTTAATCTGCAGACAAGAAAACTAAAATTAAGACATCCCTTTGCCAAGGTTACACAGCCAGTATGTGGATTACAACCTGAGCCCAAGTCAAATTTCTAATCTTGTAAATTTACAAGCCTTCCAAACTCTCCATGTTTATTAAAAAGAATCTTTTAATTTGGAAATAATCGTTAGCAACTATCAGCTACAAGAAGTCTTACTTCTTGTGAAGTGTAGTTCTTGTGAAATACAAATATATGTTTTCATAATACATAGTGTAATTGAAGATAATGAATAACCAAATTTATCAGTCTTGCCCCTAGTCTTAGGCATATTTGTTGATTCAAGGGAATCAAAAATGTATATTAAAATAAATTGGTATTATCTCTAACATTGGGTACAAATTGTAACATATGTGACTCTGCTTTTGTTACTCCCAGAGTGCTTGCTATTAATTTAAAGGCTAATACATTTGTATAAATGTATAAAAGTGTATTTGGGTAAATCATGGCAGCATTTCTAAGAGCAAGTAGGCAAGGATGCAAATATGTTATGGAATATAAGAACTGTAGGAATTTGCGAATCTTAGTTGGCTTTTTAGCTATAGGATCCTCCTGCCTATTATTTGTGGTTTGTATAATAAACTGTTTGGAGTGCAGTATCCAACTTTTAAGGCTAAAATTCTTTATTGCCTGCTTATATGTAAATAATTATAGTTTTTCAGATTTACTCTGCATTATTTGAAAAAATAATAAACATGACTAAAACTTGATTAAGAAAGTTAATTTGAGGAATTGGTTTCTAGTTCTCAGAAATGGTTATAGGTTACTAGTTCTTCATGGAATGACCTAGTCATTTCTTAGTAAATAAGTATCTCATCGCTTTACTTGATGTTTTGCATTCTATCATACCCCCTTTCTTTTATTTACCTTTTTTTTTGAGATTAAGTCTCACTCTGTTGCCCAGGCTGGAGTGCAATGGCGCAATCTCGGCTCATTGCAACATCCACCTCCCAGGTTCAAGTCATTCTCCTGCCTCAGCCTTCCAAGTAGCTGTGATTACAGGCGCCCACCACCACGCCCAGCTAATTTTTGTATTTTTAGTAGAGACAGGGTTTCTCCATGTTGGCCAGACTGGTCTCAAACTCCTGAGTTCAGGTGATCCACCCACCTTGGCCTCCCAAAGTGCTGGGATTACAGGTGTGAACCACTGTGCCTGGCCCCCCTTTCTTATTATAGCAAAAAAAATCCAGTGTTTCTTTTATAGAGTCCCCTCTAACATTCTCAATCTAATATATATCTGTTGCTTACTACAATTTTGACATAATTCTTTAACAAGTTGAAATATCTTGCTCCTGTTTACATGTTTCAGAAAAAAAATAGTTTTCCACATGTGAGACTTTATATACTTAATTAGTGATGATTATTTATTTATGTATTTTAGTATATGAGAAACATACAAGTCAGGGAGGTTAAAAAAAGAAAGAAATATTTGCTTTTATGTTTCTTTTTTTTTTTCTTTTTTTCCCCAAAGAGGTTAGGACATTCTCTTAAGAGATTTATTTTAATTATTCTAAAAATGTTTTATTATAAGCTCAAGTTAGAAAACCAAATTATATGAAAATCATAACAATTCGAGATACTTGAAATCTTAGCCAAATAGTACCTTAGCAACCTTAGCTGAAGTTCCATTCACTTATCTGTTCATGAGGCAGCAAGAATAGAACCTGTGTTTATTTGCAACTGGTCTTGTAGCTTGATAGCAGGGAAAATATGAATGCCACGCAGAGAATGATTTTCTATTTTGTTCTTTCATCTTACACTTTGTGTTCTACTGAATCCCTCAGAGACTATTCTTATGCCATAGCAACACCTGCTGGGTGAGGGAAGTTGGAACAGCCACAACTGTTGCCTGCCAAACCTGTTTTCCTGATTGAATGGTACTGCATGCTCCCCATGTCCAATACCAAACCTTTTAGAGTTGCTACCCTCTAGGAACCTATTTCTCCCCATATGTTTCAAGTAATGAACAATGCCATTCTAATAAGATTTCCCCATTTCTTTCAAATATAGGCATTGTGTATGTGTGTATATGCACGGACATTTCCCCTTAAAACTTCCAAATGCACATGCTGTGATATTTTAACCTCATGTTTGTTTTTAATGTAGGTTTTCATCCTGTTCGATTGCTAGATTTGTAAACATTGTCAATCCTGGTTTGTTAGCATCTTCTGATTTATTATGGGTGAGGTACTTGAAAGTGTCTGTCAGTGTAAAAAAAGGCAGTTTTTATTTAGAGTGTGATAAGAGTTGTATTATGCTTATTCATATTATGGACAAAAACACTAGGCATACCATCTGGTGTGAAGATGTATTTATAAATAACTGCTTGTTTCATATATGAAACATTTACACACAGGACTGCAAGTAATACAAGTCTTAGAATATAGATCCACATGGACATTCTATCATAAGGCCAACTAGCCTTTCCTTTACTGCTGATTGAGGAAAGTCATGGAATGGACAGATTACTCAGTATTACCAAGTGCTGCCAATATTTTAGCGTATTATTTTTACCTCCTTGTATCGTTACTGTCTCCAAATCAAAGTCTAGTAGAAGTACTAACATTACAAAAATATATTGTTTCTTGGTGGATATTTAAAATTAAAAAAGAAAATAGTTCATATATGAAAAATGATCTCGAAATTTATATGCTTTAAAATTAAGCCTTGGATAATCAAGAGCTGATTATTAATCAATGGTTTTCTTACTTTGGTTGCTTAGTAACCTTGATTGGTGCTCCATCAATCAATCCACTTATTAAGCACCTCAAAAAAAAAAAAAAACCTTTAAAATATTACATGATGTGGGAGCTACTGAAGAAAACCCTGATGCTTACATCAGGACACTTTAGTTACATATGTAAGTGTACATTTCGTCATGACATATACAGAATAAATTGGACATGCTCTAATTCAGAGACATGGAAGATGAATAAAAATGCAGAAATCAGGAAAGACTAAATACAACATGAAATTTAAATTGGACCTTAAAGAACGTAACAATCATTGGATGTGCGGTCAAACTCATTCCTGAAGAGAAGAAAGGAAGGTTTGGGGTTTTGAATAAGTCAATTATGTTAAGCAGATGAAAAGACCAGCCTCAACTGAATAGAGAGCTTTCCACAGAAGCACTATGGCTTATTAAGGTTTGACAAATAAGATGGAAAACAAGCAGTGGGATTTAGACCTTCTGTTCTGGTAAATGGGAAACTACTGTAGCTATTTAAATAATATAGTGACAGGATTTTTAAGAAAGATTTAATTGAGAAATGGTAAATAATTTTTTTAGATGAAGAAGAGACATTAGTCAATCAGATCTTAGTAATTCATTTAAAAGGGGAAAGACAAGCCAGAAGGACGTGTAACAAGATAATATTATTATATTAACCTATGGCTCAGGCAAGTTCTGCATATTTTCAAACAACCACCACACACAAAAAAATTAGGTGCTGCATACTATATTACTCACCATGTTAACTTCACATTTTTATATACTAAGAATTTTTTCTAGTAAGTATCCAATAGCAACCTTTATTCCTTTAATAAGGAATGAGTTGTAGTTTAGCCATCTTCCATCAAACGGTTTGTTGCCAATCATGATCTCTAAAAGGAAGCAAATATCAGCAGGTCCATTAATAAATGAGGAATGTCTAGCATGTTGGATTTTTTTGGTCACCCTGAACATCTCGCAAACGCACATTATTGTGTTTTAAAAATTGGCAGGCAGTTATAATCATACTGGAAATGGGTCAACATATTAGTTTAAAAGGTATTATTCAGACTTGGAATGGAATTATTTTTAAATTGAATGAAATTCTCAAATTTGCCTTGTATCATTATATGAATATTTTCCAGTGGCCACTGTGTTCTTATAAATTTTGTATTTTAAGGCAATTCTTCCAAATCTCAGTGGTGTGTTCATATCAGCTGTGAGGTATATGGTAATTATAATATTTCAAATATTAATGTATGGAGGTTTTAAAATACATATTACAGTCATGACATTATTCTCGCTTACACTGAATGTACTTTCTTGAATGGAAGAGAAATGAGTGGAGTTACAACAAGCATACTGACAATTTCACTTAACCAGAGGCTTATCTTACTTATCCTATTGTGAGCTATCATTACTGATGTGCCATTGACAGTTGTTGCAAACGCAAATTATTTAGTTCTTTGCTTCTATGTAAAACTACTTTGTGACTTCTCAAAACTTCAAAATCTGAGTATATTCATGTGCATGTCTCATGCTTATGAAGCCAATCTGTAAATGTGCTAGCAAAGAAGAGATGGAGGA
Organism: Macaca thibetana thibetana; assembly: GCF_024542745.1. Taxonomy (NCBI): domain Eukaryota; kingdom Metazoa; phylum Chordata; class Mammalia; order Primates; family Cercopithecidae; genus Macaca; species Macaca thibetana. The sequence continues at coordinate 60,581,284 of NC_065584.1, forward strand.
CTGCTGACACAAACACTGAAACAGCACTCAAGTGTGACAGAATATCTTTCCTTTAAAACTGTGCTCTGAAATAAAGATGTTGCTTACCTTGGAGTCTCAATCAGATCACCAAAGATGAAACTCATCAAGTCTACAGCAATTTTTTAACCCATCTCTTGTTTTGAAGAAACGCACCTGTGTGCACACGCATACATACACACACACACACACAACACAGATTTGGTTCATTTGGATTATTTGCATTGACACATTTACTACTTACTTTAGTTGTACTTTTTTACATTTGTTTATATCTGGTCAGGATGAGAATTATTGAATTCTGTTCTCTAAGGGTAACTTTCATAAACACAGTATCTCTGAAGTTTTATTTATTTATATGTTAAATGTAGACTATACATTCTACTTGAGAACATACATATCTTTTATAAAGTACTTCCCTCCAAAATTCAGGTATAATTGAATTAGTGCCATGCTTATTTTAGGATTCTTGGAAATATGAGTCTGATTGTCTTTCGGAGGAAAATTCTATTTATTACTGAGCTTCTTATGATTCTTATATTGAAAGAAATATAGCTTTTTTTCAATATTTACTATTAAAGTACACTACAGTCATCTATTTTTTTTTTTTTTTTTTTTTTTTTTTTTGAGACGGAGTCTCACTCTGCCGCCCAGGCTGGGGTGCAGTGGCCGGATCTCAGCTCACTGCAAGCTCCGCCTCCCGGGTTTACGTCATTCTCCTGCCTCAGTTTCCCGAGTAGCTGGGACTACAGGCGCCTGCCACCTCGCCCGGCTAGTTTTTTGTAATTTTTAGTAGAGACGGGGTTTCACCGTGTTAGCCAGGATGGTCTGGATCTCCTGACCTCATGATCCGTCTCGGCCTCCCAAAGTGCTGGGATTATAGGCTTGAGCCACCGCGCCCGGCCTACAGTCATCTATTTAAACCAATAATTCCATAAAAAGCACATTCAGATGTCTTTGTTTCAGACAGCATGATATTTTTCCGCATAGTTCAAATGAACTAAACTTCTGCATTCTTTTTAAGCCATTTTCTAAGTAAAGAATAAAGATTAAATTTTCTCAGCTGCCTTCCCAATGAAGAAATGAAAATATTTTCTTTTTCTATATTTGCTTTATTTTACAGTCTGTGATCAGTGGAAAAGTTGACAGAAAAGCAATTTGTTCTAGTCGTTTGTCTATTTATTTACATTTGGAATGAGAAACTTTGGTGTCATATCATGTTTTTCCAGTTTCTCTGATTACATCTCCTACAGTAGCATTTCAGACAAAAAAATATCAAGGGCTGTGTATAGACTGTATGTTAGAGAATGTATCTGCATTTTTTAGGAGTGAATTTTTCTTTTTTCTTGTGTGTGTGTGTGTGTGTGTGTGTGAGAGAGAGCAACATGGCTGTTTATTTCACCTGGGTACAGGCGGGCTGAGTCCGAAAAGAGAGTCAGCAAAGGGAGATAAGGGTGGGGCCGTTTTATAGGATGTGGGTAGGTAAAGGAAAATTACAGTCAAAGGGGGGTTGTTCTCTGGTGGGCAGGAGTGGGGGTCACAAGGTGCTCAGTGGGGGAGCTTTTTGAGCCAGGATGAGCCAGAAAAAGGAATTTCACAAGATATCATCGCTTAAGGCAAGGACCGGCCATTTTCACTTCTTTTGTGGTGGAATGTCATCAGTTAAGGCGAGGCAGGGCATTTGCATTTCTTTTGTGATTCTTCAGTTACTTCAGGCCATCTGGGCATATATACGTGCAAGTCACAGGGGATGCGATGGCTTGGCTTGGGCTCAGAGGCCTGACATTACTGCCTCCTTATATTAATAAGAAAAATAAAACAAAATAGTGTTGAAGTGTTGGGGTGGCGAAAATTTTTGGGGGGTGGTGTGGAGAGAGAATGGGCGATGTTTCTCAGGGCTGCTTCAAGCGGGATTAGGGGCGGTGTGGGAACCTAGAGTGGGAGAGACTAAGCTGAAGGAAGATTTTGTAGTAAGGGGTGATATTGTGGGGTCATTAGAAAAAACATTTGTCGTATTGAATGATTGGTGATGGCCTGGATGCAGTTTTGTATGAATTGAAAAACTAAATGGAAGACACAAGGTAAGAGAAGGAGAAAAAACAGGTATGGAAGGACTAAGAATTGGGAGGACCTAGGACATCTAATTAGAGAGTGCCCAAGGAGGTTCAGCATAGCCTTGCCAGCAAACATTATTTATTTACTTTAAAAGGGAATTTAGAGTGGCGGTTTGGGATAGCCCTAGGAGATATCAGCTGTGATGGCTTGGAGAAACAGTGTAAACTGGCAGTGTACACATGAGCAGGGCATTTATGAGTAGTTGAGAACGGTGAATAGGAGTATGACTAGACAGAAGACAGTAGGGATGAAAGTTTTTTGGGGTGCAGTCTAAGTTGATCTGGTGTCTGGAATGAGACTGGGACCTAATAAAAAGGAGTGTCCACACAGGAGCTCAAATGGGCTGTAACCTGTAGCATTCCGAGGACAGGCCTGAATTCTGAGAAAGGAAAGTGGTAAAAGTATTGTCTAGTCCTTTTTAAGTTGGTGACTGAGCTTGGTGAGGTGTGTTTTTAAAAGACTATTAGTCTGTTCTACCTTTCCTGAAGATTGAGGACGGTAAAGGATATAAAGGTTTCACTGAATTCTAAGAGCCTGAGAAACTGCTTGGGTGATTTGACTATTAAAGGCTGGTCCATTATCAGACTGTATAGAGGCAGGAAGGCCAAACCAAGGAATTATGTCTGAAATGACCGCGGTGGCCTCCTCAGACTCTGTGGGAAAGGCCTCTACCCATCCAGTGAAAGTGTCTACCCAGACTAAGAGATATTTTAGTTTTCTGACTCGGGGCATGTGAGTAAAGTCAATTTGGCAGTCCTGGGCAGGGGCAAATCCTCGAGCTTGATGTGTAGGGAAGGGAGGGGGCCTGCACAATCCCTGAGGGGTAGTAGAATAGCAGATAGAACACTGAGACGTGATCTCCTTGAGGATAGATTTCTAGGATGGAAAGGAAATGAGAGGTTCTAAGAGACGGGCTACTGGCTTGTAACCTACATGGAAGAGGTTCTGAAATGACGACAGAATAGAATGGGCCTGTGAGGATGGAAGGAGATATTTTCCTTGGTCTAAGAACCATTTGCCTTGTGTGGGAAGAGATTGATAGGTGGAAGTTTCAGCGGGGAAGTAGGTGGGAGTGGCCAAAGAGAAGAAGGAAAACTGCCTTGAGGGATAGAAGTTGGAAGCTAGCTGCTTTTTTAGCTAACTTATCAGCATAAGCATTGTCCTGAGTGATGGCATCTGATGCCTTTTGATGGCTACTGTTTTAGCTACATTATCAGCATAAGTGTTGTCTTGAGCGATGGTTGGGGGAAGAAAATAGATTTTGGAAGTTATGAGAACTCTAGAGAGTTGAGCATAGTTTGTGATTTTTAGGGCCTCTAACAGTATTAAAGCAGTGGCAGCCGCTGTGCGCAGATATGAGGGCTAGGCTAAAACAGTAAGGTCATTTGGACAGAAAGGTTACAGGACACGGTCCCGGCTCTTGTATAAGAATTCTGACTGCACTAACCATGTCTAGGAAGGAAAGGTGTTGTTGTTTTGTGAAGGGGTTGGGATTTGGGAGATCAATCGGACACGATCGGCGGGGAGAGCACGTGTGTTTTTATGAAGAATTATGCCGAGGTAGGTAACGGATGGTGAAGAAATTTGAGCTTTGGAGGGGGATACCCAATATCCTTTGGAGAATAAATGCTGAAGGAGCAGAAGTGTGTCTTGTTGAGAAGATTCAAAGGAGGGGCTACAAAGAAGAAGGTCATCAATATATTGAATAAGGTGAGAAGCAGAGAGGTGGAAAGAAAGTAAATCATGGGAAAGAGCTTGACTGAAGTAATGAGGGCTGTCCCTGAAACCTTGTGGCAGCACAGCCCAGGTAAGCTGCTGGGACTGATGGGTGTCAGGGTCAGTCCAGGTGAAAGCAAAGAGAGGCTGGGACTAGGGGTGTAAAGGAATAGTAAAGAAAGTATGTTTGAGATCCAGAACAGAATAATGGGTTGTGGAGGAAGGTATTGAGGATAGGAGAGTATATGGGTTTGGCACTACAGGGTGGATAGGCAAGACAATTTGGTTGATAAGGTGCAGATCTTGAACTAACCTGTAAGCCTTGTCTGGTTTTAGGACAGGCAAAATAGGGGAATTGTAAGGGGAGTTTACAGGCTTTAAAAGGCCATGCTGTAGTAGGCAAGTGATAACAGGCTTTAATCCTTTTAAAGCATGTGGCAGGATGGGATATTGGCGTTGAGTGGGGTAAGGGTGATTAGGTTTTAATGAGATGGTAAGGGGTGCATGATCAGTCGCCAAGGAGGGAGTAGAGGAGGAGTGAATTTTTCTAGCAAGTACATTGCATAAGTGTGGATCTTACATGGTATAGACATTTCAAATATTTATGCTAAATTTGATATGTTTTCATTATGAGACAATTTTTTTAAAAAAATAATTTGATTTAAGACCTAAAAACCAAATGATAAAATTAAATTTCATGTCTTCAAATTGCCTCTTTCCTCTGTGTTATTTTAAAATAATTCATAACTTATCTATTCAAATATTTAAATGAAAGAAAAAAGAAAACTGGAAGAATCTTTTCTTGACTTCTTTAACTTTTTCACACACCCACACATCTCCAGATCTGCATCAGAAATATATTCTAACAATGTATTTTGCATAAGATTATGCTACTTGTATGAGCTACTAATTGTAGAATTACTATATTTCATTATTATTTATCACATTTCTTCCAAAATACACGATTCATATCGATTATGTTTATCTCTATTATCTATTATTTGATAGCTTTTTATTTTCCTATGTTCCTACCATCTTCTGCTCTGCCTTTCTTTCTTTCTCAATTATTTCACAACTTTCTTATCTGTGCCAAGCAGGAAAGCAAGACCCTAGACTTTAGAGACAGCTTAAGGCTCTGTGCCTTTAAGGAGCTGCCTAGTCAGGGATATAAACATAGAAGAAAATACAGGACAAAGTCACAAGGACAAGTTAAATGGGTAAAACATACAATGTAGTATGTAGTCAGGAAGAATAAGTAACCAGGTCAGCCTGGGGTTACAAAAGGAATAAGATTTGAACTGAGTTTCAACACATGGGGCAGACAGAGGGTGCTAGAAGACAGCAAGAGCCAGACGCTCTGACCATGGAAAAGAACTCCTCGTTCAAGGGCTCAGAGGTGAACTAGTCGGTGAAACTTCAGTAAAGGAGTGTTAACAGGAGTTAGTGATTTTAGAAAAGCATTTCTCAGTCTATGTTTTCAGAGTATCATTTCCAGAGTGAAACATTTGTGTTACTAAAATGTGAAGTTTTCATTGAATAAGTTTTGGGAAATAGATTGAATTAACATTTTTAAATTTTCTGGGCTTCTTGGGCCCTGTAATATGTTAATATGTACTATATATATTGTTTAAACAGTAAAAAAAAAAGAGGGAAATAAAGAAAATAAAATTTATCAGTAATCCCACACTCAGAGAGAACCACTCTTAGTGTTTTGGTATAGTTCTTTCTAGGATTTCTTTTCCTCTAGACTTTTCCCTATGTAAGTCTCCTCTTCCCTGAATTGGTGCCCAATTACCTTGCTACTTAATGTACATATTCTGTGTAAAATTTTGTACTCTATTTCTGTATGTGAGAGATGGTGTGCTAGATGATAACAATATAAAGACAGAGCATGTATGTACAGCCTACCCTTCAAGAAGCTTCCTGTTAACACTCATTGAAATTTTTTTTAAAAAAAATTTATTGTATATATTTGAGGATTGCAACATATTATGGGATACATATGGATAGTAAAATGGTTACTATAGTGAAGTAAGTTAACATATTCATCATCTCGCATAGTTACTTCTGTGTGTGTGTGTGTGTGTGTGAGCCAAGAGCAGCTAATACCTAGTTATTTAATATATAAAAATTAGATATAACTGTTTATACTGCACAGTGACATGTTTTACACACTGAATAGTAGTGGTTATAGCTATTTATACTACTTGCTAACATGCTTTTCCCACTTAATATAAATGCCTTATCAATATATAGGTCTATTGCATCATCATTTAAAAAGACTGTGTCATATTCTATTTTTCAACTATTTTATGATTTAACAACTCCGTTAAGCTGTTTTCAGGTTGTTTTTTAAACTAAACCAGTGTTGTGACAAGCACTCTCATCTAGGATTGTAGTCTTCATAGTGACATGAACAAAACTGTTTATGATGATAAAGCTTAGACAGGGCAGCAGGAAGCCTGGAAGATGAGGCTAGTGACAGAGAGACCACTTAGGATGCTGTCACAAGAGGATAAAATGATGACTTCTACTGAGAAAACTGCCTATGGCCATGAAAAGAAACAGGCAGATATGAGACATAGTTTCAAATAAAGAAACAACAAGATTTGATGGCTGTTTTGAAGTGGTGAACAAGAGGAAATGGTGAAACATAATATTGTATGGTTTTCAATTAACAGATGGAATCTGTTGAAATTAAGTATTAACCAAGTCAAGAAATAAAATAGTGTTTAGGTTTGAAAGACTTTTGGAATATAAAGACAGGCTGCAATTATGAGCCATTGGAATAAAGTTATAATTTGTTATTATCAACACAGAGAGAAATCTATGAGAACAAATGAGATCTCTCAACAGAAAAAATTATAGGAACAATTAAGAGAGTTGAGTAATTCTAAGGGATAGAAAATTTAGTGGGGACAGAGAGATAGAGAAGCATATAACAGCTTTGAGAATTATAGTTTTTTGGCCAGGAGAGTTGTAGGGAAAGGTTAACCCTGACTTCTAGATTTAAAATTTATTTATTTATTTATTTTTGAGATGGAGTTTCCCTCTGTCACACAGGCTGGAGTGCAGTGGTGCGATCTTGGTTCACTGCAGCCTCCACCTCCCGAGTTCAAACGATTCTCCTGCCTGAGCCCCTGAGCCTCCAGAGTAGCTGGGACTCCAGGTGCACACTGCCATAACCGGCTAATTTTTTTTTTTTTTTTTTTGTATTTTTAGTAGAGACGGGGTTTACCGTGTTGGCCAAGATGGTCTTGATCTCCTGACAGTGTGATCTCCTGCGGCCCTCCTCGGCCGCCCAAAGTACTGGAATTATAGGCGTGAGCCACAACATCTGGCCTAGGAAGAGATAGATATTAAATAATATTTTAGCTAGATTTTGCTATTTTGTAAAACCTGGGCTAATTTATCTAAAAATCAATTTTTGTGTTATTGAGATTAAAATTGAGGTTTATATTTCTGTAACTTTAATTCGGCAGGGAGGAAAGTTTATCTAAATACATGAAAAACATAAACAAATTTTAAAAGGGATATTTGAACTATTTAGCATGATAACATTTTTAAAAATTATAGCTAGTCAAGAATCTATTGTGATTTGAATGGTCTAATGTAATAAGTTGTTTAAATATCCATTTTATTAAGTTAGGAAGTAAGCACTATCTTTTGACACCACTTCTCTTTTTAACTTTTTACTATTCATGTAATCAGAACATCATTAACGTTGAGGCTAATAAAGTACAAATTCTTAGTTTCAAAAATGGTAAGGTCAAGCACAGTGGTTCACGCCTGTAATCCTAGCACTTTGGGAGACTGAGGAAGGTGATCACCTAAGATCAGGAGTTTGAGACCAGCCTGGTCAACATGGTGAAACCCTGTCTCTACTAAACATACGAAAAAATTAGCTGGGTGTGGTGGTGCACACCTGTAATCCCAGCTACTCAGGAGGCTGAGGCAGAACAATCACTTGAACCTGGGACATGGAGGTTGCACTGAGTGGAGATTGCGCCACTGCACCCCAGCCTGGAAAACAGAGCAAGACTATCTCAAAACAACCACCACCACCAAAGGTAAAATTAATACAGACAGTGTTTTTGGTTGGCCAAGATCATGTAGCTTGTTTTTGGAACAGATATGGATTGTATATTTCAAGTAATAACACTCTTTAAAGTTATACATTTTTTCATTTATTTTTCACAGATTTATCTAAATTTGGATATTTATTTTAGGGTTGGTATATCTTATAAGCAGTTTTGACATATGAAAAATATTCAGATACAGATAATTGATCAACGTAGTTATTTAAGAAATATAGACGTTGGCCTTATCCACTGTGATAGCAGTAATAAATGACTAAATAAATAAGATGATAAAAGATAGATAAGATAATTTGCAAAATACTTACTGTATATTCCCTCACATTCATCTTGAGTCTTTCATATTTGAAACAGTGACCAAACGACAGGCAGGGATTTTGTCCAATTTGTCACGAGCATGAAGAGAGGAGTCTATTGCGAACACTCAAAAGTTATTAATTCCAGATACCATTGTTTATTGAGCCTGCTTCAGTATTCATATTTATACATTAGCTACCTACTATAAATTAGTTTTTGTTTGTATTCTGTTCAAATTGAAGTATTTATTGTCTCTTATTCTCAATGTTCTTAATTGTTTATTTTAATATTAAATATCTGGTCCTTAATATTATCAAGGGGGTTTAAATGAAAACATAAAATACTTAATTGCGCCTGTCACATAGTAGGGGGATAATAAATGTTAAATGCTGAGGTTATTCTGCACCCTTTCTCATGGAGGGTGAGTAAGTATCATAGTTCCATTCCAGTCCCATTGTTACAGTATGCTGCTTAGATTTTAATTACATCATTCACTTTGAAAAGAACAAATACTTTGCCAAAATTATTTAATTGTTTCTATATACCAGAACAAATTATTTAGCCATTTGGGTTTATAAAATGAAGCCATTTTAAACATGTATTTTGTTAATGTCAATTTCTAGGATGTATATATCTACTTCAAAACGATGGTGGTTAATATTTCATATTGTTTAAATTCTAAGATGTTATGCATTATGTAATTTGTTTTTTAAACAATAAGTAAGTGAAGGAATTAAATTAAAAAGTGAATTGAAGATATTTGAATAGGAAGATAGTTGTCATATCACTTTGAACTTGAATTTATTTGTCTCTATAATAAGGGCAACAACATTTCAAAATTAGTTGAAAAATAATTTTAAACGTAACTATGTTTGGTTTTGTACCTGGACACTGGGGCATAATCAAACTAAAAGGAAGAATAAAACCTTTCACTTTTCATTCATGTGCAGTACTACTTCCAAAGGGAACAGATAACATTTATCAGAAGGATAGAATTATTCATGTTTCTGGTTATTTGTATTTATAGCATTCTATTTAGCTTGCCCTTTTTTGATAGATGTTCTACTGCACAAATGCATTTGAAATCATATACAATTATAAAAGAAATAAGAATCTTCCAGTGGAACTAGTGATAATGTTTGTAAGAAAGATCATTGTATAGTACTTCCCTCATATCACTTAATGCTTTTCACTGAATTCTAACCTAAATATATTTCAGCACAATAAAGTAAGTTACAGTAAAATCAATCTAACTTTTCATAAATATCTGCTGTAAATCAGAAACTAGCTTTACTTGAGAAAAATTATAATTCTTATATTCATTGAAATATATTTTGAAGATTTAATTAAAATTAACTTTGTAGAAATATTGGCAACATTATGGCAAACTATTTACAATGACATCAAAATATTATGAAGTGAAATAATAAGAAATTCAAATATCACAAAAAATTAAAAGTCCAAAAATGGAGAATAGAATGGATTGTCAAATTGCTTGATTTTACTCCCACTAGGGAAAAAAAACAAATCTTAAATCTTAGCAATTTGGCAAGTTTTAAACCAGTCAAATCTTATGATTTTAGATCAGAGGTTTCTCTTTTTCCCTTTCTGACTACTTGCACTTACTGTGACTGCTAAGTCTACACAGCTGAATGCTACTCTCCTATGAAATGCAAATGTTAAAGCCCCAGTTAATGACTAATTATTACAGGTCATTGAGAAGATTATTTTTATGTTGACCATTCATTTTTCAATTGAATGCCTTATTTATTTTGCTAATGTTTGAAGTCCTCATTTTAAAATATACAGTGAAAACAATCAAGAATGATTTTAAGTGAGAGTATATTCCATTTATTCCCAAGGTTTTTGAGCATCCGAATTGTCACATTTCTTCCACCAGCAGAAATTGTTTCCTTATGATTTTCTGTATCTGAATATGCTTTACCAGTTTATACTAACCTTGAAAAATTTTCTTTTTCCCATTTCAAGTTCCACCCAATCTGACTGTTCCACAGGAAAAATCACCATTGGTCACCAGAGAAGGAGACACAATAGAACTGCAATGTCAAGTAACTGGCAAACCTAAACCAATCATCCTTTGGTCTAGAGCGGATAAAGAAGTTGCAATGCCTGATGGATCAATGCAAATGGAGAGTTATGATGGAACACTGAGGATTGTGAATGTGTCTAGGGAAATGTCAGGAATGTACAGATGTCAGACCAGCCAATACAATGGATTTAACGTGAAACCAAGGGAAGCCTTGGTGCAGCTCATCGTTCAGTGTAAGTAAATTCCCTTTTATGCATTTCCATGTGGGGACAAGGGAAGAATTGTTACCATTATTCTACTAGTAATATGAGGTGATTTTTGTAATGGGATTGAATGAACTATTTCTACATTAATGATACCCAATTTAAACTGTAATCTACCCTAAATCTGCTTTTTGCATGAGTTTATACACACTAATAGTGTTTTTTTTTTTTTGTGTGTGTGTGTGTGTGTGTGTGTGTATGATAAGTATGATGATGTTATCTGGTTAGTTAATGCCAAATAATCAACAAATCTAATGGTGAGAAACTGTCCATGTGCAATAAGCAAAGTGGAAACTGGAAGTAATTGCTAATTCAGGTTGTAATACATGTTTGTTTTCACAGTCCATGTTTTTACTTCAGGCAATTGCATGTCCTTTTCCCAAATTATCTACCTATTTCAAGCATCTCTTTGCTTAAATTTTGGAGATCTAATAATTGAAATTTTATATTTGCATACCTGAAGTTGTAACAGTGAATTACATAATTATCTAGTAATATAGTGATAATTCAGGAAAGTCTTAGATGCTGAATTTTTGCCTGATTTAATCTTAGCAGGTAATTGTTTTACTCTGAGAACTGAATAAGATACATTTTTAACTATTTTTCTATTTTTACTGAAATCACAGTTATAGTTCTAATTAAAAATATAGATATTATGGACTTTACATTTACTTTTAGCATTAAAACCACCTAAATCTACACACTTAAGGGTCAAGAAAATGCACCAGTGTTACTATTGTTTGGTTTTTACAGAATGCCCTGGTAACTGGGCTGCCCAATGGTAAAGACACTGCTGAAAGAGAAGAAAACGAAACATAGTCTACTCAGTTTCTAATAGTTCTACTGCAAATTTTAGTTGATATACTATTTGTTAAATATATGGCATAAAGTTTTCATTAAACAGATGAATTAGGTTAAAACCATGCACATCAGTAAACAATGTCATTTTTATCTAACTCTTTTGTAACTCAGGAACTTGAAAATAGAATTTAGTCCAAGAATGTCTATTTTTATATTAGACTTAAAGTTGTTGGCAGAATGAATTAACTATTTTATATTTTAGAGAATAATGAAAGTATGAAAATATGCGTGGAACTGCTTAGCTACAAATGTATTTGTGTATGAGATATGAGTGTGGGGTGAGAGACAAGGTTCTGGGTGCTGCGTAACCATTCCCTGCCCCTCTCCTATAGAAACTCAGATTCCAGTTATGCTATTTGTCCTATAAATATGCAAACTGATATTTGCAAACAAATGACAAATAACTTGGCTTGATTTCTAATTGATTATGAGTTTTTTTCTCCAAATAAGGTAGGTTTTCAATGTCAGGTTCCATTCGGCAATGGAATATTGCCTTTTTCTCACTGGTCTCTATACTCATGACAGTCTGTTCATGGGTATGAGGATCATGTGAAAACAGGTTTCTGAAAAAAGGAAAAGAGAGAGAAACTGCTTCCCATTTTCTAAAAAAAAAAAAAAAAAAAAAAAAAAAAAAAAAAAAAAAAAAAAAAAAAAGATACCTTAAGTGACCACAAAGGAATTTGATATACTTTGGAACACTTCAATCTTGTTGGTAAGCACAGAATTCTGAGCTGCTTCGAGTTATGCACAAAGCTTCAGTGTTCCTGCAGCTATTAGTGCAATTAGTTTTCACTCTGCTCACTCCTTTCTGCAGAGGCTCTGATGCTAATAAAAGCTACAGAACCCAGATGGCTCTAGAGAACTTTAAATTAAAGTTTCAAGAAATCAGAATCTCCGTTCTCCATAGAATATACTTAAATCCGGAATTTTATTGATTAACTAAATTTCCTGTTTTTTCCTTTTTCCTGCCTCTTAATTAGTCCCCTAGAAAATAAATTCAGCATAAGATTTTAAAATTCAACTTTATAATAGGAATGACAATTAACAGTGGCACAGTTGTCTAGTGTGACAGGGATGAACATAATTGAATAAAAAATACCGATAGACACAGGCAAAGTTTAGTTATTTTAACATGGGTAAGATGATACAATTTATCTGCATCCCAAGGTGACTTCCTGGAGCAGGGGGTATAATCCAACAGCATTTCCTCTCAGAGGCAAACTTCCCTGGCCTGCCCAGGAAGGCAACCGAATGCAGGCAATCTTGCCAGCTCTAGGTGAGGATCATGTTATCATGGCTTTCAAGGACCTTGCTTCCATATATTTCCAACTCTTCTGAAGAACCTGGTACAACATGGTAATTTTCCAGGTACAAATAACTGGTAACAACTCCAGAATATTCCTGAGTACATCAAAGGTTCATTTTCCAGACATATATTCTCTGCCAGCAGATCTTGCCTACATGCCTATCTAAGGCTTATTCTTGCAAAACTAATAGTATAGGAATTCAGATAATGTTTTTAAATTGATAAACAGTCTAACTTTTATAGTCATTTTTTTAAGAGACAGGGTTTCACTCTGTTGCCCAGGCTGAACTACAGTGGCATGATTATAGCTTACTGCAGCTTTGCTCAGTAAAATCGGGCTCAACCGATGCTTTCACCTCAGCTTTCCGAGTAGCTGAGACTACAGGTGTGCACCTCCATACCTGGCTAATTTTTAAATTTTGTGTAGAGACGGGGTCTTGCTATGTTGCTCAGGCTTGTCTCTAACACCTGACTTCAAGTGATCTTCCTGCCTCGGCCTCCCAAAATGTTGAGACTACAGGTATGAGTCACCATGTTCATCCTGATTTTTTTTTTAATTTGAAAATAATTTATCATTTGCTTAACTTGGATACCTGTGCTACATGTAAGAAATATTAATATGTAATATTAAAACTAAGTTATATCATACATATGTGAACATACATATGTATACATATATATATATTTTTTGTATCATCCTTAGCAATTAAGTCTATCAATGCAGATAACAAGCTATGCTTTATATATTTTGTATTCCCAGCATAATATATTTTACATTATAGCTGTTCAGTAAATTTGTTGAGTAAATATAAGTTTACTCAACAGTAAATTTATTGTGTAAACACAACACACAAAAAGTTCATGCCTGGTTTGTTAGTCTATTGTTGCATTGCTATAAAGAAATACCTAAGACTGGGTACTTTATAAAGAAAAGAGGTTTAATTGGCTTACAGTTTTGCAGGCTGTATAGGAAGCATGATGCTGATATCTGCTTCTGGGTAGGCTTCTGGAAGCTTACAATCATGGCAGAAGGTGAAGTGGGAGCTTGCACCAGAACAGGGGCAAGAGAGTAACCTGGGATTCGCTACACATTTTTAAATGAATACATCTCACGAGAATTCACACTATCCTATTGCAATGACAGTACCAAGGGGGAATGGTGTTTAACCCATTCATGAGAAATCTCACACCAAGATCCAATCACTTATCACCAGGCCTCACTTCCAACACTGAGGATTACATTTCAGTATGACATTTGGGCAGGGACACAGATCCAAACCATATCACCTGTTTCTTTATTACTTAAGTTTCAGGGGTAGCTGAGGATTTGCTGCATACAGATTTCTTCCTTAAGATGTTTATTACATTGGTTAATTCTGGAACTGCCTATTTTACACACGAGCACACACACGTTTATGTATAATTTTATCTTTTAAGACATAAAATAATGTAAAAGAGGTGGCAATAATAAATAAGATAGAAAAAATCTAGTATTTTCAAGACATTTTTTACTTGCTTAGTTTTACTTGCATCCAACTAAACAATAACCACTCAAAAAAACTAAAGGAGCACAGAATGAATTGTATATAGGACATCAATGAGTGAAGGGCATCCATCCCTAAAAGGAAATAGTACATATATATATTTCTAAATAATATAAATAATGGAACCATCCACTTACGGGTCTAAATATCCAAATGAGGTTTATTCTTAGCTAATGTTATGCTTAAAAGGAAGCAATATAATTTACAAAATTATAAAGTTTATACAAACTTTTCAAATTATTTACTCTCACTAATTAATTTGCCTCTTGTTAAAATTTGTACAAAATGAAGGACAGAAGCCTAGAGATATTTTAGACCCTTCTATATCCTGTTAAGAGTAACATAGTCACAACAACGAAACAGTTTGATTAATTCTTGTTCACATTGCTAATTTGTAGAAAGCAAAAGGTTTTTTCTTTATGACTTTTAACTTCTACAATTGTCAGTTACCACACAGTTTATCGACCAGAGTATGAAGTTGAAAATATAAGTTTTTTGAAACAAAAATATTTTAAAATTAAACTTAAAAGGTTTTTCTGGGTAAAACTTTTAATAACATTAAAAAATTTTATCCATTGTTTAATTTATTCCCATTTTTTGGAATGGTAATATGATTTTTTTTTAAGTATTTGACTCATTTTTATTTGAAGCAGCATTAGAATAGCATAATTGAAAATAAAGGTATTACATATATTAATTTATTCATAGTATTTAAAAATCACAGTATGTATAGAGCTTACCAAACACAACTGAAACAACTTTCTTTTTTTTCCTCTTTTTTTTTTCTTTTTGAGACGGAGTTTCATTCTCGTTGCCCAGGCTGGGGTGCAGTGGCATGATCTCGGCTCACCACAACTTCCGCCTCCCTGGTTCAAGCAATTCTCCTACTTCAGCCTCCCGAGTAGCTTGGATTACATGCATGTGCCACCATGATCAGCTACTTTTGTATTTTTAGTAGACATGGGGTTTTTCCATTTTGGTCAGGCTGGTCTCCAACTCCTGACCTCAGGTGATCCACCCGCCTCGGCCTCCCAAAGTGTTGGGATTTGACAGGTGTGAGTCACTGCGCCCAGTCAAGTAAAATAACTTTCTAAACAAAGTACCTGATTGTTTGAATATTAATTAAACAAAAGTTCCATTGAATTTTCAAATATATATGTTAAATGAGAAACCAGGATATGCGGGCAAGCAGGTGGCTCATACTTGTAATCCCAGCGCTTTGGGAGACTGAGGTGGGTGGATCACGAGGTCAAGAGATTAAGACCATCCTGGTCAACATGGTGAAACCCCATCTCTATTAAAAATACAAAAATTAGCTGGACGTGGTGGTGTGCGCCTGTAGTCCCAGCTACTCGGGAGGCTTAGGAGAATTGCTTGAACCCAGGAGGTGGAGGTTGCAGTGAGCCGAGATCTCGCCACTGCACTCAAGCATGAGTGACAGGGCGAGACTCATCTCAAACAAAACAAAACAAAACAAAATAAAGCAAAAACAAGATACAGGATATGCTTATTGTCTTCCTAAAAGAAAGTATTGTTTTTCATATCTGTATTATATAACTATATTTACACTTATAAAATTATATGCTATAATTTTAATTTGATAAACTATACATTTTATTTTTAATATAAGCTGTCCTTTAGTTTCATCTCAAAGCACTATTCAAGTCTTTTAGTAACGTGAGTATATTTCAAAGTATAATTCCTTGAAAATTAACTGGAGAATATATTGCATTGAATGTTACTTTTGCTGTTAAGTCTCCACCATGGATATGCACATTTGTTGTACCTTCAACTAATGACATGATATTTCTGTTAAGAGGTATAAAATATATACTGAAAACCAAAGACAGATGTTAGCGTTAGACTGTGTTAAATAACTGCCTTTTACCTAATTCCAAATCTAATTAATACACCCCTTATAATTTGTATTTTCCAAACGAAGAAAAATTATGAAAGAAAATAATCAGGACTGTTGATAAACCGATGTTCCTCACCTGTTTCAGTTTCCAAAGCAAGACCAAATTAGGTGAAGGAGAGAAAGCCAGAGATCAAGGTTTTATTTTTGAGGCTTTTTCTCAAGAAATCTAATGAAGAGAGTATGCCAGTTACTTTTAATCAAAATGAATATTCAACAAAAGCAAAATCTCATGAACCTTGCAAAGAAAAAGAAAATTAAAGATAGATTGGAAAGTGCTCTAACACATATGCTCACTATTGTTAGACAACTTACTGAGTAATGTTCTGTAGTGTTGACATAGATAGAATTAGTGTACTGAGGTAATATAACAATTTTGTGATTTTTTCAAAGCAAAATTATTCTGGAAATATCAGTGTGACTAGGGATTAATCTAAAACTTATATCAAAGACAAGGTAATTACTGATAAAAGAGGAAATACAAGAGGATCTAGGCCAGGCAAAAAGGCTATCCAAAAATTTTACAAATGAATAAATGAATTTTTAATTTATTAAGAGGGTAATAATGACCTTCAGCTCAGTAGCCTGAACAAGTTTTACTTGTCCAGGTCTGTTTCTTATTTTCTGTAATAATTCAGTCCATCTCTTCTCAGTCTCATAAGCATGGTAATTGAATGTTGCCTCTCTGGCTAGGCTTTTATGCTCCTCTTCTGTTTATAACAATTCTTCCAATCTTTTTGCCATTTAAGTCCTAGCTAAGTCGCACCCCTCTATATTGCCTCTTGATGATGATGAAAGATCTTTATTGATAGCTCCATGGACACTAGCCTTAGTATGTAGAAGACAATTTAGAGCTTCAAAGTAAAACTTCATTTTGAAGATACACATTAGATGATATGTTTCTTTCAAAATCACTAGGTTTTATTTCAGTATTGCCTTTCTCAGAACTATCCTGTAATATTGGCTATACAGATAGTTGAGAAATAATTCTAATGGTTTTGTATGTTTACACTGAACTGTTATTATCTAATTGTATTTATTTCTTAATACCAAAGTGACTTGGTTCTAACAGCCTTTAGTTTCCTTCCATAATATAAATTTATACTCAAAATTTGAAGACTTACCTTTGAGATTATTCCAAAGACTCTAGTAGAAACATTAAGGTAAGTTCAAAGTTATTTTCCAAATGTACTTAAAGATGGAGTACATTGCATATATATATATATATAAAAAATATCTTCAGATACAGCAATTGACTACACATTATCTGAAAAGAAGATCAGTTTATCAAGTATGTGGCTCATGTAAGGAAAATAAGTGCATAGTTTATTTTTCTGGTTTCTTCTCTGCTGCTGTCTTAATGTAAGTACAACCAAAATTTAACGTTTAGAAAAGTGTATGGATTAAAATTTTTATTTTTCAGAATCTATGCAAAGAAGTGTGAGAGTGACCAGGTAGTTTTAACAGAATGATTAAAGGTACAAATTAAGCCAGGCAAGACTTATTTTTATTGGTATTGTCAGCTAGGTACTTCTGTCCACGCCAACTATGCAAAATGAATTCAACTGGATAATATCATTATATCATTTCCATAATACCTTAAGGCCTGGGATATTTTCTTCCATTGAAACCCTTCAGATATGTGATTAAGTTAAATTTATTTTATAGGTTCCCCCCGCCCCCCGCCATTTTTTGAGACAGGGTTTCTCTCTTACCCAAGCTGGATTGCAGTAGCACAATCATAGCTTACTATAGCCTCAACTCCTTGGCCCAGGCAATCCTCAGTCTTCTGAGTAACTGGGATTACAGGTGTGAGCCACCATGCTGGGCTAATTTTTACATTTTTTTTAGAGACAGAGTCTTGCTGTGTTGCCCAGCCTGGATTCAAACTCCTGGCCTCAAGCGCTCCTCCCATCTCAGCTTTCCAAAAGTGCTGGCATCGAAGGTGTGAACCACTATGCCCCACTGAGTTAAGTTTTCAATAAAAAGTTTACATGCCTCTGTTCCTGCGGGCTTTTTTCTTTCTCCCTTTTTTGCTTTATGGAAATATAGTTTCTTCTAAGAAAAATGAATATAAACACATATATAAATATATATGTATAACTATAAAAATTCTGTGCCTTCATAATCTTTCTTAGTTAAAAAGGAATTTATCTTTATTCCAAAAACTAAATTCATTCTTCCCAAATACAGAATTTGAGCATTTCATTCATACTGTGATCATCTCCCCTGTAACACAAAGGTAATAATAATAAATAATTATAATAAATCACACATAAAGGTGAACAATAATATATCATATGAACATTCCTGTGGTATTATCAATTTATTTTAAATATACCAACAATAATATGCTTAGTGCAGAGGGAAATATAAAGTGCTATCAAATTAACTTACAAGGGTATAAGTTAATTTTTTCTAATCAAAGACCCATGTATTTTGGTCTTTGATTAGAAAAAAATAAATTCAAAGAACTTCAGATGTTAAGTAAAATATAAGAAATTGATTGTCAAAAAAGTACTTTAATTAATGCATGATAAAGCCAATCTGAAAGTGAGAAATCAAAGGCGGTATTTGAGAGAAAGACATGACTTCCTCTCCCTCTAGCAATGGGAGTGTTTAATTTACTGGAGTGTTTAATCCCCTCCAGGCAGTATTCATGTAGATTTTTAGCTTATATGTTGTTAGCAATTGTATCTTTATTATCAATTTTTGATGTAATATCATATTTTAATATTCAGTACCAGCCACACATTTTTTGGTTTTGCGTATATCATATTATGTTGGGTTATATTACATGACACTAATAACTTTACTTTGTAGTAAATTCCTGTATTGAATAATCTACCAAGGGTCTTAGATTCCACTGCTTTTAAACTTGCGGGACTACTAGAGGCATATTTGGTATCAAAATTCACATACAAGGGTATAAGACAGAAACAATAGCTTGCCAACATGCCCTTCCACTCCCATTCCCTGCAGATTTTTGAAAATGTCTAAAAACATGTTTTAATTGAGTCAGTGGAGGAAAAGGAATGCTCCTGGCATCTAGAGAGTAGAGACCAGGGCTACTGCTAATTGTCCCAAACGCATATGGCAGTCTTCCAACACAGAGTTTTCTTGCCCAGAATATATATATATTTTTGTGGTGGAGGAGGCTCTAGCTTGTTTATTGTATGGTGTTTAGAGGCTACATAGGC
This sequence comes from Macaca thibetana thibetana, assembly GCF_024542745.1. Lineage (NCBI taxonomy): Eukaryota > Metazoa > Chordata > Mammalia > Primates > Cercopithecidae > Macaca > Macaca thibetana. The sequence goes on from NC_065584.1 coordinate 60,600,666, forward strand.
TTGTAATCTTTAGATTCCAGTAATATGTCCTTCTTCCCTATGTCATGATGATACAAACTGTCTCCAGACATTGCCAAATATCCCCGACTGGCAAAATCACCCCCGGTTAAGAACCACTGCCTAGATGATGACTCATAGACAAGGAGACAAGGTCTACATAATTTGGGGATGGGAAATCTGGGAGAATCCTCTGCCCCACAGGAGCCAATGTCTCTTGTAACAAATCTATAGGCAGAATCTCCAGGGTCCTTGAAGAGACATGCCAGTTACAAGAACCGCTGCACTAAGCTCAAAGCCATGGCTTCCTATTAAGTATTAACATTCCTCTCAAATCCAGAAGCAACTTAATGTAGAAATGCCACCTAAGATTATAGTTGACATTCTTCCCTTGTCAGGTTATCAGGGGATCAGAGATAGAATTTTAAAAGAAGGTCAAATTCTATATACAGAAGGGAAAAGGTTTATTCCTTTAATTGCACCTACTCTTTTCATCTGCCATACTAAACTCTTAGCAATTCTTTTACTCTTATTTTTTTCTGCATTTGATAATAATAATTATAGTTTTATATATTAAGAAAGTATGTTTCCAATATATCTTTTTGTTTTTTAACTTGGCTTTTGATTCATCTTCTAAGAACTGCTGTGCCTGTATTCTTCCTTCATAAGCCTTTTGGCTTTGTGTCTGGGTTTGGCAGGGAGTAGCTGTATTTCATGCTGTTCCATCAAATCATTTCAGTCTACCTTGTGAGTTCCTTTCTTCTGGCAAATGAATATTTCCTTGAAGCCTTAAAAATTATAATAAGCAAAAATAAAGATTCTTCAAAAGGACACCTCAGGACTTAAACTGACCATGCATTATAACATTAAAATAAAATCTCCTTGATTATATACCATTAAGACTTATTTTAAATGTGGAAATTACTCTTTCTTCTTAATTCAAACTATTTTCATAAAGAAATAAGTCAAATACTTTTCTTGAAATTTAATATGTGTATTGTTTTCTTTGATACTGTTTTTCATTCAATGAAATAAAAGTTTTAAAATATTTTTCTAGAAAAAGATTATTTAACTTGAGTAAGATTTCTTTTTAAGAAGATAATTGCACTCAATTAATCAAGGGAGGAAACTATTAAAAGCTAAGCAGGAAACTGAAATGTATTTAAGAAAAATAGGAAGTATTAATTCTTATAATTTAAATTATTTGCATTGAAATACATGGATGAAATGACAGAAGCGATCAGATGTTTCTTGAGTATTTTGTTTCTTTGTGCCCATCAGTTTCAACAGTTTATCCAGTGTTTGAAGCCATATGTTCATAAACACAACATAACTGCCTTGTGTACAACATAAAATGATGAATAGTGCTTTATAGCTCAGTTAAAAGATGTAAGTAATTCGAGTACACAAAGTTTTCACTTTAAGTGCTCACTTGAAGCTCTAAGTCACAATCATTCAATCACAGATATACATAGATATAGAGGCAGATGATGCAGATATTTAGAGAGATATGTATGAATGCAGTGATGTATCCCTATTTACTTATTTATCCATCCACCTGTCTGTCTGTCTATGTCTGTGTTGTCTCCATGCAGAGGAGGCATTTATTGAGTGAACACTCATTCCTGTTAATGCATTTTTCTTCTTTGTCTTTTATGATATTGTAAATGCTAGTTCTGTTTTTACTTTTCAGTCTTGTTTTGGCTGCTATTTATTCTTCCTATCTTTAAATCAGATTTTGATCCTATTGTTTCCTTACTCTACACTTTCTTGCTTGGCAGTATAATGACTTAAACTGTCATTGCTAAGCAGATCTTCCCCAAATTTGTATCTGAGATATTTAGCTACTGCAAAATGTCAACTTAGTTTCTGCATGAATTCTAAAATCTAATGTGACTAAAATTAAAAGTATAGTAATTCCTTTTCATTATTTTTTTCCTCTTGAATTCCCTGTTCCTCCAAAAAGATCCCTTTCCTCTCTATTATCAAGAGCAAAGTCATTCTGTCTTTCCTTTCTCTACCATACATTTCAAATTAGGATATTGTATTCTGAATTAAAGACCTGGTTTGAATTCCAGCTTTGCTCTTTATTCATAACTTCTCTAAATATTCACTTTCTTATTTGCCATGATGAAAAGAAATCTTGTTATGATGGATTTCTCTGAGGATTAAATTAGATGATGCCTACAAAGCATTTAGACCAGTGTTTGACAATGTTAGTAGTACTCCTTAAGGTACCTCTTCTTTCCAAAATCCTCTGAATTCATCCCTGCTTTTCCATTCCAACTTTTTTTCAAAGGTCAGACCCTTTTACCTCCTGCAAGAAATTCCTACTATTTTTACAACCTTTGATCTCTTTACCTTGGCAACATTGCTGCATTGCTGTCAGATTAACTTTCTTTTTTCTTTTTTTTCTTTTTTTATGAGTGAGAATACTTTCAGTTGCAACTGGTGGAAAATTCTTATCTAACTGTTATAGGCAAGAAAGTGTAGTGGGTTCCAGGAATGTAAACATTACCATCTTCTCAACTATCCACTCAGTTCTTTCTGTATTTGCTTCACTTAGTGGTTCTCATTTCAGTCCACCTGAAAAAGCTTGCCCCTTTGTCTCTCACCCAGAGATTAACTACAAAGAGACGTGATTGGTTTGGCTTGGGTAACCACACTCCACAGCAGAGGCATAAATGCAAGCATTGTTCTATTTGGAAATTCTCTATGACTACTCATTATCTGTGATTCAAAGTGGTGTATCCTAAACTGGCAAATAGCATTCCCTACCCTTTGTGACATCACATTTCATGTTCCAGTCAAGGTGAACAGTTCATTCTCTTATGCACATTTGAACTCATTACTTTTTGTCATTTCATTCCCCATGTCATGAATATCCTTAAAATAATCTTTATGAGCCCACTCTTTACAATCTTCAAGACATTACTCAAATGTCATTTCTCTAGTGCTCTCCCCTGAAGTCTCCAGTTATGTGTAATTTTTTAAAATTCTGAATCTGTACCTTTTTAAAAATTTTCTGAACTTAGCAATTTCAGTCTTCAACTCCTAAGTAATATACAGAGACATTTTCCGTGTTTCTTTTTTTCTCTCTGTCTCTCTCATAAGAGATTATAAACTCCTTTCTTCGTGACATAATTGTGTACTCTAAAAATGCCTAGATCAGTAAGTGTGTAAATTGGTGAATTATTTGAAATATGGTTATGTTTTTCATTTATTTCATTTTCAATGTTTATTTATTTAGGCTGGGCGTGGTGGCTCATACCTGTAATCCCAGCTCTTTGGGAAGCTAAGGTGGGCAGATTGCTTGAGTCCAGGAGTTCAAGACAAGACTGGGAAACACCCCATCTCTACAAAAAACTACAAAAATTAGCCAAGTAGCTAGAACTATGCACACCTATAGTTCTAGCTACTTGGGAGGCTGAGGTGGAAGACTTACCTGAGCCTGGGGAGGTCAGGGGTGCAGTGAGCCATTGTTGTGTCACTGCACTCTAGTCTGGGAGACAGAGTGAGACCCTGTCTCAAAAAAAAAATTTTTTTAGATGCAATTGTTTTATTTTCAGATAATTCAGATTGTATTTTTCAGCTACAGTGTTGTCAGAGAAGATATAACTCTATACACAAAGTTTTTTGATACTGCAATTCAACCCAGGTGACATAGTACAATAATAATAAATAATAAAATACGAAACCCAGTTTTAACCATAACTATGAATATGGTTACAGTCTGGAATAGGGGCATAATAAAGAACTATAAATATGGAGGATTGATTCTAAGTCTGGCTCTGGATTCAAATTCTAGCAGTGCCAATTTTAATTGTGTGACTTGTGTCGGTTTCTACCACCAAATTTTCTATGCAAATAAAGGGCTTAGTATGATGGTCTCCAAGTAATCTTTGAGTATGGAAGTTATTACCAACAAAATTTTCTGATTTATATAATAATGCATATGTAACAGAAACCGCATATTCTATTAATTGTTTCAGAAATCTCCTAGAAACTACATGCTTGAATTAAAGGATGCATGGATGACAAAATTTCATTGCAACAAGTTATCTGTGTTAAAATAATTCAGTTATCTGTTATAATGAAAGACAAGAATAAAAAATAAGAGACTGAAGGCTAGAGGCATACATAATTATATATACTTAACTTTGTTTCCACTAGAGAAAATGCAGTGCATTTGCAATCTTATTAAAAAAGAATTCTTGCTATATATAATGACAAAATTTCAGTGCCCGGTGAAATAAAATTTTCAAAGTTTATAAAGGATGATGTCTTGTGAATTTTACCTTAATCTTTCTCTTTCGTTGTTTTGTGGTTAGCTTCTGTTTAGAATAAGGATGGTTGCTAGGTACACTACTGGATCCACATATCGTGCCTCTAAACATATGTTATTTTACAATTCCTTAGTTTTAAAGACTGTGGATGTGCTAACTTATGAAGGATACTATTATTTTGTTTCTTCTTGATGTAGCCAAACATTTACATAAATACAAAGAAAAACATCATAATGCTTGATAAATCGACTTAAATTGTTTTATTTTTGTCTGCATGTCTGTTTCTTTGTAGATATTCTTTGCAGCTTATCTGTAAAGAAGATAAATTTTACAAAGCGATGGAAAAATATAGTAGTCTGGAAATTCATATTTCTCTCTCAAAGGCCATTTTATGTCAAATGCCTAATTTAAAAATTATTTTCTTTTTCTTTTAGTGTCTTTTTTAAAAAGCTTCTTCTTTTTTTTTTTTTCTCTGAAAGTACACTGTCATAAAGGTTTACTTCCAGTGTTTTACATGTATTAGTTCATTCGGGTAAGAAAAACTAATTTGTTCAGCACACAAAAATTCCTTTGTCTGGAGTTGAAAAACATTTGAATTGAAATGACCATTTTGATCTTTGGCAGCACACAAAGTAACTTTTAATAAGTCATGTGACAATGGCACAGTAGGTGTGTTAGGTTTCCTTCAATAGTCTTGGGAAAATGTGATTATTTTCTTAGGCTGCTTTTGAATATTCTTAGCTTTCTTAGCTTCACACAGTTTTTCTCTGTCTTTCCTCTTTTCCTCTCTCTTTCTATACACACATGTAGGTTCATACATACTTTTAGGGGATTGTAATTTGAGTCTATTGCTCCTTGTGTGAAGATGGAACATATCTGTCACTTACTAGTTTTAAACAATCAGATCGGTTTTCTCTAGAATTCTACATAAGACATTCTTGATCTTTTTTTCATTTTTGTACATAAGATGGGTACCATCCTATGAAATACGCTTGGCCCCAAGTTGTAGCTTGACCATAATTCTAGAGTTTTGACATTGATGACTAAATAAATGTATTCTAGTATTTATTAAGAATCCCATCTGATGCTGATCTTACAACTCTCAAATATAGGCTCCAGTAATTTCATATTTTTATATTTTAATTAGCTCATTCATAGAATTCCTTAACACTGATGCATTTTCATTGTTAGATAAAGAGGTTCCCATAGGTGGAAAAAGATTGAAGATCTGCATTTATATTCTCTTTGTTGACAATTGATCCTAAAATATCTGTGCCTTGAATTCTCAGCTTTAGTTTTAAAAGTTGTGCACAACATGTCTATAAAATGTATGTATGACCCTACTGAAAGTGAAGTTTCTGCATTCATCCAATTACACTAAAACCAATAGAAATATAAATGCATACTATTTTCCTTTTAGCAATAGTAATGCTGCACAAATCCGTTTAAATATGACGCTGAGGTTTTAAAGTGTTTTATCTCTTTTACCAGGTAGATTTTTTTTTTTTTTTTTTTTTTTTTTTTGAGACAGAATGTCACTCTGTCGCCTAGGCTGGAGTGCAGTGGTGCAATCTCGACTCACTGCAAGCTCCACCTCCTGGGTCAGGTCATTTTCCTGCCTCAGCGTCCTGAGTAGCTGGGACTACAGGTGCCCACCACCACGCCCGGCTAATTCTTTGTATTTTTAGTAGAGATGCAGTTTCACCGCGTTAGCCAGGATGGTCTCAATCTCCTGATCTTGTGATCCGACCGCCTCGGCCTCCCAAAGTGCTGGGATTACAGGCATGAGCTACCGCACCTGGCCTACAAGAAGTAGATGATGTTTTGACTTGAAATGTTGATTGTTCCAAATCCCTTTACATGTTGTTATTAGGTTGGTGAGAAAGTAATTGAGGTTTTGGCCATTACTTTTAATGTCAAAAATCACAATTACTTTGCACCAACCTAATAAAACAACAGCAACAATAAAGATAACAACAATGAACTGACTTTTAAAAAAGCCAGATTATAAAAGAACATCTACTTATAGTGTATCCTCTATATCTCATTATTATTGTTTTGTGTACTTACATATTCCTATAATTTTGTCAAAATTATGATGATTCTTCCTGCATTATACTCAAGACATCGGCATTGTTTTCATTCTTGGCTTAGTGATGTTTATTTTTTAATGCTTCATTATTTTCAAGGTAATGAAACTATTTTTCATGTATTTCAACTTTAACCAGTATTCAAATTTGAAAGCTTTAAGGAATTCAGTCCATAAATATTTACTTCAATTAACTCATCAATAAATATTAATTCAGTCAATAAAATTTTACCAATTTCTCTGATAGATTAAGGGAAATTCAAGTAAGAATTAAAGGTAATCGGTATACCAGGAAGTTTATAATCCAATGTAGAATCAGACAAAGACTTTTAAGGTAGGTTTCAGAGGTGCCATGTGAACACAGAGGAGGGGTGGTAGAAGCTAATTATGCTTTGTCCTGACAGCCATACGTGTCTGGTGTGTATTTTTACATTTGAGTTTACCAGTATCAATAGGTATAGATGTGAATGTGTAAAAAGATTTCCCCCATTTTCTCATTTTGTTTTGATTCTCTCAATAGAAACTTTTTTTTTTTTTTTTTTTTTTTTAAAATGGCTTGAGCCTTACAGTTTGGGAAGTTGCTTGGCCTGCCTTCCTAATATTTCTGAGAATTTCTGGAGACTCCAAGTCCTCTGCGAATCTCTTGCTTTGAATTCTTCCTGTGTTCTCAGTATCTACTTTGCTATCATCCCTTAGCAATTATAATTTTCCCCTCACATTACTTCATTTGTTAGACATAATCTCTTTTTATAATTTTTTCAGAGCAGTTTTAATCTAAGGACAAGAGGCAGAACAGATTATTGAAGATTTCTAGAAGCCAAGAGGAGGGGAAATGAAAGAGATATTCCGAATGAATTATCAGTGTTCCCAGATAGCCATCATTAGCATTTTTCTGCATAAGCAACTTTTCCTTTGTAAGCCTTTTGTTAATTCCCATCTGAGTGAGATCTTTACTTCTCTTTATCCTTAGTGCTAAAGTCACTAGCAGACGGCACAACTCATAAACATCCTACTTCTCATGTACAGCAATTTAGTTTTTTCATGGTAATGTTCTCCTATTTAGACTCCTGTCACAATCTAACAGACTACTAAAGTCGTTTCTTTAAAAAAAAGAACAGGGGGAAAAAAAGTCAATTACCCCAGGGGAAAAAAAATTATATTTCCACAACATAGGGTCAATTTGGACTTTAAAACAGTACATTTTTTTACTTCTGTCTATAGTGTGTGAATATGTATGTTTCTGCATGTACTAGTGCTCTTGTGTCTGTAGGAAGGAATATCAAAGATAAAGCAGGCAGAATGCACTGGGGAAAAGAACAGAGAGCAACAAATACCAGAAATATTGAGTCTAAAATTCGGCATAGTGATAAAATAAAAATATCTAAGCAAACAGACATTTTGCATGGAGTCCTCTTGAGGGTTTGACATCATGTTAGTTTCATTTCTTGCAATGTGTTTTAGATCATTAGAAGCAATATTTAAAACACAAGATGGTAGTGTAGATTTACATGGGATCTCTGGAATTTGAGAACATATATTTTTCACTCACTAGAGCAGGAAGATAGGGCCTATATCTCTAATAAATGAGGGCAATTATTTTTATTCTGTATTTTTCAGCTTTATGTGGAATTTTAAAACAATTTTCTTAAGAAATTATGTGAATATTGTATTGTATTTTTCCCCCTGAATGTTGAAGATTGCATATATTTATATAAATGTTCCTGCTCTGATTTCAGGGTTGGTTAAACCCTGAGACTGTGTCATGCTTTGTTTCTCTGCTCTTCTCGTTTCCCTTTTTATGGCTCTGTATCTTTGTAGTTGGACATAATATAGAATTGGAATGTATTTTATTTCTTATTATGTGTATTTCCTACTCAGTTTAAATATCAATCAGTGGAATATTTTATATCTCTCACCAAAGACAATGCAAAAATAAAACTAGATTTAAATTTTCTTCTTCTTCTTCTTCTTTTTTTTAATGTGGGCCTTGATGAATTCTTTTTGACCCTCTGGGTCAGAGGCCCTTATGGAGCAATGCTTCCCTTTCTAGATCTAAACTAAAACCTATGGACAGCAAAAGAGCATGAAGTCAGGAAAATGTTTACCTTTGATAAGCTTGAAAAGTCAATTTCAAGGATAAAGCACCTTGATAAAAGTCAATCAGACTAGATAAACACAAATGGAAACCAAGAGAAATAGAGACATAAATAGATATGCAATATCATATACTTTCCCTAAATAGGAAAGGAGGTTACACATAAAATGCAAGTATTTTGCAAGCTGGAAACACAACAAAACAGAAAATGGGATAGAGTGTGGAAGAAAACAGTAAAAATGACTATGAATAAGACATATAAAAATATTTTGAGCAAATGTTTTAGAGGCTTTTGCAGGTGAGTTGTGTAAACGCTCCATAATTTCCTATTAACTTGGATCTATATGATGTGGATTAACAAAACAGAGTTTAGACTATTAATTTTATTTCTTTAATTTTTTGATTATGAATATATATTTACAATAAATAATAAACCTTGCTTTAAAACATACTCATGTTAGTTATATTCACTATGAATTTGTTTCGTAAAACATTTTCACAGTTCCAAAAGCTGTGTCCAAGTTGCATCATCATAGGTTTCAAATTAGTAGAGTAATAATGATGGTTTTGAGCTCTTTCCTCATACGTAGATATTCAGAGTGAGTCATGGAAATTCATACGATCATAGCCTTTTCAGTGCATTTATTTTTTAACTATATATTTAGAAATACTTTTCATATAAAGTTATAACTTTATGTTGACTATACAAAGTGAAATATAAAGAACTTTTTTTTTTTTTTGTAAATGTTTGTTTGTAAATCTTAAAAAATTAGCAGGCTTAAGGATGTAACATAATAACAAATACTACATTATTTGGGAAAATACTTGAAGTGCTATTAAAGATTTAATATAATTTGGACCTCATGTTATGAAGGACTTACTGTTACTCTTCAGAGCAATCCTATGAAGAACACATACCTACTCAACAATTTTTAAATGACTAAGCCATTAAAAACCATGCAAATATTGTAAGTGAGTTGGCAATTGAAGCAACTAAAAGACATGGAATCTACAGGACAGCTTGCAGACTCTGTCCACCTAGATAGTTGTAAAAAAATACAATTAAAGAAATAAGTTTAAAAATTCTTAAATGTGTTTTTGCCTGTATTCTAATAACAACGTTATGTCTCTACCAAATAAACAGATAAGCAGGATCACTTAATGCTTTACTAGTACCACCTTAGTGGTTAGTCTGGGATACTACTTCCAAATGGTTTACCTTTTTCTTGGTCATTATACCTCTCCAAATTCTTACTTCATGTTTTGTTTTTGTTTTTTATGTCTGGGCTCCTTAGATTTCTGTAATTCTGCATTTTGGGGGTTTATTTTTTTTCTCCTCTCTAATTTTATCAGTATGTTTCTCAGACTCCTTATTTGGAAGCATATGTTACATTCTTGTTTTCACTTCCAAAGTCCTAGTTCAGACACTCCTTGGCTCTTGCCTACCCTTTCTTGAGTCCTGGCTTCATTTTTTAATATTCTCTTTTCTTGGAATTCTGTTATTCTCATCCTTTAGCCTTGGATTATTGGCACAACCTAATTGGTCTCCAGCCTTCCCAGCCATGACTTTTCCACATGTGCTCTCCATTGCAGCCATAGATAGCTCAGTTTTCACTTCCCCACGTTTTCATATTGCCACTTTTTGTTCATGTCGACTTGATTTACATTTCTCCTTTGCTTTTTTTACCTGAGGATAGTGAGGCATACTTCGTTTTGTTGTCCTTTACTTCTTTGACTTTTCACATACTATGTTTTTTATAAATTGAAGCTTTGTTTCCAGCAAATCTATGGTACCATTTTTTTTTTTTTTTTTTTTTAACAGCATATGCTCACTTTATGTCTCCATGTCACATTTTGGTAATTTGCAATATTTCAAACTTTTGTATTATTATTATATCTGTGATGGTGATCTGTGAGCAGTGATCCTTGATGTTATTATTTTAATTGTTTAGAGGTGCCATGAACCACACCCATAAAAGACAGTAAACTTAACTGTTAAATACTGTGTTCTGACTATATTACTGACCGGCTGTTCTCATGTCTTTCTTCCTCTGTTCCTTGGGTCTCCCTATTCTCTGAGACACAACAATATTACAATTAGGCCAATTAGTAACCCTACAATGGCTTCTAAGTGTTCAAGTGAAAGGAAGAGTCTTGCATCTCTCATGTTAAATAAAAAACTAGAAATGATTAAGCTTAGTGTGGAAGGCATGTCAAAAGCTGAGAGGGTGAAAAGCTAGGCCTCTTGCACCAGGTAGCCAAGTTGTGGATGCAAAGGAAAATTCTTGAAGGAAACTAAAAGTGCTACTCCAGTGAACACATGGATGATAAGAAAGCAAAACAGCTTTATTTCTGATACGGAGAAGGTTTTAGTGGTCTGGATAGAAGATCAAACCTGCCACAACATTCCGTTAAACCAAAGCTTAACTGAGAACAAGAAGCTAAATTATCTTCAATTCTATGAAGGCTGAGAGACATGAAGAAACTGCAGAAGAAAAGTTTGAAGCTAACAAATGTCAGTTCATGAGGTTTAAGGTAAGAAGCCATCTCCATAACATAAAAAGTGCAAGGTGAAGCAGCGAGTCCTGATGTAGAAGCTGCAGCAAGCTATCTGGAATATTTAGCTAAAATCATTAATGAAGGTGACTAGCCCTAAACAACAGATTTTCAATGTAGAAAAAACAGCCTTCTATTGAAAGAAAATGTCAGTAGGATTTTCATAGCGGGACAGAAATCAATGCCTGGCTTCAAAACTTCAAAGGATAGGTTGAATCTCTTGTTAGGGGCTAATGTAGCTGGTGCATTTAAGTTGAAGCCAATGCTCTTTTGCCATTTCAAAAATCCAAGGGCTTTTAAGAATCATGCTAAGTCTACTCTGCCTGTGCTTCATAAATGGAATAACAAAGCTTGGATGGCAGCACATCTCTTTACAGCATAGTTTATGGAATATTTTAAGCCCACTGATGAGACTTACTGTTCAGAAAAAGATTCCTTTCAAAATATTACTGCTCACTGACAATGCACCTGGTCACTCAATAACTCTGATAAAGATATACAAGAAGGGCCAGGGGTGGTGGCTCAAGCCTGTAATCTCAACACTTTGGGAGACCAACGTGGGCAGATCACCTGAGGTCAGGAGTTCAAGATCAGTCTGGCCAACATGGTGAAACCCCGTCTGTACTCAAAACACAAAATCAGCTAGGCGTGGTGGTGCAGGCCTGTAATCCCAGCTACTTGGGTGACTGAGGCAGGAGAATGACTTGAACCCAGGAGGCGGGGGTGCAGTGAGCTGAGATCACACCATTGCACTCCAGCCTGGGCAAAAAGTGCAAAACTCTGTCCAAAAAAAAAAAAAAAAAAGGAGAGAGATACAAGGAAATTAATGTGTTCATACACCTAATAACACAATATCCATTCTGCAGCCCATGAATCCAGGAGTCATTTTGACTTTCAAGTCTTTAAGTAATACATTTTATGAGGTTATAACTGCCATAGGTAGCAGATCTTCTGATGAATCTGGGCAAAATAAATTAAAAACCTTCTGGAAAGAATGCACCATTCTAGATGTCATTAAGAACATTCATAATTCATAAGATGAGGTCAAAATATAAACATTAATAGGTGTTTGGAAGAAGTTGATTTCAACCCTTATGGATGAGGGATTCAAGATTTCAATGGAGAAAGTAACTGCAGAAGTGCTGGAAATAGCAAGAGAGCTAGAATTAGAAAGTAGAGCCTGAGGATGTGACTGAATTGCTGCAATCTCACAAAAGAACTTCAGTGGATGAAGAGTTGCTTCTTGTGGATAAGCAAAGAAAGTCATTTCTTGAAGTGGAATCTACTCCTAATGAAGATGCTATGAACATCGTTGAAATGACAACAAAAGATTTACAATATTACAAACTTCGTTGATTAAGTAGTGGTAGGGTTTGAAAGGATTGACTCCAATTTGAAGGAAGTCCTACTATGGGTAAAACGCTATCAAACATCATGACATGCTTCAGAGAATCCTTAATGAAAAGATGAGTTCATTGATGCAGCAAACTTCATTGTTTTCTTATTTTAAGAAATCACCACAGGCCGGTGGTGGTTAACAACCACCACCCTGATCAGTCAGCAACCATCAACATCGAGGCAAGACACTTCAGCAAAAAGAGTACAACTCGGTGAAGGCTTGGATGATCATTAGCATTTTTTTTTGCCTTAGAGGATTTTTAAATTAAGGCAAGTACATTGTTTTTTTTTTTGTTTTTTTTTTTTTTTTTTTTTTTGTTTTTTAGATCAATGCTATTGCATGCTGTATAGATTGCAGTATAGTGTAAATGTAATTTTTATGTGCACAGGGAAACCAAAAAATGTGGTGGCTTGCTCTTCTGTAATATTTGCTTATTGCAGTTGTCTGGAAGTGAACTGCAATATCTCAGAGGTATGCTTGTACATGCCAACTCCATCAAGATGTCTGTACTGAACCTTCCCACTGAAATATGACCTCCTGCCTCTACACCCAGGTTAATCAACATAACATCAGTAACAATGAGAACGATATTTGTCGAATACTCACTTTATGCTAAACACTATAGTAAGTGCTTTATATGCACTATTTGGTTTAAACTTTAAGTCACTCTCCAAATGTACATGTATTTTTATTTGGTTTTGTGTTTAAGTCTTCTGTGTTCCTTTCCTAACCTAGGAGCTAAGCTTATTAAGTTTGTTAAAGCTAAAGTTGTGATTGATTTATCTTTGTATTTTCTGTTATAGACAGTTTAGTAGTTGACATTAAATTGGTATTTGAAAATGAAATATTCATAAAAAATTACTAAATGATGTAATAAATCAGTGGAAAATGTTACTCTAAGAATGCAGCACCTGAAGTGTATGTTTTACCTGATTTACCTTTTGCATCATGGAGGTTGATTCAACTGACTATTTTATGGACAAGTCAAATCATTTTATGCAAACGAGTATATTCAGTTTATAGAGAAGAGATTTTTCAGGAGACATTTGAGTGAATCTCTATCCTTTATACCAATCTTTGATTTTTAAATTAATTCACTTTTGCATTTTTTTCTCTGATCTTGTCATCGTACACTATTTTAATTAGTATAGTCCTGGCATACATGGAGATTGAGGAAATCATCAAAATCTTAAAGTAAAAAAAAAATGTAAATGCCTAAAAGCTAATGATGACAACACAATTCAGGAAAGTGCTGATGACAATAGCACATATTCAAATGAACACGTTGACATTACATTTCTTCTTTGCTGGTGAAGATTGAAATTGAGAAAAATAGCAAAGAGAGAATCTGAGAAAAACTGTATACAATTTCATGATTTCTACTTTTACATGACTTACAAAGTATGTTACTGTTTTCCATAGTGGATATCAGAGCTATCCACATGCTGATATTCTCTACTCTCCTTTGGATCTCTTAATGTAGATTGTCCTAATTGTTATACAGTATCAGAAATAAAGTGTAAAAAATAAACCATATATATAAGCATCCTATTACAAATATGCATTTAACACAGTGTCATTTTTTGTCCACATGTCATTAAATAAATTAAAATATATATACTAGAGTGTGAAACTAATAGACTGTACATACACAGTCAGTGGAATTTATGAAAAATTTATTTCTAGAACTCCCAATATACTACTTTGAAACATGTTTTGATGAAACACTCTATGGGTAGAATGTATAGGTTCAACAGAAACACCCAACTGAACTTGTTACTTTTGTTTCTCAACATATGAGCAGAAAACAGATTCATTAGATTATCTTATAAAAGTTCACTTATAAGGCAGTTATTTAAATTTTAAATTTTAGAACATGCATTCACATAGAAAATAATGTGATGAATGGTGTGTACATTCCTATGGCCAACCACAGATTTATGTAATGCTCATGAATTATGGCAAGAACAATGTTATTCCAAGTTCATAGTTCTAATTTCATGCTATGTAGGAAGTCATTTTTTTTCTCCGAGCTCTAATTCCACAGTAGAGTGAGTTTTTGTGTGTTTGTTTGCATGTTTGTTTGCAATTGTTCTGCTTTTCTTCAGATTATCTTTGCCCAGTTCCAAATTCACTTTTCCCTATAATGCTAAAAAGTTACCTACTTTCTTTATTTTCCAAAGTAAACTTCTAATCATTAACCTCAAATACTCTCTCTACATAAACATAATGTGAAGTATGAGTTAACAAAATAAAACTCCATTATCTTACTGCAAATGGATATTAATGGAAAATAAATCTGATCTAATTAATTCATGTCCATCTGTCCATGACTTACATTTATTTAATTATAATGAGGTACCAAGTTTAATTAATACAGTATTTAGTTGGTTAACAAAAGGAAACTAGACATTCAAAAGCATTGAATAAGTTAGATGAAGATATTTCTATGCAATTGTTTATATTCAATGACTAGAAAAACTTAAATTTCACATTGTATTAATTACTTAGGTAGGGACACTTACCTATGTCATTAATGCAATGCCAAAAACTTCATGACATTTTGTGGGGACACAGGGGAGTCAACAATACAATGCAAAATTTATGTGTTTTGCATTGTGTTAATGACTCCCTTAAATGTTCCCACCAAATATTTAAAGTGGGGTAGGAGACAAAACTGGGAAATGTATAGTTATGAATTTAAATAATCAGTTTTATAATAGGCATAATAAAAGAAAAAATGATTAGTTTATTGGAATATGTCAGAAAGGTAAATAAAGTACCCATATTTTAACCAGGTAAGTCCCCCAATATTTTACCTCAGAGTGTGTACATTCCGCTTTAGTAAACTAGAATTTTATGTTATTTTTTCATATCTAATTTAATTTTTCCTAAGATCTTAAATCCCTATCTGATTACCTTTAAGCTAGCACTTCGATTATCTCTAAGATTTCTTTGTATCAGTTCAAAAAGCATATATTGACTATTTGCATGCCAGCAATTGGACTAAGTGCTGAGGATCCAAAGATTATTACGATCTAATTTCTATCCTTACACAATTTCCAACTGGCCAGGAAGTCAGTAATATCCATGGATCATTTCCATGCCAGTCAGTAAAGGCAAAGACGCCACAGGGACTTGATGTTACAAGATCATTAATGGAGGAAGATTCAATCCTACATAGTAGAAGGAGTAATCAGAACTCTTCTTTAAGGTGGTGTCTAAACTGAGTTTTGAAAGATGATCAGACTTAATAGGTTGGGAAAGGTGGGTAAGGGGCAGAGAAACCAGCATGCATGAAGATTCAGAGGGCTAGAAATAGCATGATGTATATGGATGACAAAGATAGGCTCAGCATTTCTAGAGTGAAAAGTAAAGATAGAAAAGGCACAGCTTGGATGGAAAAGGTATGGTAGGGATCAAGTCATGGAATGCTAAAGTGTTGTCTGTCTCTTCCTACTGCTGCCCTCTTTCCCTGAGAAACTAAAAGTTCAAAATTCTTACCGACATCTAATCTGATTCAGTAAGTATGTCCAATTGAGGAAATTAAATGCACTGCCTCACTGGGAGAAGATAGAATGACAATTTAATGTTGTATACATAGTGTTCATTCATTGTATCACATTGACCATAAAAAAGTAATTCTTACATCCTAGTTGCTATAGGTCTGCCTTTTTTCCTTTTGAGTTTGTATTGCTGATAGAACTTAAAATGTGCTTGGTTAGAGAAAAGTGGATATTGATTAGATTTTAGTAATTGGGAACCAGAGGGAGAGAGAGGCCAGATAGCATGTCAGGATTCCATAATTAGGTAAAGTGGTAAAAAAGTTTCAGGTAGTCTGATTCGTAAAGAGTAGTCAGATTGAAATCAGCAGCATTTATGTTTTATTCTCGTAGTAGTTATCTTAGGAGAAACTATAGCATATTAAATTGGCTAACTTTTTTAGAACATCTCATCTCTTTGAGTATTTCTATAATGTATTATTGCTTTAATGTTCATTCCAGACAATAGAATAAATTTATATATAAGCAAAAACTTATTGTAGTACTAACTTGATTTATGTGGAAAATGTAAACTAAACTATAGGACTATTTGGAGTGCTATACTGTACCATTTTATTTATCTATCAAATGAGTGCTACATTAAATTACATTGCTTAATTAAATATTGTAAACCTGTTGATATTCACTAGGAACAAATGCACATTATTTTATTTATGAGTTGGACAATGGGAATATTTTCTTGTCCTTCCAAGCCCCTTTTTTAAAAATAGAAAGAAAGATAATCACAATTTGCTGAGTAAGATTTAATGATTGAACAGCTAAGATGTGCTCAGGGAGAAATAAACATTTGAATTAATATTTAATAAAGATCTTTCCTAGTTTTAAATATCATAAATATTATTGCAGAAAAATACTGGAGAGTGAGATCTGATAGAATGATTGTTAATTATATTTTTAAAGCATTTTAATTTTTAAAAACCCCTCCAAGCACATTATTTTAACTGTACTTCCAGAGCAGATATTTTATAGACAATGACATTATAGCTTAAGAGGTTAAGTGACTGAACTAAATCACACACCTTATTAGCGACAGAACTGGGGCCAAAATTTCTAGACCTGTGCCATTTTTCACCCATGCTGTCAAATCCCGTAAAGTATTTAAATATTTAAGTCTGTCTAAAATAGCTTTGCTGGGCAGAAATGTAAAATACATCATGCTTCTTAACTGTAGAAACCAAGGGATATCAGTCTTAGAAACTACAGCTTGTTTAGCAAGGCGGTCGAGGGAATATTTGGTTTCAAAGACTTACTTCCATATGCCAGATATATTGTTTAGCTGCTTGTTTGAGCCAGCTAGGAGAACAATAACATTAGGTATGGTCTTGTTCTGCCAACACTACCTGTTAGGAATCTTTTTATCCACCTTTAGCTTTGAAATTGTATTTACCCTTTATGTTTTTGTTTTTCTCATAGTATCTTTGCCCTTCTTCATATTTGTTCGGAGGACCTCTGAAATGTTTTTGTTTCTCTAACATACACATTTCTAAAACATAGGTCCCCTGGTCCACAAAATTTATATATAGAATGAGACTCAGTACATACTTATCCATTATGGAATATTTAAACACACGGTTATCCAGTAGGTGACTACTAGTTGCTATTTAATGCTTAGTAAACTCAAAATTGGAATTGTAGAAACAAATAGAGGTCACAAATAAAACAAATGCATTTGGAAATTGCATGCTTTCAAAAATTTTTATCATTACAATACACTCTGTGCTGATTTTATTTTCTTCGATCATAATTGGAAATGAATATATTTGAGTACTTTTAGAATTTGTTCCACTCTAATTTAATATAATTCTAGCAAATGAAACAACTTATGACATTAAAATGAGTATCACTTACATGAGAGGCAAAATAATCTGATACACATTTATGTCGGTAAACAGATAATTGAGGAACAAGAGGAATGATTGGGTGATCTTTGAAAAGTATCAGTGCTTTTGCACTGTGTTTAATTTTCCTACCTATCTTCTTTAATTTTCTAATCTTAGAGGAAACGCAAATTGACCCTCTGTAATGATTGTTACATTCTAAACAGGCTACGTAAAGTTTTATTCCTTCTCAAAGTAGCAAGCTCATGTTCAAGGTGTCTTCATTAAGTTATCTGTGTGCCTCTCACACCTAAGAAGATACCATACAATTTTAGTGTATACTAAAATAGCCTTTATGAGTAGGTGTATGGTGAGCACTTACCCAACATGAAATCTCAAACTTCAGTTCATTAAGTAGAATCAATGTGAAAAATTGTAGGGCAGCAATTTATGACTGGATGTTTGGATTTTTTTCCTTAAGCATTTGTATTTGATATTTATTACTCTGCTTGTTCAATACATAATATTACTCACCATCAGGTATCCCTGTTCATTAGTCCATCCTTTCTCTAAAAATCTTGACCCAGAAGTGGGGATTAAACCACAAGACCAGATTATCACTCTTTTATGATGCAAATTCCATATGAAGTCCTCGATGTATCCTCCATGGATGTTATCACAGTTTATCAGTTACCCGGAACTTGGAACTTTTAAAAGGAAATATTCTTTCCTTAAAGTTTCTTGGTATATACATTAATTTGTGGAGGCAATGAGTTGCAATGAGAAAGGACATTGCTTAAATTAGCCTTCAAAGAGTTCATCTAAGTCTCCAGCCTGCTCCGGGACAATAATAGTCTGTTAATACTATTCTCCCAGAATAATGCATACTTTTCTATTTTACATCTACCTAGCTAAAATTGGAGACCTAGGGGGTCATTTTCTGACACAAGAACTCTGTTTAAAGATCAGTTTGCATCTTGCCTTTTAAAGGAAAAAAGTTAGCAAATTTTAAATGGAATTCTTATAGCTTAAAAAATAATAGAAAATAAAAGTTCTATGTCCATTTCCTCATCAGGTGATACTCCAAGCAAGTCAATTCTGAGAAAGAACTAAATAATAGACATCATCAGCTTCCCTAACAATGGGGGATTAAAGACATTTTCCTTTTCTTATTGTACGCTTGATTTATATTATTTAAGTTATCTGATATGATAGAATAGTTGACTGGTGCTCATAAATACACATTTTATCACATTCACAAACTGGAATTCTGTTCACTCTTTATGTTATTAATGATATTTTATATATTTTAAAATTATATTTATAATTAAAATATAATTATATAAATATATAAATTTTATTTATATATTTATAATTATATGAATATATTTTATATAATTATATAAATATATTTATAATTAAATATATAATTATAATAATTGTCATTTTATTTTTAGTTTATGTTGTAGTGAACCATTTTTGCATCTTTTTTTGTGAAATGGAGACTGAACATTATTTCAAATTTAGCTACTATAAGCACTAATACCACAAGATTCTGAAAATAACATGAGACGAAATGAATTGCATCTTGACAGCTGAAAGATACCTGAGATTAACTGACCCTAATAGTCCTTGCAATGTATGCTCAACACTTGAAAAAAGTAATTATCTTTAACAAAATTTTTTTGAAAATAGTTCCTATTCATAAATTTCAAATTGGTAAACAGAGGTGAAATAGTTGAACGTACTGTTATTTTCCACAACCATGTTTACTGATGACCACATCATAGGACTCCAGATAAACTAGTGATTCTCAGAAAACATTTTGAAAAGTATAGTCCTCTGACAATCAGCTTAAAGTGCTGACAGCATCCATTTATAACTGCAGAATATTATAATATAGTTTTTAATTTTTTAAAAAAATTTAACACATAGATTTGCATAGTTTTAAAAATACTACACATGGCTTATAAACATACAATCAATGTTTAAGTATACAAATAAAAATATAGACAAAGCACTATAATTCTTACCACTCAGCAGTTAGTATCAATAATATTAGATTGGTATCAATATACATATAGGGAGATGAAAAATAGAAAAATAACTGTATAAAATTTTAATATCAAAATTAGGTTCGTATTATACACATTTTTTCAGAAAACCGAAGTGTAGCCAATACTTCCCAAGTCATTCTATTATGCCAACATTATTCAGATATATAAAAAAGGAAATAACCATACAAAAATATAAAAAAATCCCTACCAACGAAAATCCTTCATGAACATGGACATGAAAATTCTAAACAAAACTTTAGTTGCTGAATCAAGCAATATATAAAAATAATAATATGTTATGATGATGTGGAGTTTATCCTGAGAATATGAAGTTGCTTTAACACTCAACAGTTAAGCAATATAATTCATGTTAATAAACTGAAGAAAAAAATCCATGTGCTTCTTTCAATAAGTGCCAAAAAAATTTGTTGAAATCCAACAACAGTTCCTAGAGAACCCCAAAAAAACCTCTTAGATAACTAGACATAGAAGGGAACTTACTAAGTCTGATAAAACTAGATACCAAAATCCTAGTTAACATCATATTCTATGATAAAAGACTGAATGCTTTCACCTAAGTTAGGAAAAGGCCGAGGATGTCATCGCTTATTATTTCTGTTCATTAACCTACTAGAGGTTCTAGCTACTACAATAAGACAAGGAAAAGACATAAATCGCATCAATATTTCAAAGAAAGAAATAAAACTGTCTTTATTCACAGATGATCTTATCTATGTAAATAATCTGATGGAATCTACAAAAGATACTAGAACTAATGAGTTCAACAAGGTTGCAGAATAAGATTTCAATATACAAAAATTAATTGTAATTCACCACATATCTTCTGTTTATGTTCTATGTATGACCAAATAATAAACAGAAGTTAGAATTAGGAAAGAATACCATTTTAAAAACATTTAAAATGTGATGCCATATGATTGTCAGGGAAAAAAATCTGTGAAAAGATATGAAAGATCTGCACACTAAAAGCTATAAAATACTGCTGAGAGAAAAAAATTAACAAAGTCCTAAATAAATGGAGAGATATGTGGTATTCATAAATTGTGATATTCAATATTGTTTTCAATTCTCCTCAATTGAATCTATATTTTCAAAACAAGCTCATTTGAAATTCTTGAAGTTTTCTTTGTGTTTTTGGATTTTGGTGTGGCAAACATTGACAAGTTGATTCTAAAATTTAGATGGAAATACAAAGGAACAACTATGGCCAGAGTAACTTTGGAAAGGAACAACAAAGTTGGGTGACTAACACTATCTGATGGCTTATTACAAAAATAGAATGTGGTCCTGGAATAGATGGACTTAGATTAATGGAACAGAATAGAGATCCATAAATAAACCCACATATATGTGGACAACTGGTTATTACAAAAAATGCTAAGGCAATTTAGCTGGGAAAGGATAGTGTTTTAAACAAATTATATCATCACAATTCAATTTCTATACACTAAAAAGTGAACTTTGATCCACCTGTTGATCGACATACAAAAATTAACACAAAATTTATCATTAATTTTTATTTATCTGATGACTAACAAGGTTGAGTATCTTCTCATGTAATTATTAGCTATTCATATATCTTTATTGGTGAAGTGTCAGTTCAAATTTTATCTATTTTTAAGCCATTGTCTCATTGTGTAGTTCTGAAACACCTTTACATATTCTGAATATGTATCTTTCATTAAATGTATACTTTGCCAATGTTTTCTCACAGTCTGTAGCTTGTATTTTCATTCTTTTAAGTGTCTTTCAACAGAAGTTGTTTTATTTTTTTATTTCGATACAGTCTAACTTATCGTTTCTTTTATAAATTCTGTTTTGGTATTGTATCTAAGAAATCTTTGCTTAATCTGAGGTCACAAATATTTTCTTCTACAAGTTTTATGGTTTCATGATGTCTTAAATTTAACACCCAAAGTGCAATCCACAAAAGAAATAAATAATAAAATAGACACTACAGAATAAACTCCATAAACTTCTGCTGTTTGAAAGATACTGATAAAAGAATGAAAAGACAAGCCATAGTTTGGAAGAAAATATTTGCAAATTTAGAATATGTAAAGAATTTTCAAAACTCACTGATGAGAAAATTATTTTAAAAAGTAGTAGTATAGTCACTTTACCAGAGAAGATACATGGATGGCAAATGATCACCAGAATGAGTACTCAACATTATTACTCATCAGAGAAATGCAATTCAAACCACAGTGAGATTCCACTACTCACTTATTAGGATGCTCATATTAAAAAGATTAGCCATACTAAGTGCTGGAGGGTATGAGTAGGCAATGGAACTTAACATACTCTGCTGTTGAGGAATGTAAAAGGGTACAAACCACTGTGGCAAACAGTGTGGTAGTTTTTTTTTTTTTTTTTTGGATTAAACATTCACTTATTATAATCCACATCTAGGTATTTACCAGTGAAACATGAAGCCATAAGTCTACTTAACAACTTGTACACGAATGTACATAGCATCTTGGGTTGTGATAGTCAAAAGCTGGCAACAACTCAAGTGTCCACAAATAGGTGAAGGAAACAAACTTCAATCATGGACACATGCAACAACATATATGAATCTCAAAATAGTTATTCTTCATGGAAGAAGCCAGATTGTTTCTAAAAAGTACATATTGTCTGATTTGAGTTGCATTAATTCTAGAAAATGCAAACTAATGTACAGTGAGAGAGAGTAGATCATTTCTTGTTTGTGGACAAAGTGAGGAGGAAGGATTGAAAGGAATGATTTACCAAGGAGCATGAAGAAAGTTGGGGTTGATGGACATGTTCTCTAACTTAATTGTGGTGATGACTTCACAGGTTTGTCAAAGTATATGTCATTAATTATCAAATTTTATACTTACATATGTGTAGTTTATTTTTTGACAATTATACCTCAACAAAGCTAAAACAGGCTTACACAAAATGCATATATTTATCTAAAAATATCATATTAATTTTACTTTATCAAATATGTTAAGTTCAAGTATAAATAAATTTAAATTTTTTTTAGATGGAGTCTCGCTCTGTTGCCCAGCCTGGAGTGCAGTGGTGCAATCTCGGCTCACTGCAACCTCAGCCACCTGGGTTCAAGCAATTCTCCTGCTTCAGCCTCCCAAGTAGCAGGGATTACAGACATGCACCACCATGCCTGGCTAATTTTTTTTCTACTTATTAGAGACAGAGTTTCGCCATATTGGTGAGGCTGGTCTTGAACTCTTGACCTCAGGTGATCCACCCACCTTGGCCTCCCAAAGTGCTGGAATTACAGGTGTGAGCCACTGTGCCTGGCCTAAAAATTTTTAATGTAAGAAATAAGTTATTGAATTGCTTAATCCGTCAGGAATATTTATTCACCACAACAGATATTTTGTTCTAAAACATTTCTCTAAACTTACAAAAAGAAATTATAAGAAAAATAAAGACACATAAACCATTATATATTGTTTAACAATATATAGAACTTCGGACCATATTCATGAATTTAAGCCTTCTTATTCCTTATTCAAGCTGATTTTCTAGCCTTGTTTTTGTAAGTTTTGTCATTAGTTTTACATTGGGAAGGTTTATCCAATTTACTTTGTTTTATAATTATTATTTTTTAAATTTAGTGTTAGTCTAATAGTTGCATTACATTAGTTTAGTGCCCACCACCAGTTCCGTTTACTCAGCACTTCTCCATTCCCAGCATCTTCAATTGAATTGCCCCCACTCCACCACCTGAAGATAATAGATACAATATATTTTGCCTTTAAAAATGTGTAGTTGAGAATCTTAATTCTTGCTTTCATAGCTTAGCAACATTTTGGCTGGAGATCTCTCTTGGCTGTGCTCTCCCTCTCTCTCCCCACTCCAATGATTACTACTGTGAAAATGTCTAGAATGTATATACCACCACTGCTGCCACCAATACTTCTCCCAGGCAGTTTATTCTGTCCATGTGAATTGCTGAAGAACTATGTCGTATATCCTTGCAGTTCAGTAACCTAACCAGGATATGTACCAGTGTTGAGTATTATACATCGTTTTGTTTTTCTCTTGGGATAACGTGCATTATTTATTTTAAGGAAAAAAGAATAACATTTTGTGTAGTTTGCAGTTTCATTTGTTCAGGTCACTACCTCAGGAATACTTTATTTTTGTATTGAATAGTGTTTGATTTCTCCATATATTAGTTCCTTTCTTATTTGAAAAGTCTCTTTCTTTTCCTATACGCATGTATCCTGGTAGAAAGACACCAAGTCTTTCTACCATGTTAGTAACAACTTTCAGCCACATAAGTTTTGTTCCCTTTTGTTTCTAATTTATCTTCTTGGTTGTTTTGGTCCTCAGATTGTTTTCATAGTGCCTAGTATTTCTTTTCATCCTGTTTTGTTGCTTTAACTCCTCGTTTATGAACACCTATTTTATAGAACTCAATTTCTTATTAAGATATCCTATTTCATAGAGCACTTATATAAAATTTTCTTCTATTCCTGCAATTGTGATTTTTTTTTTTTTTTTTTTTTACTCAGCTGGATTTCTTGTCCACATTTGTACATCATATTCCTTTCCTTTTTAAATTTTTGCTTATATTTTTTATTCCTAATCTGGCTGCATCAATGACTTGAAACTTTTTCCATCTTGTTCCTGATTTCACAGGTTAAAAGAGAAAATTTACTTGCTGTGATATGATGCAGTTGACTTCCTGACTGTAGTTCCACTGTTTCCTCCCCTAGTTCAGTGTTGGAAGTCTGAGTATTTTATGTTCTGTACACATCATGGGCTGATGATGTAGTACTTTTTTCTCACCTAAAATACTTTGATAAGCTAACCTATTTTCTTTATGTGTCATATTGAAATAATATGTAGTTTTCTTAGTTTTAGGATCAAACTATGGTTACTTTAATAATCAAAGAATTACTTAGGTTTCAAGGCCGGGCGCGGTGGCTCAAGCCTGTAATCCCAGCACTTTGGGAGGCCGAGACGGGCGGATCACGAGGTCAGGAGATCGAGACCATCCGGTGAAACCCCGTCTCTACTAAAAAATACAAAAAACTAGCCGGGCGAGGTGGCGGGCGCCTGTAGTACCAGCTACTCGGCAGGCTGAGGCAGGAGAATGGCGTGAACCCGGGAGGCGGAGCTTGCAGTGAGCTGAGATCCGGCCACTGCACTCCAGCCTGGGTGACAGAGCGAGACTCCGTCTCAAAAAAAAAAAAAAAAAAAAAAAAAGAATTACTTAGGTTTCAAATGTTATATTATTTTCTTCTATATGTTGATACTGAAAGGAACATCATCTGTGAAAAGTCAAATATTCAAAGCGTAGCCTCCTTTGGATGCTAAAACACCATGATTATGAATCTAAGCTATTCAGTTCTCTTCCCAGGTCTGCTGCAACCTCATTGCATGACCTTAGGCAATTTACTTGACTGCCCTATATCTAATATTTGAACTTATGGATTACAAAGGCCTAAAAGATCTCGAAAGCTTTTGTTTTATATTGAATGTTAAAACTTTATAATCATTCTATACCATTTTCTTATGAATTTGGGAGTTAAACCTCCTCTTATATTTAAAAATCATGATATAATAGCCAACAATGCAGAGTTAGCAATTTAACTCACAAAGATCTTGCACATAGTTTTATATATATATATATATATATATATATATATATACACACACACACACACACACATATATATATATACTCACAGCTGTCTGGAACCTAAACAAGAAAGCTATTATTATCCTTAGAGCAGTTACATGCTTTGAAGTCAGGCTTTCTACCCTTTAACTTCCTTGTGTATTAAATAGATATAATTATGTCTAACTAACAGTGTTGTGAGAATTAAATATGTCTAGCATATAGTAAGTATCAGATAAATGGCAACCACTAATATTAGTGTATTTTTTAGCTATAATAGTTTTGTTATTTTTATACATATAATTGCAGGTTTTTTTAGGCAAGATAACTAAAAGTTGTAAAGGGTAAATGACTTGTAAAATGTGTGCAGCTATCAAAGGACAATGCTGGTATTTCAATCCAGGTGATTCACTTCAAACTTCACCATAATTAAATACTATGTGTTAAATCTAATGAGCATGTATCACCACTTAGACATGTGTGAAGGTAGACAGAGCAGATGATCTTACATGTCCTAATTTGTTTGGTATGTGTGCCCTTCCAGGCTGTTTCTTCACCAATGGAAATATTAGTCAGGATGATTCAAAATTTCAGAAGAGGGATTTGATACCCACAAAGATAATCCAGAGAAAAGGGGGTGGAGGAATGCCTTCTTTTTGGTTTCCCAGCTGTCAGAAGAGGGAAGATACAGTGGCCCTTGTTTCCTTGACAGCCCCCTTCTTTCTTAGTCAATACTTTAAATATTTAAATAATGATGGATTCATGTTTATTCAGTTATACTTATGAGAATAAGTCTACCTCACTGCAAATACATCTATCAATAAATTGCAAAGAGAAATATCAGGGGAAAATTTGTTCTACTCTTCAATTACAATGCAATAAAATACATTTTCTTTTTGAGATATTACACCGCATTTAGAATCAAGTAATTTTGTGCCTATTTGGGCTAGTAATGACGAATCTAGTTTTGCAAAACCTTTCCAAACGCTTGACCTTAATTTAAAAACCAATCAATAGTATCTGCAAATACTGCTTTTTCACTAGTGCTTATGATCTCAGTAATTGGGGAAAAAAGGTATTTTTATTTATTACCTTAATTACCTTTATTAGCATTATATTGTAAAATAGGTGGACTGCATTGCTTTGCAGATTTTTTTTTTTACCTGCTGTTACAACAGTAGAACTTTTGCCTTCTGATTCCACAATGTATACTTAAATCATATTTTAAGATGCTGTATTTTAAATTTGACTAAAAAAACAACACTACTGATTGGTGAATAAAAATAATAATAACCAGCGTATGCCAGAGATAGTATTTTTCATCTACTATATTCCATTCTGCATTTCTATTTCACGTTATCATTTTATTGACAGATTATTTAGTAAACAGTGGATTGTTTCCTACTGGGAAGGGTAGGTTCCTGAGATTTCTTATGATAGAACAATTTGTAGTTGAACAACTTAACATTATATAGGAAAAACAGAGCAAGGGAAATCAAGGTTAGAAATGAAGGCATCAAGTTCCTTGTCCAATTTGTAAGTACCTTGAATAAGATAAAAGTTGATCCACTAATTAAGATTATATAAATAATATCATACACATATTTAGTTAATATTGATGGGTAGTGGATAATTAGTGTTCATTTATTATTCACAATTGGCAACATAAACTTTAAAATTCTTTTAAATTCTTTAAATTTCTTTAAAATTCTCTGAGTGGTTTGAAAAATGATTTTAATTATTTTTATTTTGCAAAGAATAGCTATACTAAAAAGTATTTTGTACCAGTATCAGACTTTCCACGAGCTTTTCTCATTTTGTGACTCATACTTATTGGCTTTCAACTTCTGGGTCTCACACTGGATTCAGAAATGCGGAAGAGCTTGATATTGGAGTTTTAAGATTAAATACAGAAGTTTATGTAACCTTTATTTAGACAACTTAGCTTTATTAAATATGTCCAGATAATATATTTCTAAAGTTTCCTCTAATACATATGTTTATATAACCCTAGGTTTTTCAAGATAGCTTCATTAGCTCCACCCTTCTTACAATTGACTTGGTTTCCTCACTCCTCATAGACAGATAAATTATTATTTTTTCTTTTCATCAGTTTTTATAGAGACTGGATTGCACCGTGTTGCCCAGGACAGTCTCGAACTCCTGTGCTCAAGCAATCCTCCTGCCTCGGCCTCCCAAAGTTCTGGAATTTTAGGTGTGGGCCACCATTCCTGGTCTAGATAAATTATTTTCTAAGCCCTATGATATTTGACTTCATTTCCCTTTTCTTCTTCAGGGGTCTTCAAAAATAACACTTTTTTCCTTCTCTTCCATCTATTTGTTTGTCTAAATTTCTGACTCTTGGTTCTTATTTTTTTCTGATGATATTCAGTAAGGATTATTCAAAAATCTTCAAATAACAAAACCACCATTTTCCTGATAAAGCACAATCTACATAAAATCCTGTATTCACGGGCCTTTAAACTTAAAGTATCTACAGAAGGTTTGATTGTTTATGATTTTGAAATCAGCCACACACAAAACTTGTTCACCCTACTTCCTTCCCATTATAATAGAATTTCATTAGTAATACTCATAAATATAAGAAGCATTTTATATTCTCTTTTGCATTTTTTTTTTTTACAATACAACAGTTTTATTAAGCATGGGGAAGCATTTATTCGGTACAAAATGTAGTCACAATTCTTTCTCTCCTCTGCCCCTTGAGGCCACCACTCCAGAACCTTATGTTCCTATAAACTCATTTTTGGCAGCAGTAACAACAAAAAAGTGAAAGAAAATGCAATTCTGACAGTAATGCTAAATCATCAAAGTGAGAAACACAAATAGGCAGGGGTTAGTGGGTTTCTTAGCTAGTTCTTTAACCATGGGCCTTAGTTCTGCTCATTTTCTCTCAACAGGAAACATTTTAAGAATACAAACCCCCAAATGTTATTTAAGTAATACTGCTTACCTCTGTTGGTGGCACTTTTCTTCCTTCTAGCCTGATGTTATAACAAGCTTATTTGTAATTTCTTCGGGAAATTCTTGCCTAGAATATGCATCTCTATCAGTTCCCTTTGAGCTTAAAAAAATCAACAACAAAGCAGAAACAGAAGACTAGGAGGTTTCATAAGGATGCCACTGAAACTATTATGAGACCTACTTCTTAGAAGTCAACTGGCCAAACAGACACAGCTGTAGCCAATGGATTCTGAAAACAGGTCCTGCTGGAAAATATCTCCAATACCCAATTAAATCCAGTTATTGGTGTCCATAGATTTGAAATGATCATCATTCACAGTGGAATAAATGTATCCCTGTATTCTAAGAAAATTCACTGCTTCCTTGATTGAGGCTACAGACATATTGGAGTTGTTTCTTAAGATCATGAAAGCCCAATCTTTCAAATCTTGGGCAAACCTTAATCAAATCCAGCACCTAGTTTTTGGCCACTATAAAGCCATTTCCTGGCATGAAGCTATTCCCACCAAAGTTCCCTACTTCACCCATTCCTGGTTTGCTGCTAGGTGCTCTCCCTTGCTGTTAGATTTGCTGAGCATCATATCCGTTGGCTACTTCCAGAATATGTGTGGAAAACTCATTCATATCCTTGAGGGGCATGATGTTAAAAGCTACTAGGCTCTTTTTGTTCTGAAAAGATCTCAGATGGCCGTCACTTTCCCATATGTTTTTGAAGGAACCACAGTGTGGTTACCACTGACACCCTCTGCATCAAATCACTGGTGAGCACCCATTGATGCAACCGTTGTGTCATCCATTTCATCAACAATATTGACTGGAGTCCTCTCTGCAATATCTCATTATCTCCACAGTAATGATCTGAGAAATCTCAACATTCCAAATTTTGAATATTTCACCAACAAGAATAGCAAAAAGCAGCTGAGATACAGTACAGAGTACAATGTTCTGGGCTTAGGCTCTTGATATTTTTTTCTGAGACGACATCAGTGTTCCAAATCCCCAGGGAACTCTGCACAACCACTGGCTCTTCCATAGCTGGAGTAGCCATGGATTTCAAATGCACTATTCCACATCTTGGTTGTGGTTCCCTCAGGAAGGAGGCCCAGAAGGCTTGGGTATGGTAGGTTCCCAAGACACCTCAGAACCCTGTTGCTCCTGCAGCAGTCTACCTTTCACTGGTTTTCCTTGGCATTTTGGATACAAACAATGTTGAGTAAACAGAGATTTAGAAAGATAATTCAAGTATGTAAGAATTTAATTTCCTATCAGCAGAAATTTGGTGCTCTTTGAAAGTAATGGTAAAACTTAGACAATAAGAAACTTTTCCTAAAACCTGTGAAAATAATGATGCTTATATCATATCTTCCAAGATGCTACTTAAGGATTTTGCAGAACTCTTAACACAAACTTACGATTTTCCTCCTTTTATGACCACAGGCTTAGAAGTGAGTAGACACTGGATGGATATAGACCACTGGATATAGACCAGTGCTTTTTTTTTAATATAAAAAATAAATTGGGGTCTTCATTTTTTCAACCAACTGAGTTAAACATCTCACCTTTACACAAAATATATAATATACAGAATTTAAGAAATTTTTTGTTTAACTTGCTTTAATTCTAAATATTTTTATCCTGTTAGGTGAATAATAAAATAAATAATTTTATATTAAAGAAATGAATATAAATGTTTATTATTGCATTAAAAACATTTGATAATTTTCTTATACTAATCTTTTCCTTATTTTAAATGTGTGAAGAACGATTTTTCATATTTATAAAGGTATATTGAAGAAGTTTCTGCTGAAAAAACTTTGATATAAATATTATCAAATGAAACATTAAAACATTCAGAACAACTGTCAAGACTTATTTTTATATAAGGGATCAGCAAAATGTATAGTCAAAAAAAAGCAATGGTTATGAAATAGTTTAAACACATTGATTACCTGTCAAAAATCACAAATTAATTTAAAAATGTTAATTCATTAACTTCCTAAAATGTAATTAATTTAAATTTTGCCATATTTATTTAACATAAAGCAGTGTTCTAGGTCCAGTCCTTAAGCTTTTAAATTATATTATCAGTAGTTCTTAAACTTTGGTCTGCAACAGTACTATCTAGGAGCTTGTTAAAATGCAGAAACTCAGGATTCTGCCCAGTCTGTCAATTTGGGATATCATGAATTAGGATCTGAAAATCAAAAAACTCCCTAGTTGGTTCTAATGGACATTGATTTGACAGCCAGTAATAGTACTTTAGTAGAACAAAATGGAATTAAGGTAAACAGAATAATTTTTTGTTTTACTTAAATTGTCTTTTGATGCCTCAAATCCTTTTCATAAATTATTTGTTGCCATCTCTGTTTGATCAGAGAAATGCTATTTTACTCTTATTAAATTTTAGATATATGATTTTACTCTGTACTAAACAAGATAAACTTAGAATTCGGAATTCCAAATTTTTTATTTTAATGTTGGTATTGACCAATATGGGTGTATCCACAAGAATGATACCTGTGGACAAAGTAATGAGGCAAGATCTGAAAATGATGTCTTCAGAAAACTGATTAAAGGAGCCATCCTTTGTGTTTTAAAGAAGGAACACATTATAGGGAATTATATTTAATTGCATTTCCACCATCCTATGTTATTACCTTTTCATCAAGACAATTAATGATTTAATATTTTCAATTTTAGAAGCTTTATACTTAAGGGTGTTTTGCTCTTATATTTAAGGCTGTTTTGCATCAACACTTGAATTGACTATTAAAATCCATTTATAGTGCAAGAGGCATGAGAGGAAGTAATGTGGCACTGACAGTAAGTTATTAAAATATATTTATTAATCTACAGTTTGGTCTGTTGATGGTCCTTTTTATGTGTGGACTGAGTTTATGTGTTAATGTATTCGAGTGTTTTGGGTGTGCAAGTGTGTGTGTGTGTGTTTGTATGTGTGCGTGTTTGCCTTTTAGTTAATTTGTCATCCAAGCACTTCTGCCCATGAGTTAGTCCAACTGCAAAGCTTGAGGACACAATCCTTTGCAGACTGCCCTAACTCCTGACACCAATTGCAAGTCCTGAAGGTCACTGTTAGGTTTGATAACTAGAAGGACTCAAAACTCATTGGGAGCAACTGTATTTAAAGTTACAGATTATTATAGGGAAAAATACAGACTAAAATCAGCCAAAGGAAGAGTCATGTAGGGCAGAGCTTGGTAGGGTTCTGAGTGTTAGGCTTCCATCCTTTTTCCAATGGAAGCAGGATGGGCATTACCTTCCCAGCACTGATTTGTGACAGTATGCACAGAGTATTGCCAACAAGAGAAACTTACTCAAACCTCTGTGTTCAGATATTTTTTTGAAGGTCCATTATATAGGCATGACTGATTGATCGATTACCTCGTGGTTGAACTCAGGTCAACTGAGATGGTCTGACCCAAAGTCTCCCCTCTAAATCACGTGGTTGGTCCTTCTGGCATGTCTATACTACAACCTAAGATTGTTGGGTGTGGCCAGTTCCCAACCTAAGCAAAGACACTTGTATCAAGTATACCATAGATACCTCCCAGAAGCTGAATACAAAGGCAGTACCTCTCTTTGGGCAAGACGAAATCTTATACTACATAGTTTTTTAAAGCAGAAAGATTAAATTAAAAGTCAGTATGGATCCTAGTATATAAGAACAACATAGGGGCCAGGTGCAGTGGCTCATGCCTGTAATCCCAACACTTTGGGAGGCCGAGGTGGGCGAATCGGTTGAGACCAGGAGTTCAAGACCAGCCTGGCCAACATGGCGAAACCCGTCTCTAGTGAAAATACAAAAATTAGCTGGGCGTGGTGGCATGCACCAGTAATCCCAGATACTCGGGAGGCTGATGCAAAAGAATGGCTTGAACTCGGGAGGCAGAAGTTGTAGTGAACTGAGATTGCACCACTGCACTACAGCCTGGGCCACAGAGCAACACTCTGTGTCAGAAAAAAAAAAGTCTCAAAAAAAAAAAAAAATAGAAAAAAAGTGACAATTGTGTAAAATGTACAATAAGTAGTATTTATCATCAGTGGTGTAAATGTTCAGTATTTATAAATAGTTATTAATTATGAAGTATTGAGAACCAAACTAAATTTGAAACCAAACTAGGAAGTAAATAACCTTGCTGGAAGTAAAATGTTGATAGAGAAGGTAAATTGCTTCCAGTGTTTTCAAGCAATCTCTATTCAATTATGAATAACTGGGACAAAATATGCTTAATAAACAATGCTATTTTATTAAAAGCATGCCTCACATCATCATAATGCTAGAATAATAAAATGTATTTATTTATTTCTAATAATCTGTTAACATTTTTTATCAGAGGTTGCTTT
Organism: Macaca thibetana thibetana; assembly: GCF_024542745.1. Classification (NCBI taxonomy): domain Eukaryota; kingdom Metazoa; phylum Chordata; class Mammalia; order Primates; family Cercopithecidae; genus Macaca; species Macaca thibetana. The sequence goes on from NC_065584.1 coordinate 60,633,522, forward strand.
CCTAGTGTATGAGAAGAATCTTTTTTTTAAGGATAACTATTTACGACGAATAACTAAAGAGCCAAGTAAAGCTTAAGATTGAATAAGTTATAGTTATTGGGGAACGAAGTATACAATTTCAGTGCTTTTGGTTGAAAATGTTTTCACATCACTCATTTTCGCTTGTCAATATTAAATTATATGTAAGTGATTAGGTTTAGTCAAGGCATATTGCTATGCTATTAATCAACTTCATGCATGGATCAGGAATCATCAGGACAGACATGGATGCTATTTTTGCTCACAATTCATTTTGCAGCACTGAACTCAAAATTTAATTTCTCTACATATCAAAGTGAAACAATTTCCACAGCTATGCTCATCTTATAGGAGCTTTTGGCAAAGTACAAATAAGTATATGATTGCTGGAGAACTCCGGTTTCTATCAAATTACTATGAAATAGTACCAACAAATGATCCGAATGATGTGATAGAATATTCTATTCTTGAGTGAAAAACATTATACAAATAAAAGTCACTGCACTGTACTATTCTAATGCATAATAAATTTAAGCATAAATGATTTCTACCAACTGTTATAGTATATAAATTACTAGGAAATTGTTCTGAAGCATTTCATTGTAGCAAACATGGAGTTGCCAATAATTGTCCCCTTATGGGAAGAAGAAAACTGTGAGATTTAAAAAAAAAATAAGTTCAAAACTTAACTAATCACTTAAATGGTAAATAGTCCTTAACTTCTTCTGGTAACATTGGTAGATTTTAATCTACATTTTATTTTTTCTTTTGAATAAAAATACAGATTTAATTTTACTGTGGACATTTTAACAATTTTAGCCACCTCCAAATTTAAAATTCCAAATTAGATTTGCTATAGTTATTACCACTCTTTTCTTTCTTTTGCTTATGTTCATATTGTGGATAGATTTTAATTGAGAATTTCTTAAACTTTGTCAGTGGAAGCAGTTTTATTGTCGTGTTGTGTACCTCAACTATTGAAAGTATCTGCTAGTTTTGATCTTTTGACAGAAAGAATATATTGTTAGGAGTAGCTTTTATTACTAAATCATGAAATTATGAGTTGGAAGCAATTATTCTCCTCCTAGTGAGATCATACAACTGTGCAAGTTTGTGAGTCCATGACAAAATGCTCACCTATAAACAAGTCTCTTTTTGTATTTCGACCTTTGGATGGGATCCAAGAGAGTCTTATCCTGAATTCTATGTTATTACAGATAGTGATTTAGCTGAGTTCTAGCCAAGTGATCTAGCTAGTGTATTGACGGAACAAAAATATTTGAACATTAACTTTTAATTTTAGGAGTTTATTATAAAACACAGTTGTCTTAACTATTTTGTTTCTCTTGCAAACATTAGGGAAAATGACTAAGTTTTAGTTTCAGTGAATGAAGGAATTTCATATTTTTCCCTTAGAAACATTCCAGTCTGAGGGGAGAAAAACTGATTAACTATTGTTGTAAGTTTGAAAATGTTCTCACAGACATCATTAACTTTTTTCCATAAAATGTATTGTTTTCATATGTACCATTTAGTGAATATAAAATTTCCAAATAATTTAAATGTCCAGGCCATAGATGACTAAACTTTACTGCTTTGACTCTTAAGACACAAATGAAAAAGGGATGGTGCTAGGGACTATCAAGGCAAATGATTGAGTGACAGCTGGTATTGCTGTTTAATAAGTGTTCTCTTTGATAAATAGAATGGACAAGTCAGTACTTAAAAATAAAAGTTGTTTCCTAAGTCCCAAGATGAGCATAATATTTCTTTTCTTTCTGAAAACTATAAGATCTCCTTTACATTCTATAAAAGATTTAAATAATCCTCAGGAAATGACCTTTCTAAGGCAGAGGATGTCTTTCCTTTTATTATTCTGTATCTTGATGCTCCTGTCGAACTATGTGACATTTCCACAGAACTTTAAATAGAAATATGAAAGGACAGAACAGGAAGTACATTCATAATAATAAAAAAATGTCTGGCTATATGACCCCAATAAGACAAGTTAAATATATTACCACTACTTATTTCAAATTGAAGGACCAGTTGGTAGCCAGACAAAATCATTGAGATAAAGCCTAATTCAGAGTGTGTGCTCAGATACTTGCACTGTAATCCCATAATCCTTTAAAGAAGCAATCAATGATCTCTTGCTTCTGTATTTTCCAGCTCTGTCTTATGCAGTGTGTGTCTGTGTGTCTGTGTGTGTGTGTGTGTGTGCGCGTTTGAATCCATATATGATTATTCGAAGCTTGATGTTTATACCTCTTTGTACTTAATCAGATTAGTAATCATCTTTCTATAACCAACAAAGTAAAGTTTGACATACTATCCAAGCAAAATTTGTATTTTATTATCTATCTGAATCTAGGAGCCTTACTATAAATTATTTTTAATCTTTGACCTTGCTTTATAATAAATTACACAATGTTTCAAAGACTCCTATTTTCTAATGTGTAATTAGACATTAGCAGAACCTCAAAAATAAAAGGAGTGGTGACCAGTTTTTTGAAAATGTGTAACAAATGTCAACATGTTTCTTTACCTGTTTCCTGTATATGTTTACAATACTTCTCAGAACATTTTTTTTGTTAAAGAATATCATGGATTTTTCAAGAGGAGAATAGAAACTGTAGCAGAATTTCTAAACAAATTTTACTCTAAAGGTTTTAGTTTTCATGAAATGTTCATGATTTATATCTAGTGATTTATTTAAGAAATATTAAATGAGTACTTGAATTACTATAGTAAACAAAGCATTACAAGTCCTAATCTCACAGTAAACTAGTCTATTATGACTAATATTCCACAGAAACTTTCTAATTGCTGAGAGGGAGTAAGGGACTATAATTAAGTGCTTCATATATGATATCTCATTTGATTTTCAAGACAAACCTAAGAGTTAAGCACTGTTATCTTCATTTTAAAAATGTGGAAACTGAAACCTAAGGGAAATGAAGTTAACACATTTCAAGGTCACATGTCTAACAAGTGATAAAGTCTGGATTTCAACCTATGAACTCTTAGGAACACTGTATTATATAGAAGAGTATTCTTTAATAACAGCCTGTCCTATAAAAGACAAAAGCAAATATTCTGTCATATACATAAAAATTGGGGCTGTTATTTTAATTTCATAATATGGATAAATTGAATGCTGGGATACTGGTACCAGAAATTTCAGTTCAACTAAATGGGCTGTTGACATGCTAGCCTCTGTTGTTCTTTCAAATTCTGAGAATTCTTTTTGATTTTATGAAATATTAATGATTTACTTGGTGGTCCCTGCCAGCTGTCTCCTCTGCCATCTGGTGTGGTCCTGCCTAGGTAGCTAATTGTGTAGAATATATGTAAGTCCCTGTATATAGCTCTATCTGAAAAAAACACAATCTATATGGAAGTAGAAGCAAGTAGAAGCAATCCATTATCTCATATTGTCTACATATTTTTCTTTCCCACTGGCAAGTTACTCAGAAGTTTACTGGATCTTTATTGAGTAGCTATTGCCAACAGAAGTTTCAAGTTGATGTAATCTTTAGTCTTTCCTGTGATAGTACTAGCATTATGTAATCTAGCCATGAAGAAAAAGATGGATTAGTCACATATTGTCACCTGCCAAGATGAAAAATTATGAGCTTTCCACTTTGTGTTTAAATGTACCTGGAGTTCACTCTGGTAAGAAATCATGTTCCCCAAGGCAAGTCTTTTTTATTGTCTTCACAAGGGTACCTTTTTTTTTTTCCTCCAGTGCAGCTATCCTTTTCTGATATGTGTGGGGGAAGTTCCATTTTCCCTCCACTATCCTACAAGTATTCCTAGCCCATATAAATGGAGCAAACCACTAACAGCTGCTAGTGGAATTGGGGAAAACTACATAGACACAGAAAGTGGAAGTTCGAAATGGCATTAGAACTCAGAGTTGTGTGGACAGATACAAAGAAAAGTGATAGCCGAGCAAAGAATTATAGGTGCATGTAATGACTAATTTTTTATTCATGTAAAGTACTAAAGTCTGTGACTTGGTTTTTTATGTAAGTATAAATGATAAGAGATTATTACAAATTTGAGCTTATGCCATGGATATGCTTTCTTTAAAATGAAGGATGGAGTTTAGCAGTCCAGAAACTGTACTTTGCACATAGCCTTTTAAAATCCTTACCTCTAATCTGAGAACACATAGGATTCTGTTGTGCATAGGACTATTTTCCAAGCATTATGGTGGAGAAACAGTTGAAAATTACTCTCCTAAAGAATCTATTCTGAAATACGTCTCATTCCTGCTGGTAGAATCATTATAGAACACAAATTTCACTTCTACCTGAGAAGAGATAGATAAATGACATCTCCCTAAAATTCCTTAAAGCTCTACTCCATCCATCCCTCTTTCCAGCTCACACAGGGCATCCTCACTGATGCATATGGAAGCTGCACTTATTTATTATCTTCATTAAGATTTGGTTTTCTATGAGTCTTTCTGCCACTCATTAGCTTCTTCCTCACCATAATATGCCTACCCCAGTGTCAAACTGCTACACTAAATCTTTTGAAAACTGAAACATAACTGTCACCATACACCACGTCAGCAGCTTCCTATCAGCAAACATGTCAGAATCTAACCTTTGCTTCCCTGGTGTTTCAGTTTTTATTAAGTTGCTTATGTTCAAATTAAACTTTATGGCAACAGCTGTCTCAGTCGTCGAATCAAAATTATGCTACTGTTACCTGATTTTTTTTCCCATCAACCCTTCTTGTTTCTATTCATTCTGTAAGGTAAATATAAATTCTTAGTAACTCTGCTTCTTTTTATTTGACCCTAGTTTTCTATTTCGTTCTTTATGATTTATGGAATAATCAGCATGATTCTCCAATTATGAATCTGAGGACACAATAATAGACCACAGAGAGCAAAAAAAATACAACCCTTCTCATACATTCATATATGGCACTGATAGCTAGCACCATCCTAAGAAGCCATGTTCTCCACTCTTTATTACTATTTTACTTTAATAATATTAATTTCAGTATTATATTACTCATTTTTCCTTTCACCGTCACACACTATACTCTGTACTTTACATAATAGTAACATACTTCCACAGCAAATTACAACATACACACACGCGCACACACCCCTACCCCAGAATATTCAGTCCCAACACTTTTTGGCATATATAGTTCCCTTACTTTACTAGATATAGCAGTTTATTAATAAGGAAGATGTTCTCTTCTGAGGCCCTTAACAGTTTTATATTACCGTATTTTGAATTAACTTAATCCAGGTTAAATTGCTTTGCACATAGAAGCAACATAGTAGTTGCCTTTCACATAGTTGTAAGTTTCACTGTCATTTCTTTCCCTTCAAGATCAGCGAGGCATTGTTCTTTTTGTTAGTCTTATGCATACTTAGGAGCTTAATTAAACAAAAACGATCAGATACACGAGTGTTGCTCCTTAAAATGATTTTCTATTTTCGTATCACCAAGGTAAATTCCTTCTCAATTTTTCTTTTCTTTTTTTTTTTTTTTTTTTTTTTTTTTGAGACGGAGTCTCGCTCTGTCACCCAGGCTGGAGTGCAGTGGCCGGTTCTCAGCTCACTGCAAGCTCCCCCTCCCGGGTTCACGCCATTCTCCTGCCTCAGCCTCCCGAGTAGCTGGGACTACAGGCGCCCGCCACCTCGCCCGGCTAGTTTTTTCGTATTTTTTAGTAGAGACGGGGTTTAACCGTGTTAGCCAGGATGATTTCGATCCCCTGACCTCGTGATCCGCCCGTCTCGGCCTCCCAAAGTGCTGGGATTACAGGCTTGAGCCACCGCGCCCGGCCCCTTCTCAATTTTTCAGTGTGCTAAGTGACACGTGGCTGCATCTGACTTCGGGAACACTCAGAACACAGGCCTTCTGCCCTCTGCATAAAGGAGAGAATATCTATTAAGCTGCTCTGTGATTTCTGATAAAGAGTAGCTCTTGTGGATATCATGAGTAAATAGTGAATAACAACATTTTGTAAGTTAGACATTTTTGTGTCAAATTCTCAGTTACGCCTTGGCAGGGCAAATCACAAAAATATTTTGTGACAGTGCTTCAGTAGTAATCAAGAGGACTCACTCATCACATGGACTAACAAACCAGTGATGAAAATACCAGCCCTGTTTGCTTGACCAGTCTTATCCCAAAGAGTCACCATGGGCATATTAGTGTTCACCATTTACTTGAGAGAACTGTCATTTGAAAATAAGCTTTCTGTCAATAAATTTATTAAAATAAGTTGAGGTGAATGTACATTCTATGTTAGGTGTTTAGTGTCACTATCATGAACTATTATTACTACTAATATGCAGACACATACATACACACATGCATACCTACATGTCTACTTACATAAAACTGGGACAGAGTTGTGTCACTGTAATGACATGAAATTGAGCTAGGGCCACTTTGAGCAAATGTGAAAAGTTGCCTTCATGAGTTGTAAAGTACATCTCTCAGAATGGTCGTGAAAATCAATAAGCATTCTTAACCAAGCTTTGTAAGTAATTTCTGATAGAAAATCAGACACACTTGGCAGATTATGCTAAAAAGTGTAGAATAAGTTACTCAGTTCTACTGACTTCAATAATTAAATCAGTCCTAGGCAATAAAATATAGCTTACTCTTGATGCTTTGGGACAAACAATTTGCCAGTACGTTTATAAGACAACTAAGACAGCATGCTAAGCAGCTAGTTGTGTCTTTTGGGTAGATGATTTCTGTTGAAACTAATTTCCTTGAGACATTTATCTTTTGGAAATTTCATCAATAGCCTGTTTGAGGCTATCTGGAATCCAGCAAAGTTAATTATGAATTTACTCAACCTGTACATGATAATCAGAAAGAAGATCTAACATCAGTATTTTGGGGGAATATGATTGGGATATTCTGGCATCAGGGTTGGCAGACGCCCAGGTTGTCAGCCTTCAATATTGTTTTCCCATTTTATGCAGTCATTAGTGTTGAGCAAAGCACCCCGGTGCTTTATAATTAAAGGGAGTAGCTTTATCTCAGAAAGAATTCCTGAAGAGGTTTTGTTGGTATAAATAATAAAGGCACAGATGTAGAGGTAGCTGATAAAACTTCTTGTACAAAGGACTTGTGTATCCATATGTGCATAATTGAGTTCTGTGTGTGACACTGCTCTTGAATTGAGAACAATCGATATATTTGTGCCATCTGTTATGTTGTGTCTGTGCCAAGTGCCCACACTATAAGCAAAAAACAGTGGTCTGTGAGCACTATAGTGTACTAGCTACAAGCTTCACTTGGAACTTGATATTTTAGCAAGATTCCTCAGGCTGTCATGGCTAACAAACTACAATGGCACTTTTTTGGTAGGCAAAGATAACACTCCTAATGTTTGCCTCCTGCTGAATCATATTCTTGCAGAAACTTTTGAAACCTTAGAAGACTTGGAGTTTTGTGTCTTTTTCCTAGAAAAAATGACTCACTTGTAAATAACTAATGGTGACTCTCAATAAGGTGAATAAGAGCATTATTAATGAAATAAGATAAGTGGAAGAGTTCTGTGATTCTTAACACTCTTTTCACTTGATTAACCTGTTCATTGAAATTATGTAAGGTCCATGAAGGTGTTCTTTGACTTTGCTTTGTGTTATTTTCATGATCAATATATGTTACCATGCCAAATGTGCAGCTCACTGATGCTCGACTTCATCAGCTCCACAGTAAACCATTCAAGCAAAGGTTTGCTGAGTTGTCAGGATAAGTGCCGTATTCCATTGCTTAATTTTGAGAGCAGATTTTTCTACTATTGTTTGAATTCTTTTTAAGTATACAATATCTTTTTGACAGAACAGTATTTGGGGTAGCAGTAACTCAGGTAAGAAACAAGTATGCCCCACAAAATTTACTCTTCTCCAAAAAATTGATAAAGCAATTCAGCATCCCATGGTACATAAAAACTTAAATGTATGATTACATATAAATGCCTAATCCTCTAGGTTCAGTTCAGCTCTTTTCAACAGATTCCTACTTATACTTAAGTACTTGCACTGGATTCCTTAAACACAGATCAAACAAATTAGTAGCAGAAAACAAAATTGATGCTACTAGATTATCCCTTGCCAAGGTATTATGTTATATTTGTATTACTTCTTTCTAGCCATTTTCACGTTATTTCATTTAATCTTTATAAGAACTCATTTATAAAGACAGGAGAAATCTATATCTAAGTTTCACAAAATGCAAACTAGGAAATTGAATCCCAGAAAGGTCAGTAGCTTGGTCCTAGTAACTCAAGCTATCAGCTTGAGCAATGGGAGGAGAGTTCTCTTTCCATGTCTGTAGCTCTACTCTATTCTTCTCTTACTGCAGTCTAATTCTCTTCTGAAGATTTAAGGGAGAAAATGAATATGAAAAAAAATGTACACTACGGATATTTAAAGAACAATTACTAGTTAAAAGTACTTTAAGGGAAATTCAGCAAGTGCCTACTTAGAAATTTCAGAATTAAGTATAATTTAGAATGACTGTTATTAGGCCTAAGCTTAAGTTTTGCCAGTGTTAGCAAAACTGGGTGTTAAATATGAAAGCGCAAAGTGGAAACTTGAGTTAAGTGTAAATTTTGTATTTTTCTTAACAGAAAATTACAACATGGAAGTAATTGTTAATTCTTTTGCAAATTGGCAATTGCAACTAACTATTCATCTATCAGTACTTTGATATCGTTGCCAGAACACATCTAGTTAAATAGTTGAAGACAAACTGTAGTACTATAAATCCACTGTGTAAGATTATAACTGGGGAATTGATGGACAAGGTAAATATTCTTGAGAAATGTAGTGGGGACAGCTGGATACAAGAATCCATTGGAAACCACTATCATGATTTTGATATAATTGCATTGATTTTCTAGTTAGAGATGTGTGAGCAGAAAGCATCTATTTTCTAATTGGCAATATTATGGGTGCTTTGATTATATAAAATATAATCAAAAATAGAATTATATAAAATATATGAAATGTAATTGAAGCACTCATAATATTTCCAATTAGAAAATACTTTCTGCCCACACACAAGTAAAAATAAAATAAATGCTTCCATATTTGTATGACAAATAGGAACACTTTTACTGAACATTATTAAGGAAGAGGAAGTGGAACGGTTTAAGGACATAGAAATTTACACCAGATACTCATTTGGAATACCAGGAAAATGAAATACTGAGTATATGATTTTCTGTGTTTGATAACATAAGTAAAGAAGCAAGACTGAGGATGCAGATGTAGAGACCGGTACATATGCCCTGGGGGTTGAAATCTAGAGTTCTAAGATATCCAGTGGAATCATGTAAAATATTTGACATATTTTTATTCAAGTAATATAACTATGTTTTATTACTAATATACTTACAGCACTGTATTTGCACTTATAATATTAATCATATTAGTTATAATATAATTAACATAATATACAAATATAATTGTAATATTCTATAAATATTAATTATAATATTAATTCTATACACTTAAATATTCAAACTAATTTTATTGAGCGTCCCAGTATTATGTGGTTAGCAGTTTGTTGGATGGAGAAGAGAATTAATCAAAATTCTTACTGTCTCTCATCTGTTTTGAAGGGCAAAGACAAGAAATATGTCAGTGAAAAGTTACCATACAGCTGAAACTATTCTCTTTTAATGTGTGGAGTGCCAAAAAATTTAAATTTTGACACTTTCAGCACCTTGATATTACTGAAAATCGGGTCTGCAACCGGCAAGATATTGAAATTCATCCTACAGAGCAAGTAGACTAAACAAATTAAACAAGTTCTCAAATGTATGACATTTAATTTTTAATTCTCCAGTGGCACTTAGGATATCTCAACTTGTGGTAGGAATTTTTTGATGATGCTTTGCTGGAAGCACACTTAAAGGCATTATTTTATTAATAGAACATTTCAGTTGACAGAGAAAAACCAATTCAAGATTCTGTTAATTTCAAATTTATAAGTCATAAAATATAACTGTGAAGAAAATTTCAGAAAATTTTATGTAAAAATTAAAAATAATATGAGACATTAGAAAATATATTCATCAGAAAAATATTAATGAGAATATTAGAGGGATTCAGCTAAGCAACTGAATAAGGTTGCTGATTATTTGCCAAAAACAATTTTGTTTATTTTATTTCTAATGCTCCTTTAACCAATACAATGTAATTAAAATATTTCTTTAGGAGTATGCATAGATATAGGCTATATTTTACTTTTTAAAAATATTTTTGCATTAGTTTATTTTATTATTATTATTATTTTTTTTTTGATGGAGTCTCCCTGTGTCGCCAGGCTGCAGTGCAGTGGCGCGATCTTGGCTCACTGCAACCTCCACCTCCTGGGTTCAATGATTCTCCTGTCTCAGCAGCCCAAGTAGCTGGGATTACAAGCATGTGCCACCACGCCCAGCTAATTTTTCTATTTTTAGTAGATAAAGGGTTTCACCATGTTGGCCAGGATGGTCTCTATCTCCTGACCTCGTGATCTGCCTGCCTCGGCCCCCCAAAGTGCTGGGATTACAGGCGTGAGCCACCATGCCCAGCCTGCATTAGTTTTTTAAAGGAACTAATTTTTGGTTATACCAATATATTAAAACTAATTTGTCCATCTGTAAATAAATATTTTTATTTTAATAATTATATACCATTTTAATAGTACTAGTTTTACACCATTTTAATCATAGCATAATACTATTTTAATAATTTATGGACCTCCTTTACACAGTTTGGAAGATAAATTACATGGTTACCCTACTAGTCTTTTCATGTTAGTACTCGTATCATATGGTGTCTTTTATTGTAGTCACTTGTGTATATAGCTGAAACACTGAGGAAAATTGAAAAGTTCTTGTTACAACACTTGTGTCAGACATCACTCAGAAATACTATGTCTGAAAGACTAGTTAATATTTAGGTGATGCTCAAATACTTTTGAATGGATGCATGGACTCATAAATCCGATTATATGCATATCACATATTGCTCAACCTCTGAAGCTCTAAGTTGAACTGATAGTATCCTGCTATCCATCACTTTTGTCAATATGCTTTTGGTGTGTCACCTCTGTGATTTTGTTTAAAGAATCATTCATCTTTGTGGCTAGTCCGTATCTTTTAGTTGACAAAGACCCAAATATATTAAAAATGCAGACTCAGAAGGTGTACAATGCTCTGATTTTTAGTCTCAGCCCCTCTCTACTGTGAATGCTACCTTCTCACAATTTTCTCGACTTCTTTCTCTCTGTCTGATCAAAAGATTATTTACAAAACAGGTCATGATAACCTAGATCACTTCATCCCACAATGATGTGCTCTTCTTATGAAAACTTACAGCATTGGTACTCTATAACACTCTTTTGACACCTACCACTTGACATTTTTAAACTATTAAACTTATCTATTGTATTATTTAAATGTTTATATATTTATGCCTTATCTTCTTTATCTTAGCCATAAACCCTATAAAAAGAGGGCCTGAAATGCATATTTCCATACAGTAGTATTAAAAACATAAATTTATATTTTAATTTATTATATTCTAGTACAGACTTTCTTTTTTTTTTTCTTGGAGACAGAGTCTCACTCTGTCACCCAGGCTGGAGTACAGTGGCACGATCTCTGCTCACTGCAACCTCCGCCTTCCGGGTTCAAGTGATTCTCCTGCCTCAGCCTCTTAAGTAGCTGGGATTACAGGTGCACACCACCACAGCCGGCTAGTTTTTGTAGTTTTAGTAGAGACAGGGTTTCACCGTGTTGGTCAGGCTGATCTCAAACTCCTGACCTTATGGTCTGCCCGCCTCGGCCTCCCAAAGTGCTGGGATTACAGGCATGAGCTACCACGCCTGGCCCAGACTCTTAAAAAGTATTTTGAAGGGTAAAAAAATGTCTTAGATGGTAGTCTTCAATCTCAATAGATATTTATTTATTATCATAAATATATGCTGTTATCCAGAGACAAATAATAAAAGGCTTTTTAAAGTCTAAGATGATCAAAAGTCAGAATTTGAAACACAGGCATTCCTCAAAGATATTGGGAGTTCAGTTCCAGACTACTGCAATAAAGCAAATTCTGAAATGAGACAAGTCACACAATTTTCTGGTTTCCTAGTGAATATTAAATTTATAGCTACATTATACTGTTGTCTATTAAGTGTGCAATAGCATTATATCTAAAAAGTGTACATAGCTGAACTAAACATACTTTATTGTTAATAAATGTTCACAATCATCTGAACCTTTATTGAGTCATTGAGTCATACTATTTTTGCTGGTGGAGGGTCTTGCCTTGATGTTTATGGCTGCTGACTCAATGTGGTGGTGGTTACTGAAGGCTGTGGCAATTTCTTAAAATAAAACAACAGTGAAGTTTGCCACATTAACTCATCATTTCATTTCATGAGAGATTTATCTTTAGCATGTCATGATGTTTGATAGCATTTTATCCACAGTAAAACTTCTTTCAAAATTGGAGTCAATCCTCTCAAACCCTGCCACTGCTTTATCAATGAATGTTATGTAATATTCTAAATCCTTTGTGGTAATTTCAGCAATGTTCACAGCATCTTCACTAGAATTAGATTCCATCTCAAGAAAGCACTTTCTTTGCTTATTCATAAAAAACAACTCTTCATTCACTGAAATTATTTTGTGAGATTGCAGCAGTTCAGTCACATCTTCAGGCTCCACTTCTAATTTTAGTTATCTTGCTATTTCCGGCACATCTGAGGTGATTTCCTCAACTGAAGTCTTGATCCTCTCAAAGTTTTCCATGAGTGTTGGAATCAACTTTTTCCAAACTCCTGTTAGTGTTGATATTTTGACCTCCTCCCATTAATCACAAATGTAGATTGTAGCATAATTCATAATGTTGATTTAGCATAATTCTTAAGGGCACAAGGATTTTGGAATGGCCATTGAGCATTGACTTACACTTACACTAATGCACTTACCCCAGCTACATTAGCCCCCAACAGTATAATCAATCTGTAATATGAAGGTTTGAAGCCATGCAATGACTTCTCTTTAGCTATGAAAGGTTTAAATGGCATCTTCTCCAAAGAAGGCTGTTTCATCTACATTGAAAATCTGTTGTTTGGTGTAGCCACCTTTGTCAATAACCTTACCTAGATCTTCCAGATAACTTGCTATAGCTTATACATCAGCACTTGCAGCTTCATCTTGTACTTTTCAGTTATCATGATGGCTTCTTACCTTTAACCCCATGAATCAACCTTTGATAGCTTCAAACTATTCTTCTGCAGCTTCCTCACATCTTTCAGCCTTGATACCATTAAAGAGAGTTAGAACCCTGCTGTAAATTAGGGTTTGGGGTAAGGGCATATTGTGGCTGGTTTGATCTTCTATTCAGACCGCTAAACTTTCTCCATATCAGCAATAAAGTTGTTTTGCTTTTTTTTTTTTTAATCATTTTCTGTGTTCACTGGAGTAGCACTTTTAATTTTCATCATGAACCTTTTATTTGCTTTCACTAAGCAAAAGGCTTAGCTATTGGCTTATCTCAGTTTTCAATATGAGATATGAAATATCTTTCATATATGCTTTCCTTAGTAAGTTTAATTATTTTAAGCTTTGATTTAAAGTGAGAGATGTGCAACTCTTCCTTTCATGTGAACACTTAATGACCATTGTAGTGTTGTTAATTGGCCTAATTTCAACATTGTTGTGTCTCAGAGAAGAGGAAGGCTTAAGGAGAAGGAGAAGATGAGAGACAGGGAAACGGCTGGTTGGTGGAGCAGTCAGAACACACACGACACATATTAAGTTTGTCATATATGTGCAGTTCCCAGCATTCCAAAACAATAATAGCAGTAACAATAGTAAGATCACTGAAAAAAAGGTTACCATTTTGCATATAATAATAGTGAAAAAGTTGGAAATATTTTAATAATTACCAAAATGTCACACAGAGACACAAAGTGAGCAATATGCTATAGGAAAAGTGACACTAATAAATTTGCTCAATGCAGGGTTGGCACAGATCTGCAATTTGTAAAAAATGCGTTGTCTGTGAAGCACAATAAAGTGTAATGCAATAAAACAAGGTATGTTTTTAAATAGTTACAATGTTGAATAGCAACCTCTGTTTACATGAGCAGTCAATTCACGTATATATTGAAAGTCTATGAAATGACCTGTTTTGCAAACTCAGTATTTAAGAAAAATGTAGTTACCATAATACTGAATGTGAATGGAGATATAAATATTAGCTTGCCTCTCTGAGTCATTCAGGAAGGATTTAGCATTTTTTATAATAGGGATTCTGTAGTATTTTCTCAATGTTTCTAAATGCAGCAACTATGACTTGGGAGAGGCAATGATAACAGCTTTTTTCCTGTTACCAACAATAATCTCCAAAAGCTGAAACTTCATATTTATAGCTACTTGATATAAAGGAATTTATGGCACATTAAAAAGTGCATTGCTTCTTCTGTCAGTACCTGTATGTTAAATATAGTGAAAAAATATATTTTTATAGTCACTATTTTGAAGTATATCATGAGAGCATCCACTATAATGCTTGGTAATTAATATCAGCAGCAAAACTCATTGCTGTCTAAATTATTGCCCATATTCTTCATTTCATTTCTTCATTTAATGCAGCACTTCAATATTAGCACATATGTTAAATATCTTCCTTAAATTACAATAAATGAAGAAGCCAATTTTGAAACCTAATAACAGTGGTATATTAAAACATTTTCTAAATATGAGTGGTTCCTAACATTTTTCATCAGAATGTTTATCTTTGTTAAAATAGACAAAAGAGTAAAGTAAGACAATGTGATCACTATGCTTGATATGACACAATTTTACAGCTACTGGAATTATAATCATTTTAGTTTTATTTTCTTGCTTTATTTTGTTTTGTTGAAACTATTATACCTAGAACATAATGAATGTCTTTAATCCTCAAGAAAAATAAAATGACAAACATACTTCTTCAATATAAAGATACTCTGAAAAAAACTGTTAAGCCATAAGCAAAAACTGGAAAGAAAACAATCTCTACTCACTCACATTTTTGGTGATGAAATTTATTTTTATAGTCCCTTACTACTGAGACTAAAGCAACACATTATCTACTTTTTTGGCCTAAGACGAGTCTTCACAATTTCTCCAGCAAGATTTTCAAGGATATTTCTTTTGCCGAGTCCCCCTACATTATCGCCCCAATTTCTGTTGTTGTGAAAAAATTATTTCTGAAAAGTTTTATACCTACTAAGTTTACTACCATGTTATTGATCAATAGTATATCTGTAACTGGTTTGTAAAAGATGATCAATTTATACTGCATTTGTCAAACTAAGCATCTGTCTTCTTAAGTAAAATTCTGACTTAATTAGAACTATCAGCATATAAAATGGTTAGTTATAATAGACTTCCTGGTGTAAAAGGCTGCATTTTAACTACATTTCTGGGAGGCCAATATTTGCCTAATTGTGGCTATTATCAAATGGCCATTTCGTATTTGGATGTAAAAATGTGGACAATGATAAAATAGATGGTCTAATTATGATTACTTACTAATATAGTTAGGGTTAAATATTCTAGGAAATGAAATCTCTGTTTTCATCTTTTTTTGTTTCTTGCATTAATGCTTGTCAATCTTTGTGACAGGGAAAAAAAATTAGAAACGTAACTTCTTATTTCAACCCCTCCCATTCATATTATCCTTTAAGAAAAAAGGGAGGGCCTTGAATTCTAGAGTGACTAGTGAAAGTGTTTAAAAAAAAAAAAAAAATGAGAAGAAATTTGAAAATTGGCTTTTTTTCTGATATGAAATTCTATTGCTGTGTAGAAGCTCTTTAGTTTAATTAGATCCCATTTGTCAATTTCGGCTTGTGTTGTCATTGCTTTTGATGTTTTAGACATGAAGTCCTTGCCCATGCCTATGTCCTGAATGGCATTGCCTAGGTTTACCTCTAGGGTTTTTAGGGTTTTCGGTCTAACATTTAAGTCTCTAATCCATCTTGAATTAATTTTTGTATAAGGTGTAAGGAAGGGATCCAGTTTCAGCTTTCTACTTATGGCTAGCCAGTTTTCCCAGCACCATTTATTAAATAGGGAATCCTTTCCCCATTTCTTGTTTTTGTCAGGTTTGTCAAAGATCAGATGGTTGTAGATGTGTGGTATTATTTCTGAGGGCTCTGTTCCGTTGGTCTATAGCTCTGTTTTGGTACCAGTACCATGCTGTTTTGGTTACTGTAGCCTTGTAGTATAGTTTGAAGTCAGGTAGCATGATGCCTCTAGCTTTGTTCTTTTGGCTTAGGATTGAAAGAGCTTCTGCACAGCAAAAGAAACTACCATCAGAGTGAACAGGCAACCTACAGAATGGGAGAAAATTTTTGCAATCTACTCACCTGACAAAGGGCTAATATCCAGAACGTACAAAGAACTCAAATTTACAAGAAAAAAAAAAACCCTTCAAAAAGTGGGCAAAGGATATGAACAGACATTTCTCAAGAGAAGACATTTATGCAGCCAACAGTCACATTAAAAAATGCTCATCATCACTAGCCGTCAGAGAAATGTAAATCAAAACCACAATGAGATACTATCTCACACCAGTTAGAATGGTGATTATTAAAAAGTCAGGAAACAACAGGTACTGGAGAGGATGTGGAGAAATAGGAACACTTTTACACTATTGCTGGGACTGTAAACTAGTTCAACCATTGTGGAAGACAGTGTGGTGATTCCGCAAGGATCTAAAACTAGAAATACCATTTGACCCAGCCATCCCATTACTGGGTATATACCCAAAGGGTTATAAATCATGCTGCTATGAAGACACGTGCACATATATGTTTATTGTGGCACTATTCACAATAGCAAAGACTTGGAACCAACCCAAATGTCCATCAATGACAGATTGCATTAAGAAAATGTGGCACATAAGGCCGGGCTCGGTGGCTCACGCCTGTAATCCCTGCACTTTGGGAAGCGAGGCGGGCGGATCACGAGGTCAGGAGATCGAGACCATCCTGGCTAACACGGTGAAACCCCATCTCTACTAAAATACAAAAAAATTAGCCGGGTGCGGTGGCAGGCGCCTATAGTCCCAGGTACTCGGGAGGCTGAGGCCGGAGAATGGCGCGAACCCGGGAGGCGGAGCTTGCAGTGAGCCGAGATGGTGCCACTGCACTCCAGCCCAGGCGACAGAGTGAAGACTCCGCCTCAAAAAAAAAAAAAGAAAGAAAGAAAATGTGGCACATATACACCATGGAATACTATGCAGCCATAAAAACAGATGAGTTCATGTCCTTTGTAGGGACATGGATACAGCTGGAAACCATCATTCTCAGCAAACTATCTCAAGAACGGAAAACCAAACACCGCATGTTCTCACTCATAGGTGGGAATTGAACAATGAGAACACTTGGACACAGGAAGGGGAACATCACACACCAGGGTCTGTTGTGGGGTGGGGGGAGGGGGGAGGGATAGCATTAGGAGATATACCTAATGTAAATGATGAGTTAATGGGTGCAACACGCCAGCATGGCGCATGTATACATATGTAACAAACCTGCACGTTATGTACATGTACCCTAGAACTTAAAGTATAATAAAAAAGAAAAAAAATAAAAAGAAATTTCTAGAGTTAATTTTTACTCTTGGAGCTTGATGATACATATGTCATATAGTCATGCATACTCTAATGTGCTATATCTATTTTATAAAACAAAACTGTAAATAATAAAGAATTGAGAATTTGGTCGCCATGTCATTAGTAACATAATTTGGATAGACAATCTTTTTTGACTTCTGTCTTAATTTCCATGAGAATGATGAAGTTTGAATAATATAAAATGGTATGTTTACATTCCAAGGCACAAACTTGTTAAAATTACAATTAATCTGCAATTATCTACTCATTAGTTTCAATAATGGTGCATGTAATTTGAGAGCAGATGAGTAAGAAAAGCACAGTTCCTTTCTACCTGTGAAATTATATTCCTGAAAACTCAATTCTAGAAGAATTGCTTTTAGAAAAATATGAGAAAAAAGTATGTTAAATAACTGAAGAAATGTGTGAATGAATGAAAAATCTTGACAGTCATTAAATAAAACAATGAAGACAGCACACTCAATTCAATATCAAATTAATAACATTATATGCACCAATAATGGATATGATAGCTTTGTTTTGGGATCAACCTTTTTGTATTTTCAAAGAATTATTCATAGATTGGTTTTTATGCATGCTAGATCATGTAAAATAAAAGCAAATTACTGCCTGAATGTCTAACCAACTGTTAGAGAAAACAACTCTAACAAAGCTGTTTTCTTACTTCCTGATTCACAACTATGAAGTCACATCAAATAGTATCATTTGTTCTAGAGGTAAAGAATGATGTCACTGTCCTTTTTCAGTTCTATTTTTTAAAATTTACAGTAATCTTCTGTAACAGTGGTTTATTGATCAATAAATAATTTCTGTAACAATTGATTATTGATCAATTTCTGTAACAGTGGTTTATTGATGTTCTGTTTTGTTCTTTTTTGTTTTGTTTTAAGCCACTGTGTTTTTGTTTTTGTTTGTTTTAAGCCTCTGAGTTCATTTTTGTGACTGTGGTAAAATACACATAATTTACCATCTCAAATATTTTTAAGCATATAGTTTAGTGGTATTAATACATTCATAATGATGTGTATCCAACACTATCATCCATCTTCATAACACTTTTCATCTTGTAAAACTGAAACTCTCAATATATTAAACAATAACTCCTCATTTTCTCTGAAAATTATTGTGTTGAAACCTATTCACCAATGTTGTTAGGTATTAGAAGGTTGATCCTTTTGGGAGGTGGTTAGGTCATGAGGGCAGAGCTCTGAAGAATGGTATTAGTGCCTGTATAAAAGAGGTTCACGATTGTTGTCTTGTTCCTTCCACGTATCAGGACATAGCAAGAATCCTTATGTCTGAACCAGGAAACTGGCCCCCCTCAGACACTGAATCTGCGGGTTTCCTGATCTTGAACTTCCCTGCTTTTAGAACTGTGAGAAATAAATGTTCATAAGCCATTCAATTTATGGTATTTTTTTTTATAGTAACTCAAATGGACTAAGAAATCTCCACCAGCCTCTGGCAACCACTATTTCATTTTGTTTTTAAAAGTTTAACTTATCTAAGTACTCTATATGAGTGAAATCATAAAGTACTTCTCTTTTTGTGACTAGTTTATGTCACCTAGCATAATGTCCTCAAACTTCATCCATGTTGTAGCATATGTCAGAATTTCATTCCCCTTAAAAGCTGATTGATATTCTATTGTACGTGTAGACCTCATTTTGTTTATCCATTCATCTGTTGATGAAAACTTGCTTTGATCCTATATTTTAGGTGTTGTGAATAATGCTGATATGAACCTGGATGTACAAATATATCTTTGAGACTCTGCTTGCAATTAAGTGTCCACTTAGAAGTAGAATCCCTGGATCATGTAGTAATCCTTTTTTATAAATTGTGAGAAACAACTATACTGTTTTCACAGTGGCTGTACCATTTTGCATTCCCTCCAACAGTGCTTAAGGGTTCTAATTTCTCTACATTCTCACCAACATTTGTTATTTTCATTTTTTTAAGTAGAAGCTCTTCTAATAGCTCTTCTAATGTTAAATGGCATCTCATTGTAGTTTTAATTAGCATTTTTCTAATGACTACTGATGTTCAGCATCTTTATGTGCTTACTGGCCATTTGAATATCATTGGAGAAATATCTGTTCAAGTTATTTGCCCATTTTTGAATTGAGCTATTGCTTTTTTATTGAGTTTTAGGAGTTTTTATCCATTCTGTATACTAATTGCTTACCATAAATGAGAGTTGCAAATATTTTCTTTCATTCTGTGGGTTACATTTTTACTCTGTTGCTATTTTAATGCACAACTTGAAAAAAAAATTATGAATTCCATTTGTTTTCTGTTGTCATCCGTGCCTTTAGTGTCATACCCAAAAAATTACCAACAAATTCAATGTCATGAAGTTTTGTCCCATGTTTTCTTCTAAGAGTTTTATATTTTTAAATCTTACATTCAGGCCTTTGACTCATTTTAAATTAATTTCCGTATATAGTGATCTAACTTTATTCTTTTGCATGTGAATATCCAGTTTTCACAACACCGTTTGTTGAGAAGACTATCTATTCCCCGTTGAATGACCTCGCCTCCTTTTTACAAAATAACTTTACCATATATGCAAGGGGTACTTCTGGGTTCTCCATTCTGTTTGATTGATCCATATGTCTATTTTTATGCCAATACCATGCTGTTTTGATTGCTGGAGCTTTGTGGTGACTTTTGAAATCAAGAAGTGCAAGTTTTCCAGCTTTGTTTTCTTTTTCAAGATTTGTTGTGGCTATTCAGGGACCCTTGAGATTAATAAGAATTTTAGAATGGGTTTTTCTATTTCTGCAAAAAACAAATGGCATTGGGATTTTGATAGAGATTACGTTGAATCTGCATATGTCTTTGGGTAGTTTTGATGTATTAACAATACTAGGTCTTCCAATTAATGAACATGTGATATATTTTCATTTATTTATGTCTTGTTTCTTTCAGAAATGGTCTGTAGTTTCTATTGCACAAGTCCTTTAATTCCTTGTTTAAATTAACTCCTAAGTATTTAAATGAATTCTTACATGTTTTATTACTTTTGACACTATTATAAATGGATTTTTTTTTGTAATTTCTCTTTCAAAATGTTTATTGTTAGTGTATAGAAATGCAACTGATTAGCTGGGTGTGGTGGCTTATACCTGCCATTCCAGCATTTTGGGAGGGTGAGGTGGGAGGATCACTTAAATCCAGCAGTCCGAGGATGCAGTGGCTATGATCGTGAATAAAACTGTATCTCCAATAATAGTAGTAATAGTAATAATAATAATAAAGAAAGAAATGAAACTGATTTAGTATGTTGACTTTTTTGCTTGCTTACTTTTTTGATTTATTTGTTATAACAACTATTTAACATGGAATCTTTAGGGTTTTCACATAGTTTTCTATCATCTGCAAACAGAGGTAATTTTAGTTTTTTCTTTACAATTTGGATACCGTTAGTTTGGAGTTTGTTTCATTTTACCTGAAACATCTTTAGCTGAAACAATCTTTTGCCTTTTAGAAAAAACTGCCCACATGTCACTGATAGCTATATTTTTGAATGCATATATTCTAAATCTCCATTCATTTTTTAATTTCACAGCAGGCTGAGTCCTGTCATGACAGTTTTGCCTTCCGTACAGAGCTTCCTGCATTGTCTGTTAAACATTGACCAATTATTTCATTAAGACATGGAGTCCAGGTCAGTGTTTCTCAAAGGGGCTTTTTGTACAAGCTGCACAATAGGATTACATTGTTTGTATTAAAATGTAAGTTGATGCACTACTTCCTTTATTGAACAAGTCTTCTTCAAAAAAATTACTAGCTGAATTTAACTGCACTGTGATATTGGTTGTTTTTTTGTTTGTTTGTTTGTAAACATAAGTTTTCAAATCCTTTGAGTAAATACTAAGGTCTATGATTGCTGGATCACACGGTAAGAATATGTATACTTTTGTAAGAAACTGCCAAAATATTTTCCAAAGTGGCTGTGCCATGTTGCATTTCTACCAGCAATGAATGAAAATTCACATTGCTCTACATCCTTACCAGCATTTGGTGATGTCATTCTTCTGGATTTTGGGCATTCTAATAACCATATCAGAGTATTTTATTGTTTTAATTTGCATTTCCTTGATGACATGATGCACAGCATCTCCTCATAATTTCCATCTGTTTTTCTTCTTTGGTGAGGTGTCTGTTAAGGTCTTTGACCCATTTTTAAAATAAGGTCATTTATTTTCTTATTGTTGAGTTTTTAGAGTTTCTGTATGTTTTCAATAACAATCATTTATTAGATATGTCTTGGCAAATATTTTCTCCCAGTCTGTAGTTTTTCTTTTCATGTTCTTGACCATGTGTTTGCAGAACAACGAAATAATAATTTCAATTAGAGTTCAGCTTAAAAACTACTTCTTTCAGTAATTATTCCGTTGTTGTTGTATCTAAAAAGCTATCACCAAGCCCAAGGTCATCTAGCTTTTTTTCTATGTTATTTTGTAGGAGTGGTGTAGCTTTGGACTTTGATGTCATGTGATTTGGATTTGGATCTAAACCTGTTATCTGGAATGCGTGGGTTGCTTGAAAATGTAACTTCTCATATTTAATTTCCTTATCTATAAAATGTAGCTAGTGATAATAGTTTACAAATTTGTTATAAATATTAAATGAAGTAATAAGTATGTGAAATGTGCTAGCATAATCATACTGAGTTAATCTAAAAACTGTTGGCCATCTCAATCCTTTTTTCTTCTATATACATTCAGACAGATCCTACAAACGTCTCAGTATCTTTTCTCAAGTAGATGATTTTCATATAGTTCTCTACTGAATAAATTGGATTTATTTTAAAACTTAATTGGCAGTTCTTTTGTTCTTTCTGACACCAAATACCTGGTGTGTTTTCCACATCAATTCTCCAATTCTCCGGCACTAACTGGGTATTCAACAATTCAGTTCAATTCTCACAGTAAATATCCTGAGGTAGCACACATCCTATAAGTTAAAGGACTCAGCCCCACTAGATTGGCCCCATTTCAAATGCCAGTCACAAATCCCAGTTTGCCACCCATATTTCTAACCTACCAGCTATAGATTCTGAGGTTCCTATGACAACCCCTGCCACCTCAGGTTAGATAGTTGACTCAATGAACTCATGGAACACAAGAAAACATCTTAATTACATTTATAGGTTTATTATACAGTAGGTTTTACTTTCCATTATTTCAACAACCCAAAGTCAACAGTGGTCCAAAAAATACTACAGAATTTTAAAAATTGTATTGATAACAATGTATTTTACATATTTATGAGGTACATGTGAGGATGTGTTACATGTATAGAAGGTGTAATGATCAAGTCAGCGTATCTGGGCTATCCATTACCCTGAGTATTTATCATTTGTATGTGTAGGTAACACATGGCTCTTTTAGCTTTTTTTTTTTTTTTTTAAGCTGTTTACCTCTTTATTTACCTCTCCTTTAACTATTTTTATTATATAATACATTGTTGCTACCTATGGTCTCCCTAATCCGCTATCGAGTTTTGGGGTTTATGTCTTCTATCTAACTGCATATTTGTACCCAGTAATCAACATATCTTTATCCCCTCCTCCCACCCATATACCTTCCAAGCCTCTAGTATCTATCTATACTCTATCTCCATAAGATCTAATTTTGTATCTCTCACATGTGAAAGAGAATATGTGGTATTTGTCTTTCAGTGACTGTCTTACCTCACTTACGATAATGTCCCCCAGTTTCATCCATGTTACTGCATGACATGATTTCATTTATTTTAATTGCTGAATAGTACTCCATTGTGTACATATGCTACTTTATCCATTCATCCATTGGTGGACGTAGGTTGATTCTATATCTTTGCTATTGTGAATCATGCTGTGATAAATGTGCAAATTCAGGTACATATCCCTTTGATATATACATTTCTTTTCCTTTGGATAAATATCCAGTGGGATTGGTGGATTGTGATAGTTCTATTTTTAGTTTTTTTGAGTAATTGCCATAATGATTTCTATAGTGGGTGTACTAATTTACATGCCCACTAGTAGTGTATGAATTGTCTTTTCTCTGCATCCTCACCAGTATCTGTTTTTTTTTGTTTTTGTTTTTTGTTTTTTGTTTTTTTGGTCTTTTTAATAGCCATTCTAACTGGGGTAAAGTGATTGGTAAGGTAATTGTGGTTTTGATTTGCTTTCCATAATGATTAGTGATGTTGAGCAGTTTTTCAGATACCTGTTGGCCATTTTTATGTCTTCTTTTGAGAAATATCTATTTATGGCTTTAGGCCACTTTTAATGAGAGTTTTAAAAAATTATTGAGTTATTGGGTTCTTTGTATATTCTAGACATTATCATTTGTCAGATAAATAGTTTGAAGATATTTTCTCCCATTCAGCAGGTTGTCAGTTCATTCTGTTTTTTCTCTTGCTGTGCAGATGCTTTTAAATTTAATATAGTCCCATTTGTCTATTTTTGTTATAGTTGTCAGTGATTGCAATGTCTTAGCCATGAAATCTTTGCCTAGACTGATGTCTTAAAGTGTTTCCCCTATGTTGTTTTCTAGTTGGCTTTATAATTTTAAATTTTACATTTAAGTCTTTAATCCATCTTGGGTTTGTACATGGGTAAAGATGGACATCCAGTTTTCTTCTTCTGCATGTGGATATTCAGTTTTCCAGCACCATTTATTTAAAATAGTATCTTTTCCCCAGTGTATGTTCTTGGCACCTATACAGAATGTCAGTTGGCTGAAAATATGTGGATTTATTTCTGGACTCATGATTCCATTCCATTGGTCTATGCCTGTTTTTATATGAATACTATACTGTTATTGTTACCATGGCCTTGTATTATATTATATTTCGAAGTTGGGTAATATGATGCCTCTAACTTTCTTCTTTTTGCTTAGGATTGCTTTGGCTATTCTGACTCTTTTTTGGTTTCATACAAATTCTATGATTATTTTCTTTTTCTAATTCTGTGAAAAATTACATTGACATTTTTATAGGGATTGCTTTCAATCTATAGATTGCTTTGTCCAGTAGAATCATTTTAATGACATCAATTCTTCTTACTTATGAACATGGAATGTCTTTCCAGTTGTTTGTGTCCTCTTTAATTTATTTCATCAGTTCTGTAGTTGCCCTTGCAGAGATCTTTTACCTCCTTTGTTAAATTTATTCCTATTTATTTTTTGTAGCTATTGTAAGTGGGATTGTTTTCTTGATTTTTTTCTCAGCTAGTTCATTATTGGTATATAGAAACACTACTGATTTTTATGTGCTGATTTTGTATCCTGCAACATTCCTCAATTTATTTATCAAATCTAGGATATTTATTTATTTATTTTTATTTTTATTTTTATTTTTTTGAGACAGAGTCTTGCTCTGTTGACTAGGCTGCAGTGCAGTAGCATGATCTCAGCTCACTACAACCTCTGCCTCCCAGGTTCAAGCAATTCTCCTGCCTCAGCTTCCCAAGTAGCTGGGACTACAGGCATACACCACCACACCCAGCTAATTTTTTTTTGTTGTTGTTGTATTTTTAGTAGAGACAGGGTTTCACCATGTTGGCCAAGCTGGTGTTGATCCACCCACCTTGGCTTCCCAAAGTGCTGCGATTACAGGTGTGAGCCACTGCGCCCAGCCCAAATCTAGGAATTTTTAAATGAAGTCTTTATATTTTTCTAGACCTAAGATCATGTCATCAGCAAAGGGGTCACTTTGACTTCATCTTTTTCAATATAGATGCCTTTTATTTCTTTTTCTTGGCTAATTGCTCTGACTAGGACGTCCAGTACTATGTTGATGTGCTGCTGGATTCTATTTGGTAATATTTTGTTGGGAATTTTTACACCTACCTTCAGAGATTTTGGCCTGCTGTGCTGTGAGCCTGTCTCTGGAGAAGGTGGAACCACTGTCTGTGGGAGCAGCTCAGGCAGGCACCTGTGGGGCAGGTGATCTCCCCTTGTCTTGGTCCCATAACAGCCTGCAGCAGCAGCATCAGGGCGATTTGTCCTCAGGGTGTGTGAAAGTGCCCAGCCTCCCGCCTTCTACCTTGGCCAGCTGTGCCAGAGGTAGTGTTAGCCCCAGGGCAGTTCGCAGGTCTTTGAGGACTGAGCTCTCAGAATGGCACCATGTTGCACCTGCTCAGGTCTCAGAAACATGTGGGACCCAGAATGAGTTCCTTCTCGGAGCAATTCCTCTACATAATATCTAGGCAGCTTTCTGTGTTCGCCTTGAGGCCCCCAGAGAGTCAAGGGGTTTTCTCATGCTTAGGATTATTGAAGTTATTGGTGGGGTTGTGAAGTCCTGGGGGTCAGTCACTCACTCCCTGAATCTGCAGCTTCTTTCCTTTTTATAGTATTTTGAGAGAGAAGAGGAGGGATTATATTTACATTTTTTTATTACTGTATATTATAATTGTTCTATTTTATTATTAGTTATTGTTGTCCATCTCTTACTGTGCCTAATTAATAAATGAAAATTTGTCATAGGTATGTATGTATGTATAAGGAAAAAAAACAGTAAATATAGTGTTCAATACTATCTGCAAGTTCTGTCATCTGCTGGGGGTCTTGGAATGTATCCTGCATGGATAAGGGGGGACAACTGTAGTGAATACAACTCAGGGACAACCAAATAGAAAAGATGTAGTAGGGAAGGACTGATGAAGGTGAAGTACAGATCTTCCATGCTCTCTTCAGGGACACCACCCCGCCAACACTTCTATATGTTCATGGAGACAGAGGTTGTCATACATTAATTGTAGCAATTTAACTCTTTTTAATGGGCAATGGAAGAATTTAATTCACTGACCTAATACTCTAACTCCTAGATTTTCTTTTATATTGCTTTTGTAAATAATTAAGAGCACAATTTTCCTTAAATGACTTTAATCCCAACAAAGAACCAGACAACAAGTATTTGGTTGGGCATGCTTTTGACTTGGGAAGATGTGGCTCGAGAGGAAATCACTCTAATGAGTACATATTTCTCAGTGCTCCTCTAATGGTTAAATAATTAAGACTGTACTTACATGAAGTCCTCCAAATAGACAGGACTGTTTCAACTCCTCTTTCAACTGTAAGTGATTGAAGACAGCCCTATGCATATTTAACATCCATTGTCTCACACTCCCTTAAATATTTAAAAACAGGTTATATTAATATTTTTAATATTAATTTGAAGGTTTTATTTATTTCAACATCTTTTATTGTTTTTAAAATTAAAATTATTGCTTTGCCTACACTTCTGGTACTCATTGAAACTGGCAATTGTTTTTCAAGAAATAAAGGCAAAATTTTATTCATATTGTGAAAAAAGTGCATGAACTACTCTCTCATCCCCTTATTAAGAAATATACACAAATAAACATTTTCCTATAATCTGATATTTTCATGCGTTATTCTTCCCAAATAAGGTAGATATCTCTATATGGATTTGAACATTAGAACTGAGTATTTGGAAACCTTGCCGGACATCTTGAGCCAGTAGATACAAAATGAAAACGCTAAAATCATTAATTTTGGGCACGTGTTACTTAATGACTTTATTACAACTAAAATCCTTAGTTACTTTGAAAGGTCACACTTTTACCTTCAGACATTTCATATTCTACAAACACTTGTATATATTATAATATATGGGTACTACCAAAATTAATTTACATGAAGTACATTGCCATATAAACTGCAATTTGAATTTGATTTAAAATTCTGTAATATTTTTCTTTAAATTAGTAGTTTTATTGTAATACTTTGATGCTTTCCACAAAGCGTGACTTTTCTTTTAATGCCTTTGCAAGTTTGTGAATTCTAAATGATGGTGTGAGTAGGTCAACCTCTGTTTTAATTGACAACTTTATATAACCAGTAAGGCAAGATTTTCAAAGTCCTCTTTTAGGCAGAGAGCTAATTCATGAACCACTGGTAGTATTTGCAATTGGAAATAATGTGACATAGGCTGTGGAATCAGATTGCCTTGTTTGATTCCTTATTCTGCTACTTTTTAGCTGGGTGATTTTGCTTAATTTTTCTGTTCCTCTTCTCTTTTTCTTCTATAAATGGGTTATTGTTATAAAAAGATAATCTGTGTGAAGATCTTTTTTTTTTTTTTTTTTTTTTTTTGAGACAGTCTCGCTCTGTCGCCCAGGCTGGAGTGCAGTGCCTCGATCTCAGCTCACTGTAAGCTCCACCTCCCGGGTTCGTGCCATTCTCCTGCCTCAGCCTCCCGAGTAGTGGGGACTACAGGCGGCCGCCACCACGCCTGGCTAATTTTTTTGTATTTTTAATAGAGACGGGGTTTCACTGTGTTAGCCAGGATGGTCTCCATCTCCTGACCTTGTGATCCGCCCGCCTCGGCCTCCCAAAGTGCTGGGATTACTGGCGTGAGCCACCGCGCCCGGCCGTGAATATCTTAATACAGTATCTAGCATTTAGTAAATATTCAGTATCAAGAAATATAATCTTTATTTTTGTTTTTATAATCATCATCCTTTAGTATACATGTAGTGTGGTAGTTTCATAGACTTTTTAATCAGATATTTCAGTATAAGTGAAAAACTTGTATAATATAATTGAACAAAACACAGGCACCTACTTTTCTTAAGAAATCCTACTTTTTAAGCATTTCAGAATATGCTAAGTAGATTTTCTTATAATGTTCCTATATATTTCATTTCCTTCATGTTAAATATTTCATAATAACATTCTGAATAAATTTTATGCCATAAAAAAACTGATTCTATCAGAATAGTGAGCTCTAACTTTCTTTTTTTTTAACACCTGAAGCTTTCTTTCATCATGTTCAAATTTTTCACAATGTACATTTAATCATAACTGCAAAGGCCTATCCTTCTCACTGGATATTCCAAAGAATGAAATGTCAAACTATTAATAGCTAGTATGCTTAAAATGAACCTTCTATCAGGAGAAAATTTCCATTGGCAGACTTGAGTGCACTATAATGAGTGTGCTTGGTTTCGTATTATTTAGCTTTTTTGAGGTGAAGAAACTACCCTGGAATCAAAGTAGTGTGGGCAGTCTTTTAAATAAAAGACCTTTTAAGTAGCCTTTAATTTAGGGATGCTTTCCAACTCAGACTCTATTAAACTGTATGAAAATAGACTATGTTTGAAGAATTTTAAGCCAACATTATCATTCTTCCTTACTGGCCATTGAAAATTGAATGGGCTGAATCTTTCAGATGTGGACAAATGACATAGAGAGAGAGAGTCTAGAAAAACCCCCATTGCTGGTAATAATTCATTAAGTCAGATACTTTCAAAGAATTCTCACAAAAATAATCTATAAAAAAGTAAATATGCATTTGGGGATATTTTCCCATTAGGTATAATTAATTACACTGATAACTACTTCCACTTAAAAGGAAATTTCTCCTTTTATAAGAAGAAACAAAATAGCTGCAAACACATTTAGCTTTGTTAGGCAAATACAAATATAACTGGAGAGCGAAGACTGTATTCACTTAACTTATTAGCATTTGATTCTAGTATCATTAATCTTCACTCCACTTCAGTATTACATTCCAATGATCATATCTTTGATTTTGTAATCATTCCAAACTTCTCTACCTGTGAACTATTAAATTGCAACAATATCCTGTGTATTGACTGCAACATTCTGGCTCTCAGACACCTTTGTTCTCAATATATTTGCTTTTCAAGTTTTTTAGTTGTTCTAGCAAATCAATCTGTTGGTTGTCTTCCCCCATGAGTTTCCTTCTGAATTATTTCCTTCCTGAACCAACTTAGACTGTCCCTTAAACTGTGCCTTAATGTTTTGCCTCCTTGTTCTTTTGACTCCACTCATAGTGTCAGACTCGACTTTTGAAGGAGAGAAGGCATCTGTTTCAGTTATTTCTTGCTGTATAACAAACTACTCCAATACTTCAGAGCTTAAAAGAACCACATTTTATTATATCTAATCATAGTAATTCTAACCAGTGGATAGCTGATTTGGTCTCTAATGTCCAAGATGATTTCATATGTCTGGAACCTTGGTGGGGACAACTGGAAGTCTTAGCTAAACTGTGCCCTCTGCTTCTCCATATTGTCTCTGGGCCTCTTCATATGGTTTCTGCAGAGGAGAGGTTGAAGTTTTACATGGGGTTCAGAGCTTCCAGAGTGGGTACTTCAAAAGATAGGAAGTGGAACTGCCAGACACTTGTGTCCTGGTCCCAGCAATTGGCACAGCATCACTTCTGCTCTGTGTTCCAATAGTGAAAATAATCACAGAGCCCATCCAGACTTAATGAAATAAACGTAAACTCCAGGTCTTGATGGGAGGAATTTTGAAGAAAATGTATACATCTTTATTCTTTTAACACCACTCATGTATTCGTTTATTCAATGAATAATGATATATCACCAACTATAATGACAGATACTGTGATGGACACATGGGATGCAACAATGATTGGAGAATTTTAGGTCCCTTTGTAATGGAGCTTACATAAACAAGATATGAACAAATAGTGAAGATATGCAGAAAATACATGCAATAATAAATAAAAATTAACCATGGGAGAAGTTACTTTACCAACTTGTCATCAAAGATGGGCTTTCTGAAGGGGTAAAATCTGAATGATGAGAATGAGCGAGCTATTGAAAAACCAAAGGAAAGAACATCTCAGGCAGAAAGAACAAATTAGAGGTCTAAAGTCTACAAAAGTCTTGTCATGTAGAAACAAGAAGAAAACTTACGTGTTTGGGACATAGTCATCAAGACAAGAATGGTTGAGAACATGGGCAGAGCCAGAACTTGCAGGACCTTGAAGTCCTGAATAGCAAGCAGGGGTGAGTCCATAAAGTTTTTTGAACAGGAAAGTAACATGAGCTTATTTTTCTGTTAAACGCACATTTGAAAAATCTCAGAAGAATGAGAGAACAAAAGGAGTACATTGACCTATTACAAGTCCACTGCAGGGAATTTGTAGTAGTCCATGTGAGAAACAATGGTAGTGGTAGTGGATAAAGTGACAAATTTATAAGCTCCTAAAATATTTTAAGGTAGAATCAACATAAATAATTATCTTTTAAAATCATGGACAGTGTTCTTGAACAGTTATCACTCATTATTTCCACAGTTTAACCATCAATTCACATACCCCAAACCCAAATTACGTATAATACACAGTAAAACTGCTTTTACTGTATTCCTTAATGGTACTAAACTTGTCAAAGAAAAAATATATATTCTACATATCATCAGTCTTAACTTGGTTTTTGATAGCATTTGGTACTTTTGACCGCTCATATTCTCTAAAACATGCAGCTCCTTTAATTTTTGTAACACAACACTCTGGATCCCCACATCTCATTGATTGTTTATGATTATTCTCCTTTAAAAGCTTTTATTTTTCTCTAACCCCATAAGTGATTATATTCAAGAATAAAGTCCATATTTGGCATTTTACTTATTTTTTATCTGTATTCACTCTGAGCTATCTTAATAACTGTAACCTTTGGTCAGTCCTTTCTTCTGAGTTTTAGATCCATATTTTCTCTTGACAATTAGATACATGCTTCTAGGCATGTAACAGACAAAATATTATGTAAAACCTCTCCAATGTAAACAACTAAAAATTCTGGACAATATTGTAAAATTAATTTTAAAAACATTTAAAATGTTTATTTGAAAAATTACTTTGTCGAATTTAATGAAAGAAGTAAAATGAAGTTACATTTGCCTTGAGGATATTTGTTGAACATGGACAAATCTAAGCTTCAATTCTGATGGCATCTTTGGGCAAGAGGTGCAGAACTTCAAACCCAGAGTATTCACTAGGGGAGGGATCTGTTGGTGGAACTTTCTGCCAAGAAGTTGGAACTCAAAGGATTATATCTGTAGGGTAGGAGTAAAGCAGAGGTAAACCCAATCTACACATTCCCACTCCTAAGGGAGTGCAAGAAATGTGTGACTTTGAAATGAACAGGATGGGATGATGTGGTAATGCATTCTTGAAATTATAGTTGATAGTTGACCTTTATATGGATTTTTAACTCAAATTCAAGTCACTTGATAAATCAAATTAGCCTGAGGTCATGCACTTAAATGTGATCCTAGACAGTGATGTCTATAGTTGCCTGCGGACACAAATTTTCTCTGGAGAAAGAAACCATCATTTTAGTCATTGAAATATCCTATAAATATTTTTAAAGGTCAATGAATAGCATAGAATCAAATTTATCGAAAGTAATCAAGAACACACAGGACGACAGTACTTCGAAAGAAAACCAACAGAAAAACTTCCTCAAAACTTCAATTGAAATTATCAGGCAGTGGCCCGGTGCGGTGTCTCACGCCTGTAATCCCAGCATTTTGGGAGGCTGAGGTGAGTGGATCACAAGGTCAGGAGATCGAGACCATCCTGGCTAACACGATGAAACCCCATCTCTACTAAAAATAAAAAAATTAGCCGGGCATGGTGGTGGGTGCCTGTAGTACCAGCTACTCGGGAGGCTGAGGCAGGAGAATGGCGTGAACCTAGGAGGAGGAGCTTGCAGTGAGCCGAGATCGTGCCACTGCACCCCAGCCTGGGTGACAGAGTGAGACTCCGTCTCAAAAAAAAAAAAAAAAAAATTATCAGGCAGTATAAAACAATTACTTTGTTCACAAAAGTGTAAGATAAGCTTAACTACTTTTTCAGGTAGTGGAAACATACAAAAAAGTTGTATGGCAGGTGTACAAAATAACTACACAGAAAAGGAATAAATGAAGTATACATTAAGTATACATTATTGGAATTAAAAACACAATATATATTTTGCAGATTAAGTAGGATTGGAGAAAGAATTAATGAACTGAATTAGTTCAGATGAATTTATTCATAATGCAGTTCAGAAAAATCAACAAGTGGAAAATTTGAAAAGGGGTTAAAAGACATCAAAAACAGAATGAACAGGATCATCTAACGAGGATATAAAGAAGGAAATAGAGGTGTTATTTAAACAACTAATCATGAGAATTTTCCAAAATTACTTCAGATGAAAGACACCAAACTTAACAGATTTAAGAAGCCCAACAAATTTCAAACCCGTAAGTGAAAAAGAAACCCATCCCTAGGAACCGTATATTGAAACTGCAGAACAGCAATGACACAG
This sequence comes from Macaca thibetana thibetana, assembly GCF_024542745.1. Classification (NCBI taxonomy): domain Eukaryota; kingdom Metazoa; phylum Chordata; class Mammalia; order Primates; family Cercopithecidae; genus Macaca; species Macaca thibetana. The sequence continues at coordinate 60,666,350 of NC_065584.1, forward strand.
ATATTTTGAAAGTGGCTGGAGGAAAAAAAAGACATTCATGTCAAAGTGTAAGACTTTGAGTTGACCTCTTTACACCAACAAGAGCCATCTGAAGACAGTGGAATTATATAATGGTGCACTGAAAGAACAAAGCCTGACAACCTACAAAGAAAATACCTTTTAATGTTTAATGTGTGTGTGTGTATATATATGCATACACATATATGTATATATAAAACATTAAATATATATACACATACATGTATGTATATATAAAACATATTTATATGTATATATAAAATATTAAAATATATATGTATTTTAACTTATATGTACATATATGTATGTTATACATAATATGTATAATTCTATATATGTATATGTACACACAAATTCTACATATGTGTATATGTGCATATACACATATACATATGAAAAATGAAAATTATATTTCATGTACACATATATGTATATATACATATATGTATGTATATGTGTGTATGTATATAACATATACATGTATACACACACACGTAAATACATATATACATACACTTTGGGACCTTTGTTTACTTCTCCACATCACTAGTCATGGATTATTGCATGCTTATGAGTGGCTAAGTCTTGGATTTCCTCAGGAAAACATAACACTATTGCATGTGTATGGTTTCCTATAGAGAACTTCAGTCTTTGGGCATAGCATTAAGAGCTCTTGGTTTCCCAGCCCCACAAACTAAAATATATTTTTTAGAAAATCATGATCGAAGAGTTCACTAAAGATATGATAGATCTAAATGATAACTTCAGACACAAGGAGAGTGGTCACAGATGGAAAGTCTACAATGAAAGAAGGAATGAAGGGCAAATAAGCTAGCAAATATCTGGACTTTTTAAAAATACTATAGGTATACAATATTATACTATAATGTACAATAAATTTTTTTTTTTTTTTTGAGACAGAGTCTAGCTCTGTTTCCCAGGCTGGAGTGCAGTGGCGCAATCTCAGCTCACCACAACCTCTGCTTCCTGGGTTCAAGCGATTCGACTGCCTCAGCCTCCTGAGTAGCTGGGGCTACAGCCACACGCCACATGCCCGGCTAATTTTTGTATTTTTAGTAAAGACGGAGTTTCACTATGTTGGCCAGGCTGGTCTCAAAGTCCTGATCTCATGATCCGCCCTCCTCAGCCTCCCAAAGTGCTGGGAGGCTCACAGGCGTGAGCCACCACGCCCGACTATGTACAATAGACTTTTTATTAAAAAAAAGAGAATTGAAATTCATGACTCACTAACACATGTTAGAATGAGAATAAAAGGAATAAATTATCCTTAGATTATTGTTTTCTTCAGTAGTATAATAAGGGTATTGATTGATGTTTTTGGATAACTTAAGTATGCATGTTGCAAGCTTTGAGATAATAGGAATAATAGAAACAGAGTAAATAAATCTTCAAGTAGTAGCAGCAAAAAGATCAGAATGATAATGTAATCCATCCATCTAAAAGAAGGCAATAAAAAGTAGCAGAAAACAAACAGTACACAATAATAAGTTACAGTAAATTTAATACAAAAATGCAATAAAATAAAAGTACAAAATAAGTAGTTACAGTAAATGTCAATGAATAAAGTGCTAATAAGTGCTCTGGGTTAAAAAACGATTGACAGACTTTAAAAATATCCTAAAAAATAAAACATAAGCTCATGATGTTTAAAAGAGATGCTTGTAAAATTTAAAGATACTGAAAGTATAAGAATAAGAATACTTATAAAGATATTGAAAGTATAAGATAAAAAGGATGGAAAAAAATCACATGCAAATACTAACAAAATAAATGCCAATGTAACTATAATAATGTTAGACTATATATGTGTATATATATATACACACACACACACACACACACACACACATATATAGATATCGCATTGCTGGAGACAAAAGAGACCATAGTGATAAAATATTCAATATTCAACTCATGGACAACATAAACCAGTTCTAAATTCATATCTACCTAATAGCATAGCCTCAAAACAGGTCAAGCAAAACGGAGGCAGAACTACAAGGAGAATTTTTAAATTAGGTATCTAAAACTTATAACTTTTTTTAGAGGAGTTTAACATACTCTTCTGAATTAATTCAACTGGAATAAGTAGGCAAAAAATAAATAAATAAACAACTATATGGATGATTTGGACAACTCCTCGATATTAGACTCGGCCCAATAGATACATATCACACTTCAAAAGTGCAGACTATTCCTTCTTAGCGAGCACACCAAGAACAGAAATCTTCTGTATATTGTGTCATACAGCAAGTGTTAACAAATTCAGAGGATTGAAAACGTGGACTATTTTATCTGACTACAGTTCAGTTAAGCAAAAAATCAAAAGCAAAGAGAAAATAAAATGTTACACATATATTTGGAAATGAAGAAACACTGCTTCTGGATGTGTGATTGACAGATGCATAAAATTGACACATTAAACATACATCGATCTACCTCTCCTTTTCCTCGCTGTCTTCATGACTGGCGCTATTATCCCCTTCATTGCCTAAGGCATCATTTTTGGTCCCACTGACCTCACCTTGGTTCAGACTTTCACCAGTGATTTAATTTTTTTGCAACTCGTCTCTTCCCTCTGTGGTTTCTGCTTTTCCTATCTACCACAATATTTTTCCTAAAAAAAAAAAAAAAAATTAATTTGATCATATAAATCCTTTATTTAAAAATTTTAGAAGATCTCCTCAATACCAAGAAAATGCATTCCTTGAATAGAGTCTCTTTCTTTTCATCTTTATTTCCCACCAAGCGCTTATGGTCTTCTTTTGTGCATCAGCTATGCTAATCCATCTGCATTTCTCTGAACATCCCTTCCTCTTCAGATTTTGTACCTTTGAATATACACATCTCTCTACCTGGAATACTTTCTCTTACTGCTTACTCACCTGACCATTCCCTGTACATTCTTGAAGACACAACTGAGTATCATTTTTGTAACATATTTGCCTGGTCAACTCTCATACTGTCATTCAATTCTTATTTACTTTGCACTGTAGAATAATTTTTCATACAGTTTTGTAAATTAGCTTTTTAAATAGCTGCCTTCGGTATCAGACCATGAAGTGAATGAAGGGAGGAATCTTTTCATTTTACATTAAAAAAGGAATTCTTACCACTTTTAAACAAAGGGGGCCGGGCGCGGTGGCTCAAGCCTGTAATCCCAGCACTTTGGGAGGCCGAGGCGGGCGGATCACAAGGTTAGCAGGAGATCGAGACCACAGTGAAACCCCGTCTCTACTAAAAATACAAAAAATTACAGCCGGGCCGGGTGGGCGGGCGCCTGTAGTCCTAGCTACTCAGGAGGCTGAGGCAGGAAATGGCGTGAACCCAGGAGGCGGAGCTTGCAGTGAGCCGAGATCGCGCCACTGCACTCCAGCCTGGGCAACAGCGTCAGACTCCGTCTCAAAAAAAAAAAAAAAAACAAAAACAAAGGGCCCCAAACAAAAAAGAAAAGAGGAGAATATTGATAATATTAGAATTAATAGGTAAGTTTAAAAATATTTGCTGAAAGAGGTAAGAAGGATCAGTCAGCTCTAGTAGTTTCACCTGCAAATGCATTTGTAAAGCAAGGAGACTCATTTACTTCCTACCCTCAGGAAATCACATTTCCCAACCCAAGCTAAAATTTCTGGGCTTAAATGTGTTCTTCATTCACTTCTCACACTCCTCCTCTATTGCTGCATGTGTTATTAAAAATGGCTTCTTCTAATAAGAGTAGCTTTTGGCGTATTGCAAGTCACATCTTTCATCTGTTTTTACATATCTTTTCTACAGATCCCCCTGCAGTGGAACCAGCATTCTTGGAAATCCGGCAAGGACAGGATCGAAGTGTCACTATGAGCTGCAGAGTACTGAGAGCCTATCCAATACGGGTGCTGACCTACGAGTGGCGCTTGGGCAATAAATTATTAAGGACGGGTCAATTTGACTCTCAGGAATACACAGAGTACCCTGTGAAGAGTCTTTCCAATGAAAACTATGGAGTTTATAACTGTAGCATCATAAATGAAGCTGGAGCTGGGAGATGCAGCTTTCTTGTAACAGGTAGGATTCCAGATATTTTCTTTTTATATGTTTTGTTTTTTTAGACCAAGAGAGTTTAGAGCTATGCCAATATAAGAATGAAAACACTTTGTAAATCAACGGAGCATAGAACAGCTTGACTACTCAAGTTAGAGCTTCTACACATTTATTTTTAAGTCAAATTTATTTTAATAGTATAAAGGGTGCACGGGTCTACAAAATTACATAGAAGTTTATCTGAATTTTAGTAGAGTTAGTGAGGAGGAGGTAGGTTATTGTATTAGTCAATTCTCACACTGCTATAAAGAACTACCTGAGACTGAGTAATTTATGGAGAAAAGAGGTTTAACTGACTCACAGTTCTGCCAGCTGAACGGGAAGCATGACTTGGAAGCCTCAGGAAACTTACAATCATGGCAGAAGGCAAAGGCGAAGCAAGGACCTACTTCACATGGTGGCAGGAAAGAGAGAGAGAGAGTGAAGGGGGAAGTGTCACACACTTTTAAACCATCAGACCTCATGGGAACTCACTTACCATCATGAGAACAGCAAGGGGGAAATCCACCCCCATGATCCAATCACCTCCCACCAGGGCCCTCCCCTGACATGTGGGGATTGCAATGCCACATGAGATTTAGGTGGGGACACAGAGCTAAGCCATATCAGTTATTTAGAGTATTTCAGTAATAATGAGACATACTGTGGTGTTGGCTGGCTTTAATTAGATCAAGTTGCAAATTTTTTTTTTTCTTTTCAAATCTCATGTGAATAAATAATTGCTCTGGTTTTCTTATTACCAGAATTTTTTTCTTTTGTTTATTTGCTTATTTATGTATGTATTTATTTACTACCTCTCAATATATGGTAACTTTCAATTTTGTCTTTGACTGGCCATATGTTTACAAATATTCCAAGAAAAAGCAGTAGAGTTGTATCTGACAGATAGTAAATTAGGGAGAAGTATTGACTTTTGATGTCATTGTCTTTTAAACATTCCCTCTGTATTATGACTTATGTAATTATTTACATTGTTTTTATAATCTATATACTGCACATTATTTTTGAGTGACAAATTAGGAATGCATTAAAAGAAAATACTCCTCATTTTTTTTTTGTCATAGGTAGTTAGTTGTAATAGTTGAAATGTTCATGGTAGTAAAAAAAGAAACTGGACATTGTGTATTATCTAAAAAGAAGTCATAAAAGTGATTAAAATGTTCCAAACTTAAAACTTATTAATAGCATAAATTATAAGTGATAATTTCTAACTTGTGAGGGAACTTTCTAATTATGAACTGCCTTTAGCCATTTTTGCTTTCTGAAATGTAATATTAGCTAGTCTAATCTAGGAAAGCATATCAGATGTCTGGATGAAACTTTGAAACACCAATTAGTTCATCTACTAAAGCATATCAGGATTAGTATTCCTTATGAATTTCTCATAACTCAAAATTTTGAATCTAACATAAGAGAGCCATGGAATAGAAGTATACAAAGATCCATATATTTTTAATGCACAAAACAAATCTTTCAAGATAATGCTGTTTATTTCTGAGACTCAAATTAACTAAAAACATTTTAAATTTTATTTTTTACAATTATTTTACTCTTCCACTTACCATGAATTTTGTATAGTCATCCCAAAGTAGACTTGATCTAACTATACACCAAAATGTATAGAATCAAACTAAAAGGCAATGACATCTATACCTGTATTAACTCACAGGAAATCTTAAAAGATTATTCCTCTTTTCTTTCTTCTTTTAAAATTCTATGTTTATGATGTATGTTAAAGTAAGGGGCTAAAAGAATAGAGTTGTGTTCACTTAGATGTCAGAAGAGGTGTGAGAATATTTTCCTGCTAGGAAAAAGAAGAAAGTAAGCCAAGGTATTTTGGAAACTGTGATGAGCCTAGCTTGTAGTATACTATCTATGTTAAAGATAATTAACTATAATACTAAAAAATACTTTGCATTTGTATACATTTTATGTATTCATATTTTAATGGTGAAGTCACAGCAGTTTTATGTGGTTTAAGTGAGCTTCATGAGCTTTAGTAGAAACCCAGATGCCATTTTTCATCTTCTACGATGGGCTATGTTTTACAAGTTCTAAAGGTTAATGTAGCATATTGATTTATTAGAATAAGCCCATTTGTAAATTTGAAATTCCAAGTATTACCTATATTACTTATATATTAATATGTAGACATAAATATTTCCATTTTAATAGTTCTGTAATATTACAGCACAGGATTTAACTGGAGTATGCATTTCAGTTTATCAAAGATTCAAAATGTCTCAATATTTAACTCTGGAAAAACATATTCTTCAATACTTCAAAATATCTGGGCTTATTTTTTCATGGCATGACTGAATATCATTCTATGTTATACCCCATTATGTCCCATCACATTGCTTGATCTAGAAAAGAAAACCAGTAACTCTAGAGTGATTAAATAGATGAAGGATGAACAAAAGAATTAATGATTCAATGAAAGAAAATTTCTGAAAATAATTTTTAAATGAGAAAGAAAGTGAATACAGAGAGAGTAAAAGGATGGCTTAAGTTGAAAATAAATCATATATATTTTAGAAAGCTAGCTAGTGCCCTCCGAAAAAGGTAAGTCTATGTCCTAATCCCTGGGAACTGTGGATATTAACTTACAAGGCAACATATGTAATTAAGTTAAGGATTTTGAGAGGAGGAGCTTATCTTGAATTATCTGGGTGGGTCTCAAATGCAATAACATGTATTCTTATAAGAGAGAGGCAGGGGGAGTTTTAAGAGAGAAGAGGAGGCAATGTGAGTATGCAGTAATGCAACCACAATCTGAAGAACCCCTGGAGCCACCAGAAGCTGTAAGAGGCAAGGAATATATTCTCCCCTAGAGTCTCTACAGAAGTAGGAAGTAGGGTCCTGCCAGGACCTTGGTTTCAGACTTGGCCTTCAGAATTGGGAGAAGATAGTTTTTGTTTGTTTGTTTGTTTAAGCCGTCCAGTTTGTGGCTGTTTGTTATGGCAGTCTTAGATAACAAATACACATTACAACTCACTATTTCAAAGAACCCCTCTCTTAAAAATTATACGTGATGAATAGAACAGTTTTGTCAACTGTCCTCAGCTTTATCACACTAAGCAGGCTAGACCCTGGAGACATGGGTGCACGTGTCTTACATCTCAGCAAAGTTGTAAGAAGGGGTTGCTTTTGCCACCTAAAAGGCCAGCTGGAACAAGCGTACAACTGCAAGAGGCAGTCAGTGCGGAAAATCAACCTGGGAGGTCTCAGGTCATCTACATCAGTAGATTGTGTAGGTTTAAGCTACACATTGGCTTAAACCAACCACAAGGGATGCTTCAACATTGAAATGTTATGCCCATTACATAATATAGCAGAGAAAAGATGTTTCCAGCAGCTTGATTATGTAAGAAACCAGATGACAGAATCTACTGGTAGATTCTGTTGACAACACCACAGATTAATGAAGATGCACTTTTATTCTTTTTTTGAACATGAAGACCCAGGTAATCTGCAGCCAAATGCAGTGTTTATTTGTAAAGTTTTAAATTATCTGTGCCTTTCAAATTGTTCTAATTGATATTCCTAAATATTTAGCAATCAAGATGTTTGCTCTAAGCTATTCTAATTATGTTCCCACTAACTACACTTTCTTCATATTTCTTCACTTTAACAGACTTGCTTCTGACATTATGTTTTTATTGAAATGTTTATGGGTGTCAGGAGACTAAGATTTCTTGACAAGTCAGGCAAGGCAATAAATAATGTGAAAAAAGTATAATTTTTATATTAGCTTTTTTGTCTAGTTGCTTAAATGCAATAGTCTAAACATATGCATTTATTACATGGTTTTTTTTTTTTTTTTTTTTTTTTTTTTTTTTTTTTTGTGAGACCGAGTCTCGCTCTGTCGCCCAGGCTGGAGTGCAGTGGCCGGATCTCAGCTCACTGCAAGCTCCGCCTCCCGGGTTCCCGCCATTCTCCTGCCTCAGCCTCCCGAGCAGCTGGGACTACAGGTGCCCACCACCTTGCCCAGCTAGTTTTTTGTATTTTTTAGTAGAGACGGGGTTTCACTGTGTTAGCCAGGATGGTCTCGATCTCCTGACCTCGTGATCCGCCTGTCTCGGCCTCCCAAAGTGCTGGAATTACAGGCTTGAGCCACCGCGCCCGGCCTATTACATGGTTTTAGATAAAAGAAAATAAGAGCAAAATAAAATGGTAATCGATGTTCCCTATATAATCCAGGAGATAAAAGTAGAATGCCCTTCTAACTTCCAGAAAGTGCATGTATACAGTTATATATACTTAAACTTGTAAAACATTTAGGAATTTTATCAATGGAGACATTTTAAGATTCTTTTAAATGAAAGATACTAAAGGAGTGTTTTTTTTTTTTTTTAAGGTAACAGTGTATATATATAATAGATTTTTTATTGCATAGCCATAAATTATAATTGAATATAAAACCACCAGTATGTACTCTCAACTGAGTTGTTTTTTACAATCAGGAATGTATTTAACAAGTATTTCCTGTCTACTTACTAAGTGTGAGGTACAAGATTAAACATCAAAAAGAGAACAATAAAAACTTTCTCTGAAAAACTTTGCCAGTTTTACATGTGCATAGCATCTTGAAGTAATTTTGTTTTTGTATCTATTGCACTTCTTAAGCCTTATATTCTCTTCTGGGACATTGCAGTTTCCTTTTATCTGATCTCTGAAATTTTCATATTGTTGGGCTTTATTTTCCTTGAAAACCTAGCTTAGCTTAAGTGAGAAAGGTTGATTCTGTTCATTGCCTATAGGATGATATGCAAATTCTTCACTGTCATAATTCTTCAAAGCACTCATTAATATCTCAAATAAAATATGTAGCATAATCTCTACTTCAGTTCTACCAGTTATTCCAAATTCAATTCAAATGTGACTATGCTGCTTCTCCCAAATCATCACACATTTGTAGGACTCTGTCTTTCTTCACATATTTCTTTATTCTGAAATACTAGCCTTTTGTGTATCTCTATGCTACAGTTATAGTGACTTTTGCATATGACTTTGCCAGGGTTATGTCGATCATTGTTCTTCAACCAAATACACAGGTGCAGGCTGTGATAAAATTTTATGATTCACAAATTCATGATTACTGCTGTAACTGCTTCTCTCTGAACGTGTAAATAAACTCCAAATAACCAGGATTTAAACATGGCTTAACCATTATTTAAACAGTCTAGAAAATTATTTCACTCAGGTTGTGATGTATCATTTCAGAAAGTAACACGATGATTCTGCTCCACAAAGTCCTTGGGAATTCAGGCTTCTTCCATCTTAATCCTCAACCACCGTCAATAAATGGTACATCTTATAACTCTGACTACTTAAATTGCAGCTATTAATTCCACATTTCCTCCAAAAGTGAAGCATGCTTCTTCTTTTTGAGGACACTTCCCAATAATTTTACACATTTTTTTCTGGTTGGATATTGAAAATAATCATATTTCTTCACTGTCAATTAATGTTGTGGGCATATATTTTATTTTAAGAAGATTAAATTGCATTATATATATACACATGTATGTGTGTATATATATGTGCATATATATATGTGTATATATATGCGCATATATGTGTGTATATATACATATATATACTATATGTGTGTGTGTGTGTATATATATGTTGCCTTTATTGAAAATAGTACAATGAAATTAAAATGAGATTGCCAAGGAGAATCCTTGAACTATAGTTTTATTTGTGTAAACCTTGCACCAACACTATTATACCCCTTTTTCAGAGCCATGAACATTTAGAGTCTCAGAATAATTTCAAAAGATAGATGATAAGAGGTTTGATTAGTGACTCAAGATATTTTAATGCTAAACATAATAAAATTGATGGTGCTGTGTTGGTTATTATTTCTGCATAAAGAATTACTACAGAGTCAAAAGCTTTAAATAACATATTTATTGTCTCACGGTTTCTATATGTCAGGATTCCAAGCATGGCTTAGGTAGGTCCTCTGTTCTGGGTCTCACAAGGCTGCAATCAGACTGTTGGTTGGGCTGTGTTCTTGTATAGAGGCTCAGCTGGGGAAAAATACCTTCCAAGCTTATTCACATTACAGAAAGAATTAATTTCCTTGTGTTGTATGATAGAGGCCCTGGCATTTGCTGGCTATTTGCTGGACCTACCCTGAGACCCTAGAATATGCCTGCAGGTCCTAGAAGCTGCCCTCAATAGTTTGTCCCATGGGCTTCTCAAAAATGGCTGCTTATTTCAAACCCACAAGAAGAATCTCTAGCTCCAGTCTGCTAAACTGGAATCTTATGTACATAATACAATCACAGAAGTGACATTCTGTCACAGTTTTTAGATTCTATTAATCAGAAAGAAGTCACGGTTTTTCCCAGACACTGAAGGAATTATGCAAAGATATGAAAAACAGGAGACAGGAATCACTGGGAGTCATCTTAGGGTCTTTCTGCCACAAGTACCAGCATTTCCTGCCACTGGGAGTCCTTTTTGAACATAGCCTACATAGGAATGAAACTGCTATATCTATTGAAATATTAACTAAAGAAATCCTTCAGAGTTTAATCCCTTTCCTTAATCCTGCCAAATAGGGTTTTACAAAGCAAAATTTTGCCTGTAACTGCTACTCTAACCTTTAGTTTGGAAATATTTGAGCTAGGATTTCACATCCTGTGTTTTCCTTTTGGCATATGACAATATTCATATTGACATATTGAAACTACCAATTTCTCCATGTTCAGTATGAAGAATTTCAAAATGACTGAGGATTTTAATATCACCTAAAACAAGATGTTGGAGGAATCTAGCATTTCTTATTCCTGAAGAATAAGTGAGAAGAAACAGCTACTAAAGGAGATTTGACTACACATCAAAACTAAAGTGTTTTATCTTTTTCCTTTCTAATTTTGGATTGAATTAATAGTGACCAGATAGAAAATATATTTTAGTCTCTGGCAGTGTTTGTATTTATTTATTTATTTATTTATTTATTTATTTATTTATTGCTATTCAGCTAGATATTTCTTTCTTAATAATGTCTAAAAATGAGCAAAATAATATTGTTGAAAAATCATTAATAACTATCAGAAGTAGTCTAAATATACTTTGAAAATGAAAAATAATTGCCAGTAAAATTGCCTGTGATAACTCTAAAAGACAAGAAATTTCAGTGTCAAATCAAAGTTTCTCAAGGCCAGAATTTTGCTAAATTTATTAGAATTTTATTTATGATGATAACAGGTGGACTAGTGGATCCCAATATTTTAGCCAGCTTATGAGTTGCAGTTGTATTGCAAAATAACCTTAAGTAGAAAATTATAATATATCCTAACCATTCCATGTACAGCCTTCTGTAGTGTACTGAGTGATTCCACACATACCCTTATCATCTCCAACAACCCTACTACATATGCAGAAGAGATGCTATCACCCTCCTTTGACAGATAAACTAACAGAGGTCCAGGAAGCCAAGAATAACATAGTTCAAACTCTTTTTGACACATGTCAGTGACTCTTTTATTAGTGATGATAAAGGAATATTTGAATAATCAAGCCAGATAAAATATAAGAGAGTCCATGCAAAACTGGAAAATTAGGGATAAAAATGTAAGTATCACTTAACGAAGTTAATGCTGTCACTTATTACTAAAATATATACCTTAATATTTGACTTAAATTCATATAATGTTTTTAAAAATTTATTTTTCTCCAGTAAACGTATGACGAGGTATTTATATTTCATATTATACTTAAATAAAAACTTCAATTAAAATTTTTGTTATTTGTACAGCAGTTTGATGGCTCCTTAATTTATTTGCATTACTCATTTTCTTCATTATAAAATCATGTAATTTCTTCAATAAAAGATTCAGAGCAATATTACTATCAAAAATCTACTATTGGACCCTCTTAAAACTAAAGCATTGCAATGCTAAAGATCAATTTAAAGCGCAACTACCATTCAACCCCGCAGTCCCACTGCTGAGTATCTACCCAAAGGAAAAGAAATCATTATATAAAAAAGATACCTCAACTTGTATGTTTATCACAGCACTATTTACAATAGCAAAGTCATGGAATCCAACTAAGTATCAATTAATAGGTGACTTGATTAAAAAATGTGTTATATATATATGAGGAATACTATATAGCCATAAAAATTAATGAAATCATGTCCTTTGCAGCAACATGGATGAAGCTGGAGGCCATTATTCTAAGTGAAATAACTGAGAAACAGAAAATCAAATACCAATGTTCTCATCTATAAATGGGACCTAAACGATGGATACACATGGACATAAAGATGGAAATAATAGACTTTGGGGATCCCAAAATGAGAGAAGAGAAAGGGAGGTGAGGGTTAAACAATTACACATTGGGAAACATTTCAATGCTCACTATTTGAATGATGGGTACACTAGAAGGCAATTTTACATGGGTATATTATGCAATATACCCATGTAAAAAGCTACACATATGCCCCAAAAATCTTTAAAAAAAAAAAAAAGAAATCACAGTATCAAATTACAACATGGAGAAAATTACGTGAACTCCTCTAGTCCACATGGAACTCTTGTGGATAATCTGTTGTGGGTACAGCTGTCTTTTATTCTTGGTCAGTATGTAAAGAAAGTTCTCCCATGAATGAAAGATTTTAACATCTTCTAACAGATTAGCTCTGTACAAGCGATGTAATTCTTTGTGGTCTTGCTTCCTCTATCTGTCGAATGGGAGATGATAAATCTGCTTCCCATGACTCACATAATTTTAGGATTATCTGATAAGCTAATCAATGTGAGTGTTTTAAAAACAAAGCAATATGATCATATAAACGTAAGATGAGAAGATTTCCAGATTTAGCCATAGGTAAGCTACTTTCTCTCTGAGTAACACAACAATTAAAAATGCCCCTCCAAAAAGGCAGAGATGGGGAGGATGACTGATTTCAGAGATAAAGTAAGTAATCAATGCACAACTGAGCTTTGGTTGGAAGAGAAGTGTGGTAAGATTATTAGGCTGGAGCCAATGAGGCCAGTGACAATATTTTGTGGCTAGTCTGAGAGAGAACTTTGCATTTTAGGTGAGCTTTTTCTGCTCTGTGTATTATTCTGGATGGCTTATTGCCTGACATTACCAAGGAGCAGAAAAGCAGCAATTCTAACTTGAAATATTAGGAGAAAAATTGAGAGAGAACAAGAGCTGGAATGGACAGTGTCTAGAAATGAGGGCAGCCAGAGTGGTTGGCTCTCAGAGTTTCTACTGTTCTTCCTCTCCTCACATCTCCATTCACACTGCCTCAAGCTAGACCACACCCAAGAGGCAGGCCAACCTAAGATAACAGCAGGGCCTGGACCTAGAGTATTTTAAACTGGGAGAACTGGAGGGAGAAAACTGAAGAGTAGAGGGAAGAGAAGATAGAAATGGTAAAAATGATACTGCAACCAGATCTCTCCATCCTGAAGCACTCCTTCTCTTTACCTAAGGAACACAAGCAAGAGCCTAGGTCATCCTTACTCTCATAGATGGTACAAGGCAATTAGGGCTCTCACAGGAATAAAATCTGCAAAATCCGGAGCAAAACAATTATGAAAGAAAGAAGACAAATGGAATAATCTATTCCACATTAGGTAGCAGTATTAAGAAACAGAAAGTAAGAGTTTTAAATACATAAAATTTCATCCTCAAAGAAAGCAGGAAGGATATAAAAAACATGAAGAAGAAAAAAGAGCATTGCAGAAAAGAAATTGATGACAATGGGTATACAAATATAACAGTTGATAGAAATAACTACATTACTAGACTAAATTGCAGAATAGGGACAAGGCAGGAATAAGTAGTTTGAAAGATATCATAGAGGAACTCTCCCAGCAGGGGACACAAAGATAAGTCAAGTGTTAAGAGATGTGAAGGAAAAAGAATAAATATCTGCTTAGCAGGAAACCCATAAGGAAGTAAAAGACCAAATGCAGAAATAAAATTAAATTTTAAAAAAAAAATAACAGATATTTTTTAAATTAGAAAGTAAAAAGCACTAGTGTATTAGTCCGTTTTCACACTCCTGATAAAGACATACCCGAGACTGAGACATTTACAAAAGAAAGAGGTTTCATTGGACTTACAGCTCTATGTAGCTGGGGAAGCCTCACAATCATGGTGGAAGGCAAGGAGGAGCAAGTCATGTCTTACTTAGATGGATGGCAGCAGGCAAAGAGAGAGAGGGAGCTTGTGCAGGGGAACTCCTCTTTTTTAAAACCATCAGATCTCATGAGACTTATTCACTATCAGGAAAACAGCATGGGAAAGACTTGCCCCATGTTTCAGTTACCTCCCACCTGGTGCCTCCCACAACATGTGGGAATTCAAAATTAGATTTGGGTGGGGACACAGCCAAACCATGTTGGCTAGACCTCTGAGTGATGTGGCTCATGGAATGACAGTAGCAATAGATTGGGAGAAAAATTTACATGCTCTGATAAATTTAAATGAATTTTAAAATATCAAGTACAAAAATGTTTAAAAAGCTATTTATAGAGATAAAGTAGATCATTTATACAGGATTTAGAATTATATAGACATTAAACTTCATGCAACTTGACATGCAGAGAGATAATGAAGTTATGTTTTCAAAATATTAAAGATAAAATACATTGAAAAAGAATTTTGCATGCAAATAAGTGTACATTTAATTGTGAGGACATGATAAAAATACTCCTATTCTAAAAGTTGATCTTACAAAGATTATTTTTAAAAAAATTCTTGATTGTTGGAATTAAGCAAGAAAGAGATGAATCTGGGGGAAAAGAATGGAATATGAGAAAGAAGAAAGGATGAGTAAAGACCTAATCAAGTCCGTTTTTTGTAAATAAGTAATGCTTAAAATATTTTATTCATAATAATTCAGTATTAAGACTGGAGTCGATGCCAATATAACGTAAGGGGACAGGTCTTATGAGGACATAAGGGGAAGGACCTGGCATCCTTCTTCTGACCTGTCAGTCATGGTAGGGAGTTATTGACACTAAAAAATCAGTGTTTCACTCTATTGTCAGTTTTCTCTGGGCCTATGGTGTAAGTGAGGTGACTGGAGGAACTTAGGGATAAAAGAGAAAATTCTAGTTTTGGAATCCTCTTCTCTGGCCTTGGTATGACTAGCCTTTTCTTGTTCTACAAGTCTTAATATATGTCATCTCTCAGAGATTGTCTTCAGAATATTGTCAAACCCAGAAATTATGTAACTGTTTGTTGACTACATCCACATCATAATGTATGTTCCATAGGAGCAAACATCAGTCCATTTATTGAATGAATATTTCAGGCCATTAAGATTTCTCTTAACAAGCACTTATTCCTGCTTGTTAGCCTTTCATTTACTGCTATATTGGCAACACAACTCCAGTGCAATATTAGTTCACAAGCAAATGCATTAATTCGTTTCGAAGTACAGAAACCTTTGAAAATGTCTTTTTTTTTTTTTTGCAGGCACGTTAATAGATTGTCTTGTGAGTAAACAAGGGAGAATATACCAAGTTTCAATAATTATCATATAAATTGGCAATATAGCTGTAAAATCAAACAATAAGGTTATATCATATTGAGCTCACTGCCTACAATCTCCCCTCCAATATCTGTAGGAATTCCTTATACATAGAGCACTACCAGTGAATATTTGTTCAATGAGTGAAGCTATAGGAAGAGAAGGAAAATTTAGAAGTTTAGATCTCATACCTGAATTTTTATTTAGATTAAATTAAAACATCATTTATAGTTTTAAAGATTTTTGTCCACTTTTTGACTCAGTTTATCTGTGTTATAGCATATTTTTTTCTTTATTCTAATTTTCTTTGACTTCTAATTTAAGCAACATTATCTACTTAACCATATGTGTTAAGCATGTCTTTAAAATACATGCATTTATACAACTCATGTCTTCGTTAAAAGCTTTTGAATACTGTGTTGTAGCTTTACTAAAATCTTGAAAGTTATCTGGAAAATACTAATGGAGCCAGCCTTTCTACTACAAACAACCATAACATCGGGCAAACTACATGAGGTTACAATTTTAAGGAATAAAAACAGACAGTGCAAGACTGCATTTCCTGTGAGAGGGAAACCAATGAATTGAGCCCCATGATTATTCTAGCTCTCCATTTTGGGGAATTTGCTATATATAAACATAGCAAGGTAGAGTCCGAGCAGAGCATGAATTTCTGGCTAAGCTAAAGAAACATGTATTAAAACTCAAAGCAGCAAAAGCATCTATCCGCAGGACAAAATGTATAGTTAAAAAACTCTGTAGAAGAAGGGTCATAGGGGTTAGTGTGGATCCTTACCACAGGACTAGACTCTACAAGGATGAGGTGATTTACCATTTTCTTCTCTATGGGATTTTTGCAAGCAGAAAATTGATAATAGAGTTCTAGCAATGCTAAAGGAAGCCGGAATTTCAGCTCATCAGGATAGATTTTACCTCCTTAAATTCTAAACTACTCCAAAAGGATTAAGTCAGAGCAATAAAAACCATGTCAGAGTAAAGACTTACTCTAGGTACTCCATAACAAAAACGAATACCAAGCTCTGCTAAAATTTAGAGGGAGGTAGAATTTCACAGTGAGTCCCACCAAGTTAGAAGAGCTTAGGAACATCCTTGGATTTCCACAGATTTCATCACTTTTTACATTTAATGAAATGTAAAAAAGCTGGCAAACAAAGGTTCAAAAGGGACAGCAGGTAATTGAACTGTCTACTAAACTAAAACTTGACACTCTTTACAGGGTGAAAGAGAGCACAGACCAGTTATTTATAATATATTATTCATGATGTTCATTAAACAATAAAAATTACCTGACATGCAAAGAAAAGAGGAAAATGTTACTTATGGTCCAGAATAATAGTAGTTTATTAAAAACTAACCTTAAGGTAGATCAGATGTTGGATGTAGCAAACAGCTTCAGGTAGCTATTATAAATATTTTCAAAGTATTATGGGAAAATATGTTCAAATAATTAAAGAAAAATGCAGATTTTATGAGCAAATGAATAAGAAATTTTAGCATACAGAAAACCCTAAAAAAGAACTAGATGCAAATTGAACAACTAAAACTCAAAAAAATTGAAATGAAAAATTCTATGGGTGGGCTTAATAGTATATTGGAAAAGGCAAGAGGACTGGTAAAATTGAAAACAAATTGAAAGAGCTGATCCAACCTGGTAGATTAAAAAAAAAAAATAGAGGGATTGAAGAATAAAGAGAAGAGACCTAAAAACATGGGGCACAATGTAAAACAGTTGAAAACAAGTGCACTTGAAGTTCTAAAATAGAGTGAGAATGGGGCAGAAAAAATGGCTGAAGTTTTCTACAAATTTTTGAATCGAACCCTCAGATCCAAGCATATCATGGTGCACAAAGCAAGAAAAATACAAGAAAACCACACGTAAGAATACCATAGTCCAACTGTGGAAAACTAATAATAAAGAGAAAATTTTCAAAGCAGCCAGAAAAAAAAAATGATATTCTGATGATATGCATGACAATTACTTTCTCATTAGAAACAATACAGCCTAGAAAAAAATGGGACATCTTTAAATCTTTAAATATCTTTTGAAAATACTGTCAATTTATATTTTATGTCTAGTGAAAATATACTTTAAAAATTAGAGTCAAATAAACATACATATTCTGAAAAATAAAAGCTAGAGAATTGGTAGTTTGCAAAACTGCAGTACAAAAAATGCTAAACGGTGATCTTTATACTTAAGGGAAAGGCTATCAGTGAAAACCAGTTTCTATAAAAATAAATGAAGAGGATTAGATATAGTAAATAAGTGGATAAAGATAAAAGGTTATGTTTCTTTTATCTTTCAATTTTCCTGATAAACATCTGTATAAATGGTGGTCAACAAATAGCAGCCTGAGGTCAGCAAACTGTTTTTGTAAATAAAGTTTAATTGGAACACACCTTCCCTGATTTGTTTATGTATCGTCTATACCTGCTTTCACGCTACAACCGCAGAGGTGAGTAGTTGCAACAATGACCATATGGCTCAAGCCAAGAATATTTACTGTCTGGCCCTTTACAAATAAGTCTGCCAATCAATCTTCGGTTTGAAGAAAAAATAATAACATTGTAAGTTATGGTTCACAGCATGTTTAGAACTAAAACATGCCAATAGCACAAGCGATGGAATTAATTTGAATTATACTGTTGTAAATTTATTACATTTGTGATGTGGGAAGTGAAAAGTAAACAGAGACCTCAGAGAAGCACAACGTATGGAATGTGATATGTTAACTGGTACAATATTGACTCTAAGTAGAATCGGTAAGTGAATGTTGCATACTTTAAGCCATATAAAAATCTTTAAAAAGTTTTTTTGAATTAGTCAAAATACCCCCAGGAAATGAGTAACAGAAGAATGAAATATTGAAGAGACAAAACAAAGAGAAAGATGGCAGACTTTAACTCAGTCCTGTTAACAATTACGTTAAATGTAAATGAATTTAAGATTCCAATTAGCTGTCAGAAATGGTAGAACTGGATTGAGAAAAAAAATGCAAACTATCTATAAGATACACACTGTTTTCTATGTGAAATGCACTTCAAATAGAAAGACACAAAAAGACTGAAAGGAAATGGGGGAATACATAGCTTTCAAACAGCAGACATAAAAATGCTGGCATGGCTGTACTATTATCAGAAAAAGTAGACTTCAAGATAGAATAATTACGAGAGTTAAAGAGGAACACAATAATACTACAACAGGAATTTATAGGGAAGACAAAACGGTTCAAATTATGTGAACATCTATTAATACAGCCTCAAAATTCCTAAATAAAAAATACTACCAGGAGTAACACCCTATTCCACAATTATAGTTCACGATTTTAATACCCATTTATTCGTGATTGATAGAATATGGAGATAAAAAAATCACTAATGTCTTAGAAGATTTTAAGCATACTATTAAGTAAATTAAATTAATTTACCCAATAGATATGAAACCATATGTATACACAAAGACTTAGGCACAAACTTTAATATCAGCTTCATTTGTAATAGCCTCAAACTAGAAACAATCCAAATATCCATCAACAGGTGAACAACTTGCGATCTATTCATGAAACGGAATTTTACTCAGTGTTAAAAATGGAAAGAACTACTGATACATGCAAGTGGATGGATTTCAAAAACAATATCGAGTGAAAAGAACCAAACACAGAAAGTGCTTATTTTATTATTTCATTTGTATGAATTTGCTGAATAGGAAAAACTAATCTTTATTAATGAAAAGTGGATTTTTGTTTGCCTGGGCCAAGGGTGGAGGTGACTAATTACGAAGGGGCCGGAGGTAACTCTCTGCAGAGATGGGAATCTGTATCTTGATTATTGTGGTGATTACATACCAATATATATTTTTCCAAACTCATCAATAATCACACTTAAAATGTATGAATTTTATTATATGTAAATTATATCTTAATAAGGTACTATGGTGTTGTAAATGGATAAAAAATCTGCCAGCTAAGGTAGGCTTGAGAATAGGAAGTGTTTCATATTGTGAATGGCATTTGTTCCATGTAATGTTAGAATGTATGTAATTTTTCTAATGCATATTGTAGTAACATATGCAAAGTAATTTAGCAAAATTAATTTTTCCTCAAGAATGATTTGTTCCTTTTTCTTCTCCACTAGCCTTCAAAATTCTTTTAGTTGGGGGAGCGAAAATAGTTATTCTTCACAGTATTTCGCCTCTCCATATCATTGTTTCTCTATTATGTTTCTTGCATGAAGAGACAGCAAATGTTACATCAAAAATATGGAATGACCCAATTTGTTGGTAGCAAATTGGTAGCAAAAGTCATATATAAAAGTTGAATCAGAAAGATATCAATTAGGTTTTAGAATATTACCATTTTGTAAGCAGAGACGGTCACTGCTGTATAAAATAATGGAAAGATGGAGATATCAGTCTCGAACAAGATAGGGTGTAGGGTTGCAAACCGTGTCTTACAGCTTGCTCACATTATTTTTTAGTCTGCATTAGATCTAATTTGTAGATAATAAGAAACGGTCTAAAATTTCAAACAGTTTCCTCTGAGAGAAAAGAAACTTTCTAATATTTACTGACATCAGAGAAGAATGAAACAAAGAAAACTGAATGTAGAAAAGCACATCTATGTATATTAATATCCTATGTTTAGTACTGCTATTCTTAAGGGCCTATTTAGCTCTTAGCACATTTGGATTTTTCAGTAGATATTGAGTGGTAATAAAACCAATCTGTGAAGGAATCACAGAACTTTTTAGTTCAGTGGAATCAAAGCCATCTCTAAACCTCCCGGTGTCTGTTTAAGCACCTGGCCTCTGTCTTTCACCCTGAAGGAATGATTAATGGATAAGAACAGTTCAGAGTGTGTTCCAAGGGCATACCTGAAGCCAGACTTAAAGTGGTCAGGAGAGAGATTCCACAGATGATAGCCCACAGCCTGATCTGGCATCATTTCTCAAGAGAGATTTTGTGACAGGTCTCTAAGTTGAGAAAGTCAATAGAGGTTTTCTTGTTAAAAATTCTGTCAAGGATTCAGACCAGAGGATATAACCAAAGTCTTATAATTTCACATTACTTAAGTGAGCATTACTTGAGAAATCTCCTTCTTTTATCATTCTAATGACTATTTTAAAAGAATGTATCACAATGACAGTTACTAGGAGCCTTGGGATCCAACTGCCAGCAGATAGATACCTGCTTTGCAGTCAGATCCAGTCCAGTGATTCCTTGCAAGGTGATAAGAGCAGTTATTTGTGTTGTATTCTTTTTCTTGTTCTAGGATTCATATTCAAGACTTTCAGTTATTCCTGAAGAGTCACAGTGATGCAGGTTCAATAACCAGTTTCCTTTATTCACATCTATATCTACTTTATTAACTCAAGTTATATATTTTGGAGAAAATAAATGTTCCTAGAAGATAAACAGCATACCTTCTGGGCTTCTCTCCAACTCACTTGAACACCTCTTGCTCCCTGCCCAAATGATATTCAGCACATTCATATTCAGCAATGGACCACCCACATGTGCAGCAGCAGCACTTGCCAAGAAGTTAATGTGGTCTATAAGTACACCACTGAACATTCAGTTCTTTCAGCCTGAGAGTCGCTGGATCAGTTCATCCATCTGTTCCCCTCCACGCACACACTCAACCAATGGTCCTTTAAATGAACACAAGGCTTTTAGATATTTTGGAACTATTAAGTTTTTTTTTTTTTTTTTTTTTTTTTTTTGAGACAGAGTCGCGCTCTGGCACCCAGGCTGGAGTGCAGTGGCGTGATCTCAGCTCACTGCAACCTCCACCTCCCGTGTTCAAGCGATTCTTCCACTTCAGCCTCTCTAGTAGCTGGGATTACAGGCTCCTGCCATCATGCCTGGCCAGTTTTTGCATTTCTGTAGAGACGGTGTTTCACCACGTTGGCCAGGCTGGTCTTGGATTCCTGACCTCAGGTGATCCGCCCGCCTCGGCCTCCCAACGTGCTGGGATTATGGGGATGAGCCACCGCGCCCGGCCAGTACTATTAAGTTTTAAGGAAATGTATAGCTTTAGTGAAGACTAAATACATTTACTTGCAGCTTATAGTATACTTATTATTCCTGAGTTAAATATTTAACAAAGTACTTGTAGTTCTTATTCTAGAGATTTAGTCAATCCTTATCTTTATAAATTTCTGAGTCGACAATACTTTCAAATAATGATATACTATAGCAAATATGGTTGAGTGCTAGGGATAAACTTGTAGTTTAAGTTTCCATACTCAGAGAGGCAAAGTGGATATCCTTTTGCAGTAAGTCCTCCATCCTATCAGAAAGTCCACTAACCTATACAGTAACTCTGTACATTAGGAGGGGAGAAAAGCTCCTTTCTTGAAGTAGATGTAGTTCCTATACCAGGGCACAAGTGGTAGCAATAGTAATATAGCCTGGATTTCAGCCTCAGTCATGCCTTCAGCCAGGCATGCACTTGGTTGTGAGAAATCATACCCAAAGGTATTGGAAATTAGTGTAAAATGGACTTTGGACAGCCTGAGTTCACAATGTAGCTTCGTGACTTGATGGTTGCTTACTATAGGGCAAGTGGTTTAAGATCTCTAATCTGCACTTTAGTCTTGTGAAAGGACAAAATGATAATCATATTGCCATCTTGCATGAGACTGTAAATATTTAAAAAAATATATGTATACAACTTGATTAGCATGGTGCCTGACAAATACAGCAACTAACAACAAAAGTACCTTAAAACATCTTGTTCTATCTGGGAGAGATTAAGAACCAATTCTTCCTTAGGCCTAGAAATAATTGTTTTATCCAAGATTAAGCTTCCAAATAATGCTTTAGAAACTGCAATTTGTAGTATTTACTGTGAACAATGTTCTGTGGTAGAACACTGGAAGCAGGTTTACAAGGTTATGAATAGAAAGATCTCAGTGGAAAGCATTTCATGAGAACCTTGTTAAAAATTTTTTAAGTGACATATAACAATTTTACATATTTATGGAGTCCAAAGCAATGTTTTGATACATACAATATGTAGTGATCAAATCATAGTAATTAGCATATCTACTATCTCAAACATTTATTATTTCATTGTGTCGGGAACATTCAATATCCCCTCTACTAGCTATTAGAAAATATATAATATATTGTAAACTGTAGTCATCCTATAGTGCTATATATAGTACAATTTATCCCTCCTATCTGTAATTTTGTATTCTCTCACAAATCTCACCCTATTCTCTCCCTCTCAACTACCCCTCCCAGGCTCTAGTAACCTCTTCTACCCTTTACATCTATGAGATCAACCTTTTTAGCTTCCATAAATGCATGAGATCATGAAATGTTCAACTTCCTGCTCTTTGCTTATTTCACTTAACATAATGCCCTCCAGGCTTATCCATGCTGTTGCAAATGACAGAATTTCATACTTTTTTATGGCCAAATAGTGTTTCATTGTGTATATATACTACATTTTATCTTTCAATTCATCCCTTAATGGATACTAAGGTTGATTTCATATTCTGACTATTGTGAATAGTGCTACAATAAATATGGGAGCGTAAATATCTCTGTACTGTACTGATTTCCTTCCCTTTGGATAAATGTCAGTAGAGGGATTGTTAAATCATATGGTACTTTCATTTGCAGTTTTTTGAGGAACTGCCATACTGTTCCCTGTAGTGGCTATACTAATTTACATTCCCACCAACAATGTTTGCATTCCCCTTCCCGTCTTCACCAGCATTTGTCATTTTTTGGTTTTTTCATAATAGCTGTTCTAATTGGGGTCAGATGATGTCTTTTTTTTTTGAGATGGAGTTTCACTCTTGTTGCCCAAACTGGAGGGCAATGGCATGATCTCGGCTCACTGCAACCTCCACCTCCAGGGTTTAGGCAATTCCTCTGCCTCAGCCCTCCCAAGTAGCTGGGAATACAGGCTCCCGCCAGCACACCCAGCTAATTTTTGTATTTTTAGTAGAGAAGGGGTTTCACCATGTTGGTCAGGCTGGTCTCGAACTCCTGACCTCAGGTGATCCACCCGCCTTGACCTCCCAAAGTGCTGGGATTACAAGCGTGAGCCACCATGCTCGGCAGGATGATATCTTACTGTGGTTCTGATTTGCATTTCCCTGATAATTAGTGATGTTGAGCACTTTTTCAAATATTTTTTGGCCATTTATATGTCTTCTTTTGATAAATATCTTTTCAGATTGTTAGTCCATTTAAAACAGATTGTTTATTTCTGTGCTAGAGATGTTTGAGATCATTGTATTTTCTGGATAGTAAGTCCCTGTAATATGAATAGTTTGCAAATATTTTCTGCCATTCTGCATTGTCTTTTCGGTCTCTCGATTTCTTCTTTCGATGTTCACAATCTTTTTAATGTAATCCCATTTGTTTATTATTGCTTTTGTTGCTTGTGTTTTTGAAGTCTTATTC
Organism: Macaca thibetana thibetana; assembly: GCF_024542745.1. Classification (NCBI taxonomy): domain Eukaryota; kingdom Metazoa; phylum Chordata; class Mammalia; order Primates; family Cercopithecidae; genus Macaca; species Macaca thibetana. The sequence continues at coordinate 60,690,436 of NC_065584.1, forward strand.
ATAAAATCTTTTCTCAGCCCAATGTTCTGAAGCATTTCCCCTATGTTTTCTTCCAGTGGTTTTATAATTCCAGATCTTACATTTAAGCCTTTAATCTGTTTGGAATTAATTTTTACATAGAGTAAGAGATAGAGGTCTAGTTTCATTCTTCTGCATATGGATATCTAGTTTGCATAGCACCATTATTGAACAGACTGTCCTTTCCCAAAGAAATGTTCTTGGCACCTTTGTCAAAAATCAGTTGGCTGTAGAAATGTCAATTAATTTCAGGGTTCTCTATTCTATTCTATTTGTCTATGTGCCAGCACCATACTGTTTTGGTTATTATAACTTTGTAGTATATTTTGAAATTGGTAGTATAACGCCTTCAGCTTTGTTTCTTTTGCTTGAGATTGTTTTGGCTATTTAGAATCTTTTGTGGTTCCATACAAATTTTAGGATTTTTTTTTTCTATTTCTGTGAAGAATGTCATTGGTACTTTGATTAGTAATTGATAGTGATTGCATTGAATCTATATATTGCTTTTGTGTGTGGTCATTGTAACAGTATTCTTCCAGACCATTAACATGGGATGTTTTTCCGCTTTTTGGTGTCTTCCTCAATTTTTTTAACCAGTATTTTATAGTTTTACTTATAAAGATCTTTTACTGCCTTTGTTAAATTTGCTTCAGGTATTCGTGTGTTGGGGGGTGTGGTATGCCTGTTGTAAATGGCATAGCTTGCTTTATTTCTTTTTCAGACTGTTCACTCCTGGCATATGTAAATGCTACTGATTTGTGTATGCTGATATTGTATCCTGCAACTTTTAAAAATTTATTTATCAGTTCTAAGAGTTTTTTGGTAGAGTCTTTAGGTTTTTCTGCATATAAAAGTATGCCATCTGCAAAAAGGGACAATTTGACTTCTTCTTTTCCAATTTGGATGCCTTTTATTTCTTTCTCTTGACTAATTGCTCTGACTAGGACATCTAGTACTGCGTTGAACAAGAGTGGGCATCCTTGTCTTATTCCAGTTCTTCGAAAAAAACATGTTTAGCTTTTCTTCATTCAGTATGATGTTAGCTGTGGGTTTGTCCTATATAGACATTATTGTGTTGAGGTTCCTTGTATTGTGGGCCTTCTATGCCTAATTTATTGAGAGCTTTTGTTTTTTTCATGAAGGAATGTTCAATTTTATCAAATGCTTGCTCTGTGTCTGTTGAGATGATCATATGGTTTTTGTCCTTTATCCTGTTGATGTGATATATGAGAAGCTATCCATACCACAGTATATGAAGGGAAGAGAAAAGTCCTTCAATATCTGATATTACAGAGATGAACAAAAATAAATTAAATTTCTAATACATTATCAGTGGGATTTTTTCCTTGTTTGGATATACACTCTATTTCAAATTTTGTATGTTGGCATTTTTTCACATATTATTTTACTTATACAATTCAAATTCTTATCTCCCTACATGTACCAATATACATGGACCTCCATTCCCATAAATAAAGATATTTTATTTAATAATGGGGGGCGAAAAGTAGCAGTCCCTCATGGGAGAAGAGAAGGCCCAGCAGAAGAGCAAAGATGATGTAAGGGAAAGGTGTATATCTGTTCTCTGATTGTCTGGTTGCTTGTGGTTTGCCCCTATCTTATGGGCTGGTGTCAGAAGTTGACAGAACTTTTCAAGAATGAAATTGTAGACATGAACATGAGCTCAAGTGATTGACTGGCAGAGACAAATTATGACTTTTAACCATAGGCACCTTTGTCTTTGTGGACCACTTCCTTCATTAAAAAATAAAATAAGTAATACATCAAAATTTAAAATTATATATTTATGACTGCATTTATATAAATAGGATCTACAATCCCAAAATTATTATTATTATTATTATTTATTTAGTATTATGTTAATTTTTTCCAATTTTAAAATGAATTAAATTTAAAACATTTTCTTGGACCTCTAAATTATCATAGGTCCTAGGTGCTGTGACTCCTGTGTCTAATGAATAAATCAGTTCTGTCAAGTAAAATGGAAGTGTCACAACTTCCCCCAACTCTCCATGTCAACCCAGGCACTTTCTGCCAAACCCCTCCTTGCGTTCCACACTCATGGAAGTGTTGGAAGCCTCTAGATAGAATATCTGGTAGTGGCGATGGTGAAGGTGAAGGCAGTGCTTAGCTTTGTCTAGCTAGCTTTGTGGGCATTTACCGTGGACTGGTGGAAGATGGAGCAAGAAAGGAAGGGCAGGAAAACCTGATGTAAGTGGCTTTGTGATCACATGTGAGAAATCTCTTGGGGATTCTCAGAAAGAGCCAGGAAAAGGTTTTAGGGCTTGTAAGAATGTGGGTTCTACTAAATAAACTGAGTTTGGGGTTATTTTATATATTGGCTTATAAATGCTTTTGTATATCTTGTGTATTTAGGAGGAGTACAGATAACATTTATGTTTCTTTTATGGCCCACATGCAAACAAACAATTGAGTTTCTATATGGTTGGCTAGACACTTTAGAGATTGAGTCTCAGCAGAGAATCAAGTAGTATTTCTTAGGTGTGGGATATATAGGGTGAGCTGGATTGGTAAGAGAACTAAAGTGTGCTCACGGTGCCTATAATGTGGGAGATTTATAACAAAGGTGCACTCACTGCAAAATGGGTGATTTGTGCTGATCTCAGAAATTGGGCATAATGTACATTAATCATTTTCTGCTTCCATCTCATTAAATAACATCCGTGGAATTTCTTCTGAACTCCTGATAATGTCTGTGCTCTCCATGCCACCAATTCACATTCTCTACGGTTGGTTCAGTAAAACATATGGTGGTGAAATGTGAAATAAGTGGCATAACTCTTTTTTTTTTTTTTTTTAATTCTGACACTATCCACCTGGAGATGAAGTGGCATAACTCTTGAAGCAGTAGTTTGCAGAACATTCTGTACAAGCAAAAGAGAATCACAAAATTGACCCAGAACCGTAACTGTGACGAAAGCCAAATGCAGCATGTCATGGCTATTCTGACCTGTGCTTTCCTCACCCACTGATAAAAAAAGTAGTAATGACAATTGACATACACCATGTATTAATGAAATGATTTTTTAAAATATAAAATGAAGCAAAAGTAGGTTTGTGTTCTTTCTGCATTCTTACAGCATTTGCTGTAATATTTCCATAAGGAGGGATTTCTGAGCATTTCATTTTACCATAACATTCCTGATATAACATACCTTAAGGAAGGTAGTACTCAGAACCTCTCAGTTTGAATGCCAGCTTTCTTTGTAGATTTGGGTGAATTATGCAACTTCTCTTCCTTCAAAATATCCATTTAGATCTTTTTGAGGTATGATCTGCAGACCAGACAAGGACAGTAGTATGTGTCAGTTCAGTAATTATGATTATCTTATAAACTTTTAAGATTTGCAATTCAAGCCAAGAAATATGCCTCTGTGTATTTGATCTCCCTCAGCTCTGTGAAGAGTGAACTAAGTTAATATTTGTGAAAGTTCTTTGTGAGCTGTAAATTCCTATATAAAACTGAGATACCATTTTCATTTATCAAGGTTTTTCTTGCTTCATAAGTCCATGTTTTTAGTGGTAAATTATAAAAGAATAATTTATAAACAGCAGTGCAGGTCCATAATTCTGGTATGTGTCTTAAATACTTGCTACAGTAGTGATGAATGAAGGCCCCTTGGAAATCTCTATAATAGACAAACAAGAGGATAATAAGAGTAGAGAATTTGAAGATTCCAAGTACAACATAAATGAAAATATAGTTTTTATTTCCCAACATTTTTTAAGTCCTAGACAATTTCCTACTTGCATGCCAAGTGTAAACACTATCATTTCATCAAATTTAAATAATCTTTTTGAATTTTTGGACAAAATTCTTAACTAAACTTATTTTGAGAAAAAAATTGACACGTATTACTCATATTTTTCATCATTTTTTGCAAAGTATATCCAGGATTTCAGAGTCAAGGAGTTATTCATTTAAGTTGAAACACTATTTATCTGTTAAATCACGAATTTATTTTATATTGCCCAAGAAAAGCATATATATATATGTTATATATATATTTGTTGCATAAGCCAATAGAACTTTGTATAGTTCTGTAGGGCAATGCCAGAAAGAAGCCATGGGTGACACAATTGCGTTGAAATAATGCCTCACTAAAGTTTCAAGAAAATAAATGCAAACTCATTTAAAATTGTCTAGTTAATTTTAAAATTCCTTCAAATTCCTTTGAGGAATTTGATAACAATCAAATTTGATTGTTAACAATAATCAAATTAACTTATGGAAATCTTCCTAAAGAATGTTATTTGATTTGATTTTCTTTTGTTGTTGGAGTGGCAAGGGAAGTGTAGTGGGAGATCAATATTTATTAAACACTTATATTTTGCCAAGTGTTATGATAGGTATTTTATATAGACTAATCCAGGTACTTTTAAAAATAATTTGTGTATTATGATCCTTTTGGATCTTCAGATATGTCTTTTTATTCTAGCCAAATTCACAAAGTAATTGTCCTTTTGAGAACCAAAATATTTTTTGAAGACTTCTTGCTAGTAATGAAATCAATCTATTACTAATATTATTTTGCTAATTAACTATATTTATTAATTAATTTTATGAGTAAGAACTCTTGATTTTCCATGACAGAGCTCTACTCAAATGACATGAATTCTTCTGGAATGTGTCTTAAACTAGGGGAGAAATTTTACAATGGGAAATATATCAGGTTAGCATTCAACTGATGTGGAGTATGTGTGGAGTGAACATTTGGTGGTTTGGTAAAACAGACATGATTTTGTAAGGATGAAGTAATTACTAAACCATGTTATTTCTACCCTTCCCAAGTAGGTTGCCTACCTATTTCAGTCTGAGTGACTTGTTTCCTAATAACCAATGGCAGGATTCTTGGTGAATTACACAGTCTTGCGATCTGATCATCATTTTTCTAGTTTCTAATTCTTAGCAGTAAGCCTGGAGGGCATCATTGTGGGCCTTATTTTAATGATCTTTGCCTTCCCAATGGTTATAAAGTATTAATACAGGAAGATGATTTTAGGAAAGGTTATAAAACTAGATTTGTGTTCATCCTGTATTTAAAATATTGAAGAAAAAATGATTTTTAAATTTACATCATTTTAACTCATTATACTTAAATAACTTTTCAAGTATATATTTTTATAAACATACATTCTGTGAATATCTAAACATTTTAAAAGTATCTGTAAAGGAAATTAGATTATATAACGTAATATTATATTCGTGTGAACTTAAATTATTAAAGCAAATTATAAAAAGACTAAGTTACAAGTTTTCATACAAGTCTAAAGATCTTCCTTTCCATTTTTTTAATTAGGAAAAGAAAATTGAAGTTGCCATAATTTTAATTACTTCATAGCTATCATTCCTTATGCTTATACATATTAATAAAGGAAATGATCTGTATATCATGAGAATCCTGCTATATGGCATTTTCTTTAAATGCGTCTCTGAAGATTGGAGTATTGTAAAAAACTTAAAGCTTAAATAATTGGAATTTGTCAAATTATGGGTTATGTACACACACATTATTCCATTTTACTCTATATTAGTTACTGTTATTCCATGGATATTTTTGATATTCTATGGATTACTCCAGTCATTTTTATGTACTTAAAAATATAATGAAAAATTTAAAAATGTTTTTATTCATATGACTACAATTAAATTGATTACATTTCTCAATTATACTAACGAAAGTAGGCTGGGCGCGGTGGCTCATGCCTGTAATCTCAGCACTTTGGGAGGCTGAGGCAAGTGAATCACCTGAGGTCATGAGTTCGAGACCAGCCTGGCCAACACGGTGAAACCCCGTCTCTACTAAAAATACAAAAATTAGCTGAGCGTGGTTGCTCATGCGTCTAGTGCCTGCTACTCAGGAGGCTGAGGCAGGAGAATCACTGGAACCCAGAAGGCAGAGGTTGCACTGAGTTGAGATGGCACCACTGCACTCCAGCCTGGGTGCCAGAGCTAGACTCCATCTCAAAAAAAAAAAAAAAAGAAGTAAAAATAAACAAAGAAATTGGAATGAAACACATTTTTTTTCTAAATTATAATTGAAAATTATAAAATAAATTGTCCTCCAAGGTTCTACTGAAAAACGTGGTACACATTTGAGTGCTTTATTCAGAGGAGATATTTTCCCTAATATTAACAAATTTTAAAATATTATTTCAATTGACAAAATGTAAATTAACACATTTCTGATGATAACTCTGTAAGAAGTGCCTAAATTCCTGCTTCTTCCCTACCAGCTGCAAATGACTATCTCAATAAAAAGATTTTGAGTTTTTTTTGTTTTGTTTTGTTTTGAGACGTAGTCTCACTCTGTCACTCATGTTGGAGTGTAGTGGCATGATCTTGGCTCACTGTAACTTCTCCTCCCTGGTTCAAGTGATTCTCCTGCCTCAGCCTGCTGAGTAGCTGGGATTACAGGCGTGTGCCATCATGCCCTGCTAATTTTTGTATTTTTAGTAGAGACGGTGTTTCACCATGTTAGTCAGGCTGGTCTTGAACTCCTGGCCTCATGATCCGCCCGCCTCGGCCTCCCAAAGTGTTGGGATTACAGGCGTGAACTACCGTGCCCAGCCCAGATTTTGAGATTTTTAAAAAGAGTTTTATTTTAAGTACAATTGATTTCCTTTTAGATCTTCAACCGATGGGACAATATATGAAAAAGAGATATTTGCCATCTGCAGCTTACAATTTATTTAAAAAACAGGAAGATAAATTACGACAATTAACTATTGAAAAGGTGTTAAAATATAATGTGGTCATTGCATGGAGGTATTTTCGTTAGTAACAGCAGTCATTTTATCAAAATGAAGGTAGTTATAAGGATAGGGATTTTATGAATAATCCTAAGGAAAGAAAAGATATGCCAGAGTGATTAACTCTTTCTCATTTCAAGTACATGTGACAAATAGAATCTTCTTAGTCATTATTTGTCATTAAACAGGTCTTATATAAGATTAGTTAAGCAAGGAAAATAAGCGCTTATTTTAGCTGAAGTTTTCTTCTAAGGGTTTTTAAGTTTGTGATTTTTAAAAAGTCCATTAAATATTCTAAATATTACTGTTTTTATTTACTAAAGTTTGTTTTTTTCACTGGTGTTGGTATATGAAAGAATAATGCATAGAACACCAAAAAGGATATGACAGTAATTTGGCTTAAAAAAATACTCTGATGACATCTTAAATCTCTTTTAATTTGTTCTAGAGAACTTTTGAAAAGTATTGTTTGTACTGCATCTACAAAGTGCAGTGGGGACTAAGTTTTAATTATCTATCTGTGGGAGACAAATTCTGTTAAACTTTATTGAAGCCATTTGCCAACATTTGGGTATTACATGTTAGAAATATTGAACTTCTCAATCTTTTCAGTTTTATTTCTTTCCTTCTTTGGGTGTTGCATATTCATGAAATAAATAGTTTTCAGTTGTAAATGAATACTTAGAATTGGAATGACATGGTCAATTCTGAAAATAATAAAAATAGGAGCACAAATAACCTGTCAACTCATTGCATGATTAGGTGAATTCTGCATTTGTCACCCTCTCAAATTATATAATCATGGGCCGGGAGCGGTGGCTCATGTTTGTAATCCCAACACTTTGGCTGGCTGAGGAGGGCGGATCACCTGAGGTCAGGAGTTCGAGACCAGCTGGCCAACATGGCAAAACCCTGTCTCTACTAAAAATACAAAAATTAGCTGGATGTGTAATCCCAGCTACTCGGGAGGCTGAAGTAGGAGAATCACTTGAACCTGGAAGGCAGATGTTGCAGTGAGCCAAGATGGCGCCATTGTACTCCAGCCTGGGAGACAGAGTGAGAGTCCATCTCAAAAAAAATAGATGTGTGTGTGTGTGTGTGTGTGTGTGTGTGTGTGTGTGTGTATGTATATGTATATCTCTATATATGTGTATACGAATATATATACACATATATATATATATATGTTTAGCAATCATGGGTCATAGATGTGACCCCAGAGCCAAATTCAGCTGGCCAACTGTGTATATATGGCCCATGAGCTAAGAATGTTTTTTACATTTTAAATGGCGTGGTTGCTTTGTATTGCTCAGTACCCTCTACTGGCCTCAACTATATTATGTCTAATTCTGGGAAAGGGCCTCAACAAGAAATAAAAATGATTTTATAGAATGCATTTTCAGAAATTATTTTGTATTGGAATAAAATTATGACATTTTTGTAATTAAATGCTAAGTACTATGATGTAAATAATTATCATAGAACAAAGAGTTACTAAAGGAAGGAAGGATAGTCGTGATTTTGGTGTTAAAAGATAGATAACAATTGAAAAGCAGAGAGGAACTGCAGGAGGAAAGTATTTTAGTTTATGGGATCAAGGTGTGTGAAGATAAAACTGGGGCTTTAGAAACATTCAGTCATTGGCATGCTGAGTCACTAGAAAGTGAAGAGGAGAAGTGAAATCATGTGGAAAATTCATTGATTGATTTATTCAATAAATACTGAGTTGCAAAGCTTTTGTTGGTGTGAAGTGATAAGAGTGAGATCCAATGTTATTAGAATAAACTCTAATAGTTACAAAGAAGAGGCATTCTAAAAGATGAATCTGTAAATGCAAGAGAGGAATCAGAAAAAGATGAGTGGGCAAGACTTCCTTTTATAAGTGAATTTAGCCATAAGTTCCATAAAGCTTGTTCCCAGTTTCTCCTGGTATATGTTCATCATAAAAATGCTTTAGACATATTATTATGACTTTATCAGTTCATAAATTCATATATTGGCTGAATGTATTGTTTTTGTGACTGAATTTTTAAAAAATAATGCTAAAATTGATTTTTGTAAACAAGTTTTCCAGATTAATAATAAGAATACTAACTTGACACAGAATGTTTTAAATAAAATCATTTCTGGGAAATGAGACATTTATTTCTTCAGCAGATTTATTTTGAAGAGGCATAACCTACAAGAGAAATCATAATATTGTAACCAAAGCAATTGTACCTTATGCCTGAGCAGATTTAAAGGCTTTCTATAAAGATCCCAGAGATTTGTAAAGACTGACAATATAATCAATAGTTTTATTATTTAACTAATCAGTAAACCTACTTTCCAAGGCTATAAATTCTTAGGAAGTTCTTGAGTGCTGAAATGTGTCCCACGGTAGTCTGCCTTAATGTGATGTGTACAGCTCTGCCTCCAGCAGAAGAAAATGAATTCAAGTAACGGATGAATAAACCAGCTATATTGCAATTTAAAACTAATGTCGTGATAATGACTGGTCATTGAAGAATATATTCGCTGTTACTAAATGGGAAGACACAGTTTTGATAAACACTTCTCTGTCTCAAGTACAAAGGCACTTGACCTAAATGATTTAGTTGGATTATAAATTGTTGCACACATCTTGCATTCATTTTAAAAATGAATCTTTAACTGACAAATGTTGTCATTGACTTCACAGTTGTATTAATTTGTTGTTATGTTTTTATTTCCTGCATACATATTGACAAGTTATCACTGTTGAACAAACTATTAATGACATTGAGTTTTATTGCTGCTGTGACATTCATCTTAATTCCAATATATTGTTTTAAAGTCAGATACAATTGTTTATTTTGTTAAGTACTGCCTGCATGTTTAACATTTTTAATTCCTTCTTCATATTAATTTAGCATCTTTCAAGCCACTGAACTAGGTAGAACTCATCAAATTGGTAATAATTCCTGTATTACTTACTTTTAATATGATAAGACCTAATATTAAATACCATACAAATAAATGCCAAATAAAGATAACTGAGATGAGTATATTGCTATTTTTAAAATTTTTCTTTTGACTTGACAGAATTAAATCTTATTTTCCTCAAAGTACTCTTTATGCTCCTAATTTCATGACACATATTTTTATATGGCTTTGAATCTAAACAATAAGCCTTCAGATGGACAGAATCTCAAGAGGTGATGAAATTTTTCACTCCTTTTCCAGGATGAGATGCTCACAGTCATTTTCCCTCTCAGAGATGCTAGTGACCATTCAGTCTCTCAAGACTGAAAATTTAGTAGTCTACGCTCAGGATCCAGTCAGAAGACACATGCTGATCAGGAGTTTATGCACAATCACTTTTGAATTCATCAGCTTTTCTTCTTTTCTCAAATAATATATCTTTTGTTTTTTATAGGCAGTATTTTTTTACTAGTTTCCTGCCTAAGGTTTCTCACTCATTCAATCCATTAGCTTCTTTCCCAGCAGTTATTGTTGTAAAACATAAAATAAATTTATATCATTTCCCTGATTAAATATTTAGAAAAATGCCTTTTTTTTTGTAGAAACATTTTTTTCTCTCTTCTAATTAATATGACTCAAGATTCATTAATTTGAAGAGAATGTAATTTTGGTTCCAATAGTTGCATGTTAACATCTGTGATTTGCCCTATGGAGGAATGACAGAGAGCTGCATATATTTTTATTGTATATTTTATCTAATATTTTAACACATAACCCACCGCACCTTAGCCAGTCTATGTATGTAAACACAATATGACTTTGATTCTAAAATAGTTTCACTATATTGATTAGCTTCTAGAGCTGTGATTTCTGATTTTTAGAAGGCTTTTTTTTCTTTTTTCTTTTTTTTTTCAAATCAGTGTATCATCAGTGTTTAAGTTCACCTTGGATTTCAGTATACATTTGAGAAGTTTTAAATTAGGTTTAATTATTTTTGATACTTTGCAAATGTGTTTTTTGTGAAATTCTTTCCTTACCATCATTTAAATTATTTGGTTCCTATCCAATTATTTGCCATCACTCAATTCTTTTCACACTAAAAAAATGAAAATCAGTGGATTCACTATAAAATCTTTTCTCCCATTTACATGAGAACTGGTTAAAATCATTTCAGAATAACTGGACTTTAGAGTAAATATTCAACATCTTATATCACTAAGATGCTTCACCAGTTAGCACTGACATATTTTTCCTGTATTCTGCAAGCACATGGATTATGTCAGCCATTGTGGTAAGAGCTGATGATATCATCCCTGTTCTTGAGAAGTGCACAGTTTGGTAGGAAAGGTGAGCACTGAATGTTACAACAGTACCGTATCCTAAAGTAGTTTCGAAAGTATCTATAACATACTCATTTTTCTCCACATACAGTCACACTTTATTTCTTCTCCTTTTTATCCCTTCATGAACCAACCTTGTCTGTCTGAGAGATTTTATTTTTTCTTCTTCGAGATCAGTTAAAATGCCAGACATTTCTCTTGTGAAGGCTTTCTATGGTCCCAGTAGAGAGTATCAATTATTCTTTCATAGAATGTTCCATGGTGTTCGTTTATATTTTTCTATTGTATGACTTCAGTCTTATTAAGTATACTTATGTATACTTACAAATTCTATTTTCGTTTCTTTTCTTTTTTTCTTTTTTGTTTTTTCATTTGTTTGTTTTTGAGGTAGAGTCTTGCTTTGTCTTCCAGGCTGGAGTGCAGTTGGGCGATCTCGGATCACTGCAACCTCTGCCTCCTGTATTCAAGCAATTCCCCTGCCTCAGCCTCCCAAGTAGCTGGGATTATGGGTGCCTGCCACCACTCCCAGTTGATTTTTGTATTTTTAGTGGAGATGGAGTTTCAACATGTTTGCCAGGCTGGTCTTGAACTCCTGACCTCAAATGATCCTCCAACCTTGGGCTTCCAAAGTGCTGGAATTACAGGCGTGAGCCACTGTGCCCAGCCTAAATTCTATTTTATTTTTCTCTTATCTGATATCTAATCTTGCTATTTATTTACCTTGTTAATCTCTCACAGTGGAATGTTTTCTTGTGTATTTGTGTATTCAAAATGTTTGTGAATTTATAATCATTGGGATTTAGAGGAATTATCTGCACCTTAAATTGACAACATGTCTTTCAAGATCATTTTGGCATTAGCTCTTTTCAAGCACTCCAGCAGTATCACTAGTCAAAAAAAATTTTATGGTAACATAAATATTTTTGTCATCTTCCTATACTGGTGAGAGTCAAATGTTTTCTAGTATATCCTATGTCTGAAACCATAACTTTTCTAGATTTTGTTCATAGGTGGTGGCCTCATTACCAACGTCTCTTCTTGCAATAGTCTGTTAACCTTATCTCCCATGGGCCTGAAAATCCATCTCCCAATGGTAAAAAAGACCAACAGCACTCTATTTATCTCCCCTAACTCTCATTAAATGTCTTGTTTTCAGTGGTGTTTTGTGATCCCTAGAGACTTCTTCTTCTTGCTTGCAAACATACATCTAAAAAGATGTTTGGCATAATTTTATCTAGCATTTCTAGATGAGAAATATAAATTTGTTCTTGTTTTGAGTCAATTATGCCAACAACTGTATCAGAATTTGTTGTATGAGTTTTCTTTTCTTTTTTTTTTTTTCTGAGATTGTGCAATTTGATGATAAAGTGGGCTCATTTTATTTATCTAGATTTTCTCAGCACCTCGTAGGAAAGCAATATATATTAGCTACATATTGTCTCTTTTACAAAGTGAAAAATTAATAGATATCCCTAAATTTGCACACATGTCCTATAAACCTGTGTAGTTCTTTTAAGTTTATCTTCCTACAGTCTGTTTTCCAAAATGTGAATTATTTTCAAAAGCAAGATATGTTTGGTCTTGATCACTATTATATATTTTTTTGTTTTTATTTCAAAAACTCTATTGACTTTACTAAAATCAGTTCCTTTATCCAAGCACATTTTAAGTGTTCATAGTGGGAATAATAATTGTTTTTAATTTATGTTTGAACTTTATGCATAAAATTATATTTTGTAATCTCAATGTAATTATTTTTCAAAACCATTTTGCAAAATACCAGTATTTCTATATAAATCTATAGAATATTTTCAAAAACAAATTTTTCTATATAGATATTTTAGGGATATTTTTAAAATCCAAGATTTATATATAATCATACATGATGATTCCAAAAATTACCTCCCAGTTCAGTTAATGAATATAGTTCTAGGTCAGTTAATCTGAAAATATTTAGATTGGAACAACATTGTATAAGAATAAAACTAGAATGTGAAAGAGTAAGAAAATGTTCTTGGTATGCTTACTGGAAGAATTAAAATGCCTGAGGTATAAAATGGAACAAAATATTTACAAATTCTTTCCCTTTTCAACCAGTAGATGTCATGTTTGGATGTCAAAGCCCAAGATTATTATAAGGCTATTTCCTTAGTTTTACTGTGTCTTTTTTACAAATCAGTATATAAGCATAAAGTATAATTGGCTCTGAAATTAGAGGAGAAAATTAAGTGTGTCCCATTTCAAAAAATTTAAGATGCCCTTTTCCAATAAAATCAAGAAGCATTTTTCCTTTTTAAAGCTTTTCCTTGGTAGGTTCAGTAGAAAGTATGCCGTGAGGCGTAAGTAAGCACGTCTATATTTAATAAGTAAGCACGTCTATATTTAATCGTGATAACTGAAAATTATTTCTGATTAGCAATTACTTATTACTAAACATTACTATTTATGCACCATCTAAAAATGTTTTTTACCTTTAATTCCAAGTAATATGATTATTCAACTAAAAAAAACTTTCACTAATTTGTTTTTTAATCTCATGATTCTAAGTAAAAAAAGTAATAGATCTTATTGTATTTGATTATTTATTTGTATAACCTTTCATATGTTATCCCCATCTCCATTCTGCACCTTTATTTATTTATATATAATATGAGATATTGAAATAGTCTCTAAAGTATTTTCTAATCTAATGATCCATGAAAAAATATTACCTGTGGTTTAGCCAATGCAGATAAAGCATTTTTAAAAATACATTGGAAAACCTTTGTAATAGCCTGCAATTAAATATAAAGATAACATTTTATAGTGAAATTGGATCTATTTGTAATATTTTAATGGATTAGATTGGAGCTTAATTTTTTACTACCTTGAAAATGGATCTTGATAAACAAATTCATATTACAAGATCATGAGGATCTGTTTTTTAACTTCAGGGTAAAACTATTTCAGTAACCTCAAAAGTGTTCATTTAGATAAATAATGTTCCTAGAACAATGGCAATTTGTATTCAGGGCATGCAGCCAGTTATCATCGTGGTAGTCAACAAAAGTCAACTATACTAGGATAGCTACTTCCTGAAATGCTTCGAATATTTCCGGTTATTATTCTATCCTACTTCGCCCCATCCCCATTATCTGATGTCTCTCAGTCTTGCCCCAGAGAGATCCTGGCTGTCGGATCAGGCATCCAGTCTCAGAGGAGGAAGAAGACCAAAGAGATGTTTCTTATGACTTTAGGATAAGTTTTTACATCTTTTATTATATAGACTTGGAGGTAATTTCAGAGAGAAATTTCAGCCTGTTTAAAGCATTCCAAATTGTAAGACCTGTATTTCCTTGCATCAGAATAACCCAGGGTATTTGAGAATGTCTGAATTCCTGGTCACCACCTTAGAGGTGAATTCATCCTTATGAATACTATATTTGGAAAGATAGTTTTCTTTACAATAAATACGTAGCCTTTCAAGAGAACTTTTTTTTTTAATGTTATGAGATAATTTTGAAGTGCCAGTTCCTCTGTATTTAAACCATATTTAGTCTAAAATTAGTTAACATATCAAATCCAGTTTGACAGGCAATGTTTTATAGCAGCCTACAGTTCAATTTCAGGACTGAAAGTTATTTTAAATGACCATCTTGTGGGCAGCTACCCACCTCAGCCCTGCTAAATGGCTGTTTAAGTGTTGACTAAATACCTCAAGTAAAGGGAAATTTATAGTCTACTGAGGTAGGCCATTCCATATTCAAAAGTCATTGGTAGAATATTTCTAAGTCAAAGTATGTACCCATTTTAATAGGAAATCACTGGTGTTCATCTTATTTCATATATCTGTTAACGTTTATTCTGATTTTATCTGTGATCTATTTCAACTCCTAGAAAACTCTATTCTCCCACCCCCCACCCCCGCTTTTTTCCCATGCTAAATAATCCCTAGTTGTGCCAGTATTCTCTTCTTGATTCTCTTTGAATGAATTGTTTACTTTATTAAGAATGGGCTACCTAGAACTGAATCAGTCACCCTTAGGCTTCTTCCTTGATTAAATAACAAAAGCAACCCCTCAGTCTTCATAGAAAAGAAACACTAGACTTTTACCTCCCCAATTCAATCTAGATACCAGTCTGTAATGAAAACACTCTAGGTTTATGTTACTCATCTAAGCAGCTCATTACTTCTTTAGTAAATTTGTAGGTATTGAATGTGTATTTTTAATTAAAACCTCTAGCTATCTGACTCAGCTACTACTAAATTCACCACCTTTATTTCATTTTGAAAAATTTTGTTTCAAATACAAATTACCAAGAATGTTTTGTTAATTGATTCCTTCACTCAGTATGTTGTTTTCCTCTCATTTGGGACTTTGCTTTTTTTTTTTTTTTCTTCTGGTAGAGGCATGATTTCGCTTCGTTGCTCAGATTGGTGGGTCTTTAACAACCGGGCTCAACAGATCCGAGCACCTCTGCTGCCCAAAGTGTTGGGATTACAGGCATGAGCCCTACAGCTGGCCTAATCTAATTAAAAGAAAAAAAAAAGAAAGAAAGAAAAAAAGAAAAGATGTTAAATGAGTGATGACAGAAATGCAGCTTTTCCACTTATTAAGAATTGCAAAGCTACATGAAAAGTCTGGAAAAAATGTAATTAATTTCCATGAATGAGGAGGCCACACCTCCTCATTCATTGTGTTCTTAATATCTAGGACAATATTTTTCATTGAATAGATTGTCATTAAATATTGTTGTATTATTAAATAAATATGTTATTTGTAATAGAAAAAATTATACTTCAGAATATTGGGAAGTTGGATCTATAATTCCAAATGGTGTGTAAACTTTTCATTTTGGCAATTAAGAAAAACAGATGTTTTTTATGTGCTATATACGCTATATGTAATTCATATTTCTTTAAAAATCTAAATATAAGCTAAATATTGACTAGATCTTTTATTAAGTAATTGTTTTAAGTTGTATTAAGTTCACTTTATTGATGAAAGCCGCAGGTAATACAAACACAAATTTTCATTTCTGCTAATTGTTTTCTACACAGTGAATCACTCACTTCCCAAAATACCTCTTTTGACCTCTAGGATACCACATTTTTAGTTTTCCCCAAATTTATGGTTGTTCCCTCTTGGGCTTCTGTGTGATTTTTATCTCCTCCCATAACTCTCAACCTTGGATTGCCCCAGTGTCAGACTTTCACCTTCTCTATCTACTCACACTCCTTTGGTATCATGGCTTTAAATTTAAATTCTATCTGCATACCTACGGTTAGCAAGATTATATCTCCAGTTCTGATCTCTCTTATATTCCAGACTAGTTATATCCTACTGCATACTTGATGTATCCGTTTAGATCACTCAAATTATTTAAAAATGACTTTGATCTTCTTTCTCCAGATTTCATCCTCCCATAGATTTCCATTTTGGTTGATGAAAATCCCATTCCTCCAATCACTTAGACCAAACACTTTGTGTTCATCCTTCTCTTCTCACCCTGCTCATCCAGTCAACCAGGAAATCTCACATGGTTCTCAAAATGTATCCAGAGAATTGACTGGATTTTTACTAGTGGAAGGTAGAGTAGAAATGGTAAAAGGGCCAAAGGGAATAAGTGTGCTTACACTACAATATGTCATCATTCAAATTTAAACACACTTCTGTTTTCAGGAAAGGCCTATGCTCCAGAATTCTATTATGATACCTACAATCCAGTATGGCAGAACAGACACCGTGTTTATTCTTACAGTCTACAGTGGACACAGATGAATCCTGATGCAGTGGATCGGATTGTTGCATACCGGTTGGGTATCAGACAGGTGAGAAATCTAATCGATGTCCTTTTTACTTTGTGGTCCTCTGTGAAGACCTTGTTGTTACCATTTTTCTAATAGTTTTGCATGGATTCCAAAATATATTTTATGTGTATGTGTTTGTGTGTGTGTGTGTATCTATACACACATATATATATGTTTTCACCATATGTATATTACTCTACACAAATTGTTCCAAATTACTTAAAAATCTTTGAAATTACACATTTTTCACTATGACAGCAGACATATTAAAGTGACAGCCTTTGAGCCTTCTAAAATCCTTCATCACTAGATATGTGAGATAAATTACATGGTATAACTTCATAAAAGGAACTTACTTCAGATGTGCTCACACTCATCTGTACTGCATAAGCATTTGTCTTGTTTCCTAAGAAGCCAGAAGTCGTACATATTTTTACTTTAGGAGTTCAAGATATATACAGAATGTTGCATAAGCTAATTTAATATGTCTGAGAAATAGAAATATTTTTGTAAAATGAACAGAAATTAAAGTATGATAGTTTCTTAAGGGAGCTGAAAATCAAGGGTTATGTGGAAAAAATTGTATCTTTTTCAAAGGGTTAAAATGTTAAATTCACGTATCCTTCGTATAAATGATATTTTTGAAATTTAAATGTAGGTCTTTACATTGTTTCTTGTTAGCATATTATCTGGATGAATTTCAGCATAACAAAACATTTTTGAAGATTTATTTGATCATCACGTAATCTATTAGCTCTCTCCCAAAATCTTGTATTATCCCTGGATTGGCAAAGTATATGTTCCACTTCCTTAACTAAATCACAGAATAATCTTTTGAGTTGGGATGGTAGAAAGGATAAAATTGTCATAGAGTAAGATTGATTAACCGCCAATGATTCATTCAGCTATTCTATCATAAAACCATTGTTTTTTTAATCTTGCTCACAAGGTTACAATAAAATCACTTGTATAATACATTACTCACATTAAGATACATTGTGAATTGCATATTCTTATTCAGCCTGTTTAAGATTCTCAAAAAAGTGAAAGAGCTTTTCCTATCCTGGCCTTTGATAATTACTGGAATCTTCTCTAAGTGCTCACAGGCTACCGATATAGCAGACCATAGTGGATCATTCTTGATGTTTCCCTGGTTATCCCTCATTGAAAAAGGTCTGTAGGTAAATCTGAGCAAAACCAAAATCTATATGAACATTGTTCTACTCATTCTAATTTGCTAATTTTCTTTAACAGAGAAGATACAAACAATAGCAGCAACAAAACAAATTAGCAGTTCTTTCTCCCTCAGTTTGTGGGCTTCTTTTTTTCTTAACACAGCTAGTATTTTATAACCTTTCATATTTGGAGTATCTATAAGGATTCTTGACTTTACACCCTAATACACTTTTTAAAACTCTTTACTACATTGTTTAATCATTCACATTCACTTTTTTGTTATACATTCTTTGTAAAAATGTAAGAACCTATGACTAAATTTTCATTTGTAAAATTGTTTTCTTTAGGTAATTATTGTGCTATTTTCTGGTTATGGGTTTATTTGCAAAGATAAAGTCATAATTGTATATTTAGTTTCTTACTTTCTTCCTCAGTTGTGTTTTCTTGGAGTCTCTGGGTAACTTCCCATTACTAACTGTGTGTTTTAAATTCATAGAATTTACCCAACCCTTCTCATCATCCTCTTCCTTTACTCGTATGCACCTCAAAAACTTTGTTTCCACACAGTATCTGTGTTGTGGATGCAAATCAAATCCTTACCTATAAGCCAAATTTTAGTAAGTTAGAATTCCTCCCAAAAGAGATCCCATTATTTAAGCCTTCTCTTTCTCATCCATATCTTGTACTTATTCGCAAACTATCCTCTGTAATATTTTTGTTAGGATTGCTGCACCATTTTCCAGTGACAAATTCTTCTTTTATTTTCCTTTCCTGACATGAACATCTCCAAATTCAATTTTTAATATTTTTATCATAAAACTGGTGTTATAACTCCCTGATATGCAGTGACACACATTTTTCAGTCATTGTATTGTTCCTTTTGAAAAATTAGTGAATTTTCTCCTACTCCTCTCCTTTAGAATAAATTATATATGTTTCCATATGTATATATAAATTTCCTTTTTCTATGTTTTTTAAAAATAATGAATTCCAGACACACTTGGCTTCCAATTCTAGCCAAAATAGCCTCATATTTTTATAGCTACATAACCTTGAGCATGTTTCTGAACATATCTAAGCCTGGGTTTTTATCCTGTAAATTGAAGATTATACCTGTCAGGCAATTGGAGTATGAAGTGGATTATGTCCCCCACTTGTTCCACAGGCCAGGTACTCTTGTGCAGGGCACTCCTTGCACAAACAGTTATGGCAATTCTTATACTCAGCTGTCAGTGTTGTATACAGATTTTTTAAAAGAGTACATTTCATGAGCTGAGCATGTCTAATATTTTTATTATTTGAGTTTTATTTAGTATACTCTATATTCTAAGCCTATGCATTATTTCAAGTCATGGTTTTTACAAAACAATTTCTAGACCTTTTTTTAATTATTATTATGTCTCATTTTCATTTCAAACCTATTGTCTTCTGTAAGGTCTGTGTTATTGATTCACATTTTTCTCTTCCACTTCAAGTGTTCATTTCAAGCCTTCTTGATTGGATCAGTAAGTCTGATACTAATACTCTTCTTTCCAGGTTTTGTAAGAGGCATGCTATCCACTAGAGAAAGAAAACATATTTTTGGTGTAATAAATCATGGTGCAGAAAACAGATACTTCCCTTACTCAATTTTTGAAACTAACTCTTTACCTGCCACTATGTACATTCTTTTCTGGACTCCTTTGTTCTTAGGATTGTCTTTTATATTTAGAAATAAGTATTTTTTTCTAGGGTGCTTTTCATGATGCCATATTCTAATTGGTAATTTTACTCTTTCCATGGGAGAGAAAACTTTGATGTACCTTTCAGGGATGTCTCAATAAAGAGTAATGACTTTGCGCTATTCTGCCAATGTGAATAAGATGGTGCTGTTTGTAGATGGAGTGTAAGAAGAGAAGGAGCACGTAGACACACACCTCTTTTTTTTTCACAACTATAACCCCTGCACTGAACTCTTGCATAAAACATCTCTACATGCAAAATGGTCCCAGCAAGCAACATTGCTTTTGAAGATTCACTTACAAACAAAAGTTTAGGATGATAAGGCAAAAGTATTCTAGATACAATACAATCGATGTAGTTCTTTTTAAAAAATTCTTTTGTAATAACAGGAAACAAAGACATTAATGGAAATAGGTGTATTTTTATATTATCTCAGAAAATTTGAATTTCTCCTTTACCAGGCATTGACATTTAAATATCGATATTATCTTAGGACACAATCAGATACTAACTTTTAAAAATCACCTTTGGGGAAAGAAATTGAAATCACTCTTGAATACTGAACTGTTTATTATTTTAATGAATATTTTATATTACATGCATGTAGACTTTTTCTTCTGCCAAACTATTTCAGAATCCTAAATCAACGAGCTTTTGAACATAGTAAACATAACTTAGATGGTTTAAATAAACTGAGTTAGGCATTGGTCTAAGCAATATACATTTTTAAATACATGGATTTCTGTCCTAATAACTGTAGTTCATGTCTTTTACTAGAAGGCCAAATTTTATTCAAAGGATTATTAATTTATGTTAAATATTTTGTGATTTTAAAGTCTTATTATTTTAGGCAATATTTCTATTTTTAGCCTATACATGTAAATGATTTCTTCTATCTATAAAATACCTAGGTTATCTAGTACAAAATATCTCACCTCTTAATATCAAACATTGCCTTGATTACACAATGCATTTGTGTATGAGATGAAATCTGAAAACAAATTAGATTCTTTAAGACTAATAGCAAATTAAGTTCCTAAGACTTTACCTTGTTTTTAATCCAGAAACCTTTAGAAACCTTATTAGTGATTCTTAAATAAAATAAGACTGTAAAAACCATTGCTGTGTTATTAAACTCATAGATGCATGGGGTTGATAAATTGAACCCAGCATTCCCTGTTGGTTAAACTGTATGGTCTGTATTTAAATCTGATTAGGAAGATTGTCTCAGATTTCAGTATTGACTTATACAATTTTCTTATAAAATAATGCATTATATCTAGAAAAAAAGTACAGAAATCACTACTTTAAGAAACTTAAAAAGAGAACCAATATATAATGAGCAGCTAAAACATTAATTTGTGGAAAAAGTTTTCTCAGAATCTTTATGTCCTAACAAAGTTGTACTTTTTAGGCTTAGCTAAGCAATTGTTTAATCTCCTTAGACAGCTACTAACCTCCAATTATTTGCTTCATTTGTTGCTTAACAGGAAAGAGAAAAAGGTTATTTGAATGTCTACTTTCCTTGGTATCTAAGGAATTTAAAAAACAGGGAAAATGTTTCTAAGTTATCTAAATATACCAAGCAACGTAAACATCATTTGACTTCATTTGAAATGTACACAATTACAGTTTTAAATAATAAACAATTTTATACAGCTTCCTTTTTTATATTCAGCCATAGAAATACACAATGATGTGACTTTTTGACTATACCTTTGGAAAGTAGGGTATTTTATTTAAAAAAAAAAAAAACCTTAATTGACCCATTCCTGTCTTTTTAAGTCATGTTGTATTTAAAAATTTAGAATTATCATACTTATTTGCTCTCCCATTCAGTCAATAAAATTTTGATTAGATTAGTTATATGGTAATTTCCAGGAATTTAAAAATGAAGAAGTATTGTCCTCAGCATCTTATAAAAGTAAGTGGTATAATACAAATAAACAAAGAGTACTATAGAAATCCATGGGGGCAGTTAGTACTGCCAGGTAGTGGGGCAAGAGACAAGATCACTAAGGTGCAAACTTCATTTGTTTGTTAGTTTTATAAGTTTATTCCTCAACTTTCTTCTTAAATGGCGACCACTAGTAATCACTAATTACTAATAAAAAATTACTAAGCCAATACATGTGTTTGATACAATTGATTGTTGGATAACTTTATTACAAATTTAATTTTGGTCTTCAGTTGATGTGACTGTAACGGTTGAGCTGTTGCTTATTTCTCCTTTCAGCTAAAACATTTTTAAAAGTTATTGTAGTGAATAATTGTTTGCTTATTGTTGCTTGTTGAAGGCTTAATAGTGTTGTACAGTCTACAGGTGCTGAAAGAGAACGGTAGGATAAGACAAATGAAATTGGGATAACCTGTGTGCTTGACTTAACCCATTTAGACAGATTTTATTGCAAGAACTGTTTGGAGGAACATTTCATGCCAGTTCAGGAAAATCTGTGGAGATTTGATAATCTGGATTCTTTGTATAATCTTATATCATGAATAAAATGACATCTTCCAATAGATTAATCTTATAATACCATACTGAGTATACTGAATGTTTTTACAATAGAGACAGGTACAATAGTTAGGCACATATTTGGGGTACGTACTGATGATTTAGATTAGAATAGTGAAAGGGGAGAAGAAGAAAAATTGAATTAAGAAAATGTTAAAATAGGCAGAACTTGAATTTTGACTTTGTTTTGAGGAACTATTTTGACAAAGATAGTGACCTTATTTCTCTGATATTCACTTCAATTTCTTTAGTGAATGCTCTGGAAAGCACTAAACATATAGAAATGAGAGAGAATGAAGGACTGAGAGAAATGTAGAGAAACCATTTTGTAAATGGTCTCTGTGGCTCTGGAAAAGAAATAAGCCATATGTCAGTTGTAAAAAGTAAAGTTTATCTTCATGTTCCAAATGAAGGACATTGGACATACTATTTCATTCCTGCCAACTAATTTTACAATGTGTTTATTAGAAGGGATATATAAATGGTAAATTTGAGAGACCTGGCTGAGGGATTGACCCTTGATTGATGTAGAAGTTTCTGTAAAATAAGGGTACCTTGTGTTGGAAAACTCCAAGTACTTCCTGAGGATTTTCTCTGTTGCCTTTGTATAGATTTAATTCTGTTTAGAAATACGGTTTGAGAAAACTAATTAGGAATGTGGAGGAAACAAGCAACCTCAAAGACACTTAAAAGAGTGAAAGAAGGTTAAATTATTGACATAAATGAGATTTTTAATCAATGTTTACAAGTATTCCCATATTTCCAGATGTGGACTTGTTAGGCTGAAGTGACAAGGGAGCATAAAACAGTTATCCAGATTAGAAACATGCTACTAGAATTTGGGTGAATACTTTTTCTTCAATATACTAATTTATAAGTCGAAGCATTAGATATGAAACTGAAGGTAGCAAAAATTTAGGCGTAAATTTTCCATCTGAAGACAGTAGTCATAGAATTTCCGGCAAAAACGAACTGAAAGGTAGAAAAATCTTATATTTGTATGGAAACTAAGAAGACAGTGTGTGAATGTGCATTTGTGTGTATGTTTGTATTACAAACAAAATTTTAAAATATGAAAATGCAAATTTGCTTATGAGCAAAGTACAGCAGATCCTTGAATAATATCATTTGTTTAAGGTCATATGGCTATAATGTTGATGATAAAAAAATTCAGTTCCTGGCTGGGACCACTGTCTGTATGGAGATTCCATGTTCTCTCTTGTCTGTGGATTTCTCTGGTTTCCTTTTACATCCCAAAGATGTGCACATGAGGTGAATTGGCATGTCTAAATGAATCACTCCCAGTCTGAGTGAGAGTGGGGTGTGTCTGAGTGTGCCCTGCAATGGGACAGAGCCCTGTTCAGTGTTGGTTCCTGTCTTGTGCCCTGGCTGCTGGAATAAGCCCTGCCCCCACACCAGGAACCTCAACTGGAATAACTGGGAAATAATTATCTTCCTTGTTTTTATGAATATTTCTTAAATGTATGTATAGCTCACATTTATTTTATGTTTAATATTAGAAGTGTTTAGGGCTTTATTTAGAAGTTTGGTGATGTTTTTATTACCAGAACTATGCCATGGGATCTTAACACTTGTTTAGAGATCAATTAACTTAAGGTAAAATTGGTTTCCTTATATGTCATTTCACTTAAACTTGCAGTTGATTTTGAATCTATCATCAGTTTAAATTGCTCCTTTTAAGTTTAATGATAAATGACTATTAGTTTAGCTTTATCATTTTCAGTTGCAGTTCAAGTTTCTTAAGTTATCTTGAAGTGTGGAGTCATCCACATTTTCCCATTACTTTTATACTTTTATACCAAAAATCTGACGGTTTTTTAACATTTAAAAGTTTAACTAAAATAGCTGAAACAATATCTATCTTTGAATAATAAGTGTTTGACATGACAGATGTCAATAAAACTACATAACTAGTGCTGTACAACTACTCAATAATGGACTGCCATGTTTTCTCAGCTTCTGTTTTCTGTTTTAAAATGTTCAAGAAAGAAATGCAAAATATCACTGAGTGTTTAAGTTGCTTTATCAGACTTCAAGTTTTGGAAACCATTTGTAAAAAGATGAAAGCAATAATGTAAGTAGAAATTTGAAGGTAATGGTTTAGATATCATAGGCATCACTTATCTTTTTTATTTAACTTTTATTTTAAGTTTAGGTGTACATGCGCAAGTTTGTTATATGGGTAAACTTGTGTCATGGGTGTTTGTTGTGAAGATTATTTCATCACCCAGGTATTAATCCTAGTACCCACTAGTTATTTTTCCTGATTCTCTTCCTCCGCCCAACCTACACCCTTCAATAGGCCCCAGTATGTGTTGTTCCTCTCTATGTGTCCATGTGTTCACATCATTTAGCTACCACTTATAACTGAGAACATACTGTATTTGGTTTTCTATTCCTGCATTTATTTGCTAAGGATAATACCCTCCAGCTCCATCCATGTCCCTGCAAAGGATATAATTGCATTCGTTTTTATGGCTGCATAGTATTCCTTGTGCATATGTAGCATGTTTTGTTTATCCAGTCTACCACTGATGAACACTGATGGCTGGGACTATGGGTTTACTAGATACAGGATCATGTCATTAAGTCTGATAGTTTGACTTCTTTCCTACCTATTTGAATGTCCTCTATTTCTTTTTCTTGCCTGATTGCTCTGGCCAGAACTCCCATTATTATGTTGAATAAGATTGGTGAGAGAGGGCATCCTTGCCTTGTGCTGGTTTTCAAGGGGAATGTGTCCAGCTTTTGCCCATTCAGTATGATGTTAGCTGCAGTATTGTCATAGATGGCTCTTATTATTTTGAGGCATGAAGGGCCATAGGAACAGTTCCAAAGAAGTTAAACTTTACCTTGAAAAGTGGGGAGACACTGAAAGAGTCAAAAGAGAAAAGTCAAATACTCATTAATATGGTACTAAATTAATAGGCAACAAGCATGAAGTAAAAGCTGTTCTTTTTTTCAAATGAAATATAATGACCTGAATCTGATGCTGCACTGGAAATTTGAGAGAAATATATGTGGCAAAATCTGGAGGATTTGATGATTGAATGGAGGCTGGGGGAAGGGAGAGAGTAAAAAGGCACGAATGAAAACAATGTTCACTATTTACATGCTTATTGTCTTTTGACAACCTTGTGTCAATTCATATAAATATTTTTCTCATTTCTATATATTGAGAACATATCCTTGAACATGATTGTTATATTAAAAATGAAAATTAACTGTCATTGAGATGGATGTTAGGCACAGGTTTCATGAAATGTTTTCAAGGAAATGTAAAATTATAACATTTATAAACAAAATCTGTGGAAAGCTTCAAGTTAAAATGTAAAAATATCTGCAATGTACTAATATATCCATGAGGTTCATTTGCTTTGTGTTCTAAAGATCTTAAGCTAAAATTTTTCCTTTAGAGTTCCATATCTTAGCAAAATGACACAATACAAAATTCATAGTTTTCTTATATTTAATAAGCAGTTTATCTGCTTAGATAAGCTAATTTTGAAGATATATGTGTTCATGCTATAATATAAGGTACTGCAATGATAGGTCATAATTTTTAAAAAGGAAGAATTTTTAAAAATAATTTCTATTTAGATGTATTTTTTTCCTTTACAATATCTCCTCTATAATTTTTAATTATTCTTTCCTCATATTAGAATCTATCTTAGCCGGGCGCGGTGGCTCACGCCTGTAATCCCAGCACTTTGGGAGGCCAAGGCAGGCGTATCACGCGGTCAGGAGATAGAGACCATCCTGGCTAACACAGTGAAACCCTGTCTCTACTAAAAATACAAAAAATTAGCCAAGGCGGAGCTTTCAGTGAGCTGAGATCGCGCCACTGCACTCCAGCCTAGCGCTGGGGCGAGACTCTGTCTCAAAAAAAAAAAAAAAAAAAAAAAAAAAAAAAAAAGGAAGGTGTGTTAGTATCCCACTAATCTTAGTGAACTAGGTTAAGTGTTTCTATGTATTGATACAAAATTATCTTTGGAATGTCAACTGTATTTTGGAGGGAGCATGTTGATGCATGTACCAGGTCTCAATTTCTCCTTTTGGAAAGCACATACAGTGCTTCTGCTCACACTTTCTTCACCAAAGCAACCCCTTGACTTGATCTGAGGAAAACACAGGGAATATAAGATGTTCTTTGAACTTGCAAGAAATCAAAGAACCAAATACTTGAGAAGAGCTCAAATTACTACAAAGTTCTGCCTTTCTGAATAGCAGTATTTGATTGAATATATTAATAGTACGTTTGATTTCCTAAAAATATAACCTCAAAAAGATCTACTTTTAAAGTTTATTTGTAGAATACTAAAGGAATAAGAATAAAGATTTGATTCCTCTTTTGCAATTAAATGTATTATATTCTACTATGGGTAAATGGGATAAGAAGTGCACCAGAAAGAAAATATCCATGATATCATGAAGCTTATAGTTTGGTAGAGTAGAAAGCAGACAAAAAATTAATGGATAAAAAGCAATTAATGCTATGCAACAAATAAAACAGACATAGAGGGAAAACTGGCATCGTTAACATTCATTCTGTGTGCCAAATGATTGAAAATTTGAGAAGGTGGCAGAAGCTGATCTTTACATTTCCCACATGTTCATTATTTTGGGACAATTTTCAAACCACCTGGGTGGAAAGTGGACTTATACTTCAATCTGGGGAAAGAAGGAATCTAATTTTGGATAATCAAGCACAATAATTAAAATGAAGCAATAACTTCTCTCATGTTCACTTGACATTTTACTTATTCTTAAAAACTATATGAGATAAGGTAAATTACCTAAAAATTTAGTGGCTACATTTAGAACCGTAAATTATGTTCAGGAATAAGAAATTAAAAATCTAAAAATCTTCGGAGCTGGAATACGGTTTAAATCTATGTATTTTGAGGATGTGTTATGTCTGGGGGATGTGTAAAAACCTGTGGACAATTTACAAGACAGATCACTTGGCACAGCAAACTCTTAATGAACAAGAACTTATGAGGACCTAGGAGGCATTGTCATGGAGGCAATTAGCCCTGCTTTAAAAGTGGTTAAGACTCCTAAATGTTTCAATCAATACTGCATTTTCATGCTTGCTTAAATAATTATTGTGAATTTTCTATTTCAATAATCACAATTTTTAAATAGGATAGAATAATCCTAAATAGTTCCAAAGAATTGATCAGGGTTAGAGTGTCACAAAAGCTAAGAGAGAAGTGGCAGAAGATAAAATTTTCAAGGGAAGAGTTGTTCCAGTCAGCATATAAAGTACTAGGAAATCAAGAGCTAGAGTTTTAGCTCTTTCCATCCCCTTTCAGTCAGCCTACTCTAGCAAATAGCTTTTGTTTTACATTTTAAGCCTCTGAAATTTTGAAAGAGGTTTACACCACTCCAAATTGTTAGTTCATATTTTATAATAAGCACCAGAAATTGTAATTTTAAGGATCATTTTTGTTTTATTTCTGATGTGTGATGATATGTGTGACAGTTATTGTCTCTTTGTGGGGACTTATATCAATGTAACACAATGGTGCCTAAAACTCTTTTTGTTGCCTTTAAATTGGTATATAATATTCTAATTCCCAGGACAAAGATGTGCCTCTCATTCTGCACTAATGAGAAGACAGAAACAACCTTAACTATGTACTCAGGAAAAATTCCTACTTTGTGAAACTTTCCTTTTTATTTAGGAGAAATACAAATACTGTACACAAATAAACAGCTACTGTGATATCAGGTACTAATAATTTTTTTTTTGAGGGGTAGAAGACAATCAGATAATGGAAAAAGAGTGGCATTGCTATTGTATAAGATAGTGTGGTCACGGAATGCCTCTCTAAGGAGTTGGCATTTGAATAGAGACATAAATGATATGAAAAAAGGTGTCACAAAATAATTCAGCTAAGAAATGAGAGCAGCACATAAGTACGTCATAGGAAAATAAAAGCCTCAGTAAATTATACATATGTAAATCAAATACATATATATAATATCTATTTCTGTAGGCACTATATCATCAAAAGTCTCCTGGACAAAATTTACAGTGGTACATTATGAGAATAATAGAGGTCTAAATTAAAAAATGTAGTGTGAATCTAATCATTAGAATAATATAGAGGTCAACAGGAGAGGATTGACATTTTGCAGATTAGAAGAGTGATCAGCAGATATTCTCAAATTGTTGGAATGAGAGGACCAATAGAACACTTGTTAGTGGGAGATGAAAATGCAAAATCCACAAATGATTTGCCAGAAAGCAAGACAAGCAGGCCGGGTGCAGTGGCTCACGCCTGTAACCCCAGCACTTTGGGAGGCCGAGGCAGGAGGATCACCTGGGGTCAGGAGTTCAAGACCAGCCTGGCCAACATGGTAAAACCCCAGTCTCTACCAAAAATACAAAAATTAGCCAGGCATGGTGGCATGGGCCTGTAATCCCAGCTGCTTGGGAGGGTGAGGCAGGAGAATTGCTTGAATCTGTGAGGCAGAGAGGTTGCAGTGAGCTGAGTTCATGCCACTGCACTCCACTCTGGGTGACAGAGCAAGACTCCGTCTCAAAAAAAAAAAAAAGTAAGCGAAGAATGCAATGTTGTAATTGAGATTGCTTAATGGGAGTCCATTGGTAATTAATCTGTGTATTGGCACATTTTTAATGTGCCATTAACTTTAAATAATGGCACATTTTGTCAGGGTGGGCAAAATGATTTCCTTCTGATCCAGAAAGACACATCTCTCTGTTGAGTAATTGACTCTACTATGGTTATACATCGTTTTAATAAATACTAGTCTAGACTGTGGGAATATTACAGTGA
Organism: Macaca thibetana thibetana; assembly: GCF_024542745.1. NCBI lineage: Eukaryota > Metazoa > Chordata > Mammalia > Primates > Cercopithecidae > Macaca > Macaca thibetana. Next base: position 60,719,566 of record NC_065584.1, read on the forward strand.
TCCAAACAAAGAAAATTATCTCCCTTCATAGAGTTGTATTATAAAAGATACATTAACCTATTGTTTGTTATAAAGTACAAAGTTCTAGCTAACAGATGGCAAGTAAATATATGCTCCAATTTATATCAGCAATAGAACTGTGAAGTCTTACCAAATTTTAAACAGAACATGTGTGTAATCATATTTTTTAATTAATGGTTTTACTAGAAAGTGCCATGATAGGTTTTATTTTATAAAACAAGGAAATGACAAGGCTCAGTGTTTCTATCAATATCCAGGTTTATTTAGCATGTCCTAGGCACCTATTTACTCGCAAAAAGAAAGTACGATAATTCTGGTCCCAACTATTACTTCATATTTTAAATATTTTAGGACTATGAATTTAGTAGCACACAGTAAACTCTCAGTAAAATTATCATTATTATTATTATTTTAAGGACTCATCTCATTTTAAGCAAAGTAAGCTTATGCACTCATTTTGGGGGTATATATTGTACAGATAAATGAATGAAATCATTTCAAAAGCAAGAAAAATGTCATTCCTTTCTGAAGTACATCTCCCTCTCTCCCTGCTTATTCTGTAGTACAGTATCTAGCACAGAGTGGCTTAATATGCAATATCAATACTAACTGTATAATATTAATACTAATTATATACTATGCATAAATTATTGATGACTCTTTTATAGAATGACAACATGCCATTGTAAGTTTTGAAAATTTTATAAATTCTATTAATATAACACAATATTTCTATTTCAATTTTCAACAACTTTATCTATACAACTATGCATATTTTCAGTGCCCACTATATACCTGTTGACCCTCAGGGATTTATGTTTAATTTGGTAACTTTTACTACTTCCAACAAAGATTAACTATGGCTGCTCACCAAAGAGGAGATTTGTGGGGTTTTTTGTTTGTTTTAGTTATCTAATTTTCAAAGAATTCAACGAACATGATTTTTTTTCTTTTTGTCATCATGAATTGAACTTTATGCCTATGAATATTTCATTTTTTCAGTCATGTAGATCATCAGTCATATTGATGCTCAAAGCATCTAGCAATATAGTAACTCTTTTACAATATTTTAGTAACATATTGGATACCCAGATAATAACTTGATAAATTTTAAGATTTAAGAAACATTACATAGTCTTTTTCAATCTGCTTGCATTCGCATGTATTTCAATATGTGCATTGTTTACTGTGCGTATGCATAATACCACAAATTGGTATCAACAGTTATGTATGGGATAGTTTGCATGCAATCTCAAAATGACTTAAATAAAATTGTAAAATGGAATTTGGAAGCATAATGAATACACTTGCCAAGAGAAAAAAAAAAAAAAGAAAGAAATTGTTTTACTTGTGCTCCTGCAGTGGTTAGTACTTATTTTGTCATAGGTTTCAATAAGTCTCAACTGCTTGAAAATAGCCTTTTCTGACCTTAAAATTGCACCATTACAAATTTCATTGACTATCTGAAATACTTTCTGTCCACACCTCCTCTTGTATGAAACGAGTTTTCCAGGACTCACTTTAAAGACTTAAGTTATCTTCTGGGAACTTAATAATGATATTGTGAGAATGAAATGAAATAAAAGATAATCATCTAGGTACAGAGAAGAGTCTTGTGCAACATTAAAAATTTGCCTGGTTGTCTGGTTTGAATAGGGCTGTCCCTGCATGTTCCATTACTTTTGTTTTGATAGAATGTGACTTCCATATCCTTTCTCATAGTTACAGAGATTCCCATTTATTTCCATTGGTTCCACATAGACTATCCTGATAATACAACTTCAGAAACTGGAGGCAGCTTTCTAATGGAACAAGTGCGAATTTTCTAAGAAACAAGGATGTTGAGAGCCTGAAGTTGGATATGTCAAAAGAGAACTCACCTGAGTTCGGAGTTTCTAGTGAAGGTTCATCTTAGGAATTTAAGGATTAAGAACTATATAAGTTTTCATTATTTATGGGCCTCTACTCTTTAAATGTAAACATGTGGCTATGAACACTGAAACACATTAGCTTGTGTGGTACAGACATAAAAATGTTTGATAAAAATAAATGACTTTGGTATGAATTTTCTCAAACATTCTTAGTACATTTGAACAATCACGAGTAATGAGCAACCCTTTTTGGGTTGCTCACAGGTGGAGTGTATTAGGCACATAAAAGTACTTAGCCTCTTCAAAGCTCTGGATAGCTACATATTCTTTTGTAGATTAGATCCAATTTTGACCCAATTTTCCTAATTAGCACTTCTGCTATTAATGCCAGTATCGATAATAATGGCCATACGAATTGTAATTTCTTAATAATGACCATACAAATTGTAATTTCTTTTTATTATTATTATACTTTAAGTTCTAGGGTACATGTGCACAATGTGCAGGTTTGTTACATATGTGTACATGTGCCAAGTTGGTGTGCTGCACCCATTAACTCGTCATTTACATTAGGTATATCTCCTAATGCTATCCCTCCCCCCCTGCCCCTCCCCACAATAGGACCCAGTGTGTGATGTTCCCCTTCCCATGTCCAAGTGATCGCATTGTTCAATTCCCACCTATGAGTGAGAACATGTGGTATTTGGTTTTCTGTTCTGCGATAGTTTGCTGAGAATGATGGTTTCCAGCTGCATCCATGTCCCTACAAAGGACACGAACTCATCCTTTTTTATGGCTGCATAGTATTCCGTGGTGTATATGTGCCACATTTTCTTAATCCAGTCTGTCACTGATGGACATTTGGGTTGATTCCAAGTCTTTGCTATTGTGAATAGTGCCGCAATAAACATACATGTGCATGTGTCTTTATAGCAGCATGACTTATAATCCTTTGGGTATATCCCCAGTAATGGGATGGCTGGGTCAAATGGTATTTCTAGTTCTAGCTCCTTGAGGAATCGCCACACTTTTTTCCACAATGGTTGAACTAGTTTACAGACGCACCGACAGTGTAAAAGTGTTCCTATTTCTCCACATCCTCTCCAGCACCTGTTGTTTACAAATTGTAATTTCTTAATCAAATATTTAAAATAAAATTGGCTTTTTTTTTTCTTTTTTGAGATGGAGTCTCCCTCTCTCTTGCAGGCAGATCTTGGTTCACTGCAACCTCTGCATTCTGAGTTCCTGCGATTCTCCTGCCTCAACTTCCTGAGTAGCTGAGATTACAGGCACATGCCACCAGGCCCAGCTAATTTTTAATTTTTTATATTTATAGTAGAGATGGGTTTTCACCATGTTGGCCAGGCTAGTCTTGAACTCCTGACCTCAAGTGATCCGCCTGCCTCGGCCTCCCAAAGTGCTGAGATTACAGGTGTGAGCCACCATGCCTGGCCCAAAATTGGCCATTTTTATATGTCTTCCTTTCAGTAACAAATGGATACATTGAAAACACCCTTGTTTATAAAGCAATTCTAATTGATTCAACATGGTTTAAAAATCTTCTTCCTTTTTAGATGATAATTTCATAGTATGATCTGGATTTGACAGTTCAAATTTGATGAACACACAGAAAGCATGAATACATTGTTATATATTAAGGTATTCGATTTTATTTCAACTTGAAAAAACTGTTGCTTGGAAACCAGGCTATCATAATAAATCACACAGTCATGTTCAGTAAATGGGCAAAGCCACAAACCAAGATAAAGTAGGAACTTTTTGCCATAGAGTAAAACAGGCATTCCAGTATACCACATATTACAAATAATGTAACCAGCATATGTATTAGACTAATATTAACTTCAACTGGAATTTTTGGAGAAAAATTAAATTATATTGATGATCAATAATAAATAGAAATATAATAATTAATTATAGAGCAATGGCTCTGTAATAAAGATGAAAAGGGGAAATGCTTTCATCTATTTGAAATAGAATGACATTCTCTGAAGTCAAGTATAGGATTAGATATTTTGATTAAGATTCTAACATAAGACTTCTAAATCATCCAAATAAAATTTATTGTTTTGAGGTAAGAAAAAGTCAAGGTATATAAGTAACTGTCGTTCTTACATTCTTACCTATACAGGTTACACTAGACTAATTCTGCCCTAACAATAAAATTAAAAGAATGTGTTTCTTGACATGACATGACTCCATAACCCTTTCTGTTAACATATATTCTAAAAGGGAGATTATTGTTGCAGAATTTCTGTTCCTTAGTTCAGCTAAATCTGGGTTCTTGTGTCACAACCAGGAAAAGTTAGGCATGCAGACACATTGAAAGGTGACGGGAACGGAATTTATTGGACGAAAAGGAAAAAACAAAACAACAACAACAGAAAACTCTTAGCAAAATGAGAGGGGTTCCTGCCAGCGCTCCCATCTCACAGATGGAATAACAGGCCACAGCACAGGAACTGAAGAGGCGAGGCTCCTCCCTGCTGCACATGGCTCAAACTTCCCGTGGCTCCAACCCATTCTTGCAGTGTGTAGGGTGGTGGGAGATTCTCTGGGGCCCTTCCCCTTGTTTGCCCCCTGCATCTATCACTAGGTTATAAAATAAAGAAAAGAAACACTGATTAATCTGTATATTTAAGTAGGTCTGTGTATTCCTGGTGCCTTAGAAATTATAGCAAATGAAGCATTGTCACATTAAGTAGTGTAAATCTTCAGAAAATGCTTATATTCTCTACCATAAAATTCTAGATGGCATTACCTTGAACATAAAGCAGATTCTTAGACATTATTAATTGAGAGTGTGAAAATATGGCCATATATGAAGCAATAAAAGTAGACAAATAGTGGGAAGGAACTCATTGTAGTCCTTGTATTATATACATTCAGCGTCAATACAATGCTATGCTTACCTTATTTCAGTTGCTTAAAAACAAAACAAAACCTTAGTTATAGAAAATTTCTCTTAGCATAGAAAAGAAAGCAAATATTTTGGAAGGAAATAAGATTTTTATTCTTCAAAGAGTATAATTTCTGTGTATTCAAATATATGCTGGAAAGGTATATAACCATATTTGGGAAAAGAAAAAAGGTACCTACTGTATATAGTTCTTCCCTGTAGTAAGGGAGGGAGGAGACAGGTTTAAGAAAAGATAGAATGTGGGTTCCATACATATGCAAAGTTTTATTTATTTTGAAAAGAGCTCTGAGGCAAATATCCAGTTCCACTAATTACCACTTATGTTAACATTGGGAAGTAAACAAAAATAGTAATAACAATTTAAATGCAAACACTTTCAAAATTGAGGTCATGGTGCTACTATTGAAAAAAATCAACTAAACTAAAAATAGACGTATTTATATAAAGACATTTACACTTATTCTACAGCGGCATATGGTTTGCATAAAACTCTTTCTTGTAAAACAAGGAGAAAATGAGGGCAAATAATCAGTCATGCTTTTATATCCCTAAAAGGGAGGGAACAAGAAAGAGGGGTTCATCGGTGACAACTGCATTTAAACCTAGTGGCATCTGGATATACCTTATGAAGTAATTGCTTAAAAGTCATCCTCATTCCCAAGCAATATTCTTCATGGTGATGAATAATTAAGATCTCCACACAAGCCACAGTTCTCCTTTCTGAGTCTCCTTTCAGACTTGGCCATAGCTTCTCTTTTCTTCTTCTTTTTTTTTTTTTTTTTGAGACGAGTCTCGCTCTGTCGCCCAGGTTGGAGGGCAGTGGCAGGGTCCCCGCTCACTGCAAGCTCCGCCTCCCGGGTTCACGCCATTCTCGTGCCTCAGCCTCCGGAGTAGCTGGGACTACAGGCGACCGCTACCACACCCAGATAATTTTTTGTATTTTTGGTGGAGACGGGGTTTCACCGGGTTAGCCAGGAGGGTCTTGATCTCCTGACCTTGTGATCTGTCCGCCTTGGCCTCCCAAAGTGCTGGGATTACAGGCGTGAGCCACCGCGCCCGGCGGCCATAGCTTTTCAATTAAGATTGCCATGGCAATATGGTTCAGAGAATGCTCAGTTTTGGTCACAGGCTCAGCTCACCATCCTTAAGCCTTAGCAGTGAGCATCGGTTATTAAGGGAAAGGAAAAGGTTTGAACAAGGCTTTCCAGAGTGGTTGAGAAATGTGGAGAGCATTATAGGTTAATTAAATTGCTTTTACAATTGCATAAAAACATGGAATAAGATATTTTTCTCATTTTATTTTCTGCATTATCCTCAGTGCCTGGTACTATTTGGCACATAGTGGTTGTACAGTAAGTATTTACTGAATAAATGAATAAATACATGTGGGATAGTTTCGCTGAATATTTATTCTAGGTTTGATTTTCTTCTCCTTTAATATTGCTCCATTGTCTCTTGTATGCAAGATGCTAGGAAGAAGCATGCGAATCCGATTTTCCATCCTTTGTGCTTGAATACTCATGCTTATTAGATTTTCCAATATTTTCTATTTCTTTGATATTCTTAAAATTTACTATAACAAGCTTGTGTGTAAGTATTCATGTGTGTCATTTGTGTATCTTTTTCTCACCTTTACATATCCCCTTCAGTACTTTAAAAGCCTTTTCAATAAGGAGTGTATTTTTTTTCTTTGTAAAAAACATTTATTCTGAAATAATTACATATTCACAGGAAGTTACATAGAAATGTACAGGAAAGTTCCATGAAACCTTCCCCCACTATGCCCACTTCAAGCCAGAATCCTACACAAACATAAGTACGTCATGAAAACCAAGAAACTGGCATTGGTACAATCCATGAAATTTAATCAGAGTTCATCCATTGTACATGCATGTACTCATTTGTTTGTGTATGTGTGTTTGCATGTGTGTAGCTTTGTGTAACCATAACGCAAACAAGATACTCAACTGTATCATCACCATAAGACTCCCTCATCTTACTCTTTTAATAAATCTACGCTTATCCCTGGAAACCACTAATATCCTCCTCATCTCTATAATTGTATTATTTCACAGTTGTTACATAAATGGAATTATGCAATACTTATTTGTTTGAAATTAACTTTTCTATTTAGTGTAATTTCCTTGAGATTTATCCAACTTGTTGATGTATCAGTAGTTCACTCTTTCCATGGTTGAGTAGTATTCTAATGGTATGGATGTCCTACAGTTTGTTTAATAATTCTTTCTTTAAAATACATTTGGGTGGTTCAAGTTTTTAGCTATTAACAATAAAGGTACTACAAGCATTCATGTACAAGTTCCTCTGTGAAAATAAATACTTGTTTTACTGGGATAAATGCCCAACAATGCAGTTGCTGAGTGGTGTAGTAAGTCCATTTTTAGTTTTAAAGAAACTGCCAACTATTTTATGAAGTGGTTTTATTCTTTACATTCCCACCAGAAATACATGAGTGAGTCACTTTCTGTATATGCTTATCAGGATTTGTTGTTTTCACTATTTTCATCTCAGCCATCCTGATAGGTGTGTAGTCATATCATATTTAGTCTTAATTTGTATTTCTCTAATGGCCAATGATATTTCAGATGTTTATTTTCCATCTGTATATCTTCTTCAGAGAAATGTCTGTGCATGTCTTTTGCCCACTTTTAAAAAATATGAGGTAATATCCTAGAAAATTGTACCATTGTATTTTCAAGTAGTGACTACTTTAAGTTTATTTTTTTCTTTTCTAAGTATATATGGATATTGACACATTTATTTCCTACATATTTCTTGACTTCTTTTATAATTTTTAAACCATACTGATACTCTCCTGATGCCTTCTGAGAGCATTGTTTGACATAATCTGGTTCAAAACCTTCTCTTAAGTTAGATCTATTTGGCAATTCAGCCTATCTGTTGGGTTCTTTATTGCAATTAGTATTGCAGTACCCAGTATTTCTCAAAGGTGTTAAAGCTATATTTTTGCCAAGTAACAACTTACAATATCACTTCTGTTTCCTTGAGAATAGTTTTGTTAATTTAAAATTTTTATCTTACATTTGGGTTTAAAAATTAACATTAATTGCATCCTCAGCTGGTCTAGGTTTTTTTTTTTTTTCCTATCATTATTTATCATGGTTGAGCTTTCCTGTGAGCCCCATATTCTTGGTGAGTGCATATTCTTTTGGTGAGCATAGAGTCTTTTGCCCATGTCAATTGTCTTGGGCAGTAATATATTTCTGTGAGATAAGCTAAAACTCAAATCGTAACTTCTTTCTAACCACCTGAGTTCGAGAATCAAACAGAAAGTGAATGGTACAAATGATTCATCTCAGAGCATAGCCTTTGGCATTGCAGACTGGACTTGACTCCTCTCCATACATTATTATAGCTCTCAGGGAAATTTCTTGTACTTCTGCTTTGAAAAGGCTCCTTCACATGTAATCATTTTGGGGAAAAAAGGGTGGGGAGGAGAGAAAATACTGAGGTTGCCAGTTTGGTACAAATTTTATCTACTCCTGACCTATTACCTGGAATGATTAATTTTTGTTTTCTCAGAGGAAAAATCTTCAGTAATGACAGACTTATAAAAATGATGTGGTGTGGGACAAAAGAAATAAAATATAATATGCCACCCTATTTCCTGTTTGTGACATAATCCCCTTTCCATTAGGGGCTGCAATTTTCCCCTTAGGTTCAGAAATCTCCCTCTAATTTTATGGTGTCTCCAAGGTTGAGTTTGGGGAGAGGCACAGATTCTGTTAGTTTTTTGTTTGTTTGTTTATTTTTTAATTGAGAACTGCAGTGTGGACAATTAAATAATTTATTTGCTTATCCTAAGCTAATATTTTATACTGTTTCATTATTTTTGTTGATGCCATCTATATGATTGAAAAGATTGACACCCTTTGTTCTTAGTCAGTTGTCTGACCTTAATGAAATATTTCATTTTCCTGCAAACCTCACGTCCTATCTAGTCTTGTAGTCTTGTCCTGGAGTAAATAAATCTCTTTTTTCCCTAACTTCCTTTCTTTGGTTGTTTTCTTTAAAGGAGCCAATACACAATATGTGATTGCCATAATACTTCAAATTATTTGTCAAGTACCAAAGAACATGTTGATGAATGAAGTTGTCAGAGTTTTAATGTTACCTCCCTAGACCTCTTTATTTGAAAAACCTGTACTTGGATACCTCAGTGGCCTCCCAAACTTAATGCTTCTATATTCTAACCTATTCTGTCTCAAACCTTGTCCTCCTTTTGTGATCTCCATTAGACTGAATGGCCATTATCTGTCCCATTGCTCAAGCCAGCAAGAAAATGTACCTTGACACCTTTCTCTATTTTATTCTCTATATCCAATTCATCAATAATTTCTACCAATTTTATTTTTCAATATTCTTCAAATCCTTCAACCCTTATTCGTATCTACCACCATCACTAACTTCAATTTCTTACCAGAGAAATTACCAGATTATCTTCCAAAATAAACTCTTGACCTCCAAATTGTTTTCCATTTATATTTTATATTTTTAATTGCTAATATTTTCTTATTGATTATACAGACCCTGTATATATTAAGAAATTATGTGATATGTTTTGGAAATAGTCCTCCATGCATTTATCTTTTCATTTATTTATTTTTATTTTTCATATTTTTACATTTTTACGCAATATTTCCATTGTGTGGTCTCTGAATTTCAGATCCTCTTAGAAAACATAGTGCACTCAAAGATCTAAAAACATTCTCAAATATTTACTTGTAACACTTTATAGTTTCATTGTTTACTTTTAAATTAGGATCTATCTATCATTTATATTGGTGAATTTTCCAATTTCCAAAAATAAAGATTATTACTATTCCTAAGCAAGGTCGTATCTCCATGTTTTTCATATTATATGTTCCCAGATTATTATTATATATTTTGAGTGATAATTAAATTAATTGCTCACTGCATTCTTTCTGCACACGTACCAATTGCAACCAAGTAATTTTAATCATAATGGTAGTAAGAATAGAAGATGTTGTTTCATTAGCTAACACTTATATAATGCTTACTTTCTGTTAAACATTTTTAAGGGCTTTATATATATTAATTCTTCTAATCCTCAGAATAACTCAATGAGGCAAGTATAGGTTACACTTTAACATATAAGGAGAACAAAGACTGTCTAATTTGTTTAATAGGCTCTCAACAGATGGCTTTCAGTGACTGAATCAATCTATGATATTGTGCAACATTTTCCATTAAAATAGAATGTTGTAGTTATTTGCCATTCAAAATATCAAATGACCTTAATGTACATCTTCGTATAAGACATTGAGTGTCTCTCCGACTGTTAATTTCCTAAAGCAATGCATTAAGAAATCTTTGATGATTAAAAAACATTTTTCTAGAAACTGACAGGAATATACAGTACAAATATGAAGATGATATTAAGTTAAAATAATATTTAAACAGGCATATTTCAGTGGAGAGTGATACTAGATTAGATGCTTAGTAAATGTAAGTATGTTAGTAGAGAACAATAATCTAAATATGGATTTCATATAGGAATAAATATGGATATCACATTAGGGCTTTCTGAAAAACATTTAAAATATGTATTCTAAATTGTCATTGGTTGGTTCAATTATCAATTTACTTTGTGCCATTTGGGAGGCATGTTTAAGAACCCTACTGGATATATCACTATTTCAATAGTTACTACTGAAAAGATGTAGAGGCCTCACACAGCACCTCCACTTACATGTCATTGGCCAGGACTAGGTCATATGACCACACCTAATTTAGAGGAATGCTCAGAAATACAGCACTGCTAAAAATTGTTAATGAGTAAGTGGACTGGGAAAAGATTAGCAAGTAGCATTTCTTGTCATAATGTCCTATATATTCATTAAGAAAAAGTTATTATGTTTCATTGGCCATAAAATCACTAAAAACAATATTTCATTTGAGGTAATTTTAAATTTTGAATTTTCTAAGACTCAGGTAAAATGTATAGAGGGCTTAAAATTATATTAAATTATGTTTGAATATGCTTTAGATAACATCCTCATGCTCATGTCTGTTCTACCTTACACTCTCAATTTTAATGCTCATATTAAAATTGGGATTACAAATATCAAATATATAATATATAATATAAAAAGAGCTTACTCTGCTTGGTCCTTCATTACTTTTATCATGCCAACATAAGTTAGATGATTTTAAATGAATGAATAAATGTATCAGTTAATGTTGTACAATTTCTATGAGAAGAAACTATTACTGACATTTTAAATCCAAAGCATAGTAAGTGATGCTAATCTCTATTTATACATTTGTATGAGTATTCACAACAAGAAGCATTGCCTGTTTTTCTTACTTTTGTTCTATGTCTATAATTTTAGGACACTTTGAGAATTAAATTGTTTTATCATTGTCAATAATTGAATTAAAGCTACAGTACATCAGTATGTTTAAATATATGTATCAATATGCTCTACTGTGTAAAGTCTATGAAAATATTTTAACCAAAATGACTGCCCAAATGGATATTTAAGTGATATCAAGCTAAAATAGCCTAACAAAACTTAGAAAATATCCATGATGACACTATACATTTTAACCCAGTTAAAGTGAATCAAAGTGGTATAATACCTATTACTATAAATAATTTTACAAAAGAGCAATTACTCAAATAGTTTAAGCAGGGGAGTAAGATTGAACTTTAGTTGCAATACGTACTATGGACAGTAATCGGTACTCACCAGAAGCCAAGAACTTCACTTGAAAGACTGTTAAAGGAAGTTATCAACGACACACAGAAGGGACAAGCGGCACTGCAGAATCAAAATATAAGACTATTAGTAATAAATCCAGAACATAGCAGTACTAAAATATCCTGTAAGTTTATTGAAATATACCTATTCTTTTTTTTTTTTTTGAGATGGGGTCTCGCTCTGTCGGCCAGGCTGGATTGCAGTGGCGCAATCTCGGCTCACTGCAACCTCCGCCTCCCGGGTTCAAGCTAATTCTCCTGCATCAGCCTCCCGAGTAGCTGGGATTGCAGGCACCTGCCACCATGCCAGGCTAATTTTTGTATTTTAATAGAGACGGGGTTTCACCATATTGGCCTGGGTGATCTTGAACTCCTGACCTCAGGTGATGCACCCGCCTCGGCCTCCCAAAGTGCTGGGATTACAGGCATGAGCCACCTTGCCTGGCCAACCTAGTTATTCTTAAAAATAATTGAAGGAAGTGATTATGATTCCCCTTATATAAAATAGATACTGTGTTAGTCCATTCACATGCTTCTATGAGGAAATACCTGAGACTGGGTAATTTATAAAGGAGAAAAGTGCCTTGCAAAGGGGTAAAAGCCTTTTATAAAACCATCAGATCTTGTCAGAACTCACTCACTATCAGGAGAACAGCAGTATGGGGGTAACTGCCCCCCGATTCAATTACCTCCCACTGGGTCCCTCCCACACCACGTGAAGATTATGAGAACTACAATTCAAGATGAAATTTGGGTGGGGACACAGCCAAACCATATCTGATACCAAGATGAATAAAAACTAAAAAAATCAATCCCTAATTATTAATTTATTCCTACCTCCTAGAAATTTTTTTAGTAGTCCTTAGAAAACATACCTGATGAAGAAAGATGCTGACTGAGCTGCTTAATTCCAATTTATCAGGGTTGAAATCTATAACAAATGAATTTTTAGGTTGAGGTGTCCTTTCACCTGCTGATCCAAGCATGACAAGAAAATAATTAGAATGTGTTTTTTTCCAAACTTGATAGGAAGCAAGTTTTTCTTTCATAATAATTTATCGGAACCTGCTAAAGAATGATTATTTTTACTGTTACACATGGTCTCTTGGGTGGTTTTCAATGTTGTTTTGCTTTAACAGATGGAAGTAATAAATACATGGTAGGGGGATATGTCAGTAATACATATAAATTCTTTCCTGAGGCAGTATGAAATACCCTGTCATTTGATGATTTATGTAACAGTTCGGAGTACAAACTCAGCACAACCAAAGCACACATTCACTGGAGTCTCTAAATAAAATGGAAAGCGGAATCCGAATTCACTTTAACTGTCATGTCTCACAAAATCAAAAGCTTTTTGTATGACTAACCCTTGTCCTAAAGATAAAAGCTAGATTTATTATCTTCCTCTGTCGCCCCTTGCTATGTAATTGAGTTCAACATAATTAGGCATTTCCAATGGTGAAAAAAAAATTTATAAATTTCTAAGGGAATGTAAATACAGCGCATATTTGTCAGGAAAACCTGTGAAAGCAACACATTTGATATAAGAAGAAGAAATGGAGAATAGTGATTAAGAGAGTAGCCTTGAAATTGGACAATATTGGGTAATAATTCTATATTATCTTCTGCTTCTTAGCAACTGTATGACCTGGGAAAGTTTATTGGTTTAATCCACTTCTTCAACTGAGGAAATAAAGATAATAATACTAACCTCAATAGATTTTTATAAGATTTAAATTAAAATAATGTGTAAAATATTTAGCAAAATATCTGGCAATAGTGAGTCCTCAAAAATATTATAGTTACTACTTTTTTGTTTTTCTTAGTAAACAAAAATACTTTAGTTGAGTAGTCTCAACTGTCACTCCAAACTGCAATTCTGAAAATTGTGGAAAATGAATCAAATGTGCCATTAAAGGGGCCAGCCTTTCTGATGTCTGGTGGTGGAATTAAGGGACATATATATATAGAAGTCTAAAAAAATTTATAAAATATCCATGGTGACATTATAAATTTCATATTTAGGCACCCTACTGACGGAAATCACAGTGAATTTAAGGGAGACTGACAGTACAATTTGTACTAAAAACACAGAAGATAATGTTTAAAATAGCTCAATCTCTTTGATTACATTTTTTAATTCCTATGTAAAGAATAATGTAGTTGTCAAAGTTGTTTTTAGAAATTTGTAGTATTAAAATGTGAATGTACTGTCAATAATTTTTAAATTTCTATTTTTTAACTGTACATTTTTAAGGTATACAACATGATGTTTTGACATAAATATACATAATAAAATGATTACTACAGTCTTGCAAATCAACATATTCATTATCTTACATAGTTCTCTTTTGTTTGTCCATATGTGGGTGTATGTGGTACGAGTACCTAAAATTGACTCTCTTAGCAAATTTATACTATGTAATACTATTAACTGTGGTCCTTATGTTCTGTGATAAATCTCTATCCTTATTTATCCTACATAACTGAACGTTGTACCCTTTGGCCTTCATCTCTCAATTTTCCTCACACTTACACCCCTGGTAGCCACTTTTCCATGTTCTATTTTTGTGTATGTGAGTTTTTGTTTTGTTTTGTTTTGTTTTAGATTCCACATATAAGTGATATTGTGCACTCTATTTCTTTCTGGGTCTGCTTTATTTTACTTAGCTTAATTCTTCTAGGTCCGTCCTGCTGTTGCAAATAGCGGTACCTTGTTTTTTTTTAAGCTGAGTAATATTCAATTGTGTAATCTGCAATTTCTTTATCCATTCATTCATTCATGGACATTGATGTTGTTTCCATATCTTGGCTATTGTGCATAATGCTGCAATAAACCTGGGTGTGCAGTTGTCTTTATAAGTTGGTGATTCCTTCTGGGTAGGTATCTAGAAAAGAGATTTCTGGGTCATATGGTAGTTCGATTTTTAACTTTTTAAGGACGCTTCATACTGTTTTTCACAATGGCTGAACCAGTCTACGTACCCATTAATAGTGTAGAAGTTTCCTTTATCTCCAAACCCTTGCCAATACTTCTTATCTCATCTTTGTTATAATAGTTATGCCAACAGATGTAAGATGATATTTCATTTTGGTTTTGATTTCCATTTTTATGATGATTAGTAATATTGAGCACCTTTTCATCTACCTGTTGACCATTTTACTTCTTCTTTAAAGAAATATCTTTTGTCTTTTGCTTATTTTTGCAGGGTCAGATTATTTGTTTTTTTGCTGTCGATCTGCATGAGTTAATTACATAGTTTGGACATTAAACCTTGATCTGATAATGCGGTTCACACATGATTTTTACAGTTCATTGCTAGCTTTGCATTTTGTTAATTGTTCCCTTTGTTGTACTGAAGCTTTTTAGTTTGATGTAGTCCCAATTGTTTATTTTTTATTTTGCTGCTTATGCCTTTGGTTGAATATCCAAAAAATTCTTGTCAGAGCCAATATCAAGGAGCTTCCACCCCTTTTTCTTCTAGGATCATATAGCTTCAGGTCTTATGCAAAGATCTTTAATCCATTTTGAGTTAATCCGTGTATGCTGTAAGATAAGAGCCAGTTTCATTCTTTTGCATTGGATATTCATTTTCCCACACTATTTACTGAAGAGGCTATTCTCTCTTCATTGGGTCTTCCTGGTGGACTTGTCAAAAATTTGTTGACTGTATATGCTTGAGTTTATTTCTAGGCTCTCTGTTCCATTTGTCTGTATGTGTGTTTTTATGCTAGTCCAATATTGTTTTGATTACTATTGCTTTGTGAATACATTTTTATATTATTTTCTTTAAATAAGCTTATTTTAAAAACATTTTTAATAAAGTCACTTGTATCTTAAGGATTGATGTTTTCTATATTTTCTATGGCTCATTTCCCCACAGATGAGGGTATGTTAATCTGACTGTGACCAAAGTGGCTATTATGAGCCAGAATGTCTCATATTAACTTCTACTACATAACACATTTACTTCTGTAAGTTTAGATAGGAAACTTGCAAAAGTTCAAATATCATTTCATTTTTAAGTCTTAAAATATTTGTTATGATATTTATTATAAGTATTATAAAGCAAGTCTCATCATTTTAAAAAATCCAATAATAAGGAAATGCTTTGGTGATTAAACTGTAGTTACTAGAATCCTATATATGTGCTAGATTTTAAATAATAATAACCTATTCTTTTAGAAACTAAAATAAAAAATTATTTAATTTATCTAAATTTCACCTTCTTATGTCCTATTCATTAAATGTCAAATCTTTTAAACTCTACCAAATCATGAATATAAACAGTATTAGTCAATATAATTTACTTAATCATGATTATAATTCATTATTAAACGTACTGCTAACTATATAACACAGGAAATAAATTATATTAATATAACATGATAAATATGCTCTGCAAGTTAAAAACATTAATCATTCCCTAAGGTAAGTGTTAGCAATTACCTTTCAAATATTACAAAGGGGCAAGAATAAGAAAGGCTAACAAGATTCATTTGAACATTATTTATTCTGTATGTTTTCTGAGATACCATATTTACTCTTTTCTCTTCATTTTTATTTTATTTTTTCTAGAATTATATTTAGAAACAATAATTCTACACATTTTAATAGAAAGGGTTAAAATATAAAAATATAGAAACAATTTGAAGTTAATTATCTCATTGATTTGCTTGGGATTAAATTAACTAAAAGAACATAGCAATCACTCAATAAGTATTGGCTATGTTTTAAATATTCTCACATATCTCTTTAATATACTTTAAACTGACACATTAGGAACATAAAGTCACATAAAATATGTACTAAATATTAAAGACTATGTAAAATGCCAATCTTTGTTTTCATCTTCACTTCAATTTTAGCTACTGTGAAAGCATAATAAAGAACTTACTTTTTTCAAAAGTTCTGTTTTATTGTATGTGTCATAGTTTTTTTGGAACTACATATTTAACTTTGTCATAACACCCTTCATATATGTAGGAAGTTTTAGGTTTGATGTTTTTTCAACTTCAATTTCTACTTTTTCTATTACTTCTATTTATGTGATCACTGAGCAAGAATATTTCCCTTGGTTGTCACTAAAGACCTTGTTCTCTGTGCTTAATGCTTAGTTTTCTTTAAAAAAATCCTTGAAGTATATTTGCAAGGCCTTTCATTTATTTACTGGTGAGCTTTACCAGAGACTCTGCTTTTATAGCCAGTTCAAATCTCTTCAGACAGCAGTGACTCACTAAGATAGGTGAAGGAAGAAAACTTGCTAAACTGCATGGAAGACTGAGAGACCCACTGATGCTGTGGACACATTCAATGCTGTCTTTACCTGAGAGCTGCTGTGTTTGTTTTGTTTTATAATCAGTAACTGATGCTAAAAGAAATATAAATAATACTATAGGGAATTATTTTCAAGATACTCAAAGTTAAATGCAAGTTCAAAGTAGTTTGCTATATAAGTTAAAAACTTTTTGAAAAGGTCAGTTGAGAACTTGACAAATTAACAAATGCATTTTTCTATTCTTGTAATTTTCTTTATTTCTCTCATTACTTAAAATTACAACAGAGAAGGCTAAGGTTTATGGCACAAGAATGGGAAGACTAACCCACACCTGCACAAAACAAGAAAGGTGACAAATGAACTTTTAATAGATTGTATAAAGTCCAAGCAAAAACAGTAGCCTTGAAAACCTAGTATTTAAATCTAATAGAGGTCATGGTGGCAGAAGTGAGCAGGAGGTGGCTAAGGGAGAAAAAGCGTTGAGTTCTGAAATGCTTTATGTCAGGAATAAAAATATCAGGAGCAATTCCCAATGAAAATACAGAGTTCCAGGCATGGGAAAGAGGATTATTTTAGTGTAAGTGAGAGAAGAGCAATAGAGTGGGTCCCATATTCCCTGATAAAGAAGGGCAATAGAGTGGGTGCCTATATTCCCTGAAAAAAGGCATCTACAGCCTACCACAGTAGGAACGAACGATGCCTGCTCACTTCCCGACATGTAGTTAGGGAAGATAGCAAGACTTGCCTAGAAGATCTGAGATCTAGGTCCCACTTGGGGGAGCACTCAAGTAGCATAGTAGGGTAGACTGAGTCAAATTTTCAAGGAATGGGGCCTGGCTAGTTCTTTGCCTTACTGTATTTCTGGGGAAGCTGTCAGGATTCACCAATTCCACACCCCTTCAAAAGAAAAGGCAAAGATAATGATGTTAGACTCAAAGAACTTGTGATTTGCCTAAGAAAAATGCAGACTGAATAGAACTAGTGACTAAAGGCCAAGACAGTTCCAAGGACATAAAAAGTAAATGCTATAGATGCTAGACACTAGAACACAACTAGAAAGACCAGTTGAAATTGACTGAGTTCAAGCAAGAAGTATTTGCCCCACTACCACGCCAGGATGCTTTCAATTTAGACGTAATTCAATTAAGAAGAATAATACAAGATTCCAAAGACCAAAGGCAGACAAAAACTTATAAATATCTGGATATCTAAAAAATACACTGTCACTTCTAAAGGTGTTAATAGCATGAGCAAAGTATGATAAGAAAAATATTTATATGATGTGAAAAGTGCCTACCTACTCAGAAGAATTCTTGCTGAATGTAAAGAAGTTGATACTCAAATTTGTGGTAATGAAAGAAGAAAAGTTATGTAGTTAGTTGAATAAATGTTTGCTATTATTAGTAGAAAATAAAAATAAGATTCATTTAATGCCATGTTACTTATTATCTCCTTTCCCCTAAAAGGGGTTATTAAAACACTAGTGCATCTTAAAAATCAGTGTTACATTTTATTTGGGATTATAGACAATTTGATTTTAATCCATGAAAATGTCATCTTCATGATTTCTTATTCTGTTGGATAATCATTAGTGTGCATGATTTAGGGTCTGTAATACCTGGATTTTTAACATCAGCTATTATTTTTACTATCACTGTGGTTGCTAAACATGAACAGAAGTTTCCTATAAAATGGATATATCAATCTGTCTCTTACAGAGTTACATAAAAATAATTGAAATAAACACACATATATGCCTTGTATTCAGTTGTTGCATTTCCCCTCCTGTTTTAGTTTTCACTTACCTGGTACTTTTCAGTGGAGCTCATTATAGTGGTTAAAAAGATTTATAGTCCAAGAAAAAAAAAAAGGAAAACATGGCCACTTCTATTCCCTTCACATTTCAGAATCTGTTGCAGCCTTCTGCTTTTAAATTAGCTAATTTTGTTTCTTATAAAATTAAGAGAAAAAATTAACATGATTTTTCCTCCTGAGACCTTTTCAGCAATAGCTTTTTATTTATCCTCTGTGGTAAAAATAACAAATTACAGTTTTTAATAAAAAGTCTCATTTTAGGGGACTTGGGGGTTTTTAGGCTAACCTCTAAATCATCTGAATGGAATATACCTCCTAGGGATAAAAGAAAAATTCAATGGATTTTTAAAATTGATATGAAGAAAATAGTTTAACACTTACTTACATATCATCATGCTTATAAGTATGATCTGGGATTGTCATCTGCAGTATTGTTTAGAACCCATCTTCTTGAGAGTTTTCTGGTATTACTTTCAATCAGTGGAATAATATTGCATTTCCTTTTGTGTGTGTGCAAACATTGCATTTAGTTTTCCATTTTTACATTTTGCACAGCTCACTGAGATACAATATGAAGTATTTAATTGCTTATTCTGCCAACTGCTGAAGTATATACTTTCATTACAGCTTACATTAAAGACTTGGAATCAAAGTTATTGCTTTTTTAATACACATATGAAGTTATGGACACTGGAGTTTGTAATAAGTAAGAACATTAATGTATTTCCCGACTAAAATTACTTGAGTAGAACACTCATTATAATAAGAGGAGACCAGCAGTGTCTCCTTTGTGATGTACTACAAATTTTCAGTGGTATTAAACTCTTATTTAAACTTAGTGTTAACATCCAGAAAAGTACACCTTGATTAAACTTGTGTCTTTAGGTAACAGTAAAATGTCAAATTATTCTGTATATATTTTTGTGTGTTTAAATTGATTTTATCTATCTTTAAAAATCATAGCACTTTGCCTATTGTTCATATATATATATAAATCTAAAATTAAGAGACAGTAAAAGTGTCATCATTTATATTATGTTATAGAATTTGAACCTACTGAACTAATAGAAGCTTCATAATACTTAGTATTAACTATGCATTCTTATCTGAAAGATAAGTACTTTCTGTGGAATTAGGTTTTTTATCCTTCACCACTGTATGTAAATTCAGTGACTGTAGGCAGTTTTCACTGAAATAACTTTGATTTTCTGCCCTACTCCTTGGAGGCCAGTTAAATATACATTGTATGCTGGCATTTAATTTCATCATATTTCTATCAAGTTAATGACCAGACATAGTGTATTGTAACTAAATATATAACAGATCTGGTAAAAACAATTAAAGGAGCAATATATTCAGGGAAAACAAAGGAGGAAGTGATACCCAAAAGAGCCATTTTTGGTCTAACCACATTCTGAAGCTGCCACTTAAAGAGTTACCTTAACCTCTCTCTGCCTCAGTTTTTTCATTCATGAAATAGGGCTAAATATAGTTACTACCTACTAGGGTTTGTGGGATAAAGTACATATAATGATAGGTATAAGACAGTTAAAATGGTGGCACATGGTAAAGACTAATAGATACATTTTTTTCTTAATTTTCTGAGCTGAAAATACAAGTTAAGAAGTTATCAATGTAGAGATATTAGAAGAAGCTACTAATAGTAATGAGGTGGTTTAGCAGGACTAATCTGTGCCTCACCAAATGTAGCCTCTGGATTATTTGTATCCAGATTACTATGTGGGAGAGGGGATGCTTTTCAAATATTGTATTTCTAGATCTCATTGAACCATACTTACTGATGGTTGAGACTTACAATTTTGGTTAACAGTGTCGTCCGGTGATTCTCATGCATGCGGAAATATGAGAACCACTAATACAGAGTACCAAAAACACCATATACAAAATTCTGGAGAACATCAACATTTAGAACACAGGAAAAGAAAATAAGGAGTAGTCAAAGATGCAGATGTGGGAAGCAATATGAGAGACAGCACTGTCATAGAATTCAAGGGAGAAAGAGTTTTAAGAAAATTCAGAATTCCTTCTCTCTCTTATTCTCTAATTCTCTTTATTAAAAACAGAGAAACATTTCAGACCTACACAAAAGAACATAATCATATTTTTACATCTACCATTAATCTAAAACAAAACAACAGAAATCACCCAGCGGAGTTGAAGTCCTTTCTTTATCCCACACAATTGCATCATCTTCTTTTGACACTCTCCTAACCTATTTAAACAGTATCTTCAACTCAGTGTTTATTATTTCTCTGAATTTCTTTATTCTTTAATGCATATATATCTATACATCCTCTTTAAAATACATAGTTTAAAAGTAAATTTTATATCTACTTCAAAATTAATTTTAGTTCAATATTACTTTTGTGAAATTTACCCATGTTGATGTATGTGGAATAGGTTCCTTTTTCATGCTATATTTCATATTCCATTTTATGAAGAGTCTGCAATTTGATTATCACCTCTTAAACGATTGAGGTATAGATCATTTTCCATTTTCTATGCCATGAATATATTTGTTTCCAAGTATAAGAATTTACCTGTTCTCATTGTAACATGGCTTTTATTGCCAAATTACTCTCTAAACGTATACCAACTTGCATTTTCATCAAGGATATAACGCAACCTCCGTTTTTCATGGTTTTCTTATATTTCTTTGTGTCTTGTGTACAGAAGCACCAGTTGCCCTTATATTACAGCCTATCTTTTCAAGTCATTTGCATAGCAAACGTCTTTTGAATGTAGTGCCTTCCTCTAGAACAGAGGTGAGATTTGTTTGATGTCCTGTATAATAAGGATGTCTCCTTTTTGGGCAATTGTTGGACACATTTGGTTACTATCAGTTATAAAGACTAAGGTTTCTTAAACTCAGAGTCCTTCAGATGTGATGCATAATCAAGGCATGTGCAGCGTCCTCCTTGGCACATCTGCAGTACTTCTGTGGAACTTCAGAGGTAAGAAGGATCAATGCTAAAATAAAGCTTGGGATATATGCTGAGTCAGTCATTTCATTTGACCCAAGTAGTCTCCAGTCTAACAAGGCTAACTTGTTAGATTATATGTAGGATAAAAATCTCATTTGTTCCCCACCCCAATCCCCTGGTTCTGACATGAACAAAGATTCTCATTGTTTTACATCTATACAAAGCCCTAATAGTTAATTTTTAAAAAGTTTTTGCCTACCTGATGGTAGAAAGTAATATTGTGGTTTTAATCTCTGTTTCCTTGATTCATTGTGAGGCTGAGGCTCTTCTTTAGTTACTTATTTGGGTTTCTTCGTCTATGAATTACTTGTTGTTATTTGGCTGAATTTGCTACTGAATTCTTTTCCTTGTTTATTAAAATCAGTTTTTAATAAAGTCTGGTTAATTGTGTATATTAACATGTGTATACTATCTTCTTCAAACCTCTGGCTTGTATTTTTCCTGTTAATGGTGAATACTGATGAGAACAAATTTTTTAACTTGAAAGTTTATATTTAATTAATTTTAAATTTGATAGACAAATTTATCAGTCTTTTTCTTCATGATTCATCCTTCCCTGTTCTGTTTAAGAAAGCGATATATTGGCCAGGCATGGTGACTCACGCCTGTAATCCCAGCACTTTGGGAGGCCAAGGTGGGCGATTACTTGAGGTCAAGAGTTTGAGACCAGCCTGGCCAACTTGGTGTAACCCTGTCTCTACTAAAAATACAAAAAATTAGCCAGGTATGGTGATAGGTCCCTGTAATTACAGCTACTCAGGAGGCCGAGGCAGGAGAATTGCTTGAATCCTGGAAGCGGAGGTTGCAGTGAGCTGAGATAGCACCATTGCACTCCAGCCTGGGTGACAGGGCGAGACTCTGTCTAAGTAGAAAAAAAAGAAAAACAAAAAGGAAAAGGAAAAAAAAGAAATATATTACCTGAGATCATAACATTTTCTCTGTATTTTTCCTAAATGATTTAATGATTTAAATTTAAATGATTTAAATTTTGTGTTTTAAATTTAATTGTTTAATTATCCTGAGACGGAATTTTATGTATAAGATATAAGGTTCCAATTCAAGTGTTTTTTTTCCATATGCATAACCAACGGAATAGTTTATATTTTTCTCTCTACTGTGCAGATACTCTATAGATTTTATATTTGGGCTTTCTGTCCCATTCCATTATTTAATTTGTCATTTGTGTAGGACTGTGCTAGTAGCACACATATTGTATTTTTTTATTTCCAGAAATGTAGCAGTCAAGACTATATAATTAGGACCAACTTAACCTTCAGAAAACAAATATTTATGAACATATAGTATGTGCATATATGTGAACATATGTGCATATTGTGTGATATGTATATGTGTGTGTACATGTGCATATAGTGTGGACGTGTGTATGTGTGTATACAGAGAGAGAGAAAGTACTAGGTAAAAATACAAGGAAAAATGGCATTCCAAAGTAACAAATAGAATTTCTGCCCAAACTACTTTTGCCCTCAGCTGTTTGCCAACCCAGACAAACTTGAACTTTGATTCTTAATAGTTTGTCACCATTGAGGCAGACAGCAATGAAAACTCAAGACCTTCTGAAAACAAGGGATCTTCTCCACTCTAATTTGTGACACCAAAGAGTTTCACAATCAAAGTAAAAGTAGACCATATTGTTGATGACCTTAGGAGAATGTCAGAAACAACGGTACATCTATTCAGAATATGTCTTTGTCATAGGCCACAGATAACCCCCAATAATAGAATTTTAACCCATATTATCAGCACCCAATGAAAAATAACCAAGCAAATAAAAGGAGAAAAGCCCCATTAAAGAGGATACCATAGATTTCAACTATGAAAAATATCAGACACATATTACAAGGCAATGATGCATACTATATGTATAAATATAGATACATATGTATACTTATACTATATAGTATAGATACATATGTATATAACAAATACAGTTATATATACATATATATCTCTCTCTGAATGTAAGGAGAATAGAAAATCTGTCACAATTGTATAAGCCAGCAAAATATTAATAGCTTAAAAGTGACAATTTACAATAGCAAAGAAAGCTGTGGATTACCTGTTATCTAATATAATAAATTATATACATAAATTTAATAAAGAAAGCTTCAAAGTGCTTGTAAAAGACATTCATGTGTATATGCATATGGAAGGGTAGAGCAAGAGAAAAGGAGAGAGAGAGATTCCTACGTAGATAGCTCTATAGATCTATTTTGGTTTTGTTTTTCCAATTATTATACACTTCATTGTTACTAAAGTACAATTTTAAATAGATTATGTTGAACATTCTTTCTCACTTGTAATTCTAAAAAAAATTATAATATATAAGCATTAAAAATAAAGCATCCTTTACCTTTTTGTTGGACCTTCTTTATCAGATTAATCAAGTTCCCTTCCATTCCTAGCTTGTTCATAATTTTATTATAAATAGGAGTTGATGTTTCCCAAATTTTTCTCCATCTAATAGAAATATGTTTTTTCTTCTTTTACCAGTTAACTATGTTAACATACTTTCTAATGTTAAGCAATTCTTGCATCCTTGCAAGAGAAACAATACTGGATGTAAAACTTGATGAATTTGGTAACAGTACTGTATAATGAATTTGGAAACAATACTGTATGTTAAAACTTTATGAATTTAGTTTGTATGCATATAATTTTTCTTTCTTGTACCATCCTTACTTTTTGGTTTAAATTAAATAATATAGCTGGAGAGTTATTGTTTTTCTTTTTAAAAATATCTGCAAGATTTTATAAAAGATTAAAATTGTTTCCTGAACATTTTGATAACTGTGCTGTGAAATTATCTGAGCATTGTGATTTTTTAGTGAGGGAAGCATTGGGAAATTCATTCTTCTTTTAACATACTACAATCATCCTTTCATCGTCATTACTCTGACACCATTTATTTCAAGGTGACCATCGCTTCCATCTTGCCAAATCCCACGGTAAATTCCTAGCCTTCATCTTAACTTCCCAACATTCTTCTTATGGAGATGTCCTGGTTAACTAGATAAAAGAGTGCCCCTCTCCAGCCTTTCCACTATGACTCTTAATCCCCTTGTGATTTTTTATTTTTCTTTTTATTTATTTTTTTTTTTTGAGACGGAGTCTCGCTCTGTCGCCCAGGCTGGAGTGCAGTGGCGCGATCTCAGCTCACTGCAAGCTCCGCCTCCCGGGCCGACGCCATTCTCCTGCCTCAGCCTCCCGAGTAGCTGGGATCACAGGCGCCCGCCTCCGCGCCCGGCTAATTTTTTGTATTTTTAGTAGAGACGGGGTTTCACCGTTTTAGCCAGGATGGTCTCGATCTCCTGACCTTGTGATCCACCCGCCTCAGCCTCCCAAAGTGCTGGGATTACAGACGTGAGCCACTGCGCCCGGCCTATTTTTCTTTATTGTACATATGACTAATTGAAATTTTATATTATACATTTGTTTATTGTGCCTCTTTTTAATAGACTTGAAAAGTTACGGATTTGTCTTTGTTTTATACTTCTACTGCCCAGAATATATGGGAACTGTTATATATGCAATGCATATGTTTGCTAATGTGATAAAGAGTTGTAAGGATTCAAGAATCTCATATGCCATTAATATGTTAAGCAAGGAGTAGCTAAACTTAGATCTCTCCCGACTTCCAGATCACAGACACTTTGGAATTTTCTCTTACTAAACATTGGTTGATATATTAAATCTATTAAATACCTTTGATCATTTGGCAATTACCTGCAAACATATGCATGCAAACATCTCAAAATTTGTGTCTCATTATAGAAACTTGAACTTTAATGATATGTGTTCGTTAATGTACATTTTAATTTAATAAAATTCAGAATGTGCTTTCAATTTTCTTAGTACCTCTGAAGAACATACTGGGAACATTATTCTACTATTGTTTCAGGCTGGGCAGCAGCGTTGGTGGGAGCAGGAGATTAAAATAAATGGGAATATTCAAAAGGGAGAATTAATTACATATAACTTGACAGAGCTAATTAAACCAGAAGCTTATGAAGTCCGACTGACTCCTCTCACCAAATTTGGTGAAGGAGATTCAACAATTCGTGTGATCAAATACAGTGGTAAGTAGCCTTTTATTTAAAATTATTTATATATCAAACCGTATGGAAAATTTTGGTGCTGCTCTCTACCAAATGTAGACACAAAGTAAAACTTAGCCCATAGACTTTCTGGATCATTAGCCAGTTAACTAAACAAACCAAAACCAAAACCTTAATCACCACAAATGTGACATTTGATTACAAATATAGAGATACAGAATAATTTAATTGTGAACCTATGTGATATAAGCAATGTTTCTTTATTTTTGATCCCACAAGTTATAGTACAATATTTGTCTGCATTTTATCTTTTCAAATTATTAATGACTTTAAAACTTATTAAGAAGTAAAAAAGGATCAAAATGTCATTTTCTGTTTTTTAAATAAAATTAATAGATTTCAGTTTTAGAGCAGTTTAAGGTGTACAGAAAATTGGCAGGAAGTATAGAGAGCCCTGTTTCCCTGACACAGTATCCCCATTATTAACATCTTACATTATTGTAGTACACTGGTAAAAACTGATTAACAAATACTGAGAAATTATTATTAAAATCAGTATTTTACATTACAGTTACTTGTGTTGTACAGTTATATGGATTTTGACAAGTGTATATAATTTCTCCACCATTACAGTATCACACAGAATAGTTTCACTGCCTGAAAAATCCCCATGCTCTACCCATTTCTCTCTCCTTTCTCCAGTTCAGACAACCAGTGATATGTTTACTCTGTCTATAGTTTCTCCTTTTCGGGAATGTTGTAAATTTGGAATCATACAGCATGTAATGCTTTTTAGACTGCCTTATTTCACTTAGAAATACATAAGGTTTCTGTATGCCTTTTTGGGCTTTCATAGCACATTTCTTTTTATCATTGAATAATCTCCCTTGCATAAATGTACTACAGTTTATTTGTATACATATCAAAAGACATCTTAGTTGCTGGATTTTGGTCTTGGTTGTTGGTGGCCATTCATTTTTCGTATTGCTAATGTTAAAAAATGCTAAATGTTTGTGTGTGTGTTAGTCATAGTTTTCTTTTTATTAACTATATGCATAAAATATTTCTTCACTACTTAAATGTCCTATTTGGAGAAAAATAGAAATTAGCGCAGAACTTTGAAAAAGTTAAAAGTAGATCTAAAACTTTTGTCTAGAATTAATACCTCAAAGAGAAACAACCGCAATTAGATATATATTTTTTTTCTTTTTTTTTTTTTTTGGAGACGGGGTTTTGCTTTTGTTGCCCAGATGGGAGTGCAATAGCACGATCTCGGCTCACCGCAACCTCTGCCTCCCGGGTTCAAGCAATTATCCTGCCTCCGCCTCCCGAGTAGCTGGGATTACAGGCATGTGCCACCATGCTCTCCTAATTTTGTATTTTTAGTAGAGACGGGGTTTTTCCACGTTGGTCAGGCTGGTCTGGAACTCCCAACCTCAGGTGATCCACCAGCCTGGGCCTCCCAAAGTGCTGGATTACAGGCATGAGCCACCGCGCTCAGCCTAGATATGTTATTTTACTGTATACTAAAGAGAGAAATATTTTAAAAATTGAAATTTGTGTGCATTTTAGAATTTTAATATTCAGTGTTAGTTGTAGAATTTTCAATGTATTTCAGGTTTGAATGAATCATTATTTAAACAGTCGTATTTTTGTATTGTTTCAGTAGAATATTATTATTATTATATATATTTTCTTGAGATGGAATCTCACTCTGTCTCCCAGGCTGGAGTGCGGTGGTGTGATCTCGGCTCACTGCAACCTCCGCCTCTTGAGTTCAAGTGAATCTCCTGGTTCAGCCTCCCCAGTAGCTGGGATTACAGGCACCTGCCACCACGCCCAGCTAATGTTTGTATTTTTAGTAAAGAGGGGGTTTCTCCATGGGCAGCCTGGCCTCAAACTTCTGACCTCAGGTGATCCACCTGCCTCGGCCTCCCAAAGTATTAGGATTACAGGCATGAGCCACAGCACCCGGCAGGAACATGATTCTTTTTATCATTGATTATCAGAGCTTGACTTAAAAAGATAATAGAATGCTTTGTTTGCAGCTGAAGTTCTCCATTATGTTTACCCTTAAGTATACGTTTCCTGCTTAAGGGGGAAGTAGTGCATACTGTCAAATGTGAAAAATGAAGTAAAACTATTAAAAACTCATTAAAGTTGTTTGTACTTACAATTTTTACAAAAAAAATAAGATGTATAATGTAGAGTGCATTAATATCAATATTTTTAAAAGATGAAGATATTAGGACCCATAAAGTTTCAGTGTCCTGCAAAGTTAAATGACTGTGAAATGACAAACCTGACTAGAATTAGGGTTCACCACTCCATTAGAGAAGATCTTGACTTCTTTGCTAAAGTTAATTGATCATTATGACTTTCCTTAAGAGATTTTAAAAAGTTAATTAGCTCAGTAGTTGTTATTGAAAACTCTGAGGCAACAAACTAAAATGAAAAATAGATGTGGAAAATAGATATTACTTTTAATAAGTTTTCAAAATTGTTTTTACATACTTAGGCATACATGTTAGAATCTCCAACATTGTTATTAAAATTATTTTTATGTAATACAGGTTTGGGCAATGTATACTTTAATGGTTTAGAGGCAATGTACTAGTCTGTTTGAGCTTTCATAACAAAATATCATAGTGTGAGGCTTAAACAACACAGATTTATTTCTCACACTTTTAGAGACTGAGAAGTCCAAGATCAAAGCACTGGCACAGGTAGCTTCTGGTGAGAGCTCTCTTCCTAATTTATAGATGGTCACCTTTTCACCGTGTTTTCTTCACATGTCAGAGAGAGCTCTCTGTGTCTCCTCCTCCTCTTATAAGGACACCAATCCAATTGGATTAGGACCAAGATTAATTTAATCTTAATTACCTCCCTAAAGGCTTTATCCCCAAATACAATCACATTGGGGATTAAGCATTGACATATGAATTTTTGTGGGGACACAATAGTCTATAATATGCATTTATAAAAAATTATACATGCAAGTTCAAATGAAAAAAGAAAAAAATGGACTCGCCACAATATTTAGAAGTTAGATTTGCAAATTTTCACAAAGTTAGCTGCATTTTGTATAGTGAATTTGGTGACTAAAATGTTGGAGGAGAAGTCTCAATTAAAATTCAATCTGGTAAGAGCTTTACATGTACATATGACATACTTAGAACTAAATTATAATTCAAGGATGCTTACATCTTTGAAAGATAGCACATAATTTTAAAAAATTTTCATATTAACTGTGAAATAATTTTAATTTTTATTAATTTTAAAATTAAAATACATTGATATCTTGCCATAAAATTCAGTTGTTATTTTTAGTTCACTTTCAGCTCCTTTTCTATGTTATTCTTTTCATAATTTGCAATGTGGAATGTAGAATCAAAAACAACTACAGTAATGGGAATTGTCCTCTGTATGTAGGGATAGTGAAAATCATTGAAAAACTTACTCTGTTAAAATTTATCATTTGTATATTAATGTTACAATTATATACTAATATTTTTGCCCATCAGACTTTATTAGTATTGCACAAATTTAATAAAGGTGGTTAATGACAACCACTAAAAAAATGACAAGTTCTTCTGCACTGTAGATTAACTGCCCATTGTAATCCTGGGAAACTAAATTCTGCCCATTGTAATCTTGGGGAATTACATCAATGCTCTCTATCATCCAGATTGGAATATTTTCTCAGAATGATAAGTGGTTAATTTATACATACAGATACTTTGGCCCTTAGATGAGAGATACTTTTGTTGATGTGTTAGTTATATTTAAAGTATTTGTTTCTCTTTGGGTGGAAATTCATTGGCACTTGTATTGCAAATATAATTAGTTTTCTAGGAAAAACAATTCTTTTGGTACCCCAGAACACAAAATTTGTTGCTCATCATTTTAAAACTCTGTGTGCATGCACTCCTGTGTATGTATGTGTATATTTTAATGTAATTAGACAAAAAGGCATTGATGTAGCTATTCATTTTAGTACACATATTACAACATATCAGGATTGCTTTATTTTCATATGTGCCTTTAACTTTCTGCTCTATTCTCAGTAGAAGTAGAAATCAGCAAAAAACAGAAGTGGAAATTCTGCTAGATAATTGTTTTCATTGTTAAATCATCTAGATTATAGATTGGCCTAGTGTCAGCCTCAGTTTTGATATCTGAATATTTTTGTTTAGTATTAGTTCAGATATTTAAGAGGTCAGAAACTCTATATCTTGAAAAAGGAACATTTCCTGTACTGTTTAGCATTGGTCTTTTTGGTAATTTGAGGCTGTTATTGCTGAGCTCCAAAGCAGATTCTATTCAATCCTCTAAAACAAAATGGATTGCAGATGTAAATCTCAATGGCCACAGTGGGAAAGATCATTAAGTTTTGGTAAGGAACTATGAGACACTGATTAGACTTTTATTTATAAAAGACATTCGAGCCATGCTAACATTGTTTTTTTGTTTGTTTGTTTGTTTGTTTCTTTTGCTTTTCTTGTAGCTCCTGTAAATCCTCATTTGAGTAAGTATATTTTAACTTACAAAATGGTACTATATTTAATAAATACAAAAATAGAATGTTTATAAATATACAAAGATTGTTTAGTAACTTAGTTGGTTTAAAACACAATGGTTCAGAATCAGTAAAATTGGCATTAAATGTAGATTTTAAATTTCAAAAGATAGGGGTATAAAGACAAATTTTTTAATACTGATAATTGAGGTTTATAGATTTTCCTAAATATTGAAATATGGAGCCATTTACCAACCTGCTTAATACTTGCTATTTCTGCAACTGTGGGATTATTTTTTTCTTTTGTGGGATTGCATATCATTTTTATTGTTGTTACATGTTTCTTTGATTTTCCTTCTTTGAATTTCTATATTCCACTTATAAAAGAGTATGGTTACTTAGAAAGTTGGTGTTTGATGGGTTTAATTGAGACTTTCTTTTATAGAACACTAGCTTACACCCCAATGTATTTGGTTTAATTTAGGTTATGAATTCTGTAAAATTGTTAAATTTGGGGACTTCTGGAAAGTTATTTTTATTTTGTTTTATATTAAATGTTATAAGATGATATGTATCTACCTGAAAAATATTCCCATATATTAAAACTTATCTCTCCCTGGAAAATAATTTTTAATCAACAGAGGATTTACTATGAAGACATATTCTAAAATCCGAGCTATTTATTTGTAATTTAAGGTTAGATTTTTTACAAATTTAAGGACTAAAGAGCATTGCGTCGTCTCTGGGTGCAAAAGGACCACTGGGTATCAGGCTTCTTATTCCTGAGTTTTTATTTTTATTTTTTCATCATATTAGGAAGGATTCAGGGAAAATTCTGCAGACCAAATAAAGCAAAATTTTGAAGACCATGTAATGGAGAATATTTAAAATATCTTTAGTTATTTCTATGTAGCCCCAGAAACTCTGCCAAAATCATGCTGAAATTAGAAAACCAGTGGAAAATTCAAGATCCACTCAATTCTCAGTTCTACATCTTTGTGAAAATCCTGGACTTTATTACTTTCCTACTTATAAATTCTTTTCGTATTTTATATTACATTGGCTTTTGAAAAGTTTGTACAACTCATTGCATGATCATTATCTATCAGATATTCTTTATTCAAATAAACTTTTTAAATGATTAAATGTATTTGCACATATTTATAATTGTCTCTTTTTAAAGTGACAGGACAATCATAAAATTCTTGGGTTTTAACTAGTGAGTTTCATTTTCATTTTACCTGCCAACTTTTTATGAATTTTCTTCAGTAATAGGTTTATTTATTGTAAAGATATATGTCCTTAGAAGGAATCAAGAGCTATTGATGTTGCTTAAGTATCTTTATTTGATTTGAATTATTACACTAGTTATAATATTATAAACAACTTACACCATATAAAATAACCTAAACTATGAAAATTTTTAGGCACAACTGACATTTTTTGTAGTTTTCATAATCTGCATTATTGCTTAATTTTACTATGAAAGATTTAAATATTTAACTCTCAAAAAGTATTGTATGGTTTTTAAAGACAAGATATTTTCTCTTTTTAACCAAGTTCAAATTACAAAAAAAAATGGTTCAACAGTGTTATAAAAATTCATTATACATAATTTTAATAACATATAAAAAGGAAGACTTGGCAGTAGATATATAAACTGAAATCCTTAATCTTTACATTTGTTCTGTAACTCTTTTTTGTGCAGATGTAATATGTAATTAAATAACTGAAAACATTCAAAATCAAACGTTGCCTTTATAGAATTCAAAACTCCAGAGTAGCAACTAATGGAATTTCATGTCATGACTAAAATATCGTTAAAGAAATACATGCATGTATATAAATGCATACACTGCTACACTGCTGTTACCAACATTATTTTTCCAACTGATAGCATCAAAAGGTTATGTCTTGTTTGGTACAAGGTCTGTGACATAAATATGTGTCTAATCAATATTTTATGTATAATATTATTTATTCAGAAATTTATTGATTTATTTATTTATACTCCCTTAAATATGTATATTTCCTGTAACCTGACCTACCCAGAATATAGAATATAAATAAATACAAAGAGATAAAGCAAGTATTTAGTCTAAAAAACAAAAACAAAACATAAACTCATTTCCTAAATTTAAAGGGAAAGCCTTCTGTTTTATTTTTATTTGTAAGTACCAATAATTTTCAATTAATTGGTACATGATCTCAACCAGGGCTCCATTTCCAAGGATATCTGATAAATCTAACCCCTTGTGGTAGGTTGGAGAGAGACTAAAATGGAAGTATCTGTTCTTTAAGTGTTTATATCTCTATGAATTCCAGGGAATTTGGATTCCATTTGACTTTATCATTTAATAGCTGACCTTTGCCAGCGTTTTCTCCTCTGTGAAGCCTCATGAGTAAGGATTATTGTGATTTCATAGAGTTGTTATGAGGCTGAGTGAAATAATATACATTACATTTATTTTTTCTCAAGGATACACACTCTTTAATAATGTATCTAGTGGACCTTATCAACTTCTTTATTTACACCTGTTTTTTCAAGCAGTAAGAAAATCTCTGATACCTAGAAACATTACTACTACCCACATTTCAGGGATAACTGAAAGAGTCTTTCTCTCAACTTGTGTTGGCCCTGAACTCAACATACGTTAGGCATCCAAGAAATCACACTCCTTCTTCAAAGTCTTTAAAAGCTCTTTTAAACTTCATTTCCATACTGAATTTCAAGTATCTGGGAAACCCACATTCAGATAAAGTAGGAAGGATAAATACTTTTCAAAATAATTTGCTATTAGCTTGCCCTAAACACACTTCCATTTATGCAAATGGATATTTGAAAGCATCTCCAGACATGCATGAAAAATTATAAACTTAAAGTATACCTATTTAAAACTACCCTCAGGTAAATTAATAAAGGTAATTTTCCTATTGACAGTTTTGTTTTGGTTGGTTCTGTACTGACAAAATGAAAGTTGGGAAAATTCTTCAGCAATAATTCAAGCATAAATTGTATTCTTTAATTTGAGTTATCTGGATATTTTAGAGAAAAATTGTTTGGTTATTCAATGAGATATTAAATTATTCAATGAGATGTTAAATATCGGTTTTATGTTTAGTTGTAATCTTATTCACTATTATGGCTCTCATGCCATTATCACAATCTTGCATTATTATTGCTATGTAATATTTTATTTTTTCTTATGAAAATATTGCAGTATGTATATTAATTTAATTAAAATTTATCAACAGGAGAATTTCATTGTGGATTTGAAGATGGTAATATTTGTTTGTTCACTCAAGATGATACAGATAATTTTGACTGGACAAAACAAAGTACTGCAACAAGAAATACAAAATATACTCCTAATACAGGACCTAATGCTGACCGTAGTGGCTCCAAAGAAGGTATGAGGGTATGACCTGTTGTGTTCATAGAAATCAGAGACTTTTAAAAATTGCTATAAATATGAAATACTATTATTTAGCCATATACTTGAAGATTATGGAATAAAATATTAAATTTTCCATGCATTATCCATTTAGATATTTATAAAACTTTGTAGATATTAATTTTTTCTCAGAACTCACTGATAGGTATAGTAGAGAGAAGAGGAATTTTTTGATAATTCAAGTCTAAATTTCTAATTTGTCCTCAACTTTTTATACATTTTATCTTTAAATTGGTAGATCATTTACTCTTTGTGTTAAAGCCACTATTAGTTACATATACACATACAGATTTTATAAATGAGATGCAAATCTTCCTATCCATCTTTATTTTGTATGAAAACTATAAGACTTCTCAGTGATTTGAAATTTCATTATGCCTAAGAATAATGTGTTTAAACAGTTTATTTTGTCTGTTTTAAGGTTTTTATATGTACATTGAGACATCACGACCCAGATTGGAAGGCGAAAAGGCTCGACTTCTCAGCCCTGTTTTCAGCATAGCTCCCAAAAACCCTTATGGACCCACAAACACTGCATATTGTTTCAGCTTCTTTTATCACATGTATGGACAACATATAGGTGAGATAGCAATAATTACTGATTCTTATAAAATTAATGATAACTAAGAAGAAAAAAGTTCATAAACACACAGCATTAAAACGATTTTTGGTCAAAGAATGCTACAATTTACTTTTTAAATGATTTATCTGCAAATTGCAAAATAAGATACTAAGAAGTTTTTCCCATCATCTAATTTAGATTAGAATTTGACATTTTAGAGCATCACCTACCTCCCTTTGGAATTCTAAATCAGGTAGACCATCAATTAGTTAAACTCTTTACCAGATCTCATAGAATTGACACAGCATAATTTAGGCTGCTTCTTTCCAAAGAAACTTGCTTCGATAGTGATTTAATGCATATTAATCATGATGAAAAGTAACATTATCATGTTGCCATATTGACAGTTATTTTTAGCACCATCCACCTTTTTGAAATATTGGTGTGATTTTTTTCATGTTTTTAAAGTATGCCAAACACACACCTAGAATGTTCTAGGTCCTTCACAGCATACAAAGATAAAGACACATTTCCTTCCTTTAGAGACCTTGTACAGTAATAGAGGATAAGATTAGATGCACAACTGTGCCAGATAGAGCATGACATTACACTGAGAGTAGACCTAGTAAACTCTGCAGGGAAAAAGATCATGCAGGTCTACCATTCTTTATCTGCAATTCTAAAATCCTGAGAATTGAATATCAATTTTTAAAATTTAATTATTTGACATTACATGTTAGCCTGATATATAAGCTGAACTGATATGAACCTATTTATATTCTCTATCCAAATCAATGTGAACATTTATACCATTTGCAGCAAAAATGTTACTCTTCTTAATAATAGGATTCTACTCCACATCATTCCAGGACATATCACATAATATAAATGATATAATCTCTCACCTTTCTAACATACGACAAAATTCTGAATAATGAAGCATAGAGCTTGAACCAGGGATTGTGGATCTATATCTAGTTAAGGAATGAGTCAGTGCATCAATACAAACGAGAGCATTTCTTTGGGTATGCAAAAGGGGTATGTTTTCAATAAGCAGAGATTAGCACAGGGAAGGTTAAGGCACTGGTAATAAGGAAGTAAAATTTGAGAAGTTAGGATTACATTAGTGTCTTTATATAAATTAATAAAATAATAGTATAAATATATATGATATAAACTAATACAATTGGACACATAATATATATCAGCCACCATATTATTTAAGCTAAGTAATACTCTCAATTAAGTCTGCAAAAGTGAACGTCACTGTCCATCTTTTACCATGGAGAAAACTGAACCTCAAGAAGTTTGTGTGAACTTCCAAGTAAATGGTTGTGCTGGGATTCAAACTCATACCCAACAGTATTAACTAGTATTCTTCATAGTATACTGACAAGCCTAAATGGATAGCACTCGAGTTTTTTTTTGTTTTGTTTTATAATTTATTTTCATTTTTATTTATGAGACAGGCTCTTGCTATGTTGCCCAGGCTGGTCTCAAACAACCTTCCCACCTCCGCATCTCAAAATGCTGGGATTACAGGCATGAGTCATTGTGCCTAGCCAGAAAGCTCTTGAGAAGTTAAACTACTATATACTTGAAATCAGGAGACCTGGGCAGGAACTTGGCTGTAGCACTTAATCACTATAATACTTTAGAGAAATCACTTAAAATGTCTGAACCTTAGTTTCCCTTATCTGTAAAATGAGACTAATAACTCTTATTTCAGAAAGCTGTAGTTTAAGTTAAATTAGGCAACATACATAGTATCTTCAACCAGATGGCAGACACTCATAATCTTAGGTTACTTTGAATCTGAAAAAGCAATAATAATAGCAATAATAAAGTAATAGTCAACATTTATGAAGTATTCATCGTGGGCTAGGATACTTTGTGGATTATTTCTCTTAATTTTCATGATCAACATTTGTGCTTATTAAAATCATTATCCTGTTTCATAGATAACAAAATTGAAATACAAAGAACTTTAGTTACCATGCCCATCATATGGCTAAGTAGTGAAGCCATAATACAAACATGGGAAGGTGGACAGAGTCTGCCTGTTTTATTACTGCGCAGGAACACTTGCTGGAAGATTTTTGCAAGCCTAGCTAAGTATGTGACATTTATTTAGTAGTGGCATGAGTTATTAGATTTTTCCTCAAAAAGCATAATGAGATATTTGATTTAGGGAAAAAAAAACATAAAAATAGGTAAAAATCATTCAGAAACAAAATCTAAACTGGGAAAACTGGGAATCACTTAAAAAACCAATGAAAGGAAACAAATCGCATAATTGCCAAACCATTTTATTTATTGCGGGATTACTATATTATTACTAATGTAGGATTAGCTCAACTCTAGTTCTTCCTTTTTGTCAATAATGTATACTCTATTTCCTCTTTATTTTGAATATATTTCATGTACGTTCCTTCTCCTCTTCTGATTTACATTGGATCACATATTTTAATTGATTTTTAAATAAATATTTCCAAGACCAATATTTTGAATTACTTTAAGTCATAAAATATGTTCACCTTATTTATAAGACTAGATTTTAGGGCTTTATTTTAAAATAATTTTTAAAATACTTTAAAAATACTTTTAATACATCATTGTAATATACTTTTAACTTAACAGTTGTTAGTTAGTCTTATCTTCTTTATTGTCAATGGATGTCCAGTTGACGTTCTGCTAGTTTTATTCTGATTATTTTGGGATAAGGGCAAATTAGGAGGACAGTTCTCCATGTCTTGGCAAACATTTATATTTTGACCCCTGTGTCATTTCTTTGCTTCATCAGACTGAAGGTTGCAGTCTGGGAATCAGGTCTATTACTTGGGTTCCTCTCAGCAAGCTGCAGGCATGGCATGCTGCTTAGTAAAATCTAGGCAAAAATACCTGTTCCAGACATTGAGTAATCAGTTAAAACTAGATGAGATAGTTCATTAGAGAGATCTGCTGGTAGTTAAAACATTCCCTCTTTGCATATATTATTCTCAGACTTTCATTCATCTGTAAACTCAAGAGGCGTTTATAGTCACTGGTTTTACAAATTGTATTTTCAGTTTTAGTCATTCTTTTGGAAATCCAGGTTCAAAGATGCCT
This sequence comes from Macaca thibetana thibetana, assembly GCF_024542745.1. Lineage (NCBI taxonomy): Eukaryota > Metazoa > Chordata > Mammalia > Primates > Cercopithecidae > Macaca > Macaca thibetana. Next base: position 60,756,987 of record NC_065584.1, read on the forward strand.
TGTCTTGAATTTCTAATAGCCTAATTAAATTTATAACTTCTTGAGTAATTGTAAATAAATCTTGCACTTTTAACTGTGACTAAAAGGACGGTATACCATTGAGAAGGTTCAGAATTATCTAATACAGAAATGAGAAATACCCTACTAAGAAGAGAGTTTCCTCTTTGAACCAAAGTCAAATATGTTGCATTACTTATTCGCAGTATAACAAGTTTCCCCAAACTTTTGTGACTTAAAACAATAAATATTTATTATCTCACAATTGCTGTGGGTCAATACAAGTATAGCTCAGCTGAGTGCCTTTGGCTCAAGGTCCCTTCTAAGGTTGTAGTCAAGTTTTCAGACAAGGGCCCTGCTATAATTTGAAGACTCAGTTTGGGGAGGATACACTTCCAAGCCCACTTGCTTGATTTTTGGCAGGCTTTGCTCTCACAAGAGATTGGACTATAGATACTGATTTCTTGCTGCCTGTTGATTGGAGGCCTCCCTCAATTCCTCACCATTTGGACATCTCTACGGGGCTGTCGCATGACATGGCAGCAGGCTTTCTTCAAAGCAAGTAATCCATTAATAAGAGAGAGAGAATGCATGCCCAGGATTTTTCATAACCTAACCCCTGAAGTGATATCCCATAATATGTGTCTTGTTCCATTTAATGTGACTGTGTTGATAATCCAAGCCCCTACCCAAGGGAAGAGAAATGCACAAGAGTGTTCATGCTAGGACCTAGGTTGAGTTGAGCTCTGCCACACTGGTACAATTTCTTTTTAGTTAAATGTTTCATCAAAATTGATTGAAGAAAAAAAACATGTTTCCAAAGGAAAACTATAATGTTATCCTTAAAGTGCCTGCTGATTTATATGTAAGTGATATAATATCTGGCCATTGATAATACTAAAATATTTTTTCAGCATTCCTGTGACTACTAATGGACATTTCAATTCTCAATGAATCTACTGAATTTCTAATGTTCTTGCAAAAAAAAAGGGGGGGATCTCATATGATATCACTAGATATGACAAAAGCTTATAAAAATAAGTTAAATATATCATTCATTTCTTTAAAAAAAGAATGTGCAATGTAAGGGTCATATCATACCAGGAAATTAAGGCACTTATAAATACATTCACTATACTTGATACGAATGGTTCAATAAAGTTGTGTCTCTACAAAGCTAATTCTACTATGGAGTAAAGCATAGTAGAATTAGGACGAAAGCAAAGGAGTTCAGTAATGAAGAAGCAGGAGAGTGTAAAAGAACTGATAAGTAGAGAGATGTGGGATTGTAGAGGGGCTTATTTTAAGAGGAAAAAGAGGCAATAAAAAGGGTAAGCTTAGATGAGAATTTAGAGCTCTGGTTGGGAAATGAGACTTGAAGAGAGAAACTGATGCCATTTCCACTAAAGTGGGAAAAAAAGAATTAAGTATTAATAGTAACATAGCTTCTGATAGATTTCTAGCTGCAATAACAGCAAGCTAACATGAAAGTTGCCTTCCTAACAGTCTCTATTTTCTCTACAAAACAGATACAGATGTACATGTTCCAAGAGGAGATAGCTTTAGGAGAGTGGTAAATGGGAACACAAAGTAACTGACAATATAGACACAGTTGGAGAGGTTGGAGATGAGGACATCAGTCTTTAGGTTTCTGAAATGCATTTTGGAATATAATGGCCAGTTTGAGTCTCCATCTGTGCATAGTACTACATTTCGCTTGTTAACTGATTTTCTTGCTGTCTTTTTAGTCCATAGCTTCCAGGGTAAAGATCTTTCTCTAAAAGCAGTAACAGGACCCTAAGGATATATGCCCCTCTGGCTTCTCCTTGGGCTAACTTCATAGTCTATTCCAGTCATACTTGAAGTTTTCCTGGACAAGCTCTCTTGTGCCTGGAGCCTCTTCACAGGCTGTCTCCCTTGTCCTGATGAACTGTAGGCTTGATGGGAGTAGAAATAATGTCTCTTCTGATAACACCCTGCCCTGCATGTAAATATTCAAGTACCCCCCAAAAAATTAATAAACAAATATTTGTTTAATTGTCTAATTGTATAAGTACTTTTTCTCCTATTTAATCTTCTAAGTCATGCATAACCTTCCTTAAAAAGGCAATTCAGGCACTATGGGAGGCTGAGACGGGCGGATCACGAGGTCAGGAGATGGAGACCGTCCTGGCTTACACGGTGAAACCCCGTCTCTACTAAAAATACAAAAAAATTAGCTGGGCGTGGTGGCGGGCGCCTGTAGTCCAGCTACTCGGAAGGCTGAGGCAGGAGAATGGTGTGAACCCGAGAGTCGGAGCTTGCAGTGAGCTGAGATGCGCAAATGCACTACAGCCTGGGGGACAGAGCGAGACTTCCTCTCAAAAACAAAACAAAACAAACAAACAAACAGAAAAGGCAATTCAGGGACATCTGCTGAAATTCTTTCCTATCTTCTCTGCTCCTTTTATTCCCAAAACTCCTGATATGCATACCTATCATAATGTTTGTCACACTGACCCCTGTAAAATTGTAAACTTCTTGAGAGCAATAACCATGATTTATTTATATGTGATTCTCTGAAACAACATTTACACAATAGATTTAAAGAATGATCCAAACTAGATTCTTTTGCTTCTGAATATACTAGAATAACAAAACAAGGGAACTGAAAGTATGCAGTTTAGTTTGGAAACAGAAGGTAGTTTCATGAAGACATTATAGATTGTAAAAAAAAAAGAGAGAGAGAGAGAAGAAGTTGTTTATTAGTGACTTAAATGACTTAACTTGAATTTTCATCTACATGCTCTGGCAACTAAAGCAAAAAGAAAAGCAGAAGTGTCACATATTCTTAACAATTAATGCAAACAGAAATGCATATTATAAAACTACACTTGAGTAATGTAATCAGTAATATCTTTACTTAGTAAGATATTCATATAAAGAATAAACATATAAAACTTGTTCAAATAAAAATTTAATATATTGATAAACCATAATACAGGGATAAAACAAAATTTTTGTTTTGAGCTGAAATATTAAGGACCAGGTATGTCACCTTATGATGATCTAACTTAATGTAGAGTTCGAATGTAAAGAATCTGAAATTACTCATTAAGTTTCTCTTAATAAGATTTATTAGATTAAGCAAGAGTTTGGCAAGAATGGATTAATGCTTTCAACAGATATGCTGGCATTCAAGGATTTTAAACTAGGAACTTAAATATTTTTATACAAGATATTGAGAAAGCAAAGATAATGTTTTGCAAGATTTTAAGAGTTTGATTTTTATTCTCGTCTTGGTCAAAGACTGTATTTCTTCTGATTAGAATTTAAAATGTCAAGATTCTTGCTTACATATCAAATACATTCTCAAATAGGGAATCAGCTCACATACTGGGATTTTTTTTCCGTGGAGTTAAATGCCATATGAGAAAGAATCTTAAGACAAGGAACTATTATTTTAGAGCCTTGATTACACTGACTCTGGGAGAATCTCAGTGGAATAAACATAAAATATTAAGGTACTTGTATTCTGATAAATTTTCAGAATTAAGTTCCTTGCAGGAGACAACTCTTAGGTGGCCAAGGGGATAGATAACGCTACTTAGTGTTCTCCATTTAGATATTAGGGAATAACTACCAAACCATGAGCTGTTTGATAATAGTTAATATTAATTCACGCTTTCTGTTAAGAATTAGTCAATGCTGTCAGTGAAGTCCTGTTTATATTTAATACTGATGATGCCAATGCTGTCAATGTGAAAATAATGCTATGGGTGGAAGACATTCATTCAGTAAACTGCTTTGCTAAGTGAGATATATTTTAAAATTGAGGAGGTGGATAGAATCTAGCCATGACTTATTACAATAAGTCTCTTTTTACAATAAAAACTTAAAATAAAAAAGTTTACAATAAAACTCTTTTTACAGATACTTGTTACAGACCTGCTAGTAAAACTATATGTAATCTCTAATACATTTATCTTTTTGGAATCCAGGTTTGAACCACTAACTACTTCTAAACTAATCTTTTTTCTATTTAATTCTTCATTGATGATGGTCCCTTAGACAGTGTATATAATAAAATCTAGTGTGTTTAGGCAAAATTAATGTATGAACTGAGTAAGGCTGAGAACTCAGTAGCTGAGAAAGACTGTTACTTCAAACCATATGAGTCTCATTTTCAGCATAATTAACAGACAATATTATTTCATCAATTGACTTGATGGTAAGCAATTGAATTAACTGCTTCTGTTTCTCATCCAGTGTACCAAACTTTTAAAACTAATTTCACTGACATTAAGGTTTTTTTTACCCTTAGGTTTTGAATTCATTCATTTCTCTACAATAAGATGAATTGCACAGGCTGTGTGCCTAATAGTGTTTAGGGTTCTATAGAGAATAAAATACAAATATGATGAAATTTTTTTATTCATAAAATAGTTCATCATCTTTTTGAGGTAATAAATTTCTGAATAAAATAAAAATTGAAAGTAATATGTATCAAAATGTAGGACAAGCCCATGGCATGGGTGAACAAGGGAGAGAACACTGAGGAGTACATTAAAATAAAAGTGTCTATGGAAGAGAAGAAATATAAGGCGTCTTCCAAAAGAGGTAATTATATAGGAGGAGGAGAACAAAGGTCAAAGAATATGAGAAATGGACAGAGCCAGTGTATGACAAGGGAGAATACTGTGCTTATGGGAGAGTAGAGAAAGTGATAGAACCCAAGACGGAAAAGGTTAGCATAAGGGATCTGACTTACATCAGAGAAATAGAAAGGAAAGCTATAATTTAAAAACATTTTGGACTCTAATGTACAAATTCACCTGTGCACCAGAAGGAATGGTAATAACTGTAGAAAATAAACTGACATTTTTCATTTAGGATAACACTGCAATTATATGTTGAAAAAATAATATCAATGGGTGTGTGCAGCTGTTTTTATTCAAGCAGAAAATAATGATTTTATAATTTCTCATTTTGTATGTATGTATAAAACAAATGATGCTAGCAATTACCTATCAGTATACATAGATCTTGCCTAGAGCTGGATGATTTTGGCACATCCTTATTTTTCATGAAACGTGAAACTCAAATTAGTAAGTGTGTTACTGATTATAACAACAATGTGATTCATATGCAAGTGATCTCCACACCTCAGAATAAACCACATTATAAATTAATTCATGTGAACTTGGCAATTTCAAGACTCTATTGGGAATATGTATGCACATTTTAGAATATACTTAAATTATGTATCAAAAATATATACAATACATATTTATAGAAAAATAATTAAAAGTAAAATTATGTTAAGAACTTAAGAGAACTAGGTAACATTAGTGATAAATATTATTTTTGCAAATTATAGTTTATATTATAAGATATAGTAAATAATATTAAAATAATAATCGGACTATTACATAATGCCATGAATAACCTCAAAGTTTTGGCCATTATTCATGAGATAAGACAGCACTTACATCATTTAGCATTTTTGCCTGAAGTCTTTTTTTTTTTTTTGAGATAGGAGTTTCACTCTTGTTGCCCAGGCTGGAGTGCAGTGGCATGATCTCAGCTCACTGCAACCTCTGCCCCCCAGGTTCAAGTAATCCTCCTGCCTCAACCTCCCAAGTAGCTGGGATTACAGGCACTCGCCACTACGCCCATCTAATTTTTTGTATTTTTAGTAGAGACGGGGTTTCACCATGTTGGCCAGGATGGTCTCGAACTCCTGACCCCAGGAGATCCACCTGCCTCGGCCTCCCAACATGCTGGAATTACAAGTGTTAGCCACCGTGCCCAGCCTTGCCTGCAGTCTTTAAACATAAGAGCTGACTAAAGTCCTCTAAGCTCTAGCACCTGATTTTTGGAGAGTGGTGATCAAAAGATGAGAATGAAGAAACAAAGGAAAAGAAAAAGTTGAGTTTCGCTTAGCTTCTTCAAACTCGTATTCTAGAACTGCAGGATTTGAAAACTCCTATAAAATTGAAAATCCTTGGGGATGATTAAATTTATACGTTTTGGTATCTGATGTCTACTAAAGCATGAACACAGTGTCTCTGGGGATTTAAACTTACTTTTAAGGAGTATTAACACAATCCATCATATTCACTTCAGACTGTTTTTTTTTTTTTTTTTTTTTTTACTATAAATCTATAATGTGCTGAATCAGCTTTGCTGAACCTAACTTCTCCCGAATAGCTTTATTCTATTTCAGAAGTTCTAATTTTGTTGACCAAGATGACTTGACATAAGTTTAAATATCTTTTGGCATGAATTTCTCTTTTATAAACTTAAGAACTGGAAACTTACTGAGAGAAAAGTTCCAAAATCATTTGTTGATTAACACTGCTTTTCTCATCACTTCTAAAATATACCAGTAATAAGTAGTTTGCATTCACTGACTGGGATAATAATATAATTATTACTATATATGCAAGACATTGAAATTATATTTGAAAGATTTATTTCAATGTTGTAGTTCTTTTGTCTTTTTCTTATCAAACAAGTAAAATTTGCCTTTTTAAATACAATCTAGCCACAAATGAATATACCTTATTTAGTCTATTCTCAAACCTAACAAGAGCTCGAATAATTCAGACTTGACTTCTTTAAACCTAGGCAAAACATTTTTTTACATATTATGTATTCAACAAACAGAAATAACTCAAGTTTGAATGTATATTACATATGTAAAAAGAAAATGTTAAGAAATAAACATAATCACAGGCAAACAGAATTCCCTTAGTGAGAAACAATATTCATTACTGACACAATGCCCTATCATTATTGATATAAGAAAGATAAGTCATACATATTAATGTGTTTTACTAAATCATGTATGTATTAAAACGCATGAATTCTGAAAGACATGTAGTATGCACTATTTTGTTAGCGAACTATAATAGGTCTTAAAATATTCTTTTAATATTTTTTAAAAAGTCCATTTCTTGATTGGATGGATATATTTCCTGTCAATTAAATCAAAATAAAAGGTCATGCAACCCAAGAGAAATAAAACTCTATATGAAAGGGTATAAGAGAAGCCTCAAAAATTGTCTGGTGAAAAATGCCAAAGGATTACTTCTTATTATTCAAGAATGAATAAAGATGAAGAAAATAGAGAAAAACATGAGGTTCTAATGAAAATTTCATAGAATAAAAACTGGCTCACATGGCATGTAGTAGAAGAAACACATACTGGTGAAAAAGACTTACTGAATTACTTCCAGTGAAAGTAAAATGTGTACAGCATATGCTTTATATGTTTAATAAAGCATATAAGAATATGAACTTTATGAAAGAATATAAGAGAACAGTGGACCAAGAAAAAGATGGAATTGGATAAAGTCTTGATATAAAGGAGAATTCTGAGGTCACAAAAGAGTAATACACTTTAAATAGTATAATAGCAGAATAAAGATGACATTACAAACAAAACAACAGAAACAAAAATATGCTATGGAAATTAACGTCAGTTCTGTGGAAGACAAGTCTGAGATTCTTTCTTACCCTAAAGGGGAAAAATGATAGAAGGTAATTTTGAAGCAAAAAGTGAAAATGCGACACTGAAAGATAAAATCAAAAAAGAAAACTGGAGAACCATATGGATAAATATACACGGATTATTCCAAAATAAAATACTAGCAAATTGACTCAACCTTATAATAAAAAGTCAATGGTCTATTATAAAGTACATTTTATTCCTGCAATATAATATTTAGTTCAATATTATAAAGTGCATTAATATAACCTAACACGTCAATAGAGTAATAGAGAAACCTTAGTTGAATATCTTCATGTAATAAGAAATGTAGTGCTGATTATATAAGAAATAATATATGGTTTACATACTTTAATTCTCACTAAAGCTTATGCTAGTTATCATCATTTAGTTATCATTTGCCTAATGAGGAAGTTGAGGGAATTAGAGATTTAGATATGAAGACAGTCATCCAGCTGTGATATAAAGAATGCAGTTTTTGCTTTAAAAGTGGATACCCATATTTATATACTTCTATTATATGCATACATATAGTCTTACGTGTAAAGAATTAAAGAAAATTTCTCTAAAAATTGGAAGAATAAACTATATCATATAACGATACATATAACGATACATTGCTTTAAAAGCTAAAGCAACATACAACAAAATGTTAAGAAGGCTACCCTCTGAGTGATTTCATTTAATGATAATGTTATATTGTCTTTTCTGTTCATTAGAATTTATGTACAATATTCATATAAATAAGTCTATATACTACATTATGTGGAAATTTTATATGTCTATTGTGAAGTGTATATATTAACATATTACTAATAATTTATATAATTATCTGTTATCAAAATGAGATCGTCTTAAAGCCAAGGAGTAGTAAATGATATCAGATAAGTCCTATTGCCCTAAACAAGCATAAAAATGGGCAAAATATGTTAGAAACCATTTTTTAGAGAATAGACCAAAAAACAGGGTAAGACTGCAATGGATGAGAAAAGAGAAACTAATGGAGTGATCTCCATGACAGTCAAGCTTTCTGCCTAAGGACAATTTCCTGAACTTGCCACAGATCCCAGAAATTCAAGCAGAATGTGAAGATCCCACTCAGTCAGGGAACAAAGATTAGCGTACTGTACAATTGATGTCATTGGAATCTGTGGGTCACGACAACAGAAAGAAAAGAGATGTGCAGGGTTGAATCCAGAAGTCTGTACGGGGTTCCCTCAGGAGTATTTGCTGAAGGCTAGACTGTACATGTAGAAGACTAGAAAAACCAAGACTTATAGCAACCTTTGTGAGACTGGCAGCACAACAAAGATGGGGAGTGCAAAGAGACCTGAGAGGAGAGCAGCATGCAATATTGAAGTCTCAGCCATGAAACTTGATGAGAGTGTAGAGATCTCATAAAATCCCTGGCAGCACGATGAAACCAGAAAGGCTAGAATCATACCTGGGAGAAAGGCCTTCTCTAGACATTCTCTAAAAAAGCCTAAATGCAAGCCCCAATAAGATTCATAGGTAAGACAGATTTGGAGATTGAGTCCCATAAAGTTAGAGAATTTAGGGCAACAATTTTGGGTTTTCACAGATCTGCATTAGTAGTGGAAAACCAAGCCTATACAAGTTCAGCATGGTCAATTTATAACTGAACTGCTATAAGAAGAGCCAATAGCCTTCTGAGAAACATTACAGCTGAAGAGTCTCTATAATGGTCTATCTACAATGCCCATAACTCACTGAAAGTCACTAGATGTACAAATAAATAGAAAATATGATTCATAGCCATAAAAAGTTAACATCAGTTCGTAGAAACCAAAGTTAAGAAAGTAAAACTTTGGACTTAGCAGATAGAGGCTTTACAGAAGGTATTATAGGCCGGGCGCGGGGGCTCACGCCTGTAATCCCAGCACTTTGGGAGGCCGAGGCAGGTGGATCACGAGGTCAGGAGATGGAGACCATTCTGGCTAACACGGTGAAACCCCATCTCTACTAAAAATACAAAAAATTAGCCGGGTGTGGTAGCTGGCACCTGTAGTCCCAGCTACTTGGGAAGCTGAGGCAGGAGAATGGCGTGAACCTGGGAGGCAGAGCTTGCAGTGAGCCAAGATCGAGATCGCGCCACTGCACTCCAGCCTGGGCGACAGAGAGAGAATCCGTCTCAAAAAAAAAAAAAAAAAAAAAAAAAAAGATATTATAAATGTGTTCAATGAAATAAGAGAATGTGCTGAAAGAATCAAAGGAAATAAAATGAGTGAATGGATAAAGAAGTTCAGCAGAGAAAGAAACTATACAAAAGGACTAAATAAGAATTATACTACAAAGTACAATAAACAAAAAAATTTACTGGATGGGCTTAACAGAAGACTGGAGGTGACAGAAAAAAAAGTCAATGAACTTGAAGACAAGGAAAATTTTCTAATCTGAGAAAATAGGGGAAAATATTGAAGAAAAATAAACAGAGCCATAATGACCTATACAAAAATATCAAGTTACATTACATATATAAGTACTTAAATATATATATTATATATATAATTGACTTATATATAAGTCAATTGTGCAAAAGAGAGGAAAGAGACACGTGGCAGAAAATATTGTTAGAAATAATGGGGCCGGGCATGGTAACTCACATCTGTAATCCCAAACACTTTGGGAAGCCAAGGCAGAAGGATTGGTTGAACTCAGTTGGAGATCTACCTGAGTAAGATGGAGAGACTCCATTCATTAAAAAAAAAAAAAAAAGCTAGGCATGTTGGGGTGCCCCTGCAGTATGAGCTACTTTGGAAGCTGAGGTGGGAAGATCCCTTGAGCCCAGGAGTTTGAGGCTGCAGTGAGGTGCGATGGCACCACTGCACACCAGGCTGGGTGACAGAGCAAGACCCCATCTCTTAAAAAAAGAGTAAGATTAAATAAAACAAATTTGTAAAAGAATTAATGGAAAAGACTTAGAAGAAACTCAGCATAACCCTGAGCAAGATGAATCTAAAGAAAACCATATTTACATTCATCACAATCAACTACTGCAAACCAAAGACAAAGGGAAATTCTCCAAAGTGGCCTGAGAGAGAAAGAAAAGCATACTATGTACAAGACAGACAAAAATGAATGATGGTTTATTTTACATTAGAAATAGCATGCAGAAGATAATGGAACACCTTTAATATGCTGGAAAAAAAAAAAAAAACCCTGCCATCTATACCTCACGAGCAATATGAGAGAAATGAGAATATTTTTACCTAAAGGAATCAGAGAAATGTTGTCCCTAGAAGCTCATCACTGCAAAAAACTGCTAAGGGATGCCTTTTGGGCCGTGGGTGCCAGATTGCAACTCAGATCTACAGGTAGAAATGTAAACCACCAGAAATGGGAATAAGTGGAAACTGAAATGCCATATTTCCTTTCTTCTTATAATTTATAGAAAATATATTCATATCTGGCTCTTAAAAATAGTACCGTAAGGTGAGGTTTACAATGTAAACAAAAGTAAAATATATTTGAGTAAAGAAATGAGGCAGATAAATGAATTATATGTTGTGTAAGGTTGTTACATTTGTGGAGATATAGAATCTGAAGTGAATAGGATAAGGTAATAGGGGAACATGTGAAGGGAGTTTGAATTACGATTTGTAGTATGAAGAAGTAAAATATTGACTCTAATTAGACTCTGAAAAGTTATATCTTGTTAACTCTAAAATAATCACTAATGCATAGTAAAAGGAGATATAGTTAAGAAGTCAGTAGACTACATAAATTGAAATCTTTTATTTTTTTATAAATCCTGAAAAAAATCTGTTCCTGGAAAAAAGGAATGGAAGGGGATAGGGAGAAGGAAAAACAGAAGAAAGAAATGCAAACCAACAAGATGGTGTATTTAAGTATAAACACATCAATAAAGTACATTAAACATAAGTAAACTAAGCATTGAATTTAAAATGACTAATAAAACAATGACATAAATATCATCAGTATTACACTGAGGGAAAGTCACCAAACACACAAAAATTATATACTGCTTAATTCCATTAATATGACACTCTATAAAAGAAATCATTAATTAGAGATAGAAGCCTGATCACTAGTTATCTAGCAAAGGTAGGGTGGCTGGCAAGATAAACTACAGAGGAAAGTGAGAGAATTGTTTGAGGAAGTGGAAATGTTCTGTATCTTGAACATTGTCTAAGATTATTGGCGTATACACATAGTAATGAATGAATTTTATTGCATGTAAATTTTACCTCAATAAAGTTGATTTTTAAAATTATCTATTAAAATATTGCCTAGTGATTAAGATGTAAGACTCTGAAACTCCCTGAGTTCAAATCCTGCTTGTGCTATGTTCTTACTGTATGACATAGAGCAAATTGTTTAACCCCTCTAAGTTTTCTCATCTATAATGTGGGGATAATAATAATAAATACTTCATAGGATTGTTGAGAGGATTAATTCCTCATCTGGAGTAAGTGTTCGAAATATATTTATTGTATTAATATCATTATCATCATTAATATCATTACTGTGTACAGCACATTAAACTGTTGAAAGATATATCAAATGATGAAATAAAAGCTATCTTCATTTTATATTCCAATAACTATTTTAGAAGAAAAATGGGACGGGTAAAAATCAAACTGAAAAAATAAGATTCTAAATGATAATATAAGACGACAGAATTAGAGTCCAACTCTGAGCAAGTTAGTCAGTACATGATTACATGCTATATTCATTTCCTCTTGCTACTGTAACAAATAACAAATGGTCACCAACTTCATGACCTAAAACAACACAAATTTATTATCTTATTCTTGAGCATAGAAATCTACAGAAAGCATTCTGGGCCTAAAATCAAGATGTCATCAGAGCTGGCTTCTTCTGAAGCTCCAGGAGAGAAGCCCTTTCCTCTGTCTTTACTAGCTTCAAGAAGCTGCCAGTAGTCCTTGTGGCCCCTTCCTCCATCTTCGAAACCAGCCATGTAACATCTCTTTCTCTCTCATGGCCTTCCTTCCTGTATCAAATCTCCCTCGGCCTCTGTTTTATAAAGCTATATGTAATTGCATTTAGGACTCACCCTAATAATCTAGAATAATCTCCCCATTGCAAAATCCTTAAATCCCTTTTGCAGTATCCGGCAACATTCACATGTTCTAGGGAATTAGGACATGGTTACTTTTGGATCAAATGTCAAATGTCATAAGAGCAAAATAGGAAATGAGAGGAGAAGAGAGGACAAGACACTAGAGTGTTCTGTAAAATTTCAGTTTAAAAAGTTTACGAGTATTTGGTCAAGGAAAAACAAATTTGAGTTGAAAATGACTATGCAAAATAAAATTTTATTGTCATTTTTAGGCGTCTTAAATGTTTATCTACGTTTGAAAGGGCAAACAACAATAGAGAATCCACTGTGGTCTTCAAGTGGGAATAAAGGACAAAGATGGAATGAGGCTCATGTTAATATATATCCAATTACTTCATTTCAGGTAAGAATAGTAATTTTGGCTAATTAGTTGCTGTAAATGAGCATAACATTAAAGGTAGATCTTGAGGAAATATTAAAATATGAATATTCAGAAATCCCATGATATAAGCATCACAAAAATTATGATTAAGTTTTGCTTTAGTTCTAAAAGCTGCTTTATAAAGATAAATGCGCTTTTCCTTTATTCATTAATACTCATCAAGTAATTGGTTTGAATAATAGTTTATCAAAATTTAAATGATTTGCCTGGAAAAAATGTAATCCATTTCTATAAAACCACATGCTTATATTTTACTCCCTGAAAAAAAAAAAAAAAATATATATATATATATAAGTTTCTATAATAATGGAACTTGGTAATCAATTATCAATCTGTTTGAATTTTTCTTGATGAAGTTTTATGTACTCATAGCAAAAAGTTCCTTTTGATTTAATGCCATATCAGTAATTGATCACTGATTATTAAAATTAAGATGACTTTATTTTTCTTTGTTTCTATATAGAAAAGAAGTAAAACTTAGAGAGTTAGCTAAGAGAGTTACCAGTAAAAATACAGAAATTGTAAAGACTGCAACACTGGCCATTATACTTAGAGACAACAGATGATTAAGCTATTTCAATGGAGTTAATACAGTTTTTAATAATTTTAATGTGTATAAACATATATACATATATAAATATATATCTACATATCCAAATATTTTTATATTTTAAAAATATGGTAAAATATCTTCAAAGTCTATGACATATATCTTCTGCAGCTCTATGCCTTATTTCAAAAGAATTCAAATCTATTTCATGACACTGTATTTATAGCATTGAATGTTTCCTCTACTAGTGTTTTTTTTGGATGCATTTCATGGCATATGTTGTAAGGGTATAGAAAATCGTGCCAATTTTTAATTGGTGGAATGACCTTTTCTTGTAATCTAATCTATAAATTCTAATTGCTTTGGAGATTGCACTTCTAAATCAAACCAGGATGATAAAAATACATAGTCATTCACAATGATAAAGAATCAGAGAGTAAGACTAGCCAATTATCTACAGATATATAAAAGATTTATTCCCATATGATTCTGAAAAATAAAAGCATCATTTTGTTTCTATGAAGAACAATACAGTCGAATGAATGACAACATATCATCAAACTAAATTAAACTGTGAAGATAGGATTCCAAAGTATTACTGACAGAAGTAACTTTAATATTAAAATGTATATACTGATATTGTCATTAAAAAGCAAAATTTTTTCTAAAAAGTTGATATTATTCTAGATATACTTTCACTTCCCACATGACTGCCTCTCCAACACGAAATTCCAGCAAAGTTCACAATAAACAAAATACCAAGATCATAATATACCACACATTTTTTGAAAGTTTCCTCTGATTAAGCATCCTTGTTTTTTGTTGTTGTTATTGTTGTTGTTGTTGTTGTTTTTAAGAACTTTTCAGATATTGTACCATATTCTTCTTGTTTGCATTGTTTCCAGGAATAAATCTGTGGATAGCCTTAAATTTATTCTTCTGTATGTAATGTGACTTTTTTCTCTGGTTGCTTTTAAGATTTTCCTTATCATTCATTTTTATAAATTGTATTGTGATGTGCTTTGATATATTTTTCTTCCTTCTATATGTGCTTCGTGTTCATTAAATTTCTTGGATCTGTGGATTTATAGTTTTCATAAAATTTGAGGTTTTTCTCACTAATGTTTCTTCAGATACTTCTGCTAGTCCTCCTCTCCTTTGAAGATTTCAATCACACATAGATAAAATCACTTGAAAGTGTCACACAAATCATTAAGGCATTTTCATTTTTTTCTATTTAAGTTTAATTTGTGATAGTTTTTATTCTGTCTTCACATTCAACAATAGTTTCTTCCACAATGTCTAATTTACTTTTAGTTTTATTTGGTGTATTTTTCATCTAAGTCATTGGATTTTTCATCTCTGTAAGTTCAATTTGAATCTTTTTAGCAAATATTTGTATGTCTTTGGTTAATATTTTAAATGTATGAAATCCAGTTATCATAACCATTTTAAATTATCTGCTATTGCCAACATCTATATAAGTTCTTGGTTGGTTTCAGTTGATTGATTTTTCTTCTCATAATGGATCATTGTTTTCGTTATTTTTTTACAAGTCTGGTAATTTGACTGGGTACCAGACATTGTGACTGTTACCTTGATAGGTGCTGCATATTTTTGTATTCTTATAAATATTCTTGAGCTTTTTCAGGGAAGATAGTTAAGTCACTTCAAAACAGTTTCATTATTTTAGGTGTTGCTGTTAAGATTTGTCAGGTGAGACTAGAGTAATGTTTGATATAGGGCTAATTATTTCTCATGATGGAGGCAAGACTATTCTGAATCCTCCACCAAATGTCCCATGTATTACGAAATTTTTCCATGTGGTGGATGGGAGCAGTCACCATTCCCAGTCCTGTGAAGGCTGGGCACTGTTAACTCAAATTGATCCCTCTGGTTCTTTCCCAAGTATTGGGTAGATTCCTCATTTCATGTCCTGATCAGTACTCTGCTGAATACTCAAGGGGGACTCTCTGCAGTGCTCTGTTTCTCTCTCTCTTTTTCTCTGCCACTGTTTTTCTCTGGTATTCTGCCCTGAACATTCCAGCTTCCTTTGTTTTTTTGAACTCCTATCTCCTCAACTCAGATTTTCTACCAGGTTTCACCTTCTTTTCCCCTACTTGCACCATGGCCTATAAACTTTGTATTGGTCATATTGGTCAAAAGAATTCACCTTATTTGACTCCCATTTCCCAGGGAACACACGTCTTCATTATCTGATATCTAGTATCCTTAACACTGTGGTTTCATATACTTGGCCCAGTTATTTGGTTGTTTAAAGTAGAAAGATAGCTCTTGTTCCTGTTACTCTATTTTTCTTGGAAACAAATGGAAAAATTTGTATTTGTAAATAGTTTGAATTGATGCATGTTTAAGCTATTTAAATTACCAATGGAAAATATAGATAGATAAAATCATCTTTTTATTTTGATCTATGCTCTTTCATTTCCCAACATATTTCTAGGTCTATTGGCTAAGGACTCTATTTCATTAATCTTGATTGTTTAAGGAAACATGAAACACAACTAAATAATCCCGTGCCGCTTTTGTTGTTTTTGTCTTATTTCATTTTAGAGAAGATATGTTTTAAATTTTTTATACAAAGTATTTTTTTTACCCAAAAATCTTTTATAACTTGTCAAGCTTCTCAAAAATACTTTTTTTGGTGTGTAACATCTTCTAGGAACTCCTGATAACAACAATGATACCAATATATTACCATATAAATTAAGTTGTGAGAAGCTTTAATATTACTCAAATGTAACTTTCTGGCATTTGAGGATGTATTTACTTCAAGTGGAAGGCAAAACTTTTACCTCTTGAAATTTTAAATGGAATATAAGTGACTTTGAGTCTCTTTCACTAACATTTATGCTGTTTTATTTGTTTTGAGTTGCATGACTTTAAATTAATTTGATCCATAAATCCTTTACAAAATTACTTGGACAGTCCTTTGTTTGAGTGGGTCCAATTAGTTTGCTTAGTTGAAAATACAATTATTGTTTAGTACTTTTAAGACAAGTAGAAGTTTTATTCTATTGAAATTTATGTTGGGTTCATTTACTAGAATTAACTTAGCATGATCAGTGCTTGGGATGAAAATATATTTTGCTACATTTGGAAAAATTAGGGCAACAATTCCAAAGAAACAAAATGGATATATTCTTATAATGTCAATTAATTTTGCATCCCATACCAAGGAAAATATTTAACCATCCCCTTTTAATGTTTTACTTCTTTCGTAGTATATTCCAAATATTTTCCAGGGGTAAAGTATATAAATAGATTATAAGACACAAAATGCTCCTTACATTTTCTTAGTTTAAGTGAAAGGGATTCTGGAAATCTCCTTCTCTTACTTACTCATTTTAAGACTTAGAAATAGGTTTTGACATAATTTTTGAGAAAATAAAGGTAGAAATGCTTAACACTGTAACAGGGACTGGAAAAGAGACTATACTGCTCTCCTTACATCATTCTGCCCTATGTTCCAACTAAGAATAATAATAAGCTAGAAAATATTGTCCTCATTAGCAGACATTACATGCTCATGTAGCATATCTGGCATTCTAAGCCATATTCCAGGGCAATTATATGGACACAATGGTGACTCCTGACTTAACCATTAAAAACATTTACCAATTGCAGCTCACAACTTGATGAATTTCTTTGTCTTTCCCAACAGTCGACTTTCATGTTATTATTTAACATTAGAAATTCTGACAGCTAATTGACATTTGTCTCACAAGTTGAACTGGCAGAGCACTGTGAAGTTAAACTCACCGTTCTGATTTGAGATGGTTTCCCCAGGGAAAAAGCCAAGGCTACCCACTAGGTCTATTATGTTGTCTCTCTTCAAATTTGTTTTGTAATGGTTGAGGATAGTTCAATTATTTGCTAAACCAGTAATAAAATAAAGATAATATTATTAATGCTAATGGTTATTTTAAAATATATTTATATCCTGAAGTTTTTCAAAGTGATATGTACTGTTGGTTTTCAAACTGCAGTCTTAGGGTTTTGCATTTGCCTTAGCAGTAATGATTAGAAGTGATTTGCCTTTTGTCAGGAAGAAGCTATGTTGTAAATATTTGCAAAAGTCACCATTAAAATGCATTTCAGAAATACTGAAGAGGAAACAAAAATGATTTTATCTCTGTAATGTAATAGTAGTCAAAATAATGATGGAAAGTCATAAAAATATGACAATTTAACTTTTTAAACTAGAGTCTTAATTCTCAAAATAAATATAATTAATGTTTTTTGTTGTTGTGTAAAGATCACATCTTCTATGGCTAAACACATCATATTTTAATGGACTTATAATTTCTCATCTTTATATTCTAGAAAATGCCAAGCAAAGATTTATTTTTAAAAATGCTTAAAAGTTTGTCTAAGGCACATCATTTAAATTTAATATCTACACTTTATATTTGTCTAATCTAACTCACACAAAAACAATGTCAAGTCAAACATGCTCTTTCTAGATCTTAGTCTAGGAGTCATTTATGAATCTGTTCGAATCTGTAAAATTTAATTACAATAATTCAGAAATATAATCGTGGTCAAGAGCTCAGAGCATAAATAAAACAATGCAATAAATATTTCTTTGTGAAATTCAACCAGTTAAAAACTAATCTATATTTTCCTAATAGCAAAACTGTGGAAATCAAAAGGAAACAAACATGCTACACAGGACCTTTTTCTTTCTGTTCAAAAAGGACCCTGTGGAAGACTGCAAGTATTTCTCTGGCCTATTAAAATAGATTCATCATCACAAGATTACAAATAAATATTAAAAATATAAATTATGACTGTACTAAGAGTTTTATTCCTAGAAATTATTTTTATCATTCTAATAAATAACCACTAATTAGATTTATTTACACACAATGTCTAAAATTCCTGCTATACTTAAAGAAATTACCTTGCTTTATCAATGACAAAATATAGTGTCAATAACTGTAAATGTAACTGTAAATAATATATTTGCAAATCAGCCTACTTTTTTTTTTACTGTACCACTTCATTCATTCGGTATCACCAAGGGATGAAATATTCACATAAGGTAATGTTGTAGGTATAGGAAGCCCTGTGGACACATGACGCTTTGATTTTTGTTGATTTCTACTTTTGCTCTTCAGCAGAACACAAACTTACAGTCAACATATTGCCAGTAGGTAGGTGGCACACATATTAAATTACATTAGTCAATCTGCTTCCTGATGTTTACTACAGATGGTTTCCGACACATTCTCTCAATCTGACTACAAAAGGGTCTGTCTTTCACAATTTCACTGCTCTTGGACTTTTTTTTTTTAGCACAAGCCTAGGTCCAACCTTTTGATTTTGATCAAGCTGCACAGGGAGGCAGGAAGGCAGGATGAAAAAGAAAAGTAACAGAAAAAGGAGAATTGTTTAATCCTTTAAAGGCAGTAGCAGAAGAAGTGTTGAAATGCTTTGAGTAATGGCACAATCATTGTAATTAAACTATGACTTTCCCAGGACAGCAGCTTTGAAAAACTCAGAAATGACTTTGATGACATGTATGTTTTAGTTCTGATTTTTAAAGAAATCTCACCATTTTATATGACTCCTACCTGGAATTAACAAGAACTTACTAAGTAAAAGCAATTGTGTACTTTGAATAAGAAAAAGCGTAGGTATTTTCTTCAAACTTTTTACCTTTACATAGCTAAGATGGGAAATCCATGTACTGCCATTTTGTTTTGGCTTCAGTGATACAGAACACAGGGATGTTTTTCAAATATCCTTCCTAATAAGTGGATTTTGACTTCAGCTTCATCTGTGTAAATTTCAAGTGCGAGCAGGTGCAGAGCATTTTAACCCACCTTTATTAGACTCTTCACCACATTTCACTTGCCCACATAAAGCACATGGGAATGCAAACCCCTTATCTTTGCTATGGCTACATTGTAAAACCTGTATTGCACTCTACAAACAGTATTTAATAGTAACTGTTGATTTACTCTAACATTGACTCTCTATCATGTAAGGACACATATCAAAGAGAGAAAATATACCCCAAGACTTAAAAATCTACCTTTTGGAAAAATGGAAATATTTTCTCACAGGTAGTTTGCTCATAGGGACACTTTATAGACCTTAAACAACAATGTGCTTGAAATGTAGTCACCTCAGCCTTGTTCATAATAGGAGATAATAGTTTTAATGTCTAACAATGACTATAGGGTACTGGTTAAATAAATTATATCCATAATGTGGAATATCCTGCACCTTAAAATGACTTCCCTTTCTCCATATTCAATTCTCTCAAATGTTTATACTTTTCATTTTTTTTCTAAATTCTTTAAAAGTCTTCTGAGACTTTTTAAAGCCACTTCCCAGTTACCTTTCCAGACACCATCCTATCTCAAATGGAAGTCATCAATTCCAAGCAGCCACAATAATACTTCTATCTGAGGACTGAGAATTTGCTAAACCGCTAACTTGGTTATAGTGTTTTATGTAATACACTTGTGCTGAAGTTTTCTGATGAGCCATGGTAGCTATAAAACCTTTTATCATTCGAAGGAACAAGCGTAATACATAAAACAGGAGAACCAAGCTAGCAGCTGCCATTTTGTTTTGGCTTCAGTGAAACAGACCATTTTAAATGTTTTTCAAAGAGATGGCTTTGGAGAATCTTTAAGAACATGCTTATCTTAACATAGATAAGCAGGAAACTCCATATTTATCATATTTATATATCAGTAAGAACTCACATTTTTCTCTGCTATCAAATCATGAAAATTATTCTTTGTTTATGAACTACATTTAAGTGAAGGACGGGGTCTCAATACAAAAGTTGGTAACTGATTCCCTCTGCTTACTACCTGGAAATTCCCTTTGATAAAATTATGAGAGCATATCAAAGACCATTGGATCAATTTTCAAAAATAGCCTAAGTTCTCTCAAAATCATCGTAATTAAGCTACGGCTCTCCCAGGACAGCAGCTTTGAAAAGTTCAGAAATGACTCTGATTTGCCTTTGAGGAGATGTTTTCAAATAAAAACAAAAACAAAAACTTTGGCATTGATAAAAATAAACATTGTCAAATCTGTTGTGATGACATAAGTCTAGAAATGTTATTAATAATGTACATTACCAGATTGATGTTAGAAACAGCTTTTTATAAAACTATTCTTTGGAATGACCAAAGTAGATATTTTCTTTTAACATGTAAATATTTTTCTAGAACTATACACCCACCACTAAATGCAAGAATTGCCTTACAGCATCAAAAAGATTAAAAAGTTTTCCTGAAAGCAAGGAATAATTTGGGAGTCATAAAGAAAATTCTAAGAGTCTTGTTTCTGTAAAAATAAAATATATATATAAATTTGCTAATTGTGCTTCTATTGTCATTGTATTGAGTATTTAATAATAAAGGATTCTGATTGTACTCATTTATTCTTTCAATATTCATGCACTGAGCCTCAGTGACCACCATTGTTATAGCCACCATAAATTCAAAGGTATACCATGAGATATTCAACATAAATAGACTGATAAATATCTTCAAGTTTAAAAAATGGAATATCAGCAGTGAAACCATGGAGGTAAATTATAAAGTCAACATGGGAATATGACGAACATATTCAATCTGTTTGTGAGAAATCAATGTCAGAGATAGAAAAACTTTGGTCTGGGCTTCAATATACATATTACTGTTGTAAAGAATCCAGAATTGATTCATTCTTTAAAGTATTTCTAGAAAACTAACATTACGAGTTATGTTCAGATAAAACCAGAAAATATCTATGTCAGAGAAAGACTTTTCAAATAAAACATTGTTTTCTTATCCTTAAAAATTAAAAGAGGATGTGTAGTCATTGTTTTTTTATTGTATTATTTGATTAAATTTAGTTTTGCTTTAAAATTGACACAGAGCTTTTGATGAGAAAAACTAATATAATGCAAGGAAGACTGAATTACCGGTTTTGGGATGAAAGTTTATGTTTTCTGCATGTTTTAATTCTGAAAGTCATCAAATCTAAAAGGTGCCAGGATTACTGACAAGTTTACTTTTGTCTCCTTGATTTCTCAAAAGAAATTGATCTGCAAATCAAAGCTCCATATTTAGGTTTGTTTCATTCATATTTGTAGCTCATTTTTGAAGGTATCCGAGGTCCTGGAATAGAAGGTGACATTGCTATTGATGATGTATCAATTGCAGAAGGAGAATGTGCAAAACAAGACCTAGCAACTAAGAGTAAGTATCTTTGCTTGAGATTGGTTTGTTGTAACGTTAAAGTAATATTACTATTAGATTAACATTTAATTTAATTAATTTTAAAAAGTTATTTTTAGTTGGTTTATTTAAAAATTCTTATATCTAATACCCTAAAGTTTCTTCAGTTATTTTTAAAGTATTAAATTCAATTGCAGACATATTTGGCCTAAGATAAAATAGAAGTGAGATTTTGATTTAGATTTGTGTAAGGCAAGTACACTTTTATTTTTAAGATTTTAAAACTTTATTTCACATTACTTGTTTTAGACGATTATAAAACTTTTCTTAAAATATTTGATGAACCTGTATACGTAGCACATATTTATAATGTAAATTGTATTAGTCAATCTTCATACTGCTATAAAGAACTGCCCAAGACTGGGTAATTTATAAAGGAAAGAGATTTAATTGACTCACAGTTCAGCAAGGCTGGTCAACGCCTAAGGAAACTCACAATCATGGCAGAAGGTGAAGGGGAAGCAAAGTACCTTCTTCACAAGGCGGTAAGGAGAATTGCTGAGAGAAGGGGGAAGTGCCCCTTATAAAATCATCAGATTGGCCGGGCGCGGCGGCTCACCCCTGTAATCCCAGCACTTTGGGAGGCCGAGGTGGGCGGATCACGAGGTCAGGAGATGGAGACCATCCTGGCTAACAAGGTGAAACCCCGTCTCTATTAAAAAATACAAAGAAAAAAATTAGCCAGGCGTGGTGCCGGCCCCTATTGTCCCAGCTACTCGGGAGTCTGAGGCATGAGAATGGCGTGAACCCGGGAGGCGGAGCTTGCAGTCAGCTGAGATCACGTAACTGCACTGTAGCCTGAGCGACAGAGCAAGATTCCGTCTCAAAATACATAAATAAATAAATAATAATAATAATAAAGTCATCAGATCTAGTGAAAACTCACTTTCATGAGAACAGTATGGGGGAACCGCCCCCATCATTCAATTACCTCCACCTGGTCTCTCCCTTGAAACGTGGGGATTATGGGGATTATATTTCAAGATGAGATTTGTGTGAGGACACAAGCCTTACCATGTCAGCATAGATGTTTTTATGTCTCCAGTTTGTGAATATAGTGAATATATGTCCTGACTTAGCCAATTTTTTTTTTTTTTTTGAGACAGAGTTTTGCTCTCACTGCCCAGGCTGGAGTGCAACTGTGCAATCTCTGCTCACTCTGCAATCTCCGCCTCTCGGGTTCAAGTTATTTTTCTTCCCTCAGCCTCCTGAGTAGCTGGGATTACAGGCACGCGGCACCACGCCCTGCTAATTTTTTGTATTTTTAGTAGAGACGGGATTTCACCATGTTGGCCAGGCTGGTCTTGAACTCCCAACCTCAGGTGATCCACCTGCCTCGGCCTCCCAAACTGCTGGGATTACAGGCGTGAGCCACCGCTCCTGGCCTTTTGCCAGCCATTTTAACAGATTCAGCATTGTAAAGAGCCTAAACACATATATTAAGTAATGAAGTAGCCCTATTATGGTCTAATCTCCTATCTGCACCAAAAGCTTGTTTAGTAATTTGATTTTCACTTTATACCCTCTTCTGAATATGACGGTTTAATGATATCTTTAATTTTATTTTTTTCATCACAGGTCCATTTTATAATAGAAGAGATATAAATAAAACATGATAAATAATGCACAAAGATTTAGAAGTATGTGTTTAGCTGCTTCTTAAAATCCTCATCTCTGTATTTCACATTTGAAGCTATGAAATCTATAAAATCATTCCTGTTAAAAATGACTGCAATTGAAGGATTATCTTAGACTCATTTGGAATCTTTTATTTTGTGGTCATATATAGAGAAAGTAATCAAACTAAATTTATGCAAATTGCTCATCAATTATTTAGCACATACAAAAGCATGAAAATCTATCTTGTTTAAGTCTAGAGCAAATCAGAGTCTGTTAATTTTCTATATTTGGTGAGAAACTATATCAGTCTAGATGTTCAAAGTTAAATGTGTACAATTGTCCACTGATTACTCATATGAACTGAATTGACTCAATTCTTAAGTATTGTCAAAAGACAAAAACTAAGATTTTTATATAACAACGAGCCATTTTGCTCATAGTATCTTGTCATAAACTTAGTATTTCAAATAACATATTTAGTAAAAATTTATCTTTGTGTCTGTCTAGTTCTGCTTTAGAAAACCAGTATCTATACTCAAAAGAACAGTTTTTCTAATGCACAGGAAAACATGTATTCTCCTCAAAGGATAATAGTATTTCTTTTGAATTTCATAGTATGACTGAGTGGCAGTAACATTTTATTAAAGGCAGTTACAACTATATACAGAAATTTTACATTTTCATAATGTAAGCACAAATCTTATAAATAAATTCAATAAATTGAATTAAACTTTTCAAAGGAGGAAAGCAAAGGAAATTATTTACTCCCTAGTGCAGAAAGAAAGCATAACTGATAAAAGTAGCCTGTGAAAGTCCATAGGGACTTCATTACTGTACAAGTTCTATTACAATAGAACATTTTTATAATTAGTTTTTTTCCTCTTAAACTAGCAAGTCCAAGAAATGTGCGGCAGTTTTAAATATGAAAATACCCCCTATATGTATTGGGGATATTTTTATTTAAACTCTATAAATTAGGGGAAATAAATAATCTTAATTGAACAAAAATAATCTATTTGGCATCAGAAAGTTTACTGTTACATTTGTGTCATTTAATTACCATTTATTAAGTTCATTTTGATGACTAGGATTTGATTGATTGATGATTATTAAATGAATATTATATTCTAAGTACAGACCAACCTGAAGGCTGAAAGCCTCTTCCTGATTCCTCAGGCTGCCAATTATTTCCAGGCGATAAATGGAACTATGGTCCACAGCATCCAGATATAAGATTGTATGTCTCCATTGTCAAACTCAACTCTACCCTAGATACAAGTCATTTTGTAACTTTAGCTAGGTTAATGAATTATACCTGTGTTATCCCTCCTCAGTGAGGCATGCACTCTAAGAGGTATCACCTGGACACCAGGTTTTAACAGAAATCCCAATTAAGTAGAACTTTCCAGGCTGATTGGTGGAAGGGATTTTTTAGTTAGAATGGACTTCATCATGCCTCTAAAAGTTAAAGAGAAAACGATTTGTATAATTTATAGATAATGGACTGATCTAAACATGGATAATCTACTAGTTGCAATAGTTAATTTCGGTACACATAATCATCCCTTTCTAGTTTTCATTAAGATATTCTTTCAGTCTTCAAACTTATCCACTTCTGGAAGCTTGAAAAACAAAAATCTTACTTTGTGATTTCTGATAATTTTCTCCATGTTCCTGCTTTCCTAGGGCTAGCAGAACTCTCTAAGATTGAGCTCAACCACAAACCTCTGTGAATATCTCACGAACAAGTTTTCATAGCATATTATATCAATATAAAATCTGTAAATCTTTTTATCAAGTGCCTTACCATATATTCATTTTCCTTTTCACTTCCCTTAGCAATGAAGCTGATAAACAAAACAAAATAAAAATAAATATCTTCCATATACTTGTTTTATTATTCACCCAGGTTGTGTTAGTAGCTACGTGAAATGCTTATTCTTCTTTTTTTTTGTTTGCATTTATTTTCCTTATCTTTAGATTCCGTTGATGGTGCTGTTGGGATTTTGGTTCATATATGGCTTTTTCCCATTATCGTCCTCATCTCTATCTTAAGTCCTCGAAGGTGACCTTATCCTGGCAGAGGCTATAAAAGATTCACCAGGCACTGGCATGAAGAAAGAGTCTTTGTAAATGGACATTGAACAAACAAACTACCAAAGATTCCTCCACTGACTACTGACTCAAAAACAAAATAATAAAAACAAATTTTTTTAAGCACTGGAGATAAAAAGACATCATGGAAGTATAACTTATTCCAAACTAAACATAAAAGATATTCTTGACCTGAGTAGAGAAGAGACCTTCAGGTGCTTTTGTGGCTAAAAAAGATTACAGCGTCATCTGGTTGAACTCTGGAAAAAAAAAAAAAAAACGAAAAAAAGAAAAAAAAAAAGAGCTATAGAAATCCTTGTCAAAGCACAAAGTCATGGCTGGTTTTGTTTCAAATGAATAGTTTGCTTGTTACCATGGAAACCTAATGGCCTGCCAACAAAAACCTCACTGTAAACAGGGTACGTGAAGAGCTGGCATTTATTTTCCTTTCGAGAAGGTTTTCATAGAGAATTAAATAAATGTAGGCCCTTTTACCTTTGGCTGTTACCCTTCCTTGAAAATAACCCGAACTCAGAATTATTTAAAGCATTCATGTTTCTCCCCACCTTATCCCCATCCCACATTTATTATTATTATTTTTCTCCCATGGCTAAGCTAGATAACTGTATGCTGTCTCTTTTTGCATGCACTACTATCCAGGATGGTAAACCTGGGCTTACATATTACACAGGCTTATCGGAGTTTGCTTGCGGCCACTTGAACACCCAAACTACGTCATCTGTTCCAATGAAGAAACCAAACCACCATCTTTTATAAATTGCCATGGAAACCAAGTGCCTTCAATGAAACAAGCCTGAATAATTTTCAACTCAGAAGCTTGCACTGCTAAGAGTGGTTTGTGTAAAACTATTTTATAAACAAACTACAGAGCCTAAATGTGCAAATTACAGGCAAGACAACAAAGCCGCTTCTGAAGAAGAAAGGACCGAAGCTGCTGCGTAAGCCCATGCAGACAAGATATTTGTTGTTTAACCTCCTAGACAGCCATGGCCTTTCGGCTTATTGTCCATTAGAAAATTACTTCCATTGAGACCAGACATGGAGCAACACTGTTTTTCTTCCAGGTTATTAAATGGGTCAACCAGAGCAAAAGGTTATTAAGAATACTTAGTGCAGAAAGTGGTAGAACACAAAAGTGATTTTTTTTACTCTAACCTCCATTTGAAATGAAATTGGCCCTAGCTTTAGAGGGAACAAGAAAATGTTTGGGATTGCAGTGCATACTAACTCTACAGTGGAACTGGGCCTGAAAAATCTGGCTTTATTCTAAACTCTGAGGGTAATATGCCTCTGCCCTTTAGTCAGACTCTGTGCAAATTGTGAAATATTATTTTATTATTTTACCAAGATTAAAAAACACTTTTACAAAAAAACAAAAACCTGTAAAAATGATTTTGAGCTACCTGAGGACAAATCATATCTTTAACCAGCCAGTTTTCCAATGCATTGTAAATTTCACTTAAACCTGTTGGTTATGAAAATTTGAAGATCCTTTTCCTTAAATTATCTCAGCTTTTAACTTCATTTAAAAAGACTTTTGTCTAAGAAGAATATTATTATTATATGTTCTCTCAACACCCCAGGATTTAAAAAAACCTGCTTATGCAAGTAATTGGAATATAAGTATTAAATTATAACATTTGCGAGTATTAATATAAAAAGCACAACAAAATGTAGTGGAAAACGACAAAGCTTGATTTTTTAAAACAATTCTGTAGAAATGTTTGTGCAAATTCAGTAATTCAACTTAAAATATAATTTTACAGCTTATGTTCAATAAAGCCTCTTTCCAGGTAAGGTATGACAAGCAGTATGTGTGTTTGTTGAGAAATATTCACTTATCACTAAAATGAAATTAGTTATACAATTTATTGGTTACCATGGGATAAATCTTCAGTGTTCCACATACCTTAATGTCTGCAGAAGAAATTTTAATAGGAACTCCCTGATGCACTCTCCTATATTTGTAATACATGCAAAAAGCAGTTAAACCTTTGAAAGTTAAATATGAAATATATATGAACCTGGAATTTAATGTCTATTTTCAGTCAGTTCAAAAGGGGACCAGTTTGAATATTTAGGTAATGATGGAATTGATCTGAACCAAGCCCTTTAAATTAAACATAATAAACAAATGAGTTTCATAACTTATTTGAATGAATTAGGCATATTAAAATTTTTTCAGAGTTTCACAGTAACCTAAACACTTTATCAGACCAAAGAGATTCAAGTACACGATATCTGGGGCATTTCTTTTACTTTTTACAAAATTTCTCTTCATCTTGACTTCCATTTTGTGGCAACTAGCCCCTTTTCTCCACTATCTCTTATCAGTAGGTAAGATATCTCCACTATCTCTTATTTTAAAAAAAAAAAAAAAAAATCCTTTTTAATTGATTTTCTGTACTCTCATTCATGATAGTAGCAATGAAAATGTTTGAGATCTAAAAGGAGACTCAACTCATTGCCTCTCCCTCCCTTGATCTTTAAATTGATTTGAGTGAGGCTTTTGCAAAAAAATAAGAATTAAATAAAAAAAGACTATTTTCAGAATATTTGAATATACATGTGTCCTTTTTCAGTAAACAATCAAATGTCCTATTATCCTAAGTAATCCTGCACAAAGAAACTACTGTAAGAAAAAGTTTCAATCCTCCTACTAAGCATTTATAAAATACTAAAATCTTTCCTACCATCTCAAACAGTAAGAATACACAATGCTTCAGAAGTTGATGAGAACTGGCTGGTACTTCACAAATTAATTTTGATTAAATTTTTTAAAAATTGCAGATGAATGTGAAGAACAAAGGGGCAATCAGAAGAAGTGCAAAGCAATCAGGCTTATTGAGATGGTAATAAAATGTATATCTCAAATGGGTTCTGGATCATTCACGTAAACCAACAAACAATTTGAATCAACATTTTTCACTACAGATCATATGTTCAGTTGCTTTAATTGAAAGTACATGGATAAAATGCAGAAATTTTAAAAGACTGGAACAAGTGAAATGTAAATTTTGTTAAGTAACCTCTTCTTTAATGTTAGTAAAAATAATGAAACTTTTAAAACACCCATTTAGCAACTGCCTTCCTTTTCCTAATACTTTTTGTATTTATTATGAACTGGACTCACCAACATATTTTTCCTTTTCCATTTTGATAACATATTTAAAGTGTAATTGATGCCAATATTTTTTGTTCTTTTATAGAGAGGCACCAGGCAATGGAGTTTTTAATGTTCTGGAAGAAAGAATATACCATGTAATCTCTTATTGCCAGTAATTGATCCCAATTTTAATTTGGAGTATTATTCTATTTCATGGGTTCAAGAATGCTTGTCTCTCTCCATATTAACATCTCTGCAATTGGGCCCATTTTAACTGCAATTGGCAGCATTTCTTTGTAGTGATATGTGAAATGCATCATAGATATAATGAAATTCACTGAAGTCACTAACATTGCCAGAAGTGCCAAACAATGCCTAATGTTACTACTTTTCAACAAACCCTAAAGTGAAAAAAAAAAACACCCAACCATATTTGTAAGGTTTACATCAAATGCTCACTGACTATGCAGTATTTAAAAATAATGTAATTTTTATTTTGACCATTTAAAAAATCTGAGTCCTCTCTTTAAGTACATTATATATATACCTAGGTTCACTCTTTTTTTTTCTTTTTCCTGCTACGTGTTTTTTAATTCCACCACAAATCATAATATACCCCTGTTTAAAATGTTTCTTCCTTCAATGTTATTCACAGTACTTTGTCACAAGTTTGGCCTGTCATTAATTTTTCTTAAAGAGATTTGAAAGATGCATGGTGCACCACAATGTCATGCAATAGGCTAAACTAAAGAGGAATTTCATTTCACACATAACGCAGAATTGACTTCGGCATGGCAATGAATTATGATAATTATAACATTGAGAATTACAACCCAGCTAGTCAGTTACATCATGTAATAGAGTAAAAACAATTCCATTCTTTTGTATTTTAAAATATGATGAAATACAAATTACAACTGTATTAACTTTTCACCAAACATGCATTTTTATTTTAAAAACTTTATAATAAACATATGTCAATAAAATGTGTAACTCGAAGAACAATTAATTCATTTAGTTATAAAGACTGTATGAACCTGACTGTGTTGTTTTTCATGATCGATTTTTCTTTGCTCTGATTAGTGATTTGAAAGATGGTGATGGAATAATCTGATTTTTATAGACTGATTTCCAAGTATTCTTGTGAATGCATATTATTTACCACAATACTTTTTTTTTTTTTTTTAATGTGCCTTTCAAAGATCAGGGCCAATCAACAGACATTTAAACTGGAAAAATTTTACCCCAAATTAATTTGCTTCTTGGTTGATGACTACTTTTTACTAATTGCTTCATCTGTGTCTCACCAAAGCAGAAGGTACACTCTTCTTGCAACTGGGTAGTTGATGTCAATGAGGAGTTATTGCATTTTCTGTGAAAACAATAAAATCATAGGGTTCACTCCCAAGCTATTTCCTTTCCTATAATGTTCCCTTTGTGACTAATCAGTTTATTAGTTTTCTTAGTGCTTATTTTTAAAAAGCAATGTCTGGCATTTTCTACTTCTATGTAGGAGAAAAGCTACCACAGAATGATCGGAATTTTTTTCAAATCTAATATAAAACGTTCTTTGCCGAATATGCATAATATTTATCAGTAAACATGTATGTTGTTATTACACAGAAAAAGAAAGACTAAAGACTTGAAATCTTTATGTGAACTATGTCAGTTCTGAATCAATCCATATGTTCATGTCTGCTTAGAAAAATAAGCGAGGCTTAGAGAGGGAGAAATATTCCATATATTTGTATATGGATGACTTTATTAACATATTAATTTAAAGCTTAATAAATTAAGAGTGGTGATATCACTACCCTGAACGTACATTGAACATATTGAAATTAGGGAACTGGAATTCAAAATGTTGAGTAGGGCAGAGGTTAAACACTGGGTAGAAACTGAAATAGTTTTCTCGAGGAAATATTTACAACTGATTGAATTTAGTTTCAATTGTACTAATTTTCCATGAGTTGAGCTAAAATGTATTCTTATTTTTCAATAAAACAATGGGAAATTCTATAAAATAGGGATTAGCTTGTTAGTTTCAGTTTGTTTTTGTATGGCTCTTAATTGTTGTCCTGGGTTTCCAGGATGTCATTTTTATTTCTTGAGTTTCATCAATATATTTAAATGTGTAAGTTTAATCAAATATACATTGTATTAAATTTATATTGAATATTAGTTTCATTTCAAATCTCAAAGTTTAGATTTAATTTCATTTTCCTTTTGATATTTTCCTCCTGCTAAATAGTTTCAGATAGCTGTATGTTATTTTCCCTTGGATTTTTTTTTCAATAAATGAAATTATGTTAAATACTCTATTAGTGTTTTGGGGAAATTTCTACTGTCAATAGCACTTAAGTTAGAAACAAAAAGATATTTAGAAGAGCAATTATGTTTGCAATTTAAGATAAAAATGCCATCATTTCTCTCACTTTTGAAAAGCTTTTATAGACTCAACACTGCAGTGAGCACAATTAGCCCATTAAGATATGTGTGGATTTTTACATCCTTTCTAAGGGATCATTTATAAGATTGTGTTAAACAAGCAGGCACTAAAATCTTCCTGAATTAATGTGATTTAAGAATTATAACTCAGTTTAGTAACTCTGGGCTTCTGTATGATAGGTGAAATAATTGTGGTTTAATGGTGCTAATGTTATTCAGGAAGATAGTTTTAATCACATATTTCATGGGGACACTAGGCTAAATGTGA
Source organism: Macaca thibetana thibetana (assembly GCF_024542745.1). Classification (NCBI taxonomy): domain Eukaryota; kingdom Metazoa; phylum Chordata; class Mammalia; order Primates; family Cercopithecidae; genus Macaca; species Macaca thibetana. The sequence continues at coordinate 60,788,369 of NC_065584.1, forward strand.
GTTTTCTGGGAGAAACAAATAATGTTGCTTGACAATGATTGAATGAACCAAAGCATAAAGAGAATTCTAAAAATTAACTTGCGTATCATTGTTTCCCTACTGACATTTTAGCTTAATTTTATCTTTATTTTTGGTATTACATATCTAAATAAATCTAACAAATTTTGGAAATGCAGGTACAATTAACATTAACAGACTCATTGACAGTGTTCAAAAGTCAACCCCCCAACTGCTTTCTAACTGTGCGTTAATTACTGTTTATTTTTCATATGCTTTTTTAGTTGAATTAAGGATCTTACCTATATTTGTATTCCTGGTAGTCTTTAGTTGTCTACATACTTGCTTCCCCAATGAAACTGTAACCTCTTCCATCGCAAGGATGTGTCATTCACATCTTCAGTAGTCTCTATTGAACCTAGGTAAATTGTAAGTCAGGGTTCTATGGAGACTACTGAATTAATGATTATTGAAATAATTTATGATTTAGAGTCATATTTAGACCAGAATTTTTTCATTTAACCTAAAAATAAGCAGCAACTTCATCTTTCACTAATGAGATCAATGTAATTTCATAGACAGAAGAGATCTCCTGTATATTGAGAAAAAATTAGAAGCCAACTGAAGAAACAGTTTAACCATTTGCAACATAATTTACTAGCACTTCTTACTTTTACAGAAAACAATCGTATTTCTTAATAAAAGAGCAAATGTCAATGTTTCTGCAAAGAAAATCATTGTATATTTAAACTAAGGAAAATTAGATGAATTCTGTATATTTTGTGTTAGATATCATAATTATACATGAAAATAATACTTTAGGGAATCTCTATAACTAAAATGTATTAATTATAGAATATTATGCTTCATTTTACATGAGTAGGATTATATAAGCTCCAACTAAATTCAAAGTCTTAGCTCCTTTCTAGTGTTCGTTGCAGTATATATTTCTTGGGATCTAAACTTGAAGTGTAGTATACTCAGACATGCAAATATTTTTCAGAGTTGTATGATAATTTGAATTGTAAAACAAAATTTTTAAATTAAGACTATTTTGGGATAATAGTTCATGCAGCAGAAACTAGATCTTATGAATGGAACAAAATAATAAGAAACAAATTATTTTTCAAAATTGGAAACAGCCTTGAATAGAGAGGACTATTAATTTTTATTATTTTAACTTGTTTCTGCCTTGAATTACATTTTTTTTTTTTTTTTTTTTTTTTTGAGACAGAGTCTCGCTCTGTTGCCCAGGCTGGAGTGCAGTGGCCGGATCTCAGCTCACTGCAAGCTCCGCCTCCCGGGTTTACGCCATTCTCCTGCCTCAGCCTCCCGAGTAGCTGGGACTACAGGCGCCCGCCACCTCGCCCGGCTAGTTTTTTGTATTTTTTAGTAGAGACGGGGTTTCACCGTGTTAGCCAGGATGGTCTGGATCTCCTGACCTCGTGATCCACCCGTCTCGGCCTCCCAAAGTGCTGGGATTACAGGCTTGAGCCACCGCGCCCGGCCTTGAATTACATTTTTTAATTTTCAAAACTAACACAATTTAACAGGTTGATGAGTCCAAAATATAAGGATTGTATGGTGCTAATATATGGCAGCCAAATAATAATTATTAAGTAAATGAAAAATAAGTAATACAATGTCTGTTTGGAATTTTTAATGAAAGAAACATACATCTTTCTTTTTTCAGATTTTGATAGTATCTTGTACAAGACTGAGATTTCGAATGTATCCAAAAGGCTTTTCCAATACAGTCGTATCTGGGCATGCTAGAAGGGTACCCATTCTGAATCAATCCCCCCACTACAGAATATGATGCAATTATTCTGCAATTTCTCACTCAGTTATCCATTCCTTCATCCTTAGCGTTACTTTTTTCCATTTAGTCTTCTTTTAAACTACAAATACTTTCATAAGACAAAGATATTAGTTCCTAATAATATGGGGCACATTTTATCAGATCAAAATCTTCCAATAACTAGAATAATAGACTGAGAAAACTTACCAGGAAGGACTAGGAAAAAGAAGGAGAAGCATGCTAAAAGAAGATGTATAGGACTTGAAAGACTACATTCATTTCATAATTTTCCTGAGAGTAGGTTCAGGTCGCATACCCAATGCAGAAAATGTAGATAGAATGAGAAGAATGTCCACCTGTCAGATATATGCAGCGGATCAAAGAACAGACTTGTAGAGTTTATAGAACAGAATCACAGACAATGAAGTCACAGAGATGGGAAAATATGAATAGGTATGGATAATGTAGTTTAAAATGAAGTTAGTTAAATGAGTGCTCACATCAGTACAAGAGAGACAAAAGGAAAATTTTGTAATCAAATGCATTTGGTAGAGACAGAATCTAGAAAGTGAAAATAAAGTATTCAAGTAAGTTTGAAAAGGAGTTGCAATAAACACATTTGCAAATATTTTACCGCATGATCTTCTTGCTTTCTCTTCTTTCCTTTTCAGTGACTATTTACAACTTGACTTCTCTGTCCACTTTCTCCTTACTGTATTATGTGAAGTCGCATTATGTAGGTTAGTTTAGAGTAAATTTTACTTTAAGACGTATTTCAACAAGCAAGTTCCTGTCTCAGAGTGCTTCTGCTCACACTTTTACTTTAGCGCTTTCTCATTAAGTAATTTTAATCAACTTATTTAATGTTCCTACAACTCAGCTTTTTTCTCCTGTAAAATAGGGATAATAGCAAGAGTAATAATATGGTATCTCACAGGATTCATGGGAGGCTCAAATAAGATAATCTGTGAAAAGCACTTAAATAATTTCCTAGAGCATAGCAAGCAATAAAGAGCACTCTTTATTGATATGCTTCCTATTATTAAAGAAAGAAAAAGAATATTGAAAATCATGATGTCTGTTACAATGCGCATGTGCCAAGTTTGGAAATGAGCATCATCAAGTGATTTCTACTTTCTCTAATAATCTTACTTCAAGCCCATGCTTACACTTACACTCATACACACACAGCATTTACATAACGATTTATCATTTTCAAAGTGTTCTGAAACTCATTATTTTATCTGTTCATGGGTTAGTAACTTACACACAGTATATGTGATTCTACATATGATGGAAGACTTAAGATTTTTTTTTTTCCAGAACTCTGACTCTTACGGCATGTAGAAGGGCACCCTTTCATGTGTGACCCCGGAGCGAAAAACAAACAAACAAACAAAAACAGTGCTTAATAAGCAATGTCTCTTGTATTTTAATATCCAGTGAACCTGCATACATTAACACATCTAAAGCAACATTATTTTACGTAGCATGAAGAAGAAAAAAAAATCTGTTTTTATTGTGATTACGGGAACCACCAGTTTTACCAGTTAGTCCTATTTCAGAGATGTTAAAGTGTTCTTAAAAATTAAACATTAACTGGCCGGGCGCGGCAGCTCACGCCTGTAATCCTAGATCTTTGGGAGGTCGAGATGGGTGGATCACCTGAGGTCAGGAGTTCAAGACCAACCTGGCCAATATGGTGAAACCCCGTCTCTACTAAAAATACAAAAATTGGCTGGATGTAGTGGCAGGCACCTGTAGTCCCAGCTATTTAGAAGGCTGAGGCAGGAGAATCGCTTGAACCCAGGAGGTGGAGGTTGCAGTAAGCTGAGATTGTACCATTGCACTCCAGCCTGGGCAACAGAGCAAAAACTCCTTCTCAAATAAATAAATAAATAAATAAATAAATAAATAACATTAAAATTGATAAAATATGGTATCATTTATAATTATTCCAGATACTTCATTCGAGCCTCATAGAAAACCTGCTTTGTGTATTAGAATGCAGCCAGATTGGGACTTTAATGTTAATCAAAACCTCCTAGGATGGTTGTTGACAATTCAGATTCCAAGGTTTTGGCACTAGAAGTTTAGAGTCAATAGAGATGCAGGAAGGGAGAGGGCCTAGGTTTTAAACAAGCTGCTTAAATAATTCTGATGTATATGATCAAAAAATCAGAATTTGGTAAACATTGGTGTAGTGGAAAGAACATACATTCAAATCCGGATTTCACCATTAGTCGCTGTGTGACTTTATGTAGATGGTTTAAATTATCTGTTACTTAGTGTCTCTTGGACACATCGTAGAACAGTCTGGAGCCAGACTGCCTGTATTCTTCCTTATACAATTTCCCTCCATTCCTTCAGGTGTAAAAGGGGGTAGTATGTTGTCTAATTTATGAGCTAATATATGTAAAACACTTAGAACATTACTGGTAAATAAGAAGTGCTACATAAGTGTTTACTCACCTGTAAAAAAAGGCACAGCAATAATAATACCCATCTCATAATGCCATGATGATTAAATGAGGTAATGCATATCAGGTGTAATATTTAGCAAAGAAACCATTTTGGATTTTTTTCCCAAAATAATGGCTTAATGCAGTAATCTATCTTCTAAATAGTTTTAAATTTTTGTTCATGAATAACCCTTTTTTTAACCTTGTTTTATCTTGAGGATAGACAAGGAAGAATTTTCCACGACATTTTAATGATGCAAATATTTTCATATTGTTATGTAACTGACATAAACTATATTAGCCCTCAAATGAAGTAAGTTCTCTGGTATTACTTTCTAATATAAATGACTTTTGAATAATCATGCTTATTTTAGAATGTAAAAGTTAGAAAAATTAGACATGTATTAGTGAATAAGCACAAGTTTGGCATTCTTCAAAAGTTAATCATTAATATTTATATATGTACATATATTATAGACAGAAATGTTGCTAATTTGTAAAAATTTAACCTTTTATTTTGACATAGATTTACATGCAGTTGTAAGAGATAACACAGAGGTTTCATATACACTTTACCCATTTTCCCCCAATGATAACTTTTAAAACTGTAGTACAATATCACAAACACATTGACATTGATACAATCCACTAATCTTGTTCCCCAGGTTTATTTGTGCTTGCGTGTAAGTGTGTATTTAATTCTGTGTATTTTAAACACATCCGTAGGTTCATTATCCATCACCACAGTCAATACACAACAGTTCAACCACCACAAGGATTGCTTTAGTGTTGCCTTTTGACAATACATCTCCCTTCAGCCAGCCAATTCTATACCACTGGCAACAATTAATCTGTTCTCCATTTCTACAGTTTTGTCAATTCAAGAATGTTACATAAATGTATCATACACTACGTAAATATTGGGGAGTTGCTTTTTTCAGCCTAATTTCCTGGAGATTTATCCAAGTTGTGGTATGTATCAATAGATTGTGCCTTTTTATTGCTGAGTAATATTATGTAGTATGCACGTACTACATTTTGTGTAACCATTTACCCATTGAAGGACATCTGGATTGTTTCCAGTGCAGGGCTATTATAAATAAAGCTGCTATGAACATTCATGTACACATTTTTGTGTGAACTTAGATTTCCATTACTCTGAGATAAATGTCCAGGACTATAATGGCATGCAACATAGTAGTTGCATGTTTAGTTGTATAAGAAACTGCCAAATTGCTTTCCAGAGTAAGTATATCATTTTGCATTTCTGCCAACGATGTATGAGTGATCAAATTTCTGTACATTCTCACCAACATATGTTATTGTCACTGTTTTGTTTTTGTTTTAACTATTCTGATAGGTGTATAGTAATATCTCATTGCAATTTTAGTTTGCATTTTCCTAAAGGCTAATAAAGTTGAACATCTTTTCATTTGCCATCTGAATATCCTCTTCTGTGAAATGTCTAACCATGTCCTTTGTTTGTTTTATAATTGCATTTTTAAATTGTTTAGTTTTGAGAGCTCTTTTTATATTCAACATCAAAGTCATTTGCCAGAAATGTGTTGTTCAGATATTTTCTCCCTGCCTGCACCTTGTCTTATCCTTTTCACATGGTATTTTGCAGAGAGAAAGTTTTTAGTTTTGATAAGGTCCAAATTATTTATTTTTCCTTTATGGATTGCGTTTTTTTGATGTAAAGTCTAAGGATGCTTTGTCTAGGCTTAACTACTAAATATTTTCTTCCCGTTGTAATTTTCAAATCAATGTTGCCCTTATCTTAAAATAGAAAATAAAACAAATTTTTAGACTTGTATTATGTTAGGTACATTTATTTTAGCTCAAAGTACTGGCTTTTTTCATAGCAATGATGAAATATGTAAAATTATCAAATGTGGTCAAAAGTTAGATATTTTAAGTATTAAATCTAAATTTAGAAGGTAACATTTAAAGTTAATTATATATTATCTGACATTCCATAGAAACATTCGTTTAAGAAGAAGAAAGTTGCCTCTCTTTATCCCAAAACATACCCACAGATTATAACCTTGAATTTTTTGAAGTACCCTTTAATATCACTATAGGAATTATATCATGTAAAAAATCAGACAGTCATACAAATAATTATGTACAAGGATATTGTGGTAGTTTATAATGTTGAAAGAAATGGAAACGATCTAATTGCCCATCAGAAAGGGAGCATGACATAAAGCATGTGTGCTCTTATATCTACTCCAGCTTTAATAGCACAGTGCATCCTGAGGACAGCTGACTGCATGAGAGATTTTTTCAGGAACCAGGACCTATCCATGATTGTGATTCAAAAGTGTCAGACATTTACCACCACCACAACCAGACACTCTCCTGTTTCCCCACCCTGCACCACAGCCTTGGATCAACTCCTCAGATTTCCATCCCTGAGAGAGAATAGCTCTGAGGAGCCTGTTTTATAGACACCCAGAGTTCTCCAGTGAGACCAAGTTTATTACTCACCATGGTCCCTGGATCAAGAGCAATCCTTTATTGGTTGTCTTAACTCACTTTCTCGTTTCCTCCCATCTCAAAATTTACTGGCATCACCATCCAGATAAAATACTGCATTGAAAGAACAATGATTTATTTGTAGAATAGAGAAGCAAGAATCTGTTTAAGAAAATGGGCTCAAACTTAACATCGGATATATGTATTAACATATAAATATGCCCACTATATATTGTTTAGCTAAAAAATACATAAAGTTATATGTCATCTGATACATTTATAAAAACATGTATACCCTAAACTGCTAGGATTCTTCCTGCCTGGTAGATATAGTGAAGCAGTTTCATTTTTTATTCATTTTCTATTCTGGGTTCCTTTTTTTTTCCCCCCTACATTGAACATATGTTAGTTTTGTTGTCTTAAAAAAGGAAGGAAAACACCTGATGAGAGAAAAGGAAGAAAATTGTTCAGTGCAAGGAAAGGTTTTCTTTGGAGTTTTTATTTTTCAAAAGTGAATCTTTTCTAGATTTGGCCTAGGAAATAGCGCTTTAGGCATTCTACAAGGGAAGTATAATACAGTAAGGAGAACCACATCTGCCTAATGAAGTCCTAGGGATGTGCTGGGATACAGAAAACAGGATAATTATCAAAGGCAAATATCACTTAATGGTGCACATTGGCAGAGGAAATCAAATAGGTTGAAAAGCCAAATTATGCTCTACTTGGTGAAGCATACTTAATTCAAAGTTTAGACTGGGAATATTAGTTGGAAGAAAAGAAAAAATCTTGATTGTGAGTTCATGAAAACTATAATATGTGCATTAATGATTGGTAACAATGACGAGTTTAAATGCCAGAAGAAACATGTAGAATTTCTGTGTTAGAATATAATGGACATGTGCTTAAGACTTTCCCACTTTTATCCCTTCTTTCCAGTACACTAATTATTTGTTGATCTCAGTTATAGTCTCTCAATTGTATTTATTTGTTCTGGAAAATAGTACACTGCATATGAAAGTAATCGCCATCACAGTGAATGCATTTCTTTTCATCTCACTGGCCTGGCTAGCTCTGTTGATTTGGGCATGTGGTAATGAGGCCAGTGCTGTAGATTCAAACCCCATCCTAATTAGCTATACATGGAGAGATGAACTCCATGGAAAAACCTGCTACTCTTGGCCAAACATCGGACCAATGCTTATTCTCAGTCAGAAATGGGACTAAGATTGTGCAGCTAAATTGATGGTTTTCATTACCGTTATTGAATAAAAATATCAAAACTTTGTTTTTCACTGGTGTATTAATACCCTATGCTTCTCCAGTATTCCCCTTGTCTGGAATGGCAGCAACAGTCACTAAAATTTAAGGCAGAAAACTGGGAATCAACCTTGATACCTCCACATTCTTCATTCCCTCTATTCAATCAACCATCACATCTATTTGTTTTGCCTCCTGAATATATTTCAAATCTATCTTGTCATGTCTAATGTCACTACCCCAGACTAGGTTACCATGTACTCTTGCTAGGATATTGCAATAACTTCTTCTTGTAGACCTTTACAACCAATCCTGCCATCTCTAGTCATTCTCTGTTATACCTTATGTGATTGTCTTAAAATGCAAATACTATACACATTCTCCTCCTTAAAGCCTTTTAAAATCTTCCCATTGCTCACCAAATAAAGATGAATTCCTTAAAGTAGGACATAAAGCCTGTATGACCTGGTTTCTTCTCACCAATCCAGCCTTATATCTCCCGTTTGGTGGGCACTTGGTACTCCCCAGGACATATCATATTTCATAATCTATCATCAGATTTAAATAAAGAAATGAATGATTATCCTACCACCTTCACTCACGTTGCTTCAGAACTTTTTTTTTTTTTTTTAGTTTCCCTAGTGCCACCTCCATACTTAGGGTTGTGTCTGCTTTTGTTTTGTCTCCTAATGCTCTAAACCCCTCTTCCTTTGTCCAGTTCATTCCTGGTCTCAGCTTATACATGCAAACCTCTGAAAATCCTTTCTTTATTATTTAGGCCAAATAGGTTTTTTTCTATTATATTTACCCTTTGCCTTAGAACATTCCTCAAAAGTTTAATGAATATTTGTGTGTTTTATTATTGTCAGTTAATTATCAGCTTATTACACTGTAAGCTCTAGGAAGCCAGAGGAAATATGCTTGTTTTGCTTACCTTTAAAAAAATTCATAGGAGGGTTTCGAATATTTGTTAAAAGACAATGAATGACTATATTTCCCCTCTATTGATCCCTTAGAAGCCAAGTCCAAAGATTTCCCCAAAGATTCATTCTCTTCAGTTATTTTAGACTGTTCATCACACTTTTTAATTTTGAAATTAAAACATGTTGGTGTTACTATGTTTGCTGGTTTTTCTTAGTTGTTTTGAGTACTATCTATTGCTTCACATAGCACCTATTTCTTCTTTTATCTTCAACTGTGGTTATTTTCCATAGATCTATGTTCATCCCACCCATTACAAGAACTATATCTCAATAGATAATATCCAAACTGACTTCAATCTCCCAGACTACATTTGTTACATAGATTCAAAATTTATGATGAATCATATACGCTACAGTCCAAATCAGAAACCAGTTTCCTCTTCATCACTAAAAAACGTTTTTTCTCCTAAATTGTGATATTCTTCTGAATTCTCTATCTTGGTTAATTTGGTCACCATTATGCTCCCATTTTTCCAGTCAACTATGTTCAAGTATATTCAAAACCCATAGAATCATCTTTGCCTCCATATGTTGTATCCAAAACTTAATCAATATTGCTTCCTTATTCTGTCATCTCTAACCCTTTTAAAATTTCATTCTGCTTTCAGAGAAATTCAGACAGAACCTGTCTTGACATTGTAACAGCATACTAACTCATGTCATTACCCTTGTACCCGAGATTCATCATCACAACCGTGTGAAATCTGTCCTCCTAAAGATAGTTTTACTCCTTTACAAGAATGTGGAGCCTCAAATATTTTGGTCCCCTGCTCAGGGATCCTTAGTATCTACCTATTGTATGCTGACTGAGGTACAACTCCTAAGTGAGTACCCACAATTTTTCTTAAATGTTTATAATATATCTTGCCAGATTACTATGCATTGAAATTTTCCTGAAAAGCATACTCTCCACTGAACATATTCACACTTTCTAAATTCTTTAAGCTTTATCTTACTATTCCACTTGACTTAAGTGACTTCTAGCTTATGATCTTGATGTAGGAGTCCTACTCATTCTTGAACATTCGTGTCAAATGCTACTTTTTATTCTGATAACCTTCTTGAACTCCATAACACATTTTGGCAGCTCTTTTATGAATACTTTGCTTTATATCATAACTATTAGGTCCTTGTCTTATTTCCTTAATGGAGACTGTAAGCTCCTTGAGAGCAGGTATTATTTCTTATTAGTTTTATGTTCCCAGTCATGCAATTTCAAAGATTGGCATATACCAGGTGCTCAATTAATATTTGTTGAATTAAACTAAATATATAGGAAACCAGACTAATAAAAATGTACATATATAGAAAAGATTCAAGAAATCATTAAAATTTGTACATCAGAATGTATAGAATAAAGACTTTATTGTTCCTGCTGTATCATTTGTTTTATTATAAGATTTAATATTATTAATGCTTATAGGATTTGTCTTCAAATTATCTAATAAAACCTTAATGTGATATTCCCAAATGTTCTGTGAAATAGTCAGAATAAATAATAGAATATTCATTCTAAAGATCAGCAAACCGGAGTAAGAGATTTTATAACAGACCTACTAAGACCCCAAAACGTGATGCGCATAGAACTAAAACCAGGGTCTTTTAACATTCATCACCATTTTACACTGTCTCATAATCCGAGTAATATTTATTTGCAAATATAAAATGAATTAATGTATCAATGGTGTTTGATAGTTTAATTTTTTTATCTAAAGGCATAATATATGTAAACATATTCTGAATATTCTTAAAGATGAAGGGAAGACTGATAAAACTAATGCAAAAACAAGAAATGGCAATAATTAGAATTTATTAGTTATTTATAATTATATAGGCACACATGCATAAAATTAGGAATACATGTTTATGCATATACATATATGTATGTGTATATGAATATATATGCACACACAATTTGTTGTAAATGTATGTAGATAGATCAGCACATATACATATATAGCTTATGACTGAAAATTCTAGGTACATAATTATTTCTCCCAAACATCTTATAATTTAGAATAAATGTTGTGAGAATTATCTCTCAGAAGCTAAACTAATTTCTTGACGAGGGATCATGAATCTGTATATAATATAGAAATTCAAAGGGGAAAAAATTGGAAAATATTTACATTCTTCTCAAAATTTGACCATGTTCATTCTAGTTTGAAATTATCTGTAATGTATCAGCATAAACTAAGGTTCATATAACTGCAGCCACTTGAATTATTTTAGTGTTATTTGTACACAGCAGTCTTCACATGAATAAGTCAGATTCAAATCCCCTTGTGACACTTTGCATTTTGGATTCAGAGTCATGTTGAAAATTGTACAAGGAAGACATGGTGTTTAAACTTCAATAGTCTTCTTCATTCATCCTTAGCATTGAATACAGGCTCAAGGGAAGAACTGGAATTTCCATGGTAATAATATGAAATGTTTTCATATCAAAAACATATAAAAGACTTTTCTGACACACTAAGTACTTGGTGTGACTAAGAGATTTAAGTGCAAGTGCACTGATATTGCTAAAGAAATGACATGACTTAGTTGTAAGGAAAATCTATTTGTAATTTCCCTTCACCCCGTTTGTCAAGAAGTACTATGACTGTTTCCAATTGGCTATAAATATTAAGAAGGAATTTCTAGACTGTTAATTCTATGCTGAAACTGAGTAGAGATAAACTTCATAAAGGCAGAATTCAAGTAAGGAAGTCAAATAAACAGGATTAATGTTTTTATTTATAATGAATACGCAAAGGAGAAGGTCATGCCTCTTCTGAAAAGATTTCCCAGTATAGCTACTGCTAATTTCTTTGAATAAATTTATTTTCTGTCCCAAAGAATAAGCCTAGAAAAATAACAATTTTGCAACTTGATAGTATAAGAGCAATGTCCTACATGAAACATAATTTCTGTTAAAAAGGAAAAGTTTGTTCTAAGAAATATTTGCTGACAAAAGGAACATTTAAGTCTTTTAAAAGTAGTTTACATGATATTATTTGTTTTGTTGAATTTCTCTGAGTTTTTTTGTGGGTTTTTTTCCTACATTTGGATTTATATTCTTTTTAATTGTGAGTTGATTGGGTGCTTAGTATTGAGGGAAAGGCAGATGGGTTGCATGTACTAACTAGAGTATAGGCCTTACAACTCAGTCATGCTGGAGTTAGACTATTCTGCTTTCTTTTTACTTCTGAATTCATTTCTTCAAGCATGCATGAATTTCACAGAACTATAGAGTATGCTATTACAAGTTAGGCATGCTGCTTAGAACTTGGAATGCAATGTGAACAAGATGTAGGACACTGCCCATTCTCAAGTTAATATCATCAATTTAAGTGAGCTTTTGTTTTTTTATATTTAAGGCAATCTAGTCTCAGTCTTCTTGGTGGGAAACAGTAATAAATCTTGAATGAAATATTTACGTGCATACTTGCAGTAGCTCTATTCAATTCTCAGTAAAATGTTTCTTAAATATACCCCACCCACCCGGTATTTGTGAATGTTGGATCTACTCTTGGTTTTGCATTGCAACATTAAGGAGAATCACATTGAAAATAAGATGAAGCTCTGCCTCCACAAACTACTCTTAGCCCATGAACCCAGTATCCCTTTATTTGGTGAAACTGCTATAGTGACAAAATATGGTGGTCGTGAATGGAGGGAATGCAGACACTCTGGAGAAAGGATGCTGTGAGGCTCTGTCAAAGTCAGTTGCTCAGAGCCCTCACTTCTCTCAGATCTGATATTTTGCAAAATCATTAGTTAGAGCTATAAGGCAAGTGTATTAAAAATTCTGGGGGTATAACATAAGCAAACTATCTTTTTGTGAGGTTAGCTCTGACCCAAAACCTAAATTTAATTTCAAAAAAGAAATATACTTAGCAGGAGCTTAACAAAATCTGTGATGCTGTGCAGTCAATTGAGAAAGAAGTTATATTTAAAGAGTCTTTGGGTAAATATGCCCATTTCTAAAGAAGCTATTACAAGCCTGACTTTCTTTATCCTTAAGTAAATTAATACTTATCTGATTAGCTATTGCAAGCAAACCTTCCAGGGTTGTGTTGCAAGTATAAAGGAAAAATAACCTAGAAATAACATCATTGGATTTAGAGGACTACCTGTATTTTGTTTCAACCACATTGTGTCCCCAATCTATAGAAATTTCCGCAGATTGAATGATTCTGTAAAGTGACAATTTTCAGTGATATTATAGTTAAAGTTGTTTCATTTTTGTTTAATCAATTTCTAAGTTGTAATAAAATGGTTCTATTCACAAATGTAATGGGCTTTTTTTAAAATGATGGGTTCAAGAATGTATCTGTCTTCCTATTCATTTGATAATAAGAACAACAACAAATCAGTGGCATCTATGAGCCAGGCATTGTTCTATGTGTTAAGAACACAACAGGATAAATGACAAAAATACCTACACTTATGTAGCTTACGTTCTAATAGAAGTATAAACCACCACCTGTGCCACCACAAACAAAACAAAATATACTGCTTTACACGTTGAATTGTGACAAGTGCTATGAATAAAAAATAATAATAAAGCCGGGGAGAAGGAAAGCATTGGAATTTTAAGATGTTGTAAGATGATTTGCTCTTCATAGGTTTAAGAACAGTTTAGGAAATTAACTGAAATGATGTATGACAAAGAAATAAAGAGAAAAAAAGCATTCATTTGTATCAAATGAAATGAATGAAAATTACCTAAAAATAAATCTTTTTTCTTTCTCTCTCCCCTAATAGGAGGAACAGAAAAAATAAAAATCAAGAATTGCACATGTATAGAAATAATTCAAAATCAGATATCTCTCAAACAACTATGCTAGGATTGAAAACAATAACTGATTTTTAATAGAATTTTAAAATATAAAAATTGTGATATTAAAATTCATATGAGGTGTGTTGATTATTGTACATATCTCACTTCTCTTATGCACCATATTTTGTTTTAGAAGATGGATAAAAGGGGCTATTTGCAGGTAAGCTCTCACACTTTCGCTATAAAAAAATTAGAGATGTATTTACCGTCATTTACAACTTCTGATGTGTTAAATACCTTTAGAAAGAAGAAAATTATTACATCAAAAATTGAATTGCTGTCTATAATAAGTAGCGTGAACATTATAGTTAGTATCCAAGCAATTACCTTACATTTAGAACACTTAAATCTTTATAGTTCTGTGTGAGTTACTTGCAAATTAACTCAGTTTTTGTTATATATTGTTTACCAATTCAAAGCTGGGTGTTCAGATTATTTACTTAATCTGACCAATGTTTTCTGATTTTGACTCCTTGTCTCTCTCTCCAAAAGGCACATACATATGAAAAATAAGTTTCATAATTTTAACTCTAATTGATTTCTAAATATAGAGAAGTCAATTGCCTTTATCTTTAAACTTTTCTCCAATCTATATTTCCAGAGAAAACATCCAAAATTTTAGAGTCCAACTCCTATCTTTCTTTGCTTGATTATCTGTCTTGAATCTGATCAGTAAGCAAATTCTACCAATAAGTTCTTCTTCCCATGTCTTTGCATTACTGATTTTATTAATATATCCTTTGCTCTCTTGACTATAAACTTCGCTCATGATATCTTCCTTTCCAAGGTATCTTCTTTTCTTTCTGCACAAATGGCCTTATGCATACATATTCGTTTTCTTAAATTCTAGGTTTTCAATACGCTGTCTTTTGCTGTTTTCCACTAAAATATCTTTATTATTTTATGTTCATGTGGGCTTGTTCCCTCATCACTTATTAGCATGGCTTATATTATTTTGTCTTGCTCTAATTTAATATTATGTTTTATTGATTTGAATCTTGGCAAATGCTGAGCATTTTAGGAAAATAAAGCCCTAGAATTCTTCCTGTCCTCTGAGATGAGTGGACATTGGGGGAGACAGCTATTACTGAAGGGATCAAAGTTCAGTCTAGCAACTCAAAATTTAATCACCCTATCAGACTCAATTTATGTGTTCCCTCTTCCATGATGCACTTCTTAGCTGAGTTAGTTTTGGCTTCCTCAATTTTCCCAAAATATACTCTAACTACCTAATTTGTTTATAAGTACTCTTTAGACATCTGTCTTCTCTCTCACACTGTGAACTCCTTATTTAAATTTATCCCTAGAACAAACAGTGTCAAGCACAAAGCATTTACTAATTAATTGGTTATTAAATTAAATTCCATTGAATTACAGCACAAACAAAGATCCAAATGGCAAGAATGTTAACTTGGGGCTAAGCCCCAACATTTTGAGTCAGGGTTCCTTAAATCTTTCTGTCTAATATTAGCTTCGTGTGGGGCTGAGTTTAGAGTTAGTTGTTTTCGGTTGTAGAAAAAGGAACACTCTAGAGCAGGTATTCTAAGAAATATGAGAAGCTACAAAGTTGGGAAAAATATTGATAATAAAGAAAGAGAAAAAGTAGTTTATAATGTCTTAGAGGAGAGAAGATGTGGAGAGACATGCTATGCATATAGATGATAGAACCCCACAGATTTCTGCTGAGCTACCTTGTAATCACAACCAGAACTACGAGGTCTGCTTTGAGGCAGTCTGTATTCTCAAGTCTTTTGTTTTTCACTGTATGTTTTTCCAAGTGAGGCCCATATTTTTAAATTGTCCTTAACTCAGTACATATTCTTAAAATAAACCATCATCCACATTTTTTAAAGCTCGCCAAATGAAACATGAACATCGTAGTTTGAGAACCATGACCTGAAGGTATTGTCCACAGCTCTTATTGATGAATAAATAGGGCCAGGTACGTGGCTTATACCTGTAATTCAGCAGTTAGGGAGTCTGAGTTGGGAGGATTGCTTGAGCCCAGGAGTTTGAGGCTGCAGTGAGCCACTATTGGACCATTGCACTCCAGCCACGGGGACAGAGCAAGACTCTGTCTCTTAAAAAACAAACAAACAAACACACAAACCAAAAGAGTTAATAGTTAAAAAGTTCAGAAGCATCCAGTCAACCCAGAGAAGCACACACCTGAGGTCTGTGAGGTGCCATTTCAGCCAAGATGACTTAGTAATACTGTGTGACTGACTGACTGAAGACTATTTCTGCAGTGTAGGTTCCTGAAAGGTAGTGAAGATAGATCTCTGGGATTTGTAGCTCCCCAGATCTGGGACATAAGAAGTAGGTGAAGTTTGTAGAGCAAGTTTGCCTCACTTACTGCAACATAGAGCAAGAGGATCCATACAGTGGAATGCAATGTAAAGCCCCCGAGCTGGGGAGGCAAGTGAAAGATGTAGCCCAAGCCAAAATAAATTCCCCATGCCTAGAGAGACTGTTTAAAATTAAGTGTCTTCTCAAGGAAGTTTTTGCCTTTCTTCTCATTGATCCTATAAACTACACAAGAGATTGTTGTAGGACGACTTTCTCCTTGCTTCAGCTAAAAGCTGGGTTCTTATCACACAACCAGGAAAGATTAGGCTCACAGACACATAGAAGGGTGGGAGAAACGGAATTTATTGGGTGAAAAGGTAAAAGGAAAAAACAACACAGCAAAACCAGAGAGGGGTTCCTGTTAACAGGCCCTCATCTCGCAGACTGAATCCCAGGTTCCCATCCTGGAAAAGGAGAGGCCACGCTCCTCCCTACTGCAAAAGGTGCAAACTTACTGTAGCTCCACCCGTTTCTCCCAGTGCACAGGCCGGTGGGGAGTTCCCCAGGGACCCCTTTATACTTGACTGTCTCAAGATAATGACCACCGTAGAAAGGACCACAACTTTATCATCTCCAGTGTGTGGCTGCTTGTGTTACGTATGATTGATCATAAGAATTAGATAAATTGCCACAGACATTGAAAAACAGTCATCTTTCCCTCTTCCTTTTTGTCTCACCCCCGAGAGCAAGGACAGTGGAAAGGCCACTTTGAGAGAAGCACACCAAGTTTACCCACCCTACAATGCATGCTACTGGGGCTTTACTTACCCTGGTAGCGGGGAAGGGGAAGAACATTCAGTAAATACGAATCTACATTTTAAATCTGTAGGATAGAATCGCAGTAACTGAATCACATTGTTGTGATAACCCAAGGTGAATAACAAGTCATGGTATCGGACTAAAATATTCAAAAGTGATCTTGATGCTCAGCAAAAATAATGGTAACAGAACAGAGTGGGTAAGAGTTACAGGTAAAATAAAGCCATTTTATGTTTATACTTGACAGAGACGAAACTCTTCACAGAGTGCAGCAGAAAATTTACAGAAGCAAAGCATAAACAAAGTGGTTTCATTATCTAGCTTATAAGCTGACTCTTGATCTATATCAGTTCATTAAATGACACCAACATGATGGAAGGACACCATATATTTAAGGATAACAGCAATTTCTGAGTGATTTTAAACCTCCAATTAAACACTGCCCTTACGTCAATTCCTCTCAGGATTACAGAGCTTGGTTTACCTCTCGCCAACTAATTAAGAAGTGAAATGCCAAGAAATTAGGATTCCTGAAAACACATGGTGAATTCTGCTGAACTTTTAGAATTGAAACACGGAGGGTGAATTAGATCGTCTGTAACATGTGCTTATGCTTTGGAAAGCGCATCATGTTAAAGATGCTGCTTCTCTGATTGTTACGTTGACAAAGGTGAGCCACACGGCAGTGAGAGATAATGGGTGGCTTTAAATGAGCCATAAAGGAAGTCTATTGACTAAAACTAATTACTTGTTACCCATGGTTGCCTTTGATAACTGAGTAGTCATTTCGTGCAACATAGAAAATTAGAAATATGTGATTATGCCTTCAATTTGGATAAAAACTAACCATTGTTTTCTTAGTAAAAAATTTTGATGCTTAAAGAAAAAAAAATCCTGTAGAGTTTTAAATGTGGCATTCTGCATTGTGGTTGGGAAGGTATAGTATTTCAGCTATTGGAAGGATCTGCCAAATTCCTTCTCATTCTGTGATATCATTTCCTACTAACCTTTAATAAGGTATAACTGACAAATGAAAATTGTATATATTTAAGGTGAACACTATGACTTTTTTATATACATATATTGTAAAACAATTGCCACTATCAATCTAATTAACATATTTGTCACCTTTTGTGTGTGTGTTGAAAAGATTTAAGATCTACTCTCTTAGCAACTTTCAGGCATACATAGTATTATTAACTATAGTCATCATGCCGTCAATTAGGTCTCCAGAACTCTTTCATCCTACATAATTGAAACATTGTACCCTGACACTTCCGTTTCCCTCCATAACATAGAATATATTACTTTTACATGAGGTTTTTCACAGTGGATGCAGTTAAATGTAAAGACAACATGAAAATGTAGCACTGACTTATTTACTAGAGTATAGGTATGTGGCTTCTTTTATTGCATAGAGGAACAAATTTTGCATTTTGAGAAGAAAGAAAATCTTTGGCAGCATCTTCTGAAGTATCCATTATTTAGTATTAGATGGCAAAGGGGTTTATTATAAATTTTAAAGAGGCTATATAATTCTAATGGCCAACCATGTAATTCTTTGGGCACAAATTCTTTTTTCATAATCATTACTAAGATAATCTGAAAGCAAATGTACTACCATCACTGGCAATTACAAGTGCCAAATTATTAAGTGCATTAACAATTTTAGGCTACTGGAGTTGCACTTAATGCACTGGAGTAGCAATTTACTAAATGGACCTAAGTGGCCTGAAAGATCTAATGCACCCCACAAAGGTAAGCACTCAATCACTTCATTACTATTGGATTATCTGTATATTCAGGGATTGCAGGAATGAAAATTATCATTAAAAATGAAAAAGGAAAAAATACACCATAACATAAGCAGTTAGGTATTGCATGTTCTTAAGAAGTTAGAAACTTTAAGAGCCTTTTTGGAATATTAAATGGATTAAGTTTGATGTGACAAATTGTAGTTGACAAAGTTAGTTTTCTCTCAATACTTGAGAGTCAAAGTAAGAACTATCCTGAAATCTTACTGCAAATGCTAAACACCATAATGTGAAGCTGTTCAAAGGAAAAAGGGAAAAAAAACCACCCATACATAAGTAGAGAGCTAATTATTCAAGGTTATTCAATTAACAAGCAAAAAGTATATCTGACCTTATAGATATAATGTTTAATTACATAAGGACATGAAGAACACAAGGGTATAAACATGGTACATACATTGAAAGGTTAAAGAAGTTTTGATTAATTGGTGTATTTTATTTTCATATTTCAGCTCAGGCTTCAAAAAGAACACCACATACAATAGCCCCTGAGTTTGCTTTTTTAAATAAAAATAAGTTTACTCTAAGAATTGCTGATTCTGAATCTTGCAACCAGCTATCTTTATGCTAGTCTACTTTAAAATGCTTTTATAATGGATGAATATTAATGAATAGATTTAATGATCAAGTCTCTTATATGAATACTACTCAGTTATAGATATAAAAAGCCCATGGTATATTGAGAGCCAAAATTATTTTGAAACACATTTTGTAGATGCTTCGTGTCATAGTCTAGGATATTTTTTGTTTGTGTTTTTGCCTGGCATTGTTGATCACAGGAACAGGTTATTTCAGGTAGTGCAGGTTAGAAGTAAGGATGTGCCTGGGTATAAGAGAACCCAACTTTTACAATATCGATGAGGAGGAACTTTTATTGGCTGTAGAATAGAATTCTTTTTAAATCTAAGGCTTGTATAAGCAACAAAACATTAAGAATGTGCATGATACAGCTCTCCATTTACAGTGCCTCAACTGTCTCTGTATGTTTATTTCTATCTGAATCGATTTTCCTCTCTTTCTGCTACCAATTGGCTTTCCTATGCATGCAATAAATGTTTACTGAATGCCTATCATGTGCCAGATTATATTCTTGGCATTTGGAACTTGAACATCAGTGAACAAAACAGATATATATCCAGATTTCCTGAATGTTTATCTTAGTTGTGGAGAGACTGATGATAAACAATAAATATCATTTGGAAAGTAAATTATGTTAGATGGTGATCCGTGTTATAAAGAAAAAATAAAAATGTAAAGCAGAGCAATGGTAATTTGAAACCATAATTTTTAATTTTAAAATTAAAAGAGATTATAATTTTAATAAGAAGTTTCTGTTGATAAGATGAAGTCCGAGCAGAGACTTGAAGGTGGTGAAGAAGTTAGCTCCATGAAAGTCTGGGGGGAAAATGTTCCAGAAAGAGAGAACTGTTAGAACAAAGGTCAGAGGTGAGAGTGTGCCTCTTATGTCCCAAAAACCATAAGGCGTCCTCTGTGGCTAGAGCATGTTGATCAGGGACATTAGTAGGAGGTAAGATCAGAGAGATAAGGAGGGAAAGCAGAGGATGTAGGGCCTTTTGTATTTCCTGCTGAGTGAAGCATAAAGATTTTGAAGACTTTTGAAGAGAATATGATCTATAATATTTATTTATTTATTTTAATTTTAGATTCAGGAGGTACATGTGCTTGTGTACATGGGTATTACATGCCTAATGGTGGGAATTGGGCTTCTAGTGTACCTATCACCCCAATATTGGACATTGTACCTAACAGATAATCTTTCAAACCTTTTCCTCTCATTCCCACCCCCATTTTGGAGTCTTCAGTGTGTATTCTCTTCAAATTTATATCCATATGTGCCCTTTGTTTAGCTCTCACTTATATGTGAGAACATGTGATATTTGATTTTCTGCTTCTGTGTTAACTCACTTGGTATATGGCCTCCAACTCCACTTATGTTGCTGCAAAGGATATTGTTTCATTCTTTTTTTATGGCTGCATAGTATTCCATGGTGAACCTATACACCACATTTTACTTATCTAATCAACTAAGTATCTTTTTGTGGACACTTAGGTTGATTTTATGACTTTGCTATTGTGAGTAGTGCTGTGATAAACGTATGAATGTCGGTGTCCTTTTTAATATAATGATTTCTTATCCTTTGGGTACATACCCAGTAGTGGGGTTGCTGGGTTGAATGACAGTGCTATTTTTAGTGCTTTAAGATATCTCCATACGTTTTTCCATTGAGGTTGAACTGATTTGCATTCCCACCAACAGTGTAAAAGCATTTTCTTTTCTCCACATTCCTGCCAACATTTAATTTTATTTTTTGACTTTTTAATAAAAGCTATTCTGACACATAACATATCAGTGTGGTTTGCATATCTCTGCTGATTATTGATGTTGAGCATTTTTTCATGTGTTTGTTGGCTGTATTCTTTTTTTTTTTTTTTTTTAAGTGTCTGTTCAGGGCCTTTGCCTAGTTTTTACTGTTGTTTTTTTTTTTTAATAAATTCTCAATATTAGTCCTTTATTAAAGGCATAACTCATAAATATTTTCTTCCATTCTGTAGGTTATTCGTTTAGTCTATTATTTATTTATTAATTATTATCATTATTTTGCTGTGCAAAAACACTTTAGTTTAATTAAATCCCATTTGTCATTTTGTTTTTGTTGCAATTGCTTTTAGGGTCTCTGTCATAAATTCTTTGCCTCGGCCAATGTCCAGAAGATTTTTTCCTAGGTTTTCTTAGATTATTTTTATAGTTTCAGATCATACATTTAGGTCTTTAATCCATCTTAACTTCGTTTTTTACATGGTGAGAGATGGGAGTCCAGTTTCATTCTTCTGCATATAGCTAGACGGTTTTCCCTGCAACATTTATTGAATAGGGTGTTCTTTACCCATTGTTTATTTTTGTCAACTTTATCAAAGATCAGTTTTGAGTAGATATGTGACTTTATTTCTTGTTTTTCTATGATGTTCCATTGGTGGATCTGTTTATCTTTGTATCAATACCATGTTGTTTTATTTACTATAGCCTCATAGTAAAATTTGAAGTCAGGCAGTGTGATGTCTCCGAATGTGTTCTTTTTTCTTACTTTGGCTATTCAGGCTTTTTTTGGTTTCATATGAACTTGAGGATTTTTTTTTTAACTCTGAAAAATGGCATTGGTAATTTTATAAGAATAGTTTTGAATCTGTAGACTGCTTTGGGTAATATGATCATTTTAACAATATTAATTCTTCTGATCCATGAGCATGGTATATTTTCCATTTATTTGTGTCATCTACAATTTCTTTCATCAGTGTTTTATAGTCCCCCTTGCAGAGTGATATTTCACCTCCTTGGCTAGCTGTATTCCTAGACATTTTATAATTTTTATAGCCATTTGTAAATAAGATTGAGTTCTTGATTTGTTTCTCAGCATGAATGTTATTGTTTAAAAATGCTAGTGTTTTTGTACATTGATTTTGTATGCTGAGATTTTACTGAATCAGGTCTAGAAGACTTCCAAGAGAGTATTTAGGGTTTTCTAGGTATAGGATTCTGATATATAAAATCCACCAGGAAATATTGCCACTATCTTCAGAATATGTACGAACTCAATCACCCAACACTATTTCCAATGTTTCTGGTCACGATGATCATTTAGGGGTTTCTAGGTGTACTATCATTCACCAAAAGCAGATAATTTGATTTCCTTTTTCCAATTTGGATGCGTTTTATTTCTTTCTCCTGCCTGGTTTCCCTGGCTAGGACTTCCAGTACCATTTGAATAGGAGTGGTAAGAGCAGACATCCTTGTCTTGTTCCAGTTTTTAGTGGAAATGCTTTCAACCTTTCCCAAGTGAGTATAATGTTGGCTGTGGATTTGTCATAGATGGCTCTTATTATTATGAGGCATGTTCCATCTATTCCCAGTTTGTTGAGGAGTTTTATCATTAAGAGATGTTGGCTTTTATCAAATGCTTTTTTTGCATCTATGGAGATTATCATATGGTTTTCGTTCTTAGTTCTGTTCATGTAGTGGATCACATTTATGATTTGTGTATGTTCAACCACCCTTGCATCCCTGAATAAAGCTTGCTTCAACACAATGAATTGACTTTCTGATGTACTGTTACTGGATTTGGTTTGCTAATATTTGTAGAGGGTTTCTGCATCTATGTTCATTAGGGATATTGGCCTATAGTTTTCTTTTTTTTGTTTTCTCCCGTGTTTTAAGTGGATCATATTGACCGCTTTGTTGAAAACTGACTAGAAAGAGCAAAGGTGGAAGTAGAGAATCAAATCACAAGGCTACTGTAGAAATCCAGGTAAAATATAGTAGTGACCAGAACCACTGGAAATAGTGTGGGGTGGATAAATTTGTATATATTTTGAAGATAGTGGCAATATTTCCTGATTGATTGGACATGTGGTATGAAAGTAAGCTAACAGTTAAAAAAGACTCCCAGGTTTTGGGCTGGGCAACTGGAAAGTAGATGTGTTAATAAGATAAGAAATTATATAGGTAGAGCTTTTTGGGGTGCAGGGCTGGTTTGAGGTCAAGGGTTCTTTTTTGCATATTTTGTCTTTTAAAATGTTAAGATATGTCTTTTTAAAATAGCAGATATAAGCCTAAAGTTTGGAAAAGAATTCTGGTTATAGATCCAAATGTAAAACTTCTTAGATTCATTTGCCTATTTAACAGCATAGGTAGTTCTAGCTTGAGTTTGGTCAGGACTTATCTGTGTTTTATTAAATCTATATATTTATTATATTTATTTATACACATGCACACACAGTTATACCTATAGACTTACAGATATATCTGTATATCTCTTGCCTAACATGTTGCTTTGAAGCACTACCAATAAGCAAATTGAATGCATGCGTGTAATGAAATAAATGAAACAAACTGAATGATTTCTGGTGCCTTAGCCTTTCTCTCCTTCTAAAAGAGCATGACATGGTTCTCACTTCACAAGATGCTTTGAAGAATAACAGAAGTATAAATACTATAGATCCATAGGGTACTATTAGACTTGCTTGTGGACATTTATTGATTCTTCTGTGCTGAGTTATGACCAGATTGCACTCTTGTATTATTTTAGCATGACTGCCACCACTTACTGGCACATTCTTGCCATCATTCCCACGTCCACATGAACATTCTGAGAGTTTGAGAGATTAGCACAGCTTCTTCCAAAGGTTTATACCGGAGCGTGTCACAGAACTCCATCTATCATGTGGATACACATACAGAAAGGTATATATAAATATATCTATCTTTCCTTGATAGCAAGCCAAGATTTTCTTCATTCTATTCTCATGACCATGAAATCAAGAACACAAGATGTGCTAGTTATAATAATAATATTAATAATATTAGCTATCATTTACTGAGGTTTGCTATATGTCTGGCACTGTGCTAAGTTATATCCAATGACTCATTTACAATATTATCATATATATGTGACTGAGAAGTATTCAGTCTCGTTTACTGTGTGCTAGTTATGATGAGAGTTTATCATATCAACCGAACAGGACAATATAGGAGCAACAATAGGCATGCCAAAATATTGTATACATACTCTCTCTAAGGCCTTATTTAAATTTTCACTTCACTTTATAAACAGTGGTACCACTAGCAATAGGATTACAAAGTATGCTTGATCCTCAGCCCTTGCTGAAACAACCATGTGAGTCTAGACAGAGAAATATTCCCAAAAATAAGAAGAGGAAGCAGAGTAAGATATCTAAAAGGAGGCCATGGGCAAAAAGGCCGGAAAAGAAAATATGATTAAAAAAATCTTAAAAGGAGAAAAAATAAAAACAGCTAAAAGGGATGTTTCACTGAAGCCTTCACCTATACTCCACGAGGAAGCAAAACCACTACAAGCAAGAGCACTACAATTACTTATTTTTCTTGAAAATATGTGCATCTGAGCATTAAAACCCAGTTAGGTCTCCTCCCCTTTTATCAGTGGCAAAACTCCTCTCCCAGACCAAAATGTTAGTGGCTATGCTGGTGGTGGTACATGGGGTGGGGTCACTAGATAAGGACCCTTCCCTTGGGGATAAGGTGTATTGCATACCTAACATACCTAAGCAGGATTCTGTTGTACAGGACTTGTCAAATAAACCTATTGTAATAGAAAGGCTAATTCAATTTTAAATGTTAAACTGCAGACAATTTGAATCCTCCCCTCTTCCTCTTCTCTTCTTTCCCCAACATTTGAGCAAACCAATCAGAAAGCTATATGCTATCTCCTGTGGCACTGGCAAGAAGTTCAAATCACATGGTCCCTGGATTTCACGAGGAAACCATCACATTAACCCCACTCTTAACCCCAATAAAAGCCCAGACTAGTGATTTATCCTTGCTCTGTCAAGCCATTCTAGGACATGCTTGGGAGCCTCCCCTGCTTCTCTCAAAAGCCTCATTGTGTTATGGATAAATCTATTGATTCATTTTTGTATGTGTGTGGTGTCATCAATCTTGATATCCTAACCCATTTTCGATGAGGGTTCATTGCTTCTCCAAAGGGTGAACGTATAATCTCTGTTCAACCAGGGGCATATCCAAGACTCTCACTTTGTGTGTCACTTTTTCTTTCCTTTCAGACCAATTAGGTATTTATGTCATTATGAATATCTCTGATGCATTCCCAAACCACTGAACATGATCAGGGCATTACTTTGATTATGTTTAATAACTGTACTCTATCCTAGTAGGAATTACTTTCTACTCTTTGGCTCATGTCAGATTATATTTGGTAATGTTATCAAGCCGTGTTCTTTAGGGAGGGTTATAAAATGTGCTAAACAATGAAAAACTGGCAACTTCTTTTAGCAACTTCTGACATTTCAATAGCTTGCTCCCTAAGAAATATTAACATCATAAGACATTTGTAAAATCATTTTATTTCATCCATTTTCTTCTCAATCTCCTGAAATGGGAGACAAAAGAGAGATTTCTTGGATGCCTGATTAGAAGCTAAATTTTTTGTTCCTTTCATTATTTGTTTTTTTTTTTTGGTTTGTTTTCCCCAGCAGTTGAAGAATAAGACAACTGCCATGAAAACTGATGTTGTCCCTTCAACATCTCCCAGGCTGAAAGAGTCCAATCTTAAATTTCATGCATTTCAATTCAACATTGCAGATTTCCAAGGAGAAAATGGGATACAGAACATACTATATAAATCCACCATTCACAGTTATAAAAAAAAATCACAGTCATATATAACAGTTATCATGTACCACATAATTTATTGAAAACCCTCATAATATGCAAGCGTAAATTATTTCATTAATAAGAGTAATGCTTTGCTAAATTATAAATTTTTCACTATCTGGAAATTGAGAAAAAGAAACCCAAAGTATCTATTCTGCCAAAAGACTCAAACTAACAAAAATAAATTAAGCAAGCTAAAGTCATATATATCTTAAAATATAATTTTAGAATCATTTTGGAAGTTTGCCTATTTCATATATATGAGTATAATAGTTAACAGATATTTTAGGAAGTGAGTCAACTCTGTTTTAGGAAACACTGGATATTTTTTTCTTTTTTTATTACCTCCAAAACCCAGTATAGTTCAATATTTAAAGACAAGTTTATTATTCAAAGTTTCCCTCATTTATGACCATATGATATAAAAATAACTTCTTTCCTAGTAATTATCATTTTTTGTAAACCATTCTAACTACATTTTAAAATTCCATGTCTGTGGCAAAATAAATATATGTGTACATATTTGGGCTTAGTTCCTGTCTACTGGCACCCAGCTTCTTAAACCCTTGGAATCGCCTGAGTGATGAGTGACTTTCATATGCTAATAATATGACTTTTTGACTGAGGTGCTTCTGGATAGCTTCAGGATGGAGTCTGGTTGCCAGAAAGACCAAGTCTTGATTTGAAGCTTAAAAATTTTAGCCACATCCTACAACTACCAAAGAGAGGACAGGGGCTGAAGGTTCAGTTAATAGCTAATGGCCATTGATGTAATCAATCATGCTTATGTAGTGAAAGTGTCAGTGTCTTGAGAATCAGAACAACTGCATCTTGAATAGGAGCTGGGTAAAATGAGGCTGAAACCTGTTGTGCTGCATTCTCAGATGGTTAAGGCACAGGATGAGATAGAAGGTCAGCACCAGATGCAGGTCATAAAGACCCTGCTGATAAAACAGGTTGCAGGGAAGAAGCTGGCTAAAACCCACCAAAAGCAAGATGGCCACGAGAGTGATGGCTGTTCGTCCTCATCGCTATACTCCTATCAGTGCCATGACAGTTTACAAATGCTATGGCAACATCAGGAAGTTACCCTATATGGTCTAAACAGAGGAGGCATGAATAATCCACCCCTTGTTCAGCATATCATCAAGAAATAACCATAAAAATGGGCAAGCAGCCGGGCCCAGCACTTTGGGAGGCCGAGGCAGGCGGATCATGAGGTCAGGAGATAGCGACCGTCCTGGCTAACACGGTGAAACCCCGTCTCTATTAAAAACACAAAAAACTAGCCGGGCGCAGTGGTGCACACCTGTAGTCCCAGCTATTCAGGAGGCTGAGGCAGGAGAATGGCGTGAACCCAGGAGGCAGAGCTGGCAGTGAGCCGAGAACGCACCACTGCCTCCAGCCTGGGCGACAGAGTGAGACTCCGTCTCAAAAAAAAAAAAGGGCCGGGGGCGGGGAGGGCAACCAGCAGCCCTCAGGGCTGCTCTGTCTATGGAGTAGCCATTCTTGTATTCGTTCACTTTCCTGATAAACTTGCTTTCACTATACGGACTTGCCCTGAATTGTTTCTTGTGCAAGATCCAAGAACCCTCTCTTGGGATCTGGATCAGGGCCCCCTTTCTATAGCAAAATGTCCAAAAAAAAAAAAAAAAAAAAAAAAGCAAGAACATCAAAAACACCCTAACCAAGGGTATTTGCAGAACTTCGGAGCTGGCAAACACATCAGCATGCCGGGAGGGTGACACACCCAAACTCCTGTGTTCAGGATCCTTCCAGACCTAGCCCAATGTACCTCTTAATCTGGCTGTGTTTTATTGTATTCTTTATAATAAACCAATGACAGTTAAGTAAAGTGTCTTCCTGAGTTCTATGAGCCATTCTAGAAATAATCGAACCTGAAGGAGGAGGTTGTAGGAATCCTCATCATTGTAGCCAGCTCAGACAGAGTGTGGGTACCCTAGTCTCACGATTCTTGTAATTTGCATCTGTAATGAGGATAAGCTGGTGGTATGGATCCCTTAAACTGGTGGAGTCTGACAATTACTCCGGGTAGTTGATGTCACAATTGAATTGAGTTGTGTCACATCCAGTTGATGGTTCAGAGAATTGAAGAAGTGGTTGTTGGTATGGACAAAAGCCACATGTTTGACGTTAGTAATGTTGTGAGTAAAAATATATTATAATGCCATTAAAATAATATTAATAATTTTGTTAATACATAATTTTCAATCATATGTAATTATATAAAATATAATTTTATTATTAATATTTATTGAAGACTTATTATGTTATATCCTAAATATAAGCACTGGGTATAAAATGGCTGCAAAGAAGATGCCTTGAAATCCTGTGGGGAGGCAGAAATTTCTCAACTGAGCCAAAAAAAAGAAAAAAAAGGAATAATAGGAATATGTAATCTGGTTGGGTGGTCATAAGTAGAGGTGCCTTGGAAGAAATATTGGTCAGCGTGAGATATGCTCAATGACTAGGCAAAGGTAGGCATTCTAGGTGGAAAAAATAGCATATACAAAATCCTCAAGAAGGACAGGATATGGTATATTTGAAAGAGTGAAGTTTAGAGAGTGAAGGGGAGGGGAGGGTGGCCTCCCTAGTCTACTTTAGGCAGTGACTGGCTGATTATGTTATAAACTGTACCTTTACCCCCTAAACAATTGGAAATTATAAAATGGCTTTATTGAGGAAAATGTCATAGCCAAATTAATAAAATAATTTCATAAACATTATTCGTCTTTCAGGAGTCAAATACTTATAAATAACAGGAAACCTAAACAAAGTTGGCTTACATTGTTGAAAGTGCCGATATAGAGTGAGCTTCTGGAATTATCTAATTTAGTGCCTAAATGGTCACTAAAGAATCCCATTTCTTTTCTTCACTATATGATTCACTTTTGTATAAGACTCCTTTCTTTCTAATAACCAAATGACTACAGCACTTCAAGGCTTCATGTCACATATACCATCATCCAAAAGAGAATAGGGAGTTATTCTTACAGAATATTAAATAAGATATCTGAAATTCATCCTAATTATTAGGTATATATCATATACCTACCTCAGAAATAGCCACTGAAGTTAAAGGAATGAAATCTAATGTCATAAGCAAAAAAAGTCCAGCCCTGTAGGTTATGGTGGGATCAGTTCCTTCCGAAGTGGGTAAACTGGTGGAGGAGAGATGGATATGATGTAGGAATAGTGCTGTATGGTAACAGGACAATGGAAAAACCCTAGCGACAGCTGAAACAGAACTAGGCAAAGAAACCACAGGATAAGAGAAAACCCAACAAAAGGGAGAGAAAATGGCCAAAATCCCAATCAGAGTGACATGTCCATGACTCAGGCAAACCTAAAGAAGGGGAAAAGGGGTCAGTAACTGAGGGTCCCAGAAATCCCCTCCTTTTCTAGAGTATCTAATGACTATTCCACCCCCTAATTAAAGAAACACCTATAAAATAGGAATGCTGGGTCACCGGAGAAGTGGGAAACGTATCAGCAGTAATTTCACATAACAGCAAGAAAGGAGTTGTTAACATTAGCTACAAGGACGATGATGAGCCTGGGCTGATAAGATCCTAACAAAACAGGGTGGAGACTAAGCTAGTTGAAACTGACTGGGTCCAACATAGTGTTGAGTTTCACCCACGCCATATCACAGACTTAATTATGTGCTGATTACCATACTAAATCACACACCCACCAGCATCATGACATATCCGAGCATGCCCATATTGAGTATAAAAACTAGTGGCATCTCAACTGTAAGAAATCTCCACCTTTTCCCTTGAAAACCTCAAGATTATTCCAATCCCTAATTAGAAGAGTCCATAAAATTAGAAACTCAAACTCCATTGTGCGCGACTTACTCTCCCAAATACACCTGCACTCCCCCTCTTGAGTGTGTACTTTCACTTTGCAATAAATGCTTCTTGCCTTTTGCTTCATTCTAACTTGTCTCTGAATGCTTTCTTGTGGCAGTTTCAAGAACCTGAAACACCAGCTGGGGCTAGTGATCTCACCAGCACCTGGAGACACACCTAAGCCCTCTGGCAACATATGCATGAAAAAAATCCCTAAGTTAGTAACAAGGAAGGAGATAATGGGTGCTGAATAACATACTAAACTACAGTGCATTTGATAATCACAACACTCTGAGCTGGTGTTTAGGTAAACTAGTAATAATAATTTAAAAAACCTACTCACATAGTTAAAATGCTTTATTTTTAGCATTTTCTTTACACAGTATTCCTAAAATATAACATTGAATTCCCTGAATTCCCTAGCAACAGAGAATCATATCTTTAGCATTAAATTAAATGATGAAAATTGAAATTTATAAAACTTATGGGTTATTCCTTTTAAACAACTTTGTATGATATAAGTGACACATTGCCAATTAAAGGAGTTTTTTATTTCATCAAAGATGTTGCCCTGTTAAATTTTAAATATAAGTCTAACATTAGAAGAGAGACATGAAGGTCAAAAATAGTTTATTCAACAGTGATAAAAAATATAAGAAAATATAACTACACGGTTTGGACATAGACAGAAAGATTACAAACAACATGTCAGGAAGTCCAATCTAGCAATGTATAAAGGTGTAACACATCCTGACAAGTGGGTTTATACAGGAAATGTAGAGTTGATTCAACATGTGAAGAACAATATAATTAAACATACAAAAAAGGAAAAAATAATAAAAATTTCAATAAATGCAAAAAATGTCAATATCAACTTATTATAAATTCCTCTACCTGATAAAGGCTTTCTATTAAAAACAAAGCTTACAGCTCACATTATAGACAATAGTGAAAGTCTTTCTCCCGAAAACAGTAAACAAGGAATGAATATTCAATCTCTCCACTCCTATTCAACATTATCCTGGAGGATCTGGACTGTACAATAAGATAAGAAAAAGAAGTAAAAGGCATACATTTGGAAAGGAAGATATAAACTGTTTCTATGCACAGGAAAATCATTGTCTGCATAGAGAAATCCAAAGATACAAAAATTAGTTACTACAAATATTGTGAGCTTAATGAAGTAAATATATGTAAGATAAATATACGGCAATCAATTATATTTCTACATAATAGCAATGAACAGCTGGAAATTGAAATTGAAAAAACAATAATACTTATAATAGTACTGAAAAACATGAAACAGGTATACATAGCACAAAAAATGTAAAAATCTCTGGGCTGAAAATTACAAAATACTCATGAAAGAAATTCAAAAGATTGAAATTAATGGAGAGATTTATAAGTTGAAAGATAGGAAGACTCACTATTCTCGAAAAATTGTTAAGAAGCTAAATTTTTGTACAAATTTAATACACTACAATCAAAATTTTAGGGGGATTTCTTTTGTAAAAATTTGCAAGCTGATTCTAAAATTTACATGAAAAATAAAAAATAACTATATTAGTCAAGACAATTTTGAAAAAGAAGAAAAATGAGAACACACACTACTTGACTTCAAGACAATGTTAAGACAGTGTAGTATTGGTAAAAGTATGGATACATAAATATATATGACAGAATAGCATATCCTACTATACACACCACACAAAGTCAACAGATTTTTGACAAATATGCCAAGGTAATTTAATAAAGAAAAGACAAATCTTTGCAATATACAGTGCTAGCTTCTGGTGATAAACTATTTATAATCCTATCAGACGCAAAATTCATTCATCTCTTTCCAAGTTTCCCAAAGTCTTATCCCGTTATATAACTAACAAAAAGTTCCTTATCTTGCCATTTATACCAGTTCCATATGGAGAAGCCGCTCCCTCACTTTAGTTTCTTAGATACAGTTACTGAAGTAAGACCTAAGGTATAAACAGACATGATATCCACCTACTCTCAACATACAGTGGTGGGACAGATATACAATAACTATTATAGACATTCCCGTTCACAAAGGGAAAAACATGGAAATAACAAAATCATTAATTCTTGCTAATTTTGAAATTCATCCAAACAAGTGTTAGAAGGTCCTTGACTATAACTCATGCTAGTCTTTCTAAGAAATAATGCTTCCTGACAATTGTCTTTGCCTTCTGGGGCTTTTTACTGTGCTTTTTGGGCTCTTGGTTTCTCCCTATAAATCATACTTCTTTTCTGTAAAAGGTAACCCATGTTTGCTGATGCATAATTTACTTAGGCCGCTTCCTGCTAGTCAAATTTTGGAACTCCAAAAACTTATTTTCACTTTTTACTGCCTTTGTGTCTTTTAATTGTAAATTCACAGTGTTTAGTGAATGTAATTGTCTTCAAATTTCATAGGTCGCGCATGAATAATACTGGAGTTCACTTCATACTCAAAAGTTATACTCACAAATTTCTTCAAGATAAGTGTTCTCTACATAGGACTTCTACTGTGACAGCAAGGGTAATGCCTTCAAGCTTCTTAGAAAACCTATCACTTGTTTGAGAGGATCCATGAGATGATTAATTAAATTCTTCAGTGGATCTTTTGTCTGAGGCAAGAGCATTGATACTTCTGAGATCCTAACAACGCATTTTACATTCATGCCTTTGGTTTCATATTTAGACAATGATTTTCTTACAGTGAACTGTGTTTGACTATTTCTTGGAAGCCATTGCTTGATTTTCACATGTTTTGTTTTTGAAAAGTCTGATAATTTTCAATGCTATTAAATCTCTAATTATTATTGTTTTAGAGCATTTCCATTGTTTACCTCTTTCCTCTCATATTTTACTGTAAGCAGTAAGAAGCCACCAGAAAGCATGTTCAACAATGAGGGTGGAATGTCCTTAGCTAGATAATCCAGTTCATTAGATGTATTTTTTTATGTTAAACATTACTAGAAGGTACAGTATTTCCAACTCCCACTACGTAACAAGTATCCACTCTCCTCCAATTTTAAATTTGTCTCACTTTCCTTTAAGCCCTCACTTAGAGCCTCCCAAAAGTTCATGGTACTTCTACAAACACTTTATTCTAAGTTTTTTCAGCTTTTATAAACCCTCTCAAACGTTCCCAACTTCTTCCCACTGTTCAGTTTAATAGTCATTCTCACAGTATATGGTTATTTTGTGGCAGTTCCTCACTTTTAGGCATAAAAATGTGTATTACTAATCTATTGCTATATAACATGTTATTCATGTTATACTATATTAATATCAATTTATTATAAATTCCTAAAAATATTATAAATTCCCAAATATTATAAATTCCTAAATATATTATAAATTCCTAAATAAAAACTAGCAGCTTTAATAACTGAATATTATATCATTGTTTCTGTGAGTAGGAATTCAGAAGAAGCTTATTGGATAGTTCTGAATCAGAGTCTCTCATGCAGTTATAGTTATTTGTTGGACAGGGCTGCTGTCATCTAGTGGCTTGTCTGGACTAAATAATGTGTTTAAAGGTAGCTCACTCACCTGACTGCTGGCAGGATGCCTCAGTTCCTCAATTCTTGTTGGCAAAAGGCATTAGTTTTTTACCAGGTAGGACTATTTTCACAACATGGTAGCTAATTTCTTCTCAAATGTGAGTGACTGAGAAGAAAGCTAGGGTACCTCTTATGACCTACTCTCCAAAGTCCCACTCCATCATTGTCACTTTCTTCTATTCTTTAGAACCAAGTCATAAGTCCATTTCACATTCAAGAGCATCAATATAAGGCTCCTTATATTAAAAAAAAGAATATTAATGAATTTGTGGTTATGTAGCAGGACAAGCCGCAGACAAAACTCCTTAGACACCGAGTTAAAGAAGGAAGGGGTTTATTTGGCTGGGGGCATTGGCAAGACTCCTGTCTCAAGAGCTGAGCTCCCTGAGTGAGCAATTCCTGTCCCTTTTAAGGGATCGCAACTCTAAGGGGGTGCGCGTAAGAGGGTCATGATCGACTGAGCAAGCAGTGGGTATGTGACTGGGGGCTGCATGCACCGGTAATTAGATGAGAACAAAACAGGATAGGGATTTTCACAGTGCTTTTCTATACAATGTCTGTGATCTATAGATAACATAAGCGATTAGGTCAAGGGTCGATCTTTACCAGGCCCAGGGTGTGGCGCCGGGCTGTCTGTTTGTGGATTTCATTTCTGCCTTTAGGTTTTACTTTTTCTTTCTTTGGAAGCAGAAATTGGGCATAGGACAATATGAGGGGTGGTCTCCTCTCTTAGTTACATTTTAAAACCACCATACAGTCCTGTTGTGGAGACTTCATTTGCTTTAATTATACACTTATTAGTCTGCATGAAGTTGCTCAACAGCTCTAGATAATCTATTCGTTTTTTCTATACATTTCCTTTTGGATGCTTTCTATTGCTATGTCTTTAAATTCGTTAATTTTTTTTTCTGTAAAATATAACCTTCTATTAGTTCCATCAAATGTATTGTTTAATCTTAAATATACTTTCATCTCTAGAAGTTGATTTATGTCTTTTTGATTCTTCTATGTCTCCATTTATGATACGGTTTGGCTCTGTCCCCACCCAAATCTTATCTTGAATTCCCACGTGTTGTGAGAGGGACCTGGTGGGAGGTAGTTGAAGTATGGGTGCACGTCTTTCCTGTGCTGTTCTTGAGATAGTAAATAAGTCTCACGAGATCTGATGGTATCATAAGGCGGAGTTTCCCTGCCCAATCTCTCTCTTTGTCTGTTACCATCCACTTAAGAGGTGACTTGCTCCTCCTTGCCTCCTGTCATCATTGTGAGGCTTCCCCTGGAATGTGGAACTGTAAATCCAATTAAATTTCTTTCTTTTGTAGATTGCCCAGTCTTGAGTATGTCTTTATCAGCAGGATGAAAACAGGCTAATACAACTTAACATCTTCAATCTTTCTCTATTTTCTTGAACATATGAAATACAGTTACAGTCACTGTTCTAATATCTTTTTCTATTCCTTTGATAATAATTCTATTAATTTGTCATTTCTGGGTCAGTTATATTTGATAGATTGTTCTCTTTATTATTAGATAACAGCTTATAATACCTCTCCATCATGTGGCAGTAACTGATTCCTATAAATTACTTTCTGAGATGTTTTTATAAATGATTTCATTTTGGAGCATATTGATTGCTGAGGAAATGAATTACAGCTGTCAGCACTAGTTATTTAGCTGACTTCTTCACACCTTTTAATAAAGAGATGCCATTCGTTTTGTTACTATGAAAGTAAAAAAATAATTTTATCACAAAAAATGAGGGTAATGATAAGAAAACAGTGACTCTTAAGAAGATGAAATAAGAAAATCGTTATTTTTTCTCTCCTGGGAGCAATTCCAAAAGTAATAATGGTTTGCAAATTGATCAGTTCTATGTCGCTCATGTGGAAGAGTATTGCATAAAAGTAAGCACTAGACAAGTGTTCTTCACATCAATATCATTCCACAGCAATTGTCATTAGTACAAAATAGAATAAATGGAAAACAGCATAAACAAAACCCTCCGATTCTATGACACCATGACTTGGTCAATCATGAAAATAGATTTACTTTCTTTTAAAGTAAAGCAAGACTAGGGAAAGAAAAGTGAAAGCTTATTTGAAAGAGGAGTCAGCCTGAAGTTGTTATAAATTAAAACTTAACCATATTTTAGAAATAAAGCTACTGTAGCATGAGAAAATTGACTATTCTTGAACTTCCCTCAAAATCTTTTGAAACAGAGTATGGAGACAACCAAGTTTATTTACTATTTTAAAAACATGTTGGTAGAACAGAATTTAATACCCTTTAAAATAAATAAATTAATAAATAAATTCTAGGCTGTCAGAAACATAGCATTGACAATGTATAGCATATAATACAGTTAACACAGATGTTAAAGTAGCCAGCAATGAATGTGAAGCCAATTATAAATGAGGTTGATGATTTAATGAAAAAAAGATGAATATGATGAGTTACGAGATAGGAATCTCAGCAAAGAAATGAAATAATATAAAAAAGAACTGACTAGAAATTATACTAGAAATTATAGAATAAAATTATTATCTATAAAATAAAGCATTAGTGAATATGCTTAACAGCAGATTAGGCACTGCAGAAGAAATGATAAATATATAAAAATTATCTTAATTGAAGCACAGAGAGAAAGAGGCTATGTGAAGACAGTTATTCTAAATTGTTCCAAACATATTTAGATTTCATAATTACTTTCTTCTTTTCCATATTTTTTCACATATATACACATGTAAGACCAATTCTTTAAAAAATAGATTATATCAAAGAATCCAATAGATTTTTAACGGAAGAGAAGAAGAAAACTAAAGAAAATAAAAATTGGGGTAGAAGAATATTTGAAGAAATAAAGTCCCAATATCAATTTTTATCAAGAATATCAACTCATATGTCCAAGGAGCTCAGTAAATTTAAAGTATGATAAACCCCCCAACATTATAACTAGGTACATAATAATCAAAAGTTGAAAATTGAAATAAAAAGGCAAATCTTAAAGTCAGCCAAAAAGATATATGGTATTTTTAAGAGAGATAAAACTTTTAAAATCTTGCTAATCACAATGATGCAATTAAGGCAAATATGAAAAGCTATTCTTAGAATATTCAAAGGGAAAAATAATCTGTCAAAGGAAAATTCTACATCCAGCAAAAAGATCCATCAGTGTTAAAGATAATAGTTTCACTCTGTTTAGGACATGGAAAGACCCAAGTGAAAGTCATTACTCCAGTAGCAGTAAGAAAATAGCTAAACAATATAAAAACCTGTGTTGTTTGTTTTAAGGTAATCAGAAATATGAAGTCATATAACAATAAGTATTTTGAATTCCAAAGGGTGACAAATTTCTCTTGGAAAACATGGAACACGGAAACTGTTTCACCTTTGGCAAAGTACTGAAAGAAAAAAATGAGGAGAATAAAATCATGTAAGAAAAAACAACAATTTTAACACATTCTTAAAGAGCAAGGCTAGGTGTGGCAACTCAATCCTGTAATCCCAGCACTTTGGGAGGTTGAGCGGGGAGGATTGCTTGAGCCAAGAAGTTCAAGACCAGCATGGGCAGCAGGACAAAACCCTGTCTCTACAAAAAATGCAAAAAATTAGCCAGGCATTGTGGTACATGCCTGTAGCATCAGCTACTTTGGAAGCTGAGGAGGATCACCCGAGTCTGGGAGGTCAAGGTTGCAATGAGCCATGATCTTGCCACCGCACTTCAGCCTGGGCAACAGAGCAAGACTGTGTCTCAAAGAAAAAAAAAAAAAGGAAAAAATAAAAGAGCAAAAATAAGGTAGCAAGACAATTTACAGAACTGTGAATGTTCTGTAGCAAGATTGTTTCACACACACACTCTCCAGATCTTTTCCATGGGTCATCACTAGATGCTCTTGAGAAAGTTTGGGAACTGAGCATGGAACAGGAGAGGGAAATTCCTGTTGGAGGTAAAATTATGCAGTGGGTGATTTACTGCTTTGGGGTTTGGCCTAGAAATCTCAGACAGTTTTCTAGAGTATTCTCTCCTATGAAGCAAATATTAGCCAGTAGGAGAGAGGCAGAAAACCTCCATAATCCCAGGTTTATGCAAAATCCATCACCTGATGAAACTCCTTTAACATTCTTAAAGTGTAGACCTATTTCTGACGAATTATCTTAATTTTTGTTTACTTAAAAAGACTTACGAGGCTAGACTTTAAAGAGCAACACAACATTTCTCCTCCTTTCTCTCAGTGGTATTGTCCTGAGAACCCAGTCACTGCTGTGGAAAAGCCTAGATCACATGGAGAGATTTCCAGCTTCATTTGCCTTACATACGGATGAGGAAGACTTTGCAATGATTCCAGCCTGGGCCATTATCTGCCTGCAAACTTATAAGAGATTGTGAGCAAAACCCACCCATGTGAGCCTAGTTAACCCCCTAAGCCATACAAACTAAAAATAAAAATAATTTGTTATAATAGCAACCCTGAGTTAAGGATGGTTTGTTAGGCAGTAATAGGTAACCAGAAAACTTATCTAGTGTGGTTTATTCCAAAAATGTATCCTGGGTTATTATTCAATAATCAATCTTATTCACCACATTAATAGAATAAAGGGCTAAATTCTTGATCATCTCAGGAGATAAAGTAGTCCAAAATACAAACATATACCTAAAGCAAGAGACATAAGAAGACTTCCATGGTTTCTGTTAAATATTACACATTTAAAAAGGAGTATTTTATCACAGATCGGAGTTGCGAGCATGTAGTCCTATTGATACAAAAGTAAATGCTTCTCATTTTTCAAGAAATACAGTTAAAGAGAATACAGACAATTATAGAAATAAGAATTAGAGAGTGAGACCTGAATGCATTTTAATCTGAAGTTCTCATAACCATTATCTTTCCCTTAGTTTTCTTGTGTACAACAATATACTATTTCTATAATTTTGTTTTTCATCAAAGACATCTGAGGTCAAGTCTTTGCACTTACAAACAAAACTCATTCTTTCTTATGAGCCTCTTCTAATTTTAATCTTATGTTTTAATAATGAATCTACTGAAAATAGGGATTGGGTAGGAAACTGAAAAAAAAGACAAGTAACAATTAATCATCATGACAATGAAAATTAATATTGTTACATAACCAAAAGATAATATTAGACGTGTAGATAAAATATACACAACACTAAAGGAAACACAACTTACAGCTGTTTTGTTTTGTTTTAGGGTTTTTATTGTTGTTGTTGTTGTTTTGTCTCTGAGTTGAAAGAAACCAAACTAAAGAAAGCGCGGGACCCTGAAAAGATAGCATCTTTAAGGTTGTTCTTCTTGAAATTGAAAACAAGAAAAAAAATTATGTAGGAATGTTAGACATATTACAGCACATTTCTAAAAGAATCATAACCTTTATTTTTTCTCCCAAAGATTAGCAAACACAGATTAAAGAATAATAACTTTGTGATGGCAATAATAAAGCAAGAGAGTGATGAACAAAACAAAGGGGAAGAAAAAAGTGCCAATATTTTTAGAGGCTTGAAAAAATGTTGCAGTAAAAGTTAGTATTAGAAGGAAAGTAACAAGGGCAGAGGTTAGAGACCTCAAATGACACATTCCTTAAGATATACACTCAAGAAGGAAAATTGAGGAAGGCCATCTCAAGTCTGTGGGAACTCCAGTGGATTAATCTTAAGTTAATTGCTGTGTATTAAAGCATGGACTTTTATTTTTGTTTTTGCTCCTTACAGTGTTTATAAATTTTCATTTGTCTGCTTTCCTTAATTTTAAATAGACTCATACTTTGTTAACATAAATCAATTTATTTTTAAAAAATGTTTTATTAATCTAAATACTTCTGAAGTTTTTTGACACTTTTGAATAGTACTCTTAATACTTATTCATACCTTTATTTCATATTTGTCATACTGTTTTGTAATTTATTTTACATGATTTTACTGTGTCTTACTGTGAGCTGCTTCTGAGCCAGGAGTTTGTCTCATTCCCTTTCTCCTTTGTTTAGCTCATTGCA
Organism: Macaca thibetana thibetana; assembly: GCF_024542745.1. Classification (NCBI taxonomy): domain Eukaryota; kingdom Metazoa; phylum Chordata; class Mammalia; order Primates; family Cercopithecidae; genus Macaca; species Macaca thibetana. Next base: position 60,827,778 of record NC_065584.1, read on the forward strand.
ACTCTAATGCCTATTACTTCTAACACAATTAATAAATAAATTACTTCTAACAGAAATAAACAAAAGCAATGACTGAGTATCCTTGCAATGGATTGTTAGTTCTTGTATTGTAGATACTTCTGGGAATAATCTGATTCAATAATAATGTGAATTTTAATAAATTTGATAAATTTCAACACCCCTTCATGTTAAAAACTCTCAATAAATTAGGTATTCAAGGACTATACCTCAAAATAATAAGAGCCTTCTATGACAAACCCACAACCATAATATTGAATGAGAAAAACCTAGAAGCATTCCCCTTGAAAATGGTCACAATACAAGGATGTCCTCTCTCATGACTTCTATTTAACATAGTATTGAAATCCTAGCCAGAGCAATCAGGCAAGAGAAAGAAATAAATGGCATCCAAATAGGAAGAGAGGAACTCAAACTATCTCTGTTTGCAGATGACATAATTCTATAAAGAGAAAACACTATAATCTTGGCCCAAAAGCTCCTTCAGCTGATAAACAACTTAAGCAAAATTGCAAGACACAAAATCAATGTACAAAAATTACTAGCATTCCTATACACCACAACAGCAAAACAAAGAGTCAAATCAGAAAGGCAATCCCATTCACAATTGCCACAAAAAGAATAAAATACCAGGGAATACAGCTAACCAGAGAAGTGAAAGATCTCTACAATGAGAATTACCAAACACTGCTCAAAGAAATCAGAGAAGACACAAACAAATAGAAAAACATCCCATGGTCATGGATAGGAAGAATCAATATCATTAAAATGGCTATACTGCCCAAGGCAATTTACAGACTCAATGATATGCCTATCAAACTATTAATGATATTATTCACAGAACTAGAAAAAACTATTTTAAAATTCATATGGGACAAAAAAAAAATAAAAATAGAAAAATAAATGAGCCCAAATAGCCAAGGCAATCCTAAGCAAAAAGAACAAAGCTGGAAGCATAACGTTACCTAACTTCAAACTATACTACAGTGATAAAGTAACCAAAACAGCATGGTACTTGTACAAAAACAGGCACATAGACCAATAGAACAGAATAGAGAGCCCAGAAATAAGGTCGCACATCTGAGACTATCTGATCTTCAACAAAGGTGGCAACAGCAAGCAATGAGGAAAAGACTGTATTCAATAAATAATGTTGTTTTAACTGGCCAGACATATGCCAAAGATTGAAGCTGGATCCTTTCCTTACACCATACATAAAAACTAACTCAAAATGGATTAAAGACTTAAATATAAAACCCAAAACTATAAAAATCCTGAAAGACAACCTAAGGAATACAATTTTGGATATAGGAACAGGCAAAGGCTCCGTGATGAAGACACCAAAGGCTATTGCGACAAAAGCAAAAATTGACAAGTGGAATCTAATTACACTTAAGAATTTCTGCACAGCAAAATAAACTATCAACAGAGGAAACAGACAACCTAGATAATGGGAGGAAATTTTTGCAAACTATGCATCTGATAGAGGTCTAATATCCAGCATCAATAAGGAACATACACAAATTTACAAGAAAAAAAAAACCCATTAAAAAGTGGGCCAAGGACATAAACAGACACTTCTCAAAAGACAACATATGTGTGACCAACAATAACATGAACAAAAAAGCTCAATGTCACTCATCATTAGAAAAATATAACTCAAAATCACAATGAGGTATCATCTCACACTAGTCAGAATGGCTATTAGTAAAAAGTCAAAAAATAGCAGATGCTGGCGAGGCTGTGGAGAAAAAGGAACCCATATACACAGTTAGTAGGAGTGTAAATTAGTTCAACCATTGTGAAAGGCAGTATGGAGATTCTTCAAAGAGCTAAAAGCAGAATTACCCTTCAACCCAGCAATCCTATTACTGGGTATATACCCAGAGGAATATAAATCATTCTACCATAAAGACACATGAATGCAAATGTTCACTGAAGCACTATTCACAATAGCAAAGACGTGGAATCAACCTAAATACCCATCAATGAGAGATTGCATAAAGAAAATGTGATAAATACATACCATGGAATACTATGCAGCTATAAAAAGAATGAGATCATGTCTTTTGCAGAAACATGGATGGAGCTGGAGGCTCTTATCGTTAGCAAACTAATGCAGGAACAGAAAACCTCATGTATTCACTCATGTACTCACTTACAAGTGGGACCTAAACGATAAGAACTTATGAACACAAAGAAGGAAACGACACACTGGGTTCTGGCCCTGGGTGGAAGGTGGGAGGAGGGACAGGAGCAGAAAAGATAAATATTTGGTACTGGCTTTAATACCTGGGTGATGAGATAAGATGTACAATTAACCCCTGTGACCTGTGTTTACCTATGTGACAAACCTTCACATGTACTCCCCAGTCTAAAATCAAAGTTAAAAAAAAGAATGTGTATCTTTTGTTGTTTTGACAAGGCTATTTTACATTCCTGAGTGATAAAACAACTTAGTTTGTTGTAGAAAACTGATGGGAATGCAAATACTTCTTGTGCACATTAATGCAAGTATATAATGTACAGTAGATAATATGTACATATAATACAGGCATACCTAATTTTACTGTGCTTCACTGATGTATTTTTTACAAATTGAAGATTTTGGGCAACTTGTGTTGAGCAAGTCTAGTGGCACCATTTTTCCAATAGCATATGCTCACTTCATATCTCTATTACATTTTGGTAATTCTCAAAATATTTCAAACATTTTCATTATTTTTATATTTGTTATGATGATCTGTGATCAGTGATTTTTGATGTTATTATTGTAATCGTTTTGGAGCACCATGGGCTGCACTCATAAGATGGCAAACTTAATTGACAAGTGTTATGTAAGTGTTCTGACAGTTCCACCAACCAGCAGTTCCTCTCTCTGTCTCCCTGTCTCTCTCTCTCTGTCTCTCTCTCCTGGCCTGCCTATTCTCTGAGATACAGCAATATTGAAATAGACCAATTAATAGTCCTACAGTGACTTCTAAGCATCCAAATGAAAGAAAGAGTCTTATATCTCTCATGTTAAATCTAAAGCTAGAAATGATTAAGCTTAGTGAGGAAGGCATGTCGAGAGCTGAGTGACCAAAAGCCGGGCTTCTTGCACCAAACAGTCAAATTTTTAATGCAAAGTTAAAGTCCTTGAAGGAAATTAAAAGTACTACTCCAGTGAACACACAAATGATAAGAAAGCAAAACACCCTTATTGCTAATATGGAGAAAGTTTAGTGGTTTGGATAAAAGACCAAATCAGCAACAACATTCTTGTAAGCCTAATATAGAAGAAGGACCTAACTCTCTTGAATTTTATGAAAGCTGAGATAGGTGGGGACTTGCAGGAGAAAAACATTTGGTTAACACATGTTGGTTCATGAGGTTTAAGGAAAGAAGCCATCCCCATAACATAAAAAGTGCAAGGCAAAGCAGCAAGTGCTGATGTAGAAGCAAGTGACCCAGAAGATCTAGTCAAGGTCATTAATGAAGGTGTCTACACGAAACAATAGATGTTCAATGTAGATGAAACAGCCTGCTATTGAAAAAAAATATGCCACCTTGGACTTTCAAAGCAGAAGAGAAATCAATGCCTGGCTTCACAACTTCAAAGAGCAGGCTGACTCTCTTTTTAGGAGCTAATGCAGCTGGTGACTTTAAGTTGAAATGAATGCTTGTTTACCATTCTGAAAAGCATAGAGGCCTTAAGAATTGTGCTAAATCTACTCTTCCTGTGGTCTATAAATTAAACAACAAAGTCTGAACGACAGTGCATTTGTTTATAATATGGTTTACTGAGTATTTTATGCCTACTATTGAGACCCATTGCTCAGAAAAAAGATTTCTTTGAAAATATTACTGCTCATTGACAATGCACCTGATTACCCAAGAACTCTAATGGAGATGTACAAAGAGATTAATGTTGTTTTCATGCCTGCTAACAAAATATCCATTCTTTAGCCCATGGATCAAGGAATACTTTTGACTTTCAAGTCTTATTATCTATGAAATACATTTCATACAGCTATTGCTGCAATAAATAGTGATACCTTTAATAAATCTGGGCAAAGTACATTAAAAACTTTCTGGAAAGGATTTATTATTCTAGATGCCATTAAGAACATTTGTGATTCATGGGACAAGGTCAAAATATCAACATTAACAAGAGTTTGGAAGAAATTGATTCCAAACCTCACGGGTAATATTTTAGGGATTTAAGCCTTCAGTGGAGGAAATAACCACAGATGTGACAGAAAGAGCAAGCGAATAGAATTAGAAGAGGAGCCCAAAGATGTGACTAAATTGCTACAATCTGACAATAAAATTTTAACTGATGAGGAGGTTTTTTTAATGGATAAAGAATGAAAGTGGTTTCTTGAGACACAATATATTTATTAAATATTCCAAATCTGTTGTTGTCATTCAATAACATTCACAACCTGGTGAAATTGTTGTCAATGTTGTCGGAATGACAACAATACATTTAGAATATTTAACCAATTTTGTTGATAAAGCAGTGGCAGAATTTGAGAGGACTGACTCTAATTTTGAAAGAAGTTCTACTGTGGGTGAAATGTTATTGAAGAACATCGCATCCTACAAAGAAATTTTTCATGAAGGGAAGAGTCAATTGATGGAGCAAAACTTCATTGTTGACAAATTTTTAAAAAATTGCCACAGCCACCCCAACCTTCAGCAACCACCGCCCTAATCAGTTTGTAGTCATCGAGGAAAGATCCTTCTCCAGTAAAAAGATTACAACACTCTGAAGGCTCAGATGATCATTAGTTTTTTTTTTTTTAGCAACAAAATACTTTTTAGTTTAGTTATGTACATATTTTTAGACATAATGCTACTGCACACTTAATAGACTAGAGTATATTGTAAACATAACTTTTATATGCCTTGGAAAACTAAAAAGAAAAAAAAATGGTTTTAGTGAATGAAGCAATCACCTTATTGCTTTATTCACTTTATTGTGGTGGTCTGGAATGCAACCTGCAATATCTCCAAGGTGTGCAAACATATATTGTATATGTCAAATTTTTATTTGAACCCAAACCAGTTCCCTCAATAAGTATGTATACAATCTTTGACATGCATTAATTTTATATCTGTATTAGAATGGTACTTTTACTTTTTAAAAAGTGTATTTTATTAACTCATATACATAGTAAGGAAGAGCACTCTCTGTGAAGACCATTAACTTCGAACAGAGGCAAAGGGGTGTCTTATTAAGGGAAAGTGCAACATATTTTATCAGAAAAAGTGATTGTTCTGTTAGTCAAGTCTGTCTTTGATAACTGAAGATTGGTTGGCTGCCTGGGAGTACTATGTTGACTGATTGCTGATCTATGAACTAATTTAAGGAGTTATTTCTCTTTCTGTACACTTTAGGGTTGCTAAATCAAATTGGCACAGTGAATCAAACCAAGATGGAGTCCAGTAGTGTGGTCAAATATTTTTTCTCATAACTCTTTCTAGTAAGAGTTCTCATATTACAACTCATCTACCATTGTGAAAAACGGTTGTGGGAGAAAAACTGTAGTTTGAACAACTGAAATTTTGAAATTTCAGCATAAATAGTATCGAAGGATAAATAGGTAAGTACTTTACAATTTTGTATTGACTATAAGGAGTTTAGGAATCTGGAGGAAAATCAGCATTTGTGTTCTTTGGCAAGGTTTTATGCAAAAGATAGATTTTAATTGAATCTATAAAAGTAAAATAGACAAAATAAAATAGGAAAGCATTTTATGAAAAAAAACATCAATAGGGGCATGAAAACAGAGGATGCTGCTGGCTTGGAACAGCAGAGGCAAGAGCTAGAAGCCTGGGATGAAGGGAAACACCGAGGAGTAGAAAATGGGTGGTGGTGAGGCAACTGAAAGGAGCTAAGCATGTGGGTCCCAGGCAAAGGAAAAAAGATGTTGGGTCCGAGGCAAAGGAAAAAAGGAGATGTTGGGACAAGAAACCTGGACGGATGGCTGGGATAGCAACAGTTAGAAATCCCAAGAGGCTTTCTGTAAAAAGCAGGGCAGAGATTTTTTTTTTTTTTTTTTTAAATGAGGAATCTCTGGAGACATTTAAAAGTAGAGTAACAAAATGAACTGAGGCATAGTAGACGGGAATGCTAAACAGCTCTAGGAAAACAACCATAAGAACAATCTGAAAACAAGGTTGCTTTATATATATATACACACACACACACACATATATATACACATACACATATATATACACACATATATACACACACACATATACATACATACACACACATATAGTCGTGTGTATGTATAATTAGAAATATGTAATACTTTTTTTTTTTTTTTTTTTTGACACGGAGTCTTGCTCTGTCACCTAGGTTGGAAGGTAGTGGCGTGATCTCGGCTTACTGCAAGCTCTGCCTCCCGGGCTCACGCCATTCTCCTGCCTCAGCCTCCGGAGTAGCTGGGAGTACAGGCGCCCGCCACCACGCCCAGCTAATTTTTTGTATTTTTAGTAGAGACGGGGTTTCACTGTGTTAGCCAGGATGGTCTCGATCTCCTGACCTCGTGATCCACCTGCCTCGGCCTCCCAAAGTGCTAGAATTACAGGCATGAGCCACCATGTCCGGCCTACATAATACACTTTTGAGAATAGGGAGAATAAATACTTAACGGGCATAGGGTTTTGAATTCCAAACATTGTCAAGACAGCTGATTATATCTGTGAATAAATTTCAAGTTAAATTAAGTCATTTCTTTACAAATTTTAAGATAATTTTAAAAGAAACATGCTCCTTTTCATCGAATTATGTTGCTAAAGTTGATGTAATTTTTCTATTAAATTATTTTAGAAAGTGTGTGTATACAACCCTTTCTCATTCAAAATATCAGAATAATATATCTTGTATATCTCTTAATGTTTTAGATATGTATGTGTTTGTATAGAGTAATTGAATATATAAATCTGAAAGCAAAGGGTCTAAAAATATGAAGGAAAAATAAAAATTTTTTGAATTAATATCTGGGTGAGAAAAAGCTGGCTTCAAAGATTTCTTTGATGTCCAAATATATTTGCATCAATGAACACAAGCCAGTACTACCAAAAGCTGTTAACCAAGCTTTTCTGTTAGTGATTGCCTCTCTCTATTTCTCATTAAAATAGCCATGAAAGCGTCAAACAAGTTAAGTGACAAACAGATAAACAAACTGTGGAAGTCTTTTTTTCAAATAAAGATATCTGTTATAATTCTACAAATGCACACTTGAAGCAGGATTGAGAAACAGCCATACTACCTGTAGTACATGTGAATCTCTGGATTGGAAGGAGGACATTGACTGCACTCTAGGGACAAAACTGACAAAGTCCTCATCTCTTACCACATTCTCTGGAAGCATCTATTAGGTGGCTGTGTGATGGTCAAGAAAATAAAGACATTGGGATGATTATAATTTTTCCCTTTGTACCCTTCTCCCATGCCACTTAGGTTTGGATATCCAACGATGGTAGGACTGGAGGACAAAACAGGCAGAGGTTACACATAGCTGTGATACATATATTTGAATCCACTATTCAAACTCCAAAGGGGTGTTTAGTTTATTACAACTTCATACTTTTCCCCAGACCACAGATATGAGACATTGGCCTTGAAGGCTTCAGATTCAACATTATCAGCCTTTGGCACATCTGCTTTCCAAAATAAAGAAATCTCTTTAAGTGTACTGACAAAAAGCATCATTAGTCCTTGAACAAAATGGGCCTGCTGTCAGTTATTAATAAACAATAAGATAAACTGCACGAATCAATATTTACAGAATACAAGATGTGTGGTTGCAGGATCTTAATTTAAAGTCTTTCATTTGTTAGCTACAAAACCAGCCTGGGAAATTTACTTAGAATATCTGTTCCTCAGTTTCATCAACTGAAAGGTGAGTGTAATGACATAAATTTTTATAGAGTTCTTTTAATGTAATAAAATAATCCATTTAGATTACTTAGCACTGAACCTGATGCATAGCATATTAATATACCTAATTTCTAATAACAATATAACTGCAAACAAACAGCAAAATCAAAATTAAATTTATGAATCTCCATAAAATCATCTATTTTGTAAAATAAAGAAAAAAATAATGCAGAAAAATCTCAGCCCATAAAACTCCCACAGGGAATTTAAGAATATTTAGAAAAATAAATTATTTGTCTGTTCATATACAAATAAAAAAAATTATGAGTTATAAAGAAATAGGTTAAATTTTGCTTCAGAATAATTTGATGAATATAAGAAATAAAAAAAGAATTGAAACAGTAAAATTTGATTTGTAAAACAAAGCAGACTTGCAGAATGTAGAAAGCATTAACAAAGGGACAAAATTCAGCTAGAATATGACACACTGAAAACATGGCAAAGAATGGAGATATGCATGGTCAAGAATAGAAATGCTTTTACAGAATAGCTAAACAAGCAAAAAATGCTAAGTCATGGAATAAATGAAGTGTCTGGAGGCTACAGAACTGAGACGAGGAATGGGAAGGACTAATTGTTGTGGGTAAAATTAATTATGAGAAAGCAATACTGAGACATCATCTAGATAAAATTCAGTTCACTATAGCAAACATTTATTAATTACAAATCATTTCCTTATAGAATCAGTCATCAAGAAAACAAACTTGGTTCATTTCTACATGTTAGTAACTCATCACTTCCAAGGAATATTAGGGTCTATTAAAATCACTTCTTCAAATTTGTTTTGATTAAAAGATGGAATTGGCTGGGCACGGTGGCTCATTCCTGTAATCCCAGCACTTTGGGAGGCTGAGGTGAGCAGATCATGAGGTCAGGAGTTCAATATCTGACCAACATGGTGAAACCCCGTCTCTACTAAAAATACAAATATTAGCCAGGCGTGGTGGCATGCACCTGTAATCCCAGCTATTTGGGAGGCTGAGGCAGGAGAATTGCTTGAACCTGGGAGGAGGCTGCAGTGAGCCAAGATCACCATTGCACTCCAGCCTGGTGACAGAGCGAGACTCCATCTCATAAATAAATAAATAAATAAATAAATAAATAAATAAATAAATAAATGATGGACTTAAGTAAAAATGCTATATATATTATAAAAATACTTCCTCACTAAATATCATGAGCTATAAATAAAAATTTTTTAGGATTGATCACAAAATACCACTAGGAACATGTCCTGTTGTGAATGATTTTGTTTCTAAGAAAGAGCTTGTGTTTAAATTTTGGATGTTGAGTACTTGTTTTTTGTCCTCACAATACTTTTGTTGAATAAATTCGAAAAGGACTTGATTGTCAGGCCTATATTAGGTTCTGACCCTTAATGTCACCTATTTGTACTTATTAATAATTGTTTCAATGAAAAGTACATTAGAGAATGAACTTCTGGTCCAGTTGGAAGTTCTTCCATTTGAAAAAATGTGATGTTTGCAAGGAACTGTTTGAATCTTTTCTATTTTCTAGTCCTCCTCCCCCACACTGGATAGAATTTAAGCTAGAATTTTCTCTTTTGATAAAAAACAGAAAAGGAACATGTTATTTGTAAATTGATGTTTAGTAACTAGTGATAAGCTTGAAATACAAGAATACATAATTAGCCTTAATCTTAGGTAGTCTTATGAAAATGAATCTCTTAACTATCTTTTGAACATATATTCACATTGGTTTTCAAGATATTTTAAGTTATATTTTTTCCTCTTCCCTTCAGAGCTACTTCTTATTTTGGGGCTACTTTTTTTAATTGTGTAATTCACAAGGAGCAGCATTTTTTTTTTTTTTTAAATAAGTCTTGTAACCATGGCTGGATGTTTTGCTCTAGTCTTCTAAGAAGGGCCATTTTATTTTTTAGTCACTTCTAAAGTCATGTGGCTATTAACTTTGGAGACTGTTTTGCATATGAGTGCTGATACAAGTTGAAACCCAAGCAGACCTCATTGCATATCACCCTATGAATGCTGACAATGGAGGGAATACCTTGCCTGTAGTATACTGTCACTTCTGGACTGAAAAGCTGAGGAAGAAACTTAATTTTCTTTTATGCATAAGTCAGAAAAACTTACCATTAATGATTCCAGTTTCCTGATTGACCTCAGCAGATGAAGTGAACAGATAGTGTTAATTCGGATTGAAGAAATTATCAGAATCTTGGTTTGTGTAGATTTAGAATCTACATGCAATATTAACTAAATCAGATAGCTTTTACAGTTTCACATGTGTATATAGGTTCCCTCCCAGTCCATTCCATATCCATTAGTTATTGAATTTTCTAAACTGGCAGTGAAACAGTACAACAATTTTTTGTTGCACCAATTTTATAAACTTACGCAGTGGATTACTTGTTAATTTTCTGAGGCAAACCAAAGATAAATTTCTCAAGGTTCTTGCTGCCTTCTTTAGCAGCATTTGATGGAAGATCTCTTACACATTTGTAATAGATAAAAATAAACCAGACTGCAAATCCTTTCTAAAAATCTTAAACCATGTACCAAGTTTTTGGTCCAAATTTTGTAGGATAAGTTAAACTTAAATTGTATTCTATTAACCAATATGAGTGTATTTCTGAAAGCATAGTTACATTGAAATAAAGTTTTAAAAAGCAAAACTATGAAAGAAGAATCAGTGTGAAAAATATCTATACTTTAGGTATGTTTGATATATCCATGGCCACTCTAGGAATGTTTTAATAAGGCAGAATTTTGTTTAATCATGAGATGTGTTATGATAAAATATTTGCTCTCAAATTAACCAATTCTAAAACATAAAAGGAAATTTCACACTTTCTATATTAAAAGTCAAAATACAAAATAACAAGAGTTAAAATTAAGCAAAAAAATTGTGATACATGACAAAACTGTGTAACAATTATATATACCCAATTTTAGTAATATATTTGTTTACATTTATTGTGCACTCACTACATGTGAGAAATTATATGGAAATTATATGTTCACTTATTTCTCACTGTTTCTTTGCTTTGCATGTGGTAGTCACTGTCTATAAACTTGAATGTACACAAACACCTCATTTAAAACTTTTTAATTTGAGCCAATTTTAGACTTATGGAGAATTGCAAAAAATAGTACAGAGATTTATCTTATATCTGACTCTGTTTCTCCTAATGTTAACATCACTCAAAACCATAGTACAATTATTAAGAAGTGTCTGAAAGTAAAAAACAAAAAAAAAAGTCCCAGACTTGAATAGACCAAAGTATTTTCCCCAATTTTATCCTTAGAAGAAATTAGCATTCCTGATAAAATCTTTAAATATTTTCTGAGAACTTTTCTTGGAATTAAGACATGCTCTGTCAAAGAGTTACCCACTCACCTTATTGAGTCCCAATTATCAGGTCTTTAATCATTATTTCTTGTGTTTAATCTAATCATGATTAAACACATGATTAATCTTCTCTTGCCTTGTGGAATGCCCTATTAACATTATATTATTATTATTTATTAATTGATGTTATTTTATTATAACCTATTAATTGTATATATTTTAATTGTTTTTCTGTGGCCCTTATCCATTGAATGTAAGATTGAAAAAACTTGGACACATACCAATAACTAAATTTCTGAATGATTTTTCTTTATTAGAAGAAGGAAATAATTTTCCAGTTCTCTTATTCTATCAGTACCATTTCCTGGATTTATATGCCTTAGAAATCAAGGCAAGGCAAAAGAAAGAATAGCGTATATTTTTCCTCTAGGTACAAAATCTCTGAGATGTCCAAATTACTGAATGACAAACATTTTGCAAGTCTAGTAGTTTCTTAATCTTTGCTTTTAGCAGTATCAGAGAATCAATATTATTGGATAGTCAACCACTAATGATAATTTAATAATAAATGGGCTTTATTAATTGTATGAATATGACAATTGGTTAACATAGTAATAGATTACTATGTTATTTTTGACAACTCGAAAGCAGTTAAAACAGAGAAAAATATTGCTTTAACAAATCTCTAATGTGAATGAGTTTTCCAAGTTATTACATCTATAAAAATATACAGGAATAGAACTGATGGTGAGCCTAGTCCCATTTGTGCAATTATAACTTGTAAAATGTCAAATTACAACTCTCAAATACAAAATGAACACTTGTCAATTATTTTTTTCAACTCATTAATTAATGAGAGAGCCAGTAACACTCTTCACTTGAGAATTTGACTAGCAATATTTATGTTCTTTATGGGAAAACATACTTTTTCACCACTATGGACACAAATTGTTTGCACTGCCATCATTTTTTAAATAATTTTAACTTCTGATTCTACAAAGTTGTAAAATAACCTAGTTAATAAAAGCAATACAAGGTAATACAGCACCATGGAACTAGACAATAATTGGATGATTGGCAAGAGAACACACATCTCTCCTTTGGTAGAATAGTGAATAATCTCTTTTGCCTATTTCTAAGTTTTAAGAAAATTTTTTAGGACAGATGATTGCAAGATGTAATATTATATCAATAATGAGCTAGAAAACATTACCTCGTTCATTTAAAATATGTATTTCCAATAAAATTTTGCTTGATCTTTTTAATAATTATTTATCAAACAATATGCTTATGTTGCTTTGACAAAATAATTTTTTAAAATTTCTGCCTAATTTCTTTGTTCATCCATGAGTTACTCAGGAGCAAGTTGTTTAATTTCCATTTATTTGAGTAGCTTTAAGAACCATTCTTGATTTGTATTTACATTGCACTGTGATCCAGAAATGTGCTTGGTATAATTTTGGTTTTTTAAAATTTATTGAGATTTGCTTTATGATAGAACATGTGGTTGATATTACAACATGTTTCATGTATAGATGAGAAGAATGTATATTCTGTGGTTGTTAGATGGAGTAATTTGTAGATGTTTATTAGGTCCAATTTGCCCAGTGTCATGTTTAAGTCTAGTATTTCTTTGTTAATTTTCTGCCTTGATGATCTGTCTAATACACTCAGAGAGGTGTTGAAATCTCCTACAGTTATTGCGTGGCTATCTAGCTCTTTTTATAAGTTGAGAAGACCTTGTTTTATGAATCTGGATGCTCCAATGTTAGGTATGAATACATTTATGATAGTTATGTCTTCTTATTGAATTGAACACTTTATCATTATGTAATGCCTTTCTTTGAGATTTTTAATCATTGTTGGTTTAAAGTTTATTTTATCTGATGTAAGAAGAGGACTTCCTGCTATTTTTAAAATTTTCATTTGCTTGGGACCTCTTTCTCCATCCCTTTACTTTGAGCCAGTGAGTATCACTGCATGTGAGATAGGTCTCTTGAAGACAGCAGACAGTTATGTCTTGTCTTTTTATCCAGCTTGCCACCCTATGCTTTTTAACTGTGTCATTTAGATTGCTTACATGCAGACTTAGTATTGATATGTGAGATATTGATCCTGTTATTGTGTTGTTAGCTGGTTGTTTTGTAGACTTGATTATATAATTAGTTTATAGTGTCTGTGAGCTATGTGCTTCAGCATGTTTTTGTGATAGCAGGCATCATTCTCTTTTTTCTATGTTTATCATTCCTTGAAGAATTTCTTGTAAAGCTGGTCTAGTTATAACAAATTCCCTTAGCATTTGCTTATCTGAGAAGGATTTTAGCTCTCCTTAACTTATAAGCTTACTTTGGAAGGATATAAAATTCTTCATTGGAATTCCTTTTCTTTATGGATGCTGAAAATAGGACCTCAGTCTCTTCTGGCTTGTAAAGTTTCTGTTGAGGGGTCTGCTGCTAACCTTTATGGTTCTTGTTGTATATTATGTGATGCTTCTCTCCAGTTGCTTTTAAGATTTTTTTCTTTTATATTAGCTTGGTGAATGTGGTGACTATAGACTTTAAGGATGGTCATTTTGGATTGTATTTTATAAGGATTATCTGTATGGCTTGAATTTGCATGTCAATATCTCTAGTGAGATTGGAAAATTTTTCATGGACTGTATCTCCAAATGTGTTTTCCAAGTTTGTTACTCTTCTCTCTCAAGAATGCCAATGAGTCATAGATTTTGTCTCTTTACATAATCCCATATTTATAAAAGATTTTGTTCACTTTGCGAAAATTAATTTTTCCCTTTATTTTTGTCAAATGAGTTGATTTGAAGAACCAGCCTTTGAGATCTGAGATTATGTCCTCAGTTTGGTCTGTTCTGCTGTTAATGCTTCCAACTGAATTATGAAATTCTTATAGTGAACTTTCCAATTCCAAAAGTTCAGTTTGATTTTTTTCTTAAAATGGCTATTTCTTATGTCAGCTCTTGGATCATTTTACTGGATTACTTGCGTTCCTAGGATTTGGTTTCAACTTTTTCCTGAATCTTGATAAACTTGTCATTCAGACTCTGAATTCTATTTCTGTCATTTTAATCATTTCAGGCTGGTTAAGAACCATTGCCAGGGAGCTACTGGGCTCATTTGGAGATAAGGGGGTACTCTGGCTTTTAGATTTGCCAGAAATCTTGAGCTAGCTCTTGCTCATCTGTGAGGATTGATATTCCTTTAACTTTTGAAATTGATGTTCTTCAGATGGATCTTTTAGCTGTTATGTTTTTTAATGCTGTTAAGAGTTTGACTGTGGTATAAGTTGGGCTTAGTTGATTGTCTTTGTTTCTGACACTGATGCTTTCAGAGAAATAAGTCTCAATTCAGCCCTCCTAAGCAGAATTCTTTAACTCTGGATGCTGGGACTGCGACCACAGCTTTATTCTCTGTCCCCTTGAGGTCAAGCATTGGCTGCACTGGGCCGGGGTGGGAGGATGTGGTGCCTGTTGGCAACAATACTCTGTTGGGGCTGTTGGGTGGCCTTGAACAAAACCTCTCTGATGGGTGTCTGCCAGCAAAAGCACTCCAGTGGGATGGCAGGGGTGGCCAGTGAGAGAGCTATGGTGGTGGCTCTGGTAAAAGCACTCTGGCGGGTTGGGCTTGGGTTGCTGCAGGCAAGTGTGCTTCAGTCAGGCAGCGGGCAGGCCACAGGCAAAAGTGCTCTGGCATGGTGGCTGAGGATTCGTGGACAAAAGGACTCCAGCAAGTTGGCAGGGTGGCTATGGGTGAAAGATCTCCATTGCAGCAGCAGGGAGACTGCAGATACTCTGCTGTGAGTAAGCACTCTGGCAGGGCAGTGGGTAGGTTCCAGACAAAAGCACTCTGATAGGGATCCCCTATTTCTTTGCAGTAAACACTTAGAAATAAACTTTGGAGTTAAAGGAAAGGTATACACTATAGAATTTTTAATGGAATTTCATTGTTTTATTGTACATTGTTTTGTGCAATATATTATCAAATAAAAATGTTCATAAAACACAAATATACAGAACGAAATAAAATTATATGTAACAGTGATAACTAGTGTTAAAATGTTGATGTCTTTCAGAATTTCCAAATCTATATGAACACTTATACTCGGATTAAGTTTTAATTAAAAATCATCCAAAATATTTTTAAGAATCAATTATATGCAACAATATAACTGAGAACAAAACAGAATGTGTGTGGAGCTTACATGGAGAATAAAAATAATAGTTAACTCTTATAAGTGTTAAGCACAATTTGATGTGCACTTGCTCATTTGGTCTCAACATTCACCCCATAAAGTAGAAATAACTTGCCTAAGTTTACACAACTCAGATGTGGAGATGAAGAATAGAAAATAAATGAACCCAAGAATCGTGGGCTTGAGCTCTTGCCCTTAACTCTATACTATGCGAGGTGCACACCACATCACTATTCACATTGTATTGTATGCGAATGGTGCCTCTGAAATATTGCAAATCAGTGGTTATGAGTGTCTCTCATACTAAGCATACTGCCTATGTGTAACCTGATATTTCCTTAATCATACATAATAAATATAATCCTGCATCTGTTTTGATGATTTTAATGTATTTCACTTTAATACAATTTAATTAAAAATAATCACTTACTAAATAATTACCTTTGGTAGGAACCATGCTTATTATACATATTTGAACATATGTCTTTGTACTTGTTTTTTGTTACTTCCTTAGGATAAATTTTTGCAAGTAGAATCACTGGGTGGAAAGATACATACATTGAAAATTTTGTACATATTTTTTATCTTTCCTCCAGAAAAGCATTAATATATAGTCATCAATAGAATATCACAACAGCAATATAACAAAAGCCATTGTAATACTGGATATTATAGATTCCTTTAATATTTTGCAAATATTTAAAATTTTATCTTACTTCACTAACATTTCTTAAATGTCCTGTTTTTATCAGAAAGTCATTATCTACTTTTGCAAATACAATATCCCTGTGGTAGGTACATTTAAAAATATAATTATAAGGATATGGTTGCTATTACTTAGCTTGCAACAATAATTTTGATACTTTGTTCACACAATTCCATCAAGATTTTTGAAGATCTTAAACGAATAAAAAGTTTACATATGATGAAATGAATTGATCTTATTTTTTTTTTCAGTAAAATACCATAAGTCTTGCAGAAATGGCTGCTGATAAAGCAAACATGGCAAAATTTAACAATATTTGATCCTAGTTGAAAAGTGGGTGGGTGCTCATTGTAATATCCTTCAAATTTTGCTTTCATTAAAATTTTTAATATAAAGAGCTTGTAAAGTGTGCTCTAATTTTATCGGTTTGAAAATATGGTAAATAATGGTAAGAATTATTTTATTACATTGTGCAAACATAGCTTAAAAAGAGTCAAAAATTTCATCAGGCAATTAATTCACTATTGTTTTAATTTCTGATGTGCATACTAACAATAATTTTAAAGATATAAAGAATTAACTCTGTTCCAGTATTACTTCGTGTATTGGTTATTTATAAGCAAGTGATTTTAATAAAATGTAGATTCTGTTCTCCAGTAGCATCTATTACATCCAAAGCTGTCACCAGTAGCCTGAGAATCATGAAATGGAAAATAAGAACTTCAATTGCCATGACTTGTTCCAACATTCATCTGTGGGACTTATTCATTCATTTATGTTTATTAAACGTTTGTATTTGGGAAAATACAAACTAAAAAGTAATAAAATTAAAAATTCTTGCTCATAGGAACTTATATTTTAGTGGAAGGAGAGGCAGGTTAAATATTTTAAATGGATAAATTACATTTTAGCCTCTATGTTAATAAGTGCTCAAGAAAAATAGAATAGAGTTAAAAGAATATGAAATTCTGATGGAAAGTGAAATTGTGGTAGGGTTACTATTTTAAGTAGGAATGTCACAAAATGACTCATTAAGAGTAATTTTATAGCAAAACTCAGAGAAGGAGTATTATAGGATACATTTATCAAGGGGTGAATTGGCCTATTAATCTACTTGTCCAGGTCTTTGTCATCTTTGTGGAGTTTATGTAGGAAACAGGTGTGCACGTATCTAAGTGACAACATTTGTTAGTTGTTTTTTAAAGTTCTGCCTTTAGAGAAAAAATGTAATGATCTTTAAATTCTTTAAAATTCTTAAAGAGAAAATGAAAGAAATGCATGCTTGTGGCTAATATGTTATAACAAGTATAATTACAAGAAAAATCTCCAAACTTTTCAATATATTTTTAGATACAAATACAGAACAAATATTGCTTCCCGTCTTTCAATGAAAACTTTTTATCTCTGTGAAATTCTATTTCAGAATTCTCAGTAGAAGTCCACTTTTTACTTAAAGTATGTTCACAGGATGTTCACAGCATGCTGAAGAGGGAAAATTTATGAATTTCCCTTTTCAAACCGAATAACAGTGAATACTACTAGCAAATCCAGTGTGCTCCATTGATGCATTAATCCACTTAGCAAGCTCAGGTAATAATTTTAAACAAAATATATATTATTGAAAAGATTGTACCACTTGCCCAGTATTTCAGAAACTCTGTAACAATATTGAATTAATTTCCTTCTGTGTTTCTAGTTTGAGTTATCAAAAGTAATAATAAATAAAACGTGAAGGGCCATTCACATTTTTGCATGCATTTTTATTCCTTTGGAATTCTGCTAAAGAAAATTAGTGTTAAAAATCAAGTTTGATTCAAACTCTAATTTCATTTGTGAGTCTTTGTAAAATTCTGTAGACTCATTTATAATATCAGTATTCTGAAATAAATACTACTTATTTGTATTCACTTGAAAAGAGATTTACAGGTTGCAATGTGCTTGAATCTAAAACTGAAATTTGTTTGTATACATGTAAGTTATTATTTTTCTCATGGTGCTATCCTGAAATGACAATTCTTCTGAAAATGTGGCAGCTACAAGTTTTCTTAGAAATGTTTTAAAAATGTAAAAAAAAGTTTTTCCACCCCTAAAAGTTAAAAAGTTTTCAAAAAAATTTTTTCACTTTAAGAAATACAAGGCGGTGGCTCAAGCCTGTAATCCCAGCACTTTGGGAGGCCGAGATGGGCGGATCACGAGGTCAGGAGATCGAGACCATCCTGGCTAACACGGTGAAACCCCGTCTCTACTAAAATTACAAAAAACTAGCCAGCCGAGGTGGTGGGCGCCTGTAGTCCCAGCTACTCAAGAGGCTGAGGCAGGAGAATGGCGTAAACCCGGGAGGCGGAGCTTGCAGTGAGCTGAGATCCGGCCACTGCACTCCAGCCTGGGCGACAGAGAGAGACTCCATCTCAAAAAAAAAAAAAAAGAAAAGAAAAGAAATACAAAATAGATTCAACCAGACATCATATGCATCAAACATCAACTATGAAGTAATCTTGCTGAACTATCTATACTATCCATGAAGTAATCTTGTGGAAGTTTCTATATTTTCTATAAACAGCAATTTATTTTCTATAAATAACAATTTATAGAAAACACAGAGGCAGAGAAACCTACTAAATACCACCTGGAGGAATGCAATAAACAAAACCTAAACTGTGAATAATTTGCCAGATCAAAAAACTATTTCTTCTACCAATATTTTTCAGAAAAAAAGAAGGAGATGGGAGAAATTATATTAATAGATTAATAAAAGAGTTACTCTGAATACTTCATATGGATCATGATCCAAGTGGATAAACTGTAAAACAAATGACATTTGTGACACAATTGGATATTTGAAAAACAGAAGTAAATTTAATGAAATTATTAATTTTGGTAGCTAAGCAAAATGTATTGAAATCTTTCTTTTAGGATTTAGAGCAACTTACTGAGATATTTACAAGTATAATTATATGCAATCTGAGGAAATAGGTGGAGGGATACAAGAAGAAAGATTAACATTTGTTGACAATTGTTGAAGCTAGTGATTTGTTCATAGCATGTTTATGATGCTATTTTTTTTCCTTTGGTATATAGCTAACATTTTTACAATAATTTTAGTGTAAATTAAAGCCTTTAAATGAGAAAACTATGCCATGTCATTGTAATTTGAGAAACTCACACAATAATTGAGACTTTACTATGTTATACATACCCAAATCAAACAAAGTAATTCAACAGTAAATGCATATTTAATATATGTTTGTTTAACATTATTGACCAAACAGAACTTCTCTTTAGGCTACTGCCTGTAGGAAAATGCATCTCAGAAATCCCTGTTATCAGATGAAAATCTTCCTAATTAATCATTTTTGAATATACCTTTGGATTGGTTACAAGTAGTTGTTTACAACATAAATTTTTGAGTGTAATAGAATATAAACTAATTTTATTCATTACCTATGTGATTTATTTATACCACATGTGTATTTTATTGTCTAATAAGAATTCATAAGATTATTCAGTTCTATGGGTGTAATAAATTTATGATTACATAAAATTAGCTGCATTAGTTATCTGTTGCTAAGTAACAATATTATCATAAACCCAATGACTTAAAACAATGCATATTTATTACTTCTCAGTTTCTATGGGTTAGGAGTCTAGGCACTGCTTAGTTGGGTCATATACAAGGCTGAAATAAAAGTTTTGGCCTGGGCTAAGATCTCCTCTGATGCTTAACAGGAAAGGGTTTGTCCAAGATCAACACTGGGTCTTTCTGAGGGCTGTGAGGGAGAATATGTTCCATGCCCCTCTACTAGCTTCTGGTGGTTTGCTGGCAGTCTCTGTCAATCCTTGGCTTCTGCTGTATTACTCTGATCTCTCTCTTCATCTTCACTTGGTGTTTTCTCTCTGTGTGGGGATCTATGTGAAATTTCTCCTTTTTTTAAGAACACCAGTCATGTTGGATTGGGGACCCACCTTTAACTAATTTTGTCTACAATGACCCTGTTTCCAAACAAGTTCACATTCTGGTACTGGCAGTTAGGAGTCAACATATGAATTTGGGGGTGGGATGGGGAAGGGTACAACTCAACCCATAACACCTGACATCTCAGGAGTATAAATATTGATCTCATTATTGTCTCATGGTTACAAACACAGTCAGGCATCTAATTCACTGCTTCAAGCAGGTAGACCAAAAAAAAAAAAAAAAAAAAAAAAAAATCAAAATGTTTGCTTCAGACAGGATGATAAGGAAGCAGAAGGTCAAAGAAGTACAGAAATCAAATCTCATATTTTACAAAAAATTATTGGAAGGTCTACCCAGTAAGTTCCACCTACATGTCATTGCCAAGGACTGGGTCATATTGCAATGTATTCTGTGAAGATGTGAATTTGTTTTCTAGCCTCTAAATTAATGAAAGCATAAGAGGAGAGGACTTAAAAGAGTTTTGGTGCATTCTATCTTCAGTGTCCTCTACAAAATTTAAAATTTTTACTGCCAATTTGGGAAAAAATAGCATTACATAGACAGAAAATTAAATGAAAGAATGATGGCAAACTATTGACTCTAGGGAAAAAATGATTTTATAAGAAATTAAATGTAATTATAGTGCACTACTTAAATTCTAGTTACACATTCATAGTTATTTTAAATTAAATATTGACTTAATTTTTGATATAACTTCAGGAGATGGTGCAAGAAAAAGTGCAGCATACATGTGACTTTATTTAGAGTTCTAAATCTTTATCTTTCATAGGATAAATAAATACCCAAAATTGATAACTTGAAAAATAGCAGCATAAAAATCATGAGAAATTTGAAGTTAAATATTTGAGGAAAAAACAGTTTAAAGAGTTAAAAGGAGGTGGCTCTAGGGGGACAAACTAGAGGTTGGTCGGGGGAGGCACCTGTGTATCTCTGTAAGACTTGTGATTTTGTATAACATATTCATGGATTACTTTGATGAAAAGAAGCTTCATTTAAAAACCATCCTAGTTAAAATAGTATGTAGGGTGGATGTTTGTCTGTCGTAACCATAATCCTTCCGTTAATTTGAACAGCTGGCTTGTTGAGAACCCCTTCTTTATCCCCTTTTTCATGGTTTCTACTTAGGTACTGGAAGCGGAAGCTTTCACCCTTTAAAAGTTCTGAAAAAGGTATTATGTTTGGGGGGAATCAGAGACATTATGCAGACCTTGAAATTGAAAGTGATAAGTTTCCCTATTACTCAGAACAGCAAACCTGGGCTTTCAATAGGAGTCTGGGTTAGAGAAGTCAATTGACTGTTTTTAACCAGTGAAACTAGGCATATGAATTTGAATAGCATCGAGTGGGAGGAGAAAGAAGGAACAGTCAATGCTTCATAATCACATTAGGACATCCCCTGTAGAATCTTAAAATACTTTAATCTGTATCTCTACTCAACAGAAATAGCATAGTGATTCTAGAGGGAATGAGATAAACACAACATTGTCTTATTACATGCCTTAAGCTATAAATCTTTCAAAGGAATCTCTTTGCATGGGATTCTGCTACTTCAACATAGAAGATAAACAGCCAGAAGAAAATATGCTGCTTTAAGTTAACATTTACATAACACAAAGTCAAACAATGAACATAATTTATTCATTTTATTTCATTTAATAAAAAGAAATTCTTCTATGTTCTGTTTTTTAATTTATTCTAGCACACCACAGGCAAAGGCCTTCAATTTGTGTACTATATTTCTATACATTTATTAAGTAACCGTTATAAAATTGTAACTTTATTTTATCATAATATAGCTCGCAATCTGAGACCAATCAAATGAAAAAAGCTATAGCTATTTTTGTCATGATTTTGCTGCATTATTCCTTCCAGCAACAGTCGAGAATAAAGTCATGAATGTTTGTGTATTTATTTAAATATTAGACATTTTTATATTCAAAGATATTTCTCTGCAGTTTCTCTGTAAACAAAACCTGCCACCAAAAATAACTACCCAAGGATACTTGAAACTATTACAACTGAGACATCAAGGTTACTTTGCTCGTGAAGAACACAATATATACTATTTAAATTGCAGAAAGATTTTTAAAGGAGTATTTTATAGTTTCTTCTATTTAAACAAGATTAAATAAAACATAATAAAACAAAGGAATTCTATTTTCTTTATATTTACATTGAGCCTTACAGAAAATTTACTGTGTAGTCAGTATAGTTACATTTTAAAGGTTGATTTCCTTTGAAATAGTATCTTGGATTGTTTGATCAACTGTATTTAATAAAAGACCGACTCATTCATTCATCCATTCCTTCACTAAACAGGTGTTTATTTTACACCCACTGTGTGCTAAACATACATTTTATATCAAGTTTTTGAGGAGGTGAATATATACATTATTTAATTTAACCCTTGAACACAACTTTTGCTAAATGCCTGCTGATTGCTAAGCACATTGCAAGTCACTGAAGATACTTTCATGAATTTACAGCATTGGGAAGACAAACAATTACAATAATTTACTGTGAGTGGAAGGTCAGTGTCCTAGGAGAGAGCACAGAAGTAGTAGCCAAATTCAGGGAACTAGTGAATGCTTTCCTGATACAGTGACGTGTAATCCGTGAACTGACGGATTGCTAGGGTGTAGCCCAGCACAGACTCGAAAACGTTTTGTAAGCAAAAGACACCATAAGTGTAAAGATATGAGATAAGAGAATGCTGAAGGGTAGTTTAGTGCTCGGAAAAAATAAAAATAAGTTTGGGAAATCTGGAGAACTTAAATTCATGGGTGTTAGAAGTGAGGCTGATATGGTGGGGAGCTGCTGGGAAAACTTAAAGGAATTTGTTGTTTATCCTGAGGGATATGAGAAACTCATTTTCTTTGAAGTGTTTTAAGTTGAATATAAACATAAGGAAAATGGCATATATTTTTTAGAGGTCTATCACTTGCTACATGGCAAAAAGATATTTTCTTTAAGGCTCACATACAATGATGTTGCCCTCTGTGTTTTCCACCAGAGATTTGGCTACAACTCAGCTTCATGCCTCTGCTCAAGAAGTCTTCAATTCCTGTGTGTTTCCACTGACCCTCTTGCTCCACAAACTGAGAAGCTTGGGAACACTTGACAGGTTAGTTCTCAACTAGAGGCAGACACTTCCAAGAGAACATTAAGGAAGATACTTTCTGTGTTTTAAAACTCTTAGATATAAGATTGAAACCTTCTCTTTACTCAGTACCCCTATGTAGAGTGGACAACAAGACTTAATTTTAAAATTTAATTTTTTATTTTTGAAAATTTAAAAGAAAGCCTGTTCTCTCAGCACTTTGGGAGGCTGAGGAGGGAGGATCACTTGAGCCCAGGAGTTCAAGATCAGCCTGGGCAACATTGGGAGACCCTCATCTCCACAAAAAAATTAAAAGAATTAGCTGGTGGCACATGCCTGTAGTCCTAGGTCATCAGGGAGCTGAGGTGGGAGGATCTGCTTGACCTGGGAGTAGAGGATGCAAGTGAGTCGTGATCGTGCCACTGTACTCCAGACTGGGCAACAGAGCGAGATCCAGACCCTGTCTCAAATAAACAAACACAAATAAAATTTCAAGGAAGTGCAAACGCAGAAAAAGAGTGAAATAAGACCCCACACATTCATTTTCTGCTTTAACAATTATCAATGACTCGCCAGCTAGTTTTACCTATACCCACCCAACCACTTCTTGCCATCCTGCATTATTTTATAACTGATTTATTTAACAACTTTATTAAGGTATTTTTTATATATGTGTGTGTGTATATATATATATATATATATAATTCACTTGTTAAAAGTATACAAATCAATAATTTTTAGTAAACTTACAGAGTTGTGCATCCACACTACATTCTAGTTTAAGAATATTTCCATTACCAGAACCCAGAAGGTTCTCCACATTCATCTGCAATATTCTACACTCACTTCCAGCTCTAGGCAACCACTGATCAGCTTTCTGCTACATATTTGCCTTTTCTGGATATTTCATGTAAATGGAAGAGAGCAAATGCACTTTTTTGCACTTAGCTTATTTTATTTAGTATAATATTTCTGAAATTAGTTCATGTTGTAGCATAAATGAGTACAGCATCTCTTTATTGCTGAACAGTGCTCCATTGCCGAGATATATCATATTTTCTGTATCTTTTACTAGTTGTGGACATTTGGATATTAAGAATAATGCTCCTATGAACATTCACATATACGTCTTTACAAGAGAATGTGTTTTCATTTCTCTTGGGTATCTTCTTAAACGTCAAACTGCTTGTTTGTATGTTACACTTGCATTTAACTTTATAAAAACCTGCAAAATTGTTTTTAAAGTGGCTACATCCTTTTACACACCTGAGCAATGTTTGAGAGTTCTAGTTTCAACATGAACTTGCCAATACTTGATATTATCTCCCTTTTTAAATTATAATCATCCTACGCATGTATAGTGGTGTTTGGTATAGTTTTACTTTTTCATTCTTCTAATGGTAAGTATCTTTACACTTAGGCTTAGCAGTCATTCACACATCTTTTCTGATGAAATGTCTATTGAAGTACTTTGCTCATTTTAGAATGCCTGACCACCAAATTTGTTCTCTTAAGAAAGTGCTTTTGCTATTCTAAATCCTTTGCATTTTAAGACAAATGTTAGGAACAGTATACCAATTTCTACAAAATGCTGCGATTTTGATAGGGATCTCACTATATTTGTATTATAGATCAGTCTGGGGAGAATTGCGATCTTGACATTTAGAGTCTTCCAATCCATAAACATGTAAAGACTTTTTATTTGTTTAGACCTTTAATTTTCCTCAGCAATGTAATGCAGTTTTAGTGTACCTGTCTTATAACTACTTATTTTGTTGAACTTGTCCCTATATGGTTTATTCTTTGTCATATTATTACGAATGGAATTGTTTTTTTATTTTCATTTATGTACTAGTTGTTGTAATATATAAAAATATAACTGATTTTTGCATACTGGTCTTGTATCAAACAATCTTGATACTTCTAGTTTTGCTTGTTACTTCTAGTTGATTTGGTATACAAAATCATGTCATCTGAAAATAATAATAATTTTACTTATTTTCTAATTGGTACATCTTAATTTTTGTTTGTATGTTTTACCTTATTCCATGGCTAAAGTCTTCAGTACATTGTTAAAGAGAAGCTGTGAGAACGCAAGCATCCAGTCTTTGACAATTATGTATAATGTTAGGTTTTCTCATGGCTGTTTTTCATCAATTTGAGAAAATTCCCTTATATTCCTAGTTTATTAAGTTTTTTCCATGAACGAATGTGAGATTTTTGTCAAATGCTTTTTCTGAGTTGATTCAGCTAACAATCCCTAATTGTGCTGCTTATATGTAATGATTTTATCAGAAACATATTTTAATAATGTTATTTTACTAATTAATTTAGATATATATTTTGATTTACCTGTATACTATAAATTTGTATTGGAAGGAATACCATCTTATGCTTTTATACTTTCTCTAATTCTAATCGAAGTGTTATTTATAAAGTTAAACTCAGTTACTATTACTTAGAAATAACACTGTGGAATCAATATTTAGAGTTGAAAGAGAATTTAAATATTAGCTAGTTCAAAGCCACAACTATCTTAAGATGAAACTGAAGGTCCAAGATTTAATTTTTTTTCTTTCAGATTTACTATTAAAATTAAGATTCTACTGATTAATATTCATTAGTTTTATGCTCCCAAATCTTTTAAGCTTGGTGTGTGGGGTTGAATTAAGATTAACTGGGCATAATTAATTTGGAATTCTTAAATTAGTTGGCAGCTGGTTCTTAGGAATTAGTATAACAGTGAAAAACTTGGAAGTAGAATTAAGAGGTATTTGTTTTTGATAAGATTTGGCTGTGTCTCCACCCAAATATCATCTTGAATTCCCACAAGATGAGGGACCTGCTGGGAGGTAATTGAATCATGAGGGCAAGTCTTTCCCCTGAAGATCTCATGACAGTCAGTAGTCTCATGAGATCTGATGGCTTTAAAAAGAGTTCCCCTGCACAAGTTCTCTCTTTGCCTGCTGCCATCCATGTAAGCTGTGACTTGCTCCTCCTTGCCTTCTGCCATGATTGTGAGGCCTCTCCAGCCACATGGAACTCTAAGTCCAATTAAACCTCTTTCTCTTGTAAATTACCCAGTCTTGGGTATGTCTTTATCAACAGCATGAAAATGGACTAATACAGTAAATTGGTACCAGTACAGTGGGGCATTGCTGAGAACATACCAGAAAATGTAGAAGTGATTTTGGAACTAGGTAACAGGTAGAAGTTAGAACAGTTTGGAGGGCTCCAAAGAAGACAGGAAAATGTGGGAAAGTTTGGAACTTCCTAGAGACTTGTTGAATGATTTGAAAAAAATGCTGATAGTGATATGAACAATAAGGTCCAGACTGAGGTGGTCTCAGATGGAGACGAGGAACTTGTTGGGAACTAGAGCAAAGGTGACTCTTGTTATGTTTTAACAAAGAGACTGGTGGCGTTTTGCGCTTACCCTAGAGATTTGTGGAAATTTTAACTTGAAACAGATGATTTAGGGTATCTGGTGGAACAAAATTCTAAGCAGCAAAGCATTCAAGAGGTGACTTGGGTGCTCTTAAAGGCATTCAGTTTTGTAAAGGAAGCAGAGTATAAAAGTTCAGAAAATTTGCAGCCTGACATGTAGTAGAGAAGAAAAACACATTTTTTTTTAGGGAAATTCAAGCCACCTGCAGAAATTTGCATAAGTAATGAGGAGCCAAATATTAATCCCCAAGACAATGGGGAAAATGTCTCCAGAGAATGTCAAAAGGTCTTCATGGCAGCCCCTCCCATCACAGGCCAGGAGGTTTAGGAGAAAATGGTTTTGTGAGCCAAGCCCAGGTTCCCGGTGCTGAGTGCAATCTAGAGACTTGGTGCCCTATGTCCCAGTCACTCCAACCATGACTAAAAAGGGTCATGGTACAGCTTGGGTTGTTGCTTCAGAGGGTGGAAGCCCCAAGCCTTGGCAGCTACCATGTGGTGTCAAGCCTGTAGGTGCACAGAAGTCAAGAATTATGGAACCTCTGCCTGGATTTCAGAACATGTGTGGAAATGCCTGGATGCCCAGGCAAAAGTTTGCTACAGGGGTGGAGCCCTCATGGATAACCTCTGCTAGGGCAATGTGGAAGGGAACTGTGGGGTCAGATCCCCCACATAGAGCCTGTACTGGAGCACTGCCTAGTGGAGCTGTGAGAAGAGGGCCACCATCCTCCAGAACCCAAAATGGTAGATCCACCAACAGCTTGTACTGTGTGCCTGGAAAACTCACAGACACTCACTATTAGCTCATGAAAGCAGCCAGGAGGGAGGATGTATCCAGGAAAGCCACAGGGCCAGAGTTCTCCAAGACCATGGGAACCCACATCTTGCATCAGCATAACCTGAATGTGAGACATGGAGTCAAAGGGGATCATTCTGGAGCTTTAAGATTTGACTGCCCCACCAGATTTTGGACTTGCATGGGGCCTGTAGCCCCTTTGTTTTGGTCAATGCCTCCCATTTGGAATGGCTGTATTTAGCCAGTGACTGTACACCCATTGTTTCTAGGAAGTAATTAACTTGCTTTTCATATTACAGGCTCATAGGAGGATGGGACTTGTGTTATCTCAGATGGGACTTTGGACCCTGGACTTTTGAGTTAATGCTGAAATGAGTTAAGATTTTGGGAGACAGTTGGGAAGGCATGGCTGGTTTTGAAATGTGAGGACATGAGATTTGGGAGGGGTCAGGGGCAGAATTATAAGGTTTGACTGTGTCCCCACCCAAATCTCATCTTGAAATCGCACAAGTGGGAGGGACCAGCTGGGAGGTAATTGAAACGGGGGCAAGTCTTTCTCCTGGTATTCTCATAACAGTGAATAAGTCTCATGAGATCTGATGGTTTTTAAAAGAGGAGTTCCCCTGCATAAGCTCCCTCTCTCTCATTGCTGCTGCCATCCATGTAAGACATGACTTGCTCTTCCTTGCCTTCTGCCATGATTGTGAGGCTTTCCCAGCCACGTGGAATGGTAAGTCCATTAAACCTCTTTATTTTGTAAATTGCCCAGTCTCGGATATGTCTTTATCGCCAGTGTGAAAACAAACTAATACAGTTATTTTCTTGATATGCTTCAGCGTTGTTTGAATTTGATAAAATATTTTGGGATTTTTGGGACTATTTGGGGATATTTTGGGATTTTTAATGGGGCATTGTTTTAAGGGAGGAGAAAAAATGAGATGAAACACTATATTTATTTATCTACATTTTGCTTTGAAAATCTGCTCCAGTGTGATTCATACCATTGTTTGTTGACTTCAAGTCTTAGGGAATTGGGAAGTCCAGATCTGTGTATAAAAACTGGTAAAACCAAAAGGAGTCTTTAATATATCTTGATCAAGACCTTCAAGTTGCCAACTCAAACATTTTTTTCAAAGTGTTTTGAAGTGAATATGTAGATTCAGCTCAGATAAATAACATGTATATTGAACATTAGTATATTTATGTCATTAATTTTTGTATAATACAAAAGAACATTTCAAAAAGCTATGTTTAATTCATTTATTTATGTATTTGCATATGTATTAATGGATATCATAGATAGATATTCAATTCTTATTGGTTTTATCAGTTAACACCCATCAATTTAGTAAAAACATGTCATCCAACAGATATCTAGAAGTAACACAATGGCAAGTAAATTACTGTCATTATCCCACGTGTTTTTTCATCTGTACATGGGTCTAATCTATTACTTTTCTAATTGATTTGGAGTCTAGGTATGTGGCAAAATTAAATTAATTAATTAATTGGAATTTAAAATAGCATAGTGTTTCCTAGAACGTTGTTTCTGTTATATGAAGGGAGATATCTGAGGTAGTGGTTGGTACTGGTTTTATTTAAACATAGTTAATAGTGAATTTTTTCAAAATTCAGGGAATGAAAAGGATAAAGTGGCTCATTCATTGCAGAGATCAATATAAATTTGCAAAGAGGAGAAATATCAAAATCAGGATATTAATAACTGATGTGTATCTGACTTGATTTTGTTTATTTACATAGAAACAGAGGAACAAACTCCAGTTAAAAGGGGAAAGTAATATACATTTAAATCAGTACAAGTTTCTATATTTTCCCAAGCAAAGTATTATCTAGAATTATTTTGATAATCATTGAACTTCTTTATCCTACATTGCAATTGAAACGATCAGGGATTTCCAAAAACAAGATGTATAAACAGAGGTCTAATGCATTCTTTAGCAATTTTATGTTTCTGACAACATGATAGCCACATTAAAAATGCAGCAAATTTTATGTAGGTGACATATCTCAAAATACTTTTCATTAAAGAAATTAGTTAATAAAAATAATAAAATAAATTATAACATTTGGGTATTTAGATATTATTATAACACTTTTAAAACCACATCTTGTGGTCTATGGGCATGCATATGTTTGTGCCACAAAGATGGTAAGAATACGCATTGTAGCAAATAATTAGATAAATTCAAATTGAAAAATGATCTTGATACCACCATAGATCAAAAAAACAAATGTATGTCACTGACTTTTGCAAAGACATTCCATTTAAAATGAATGTTTTAAGATAGGAAGAGAAAGAACACCACCTTCAGTGAAAACACATAATAGGTAAAATGTTGTCTAAAACAGCTTACCTCCTGAATTTTCCCAAATAATTTGATTTTTATCATTTTATGTTACCTACTGACATCCAAACTAGTTTGAGCAAAATAGTTTTAAATAATTGTTGCTTTATTTTCTGTCTTCAGATTCACATTCCCCCAGTTCACTCGTCATGCTATGGCAGACTTTTAAAAAACAGAGATCAGGTTATATTATTCTTTGCTCACTAAGCTGTTTCTTCAGTGCCTAGAGGATCAATACCCAGTTCTTAAACATGAAAATTAAGGACTTTTGCAGTTTGGACTCAACCTACTTATCTAATTTATCCTCCCACCTTTATGTCATTTGTCCTCTACTCTGGCACACTGGATTAGCAGTCATTTCCTGAGCCTGCCACAGCTCTCCAGCCTGCCCCTTGGAGGATCGTAAAGTGACCCTATGCCAGCCTGTGGTCCAACATATATCCACAGGAAACATCTGGAGATGCCTACCACATTCAAATTATTCTCTCTCAAACCAACTGTCTGTCTCCCTTTAAGTTTGAATAAGACCCTAGTCATATGAGTACACTAAGTTCAAAGAAACATAGCAGGCTCATCGGTGGTCTCTTTAAGGTCCTTCTCTAGACAGAAGTGAAGACAGATATAACATATACTGTCACATGAAGTAGAAAGTGGAGATTGATTGTCATGAATATCAACCAGGTGGTTCTTTCTCATTATTCTCTTCACAAATCCTTCATTACCAGATTTCACTGAAACTGAGAAGCCATTGATCGTAAGAGTCTCTAGTAATTTATATTTCAATAAGAAAGACAATATGCTACCAAAAATAGATCATGTACTATTGATTTTAAGATATATTCTGATTTCAGAGATGTCAAAATAACTATGCATTCTTCCTCTTAGGGACATGGTGTTAAAGGTGGGACTCACAGTCCACTTTTTTCTGAAGCAACTCACTTCCCTAACTCAACTATTCTTGACCTTTTTCATACCCTGAATGGAGTTAGGGGCTTGAGAGTCATCTAATTATCTTTTCTGGTCACCTATTTTGCTAGAATCAAAACCTTGATTTTTAACATCATATTACACATACCTTTTCACACAACAGTCCTTCATCTGTACTGTCATCTTTTAAGACTCAGATAGAATACAACTTCTCCTAGAAAGCTTTCTCTGATCCTCATCTAGCAAACTTCTCACTGCCAGGTAGAATAATCATTTTTTTTAACTTTCACTATTTTTGATAATATTTGTTATAAAACATTTTACTAACTGTGATTGTGTTCATGTCTGCCCCTCCTGTTTTGTGTTTTAAGTGTAGACTACTGCCTAGAACACAGGCTTTATATTTGCTGAAAGAGTGAATGCATTAAAAGTTAAAAAAAAAAAAAAGAAACAAAAACAGGAAGCCATCTTGCTGTCTCAGACAAGATCCAAGAAGCTTTGAGTACTTTCTTGTGATCCATACACATCTAGTACTTCAAATGTCAGATTCATAAAACTGATTTTAATTCTGACTGTGCTTTGTGACTTCAGACATGGCAAATTAAATTCTAAAGGTTGTTTTTTTAAATCTTAAAAATATATTAATTTGCACTGCTAAGTATAACTTCTAGGTGAACAAAAAATTTCACATAACATTGCCAGATAATTCCTTCACTTTTTATAATCTTTACAAGAGAAACAATTATTACCAGAGATTGTTTGCCAAGCATGAGTATCATTTTTTGACCTTTGTGATTTGGACTTGGTATTTTCTACCACGGATCTTGCTGAAGAAACAGTAGCACTTCTAATTAACTACGTGTTTTTAAAATGTAACTAGTTCTCTACCAGATCAAAATAACAATTATCTAATTTATGTAATCAACAATTTTGTTGGTTACGGCATTTCAGAAACTCAAATTTAACAGATGTGACAAAAGCTTCTTATTAAGAATCCATTTAAAGATTGTTTTGCAGAATGTGATAATGCTGCAAATCATGAATATACTTCCTTTAATGTTGATTTTTATAGTTGTTAGTTTTAAAGAGAAATCTTTACATGGATATTTTTGGTGCTAAATGGAAGATACATGAGAATGCAATGAGTGGTAATTTAAAATTCTGCTCCACAAAGAAGAAAAGAAAAAAGTTTACACTGTTAAGACAGGGTTGCAATATAATTGAGTTTATGGGGTAAAATGACTAAGTACATATTTATACTAAGTAATAGAATATATTTCTTCACTAAGAAATTTATTGGACCATAGAATAATTTCTCTTGGGAATTTCTGTAGCAAAATTGAGTATATTTGCAGTATTGATTTTCTTTCCACCTAAGCAAGTGACTCATTGAATTCTATATTAAGAAAGAAGCAATCCAAGAAAAGCTGTGATAAATTTAAAATTTTATTGCATCTTTGTAGGAATAAAAATGATTCACTAGAAAATAAGGTAGACTATGATAAAAATTCTTGGCCTTATTTTGTTATATACATTCTGTTTTTTATCCAGTCAATAAGATGACCATTCCTAAACCAAAGTAGCTAGTTTTATATTCAGTTAGTTATGAATATGTTTGTTATGATTTGAGCATTTGGACCTCAAGTAAAGCCATAAAGAAACTTTACCAATTAACTTCCTCAGATGTTTGAGTTGAAGAATACTGTTATTTTGTTTTAATATTTTAAAACATAGGTCAAATCACCATTAAGTTGTGATATTCTCACCAAAAGGCAGCTACATCAGGACCTCTTCTCCCCTCGGTTAAAAAAATATCTTTTTAATAGGTTTTATAATATATAGATGTTGCTATATATTTTAGATATAATTTTTTTTTATAAAAACTCATTGGAAAATAAAATGGTATTGCTTCTGAGGTTTTAGACAAGGATGCTGTTTTACGTATTTTCTAAGTTACAGCTAAACATATGCCTCCAGCTAGGAAACTCCTGTGGTGACAGCTAGAGCTGGGTAACAGTTAACCTTATGAAATGAAATATCTTTTGATTTCCACTGCATGAATTCTCTCTACTATTCTCACATGAGAGATTTTTTTTCTTAACTGACAGTAAGTATATATAATTTTACAAAAAGCAAGTTTCTACCGTTTTATTTTAAATGAAATTTCAGGAGAAACTATTTTATTGAAAAATGGTAGATTGTATATAAATGAATTGCCATAACCTTAACATCTCTTCCTTTCCCTTCTCCAATGTTTTCATGTTAAAATATCACTGTTTTTTATTCCTGAATGAAAAAGTAATTTCTTCCACAAATGTTTCTTGTTTTCCAAAAATGTATTAAATGTATTTTTAAAGATAAAAGGGATACAACATGAAAAAGTCAGTCATCTTGTTGATGAAAAAAATACATACACACACACACACACACACACAGTGACACACACTCATATATATTCCATCATTGAATTTGGTTCATTTTATTGTGATATAAAGAATTTCAAACCTGTGGAGGCTAAAGCAACTCAATCTTGGATGTTAATCCACAATGTTAACTTATGATTAACCCCAGTTCTGAGAACATCCCTCAGATTTCTATTTTATCTACTGTTCCTGCGTAAGAATGCATGCTTACCTTAAATCCACCCTTACATCAAAACAATCCTGGATTTTATTGTAAATTGCCATAAATCCTGCCCTAAGCATTGTTCTACACATCCTTTCAGAAGCACATGTACCATTTCCCTATGGTATAAGCCCTGGATCTGAGAGGTAACCACACTGGCATTTGCCATCACACCTTGCCACCACCCGAGGCATGGCCTCTGTTCATGAGATCCTATTAAATATTTCTTTCAAAGAAACTGGATTTGTCAGACTCTTTCTTCAGCCTCTCAGCTCCCTCGGTCTCCAGGGAATAAGTTTCCATAGATCTGCTTACTGTGAGACGACTGACTCTCTCTTTCTGTCCCTAGAGTCACTATTTATAGAGATAATGGCTTTTGTTCATTATATTTTCTTTGCTTACATGGACTTTGTCTTTCATAAAGATTGCATCTTCTTGAAGGTCAACAACAAATCTGTTTTAATACAATATACTACTGACATTCTTGGCCAGTTAAGAAAACCTTTGTTCATTCCCAAAAAGTTACACCTTTTTAAAAGAGATACATTTTACATATCTAAACATCCATTTCTGTTATGTAAATAAAACTAGTTATCAGATATGTAATATAGTAAGATAATTGTGAAGCACCTTATAGTTTTTAAGAGACCATAATTAATTTAGTACATTTTTGTCTTTTTATTCTCTTATTTTAAAAAGCCTTATTGTCAATATTGTTGTGATAAGAGGGTGGAAAACTCTCAATGTACACTTAAAATATATAAGAAAATGTTGATTAAAAAGCACTGGGGCCAAGCACGGTGGCTCATGCCTATAATCTCAGTACTTTGGGAGCCCAAGGCGGGTGGATCAAGAAGTCAGGAGTTCCAGACCAGCCTGGCCAAGATGGTGAAACCCCGTCCCTACTAAAAAAAAAAAAAAAAGTTAGCCAGGTGTGGTGACAGGCACCTGTATTCCCAGCTACTTGGGAGGCTGAGGCAGAGAATTGTTTGAACCTGGGATGCGGAGGTTGCAGTGAGCTGAGATTGTGCTGCTGCATTACACCCTGGGCAACAGAGTGAGACTCCATCTCAAAAAAAAAAAAAAAGCATTGGGATTTCTCAGATTTCTATTATGTTAGACAGATGTTTGTTTGTTTTCTGCACTTGAGTGAAAAAGTAAAAGCAGGTGTCAGCATGTATATTATAATTTTTACAATGAATATTGTTATGATTTTCTTCTCATGAAAGAAAATTGAAAGTCAAATACTATGGTTAGAACTCAGATTGCAGATGTGTTGAATGTCACTTCCCCCTCCAGATTCATCCTCCACGCTGCTCTGTGTCTTAGGAACATTTGTGGACCATACCACCCAGCTCTCCTACCCTGAGGCTTCTACTTGGGTTTGACAATTGGGAGGCATAGTGAAAGACTGAATGGCAGTAAGGGAGTAAGTTCATGATATTTAGCAATGCTGTGTCAAGTCTGTAGGACTTCTGCCAGGACCCTGACTGATACAGTCATGCAAAGCTGGAGTGACTTCAGGACAGTCCCTTGGAAGGAGAGATTCTGGGAGCCTTCATTGAGAAGCATGTGGATAGCCTCCTTTCTAAAGGTTAATGGCATGTTTGCAAACACAGAGAGGTCATTATTATTCAAATTGTCACTGGTGGTGCATGAGATGGCATGCAGATGAAGAACAAAGTATGAGGATACCAAGTAGCCATGGCAATTAGTCACTATGGTGACAAACATGACTAGACATATCATGGCTTCCTCTGATGGCCCCAGAGAACATATAGTAGAAGAAGGTGAAATTAAAGGCTGCAAGTATGCAACTCAGAATACAAACAAAAAATAAGAAAACTTTCAAGGTAGCTTGAAAGATGTATCTCATCTTCTATCACAGTAGGGCGCATATGACAGAAGATCATACCTATGCTTTCATTGTAAGAATTGCAGAGTTGTAACACTAATTAAATGCTCAACCATACCAGGACCTTAAGCTAAGAGAGCTAGAGGGGAAGGAATGGGGTCTTTATGTTACATGTCTGACTGGGAACACCCTAAACAACATGAATGAGGCTAAAAATTATGCATTCTCAAATACCATGAAGCTCTTTTGCTAGTAGAAACAGCGTTATCTCACTCACCCTTTTGAGAACACCAGCCTTCCCTATACAAACCTTTAAATTACTGCACCTATGTCATTTGCCACATAAAAAGACTTAAACTCACCCTTGAAAGTTGTCTTCTGTCGCGTAATATAAGACTAAGCACAGATAGCATAGTAAGATATAAAATCTACTTAAGAAGGAAATAACTCATATTCCAACAGAGTTAGAAAATCTTGCCAATCTATTTATATAGAAACCTTGGAAGTATGTGTGGGAGTGGATTGTGAAGGTGTTAGACTAAATGTGATGAGATACAGAGTCATGCAGGTTGAAGACATTTGACTCCGATGCACTTATCTGGAATTTGAGTTTTCGTATGTTGGCTTGAGCACCTGGGGTAATTAATTAATAATAACCTGATAGGCTAGCTATTTGAAACCTGAAACCGTTTGTGGCCAAAATAAAGTACAGATGAAGATCTAGAACTCCTCTGGCATCCTATAAATCTGTGATTTTTAAAGATTAATGGGCATTGGAATTAATGAGGGATGTTTTTAAAAATGCACTTTCTTATTCAGTAGGCATGAAGTGAGGACTGAAATTCTGCATTTCTAACAAAATATCAAAGTTATCCTGATGTTGCTGGTGTGGAGCTCACACTTTGAGAATGAGATTTGAGTTTGCACTTCTAAGGACAAATAAAAACCTTTTTTTAAAAAACTAAATTCTCTCAGTTGAAAATGAGGAAAGATCTTCCCCTCCCACCCTTTTTCTTACACTATTCACTTTAGGAAACTTACAATTGTAAGTATTTTCTCCTCTCTTTGACACTTACATAAAATCTTTTTGAAAACTATGTAGGACTTCTGTCAACTTTATAAACCAGGGAAGTCTTTCTCAAAACCTGAGTTTCTTTGAAATGTAAAACATCAAAGAAGATAGCATTCTTCTCTCTCCATTTCTGTGGGAGGTTGGGATCTAACTTGGGATCTTGTTCCAAGTTGCAAAACTATGTCTTGTAATAAAAATGTGAGAAGTTAATTTTTCCTTTGATGAGAGACAACTAGCTAACACACATAGTTACCCCAACTACCAAGTGAATTTAGGATATATTTTGTATAACAAAAGTGTCAAGTCCTCTTACTTGAGGATTAGTTACTGTTTATCTTGAGAACAGGTACAAAATGGGTTTTACCTGCTCAGCTATGTAAAAGGGTAAGATTTCTTTCTGTCTTCACAATTTCTTAGTGGATTGCCTGTGATGCATATGAAATTCTGATTTAATGCTTACTTAATAATAAAACTATTTTCTGTCTCTGTTACCTTTTTGGAGAGGTATGTTAGTTTGTTTTGCATTGTGATAAAGGAACACTTGAGACTGGGTAATTTATAAAGAAAAGAGGTTTATTTGGCTCAGGTTTCTGCAGGCTGTACAAGCATGGCACCAGCATCTGCTTGGCTTCTGGTGAGGCCTCATAAAGCTTTGACACATGGCAGAAGGTAAAGGAGGAGCAGGCATCTCACATGACAAGAGAGGGAGCAAGATAAGGAGGAGAGGCCATGCTGTTTTTTAACTACCAGCTCTTGTGTGAAGCAATAGAGCAATAACTCTTATCACCAAAGGGATGGTGCTAAGCCATCAATGAGAGATCTACCCCCATGAATCAAACACCTCCCACCAGGCCCCACCTTCAATACTGAGGATCACATTTCAATATGAGATTTTTGAGGGGACAAATATCCGAACCATATCAAGGTTTTCTTTTGTTGGAAGCAGATTTTGAGAAGATTTTGCTTTTAAATTATATTTCCCTAAAATCCTCTACCTCACAGCCCATGCACACCCCATTGTTTGGTGTATCTGACTGTTAGCATGTTTAATTTTCATCTATTCCTTTTTTTTCAAGACAAAGATAAAAAAGCTCCAGTTCAAAGCAACTACATCCAAATGTTCTTGGTGCCAAAATGTTATGTGCCTACACTTTGTCACATCCTTACAGAATTTCTTTCTTTTTTCAAGCTTCAGATTAATGCTTCTAAAACAAAAGCTGCTTTTGTCCATGCTGAGCATATGTTCAACTTAGCAAAAATGTTTCTACTTAACATCATTGTACTTGACATGCAAGGCATTAGGAAAGAGTGACAAATCCAGGGAAGTGTATATATTTTTTAAAAGATCTAGACAGTGCAAGGTTTAGAATCTGAAGTTATTTCAAATAAAAGGAATGTCAGTGTTCTAGTTTCAGAGATAGTCATTATTTAATGACACAGAGACTCTGGTGGGCAGAAAGGAACAGGCCAGTAATGGCTGTTAGTGAAGTAGCCAGGCCCAAAGGCCAAGTAAATACAAGGAAAAACAGACATGGCAAGAAGTGTTATAGGTCACAAGTTCTGGATGCAGACTTGCTAAATTCAAATCCAGATTTCATCACTTACTGTGTGACAGTATCACTCTTACCTTTGCTAAACGTTCTAAAGTAGAGGTTTCTTCAGCACCCACCAAGATAAAACTCACGATGTCTGACATCCAATAAAAAGATTATCATGCATACAAGGAAGTAGTAAATATGGCCCAAAATGAGGAGAAAAACTCAGTAAGTTGAAGCTGACCCAGTAATGACCCAGAAGACAGAATCAGTAAACAAGGGCAGCGAATCAACTTTATAGTTGTATTCCATGTTCAAGAAGCTATTTGAATAAGTTAGTTGAGACATGAAAAATATGCAAACGACTCAAGTCAAACTCTAGAGATAAAAACCTGTAACATCCAATAGGAAAAATACTTTGGATGAAATCAGCAACGTATTAACCTTGCAGAAGAAAAGATTAGTGAAATTGAGGACATAACAATAAAAGTATCCAAAATAAAACAGGGAGAAAAGAGACTTACAAATGATCAGAGGGTGGTGTAGGCACTCTGAACTCTGTGCTCACACTCAATATTCATGGCACAGACCTCTGGGATTCATTCTGAGATCTGTCATCTTAAATTTCACCTTCTTCCAGGGACAGAGCTCAGGAGACCAGGAAATGTCTCCAGGGTCTATGAGAGCCAACAGAGTCCCCGCCATGTTATGAGCTGCTCTATGGAGAAGCCCCAGTGGCAAGGAACTAAGGCTTTTATTCCAATAGCTTGAAAGGAACTGAATGAGCTTGAATGTATATTCTCCTGCCCCAGTTCAGCCTTGAGAGGATGTGAGTTTTGTCAACATTTTGACAGCAAACTCATGAAACATTCTGAATGAAAATCACACAGCTAAACTGCTTCTGGATTCTTAGCCCTCAGAAATTTGTAAGACAATAAATATTTGTGTTTTTAATAGCACTTTAAAATCTACAATCAATCAATTATCAAAAATTTAAATTAAATAAACACTGTCACTTAAAATAGCATCAAAGAGTTTGAAATACTTAGAGATAAGTCTAGCAAAAGATGTGCACGATCTGTACTCTGTAAAGTACAAAACATTGCTGAGATATTAAAGGACATCTAAACAAATGGGAAAAAAAACCACACTGTTTATTAATCTGAAGACACTGCTTCCTCTGATGCTCCCTCAAGTACTGGGTTCCCCCCACCCTACTGTGTTACTGTAAAGATGGTGCTCCTTTTTGTCACTCGTGACCATTTCCCAACACATCAACCACACAGCTTTGAATCTCTTCTATTATCAGCCTAAATCACTCATTAAGCCCTGCTCTATTGCCACCAGCCCCTGCCCTTTAACTCCTTGAAGATTTTCAAACTCAAATCTCCAACAGGACTATATAATTCTTGGAATTCTAAAATCAATGATTATTCTAATAGCTTACCTTTCAGTTTCTAAACATTGTTTTGCTTCTTGTATTCCTTCCTGTCTCAGACACTTCTTCCCCTGGCAATATCCTATACCTTGTCATTACCCAAAACTATCACCAAGAATTACAGCCCCACTATCATCTCAATCTCAAGTATTTCACTCTCTGACCACCATTTTCTCTCTTTATAGATCACTTTCTCTAGTACTCCAGCTCTCATCATCATTTGATCCCTCATCAAGCTTTAATGCCATGGTCAATAATATTCACTATCCTAAACAGACACTCAATTTTTCTTGAGTGTCTATTTCTTATTTCTTTTTGCCTTCTATTAGCTTTATGGCTGGTTGACAAGGGGCAGTCACATTCCATTTAGTTTCAGGATTTTGGCTTCTATCCCCAGTGTGTCACTTGTGAAGTCTTGTCATGACTTTGAGTGGTTGTATCTTGGCAGGTCCTTTCCATCCAAATAATAAAATTTCTCCCAACATGCTAGCCCTCTAAGCCACTATGTGAGTGAGCCACTACCCACGTATTAGGGGGTAGTATTTGAGAATTCTTAGCTATTATCCTTGGACTAATCTTGAATTTAAGAGATGCTGTGAGACTGTATCCAGTGCATTCACCGAAAGAATTTCAACTGCCACTTTTACTCTACTTTTTGAATGTAAGACTTGATGATAATTCTTGCAGCTTTTTAGGATACACACTAGGAAGCCAGTCGTTTATGCTCTAGTACCTATGCTCCAAATGTACCTGTGGTGTTTATTGTTTCAAACTCCGTTACTGAACTTGGATTTAGCTAAGGATGTTTTCATGGTTTTCTTCTGACATAAACATTACCATCTATATTCTTGACATATGCCTTAAATTTACTTGAACCCTCAATTTCCTTTTTTGATGTCAGATGCATTGCTATTAAACAATCTCTGAAAGCATTCTTTCCTACCCTGTGGTTTATATTATGAAGTTTATTTTCTGCAGTTTGCCACTTTGAATTTTGGAATGCAAAGTTTTTTGAGGTGTGCATGTGTGTGTGTGTGTGTGTGTGTGTGTGTGTATAATTTATTTTCTGAAGAAGCTCAGGTTTTGCATTTGAAAGTAAGAGTTTTCAAAACTATTGTTTTCAATCAAGGCCTCAATTATATTTTTTACTGGGTTCTTCGTGTCATTTTTAGCTACTAAATCTATTCAAATAATGGGAGATGTATAGGTTAGAAGGATTACCAAGGAGAAAACAAAAACAGATGGCATGTATAAAGACTATCCTACTAAACTAGAAATTGACAAAATCCACTTAGCCAGAGGTAGAAAGGTTCTCTGTTCCTTTCTGCCAGTGGACAAAGGTGCCTAATCGTCTTTTATCTTATTTTCAGAGAATATTCAGTCCTTTTTCCATATCCACATTATAGACTAAGATTTTTTATAACTGGACTCAGAAAGGAGCCACTTGGGCTTTGTTTTTTTTGTTTTTGCAGGGAGGTGAGTGTAAATAAAAGATTTTTGTTGATTACATTTATTGAACTTGAGTCATCTTGGTTTTTAATTTCATAGAACTCATACTGGTAACTTTTTTCTTCTGGGCACTCTAAAGATGCATTTTCTGGGTGAATTATTTTCTGGAAATGTTGTCTATGAGGTTGGCACTGTGATATTCTGTTTTGTGTCTTCCAGAGAAATGTTTGTGTCCCTGGACAGCTTCCTGTATGATCTGATGGAGCTACAGAGAAGGGTGAGATTATAATTCAATTTCTTGTGACAGAAAGATTAAGTCCTACATTGGATACAACTTCAAAAGAATCTTTTCATGGTACAGAAAGATGAACTCCATGTTACTTGCTGTGTAAGCACAATGACATATTCCTGAGTGTAACAACCTACAGTTTGATCCTTTAATCTCTGTCTTATTGGTTTGTTTTTCTTTACATTGAGTAGCTGGTTTTTTTTAGACTTCACAATTCCATGAGGGTATCAAGACCCCAAAAGAATATCTACCTGAGGCTTTCCTCACTTTGACATGGGTTGAATTTAGCTTACTGTAGGTATCAGGGGAATATCTGCTCTTCAGAATAGTACTTATAACAGTTTAACATGTATCAGAATCACCTGGAAGCTTGTTAAAACATCGAATGCTGGGCCATACTCCCAGAGATTCTGATTCAATAAGTCTGCAGTGAGGCCTGAGAATTTGGGCTTCTGAGTTCAGTGATGACACTGATGTTTTTGGTTGGGGATCACACTTGGAGAATCGCTGTTCTAGAATGATGCCTCCCTTCGTCTCGAGCAATATTATCATTTTTCATTCCACCTGGTAAAAGTACATTTCAAAATTAAAATATGCCCTTTCACTTTGCCACAGAGGCATAATTCAAATTGTGTGAAGTCTTTTTCAAATCTGAAAATTGGTCAAGAGGGTGCTATCTTGCTATCATTGCTATCATGAGGGGCACCAGTCATGAAGATAAGTTGTCCTTGATAGGTTGGAGAATTTTTATTCTGTATAGTCATCCAGGGATTTTTGTTTCTGAGTAAGAAAGTCTCACTGTGTTTAAGTGCTTTTTCAATTCAATAGAAGCTTGTACAAAGAATATTTGAGGTTAGACATGGGGTGATTTTGTAACACATAAGCTGTTGAAAGTTCAGCAATGAAATATTCAGAGTGAGAAATAAACATTTGCTTTTGTTGATGTGGTTATTTTGAGTGGGAAAAAATTTGATTCAAATCTTATATGAAACCAGAAGCTATGGATATATTCAGGATATATATACATGGGTGTTTGGAAATGATGGGACGAAATGATCTCTCTGCATCTGTCTGTCTGTCTGTCTCTCTCTATTTCTTTGTCTCTCAAAGGTTGAGAGAAATAGGATAGTCAAGAAAATATGATACAAGCGGACATTGCTAATATCTGGTTTAAAATAATCTTTGCCTAGGCCATTATTGATGTAAAACTATATATTTATATTTTTCAAATCCTTGAGATCTGAAGCAAAGTAAATATCTTTTGTTTTCATCTACAAGTGAAAGAAGACAAGAAATACTAGAGCATTGATACTAATGGAATTTTAAGGATCATGAATTAGAACAGTGGTTCTCAAGTGTGGGTGCACACTAAAAAAAAAACTAGGACAGGTAGAAAAAGAAAATATTCATCCTCAGGCTGCACACTCAGATCAGTCAAATCAGAATATCTACAGATGGGAGCCGGACAGCCAATGTTTTCTTTCTTAATCTCCCAGGTAGTTCTAGACTGTGCCAATATGGGAATAACACATCCATGGCATCCATGGTCTTCAGTGTCTTCAGTTAATTTGCTTTCAATAACTTGGAATATATATAGTAAAATAAAGAACTTTTGGAAGCAGAAATATTTATATAACAATCCATTTGTAGGTGGGAAAGCTAAAGATAAAGCTAAAATCATTAGTTCTAGGACGACTATTCAAATTCTTGTTTCCTTGTTTTTCTTGAAGTCCTTATTCAAGTCAGCTTTTAATCTTCCACTAAAGTGATCCATTTCTATCAGCCTAGAGTTCATATCTTTATTTTGGATTCAATTGGCTTTTCAGGATGTTGAAAGCTGACTCACTTGAAAACACTTAACTGGCCAATCAGTTCCAAATATCAGGTACCTATGTAACTGTTTTAAAAGCAATTTCTAGAATCACATTGTTTTCTGTAATGTGTTTTTACAATGGACAATTACTGTTTGAGAACTGGTGAGAACTGGAAAAGTATGTATTTTTTTCAGCAAGTCATATCTGTTCAATCAATTTTTTTTCAACCATTCAACCATCTGTAAGACTTACTTTACTCTACTGGCAATGATGAGGAAGTTACAAACATATTGACAAATGCTTCTGAATATAATTAAAGCTGACTTTCTAAACCCCAAATAGGTTTTTAACTACTAAGAATCACTGAATGTTACTTTTTTATATACCTTGAAACAAATATTTATTAGACATACACTCCATGCAAGCAGTGTGCCAAGAATTAAAGGATATTAAATATTGAGCCAGACACATTGTTTTCTTTTCAGTTAGAGAAATATATAAAGGAAATGGCTTTACCAGTAAAATTCTATAGAATGGAAAGAAGTATTTTCCCACCTGACTATGAGCAGAGCCATAATCAGTGATACTACAGGTCATTTTTTGCTGCACTTTTGTTGGGAAACAAGATTGATATTAAGAATACATACTTTAAAATCATAATTTGGATATTCTCTTGTAGAAAAGATTGATGTTTTTCTACTTCAGGCAAAATTCTCAAATAATTAAAGCATCTTCCATAGCTCAAAAATTCTGAGTAGTAATCCATTTTTATAAAACCTCAAGTTTTATAAAAGTTTAGTAAACAACCCAAAATTTCTCTAAAGATAGGAGCAGTAAATTAAACAGGCAAAAGCTATCAGGAACTGTAGTAAACTGAAGCTACGTGTTGGCATGTGAGAACATAAATGTTATTTTGCCAGATCTTCTACTTTTTATGTATAAGTAGTAATCTGGATACCCCATAGAAGATTTACCAATTTTTAGAATTTCTTCAGAAATTTACTAATTATTAAAACAATTCATAGGCCAAACCAAAATTGTTGAAGGGCCATATTTAGTGACGCCCCCGTTTGTAATTTTTTTCCTTAAAATAAATAAATGGCCTATGCAAATGTATAGTGGTTAATTTTATGTGTCAACATGAAAGAGATTAGCATTTGGATCTGTGGACTGAGTAAAATCGATCACCCAGCCCAGTGTGAATGGGCTTCATCCAGTCTATCAAAGGCCTGAACAAAATGAAAAGATTGTATAAGGGACAATGTTCTTTCTGCTTGTTTGAGCTGGGACATTCATCTTTTCTTGCTGTCGGACTGGGACTTACACCATCAGTCCTCTGGTTCTGAGGCCTTTGGACTTAGACGAGAATTCATACCATTGGTTATCCTTGTTCTCAGGCTTTTGAACTCTGACTGGAACTACACCACTGCCTTCCCTGTGTCTCCAGCTTGCAGACAGTAGATCATGGAACTTCTCAGCCTACTTAATAAGATGAGCTAATTCTTCATAACCTCCCTCTCTCTCTCTCCTTTCGGTCCTGTTTTTCTGCAGAACTCTGAGTAATAAAAAATGTACTAATGTACTGTAGGCTTCTGAGATGACCCTGTAGTTACATAACTAATCTGGAAATAGCTATCATTTGCCTAGTCTTTGAAGCATTTTAGTCAAAAAGTAGTAAGTGTCATTAATTGATTGATTGATTCAACAAATA
Organism: Macaca thibetana thibetana; assembly: GCF_024542745.1. NCBI lineage: Eukaryota > Metazoa > Chordata > Mammalia > Primates > Cercopithecidae > Macaca > Macaca thibetana. The sequence goes on from NC_065584.1 coordinate 60,872,380, forward strand.
TGTGTTAAGGCAGTGATCCCCAACATTTTTGGCACCAAGGACTGCTTTCGTGGTAGACAATTTTTTACATGGACATGAGCGGGGGATGGTTTTGGGATGAAACTATTCCACCTCAGATCATCAGGCATTAAATTCTCATAAGGAGAGCACAACCTAGATCCCTCACATGCACCGTTTACAATAGGGTTCATGCTCCTATGAGAATTTAATGCCACCACTGATCTGACAGGAGGCAGAGCTAAGGTGGTAATGCTCACTGGCCTGTCACTCACTTCCTACTGTGTGTCCTGGTTCCTAACAGGCCACTGACCAGTAACAGTCCACAGCCCAGGGGTTGGGGACCCCTGCATTAAGCATTCCGTATCAGAAATTGAGTTGAGAACTGGAGAAACAATGACGCATAATTTTAGACACTGTCCCTTCTCTTTGTAGTCTAATTGGAAATAAAAACATTAACCATGAATAGTGTCTTGCAATGAAAGTACATATCGCTATGACAGTGTACTCTAGTAGGTTTTTACCTAGAGGTGTGATTATAGAAGAGGCTAGGGTGGTCATCAGAGAGAGTGTTTTCAGGATCTTGTAGGCATATTAGGGATTTTCATCTCTATCCCCAAATCAAGGAATTATAGAACTCATTTAAAAACTTAGTCTCTGACCTATATCATTGACCTTCTTGAAATAACTCTTTAAAATATTTCATACAATTCAATCGTGACAGTCTTCTGAGTTTTCATTTATCTGAAAAAGTTTATGTTACTCCTTCACTTAGATATAAAATTCTAAGTTGGCATGGTTTTTTTTCAACATTTAGGTATTTCACTCCACCCTCTTCTTGCTTGCATGGTTTCTAAAGAGAAGTCTGATGTAATTCTTAGTCTTATTCTTCTATATTTTAGTCTTATTCCTCTACACATTAGTAATTGTTTTCCAGAAAAACAGAATCACAGGAGATGTGTGTGTATCTGTACATATATACACATACATATATAAAAATAATTATATGTAAAATGTATTTATTATTACATACTATAATATACATTCATTATAATATGGAGTTTCATTATAAGAAATTGGATCACATAATTTGTGGTTATGGAGGCTGACAAGCCAGCAATCCAGGAAAGCTGATGGTGTAGTTCCAATCCTAAGTCTGGAAGACTTGAGACTCAGAAAGAGTTGATATTTCATTTTGGGTCCAAGGGCAGGAAGAAGCTGATATTCCAGCTAGAGGCACTTGGATAGGAAAAACCCTTTCTTAATCAAGGGAGAGTCAGCCTTTTTATTCCATTTAGACTTTCAACACATTAGATGAGGCCCACCCACATTGTAGAGAGCCATCTGCTTTACTCAGTCTACCAACTTAAATGTAAATCTCATCCAACAAAACCCTCACAGAAACACTCATAATAATGTTTGAGTAATATATATGCACCACATGACTTAATCAGGTCGACACACAAAATTAACCGACACAATAGACAAGGCATTTTTGTTTTCCTCTGAGTTATTTTAAAATTTTCTCTGGGACGCAGCTAAGGAAGTGTTAAGAGGAACATGTATAGCACTAAATGCTCACCTCAAAAAGTTAGAAAGATCTCAAGTTAACAACCTAGCATCACAATTAAAACAACTAGAAAATGACGAGCAAACAAATCTCAAACCTAGCACAAGACAAGAAATAACCAAAATCAGAACTGAACTGAAGGAGACAGAGACATGAAAAAATATCCAAAAGATCAATGAATTCAGGAGCTGTTTTTTTAAAAATGAAATAAAATAAAATAAAATAAAACAGATAGACTGCTAGCTACACCAATGAAGAAGAAAAGAGAAAGATTCAAATAAACACAATCATAAATGACAAGGGGGGTATTACCACTGACCTCACAGAAATACAAAAAAAAAATCAGAGACTATTATGAACACTTCTATACACATAAACTAGAAAATTTAGAAGAAATTAATAAATTCCTGGACACAGGAAATAAATAAATAAATTCCTGGGACACCCTGCCAAGACTGAACCAGGAAGAAATTGAATCCCTGAACAGACCATTAATTAGTTCTGAAAATGGGGTAGTAATAAATAGCCTACCAACCAAAAAATAGTCCAAGACCAGACAAATTCACAGCTAAATTCTACAAGATGTATAAAGAATAGCTGGCACTATTTCTTCTGAAACTATTCCAAAATATTGAGGAGGAAGGAGTCCTCCCTAACTCATTCTGTGAGGCCAGCATCATCCTAATACCAAAACCTGGCAGAGATACAACAGAAAAAGAAAACTTCAGACAAATATCCCTGATGAACATTAATGCAAAAATCCTCGATAAAATACTGGCAAACTGAATCCAGCAGCACATCAAAAAGCTTATCCACCATGATCAAGTAGGCTTCATCCTTGGCATGAAAGTTTGGTTCAACATAAACAAATCAATAAATGCGATACATCACATAAAGAGAACTAAAGACAAAAACTGCAGATGCAGAAAAGGCTTTCAATTAAAGTCAACATCCATTCATGTTAAAAACTCTCAATAAACTAGGTATTGAAGGAACATACCTCAAAATAATAAGAGCCGTATATAACAAATCCACACCCAACATCATACTGAAAATGGCAAAAGCTGTAAGCGTTCCCCTTGAAAACTGGCACAAGACAAGGATGCCATCTTTCAATACTCCTATTCAATATAGGAGTATTGGAAGTTCTTGCCAGGGCAATCAGGCAAGAGAAGGAAATAAAGCGCATTCAAATAAGAAGAGAGGAAGTCAAACTATCCCTGTTTGTAGACAAACATGATTCTATATCTATAAAAACCCATTGTCTTAGCCCAAAAGTTTTCTAACCTGATAAAAAAAAACTTCAGCAAAGTTTCAGGATACAAAATCAATGTGCAAAAATCACTAGCATTCCTATAGACCAACAACAGTCAAGCCAAGAGCCAAATCAGTAATGAACTCCCATTCACAGTTGCCACAAAAAGCATAAAATACCTAGGAAAACAGCTAACTGGGGAGGTGAAAGATCTCTACAAGAACTATAAAGCACTGCTCAAAGAAGTTAGAGATGACACGAACAAATGGAAAAACATTCCATGCTCATGGATAGAAATAATCAGTATCATTAAAATGGTACTGCCCAAAGCAATTTATAGGTTCAATACAATTCTCATTAAACTACCACTGAAATTCTTCACAGAACTAGAAAGAAAGTATTTTAAAATTCATATGGAACAAAAAAAGTGCTTGAATAGCACAGGTAATCCTAAACAAAGAGAACAAAGTTGAAGGCATCAAGCTATCTGACTTCAAACTATCCTATGGGATTACAGTAAACAAAACAGCATGGTACTGGTATAAAAACAGACAGGGAGATCAATGGAACAGAATACAGAGCCCATAAATAAGACCACACACCTACAACTGTCTGATCTTCGACAAACCTGACAAAAACAAGCCATGGGGAAAAGAATCCATATTCAATAAACAGTTCTGAGATAACTGCCTAGCCACATGCAAAAGATTGAAACTTGACCCTTCTTTACATAATATACAAAAATTAACTCAAGATGGATTAAATACTTACATGTAAAAACCCAAAACTATTAAAGCCCTGAAGAACAACCTAGGTGATACCATTCAGGACATAGGCGCAGGCAAAGATTTCATGAAAAAGATACCAAAAGCAATTGCAACAAAAGTAAAAATTGACAAATGGGATCTAATTAAACTAAAGAGCTTCTGTACAGCCAAAGAAACTATCAATAGAGTAAACAGACAACTTATAGAAACAAAAATCTAATATCCATCATCCATAATGAACTTAAACTAATTTACAAGAAAAACAACCCTATAAAAAAGTGGGAAAAGGACATGAATAGACATTTTCAAAAGAAGACATAACTATGGCCAAGAAGCATATGAAGAAAAGTTAAACATTACTGACATTAGAGAAATGCAAATCAAAACCACAGCAAGATACTATTTTACACCAGTCAGAATGGCGATTAGTAAAAAGTCAAAAAATTACAGATGCTGGCAAGGTTGTGGTAAAAAGGGAACACTTATACTGTTGGTGGGAGTGTAATTTGCTTCATGTGCTAGCAAAATGCACACTATGAACACAGTAATATGAAGCAGTAGAAAAATACAAAATTACAATACTGTTGGGATAAATAATATGAAAGGATTAGTAGCATGCTGCATGACAGCTTGAAGAAGGAATATATTTAGAGATAATCATATCGGATTTGATGTACAAATGGACCAATGAAATAGACACCCAGAATTAAATGTGAAAAAATTTAACTCAAGATAAATTGGCATTTCAAATAAGGTTAGAAAGAATAGATAATTTAATAAATGGTATAAGGACAAGCAAAATATTTTAGAAACAATTACATGAAAGGGCGACCTCACATTTCATACAAAAATAAGTTCTATACAATTAGTACTTAAATGTTCAAATTAAAGAGATAATTCACAGCATAGGTGCATTACAAGGAAATAAACACACAAACACTGTACTTATCAATTGGTATGTGTAAACATTAGCATTGCATTGGGAATAAACAATTTGGCAACATATTTAGAAAAGGTTACAACTGCCATTCCCTAGATTATTGACTTCATATGTATAGCAATATGTACTTTTAAGAAAATCATGCAGGTACAAAAATTTTTGATATCAAGGATATTCATTAAAGTTGTTAATATTTTTTAAAAAGAAATCACTTATTTGTCCAGCAAGAAGAATTAGGTTGACTTTATTATAATATGTCATTCATTCATACAATAAACTACTATGCAGTTAGTAGTTTATTGACAAAGAATATTACTGACAAGTATTTCATAACATGAGGACATTAGGAATTTTATAAAGCAGTAAGTATATTACGATTTTCTATTTCTAAAGAATGTATATAATCAAATGTATACTTGGGTGTGCATATAAATTATTGATGGATATTTATCAAAATGTAAAGGACGGTTCTTCCTGAAGTAAGATATTACTGAAGTGTTAGGGTAACTTTTATTTTTTCTTTATATTTTTATTTTTTCAAATTTTCAGAGTAAACACATATTACTATCAGGAAGAGAAAAGTGTTTTAAGAAAGAAAATCTTAAAATGACAAACATGGATACAATATATGTAATACAACATTTTGTCTAATTTTTTCTAAATGGTTATTTTGAATTAATTTTGCCTTTAGAATTTTTTCTCAGCACATCTCCATGAAAGAATAAATCATAAAATGAATGAGTATGCTAAATCATGAGAGCAGAATCATTAATTAAGAGATAGTGTGATTTAAGAGATGGAAATGGAAAAGTGGCACCAGTTATGCTGTTTATAACCATAAATAATACGTAATATATGCTTTCTAAATGTCTGATGTTTGTTTTCAAAGAACATTGGCATGGACTTTGAATTCAATATTCAGGTTTTATTGAGATTATGCCCTTTCCAAATGCCTTATAACTTATTTCAAAATAGTGTAGGGCAGTTAGTGTTTTTTGTGCCTTATAAGTTTTGTTAAAAAATTATTATTAACTGTATACTTAATAAACATCTTATAACTAATTTAAATGAATTGATTTTTATTAATGTTTTGTTTCTATTCCTATTTACCTTATTAGTGTAAACTAACTTAAACAGCTCATATAATTTTGAGTTCTTACACGTAGGAATTTATTAGTCTTTCCTATTCTTTTATATAATCATGAATATATATATAATATGATTATATTGAGTAATATCTCAGATGTCAACAGTGCATTGATCATATTTATGACTTTCAGCTACAGGGGTCTAATTACATCAAATACTATAAGGAATATTCTATCAGGTTTTTTAATTGCATGGCACTTGTTTTAGAAAATAGAGACCAAGATATTCCTTTTAATTTCCTAAAATATTACCTAACATTCAGTAAGGTGTATTACACTTGTTTTTGAATCTCAAGTAATATTAGTAGTTATTCTAGGAAATAGAACAGGGAAATTGTCTAGACTTCATTTTAGGAATCCAATTTGAGTAGTCTATCTTGGTCAGTGACCAGTCCTGTGATAAGGGAAGAAGAGAAATATTAGGCAGATGTTGTTTGAGATACCAAGTTAGTTTGTCTACATTTCTGGAGAGTTTGGGTGAATTATCCCATACATAACTTTAAAACTATTAGTTATAAGAGGACAAATTCGACATTTCCAATTTTCATAGCATCTTCAGCCATTGCTATTGCTAGGCAATACTTTATTATACTCACTCTAGAGCCAAAAAGTTATGTTTAGAACTATCATTTTGCTCATATGGCTTCTCTTTAAAGTATTTTTGCTTTTTATTTTTCCAATGCTTGAATTCAATTTTGCAGTTGTATTACGTCGTGTATACGACTTATCAAAACTTAATGATAAAATAATGCTAACAATACTTTTCAATACGCTTAGTATTCTTTCAGTTACGATAAACCATTGGTTTAAAAATGTCTATAATTTAATATATATCCACATTTGAAATACAAAATTATATTCTCCTAACTTATTAAAACTATGTCTGGGATACTAAAATTATAACTATTATTCTTAGCATTAAAATATTTTTAATTTAAAAAATAATTAGATATCATTTTATAAATATTTGGGCTGAGTTTACCTTGCAATGATTTATATATAATTTAGTAAAAAAATATTTCAGAGTATAAAATATATTTTTTGAAATTTTAAATTTTTCCATAGAGAAATATTGTGATAAATAAATGTATAATATTATGCTGTGCCATTAAATACTGTCACCATAATTGCTGTGGAAAATATAAAAATTGGGTACTATCCTATAATTTTAACTTATAAAATTATTATATATCTCATTAGTTTTTTGCAAATGATTATTTTGGCCGAAAGGCTTTTTAGTGTAGAGTAAATTACCATACCAGAATAACGACTATTTGAAAACCTCAAGAACTCTTAATTTTCACTGTCGTTTACACACGTACACACACACACACACACACACCCGTTCTCACCTAGTCAAGACTATTTTGGAAAATCATCTTACAACTTCTTCCTCATTCGGAGTCTAAATCCTAAACATGAATCATTAAACCAACTTGTCTCTTTGCCATAGAGACACTTTTAATATTATGGTAATATATTTTCGATCAAATAACAGAGTACAACCAGTACATTTGCCATATTAACAGGTCCCTAAAATTCTGTGTAGAAAGAAAATATGGCTGTGGGGTTTATTGTTTTATCTACTTTTTCTGACTATCCACAACGTTCTGAGATTTTTGATGTGTTTACTCATGCCATAGTGAATTTGATTTTAGTCTTACATGCTAATAATTTCATTTTATCTGTTTCTCATAGTGAAACTGCATAAAGTCCAAAAATAAGCTATTTCCATTATAAATATAGCTATTTCCATTATAAATATATATATCATTTCAAGTGGTACTCCAGGATTCTGGGAGGAAATTCCTAGAATAAACGAACCAAAGTTAAAAGATAAGCACACAGGATGGTAGCAAGGAAAGAATAGAAGAAAGAGAGGGAGAGGTGGTGAAGGAAAATAAAATAAAATAAAAACAGAAGTAAAAGCCGTAAGACATTTAATGTTCCATCTCCACGATGCACACTGCTATCCTAAAGAAAGAAATAGGATTTACTGGGGAAAAAAGGGAAGAGATTGTGGATATAAACTTATCTTCCTCATAAATCAAAAGGAAGAGAAAATTATAATTTCTAATAGATACAGCTGAGTAGCATGCTGGTAGAATTTAAGGAGAATAAAAGTTAAGTGAAAAGAGAGGACAAAGAATAGGTTGGTCTGCATTGTGAGACAAGAACGTCAAAAGGTGACACTCCTCCATGTAACTACCTCTTAGGTCAAGAGTTAAGAGTATTGCCAGAACCCCAGATACCTACCACATGCCCCTCCTCATTTGCAATACCTTCATTTGCCCCCCAGAATTATTCTAAACTTTGTGACAATAATTTCCTTGCTTTTTATATTGTTGTTATACCTATATATTCCTTAAACAATATAGTTTAGTTCTTCTCATTTCTGTAGCTTTTTAAAAATAAATTGAAACTATATTCTCTGTGTCTTGCTTCCTTATCTTAACATTATGTTTTTGATATTCATCTAGGTTGTTGTGTGTAACTATAGTTTGCTCATTTCCACTGTTATTTACCCATTCTACAATTGAGGACATTTGGGTTGTTTACTGGATTAACTTTTGATTTTAAAAAATCTGTATATATTGTATGTGTTGACTTTAACAACACCTAAAATCTCAGTGATTTCAAATACTATCTAGATAGCAATATTGCCCTTTTGTTTTTAGGTAAGAATAAAGTAAGAAAAATAAAACAAACTGAGTAACTTTATTGAGACCTTACATGTTGCATAAAGCATTAAACTAACACTAACAAATCACTATGTCTCTAACTTGTTCACTTTTGGTGTCTGAAGTAGTCTACTAAATAATTCCTCTTTCCTCCTTCCCAAATTCTGAAGCAATTGAGAAGATGAAAGTGAGTCAGAATGGAGCTCAGTTACTTTTTTATTACTGATAATAAGATTGATACTGAAAAAGTTGTCTTAGATATATGGAAACAAGAAATTTCTTAATACTGAATCCCAGAATAAGGAAGAATTTTTCAGCTTGATATTGGTAGTACCAGTAGACCATGGGTTTCCTCATCTGGGGACTTGTCTGTAAAATATGACATGGGAAACAGAATGGAATGTCTGATTTCTGATGGAAATGGACACAAAGAGGTGATGCAAGGAAGACACAAGGTTTTCTCTCTTTGCTTGATTCTGCATCCAATTCACCAAGAGAATTCACTCTTCTTTAATGTTACATCAGTTGCTGTTTTTCACAAAGAAATATAAAACAAGGTGAAAGATACCTCTCCTCAAACCTCTACTCTATGGAAACACTAGAACCCCTTGGCTTATTGGGAAATAAATCTGAGTAGCTGAGGGAATCATTTATATAAATTTCTGTAATTGTCTCAGTTTTCTCAGAGCAACTATATTTTTAATTCATTTTCCAGGAGAATTCTTGGTTTCTCTTGTGAATAAGCAATAGACACTTAGCAGACTTAGTACAATAGTTCTTCAGACACTCTCAGACAGGTCTGAATACTAGAGTGCACACACCTTCAAATCAAACCAAAGGTTCTGTCATGAGAATTTATAAAACAAACTCACCCACCTGTTTCCATTTGGCTCATGCTTTTCATTCAATTTGATGTATCCTCTCCTAAATTAAAGATATCTAAATCCTAATAATACTTATCCTTCCATATGAATCTCAACTGCAACTCCTTCTAGGAAAATTTTCCTGAATCACATAACTGGAGATCTTAGAAAACAAGGGTCATCTAGTTCAGACACATGTCTCACGTGTGCGGCTTCTCTATGATTACATAACCAAACAGTCATCCTCTTTTATTTACTTTCCTTCCTCCTGAAGAAGTCCGTTCCTCTTTTGGATGCTTTTGATTTTCAAAGAGTTGTTTCTTATTTTGAGTCAAAGTTTGACTTCCTATAGTTTACATGTATTGGTTCTGTCTGGAGATACACAGAACAAGTTCACTCCTACTCTCAAATGATATTTCCTCAAGTGTTTAAAGATAGTTACTACAGTCCCTCTTCTTTCTTCTAAGTTTTTCAGTTTCATTGGGGTATAATTGATAATTGGAAATTACACACACACACACATATATGTAATTTATATATATTTAAATAAGAGAGCATATCTTAACTGTAAGTGTTCTCACCAAAATAATTTTTCTAAAGCTAACTATATAAGGTGATGGAAATTTAACTAGCTTGATTGTGGTGATCATTTCACAATGTATGCATATATCAAAGCATCAAGCTGTATACCTTAATATATATATTTAATATATATTTATGTTAAAAATATATGTATTTATACCATAAAATATATATTTTTAAAATGTGTCTTAAAAATATATCTATCTTTAAGGTATACAGCTTGATATATATAATAGATTTATATATAATTTTTACATATTTATGATATATATGTTATATATATTATAACATATATATATATATATATGCAGTATGTGCCTTTCTGTGTCTGGATAAGTTCATTTAGTAAAACATCCTTCAAGTTCATTCATGTTGTTGCAAACGGCAGGATTTCATTTTTTAAGGCTGAATAATATTCATATATATGGGATATATTTTCTTCATCCATTCATCTTCATAGCCCATTTTCTGAGTTAAATATTCCTAGTTCTCTTCATTTTACCTTCCTTGACCGTTGTCTATTTCTATAACAATTCTTTCTTTTATCTGAGCATACTGCACTCTATACCTGAATATGATTCCTAGAGATAAGGTGTAAGTATTCTAGTTGTGAACTGAAAAGTGCAAGGTAATTCCTCTTTTGAATTTCCATAACATATTTCCTGAACCCATAGTAATATTTATTAATTCTTCTCTCTCTCTCTTTTCTCTTCCATAAACTTCTTAATGTAAAATCTAGGTCCTTTTCAACTTTGTGTCACCTAAAATATAAGCGCATATAAATAAATTAGCACTCAGTAAATATCACAAATCAAAGGTGTAGTAGGCTGTGCAGTGTCACTCAGATATGTCCATGTCCTGATCCTGAAACCCATGAACATGTTGCTTTACATTGCAAAAGGGACTTTACAAATGCAATTAAGTTAAGCATCTTGAGATGGAGGGATTATTCTGGATTATCTGGGTAGGGCCAGTGTAATCGTAAAAGAGAGAAGGAAATGTGACAATGGAAGCAAAGGCCAGACTTATTCAGGGCCATGAGCCAAGGAATGCTGGCAGCCTCTAGTAGCTGGAAAAGGCAAGGAAACAGGTTTCTCCATTCCAGAAGGAATGCATCCCTGTGACCCATTTTAAACAGCTGACATTCAGAAATGTTAAATAAGAAATCTGTGTTGTTTTAAGTCATTAAATTTGCGATAATTTTTTACAACAGCAAGAGAAAACCAATACAGAATGGAACGATAAATAACTTTAAACATATCAGATTGAATATTGTTCTAAAATAATACCTTAAAAAAGTATTTCTTCCATGGATTAATATAACACACAATAATCAAGGTGACCTATACTATACACGTGTTATTTGTTATATAATTTTACTTATGTAACAATTAAACAGAAATCAAGATTTTAAAATATCAGAAATTACATAAATGTTTTTAGATGGCATTTTCTTTTCTTCATTTTTTAAGAGCATTTTATCCAAAATATTTTCCTTTTGCAGTAGTGAATAAGCAAATATGAGCAATGGTGAAATTCTAGAATTCATCCTTCTTATGTGTTAATTGAAAAATAATTGCAAACAAACCAAAACTAAAATCAACAAGGTTTTATATTAAAAATAACTACATTAACAGATTATTGTAATTCCGGAAGCCTTTTCACTAATTAGTTTCTCTGGATATACAGACAAAAAGGGATGTGTGACTTTTCTCTAAGCTCATCAAATTCCTCCTGGAGTAATAACTTCTCATTTGTAGTCTGAGTGCTTTATTCAGTGCACCATTTGTCAAATCTGACATGAGGATATGAAATCTAATAGCTTTACACTAGGAACTGAAAGTCAAGAGGAAGTTCCATTCACCAACAGTCTATTATGGAGCCAAAGTCTATAAAATTCCCTTAATTTGCTCGTATTCACAATTGTATTACACTGGAAAATGGATCAAGATTTTATTTTCTAATTTATAGTTCACATTTTGCTACACATTATATTCAACCATTCCCTTACTGTATGAGAAAATATTCACACAAGATTTTACATTGATACGTGGAATTAATTTCAAAGTAGATAATCTATATACAGTGAATGGCAAAGAGTTACCAGTGATTTGCATATGTTTATGTTTATGGCTGCCTCTGTTTTAACTCAGCAATTGGTTCCAAACCTGACCATATGTTAAGCAGGAAGGAAAAAATGAAAGAATTATCTAGATAATTCAAAACCACTTAGATGTAATATGCAAAATTGTGTTGATGATACATAAGTAAAATCATATCTTTAGAAGATTATTATGATCTGAGATATACTCTGTGACTTAAATGTATCAAGTTTTGCCAGTAAAGATTTGTATCAAACATTACAGTGTAGTAATGTTAAAGACTGGAGCTATGCAATGGTCCATGTGATTACATCAAAAAACACATGAGGCAATTTTTAGACAACTATAATCCAATATTTAGTTTAATTTGAAATGTTCAAATACATGAAATTACTAAAAGCTTTAATGTCAAAGAGGTATGGGTTTAGCCATTTGTAAGTTGTGTGAGTTTCAGCAAATTCTTTAGCCTCTGGCTATCACACCTACCTCTTTTGATCATGATGCCTACATAACACATGAACCACATAAGAGCAGGACTTTTGTCTGTGTTGTTCACCTCTCCATTTGCAGTGGCTAGCACAGCAAAAGCAGTAAGTCTTCACTAATTATTGTTGAATAAATGAATAAACTAGTGATCAGCATACAGATCACTTAAAGATAATCATTAATATTAGTTTTATAACTCCCTTAATTTTCCCTGATTAAGTTGCATTCTGTCTTCAGAAATATCTGATATCAGAGATAAGCACTTGAATTACCATGATATTTGCCCCTATTTCCTATGTTGCTTTGCACGTGAATATAAAGGATGTGTATGTGCTTATACGTATTAAAGTAAGATGAGGTGCTGTCCATCTGTTAGCTGTGACATTTGAAATATTTACCACAGCTTTTCTCTATACCTTCATAGTCTTCTCCATTCTTCCAAGGGTTGGAGAGATGATGTTTATAAATTACACCTACTTTCTTTCTTCACAATTTAATATATGGGCTACATTGAACCCCAAGAGAAGACAGGAAAAGGATTATGGCTCTGCCCAGGAGGAAGAAGAACCCTGTTTGGTGAACAACAAGCTATTCTCTATCACGGTCTGCCCTTATGGTCACCAAGTGCCTATTCATTTCTCCTTCCACACATACTCACACAAAACTCACTTCTTTCCCAAGTAAAACAATACGAAGCCCCACGTAGTCAAAGCATTGAGAAAAATTCCAGAATGTGACATGCCATTCTTCCTAAGAGGTCATGCAGTCGAGATGTACCTCTGTAAGCTCTAATGACTTATTAAGTAGGAGATAAATTATCTCTTTTCCCTGACACACAATATTAAACAGTGGAACAGGAACAGGAAAATTGCAATAAACACTCCTACTTAGAAAGGAGAAGGAGAAACCCAAAGTAGTCCCTGGTCTCTATCAATTCTGATATTCTGCTAGGCCGGTGATAGAATTTGGATGTACCGCTCTCACGGTGAAACGTGACCTTCAGTGTTTGAAGTGCGCCAAGTCGGAGTTGTTTGGGTCATGTGGGCAGATCCCTCATGAATGGCCTCCTATAGCTCTTGCTCTGGTTGTTCACGGGAAGTCTGGTTGTTTAAAGGAGCCTGGTGCCTCCTCCGATTAACCCCTCTCTGGCATGTGGTATGCCTGCTCCCCATTCACCTCCTACCATGAGTAAAATCCTTTTGAGAACCTCACCAGAAGCAGATGCTGGCGCCATGCTTCTTGAACAGTCTGTGGAACCAGGAGCCAAAACAAACTTCTTTTCTTTATAAATTATCCAGTCTCTGGTATTCCTTCATAGTAATACAAAACAGTGACATCAGGCACTTTGCAGTTTCCTCTTCTGGGGCTAGTGAGAGTTCCTTGATTATACCACAGCTCTGATCTCTGACAGCCTCTTCCTTGCCCATTATCCTCCATGTACATATTGGAACAGGTGTTAGAGGATATACTCAGCTGAGAGCATCCCATTATCCACAGCTGGTTTTCTATTTAAACAAGTTTAAGGGTTTGGGAGTTTTACTGAATTTCAAACAATGCAAGATGTTTGTTCTGGACTTGTATGTGTGTTTGTGTGTGCGTGTGTGTGTGTGCTTATGCACATGTTACAATTCCCTCAACTATTTGTAATTAGCTTCTGATCTATTCCAATGCATTTGCATGTGCCAGTAACAGCACCTAGATTTTTTCCTTGACACAAGTGTCTTTGCTTTATCTCTCTGATTCCTTGCCCTGATGTTGTTTCTCTCATTTAATGAGTTACTTTGAGGGAATCGGGTATGGTATTTCAGGGGAATGTCATACCCTTAACTGGTCTTTCCTGTATTGCAGAGCTTCTTTGTTCCATGGAGGAGTTCTACTGTGTGATACTGTAGCTCAAAACTTCTTTCATTTTATATTCTTACTACTTCAGTTTCAGTAGCGGTTGGCCTTTTCAAGCCTGCAAGGCGTCTGCTCCATCAAATCTTACTAATAGCTTTGATCTCTGAAAACCACGCAATTTTGCTTAAACATACCTATTTCATGAAATGTATTGCCAAAAAACAGAAAATAAAAGCCTCAAATCACCCTTTGACTATTTCCAACCACTGTCCTTTGATCTGTGGTGTCAGTGGGCTGGGCTCAGCAAACTCCATGTTTTGCACCCCATAATGTGGATCTCCCTCTTTATAACTTACCATATCAGTGTCTTTATGGTTTGAATGTATAAAGTTGTATTAGTCAAGTCAACACCACAAAAGATAAATTCAAAATCTCAGTGTCATAACACAACAAAACTTTATTTCTTGTGCAGATAAAGTCAAATCTGTGGGCGGGAGGGTGAACAGGGCTTACTCTGTCACCCCTGTTCTTTTCCTACTGTGAGGCTGCCCTGCTCTGTATTTTTGGAGTTATCTTTAGTAGCAGAATATGGTGAGAAGAGAGAGAAGGGAGGATCACGAAGATGATTGTTACGACCAAGTTTAGAGAGATTTACATTACCTACTCCCACATTGCAATAGTCAGAGACTACCTAGACACACCTAACTGCAAAGTAAGCTGGGAAAGTTGATTTAGCTGTGTACTCAAAAAATGGAAACCAGCTTTACAGATAACTAGCAATTTTCTGCCACCACAGCATATGTGTAACATGCATTTCTTCACTGCTAAAAGCTATTTGAGGTCTGACAAGATGGGCACTGTGATAAGTTGTGACCATATGGCTCTCAGTTTAATAACAATTTTTCAAAGTCTGTAGAATAAAAATACAGTCATTATCAGAGTAAAGAAAAACTGTTAAAATATCAAATTTCAGCTCTAAATTCTAACCATCAAATGCAGTAGAAAAAGTTATATTCTTACTTTGTTTTAAATTTCACTCTGAAACAATTTATTACTGTTAATTCTGGAATGTTCTTTGCTGTTGACAATCCATGATAGCAAAGAATAAGAAAAAACATCTACTTTTGTGCTGTTGGCTTGATCTGTGATAATTCGATTCAGGAGTTTCTTTAAGAAATGTCTTTTGGTAATGGCTGATTTTGGCAAGGAAAAATACCTTAACATTAATGACACTAACGTTTCCCATATCAATGTCAAACAGAAAGTGTCCAAAGCAATAAGTTAATTTATTCTGCAATTTCAAGATGTGGCTCTCTAGTTCCAATTCACCCTGAGAGCTCTTTAATATCATTTATACTGAAAGGGAGACAATCTTAGAGATTTGCTTGTTATGACTGGCATGTCCTTTGGTAAAATCGAATGTCAAAATTTCTTAAGCCCCAATGCTTAAGTTCCACAATGTGCATCCAAACAACAAATTTTATCTACATGCTTGTATATTTGAAAGAATCATCCTGTTTAAAAAAGAAAGAAAGAAAGAAAGTTTTAGGACATCTTTGCTGTTACTGCTGACCACTTTTGGGTACAGTTCAGATGATATTCAATATGAAGGAAAAGATGAGCAAGAGCTCATCTTTTCAAAACAAAACTGTCAAATCTCCTATATAAGTCTGGCATAAAATAAGTAGATTTATTGTATTAAATCACAAAAATTGTTGCCTTCTTTCACTTACTAAGGAGCAAGTAGTATTAGACTTCTCCTCTCACTGTACACAACTATAAAAGTTTTTCCAAACATATGAAACAATAGTTTTCAATTATTGGGCAATAATCATTGCCCAGCTGTGATCCATGAGAGAAGGGAAGTATATAAAAGAAACCTACAAATGTGAATTTTCTACTGAGAAGGAATTTCTTATTCCGACATGGAGGGAGAGCCTAGAAAGTCTTGATGAGGTGAAGAACAGAAATCCAGGTATAAGGAAGCCAAGAAGGCTGGAATTTGCAAAGCAGAGTACTAGAGACACAAGAACTATAACTGAGTAAAAACTTCAGAAATTAGCATGAAGTCCCTTGAGAGTCTTCCCTTAAGTACTAATCATGACAAAGATAAGGGGAAACTTGATGAGGTCAAAGAAAGAACTATTGCCAGGAGACTATAAACTAAACAATTTTCTAAGTTTACATGGCATAGGAGATGTTCAGATTTTCACCAGCCAGAGTGGAGAGATATGTTGGATACTTGGAGATATTAATAAAACCCCAAGAAAATCATGCTTCAGTAGGAGGTGTCAATTAGCCTATGGTGAAAGCTATTTTGACCCAACCAAAAAAGCTGATCTAAAAGTAACTACCTCCAAAACCAGCTTCAAAACTACTTAAAAAGAAGCAGAAAATATAACTCATAGCTAGCCAATAAAAATAGACATACACATGACAGAGAGTAGCCTGGAAACTTAGCTAGATGGTCACACCTAAATTTAGGGATTATTTGTGTCAATTGATTTACTAGAAGTATATCCTTTATCTATCTTTTTCATTTCACTTTTAATTGGTGCTTGGCTCTTGTAAAATTTAGTATTTCATGGTTATAATGTGCCAAATTAAATCAATTGTAATGTTTACCATCTAAACCATAATAAAATATAAAATAATATATGCTTTTGTGTAGATATATTTCTCAGAAAAAAAATTTTGAATTCATTAGTTAAAATTTGTTTTTCCTATCAATAAATTCCAGGTTGTATATTTCTGTATTAAAGGTGATATTTTTGACATGGCAAATTACCGTGTATTTTAAAAGAAAAAACTAATAAAGAAAAAGTAATTTTACATAGTAATTAAAATCTAATATTAGCAGTCAGGGGTCAGCAAACCAAGAGCTCTTGACCACAACAAGCCCACTGTCTGTTTTTGTAAATAAAGTTTTATTGGAGCACAGCCATCCCTATGCCTTTACATATTGTTTACGGCTGTTTTCTCACTATAATAGCAGGGATGAGAGATGGTATCAAAACCCAAAAGCTTAAGCTTTTCGCTATTTTGAACTTTACAGAAAAATTTGCTGAACCCTTTTCTAGATTACCATAAAAACTTTAAAATTTGATGAACAATTTTTTCCCTGTACATGTTTATTTATTATTCACTTAGTCTTAGACCATGGTTACGTGCTGCATGAAAATGGCATAACAATTTATAATTTTAAATATGATATGAAAAATTATAAAGATTCTTTATTAGATAAACAAGAAAATGAGTGGTGACATGAACTTTTTAATGTTTCTTAAATACAAAGGGAAAATCAAACCACAATCAAGGTATTTCAATTAATCATTCAGTACCAGAACCAGTAATAAATAATGCTGTTATATTTTATATTTAAGGTAACAGTAATGTAAAAATAATAATTAAGCAAATTTCAAATTTGTCTTTATAGTTTCAAGTCATGTAAATGCAAATAAAAGGTAGCACTACTGTAACATTTGACATTTACATAAGAACATATCACATATCAAAAAATCAACTTTCTCTTCTTAGCACGTGAAGAATTCAAGTGTTCACTAGGTGAAACCAGTTTCACAGAAAGTGAAAACATTTTTATTTTTACGAAGTTTAGAGTATACTTCAATTTAAAAGTATTATAGAGTAAAGGAACTCTATATTATAATCAATTATTTTATAATCAGAAAATTATATCTGACATGGAGGTTTGTATAGAATTATTATGACATTATTTTCATTTTCCTTATACTTATAGCATTACTTAAAATACTTTAAAGTGAAACATATATGACTTGAAAAGAAATTATACTGACTTTCCAACAGTTGGAAAGTGTTATTTCCTCATTGTTGTCCTATAAGGACAAGTGAGGATCCCAGTCCTCTCTTACACTAACCCTGCCTGTCAAGGCCTCAACTCATGGTTCCTAATATTTGCAGTCACATTTACCTAAAAGCCCAGCCACATAGTTCGTCTCTGAGGCAGAGAGCTAGTTAAAGTGAGATTCATGTATATAAAACAGTTAGACTTTCCAATACTTTTGCAGGATTGAAAGTAGTGTGACACTAGGCTTGGGAGTAGGAATGGGTTTCAGTTTGCATAATCACACATTTAAGTCTGACTAAAAAATACATATTAACATTAATTTCCTCTGAGAAAAAGTCAAATGTTTTAAAACTCATATAAATAATACCTCTCAACAAAACTCATAAAATTCTCTTTGCTGCTATTAAAATAAATAACTGATCAAAGGGTATAAAGGTTTAGTTAGGATAAACAAATCTTGGAGATCTATTGTACAGACTGATGGCTGTAGTTAATAATCATGTACTATGTACTTGAAAAATGGCAAGTGAGTATTCTTAAATGTTCTCACCACATACAAAAAAAAGTATGTAAGGTGGTATATATGTTAATTAGTTGTTAATCATTCCACAAAGTATGCATGTAAACATTGTAGGCAATGTAAAACATCATGTTGTACACTGTAAATATATATAATTTTCATGTCTCAATTATACCTTAATAAGCTGGAGGAAAGTTTTTCAAAAGTACTGAATATTTTAAAATTAATTAATTTTCCACTGTTGAAAATGAATACTCTGGGTACTCCCCATATTTAATTCAGTGACTAATGATTATTGCTATTAATCTATCAGCTGAACAAATGGATATAAATCAGCTGATAATTCACATAAATCTTACTACCTACAATAAAGTATTATATATTAGTGACCTTATTGAAGAGATTAGTTTTTTTAATATTAATGTTTCTAGCACTATTAAGAAGGGTATTCTAGAAAGTCAACTATAATTTGCACACACCAGCTTACACTGCTATAATTATTTACAAAAGACATTTAGGCATTTGTCTCATGTCTATGTCTTAATATGACTCAGTTGCTGTATTTTTAATACAAATTTAGGAATGATTGTTCCTAAGTAATTATTGCTTCTAGTAAATGCATAAAAAAACCCACTGATGAATTTGCTAGGATTAATGGTTATAAACAGGTTTATTTCTCAAGACATTATTATTTAAAAATATGACATTAAAAAATGAACAGAATGGCCAGGCGCAGTAGCTCACACTTTAATCCCAGCACTTTGGGAGGCCGAGGCGGGCAGATCACCTGAGGTCAGGAGTTGGAGATCAGCCTGGCCAACGTGGTGAAACCCCGTCTCTACAAAAATACAAAAGTTAGCTGGGCATGGTGGCGGGTGTCTATAATCCCAGCCACTGGGGAGGCTGGCAGGGGAGAATCGCTTGAACCCAGGAGATGGAGGTTGCAGTGACTCGAGATCACGCCATTGCACTCCAGCCTGGGTGACAAAGTAAGACTCCATTTCCAAAAAAAAAAAAAGAACAGAACCATTACAAAAATTATTACATAAATTCCATGCAAAGTATTCAGTTATTAGAAGACCACAGACTGCTGGAACTGCTGGAACATTGATGTGATTTGCATATAGTAAGTGAATTTCATAGAAACACGTACACATAAGTGCAATTCATATACACATACATTCCCTTAGATGCTAGGAAAGAACAGAATCAACACTTGTTCTAAAATTGGATGTCACATTAATTCAAGTATCACTTATCACTTTCCAGATACAGTCAGATAATTTTAAGCAATGTGTAATAGTAATGGTTTGAGTTGGTATATAATTTTCTTGAAGGCTTCTTTTACAAGTGCTATATTTGCACATTTTTCCTAACATTTTAAAGTACTTCAGGTCAAAATCTGTTTCAGAAAGTAATGTTATACCATAAATGTATAGGTTAAAAATGCTTTTAAACCTTAATGATGGTCTGCTTTCCAAGAAGTATAACAACAATCCAGAGGTGAAAAAAATCTTTAATTTTTTTTACAGTAGAATTTAATTTGCACTATTTGTTACTGAGAACAAAGAATGCATGTTCACTCGCCCAAGTCCTTTTCAGTCCTAAAGAAATGTAAAAAGATAATAAAAGTCTTGGAAAAACTAGCCTTTTTCTTGTGTATGGATGAGTTGCTTAGTCCTGTGTGTCACTGTTGTTCTCGTATTGACATGGCAATAATAGATTTTTTTGCTGTGTGTGGTGGCTCATGCCTGTAATCCCAGCACTTTGGGAGGCCGAGACGGGTGGATCACGAGGTCAGGAGATCAAGACCATCCTGGCTAAAACGGTGAGACCCCGTCTCCACTGAAAATACAAAAAATTAGCCAGGCGTGGTGGCGGGCGCCTGTAGCTCCAGCTACTAGGGAGGCTGAGGCAGGAAATGGCGTGAACCCTGGAGGCGGAGCTTCCAGTGAGCCGATATTGAGCCAGTGCCCTCCAGCCTGGGTGACAGAACGAGACTCCGTCTCAAAATAATAATAACAATAATAATAATAAGCAAATTTTAAAAAATGAACTTATTTAGAAAAGTATAAACTTTTAAATTCTATAATAAATCTCCCACCACTTTAAAAATACCATATTGATTTATAATACCACAGAAGATCTAGTAACCAATGGAGACAGACGATGTGGATTGAAATACAGAAAATAAAGTCAGAAATACAAATAGCAAATATATACGTGTGTGTGCGCACGTGTGTGTGTATGTGTAGTCTTTTTTTTCTCTCAGCTATGCTGGTCACCCAAAAGAAAGATAATTTAAGCAGAAGCTTTTTAAAGGCTAAATCTAAGGAAAGAACAGTAAAACTGTAGAGGAAGAGATAGATATTTGTGGCATATTGAAGTTTAATTTTGTGAAGAATCCCAAATATGAAGGTGGCAGCTGATTAATCATAGAACATACTCAATTTACAACGAGATGAAATCATAGTTCATATTATCTAACCCCTTACACACTTAAACATGAGAAAAATGAGGAACAAGTTAGCTAGATAAACTTGCAAAGTATAACTTTGCAACTTAGATTTAGAACAAAAATATCCATGAAATCGAATATCTGGTGAAGGTCTAGACCTGGACCTTAGGAATATCAATGTCAATTTTAATTTTCTAGTTACTTTAAAATATTACACCTGAAAATATATTAGATACAACATTGAGCATTACAGAAAGAATGCTAGACTAAAAATAATTTTTGGTTTCCACTCAGCCATTAATCAGTTGAGGTGATATTGCACAATTCCAGTAGAGTCCATCTTTTTTCATATGAAATAAGAATTTGATGAATGTAAAAGTCTATAAATTATATGAAAGTATGAAATTCAATTCATATCCTTAATAAAATTGTACCAATGAAAACATTTGTTCTATAAATGCCCATTGTGTACTTTCTCTCCAAGAATGTAACTTTCCAAGAAGCAGTTCATTTTTCTAGAAACAAATGTCTTCCTAAGTGTTAGTAAACAATAAATGATATATCTAATATTATAGATTTTGGTAATATTGTGATCCCAATAATCTACAATAAAAAATCAATATTTGTTCTAAAATCTTCATATGTAAGTAAATAATATAAAAGTATTTTTAAAAATAGGAAGTAAATTGTCTTACATAAATAAGCAGATTGTTTTTCCAAGTCTAAACAAAACAAGAATAATCCTTTATTTGCAAAATGGTAAAATGGCATGGGCAGTGGGAGATTTTCTCAGTTCGTTTGGGCTGCCATACCAAAACACCATAAATTGTGTGACTTACAAAGAACAGAAATTTATTTCTTTCAGTTCTGGAGGCTGGAAGTCCTAGAAAAGTACCAGCAGATCTCCCTAGTTTAATTAGATCAAAAACCAAATACCACATGTTCTCACTGACAAGTGGGAGCTAAATGATGAGAGAACATGGACACATAGAGGGAACAACACACACTGGGGCCTTTGCAGGATGGATAGTGGGATGAGGAAGAGGATCAGGAAAAATAACTAATGCATACAAGGCATAATACCTGCATGAGGAAATAATCTGTACAACAAACTGCATGCCACAAGTTTACCTATGTAACAAACCTGCACTTACACCCCTGAACTTAAAATAAAAGTTTTTTTAAAAAAAGTACCCACAGATTCAGTGTTTGGTGAGGGCCCCCTTCCTAGTTCATAGACAACCATCTTTCTGCTGTGTCCTCAAATAGAAAAAGAGAAAGGCACCCAGTCTCACTAAAGAGGGCTCTACTTCATGACCTATTCACCTTCCAAAGGCTGCACCTCCCAATATCATCAACTTGGGGGTTAGGATTTCAACATATATATTCTGGGGTGACAAATGTTCAGTCCATAGTAGCAGAAAACTTTGATTTTCTCAACATATTAAAGATAATCTCAACATTCTTGTTTTGAAAGCATCAAAGTGGCATTCATTTTCCCAATATTTAGCATTCAGGACTTTACTATTGAGAATTAAAATGCAACTGCTACATTAGTCCTATCAAAACCATCAAAGGCTGGAACTGCATAAACTAAAAGTATAAAAACCTAAAACTTAGAAATCATTTTCTTTGTTCCTGTAGTGTTGGTTTAGTCACATAAACCAACATACATAAACCAACACTACATAAAAATAAGTCATATAAACCAACACTACATAATATACATCCTTAGTTAAAGCATTTTCTGAGCAAGAATATTTTTACAAGACAGGTGAAAACACCTGTGGATATAATGAAATTGCTTATTCAAAAATGCTAACAAAAAAATCCCTAAGCAATAGTGTTCCTTACATCCAGAAGAAAAATGCCATTTTCCACATATCAATTTTATCTGTAACATTTTGATAATTTCCAGGAAAACATGACGGTGAAAGGACGAGGCAAAACACCATCCTATTGGCAACTGTAAGCTCTTTATTTGATGTTTGTGTATTTGGAAAGCTAAGTGTCTGTTCTATACCTTCCCCAAAGCAATATGAGAAATCAAAAAGTACCTTTTACTTGAAGAAATGGAGGACAAATGGCTTCAACAGAGCTAATAACATAGGGTCAGAGCTTGATGTTTGGAGCCCAGCTCTGGAATCAGAGAGTCCTGGGTTCAAAAAACAGTTTTTCCATTTACTACTGTGTGATCTGGGGGAATTAAGTTATTTACTCATAAATGTCCTCATCTACAAAATAAGTAAAAACGTTGCTGGGAAGATGAAATGAGATAATGTAGAGAATATGCACTGTACATGCCTTTAAGTGCTTGGTATTATTTTTAACAATAATACTGATAGAGGTATTCATCCAGTAAGGAAAAGCATCTTGATACTGGGCAAGCAGCAGCAGCAGCAGCAACAAGGCTAAAATGTACACTTTGGTGTCAGGAGTACCATTTTCCTCAGTCTACTCAGATATTCCAGTTTCACAAGAAAAAAATAAAGTCAAACTGAGGGAATAAAAATGACTAATGAATGTTGTCACTTTTATACACATGAACTATCTGGTATTACTAGAATTCAAGTGTGATGGAGGAGGTGATAGGATGGGGAAATACAGTTCCCTTAAAGCAATGCACCATCACTTGAATGTGTCCTTGATACCTCCAAATAACTTTTTGCAAAGTAGTTTCAGAGGCACAGGACTTGTAAGAAAACTGGAGACTGTGCTACTAACTGGAGGTTTGTAGGTTGGCTGCAATGTTTACAAGTGTGGTCCTTCTGGAAGTGTTGATGATAAAGAGGAAATGACACACCTGACTGTAATAATGTTATGTGTCAACCTGACTGGATTAAGAGATACCCAGATAGCTAGTAAAATATTAATTCTTGCTGTGTCTGGGAGAGTGTTTCTGGAAAAGATTGAGATTTAAATCAGCAGACTGAATAAAGGAGATTCACACTCACCAGTGTGGGTGGGCATTATCCAGTCTCTTGAGGGCCCTGATTTAAAAAAAAAAAAAAAAGGTAGAGAAAAGGACAACTTGCTCTTTTCTGAGGCTGAGACATTCATCTTCTCCTGCCCATAGACAGCTCCAAATTCTGGGGCCTTTAAAGTCTGGAACTTACACCAACACCCCACTCCTCTATCCCCTAAGTTTTAGGCCTTCTGGCTTACACTAAGAGTTACACCATTGGCTCTCCCAGTTCTTAAGTCTTCAGGTTTAGATCGAACTACACCATTGGCCTTCTACCTTGTGAACAGTATAATGTTGAACTTCTCATCCTCCATTATCATGTGAGCGAGCCAGTTCTCACAGTAAATCACCGCTTATATATCCTACTGGTTCTATTTCTCTAGAGAACTCTGACTAATACGCTGGTTGTATGCCAAAATTTAATACTCTGAAATGAAGAAGGGAGACAGGGCCTGAGAATCTGGAATTCTAGCTGTCTGAAGGGGGAGTGAATATGAATAAAGAAGAGAATATCTAAGACACTTACAATTTCTAAGATTTGCTTGCTCAGAAACTGAATCCCA
This sequence comes from Macaca thibetana thibetana, assembly GCF_024542745.1. Taxonomy (NCBI): domain Eukaryota; kingdom Metazoa; phylum Chordata; class Mammalia; order Primates; family Cercopithecidae; genus Macaca; species Macaca thibetana. The sequence continues at coordinate 60,896,942 of NC_065584.1, forward strand.
GTCCCCTTAGCTTGTCCTGCATTTAAGGCTCCCTGTATTCTGGTATTCCAAATCTTTTCAAGTTTTGTTTTCCCTACTTTGCCTGTATTACAGCCACCTGAGCTAATTTTAGTCCCTATCTATGCATCTTTACTTATGTTCTCTCTGCCATCAGAAAATGCCTTCTCACAATGCTGTATATTCAAATCCTACCCAAGAATTAAGACTTAGATTAACTTTGGCCTTTTCTATGATCTCTCTCTCTTCCTATTTTCTTTCTTCTCTTTGTCTGTGTAGTGGCCCAGAAGTCATCTAGCAGGAGCAATTTATGTCATTCTTTAATTCCATTTCCCCCACCTTGCTTAAGGTACTTTATACCTTTTATTTGTTGAACTCCTTGAAGTCCATTTTTTAGGCATACAAATTGGTAAATTGATAGGTAAGAGAAAGGGAAGATAAATTATTTGGAGAGATCAAAAATGCTCCATGGAGTAGCTGGATTTTGACCTAGGCAGTGATTGGATTAATTGAAAAGAAAGAGAAGGTTGGTCCAAGTGACATGAACAGAGTCAGTAAAGCAAATAAGTAAGGCCAAGAACAGGAAAATAGTTCAAGAAATATGGAGTACCAGCTGGAAAGCTGTGAGATATAACATTAAAGTAAGAATTTAGGGCTAGATCTTGCTCTTTGGTAACAAGGCTGTGTATTTGGTTCATCTTTCTTTGCTCACTGTTTTGCAAACTGTTACTTAGTGTTTCTTGTCTGCTCTCTCAGCATCTATTTTTCCATAATTCTTCCCTTTTTTGGTACATCCATATCCATCTAAGAGCGACTTTCTAAAACACAAATCTGATCATACCCTTCTCCTGTGTCAAATTCATTATTCTTTGTTTAGTGTTTCATTATATCAATTTAAATCCAAAGTCCTAAGCAGGGTGCACATTACGTTATTAGTTCATACGTGATTTTCAGCTTTCTTAAAGTTTTCCAAACTACTTCCTTTAGACACCTCGCTTTTGAACAGTTTCTTCAAACTTCCCTAACATATTTACCATGTAAATTATATTGATTGTTTAAAATGTAATTGTTGCTTTTTTTCTTTATAAAGGATTTCCTGACACCCATAACCAATTAATCCAAGAGGCATTAAGTGCTCTGACCTATCTGCCTTTAACACCCTGCATATCCATCTATCATTAAACTGTTAGCACATTTTAGTACTTGTTTACTTAAGTTTTTGTCTTCAGTATAACAATAAATTGGCTGATGTAGTGTTTATTTTTGATGTTCTAACACAGCACAGAGAAGTTTCAATATAATAATAAATATTTATAGAATAAAAAATAATTCATAAAATTAACATGACATGAACTGAACTTGAGGGAGATTTCTCTAGCAGGAGAAACTGGAGGCTGGGAGCCCAGTTATAGTAGAAAGTCTGGGCAAATTGCACTGGCTAACAATTCCTTATGTAATTTTCAGAAGTTGGTCAGCATTGTTAAATATCATAATTATGAGGCAATAAGAGGAAGGGAAATATTGAAAGATTAAGTGACTTACTATGGGTCTCATTTCTTACAGCTAATTCTTCTCAAGGGCAATGAAAGAAACATTCCAAAAGCCATTTGAAAAAGATCATGTGCTTTCACTTTGATATACATGAGTATAAAAATTTAACATTTTATTGGTATTTATATATGGGAGACAGGCAATCTCCTTTGAGATTCATCAATCCCACAAAGTGCCCAGGTTAGGTCAAATGAACATTATTGAACTTAATAATGCAAATGACAGCACTTAGAATTTGAGCATTTGGGCATACAACCACAAGGATGATATGCCAAACTCCTTCTTGCTGCCTGATGGAAACCTACCCGGGTATTCATAGGAATGATTACTGAAATGATTTTAGCCTTTTAAAATATCTCACATTCAAATAGTGGCCCACCATTACAGATCAGTGGGAATATTGGAGTATGTCTTTCTTTATCAGATATATGACAGCATGATGTTCAAGTGAAATACTAAAATCTTGGTGACAGATTCAAAAATGGCTTTTAAGTGGAATGTAACCGAGGTAGCAATTGATAACCTTACCAACAGTGTATCCACTCAGTCAACACAGAATATTTGAAAACATATCACTGCTATTTTCCCAGACATTTAAGAGGATTTTCTAAGTGTAAACTAGAAAAATATTAGACCTTGTGCTATTTGCTCTAACTAAATGGAGTTGAATCGGCCAAACACATCCCTACCGGATTGCAGAATTGCTACTATCAGAAATTGAGGCATTGTTGGTTTTTATAGCTCACTTTAATTAAAAAAACTATCTAGTTTCTACTAAAATACAATAATAAATAAAACATTTTCTGTTCTATGGGAGCTTACTTTAGAGCAAATAAGTATGATACAATACAGTAAACAGAGAATGCGGCTAATTTTCTGGTTTAATCAACTAAAATGTAAAAAAGATTTTCTGTTGAAACTATTAACATAAGGCTTTTTCTATTATGCTTATATTTTATTAAAACAATGGAACACTGAAATAGATAAACAAAAGATATATTTTTGGTAATATCAAAAGAAAAATCAAACAAGTAGACATTTTGAGTGTGTTTTTTCAAGACTCATGAAATTATATCCAATTGCATTTGACTAGATTTAGAATTGTAATAATCATTATCATAATGATAGTAAAGAAAAAAAGAAATGTCAAAAAACTTGGCTCACTTACAGAGTGTCACAATTGAGTGTCACAATATGATAAGCCCTTATTCTGAGTGGACAGCGCACAATACTTGCTTTTACTCCTAGTCACATAGCACTATTAAGAGTCTCAGGTGAAATGTACAGAGGAAAAAAAATGCATTATATTGTTTTTGTTCCTATGGTTGTTCCCTGATTTCTACACTTACAGGAGTACTTTCAATGTATAGCAGATACTTTTTCAGCCTCTGTTCTTTGTTAACTTTTATTGTGTAGTTGACATGCTGGGTTTAGTTAAATGTTTCCATAATAGATAATAAAGTTTAATTTTCAACTCCCAGATCTGTTGTATAGAAAAAAACCAGAATTTCTATGTATAGAGTATGATACCTTCTATACTATCACCCTCATGGCTTCAAATGCATTGTAATATCTCAAAAGAATAAAATGTTTGCAGTCTCAGGATTCCTGAAAACCTGTAGCAGATACTTCTTTTCCCAGGTCTAGTCCTCCATTGCTTCTTCCTTGCTGTGCCATGAGCTCAGGGAAGTGACTACTCCTCAGCCTTACCATTAATCACAGCCAATCATGGCTGTCTTGCTTCCATTGCCAACTCATTGGTTTAGTCATGGTATGTCACGTAATTCTGGGCAATGCAATATGAAGGTAGGTCTATTGTAGAGTTTCTCATAGATTTTCCTTGCACTTAAGTGAAATTCAACATAAGACAGTTTCTTTAGAACTCTGAATGTAGTAATGAAGTGATGTTAGAATTGTGAAACACAATAATTTTGCTCATCATGTACAGCCAATCATGATGAGGAAGATGAGACAAATAGGTTTCATCTTCCTATTTCTGAAATTAGCTCTGTATCTACCTTTTTGCTACATTAACTTTTTTGACTGGTCATGCAGTATATATTTGAGAAAACCTAACTTGACATGAACAGAATTAAATTTTTTATATCATAAAGAAATTCTTTCACAAATATCAGGACTACTATTCACTCAACTCCTGAATCTTCACAGACTTACATTATCTTGACTTAAGGAGAGATCTATATTGAAACAGTCTACATTTTCACTATGCAGTTTTTTGCAGCAACATAACTAGGATACAATTCTTAAAATTTGATTATCTACTTTTACCCTCAGTGAGACTCCCTGTAAAAATAAAGTTCTTATATTTAAAGGCAATCCTTTAGCTTTATCTTGTATTTATTTTTTCTTATTTTACCGCTCAGAGAAGGAGCATAAAATTGATCATCATATTTTAAATAGGTTTGCATATTAAGATCATAATTGAATTACTTTTCTGCTTATATTACTGAATGATAACTAGTACACAATAAATTATTACTATTATTCCCTATGTATGATTGGTACTTAAAAAATTATGTTCTAAATATGTGCAGAATCAAAAGCTAGAAAATCACTCTTCTGCACACCTCTAGATCCACAGTAAAGATTACACAGATCACCTCAGCTTTACTAAAATATCTACACAAGAAGGAGGATATCCTTTTAATTTGAGGACATTTATAAATTCACTGTAATTTTCAGTGTCTTATATTGTATCCCTATATTGAAAATACCTCACAAGGAAAATTCTTCAGGAACTGAAAAACAACTTTAGCAAAAATTTTAGTATCATTAGAACATAATTATCTCTTTAAAAATTATTGCATGTACTAGAAAGAAAGAATTATACTGGTCATTATAAAACAAACAAACAAAAAATGAATGTCTCCCAATTAGTTTCATTCAAGTTCCTATGGGGAAAATGTAATTATAATTCAGACTTTTCTGTCTAAATACAAAGTAGTTTCCTTAGTTTTCTTTCAGAATATGCAGTATTCAAGTAAAATTATGTTAGCACATTTTATAACTTTATTTTATACTTTAAAATTCTGAATTTGCTGCATTGGATTGTTTTTTTTTTTTTTTTTTGCCTATTCAGTTTTAGTTTTTTACATAATTTGCCATTATAGTCTAACTTTTGAGGGATATGCAGTATAATATACTGTTTTTTCCGAGTAAAAACTTTATTTTCTTAGTGAAAATGCATGCTCTCATTTTGCCAAATTTTAAGAGAAGTAATTTTCTGTCTTTAGTTGTATATTATTCTCTGATGCACATGAATGTCTTCACATTTTTTAAGAGAAAATTATATCCAAAAACATATATAATTAAAATTTTGTTAAATAATTTCTCTGCAGGTGTGTACCAGAGTAAAAGCTACAAGAATTCCCAATAATTTTTTCTTGAATGCCTTTAAAGTAAATATCCTACAAATGTATCCTACTGTGGAACTTTAAGTTAGGATGAGTAAACTAACATTTAAGGAACAAAAACCACTCAACAGTAAAAAGCTGAGATGCAAATCTTTGCTTGAAGATAAAAATTGTAAGTCTTGTGGAAAATGTTTACAAGAAAAGCTAAATAAAAGTAGAGACATATAATGAAAAATGTAAGAGTACATTGACTAGAGTATAATATTTTCGATTTCAATTTTGTTCAGATTTGTTTAATGTGTGACCAAATTTCAATGTGGTTTAGCTACAGAATGATTGCATAGTGGGCTAAAATATACTTATTACATACTTAAAATTTGCGTGGCTGGTATCATCCAAATATACAGCCTATGGATAAGATTACTACAACACCTCGTGGTTAGAAATAAATGAGTGAACAAAGTCTCCCTTCTAGTTCATTAAACAATTAGTGTGATATAAAGAAAGGTGTTGGCTATAGCCTCAGTGTTTTTTTCTCCAACTTTGGTCTTATGTTGTTCAACTGGTGGCTATTTTCTTTTGCTTACTTTCATCTCTGACTAAGTCCCTAAGAGTACAGAATACCACTGAAATATTACAATTTCTCCACATTTCCTAGGAACCCTTCGTAACAGAATTGTAAAATATATTGAATATCTTCATCTCCCAAGCAATTTGCCATTGGTATAAAATATAAAATTTAATTAACTGGTCCAAATAATACAACTTCATTAAAAAGTACTAATTAATATATTGGAAGGTAACAAAAACCTCTAAAATTATTGAGTATTATGATGACAGATGATGCAGTTAAAACAGGGGACACATAGCCTGTTTGTAGATATTGGCATATAAGTTTATCATTTTCCCTTTATTCAAAAGAGGATGTTAAGAGTAATTCAAATGCCACATATATTTTTTAAGACAAATATATTTCCATGTCAGCTTCATGCCCATTGTGTTGACTTCAATTATGGTTATAATATCTGTTTTCTTTATCTAGATACAATTGAATCTAGAAGATAATTTCTGTATTTTAAAAATTCTGATCCAATAGTGTTATCTTTGCATTGTAGACTTTGGACATAATTACTGGAATTGTTGCTAAATGCCAAAGTTTCAGCCTAAGTCCAATTGCTTGCTGCACAGAAAGCCAATCACTGAGACGATGAGTATTGCCAAGGAAGAAAGGCTTTATTGTGGGTAACATCAGCTTAACTGTCAAACCTCTCCTTTTCCTAAATGACTAAAGTTAGGGGTTTACAAAACAGAGCAGGGAATTAGGAAAGATTAAAGAAAAGGAGTTGGTCAACAGGCAGCAGGTGCATCTCATTGTACAGATGCAGTGATCCGGAAAGTCTAAGTTCCTCTATACTAGCTGGGAGGCCTGATGGTAGGTTTACTGATGAAGGAACTCATATAAGACAAGTGTAAGTTTCTCAAGCTTCAGTTCTATGTGAATATCGAGTTGGTTTCAAACTAAATGAAATCCTACTTATGCTTCCTTCAATTATGTCCACATACCAGGAAACATTCTCGGAGGCTTAGTTTGAGTATTTAATTTAATTCCATACTTCTCTGTCGGTAGGCATTTTTTCATTCAACAAACAATTATTGATCTCCTACTCTGTGCCAGGAGTTGGAATAAGCGCTATTTTAGTGGGGAAAAAATGTCCTCTTCCCAGAATTATCTCCCAGTCAGAAGGCATACACATTACGAGAAAAGTTACAGGAGAATGAAGTAAGTTCTTCTGAATGGTTAAAAAAAAAAAAAAAAAAAAAAAAAAAAAAAAAAAAAAAAAAAAAAAGCACAAGCTCTGCCTGGAAGAATCATAAATGACACTACTGATATAATAGACTTAAAGGAATTTTCTAGGTAGAGAGAGTCCAGAGCATTCTAGACTGAAGAAATCAGATCTTGTAATTATAATATATACCTCCTCTACAGCCAGTTCCAGACCTTGTGTCATCATATAAATGCCATTCTTCAGCTAACATGTTTGATAATGTGTTCCTAGTATTTCAAAGCTTACCTCTATGAAGTCATGCTTTGGTTTACACTCTACCCTCTGCCTCATCTGCTGCATCATAAAATTTGTTCCATAGCCTTATTACAGTTCTTATTACATTATGCTGTAACTTATGTTTGGGTGTTTATCCCCACATTGTAATACTTATCCCTACTAACAAAGTACCTAATTTAAATCCTGTGTTATAGTAGAAAGTCTACGGGTAGTAAATGGATAAATTAATAAATAAGTAAATTATGTTAGACTCCAGAGAAAGAAGGAAAAATAGTCACCTGCAAAAATGCAAGGTAAACCTAGAAGAGAAAGAAACATCTTTCTCTAAAGCAAGCAGGAAGGATTCAGAAACAACAACAGCAACAACAACAACAAAAAGAAGTAGCAAAAGTGTCCTCCTCCACAATGCTGTTTTATTTTCCTCAATTAGAAGGCACATTCATCGCCTCAATGTGAAAAGGAAAGGAACTGAGGCAGTTGTATAGTGGCAAAGTAAGAACTGCTGAGCAGAAACATGAGCTTAGCAGAAGTTGAAACATGAATTAGCTGCAGCCCCATTCTTCATGATTGGATATTTTACTCCATTAATGCTTGAAAATCAGCTAATTCATTCATTTATTCAAGTATGTTAATAAGAACTTATCATGGTAACAAAATATTTTAGCTAGTAGAGTATGTTAGTCAAATATTACATAAATTTTAAATAAAAACTAAGTGCTATCAAAGACACTCATTATCCTAAATTTCTGTTGGGTGTTGGGAATTAGGACTGGCAAACCTCTGGCTGTGTTTGTCTGGCTCAGATTTACTGTTGTGGTTGCAGTCAGGATACTGATAGGGATTGGAGAAATTTTTTCCAAAATATCTCTGTCTGTGCTAAAGGAAAACTTCCCCTTCACCCTCTGAAGATTTGCTGAAAATCACTAACAAGAGGCAGATTAATAAAAGAAAAGGCATACAAATGTATTTGGTCATAGTTATATGTGACACAAGAGCCTTCAGAATGAAGATCCCAAAATACAGGAGAAATTGTCCATTTTTATATTTAAGTTCAACCAGTATGACCAGCCATGTAGAAACATGATTGAACAAAAAGAATATGATCCAAAGCTAATGGACTAAGTGGGAAAACATACCAGGGCCTGTCTGTCTAGATATTTCTTGGCTTCTCTGAACATGCATTCCTTCCTTCCGGGTATAGGGTAGAACTCTCTGGAATTGAAGTATCATAACCTACACTCTAAAAAGAAGATCAGACAATTCCTATATGGCCAGTTTTACACAGAAAGGCAGAAGGAAAATTAGAGTAATATTTGCAAGTTTTATGGCTGGCTTTGGGGTAAAGGGGGTCTGGTTTCTATGACCTGCCTTGGGGAAGAGGGATTCTAATTTACATGGCTAAGCTCAGGATGCATCTCAGAGGCAGGAGGGAAGAAGGCCAGAGAAAATCTTTGGTTTCTGAGGCCTTACTTTGGGGGTATTGTTTTCTAAATCCCAATAGCTCCCATACATGGCTTTGGCAAGATGCCTCAGTTCCTCACCACATGGCCTTTCCATGGGCTCCTCAAGTGTTCCCACAAGAAGGCAACTAGTTTCTCCCACAGTAAACTATGAAGAGAGAGAGAGAGAGAGAGAGAGAGAGAAAGTGCAAGCAAAAATTGAAGTTACTTTTATGATGTTGTCTCAGAAGTCCCACAGTATGTACTATAAACTGAATGTTGTGTACCACAAAATTCATGTGTTAAAACCTAATCACCAATGTGATAGTATTTGGAGGTGGGATCTTCGGCAGGTGATTAGGTCATGAGGGTACAGCCCTCATGAATTTATAACAGCCCAGTGGGTTCACCATGCCTGCTACCTAGAAAGAGCAAATTTATCAAGACAGGGTAATTGCAACAGAGAAAGAATAATTCTTGCAGAACTGGCTGGATTTTATTATTACTCAAATGAGCCTCCTGAAACAGTCAGGGATTGGAATTTTAAAAGATAATTTGGCAGGCAGGGGCTTGGGAAGACGGGAGTGCTGACTGGTCAGGTTGGAGATGGAATTATAGTGGGTCAAAGTGAGGTTTCAGGTTTTCTTGCCATCTTCTGTTCCTGGGTGGGACCCATCCAGTACAGGGTCTGCAAAATATCTCAAGCACTTATCTTAGGTTTTACAATACTGATGTTATCCCCAGGAGCAATTTGGGGAGGTTCAGACTCTTGGCATCACAGGTTGCATGACCCGCTAAAACATAATTTCTAAACTTGTAGCTAATTTGTTAGTCCTGCAAAAGCAGACAGGATCCCAGTCAAGAAGGAGGTCTTTTTGGGGGAAAGGTTATCATCAATTTTATTTTAGAGTCAAACCATGAACTGAATTCTTTCCCAAAGTTAGTTCAGCCTATGCCCAGCAATGAACAAGGACAGCTTTTAGATTCGAAGCAAGATGGAGTCAGTTAGGTCTGACCTTTCGCTTTCATAATTTCCTCAGTTATAATTTTTGCAAAGGCAGTTTCAAATGGGATCATTTTTATAAAAGGGACCCCAGAGTGATCCCACACCTCTAAAAATGATGTTCAGTTATAATGAAAAGTTGGCCATCTATGAACCAGGAAGCACGACCTTACCAGGCACTGAATCTTCCCATGCCTTTATCTTGTACTTCCCAACCTCCGGAACTGTAGAAATAAGTTTCTATTGTTTACATGCCACCCATTCTGATACTCTGTAATAGCAACCTGCATGAACTAAGATGCTATCATTTACACTGTTCTTTTTTATTCATTGGAGCCAAGTTATTATGTCTAGTTCACACTCGAAAGCAAGGGAATTAAGCTCCATTTTTTGAAGGAAGTTTCAAAAAATAGGGGCATATTTTTAAACCATTTATGCCTGAGGTTGCAATTTTTTGAATTTTGAAATCAGACCTTGGCAATGACCTTGAGCAGTAAGATATAAATCACTCCCACATGCTTAGAGTACCAATAATGGAACCACATACGAGTATAATGGTGAGTAGGAAAGACAAAGCTCTGCCCTTATGGAGATTGTATTCTACTTCAGGAAGATTTAGAAAATCAATGCATAAAATCTATAAGCAAGATAATTTCAGATTGTTTTAAATCTTATGAAAGCAATGAACAGATGTCGTTGGAAATCTAAGAGGTAAGGATAATAGACAGACTGGTAAGGTAGATTTCTCTGTGGAGGTTAGTTAGGACTAAGAACCTAATACATGCAGAAGGAGAGAAGCCATGTGAAGAGCCCATGAAGGAGCTTTCTAGTTAGAAGAACCTACCAAGGAAACAAAGTTCTGAGGCAATGTGGACCTAGCAGTTTGAAGACTAAAAATAAGCCATACTGAATGTAAAGAATGATTCCAGTTGGCACAGGAGAGGTATGAAAACACAAGATAATACAGATTTTTCTTGATGTCCCAGAGAGGGAATCTAAATTTGATTATGCAATGAGAAGACATTGAAGAGTTTATACAGGACAGTGAAATGAGTGGACAGACATTTTAAAAACCAGACTAGGAGTAAAAATCATATAAACAAGTAAAACTCCATTTGGATTAAAAAGAAAATATTTTTATAGATTTATGTGCAAATTACAGAGCATGCATTTTCTAACTGAAGTAGCAAGGGAAGGCTTAATCTTTCTTACCTGGGTCTCAAATAATGACAGAGTTTTAGCTTGGGGAAGAAAAGAGGAAGAGCAGTCAAAGCAGATGTAATGACATATGCAAATATACCAACTAATCAAAAAGCTTTGGGTGGTTGTCATGTGGTTGTCATGTATGTGGTGTTTAAATGTGAACATATTTTATATCAAATTTCTTAAATAAAAATACCAAAGTTTCCTTCTTGCAAACTTACATATATAATCTTTGTAACTTTGCAATTGGATATATTATATTCACACTTGATTAAAACATATAAAATCACAGCAGCCATAAAAATTGTCCTCTTCCAGAATGTACAGAATTATATACATACAGCTTTCCCCCAAAACTCACATACCTATATCCTGGAAATTCTCAATAAGTACTTTCCAAGGGCAAATTTGACGTATTTTGAAAGACCGAGCATATGTGTTAACTCTAGAATTCGTAGTTACATGCAGGTGATAAAAGCAAACATGAAAAAGCATTCAAAATGTGACAACACAACATACACACAAGATTTTTCTTATATTTTTAAAATGAGAATGGAGCTATGACTCACCATCTATTGGTAAGTTCTTTCTTTTGTTTCACCTTCCTACCTTCCTTCCTGTCTTCCTGCCTTCTACCTTCCCTCCGTCCCTCTTTTCCTTTCTTCTTCTCTTCCTCCCTCTTTCCATTCTCCTTCCTTTTTTCCTTTTATCTTTCATTTTTTATTCATTCCCTTGCTCTTTTGTTCTCTCTTTCACTGTTTCTTCTGTTCCATCTTATTCCACTTAAAAAAAAAAGCACAAAAGTATTTCAAACAAACTAACTCAACATTTATACACTCAGCAAATATTTATTGACGCCTGAGGGATTTTGGTAGTTACTGGGGCTAATTATGGTGATCAAAAAGAGATCACTTATGAACATTCCAGGCTAGATGAGAAAACAGGAGTCTGTTAATAATTCTGATTAGTATCTACTAACACATTCATATAGTGGTTCCTAAAACAAGGGATCTTGTGTGTCAGAATATATAAGACAGGAATGTGACCAGACTTCTGAGTTGTATGGTTTATTGAGGAAGAGATACTTACACTAAGATGTAAAAAATAAATACAATTTCATTAGGTGAAAAGAGATGGGGAAAGTATTACAATCAATAAAGCATATAGGCACTGTGCCTGCTGGAGAATATGAATGGGGAGATGAGGGAGTGCTTGTGAAGGAGAAACCAGATGAGTTTGAGAAATCAAACAATCCTGCAACTAGATTAGAGAGAAAGCTGTGCTTTATGGGATAATTCTGGAGTGGTTAGCACTGTGAACGAAAAAGTGACTGACACAAGTGTCAACCGATTTGAGTTTTATTCAGCCAAGGCCAGAGAAGTGCTTGGGAAACACAAAAATCACAGGATCATCTGTGTCTTAGGCGTTTACCAACAGGGGATTTGTGAACTTTGGTATTTACTGGAGAAAGAGCAAGCAGGAGGGGGGAAAAAGAGAAAGAGGGTAAGCAAGTGAGGCAGTTGATTACATTCTTGTGAGGTTTTGACTAGCCTCAGAAAATCTACATTTTACATGCACAAAGAGGGGGTACAGGAAAAAGTGAATTATGCATCACCTCCTACTCAGTATATCTACATCATACTTAAGAGGAAGTAAACATGTGAAAAGAGGGAGTAGAGGAAATGAGGCTATGACATAGGGTTGTGAAATTCCAGCTATCTATTTGGGAACAAAAGGAAAACTACTGGTGACCCAGTACCAAAGCTTAACTTTTCCTTTGGCCTAGTGAGTCTGTGGTCCTGAGAGTCTATTTTTCTTTCATGGCACCAAAACATAACTCTTGGGCTTCTTTAGGTTTGCTCCTGATGTGCTAATCATACTCCTTCATTCAAAAATGTTGAAACAGTTGAGAAACATGCACACAAATATAACAGAGTTAAGATTAACTTTCTCCTTAAATAAAAACAACTAGAAAGCTCATTTTAACCAGCTTTTTACTTGTTATAGGTTGAATTGGGTCACTCAAAAAGATATGGTAAAGTCCCACCTCTTAGAATGTGAATTTGTTTGGAAAAATGGTTATCTCAGATGTAGTTAATTAATGAAATAAAGTCACACTGGAGTAGGGTGGGCCCTGAATCTAATATGACCGGTGTCCTTATAAGAAGAAAAGAAAGATACAGACAAGAGAATGCCATGTGAAGACACAGAGAGAACACTGTGTGACTACATCGGTGGAGATTGGAATGATGCAGTTGAGAGACAAGGAGCAATCGCGACCATCACCAAAATTTACCAAGAGGCGAGAAATAATTATCCCTCACAGTTTTCAGAGAGAGCATTGCCCCACCAAAACCTTGACTTCAGAATTCTAGCCTCCAGAGTTCTGATGCAATATATTTCTGTAGGTTCAAGCCACCCATTTTGTGGTACTTTTTTATAGCAGCCCTAGGAAATTAATATAGTCTTGCCTGCCAAGTCTCCATCATTAGCTTCCTCATGAATCCACAATTTATTTGATGCTTGCAGAACCAAGGAAAATGTGCAGAAGATGTGAAATATACATGTTTAATCACTTCTCCAATCTTTCCAATCAGATAAACATTTCATCCATGGTAAAAAGCATGGGAAGGACAAAGAAGGAAGGGAGGAAACTGTTTGGGTGAGGGAGAAAGGACAAGATGGAGGAAGGTGAACAAGAAGGCACAATCCATGTTGCTTCCGGGTTCTTCCTCACCAACTTTCCCACATGTGGGAAAATGCAGCCGGCCCCTGGGAAGATGCAGATCAATCAAGCATGCGCCAGGTGATGACAATCTGAAGAGATTGAAACTTACCCGGCCACACCTATGGAGACGCTCCTATCACGCCCTTATCCCGCCCACTGCCCTCCCCCTTCGAGTACCAATGTATAAAAGTCCGCTGCCGGCAGGAGCCGGTGTGACTTCTTCGGCCCCTCCTACTTGTGGACTGGAGAACCTCACCCGAGAACGCAGGCGCCCCATACCTGAGGACCGGAGAACCTCCCCCGAGAGTGTGTGCATATTTGCAATAAAAGACTGCCGCTTTCTTATGTACTTTGGCCTCATGTTTAATTATTTAGCTCTCCTAAATTAAGTATTAAATTAAGACAATTATTAAATTAAATTAAGACAGAAACCACCTTTTCATCTCCCAGGAAGTTGAAAGTGTCTCTTTTATGGTCTGGGCTAGTAACGTAGAGAATGGAAATAGTTTCCCCTTGGTCTTAGAATTCTCCAGGATTTGGCAGGTTTACATAAGGCTATAAGAATTTGAGGAGTGTGTGTGTGCTCATGTGTTTTGGCAGAAGTTTTGGCGTAGAAGTACCCAATCAAATTTTCATGTTGAAAAGATTATTTGCCAACAGTCAACAGAATGAATTAGAGAGGGCCCAAAGGAAATTTGGCTAACTCTCACAGCTTTAAAGGAGATTCTAGCAACCTGCCGTAAGGTGATTTTATTGGAGATAAAATAGTTCAAGAGAAACTTAAATTTAAAGCTCCCAGCATTCTGATGAGCAAAGTGGGATGGATATGTGGAAGCTGGCAAATTAGTGAGTGAGAAGATTACAGCAAAGGAAAGTAATGGTGGTAAAAATGTTTTAAAAGTAGAAAAAACAAGAATAGAAAGCAAAAGGTTAGATTGATCCTTGAATTTTGCCAGATATGGGCCACATTACTACCTCTGATGTTTTTAGAAAATGACACAAAGAAGTAAATACGTCATTTCTTACAGTACTTATAGAATAAAAGTGAATCATTCTTTTTAAAAGAAGCATAAGAATTCCTGATACCAGGAACAAAAAGACATTTTCTATGTAGTTCTCTATAAAAATAATACTCTATTTAATCAGTGAATATCGTCCCCACCAAAACCTTAGCAACAGTTACATCAATGATAACCTGAAGACTAATTAAATTCAAGTTAAAATTTTAAAAGTATGTCAAATATGAACTTGTTGTAGTATTTGGCAAGCCTTCATAAGCACTATTCTCTCAATGAAGTATTAAGATGTAGTAGATTGGAGGTGATAGCCCTGATGAAAGAATGGAATATTTCTTACCTGTGTTACTAAGTGATTCATCACACAGCTGAGGTGGATATAACACTGGCATTTGCTTATGAGAGTTGTTGAGATGTTTAACAAGAACATGTGCTGATATATGTAACAAGAACAGTGTCTGGGAAGAAGCCTGACCTACCACTGCTCAGCAGGTTTCTAAGATAACATCCTGTCTTTAAAAAAAGAAAGGAAGGTGATTCTTTAGGACATAGATAAACAGAAAATGGAGGCGTGGAGGTTCTGGTTGATGATTGTAGTCTGAAAATCAATCAGTCAATCATCCAGTGTACCTTTATGTAAAAGTAAAAAAAGTAATTATCAGGGAAAGCAGCTAATAGTGTGACCACAACCTCCTTTGAAAAAGTAAACACTTATATCAATAAGACCAATATTTTTGTTAGCTTAAATTCTTAACTAAAGCTATATGAATAAGTATTATCGGATAATAAAACAATCTGGTTTCCTGGTAAGAAAAATGAAACTCTGCACCATTTATTTTACATACCAGATGACTTTATTTCATATAGTAACACTGCCATCCGTTAAACAGGATTAGTTTATTTTTACTATTTTAATGCTCATTATAGATAGACAAACACATTTTTGAAAATACCTGTATAAGAAAATTGGATGTGTCAAATAGTTTCTTCCAGTTGTAACTGAAGACCCTAGTAAAAGTGGCTTAAAGAATAAACCTTGTTTTATTATATAACAGGAAAGATCTTTCAGGATGAATACTTCTAGTCTATCTTTCTGTCTTGCCATACTTAGCATGCCAGTCATGCTAAGTATTACTACATTGATGTATGAGGACTCCAGAATTTCAGTCATCACATGTAAATGCAACATCATCCAATGGGGAACTGAGCATTTTTTTTCTTATCCATCTACATGATCTAGTGAGGAAAACCTTTCTAAGAAGGAAGCTTTCCATCTCATTACATTGGCAAAGAATGTGACAAATATCCATACATAAACCAACCAATGGCTAGAGTAATATTTTTATGATTGGCTTAGAACATTCATCATTCACTCTAGGGCCTAGAGGTAGGTGAGGATTATAACCACAACTGATTGCATGGCAGAAGACTACTCAAACAAAATTACTGTGTGTTTCTAGCAAGGAAGAATAATGGCAGAGGGTGTCTATTGACTGGGCAACGAGAGTAGCTGCCACAATGGGTAAAGCCGTTCATTTTAACAAGTGACATAGAATGACATATTGAGATTTCATATGTGTTTGATTTTATTTTGTTCCTACTGGAGGGAAAAAATATTCATCTACTCTTGCCAGCTTGAGGAAATAGAGAAGAAAGTGAATCAAAGGAGGAAATAAACGGATTAACTATTATTCTAGGAAAGTAGCCAGGCCTTTGAAAAAAAAATAAACAAGCTCTTTGGTAATTTCTATTTTTGTTTTGCAGTAACAGGATAGGCCTCTTGCTGATGGGAGATCAGATTCTACTATGAAGGGGAAAAATGTACTCTTTGTATTTCTTGGAATTATTAAAAAGTTGCTAAAACCCTAAAATTAATCCTGGAAGGTTAGGAAAAAGGATAAGAATGGTGGGTCTCATTAAAGAGTGATTTCTGAGCCTTTTGAATTAGGCTTCTCCAGGATGTAAAAACCTTAGAGACAAATGGTTCCACTCTATTCTGTTGTACATTATAGTATTGATTTTCATAGAACTTCTCTCAAAATTTACTGTATCTCAGTGAAACTATATAATTAGACAGTGTGGGCTCTTGCCTTTCTATCAACTTTGCAGACTTAAACCCTGTAGAATAAGATGATACCAACAAGAAAATCAAACTGATAAAAGATTTTTGTTAGTTGTTGGGATACAGATATGAAAAAATTTAGAACAGCAAAAATTCTAAGAAAGTCACAGTTTTTCTCAGAATGGTTGTGAGTATAGACTGCTAAAGTTGGAGATAGTAAAGTGTAGTTATTTGATTATTTGATAGAACTAAGAGTATTCTTAATCTTTAGTTTTTAAGTAGATAGATTTCAGGATGTACAGTTCTGGAAAGAGGATCAATAACTATCATAAGGTTTTCAAAAGACATGGTAAGACCCCAGATTTTAAGGTCAAATTAGATGATTAAGTATAAGGTAAATTAGATGATTAAGTATAAGGCAAATTAGATGATTAGGTGAGTCTACATTTAATGAAAATGTTATTTCCAAATTCTTTGTGTGTATTTGTGTTTTTACATGTTGACTATCATGATCTTATTTTTTGCCTTTGACTTGCTATGTACTCTAGCTAATTTGTCATCCTTAGCAAGTTTCAAGAAGCAATTTTGAGCAGGGTATAGGAATACTTGCTTTTCTCTTTTCTTATAAACAGTCAGCTTTCTTTTTCTAGGAATATGGCATTAGGCTTGACAGAGGAAAAAACTATCTCTGTAAAACACCAAATTTTAATGGAAGGTATGATAAGTTTATTTATGTGAATATATTTGATCAGAAACTACCCAAAAGTACCTTGTCAAAAATAAATATAAAAAAAATTTCTTATATTCTCCCGTAATTATATAAATGTAATTGCTCCAAAGTTTATTTATAAATAACTTAAATGTTTATAATAAGATTCTATGGAAATAAATATATTAATTAGAAATTTTCCAGAGACATATCCTCTTAATCTGATTCTAAGAATTTTTAAAGGATTTTTCTTTA
Source organism: Macaca thibetana thibetana (assembly GCF_024542745.1). NCBI lineage: Eukaryota > Metazoa > Chordata > Mammalia > Primates > Cercopithecidae > Macaca > Macaca thibetana. The sequence continues at coordinate 60,914,342 of NC_065584.1, forward strand.
AGTTTCAAAACCAAATTTTCTGCTTTACTAATTCACTGAAATAATAAATGAATATGGAGAATAGAGTTACTCGAAAATACCCTAGAGACATTTCTCTTTGCCTACCTTTGTGGAAGAAGACATTTACAATGAATTCAGATTTTATAAGCTGTTTTATAATAAGAAGGAAATGATTCTCATAAAAAGGAAAGAAGTGATCATTTGTAAGCTTGAAATGAAACATTTAGAAAGCTTACCTTTTGTAATGAAAATGTAATCCTAAAATTGAGTTGATAGATTTTACAAATATCTTGGTGTAAGAAATTCCATCAGAAGAATGACAAAATGATAAAAGAGAATGTTCCACAGGAATATTAGTGAAAACTGAAGTTGTGCTAAAAAAGCCATCCTACTGCTGAGAACATCATTAGAGCTATTAACCAACCAGTATGCAATGCCAAACCCACATACTTGGAGTGATTGATTAGGAAGTAACTGAGTTTGTACTTTGTGCACTTGGCCAAAAGAACAGAAATAATAAAAAACTGCTATAAAATATCCAGCTCTTTTTTTAATGCAATAAAATGTAAAATAATATATTTCCAGAAAAACAAAAGTCATCAAGATGCATAGGAAACAGATAATAAGTTAAAGGAAGACATAGACAGGAATAGGGACCAGTGGTAGGAGGAAGAGACTTGAGTACCTTAAACATTTTATTACTTATCATTACTTTCATTACAATACCTAATATTAACTGAGCACTGTCTACTAGTCATTATTCTACATATTGTACATACATTAATCATCAATGCACTGCATTTCCACAAAGTGTTAATGCGTTGTTCATTTTACAAACACAGAATCAGAGGCAAAGAACATATAACTAACTTTCCTAGGACCCTATGGTCAGTAAATGGTAGAACAAGGATGTAACACCAGTCTAATTGCAGGACTTTTTTGTTTTACCACTCATCAATGATGGGCCTGATAACTACAAAATAATTTTACATAATATAATCATATTCTAAAAAACAATTATTTCCTAATTTAAGAATAGTAGAAAGGGAGCATGAGTACAAGATGTACATTATAGGTATATTACATTGTTTGTAGTTTTTAGATGGTGTCTTGTATCATATTCTTCTAAAGGATATAGAAAAATAAGTGTGTATTAGAAATGAACAGTTGCATTATAAAATATTAAATTTTTAGACAAGGTTATAGACATAAGAATATGGTAAGCTGCATACTTTTTGTAAAGAAATAATAAGATAATTTATTAGTTACGCTAAATAATTCAGGCCCAGGTTCTGAATTAGACTACTCAAGTCCCAGTTTTGCCATATAGAAGCTATGTGAACTTAGATGAGCTGCTTAAGTCTCAGTGATGTCATCTGTTCAATGGGAACAATAAATTAATCTATTTAGTAGGTTTATTTTGACAATTGCATGAGTTAATATATGTTGAATGCTTAGCCAAAATACATGACAAATAGTAAGCTATTAAAACAACCACCACCATAGTTAGAAACAAACAATAAAATAGGTCCCGATTTCATTTTTCCATTGTAATCAAACACGAACGTGCAAATAATTAAAGGTTCAGCAGAGTAAGATGGCAAAATAATGTCCTCAGCAATTGTCCCCATGCAGGAACATCAAATTGAACAACTACTCATGTAAGAAAACACCTTCACCAGAAGTAAAAATTCAGGTGAGAAATCACAATGCCTGGTTTTAGCACAGTAATAAGAAGACTCATTAAAGAGGGTAAAAAATAAACATTCTTGCACTGTTTATATCACTCTTCTCCCCAACCCCAGGCAGCACAGAGAAGAGAGAGCATCTATGTGCTTGCATGTGGGAGACGGAAGTGAGTGGGAGACTTTGCATTAGAATTCAGTACTGGCTCCCACCACAGTGGAACACAGCACGGGGCAGAATTCCAGTCCTTGATTTCACAGACAAAACATTTAGGCCTATGCAGGGCCAGAGGGAAATACACTGCCCTGGCAAGAGAAACCTGAGTTGTGACCTGCTTCACCACTAGTTGACTAAAGTAGCCTGTAGCCCTGAATAAATTTCAGTGGCAGCTAAACAGTGGTAACCACAGTCCTTGGGGGAACCCTGGTGCTGCACTGGTCTGAAAGGCTGTGAACTCAGGGTGAGACCCAGTGTGACACCAGCTATGGGAACGATGGGTTGCCTTTGTCACCCCTCACCCAACTCCAGGCAATGAAGTAGAAGGGAGATTACAGGGGACTTTGCCTGGGAACTGGTACCAGCCTTGACATAGTAAAACACAGCACTGAGCAGAATCCTGGAGAAGCCAGTTCCAGGCCATTGCCCCTGGATGATTCTAGAGTCCAGCACCCCACAGGACAGAGCAGAGTCCCAGAAGCTTCCCATGTGGCTGACCAAAGCAGCCTTGCGCCTTGAATAAGCATCAGTGGCAGTCAGACAGTAGCTGATTAAGTGAAGCAGCAGTAGTCAGGCCAAGGACTGAAGGTATGACCCAAAACAGTGCCAGCTGTGGTAACCACAGAAGTGCCTTCATTACCGCTCCCCCAAATGTAGGCAGCTCAGCATGGAGAGGCACTTCTACTTTGGTGAAAGAAAGGGAAGTAATAGAGGACTTTGCCTTGGAATCTAGGGAATTCTCCCTGATCTTTCTCAACTCCCATCAGTACTGGGTATCTAGGAGCCTGCAAGAGAGTCACTATATAACTGGGCTTAGGGTACCCTCTAGTGCTGAAACAGCTGCAATGACCACAGGCTTAGGGACCCTTTGAATTCTTGAAAGGCCTTCTTAAGAAGGACAGACACAAACAAGGCCAGACTGCAATAAATAACTAACTCTTTGATGCCCGGATACCAATTAACAACCATAAGAATCAATAACATTAAAGGAAATATGATCTCAGAAAAAGGACTAAGAAAGTCACTAGCAACAGACCTTGGAGAGATAAAGATGTGTGACCTCTCGTACAGGGAATACAAAATAGATGCATTGAGGAAGCTCAATGAACTTCATGAAAACACAGAAAAGCAATTTAGAAATTTATCAGAGAAAGTTTTAAAAGATGGAAATAACTTTAAAAAATCAAACAGAAATCCTGGAGCTGAAAAATACAATTGATGAAGTGAAAAATGCGTCATAGTGTCTCAAAAGCAGAACTGATCATGCAGAAGAAAGAGTTAATGAGCTCAATCACAGGCTATTTGAAAAGACACGATTGGAAAAGAAAAAAAGACAAGATAATAAAAAAGAACAAAGAACATGTATGAGATCTAGAAAATACCATAGAAAAGGCAAATCAATAATCATCAGCCTTAAAGAGAGAGCAGAGAAAGAGAGAAGGGTAGAAAGCTTATTTAAAAAATAGGCTGGGTACAGTGTCTCATGCCTGTAATCCCAGCACTTTGGGAGTCTGAGGTGGCGGATCACCTGAGGCCAGGATTTTGAGACCAGCCTGGCCAACATGGTGAAACCCCATCACTACAAAAATACAAAAATTAGCCAGGCACGATGGCAGGTGCCTGTAATCCCAGCTACTCAGGAGGCTGAGGCGGGAGAATCACTTGAACCCAGGAGGCGGAGGTTGCAGTGAGCTGAGATCATGCCACTGCACTCCAGCCTGGGCGACAGAGTGAGACTGCATTTCAAAAAAAAATTCATAATAATAACACAGAAATTTCCAAATCTAGAGAAAGATATGGATAACCAGGTGCAAGGTCAAAGATCACCAAAAGCCATATTGTCATTTCAGCAGAGGTAGAGAAGCATTTGATAAAATTCGACATCCCTTCATGAAAATAAACTAACAAACGAGGCTTAGAAGGATTATAACTTACAATAATAAAGGTTATATATGACTAACCCACAAGTGACATCATACTAAATGGGGAAAAGTTCAAATCTTTTCCCTAAGAACCGGAACAAGACAATGATTCCCACTTTAACCACTCCTATTCAACATAGTACTTGAAAGCCTTAGCCAGAGCAATCAGGCAAGAGAAAAAAATAAAAGACATCCAAACTGGAAAAACAACAACAAAAAAGAGGAAGTCAAATTGTTGCTCTTTTCTGATGATACGATCTTATACTGAGACAAATTGAAAGGCTTCACTGAAAAACTCTTAGATTTGATAAATGAATTTAGGAAAGTACAGGATACTATACCAACATACAAAAAGCATTAGCGTTTCTTATACATTAATAATGATTTAGCTGAGAAACCAAAGGGGAAGGCAAGCAAACACAAGAACAACTCTAGGAGTCAATTTAACCAAGGAGGTCACCTCCATCGGGAAAATTACACAACGTTGATTAAAGAAATTGAAGAGGACACAAACTAATGAAACAACATCTCATGTTATAGACCAAAAGAATTAAAATTGTTAAAATGACCATGTTGCTAAAAGCAACCTACAAACTGAATGCCATCCCTGTCAAAATAGCAATGTCATTCTTCACATAATTAGAAAAAGCATTCTAAAATTCATATGGGACAAAAAAGTCTGAATAGCCAAAACAATCCTGAATAAAAAGAAAAATCTGGAGGTATCACATTACCTGACTTCAAAATATATTACAAGACTATAGTAACCAAAATAGCATAGTATTGGTATAAAAATAGAAACACAGAGCAATGGAACAGAATAGAGAACCCAGCAATAAAGTCACATATTTACAACCACACAATTTTAAACAAAGCCAACAAGAAAAATATATTGAGGGAAAAAAAAAACACCCTGTTCAATAAAGCATGCTGGGAAAATTATAGCCACATGCAGAGGCATTAAACTGGAAACTTATTTTTCACCATATACAATAATCAACTCAATATGGATTAAAGACTTAAATGTAAGATTTGAAACTGAAAATACTGAAATAAAACCGAGGTAAAACTCTCCTGGACATTGATCTGGGCAAAGAATTTATGACTAAGACCTCAAAGGTACAGGCAACAAAAACAAAAATCAGCAAATGAGACAATATTAAACTAAAAAGCCTCTGCACAGCAAAGGAAACAATTCACAGGGTGAAGAGACACTATTGAATAGTTGCAACCTATGCATATGACAGGGGACTCATATCTAGAATGTACAAGGAACTTAAATAAACACATAAATAAAATATCATAATAAGTGGGTAAATGACTTTAACAGAGATTTCTCAAAAGAAGACATGCACATGGCCAAAATGTATATGAGGGGAAAAGGCTCACTAATCAAAACCACAATGATATATCATTTCACCTTAGGCAGAATGACTACTATTGACAAAAATAACAGATGTTTGGCTGCGGGGGTCTGTCCCGCAGATCCTGACCCAACGAAGGATGAATAAAGTACACTGACACACAGATATTCTGCTTTGCCAGTTTGAGCATCTGGACCACTTAGTTGCAGCCATGGCCCCAGTCAGCCATCAAGACTCACATTTATTCAGTAAAGATTAACTGGTAAAGGCTTGAGTCAACACCACTAGAGGTGTCAACACCATTGACATTGTGGACTTCCCAAGTAGAAAGCAGTTAAGCACCTGGGTAGAGCAAAAGTTAGTCTAAAGACCACATGAGTAAACAAGTTAGTTAAACTCCCCACATTCCTTTGTTTCTACTCTAAATTATTTAAGTAAAGATAAGAAGACTAGGCTTCCTTCAGCGAGATTTATGACTGAAGTTATGCAAACTCTCAGGCCTGCCAAGGGGGTTTATGGCTATAACTAAAATTTTTCCCACCAGTTTGACTGAACCTCCATATTTGGCAATGATGCAGAGAAAAGGAAACTCTTATACATTGTTTGTGGGAATGCAAACCAGTACATTCACTGTAGAAAACATTATGGAGATTTATCAAAAACTAAAAATAGAACTACCATTAAATCCAGCAATCCCACTATTGGGTGTCTACACAAAGGAATATAAATTAATATATCAAAGGGATACCTGCACTTTCATGTTTATTGCAACACTATTCAGAATAGCAAAGACATGGAATAAACCTAAGTGTTGACCAACAGATAAATGCAAAAAGAAAATATTATAGGTATATGCAATAGAATATTATTCAGCCACAAGAAAAAATGAAATCATATCATTTGCAGCAATGTGTATGGAACTAGAGGTCATGATCATACGTGCAATAAGCAAGGCATAAAAAGACAACCATTACATGTTCTTCCACATGTGGGAACCAAAATATTTGATTACATGGAGGTGGGGAGTGAAGAGATGCATAACAGAGACTGGAAAGAGTGTGGAGGACAGTGGAAAATGAATAAAACTGGGAAGAAGGGTACAAACATTCAGTAAGATAGAAGGAATAAATTCAATGTTTGATAGCAGAGTATGGTGAATACACTTAACAAAAACGTACTACACTAGGGTGATGGGCACACTAAATACTCTGACTTCATCACTATGCATTATATACACGTAACAAAATTTCTCCTGTACTACATAAATCTGTACAAAAAAAATTATTCACCATGATCAAGTGAGATTCATCTCAGGAATGGACATCCCTTCATGGTAAACCTTTTAACCAGCCTGGTATAGAAGTAGCATTCCTCAACATGATTAAGACTGTATATGACAAACTCACAGCTAACATCATACTGAACAGGGAAAATTTAAAAATTTAAAAGCCTTTTCTCTAAGATCTGTACAAGACAAGGATAATCACTTTCATCATTTTATTTAACATAATACCAGAAGTCCTAGGCTTAGCAGTTAGGTAAAACATAGAAATAAAGGGCATCCAAACAGGAAGGAAGAATTCAAATTAGGCTCTTTTTTTTTTTTTTCAGATTACATGATATTATACTTAGAAAAACCTAAAGATTCCACCAAAAAACAAAACAAAACAAAACAAAACAAAAACCTGTTAGAAATGATAAATAAATTTAGGCAAGGTGCAGGATACAAAATAAACATCCAAAAAATCAGTGGCACTTACATACACCAATTGAGATCATCTGAAAACGGGATCAAGAAAGCAATCTCACTTACAGAAGCTACCACCCCCCAAAAAGAAAAACCTAGGAATCAATCAAAGAAGAGAAAGAGCTCTACAATGAATATCAATAAAACATTATGAGAAAAATGGAAGAAGATACCAAAAATAGAAAGATATCTCATGTTCATGGATTGGAAAACTCAATACTGTTAATATAATGATACTACCCAAAGCTATATACAGATTTAATGAAATCCCTATCAAAATACCAATGATATACTTTAAAGAAATAGAAAAAAATTTCTAAAATGTGTTTGCAATCTAAAAAAGACCACAAATAACCGAAGCAATCCTGAGTTAGAAGAACAAAACTGGGAGTATCACACTACTCAACTTCAAAATACATTACATAGCTAGAGTAGTCAATCGAGAATGTTACTGAACTGAATACAGAACGCAGAAATAAATTCTAGCATTATAGACAACTCATTTTTAAAATAGGTGCCAAGAACATACATCAGGAAAAAGACAGTTTCTTCACACGTGGTGCTGAGAAAACTTGATATCAACTTGTAGGAGATTAAAACCAGATTCCCATATCTTACTATATACCCAGAATTAATAACCAGAATATATAAGGAAATTAAACAACTCAATAGCAAAAAATAAATAATCCAACTTAAAGTGGGCAAAAGATCTGAATAGGTATGCCTCGAAAGAAGACATGCAAATAAATGGCTAACAGGTATATGACATAATAACAACAGGGAAATGCTAATCAAAACCACAATGAGGCATAATCTCACCCCAGTTAAAATGGTTCTTATCAAAAAGACAGAAAATCACAGATGCTGGCAAGGATGCAAATAAATGGAACACTTAAGAACTGTTAGTGAAATGTAAACAATGGAAAACAGTATAGAGCTCCTTCAAAATACTAAAATGAAACTGCTATGCAATCCAGGAATCCCACTGCTGGGTACATATATCCAAAAGAAAGGAACTCAGTATATTGAAGAGATTATCTGCACTTTCATGTTTATTGCTGCACTCTTCACAATAGTCAATATACGGAATCAACCTAAGTGTACATCAGCAGACAAACAGATAAAGAAAATATGGTATGTACACACAAAGGAGTACTATTCAGCCATAAAAGTGAATAAAGTCTTGTAAGTTGCAGCAACATGGATGGAACTGGAAGTCTTTATGTTAAACTAAATATGCCAGATACAGAAAGACAAAGATTGCCTATTGCTACTTGTATATGGGAGATAAATGTTGATATCAGGGCAGTAGTGAGTAGAATGGTTTCCAGAGGTGAACCAGGCAGAAAAAATTAATATTAGAAGTTCATTTATGAGGTAAAAAGTGTATTGAAATATTACATTCACTGAATTGTTATCAATTCCATTATTTAACATTAAAATTAAGAGTAGTATAGGTATAAAGAAGAGAATAAAAGAGAAATTACTCTAGACTTTGAAACTATTATTCATATGCATGAAACACACAAAATATCAGTTTATTCATTTAGGTTTGAGAATAAAATTTTGTACCAGGAAAAAATTATAATTTTGTGTTTATCTTTTTTTTTTTTTGAGATGAAGTCTCACTCTTGTCTCCCAGGCTGGAGTGCAATGACACCATCTCAGCTCACTGCAACCTCTCTCCCAGGCTCAAGCGATTCTCCTGCCTCAGCCTCCCGAGTAGCTGGGATTACAGGCACCTGCCACCACGCCTGGCTCATTTTTGTATTTTTAGTAGAGACAGGGTTTCACCATGTTGGCCAGGCTGGTCTTGAACTCCTGACCTCAGGTGATCCACCCACCTCGGCCTCCCAAAGTGCTGGGATTACAGGCATGAGCCACCGCACCCGGCCACTGTATTTATCTTTTAAGTGAATACATCTTTCAATTAACAACATAGACAAGGAGACCTTGCCAAATTATTTATCAATGGAGTTCTACATACATATTTAAATAAACAAATTTGATTGGCAGCTAATATTTCCCCCAGGCTAACCTTTACGCTTACGCTTAATAAAATATTCTGAGAACATTTCTCAATATATACATATTGAGAAAAACTTACATTGAGTATATCCTCAAAAGAAGACATAGAAACGGCTAACAAGTATATGACATAATACTCGATGCTCTAGTTTTACCTTACTCTAAACATTTTAATCTTTGAGTTCTCCTAAAATAAATATTTAAAGATTTTCAAATTTTGGCTGGAAAAAACTTTGAATAAAATGCTGTACATAGAAAATGCTCTCTAGAACATTCTCTTCAGGCTTTTTGCCTAATAGTTCTAGTAGTAGAAATAACAGATCAGATTTAACATATAAACCAGTAAGCTAAATCTCATGTTTAGATTGGAATAATTTATTGTAAATAGCTAAACCTATTTAATCACTATTTTATGCAAGGCTATCCTTTTTTTTTGAGACAGAGTCTCACTCTGTCGCCCAGGCTGGAGTGCAGTGGCGCGATCTCGACACATTGCAAGCTCCGCCTCCCGGGTTTACGCCATTCTCCTGCCTCAGCCTCCCAAGTAGCTGGGACTACAGGCACCCGCCACCACGCCCTGCTAATTTTTTTGCATTTTTAGTAGAGACGGGGTTTCACCGTGTTAGCCAGGATGGTCTGGATCTCCTGACCTCGTGATCCGCCTGCCTTGACCTCCCAAAGTGCTGGGATTACAGGCGTTGAGCCACCACGCCCAGCTGCAAGGCTATTCTTGAACTGTATTTTATATTTTCACTTTCTTGAAACATGAAGTACTTTTGAGTTTCTGCCTAATAACAGCTTGTTTGGTGCTAAAGTTTAGACTACATCTTTGTGAATCTGATTTGAAATTTCAGCAAATATTGTGGATCTACACACAACAGAAAATTCTAAAGCTTTTTAAAACATCACTTCTTAAATAAAAGTTTTCATTTTTAATGTTTTTGGCTACATTGTAGGTTTATATATTTATGGGGTTTATGAGATATTTTGATACAAAGGTACAATGCATAATAATCACATCAGGGTAAATGGGTTATCCATTATCTCAAGCATTTATTCTTCTTTGTGTTACAAAAAACCTAAATATACTCTCTTAGTTATTTTAAAATATACAATAAATGATTGTTGACTAGTCACCTTGTTGTGCTATCAAATACCAGATCTTATTCATTCTGTTTTTTTAACCCATTTACCATCCTCACTTCCTCCCTCCCACCATTCTGCTACTCTTCTCAGCCTCTGGTAACCATCAATCTAGACACTATTTCTATGAGTTCAATTGTTTCAACTTTAGGCACCCACAAATAAGTGAGAACATGCAAAGATTGTCTTTCTGTGCCTGGCTAATTCCATTTGACATGATGACCTCTAGTTCCATTCATGTTGTTGCACATAACAGGATCTCATTCTTTTCTTTTTTTATGGCTACATAGTACTCCATGGTATATATGTACCACATTTGTTTATGGCTACATAGTACTCCATTGTAGATATGTATCACATTTTCTTTATGCATTAGTCTGTTGATGGACACTTAGTTTATTTCCAAATCTTGGCTACTGTGAATAGTGCTGCAAGAAACATAGGAGTATACATATGTCTTGGATATATTGATTTCCATTCTTTTGGGTATATACCTACCAGTGGGACTCTCAGATCATATGGTAGTTCATTTTTAATTTTTTGAGGAACCTCCAAATTATTCCCCATATTGATTGCAGTAATTTACATTCCCACCAACAGTGTATGAGGGTTCCATTTTGTCCTCATCCTTGCCAGCATTTGTTATTGCTTGTCTTTGGATAAAAGTCATTTTAAATGGGGTGAGATGCTATCTCACTGTGGTTTTGATTTACATTTTCACTGATAATCAGTGATGTTGAGCACCTTTCAACATACCTGTTTGCCATTTGTGTGTCTTCTTTTGAGAATTATCTATTCAGCTATTTTGCCCATTTTCAAATTTGATTATTATTATTTTTTCCTGTAGAGCTTTTTAAGCTCCTTATATATTCTTGTTATTAATCCTTTGTCAGATGGATAGTTTGCAAATATTTTCTCCTAATCTATTAGTTGTATCTTTACTTTGCTGAGTGTTTCCCTTTGTGACCCAATTGTTCATTTTTGATTCAGTTGTCTGTGCTTGTGAGGTGTTTCTCAAGAAATCTTTGCCCACTCTAAATCCTGGAGACATCCTCGATGTTTTTCCATCCATTGTTCCTAGCACCATTTATTGAAAAGACTATTCTTTCCCCAAAGTTTGTTCTTGGCATCTTTGTTGAAAATTGGTACACTGTAGAAATATAGATTTGTTTCTGGGTTCTCTATTCTATTCCACTGCTCCACGTGTCTGTTTTTTTGCCTGTACCAAGCTGTTTTGATTGCCCTATAGTATAATTTGAAGTTAGGTAATGTGATTCCTTCAGTCACATTCTATTCTTTTTGTTCAGGATAGCTTTGGCTATTCTGAGTCTTTTCTGGTTCTATATACATTTTGGATTTATTGTTTTCTATCAGTGAGGAATGTCATTGGTATTGTGATAGGGATTTCATTGAATCTGTAGATTGCTTTGGTAGTATGGACATTTTAACAATATGGATTCTTCTAATCTATGAACACTAAATATTTTTTTCATTTTCAATGTCTTTCATCAGTATTTTATAGTTTTTATTATAGAGATATTTTACTTCTTCAAGTTTATGTCTAGGTATGTTGTTATATTCTTAAATATTATAAAGGGATTACTTTCTTGATGCCTTGTCAAATTGTTTTCTGGTGGCTTATAGAAATGCTTTTGATTTTACTGTGTTGATTTTGTATCCTGCAACTTCACTGAATTTGTTTATCAGTTCTAAAAGATTTTTGGTGGATTCTTTAGATTTTTCTAAATAGAAGATCATATCATTTACAAAGAAGAAGATTCTTTAGATTTTTCTGAATATAAGATATTATTTACAAAGAAGGATAATTTGACTTCTTCCTTTACCAATTTGCATGTCCTTTATTTCTCCTTCTTATCTGATTGCTCTAAGTAGGACTTCCAGTATCATGCTTAATAATAGTGTTGAAAGTGGGCATTATTGTCATATTCCTGATCTTAGAGGAAAGGCTTTCAGTTTTTCCCCATTCAGTGTAATGCTAGCTGTGGGTCTGCCATACATGGCTTTTATTATGTTGAGGTATGTTTCTTCTTTCCCCAGTTTTTTTTTAAGGGATTTTTATCATGAGGGGTGTTGAATTGTAGCAAATGCTTTTTCAGCATCAATTCAAATGAGTATATGATTTTTGTCCTTCATTTCGTTTATATGATGTATCACATTGATTAATTTCCATATGTTGAACCATACTTGCATCCCTGGGATAAACCCCACTTGGTCATGATGAGCAATCTTTTCATTGTGTTGTTGAATTTATTGCTAGTGTTATACTGAGGATTTTTGCATCAATTTTCATCAGGGATATTGGCCTGTAGTTTTATTTTTATGATACACCTTTGATTTTACCATTAGGGTGATACTGGCCTATTACCAATAATATTTGATACTAATATTGAATACTAATATTGAAAGTATTCACACCTCCTTCATGTTTTGGAATAGTTTGAGTAGGATTGTTGTCAATTCTTTAAATGTTTGGTAAAAATTAGCAGTGAAGCCATCAAGTCCTGAACTTTCTTTGCTGGGATAATTTTTCTACTATGGCTTCGATCTTATTACTTGTTATTAGTCTGTTCAGGTTTTGGATTTTTTCAAGGTACAATCTTGGTAGGTTGCACGTGTCTAGAAATTTAGCTATTTCCTGTAGGTTTTCCAATTTATTGACAAACCGTTGCTAATATAGTCTCTAATGATCCTTTTAATTTTTGTGGCATTGGTTGTAACATCTTCCTTTTTCAACTCTGATTTTATTCATGTCTTCTCACTATTATTGGTAGTCTGGCTGATGGTTTGTGAACTTTTCAGAAAAACAACTTTTTATTTTATTAATCTTCTGTGTTGTATTTTTTATTTTAATTTCTTTATGCTCTGATTTTTATTATTTATTTTATTCTACAAATTGTGGTTTTGGTTTGCTCTCTTGTTTTTCTAGTTAAGTTGCATCATTAGATGGTTTACTTAAAATTTTTCTACTTTTTTGATGTAGGTGTTTATAACTATAAACGTCCCTCTTAGTGCTGCTTTTGCTTTATCCCATAGATTTTGGTATGCTGTGTTTCCATTATCATCTGTTTTAAGAATTTTCTCAATTTTCTTCTTTATGTCTTCATTGGCCTACTGGTCACTCAGGAGCATACTGCTTAATTTCAAATTGCTTGTACAGTTTCCAAAATTTCTTTTGTCATTGATTTCTAGTTTTATTCCATCATGGTTAGAGAAGAAACCTGATATAATTTTAATTTTATTGAATTTGTAAAGACTTGTTTTGCAGCCAGAAGTATAATGATCCATGTGCTGAGAAGAAAAGCGTGTATTCTGTAGCCATTGGGTGAAATGTTCTATAAATATCTCTTAGGTCCATTTGTTTCATAGTACAGAATAAGTTCAATATTTATTTGTTAATTTTGTGTCTGGAAGATCTGTCCAATGCTGAAAGTGAGTGGTTGAAGTCTCTAGTTATTATTGCATTGGGATTATTATTGCATAGGGGAGTTGAAGTCTCTAGTTACTATTGCATCTCTCTCTTTAGCTCTAACAATTTTACTTTATAAATCTGAGTGCTCCAGTGTTGTGTATGTATATATCTTCAATTGTTATATCCTGTTGCTGAATTGACCTATCATTATATAGTGACCTTCTTTGTCTTTTCTTATAGTTTTTGTCTTGAAATCTATTTGGTCTTACGTAAGTATTTTGGCCCCTGTGCTTTTTTGGTTTCCATTGACATGGGATATCTTTTTTGATCCCTTTCTTTTCAGTTTATGTGTGTCTTTATAGGTTAAGTGTGTTTCTTGTAGACAATAGATCACGGGTCTTGTGTTTGTTTGTTTAATTCATTCAGCCACTCTATGTCTTTTGATTGGAGAATTCGGTCTATTTACATTAAATGTCATTATAGGTAAGGACTTACTCTTGTCATTTTGTTATTTGTTTTCTGGTTGTTTGCAGTCCTCTCTTCCTTTTTTCTTTTCTTCCTGTCTTCCTTTTAGTGCAGGTGATTTCTCTGGTGGTATATTTTAATTTCTTACTTTTTATATTTAATGTATCTGTTGTATGTTTTCTGATTTGAGGTTACATGAGGCTTGCAAATAATGACTTGTAACCCATTATTTTAAACTGATGACATTAATTACATAAACTAACAAGCAGAAAGACAACAAATAAACACCCTATATTTTAACTTTGTCTCCGTGATTTTTAGCTTTTTGTTATTTCATTTATATCTTATCAATCTGTATACATCTTGAAAAGTTGTTGTACTTATTATTTTGATCCGTTATCTTATTCTTTTTACTTAAAATATGAGTAGTTTGCACATCACAGTTACAGTGTTATAATATGTTTTCCTGTGTACTTACTATTACCAGTGAGTTTTGTACATTTACCTTATTTCTTGTTGCTCATTAATGTCCTTTTCTTTATCATTGAAGCATTCCCTTTAGTAATTCTTGTAGGATATGTCTAATGTTGATGAAATGTCTCAGTTTTTGTTTATCTGGGAAAGTCTATTTCTATTTCGTGTTGAAAGGATATTTTCACAGGAAATACTATTCTAGGGTAAATTTTTTTCCTTCAGTAGTTTAAATTTGTCATGATACTCTCTCAGCCTGTAAGGTTTCCACTGAAAAGTCCGTCGTCAGACATATTGGAGCTTCATTGTATGTTACTTGTTTGTTTTTGTTTTGTTTTGTTTTGTTTTTTTCTCTTGCTACTTTTTGTATATATTCTTTAACTTTGACTTCTGTGAGTAATTATTAAATTTCTTGAGGTAATCTTTGGAATAAATCTACTTGGTGGTCTATAACCTTCTAGTACTTGAATACCAGCATATCTCTCTGGGTTTGAGAAGTTCTCTGCTATTATCCCCTTGAACAAACTTTCTATCCTGTCTCTCCCTCTACCTCCTCTTTAAGGCTTTAAAATAACTTTTATATTTGCCCTTTAGAAGTTATTTTCTAGATCTTGCAAGCATGCTTCTTTCTTTGTTACTCTTTTTTCTTTTGTCTCCTCTTACTGTGTATTTTCAAATAGTCTATTTTCAAGCTCACTAATTCTCTCTTCTGCTCTATCAATTCTACTATTAAGAGAGTCTGATGATTTCTTCAATATTACAATTGCATTGTTTAGCTCCAGAATTTGTTTGGTTCTTTTTAGTTTAATCTCAATGCTAAATTTATCTGATATGATTCTGAATTCCTTCTCTGTGTTATCTCGAATTTCATTGTGTTTCCCTTAAAATAGCTATTTTGAATTATCTGACGGAAAGGTAATATATCTCTCTTTCTCTGGGATTGTTCTCTGCTGCCTTATTTAGTTTGTTTGGTGAGGTCGTGTTTCTGGATGGTCTTCATGGTTCTGGACATTGGAGTTAGGTATTTATTATGGTCTTTGCAATCTGCGCTTGTTTCTACCCCACCTTCTTGGGAAGGCTTTTTAGGTATTCAGAGGTACTTGTGTGCTGTGATTTACGTTTTTGATTATTGCAGCTGTATCTGCATTAGGGGTACCCCAAGCCAAGTAACACTGTGGTTTTTGCAGATTCATAGACATATCACCTTGACCGTCTTCTATAAGATCTAGAAGAATTCTCTGTATTACCAAGCAGAGGCTCTTTTATCTTCCCTCACTTTCTTCCAAACAAATGTAGTCTCTCTCTGTGCTAAGCTGCCTGGAGCTAGGGCAGTTGTGATAAAAACACCCTGGTGTCCACCACCACTAGGAGTGTCCTGGATCACAGCTGAAACCAGCACAGCACTGGGTCTTGCCCAAGGCCCTCAGTAACCATTACCTGACTACTGCCTAGGGCTCTACAACCAGCAGGTGGTAAAGTCAGCCAGCCTTCAGGGAGGCAAGTTCCCTGGCCCCATGTGAGTCTAGAGATGCTAACAGCCAAGGCCTACAGTCAGAAGTTTTAGGAATCTACCTAGTGCTCTATTCTACTGCACTGAGCTGGCACCCAAGGAACAAGATAAAGTCCTTTCCACTCTTTTTCCACCTTTCTACAAGCAGAGTAGTCTCTCCCTGTGGACACCATCACTGCAGGCCCACAGCAAGTACCACTTGGCTACCACCTATGTTCACTCAAGGCCCAACGGTTCTTCAGTCAGCTTGTGGTGAATACTATCAGGTCTGGGACTCTGTCTTCAGAGCAATGGACTCTCCTGTGTCCAAGGGCAGGTCCACAAATTCCATCCAAGTGTCAAGGCCTGGAATTAAGGAACCAAAGAGCCCACTTGCTGTGCTACCCCACTATGGCTGAGCTGGCACCTAAGCTGCAAGACCAAGTCTCAGTTACTCTTCCTTATCCTTTTCTCAAGCAGAAGGAGTGTCTCCCTGTAGCCACCACAGCTAAGAAAGTGCTGTGTCCTTCCTGAAGCCAGTATTTCTCAAGGTCTCACCCAAGGTCCATGGCGAATACTATAATGTGGCTATCACTGCTGTTTACTCAGGGCCCAAGGGCTCACTAGTTGGCAGATGATTAATGCTATTAGGACTGGGTTCTTCCTTTCAAGGAAGTGGGTTCCATTCTGGCCTAGAGGTTTTCTAGAAACTTTGTCCAGGAGCTAGGGCCTGGAAGAAGGGCCTTAGGAGAGGGCACCTCTGCTTGGTACCCTATTCTACTATGGCTGAGCTGGTATCCAAGTTGCAAAACAAAGCCTTCTTTCTTTTGCTCTTCTTTCTTCTCAAGTGGGGGAAATAATTCTTTCCCAGAGATGGGAGCTGTGCTGCCTGGGGTTGAAGGAGAGGTGGCACAAGAACTCTCTGAGCCACCCTGGCTGGTCTCACTAGGTTGCATGGTTCTCCAAGTCTACTGGCTTTGAGCCCAGGGTCAGGACTTGCTTAGGAACTACAGTCCTTGTGGCTTAGATTGCCTTTCAAGTTTATTTAGACCCCACAGCACTTTGGCCCACAGGAGGAAGGCTTGCCAGAACTCAGGGTCCAACCACTGAAATGGGCAACTCCCCTCTGGCTAGGTCTTGTTTAAATGCTCCCTCATTAGGTGCCAGCTGTTTGCCCACTGCTGCTTTTGATTGTGACAGGACAGCACTGAGTTCCAGTGCAAAATCCTTCAATCATTGTGCTTCCCCCATGTAAGCGCATAGATTCTCTCTCTGTGCCATGTGTCTGCTGCCAAAGGATGGGGGAAGGATAGCATTGGCAATTTAAGACTGTCTTTCCTAACGTATTCAATGCCTTTTTCTGTGATATGAAGTTAAAACCAGGTGCTGTGATCCTTCACTTGATTTTTGATTCTTATTAAGGTGCTTTTTGGTGTGAATAGTTGTTAAATTTGGTGTTCCTTCAGGCAGGACAATCGGTGGAGGCTTCTTTTCTTCAGCCGCCTTACTCCACCTCTTCCATTTACTCCCAAAACATGTTTAAATGAATCATGTTTCTGAAACACAATTTTTCCCTATGGAATTATTCTGCTGTCATGTAGATCAAACTTTCACCTCCCCTTGACTAAATAGAATAGTGCAATGTAATCACCCTGACAAAGGTAATATAATGTTATTCTGCAGTTAATATTATTTTTCTGTTCCATTATCAAAACACCAAAATTTTTACTGTTATATTTTCTACATAAATGTCCAAACATTGTCTAATTGGCCTAATGTGCATATGGTTTACAGATGTAATGCAAGAGCAAGTCTGGCTCACCACTAACCTGTGTTTTCCAGCTATTTCTAAGTTTTAGAGTAGGACATGATAGATATTATGATCATATGTAATTTTAGTTAGTAAAAATCCAGCCAAATTTGTATTTAATTTAGAATTAGGTGGAATAAACAGGGAATTAGTGCTTCATAAGGTAAAATTACCAATCCATGACATTTGTGAGTAATAAATAAAAATATATAGTTTTTAATTTTTTCTTTAGTTTGTTATTTTAATGAGTGAAAATCAAATTCTGAGCAATATATACCTAATTTTTATAATTAAAAAACTCCTCTTTTTAGGGAGCTAGTAGAGAATTATACAGACACATAATATGCATAGAGATATGGTAATAAATCATTGTCTTTCAACATCAAGAAAATTAATGGAGGTTGTCTAAATAATCTGCAGTTCTATTCCTTAAAATTTGTATATCTTCAGTGTTGACATTTCTTCATGTGAACCTGCACTGCACTAATGAATATGCCTTTGCCATAGTATGATATTGATATGTATATTCTTACATCTATTTCAATAGACTTCAATATTTTTTAAGAACCACATAGTCCTTTTTAAAAGCAATTATGAAAAACAGCAGTCAAGATGATAGAAAGGGTCCTCTAGCAGAAAAATAATTTACTAAGTAATTCGTACCATGTGCTAAATTGATATGCTTTCGGAGAGCCAGGAAGTTTGATTTTCTTTTGCTTTCATGACAGATCCACCTAATTTCCTTTACTTTTGCCTGCTTCAGTTCCTTACCACAGGCCCCCTGAGAGACCACACCTTCAGCCTGTATCCTGCCAAGTTGCAGAACAGAAAGGACAATCCCACTGCAGGAAGGCAGCATATGAACTGCAAACATCTTCTTTCCCCCATCTGGAGTATATCTCTGCTCAGTCTAAGATGCAGTATACCCAGGAGGCCCAGTGTACTGCTTTTCTTGTCCACACATCTTCCTTGTGTTGAACAGAGTTAAAATATAAAACAGAAAATTACAAGTATGACTTCTAGTTCTATTGCACAGAGATGTGCTGTTAACATTTTGGTTTATATTCTTATACTGCCTTACACCACACACAACACACACACACACTCTCGCACACTCACACCCCTACACACCATATCATACACATATAAATATTGCCTTAGTTTAGATTTTTCCATAAGCAGACCCTAAGTGAGGCCTGAAGAGCAAATCATTTTATTTGGAAGGTAAACCAGAAGCATATATAGAAAAATGGCATGCAGAGAAAAGAAAGCCCACTAGGGGTATTAATGGATAAGTTGCCACTATGAGAGACCCAGGATCAGTCCTGCTGGGAATGCCTGGGAAACTGCAGAGAACATGGTTCAGAGTTGTCCCACCCAATGTGCGAAGAAGCTGGAATATTTATTCACACATTCCTACCCACTATTGGCTGACAGTGTATGTAAGGGTATTAACTTCCTGGCAATTCAAGTCTGCCATGCATATTTCTGAAGCCAGAGAGAGCCCTCAAGTGCTTGGAGAAATCAGATAGAGAGTGTCCAGCAAAGTAGGAGCATATCTAGCAACCCCACTATACAGAAAGAATTTTTTCTTATCCTGCTTTTGATTTTTAAGTCTATTCCAATAGCTTTCATGTCAGTGTGGCCTTACCCTTTATAACATAACTTTGACATCCTTATCAATATACCAGATTTATAACACCATGTTGCTATACTATCTGTTTCCTATTTCCTGGGGTGAAACACTTAAATTGTCTGCATATTTACTATTTTAATTAATAATATACTAAATTGTTTATTATTGATTTAGAATAAAACCTAAGAAATAGAATAATGGAGTTGAAGAGTTTGCACAGTATACATTTTGACTAATAGCTTTTGATTATGCTCCCTAAAAATTGTACTATTTTATACTCCTACCAATAGAATAATTAAATACTTGCTTCTCTACATCTTTTCCATTGCTGTGTTTTATCAACTTTTGCAAGCTTCATCTAAATTTTTCTTTTAAATCTGTACTCTTTACAGAGTGAAGGGGCAATTGCCTATTTATTTCTTTACCACATCATCTACCAGGTGTTAGATTTCAATTCCTCTGCACGAATCCTGAAGAAACTCTGATGTCTTCATTGAAGGTGTCCTCTGAAAATTCAAAGAACTTAATACCATAGACAATTGAGATAACTTAATTTATTTATCTATAATTTAAAAAATTGCTGCCACGCTTTCTCCACCTTGAGTTTTCCAAGGCAAATATTGGTAAATCAGTCTTGCCAGTTGGTCATTCTTCCTGAACCCAGAGTACCTTCAAAACTCTTAATTCAAGGTGCCTAGCCTTCCCCCATGTTGCTGAAGCTGGTCCAAAAGATAAAGCTTAGAGGTCATTTACTGAAACACATTTGTTGTTTTTAGCCAGATGCTTTTTTAATGTAAGTGCCTTTTATAATTGTGTACATTAGAAACTCAATGAAAAATGTGTTTTCCTAGCCATTGACCAAAATTTTGCTTTAAGATATTGGTTATGGGTGTGATACAGAAGTATTTCTTACTTGCTGGTGTAATAGCATGCCATTGTTTTTACTGTGATGCTTATAAATAGCTTCCAAGCCATAAATTATCCACGTCAAAAATTTAAAGTTTAACACTCTCTTATGTTCTAAAAGCACTGAGATATTTTAAGAGGAATCTGTTTTCTTAGCATTTCCAGGTATAAAGCCTCTAAATGAATGAGAAAATATTATAACATTATGTTCTAATAATTATGCTGTCCTCCCAAAGAACAATTTTATTATTTTGAGTTGAAGAATACAATATATCCTATGACACTAAGCATGTTTTCTGTAAAAATATTTGATTAACATTCACTGAAAAGTTACAAAGTCTATTAAACTGGTGTAACATTTGATATTGTTACAATTAAGTAGACTTGGTTAGTTGTCCTTGGAGGTTAATTAGTTTCTATTTGGGGCTCTTTGCCTTTTGTAGTTGCATTCAGTACTATAGCCAGGGAGTTAGCTTTTTAAGCACTGACTTCAGGTAATTAACATGTAGCTATAAACTTTTACAAATCAACAAGGTAATGTACCACTCCTTATGTATATGCATTTATTTAAGTTAGCTAACACATTCCCTGTATAAGCTCTAAATTCAAAATAGTACATTTTATAACGTAGATCAAATAGGTGATTCTCTCGTCTTTCCAATTTTTTTTCCTAAAAAGACTAAAAAGTTCTCTAGGTTTTGTATTTGAAGCCTTTCCAGTATAAGTTGAAATTTTAAATTGACTTCTCTTTATCCTGAATAAGAACACACTAAAGCCATTTTTACTCTAAAACAGCCAAATGATAGAATAAATACTGCCCACACCAGGGTGGAAGTACTTGACTTTATTAAAAATAGATAACTAGCACCACTAAATCTCACTCTCCCTGCTAGTGAGGTCTAAATAGCCTGCAGAGTCCTTTCCTGACCCCACTCTTGGTTCTAACTAAAAAGGAAACTTTCTCAAATAGGTCACTCTACCTGTCACTCCAACTTCTTTTAATAGGGATGACCAAACGCTCATCTGCTCTATGCCAGAGGAACCAAGTTCTCCTTCCTTTAGCAGCATGTGCACTGGAGGAAAGTATTGTCTTTTTAAAATTCTGTTTGTGATTTTCTAAACTTGGTTGAGATAAAAGACATCAATTTTACACAAGTGTGAACCTGAGTATGGGAGATTTTTTTCCCTATTAAATGTATTGTTGTTTTTATTGCCTGTGTAAAATAGCTCATATAGTTGTATTTTAAAATAAAAGGTATTATGGATAAAATATAGTCAACATTGGTTACTACAGTCTGGCTAGAATAATATTTTGACTTTGTTTTATTTTGGCTACCATAAACTTGTCTCTTCTCCCTTGTCTCTACATAAATAAGTTATAGTTGTAGTTGTTGAGACTGGATCTACTAGACCATATAGACTATGTGTGTTAGTGAAGGTTTTCCAGAGAAACACAACCAACAGGAGCTCTCTCTCTGTTGAGAGAGAGGGGAGGAGGAAGAGAAGAGAGGATAAGAAATCAGCTTATCCATTGATGAAGGCTGAGAAGTTTCAAGATCTGCAGTTGGCTAGCTGGAGACCCAGGAGAGCTGTTGGTGTAAGTTCCAGTTCAAAAGCCAGTAGGCACAAGACCAAAAAAGAGCCAACATTTCCATTCTAGTTTGACGCAGGAAAAGACTCATGTCTCAGTTCAAATGACCTGGCAAGAGGAGTTCCCTCCTTACAGTTTTTGTAAGATTAATCTTTTTGTTCAATTCAGGCCATCAACTGATTAGATAAGGATTACCACATTAGGAAGGAAAATCTTCTCCATTCAGTATGTCAGTTCAAATATTTGTCTCATCTTAAACACAAACACACCTGGAATAATATTTGACCAGGTATATCAGCACCCCTTGTCCAGTCAAATTAACACATACAATTAACTGTCACACCACATCTCATCTTATCTGAAGAAATACACTAATGAGAAATAAAGCCCTCACTCCTGATATAATAGCATTTTGAAGATAGGATCAATGAGAGCATCATTGTAATGTAAAGCACAAGCACTGGGAGAAGAGAGCAGTGATAAAACTCAGATCCTGGTGATAGAGTGCAGCTACTAAGACCCACCTTCAATATTTTAATCATGTGTCCATGATTTAAAACAACCACCATGACCACAAAAGGATCTAGAGGCAAAAGACTATCACTTTCTTGTCCATCAGGGGTTGCAAATACATAATGTCAGCAAAATCTATTTTGAGCAAGATGAGCCAGTATTTGAAGATATCCTACCTCAGTACCAGGGGTGGAGACACATCAAAGCCATTGTTGTATTTTGTTTATCCACTCCACCCCACCACACAATGATGAAGCTTTCTCCTTATTAGTATTCGATTGGGTGCTAAGGCTACTAACATCGGGTAGAGCATAGAGGTGGACTGGAGAGGACTCATAGAGGCTCTCTCAGCTCTAGTCAGCTAGTACAGAAGCCATTCTACAGCACTGGCTCATCTCCCAGCACTTGAGAGGTACCTACCAACCATTCACTCAGGACTGATGCACTGCAGAGGTGAATTTCCTTTTAAATCTACTCATGACCTTTTAAAAAAATCCTTATTGTTTATATGGTAACATAAATATAACATTAATATATAAATGTTATAACATTTAACTGCAATATACATATAAAGTGCACACCTAGTAAATGTAAAAATAAATTTTTCATCAACTGAACACACTGTAACATAAATATAACATTAATATATAAATGTTATAACATTTAACTGCAATATACATATAAAATGCACACCTAGTAAATGTAAAAATAAATTTTTCACCAACTGAACACACCCCTGTAGGGACATCCAGATTGAAAAACAGAACATTACCACCCCCAGAAGTAGCCCATATGCCTCGTCCGTCATTAACTGCTCCTTGACAAAGGTAGCCACCACCCTGACTTCTAGATTGATAGGCTAGTTTTGCCTATTTTTGTACTTAAATAGGAGATATGTTAATTTATTAAGAACAACTTCTTTAAAAATCAATATTAAAATATCAAATCTAATATTTTTAAACTACTCTATATCATCGTTCTTTAACAAGTTCCTCAGCCCGTATTTTTCCTTTTGCCCGTACACAGGCCTCTCATCTGTCTGGCTTAAGGTCCCTTTTACTTTGTACTCTGTCTTATCTCAATGACTTCCTTTTCATTTACCTTAGAACCAGCCTGGTGATGACCCAGCATCTTAACTCTGATTTGTGTCTTTCCTATTTCACTTGCCAGTTGCAAGCTCTGAGCTCCTATATTTCCCAAGTGCCCAGTTGAATCTCCCCAGTCAGTAAAATTTATCCCACTAACAAGGTTAAAAATGACTTTTCTTCTGATTTGATTTTATATCTACTGAAATATTTATTATTTTCCCGCACTGGGTCAAAGCAATATTGTTTTCTTACCCCTTTAACCTAATTTTAGTGACATGAACTTTAACGGTATGTAGAGAGTTTTGCTAATCTCTAAACATAAATCACTTATTCCACACCTGACTGGTGCGTATAGAATATATTTATTAGTTATTAATAATTAAAATACTATGAGTTGTTAATAACACACCAATATGAAAAAATAATAAATATACCAACGTTTGGTGCCATAGAAAAGAAAGATCACATTAATGTTATATTAGATTCAATTTTTATTAATAGATTGCCAAGGGAAAGGAATAATATTTGAAGAATAAGGTAAAATAAATGTGAAAAGCATTGTGCATGTGGAAAGTTATGGCCAGATAATAATTTACTATGATTATTCATCCAATCTTTTCCTCCTCAGAAAGATTTAAGTGTAATGCCAAACGTCTTGAGGGCATAAGATATGCCACGCAAGACCAACAGAAACAGGTAGAAGTAGTTTTCAATTCTCCATCAAAAGGTAATATATTGACTCTTCACAGCATCCAAGAAGACATAGAATCTACCTGAGTGCCCATCAGTGGATGAACGGATAAAGAAAAAAGGTGGTGAAAGATTATTCAGCCATTAAAAGAATTGAATCCTTCCATTTTCAGCAACATAGAAGTAATTGGAGGTTATTACTATAAGTGACATAAGCCAAACACAGAAAGACAATTGTCACCTTTTCACTTATAAGTGGGAGCTAAAACAGTCATTCTCATGGAAGCAGAGAGTGCCAGTTACCATAGGCTGAAAAGGGGTGGAAAATTGCGAAAAACTGGTTACTGGGTACAAAAATACAGTTAGAAGGAATAAGTTCCAGTGTTTGATAGTACACCAGGGTGACTATAGTTAACAATAACCTATTGTATATTTCAAAATAGCTAGAAGAGAACTGGAATGTTTCCAACAGAAAGAAAAAATAGTTAAGGTAATGAACATCTCAATTGCACTGATTTGATCATTACATATTATTTACATGTATCAAAACATCGCCTCTACCACAAATACTTGTACAGCTATTTTGTATCATTAAAAAAAAGAGGTGATGTAAAATGGAAACAAATTAGCATGGGCTGCAGACCTTCAAGCCTATCAAACAAAGAAAGAAATATTTATCCAGTTAAGGTAGTTACAGAAACTATAGAAAACACTCATAAAAGACATATATTTGCTCTTTGAGGGCAAATAACTGACAAGAAAATCTGACTTCCCCTTTCTTCCTATTAGAGCTGCTAAGTCTTGTTAAATGTCTCAACCTGAAGTTTCAGGAACTACCTGGATAAAAGTCACTATATGTTGTGTGCCTGAACATTAATCATTATTAAACACGTTGAGAGTATAATTTTGTGCCTCCCTGGTGATGGATATAAATATTTCTGCCTAAACATTGTATTGTAAAGTGGAACTTATCCATTCTAGCAGGTTACAAGGCACTGGAAAAGACAAGTAAAGAAGGGCGACTGTGGAAATAGAAATTAAAAAACAAGTTTCCTGTCAGACACTAGCAGGATCTTAGAAGAAGGATGGTGTTTGAATTTATAATTGAAACCTCTTCCATAAGGTGTGTTTCACCATCTAAATTTAAGGAACTATTACTTTCCTCCACTTTTTTAGATCTCCCATTGTGTACACCAATTAAATTGTGATTATTATAGTGTCTTGAGTTTTTAGTTATCTTTTAATATGTACACATCTTACCTCCCAAAATTAGGTTTTCCCACATCTATTCCTGATTATGTCCCCCTATACGTCTGGGAAATAGTAGAGCAGAATTGAGCATCTGGCATTCAATAGATCTTTGTTCATTAAGTGACTGGATTAAAAATTTATACAGACTTCAATTTGATTCAGATATAGTAGACTGAAATGAAAAAAAATACTTTCCAACAGAGATGTTATGAAAATAGTTCTATTGTGAAGATATGTGTACAGTATTAATTTAGTAGCATTGGCCCTCTGCTCTTTCAAAAATTTAAATCTATTCTGCCTGTTGGATAATTAACAGGTGAGTAGCATATAAATCACAACCTAAGTTTTACAATAGCTTAAATCTTAATCAAAATTAGACTTTGTTAAGAAATAGAGAAGAGAATACCAGTCAGAACACTGAGATTTAACAAGTTTGGAGCTACAGATCCATGCAGCTGTACTCAAGACATAGTGTCTGATTCACTGTGCTACTGATTGGATAAGGAACTGCCACTGTTATAATTAGGAGAGGATGCGTGAATCTTGATCTGCCAAACAAAATGAAATCCTTTTTATAAGTCACTTTCCAGGAAGATGAAACTATATCCATCACAGAGTAAAGATGAGTTGGGATTCCAACACTAGATCAATGTTGAAATTAAAAATTAATGTACTGTAATATCCTGGTCTGTACACATTTTAACTATATAGATATTATTTATCTACATTAGCCAATTAACTGCTTTATAATAATAATTTCCATTGATCACATCATCCATGAAAATAACTTGTACAATATATAAATGCTGTAATATTTAGCATAACAGGAATTATGTCTTCTGGTAATAATGTTTTACAAAAAACACATGTCCTGAAATGCTTGGTTGGATTTTTGTTTTTCAAAATTAGTAACAGTTGCATTTGAAAATTAGTTAAGAGTTGCTTAGGAGTACTGTTTCACACTAATCTAAATTAGTCATTAATAACCCATTTCTTTAATATTTCATACTTCTCTAAGGGATTATTCTTAGGTTTCAATTTATCCCCGTTTTGTTATTGTAAAAGTAACAAATAAAGCTGAAGTGTTAATGTGTATTTCTAGAAAAAAATGGGCTTGAACAAAATATGCATCATGCAGAGTTTTTCAAAATATTGTTTTTTTCTTTTGTGAAATATAGGCATTTTATTTGTATTAAATATAGCAAGGCAGAAAAGAAATGCAAAGCATCCAGTTCAGCTCCTCCTGTGCTATGCTATTAATAAAGGCTACCTGAACATCTTTTACATTGTTTCAACTGCATAAATGTAATAGCTAAAACTATTCCAAAGTACATTTTAAAACACTTCCAATGTATGCTACCATTTGGTTTATGTCTTTTAAAACTACATTAAAGGACAAACTCTAGTTAAATCTATACATGAAGTTAGCTAGAATATGCTGATCAGTGTGAAAAGATGTATATGTAAGAAATATTTTCCCCCATTCTATGAGTTATCATTACATTTTCCTGCAGGTGTCATTTGAAGCATGCAAGATTTTTTAAATTGATGCAGTCCAATTTTTCTATTTTTCTTTGTCATTTTTCCTTTTGATGCTGTACAAAAGGAATCGTGAAGTTTTACTACAGTATTTTTTTCTAAGAATCTTACATTTTTAGTTCTTATATTTAGGTCTATAAACCATTTTGAGTTAAATTTTTATGTGGTTTGAAGTTGAGGTCCAACCTTGTCCTTTTTCATGTATAGCTATTGTCTCAGAACCATTTGTTGAAAAGACTGTTCTTTCTCCCTTTGAATTGCCTTGACACTTTTGTCAAAAATTGGCTGCCCATAAATAAAATAGCTTACTTCAGAGCCCTCAATTATATTCAACTGATATATGTGTGTGTGTGTGTGTGTGTGTGTGTGTGTGTGTGTTTATCCTTACTCCAGGACCACATTGTCTTGATTATTGTAACTTTTCAAAAAGTTATGAAATTGAGAAGTGTCAATTCTCCAACTTTGTTTAGCTTTTTCAAGACTTTAATGAATATTCTGGATCTCTTGCAGTTCTACACGAATTTAGGATCAGCTTAATTAACAATTTCCACCAAAAAGGCAGCAATGATTTTGTTAAAGCCTATATTGAAATTTTAAATCAACTATCAATTTAGGGAGAATCATCATCTTAACAATATTAAGCCTTCCAATTCATAAAGATGGGTATCTTTCTGCTAATTTACATCTTTAATTTTTTTCAACAATATTTTGCAATTTTCAGTGTACAGCCTTGAAAATTTTTTTTTTCTATTTTATGTTTTCATGCTATCAAATATATAATGTAATATAATTGTTTTCCTAATTTTTGGATTGTCCTTTGCCACAATCCAAAGAGACACATATTTATGTATTGATCTTGTATCTTGCAACCTTGCTAAAGTTAGGTATTAGGTTCCAAGATATTTTCTTTCTTAGATTTCTGTATAGAAGATGACATCTGCAAATGAAGATGATTTTACTGCTTTCCTCCCCATTTGTATGCTTTTATTTATTTACTTGTATTTTATTTTTGCCATATTGCTCTGTCTAAAATATCTATTAATTGTTGAGCAGAAGTGTGAAATAAAATATACTTGTCCTGTTCTTAGGATAAAATTATCATTCTTTCATCATTAAGTATGATGTTAACTGATAGCTTTCAAAGATGCCCTTTATCACGTTGAGAAAGTCCCCATTTGATTCCTGGCTTATTAATAGTTTTTATTATAAAAGGGTGTTGGATTTTGTTAAATGTTTTTATACGTGTCTTTTGGGATAACAAGTGTTTTCTGTCTAATAAAAGGCATTTAGTCTTTCTCTTTTTCATATGTTATATTGAATTAAACCAATCATACCTTTTGGGGATAAAACCTATTTGGCTGCAAATATAATCACTGTTATATGTTCCTGAATTTGGTTTGCTAAGGTTTTGTTGAGGATGTTATGTCTATACTGATAAAGATATTCATCTGTAGTTTTCATTTTTGTGATATCTGTGTCTGATTTTGGTAGTGAAGTAACACTGGCTAACGAGCTAGTATTTCCACCTCTTCTACATTTTAGAATAGTTTGTGCAGGATTGACATTTAGTCTTATTTGAGTAATTGGTAAAATTCACTATCTAGGCTTAGGTTTTCTTTGGAAGAAGTTTATAGATTATGAATTCAATTTAATTACTAATTATATCTCTTTACTTGTTATAGGTCCATTTAGATTTTTTCTTTTTTTTTCTTAAGTTAGTTTTAGTAGTTTATCTCTCTCTAGGAATTTGTCCCCTTCTTTCTTTCCACTTCTCAGTCCACCATTATGTACATGTTGGTATGCATATGGTATCCTGCACTCTTCTGAGAGTCTGTTCATTTTACTTGACTACTTTTTATCTGATAATCAGACTTGATAATCTCAACTGACCTATTTTTAAGGTTGCTGATTCTTCTGCAAAGTCAAATATGCTATTGAGTACCTCCACTGAATTTTTTATATCAGTTACTGTACACTTCAACTGTAAAATTTCCATTTGGTTATTTTTATAATTTTGAACTTTTTATCGGTATTCTCTGTTTGGTGATTCTCATAATTTAATTCTCTAGACATTATTTTGTTTAGTCTTTGAAGATATTTATAATAGTTACTTTTAAGCCTTTGTCTAATAAGGCCAACATGTGAACTTCCTTTGGGACAGTTTCTATGCGTTCTTTTTTTTTTCTATCTATGGATAATACCTGTTTCTTTGAGTTCTCATACACTTTAGTAGAAAACTGGGTTAACTATCATATGGCAGCTCAAGAAATAAGGTCTCTGTCTTTCTATTTGTTGTTATTGTTATTGTTGCTGCTACTGTTGCTCCTTATTTGACTAATAGCATTTCTGGAGTAATTCTTTCAAGATTTTATTCCCTGTTGTGTGTACCAGTTAAAAGACACTGCTCTCCTTCCGACAAGATGGCCGAATAGGAACAGCTCCAGCCTCCAACTTCCAGGGTGAGCAACGCAGAAGACAGGTGATTTCTGCATTTCTAACTGAGGTACCAGGTTCATCTCACTGGGGCTTGTCGGACAGTGGGGGCAGAACAGTGGGTGCAGCCCACTGAGCGTAAGCTGAAGCAGGGCGAGGCATCACCTCATCCGGGAAGTGCAAGGAGTAAGGGAATTCCCTTTCCTAGCCAAGGGAAGCGGTGACAGACGGCACCTGGAAAATCAGGTCATTCCCATGCTAATACTGTGCTTTTCTTAGCAAATGGCACACCAGGAGATTATATCCTGTGCCTGGTTTGGAGGGTCCCACACCCATGGAGCCTCACTCATTGCTAGCACAGCAGTCTGAGATTGAACTGCAAGGCGGCAGCTAGGCTGGGGGAGAGGCCCCCACCATTGCTGAGGTTTGAGTAGGTAAACAAAGTGGCCAGAAAGCTCGAACTGGATGGAGCCCACTGCAGCTCAAGGAGGCCTGCCTGCCTCTGTAGACTCCACATCTGGGGGCAGGGCATAGCCAAACAAAAGGCAGCAGAAACCTCTGCAGACATAAATGGTCTGACAGCTTTGAAGAGAGTAGTGGTTCTCCCAGCATGGAGTTTAAGATCTGAGAATGGACAGACTGCCTCCTCAAGTGGGTCCCTGACCCCTGAGTAGCCTAACTGGGAGGCACCCCCCAGTAGGGGCAGACTGACACCTCACACGGCTGGGTACCCCTCTGAGAGAAGCTTCCAGAGGAACAATCAGACAGCAACATTTGCTGTTCAGCAATATTCGCTGTTCTGCAGCCTCTGCTGCTGATACCTAGGGAAACAGGGTCTGGAGTGGATCTCCAGCAAACTCCAACAGACCTGCAGCTGAGGGTCTTGACTGTTAGAAGGAAAACTAACAAACACAAAGGACATCCACACCAAAACCCCATCTGTATGTCACCATCATCAAAGACCAAAGGTAGATAAAACCACAAAGATGGGGAAAAAACAGCAGAAAAGCAGACAATTCTAAAAATCAGATCCACTCTCCCTCTTCAAAGGAATGCAGCTCCTTGCCAGCAGTGGAACAAAGCTGGATGGAGAATGACTTTGACGAGTTGAGAGAAGGCTTCAGACAATCAAACTCCTCTGAGCTAAAGGAGGAAGTTCAAACCCATCGCAAAGAAGCTAAAAACCTTGAAAATGATTAGACTAATGGCTAACTAGAATAACCAGTGTAGAGATGTCCTTAAATGACCTGATGGAGCTGAAAAACATGCAATGAGAACTAAGTGATGAATACACAAGCTTCAGTAGCCAATTCGATCAAGTGGAAGAAATGGTATCAGTGATTGAAGACCAAATGAATGAAATGAAGCGAGAAGAGAAGTTTAGAGAAAAAAGGGTAAAAAGAAATGAACAAAGCCTCCAAGAAATATGGCACTGTGTGAAAAGACCAAATCTACATCTGATTAGTGTACCTGAAAGTGATGGGGAGAATGGAAACAAGCTGGAAAACACTCTGCAAGATATTATCCAGGAAAACTTCCCCAACCTAGCAAGCAGGCCAACATTCAAATTCAGGAAATACAGAGAACTCTGCAAAGATACTCCTCCAAGACACATAATTGTCAGATTCATCAAAGTTGAAATGAAGGAAAAAATGTTAAGGGCAGTTAGAGAGAAAGTTTGGGTTACCCACAAGGGAAGCCCATCAGACTAACAGTGGATCTCTTGGCAGAAACTCTAGAAGCCCAAAGAGAGTGGGGGGTCAATATTCAACATTCCAAAAGAAAAGAATTTTCAATGCAGAATTTCATATCCAGCCAAACTAAGTTTCAGAAGTGAAGGAGAAATAAAATCCTTTATAGACAAGCAAATGCTGAGAGATTTTGTCACCACCAGGCATCCCCTACAAGAGCACCTGAAGGAAGCACTAAACATGGAAAAGAACAACTGGTACCAGCCACTGCAAAAACATGCCAAATTGTAAAGATCATCAATGCTAGGAAGAAAGTGCATCAACTAACGAGCAAAATAATCAGCTAACATCATAATGACAGGCTCAAATTCACACATAAAAATATTAACCTTAAATGTAAATGGACTAAATGCCCCAATTAAAAGACACAGACTGGCAAATAGGATAAAGAGTCAAGACCCATCAGTGTACTGTATTCAGGAGACCAATCTCACGTGCAGACACACACCTAGGCACACACATAAACGGGTGGAGGAAGATCTACCAAGCAACTGGAAAACAGAAAAAGGCAGGGGTTGCAATCCTAGTCTCTGATAAAACAGACTTTAAACCAACAAAGATCAAAAGAGACAAAGAAGGCCATTACATAATGGTAAAGGGATCAATTCAACAAGAAGAGCTAACTATCCTAAATATATACGCACCCAATACAGGAGCACCCAGATTCATAAAGCAAGTCCTTAGAGACATACAAAGAGACTTAGACTCCCACACAATAATAATGGGACACTTTTACACCCCACTGTCAACATTAGACAGATCAACAAGACAGAGTGTTAAAAAGAAGATCCAGGATTTGAACTCAGCTCAGAACCAAGTGGACCTAATAGACATCTACAGAACTCTCCACCCTAAATCAACAGCACCACATCGTGCTTATTCCAAAACTGACCACATTTTGGAAGTAAAGCACTCCTCAGCAAATGTAGAAGAACAGAAATTATAACAAACTGTCTCTCAGACCACAGTGCAATCAACCAGAACTCAGGATTAAGAAACTCACTCAACTACATGGAAACTGAACAACCTGATCCTAAATGACTACTGGGTATATAACGAAATGAAGGCAGAAATAAAGATGTTCTTTGAAACCAATGAGAACAAAGACACAGCATACCAGAATCTCTGGGACACATTTAAAGCAGTGTGTAGAGGGAAATTTATAGCACTAAATGCCCACAAGAGAAAGCAGGAAAGATCTAAAATTGACACCCTAATATCACAATTAAAAGAACTAGAGAAGCAAGAGCAAACACATTCAAAAGCTAGCAGAAGGCAAGAAATAACTAAGATCAGAGCAGAACTGAAGGAGATAGAGACACAAAAAACCCTCCAAAAAATCAATGAATCCAGGAGCTGGTTTTTTGAAAAGATCAACAAAATTGATAGACCACTAGCAAGACTAATAAAGACGATAAGAGAGAAGAATCAAATAGCTGCAATAAGAAACAATAAAGGGGATATCGCCACCAATCCCACAGAAATACAAACTACCATCAAAGAATACTATAAACACCTCTATGCAAATAAACTAGAAAATTTAGAAGAAATGGATAAATTCCTGGACACATACACCCTCCCAAGACTAAACCAGGAAGAAGTTGAATCCCTGAATAGACCAATAACAGCCTCTGAAATTGAGGAAATAAGTAATAGTCTAACAACCAAAAAAGTTCAGGACCAGACGGATTCACAGTCGAATTGTACTAGAGGTATAAGGAGGAGCTGGTACCATTCCTTCTGAAACTATTCCAATCAATAGAAAAAGAGGGAATCCTCACTAACTCATTTCATGAGGGCGGCATCATCCTGATACCAAAGCCTGGCAGAGACACAACAAAAAAAGCGAATTTTAGACCAATATCCCTGATGAACATTGATGCAAAAATCCTCAATAAAATACTGGCAAACTGAATCCGGCAGCACATCAAAATCCACCATGATCAAGTGGCTTCATCCCTGGGATGCAAGGCTGGTTCAATATACGCAAATCAATAAATGTAATCCAGCATATAAACAGAACCAAAGACAAAAACCACATGATTATCTCAATAGATGCAGAAAAGGCCATTGAAAAAATTCAACAGCCCTCGTGCTAAAAACTCTGAATAAACTAGGTATTGATGGGACATATCTCAAAATACTAAGAGCTGTTTGTGACAAACCCACAGCCAATATCATACTGAATGGGCAAAAATTGGAAGCATTCCCTTTGAAAATAGGCACAAGACAAGGATGCCCTCTCTCACTGCTCCTATTCAACATAGTGTTGGAAGTTCTGGCCAGGGCAACCAGGCAGGAGAAAGAAATAAAAGGTATTCGATTAGGAAAAGAGGAAGTCAAATTGTCCCTGTTTGCAAATGACATGATTGTATATTTAGAAAACCCCCTTGTCTCAGCCCAAAATCTCCTTAAGCTGATAAGCAACTTCAGCAGTCTCAGGATACACAATCAGTGTGCAAAAATCACAAGCATTCTTATACACCAATAACAGACAAACAGGGAGCCAAATCATGAGTGAACTCCCATTCACAATTGCTTCAAAGAGAATAAAATACCTAGGAATCCAACTTACAAGGGATGTGAAGGACCTCTTCAAGAAGCACTACAAACCACTGCTCAACGAAATAAAAGAGGACACAAACAAATGGAAGAACATTCCATGCTCATGGATAGGAAGAATCAATGTCGTGAGAATGGCCATACTGCCCAAGGTAATTTATAGATTTAGTGCCATCCCCATCAAGTTACCAATGACTTTCTTCACAGAATTGGAAAAAACTACTTTAAAGTTCATATGGAACCAAAAAAGAGCCTGTATTGCCAAGATAATCCTAAGCCAAAAGAACAAAGCTGGAGGCATCACACTACCTGACTTCAAACTATACTATAAGGCTACAGTAACCAAAACAGCATGGTACTGGTACCAAAACAGAGATATAGACCAATGGAACAGAACAGAGCCCTCAGAAATAATACCACACATCTATAGCCATCTGATCTTTGACAAACCTGACAAAAACAAGAAATGGGGAAAGGATTCCCTATTTCATAAATGGTGTGGGAAAAACTGGCTAGCCATAAGTAGAAAGCTGAAACTGGATCCCTTCCTTACACCTGATACAAAAATTAATTCAAGATGGATTAAAGACTTAAATGTTAGACCTAAAACCATAAAAACCCTATATAAAAACCTAGGCAATACCATTCAGGACATAGGCATGGGCAAGGACTTCATGTCTAAAACACCAAAAGCAGTGGCAACAAAAGCCAAAATTGACAAATGGGATCTAATTAAACTGAAGAGCTTCTGCACAGCAAAAAAAAAAGAAACCACCATCAGAGTGAACAGGCAACTTACAGAATGGGAGAAATTTTTTGCAATCCACTCATCGGACAAAGGGCTAATATCCAGAATCTACAAAGAACTCAATCAAATTTACAAGGAAAAAAAAAAAAACCCATCAAAAAGTGGGCAAAGGTGATGAACAGACACTTCTCAAAAGAAGACATTTATGCAGCCAACAGACACATGAAAAAATGTTCATCATCAGTGGCCATCAGAGAAAGGCAAATCAAAACCACAATGAGACACCGTCTCACATCAGTTAGAATGGTGATTATTAAAAGTCAGGAAACAACAGGTGCTGGAGAGGATGTCGAGAAATAGGAACACTTTTACACTGTTGGTGGGACTGTAAACTAGTTCAACCATTGTGGAAGACAGTGTGGCGATTCCTCAAGGATCTAGAACTAGAAATACCATTTGACCCAGCTGTCCCATTACTGAGTATATACCCAAAGGATTATAAATCATGCTGCTATAAAGACACATGCACATGTATGTTTATTGTGGCACTATTCACGATAGGAAAGACTTGGAACCAACCCAAAGGTTGATCAGTGATAGACTGGATTAAGAAAATATGCCACATGTACACCATGGAATACTATGCAGCCATAAAAAAAAGGATGAGTTCATGTCCTTCATAGGGACATGGATGCAGCTGGAAACCATCATTCTGAGCAAACTATTGCAAGGACAGAAAACCAAACACCACATGTTCTCACTCATAGGTGGGAATTGAACAGTGAGAACACTTGGACACAGGAAGGGGAACATCACATACTGGGGACTGTAATGGGGTGGGGGGAGGGGGGAGGGATAGCATTAGGAGATATACCTAATGTAAATGACAATTTAATGGGTGCAGCACAGCAACATGGCACATGTATACATATGTAACAAACCTGCACGTTGTGCACATGTACCCTAGAACGTAAAGTATAGTAATAAAAAAAAAAAACAAAAACAAAAACAAAACAAAAAAGTCACTGCTCAGTTATTGATCTGCTAATGAGAGTGATGACTGGACAGATATTTCCTTAATTGCTTTGAACCAATATGCTTTCCACTCTTGGCTGAAGGGATTTATGTGGCTGTGTATATATATATGTATTTTTTTGGCACATATTTTAAATTTAATTTTACTTACACGTTTACACATTCGGGAAACCATTCTGAAAAAGGAAACTCAGGGCCACCCTTTAGCAATGCCTGGCTCCCTCTTCCACCCCATCTCGGCAGCACCATGCAGACTCAAGCTGACAGTCATCCCAGAAAATTGTCCAGGGTCTCAATGGCCCTGGCTGTGGATGGCCTCTAAAACAGTTGCTGTGGCTTGCCCTGCACCAGAGCCTCCCTCAGTGCCTGGAAGCCATGGTGTCAGAGGCCACCTGGGCCCAGGATTTTATTGCTGGTGAACTTGTTCATCTACATTCAAGTCACGTGGTCCAGGATGGTGGCATGATCAGAACTAGGTCTGATGGTGCCCATTTTGCTGAGATGAAAGGAATGAAAATGTGTAAACTGCACTGAATTCTGTGATGCTGGCATGTTCCCCCCGCTAGTCCTCGTCCCTAAGGGGCAAGGGTGGGGGGTTCCTAGAGGATACAGGTAGAGACCCACTGCCGACCACCCAAGTGGGGCAAGTCAGGGCTGATGTGCCCAAATCCACAGTGGCCTGAGCTCCAAGCCCAACCAGCCCTCTCCCTTTCCTGAGCCATGTTCCTTTTAAGGCCCCCAAAGAAGATGTTCCCCTTCTTAGGTGGAAAAAGCCTAACCCCCTTCACTTTCCAAAATCATATCTCCTGTGCCAAATGAAGTAGGTGCTTGGCAGACAGAGGTTCAGAAGCATGGACCAGCATTGCAGGGCCATGGATTCTGAAAAGATGAACCCCTGAACCCGACCCTCTGGTCACTGCCGAACACAGGAACAAAATTGTCACAGAAAGAACAATTTGCCTAAAAGATCATAGGAGTGCCAAGATGAAAGCCAGAGGTGTCATTTAACTCCTCAGATTTGATGCTGCATGAGCCTCTGTGATTTTGCAGTCCCCTTGCTTCTCTACACCTCTTGAAAGTGCTGGGTGCTGTTCCTGCAATCCACCAGTGGTAGGCAAGACCATCCCTAACCCCGGCCAGCAAAGCCTCAGGTGCATTCCCTTCTTTGACAACTGTGGGAAATGGCTCACTCTGCTCCTAATGCTGTGTAATGTTTCCTCCCTGTTGGGCTGTCAGACTGCAAATCTTTTCCCCCGTCTGATGTGTACAGAGGCGAGTGGCATCCTAATGACAATGACAGGGGAGGGGGCAGGGTCCTCAGAGCATCTTACATCCAAACTAAGTGGTAACAGTCAGGGCCCTGTGTCATAGGTCGAGGTGCTCACAGGCCCATGGGAGATCTCAGACATCCTAAAAGGAGGAGGTGTGGTGGAGGAAGTGTCATTTTGTGCTCAGATCTCCACCTGGTTAGCCCCTGGTCTAACAAAGATATTCAAATTTGTAGGTTCTATGCCTTAGTTTAGTAAAATAAATAAATAGGTTTCTGATACCCAAAGAGCTTAAAGTCCCCTTTGAAACGTGCATACGGGCATCAGATGTCTTGTTGATGTCCAGAAGATAGTGCTGCACTTTGGTTCTGTTATACATGATAATGCCCCGCCTGGAGGGATGACCAGGTATGATACCAGGTGGTCAATGCCAGCTTCTTTTATGATGTATGGGGCATCGTCCTCCAGTCTCTCGTGGTGTCCAGTCACACTGTACATTAACTCGCAGGGTGCACAGAGTTATACATACATCATCTATTGAATGATGTGGTCCCCATACTGAAGGTCTAGTCATTTGTGGTTTGGCTCACCCAGGTAGCACATGAAATCTTCAAAGTGGATCCCCTGGGTTTTCACTGGGTTCCTCTTGTATTTTCTGATAATGCCAGGGCAATCTCATGCTTGTACCAAGGTTCAAACCAAGGATTGTGAACAACTTTATCCTTAAATGAAGAAGTAACTCTTTCGAAGGGATCTCTTACGATAAAAAAAACTTGAAGTATGTTTCAATCATTTATAAGGATCAGCACTTTCTTCCACTGGGTGTCGCCCACTTTGGGAGTCTGGCAGAAAAGAATCTTGTGCTTGTCACAGACAAATATTCAGTCCAGAACAAACCTGGAGACAGGAGTGTACAAGAGATTCTTCAGGGCTTCATCCCTGCAGATATTTCTGATGAATTCGATGTGCTCCATGTAGACCAGGGGCTAAACAAGCCATCTGTCCAAAAGCATCTTCCCAGTCAGCTTCAGTACCTCAAGAAAGTGCTTCTCTTCTGGCAACTTCCCCACTTCTGACATGGTTGTCAGGAATAGAAACTCCTGTTTGGCACTGTACACATCTGGATCTTTAAAGGTCAACATGATGAACTTACTAGCTGTCATGATCATGAAAATCAACAAAAAACATTCAAGCAACAGAAGCCACTGATGGTACATGTTGTCAAACTGCAACTATTTACTGATTCTTCCTTCTGCGACCTGGGGCTCACATTTCCTTGCTGTGTTTGCCCTGACTGAAGTTCCTGGTTCCTCTTTTCAATTGCAGCTTTCCAGATGTGCATTAGAAGACAATGAACTCCTGGGTTTCTGCAGTCTCTAAGATTCTGCATTTATCTCCTTTCCCTGTTTTTATTCCTGGCTCCCGCTCACCTTTTTTATTGTATATCCTCCTCATGTATTGAAAAATAATCTGACTATAACTGCTAGTTGTCTGTAATGCTTACTAATTTTTTTCTTTCTTTGTTCAGTTTTGCAAGCACTCCAATTTTCATTTCAGTGAAGGAAAGAATTTTCCTCTCAGGTATTTCTTTGAGATTCTATTCTTCAGGGTCAAGAGCAAAGACGACAAGATTTTTCTTTCCATCCTAAAATTCCAATTGTGAGCCAAGATGGACTAAGTCCTAATTACAATGGAGGGAAAGGGAAAGACCACTTTTCTTTTTGCGTCTTCTCTTTTTAACTCAGTCACTGAAAGGAGTGAAGAAGGAGGTGGTTGGTGATCAGTGAGCTAGAGTTAAACTGAGCTGCCTAACTTTAATAGTATCTGACACATTTCTCACGCTGGCAGTTTAAACTGAGCAATGCAATAACCCAACTCCTCATGGCCCAAAAGCCCCAGACTTTTGTCTTCAGACAAATAACCCTCTATGACAGTCCTGTTGCTTAGCTAACCACAACCTGGCTGCACTACTTTCTATTCACTGCCTAACCCTTTCTTACCTTTAGCACCCTTGAAAGCAAAAACGACAGTTTTTGGAAAACCTGGTTCAACTTTCCAGCCATAAGTGCAGAAATGCATGCCTCAACCTCCGACTTCCAATAGGCCTCGTTTTACCTTGAAGATCAGAGGCTCACAACACTCTGAAGCCCCTCAGGCAGGGAACGTGCATTTCAAATCTTGACTTCACTCATATTGAAAGGCTGCACGTGTTCCTTCTTCCATGCCTTCTCTCTGTATGCTCCTCGGATCCGAGGGGAGCACTTTCTTCCTCTCTCTGCCAACAATTACAAATGCAAATTCTCAACCAAGGATGAAAGAAGTAAATTGTAGGCTTGTCCAAG
This sequence comes from Macaca thibetana thibetana, assembly GCF_024542745.1. Classification (NCBI taxonomy): domain Eukaryota; kingdom Metazoa; phylum Chordata; class Mammalia; order Primates; family Cercopithecidae; genus Macaca; species Macaca thibetana. Next base: position 60,953,466 of record NC_065584.1, read on the forward strand.
TAGCAATAATTCTGCAGGTCACAACTCCTGCACAAGGACACCTCCTCATTGCACAATTAATGCGAGGAAGTCTCTTCCAGTTAATCCCATGAACTAGGGAGGGCCTCAAGTCACCAAAACACACTGGGATGTGGCCGGGATTTACATATATATTGGGGCATTCCTTCAATGTTCTCGCAGTTTAGAGCTCTGTCTTAGGCTTTATTTTTACACAGGGACCCAAGGCCAGCCAAAGGCAAGAGATTAGAGCCTTCTCAGGATTTCTTGAGCATGTACACAGCCCTTTACATATGTGTGGTTTTCTATACCCCCAGAATTATGTCAGAGCTCTTCAAAGCTCCCCATAGATATCTCATTGCCAAGAGCTTTCTTTTACATCTTTTGGCCAGCCTCTTGTTTTTCCCAATGGGTACTTCTCACCTCAGGCAGCTGTGATACTAAACAATAGCTATTTATTGATTGTTTCCAACAAACAACTCAGCAATAGAGCTTTTCCCACTGAGCAAGCTCTGATTTAGATCAAATAACAACAGCCCTGTGTATGAGGTTTTACCAGGGTACCAACAAACAAGTCAAATTGTGACAATTCTCTGGAGATGGAGCTTTAGGAAAAGCTCTTTACCCAGTCAGCCCCACCTAGTGGTTGCTTGCCTGCTGACTTTCACAGCAGCCATGGATCTGAAGAAAAGGAAATGGACATAGGGCAAGTTAACCACAAAGCTCACTGTCCTTGAGGAGAAGCAAGTTTTCTAGAATAAACTTTCCATGGACTGTTGCAGGTCTTAGTTTAGTTTCCAGAGTTCTGAAAAAGTTGATTTTAACAAGTTTTGCCAGTGTTCTTCTTGCCTTTATGGAGAAACAGATTCTCATAGGTCCTTTCTTCACCATTCCATAAGTCTCCTCAGTGACTAACTTTTAACAAATAAAATGTAGTGGCAGTATTGCAAGCCTTCCAAGCCTAGGTTGCAAAAGGCAACATAAAAACTGTCTGGCTCCGCTCTTGAGATGCCATCCCTTGAAATACAGAAACAATGCTTCAAGGAAGCCCAGGACACATAGCGAGGCTAAGTGTAGAAAATTTTATTATCAGCGCCCAGGGAGACCCCAGCCAGAGGCAACTAAAGCTATGTGTGTGAAAGGCCTTCAAGTTGTTTTCAGTCACCATCTGACAAAACTGTGTGAAAAATCCTGAGCAAAGACTTCCTAGCTGAACCTAATCAACTCTCAGAAACCTTAGTGATAATAGTAAAGAACTATTGCTTCATGTCACATAGTCACAGATTATTGACACAGATTTGGGATACTAGAGGTAGGATGCTATGGACCCAAATTTTAAATCGGTTGCAATGTCTTTGAGATTCAGCAGTGGAAAAATGCTGGAAGTACCTTGAGATGATTGATAGAATACTGAAGGGACTTGAAAAGGCTTTTGGTGAGCACCTAATAAAAAGTTAGAAAAATGTGATAGGAAATTAGAGAAAAGAAATCCGTTGTTATTTCCTGGCAGAAAGTTTAGCAACGTTGTTGCTTGTGGTAGCACAGAAAACAGAAAATTGCTTAATGAACTGGATATCTGGCTAAAGGGATTTCAGGCAAAGTGTTGAAAGTGATGGCGATTCCTCAAGGATCTAGAACTAGATGTACCATATGACCCAGCCATCCCATTACTGGATATATACCCAAAGGATTATAAATTATGCTGCTATAAAGACACATGCACATGTATGTTTATTGCGGCACTATTCACAATAGCAAAGACTTGGAATCAACCCAAATGTCCATCAGTGACAGACTGGATTAAGAAAATGTGGCACATATACACCATGGAATACTATGCAGCCATCAAAAAGGATGAGTTTGCATCCTTTGTAGGGACATGGATGCAGCTGGAAACCATCATTCTTAGCAAACTATCACAAGAACAGAAAACCAAACACCGCATGTTCTCACTCATAGGTGGGAACTGAACAATGAGATCACTTGGACTCAGGAAGGGGAACATCACACACCGGGGCCTATCATGGGGAGGGGGGAGGGGGGGGGGGGGGAGGGATTGCATTGGGAGTTATACTTGATGTAAATGACGAGTTGATGGGTGCAGCACACCAACAAGGCACAAGTATACATATGTAACAAACCTGCATGTTATGCACATGTACCCTACAACTTAAAGTATAATAATAATAAATAAATTAAAAAAAAAAAAAAAAGAAAGTGTCACTTGGCTTCTTCTACTTGCCTATAATAAAATGAAGAGAGAGATTAGCTAATGAACAGATGGTAGAATATAAAAGAGCCAAAATTTGCTGATTTCAAAATAAAACCGTTTCTCATTCCCAGATTCTCCGAATGGCAAACAATTTTCAAATTCAGAAATAGCTTCCAGGCAAAGATCAAATCCAGGGCACTGTTAGGAAAACACTGTCTAAAAATAAAGTAAAAAAAACTATGACTTATATAGTGTCTGTGTGTGTTTGTGTATGTGTGTGTGTGTGTGATTCTGTGTCTCAATATTGAGATCTTTATATCTATACACCTGTATGTATGTGTGTGTGTATATATATATTTTAATATTGCAGATGTTTAAATATTTTATGATGTCACATGTTTCCTTTATAGGTTCTGTTCTTTGTGTCTTGCTTCAATAAGCCTTTCCCACTTCAATAATATAATAACTTCCTGTATCTTTTCTTCTAGTGTTTTATTTTATTCTAACGTTTAAATCATTACTAATACCTCTAGAATCTATTATAAAAAATTCAGCAAGTATACAGATTTTTTTCAAATAACAAACCAACATATATTAAATAGTTTTATTTCTTCAACCAATTAAAATGTAAACTATGATTTTAGAAGAATCTGTATAGTCTCATGCACCAAAATATTTGTCTTAATTCATGGTTACTTGAAATTGTTTACTATTGTTACCCATGTATTTTATTGTAAGGCTTTAATCTTGGAAATCTTAAGAGAGAAACACTTTTAAGTTGAAAACTATAACCTACATTTTAGTAAATAAAAGGACATGAGTAAACAATATTTATACCCCATCTGCCCTCAAGTACTTATTGTGAGTAAAGGATTTAAGGAGAGTTAAGGACTTTAGGACAGTACAGAACTTTACTGTGAGTAAAAGACTTGAGGGTAGTTAGGGTATAAATATTTTTTGGAGATTTCTGAAGACATTGGGGCTGTAGAAAGCAGATGGGAGAAGAACATCACTTAGGCAGGCAAAAATAAAAAGGGATTTAAAAAAACAGTAATATCACCTGCTCAGAAATAAAATTAACTTCTAACAAAATTAATAAAGCCTTGGATTCAGGAATCTTCATGTATACAGCTTCCTTCCCAGGCCCTAGGATGGGCCCTAGCAATGAGCTCATATATTGTTTTTATAAAATTTGCCCTCCGTTTTGTACTCCCACTTTCCTTCACACTTCTCCCTGAGAGTAGGCATCATTGAAGCTATCTTGGCAAGTTGGGGATCCTGCTAAAGGAAAAGTTATTAAAGAATGTATTTAGTTCACATTTAATAGGGTGTGTTTATGTGTTCTGTAGTCACACTGGTGAATAGATGAGGTATTGCTAGTGTGTCTGGTGTTGGAATTGCTTCTAAAAATAGTCTGACTACCCCTGTGCTGACTCATCTGGCACTCATCAACATTTTGATACAAAGATATACGCCCAAAGAGGTAAGTGTTTATTTAAATAATGCAAAGTGATAAAATACATTATTTTCACTGCAATTGAAAAGGACATTTTGGAGCATTTCACTTAAAACAACTGAAATATACAGACTTCTTATTTGGCAGTAATTTCAAATTTATTTATTAAAAAATTGAGAGAAAAATTGGAAAAAACTAATAGTATATAAAACAAATGCAATACATATGAATAATATCAATAGAAAGTATTTAATAATAAAGTACCAAATTGTTAACAAAAAAATTTCAGATCATATCAATGTCTTTAAGCAAATATTTTAATTGCAGTTAATCAGCTCTAAGATTATTAATATTTTACAATCCAATTAATGAAGAATAATAAATTGTTTGAGCTCATTAGAGAAAGCCTGAAGTTTCTGGCTGACCTGACATGAATTACTGAAACCAATAAAGGCAGCATATAACTTGAAAGAAGGTATTAACAGTGGTGTACTGATACATGTTTAATAAGTGGCTCTCCAGGGAGAAAATAAGACTGGATTTGTAGTTTTTCCAGTGCTGTAAATAGTCCCACCATCACCAATTCAACCTACCGATATTATGTGACTGAACTAAAAACTCGGGAAGAGATGCACACAATCAGTTCTTCTGAGAACAACTGGTATAAGTGATTTCCACCCCATCAAATGCTATATTACAAGGAGAATATCAACTGTAAACTAGTTTATGAAGATTTTCCATTAATATTTGAGAGTGGTCAGTACCCAGAGAAATGAAGTTTTTTGAAATACTATAGTTCGCATATGAAAGATGTAAGATTTTCTCAATCTCACAATAATCCTAAATATACATATGATATAACATTGAGTTGTGAGGCCAAAAGAAACCTGTGTGTTATCAATACAAATTTAAAACAATTTACTAGAGGACATACTGAATTAAGCTTTCAATCTTTTCATAAATATATTAGAAAGTAATGGTCAAATGCAGCTAGCAAATACAAAGAAGAAAGAATATAAAGATGGATTAGGCAGTTAAAAAATTTTTAAAAGCTTGTGATGCAAATGATGTTTATTGGCTACTTATAATTTGCAATTTATTTTCTTTTGCATTCTAAACAAATATTTGCTTTGTCTCTAATTTTGTATTCATAATCTATTTCCTTTTTCTTTCTTTTTTGTTAATGAATGAATGAACAAAGTGAATGAATGAAAAGGCTGGACAGGTGTCTTAGTGAGTTTGGGCTGCCGTAACTAAGTACTATAGGCTGGTGGCTTATAAACAACAGAAATTTATTTCCCATAGTTCTGGAGGCTGGAAGTAGGAGATCAAAGTGGTATAGGTTCGGTTCTGGTGAGGATCCTCTTTCAGTTTGCAGACTGCCAACTTTACATTATATTTTCCTGTAGTAAAAAGAGGGCTATTCTCCGAGGTCTCTTTTTATAATGGTATTCACCTACTTATAAGAGTCTCACCTTTATAACCTAGTTATCTCCCAAAGCCCCACTTCCTAATACCATCACTTTGGGGATTAGAATTTCAACATATGAATTTTAGGAACACACAAACATTCAGTCTATAACAATAAGTGAAGCAAAACTTTTTAAAAAGCTTTCCAAAGTGCTTTATCAACTGGAATTAGTAGTTTCATAAATAAATAATCTATAATGTAATTACTAAAGTTGATTGCTAACTTTCAAAATTAAAAAAAATAATCTGTTTAATGGATAAAGGAGTCATCCATTAAAAGTACAAGATGAATTTAACCTGAAATAGAGTTGGCTGTTGTGATATGAATGATTAAATAATCTATATAGTTAGCTAAATATGTGCTTCATGCATTTCTGTAAACCTTGTAAACCACACAAACTACGGCTAAGTAAACTGGGCAAAGGAAGTAACAACACTGCTCTCATCAGTATGCCTTTTAAATGAATAGACAGGAATTTGGATCTAAAGCACAGGAAGGCTATGCATTCAATATGTGGGGGGCAAACTTCATACTCAGCACCCTAACCCCAGATCAGTGTTTCTCAAATTTGCAGACTGAACTAATCCCTTTTTAGAGAAAAGGGCTTTCAAAAACTGGTGTAGAGTCTTATGTTGATTCAAATTGTTTATTACATATCATATCTTTATTATAGCATTGCTTAAACGTTTATAATTATAAAACTACATTTCAATTACTTACCATATAAAACTAATTAATGGCTTATACATTTTGTACAAGTATGAAACCTAAACAAGTAAATTTAAAATGCATAAGGAAAAAAAAAAATAACCAAATTTTAGCGAGCATATTTGTGTGCCTCCTCTCCCTGATTTAATCCTTTCCTACTTTTTTCCAGCTTTCTGGAACAACGTCAAAAGTCATTCATTTGGGGGAAACTCATTCTCCACAAGCAAACTACAAAGGTAAGTGTACATGTTCAGTTCCCATATCCAAAGTTAAAAAAGGTTCCCAAAGAAAGAAGAAGAAGAATGTAGAAAATACCAGTCAAAAGCAAAATGTATTAGGGCTCTGGGCTAAGGAGTTAAAATTATCTGACTATATTTCTGTTCAAAAAATGTGCATTTCTGCATGTTTTCTTGTCACTAGATAAGAGACCATTGTGAATCCAGTGCATGAGAGACAGGCAGCATGACCACTCATTAGCCATGACAATAGGCACAATCCACTGGCTTGAAGAAAAGGCCAGCCATAACCATGGCTCTTTTATATTCATGATTCAATTCTAGGAATACTGTATACAGACAGTCAAATTGCTCACCTAGTCTCAAAAACATTGAGATTACAGCCCCCAGTGTGAAGTTACTAAGAAATGCAGATGAAAATGACTGTCATCAGTGGAGCCTTCACACTTCATTGAGAGTCCAAGTGGAACATGATCTATGAATCTCAGTATATTGTAAAGCACCCAGTGATGGTCCTCCATACAATGACTGAATGATCAACAATGCAGATGCTTCCTGTAGCAGGAGAGGGCATCCACGGTGTGTGCCACTCAGTTCATCAGACTCCAGTGCATGTTCCCCTTTGAGAACAAAGTCAGGTTTAGCCCATTGTGAAACATTTGAAAGATGATATCAAAAAAGAAAAGTAAATGCTATGTTGAACTAATAAACAGAACTGTTCTTTTCCAGCCTTTGCATGAAGACAGAGGATATCTGGAATTTGATTGTATTTCTCACACTGTCTAGCGCTAATTACAAGTAAGTAATCAATGAGGAAAGTACTTACAATCAATAAGTAAAGAACAGTGCAGGCCTTTCACATAAGGGTTGTGGAACCGGAGGGAGAAACCACAGAGGGAAACTGTTTCACAGCCAAAGCTGAATCAAGTTTAAACATTCATGCCTGTCTGCTTTCTAAGGGCTCCTAAAAAAGACTTCTCCCTGATCATTCCAAAAATTATTATTACAGGATATGCATTATTAGCATTAGCAAAGACAAGTTTGTCTTTTCTGTCTTGTGTATACACACCAAATGGCAGCATGCTGGAGCTGGCTAACACTGGCTTACAGAAGCTGATAGTGCACGTCTCTACCCATCTTTGTGTTCAGTAAATCACACTGATGTTTGAAACTGATGACAGAAAAAGTATTTCTACCAAATAAATCATCAAACACTACAAATCAGGGATTTCTCCTCAAAATCCTGACCTCCACCATGAGCAGGTTGTTAAATGTTTATTAACACCGCACCGCACCTCTGTAGTGTGTGTATTCATTGTGCTACTGATCACACAATGTGCCAAAAACAGGGTACAAAACTGTGAACCAGATAGAGATACTTCTGTCCTCATATATCTTAATGGTTTTAAAAAGTTGTTCTGCTTCATTCCTACCTTATCCTGTATCTCTACTTGTGAATGTTCTACCCATTCTTTAAGCCATCTCTATTTTACATGATATTAATGTCTCCCATAGCTATATATCTCATAGCAGACAAGTTTTATATATTTGTTGCAAGGTTTGCTTAGCATGATGTACACTGTGGATGGCAAGAGTAGAGAGGCAGGGAAACACTCAAAATGTTGGAATTGATTGAGAGGAATGCTTGTAATATTTCAATAGAATGGTGATGCTTCATGCATTTTTCCACAGGCTCTCCTCTTATATCTGCAGGGCTAGGGAAAGGAGTATAAATAGAAGATCCCAGTGTGGCCCTCCCTTTCCTCCCTCCTAATCTGCAACTGTGAAAGGCCTCATGCATGAATGGAGTAGGGTGGCCAACCCTCCCACTTCCTGTGGTATTAAGGGGTGTTGCAGGACCCAGGACTTGAATGTTAAAACTGGTACAGACCCGCACAAACCAGGATTGCTCAAGCTTTGGATTAAAGAAAGAAACTTATGTAGACAGGCCCTGACAGCAACACAGCATCTGCTGGTCAGAGAATTCTAGGGTTTTGGCAACATTAGACAGGTGGGAGATCAGACAAGTGGAAGTGAGTGTGTCGTGGCACATAAACTCCAGGTGTCTTCCTTTTGCCTCACAAACACCTCCCCCTGAGGCGCTATCATAGATTCAGGGCATTTAGTAGTATAAAAAAGATACTAACTTGTATATAAAGTCAAATATTTTAAAGTATGTTCAAGTTATTATGTGTTTTCTGCAGTATTGCAGTCTTCCTTTCCGATCTCCTTGCATACATTTTTTGGGCTTGTTTCAGTCTATTTACCATACCATAACCAGAGTGATAAAACCTATCCAAAGCTCTTTAATGACCTCGCATTAAAGATCAGGATCCCTAACTTGGTAAAATGGGCCCTGTATGATAGCATGACCCCTTTCTCTCTCTCATACGCGTGCGCGCGCGCGCGCACACACACACACACACACACACACACACACACACACTGGGGCTCATGTTATGTGACTCACCCTCTCACTCACAGTCACATTGGCCTAACTTTAAGTTCTTTAAAATGTTCCGTATTTCTGCCTGCTTCAGGTCTAGCATACATCAGACCCCATATGCCATGGTCACAACATGAAATGTCTTTCTGGATAAAGATTTTCCTGTCCATTTATGGTCTAAACGGTCTCAGGGCTTTTTTGCTTTTCCTTTTTGTTTTACCAATATGATATATGAGAGGTATCTAAATCTCAGTCTTGTAAGCTTGGGGACAAACGTCTCATCCCAATATTCAGCCATCACAGAAACTAGTTGAGAAAAAGGGGAAAGTAAAAGGAAGGAAGAAAAGGGAAGTGACCAAGCTTTCGGTCTCAGGGCTTACTTTGCTTTTCCTTTTTGGCACATTTTACACTTGGTAATATGATGATATATGAGAGGTATCTAAATCCTCTCCAAGGCTTGTAAGCTTGGGGGCAGCAACATAGTATTAGCTACTTTATCTCAATATTCAGGCATATAGTAAACAGAAACTAGTTGAGAAAAAGGGGAAAGTAAAAGGAAGGAAGAAAAGGGAAGTGACCAAGCTTTCTTAAAGGCGAGAAAGTTTTCTACATTGGGAGTTTTAATTGTCTTATCCTTAGTATTTTGTAAAAATCCACTCACTTTAAAGGCAGGAGTTATTTTTCTCCCTTAAAAGAAAAAGCATTGACAGAATATATTCACATTAGAGGGATTTTGTTACATGATGTAATGGATTTGCGAAACAACATTAAAAAAAAAAAAAAAAAAAAAAAGCTAGAAAAATGCAAGTAGGGTTTGTAAACTATTAATTTCTTTTCCTCTCTCTTCTCCTTTCCTACACTCAGATCCTTGTCATAATAGTTTTACAAACTCTGAGAAGAAAAAAAAAAAAGATTAAATTTACTCTCAAGAAAGGGCAAAAGATTACTAAAGCACAAACTGTTACTCTTTTATATAGTTTCAGCAGCTTTAACATTTGAAAATGCAAACAGCCTTAAGTTTAAAAAAAAATCTAGTTGGCATTTCAATTTTGTATGTATCATTTTGATAATAAAAATCATTTCTTTAGGCCAAACAAAGAAAAAACAAAGTTTCATGTTTATAAAACAACTGCCAAGCTACAGATTCAACACATATTTTCTCTTTATCCCTCTCTCTACTCTTCCTCTCATCTCTTCCTGAGTCTCATCAAAGCACTCATGCCAAGAAACCACTTTATCCAGGGAAGGTGGCCACATACTCCAAGAAACAGCAATTGATCTACAAATGCTGACAGTGAGATACAAGCTCTGGAGAATGAACTGGTCAAACTGGAAACAGTATGTTGAATAACTGGAAGGATTTTTCTTCTCGAATTCTAGGATTTTTTTTTTTTCTTTTTCTTTAGACAGGGTCTCACTCTGTCACCCAGGCTGGAGTGCAGTGGTGCGATCTCAGCTCACTGCAACTTCTGCCTCCAGGGCCCAGGCGATCCTCCCACCTCAGCCTCCTGAGTAGCTGGGACTACAAGAACTTGCCACCATGTCCAGCTATTTTTTTTTTTTTTTTTTTTGGTAGAGACGGAGTTTCACTATATTGCCCAGGGTGGTCGTGAACTGAGCTCAAGCCATCCTCCTGCCTGGAAATAACCTCTTTTATACTTAAGGCAAAGCTGAAAGCAAGAGCTCCTAGCCCAAGATGGCCAGCAGGAAGGAAGCTGCCGCTGCGTCGTTGAGGCGAGGCCCAATTCCTTGCCTGGCCGCCAGGGAGAGTAGACTCCACAGCTGCCTCTCTGCTCACCTCAATAGGCCAAGTCGCGCAGGCGCGGAGGTTCCAGGCGTCGCTGCGTCTCTAGTTGGGACGTCGCGAAAGAGAGTCGTCACATCTTCCTCAGGACTCTACGGTTCCCGCGCGGGACGACGGGCAACGTATATAAGATGCGCGCAGGCGCAGTTCAGGGAGCGCACTTTGACTTCGACGCAGTGAAGACGTTCCTGTGTTGCCATGGGCCGCCGTCCAGCTCGTTGTTACCGGTATTGTAAGAACAAGCCGTACCCAAAATCTCGTTTCTGCCGAGGGGTCCCTGATGCCAAGATCCGCATCTTTGACCTGGGTCGAAAGAAGGCAAAAGTGGATGAATTCCCACTCTGTGGCCACATGGTGTCTGATGAATATGAGCAGCTGTCTTCTGAAGCCCTGGAGGCCGCCCGTATTTGCGCCAACAAGTACATGGTGAAAAGTTGTGGCAGAGATGGCTTTCACATGCGAGTGCGGCTCCATCCCTTCCATGTCATCCGCATCAACAAGATGTTGTCCTGTGCTGGGGCTGACAGGCTCCAGACAGGTATGCGAGGTGCCTTTGGAAAACCCCAGGGTACTGTGGCCCGCGTCCACATTGGTCAAGTCATCATGTCCATCCGCACCAAGCTTCAGAACAAGGAGCATGTGATTGAAGCCTTGCGCAGGGCTAAGTTCAAGTTCCCTGGACGCCAGAAGATTCATATCTCCAAGAAGTGGGGCTTCACGAAGTTTAATGCTGACGAATTCGAAGACATGGTGGCCAAGAAGCGCCTCATCCCTGACGGTTGTGGAGTCAAGTACGTTCCCAGTCATGGCCCTTTGGACAAGTGGCGGGTTCTGCACTCATGAAGGCTTTGGCAGCACTGTCTCCTTGGGCCATGCCGGTCTGACTTATGCTTACTAATAAATTCTGTTTACTGACATAAATAACTACTTTTTAAATTTTAATATTTTTTAACTATCCAGTGTTTTAGAATATAGACTGCTAGATAATTTTTTTTTCAATTTATGCCATTTTAATGGCAAATGTTATCTTCCTTCAGTAAAACTATACAATTTATAGAGAAAGCTATTACTGTTTTAATCAAACACTTTAGGAGAGTATAGAGCAATATGTTGAAAGTTTTGTTTGTAGTAAAGTCATAAGTTATGCAGCTATCATTTCTTGAATAAAAAATAGATTTGAGTGAAAAAATTTATTGTTTATAGAATACAAACTAAACAGTAGCGATGAAAATAATAGTAGGCATTCGTGATATTTCAACCGCATCCCCTGTGGAAGTAATTTATTTCTAAACTTGGTTGCCTTATGTTTTCCTATAAATTTCTGTACATTGTTTTTAGAATTACCTTACACCTCTGATTATCAGCCTTAGGACAATTGAGTATCACTGAAACACGCTTTTCCAGATGAACTTTACATTGTTTCACAGTCAAGAGATAACAGTCTAATCTTTTTTTCATCATAGAAAAGTCATAGGTGACAACAGAGTTCATATTGCTTGTATCTGGGCTCCAGTAGAACCAAAAGAAGAGAGAAAATGACACTAAATCAGCTATCTGTACTCGATAAGGACCCTAGAGAGAGTTTGCAATTGTAGGTGCTTGTCCTGTATTAGAGTTACATTGATCACACAAGTGCTTTTTGTTTTATTTTTGAAACTACGTAAGCTAAAATTCCTGAGTTTGTACTGCATTAAAAAAATTCCTGTTCTTTACAATTGACTTAGCCTTTTCAATCTCAATCCTGCTAACAGTGCCTTCGGTGTTTTTATACTAATGGTTCTTTTTCAAAGTCAACACGTTTAATGAAAACAACAAAAGAAATACTAAATAGTATAGAAACACTACTATTTAATTTTCTTTTATTTAAAAAATTGCTTTGTCAGTCTTAACATGTTGTATCTGGCTGGATATTTCTTTCAGGCCCTTGCTATATTTCCTATTTGTATATATTTAAGCTATGTTCCTATTTTAAGACTTTTTTATGTTTGCATTTTGCCACACTTTCAAAAACGAAAATTCAACCTCAGTAATAATAATCAAAAGGGAAAGGCAATACAAAACACGATAAAATAAGCAACCCCTTAGCTTCTAGTACAACCATGGCCCAGCTTTGAAAATGTTTTCCATCTTCATTATTTCCCTTTCTCTTTGGTCTTAAACCTCTCAAAGCATGTTGACCTTCAAACTTGGAACTCTGCACTCACTAAATATACAGGGAGAGAGGTAAGTATAGGCTCATGAACTTCTTTGCCCTAAGGGATTGGTAACAGTAATTTTTCATGCATATAGATATGGGAGTAAAGAGAAAATGAAAGATTAAAAATTAATACTTTAAAACCTGGCAGGTAGCTGTCAATTTTTTATTTGAATTTTTCCACAGTTTCACATTATAAGGATTATATATAAATTCTTTTTTAAAATGTCGACATGCAAGCACTTTTACTTGTTTTTGTTAAAAATCCTTCCTACTAATTTTCCCCAAGCCATAATTTTGTTTTTTCAGCATTTTCTTATTTTAGGGTCATTCTAATTATTATTTTTAAAAATGGTAGGGCAACTGGGCTGAAGGGTAGTTTCATTATAATTTTGCAGAGTTCGTTATTTTAAAATTTCTGTTCAAAATGGAAAATTGCATTTGGGAACATATTTATGTCCATTTACTGCTGCAATAAAATGAACTGTTTGCTCATTTGAAATAAAAAAATACAAGCGAGTTAATGAAATTCAAGCAAATACTGCCCAATGAAACTTTTTGATTTAATTGATTAAATATATAGGTTTTAATGGAAAATACTGACTGAATAAGAAGATGAAGAAAACTTCAGTAGGACTATGTACTGTATCAATTTAGTTTTGAAAAGCGTATTTCATAAATGATTGTTATATAATCCATCATTTCTACTCCCTCAAAATATACAACTGTATTAAGCATATTTAGCTTGAAAAATCTTTAATTTTTATAAAAATATACATTAGCTCTTCTGTGAATTGGCTGTCACTAACATTGGCAAGCATTTTACTTCTGCTTTAGCAGCCTTGTACTGCCTACCCTTACATAATTTAAGTAGAGCTTTCTGGTTCTCAGAATGTTACTACTGACCTAAGGATTGAGCTAAGACATCATTTCACCTCATTCATCTTCCTGGCTTTATATTAATGCCCTTTTGTTTTTGCTTTTGTTTGTATTTCAGTGTAATGACCTCATTTTCATAAAAATACCTATATATTCTTTTTTAACAGCAAATTAGGTGAAAAATAGTAAAGTCAAAATAAATTATACTTGCAATAATAATTCAAAATGAGGTTATTGTCACTAAACAATCTATAAGAAGAAAAGCTGGTGTCAGGATGATTGGATTTGAATCTCAGCCTTTTTACTTTCTTGGGCAAATTACTAAGTTTAGCCGTTCTTAGTCATTTTGCCTTCTATAAAATGAGATGAAGACACTTTAGTTATAGGGTTGATTTTGGGATTAAATGAGATAATGCATTGAGAAATTGATTTTTATTATCATTATGATTATTTATTTTTTTGAGACAGGGTCACCCAGGCTAGAGTGCAGTGGCGTGATCATGGCTCACTGTAGCCCTGACCTTCCCAGGCTTTGGTGATCCTCCCATCTCAGCATCCCAAGTTGTTGGACCTGCAGGCATGCACCACCATGCTCAGCTAATGTTTTTGTATTTTTTGTAGAAGTGGGATTTTTTCATGATGCCCAGGTTGGTCTCAAACTCCTGGGCTCAAGCAATCTGCCCACCTCTGCCTCCCAAAGTGCTAAGATTATAGGCATGAGCCACTGTACCTGGTGGAGAAATGGAACACTATTGTGCTTTGCACATATTAATTATACAAAATTGATATTCAGTTAATATTGATGTTATTACATTTGCTCTTGCTTCACCCCTCAGCTACTAATTTTTGGTGCTTGTATTACTATTTTTTCTTGATTTATAACCTTAATATTCTGTCTTGCAATCATTGCTTCTAGTTATATACTCTTAGTTCTGGATTTAAATGGATTCAATATTCTGTTTCAAGTTTTTTTTTCTTTTTAATCTTTAGTTCTGTAATTCCCAGTTTCATGTCATTGTGTTTTGTCATCTCTTTGTGAAATTCTTCTGAAAAAATGTATGCTTTACTGATTATCCTCTACATATGACTCACTTATGGGGATTAGCTTACTCTTCTGTCCCCCAACTGGATTTCTTATCTACTTTAGCCACTTGTTAAATTCAATATTATTTTTCTTTTTTTTTCATTTTTATTTTCCAAAGAATGATTATATGGCTATTATGTCATTATTTTTATACGGCTTGTATGTCATGCAGAGTATTCTGCTCATTCTATTTAATCAGAAAGGTTGTGGGTGCATTTCTGTTGTCACTGTTTCACAAAACTTTTGACCTTTTTTTGTTCATCTAGACTTCTCATTGGGTGTTTCTTTCCATGGCCTTGGGATGAGAGGATGGGGAAAAGAGAGAACTTGAAGGTTTAAGTATACCCTTTGATGCTGGCTAGATTCCACTTCTTCTGAGATCCATTAAATATCCTACACCAAAGCACACTCCAGTCAGCCAGGTACACAGTCCACTCTCCAGCTGTGACATATTCACATTTGGCCTGCTATTATTCGGTGCACAACCCTGGAAAATGTCAAAGCCAATTGCTGTGCATCTTTGGTGTTGGTGTGACCTCCACTTGTCAATGGATTTTTCTACAATTTTTGCTTGTGTAAGTCTATGTTAAGTACATTTCTCTACATATTAAGGCATCATTGAAACATATTTTTTTAAATTCGTTTCTTTTCAGAAATTTTATATTTTAAGAGGTTGGACAGTTCTGAAAAGGTACATGCTATAAATGATTGTTATGTAACTCATGATTTCCTCCAATCCCTCAAAATATGGAATTACACTAAATGTATTCAGCCAGAAATCTTTAATTTAAGAAAGCAAAATCTGGTTCTGACTTACCACATGAAAATACTGCCTTCATTTTTATATCTCCTTCTAAATTTATGATATACATAACTATTTCCTTGTCTGCCTTTGGCTATATTTATTTTATCACATTTTATTCATTTCATTAGGTATTGGGGAAAGAAATCATCTGATCATGTTTTTCCTCAGGTTATTACCCAGAATAGTTTTTAATGTCGGACTAAAGAATGATCTACCTTTGGAGACTTTAATATTTCAGACAACTCATGTAAAAACTCTACATTTCCACATTTGTAACAACTTCCAGTTATTTTTTATTGTTGTGGCTCTCAAATAATTATATCTAAAATACTTTGAGTATCAAAATGATAAACTGTAAATATCAGTTCCAAAAAGATCATCTTTGTGTTTGTGTCCATACAGAATCTTAACAACTCTCAATATGTTATAAATAATAAGCTAATTAATTAGTTTTATATGTGTATATAAATAGACAAGAGTTACTGATTAAGATATATTTTTGTGCTTCACATATTTAAAGAACAGGACCATATGTACAGTAGAAAATGTATTTTGAGGACCATATTATTAGACACTTCAAGGGTCCTATTCATGAAATTTCCTTTTGTACTAAGTTGACTGGTCACTGATAAATAGAAATATATGAGGTTGAGGAAGAGGACAGAATGTTTTGGGCAAATGGAGTCTTCTCAAAGGTGTAACTGTCCCATCTGCTCTCAGAGAGGAAGAGGACATTGCAATGACAGGAAATGGTGTTTTATTTTGCCCAAATGTTACATCACTAAACTGAGACTTCATGGTGATGGTAAAGACAGAAGAGATGGTGGAACTGATAATAGAGATTGTCAGGAAACAGCCCTTATATTCAGTCTCTGACATAATAAGGATAAGACTTACATTTCCTGTTAGTGTGGGGCCATTATAGTGTTTTAAATATAAGCAACATTGTATGTTCTGTGCCCTATACTTCAAAAGCATTGTTTATTGGGAGGGGGCAATATGGCAGCAAGAGGCTGTATGGGGGACTTTCTCTATGGTTGCAGCTGCAGGCAGCAAGAAAAGAGCCACTGTGCCTTAGCCAGATTTCCTTTGAGGGAATTGGATAGGGAGAGAAACTCCAGTATCCTCTAAAAAACTGACAAATAGACCCTATAAAAGACTCGGCACTTGGCCATGAAATATATGAAGAACCAAAGGCATGTGTCTTTACAGTAGAATGATTTATAATCCTTTGGGTATATACTCAGTAATGGGATTGCTGGATTAAATGGTATTTCTGGTTCTAGATCCTTGAGGACTCACCACACTGTCTTTCACAATGGTTGAACTAATTTACACTCCCATCAGCAGTGTGAAAGCATTCCTATTTCTCCACATCCTCTTCAGCATCTGTTGTTTCCTGACTTTTTAATGATCGCCAGCATTTGGCCACTAAATATATGGAGAAACAAGAGTAGTATAAAGAAAACCACCAACAGCTGAAAGGGAACCTGTCTCTCATGACTTGAAGTCATTTAACAAAGAGAATATTGTCTATGTTTACATTCTGTTGTCAATAATCTAAACCAAGGGATGGGGGAGAAAAAGAGGAATAAGAGAGCATATAATTTCCTTTTTCCTGATCTAAGTAGCTGAAACTGCTAGTCTAGGTTACACTAATGGAACAGGTGAGAGATTTAAAAAGGATAAATAACAATTTTCATAATTGGCAGTGATTGAAAAGTTTTGGAAAGAACCTCAGATATCATTAAGGAAATGCCTTAAATATAAGCAAACTTTAAATTATCGTCACTGAAACCTATGTTCATGTGGCTGTAGTCAAATTTTATCTCTCAGCTACTTACCTACCTGTATCTTGTGTAAGTCTACCTACCTATAGATCTCCCAAATTTCCCATAAAAAATGCCTATCAGTCTTATCTTCCATCTACTTAATAGGAATTTGATTTATACGTACAATGGACTGCCTCAATTTATGCCAATACTCTGCAATTGTAAGCCGTCCATTTTTGAAACAAAATGCCAAAAATGACATTAATAAAAATGCCATTTTCACAGTTATATATATACATTTTTCAAATGATAATTTTAAGTTGTCAAAATATAACAGTCTACAAGGTCAAAACCACCTTATCTAAAAGCAAGGCTGAGATTTTATGAAGTTTTATTCATAAGTACAGTTCATGACATATTTGTAGCAAATGCCATTAGGATTTATTGACAGAACTAGTGAATTTGAAGTCCATGGACCCCTGAACTTGAGAAAATATTTTATTACATAACTGATTTGAAAAAGCCTATGTCTTAAGATCCAGTAATAACACTATAGATATCTATTGTCGAAAAGCTCTGTTATATGAACCAGAAGATATATGCAAAGGGCCTTCATAGCATTGTTCATAGTAGCGAACACTTTTTATCCTTAATTTACATAAAGAAGACAATGAATATATCTATTGTGGTATATTAGCTATGGGAGCTACTATGCTCACTGAGAATCAGTGAATGACATCTACAGCTAAAACATGGATAATTCTCAGAAGATATTGAATGAAAAAAAGAAAATAAGACTCTAAATAATAGTATGTCATTTTTTTAAAGCTCAAAATGCAACAAAACCAGAGGTAATACTGTGTTATGTGTAAATAAATATATGATAGATCTAGTTTTTAAAGGTAATGCTAACTGAAAATTTAGGATAGTAGTTGCATGGGTGGGGCATAACATGGCAGGGGAGGAACAGGGATAATCTATGGAGGGTACTTTATAATAATATTTTATCTTTTAAAGCAAGTCCTTCCAGGTCATTATTCATCAGTATGTCTGGGCTATTCTTGGAATTTTTCCCTTCCAATGATTCTAAATTTGAAAATCAGCTTGTGGGATTACCATAGTCAGTTGCCTTGAAAAACTTATTAAAGTAAATTTATAAAGTTAAAAATATATTACTTTATATTTTATAATTGATAATTTTATTTTGGAGGTCTTGGGAGATGTAAGTTTATTATTTGTTGTTTATACTTTTATTCCTATTTCATAGTAGTTTGTTTTGTTTTGTTTTTGTGGGCCTATACTATGCTTAACTTATCCTCTTGTACACCAAGATCTGTATTGGGTACTTTTTGCTCGTGTTTCTTTCCTCTTTCTTTAATTCACACACTTTTGCCACCAGAGAAAATTTGTAGTTGATTCTGCCTGTTCCTTAGGATGCTACCATCCTGAAACCAATTTCTCTTGTCATGAGAGATAAAAAATGTGTGGTTCCCAGGTTGAGCTTTCTGACTTTGCTGTGCCCTCAGGTTTTGTATTTGTGTGTCCCTGATAAATCCACCACCTTACGTATACTAACAATTCACAGCTCTCTGCTCCAGTTCCCATTTGTTTGTTTGCTTCTGGCTTAAGTCTTTGAAGATTTATTTATTTTCTAGTGAACCTAGAAATGTATTAAAAGGTAAGACCGTAGGCAAAATCTAGTTATATCTAGATGGGTGGATCACTTACAGTACATAGTCTTCCATACTGCTAAGTGGAAGTTTTGTGATATATTTTAATTTCATCTCTGTTTCTTGAAAAATACCGTGATATCTATACCCTGGAATCATATTAATGTACACAGATTCATACATAGTATAGTCTTTATAATTTTATTGCCTACTGCAAAAATTTAGATCCAAAATACTTTGTACAAAGTGGTGGATTTTTATTGCCTTATCTTACTTATGTAAGGAAATATGTTTTTCAAAATTCTCTTCTCCGTAGGGTGCTTAATCACTATAGAAATTGACATGAAATTTGGAAGGCAGAAATGAAGCAACAATTATAAAATTGGTGCAGGGCCCCAGGCATCATTATGATTCAGAAATGTTGTGTTTGATTTGTTGGTTCACTTAATTGAAGGATGCCAGCTATGTCAGTTCCTCCAGCCCTTGCTACATCGTGCCCTTCACCTCTCTGAAACCCAGGCCAGCCATAAGTGCGTCTTTGTGCCGAGTGGCACAGACTTCTATTCACAGACATTGTTGGAGTTAGAGGCACTGACCTGGATTTTAGATTGTCTTCATGGGTTTCAATTTATCCTTGTGAGTTCCATTTGTCCTGTGAGATACTGAGATACTGTTTGTCTATACTTACCTTTACTTTGCTTTTTTTTTTTTTCCTCCAAATTGTCTGCCTTACTTGCTTGTAGCAATTTTGTGCTCACCACCAGAAAAGAGGCAATCAGATTCAGGAAATTTCATTGTCCCTGCTTGGTGACTGTGTTAGTCTGTTCTCACACTGCTCTAACGAAATACCTGAGATTGGGTAATTTATGATGAAAAGAGGTTTAATTGACTCACAGTTCTGCAGCCTGTACAGGAAGCATAGCAACAACTGCTAGTGGGGAAGCCTCAGGAAACTCACGATCATGGTGGAAGGCGAAATGGGAGCAGGTGTCTTTCATCGCAGGAACAGAACCAAGAGGGGGTGGGGGAGAAGATACCACATATTTTAAAACAACCAGATCTCATGAGTACTCATGCACTATGGCAACACAGTATGAAGGGGAAAATCTGCCCCCATGATCTAATTACCTCCTCCCAAGCCCCACCTCCAACATTGGGGATCAATGTGAAATTTGGGCAAGGACACAGATACAAACTATATTAGTGACTTAGGTGACTTTTATCTGATCACACTGTCTCCTTCAGGACTGTTATTTTCCCAGCCTTTCTCACTATTATGCAAAGTCTAACACCTATAATAAATCTCTTATTCTATATTACGCTTAAATCTTCTTCCTTGAGCAAACTAACTGCTATGGCCGTTACGATCATTAAAATCAGGAAAAGATCAAAACTTGGTTCGATGTAGCTATTGAAAAGAGCAAATATATTGGAATATACAGACTTCTGTTTAGATCCTCATTCTGCCCACTACTTCTCCTTTCATCTTGAGCAGTTTATTGAACCTTTCAGGGCCTTAGCTTCATAAACTTCCCATCTGTAAAATAAAGTGGTATTTATGAGAATATGCACTTAGCACAGCTTCTGGGACATAGTACACTCTGAATAATGTTGCCTATTATTATTGTCCTTTCTTATTAAATATTAGAACTTAAAGGAATTCACTATGTATTAGTTAAACTAGTTTATATCATTACTCTGGTTATGAAATTAAAGTGGCACCCATTTTGATTGCAGAATCTCCAAATCCCTTGATGTTATCTTTAAAATTCATGTTTAAAGTGTACATTGTATTTATTTTTTTCTCAGTAAATCTGATAGTGATGTAGTATTTGAATATAAGTGTGAAAGGTATGTAATAGCCATCATATCCAGTATTGCCTGGCATATTCATTCTGATTCTGTACTGAAGACACAAAAAATTTATGTGGAATAACTATTGTAGCTTAGGCAATTCTGCCATATTTTAACTTTTTTGTTGTTATACTTTGTTCTGGGATACATATGCAGAATGTCCAGGTTTGTTACATAGGTATACACGTGCCACGGTGGTTTGCTGCACCCATCAACCACATTAAGCATTTCTCCTAATGCTATCCCTCCCCTAGTGCCCCACCCCCTGACAGACCCCAGTGTGTGATGTTCCCCTCCCTGTGTCCATCTGTTCTCATTGGTCAGCTCCCTTTTATGAGTGAGAACATGTGGTGTTTGGTTTTCTGTTCCTGCATTAGTTTGCTGAGAATGATGGTTTCCAGCTATATCCATGTCCCTGCAAAGGTCATGAACTCATCCTTTTTTATAGCCGCATAGTATTCCATAGTGTATATGTGCCACATTTTCTGTACCCAGTCTAACATTGATGGGCATTTGGGTTGGTTCCAAGTCTTTGCTATTGTGAATATTGCTGCGATAAACATGTGTGCATGTGTCTTTATAGTAAAATGATTTATAATCCTTTGGGTCTATACTCAGTAATGGGATTGCTGGGTCAATGGTATTTCTGGTTCTAGATCCTTGAGGAATCACCACACTGTCTTCCACAATGGTTGAACTAATTTACACTCCCACCAACAGCGTGAATGCATTCCTATTTCTCCACATCCTCTTCAGCATCTGTCATTTCCTGACTTTTTAATGATTGTCATTCTAACTGGTGTGAGATGATATCTTATTTAAAGTATATGTTAATATATTTTAAGGCATTTAATCATAATTTTAATTCCACAAGTGATGATGTGTGTGTTATGAAAAATAATATTATAAAGTAATGATTTTTATAGCAGTATAAAAATACCAAGATAATTCATTATTTCCAACTTACAAGCTATAGCAGGATATTGATATATATTATATTAGATTGAATGAACCATGAAAAGCTATGATTAAGTTGGAGAAAGCATTTCAATTTGTCTTCATGTATTTTAAGAGGTTTATAAAATGAAAGAATGGGCTGTATAAACACAGTGATTTAAAAAACACTGAACTGCAACTGTAAGATCATAAGGAATGTGACCTAGGCATTGTCTTTAATTTGGACTTAACCCTACCAATGCATCAAATTCTCACATAATTGCAAAGTCTTCATGCTAGATTCTGATTTGTAAGATTTTTTTCTCTCTCTCCCTCACCCCACTCACACATACACACACACATACATACACATATGTGTGTATACGTTTTTTACATACACATATATTTGAGATGGTCAGTAACTCAGTAGTCTAGCAAATTTGGAAGTTTCATATTCAATCCAGTCTAATCACAGGCTAATCAACTAAGGGTAGAAGAAAGGAAAAATCACTCTGGAATGAAACATTTTAAATATCAACTATTTGTCCAAAAATATATTATATTTAAATAAGCATAATATTTTGAACTTTGAGAATAATAATTAGTATACTGATCAGATGTTAATATATAAGAAGGAATTAGAAATTATGTGTAGAATTCCTAGTTAAGCTTGCTCTTTGCAAATTACAATAATGCTCCTAAATGCTCTTAAAACAAAAGGTAGTCTGAGTAATGTAATAAGGCTCATTATTACCAACCTCAAATTAATCCATTATTCATGTAAATATGGAGTAGCTGTGTGAAAGGTAAATAGTATTCTTTCTTAATACAGATGTACTTTTAGATAAAATATATTCAATTTATTAGGTTAATCTGAATATTAAATACTTTTATTGGGATGTGGCAGACTGAGACAGAACTGAACCTAGAAATGGAACCCCTGGAATGAAGTTCCAATTTCATCTGAAAGGTAGAACATTCTAACAAAAATGTGGACACAGGTAACAATTGGCAAAACTGTCATTACAATTGGTGCAATTTCAAGAAGTCTTAGGCATCTTTACAAGCTGGTATGGAAATGTTATGGAAATTCCAGTCCCAACAAGGTTGGTAATATCAGTGCAAGAAAAAAATCTCAATAACTATTAGGATAAAAGTCATAAGAATTGGATTTAGCCACAGGATTTTAGTTTCAGATAGAAGTATTATCAAGACTAACAAAATACTCTCAGGTCTGTAAAAGGGAAAATAGGCTTGTTATTAATACAGTGATTGGTCAACTTGTCAGAATTGGGATAAAAGATCAAAATGTGGTTCATAATTATGGTATGTATAACTGTTTTTAAACTTGAGTAAAAGTGGTCCCTTTATTACTCCATGTGATTTAGAGGATTCCATACATTGCATAGGTTTCTTGGTACACAAGTGCAAGAATCTCTTAATCTCTTTAGGGAAAACATCAATGAATAGAATTGTAGGTGGTAGAATACTTCAATTTTGCCAAATAACACTAAATCCTTTTCAAAAAAACCATGTGAATTTATTCTTCTACCAGCAATGTATGAGATTCCCATTCCCAAATATTTCCCATAACTTTTTTTGACTTTTTATGCTTTTAAACAATTTTATAATGTTGAAATTATATCTAAATGTGATTTTAATTTTCATTTTTCTGAGGAGCTTTTACAGGTTTTTAAATGTGATTTGGCCATTCATTTTTCTTCTTTTGTGAAACAACATATTCTGTCTTTTGGAAATATTCTGCATGGCTGTTTTCATTTTGCCTTTGAATTTAGAGTTTTTCTGGATATTAGACCTTTATGAAATATGTTTTATATGTTCCTTATGTCTTCTGCTTATCTGTCATTTATCTTTTCAACTTCTTTATGGTGTTTGGATAAGCTGAAATGAAGCTTACTGTATTTATATATATAAATTATTTCCTTTATTGTTTGTATTTTTAAAAAATTTTCTTTAAGATAATTCCTCTATTGTTTTTGCCGTTTATATTTTCTTTAAATGTCTTTTTCTGGAGAAGAACTAGGGTGGCCAATAGACACAGCAAGGAAGTGTATCTCCCACCCAGAGACGAGACCATCAAGAAGACCGGCACACTCTGAGCAGATCTTAGAAAGGAAGACACTGAGAATGGGTGGAGGGTGAACATAGATCCTAGGCTGAAGTGGGAAGAAGCTGGGAACCCTGCACAGGGATGCTGAGCACCAGGACTTGTTTCTGGCCCACAGTGGCTCTTGGCGAGTTAAATAGGTGAGGGGTGGCCTACTCTTGCCACAGACCTCCAGAATTCTAGCTTCAAGAGACTCCACAACCCCCATGGACACTTGTGCCATCTTAGAGAGGTGGCAGGGACAGGACTCCAGACTGTGCTGAGCAAAGGTTTGGCATGGGAACAGCTGCATTGGAGCATGGCCAGGGATGCCCAGCCTCAAGGTTCACGACACAGCTCTAGGTGGCTTTGGCTTTTGTTGACTGTCAGACCTGGACAGATCAGGGCAATCTTGCCTGTGGGAAAAAGCCAGTCTGATCTGAGTGCACCTCTGTCTACCAGCCTCTCCTGGGGTTCCTGCCTGGCCAAGTCTGCTTGGAGCACAGCCCTGGATGCCCAAATGGGGTACTTCCTGGCAGCAGCCACCATAGGTCATTTGCAGGTAGGTCCTGCCTAACTGTTGGAGAGCTTCTGCTGATGGTACCCCACAACATGCACCCACACATAGCTTCCCACATCATTTTACTGGCAGGCACCCACGCACAGACTCTCAACCCTGCTTTGCCATTGCATGAGCAGACCTCAATGCCCCACCTCCAGCAGTGTACTTGTGCATGCATGGACTTCACTGTAGTCACCCCACTCCTGCCAGTACACACTGCAGATGCCACTGTCACTGCTCTGACAAAGTGCTTTTGCAGGCAATGCCCATTGGAGTGTTGTTGCCAGCACACCAGGAATACATAGGTTCCTCAAATGTAGCAGGTGCTTAACTTTGAGGTGCCAGAGAACAAAGCTTTGGGCCTGGTCTCAGCCCTCCAGGGATAGAGTGCAAAGCCCAGGAGTGCTGAGCTGAGTCTTGGCCCCCTAAAGTCATTCAGAAACAAAGCCAGGTTACTGAATCAACTTATGCTACAGTCAAACCCTCAACAACAGAAAAAGAAAATAAAAGTAAAAAGTCTCATCGAAAGGAGAGCAAGTTCAAAGATTATAAGGAACATTAGCCCACACAGATGAGAAAGAAACAATGCAAATCTCTGGCAATTCAAAAACCAGTGTGTCTTCTTACCTCCAAGTGACTGCACTAACTCCCCTGCAATGATTCTTAATGGGCTCAAATGGCTGAAATGACAGACATAGAATTAAGAATCTGGATGGCAACAAAGATCATTGAGATTCAAGAGGTAGTTGAAACCCAATCCAAAGAATCTAAGGAATCTAGTAAAACAAATCCGGTAAAATGATACAAGGGCTGAAAGGTGAAAAAGTCACTTTAAGAAAGAACCAAACTGATCTGATAGAGCTGAAAAATTCACACTAAGAATTTCATAATACAATCAGAAGTATTAACAGAAGAATAGACCAAGCTGAGAAAAGAACTTCAGAGTATGAAGACCAGTTCTTTGTGTTAATTCAGTCAGATAAAAAAAAATTAATTAAAAAAACTCTGAGAAATATGGAATTAGGTAAAGAGATCAAACCTACAACTTATTGGCATCCTTGAATGAGAAGGAAAGAGAAAAAGCAATTTGGAAAACATCTTTGAGGATACTTTACATAAAATATCCCAAACATCTCAAAAGATGTCAACACTCAAATTTGGGAAACGCAAAGAACCCCTGTGAGATACTATATAAGATGACTATCCCCAAGACACGTAGTCATCAGATATTCCAAGGTCAATGCAAAAGACAAAATATTAAAGGCAGCTAGAGAGAAACAGTGGGTCACCTACAAAGGGAAGCACATCAGGCTAACAGCACACCTTTCCGCAGAAACCCTACAAGCCAGAAGAGATTGAGGGCCTACGTTCAGCTTTCTTAAAGAACAAATTCCAAGTAAGAATTTCATATCCAGCCAAACTAAGCTTCATAAGTGAAGGAAAAATAAAATCTTTTTCAGACAAGCAGATACTAAGGGAATTGTTACCACCAGGTCTGCCCTCAGGAGGTACTTAAGGGAGTGCTAAAACACCAAAAGCCTATTACCAGCCACCACAAAACACATTTAAGTATATAGACCATTGACATTATAAAGAAATTCCTGCATAACATCCAGCTAACAACAAAATGACAAAAATCATATCTGCACAAATCAATATAAACCTTGAATATAAATGGGTTAAATGCCCCAGCTGAAAGGCAGAGTGGCAAGTACGATAAAAAAATAAATAAGTAAACCAACTGTGTGCTATCTTGAAGAGACCCATCTCACATGCAATGACATCCATAATTTCAGAGTACAGGAATGTTGAAAAATCTACCAAGCAACTGGAAAACATAAAAAGAGCAGGTATTGCTATTCTTATTTCAGACAAAACAAGTAGGATAAAAAATAAATAAATAAACCAACTATGTGCTATATTGAAGAGACCCATCTCACATGCAATGACATCCGTAAGTTCAGAGTAAAGGGATGTTGAAAAATCTACCAAGCAAATGAAAAACAAAAAAAAAAAAAGCAGGTATTGCCATTCTTATTTCAGACAAAGCAGACTTCAAACCTAGAACAATCAAAAAGGATAAAGATGAGAGGCCAAGGTGGGAGGATCGTTTGAGGTGGGAATTTGAGACAAGCCTGGGCAACAAAGCAAGACACTGCCTCTATTTAAAAAAATAAAGAAAGAAAAAGAAAAGAAAAGAAAATTAGTCAGGTGTTGTGGTGTATGCCTGTAGTCCCATCTACTTGGAAGGCTGAGTTGGAGGATCATTTGAGCCTGGGAGGTCAAGGTTGCAGTGAGCCATAATCACTCCACTACACTCCAGCCTGGGCAACAGAATTTAGACCCTGTCTCAAAAAAAAAAAAAAAAGAAAAGAAAAGAAAAAGAAAAAAGGAAAACAAACAAAGAAGGGCATTGTGTAATGATAAGAGTTCAATTCAACAAGATGACTTAAATATTCTACATACACACACCCACACCTAACACTGGAGCACTCAGCTTCATAAAACAAGTTGTTAGACACCTACAAAGAGACTTAGATGACCACACAACAGTAATGAGAGACTTAATACTCCACTGACAGTCTTAGATGATCATTAAAGCAGAAAACTAACAAAGATATTCAGGATCTAACCTCAATACTTGACTAAATGGACTTAACAGACATCTACAGAGCACTCCATTTAACAACAACAGAATATGCATTCTTCTCATCTGCACATGGCACATATGCCAAATTCACCACATACTCAGCTTTAAGACAATCTAAACAAATATTAAAACAAACAAATCATACCAACCACACTCCCAGACCACAGTGCAATAAAAGTAGAAATCAATACTAAGAAGATCTCTCAGACTATACAATTACATGAAAATTAACCTAATACAGAATGACAATTTTGGGTAAACAGATTAAGGCAGAAATCAAGAAATTATTTGAAACTAATGAAAACAGAAGTACAACATACCAGAATCTTTGGGAAATATCTAAAGCAGTGTTAACAGGAAACTTTGTAGTACCAACACCTACATAAAAAAGTAAGATACCAAATTAACAACCTAACTTCATACATAGAGGAAACAGAATAACAAGAGCCAACCAAATCCAAGTCTAGCAGAAGAAAATAAATAATAAAAATCGAGTTAAAATGAATGAAATTGAGACATGAAAAACCATATGAAAGAGCAGTGAAACCAAAAGTTGGTTCTATGAAAGAATAAGATTGATAGGCCACCAGCTAGATTAATAAAGAAAAAAAGAGAGAAGATTCAAATAAGCACAATCAGAAATGACAAAGGGGACATTACCTCCGATCCTACAGAACTACAAAAAAAAAAAAAAAAAAAAACTCCTCAAAGACTATTATGAACATCTCTATGCACATAAACTAGCAAACGTAGAAGAAAGAGATAAATTCCTGGAAACATACACTTCCCAAGATTGAACCAGAAAGAAATTAAAACCCTGAACAAACCAATAACAAATTTGGAAATTTAATCAGTAAGAAAGTCTACCAACCAGAAAAATCCCTGGACCAGAAGAATGCACAGCCAAATTCTACCAGACATAAAAGGAAGAGCTGAAACCAATCCTACTGAAACTATTCCAAAAATTTGAGGAAGAGGGACTCCTTCCTAATTCATTCTATGAGCTAGAATAATGCTAATATCAAAACCTGGCAAAGACATAATGACAATGAAAACTACAGGTCAATATCCTTGATGAGCATAGATGAAAGAATCCTCAACAAAAGGTTGAGTGTGGTGGCTCATCCCTGTAATCCCAGCACTTTGAGGGGCCGACACAAGAGGATCCCTTGAGACTAAGAACTCTTGCCATCAGCTGCATGCCTGAGTGCCAAATATTCAGCAAAGAAAGAATCTCTTAAAGCCCCATAGAAAAAGACTATGCAAGGTACTCTTGAGCACTATATTAGTCTGTTCTCAACCTGCTCATAAAGACATACCCGAGACTGGGTAATTTATAAAGGAAATGGGTTTAATTGACTCAGTTCTGCAGGGCTGGGGAGGCCTGGGGAAACTAACAATCATAGCACAAGGGGAAGCAAACACGTCCTTCTTCACTTGGTGGCAGGAGAGAGAAGTGCCAAGCAGGGGGAAAAGCCCCTTATTAAAAAGTAAAAAAAAAAAAAAAAAAAAAAAAAAAAGGATCGCTTCTCGGCCTTTTGGCTAAGATCAAGTGTAAAAAAAAAAGGAGATTTAGGTATAGTACTGGTGGCTTTGCATGGTTAACACAGACATGAGTGTTATGAGATAATTTTCAAGAAAGGTAAAATTATGACTATCATACAGATATAAATATGAATACATGTTAGACATTTTATTTAACCAATAATGAGGAAACCAGGAAAATTTTATAATAGCTTCAAAAGAGTATCTAAAGAACAGTTATAATTATAGGAGAAGGACATTAAATTGAATTCATAAATGGAGGTTAAACTAACTTCTTCTACATTGAGGGAGAGAAGTCAGTTTAGCCACTCCCTGACAAGGCAGAGTTTGTATGTCTGAAGAGAAGAACTTTTTTGCTTTGCCATCAGTAACTTACAATTCATACATTTGTAAAACAGCTTCAATGGATGCCAGTCGCATAAAGCTAAGTATTGTGCGAGAAAAAAATACATAACTTTTCATCAAAACAATCATTTTCCCAACAGTAACACTAGTGTTTTATTCATGTTCATTTAAATGATTAATATTGTCATATTTAACACAATAGTTGACCCTCTGTGTGTGTGTGAGAGATGAACATTGCAATGTTATCTTTTCTACCTGTTTGTTATTATGTCTCCTTTCAAACTATTGAGATGTCCATGTTAGTGTTTTTCTATTACATTTTTATGTTCCACTCACGGTGCATCATGTACAACCTAATTTTATTCTCCTTTCTCATAAACCTATTCACACTTCAAGTTTCCTCACACATGTGAAGACTTTGTAGTGCTTTGGTAGCAGAGTGAAAGAAGCAGAGAGAGCCCCCCTTGCTTGACAAGTGATACACTCCAAGAACAGATATGAGACCCATTATTCTATGATTGCTATGTGATTTGTAACTCTGGGCATTTTGTGTGGTGGTATTTTTGTTTTTAAATGGCAATATACTCTCTTTATTGCAGAGCTTCTATTTCAGGAGTGCTCTTGTTTATCATTATTTGAAAGCCCTTTTTATAGATGATAACATTTTAATTTAGTTTCAGGGAAAGGCTTTTGTTTAAGCAATTATGGCTAGTTCTGAATTTTTATTTAAGTCAGCATTAACTAAGAATATCAGTTTTACTAATTTGTTTTTGAAATTTATGGCAGAACTCAAGGAAACGACAGAGTGATGTGTAGGAGAGGGTTCTACCTTCTAGTCATTATACATCTAATACACTTTTCCTGAATTTGTTGTCTTGTTTTAGAGCTATTTTTGTTTATTTCTTTACTTGTTGTAATATTTCAGAATCCATTCTGTTATTATTGATTCATTTTTGTTTTCTTTCCTGTGTGGCATTTGAACTCTTTGGCACAGAGCTCATGAGTTTCTATGGTCATTTAGATAATGAAGAGATTGAGAGCATGGATTTTGCTTCACTTCTCTGCCACAAAGTAGTTGCTTAAATTCATAAAGGGCTAGTTTCTTCTCACGTAAAATTGTAGATAAAACTGAAATGTGATAATCTCTGTAAATTTTTCCTAACATGATCATAAAATCCCAAAATATGAAATAATTATTAGCTGTTATTAGATTATCACCCCTTGTTTACCCTTTACCCTTGCTATAGAGCACTTCTGTATCTTTGAGTATAAAATTAGAGCACTAGTACTACTGGAGAAATAGTAATAATGATGATAATAATAGCTAATTATTGGGAATTTACTATATACAATCCATATTAATTATTAAACCTATTTTATAAATGAGGTGTACTAGTGACAGAAAGAGTTTTCATCATGATTGTCAGCTTCAGCTTTTTTTGTTCTTTCTTTTATTTATTCATCTAATATTTATTTAGTATTTGTTCCTCATCCTACTCAATGTGTGGACATAACATCCTCAACAAGACAGATGAAGTCTCAGCTCTCACCTAAACTCTGATAGAAAAAGATGCATCATAAACAATCAAACAAATTAATCGTCAGGGAAGGAAATAAGGCAGGTATTGTAGTACAGTGAATTATTTGTTGAGGGACACTTTTAGTTTAGGTGCTAGAAGAAAATTATCTAAAGATGTGGTCTTTGAACTGAGACCTAAGTAACAAAAAAGAGCTAACCACGTGAAGATTTGGGAAAAGACTGAAGAACTACCTAGGTATAGAAGTAGTAATAAGCTTGGCAAGGTCAGGGTGATGTCCTAATACCCTTCTTTCTGGAAAGTGATGGAAGTGATCCAGGAAAAGACAAACAGAAGATCACACACAGTCTTAAAGGGCTCAGTAAGGAGTTTGGTTATTTCTTCTGTGTAAAGTGGAAAGTTCCTGGTAGGTTTTTTATTAGGGAAGTGGCAAGATTCAGCGAAGTTTTACGGTTTTATGTTGTACATGGTGATGTCAGTGCATTCAAGAGATTGTAAGGGGCCGGGCGCGGTGGCTCACGCCTGTAATCCCAGCACTTTGGGAGGCCGAAATCACGAGGTCAGGAGATCGAGACCATCCTGGCTAACACGAAACCCCGTCTCCTAAAAAAATGCGAAAAATTAGCCGGGCCAGTGTAGTCCAGCTACTCGGGAGGCTGAGGCAGGAGAATGGCGTGAACCCGGGAGGCGGAGCTTGCAGTGAGCAATAAAACTAAGCGAGACTCTGTCTCAAAAAAAAAAAAAAAAAAAAAAAAAATAAGGGAATACAAATAGAAACAACAGGTCAGAGCCTGTTGCAGTAGTCCAGATAGATAGTTTAAACTCAATAAAAAGACAGAATAACATCCCTCCACCATGAAAGACATTCACGATTTAGTTCCTGAAGCAAGTGAATATTTTATGTTAAAATGCAAAGGCGAATTAAGGTGGCAGATAGAATTAAGGTTGCTAATTGTCTGATTTTAAGATTAGATTATCCTGGATTATTTAGGATTGTTAAAGAGTCCTTAAATGGGGAAGAGGGAGGTAGAAAAGCCACAACCAGAGAGATGACTCTTTCTTTCTTGTCTTTTTTTTTTTTTTTTTGAGACGGAGTCTCGCTCTGTCGCCCAGGCTGGAGTGCAGTGGCATGATCTCGGCTCACTGCAAGCTCTGCCTCTTGGGTTCACACCATTCTCCTGCCTCAGCTGAGAGATGGCTCATTCATGAGAAAAACCCAACTGGCAATTGCTGGCTGTTACGATGCAAGGGAACCTCTAGAGGTTGGGAAAATCAAGAAAATGGACTCTCCTTTAGAGTTTCCGGAAAATAACCCAGCTGTGGACACCAATAGTAAAACCCAGTTCAGACTTCTGACTACCAGAGCCATAAGATAATAACTTTATGTTGTTTTATGTCACTGTGTAGCAATTTGTTGCAGTAGCTATACAAAACTCATATAGATAGCTTGAAGTAGAGTGGGACAAAGCCACAAAGAGGAGAGATGAGTGTAGGGAAGTACTTTGGGGCCAGGTTCTATGAAACATGCTGGTGGATTAGATAGGGTGGGATGGAAGCAAAAAATAAATTAAAAAACGCGTTAGAAAAGTTGAGTGTCGTTAGCTGAGAGGTAAGACTGGGAGAAAAACAACTTTAGATGAGGGATATGGGGCAGTAAGATTTCTGTTTCAGGCATGTTATATTTTGTCTCATTGACATCCTATAGACAGGAAGAATCTTCTATTAATAAAGAAATCATTGAGAAAACTCTGAAATTCCCATAAAATTACTGAGCTTAAAAAAAAATTCAGATGTTTAGCATGATATAGACCTGGGATTGACAAACTTTTGTGTAAAGGGCCGGAGAGTAAATATTCTAGGCTTTGTGGGCCACGCAGTGTCTGTAATAACTACTCAACACTGTTGTTGACATTTAAAAGTCCTCAGAGACTATATAAAAACAAATGGGCAGGTTGTCTTCCAAATAAGACTAAAAATTCAGCCTGTGAGTTTGATTTGGCCAATGGGGTATAGTTCATCAACCTCTGATGTAGACTCTCAGACCATTTATTTCAAAATTTGCATTAAAAATGTGTATTCCACTTTATAGAAACAGCACTAATATCACAAAAGGAGGAAAAATTGTGCTAGTCATAGAAAGGTAAACCAATGTATTATGATTTATTAGCTTAGCTAACATTTGTTGTACACTTACTATGCTAAGAATTTTTCTTGTGCTATGTGACTTAAGCTTCTCAAAACCCAGTGAGTTACTTATTACTATTACTTCTTATTTTACAAATGAAGTAACTGAAGTTTAAGGAATGATCAAATAACCAGGGTTTAGGAAAGATGTATACTCCTTGTTAATCCCTTATCAATTGTTATATGACCTACTTTATATCTAGCAGATCTATAATTTCAATCCAAATCTAGGCTGAATTGCTTCATCATTTCACTGGAGTTTGCACAAATATTCTGAGGCCCCTTGGTCTGTTATCTCTAACAATTATGTGAATATTTATAAGAATGTAAAAGATAAAAGTTTTGGAATGCTCATAGATGACTCTGATAAAATCTAATAAGATCTCTTTTTAAAATAATTAATTCTGTACTTGCATAAACCCCACATCTGAAACATACTGAAGTATGTTTTTAGATAGAACTAATCAGAACATGGTTTCGTTTTATGTAAAGGAGGAGAACACATTTCTTTCACTCTGAATAAAAGACATGGAGGTCTAAGAAAGGTATTAAAATCCTAGACACTGATTAACTGTTAGAAAGAAAGAGAACATATCTCAGCCTTTATTCCCATATAGTAGCCTCAAATTTTCTTCTCCATCTATTTCAAGAGCTACTCTAATTTAAAACATTTCTCTGCTTACCTCTTGTTAAAAAAAAAGATATGTATTTTTCGACTAAGTGTTTCAAATCCCTCTCTGAAAAATCAGTCTGTGACCCAAATACACTTTTATCATTCTTCATTTAAATAACAAAACATAATTAAAAGGGCTGATATTAGAGTCAAGGACAATATTAATCCAACTCTGTTAAAATATACTTACCTGTAAATATAACAGTAGAGTTGATTCTTCTCTACACAGTTCTTAGAATACAATTGAAAGAACAATGCATTGAAACACACAGCATTTTTTTTTTCTTTTTGATATGGTGTCTCATTCTGTTGCCTAGGCTAGAGTGCAGTGGCATGATCATGTCTCACTGCAGCCTCTACCTCCTGGGCTCAAAGGATCCTCCCACCTCAGCCCCCGATTAGCTGGGAGGCTCAGCTGTTTTGTTTTGTTTTGTTTTTTTACTTTTTGTAGAAATACGATCTCACTATATTGCCCAGGCTAATCTCGACCTCCTGGCCTCAAGGGATCCTCCTGCCTTGGTCTTCCAAAGTGCTGAGATTACAGGTGTGTGCCACCACTCCCAGTCTACACAGCATTTTTAGGTGAGAAGGATTGTAACTGCTAATATTAAGTAAAGTAGCGGCAAGAGAGAATGCTGCCTCTCTTGCTGGTGAAGGGCTATTGAAGATTATAGAAATCTTCTGATTTGTGATTTTACCTGTAATATTCAATGCAAAATCCACTTTCACATGAATTTCGTATTAGGAAAAAATACGCGAAAATCTGAAGTTCAGTATATAGTGATTAGCAATGTCAGAACAATTACATAGTTGCCTTTCTTGGGGATTTTCTATTTGAAAACCCTTAAACCCGAAGACTTAATGTGTTGTTTATTTTATTGAACATAGAAAATCCTGCATCTATGTCTCTTGGCAGAACAAATTTCATTGTATGTGATAAATATAAATAAGTTTCAGAAATTTTTTTGCACAAAGTGATTTCCTTCTGTTAATGCCTAAGTTTTATCTTGGGAAGTTTTTGAGATAACTAGTTTATTAGAGAAAAGCACTTTTGGTAGCTTCATATAATATTAGTATTTTTTCTTTAAACAAATTGCTATTTTTAAAAGGACATTTGCGGCCGGGCGCGGTGGCTCAAGCCTGTAATCCCAGCACTTTGGGAGGCCGAGACGGGCGGATCACGAGGTCAGGAGATCGAGACCATCCTGGCTAACACGGTGAAACCCCGTCTCTACTAAAAATACAAGAAAATTAGCTGGGCGAGGTGGCGGGCGCCTGTAGTCCCAGCTACTCGGGAGGCTGAGGCAGGAGAATGGCGTGAACCCGGGGAGGCGGAGCTTGCAGTGAGCCGAGATCGCGCCACTGCACTCCAGCCTGGGTGACAGAGTAAGACTCCGTCTCAAAAAAAAAAAAAAAAAAAAAAAAAAAAAAAAAAAAAGGACATTTGCTTTGAAGGCAAGTGTGACTTTTGTCCATAATGTAATGATAGTAAAACACTTTAAATCATTTTTCCCATTACAGTGTAAAATTGATTGTCTAAGTGTTGTATAAAAACAAGGATATAAAAGTAGGAAAACTCAAAGCTGCAGATAGATCAGAATTCTCCATTTGTAGTTAATTTAAAGTTTAAAAACAAAACAGAAAGCCAGCCTATATTCCTAGCACTCTAAGACTGGAAAGCCTAGGAGGACAAAGCATAATGAAGATAGTACATGGAAGAGAATGCGCTTGAGGGGTATGTTAGATTTTAGTTCTAAAAAAATTTAGGTCAGGGTCATTGTGAGAGTAACTAAGTGAGAAACATAAATCAGACAAAGTGTATTTGCCTGGAAATAGCTAATATGGAAAGAGCAAAAACACTCGATAAGCAGAAGAGGCAAAAACATTGTTCTCGCTCACAGTAATGGCTCAGCAGCTTTCTAGCACACTAAAACTAGCTGTAATCACACATTTTCGTTTGCTACTCTCTATCACCCTGATGGCCAATTTATCCACAGTAGCATATTTACAGGCCTGTTTACGGAATTGAAATTCTTTACCAGAGCTGATGCTACATTGCCTGGGAGCACTATAGGATTTAATTGAACCAGCATGAAAGAACTGATGAATGGCTTTGCTTGCAATGAAGGAAGTGGCGCAGGGCAGAATTTCAATGGAAGATTTTAGCCAATACTTAGTGGCCGGGATACAAAATTGCTGACTATCGAAATGTTATCCTCTCTCTTTCTCTCAAGCTTACATGTGCCTAATTATTAGTTCCTTTGTCACATCCCCTTGTTTTTCTTTCCATAATGTTTACTGTGCCATCCACCATCCGCTCAAGTAGATGTACCATGGCCAAATCAGATATGATTGCAAACGTCAGCCTTTTTACTTTATCGTGTCTCACTAAAATATCCCAGAGGGATGGCATTTTCAGATACCTGCCACTCATGGAGTTATTGAGATGGAACATTGTAAATAAGCTGTAACCAAATTATGTATACCTCAGTACTGCACAAAGGTACACAATGCATTTGTGTCCTGTTGCAATCTTTTTTATGCTGATTTCCTTTAGCTGTTTGTTTGTTTAAATTCTTTATTTTTTCTCCTCCCTTATGTGGTTTTCTGTATTAAATATTTACTAATTCCTTAGATTTTTCCCTTGTTATTCATCCTCATGGTCACAGTCTCCCTCTATTATCCTGATGTTTTTACTTTTGTTTTGTTTCTCTGTGGCGATTACAACAAATACCATAAAAGACATCTTTGTACAAAGCATTTCTTTACATTGACAATTTTTCAAACATTTGTTTCTAGTCTTGGGATTTCAAAGTTTTATCAACTTTGTTTTTTCATTTTGTTTTGTCTCTTTTTCTTATTTGAAGGGATTGTTTTGGTTTGTTACTATGTAATAAAAGCAACCCAGGAACCCAGGAGTTTTATGTGTGTGTGTGTGTGTGTGTGTGTGTGTATTTCTTTAATGTTTTAATACTGCTGCTTCTAACCTTTCCTTGTTAGAGATTACTGAATGTTAAAAAGTGATTAGTGGAAATTATATATCTCACTTAATTTGGTGAGCTACGTAACTAATTCATATTTGTTTTCTCTATCATCTTACCAAAAGCAGGAATAATTTGTCATTCATATATTTTCCTTTTCCACTGGATATTGTTTTTTTTGTTTGTTTGTTTTGTTTTTTACTGTTTTTCTGCTTTGATCTTCTTTCTTCCTTTCCTAGTCTCCATATTTCAGATATAAAATTTTGATTTTTCTTTGATTTAATGCTTCTAGCCCTTAGTCTTTTGAAAAATTTTCACTCCATTCCACCTTGTTAACCTGCTGCTTTGGACATGTTTTCAAATTTGTCCTCATCAAGTGCTGATCTCTCTCTCTTTCTCAATATCTTCTCTTATCTGAATTTTTTTTGTCAGTTATGGTTTGGGTCAATCTCTTGACCTTTATATTTGTCTATCACCAGTTATTTATTCTGGTTTCTCTGATATTTCATTTGTCTGTCTACATTAGACTTCACAAATTACTACCCTAACTTTTATTGAGCAGTCCTTATGCCCCAGTCATTCACATCTCACTTTTTGTGTTCAGCACACAGATATTCAATCAAAAAGTATTTGGCACTGGAAATATCCTCTGGCCATTTATATGGCTCAACAGATCCATATGGCCCTTTCCTCTTCCACAGTTGTAAAGACATTTGCCTAATTTCTGGCCAACTATGGAAGTAGTGGTAAGGATAATGTAAAATTTCTTTTCTTTTTGTCTTGGAAATTATCAGACTACTTTTGAAGATTGTATTATCTAATAATCAGAAACTTATTTTGTACATAACTGGGGGAGTGTGTTGCTTATAAGTTATCTGATTTCTTCACTGCACAATTGCTTTTCCACCTTCTTCCAACTTCCTTTACTTCTTCCTTTTTGTTCTAGGAATGAACCAGAATATGAAGGATGAAAAGCATCAGGGAGAAACACTTCTTTAAATCTCTACTTGAACAAGACTAAGTGTTCTTGTTTTTCTTTAATAGAAATGCATCTTGAAAAAAAAAGAGAAGGTGAAGTAATAGTAAAGATCACATAGGCAATATGTGAGCAAAATATGTAAGAGTTCTAACATGGAAAAAAGTGAGGAAAAAATGTCATGCTGATTGAATATGGACAATACTTTCTCTTTATTATTTTGTCCTACCCAAACTTGCTTGCTTTTCCTGTAATTAATTTAGTTTTAATTTTTGAATTTAATTCCTACTAAAATTAAGTCAGTGCATATGCTTCCTTTTGAATCTACTGCTATTAAGAAAATTGTGTGTAATACCTAAAGTACCCAGCCATGAAAATAGAATAGTCAGCACCACAATAACAAAAGTAACAAACTCGCCTTGCCTTAACTTCCAAGTCCCACATCAGTGTATGTGTGGGTGTGGGGGTGTGTGTGTGTGTGTGTATACAAAGGGTCACAAAAGAACTGGCAAAGATAAGCCAAAGAAAGATTCTTTGAATGAAAGATGAACTTTCATGAAAATTTTGGGAATTAAAGAGAAATACAAAGCACCAAATTCAAGGAGATTTTGAGGGAGAGAGCAAGGACAGCTAGGTGAAGTAAATAAAGCAAATTTCAGTTAAATGGAATGAGTGAGTTCAGGGGAAAAACAGTACATATAGCCAAGAAATATTCCCTAAGGTGTGATGATAGAGCCAGGTCACCTCTAATTAAGCAGAGTTACTATAGGTGAGAGGAAACTATTAAAGACACTGTGCTAGTTTGGACATTTTATATGTCATTGAATAATTCAATTCAATACACATTCCTTGAGTATCTGTCAGAAACTCTGCTAGACTAGGGTGCAAGTTTAAATGAAGCGTGTTTTCTATGCTTGAGGATTTTATAGCTTACTGTGTGGAGATAAGACATGTATACAGATAATTAAGACATTGCATATTTTGACAAATTCTATGTTGCTGATAAAGTATAGCAGATTGATATTTTTTGCTAAGATGGAGAATGAAACTTAAAATATGAAATTGAATGTCAGTTTCCCTTCAAGGATGGGTTACATATTGATATTGGAGAGGAAAGGAAGAGTATTCCAACAGGTTAATATAGGTCACAAAACAAGTCTCAACAAATTCAAAAAAGTAGAAATTATATCAAATAACTGGCCCTTCAATGATGGGTTACATATTGATATTGGAGATTAAAGGAAGAGTATTCCAAGTTAAAGGTATATAGTCACGACCTAAGTGGCCAAGACCTAAGTGGAAGAATAACAGTGGTTAATTGTGAAAATGTAAATGAAGAGTTTATTGCAATTATGCAGACATGATAGGAGAAGGTAATTCAGACTAGATGATGATATGTTATATATTTTATTTTATTCTGTTGGCCATAAAAATCCAGGAAGCATTTTTGATCCATCATCTGACTATAATCATGGTTATGCCTTAAGAAATTAACTTAGCAATAGAGGAGAAGACAAGCTATATGTCGAAGAAGACTAACAATAGATTGATACAATCACCCAAACAAGAGGTAAGAAGAACAATAATAATATTAAAAATTGAAAGAAAGAGTTTTAGAGAATGTAGAACTGATAATTAAACATATAGAGGGAGTAAGAGGAAGAGAAAGTAACTCAATGTTTCTAAGATTGAATGGCTAAAAAGATGTAGTTTTCACTATTAGAAATACAGACATAAAGGAGAAAGAATATGTGACTGGGATACAGTATATAATGAGATATTTTAATACATCTATAATTAATGTCAGATATTCACAAGGTCTTATTTAAACAAAATTATCTACTTGAAACCACTTAATTACTGTAATTTTTTTTTTGCATTTGATACCATATAAAGACCAATAAACATATGATGCACTTGGCAAAAATCTGGCCAATTTAACAGGTTAATATAGGTCACAAAGCAAGTCTCAACAGAAAACTCGAAATTATATCAAATAATTTTCTGACTGCAATGGACTAGAAATCAATAACAAGAAGAAATTCCGAAAATACCCAAGCACTTGGAAATTAAACAACATACTCCTGAATGACCAATGGCCAATGAAGAAATTAAGAAGGAAATTTTTAAAAAAATGTTGAAACAAATGAAAATGGAAATACAAATGACTAGTGGTCTATTTATTTTGTTGATCTTTTCAAAAAACCAGCTCCTGGATTCATTAATTTTTGAAGGGTTTTTGTGTCTCTATCTCCTCCAGTTCTGCTCTGATCATAGTTATTTGTCGTCTTCTGCTATCTTTTGAATTTGTTTGCTCTTGCTTCTCTAATTCACTTAATTGTGATGTTAGGGTGTCAATTTTAGATCTTTCCTGAATTCTCTTGTGGGCATTTAGCGATATAAATTTCCCTCTACACATTGCTTTAAATGTGTCCCAGAGATTCTGGTATGTTGTGTCTTTGTTCTCATTGTTTTCAAAGAATATCTTTATTTCTGACTTCATTTTGTTATGTACCCAGTAGTCATTCAGGAGCAGGTTGTTCAGTTTCCGTGTAGTTATGTGGTTTTGAGCGAGTCTCTTAATCCTGAGGTCTATTTTGATTGCACTGTAGTCTGAGAGACGATTTGTTCTTTTGCGTTTGTTGAGGATTGTTTTACTTCCAATTATGTGGTCAATTTTAGAATAAGTGCAATGTGGTGCTGAGAAGAATGTATATTCTGTTGATTTGAGGTGGAGAGTTCTGTAGATACCTATTAGGTCTGCTTGGTCCAAAGCTGAGTTCAAGTCCTAGATATCCTTGTTCATTTTCTGTCTTGTTGATCTGTCTAATATTGACAGTGGAGTTTTAAAGTCTCCCACTATTATTGTGTGAGAGTCTAAGTCTCTTTGTAGGTCTCTAAGAATTTGCTTTATGATTCCAGGTGCCCATCAATGATTGAGTGGATAAAGAAAATGTGATACACATGGGATACTATGCAGCTGTCAAAAAAGGATGAGTTCATGTCCTCCACTGGGTCATGAATGAACCTGGAAACCATCATTCTCACCAAACTAACACGAGAATGGAAAACCAAACACCACATGTTCTCACTCATAAGTGGAAGTTGAACAATGAGAACACATGAACATAAGGAGGGGAACATCACACACTGGGGCTGGTCAGGGAGTGGGGTGCTGGGGGAGGGATAGCATTAGGAGAAATAACTAATGTAGATGATGGGTTGATGGGTGCAGCAAACCACTGTGGCACATGTATACCTATGCAACAAACCATGT
This sequence comes from Macaca thibetana thibetana, assembly GCF_024542745.1. NCBI lineage: Eukaryota > Metazoa > Chordata > Mammalia > Primates > Cercopithecidae > Macaca > Macaca thibetana. The sequence goes on from NC_065584.1 coordinate 60,993,828, forward strand.
TCTGCACATGTACCCCAGAACTTAAAGTATAATAATAAAAAAAAGTCTCCCATCATACAAAGGCCCAGAGTCTAATGGCTTTATCAATGAATTCTATCAAATATTTGAGAAGAAATAATACCAATTAAACAACTAAGGAGGAGGGAATATTTTAAACTCATTCTATGACACCAGCATTACCCTGTTACCAAAACTGACAAGGACACAATCAAAAAAGAAAACTATATTCCAATATCACTGATGAACATAGATGCAAAAATACATAGATGCAGTACTGTTCATGATAACCAAGCATACTAGCAACACAATACTAGCAAACTGAATTCATACAACAACACATTAAAATGATCATTCATTATGATCAAGTGGGATTCATCCTAGAGATGCAAGGAAGATTTAATGTATGCAAATCAATAAACATGATGCATCACATTCACAGAACTAGGAACAAACACCGTATGATTATTTCAATGGATTCTTAAAATGCATTTGATAATATTTAACATTTCTTTATGATGAAAACTTTATCAAACAAACTGGGTATAGAAGGAAATATCTCAAAATAATAAAGGTCATATATTTCAAATCCACAGCTAACATCATATTGAACAAGGACAGATTGAAATCCTTTACCCTTTTCTGGAACAAATATATCCACTATCACAGTTTGTATTCATCATTTTACTAGAAGCTCTGGCCAGATCAATTAGGCAAGGGAAATTAATATAAGGGACATCCAAATTGGAAAGAAAAAGGTCAAATTAGGTTTATTCACAGATGACATGATCTTATATGTAGAAGCTCAACCAAGAAACAAAACTGTTTTAATAAACATATTCAGTAAAGTCACCAGGTACAAAATCAACACACAAAAATCAGTAGAATTTATGTATCTCAACAGCAAACAATCTGTAAAATAATTCAAGAATGTAATCCCATTTACAATAGCAACAAAGAACATAAAATACCTAGAAATCAATTTAACCAAAGAATTAAAAGACCTATACAAGGAAAACTATGAAACCATGATGAAAGAAATTGAAGAGGACACACAAAAAATATAAATATAATACATAGTCATTTATTGGAGGAATTAACATTGTTAAAATGGCAATACTACCCAAAGTGATCTAAGATTCAATGCAATTTCTATCAAACGCCAGACATTTTTCACAAAAATAGAAAAACAACAATTAAAAAAATTATATGGGACCACAAAAAAATCCCCAAATAGACAAAGCAATCCTGAGCAAAAAGAACAAAGCTGGAGATATCACATGATCTGATCTCAAAATATACTACAAAACTGTATTAATCAAAGCAGCATGGTGCTGGCATGAAAACAGCCACATAGATAAATGGAACGCAGAAGCCAGAAACAAATCCATGGATTTATAGCCCACACACTTTGGATAAAGGCACCAAGAATATACAATGAGGAAGACAGTCATAAGAAGAAAAAGGAATCTAGGCTCCTATCCATCACCATACAAAAATTCAAATAAAAATGATTTAAATAATTAAATCTAAGATCTGAAACAACTGAAAGAAAATATTGGAAAAATGATCCAGGACATTTGTCTGGGAAAAGATTTTTAAAGTAAGTCCTCAAAAGCAAAGACACAAAGCAAAGCTAGATATCAGGCTAAAAAGCTTCTTCACAGCAAAGGAAATAATCAACAAAGTGAAGCTACAACCCACAGAATGGAAGAAAATATTTGCAAAATATTCATCTAACAAGGGATTAATAATCAGAATGTATAAAGAGCTCAAACAGCTCAATAGCAAAAAAACAAATAAATAGTTAAAAGTAGACAAAAGATTGGACTAGACATTTCTCAAATGAAAACATACAAATGGCCAATGGGTATATTAAAAAATGCTCAAAATCACTAATTATGAGAGAAATGTAAACTAAAACAAGAATGAGACATAATTTCTCCCCAATTAAAAGGGCATTCCCATGTTTATTGCAGTACAGTTCATGATAGCCAAGAAATTAATGTTGCCACCACGAATTTATGTGAAAAATAAACACTCCCTAATTGGTAATTGACTTTTCAAATGTTAAAATTTGGGGGGATGTTGAGACCAGCTTGGTCGGGGACACGCTAACCCAGCAGCACTAAAGGAATAAAAGACACACACACACAGAAATATAAAGGTGTGGAGTGGGAAATCAGGGGTCTCACAGCCTTCAGAGCTGACAGCCCCGAACAGAGACTGACCCACTATTTAGTAACAGCAAGCTAGTCATTAGCATTGCCTCTATAGTTATTAAATTAACTACAAGTATCCCTTTTGGGAAACGAAGGAATGGGCCAAATTAAAAGAATTAGGTTGGGCTAGTTAACTGCAGCAGGAGCACGTCCTTAAGGCAAGATCTCTTATGCTATTGTTTGTGGCTTAAGAATGCCTTTAAGCAGTTTTCCACCCTGGGAGGGCCAGGTGTTCCTTGCCCTCATTCTGGCAAATCCACAACATTCCAGCATGGTGTTATGGCCATCATGAACATGTCACAGTGCTGCAGAGATTTTGTTTACAGCCAGTTTTGGGGCCAGTTTATGGCCAGATTTTGGGAGGGCTGTTCCCAAAAGGGGGAGGGCAGGGTTGGGGGAGGAGAGCATCAAGAAAAATAGCTAATTCATGCCAAGCTTAATACCTAGGTGATGGGTTGACAGATGCAGCAAATCACCATTGCACACATTTACCTATGTAAAAAAACCTGCACATTCTGCACATGTACCCTGGAACTAAAAATTTTAAAAAAATAAATAAAGAAAGAATATATGCTAGCGAACAAGTTTAAAATATTTTAAAAAAGGAAATACAACTATTTCCTCTATAGGAAGCAAATAATTTCATAACAATTTTAAAAACCTAGATAATTAAACTGAAGTATTTTAAAGTAGAATTTGACAAATGATTGCTTCAACTTAATATTTTATTTACATATATATAAATTTTGGCTCTGTGGTTCAGAATAATTTTTTTTCCAAGTCCAGTTCATTTCATTCATTAGACAGAATACTCTGCATACTATTTTAATATAAATTATGTATTGTTACATAAGACTTTATGTAAGAATGCATATATATTGTTACATATGAGCTTACATATGTAAGTTCAAGGAATTTTCTTTTCTTGAAAGGAAGTGGATATATTTTAACAAATACAGAAGTTACACAAAATAGAAAGTTGTTTCATTCATAGAAGTCTACTCAGAAAATCATGGATGCGTTAGGACTCCATTCGAATCATGCTTATGAAGTAACATAAGATGTAAAACCCTTTTTTAAAGATCAGAGAAAAATCTGAAAAACCTTTCAGCATTTCTCAACTAAACAACATATACCGAGTGATGTGACAAATTGAAATAATTAAATTTTCCTTATGTATTTGTTTGAAATGTACATGAGTGAGATGAAACATTTGCAATAGTCTGTGGGCTGAATTTTCTCACATTTGTGTTTCACATCTTTTGTGCAGGCCTCCACATGAAGCAAAGTGCTTTCTTGTGATTAAGCGATATAGTAGTTTGGAAAATATGTATCTCATCAAGATTCAGTCTTGAAATGGAAAACCAAAAAGGGGAAATGTCTTGAATAGAAGAGCTCCCAACATAAATATAATATATATATTTTATATGTATGTATTGATTACTAGCGAGTCATGAGCAATATGCCAAGCACCAAAACAGCTCTTGTACAGCTGTGCCATATGCATGGCTGAAATGCAAAATCCATAACAGAAGCTGCTGCAAATGAGTGGAGCCTTAATATACACAGAAAACACTTTTACTTGAGTGCTATCTTTGTCCTTATTAGGATATAGAAACTAAAAGCCAGGCCAGACATTGACATATGGACCAAGATATGCAAAGAATTAAGACAGTATCTCTCTCTTACAGTGTGGAAAACGGTTTAGATAAGTAGACTGCCTCTAAGAGTAGTGAGAGTTTGCTTTATCTTGGCCTGTGGTCTGAAATAGTATAGTTTAAGTCGTCTGGGGACCCAGAAATGACTCCAGGTGGTAAAGGAACAAGGGGCAAACTCTCTCAAATCCTTTCCTCTTTCAATAAGAGAAATTTCAGTTTTCACTCTCTTTTCTATTTTTGGTGTCTCTAAAGATTTTCTTTGAAGAAAGGCTTCAAAAGCTTTTTTTTTTCTTTGAGAGGACTTGTTTAAACAGCATAATGTCATGAAACTCAATCACGCATATTAAAATGTAAAGAGCTAATATTTTCTAACTTATTTACCTTTCACATAACTGGGATTATAAAGTCTTTGAAAAGACAAATTAATGAGATTGAAGGGTAGAGTGATTTCTGATATCCTTGTACTATACTGTACTTTAAAAGTGTTTCTAATTTTGTATAAAAGAATAAAAATTTATTAATTTATAGGGCATTTTTTCCCTTGAAAGATGAAAATTATTTTTAGAATTATAGAAATAAACCTAGATCACTCAATATTTGTTACTTTGCTAAAAAGTAAGCAAAGGAATCTTGTTAGTTTTTACTCCAAGAACACTTCCTAGCTCTTCTTTGTCAATTACCGTTTTTCCTTTGTCTGTTGATACGATTTGGCTCTGTGTCCCCACCCAAATCTCATGCTGAATTGTAATCCCTAGTGTTAGGAGAGGGATCTGGTGGGAGATGATGGGACTATGGGGGCAGATTTCCCTTTTTCTGTTCCCGTGATAGTGAGGGTGTTCTCACAAGATCTGGTTGTTTGAAAGTGTGTAGCATGTCTCCGTTCACTCACTGTCTCTCCTGCCCAGCCATAACAAGACGTGCTTGCTTTCTCTTCACCTTCCACCACGATTGTAAGTTTCCTGAGGCCTCCCAGCCATACTTCCTGTACAGCCTGAGAAACTGTGAGTCAATTAAACCTCGTTTCTTCATAAATTACCCAGTCCTAGGAAGGTTTTTTGTAGCAGTGTGAGAATGGACTAAGAAACCTATCTTGATTTGTTTCTTCCTAAATGAACGTGTCTGGCAACCTGTGGCCAAGTACCACAAAAAATATAAGCCAGAAAAAAATATTTAGTCCTGTGAATAGTGACTAAAAAAACAGATTTGGAAATATGAAGCATAAAAGTTTTAGGGAGCATAAAGGGTCACAACATCTTACCCATTATCTATTTCATTCATTAGGCAAAGTTACACTCATAGTTTGATATATATATGATATACAACAGGCTGTTTTGGTATACATGTACATAATGAAATGATTACTACAGTTAAGCAAAGTAACGTATCAATCACCTTCTCTAGTTACCTTTGTGTGTGTGTGTGTGTGAGTGGTTAGAACATCTAAAATATACTCTCAGAACTTTTCAGTATACAATATTAACTCTAGTGATCATGTTGTATATTAGATCTCTAGATATATTCATTCTAGTAACCGCAAATTTATACCCACTTTTCATTTTCTTCCCCTCCCTTTCCCTAGTAGCCAAATTTCTACTCTTTGTTTTATGCATTTGATTATTTTTTAGGTTGTACAAATATGTGAGATCACATAGTATTTGTTTCTTTGTGTCTGGCTTATTTCGCCTAGTGTAACATCTTCCAAGTTTATCCCTGTTGTCACAAATGGTGGCATCTCCTTATTTTTAAAAAATATGTATCACAATTCCTTTATCCATCAACTGATGCTTAGGTGATTTCCATATCTGGAACTACTGTAAATAGTGCTGCAATAAATATGGAAGCAGAGATATCTTCATGAGGTGATGATTTTAATTACTTTGGGTATATACCCAATAGAGGGATTGTTGGGTCATATGGAAGTTCTATTTTTAATTTTTGAGGAACCTATATACTACTTTACATAATGGCTGTGCCAATTTACATTTCTACCAACAGTGTACAAGTGTTCCCCTTTGTCCACATCTTCACCAGCACCTGTTATCTCTTTTCTTTTTGATAATAGCTATCCAGACGTGTGAGGCGATAGCTCATTATGGTTTATAATTGCATTTTCCTGATTATTAGTGATTTTGAGCACTTTATCCTATAGCTGTTAGACATTTTTAATCTTCTTTGGAAAAATGCCTATTTAGATAATTTGCCCATTTTAAAAATCAGGCTTTGTTTTTGCTATTGGGTTGTGTGAATTCCTTGTATATTTTGGATATCAACCTCTTATCAGACCATATCTCACACATTATCTTACACCATATACAAAAATCAACATAAAATGGGTAAAAAATCTAAATGTAAGACCCGAAATCATAAAACTCTTAGAACAAAACACAAGGGAAAAGTTTCTTTATGTTGTTGGCACAACACCTAGAAAGTCTAGGAAAGAAGCAATCAATAAAATAAAAAAGCAACCTACAGATTGAAAGAAAATATTTGCAAACCACAGTTTGGTCTTAAACATAGGGGAGAAAGTAGGAACCTAGAAGGACAATTGAGAAGATACCATCTGTCTTAAGTGTACATGCAAGAGGAGTTTTAGAAGGGCCATAACACAACCCTAGAAGGAAATGCCAAGTAAACGAGGTGTCTTTTGTAATCACTGTAATTCCACCACGCCAGTACCTAAGTACCCTTCGAACCCAATTTTCTGCTAAAGTGTTTCCGGTACAATAAAACGATTACTATTAAGATGCAAAAAGAGGAAATTGTGATATCTTTTCCAAAAAGAAAGTATATGTTGAATGCATATTTAAACATGGGTAAGGAAAAGAAACAGGAAAAATCTATTATGCACCTACACTATGCTGGACACTTCTCAACTCAGTTATCTAACATTCACAATAGTTCTATAAGACATGCCATTGTCTTATTTTTACAGATTAATACGGAAAATCTCAGAGAAGTATCTTGTCCACTGTCAAATAGTTCATAAGAAGCCAAACCTGAGTTCGAGCCCCTAACTTGCTGAGTAGACGACTCATGTTTTACATGAACTCCTAGTGCCAATCAAATATGAAATTCAACTAAAACCAAGATTAATTCTAATTCTAATAGTAGGTCATTCAGGCACTGTTGGTAGCTGGTTTGGCATTGAAGGTGTCACTTTAATCGTTATATATATATGATTTATATATGAATTATACATGATTTATATATATATGATACATCTATAGAGAGAGATATATATTTTTCATTTCCTTGACCCATATACCATATCACTTTGAGGGGAATATGTGATCACAGTAGAATTAGAAGTGGTATACACTCCCTAGAAACCACCTACTGAAACTGTGTAATCTCAGGACAGAGAAAAGTTAAAATATATTGTACACATTGTTGCTTTTTTCTTCAATTAAACATATACATGATTGGTAGGTAAAAAAAATAGGAGTATAAAAACGTTTTAGGCTTCTACCAAGACACGACTGTCTAAAGCTTAGTAGTTTTTTCTCTGGTGCAAAATTGAGCTGCCATACTTTCATTAAATATAATAATTTCCTTAAATTAAAGAAAGAAAAAAGTCTTATGCAGTTCCAAATTGCTTTCCTGAGTGTTTTCATCTTGAAAACAGCAGGTGAATATGAACAAGTTCAAACCTATTTTTATTTTCTAGTAAATCCCAAATGCCTTAGCTTTGCAAGCTAATAGCATCCAGAAAACATGCTGATGTTGGCAGTAAAGAGAGCCCTGAGAGACACCAGGCACAAGGCTGAGTGAAAGAACACAGCACTGGGTTTTTTAAAAGAAAAATTTAAAGTAATTAATGTAAATATTAAAACCTTAACGTTCATCTCTTCCTAATTCCAAAATTTGAAATAATATATACTAGATGAATTAACCTGAATTTCTTTTTTAGCCTAGATCAAAATGCATTTCAGACTAAAACCAGTTGACGTGATATAAAAAGCACCAGATGTATACAGTGAAATTAACAAATAAAATTTGATCATCCAAATATTTGTTTTATGAATGTATATATAATTATATAAGTATACTTAAATTTATATACATATAAATATACATATAATATATGTATATAAATTTAAACCAGCCATGACTAATTATGAAACTGGAAATAATCCAATGCCATTACCCTTATAAAGTTGACAATCTAAATTCTAGATTTATACCATTTTGTTAAGAATGTGTTGCTTGAATTTTGTGACCCTTAGTAAAAGTTATCTTCCAAAGAAAAATAAATGAAAATTTTTTCTGTCCTTTCGATTATGTTCCTAAAAATAGTTGTTATTGTGATTGAATACTTTTCCCTCATTTTGATGTTTGCTTGTTTGATTATTTTAGGTACAAGAAAATTTCTTGTAATTAAAATATAAATAATAGATTTTTAGAATGAACTTAATTTCCCATTGGGCTGCTGAACAAATGATTGATATTGCTGGTTTTCGCACTACATGTGACTTGAAAGCACTGACATTTTGCACGGTTGCTATATTATGAATGATTCTTCTGTTAAAACAACACACTACTCTTAAATGGCAGAGGAAGTGTATATGTATGGATTTTTGAACACATAGCTGAGGATCAAAGGAAAATTTATCTTTTGATAAAGATGGCAATGATGACAGCAAAAATGGAATTTCCCTGTGGAAGCGCCATATAAGCTTTTAGAAGTGGATATATCTTTAATAAGAGAGACAAATGATTAGAGTAAGTAAAACTATAAACACCTATAAGGGTCATGATCATCAAATTTTATATCAAAGTGCAGACACAGCATGGAGATATTTCAAGTACACAATGGAATATCTTTTCTTCAACCTTCATTTGGGACATATTTGGGCAAGGTTACAGAGAAATGTGGGGACCTAATTCAGCTCATAGCGTTGTTTCAGAAGTTGAAGTCCCAGCTTTGTTGACAGATATATGACTTGGGGATGCTGCTTACTTTTCATGTAGTGGTCAGGGAATGAGTTATAGCCTTAGTGGAGCGACCTTAGAAGCCAGGGAGGTCTAAAAGCTTGCAATACTTCTCTAAACAGTTTCTTTTTTATTATAATCTTATCTTTGTCAAAAAGAAATGGATCTTCCTTTCTGTGGTTCCCGGCTATATATTCAAAAATATGCTAAAGATATACTACCCCTGCCTTCAATGACTAATCCATTAATGTTGGTGAAAAGATTATTCACAACACATCAATGGAAAAAACTTTCAGTGTATCAAGCTACATATGAAGCAAAAAATGGCAGTGTCAGTCATTCATTCAATATCTTGATAGAAAATTAGGTTTACTCCAGAACCTATTATTTAGGCTGAAACTTTAAGAAAATTTATTGGAGAGATTGCAAAGGAAATTTCTTGTACCTAAATAACTGCACAAGCAATGATTCCATAGGAATATATAGAGACCAAAAAAAAGGTACATACTATTTGCTTTCTGGATTTATGCTTCTGAGGCCTTTGGGACACTCAGGTTGATATTTGCAAATGGTTGTGGGTATTCACTTATAGAACTCAGATTCAGTTCAATGATCAGTTAACAAACATACCTGAATGTCAGAAATGTGCTTGGCCTGCTGAAGGTTATTGTGATACATGGGTGAATTAAACAGAGTGTGAACCCTATATAGGTTACAGGCTAGTGTGAAAACAGGATAATAAACTCATAATTTGAGGAAAGTACTTCAATTTTCTTAAATAAGCATACGTTGTGAAAATGTTAACAAAAATGTGAACTATTATGAGACCTACTCCATCTGGGGAATATAAAAAGGCATCACTGGGGTTTTGGCATTTATGATAAGACCAGAAAGAGATATAGGCTTATAGTATTGATTTGTATGTTAGATGATTGGGCCACAGTCATAGATGGGATTTCCCAGTAATAATATTAAGAGTGAGGACAGAAAAACTAATTGCAGAGTCCTTGACTAATACCAGCATTGTATGTTGGAAAGAAAGTGAATGTAGAAAAAAGATGCCTTATATTGTAGGAGGAACAACCAGAGGTATAAAGAAAGCCAGGGGTGGAATTATAGAAAGAAAGAAGAGACTTAATAAGAGCAGGGGGATAACCAAACTTGACCAAAATAAAAACTGAAGAGAGGCCATTGGGTTTTACAAATAGAGGATGAACAATAATCCTAACAACATTGAACTGGAAAGTGTTGAGAGAGGAGTGCTAAAGCTAGACAGTATTGGGTCAAGGAGATGAGAAATATGAGACATTAAGTACAACTGTTCTTTCTACAAAACTCATTCTGATGATGATGATGATGGTAATAGTAATAGATGAAGAATAAGGAAGAGAAGACAGAATCTTATTATATCCCTTAACATAAATCAAATTTTTTAAAAGTAATTTACATGTATTAACTTATTTAGTCTCTATGGATGTAGTTTGTTTACACATGAAGACACTAAGGCATAGAAAGTTTAAGCAATTTGGCCAAAGGTCATAAAGCTGGTAAATCAAGGACCAGGAATTTGATCTAGGGGGTCTAAATCTAAACTCTATGTCCTGTATCTTTATGCTAGTAAAGAAGGAAAGGTATAGAATACTAGTTCACTGAATCCTTACTATCCTGAACACTTTATATACAGTATCTCAGCTAATGTTAAAAGAATCCAGTGTGGAAGTTAAAATTGATATCTCCACAATTAGAGACGAGGAAACCAAAGCTTAGGAAAATTGGATAACTTCAATAACTCTAAAAGTCACATCCACATCTGCCTAATGTATTATTTCTTTCATATTTTCTACCACCTTTATTTGGTTTCTCTCTGTTTCTGAATTTTAGATTCAAAGGAGTGAGTTAATCCTATTACTCTTTTAAACACATTATTATTATCTGTCCATCAATGCACTTAATTATTAACAATGTTTTAAGTAGGGTTGTATAGATTAACACGACTTACATATAAGTCATAAAATGCCATGAAGTGGCTGAATAACATATGGCAAAATTTTCCAGCTACTACTTTACTAAAATATTAAATGATCCAACTAGCCTTCTCCCTGACTACTTCACTTTGTGATTCTTTGGGCAGGTCCACTTAATTTCTTATCCATTTCCATTTCTTTCTAAGTGTATTCACACTCTCTCTACCTTGTCTTTGGCATATTAACAAGCTCAAGAATTTATCATATTTAAACACACACACACGCACACTATCCCATGGTGTTCATTTCATTTAGCTCAGTGCTTGCTATTTAACATTTCTAAGCTTTGATTTCCTTGTCTTTAATTGTGAACTGCTGTAAAACACAAATTATGACTCTGAAGGGACATTAAGTCTCTTAGTATCATCACATATCATTTATTCTTGGAAGCTGCAAAACTGTTACAGATGTGTAATGGTTATCATATTATCAAACATGCAACTGTAATCCAACATAAACGATGCGATGAGTACGATAAATGAGTATGTAACAAATTTCTGAGCATATGCCCATGAGGTTGTCCCCAGTCCATATTTTCAAACTGGATAATATTAAAATCTTAGTTAGTTTTCCTCCTTTGTCGTAAATTTGCTGTAAAACATAGTAAGTAGGGGAAACTAACTATAAATTCCCAGATGATATTTACGTTGTTCTTTAAAGTCAACTGTCTATGAAAAATGTAAGATAAGACATTGATTTATAGTGAAAGGAAGGGGTTCAATTTCAATCTCCTGCATATGGCTAGCCAGTTATCCCAGCACCATTTATTTAATACGGAGTCCTTTCCCCATTGCTTATTTCTGCCAGTTTTGTGGAAGATCAGATGTTTGTAGGTGTGCAGCCTTATTTTGGGGCTCTGTCTTCTGTTTCATTGTTCTATGTCTCTGCTTTTGTACCAGTGACATGCTGTTTAGGTTGCTGTAGCCTTGTAGTACAGTTTAAATTCAGGTACAGTAATGTCTCCAGGCTTGTTTTTTGTTTGTTTGTTTGTTTTGTTTTTTCTTAGGATTGCTTTGGCTATTTGGTATCTTTTAAAATTCCACTTGAATTGTAAAACAATTTTTCTTTCTAATTCTTTGAAGAATGTAATTAGTAGTTTGATAAGAATAGCATTAAATCTGTAAACTGTCTTGGGCAGGATGGCCATTTTAACAATATTGATTCTCCTATCTATGAACATCAACCATTTTTCCACTTGTTTGTGTAATCTCTGATTTATTTGAGCAGTGTTTTGTAATTATTGTCTAGGTCTTTTGCCTCCTTGGTTAGCTATGTCCCTAGGTATTTTATTCTTTTTGTGGCTATTGTGAATGAGATTGTGTTATTGATTTGGTTCTCAGCTTGAGCATTGTTGGTGTATAGGAATGCTAGTGATTTTTAAACATTGATTCTGTATCCTGAAACTTTGCTGAAATTGTTTATCGGATCTAGAAGCCTTTGGGCAGATACTATGGGGTTTTCTAGGTGTAGAATCATATCATCTGCAAAAAGGGATAGTTTGACTTCTTCTCTTCCTACTTGGATACCTTTATTTCTTTCTCTTGCCTGATTGCTCTGGCTAGGACTGTCAGTCCTAGGTACAATAGGAGTGGTGAGAGTAGGCATCTTTGTCTCATTCTGGTTTTCAAGGTGAATGCTTCCAGCTTTTGCTCCATTCAGCATGATGTTGGCTGTGGGTTTTTCGTAGACAGTTCTTATTATTTTGAAGTATATTCCTTCAATGCCTAATTTGTTGAGGGTTTTTAACATAAGGGAATGTCAGATTCTATTGAAAGCATTTTCTGCATCTATGGAGATGATCACGTGGTCTTTGTTTAGTTCTGTTTATGTGGTGAATCGCATTTATTGATTTGCATATGTTGAACTAACATTGCATCCCAGAGATAAAGTTGACTTAATCATGGTGGATTTCTTTTTTGATGTGCTGCTGTATTTGCTTTGCTAGTATTTTGTTGAGTATTTTTGCATCTATGTTCATCAAGGATATTGGCCTGAAGATTGTGTGTGTGTGTGTGTGTGTGTGTGTGTGTGTGTGCCAGGTGTTGGTATTAGGATGATGCTGGCTTCACAGAAGTAGTTTGGGAGGAGTCCCTTCTCCTAAATTTTTTGTAATAGTTTCAGTAGGAATGATACCACCTCTTCTTTATACATTTTGTAGAATTTGGCTGTGAATCTGTCTGGTCCTGGACTTTATGTCCACCAATGGTAGACTGGATAAAGAGAATGTGGTACATATACATCATGGCATACTATGTCCTTTTCAGCAACAATACAGCTAAAGGTTATTATCCTAAGCAAAGTAATACAGAAACAGAAAACCAAACACTGCATGTTCTCACTTATAAGCGGGAGCTAAGCACTGAGTACAAATGGACACAAAGAAGGGAACAAAAAACAGCAGGGCCTACTTGAAGGTAGAGGGTGGGAGGAGAGTGAGGATTGAAAAACAAACTATCAGATACTCTGCTTATTACTTGAGTGACAAAATAATCTGCACATAAACTTCCTTAACATGCAGTTTACCTATATAACAAACCTGCACATTTACCCTTAAGCCTAAAATAAAAGTGAAAGAAATGAAACACTTATTTATATGGGATTTTGTTTCATTTTATTACATGAACATTTTATTCATTTGAAAAATTAATCAAGTTCCCAAGTTCAGTATTAAATCTAATAATAGAAAGATTTTATATGATTTATATAATTTTAATATAATATGTATAATTTCTTTGATATGAAATTATTACTTGACTTTTTTAGATAGCCTGTAAATATATCTGTATCTCTACATGGATAACAAGAAAGACAATATACTATATTTGTCAAACATCAATGTGCATTAATAATAAATTTGTCAGAATGGTCATTTAATAACACCATTTCAGGTCAATTAATACAACATTCTTTATTTGCACAAATATGTAAGTACAGAAATTACAATACTGAGCATAAGGTATATATTTCTCCTAGATGTTTTGTTTATTTATAGTTATGAGAGGAAAGCCTACAAATACATGGTCTAAGAACGTTTGAGATGCAAGGGTTATTAAGCAACTGTTCATTTTTGGTTTATCCCATCTATTAATCTGCAAGTTAAGTATAACATATTATGTCATTACAAGAAACAGGGTGCATATTATGGAATATTTAATTCTTTTTTTTTATGAGCGTGGTGAAATAATACAGTCATATTTGACAATGTCACTGACTGGTGAGCTAGACAAGATAAGCTCTTCAATCAAAAAACATATTAGAATTCTGTGAAAGGCAGGGATTGTAATGAAATAGCATGGGATTTTGCATTTGCCAGCTGAGCTCTCGTCCAGAAAAACATCTTTGAGCTTAGGTTTCCTTATCAATGAAATGTTGTGAGGACTGACATACAATTTACACATTTTGGTAAAAACTTAGCACTCAGTCTTGCATAGTAAGGGTGCAGAGGTAGCCACTGTTGTATTTTAACCCTCAACATTATACATTTTCATTTATAAATATGTATTTCAATGTAATCTCATACTATCACATAACAACTTTAAAATAAATTTTAACCACTGTTCAGAAATTCTAGTTGACTTTTTAAAAATAACTTTTTATTTTGAAATAGTTTGAGACTCAAGAAATTGCAACAGTGCAGAGTTCCCATATACTCTGTACCCAGCTTCCCCTAATGTAGTATCTTATAAACACAGTCTATTGTCAAAATCGGTAAATTGATGTTGGTATAATATTATTAACTCAGATACAGACCTTTGAATCGACTTTCAGCATGTATTATTTTGTGTATTATTCTCATTAATGTAATATATGCCAAAGGCATGGATACCCGTATAAATCAGGCTGTCAGCCAGATTGAACTATATAGAGCACTCATAGTGATAGCCAAGATGCAGCATGTATCAAACCTATGGTTTGGAAGAATCATCTAGCTAGACCAAATCATTTTTCTGTCATGATCAAAAAATCATTTGTACTTTAACAGTATTTTAAATACTGTTAATATTTTAACAGTATTTTCATTTGAAAACATGATACTTGGTAACAAATCTTGGCACTTATCAGCTGAGTAAATTTGGGCAGGTATTTTAATTTTTCTTTGCCTTAGTTTCCTTTTCTAGAAAAAGGAGACCATGATATTATACTACCATATTGTTGTTTTGGTAAAATAAGTTAATATAAGAGTGCTAGTAATTTATCCATTGTCTTTTACCTCCAGGCTTACTATTCTGTTCTCTGCCCTGTGATACGGAGACAGGGACTCTGCAAAATAAGTGTCTCAAACTCCTGTGTCAGAGGAAGGCCAAACACATCTGTACTAGTTAGGTTCTTCCACTGTGAAGTCCAAGCAGGAAACTGGAAGATGAAAGGATGGGAGAAGATGCTATTTTCATGTTTTCAAGTGTTGGTCAGTACATTTCATCAGCTAGTTTATAGCATTCTTCCCTTGCCCCTGCAGGAGTTGCAACAATATCAACACTGCACCCCTTTGACAAAGTGTTTCTTGGCCCATATTTCCTCTCCTAGAGAGTGACACACCTTCACATTGAGCATTTACTGGGTCATATCCCTTTTCAGATACCTGAGCATCAACTGTGCCATTTTCCCCAGAGAGCCAAGCACCATCCCTGTAGGTCTTGCTGAGTCCCAGGTTCTGGTCATGTCACTTGTTCCTTTGTGTTCCCTCAGATCTAGTGGTAGTAGATGTTTTATGCAATATTCTAGATGAATCCAGCATTCTTTTTGGTTATTTAGCTTCCTGATACTTTTCTAACCAACTCTGTGTATTAAATTTATTTTTGATATGCCTAATGGGGCTTGGTATCCTAATTGGACTTACAGTACTAGGTACTGTACTACCACAATAGGACTACGTTACTTGGTATCAGGAGTAATGCCAGGGAGAAAGATACTCACATCTAGGATTTGGTATTGGTTTGTTTGTCTTTGACCTGGAGTCAAAGCCAGTTTTGGCTGGGCTACTGGACAATGGCAATGGGAAGTAGTATTCTGACAATATCACATGCAGTAGCATCACCATTAATTAAATTATCACCACAAGTTGTCTGGGGTAAGACAATCAGTTAAAATCAATGCTTTGAGGCCAGATGCAGTGGCTCATGCCTGTAATCCCAGCACTTTGGAAGGCCAAGGTAGGTGGATCACTTGAGGCCAGGAATTTGAGACCAGCCTGACCAATATGGTGAAATCCTGTCTCTACTAAAAATACAAAAATTAGCCAGAAATGGTGGCACACGCCTGTAATTCTAGCTGGTCAGGAGGCTGAGGTGGAAGAATTGCCCAAACCAGGAGGCAGAGGTTGCAGTGAACGGAGATCACACGACTGCACTCCAGCCTGAGAGGCAGAGCAAGACTCCATCTCAAAAAAAAAAAAAAAAAAAAAAAGATTGATGCTTTGAGAAAACAAGTGACCACTGAACTTGACTGTGATGGTAGAAACACTGATGGTAAAGACTTTAAGGCATGGTTGTAGTTTCTAACTACACTGTAGAGTTTAAGAAAAGAAAATGAAAAACTGAGGGATTTAAATGATCGGTTAATAATATATCAGAGAACCAGAGACATTTTGTGATAAACTTAAATTAATCTCAAATTTTTATAGCCAAAGTGAATATATAGTTAAAAATCAGACCTATATTTTAAATATGTAGGTTACAGAAATTATATGTAAGTCTCTTTTGTGTTTATTGAGGCATTGATTAGGAAGTAGTGGGAACTTGAGGCTTGGAATAGTAACATTAGTTCTATTAGAATAAAAGTGAGAATTTTAAACTGCTAAGCCTTTTTGACTCACCGTTTCTGACAGAAGCAGCCAGCCCCTTCTCACTTGAATGTAGATAACAGTCTTCCTGTGCTTAAAGATCTTTATAACCAAACTTGAAGTTGTTGCCTTGCAAGGGGGAAGTTATTTTCCCAAAGACCTAGGGTATTATCTCTCATTGCTTTTAGATTTATAGTGTTGGATCTCAGCATGCTCCAGGGAGGATAAGTGAAAGGTCTGACATAGAAGGAAACATCTTTTACTCCAGAAGAATTGTAAAACTTTGTAATTTTTTATATATAGAATCCTGAAGAACACATGTGTAATGCTCAATTTTAGATGTCAGCTTGACTGGATTAAAGGATACACAGTTGGTGAAGCATTATTTCTGGGTTTGGCTCTAAAAGTTTTTCCAGAAGAAACTGGCATTTGAATTAGTGGACTGAGCAAGGAAGATTCACCCTCACCCAGTGTAGGTGGCACCATCCAATCCTCTGAAGGCCCGGATAGAACAATAAAAGACAGAGGAAAGGCAAATTCTCTTCCCTGACCCTCTCTTTCTCTCCCTATTTAAGCTGAGACATCCATTTACTCCTGCCCTTGGACATCATAACTCTAAGTTCTCTGGTCTTCAGACCTTAGGACTTGCACCAGTGGCCCTCAGCGTCTCAGTCTGAGGCCAAAGGCATGAGATTTATACCACTGGCTACCCTGGTTCTCAGTCCTTCTGACTTGGACTGAGCCACACTACTGGCTTCCCTGGTTCTCCAGTTGGCCGATGACCTATTGTAGGAATTCTCAGAGTCCGTAATCATGTGAGCCAATTCCCTTGTTAAATCTCCTCTCATCTATCCATCTTTCCATCTGTCTTTCATTCTATCATCTATTGTTGGTTCTGTTTCTCTGGAGAACCCCTACCAGTGCAACATGTTCAGGCAGTTCAGGCAGGAATGAGCATACCTTTGATTGGCCCAATTTATAGGTATAGCGGTACATGAACAGATATTTTGGATTTAATGTATTTAGTTTAAGGAGTTTGCTTGAATGCTTGGCTGAAACCCTTGGTCAGTGGTAGCCTAATGTTAATAAGAGTAAGATGCTAAAACTTCCCTGGGATAATACAGAGAAAACAATCCAAAGGCTTAAATACATGAAAATATAGAGGTGGATTTTATCATCTGCATTCTGCGTATTAATTCCCTATTACATCCCCTGAGGAAGACCAGAAGCTCTCCTTTCAGTAAAGCAGTGGGAAATGAGGGGGCATGAGCATCCTTGAAAAGCTCTGGGTGGCTGCCTCTGTAGGCTGAGGATAATGATGAGAGTTGCTGCCATTGAGATGAGTTCCCTAATTTCAATCAGGATGATGGGACCCCAACTGATATAATAGGCAAGCTCTCTAGTAGAATACCTGCCATAGAGTAAATAATCTATAAATGTTGACTAACATCAATCATATATTTTTAGTTTCCTGATTGAAGAATATTACCTTCCATTTTGCTAACAAGAATGCTGTTGTCATCCAGTACAATAACCAATAGTAAAGATATTCCATTGGATATATAATACACTTTATATAAGTTAAATTATGCATCTATATATTCTTAGCATTCTCAGCTGAAAAAATGAGAAATATTATTGCCAACTTCAGGTAAAAGAAATGAATGTTCAATTAGATTGTTTAAATGCTTTAATATTTATGAAAGGAATGGATATTTTCAATACATAGCTGGTAATTATTTATAGGAGTGACTGAATTTGTTCCTCTAATTTAAGGACAATAGGCCTCTATTTTATTAGTCTACATGAGTAGTCATGACAGAGGCATCTTGAAGATTTGTGAAGGTATTCTTAGTTACTACAGTAATAGAGATGAGATGCTACTGGCATTAGTGAATAGGGGCTAGGGATGTTATACGTCCTGTAAATCAGGGAACTATATTCTGTCCAGCATTATTTTTAAATATCCTGCCATATTAAACCCACTACAAATATAAATCAATAATATCTAATTTTCAAATAAGTTTTATTAAGTCCAATTTTAATAATAATTCCAAGACTATAGAGAAAGCTTGTGATGAAGAAGAAAGCTTAATTTTTGGGAAGACTTTTTTTTTTTTTGAGGAGTCTCGCTCAGTCGCCTTGGCTGGAGTGCGGTGGCGCAATCTGGGCTCACTGCAAGCTCCCCCTCCCGGGTTCACGCCATTCTGCCACCTCAGCCTCCCAAGTAGCTGGGACTACAGGCGTCCGCCACCTCGCCTGGCTGATGTTTTGTATTTTTAGTAGAGATGGGGTTTCACTGTGTTAGCCAGGATGGTCTCCATCTCCTGACCTCTTGATCCGCCCGCCTTGGCCTCTCAAAGTGCTGGGATTACAGGCATGAGCCACTGCGCCCCACCCGACATTTTAAAAAAATTATTGAATAATGTATTAACTTGTACCATTCCGTTTATTCTATGGTGTTATGGCATTAGCAACTAAATAAAAATTGAAAATATTTTAGCCTGATAACACACTTAGTACAAAATCAGTAAGTCCTATTGAAAATATTTAACAGAGAAATATATTTTTTAATAAACTTAAAATAAAATATTTTTAAATTAGCATGGACATGTCAGACCCAGAGTTTCTTTATATTTCACTAATAGATATTATTGTAAAAATCTTGCATTATTACTAGTCTCCTGACTTCTATTTATTTAGCATTGTAATGGAACATCTACAATAGGATTATTTATTGAGATTATTTTTAAAAGTATACTTGGAGCTTTATGTTTTTAATCATACAGATCGATTATATTACTTACAAATTTTATTTCAGAGTAGTCAAAGGCAGCATTGGGTCTTACGGGGTCCAGGCCTACAGCTGTGTATGTAATACTATATTAACATTTTAAAGCTCTTGTTACATACTATGCACAGGGCTAATAACTATTCATGTGAAACCTCTGTTGATTCTCGTAACTAACACTTTGAAATCAATGCTTCTATTATCCATTTATGCTGTCGGCCTCAAGTATTTTAATATAACAAATATTTTAACTTAAGACGTTCAAAACTGAACTCCTGAACTTTCTCCCCAAACTGACCATCTCAGTTAATGGGAACACAATGCTTCAAGGAGGAATGAACAAAAACAAAACATCAAAATCAACCAAACAAATACAAAGAAACAAAACAGAACAGTAACAGCACTTCAATCCATGTTTGACATGTCTTATTCTTATAACTCCATCTGTTAGGAAATGATATTGACTCTCTATTCAAATTATACTCAAAATACAACCAGAATCCTGCCACTTCCTAACATCTCCATGCTACTTTGGCTCAAGAACCATTTTCTCTCTCTCTCTTTCTCTCCTTAATTACAGGAATATGCTTCTAACTGGTTTCCTTGCTTCTCTACTCTTGTCTCTGAATGTCTATTTTTGAGACAGCAGTGGCCCCTTTGAAACATAATTCAGATCATGACCTGTTCCTGCTTAAAGTACTCCGTGGCAACTTTCAGATCACGACCTGTTCCTGCTCAGTCTTCCACGAGAACGTTTTATTCTATCTTGAAGTAAAAGCAGAAATCCTTACAATGGCCTGTAAGGTCCTGTATTGCTGGCACCTGTAAACTCCATAATTTTATATTGTATTTCTCTGCCCTTGTCACTTCACTGTGAATACACTGGCCATGTTGCACGTCTTCATTCACATCTCAAGGTCTTTGAATTCACTGTTTCCTCTGTCTGGCAGGCTTCTTCCTCAAGAATTGTTCTTCACCTTCAAGGTTTTGCTCAAATGTTTCCTTTTCCTTGAAGATTATGTTGGCCAGTCTTCTAAAAATTGAGAAGACATACTTCTCAGCACTAGTACCCTAAACTCTGCTTATTTTTTTCCCCCACAGATTTTCTTTTGACAAAGGTTTTGCTTTTACAAACCTATATGTACTGTTTGTAAAAGCAAAAGTTGCAGTAAAGTTAAATAGGTAAGAATGACTTCATTCAAGGCTATTGCAATAAGGTAGAGATACCAAAGCACAGTCTGAACTCAATTTTACTGAAACAGAGGACTGGAGAGTTTTTAAGAGCTGGAGTGGGAGAATAAAAGGCCCTCTGTGTTTGCTAATTGAGCTTACTGTAAGAAAAAGTCAACTTTTTAAAATTTTCACGCTTTGAGGTAGTATTACAACTTGGACCAAGTTACTCATTTAAGTCAGGCTCCTACGCTCCCAAAGAGAGCAGGAGATAGAGGCACTATCTTTCTTGACAATTACGTTTCAAAGTATAAAGAAAAAAAATTTCAAAAAAAAAGATAGCCCTGGGTTGTAAAACTGGCAAAAGGCTATCAGAATATTTATATCTAAAAGGAGCAGATAAGGAATTTGCAATTACAAATTTTCTAAAGTAAATGCTCCAAGACAAAGGAGTGGAGGAACATCAGTGGTTAGGTCATCCGGGTTCTGAAAGGACCTGAGAGAAAGAGCAGTTGGGGGCCTTGATGCAAGAAGAAGACTGTCTAAAGTTTAGTCAAGCTAAGGAGAATGGTAAGGCTGTCTTGGTTATTTTAGGTTGTCTGTTGTCCTCACCCTCACATGTGAAGCAGGGTATTTTTGTTCTGTTTTGTTCACAGCTGTTAGAAAAAATACTGGGAAAAATTCCTTCTGCTGAATGGGACTGAGGTAATGATATAATTTGTGAATTTTAATATGGTACAATATTTAAAGTAGAGAAATAACTTAGTTATGAAAAGGTATTAAGTTAAAAGACTAATATTGGAAAAGATAAAGTTTAATTTATAATTGTTGAAGACTAGACATGTAAATACTAGCAAACACTGGTAGACATGTTTTATTTAACATGTTTTTCAATCTGTTTGTCCATCTGGTTCTCTAACCAGCATTTATTTCCTATCATACTGGGAACTCAAATTGAGAACTTGATTGAATTAAAACATGTATAATTCTTCTTTTGCTATAATATCATTTCATTTATTTCTTATACTTTTTTTTAAGTCCTGATCATCAGAGCACACTGATATAGTGATGGAAAGGCTTTTCTATGTTCCAGCAGATTTTATTTGTGCAGCTAATTTAAACAAATTGAATAATTGCAGTCTGAACCTACCACTGGGCTGTATTTATGAGCTGTCAAGAATGGAACGATACGACAAAGCAGGCAGTTGTGAAGTTAATACATAAACTCGGACTTAAGATTGACTTTAGAAAAAGGCAGATATAAATATTAGGGAAAAATTATGTATTCTGTCAGATGTAAAATTTGCAGGTAAAGAAAGGCATATTTAAATAATATAAACAGTGCTAAATTCAAAGCATATTTATTATCAGGAGATAAGGCATCATATGGCCCAGCTATTTTAGATTTTATTTTGCCATCTTGATACTACAGTATGTAGATATTAATGAAAAATAAAGAAATTCTATAATTTATTAAAGTATTGTTTTATTTGTTAGATTAATGAGTTTTAGGGTTTATTATGAATATTTATATTTTGAGAAGCCCAACATGTCCTATGATGATTTGAGCTTAGAATATGTGTAAACCATTCATGTTCGCAATAATGTACAATTTTGTATATATTTTACATATTAAACACAATAGAAAAACTTCATGTATATTATTTCTGAAACAAAGGATGGTATTAAACCAGAACAGAGCTTGTTGGTGCCAGTTCCTGGTATTTTACAAAAATAAAAAAATGAGACTCCAAAGGGTTAAGGAGTTTGCACAAGGTCACATAATTAGTTAAATGAGACAGAGTCAAGAGTAAAGGTTACTAGTCTGCTCTGGGGTAGTCATTGCATAGTGCTCTTGGTAAGTGCTGTAATGAAGTACTCATGTGGCTTAAGAAACCTTATGCCAGTGCTGACTTCTCATTTATTTTGTGCTCCATATCGGTTTTAAAACCTCTCTTCTGGTACTCAAAGGAAGGGCATACTTTGTTAAAGGAAATTAATATTACCATCATCATTCAATATTATCTTCAGGAAACAAAGCCACCCCCATTATTCAAATCCTCAGATGCTTATACTCAGAATAAGCACATTCTAATTATCAGCAAATGGTTAACCTTACAGATTCCTTTTTAATTGCTCTTAATTCTTAATTGATGAGCTATAAATACTCAAAAGAGCTTTTAAATGAGACCTACACTTATTTCTCCTTGAGAAAAGAAGGATTACCACAAAATTTGACATGCTATGAAATATTCCTCAGTAAGGTAGCCTCTTTGCTATTGAAAACAAAAAGAAGCGGAGGCTTGGATTCTGTAGTTTAGCTACAGAAATGAATTTCAAATGCATTTCAAAATGCTTAATTTTAACTCTTCTTCATTCTCTGAAACTCTCTAGAGGAAATGTGTATGAGTTATGAAAAAACAGTGTTAAAATCACAAAATTGATCTGAAGTTTCATAGCCAATAAGACTTTCCTCTGATGTCCTCTGATTGTGCAAGCTACTCTCAAATATCCCACATTTTTTAAAGGAGAGACATGTGGAATACCTGAGTAATCTCTATTTTTTTCCATACAAATTATTTTAGAAGTGATTTCCACTCTGGATTTTGAGAAACAAAATGATATCTAATAGGCGATAAGAAGACATATGAAAACAAATTAAATAAAACCATTGGAACTGAATGCATTTTTATTACATATATAAATCTTCTGTTCTTTTATTAAGTCCTGAAAAGATTTATTAAATTTTCCTTGATTTGAGAAACACTTCAGAATTGTAATAAAAAAGATGAATGGATTTTAATCCAGTTTTCATAATGGTACAATGGGTTGATTGCAGTATTTTGATGTGGGGAATATAAAGATACTATAAAAGAAGATTTATTTTTAAATTACAATTTTTGAAAGTTATAATAGATTCTGTAGTACATTCAATTGTCATTAACCACTGGGTTTCCTCTTTAATATTTGTCTATCAAATGATCAATTTTTAATTCAGATGAATTATCAAGAACACATTTTTTTAAAAAAACATCAAAAACAATAAAAAAAATCTTGAAAACATTGCATTCTTGTTACATATAAAACCATAGGCATAATAAATAAAAAAGCAATATTGCTATATTTACTGTAATTATATTTTTGAGGCTGTGTTTTACATAATAGCCTCTTTTTTGAGATCTAAAGAAAAAATTTTCTCCATTTTTAAGCCAAAATTTGATGTGTTTTCACAAGACTTTCATATATTTTACCCCACTGACATTGTGAATTGTGTGTGTGTGTGTGTGTGTGTGTGTGTGTGTGTGTGTGCTTGTCCCTAAAAAACATAGATTCACATTTGTAACTCAATTCTAGTAACAATAAAGGGCTATAATGTATTCCAGTGGGGAAGGGGAGGGCACCACTCTGCTCCCATTAGTTATCAATAATTACCCAAATTACTCATGTTTCAGGTTTAATTTAGTAGAACTTCCTTTCCTCCCTTCTGACTCACTGATTCAGTCACATGAACTGAACTAGAGCTATCTACTTTCATCCATCTTCTTCCATTCACTCAACAAATATAAGTTGAGAGTTTAGTACATGTCAAGCTCTCTTGGAGGTCTTGTGACTATAGAGGTAAGAAAAAGTGGAAAATTCCTTCCCCTCATAAAACTTAAAATCTAGAGAGAAAAAACAGACAACAAACAAACACAAAATGTATTTTTCAACTGGTATTCGGTACAATAACATTTACTAAAGAGGTTAAAGGAATATGTTATACATGGTATTTATGAAAGTCCTCTCTGATTAGGTGCCACGAGTAGGAACCTATAGGAAGAAAAGGTTTGAACTGTGGGGATTTTTGGGAAAATATGCTTGGCTTATTCAAGTAAAGCAAGGAAGTCAATGTGGCTAGAATGAAGTGAGGTAGGTGACAGTAATAGAAGAAAAACTATCAGATTATGTATAGTTTTATGAAGACTTTAGCTTTTTCTTTGAATGCTATAGTAAACTGCTGGAAGGTGTTGAATAATCGTGTTAACATTTGATTTATGTTTCTAAGGATCATTCTCAGTGCTGTTTGGAGAAGAGTCTTTAGAAGTGCAATGGTGGAGAACGGAGATCACTTAAGATACTACCGAAATTCTCCAAACTGCTAGAAGTAAAGGTAGTAAGATGTAATTGGATTTGGGTATATTTTGAAATGTGGTGATTGATTAGATGTAGAAAGTGAAAGAAAGATGTTTCAAGGATCACACCAGCTTTGGAGCCTGAACAACAAGTATAATGGAGTTGGTATATATTGAGTTGGGGAGACTGTGAAAAGAGCAGGTTTGGAAGGAGTATGGAGAGTTTTTCTTTGGACATGCTAATTCTGAGATGCCTAATAGACTGCCAAGCAATTTTAGTAGTCATTTGGATAAAAAGTCTAATACAAGGAATAAGTCTCAACTGGAAATATAAATTTGTAATCATCAAATTTACAGATGATTTTTAAAGACGTGGTAGTGCATATAATTTATTCAGACAGCATAGATAGAGAAGATGTGGAAACCATACCAAAATTTAAAGTTGGTGAATAAAGGGGAACCAGCATTTTTTAAAAATTTAAAATCATTGATTAGAAGAAAATATAAGAGAAAACAAATTTCCTGGATAAAACAATTGATAAAGTGATGGCATCTTAGTTTGAACTCCCTTGAAAGCAGAGCCTGAGATAAGAACTGGGAAAGGATAGTTTATTTGGGACATTATCATGAAGCCAAGAATGATATCATGGCAAGAATGATACAGGGAAAGATCAACATAGAGGTGCATTATTAATCTGGTTACCACTGTGGAAACTAGGGCTTCTCAGAATTATCCAAAGCTCCCCTTCCCCAGTTCCCATTCTCCATTGATGGAGGATTGCTCTCTGGAGCATTGACTTCCCTATCTTACCTGGCTTCTTAGGTACATGGGCTCTTATGGCTTCATGAAGTCCCTGAGAATGAAAGCATAATAACAGCTGGATTTAGGTTGAGGTGGAATAGTTCCAGAATAAGTCTGAACTTCCAAAGCACTGTCTAATGATGCTGCAGCTGAAATCAGAGCCAGCAATGGAATGGGATGTGGGGGTAGGTCATGAGACACCAGGGGAAATTACTGAAATATCTGACCCAAAGTAGCTAATATTAGCATTTTACCCCCACAGCCATATGATGGATTTATGGCTGGCTGTATGACACAACCTGAGACAGAGTCTTTCTCTAATTTTAATTTGTCCTGTAAGGAAATAACCTTTGCTTTCTATTTGTTCATTTATGAGTTTATAAATTCTTGGCCAACTAAAACCATTCTCCTATTACAAGGAAATCACTATAGCCATAGGAAAAAATCAATAAAAGAGAATAAAGAGACAATACACAAATTGGGAGAAAATATTTACAAAGCATACATTTAACAAGGGGCTAATATCTAAAACATATGAGGCCTCAAACAACTCAACAGCAAAGAAACAAATAACTCAATTAAAAAGTTGGCAAAGGACCCGAACAGACATCTTTCAAAAAAATTGAGAAATGGCCAACAGATATATGAGAAAATGCTCAATATCTCCAATAGTCAGGGAAATGCAAATTAAAACCACAATGAGATACCAACTCACATCTGTTAGAATTGCTATTAGAAAAATGACAAATGATACCAAGTGTCAGCAAGGATGTGGAAAATAGGGAACTCTTGTACACTGTTGGTGGAAATGTAGCTTAGTACAGCTATTTTGGTATTATGGAGATTTCTCAGAAAACTAAAAATAAGATTACCATATGATCCAGCAATCTCATCTCTGAGTATGCAGTGAAAGGAACTGAAATTAGTATGTTGAATAGATATCTGCATTATTGTACTTATTTCAGCATTATTTACAATTGCTAAGATATGGAAGTGTCCTAAGTAACCATCAATAGATGAATAAAGAAAATGTGATATTGTATATACAATGAAGTATTATACTGACTTAAAACAGAAGGAAATGCCATAATTTGTAACAACATGGATGGAACTGGAGGACATTATGATGAATTAAATAAGTCAGGTACAGAAAGAAAAATATTGTATGATCTTATTTTCATATATCATCTAAGAAAATCAATCTCATGAAAACAGAACAGAAGGGTGGTTACTAGAGGCAGGTCAGGGAAGGAGGAGGGATGGGGAGAGAGAAAATGTTTACGAAAATGTTCAAAGTCTCAGACTACAGGAATAAGTTTGAGTGATCGATTGCACAACACAGTGACCACAGTTAATTATAATATATTGTATATTTCAAAATTACTGAAAGTATAAATTTTTAATATTCTCACCTCAAAAAATGACAAATTAATTAGGTGATAGGATGTTAATTAGCTTGATTAAACTTCTTTAATGAATACAATAGAACAAAAACCACATTGTACCCCATAACAATATACAATTATTATTTGTCAATTAAGAATAATTTTTTAAATGAAAGAGGAAAAAATATGAATGTAGATAATCTTAAAACTGTTCCTGTCTCTCGATCCAGTGACTGATGACTTCAGAGTTGCTCTCATCTTCATGTTTCATAATGATAGCTTCTTTAGTCTGAGCTACCTTGATGTTCTATAGCAACTCTCATTTATAATTAACGTAGCTTGAGCTGCTTTTCTGTTAACAATTAAGAGAATCCTGACATATACAAAGAATTCTGTCATACAGTACCTTTAAAAATATGTTCTACTTTCATTTTTATATTTATTCCAATTTCCTTAGCTACTCACTCTTAATTATTTAGCATTGATGTTATAACTTAAGAATGTGCATGAGCCACTTAATTTATTTGCAAAATATAATAGGCTATGAATAAATTTTGTATAAAACAACCATGTTTACTTTCTAAAAATAACTCCTTTTTTTTTTTTTTTTTGAGACAGAGTCTTGCTCTGTCTCCCAGGCTGGAGTGCAGTGGCGCGATCTCAGCTCACTGCAACCTCCGCCTCCAGGGTTCAATCTATTCTCTTGCCTCAGCCTCCTGAGTAGCTGGGACTACAGGCATGTGCCACCATGCACAGCTAATTTTTGTTTTTTTAGTAGAGACAGGTTTTCACCATGTTGGTCAGGCTGGTCTCCAACTCCTGAACTTGTGATCTGCCCACCTTGGCCTCCCAAAGTGCTGGGATTACAGGCATGAGCCACCGCGCCCTGCAAAAATAACTTTTAAGATAAAGCAACATATAGTAAAACTCACATGTTTTATTAGCTATAACTTTATATTGAATCAATGAAAATGATAAATAATTGTTCCATTATGAGTGGTGTTTCACTATAGATATACATTTACTGTAATAAATATTATAAGGTAGGTCTCTGCTTAAATGTACCCAAAGGAGATTATTTGGAGATTGACGTAGTAAAACAAAGCATAATAAAACTTACAATGCAGTTCTGCAGATTGGACCTGAAAAGTGCATAACGTTGACATTTCAAGATTTGGACAAACAGGGGACTTAATAATTCAATGAGAATTTTTTTTTTCATGGATAACCAGTTTGTGTAGTTGGATAAGTAAAGTATTTCAAGGTAATGACCATTTTTTCTAGTTTGCCAAACCAAAGTTATATGATATATAGTTTTAATACTAGATTCAGATGATTTTATTTTACTTTAGTGTTCCTTTTTTGGGGCACTTATGTACACCCAGGTGATTTTTGACAAATTAAAATAATAACTGGCTACTGAATGATATTGAGTCTTTGGAATTACACTGCCAGTGTGGGTGGCCTGGTCCCTGCTTATAGTTTTCCTTGGGCAAGCAACTTAGTCTCAACTGTATCCAATTTATAGGAATGTGTGTGTATTTAATGAGTTAGCATATGTTAAACAGCACCTTGAATTTAGTAAAGTGGACAATAAATATTGTACAAATATTTGTACAAATGATTATGATGAACAATAAAAGTATTGAAGACCATTTTAATTCTTCTGTATAAAACTGGGCTTTGGGACTTTTATGCACTAGGATGTTAGTGAAGATGCACTGTTTTCTACATCCTATTTTTTTCCTCTGCTTTGATTTCCTTACTTAACATGCGGCATGATATCTGGTAGTAACTTATTTAGAAAAGACATATGCGTAGTAAATCTTATTGAGACTTGGTATGTCTAAAATGAGTTTAATCTCTTTTCTCACGTCAGTGGTTGTTTGCTGGTTTAAAATTCCTTTATTTATATATTTCTTCGGATGTGTTCAGACCCCTGTACCAGGCTACCACTCTGTCCCATGAGATTGTTAATTCAGGTTCCAATTTATGTCCCAGGTCTTTATTTCCAACTTTTCTGGGAAGTTGTCTGGAATAAAGTTGGCCCATGTCCAGACTTGACCTGTCGTTGTTCAGAACCTATATTAGAGAAAGCAAAACATGGAAATATATATAGTCAACCTGTCTTTCAGCTACCAGCCCACAATTGACTCCCAACAAAAAATTCGGGTTTAAATGGGGTAACTTTGCCACAGTGTGCACACATCCCAGATATTGTACCTGGGAGTTTCTGGTGAATGCTTTTTCTTTCCTATTTCTTGGAATACTAAAATGCATTCGCAAAAGAGAAGCTTTGTGTTGACTTACAGTCGACTATTGTGTGGGATCAAATTATGTTATTTCTGTAGAATTTACAGACTGAAGGTTGGACTTGTTTTAAGTATAACATAATTAAGGTAATACTCTCTATTTCTGCTTAGGATACTCATTTATAAAATCACTTCTTATTTTTAAAGAGAATATAGGCTGTTCTAGATGTGTTGGTGGATAAAATGAAATGCTGATATAGGTAAGAGCTATTTACTTGAAAAATGCTTCAGTCCTCTGCTTAGGGAGGGAATATTTCCATTGGTATTGTGTATTCCATATAGATTACTCGATAATGTTGTCCTCAATATGGGCAGAATCCAGGTATGGTGGAGCTAGTTTTTTAAAAAAGGAATGTAAAAAGAAGGGTCAGTTCTTCTGTCTTTCAAAGATGTCTTTGACATCCATTGATCAACTGCTATAGCAAAGTCTGCAAGGAAAACCACAGAAATATTTGAGGAGTGTCTGTATGCTTTTTGTAAGGGTATTAACAGTTCAAGAACACTTAAGACTTCTGTTCAAATTTCCTGGACAGGAAGAAAAGTGATTGGTTAAATATAATTGCAGCTCAGGATATGTGTAAAAGTACCACTGAGAGAAAAGGTTGGAATTATTATTTGGGAACATGTTTTAGGAGTCCCTTGGCAGAGGGTTTAAACCAAAACTAGAAATTAGTAAGGAGTTATTAAAGACCTTTGAGCATAAGAGTTGTGAAGTGAAAATGAGATTAACCTGTCATATATCTAGGGTGAAATGTAGCACGGAGATTAAAGGAGAATGGAAATTAGTTCAAAATAATTGCTGCAGTCTCTAAATAAAAGAGTTGACAGTTAAACATGAAGGTATATGTGGAAAAACACTGTAAAGAAATGATCCTTAAGACTTAGCAAATAATTAGCTATATGAAATGTGGACTTAGAACTAAACAAGAAATTTCTCAGAATTTCAACCTAGATGACAAAGAAAATGGTGAGGACAGAGTAGAGAAAATTCAGGTATAAAATATAATGTTCAGAAAAAGTGAAGTTTCAGTATCACTTTCTGTTTTTGTTTTTGTTTTTTGAGACAGAGTCTCACTCTGTCACCCTGATTGAAGTGCAATAGCATGATCTTGACTCACTGCAACCTCCACCTTCTGGGTTCAAGGAGAGTAGCTGGAACTACAGGCCTGTGCCACCACGCCCGAAAATTTTTTGTATTTTTACTAGAAACAGGGTTTTGTCATGTTGGTCAGGCTGGTCTCGAACTCTTGACTTAAAGTGATCTGCCTGCCACGACCTCCCAAAGTGCTGGGCTTAAAGGCTAAGCCACTGCGTCCAGCCTGAAGTTTCACTTTCACTTTTGAAATGAAATTATCATTTCACTTAGGATACATTGCAATTAATATGTTAACACTAAAAAGCTTTCAAGCAGTTTATTGGATATAAGCAGTTTATTGGAAAATCTTCAATCCAAGACACATTCCTGATTTAGAAATCAATAAGTAATATTTTATTTTATTTTATATTATTTTATTTTATTTGAGACAGGGTCTAGCCCTCTCACCCAGGTGGGAGTGCAGTGGTAGGATCATGGCTCATTGCAGCCTCGTCCTCCTGGGCTCAAGCAATCCTAGTTTTTAATTTTTTGTTTTGTTTTGTTTTGTAGAGACAAGGTTTCACTATGTTGCCAGGTTGGTCTCAAATTCCTGGGCTCAAGCGATTCATCCTACTTTGAGCTCCCGAAGTACTGGAATTACAGGCATGAGCTATTGGGCCTGGTCTGTAAGTAATTTTAAATTATACTAATTGATAAATTAAAAATATAAATCTGTATAGTTAGCATAAATACAAGCATAAGGAAAAGAACTAAAAATGGGTTTAGGTGATAAATTAAGCAATTTTGGAATGTATACCATTAATAGTTAAAAGTCATTTATATTATTGTATGCAAGTAACATGCAACATGAAAATAAAAGGAGCTTTATTTACAATGGTGAATAGAATTGGTTTGAGATTAATTTAACTTAAGCAAGGCTATTTATGCAAAACCAATTATAAAACACTAATGAAAAAATTAAGAAAGATAAAGACATGAATAATTATAAGGTTTTGATCCTTGCTGGGAAGACTAAATATAGTAAGGTTGACAGCACCCCTAAGTTAACATATAGACAAGTTGTTTCTACTCAACATTCTTGTGATATATTTCATAAAACTTGAATCAAAGAAAGGAAACTCCTGCTGGAAATGCAAGCCAAAGTTCTTTTTTTTTTAAGGTATTGGCAGTAGACATGCCCTTCAAAATTTTTGAAGTATATTAAAAATTTAACTTCTCTAACATGTACAGTATTATATTTCAACAGAAAAAACAATAATCTGTTTTCCAAAAATTAATGTTTCAAAAAATTAATTCAAACTTTTATACTAAACTTAAGCGAAGAGATAAAATCGTTTCAAAAAATTAATTCAAACTTTTATGCTAAGCTTAAGCGAAGAGATAAAATCAGCAATGAGAAAGTGTTTCATTAAGCAAATATTAGTATAATTAAATATGAGAATGAGGACAATGTGAAATAGATCCAATACCACATGTCATAATGTATGCTGGATAAATACATGATATATATATATAAACAAAATAATCAAAAATCATTTTTTATGACAAGGATAGATACAATATTTTAAATAAATCAGAAGGATGGCTATATATTATATTCTGGTATATGTATACAATAAAATATAATGAAAATAAATATTAAAAGCAAAGCAAATAAATCAGGAAAATATTTACAAACATAACAGAGATTAGCAATTATCCAAATGCAAAGAGTGTATTAAGCTATGTTAATCTAATGGACCAATTATACTTGAAAAATAGAAAAAAAAAGTTCAATTGAAATGTATAGCTTATTCTTAGATATTTACATGTCTGTTTATACAAATATTTTGTAAGCTTTTTGAGTCAGAATTTATGACACACTAGTGTTTTTATCCCAAAACAATTAATAGAATGCCCAAAATATGCTAGTTGGGTTGAGTAAACAAAGTGGATTAGTTCAAAGTATAAAGGAAACTCATGTTCTCATTAACAAATAAAAAATAAAGAGCTAATAAAAATAATACTGCATAAGAACCAGTAATTGTCTTTCAACAATGGAATTACTCTCAGAAATCTAAGCAAATAAAGAATTGTTTGGATATTATATGGAGGGGCTCATATATTCAAAGGAAAAGCTACTGAAGTAGGCTTAGTAAAGTCCAAGAGTAATACAGCTCTGGGGATCTTGGTATTGAAACAAGTGTACATGCACCAGGATAAATCAGCTGGAGTCATTTTTAGTCTTGAGATCAATGTTTCATGTTTAGGGAAGAGCCTGTGGTAGGTTGGCCTACTCAAACCATGTGGATGTAGAGTAGGGAAATACTGATTTTACAAAACCTCTGACTATTACTAGAATAGTGAGAAAGATACGGAACAGCCCAAAGCAATAAAGTTATGTATAGATACTGTTATTCACCTATTTAAAATAATAAAGATAAATTGTATATAATTTAGGTATACTTATGTGTTGGCAGTAGCACTGTAAATCTCATCAATCTTTCAGGAGAGCCAATTTTTTATATGTAATATGTCCTAAAGAAAATTATTCACGTACAGTATTTCCCCAATAAAATACTCCTTGGGAAATGTGCTCCATGGAACTTGTCCCCTACTTCCTCTGTCCCTTATTTTATCAAAATATTCTGAGAAGTGATATTCATTACTTTGAATATGAAAAAAGTAATGGCCAATAAGACATGTCTAAGCAAATTGATTCTGCATAATATGAAATAGTAACTGTGAACAATGAAAGTCCCTCAAGAGAATGAGGCAGGAAAATGGGGTCCGGAGGCAGGGAACATAAGGAACATAAGGCCAATTCACACTTCAGCTATGACAGGAAATATCCTCTCTATAGGGTGTAAGCCAAGTAAATGACTTTGTAACTTTACTTCATCTTCTTCATTTACATAGGGCTTACTCCAAGTAACCAATGGAATCCTCTAGAGGGTATTTAAACTCCCCAAAATTCTTTAATGGGGCCCTTGAGTTCCTGTGCTGGGGCCAACTCCCACACTGTGGAGTATACTTTCATTTTCGATAAATCCCTTCATTCCTTCCTTATCTTTGTGCATTTTATCCAATTCTTTCTTCAAGACACCAAGAACCTGGACATAGTTAAACCTTTTCAGAACATAACTTTCCAGGTTTTATGTTAAAATTAAAACTGCTAAGAGTCGCCTTTGTAACATGCAATTGTGACTACTAGAAACAGTTATATATGCAAGGTATGTACGAACAGTAAACTGTGGTTTTTTTTTTTTTTTTCTGTAAAAGGTTATAAAAGGATTTTGCTTCGTTAAAATTTCTGAGTCATCATTTTGGCAAAATATATAATTTATGGTAATCTGGAATTCCAAAATCAAACTTCAGTTTCAAAATTCTCTTTCCAAATGCCTCGCTTTTTGGAATGATCAGAGAGCCCTTGAAAACATCCAGAAAAGAGGTAAACAGAATTGTTTGACATTTTTAAGTACATGGGATTGCCAAACTGAAGTTGAGTCTTCTTTAGGTTATATTTTTGTGAATAATGCTAATATATGTTCCAAAATTGTATGGGATTTCTAAAATTCTAATGTCTAAGTATTGTTATTATGGTATTGTAAACCACAGGAATAACCAAATTTCCTTGTCAGTGCTATGCACTTATTTGGAAAAACAACTGGTATTCAAGAGCATAGAAGTCTAATGTTGATTAAGCATGGATTCATGGAGAATCAGGTGGCCATCTTGTCTTTCCTGAGTCCTTAAAACTCTCATTATTAAAAGTTCTGCATTCCATGACTCACCATAGAAAAGATAAAATGATCCAGATTGAATACAATCTGTGTAGTGACTTCCAAATTACTAAAATAGTTTATTATCAGTGTTTGGTCCCATATACCTGGGAAAACAATTAAAGCTTCAGGTACATTTGGTCATCTGATGGGCCATTTAAACCTTTTTAAAAGGGATTTCATTCAATTGTTATTTTCCATGCATGTTTTCTGGTTGAATAGAAGTTTTCCCATGCAAGAATGCTGATGTTGTAACAGTAGATTATTAAGCAACGGTGTATTTTAACCAGTTGAAAAAGCTTCTTATGGTTTGGATCTTCTGAAAACATCAGTGAAAGACTGTCCTTGCCATCCAGACTACAACAAAAACTTTGGGACCTTGAACTTTGGGTTTATAATCACATAAATGAGAAGGGTCCCTCTACATTCTCAGAACTGTACACTCATTGGAACCCTTAATGTAGTACTAACCAGGGAAATTTCTTCAAAGAAGAAGATGGAATCCTTAATGTGAATAGCTTTTTCCAAGTTGACAGATGAAGACTTCTATCATGAAACTCTTATCTTTGAGTATTTTCTCTTGCTTATGCCTCTATAAACAATACAAGTGGAAAAGGGGTCTGTTATGTGCACTTATGGGATGTACTTTTATTTGTGAAGGAGTTACAGCCAGCCTTATACATGGATAAACTTATACTTGATAGATTAAAGATGAAGGCCCAATGTAGGTAAGAAACTTTAATGGTAGGTATGTTGCTTCATAATCAGTCAAAAACAAACACTGGTTGACTCCTCTTAACCCACATCATGGGTTAAAGAGAACATTGCCAGAAGGCCTTCACTCTTCTAAAAGGGATCATTTGTTAGTTCCTTTTTCCATGGTTTAAAGTAAAAGAGGCAATGATTAGAAATGTATTTCCCATGATAACGTCTATAGCAAATTCTACTGTAAAGACTACAGTTACACAACAGATTTTAAATTATTTTGTGAAAGTTATAGTAGAATTGGCTAAACAAAGAAGTAGCTGTGCAGCCGCTAACACTTGTA
Organism: Macaca thibetana thibetana; assembly: GCF_024542745.1. Classification (NCBI taxonomy): domain Eukaryota; kingdom Metazoa; phylum Chordata; class Mammalia; order Primates; family Cercopithecidae; genus Macaca; species Macaca thibetana. Next base: position 61,028,917 of record NC_065584.1, read on the forward strand.
GCCTATGGAAAAATTCATCAAATGAAGATTATAGAAATTCAGTGGTAGGGGATTAACAAAGAGACTGCTTAGTTAAGTGAGCAAACTCTTTATCTAGCTCATTCTTTGATCCATTTGATTTTAGGAGGTTTGGCTTGTGGGAAACTTGGGTAAGCAGCATACTCCAAATTCTTTGTATTATCCTCGCAGTAGTCATAACAATAGTCTCCCTGGTGCACTGTATTTTCTCAAAGGTTTTAAATGCTTGCATGCAGCCATCTCTAGAATGTCATATGGTCTCTTTTCAACTGGAATGACAGGAGCTAAAAGAAATGTGCAACCATGAAGACACACTAACCTATGAATGATGTGTTGAGACAAGAAACCCAAAACGATGGTAACTGAGAATGGCACTAAGGCCCTAAGTTTTGGTCACACTCTCACCTAAGTGAGAACCTGACCAAAACGGGGGAGTTTTTTTTTTCTAAACAAAATTCTGAGGGCCATTGTTTTGGACTAAGCTCATTCTCTAGGCCCCAACAGACCAAACCAAACCAAAATGGAGTTGCTTGTGCATTAAGGAAAGACATCGGTTCTAGAACAAATCAGGTTTTACTTTTTTCTCCTGCAAATTTTTGTAACAAACATTTTTGATAACATAGGTATCCACCCCATGAAGTTCCCAATAAATCTTTTAACCAAATTCATTTCCTCTTGCCTAGAGACCATCAAGCTTCACATAATCATGCAACAAAGGTTCCAGCCGGTTCCAAGTGAAGACACCAGCCCTGGCCATCAAGAAGCTACCTTGCCTCCACCAGACAGAGCAGGGCGAGAGTTCCATGATCCTCAGTAGGTAGGGACTACACCCCAAGCCAGCATGAAGCAGACACAGAAAAAAGACCATTGGTTTCTCTGCCTCCCATAAAGATTTATGGGGTCACATCTCTCAGAGGGGAGATGAGGCAGGAAAAGAGGGTCTGGAGGCAGGGAACATAAGGCCAATTCACACTTCAGCTATGACAGGAAATATCCTCTCCATAGGGTGTAGGCCAAGTAAATAACTTTGTAACTTTACTTTATCCTCTTCATTTACATGGAATGTGCCCCAAGTAACCAATGGAATCCTCTAGCGGATATTTAAACTCCCTAAAATTATTTAACGGGGCCCTTGAGCCCCTGTGCTCGGGCCCACTCCCACACTGTGGAGTGTACTTTCATTTTCGATAAATCTCTTTATTCCTTCCTTTGTGCATTTTGTCCAATTCTTTCTTCAAGACGCCAAGAACCTGGACACCCTCCAGTGGTGACAAGAAGAGACTACAGATTTCTTCCTCATGAAAATAAGAAAACAACCAGGAACTTTCTGAAATTTCTGTAATATGTGAAGCAGAGGGAGTCAAGTTGAAAGAAAAGACCATTAATGCTGAAACACCTATGTTGTCATACTGGAAAAGGAAGGACTTTCAGAGAAATATGTAAATAATTTCCTCCCACTCTGTCCCAAGCCAAGGGAAGAAGTTTCTGAAAGTAAGAGCTTTGGGGAGGGAATTGTGTGAAAATTGGAAAGGGACAAAGAAGAATATTGGTGCGTCAAATGCACTTCAAAAGGTAAAGTGAGGAACTTAACATTACAGGTTCTTGATGACGTTAGTATGAAAATGAAACGAGGAAAAATCTCTAACTAGTTTTGTTTTGATAAAACACTCAGGAGTGAAAATCACTAAGGTTTTAGTATAAGCTTTTAGTATAACCCTACTAAATCACTAAGCTTTTAGTATAACCCTACTTTCAACTTATAACTTATAGCTCTTACCAAATGAAATCACTTCTAAGAAACCACAGCAGGGCCGCAGAAGAACCTGGCCACCAGAAGGTCTAGCTGCAGCATTTTACCCCCATGTTTGCTTATTCAGGAAATTCAATTCAATTCATTCATTGAATGGATTGAACTTTAATACTAAACCAGGCTCATTGCCACTTCCTGAGGATTGATCAGATGATCGTGAAAATCAATGAAATATTGATCTATACAATTGCTGAAGGAGTCCAATAAAAACAAATGTCAATATGACTCATTTGTTTTTATTTTTTAAATCAAGGGTGCATATAATAATTCCCTGAAAAGTTTTCTTAAAATACCCTGGATCATAGGCCTCTCTGGATTTCCTGATTCTGATTTGGGACATGCCAAGGTGTGTCAGGCAAGCACAGTTTTAGAAAATAAAAATCTCAGCATGTAATTATGAAGCATAACACATATTGAGAACTGCTGATGTAGATTATCACATGCAAGCATAAGTAGATTCAGTACAGAGGTTGATTCAGTACAGAGGTTGAGGTCCTCTGATTCAGTACAGAGGTTGAGGTCCCCAGGGAAAGGAAGTTGATGCCCATGCAAAAGATTACATTAATAATTTGTCTTGGACAGCTCAGGCTACCATAACAGAATACCATAGACTGCATGACTTAGAAATTTATTTTCTCACAATTCTGGAGGCTTGTTCAACTCCAAAATTTGTTTCCTGGTGAGGACCTTCTTCCTGACTTGCAGACAGCCACCTTCTCACTTTGTCTTCAAGTGGCAGGTTGGGGAGGGGGAGACAGAAAGTGGTGAGAGAAAGTGACAAAGAGATCTTTATTTTTTAAAATAAATCTACTAATTACATCATGAAGACTCCACCCTCATGACCTTCTATGACATTAATTACTTCTAAATGACTCATCTTCAGATAGCATCATATTGGGGATTATGGCCTCACATATGAATTTGGGAGAGAGGGGGATATAAATAAGTTCATAGCATAGTTTAATTTGTATTATCAGTGTGATTCAAGATGTTGTTAAATTATCCAGAGTAGGTTGTAGTATAAAATGAACTATCAGAGTAACTTTTAGATAAAAACAGTGCAGAAAATTCTAGCACCATGCTTGAAAATGAATGCAATAGAGAAAAAGTTATAAAGAGAGAAAAACTATAGAAAAAAATTATCAATTTGGGGAAAAAATAGGAAGAAGGAAAAAGCAAGAAAGCAATATGAATATAATATATTGAAAATGACAGAAAAACTAATATCAAACACACATGTAATTATAACAAATAAGTATAGGTTAAATAGAAGTGTGTTTTTTATTTAAAGAAACATACTGCATAAAAAGGATTTTAAAAAAGAGATAAAGGTATAAAATTCATCTAACATAAGTAATTTGATGAGTGTTCAAATTTGGTTTACCGTTTTGTTTCTGCAAAATTTTAACAACAGAAGATAGATTAAATAATTAAGTAATTGGCCGGGCGCGGTGGCTCATGCCTGTAATCCCAGCACTTTGGGAGGCCGAGGCGGGCAGATCACAAGGTCAGGAGATCGAGACCACAGTGAAACCCCGTCTCTACAAAAAATACAAAAAACTAGCAGGGCGAGGTGGCGGGCGCCTGTAGTCCCAGCTACTCAGGAGGCTGAGGCAGGAGATGGTGTGAACCCGGGAGGTGGAGCTTGCAGTGAGCCGAGATCCCGCCACTGCACTCCAGCCTGGGCGGCAGAGCGAGACTCCGTCTCAAAAAAAAAAAAAAAAAAAAAAGATTAAATAATTAAGTAATTAATAAGAGACTATTATACAGCTATAATTAAGGTCAGATTATAAATATGTGTATAAACATGAAAAGATATCCCTGGCATACTGATGAGTTAACAACTGACTATATAGCAGTAGTTATAATTGGCTTTCATGGAATAAAACTAAAAATAATGCTATTTGATTGATGCAGAATATGTGTAAAGACTTTTGATGTTCTTTTACATGCACATCTATTGAATTTTCATGTCATACATGTACTATTTCTTTTAGGATAAGTAAACACAAAAATATTTTTATCACAAAATATGAAGAACCAATAAATTATGAAGAGTAAACATAGAACAGATGAATAAAATAAAAATCACCTATGATCCTTCCAGAACTACAGGCAGTAATAATATTTCACTGAACCATACTGTGTTAATCTCTGTGTTACCAGTGCCTAACACAGAGCCTGATATACAATACATGTGCAATACATATTTGTTAAATGGAACTGAACTAAGATCCCACCATGAACATTTATGTAAAATATCATGTTAATAAGGTTCTATATACTGCTTACAATATTTGTTGTGATTGCAATTATGTAGCCAAGTATAGATATGTATACACTGTTAATAAACACTGAAAGAGAATCAGGAGTAATGGGAATATTTGGAATACTGTATTATTTTAATCAAAAAACATTTATACAGTTTTTGTCTGGTCCTATTCTATATGCTTACAGTAGTAATAAAGGCAGCCAGGTTCCTACCTTCCTGGATCCTGCAATCTAATAAAGAGACATAGGAGAAATAAAGAAATAATAAAGGAGATAATTACAGATTGGTGTAAATTCTATAACAAATAACCAAGGAGGGCCATTATAGGACACATGTGCTGGGGGAGAAATTTAAAGGAATAAGTACAAAGGCTTTACAATGATGGCACAGTCAAAGAAAATTCACTAGAATTAGCTATCAGTGCTCTAGGGGAGAGGAAAAGGAGCTGAAGTAAAAGAAATGGGAAGATAACAGGTAATCCAGGTATTTGTACTCACAATAAAATATTTGAATTTTGTTCAATATGTAATTAGAAACCACTGAAGGATTTAACACAGTGACGTAATTTGGTTTACATTTTGACCTTCTTAAAACATATACATTTTAATAAGATCATGCTGGCTCTTCTGTGAGTTTAAAAGATTTTGAGAGGTAGAAGCAAGGGTGGAAAATAAGAGATCAGTAAGGAAATTACAATAGTCCAAGTAAAGGATGATGTTTTTGATCAGATGGAAGCAATGGAGAAGGAAATACATGGACAAATTAGAGATGTATGTGAGAGAAGCTGGGCTTACACCTGTAATCCCAGCACACTGGGAGGCCCAGGTGGGTGGATCATGAGGTCAGGAGTTCGAGACCAGCCTGGCCAAGACGGTGAAACCTCGCCTCTACTAAAGTTAGCCAGATGTGGTAGTGCTCCTGTAATATGTAGCCATGACTCTCTACAAAAATTAGCCAGATGTGGTGGCGCGCCTGTAGTCTCAGCTACTCAGGAGGCTTAGGCTGGAGAATCGTTTGAACCTGGGGGGTGGAGTTGCAGTAAGCCGAAATGGCAACACTGCACTCCAGCCTGGGCTACCGAGTGAGACTCAGCCTCAAAAAAAAAAAAAAAAAAGGATGTATGTGAGAGGTACCCAGGGTTATCTAACTGTTGGTTGTAGAAAATGAGGACAAGAAAGGAAATAAGCACATAGAAGAATTTACTGGAATATAAAGGCAGGGAAAGAAGAGCAAGTTTTACTAGATAAAAATCACAATTTATTTTAGAAATGTTGGATTTGTGATCCCAATTAGATATTCGAGTGGAATGCCAAGTAGACTATCTCGATTTCAGTGCTAGTGCCTGGCCTGTGGATATAAATTTGGGAACTATGACCACCTAAAGTCATGAGACTAGATGCTATGCTTTTTTTTTTTTTTTTTTTTTTTTCCCCTATGGGACAAAAACAAAACCAAAAACTCTAGCTAATACTTATACAGATATGTATATATTTGATAAAGTTAAAAACCAGATTTGATAATTTTATTCATTGGCTGTCATACATTGCTTTGCACATATTGGGCTAAAAATAGTTGTTTTATGATAATATGAATAAATTTTACTTTTATAGAGAAGACTTTTTAGGCATACTTATAGCATTTTAAAAATATATTACTCTATCACTGAACAATTCATAAACATGACTCCACAAATTATTTTTCTGACACTTATCTGAATAATCTAGTCCTTTTTTTTCCAATAAAATACATACCAAGGAACATCTGTGTAGGTTTGAAAGGCACAGGTAATACTTTTACCATTATGGCAGACTCCTGCTTTGCACTCGGTAAAATCTACTCCTGAGAGCAAAGCCCTTAGATGTGTTCATATGTAATTTCTCCCTTGTGATTTGGAGGCCATCTCCCAAGATGACTTCCCAATGGTCCCCTTCAGTTCTCTATTTGGTCGGCACCAAAACACCATCACAAATCACTTTCATATCTCCCTTTCACTTTACTCAGCAATTGGACACAAAATGGTTTTGTTGTTGTTATTGTTACTGAAAAATACACATCAGATTAATTCCTTGGTATAGAACCACTATGTTGCTGCAGGTTTATCTATTAATCTTTATTCTCTGAAAAACAATGACACATTTAGGTATTTCAGTTCTAACAATCTTCAGAAAAAGATTTATTTTTCTTTTGTGACAAAAAAATGTCAATATCTAATACAAAGTTAAAGCTTTGGAAAAATCTTTAGTGGAAATCTTTTGTGGCAAAATCTTTAGTACACAGGCTTATCATTTGTTTAAGCAATAATACCAAAACCTTTCCTGAGGCATAAATTTGCCCCATGTTTATGAAAATATGCCACGATTTATGAAGAACTTGAAACTAGCTTATCTCCAATATTTTGAGCCATCCTTTTCATTCTAGATTTGCAAACCAAAGCGTATATTACAAATCATGAATGTTCCAATATGCTTCTACTCCATTCTTGAACATGCCAGAGCTTTAGTTCCAAAGAGGAATATTTTCTTTTATTTTTATTTAATAGAAGAGAAGAGAATCTTGTGACTGACGTATTTATTACTACAGCAAATTTGGCAAAACGTTTTTCTTAGAGGAAGATTTAAACATTCATGAATGTAACTTTGGTTATGAAGTTAAATTTTTGCTCTGTGTTGAAAATAATGTTGGCATAAATATAAATCAGATTATCATCGAAAAACTTTCTAAATTATTCATATATGAGTATTTTAAATAATAAAATATTGTTATGGTTAAGCTTCAATTGATATACAAGTTTATCCATTACATTAGATTTAACTATTAATGGGCAAGAATACATTATTCAATGATAAGTAATGAAGAATAAGCTATTAAACTGTAAAAAGTATAGTACTTTATAATTTATTTTTTGAAATTAAAAAAAATTGTGCTCCTAACTAGTCCGACACTGAATGATTTTTTCGCCCTCTACAGTGCTCAGTGTGCCTGCTGCCTGTGTTAGTGATGTGGTTTATCCTGCAGAGTCCCTTATTGAAAAGACCTTGAGTGTCTATAGCTCTATTACATTTTCGCTCTCTGATGGCATAACCATCAATAACTACAACCCACTGATTTTATCACCTTTTTGCTTCCCTCTTAAGCCAGCTTAAATTCCATGGCCAGTTACTATAATGTCTTCCTTTCCTATAATTTCAACTCCCTTGTCTTGCTCTTGCCCTTGTCTTTGCCACATTGACTTGGCAAAATACAAGCTCTGGTTTTACCTACAACCCCTAAACTGAAAGTAAAAACAACAGCAAAAATAAACACACTACAATGTGGCTTGCTTTTACTTTAAATTCGAAGGCAATAACCTCAAGGAAGCTCTTAAGGCTGCCCAGCAATCACACTCCATTGCACTGGTACAATACTCTCCTGTCGTCATAGACAATAGCTGGTAGTCTTTCCTTAAACTACTCACAATTTTTCCCATCCTATTTTCTGAGAATATAGAGGCAGTCAGAAGAGAGTATTCTAAACTCTTACCCTCATAGCTACCAAACAACTAGCATCTGTACCCTTTCCTTCCTTTACAATAGATTAATTATTGTTGCCAAAAATAAAAACCATATCCTCCACTGTGCCCTTTCACCCAGTCAAGGACATTGTTCAGCAGCCTTCTGCTTCTGGACTATTGCTTACTTCCCCTCTTTACTGGATCATTCCCATCAGCATTCACATGTCTTACAATTTCTCCCATTTAAAAAAACAAAAATAAAAATGATTTTCCATTTAACTACACATAGAGAGTATGTTTTTGCTCCTATTGATAACAATAGGAAAAAGTGGTCTATATTTACTTTCTTAACCTTTTCTGTTCCTTTTCAAACTTATACCAGCCAGGCTTTCATCCTCACAACTCCATGGAAAATGTTCTTTTGAGTGTCACCAATGTCTTCCACGTTGAGAAATCCAGTGTTTATTTCCCAGTCTTCAACTGGCTTGACCTCAGCAGCATTCGACACAGATGATTAATCTGCTTCCTGAAACATTCTTTTCACTTCCTATACACAAGACACATTTTCACACGGCATTTTGTTTTACTTCATGGCCACTTCATCATATTCTCCACTGGTTTCTCCCCCAATCAGCTTACTTTGTTGTGCTCCTGGGATTTCAGATTTTGAATCTCCTCTCTTAGCATCTCTAATAAATACAGTAGTCCCCCACTTATCCATGGTTTCACCTTCCACAGTCTCAGTTACCCATGGTTTACAGGGTCTGAAAATATTAACTGAAAAAATCCAGATAAATCCAGATATAAACAATTCATAAGTTTTAAGTTGTGCTGTTCTGGGTAGCATAATGAAATCTCTCACCCTCTGGCTCCATCCCTTCTGGGATATGAATCATCCCTTTGTCCAGTGTGTATACAATAACTACACTACCATTAGTCACTTAGTAGCTGTCTCAGTTATCACATTGATAAACAACCTCATAGACACATTGTTAGGTTATTGCTGTGAGATGAGGCATCTACTGAGGGTCTTGGAATGTATCTCCCATGGATAAGGGGGCAGGAAACTACTGTAAAGTGGTTGATTGTCTTTTATTCTAGGGTTTTAAATGTTTGTACAGTGATGACTTCAAAAATTGTAATCCAGACCTTCCCTTTGGACTTCAAATTTTCATAGCTATCTGCTGGCTTAATGTAATGACTAGAGGTCCAAAAGCCATCTCCAACTTAATATACCAAAGCCCATATGTTGATTTCCCCTTCCCTCACCCTGCTTATCCTGATGTTTTCTCCATCGAAATAAATATGATCTTTCAGTTGCTCAGGCTTAAAAAGCAGCTACCTCTCTTCTCTCATTCCCTACATCTAACCTATCAGCAAAACTTGTCAGCCATTGTGAAGGCAAATAAAAATTTAAAATAAGAGAAAAGGAGAGACTTCTCCCCACCTCCAACCTTTTTTCTTGGGAGTATTTACTTTAGAAAACTAAACTTGCAATTGTAAGTACTTTCTCCTCCTTTTGAAATGAATGTATATCATTTTGAAAACTAATTAAGATCTTTGTCAGTTTTATGACCCAAGAATGTCTTTTCTCAAGCATCTGGAAGCCATCTCTTTGAAATGTACCATTCAGGACATAGGTAGGCATGGGCAAAGACTTCATGTCTAAAACACCAAAAGCAACGGCAGCAAGAGCCAAAATTGACAAATGGGATCTCATTAAACTAAAAAGCTTCTGCACAGCAAAAGAAACTACCATCAGAGTGAACAGGCAACCTACAGAATGGGAGAAAATTTTTGCAATCTACTCATCTGACAAAGGGCTAATATCCAGAACCTACAAAGAACTCAAACAAATTTACAAGAAAAAAACAAACAACCCCATCAAAAAGTGGGCAAAGGATATGAACAGACATTTCTCAAAAGAAGACATTCATACAGCCAACAGACACATGAAAAAATGCTCATCATCACTGGCCATCAGAGAAATGCAAATCAAAACCACAATGAGATACCATCTCACACCAGTTAGAATGGCGATCACTAAAAAGTCAGGAAACAACAGGTGCTGGAGAGGATGTGGAGAAATAGGAACACTTTTACACTGTTGGTGGGATTGTAAACTAGTTCAACCATTATGGAAAACAGTATGGTGATTCCTCAAGGATCTAGAACTAGATGTACCATATGACCCAGCCATCCCATTACTGGGTATATACCCAAAGGATTATAAATCATGCTGCTATAAAGACACATGCACACATATGTTCATTGCGGCACTATTCACAATAGCAAAGACTTGGAACCAACCCAAATGTCCATCAGTGACAGACTGGATTAAGAAAATGTGGCACATATACACCATGGAATACTATGCAGCCATAAAAAAGGATGAGTTTGTGTCCTTTGTAGGGACATGGATGCAGCTGGAAACCATCATTCTTAGCAAACTATCACAAGAACAGAAAACCAAACACCGCATGTTCTCACTCATAGGTGGGAACTGAACAATGAGATCACTTGGACTCAGGAAGGGGGACATCACACACCGGGGCCTATTATGGGGAGTGGGGAGGGGGGAGGGATTGCATTGGGAGTTATACCTGATGTAAATGACGAGTAGTTGGGTGCTGACGAGTTGATGGGTGCAGCACAGCAACATGGCACAAGTATACATATGTAACAAACCTGCACGTTATGCACATGTACCCTAGAACTTACAGTATAATAAAAAAAAAAAAAAAAAAACAGTAAGGAAGATAACAACCCCAGATTCCAGCTTCTATGGGAAGATAAGGGGCTAACCTAGGTGGACATATTACTCTAAGTAGTGGAATACTTCCTATTGTAAAGATATACATTAGTTTTTCCTCTGAATAAGTCCAATTAACTAATGCAGATTATCACCCCAATTACTAGGCTGGCTTTAGGATAAACTACGACAAATTATGCTGTCAAATCTTTCTGAAAAACTCATAGTTATCGTTTATTTTGAAAATATGTATGTAATGACTTGGGTCTGCTTGGCTGTATAAAAGGCTAAGGATTTTTTGCATTTGCAATCTCTTAGCAGATTGTATTAAACATCACATTCTGATTTAAACTTATTCAATAATAAAACTCTTTTCTTACTCTAGTCCCTTTGTGGAAAGAATTTTTAAGTTGGGTGGAAGTAGTGACTGTATGAAGCAACTACCACTGCAGGACCAAAAAAGAATATTAAAGAAAACAGCAATCTTGGAGTCCAAAGTTATATTTTAATAAAAGGTAAGGATAGGCAATGGTTTTTCAATGTTGGCTAGGAAGAAAACGTGTAGAAGAGTAAACCAAATAATTTAGACATTCCATATAATGTTATGCCAGTTCATCATATTGGTCATATTATTGTGATGAAGTCTCCTGAGAAGCAGGTAACAAGTATTTAAATGTTTTAGTGAAACATATGCACACTAGATGTTGATAGATCAAATTATGAAAAACCAAGCTACTCTATCACATTGAATTTTCTGGTTGTCCAATGCAATAGAGTGCTTGTTTCCTCACTACTTAAGCAACAAATTATGTTTTCTTACTTTTGAGTTTTTGCTTTTCTGATATAAGAAAAATGGTAGAGTACTTTTAATTTGAATTTCTTTTTTCATGACTGAATTTTGGATATCTTCAGGTGTTTAAAAGCCGTTTTTATAGCTTTTTCTGTGAATTTTTTATTGTATGTTTTCTCCATTTTTTCCCTCAGGTTTTTGGTTGTTTTTGCTTTTTTTTTTCAATTTTAAAGAACAATATAAGTTTCCAAACTTTTAAAAATTTTATATAGTTCTACTTATACTAAGAAAAGACATATTAAAGAGCTTGCTTTCACACCTGGGCCAAAAACCTAAAGGAGGAGCATACAATGTCCTTGGCTTATATGGTAGATATTACAAGGTAAAGAAAGAACTTCATGAGAAAAAAACTGAAACTCTTTGATCAACTTCTCCCTTCCACCTGAAAATTCTTCTAATGATAGATATGGGACTTTGGGATACTAATTAACACAAGAGAATATTTCCCTTGTAGAGTCCAAACATAGTTTACATATAGCTACTTTGTATGGTAAATTGATATAGTTAGTTGTTTGCTGAAGGTATTTTTTTCTGGAGGATTCAGCTATTTTCTGGACAATATAAGCAACATTAAAAATAATATTTATGCCGGGCACACTGGCTCACGCCTGTAATCCCAGCACTTTGGGAGGTTGAGGCGGGTGGATCACGAGGTCAGGTGTTCAAGACCAGCCTGGCCAACATAGTGAAACCCTGTCTCTACTAAAAATAAAAATAATCAGCTGATCATGGTGGCAAGTGCCTGTAATCCCAGCTATTTGGGAGGCTGAGGCAGGAGAATCACTTGAACCTGGGAGATGGAGGTTGCAGTGAACCGAGATTGTACCACTTCACTCCAGCCCGAGGAACAGTGTAAGACTCCGTCTCAAAAAATATATATATACATATATTTATGTATATCTTTGAGATGACTCACTCCCTCTGAAAAATGCAGTGATGAACTCATCCAGTATTTAAACAGGAGCTAATCTGCAAATTGTGTGAAGCTTAACCCATATAGTTGAATCCTGGCATGAAGTCATACGTTTTTGTGGTTTGCAAACTCAAAATTATCTATATGTTAAGAAATACATCAAGAATCTCTATACTTAATAGGCAAATACATGATGTGGTTAGCCTCTAACCACATTTCTAGACCTTATTTTTTTCTTCTATTTCTCAGTGGATTTATTTGAAGGCATATCCTGGAAACAGAAGTAAAAAGCGGTTAGGCCATATCCAATTAATGTCATATGTCTTATAAGGGTAGGACCAGATATCTAAGCCAGATACTGATTACAAAATCTATGAGACAGTACTGCACAAAAGAGATAATGAGATAAAAGGACACGTGAGCAAAATTTGAGGGTAGGACATTTCATGATTCATCACTGAAATGACAATCATTAACATCAACCTAACAAAATTTTGGTAATCTGTTGTGCATTGCTTTGTGCTTGATAGTTTGGTAAATAAAGAAACGAACATGGCAGAGGCCTTGTTCTTGCTCTAAAGGATGCAACACTAGGTACATGAAACAACTGAAAAGAACTTTAATGCAAGGCATAGTCTGTAGTAAATTCGTGACAAACACATGACAATTCATAATAAGGAAATACTATTATTAATAGGGAGAATTATGAAAGTATTATAAAATGGGTAACAGAGACACAGACTCTCAACAGAAAGAGACATGAAGGGAAAGAATGAATAAACTATACTAGGTAGGAAAATATGAAAATGTATAGGAAATTGTGAATACTTTGCTTTTACTGGAGTTTGAATACATGTGAATAGAATATGGTTGTCATAGGTAGTTGTATAATTTTGAAGGCCTTTGAATGTCAAGCTGAATATTGTATCTTTAAATTGGAAGACAATAGAGAAGCAAAGTTTAAAAATGCAAAGACACATGATATGAGATGTGAAGTGCCCTAAGCAATGTAGAAACCTGAAGACAATTTAAACTATTACAATCTAGGTAAACAGTAATAGGCACTTTGTCTAGATCATGGATCAAAAATTTTAAAAAGGAGAATATCTGTTTCATGAATATTCCCATTTTGAGATCTATGGTTCTTGATCACCAGTAAGACACATAGGTAAGGAAAAGAGACAAAGCTGGAAGATGAAGTGAAGAAAACTATTGACCATAATTTAAGAAGAATATGACTTGTTACAGTAGATGAGAAACAACGAATCGTTTCCAAGTCAATATTGGTCCTTCTGTTGTTGTTGTCCATATTTACCTTAACTTAACAATATTATTACTGTGTATTTTCTTAATTGGTTTGGATTACACTTTAAAATATTTCCTGTGTAATGATAGTGCAAACACTGTCCAATAAATTATGAGGAAGTAGTATAAGAAAAATGAAAGGTAATGTAACACTTTGTAGAACAACTAGATCTTGCCATTCTTCCTAAGCGTTTTTTTTACATCATTACAAACTGCATAAAAATCATATTTTTAAAACAATCATATTTAGATAAAATTGAAAAATAACCCACACATAAAGTGAACATTTGGTAAATGTTGACATATATATACTCATTTTACCATCATCACGATCAAGATAATAAACATATCCATCACTCCCAAAATATTCCTTTTGTCCTTTTGTAGTTGTGACTGAGGCTTTTTTTTTAATATCCCCAAATCTTATCTACCTCAGTAAATATACTATATACACTATAGAAATGTATATTTTGCTGTCTTAGACTTCAGTGCTCTATAAATGTAAATTAGGTGAGGTGGTATACTTAATTTTTTATTTGTTCTGTCAATTATTGAGAAAAATGTTGAAATTAGTATCTAAAACTGTGGATTTGATTATTTCTACTATTTAAAAGGCTATTGTTACAGCCTTTTAAAGTGACCCCTTTATCATTATGAAACAAACTTCTTTATTTCTGGTATGTTCTTTGCTCTTAAAATTACTTTGAAGATAATATAGACGTTGAAAATTCATTTTATTTAGTGTCTGCATAGTATATTGTTTATTATCTTTTTACTTTTAACCATTTTGTGTTTTTTTATATTGGAAGTGAATTTCCCAAAAGATTCATATACTCTGGTCTTGCCTTTTATCCAATCTCTCTGAAGGATTTCCTTGAACATTTCTTGCATTTCTTGTAGTGTGAGTCTGATTGTGATAGATTATATCCACTTTTGTGTGACTGAATGTCTTTATTTTGCATCCATTTTTGAAAGACATTTTTACTTGGTGTCTTAGTTATCTCAGGCTACCACAACACAATCCCATAGACTGGGTAGCTTAAATAACAGAAAATTACTTTCTAACATTTCTGGAGGTTGGAAATCCAAGATAAAGGCACCAGCATGGAGATCTTCTGGTGAGTGATCTCTCCTTGAGTAGTAAGATGGCTGCCTTCTTGCTGGATTCTCACATGGTAAAGAGAGGGGAGCAGAGAGAGAGAGAGAGACAGAGAATGCTCTGGCACTCTTAAAAGAGAAGTAAGTCCACCATGAGGGCCCCATCTTCATGACGTCATCTAAAACTAATTATCTTTCAAAGGCCCCAACATGAATGGATGTTGAATTTTACCAAAAGCCTTTTCTACATCCATTTAGATAATCATGTGGTTTTTGTCTTTAGTTCTGCTTATGCAATGGATCACGTTTATTGGTTTGTGTTATGTTGAACCAACCTTGCATCCCAGGGATAAATCCTACTTGATACCTAGGAATACAGCTAACTAGGGAGGTGAAAGATCTCTACAAGGAGTACTACAAATGACTACTCTAAGAAATCAGAGATGACACAAACAAGTGGAAAAACTTTCCATGCTCATATATAGAAAGAATCAGTACTGTGAAAATGGCCATACTGCCCGAAGCAATGTATAAATTCAATGCTATTCCTATTAAACTACCATTGGGATTTTTTCACAGAACTAGAAAAAACTGTTTAAAAATTCATATGGAACCTAAAAAGAGCCCAAATAGCCAAGGTAATCCTCAGTAAAAAGAACAAAGCTGGAGGCATCATGCTGCCCGACTTCAAACTATGCTACAGGTCTACAATAACCAAAACAGCATAGTACTGGTACAAAAGCAGCCACATAGACCAATGGAACAGAATAGAGAACCCAAAATTAAGACTACACACCTACAACATCTGATCTTTGACAAACATGACAAAAACAAGCAATGAGGAAAGAATTCCCTATTCAGTAAATGTGCTGGGATATCTTGCTAGCCATATGCAGAAGATTACAACTGGACCCCTTTCCTACATGATATACAAAAACTAACTCAAGGCAGATTAAATACTTAAATATAAAACCCAAAACTATAAAAACCCTGGAAGACAACCTGGGAAATGCCATTCAGGACATACACATGGGCAAAGATTTCATGAAAAAGACACCAAAAGCAATCACAACCAAAGCAAAAATAGACAAAAGGTACCTAATTAAACTAAAGAGCTTCTTCACAGCAAAAGAAACTATCAACAAGCAGACAACCTACAGAATGGGAGAAGATTTTTGCAAACTATGCATCTGACAAAGTTCTAACATTCAGCATCTATAGCCAACTTAAACAAATTTACATTTAAAAAATCATTAAAAAGTGAGCAAAGATCACAGACAAGACACTATTCTAAAGAAGGCAAGGCATACATGTGGCCAACAATCATATGAAAAAATGCTCAACATCACTGGTCATTGGAGAAATGCAAATCAAAACCACAGTGAGATACCATTTCATACTAGTCATAATGGCTATTACTAAAAAGTCCAAAAATAATAGATGTTGGTGAGGTTGTGGAGAAAAAAGGAACGCTTACACTGTTGGTGGGAGTGTTAATTATTCAATCATTGTGGAAGACAGTGTGGTCATTCCTCGAAGACCTAAAGACAGAAATACCATTTGACTCAGCAACCCTATTACTTGGTATATACCCAGAGGAATATAAATTGCTCTGTTATAAAGACACAAGCACGCATATATTCATTGCAACACTATTCGCAATAGCAAAGACATACAATCAAACCAAACGCCCATCAATGATAAACCAGATAAAGAAAATGTGGTACATATACACCATGGAGTACTATGCAGCCATAAAAAAGAACGAAAAGTTCCTCTGCAGGAACATGGATGGGGCTGGAGGCCATTACCTTTAGCAAACTAATATAGGAACAGAAAGTCAAATACTGCGTTTTCCTGCTTATAAGTGGGAGCTAAATGATGACACATTGGACACATAAAGGGGAACAACACACGCTGGAGCCTATTGCAGGGTGGAGAGTAGGAGGAGGGAGAGGATTAGGAAAAATAACTAATGGGTACTAGGTTTAGTACCTGGGTGATGAAATAATCTGTACAACAAACTCCCATGACACAAGTTTACTTAAGTAACAAGCCTGCACATGCACCCTTGAACTTAAAATGAAAGTTACAAAAATAAAAAATTTTAAGAACTCCATTTTTATAAAATAGTAGAATCCTAGAATCAGCTTGGAGGACATTGGAGTCATAATCTAATCTAATCTTGCCTTATGGCACGGATGGCAAATTCAAATGCATATGAGTATCACGCATGCAGGTAATATAAATGTCTCCTTTTATCTGACCCATTTCATTGAATAAGCAAACCCAATGATAAAGTGATAGTGGCCTTGGTGAACTCGAAAAAGCATGCCCAGTATAAAATCCAAAGAAGCAGTGGATTGTTGATATGAGAAGTATGGGCACAGGATAACCAAGTCTGACTTTTCAAAATTAACAGGGAATATACTCTGTGTGTGTGTGTGTGTGTGTGTGTGTGTGAGTTCTCAAGTTTCTAACTTTGAATCAAAGATTATTTTTTCTTCTGCACTGTGTGTGGGCCAAACAGCACAATTGTGGGCCACTAATTTGCACGCCTTTAACTTATATAGGAAAACTAACTTCCTCCATTTTCTGGAACACATGCTGCACAGAGATGAGACTGAAACATTCAGGCAAAAGTGGAAGACCAAGCCAATCATCTGTGGAAGGGAAGATTAAACCTACATTGTAATAAAACAACCCTAATATTTAGACCCAAGAAGAAAAATTTTGAAAGTATTTTCTCCAAATAGCTTCATGTTTGTTCGCCTATAATTTAAAGGCTGATGATTGGATTGTTTTATCCATAGGCAAATAAATGCAGCTCTTTGCTTTTCAGAGATGGCATCCTAAAATAAAACTAATCATTTTTAAATTAAAAAACTTTCTGAATACATTAAAATATTCCTTAATATAATATTACTAGGTGAATGATGTGTCCTTTTACTTATTCCATAGTGAAAATATTGCTTTTCTAGAGATAGCTAATAGAAGAGAATAGAAATTTATTTTGTGAACTATGAATCTTCCCAAGACACTATGCCTGAAAAGTGTAGCTTTATTTCAAAGCAATGTATAAACCTTGGCCAAAATTAAGTGATCTCTAATTTACTGAAAGAAATTTAAAATATATCACTATTTTGAGCAAGGTTAGTCACTTTTTTCAGGAATGCACTTTAAGAGAATAAAAATGAGTCATGTTAATTTCTAGCTAAAGAATGATGAAATATTAAACAATTTTCTAGATATTTTAAGTAGAAAATTAATTTGTCTCTTTAATTTCAGCACACATTTTAAGTTTGGTAAGTGATGTAGTTTGGACATTTGTCCCCTCCAAATCTCATGTTAAATTTTGATCCCAAATGTTAGAGATGGGGCCTAATGGGAGGTGTTTAGCTCGTGGAGGCAGAGTGCGTCCTCACTTTATTAGTTCCCAGGAGAACTGATTCTTATAAAGTGTCTGGCACCTCTCTCCCCATGCTTTTCCTCTATAGCCATGTGATCCCTACTGCCTTTCACCTTATGCCATAAGTGCAAGCTTTCTGAAGTCCAAGAAACAGACGCTGACACCACAGATTCTAGTACAGCCTGCAAAAATGTGAGCCAAGGCCTTTATAAGGCCAAGTTATCTCAAACTTTATCAGAATTAGTTGTAGTAATAATTTCATATTGAGAAATTTTATTTTTTTCCCAGGCTGGTTGTGATTATTTGGTATCCAACCCCAGCAGTTGTGTAATGCTTATTTCTAATGCCACCCCTGTTACAGAGAAAAGTGGCAGTAGAGAATGTAACTTGTTCTTCACCGATTCCTTCCAATGCTTGTGATGCTTCTGTAGCATTTAAGAGAATTCATACCATAATATGATTTATACAAGCCAGATGTTGTGATTCTTATTGCTTTTTTCTCCTCATCTATGTGTACTAACTTCATTTCTCATGTGCATGCTAGCTAAATAGACTACCCATTTTGCTTTCAGATTTGTTCTCTACCAATGCCCTGTACTCGTAACAGGAAACTGCCTTCTGGATTTGTGGAAAGTTCACCAGTAGGAAGCTCCTATGGCAACTGGGAGGGGTAAGAGTAGGGGAGAAACGTAGTATCCCACCATTTGCTGTGGCACCTAGCATCTCTTCCTGGGCCTCAACTCTGCCAAATGGCTCCGGTTTTTCAGCTCTGATAGCAAAATCTGCTTTTTCTCCCTATAGCACTAGGAAGAGTAGTACCTCCTATTATTCATAATTTTGGGTTTGTTCGGTCCCTTGGCTCTTCCATCTTCAGTGTAATCATTTACCTTCATTAAAAATCCTCTATTTCTAAGACTTTGAAGTGAATGATTTCTGCTTCCTTGATTGATACACATGCCCAAATACAGGACTCTACATAGTTTCAATGACATCTATTAATAGCACATATCCTCTAATATATAGTAAGACCCTTTCTAGACAAAAACTAAGATAATTTCATGGGCATAAAGTCTGTGGTTGTGAATTATTCTGAAGCTCTGTAAGTTGTATGTACAATGTCCTGTTGGGAGAAACAAAGCACCTACAGACTAGGGATATTAGTCACTTCATCAATCAATCAGTCATGGACAGAAAATATGTTTCACTTTTTAGCCTGGTCAAAAGAACTTTACTTATTGATTAAATCTTAAAAGAAGTTTTATTGTCAAGCTTCAGGTAGTTTAAAGTGAAAAATATTATGGAGACATTTCATATGGTGAGTTTTTGTTAACTAGGGGATAGCTTTTAAGAAATGATGTGGTTATTTCTTTTTAAATGTATGTATTAGTTACTATGACTAAAACCTTAATAGCCCCAAGATGCCATTTTCTGATGCATAAACAATGCCAATCATATTTAAAATTTGAGAGAAATACCTTATAATCTGTTCTCACTAAAAGCCTAGATTATAAGACTTCAAATAAACAATAGGAAAGCTTCTAATCAGTCCAAATCCAACTAAGTACATACTGATTAATACTTCACAGTATTTATCTAAGAAAATGTCAGCAAATGCCGGTTAGTAGAGTCTGTTTTTGCTGAGATATCTTTTTTTTTTTTAACTTCTTTTTTATGTTGGATTTCATATTCTTAGTGGCTATAGCTGATTTCAACTGTTCTTTAGTTAGCTTCCTGGCTGCTCACAAAGATTTTCCTGCATGCCACTGCTCTCCAGAAATCCACCAACATTCACGTAGACTTCTCAATGAATGGCACGGAAAGATTCTTCTTAAGGTAAGTTTCTAGTTATTACTATTGTATAGGCAGATATTTTTACCAACTCAATAAAAAATTTAGGAAAACACTTAAAAAACCTTGTGTTATTTATTTGAACATAAATTATGAGGAGTATACAATATTGTTATGAAAGAAGAAACTATAAATTATACTTTTTCACCCATTTTCTGTGGTGGGAGGAAGGAAAATCAAGCAATTTTCTAAGATGGGTAAGGACTTTTATGGGAAAGTCCTCCCTTATTCATATTTTAGTCTTATTCCTTTCAAAATATGTAAGAAATACTTTTCTTCTAACAATTTCTAAAAAGGTAGATGATGTATTCTAAAAGGGGCAACAACTGAAAACTTCTAAGTCTTGAAGACAACATTTATTTTCTGATTACAAAACAACTAAATATTTTATTTTTAAAAATTCAGAATATGAAGACTGCACACAAGAGCAACTAGAGAGTAGAGTACTGACAACTCAAGGTATCTGAACATCATTTTGTCTTGGAAGTTTGGCACACATCAAACTCAGCTGTTACTGAATAGGCCAATGATACCAATATCACTGAGTGTCCAGGGGACTCTCACTGCATTATTTTAATTCCAAAGTTTATTTTAAACTTTACTGGGGTATAATTGAAATGCAATAAACTACACATACTTAAGGGCCGTAATTTGTTGAGTTTTGACGTACTTATACACTCTGATATGGTTTGGTTCTGTGTCCCCACCCAAATCTCATCTCTCATCTTGAATTATAATCCCCATGTGTCAAAGGGGAGAAGTGATTGGATTATGGGGGTGGTTCCCCCGTGCTATTTTCCTGATAGTGAGATCTGATGGTTTTATAAGCTTCTGGCATTTCCTCCGCTTGCACTTTCTTTCTCCTGCTGTCTTGTGAAGAAAGTGCCTGTTTCCCCTTTCGCCTTCCACCATGATTGTAAGTTTTCTGAGGCCTCCCCAGTAATGCAGAGCTGTGAGTCAATGAAACTTCTTTCTTTTATAAATTACCCAACCTCAGGTAGTATTCTGTATAGCAGTGTGAGAGTGGACTAATACAAACTCATAAAACCATTACTGCAATAAACGCCAAAGGTTTTCATACTCCCATTTGTAAGCACTCCTGACCTGTCTTTTTCCACGCCAGTTCCAGGGCAAATGGTGATTTGTTTTCTGTGGCAATAAATTGGTTTACATTTCGTAGAATTTTATATAAATGGGATGACATAGTACATTTTAAGTTTTGCTCTAGTTTCTATCACTTAATAATAATTATTTCAAGTTTCATCCATGTTGTTACATACATGAGTAGTTTATACTTTTCTGTTGAAAAGTATTATTCCATTTTATGGATATACCAAAGTTTGTCCATTCACTTGCTGATGGACATATGCGTTATTTTCAGTTTGGAGTTCTTAAATGTAAAGCATCTATGAACATGCAAATACAGACTTTGTGTGGACATACGTCATTTTTTCTTTTTGGTAAATGCCTAGAAGCAGAATGGATTGTATGATAGGTTTATATTTATTTTCCTAAGAAATTGCCAAACTCTTTCAAACTGATTGCACCATTTTGCAGTCCTACCAATTCCAGTTTTAGTTCCTCCATATCTTCACCAACACCTGGCATGGCGTTGTTTTATTTTAGTCATTCTAAAGAAGTAGTGTCTCATTATGATTTTATCTTACATTTCCTTGATTGCCAATGTTGTTGAAAATCTTTTCATATACTCTCGGTAATTCATGTATCTTCTTTTGTGAAGTGTCTCTTCAAATATTTTACCTATCTTTTATTATGTGTTTGTCTTATTATGAGTTGTAAGAGTTTTTACAAATTATAAATAAAAGTTCATTGATATATGTGAGATGTTTTCTTCTACTATGTGACCTGCCTTTTCATTTTCTTAATAGTGTATTTCAAAGAGAAAATTCTTAGTTTTGATAAAGTCCAATATATGAATTTTCAAGACATTACTCTTTAAGAGTAGTTTTAGGTTCACAGCAAAATTGAGAGAGAGTGACAGAGATTTCCTATACATTCCCTTTTTGTGTGCTAGGATTCTAAAACAGAACACTTACTCTGTAAAGGTTCAGATAGTAAATATTGTCAGCTCTGTGGGCCATATGGTCTATCATAATTACTCCAATTTGTTGTTGTTGTGAGAAAGTGGCCATAGACAATATGTAAATGACTATGGCTGTGTTCCCATAGAAATTTATTTACAAATGCAGGAGCCAGGCTGTAATTTTCCAACTCCTGCTCTAGACTGATGCATGAATTATTTCGTTGGGTTAATTATTCTTTAAATATTGATTGAGCTACTATTTTATGCCAATATCTGTTCTAGGCTTTGAAGATAGTGCAGCAGAAAAACTACCTATTCCATGAAGCTCAGAGTCTAGTGAAAATATTAATAATTACTATGTTGTAGTTAATAGCAATAAATTAACAACTGAATACAGAGTATGTTCGGTGAGGATAAGCACTAACAACAAATATAGAGAGAAATAAGGTGATAGAGTTTGCAAGAACAAGGAAGGGCTTGCTAATTTAGAATGTAGGGGCAAGAAATTCTCTTTGATGAGCAGAAAACAGAATCATGTGATTACAGAGAAATATTTGATGTTTGCCAAGTTTGTTTACAAGTTCTGTCCAGAAAAGCTATTCTATTTCTCTGTTGTTATTGGGGTTTATCCTTCTCTCTCTTATTTTTGAGTTCTTTTAAATGCCTGCTTTAGGCATTCAGAATACCTGCTTGCATGGACTAGCAACCTGAGGTGCCCCACTCTTTCTGTACAGAGACATTGGTGCAGGGGGGGCCCTCTCTGCTTTATATCCAGGCAGATCTCCAGGTAGTTGGAGAACTTGCTCACCTTGATCAGAAGCCTAATCTGCCCCAGCCTTCCTGTGCATAGATTGTGGTGCAGTGGGGCCCTCTCTGTTTCATGCCCAGGCAGATCTGCAGGCATTCAGAGCACCTGCTTGCCTGGTTCAGCAGCCTGAGCCATTTCACTCTTCCTGTGCAGAGAATCTGGTGCAGGGCAGGGGCTTCTCCACTCCAAGTCCAGGCAGATCTCCAGGCATTCAAAGCACCTCCTTGCCCCTATTGGCAGTCTGAGCTGCCCTACTTTTCCTGAACAGATTGTAATGCAGGAGGGCCCTCTCTGCTTCATACCCAATCGATTGGAACACCTATTTGCCCAGATTTCAAGCCTGGGCTGCCCCACCTTTCCTGTGCAGAGATTGTGTTGCAGAATGGCCCTCTATATTTCATGCATAGGCAAATCTCAAGGCATCTGAATCACACACTATCCTGGACTCAGAGTTTAGGCTGCTCCCATTGCCTGTTCTAACAACTTGGAGTCAGGAACATTTTCCATCTCCATGCCTAGGCACACCTCTGGGTGCTTTGTCACTGCTCACTGCATACTCACTCTGCACTGGTGTGTGTGCATGCCATTGGGGTACCTACCATGTCTGGCCCATCTTACACCCCTCCCACCCCATCCAAGGACTGAGCAGGTAGCTAGACCACTGTATATTCCATGGATCAGCCCAATGACTGAGGCAATAGACAGCTTCTCCCAGTAAACAAAAGTCAAGTGTGTATATCTAGTTACATTGGCTGCAACTGGCTCTACCTATAAGTGCAATCTACTGGCTTATAGATTGAATTACACAACCTGATATAAAACCTCCTCAAAGATGTTCACAGGGCTATAGAAGCAACACCAAAGTACCCTACCCCGTATTTTCTACAGTCACATCACCGGGATGGGGGATGGTGAAAGGGCAAGTAAAATAAAAAATAATAATATTATAGAAAAAGAAAAATTAAAAATCCTATCCAAACAAAAATAATTGCAAACTCAGAGGTACAAGTGTCTCCAGATGAGAGGAAACCAGCACAAGAATTCTGGCACCGTATAAAAGTATGATTGTAGTGATATCACCAAGGATCACACTAGTTCTCCAGCAATGGTCCCTAACCAAAAGAGAAATTCAGAAATGACAGATAAAGAATTCAAACCATGAATTGCAAGGAAGCTGAAAGAGACCAAGAGAAGGTTTAAAGTCAACACAAAGGAACTTCTAAATAAATCCATGAAAAAAGGAAGAGATAAACATCTTAAAAAGAAATGAATCAGAGCTGGAATTGAAAAACTCACTTGAGGAATTTCAAAATACAATT
Organism: Macaca thibetana thibetana; assembly: GCF_024542745.1. Taxonomy (NCBI): domain Eukaryota; kingdom Metazoa; phylum Chordata; class Mammalia; order Primates; family Cercopithecidae; genus Macaca; species Macaca thibetana. Next base: position 61,052,853 of record NC_065584.1, read on the forward strand.
GAATGCTTTATCAATAGATTGGACTAAGCAGAAGAATTTCAGCAAAAATTTCAGAGCTCAAAGACTGATCTTTCAAACTAACTCAGTCAGACAAAAAAAAAAGAAAAAAGAAAAAAGAATTTTTAAAAATGAACAAAATCTTCAAGAAACATGTGAATATGTAAAGTAATCAAGTTTAGGAATTGTCAGCATTTCTGAGGGAGAAGGAGAAAAAATGAACAACCTGGAAAACATATTTCAGGGAATACTTATAGAAAATTTTCCTAATCTTGATAGACAGGTAGACATCTGAATACAAGAAATGCATAAAACACCTATAAGATACTGTACAAAACAAACACCACCAAGGCAAAGGGTCACTAGACTACCCAAGATCAAAGCTAAAGAAAAAATCTCAAGGGCAACTAAAGAAAAAAAGCAGTTAATGTACAAAGGGAACCCCATCAGACTAACAGCAGACTTAGCAAAAATCTCACAAGCCAAGAAATATTGGGGGTTTATTTTCAACATTCTTAAAGCAAAGAAATTCTAACCAAGAATTTCATATCCTGCCAAGCTAAACTTCATCAGTGAAGGAGAAATAAAAACTTTTCTAGATAAGTAAGTGCTAAGAGAATTCATTACCATGAGACCAGACTTACAAGAGACCTTAAGAGTAGGGGTCCCCAACCCCTGGACCAGAGAACAATACCAGTCCATGGCCTATTAGGAACTGAGCTGCACAGCAGGAGGTGGGTGGGTCAGGGAGCATTACTGCCTGAGCTCCACCTCCTGTCAGATCAGTGATGACGTTAGATTATTATAGGAGCACAAACCATATTGTGAACTGTGCAGGCAAGGGATCTAGGTTGTGTGCTCCTTATGAGAATCGAACTAATGCCTGATGATTTGAGGTGGAACAGTTTCATCCCAGAACCATAATCCACCCCACAGCGCCCCCCTATCCATGGAAAAATTGTCTTCCATGAAACTGGTCCCAGGTATCAAAAAGGTTGGAGAACACTGCTTAAGAAAGTTCAAAACATGGAAACAAAAGAACAATACCAACTACCACAGAAACATGCTTATAAACATAATTCCTGGGCTGCAAGTTTAGCTCAACATTCACAAAACAATAAATGTGACTCATCATAAAAACAGAATTAAAAACAAAAATGATATGATCATCTCAATAGACATGGTAAAAGTCTTTGAAAAAATATAATAACCCTTCATGTTAAAAACTCTCAACAAACTAGGCCTCAAAGGAATATACCTCAAAATAATAAGAATCATCTCTGACAAACTCACAGCCAACATCATACTGAACCAACAAAAGCTGGAACTATTTGCATTGAAAACTGGAACGAGATAAGAATGTCCATTTTTATCATACCCAGTCTTCATAATACTGGAAGTCATAGCCAGAGCAATCAGGCAAGAGGAAGAAATAAAAGGAATCTAAACAGAAACAGAAGAAAGCAAACTATCTCGCTTTGTGGATAACATGATTCTATATCTGAAAAACCCTAAAGACGCACCCAAAAGGCACCTGGAACTAATAAATGACTTTAGTAAACTTTTAAGATCCAAAATCATTGCAAAAAAAAAAAAAAAAATCAGTAGCATTTCTATACACCAATAACATTCAAGCTGAGAGCAAAATCAAGAACACAATTCCATTTACAGTTACCACAAACAAAATAAAATACTTAGAAATATGTCTAATCAAGGAAGTGAAAGATCTCTATAAGAAGAACTATAAAACACTGCTGAAATAAATCATATATAACACATACAAATGGCAAAATATTCCATGCTCATGGATTGGAAGAATAAATATCATTAAAATTACCATACTGCTCAAAGCAATCTACAGATTTAATGCTATTCCTATCAAACATTAACATTATTTTTCACAGAACTAGAAAAACATGATTCCAAAATTCATATGGAACCAATAAGGGGCACAAACAGCCAAAGCAATCCTAAGCAAAAAGAACAAAGATAGAGACATCATAATACCTGACTTCAAACTATACTATAAGGCTGCAGTAACCAAAACAACATGATACTGGTACAAAAATGGGCATATAGAACAATAGGTTAGAATACAGAACCCAGAAATAAATCCACACACCTACAACCATCTGATCTTTGACAAATTAGACAAAAATAAGCAATTAAGAAAGGACTTCATATTTAATAAATAGTGTTGGGATAACTGGCTAGCTGTATGCAGAAGAATGAAATTGGACTCCTACCTTTCATCATATACACAAATTAACTCAAGATGGATCAGACATGTACATGTAAAACCTGAAGCCATAAAAATTCTGGAAAAAAACTCTAGAAAATATCACCCTGGGCATCAGACTTGGAAAAGAATTTACAACTAAATCCTCAAAAGCAATTGCAACAAAAAAAAAAACCAACAACAAAAAAATGAGAGATGGGACCTACATAAACTAAAGAGCTTCTGCACAGTGAGAGAAACTATCAAGAGATTGAATAGAAAACCTACAGAGTGGGAGCAAATATTCACAAACTATGCATCTGACAAAGGTCTACTGTAGAGAATCTGTAAAGAACTTAATAAGCAAAACACAAATGACTCCATTAAAAAGTGGGCAAAAGACACTTAGACTCTGTCTCAAAAAACAAAAACAAAACAACTTCATTAAAAAGTGGGCAAAAGACATGAACAAACAGTTTTCAAATAAAACATGCAAGCAGTCAACAAGCATACTATGAAATGCTGAACATTACTAATCATCAGAGAAATTCAAATGAAAACCACAGTGAGATACCATAGTGAGATACCATCTCACATCAGTCAGAATTGCGATTATTCAAAAGCTAAGGGCCGGGTGCAGTGGCTCACACCTGTAATCCTAGCACTTTAGAAGGCCGAGGTGGGCAGATCATGAGGTCAGGAGATGGAGACCATCCTGGCTAACACAGTGAAACCCTGTCTCTACTAAAAATACAAAAAATTAGCCGGGCATGGTGATGGGTGCCTGTAGTCCCAGCTACTCGGGAGGCTGAGGCAAGAGAATGGCGTGAACCCGGGAGGCAGAGCTTGCAGTGAGCCAAGATGGTGCCACTGCACTCCTGCCTGGGGGACAAAGCAAGACTCTGTCTCAAAAAAAAAAAAAAAAAAAAAAAAAAAGAACACCAACAGATCAGCTGGCAAGGCTATGGAGAAAAGGGAACATTTATACATTTTGGTGGGAATGTATTTAGTTCAGCCATTGTGGAAAGCAGTTTGAAGATTTCTCAAATAACTTAAAACAGAACTACTATTTGACCCAGCAGTCTCATTACTGGGTATCTATCCAAAAGAAAACAAATTATTATACCAAAAAGACACACAATATGCACTCATGTGTTCATTGCAACACTATTTACAATAGAAAAATCATGGAATCAACCTAGATGCCTATCAACAATGAGCTGGAGAAAGAAAATGTAGTATATTTACACCATGGAATACTATGCAGCCATGAAAAAATAACACAATTTTCTTTACAGCAACATGAATGCAGCTGAAAGCCATTAATCCTAAGCAAATTACTACAGAAACAGAAAAGCAAATACCACATGTTCTCACTTATAAGTGAGAATCAATCATTTGGCAGTTGTGGATATTAAGATGGCAAGAATAGACACTGAGAACTACTAGAGAGGGGAGTGAGGGAGGGACAAGGGCTGGAAAAATAACGCTTGGGTACTATTCTCTATACCTGGGTGTTTTAGTCCATTCTCACACTGCTATAAAGAACTACCTAAACTGGGTGATTTATGAAGAAAAGAGGTTTAGTTGACTCACAGTTCTGCAGACTTAACAGGAAACATGACTGGGAGACCACAGGAAACTTACAATCACGGTGGAAGGATGAAGGGGAAGCAAGCACGTTCTTTACATGGCAGTAGGAGAGAGAGAGTGAATGGGGAAGTGCCACACACTTTTAAATCATCAGATCTCATGAGAACTCACTCATTAGCATGAGAACAGCAAGGAGGAAATCCGCCCCCATGATCCAATTGCCTTCCACTAGGCCCCTCCTCCAATTTGACATGAGATCTGGGAGGGGGCACAAATTCAAATCATATCACTGGGTGATGGGATCATTTGTAGCCCAAACTTCAGCATCAAGCAATTTGCCCATGTAACTAACCTTCATATGTACCCCCTAATCTAAAATAAAAGTTGAAAATATAAAAAATAAAAAGTAAAATACAATGAATATCTCCTTTAAATGTATTCTTTACCAAGGTGTCTGTACATCGTTGTCATTTGATATACTCCCTGATTATCTATTTAACTGCCCCCAATCTCCCTGGCAAGATGTAGGGTTGCTTGCTTTAGAATACTATTGAAATGTCCACATTCAATCCTTGATATTGATGAGCTAAGGTGGCAGCACTGCATTTTTCCCTTGTGAGTGAAAAAAAGCTTTAATACCATTAAACTCTGAGCCAGATGAAACTACCTCCTTGTGTACTCCAAATTTCCAAATTGTTTCTTTTTAAACAGAAAATAATAATCAAATACAGTAGCCCATAAATTTGGAGGTCAAAGAAATTTCTATACTGTACTGATTATTAAAAGCATTTATAGAGTGTTTATGCCAGACATTAAGCGAGGTGATAACTATATAATAATTAGAAAAATAATCACATATCTGCTCTAATATCCTGGGATGGTGTAATTCCTATGCCCTATCTATAAATCCCTCAGCCCCATCTTTTATTCATACCATTGCTGTGGCTGTGGTAGAACATAGGACAGGTGCAAACTAACAGTGCCTCACCTTGGGCTTCCACCTTCCCAATTCCCATCCCCAAATTACCTTACCAGGGAATAGGACCCCATGGGGATCTAGTCAGCATTTTTTTCTTTGCAAAATAGTATTCAGGCACGGATGTTATGGGCTTACCCTGGACCAAAGAGAATGGAGCCAGTAAATAAATTGTTTACTCAATCATCTGCAAGCCAGGCAGTTCAGAGATGCATTTCATTAAGTTTCTTATTAGCCCCGGTGGGAGCACATTTAAGTCCATAGTGGCCTTTCTTACTTCCCTGATTTAACTTATTTCAATCTGGCCTCTCACTCCTATTCCCTGGAATCCATTTCCAATTAAATTCTTGCACACAAGCTTTTTCTCTTCTGCTCTGGGGAAACCTAGGGCGAGATATGACAGAGACAGGCTAAATAATTCAAAAATAAATTTACAATTATAAAGAATATTTTAGAAAGCTATGTGACCATATTGCAGGTGTAGTTCACCAAGTCAAAAGGGTCCAGGAAGGCATCTGTTATAAAAGAGGGTTTGAGCTGAACATTGGGGTTAACAAGGTGAGTGGAAGGACAAATCTAGGCAGAGGAAACAGTATGGGTAGAGAACTGAGAACACAAGCAGCTTTAGAGTTTTGGGAGAAGGAGAAGCCGTCAGTGTAGATGCGATGCAGGAAGCCAGTAGTTAAAGGGGACCAGCTCCTGCAGCCAGTGTTGTTGCTGGAGGGCTTAGGTGGGTCTCCAGATGCCAATGAGACCCAAGACCCTGCCTGTGTTCCAGGCTCTTGATATTTCCTCAAGAAATAATTCAGAGTTTATTCTAATTTTATGCTGCTACTAATTAGGGGCATCATTATGATGAGGATTTCGAGAAAAAAAGTTAGGGATTTCTTGGAATTGGGGTGCCACCCTTTTTTTATGTATGTATGTATGTATGTATGTATGTATGTATGTATGTATTTTTGAGACGGAGTCTCACTCTGTTGCCCAGACTGGAGTACAGTGGCGCGATGTCGGCTCACTGCAAGCTCCGCCTACCGGATTCACGCCATTCTCCTGCCTCAGCCTCCCGAGTAGCTGGGACTACAGGTGCCCACCACCATGGCCGGCTAATTTTTTTTTTTGTATTGTATTTTTAGTAGAGACGGGGTTTCAACCTGTTAGCCAGCATGATCTCAATATCCTGATCCGCCTGCCTCGTCCTCCCAAAGTGCTGGGATTACAGGCGTGAGCCACCGTGCCGGGCTGCCACCCATTTTTACACAACATGCGGCCGTGCTTCTATCTGTCATGGTGCTGGTCGGTGTGTGACTCAGTATGGTAATGAGCATATGATTAGGTCTGGGGTAGAGCATGCGTCAAACCCAAAGCTATGTTGGACCCAGCCGGTTTCAAACCAGATTAGCTCCCATCCTGTCTGTTAGAATCTTACCAGCCCAAGTTCGTTCCCGTCCTTGTGGCTAATCTGAACAGCTCCTTTTTTGCCGCTGTGTGAAATTGCCGCTTATTTTCCCATTTCTCCAGTGACTACCCAGCATTCTTATTTTATGGGTGTTTCTTTAATTAGGGGTGGAATAATCATTAGATATTCTGGAAAAGGAGGGGATTTCAGGGACTCCTGGTTACTGATCACTTTCTCCCTTATTTGGGTTTGCCCAGAAGAGTCATCACCCTGACGGGGGTTTTAGCTATGTTCTCTCTCTTATTTTGGGTTTTCTGTTATCCTGTAGTTTCTTTGCCTAGTTCTTGTTTTAGCAGTTGTTTGGGTTTTTCCATCCTTCTGTGACCACCTAGATTTATTCCTATGTTAATATGAGCCAATTAAATATTTTTATTATTCTCTTACGAGCCATGGAAAACTAACGATTTGAAACAGAAGACTTTAAACACACAAGTATACTTATATGTGTGTGTGTATATATATATTTTAAAGATCACTCTGGCTACCTAATGTGTATAAAGACAATAACCACAAAGTAATATAAATCAGTTTTAAGACAAAATCAGCCCATCTCTTCCCAAACACTATAACTGAACCTAAGGTTCTCATTTACTAACTCTCAGCTACTATTTCTCTATGTGTAAAATGAGGCTCTCTAAAAAATTTTCAATTCTAACAGTCAGCATTTTTCTTTTTCTACTTCAACTTCACAATATTGTGATTCAAAATAATGAGTTCCTCATTACATGCATAAACTTATATAAAATTAAATATTAATTTTGAGCTCCTGTCCTTCGCAGCCCCTAGCAATTGCAGGCACTAATTAAGGTAGAGCTTTATATTTTCTTTTTAGCCCAGAGTTTTTGAATGATTTATGTCAAGTATTTTGTCAATAAATGTCAGCTGTCATTAACAGTAACTAATTAGTATTAAACAATACTAATTTAAGTAGCATTTTTTCACTAGATTTTCCCATGAAGAGAGGTGCTATGCTTGACTCCCATATATCCTAGGATCTAACAGTTCCTTATACTTAGAAATCACTCAGCAGATAAATTGAATAAATAAGTAAATGAATGCATGAATTGCTGCCCACTTGAAGGAGGACAACGTATTTGGACCTCAGTCAAGTGGACAGAAATAAATGTTTTATTTGCTCAATCACTGTCACCACTAGAAGAGAAGCTGCACATCTCAATTGACTCTCACCTTAGACTTTGCCTATTATTACTGTTTTTTTAATTGACAGATAAAATTTATGTGTTTACTATGTATATCATGAAGTTTTGAAGTAAATATACGTTGTAAAATGATAAAATCCAGCTAATTAATGTATGTATTACCTCACATAGTTATCAGCCTTGTGGTGAGAACACTTTAAAAGTACTTTCTCAGCCTTTTTCAAGAACACAATATATTAACTATAGTCATGATATTGTATAATAACTTTCTGATTGTGTTTCTTCTATGTAACTGAAAACTTATATTCTTTGACTCTGTCTGTTTTTCTGTCTTCTTTACCCATGTGCTTGTGTTGAAATGTCCTGCCTCCCAAAAATGCACGGATGATCAGAACTCACATCAGTTGCAATCTAAAAACTCATGTCAGTTACAATCTACAAACTACAGGCTACTGGGTCATCTTATAAAGTAGAATGCTCATGTTTTGCAACTGTGTGTCTGCTTTTTAAACTAGATTAGTATGCCAGGTTAAAATATAAACCTAAGGATATACTTTTGATTCCATAATAATAGACAGTTTTTTCATATGATGTTTAAACATATAGGGATATTTTAAGAAGTTGTATATGATTTGATACTTGTTTTATATTTGTACAACATTAACTCTAATTTAAAAATAGAATTTACATTATTTATTTTATGATTACATTTCCAGAGTCCTTAGACCACCACTTTCTTGCAGGTGTTTCCCAGATCTCTATCTAGTTCTTCCTTGTAGTCCAATATGCTCATTTTCAGCTGGCTGTTTCTGCTTGACTTCTTCTGCTCTTGGACCATGGCAGTGCTCCTGGGAGGGGGCATAAGCTTCCATCACCCATTGGTACAAATTAAAAAGAATTCAAATAGTTTTCTATTACTTTATCTTTCCCAAAGCACATTCTATTTGATCCTCACAAAAATTCTGTAAGCTAACTTATTCCTACTTAGAGGAGGAAATTAACATAAGGAAAATAAAACTTAGGTGACTTCTTTGAGGTTACATAGATAATCCAATGACTGACGTCCTTATAAGAAGGCCATGCAAAAAAAAACACAGTCACACCTAGCTGGAAAACAGCTAGTTGAAGGTGGAAGCAGAGACTGAAATGATGCAGCTTCAAACCAAGGAATCCAAAGGATTGCTGACAATCACCAGTGGCTAGGAAGAGGCAAGAAAGGATTCTTTCCTGGAGCTTTCAGAGAAAGCATGCCTTGGTAAAATCTTGATTTCAAACTCCTCGCTTCCAGAATTATAAAAGAATACATTTCTATTGTTTTAAGTCACCCAATTTAAGCTAATTTGTTATGTCAGTCCTTTGAAACGGATACAGGCAATTTCTTCTTTCACTTCACGGAAGTATTACATATTCAAAAGAAAGCATCATAACCACACTGAGATGCATATACTGAACAGTAAACTAGGCTCATGCACTATCAGAAAGACGTGATTCAACACGTTAGGCTCAAAACAATTAAATCTGAATTCATGACTTAAACATAGGATAACTTTCACACATCCTAAATTTAATTTAATTTAATTTATATAGCATGGATGTTAAATCCATAGACCCATTATTTTTCAAAGAATTACACGCCTTATTATAACTCAAGAATCTGTGTGACTTCCATGATTACAAAGAACTGAATCTTTGGTTTCTCAATGTAGCTTTAGCTCTGAAAACTCTCTAATTATATTATATTGTATAACTAATAATTTTACTACCAATGGGATATCAATAGCTCTAAGAAAATAAATCAGTCATAATTATGATCATTACTGATATGCTGAATGACAGCATATTTCAACTGTTCTTTTTATAACAAATTATCAGAGTTCACAATAAATGTTTTCCCTTTCAGATAGTCTAAAGTTTTTTTAAAAGGGTCAAGGCATGATCAATTATTTACTTCATATTTAATTTAGGTTCATGATCTTTAAGGATCATGAACTTTAAATTTAATAGTTCAATTTTTATTTCAAGTCACATCAGTTAAAAATAAAAACCAATTTAAACAGCCATTAAATAAGTTTCTGAATATAGTTTATTTATATTTTTTAAAAAAAATAAGGGATACCTTTTTCAAAAATTCTTGAGGATAAATGACCATTAAATTAATTATGTGGTAAAAATTTACTTCTGTTTTTATAAAAGTTAAAACTGAAGGTCACTATCTCAACAGAAATTTATTACTTTCTCCTAGAAGGAAAGAAATGGGCCTACTGAGGACTGACAAGTGCACCCTACAAAGTCAAGGACATTAGAATTGCCGAAGAGTGAAATAATTCTTTCAAAGTATGCATGGGAGACATTAATGTTGCTACATAATCATACAAGGAGTCGATTATTTTACAAGTAACTGAGGGTGAGAACCACCTCTGTGATAAAGGAGAAATATGAAGCATATGCAAACATACAGGATTTGGGAGGATTTAATCTTGGGATAATAAAACAAGAGAAGAGTACCTTATCTTCTAACACTATTTTTATTTAAATAAAATCATTACATTCTAGTCAAAAAGTGTTTATACAAATATTTTGAAAAGAAGAAAGAGAAGTGGTTAATCATGAAATAATACCAATAAAGTAAGAGTAACATAAAAAAATCATTACTATGAAGAAAATTAGATGACACTCAGAAAACATGCAGAGAGAAAACATAAAAGTTAAATATTAGGTTTAAATCATGAGGAGAGTTAAGGAAATACTTCACTAATGATCAACAAGAGAAGACTACTCTGAAAATAGCCACATGACATTGCACTTGTTCCCTTTTTTATTGGGATTTGAAAAACAGTGTGTACTGTTGTGAAAATTGCACACCTGAATTTTCTCAAAGTAGTTGGCAAATACAGTCATGTGTCACTTAATGACAGGTATAAGTTTTGTGAAATGCATTTTAGGTGATTTTGATATTGTGCAAACATCATAAAGAGTGCTTGTACAAACCTAGCTTACCATATAGTCTACTACACCTTAGGCTGTATGGTATAGCTGTTGTAATCTTATCGAACCACTGTTGTATATGTGGTTCATCACTGACAGAATCATTGTTAAGCAGCATACGACTGTACTTAGGAATAGGTGGAGACTCATAACCTAAATGCTAATATATTATAGAAATCAGTTTTTACTTAACCTGGCCCTAGGGTTCTAATAAAAACAGATAGCCTCTACCCTGTTACATTAGCTTTTTATTTTTAATGTTTTTTCAAAGTTTTGAATAGCTATATAAAATATATAATTATTAAAATTCAGAAATTAAGATGTTTCAAATATAGAAAAGACCAAGTGTGGAACCAAAGGAAATTTCTTATGACTGTTTCCTAAAAAAAAAAAAAAAACAGCTCTAGTCATTTTGGGTCAGAGATTTCTGTGAGCCATTTAAATTGATAGATTTAGATGAGTCACCAAAGAGCAAATGGATTTTTGGACTGCATAATCAAAAGACTATATCTTAAAAACATAAATAATTGCCTCCACTCTCCATTGAATACATCACTTTTATATTTCAATACCGAAGAGATGGCCTTAGTGTTTTCCTCAGCTTAAATAAACATTAAATTGGGTTCCTCCTGACTAAAGTTCGAAGACTTCTCTTTCTTGGAGCATTTACTTAAAAAAACTTGTATTTGCAAATTTCTTCTTTGCCCCTTTGAGACACAAATCTTTTCATAACCTCTGGACAGTTTTACAACGCAGCAATGCCCTTCTTAAGGATCTAGGAGCCATCCCTTTGAAACATAATCATCAAGGAAGATACTGCCACTAACTCCCAGTCTTTGTGGTAGCATAGTAGCCTAACTTTGATAAATGCCAATTAGCAAATACAAATGGACTAATCACATTGACCAACCTACCACCTAACATCCTTATTTTATACCAGTTCAACTCAGTTCTTAAACGTTCTCCCACCTTTTGTTTAAAGCAGTGTTGAGTTCAATCTCTGTCTCCCTTTGCAATAGTCTTATTCAAGACTTCTTACCTGTTTAACTTGTCTGATGCAAGTTTTCCTTGAATAAAGCTCTAGGAACTACATATCAAAAAATCTATAAACAAACTTTTAAAGATTCAGAAGACAAACAAAAATTTAATGAAAAAGCTAAAACTAAAGTAACATTGAAGAGAATGGGTGTCTGTTCCTAGCTTGTGATAGCCATTTAGTATTGGCTTAACTTGAGGAAGTTCAATCTTGTCAGATCAATTCTGACCTGTTTCTAAACATTTATCACCCTCTAGGTGCTGAGAGTATAATTTAGAACTGTTATCTTTAACACAGTCTTTACACTATCTAGAATAATCATTGGAAAACAATGTGCCCCAAGAGAGGCCTTCATTCTTACTCCACTTATTAAAAAAAAAAAAAAACAGCCACACATGCAGAAACAAAACAAAACAAAAAACTAAAACAGTAGGCGTTTTCCTTGCTTTTTAGTTTTGTGCTCCTATTGGGAATTATGCTCTGCCTTCTAACTAACTCTGTGTCTCGTCACTCCCTTCCCACAGAGGAAGTAAATGTACTCCTTTAGACACCCCAGATTCTTCTGAAAATCTACTTATTTCTGACTGATTATTTAGAACCAAAATGTTGTAGGCATGCTTCATGTCCAATATTATTTGGGGGCTTAATCTTCTATTCTTGGCGTATAATCTAGTCACTCCCCAGATTACATTATGTGCCAGAAACTGATAACTTTGTTACTCATTCATCAAAACGAAGTTCCTTTTTCTGTGTTAGGCTACATATTTCAACCTCCATTTCAGTTTGATGTAGTCTTGTGACTAGCTCCTGCCAGTGAAATACAAATGCAGTGATGTGTACCTCCTGTAGGCCAAGCTTTTTAGAACCTGAGAGGTCTGTGTATATTGAGAGATCGTAGTTGTGGGTGAGGCCAATAAATTGTTTCTTCATTCAAAGATCTTTGCACCATGAAGAACCACAGCTTATCTCAATAGAGAAGACTGTATGACCCTGAGATACTGGGGTTTGAACTGAATGAAGTAAAAGGAGAAGAAATTGGGTTGTGTCTCTTGTAAAAAGGATGTAAGTGTGTTGTATATGCAAGGATGTAACAAGGATCCAATGCAAATGAATCCAAATGGATACTTGCTGAGTAGGAAGTCTTATGGCTAACTGCTGAAAATATTTCTCTCCTCTTTTAGGCATAGAGCTATGCTATTATTGCAGCTTCTCTTGTAGTTCGCTGTGGCCATGCAGTTTATTCTCACCAATGGAAAGTAAATTAGAGTGATGTGCATTATTTCAAGGCCAAAGATTTGATGGCATTTAAGTTCCCCCTCAATGCTCTTTTACCCTTTTGACTGGCTTAGATGGAGAATACAAGACAAAATTGGAAGACTTTATTGAAGATGGCATTCTCCTTCAACATGTATCCCTAAAGACTACATGAAAGAGAGATGACTTACTAATGTATTTACCTTGCCAGGAATATTACAGGGGAAATGAACTACTGTTTTCTAAACCTTTATGTGTTTTGGGGTCTCTGTTATCGCAATTAGTGTTACCCCAGTGGTTCTCAATAGGGGGCAACTTTGTCCCTCAAGGGATAGTTCACAATATCTGGGGAAATGTTTGGTTGTCCCAGCTTGGAGGTGAGGGCTGCTGGCATCTTGTGGGTAGAAGTCAGGGACACATACATCCTACAAGGAATAAGAAACTCCTCCCTCAATAAAGAATGCTTCCACCCAACATGTCAATAAAGCTAAGATCTTTCTTAACTAATGACAATCATTGCTTCATAAATTGACGTTATGCTGCATCTGGGGCAAATGTGCTATGTCCCTTTGGAGAAATTACTTAACTCCTTTTGTAACAAGATGTCTTATTATGGATATTTGTGTACTTCTCAACATTGTTCAAATAGTGGCACATCAATAATGTCTAAATGCCATAAGGGATGGCATCCACATATTGTCATTTAAAAGAAAAGTAAGTATACCTGAACAATGGAGAAGGTTCACTGTCATTAGAAAAACGGTAGGAAGTCCAGCACTTTGGGAGGCCGAGACGGCGGCTCATGAGGTCAGGAGATCGAGACTATCCTGGCTAACTCGGTGAAACCCTGTCTCTACTAAAAAATACAAAAAATTAGCCGGGCGAGGTGGCGGGCGCCTATAATCCCAGCTACTCGGGAGGCTGAGGCAGGAGAATGGAGTAAACCCAGGAGGCGGAGCTTGCAGTGAGCTGAGATCCGGCCACTGCACTCCAGCCTGGGCGACAGAGCGAGACTCCGTCTCAAAAAAAAAAAGAAAAAAAGAAAAAAAGAAAAACGGTAGGAAGTTAATATTTTATTGTCCTCGGTTAAATCTCTGGAGGATCTAATCTAATTTAACAGACTAAATATACTCTCATGATTTCGTAAAGCCAATATAAAACAATTTATTTGAAAGGTAACAGCAGTTTTTTAAGGTAGAGATTGACAGGAATTATCAGTGCAACAATGTAAAAGATATGAGGGAAAAGGAGAGAGAAAGCATGAGGTTGATGGAGCTGTGTAATGCAGTGATTAAAAATGGAAAGATCTAGTTCAAAATATGGGAGGTGGTGTAGATAGTGAGTGGAAAAAAAATGAGTTGGGCATTTTTTGGTTCTGTCTAATTCAGATTCATGTAAGTAATAACAATTGTCAACCATCAAAGATATTCAATTTCATTTGGAAACTGACCACAGAACAAATTATGTACAAAAGTTTAACAGATATATATGTTGACACTGTGGTGGGAAGGACAGGATTTTTTGCCTATACTGTGATGGATTTGAGGTCCCGTCAGACTTTGAGTAATACCCCTTCTGAACAGGAATTCACTGGATTACTGTGACTTGTCCTGACTTCCTTGCAAAGTGGAGGATAGAAAAGAGGGACAGTCGTTTGTGTTTTAACTATTTTTTTTCCCTTGTGAGCTAAGATGGGTTCCTTGTGATGAGAAGGATCCAGTAAAGTCATAATCCATTTAAATTTATTTCAATTATAAGATGTGTGAAGTTATACATTTATTATAAATAGCAATACAAACTTTCCTTCGAAGAGGGAAAACATCAATATCATTATGGAATTTGGTGAACTATAAAAAATTAAATTATACCAATTATTTTTATTGTTTTAATTACTTTGTAATTATAGAAAACATTAAAATAAAGTATAATTTTCAAGCTACTGAAGAATTTTTTAAAATGTGTATATTATACAATCAATATTTCACCACTTCTTTGATTTGTGATGAAAACACAGGCTTACTAATTTAAATGGCCTACCCTCACTTAGTTTTAAAACTATAATGGCTTTACATAAGTTTTAAAACTGGCTTATAGTTTTAAAACTTAGTGAGGGTGGGCCATTTAAAACTATAATGGCTTTCAGCCACTAGAAAACTATAATAGCTTTCAGCTACTAGAAATTTTAGCGACACATTAATTATTTTACATAACCCAATTAAATGAACTGAAATACTTAAAGTACTTTCAGAAGAATGCCTATGAGTATATATGTGTGTAAAGGCAAGTACTATAGAGAGAGTCTATTGCAGAAAGATGTGAGTATATGTAATCAATGATACATGTCTACAATAATGGAAATATTAACTAATCATTTTGATGTTTTGTCAGATAATACCAAAAATAAATACTTCTCAATATGTGCACGTTATGAAAAGCAACTGGCTGAATAATTTTCTAAATTTTTCAGTGTCAAATGGAACATTTGCTATCCTTTAATGACATGTAGGTAAAATGATACATGCTACTTCTAGGCCAAGGCATTAATGTATGGATGTGTGTGTTTATGGCAGAAGTCAATTTGTGTTCTAATCACTAGCACATGAGGAACCACATGTAAACCTAGTAGACTGGTCTTGAGTCACCCTGAGATCCTGGAGTTTGCCTTTGGATTGTTTCTTTTGGGGAGGAGAGTGAGTGATCATTCTGTGAGAAGAAGGCTATAAAAATAAATGGAGTCACAAGAGCAGGCGGTTCCTATTCCCCAGCCTCCCTTACTATGGTGCGTGGTGGCCATGTGACTTGTCCTCACTGAAAGATTCTGACCTGAAGATGTGTTTACATTCAAGGCCAAGCTTCTAAGATTTTCGTGAATGTACTTCCACCAGCTTATGTTGCCTTCTTCAGTTTTGCTTTAGAATTTGAACACTAGATTTTATTTATGGATTTATTGGATGGTGCAGTAATGGAAAGGAAATAATATCACTGTTCTTCCTGCTTCTCAGAAGTTCAACTAACTTCTCAAGAAGAAGCTGGCTTAGAAGAAAATATAATAAATGAATAGGCAATGAGTATTTTTGGAGAGTAATGGGAAATTGATCTGATTAAATACAAAAGGTTTCTTATAAATACAAATTCTAGATACAAAATAAAACAAGAATTTTAAAAAGATATTTATAATGACAAAAATATTAATCATGCAGTGAACTAATTGTCATTTTTCCTCAGGCAGTTCCTGTCTTGACTCATAGTGATAAAATGTTACACAAGGTGGAAGAAAAGCTGCATGATTTATTCTAACCTATTTTATTTATAGCCTGATTACACACGTGTATTGAATAACTCATAAAGGCTAGAGCCTTTTAGAGGACAAAAAATTGTTTGGAAGTAGCATAAACTTAATGCATCTTGATAATTATAGAGGAGATTTTGCAGAAATACTTATTCAAACATTCATTTAAATATATCCTGTGCACCACACAGACTTGGACTCTAAACTCCAGTGGAGAGCAGATCATCATTTTTAACATCGTATCATTCAATTCAAACAACTTTTCTGAAAATATTTTAGAGGAGTTCATTTTTATTCTTTTTATGATGCATACATTATATTATTCTCAACCAATAAGAGTTGGTTGAGCAGTCTTGGAATGCACAGTTTAAGAAAGTCTTTAAAAAATATAAAAATCAGATGGCTGGCCAAATAGGAACAGCTCCAGTCTGCAGCTCCCAGTGAGATCAATGCAGAAGGCGGATGATTTCTGCATTTCCAATTGAGGTACCCAGCTCAACTCACTGGGACTGGTTAGACAGTGGGTGCAGCCCGCAGATGGAGAGCAGAAGCAGGGTGGGGCGTTGCCTCACCCAGGAAGCACAAGGGGTCAGGGAACTCCCTTCCCTAGCCAAGAGAAGCCATGAGGCACTGTGCTGTAAGGAATGGTGCATTCTGGCTCACATACTATGCTTTTCCCATGGTCTTTGCAATACACAGACCAGGAGATTCCTTCAGGTGCCTACACCACCAGGACCCTGGGTTTCAAGCACAAAACTCAGCTGCTCTTTGAGCAGACACCAAGCTAGCTGTAGGAGTGTTTTTTTTTTTTTTTTTTTTTTGTTTTTTTTTTGCCAAAACTCCATGGGTGCCTGGAATACCAGCGAGAGAGAACTGTTCACTGCCCTGGAAAGGGGGCTGACACCAGGGACCAAGTGGTCTAGCTCAGCAGATCCCACTGCCATGGACCTCAGCAAGCTAAGATCCACTGGCTTGAAATTCTCGCTGCCAGCACAGCAGTCCGAAGTTGACCTGGATGCTTGGCTGGGGGAGGGGTGTCCATCATTAGTGAGGCTTAAGTAGGTCGTTTTCCTCTCATATTGTAAACAAAGCTGCACAGCTCTGCAAAGCCCCTGAAGCCAGACTGCCTCTCTAGATTCCTCCTCTCTGGGCAGGGCATCTCTGAAAGAAAGGCAGCAGCCCCAGTCAGGGACTTATAGGTAAAACTCCCATCTCCCTGGGACAGAGCACCTGGGGGACGGGGCAGCTGTGGGCACAGCTTCAGCAGACTTAAACATTCCTGCCTGCCAGCTCTGAAGAGAGCAGCAGATTTCCCAGCACAGTGCTCAAGCTCTGCTCAGGGACAGACTACCTCCTCAAGTGGATCCATGACCCGCATGCCTCCTGATTTGGAGACATCTCCCAGCAGGCGTCGACATACAGGAGAGATCTGGCTGGCATCTGGTGGGTGCCCCTCTAGGACGAAGCTTCCAGAGGAAGGAACAGGTAGCAATCATTGCTGTTCTGCAGCCACCACTGGTGATACTCAGGCAAACAGGGTCTGAAGTGGACCTCCAGCAAATTCCAGCAGACCTGCACCAGAGAGGCCTGACTGTTAGAAGGAAAACTAAGTAACAGAAAGGAATAGCATCAACATCAACAAAAAAGACGTCCACACAAAAACCCCATCTGAAGATCACCAACATCAAAGACCAAAGGTAGATAAATCCATGAAGATGAGAAAAATAAACAGCATAAAAAGGATGAAAATTGCAAAAACAAGAATGCCTCTTCTTCTCCAAAGGATCACAACTCCTCTCCAGCAAGGGAACAAAACTGGACAGAGAATGAGTTTGACAAATTGACAGTAGTAGGCTTCAGAAGGTGGGTAATAATAAATTTCTCTGAGCTAAAGCAGCATGTTTTAACCCAATGCAAAAAAGCTAAGAACCTTGAAAAAAGGTTAGAGGAATTACTAACTAACCAGTTTAGAGAAGAACATAAATGACCTGATGGAGCTGAAAAACACAGCACGTGAACTTCGTGAAGCATACACAAGTAACAATAGCTGAACTGATCAAGCAGAAGAAAGGATATCAGAGATTGAAGATCAACTTAATGAAATAAAGCATGAAGACAAGATTAGAGAAAAAAGAATGAAAAGGAAGAAATAGAGCCTCCAAGAAATATGGGACTATGTGAAAAGACCAAACCTATGTTTAATTGTTGTACCTGAAAGTGATGGGGAGAATGGAACTAAGTTGGAAAACACACTTCAGTAGATTATACCTAGCAAGACAGGCCAACATTCAAATTCAGGAACCACAGAGAACACCACAAAGATACTCCTCAAACAACATGAAAGGAATAAACTGTACCAGTCACAGCAAAAGCATACTAAATTGTAAAGACCATTGACACTATGAAGAAACTGCATCAATTAATGGGTAAAATAACCAGCTAGTATCATAATGACAGAATCAAATTCACACATAACAATAATAACCTCAAATGTAAAAGTGCTAAATGCTCCAATTAAAAGACACAGACTGGTAAATTGGATAAAGAGTTAAGATACATCGGTTTGCTGTATTCAGGAGACCCATCTCACATGCAAAGGCACACATAGGCTCAAAATAAAAGGATGGAGGAATATTTACCAAGCAAATGGAAAGCAAAAAAAGAGAAGGAGTTGCAATCCTAGTCTCTGATAAAACAGACTTTAAAACAACAAAGATCTAAAAAGACAAACAAGGGCATTAGATGATGGTAAAGGGATCAATGCAACAAAAAGAGCTAACTATCCTAAATATATATGCACCCAATACAGGAGCACCCAGATTCATAAAGCAAGTTCTTAGAGACCTACAAAGAGACTTAGACTCTCACATAATAGTGGGAGACTATAACACCCCACTGTCAATATTAGATGGATCAACGAGACAGAAAATGAACAAGGATATTCAGGATTTAAACTCCGCTCTGGACCAAGTGGACCTAATAGACATCTTCAATACCCTCCATTCCAAATCAACAGAGTATACATTCTTCTCAGCACCGCATTGCACTTATTCTAAAATTGACCACATAATTGGAAGTAAAACACTCCTCAGCAAATGAAAAGGAACACAAATCATAACAAATAATCTCTCAGACCACAGTACAATCAAATTAGAACTCAGAATTAAGAATCTCACTCAAAACCACACAACTACATGGAAACTGAACAACCTGCTCCTGAATGACAACTGGAAATAATGAAATTAAAGCAGAAATAAATAAGTTCTTTGAAACCAACAAGAACAAAGACACAACATACCAGAATCTCTGGCACACAGCTACAGCAGTGTTTAGAAGTGAATTTATAGCACTAAAAGCCCACAGGAGAAAGCAAGAGATATCTAAAATCAACACCCTACCATCACAATGTAAAAGAACTAGAGAAGCAAGAGCAAACAAATTCAAAAGTACCAGAAGACAAGAAATAACTAAGATCAGAGCAGAAATGAAGGAGATAGAGACACGGATAATCCTTCAAAAAATAAATGAGTCCAGGAGCTGCTTTTTTGAAAAGACTAACAAAATTAATAGAATGCTAGCCAGACTATAAAGAAGAAAAGAGAGAAGAATCAAATAGACACTAGAAAGCCAGGTGTGGTGACTCAACCCTGTAATCCCAGCACTCTGAGAGGCTGAGGTGGGCATATCACCTGAGGTCAAGAGTTCGAGACCAGCCTGGCCAAGATGGTGAAACTTCATCTCTACTAAAACTACAAAAAAGAAAAAAGAAAAAATTAGCCGAGTGTGGTGGCATACGCCTGTAATCCCAGCTACTCAGGGAGGCTGAGGCAGGAGAATTGCTTGAACCCAGGAGGCAGACGTTGCAGTCAGCCAAGATCGCACCACTGCACATCAGGCTGGGTGACAGAGGGAGACTCCGTCTCAAAAAGAAAAGAGAGAAACAAACAAACAAACATATAGACACAATAAAAAAAGATAAAGGGGATATCACCCACCACTGATGGCACAGAAATACAAACTGCCATCAGAGAATACTGTAAACACCTCTACACAAATAAGCCAGAAAATTTAGAAGAAATGGATAAATTCCAGGACACATACACCCTCCCAAGATTAACCAGAAAGAAGTCGAATCCCTGAATAGACCAATAACAAGTTCTGAAATTGAGGCAGTAATTAACAGCCTACCAACCAAAAAATGCCCAGGATTAGATGGATTCATAGCTGAATTCTACCAGAGGTACAAAGAGGAGCTGGTACCATTCCTTCTGAAACTATTCCAAACAATAGAAAAAGAGCAACTCCCCACTAACTCATTTTATGAAGCCAGCATCATCCTGATACCAAAACCTGGCAGAGACACAACAAAAAAAGAAAATTTCAGGCCAATATCCCTGATGAACATCAAGGTGAAAATCCTCAATGAAATACTGGCAAACCAAATCCAGCAGCATATCAAAAAGCATATCCACCACAATCATTGATCTTTGACAACCATCTGATCTTTGACAAACTTGACAAAAACAAGAAATGGGGAAAGGATTCCCTATTTAATAAATGGTGCTGGGAAAACTTGCTAGCCATATGCAGAAAACTGAAACTGGACTCCCTTCCTTACACCATATACGAAAATTAACTCAAAATGGATTAAAGACCTAAAACCATAAAAACTCTTGAAGAAAACCTAGGCAATACCATTCAAGACATAGGCATGGGCAAGGACTTCATGACTAAAACACCAAAAGCAATGCAACAAAAGCCAAAATAAACAATTAGGATCTAATTACACTAAAGAGCTTCTGCACAGCAAAAGAAACCACCATCAGAGCGAAGAGGCAACCTACAGGATGGGAGAAAATTTTTACAATCTACCCATCTGACAAAGGGTTAATATCCAGAATCTACAAAGAACTTAAACAAATTTACAAAAAAACAACCCCATCAAAAAGTTCCACATACACAAATAAATAAACACAATCCAGCATATAAACAGAACCAAAGACAAAAACCACATGACTATCTCAATAGATGCAGAAAAGGTCTTTGACAAAAATCTCAATAGATGCAGAAATGGTCTTTGACCAAATTCAACAGTCTTCATACTAAAAACTCTCAATAAATTAGGTATTGATGGGACATATCTCAAAATAATAGCTATTTATGACAAACCCACAGCCGATATCATACTGAATGGCAAAAATGGGAAGCATTCCCTTTGAAAACAGTCACAAGACAAGGATGCCCTTTCTCACCACTCCTATTCAACATAGTGTTGGAAGTTCTGGCCAGGGCAATCAGGCAGGAGAAAGAAATAAAGGGTATTCAATTAGGAAAAGAGGAAGTCAAATTGTCCCTGTTTGCAGATGACATGATTGTGTATTAGAAAACCCCATCGTCTCAGCCCAAAATCTTCTTAAGCCGATAAGCAACTTCAGCAAAGCCTCAGGATACAAAATCAATGTGCAAAAATCACAAGCATTCTTATACATCAATAACAGACAAACAGAGAGCCAATTCATGAGTTAAATCCCATTCACAATTGCTTCAAAGAGAATAAAATACCTAGGAATCCAACTCACAAGGGATGTGAAGGACCTCTTCAAGGAGAACTACAAACCACTGCTCAGTAAAATAAAAGAGGATGTAAACAAATGGAAGAACATTCCATGCTCATGGATAGGAAGAATCAATATCGTGAAAATGGTCATACTGCCCAAGGTAATTTATAGATTCAATGCCATCCCCATCAAGCTACCAATGACTTTCTTCACAGAATTGGAAAAAACTACTTTAAAGTTCATATGGAACCAAAAGAGACCCTGCATTGCCAAGACAATCCTAAGTCAAAAGAACAAAGCTGGAGGCATCATGCTACCTGACTTCAAACTGTACTACAAGGCTACAGTAACCAAAACAGCATGGCACTGGTACCAAAACAGAGTATAGACCAATGGAACAGAACAGAGCCCTCAGAAATAATACCACACATCTACAACCATCTGATCTTTGACAAACCTGAGAGAAACAAGAAATGGGGAAAGGATTCCCTATTTAATAAATGGTGCTGGGAAAACTGGTTATCCATATGTAGAAACTGAAACTGGATCCCTTCCTTACACCTTACACAAAAATTAATTCAAGGTGAATTAAAGACTTAAATGTTAGTCCTAAAACCATAAAAACCCTAGAAGAAAACCTAGGTAATGCCATTCAGGACATAGGCATGGGCAAGGACTTCATGTCCAAAACACCAAAAGCAGTTGCAACAAAAGCCAAAATTGACAAATGGGATCTAATTAAACTAAAGAGCTTCAGCACAGCAAAATAAACTACAATCAGAGTGAATAGGCAACCTACAGAATGAGAGAAAATTTTTACAGTCTACCCATCTGACAAAGGGCTAATATCCAGAATCTACAAAGAACTTAAACAAATTTACAAGAAAAAATCAAACAACCCCATCAAAAAGTAGGCAAAGGATATGAACAGACACTTCTCAAAAGAAGACATTTATGCAGTCAACAAACATATGAAATAAAACTCATCATCGCTGGTCATCAAAGAAATGCAAATCAAAATCACAATGAGATACCATCTCACACCAGTTAGAATGGTGATCATTAAAAAGTCAGGAAACAATAGATGCTGGAGAGAATGTGGAGAAATAGGAAAGCTTTTACACTGTTGGTGAAAGCATAAATTGGTTCACTCATTGAGGAAGACAGTGTGGTGATTCCTCAAGGATCTAGAACCAGAAATATCATTTGACCCAGCAATCCTGTTACTGGGCATATGCCAAAAGGATTATAAATCATTCTACTACAAAGACACAAGCACACGTATGTTTACTGCAAGACTATTCACATATAGCAAAGACTTGGAACCAATCCAAATGCTCATCAATGATAGACTGGATAAAGAAAATGTGGCACGTATACACCATGGGATACTATGCAGCCATAAAAAACGATGAGTTAATATCCTTTGCAGAGACATGGATGAAGCTAGAATCCATCATTCTCATCGAACTAACACAGTAACAGAAAACCAACCACCACATGTTCTCACTCACAAGAGGGAGCTGACCAATGAGAACACATGGACACAGGGAGGGGAAGACCACCCACTGGGGCCTGTCGAGGGCTTGGGGGTTAGGGGAGAGATAGCATTAGGTAAATATCTAATGTAGATGATGGGTTGATGGGTGCAGCAAACCACCAGGGCATGTGTATACCTATGTAACAAACCTTCACGTTCTGCACATGTATCCCAGAACCTTAATTCTGCAACAGAACCTTTTCCTGTAACTATAACTATTTGAGTAGTGAACTACCTCTCAACTTACTACCTATTTACTTACTTATTTATAACCTACTTAACTGTTTCTCTATTTCTCTTTATGCCTCATATACAACACAGATTGTTAGCCTTATTTTCTGATTAGCTCTTCAAGTTTAGTAGTAAATAATCATCAGACATCAATCATTCCTTTATTCCTTTATAACACAGTACATGTCTAAATTCTTCATTCCTCAAATGATATTTTATATTAAAGAAACATTTAGTAATAAATTAAAAATGTTTAACAAACCTTCTTTAAAGTAATCAATTATTTAAAATATTTACAGTATTAACCCTAAGCAAATAAAAAGTGAAAACATAAATCTTGAAACAAAAAATTAGGCAAATATCACAAACATGAGCAGACTGAGATGATCCTGAAGTTGAAATAGGACGCTGAATGAATAATACTGTGGGATGTGAGGAAAAAAAGTTAATGTTATTCCCTTTTTGCTCTGAAGTTAAAACTGGATTCATCTTTTTTAGATTTGTGGCTATCACTTTTATATCTGAGGCTATTAATCATTATCATCTGAGTCTGGGATAATTCTCTTTGCACACTTCTGCGTGTATTTTTTTTAAATTTTTTTAAATTTTTTTTTACTTATTTATTTTTTTAAAGTCTCAGTTCTGTTAAAGTAAGCCTTGCCTTAGAGGTTTTAGAGTGCAAATTCAGCAGCTCAGTAATGAAAGTTTTTTCCCTTGCTGATTCCTGTTAAAATGTTCCATGGGCATTATTTCATTAAGAACAAGTCCAGCAAACTAGTGAGTCCTTTGCAACTTGTTGTAAAATGAAACTGATTAAGTCAGTGGGCTTTAAAAGTGTCTAGTCAGTTGTCTGATTAGTCTTGTCTATTTTCTGTTGGTGTTTGCTACACAGCTTTGTTTCTCTAAACATAATGCTAGATTTTCACTGGCATGGGAAGAAAACCTATCTAAAAGCCTAATATAATAAAATAATGAAATATATTTTACATGTAAAATTAACCTTTTAGAAATCCAATTCATTAAATAATTTTAATATATTATTTCTATAATGTATTTACATTGAATATGTAAGTATATTTAATATTAGAAGGTACAGTGATCTACATACCGAGATGCAAAGCTAATTTTCAAGGAAATACTTAATACTTAATCCAGCTGCTGTATTTTTTTTTTTTTAACGAGTTTAAGTTAGTATAATGTTCCGTTTACTAGAAGGAGAGTCAAAGGAGGCCTCCATGTTGGTCAGAAACGCATACCACTGAAGTCAAAATAAGAAGCACAACACTACACTGATTGATGACAATGTCTGGCAGAATCTGAAACTGTTAGCTTTATAGTACAGAAAAGAAAGCTACAGTATATCCTAAACATCCACACTGCAGGATTTCTGTGGGATTCTTTAACAGCTTCGATTTCCCTGAATTGGTCAACTAAATTCCTGGAATAAAGACAAGGAGCAGATCAAAAAGGGATACTAGATAACAATGTGTGATGAACTACAAAAAAGAAGTTTTTAAATTGAAAGACTAAGATGGAAAAGTGAAAGTTGTATTGTATATTATTAAAAAATTATGACAGTTAAAGAATGAAAGTCAGTGCTCATCAAAGAATACTTGAAGTATTAATTGTTGCTTTTTACATAATTCTGTTGCCAAAGTCAATCAACAATATTTTTTAAAGGTGATCTTTAATATTTAGTAGAGTCTCATATAAATAACATTGTGCTTTACTTCTTAAGATTTATTTTTAGGAAACTGGTCTTGACTATATTTTCTCATACTGATACACAAGTTATAAAATATAACATTTTTGAGCAGCCAACTACTTTTAGTCACAGTATAAGCATAAACTAACATATATACACACATACATATATATATATATTAGGTACATATATAATAAAAGATGCATATATACACATAACTATTATTCACCATAAACATCAGTTTTTATTTGGGCTGTAACAGAGGCACATGCAATTAACATCAAGAACTAAAAGCTGAGAATCCAATAACACATATTGAAGATAAACTTAAAACTATTTATAGATAAATAATTTCACTGTTAAAGTCTTTAAGATTTTCCTACATAATAGAAAAATTAAAAAGATAGAAATTAAGTGGAATACAAAACTTTATAATCTAATAAAGATGTCCTAGAGTAAATAAGTTAAAACATCTGTATCTAATCATCTACATAAACATTAATTGGAATATTATATGTAGAGAAAAATGTAAAATTTTGAAAGGCCACTCCAAATAAAGACACAAACAAAAAGTAATATTCCAAAGCAAACAATGGAAGCATTAAGACATAGTTCTCACTGGGATGATGTAGCTAGAGTATGTTAAATAAGACAATAAAGTGAAAGAAGCTCTTGCAAAGTTCTCTGACAAGGATAAATGTGTTTATCAGGGGTCAGTAATGAACTTTGATGTGTCTGGAATGAACTAAGAAATCATGTATAAAACATTAGGATCAACAACGCAGTATACGAAATTGGTGCTCTTTTGCTGTTATATTGCAACGTTCCTTGAATATACTGAACGAATCTATTAATCATTGCTGCTGAGATAGCCATTCTACCAGACATATGGAAGCCTGAATGACTTCTTCCTCTAACTGTTCCATGCAAATTGAATTGCAGGTTGTAGACAAACCAATTTATTATGATTTTCACTTAAAATATGCTAAACACTTGTTGAAACATAAACTTAGCAGAATGTCTGCATCATTCTGAATAGATAAAAATTCAACTCATATATTTAACTGAGCATCCACTCTGAGCAATTCTTAAGTAAAATAGATGGGTGTGAAATGGATGCTTTGTAAAATACAAAGTTTTATTCAAACATTAGTCACGTATTTAATAAAGCTTTAATGACCACCAAGTACTGAGCACTAGAGAGTATGTTTGGCCTTAGGGACATATAGGTAAATGTGATTTGGTCTGTACTATCAAAAGTCTTAGAGAAGAGTCAAAGACACAAGTAATCAATGCTTGAGAGACCTTGTGAAAAGTGTCTTGATGGAGGTGTGCATAATGTGCTCTGGGGATATGGAGAAGTGTCTACACTGGGCATGGGAATGAGGAAACTCTTCTTTGGAGTGGGGTAAGTGGTTTGGATGTTACAAGAGTCAGTCATAGGTAATCAGTAGGAGCATTATGTGTCAAGACCAAAATTTCTGACCTTAATGTTTTCCATGTCATAGCATTATTTACCTAACCATGAGTATGGGAGCCTGTTGCTTCTTACATATTTTTCATAGTATCTTTTTAAAGTCATGAAGACTCATGGCTGCTTACAAATGTTACACAGAGGGATATGGTTCTTGTGACTGAACTAGGTATGAATTGAGAGAGTATACAACTGTAGGAAACATATCTGTTCTGTGCTACCTTATTCAGGGACCTTTGATGTTCCAATTTGTTTAGAGCTTAGACTACAATTTTGCCCACCACAAGTAGTAATACACTTCTACCCCCCAACTGATGCCTCCACCACCCACATCACTTAGGTCTAAATTTCCCTTCAATGGACACCTTCTAACTAAGGTGACCCTATTTCCAGTTTGCCTACAGAGGTCCTAGCTAACTTCTGATGTCACAGCAAAATTATTAACACCCGTTTCATCTTCAAGAATGTCCTAGTTTAGTCAAAACCATTATGTGGTCACTCTATGTAAATTCACTTGAGTTCCTGCCCATGATGCAGTCTCCAAGATTTTAGAAAAAAAAAATGCATCATCACCCTTTCTGGTCTGAACAATTTATTGTTCAAAAGCCTGACATTGGTATTTTATTTTCTTCTAACTTAATGCCAATGACCTAGTCTCCACAATAGCCATAAATAATATATAATATGCTGACAGCACCTAGTTTTGCCTTAGGATAACAAACCAGTCAATTGTTTACAAGTAGTAAAGATGGATTTTGTAATGATGATATGGCTTAATCCCCCAGTTATATGAATTAAAAATGACACAAAATTATCCTTTAGGCTGTTACATAGAAGTTAGTGTTATGCCTGAAAAACGAAATAAAGGGCACCATTGCAATGTCTGTTTCTCATAGCACTGTCATCAACTACATTTTAGTACCAGATTTTTATGTACATGACTGCAAGAGAGAAATAGGCAATAAAAGATAAGATTCTGAGTTATGAAGATGAACAAAAAAGGAGGAACTGCCATGGATATAAATAAAAAAACATGATATCATATATATGTATGTATGTATGTGTGCTCATCTAAAAACATGAATATGCACATATTGATGATCAGTATGATTTTATAATAACAACAGATAAATTTGTTTGTGCACTTTCTGTTTCTAAATATTTTACATGCACTTTCACTTCTTCCCCCCACAGCCTTAAATGGTAGGTAGTATTAGTATCTCTAATCTTACTATGGGGAACCTAAAAATGAGAAGGATCAATGATTTCCCAAAGGTCAAACCTCATAAATGTGGAATAGGTCATTTGACTCCCAGAACCTGTGTTCTTAGCTACCATGTAAGCATAATAATTTTTAAAATAAATACACAGAGAGAAGTGCACAGCTCAATTTTTTTTTAAAACAAATTTGAATCCAGGACCTGGAATAAGAATGAACATTATCAGCACCTTAGAAATCCTGCTTATAGTCATCCCTGGTTATATATACCCCTCCTCAAAAGTATAATAACTAGATTAGATTTGCCAGTTTTGAGATTTTATATATATAGAAGCATATCAAGTATAACTCATTTCATTTGCCTAATTTTGTTTGTGTGATTCATCCACTTTGTGTATAACAAGTTTTTAAAACTGTTTTTGCTGGCAGTAGTTTATTGAATGATTCTGCTGTAATGTATATTGTGTCCATTCCCCTGTTGAAATATATTTGAATTGGTTACAGCTTGGAGTTATTATAAATTATACTGTTTTGAACTATTGCGTACATGCCTTTTAGTATTTGCATGTTTGCATGTAATTATTTCTACCACTTTGTAGACCTAAGTAGAATTACTGGGTCATCAGGAGTCACAGGGCTTGTGTTCAATCAATTTTAGTAGGTCAGTCCCAGCTTTCCAAGGTGGTTGTACCAAACCGAGTAAGAGTTCTCACAACTCTCAGTCTAACAGAGTTTTACTTCCTTCACATTCACCCCAATCATGGGTATTTTCTGTCTTTTTCATTTTAGTCATTTTGACAGATGAGGTTTTGTGGTTTTAATTTTCGTTTCTCTGATGACCATTAATGAAGTTGAGCTGTTTTTATATGTTTATTGGCTATTTCTATATCCACTTTTGTGAAGTGCATATGTTGTTTTATGCCTTTTATAATTATTTAAAGGAGTTCTTTATACATTATGGATACAATTTTTTTGTGGACTGCAATGTCAGCTCACGCCTTGAATTCTAGCTTGCCCTTCCTCATGACCTTCCCAAGGATTTCGAACTTGCCTAGCAGGCCCCATAATCATGTAAGCCAATTTCTTGCAATAAATCTCAAATATATATCTTCTGCTGGAGTGTTTCTCTGGTTGAACCCTGAGTAATACAATATCATTCATCAGATTTTAAAATTGCTCATCTATTTTTGGTTTGCTGAAAGTTTTTTTTTTTTTTTATCATGAATAAGTATCGACTTTTATAAATGCTTTTCTGCATCTATTGAGATGATTACCTGGCTTCATTCCACCAATCTGTTAATGTGATAAACTACAGTGAATGATTTCTTAATGTGAACCCAAACTTGCATTCCTGGAATAAACTCTAGTTGATCATGATGAGTTATTATTTTTATATATCTATGGATTCAATTTCCCAATGTCATTTTCAGGACTTTAGTGCCCATGTTCATGAGAAATATTGGCCAGTGATTTTTCTTTCTTATTAGTGTTCTTGTTAGGTTTGATTAAGAAATTATGGGCCTCATAAATGAAGTGGAAGGGTACACACTTTTTTTTTCATTTTGGAAAAGAATATATGGAAGCCTTGCATCATTTCCTTTTTAATATTTGGAAGAATTTGCCAGTATAATTATCTAGGCCTGGAATTGTTGTATTTCTCCTGGGCCAGTGTAATCATCTGGGATTGTATACTCTTTATTTTGCAATACAGAGAAATTCATTCAGGTTTGTTTTTCTTCTGATTTCAGTTATGGCAAGTTGTGTTTTTCCAAGGAATTTGTCCATTTTCTCCAAACTGTTATATTTATTGACAACAATTTGTTTGTATTTTAGACATATTATCATAGCAGTATTATGTATTTTTCATTGACAGTATTGATCATTTATCTTCTCTCTTTGTCCTAATTAACTTAAAAGAGGCTTTTTTTATTTTTATTAACCTGATAAAAGAATCTTCTACCTCTGTTGATTATTTTGATCATATATTTGCAATTAGATTTTATCTCTATACTTTGTTTTTATTTTTATTATTTCCTTCTTTCTACTTCCTCTGGTTTAAGTTTGCTCTTCTATTACTGTCTTCTTAAGTAGGAAGTTGATATCTTTGGTGTCTACCTTTTTGTTAATGCATACAATTATTATCATAAATTTCTCTCTGAACAATGCCTCAGCTCCTCAGCTGAATCCCTGAAAGTGGAATAATGCCCTTGTATTATGAGGGTTAATTTTACTAGGCCTTGAATTGTTGTGGGCTGTGTTGAAGTAATAAATGTGCTTAAATGGTAGTCATTACTGGTCAAGAGATGAGTATACTGATTAGTGTTTTTTTGTAACCATGTGTCCAAGGTGAAGTCTGGGATACTTTATAACGGTTTGTCAACATTGTTTATTGATAACAGGGAGACTGATTATTTGTGCCTGATCTTAGGTAAAACCTTGGAGGGCTCTACCATTGAGGATGTCTATGCAGTATGAAAATGCCTATGTGATCAGAAGGAAATAGGTTTTGCACGCTATTTTGGGCTCCCTGGTTTCAAGGGTGTTCCATTCACATGTCAGTGCTTTAAGATCTGAGAGAGAAGAATGTCAATTATGACCCTACATAAGGAGAAGAATTGGAGATTGTGCCTATCCTCTGTAGACTTCTAACTGTGAAGCAGTCTTTGGCTACTGTGTTTATTTTTACTTGTTCCTATTTTGTAGTATTTCCTTACAATAAATCATAGATTTATATGCATTGTCATTTGGGGTCCTGTGAATCTTTAACAGTCAAATCCTGTTTAACTGCTACCATTAGAGAAGACCTGTTTTCATTAACATTCAGTTCAATATATTTTCTCAATTTCATTGTGATTTCTTCTTTGACCCCTAAGTTTTTTTAGCATAGTGTTGTCCAAATGTTTAGGAGTTGTCTATCTTCACAACTTAATTTCTATTTTAAGTTTACATACATAGAACATCATTTAAAATTTTATTACATTTCAACATATGATATAT
The DNA here is from genome assembly GCF_024542745.1 of Macaca thibetana thibetana. NCBI lineage: Eukaryota > Metazoa > Chordata > Mammalia > Primates > Cercopithecidae > Macaca > Macaca thibetana. The sequence continues at coordinate 61,083,544 of NC_065584.1, forward strand.
TTTAATAACTTTCTATGTCCACTTGAATGTGTTATATATTTGTTGGAAGTAATGTTTTACATATTCCAACTGGATCAAGTTGTTAGCGATAATAATAATACATAATCCTTACTTGTTTGATCTGCTCATTCTACCAGATACTGAGGTCATTGTGTTAAAATATCAAATACAACTGTGGATTTGTTTGTACCTCCCTTTATTGTTTCATATTTTGTTCTTTTGTTTTTCGGGTGCTTCCAAATTTAGCATTGTTATGTCTTCCTTTTGAATCAACACATTCATCATTATAAAATGTTCCTCTTTTTTACTAATTGTATTTCTTGTCTCAAAGTACTCTCTCTTCTTTTAGTAGACTAGCTTTCCTTTTATTTAGTGTTTGTGTGGTATTTTTTTTCTGTCCTCTTATTTTCAATATTTCTGTGTCCTTAATATTTATAGTATGGCTTATATATATAACTGCATAAGTTTCTTATTTTTTCTTATCCAGACTGAAAATATTTGTTATAGTGTTTAACAAACACATACACACACATACACACACGCACACACACACACAAGATGTTTTAGTCATATATTGTATTATTCTTTAATGGTTAACCTATGAACTACAAATATACACTCTTCATTTACCATAGCACTTTTATTATTTTACCATTAAATTGGTGCAAAAGTTATTGTGGTTTTTGCCATTACTTTCAATGGCAAGAAACGCAGTTGCTTTTGCACCAACCTAATATTTTTCTAAAGACACTAGAATCATACAACAATTTAATTCCATTTATTCATGACTGCATACTGCATGTTTTTTCATATATTTTACTTTCTCATGTGGTTTATATTTTATATCATTTGCTATTGTTTTTAAAAGTCAATACAAATTGAAGAATGTTTGCTATCAATGTAATATTAACTTTTCTTTTTCAACTCACTCATCTTACTCATCATGAAATTGAATACCAACAAAAATAAGTAATTTATTCAAAGTCATACATCTTATTTTTAGCAGAGCCAATACTTGAAGTCTGTTCTATTAGGCCAGTCCTCATATCTTTACAAAAAGTGCCTTCAAATATTTTGAAACTGACTCAGAGGTTTTAAAGCTATGGATATATATATATAGCTATGGTTATACATAGAGACTAAAATTCATTTTAATATTTATAAGCAAAATACTTACTGAGCAACTTTTATGAGGCCAGGAACCATACTATGCACAAAAGTTATAGTAATGAGTGAAACAACAAGATTCTTGCCAAAATAAGGCATTTTTCTAATTCAGTTTTAAAGTGAAGGAGTTAAGAATATGCCATCCACAATCAGTAATTCTTGCATATTAATTATTTAAGTTAAAGGCAATTGAAAAATAGCAATTATAAGAAGATGACTTTGACCTTTGTGCATTCTTAAAAGCAAGAGATGAAAGTCTCATGTGAAAGATGTTCTCCCTATATTAGAAGAAAAATCGCATTATTATCATCAAAAATGTAAAACTGAAGCCAAAGAAAATTTGTGCAAACCTTGTTACACTTAATTCCTATCTTCCTGGCCACTTTTCTACCCAGTTAACTATCCTGGCTCAAGCCCCTTTGCCTTATCACATTTTCATAATTTATTATTCTTTGTCAAATTTGGTATGTAAGTGATTGATTCTAATTCCTTCTTTGGGTCTTTATTTTCTTGTGAGGGCTTCCATGACCTGTAAAACTTGTATTAAGTAAATTTGTATGCCCTTCTTCATTTTGATCTATCTTATGTCAATTTATTTCTTGAACTGGAAACCCTAAAAGGATGGAGGTGGAATTTTGCCTTCCCTATAACAATTTTATTATTGTTTGCTAAAACCTACTTTATACTAGCCAATATGTTGTATCTGTCAATATTTATCACCAGCAACTAGATATCTAATGTGACAAGGTATATAATTCTATTGTTCTTGTCCTGGATACATTGTGGAAAATAGAACCAGAAATTTTAACCTAAATACTAGATCTGTACTCCTAACTTTTTCAAACTTAATGCCATATGAAAGAAAATAGCTTCCAACAGAGTAAGCTCAGGGAACCAGAATCTAGTGTTACCATTTTATAATTCAGTATTTGTTTTTCTCCTGCCAAGAGGAATTCAACCAATCACTAAATGAGTTTTATGAAATAGTTCACCAAGTATAACCTGAGAAAAAGTTCCCACACTTCACTTGTCAAATGCCTCATTCCTAGAGGGACTTTGGGATCTTTAAGAGAAATTTATTTATAGATCACAGATGCTCAGTATTGCTTAGAATATGGACATACATATGCCAGACTTGTTATATATAAAGATCTTATAATTAAATGTCATATGTGGCAATTTCATGTTGGCTCCCACCATGGATGTTACATGTAGCTCTCTTTGAAAACCAGGTGTCTCAACTTCAAGAATCAATTAAAAATATCAAGTTGTCAGGAAACCACTTCAAGGCATGACAGCCTATATAGATGCTACTCTATCTTAATATTATATTATTTATAACAATCACTAATCTAATGTGCAACTAAATCATCACCAAGGCAGCAACTTCTCAAAGGGAAAACAAAATTCTACTTTCTGAAGAGCTGTGCAATATCTGAAAATATAATTTAAAAGATGAAGATAATAAAAGAGTAAAAGGTTATTTATAAGAAAGCCTAACAAGGCAATATAGTAAAGTGCAGTTTATTTGAAAAGCATTAGGAGCTCATCTAGACACTAATCAAATGCCAGGTAAGCAAATGCCTTGATTCAAGGGAGAAAAACTGACTTAGTATTAAACATTCATGGCAAGTAACGGTAATGGTAAAAAAATTATGAACTGTAACATTAAAAAAGGAGGGAGGAAAAACATTTTCTTTTTAAAAGTTACCATATTTTCAAAAGTAAAATAAATGGGGAAAATATAAATGTGAGATATGATTTAGAAGCTGCAACTCAAGATCTTAGATTATATAGACAGGTATTCCTAAAACACAAAAAAAAATTTATAATTTTAGGGATAAATCAACTATTTTTTTTAATGTTTTATTTTTAGTTGTTATGGATATATACTAGTTTTACATATTTATGGGTTACATGTGATATTTTGATACAAGCATACAATGTATAATCATCAAATCAGGGTAATTGGACTATCCTTAACCTCAATCATCTGCCATTTCTTTGTGTTAGGAACATTCCAATTCGACTCTTTTACTTATTTTGAAATATACCCTAAATTATTGTGAACCTTAGTAGCCATATTGTGCTACTGAACACTAGATCTTCTTTCTAACTGTATTTTTGTACCCATTGACCAACCCCTTTTCATCTCTCCCTCCCCACTACCCTTTCAAGCCTCTGTAATCATCATTCTACTCTCTATCTCCATTAGTCCAATATTTTTTAGCTCCCACATATAAGTGAGAATATGTGATATTTGCCTTTCTGTACCAGGCTTATTTCAGTCAACATAATCTTCTCTAGTTCCAACCATGCTGTTGCAAATGACAGGATTTTATTTTTTTATGGCTAAACGGCATTCCATCATGCATATGCATGACACTTTCTTTATCCCTTCATTCACTGATGGACACCTTGGTTGATTCCATATTTTGGCTATTGTGAATATTGCTTTAATAAACATGGGAGTGCAGATATCTCTTCAATACATTGATTTTTTTTATGTATACCAGCAGTGGGATTGCTGGAGCATATGGAAGTTCTATTTTTAGTTTTTTGAGCAACTTCCATACTGTCTTTTATAGTGTCTGCACTAATTTACATTCCTGCCAACAGTGTACAAAGGTTCCCTTTTCTCTGTATCCTTGCCAGCCTCCTTTATTTCCTGACTTTTTGGTAAAAGCCATTTTAAAGGGTGTGAGATGATATCACAATGTAGTTTCAATTTGCAGTTGCCTGATGATTAGTGACATTGAACTTTTTTTATGCTTCTTTGTCATTTTTATGCCTTCTTTTGAGAAATGTCTATTCAGATCTTTTGCTCATTTTTAATTTGCATTATTTTTATTGTTATTGAGTTGTCCGAGCTCTTTATATATGCTGGTTATTAATTCCTTGACGACACATGGGTAGTTTGTAAATATTTTCTCCCATTCTGTGAGTTGTTTCTTTATTGTGTTGATTGTTTCCTTTGCTGTGCAAAGCTTTTTTTTTTTTTTTTTGCTTGAAGTGACCCCATTTGTCCTTTTTCACTTTGGTTGCCTAGATCTTACTCAAGAAATCTTTAGCAGTCTTAAGAAATCTTTGCCCAGACCAATATCCTGGGGTGTTTCTCGAATGTTTTCTTATAGTAGTTTCATATTTTCAAGTCTTAAATTTAAGTCTTTAATCCATTTTAATTTGACTATTTATATGGTGAGAGATAGGGGTCTAATTTCAATCTTCTATATATGGATCTCCAGTTTTCTCAGCACCATTAATTAAAGAGATCATCCTTTCCCAATGTATTTTCTTGGCACTTTCGATAAAGATCAGCTGACTGTAAACGTGTGGATTTATTTCTGGGTTTTCTGTCCTGTCTCATTGGTCTTATGTGTTTGTTTTTATGCCCGTCCTATGCTGTCTTGGTTACTATTGCTCTATAGTATAATTTGAAGTCAGGTAATGTGATTCCTTCAGTTTTGTTCTTTTGCTCAAGATAGCTTTGGTTATTCTGGGTCTTTTGTGGTTCCATGTAAATGTTAGCATTATTGTTTTCTATTTCTGTGAAAAATATCATTGGTATTTTGATAGGAGTTCTATTGAATCATTAGATTGCTTTGGACAGTATGGGAATTTTAACAATATTGATTCATCTAATCCATGAACATTGAATAACTTTCCTTTTTTTGTGTCCTCTTCCTTTTCAATTACTTTCATCAGTGTTTCATGGTGTTCATTATAGAGATCTTTCATTTTTTTAATGAAGTTTATTTCTAGGCATTTTGTTTTATTTGTAGCTATTGTAAGTGGGATTATATTCTTGGTTTCTTTTTCAGACTGTTGGCTGTTTTAATATATAAATGCTACTGATTTTTGTATGTTTATTTTGTATCCTAAAACTTTACAGAATTTGTCAGTTCTAATAGTTTTTGGTGGAGTCTTTACATTTTCCCAAATTTAAGATAATTTCATTTGCAAACAAGGAAAATTTGATTTCTTCCTTTCCAATTTTGGTGTCCTTTATTTCCTTCTCTTGTTTAATTGCTCTGGCTAGAACTTCTAGAACTATGTTGAATAAAGATAGTGAAAGTGAGCAGCATCCTTATCTTATTTCAGATCTTGGAGAAAAGGCTCTCCATTTTTCTCTGTTCAATGTACTAGGAGCGGGTTTGTCATATGTGGTTATATTTGCTTTAGATATCGTCTGTTCTGATCTCTTTATTTTACAGACAAAGGCAACAAATCTTTGAGAGAGTAACCCATTCCCTGAAGCCCTAGAACTAAAATATAATAAAACCAAGCATAGAACCCATGTGAATCTGTAATATTGTGTTATTCCTGTCATACTTTTCAACATAGAACATTAGTAAATATCCTTTTTGAGAAATATTAGACATTTTATCTTCTTTGAGAACTAAATAAACCATTTTGACATGACTAAGTAGAACATTTTTGTTTTCTGGCTTCTAATATTGCTTGGAACTTGGTTGATTAGATGGCTTTCTTTTCCTTTTTTTAATTATACTTTAAGTTCTAGGGTACATGTGCACAACGTGCAAGTTTGTTACATATGTATACATATGCCATGTTGGTGTGCTTGCACCCATTAACTCGTCATTTACATTAGGTATATCTCCTAATGCTATCCCTCCCCTCTCCCCCAACCACACAACAGGCCCCGGTGTGTGATGTTTCCCACCCTGTGTCCAGGTGTTCTCATTGTTCAATTCCCACCTATGAGTGAGAACGTGCAGTGTTTGGTTTTCTGTCCTTGTGATAGTTTGCTTAGAATGATGGTTTCCAGCTTCATCCATGTCCCTACAAAGGACATGAACTCATTCTTTTTTATGGCTGCATAGTATTCCATGGTGTATATGTGCCACATTTTCTTAATCCAGGCTATCATTGATGGACATTTGGGTTGGTTCCAAGTCTTTGCTATTGTGAATAGTGCCACAATAAACATATGTGTGCATGTGTCTTTATAGCAGCATGATTTATAATCCTTTAGGTATATACCCAGTAATGGGATAGCTGGGTCAAATGGTATTTCTAGTTCTAGATCCTTGAGGAATCACTGCACTATCTTCCACAATGATTGAACTAGTTTACAGTCCTACCAACAGTGTAAAAGCATTCCTATTTCTCCACATCCTCTCCAGCACCTGTTGTTTCCTGACTTTTAATGATTGCCATTCTAACTGGTGTGAGATGGTATCTCATTGTGGTTTTGATTTGCATTTCTCTGATGGCCAGTGATGATGAGCATGTTTTCGTGTGTCTGTTGGCTACATGAATGTCTTCTTTTGAGAAGTGTCTGTTCATATCCTTTGCCCACTTTTTGATGGGGTTGTTTGATTTTTTTCTTGTAAATTTGTTTAAGTTCTTTGTAGATTCTGGATATTAGCCCTTTGTCAGATGGGTAGACTGTAAAAATTTTCTCCCATTCTGTAGGTTGTGTATTCACTCTGATGGTAGTTTATTTTGCTGTGCCGAAGCTCTTTAGTTTAATTAGATCCCATTTGTCAATTTTGGCGTTTGTTGCCATTGCTTTTGGTGTTTTAGTCATGAAGCCCTTGCCCATACCTATGGCCTGAATGGTATTGCCTAGGTTTTCTTTGAGGGTTTTATGATTTTAGGCCTAACATTTAAGTCTTTAATCCATCTGGAATTAATTTTTGTATAAGGAGTAAGGAGGGGAGTCCAGTTTTAGTCTTCTACATATGGCTAACCAGTTTTCCCAGCACCAGTTATTAAATAGGGAATCCTTTCCCCATTTCTTGTTTCTGTCAGGTTTGTCAAAGATCAGATGGTTGTAGATGTGTGGCATTATTTTTGAGGACTCTGTTCTGTTCTATTGGTCTATATCTCTGTATTTGTACCAGTAGCATGCTGTTTTGGTTACCGTAGTCTTGTAGTATGGTTTGAAGTCGGGTAGCATGATGTCTCCAACTTTGTTCTTTTGACTTAGGATTGTCTTGGAGATGTGGGCTCTTTTTTGGTTCCATATGAACTTTAAAGTAGTTTTTCCAACTCTGTGAAGAAAGTCATTGGTAGTTTGATGGGGACGGTGTTGAATCTATAAATTACCTTGGGCAGTATGGCCATTTTCACGATATTGATTCTTCCTATCCATGAGCATGGAATGTTTTTCCATTTGTTTGTGTCCTCTTTTATTTCATTGAGCAGTGGTTTGTAGTTCTCTTTGAAGAGATCCTTCAGATCCCTTGTAAGTTGTATCCCTTGGTATTTTATTCTCTTTGAAGCAATTATGAATGGGAGTTCACTCATGATTTGGCTCTCTGCTTGTCTGTTATTGGTGTGTAAGAATGCTTGTGATTTTTGTGAATTGATTTTGTATCCTGAGACTTTGCTGAAGTTGCTTATCAGCTTAAGGAGATTTTGGACTGAGACGAGGAGGTTTTCTAAATATACAACCATGTCATCTGCAAACAAGGACAATTTGACTTCCTCTTTTCCTAGTTGAATACCCTTTATTTCTTTCGTCTTCCTGATTGCCTTGGCCAGAACTTCCAACACTGTGTTGAATAGGAGTGGTGAGAGAGGGCATCCCTATCTTGTGCCAGTTTTCAAAAGCTTCAGTTTTTGCCCATTCAGTATGATATTGGCTGTGAGTTTGTCATAAATAGCTCTTATTATTTTGAGATACGTCCCATCAATGCCTCATTTATTGGGAATTTTTAGCATGAAGAGCTGTTGAATTTTGTTGAAGGCCTTTTCTGCATCTATTGAGATAATCATGTGGTTTTTGTCATTGGTTCTGTTTATATGATGGATTACATTTACTGATTTGTGTATGGTAAACCAGACTTGCCTCTCAGGGATGAATCCCACGTGATCATGGTGGATAAGCTTTTGGATGTGCTGCTGGATTCGGTTTGCCAGCATTTTATTGAGGATTTTTGCATCGATGTTCATCAGGGATATTGGTCTAAAATTCTCTTTTTTTGTTGTGTCTCTGCCAGGCTTTGGTATCAGGAGGATGCTGGCCTCATAAAATGAGTTAGGGAGGATTCCCTCTTTTTCTGTTGATTGGAATTGTTTCAGAAGGAATGATATCAGCTCCTCTTTGTACCACTGGTAGAATTTGGCTGTGAATACATCTGGTGCTGGACTTTTTTGGTGGTTAGGCTATTAATTATTACCTCAATTTCAGAGGCTGTTATTGGTCTATTCAGGGATTCAACTTCTTCCTAGTTTAGTCTTGAGAGGGTGTATATGTCCAGGAATTTATCCACTTTTCTAGATTTTTTAGTTTATTTGCACAGAGGTGTTTATAGTATTCTCTGATGGTAGTTTGTATTTCTGTGGGATGGGTGGTAATATCCCCTTTGTCATTTTTTACTGTGGATATTTGATTCTTCTCTCTTTTCATCTTTATTAGTCTTGCTGGCAGTCTATCAATTTTGTTGATCTTTTCAAAAAAACCAGCTCCTGGATTCATTAATTTTTTGAAGGGTTTTTTGTGTCTCTATCTTCTTCAGTTCTGCTCTGATCTTAGTTATTTCTTGCCTTCTGCTAGCTTTTGAATGTATTTGCTCTTGCTTCTCTAGTTCTTTTAATTGTGATGTTAGGGTGTCATTTTAGATCTTTCCAGCTTTCTCTTGTGGGCATTTAGTGCTATAAATTTCCCTCTACACACTGCTTTAAATGTGTCCCAGAGATTCTGTTATGTTGTGTCTTTGTTCTCACTGGTTTCAAAGAACATCTTTATTTCTGCCTTCATTTTGTTTTGTACCCAGTAGTCATTCAGGAGCAGGTTGTTCCATATCCATGTAGTTGAGTGGTTTTGAGTGAGTTTCTTAATCCTGGGTTCTAGTTTGATTGCACTGTGGTCTGAGAGGCAGTTTGTTAAAATTTCTGTTCTTTTACATTTGTTGAGGAGTGTTTTACTTCCAACTATGTGGTCAATCTTGGAATAGGTATGATGTGGTACTGAGAAGAATGTATATTCTGTTGATTTGGGGTGGAGAGTTCTGTAGAGGTCTATTAGGTCCGCTTGGCTCAGAGCTGAATTCAAGTCCTGGGTATCCTTGTTAACTTTCTGTCTCATTGATCTAATGTTGACAGTGGGTTGTTAAAGTCTCCCATTATTATTGTATGGGAGTCTAAGTCTCTTTGTAAGTCTCTAAGGACTTGCTTTATGAATCTGGGTGCTCCTGCATTGGGTGCATATGTATTTAGGATAGTTAGCTCTTCTTGTTGAATCGATCCCTTTATCATTATGTAATGCCCTTCTTTGTCTCTTTTGATCTTTGTTGGTTTAAAGTCTGTTTTATCAGAGACTAAGATTGCAACCCTTGCTTTTTTTGTTTTGTTTTGTTTTCCATTTGCTTGGTAGATCTTCCTCCATCCCTTTATTTTGAGCCTATGTGTGTCTGCACATCAGATGGATCTCCTGAATACAGCACACTGATGGTTCTTGACTCTTTATCCAATTTGCCAGTCTGTGTCTTTTAATTGGAGCATTTAGCCCATTTACATTTAAGGTTAATATTGTTATGTGTGAATTTGAGCCTGTCATTATGATGTTAGCTGGTTATTTTACTCATTACTTGATGTAATTTCTTCCTAGCATCAATGGTCTTTACAATTTGGCATGTTTTTGCAGTGGCTGGTATCGGTTGTTCCTTTCCGTGTTTAGTGCTTCCTTCAGGAGCTCTTGTAATGCAGGCCTGGTGGTGATAAAATCTCTCAGCATCTGCTTGTCTGTAAAGGTTTTTATTTCTCCTTCACTTATGAAGCTTAGTTTGACTGGATATGAAATTCTGGGCTGAAAATTCTTCTTTAAGAATGTTGAATATTGGCTCCCACTCTCTTCTGGCTTGTAGAATATTGGCTCCCACTCTCTTCTGGCTTGGATCGAGAGATCCACTATTAGTCTGATGGGCTTCCCTTTGTGGGTAACCTGACTTTTCTCTCTGGCTGCCCTTAACATTTTTTTCTTCATTTCAACTTCGGTGAATCTGACAATCATGTGTCTTGGAGTTGCTCTTCTCGAGGTGTATCTTTATGGTTTTCTCTGTATTTCTTGAATTTGAATATTGGTCTGCCTTGCTAGGTTGGGGAAGTTCTCCTGGATAATACACTGAAGAGTGTTTTCCAACTTGGTTCCATTCTCCCCGTCACTTTCAGGTACACCAATCAGATGTAGATTTGGTCTTTTCACATAGTCCCATATTTCTGGGAGGCTTTATTTATTTCTTTTTACTTCTCTTATCACTTCATTTCATTCATTTGATCTTCAATCACTGATACCCTTTCTTCCTCTTGATCGAATTGGCTACTGAAGCTTGTGCATACGCCACGTAGTTCTCATGCCATGGTTTTCAGCTTCGTCAGGTCATTTAAGGTCTTCTCTATGCTATTTATTCTAGTTAGCCATTTGTCTAATCTTTTTTTATGGTTTTTAGCTTCTTTGTGATGGGTTCAAACATCCTCCTTTAGCTCGGAGATGTCTGTTATTACTGATTGTCTGAAGCTTTCTTCTCTCAACTCATCAAAGTCATTCTCCATCCAGCTTTGTTCCATTGCTGGTGAGGAGCTTTGTTCCTTCGGAGGAGAAGAGGTGCTCTGATTTTTAGAATTTTCAGCTTTTCTGCTCTGGTGTCTCCCCATCTTTGTGGTTTTATCTACCTTTGGTCTTTGATGATGGTGACATACAGATGGGGCTTTTGTATGGATGTCCTTTCTGTTTGTTAGTTTTCCTTCTAACAGTGAGGACTCTCAGCTGCAGGTCTGTTGGAGTTTGCTGGAGGTCCACTCCAGACCCTGTTGCCTGGGTATCACCAGCAGAGGTTGCAGAACAGCAAATATTGCAGAACAGCAAATGCCACTGCCTGATCCTTCCTCTGGAAACTTCATCTCAGAGGGGCACACGGCTGTATGAGGTGTCGGTCAGCCCCTACTGGGAGGTGTCTCCCAATTAGGCTACTCGGGGGTCAGGGACCCACTTTAGGAGGCAGTCTGTCCCCTCTCAGATCTCAAACTCTGTGCTGGGAGAACCACTACTCTCTTCAAAGCTGTCAGACAGGGACATTTAAGTTTCTGCTGCCTTTTGTTCAGCTATGCCCTGCTCCCAGAGGTGGAGCCTACAGAGTCAGGCAGGCCTCCTCGAGCTGTGGTGGGCTCCACTCAGTTTGAGCTTCCTGGCCACTTTGTTTACCTACTCAAGCCTCAGCAATGTCAGATGCCCCTTCCCCATTCTCACTGCCGCCTTGCAGTTTGATCTCAGACTGCTGTGCTAGCAGTGAGCAAGGTTCTGTGGGTGTGGGATCCTCCAAGCCAGATGCGGGATATAATCTTCTGGTGTGCAGTTTGCTAAGACTGTTGGGAAAGTGCAGTATTAAGGTGGGAGTGTCCCGATTTTCCAGGTACCCTCTGTCACGGCTTCCCTTGGCTAGGAAAGGGAATTCCCCAACCCCTTTCACTTCTTGGGTGAGGCAATGCCCTGCCCTGCTTTGGCTCACACTCCATGGGCTGCACCCACTATCCGACAAGCTCCATTGAGATGAACCCAGTACCTCAGTTGGAAATGCAGAAATCACACGTCTTCTGCATCGCTAACGCTGGGAGCTGTAGACTGGAGCTGTTCCTATTCGGCCATCTTGGAACCAGACCTCAGATAAAATAGATATCTTTCATTTTCAAAAGGTTGTAAGTTTATTGAGTTCCATTTGATGTTATTTATCTTTGATTTTGCCAGAGTCCAATATCATACCTTACCCATAGTAAGTGAACAAGATTTTTGAAGTATATTATGCTTTTGTTCACTTGGTGATTGGTTGAATTTCCTCTCAGCAGGAGAAAAGCAAACAGTGAACTATGAAGCGCTACCACTAGATTCTGATTCCCTGAGTTTACTCTGTCGCTATTTGCTTGCATGTGGCATTTACTTTTGAAAATTGGAGTAGAGATCTAGGATTAGATAAAGACTTCTAAATTACTACATCTGTAATTATTCAAACTAACTTATGTATCAGACTCTGTTCATAAACCATTCCAGATCTGCTCCAGCTGTTTTCTTCCTTGGCCCTAGCAGCTTCTTCATAGGAGACATTGGGCCACTGTCCTTATTGTCTTATCTCCTCTCACTGCTGGCACTCAGCCCTTTCCAAGTGAGAGGACATCAGTAGGAAGTCTAACCACACTGGACTCACTGGCTTTTTATTTTTTTAACCACTTCTGAGCCCTGATGAATTGTCCCAACATGGGGAATAAAAAAATGGGATTCTCAAATATGTGTTCAAAGATACCAGATAATAGCAACTGCAAATGTACTTGAAGGATAAGACTACTGCCTCTCGGAGTAAGATATGAAGATAGGAAGGAACTGACAGATATGCTTTCCTTCCTTCTCTGTGATGGACTGTTCCAAAAAACAACAGTTTCATATAAACTGACTGGAAGAAGCCATATATGCTTGAGGAGGCAGCTGCATTTTCTTGTGATACTCTCGCCAGCTTAGGAATTCAGCACCTTGTATTTGCTTTCTATCCTCTACCTCAGCATGTATGTTTTTCACACTGTGTTTCCCAGGGAACATAGTCTAAAAGAATTTCAATATGTAGTGGTTCTTATCAGTTGAGCTTCATGATTTTTTTATTTTTTTATTTTTTGAGACGGAGTCTTGCTCTGTCACCCAGGCTGGAGTGGAGCTTCATTAAATTTATAAAGAGGTTAGTGACCAGTCATAATTCAGAGACCCTTTTGTGTTTCCCTATAATCCTTATAAGATATAAAGTGAATTTTACATTTGAAGCTTGCTTAAAATAAAGGTAAACATATTCTTAACAACTGTTTTATGTGTTCCATTTGGGCCTCAGTTTCTTTTTATTTAACTGAGTATAAATAGGTAAGCATTTTTTATAATTCATAATTGAATTATGAAGTTTATCTCAGATGCCTCTAGATAATTAAAATGAGTAATTCATGGCATCACTATTTTAATCCTCTTGAAAATTTTAAAACGTTGCTTGAAGCATGAATGACAAGGCCTATTGAAATAAGTTATCTCTTGTGAATCATACTGTTTTTGTTTTCAACACATAACCCCTCAGTTCATAACTTATTCATATGAGGATCTTGCAAAACAGCTGATAGCGATGCTAAGGGAGGTGGGAGTGGGGTTATCTTATTACATCTTGTACAATCTCTAACACCTTCCATTTGTTTGATACTTTTCACATTATGTAAAATACCCTTTTACTCCAGCTTCAGTGTTTACCTTCTAACCAGAGTACTTGTAGTTCACTCCCCTGCAGAAATTCTTGAGCAGCCACTAGCAAAAAGCTTAATCTCCAAATCCCATTTATCTAATTTGAACAATTAGAAGTGTATTTTATTTACATGGTGGCTATAAGAGTTAGAGATAAAGATGGTTTGTAGCCTGTACAGCATAGAGATGTTTATACTATTATTTTATAAGGTTCTTGGTTCCTCTAAGTTTTTTATTTTACCATTCCAGTGTCATCTCATTTACTCTCAAGGCTTCAATTACCTATCGTATGCTAGAGATTTCCAAACATATCTCTAAGACATCTCCACTTAACAACCCACAGAAATCTCAAAGAGTTTATCAAAGCTAAATTAGGTATATTTTTATTTATCCTGCCCTTTCTGTCCTTTATCTTCCTACATTTTGCTCAAGTCAAAAACCTGGGTTTCAACCTTGTCTCATCTCTCCCTTGTCAGCTATGTATAATCAATCAACAAGTTTTGTAACTGCATGTCATAAATAGTTCTCAAATATGTCCCATTTATCTTCATCCCTGTGGCTTTTATTATATTTCATGCCATCATGCGTCAACCCAAATATTGTAACATGCTCCCAAATTTTCCCCACAGGAATTAAACTGATCCTCTTAAACACAGGTATGTATCACCTCCTTACAGAAAACTACGTTGCAATTAATGGAAAAATCTTACATAGTGCTTAACATATGCTAGGTGCTGTTCTAAGTTCCTTAAATGTCATAATTCATTTAGCTCTCATGATAAATTATGAAACAGTTTCCTCCCCTTCTTCCTCGTCTTCTTCTTCCCAGTGAGCAAACTAAAGCATATGTGCTAAATAACTGTCCAAGAACACAGAACAAGAAAAGTGAACAAAATTAGGATTCCACGTGAAACTTGGAATCTATACTTGCACTGTCCAAAACAGTAGTCACTTAACACACGTGGCTATTGAGGATATGTGTGTGTGTGTGTGTATAAATTTTGTCATTAGCAGCCACTTATACACACATATAAATATAATGGCTTATGGCAATAATATTTTTTTATATTAGGCCATATATTTAGCTATATATCATACTATTTTATCTAATCTATTCTTACTAAGTATGTCAAAATGAGTTTTTACCCTTTCACTGTATATATTGCTATTTATTATTAATTTGAAATTCAGCACTTTCAAAAAATTTATATTACAAACTCCTGTCAAAGATAATCTCATGATTTGTGTTCAGTATCTCAGACAATTCTCATCATAATCCTGATAAAATGGCACTTTCATTTCCATAGGTGAGGAACCTTAGGGAAGAAAACAGCTTTTCAAAGTTAACAGAACAAATGTTGAAATAAAGATTCAAAACTATGATTTCAAAGTTTGTACTTCCTTTTGCTCTTCTTGCTATACATCTTTCTTAATTTTATTTGAGAAAACTTTGGTTTCTAGTCTATATTTTAATATATTAAAAAACTCGAGCCAGGCATGGTGGCTCACCCCTGTAATTCCAGCATTTTGGGAGGCCGAGGTGGGTGGATCATTTGAGGTCAGGAGTTTGAGACTAGTTTGGCCAACAAGGCGAAACCCAGGCTCTACTAAAAATACAAAAATTTGCCTAGTGGTAGTGGGGGTGAGCCTGCAATCCAAGCTACTCAGAAGACTGAGGCAGGAGAGGTGCTTGAGCCTGGGAGGCGGAGGTTGCGGTGAGCCTTCTTCTAAACCAAGCCTTGACCTTGGCCTGTGATAAGGGTCTGTGTCCCCACCCAAATCTCATGTTGAACTCTAATCCCCAGTGTTGGAGGTGGGACCTAGCGGGAGGTGATTGGATTATGGGGCGTGGTTTCTCATGAATGGTTTAGTATCGTCCTGTTGGTAAGATAGTGTCCTTGTGATAGTGAGATCTGCTTGTTTAAAAGTATGTGGCTCCTCTCTCCTCTCTCTTGCTGTTGCTTTCACCATGCTCCCTCTTTGCCTCTGGAAGGTAATTTGAAGGCTGTTAGAACTGAGAAGCTTTTAGTATAGACAGCAGTGGCAATTGCTGGTAGGTGCTGGAAATTGCTGATGTTGCTATAGCTCAGATGAGATTAGGTGACTGAGAATTCCAGCAGCCCCATCAGGGGCTAAACTTCCTTAGGGTTTGCTTGGTAAGCAAGCACCAACATAGCTCTGGTATCCATTTTTAGCAGTTTCAGTCCCTGAGCAGCTGCCCTACTGCAGACCAGCAGTAGGCACTGGTTCCTGGATTCTAGTCCAGTGGCATTTGTAGTTTTCTGGAAAACACACTTATTCTCTCTATTCTGCCAACAACTCTCCCTTTTGCTACACCAGGCCTTCTAACACTTTTTAATCAATTATCTGTTTGATATCCCCTTAGAAAAGTTAGCATATTTCTATTTTCCATGCTGTACCCTGAAGATAAAATTTCTCAACCATAAAGCCATGTTTATTTCTATGAAGGAAAAGAACAATTTTATAATCAGTACATTTGTAGTTGACAAAATCAACGTATTTTATAATTTTAAGAATGCCAAAAAATACCCACAGAAAGTAAATTTATAATTTTTTTCTACAGGAAGAGGCAACATAAAGATTTTTCTCAGGTACATGGGTTTAAAGGGAGGATTAAAATTCTCTATAGCAATGCTATAGACCTCAAAATGAGGTCTGTGAACCAGTGCCAGTCTACAGACTGTTACCAGTCTTTTAGGCGATAGAGAGCTTAGTCTAGAATGGAAATAAACGCACTCTATCCTTCATAGAAAATGCCTTTCTACAAAAAAAAAAAAAAACCCACATATTTTACATATTTTTGTGAGCGCCTTACCTCCCACACCAGTTGCAATCAGTTCACAAACTAGTGCATAGGCCACCATATAAAAAGATTATGAGATTATAATAAATTATAATAATTAGACTAAAAGTAATTCCTCTGAAATATCAAAATGTAGCACATTAGGCAGGTTTTCTTTTAGATGAAATTTCTTTTAGGTCAATATGTATTTTATTTTTGGAAAAAATATGTTCACAATGATATATGAAATAACAATCACATGAAAGTAAACTAATACCTAAAAGTTATAATGTTGATGTAAAGGGACCAGTCAATACACTAAGAACAGTCCCATTCACTATTCTATAAGGAACAGAAATGACTTGCTAAAGAAGTTATATTTTTAAGGAAGAATTGGAAAAAAATGGCATCTCCTTATAAGGATAATGAAAAACTGATTCCACAGAAAAGGAAACAAAAAGATACAGAGCGTTAAAAACAGAGAACAAGGCTGTATACTTCCACCTTTATGTGCTCAACACAGAATTGTGTGAATGAAATAATAAGTAGGAAAAAGAATGAAACATCTAATTTATGTGAGAGAAAAGTAGAAAAAAGGTAGAAAATTTAAAATATTAGGGTCAGAGCAAATCTTTATAGTGGATTGTGAAGCAATTAAAAGAAATCAGAATGAGGTAAATAGATGATCATTTTTACCTCCTATTAGAGTGGAAGTCTTCTTTTCCAACATCCTATTGAAACCTGATGAAAAATGACAAAGGTTTATGTTAGTTTCACATATGCAAATAATAATTTCAATATTACAGTACTCATAATTTCAACCAGTATTCTTGAGCTTGTATTGAAATAATTTTTTGGAAAAAATACAAATATTATACTTGATATAAGTTAAGTTGTTAGAAATTTAATGTCAGGGTAGTGAATAAGTCAAATTTATTATCATATTTGATGTTTGTGTTGTCCCTTTGTACTCACGAGTTCTTTTTCTGAAAATCTGTACCAGCTGCTGAGTACAGAAGAAGCCTGTGATTTTTAAATAATTGCAGCACATTCTATAGCTCAAACAAATAAAGCTTTGATTTAAGATTGTTTAATCTCAAAGAGATCAGTATAGAAAACAGATTAGAAACATGGATGAAGTGGAATTCAAAAAGAATCTCTATTCAGCTCCAAAGCTAAGCAATAGCATTTCTCAAAAGATGGCTTCATGATGTGAACTGGAATCAAAGAAATTACTACATTCCTTTGAATTTAAGTGAGCTTTTAAATCAAAAACTGTTCTTTGTGAAAGATTGAATATGAGCCAATGCTAATTTTATATCTCTATCCTCTCAGAAAACTTACTAATGTTTAGAGTAAAAAGAAAATGAAACTTTCTTTATATTTTTAAATCAAAATCTATTCTGACAAAAATGTTTTATTGTTAAACCTATGTTTCACCACCAAGCCATCTTCATTCACGAGAATAACAACTACAACAATTACAGCAACAATTGTCAACATTTACTGGGTGCATACCATGTGCCAGGTACTCTTTTTAACTATTTTGCATGTATTAATTTAATCCTCAAAACAACACTGAACAATTATATCCATTTTACCCAAAAAGAGACAGAGCAATGGACATTTATCCTAGAAATTTCTGAGCTATATTCTTTTGGTAATTTACTGCCAAAAATTCTGTTCTTCAGAATTAGCATGTTATGATATGTAACACATAATTTAATACGCCTCTAAAAGCCTTTCACACAATAGGACTGTTACATTAAAAAATAAAAAAAAACTAAATCATAAAAAGAAGTATATATGTCTTGGAAATAATACCAGAAACTATTTTCTTCATATAATCTAGCCTTCCACAGATAAATAGATTTGTTATGTGCATGAAAAAATAAAACAGGCTTTCAATGACACCGTTAGACTAGAAATAGAAATTTAATATACATCATAAATAATAATTTAACCTATTCCCAGTGCAAAACCATTAAGTGGTGAAAATTACTTAAAAAACACAAAGAAACATTCAAAGTCTCTAAAAATTGCCACAAGGGAATAGAGCAAACCAAGAAACATTTAGTCATGGAAATTTAGTAAATCTCTGTAAGAAAAGCTAGTCTGTCAGACTTGAGTTTCAGCCTCATCCTTCTGCCCCGACCCCTCCACCTCAGCATGACAGACTTTCCACCAGGCAGGTGTGGACAAGAAGACAAGAATTCTTTTTGTCCCAGCTCCCCATCAAAGGCTACTATATCTCACCAGAAAAAGTAGATTGCCATCATTTTTCATCTCTTTGAGCTCTGTTTTGCAGAGGCTAAATTCCAGATTAGTTTAGCCAAGATATCTCAGACTACAGTCTTTGACCTGGCACCCATCCTTAAAGCAGAGGCTCTAACTCAGGCACCACAGACCAAGAACACTAATACCGCAATAGCCATTGACCCAACTCTCTCATAATATGGAAATTCCACAGAGGAGAGGCAAGCTGGGAAGACAAGAGGATACCACTTATGCTCAAAACTCTGCTCATAAAACAGGTATGTAACTCCAAGAGGATCTGGATCATAACTTTGTTGTCTTGATCATAACTCTGAAGCAATAAATCAGAATTTTTCCTCAGGGAAAGAATACAGGAACAGAATGCACTGCAGCTCACCCCAAGGAACTGACTTTATTTAAGAAAGAGAATGAGGAAGTTCATCCCTAAGTTTACGCTCCAACAAAATGGGACGCAAGGCTGGTTCAACATATGCAATCAATAAACGTAATCCATCACATAAACAGAACCAATCACAAAAACCACATGATTATCTCAATAGATGCAGAAAAGGCCTTTGACACAATTCAACACCCCCTTCATGCTAACAACTCTCAATAAACTAGGTATCGACAGAATGTATCTTAAAATAATAAGAGCTATTTATGACAAACCCACAGCCAATATCATACAGAATGGGCAAAAGCTGGAAGCATTCCCTTGGAAAACCAGCACAAGACAAGAGTGCCCTGTCTCAGCACTCCTATTCAACATAGTATTGGAAGTTCTGGCCAGGGCAATCAGGCAAGAGAAATAAATAAAAGATATTCAAATAGGAAGAGAGTAAGTCAAATTGTCTCTCTTTGCTGATGACATGATTGTGTATTTAGAAAACAGCATTGTTTCAGCCCAAAATCTCCTTAAGCTGATAAGCAACTTCAGCAAAGCCTCAGGATACAAAATCAATGTACAAAAATTACAAGCATTCCTATACACCAATAACAGACAAACAGAGAGCCAAATCATGAGTGAACTCCCATTCAAAATGGCTACTAAGAGAATAAAATACCTAGGAATACAACTTACGAGGGATGTGAAGGACCTCTACAAGGAGAACTACAAACCACTGCTCAACAAAATAAGAGAGGAAACAAACAAACGGAAAAATATTCCATGCTCATGGATAGGAAGAATCGATATCTTGACAATGGCCATACTGCTCAAAGTAATTTGTAGATTCAGTACGATCCCCATCAAGCTACCAATGATTTCCTTCACAGAATTGGAAAAAACTACTTTAAACTTCATATGGAACCAAAAAAGAGCCCACATAGCCAAGACAATCCTGGGCAAGAAGAACAAAGCCGGAGGCATCATGCTACCTGACTTCAAACTATACTACAAGGCTACAGAAACAAAACAGCATGGTACTAGTACCAAAACAGATATATAGACCAATGAAACAGAGCAGAGGCCTCAGAAATAGCACCACACATCTACAACCATCTGATCTTTGACTAACCTGACACAAAAAAGCAATGGGGAAAAGATTCCCTATTTAATAAATGTTGTTGGGAAAACTGGCTAGCCGTATGCAGAAAACTGAAACTGGACACCTTCCTTACACCTTATACAAAAATCAACTCAAAATCGATCAAAGACTTAAATGTAAGACCTAGGACCATAAAAATTCTGGAAGAAAACCTGGGCAATACCATTCAGTTCATAGGCATGGGCAAAGACTTCATTTCTAAAGCACCAAAAGCATGGCAACAAAAGCCAAAGTTGACAAATGGGCTCGAATTAAGCTAAAGAACTTCTGCATAGCAAAAGAAACTATCATCAGAGTGAATAGGCAACCCACAGAATGGGAGAAAATGTTTGCAATCTATCACCTGACAAAGGGCTAATATCCAGAATCTACAAAGAACTTAAACAAATTTACAAGAAAAAAAAAAACATCAAAAATTCGGCAAAGGTTTTCTGTTCTTGTGATAGTTGGCTGAGAATGATGGTTTCCAGCTGCATCCATGTCTCTACAAAGGACATGAGCTCACCCCTTTTTATGGCTGCACAGTATTCCATGGTGTATATGTGCCACATTTTCTTAATCCAGTCTGTCGTTGATGGCCATTTGGGTTGGTTCCAAGTCTTTGCTATTGTGAATAGTGCAGCAATAAATGTACAGGAAGGGGAACATCACACACCAGGGCCTGTCATGGGGTGGGGGGAGGAGGGATAGCATTAGGAGATATACCTAATGTAAATGACGAGTTAATGGGTGCAGCACACCAACATGGCACATGTATATATATGTAACAAACCTGCACATTCTGCACATGTACCCTAGAACTTAAAGTATAATAAAAAAATGGGCAAAGGATATGAACAGACACTTCTCAAAAGTAGACATTTATGCAGTCAACAGACATATGAAAAAATGCTTATGGTCACTGGTCATTAGAGAAATGCAAATCAAAACCACAATGAGATACAATCTCATGCCAGTTAGAATGGCCATCATTCAAAAGTCAGGAAACTATAGATACTGGAAATGATGTGGAGAAATAGGAATGCTTTTACACTGTTGGTGGGAAAGTAAATTAGTTCAACCATTGTGGAAGATAGTGTGGCAATTCATGAAGGATCTAGAACTAGAAATACCATTTGATCCAGCAATCCCATTACTGGGTATATACCCAAAGGATTATAAATCATTCTACTATAAGACACATGCACACGTATGTGTATTGCGGCACTATTCACAATAGCAAAGACTTGGAACCAACCCAAATGTCCATCAAAAATAGACTGGATAAAGAAAATGTGGCACATATACATCATAGAATACTATGTAGCCATAAAAAATAATGAGTTCATGACCTTTGCAGGGATATGGATGAAGCTATAAACCATATTCCATATTTCTCACAAGTTATCACAAGAACAGAAAACCAAACCCTGCATGTTTCTCACTCATAAGTAGGAGTTGATCAGTGAGAACACATGGTCACTGGGAGGTAAACATCACATACCGGGGCCTGTTGGGGGGTGGGGGGCTGGGGAGGGATAACATTAGGAGAAATACCTAATGTAGGTTATGGGTTGATGGGTACAGCAAACCACCTTAGCACGTATACACCTATGTAACAAAACTCCACGTTCTGCACATGTACCCCAGAACTTAAAGTATAATTAAAAAAAAAAAAAAAGAAGCAATAAAAACAACCTAAATATCTAAAAAAATTAAAAAGAATGAGGAGCAAATATGAATATATGGAAAGAATTTTGTGTAAGAGAACAATGTTATTTTTTAGAGTAAGATTTAAATACAGAAAATTGAAAACTAAAATCCATGATTTGGCAGTAATCCATAGCTGCTAGCATTGAGCACGATTGGTGGATACCACATTGCTTAGGCCAGCCACTATGAGTGCATTTTTGCTCCATTATTCTTGCCTCCACTCAGGCCAGATTCAGCATCCCAGCTCCCATGCTTATGCTCTAGGTGTCATGTGGTGGGAACAGGGCTTCTCTCAGTGGCTGTACTTGGAGTCATGTCCTAAACTATGACTGACAGATATAGAAAGCAGGGGTGGATGCTGATTAGGCAAATATGGGACAAACATCCATGGCAGAGTGAAATGGTTAGATGGTAACATGCCTTACCTGGCTGAAATCATGATTGAGAGATAATGTACAGCAGCATCAATTCCTTCAATATTTAACTAATAGGAGAATTTACTGTGAGTCTGAATCCAAACAAAAACTATCTCCAGCCTAGGATCAATTAAAGTCACCATTAAAAAAAAAACAGAATATTTGTATTTGAAGAAGATGCATTTGATTATGAAAGTGAAGTTCACAAATTAGAGAGAAAGACCAAGAGAGGAGAGCTGAAAGGTTTTACAGCTGTTCTTGCGCTATCAGTGAAAGCAGATAGTATTTTGAATATTATGCTGGATGGGACAGCCTACTTAACAAAACAGTACTAAGGTTCTGATTAAAAGTACAGGCTGGGAATAAAATTATGTTGACAAATGTGAGTACTGGGCCAAAACCTGTGAGACAAAGGATAGGAATAACAAAAGTGGAAGAAGAGGAATCTACAGTGAACCGCGAAAGACACTAGTTTCTAAATATCTCTACTGGACTAAATACTGTTACCTGCTACTTACTGAGAAAGAATTGAAAATTCATTTTTCTAATACCTCATGTAGTCTTTATGTTTTATTATGTAAAATGTAGGATTAAATTAAATTTATAGAAAATAAAAATAAGGGGAGCAGTATTTTGGATCTTAAATTAATTTATTTATTTGACATCCTCATCTATCTTTACCTGTTGTAGACATCCTCATCTACCTCTACCTATTGTCTTGCCCTGGTGCCAATCACAACTAGAAAAATATCAAAATGTGCATGAGGATTCCAAGAACAGTGGGCTAGTAGCTTGCTTCCTCTGGCCTTGCCTGAGGGAGACTGTAGGATGCTAAGAGGAGGTTGCATCCACATGGGTGTCCTACTCATTACTGAGGGAGGAGGATAGCACTACTTTAGCAGAAGGAAGGTCCCAGTTAGATTAACCCAAGAGAGACTCCCATGAGTAGTGAGTTATCTAGATTGTGTCCAAAAATTCACGTGTGCCTTGTCAGTGCTGCAAAGAAGATGAAATGATAGCAACTGGGTTTCAGTGATATGTAGATACTTTTTAACTGAAGAAAAGGACCAAAAGGACCAAGACTGCATAGTTGTGTGCCAGTACAGTGATTCAAAAGGGCGACTGAGTCTGTTCACACCCCGGGTATTATCAATTTGATGATTGAACAACATCTGTGACTGCCATAAAAATCACCTATATACTCACAAATTTTTGGAAAGGAGTGAAGAAGTGAAGGAAAGCTGAAGGGCAAGGATGTAAAAAAGAACATGACTAACAATTATCTAAAATAAAGAGCCATTTAAATTAGATTATTTACACTCAAGACTCTGATACCAGTAATTGGCAAATTTAAAATATTTTTCTCTTATTTGTCCTAGTAGATAAAATGGAATATGTGAAGGAAAAGTTTAGTTCCATCATAGGAAATAAAATAAAGTATATTTTGTTTGTACTTATGAGTATAGATGGCATACATTTGCCATGTCATTACATTTAAATGTTTTGTATTCCTTAGTGCAGATTAAAAGAAAATAAATCCTACTGTATCTTTAGAAGGAATTAGATAAACCCTGTGGTTATTTCCAGATACCTGGACTGGGGATATCCTATCTGATTATTGAAACCCCTAGCAGTGCTGAGCTGAATTTTCATACTTGCCAAGCCAAATTGTTTCTTTCTCCCATTCTCAAGAATCATTTTTTTCAACCTCACAATATCGAGCACCTACAATAGCCTGATAATTCTCAGAGAAAAGATCCATTCATAAGGAGCATCAGAATTCCAGATTTACAGAATTTATTGCATTTACATAAATGCTTGCCTTCCTCTCAAATACTAAAATAGCCACAGCATTTATCCTAACATTATACATATAATCATATTGAATCTCATTCACTTGGAATCTCATTATATCAAATTTCTCTAATTGCCTCTTACGAAAATGACCTTGCCATTAAGTTTCTAGTGAATGTTGTAACATACTCAAGTATCTGTCATATGCAAAGTAAAACCACTTCCAAAAATTTAAATAAACAAAAAAATAACATTTATGCTATAGTGACTATCTTCTCCCTTCACAGTAAAATTCTTTTTAAAAAAATCCTCCAGAAACAAAAAAACAGTAAAACTGATTATGTTTTCTCTCATTCACCTCATTTACCCCTCAACAATGATAATCACTTTCTGTTCTCACCATGATAACCTGAAATTGCTTTCAACTAAACCATTGACAGCTTACGTGTTCTTAAATAAAATAGAAACTTTGACTTCTCTACAGCATTTGACATTATTCACACTGATCCTTTGGAAAGCGTCTCTCCCCCACTTTTCCTCCCTCTCTTAGGACCTTTCAAGTTTTGGATTTCTCTAGTCCTTTTGGCTCCTGCATTGCATTTTATTTTAAGGTTTTCATTGATCATCTCACTCCATAAAGAGATTGTAGCTATTTAGTATTAATGATGATGCAGAGGGGGAAATGAGCAGTCAGAAGCATTTCTTGTCAGACTTTAAAATTAGTTTAACTGTTTGGAAGGGCTATTTGGCAGTATTTATCAAGATACAAAATGAATAAAGGTCATGAATGAATTATTTGGATATCTAGGGCATGTAGCAGTTTGAAATTTGTGGGCTACTATCATCAAACAGTATTATTTTTCTTTACTACTTCTAATCACACTGCACTGAATTTCTTTTGCCAGCTGAGTAGCAGTCCCTTTCATTACAACCAGGACATGTCCAGAACTTTCCAGTTACAGTTTAAATTTTATCTCAAATCTATATTTTTATATTATTCAATTGAACTATATTTTATGTACAATAAACTATATATGTCAAGCACATAATTGGGTAAGTTTTGGAATATGTGATACACTTGTGAAATAACTGCAATCAAGACAGTGTACACTTCTTTCATTCCCCCAAATTTTCCACGTTTTTCTTTGCAATCAAACTGATCTTCCCATCGCTCCCATCCCCAGCCAATTACCGATCTACACAGGTTAGATTGCATTTTCTAGAAATTCTTGTAAATGCAATCATATATCATGTGTGCTTTCTGTGTCTGACTTATTTCATTTAGCATAATTATTTTGTGATTCAACATGTGTTGATAATTCATTTTTTATTGCCAAGTAGTATTTCATTCTATGGAAAACGTTTTGATACATTTATTTGTGGATCGATGTTTGGGTTATTTCCAGTTCTGAGCTTTTACAAATAATGTAGCTGTAAACATTTATCTACAAATATTGATGGAGATATATGACTTCATCTCTCTTGGATAAATTCCTAGTAGTGGAATGCCTGGGTTTCATATAAACATATAATAAGCATATGTTTAAATTTTCATAAAATTGCCAAGCTGTTTTCCAAAGTAGCTGGGCTCTTTTACATTCCCACCAGCCGTATACAAGAGTTCCAGTTGCTCTACATCTTTACCAACACTTGGCACAGTCAGACTTTTTCAGCATTCTATTGAATATTCTTTGATTTTATGTTCACATGTTGATAGATATTTGGGTTATCTCCAATTTTTTGTTATTGTACATGAAAGGGCTATAAACACTTGTTTCCAAATCTTTGTCATGACATATGCTTTCATTTTGTTTTAATGTTGATAATTTTGGACTGTGGCACTGTGGATAGTATGTTGTGTTCAATCCAGGATCTCTTATATTCCTCTATATTGATGCTTTTGTTTTAGCTAATAATTCATCTTTTCAAGTTATTCTGTTAGCTCAGTCTCATCTTCTGTGGATGCTTGTTCAAATCTCCATCCTATTACTTAAGCCTTTGCTGAAGTGATTTGAGTTCATCCCCACTGACGTGGTTTATGGATCAATCGGAGATTGTGTGCATACCCAGAATCATGGGATCTCATCCTCCATTTTTTCTCCCCTGCGAGAATTCCCCTCACTTTCTGACAGCTGGCCATGGTTGTCCTGGATCCTTTTCCTTTTTTCTATATCAGAAAGTAAGTGAGGTTTTTATCAAAATTAGTTGCCTGTGGTGAGCTGCTCTGCGTCCGTGGGCAGCCTGCAGGGAAAAACTACAAGAAAATGGGAAACTGACAACTTGTTTTTTGTCATTTTTCTAAGTTTGACTCCACTGAATCACTGAACACTTAGGTAGCTGTTTTTGTCTTGTTTTATCTGGAGTTTGTAGTTGCTCTCAGTGGGAAAGATGATCTGAATGAGGGGTTATATTATCACACTGAATGTCAATATCTCAAATCCAATTATAAGACTATGTCCTTCCCTCTCTCAGAACAGGTTAAAGTATGGCTTGAGGTACTCAGATGGTGGAGGGGAATGAACTACTCTTTAAGTCCCCTTTACAGTCCTCTTTTCTGGTAATGTAGCAGGGTAAACTATTGAAAAAGACAAAATATTGATAAAATATTTGTATTTTATTGGCATTTACTCATCCCTCCTTATTGGTTATTTTCTTTCTTATCCTGGATGGCCATTGGAATCTTTAAATCAACCACTGTTGCCAAGTATGTTTGTCAGGGCAAACTCTTTTTACCATCCTGGTTTATAAAGAAGAGGGATACTGGCAAGGAGTGGGCTTGAGGACCTGAATGTTTGCAGATGTATAGCTGTGAATGGGATGCTGATTTTCCCTTCCTCAGGCATCTTCAAATTCAGAGAATCAACCTGGACTTTTGGACCTTTTTTTCCCTCAACGTGGATCAAATGTTGGACTTTTCTTACTCAACTTGGATTGAATGTTGACATAGAGATCTAACAGCAAGTGAACTAATGCTGATTCAAAGACACCAAAGAGAGGGGGCGAAATGGAAGGTGTGAAATCACAGAAACCATGGGTAAGCAGAAGCATACAAGCATACTCCCAATTTATGAAGGAAAAGTTTCAGTATTCTCTGGCAGGCTGACAACTCACATTACAATATTCTTTCCTTCTCCTCCTATTTAGTACTCATTCTAAGGAAGGACTGGGCCACCTCTAAATCATTTTAAGAGGAAGACTAGTCCCAGATTTCTGTAGTTTTCCATAGATTGTGACTTACTTAGCTCTGTTGTCCTCAGATTTGTATCCAGGCATGAGAAAAGTCTCACTTGATATCATGCTACAATCCATGAATGAAAAACTGCAAATAAATAAGCCATCACTTGATATCTTGCTACATTTCTAGGAATAAAAAACTGGAAATAAATAAGCCATAAGTAGAGAAATGATTAAACAAATTCCAGCATTCCAATGCTATGAAATACTATTCAATAGTTAACAAGATTGAGGAAGAAATATGTATGCTTACACGGAGGAATAACTATCTAACATAATTGGTAAAATAGCAATTTATGGAACAAATTGTGGGGTATGTTCTCATTTTTTGCAAAAATCATATGCACTTATATTCACGCATTTATCCTTATTCTCCATTTACTTGTCAGAGCTATTTGGGCAAGGTATTTGACTTCTCTATCTCTATTATCTCATCTATGAAAGAAATATAAAAATTTTCACAAGACAGAATAATAAAACAATTGAAACAACACAAATGTTCTGACTTGTTATAATCAAGAACGAATGAGTATAATTACAATTCTTTATCATGAAATAAAAAACGACTACTCAATAGCATTCTAGCCATTTGTGTTAGAATTGTCAGATGGGTTCTGAGTAAAAGAGATATGTGTACATAAATGCAGCTAATGAGGCATTGTTTTAAAGCCACCTCCGCACCACCAGAGAAGTAAGAAAGAACTATAAAGCCTCAATGGCTGCATGGCTTCATGTGTAATGAAGTTATAATTCTTCTCAGGTTGTATTCAGTTCTAACCACCTAGTAATCATGTTCTCACCTCACCAGCAGGTGTTCAATGCTTAGAGCTCTATAGTTCCCATTACGGTGATTCAATTATTCTGTTTCTGCTTTTATGTCTACTGACACTTTCAATGATCACCTACTTTCTCTCCCCTATTGCTCCCCTTTGTGACTTTTGCTTACCCATGGTTTCTGTGGTTTCACAGCTTCCATTTTTACCCTCTGTCTCTTGGTTTCTTTAAGTCTGTGTTAGTTCACTTCTGGTTAGATCTCTATGTCAACATTCAATCCCTGACCCCCAACAGAGGCAATTTAGTTATTTCAGTCACTAGCTAGTATAGAATCTTTGTTCACCTGTCAGAGTAGACTTGACCGCCCATACCAATGAGATGTGGCAATGTCACATTGCGAAATACCAGGTAATTTACATATGAGAACTCCTTCAAAACAGAAAGTGGAAGTGACAGAGATTATGTGGTTTCTAGGGAGAACCCCCTTACCTGAACGTTTTTTTCCCTTGCATTACATGGTAAGAAGTGTCTTATATGCCAGAAGGTCATTCTTATGGCTGACATGGAAAATTCATTCTGATAGTTCTATAATTTTTATCAGCAAGACAATAAGAATTTTGAAAAATATAAATTGTTAATATTTAACTTAGCTTTAAATTGTTGATAAAGTTAAGTTCACTTCTTGTTAGATCTCTGACCCCCAACCAAGAGTTATAATTGTTCAGTCAGTAGGTCAGTAGTATAGAATCTCTATTTTAATCCAAGAACTCTCCCATAGCTCACAAATGTATTCCAACAATTAACTGAATGACAATCTACTAGGCTAAATTTGGGTTCAAATAAAAATTCTTGTAGCTTCCACATAAAACAAAATAAATTCTTTTTAAGTAAATTTCTTAATTTTAAAAAATTAGACTTACAAAATCATCATTGGAGATTGGCAAAAGTTCAAATATTGCTAACATACCTATTTTTAAGTGCCACATTCAAATTTTAAAAGTTATTATTCCAAAATTATATTATATGCCACCCTTGGTTTTTTAACATAGATAAATCTCTGAAACAAATGTCTTACTTTTTTACTTTAGTTTAAAAAATTCCTACATTTATTTTACCCGACCAATTATTTTTACATTTTATTGTTAGAATATGCTCTTAACTATAATGATTGGTAATTCACAGTGCCAGTATGTCACAATATATTCCTGCTTATTTATAAGAATTCTAGGAAACAAAGTCTACTAAGAAGTAGTGCAAAGGTAAATTGATGGAAAACTATTGCTTTCTTCATTTGGAGATCTCTGTTGATTTAGGGTTGGATTATTTTCAAATACAAAAAAAAAAAAATTATCATTCAATAAGACAGACCCAAAAACTGTGTTATACAGCCTGGGCATGCACAATAGCAAAAGCTTTGACTTCTAACAACACCTGGAATAAATGATTCTTCCTCTCAGAGCCAAGAAGATTGATGCACAACTGGAGCCAGAATGGCAGAACTTTCTCAGAAGTGAGGAGTCTGTTGGACCAGAAGATCTGAGGTAAAATCTGCTTCAACATACCTTACTATAAGTGGTCAAATTTGAAGCCCTCCAATCAGACCCTGCCAAGTCAACATTCCTAAATCCTTTCTCTTGCCCTCTGATATCTTAAAATGTGCCCCACACTTCAAATTGGATAGATATATTTAAGCTCAACAATAGCCTTTCAACAGGCTGTTTCTGCAATACACCTTTTCTTTTCTCAAAAGCCAGAACCATAGGTATTAATTTCTGTGAGCACTGGGCTATGAGCCTATTTGGTCTGTAACAGGAGCCTGCTATAAAAAGGTTAAAAAAAAATCTACTATCCTCAACACAAAGTCATCTAATACAGCTCTAAGCTTGGAACTCTAACATGAGTGGAGAAAACAAGAGAGTAGAGATCATTGAGGAGGTTTTTATGGGACACACTGCCTACATCTGTTACCCACGTCTTACTCCCATGGCTGTATCTACCTTTTAAAGAGGCTCAAAAATGTAATTTTGTTTCTTATCAGAAGAAAAGAGAAATAGCCTACATTTCCATTTCATTCTCCCAACTATACTTAAAAACCACTCATTTCCTTCCCAAGTGAGCCAATGCAGAGAGCCAGCAGTCACTGGCCCAGCTCAGTCAACGCTCAGGAACTTCAGATTGTAGACATATCCTCTTTAACAGGTCAAGACATGGCTCCATGCAGCCCAGCAATTATGAACTAGAAAGAAGTTATCCAATAACTCTATTCAATAACTCTATCCAATAATTCTATTCAATTATTTAAATATTTCCATTTTGGATGAGTATTTAGCAACGTGGAGAAATGCTCATGACCTCATAAACAATAATGAGTAACAACAAATGATATATATAACCCTACCTACAATATGAATTCAATTCTGTTTATATTAAAGGAGAGAAAAAGAATGAAAAATAAGTAACATTTGTACTTGGATAGTAATTTTTGTGTTATTCTTTATGCAATTGGATACTAAATGTGAATTGTCTTCTTTGTTCAGCGTTTTCAAAGAGACTCTAGAGTCTAAAATGAACAACCAATCAATTCTACAAACCTTGCATCTTGAGGAGTTGCTGCACCTCTTTTCCAGGATTTGCAAAAGATGTAGTCCAAATCGAGTTCAGCTAGAACTGGCCTGTCATTGAGATATGGCTCATGAAAGAGATTGATGTTTAGGAGGCAGGGAAAAGGAAATATTTTGAGAGACTTCGTGTGCTCCGCACATGGAGGTGGCTTCCTTTTGCCTCAGGTGAAGGGAATTTCAACAAGATCACTCAGAGAGTTTGATCAGTGATCCTAGAATTTGCAGGACATAGGGACTGCCATTTGACTCACCCTTTAGCAAGCAGGAGGAAAGGTTACGTGGCTGGCACTTCTCGTGTCTGGGAAGAAACAACTGTGAAGTGCTGACCTAGATGAGTGTTGCACTTCCACTGATGTGTAGACAATGGCCAATGTTTTCCAGGGTCCAAATGTGGACCCAGCAACAGACAGGCTGTCTGTAATCACTTTATAAGTGACACTAACAACAATGACTACTGGTACTAAAGAGAGCACAACAGAAGTAGCTCTGCGAGGAGAGGGCTAAGCTACCGCCCTCAGGGGAGGCAGACCCACATCAAAGACATCACAGCAGTCCCTTTCCCATGAAACAAAGAGCTAGGAATTGTCCATTTGACACACACACAAACCAGATCCCAGACTGCAAATGATTCAACTAATGAAAAGCTTGTTTTTTTCACTTGCTGTTCTAGCCTAATTACGTAGGTGTCAGAAGCAGTTGCAAGCTAGGAGAGAAGTCGGAGCAAGACAGAAGCCAGTTCTGCCTTTGCTTCAGGATTCACTGTCCACTCAGAGGCAGGCTGGCACATGGGGGATGAGAACGTTCCAAGAAAGATGTGAATTTGGAATTTTCATTTTTGTGGTAGATGGGGATTTACTTAGTGAAAGGAGCATGTTTTTGCAACTAATAGTGACCAAAATAATTTGTACTTACTAAAAATTATCTTAAAAACATGGGATTACCCTAGCATTTTATTTCAGAAACTGAAATTAACAGAAAACTATAAAATTACTTTCTGCCTGCAACCTAAGAAGGCCAACTCATGCCAAAAACCAGTTACATTCACAATTACCTGGATTTTGTAACTTCCTACAATGAATAAAACTTACTATAAAGCAGAAAAGCCATCACTGTTTGTGTACGTGTTTGTGCGTGTGTGTTACATGCATGTGTGTATCTGAGGTGCATCACTGTAATCACCTGATGTCAAGACAAATGATCAATTCTAGCAATTCAGTACAAAATGTCAAACTAGATGTTTGGCATGAGGTAGGCATAAACAACTTCAGCATTGACTGAATTTTTAACATTTAAACCAGTTATCTGAATGTCATGGAGATCAAAATATGGAATGTGGTGACCTAAAATCTTTAGCCAAAAGGTTGAGCTTTGCAGAAGCTTGCGTTTTATGCATTATAGATTAATTTGCTAACGAAACAATTTTGCCCTGATTAGCCTTTTAATAATTCGTAGGAAGCTCATCGGTTGCAGATAAAAAGTTCACAGCAATTAGTTTCCAACTAATATTTTAGCACACTATAGCATAAGGATTATTTTGCAATAATCAGTATCAAGAGTAGAATATATAATTTATCCAGACAAAGCTACAAATAAACTATCTCATATTTTTTTCTCCCAACAAAGTATATAGTAAACCTGAATTCCCTATCGAACTACTTAAAAGTTTTGCAATTATACCGACAGAGGTGAAGGAAAAAGTATCAACATCTATACATACTTTTGCTGCGTAGTAAGAGCTGTTTTTATTCCCTAACCTTTGTCTCATACTTCACAGCAAATATGTGAAAATATTACCGTTAATAAGCTTCTTGGATCTTCCTTTATTTGCTTTAACTTTTTTCTTTTATCTCTCTCTTTCAATAC
Source organism: Macaca thibetana thibetana (assembly GCF_024542745.1). NCBI lineage: Eukaryota > Metazoa > Chordata > Mammalia > Primates > Cercopithecidae > Macaca > Macaca thibetana. Next base: position 61,115,937 of record NC_065584.1, read on the forward strand.
ACATTTTTTCTGAACACCTGCTAAATGTGTGGTATCTTTTAGGTGATAAGAATTCATAAAGAAATGCAAAGTTATGAAAAATGCTGGATATCACTAATTATTAGAGAACTGCAAATCAAAACCACAGTGAGACACCATCTCATAACAGTTAGAATGACTGCTGTTAAAAAGTCAAAAAATAGCAGATGCTGGTAAGGTTGCAGAGAAAAGGGAACCCTTATACATTGCTGGTGGGACTGTAAATTAGTCCAGCTACTCTGAAAAGCAGTGTGACAATTTCTCAAAGAACCTGAAACAGAATTACCATTTGACCCAGCAATCACATTACTGGATATATACCCAGAAGAATATATATTGCTCTGTCATAAAGACACATGCAAGCATATGTCCATTGTAGCACTATTCACAACAGCAAAGACATGGAATCAACCTAAATACCCATCAATGGTAGACTAGATTAAAAAAAATGTGGTAGATATATACCATGGAATACTACACCACCAGAAAAAAAGAATGAGATCATGTTCTTTGCAGTAACATGGATGGAACTGGAGGCCATTGTCTCAAGCAAGCTAATGCAGAAACAGAAAATGAAATATCGCATGTTCTCACTTATAAGTGGAAGCTAAACAACAAGAAAACATAGACACGAAGAGCAGAACAGCAGACAACAAGGCCTACTTGAGGGTGAAGGCAGGTAAGAGGGAGAGGGTTAGAAAAATACCTGCTGGATACCATACTTACTATCTGAGTGATGAAATACTCTGTACATCAAATCCCTAGGACATGCAGTTTACGTATATGACAAACCCGCACGTACACCTCTGAACCTAAAATAAAAGTTATAATGAAAAATAAAAAAGAAATACAGAGTTGGCTCTTCTCACAAAATATCCATAGTCTTGAAAAAAAGGGAAAAAAAAGACTTGAAAACAGTTAAATTTAAGCTAATATATGCTAAAGTGGGGGTACATATAAGTTTGTATATATCAAAATAAGAGCAAGCTCTTCATGTTTTCTAGAAAAGCCAGACTTTTATTTGTTATTTTTATTTTCTCAATAATTTATTTTCATAGTCAAATATTTATTTAGTTGTCTACTCCACATTTATTCATTCTGAATAATATTCTGAGTATTATTTAGTTGTATGCTAAGGTGCTGCCCAGAGTTTACTTTTAACTCGAGGCTAGACTAAGGTAATAATCTGGATTTGTATAGTCAGTTTCAATATTAATGGGTTCTTGAAATTCTTCTTGAAAGAATAGTTAACATTGAACAACTGAATTGGAAGCTATGAACATGGTTTTGTTTTAAAAAGAGCTTAAAATGTTACAACCACCTTAATTAAACTTAACTTTAGACACAATTATTGATAATAGTTCTTTAGCATAATACTTCACACACATTTAACAATTCGTTTCTTTTCCTTCACAGATGGAGGAATTAAATCTCAAGCCCCTTCTAACTAGGGCTAGCCATTTTGAGAAGCACCCTGTTTTTATTTTTGTTTAATTTGCATTCAGTTTATGAGATATGCTTCTTGTCACTACTGTTAATCATTTTTATTAAGAAAATGCAGCAAAATGCACAAATAATTATACAGATACTGTTTTTTGATAAACATGTTGACAGATTGGAACTAAACTTTTTGCTGGCAGGCAGTGTTGCTATATGTGAGGATATCAGTTTGCCCCCTCTGGATGGGTGCTGTATTTAGATTGGTATAAAATTATTTCTTCTAATCAGGATAAAAAGTTCATTATCTTACACTTACTAGTCATAGGAAGACATAGAAAGTTGAATTTAGGGTAGAATTTTTCCCCCAAAACAAAGAAAAAATCATATAAATTCAGATTATTGTTACTACATAAAATAAGGAATAATGAGGTTAACAAAAAAATCCATTTGTTAGAAAATAACTATTTTGATCACTCCATGATAACATCATATGATCTTAGAATATTTCTTGTTAATGTAATAGCAGATAATTTTAAAAAAGCAGAAAAATTCTATAACTTTAGAATCCATTTAACAGACATTAATTCAGTGAGTGCTATATAGGGATTGGACTGAACAACAAGAACATTTCCCTGTCCTCATTTTCAAAGAAATTTCAGAGTATTGAGAGACACAGTTAAGTGCTAGGATTGTGCATTCTTTGCCATAAGAACAAATGGAGGAACTTCTCATAGTGGCTGAGGTGAAAAGGGGCAGAGGTTTTCACAGAGGCCTAGCTAATGATATTTATTTAACTAAACTAAGTTTACTTCCACAAGCAGTACATGAGAGTGACAATTTCCCCACACCATTGTATATTATTGAGAAATAATTTTCTGCTTTGGGAAACTTCCCAAGACATTAAATATTTATTGAGCTCTTGTTGGAGAAAATAAAAATAAATGCAATAAATAATAATATAAATTGTAATAAAGGAATATGGGTCACAGTATTTGCTCTTAATTTCAAAGTCTATTAAGAAATTAGAGATAATTACCCCAAAAGTTAAATAATTATACGGAAGGAAGCTAATGCAATATAAGTAATGAGAAAGAGTGTGGCAGCTTTTAGGTGACAAAAATTTATAGAAAATGAAGACCCTATGAACAAACAGATGACAAAACCTCAGACAGAAAAGCCTTATCTGCAAAAACATGATGAGTGTGGCTGTAATATATGGGACATGCATTGATAAGATCATGGGAAAGACAGAGGAAAGCCAGTAAGACACCATGGTATTAAGCACATATGAAGAATATTAAGATACCTCAAGGAAGTGTGCTTTTTCAAAACACTGCATTCATTTTCAAATTCAATCCATAAATATCGATAGAGCATGTACTATGTGTCAGGCACTTGGGACAGAGAGCGCATAGAGCCAATGGTTGCAGCCCTTGATATTTAGAACCTAAATATTTTCCTACAAAGAAATTTGACACAGAAAAAATATATGCAACAGAATTATTCAGTGCCCTTTCACAGGTTCAAATTAAAATAATCTACATATGTGTGCCTACACACATACATATATATGCATATATTTACATTATATATGCTTTGTATATCATGTATGTAAATTGTGCATAGATAAGTAGATGAATGAATACAATGAGGCTAATATTAAATAATTATTTATCAACCAATCATTAAATAATTATGCTATACCAAGTACTGTACCAGGAACTTTACATATGATACTTTATTTGTAGTTTCTACAACTTTAAGAAATAAGTTTGTTATAGTGATTTTATTAACAAAGCTATCATTATACTCCTGCTATCAATAAGAATGAAAAAATCACTTGAATAATATTGTCTACTTTTCTATATATTGAAATGAATGTTTTTGTTGATAACTAAAATGTTAATTTTTTTCAGAGAAAATGCTTCCAGAATATGCTCAGAACAATTTAAATGTCATAAAGATGTAGCTGAGTTTCTTACAATACTGAAGTTTGTCATACTGCCATATTTCATGTGCATCTGAGTTGGAATTTAGAAATTATAACATCAAATTATATTCTTAAATTAATTAGGATATAAAATAATTTAAGGAATTAAAATACTTAGAAATCAACAAATTCGAGTAATATAATCTATTTTGATGCTTTTTATTAAAATTTGGTCCAGTTTCAAATAATTTGCAATAAGTATTCCTAATAGACTTCTGTGATTTAATCAAGTATTTGCTGAACTTTCATAGTTTACAGTTTGGTGTTAGGCCTGGGTCACTGCCCTCACTATTGCTATTAGACAGAAATATGGTGAAATATGATTATTTTAAAGCAGAACCAGAAGGAACAGTTATGAGAAGGTTCCCAAAGTCGTATCTCCTTTATTTTCACTCCTGAAAATATAAACTTATTTTTTAAAATTGATATTAAAACCACTCAAATTACTTTTCTGCCTTTCTTTTCACTCTTCCCTCTTCTTTTCTGAGACAATAATAATTCTTGTTTGTTTGATCATACCCATCATTCTTATTGCCTAGCTCTTTTTCCTTCATTATCAAATTATCTCCAAGTTGTATTATAATCACTTCCAAACATGTCTACCTCTCCATATTTTCAAACAAACAGAAACCAAACAGTATCAATGACTACACATTTTCTCCTATCTAAATTTTGTCCTATCTGTCATCATAATGACAGTTTCAAATCCCTCCTATGCTACCCTTTTGTATTCTCTCCTTGATTCTTTCCTGAAAAGAACCTTTCCTGGAAAGGTAATTCTCACATGTAATGTCATTTTTATTCTAAGCCTTTATTCAGTAAACAATTCTGAAGGAAGATAAATTTCCTGAAAAAATTGTTTTCAATTATTTAAAATCTAATGCCTTTCTCTTCAGAAGCACTTTAAATATTCCATTCTTGAAGACAGGAGGTATTTTACATGATTGATTTTTCTATCAAGAGTATTCAATGCTGTGCAATTTAGTATAAAAATAAAATTAGCTAGTTCTCTGCTATTCATTAATCAGAATTGAATACATTCTTTGAGGAAGATATAAGTTTTTTTTTTGGGGGGGGCTAGCTAAATAACTGACTGCTTTAAAAACATTTTGAATAAATGAAACCTGTAACTTCAATGGGAAGTGATAGCCATATAAACCTTACTCTGTCATAGTTAGCATTTAGCTTTGTTCTGCAGTGCTACAAACCTGCACTATCTCTCCAGCTCCCTTTTTCCCTATCTCTCTCTCTTCTTCTCTCTTCCCCTCCCCTCTTACTACCTTCTTAATTCCCATTAACATAATTTTTCTGATAGCAAAAGCAAAGGATCTCAATTTAGAAGTAAGGTATTTTCTATTCAAGTCAAGAGAAAATTTTGTAAATATCTGAATGACACATTGGCAACACTTTTAGAATTCATGGTAAGCATTCTATTGAATTTAACAATCTTGGAGTGCTAAGGGATTGCCTTTTAAAAGTTTCTGACTAGGAAAGTTAGAGATTTAGTGAGAATATTCACAGCTACTTAAGTGCGTAAATTTTCTAGCTGGAAAGAATTTTAGAGAACTGCTATAATAATCACGTTACAGATGAGATACTGGAGGAGGGCAGGAGTGAGGCGTGACTCCCTCCTTGTTATCTCACTCACCAGTGTCAACATCTACTGGCAAACAAGGCCTGGTTTTATGTCCAGACACAAAAGGGAAAGGTTTACACAGCCTCTCTCTATCACAGATACTCCTGTTTTTCAGGTCACAGCACTTCCATACACAGAAGCTGATCCGTGAAGAAGTTCCAGAAACGCACTCTGAGCACCTTGATCTTCAAACTTGTCCTACATTCTGGGTTAAGTACACATAAAAGAGGGTGCTTCACTGGCAACTCTTTGCCTTCTATAAAATCTCCAGAATAAAGCAACTAAAGGAAATTAGCTTATTTATGGAACCTATGAAGATTTTAAAATAGTGATTTGTCAATTGTTCTTATAATCAACCAGATAATAAATTTTACAAAATCTTTGCTTAAAAATAAATGCCAAATTAAATGCAGTTGGATAGATGTGCACATACCTTCACTGAAATGAAGTCAGAGATCAGTATATTAAACACAGTTTTTGGATTTGAATCCTGCTTTGTCACTTAAGATCTGGGTGAACTTGTCAAGCAAAACTCTCTGTAACTCAATCTTCTTAGCTTTAAAATAAGGATAATAAATTTACCTTTATCTTTGTGGTGTTGTGAGGATAAAACAAGTCAATACATATTGAACTCCTTGAATAGATTCTGAAACTTATTAAGTCTTCAAAGATGGAGTTCTTAATGATTGAATGTCACATTAAAAGTATCCTTATTGTACATGCCTTGTCACATATGGTCTCACAGTCATTCCAATCAATGCTCTGCTTACTCCATTTTTCTTGCAGTCCCAGGATAGAGATAAGTATATAAGAAATTTGAGCATCTGTAAATTTTGCTATCTTCAAGCAGTCCTGGAGCCAATCCTCTTAAGGATCCCAAAAGATGCACGCTAATAGGTCTAAATTCTTATATAAACATGTACAATATTTTTTCTTTCGGGAGATGAAACCCTTAAGAAATGAGGAATCCACATGTTCTAGGAATGCCCACACAGAGGCCTAACACTTGATATGAGAGAGCTTGTTTTAACCATGTAGATATTTCATGTAGCATAAAAGTTACTAGTTACTTCTACAGTCACCTAAAGTTAAATCTGCTGCCTTATTTCATGTTCCCCATGGGCATGCCCTTGGCAAATACCACGAGTATAGTAATTCCAGAAGAAATTATCTCTAAGGAAGAATTATAATAATGTATGTTAAGACTCAAATACTTTAATTTCTCTTGCCAAAATCTTGTTTGGTATTTGGTTATGAGAATGTGCTATGTGCTACAATGAATTGATCAGAACAGAAGAAAGAAGAAAAAAACTAAGAGAGCACGAATAAGAGAAGTCATTAAGAAAATTAATTATTCTCTAGAGCACACTCTCAAAAACCTAGACATGTAGACATAGCCTCCAATTGTCCCAAAGAATCCAAACTGCAACATGTGTGTGTGTGCATGCACTCCCTGTGTGTGTATTCCACTTAGAGAACTAGTTTCTTACCTCTCATTCATCATTATCACCACCAAAGACAGAGAGGGAGAGGGAGAGGGAGATTAGGTGAGATTTGCCTCCAGACTTATTCTGAAAGTAGCTTGGCGATAACTTCAGAGGTACTAGTACCAACAAAATATTAGCAACACAAATTTGCATGTTTAATATTGCTCTTTATTTTTTGTATTTTTTGGGATGGCTGCCTGAGATTGCAACTGTTTTTCCTGCAGGACATATAATTCAATTTTTTTTTTCCTTATAAAGAATGGATCAACAGAATTAAGTAAATATCAACAAATTGCTTCTTTAAAAGTTTGTTATTTTACTTTCCAAATGGTAGTATCAGACTTTACCTGTGTCATTCAATCTTTAAATATTAATATTGTTGTTGTTTCTAATTTGACAGTTAAGATATTTCATTTTTGTGTTGTGTTTATTTTACTACTACATTGGGCACATTTTTATAATTTTATTAATCCTATATATTTCCTCCTTTGTGAATTGTCTCTTTACAGTCTTTGTCTATTAAGAGTGGGTTTTGACTTTTTATTTTTATTTTTTTTGGAGACAGGGTCTCACACTGTTGCCCAGGCTGGAGTGCTGTGGTGCAATCTTGGCTCACTGCAATCTCCATTTTCCAGGTTCAAGTGACTCTCATGCCTCTGCCTCCCAATTAGTTGGCATTGCATTTGCCCGCCACCACACCTGGCTAATTTTTGTATTTTTATTAGAGACAGGGCTTCACCATGTTTGCCAGGCTGGTCTCAAACTGCTGACCTCAAGTGATCCTCCTGCCTCAGCCTCCCAAAGTGCTGGGATTACAGCCTGAGCCACAGCACCTGACCTGATATTTTCTTTTGAATGTTAATTTACTATAGATATTATCTTTTTTCCTTATTTTTTAATAGTTAATGGTTGTTTTTCAGCTATAGTTTTAACTTTTTGATATTAAGATAAAATTGTAATGTGTTGAAGTAAAATCTACTAACTTTAAAAAAATATTTTATTATTATTATTATTATTATTGAGACAGGGTTTCACTTCTGTCACCCAGACTGGAGTGCAGTGACAGGATCTAGGTTCACTGCAACCTCTGCCTCCCCAGGCTCAGGTGATTCTTCCACCACAAACTCCCGAGTAACTGGGACTACAGCCATGCACCACCATGCCCAGCTAATTTCTTGTATTTTTAGTAGTGATAGGGTTTCACTATGTTGCCCAGGCTGTCTCAAACTCCTGAGCTCAAGCAATCTGTCTGCCTTGCCCTCCTAAAGTGCTGGGATTACAGGTGTGAACTACCGCGCTCAACCCTATTTTGTTACTTTTATGCCCTGAAAGTGATTTTCATCCAGAGATGAGGCAAATTTTCACATGCATTTTCATCTAGCCAATTTATTTTCACATTTAAGCACTTCAGAGCAATTAAGTTTTTTGAATGTAGGAGAAATAGACATGTTAATTTATTGCTGAACACCATAGTTTCTCAATATATTCTATTGTACAAAGCAAAATTTCACCATTCTGTCATATTTATTAAATATCAAATGTGAAATCACAGAAGAAAAGTCATGTGCACCCAGCAGTCAAGTCAGATATCACCAAGAGAAGGCTATCATGTCGCCTCCCAAGACTCTTCCTAGAAAGGCGTTTCCATGATAAATTTACTGTAATACAGGGACTGGCTTTCTGACTGCCATAGTCTAAGTAATGATTTGTCAATACATCAGAAATAGACTTTTCTAGTTTACACTCCCACCAACAGTGTCACTTCTCCACAATCTTGCCAGCATCTTTTATTTTTTTGATGTTTAATAGTAGGCATTCTGGTGGTGTTAGATGGTATCTCATTGTGGTTTTGATTTGTATTTCTCTACTAATCAGTGATATTGCTCTTTTTTTTTTCCCATATGATTGTTGGCCACATGAATGTCTTCTTCAGCCATTGTGGAAGACAGTGTGGCGATTCCTCAATGACCAAAAGACAGAAATATTATTTGACCCAGTAATCCCATTACAGGTATATACCCAAAGGAATATAAATCATTCTATTATAAAGACACATGCATGCACATATTTATTGCTGCACTATTCACAATAGTAAAGACATGTAATCAACCTACATGCCCATCAATTATGGACTGGAAAAGAAATTTGTGGTACGTATATATCATGGAATACTATGCAGCCATAAAAAATGAATGAGATCACATCCTTTCAGGAACACGGATGGAGCTGGAGGCCATTATCTTTAGCAAACAAATGCAGGAACAGAAAGCCAAATACCGCATGTTCTCATTTATAAGTGGGAACTCTTAATGACAAAAACTGCAACTGATTTTGCACCAACCTAATAAATGATGAGAACTCATGGACATATAGAGGGAAACAGCAAACACAGTAGCCTATTGGAAAGTGGAAGGTAGCAGGAGGGAAAAGATCAAAACAATAACTAATGAGTACTAGGCTTAATCCCTGAGTGATTAAATAATCTGTACAACAAACACCCATGATACCTATGTAACAAACCTGCACTTGTACTCTTCAACTTAAAATAAAAGTTTTGAAAAAAGAAATAGTCCAGAAATAACTCACAAGTTTCCAAAACAAAATAAAAAAAATACGTATATTGTATAAATATACAAACACTAAATAAAATAAGAAAATTCCAACACACCTTTCTCTCTTGCCAATCTCAGTATGTATTCTAGAGGTAGCCAGTTTTGGGTACTTTCTCTCTCTCTTATTTTTTATTTCTGTCACACACACACAAACCCACAAATATATGTGTATGCACATACAGACACTCATGGGCACATAGACACACAAACACATCTATCATTTAAAAATCTGTGATTTAAAAATCAATATTGTAATTTTAAAAATATATAAATTAGTTAAAAAAGAAAACAGTAAGTACAAATATACCAAATATATAAAAAGTATATTTGCTACAATTTTCAGCAGATAATATATTTCATCTACACTTAATTCACCAAGTTTTTTGCTTTGCCTGTCTTTTTTTCTTAAATTAAGAAGAGTTGTTGCATTTGGCAAAATAATTTTTATGTTCATGAGGTAAATTACATTGATAAATTTATGTGATGGTGAATGACATTATATTCATGGTATTTGTACTACTTTATCCTGATATATAAATTCTGGTACTCTGCTTCATTTTGTCTGAAAATATTTTGTATTCAAATTTTTAACTGAAAAAATGTTTGCAAATTTCTTGTATTCTTTCCAATTTTGGTATAAAATCAAGTTGGATACCTTTCCTACTTTGTGTAAAATATTTTGTGTAAAATAGGAACTAACTGCTTCTTGGACTGGTAAACATACCAATAAAAATTGTCCTTTATAAAACTGTTTTACTACAAATTCAATTTATTTAATGACTACATTTTGTTTGCTACAAATTCATGAGTTAAAATTATTAATTAATATAATCCTGTAAAACTATCAGTTACATTTAAGTCTTTGAATGTATTGGCACACAATTTATCCTGGTTTTTGTTTCACATATATTTCAATTTCTACTCTATTACAATTTTGTTTCCTTTTTTATTCCTTTTTTTTTTGTTTTCTTTTTTTAATTCCCCGTGATTATTATTACTCGACATTTGTGTAATATTTTACTTTTTTTTTTGGAAAGAACAAGCACCAAAAATTCATCTTTGTTTTGGGACCAATTTAAGCAATATTTCATTTTATCAACATTAAGTGCTGTTAAATTTTCTTTTAATTTGTTTTAGTGTTCATTAATTTTTTAAATTGCGTTAATTTTCAAAATGCATTTTTATAGTACTTGTTGCTATATATTTACCTATAATTTCTATCAATTTGACAGGATTCCTCCTAAATATTAATTTAATCGGTATTACTGTTGCTGAACTTAATAAATTTTGATATATATTTTTCTGAAATTGCTTATTTTCAGTACTTCAGGGCTCTTTTTATCTACAGGAATTCTCTTTAAATAAAGAGTAAATATTAAGAACTTTATTAGTAATAAAGTACAGTCAAAAGAATAAGGCTGAAGACAAGTAAAAATTGAGTGATAAATGAATGGGTGAGTAATGGTGTAATCTTAGTGAGGCAAACTGATAAATTTTTTAGATACTTTAAAAAGTTAGTATGCACAAAATCGTGATTAGAGTTCATTTTTAACTTTAAAAAAATAAAAACTTCAAGAACAAAAAAGAATGCAGAGTTTTAGACGCTCCCGACGTACCTACTCTGTGCCAACCATGTTCAATTGTTCTTTAAGTTTTCCGCAAGGAATATGGAATTATCATAAATTATCAGGCCACCATCTTATCATTCTCCTAATTTCTATCCAAATTGTTAAATCAGAAAGAAGATCACTGAAAACAAATTAAATAAGAAAACAAATCTAGTAAGAGAAGTATCATAATTGCACAAGAACACTATAGGTAGAAAATGCAAAACTCAAATGAAAGAAAAAATTGCTTTAAATAAGAATCTCATTAATTTCTCAAACATTTATTTACAGATGCTGTAGATATAGGACTAATGTGGTACTTAATAACATTCACCAAACAAAAGAATTTAAGCATATATTATAAAGAATAATGACCAGATATTCTACATTCAGAAAAAAAAAAAGAGACTAGTTTCATCTGAAGCAGAAAATCTTTATTACATTGTATAATAATGATCTTCACTTAGGACATTTTAAGGCATTAGAATAAGTTACAAGGAGAATTCATAATGGAAAATTGGAAAAAATACAAATTACCGTTTAATATGAGACATCACTGTTTGCAAATATCTATTCAGGATAGAATTCAAAATGCAATGCTTATAGAAACATTATAATCTTATATAAGAATTTTAAATACTCAATATAATCCCTTTTGTAAGTATGAATAAGCTATAAATACTATATGACTTACAGCTCATGGAATCCTTTCTCTTTATGTCATTAAAAGTTAAGAATCTCTCTGTAGAGTACTTTTTAGGTGGCAGAAATGGTTTTCCTACTGTTACATTCCTATTGTGTGTGCATCTGTTCCACAGTATTTTTTATAAAAATATTCACTGTGATGGCCACAGAGAACCAGCATAGTTGATTGACAAGCATTATGGGTATCTGTGGCTAAGCTAGTAGGCAAAATAAATCCAGACGTGAATAAACCTATTCATTCTTCAATAAATGAAATAACTCAAAAGTGAAATCTTTAACATTATAATTCACATGCTGCTCATATGTCTTTCTAATTTGTGTTTTTGCCTTGGTACTGGGCTTTATAGTAACACTGTGATTGAATGTGTTTGCGTTACATGTGGGGTTATCCTAGTTAGCCAAGTGGAGTCAGTCGTTCATACATTGTCATTGCATCAATCTTACAATCAAGTAACAAACAATCTGTCACCCACTGTTCCAAGAACGATGCCAGATGTCTTATTAGTCTTAACATTCTATTTCTCTATCTCAAAACTGCATGTGCTCTCCAATTGTGTTATAGTCTGCTATACCTTGTCTTGATTTGTTGTCCATTGCTTTGCTAGATAATTGAGGAGTTGCATAAAGTATTTGGACGTCAAATCTGGAAGAGCATGGAGGCCATAGTTTCGTTAAAAGGTAAACATGACTAGATTTGTAGCAAACGTGTTTGGAACTACTAATTAGTTACTTTAATGCTTTAATATCAAATAAAAAGATGTTGGAGCTTTGAGTTGAGAAGATTCTATTTGCCTGATCTAAATCAAATGCTTTCTTTGGTTTTCATTTAATAATTCCATGAAAACTAACCTCAAATGTCTTGTAGTTAGTTTTCTGTAATCATTCTGTATGTGGTCTTCATTTTTTATATCAATAATACTATAATTGGTGGTAAGTTAGTGTGATAATTTTCCTAAATATACATCAGATAATACAAAGACTGTTAGGAAAATGACTATTTCTTTGAAGTATGAGATAATCTTGTTGGCTTATTCATAATTAAATTGCCAGTCAAAAAATAAATTAGTCACAGCCAAGTCTCGTTAGTATTAAATAATAACAGAGAGAAAAATATACATGATACTTCAAATATTTTCTACATTAAAAAATAAAATGTAAATTATCATCGTTGATTTAGGTCTCCTCATTCAACTCCCAGCTTAGTGCCTAATCTTTAGCTCTTCAAATATTTTGGGATTACATTGTATAATCACATATAAAAAGGTCATTGCAAAGTCTTTTTTCCTTTCCAATATTTACTTGAATTCTGCCTTATGAAAGAATTATCATCAACTTGGATTTTAAAGAAATGGAAAACATTTTGGAAAGAGTAAGCACAGGATAGGTACTTACTGGGCTAAAGAGGATCATTTAGATATGCTGATGTAATGGAATGAAAACTGAACAGAATTTACTGCTTGCAGCACTTTTCCTTTTATACGTGTCATCACCAGCTTGAAATTTTATATAAAAACAAGATTGTTCCATCAAGATCAATTGTTTCTGCATTAAGGAAATAGAAACATTTTAAAAGGAGAATAGAGCAACATAAAAATACTATAATAAGGATTCAAAAATAGAGGAAAAGTAAGATTTGAAATCAGCTTGTCTTACAAAGCAATAACAATGCATACTTATAAAGCTAGAATGATAGTAATTATTTTGAAGGAAAGAATAACCTCTATTTCTGGAGGTGAAAACCATTATGGATTTACATATTAGTTTAGTTTGACCTCTAAGAATCTGTTTTTACATAGCTGACTTTGTAAATTTACTCAGGTTCACGTATTCTTCATTTACCGTATGTTCACAATTATACTTAAAGTTTAAGTATAATTAGAGCTCCAGGGTCAATTCAGGGTCAGATGAAAATCGAGCTAATGAAAATGATTATTTCAGCAGAGTTTGGTTTATACACTGTTTATTCTTTTCTGAATCAGGAGGTACTGTGGCAGAGTTCTAGTCAGCAAAATCTGGACTCTGCAATGGTAAAACTTTCCCTTATATCTTACCACACATTCCAAAGTTTGATTCAAATGGGGCTGACCTTCATGCTAAAAACGCTCAATAAATTCAGTATTGATGGAACGTACCTCAAAATAATAAGAGCTATTTATGACAAACCCACAGCCAATATACTGAATGGGCAAAAACTGGAAAAATTCCCTTTGAAAACTGGCACAAGACAGGGATGCCCTCTCTCACCACTCCTATTCAACATAGTGTTGGAAGTTCTGGCTAGGGCAATTAGGCAAGAGAAAGAAATCAAGGGTATTCAGTTAGGAAAAGAAGAAGTCAAATTGTCCCTGTTTGCAGATGTGTCTATTCAATTTATCGAATACAATTAGAAAAGAGATAAGAATTTGAGGCAGAAATTAGGAAAAAATAAAATGATCCCTATTTCCACAAGAACTAATAATGTACCTGAAGAATATCTGATAATCATAGAACTAAAGGCAAATAATTCCCAAAGTAACCAAACATACAATTAGCATAGTAGCCTTCATATACTCAAACAAAAAGTAGTTAGGAGTTAAGCCAGAAGGGAAAACTCTTCTAACACTAGCAGTATTCCAAAAACAAAAGAAAGAAAAAAACTTTTAGCAATAAAATTAGAAAAAAAAGTGCAAAATCTATATAAGAAAAACCATAAAAAATTCAAATCATATAAAAATAGCTTTAAGCAACTGAAAATGCATCTTTGGATGAAATGCATTGTCATATTGTGAGGTTAGAAAACAGTCCAAAAGATCACTCTAATTCAGACACCAACTGAAGAGTTAGTCCTCAAGACCACTCTTACTTCGCACATCAGTTGCAAGTATTGGGGTACTCAAGACTACATTCAGCTTTGATAATTGACTAGAAGGACTCACAAAACTCACAGAAACCTGTCAATACTCATAGTTATCATTTATTACAGTGAAAGGGCATGCATTAAAATCAGCTGAGGGAAGAGACCCACAAAGCAGAGTACAGGAAAGCTCCAAATATAGTTTTCAGGTGTCCTTTTCCAGTAAAGTCATGTACGACATTAACACTGTGTTACAATAGGCATTAAACATTGACAGCCAAGGAAGTTCACCTGAATCTTGGTGTCCAGGATTTTTATTGAAGGTTGACCTCAGTCTCTATCCCGTCTGCAGTTCAACCTGATATTGCATGACCCAATGCCCTCACCCTAAGTCACATCCTAGAATTCGAAGGCAAAGGTCAGATCTCTTTTGGGACAAGGTTGAATTGTTTACTATGGAAACATATATGCTATTTTTTTCTAAATTAATTTATATGTTTTGATATAATGCCAATAAAATATCAACATTCTTTATCTGGGATTAGGGAACAGTCAGTTCTAAATTATGTATGAGAAAATGGATATTCGATAAATTCTAGAAAAACTATCAAAAATGAAAGTAATGAGGACAGTTGACACCTGACAAATATAAAACACCCTTGATAGTATACTCTCTGGTATAGTAGCCACTAGCCACAAATGTCTTTGTAAGTTAAAATTTAAACTAACTAAAAGTAAATAAAATAAAACCTCAGTTTATCAGTCATATTAGCCATATTTCAAGTGGCTCTCATTTTGCACAATGCAGCTATTAAACATTTCTATTATCTCTGAAAGTCTACTGGATTGTATTGCCCTAGAGCTTCTATATTAAGCAATATTGCTTCAAGAGTAGAGAGAGGCACAAAATAGAAAGTCAAAATAGACTGACCCACCCAGTAATACGGATATTTAATTTGTGATAAAGATAAAATATCAAGCCAATGCTATAATAATATTTAATAAATGGTATAATTCAGTTGAGTAGCCATTTAAGAAAATGTAAAATCGGATCTGTACCTCAAATCATAAAGAATCAAAAGAATGCATATATACACAGCATGGGTAGATTCACCTGGGACCTGGAAATGGGTAATGACTTTCTTACTGTAATTAAAAATCAAGATGTACCAAAAAAAAAAATGATAAAATCGGACTCCACTTAAACCCCATGATCAAAATTAGCATAATCAATTTTGTACCAATTTCAGTACAAACTGAAATCATGTGCCTTTTAACGTAATACACTGCGAAGTAGATGGCATCATATAGGTCTTATCTATCAAAAATGCTTTACTTACATCCAATCATAGCTAAATAATTTGAAAAATCTATATTGAGAAATATTCTGCAAAAAAATTGGCAAGGATTCTAAAAAATGAAAACACCATAAATTAAAGATATGCTTTTAGATTAAAGGATATTAAAGAGGCATGACTAATAAATTTAATTTTGATCCTTGATTATACCAGATAAAAACTGAAAATGATATAATAACATTACTGAACTAAGAAAACTTCAGTACGCATATTAGATAATATTAATCAGTTAAGTTACTTGAATATGAAAATTACACTGAAATTATATATTCTTGGAAGTTATATGCTGAAGTACTTAACAACAAACAAGTTTTAGGTCTGTTACTCACTGAGTAATGGCTAAAGTAATCATTTATCGATTGTATTGCTTAGACTTTTCTGTTCCAAAAGACCCCAAACTTAATGGCTTAGTGTAACAATCAATTATTGTTTGTTTGTTTGTTTTTTTGAGACGGAGTCTCACGCTGTCGCCCAGGCTGGAGTGCAGTGGCCGGATCTCGGCTCACTGCAAGCTCCGCCTCCCGGGTTCCCGCCATTCTCCTGCCTCAGCCTCCTGAGTAGCTGGGACTACAGGCGCCTGCCACCGCGCCCGGCTAATTTTTTGTATTTTTAGTAGAGACGGGGTTTCACTGTGGTCTCGATCTCCTGACCTTGTGATCCGCCCGCCTCGGCCTCCCAAAGTGCTGGGATTACAGGCTTGAGCCACCGCGCCCGGCCTAACAATCAATTATTAACTCACATATTTCTGGTTGCCAATATGGAAAAAGTTCAGATGGATGATGCTGCTCATCTTCCTGAACTCAATCATAATGGAGTCAGTCACCTGACAGTCCTTCTGGGAGTGGATGATCTGGGATCACTGTATTCACATGCCTAGTGCTTTGTCAGCTATTGGTTTGAGCACCTTAATTATGCTCTACTTGGACTTTGTGAAGGTTAGCTGGAGCATATTCCTATTGTAGCAGATTTCCAATAGGAGGAGAGAGGTAGCTTCATGACCTAGATTGAGGACTCACATGATGTCACTTCTGCTGCATTCCATGGATTAAAGCAAGACAAAAGACCATCCCAGATTCAGGCCGTTGGGATACCAACCTTGCCATTGATACGAGAAGCTAGAAAGTATTTTAAACACACTTTACCTCTGTCTATCCATCCATCCATCCATCCATCCATCCATCCATCCATCCATCTACATATTCATCCATCTATGTATTTATAGGCAAAACAATTGCACACTCTTAGCATTTTGTCAACCTGAGTAAAAGGTGTACGGTTGTGTACTATAAAGTTCTATAGGATTAAAATTTTTAAAAAATGTATTGTTGGGAAAAATTGAAGATGAAACAAGATAAAAATATTTTGTCACCTCTTATTTTTTTTTCCTGCTTACCTTCTTTTGCTCCCTGTTCCCACATAAGACAAAACTGTCCTGAAATTCTGATTTTGAGGTTCCAGTGAATTCCCGTATAGGAAGGTCTATCCATGTAAAAGAAGATGTGATTTGCATGGGTGAAATCTTCATATTACCCTCATTCATTTTCCATTCAGAATGACCTCACTAAGTTTATGTAAGATATTTTTGGAGAGATTTCTATAACAATTTTGCTAACAATTTAAAATATTTCTATTTTCTATTAACTGTAATATTTTTCCATATCAAAAACACTCAGACCATCAATGAGCTTGTTCTTTTCATCCTCAGAGTAAATTTTTTCATGTTTACCTACCATTATCTGAGTTTTTTTCTCAGATGCTACTAAATTTAGTCCAAAAGTCTCTGCAATTTTAATTTATTACCATAATACACATTTCTGTCTTCTATAAACTTACGCTTTCTATAATGGTAAAAGCAAAATTGATATGGTTGTTACTAGATTAGTTTCTATGCACTTGTCTCAATTATTTTTCTTAGCCATTACTTGGAAGTGTATATAATTTATATTCAACTATGTAGCAGTATGTACTCTGTCAACTTAGTTATGTTAAAACTGTTGTCCTAAATTTCATATTTTATATCCTCCAGCCTAGTGATGCAGGATTTTTCTCAGCCACTTTGCCAACCAGGAACCTCCACAATTAGCAACGCCTCCCTGCTACCCAGGCCTCCCTCAGGCCAGGCCTTGCCACAGGAGACACCCCACCCATTTGGTCTGCCTGTGGTATAACTTGTACTTGCATTCGGTGGTTCCCATGCTCATGTCCCACATCCAAGCAAAATGAGGATACACTGACAATTCAGAGTGAGGAGAGTGGGGAAGAATTTTATTGAGTGACAGAACAGCTCTCAGTGGAGACGGGACACGGGAGTGTTTCCTCACCCCCATACTCAGGTGGGTTTCTCCTCTAGTGTGGCTGTATCCAGGAATTTTATGGACTCAGAATGGGGAGGGCATGCAGATTGGATTTGAGTATGCAAAAACGATTAAAGACAAGACACGGTGTAAAGGTGGGCGCAACTGTAGAAAACCAATTAGGAAAGGGTAGGTATATGTAAAAGAGGCTAAGAGTGGGGATCAATCAAAGGAAAGACTGCCAAATGGCAAGACAGATTCTTAATCCAGTCTGTGGATTTGACTCGCAGCTTGGCTTTCAGGCTTTAAACTGTCTTCTTTGGAGTTGGGGTTTCACTGGGGACCCGTCCCTATTTGCCTAGGCATTTCACTGCCTCCTGTCACTGTGAATAGAGTTAGCCAAAATAAGAAATTGTTTCACATTTAGAAGACAGAAGTTAAGCAGCTACCATTACTCTTTGAAGGTGATTGAATTAAATGCTGTGACAGACAAAAAGATTGTTGGTACTGTCTTGTGTTACCCTGTGTTCAGCTCTTCTCACTGCCAGCCCTGAGGCTGAAAAGAAACCGAAGCCCACAATCAGATGTTTTGCTGAACACCTTTAAAAGCAGGATTTATGCAATGTGGACAATTTCCCCTAATATTTTCCCTTTACTTCTCTGATGTTTCCATTTTATTTGGCAGCTCTACATTACTGGCTTCCCAGAATCCCCTGCAACTCCTGACTTTTTTGCATAAATCATTATTTTGTAGGACTGATTTGTGACTTTTCCCTGATCTCCCAAATCTCCCTTAGATTTTTTTCTCCTCAGTCTCTCCCACAATTACATAAGACTTTATCCTTATAATAAATCTATAATTTGTAATTCTCATGGCAGATACATTTTCTCATTTAAACTCTATTGTTGCAATTATTTTATAAACAATAATGAATGTCTCAGAGTCTTACATGTTGGTTTGCAAGATTCTGTACAATATAAAATTAAGGCATTGTTCTATTTTTACATTTATCAGATTCCTTCAAAGTATGGTTATTCACAGTGTATGCTATTTATTTATGGAAACAATTGTGAAAATTTCCTTTCCATAAATCTAAGATGTAGTTTCAGCATACAATTATGTAATTTAATGAATCTTCTTCCAAGTGCAATATGGATTTGGAAACTTATCTTTGTAAAACAAATAATTAGTTATGGAAATTTTCACTTGATAATTAGAAAAGGAGTCAAAGTTCATTTTACAAAGGCTTAATAATTCTTTTTACTTTAGATAATTTAAACAAAAGAAAGTCTTTTAGTGTTAAGCCTAATTAATTTTTTCTCTTTTGCAGTATACATTTCTTCGTAATTTTTCAAGGTCGTAGTTAAAACACATTGAATAATGCCATTATCTCAACAGAAGACATAATACATGGTAGATTTACACTTAAAAGCAAAAGCTCTGTTTTCAGTAAGGTGAGATTCAGCTCATTTCTTTGTATTCCAATTCCCAGTTCTTTGCAGTTTCCTCTCCTATACAAGTATTCATTATCACAGGGAGGAAGTCTTGTCACATGCAGTGACAAATTGTTTCATTTATTTAAGATAGAGCCTTTGTATTTCACTCCATATGCTAATGCAACCACATCTTTAATGATTAGGAAAAGATAATATTCTTACCTATTAGGAGCAGAAATTTCTGTGTTCACAGGTTTATAAGCAAACCACATACTGAGTTGCCAGTCCTGCTGCCTGAACAACAGTCTCCTTTTAATCAGTAAATCATTATGCCAATAACAGCATCAACAACCTTAAAAGCTGTATGATATTTTGAGATTAGTTTCAAATCTTACTTTGCACATTCACAAAGATTATACCAGAGAAAAGCCCACCACTCAACTGACTCAGAGCCTGTAGTCCCAGCTACTTGGGAGGCTGAGGCAGGAGAATGGCATGAACCTGGGAGGCAGAGTTTGCAGTGAGCCAAGTTCACGCCACTGCACTCCAGCCTGGGCGACAGAGTGAGACTCCATCTGAAAAAAAAAAAAAAAAAAAAAAAAAAAAAGAGACTTTAAAGAGTCAAAGAGAAAGAGTCTCATCTTTTGTCTAAACCAAGACTCAAGCCAGTTGACTTATGAATTTGCCAAACTACGATTGTCAGTTCTTCTTCATCAGTTTGTTACTAGTGGAAGGTATTTGAGTTTCTGGTAGTGAATCCATCTGGGTCTGCAGAACCTCAATTCTTGCCTACTTCAGAAGAAAGAAGAAAGAATTCAACTGACGGGCATACGGCAGAGAAAGAGACTGAGGCCAAGTTTCAGAGCAGGAGTGGAAGTTTATTAAAAGGCTTTAGGGCAGGAAAGAAAGGAAAGTGCACTTGGGAAAGAGCCGAGTGGTCCACTTGAAGAGCAAGTGCTCTGTTTAACCTTAATCCTACAACTTTATAGGCTGGCCCACCTCCAGTGTCTTGCCTGCCTTCCCCATGATTCTTACCTTAGGATGGGCTCCCTGTATGTGCAGTGCACTCCTTGTCCTTGGGAAGTGAGCCTGAGCAGTGTGTTTAGGAAATCGTATGCATGCCCATCTGAGGCTTTCTTCCCTTTTCTGGTGGAGTGCCCCTGGAAGCTCATACTCCACATTCTGTCTCTTAATGCACATGCTTGGACTTACTTACCCAATACCTGAGATTTTATTGGAAGCCCTTCTTGCCTCTCCCTGATGCCTGCATTCAATTAACACTTTAATGTTAACAGCTGTGGATAAGCAGGAGCTTGTCTCTCCCTGGTGCCGGGTACCAAATATTATTAATTTCAGAGAGGCAATGTGACACTCCTTGAATCATCACCTGATTGCCTGACATGCATGGTGGGCGGGTGAGGACAGCCTTCTCCTGCCCTGATCATGCCTGTCCACTTGCAACAAGCTTAAACTTGTCAAATGGTTGCTTCTCAAATATCACAAATACAACCTATTAATATGGCAAAGCTAAGTTTACTGCTTACCCTGGTAAGGAAGAAAACCACCTAAGAGTGATTGAAGAGTGATCCATAAGGCAAAATGCAGAAAAGAATGGAAAAGAGCAAAAATGTTCATAATTAGTTTTGATGTATCTTAGTTTAGAAGTTACCTACTTCCGTCTAAATCACACTGTCATAAATATCACTTGAGATTTTTTTTAAAAATGAAACTATGGGAATAATGGCCTTCACATACCAAGATACTTGATAAAAAAAAGGTAAAGCCTTACTGAGGTGTCTTTTCACTTACCCTAAAGTATCTTCTTTCTATGACCTGGCAGCTCCTTTATTTAGCTTCTGGAGCTATCCATGCTGCCTTATGTCTGTTCCGAAATCCATACCAGATCTTAGTAGAAAAAGCTGAGGTGCCAATGTTATCTCTTCTTTATCAACTATAATAAGCATTCCTTTAGAGTGACAGCGGCTGAGGAGAATTCAGCAGTGAATGGATTCCTAATTTTCCTTCCGTACCTACCTCAAGAAGTCTCCTCCCCTAGGAAATATTGGATCCTTCACTTAAATTAGAGATCCCTCCTATGTTCTCTCATAACATTTATAATTATCCAGTATCAAATTTTTTATAACTGTGTGTGTTTTTCTTTATATGCATTATCAGTCTGTTACTTTTTTTTTTTTTTTTTTTTTTTTTTTTGAGACGGAGTCTCGCTCTGTCGCCCAGGCTGGGGTGCAGTGGCCGGATCTCGGCTCACTGCAAGCTCCGCCTCCCGGGTTTACGCCATTCTCCTGCCTCAGCCTCCGGAGTAGCTGGGACTACAGGCGCCCCCCACCTCGCCCAGCTAATTTTTTGTATTTTTAGTAGTTTCACAGTGTTAGCCAGGATGGTCTCGATCTCCTGACCTCGTGATCTGCCGGTCTGGGCCTCCCAAAGTGCTGGGATTACAGGCTTGAGCCACCGCACCCAGCCCTGTTAATTCTTAAGAGTAAAATATGCCTAAGAAGGCTTTATATCCACAATGTCAAGAAATGCTGCCTTAATGAATGAATGAAGAAATTCCTACTGAATTTGAAAGGGTTTGAAGTAGAAACCCTTTCCTGAGAAACCTGCTAATAAAAAATATCTCTAATATTTGAAAGGGGGGAGCTTATAGCCAAATGGTGCCAGATAATCTTAGACAATGTTATTCATACTAAAAAGACTATAAAAAGCATGATATTCAAATTGTTAAAAATAATTATAATAAAAATAATAATCACATGTTAAAATTTTATTTTTATTTAGAATCCACAGAAAAGATGGGAGTTGATGATTTGGGATGACAAATCCAAAGGGGAAAGGAATACTGAATTAAAAATGTTAAGTTAGGTATAACTGATGAACATTTTTTTATGGTAAAACCAAAGCCTTCTGGTGTATGTGTTCCCAACAGGTAAAAATTAAATCACAACTTATAATTTTTCTACAAATTAACCTCGAAAGTCAAATGACTGTAAAAGATGTGGACTTTTAATCAACTTTAACTCAAAACAAAGTTGCAATATCTCAGAGGACAAGAAAACTAGAAAGAAACCTAATATGAAAACCCTCTAGAACAAAGGTATACAAACCTCTGCTCTGTAAATCATTACTAGCCTGCTGAAAGGTAGGGAACTCATTCCTGAATGTAAATTACTTAATCTCTAAACATTCTATTTTGTTTGGCTGACATTTTCTTCCTAGAAAGACTTTGTCAATAAATGTTTATATCCTGATGCAAATTTCTTGTCTTGTTTGAAACTAAATTCATCACGTACCAGGAGACCAGAGGAAAGAGGGAGCAGTGTTTCTCAAGCATCTTTTGCCTACGCCATGTATGAGCATGCTATCATAAGTAGAATCAAACTAAAACCAAACTGCATCATAACCTTTCTTGTCCCTAAGAGCCACCTCAGATGCTTCAGGGAAATCCAGGATTCTACTGCAATGGGTTGACTGGTAGCTCTGAAAAAAATATGTTCTAATCCTCTAATGTAACCTGCAAATGTTACCTTACTTGGAAAAAGAGTCTTTGCAGATGCAGTAAAGCAAGAATCTTGAGATAAAAGTATCATCCTGGATTATCTCGGTAGGCCCTAAATCCGATGACAATTGTCCTTACAAAAGACCCACAGAAGAATAAACAGACACAGAAAAGAAATTGACATTAAGATTAAGGCAAAAATTGGAGTTTGGCCTTAGGACAAGCAAGCTAGCAACAACTAGAAGCTGGCAGAGGCAAGAAACAGATTGTGTCCTGGACTCCCTGTGGGGAGTACAATTCAGCTGGATTTTAGACTTCTGGAATCTAGAACTGTAAGAAAATAAACTTTATGTTTTCTTCAATCCACAAAGTGTGTGCTAATTTGATATGGTAGCCCCAGGGAACTAATGCAAGAATTCTTGTATATTTTGTGGAATCTAAAAATCTGTGCAAATCATCAACAGACCTCTTAATACTAGCCAAGATAGACACCTACCCACAGTAGTATAAACCTTAACTTTACTGATATAAGTGGTTTATTTCTTGGTGACATTAATTTGTGACTGCTACCCAAAGAACAACTCCATTATTACTGAATTCTCATACTGAATTCAAACACTAACAACTATCAGAATTGGCCACCTTGAAATTTGATAAATTAGGCTGAAATGCAAAGTTACATTTTTTTCATTGTACTTTAAGTTCTGGGATACATGTGCAGAATGTGCAGATTTGTTACATAGGTATACACGTGCCATGGTGGTTTGCTGCACTCATCAACCCATTATCTACATTAGGTATTTCTCCTAATGCTATCCCTCCCCTAGCCCCCAACCCCCGACAGGCCCTGGTGTGTGATGTTCCCTTCCCTGTGTCCATGTGTTCTCATTGTTCAGCTCCCACTTATGAGTGAGAACATGCAGCATTTGGTTTTCTGTTCCTGTTAGCCTGCTGAGAATGATGGTTTCCAGGTTCATCCATGTCCCTGCAAAGGACATGAACTCACCTTTTTTTTTTTTTTTTTTTTTTTTTTTGGCTGCATAGTATTCCATGATGTATATGTGCCACATTTTCTTTATCCAGTATATCATTGATGGGCATTTGGGTCAGTTCCAAGTCTTCAATATTGTGAATAGTGCTGCAATAAACATACATATGCATGTGTCTTTAAAGTAGAATGATTTGTAATCCTTTGAGTATTTACCCAGTAATGGGATTGCTTGGTAAAATGGTATTTCTGATTCTAGATCCTTGAGGAATTGCCACACTGTCATCCACAATGGTTGAACTAATTTACATTTCCACCAACAGCATAAAAGTGTTCCTATTTCTTCACATTCTCTCTAGTATCTGTTGTTTCCTGACTTTTCAATGATCGCCATTCTGACTGGTGTGAGATGGAATCTCATTGTGGTTTTGATTTGCATTTCTCTAATGACCAGTGATAATGAGCTTTTTCTCATATGTTTGTTGGCCAAATAAATGTCTTCTTTTGAGAAGTGTCTGTTCATATTCTTCACTCACTTTTTGAAGGGGTTCTTTTTTTCTTCTAAATTGGTTTAAGTTCCTTGTAGATTCTGGGTATTAGCCCTTTATCAGATGGAAACATTTTCTCTTATTCTGTAGGTTGCCTGTTCACTCTGATGATAGCTTTTTTTTTTTTTTTTTTTTTTTTTTTTTTTATGCAGAAGCTCTTTAGTTTTATTAGATCCCATTTGTCAATTTTGGCTTTTATTACCATTGCTTTTAGTGGTTTAGTCATGCAGTCTTTGCCCATGCCTATGTCCTAAGTAGTATTGCATAGATTTTCTTCTAGGGTTTTTATGGTTTTATGGCTTACATTTAAGTCTTTATTCTATCTCGAGTTAATTTTTGTATAAAGTGTAAGGAAAGGGTCCAGTTTCAATTTTCTGCTTA
Source organism: Macaca thibetana thibetana (assembly GCF_024542745.1). Taxonomy (NCBI): domain Eukaryota; kingdom Metazoa; phylum Chordata; class Mammalia; order Primates; family Cercopithecidae; genus Macaca; species Macaca thibetana. The sequence continues at coordinate 61,140,788 of NC_065584.1, forward strand.
TCACTAGCCAGTTTTCCCAACATTTGTTAAATAGGGAATCCTATCTCAATTGCATGTTTTCTTTTTCAGGTTTGTCAAAGAGCAGATGGTTGTAGATGTGTAGCATTATTTCTGAGGCCTCTGTTCTGTTCCATTGGCCTATATATTTGTTTTGGTACCAGTACCATGCTGTTTTGGTTACTGTAACCTTGTAGTATAGTTTGAAGTCAGGTAGCATGATGCCTCTGGCTTTCTTCTTTGTGCTTGGGTATATTCCCAGTAATGGGATTGGCTATACAGTCTCTTTTTTGGATCCAAATGAAATTTAAAGTAGTTTTTTTCCCCCACTAATTCTATGAAGAAAGTCAATGGTAGCTTGATGGGAATAGCATTGAATCTATAAATTACTTTGGGCAGTATGGCCACTTCCACAATATCAATTCTTCCTATCCGTAAGCATGGAATGCTTTGCCATTTGTTTGTGTCCTTTCTTATTTCCTTGAGCAGTGGTTTGTAGTTCTCCTTGAAGAAGTCCTTCACATCCCTAATAAGTTGTATTCCTAGCTATTTTATTTTCTTAGTAGCAATTGTGAATGGGAGTTTACTCATGATTTGGCTCTCTGTTTGTCTATTATTAGTGTATAGGAATGCTTGTGATTTCTCCACATTGATTTTGTATCCTGAGACTTTACTGAATTTGCTTATCAGCTTAAGGAGATTTTTGGGATGAGATGATGGGTTTTCTAAGTATACAATCATGTCATCTGCAAACAGAGACAATTTGACTTCCTCTTTTCCTGTCTGAATACCCATTATTATTTTCTCTTACCTGATTTTCCTGGCCAGAACTTCCAGTAGTATGTTGAATAGGACTGGTGAGAGAGCACATCCTTATCTTGTGACGGTTTTCAAAGGGAATGCTTCTCACTTTTGTCCATTCAGTATATTGCCTGTGGGTTTGTTATGGAACTAAAAACACAGCACTAGGACTTCATGAAGCATACCCAAGTATCAATAGCTGAATTAATCAATTGGAAGAAAGGATATCAGAGTTTGAAGATCAACTTAATGCATTGAGTTTGTTTGCTCTTGCTTCTCTAGTTCTTTTAATTGTGAGGTTAGGGTGTCAATTTTAGATCTTTCCTGCTTTCTCCTGTGGGCATTTAGTGCTATAAATTTCCCTGAAAACACTGCTTTTGCTGTGTCCCACAGATTCTGTTATGTTGTATCTTTGTTCTCATTGATTTCAAATAACTTATTTATTTTTGCCTTAATTCTGTTATTTACCCAGTAGTCAATCAGCAGCAGGTTGTACAGTTTTCATGTAGCTGTGCGGTTTTGACTGAGTTTCTTAATCCTGAGTTCTAATTTGATTACACTGTGGTCTGAGAAACTATTTGTTATAATTTCCATTATTTTGCATTTGCTGAGGAGTGTTTTACTTCCATTTATGTGGTCAGTCTTAGAATTCAAAGTGTGATGAGGTGCTGGGAAGAATGTGTATTCTGTTGATTTGGGGTGGAGAGCTTTGTAGATTTCTTTTAGGTCCACTTGGTCCAGAGCTGAGTTCAAGTCCTGAATATCCTTGTTTATTTTCTGTCTTGATGATCTGTCTAATATTGACAGTGGGGTGTTAAAAAGTCTCCCACTATTTTTGTGTGGGAGTCTAAGTTTCTTTGTAGGTCTCTAAGAACTTGGTTTATGAATCTGGGTGCTCCTGTAAAGGGTGCACATATATTTAGGATAGTTAGCTTTTCTGTTTGCATTGATCCCTTTACTACTATGTAATACCTTTGTTTGTCTTTTTGGATCTTTGCTGGTTTAAAGTCTGTTTTTTCAGAGACTAGGATTGCAACCCTTGCTTTTTTTTTTTTTTTTTTTTTTTTTTTTGCTTTTCATTTGCTTGGTAAATATTCCTCCATCCCTTTATGTTGAGCCTATATGTATCTTTGCACATGAGATGTGTCTCTTGAATACAGCACACCGATGGGTCTTGACTATCCAATTTACCAATCTGTGTCTTCTAGCTGGGACTTTTAGCACATTTACATTTAAGGTTAATATTGTTATGTGTGAATTGGATCCTGTCACTATGATGCTAGCTGCTTATTCTGCCCATTATTTGATGCAGTTTCTTCATGGTGTTGATGGTCTTTACAATTTGGTATGTTTTTGCAGTGGCTGGTACCCATTTTTCCTTTCCATATTTAGTGCTTCCTTCAGGAGGTCTTGTAAGGTAGGTCTGGTGGTAACAAAATCTCTCAGTATTTGCTTGTCTGTAAAGGTTTTATTTCTCCATTGCTTATGAAGCTTGGTTGGCTGGATATGAAATTCTGGGTTGAAAATCATTTTCTTTAAGAGAGTTGAATATTGGCTCCCACTATCTTCTGGCTTGCAAGGTTTCTGCAGACAGATCCACTGCTTCCCTTTGTGGGTAACCCGATGTTTCTCTCTGGTTGTCTTTAACATTTTTTTTTTTTTTTCATTTCAACCTTGGTGAATCTGATGATTATGTTTCTTGGGTTGCTTTTCTCAAGGAGTATCTTTGTGATGTTCTCCGTATTTCCTGAATTTGAATGTTGGCCTATCTTACTAGGTTGGGGAAGTTCTCCAGGATAATATACTGAAGAGTGTTTTCCAACTTGGTTCCATTCTCCCCGTCACTTTCAGGTACACCAATCAAACATAGGTTTGGTCTTTTCATATAGTCCCATATTTCTTGGAGGCTTGGTTCGTTCCTTTTCATTCTTTTTTTCTCTAATCTTATCTTCCTGCTTTATTTTATGAAGTTGATCTTCAATCTGTGATATCCTTTCTTCTGCTTGATCGATTCGGCTACTGATACTTGTGAATGCTTCATGAAGTTCTCATGCTGTGTTTTTCAGCTTCATACAGGCATTTATATTCTTCTCTAAACTGGTTATTCTAGTGAGCAATTCCTCTAACCTTTTTTCAAGGTCCTTAGCTTCCTTGCTTTGGGTTAGAACATGCTCCTTTAGCTTGGAGTAGTTTGTTACTACTCACCTTCTGAAGCCTACTTTGGTCAATTTTTCAAACTCATTCTCCATCCAATTTTGTTCCTTTGCTGGCGAGGAGTTGTGATTTTTTGGAGAAGAGACATTCTGGTTTTTGACATTTTTAGCCTTTTTGCACTAGTTTTTCCTCATCTTTGTGGATTTATCTACCTTTGGTCTTTGATGTTGGTGACCTTCGGATGGGGTTTTTGTGTGGATATCCTTTTCGTTGATGTTGATGTTATTCCTTTCTGTTAACTTTCCTTCTAACAGTCAATCCCCTCTGCTGCATATCTGCTGGAGTTTACTGGAGGTCCACTCCACACCCTGTTTGCCTGGGTATCACCCAAGCAATTAAAGATTGCTGCTTGTTCTTTGCTCTGGAAGCTTTGTCATAGAGGGGCATCCGCCAGATGCCAGTCAGAGCTCTCCTGTATGAGGTGTCTGTCGACCCTTGCTGGGAGGTGTTTCCCTGTCAGGAGGCATGGGAGTCAGGGACCCACTTGAGGAGGCAGTCTGTCCCCTAGCAGAGCTTGAGTGCTGTCCTGGGAGATCTGCTGCTGTCTTCAGAGCTGGCAGGCAGGAATGTTTAAGTCTGTTGAATCTGTGCCCACAGCTGCCCCTTTCCCCAGGTGATCTATCCCAGGGAGATGGGAGTTTTATCTATAAGCTCCTGACTGGGGCTGCTGCCTTTCTTTCATAGATGCCCTACCCAGAGAGGGGGAATCTAGAGAGGCAGTCTGGCTACAGTGGCTTTGGTGAGCTGTGATGGGCTCTGCCCAGTTCCAACTTCCCTGTGGTTTTGTTTACACTGTGAGGGCAAAACCACCTACTGAAGCCTCAGTAATGGTGGACTCCCCTCCTCCTACCAAGCTCAAGCATCCCAGGTCGACTTCAGACTGCTGTGCTGGCAGCAAGAATTTCAAGCCAGTGGATCTTAGCTTGCTGGGTGCCATGGGGGTGGGATCCATTGAGCTAGACCACTTGTCTCCCTGGCTTCAGCCCCCTTTCCAGGGGAGTAAATGGTTCTGTCTCAATGGCTTTCCAGGCGCCACTGGGGAATGAAAAAAACAACTTCTGCAGCTAGCTTGGTGACTGCCCAAATGGCCACTCAGTTTTGTGCTTGAAACCCAGGGTCCTGGTCATGTAGGTACCCGAGGGAATCTCCTGGTCTGAGGGTTGCGAAAACCGTGGGAAAGCATAGTGTCTGGGCTGCAGTGCATGATTTCTCATGGCACAGTCTGTCACGGCACAGTCTGTCACGGGTTCTCTTGGCTAGGGGAGGGAGTTCCCAGACCCCTTGCACTTCCCGGGTGAGATGGTGCCCCACCGTGCTTCTGCTCGCCCTCCGTGGGCCACATACACACTCTAACCAGTCCCAGTGAGATGAACCAGGTACCTCAGTTGCAAATGCAGAAATCACCCGCCTTCTGCCTTGATATTGCTGGAAGCTGCAAACTGGAGCTGCTCCTCTTCAGCCATCTTGCCAGCCCCCTCCTGAAATAGTAGTTTCGTAAAATGCTACATTAATTACTTTTAGTCAGTGACTAGCAACTTTATACTTTCTATTTGTTTTGCTTCTTGTTTGCTTTTTTAATACTAGCTTCTATTTATTTTGCTTTGCCATTGCTTTCCTGTCCTCAGTTGAATTAGTCAAATTATTTCAGTCTTCCTTTCATTTGTCTTTGATTGCTTAAAATTTTTATTTCTACTATTTTATTTGTTACTCTTAACATATTTATGTGTGTGCTTGTTTCTAAAAGGCCTACACTAAATCCTTAATCCTGCCATTCTTTTTTTTTTTTTGATACAGGGTTTCACTCTCACCCAGGCTGGTGTGCAGTGGCATGATCACTGTTCTGTGTAGCTTTACACCCTCAGGCTGAATTCATCCTCCTACCTCAGCCTCCTGGGTATCTGGGACCACAGGTGTGTGCCACCATGCTTAGCTAATTTTTTTTTTTTTTTTTTGTAGAGATGATGTTTTGCCATGTTTCCCAGGCTGGTCCATTCTTATTAAAGAGAGCCAGAACCCAGCATCTTAAGACTCATTCTGATTACTTTTCTCTGATATATTATTTAGAAATTTAGTCTCATTTTGTTTTTTTATGTTTCAAATTAATCATAATTACTTCTGTTTTTTTTTTACAGAGAGTCAATGTCCCTTTAACTACACCTAGATATTTGGCAAGTTTCCCCCACTATTCCTGAAATTTCAGTCCTACTTCCTAGGTATTTCCTTCTTTGTGAAGTACAGCATTTCAAAATTCCCTCAGTGAAAGTAACTAGGTGATAAACTCTCTTAAGTTTCTGTTGTCTGTAAAATTATTTAGCTTTTATTTTTGAATGATAGCTTAGTTCTATTTAAAATTCAAGGTTTATAGATTTTTTTCTTGTATTGAAAAGATTCTAAGATAAAAGTTGAAATTATTTTTTAAAAGACTCTATTCCAGTGTCTTACATTTTTTCTCTTTTTTCAAGACAGTTGCTGTGTCGCCCAGGCTGGAGTGCCCTGGTACGATTTTGGATCATTGAACCCTGGACCTCCCGGGCTCAACCGATCCTCCCACCTCAGCCCTCCAGGTCGCTTAGACTATAGGTATTACTCATCATGCTTAGCTATTACTTTAATTTTTTGTAGAGATGAGGTCTCACTATATTGCCCAGGCTTGTCTCCAACTCCTGGGTTTAAGTGATCCTCCTAGTCCTCCCAAAGAGCTGGGATTGCAGGTACGAGCCACCACACCTGGCCTACTTTTTTCTTTATTCTGACTGTTGAGAATTCTAATCGTTATGCCTTTGTTGATAAACTATCTTTCCCTTGACAGCTTTTAAGAGTCTCTTCTTGTCTTAAGTATTCAGTATTTGGCCACAAAATATCAAGATATGTATTATTATTATTCATTCTACTGTAAATCATTTTTTCATCAGTTCTTAAAATCTCTTAACCGGCCGGGCGCGGTGGCTCAAGCCTGTAATCCCAGCACTTTGGGAGGCCGAGACGGGCGGATCACGAGGTCAGGAGATCGAGACCATCCTGGCTAACACAATGAAACCCCGTCTCCACTAAAAATACAAAAAAATTAGCCGGGCGTGGTGGCGGCGCCTGTAGTCCCAGCTACTGGGGAGGCTGAGGCAGGAGAATGGCGGGAACCCGGGAGGCGGAGCTTGCAGTGAGCTGAGATTGCGCCACTGCACTCCAGCCTGGGCGACAGAGCGAGACTCCGCCTCAAAAAAAAAAAAAAAAAAAAAATCTCTTAACCATTATCTCTTCAAATATTAACTATTTCCAGCTTTATCTACTTTCTCCATCTTGAAATATATTTAGGTACAAGTTAAATCTTATTTCATTCTCCATGTATTTTCAACTCTTATGTTTATTTCTTGTCTCTATGCCTCTATGTGGTAAGTTTGCTTAACTTATTTAAGACTGTCTTCCAGTTAGTTTCTGCACAACTTTTCAAATCTGTCTCATCTGTAATGTAACTCATCAACCAAGTTTTGATTTTTATTAATTAAACATTTATTTTTAAGTGTTGTCTTTTTTTTTAAAGTCCTACTTTTATTATATCTTTTTCTATTTTTAAACTTCTTAAATACCTTCTGTTAAATTTCAAGGATAATTGTTTGGGTCTTCACTCCTTCAATTCCATTATGTGAATTACTTGTAAGTCTAATTTTAACATTTGTTGTTTAATCTGAATTGTGGCAAAACAGCAAAATTATCACAAAACATTTGGTGTTGAATTGCATATAGAGACTTAATTTGACCCTAGCACAGAATAATTTACTTTTAAGATAAAATTTCAATAATGTGAGAAGAAATCAACATAAAATTAATTAATGTGGTATCATGTTTTCAGAGCAAAACAAAATGAAAACCAAAGTAATCTCAATAGAGAATATTGCTTGAATAACCGGTTGTATATCCGTGCAATATGGACACATATATGTATGTATGTATGTATCTGTTTATATATACACATGTACAAACATACACATACATATACACACATATTCATTCTACTGCATGTATCTGCTTATTTTAAAAAAATAAAGACAGAGGACACAAGAAGCATGAATTATAATGTAATGGAATTCAATGATTATTTATGGGAGAAATATTTGACCACAATTTTTCTCCTTTGCTATTTGTATAATCACTAGTATGTAAAGAACTAACATGTGTGGTATAAAATTCTTCATGTTTCTCAATAAAACAGGGATTTTTAGAAAAATTTCATGCAGAGATAATCAAAAGGAAGATCACATGCACTCATCTATATTGAAGTAATCTCTTTAATTATATATACAGCTCTAGTGCATAATTTTATGTAAACACTGTATAATCTCTTTTAGTTCTTCACATATTTGACTAATTTGCATAACTGAGTTTGTCTGCCACTGTCTGATTTTCTGTAAGACTGATTCACTCTCTGTTCTAGTTTAACCCTAGAAAATGCCCAATTATTAATAGGAGTAAGAAATATGTGTTTACTGTAACTTCATAAACATCACATATAAAAAGTAATTAAAATTGTCATCTTTTCAATAGGAACATCTTTCATTATTTTTCCCCAATGAATGTAGAGCACAATTAATGACACGCATAAATATAAAATAAACTTCTGGGCCTTAAGGCCTTCAGAAAGTTTCTGATTCCAGTAATAATCAAGAAAACATTGCATATTGGTATAAAGAAACACATATGATGATTGACACAATGTTTTCCAAGACAGCAGTAGAAAATTCAAAGAAGCATTTCTCTTGAGCATCTATTAATAAACTTAAAAATAGTGCCGAAAAGACTATATTGCATTGTGTCCTTTTACATTTCCTTTACCATTAGAAAGTAAAGGATCGATGAGAAGACCCACTGAATACCATGGCCTAAGTTGTTAGAAATCCTCTCTTTCAATGATTATTTCCTTCTCCCCAATATTTAGCTTCCATCTATCTTCTCACTGTTAGAAAGGCAGCCTACATATGTTTTCAACACCTTTCCTCTATCTTTCAGCTCACTGTAAGTTGAGTCCTCTAATACTATACTGAAAAAATGCCCCCAACATTTACAGATGGCTTATGATTGAATATGATCTGGTTTCAGAAAAAACAAATGGAGAGTACATGTGTTCCAGTTACTATTGCTGGGTAAAAGTAGACATTCACAAAAGAGAAATTTTTGTTTTGTGGATGCTCACTGCAAAACCCATAATTTTTCATTTCCCTCTAAATTATCATTAGGAATTAAAAGCAATACGTTTTCTATCCTTATGTTCATCAATAATGAGAACAGTAAAAAATACCTTAGCTGCTTGCTTCGGGAAATACGTGTACCAGAAAAACAGAACTAAGAACCAACTAAACTGGCTCACGTATCAAGCCTAACAGCTTGCTTTTTCTGACTGTTCTGATGAACAGCTTTCTCATCAAGACATACTTTGAGACCCTTACTTTAATGTTACCACCAATTCAAAGCTTTCATGTCATAAACTCTGACAGCTCCCTACACATCTACAGCTCTGAAACCAGGGTCAAATACATAATTTGCAGAGCTCAGTGTAAAATGAAATTTGGGGCCCCTTCTTCCAAAAGTGAGGACAAGATGACATTAAAATTACTAAATACAACATTTTTCTATTTCTTTCATGGTCTATCTTTTGACATGCCACGGTATTTTTTATTTGCTATTTAATAATGCTTTTCATTAAAACATTAAACTTTTAAGTCATTAGCATGATTCTTTCCATTCACTTTTACATTGTGAAATGCCAGTTTTAAAGACATTTAACGGTTATGCGGAATCACCAAAATGCACAATTTATATTTTGCAGCTCAAACATTCATCTGTACATTGTTCTTACCAGAATAGTAAAAATACTGCACAAAACTAACCATTTTTATTTCACTTTTCATGAGCAAACCTTCTACCAATACTCTCTACCTTTAGCTTACTGATGAGTAAGGAAAACTGAAAAAATCAAAAGGAACTATGTACTGCCCTCTCTTTCCCTCTTAGCATAAGAGGTTGGTTGATACTTAGAAATAATAGGAGGAAGAATGAATATGGATTTATTTGATGGATATATAGATGTGATGGGCCTATAGATATAACTGTATATATGGAACCTATGTGGATATAGAGAGACATATATGGATATAGGTTTCTTTCACTGTTTGTGTTTTTTGAAACACAGTTTCCTTCTTCTGCATTTTAAACAAGTTCTGGTTGAGGAAAAGTGTTGCCTATTGAAGCTGTCAATATCCCTGCTTACCCAGTTGTAGGCCTAACACAATATGTGCTTGCTTTGTCTTGCTTTTTTGCAGAACTCCAGGCATTGTGGATTCACAGGTAATTGAATCATGGGGGCTGGTCTTTCCCATGCTGTTCTGATGATCATAAATAAATAAGTCTCATGAGATCTGATGGGGTTATCAGGGATCTCTGCTTTTGCTTCTTCCTCATTTTTCTCTTTCCACCACCATGTAAAAAGTGGCTTTTGCCTCCTGCTATGATTCTGAGGCCTCCCCAGCCATGTGGAACTATAAGTCCAATTAAACCTCTTTTTGTTCCCAGTTTCGGGTATGTCTTTATCAGCAGTGTGAAAACAAACTAATACAGTAAATTGGTACCAGAAGAGTGGGGCGTTGCTGAAAAGATATCCGAAAATGTAGAAGCGACTTTGGAACTGGTTAACAGGCAGAGGTTGGAACAGTTTGGAGGGCTCAGAAGACAGGAAAATGTGGGAAAGTTTGGAACCTCCGAGGGACTTATTGAATCGCTTTGACAAAAATGCTGATAGTGATATGAACTAGTCTCAGATGGAGATGAGAAGCTTGTTGGGAACTGGAGCAAAGGTGACTCTTGTTACGTTTTAGCAAAGAGACTAGCAGCATTTTGCCCCTGCCCTAGAGATTTTTGGAACTTTGAGCTTGAGAGAGATGATTTACAGTATTTGGTGGATGAAATTTCTAAGCAGCAAAGCATTCAAAAGTTGAATTGGGTGCTGTTAAAAGCATTCCATTTTAAAAGGAAAACAGAGCATAAAAATTCAGAAAATGTGCAGCCTGACCATGCAGCAGAAAAGAAACCCCTCACCTTTTTTTTGAGGCGAAATTCAAGCTGGCTGCAGAAATTTGCATAAGTAGCAAGGAACCTAATGTTAATTCCCAAAACAATGGGGAAATGTTTCCACATCATGGCAGAGACCTTCACAGCAGCCCCTCCCATCACAGGCCCAGAAGTCCAGCAGAAAAAAGTGGTCTTGTAGGGCAGGCCCAGGGTTCCTGTGTTGTGTGCAGCCTAGGGATTTGGTGCCCTGTGTCCCAGCTGCTCCAGCCATGGCTGAAAAGGGCCAAGGTGCAGCTTGGGCTGTGGCTTCGGAGGGTGGAAGCCCCAAGCCTTGGCAGCTTCAGGTGGTGTTTGTGGGAGGAACAATACAGTTGGCTCCCGGAACTGAAGCCAGGACAAACCGGTTAGGAAAATCCCTGCCAGAGGTCATAAACATGTCAGAAGAGTAACTGAAATAGCTCGGATGGCGGGAGATGGCGGGAACCAATCAAGAACAGCCAACTCGCACTGTTCAAATATCAACCAATCCCAAGCTTGCGTCGTTCAAAAAGACCCCTATGACTCTGTACTTGTTTACTGCTGACTATAAAAGATAGTTCCTAACCCTCCTCAGGGCTCTCGCTCCACACTCGGTCGGGGGTCCAGGTTCGAACCTGCAATAAAGATCCTTGCCGCTTGGCTTTGACTGCAGTCTCTGGTGGACTTCTTTGGGGAATAAACGGACTGGGTACAACATCTGGGGGCTCGTCTGGGATTCCCCCAAGCCCACCAGACCACGGGTCAATGGATCATCGCTGCTCAGTAAGTAAGCCGGCTATGTCTTTGTCTGTCTGTATCCCGCGGGCACTGTACTAAGGGTGGCAGAGTCCTGGCGGATGCGCTATAGGGCAGCCACCTAGGGGGCCAGTAGGAGACGTCCTCTGGCGCCCATCTGGGGCCTCTGTATCCAGTTGGCCCGTCTGCCTCTGATCGGGGACTAACAACCCGAGACGCGCTTGCGATCTGTTACTCAGTGTTATTTGGTTGCTAATCACTGTCACTTTACAGGAGTCACTGGACGAAAGCACAGCGGAATTTGTTTCTGTCTCCGACCAATCTCTCAACCCTCTATCTTTGTTTCTCTTAGTTCCAGAAACCCCAAGGATGGGTGGCGCCCAAAGCACGCCGCTCTCCCTCCTCGTAAATAATTTTAAAGACATGAAGGCCAGGGGCCACGACCTCGGTGTAGAACTTAGGAAAGGAAAGTTGGTGACCTTCTGCTGCTCAGAATGGCCCACCTTCGGTGTAGGGTGGCCCCCAGAGGGTACTTTTTGTCTCCCTATTATAGCTAAAGTAAAGGCAAAAGTCTTCCTGCCAGGACGCTCGGGACATCCTGACCAAATTCCTTACATCTTAGTGTGGCAGGATCTTGTAGAAAATCCCCCGCCTTGGCTAGTTCCCTTTGTGCAGACACGTGAGCCTTGTAAGGCATTGGTCACGTGGCCCACAGAGCACTCGCAGAAGCCAAAGGTTCCTTCTGCACCACCGGCCCCGTGCTACCCGATAGCCAAGACCCCTTGTCACTAGAACCCCCAGAACCCCTGCCTTACCCACACCCCAGTCCTCGCCTCCAAGTCCCGCTGGCTGCCCCCCCAAGGGAACACGAAAATCGAGAAGCAGCAGCAGCGCCGCCGGAAATGGAAAACGAAAGCGGCCTCGGGGGACCGGCGGGATGAACGCGCGGACATGTCCAACGTGAGACAACCTTGCGGCCCCCTGATTCCACTGTAGCACTACCCCTTAGAGAAATAGGACCCCCGATGATACTGGGCTTCCCCGACTCCAGTATTGGCCTTTTTCTACCAGTGATTTGTACAATTGGAAATCTCAAAATGCCAGGTTCTCGGATAATCCAAAAGATTTAATATCTCTGTTGGACAGTGTTATGTTTACCCACCAGCCCACTTGGGATGATTGTCAGCAGCTCCTCCGTTTACCACGGAGGAACGGGAAAGAATACAGGTCGAGGCCAGAAAATTAGTTCCTGGTGATGACGGCCAGCCAACCGCTAATCCTGATCTTGTTAAGGCCGCCTTCCCCCTGACCAGACCGCGATGGGACTACAACACGGCAGAAGGTAGGGGACGGCTGCTCATTTATCGCCAGACTCTAATGGCAGGTCTCCGGGCAGCGGCCCGCAAGCCCACAAATCTAGCTAAAGTGTACTCAGTATTGCAGGGGAAGACAGAAAGCCCCACCGAATATTTAGAAAGACTAATGGAAGCCTTTAGGCAGTTCACCCCTATGGACCCCGAGGCACCCGAGAACCAGGCAGCAGTAGTGATGTCTTTTGTGAACCAGGCAGCACCAGATATTAAGAGGAAGCTACAAAAGCTAGAAGATTTAGAAGGAAAACAGGTCCAGGACCTCCTCCGCATTGCCAATAAAGTGTACAACAACCGAGAAGCCCCAGAAGAAAGGCAGATAAAGGCAACTAAAGAGATGACTAAGATCCTAGTGGCCGCCCTCCCTCAGGCAGGAAATAACTCGAAAAAACAGACACGTGGCCCCAAACAGAAACTAGAAAAAGATCAGTGTGCTTACTGTAAGGAACATGGTCACTGGATCAAAGACTGCCCAAAGAAAAAGAGACAGCCAGACTCCAGGTTGCAAAAGCCTACCCCCATACTAGTTACCCAGGACTCTGACTAGGGGAGACGGGGTTCAGAACCCCTCCCTGAACCTAGGGTAACTCTGCAAGTGGAGGGGTCCCCGGTCCAATTTTTAGTTGACACCGGGGCGCAGCATTCAGTCCTGACCAAACCTTATGGAAAACTATCTAAGAATTCATCATGGGTACAGGGAGCCACAGGAGTAAAGAAGTGCCCCTGGACAACCCAGAGGACTGTGAATTTAGGGGCAGGCAAGGTGTCACACTCCTTCTTGGTCATCCCTGAGAGCCCCTGCCCCTTGCTGGGGGGAGATCTATTGACAAAAATGGGGGCCCAAATCCACTTTCAGCCAGGAGGCCCCAAAGTAACGGACTACCAAGACAGACCTATATCCATCCTCACTGTTACTCTAGAGGATGAATATAGGCTCCATCAGGATCCGGTATCCCCCGACCAAGAAGTCTGTTCCTGGCTCCAGCGTTACCCGGAGGTTTGGGCAGAAACTGGGGGCCTAGGACTAGCAAAACACCGTCCTGCCATACTGGTTGAAGTTAAGCCTGGGGCAGACCCAGTGCGGATCCGACAGTATCAGATGCCCCTAGAGGCAAAGGAAGGAATAACGCCCCACATCCGCGGGCTCCTAGACCAGGGAGTTCTGCGTGTCTGCCACTCACCATGGAACACCCCCTTGTTACCCGTCCGAAAACCTAATAGCAGGGACTACAGACCAGTACAAGATTTAAGAGAAGTCAATAAGAGGACCATTGACATACATTCTACTGTACCTAACCCATACACTCTCTTGAGCAGCTTAAACCGAGAAAAGCAATGGTACACTGTCCTTGATCTCAAAGATGCATTTTTCAGCTTACCCCTGGCTCCTAAGAGTCAGGAAATCTTTGCATTCGAATGGACGGACCCTGAAAGGGGTATAAACGGCCAGCTAACATGGACTAGACTGCCTCAAGGATTCAAGAACTCGCCGACTCTGTTCGACGAAGCCCTTCATGGAGACCTGGGTGAGTACAGGCGACAACACTCGGAAATAACTCTTTTGCAGTATGTTGATGATCTCTTAATAGCCGCCGAGTCCCCGGAAGCCTGTGTGTGGGGAACCGAGAGCCTTCTGGAAACCCTAGGGAAGCTTGGCTACCGAGCCTCGGCGACAAAGGCCCAGATCTGCAAGTCGGAGGTAACCTATCTGGGGTACATGCTAAAGGGGGGGCAACGTTGGCTAACCAGTGCCCGGAAAGAAACAGTCCTATGCATCCCTAGACCCCAGTCAACAAGACAAGTAAGAGAATTCCTGGGGTCGGCAGGATTCTGTAGACTATGGATACCCGGGTTTGCACAGCTGGCCAAGCCCCTGTACCAAGCTACAAAACAGCAGCAGCCTTTTAATTGGATGGAGGAGGCTGAGCTAGCCTTCCAACAGATCAAAACTGCCTTGCTATCAGCCCCCACGCTGGGGCTCCCTGATATAACCAAGCCCTTCCACTTATACATGGATGAGAGTAAGGGTGTGGCTAAAGCGGTATTGACTCAGCATTTAGGCCCTTGGCGGAGGCCAGTCGCTTATTTGTCAAAAAAGTTAGACTCAGTAGCCGCAGGATGGCCCCCCTGCCTCCGAATCATTGCAGCAACTGCCCTGATGGTGCAGGATGCAGACAAACTCGTCATGGGGCAAGAGCTACGGGTCACCACACCCCATGCCATTGAAGGGGTTCTCAGGCAGCCGCCCGACTGTTGGATCAGCAATGCACGGCTCACCCATTACCAAGGGCTGCTGCTGAATCCCCTCAGGATTCTTGCCTCTGACAACCTTGAACCCGGCGTCCCTGCTACCAACCCCAGACCTAGACGCCCCCCTCCATGACTGCTCAGAAATCTTAGCCTAGGTGCACGGAGTCAGAGAGGATCTGCAGGACCTCCCTCTGCCAGACGCGGACCTTGTTTGGTTCACTGATGGAAGCAGTTTCGTTCACCACGGACAAAGATATGCAGGAGCCGCAGTAACCTCAGAGACCGAGGTAATCTGGGCGGAACCACTGCCCCCCGGGACATCAGCCCAAAGAGCCGAACTCATAGCACTCACCCAGGCTCTTACTTTCACAAGCTGACAGTTTATACTGACAGCCGGTATGCTTTTGCAACTGCACACATACACGGGGCCATCTACAGGGAGCAGGGGCTGCTTACAGCAGAAGGAAAGGACATTAAAAACAAGGAAGAAATCCTTGACCTGCTAGCGGCACTGTGGAAGCCAAAGAAACTAGCTATTGTACATTGCCCAGGACACCAGAAACCAGCCACCCTAGTCACCAGGGGCAATAACTTAGCGGATTCCACTGCCAGAGACGTAGCAAAAGCTTTAAACCGGCTCCTTGCACTACAACTCCCGACTCGGGGCCCAGGGACCTACCTTATAACCCTGAATACTCAGAAGAAGACCTACAGTGGATAGACAAACTCTCACTAAAACGTATTCAAAATGGATGGTGGACAGACACACATGACAACCTCATCCTGCCCGAGGAGCTAGGACAACAGGTACTGGAACGCATCCACCGATCCAGGCACCTAGGGGCCCAAAGAATGTTAGACTTAATCAGACACACCAAGCTTAAAATCAGACATGTGACTGAGAAGGCCAGTAATATAGCTGCAAACTGTAAAATCTGTCTGCTCAACAATGCCCGTAGTCAGTTCCAAGCAGTCGGGGCAAGGTCGAGGGGAACCAGGCCTGGAGTCTACTGGGAAGTAGACTTCACTGAAGTTAAGCCAGGTAAATATGGCTACAGATACTTACTGGTCTTTATAGATACCTTTTCAGGTTGGACTGAGGCATTCCCAACTAAACGAGAAACTGCACAAGTTGTCGCTAAAAAAATTTTGGAAGAAATTCTCCCCAGGTATGGCTTTCCAGCTCAGATAGGGTCTGACAATGGACCAGCGTTTGTCGCTAAGGTATTTCAGAGCTTGGCTTCCACCCTTGGGGCTGATTGGAAATTGCATTGTGCTTACCGACCCCAAAGTTCAGGACAGGTAGAAAGGATGAATCGGACTCTGAAAGAGACCTTGACTAAATTGACCATGGAGACTGGTGCTAATTGGGTAATCCTACTCCCCTACGCTCTGTTTAGGGCCCGTAATACCCCCTATAGATTAAAACTTACCCCATATGAGATTATGTTTGGCCATGCCCCGCCTATAGTTCCCAGTTTAAAAGATAACTTGCTAAAGCTGGGATCTGAAAGTGTCTCTGAGCTTTTGTTTTCCCTGCAAGCTTTACAGAAGGTTCAGGAGGAAGTGTGGCCTAGGCTGCGAGAATTGTAGGAGTCCAGACCCTCACCGGTGCCTCATCCTTATCAGCCAGGAGACTGGGTCCTGGTCAAGCGACACCGACAAGAGAACCTAGAGCCACGGTGGAAAGGACCATTCCAGGTGATCCTGACCACCCCCACCGCTCTCAAGGTAGAAGGCGTCGCGCCCTGGATCCACCACTCCCAGGTCAAGCTGATAGACCCGACTGCAGACCTCCTCGGACAGAACTCGGGGGCACCGCAAGACTTAGAAGCGCCAGAGGATCTAGGCGCCTGGACCATAGATCGATCTAAAGACAATCCCCTAAAACTGGCATTGCATCAGCGCCGTAGCCCACTGTAACTATGTTAATTCTCTTTATGACCTTGTACTTACCCTCCTTGCTACTCCTGCTCACTGCAAATGTTGCCGTGAACCCTTTTATCTGGCGGTTCTGGCTCTATGAGAACCAGACCCATCCGGGAGAAATTCCCCGGGCAGGAAAACTGCTGGCCAGCGCGGACTGCCCCCCCCCTCAGGGTGCAATGCCGCCATTCAACTGAACTTTACAGGGTTTCAGATTGCTCAGCCAGCATTGCCCACCGTATGTTTTGAGTTTGATCAGACCCAATATAATTGCCAGAAGTATTGGAAGTGGATGAGTGCAGGATGCCCCTATAGCTATTGCAAAACCCACTCAGTCAGGCAATGGACGGAAGCCGGGTGGAATTTCTACCAAAGGGCGGGCACCTACACCTGGATAGTTAAAGACCCTTGGGACTCTCGGTGGACAACCCCCCAACATGGAGGGGTGTACTATTCTTCAACCAGTACCTGGCCCAGTAGCCACTTGTATCTGTGGTGTAGCCTAGTCCAAGTTCAGTCCCTAGTCCATGGAAACATCCACCAACAGGAAGAAAAACTGTCACAGGAGCTACGCCCCTTTTCATGGTTAGCCCTAATGAGGGAGGGGTTAGCTATTGCCAATCTTACAGGCCTAAGTGATCTGTCCTCTTGCTTTATGTGTGCAGCCCTAGGGCGACCGCCATTAACTGCCGTACCACTGTCTGGCCCGCCTAGTAATCAAATAGTAGGCCCTCAGAACTTACACCTGTCTCTAATGTCCTCTTATATCGTAATCCCAGCCAAGAAAAGTTTCCCTATTGCTATTCAACTAGCAATTCTAGCCTTTGTAATCACACCGCCATTTTTCCTAGCGCCCCGCTACATGCTCCACCTGGCATATTCTTCTGGTGCAATGGTACCCTGTTTAAAAACTTATCTGTGCAGCCTCAAGATGGTGGACGGATATGTCTCCCCGTCACCCTGGTCCCTAGGCTAACTCTATTGACCCCTGCCGAATTCCTCGGCTGGACAGGCACAACCTCCGAAGAAACCCTTAGATATGAGCGAGCAGTATTTCTCCCCCTCGTCGCTGGGATTTCTCTCACCACATCCCTCATAGCAGCCGGGTTGGCAGGAGGGGCTTTAGGCCATACAGTAGTAGAAAGCAGCAAGCTGTTCCAGCAGTTTTCCATGGCAATGGAAGCATCAGCTGAATCTCTCGCATCCCTCCAGAGACAGCTCACTTCTCTAGCTCAGGTAACTCTACAAAATAGGAGGGCCTTAGACCTACTCACTGCAGAAAAAGGAGGTACGTGCATGTTCCTTAAAGAGGAATGTTGTTTTTACATAAATGAATCTGGGCTAGTAGAAAGCCGGGTCCAGCAGCTACACAAACTAAGTCTAGAAATGAAGAAACAACAGTTTGCCTCAGCCGCCAATAGCTGGTGGAACTCCTCCATGCTTTCCCTCCTGGCCCCCTTCATCGGGCCACTCGTAACCCTCCTACTCTTATTAACCATAGGGCCTTGTATTGTTAACAAAATATTAACATTTGTCAGAGAAAGGTTTGACACTATTCAGCTTATGGTCCTCCGCACTCAGTACCAACCCCTTGACCTCCACGGTACAGAAGAAATAGAAATGACCTCCTAGGAATCCAAGATTGGACTCCTCAGTTTCCTGTGAGAGGGGGAAATGTGGGAGGAACAATACAGTTGGCTCCCGGAACTGAAGCCGGGACAAACTGGTTAGGAAAATCCCTGCCAGAGGTCATAAACATGTCAGAAGAGTAACTGAAATAGCTCGGATGGCGGGAGATGGTGGGAACCAATCAAGAACAGCCAACTCGCACTGTTCAAATATCAACCAATCCCAAGCTTGCGTCATTCAAAAAGACCCCTATGACTGTACTTGTTTACTGCTGACTATAAAAGATAGTTCCTAACCCTCCTCAGGGCTCTCGCTCCACACTCGGTCGGGGGTCCAGGTTCGAACCTGCAATAAAGATCCTTGCCGCTTGGCTTTGACTGCAGTCTCTGGTGGACTTCTTTGGGGAATAAACGGACTGGGTACAACAGTGTTGAGCCTATGGGTGCACAGAAGTCAAGCATTGAGATTTGGGAACTTGTGACTAGAGTTCAGAAGATGTATGAAAATGCCTAGATGCCCAGGCAAAAGTTTGCTGCAGGGGCAGGGCCCTCATGGAAAATTTCTGCTAGGGCAATGTGGAAGGGAAATGTGGGGTTAAAACTCCCACCCAGAGTCCCTGCTGGGGCACTGCCTAACAGAGCTGTGAGAAGAGGGTCACTGTCCTCCAGAACCCAGAATCGTAGATTGACAGACAGCTTGCACTGTGCACCTGGAAAAGCTGCAGACACTCCATGCCAGTCCGTGAAAGCAGCCAGGAGGGAGGCTGCACTCTGCAAAGCCACAGGGGCTGAGCTGCCCAAGACCATGGGAACCCATCCCTTGCATCAGCATGACCTGGAGGTGAACCTGGAGTCAAAGGAGATCATTTGGGAGCCTTAAGATTTGACTTCCTCAATGGATTTCGGACTTGCATGGGCCCTGTAACCCCTTTGTTCTGGCCAATTTCTCCCATTTTGAAAGGCTGTATTTACCCAATACCTGTACTTCCATACCCACATTGTACCTAGGAAGTAACTATCTAGCTTTTGATTGTACAGGCTCGTAAGTGGAAGGGATTTGCCTTGTTTCTGATGAGACTGTGTACTGTGGACTTTTCAGTTAACGCTGAAACGAGTTAAGACTTTGGGGTACTGTTGGGAAGGCATGATTGGAACTGAAATGTGAGGACATGAGATTTGGAGGGGCCAAGGACAGAATGATATGGTTTGGCTGTGTCCCCACTCAAGTCTCAACTTGAATTGTATCTCCCAGAATTCACACGTGTTATGGGATGGACGTGGGTGGAGGTAATTGAATCATGGGGGCTGGTCTTTCCCGAGCTATTCGGGTGATAGTGAATAAGTCTCACAAGATCTGTTGGGTTTATCAGGGGGTTCTGCTTTTGCTTCTTCCTCATTTTTCTCTTGCCACTGCCATATAAGAAGTGCTTTTCACCTCCTGCCATGATTATGAGTCCTCCCCAGTCATGTGGAAATGTAAGTCCAATTAAACCTCTTTTTGTTCCCAGTTTTGGGTATGTTTTTACCAGCAGCATGAAAACGAACTAATACAACAGGAATTCTTTACTCACAGGGCATCATGAACATCTGTGCAAGTGGAGTGGCAGCGAAGATAGATATACACACTGTGCACACATTTTCTGCTCACAAACGTGCTCATCTCTCATTACACTTCACTTAGAAAGTACAAGTTCAAAGATAAATTAAGAATTTAAAAGTGGCAAAAAGAGAGTGCTAAACCAAGTACAAAGCAGTCTCACATGCAATACTCATCTTAAAAATTACCTATCCCCATTTTCAAAAGTCCTATACATACCTGTCCCTAATGTTTTCCTTCTGAGACACTACTAAGGCTCTATCAAGGAGGTGTTCTTCCTTATTGCAGTAAGATTAATAAACTCAGCTATACTTGATCAACAGGGCTTCCCTCACAGCTATCATGGGGGAATTTTGATGCCAGAGAGTTTAGAATCAAATTTATCACCTAACATTACGAAGCATTAAAAGATCTCATAGTATGCATTTTATCCACTAATCTCACCCATAATCCATTTCTTTCTTCAAATTTTCCACTGTCTTATTGCTACTACATTTTTATGTTAAATTGTCCTGCTTTATTATATACCTTTTTGATAAATCACTTTAAATCTTTTTAGAATAAGACAGACTATTAGTAAACTTAAAACTGTACAACTTATCACACATACTTATATGCAGATGTAAGGATTATACAATATCTCCTGTTATCAGACTCTGTTTCCTCCCATGAGGAAATGATTCGTCTTTGAAAGTGAGGCTAAAGGAATAGTCCTGGTACCATCATATAGTATCAGGTTTCTGTATTGTGTGCTCTAACCTGGATTTGTTTCACTAATTATGAATAAGAATGTCTTTTTATTACTTCATTGTCTTTGTTGCTAATTTTTTACTGTATTCCTTTTGGTTTCTACCTATGAACATCCTCAAAATTTGGTATGCAAATATTGATTTCTTTTTTATTTTTCTGTTGTTTATTCTTTACTTCCTTCTGCTTAAACCACTTGGCTTACACTTAACAGGTAATCAATATTAATAATCTGCTGTTCATTCTTTCATAATATTCCACATAATCACATTCAAAAACAAATGGAAACACACACTCATTATTTTCTTTTGGTTTTATTTCATAAAACAAGTAAACAAGCAATGCTCATTATATACTTTATTTGTATTTTGTTTTTCAATAACACATTATGAAAATTCTTTCTAAATTAGTTGATTGTAGATCTAGCCGACATTCTTTAGCAGGCACTGACATTGTTTCCTTTGTCCCCTATCCTCTTTATGATGAATAAGCTGACACTCTCTATAGGGTTAGGGAGAACTTGGAAAACTAGTTGCCTCATATAATAATAGATATATAATGATTAAAAAGTATAAAGTCACATTTTTATAGCATTAAATAGTAAATTTTTGAAGTAGTCCTCATGATACCCATCATTGGGCTGAATTGTGTTCCTATAAAATTCATATGCTGAGGCCTTAGCCACTAATGTGATAATTTTTGAAAGTAGGAGCTTTGGGGGAGATATGAGGTTTAGATGAGGTCATGAAGATGGAGACTTCCTGATGGAATCAGTGCTTTTATAAGAAGAGACATGAAAAATATCTCTCGATCTCTTTCTCTCTCTCTTTTCACCATGTGAGGGCACAGCAAGAAGATGAGCCCAGATCATGGTGGCGGGCGCCTGTCGTCCCAGCTACTCGGGAGGCTGAGGCAGGAGAATGGCCTGAACCCGGGAGGTGGAGCTTGCAGTGAGCAGAGATCGCACCACTGCAGTCCAGCCTGGGTGACAGTGTGAGACTCTGTCTCAAAAAAAAAAAAAAAAAAAAAAAAAAAAAAGATGGGCCCGAAAGTGAGGCCTCACCAAAAGACAATCATGCTGGTACCCTGATTTCAGACTTTGCCAGCCACAAGGACTGTGAGAAATAAATGTCTATTGTTTAAGCCACCGAGTCTATGGTATGACAAGTTACAATAGTTTGAACTGCTTAATATATACCATGTCAAAAATATTAAAGTGAACTAGGAAAGATGGGTGCATATTGTTAAGAGGTTACCATTGGTTCATTATTTTAGGTGTTAAGGTTAGGAATACCATACATAGCTATCTGCACCAAAATCTGAAGGAATCCGTAACCATGGGGTACATTATAACTCACTCAATCCTTGAAGGGGTGGCCTACCCCTCCACAGCTGTGGGCATTTCTCGTTAGGTGGAACGAGAGACTTGAGAAAAGAAAGGAGACACAGAGACAAAGTATAGAGAAAGAAAAAGTGGGCCCAGGGGACCAGCGCTCAGTATACAGAGGACCCACAATGGCACAGGCCTCGGAGTTCCCTAGTATTTATTGATAATTATCTTTACCATCTTAAAGATAAGGGAGTGGCAGGAAAATGGGATCATTGTAGGGAGAAAATCAGCAGTAAGACATATGAATAAAGATCTCTGTGACATGAATAAGTTTAAAGGAAAATGCTGTGCCTTGATATACATATGGAAACATCTCCATAAACCTTTTAGCAGCATTGCGCCAGCAAGTCCCACCTTTTGCCTTTTCTCCTATCTCAGTAAACAGAGCATACAATCGGGTTTTACACCAAAATGTTCCATTGCCCAGGGATGGGCAGGAGACAGATGCTTTTCTCTATCTCAACTGCCAACAACCGCCAAAAGGCCTTCTTTCCTCTTGTACTAGTCCTCCTCAGCACAGACCCTTCACGGGTGTTGGGCTGGGGGATGATCAGGTCTTTCCCTTCCCACGAGGCCATATTTCAGACTATCACATGGGGAGAAACCTTGGACAATACCTAGCTTTCCTAGGCAGAGGTCCCTGTGACCTTTGGCAGTGTACGTGTCCCTGGGTACTTGAGATTAAGAGAATGGTGATGACTTTTAACCAGCAAGCTGCCTTCAGGCACTTGTTTAACAAAGGCACATCCTGCACAGCCCAAAATCCATTAAACCTGGAGTCACCACAGCACATGTCTCTTGCAAGGACAAGGTTGGGGGTAGGGTCACAGATTTACAGCATCTCAAATACAGAACCAAATGGAGTCTCTTATGTCTACTTATTTCTATATAGACACAGTAACAGTCTGATCTCTCTTTCTTTTCCCCACAAATCCTGATTGATGTGTCTGAAGGAATTGCCCACTTGGCAGCATCCAGAAATTCGTTCAATGCTTCTGTTATAATCCCAACAATAGGACCAGAAGTCTAGATTCCCGTTTTTCAGTTCTTTGGTCACACAGCTGATATAGTTTGCACACACATTTAGACACACACACACACACACACACACACACACACACTAAAATTTTTCACAATATGTCTGGGGGACCAGGATGGCTGAATTTTGATGAGTCTTTTAGTCTTACACTTCTGACCCTGACAACAGCCTTAAGAATGGAGGATATTGGGCCCAGTGTGGTGGCTCATGCCTGTAATCTCAGCACTTTGGGAGGCTGACGTGGGCAGATTGCTTGAGCTCCCAAGTTCGATAACAGCCTGGGCAACATGTTGAAACCCCATCTCTACTAAAAATACAAAAAGTAGACAGGTGGGGTGGTGAGTGCCTGTAATCCCAGCTACTCCGGAGGATGAGACATGACAATCGCTTGAACTTGGGAGGTGGAAGTTGCAGTGAGCTGAGATCATGCCACTGCACTCCTGCCTGGGTAACTGAGTAAGACTCTGTCTCAAAGAAACAAACAAACAACAACAACAACAACAACAAAAAGAATGGAAATGGAGGATATCGGTCTTCATATCAAATTTTTTTCCTGACATATTGTTCTTAAGAGAATGTCATTTACTTTCTGGGGCTACACTACCTTTTATGTATATGCATAACCTATCCCATAAAACACAAAGAAAGTGAAGACATGAGGGACTTATATGCTTAACTAACACCAAATAACCTTCAGTATGGTAATGCAGCGATCAGAATTAATATTCCTAATGGGTGTAAAATGCAAATAAATAAATGCTTCTTTGAAGAGTGAGAAACTCATTTATGAGAAAGACATTTTCATCATTTGTAAAGTTAACAAAAGGCATATACAATCATAGTCAACATTAATATAAACACACGTGTAATACTCAGAACAATACCATGATGTAGATACCATTATCATAACTATCATATTCAAAGCAAAAATCCAGATTAAAAGAATGAATAACTTGCCAAGGCTCCACAACTATAAAACCTCAGAATCAAAACTAGGCAGTGTGGTGCCAAGGCTTGAGCTCTTGACCACAGTTTAGTATCTCTTGTTACATCACCTTGGTTATGTTTAACTCTAAACGTATGTGAAAGTGCACATGGTGATACAATAGGGTCATTAAGAACTGATACAAGAAATATTTTATTTGAAAATGCATCTCAGTTATCCAGTATATCATACTGACTGATGTTCAAAATATGATTCTGTCATTTAAGAAAGTTTATAGCATGTTCTGTTTAGTTTAGAAATAATTCAACTAACAATTTGTTACAATAAAAATTTCGCTACTATAATGTAAAGTTCTGTACTATGTAAAAATTGCAGCCTAAAACTTAAAATTGCTGTTTAATTTTATTTCAATAACATTATTCTCTTGGACTTTGTAAGCTTCTGGTCTCTGAGATACATTCCTTTATATTTTCAGACTCTGAAATATGTTCCTTTATGTGCACATTTTATTAGCAACTTCAATTTAGCTAAACCTTCGGTAAATATCCCAATGTCATTGATTGACATCTTGGAAAGAATAGTGGCTAATAGTGTAAATCTGTAACAACTTTTTTCATGGTTACAGATTACAAAGTTGTATTGTGCTCTGAAACAGCCTTTCCATTCTGGTCACTGAACCATCCAATTAAGATTAATGATCAAAGCGTAGGCACCCCCAGGGAGCAATTTCACCAGTTAAATATCACTCTTTCATTTCCACCTTTTATCTTACAGTTGTTGGATGTTCAATCACAACTTTGATTGAAATGGTTATTTCATTTTCCACTGGCTTATAAATTATGAAAAAGAAATCAAAGTAAATTAAAGGTTGTATCAAAGAAAACTTAAATAGATTATTTCTCAATTTCATTTTTCCTTATTTTTAATTATAATAATATTTATTTAAGCTATTTTCTACTTTTTCAACTCAAGGAAGTAGATTTTTAAAAAGTTTTTCAGATGAAATACCCGGATTATTCTTCCTTAAATGTTTCAAATTAAAGACTGCAAAACTGCATTCTCTTTCTTTTCTCTGTCCTCCCTAACCTCTCTCAGAAAATTTCTAGACTGGCAAAACTCCAGCCCCATACTAACCATGATGGAAAATGACAACTTACTAACACATACTTTTTAAAGGAATTTGGCTTACTTTTCTTTCCCCTCCTATGCTCTTTTCTTACGTAAGTTTTATCTGTTTCAGTGACCACTTACCTTCATTGTAAAGAGGTGGTTCTTTACAATGCATTAGAATGACTTGATAGTCTGCTAAAAATATAGACTGCTGAACCACAACCTCAGAGTTTTTTATTTTATAGATCTGTAATGGAAATAGAAATTTTTCATTTCTAACAAGTCCCCAAGTGATGCTGCCCCTACTGGTCTGTGGACTGCACTTTATAAACCACTGTCTTAGAAGTTTATTTCATTTCTGTGCCCTGGAAATTCCACCAACAAACATGCTATCTTTACTCTTACAATGATTGGTATTTGAAAAAACATCCAACCAGAACATGATAGATATACTCTGTGTTTGGGTAGTTACTGTATACCATGATAGTTCATCTATGTCCAGGGAAGCCAGGGATTCCTGTAATTCAGGTAGAATCTGGGGATCCCTCTGTCCTCCAGCCTTCTGTGAGATTTAATCTAAAGAAGGCTGTTAGCAGAAGATACGCTATTAACACATTTTCCAGCAAATAGAAATGCCTCAAATCAAAACTGTAGGCATAAAAGCATTTTTACAATTTCAAACTCATGTTCATTCATTTTTAATTAGAACTTCAGAAGATGACAACCTAAATCTGTAGCATATATCCTGTATGTTTAAGAAGAAAATATTTCACTACTCTGAATATTTTTCCAAAATCAGCAGATTTTTTTCCAACACTTTGCTGAGAGTTTATTTACAGATTTACTTGAAGCAATTATAGTAATTTTTTGAAGTGTGTGCTTCTTCTAAATGATCTTTCATAAATGATACATCAGGAAAATATTATTTAATAACTCTCCTACTACATATAGGCAAAGATTAAAAATTAGGAAAAAATATAAACTCATAAATTTATATAAAGTTGCTCACTTTTTAATCAATGTGCGTAACGTTTCTGTTGTTTTGACATAGACACTAAATACAAACTTTTAAGAAATCGTGAGAGTATTTATTTAAAACAATGGGTTTCAGTAAAACTGAATTCACAAGTGTGTTTACAAGTTTGCCATTTTCAGTATTCAGTCTGTTTTCCTATTAGGACATGATTTTTACATACCCAGATGAGTTCTTTCAAAAATCACTAAGAGTAACAGAATTTTATTATTATAGTGGAAACATATAACTTTCCTATTTTTGGCCATTGCTGCTTCTGTTCTTCATATACACGTAGCTAATGGAGAAATGTAAGACAAACAATAATAAAGTGAAGCCTAAAGGTAGTTGTAATAATAATAATATATATAAAAATATATATAAATATGTTTATAAATATATAAATATAGTCCTCAGCCTCCCGAGCAGCTGGGACTACAGGCGCCTGCCACCACGCCCAGCTAATTTTTTGTATTTTTAGTAGAGACAGGGTTTCACCATGTTAGCCAGGATGGTCTCGATCTCCTGACCTTGTGATCCTGCCGCCTAGGACTCCCAAAGTGCTGGGATTACAGGCATGAGCCACTGTGCCTGGCCTGTAATAATAATTTTTATTATTGTTATATCATGGTCAACCCTTGAACAACATGGGTGTGAACAGGAATACTCCACTTATACATGGAGTTTCTTCCACCCCATCATCCCTAAAGTCACCAAGACCAGCCTGTCCTCCCCAGTCTCCTCCTCAGTCTACTTAATGTAAAGATGACAAAGATGACCTTTATGATGGTCCACTTTCACTTATTCAATATGAAATGCATTTTCTCTTTTTAATACTTTTCTTAATAGCATTCTTTTCTCTTCGCTTATTGTAAAAATATTGTATATAATGCACATAGCATACAAAATATATGTTAATTATGTTATTAGTAAGACTTCCTGTCAATATTATGCTACTATGGTTAAGTTTTGAGGGAGTCAAAAGTTATATACAGATTTTCGACTGCACAGGGGTCAGTGTCTCTAAAACCCACATTGTCGAAGGATCAACTGTATTCTATTATGTTAATAACCTGGGGCCACTTCACTTGAAAAATAATAAAATAAAAAAAGAAGTAAGAAAAGTACAACTGTTTTAAATTTATGTTTAAGCAAAACAAAAATATGCTAATTTAGGTTTTTTATTATTCTCAGTCACTAAGCAAAGGATATTTGATGAATTTTGGAATTATTGTGTATATACTTATATTCAGACAAAATTTTTTAAATTAACTTTCCAAAATATCTGGCTTTGTGAAAGCATTACAACTGATACTGCAGAACTTCAACATCTCTTTGACAGTGCAGTCTCAGGAATTTTGAATGGAGGACAGAAAACAGTGCAATTGAATGTCCTCCAGCTTTGAATTAACCTTGATCAGGTATGTATTGAGTATTTCATCAACTGCTCTTAACAGGTTTGCCATTTGAGAAGTGAGAGTAAAAAAAAAAAACCTATTTCAAAGCTGCTGTAAAGATAAAGTCAACTAACATATACAAAGCAGAGAAGTAGAGGAGAGGAAAGTCAGTCAGTGGTTCATAGATGTGCACGGAGGGTCTCCTAATATGCCTGGATATTTGGGTGGATCACAACATCCAGCAGTGTGGCCTTAAATTTTATGGATTCAAAATTTTATCAGTTTAGCCAAAAATTATTTGACTTTAGGGAATCTATGAGTGATTGAAACGCAAAGGTAGAAATTTTTAAAATAAACAAAAAATAATGTATTTATTTACCACTATATATTGACTCAATGTCTGTTCCATTAATCTAGGCTTATCAACAAAAATATAATATTAAGCCAGGTATTCTACTCATTAAGGTATACAGAAAGACAATATTCTCATCCCTATTTCCTATTTCACCTCAGAGATCACACTTGTCTGATCTTGTATCTTTCCACTCATTTTTGCGAATACAAATGTTCACTCTCTCTTTAAAAATGTCTAACATTCCATTCTGCCCTCATAGTTTTACTGTTATATTTGGGTTATTTCTTGGCATTTAAAATACTGGCTTTTTTAAAACAACATTTTATACTTCTCCTTTTCTCCTCAAAATGGTGAATATCATAAATTGTAAGCAAGTTTTCTCCTTCTAAAGAGACTGAGAAAATTTTGGTGAGGGCTATACATCAGGGGGTGACCATATCTGCTGGATGGTAAAATATTAAGATAATAGTCCAATTACTAATAACGTTGGACAGTGCTGGGAAAGAGAAAGGATAAAAGTTCAACAGAAGCAGAGTTGAAAGGTATGAATAAATGGCTGCATCAAACTTCTAGTCATACGTAGAAATAATGGCTACTAAATCCCAGATTGGGTTACTCAATGGTGTCAGTTCATTAGGAAAAATGTGTTTACATACAGTCTATATATTAATATATCTGTATACGTTATTTTCATTAAGTCAAATTATGTATTTTAGTATGTATCATTGGTAACATTGTCTCACATTACAGACAGGCTTCATAATTCTAGAAAAGAAGAATATAGAATGGCCATCTTGAAATTATCTGGAATGATTCATAAAAGTTAAAATTATGTAAAATATGTATCTATAAGCCAGGGTCTACACCTGGCTTATAGTAATTGGTACAATTATCAATCTTTTTTTCTTTCCCTCTCATTATTTTGATTGCTTTGAAAAACTTATAGTGTTCAATTACATATTGTCATGGCTTCACATAATAGCTAAATAATAGGTAATTAATTAAGAGGTAAGAGATTAATGACATATAAAATAATTATAGAATTATTAATAATAAAACACATGAATTAACAGACAATTCTCAAAAACCATTCTGATAAACATTTTCTGACTGTTCAATTGACATTGAAAATTGAACATAGAAAAGAGCCACCACTTTTTCTAAATATAGTATGGGAGTAGGTTTTTAACAGGAAGATATTTAGGGATTCAAGACATTTCACAATAATAAACACAAATCGTGTCAGTGAAGGAGATAACAAGGGAATTCTATAGGACTGTTATTCCAGAGGTTGTTTGCAACAATTTCTTGGCTACATTTTACTTGATTTATTGGCGATAATAGTTTTTATGAAAGCATAAGTTAGAAGGTCTGTGTGATTATCTGGCATGGATGTTGACATTGAATAAACTGAAATCATAAAACACACCAGGTAGTTAGCATATCTTATTTAAGAAATTACTTTTCCATAGGTCATGCCTTAGTATAGAATTCCATATTGAATGTTTGGGATCTTTTTAATGTAATTTATTGGTACTAATAAATTCTATTTCTAAATTTCCTAAGGATGCAACTATACAGGTCTTTGTTGTCTGGGATGAGGTTCCTACATACACAGGTCAGAGACTGCATCATTTGAACTTCCCACTGGCCCCAAAGGAAGGTGATCAAAAATCAGGAGTGAATTTTAACAAAAATTCAGACACTGTTTTTGATGTTTGAATAAGGACAACTTTCAAGGGTCACTGACCTTTTTTTCCCACTTAAAAAAAAATTCCCTCCAACCTTTAATTGCTTTAAAATTGTACCTAGGATTTGAAAATGCTTATATACATGTGTAGTTTTTTGTTTATAAAAGAGGTTCCATTCTTATTTTTATTGTAGTTAAAGTAGATAACCAGAGAGCTACCTTTTAAATAATTTTTAAAGTGTGCAGTACACTATTGTTAACTATATGCAGAAAGTTGTACAGCAGGTCTCCAGAACTTTTTCATCTTGGATAACTGAAACTGTATCTACTGAAAAGCAGCTCCCCATCTTCCCAGTAGGAATTGGGAACAATTAATGTTGTTAGATCATATGATAATTCTCTTTATAATTTTTTGAGGAACCTACACACTGTGTTCTCTACCTTTTTTCATAGCAGCTGCATCATTTTACATTCCTACCAACAGTGTTCAAGGGTTCCAGTTTTCTCCCCATCCTTATAAATGCCTGCTATTTTCTTTTTGTTGTTGTTCTTGTTTTTAATAATGCATCCTAACAGGTATGAGGTAGCACCTCACTGTGGGATTGATTTACATTTCCTTGATCATTAATGATGATGAGCCATGTGTATGTCTTCTTTGGAGAAATGTTAATTCAAGTCATTTGCCCAGTTTTTAATCAGTCAATATTATTTGCTTTTCACTGTAGCTTATATATTTTGGAGATTAATTCTTTATTAGATGCATGCTTTGCAAATATTTTCATTCATACTGTAGCTTGTCTTTTCACTCTGTTGATTCTTTCCTTTGCTGTGCAGAAGGTTTTTTAGTCTATTTTTGCTTTTGTTGCTTGTATTTTGGTGTCATAACAAAAAAAAAATCATTTCCAAGATGTCCAGAAGGTTTTCTCTTGTGTTTTTTCTTAGGAGTTTTATAGTTTCAGGTCTTAAGTCTTTAATCCATTTCGAGTGATTTATTGTGTATGTTGTAAGACATAGACCTAGTTTTATTCTTTTGCATGTACATATCCAGTTTTCCCAGCACCATTAGTTAAAGTGACTATCTTTGCCCCGCTCTGTATTCTTGGCACTCTTGTCAAAGATCAGTTGACTGTAGATGTGTGGATTTCTGAGATCTCTGTTTTATTAATCTGTATGTCTGTATTTTTATGCCAGTGTCATACTCTTATGATTACTGTAGCTTTGCAATATATTTTGAAATCAGAAAGTGTGAGACCTCCAAATTTGTTCTTCTTCCTCAAGTTTGTTTTGGCAATTGAGAGTTCTTTGTGGTTCTGTATAAATTTTATAATTTTTTTTATTTATGTAAAAAAATGCCACTGGGATTTTAATATAGATTTCATTGGATCTATAAATTGCTTTATGTACTATGGGCCCCATTTAGCATTCCTTGTAAGGCATGTCTAGTGGTGATACATTTCCTTAGCTTTGTTTTTCTAGTAAAGTCCTTATTTTTCTTTCATTTTTAAGGGATAGTTTTCCTGAATAGTATTCTTGACCAGAGGGCAGGTTTTTGTTTTGTTTTGTTTTGTTTTTTCCAGCACTTTGAATAAATCGTACCATTCTCTTCTGGCCTGCAAGATTTCTGCCGAGACACTACTGATAGACATCTACTGATAAGGTTATGGAGGTCCCTTTCATATAATAAGTTGTTTTTCTCTTGTTGCTTTCAAAAGTCTCTCTCTGTCTTAGACTTTTGACAGTTTCCTTATGACCTGTCTTCGTGTGTATATTCTTGGATTCTTACTTGTTGACATCCAGTGGGGTTCTTAAATCTGTACGTTCATTTACTTCCCCAGATTTGGCAAGTTTTAGCCCATTATTTCTTTAAACTTCCCACACCTTTCTCTCTCTCTCCTGGAATTTTCGTAATGTGCATATTAGTGCACTTGATGGTATCTGATAAGTCTCTTAGGCCTTCTTCACTCCTTTTGATTCTTTTTTCCTTTTCCCTTTGACCGGATACTTTAAATCACCCATATTTGAGTTTGACAATTCCTTTTTCTGCTTGTATAAGTCTGTTGTAGAGCTTCTCTATTAAAGCTTTTACTTCAGTTATTGTATTCTTCAGCTCCAAATTTCTGTTTGGCTACTTTTAAATTTTCTATCTCTTTTTGATATTCACATTTTGTACCGGCATCATTTCTTGAGGTCATAGAGCATATTTATCACAGGTGTTTTGATTCTTTGTCAGGTAACACATATATCTCTGTTTCTTTAGAATCTTTTTCTGGAGATTTATTTTATTCCTCTTCTTGGGTCAGGTTTTTCTATTTCTTTGTGTAGTTCATAACTTTGTGTTGGGATCTACACAAATGAAAAAGAGCCACCTCTCCTATTCTTTATGAACTGACTTTGTATAGGGAAAGACTCTCAGCAATCAGCCCAGTCAGAGATTCTGAGGGCCTCTGAAAATTTTAGGGGGAAATAGAACTTCTCTGGGGCCTGTGCATTCAATTTCTCAATTGGAGATGTTTGTAGGCCGTGCATTGCGACTCACTACTGTAATCTCAACACTTTGCAAGGCTGAAGCAGGAGGATTTCTTGAGGCCAGAAGTTCAAGACCAGTCTGAGCAACATAGCAAGACTCCATCTCTACAAAAAATAAAAAATCAGCTGAGTGTGGTGGCACAAACATGTAGTTCTGGCTACTCAGGAACCTGAGTACAGAGGATTACCTGAACCCAGGAGTCAAGGCTGCAGTGAGCTATGAGCACACCACTACACTCCAGCCTGGGCAACAGGGCAAACCCTTGTCTCAAAAAAACAAAACAAAACAAAACAAAAACAAAAAAAAACCAATTAGTTTCTTTTTCAGGAGCTTATAATCTCTTGCTCCTCTGAAGTCTCTCTGTGCAAGTTTCCTGGTTCTACACCAGCAAGTCTCCTTCTTTCTGTAGTTCCCAGTGGCATCTATGCATTCAGAGTGTGTCAGCTCCCTCTAATGCCCTGAGTAAAGTGAGACAGATGCCAGTTGCTCAAGTAGTTCTCCAAAAAAAACTAGAACACTGGATCCACATTTCCCTTCTCCTCCTCCTTTCTGAGGTAGAAGGCTGGAGTTGTGCTCTTTCTCCTGAGTGCACTAAGTTGTGCCAGCCATAGCAAGCTCTTCTCCCAATTCTTCTTTGTTCTCTGTTGTCTCAAGACATCCAAGACATACTGGTTCCATTAATGCCCCAAATGAAGCAAAACAGAAATCATTTCTTGGGCAGCCCTCTGAGAAGCTAAAACACTGGATGCATGCATTCCTCTTCTTTTTCCTTGTTCCCCAAGGGAGAAGGATTGAGCTGGAGTGTTCTCTCTAGAGATTGAGTCGTGTGGGCTTGGGGAAAAGGGCTGTGTATGTAAAATGAAATTAATCTTTTTGCTCATTGAAATGTTGCTGTTCTCAGCTGTATTTTCCCCTGTGGCACTGCAACTTCTAAACTGCGTTTCAGAAATCTCATAATGGTATTTTGGTCCACATAGCATTGTTAAATTGATATTTTTGTAGGCAGTCAAGGCCTGGGATTTTCTGTCCTGCCATCTTACTGTGATCCACAGCACACTGTACACAGTACTACTTGAACTTTTGATAATTGTTTCTTTGCCTTACACACTAGATTACAAGTTCCTCAAATGAATAAATAAAACAATGAAGTGAATTGGAATGTATTGCTGCTGTTTTCAGTATTGGTGGAGTACTTTGAATAATGCAATCTCTTATTTTGTTTGTTGTGGTAATTTAGGGGAGACGTGATTAGGTAGTGTTTACAGTCATTATATGGAAATACAGAGCTATTTTGGGAATAGCAATTAATTCCAGTGATAGTCATTCCTATTTCAAACTACAGAGATTCTCTGAATTTTATAGGGCAATTTATTTATGGCTATACCTAACTTGTAGTTTTTCTATTTGATGTTCTTTAATCTGTAGATGCCAGTAATGGTTTTCCCAAAATTAAAGTAGTTTTTCTTTCTTTCTCTATTTGTGTAGATTTCCATTGCTGAGGGTCAGGAACAACCCTATTTTAATTAATTTGTATCATCCGTGAAGGGATAAAATTGTACCTTTTTCTGCAGACCAGCCTTATTAGAATAAAGTTTTCTTTTGTTATAATTTTCTGAGTTTCTATAAAAATGAGATCTTTTCTTAGAAATAGCTCTGGGTCTATGATGGAATGATGACAGTGAAAAATAATTGTCTACCTCAAGCTTGTGCTTGTTTATAAGAAAGGAAAAATACGTATTTGAAAGGGTGTATACATAGTCTTTTTTGTATGTAAAAGAGTTATTAGATCAGTTTTAAGGTATTTTTCAAGCCTTATGAATCAGTGAATATTTTAATGCTGTTAATATAGAGGTACAAATTAAAAGAATGTCTTACCTTTCCATGTCGTTCTATAGGTTTTCTGTGGTAGTTATCATTAATGCATAAGAAATATGTTTATAAGGGAATCATTTCTTTACAAAAACCACAAATTAGAAGCAGCGAGTTACTGGGCATTATTTTTCCATGTTCCAACATTACCATTAGTGATAAGCATGTTTTCCTGAAAATTGTTTACCTCTGGTAAGTTTTAAATACATAGATTAATCACTCAATCTGAACTTAAATTTCTTATAGGTGGGAGATTTGGGAAAGGCTCCAAATCCTGATTATTAAAGTTTTATTTTTATAGTCTTCTGTTAAAACAATTACATCACACAAATA
Organism: Macaca thibetana thibetana; assembly: GCF_024542745.1. Lineage (NCBI taxonomy): Eukaryota > Metazoa > Chordata > Mammalia > Primates > Cercopithecidae > Macaca > Macaca thibetana. The sequence goes on from NC_065584.1 coordinate 61,174,813, forward strand.
ATCATTTAAGAAAAGATAAATTGTGAAAATATTCTCAGATATCAGATAACAGTAATAACTACATTTTTCTGCCTGTTTCTGACAGAGAAATAACCCAGAACCCACCCAGACCACTCAATTATAATTTTATTCAGACTCAGCTTAAAGATTCAAAGTAGCATTATGATTATTGCTCAACATTCACTGAACTATGTGAAAAATATTCAGTGGGTGAGAGGAATACAGTGGTGAGCAAGATATATAGTTTATGTCTTCAGGAAACTTAAAAATCTGGATGAGAATTCTAGTAAATAACAGGTGAATACAAAGCAACATATTAAGTCCTCTTCTGGTGATTATTGTAGTGTCTCCATGAGCTTGTAGTGGGGCACTAAATTCAGTTGGATATCAACAGAGAAGGTGTTTTATTGGCATTGAAGTGCTCGTTGTGACTCTTAGAACAAGGATGAGTTAGCCAGGTGAAGACAGGAATTAAGGTTCAAGAATATTTTGATGCAGAAACATTATATACAAATCCATAGATGTAAGAGAGGGTGTGAAGCCATAGATGCGGGGGTCTGTCCCTCGCAGACCCTGACCCAACTGATACACAGATATTCTGCTTTGTCAGTCCAGCTAAGTGTCCATGCCGCTTACAGACACCAAGGAAGGTTCTATACAGAGTTTGCAGCCATGGCCTCTACTTGCCAGTGAGACTCACATTTATTCAGTAAAGATTAATTGACAAAGGTCATCAGTAAATACACCTTTGGGTAATTAACCTGGTTGCTCCCATCCCGGAGAGAGCCATCATGTACCCGCAGGTGATCAAAGGTTGGTTTTTAAGACCACATGAGTAAACAAGTTGTTAGATAAACTATTCTTCCTTCCTTTGTACCCACTTTAAGCTATTTACTCAAGGTAAGGATTAGGTTGCCTTCAGTCATAACCTTATCCTGAGACTTTTCCAAAAACCTTCAGGCTTTCCAAGAATGTTTGTGGCTATTCTCTATAACTAAAATTTTCCCTACCTGCCTGACTGAATCCCCATACATAGATATAAGAGAGGGTGTGGTGATTTCTGGAAATGTAAGTTAATTCTACTGAAAAAGAATGCGAAGTTGATAATAAATGAAACGGCAATGAGGAACTAAGGAGAGATTTGTATTTCATTTTAAGGGCAACTACAAGATTAAAAGATGATATAATTTATTTGAGCTTTCAAAAATATTACATTGACTTCCATATGAGAATATGAAATTGAAAATATTAAAACCAAATGTAAAGAGTTTTTCTTGACTAAATCCAGAAGAAGAAAATAATGAAGCTATAAAAATTGAGACAACTAGTAAAATTTGAATATGAACTGTGTACTAGATGACAATAATCTATCAGTGATAAATTTTCATAACATAATAATTGTATTGTCGTTGTATAAGAGAATGCTCTAGCTCTTAAATACAAATGATGAACTACTTAGGGAAGAAGTGTCATTAACTCTGCAACTAAATTCTAAATAATTCAGGAGACAGAGAGACAGAGAGAGAGAATGTACTAAATATTAAAAATTAGTGGATCCAGAAAAGAATGTAAATATCTATTGTACTATCTATTCTTTCAGTTTTCCTGTAGGTTTGAAAATTTTCAAAAGTTCTAAAGGAAAAAAAGAAGAAAAAGTGAAAGAATAAGGTGTTCATGTGTTAAATGTTAGAGGATGTTATTCTGGTGATTCAGATATGAAACGATGGCATCTTTCTTTGAGCTGGATACTAAGGAATTAACTCCAGGATTCAGTTTGACATATTCCTTGGCTTCCAAACCTTTTGGATTATTTTTCACTCTTATGGTTTGCTGAAAGCAAAAGTTACTTAAGAGAAGATATATTACCTCTAAACTAAAAGATACTTCTTACAACTAAATAACTATGTCCCCAGCAGAAGTGTCCCAGCTCAAGGTGACTCCATTAGCCTGTCATTTCACTTTATACTGCTATCTTTCCATAGTTGCTATATAGTTATGAAAGATCAAGCTTTTGCTCTCTGGAATATAAGAAAAATAAATGTGGGTCTTGCATGGTGATGGTATAGTCATTACTGGTGACTTTATTGTATAAGTTGATCAGTCTTAACATGTGACAAAATTGTTCCTCTCCTGCTGGCAAGTAAGCAGCACTTAGTGAATAAACTTTAGGCATTCAGGAAATTTTTTTTTTCTTTCTTTCTTTTTTTTTTGAGATGGAGTCTCCCTCTGTTGCCCAGGCTGGAGTGCAGTGGCCGGATCTCAGCTCACTGCAAGCTCCGCCTCCCGGGTTTACGCCATTCTCCTGCCTCAGCCTACCGAGTAGCTGGGACTACAGGCACCTGCCGCCTCGCCTGGCTAGTTTTTTGTATTTTTTTTTTTTAGTAGAGACGGGGTTTCACGGTGTTCGCCAGGATGGTCTCCATCTCCTGACCTTGTGATCTGCCCGTCTCAGCCTCCCAAAGTGCTGGGATTACAGGCTTGAGCCACCGCTCCCAGCAAGAAAATTTGATGTGTATCTCCAAACTTGATATAAAGTTGTGTTCAAAGTACCAACAAATTTGGTGTATGGATTTTGTTAATATGCTCTTCACTATATATTTGAACAAGAAATTAATCCATTAATAAGCTAAAAAATGTCCCTTATTACTAGTAAAAAAGATGTTACACGTGCCATCCCAGACTCAAAATTGCAACTGCTAACCTTTTGTGTATATGCATGCCAAGCATGTCCAAAGTACTCATCATCTGAAACAATTTTTATAAAATCTACAAGTTTAAACCAAGGTGCTGCCAATGGGGAGAATAGTAACACTCACTCACAATTCATTTTCTACTTGCCAGATGTTCTTCTAAGAGCTTTACTTAAATAAATTAACTTAATACTCACCACTAACCTATGATATTGATACCATTATTATGATCATTATTTTATAGAGAATTAAATTGAGTGTAGAGAGTTTAATGTCGTATAGTAAGTGTTGAAGTCTGACTACAAACCCAGAAAATCTAGCTGCAGATAGACATTAGAAAGAAGCATGTGGATTTGAGAGAGATTCAGGGGTCATAGGGAAAAATCTTGACAATTACATTTCCGAAAATTGTTCCACATATATATTACATTTTAAATGTATCTAAAATGAGACTGCTATTGCTGAACTGTATAGTAATAAGAATCAATACAATAATAATACTCCACAGTGATAGTCCCAATTGTTAAAGATATTCATATGACTTAATAACTGATTTGATGTCTCTTTGATATATTCAATATGCTTTGTTCTTATAAGCAAAAGATTCTGTGATGGGTGACCCTTTAATCCCTAACATTACATCAGAAACATACATGTCCCTCATCCTGTGCTTACTTGTCTTGAGCCAGTCAACTTGTTCACTTACTGCTGTAAGCCTTTAATGTCAGATCTCGGATCCCTAGCATCTCTTCACAGAGCTTTATTTTATTGAAAATTCAGACTTTTTAAATATAGGTTTACATACTAATCTTTCTGAGTAGTTTATCATGTTGGATTTTGTCTTTAGATGTGCATATCATACGGCTATTTGCCACTCTTGAATTTTGGGGACATCAAATTTCTATGTTTTATTTTATTATTATTATCATTATTATTTATTTTTTGAGATGGAGCTTGCTTTCTTGCCCAGGCTGGAATGCAATGGCATGATCTTGGCTCACTGCAAACTCTGCCTCCTGGGTGCAAGCGATTCTCCTGCCTCAGTCTCCCGAGTAACTGGGATTACAGGTGCCCAACACCACACGTGGCTAATTTTTGTATTTTTAGTAGAGACGGGGTTTCACCGTGTTCATCAGGCTGATCTCGAACTCCTGACCTCAGGTGATCTGCCCACCTCAGCCTCCCAAAGTGCTGGGATTACAGGCGTGAGTGACCGCGCCTGGCCAAAATTTCTGTTTTAAATATGAATCTATCAATGTCTGTGTTTTATATGTGAGTAATCCATAAAAGAATGAAAATGAATACTGCTACATTTGTGGAATACTTCTTTTATTTCATCATCTTTTATTTCTTTTATCTCAGCATCCTCATCATTTTTATTGATCTTTATATTGTACTTAAAAGTATGCAAATCTTAATGTTTTATAAAGTTTATAACACATAATTAAGCTCAACTTAACTAACATTATGATATTTTAAACTTATCTCCATTTTTAAACTTTTATCAGAAATAATCAGAAGAATCTCATAATTCAATGTAATAGTTATTATAGCTTATAAACTAAAAAATAAAAACATAATATTGCTATAATGATTATCATTTTTATATCAAAAAGGGCAAGATATCCAGCTATGAACATTATGTGTGCATTCTGTGCCATGGCAAAGCATAACATAAAATATAAGAACACTAAAAAATAAGCACAGTACACTAGAGAAGAACCTACAAGATTTATCCAAATTTAACGTGTGGAATCAGGGAGAGCACTCCAGAAGAAGTGATAAATATAACTTGAGACCCAAAGCAGCTATGCTTTGGACCAAGGATCCAAGAATAGACAGCATTATTCCATTTGAGTTTTCAAAGAATTGTAAAGAAATAGCATATTCGGTGTCTGTAGAATAGGAAATAAAACCTTCTAATTTAATTGTTAAACTCTTCAACTTATTTAATTTGAATATATGTACAGGTTAGTTCTAAATATTTTAATTGCTAAAAAAAACCTAAGATGAAAAAAGAAAAATCTATGCAAATACTTGCATGTAGTGTCCTAGCAAAAAATAAACATTCATTCATACTAAGCAAGTAGCTTATAACATAGGTTATTTACTTTGTCCAATTGAAACTAGATCAGAGTTTGTTTTCATAAATTCTCTGTACAACGAGTTGTCAGCAATTCTACAGAAACTACAGAAAGGAAAAATTCACTGATTCGGACCTCAACTGTTACAGAAGTTCCCCTTATCAAAAATTTTTATATTCCCCTTTTATAGTAATAGTGAGCTAATACATAAGAAGCCATAACTGTATAAATACATATAAGTACTTATTATAAATAGAACATAGAAAATTTTAATTTATAGACCATCACTTCTTCAGGAAAATAATATTTCCAGGGAATCAGAAGTGATCAATGTTTTCTAAAAAGGGACCTTTATTCCTTTAATTCTGTTGTTAATGGTAATAATCATGAAGGCCAGATGAATTATTACTACTTTTCACAGCCCCTGCACCAGTATACCACCTAATGCAGAAAAAATGGAATGAATTCATCAATTATATTAATTCAAAATAAGTTTCCAATGATGCGTTTTTGAAAGGGGTACTAGATTTGCAAACTTACTAATTTTAAAAGGATATCAAAAGAAGCAACATTTAGAAAATACTATGTAAATTTAAATTCTGTAACCTGATAGTGCATTTTTCATTCTGGTACAGTAATTCCTCTGTCTTTTAATTGTTTCTACATTTTTGTTTAAGCAACACTAATTTTTTATATATTGTTACATTAGATTCATACTATAAATCTGTATGCACATACACATATGTGTATAACAGTGTAATAATAATACATTCTTCAGCAAATCAAACATCTAAAGATTGCTTTAACAAAACAATTTTATTTCAAATAATTTTTAGTTACAATAAGCATCCTATAGAAATACTCCCTTCTCACTACTGCACGTACTAGTCTTAATTAAAAAAGAAAAAGAAGCATATGTTATAACTAGGTACCTTAAGACTGGACATGTTTTCTAAACTCCTTTTCCTTGAATTCAATTATCCTTATTTTTTAGTCACACTTTTATAAAAATATTCTTTCTTAAAGATGAACCTGATGAGAAACAAATAAGAACAGAATGTCAAAAAAGAACATAGTTAAAATAAGGAAAATAACAGAAATGCTAAAGAATAAAACCATACAAAAAATGTAAGCATATCCTTATTTTTACTACCAACACTTCCACAAAGGATAAATCTTTTCTGAATATGTATACTTTGAAGCTAGGCGGAATGTATCTAGTGATCTTGAGATGACTGAAACCCACTCACTTGCAATTTTATGATTTGGTGAAAGGCACATTCTTTCTGAATTTTCAAAAAAATCAATAGCACTATTAAATAATCAATATTTGAAATGTCTGCATTACTGAACTAAATGTAAAAAAATGAAACGTTTAGAGTTAGGTTAAGAAAATAAAATTGAACTTTCACATATTTAAGACAGCAGAACCTCTAATTACCCTAGCATTTTCAATCACCTTTACTTTTAGAGCAGTGTGTCACAATTGTGTTACAGTTGTTATCTAACAGAGTTGAAAAGAGGAATAAAATAATCATATTAGATTATGTGGCAAAAAGTTCAGCAATGAATATTCCAATCTATAATTCCCAAAATGAGATCCTAGAAAGGCATATTGCTGAAGGAAAAGAGAAGAAATTAGAAAGTGTTATAAATGCAAAAAACACCCATGAAGTCAGTGAATACTATATGAACATAATTATTTTTAAAGTCAAATCGATAGGCTCCTATAGATAAAATGTGTGTCAGCCTAAGTTTGTTATATCATTTCCATAAGTACAAAAACTGTTTTTTTCTTTTTCCTTACGTTTCATACCAATGACTGTGAGGTATAATAATGGTAGTCATTTTCAATATGTGTTATGTTATTACTCATCATTAATAAAAACTTTCAACCTGTATATTTAGATATATCTGAATAAGTAAAGAGTCTCCAATATTAACTGCCTCTGGGAAAAAAATGTATAAGGAATTTAAAACAACTACTATGTAGTAAATTTTAGTATGTCATTGATTCAACTATATTTTTAAAAATATTTGTGAAACTAAATATGTATTTTAAACTATTTCTACTTAGCAAAAGTAAAAAATACTAAATCAGCAAGGAAAAAAGCAGTTTATCAAAAGTATATTTAGTGCGACTTAAATATTGTGAAGAAAACATTCATAGTTTTGGGTAGCTTTCCATTCTTCCAAAGATTGGGTAGTACTTGTATGTTAAAGAAAAATATATTTCAGTGACAGGTAAGAAGTATATGTAAATATTTAAAGATTTTAGACTTAAGGTTCAATCTAGATTTACTAGGAATTTACAGTCCTATATTGTACATGAAACAAAAAATGTGTAGAAAAAATAGTTATATAAAATAAAGGTAATTTAAAGTAAATTTAATAATATAAAAATAAATGTTTTAAAGCAAGTAATTACCTAATTAAAATACATTCAACTTACTTTACTTTTGATTGAGATTTTTCATTTTCAAGTACGCAATTTTCTAAGATAGAATATTTTATTTTTTTTCTTACCTTATCAATTTTACCTTTCCTCATAAGATCACAGAGCTTCTGAACATTCTTTTGAAGGATAGACTTCAATTCAACAACAAATAAATTTTTCCAAAAAATGAATACATGCATCCACAAGAAAATTACAAACTACAAGGGCCATTTAAATACCCCAATTTGTCTAATGTGCCTGTAACTTCAAAAAATGGTATTGCTGTCACAACCTGTTAGAAAGCATGCTTTTGTTTCTAGAAGTAAATTGACTGTATCTTTAGTAAAAACTTTGATGACTCTGAGAATTCACATATGAGAAGACATAATAGAATATGGAGTGGTTCCAAGTAATTTACAACTAAAATTTTTAATGGGTAGGGATTATCCCTTTCTTATGTTCATGAGAAATCATGCCTGATTACGTTTATTTTCTGTCCACAATTAAGATAAAATAATAAGTTACAGAAGAAAAATAAGACAGATAACATTGAGTATATGACTTCAGGCAAATAGAAAGTAATAAATACTCCTTCTATATGGGTTTCTAAAGAGAAATGTAGACACAGTTCAAACCAGAAACAGAACATCAGTTGCTAGTCATGTGAAATCCTATAATTCTGTGTGTGTATGTGTTTCACATATAACCTGAATTATTAAAATTAAGGATAAGTTCCAAAATAAGTATTTCTCTAAAAGATATATCCTAAAGTAACCTCAAACTAAAAAAAAAGCCATATGACTTTCACCATAATATTCTAGCTCTTAGCATAAGAGAAATTCACACAAAATGTCAAATGATAGAGTATAACAAAAAATGCTACCAGCACCTAGACTGATTCTGTATATCTTCTTTCTTTCTGTCATGTATCTTATTTTCTCATACTTACGTCAAAAAATAAATTATTTTTGCATTGTTTTATTTGAAAACAGAAAGTTTTAACCACTACCTCAAAAATGCTTGTTTAATGAATAATTATTTCTCACGATTCATAAAGAGCTTTACAAAAATAATTGTAGTATAATTTAGTTTCATAATATCTTCTTAGTTCTCTTTAAGCATAAATTCTGTTTCTTTTCTACCTGATACTGGGATAAAATGATTTTTGGGTTGTGAATTACGAAGGACATTTTTAGAATAGCTGAAATATTGCTGGGCAAAGAGAACATCAAATCAAACAGAAGTAATGTCACTAAAATACGTAGCACATGTGCATCAATATATTGCCCTGGTTTACATGACTGAATCTTCCAAAGCACACTCCAGTAACCATGGATTTTTGAATATTAAGTCTGCGAAAACTAATTGCAATTTATTGAATATGTCAGTGAAGCAGAACTTCAGTAAATCAAGTCCAAGTCACCTTTACGGCATTTTCCCCTTCTCTTAAGCAATTGACAGTTTCTTCTTTCAATCAGTGAAAGTTACAAATAGTCCAGGAACTAGCTGCAGTAGAAGAGTAATGGTTGAAAGACCAGATGATCCTGTTTTATGACCCTTGGCACAAAGATTAAACCCTTTGTTTCCAGCAATGCACAATTTCATGCTATTTCAGGGAGCTTGACCCTGAACTGAACTTCTTCAGACTGTTCAGTTCAATCTGAATTTATAAGAGCTAGTGACAGTCTGGAGCATGTAATGAAAAAAAATAATGGAGGGACAGCTGTTTGCTTTCACAATCCTGCCATTGAGGTTGAGAGAGAGGAAAAGCTGCGGGGCTGGTGGATTCAGAAGGAAATGAGTTGGGATTTAACATTTGCAAAGAGAAATCCTTTTGTTAAGCACTGATTTGAAGTAAATCTCTGGCAATGTTTCCCAGGGTCAGATTTGGGAGTGTTATCCCTGCAATGCTGAAAGGAACATAACCAATTTTCTAGTAGCTGATTGTATTCTACTAGTTCTGGCATTTGATTAAATGTTATAGGTTATTTATGTTTTCTAAATCTAATATCATGTGAAACATATAGCAATATTTCTTGAAAGTTAACAAATTTGTAAAAGTACCAATTTAAGATAGGATTATTTTTAATTACACATTGAAATATTATTTATTTAAATCATTACAATAGAAAATATATTGAGTACTTTGTATTTTGCATTTAAATATCATGGGTTAGAAATTTATAAATGCATTTTTGTAGGTATGTGTGCAAAATCTCATTCTAAAATAAACATAATAAGGAAAATATGCCTTTTGTAAGGAAAAGTTTCAATTTTCCTTACATGTACAACAAAATATGAAACAGATTTCAGTACAACTATCACAAAGTTCAGTTTCACAATGACTATTATTATTGAACTTTACAACTGTGAAATCTATGAACAATGGCATTTAAAATTTTGCAGAGAAATTTAGAATGCAAATCTACTTATACAGTTCTGAATTGGAACATGAAATTCTTGAAAAGGTTGGCAAATATGACAATTAAAACAATTTCCTCTGGGACACAGAGGTCTCCTCCCACAATTTTTCCAACAAGTACTTGGCACCTAAGGAATTTGATGTTTAGCCATTCTTAAATATGAAGAGGGAAGAGTCCGGTAAAAAATATTGAGGAGTCTTAAGATTATGAAATGAATATTCCATAATCTTAAGGATGAACTCCAAAGTGTCCTGCCTAAGGAAGCATTGTCTGTTTAGTGAACTGTATTATTCAGGAACATCTTTGTGACATCTTCCAAAAATAAGTGCTTGTGTAATTATTCTTCTCTATTAATGACAAATTATTAAGATAAGCTGTGGATTGCCTTTGGAATCATAATAATTTCCTATGGAAACAATATGGCAACTTTCCTGAACATACCCAGGGGCCAACAGATGACACCTTATCATGGAGTAGACCAGGGTGGTGACATTGAGTTATGCATGTAGCTCTGCTGCAGTATGCTCCACATGAAAGGCCAGTAGAAATCATCAGTATTAGACCGATATATGTTAGACCCTACCATGGCCAGTGCTTAATAAACACACACATTCCTTTGTTGTTGTTGTTTTCTTTCTTTCGTTTTTTTTTTTTTTTTCAAAGTCTACAATATAAAGCAGGCTACTAAATTTGACTCCACTGAAATCAATGATAAAATTATTAATGTTCATATGATATGTGCTGAAGGAATTTAGAGTTAGGCAATTATTTTTCTAACTACAGTGGTTGAAAATCTTTGTGGAATAGCTAAATTTCAAATGACTCTTACAAATCACTTAGGAGAAGTTCAGCTTTCCTCATGTGAAATATTTCCAAATGAGTACATTATGAATGAGACAATCTAGATTATGTGAGGTTCTGAATCACATGCTACAGTGTTAGTGTGGCTGTGTTAAAGTATAGTACAGATGTTTTCAATAACATTCATAAAACAGAATAATAAGCAGGAGAAGTCATACACTTTATCAGCTCATGTACTTTTAAAAAATATAAAATGTTATTTAAATGAAAACATTAAACAGAACTATCTCACATTCACAGAGTTAGTAATTTTATTATATGAGACCTTAAAACTTGGGGAAAAGCAATAGAATTTTGAGAATTCATAGTAAATGAAATAAACGATTTAATTTCTTAACATAAAAGGCAAATATTTCTAATTATTTTTCTTTCCCACCCTCTCAGAGTAATATGAAACTAAGTATTGCATATTACGTCTCAAAGTGATATAAATCATACAGATCTTTGTACCATCAGAAAAGTTAATATAGATGGTTACATGTAACTTGACTTTAGAGTTGGTACATAATACAGACTTAGCCAAACTGTTTCCCCAGTTTAGAGTGATTGGTTCAAGAGAAAATCACTTGATTCCAATGAGTGCAATCACAGGTACTCAATGAAAATTGGTATAAAAGTTACGGGTAAAAGATTCTCTCAATATAGAATTATAAGAGATAAAGACCACGTAGTGCTGGAGCAGTCAGTAGATATTGTCTCTATCTCTCATTCATACACACACACACACAAACACACATGCACAGACTGATTTGGAAAATATATAATTCTGGGCATATGGAGTATTAAACATTTGAAACTACTAACTCTAGGCACAACTGGTCCATGATTATTCTCTGAATTCTGTTATTTAAAATTGTTACCTTTTACCTTGAAGGCTACTTTAAAAATTGACTTTTGGTCTTCAAGACTTCTTTTGAGATATTGTTTTTAAGTCTATAGACATACTTATAATCCAGGAAGCAAGATTCATAATTGAAAGTGTTTGGTTTGTAAAATATTTGACCACTTAAGAACCAAAACCCAAAACTTAATTACCAAGGAGAAAGGAATTATAATTAAATGTACGTCCATTATTAATATTTTTACCCATTTAAAGATCACCACTTTTTAATATGGCATGTCTGAACTTTTCAAATATATTGTTTTTCAGGGCCCGAGGTAAACTGACATTTTCACTTCACAGTAGAACTGAATGCCACAGTCTACTTTAATGTGTTTGCTTTTTCCTTCACAGACACACATAAATAAACACACACAGAAGCCCTGAAGGGACTCATATTTCTTTAAGTAACGTTAATAGTCAATAAATACATATAAAATCCAGAAGAGAATGCATTGATTTCAGCCACTGTCTGATTCAAAAACATCCCAGAGATTGCATGTAACACCTAGATATTCCAATGAGTTACTTGATAAAGTTCAGATGCAACTACCCATAACATAACACTTAGATAAAGTGATGAAATATGAATTGTTCATGTGAAAAAAAATCTGTTATAAATAACAAGTCCAAATAGAGCAATTGGCTCAGACAAGGTAAATATTCTTCCAGTATAAAATTTAAAAGTTCCATGAAAATTATCTATGCCTTTGAATAATGTTTTCAGTAGAAAGTTATTTTGAAAAGCTATTTTAATCTAACTCCTCCTTCATATATTGTATGTGATAATTTACTTCTTTAGGCATAAGAAAAGCTCAAAGAAAACTTTTTCAATTGAGTGCTCAATTATTGTGCAGAAAAAGTAAAACAAAAATATACAAAAATATATATTAATGCTAACGAAACAAAGGGTAACTGAGACATTTAAAAATGAATCATATATTAAACCAGAAGTTGACACATATATGGATACTGACAATGGAATCTGGAAAGAAATTTCAGTATTAAATTTTCAGTATTAAAGTCTTCAGCTGAGTATTATATGGTCACACACAACATAGCAAAAATAATCTGCTATGCTTCCACCCCGTATTTCATCTTTTTGTTAACTAACTAAAGGTCACACAGTTAGTTTGATTTTTCATATAAAATCCACACAATCAGTTTTAACTTGTCATTTAGAATTTCATAAACTGATAAATGAAGTTAGTGTTTGAAATGCTTTAGTGAAAATAATTTGTGATTGTTCATATCATTTAGGATGAAGTCAGGAATTCAGAAAGAACTCTGGTTATTTTTAACAGACATAATTTAATACACGGAGCTAGTTAAACAGGAGTTAGATATACCAAAAATAAAAAATAAAACACTCACACAAGAAACAGGCCATCTCTAGGATTTCGTGAAACAATATGATAGTTTGAGAGGGAGCAGATAGAAGCACTGATGAAAGACTCCACAAGACAGAGGTACTTAGCATTCTAAGGAGGGATTATTTTTTTCCTTTTTAGTGCCTTAGATGATAAAAGGAGACTCATAGAACAAGCGCTCAGACTTCTGGGGAGGGGTAGGGCTGGTTGGCTGGCCTTCATAAGGGGTTTTGGTAAACCGGCCTTAGAATTAACTAAAGAAGCTGGCTACTATAACCAACTGTTCCTGCCAGAGCAGAGCATTGGTAGGGAGGCTCTAACAAGAATAGAAAACAAACAGGAAAAAGCAAATCCTCTCTCTTCCTCACGGAGTGTCCCTTTCATGCTCCTAATTTGCAGACTCCCGTAGAATTCTAGTCAATGAAGGGGAGAATTGTAGAACTTTAACTCCAGAATCACAAAGAAAGGTAGATTTGAAGCTAAGAAACAATAGCTTAATTATTGGTATCTTTTAGTTATCTGAAATATTTAAATAAGGATGTCAAGAAATGAAGATTGCTATAAACCTAAAAATTTTTAAAAGATTTTTGTGGATCTTGCTTTTACTTCTCATGTTGTTAGATTAAATTTATTTTATTTTAGTGTTAGAAATTATTTCTGATGATGGTAATGACTGTATCAGGGTTCAACCAGAAAACACACACGCTAGCCATTACATGTGTTGGTTAAACACTACATGACTGCTCTCTTTGCTTCCATTGTTAGAGCTTGAGGTCCACATGGTGACCATTGAGAAAGAAAGATGAATGTAAAGTGCATAGAGCAAGAATAACTTTAAACACACGATCATAATCTGAAATGTGTGAGCATAAGCTGGCTGGAAATCATAAAGATGGACTAGAACCCTTAGGTATCCTGCAAGACAAGCTGTCACCTTTCATCACAGTGTTGAGCACATCTCAAACCCAGTCAGTAAAGATCCACTAGGGCAAGGTGGAGTAATTGCAGGCTTGGCTTCTGCCCCAGACCAAATTAGCCAGCAGATAAGTGCCACACGTAAGAGCTGCAAAAGCACTTGTTTCAACCTTCTAAGCATAAAACCAATAACTGCTGCTTTACTTCCACTCTCCAAATCTCCGCACAAAAGTATCTCTTGTACTTAATCGGTCATTAAAGAGTTCAAAGGCAGCAAAGAGGTACTTCTGAGGAGGTAGAAAACACCTTTGGGATGGCAAAAGTGTTCTGAATTGAGAGTGTTGTAAGATAACCTGCAAATTTTGACTGGAAAAAAATTAAACTTCTAATTGCGTTAATAACAGTAGGCCTAGAAAATATTTGTGATATATCATTTTAATTTTTAAAAATATTATTTTGATCACTTATTAGCCTGATTAACTAATACAAAAAGCATTCAATGCTGTTGCAAAAATATGTATTTTATAACTTATTTGTATAATTTCTGTATAGTTAAATGTTAAAATAAAATTGTATATATGTATATAATTCACTTTTTACTTTATGTGTACTTTTAATAGGTAAATATATTTCTGTACTACAAATTAAAGAAAACACAAATATTTTTATAAATGGTTTCTCCCAGATGAGAATATGCAGGTGATTTTTCAAGGTATAATATACAAAAGGTATGTATTTTATTTTTATTTTATTACTTACTATTTTTAGAGATCTATTTTAAGTAGCTCTTCGAACTGGAGCTTTTTGAGGGAGTCCCTAAAATACTATTAAAGAACAATACAATAGCAGTTTTCTCTTCATGCAAGACTCTGTATTTATATTGTAAAACGTGAAGCTCTAGTGACTGCATGGTATCAGTATTATAAATATTTTGCTTCTAGAAAAAAAATCACTCAAATCTACTCTTGTGAAACACTTTTGCTATGCAGTTTTCTTCTTTTACATGTATCCTGTATTCCATTTCTACTGTACTTCAGGGTAAGCCTTCTGGGACTACAGAATGCTCTAAATTGAATATACACCATATTATTTTTGCACTCCTGTTCTCAGGAATCTAATACAGTTTCCAGACTTCTCACCATCTCATTAAAAATTAGTAGAGGGATGTCAGTAGGCACACAACCTTACAAATGCAGGTCTGACTTCGTAAATTAAATATCCTTTGTGTGTGTACATTATTAATTCCTGTTTGCTTTTAGGTGTCAGCATGTGCACACTCATTGGTACCATCTTTGCATTTGGAAGTTCTCTGGATTTTGGAGAAGAAAGCAAATGAATGGCTTATATATGAATCAGGATTATGAATTATGTAAATCAAGCCATCAAGTCAGGGCAAAGAGAAACTTAAAGTTACACTAAGGGCGTACTCCAATAATTTCTTAGGAAAGACAAGAAAAGAAAATGCCAGTTTTAACAGGTAATTCCACTTACCTACAAATATTTTTTGCAACAGATATGACAATCCTTATTTTGTCGAATTTTCTCTCTTCAGCTCTTAAGGCAATTATATATGAAACTATTGTTTGTATCTGTATTCTAAGGTAAATTATTTTAGAACTCTTTTTAATGTGTTTTTTCAAAAGTGTTAACCTCCAGAAAAATAAGCAACCATAACAGAAGGGTCAGTTAATAGACGTTCCTAAGTGAAGTGCCAGCATTCTGAGCCATAATTTTTGTGACTTCTTATGAGGTTACATTTTATACAAGCCAAACTTATTTTTAAGGGTAAAACAGAAGAGCAGGTTGAAATGCGGAACAGCTCAGAAAGTAGCAGAAAATGCTAGCTATGGAATCTTTGCCCACCTCCAGCCTCTGGACCAAATATTTTACTATGTACCATGTGTATAATAAGCTATTGGTGAATAGTTTGGCAGATGTCTCTAACAGGAGTCATGTGGCAGATGTGTGGAGACAAGAATGTAGGCACAATGTCGACCTTAAATGAAGAGTCTGAGAAGGCAAAGGGAATGCTATAGTCAGAGATTCCTGAGATAACCAAAGGAAGGTAGGGATAGCCTTTATGCAAAGCCTGACAGCAAGATGGGAAGCCATGGTAATGTGAATTTCACAGCAGAAACAAAGGCAAACATGATGAAATGCTTGGACTCTGCTTTGTGGCATATACTTAGGACGAAGTTGTAAACCCTACATATTTTTGTTATCTAGGACCTTGAACCAGTTATTCAAACTCACCCACAGTAGAATTTCTTTCAAAATTTGGATCAGTGCTCTCAAAACCTGCTGGTACTTTATGAAATATAAAACTACATAAACAATTCTTCATCCATTCAAGTTTTATCATCAGACCCTGGCTATTCAGTCACGTCTTCGGGCTCCACTTTTAATGTTAATTTTCTTGCTATTTCCACCTCATCTGCCATTACTTTCTCCACTGAAGCCTTTAACCCCTCAAATTCATTCATGGGACCAAAATCAAATGTTTCCAAACTTTTTTTTTTTAATGTTGATATTTTCACCTTCTCTCATAAATTACAAATGTTCTTAATGACATCTAGGATGGTAAATACTTTACAGAAGGTTTTCACTTGACTTTGCTTGGATACATCAGAGGAATCACTATCTATGGCAGCTAGAGCATTATGAAATTTATTTCTTAAATAATAAGACTTGAAAGTCAAAATTACACCAGGTACAATGGCTCACACTTGTAATCCCAGCACATAGGGAAGTGAGGAGCGAGAATCAGAGGATCACTTGAACCTAGAAGTTTGAGACCAGCCTGGGCAAAATAGTGAGACCCCATTTCTATAACAAATTAAAAACTTGAAAGAATAGCTGGCTGTGGTGGTGTATCTCTGTAGTCCCAGCTGCTTGGGAGGCTGAGACAGATGAATCACTTGAGCTCAGGAGGTTGAGGCAGCAGTGAGCTATGATGACAGTATTGCACTCCAGCCTGGGCAACAGAGCAAGATCCTGTCTCTTAAAAAATGAAAAAAAAAAAACCATTTTTGATTAATGGTCTGCAGAATGGATGTTGTGTTTGTCAGCATGAAAATATTAATGTTTTTGAACATCTCCATCAAGGCACTTCGTGACTAGGTACATTGTCAATGAGCGATAATATTTTGAAAGAATCTTTTTTTTTTTTTCTGAGAAGTAAGTTTCAAAAATGGGCTTAAACTATTCAGTAAATTATACTGTGAGCAGATGTGCTATCATCTATCTAGCCTTTATTGTTCCATTTGTGGATCACAGCAGAGTGACATTAGCATAATTCTTAAGAGCCCTAGGATTTTTGAATAGTACAAGAGCATTGGCTTCAACTTAAAGCCATCAGCATTAGCCCTTAATAAGACATCTTGTCTTTTAAAGCTTTGAGGGCTAAGCATTGAATTCTCCAATTAGATCATCCTCTTGAGCTATGAAAGTCTTAGATCGCACCTTCTTTCAATGGAAGGCTGTTTTGTCTACATTGAAATCTATTGTTAAGTGTAGCCACCTTCACCAATGATCTCAGCTAGATTTTCTGGATAACTTGCTGCAGCTTCTACATCAGGACTTGTTGCTTCACCTTGTACTTTTTATTTATAGAGATGGCTTCTCACCTTAATCCTCAGGAACCAACATGTGTTAGCTTCAAACTTCTTCTGCAAGTTTGTCACCTCTCTGAGCCCTCAAAGAATTGAAGGTAGTTAGAGTCTTGCTCTGGATTAGGCTCCGGCTTAAAAGAATATGGTGGCTGGTTTGATCTTCTATCCAGACCACTAAACCTTTCTCTGTATCACAATAAGCCTGTTTCATTTTCTTGTCATTCACGTCTTCACTGGAGTAGCACATTTAATTTCCTTCCAGAACTTTTCCTTTGCATTTGTGACTTGGCTATTTGGCATAAGAGGCCTAGCTTTTGGCCTGCTTTGACTTTCAACATGCCTTCTTCACTAACCTTAATAATTTCTTGCTTTTGATTTAAAATGAGATACCTTTTTCTGACTCTTTCTTTCACTTGAACACTTAGAGGCCACTGTAGGCCATTAACTGGCCTACGCAATATGTTGTATCTCATGGAATAGGGAGGCCCGAGGAGAGAGAGTGAAACAGGAACAGCTAATTTGTGAAGCAGTCAAAACACACTGGTATCTATTAAGTTAGCTATCTTATGGCACCCTAAAACAATTACAAGAGTAACATCAGAGATCACTGATACAGTTCACCATAACAGAGATAATAATAACGAATAACGAACAAGCTTGAAATACCATGAGAATTACCAAAATATGACATAGTGACATGAAGTGAGCACATGCTGTTGAAAAACCGGCATGGATAGACTTGCTCTACGCAGGTAGCCAAAATCCTCAATTGTAAAACACGGAGTATCTGTGAAGTGCAATAAAGCAAAGTGTGATATTACAAGGTATGCCTGTAAAGCGTTGTTTTAAAAACCCTGCTAAGAAAAATTTAAATAAATTACATGTATCGAATAAGAATAAAAAGTGTTAATAATCTGATTTTGATACCTGTTCTCTGCCTGTGTATAAGAATCTTGTTATTAGGAGATCCACACTAAAGTATTTAAAGGTAAAGAACATAATGTAACTGTATGAGTTGCTCATACATTTGGGAAAACTGTGTGTGTGTGTGTGTGTGTGTGTGTGTGTGCGCGCTCACCTGTTTGTGTACAGAGAGAGATACAGAGACCGGAAAAAAGGGAGAAAGAATATTAATAATAAAGCAAATGTATTAAAATGTTAATGCTTGGGGAATCTGGATGAAGAGTGTATATGAATTATTTGTACTATTTTTATGGATTTTCTATTCTTACATTATTTCAAAATAAAAAATTTAAAAAATATTGCTCAACACTAGTCTCACAATGTTATGTTGACTTTATGGGAAATGATATGAAAACAGATGCAAGACTTGCTGAATGCCGTATCAGACCCCACATTAATTATTTATGCATGTTTACTTTAGTGTAGAAATCTGTATGTTTATTTTCTAATATTTTAATGGCAGTATGCGATATGTGAGTTGCAGTTATTTTTGAGTCCTCATCAACTTTGTATTTGACTTTGATTTTTTTCCTATTGATACTCACATTAGATGTCAGCAAAAGGGCTTGTTAATTTAACAGAAAGAAAATTAATAATATTCTCATATATTTTCCTCATTAAATTCACATTATAGGAGTAATGGTTATTTTAAATGGGCATAATTATTAATAGGAAAAATGCAGGCATTAATTTTAAACACTAATGACTGTAGCACTACTTAATTTTCCAGAAATAATTTAAGCACAGTTGCATGAGTTTCAATTCCTCTTTAACCAAACTTATTAATGATTTTATGGCAAACTCAAGACAATGTACAGCAAAGGTCACTGGAATGGGGCACACATAAACCTTTCACATTTCCGTGCTAATATGGCATTGTTGTCCGTGTCATGCTGCTTTTTGATGATACCTCACTAAGAATATATCTTAACAACACAACATCCTTCATAAAAGTGACTGTCCATAGAAAAGTTTTCTCAGCCCACTTATGTTTGGAAAGTCCTTCTATATATTTTTCTTCCCCATCCTTTCATTTTCTTTTTCTTTTAAATCCTTATGTTGCTACATGAACCTCCATCTAGACATTTTTTTAAATTATGTGTATAATTTTATGTGTATATATAAAATGAATCCAAATATTAAGTAGATCTATTACCTTATTTTTTAGCATCTGTTTGCTTCTTAACATTCTCAGTCTGCCTTAAGTTCCCAATATTCCATGAAATCAAAAGTTCTTTTCTTTGTCTCCATTGATTTTTATCTCTCAAATACTTCAGCAAAGTAATGAAAATAAAAGAATTCCACAATTAGCACAACCCCATCATTTGAATCCTGGCCTTGCCATATAATGAAACTTGACTTATTTGAAACATTTCTATGACTAGGTTTCCATCTGAAAGATATGGATGAAATACCCATTTTCCAAGGTTTTTTTTTTTTTGTATGTATTGAATGAAATCATGGATACAAAACAAATAACAAATGAAAACATACATACTAACCTCTCAAAAATCTCAATGTTAAATAAAAAGAAATGTATTTGGCAAAAGTTACTCCAAAGATATGGAGGGTGTTGCCTAGAATATTTCACTAGAAATGTAAAACTTGAGGTAGTTTTTGAAAGGGTAGACTTTAGTTATGCAGATAAGTAAAAATAATGTATTCTATGTCTAGATGAGCAAGTTATATCTTGGAAATGGTGAAGAGACCACTTCAGCTGAAGTAGAGATTTTCAGGGGCAAAAGTTGGGGGCTGATTTAGAAAGATATGAATCTATGAATGCTATATAAAAGAGGTTGAACTTTATTTTGAAGACAAAATGGAACTATTGAAGTTTCCTTTTTGGCAGGAGAGTGACTTTATAAAAGCAGTGATTAATGCACATTGGTTTAGAAAAGCACTGGACAGTATGATTTGGAGTTTGAAAAAGAGGGCCCAAAGGTTACCCACTTAATGGCTTATCACAAGTGCCCACACATGAGGTTCTAAGAGTTTTCCTTTGTTGTTTGCAATGAGAAGAAAAACCAAAGAAAAGTTTGATTTTTTTCATAATAAAAGTTAATAAAATGTATTATCTGGCTAACTGTTTTGCATTACAGAAAACAACGTTTCTCATAAAATTTGGAGTTTTTTGTCTTAAGTAATGCAGGAAAAAATGTCAAAGACAAAAATTATGGAAACTATAGTGAAGAAAGGTACTTTTAGTTAGATAAAAAATTGATTTTAAAAACAGAGATTAGGCTGAAATAACTATGTATCAATTCTTTGGAGACACATTGCCACATGAGCCCGGAACTTGAAAGAAAGGGCCTCCAAAATATGCATGTATATGTATATATTGTATTACAACGGTAGTGAAATTTTGGTGCTTGCCTACCAGCTATTGACACCAAGAGGAACCAGTAAATGGTAAAATGGAGACAGATAGGATAATCTGAATAGGACACCATGACAAAGGCCAGTGTAAGAAAGAATTTCAAGAGGGAAAGGAGAAACATGATTATGGTAACTTTCAGTGTGTCCAGAATATTCTAAGCACTGATCCTAACACAGAATTTCATTCAATGCCTTTAACAATCCTATGAGAAAATATTTTACATGCAGCCACATATCCTGTGAGAGTTTTTCCTGTTCAAGAATGTATCATAAACCCTGAACTGAGGACAAAAGGCACTATATTCTTTTCACAATAAGTATACAAAGTTATCATAAATCAGACTAAACCACAATCCAGCAGAACTATTCAAAATAGCCATTTAGAAGTCTGGCCTATTCTACCTAGCCCAGCTGTAGTCAATGTAAGAAGAGGGCTGAAAATTAAGGATGCTATTGGCTTCTTGAGGAGTTTAATCATTTTGAACTATAACATTGCTTCCTTGAGCCAAGAGAAATGGGCTCCAAGAGACTCACTTATAAAGATAAAAGATCCCTAAAAACACAGAGTAGCATTTTTCCCCCCTTTTCGGGTATCCTTTGAAAGTCTCAAGTTGATGATCTCTCTCTGTGCTAAATGGACAAGGCAAAAGAGAGAATTGGATAGTAATAAATGATTTCCTGGGGGACTTCCAAGCAAAGAGAAAGCAAGGATCTTCTCTATTCAGGTTTTGTTTTCTAAAAGGTGCAGGAGATAGATATTGAGTTTCAATGCAATCTGGATTGTTGGTCAGAGAGGCTAAATTTGAGGCTTCGGCTTTATTGGGGCACTCAAAGCATTGGGACAAAGATCACATGTCAGAAGGAGAAACTGTGAATGTCACAGGTGAAGAACAGCAGGAGGATGTGGAGGGACAGACAGCACAGGCCTAAGGGAGATGCAGGAAAGATGTGACTCTCTAATAGACATAGCTGAAACTGCTGGAATAGTCATCTGTCTCCTTTTATTTGATAGTCACAAGGATAACCAGAAAGTGCTTAAGCCCAATAAAAAGAGAACTACAATTTTTCCAGTTGGGTATTTTACACATTTCACTCTTCTTGCCACTCCACCACTACCCTGAAAACACACCTTCGATGAAGAGGAGTGTAAAAAGAGTAGACCCTGCCTTCCCTTCACACTGTAAGTCCTTAAAGCCACTGAGACCTAGTCAGCACAGGCAGGGATGATAAGAAGAGACAGGGATTGAAGTATGAAGTTTTTTAATGAACAGGACTTTATAGCAAAGTGAAACTGTTCTGATAGGAGAGAGAAATTGGAAAGTCATTGAATCTAGCCCAAAAGGGACTCTCTAACAATTGGGTGAAGGTGAAGTTCAACATGATATATGTGTAAAGCAGTTGTTTCAAACATACCTCTAATATTTACCTGTATTTAACAGATAGAGAAGTATTCCTTACATTTAATTAAACCCACAAGTGCTATTAAACATTAACCCATTTTAACTTTCTCTGGTAATGGAGAATTTTTTTCCATATAGCAATTATACAATACTTTAATATGTTAAAGTCACCATTTATATTTTCTTTCTACTAAGTTAATAGTTAATACTCTAGAACTCTTTATATTCACTTTTTGTATCAATTTAAATTTCATGTTTTCCAAAAGTCTAAAAATTTTAGAAGTATGTTTGACTAACTATTTTTTAGGCCACTTAAATAAACACTAATAAATTATTTAAATGCCAAAGACCTAACATCCTGAATTTTACAAAAAATCTGCTAAGTCATTTTTTTTTCACATTTACTAGCACCAAACATTTTTCTCTGCTGACCAAGATGGCCTTAATGTTTCCTTCAACTTCACTAAACTTCAGGCAGGCTTCTTGTTGCCTCTAGGCCCCTGATCTCCCTCTCACACCAATCCTTGCAGAATCCAGAGGGCCTAAGCACAGAGTTCTCTCCTCATTCTTTTCTCAGTGCATTTACTTTAGAAAATTTGTGATTGTAGATAATTTTTCTGACCCTTTGAAATTTAAATCTATTAAAAAAAAAACCTTATTCCTACTTATTTTTTATTTTTAATTACTATGAGTACATAATAATTGTATGTATTTATGTGTTACATGTTATGTTTTGATACAGGTACACAATGTATAATGATCAGAGTAATCAGAGTATCTGTCATCTGAATAATTTATCATTTTGTGTTCATAACATTTTAATTCTATTCTTTTGTTGTTTAAAATGTATAATAAATTATTTTTTAACTATAGTCATCCTGTTGTACTACAATATTAGATCTGTTATACTAGATCTAATTTACTCTAACTGTATTTATGTACCCATTAACTTTATGTCTCTCTCCCACTTTGTGTCTTTATGTCTTTATGTCCCACTTTATGCCCACTTTATGTCGCTCTCCCCACTATCCTTCTGAGCCTCCGGAAACCATCATTCTATTCTGTTCTCTAGGTTCAATTTTTCTTTTAGCTCCATATTTGAGTGGAAAATTGTGATATTTGTCTTTCCACGCCTGGCTAATTCACTCAACAAAATATCCTCCAGTTACATCCTTACTTTTGCAAATGACAGAATTTCATTCATTTTATGTCTGACAAATATTTCAGTGTGCATATGTACCACATTTTCTTTACACATTCATCCATTCATGGGCCCTTGGGTTGATTCTATATCTTGGCTATTTTAAATAGTGCTGCAGATATTCCCAGATAAGCAAGTGCCTATATTCCTTCGATACAGCTTTTTGAGGAACCTCCAAACTGTTCTCCATAGTGCTTATGCTAATTTACCTTCCCACCAACAGTGTACAAGGGTTCCCTTTTCTCCCTGTCCTTTCTAGCATTTGTTATTGCCAGTTTTTTGGATAAAAGTCATTTTAACTGGGAGGAGATAATATCTCATTATAGTTTTGGTTTGCTTTTCCCTGATAATTAGTGATATCAAGCATTTTTTTCATATAGCTCTTGGCCATTTCTCTTCTTTTAAGAAATGTCTGTTCAAATATTTTGCCCATTTTAAACTGAATTATTTGATTTTTTAAATTGAGTTGTTTGAGTTTCTTATATATTCTGGTTATTAATTGCTTGTCAGATAAGTAGTTTGTAAATATTTTCTTTCATTCTGTGGGTTATCTCTTCACTTTTATTTTATTTAGAAAAACCTAAACATTCCAAAAAATACTGTTAAACTGATAAATTCTTACAGGATTCTAGAACAACATACAAAAATCAGCAGTATTTTTATATGCCAACAGCAATGATCTGAAAAAGAAACCAAGAAAGTAATCATATTTGACAATAGCTACAAATAATATAAAATACATAGGAATAAATTTAAGCAAAAAACTGAAAGATATCTACAATGAAAACTGTAAAACACTGAAGAAATTGAAGGGCACACACACAAAAAATGGAAACATATTCTGTGCTAATAAATTGAAAAAAATCAATACTGTTAAAATTTCTATACCACCCCAAACAATCTACAGATTCAAAGCAATTTCTATCAAAATACCAATGATATTCTTCACAGAAATAGAAAAAATGATCCTAAAATTTATACAGAAGACCCAAAATAGCTAAATCCATCCTAAGCAAAAAGAACAAAAGTGGAAGAATTATTACCTGACTTCAAATTACACTACAGAGCTATAGTAACCAAAACAGCATGGTACTGGCACAGAAACAGACATGTGCACCAACAAATCAGAATACAGAACCCAGATTTAAATTTATACATTTACAGTCAGCTCATTTTGACAAAGGTTCCAAGAGCATACATCAGGAAAAGGACAATCTCTCCAATAAATGGTGCTGGGAAAACTGGATATCTAATTCAGAAGAATGAAATTGGACCACTGTCTTTCACCTTATACAAAAATCCAACCAAAATGGATAAAAGACTTAAATATAAGACCCAAAAGTATGAAATTACTTGGAGAAAACACTGGGGAAGCACACCAGGACATTGGTCTTGGCAAAGATTTCTTGAGCAAGACCTCAAAAGCATGGACATTCAAATACATAAATGGACAAATAGGATCACATCAAGTTAAAAAGCTTCTGCACAGCAAAGAAACCAATCAACAAAGTGAAGAGACAACCCTTTTCCCATTTTTACAACCCAGGACTGTCTTTCTCAAGGACCTTGGAGCCATTCTTTGAAATATAATCATCAAGGAAAATAGTGGCTCTATCTCCCAGTCTTTCTGTGAATGTAGAAGTTTATCTTCAGTGATATCTCTTCAAAGTTGTGAAACTACCTCCTGTGATGATGATACCAGGAAGGTTTTTTTTGGGGTAAAGTCAATTAGCAAACACAGATGGGATATGTTCCTCCCAATCCCAGTTCTTAAAAAGTCTTTACCTCTTGAATTCAAATTGCATCTTGGTCTCTCTTCTTTATTGCAAGATCCTTCTATAAAGGATCTTCTACCTTCCTTACCTGTTTAACATTGCCTTGTGCAATTTTTGCTTTGACACTACCATCTTCTTCTTTCTACTGTTCTTTAAATTATGAAACAAAGAAAACATTAGCATCTGTAAGTCTGTATATAAATAATACAGTCTGCCCCTTCCAGACTTCTTTCAATGAAATCTTAAAAATGCTAACAACAAGAGACGGCTATTCTATTACAAATCCGGTGTTAATGCTAGTAATATAAATTTAGAGGAAAGGCATATTTTAGGAGAAGATAATTACTAGCCAATTTTATCTACCAAAAGTTTAATATTGAATGCTTTATTCCAACAGCAACACAAGTATTTTATTTCCCACAACATGTGCTGATTTAGCCATTTATGTAGAGGCCTAAATATACACTTGATACCTCTAGATTTTCATCTCTTCAGGAATGCTCCAGGAATCATGGCATTGCTAATCTTGTTTTTTTTTTTTTTTTCCCCCATCCCTTCCCTTCTCTTTCATATCCTTTCCTCTTCTCCTTTCTTTGCTATTGCTGCTGTTGTTATGGAAATTTCAGTCACTCAATTTAGTAATTGTTTGCTATCACTTTAAAGTTCCAGTTCCTCATCTTACCCTGACAAGCTCTTGAGTTAGCTCCCGCAATGCACCTAATTGTCACACTCATCCTCACTCTTCTAGTAGGAGACAGTACACCTGAGAAGAGTCCTATGTCCATTGAGTGGAAACGAGGGGAAGAGAGAAAAAATATTGCACATATTTGGGAAGTTCATATAAGAATTTTCATTTTGAAACACAGCAGTATAGAATTTGTAACAGCCAGTATTTACTAACTGCTCACTACCTGCTAGGCATTGTTCTAAATGCTTTCCATGAATTATCTTCCTTAATTCCCACAGCTATGCTACAAAATAATTACCAATATAAGGCCCATTTTACAAATGAGAATGTTGAGACACAAAGAAATCAGAAAGTTAGCCATAGATTCAAAACCCTAGATTCAAAAACAGAGTGTTGATTTCCAATGCTATCAAAGTGCCATATCCGCAGTCTTTTCTGGAATATTACATACAGATTTACTTTTCAGCGTTACACTTGAAATGAGTTGTTCATGAAGAAACAAGGACTGAGCTTATCACTTAAAGAGTATTCTTCCCATCTCTTGGACAAATACAAGTATATGTTTGTACTTCTCTGTGGGAACAAAAACTTTATTTTCACTTCTCTTTCTTCCAACTCATTATACATAATGATTCTACTAATAGGCATATAAAAGAGTTCAGAATATGGAACTGTTGTAATTTTTGTCCGAAAGCCTACCTCTTTTTCAGCTCTTTCCTATTTTATCAGAGAAAAGAGTCTAAAATTCTCATTGGGTCAAGCATGTTGTTACTTTGTTTAAAGGCTTATGTAAACCCTTACGTATTATTTCATCAGTGCTGTAGATGGACTCTTAGAAACAGTGTTGATAACTTCCAACCCTACTGAAATACCTGCAAATGCCTATAACATTATGATTGCTTGCTTTATCCTAAAAGAGGCTTTAAACTTGTTTGATAATTTTAAAGATTATGTTCTGTGACCGATTATTTGGTTTTTTGAGGTACATCATGCAATCATTCACCCCTATCAAAAGAAAGAAGAAAAAAATGGTCTCAGTGTAATGAAAAAAATTGTAAACATGGCCCAAACATGTAAAAGCCAACAACAACAACAACAACAATAAAAAGTATATAGTTGCACTATATCATTTTCTTATATCTTCTTAAAAAGAAATATATTTTTTTAATTATCCAAAATCATCTTTTTGACAATTGGATACACATTTTTCAGGCTAGAACAAGATGAACGTACAATTGAGAAAAGAGCAGAAGAGAAATTTCACACACAAACGGTCTCAGAGGTCACCTTCAGGTAAAGTTCACTAATTTTTCAAAGCAGAGAAAAGAGCAAAACTTATTCAAAAATCTTTATTCAGTAACAGTGGTTGTTTAGGTTACACTATCTTTGTCTTTAAATAATGTGAATTTTCAAAGTGGATTACATCAATTAATTTATAGCACTTACTCATCCTTTGTTTTCATAAGCCCTGGTACTCAGTTATTTTAAATTCAGTATTTTTAAAAGTTAGCTTGCTTGTGCGTGTTGCTCTTTTCCTTCTACACATCAATTTATAATATTAAAAATAATTGTCAAACCAGAGGCAGCACCTCAGAAGTTTCCTCTAGCAGCTGACAAAAACGTGTTTTCACCAGTAATTTAACAAGGTCAATACCTGGCACATAGATTTTGCACTTGAGCTAACACAAAAAAGCTATTTATATTGACAGGGTTTTCAGAGACTTACATAGAAAACAACTCTGAAAAATTATAAGTATACATGGCTAAATGACTAAAATTTCTTTTTAAACATGTCTATAATGTAGTATCTGACTATTAATGTGGGCTAAAAGTGAATGATAGCATGTTATCCAAGGTAAAACCTAGTAATAGGAGGACACTGAAAGTGATTTTGGGGGCAATCACTACAAGGAGATACTGAGTCAAACATCTGGTCTATAGCGTATGAAAAATTGTTAAAGCTCAAAACTAGATTCAAATTTCTGCTCTCTACTAGTTTTAAGATATTTGGAAAATTAGCAAATCTCTCTACACCCAGATTTTTTCATTTGTAAAACTGAGATAATAGCTCCCCTTCTCATAGAATTGTCGTGAAAGTTATCTAAAAAACTGTGCAAACCGATTAACACGATGTTTCACGAACAAAAGAATAATAAATATTAGCTAAAATTATTATGGCTATGTTTCCTACCATTATCACTATCATTGTACATAATTTAAATCCATGCCTAATTGTTTATAGCCTTAGAACCTTAGTCAATAATATCACATATCCTTCTCCTTAGTAAATTACCTCTATTTTTTTCCTTCTCCTTCTTAAAAGCATCTGAACTATCATATCCATAGACAAATACATTCCACACATATCATGACACACACTTGAATTAGAACTCCCAAGTCTACCTTTAAATCCATTTAACTACTCATCTTAGAAACATCTTGGAAGATCACAGCGCTTATATTATATATGACTTTCAGATATATTTAATACTGTGTCCTCTACATTTTCAATACTGAGGAGCAGACACTGTTTTCCAATCTCATATTTCATTTTATTATCTTCCAGAAATGTATTATTATTTGAAGACTCAAATGCTAAGTAACACTAGCTCTTCTGCTTCCTGTATGGCAGAGTATGTCCCTAAGAAAACCCTACTGCAGAGAACAAATATAACTCAGATTTGAACACACACACAAAAACTAGCCAAGGCTCCAGAGAGTGGAAAAAATTAAAACTGATTTTAGATAGGGATCCAAACATGATATAACAAATCAGAAAAATTGGGTTTCTAATTTTTTTGGACTGGCTTGAAGATTGGCCATAATTGTGGCATGATACAAGGCGGATGAAACTTTATTATAAAATCCTCTCTATTTCTAACATAATTAATCAGGTAATAGAGTCTGAAGTGACCACATCTGCTGGAAATTGAGCGGGTAGGGATCCTGGAAAGGAATAACTCAAAGAAAGAGTGCCCTAGGTTATATGTGTAAACTCTGCTGAAGTTGCTGGTTGACTCTTTGTCATGTTCAGAGCTCTTTGGGTGGTCTAAGTTAACTAGTTTGCCCGAGGGACAAATTTTTCTTTTCAGCTCAACTCACATTGAAGATGAGCTTTAGACACTGTTTGATGTTCCAGCAGTTTATTCTGGCAGTGCTATTAAAAGATGAATAGCAGATGGAAGCCAGTGACATGGACCAAATGCAGGGGCCATATGACTGCCTAACCAGAGAGTCTCTGGAGAATATTCTCAGAGTCTGGGGGATTCTTCTCTTTTTTATACCTGTATTCAGTCTGGATCAGTTACCAGGTGATTCTTTCATTAAGTGAGTTTAAGCTATTCCTGTAAGGGTAAGCTTTGTTTTAAGGTTTATGAAAGTTGTATCTATGCTGAGGTGATTTTTTTACTCTTGGAAATCCTCAGACCAGAGTTAGCAATTCCTGGACCAGCCTCCATTGTACTACAAAGTAACACATTGTATCTATTCTGCAAGATGCCTGAGTGGGCTTTATGACTATCATTAATCTTAGATGCACAATATGTCTCATAGTATATTACAACCCTGAACAATGAATATGCAGACATGTCTCAAAGCAGTTTGCAAATAAGACTCAAATGTGATATAAGCAGGTGTGATAGCATTTGTAGTGTGAATCTAACCAACTGCCTGTTAAAAAAAAATAGCTACTGCTTTTTGAAGCAATGTAATAGAATCCACATTTGACATTCAACGTTTTCATGACAAAATCTAAAACAACTTCTTGCAAACAACCAAAGCACATCACGTTTTCTTAAGGGAAAATAAAATTAACACAGGCCAGCTCCAAGATGACCCAGATATTGGAATTATTAAACTAGAACTTTAGAACAGTTATCACAACTGTGCTCAATGAAATAAAGAAAAATACACTCATAACAGAATCAGAGGAATCTCCAACATTTGTAAAAGTGGAGTCTCAGCATGAAATATTTTTTTTAAATGACAAAAATCTTCTTAAATTTGGTGAAAAATATCAATTTACAGTTTAAATAACTTAGCAAACTTCAAATAAGAGAAATAGGAAAAAAAAACTCACCTAGAAATATCATAGTCAAATTGATGAAAACCAAAGATCAAATAAAATCTTGAAAGCAGTAAAGATAAAATCATGAAAAATTATGGAATAATAATAGCCTTTGTGAACATAGATATAACAATCTTTAAAAATTATAGCAAATGAAATCCACCAATATATAATGCATTATAATCAAGTAGAAGTCTTCCAAAGAGTTCAATCAATGTAACTCACAAAATAACAAAATAAAAGAGAATAACCACATAATCAATTCAATAGAGGCAGAAAAATTATTTGACAAAATTCATCACCAATTCATGGTAAAAGTTACCAGCAAACTATGAATAGAAGGGAACTACCTCTGTCTTATAAAAGTCATCTATAAAAATTCTACAGTTAATATAATATAGAGTGGAGTAACACTTAATACTAATGCCACCTTCCTCTCTCACAAACACATAGAAGATTTAAAATAACTTCTGTTTTATGGGGTATGAAATGTTTAGCCATTGGAACAAGGCAGGATAAAGAAATAACAGTAGTAAGAATCAAAATGGAAGAAATAAAATTGCTTCTATTTATATATGACATGATTGTTTTAATAAAAAAATCCTCAGGGTCTTAAAAATTTATTAGAATTAATAAGTAAATGTAGCATTGTTAAGGTACAAAACTCGCCAATATTTTATATACTAACAATAAGCAATTGGAAAGCATAATTTTAAAATGTCTATTAGAATAGAGTAAAAACCTAATAATAAAATTGAGAAAAAATATTTATGAGACATCTACACTCAGATATGTAAAACATTGCTAAGAGAAATTAAAGAATACCTATATGAGGAGATATACCATGTTAATGAAGAAAAAATTCAATATTTTTTAAACACTGATGCTCTTCAAATAGATCTACAAATTCAAAGCAAATACCCCCAAATTCTAACAAGGTTTTGGAAATACTTGATAAGCTTATTATAACATTTATATTGAGATGGAAAAAAATCAGAAAATCCAAAGCAATTTTACAAAATAAAAACTAAGTATGATAATTTACATTAACCTTCAAAACCACAATATAAATCTACAATAATAAAGGCTGTGTGGTATTAGAATAACAAAGGATATATAGGTCAGTTGAGCAATGTAGAGTCCAGATAAATATATGGTCAAAGATTTTCAATCAAGATTTTAAAGCAAGTTAAAAAAAAAAATTGATGGAAGTAGGTATCTGTGAAGTAATGAACATCAACCCTTAACCTGACAGCCTACAGAATTTACTCAAAAAGGAGAATATAACAAAAAAATAAAAGTAAAAAAATAAAACTTCTAAAAAACAACTAAAGATAAAATCTTCACAGCCTGGAAGCAGGCAAAGGCTTTTTTAGACAGGAATTGTAAAATAAAATGTTGAAAAAAGTGGCCTTTATTGAAATGTAATATATTTCTCTTGAAAATAGAACATTAAGAGAGTGAAAAAGTAGCCAGATAATGGGAGAAAACATTAATATCTTACCTCACCAAGGACTTTAATCTAATTTGTAAAAACTTTTACAATGGGCAAATAATTTGAACAGCAAAAGAGGAGAAGTAGAAAAGAAAGGAGAAGAAGGAGAGGATCAAGCAGAGGAGGAAGAGGAAGGAGAAAGAGGAAAAAGAAAGGAAATATACATGTAGTAATTAAGCAAATGAAAAGAAGATTATCATGATTAGTCATCAGAGAAATGCAACTTTAGACTATAATATGACACCATTATGTAGATAATAGAATAACTTGATTTAAGAAAACTACATATACCACATGGTGTCAAGGGTGTAAAACAATTGGCACTCTCATATATTACTGTAACATGGTACAGCACTTAGGAAAAGTTTTGCAGTTTCTTAAAAAATTAACCACGTACTTACCATAGGACACAGTCATTCCATTCCTAAGTCTTTGCCCAAAAGGAATAAAGTTATATGTTCGCATAAAATGTGTGACAGACACAGATATTTATAGAAGCTTTATTTGTAAAATAAAAGCCTGGTAAAAATTCAAATGTCGAAGAACAAGTAAATAAATAAATATAATGTGTAAGATTTGCATAGTGAAACTCATAACAATAAAAAAAGAAAAAGAGACCCATAAACTCTTCAATAGCGATAAATTTCAAAATTATGCTGAGTGACAGAAGCTAGACACAAAAGGGTACATACTGATTTATTGAAAATGCTAAAAAGTGCAAAGTAGTTTATAGTGATAAAAAGCAAATCAATGGTTCCATGTGGTCATGGGCAGAGGGGCATATGGATTGCAAAAGTGTATGTGGTAGTCAGCCTCCAATTTTGCCTACAAAAATTCCTGTATCAGGTATTTACTCTTTTGTGTAATCCCTTCTCACATTTTTTGGGGTTCTGACTCACAGGGCATAGCAGAAGTGATGCTATGTCATTTCCTAGATACTCTCACTTGGATCACTCACTCTATGGGTAGTCAGCCGCTCTGCCATGGGGAAACTTGGACAACCTATTGGGCCTATAATGATGGCTACAAGGATCTGAGCCCATCTACCAACAGCGATGTAGCTGAACCACTTTGGACACAGGTCATTCAGCACCACTCAACTTTCAGATGACTGCAGCCTAGGCAATATCTTGATAGCAACTTCATAAGAGACGTCAGACTAAGGTAATCCTAAAATCCTCGCCCACAGAAAACATGAAATAGTAAGTATTTGTTGTTTAAAGCCACTAATTTTGGGGGTGACTTGTTACACAATAGAGAACTAATACAGATTTTAGTAACAAAATAGGATGCTACCATATCAAAAACTTAAAACGATGAAATTGCTTTGGAACAGGGCAGTGGACTTTGATGATAATATTAGCAAACATTTAATGAACCTTGAACAAATTATTCATGAAATTTGGACTTTGAGGTGACTATCAGTAAAGACTTAAAGAGAAGTGAAGAAAATCTTATTGGAAACTAGAAGTAAGGTCTAATTACTAAATAGTGGCAGAAAGTTTAGCAGGACTGTCATTTATAATAATGTAGAAGGCAGAAAGTGTATATAACCATGTGATCTAGCTTAAGGTGATTATAAAGCTATTACAATCTATGGGCTATTTTGTTCTTTAATGGATTTCTTACCAATATATAAGTTTGAATTAATAAATCCCCGAAATGTTCTTGGGATCCTCTTCGTTCCACAATATTCAAACGAAACAATTTTTTCACTGACAACACATTTTTTAAGTGGTTGTAGGTGTGTTATAGAAAATCCATTGAAGGAGCACTGGCTGTGGCTGCCTGCTGTCTAAGCTGTTTGAGCTCCTTGGGGGAGGGACAGCAGCCAGCACTGTGAATCACAACAGCCTAACTCGCCTAGCTCCCTGGGTGGGGGAAGGGAAGCACCCATTTCTATAGCTCCAGGCTGTGTTTTTACCCCACTGAAGCCAGGAAAGCTGAATGGCTTGGCCCCAAGACTTGTCCCTACAGTCCAACACAACAGCTGTGGCAATCTGTGGCTAGAGTGCCTCATCAGGCCTAACTCTGACACCTCCTTCCTCCGTGGGTGGGGCTTCCCCACAGGAACTTCAACACCTACAGCTGGAGGCTCAGGGACAGAATTTGGATGGCCCTGGGCCTGAGTCCCTAGGGGAAGGGGTGACCACAGTCTCTGCAGACCAGCAGACTAGCCTTTCCTCCTGGTGGTTCTGAGGAATCTGGGAAGCCCAGGCGAGTAGGTTCCCCCCAGTGAAACACACCCTCTCCACCAAGGGACAAAGTGTGCTTCGTAAAACGGGTCCTGCTCCCTGTGCCACCAAACTGGCCGAGACCCTCTAACAGAGGTTGTCAGACACCCTATACAGGAGCGATCCTACTGGCATCAGATTGGTGCCCCTTGAGGTCAGAGGTCCCAAGAGAAGAAGTAGGCACCATCTTTGCTACTCTCCAGCCTCCATGAGTGACATCTCCAGGCACAAGAGTGAATCAGTGGAATAGGGGCTGAAGTGAACCCCCAACAAACTGTAAGCCTATAGAAGAGGGACCTGACTATTGAAAGAGAAACAAACAAGCAGAAAGCAACAATGACTATATCAACAACAACAAAAAGGCCCCCACAAAACGCCATTAAAGGGTAAGCAGCATCAAAGACTGAAACTAGACAAACTCACAAACTCATGAAGATGAGAAACAATCAACAAAAAAATGTTGAAAACCCAAAAGTCCAGAGTACTTCTCCTCTAAATGATAGCAACATCTCTCCATCAAGAGTGCAGAACTGGACAGAGGATCAGATGGACCAAACGACAGAACCAGGCTTCAGAAGATGGGTAATAAAAAACTATGATGAGCTATGGAGCATGTTCTAACCCAATGCAAAGAAGCTAAGAGCCGTGATAAAAGGTTAGAGGAATTGCTAACTAGAATTACCAGTTTTGAAGGCCACCTTACTGAAATAAGAGGTACAGATGATAATAGAGAAAAAAGAATGGAAAGTAATGAACAAATCCTCCAAGAAATATGGGACCTAATAAAAAGACCAAATCTACAATTGATTGGAGTACCAGAAGGAGACAGGGAGAATGGAAACAAGCTGGAAAACACACTTCAGAATATTAACCAGGAGAACTTCCCTCATCTAGCAAGACAGGCCAACATGCAAATTCAGGAGATACAGAGAACACCATTAAGATACTCCATGAGAAGATCAACCCCAAGACATATAATAATCAAATTCTCCAAAGTCGAAATGAAGGGAAAACTGTTAAGGGCAACCAGAGAGAGAGGCCAGGTCACCTACAAAGGGAAGCCCATCAGACTAACAGTGGATCTCTCTGCAGAAACTCTGCAAGCCAGAAGAGAGTGGGGGCCAATATTCAACATTCATAAAGAAAAGAATTTTTAACCCAGAATTTCATATCTGGCCAAACTAAGCTCCATGAGTGAAGGAGAAACAAAATCCTTTCCAGACAAGCAAATGCTAACGGATTTTGTTACCACCAGGTCTGCCCTGCAAGAGCTCCTGAAAGAGGCACTAAATATGGAAAGGAAAAACTGGTACCAACCACTGCAAAAACACAACAAAATATAAAGACCAATAACACTACAAAGAAACTGCATCAACTGGTGTGCAAAATAACCAAATAGCATCATGATGACAGGATCAAATTCTCACATAACAACACTAACCTTAGATGTAAATGGGCTAAATGCCCCAATTAAAAGACACAGACTGGCAAATTGGATCAGGAATCAAGACCCATCAGTGTGCTCTATTTAGGAGACCCATCTTAAGTGCAAAGACACACACAGGCTCAAAATAAAGGGATGGAGGAAAATTTACCAAGCAAATGGAAAGCAAAAAAAAAAAAAAAAAAAAAAAAAAAGCAGGGGTTGCAAACCGAGTCTCTGACAAAACAGACTTTAAGCCAACAAAGATCAAAAAAGACAAAGAAGGGCATTACATAATGGTAAAGGGAACAATTCAACAAGGAGAGCTAAGTATTCTAAATATATATGCACCAAGTAAAGGACCACCTGGATTCATAAAACAAGTTCTTAGAAACCTACAAAGAGACTTAGACTCCCACACAATAACAGTGGCAGACTTTAACACCTCACTGTCAGTATTAGACAGATCAACGAGACAGAAAATTAACGAGGATATCAGGACTTGAACTCAACTCTGGATCAAGTGTACCCAGTAGATGTTTACAGAACTCTTTACCCCAGAAAAACAGAATATACATTCTTCTCATGGCCATGTGGCACTTGTTCTAAAATCAACCACATAATTGGAAGTAAAACACTCCTCAGCAAATGCAAAATAATGGAAATCATAACCAGAAGGAGTCTCTCAGACTACAGTGTAATCAAATTAGAACTAAGGATTTAGAAACTCACACAAGACCACACAATTTCATGGAAATTGAACAATCTGCTCCTGAATGACTCCTGAGAAAATACTGAAAGTAAGGCAGAAATCAAGAAGTTCTTTGAAACCAATGAGCACAAAGAGATAATGTACCAGAATCTCTGGGACACAGCTAAAGTTGTAGTAAGAGGGAAATTTATAGCACTAAATGCCCACATC
Source organism: Macaca thibetana thibetana (assembly GCF_024542745.1). Lineage (NCBI taxonomy): Eukaryota > Metazoa > Chordata > Mammalia > Primates > Cercopithecidae > Macaca > Macaca thibetana. Next base: position 61,210,627 of record NC_065584.1, read on the forward strand.
AGTAAGCTAGAAAGTTCTCAAATCAACACCCTAACATCATGATTAAAAGAGCTAGAAAGGCAAGAGCAAACTAATTCAAAAGCTAGCAGAAGACAAGAAATAACTAAGATCAGAGAAGAATTGTAGGAGATAGAGATATGAAAAACTCTGCAAAAAATCAACAAATCCAGGAGCTTCTATTTGAAAAAAAATTAACAAAATAGACCACTAGATAGACTAATAAAGAAAAAGAGAGAGAAGAATCAAACAGACACAATAAAAAATGATAAAGGAAATACCACTGCTGACCCCACAGAAATACAAACCACCATCAAAGAATACTATAAACACCTCTACACAAATAAACTAGGAAACCTAGAAGAAATGGGTAAATTTCTGGATGCATATGCCCTCCCAAGGTTAAATCAGGAAGAAGCTGAATCCCTGAATAGAACAGTAACACGTTCTGAAATTGAGCCAGTAATTAATAGCCTACCAACCAAAAAAGCCCAGGACCAGATGGATTCACAGCTGAATTCTACCAGACATACAAAGAGAATATGGTACCATAGGCTCTGAAACTATTCCAAACAACTGAAAAGGAGGGACTTCTCCCTAACTCATTTTATGAGACCAGCATCATCCTGATACCAACCCTGGCAGAGACACAACAAAAAAAAGAAAATTTCAGGCCAGTATCCCTGATAAACATTGATGTGAAAATCCTCAATAAAATACTGCAAACTGAATCTAGCAGCACATCAAAAAAATTGTCTCCCACAATCAAGTCAGCTTCAACTCTGGGATGCAAGGCTGGTTCAATATATGCAAATCAATAAACATAATCATCACCATAAACAGAACCAATGACAAAAAACACATAATTACCTCAATAGATGCAGAAAAGGCCTTTCATAAAATTCAACATCCTTTCATGTTAAAAACTCTCAATAAATTACGTATTGATGGAACATATCTCAAAATAATAAGAGCTATTTATGACAAATCCACAGTCAATATCATATTGAATGGGCAAAAGCTGGAAGCATTCCCTTTGAAAACCAGTACAAGACAAGGAGGCCCTCTCTCAGCACTGCTATTCAACATAGTATTGGAAGTTCTGGCCAGGGCAATCAGGAAAGAGAAAGAATTAAAGCATATTCAAATAGGAAGACAGGAAGTCAAATGGTCTTTTTGCAGATGACATGATTTTAGATTTATAAAACCCCATTGTCTCAGCCCCAGAACTCTTTAAGCTGATAAACAACTTCAGCAAAGTCTCAGGATACAAAATCGATGTGCAGAAATCATAAGCATTCCTTTACACCAACAATAGGCAAGCAGGGAGCCAAATCCTGAATTAACTCCCATTCACAATTGCTACTAAGAGAATAAATACCAAAGAATACAGCTAACAAGGGATGTGAAGGACCTTGTTAGGATGTAAGGAGAACTACAAACCACTGTTCAAGGAAATAAGAGATGACACAAACAGATGGAAAACATTCCACCCTCATGGATAGGAAGAATCAGTATTGTGAAAATGGCTATACTGCCCAAAGTAATTTATAGACTCAACGCTATTCCCATCAAACTACCATTGACATTTTTTCACAGAATTAGAAAAAACAATTTTAAATTATTTTTGGAATCAAAGAAGAACCTGTATAGCCAAGACAATCCTAAGCAAAAAGAACAAAGCTGGAGGCATCAGACTACCCGACTTTAAACTATGCTACAAGGCTACAGAAACCAAAACAGCATGGTACTGGTACCAAAACAGACATATAGACCAATGGAGTAGAACAGAGACCTCAGAAGTAACACCACACATTTACAACCATCTGGTCTTCAATAAACTTGACAAAAACAAGCCATGTGGAAAAGATTTCCTCTTTAGTAAATGGTGCTGGGGAAACTGGCTAACCATATGCAGAAAACTGAAACTGGACCCCTTCCTTACACCTTATACAAAAATTAACTCAAAATGGATTAACAACTTAAATGTAAAACCCAAAACCATAAAAAACCTGGAAGAAAACCTAGGCAATACCATTCAGGACATAGGCATGGGCAAAGACTCCATGACAAACACCAGAAGAATAGAAACAAAAGCCAAAATTGAAAAATGGAACCTAATTAAACTAAAGAGCTAGTGCACAGCAAAAAAAAAAATAATAAATAATAATAATAATAATTAATTAATTTTAAAAATAAAAAAATAAACAACCATCATCAGAGTGAACAGGCAACCTACAGAATGGGAGACAACTTTTGCAATCTACTCATCTGACAAAGGTCTAATAACCAGGATTTATAAGAAACTCAAACATATTTACAAGAAAAAAACAACCCCATCAAAAAGTGGGCAAAGGATATGAATAGACACTTCTCAAAAGAAGACATTTATGTGGCCAACAAACATATGAAAAAAAGCTCAACATCACTATCATCAGAGAAATGCAAATCAAAACCACAATGAGATACCATCTCATGCCAGTCAGAATGACCATTATTAAAAAGTCATGAAACAACAGATGCTGGCAAGACTATGGAGAAATAGGAACACTATTACACTGTTGGTGGGAATGTAAATTAGGTCAACCATTGTGGAATACAGTATAGATGATTCCTCAAGGATCTAGAACCAGAAATACCACTTGACCCAGCAATCCCATTACTGGGTATATACGCAAAGGAATATAAATCATTCTACTATAAAGACACATCACACGTATGTTTTTTGCAGCACTATTTACAATAGCAAAGACATGGAACCAACCTGAATGCCCATTAAGGATAATAAAGGAAATTTGGCAAATATTCACCATGGAATACTCTGCAGCCATAAAAAGGAATGAGATCATGTCTTTTGTGGGGACATGGATGAAGCTGGAAGCCATTATCCTCAGCAAATTAACACAGGAACAGAAAACCAAACACTGCATGTTCTCACTCGTAAGTGGGAGTTGAATAATGAGAACACATGGACACAGAGAGGGGAACGACACACACCAGGGCCTGTTGAGGGGTGGGGGATGATAGGAGGGAACTTAATGGATGGGTCAATAGCTGCAGCAAACCACCATGGCATGTGTAACAAACCTGCATGTTCTGCACATGTATCCCATTTTTTTTCTTTTTAGAAGAAATAAAGAAAAAAAGAAAATAAAAAAGAAAATCAATTGAAGTCTTCAAAGTACCAGTATTTAAATATTAAATATCCCATAAAAACATACCAGATTTTGATTTATTCCAAAATCAACTCAATATTTACTCTAGACATGATTTATTGAAAAATAATCAGGGACAAATTAAAGACACTGAACTTGTCACTATTTTCATCTTGATACACGAAAAGACCAGGCAGTAACCCTACATAATAAAACTGAGCTATAACTTTGTAGAAAAGAAAAACCCAATGAAAAAGTAAAGAGGACAATAAGCACATTTTATTTCTGACCTGATTTATTTCAAAGAAATGAAACAATTAAAAAGGTAAATCACTAAATAAATAATATTTCATGTTTAATATTTTTACATTTATGCAGTTGTATATTTTAATTGAAAACAAACTTGAAGACTCTAATATTGTCCTATTTATTTTGGTTCCTAGTGAAAAGACAGGCTATTAGCCTTACTTAGAAAAAGAGACGTTACAGAATCATTTTCTTGAACCAAGATGTCAAAATGATTTGAAGAAAGATAAATGTTTCTCATTACATTTTAATTACCACATGGAATTTGAATGGAAAGATATTCATAAATGCTTGTATCACTTTTTATTTTTAACTATGCAGGAATGAGAAGTCACTAAGGTCAACTTGTAAATAACTATAGAACCATATCATACAAGGAATAATTTGAAGAAAGACAAGAGTCAAGTTGTTATAAGGTAAAATATATTTAGGTTTTCTATCATCTAAAGTCACACTGGAATTAAGAGTCATGACCACTCATAGCTATTGTGGAAGGAAAACAGCCTATCATTGTACTTGCCACGTGCTTTGCAAATATTGAATGTGTCATATTTATAATCATATAGGGGTCTGATATTCCACATTAATATCAAAGCAAAGCTAGAGATTATTTCAGACAGATAACTTTGCATTTACTACTCTTCTTCCAGTATTCTTAAGACAAGAATGGTTATATGTGGCTGGTCTTCTGCATAAATGACTTCTTTCTCCCCAAGCATTCTCCACTAATTGAGGAATGGAAGATAATTCTAAGCAGAATTCTACGAATTTTGCTATCAAGGCACATTTTCTTCTCAAGTAAAGTTTCTTAACGTTCACAATATTAACATTTAGAGCTTGATAATTTTTGTTTTGAGGGACTGTCCTGTGCATCATAGAATGGTCAGCAGCATTTCTAACCTCTACCTACTAGATGCACCTTCCCCCAAGTTATGACAATCTAGAATGTCTCAGACTTTTTTTTAATGTGGAAAATTGTACTCCTCTACCCTTGGGAACAATTGCACTAAAGTTAAAAAAGGAAAAAAAAAAAAAAAAAAAGAGAGTGAGAGAGGGCGGTGGGCGGGGGGAGGGAGGGAGAGAGACAGAGAGAGAGAGAAAGAGAGAGAGATAGATTATGGAGTAGGAAATGTTTCTGCTTTCCCAATGATCAACAAAATATAGGTCACTGAGGGTTTCATAGTTGAATGCTAAAGAGTTCCTTAAAATCTAATTCCAAGTATCAATTGGAAGAAAATTCTTTGCCCAGAGAAATAACATCCATACTTTCCTTTTGTACCTTTTTTGCTATGAGGACTAGTATCAAGATAGGAAGAATTTGCTGAGAGTAGATAGTTGTGATAATTCAATGAATAAGCCTGGGGAAACTGAATTTTTCCCAACATGATTGGGCCATGACTTGTCCTGAATCACATGGAAAGGGGCTTATAATTTAGAGACAATAAAGTCCTTTCATGATTTTCTTTACTAACAGTCTGGTTTACTCCTATATCCTTGCTAGTTACTAAGATAGTCCCCAGAGTAATCCAGGACACTTTGATGGTAGCATACGTCACTCTCATCATGCTATTATGATTGCCAGGACCTTTCCTTCTTCTTTCTCACTGTTACAATATCCTTGCGGGTTTCTAAGATATTCCTCAGAGTAATGCAGGACGCTATTGGTAGCATATGTCACTCTCATCATGCTATTAGGACTGACAGGACATTTCTTCCCTCTTCTTTGCTGTTTCAGTGTTGGATAACATTAATCAATAATGCCACTCTTTCCCCTGATCCCTTTACTGCCTCAGAATCCTCACCAGAGCTCTCTGAGAAATGTATGTCCTAAGTAATTTCATGTCCAAAAGATAAGAATGGGTGACAAACATTTGCGTTGTTCTTTAAAAATAGAAAATGTTCAAAATTCTTTTTTATTTGAGTTTCAATACAGCTTTTTGATATATCAACAGAAAATCTTACACGTTAGTTATGAGTGCTGTTAAGGGAGATTGTTCAAGTTCTTGTGACTAGAAAGTTACAAAGACAGCCTGTGGTATCTTTACTCTGGAAAAGAACTTCTCTACTTCCACCCCTAGGAAAAGATCCAATTTAAGGCAGGCTAAAAGTGTGATGTATTCTATATATTTTATTTATGATATTAACTATATCTTAAATATTTTATTAATATGTTTAATGATTGGATGTTTGTCTTGAAACAGCCCTAAGGGCAAGGTCCTTGTCCAAGTGAAAGATATTTATAAATGTTACCATATAACAAAGACATTTAAGTGGATTTCGGTGAATCATAAATACACTCTCTTTCTGTTTTAACTAAATCAGACATTTTGACATAGTAGGAATCTCAACTTGAAATCAAGCAGTCATTAGCTTAGGATTCATCATTGTCTTGTGCTTAAGAAACTGATAACGTCAGCGCTCTAGGATAGGTATGACTGCCTGGGTTCTAATTGGATGAAGGTCAAAGGAAGGAAAACAACCACCAAATTTGGCTTAGAACAATGTCTTAGAGACAGAGGGGAGACAGGATTCTGAGAATAACATGGTATCTCCCTCAAGTTATTGTAACATCTGGCACAGCCGTCACAGGTTTATGCCTGAATCATTCAGAGACACTGACTATAAGCAAAAACTAAAAGAGCTAACAAATTTAAAAATGCATATTCTTATGATACTGAAAACAAGCCCAATAATGAAAGAAAATCCTGTGAGATGCTGAGAGCCGAAGCAGCTCTGCCTGGGAACTTAGGCAACAGAGTTACCTTCCCCAGGGAAGGGGTGAGGGTTTTCTCCTATTCTCCACGCTTTGGCCCCCATAGAGGGCTACAGAACATGGTGGTGACTCATTAGACATGCACAACTGTGACTTGGCACAGACCAGTTTGTGCCTGCAGTGCTGGTAGTCAGTGACTTGGCAGGAGCAGCGACAGAAGCCTCTGTACAGATAGGAGTTGCAGAGCTGCTTGAAGGACAACACGAATTTCTGGAGCCCTAACACCACAGAAGGAAAATAACATGTCACAGGGCAGCCAGAAGAATGTGTTCATTTCTATGTGCAACATGACTGAAAGACCACTTTTCTTCTAATGTGGATTCGGAAACCCAGGCTGGGTATTACTGACTTGGTTTAATTTTTCCTTGTATTACCTTATATTACATAACATCCTGAGAAAACACATGCAACTAATTAACACCTTTGATTGAGTTGACCAAAGAAGGCTAGTGAAAATCACATTAAAAGAGAATGGTGCTAGTGGTTTCATTTAACTCATTGATCCCCTGTCCAAATGTTCACTCTAGTTATATATCTTTTCTTAAGCTCCAGATTAAAGAGAAATAGTATATCTCAATTGCTTTTCATTTACTAATTCATATGATTAATTGAAAACCTATTATCTGCCCTCCCTAGGTATTGAAAATAGAGTGGTAATGAGAGAACGGGTGCTTGTTCTCGTAAAAGGCACATCCTTGTGGGAACCAAGTAAACAAGTAAACGAATTACATAATTTCAGGTAAGGGCAAGCACAAAGCAAAAATAAAATCGGATGACATATGAGTGACTGTGAGGTGGGGGGTCTGCTTTACATTGGCTTTGTTTTAGGGGGGCATATTTCAATTGGACTTAAATAATGAGACAGAGCCAGACAAAAAAAATTCTGGGGGAGACATTCTAGGAAAAGAGGTGTCCGATGCAACCGTTGAAAGAGGGGGAAAGTTTGGCATGTTCAAGGAAGAAAAGAGAAGTCAGCATGGCTAGAACTTAGTGAGACAGAGAAAGGAAGAGGTGAGATTGAAGAGTCAGAGGCAAATTCTATTTGGCTTTAGAGTCCATGATAAAAACACAGATTTCATTCTAAGTGTGATGGGAAAGGCATGAAAGTATGAAGCAGCAGAATGTTTGTTATTAGCTGTGTGGAGGCTAGTTTTAGGGAGTCTGTGTAGTACTTCAGTTAAAAATTAAAAAGAAAACAGAGCTTTCTAGAGTCCAGTATTTAGGACTGCATAATTTACACTATTTTTTCTTCTTATGAAGGTGATTACATTTGTTCATTAATGTCAAGAGTTTAATGACAATATTACTGACTTAACAGTAATATGTGGAAAAGAAAATCACCGTTAAGACTATAATTTCTGATTTTAATATTAGTGTCATTTATAATAAAGTTATGATGCTACACTGCATAAAATTCAGTCATAACCAGAGTATTTATAATAATTTTTAAAGTAATTGTTGTGCCATTTTTAAGGTCAATAAGACAATTGCCCTTTTGAATTGAAGATACATATAAAATCAGCCATTTATCATTTTATTAACAATTATTAACAGGAGAAAGCCAATTTTGCCTTCACTAAATACCTATTTTTAATAAATTCAAGTGAAGACAATTAAGGTTTCAATTGGTGTGTCTTTATGAATAATTAGATTCCCTATATTTTGACACTTGAACGATTTAATTCATCAATTACTGAATACTCAAATCTATTATTGCAACATGAAGTAAACAGACCATTAGTTGAAGGGTTGGAAAAATCCTAGTTTTACTTTTTTTTTTTAAAACAAATGTAGACACTTGGATGACTATTTGTAATACAGAGAATATTTCAGTTTCATTCTCTATCCTAGTAGAAACAAGCGTAGTTCCTTGTTCATAGTCGTAGTTTGAGAAATGTGTGGTTATTATTCTAAGTAAATCTATGAGATATTAATTTTCTTTTCTATAGACAGAATAAATACATACATTTTACTCTTTAGGTTATAGCACAATTTCTGGAGATCCATTTTTGTAAGAGTAAAATTGAGAATTAAAAGGCTAGTATTGGCCGGGCGCAGTTGCTCTCACCTGTAATCCCAGCACTTTGGGAGGCCAGGGCGGGTAGATCACGAGGTCAGGAGATGGAGACCATCCTGGCTAACACAGTGAAACTCCGTCTCTACTAAAAAATACAAAAAATTAGCTGGGCGTGGTGGCGGGCGGCTGTAGTCCCAGCTACTCGGGAGGCTGAGGCAGGAGAATGGCGTGAACCTGGGAGGCGGAGCTTGCAGTGAGCCAAGATTGCACCACTGCACTCCAGCCTGGGCGACAGAGCAAGACTGTCTCAAAAAAAAAAAAAAAAAAAAAAAAAAAAATTTAAAAAAGGCTAGTATTGCTTCTTACTCTTTCAAATATAGAAAAACAACTCCATAAATTTTGCTAATATTTCCTTGAATTGTTTTTATATTTGAATAATAGTCTTTTGAGATATCCTGAGGTCAAAAAAGTATTATGAAAATAAAATGAATGTCATACACTATAATGTAACGATTTTACAAAATATTTTAAAGTAAAATCATATAATCCAGAAGCCATTTAAGTCAACTTCCTGCCTTCGAGTACGATAAACTATTTTAAAAATTGAACTTGAGTGTTTGTCATATCAAAGTATTATTTCATGATATATAAGCCACAAATGGGGAAATATCTGAGCTAGGATAAAAAGATGTATTTTGATGTCTAGTATCTCAAACAATACAAAGAATCACACATTATTATACCCATCTTAGAAATAAAAAAAATAAGGCTCAAAAGAACTGAAACACAGATTGAGAAGCTCAGGTTGATTTAGTCCTAAAATTTTTATGATGCTTCCTTTCCTTGTGTTACTTGCATACTTATTTGTTAAAATAAATTCTCACATCTATATTTAAAGAGCATTGACGTTTTGTTTCATATTTAAATGTTTTCATTATAAACATTATGCCCTAAAGTTACATATCACATGGGCTAGATACATGGGAGATGTACTACTTAATTAGCTGGTATACTTTTTCGATAGGCCTCTGCCTATAGAATTTAGGTTGTGTAAAACTGTTATATTCAGACATTATTAATATTCCTTTAGAAATAGTAAAATAAAAAACCAATAATTTTACTGCAGCTTGCTAATGAAATTGTATCAGACATTCAAAAAATGAATCAGTCCATTCAAACACATACCATGTTAACATTATAATTGAGTAGGTCATCCAAAACGATACAGAAAAAATATATGCATATCCAAACTAGGGGAAACAATGAGGATCCAGAACACCATCATTCAATTCACATTTAGATCTTTTCAAATCACATTTAATGTGTTTTTTCAGGCAAATGCCCTTCATGAATCCTCTGCTCCAGTGAAATTATATGCTTTGAACTCTTCTTGTGTCTGCCACTTTGTGTCCGCCTTGCTGAACGGATGCCTCTCCTTTCTCTTCTTTGCCCAACTAAATCCTGTCTGCCCTTTAGATACAAATAAATAATTACTGCCGTAACTATGATGTATTTTGTCATAAGCCCTTTTTCCTCTATAATCCAAGAGCATTTAAAATTATGTCAATACTTATATGCATTTTGAATACATAGTGTATTTTAACATTACAAAATGAAAGTTTGCATAAATATAATTTTTATAGAAGTATAACCTATACTTTTCTAGGTTTTCTTTCTATTTCAACTCCAACCACAGTCGCTAAATATTTCTCTAAATATACAAGTTTCTAAGTATCTATCTTCTTATGTTTTCTTTATATTCCTATGTATTTTCTTAATTTCACTGAATATAAAAATTTTTGTTTATTTTCTTCACAGATGTCTCCCCAGTGACTAAACAGAGTCAGGCACATATCTTGGGCTCATGTAATATTTGTTGTATCTCTATTCAGAGACTCTGTTAGGCCAAAAGGTAGAAGATAAAATCTTAGGTCAATTCTAAGTAAACCCAGCAATTTGAAGCTTAACTCTCACTAATTCAGAATTCCCAGCAATTCTCTCATTCTTTTCTCCCAATTTGTTGGGCCTCATGTAGAGAAAATGGTGTTGGAAGAGGTCATCTATTTGTAATTACTAATCATTGTCCTCTCATTGATCACTCTCAATGGCATCTGCCCAGACATTCAGTTTGTCTCCATGATCCTTTGAGATGATCTCCAGGGTTGGTCTGAGCACTCTGTACCTACTCATCTTTACTCATGGTATCTTTAAGTTTCCCAGCCTTCTCACAGTCACTCAAGTGCCTACCTCTGGGGCTAATGAAGACTCAGTAACATGACCCTTATCTCAATGGTAACAGTACCTAAGAATCACATGTACTTCCTCTACTGTTCACCTCCTATATTTTCTAATGCTTCTGCCTAGCCAGCTTGTAGAATCATCTCTCCACCTCTACCATCTTTCACGTATAGTTTAGGAACTAGTCTGCAGGAAGAACCAAAATGAATAGCTTCTGTATCAGTGTTCTTCACGCCACCATTAAGTAGACTTCCCTACACCCTGATGCCATTTGTACCCATAACTTGAACTGGTAGGGACAGAAAATGAAACACTTGCATGGATGTGAAGGTCTGCTCAGTCAATTGACACTTTTTCCTTAACTGTTTTTTCCTAATAGGTGAATTACCATTGGCCCAATGTCATTACCTCAAGAGAGAGGATGTCACTGTTTTTTTTATTAAAAGTTATAGATAGAATATAATAAACCATCTTAATCTAATGGTTGTGAAGAAAAACAGGCAAATAGAGAAACAAACAAACAAAAAAAGCAGAATTGAAAATTTGACCTGGTTAGCATCCTGCAAACTTACCAAACAAGATACCAAGTAAATCACAGGCCCTTAACCTTAGATTCAACCACTGAAACACAACTAAGTCTCCTTCATTCCCACCATGCCTGAGATCTGGTGCCCTTGCGCTACACCCAGAGAAAACTTCTACTACCTAATTTTAAAATTTGTCGTGCTCAGCATGTCCTCATTCTCTAATCCCTTTTTATGCAAACTAGTTTCCTATTATAATAGGAACACAATGAAAAATGCTCGCTATTTATTGCATTCTTAGTGTAGGTCAGAAACTGTTGTAAGTGCTTCAAAAAGAGCATTTATTTGTGCTCACAGCAACTTTATCAGGCCATCCTTATCATTCCCATTTTATACATGATAGATCCAGGTATTGACCAAATGAGCGAGTGGTTCAATGTTTTGCCCAGTATCATAGAGCTAGTGTGTGGAAGAGAAAGGATTCAAACCTCCTGACATCTAAATCTATACTTCTAACTTTTAAGCCAAACAGCTTCCAACAAAAGATCCTTAACCAATGATTTTTTGAGGTTCCTCCGCTCCGTGAACCAATATGTCCCATGCAGTTCCATCATATTTACTGAACCCTGATTTTAAGGAAACAACTTGTGAAACAGCTCAACAGGTCCCTGACTATTCAGTTACCACAGTGCATCAGTATTTAAGTACCAATCAGAATTAAAGTGGATACAACTGCACCTTTTCAGACAAGGTATCTCTCCAGAGACACTCTCAGTAGTAGGTCAGAAAATTTTTCTAGCTCCTGTTCTGCAGTGGTTTCTTCCTGTGGTGGCTTCGTACTCTGCCAACTTAACCAAGTTGGAACTATGTTTCCCAGAATCCCTTTTCCCCATAGTTCTTGGGTAGGATTGGCCACATTAGTTTATTCCATGAGTTTCTGGAAGGAAGAAGTAAAGCCACGTTTATTCTCTGACGATTAATGTAGGGTCAGAACACATTGCAATTCATATACATTTTCTTGGACCTCATAGCCTATCTTGTTGGCCTGAAGCAGCAGCAGCTCTTTCAACTCTTTTTGTTTTTCAGCTTCCCTGACTCCTAGGCCATTGTGTATTTAACAACAAAATGAAGGGTGCCTGCTTCTCCTGCAAGTCAACCTCATCACTAAAATGAGGGGCCAACAGAGATTCCCGCTCATACAGGCTCTGCTTAATTCTGACTCTCCCCTGCTTCACGATAAATCTTTTCTTTCCAAGTGACTGCCCTGTGGACTTTAGGTCAGGCTCCAGAAGCAGAAACAACAGCCATATAAAAAGTGCAATATAGATTGCATCTAGGGATTCTGCTTTCAAACCATCCTCCTCCTACTCTTTGACAATTTCCCCATATGCCTGCTAGCCCTCTCTTTGTGTGTATAGAAATAATTGAAGGAGAATCTTTAGTAAATCGCTTGTACCTAATAAGCACTTGTTTCATTAAACCTGTCTAAAAAACCTGAAGAGGGTGTACACATCAATGTTCTACTCAGTCATAAAAGCTTTGGTAAATGTGGTCAAGAAAGAAGAGAAGGGTGAAGGGGCATTTGAGTGGACTTTTCATGTATAAGCAATATATGGCTGTTAGAGAGAATCCTCCAGGAAACATCCATGCTCAGTGGGGAAGCAGTCTGGGATCCATTCACAAAGGTATCAGTCTTGCAGATGAGTATTTCTCAAAATTTTGACATCCACTGGCCATTTAATGAGCACTTGGCATTCACATAAAACACAAACTTTAGGAGCATAAATCTTTATATATTATATATTATATTAAATCAATAGTAGTCCCTAGTAATGGTAATAACAAAACTAGTTTCATATAAATGATAGGTTAAAATTGTGTTAAAATAATTCATCACAATTCCTATAGTCAGCTTGATGGCAAATAACCACAGGTAAATATCTACACCTAGTGGGTTTTGTTTCTTGTATTTCTTCTATTAAGTTGGAAAGTCCTAATTCACAATGATTCAACCTAAACATCTGGTAGCCCTGTTCTGAGCATTATGAGATTTTTTTTTTTAACTAAAAGTAACACAGTGATTTAGCGATTTCTCGCTGAAGAAAATAGAGACTATTTTGATAGCCACAGTACGATGAGTGCAAATTGGGGCTGAAAAGGATTTTTTTGTTGTTGCATTGCATGTGATTTAAATGTGATTTTTAAACATGCATAATAAAGTTTCTGAAGAACAAATAAAATGATTATGTGATGAGACAAACCTCAAAAGCAAAACTATTTTCTTTGTTTTTTAGAAAGTTTATTATACCTATTCCAAAAGATGGTGTTATCTGCAAAAGGTAGTACAGTCTTAAAAAGAGTGTCTTAAAAATCAGTGTTATTAAAAATATTTAACAAGGCAAATTTTAATTATAATACTTGTAGATATTTATGCATTACAATGAGAGCATTTTAATCTTTACATTATGTAATAATCAAATCAGTGTCTTTAATTGATATGGTTTGTCTGTGTCCCCACTCAAATCTTATCCTGAATTATAGTCCCACAATTTCCACATGTTGTGGGAAGTAACTGAATCATGGGGATGGGTCTTTCCCATGTTATTTTTGTGATGGTGTAAAAGTCTCACAAGATCTGATGGTTTTATAAAGGGGAGATTCCCTGCACCTGCTCTCTTCTCTTGTCTGCCACCATGTGAGACGTGCCTTTCACCTTCTGCCATGATTGTGAGGCCTCCCCAGCCATGTGGAACTTGTGAGTCCATTAAACCTATTTCTTCTGTAAATTGCCCAGTCTCAGGTATATCTTTATCAGCAACTTGAAAATAGACGAATACAGTAAATTGGTACGAGTAGAGTGGGACACTGCTGAAAAGATACCCGAAAATGTGCAACTGACTTTGGAACTGGGTAACAGGCAGAGGTTGGAACAGTTTGCAGGGCTCAGAAGAAGACAGGAAAATGTGGAGTTTGGAACTCCCTGGAGATTTGTTGAATGGCTTTGAACAAAATGCTGATAATGATTTGGACAATGAAATTCAAGCTGAAGTGGTCTCAAATGGAAATGAGGAACTTGTTGGGAACTGAAGCAAAGGTGACTCTTGTTATGTTTTAGCAAAGAGACTGGTGGCATTTTGTCACTGCCCTAGAGATTTGTGGAACTTTAAACTAGAAAGAGATGATTTGGGGTACCTGGCAGAAGAAATTTCCAATCAGTAAAGCATGCAAGAGGTGACTTGGATGCTGTTAAAGGCATTCAGTTTTAAAAGGGAAACAGAACATAAAATAAAAGTTTGGAAAATTTGCACCTGACAATGTGATAGAAAAGAAAATTCCATTTTCTGAGGAGAAATTCAAGCCAGCTGCAGAAATTTGCATAAGTAACAAGGAGTCCAGTGTTAATCCTCTAGACAATGGGGAGTATGTCTCCAGGGCATGTCGGAGACCTTTGTCACAGCCCCTCCCATCACAGATTCAGAGACCTAGGAGGAAAAAATGGCTTTGTGGGCTGGTGCCAGAGTCCTGCTGTGTGCAGTTTAGGGACTTGGTGCTCTGCATCCCAGTCATAACTAAAAGGGGCCAAGGTACAGGTCAGTCCATGGCTTCAGAGGGTGCAAGCCCCAAGTCTTGGCAGCTTTCACATGGTGTTGAGCCTGTGGCCCCACAGAAGTCAAGAATTAAGGTTTGGGAACTGCTACCTAGATTTCAGAGGATGCATGGAAACTCTTGGATGAGCAGGTAGAAGTTTGCTGCAGGGATGGGGCCCTCATGGAGAACCTCTGCTAGGGCAGTGTGAAAGGGAAATATAGCATGTGAGCCCCCACACAGAATCCTTACTGGGGCACTGCCTAGTGGAGCTGTGAGAAGAGGGTCACTGTCCTACAGAACCAGAATGGTAGAGCAACAGATAGCTTGCACTGTGTACCTGGAAAAGCTAAAGACACTAAATGCCAGCCTGTGAAAGCAGCCGGGAAGGGGTCTATAACTTGCAAAGCCACAGTGCATTAACGTGACCTGGATGTGAGATGTGGAGTCCAAGGAGATCATTTTGGAGCTTTAAGATTTGACTGCCCCAATGGATTTTAGACTTGCAAGGGGCCTGTAGCCCCTTTGTTTTGGATAATTTCCCCCATTTGGAAAGCCTGTATTTACCCAATGCCTCTACCCTCATTGCATCTAGGAAGTAATTAACTTACTTTTGATTTTACAGGCTCATAGGTGGAAGGGACATGCCTTGTCTTAGATGAGGCTTTAGACTGTGGACTTTTGAGTTATTGACTAAATAAGTTAAGACTTTGGGGGACTGTTAGGAAGGCATGATTGGCTTTGAAATGTGAGGACATGAGATTTGAGAGGGGCAGGGGCAGAATAATATGGTTTGGCTGTGTCCCTACTGAAATCTCATCTTGAACTGTAACTCCCACAATTTTCACGTGTTGTGGGAGGGACCTGGAGGGAGGTAATTGAATCATGGGGGTGAATCTTTTCTGTGCCATTCTCATGATAGTGAATAAGTCTCATGAAATCTCATGGTTTTATTAAGGGGAATTGCCCTGCACAAGCTCTTTTCTCTTGTCTGCCACCATGTGAGACATGCTTTCCACTTTTCTCTATGATTGTGAGGCCTCCCCAGACACGTGGAACTGTGAGTTCATTAAACCTTTCTTTTGTAGATTGCCCAGTCTTGAGTACTTCTTTATCAGCAGTGTGAAAATGGACTAATACATTAACATTTCCATTATCACAGATATTCATTCTTTATGGTGAGAACATTAAAATCCTCTCCTCTAGCTGTTTTGAAATATATCATATAAAATTGTTAACTATATCACTCTTCTGTACAATAGCACCCCAGAAGTTATTCCTCCTAATTTATGACCCTGTGCCTGTAAACAACCTGTTCTCACTCCTTTTTCTCCTCCCTTCCCCAGCCTCTGGTAACCACTACTTCTGTGAGATCAGCTTTTTTAGATTCCACTGAATGATATCTTGTGATAGTTGCCTTTCTGTGCCTGGCTCACTTCACTTAACATGATGTCCTCCTGGTTCACCCATGTTGCTGCAAATGATAGAATTTCATTCTTTTTATGGCTACATAGTACTTTATTGTGTATACATATCACATTTTCTTTCTCCACTGATCCACTGATGGACACTTTGGTTGATTCCATATCTTGATTATTGCGAACACTGCTGTAATCAACACGGAAGTACACACATCTTTTTGACATGCCAAAGAAATACTGATTTCATTTTTTTGTGTGTATGCCCAGTAGTAGGATTGCTGGATCATATAGTAGTTGTATATTTAATTTTTTGAGGAACCTCCATGCTGTTTTCCCTAGGGCATGTACTAATTTGCATTCCCACCAGTATGTGAAAGTTTCTCTTTCTCTATATTCTTGCTACTATTCGTTATCTTTTGACTTTTTGATAATAGTAACAAGACAGTTTTAAATAATTTTGCTCTGAAAAATGAAGTTCAGGCTCTTTATGATCCCAAATACACTGTGAGATCCACTACTACGTCCATTGAAATCATAGGTTTATATTCAATATTTTTTAAATCAATTTTTTCCCCAGAAATTATATGAGAATCTTTTCCCTTCAAAGTCACTAAATCTTAGTCATTGCATATCTCTTCATTGAAAAGACATAGTGTCTATGAGTTGGTAATTTACCATTTTTAGCTTTCACCCCTACTGAACAAATATGATAGGTATATTCATTATTTTTTAAAATCAATTTTTCCCCCCAAATTATATGAGAATGCTTTCCCTTCAAAATCACTAAATTTTAGTCACTGCATATCTCTTCACTAAAAATACATTGTATCTATGAGTTGGTAATTTCATCATTTAAAGCTTTCATCCCTACTGAACAAATAGTCATGGATATGTTATTTACCATCATTTCTGAGAAAATAAGGTATTGTATAGAGTTGCATTCAAATATAAATACATTTTTAAAAAGAATATCAGGCTTAATGACTTAAATGAAGGGTATTCCACAAGTACCCACCCTGCACTCTGATCTTGGTGAGCCTTGGCCAGTCTATGCCACAAGTCATAAATCAATTGATAAATTAAAATGACAAAATTTTCTTGTATCCTGTTTTCCAGTGTTATAGACAGCAATAAATATTTAACACTTATCCATCACATATGTGCATACATGGAAAATTAAGTCATCTGCCTAATGGTAATTTAATTCAACTATATAAAATGGAACATTTATAATCTCATTTTAAATTGAAACTGTTTTTTTCAAATTAAATGTTATTAATATTATGAAATATCCAGCAGTGATACCAGATAGACAATTTTTGCTAATAGCCAGATTCTTGCTTTTTTTTCTGAGAATATTGGTCCTGAAGTACTGGTTTAATTAGCTTCTCAGCAATCTGGGACATGATATCTGCTCACGCCATGAATAAATTTTTAAAATAAGTAATTACTCTTTTTAAATTTTGTTTAAATTTTGCTATTCTCTTACCCCAATAGTGCAGTGGTATTATTAAGAGATAAAAATGAATCTTTTTAATGATAAACCTCATTTTGCATAGATACTAGAAAAACTCAGATGATTTATCGGAAGTCACATATAGAAAATGACAGAATTTTAATGACTTCTCAAAGCTCATATAAATTATATTTGACAGTAGGATGAGTAACTATTGGCTTACAGTCTAAATAGCTAATAATTAGATATTCATTCATTTTCCCTGTTTCCTTTTCAATTACATGTGTGAAATTTTCACCCATGTAGTCACTTGTACCAGTGTAACAGTGGAGAAAATTCCCCTTGAGTCTCTCACATTTCTGCATGCATTCTGAATAAAAGCATTCAGTTTTTGTTCTGAACTATGGACTATTGACTTTGTTAGGGCTACTATAACAAAATACCAGAGACTTCTAATAAATGTATTGCTCATAGTACTGGATACTGGGAAGTTTAAAATTATGGCACCAAGAGATTTGGTGTCTGATGATGGCCCCATTCCTCATATAGGGTGCTTTCTTACTCTATCTTCAACATGAACAAGCTCCCTTGAGCTTCTTTTATAAGGGCACTAATTCCATTCATCCGGGTTTTACTCTCATGAACTAGTCACCTCCTAAAGATCTCATGTCTTAATATTATTGCCTTGAGATTAAATTTTAACATATTAATTGGGGACTGGGCAGAAACATTCAAACCATAGTAATTACTTTTTATGGATGTTTATATAGAACCTCAATTCTGGATGACAGTCAGCTGCCTTGTTTCTTCTTAACATCACATTTTCTTCTGGGGATGAAATCTTAAGTATGGCTTCCACATTCACATGTCTGATGCCTAACTAGTTGGATGGAACATGTGGGGCTGGCCGTATATTGTTTCAATGGAGCCCCTTCACATATCTAGCCTGAGTTTCTTCATAGCATGGGCATCCCAAGATAGACTTAAGTGATCTCAAGTTAGCCAGGCTTCTTACTTGGTATCTGTTTTCCCTTGCTTCCCACTTCAAGCAAACATTCCAAGAAGGCAGGGGGACTCTAGAAGGCTCTAATGACTTAACTTTGGAAGTCCCCAAAACTTGGAAGTTTACAGCCTTCTGTATGTCAAACAAGTGACTAGGGCTAGTCCAGATGAGTAAGAAAGAGAATTCCCACTTTTTAATGAGAGGAAAAGCAAATAATTTGCAGTAATTTTTATTCTACTATTTCTATAAATACATTCCTGAAAGGAGAAAAACAATTACCTCAGGAGTATTAAAATGCTTACAATTTAGCTTGGTATTCCAAAGCTTTCTTACAAATATTATAACACATATGCATTTATTTACATACAACCAATTTTTGCTTCCTTTGATAAATTCTTAGACTTCAAGTCAATGAAACCTCTAATGCAATTTCTATAAATAAACTGATATTATAAAATCAGGTATGCCATTTTTAACATTTTTCTAGAGGGAATGTAGAAAATAGCAGTTCTGATATTTCCCAAGCAAATTTTCATGTCATAATTCATATTGGTGTCAATAAAAACCAACCATAGTGAAAACACATGTGGGATAAAAAATGTTAAAGGTAATGAAAATGCAAAGTTAAAGTTATCTTACTAACTTTTGAACTTTAACAAAGCAAAATAAGGCCAAAGAAAAAATATCTTAAAACTTCATTCTTGTGGAAAGTAAAGAGGATAAAAAATTGATAAGTAAGGACAACCACCAAAAGAAGAAATTTAATTAGAATTGCAGTGCAATCAATTGGAAATATTTAAGAAAAATAGCAAATGGGAAATTCTTGTTGAAATAACAAAGCTAACAACGAGTTAGATAAGAATTAAAACATAAAAATGCCTTATATAAATAAAAATATAAATTTATTAATAGAGAAATATATGGAAATAGCCTTAGACTGATATATGACCTGCAGAGTTTGGTCTCAATACCAGTTTTAATTTATTCTCTAAGTCAACATGAACTAACCAAAATCTCTTTGGTCCTCTTTTATTGGTTAAATTGAATTAAGTACGGGATTATGTAGACTAGATTTTTCCCCGTTGAAGAATTTGCTTCATTTTGTTCTTTGTAATCTTTGTAATACAAAATGTACATATAAATGTACACTTGTACAGTGGGTATGCATATGTATACACATACACACATATACATAGGTACACATACAAACACATATTCACACATAAATACACATTTAACTTCCAATATACAATATACAAAACATAATGGATGGTATAAATATAAGGTAATAAGTCAATTAGTTTATAATTATAAAATAATACATTCATATGATTAAAACTGCAAAGATTACAAATGATATATGCTGAAAAGTTAATCTTCCTGCTATACAAGACGTCTGGTTCCAATTTCCAGAGTAGACAAAGGATAATAGTGTCTGACATACCCTCTCAGAAAGCTTCTGTTCATACCCATGAGCGTGCATGTATGCACAAATACACATACTCATACATACATATATTTTAATGAAATGGAGATATTATGTACATGTCAGCATAAATAAGTTTATTGTACTGTTTTAATAATTTATTTTCATATTCTTTTTTTATTCCACTCTAAAAATATTATATATATATGTATGTATACACATACTACTTGCATGCATGTTTAAAACATACAGATTAATTCTTAGAAGGGGAAATGATGAATGATGAGTGCATATTCAGAAATCTGAAAGCTATTTCTAAATTGGCTTATGAAAAATCCACCAGTGATGCCCATTACTACTACTACCGGTGATGTGGGAAAGAACATTTTCCCAAAACTCTGATAGCAGTTGTATTATCAAGCTTTTCAACCTTTATTTTTTATACAAAAGGTAATATTTCATTGTTTTAATCATAGGTGAGGATTTGTATATTTTCAAGTGTTTATTAGCTAAATATATTTACTTTTATGATATGCCAGTCTAATTATTTTGACTCTCTATTGTTATTTTATGATTTTTAGAGCATTTGAAACATTTTATGTGGGATAAATGTTATTTTTCTCAATTTTAAGTTCATTTTTAAATTTTTAAAGTATTTTTAAATTTGTTGATGATGATTATTAAAAATTATTATGAACACAATTTTATCTTCTTTTCTATTAATTCCAATTACATACATGTGATGCATTCACTGTTTGATCCCTAATATTCAATATAGCTTTATATGTGAAAACTATTACTTGTCATTCCTAAACTTAGAAGACAGATTTAGAGAGGGACACTTTCTGAAGTCACAGAAATAAATGCAACACATAAAAATCCAGGAAACAAACAAAATTCATCCTAAAGCTCTCAGGTGATGACTGATAAATATGTGTGAACATTTAGCATCTTGTCTTAGCTCTAAATCTTGACTTTCAGTTCATTTCAGTGCGTCTAACAAAAGAGTTACGTTTTCTCTAAACTTCATACTGTTACCTATGGTTTAGGAAACAGCTTCAGATACTAGTCAATAAATTAGTAAGTACATGACTGACTTGGTTATATGTCGAGCAGTGTTCTAGGCATGCAAACTATGACAAGAAAAATATAAGACCTAGTGTTTTTTTTTGTTTTTTGTTTTTTGTGTGTTTTTTGCATTTAAGGTATATAAATACTAATTTGGGGGACTAGTTACACAATATTAAACAAAAAGAGAATAATAATTGGGTGCCTCTGAGTCAATTTATAAATTTTAAGTGAAGGGAGAAGTCTATAATGGTAAATATAGATGAGGAGAAAATCTTAAGCATCTGAGCAGTATGTTAAAATATTTATATTTCCTAGACAGGATTAAACTAAAAATGCTTGACAGTAGAAGGAATTAAACAAAAGGAATTAGGAAGAAGAATATGGAGACTAATCTTACTAGATTGGAAATCTTGTCCTGAAGAGGAATGAGACTGAAGATGAAGTTTTAGGAAGAGTCCTGATTTGTACAGAAGGAAGAAAACAATCCACAAGTTTTCCAGACATTACATGATAAGCTCAAAGTGCATTAGAAAGATTAGGTTTACCATTCAATGTGATATAAATTGGATGGCGAGCTGGAAGCAGGGAAACCTGCTCTAGCAGTGACATCTGCGCCTTAAATGGCAAATATTTCACTTAAATCAATTAGTGTAGAAATGGGGTAAGATAATGAATCCGAAAGTCATTTAGGAAGATTTATGAATGAGTCAAAGGTTAAAGCTTGGCAGCATGGTTTAATCTGTATCTATTGAGAAAAATGTCAATTGAGAAAATGATGGGATTTTAGGAAACAAAGATGTATTTGTTATGCTTTTGTGTGGAAAAAGATCGCTTTTTTTCTCAATGAACTTCTAATTTTCACTTAAGTAATGATATTTTAAATTTGTTTTATGGTAGTTGGAATATGGCTTATACCACTGGGTAAAATTTGTATTTGATTAGAATAGTGGATAAACCCTCATCCACAGTTTTTCTAGGTTTCAAACAATTCTATTGCAAACGGTTTTAGATTATTAGGTTGTTATTAAAGTATTTGTGATTTTTGCCATTTCTTTTAATGAAATGTCAGAAATCAGCAGAATAGATCTCTTAGATATTGGAACCAAGGCAGTATTAGACAACTTCTTCACCTAAACTAAGTCAAAAGAATTTCTTAGTAAATTTTCACAAGACTTTCCTAAGGTTATAAAATCCTTTCCAAGGGTGTATTTGTGACAAAAAATGTTTCTTCTAATATATTGACTGCCCTTAAAAAGGGGAAGAAATAGGAAATTTACTCAATATTTGCCTTTGTACATCCTAAGTGTTGTTCATGGAAACATTAGAAAAGTTATCTAGAAATACAGTATTTCTTTGAAAATCTTGTTTGCAAATGTTGTTTAATGGAAAAGTATGCTTGTTTGCAAGTGTTCTTTCTGTCCACCTTAGAAGTTAGGACTATTCTCATAATACCTTTATTTTCTATCAGTCCAAAATGTCCTACGATCATTTATCACTAGTCATGACATGGATATAAAGAAACAAAAGCTATAATCCTAACTTTAAGAACCTATTAAGGCCAGTCACAGTGGTTCATGCCTGTTATCTCAGCACTTTGGGAGACCAAGGCAGGTGGATCACTTGAGGTCAGGAGTTCGAGACCAGCCTAGCCAACATGGTGAAACCTTGTCTGTACTAAACATACAAAACTTAGCCAGGCATGGTGGTGTGCTCCTCTAATCCCAGCTACTCAGGAGGCTGAGGCAGGATAATTGCTTGGACCCATGGGACAGAGGTTGCAGTAAGCCAAGACAGTGCCATTATATGCCAACCTGGTTGACAGAACAAGACTCTGACAAAACAAACAAACAAACAAAAAAACTCAAAAACCTATTAAATATTCAACCACTATATCCCCTTATTATAATGGAACTTCAAAGTCACCTTAACTGCTCATTTTGATAAGTGTTTTCTTAACTGGTAGAAACATTCATCTTTACAACCAAATAATATTGATAGAGTACTTTCTGCCTAAGAGTTTTAAAAGAAAAAAAGTAAGTTTATATTTTCTGATCTCATATCTACATTTTGCTTCATGTATAACATTTTTCTTTGTCAACATTTTTAGGATGACTAATTATCTCACTTTGCCAGGGAATGAAGGGATTTCTGAGACATGGAACTTGTAGTTTTAAAGCCTAGTTGGTCACCCAGAGACTGGTATGCATTGTAATTATGAGTGTTCTTTCTGTATAACCTTCTTAAGTGCTGTAGATCTGCAATAAATCTTTTTCCTCTTAAAGTTAATTTATAACACAATGGGAAAAGTTAGAGGGACCATTAATTTATCATCCAAACCACGACACTTTTGAGAGTTAAAGGAAACACAATTAATAGTTTACCTGGGACAATAGCGGAATAACAGACCAGACAAACCTAGGATATCT
Source organism: Macaca thibetana thibetana (assembly GCF_024542745.1). NCBI lineage: Eukaryota > Metazoa > Chordata > Mammalia > Primates > Cercopithecidae > Macaca > Macaca thibetana. Next base: position 61,234,025 of record NC_065584.1, read on the forward strand.
GAGCACCTTTGCCAGGGTGACCCTTTGAAATTGTGTCATTATTTCATATCAAAACTTATGGCTTCTTCATTTCTATAAAATAATAGTTTTACATTGGACTACAAAACCTTTTATGACCAGACCCCCTTTACATCTCTAATTTTCTCTTCTACACTCTCCCCCTTGTTCCTTCTCACATTGGACTCTTTGTTCTTCCTTGGACCTGCCAGGTACTTTCCTACAGTAAAATATTTCCATTGATTGTTCCCTTTGACTTTCCATCGTCTCTTTTAATGTTTCCTCAAATGTCACTTTTTCACTGAAATTTGTACTGACCACACCCTACATAAAATTGTTATCTTTTTCCTCCCTCCAGCATCTCTTACATTCCTTACTTTTTTCCCCATTATAATTGTCACCTGGTAACATACTATTCTATTTGCATGTTGGTTATAGAGTGTTGTGTGTCTCCTCGCTTTTAGAAAATAAACTGCCTAAGGGCAGAGAGCTTTCTCAGCATTGTTTTCTGATTTGCCCCAAATGCCTTGAACAAGGCCAGACACATAGTAGGTGACTAGTATATATTTATTGAATAAATAGAAATCTCTTTTTGACATTTTCCCATATACTCCAAGTTTAGGCACAGATTTCATCCTGCAATCATGCAATAGTGTAGTCCTCATTTAAACACATTTTTGTTTGATAAACACAGCCACCGAGCATACTCTGAAAACTTTCTTCTGAATGTTTGCCATCACTTTACTTGTATTAATATGAACCACTGAAGTTAGTATTTTCTAAACTTTGTTCTGTAAAACACCAGAACAGCAGGATGTTAATGGATATTATACACTGACACACACATCCATATACATCTATACACACAGATTATGTATTTAAATATATTTCATATGCACTATGAATCTGCAAATGAGGGTTTTAGGATATCATGTTTCCCAAACTTATTTTTCCATGGATTCCTTTTCCAGGCCCTCTGAAGTTGAAATTTCTGTGGTCATTCTTCAAAATGTATTCATTATTGGTTTATATCTGCTGCTTGATCCTATGTATGCACAGAGGAGGACATACTCAACTAACAGCTGATGCATACAATTTGGATACATATGAAAATTTCTCAACATGGTAGGAAAGTGTTGTGTGTCCTTAGGCACTGAGTGTTTAAAAGAGGAAGATAAAATGAGACCTCCAAGGTCAAATTAAGGATGCAGATTGCATCCTCAATCTTTCCTTCTAACATCTCCAGTCATGCTTGTTTTGGGATGTGAATTGTTGTGAGATGGTGGGCGGGGGGCAAAATTGGAAGAGGATGGCAAACTATTTACATATATAATATTAAGCAAAGATACTCATTCTAATTTAAGGGGAAGCAAGGCAAAACATCTTGAAAAGAAATCTCTATTCTTTAAATAAATCTGTGCATTAAATAGAACTATATTGAAACACTAGAGTTTCTATCAGTTTCCATGCTGGTGACTGATTTGTTGGGATGGGCAACATCTTTGACATCTGCCTTACATTAATCAAGGAATCAAGAGTTTGATTCCTAGAGGAATTAACTAACTTATTGGCAGTATTAATGAAAATAATTCTTTCTTTTCAAAATGAGGGATTTCAAGAGAGCTGAATAAGTATCTCCTACCAATAAATAAAATATTTAAAAAGAAAAGTAGCAGAGTGGGAAAGATAGGTAGGAGAAGAGACAATTTAAGAAGTTAAAAAGGAAAAATAAAGACTAAACTAACAGAAATAATAGATGAAAAACACTCAAGTCAAGCATCAACAAAATGTGCTTTTTTCTTGCTTATCCTTTTACCTCTATTACCTAGAAGCATGCGTAATTCAATTACTATTTCTTAAATGAATAACTGAGTGAACAGTAGTTACCATGGGACATTGAGTTAAGCCAAAAAACAATTTTAAACCTCAGCATCATTGAGAAAAATAAAGGGGGGCTGGTGGACAGTGCCAGAAATAAATATCAATAATATATTATGAGTGAAACATAATAGAAAAGATCAAAGGATCAAGATGGAACTGGAGAAAGGAAAGCAGGGTCATAGTCACCTCTGAGTACCTACAAATCAGGAAAAATTGATGATCAGGACAAAACACATACATATGGGTATTGTCTTAATCTATTCTGGCTTATGTAACGAAATACCATGGACTGAGTGACTTATAAACTACAAATTCATCTTTCACAGCTCTGGAAGGTGGAAGTTCAGGATATGGTTGGGTTCTGGCGCGGACCCTCTTCTCATTGTATCCTTCTGTGGCAGAAAGAGGGTGAGAGACCTCTCTGCAGTCCCTCTTAAAAAGGTATACATCCCATTCATTAGGTCTCCACCCTCATGACCTAATTACTTCCAAAGGTTCCACCTCCTAATACCATCCTAACATTTTGAGTCAGGATTTCAACATACTAATTTAAGGGTAGGGGCATGTAAATTTAGTCCATAAAAGGTATCTTTTGGATGCAATGCTTTTAGTGGTCAGTGTTGTTTCTTGGCCTTCTTGCATGCATGCATTCTTCCCAAGAGAATTCAAGTTCCTTGGGAATAAGACATTTTTCTTGCTGGTTATCATCTTGTGATACTCTATTAGATTTTCTGTACTCCATTGGTAAATTGAATATTGCTTCCCTGAAATTTAAATTTGTGGAGTTACTAAGAGAATGAATTTAGTTAACATTCATTTGTCTCCGTGATTAAGCCTTGAAAATAAATCTGTTTCTGCAATGAAATCAGTGCAGTAGTTTCTCTGCTATTATTTTCGTTCCTGTGGGTTTGTAAGTCTCATTCTATATAGATTTCTTGGAAGCAGCTATAGTTCATCTTGCAACCAAATATCTGAACTGAACAATGGTGGATAATATTTATAATCTGTCATATAGACTTAATTTAAATTATTGAATAAATATACTGTTAACTTAAAAAATATAATTTATAAATTTAGATAAGGAAAAGAAGATACTTCATTTCTTATAAAGGGTTACAGCCTGCAGGGTGGCCACTCTGACAGGCTGGGATGCATAGTCTCCAGTAGAAGCTAGAAACAGATACTCTGAGGGAGGAGCAAAGGGAAGGTAACAGGAATTGATGCTGAATGAGGTGGCCAAATATAAGTTTTTAGTAAGTTATATGTGGAATCATAGTTAGGAAAGGTGTGCAACTGAGCTTCATGACTCTCCGTGGGTCCTATGTACAAAAAAATATTAGGGTTACTATGTTTCAAAGGTGGAGTTTCTAGCCCTCTGTTGTCAAACAGTGAATCAGAGGACATGAAAACTCTTTTTTTTTTTTTTTTTTTTTTTTTTTTTTTTTTTTTTTTTTTTGAGACGGAGTCTCGCTCTGTCACCCAGGCTGGAGTGCGGTGGCCGGATCTCAGCTCACTGCAAGCTCCGCCTCCCGGGTTCACGCCATTCTCCTGCCTCAGCCTCCCGAGTAGCTGGGACTATAGGCGCCCGCCACCTCGCCCGGCTAGTTTTTTGTATTTTTTAGTAGAGACGGGGTTTCACCGTGTTAGCCAGGATGGTCTCGATCTCCTGACCTCGTGATCCGCCCGTCTCGGCCTCCCAAAGTGCTGGGATTACAGGCGTGAGCCACCGCGCATGAAAACTCTTACTCTGCATTCTCCATAGACTGTCTGGAAACTCTCTGTGTTGAGTGGCTTCTTATCAGGCAAAAAAAAGAGGGGTAGCAGCATCAGGTAGTTGGTTGGTATCAGTGGTGACATTTCTTAAAAGGGCCGGTTTCTGTTTAGCCCTTAGGGAAGAAAGACTAATGGCAGTTGGCGAGGGATAGGAATGCATAAACAGGCATGTTCAACCTCCTATCCCTTCCTATCACAGCCAATGACTTAATTTTCAAGGTTACTCTGGGGTGTCCATGGCCAAAAGATGGCCAGTTCAGTCAGTTGGGGGTTTTAGAATTTTATTTTTAGTTTGTCACACACACACAAGCACATACACATATCTTTTTGTAATTTATATTCTTAGCACTATTCTTACTGTATTTTATATATTTATAATGTGATATATATCACAATATATACAGACATATGTTTGCTGTACATGTTTGTTTTCATTTGTAAGATCCTCATGAAATTATTTATCTTTGCATTCTTAGTACATTCCCTAGCAAATAATGCATTATTATTAGTATTTATTAAGTAAATAACTATTTTATTGTTTAAATAATCTTTTGCTTATAAAGTCCCACTATAGTATTCAACTAAAATGGCATTCAGACAAGAGCTAACTACCCCGATATATATACCTAAACCTTAATTTATCAGACCTGAGTGGACTAGAAATTTACAATTACACGAACATAAACCATTCTTCAAAATATGTATTACATTGTCTAAAATGTGTAAACATCTAGATGTTTATAACTTTTGAACGACATTTGCATGACTGACAGATTTTTTCACTTTCCTTGCATGTACTTGATATATAGTTTTTAAGTTATATTCGTATTTTCTGCTTTAAATGAGTAATTAGTTTATATATGATAATTTTTAAGACTTAGAAAAGTCTTTAGACCTAGTTCAATCCAAGGAGTTCTCTAGAACTTTTGCTAATTTATGTCTTTCCACAAAAATTGAGGAAGGCTGGAGGAATGTACCCACTGAGGTTGGCATCAAAAGAGAAATGAAACTTATGAGAAGACAATAGAGTAGGCATTTTTTAGCTAACGATCCTAAAGCATTTCCCGGCCTGTGTCCAACCAAGTGCCCATTAGAATTGAGGGGAATCATAGGGAAATATTAGGACTCATTAGCAGTCTAAGTGGTTGCTAATGGGAGAGTTGAGAAACACTTAATGTAGAGTCCACAGAAACTCTCAAAGACAGTTGTGGTGAATACTACCATTCTGTGTTATTCAGAAAACTTTTCAACTCAATTTCCCTTGGACGAATATCAGAATTTTTGAGAGAATGTAGTATTATATGGGAAAGTAACAATTTATACCTTATTATTGTTTCAATAATAAGATATTTTTCATTTGTAAATTCACATCGTGATGATATTTAGTATTGGCTAGAACACCGGAAATAGAAGCTCTAATATACTCTCACTGGGGTTGCAAATTAATACTGTCACTTTGGAAAGAAATTTGTATTTAACTTATATGATAAAATTGAAAAGGTAAATTTCCCATTAGAATTCTAATTCTAAGTATATTGCCTGATAAAAGTCTTGTGTGTATATATATATACACACACACACATATATATACAAACAAGATATTTGGATGGGTGTTGATTGTTACATTTTGGGGAATAATTAAAATCTAGAAACACTCAAAGGCCATAAATATGGTAAATGATAGTGATGTGTTATGTATTTATATTTGCATATACAGTCATGCAATAAAATATTCTAATCAAAGGTAAATCATTGCATTTATAGTTATATTCATGGCAATCAAAAATAATACTGAATTAATAGAACAAAGTTAATAACAATTTATACTAATATCATTTATATGAAATGTAAAAAAGCATATGCAAATTATATGTGTATAGACATTCATACATATATGTGAAAACATCGGTTGTCTGGCTTGCTTGTGTGGTCCTTGGAGGAGAGTATAACGCTATATTAAGAGCAATGAAAGTGTGATAGATTGTAGAAATAGCTTTTCTCCCTCACAATATTCATGCACTTTGCAATGTGACTTTCCAGGTCCTCCCAACAAGAGGTGGAGACTATCCCTCCATCTCCTTGACTCTGGAAAGTCCCAGTGACTTTCTTTGGTTATAGAATGTGATGAAAGTGAGCCCCAGCAGCTGACTTCAGACACTAAAATGAGAAGAACTGCCCAGACCAAATTGTTTACCTGTAGAATTATGAACTAAACAAATGCTTGTGGCTTTACATCTTGTGGCTTTAAGGCATTTGGGGCTTTTTTGTTATATAAGAAAAGCTGAATGATAGCTAAGGGAATCAATCATAGATAACGTCCACCTGGAGACCGGAAAGGAGATATCGGTTAATGAGCTCACAGTTCTGCTGAATAAATAAGAGATATAGAAATCTCATTTGGTTACTGTGTTGTTTTCTTCTGGTGCGAACTGACTGTACCCCTCATTGTAGCCCTGAGGCAATCTTCAAGAACTTGGGAACACTTACAAATGCTGTAACATGACTTCTCTGCTTTTATGTTTTATTTTTTAATTCATCCAAGAACCATGCTTATTTTAAATTCATACTATAAAATTCTAAATTATAGTAACAGATATTTTTCTTTTTTAGGAATGTTATGCGGTAAAGATGGAAGCTCTCAACTCTTGAAGACATTAGAAATTACATCAAATTCATCCAGCCCATTTTAATAACATACATGAAGCGTGGAGGTGAATCAATATTGCTTTGCTTCTGCAGTTTTAACCTACATAATAAGCAAGAGCAATGTATTCTAAAATTATAAAAACATATTTCATATTGTGTTGTAGAGCATGTACCAAGGTTTCTTTTTTACTATTAAATACTGTCATAAATACGGAAGTAAAGACTATTCTTTTCTACATAATTTGTGTTCACTGCATTTAAATGTAGTAGATTAAGACCCTGACATTAGAAAATACATGGGATTGTCAATATAAATTTTAATTAAGATCCTCCTTCCTGATGGTTTTAAAAGTGTAAATATCAGCAAAATATCTTACCTGTACTGAATTTAAATACATTAAACACTTAATGTATTTAAATTCTTTAATAACTCTCCTGTGCTGTTCACTATTATTATTCTGATATGAGCTGAAATTCTTGTTTGAAATGCTATGCTGATATCTAAATAAATAGAAAATTTTAGCAATTCATACACCCAGAGACACTTTAAAATTGTCTAAACTGGAAAAATCAATATTCCCAAGAGCATTAATTTAAAATACAATTAATATATATTTGTTTTACAGTTCATTTCAATTGAAACTAAAACTAATAGAATGCAAAAAGTACAAAAACTTGTGTAGAATCGTATCTTTATGTTGATTAGGCACTATCAAATATATTAAATGCATCACACCATATAACACTAATTGTATCATACAATTTTCCTTTATAAATACTCTGTTTTTCCCCATTTTCTGTCTCTAAAACTTAGACTTCAGGATTTTTAGCTTTGCATAAAATTCAGCCTGTATGTCTCCCTCCATTTCACTTCCTGAAAAGTCTGCTCTGAATTCTGTGCACAGTCCAACTTGCAATCTACAGATTTAAATTTTCAATATACTAACATATTTTGGGCAATTCAATTCTTCTCTGCCTCTCTTAGCCAAATATGAAGGTGTGACTCAAATCACTTGCTCAAACATTTCTATAACCATTTCACCTGAAGTTTTCATTTCTTCCTACGCATTCTAATATGTAACACATATTCTGCAGTAGTTGATTAATACATACTTCTTAAGGGCACTTCTTTTTTGCTATCAGTAAAAAAATACAGTATTCAATAAATGTTGATGAATTAAATAACTCATCTGGGAGCACAACTAAAAAGTTATAATAAGAGACTATTATCTACAAATGACCTGGTAGAGAGTTTTCAATGTATAAAATCTTTGATTGTATTTCTGAAGATTTGGCAGAGAAGAAAAGGTGGCACTTCTCTACTTGGAATGTGAGGCAATTTAATTTGCTTTATTCAGTGTAGAGATAGTTTCTAGAGGTGATACAGATTTCTCTCTTACTAGAAATCATTTTTCTACCATTTATTTTAATGTCACCGCTAAATATAAGTAACGTTGGGCATTTGAACAAAAAACTGCTTTTTGAAAAAAATTTGTGCAATTATAAAAAGTAAAAACAATATTTATTTCTATCAAATGATGAAGTGGTATACAAATTATAGTCCATTCATACACAGATTATTAATGAAAACTAAGCAGTGTATATATAAAAACAGATTTAAAAATCTTAATGTTGAGTGAAGAGCACATGGGAAAATGATGGGTATAAAATGTACATTTAAAAATATTTAGATATGCCTATAAAAATGTCTACATTAAAGAGCATGAAATTGTTTTTTATGAGAAAAAAACCTAAAATATTTGAGAATAGAAAAGGGTGATTTAAATTTTTTCTGTAATATTCTTTTTATTTTATTAGAAGCAAAACATAATTGTTAATATGTATTAATGGGGAAGTTTATTCATGTTAACCTATGAACATTTCAGTATTATGACATAATTTGAAATAAAAATATACTTCTCACTCTATCAAAAATTAAGGCTAAGTATATATAAAGAACACTCTCATTTATCTCCAACACCAACCCCATATGTTTTCATGGTAGGTCTTAAGTTATGTGATTTCTCAAAGGTTATATAAAGAGGAAAAAATAGAGCCTGAATAATAAATCTGAAGGCTTAGCTTCCATTTCAATGCCTTTTTCATTAAATCAGGCTTAAAGAGTTGATGCATTTTACATTATCAATGTAGAAACTTGTCTTTATCTTCAGTGAAATCCAGGCACAAACTGAGTTGTTTGAAAACTCCATGGTAACAAAGAATGTTTGAAGAAGGAAGAAGCAGGTTGGCTTTAGCCAAATACATATAGACAACAGAGCGCGTGTGAAAACACTTTACATATTTTGTATGAGTTTTTCTTTAACAGAAAATGATTGTCAACCTAGAAAGGTAAACAAATATTGCTAAAAAGAAATGGAAGCCCAAGACTGATGATGAAGTAGTAAAAGACCACCTAGTTATTATAAATGAGCTCAAGTGTCTTGTGCAGTTTATTGAAGACATTTGTAAGTGAGGTCATGGAAATAATCTTGCTGATGTTAATGATATATATGTATATAAACATATATATAATATATATTGTGCTTTATAAGTATGTGTATATATAAACATCTATACAAATGTAAACACATACTTGTAAATATATTCACATACATAAGGTCACCCTCTTTGTACACATACATAAGTTGAGAGGGAGACCGACATTGGAGAGGGGTGAAACGGCCAATATTAATTTGTATTTTACCTATATTATTTCATTTATTCTTCTCAACAGAGGAGGAAAACTAGCAGAGAAAGGTTCGAATCATTCAAGTACCTACATCTTTCGAGCATTAGAGATGGGCTCCAAGTTCAGGAAGCTTGGCTTCAGAGCCCACGTTTTTCAGAAATCTCTCTTCCCACTTTCAAAAGATGATTTTGAAAAGTATTTAGATCATCAAGTTTGACACTGATTTCAGGCAAATGCTGAATGGGTTATCATATAGATTAACTGTGGGTTTTTGGAGAATTATTTTACATAATAGACTAAGCTGCTATATGAAAAGATCTATCTTACCTAATATAAACAGTTACAAATACTGGACACACAATTTAAAAAAATCCTTAGCCTATATTTACTAGGGAATAAACAGCTACTCTTCATCACAATACTTATAATGAACAGCTTCCCCCAAACTGATCAAGTGCAGCATCCACTAATTTCTTAATTAGACACAAGTCAAACTTATTAATTATGATGCTGGGACACATATCACTAGCAACAGTAACCTTTTTGTAAGCTGACTTTCCTGGAAGGTCATCATTACAATTAAGTAGAAAATCATAGTGAATTGAATTTGGAGAGGTACATAAACTATGTATGGTATAATTTCTGACAAGCCAACATGGAAAGTGTAAACTAATGCCAGAAAAGATAAGTGCCTCAGATTATGCAAACGGAGTTGTAATTTAGAACTTCTGGGAGGAGGATGTTCAAATCCTCTGCAAAACTGGAAGTCTCAAAAGATTTTTATCAGTGAAACTTGGCCAAGAAAAATTGCTAAGTAACGGAGGAAAAAAGTAAGGAAGCCTGTGGAAGCATCAAGAGTTGTGAGTAGAAAAATAAAAGCAAAGTTCACTTATGAGTAATAAAAATCCCAGGTTAGCACTAAATGCAAGAGTGTTGTCTAATTTCATCATCAGAGTTCCTTCAGAGGCAAACAGAAAATTGCTCTGCAGGTAATTCCCACAATTCAGTGTACAGATGTGGGAATAAAGAAAAAGAAAAGAACACAGAAGACCAGAAGATGTGTTCATGTTGAAAATTACAGATCACACAAGATGACAAACTACCAACACTACCAGGTACTCACAGGAGAAGGTCAACAGATGCAAAACGGATGACTAGAATCACAGTAATAATAGAACAGTGTTTGAAACATTATATAATGCTTCAACTATCTAAATCGATAAGGAATAAAAATATTCTAGAAATTAAATAATATGTGTTACTAAAAATTTAACACTTCAAGCAATTTCCAACTTCTATTCAGTGATGTAAAATGCTGGAAAGAATGTTATTCTCCCAAGAAAAATCTACAAAAACTCCAAATCCATAGCTTTTCTTTTTCTTTCTGAATTATTTATTTATTTATTTATTTAGAACTTTTAGGTGCAGGGGTACACATGGAGGTTTGTTATATAGGTAAATTGCATGTCACAGAGGTTTGCTGTATAGATTATTTCACCACCCAGGAGATAAGCATAGGTAGATATGCTACCTACGCTACCCAATAGGTAGTATTTTGATCTTCACTCTCCTCCCTCTCTCCACCCTCAAGTAGGCCCCAGTGTCTGTTCCTTTCTTTGTGAGTATCTGTACTCAATATTTAGCTCCCATTTATAAGTGAGAACATGTGATATTTGGCCTTCTGTTCCTGTGTTGGTTCACTTAGGATAATTGCCTCCAGCTCTGTCCATGTTACTGCAAAGGACATAATCTCACTCTTTTGTATGGCTATATAGTATTCCATGGTGCGTTTGTATCACATTTTCTTCATCCTGTCTACCATTGACTGGCATATAGGTTGATTCTATGTCTTTGCTACTGTGAACAGTGCTGCAGTGAACATACACATGCACATGTCTTTATGGTAGAACAATGTATATTCCTTTGGGTATATACCCAATCATGGGATTGCTGAGTCAAACGGTGATTCTGCTTTGAGTTCTATGAGAAATTGTCAAACTGCTTTCTGCAATGGCTGAACTGATTTACAGTCCCACCAGTAGTGTGTAAGCACTCTTTTTTTCTCCACAACTTCACAGCATGTTATTTTTTGACATTTTAATGATAGCAATTCTGAATGGTATGAGATGGTATTTTATTGTAGTTCTGATTTGCAGTCATTAGAGAGAGACCATCACAGGCTAATCTACTAACCTAATGTCTGGGGAGAAACAGGTACCTCCAGGGAGAGTCAGGATTTGAAACTTTGCTTAACTAGTACAGATACCGGACAACAACAATAAGGAGAATTCAGCAAGGATAGTTGACAAATTGGTAGAGTGGAATGGTGAGCCTGGTGGCTGCAGAATTTTCGGTGAAAAAGTTATTTATTTATTTAATTAATTATTTATTTATTTATTTTGAGATGGAGTCTCACTCTGTTGCCCAGGCTGGAGTGCAGTGGTGTGATCTCGGCTCACTGCAAGCTTCGCCTCGTGGGTTCATGCCATTCTCCTGCCTCAGCCTCCCAAGTAGCTGGGACTACAGGCGCCCACCACCACGCCCGGCTATTTGTTTTTGTATTTTTGTTAGAGACGGGGTTTCACCCAGTGAAAAACTTATTTTAAAAAAATTTCCTAGACACTGGAGGGTTTACTGGTGAACTTTACGGAACATTAAAGGAAAAATAATACCATTTCTACATAATCTCTTTCAGAAACTTGAACAAAATAAAAATATATTACATGAACCCAACACTACTGTAATGTCAAAACTGGAAAAAAATCATTACAAGAAAACTGCATTCCAATATCTCTCATAAACAGAGATGCAAAAATCCTGACAAAATATTTTAGCAAATTAATAGTAAAACATAATATAAAAGTAATAGCATATCCTAGCCAAAGTTGGTCTATCACAACAATACCAAACTGGTTCAACATGCAAGAATTGATCGATAAAATTAACAATATTAAAATCATATTTAAAAAGAGGAATCATGTGATTAACTCTAGATGCAGAAACTGGATTTGACAAAATTCAATATCTATTTATTGAAGAATAGATATTGAATAGATTGTGGAAAAATCTTAGAACACTGGGAATAAAAACTTCTTTCACTCAATAAGAAAGAGATACAAAAACATTTAACTTACATTATGCTTAATGATATAAACAATGGATGCTTTGTGCTAAGATTGGAAACAAGCCAAGTCAATATCATACTGGAAATCTTAGTGTAATAAAGCAAGAATAAAAATTGTGTACAGATTGAAGGGAAAGAAATAATAATGTCTTTCTTTACAAACATGACTGATCCCATAGAAAATCCCATAGACTCTTTAAAAAGCTTCTAGAACTAATATGTGAGTTCAAAAAGATCTAAAGATAAAATGTCACTCTGCAGAAAATCAATTGTATTTCTGCATACCAGCAATGAACCATAGTTACTTAAAAGATAAGAATGAATCAATAAAACAAATAATGAGATATGTATATATTCAATGCATACATACATATTTCTGTATGCAGAAAATTATATGGATAAAAGAAATCAAATAAGATCAAAATAAATGGAAAGATATACTGTGTTAATGGATTGAAAGACTCACTTTGTTAAAAATTCAATTCTCTTAAAGTTAAATTATAAATCAAATGCAATACCAATCAAAATACCAATGAATTTTTTCTTTAAATATATACATTAACAAGATGATTATAAAATTTATGGAAAGAAAAAAGAAACAGAATAACCAAAACAACTTTGAAAAATAAGTAAAAAGTTAGATGATTCACATTACTAGATGTCAAGACTTACTATGAAGCTATAGTGGTTAAGACAGTATGATATTATCTAAAGGACAGACCTTTAGATAGAATGGATTAGAGTGCCCAGAAACAGACCCACCCCAATATAGTGAATTGAGTTTTTTTGAGAAATGTACAAAGTCAGTTCAAAAGGGAAAGGATAGTCTTCTTCACAAGTGGAACTTGAACAACTGGATGTTTATATATACAAAAATAAACCTTGACCCAAGCCACACACCTTACAAATTTGACTCAAAATGATCACAAGACAAATATTAAATACAGAAAAACAATACAAAACAATAAACCATAAGGAAAATTGTATGATCTTGGTTTAAGCTAAGAGTATTTAAATACAACAACAAAAGCACAATCCATAGAAACTTGGACCTTATAAAAAAATTTTTTTTCATCTAAAACAGTATTTTGAGGAGAAAAAGATAAGACACAGACTGGGAGAAACAATCCCATTTCTGACAAAGACAAATGAAATTATGTCCACATAAAACCTGCATATAAATGTTTATAACAGCCTAATTTATAATTGCCAAAACCTGGTAACAACAGGATATCCTTCCCCATGTAAGTGGATTGATAATCTATGTGCGATATGGCTCACAATGTTAATACTAGTCAGAAAAGAAGTTAGAAACCATTGATTGAACAACTATTGATTTGACAACAACATGGATAAATCTTTAAGTGATTCTTTGAGTCTGGCTGCTAAATGAAAGCAGCTGGACCCACAAACGTGTGTCAGGGTTTCTCAACTTGGGCATTACTGACATTTGGGGCCAGATAATTCTTTATTATCCGGGGTTGTCCTGTGCATTGCAGGAGGTTTAGTGGCATCTCTAACCTCTTCCCACTAGAGGTCAGTAGTAACCCTCGCTCCAATCTTACCAATCAAAAAACGTCTTCAGACATTGTCAAATACCCCCTTGGGAACAAATGTGTCTCTCACTGAGAACCCCCAGTCTACATATTGTATGTTTCTATTTATATGATATTACGGAAAAGAAAACTATAGACTGAAAACAGGCTAACAGTTGTCAGATTTAGGAAAAATGGAGTGGTTAACTACAAGAGAATTTTTAGTGTGGTGGACTGTTCTGTATCAGGACTATGAATATATGACTCCTCAAAACCCATAAAGCTACATACTACAAAAGGTGAATTTTACTGCATGTAAATAAAAAATAACCAGTATGTGGGGGGATCCCAAAATCAAACACAAACTGTGACCTATGAACCTAAATGAACAACAAAACCACATACAGTGTAGTAGAACATGAAAAGAAAACTAACTACAGTTACTTTGAAAAGCAGTGTTTTAACTAAATATTGTAAGGTTAGAGATAAAAATAATTGTTTTGGTTTGAACATTTGTTCCCTCCAGAACTCATGTTGAAATTTGGCTGCAGTGTTAGAAGGTGGGACCTTTGGGAAGTGATAGTTCCACCCTCCAGAGTGGGATTAATATTGTCACGAAAAGCCGTATTTGGGCCCCCATTGGCCTCTTTGCCTTTTGCTTTCTGCCATGTGAGGAAAGTGTTTCTTCTCTGCAGAGGATGCAACAAGAAGACCCTTGAAATATGTCAGTGACTGAATCTTGGACTTTGCAGCCTCCAGAACTGTGAGAAAATAAATTTCTGTTCTTTATGAATTATCCAGTGTCAGGCGTTCTGTTATAGCAGAACAGACAGACTAAGAGAGAATAGTAAACAAATATTGCACTCTAGTTAGCAAATTATTTTAATCAAACGCATGCGGGTTAGGAAATTTGAAACTAGTAAAGTTGAACAAATAAATAAATGCATTGTATATACTGAGACTCTGGTTTCTCAATGGCAGAGAAAAAAAATTCTAGGACTGAAGTGGAACAGCTAGAATAAAACCTGCAGTTGTTAGATTAATAGGTGAAACTATCATTCTACATATATGGTTTTTAAATATTTGTACAACTATTTAGAGAAAATATATAAATATGTTCTATGCATTTGTGTTTAATCTAAGCTTTGTGAGTTGAGAAGTCCTAGAAACAATATTACTCCAGTAGCAATAAAAGCACACCAAGTATTCAGACCTTAGTGTTTTAATAGCACTCTCCATTACAAGGAACTTGAGCGCTTAGGAGGAGTGTTTGATTCCAGGTCAAGAAAAGGAAATATACAAGATGAATCCAGAGCATCCTGTGCATCAAAAGTAAGGAAATGCTCATAAAAAAGATGAGGGCACATTAAAAGGGCAGAGGGAACTCTGTGAAAGAGCTCCCATGACCATTATAGAACAGTTTGAGCAACAAAATAATGTAGCATTGTATTGTAGCTCACAGAATAAAGTAAATATCCATGTGCCCAATTGATATAAATGTATAATTGAGTAAGTAAATAAATGTGGCAGAATGGGTAGTTATTCTTTGTAGAATAAATCCAATTAATAAATGTAGAAGAAATGAAATTAGAACATTTTCATTAGAACAGCACAGTAATAATTATTAGTGGCAAGATTGTATGCTGAAATTATGCACAGTTGTAGAAGAGATACATTATAGGATATTTGTGTAGTGTCAGAGTTTCTTCCTCTAAGATATTTATCAATACAGAATGCAAAAACAGTAACTTTACAGTAGATAAACCTGTCATACATGACATCAACCACATTATCAAAGCTAATATCACCAGTTATAATGACATATGACATTTTGCATCCCCTGATACAATGCACAGAAATGGACACATCCCTTCTGTGATATTATTGCCAAAAATGCATAAACTCAATCTAAACATGTAAAAATATCCGACAAAATAAGCCTCACAAAAGTGATACCTGCTCTAGGAAAAAATAAGATAAGATGGTGGAGAGTAGTAATGACTTATTTAATGAGTGTCATTTTTATTTGCATTAAGAAAACTGAAACAATGCATAGCCAATTCGGTGATTTTATGCACATGAATGAATCCCTGAACTTGGCTGGTAAGCACTCCACTTAGGAAAGGATGAAGATAATCTCTCCTTTCCTCTCACTTCATAATACATTGGGAAATGAACACATCAAAAATTATTTTTTGCAGGTTTAGATGTTTGCTTTTTTCCTCTACATCATTCTTGAAGTTATTCTACCTTTTAAAAATCAAGATTACTCAGACTGATTTAAAACAAAAACCCTACAGGACTGCTGATTATCCACAGCCTTTCGATGCCTCAGAGGCAAGCAGAGAAGCCACTAAACATTAGAGCACAACTGATTTTCCTTTCGTACTGACTTCAGAAGGTGAACTGAAAGTAACCTTCAATTGAACATTCACCTTCAACATGAAGGCCCAGTGAAAGAATCTGAAACTGGATTTGGTATATTTAATTAGAGCTAAGTTATTTCAAGGACTTTAGATCCTTCTAGTAAAGATTTAATAAAATGGTGTTAGAGTTAAGTGTTTGGCTATTTTAAGCTCAATAAATAGCCTGTTCAATTATTAAGCCTTTAACAGTTCCTTGAAATAGAACCAGTAATCCCTTCATCCAATGGGATTATCTCAACTATAGAATTTATATAGCACTTATTATATTAGACCTTGCCCTCCCAGCCTTTATTTTACAGGTATATAAGCCTGATCTCATCTACTAGGCTTTATTTACATTTTTTGAGGTCAGAGTAGTAGTATTTAACTAAATAATCACAGGGTCTTGACCAATGCCTTCTATATATTAGGGTACAGATAAAGGTTTATTGAATAAAATAGATTCTGATAGTAGTCTTGTTATCTTTTCTGGGAAGAAAATGGATATCTCTATCTCTATATCTGTACTTTCCTTTTACCTATATCTATATCTAATCTATGTCTACATATTTACCTGGATATAAATATGGATATAGATATCCATGTAGATACAATTCTGCATCTGGGTTGCTTTTCAGTATACAACTGTTGCATTTTTATGGGTACACCATATTTATATATATGGCCAATCTTGTTAATTCATACCAACAAATAATTTTTAGATGTTTTCCATTTCTAATATTCTTCATAATGCACTTAATGGTTTACCAATTACTTCTAAGTACACAGATTGTAGGCAATGAAGCCAGGACTAGATCTCAAGTCCTCTGAATTCAAGATTTCCCCTATAATTCACTGCCTGTGTTCAATCTTTCAAGAACTAATTTTCCACCAAATGAGAAACTATATCACAGTCCCACCTACTCACACTTTTTTTTCGCAAAATTTTGCATTTGAGGAGCAGAAAGATGAGGTTGTAAAAATATCCAAAATGTTTCCTACCAGCTCACCTGGCAATCTGATTTAAACTTGGCATCCTCGATTCCAGAAGTTCACTCAGAGTTATACAGCAATTAGAGGCAACATTAATTAGGATTTAAATATAATATGTAGTTTTTCTTCAGAGATATCTTAACATTTAATATGTTTTCTAAAAGCATAACCAGACTCTCTCTATATAGAGGTCAAATTATATATAAAAAAATATAATTATATATATGAAGGACAAATTTGGGTAACAAAAAGGAATGGTAAGTCAGTTGATCCATATTAAAGTTGCAGTACTATCATCTATAAGCCTTCTTTGGGTGAATGTTTTAATATTTTAACTCAATTGCCTTCTGTGTATAATGAAGATGATACTTCCTACCACATGGGTTTTAGTCTTCCCTGAACAAAACATTTTGAGATGATACGTATGCTGTGAAAAAAAGGAGGAGTTTCAATTAAATTTAGAAAAATTAGGTTAGACTTAATTTAAAATGCTTCCTATATAATATTTTACACAGAGTAATTTGCTAATGTGAATTATAAACCCTAACAGGGGATAGATACTCTATGTAGCATTTCATATGTATGTTTGCATGTATGTATACCCACACACACACACACACACACACACACACACACACACAATTTTTTAATCCAAAACATTTTTTGTCCGTGGGCTTGGAAAATATGCACTACAGTTTATTGTCTCTCTGTAATTGATACATTTTGTAAAAGGACAATTACACATGTAGTAAGATCTATAGATATTTAAAAAATGTTTCAGCAAATTGTTGATTACCTACAGGGTGTAGTTATAAAAATTTCACTGCTGCTAGGTCTCTTTCTTTATACTTTCCCTGTGCTCTGCTGTGTCTCAGGGGAAGAAAAGCATGTTTAGGTCATTGTGCTCAGTTTTTATTACTAAGCATATTTTCTGCATGGTGCTTTTGGAAGGAACAACAAAGTTTACAATTATAACATGGAAAATAAAAGGAAAATAATTTTAAGAGGAGAAAAGCACCCTTTAAGTGATAAAACTAGAAATATTCTTCCATATAACTCATGCACAGATTAAATGTCAGCAATTAAAATGACCTTCACATTTATTTTTAAGTTGGAGTTAATTATAGTATTAATCAAATACGTTATAAACTGGGTATGCAAGTAAAATCTGCTGGCATGTTATAGTAACAGAAATATTCACTCTGAGATTTATACATTAGAACCTATCCTACCTCATTGTCACTATATTTCATTTATAACATAGTTCTAATTGGAAAAAAATGAGGTGAGGGTGAACTCCATCGTACATATTACTGATTTTATCATATATTGACTTGTCATTCCTAAAATGTGCTAGATCTCTTGAGTGAAGATATTTATCTAAACAAATTAATGTAGAACTATATAAGTCCATCATTTTAGCCTTAGGAATGATGAAATTCCTCAAAATTTTCACCAGAATGATTGCGATGTTGTATACAATTTGTGTTATAAAATTGTCCTGATATCTTACTTTATATTGACAGTAATTCATCACAACTACTGTGTCTCACCACCTGCTGAATTTATAGTCATGGGTCTATTATTGATAAAGAATTATAAAATCAACTTTTCACTCTTAAGTTAAATTGAGGGAAAAACTTTCATTTTCTAAAGGTCGAGATCTTTTTTATAAAGAAAATAACAGTTTATATCAATCCCATTATATATAGATATAAATAGTAATCATCATTTTAAAAGTATACTTTCTTTAGTGTACAAGTTTGAGTTGATGCTATCAGAAACTGGTCATACTGAGTACATTTTGTTGGGGGTGGAAATAAAAGGTGCTTTAATAAAATCTTTGGAGACGTAAATTCACTTTTACTGAGAAGGTATATTTTATCCTAATTGTTGGACAATGTTTTTTTTCTTCACACTGTCTCACATAACTTTAGCAAATTACTGACTTTGTAAAAATGTGCTGTTTTCAATCTTACTGTGATAAAGATAGAATGAAGGTGTAGTGAGTCACATTTTGATACATAGGACATATGGAGGAAGAAGAAAAGGCAGTGAAAGGTCTGAGAGTCTTTATTCTGAGGCAATGATAATAGAGGAAATGATAAAAGCTTATCCTCATCATGGAGTTACCAAAATTGTCTGACAAATAGTTGGTGAAATCCACGTAGGCCAACTGAGAGCTCATTTGCACTCAAGGAAGAAAAATCTCGGGAATCACAGAGGTATAAGAATTAAGAGAGAAAGTATGGTTGGTTTAGGGACCAATCATGCTTTCTTTGTGAAATGTAGAAGAAAGAAACCATATTTTCTTTATGAAATGTAGATGCAAGAATGAAATTGATGATCTTTCTATAACAAAATCTGAATGAATGCATGGTGTCTACTTTCAAAAACCCCAATGCATAAATTTTTAATATTTATGTTACTTTATATAATAAATTCATAGGAAGCTAAACTGCAATAATCTGCTTTACTTCTATATGTTTGATACGACTGTATTTTGTAACATAGAGGCACCAGGCCTGATATCCTGTCTTATTGGACAAATCAGGGAAGTCATAGTCCAGGAAGAAAGCTAATGACAGACAGCAACAATTCTGAAGTTTAAGAAGTTATTACTCCTCAAACCCCAAACTTAATCTTGTTTTGGGATTAAGACTGTAGTATTCATTCTAAACTCAGCTGATTGGAGACTAAGACTGTTGCAGACAAAGTGAGCCCCCAAATTGGGAATTAGCCCCAGAAATCTTTTGGCTTTGTTCAGGTGAGAATTCAGGTAGGAGTCAGTGGTAGAAGAAAACAGCCTTATTGAAGCGGCAGTATTACAGGTCCGTGACTGCTCCTGTGAAGCAGGGCCACTCCACAGGCAGTGAAGAGTAGCAGCTCAGAAGCAGGTCTGCAGTCATATTTATACCCACTTGAATTACATGCAAATTAAGGGGTGGCTTATGCAGAAATTTCTAGAAAAAGGGTGGTAACTTTTGGGTCATTGGGTCATTGCTATTGAAAGGGGTGGTAACTTCCAGGTGTTGCTATGGCAATGGTAAACAGACATGGCACTGGTGGGTGTGTCTAACAGAGGTACTTTCACCTGTTCCCTGTTTCAGCTAGTCTTCAATCTGGTCCAGAGTTCAAGTCCTGCCTTTTACCTCAAGACTGCTAATATATGTATTGCCTGCTTAATCAGAATGGGTTCAGTAGTTTGGAGAGAACTGAGTTTTTGGCTAAGAATAGTAACTGATGTCTGTGGAAAAGCAGGGAAGATTGATATTGGCATAGAATAAATGTTAAAGGCAAATTATATGTTGCACTGGTAGTGTACTGACCTTTTGAAAATGTGGGTATCCTCCAGTCTAACAGTGGAAAAATGAACTAAAGGATTCCCAGAGATCTTGCCAAAAATTAAATGGGCAATAAAAATAATAGCTCCTTTATTTGAGTACTATACATGTGCAGTTACATATGCTGAGTTATTATATGAATTATCCCATTAAGTCTTCACAACACCTATACAAAATACATACCAGTGATAATCCATTTTAGCAGTGTAGAATCTAAGACTCAGATTAAGTGGGCTCAGGGGTTCAATTAGAGTCTGTGTTCTCTGTTACGTATTGCTCCATAACAAACTATCCTAAAGTTTTAGTAGCTGAAAACACAAATTTTTTATCACTACACTTTCAATGCATCAGGATCTAGGAGTGGAACAGCTGCGTGTTTCTGCGTTAGGGTCTTAAGATCCTGCAATAAGGGTGCCATCTAGGATTGCAATGATCTCAGGGCTTGACTGTTGAAAGAATTCTTTTTTTTTTTTTCTTTTTCTTGAGACAGAGTCTCCCTCTGTGGCCAGGCTGGAGTGCAGTGGCACGATCTCGGCTGACTGCAACCTCCACCTCCCGGCTTCAAGTGATTCTCCAGCCTCAGCCTCCTGAGCAGCTGGGACTACAGGTGCATGCCCCCACGCCTGGCTGATTTTTTGTTATTATTATTTTATTTTTAGTAGAGATGAGGTTTCACCATATTGGCCAGGATGGTCTCGATCTCTTGAGTTCGTGATCCACCTGCCTCGACCTCCCAACTCCTAGAAGCTCTTACGACCTCCCAACTCTTACATGTGGCTTCTGATAGGGCTCGGAAGATCTGCTTCCAAGCTCACTAAAATGGGACTCTCCCTAAAGCTGCCTCAAAACATGACAACTGGCTTACTCTGAGTGAACAATCCAAGAGTGAGTGCACCAAAAACAGAAGCCAGAGATATTTATAACCTAATCTTGGAAGCAATATTCTATCACTTCTGCCACACTCTTGTTTAGAAAAAAGCCAATAAGTCCAACCCACACTCAAAGATGAGATTTCACAAGAGCCTGAATACCAAGAGGTAAAGATTATTGGGGGCCATTCTAGAGCATGCCTACTGGGCTATATTCTATATACTTCAGAAAGTATACTCCCGACAACAGCACTTTATCACCTCCCTCTTAATTTTTAAACTCTAAGTTAGAATGCTTGGATTTTTCTAGCTACATGGTCATAGATTTATAATATCATAAGCCAAGCAGAATAGCTGTTTCCTCCTTTTTTGCTTAGTTGATAACTGTCCTTTAGAAAAAGATGAACAGCGGTGCAAAAGGTAGCAAGTTCAATCTTCCTGAAGCATATATTTTTTACTGTGTAGCAGCTCCCTGCTATTAAGATAAGAAATAAAATGAAACTGAGCTTTCAACCTTGCCTGTGAGGCATACTATTTTTCCCCCCTCTGATACTTTCTTTGTCAAATGTAGATGCAAGAATAAAATCAATGATTCTTCTATAACAAAATCTAAATGAACGCATGGTGTCTACTTTCAAAAACCCCAATGCATACATTTTTAATCTTTATTTTACTTTATATAAGAAATTCAAACATAGGAAGCTAAACTGCAATATTCTACTTTACTTCGATATGTTTGATACAATTGTATTTTGTAAGCAATTAGTTTTTTATATATTCTGATTTATTAATGTAAACCTAATTTTTCTGTTGAGTACAGAAAGAGAAAAATCAATTCTACAAAGGTTGTAATTTTTTTTTTATTATACTTTGAGTTCTAGGGTACATGTGCATAACGTGCAGGTTTGTTACATATGTATACTTGTGCCATGTTGGTGTGCTGCAGCCATCAACTCGTCAGCACCCATCAACTCGTCATTTACATCAGGTATAACTCCCAATGCAATCCCTCCCCCCTCCCCGCTCCCCATGATAGGCCCCGGTGTGTGATGTTCCCCTTCCCGAGTCCAAGTGATCTCATTGTTCAGTTCCCACCTATGAGTGAGAACATGCGGTGTTTGGTTTTCTGTTCTTGTGATAGTTTGCTAAGAATGATGGTTTCCAGCTGCATCCATGTCCCTACAAAGGACACAAACTCATCCTTTTTGATGGCTGCATAGTATTCCATGGTGTATATGTGCCACATTTTCTTAATCCAGTCTGTCACTGATGGACATTTGGGTTGATTCCAAGTCTTTGCTATTGTGAATAGTGCTGCAATAAACATATGTGTGCATGTGTCTTTATAGCAGCATGATTTATAATCCTTTGGGTATATCCCCAGTAATGGGATGGCTGGGTCATATGGTACATCTAGTTCTAGATCCTTGAGGAATCGCCATACTGTTTTCCATAATGGTTGAACTAGTTTACAATCCCACCAACAGTGTAAAAGTGTTCCTATTTCTCCACATCCTCTCCAGCACCTGTTGTTTCCTGACTTTTTAATGATTGCCATTCTAACTGGTGTGAGATGGTATCTCATTGTGGTTTTGATTTGCATTTCTCTGATGGCCAGTGATGCTGAGCATTTTTTCATGTGTCTGTTGGCTGTATGAATGTCTTCTTTTGAGAAATGTCTGTTCATATCCAAAGGTTGTAATATTTTAATGTCTTTTTTGAAAACAGTAAAAAAATTCCTCAATTTTATAAATATTTAAGTCTTATGTTCCTTTAAAATATTATTAGCTCCAGGAAATGATATTCACACAATCTGCTCCATTTCAATTACCATTTGGTTTATAAGAATTTAGGTATTCTTCAGAAAATAATTAATTTAATTTAATCCTTTTTTTCATCTTGAAAGCATAATCCTACTAGTATTACATACACAAAATGTGAATCACTTTTAGTGGTAATCTAGAAAAGGCAGGGTATTAGAAAGTTGATAAGGACCTATTTTATGAAAATGTGTCAGAACTGAGTTCATTTTTCAGTTAAATTTTAATGAAAAAATGTACAAATATGTTTTTAAAAGGCAAATAGTAGTTAAAAGTGTGTAACAAAATGCACTATTTTCTATCCTTCTCTTCCCAACCTCTTAATCTTATTCCCCAGAACCAACCTTATTACACCTTTAGCTGTTTCCTTGACTATTTAGTATGCTTCTACTGCTATTTCTTCAACTTACAATTTTAGACAGTTATTTAATTTTCAAGAGTAATATGAGGATTTACCTGGCTTACAAAGCACCCACATGGGGCAGACAGATACACAAGCACAAGGCTCACAAGTACACAACCTATAACTTCCTAATGTCATTGCATCATAATATTTAACTAAATTGACATGCAGTGCTTAAATTTTTCTGACTGGATAATTATTCAATGAAACAAAGTGGTGTACTATGATTACAATTCTTTCATAACTTTTTGTTTCTCCTGTAGATAATAAATGCCTATTACTTTTTGTTTCCTATCCCATAAATTTAAATGCATTTACAAATTGCTGCTAGCCGTATTGAGCTAACATAAATGTTTATTGTACACATACATTGACACATGCAAGATTATTTCTAAGATTTTACCACTTGAGACTGGTTTCCTCAGGTTGTTTCACCATGGGTTGTTTTATTCAGGGGCAGAGTTCATCTGGAACTTTCCAAATTTGTCAGGACCACGATGCTAAGATACAATCCACACATCTTTACACTCAGAACTACTATGTTGCACTGCTAAAATTGTATGCCCTAAAAAACCAGGAATTCAGAAAAAAATCTATTTTTGGCATGATTTCCATCAGGAAGAAATATGAAGTGCATTTATAATCAGGCATCCTGTATTATCCAGTATATTCCTTGCTGGAGAGGATGTCTATTTTTTTCTAGGATTTGATGAGAACAAAACGTTCTGCTTACCATTTATACACCTGATGGCTGGTTAATTTTTTCACCAACTATTTTGCCCCCTGTAAATTTTACATCTTTTGCCTCTTTTCCTACCCATGTCCTCTGGTGTTAGCTGTGGAAGGATACATTCTTACTGTGATAAATCTCTGACTGAACTTTGATGCCACCAATCCAGATAAATTGGCATAATGGTTGGGGGAGATTACCAGATGCCATTCTTACACTGGGACAGCTAATAAAGATGTAATTACACACGGGAATGATGTGAGCTTTGTAAATATGTCCTACTAAACACCAAATAGTGTATTTATAATACATCTTTTTCTTAGCTGGACTTCAAAAATGCCTGCAGCCAGCTCCTCCAGGACACCTGTATAAGGAACTATAATAGGCTTTGCAGGAGGACAGGTCCCCAGCTGATGTTGGCTGACCAAGTTCTCATTGCCCTTGCCTGCAGTTTTCAGAATAACTGTAGAAAATGCCCAGAATGCAATATCCTGTGATATTGAGGATCTTTTCAGAACAGCACAGGCTCTTTTCTCATCCATCCTAGAGCAGGACATCCAGCAATGCTTGTGCCCAATGATCCAAGTTGCACCTGGGGTATAAAACCCAGAGTTGAGTGCCTTCAGAGTCTCTCAGCTGTGGTGCAAGGTGGGAAATGCACAGGGAAGACTGTATCCTATCTGGGAGGCTTTCTGAGCTTGGGAGATTGGCTTGCCATGGATCCTAGGGTTCTGTTGATTCTTGCTGCCTGTGAGTAACAAAGTTGCTTTACCTGACCTGTGTGAGCATTCTGTCTCAACAGACTAGATCTAAAAATGAAAGTGGTAGAGGTGTGACTGCTGTAGCAGCTGGATCTGTTTTAAGCCCCTGACAGAGACCAGAACACTTGCAGAACTCTGGCAGCTGGGTTAGTCCAAAACCTTCCTTCAGACTTAGAAAGCTGAAGCCCTGATCTTAGCCAAGAGGGTAGGAAGCAGTAGCTTCTTAATCAATGGTGGCTAAATAATAATTCCTCTAAATGTTCGCTGAATCATTTGATCATGTTAACATATTGATAGGGTCACTTCCATCCATGGAAACGTGCTTGTGCAAATGAGGGACTCTTAAGCCAAAGATTCATTAACTTCACAGTAAATCCACCTTTGTTCCTCTGTTTTTATTAAGCATGTGCAGCAGTAGCTTCCTGAGAAAAGGAGTATGGGAAGTTAACACAGGAGCCCTTTTGTGTCTAAAGATGTCCGT
The DNA here is from genome assembly GCF_024542745.1 of Macaca thibetana thibetana. Taxonomy (NCBI): domain Eukaryota; kingdom Metazoa; phylum Chordata; class Mammalia; order Primates; family Cercopithecidae; genus Macaca; species Macaca thibetana. The sequence continues at coordinate 61,259,476 of NC_065584.1, forward strand.
AGCCCACCTTTACATTTAATTATTCGTTCTGTGTGTAAAGACTTCTAGGTTGAAAATCATTTTCCCTCAGAACTTTGAAAGTATATTGAGTAGTCCAATGTCATTCTGAATTCACTTTCTTTTTTTTTTAATGTGATTTGTTTTATACATACCTTTTATTTCTGGATGATGTTAGGACTTGTTATGGGTTAAATTGTGTTCTCTAAAAATTAATATGTTGAAGCCCTCCCCATTCACTACCTCAAAATATAGCCTTATTTGGAAATAGTGTCCTTCCAGATGTATAAGACGACATCACTTAGGTGAGCCCTGATCCAATGTAACTGGTGTCCTTATAAAAAGGAAATATTAGAACACGGAAACAGATACATGTAGAGAGAAGATGATGTCAAGAGACATAGAAAGAAGACAGTTATCTAATAGCCAAGGTAAGAGATCTGGACTAGATACATATTTCCCTAGGGCCCCCAAAGAAACCAACCTTGTTGACACCTTGGTATTATACTTCTAACATTCAGAGATGTCAGACAATGAATCTCTGTTTTTTAAGGCACTCCACTTGATTTTTGGCATTTTGTTCCAGGAGCCCTAGGAAATTAATACAGGGTCTTCTCTCTATCTCCAGTGTGCTAAAATTTGAACATTATGTGTTTTGTCTACTTTTTTCTGGAATCCTTTTAATTTGGAAATATATCCCCTTCAGTTCTAGGATATGCTTTTTAAAATCATGTCTTCGATACCTTGCTACTCTCCATTTTCTGATTTCCTTTTTTGAAAATTTGCATTTGTATTCATATTGAACTTTTTGGTTTAATTCCTTAATTTTCTCATCTCAAGTGCATTTTTTTCTATATTACTGTTGTTCCCCCTCCCCACTTACTGCATGATCTTATCAATTTTTTATTCTAGGAGTTATTCAAACTCCTAGAATATTCCTATCCTATTAGTTGAAAGTTTAGAACTCTTTCTTGCTCTCTGAGTGTTTCTTTTTTTTTTTCTTTCATAATTCTGAGTTCATTGTTGTCTATTTCTTTTCCATTTTAAAATTTTAGTTCACAATTCAGCAGAATTGGAAGTTTATGCTGGTTCCAATTTGGAAGATTTCATTGGTCTTGGTTTGGTTTACTCATGTATTTGTGATCACCTCCTGAGTGGGCTAGGGGCTCATTTTTGTTTCACGTTTTTTTAATCCTCCATCACGCCAGCTCAAGCATGTTCACATGAAGCTGGACACGATTTCTCTCCTTAAATAGTCTTGAGTGCTCTTTAGTCATGCTTTTATTCCTATTTCCCCATGAAATTTTTCTCATCAAGGTCACTAATGATTCAATGCTGAAATGTAAAACGATCAAATCTTAATTCTTATCTTACCTGGCTTATCAGGGGTTGCTCAAGCATTTCTCTTTAAAACACTTTTACAAACCCTTGCTTCCAAGACATCATACTTGACTCCAATTCCTAATACATTTCTGAGTGGACCGTAGAAGTTTCCTTTGCTGGCACACCTCATGATTGCATCTCTAAATATGGATGTGCCACATGCCTCATTCTTCAAGCTGTTTTGCTTTTTTAAGAATGTACATCGATTTTTGTTATCTCATCCTCTCAAGACATGGAAAAATCCTATATCTAATGACTTCCAAAAGTGTATCTCCAACCAGGCTTCTCCCCTAGGCTCTAGACTTATATCCAAATACCTACCCAACATGACAACTTGAAAATCTAAGAGGTATCTCAGACTTATTTTTCCAAAATTGAACTTCTTACATTCCCATCACCCACGTGTATTCCTCTTGCAGTTTTTTCTATATTCTAAATGGTAACATCACTTTTTCTGTTTCTCAAACTAAACACCTGGGAGTTCACCATGACTTCTCTCTTTCTCTCATAATGCATATCAAATTTATCAATATATCCTGCTGTTGCCATCTTCAAAATATGTCAAAAAAGGTAACAACTCCTTTCTATCTCTACTCCTACAATCTTGGCAAAGTTGCCATAATCTTTTTCTGAATTATAGCAACAACTTTTAAAATGACTATACTTAATCTATCTTTGTGCCACCCTTGCTTTAGTTTATTTGTAGAGTGGCGGGAGTAACTAAAATATAATTTATACCATATCACTTCTCTTTTAAACTCTTACGATGTCTTTTTTGCTTATCATAAGTAACAGTCCACATTAGCATGAAAAAACGTAATGTTAGAAGGAACAAATCTTACACATAATGTAAAAAATTGTAAAACTTTATAGAAACTCATAAAAGAGTTGTTAAATACAATTTGGAATATGTAGATCTAGTTTATGTTTATAAATAGAAAAATTTTCTATAATAGAAAATAAAAATTATCCAAAAATTGATCTGCTACTCCAGTCAAATTGCAAACTGCCAAAAATAACCAGCTCCTGAAAAACAAAAACAAGTACAATATCATATGTCAAGACCTACTATAAATTTGTATCACTAAAATACTCTATTATTAGCACAGTGGTATGATATTGACCAATGGAAGAAGGGAGAGATTAGAAATAAAGTGATGCACATACAAAAATCAGTATGACAATTTATATTGTTTTCCAACAAGAAAGGTGCATGTTCATCCACACACACATATCAATTTTAGGTGGATTTTGGACTTATGTATGAAAAGTAAAAATTTAAAATTCTTGTAAGAAGATGTAATAGGCAACCTTGATAAGTTTTAAAATGAGTTTTTTAAACAAAAAAAAATTAAAAAGCACAAAAGCCACAAAGAAAATTATGATGAATTGAGCTCGATTAAAATTATAAACTTTTATTCATCAAAAATGATCATAAAGACAACCAGGAAAGATATTTTCAACACATAAAACTGAGAATTAGTCAATATAACATATAAAGTTCTCCCACAAATAAATGTAGAATAGAGGAAAGAATTAAAAATAGAAAAATGCCAACAGTCATAAGGCTGCATTTTACTGAGAGGAAAGATGGTTTGCCAAGAAATATATAAAAATACACTAATCTTCCTTGGCAGGAAAATGATCAAATACCCTCTCACACTGATGAAGCAATTATACTAAATATAGATGAGTATGTTTATCAATAGTCATTCTTATATTTTTTGACAGGGTTATAAACTGATACAATCTATTTGGAAAAATATTTGATATTATCAATATACTAGATTCCTCTCTTAGATATTGTAGCTAGAGAAGAGAGGAGGCTTGTGGACAGTATCTTCTCAAGATTGACCAGAGGAGGGACTTAATGAAATAATACTATGTATGCTCAGTATAATTCAGTCCAATTTGTTATTAGAACAACAGCACAGGCTACGGTAGATAATACTTACATAAACCCAGAGACATAACTTGCACATATAGTTTTAAAATTTTGGAAGACCTAGATCTATCTGACAGGTCTGATTTGCATAGAATCACAGAAGTAATGATGTTTCTTGTGGAGAAACATACAGAAAAGAATTTGGGTTTTGCTCAAGTCTCCTAGATGTTGTGTTTAGAAGTTTCTGAAATAAGGTATATGTGACTGGAGTACGTATATCAACTAACCTGATTCTAAGTTGTATCAGATGACAGGCAGCCTGCCTCATGTTCCAAACAAGTCCTTTAGGGAAGAGAAGCCACTCTAAGGTCTGATGATTGGTTCAGCAGAAGTTTATTTGTTTGTTGTTGTTAACTAAAACAAAATCCCTACTTTAAGATACATTCTAATTACTTTTAATAAGTTTTATCTCAAGTAAAAGCCCCCAAACATCTTGAAGTGGGCAGCAATTTTAGAATAAGTACAATCACAAGCCTCAGTATTCTCTGACAAGTTAGTATGTATGTGTTTATTTTGGTTTTGCTAAGGCATTATTTTGGTTTTTTTCATGATTCATTACATAATGAACAAGATATTACTTTCAACACTTTTCCAATTTAAAAATATTGTCACAGAAATACTTAACAACTATGATGAGTTACCAAATTTACTAAATTGTACTTTTACAGATAAAATTAGACAACAGCTTGAAATTAAATACCCAACTTCCTTATAACCGTAAGTTAGTCTTAAATTGGTTATTTTAAAATGAACATCAGAAACTAACAATTGTACCAGTATTATATATCTGCACATTTTAGAAGCTCTGAAATTCTAAACTTTCCTGTGTTTACAAAAACCACTATGTCATTTTGCCCTTTACAACCTAAAATGCACTGGAAAAATCTGAAGTCCTATGTGTATTTACGTCTGAAGTCTAAATTTAGTCTTCTATGTATTTTTTCAAACACTTATATAACAGATGATATTAAATATATATAACCAAGAGTAATCCCCTATCAATTTTTTATTGCTTTTAGTAAAATAATTTTTCTCCATTAGCATATGAGGTTTCTGCATTTTTAGTTACACTTTTTGTCATTACTGTCCTTTGTTTTAGTATTGCTTTTTGGAATGCATTTTTGGGACACAAAAACGTTATATTTTCAAGTAATTCAAAAGTGTTCCCATGTAACTAGGATGGTGCTGATAGAAGGCTCATGTACAAAGAAAAATCAATCTACTTTTAATTATGATGTCTGAAGGGTTAAAATCTATCAATACTTTTTATGATAAGTAGTATATAATTAAAATATAGTTTATGGAAGAAGAAAAGGATTTAGAGATTTTGAAGCATATTAAAATTTTTGAATTATTTCCAGGAAGTAACTCTTAATCACAAAACAATCATAAAAATAATTCTGACTTTAATTTTGTTCTAGGAATTATGTCCTTTTCAGCATATTTGAAAGAGTTGAATTCTAATGCTTATAATTCAAAATGCATTAACAAAAGGCAAAGAATTATCTCTAAAGCTTATTGCACCATAATGTTTTCCTGGGTTGTTGACAATATGTTCTGGTGAAAAGGTTCATTTGTTTATGCTCCAAAGACTGATCATTCAAGTTAGTTAAGCATGAAGCAGAAAACATCTTTGGAGTGCTTGTCTCTAGAACCTCTTTCACGTCTTTTGTGGTGATTCACAGAATATCCTCTTTTTGACAGTCACTAGGTTGCTGATAACTAAATAGGTTTTCAAGTTTGATAAGTTTATTGAGCATCTTGTCTCATGAGGCCAAAGTACCTAGCTACTAAAGCTACCAGGCTGCTGTTGGTAGAGTGGAAACAAAAATTAGCCGATGAGGAGAGCAACAGCAGAGGGGGAACGTGGTAATAGGATTCTGTATTTTAATTGGGGAAGGCTGTCTAGAAAAATATTTTCCCTAATCTTTGCTGTCACAGAATCTGTCATCACACCACGGACCAGATGGACTGCACCAATGTTTCTGGGATTCTAAGATTCCTAGCAGTAACCTTGAAAACTGCACAAACACTACTAGTTAACATCTGTGAGCAAACACCCATGCAGCCAAAACTTTTAATTAATTAATATGCCATTTGAGGTCCGCGGCCACAGATAGAAATATCTGAAGCTTTGACAGGGTCTTTAAAATTCTGTAATAATTAAATCATGCACATATCATAATACTTGAAGTTTCATACTCTGTCGATGACATAAAGCCTCCCTTTTTATAAGTCCCTTTTATACTGCAGACACTTAGTTATCTTGATTTTCCCAAGGAAATAAATTTTCCAAGTTTATGCAGGGACAGAGTCTATTCTACACACTAACAAATACATATATTTTCAGGTTTAAACATAATTATTTATGAGATTCTTTCTCTTCCCTTGTACCTAAAAGGTAAATATTACTTCTTACTCTGAAAATGGTTGAGTAGTTGAGTCTGGTATAACTTGAAGTGTGAAACAACCCCACTGGTGAATTTTTGGAAGTCTGTGTATCATTTTACTACATGCTAAATTTTCAAATATATTGCATTCAATCTTCAATTAGCTTTAAAATCAAATGAACATGTAGATTATAACAGTTAACTTATAGTACTATAATTTCAAGCCTTTATAGTTCAGTCAATAAAATATATGTTCACTGCCAGAAAACCTGTGTGATTCTTACAACCAGCCCTGACTTTTTTCCTCTTAGGCATGTCTACAGTCAGAAAAATGATAGTGCTATTGTTTCCAGAATTTGAAAACAGAAAATAAAGTAATTCAGTTCAAAATTATTTTCAAAATATTTCAAAAGTATTTCCACAATGATTTATAGGTCTATGCTTCTTTATAGCTAAGGCAATTGCAAAACAATCATAAAAATAGTTATGATTTTAATTTTGCTCTGGGAATTGAGTCATTTTTAGCATGTTTGGAAGGGTTGAATTCTAATGTTTGTAATTTAATTTGTGAAGAACTTTCTTTACTTGACTTTTGGTTCAATATTTTTCTTGTATCCTCTCCTTAATATATTTCTAATAATAATAATAATGACAAAACTACCAAATTCCAAATTTTAGCAGCAGTTTGATAAACTTCCCATTGATATAAGCAAAATACTCTTTTTCAGTTATTTAACCTCAACAGTAACAAAATATTACTGGCTCTAATATGTTTTAAATATATGTCTTCATGTGAGCTTTAACATAAAAAATATTCATGCAGGTAAGTTTCTACTTAGACATGCTTATAGACTTTCTTAACTTATATTATTATTAAGCGGCTTTTAAATATTTAAACTCTCAATTCCTTTTCCTATACTTCACTTACTGTAGTCAATAGAAAGTCTCTAGAACATGTGGAGAATACCCCATTCCCCAAGCATACTTAAAATTGCTATGTAATACATGTGTATTTGATTATTTATTATGTATATTATTTTATTCAGGCCTATTTACTTTATTCCGGCCTATACTTTTGAGACTATATGAGTTGTCTCCTATTTTGAGTAGAAGGGAGAGATGGAATTTTTTTCTCCTGTCTTTGGTATATGTTTGCTTGGGCAGGAATCAATGGCCTGCAGCTATTTAAATGCTTTCATCCCTTACTTTGGTTCTTTTTCTCAAAGCATTGGGGAAGACAAAAGGATTGAATAATTTGCCTTGGTGCCAAACCTCATTGACTGACTCCTAAAAATGCATTGAAATTGAAAATCCTTCTAACTGAACTGAAACAGTATTTGAAAGGGAGTGAATATAGCATTGATTTTTGTACTGGGAAACTGAGCTTTATGGCCATTTATTAATTTCACCTTTTCCATAGTCCCATGAGAAGGAAGGATAGAAAACTGCAATTTCTAGAGCCACAATCAGACAATAAGCAAATTGATCCGTGTACAGTTTCATATTTTCATTCTGAGGTTGAAAGAATGAAAATGAAACAAATGGTTTAAAATTCTAAGAGAAAAATGGCAACTTAGTGATGGGAATCCAGAAGGATTTTATAGAAATTTGTGATTGACCTAAGCCATTCAAGGGGAAAAGGAACCTTGGATACTCTCTGTATCAGTGACTCTTAACTTTAGCTATTCATTAGAAAAAGCCTTGGGAACTTTTATAATCTACCAATGCTCAGACACCATATCCCAGAGAATCTGATGGAATTTATTTGGAGTGTGGCATAGGCATAGGTATTTTGTTCAAAGTTCATAGGTGATTCTACCTTACAGTCTGCATTGAGAATCATTAATCTAAACCAGAGAATAGGAATTATCTTAGGATCTTATAAAAATGAGGAATCTGACTCAGCAGGTCTGGGCAGAGACTGACAGCCTAACAAGCTCCCACATGAGGTGACTGCTGCTGCCACTGTTACACATTTAACTAGCAAAGGTGCCACAGTACTGCTCTATGAATTTTCATCTGTCCTCCAGAGAAGGTACTGTAGCAGGTGCTCAGCTTTGGTGAGTGCTACCATCAGGTTGTGTATTTTTCACTGGAATTTTAAGAATGTTTCTTTTTAAATTTTATAAATGAACACTTAACATTTATCCTTCAAAGTATCAGTGTATCATTCAGACCTATATTTTTAAAATAATGTATTAATTGATATGTGTTATTGGTTGGGTTCCTCAAGAAGAAGACAATGAGACTCAAATTAACCTATGGGAAGTAGTAAAGGATGTTCTTGGGAAAAAAAGAACTGTGGAAAGGGAGGAAAGGAGAAAGTAGAATTGGGCAGGTGTGAAGGTGGTCAGTGATGCAGTGTCAACAAAGGAGGCCTCTGTCAATCCCATGCCATTCCCACTTGTTCCATGTTGGTACGAGGGGAGGGGAGATTATCTCCCAGCACTGAATAGTCATTGCATATTGGCTGCCCAGGTCAGAAATAGGACTTTTTGTGAGGTAGCCACTCAGTGCTGTCTGACAGCAGTAGTGCTACCAGAAGCTAAGAGAATAAGTCATTCAATCCTACAGCAGGATCTGGGCAGTGCAGCACAGAACTAACATCTATTCCTCACGCTCCTTGAGTATTCTTATAAACTGTGGTAGCAGTTTGTGCAAGGTTGAGATAGGCTACTTTTATTAAGGGAAACTCATAAGAGGATGATCAGTAGAACAAATGACAGTTGTCATTGCTGCAGCTGCTGTCAGAACCATCATAACTGGCATTCATGATCTCTGTTTTCCACTTTAGATTCTTCTTTCCCTCAAAGAGCACCTCTGCAGATCTCCATGGCCTACGTGGCGCATCTTCCTTCATTCTGGAGTGATCTGTGCCCTGGATATTATGTACTTCTCAGGTTGTGGCTGCTACACACATCTATTTCCTATTAAAATGTATAAGGAATTATCAAGAAGTGCCCAAGTGGATGAACAAGATGTCGCATTCTTCACGATTGTAGAGTAGCATCCCTACCTTCTTCTGATCATGAGTCAATTAATGCAGCCAGGATAATGACCCCTCTTTTCATCTTCTGGTCTGAAAACACGAGGAGTCCCAACTTTCACACAGGTGTCAGTGAAGATTTTTCTGTGTTCATGGTGAATCTCTTGAGTACTTTTAGGAAATAGGACTTCTAAAGCCTCAGAGCCCAGAGAATATATAATACAAAGAATACGTATTCCGCTGCTGCTGGTGGTTAGTTTTTGATATCTATGTTTATTTATTTTGCCCTGACAATAAACATGAAGCTTCTGGACTGGGGACGACTATTATTACAGTAGTAAGCAGATTGGTTTCCTGTACCCTATTTCTCCCCTTCAAAGTTATGCAATAAGAGCCAGGTCTGCAAGTGTATAAAAGAAGATTTTTGTACCAAAGGCCCTCGAGGAATCCTAAAATTATAGTTCTGGGAGCTTATATGGGCTATAAACTGCCCAGCTGCCACCTTCTCCTCCAGAGTTTGGGGATAATTTTATCCACTTCATGTAAACAAATCTTCTCTGGGAAGAGAAGAGGAAGTTTCCTAATTTCAAATTCTTTGGAATGTAAATGAATGGCTGGCATCATAGTTTTATCTGCCTTTGAAATATAAGCACACGCTTCTGGGAGAAAAGTTTCTCAATCTCTCCTGAGGTCCTTAACTATTTATTCAGTCATCCAATTTCTACACTTGTCCTTTAACTTAAATCCAGGTATAGAAAAACTAAAAACAAAAACAAAATATTTACAGTAGAGCTTATCTTTGGAGGAAGGGAAAGACAGATATGAACGTGAGAGGACGCATGAGGGCTTCAAAACATTAGTTATGATCTATTTCTTAAGTTGGGCACACAAATTTCATTTCACTTTTATAGCATCCATACAGTTTAAAATGTAATCTTTTGACCGGGCGCGGTGGCTCAAGCCTGTAATCCCAGCACTTTGGGAGGCCGAGACGGGCGGATCACGAGGTCAGGAAATCGAGACCATCCTGGCAAACACGGTGAAACCCCGTCTCTACTAAAAAATACAAAAAACTAGCCGGGCGCAGTGGCGGGCGCCTGTAGTCCCAGCTACTCGGGAGGCTGAGGCAGGAGAATGGCGTGAACCCGGGAGGCGGAGCTTGCAGTGAGCTGAGATCCGGCCGCTGTACTCCAGCCTGAGCGGCAGAGGGAGACTCCGTCTCAAAAAAAAAAAAAAAAAAAAAAAATTCTTGTATATTCATGAAATATTATAAATAAGTGATTAATTTATAATTTAAGACGACAATATCAGGACTAATTCTCCATGACTCCTGTTGCTGTTTACTTTAGCTACCAGCAGAAATCTTGCTCACTAAGAGTGGGTGTCACACTCCTAACTTGACATAAATCTTCCACAGCTTGCCAATGCTTTCCACTAATTCCTCTGGAACTGTGGTCAATTATCCTCATTTTAGCATTTATTATCCTCACTACTCTTCATCTAGATACCTCAGTTTAGGAATCAACAAAGCCCACAAGCAAAATCTATCCTGTTGCCTGTTTTGCACATAAAGTTTTATTGAAACACTCATTTATTTACTTAGTATCTATGGCTGCTTTTCTACTTCAAGAACAGAGTTGAGTAGTTGTGACAGAGAACATCTGGCCCACAAAGCCTGAAATATCTGCTATCTGGCTCTCTACAGAAATAGTTTGCCAATTCCTGGCTTATCTGAAACCTGACATTTTCCTGAGGCCACAACCTCCACCTCGCTCTCTCAAGAAAAGTCTGTTTTTTATTTCCTTTGCATGTACTTCACAACTGAAGACAACAAACGGGGTGTTGCTAACACTTCTACACCATGTTTCCTTTCTCTGTTTTTTTGAAAAACCAAAACATTTGAAGCACATGCCATTGCACTATGCACTCTTTTTGACAGCCATCACCCTTAGAGACCTCCCTGTCACTCTTCCTCACTCATCTCACTCATGAGTCTAGCACCTGGATTACTGTCAGCCAGTCCCACCCATGACTGTAAATTTGATCATGCCTTCATTGATAATCCCACTAACTCACTTTGTATTCAGCTTGGATTTAACATTGCTGTCTTTGACCATGCCATCCCATCCTTCCATTTCATTTATCCCACAGCCCACATTCTAGTAATATGTCAGCTTTAATTACACATCCAGTTCACTTTTCCATCCTCCATTATCCACTTATTCCCATTTGGGAATCTTGTTAAAAATGCAGCTTCTGATTTAGGGAGCTCTGAGCATTTTTTCCTTTTTCTAACAATCTCCCAGGAACGCCAGTGTTGCTGGTCCTCAGATCACAGTAATAAAGGCCTAGTGGTCTATTATTTTAATAGAAGTTATGGGGGGAATCTGGTCAGTGGAAGGCAGGAAGCATGACTTATTCCTGAGTGTGTAAAAGTGTTTCTCTGTTCTTAGGCCATTTGTGTCTGCTAACTGGTGCCTAATTAGCACATGACTACACACAGCCAGGCACAGAAAGGGGCAAATTATTCTCCCTTTCTCTGCCATTTGTTCTGTTCAAGCCCTCAATAGATTGATGACGCTCACCCACATACGTGAAGGCAGTCATTTTCATTGAGTCCAGCAATTCAAATGCTAACCTCCTGTGGAAACAATCACACACACACACACACACACACACACACACACACACACACCCGGAAATCCTGTTTAGCCAGTCTGCTAATTGATGTTAGATTCCTGCTCTCTTACCAAGACTGGAAGATGGGGGCATTATCTTCTTAATGATTACATTTCAAAGGGATGGCTTCCAGGTCTTTAAGAAAGTCATTCTTAGGTTGTAAAACTGTCAAGACATTGAAAATGATTTACATCTTAAAAGTTTTCTAAAGTAAATGCTCTAAGAAAAGGGAGATCAGGAGCCTAGAGTCAGGAAGAAGCTTGTCAGTCGAGCTGTGGAAAACTTTAAGGCCATCTTGGTCAAATGTCTCATATTTACCCCTGCTTCTTAATCTCTCCCCTATATATCTAAATCTCTCCCTTATCCTCTCTCCTGCACATACATTACTTTTTTTTAACCTCCACTTTAATATGTAGTAGGCCTTTCATACTTACTATGTCCAGTATCGTCTTATGTCCTCACCAACCCTATACTATGAAAATCTACTTTTGTCTCAATATTCCTCATCAGCAAATGTTACCATCATACACACAAAATGCTCAACCAGAATCCTAGGAGTAATCATTACTTCCTCTCTTTCCCTAAACCCTCATACCAAATTCAGCAGCAAGTCCTATTTGGGTCTATCTCAAAAATATATTTCTTATCCATTCACTTATCCTCATTTCTGCTGCTACTGTGGATATATAAGTAACACAGGCCATTGCCATACTCCGCTAAATAATTTTACAAGAATTGTTTAAAGTCTTTCAAACTGAGTTGTTATTTCAGTATGGTATGAGTTGTTATTTCAGTGTGGTATTCTGAGCTGAGATATGTGCATACAGGGCTATTTATAATCTTGCCTTTATGAAACTCTTATAAAATATAAACATTTCCAATAGTGCAGTTAACTTAATGATGTTGAGCTTTCCTAACATTATTTAAATAATCTTGTTACAGTAAAGGGGTCTCAATCCAGATCCCAAGTGAGGGTTATTGGCTCTCACACAAGAAGGAATTCAGGGTGAGTCCACAGTGCAAAGGGAAAGCAAGCTTATTAAGAAAGTAAAGGAATAAAAGAATGGCTACTTCATAGACAGAGGGGGGCTGTGCTTGTTCCCCCTTTTTTATGGTTATGCTTTGATGATATGCTAAACAAGGGGTGGATTATTCATGCCTCCCATTTTTAGACCATATGGGTAACTTTCTGATGTTGCCATGGCATTTGTAAACTGTCATGGTGCTGGTGGGAATGTAGCAGTGAGGACGACCAGAGGTCACTCTCGTCACCATTTTGGTTTTGGTGGGTTTTGGCCCACACCTTTACTGCAATCTGTTTTATCAGCAAAGTCTTTATGACCTTTATTTTGTGCTGACCTCCTGTCTCATCCTGTGACTTAGAATGCCTTAACCATCTGGGAATGCAGCCCAATAGGTTTCAGCCTCATTTTAACCAGCTCCTATTTAAGACGGAGTTGCTCTGGTTCACACACCTCTGACATTCTCCAATATTTGATATCATATAAGAATTTTTTGTTTTCACTATAAGAATGAATTTCAGTGCATTTGTATTAATTATTCCTTCAAGCAGTGGATAAACATGATTTATATATTTTTAAATAAAATAGCTCGTTCATTAATAAATTTATGTTTGTCTCAGAAGTCAACGTTTTCTAACTCTAATAAAGGTTATTTCAACTTTGTGTATGAACATTTTTTAAATAGAGGCTAAAATCTAGATCTCATTTTGTGAAAAGTATTATAACCCAAAGTAACAGTATATGTGATTACTAGCCAAAAGTCATTACATCCGGAATTTCTTCTTAAAAAGTAAAAAAGATTAGTTAATACAAAAATTTATTAACAGCTTTTGACAGAGATTGTTGACCTATCTTATTCAAAGATATTGTCCAGAAATCAACCTATTTCAACTAATAATTTGACATCATTCCCATCATTTTTGCTAGAATAAATTATTATCTTAGTCCATTTGGATTGCTATAATAAAATAACATAAAATATGTGGTTTTAAAATAAGAGAAATTTATATTTTTATAGTTCCAGAGTCTGAGAAGTTCAAGATTAAGGTGCCAGCAGATTCAATGTATGGCAAAGTCTGACCTCTTGCTTCATAGATGGCTGTCTTCTCCACGTTCTCACATGGCCAAAGGGGCAAGGGATTCTCTTATAAGGGATATAATAACTGAGAAGACTTCAAGAAAATAAACTCTATCCAATGTCTTTTTCCAATACCTGCTATCAACATTTGACCATTTATCAAGAACATTTTGGTGAACAGACATAAATAAAAGATAAAAAATGCTTTCACATATTGTTTAAGCAAAAACAAAACAAAACAAAACAAAACAAAAAAAAACTAAACCAAACCAAAACCAAAAAAGAAGCAAAACAAAACAAAAAACCAAAACAATGTCCAGGTTCTTGTTGCAATATTTTGTACAATGATGTCATTTTAGTTGAATGGCTAACTAGATAAAAATGTCGCCTTTCCCTTTTTTCTTTAGAAATATATTATTTACTTGACATTTGTTTAATTAAAATAATCTATCCAGGATATCAATGTGTAAGACTTGTAGTTGATACTGGCTTATATGATCAATTTTCCTATTGTTATTAGAATCTGGACAATTGCTATCTATCTATATATATCTTTTATATATACACATATCTATAACATAAATCTATATTCATATGCTTATACATTAGATACATGTATGGGAAATAAATCTTATATATGCAAACATATATAATGAGATTTATTATAAGAAATTGGTTCACATGATCATGGAGGCTAAGAAGTCTCACAATCTGCCACCAGCAAGCTGGAGAGCAAGAAAGATGGTGGTATAGTTTGAAACCATGAGAAATGGACAGCTGATGGTATAGATCCCAGTCAGTCTGAAGGTCTGAGTACCACAAGCTTTGAGGGCAAGAAAAGAAGATGGATGTCCCAGCTCACATTTGCCTGAAACTGGGGCAAATTCTCCCATTCTCTGCCATTTATTCTGTTCAAGCCCTCAATAGATTGATGATGCTCATCCACATAGGTGAAGGCAGTCAGTTTCATTGAGTCCAGTTCAAATGCTAATCTCATGTGGAAACACCCTCACATACACATACCCAGAAATCCTGTTTAGTCAGTTTGGGCATTCCTGATCTAGTCAAGCAGACATACAAAATTAACCGTCACAGGAGATAATGAGTATGTTAAGAAAAATCAAGACAAAGCAATTTGGCATAAACGCTTTGATTCCACAACAGAGCCAGAGTGGCTTGGGGTACAATATTGAGGCAGTATGGAAAGTATCTCTCTGTAACTGTTTCTCATGTGATATATACTGGAAGAAAAGAGGCATGTATAAATTTTGAAAGCAGAATTAGCTATTAATAAATTCTGTAACGCTTTATGGCCCTAAACAACATCTCTAATGAAGTAACGCAAACTACAGATGCAGTTTTTGTCTCTCACCTGCCAAAGCCATCAGAGCACTGTGAAAATTGAGTATTTCAATAAGCACCTGGAGAAATCAGCAGAATGCAAACGTTAGTGGTAGATCTTCAGCTTATAAAGCTTGAAATATCAAACACTAAGCAATATCAGCTTATTAAAAGTGAGAGAACCTGAATATTTAAATATATTTGTAAGTACAAATATATATCCTTTTTTTCATTTTTTAAATCTTCTTTAAAACTTTTGGCATTACAAAAATTCCAAATTTTTTGAGTATGTTTTATTTTCTATGACAACATTTTCCAGAGATATGCTAGTTTTACTCTTCTAATTTTTCTTTCAGTAGTCCGGTTATTAGTTATTCATTAATTCTGCTTTTTTAAAATCAATGTATTATTTTATATTTATTTCATCCCAATTTCTTAAGTTTTCATAAGGTTTGGTTCTTTTAAAATATTTCAATGATTAATTTAATTGCTCTCATCCTTCAGCAAAATAGTTTTATAGGCAGAAATTTCTGTAAATAATATCTGGGCTGCATTGTGTATGAGTTTCAATGTACAGTGCAATTGCCTTTATTATTTTCTAAAAAAATTTAAGTAAATTTTATTTTAATCAAGTATATGTAATAGAAATAAGTACTATCTACAATTTATTATTTTAAATTAAAAACAGGTAGATCATATAATCAGTGGACACAAAAAGGACTGTCATCCGGTGCTGTCTACCCCAGGGCTATATAAGTCCATTCTTTGGTTCTTTTCATTTTCATGTCATTACAATTTACGAGTGGTTTTATTACTTTGGCAATCCAGTGCAATTCCTGTGTTAATATGCATTAAAGACTACTTAATAACTTTAAATCCAATTAGTTCTTTTCAAATGTTTGAAAATTATATCAGAAACTAGTAGCAAATTTATGCAAGAAGCCTAAATTATTTAAATGTTATCTCTAATAGATGCAAGTTAGTATTAAATTTAAATATGTTAAAACATAATATATTATCATCTATAATACTTCCCATGTTGATTCATTTGGAGAGATGTTTCTAATGAATCACTGGAATTCATTAGAAAATATCCATCTATTTAGGTGGAATATTTGTGCTTAGGGAGACATAATAGATGATCTATTCTACCACAAAATAAGTCAGAAAGATTCTCTTCTGCATTGTCTTTTCCTGACTATGGGGCTAATGCAATGTTCCAGTGTTCTGCTGTGTATATTAGTGATTAGCCATCTATTATTTTAGGTACAGGCAGGGGATTATAACAAGAGCACAATTATATAAACAGTATACAAAAACGGTGTAACTTTAAGTCGGTCATAAGGATTAATATCACTAATTTTAACAGTAGTAATCAAGTGAACTATCAAAATATTTAAGATATGTAATCAAAATATTTTAGTGTAAAGGTAATATGAGTAAAATATCTTTTTTAAAGTACATGTCTGACTGTTTAGAAATCTTTAACATTGTACATTCAATATTAATATCTTAGATAAATTAATTTATAGCCATTAATAGCATAGTTATTAAAAACATGTCATGTGTCATGGTTACCTCAGGTTTTCAAGATAAAATATTCAAATACAAAAGGTTTAATTAAACCCATTAATAGATATTGTAGCATATGGCATTAAATTCATTTTTAAAAGTGAGGTAGATAAATTTCCTCTGAAATACCTTACAAAATATTGTTGATGTGGAACAAAATCCAAACAGAATGTTTCAAAGTTAAAAAAAGCTAATTACTGCTCCCTTTTAAGTCTTTTTTGAAAGTATCTTTTAAAGCTTGCCAGATAAGCAGCAACTTGCCCAAAAGGGAAATGCAGAAATTATTCATAAAGTCACATTTTACATCTAGGAATATTTCCTGGAAATTAAAAGCTGTTTGGAGAAACTAAAAGGCTTTGGGGAAATGGGCAATAAATTGTAAACATTTTAGATTATGGAGTGAGATGTAATGTCACTTTCCATTTTAAATGAGGAAATAGTTTTGGAAAAGGATTGAAAGAGACTGATCAAGATATACCAAATAAATTATACCACAGCTCTTACAGAAAATACATATTTAGATTTAAACGTGATATTATAGTTAAATTTATTTTATTTTAGTTTTTTGAGACAGAGTCTCGCTCTGTCGCCCAGGCTGGAATGCAGTGGTGCCATCTCAGCTCACTGCAAGCTCTGCCTCCTGAGTTCATGCCATTCTCCTGCCTCAGCCTCCCGAGTAGCTGGGACTACAGGCGCCCGCCACCACACCCAGCTAATGTTTTGTATTTTTAGTGAAGACGGGGTTTCGCCGTGTTAGCCAGGATGGTCTCCATCTCCTGACCTCGTGATCCACCCACCTTGGCCTCCCAAAGTGCTGGGATTACAGGTATGAGCACAGCGCCTGGCCAAATTTGTTTTAATATATCTGTTTATAATTATACATAAATGTTTGTATTTGTGTCTATATTCATGTTTATATTCATATTTGGGGTAAAATAATTTCCTCATTGAAAAACAAGAAACTAAATCTAGAAACTAACTCCTGAAAGCCATGAGGTCAGATTGATAAAAGCAATAGAAACCCATAGAAAAACATATTCAGGTATTCAGAGGGCAATGAAGGGATAGGACTGTAATGGGAGTATCCACCTGCAGAAAACAGCTGTAAAATCTCAGCATAACATATGAATCAGCACCCTGATGTCCACGAAGAATGAACAGAAGCAACAGACTCTGGTGGGCAGTTCATTCTTGGAGATGGGGGAAAGTAGGATGCAAGTTTTCGTTTTCTGTGGCTTCAGTTAGGAAAGACATAACAGGACATAAATAGCTGTAGAATCTTTTTTTGAAAAATATTTTATTTCCTTTTGGAACACATTTTTAATTCACAGGGGGAAGATAATAAAAGCTGTCAACTTTAGGGCACTAGGAAAAAACAACTGCAATAAGGAGAAAGAATCAGAAAACACTAACACCTGGGGAGAGGGAGGAAGGCATCTTGAGCCAAAAGCTACAGCTGAAGCACAGCAGGAGAAATTGTGAAGGCCACAATCTTAATATTTAGAAACACGGAAACTAACTAAGATTAAGGCATAATGATAAATTATCAGAAAACACGTCCACCATGCTCTTTATGACTGGGATAAAGAATACAGAAGCAAATCTCATGGAGGTACAGTACAAAAGGAAGACTGAAAGTTGAAGGCAGAGCTGGCACTGAGAAACTGTAAATTGGTCCCCACTGTAAACAATCCTCAAGCCAACTAGCCCCCATCCTAAACCAAAGGTTTTGCCAGAGGAATCTGAAGCCTGTGATGCACAGTGGGTAACTATAGCAACGACAAATTTCAAGCCCCATCCAACCTCTGACTATAGTAATTCAGACACCTATACTGAAGGCCTAGCAAAAGGAAATATATATCTGTTTAACTATATCTAGTAAAAACAAAATGTCTTTCCAAAAAAAGAAGGCTTTCTCAAACAAAAGTGGAAAGAATTCATTTCCAGCCTACACTATAAAAAATGTTAAATGAAGTTCTTTGGATGAAAGACAACAATACGGACAGCAATATAGATCTGCACAGTAAAAAGAATACTAGAATAAATAATAGTTTAAAATTCTTCACTTATTTCTTTTTCATTGCTTTAGAAGATAACTGATATGTAAATTAAAAAGAGTATAAAGTAACTGTACATTTATAGCATATGTAAAAGTAAAATATATGCCAACCACAATACAAAGATGGGAGAGGGGAATTAGGAATATACCGTTGTGAAGTACTTATATGTGAAATATCATATTATTTGAAGATGTAGTGGTTAATCAAAGGTGTTTATTGTATAACATAGGGCAACCATTATGATTTTTTAAATGTTGTAATTACTAACTTGATCTAATTGACATTTAAAGAATACCCAAAAATTGCAGATATACATTTTTTTCAAGTGCAGATGAAGCAGTCACCAAGATATATTCTATTCTGGGTCATAAAACAATTCTTAACAAATGTACAAGAATAGAAATTCAACAAAGTGTGTTTCCAATAACATGCTTAAACTAGATGTCAATTAAAAAAGAAAAGCTATTTGAAAAAATGCCCTGAAAAACTGGAAGTTAAAAACTATACTTCTGAATAACCTATGCATGAAAGAAGAAATATTAAATGCAACTCTATGTTTAACTGAGTGTAAATGAAAATACAACATATCAAAATGATTGGAATGCCACTAGAGGAATGCTTAGAGAAAAATGTATAGCACTAAGTATTTATTTTAGAAAAGAAGAAAAGTCTCAAATCAGTAAGCTATGCTTCCATGATAAGAAATTTAAGAAAATAAACCCAAATAAAGCAAAAACATCAACAATTATAAAGATAAAAACAGAAACCAAGATAGGGTGATATCAATGAAAAGATGAACACATCAATCAATAGAGTAGAACAGAAAACCCAGAATATACCTCCACTGTCAACTGATATTTTTTTCTAGGTGCAAAGGCAAGTGAATGGATAAAGGATACATCTTTACAAGAAATGCTGCTTGAAAAGTTGAACATCCATTCACAAAACTGTGTACCTCAATTCATCTTATACCTTATCTAAAAAGTAATTTAAAATGTCTTACAACCTTTAAATGCAAACCACAGAGTTATAAAAAATCTACAAAAAGATTATAATGAAAATATTTGTGATCTTGGATTTGGACCCAAAGAGTTTTTAGATAGGACACTGAGAGCAAATATACATTGTACTTTCTGTCTGGAAAAGACATTGTTGAAAGACTGCAGAGGTAGATACAGCTGGACAAAAATACTTGTTAAATGCATATATTTATGTCACATGACTTGTATCTAGAAATTATAGGAAACTCTCACAAATCAGCAATTGGTAAATAAATTAAAAATGGAAAAGATCTAAACAGAAGCCACCAAAGAAGATGTATGGTGGCGAATAAACACTTGAAAAGAGTGCCTACCTTCTCTGTTGTTAGAAGAATGCAGATCAAAAATATGAGATAGCACTACACACTCTATAGAATGGTTAAAAAAACAATTAAAATAAACTGAGAGCATCAAGTGCTGAAAACACCAACTGAAACATTTACATATTCTTAGATGTAAAGTGGAACAACCATTTTCAAAAATGGTTTGGCCATTCTTCATGCAATTAATCAAACACTTATCATATTACCAAGCAACCCTACTCGTAGGCATTTACCCAAGAGAAAAGAAAATTTATATTCACACAAAAAACCTATATGGCACAGTTAATAGCCACTTTATGCACTCCAAGAATTGGAAACAAGATATCTTTCAATCAGCAAACGAAAGAAGAAACTGGTATATCTATACAATGTAATACTAGCCAGCAATAAAAAAGAATAGCAATAAAAAATCATTGCTCTTCAGTCTTCCATGTCATGACTATATAATAATTTAACCATATATTTAAGGAATGATAAAGGTATAGATGATTTCCAGTTTGAACTTTAAAAAAATAATGTTATTTAATGTACATACGTATCTTGAGAAGATGCAATAAGAAAGAGAGTTAGTGGATCCATGAATACACGTATCTTCAATTTTATTAAATGATACCAACTTTACAAAGTGGTTATGCCAATTCATCAAGGGCAAGGAAGTTCTATTATTTCATATGCTCAGAAAACCTTCCTATTGTCAAACTAGTTAATTTTTCCAACATGATGGGCATATTGCTGTATGTAATATTTTTTATTTGCACATGATAATTGCTAATAAAGCAATAACTATTCCACATATTAACCTGTCATTGGAATACTTCTCCTTTATTCACTTTCCTACTAGCTAGGATTTCCTTTTATTTTCTTAATTATTTGTAGGAGCATTTTTGTTTAGTGTTCTGGATACAAAGTATTGGTCAAACACATTTTACAAATACCTTTTCTGATTTTATGACTTGTTTTATCACTTTCACAATAGTATATAATCTCTTGATAAAAAGCTTTTAATTTTTTGTAGTTAAATTTACCCATCTTTCTTTTCCTGTCAGTGCTTTTTACTTAAAAAGTCTCTTCCCTGTCAAAATGTAATGAAAATTCTTCTATAATATTATCTTTATTTTTAGACTTTTGCTTTTCAGATCTAATAATCTACCTTTTGTATGGGGTTGAAGCCCAGTTACATTTTTCTCCATGCATGGATTGCCAGTTGTTTCAGCACAATTATA
Source organism: Macaca thibetana thibetana (assembly GCF_024542745.1). Classification (NCBI taxonomy): domain Eukaryota; kingdom Metazoa; phylum Chordata; class Mammalia; order Primates; family Cercopithecidae; genus Macaca; species Macaca thibetana. Next base: position 61,280,515 of record NC_065584.1, read on the forward strand.
CAAAAAGGGTATTCTCTCCCACTGCTTTTTAATGTCCTGTCTCTCAGAAGTCAATATCTGATTACCTATTACTTTGCTTTTAGGGCCTCTGGTTTTTCTTTGGTTTCTTTGTCAATTCCTGAGTCAAAGAGCACCTATCTAAATTACTATATTTTTATAATAAAACTTGATATCTTCTAAGTTACTTCACTTTGTTTTGGTTTTGGGTTTTTATTGACAGTTTTTGTTTTTGTGGGGTTTTGTTATTTCGTTAGTCATGCAATTTTGTAGTTCACAAGTTGTTTTACTTGGAAAAAAATAAGCAATAATATAGCAATGCAGTATAGGACATAATTTTGTAACTCAAAGGTGAAGAGACTCTATTTAATTTTATTTCAACTCATGAGTGTGTTGAAATGGAGAATCACATAGGTTTGAGCTGATCCTAAGTCCAGTCTGGAAAGGGGACAGACAAGAGCCAAAGTGATGCGCTTTATTCCACTTAAAAAACAACTGGCTTTTATCTTGAGTAAAATAAAACTACCATATCAGAGTTGAGAAATCCTTTTTCAAATTTCATGTAAGATTAGTTGAAAAGTCTTCTCTCAAAAGCCTTTTTTGACATAGAGAAATAAGACTTTGTTACTCCTAAAAGATTTTGAGTTCTTGAGATGGAGGTGTTGACAGACAGTTCAATCATTAGAAGATGAAGTGTTGTGGAAAAAAACTCAGAGAGTATCAGGATTATTAGTGGTCTCATTGGATTGATAAATAAATGAAAGCTAGTAAATCTTAGGATGATGGCAAGTATGCATGGTCTATTGACAATTATGCTGAGGATCTGTATGATAATAAAACAGCTGACATAAGTTTCTAAAATACACAGCTATGAAGTCTTCATACAGCAACAGCTGATGAGATTCTGAGAGGACAGCAAGGAACAGAGAGGCAGATGTTTCCTGCTCAGCATTGTCACTTCTGGCAAAATAGCCCTGGGTAATGAGGTTGGCCACAGAACAAGAGATTTACTACTATCTCAATATCAAATGATTCAGAAGCCACTTGCAGTGAAATGACTGTCAGAAATGCAGCTGGTTCTGAAAACTTTATTCTGAAATTTTTTTTGTGCCTTATTGATAACTATCACAAAACATACTGGTACCTATATACTAGTAGTCTCAACAAAGCGATTCCATTCATTTGACAACATAAATTGTGTGTCTACGATATTCTTAGAAAAACATTCTATAATCTTTCCTACCAAGGAAGAGAAACAAGGAAGTAATGACATCTAGATTTCAATTAACCTTAAGTTCATTATCATGAAAAATCAAGCCACTATTTTTAGTAAACGGTTTCGGAAGTCCTACAAAGTAATGTTTAATGGGGTTGGTCCTAGGTGCTTGCTAAACTCTGTGTGTGTGTGTGTGTGTGTGTGTGCGCGCGCGCGTGTGTGTGTGTGTGTGTAAATCCTTTGGGATCTTGTTACTATTAGAGATTCTGTTGCAGTATTCTGAAATGGGACCTAATATTTGCCATTTCCACCAAGCCCCCCAAGATGATGCTGAGACCACTAGTCTGTGATCTGTATTTGGAATTGCAAAAACCTCGAATACAGAATGTTTCTCAACAGTGGGTAAACCTCAGAATAACCTTATACAGGCCCAGATGTCACCAAAGAAACTGCTACAGTAATTGCAAGGGCAAAAACAAGCTGTGATAAATGTAAGAAATACTGATATCTTAAAACATACATCTGAAGGTTACCTCACTTTGTATCATTACGGTTAAAAAAAAAAAAAAAAAAAAAAAAAAAAAAAAAAAAAAAAAAAAAAAAATTAAATCTAGTCTAGAAAATTTACTTTAGCATGTACTATGAATAAATTTTAGCAAAATTTCTCAAAAACTGGGAAAATAAACATAATATATCAGAAAACCTATAATGATTTTCAAATAAGTTACATATTTGAAAATTCATTTAGAAACAATATTAAATTGGAAAATCATGTTATCAAATTTCCCACCATTTTACCTCAGCAAGGAACACACAATATTTTGAAGACTATTATCCATTTGACAAAAATTATTAATTTTTAGTTCATTGAGTTATTATAAATGAATCTCTCCTCAATTTATGGCCACCTCTGAGTTGAGAAATAAAATTGTTTTTCAGGGATAATTTATTCATTGATTTTATTTTATATTCTTTGTACTTCAGAATATAAAATAGAAACCTAACTAAACTGAGATTAGAAATGCTATTTCTTCAGCATAATACTACTTCAGGCAATGAAAGGAAAACAAAACAAATGCCAAGTCTATGTGAATTCTTTCTTCTGATCACAATGATACCGTGTCATTTTGTATGGTATTGCTGTGGTAGAATTTTATTTTTAACTTTAAATGTTTTTTTTTCTACTTTTTCCTAAACCTTTTACTTTATTAAACTATATCATATATTTAAACATTATTTTTATAACTTTATAATTTAATTTTACTTTCATTTTTATATGTAGCCAGTCCTGTATATCTATGTGTTCCACACCAGTGAATTCAACTGATTGTGGATTAAAGTTTTAAAAAACTTGCATCTGTATTGAACATGTAAGACTTTTTTGATCATTATTGCCTAAACAATACAGAACAAGAATGATTTACACAGCATTACATTGTATTGCAAGATGATTTAAAGTATACAGGAGAATATGCATAGGTAATAAGCAAATATTACACCATTTTATATAAGGGACTTGAGCATCTGTGGATTTTGGTACCCGCAGGAAGTCCTGAAACTAATCCCCCATGGACACTGAAGACTGACTCTGTGTGTGTGTGCGTGTGTGTGTGTGTGTGTGTGTATAATATATATGTACTTCATATATATATTATACATATACTGTGTGTATACATACATACCATCTATACACATACATACAGATACAGTATATACACATAGATATATACACAAGTATATATATGCATAAAGTAGTTTTTAAAAATATAAATAACTATATAAAGTATGTTTATTTGTAGGTATACAGAATAATATATAGAATATTTTAAAATAAAATTAATTTGAAGAACTAAGTACATATTTAAAGAAGATAAACAATATCAAAGTCGAAATAAGTTCTAGTCACTTCGGAGGTTTCTTTGTCAAGGTCCTTGTTTATTAAGGACATAAATACTTTGTATAAGCAAGGCTAGTGAACATGTGTGCGTATTTTCTAAAAGCATACCTTAAAAGTAATCTATCTCTCATCTTAGACTATTTAACAATATTGTCATGTTAAGGCTTTAATTTAGTCTTTAAATATTTAAGCAATATATTTAAATGTATTTCCTATTAGTCATCTGTTAAATTATTTAATTGCTTATATATTAAAGCTAAAACATAAAATATAGATAAGGAAAACATTGAAATGTATTATATAACTATTAATAATACCATGTAATTAAATATTCAGTTCAGTCTTACTCAATTTTTGTATCTAATTTAGGACACTAAAATACAACAACACTGTGATAGGAGTCAATTCAAGCAGAAGATAATTTATAAATATATTGTAAAGATCATGAAACTATACAAAACCAAATGGATAAGTGAGAAGTGCCACATTTTTTTTTTCTTTTGACTTATGCTAAACATGCACCAACATTGAAGATGTTTATTTGGATTCCACTGAATGCAGTGTAGTCATTATTTTGTCAGTGTGTTCTTTCCATTGCATGCTTTATGGCATCACATATAGAGTATGGATGCATTTACATAATTATTGCATTGACAAAATTACTTTTAGGTAAATATATACAAATCACTTTTATCCCTTAAGAATAGTATTTTCATAAACTCTCTTGATAAAATAATTTTCTAATTTCCGAGGGTCTCTGAATCTCTATACTTTTAATCAGTAAATACAATTCACCCTTACTTCTGAACTCAACTATCTACAAATAATGGAATGAACTTTATGTCTTGGTGCATAGAAATAATTACCATGTGCATATAGTTATTTTAGGGTATTTTGACATTCAGCTGATGTTATTAAATGCCATCTTCATCTCACCTCCAGTATTCATAGTACATCACATTATACACTATTAGCCTCAAATAAACTACATCATACTAATACTTTTATTTCCAATTTAATGAGTAGCTTTGAGTCTAAAATGCTTATCTAAGTAAAATTTAGTAGTTATTTTACTGCTGCACCTCTCAGAGTCTGTAATGTATTAATATATTATTACATTACATATATAGTATATATGTATATTAATCATATATACATGTATGTATATTATTACATATATACATACATAATGTATATTATGTATATTAATACATTATGTATTATGTAATGCATTATGTAATGTATATTAATACATTATGACTTTTTTTTTTTGAGGTAGGGTCTCACTGTGTTTCCCAGGCTGAGTAGCAAGATCATGGCTCACTGTAGCCTTGACCTCCTGAGCTCAGGTGATCCTCCCACTTCAGCCTCCAGGGTAGCTGGCACTATAGACACGTGCCACCACATCTGGCTAATTTTTAAATATTTTTTGTAGAGACATGGCTTCACCATGTTGCCCAGGCTGGTCTTGAACTCCTGGGCTCAAGCAATCCACCTGACTTGGCCTTCCACAGTGCTGGGATTACAGGCATAAGTCACTGTACCTGGCCAAGGGAAAGCTTTCTCAGAATTTCCTAATTATTTTTTATCATGGAACCTTTGTTGTGTAGAATCTCTCAAGATATTGTTGAGTAGAACTTCATTTTTTTGGGAGTAGGTGACATATTTTGCAAGAAATATAAAGATATGAATATTTTTAAATGGTCACTCATCTTAATACATACTTATATGAGTATACATCCATTAAAAGGACAATTTAGCACTTTTATAAAGCATATAAAATGGGATTCAGAAATGAAATTACATTTATAAGATTTAAGATATAAGGGACCCATCAGATTATAATTTATTTGGCACTATTTAGAAAACACATTGTGGTAGAAACAAGTTAGAAGCAGATCTGGTAGGTCTGGAGGCATTTGGTTCTATTCAGTAGGATTCAGACAACTCCTAGAGGATTCTGTACAATGTTTGGCAACAATTTACGGTACAAAATTTTACCTGATGAGAACAGAGGAGTTAAGATGGCTAAATACGCTTGAATGTGATACATAAAAGGGTTAGGAACATTTTCTCCAGATTTAATATCCTAGAGAAAAGAAAGCTCAAGAGACACACAATAATTAACATTCAACTTTAGAAAGGTTATTGCATGAAAAAATGATTCAATTTTTAAAAAATGAATTAATAATAAGATGAGGTAGATTTCAGTTAAATACAAAATATTGAAATGACTATCTAAAGTTCACTGTTCAAAAGTGTAAAGAACTTCTTGGGGAAGTATGAATTACTTGGGAACTGGGAGTACTATAACATAGGCAAATCCATTATTTCTTTCTTAGATTCCTATAGACAATACAAGAGTCAAATGAAATGTTGCAAAAAAAAAAAAAGGAAGTTTTTTTAAAGTTAATATTTGTGAGTCTGTGCTCTACTAACGAAAAAACAATCTTTCTGTTTTGTAATCTGTGGAATTGTTTACATGTTCTGAGATAAAGGAAATAAATTAGTCATACTCTGGAGAAATTTGCCTCATATCTAGTTAATCAATGTGTAAATGCTGAATACATAATTAACACCAACATTCTAAGAAACCCAATGGCTCTGGGCTGTTGCCCAAAATAACTACCTTCTGTGATTCTACTTGACCTTTTATTAAAAAAAAAACTTATCTCCAGATCATTAGGTTTCAATTACTATTAAAGTTAGTATAATTTTAAAACATTGGATGAATGGGGGTATAGTATAATTATCTCAAATAACAAGGACAAACATATTTTTATAAATGATTTTGGGACTACTGGGTAGCCATTTGGCATGGGATGAAATCAGATTCTATAAAGTTGCACAAATCCAACTTCTAAGAGAAAACATGCAGTATTCTTCTCTTACCTGAATGTATAAGTAATATAATAATATAAGTATAATATTATAAAGCAAATACAGAATACAAAATATCTATTATAAATACATAATATAAAGCAAAATAAAGAATATAAAATGAGTATATTGATAAATTTCACTACACATAAATTTAAAAGAACATAGTTTTACATTGATAAAACACCTCAAGCAAAGTCAAATATAAATAAAAATTGGGAGGAAATGTTTGCAAAATAAATCACACACACAAAAGGTTAAAATCTATGATACATAAAAATAAAAAATATAGGCACTCCAGTTTCTAGTCAAAATGCAGGAGGATAGACCAGATTTACCTGAACAATTGTGACAAAATATGTGGCACGACAGCATTCAAGATATTGAGCATCAGACATTGAAGGACAGTGGTCCCTGAGGGACCGGAATGAAACGAAGTAAGCCCAACAATTGTCTCAGGTTACATCCCGGAGAAGCTTTCTGAAGAGTTGTATAGGGAGGAGAAAACTGGGTGAATTACAGTGGTCTCTGGGTTGAAGAGATGGAGCTGGAATTTGAGGAAGCCAAGACAGCTTCATAGGGCAATTTTATAAGACAGAATACTGGAGAAGAGAGAACTGCACATAGAGAGAATAACATATATCTGAAAAGGATCCCCATCAATACTCTCTTAAATACTGATCAGTGCATTTGTACATGGAAATTGAGATTGTGGGAAGGATCACCTGAAAAGATTATAAGGAATGGAATACAGCTCACACAAGGCTAAATAAGGTTACTGTTCCTACCAGCCTTAGATTAAAAAAAAAAAATCCCATCTTGCATTAGTAGTAGGGAAAGATTAACCCTAAACACAGCCCTGATTCTGCCTACTAAAAAGCAAGACCCACATGATTGAACTCTTTTCAAGTAATTTACTTATGTAGCAGAAAAAAAGGTTCAATAATATGTATACCAAAATGAAAAATAGTCCTCACATAAGATAAAATTCATGATGTCCATCATCTAATTTAAAAAATGATCAGGAATGCAAAAAAGTAGGAAAATATAACCTAAAATGAGGTTAAGAAAGATCAACCCATTAAATTTTATCTATAAAATGTAATAGATGACAGAATGAATGGACAAACACATCAAAATGGTTTTTATGGCTGTATTATTTATATTCAAAAAGCGAGAGGAAAGATTGAATATATTACATAAAGACATGGGTGATATTTTTGAAAAACAAGCAACATCTTGAGATGAAAACAAAATGTCAGAGATAAAAATATTGAATAGAATCAATGAAAGATTAGCTATTACAAAGGAAAAGATTAGAGAATTTGAAGACACAGCAATAAAAATCCTACAAAATGAAACAGAGAGATGAAAAGATGGAAGGAACCTGAAAACCACAGTCTGTTGGCCAAATCCAGCCAAGCCCACTTGTTTTCCTTTCGTTTATGGTGACTTTCCTACTATAATAGCTGATTTGAGTTTGTGACAAAGACTGTAAAGGCCCACAAACCCCAAAATATTTAATAACTGGCTCTTTACAGAAATGTTTACCAATCTTTGTTCTAGCCTGTAAAATAAGGCAAATATGATAATGATAATAATAAAGCATGTCATTTGCTTAGAAAGAAATAAAACTTGTATTCACAGATGACATAATTGTCTATATAGAAAATTTCACTGAATCTATTAAAAAGTTACTAGAACTCATGAGTTATTTAGCAAAATTTTTGAATAAAATGCTTAAATGTGAAAATCAACTTTATTTTTAGATACTATCAATGAACCATCAGAAATATACAAACAATACCATTTACACTATTAGCATAGGAAATATTTAGAAGTAAAGCTGACACAGATTTTCAATAGCTATATGTTGAAAACTATAACACTTTACTGAGAGAAATGTAAAAAGACTTAAATGGCAGGAGGGTATTGACTGAAAAGGGTCATAAATGATCTTTTTTGGAGTGATATAAATTTTCTATTTCTTGATGGTGGTTGCATGACTATATATTGTCAGAACTCATCACAAAAATAAAGTCACATGGCAAAAATGGTGAATTTTATTGCATTTAAATTATAATTCAGTAGGTTTGTCTCAGACAAATCATGAAAAATGGGACAAAATATAAACTTTAAAAAATATCCAATATTAAATATATGAATGATGTACACTTATGGTAAGTGACATGAAAATAACTATATTGTAATATAATTTCTCATCTAATAAACATGCCAACATTTAAAATTTAACAAAGTACTCCATCAGTGAGGCTGTAAGAAAACAGGTATTCTTATACACTGTTGTTGGGAATGCAAAAAGCACCAGGATCACAGATGAACTTTGCAATACATAACATGTGTCTGCAAGACTCCAGAAGCCCAGTGAAAATTGAAAGCCTCGGGCAACTTAAGAATTTTCTCTCTTTGAACGTGTTCCTCAAATCACACATACACAACTCAGAAAACAGAGGGTGGAAACCTTAATTGCTTAAAGTATCTGAGCACAGCCTACATTTAAAACCTTGGCCTTAAAAGATGCCCCCAACATTGAAGACTCAACAGTAAATGAAAACATAGAGACAGCATACAACAGAAAAACAGATTTCACATTGTGTGCCCAGAAAAGTTAATTACTTGATTAAACAAACAAATAAAAATACAGAAACTCTCAAAAAAACAAAATAGAATCAGGAGTTGCTATATTATATTATTTAAAATATACAGTTTTTCACCAATTATTACTAGATGTGTAATGAGAGAACATGATCGCCAATAAAAATGGAAGAAAAAGGGCCAATAGGAGGGAATCTGAATGTCTGAGTATGCCCAGACATTAGATTTAGCAATGACTTCAAAGCAGCTATTATAAATATGTTGAAAAATTAAAGAAAAACAAAGAATTGTAGTATTGTGTGCTAAAAATCCATGAACAAATAGAAAATCTCGTAAGAGAAATAAGAACCATGAAATAAATCAAATGGAAATTTTAGAGTTGGTTAAAAAAAGAAGAAAAAAAAAAAAAACATGACACTAAAAAGAAAAGCATTATCTAGATCAGACTGACGTGAGTTTTGAGATGTCGGAGAAAGAATCATTGAACTTGAAGGCAGATCAGTAGAAACTGTCTAATCTCAAGAACAGGAAAATTATACTGAAGAAAAATGAAAGAATCTCAGATATATGTGGCATAATATCAAAAATTTCATATTAAATGTAAGTGGAATTTCAGAAGAAGAAAAATGAAAGACAAGCCATAAGAAAAATACTTGCAGAAACAATGGCCAGAAACATCCCAAATTTACTGTAAGGCAATAACTTTCAGATCCAAGAGTAACAAATTCCACACAGAAAAATGCAAAGGAAAATACATATAGATCTGTCATAATAGAACTGCTATAAAATCTAAAGTTATAAGATTAACAAGAGCAAGAGAAAATTAATACACACTTATAGGGCAAGAAAATTTTTAGTGACATATTAAATCAGAAATACCAGAGGCCAGAAGAATGGGATATGAAAGATGTTGAAAGAAAAAAAAATTGTCAAGGAAGGTTTTTATATCTAGTAAAACTATCCTTCAAAAATTAAGATGTATAAAAAGATATTGCTACATTTCTATATGAATAAAAACTAAATTTGTTACCACCAGACTTGTACTATGAGAAATGCTAGTGGAAGTGCCTTAGACTAAAGAAAAGTGCACCCAGAGAGACTTCATGGTTCCAGCCTTGCAGTGGCATATCCTTCCATTTGATATTTCATTGGCTATAACTCAGTCACATGACCCAACCTAAGTGGCCACAAGGAAGGATGGGATATGTAGTCTAGCTATTCATCCAGAAAGAAAAATAAATGACTTTTGTAAACATCTGGCTAGTCTCTGCCAAAATGTGCACGCCATTAGCTGCAACACAGCTTCTTTCTTCTTAGACATACATATTTAATCACATTTTACAAAATGCCTTCAATTTCTGGAATAAAAGACATGTTTGTAGTCAAATCTAATAACTAAAAAAAAAAAAAAAAAAGAAAGAAAAGTGCACCAAGGGTAACTTAGATTCACAGGAAGGAATGAAGACACTGCACATAATAAATATGGAAATAATTATAAATGTATACACACATTCTTCTTTTAATTTCTCTAAAGTCATAAAATTTGTAAGGAAAACATTATAAAACTATAATCTTGAATTTATATTATAATAAATGTGTAATACATATCACAATAGCACAAAAAAGGAGACGAAATCAGGTTATACTGGTACGAAGTTGTTACACTTAAGAAAGTAACCATGCATTTATTTGAAATATACTGTGATAGTTTAAAATGCATGCTACTTTTTAAGAGAAGCCAGTAAAAACTATGTAAATAAATACAGCTAAAAATACAATAGAGGAATAAAAATTGTATAAGAAAGCATAGAGGAGACTAAAAGGACATGACAGCTAAAGTAGCATGTGATCATAAAGAAGGTCCGGCAGGGTAGGGGAAAACAATATTATAAAAGGACAAGATTGTGACTGCTAACTGCTTTGGGGTATGGATTATAGATTAAAGTATTATTTCAATATTTAATTTCTTGAACTTTATAATTATACAATCATTTAACAAATACACAGAAAAATAACCTTAGAAAAATATACACAGAACTATTAATGGGTTAAGGCATAGTGATACATCAAATATGCCAAATGTTTAAAAAATGATGAATCTGAGTAAAAGATATACTGGGATTTTATGTATTATTATTACCCTTGCAACATTATTTGTCCATGTAAAATTATTTTGAAATATAAGGTTAAAATTAATAATCATACATAAGGTAGCAAAACATGCAAGATATTTCAAGAAAAGGCAACATATGAAGAGAAAAAGTAAAAATTAGAATTGTTTTAAATTTAATGTAAGAAGAGTAGAAACATATCATATTAAGGAAACGTGAGCAAAAAATATGAATAAAATTCTCATGAGAAAGTAAACATTATACAAAAATAATTTTGCTCCTTTTATTTTCCACAAGGCTAAACAGCAACCTGTGGGTGGGTGGATAATAAATAAAGTTAATAAGTAATATAGTCAAAGATTTAATTTTTAATATAAATATGAAAACAATCTGTTAATATTTTAACTCTTTAAAAATATAAATATGTGAGATGTTCTCAAGTTATAGTTTATCCCCCAACACTGTGATAGAACAATATATCATTCATAAATTAAAAGATATGCATTTTGTGAATCAATCTCAATAACCATCTGTTCTGTGCAATGATTTGGAGTTTATACCCAGGAATGATTAGTTTTTTTGATGCATTTATGCATATTTATGGTAATATTGTTAATTAAAGCCAAATATTTTAATCTTCTCAACCCTCAATTCACCAACTAAACCATCTGAGCTTGGGTGAACAGGATTAAGAACCAAAGAGAAAGGCTCTCAAATTTATGGGACACAAATGGAATAAAAGAAAAGGTCCCTTTGGTACTCCAATATTCAGAAATTATGATAATTATCTTAGAATTATGACTGGCAGTTAGCAAATTAATGAAATTTAGGTATACAAAATACAGTCCAAGAAAAGGTACCCATATTTTCAACTTTCTGTACAATACTCTTTTTATTTGACTACATTTTAAAATCCCGTGGACAAAATTATAATTAATATAGAAATACTTCATATATTACATATGTGAGTGCAGACATATGTATTATCATCGCAATTCACAGAAGTATTTTTTATTTGGTCAAATGTGTTAAAAATCAGGGAAATATCTCAGAATAGTCAAAGCATGTTGAGCAAAAAGAACAAATCTGGAGATATCACACTATCTGACTTCAAAATATACTGCAAAGCTATAATAATCAAAACAACATGGTACTGGCATAAAAACAGACACATAAACCAATGCAGCATAATTAACACTCCACAAATAAATCTGCATATTTATGGTCAATTGATATTCAACAAAAGTGTAAAGGCCACCCAATGGGGAAAGGACAGTATTCAATAAATCGTGCTGGAAAAAATGGATATCCACATGCAGAATGAAATTAGATCTTTCTCTCACACCATATACAAGAATCAACTCAAAATATTTGGGAATCTCAGCACTCTACTTTCTGCATTGGACTGATCTTTGAGACAGAATATCAACAAAGAAATATCAAACATAATTAATCTGTCCTATAGACCAAATGAACCACAGACACATACAAGACATTTCAATAAACAGCTACAGAATACATGTTATTTTAATCAGCACATAGAACATTCTCCAGGATAAAATATATATTAGGCCAAAGACAAGTCTCAAAAAATTTTTAAAAGTTAAAATTATGTCAAGCATTTTCTGACCACAAATAGAATAAAACCAGGAATCAATGACAAGCGGATATTTGGAAGCTGTACAAAGACACAGAAGTTAAACAATTTGCTATTGAATGACAGGTCAATGAAGAAATTAAGAAATAAATCAAAAAGTTCAGTGAAACAAATACAAAATGAAAACACAACATATCAAAACCTATGGTGCACAGAGAAAACAATGCCCAGAGGAAAGTTTATAGCAATGAATACCTACATCAAAAATGTAGAAATATTTCAAATTAACAACCTTACAGTGCACCTCAAGGAACTGGGAAAGCAAGAACAAACCAAACCCCAAATTATTAGAAAAAAAAAGAAAGAATAAAGATCAGAGTGAAACTAAACAAAACAGAGACTAATATCAATACAGAAGATCAATGAAACAGAAAGTTCATTGTTTGAAAAGATAAGCAAAATCAATAAATCATGAGTTAGATTAACCAACAAAAAAGAAAGATGCAAATAAAGTCAGAAATGAAAAAAGAGATGTTACAACTGATACCACAGAAATATAACACAAAGGATTACTATAGACTATCATGACCAAAGATACATTAAAAAATAGAAAACTTAGAAGAAATGAGTAAATTTCTGTACATATACAACTTATCAAGATTGAATCAGGAAGGAATAAAAAATATGAACAGACCAATAATGAGTAATGAGAATGAATCAGCAATAAACAGGCTCCCAAAAAAGAAAAGCCCATCACTGGATGGCTTTACTGCTGAAGCTACCAAACTTAGAAGAACTAACATCAGTTCTTCTCAAACTATTTCAAAATATTGACGAGGAGGGAATTATTTCTACCTCATTCTATGAAACCAGAATTATCCTGATACCAAAACCAGACAAAAACAAAATTAAAAAATAAAAACTGCAGGCCAATATCCCTGATGAACATAGTGCAAAAATCCTCAAAAAATATTAACAAACTGATTCCAAAAACACATGAAAAATATGATAAACCGTGATCAAGTAGAATTTATCCCAAGGAAGTAAGGAAACTTCAACACGTGAAAATCAACAAATGAGATATATCACATCAACAGAATAAAGGAAAAAAACCAAAAGATTTTAATAGATGTAGAAGTGTTTCATAAAATTCAACATCTCTTCATATTAAAAACTTCCAACAAATTACGCATAGAAGGAACATACTTCAATATAATAAAGGTCATATATGACAAACCCACAAATAATATTATACCGAATGTGGAAAAGCTGAAAGACTTTAAGAACTGGAACAAGACAAGGATGCTCATTTTTGCCACTCTTATCCAACACAGAACTGGAAGCCCTTACCAGAGCAATCAGGCAAGATAAAGAAATAGAAGGCATTGAAATTGAAACAGAGGAAGTCAAATTATGCCTTTTTGCAGATGGCATGATCTTATATATAGAAACACTTCAGGAATCCAAATGCACACAAACACACATGAAACATTTACAACTGATAAACAAATTCAGCAAAGTTGTAGGATACAGAAGCATCATGCAAAATTTGTAGTATTTTTATAAACCCATAATGAATTAGCTAAAAAAAATTAAGAAAGCAATCCTATTTGCAATGACTTACAGAAAAAAAATAAAATTCCTAGTAAAAAATTTCTGTAAGTAAAACTACAAAACACTGATGAAAGAAATTGAAGAGGGCAGAAACAAATAAAAAGACATCCTATGTGCATGGATCAGAAGAATTAATATTTCTAAATGACCATACTAGCTAAAGCAACCTAAAGATCAATGCAATCTTTACCGAAATACCAATGATATTCTTCACAGAAATAGAAAAAGTAATCTCAACATTTCTATAGAGCCATAAAAGACTGCATAGCCAAAGCAATACTGAGCCAAAAAAACAAACAAACAAACAAACAAAAAACACTGAAAGTATCACACTATCTGATTTCAAAATATACTAGAAAGGTATCATAACCAAACCAGCATGGTATTAGTATAAAAACAGACATACAGCGCCATGGAACAGAATAGATAAGCCAGAAATAAATCCACATATTTATATCTAACTAATTTTTGACAAAGTTGCCAAACATGTACATTGGGAAAAGAACAGTCTCTTCAATAAATGGTGCTGGGAAAACCACATTCTCATATGCATAAGAATAAAATTAGATCTCTATCTCTTACCATATATAAAAATTTATATAGAATATATATAGAATTCTATATAGAATATATATAGAGAGAGAATAGAATAGAACACTATTCAGATATAAAAAAGAATGAAATCCTATCATTTTCAGTAATATGGATGAAACCGAAGGTAATTATGGTAAATGAAAGAAGCCAGGCACAGAGAGACAATTATCATATGTTCTAATTCATATGTGGGAATATCCACTGTGAATATTTATCCAATTTTCTTTATCCATTTATCTGTTGATGGAAACTTAGGTTCATTCCATATTTTGGCTATTGTGACTAGTGCTTCAATAAACATGGAGGTGCAGGTATCCCTTTCATGTACTGATTATCTTTCTTTTGAATAAATACTCAGTAGTGAGATTACTGGATCATATAACAGTTCTAGTGTTCAATAGCAAAGTAGAGTAAATATAATTTAGAATAATTTATTATATATTTCAAAATAGCTAGAAGATTTTAAATGTCCCCAATACAAACTAATGATAAATGTTTGAGGTAATGGGTACCCTAAATATGATACCCTGGTTTGACTATTACACATTGTGTGTATAATGGTATCAAAATGTCAAATATACCATATAAACATGTAAAATTATTATGTGCCAATAAACAAACCTATTTAAAATAGATTAAAGACTTGCATTTAAGACTCGAAACTATAAAACTACTAATAGAAAACATAAAGAAAAAGCTCCATGACAATGTCTGGACAATGATATTTTTAATATTACTCTAAAACCACAGGCAATAAAAATGAAAATAGGCAAGTTAAACTACATCAAACTAAAAACCTTCTTCACAACAAAATAAAAAAATAGTAAATTAAAAAGACAACATATGGGATAGGAGAAAATATTTACAAACCATAATCTGAAAAGGGGTAAATGTTCAAAATACACAATGAACTCAAACAACTCAATAATAACAAAACAAATAACTTCATTCTAAAATGGGAAAAGGATCTGCATAGACATCACTCAAAAGGAGACATACAAGAGGCCAACGGGTATATGAAAATATTCCCAATATAATTAATAGTTAGGGAAATTGAAAACCTCAATGAGGTATCACCTCATACCTGTTAGAATGGCCATTATTAAAAAGATGAAAAATAAACGTTGACAAGATGCAGAGAAAAGACACAGTGTCCCACCAAAGGAATACTGATGGAAATTACTTGTAAATTACTGCAGTCATTATGGAAAATCATATGGAGATTATCCTCAAAAAATTAAAAATAAAGCTCCCATATTATATCAATCAATCCTACTACGAGGTATGTATCCAAAGAAAATGAAATCTATATGTTGAAGAGATATCTGCATTTTTGCATTCATTGCAGCATTATTCCCAAGAGCCAAGATATAGAATCACCTAAATGTCTGTCAGGTAATGAATGAATAAAGAAAATGTGATATATACATCCCGTGGGATACTACTCAGTGTTAAAAAAAGAAGGGTCTCCTGCCATTTTCAATAACATGGATGAACCTGGAGGATATTGTACAAAGTGAAATAAACCAAGCCCAGAAATACAAATACTGCATGATTTCATTTACATGTGGAATCTAAAACAGTCAGGTTCATAGAAGAGTAGAATTGTGGTTACCATGGGTTTTGGGAAAGAAAGGAGTGAAGAGATGTTGGTCAAAGAATAAGAAATTTCAACTAGATAGGAGAAATAATCTCCAGAGATCTATTGTACAACACAGTAACTACAGTTAATAACCATGAATTTTATTCTTGAAAAATCACTGAAAGAGATTTTTAAGTATTCTCACCAAAAAGTAAAATGGTAGCTATATGAGGTAATGCATATGTTAATTAGCTCTATTTAGCCATTCCACAGTGTATTCATATTTCAAAATGCCCCACTGTACATCCTAAATACATATGTTTTTAATTGTCAATTTAAAAAATTATTTTTTTAAAATTAGGGAAATAAAAATTTTTAACATTTCTAATCAAGATAAGGGACACATTTAAACCAGTGTGTAGAGGGAAATTTATAGCACTAAATGCCCACAAGAGAAAGCAGGAAAGATCTAAAATTGACACCCTAACATCACAATTAAAAGAACTAGAGAAGCAAGAGCAAACACATTCAAAAGCTAGCAGAAGGCAAGAAATAACTAAGATCAGAGCAGAACTGAAGGAGATAGAGACACAAAAAATTCTCCAAAATATCAATAAATCCAGGAGCTGGTTTTTTGAAACAATCAACAAAATTGACAGACCGCTAGCAAGACTAATAAAGAAGAAAAGAGAGAAGAATCAAATAGACGCAATAAAAAATGATAAAGGGGATATCACCACTGACCCCACAGATATACAAACTACCATCAGAGAATACTATAAATACCTCTACGCAAATAAACTAGAAAACCTGGAAGAAATTGGTAATTTCCTGGACACTTACACTCTCCCAAGACTAAACCAGGAAGAAGTTGAATCCCTGAATAGATCAATAGCAGACTCTGAAATTGAGGCAACAATTAATAGCCTACCTACCCAAAAAAGTCCAGGACCAGACGGATTCACAGCCGAATTCTACCAGAGGTACAAGGAGGAGTTGGTACCATTCCTTCTGAAAATATTCCAATCAATAGAAAAAGAGGGAATCCTCCCTAACTCATTTTATGAGGCCAACATCATCCTGATACCAAAGCCTGACAGAGATACAAGAAAAAAGAGAGAATTTTAGACCAATATCCCTGATGAATATCAATGCAAAAATCCTCAATAAAATCCAGCAGCACGTCAAAAAGCTTATCCACCTCGATCAAGTGGGCTTCATCCCTGGGATGCAAGGCTGGTTCAACATATGCAAATCAATAAACATAATCCAGCATATAAACAGAACCAAAGACAAAAACCACATGATTATCTCAATAGATGCAGAAAAGGCCTTTGACAAAATTCAACAGCCCTTTGTGCTAAAAACTGTCAATAAATTCGGTATTGATGGAACGTATCTCAAAATAATAAGAGCTATTTATGACAAACCCATAGCCAATATCACACAGAGTGGGCAAAAACTGGAAGCATTCCCTTTGAAAACTGGAACAAGACAGGGATGCCCTCTCTCACCACTCCTATTCAACATAGTGTTCGAAGTTCTGGCTAGGGCAATCAGGCAAGAGAAAGAAATAAAAGGTATTCAGTTAGGAAAAGAAGAAGTCAAATTGTCCCTCTTTGCAGATGACATGATTGCATATTTAGAAAACCCCATTGTCTCAGCCCAAAATCTCCTTAAGCTGATAAGCAACTTCAGCAAAGTCTCACGATACAAAATCAATATGCAAAAATCACAAGCATTCTTATACACCAGTAACAAACAAAGAGAGAGCCAAATCATGAATGAACTCTCATTCACAATAGCTTCAAAGAGAATAAAATACCTAGGAATCCAACATATAAGGGATGTAAAGGACCTCTTCAAGGAGAACTACAAACCACTGCTCAGTGAAATAAAAGAGGACACAAACAAATGGAAGAACATACCATGCTCATGGATAGGAAGAATCAACATTGTGAAAATGGCCATACTGCCCAAGGTAATTTATAGATTCAATGCCATCCCCATTAAGCTACCAATGACTTTCTTCACAGAATTGGAAAAAACTGCTTTAAAGTTCATATGGAACCAAAAAAGACTCCGCATTGCCAAGACAATCCTAAGCCAAAAGAACAAAGCTGGACGCATCATGTACCTGACTTCAAAGTATACAAGGCTACAGTAACCAAAACAGCATGGTACTGGTACCAAAACAGAGATATAGACCAATGGAACAGAACAGAGCCCTCAGAAATAATACCACACATCTATAGCCATCTGATCTTTGACAAACCTGAGAAAAACAAGGAATGGGGAAAGGATTCCCTATTTAATAAATGGTGCTGGGAAAATTGGCTAGCCATAAGTAGAAAGCTGAAAGTGGATCCTTTCCTTACGCCTCATGCAAAAATTAATTCAAGATGAATTAGAGACTTAAATGTTAGATATAAAACCATAAAAACCCTAGAAGAAAACCTAGGTAATACCATTCAGGACATAGGCATGGGCAAGGACTTCATGTCTAAAACACCAAAAGCAACGGCAACAAAAGCCAAAATTGACAAATGGGATCTCATTAAACTAAAGAGCTTCTGCACAGCAAAAGAAACTACCGTCAGAGTGAACAGGCAACCTACAGAATGGGAGAAAATTTTTGCAATCTACTCATCTGACAAAGGGCTAATATCCAGAACCTACAAAGAACTCAAACAAATTTACAAGAAAAAAACAAACAACTCCATCAAAAAGTGGGCAAAGGATATGAGCAGACACTTCTCAAAAGAAGACATTCAGACAGCCAACAGACACATGAAAAAATGCTCATCATCACTGGCCATCAGAGAAAGGCAAATCAAAACCACAATGAGATACCATCTCACACCAGTTAGAACGACAATCATTAAAAAATCAGGAAACAACAGGTGCTGGAGAGGATGTGGAGAAATAGGAACACTTTTACACTGTTGGTGGGATTGTAAACTAGTTCAACCATTGTGGAAAACAGTGTGGCGATTCCTCAAGGATCTAGAACTAGAAATACCATTTGACCCAGCCATCCCATTACTGGGTATATACCCAAAGGATTATAAGTCATGCTGCTATAAAGACACATGCACATGTATGTTTATTGCGGCACTATTCACAATAGCAAAGACTTGGAATCAGCTCAAATGTCCATCAGTGACAGACTGGATTAAGAAAATGTGGCACATATACACCATGGAATACTATGCAGCCATAAAAAAGGATGAATTCGTGTCCTTTGTAGGGACATGGATGCAGCTGGAAAGCATCATTCTCAGCAAACTATTGCAAGAACAGAAAACCAAATACCGCATGTTCTCACTCATAGGTGGGAATTGAACAATGAGATCACTTGGACACAGGAAGGGGAACATCACACATCGGGTCCTATTGTGGGGAGGGGGCGGGGAGGGATAGCATTAGGAGATATACCTAATGTAAATGACGAGTTAATGGGTGCAGTACACCAACATGGTACATGTATACATATGTAACAAACCTGCACGTCGTGCACATGTACCCTAGAACTTAAAGTATAATTTAAAAAAAAAAAGATAAGAAAAATTGAAATAGATTAAACCCCATTACAAAATATTCACATTTCAAATGATCAAATTTACATAGCATGTAAACTCCTAGAGTTATAGAGCAAAAACATGTTTTTCTTCATAATGGATCAAAATTCTTTATTTGAAAATCAACTCTGGATATACAATGAGACCCTAGAATACACTAACTAAGGAGCACTAAGTAACCTGAAGCTTATCATCAGCTGGTGTTATATCAGCTACCAAATCACAAGAGTGAGTGTACATAGCCAAACAACGATAACAACCACCAAAAAAACCCAAAAAAACAAAAACAAAACAAAAGAAAAAACAGAATACGGTGAAAGTTATTTTCTTATAATTGGGCTTAATCTGGTCCAAAAGGCAAATCTAGTTCACCTACTCCTGTGGTACTAATGCCTCTCAGTTCATAACCTATGGCCTTATAGTTGTTTCCTATGACCAGCTGACTTAAAATAAAAGGACTTGAGCCTGGTGTATTAATGCAAGACATTGGTTGAAGCCAGAAATTGATTGCTGCCCTTAAGGGTAGTCCAGGAGGAGCATAGTTAAAGAAAATTCCTTCCAGAAGGCAGAACTACAAGCAGTACTCTTGATTATAGACACATGGAAGAAGAGTTGGCCTGCAGTATGGGTATATGTTGATTCTTGGGTAATGAGGACCAGCTTGGCTAGTGGGCTAACCATCTGAAAGCACTAACACTGAAGAATCAGTGATAAGATGACTAGAGAAGAGGCACGAATGTGTGTATCTTTATATCTCACATAATACCAACCAGGGAAAATATGCATTAGAAAAGATGGAAAAAATGGCCTGTCCTGAGGATGTGAGACAGACATACTGTCATCAGCCACTCCAGCAGTTGCATGATGGGCCCTTACTTTTGCAAAAACAGTGGCTATTGATGACCTAATAGCATAGATTTCCTCTCACTATGTTGATTTAGCTATTGATACTACTGAATAAGCCACCTGCCAAAAGCCAAGAATTATTTTGACTTTCTTATATGACACGATTCTTCATTGTTCCTTTTTCTCTTCAACCTCGTCAGCACCTGTTATTTTTTTCCTTTTTAATTATAGCCATTCTGACAATTATACACTGTCGGTGGGAGTATATATTAGTTCATCAATTGTGGAAAACAGTGTGGCAATTCCTCAAGGACCTAAAAACAGAACTACCCTTAGACCTAGCAATCCCCTTACAGAGTATATACACAAAGGAATATAAATTGTTCTATCATAAAGACACATACCCGTGTATGTTCATTGCAGCACTATTCACAATGATGAATAGACTTGAAATCAACCTAAATGCCCATCAACAGTAGGCTGAATAAAGAAAATGTGGTACCAATACATCATGAAATATTATGCAGCCATTAAAAAAACCATGATGGAGCTGGAGGCCATTTTCACAATTGCTATCCTTTTGTTTATACCTCTGAAAGCCAAAATTTAGGAAATCATCATAGTGATCTTCTTTATTTTCACTCCTAGCTTCTCTTTCCTCAGATTGCTGGAACCTGACTTTCTGATCCTTCCAGCTTGAGTCAAAGGCAGGGGGCAGGAAAAATATTACTTGAGTTGTTCTGTTATGAGCTAGCCTCAGGTATTACAAAGCTGGGAAAACTGCCATATAAAAATTTTTTGGGTTATGTATAAGATTCTCTTTGTTAAGGATCTCTTATAGGCAGGATCATTGTTGTATGTAATGTGTGATTCCTCTGCTTGGTTATTTACAGTACTACTTTCAGCCCATGGTCAATCAGATATTTTTTTCTAGACCCCTTGGGCTGAATTTTCCTCATGCTTCCATGTTGTTCAGGACTTGAGAATATACAAGTCCAGTTCCGATGTGGCCTACACAGTTTCATAGCCCACTATCAGTGTTACTACAGATACTTCCTGATGATAGTCTTTTATTTTGTTATCAGGGATTATAGAAGCCAGCCCCTTGTCATTCAGATTCTTGCAAACACTGTCCATGGTGTCTCACAAACTCCCAGTTTCTTTTTTTTTTTTCAATTTGGCACAAAATTAAGAATATTAAGAATTCCAATTTTTAAGAATTCTTAAGAAAATTAAGAATTTCAATTTTTTTTCAATTTTTTCAATTTGGCATAAAATTAAGAATAGGAACTGAGACTAATATTTTGACTCCTCCATATTAGTTATGTGTCCACGGCACAACTTCTCAACCTAAATTATAACTAGGTAGTCAACTATGATTCACAAAACCCTCTCTTAATTACCTCCTTTCAAGTGCTGTTGCAAGTGCTGCTTAGGATTCAGCACCTTCCTTTGCTTTGGAAAGTGAAAATTCTTATCTATGGTCTTTTTGCAAAAGAGATCCAACCTTACTTCTCAGCCCTTGCTCCTAATTCTAAACTGAGGGAGAAAGTCCTAAATATTAATATCTTGTAAATGGAAAGATAGGGAGAAGAAGGACAGAAAAAAAATCAACATTTAAATGAAATGTCTCAAATTCCGTCCTCTAAGTCCATCTTCACCAAAAAGAACCACCCGATGATGCTTACTGTGGTATACCTCACTATCTTTGATTAGAGGAAGTGAATGCTAAATACTAGATACATATATCCAGTTGCAACAAGCATATTATGAAGTACATGTTGTCATTATGGTTTGTCTATCAGTTGTGTATAATTTGGTTGCCTTATTGGTTAGCCTTCCTATTTGATGTGCACTAAATGAATTTTTATTTAAAAAGTCACCTGCAAGTATCTCTGTTTTGTAAATGTTAATGTTCATATGCTTGTCAGCAGAAGCATCTTCTTTTTTCTGTTTTTTTTTTTTTTTTTTTTTTTTTTAAACAGAGTCTCGCTCTGTCGTGTGCAGGCTGGAGTGCAATGGTGTAATCTCAGCTCACTGCAACCTCTGCCTCCTGGGTTCAAGCAGTTCTCTTACCTCAGCCTGCAGAGTAGCTGGGATTACAGGCACCCACCCCCACGCCTGGCTAATTTTTTGTTTGTTGGTAGAGACAGGGTTTCACCATGCTGGTAAGGTTGGTCTCAAACTCCTGACCTCAGATGATCTGCCCACCACTGCCTCCCAAAGTTCTGTGATTACAGGCGTGAGTCACCGCGCCTGGTAAGAGGCATCTTCTATTACCTAATTAAATTATACAACTTTTCTATAGTATCAAATAATGTTTTTTGAGACAGAGTCTTGCACTGTCACACCTAGGCTGGAGTGCAGTGGCATGATCTCAGCTCACTGCAATCTCTGCCTCCTGAATTCAAGCGATTCTCCTGCCTCAGCCTCCCAAGTAGCTGGGATTACAGGAGCCTGCCAGCACGCCCAGCTATTTTTTGTTTTGTTTTGTTTTGTTTTTTAGTAGAGATGGGGTTTCACTATGTTGGCCAGACTGGTCTCCAACTCCTGACCTTGTGATCCACCCCACTTGGCCTCCCAAAGTGCTGGGATTACAGGCATGAGCCACTGTGCCTGGCCAATATCCAATAAATTTTTAAATATAATGTGTATGGTAACACCTAAGACAGATTAAACTCAAAAACCATTTAACTTATTCTTCAAAAGACATTTTCTAATAGGAGTAAATTTTACTTAGTTTTGTATGCATCTTTAGGATAGGTAATTTGAGGGTTTTTAAAAAATTATTATTTCTTTTTCAAATAGGGCTGTTGTATTGCTATGTTGCCCAAACTGGTCTCAAATTCCTGGGCTCAAGCACTCCTCCTGCCTTGGCTCCAACAAAGTGTTGGCTTTACAAATGTGAGCCACCATGCCCAGTCACTAATTTGAGGTTTTATCCCTTACTATCACAGTATCATAGCGCCTAGCTGCAACTCAGACTAGAATGCTGACTAAACTGGAAATAAACATTTGTTCTCTCTGCATTTTACCCTTTCCTGTAATATATTTTTATAACAGTAGGTTAGTAAAATAAGGTATACCAATATCTCATTGATTAAATAAGTAAATTTTGAGTTTCAGAAATGTTTTATTATTGAATAAACAAATTGTCATATAATTGACTATAAGTCAATTCCTATAAGCCTTGGCAGACTTGATTGATAGAAATAGCTTTTCTTTATTTCAGCTGATAAAATAATGTACTCTTACATGTTTTCATTTATAGTAAACTGATGAAAATAGGTTTTATCCTCCAGTTCATTCCTTTTGTGTAGTTTATAAACTCTAATAATCTGCTTAACTACTCCAATGTAGTTGTGACTTCAGAATGTCTGAAAACTTTATGCTACTGCTCTTCTTACCCTTATCTTCTAGGGATAATATCCAAATTTTATTTTTATTTTTAACCTAAAGTTATTTTTAACCTAAAGGGCATCCAGATGCCCTTTACTCTCTATAAATAAAAAAATTTTCAAGAATTTACCATAAATGACCTTCACTGCAAGAATAACAAGTAAAATCTTATTGCATTACTATCATAAATAGCCTTTCCTTCTTTTTATATTGTATGCAAAACTTTAAAATTTATTAGTGAGAATAATCTCATAGAATCACAAATAATATATTGGAGTGGGAAGGTGGTGCTGGTAATCTGGCTGTAAAATAGGAAAACCGAGATTGAAATACCACTCCTGGCTATATATCTCTAGGAAAGATACAAAATCCTTTGAGTCTCAGCAGCTCTAAAAGACAAAAAAATAAATTAAAAAAGGTGGGGGGGAGCTGTTCAGAAGCTCCTTAGTTTAATTAGATCCCGTTTGTCAATTTTGACTTTTGTTGCCATGGCTTTTGGTGTTTTAGATATGAAGTATTTGCCCATGCCAACATCCTGAATGGTACTGCCCAGGTTGTCTTCTAGGATTTTTATGGTCCCAGGTCTTACATTTAAGTCTTTGATCCACCTTGAATTGATTTTTGTATAAGGTATAAGAAACGGGTCTAGTTTCAGCTTTCTGCATATGGCTAGCCAGTTTTCCTGACAACATTTATTAAATAGGGAATCTTTTCCCCATTGCTTGTTTGTGTCAGGTTTGTCAAAGATCAGATGGTTGTAGATATGTGGTATTATTTCTGAGGCCTCTGTTCCGTTCCATTGGTCTATATATCTGTTTTGGTAACAGTACCATGCTGTTTTGGTTACTGTAGCCTTATAGTATAGTTTGAAGTCAGGTAGCGTGATGCCTCCAGCTTTGTTCTTCTTGTCCAGCAGAGGAAACTATCAGCAGAGTGAACAGACCACCTACAGAATGAGAGAAAATTTTTGCAATCTATCCATCTGACAAAGGGCTAACATCTAGAATCTACAAAGAACTTAAACAATTTTACAGGAAAGAAACAAACAACCCCATCAAAAAGTGGGCAAAGGATATGGACAGACACTTCTCAAAAGTAGACATTTATGCAGCCAACAAACTTATGAAAAAATGCTTATCACCACTGGTCATTAGAGAAATACAAATCAAAACCACTGTGAGATACCATCT
The DNA here is from genome assembly GCF_024542745.1 of Macaca thibetana thibetana. NCBI lineage: Eukaryota > Metazoa > Chordata > Mammalia > Primates > Cercopithecidae > Macaca > Macaca thibetana. The sequence continues at coordinate 61,305,635 of NC_065584.1, forward strand.
CATGCCACTTAGAATGGTGAGCATTAAAAAGTCAGGAAACAACAGATGCTGGAGAGGATGTAGAGAAATAGGAACACTTTTACACTGTTGGTGGGAGTGTAAATTAGTTCAACCATTGTGGAAGATGCTGTGGCAATTCCTCAAGGATCTAGAACCAGAAATACTATTTGACCCAGCAATCCCATTACTGTGTATATACCCAAAGGATTATAAATCATTCTACTTTAAAGACACATGCACACCTATGTTTATTGTGGCAGTATTTACAATAGCAAAGACTTGGAACCAACCCAAATGCCCATCAATAATAGACTGGATGAAGAAAATGTGGCACATATACCATGGAATACTATGCAGCCATAAAAAAAGATGAGTTCATGTCCTTTGAAGGGACATGAATGAAGCTGGAAACCATCATTCTTAGCGAACTAGCACAAGAACAGAAAACCAAAAACTGCATGTTCTCACTCATAATTGAGAGTTGAACAATGAGAACACATGACACAGGGAGGGGAAAATCACACACTGGGACCTGTCAGGGGGTGGGAGTGGGAGAGGAGGGATAACATTAGGAAAAATACCTAATATAGATGATGGATTGGTGGGTGCAGCAAACCACCATGGCACGTGTGTACCTGTGTAACAAACCTGCATTTTCATTACACAGTAGTAAATGGTCTACAAATCCTGTAAAGCTCCAGTTTAGTTTCATTTCAAAGTTTGTTTTTCTGTGAAATACTTCAAGAATTATCTGATAGTAAAATGTTGCTCTTTCCTATGTTGAAACATTTAGAACCTGTAAAGATGACTGCAGCTGGGGAATAAGAAATAAAATGCCTAATAAAAGACTCTAGAAATGCTAAAGGTTTTGTAGGAAAAAAATGATGTGAAAAATTGGGAAGCAAATTAGAGTTACAAGGAATGTATTCATACATTTAAGCATTAAAGCCAAATTAAAGAGATTAAAGAGATTTTCACAACAAATTCTGAAGAAACAGAAAAGGTGACTTGTGGGTATAATTTAATTATAAGCCCGTCCTCTGAAATCATACTGATTTATCATTTCTTAACTCTGGCTCATGGATTGAAAAAGACAAATAGCATAGTGCTTTCCTTCTGGAACTCTTCAATGTTACTGAATTATTCTTACAGATAAGAAATAATGAAGAATTATTTAAATCTGGGGATCATTTCCTAACTCACGAGCCAATGATAAAGTTATTTAAACATATTAATAAATACTTTTCTCGTCAATAATATTTTCTCAACAGGCATGAAATAGGATAACACATTGTTGTACTATTAGTTTCCTAATTTGTTTTGATTGGGCTCCTAAGTTTTCAGAAAAACCAACTTTTAGAGTACCTGAGTTTTTTCATTTAAACCACCAGAATAAACACTGCCTGATCAAACTTTTTAAAAACTACATATTATTTTCCAAAGTAATAAAATATTAGTTGGATTTTTTCACATGGAGTCACATTTATTCTTACAAATATTAAACAAGGAAAAAATACAAGATGTAACCAAATGGTGACCTTATAATCTTTGTTACCAATGCATTTTAAAAATTGTTGAGTAGTGTATATACAAGTGTTTATAAACTAGAGAGACATATGTTAGTTGGATTTTTTCACATGGAGTCACATTTATTCTTATAAATATTAAACAAGGAAAAAAATACAAGATGTAACCAAATGGTGACCTTACAATCTTTGCTACCAATGCATTTTAAAAATTGTGAGTAGTGTATATACAAGTGTGTATAAACTAGAGACACTTATGTTAGTGACATGGGGTTGATTATATTTTTGTACCCTACTGCCTTAGTAGTCGTGTGTTTATTTAGATATGTCTATAGTTAAGAATCCATGAAGCTGTCAGCAGGTAATCCTTGAGTTTTATGGAACAATCACTAACCCATGATGAAATTTCTACAGTAGAAATAAATTTAATTACTATTTTACAGATATTTATGTAGTATTTATAATATACATTTGTTGTGCAGAATACAAAGAATATTTTTAAGGTTTTTGTCTTTAGAAATTGAAAACCAAGTTGAAAAGAGAACATATACATATATGAAGAATTTAGTGAAAGGAAAGACCAAGGTAGAAGAAAATGGCAAGAAAAATATATATATTTTAAGACACAAGACTTGAGTTATTCAGCTCTCTAATTCCCATCCACTATCTTTTCACATTAATCAACCCATATTTTTGTACCTTGAGTGGTACCAACAATGAAAACTAATTGAAAATCTGGCCTCCCATGCTCCCGCATTTGAGCCTCTGTCCTGCCCGAAAAAACGAAATCACACATGTTATAGAGCATTCATAGCCAAGAAACAGCTAGATAGAATAGTCCATAGGATTTAGCAACATGTAGAAGAAAATTACATAGATAGGATAGGTGATAGAGACAGATAGATAGATAGATAGATAGATAGATAGATAGATAGATAGATAGATAGAAAGAAAGAAAGATAGATAGAAGATATACACTAAGAACACAAACCAGTTGAGGTATTCTGAAGTATGATGTAATTGTCTGACAATAATACAACATTATCTTGCCTGAGACAATTTTAAGATAAGTCTTTGTAGTGCCTCTTATTAAGGTAAATAGAAATCAGAACATTATTATGTATGTTGAATGTGATCTCCTTTTTAAACAACCAAAGTTTTATGAATTAAACAGCAATTAATTTCAAAAACACTGAGGAAAGACAGAGTTTGAACAAGACTTAAGAAACCAGAATGTCCTGGACAGAACAGAGCCCAAGCGTATTTACTGATTTGTGAATTTTAACCCAATTTGTAAGATAAAGAATTTATGCTTCTAGGTATCTTTTCACACAATCCTTGCCTCAAATTGTAAAACAAACTGGAGCTTTCTTCTCTGAGAGCCAGTGACAAATTTTCAAAAACTATGAATACTCTTACTCTGTCTTTAGTATCATAATTTAAAAATAATTACTTCTGGGATCTCTGTTTTAATGACTATGACGATTTTCTTCATAACAAGAGCTCGAAAGCTTGTAACCTTTCCTATACCTATTTATTCAGGTATCGAACCTTAACTATACAAATAATAAGACGTTAGAAACATAATACCTTCTGTTTAAGGTTCGGAAGTACTTTCATATTTCAAAGTGAGGTGCCAGATCATCTTTGTAAAACTATGCATAAATCTGAAATATTTGGCAATCCTTGGTCCAATATCTACCTCAAAAGTATGAGAGAGACTGAATGGCACTAACCCAAACAGGGAAATAATTTGTTTGAAAAAAAAGATGGGGAGTTTCTGTGGCACAGTTTTGTTCCTCCCTATCACACTTCTATCCTCACATGGTAGAGAAGAAGGGATTCAAAGTGATCATAAAATATGAATCACGACCCCCAGCAGTATGTGGATACAAAGATCACAGCAAGAATCAAATGGAAAATTATGGCCGGCTAACTTTCTGACAATAGAGGAGAATGAAACAGCAATACTAGGAACATCCTGCCAGATGTTCACATCACAGTTTGTTGAGGACAAGATTTTATCATGAAGGCAGAAAGCATTGGTTTGGAGGGTGGAGGGAGTGTAAAGAAATTTTTTTCCCAAGACAGGTATCTGCAGGAGCCATGAGACTCTGACATAGTACAGATGTGTGGAAAGAATTATAAACAACAGAAAGGTAAGCAAAGCTGTAAGCAAAGGAGACATTCGGGAATTAAGGGAACTGAAATTAAAAACTCCAAAGTGATAAGGAGTCTCTCAGAAGCCCACAAAAGCCCTCTACAAGACAAAGGATTAGCTGTCAATAAGAGGTTCCCTAACTGCATCTGCCAAGCACGGAGAGCACTGATGCCAGAAGACAATGACATTCAAGTACCACCTTGCCTCGTGTCTCTGTGTCTCCTCTCTGCTAGCCCAAACATGAAAAAGTCAGAAAACAAAGTCAGACTGTTAGTGCAGAGGAGAAAAAGAGAAAAGTGGGAAAATGGAAAGGGAAGCCATTGGTTTTCTGCTATAACATTGTAGGCTTTCAGGCTTGTAGCATGCTTGAGCTAGGAGAGGGAGAAATTTGATCTACCTTCTATGAAATTTAAGATACTGGTTGTTACCCAGAAGCAGTCATTTTAAATTATTCAAATGTCATGTTTATAGCGTCTAGAAATTCAGACTATTTACTACCTAGGAGCAATAGAAAGGGTAGTGCTTATCTGTCAGAGATTTCCTCTAAGTCAGTAAAGTAAGTAGACCCACACAGGGAAATGAGAAAGTCAAGTTGCTTTCTGTTTACATGCTGTAGAGCTCTGTTTTGTTTTTGTTTTCCCCAAAATGAGTATTTTTAACTAAGTAAGAATTCTAATCTGAGACCCTTGGCAAAGACCTGGAGAACCACATTGCTTGATAACTCCCTAAAATGTTGACTATCTTTTGGATCTTTTGGATATTTCTCACTGAACTAAAAGATGAAATGAAGATTGTTCTTGTAGGCTTCTCCCATATCAACTCTTCTCGAATTCAAGGGCAATTCTCACGGGTGGTGGGAGGAACTCAGTGGGAGGTGATTGAATTATGGGGGTGGGTCTTTCCTGTGCTGTTCTCGTGACAGTGAATGAGTCTTATGAGATCTGAAGGTTTTAAAAGGGGGAATTTCCCTGCACAAGCTCTTTTCTCTTTTCTGCCACCATGTGAGATGGGCCTTTTATTTTCTGCCGTGACTGTGAGGCCTCCCCAGCCACCAGGCACCGTGAGTGCATTAAACCTCTTGCTTTTGTAAATTGCCTAGTCTCGGGTATGTCTTTATCAGCAGTTTGAAAATGGACTAATACAACGTAGTTGGAACCAAATTATTTAGGAAATTTTCAAAGGAGGTGCTCAACATAATCATCAGGGAAATAAAAATCAAATCTACAATCAGCTATCACCTCACACCTATTAGAATTGCTATTATCCATAAACAAAAGATAAGTGTTGGTGAGGATATAGAGAAAAGGGAACCCTTGCACACTGTTTGTGGGAATGTAAACTGGCATAGCCACTATGGAAAACAGTATAGAGTTTCCTCAAAGCATTAACAATAAAATTACCATATGGTCCAGCAATCCCCCATCTGGCTACATAACCAAAATAAGTGAAATCAGGGTCTCAAAGAGATATTTGCACCTCCGTGTTCATTGCAGCACTATTTACAATAGCCATGTCCATCAACAGATAAGTGAATGAAGGAAATGTGATATATACCTACAATGGAATATTATTCAACCTTTAAAAAGAAAGAAACCCTGCCACTTGCAACAACATAGATGAATCTAGTGGACATTATGCTAAGCCTGCTAAGTGAAATAAGCTAGACACATACGGACAAGTACTACATGAAACCATTTATATGAAGAATCTAAAGTAGTAAAAACCACAAAAGAAGCAAGTGAAATTGTGGTTTCCAGGGGCTGGAGGGAAGGGAAAATGGAGAAGTGTCAGTCAAAGTGTACAAAGTTTCAATTATATAGGATAAATAAGTCCTAGAGGTCTACTATACAGCATAGTGCTGTAATAGTGTAATAGTTAATAATTCTGTATCCTATACTTAAAAATTTGCAAAGAAAGTAGATCTTATGTTGTGTTCTAATCACAAATAATAACATTAAATAAATACAGCAGGAGGAACAATTTGGAGGTGATGGCTATGTTTATGGTACTGATTGCGGTGATGATTTCATAAATTCATACTTAACTCCAAACTCATTTAGTTGTATAAATTAAATATATACAGCTTTTTTTGTCAATTACATCTCAGTAAAGTGGATTTAAAACATAAAATAAAATAAGCAAGTTATGACTACAATGTGTGACCTCCCAAAAGCTTCCTGAAGGCTTTACTCATCTCCTTTTGACACCTTTAAGCCATTCTCAATGTATTATCATATTCTTTTTGTAGAAGTCCAATTTAATAATATACTTCTTAGTAATGCAGATTTTACCAAAGGTTTTATTTGGAAACTAGGAAGAAACTTTACATGGTGCATCACATTGCAATTCCCTAAAAATTTCCTAATATTTCTTATTAGGTACCTCAATTCTTCCTCTCAGGTCCCTCTCTCAATAAAAGCCATATTTTGCTAACATTGGGAAATATTTATCTCTGGTGTTTAACTTTTCTTCACCCACTACTAAAAAGCAAAATCCTATGATTAGCAGACCACCTCTTCTTAGAGAATACTTGCTATATTCTAACTCAATGTATTTGTTATTACAAATTATCCCCCAAATTAGTGGCTTCAAACATATTTACAGTTTCTGTAGATTAGGAACTGAGTGCAGCTTATCTGGGTCATCTGCTTCAAGGTCTATCAAGACTGCAGTCAAAGTTTCAGTCAGGATTGAAGTCATCTAAAGACTCCAAGAATCTACTTCTATGTTTAATTATTTGGTGGTTGACAATATTTAATTCCTCACTGGTTATAGGCTGGAGGCTGCTCCACAGCTCTTTGCCATGTTGGCCTCTTCATGGGGCAATTCAGACATGGCAGCTTGCTTCATCAGAGCACAATACTGGGAAAAAACAGAGAGATGGGATGCAAGAGGGAAGTCACAGTCTTTTTATAACCTAATCTCTAAAATGGCATCACATCACTTTTGAATATTCTATTTGTTAGAAGAAATTTACTAGGTTGAGTCCACATTCACATGGAGGGGAATACACAAGGACCTCAACCCTAGGAGGCAGTAATTACTGAGGGTCATTTTTAGCAGGCAGCTTATCACACTGAATCAAGTCTTTAGTGAGATCTCATTTTCCATCCTAATAGATTTAATAATAGATTGACTCAATAACAACTGACCTCTTCCTAAAGAGGGATTCTACTGCTAAGAAAATGATATTTATTCATAAATCACCAACAAACACACATGCATCTAAAAATATACAAAAAAGCATATATACATAACATGAAAATAATATTTAAAAATAACAACAAATAATTATCTTCTTTGGAAATGAGTTTCCCTTTATAATAGGATTCAGAACAGGATTGTTTTAAGTGGAACACACTTCTGTACATATACAAAATATGCAATTTATAAACACAGTCAAATATATTTCAATTACATAAGAATATTCCCATATATCACATATTTTTGTCTCAAATTAGATCAATAAATTATTTTTACTATAGCATATTAACAGTTTCATGAAGTCAAAATATGAAATGACAGTGTGAAACCTTTTTGAAATGGAAGTTACAAGAAGGATGATTATAAAATATCTCTGTCCCTTAAAAGTTTTTCTAATATTTCTTACCCAGCACAACAGTATGTTAATTCCAAAACATAAAAATAATTTATTCTCTACTTATAACTATTCCTTGCAAGCCCCATTCTTGAGTCTGTCTTCTTAGAAAAGAGTAGAATGACTAGCTAACTTTACAATGTTCCATTCTCCTCTACACTCCCAAATTTACGTCAACTAAGCAAAGAAGGAAATACTAGCCTTTGAAACAGAAGAGAAATAAACTGAAAATATAAAGTAAAACATGAGTGGAATTTAGAGACTACCTAAATTCATCTAATGGTTTGTGACACTGAACACCTGGAATCATGTGTGAAAAGTACAGAAATTGTTCTGTTACACCTACTTTTATCAAGTTTAGATGTGCCTGGTTATCTAGGAATATAGAGCTGAAATTAAGAAAAGAAAATAAGATGTCATTGGAAATGAAAAATGATTAAAAGAAGCAAAAAAATTACCAATGCCAAGATATTGAAACTAGAAATTATTCCAATATTAATTATGCCACAGCAATTGAGAATATCTTGCTAATACAATATGCAAAAAATACAACTAAAATAAATGCAAATAAATAATAACACAAATAATATCAAAATTGGAAGAGGACACAAATTATGTAAACATACATTTCCCAAAAGTAAGCATTTTGGTGGAAATATAAGCGGAAGAGTTATTTAAAAATAAAAATATGCAAACAAGAAATTGGGACTTCATTGTTCTTCATCCAGCTTAGAAAAATAAAGTCCTATGGATAGCTAAACTCCTTTTAGAGAGCAGTTTAATTATTATATATTCTAATTGGGAAATAATTGGGAAAATAGGATTTTTCCTATATAGAGAGTCCATTTTCTTATATAGATGGAAAGCATTCTAGGGCAAGAACAGACCTGGCCGTTCCTTGACATATTCATTCACTAATTATTCATTTGTTCATTCTGATGCAGCAACTTAGTAGAAATGCTATGATATTTAGCATGAATAGCTCTAGTATATTAACACATTATCAGAAGAGAAATTTAAACAGCAAGAAAGGACACAGGAAAAGACTCACAAAAAAATTGAGACTTATATTTGACTTCTCCATGTCTTGTACAGCTCATGTCCTTTTTAAAAAACTTTTATTTTCGATTCAGTGGTAGAGGTACAGGTTTATTATATAGGTAAACTGTGTGTTATAGGAGTTTAATGTACAGATTATTTCACTACCCAGGTAGTAAGTGTAGTACCCAATAGGCATTTTTCTGATCCTTTTGTTCCTCCCACCCTCCACCCTTAAGTAGGCCTTGGAGTCTGTTCCCTTCTAGATTGTGTCCATGTGTTCTCATTGTTTAGCTTCGACTTATAAGTGAGAATATCTGGCATTTGGTTTTCTATTCCCATGTTTGTCCACTTAAGATAATGGCCTCCAGCTCCACGCATGTTGCTGCAAAAGACATAATCTCATTCTTTTTATGGCTGCATATTATTCCATTGTATATGTACCAAATATTCTTTATCAAGCCTACCACTGATGGGCATTTAGTTAATTCTGTGTCTTTACTATCGTGAACAGTGTTGCAATGAACATACACGTGCATGCATCTTTATGATAGAACAATTTATATTCCTTTGGGTATATACCCAACAATGTGATTGCTACATTGAATGGTAATTCTGTTTTAAGTTCTTTGAGAAATCACTGCACTGCTTTCCACAATGGCTGAACTAACTTACATTCCCACCAGCAGTGTATAAGTGTTCCCTTTTGTCTGCAACCTTGCCAGCATCTGTTATTTTTTGAATTTTTTTTTTTTTTTTTTGATGGAGTCTCACTCTGTCACCCAGGATGGAGTATAGTGGCACAATCTCAGCTCACTGCAACCTCTGCCTCCCAGGTTCAAGCCATTCTCCTGCCTCAGCTTCCCAAGTACCTGGGACTATAGGCATGCACCACCATGCAAAGCTAAATTTTTGTATTTTTAGTAGAGACAGGGTTTCACCATGTTGGCCAGGCTGGTCTTGAACTCTTAACCTCAAGTGATCCACCCGCCTTGGCCTCCCGAATGCTTGGATTATAGGCCTGAGCCACCGTGCCTGGCATATTTTTTGAATTTTTAACAATAGCCATTCTGATTGGTAGGATATGGTAACTCATTGTGGTTCTGGTGTGCATTTCTCTAATGATTAGTGATGTTGAGTATTTCGTCTTTGCCTATTGGCCACATGCATGTCTTTATTTGAAAAGTGTCTGTTTTCAAATAAACCCCACTTTTTAATGGGGTTTATTTTTTTTGCTTGTAAATTTAAGTTCCTTTGAATATTAGACCTTTGTTGGATGCACAGTTTGTAAATATTTTCTTCCATTCTGTAGGTTGCCTGTTTACAGTGCAGCTCATATACTGTCAGCAATTTTATTGGTTCTTTCTTCAAATTAACCAGAATTTGACCTCTTCTCTCTGTCTTAACTCTATTACTCTTATGCTAGTCTGTCTCACAATCGGATTATTGAATTAACCTTTTTGTCTTCCTGCTTTTCTACCCTTGCCCCACTATAGTTACTCTTCATATAAATCGAAAAAGTAATCACGTCACTCTTCTGGTCAAAATTGTAACATGTATTTTTTAAAATTTATTTTCAGTAAAAGCAGAATTTTTACAATGCCTTGCATGTCCCTGCACCACCTAGTTTACTGCTGCATTTCTGACCTCATCTGCTGCACTTCTCTGACCTATCCCGCCACCATGCTGTTCCTGCCATACTAGTGTTTTTCTTGTCCACCAAACATACCCTCCGCCAGGCTCATACTCATTTTAAGGCCTTGGCACTAGTTGTTTGATAATTCTGCCTAGAAAGCTCTTCTCCCAATTGTCTCTACCATGAGCTTTTTCACTTCTCTCAAATATTTGTTCAGACTTCATCATTTATAACCTTCTTAACTATACACACACACACACACACACACACACACACACACACACACAAATTTATTCATTGCTTGTCTCCACTAACTAGACTCTAAGTTTTATGAGGGCCTGATTTTGTCTTTCTACAGTGATGTATCCCAAGTGCCAAAAATAGTTCCTTGCACAAAGCTGGTACTAATAATAAATTGTTGAATGGTTGAGGAGAGAATGGATCTTCTAGGGAAAAGGCACCATAGATAGGAGACTATATGGAAGAAAATAACTGCAACAAACTTAATTAAAACCTTTCCATTTATAATGTTTTTCTTAAACTTTACCTTTTATGAAAATTTCTGGGCTCACCACACATGAAGAGATAGTATAAAATCTGAAGGGTATTTATTCAAAAGTAAGAGATATTTGCTCCATTGTTCAAAATTAGCCCTGGATCAACTTACAGCATTTCAGCAGTCTCTAAGTAAAGGATTCTAAGTATATTTTGCAAATAGGGAGAATAGTAAGGAAAAAAAATCCATCCCCAATTTTTTTTTTGCAAATATGAGGATTGACTATAAATTATTCTGTCAGAAGCAATGCAGAAGTTATGCAAATATTCTGTTAGGATAAAAATTATGCACCTAGCCTACAAAGTGCAAATGTAAAATAAAACTTAGAGATGATGAGTTCCTGAGAACAGGAAGATAGATAGAGGAATTAACTAGGTGAATTCTGAGACGCAATAAAGAAAAGTTTCAACAACATAGCCAAGATAGGTTTAAAAAGAAAGTTAAGTTGGGAATGTGAAGAAGACGATTAAGAAATTCACTTATAATGTAAAGTAAATGGAACAATTGATGAAAGTGGAGCTACAGTGATATTAGAAAAGTATTAAAATACCTATAGAGGTAATAGAAAAACTGACACACAGAGATCAAACAACAAAATGATTTGGGTGTCAAGAGAAAAAAGTGAAACAAATAATAAAAATATATTATTTTGTATTTTTTAAAAAGGAATAATAAAAGTATTTTAGAATAAAATATGTTTAATATTATTAAAATAACCCTAAAAATTGGAAATGAAGGAAAACTGAATACATAATAAACTTAAATAAAACTTTAGCAAAAAACAACATAAAGCCTAGCAACATTATGGAATCCCTGGAATAAACACAAAATTTTATGTTGAACTAGCCAGCAAAAACAGTCCATTTATAGACGTTCCAAATCCAAAAATCCTACTGGCCTTAACCTTCTTTTTTACGTTAGTAGATATCATGTGTTAATATGATTGTCCGTATCTGAAGTTAAAAGTAAGGAATTCCAAAGTTCATAATCTCAAAAAATGTATCAAAACCTTCTGAAGATGTTATTCAACTAAAATTATTTTGGTTAAGAAAAATGAAGATTTTGTCAATGAGAAAGGAGGTCTTGATTTAAAAGTTCTTGCAATGAGCATTGATTGAAGTGAAACATAGTTAAATAGAAATAATTGTCCCTCTCTCTAAGCTCTTTAATATGTATATTGACTTAGCTTTTCGGTCTCCTCTGCCTTTCTTCATCATTGCCTATTACTTCTAGACTGCATGGAGCAGACCCTGTGATAGGTCCCCCTTTTTAGTAGAAGTTGAGTTGGGTACATACATGGTAAAAGAAGAGTAGATTTTTGAATGTCAACATTAATAATTTTATCCCTATTAGCCTTATGACCATTTATTTAACATGTTACAGTAAGGCATTTTCATTTTAACAGAAGATTGATTACTGACCATGACTATTTCAGCTCTAGAATTACCCAAATACTGAAATACTGAGGAACACCATTGTGAATGACCCACCTGTGGAAATAACCCTCTTTGTAGATGTAGACACAAAAGTGATTGTAGGAAAATATAGATTTCCTTTAAAAAATGCTTTCCAAATTTTAAGTTGTTAGCTGCTGTCTGTCATTGTGGTGTATATGTCTGTATATGTGCATTTTCTGAAAAACACACTACCAACTCTTGGATGCTTTCCCTTCCTCAACACAGTAATTATATTTGTACTTAATTTTTAGCTTGTTACATATAATATTTTGCCAAATATGATCATTTAGAGTCATTTTGACACAAGCTTAGCATCATAAATATTGACTGTGTAAGAACATTGACCATATTTGCCTAAAATATGAGGATTTTGATCCAAGTACATGACAATTTAAAATTGAAAATATGCAAAAGTCTCTTTCAGTCCAGAATCTTCAGAGGCAGTTGATGGGTGTGATTTGTCATCATTGCCAATGCACTCAGTTTAGGCTTTGATTTCAATAATTACTCTTTACGTTGTATCAAAGGCCAGTCACTGCTGTAGGCAATCAAATAATAATAATCAATCTAAAACCAAAACCAAAACGATGATACTCCTACACCATCAAATCCTCTTTCTGCCTCATGGGATTTGTTTTCTGGAAACAAACAAACAAAAAACAAAACCAAAACAATCAAATATAGCCAAACTCTGACAATACAAATTATCTGAAATCTTTTTCACACTCCTGTTGGTATTTATCTACTTATCTTCCAAGAATCCTGTATTTATAAAGATGAAAATGGCCTAGGAGATATTTGAGCAGATGGAAAGCCTTTTGCTTCACATACTTTATACTTTATTATAAAACCACGACCTTTTTGGCGTGATTATGGTTTTCAGCAACGATCAGTTAAATTTTGCTGTTGGAGAGCCGATATACTGAACACTCCCAATTGTATATGGGAAAGTGTCCTCACTCACACCTGTAAGACAAAAACTGGTATTCTCTGATCTTTTAAATAATGGTATAGCTCCCTTACTCTTTGCTTTCTCTCTTCCTTCCTGTATTTCTTTTATCCTCCTTCTTTCCTCCCTCCCACTCTTCTTCCTTCTTTCCTAGTACTCAGCCTAAACACTATTACATGGCTTGAGTAAATTAAGAGTCTATGGGGGAATGAGACTGCAGCACATTTCTGATTGTTGAAACCCAAATGGAGTGAAGGGCATCTGGAAGGAAGTGCATCAGAAACTTTGTATGTGTTATCAGAACCCCAATGTGTGAGGAGAGCATAGGCAACAGCCCAGTATGGGATCTTAAAGCTTGGGAAGAATGAGCAAGTTTCCAAGGCGGGAGGAGGGAAGTGGTAAAAGAACATTCTGGTGGGTTATTGGAGCCCAAGTAGGGTAAAGAAGCAGCTGTGCAGAGAGAATTGTAGCAATGAAAATGGGAGACAGTATAAACAAAGAGGGCATCAATCCAATAGCAAATAGATTGTGGGTAAATGGGGGCTACATGTTACTTTTTACTTGAGGAAGGAGTTCCAAATAGAGAAAAGAAGATAGAAATACACCTTGTGGTGTTGGATTGGAAGAGAAATTTGATGTATTGGTGTAAACAGGAGGCACTAGTGGAAATTTGTGATTAGTAAAATACAGAGAAAGCTACTAGAGTAGAAATTTTGATAAGTAGAGAGAACTATTATTATTCATGTGAAATAATAGTTTTCAATATATCAGGATATAGAAATCAACGTGGACATAAAAGGGTATGTGAGTGTGAGTGTGTGTGTGTGTGTGTGTGTGTGTGTGCGTGCATTTCCTAGCTTTATCAACTGACTGATATGGCCTGAGAAAATCAACAGCTCAATTGAAATGACCATACCAAGATCACAGATCTGGTTCCTAAATAGCATTCTCCAGGAAAAGAAATTGGAACACTTTGCACAAATGGCTGACTCTAAGACTGGAGCGGGAAAAGAACAAGAACATCTCACTCTGCCAGAAACTAACGCAGTGCTCAAAGAATGATGGGGGTGTATCAATAAATAAATAAATAAAAACAAAATTAATTGGGAAGCCAGCATAAGGGGTTCAAACTGACCAAACAGGATATCTGAGCAACAAAATAAAGAAATTATAACTCATTGAAGAAAATAAAAACCTCATTAGTCCATACTAGTATAAATGAATAATTAAAGAAAAAAGCTCTTAATTACGGAAAAATGTCAATTAACATAGAAAAAACATTTAGAAATTCACCATTTGACAATTATCATAGCTAAAATAATTTCACTAAAAAACATCAATATATACTAAAACTACTTAGTGAAATGGGGAGAGGAAATAGAGTATTTACATCCTCTCAAAATACCTTCAAACAAAATACATACTAAAAAGGGGAAGCGAAAGAATTTCAAGTAGAAAAATCTTGCAATTACCACTTTAAACAAGTCATCTAGGTCATCATCATCAGTAATGAGAAACAAAATCACTTGCCACCTGATAGGACTAAATGAGCAGAACACTGAATCAGGTCTGTGACACTTCCGCCAAAGATGCAGAACCTGAATCTAATTATGAGAATGTATCAGACAAACTCACACTGAGGGACATTCTTCAAAATAATTAACCTCTAGTCTTCAAAAGTTCCAAAGTCATGAAAATCAAGAGAAGACCAGAAAACCGTTCCGGATTGCAGGAGGCTAAAAGGAATCACAGCAAAATGCAATTCATGATCCTCGACTGGATTATTTGACCATGAAGGGCATTTTTGGGACAATTGGCAAAAGCTGACTGGGTCTGTGGTTGATACAGTAGAAATATATCAATATACATTTTCTGATTTTGATGGTTATATTGTGATAATTGGAAAATATCCCTCTTTTTGTAGAAAATACTAACCCAAGTACTGAAAGGTGATGAAGCATTATGTTGGCAATTTGCTGCAAAATGGTTAAGAAGAAAAAGTTCTTTGCAATAGTCTTGCAACTTTTTCCGTAAGTTTGAAATTTTTCCAAACTAAAAAGACAAAAATGATGTAACCCACACACTCCTCACTGTATTTTTCTCTTTCCCTTTGCAGGCCACAGAGTAGGTGGCCCCAATCCTGGATATCAAAGTACAGAGGTTATGTGTAGTTATTTTGCCAGTAGAATGTCAGGCACATATACATGCCTTGGTGGAGTTTTTTTTCATATCACTTTTAAAAACAGTTGATTAATGTAGATTAATAATCAGTTACCAATCCTGAGTTGTTTGGACTAGTTTACTTGTTGCTCATTTGTGAAATTTTGGTAAGTACAGAGAATTCCTCATTTCCAGCCAGTGGTCCCTCATAATCATACGGCATATGCACATTTGGCAAAAGGTTGGGAGGCCACTTTTTTTTTAAACCCATAAGGAATAATAAAGAGAGAATATCACATTAACTCAGAATAGATCCACTGTTTCCACAGTCCTAAGCATAATTTATTGAAAGGTTTTTAATTTAATTAACTGTATATATGCATAATTCAGAGGAGATGATAACCATAGGATAACAGAATTAGAGATGAAAAATCTCAACATGTTGCCAACCAGAGAGGACATCATTTATCTCATTGCATTTGAGTGTTCCTTACTAAGTTGGATGTGAAAATCCCCTACAAAAATAATTCAGAAGCAAAAGATACATGTTTTAAAATTATTCAAGCAGAAATACATTTTCAGGGAAGGCTGTCATGAAGATTTTATACTGATGACCTCTAAATTCTAAAAGAGGTTGTAACAGGTCTCATTAAATATTTAACTTTTTAGCTTCCTCTTTGCATAAGTTTTTGTCTAAATTGCATAATAGAACATTTTAGAATCTTCTATTTCTCTATTCAGTGCCCTCCTGAGTTATGCCTCTGTATCCTAAAATCTTGGAAGTCAGGTCAAGTCCCAAGTCCCTTTTATCATTAAAGTAGGTTTTGAATTAACCCTTTAATACAAAGAAATTGCAGATTAAAATGCATTACCCTTTCAGTAATATTTGTATTTTAGCAGTCACATGTGTGATGATTTCCTTGGTAGGGTGGAAATCCTCAAAAGCACAAATTAAGTATCTGGAATGGTCATTTTCAATCTCCATCAATTATTTCACGTGGATAAAATACTAAAATTTAACATAAATATGAAGATAATGTTTAACAGAATACAATGTACAGAACATGGTAAATATTTGCGATCAATATGGCAAACTGTCTATGTTTTTTACAACCTGGACAAATTATTAATTTTGTTTTAATTATCCTGGTCTTAATTGCATAGTTGTTCCAATAACTTTTGTCAATATCTTTGTGCCTCAATATGTTATCAGTAGAAGCCAAAAAATTGATAAATCGGACATTTTAGTACTTTTAAAAACATTCCAATTAGAATATCAATAATCTGTTAAATAGCTTGGTTAATATTTTGTCATCAATTTAACATTTTTCATCAATTTAACTATAATAATGACATTGATTTAAACTGAATAATGTTAATATCTCCCCCTCAAAAAAGAATGAATTAATTTGAAGAGACTTGTGGCAGACATTCTTGATGTGCTGGCCTTCTGTTTTCCTTAACAACATTCCCGGAACTAGATCTGGTCAGACGACCCAGCTCTGCCAATAAGACATAAACAGAAATTAAGACATAGAGCTTCTACATGTAGTGTTTCTCTTCTTTCTTCAAGTTTAAATTTTTATAATGTTCTTTATGCTATGAGTATATATATATTCTAATTTTTTAAAATTATACTTTAGGTTCTGGGATACCTGTACAGAACGTGCAGGTTTGTTACATAGGTATACGCATGCCATGGTGGTTTGCTGCACCCATCAACCATCATCTACATTAGGTGTTTCTCCTAATGCTATCCCTCCCTTAGCCCCCCACCCCCTGACAGGCCCCAGTGTGTGATGTTCTCCTCCCTGTGTCCATGTGTTCTCATTGTTCAGCTCCCACTTACGAATAAGAACATGCAGTGTTTGGTTTTTTGTTCCTGTGTTAGTTTGCTGAGAATGATGGTTTCCAGCTTCATCCATGTCCCTTCAAACATGAAGGGTGACATGAGCTCACCCTTTTTTATGGCTGCATAGTATTCCATGGTGTATATGTGCCACATTTTCTTTATCCAGTCTATCATTGATGGGCATTTGAGTTGGTTCCAAGTCTTTGCTATTGTGAACAGTGCCACAATAAACATACGTGTGCATGTGTCTTTACAGTAGAATAATATATAATCATTTGGGTATATAGCCAGTACTGGGATTGCTGGGTCAAATGGTATTTCTTATTCTAGATCTTTGAGGAATTGCCACACTGTCTTCCACAATGAACTAATTTACACTCCCACCAACAGTATAAGCATTCCTATTTCTCTACATCCTCTCCAGTATCTGTTGTTTCCTGACTTTTTAATGATTGCCAACCTAACTGGTGTCAGATGGTATCTAATTGTGGTTTTGATTTGCATTTCTCTAATGACCAGTGATGATAAGCTTTTTTTCATATATTTGTTGGCTGCATTATGCCTCCTTTTGAGAAGTGTCTGTTCATATCCTTGCCCACTTTTGATGGGGTTGTTTTTTTCTTGCAAATTTGTTTAAGTTCCTTATAGATTCTGGATATTAGCCCTTTGTCTGATGGATAGATTGCAAAATTTTTCTCCCATTCTCTCCCATTCTGTAGGTTGCCTGTTCACTCTGATGATAGTGGTTTGTTTTTTGTTTGTTTGTTTGTTTGTTTGTTTTTGCTGTGCAGAGGCTCTTTAGTTTAATTAGGTCCCGTTTATCAATTTTGGCTTTTGTTGCCATTGCTTTTGCTGTTTTAGTCATGAAGTCTTTGCCCATGCATATGTCCTGAATGGTATTGCCTATGTTCTCTTTGAGGGTTGTTATGGTCTTAGGTTTTACATTTAAGTCTTTCATCCATCTTGAGTTAATTTTTGTATAAGGTGTAAGGTAGGGGTCCAGTTTCAGTTTTCTGCATATGGCTAGCCAGTTTCCCCTAACCATTTATTAAATAGGGAATCCTGTACCAATTGCTTGTTTTTGTCAGGTTTGTCAAAGATCAGATGGTTATAGATGTGTGGTGTTATTTCTGAGGCCTCTGTTCTGTTCCATTGCTCTATATATCTGTTTTGGTAACAGTACCATGCTGTTTTGGTTACTGTATCCTTGTAATATAGTTTGAAGTTAGGTAGTGTGATGCCTCCAGCTTTGTTCTTTTTGCTTAGGATTGTCTTGGCTATATGGGCACTTTTTTGGTTCCATATGAAATGTAAAGTCTTTTTTTCTAATTCTGTGAAGAAAGTCCATGGGAGCTTGATGGGGATAGCATTGAATGTATATATATATATTTTTTTTTTTTTTTGAGACAGAGTCTCGCTCTGTCGCCCAGGCTGGAGTGCAGTGGCGCGATCTTGGCTCACTGCAAGCTCCGCCTCCCGGGTTCACGCCATTCTCCTGCCTCAGCCTCCCGAGTAGCTGGGACTACAGGCGCCCACAACCGCGCCCGGCTAATTTTTTTGTATTTTTAGTAGAGACGGGGTTTCACCGTGGTCTCGATCTCCTGACCTTGTGATCCGCCCGCCTCAGCCTCCCAAAGTGCTGGGATTACAGGCGTGAGTCACCGCGCCCGGCATGAATGTATAAATTACTTTGGGCAGTGTGGTCATTTTCATGATATTTGTTCTTCCTATCCATGAGCATGGAATGTTTTTCTATTTGTTTGTGTCCTCTCTTATTTCCTTGAGCAGTGTTTTGTAGTTCTCCTTGTAGAGGTCCTTCACATCTCTTGTAAGTTGTATTCCTAGGTATTTTATTCTGTTTGTCGCAGTTGTGAATGTGAGTTCACTCATGATTTGGCTCTCTGTTTGTCTACTATTGGTGTATAGGAATGCTTGTGATTTTCGCACATTGATTTTGTATCCTGAAACTTTGCTGAAGTTGCTTATCGGCTTAAGGAGATTTGGGCTGAGACGATGGGGTTTTCTAAACATACAATCATGTCATCTGCAAACAGAGACAATTTGACTTCCTCTCTTCCTATTTGAATACGCTTTATCTTTTTATCTTGCTTGATTGCCCTGGTCAGAACTTCCGATACTATGTTTAATAGGAGTGCTGAGAGAGGGCATCCTTGTCTTGTGCTGGTTTTCAAAGGGAATGCTTCCAGCTTTTGCTCATTCAGTATGATATTGGCTGTGGGTTTGTCATAAATAGCTCTTATTATTTTGAGATATGTTCCATGAATACCTAGTTTATTAAGAGTTTTTAGCATGAAGTGCTGTTGAATTTTATCAAAGGTCTTTTCTGCATCTATTGTGATAATCATATGGTTTTTGTCATTGGTTCTGTTTATGTGATGTATTACCTGTACTGATTTGTGTATGTTAAATTAGCCTTGCATCATAGAGATGAAACCGACTTGATCATGGTGGATAAGCTTTTTGATTTGCTAGGGATTCGGTTTGGCCAGTATTTTATTGAGGATTTTTGCATCAGTGTTCATCAGGGATATTGGCCTGAAATTTCTTTTTTTGTTGTGTCTCTGCCAGGTTTTGGTATCAGGAGGATGCTGGCCTCATAAAATGAGTTAGAGAGGATTCCCTCTTTTTCTGTTGTTTGGAATAGTTTCAGAAGGAATGGTCCCAGTTCTTCTTTGTATCCCTGGTAGAATTCAGCTGTGAATCCTTCTGGTAGAGACCTACAAAGAGACTTAGACTCCCACACAATAACAGTGGGAGACTTCAACACCCCACTGTCAATATTAGACAGATCAAAGAGACAGAAAATTACAAGGATATTCAGGACTTGAACTCAGCTCTGGACTAAGTGGCCCTAATAGACATGTACAGAACTCTCCACCACAAATCAACAGAATATACATTCTTCTCAGCACCACATCGCACTTATTCTAAAAATAAGCACATAATTGGAAGTAAAATACTTCTCAGCAAATGCAAAATAACCTAAATCATTAGAAACAGTCTCTCAGGCCACAGTGCAATCAAATTAGAACTCAGAATTAAGAAACTCACTCAAAAGCGCACAACTACATGGAAACTAAACAACCTGCTCCTGAATGACTACTGGGTAAATAATGAAATTAAGGCAGAAATAAATAAGTTCTTTGAAACCAATGAGAAAAAAGACACAACATACCAAATCTCTGGGACACAGCTAAAGCAGTGCTGAGAAGGAAATTTATACGACTAAATGCCCACATCAGAAAGCGGGGAAGATGTAAAATCAACACCCTAACATCACCATTAAAAGAACTAGAGAAGCAAGGGCAAACAAATTCAAAAGCTAGCAGAAAAAAAGAAATAACTAACATCAGGGCACAACTGAAGGAGATATTCGAGACATGAAAAACTCTAAAAAATTAATGAATCTAGGAGCTGTGTTTTTTTAAAAAAGATTAACAAAATAGATAGACCGCCGGCCAGATTAATAAAGAAGAAAAGAAAGAAGAATCAAATAGACATAATAAAAAATGATAAATGGGATCTCAGCACTGATCCCACAGAAATACAAACTACCATCAGAGAATACTATAAACAATACACTCTCCCAGTTGCATCACTGAATAGACCAATAACAAGTTCCGAAATTGAGGCAGTAATTAATAGCCTACCAACTAAATATAGCTTTTTAAAAGGTGATAACCTTGGCTGCTGGCAAGTCTGTTTCCTCCTCCCCACCCACACCCCCCACCAGCATGTGGGCCTGATGCTTACAGGACTGGCAGCCATTTTGCAGCAGTGCTAACAAACATTAGAATAAGGACTACATGCCAAAGCTGGGATTGTGGGAAAGGAGTATGTGTCTGGGTTCCCTGATGATGGTTTTTTTTTTTTTTTTTTAATTAATTTATTATTATTATACTTTAAGTTGCAGGGTACATGTGCATAACGTGCAGGTTTGTTACATATGTATACTTGTGCCATGTTGGTGTGCTGCACCCATCAACTCGTCATTTACATCAGGTATAACTCCCAATGCAATCCCTCCCCCCTCCCCCCTCCCCATGATAGGCCCCGGTGTGTGATGTTCCCCTTCCTGAGTCCAAGTGATCTCATTGTTCAGTTCCCACCTATGAGTGAGAACATGCGGTGTTTGGTTTTCTGTTCTTGTGATAGTTTGCTAAGAATGATGGTTTCCAGCTGCATCCATGTCCCTACAAAGGACACAAACTCATCCTTTTTGATGGCTGCATAGTATTCCATGGTGTATATGTGCCACATTTTCTTAATCCAATCTGTCACTGATGGACATTTGGGTTGATTCCAAGTCTTTGCTATTGTGAATAATGCTGCAATAAACATACGAGTGCATGTGTCTTTATAGCAGCATAATTTATAATCCTTTGGGTATATACCCAGTAATGGGATGGCTGGGTCATATGGTACATCTAGTTCTAGATCTTTGAGGAATCGCCATACTGTTTTCCATAATGGTTGAACTAGTTTACAATCCCACCAACAGTGTAAAAGCGTTCCTATTTCTCCACATCCTCTCCAGCACCTGTTGTTTCCTGACTTTTTGATGATCGCCATTCTAACTGGTGTGAGATGGTATCTCATTGTGGTTTTGATTTGCATTTCTCTGATGGCCAGTGATGATGAGCATTTTTTCATGTGTCTGTTGGCTGTATGAATGTCTTCTTTTGAGAAATGTCTGTTCATATCCTTTGCCCACTTTTTGATGGGGTTGTTTGTTTTTTTCTTGTAAATTTGTTTGAGTTCTTTGTAGGTTCTGGATATTAGCCCTTTGTCAGATGAGTAGATTGCAAACATTTTCTCCCATTCTGTAGATGATGTTTTTTGAGAGAGAGTTTGCTTTTCAAACTTCATATTGTTCTCTATATTGTTATATGGCTATAAGGTAAATAATTTTCTTGTTGAAAAATAGTTCCTTGGGTTTTATATCATTTATATCTAATCAGTGTAATCAATCTTAACTGTTGCAACAGCGAATGAGCTATTTTTATTACACAATCTAATATAAAATACATAATCAGCAGCAGCAGGAAAATAATGATAAAGATAATGAAGGTTCAACTTAGGATAACCAAAATTGCCACAGGGACCTCCATACCTCTCAGACATTGAAGGAAACTTAGAATTGCTCTATTGCCTCATAATTTTTGGTTCTTTAGATTTTATTTTTAATTAAAAACATTTAGGTATTCTGATGAGAATTTATATTCCATAGTATAAAATATTCTGACATTTCTTCTTTACCCTTCTCTTCTGCTTACTCACTACCCTTTGGATTCTCCTCTGGAGCTTCAGATTCTCTTTCAATTAATCAGAGTGACTTTCTTCTTGCTTTATAAAATTATTTCAAGCCAATAAACAGGCCCTGAGAACTCAGATTCTGTAACAAGGAGTAAGCCTACTTTTCCAATACAAATGGCTCAGATAATTTCTGTGTAAATGAAATGCATCCCGTATAAACGTTTATGCATCAGCAATGAGCTATTGGAATGTTCTTACCCTGCTACTATTCTTTCACATAGAAGGGGTTAGAGTAAATAGTTAGTTATTTTGGGAGATTGTTCTACCATATGCTTTTTATTTTTTATTTATTTTTTTTTGAGACCGAGTCTCGCTCTGTCGCCCAGGCTGGAGTGCAGTGGCACTATCTCAGCTCACTGCAAGCTCCGCCTCCAGGGTTCACGCCATTCTCCTGCCTCAGCCTCCGAGTAGCTGGGACTACAGGCGCCCACCACCTCGCCCGGCTGATTTTTTGTATTTTTAGTAGAGACAGGGTTTCACCGTGTTAGCCAGGATGGTCTCGATCTCCTGAACTCGTGATCCGCCCGCCTCGGCCTCCCAAAGTGCTGGGATTACAGGCGTGAGCCACTGCGCCCGGGCCATATGCTTTTTAAAAATTCCCTGCATGTCATCATCATTTTTGTGAAAGCACAAAAGCAAAGAAAAAAAATATGTACATCACTGCCAAACCACAATGTCTTCTGAGGGAAGCAAAATGGCCATGCACTCTTAGGAAATATATGTATGCATCTCTTTTACTCATGAAAGCTCGAAATGATAATTACAATCCCAGTTTAATTAGATACAAGTAGATAAATAATTAATAGAAAAAAATTATTCTTTCCCAACTTGAATAGTCTGCTATAGTCATGTGGCATAATCACTCAGTCCCCACCTTCTTCATGTGATTCAAATTGTGAAAGCATATTTGACCATGGGTTTCACTAGATATTTCAATAGACCGAATGATGGTTACTCTTTTCCATGTCCGTCTATGCATTAAATCAATTAATCAATGAGAGTATATGTAATGTTTTTATCAGAGGGAAGTACTTATATCTGCAGATATATATATAGAATATGACTAAAATAAACTATGAACTAGATTATCAGATTTCTTTGCCTATACTCTGCACTGGATTTACAGTGTATTAGTTTATGAATTTCACAGACAAGTAAACATTTCAAAGGTTTTGGGGAGGAACATAATTTTAAAAGCTTTATTTTTGAAATCTAAGAATAAAAATCTGTTCTTTAAATTGAGTGTTATTTCAGGAAAATATGTATAATCCTTATTTTTCTCAATTTGCAGCAAATTGATAAAAAAAAAATCTTTGCAAACAAGCACTGGCCTTAGCTTAGCCCTGAGGCTTGGTATGCTAGATTCATAAACATACATATTCATCATGCATCCAGAATGTATATTTTGATTAATAATATTAATAGGGTTGCTTTCTCATAAAGTTTAATTTATGGTTCTGAAGTTTACCCGTAGCCCATAATTTGTTTCTACCACTTACTCAATGCTTGGACTTGTCCCTCCTGGTAGTCATAGGCAATTTCAGGTTTCTCTTTATCATTCCATACAAAGTTACGTTTTTCCAAGGAGGAAGTGGTATGTATTGGTATTATTTACTCACCAAAGATATGAATAATATTTCCAACTTTAGTTTCAGATAGTGCTTACAGTCAAGATTTCCAAATTATATATTAAAATGTAAGAAAGGCAAAAGAAATGATAGAACCCCAAATTCCTAAAATGCATTTATAGTGTTATAAAATGCCTTTATAAAGAGAATCTTGCTAGCACACTTAGGAATGAGACATATCTGCTTTACTTTCTGGTTCTGTTATTTTATGTACAATTTTGAGTTTTCTAGTGATCACATTTTAAGGAAAAAAAAAAAAAAAGAGAGAGAGAAGTAGTACATAATAGTGCTTGATAAAGTTGCTTTGCCTTGTCGTGTTTTGAATATCCCCACCATTCCTTCTGGAGGATGCGTGGCTTGCCCAGCTATGTATAAAAGCTGTTTAGGAAAACTAATTAAGCTTTTCATGTGTTGAAAAACAGCACCTAAATCCCATAAGATAAAATTGCAGTGGTTATCAACCTTCATGGATAAACTAATCTGGAGCTAGGAGCAAGGAAGGGTATTTGGCAGCACTTGGCAATTTTTGTGGAAATAATAATAAAAAAAAAAAGTTTTCATCTAAATTCTAAACATGCAGCTCCTATGGTCACAAAAGTAATCTGAAACTCTTCTAAAACTCCCTGAGCCGTTTAGAAATAAAAGATGATAGACAGAATAATGAACCTCCACTCTAAAGATGCTCATGTCTTAATCTGAAAAACTGTGAATGTTACCATATACGGCAAAAAAGACTTTGCAGGTGTGATTGAAATAAGGCTGTTGAAATATGAAGATTGTCCTGGACTATCTGGGCGGGCTCAATGTAATCACAAGGTCCTCATAAGCAGAAGACAGAAGTGTCAGAGCCAGAGAGATGTGACATGGGAAGCAGAGGTTGGAGTGATGTGCTGTGAAGATAGAGGAGGAGCCAAAAACCAAAGAATAAAGGCTGCCTCGGCAAGCTGGGAAAATAAAAAAGAAATGAATTCTCCTCTCAAGCCTCCAAAAGAAACACTGTTTTACTGGCACGTGGGTTTAGCCTGTAAGATCATTTTGGACTTCTGACCTCCAGAACCAAAAGATAGTATGTGTGTGTCGTTTTAAGCTACTAAGTTTGTGGTAATTTGTTACAGCAACAATAGGAAACTAATGTTAGTGATATAATAAAGTAAATCATTGCATGAAAGGGCTACTATTTTCCAAAGAAAGAAAAGTCATTTCATTTTAAAATCATTAGCACCTGTAATAGAATTCTCAGTTGAACAAATGATTATGACCAAACCTTCTTTAATCCAAATCATTTTAACTGTCTTTGAAACATTTATTCATATTTGCTGTGTATCTTAATTTCAATGAATAAGTACATACAAGAATCCATTTAGGAATTCATCTAGGTAATATGAAAACCCCTTAGCATAATACCGGAATACACAATAAGTACTTAGTAAATGCTTGCGAATGTTGTCATTTTTATTATAACATTGTTAGCTTAAATTATGTCAGGTTTTATTTTCTCACAAGACCACATTTCTTATCAAGAACTCCTATTTAATTTTAAAAAGAAATAATTAGATATATCATAGGCTAAAAAATATATGTTTGCCTGCTAATTTTTGAAGTTTATATGCTGCTAAAGCAGAAAAACACAAAACCCAGATCACATGCAACTTAGTATAATGTTATAACTATTTAATAATTATTTTCTTTTGACATATTAGTTTTATCAAAAGATAGTCTGGAGTACATTTTCACAAGCATCTTTTGGTCATCCGTGGGCATGCGTATGATAAACTGAATTCTTTTTACCTATCTCCAGTGCCCCTCCCTGAAGGAGGCACTGCATGTCACCTCTTTGAAGTAGTTGCTCTGGCTAATGAAGTGTGAAACCAGTGAGGTGACTTCCCAGCAGAACCTTTTAGAACTAGCCCATGTGTCACTGTGATCCTTTTGCTCTTCTGCAGTGACTGGCAAGACCCAGGCAGTGGCTGCTCAGGCAGCCTGTGTCACTGAGTGGGGGCACCATGGAGCAAAAACCCCAGCTGATCCACATGAAATGTAGTGAGAGCAAGATGCAAACAAACCTTTGTTGTAATAAGTCTCTAAGACTTAGGTGGTGTTTGTTGTAAACTATTGAGATTTGAGGACTCTAGGATAGGCTTGCTCAGAAGTTCTCAAAGAGTGGTCTGAGAACCTCTTAGGTGTCTCCAAAACTTTTTTCGAAGCTCCATGAAATTTTCCCTTTACAAGTATAAATCTGTGTGAATTTGGATTTTCTTCTTGTTCATCAGCCAAAACAAAATGTTGCAGAAGATTGAAGGCAAAAGTAAAGGTAAGAGTCTAGTTGCCATCTATTAAGCCAGACATTAAAGATATTGCCCCCAAATTTTTTTCAATGCCATTCTTTTAAATATTTTTTGTTTTAGAAAATATGGTAATTGTCACTTAAACAGCTTATTTATGTTAACATAATGGATTTGTAACTGTTAATTTTAAGTAAACAAACACTTTAAAAATGTGTTTCAATTTCTAACATGATAAATATCATGATGAAACACACACAAGCAACAGCTTTTTGAGGTCATTAATAACGTTCCAGAGTGTAAAAGTGTTCCGAAACCAAAAAGTTTGAGTTTCTGACAAAGGCTATCCTAAGGGATATGGAAGAAGTCTGCTGAGCTGCCTTCTTTTCTTATTGCAGCTTTCCCTGAAGTATCAGAATAGACATTAAAAACCAAACTTGCTTGTTCTGTTACACATGAAGCAGAAAGTTTTCCTCTCTTGAGCTTGGGCTATGAAATTTTTGGTCTCGGGTTATCAATGAAGTAGCTTTACTTACACTGTCAAAAAGCCTTAATGCATTGGTTTCTCTTATTTGTTTTCCTTTTTTGGTCTTTATTCCTCGTTGATTTTCTTTTTTCTTATTTTCCTATTTTCATTTTACCTTAACACTACACTTTCTAACTTGAAAAAGAATTGGGGTAGATGGAATTCAAGGCTGAAATAAACCGTCTGTAACACTTCTGCTAAACATGGTAAGATTGCATTTAACTAGGAAGCTTTGCCTAAAAAATAAATATTAATAGATTACCTGTATTTGAGCCTTACTGATTTTGAACTAGAGAGTGGAAAATAAAAGTTGATTTAGAGTAAGTGTTATGAACTCATTCAATCAGATCCCCTTTCAAGGCTGAGGGAGTTATTCCCCCAGGAGTGGGGTTAGTTGTTGGAGGGTTGACAGCTGATCAGCTGATAGCTAACAGGTGTGTAGAAGCCTGACACCCTGACACCCTCACCTCAACTCAGCACAACTCTCAAGGTACCACTGACCTTGTGATGGTAACATAGTCTCTCTCTTCTTCCCAATCTGGCACCCTTCCTTTCTCCTATAGCTGTTGATCCTAACAGCCTGCCTGAATAAACTTTCTGAGAAGAGAATTATGGTGACACATATTAAGTGAAGTAACTACAGAGATACATAAGGGAGCATCAGCCATGTCTTAGAGCTACGGGAAGGCTTCCTAATGGAAATGAGTTCTAAAGCTGAAAGCTAAAGCATGCATCAGGCTTAGCCAGCCAAATTGTGGGTGGGAGGAGGAGAATTTCAAGAAAAAAACATAAACAAAGGCCCAGAGGAGAAAGAAAGATTCATTTGTGCTACCATTTCTTAAAATGTTTTGGTAACTACCTCAGAAAAAAATCACTAGAGTCACAAAATAACCAATATCATTATTTATATTCAAAATTTGATCCAAACCTTTCTTGCCTCTTGTGCTTATAACATGATTTTCTCCCTTGTCATTGCTTAGCTCTGTTCTCTCTCACTGTCCCTTTCTCCTCCTCCCAAATCTGCTATGTGTGCTAACAGAGAACTCAAATCATAAGACAAGAGTCTTTTGCGGGCAAAAGCGGGGTCTAGCTGGCCATTCTTCAGCTGGGAAACAGAGAGTCCTTCTGCTTCTCGACTCTTGCCTGGCTTTAAAAATGGATTCCTTCACTATTACTTTTATCTTTTGTTTGACAGGCTAGACATCTCCCCACTTTGTCTGTATCTCTGTATTGTTGTAATTGAAATCTAGATTGGCAAACTACAGGCAGCTGGTAAAGATAAATCAGGAGCTGCTATCTCTTAACTAGTTCTTTGTATCCTCCTACATTCACCCGTGGCCACCATTTCTACATTAGGTAATAGATATTTTTAAACCAACTGAAAGTATGTAATAAATAAGTATTAGTTTTGTAGCGGTACTTTTATCCATTTACTATTGGTGTCTTAGAATAAAGATGTACAACAACATTTTTGTAATATATATAGTAATAAT
The DNA here is from genome assembly GCF_024542745.1 of Macaca thibetana thibetana. NCBI lineage: Eukaryota > Metazoa > Chordata > Mammalia > Primates > Cercopithecidae > Macaca > Macaca thibetana. The sequence goes on from NC_065584.1 coordinate 61,333,834, forward strand.
ACTTTGGTATGAGTTGAGTGCTTTGATTCTCTCAGAATGTTCTTTCCCATGAACGGGCATAAAAGCAAAATCCCAGCACACATGGATTATTTGTAGCTCCAAACTGCACTTTGAATAACACATTTTCCACATCAAGGTATTTATATAAGTTTTAAACCTGCTATAATTCTAACTGAGCCATTTTTGATCTAAATGTAGCACTTATCCTAATAACTCATGTGTATATGGATACCCTAATTTCAAAATACATCCTCTTTTTTAACTGTCATTTAACTTCCCTCTTAAAATGTCCTCACTGGCTAATCAGTAGTAGGCTTTAAGCCAACCTCATTAGTTTCCAAATCATCACGTAGTAATTGATTACTCTTTTAATTTTATTTTTGAATACTTCCTCTGATGTAGACTGATTATTCTCAAATTGTCATGACGTGTATAATGTTACATTCTTGTTCTCTAAATTTTTGCATGATTTTAATGTGTTCATTGTAGAATGTATCAATATATAATGCTGAGGGGAAAATAAAGAGGAAAAGTGATACTTCATATCACTATTCTAATGATATAAAAAACAACACCAATTATTGCCATATATGGAGTGCTAACTATGCCTTAGGTATTAAAAGAAAAGTTGCACTGGGACAGATAAGCAAATAGAAGTTGATATTATTCTAATACTATTGTTAGCAATAGGAGGGAGAGCACAGATGACGCCAGGAAACTCAGCTCTGCTGAAATAAAGGGGAAGGAGAGTTTTTAAGAGCAGGAGTGGGGAATCATAGACCATCTGTGTTTATCTTGATCTGTGATGATCAAGACCATCATAGTTGGCGTGACCAAAAAAGAAAGTAAACTTTATCTTATCTTCATGACAGGGAAATAGTTTTACAACTACAAGATACACACTGAAGTAAGGCTACTACTTCCAACAGAAACTGGGAGATCTGAAGGCTATATTCCTTGGTGACTACATTTCAAAGGGGTTGGGTCTGGGTGGGGGTCTCTGAGAAACATAAGGGTTATATAACTGACAAGAGACATTTTTTTAAAAATTACATCACACAGGGGCAAATAAAGACATTAAAATTACAAGTTTTCTAAAGTAAATGCTCTAAGAAATGTTAAGTAAGGGGCCTAGAGTTAGGAAGAAGCCTGTCTATAGTTTAGTCAAGCTGAGGGCAATGTTAAAGTTGTTTCAGTCATAGGCAGTAGATTAAATAATTTTAACAATATAATAATAGCAATAGCTAACATTATTAAGAGATAATTGAATGCCAGGAATTACATTAAAGATGTTATATGTGTTTTTTCATCGAATCATATCAATACTATGCAATAAAGATCTCCCATTTAGAAATAATGAAACTATGGTTCAGGAGGACTAAAGGAATTTTCCAAGATCACTTGTCTTTTAAATGGCAGAGCTCAGAGTTTGTCACTGTTTGCTCTGATTCCAAAGATTGTGCCATATGCTTCTTGGTTATCAGCGACATTTCATCTGAGTCTATGTTGCTGTTAAAAAATTACATCATTTGCATAAAGACTTTTGATTTAGGGGAGTTGATGAGAAAAAATGTGGCTAATTAGAAAATAAATTTTCTTTGAGAAAAACATTAATGGGCCTTTATTACTAGAAAATTGTACCTGGATGCTAAAAGCAAATGTTATAAATACTATCTTCCCTCGGGAATGTTTGAGAAAGAGTTCTCATCAAACATTATTGCATGGTAGCAGGAAATATAAATAGGGATAAAATATATAAAATGAATTAGCATGTAAGAATAGGAAATTCATTTATTTCTGGTAAGGAAATGTAAAAATTCAATCTATGCATATTATACTTTACATATATTTTCTGGTGTTTTCTACTAGTATTGTCTGAGACTTCTTATCCAATCCTAGGTATTGGCATGTTTTCCTCTTACATAGGTAACATCACCCATATGCTAACATTTAATCCACAGATGTCAATACACACATGTTATGATTATATAATTGTTTTGTCTTCTAACTGACTAATCAGCAGTAGGCATTAATACAGTTTATGATATTTATATTTTCAATATATTTTAATATATCCCCTTTTCTCTCATTTAAAAAAGGTAAAATGCTTTTTAAAATATTACCTTTGTCGGTGGTGCAGTTATTATTATTACTGTTAACATGTTGGTCTTTCTTAACAAAGATACTTTATAAAATATCAACACATAGTACACTATGAATCTTCAGTACCAGGAATAAAATACAGAAAGTTATAGGCTACACAAAAGACACACTTTTAAGAAAAGTTTCTATATGGAAAACTACATGCCTGGATTTTTTTCTTATGCTTATAATATGAATCTCTCATTTGACCAAAAATTCATTATAAATAAAAATTGATGAATGGGACTTGCTTAAACGTTTATGCATTCAGAATTGTACTTAATTATTAAAGCATAAAATTTTTCAGTTTTGTTAATAAACTCTTTTAGTCATTCTCAATACTTAATTGAGCCAAAATCTGCTATTCTTTACAAGTAATTTTTTTCTAGGTGATATGGTTTGGCTGTGTCCCCACCCAAATCTCATCTTGAATTGTAACTCCCACAACTCCCATGTGTTGTGGGAGGAGCCCGGTGGGAGGTGATTGAATTACGGGGGCAGGTCTTTCTTGTGCTGTTCTCATGAGTGAATGAGTCTCACAAGATCTGATGGTTTTAACAACGAGAGTTTCCCTGCACAAGCTCTCTTTTTGCCTGCCATCCATGTAAAATGTGAGTTGCCCCTCTTTGCCTTCTGCCATGATTGTGAGGCCTCCCCAGGCATGTGGAACTGTAAGTCCCATTAAACCTCTTTCTTTTTAAAATGGTCAGTCTTAGGTATGTCTTTATCAGCAACATGAAAATGGATTAATACACTAGATTTCTGTTTTTCTACCTGTCTAAGCTTGGAGCCATTCTCAGATGCTTTACAGTCCTTAGACTCAAGTAAAATGACATTGAGCTAAGGCTAAATAAGGATTACATAACCAGGATAATATTGTCAATTTTTTTTTCCCTAAGAAGATAGACTGCCCCAAATACCAAAAGGTAAGCAGCATTTTAGTACCCTGAATATTCTGGGTACCTGGACTCCTTTGTATAGCCAGTTGGTTGTAGAACATATGTAATCATATTCTGCTTGTTCATCTTTCATTTCTACTTCTTTCCACTTGAAGAAAAACATGGTACTTTTTTTTCCTTTCACATACTTTTCCTCGTTTAGTAGTTTTAAACCACTGAAGTCTTGACACAAGCAGTTGAAACTTCACAAACTGAATTTAATTAATCCTTTTTTGCTGAAATAGAGTAGTGTTTAAACTTTGTTCATACCTTTTCAATTGGTCTTATCAAACCTATGGGGTTTTAAAAGCCTTGGGTAGCTGATAGCTTAACAGGAAAGAAAAAATAAAAGCTACCATCACATCTTTAGGAAATATAACCTCAATATAATCCCTTCCACAATCACTTCGGTCACCATTTAGTAAGTGAAGTCTATTTTTTGTCAAATAATGTAAGGTGCCATTTATTAATTAGTATCTATAATTTTTCTTCAGTGAAACAATATGTATGCAATATCTGAACAACTTGTGTTTAGAAAATATTTTTTTTCGCTCCTATTTTTAGAAATCTTCCAGCTACTGGTTAAAGAAAAAAGTCTGGTATGAATCCATAATAATCAGTTCTGGTTAGATTAGAATTTATATCTTCATAGGGCCTCATCAAATTTTGCCTGTAAACATGGTTGTGGTACAATTCTAAGCATTCCCTTCCAAATAGCTGAGGCCAGCATGTTTAACCACCAGTGATTTGTAAACCTGTCACCCATTTTCTTCTTTATAATCAATAAGTACATATCTACTCAAGAGTTTGCTTTGGATTTATCTGAATTGACCAAGCACTCATCTTGTTAGTCAACAAGTATTGAGAATAATTTTGAGCATATTTATGATCTTCAGACTAGCACATAAACTCTGACATAGGGAATTTTAACCACATCCTTATAGCTTTTACTTTTACCAATAAATATCCACATGCACACAATAAAGTTACAATAAGTAGCTAAAGAATTACATTAATGTAAGTGATATGAAATGAAATACCCCTAAGCTAACTGATCCAAAATAATATTGAAAAGTGTTTTTACTCATCAATACCTGATGCAGAGAGAGACCAAAACACTGAGACCTAGAAATTATTAGAAAAAAAATAAATTCAAGATGTGGTTAAAGTTTTTAAATTTTAGCTAATATTAACAACGAGAGTCAATAATCTGAGGAGCTATGTAATAACTATCACAGTTACTTTTTTTAATTTTAAATGCTTACCCAACAAATAGTGTTTTCAGTCTCCAAATAATATACAACCACATGAATACCATTGAATTTAGTCCCTTTCTATGATAGAACAGTTATGGAAGATCTGGCTACCCATTTCTGATCAACCTCAGAAGTACCAAGTATTCTAAGCAGTGGTACTCAGAACTGGCTACTTCAGAATTATCAGAATTGCCTGTGAATGCCCAGATGTCTGTATGCATACACACATACACACACACACACACACACACACACACACACACACATTCCAGAGGGCCATTCTCAGTGATTCTGATCAGTACAGGTAGGGTGATGGAAAACTAAATATTTTTTATAAGGTCTCCAGATATGTTAGATATACATCCAAATCTAGAAATTACTAATCTGGAGCACATCGTATTTCTCAGACAATTTTGTATATTTTTATATTATATTACTCAGTGCAGAATTTACAATTTCAGTTCCAAAAGTAAGAAACAGAAGACATGGTATTTAGATATGTAATCACAGATGTTAGAATTAAAGTCTAGATGTGTTATGTTCAGAATAGTCTCATGTAATTAATTACCATTGATTAAGCACTTTTCATGTAGACACCTATATATTACTTAAATGCAATTATTCACAACAAGAAGAAATAGGCCCCATTTACCATAATTTCATACAGACACATAAAAAAATGATGCTACAAAATGATATACCACTTGGTGCTGGACCTACATATAGCAACCAGGACACATTCCAAAATAAATAGATATTTAAAAACAGAAAGAGAATGAGATTTATAGGATAAAGCCATTTATACTTATATTAAACAGAAACATGGAATAGCGATATATATTTTCAGTTCTGTACTTAAATGTACATATATTTGATAGATATTGACTAAATCCATATGAGTAGAAAAGGCATGAACAAAGGGATAGGAAACAAAGTAAAAATAAGAATTAAAAATGAATGTAAAAGGGTACTTATACAAATCAATATAATAGCATTTCATGAAATAGAGTAGAATAATTTAATTCTGTGAACCTGAGTTTAAAATGTTAGAAAACAGTATCCATGATATGAAAATGTGAAGGCTTTATTTCTCATACCATAAGACTTGTAGACACTGGGTCTACTGGTTTTATTGCTTTAGTGCAATAAGTACCATAGCATACACTATGTGAATTTAAAAAAGAATGGAATGTAACTTTTAAGCTGTCATCAAGAGTTCCAGTCAGAGTAGGAACCATCTTTATTTAGAAAATATCTTGATAGGCCACATTAAGTGAGAACTGTGTATCTCAACAACCTGATATGGAAACAGACAGTGAATCTAAAGATAGCTAATTGACTCTACCTAACAGCAAGAAATGTATAATTCTCCTAAGAGAATAAGAACCAAGGTTGGAAGTCTGAGATAGGAGCAGAGAAGTGAGAGAGGGAGAGTGGAACATGGCCAGATACAAAGGAATCTGCAGGGCTCCTGTGGTAAATGTGGTCAGGGAGAAATTGTCAGTGGTGGGGTACCCAAAAAACAATAAGGAACTTTAATATTTTAAGTTTGAGATGCTTCACTATAAACTCTACCTCAGGAAAATTCTGTGGCAAATGAAACCTAATGGTGGTATTTCTAAAATAAAGAAATTTGGCTGACTTTTAGCACAGGGCAGAAAAGTTCTGCAAATGGAACTAATTCCAAAAGAGAAGGGCTAGGGAAAAAGGTAGTTAGGAGAAATATTAATATGTCCCCTGTCCTTCACTTCCTCACACATGCCTAATCCCCCACATCCAACAATCCCTGGAGAGATTCCAGGACTGTTCATGTGAAAATTACAGGAAGGGACAAAACTTTCTAAATCCATAATAATGTAAAATTTATAAAACTTTTAAATATATATTATCACATGTGATCCTTATGCAGTTACAGATTGGAATATTAAAATTCAGATGGGATAAATCGCCATGCAATTTATGGCATAACTCGGAAGGTAGAAATGACATCTAAACTATGTAACTAAAACAAGTTTTCTAGCTTTCAGACCAGTGTGCTTTTAGCTAATTTTCTCCAAATATTATTGGTGAAGAAATGTATACCAACTTCAAAATATAAGTTGAGATATCCCATTTTAAATGCAAGCATGCAAACTAGCTCTTTAAAATATTATTTTGGATACAAGCTAGATTTTTTTCTCTCATTTGTGAACATGTTTTATGCGTTTTTTGTTCCTTCTTATTTCAGTAATAATATTCTTAAGTAGAGTCCAAAACAGCCCTGCTTCTAAAATAGGCTCTGCTAAAGTCACAACACAGCACAGACCCAATAAGCATTGACTTTCTATGACACTAATATAAAAATACTCCTAAGAAGCCAAGTTGAATAAATACATGGAACGACAAGGACTATATCTGTGTGTTAAATCTATATTCAGTGGCAAAATTAGTGAAAACGCCTGGCAAGTGTTTGTCAAAGCCATAAAACAGACTTATCACATTAATTAAATCTAAGTTTGGCTATATCACAGGCCAGTTTGATCAAAATAGTTGCTTAGTTCTCTAATAGATACAATCTTAGTGGTAGTTAGTCATGTCAAATGCTAACGTACCTAATATACCTCAATACCTTATTACCTACGTCCATCAAGAGCCTGAAATTTAAATTCTGAAAGACATCGTATTCTTCAACAAAATATACAGACTTTTTGTTAGGAGACAGCATGAGAACTGGATGACATCTAGTGGCAGCTTTTGAAACAACAGCTGTGAGTCCCAATGAGTCAATTACTGCCTTGTTTTAAATGCAATTCTCTATAGGTGAGTTTGGGCTGCTTATTTACAACTCCTCCTCTTTTTTAAAAAATAACTATTACTTCAATTATAGATTTATGATATATGAGAGTCAAATTCTGTTTTTCTACAACTTTGGCCATATGGAAGGTCAGTTCCATATCTCAATATGTGTAGTTTGTTGTTTTTCCAAACACTTTCCTTTTGATCACTGTCTTTAAATACATCCCTTCTTTATACACAGCACAGAAAAATCGTATTTCTCATCTAGTAAAATCAGTTTTTTTAACATTCAAATGTGTTGAAAATTATTTTAAAGGTACAATATTAAAACAAATCTTTTGTTTCACTTTAGTACAAGCCATTGTATTTAAACAAAAAAGAATCTCACCTTTATTATTTTAGCTCTCATTAAGTCAGTCAACACATTTGTGAACAAAGTGAGATGCATGAAGAAAGACTTACTAAGTGATAAACATAAAAAATAAGAAATATAAACAACAGCTGATGTTTATTGTGATCATGTCATTTATCAGGCAAGTGTGATAGGTGATTTACCTATATAATTTCATTTAATCCACACAGAATCTCTGTACTGTCCATATCTGCATCTCCTGATGAGAAAACTGAGGCTTAGAAAGTTAGGCACTTGTCTAGGGTTAGATGGCTCAGAAAAGGTAAAGAATTGTCTGACTCTAAAGCCTAATTTGTGACTACTATGTTACAGTGAACATGTAGTTTCAAATCCAATTTAACTCACTCATTATTTCCTTAATGTAGTCAACAATATTTATCAAGTGCTTAGTATGTGACAATAACCCTTCTATACGCACAGATATCCTTTCATATGCTCATGTGATTTAAGTACCTTGCGACCAGTGACAAAATGACATATATTTTTTCAGAGTGACCTTGACACTATTTATTAAAAACCCTAATAAGTACTCCAAAAGTACTCCTACAATTCTAAAAATACTCGCTTTCACTTACCTGGTTCTTCTATGCAATATCTTCACAAGTGTCCATCATGCATTTGGTGTTTTGGCACTGCATATTTTTTTTTTCCATGGAGCTCTGTTCAAAGTAGGTTTTCTACAAGGAAAAGTTAATGATAATTCAAGTCAATGCATATGTATGTGTTTGAGCTGATGAAGATTAAAAGACAATCAGCAATCATAGAAGACAGACTTTTTAAACAAACTGATAACATCTTTATCATTCTTTGACAGTATATCTCATTACTTATTAGAAAAGGGGGTTTACAAGATTAATACATGCAAGAAAAAGACATATTGAAACTACTTTTTATGGGCACTTATTTCAACAACTAATTAGGTCTTGAATGAAAGTTATTTCTTTTAACTTTCTAAATATGTTTCCTTACTGGGGTTAAGAATTCCAGTTAACAACTCTATTTATAGCTGATAGAAAGTGTTCAAAGGGCTGTATCAGCTTGCCCCACACTCTATGTTATTCTGTGGGATAAATCACCATGAGTAAAGTCGTGCAATCTTAAAATGATCTATCACAACTGAAAATCAATATATCAAGCACATAAAATAGTCTAGGATAATTCACTTGCCAAGCAATAAATTACACATGCATATCAATGCCACATGTAATGCAATGCCTCATAAAAAATAAGCTTAAAATTCTTAAAATATATGATTAATGAAACTAGCATAACCTGAAAAATATATATTACACTGCTTACACTAACCAATATATTATACTCAGAGTTTTATGCTTCTGAGAAATGGCATTTACATACACAGTATCAACAGTGAAGATAAATCGGGATTTCTTGCACTGAAGTCCAATTCTTTGGGTGGTGATTCATGTTTCACTTTTTTAAATGGTGATTTATACTAATGTATTTCTCATAAAATATTTAATACTGCCTACGATTGTTGCCAAAACTATGTTCTAACCACTTCTATCAGGATACCCACAGTAATGCTTCCCAATGCAATAGTAAATTTGTGAACGTGCATATTTTACAAAAAGGTGACAAAATTTCAAATATAGAAAATATTTGTGCTACAAATATTAACCTCCTCCTCGGCCTACCCATCTGCTGCAGATATCCACAATTCATTATGTATGGAATGCAGAGAATTCACTGGTTTAATGTTATCTGAGCTATGTTCCACTTGACAGTCTCAACTGATCACTGTATTCATGAATGTAACCAAAAACATCTTTTGGAAGAATTATTTTCATTAGAGAGTACAGACAACGTTGACCGTCACCTGAGGCCCATCCTCCTAGAAAACATATACAGTTAATAAATCCCCCAACTTGTTTGTGTTCCAGAGATCAGTTTTCTGCAAAGAATCAACCTTCCCAGATGAGTTAGATAAAAGTCAAGCATGCCCCCTTGTTTACCTACACCAAGGCCAGATACAGACTCTCCAAGTTCTCATTATCTGTCTCATAAACAAACTGCTTGTCCTCACTCACCACTATGGACAAATGCTTGCTAATTTGAATTGACCAAACGTTAGTCACGCTTCTCTGCTTCCCTGAAATCCCTAAACTTTTATCTGTCCTTGAGTTTAAGCAAGCACTGGAGTGCCGAACAACCTCCTTTTAATGGCCCCTTTGGGGAATTAGCTACTGCCAAAGAAGACATTTATTTCTTTTGCTCCACTGTCCTATCATGCCACTTACTCACCCCACTTCCAACATCTGGTTATTTCCAGCCTTATTTGTTTTTCCCTGTAAAAGAAGAGCCCCTTCTACCTGAACTTTGAAACACTTACAGATCTTTTGGAAAGAAGTGTTCTCCTCATGGCAATAGTCGCTTCCCACTATCGCAATAATCTTTTAGAAGAAAGTGTCTCCTTGCCTAAGTCTGAATTTTTTTTTATTTGATAGCATCAAAAATATTGAGAATAAACTATTGCGAGTTAGTGCTGAATATGTTTCTCTTTAAGCTCCGTTCCATGAGGACATTGCATTTTTAATAACAGTTCTATTGAGATATATTTCATATACTATAAAGTTCACCCTTTTAAAGTATACAATTCAAAGGTTTTTAGTATGTTCACAGCTTTATGCAACTATCACCACTAGGATATTGCATTTTGAACAATGAACCAGTACGGTAGTTAGTATTTTATTTGTCCTTAAAAATATTGAATGAAAAAATGTGTGTAAATACAATCTCTACATTTTCACTTTTCTTGACATTGAAATATATACCACAGACATATTTATGAATATAATATCAATGCTTCCTTTTTATTATTTTTGAACTTGCATTTAAGAAATAGTTTAATTTTATTAATTCACTGATATGGTTTGGCCATGTCCCCACCCAAATCTCATCTTGAATTGTAGTTCCCATAATCCCCACATGTCACAGGAGGGACCTGGTGGGAGGTAATTGAATCATGGAGGAAATTATCCCCATGCTGCTGTTCCTATGATAATGAGTGAGTTCTCACAAGATCTGATGATTTTATGAGGTGTTTTCCGCCTTTTGCTTGGCACTTCTCCTTCCTGCCATTATGTGAAAAAGGATGTGTTTGCTTCCCCTCCTGCCATGATTCTAAGTTTCCTGAGGCCCCTCCAGCCATGCAGAACCATGAGTCAATTAAACCTCTTCCCTTCATAAATTACTCAGTCTTGGGTAGTGCTTTATAGCTGCATAAGAATGGACTAATACATTCATCATTCTACAAATATTAATTAAAATATCTTACACTTCAGGTACTTTGCAAAACTATTCTATCTTATTTAAAGGAAAATATACTATGCTGTGACATTCTATAAGCAGGTCAACCTGATCTAGTGGAGGTATGGGTAGGGGTGGGAAACTGGTTAGATAAGGCTTACCCAAAAAATAATTTAATCAACCCAAGTTAACTTAGTAAGTCCCAGGGTAAATTGGTGAGTGATGTGGTAATATAAGTAATGGTCTGTTTTCTTGTATAGGAAATGGCAAATGTCCATGGGCTAGAATTTCATGGATGATAGGTCTGAGTCACAGACAGCTACTCCATACTCAGACTAAAGATAGGTGGGGTCCTATCAGGCAGGCCTGCAGCATGTCATGTATTTGGGGATACATCTCAAGAACAAAGGGAAACCATGGATCAGTTTCATTCAGGGCTGAGACAAGATGAGATTTGCATTTTAAACAAATCACTCTGGTTTTAGTGCTGAGAAGAGATCGGAGGGGGGCAAAAATGGTGACAAGAAGTATACACATGGCTAAAATTTCAGTCTGGTGATCTGGATCACAAATAGTTTTTATCCTAACTGTATAGTGTTCTGGTTATTTAAGAATCTCATCAGTGGTATGCAGTATCACAATATGACATTCCCAGATTTTGGTTTTGGCAATCCAAATTTGAAAGGCACTATATTCGCCTGTTGGAAGAAAAGCCTTTCCCAGAGCTCCTGTGGGTTGGCAGAATTTGGCAAGTTCTGTGGCAGACCATCTGTGCAAAAATTCTCCGATTTCTCTAGCACATTTTGCTCTGTAGCTCTGTTCAGAATAGCCTCAAAATGTTTTCTTTATTTCATTCAGTTTCAAGCAGAAGAAAAATATTTAAGAGCTTCTTTAAATGGCTTATGCTCAGTTAATTTTTATTTTTGCTCTTTTGTGCTTATCAGTTTGATACCTGAAATTGGTGGTACTACTTATCGATATCTGTCAAGCATATAATTTTAAAACTTCAACTTCTTCCCAGGTTTCTCTCATAAACAATTAAATACATAATTATATGTTAGGCCTTCTCTATTTCTTTCTTGCCCTTTCTATAGGCCTCTTTCTGTTTGAAATACAGCAAGCCAGGTATATTTTATATTTACTCAGCATAAATACTTATCTGAATTTTTACAATGCATCATCATAGACAGATATTCAACATAGTTTCCTAAAAATAATGTAGTGAAGATATTGTGAATAAGAAGGTAGAGCTGCAAAGCTATGTTTCTCAGTGTAAAGAAATAACAGATAAGAATTTCTAAATGGATGCCAAGTTCAAGATTTTTTTTACGAAAGAAGTATTTGTTATTCAGCTCAAGATTTTCCAAAGTAAAAGTAAAAACTATGTTTTGTATGTTCTTTTCAAATTTGGAATTCATAATTTAGGACTTAAATTATAAATACAATTCAGTTTTCAAATTTAGAATATAACTATATTTCTAGTTGTTTCAAGAATAAATTATATTTATAAATATCTAAAAATGTTCATAAAGTAAGTTTAATTGCTACCATGTAAATACTGTCTCAAAATTTCAATGAAAGAAAACAAAGATGGCAGATTGGATCTTAAAGAAAATCAGTTTAATGGTTAAGCCTTTTGGTTGATACATTGCAAACAGAAGAGTAGAAAAAAAGGAGAGGATAGAACCTTCCAGAAAGTTGTGGTTGTGTGAGGAAAAGACATACACTGTCATAGCTATAACTAGGAAGGGAAGGAGAGAGCAAATTTAGAAACAAGGGTTTGGAAGGAAAAGATAAGGCGAGAACAACAACAACAAAAATGGCTGCAGCAGCTATGGTATAAAGAAATTTTGGTGGAATTTTGTCATTTAAAGAATTTTTTTTACAAAGTCCTGCACTGTGTTCTTGTTCGAATTTATTTATGTCTGTTCTTTTGAGAGAAAGAGAAAGAGTGTGTGTTGGGGACAAGGGGAAGGTATTACATAAAGTCTTAAGACTGACTCTTAGGAAAGCCAAGTTGTTCTTGGGCTACATTTCTATTACAGAAGGCTAAATTTAAGAAATGTGAAAATTAGCAGAGGTAAGTTTTTTAAAAATACACCCTTAAGGTTTGAATTGCGAAGAAATAAATAAGTCGTTATCAAGATAAACCTAGGGAGTGGTTTGAGTCAAAGCCTGTGCACTCAAGCAGACCACAGTTAGAAACCTTGCTCTCCCAATTAGGGTGCAGTGATCTTGATCAACGATCAAATGATGAGTTTTGGCATCTACAAAATGGGAATGATAAAATAATAAAACCAGATTCATAAGGACTAAACTGAATAATAGGTATAAAATTCCCACTACAGTAGTTAGAAGATAGTAATTTCTCAATAAATAGTGGTTCTTATTATTTTCATTAACTTTCCAAAAAAGAATCAAAATGTTAATGAAACATATGCTGTTTTGGGGACATTATATCATCTGGTAACATAATTTTGTCAAAAGTAACAAAGTTTATGTACTCAAGTATTTATGCCAAGAAATAGGTATCAGTCAATGCATTCGTACAGTTTTAAGAGCCAAGACACTTCATATTATAAAAATAGATATATTTCTATAGGACTATGTAAAATATATATTTTTAGATGTGAGTTTATATATAGGTCAAGGTCCATACACAAAGACATACACACAGACACACATACATACACAGAGTTTAATAAATAGGCATATGCTATTTAAAAACAGCCATGATACATAAATCACCACTCAATCCCCCTAATCCACCCCACACGTTTATTCCTTCACTTTGAATAATATTGTCTACTTCTTTACAATGAGATATAACTATCTTTAAATCTTTCCATGTTCTTCACAACTCATTTCTGATCAGAACCCTTCCTTCGTTTCAGTTTAGGGGCAAATTTTGCAAAGTCAGTCCTTTATTTTATAGTAGTTCTCTCCTTATTCTTAATTCCCCATTCTGCCACTTGCAGGGAAATTTGCTCAATTTACTTTCTCACTCTTCACATATTTCATCTCATGAGTGGTGGGAGGACAATTAGTTTTGCATTTCTTTCCTGAAGTAATTTAAATTAAAAACATTTTCTAATTTGAAAAATATACTCTTGATTCTCTTGTTCACATGAAAACATCCTGTTGAACAAGTGCTACTTAATCTGTGAAGATTCTGTGATTCCATTTGAAGAAGTTAGAAGCTATGTCCTCTGTGCTTCCAAAATATTGTGTGCATACTTTCACTATGATCTCTCTCTGCACACCAAATTCAGGTATTTTATTAATAGACTGTGTCCTGAAGCATTTCATATCATCTACCATCCTCCATCTACCTTATGTCTACCCTGGCCTCATGCTCCATCCCAAGTGTATGGGGTCTCAACCTCCCCTTCATTTGAGATTAGATGATATTTCCACAGAAATGATCTATTCTTCCTTGTGTAATTGTTCTTGGATGTCTGTGTGTGTTTTCTCCCATTCCACTGACCAGAATTCCTTGGCAATTCGAGCCCTATATTTTATCCTCGACCACATAGAAGAAAATTAGACAATTATGGCCATTAACAAAGTGTATTTTAATGCTGAGTATTTGTGTGGGTGCATTTTTTTTTTCTTTCCAAGATATGAGCTCTTTGAGGCCATTACAATTTTTAGCAAATTTAGACTCAGTTCCAAATCCTATTGCTTTTCTTGTCTTTGTATTCTCTCTTCTGAGATAATATCGTCTATGTTTATGGCTTTAATTATCTTCTATATACAGATGACTCACAAATTATATTTCTAACTCAGGCTTCCTTTGTAAACACTATACACACATATCTAACCAAGAAGTAAACCTCTTCTCTGGGATGTTTCTAGATATCACCTCTGAGATACATCTTAAACCTAACTTCACCAAAACTGAACTTATGAACATTCTCCATATATATCTAAATACTTTCTTATACCTATTTCTCTCTTAGTATCTACTATTTTAATTCATGGCATTGTGATTCTGCTAGCTTGGTAAACCAGACCCTTCAAGGTCATACTTTACCCCCATATGCACTGTGCAAAAATACATCCTGTACATCCTGTACAAAAATACACACCATGACCAAGTTCTATTGACTTTACTTCCTAAAGATATCTCAAATATGTTCTCTTGTCTACCTGCTACACAAGTATCTTAAAGAAATGACAATTTTCTTTCCTTGGGATTTCTTTCTAACTTTTGTGACCACATCCACTCTAGCCTCCTATTAATAACTTCTCCAGAATTATCTTGCTGCCAAGATTATCTTTTCAAAGCAAAAATCTAATTCATCTTTTTGCTTAAAACATTTCAATGACTGTTACTTTTATTTGAAAAAAATTAAATCATGGGTTGTACATCCATATTTATTCCTGTGCAGTTCACAATTGCCAAGATATGGAATCAGCCTAAGTGCTCATCTACAGATGGATAAATAAAGAAGATGCATCACATACACACACACACACACACACACACACACACACACAGTGGAATACTATTTATCTATAAAACAGAATGAGTCCTGTCATTTGCATAACATGCATAAGCTTGCAGAACATTATTTTAAGTGAAATTATTCAGGCACAGAAAGACAAACACTGCACTATCTCACCCATATGTGATACCTAAGAGTTGATTTAGTGGAAATAGAGAGTAGAATATTGGTTACCAGATACTGGGGAGGAGTGAGTGGTGGAGAAGGGGGTTACTGGTAGATCTTGGTCAATGAGTGGAAATTACAGTCAGACAGGAAGCATAAGTTTTGGTGTTCCATTACACAGTAGGGTGATTATGGCTAATAACAATGTAGTGTGTATTTCAGGCTAGCTAGAAGATTTTTGAATGTTGTCACCACAAATAAGTGATCAATATTTAAAGTGATAGATATGATAATTAACCCCATTTGACCATTATAATATGTATAATGCATTGAAATGGCACACTGTACCTCATAAATAAATATAATTATTATGCATCAATTACAAAAATTGAGTCAAAACTTCATTTTTGTCCTATAGTTTTAGAATGGTCTACCTCATTCCTCTCCAGGCACACTGGCCTTCTTTCTCTCATCTTACTTGCTCTGTGCCTAAAAGTCTTCACCTTTGCACATGATGTTCCCCTTGCCTGGAGCACTCCACCTTGTTCCTAACACAGCTGGTTTTACCTAGTCTATTATTAGTTATCCTTTGTAGTTTTGCTTTTGTATCATATGCTCTGAAAACATCCTGACGTCTTTGATGAGGTCAGATCCGTCTTTTATATTCTCTTATTGTCCTATGTATCTCTTCTCTGTAGCACTTTTTGCAATTGTCTAGTTACATTTTCTGTAATTTTTCCCCTTGTCATTATTTTTCCAAGCACAATTTCATACACATAGTAGGTGCTTAATACATGTTTTTCAATGGACGAATGAAGAGGGAATCAACATATCTAATTTGTATTTGTATTCCCAATGCTTTCTAGATTGCTGTGGATATGGTAGGTTCAAACACTACTTAGAAAGAGGGATAAAAATAAAAAGAAGCATTTCTCTCACAAAAATACTCACTCTTAAAAAGCTTAATTATGACATATTTGACTTGCTGAACTGAAAATTAATAAAACAGACATATTAAAAACAATTTTAACTTGTCCTAAAATAGTAGAATTTAAAATCTTAGAATAATAAGATTTTGTGTTTCCCACCCAGTACTTTTTTTAAATCTGAAAGTTAAAATCTAGATCAACTATCAACTCATTTATGAAATCTACTGATTCCTTTAGAGAGACCTGGATGCTATTTCCTCTGTGCTTCTGCTTATGTCATTAAATCACCTACATTCAACATCATAAAGCTATATTTAACAGTTGCAGAAAGACAGGATGAACCAAGAAGTACACTGATTAATCTTTATTAACCAAAAAACCAAAGAACAAAAGTAAGATGCCATCAGAAATCAAAGACTCTAAACAGTTTCAGCTACTCCACTGTGGATTCATTTATTCAATTGCTACACAAAAGATTTTATCCTCATCTGTTACATAAGATCTCTAATATTTCTGAGCTACCAATATTAAGCATTCTTCATTGTTTTATAAAAAAAGAGAACATAGGATCAGAAAAAAATAGAACGGTGTCTATTAATTTACTATTACATGGAGGTTTGCCACATGGGCAATTTTATGTATTATGATATTCTATATGATGAAGACATTTATTCAAAATTCTCAGCTGAGTAACTAATAAACTTTAACCATCCTGTACAAAAATACACACCTACATACTAATATACTCTGTTGTTAAAGAGATGGTACTAAATTAAGCTTTATTAATTAACTGCTAGGCATGACCTCAAGATCTTTTTTCAAGTTTATTGAAAAGTAATTTAATTCATTAAAAACTCATATATCTTATAGTCATGAATTGTGTTGATTTGGGTTAGTTAACTTAGTCTATTTTTGAAAATACATAGTAAGACATCAGTGGCATTTACTTTGCCTCACCTGGAAATTGACTTAAGGCACAACCTACTGGTTTTCAGTGAATCAGAAGTAATTGCTTGCTAAATGAGCTTTAGAGCAATGCTATGTCTTGATTAACCATTCTTTTTCATCTTTTGTAAAATTGCTCATTAATCAATATGCTCCTAAAGAATTTTGCATTCAATACAATGCAATCATACTTGTTTTAATACAATCATCTGAATTTTAATTCAGTAATTTACTTGAAGTAGTCTTAAATTATTTACAGTAAAGAACTATAAACATGTTTTCTAGAAAGTTCCTAAAGTTCTCTAGAAGAAAATGTGGTATTATCAGCATATTTCCTAATACAGGTATTACTTTGCAAACAGAATGTAGGTTTCAAAAATGCAGTGTGAAGAAAATACTCTTTGAGAGTTAAACTCTCAAGCATATCTTGTAGCTGTGATTTTGTTCAGGTCTATATAAAGAATTTATCAGATGGTTTTTGTCTTTAAAAAATTTACTTATCTCGGGCCCAGCGCGGTGGCTCAAGCCTGTAATCCCAGCACTTTGGGAGGCCTAGACGGGCGGATCACGAGGTCAGCAGATCGAGACCATCCTGGCTAACACGGTGAAACCCCGTCTCCACTAAAAAATACAAAAACTAGCTGGGCGAGGTGGCGGGCGCCTGCAGTCCCAGCTACTCGGGAGGCTGAGGCGGGAGAGTGGCGTAAATCCGGGAGGCGGAGCTTGCAGTGAGCTGAGATCCGGCCACTGCACTCCAGCCTGGGCGACAGAGCAAGACTCCGTCTCAAAAAAAAAAAAAAAAAAAAAAAAATTACTTATCTCTTGAGGGTAATTAAAACCCAGAGTTATGTTCTACTTTCTCAGAAAGAACAACATAACTATTGGTTGACTATAATGGATGTAAAGCAAAGGTATAAAAATAACCACCAAGACTATTAGCAAAATTCATAGCAAAAAATTCTTAATCAACATTATGAGTTGACTGGCAAATTTTACATGTAGTTTTATCAGGAATATTTGAAATTTTAATTCTTCTAATATGTGATGACATTCTATTCTGGAGTGGAATTATATTTACATATAGGTAAAACTTCTTAAAATTTCTGAAAATATGAGTTTTAAATAATTTTCAAGCATCTTTTGTTTTTTTATATTTACATTTATGTAAAATTAGGCGTGTGCTCAGAAAAAGAGCTCCCTAACCACAGAATTGAAACATTTGGGGAAGAAATGTAAGATGTAGCCAGTTTTCTATGTGCTGGTCATTATGCCAACAGTGATATGGCTAATAGTTGCTTTCACTCTCCTTTTCTGGTGTACTTTCTTTTAGGATTTTGCAAATTTTTCTTTACTCAGTCTTAGTCACTCTTCTGTTCATGCCAGAGAGTCAGAAATTTTCACCTTGTTTTCAAATCCCCAGAATATATTCTTAACATTTATAAAATTATTTTTGTTATAACCTCCTTTTGTCAAGTATTATAGTGTCAAATACAGTTGGCTGAGGTTTCATACATTACTGTTAGAGGTCCCATGTCACAAAAATTCACACCAAATATCCTAAAATACAGAAAAGACTCACATTTTAATTTAATAATTTTTCCCTTATGTAAGTTAAAAGGACTTAGTTTAGTGCAATCATCCAATGGTAAATTGCATTTTTTTATTTTTACAACAACTATTTTGTCTAATAAAATAAACATCTATATTTTAAGTATATATAATGCAGTATACTAATATTATAAAATAAAAGTTTGATTTAAATTATATGGTCTGACTTTTAAATTATTATCAGTCAAGTGACTTGCAAAAACACTCATTTGGAAATATATAAAATATACAATTAATTTACAAAGCAGTATTAAAGATATTTAAAAATCTATCCCTTGGAAACAATCTCATATACATAAACATACCCTAGTACTATAAATCACAGTGTTATCAAATTAGAATAATACAAGCAAGTTTCTTTTCCAGACTTTTTCTTTTTTTATTTAGGAGATTTGTATTTTTCCCTCTCTTTGGGGGTGTCTAGCTATAGCTTTTAGGTAAAAATAGAGTCCTGGTGACCATGGGTTTTTGGCATACAGCAATTACTCAATGAATGTTTTTTAACTTAATAACTGAACATACTAATGGATGAATAATCTTGCTTAAATGATTTTTACATAGTCTCCTTGCTTTTAGGCTTTCCTCACCTCCAAGCCATTATGTGAACACTGCTAAATCAATCACCCTTGTGAGATTTCATATGAAGTTTTCTCAGAAAAACTTTCTTAGTTCTATAAACCCATAATTTATGGATTCTGATATGACTTTCTGTGTTCTCAATAAAATGAACTCAGGTTTCATTCCATATGTATCTTTTGCCTTTCTCCTACAATAACCTTTGAGCCACACAAACTTATCTACTCACGACCTCTCAAACTTTTTCAGATTGTTTTCTTCTCTATCTCCATGCTTTTACACATAACCTTCCAAACCCTAATCATCGTTTAAAGAACTGTTGAGATTCTTAATCCTCAGTAAAAGTTCTGACAACTACAGCCAAGGCTGTATTCAGAAGTATTGATTAGAAATTGTTGCCTGTGTCTTGTGATTTGGAAGTCATCAGTAGAAGAACCCACATCTACACAAACCACCCAACCACCAAGCCCTCATCATAAAGGGTAGAGCTGGACTGTTACATATTCAGCTATCCCGCTCCAATAACAACATTGTTACCCAATTTATCAGAAGTCTTGCCTGCTCTGACTCCAAAATACATTCCTTCCATCCATGTCTCCACCTTTACTGCTGCTTCTTATGATTGTTTGCCACCATTTCTTGCATGGACAACTGCAACAAGTCTCCTTACTTCCACTCTGGTGCTCATATATTCCCCATTCCTCACTCCTACGCCCCCAACTCCACAAATCCATTCTCCACATGTCAGACCTATGATTTAAATAGATACAAATCTCTTAGGTTTAAATATAAACTCCCCAACCTCTAGAGCCATTTAGACTCCAAAGATTTCCCAACATATTTAGAATAAAAAATGAGACACCATGGATATAAATGTCTACATGAACTGTACCCTGACTATCCTCTAATCTCATTTTCCATCTTTCTCTTCTTGTTTCCTATGTTGTTAGATGAGCTGCTTACTGTTCATAGAATATGACAACTCAGATCCACCTTGAGGAATTTGCATTTTATTTTATTTGCCCTGTAAATTTAAATTTACATCCTCAGATCATCATGTGGCTGATTCACTTCTGTCTTTCAGATACCAGTTCTGATATTAGTTTCTCAAAGAATCCTTCCTCATGCAATATCCATTAACACAGTCACCACAGTCATTCTCTTACATTCTCTATTTTGGAGCATTTATTACTACTGAAATAATACTATGTTGTTCATTCATGTACTACTTTTTTTTTCCTACTTACCTTGACTAGAATGCGAGCTCAAAGAGAACCAAAACACTGTTGACATCTCCAGTATCCAGGATCTTGTTCATTTCTGCATCTCCAATATCTAGAACAGTGCCTGTCAGAAAACAGTGGGCAATCAAAAAATGCTTTTTGAGAAAATAAAGGAAAATAAAATAATAAATAAAAGAATTAAAATTACTCATGTGCAACCACTCTGGACACTCTTAAAGTTATGTTAATATTACAACCATCTATTTGAAACTCAGCTAAATACTGCCTTGTACTTGTTAAAATATTATTTTATTTTAAATTCCTTCATTCATTCGTCTGGTTAAAATTATTAAGTAGGCACTATGTACCCTAAAGGACACAACAGAAGACTCCACGAATTCATGACAAACATCCCGGAAATGAGATGGAGGAGACTCCAGCCCAGGTTGAGGTGGCGAGAGCAGCTAGGAAAGGATTCCCTGAGGACAAAATATTCAAATGGAGACCTTAAAGGATGATCAGGAAGCAACAAATCAGGAATCAGAGTGAGGGAGGTAGAAGACTATGTTCATTAAATTCTTTATCTTCCTAATTACCCAGGAATGTTCTTCAAACCAGAACTAGAATTTAAATAAAGTAAAAACATCACACAGGCAGTGAACAGTGGCTATTATATTTCGTCTTCTACCTCTTACAGGGCCAGAGTGCCGAGGGGTAATGCAGAGGGAGAGAACAGGAAAATAATATTTATTAATGCCTATTAAGTGCCAATTTAAGCCAACAGTTTTTACATGAATAACATTATTTTGCTGTCTCAACAGCCCTGTTGCAAAGGTTCCTAAATAATTGAACATCCTAAATTGTACGTATGGCTGAGGTTCTAAGTAGGTCTAATTTTGACTCCCTCAAATCCATGTTCTTTTCTAATATATTGTCTGACTAGGTCAGTGGCTCTCAATCCTGGCTGCATATTAGAATCAGGAAGCTGAGCCCCTCCGGACTAATAACGCCTAATGTCTGGGCATGGAACCCAGGCTTCAGTAGTAGTTAAAGTTCCTCAGGTGATTCTGACATGCAGCCAAGTTTGGGAATCACTGGTGAAAACAAGGACAGAGCCCCAGCCAGTTTAATTGATTTATTTTGGTTATCTCATCCATATTTCTGCTTTCAAGCAGGATATCACTTAAACCACAATAGGCAAAAAAGATACCTTTTGGCATGGCCTCTTTAAGGCATTAATCCTGAAAAGTCAACTGTGAAGGTTGAAACAGCATAACTAAATAATTAAGCTACTTTTTTCTCTCAACACACCAGGTTCAGTGTCTGTTTTAATAATTCCTAGCTCCACCAGCATATGCTATCAGATTTAATTCTCTGTGGTCTGGCACTACATATTTTTAGTAACCTTAGCTTTAGAAAGAACAGAAGGAAGTTAACACCATTTACATAACTACAGGAACATGATTTATTTAAGTTTGCAAAAAAAATCACAAGAGAATTCATGAAACTTAAAAATTCATTTTCTTTTAACTGCTACAACAAACATCAGTTGGCACTTAACAGAAATGCTGTTGTATATATTATTATTAGATAAGTCATTCACAGCTTAATATAAAAGGAATTAACACTGCTTGTAGCCATTATTCTCAAATGAGACAATATCTTCCCATTGCCCTAGGCTATAAAACATTTTTCTATCTCAAAGATAACATTGTGATCTTTGTCTTACACTTGTCATGAAATTCATCACTGTAAGCATTAGACTTTGTAAATAAATGCCTAATTTGAATGTCCTTTTAGATCCTTGAGGTAAAGCAATGAGTCATATCTTAGAAAAGTATTTTATACCAATCAATAGATATCTTGATCTTTGGTTCATCATATTAGTTCATATGACTAATAACTACTTAGCGAAAGATCACTGAAAATTAAAACCATATGATGTCATTATGTGACCCTCTAACCCAATGATTCCTCTTTCCGCTGTATTATACACATATTCATTAATCACAAACTTGATTCATTATTGGGACTAATTAGAATACAGATAGACTAGAGTTTACTTTTTTCTTCAAAAAAATTGGTTTCTTTGGAAGTCACTATTGCATATCAGATTGTGGAGTGAACAGTACAGACAGAGAAACAAGATAAAAAAATGTAATTGTAATTTTATTAAGCTAATGACATGGTTATTTTATTTTAGGAATAAAATAACACAGTAATGACAAAGAGTTGATTTAATCTCTTCATTAGGAAAGTCCTGATATTTACTGGAAATACCTTATTGGCTACTAGCTTAATTTATATGTAGCAAAATGTAACAAAAGTATATTTGTTTTAAAAAGGATTATCCCAATGTAGACTTTTTTCCAAATATTAACTATATTTTACCCTTCATAACTTAATCTGAATCTATGTTTTTAAAAATATTTATTTTATAAATAATTTAGCAGTATAAAACAAATATAATAATATCTTCAAGGTTAATCTCAAATCATATTTTTGAGATCATCAAAATTACACTGACTTTAGCCATTTTATATCACACTATCAGATGTTGGCAAAAGAAAATTCTCCTGACTTGTCCCTTAATATTTTAAGTTATCTGTGGTTAACCAAGATTTGTCCAAGAAGTGACAGGTCAAATTTTCTCATGATATGTTGAAAATGGGGAGCTGCTACATTTGATCTGTACACTGTGACACCAACTCAAACATGAGGTAGGGCCAAATTGATGCCTTCTGTCTCACCCTACAAAGAGAGTCAGCATGTGGTCTAGAGTTTATTTTATGCTGATGACAAACAGTCTACATTTACTTTTTGTAGTCAATTTCATAATATAATAGGATTAACTGTGCACATCCCTTGTTATTCAGCAATATTTGCTCATTCACTTCTATAACACCATTGTTATGTTGGTGTTTTCAAGCTTTTTTTTCTTATCTTTTCCTATTACATTTATTGGCATATAGCCAGTAATATTTGTTATATTTGCGTGTGTGCTCCTTACATGAAGTTTTCTCTGAATTATATTACCTACTTTAATATGGGCTTCCTTTTTAAGTAGTTTACTATTTTCAATTTCTTCTGAATTTAGAATATATTCTCAAATAATATGAAAGAGAATATATTTGAAATAAGAATTTCTTCTTGATTATACTGTTCTTTATGTTTGCATTTGTGACATAATAAGAAATATATATTTGGTCTGCCTCTCACCCCATTTCCTGGCACACAGTGTCTAAAATTCTTGAAATGCTCAAATGTAAAAAGTATATTTTTGTATCCTAATGAGATACCCAGTGGCGCTGAGCTATTGGATAGCTTTCAGATGAGAGCAGGTTGCCAAGGAAACCAACCTCGTGATTAGAGGGTAAGAACTTTCATTTTTGCTTATTTATTTTCTTTGAGACAGAGTTTCACTCTGCACCTTAGGCTGGAGTGCAATGGTGTGATCTCAACCCACTGCAACCTCCGCTTCCCAGGTTCAAGTGATTCTCCTGCCTCAGCCTCCCAAGTAGCTGGGATTACAGATGCCCACCACCACACCCAGCTAATTTTTGTATTTGTAGTAGAAACGGGGTTTTGCTAAGTTGGCCAGGCTGGTCTTGAACTCCTGACCTCAGGTGATCCACCGGCCTCAGCCTCCCAAAGTGCTGGGACTACAGGAGTGAGCCACCATGCCCAGCCGAGGGTAAGAACTTACAACCCTAATCCTGCACCTTCTCTGGAGGGGTCTGAAGGTTGACTAGGTTACCAGCAGTCAATGATTTTATTAATCATGCCTACATAAGGAAACCTCTTAGAAACCCAGAAGAGTAGCATTTGGAGAGCTTCCAGTTTACTGAACACCTGGAGGTGCTGGGACGATAGTAGACCAGTTAAGGACAGGGAAGCTCCCTGCCCATTTCCACATACCTTGCCCTATGTATATCTTTATCTGGTTATTGATCTGTACCCTTTATATTGTTTTTTATAATAAGCCAGTACATGCTTTTACCTGATTTCTGTGAGCCATTCTAGCAAATAATCAAACCCAAGAAGATGGTTTGATTTATAGCCAGTTGATCAGAAGCACAGGTTGCAACTTAGACTTGCAATTGGCATCTGAAGTAAAGATCATCTTTTGAGACTGAGTTATTAACCTGTAGGATCTGACACTGTCTCTAGGATATTATTAGGATTGAGTTAAACTGCTGAACACCTAGTTGGTATCCACTGAGAACTGGAGAATTGCTTGGCGTGGGAAAAAACCCACATATTTGGTGACCAGAAGTGAAGTGGTGGTGTGAGTGTTGACTGAGACTATAGAGAAAAATGGTTTTTCCTCATGCACACAAAGATGTTTCACCTTCTGCTGTAGAGAATCACAAAACATTGAAGCATCTGAGCAGAGAAATAATACAACCAGCTCTTTCTGGCAGCAATGCAGAAGGAACATTGGATTAGAGTAGGGTTCTAATGAAATGATACAGATGAAAGAACTAAACATAAAGCTGTGAGATGAAGAGAAGACGATGGAAATTATAGATATCCAGGAAATAGAATTTTCAAGATTTAATTATCAAGGGAGATGGGGATAGGATTCTTGGGGAAGTGAGAAGTCTATCATGCCACCCAAGTTTTTAGCTTGAGTGATTGACTGATATTTCCAAAACTTGAGATAGGAAATGAGAAAGGTGGATTAGGCTAGAGGGAAAGATGATGAGTTTTTCAACACAGTGAAAAAAAGATATTATTGTATGTCCAGGTGAGCTGCTTCCATGATTTGGCAACTTACGAAGCTAATTTAATGAAGGACATGGTTGATGGTGTCAAATGTTTCAAGAAAGCCAAATAAGATGAGACCTCAAAAGACATACACAGATTTCGCAGTTAAGTGGTCATCAGTAACTTTGTTGGAGTCTTTTTGGTGAGGCCAGAAGCGTTACCATGCTAGTTTAAGAAGGAATCAAAGATGCTAAAATTAATATAATTACAGGACACTTATATTTTGATATTGTGCTTTTAAAGGGAAGGAATCTAAAGCACATTCAAAAGCAGGGAGAAAGCTGATAGAGAGTTCTTTATGTTTATTTTTAATAGGAGAAAGTTGAACACATTTCAGTCTAGAAGAAGTAAATCAGGATGGTGGAAATATGAAAGATAAAGTAGAGTGATAAAAATTGTTTTGCTAAGACTCAGCAGATTTTGGAGGATCAAACATAGAAATTTTCGGTAACACCGTTATCTAAGAATGCAGGAAAGGATGTGAGGATAAATGCAGATAATAGTACTTGGAGGAGTAAAAGGAGTTTGTACTAGCTAGTCTTAAAATTCTTAAAGACTTTAGTCAATTATTTTGTCTTGGTTTTATTTTATGAAGCATTTTGTTTATACAACATGGTATCTAATTACACACATTAAAAAATTAATGTAACTAAAAATATTTATATTTGTACGAATGTGCTGTAATGTGTATTAGTTTTCCACAGTTAGCATTCGAGACAGTTACATTTCAAGTATATTCTTCAAACTATCTAATTTACATAGGACATTTAGTAACCGTTACATGGTCACTGGCTCAAGAAAAGATGCAAAGCTTATTGAATTAAAGGTCAATTTTACATTTGTTTATTTGTTTTTTACCATTAGTCTTTTTTGGAGTGACAAATTGTAAAATAAATGCTGATGTATACATGAAGATAGTTCCTACTTTAGCAGACTCATGACTGTGTGTGTGTGTGTGTGTGTGTGTGTGTGTGTGTATACAGCCATGAGTCACTTAATGACAGGGATTCAATCTGCAAAATGCATCATTAGGTGATTTCACCATTTTATGAATGTCATAGTGGGTACTCACACAAACCTAGAAGGACTAGGCTACCACAAACCGAGGATGTGTGGTATATAGCATATTGTTTGTAGGCTACAAACCTATATAGCATATTACTGTACTAAATACTGTAGGCAATTGTAGGAATAGGTGTATCTAAGCATATCCAAACATAGAAAAGGTACAATAAAAATAGGATATAAAATATTAAAAATGGTATACTTTTATAGGGCATTTACCATGAATAGAGTTTGCAAGACTAGACATTGCTCTGTCTGAGTCAGTGAGTAAGAGAGGTTAGTGAATGTAAAGGCGTGGGACATTACTGTACACCACATAGACTTTATAAATGCTATACACTTAGGCAATACTAAATTTACACAAATGTTTTTGGCTATAAAATATTAACCTTAGCTTACTGTAACTTTTTTACTTTATAAACTTTAAAAATTTTTCTCAACTATTTGACTCCTTTGTAATAACAGTTTAAAATCCAAACACATGTACAGCAGTATAAAATATTTTTTCTTTATATTTTTATTCTATAAGATTTTATCCATTGATTTATTTATTTACATTTTCAATGACTGGCAGTGGAGTAGGTTTGTTTACACCAGCATCGCCACAGACAGGTGAGTAATGTTTTGTACTATGACGTTATGACAGCTACAATGTCATAACATTATGATTTTCTAACTCTATTATCATCTTTTGGGATCACCTTCCTGTATGCAGTCCATTGTTGACTAAAATGTGTTTATGCAGGGCATGACTGTGTATGTGTGTGTATATACATACTATATAATATGTATTATTACAATGTTTATTTTATATACTACATAATATTACTAATGCTAACTATTAATATTGCTACTAATAATATATTATCAATAATATATAATATATAACATACTATATACTATATAATAACATAGTACATGTAATATATGATATAATGTAACTAAAAATATGTATGTTTGTACAAATGTGCTGTAATGTGTATTAGTTTTCCTAATATTTTCTAACTCCATTATTATGACAGATATCAAAACAGAACCATAATAAAACTCTCCACAGATTTAGCATGTAAAAGATATTAGGAATATGAGAGAATTATTTTGAGATTTTGTCCCTCTAAGAAAAAGCAAACTACTATCATCTTGCCTCCTCCTACCCCTCTCTATGTTTGAGTCAGCCAGGGCCAACTTATCCAGCAGGCACAAAAAGTACAATATCTAGACCCAGAATATTTTAGAGGCCTATAAAAATGTTTTAATATCTTTAAAAATCAAGAGAAAAAACTAAACTTTTAGATTAAAAAATGTTTTAATACATAATATCAATGAATTTGTCTTTATACCAATGCAGTTGTAAAATATAATTTCTAACATTTCCTTATGGAAGGAGGGGACCATGAAGCCAAAGTGGTTATACTTCATGAAAGTCATAATGTGGCCCTTAAGTCATGGGAGAGCAGTGTTTTAGTTTAGGTTCTTCTGAAAAAAAGTTATATGGTAATCTTATGAGGTCGTACAGACTATACCTCTCAGAAGGCACTTGAAGGACAGGTGACTATATGAAGATTATAATTTCTACTTGAGCAGACTCCTTTGGTTGGCTGTGTCATTTCTTCTTGACCCAGCTATGAGTTTATCTGTAACAATGATGGACAGTTTTGTGCCATATCACAGAGACACTAGCAAATATTTCATCTCAGGCAGATGCCATATTTCATACTTTTTCTCTTTCTGACTCAGCATTCTCAAGCACAGTACCTGCTTAGTGCAAGTATACTCATTGTTTAAAGGTACAGAAAGTTAGTTATAGTTGTTTAATAAATGTGCTTTTTGCTGCTGTTGTTTAGAGTGCTCTATAAATATCAATTAGATAAGGTTAGTAATAGTACCATTCAAATCTATATATGTACAGATATACAGTGTACTCGATTTGTCAATTATTAGAATAGGAGTGGTAAA
This sequence comes from Macaca thibetana thibetana, assembly GCF_024542745.1. Classification (NCBI taxonomy): domain Eukaryota; kingdom Metazoa; phylum Chordata; class Mammalia; order Primates; family Cercopithecidae; genus Macaca; species Macaca thibetana. Next base: position 61,362,312 of record NC_065584.1, read on the forward strand.
ATCTTCAACTGGCCAAAAATTATTTACAAAGGCTAATGTCAAGAAGAATATTTTCTAGGTTGCCCCCAGGATTTTTATAGTTTGAGATCTCACATTTAAATCTTCAATCTGTTTTGAGTTAATCTTTATATATAGTGAAATGTAGGGGTCAGTCCAGCTTGTCTTCTGCTTATGGCTAGCCAGTTATCCCAGCACCACTTACTGAGTAGGAAGTCCTTTCCCCATTTCTCCTTTTTTGACAGCCCTGTGGACTATCAGATGCTTGTAGGTGTGCAGCTTTATTTTTGAGTTTTCTATCCTGTTCTATTGGTCTATATGTCTGTTTTGTACCAGTACCAAGCTGTTCTGGTAACTGTGGCTTTATAGTATAGTTTGCATTCAGGTAGTGTGATGCCTCTGAATTTGTTCCTTTTGTTTAGGATTGTTTTAGCTGTTCCTGCTCTTTTGGGGTTCCATATGAATTTTAGACTAGGCCTTTTTCTAATACCATGAAGAATGATGTCAACAGTTCGATGGGAATAGCACTGAATTTGTAAATTGCTTTGAAGAGTATGGTCATTTTTATAATATTGATTCTTTCATTCCATGAGCATGGAATGTTTTTCCATTTATTTTTTTCATATCTGACTTCTTTCAGCAGTGTTTTGTAGTTCTCCTTGTAGAGATCTTTCACCTCCTTGCTTAGCTGTATTCCTAGGTATTTAATTTTCTTTGTGGTTATTGTAAGTGGGATTGTGTTATTGATTTCATGCTCAACTCAGATGTTGTTGCTGTATAGAAATACTATTGATTTTTGTGCATTGACTTTGGTATCCTGAAACTTTATTAAAGTTGTTTATCAATTATAGGAGCCTTCTGACAGTCTTTAGGATTTTCTAAGCATAGAATCGTATCAGGAGTGAGGAGATACGTTTGATTTCTTTTTTGGCTGCCTTTTCTTTCTATTTCTTGCCTGACTGCTCTGGCTAGGAATTCCAGTACTATGTTGAATAGGAGTGGTTGCAGTGAGCATCCTTGTTCCAATTCTCAAGGGAAATGAATCGTTCCAGCTTTTGCTTCTTCGGTATGATGTTGGATGTGGGTTTGTCATTGATAGCTGTCATTATTTTGAGGTATATTCTTTCAATGCCTAATTTGTGGAGGATTTTATCATGAAAATCATGTTGGAGCTTACTGAAAGCTTTCTCTGCATTTATTGAAGTGATCATATGGTTTTTGCTTTGGATTCTGTTTATGTGGTGAATCATATTTATTGATTTTTGTATGTTGAACCAACCTTGCATCCCAGGATTAAAGCTTACTTGATCGTGGTGCATATATATTTTTTATGTACTGCTGGATTTGATTTGCTAGTATTTTGCTGAAGATTTTTGTATCTATGTTCATGAGGGGTATTTGTCTGAAGTTTTCTTTTTTCATTGTGTCTCTGCCAGATTTGGTATCAGGCTGATGCTGGCTCCATAGAATGAGTTACAGAAGAGCCCTTCCTCCCCTGTTTTAAGGAATATTTTTAGTAGAATTGGTAACAGTTATTTGTATGTCTGATATAATTCAGCTGTGAATCCATCTGCTTTAGGGATTTTTTTGGTTAGCAGTGTATTACAGATTCAATTTCAGAAATTGATATTGATGTATTCAGGGTTTCAATCTCTTCCTCATTCAATCTTTGGATATTGCATGCTTACAGGAATTTATTCGTTTAATCTATATTTGCTAATTTCTGTGCATACAGTTGTTCATCATAGTCTCAGGATCTTTTGTATTTCTGTGGGTTCAATTATAATATTACCTTTGTCATTTCTGATATTGCTTATTTGGACATTCTCTTTTTTTTCCATGTTAATCTAGCTAGGAGTCTATCAATCTTATTTATTTTTTCAAATAACAAACTCTTGGTTTCATTGATCTTTTTATGGATTTTTGTATCTCAATTTATTCTAAGTCCCCAAAAGCAATTGCAACAACACCAAAAATAGACAAGCGGGACATAATTAAACTAAAGAACTATTGCAGAGCAAAAGAAACTATCAAAAGAGCAGACAGACAACCTACAGAATGGGATAATATATTCAAACTGTCCATCTGACAAACACCTAATATCTAGAATCTATACAGAACTTAAACAAATCAACAGACAAAACCAAAATAACCTCATTTAAAAATGGGCAAAGGACAGGAACAGATTCTTCTCAGAAGATAACATACAAGTGGTCAACAAACATATTAAAAATGCTCAGCATCACCAATCATCACAGAAATGCAAATCAAAACCATGATGATACCATCTCACACCAGTCGGAATGATTATTATTAAAAATTCAAAACAACAACAGATGCTGGCGAGGCTGTAGAGAAAGGAAATGTTTATAAACTGTTAGTGGAAATGTAAATTAGTCCAGCCACTGTGAAGAGTTGTCTGGAGATTTCTGAAGGAATTTAAATCAGAGCTATCATTTGACTCAACAATCCCATTACTAGGTGTATACCCAAAGGAAAATAAAGCATTCTACCAAAAAGATATATGCAGTTGTCTGTTCATTGCTGTACTATTCACAACAGCAAAGACATAAAATCAACCTAGGTGCTCATCAGCTGTAGATTGGATAAAGAAAATGTGGTGCATATATACCACGAAATACCACACAGTCATAAAAAAGAATAAAATCACATCCTTTGCAGCAACATGGATGGAACTGGAGGCCACAATACTAAACAAATTAAGGCAGGAACAGAGAAGCAAATACTACATGTTCTCATTTATAAGTGGGAGCTAAGTATTGGGCACATAGGGACATAAATATGGAAACAATAGACACTGGACTACTAGGCAGGGGAAGGGTGAGTTAGAAAGCTACCTACTGAGTACTATGCTGACCACTAGGGTGATGACATTCGTACACTGTATAACATCCAGCATCAGCCAATAATTTCTTGTAACAAATCTGCTCATGTATACCCTTGAGTAAAATAAAAGTTGAAATTTTAAAAATAAAATGAAATACAACATTCAACTATAATTTTGGATATTTCATGTTCATTTTCCAGTTCTATCAGATTATGTGCATGTATTTTACATTCTGAAGCCCTCTTTGGCTGATATTTATATAATCACCCCCATTTTTTGTATAGTGTGTATTATATATTCTTTATATCATTTTGCTTTTAACTTTTCTGTATCTTTATATTTAAAATGAGTTTCTTATAGATATCATACAGTTGAGTCTTTTTATCTAATCTTAGATTCTCTTTAACTGGAGTTTTTACATATTTTGTATTTAATGCAGTTATTAATATAGTGGGGTTTAAATCTACCATCTTATTTTCTACTCAATCCATCTGTTCTTGTTTTATATTTTCTTTTTCTGTCTTCTTCCAGATTAATCAATTATTTTTTAAAGTTTAATTTAATCATTTATATTGATTATTATATTTTGTTGTGTTTACATTCCTTGTTTTTCTAAGGCAATGGTTCTCAATTAGTGATTTTGCTCTCAGAGGACACTTGACAATGCCTAAAGACACTTTCGCCTCTCAGTACTGGAGGGGATGCTATCGGTATCTAGTGGGTGGAGGTCAGGGATATTGCTAAACATATTGCAACATATAAGCCCTCCACAACAAAGAATTATCCCACCCAAAATGTTAATAATGCTGAAGTTTAAAACACTGATATAATTTATAGAAAACACAGAATTAAGTTATGGCAATCTACTTTCATATAATATTATACTACTTTACATGCAGTTAAAGAGCCTCATGCTTCCATTTCATAGTCCCACCAGTTATAATATTATTATCATATATTCTAATTCTGTGATTGTTATAAATGCTATAATATATTGTAATTGTTATTGTTTTTGTTCTAAACCATCCATTAACTTTTTTAATATATGATAAGAACACAACATAAATTAACTCTCTTAGCAAACTTTTAAGTCTACAACAGTATTGTTAACTATTGGCACTACAATGTATAGCAAATTTCTGGGATTTATTCATCTTGCATAACTAAAACATTGTTCCCTTTGACTAATACCTCCCTGTTTGCCCCTTCTCCAGCCCCTGGAAATCACCACTCTATTCTGCTTTTTTATGGGTTTGACTATTTTAGATTCCTCATATAAGTGGTATCGTGTAATATTTGTCTTTCTGTGACTGGCTTATTTCACTTAGCATAATGCCCACCAGGTTCATCTATGTTGTTGCAAATAGCAGAGTTTTCTTCTTTGTAAAGGCTGAACAATATTCCATTGTATGCGTATATCATATTTTATTTACCCATTGATTGATCAATGAACATTTAGGTCGCTTCCACATCTTGACTATTGTGAATAATGTTGCAATGCAAGTGGAAGTGCAGATATATTTTTGAGACCCTGATTTCAACTGCTTTAAGCCCAAACTGGGATTGCTGCAACATGTGATAGTGTCCATTAACTTTTTAAAAGTTATTTTGCAGAGGATGTGGAGAAATAGGAACACTTTTACACTGTTGGTGGGATTGTAAACTAGTTCAACCATTATGGAAAACAGTATGGCGATTCCTCAAGGATCTAGAACTAGATGTACCATATGACCCAGCCATCCCATTACTGGGTATATACCCAAAGGATTCTAAATCATGCTGCTATAAAGACACATGCACACGTATGTTTATTGTAGCACTATTCACAATAGCAAAGACTTGGAATCAACCCAAATGTCCATCAGTGACAGACTGGATTAAGAAAATGTGGCACATATACACCATGGAATACTATGCAGCCATCAAAAAGGATGAGTTTGTGTCCTTTGTAGGGACATGGATGCAGCTGGAAACCATCATTCTTAGCAAACTATCACAAGAACAGAAAACCAAACACCGCATGTTCTCACTCATAGGTGGGAACTGAACAATGAGATCACTTGGACTCAGGAAGGGGAACATCACACACCAGGGCCTATCATGGGGAGGGGGGAGGGGGGAGGGATTGCACTGGGAGTTATACCTGATGTAAATGATGAGTTGATGGGTGCAGCACACCAACATGGCACAAGTATACATATGTAACAAACCTGCACGTTATGCACATGTACCCTACAACTTAAAGTTTAATAATAATAAATAAATTAAAAAAAAAAAAGTTATTTTGTAGCAGGACGAGCGGCAGACAAAACTCCTCAGACACCAAGTTACAGAAGGAAGGGGTTTATTCCGCCGGGGGCATCGGCAAGACTTCAGTCTCAAGAGTCGAACTCCCCAAGTAACCAATTCCTGTCCCTTTTAAGGGCTCACAGCTCTAAGGGGGTGCATGTGAGGGGGTCCTGATTGATTGAGCAAGCAGGGGGTACGTGACTGGGGGCTGTTTGCATGGGTAATTAGATCAGAACAAAACAAGATAGGGGTTTTCACAGTGCATTTCTATACAATGTCTGTAATCTATAAGATAACAGAACCAATTAGGTCAGGGGTCGACCTTTAACTACCAGGCCCAGGGTGCGGTGCCGGGCTGTCTGCCTGTGGATTTCATTTCTGCCTTTTAGTTTTTACTTCTTCTTTCTTTGGAGGCAGAAATTGGGCATAAGACAATATGAGGGGTGGTCTCCTCCCTTAATTTTATCTTTGCCTCTAGAGTACACATTGTAAGTCATGCATGGTGGCTAAAGTACACATTGTTTAAAATATGTAGTCACAAAGATAAATTTTTAATAACCTCACAGATATATTTAAAAAATTGAACCCTAGACAGCACACTGATTTCTGCTGTTTTCACTGTGGTTACTATTCAGCAAACCATCATATTGGTGATCTGCACCAATCATTACTATAGCCAAATAAATGGATCAGATACCTTGTAATCCAGGTATTTCATCTTTTAAATATAACGTGAGTTTTCCTACAATTCTCTCTATGAATAAGAATTTTCTAGCTTATGCATCCTTTAAGCTGTGACATTTTCTTTGGAACATATAATGTCCCACTAAGTTAAATATTGAGTCGGTTTAATATTTTTAACCTTATGTGTCTGGTTTTAAAAGATTCATATGTTGCAAGTTAAAAATGAAATTATATTTTTACTATTGAGAATGTGCATTTTCATTGTTTCAGGGTTTTCATGTAAATTCTCTTGCTGATTTTAGTTTACTACTAAACACATTTTTTTAACTGAATTTATATTTGCAAGCATGAGGAAGGTCAACATGTAGAAGAGAAAAAACTGGCAACTCTATTAGAATAAGTGAAAATATAGTCTTGGAATTAAGCATTTTTGAAGCATGTTGTTTTCTTTTCTAAGGAGTAAATGTTCAAAACAGTAAGAGAACACTGTTAGAACTTAATAGCCTAATCCATCGAAAAATAAACAACAAAAAAAAGGACCATTTAATTTCCCTTTAACACAGGAACTAAATCTTATTGAAACCTTGTGCATGTCAGGCTCTCTTTGCATTATAATTCCAGCAAGGTGATCTTGCTAAGAATCTGTTGCAAACAGCTTTGGTCCTTAATGTCACAACCTCCCTCCTGCATGACTGAGATAGTAAGCACTTAAAAAATCAAGGCTGTCGTATGTTCATTGCGGCACTATTCACAATAGCAAAGACTTGGAATCAACCCAAATGTCCATCAGTGACAGACTGGATTAAGAAAATGTGGCACATATACACCATGGAATACTATGCAGCCATTAAAAAGGATGAGTTTCTGTCCTTTGTAGGGACATGGATGCAGCTGGAAACCATCATTCTCAGCAAACTATCGCAAGAACAGAAAACCAAACACCGCATGTTCTCACTCATAGGTGGGAACTGAACAATAAGATCACTTGGACTCAGGAAGGGGAACATCACACACCGGGGCCTATTATGGGGAAGGGGGAGGGGGGAAGGATTGCATTGGGAGTTATACCTGATGTAAAGGACAAGTCGATGGGTGCAGCACACCAACATGGCACAAGTATACATATGTAACAAACCTGCACGTTATGCACATGTATCCTAGAACCTAGAAGTATAATAATAATAAAAAAAAAAATCAAGGCTGGGAATGACTATCCTTTGTGTATTCTTTCATTGATTTATTTTTAAAAATAGTTTTCTCTATTTCAATTTCCTTTGCTTTTATATGGTTTTTATCTTTCTTATAGTCTCTGACCTAAAAAGCAGGAAGTAAAAATGTTCAAAAGATCTGGAATAAGTACAAGTTCAGAACAAAAATAATTTTTGCTCTTTAGCTGACTATGAACCAAATAGTTTGAATTTTAGAATTTTAATTTAATGCTCTTCCACCTCCATATATTTATTCACTAAAAATATTAAATTACTCATATTCAAGTGGACTTGATTATTTTTGGTGTCCATTTATAGTTATTTGAACCAAATCACATTTTCATTTTTTCTTACTTCTCAATCATTTTCTCTTGGCACAATATTATAATTCCTTCTGAGTACATGATGTTGTGTTATATCCATATTATCCACTTTTAATGTAATTTCAATGAACAAGTCACCTACATCAATACTTAGAAATATTGATAATGAAGATTCTTAAAGAAACAACAGGGTTTATTTTCACACTTGCCACATTAATAAGATAAATTATCAAAGATAAAACAATCAAGTATTAAAAACTAGACAGATTCTTCTACAGTTTTGTATAAAACAAATTAAGTAACTATAGGGGAATTCTATAATATCTTCCCATAGAAGTCCTACCTGCCATTGAAGTATAATCTATGCCCAGATATGACAGTTCTGGTCCAGAAAACGGCTGTTTCCAAAGTTATACTGAATATCAAATGTGGTTTCATGAGTGTTAGAATTATTTTGTTTATAAGTAACAGAAAACTACATTAAACTATTTTAAGAAATAAAAGAAATTAACTGGTTCAGATAACTGAAAAGTATATCCATTTGTTAAACGCAGAATAGCTTGCCCAGAGGGTCATCAGGTTAGGAAAGGTGGGCTGCTGGAAAACTAAACTTTCCCTAATGACTGAACATTTCTGACTCCAGACTTCCCAGTTTTTCTAAGCAAGGCACAGAATACTTTATCATTGGCATTGTATTTACATATTTTTTTCTCAGAAGATGAAAATATATTGTGTTTTGTGGCCTTTAAATGAGAAGACTCCAGTAATTCTCCTCTTATTGCTACCAACATACAATTTTTAAAAGTTAAAAACATAATTATATTTTACATGACTAGATATAAAGCATCCATGTGTTAGATTTACTTAACCTATTAATGACAGAGTAATCAGGGAGGTACAGCTAATTCAAAAAAATTAAGAGGCCAAGTATTCATAGAATACAAAAGATACAATGTAGAGAAAGATCAAAGATAGCTAAAAAGTCTAGATCTGGGGGCGGTTACATATATAGAGAAAGCCAGTACAGGTCTATTCCAAGAGCTCACCAGGAAAATATACAAAGGGATCTTACAAGACTAAAGGTAAAGGTTTTAGCAGAAAACATTTATTTATCCATCTGAATATATTTTATCTAAATGCTCCTCCAGTTCTCCTTCATAAAGTGCTGTGTTGGAAAATGGCAGAGAAAGAGAAAACCAGAAGAATCTATTTTATAAAATCACTTTTATTTAAAGTATGCATCAATAAATAAATAAATAAAATGAGGTATGCATCAGTTTCTATATAACATGGAAAATGCTATTTAAACAATAGAAAACTCCTAAATAAAAATGTTAAGAACCTTACATTTATTTTCATGTATACTCTGAAATCTAGGGGCTGTAATGGTTTATTTTATGTGTCAACTTGACTGGGCTATAGGATGCCTGGGTGTGTCTGTGATGGTGTTTCTGAAAGGGATTGGCATTTGAGTTGGTAGACTGAGTGAAGATCTGCCCTAACCAATACAGGTGCCTCATCCAATCCATTGAAAGCCTAAATAGAAGAAAAAATGGAGGGAGGGGAAATTTGCTCTGTTTGCTTGAGCTGGGACCTCCATTTTTACCTTCCCTCAGGCTTCAGTACTCCTGGTTCTCAGGTCTTGAAACTGGACTGGGACTTATAACACTGATTATCCTGGGTTATAGGCCTCTGGTTTGGTCCAGAACTACACTGTTAGTTTTCCCAAACCTCCAGCTCACAGATGGCAGCTCAAGGGATTTATCAGCCTCCATAATCACATAAGCCAACCCATCAAAATAAATCTCTTTCTAGACTACATGTTAATATATCCTACTGGTTCTGTTTCTCTTGAGAACTAGGACTAATACAGGGGCCACAATTACGAGAGGATTTATTCTTATATTAAACAAATCATTTGTCTTTTAAAATTTAGATTTAATTTAAATATTGTAAAATATACAGATCTTAAGTATACAGTGGCATGAGTTTTGACAAATGTCTACACTCATGCAACCAATACTCCATTTGAGACATACCACATTTCTATTAACCTATAAATTTCTCATTCCCTTTTCCAATCAAACTCTGACCTTTAAGAAAACCACTAATCTGATTTATATCACCATAGAGTAATTTTACCTATTTTAAAATTTTATGTAAATTGAATCACTTTTTCATTTAACATGTTTTTTAAAATTCACCCATTTTGTCATGTGTCAGTAGTTCATTTTATATTGTTATATATTCCATTGAATGCATATCCCAAAATGTATCCACTTCCCTATTGATAGATATTTCAGCTATTTCCAGTATTGAGCTATCATTAGTAAAGTTGGTATAAATAGTCATATGTAAATTTTCTGTGTCATATTTTTCATTATTCTTGGTTAAATACCAATATACAGAATAATAGGATTACAGGGTAGTTTTATAAGACATTGCCAAATCATTTTGCAAAATGGCTTTACTATTTCACACTTCCACTAGCAATATATGACAGTTATGTTTGCTCTATGTTTATCAAAATGTTGTATTCAGTATTTTTTCTTTTAGTCAACAAATGAATGTTTAGCAGTATTTCATTGCATTTTTAATTTGTATTTCCCTATTATGAACTTATTTATAGGATTATTGAGTATTTTTAAAAAATTTACCTAACTATACAATGTTCTGTAAGCCTCATGTTAACCACAACACAAAAATGTATAGTAGATAACACAAGACATAAAAAGCAAGGAATCAAAGTATATTACTAGGGGAAATAATCACAAAGAAAAACATCAACAGAAAAAGAAACAAAAGAGCTACAAAAATTAACAAAATAGCAATAATAAATCAATACCTATCAAAAATTACCTTGAAAGCAAATGTACTAAGTTTTCCAGTCAATACACATACAGTAGCTGAATATATATATATCAATATATGCTGCTTATAAGAGATTCATGTCACCTATCAGACACACACAAGATGAAAGTGATGGGATGGAAGAAGATATTTCATGCAAATGGAAACCAAAAGAGAGCAGAAATACCTACACTAACATCAGCTAAAATAGGCTTTGAGTCAGAAACTGTAAAATGAGACAAAGAAAGACATTAAATAATGATAATGGTCAATTTAGCAAGAGGATATAACAATTATAAACATATATGCACTCAATATGGGAATATCTAAATATAGAAATACTTTTATACCTCAAGAGAGAGATAGACTAATTCAGTCATCCTATGGAACTTCAATACTACAGTTTCTTGAGACTTAAACTTCACTTTAGACCAAATAGACCTAATAGACATATACAGAACACTCTATCCAACAGCAACAGAATACACATTCTTCTTAAGTGCGCATTCTCCAAGAAAGATTACATGTTAGGCTATAAAACTAGTCTTAGTAAATGTAAACAGATTTAAATCACACAAAGTAACTTTTCTGAGCACAATGATATTGAACTAGAAATCAAAAACATGAAGAACTTGGGAAAATTTAAAAATACATGAAAATTAACATGTTTCTGAGAAAAACAGTAGGTCAAAGAAGTTAAAAGATGAATTTAAAAAGATATTGAGACAAACATAAATGGAAAAACAACATACCAAAACTTATGTGATGCAGCAAAAGCAGGTCTAAGAGAGAAGTTTATAGCAATGAACACCTACCTTAAAAAACAAGATCTCAAACAATATAATGTTATATCATAAAAAACTAGAAAAAATCCACTAAGCACAGAGTTAATAGAAGAAAAAATAAAACAGGTAAGAGTGGAAATAAATGAAATAGAGACTAGAAAAACAATCAAAAGATCAACAAAACCAAACTGATTTTACGAAGAGATTAAACAAAATTGACAAGCCTTCGGCTAAACTAAAAAGAGAGAAGAGAAATAAATAAAATTGTAAATGAAAGAGGAGGCATTACAACTGATGCCACAACAAGACAATGAATTATAAGACACTACTTTGAATAATTATACACTAACAAATCGTATAACCTAGAAGAAATGGATAAATTCCTAGACACATAAAACCTACCAACACTGAGTAATGAAGAAATAAAAAAAAAAATCTGAACAGATTAATAATGAATAAAAAGATTGAATCACTAATACAAGTCTATCAAAGAAAAGCCCACGACTGATGGCTTCCCTGCAGAATACCACAAAACATTTAAAGAAGATCTAATACCATTCCTTCTCAAACTCTTCCAAAATATTAAAGAATAAATACTTGCTAACTGATCTTATGATACCAGAATTATCCTGGGACCAACGACAGAAAAGGATACTACAAGAAAAGAAAATTACAGGACCAGGCACAGTGGCTCATGCCTGTAATCTTAGCACTTTGGGAGGCCAAGGCAGGAGAATTGTTTGAGTCCAGGAGTTTGAAACCAACCTAGGCAACATAGCAAGACCCTAGCTCTATAAAAAATTTAATAACATTAGCCAGACATGGTGGCACATGCCTATAGTCCCCGTTATTTGGGAGGTTGAGGTGGAGAGATCGCTTGAGCCCAGGAGTTCAAGGTTGCAGTGAGCCATGATCAGTCCACTGTACTCCAGCCTGGGCAACAGAGTGAGACCATGGAAAGAAAGAAGAAAGAAGAAAGAAAAGAAAGGAAAGAAAAAAAAAGAAAAGAAAAGAAAAGAAAGGAAAGAAGGAAGAGAAAAGAAAGAAAGAAAAGAAGGAAAGAAAGAGAGAGAAAAAGAAGGAAAGAAAGAGAAAAAGAAAGAAGAAAAGAAAGAAAAAGAAAGAAAGAAAGAAAGAAAGAAAGAAAGAAAGAAAGAAAGAAAGAGAAAATAAAAGAAAGGTAGGCAAAAATAAAGAATTATAGATCTATATTCCTGATGAATATAAAGAATATAGATGCAAAATTTCTTAATGAAATACCAGCAAACTGAATTCAAGAATATGTTAAGTGGAACATAAAGGATCATTCACCATAATCAAGTGGATTTATTCTTTGGACACATGATGGTTCAACATATAAAAATCTATAAATGAGATACTTCACATAAATAGAATAAAGGACGAAAACCATATCATCAATTAAATTGATGCAGAAAATGCATCTGATAAAATTCAGCATTCTGTTATGATAAATATTCTCAAAAAATTATGTATAATCATAATGAATTGCAACACAATAAAGGACATATATAACAGGTCCACAACTAACATCATACTCAATGAAGAAAAGTTAAAATCTTTTTCTCTAAGATCCCTTCTACTGAACATAGTACTAAAAGTCTTAGCCAGATCAATTAGGCGAGGCAAAGAAATGAAAGTCATTCAAGCTTGGAAAAAAGAAGTTAAACTGTCTGTGTTTTTTATATAGAAAACTCTAAATACCCCACTTAAAAACTATTAGAAGTAATAAACAAATTCAGTTATCTTGCAGGATATAAAATCAACACACAAAATCAATAGTGTTTCTACAACAACAAGTTGTTCGAAAAAAGAAAAAACATTCACAATGTCTACAAAAAATAAAATAAAATATTTCAGAATAAATTTAACAAAGGACAAATACCTATACTAAAACTAAAAAATGCTGATGAAATAAATTGAAGACACAAATAAATGAAAAGATATTCTGTGTTCATGGAATAGAATTCATATTGTTAAAATGTTATACCACCCAAAGCAATCTACAGATCCAACATAATCTTTATCAAAATTATACTAACATCTTTCACAAAAATAGAAAAAAATCTCAAAATGAATATGGAATCATGAAAAACCTAGGGTAAGCAAAGCAGTCTTAAGTAAAAAGAAGAAAATTAGAGGTGTCACACTCCAAGACTTCAATATATACCACAAAACCATAGCAATCAAAACAGCATGGTACTGGCAAAAGAAAAAAAAAGTAGACACATAAACCAATGAAACAAAATAGAGAGCTCAGAAATAAATTTATGCATTTATAGTCAGTTAAATGTGTATTAGGCCCTTCTCACATTGCTATAAAGACATACGTGGGACTGAGTAATTTATTTAAAAAAAAAAGAGGTTTAATCAACTCACACTTCTGATGACTGTACAGGCTTATGCTTCTGGGAAGGCCTCAAAAAACTTAAAATCATTGCAGAGGACAAAGGGGAAGCAAGCACATCTTAACCTGGCTGGCAGGAGAGAGAGAGAGAAGGGGGTGGTGCTACATACTTCCAAACAACTAGATCTCATGAGAACTCTGTTACAAGAACAGCAAGGGGGAAGTCCACACCCATGATTCAGTCACCTCCCACCAGGCCCCTCCTGCAACACTGGGAATTACAATTTGACATGAGATTTGGGTGGGGACACAGAGCCAAACCATGTTAAGTGGTTACTATATACTGGGTGTATCATGGTGAAGGTGTGGGAGATATTGGATACAAAATTTCAGTTAGATAGGAAGAATAAGTTCAAGAGATCTATTATAAAACATGGTGACTTATAGTTAACAGCAATGTATTTTATCCTTAAAAATTGCTAAGAAAATAGTTTTAAGTGTTCTCATCACAAAAAAAAGTCTGCATATGTTAATTAGCCCAACTTAGCCATTCCACAATATATGCATATTTTAAAACATATACATGATAAATATATACTTTATTTGATAATCAAAAATAAATATGTGAAACAAGAAAAATTTTCTTTTAATAGGGTTTGTTCAAATATTGTGTCTTTTAAAGGATTGTTTATAATATTTTTATTGACTTGTAGGGTGCCCTTAGCTGAATGTTTGTATCTCTCCCAAATTTATATGTTTAAATCTTATCTGCCAAGGTGATAGTATTAGGCAGTGGGGCTTTTTAGGTCATGAGGGCAGAACCCTCATGAATGAAATTAGTGCCCTTATAAAAGAGGCCCAAGGGACACCCCTTACCTTTTTCACCATGTGAGGACATGGATAGAAGCTGTCATCTACACACCAGAAAGCTGCCCCCTTACTAGACACTCTGATATTTTACTTCCCAACATCAAGACCTGTGGGAAACAAATGTGTTTTTATAAGTTTCCTAGTTCATGGTATTTGTGTTATAGCAGCCCAAACAGACTAAGACATAGAGTTTTGTTTTTTTTTTTTCCAATATTCTGGATGTAAGCCTCCTGTTAGATGTTTACAAATATTCCCACCCTTTCTGTGATTTTTTTTATTGATTTTATTAATTACATATTTTGCTGAAGTGTTAAGCCATAGGATATCCTTATGATAAATTTAGAAACAGGGAATTTTAAAAGTATGAATACATCTGCATATTCAAAACCCAATGAAGTGAAAAAAATGGTTTAGTTATGGTAGTCTAAAAATAAAAGAATGAGGGGCAGGTTTGAAAGAAAGTATTTAAAGTATTTGAGAATGAAATGCAGGTAGATGTAAGAAAGGAAGACCATAAATGAGAGGTACTGCAACTTGAGTTTCAATGTGAGGTGGAGATGGTAATAATGTTTGGAGCAGACACAAGATAGCCAGAAGATAATGCTATAAATGAGGAATATTTTATTGTGCAGTAAGAAGAATAGAGGGAAAACACCTGGTGAAACATTTTCTCCAGATGGAAAGTGAGAACCATAAGGCCAGCAAAGAATACTCTCTCTAGCTCCCTGCTTCCTTTTCTACTGCCTGTACTAAAAGGAATGGATAAAGTTCTATCTCAAAATAATTTGAAGTAGCAAGTCATTAAAAGTCTAAAGCAGTCAGATATATTTGCAGTTTAATTCAGTAGTGTCATGCAAATAGAGGCCAAAAGAGGTGGCTTTACACTCCAATGAAACATGGATAATAAAAGTTAAAATTCAGGGCCGGGCGTGGCGACTCATGCCTGTAATCCCAACACTTTGGGAGGCCGAGGCAGGCGGATCATGAGGTCAGGAGATCGAGACCATCCTGGCTAACACGGTGAAATCCCATCTCTACTAAAAAGAAAAAAAAAGTACGAAAAATTAGCTTGGTGTGGTGGCGGGTGCCTGTGGTCCCAGCTACTAGGAAGGCTGAGGCAGGAGAATGGCATGAACCTGGGAGGCGGAGCTTGCAGTGAGCAGAGATGGTGCCACTGCACTCCAGCCCAGGCACAGAGCGAGACTCCATCTATAAATAAATAAATAAATAAATAATAAAAAAAAGTTAAAACTCAGATATAAATTAAAAATACCAATTGGATGTGTATTCTTTTAGCACCTTTAGGTATTCATCACTGTACTAATCATGGTGAACTTATACAAAAGAAATATAACAGCTAGAAAATTTATACAAAAACTAACAATTTCATTGGAGAGAAAAGACCTAATATACGAAATAATAAAACAGTAGTGTGAGACCAGCTACAGTTAAGGGGCAAAACCACATTCAAGTACAATAACTGTTTCCAAAGAAGGGAATTATTGGCTGACTTGGACAAACTATCATAAGCTTTTGGAAAGATGGGCGATTGGTATGCCTGTGGTTGGTCTGACTTTGGATGGGAGGAAGTAAGGCAAAAGGAGAAAGACTTTAGGGCAAAGTATTCTCTTGGGATCCGTTCCTCATCAATAAAAGTGCTATTTTGCACATCACTTTTCTGAGGTAATTGTTGAGTTAAACATAAACATGAGGTAATGTTTTGCCCACAGGAACATTCTCAAGCAATTTCTTCTTATCCAAGACTAATCCTTTTTCTGTATTTCAATACTGAATGCTCTCTTATAGTCTAAATATCTGTCTTGAAACCTTGACTCTTTTCTTGCTGGTTGTACAGCTTTATTGCTTTCCATTGTGAGGTGTATAATTAAATCATGTGTTGTAAAGCACTATATCATTAAATAAAATAGGGTGTCTTTCTTTCCAAAGTGACTTTGACCTTTTTACTCTTGGTCAATTGAGATGCATTTTGGAAAGAATAAAAGCAAATGGTTTGTCTTTCACTAAATTTAGGCTAAAGACTGTGCTTTGTATCTGTTTTTTAAACACATGCTATTTACCTCTTTTTCTTAAGTTACAATTTTTTGAGCAACAACTATGTGCTTGGCACTGTTTTCATATAGTTTCTCATTTAATTCTAACAATACCTTTGCAAGTTTAAGTACAGAGAAGTTAGAAAACATCCCTAGCAGTATATAACTGCAAGTTAAAATTCAAGAATTTAAGTAATGTCTCCCTGTGCCACGTCTGTCTAGGCAGTAGATGACAATTAAATGCAATGTATTATCCTACATTGCACCACAAATCAGAGAAATAATATTTCTATAAAATACATGTATTAGGATGACTGGCAAAAGTTAAGTTTATATGTTATATTTCTTTCTTAAGTTTGTACTGTGGTTTAGAAGAAAACATCTTTATTCTTGAAAAAGGCATTCAAAACTATTTACATGTAAGGAGGTTTGATGCCTGCAACCTACATGCATGTTGTTCAGAAAAACATAATTTTAATAATATACAAGTGTGTGTATTCACTTTCAAAATATTAGCAACTGGTAAATTAATGCATTTACATGAAAAGCATATAGAAATTATTTGTATTATTTCAGCAAATCTGTAAATTTGAAATTCTTTCACAATTAAAACTTCAAAAATCTTTCAAAAATAGTAAAAGATACCAGTGGAAAATATTGCCATGCATTTCTTTTCTTATACAGCTTTATTGAAGTGTACTTGATCTACAAAGAACTGTACATATTTAATATATACAATTTGATGAATTTGGACATATGCAAACACCCCTGATACCATCACTATAATCAGGGTGATAGATGTATCCAAAACCTCCAAAAGTTTCCTTGTGTTCTTTTGTTTTCATTTTTTCTTTGTTCTTATTTTTTCTTAAGAACACTTAAAATGACATTTTTCCTGTTTACAGATTTTATTTATTTATTTATTTATTTATTTATATTTATTTTGAGACAGAGTCTCGCTCAGTCGCCCAGACTGGAGTGCAGTGACACCACCCCGGCACACTGCAACCTCCGCCTCCTAGGTTCAAATGATTCTCCTGCCTCAGCCACTGTGCCTGTGCCTCCTCTTTGCAAATTTTGACGTGCACAACACTGTCTTAACTATAGGCACTATGTTTCATAACAGATCTCGAGAACTCATTCATCTAGCATTACTCAAACTTTATATCCATTGAACAACTCCCTATTTGCTCCATGCCAGCCTCTGGCAACCACTACTATATTTGTTGTGTTTATAAGTTTTACTAGTATAGATTCCTCATATATGTGGAATCATGCAGTATTTGTCCTTCTGTGACTGAATTATTTTATTCAGTATAATGTACTCCAGGTTCAGCAATGTCGTTGCAAATGGCAAGATTTCTGTTTTAACGCTGAATAATATTCTATTTTATGTATACAACATATTTTCTTTATCCATTGATGGACGCTATTCAATGTCTTGGCTATTGTGAGTAATGCTGCCATGGAAATGGGGGTGCAGGTATCTCTTTAAGAGCCTGACTTCAATTGCTGGATCCAGATTGCTGGATCATATAGTAATTCTATTTATTTATTGTTGGGAACAGGCCCCCCAAAATCTGGCCATAAACTGGCCCCAAAACTGGCCATAAACAAAATCTCTGCAGCCCTGTGACGTGTTCATGATGGCCATAATGCCCACACTGGAAGGTTGTGGGTTTACCGGAATGAGGGCAAGGAACACCTGGCCCTCCCAGGGTGGAAAACTGCTTACAGGCGTTCTTAAACCACAAACAATAGCATGAGTGATCTATGCCTTAAGGACATGCTCCTGCTGCAGATAACTAGCCCAATCCATCCCTTTATTTTGGCCCATCCCTTCGTTTCCCATAAGGGATACTTTTAGCTAATCTAATATCTATAGAAACAATGCTAATGACTGGCTTGCTGTTAATAAATACATGGGTAAATCTCTGTTCGGGGCTTTCAGCTCTGAAGGCTGTGAGACCCCTGATTTCCCAATTCGCACCTCTATATTTCTGTGTGTGTGTCTTTAATTCCTCTAGTGCTGCTGGATTAGGGTCTCCCTGACTGAGCTGGTCTTGGCAAGCGGCACCCATACATGGGGCCTTGAATCCAGGTCGAAGGGTCACTGGAGTGACGGCTGGAGAACAGGGAACTAAGCTGGAGGACACCTGAGTACTCTTAAAGCAATCCCCATGGTGAGTAAGAAAGGGAGCTCAGAAGCATCAGAGTAACAATGGGACAAGTGTGGGCTCTGGTTTGTTCTGCCTTGGAACTTTTTCACACTGATGATGAGGAGGAAGGCGAATATAACGGAGTAACATAAGAGGTTATAGAGCAGGTTTATTTGCCAGCTAAAGCTAAAGCAGCAAAGGAGGGAGTGGTGCATCCCTACCCTTCTGCACCCCCTCCTTATTATTTTGAAGAAGAAGACTCTCCACATCTTTCTTTTCTGGAGGACACTAGGCAAAAAGTAGTTGCCCCAGTGACTGTTCGAGCAGCCCCTCAAGCGACCCCTCTTAGTTCTAGTCAGGCAGGAATTCAGCAAGCTAGATGAGAGGGTGATTTGGAGGCTTGGCAGTTCCCCATTAGAATACACCCCCCAGATCAACAGGGAAATATTATAGCTACATTTGAGCCTTTTCCTTTTAAATTACTCAAAGAATTTAAACAAGCTATAAATCAGTAGGGACCAGGTTCTCCTTTTGTAATGGGACTGTTAAAGAATGTTGCTGTTTCCAGTCGGATGATTCCTACTGACTGGGACACTCTTACTCGAGCTTGTCTAACTCCTGTTCAGTTCTTACAACTTAAAACTTGGTGGGCAGATGAAGCTTCCATTCAGGCTGCTCACAACGCCCAGGCCCAATTAATATAACTGCAGACCAACTTTTGGGGGTTGGTGGCTGGGCTGGTTTAGACGCACAAGTGGTCACACAGGATGATGCCATAGAACAGCTTAGAGGAGTGTGCATTAGAGCTTGGGAAAAAAAAATCACTTCATGTGGAGAACAATACCCTTCCTTTAGTGCTATAAAACAGGGAACAAAAGAACCATACATGGATTTTATAGCTTGGTTACGGGAGTATAATCCGATTCAGGTGCTCAGGATATAGTGCTGCAGTTATTAGTTTGTGACAATGCTAATCCCGATTGCCAGGCTGCTCTGTGACCTATCAGAGGGAAAGCACATTTAGTTGATTATATCAAGGCCGGTGATGGTATCAAAGGTAATCGGCATAAAGCTAAACTTTGTTGGCACAGGCAATGGCAGGACTGAGAGTGGATAAAGGAAATACTCCATTTCCTGCAGCTTGTTTTTAACTGTGGGAAGCATTGTTATACTAAAAAAGAATGTAGAAAAAATCAGTGACACAGGCCACCAGATGGGGGAAAAGAAAACTGCTGAGCCCAAAATATGTCCAAAATGTAAAAAAGGAAAACACTGGGCTAATCAGTGTCACTCTAAGTTTGATAGAGACGGGAACCCGATTTCGGGAAACACCACGAGGGGCCCATCCCGGGCCCCATTCCAAACTGGGGCATTTCTGGCTCAGGCCATTCCCTCACCCCTGTATAATGTCTGTCCCCCACCACAGCCTGTAGTTCCACAATAGATTTACGCAGCACAAAAGCTGTGAGCCTTCTGCCTGGGGAACCCCCACAAAAGGTCTCAACAGGAGTCTGTGGACCCTTGCCAACGGGGAAAATAGGATTACTTTTAGGAAGGTCTAGTTTAAGTTTAAAAGGGGTACAAATACATACAGGACTCATTGATTCCTATTACAACGGGGAAGTTCAAATTGTTATATCTACTTCTGTTCCCTGGAAAGCAGAGCCAGGAGAGCGCATAGCACAGCTCCTGATTGTGCCGTTTATGGGAATGGGAAAAAGTGAAATTAAACGAACAGGAGGATTTGAAAGCACAAATAAACAAGGCAAAGCAGCTTATTGGGTAAATCAAATTACTGATAAACATCCTACCTGTGAAATAACTATTCAGGGAAAGAAATTTAAAGGTTTGGTAGATACAGGAGCGGACATTACAGTCATTTCTCTATAGCACTGGCCATCCGCATGGCCAATTCAACCTGCTCAATTTAACATAGTTGGAGTTGGTAAAGCCCCTGAAGTATATCAAAGTAGTTATATTTTCCATTGTGAAGGGCCCGATGGACAACCTGTGACTATTCAACCAATTATAACTTCTGTACCTATAAATTTATGGGGGAGAGATTTATTACAACAATGGGGAGCACAAGTTCTAATTCCAGGACAATTATATAGCCTGCAAAGTCAACATACAATGCATGAAATGGGGCATGTCCCTGGTATGGGACTAGAAAAAAATTTGCAAGGTTTGAAAAAACTGCTTCAAGTGGAAAAACAAAGTTCCCGCCAAAGATTAGGATATCATTTTTGATGGCGACCATTGTTAAGCCTCCAGAATCTATACCTTTAAAATGGTTAACAGATAAGCCAATTTGGATAGAACAATGGCCGCTGAGTAAAGAGAAATTGGAAGCTTTAGAGGACTTAAAATTGCCCTTTAATAGTTATAGATTTAAAAGACTGTTTCTTTACTATCCCTCAGCTGAGCAAGACCGTGAACTGTTTGCATTTACAATTCCTGTGGTAAACAACCTGCAGCCTGCTAAGCATTTTCATTGTTTCACAGATGGGTCTAGAAACGGTAAAGCTTCTTATTCTAGCTCAAAAAATAAAGTTTTTCTGATGCCCTATACTTCATCTCAAAAAGCAGAACTTGTAGCTGTAATTGAGGTATTGGCTGCTTTTGATATGCCTATTAATGTGATTTCTGATTCTTCATACAAGGTTCATTCTACACAGTTAATTGAAAATGCTCATTTACGATTTCATACAGATGAACAACTGATGACAAAAACAAAAAAGGGGAGAAAATAGGGATAATGGGATGGCCAGATGTTATCAGCAGCTAAACAGCATCTACAAAAACCAGCTGCAAAGACAGAAGCAGAACAACTGCTTTGGTGGAGAGATACGATAACAAAAAGTTGGAAAATAGGTAAAATAATAACTTGGGGTAGAGGTTATGCTTGTTTTTTCTCCAGGCCAAAATCAACAGCTGATTTGGATACCATCAAGATGCCTGAAACCTTATCATGAGCCAGATGCTGAGGAAGAGATTCTGGCAGGATCCTGAGGACCCCCTGCCGGCTTGCAGCCATGTTGAGACTGATGCTAAGGAGGACCCCAATTGTCACGAGCAACACTCATTGAACACAGCCACCCACCTGGGGACAGATCAAGAAGCTGTCACAGATGGTGGAAGAAAACCTGAGGAAAGCAGGACGGCCAGTCACAATGAGTAATTTAATGGTAGCTATGATAGCAATGATCACCATTGCCATGAGTATTCCTTCAACAAAGGGTGACACAGGGAACAATTATATTTATTGGGCATATTTATCAATCTTGGCTGGCAATAATGCCTGGACATAATCACTCTATGACACAGTTACACATGCTTTCTGATCTCAGTATTTACTATAATAAACCTGGTCCTATAATTGAGGCATACTGCCCTCAAAAACCTATTTGTAAACAAAATTGAACCTGGCCAGAAAAAGTGAACATACTTGTTTAGGAAGATTGCATTGCAAAACAGGCAGAGGTGCTGCACAACAATTTCTATGGAATCATTATTAATTGGACCCCTAAGGGAATGTTTAGCTTAAATTGCACACCTCAGTCTGTGAGCCACAGCCACACTATGTTCAGCTGATCTGAACAAAATGGTCAGATGGTAGATATCATAAGAAGTACGGCAAGAGTTCCTATTATCTGGAACCATCGCGGTATAGTGGCACCTCAACCTCAAATGATATGGCTCATTGTAGGAGCTAAACATAAGGATTTGTAGAAACTATTAATGACTCTTAATAAGATCAAAATTTGGGAACAAATATTTAAAATATTTGTTTATTTAAAGCATCCCAGGCATACCTGACCTTAATGCCAAGAACTGGAGTGCTTAAAGGAGCTGCAGTCAGATTAGCAGCTAGTAACCCATTAAAATGGATAAAAACACTTGGAAGCTCTATAATTTCAATGATGACTGTGCTTTTAATCTGTGTTGTTTGTCTTTGTATAGTCTACAGATGTGGATCCTGACTCCTGCAAGAAGTAGCTCACCATGACACAGCTGTCTTTGCTTTTATTGATTTGCAAATCAAAGAAAGGGGACATGTTGGGAACATGCCCCCCTAAAATCTGGCCATAAACTGGCCCCAAAACCGGCCATAAACAAAATCTCTGCAGCACTGTGACGTGTTCATGATGGCCATAATGCCCACACTGGAAGGTTGTGGGTTTACCGGAATGAGGGCAAGGAACACCTGGCCCTCCCAGGGTGGAAAACCGCTTACAGGCGTTCTTAAACCACAAACAATAGCACGAGCGATCTGTGCCTTAAGGACATGCTCCTGCTGCAGATAACTAGCCCAATCCATCCCTTTATTTTGGCCCATCCCTTCGTTTCCCATAAGGGATACTTTTAGTTAATCTAATATCTATAGAAATAATGCTAATGACTGGCTTGCTGTTAATGAATACATGGGTAAATCTCTGTTGGGGCTCTCAGCTCTGAAGGCTAAGAGACCCCTGATTTCTCACTTCACACTTCTATATTTCTGTGTGTGTGTCTTTAATTCTTCTAGCGCCACTGGGTTAGGGTCTCTCCAACTGAGCTGGTCTCAGCAATTAATTTTTTTGAAAAACCTCCTCACTGTTTTCTATAGTGCCTGCACCATTTTGCATTCCCACCAACAGCGTACAAGGGTTCAAATTTCACCATATCCTTGCCAACACTTGTATTTTTTGTTAATACCTATCCTAACAGGTGTAAGGTGATAACACATTGTAGGTTTGACTTTTGATTTGCATTTTCCTGATAAATAATGATGCTGAGTATCTTTTTAATACCAGTTAGCCACTTTTACGTCTTCTTTGGGGAAATGTCTATTCAAATCCTTTGCTCCTTTTTAAAATCAGATTGTTTCTATGCTATTGTGTTGTCAGAATTACTCACATAATTTTGAAATATACCCCTTATCAGATATATAGTTTGCAAATATTTTGTGAATTCTGTAAGTTGTCTTTTCATTCTGTTGATTGTTTCCTTTGCTGTGCAGAAGCTTTTCAGTTTGATACAATCAAATTTGCCTAATTTGCTGTTTTTCCCATCTTTGTAGGGTCATACCCAAATAATCATTGCCAAAACCAATGTCAAGAAAACCTTCTCAGCTAGGCGTAGTGGCTCATGCCTGTAATCCCAACACTCTGGGAGGCTGAGGCAGGCAGACCACCTGGGGTCAGGAGTTTGAGACCAGCATGGCCAACATGGCAAAAACCCACCTCTACTAAAAATACAAAATTAGCTGGGTGGTGGCACATGCCTGTAATCCTAGCTACTCAGGAGACTGAGGCAGGAGAATCACTTGAACCCAGGAGCCGGAGGTTGCAGTGAGCCGAGATCGCTGCCACTGTACTCTAGCCTGGGCAACAAGAGAGAAACTCTGTTAAAAAAAAAAAAAAAGAACTCCTATGTTTCCTTCTAGGATATTTACAGCTTTACAGTTTCAAGTCTTAGTTAAGACTTTAATGGAATTTTGAATTGATAATTGTGTGTCCTATAAGAGGTTTCAATTTCATTCTTCTGCATGTGGATATCAAGTTTTCTCAACACCAATTTTAAAGAAATTACTTTCCTCAATGTGTATTCTTGGCACTTTTTTTGACAATAAGTTGACCACCTACGTGCAACTTTATTTCTGGGTTCTCTATTCTCTTCTATTGGTCTGCATGCCTGTCTTTATGCCTATACCATAATGTTTTAATTACTGTAGCTTTGTAATGTATTTTGAGATCAGGAAGTGCAATATCTCCAGCTTGGTTTTTCTGTCTCAATATGCTTTGGCTATTCTGGGTGTTTTGTGGTTACATATGAATTTTAGGATTTTTTTTCTATTTCTGTAAAACACTTACTGGGATATTGATGTGGATACAATTTAATCTGTAGATCACTTGGGGTTATATAAATATGTTAATAAATATTCTAATTCATAACAATGGATATTTTATTTACTTGTCTCTCCTTATCTCTTTCATGAATATTTCATAGTTTTCCATGTACAAGTTTTTCATCTCCTTGGTTAAGTTTATTTATTCATACATATTTAGACCAATAGAGATTGCACTGTACTACACATTTTGTTTTAGCATTTAAAAAGGCTGTGTTCATTGCTGACTACTGCATAATGTTTGAAAAAGATTTGTGATATTACCTTTATATTCAAATTAATGGAAATATTTTGCATTGTAAATAATATTCTCAGCCAAAATATTTATAATGTTATTTCTTATTTTTATATTTTCTAGCAAAATATTGAAATGTTCTACAAATAATATCCATTTTATAAGCATTTTAATAGAGAAAACCTCAATATTTTTTAAATGTTCATTAAGTCCTTGTATCTATATAAAATAGATGTACTTTCCATAGCTGTATTTCTTGTTCTCAAATAACAATGAAGGACATAGTACTAATTACACTTCAGATAAATATTTAGTTTATGGTGACAAACATTTACCTTTTTTCCCTGAAGTTATGTTTTCTCAGTTAAAAAATATATAACATTGGTGATGTTATGAAATAATATGCCCACAAAATCATTTCTTCAAATAGTGTAAAAGTTATTATAGATATATTAAAGAAAGGAAAGAAGTATAATTTTGCCCTCAGAAGCTTAATACTCATGAAGACTATATAGAGAATGATGATTCTCCTTTTTAAGGAATGGACTTAATTTCTTCTTCCAAATGCCAGCTAAAAGATGGCAATATTTAGTTTCCTTTGGCTTTAATATCAGCAGTAATTGAACACATACAAAGTTTTATAATTAATATAAATATTTCTGAGTTTTACTATTGTTTTTCATGTGGCAATTATAACTATTTTTATTATAATTCAGTGTCCACATTAACTACTGCATCGTTTAACACTTATAAATCATATATAAAGATTTATATGTAAACAAGGTATTAAATAAGCATCAATATTTAGGATTTTGTTGTTGCTGTGACCATACATGGTTGTTTTGAATGGGAGTCAGATTGTTCACAAGTGAAGGAATTCAGAGCCATTAGACACCTTTACAGGTGTCTTATACCTACTATAAAAATATGAGAAAATACATTTACAAAGATTTTTAAACCAAAGAGTACATACAACTAACTAGTTTACACTACTTTTATCACTCTTCTAATAGAATACCTTCCAGATATTCTCTTTTCAACCCCTTAGCTTTATTCTTACTCTATGGACAATATCCGGCTCAATCAGGTAGATTAATTACCTGGCACTGTCTAGAATAGAACCATTCTATTTTCCCTCTTATTATTGCTTACTAGTTAATCAACAATGTTTAGCATAAGAAGATTTATGTGTATTTAAGGCCCTATACAAGGTGTGTGACAAGTCAAATTACTTAACCTCTCATATCTTCTGTTTCCTAAAAAATACAATACAAATGATATTACATAGGATTGTTTTCAATATTGTCTTACGTAAATGGAAACTAAATGAGAAAAAGGATAGGAAACATTTAACACAATGTGTGGTATGTAATAAGTACTCAAATAATTGTTATTTTTCTTTATCTTAAGAGAAGTGTGCAATTGTGGATAGGATATGAGACTAGGGACATCAACCACAGTGATTTCTTTCCTTTTAATCCTCTTCTTCCCCATGTTTCCTTCAACTGCTGCCCAATATCCCAAGTAAGTATCTATCTTCATGCATTTTTCTATTTCCTTCCAGTTTTGACATTTTTATTGATGCATAATAATTGTACATATTTATGGGGTACATGTGATATTCTGATACATGCATATTGTCTGTAATGATCAAAACAGGGTAATTAGAATATCCATCACTTCTAAAACATTTAATTTATTTGGATCAGGAATATTTCAAATATTCTCCTCTGGTTATTGAATATACAATAAATTATTGTTAACTGCAGTCACCCTATTGAAAAATATAAATTTTTTTCAATTGAAATTCATTTCAGTACCTATTAACCAACTTCTTTATCCCTCTTGCTCCTAAACTTCCAAGCCTATGATAATCATCATTCTACTCTCTTCCTGTATGAGATCAACTTTTATTATTTTTAGCTTCCACCTATAAGTGAGAACATGCAATTTTTGACTTTCTGTGCCTGGCATATTTTACCTAACATAATATCCTCCAGTTTCATCTATGTTGCTGCAAATGACAAGATCTCATTCTTTTCTATGGCAAACTAATACTTCAATGTGAATATATAATCTATTTTATTTATCCAGTCATGTATTAATGGACACTTTTTTTCATTCCATAGTCTAACTATTGTGAATAGTGCTGCAATAAACATAGGAGTGCAGATATCTCTTCAAAATACTGAAATCCTTTATTTTGGATACATACCCAGCCAGGGGATAGCTGAAGTATATTTCAGATCTATTTTTAGTTTTTTGAGGAAACTCCATGCTAACTTATATTCTTTGCAGTAACTTATATTCTTTGCAGCAACTTATATTCTTTGCAGTAACTTAAAGTGTACTCTCCTGGCCTGCTGGGTGTCTGCTGATGAGTTCACTGAAAGCCATACTGGTGTTCTGTTAAATGTGTTGTTTCTTTTCTCTTGCTGCTTTGAGTATTCTTTCTTTGTCTATAAATTTTGCTAATGTAATTATTATGTGCTTCGGGTATTTTCTCTTTGAGTTGAATTTGTTGACTGGTATTCTCTAAGCTTCCTGTACCTGGATGATGTCATCTTTTCCCAGAATTAGAAAATTTTTAACCCATTATTTTCTTAAATCTGCTTTCTAGACCATTTTCTCTTTAACCTCCTTTGAGAATTTCTATTATGCAGTGGTCAGTTTGTTTTATAGTGTCCCGTAATTATCATAGGCCTTCTTTACTCTTATTTAATTATTTTTTCTCCTCTGCTTGGGTAATTTCACATATTCTGTCTTTGGGCTCACATTCTTTACTCTGTTTGATAAAAATCTGCTATTAAAGCTTTCTAATGAGTTTTTTGTTGCAGCTATTGTATTCTTTATATCTAGTATTTCTATTTGTTTCTCTTATTTAAAATTGTTCCTGGGTTGATTTTCAAATTTCATTGAGTTTTCTATCTATATATTCTTGTAACTCCTTGAACTTCTCTTAGATCATTCTGAATTTTCTGTTCAATACTTTACAGATCTTCAATTCTTCTAAGTCAATTGCTGAGCCTTTGCTGGTTTATTCTGGTGCTGTCATATTTCCCTGAGTTTTCACAGTCCTTGTGTATTTCTGTTGATACCTGCACATTTGAGGAGATATTTATCTTTTTTGGTTTTTGGAGGTATTCTTTAACGTTGTTTGACCTTTACTACTTAGTATTAGAAGTTAAACACGGGCTGGTTGCTTCCATTCTGGGAAGAACTTATAATGTGCACTATACCAGAAAACTAACTCATTGTCCTGCTATTGTTTCCCAGTCTTGATAAGTCTTAAGCAGGCACCAGAACCTAACCCTGAGTTTTACTTTTTTCTGGGCAAGGGGAAGAATCCATGTAAGCACCTGTTCTTCTAGATAATCCAGCCAGGACTTCAAGCCTTCTGACAGATTGTGTCCCTTACAGCACTATGGTGCCAGCCAGTCTCCACATTCTGACATCCCAGCTGATTGGAGCTCAGAGTAGTTGCCTAGATCCACATGCCAGTTGCTATGATTAGTGCCTTGCTCTTTGTCTTGAATGTATCCCATGTGGTTTAGGCCAACTGGAACTCTCAGTGGTTGCCATGGAATGGGACCAGAGTGGGCTTACCATGAAGATTCCCAGTCGAGTGTGTAGATTGAATGTTCACCTACATCCTCTCCTTTCACCTTACAAACTGTGGATCTAGGAAAATTTTCCGTGAGTAGTGTTATGCTGGTGGGGGGCAGGGCAGCACTGTCTGAATTGGCCACTTCTCTTACCAATCAGGGTTTCTGTCAATTCTATGGGCCCCAGGGGTTTCTCCATGTCTTCCCCAAGTTCTAATAAACTCAGCAGTGGTATTCTTGTCTTTAAATAGTTTCTACTTGTATTTTTGTAGGAAGAGGAGAGTGATACCAGGGAAATCTTCTATTCCATCATCTTATTTATGTCATTTCTCTTCCAGTTTTGACATTTAAAAAATAACATAAATCGGCCGGGCGTAGTGGCTCACGCCTGTAATCCCAGCACTTTGGGAGGCCGAGGCGGGTGGATCATGAGGTCAGGAGATCAAGACCATCCTGGCTAACACAGTGAAACCCCATCTCTACTAAAAATACAAAAAATTAGCCGGGCGTCATGGCAGGCGCCTGTAGTCCCAGCTACTCAGGAGGCTAAGGCAGGAGAATGGTGTGAACCAGGGAGACAGAGCTTGCAGTGAGCGAAGATTGCACCACTTCACTCTAGCCACAGCAGTAGTTTATAAGAATAATGCTATTAATGAACTAATATTTACTAAACATTGTATTTATTCAGTAAATATTTATTTTATTTGTTTTATCAAACATTATTGTAGGCACTTAGGATTCATTACTGAACAAAGCAGACCAAAAGTCCTGCATTCACAGAAACCTCACAGTAAACCTCATGCATAGGAACGTATTCAGCTCTCGTTATCAACCTTCTCCTCATTTTAAGATTGAGTCACAGGAAAATAAACTAATTTTCCAAGGTAACACAGCTAGTAAATGGCAACTTAGAGTATAATTATAACAAAATAAAATTAGGGGAGAATATCAATGAAGGAAAAGCAGTAATCCAAACATGTATTCAGGAAGACCTACTCCAGAGTAGTGCCAGTGAGAATCACACAGGAAAGGAGATTGGTGGGATAATTTATGGAAACATTTTAAAGCCAGAAATTCTAAAGCCAGAGCAGGAGCAAAGGGTGCCAAGTAAGAGGGGAAGTAGGTTATAGACAACAACCATGAATTCCAAGTAGGGGTGATCACAGGAATATTTGAAATATATCTGTTAGGATCAGGTCGGATTGGGTAGGAAAAAAATGTGAGTTTGATATCTAATATGTGTATTTTTAAGTGACAGAGGGGCATTCAGTGGAGATATAAGAGGGTAAAATATAGAGAGTAAAATATATATATGGGTTTAATTGTCAGATAATATGAGATCAAACTCTAACTCTGTCCCATAAGACCTAAGTGGCCTCAGCCAATCTCTGACAGCCTTAGTTTTTTTTTTTTTTTTTTTTTTTAATTTCTAAACAGAGATAATGGTAGTAATACCCAACATTATTGTTGTCCTGATAATTAAATGAAATAAATAGTTAACCAAAAGTACTTGGAAATATCCCTTGCACATAACACATGCTCAATAAATATTAATTATTATACTCATTATTAATAAATGTCTAGATGAAAGTTTCACTTTGAATAATGTAACTTATATCCATAAATATGAGAGTTGAGATTATTTAATACTAAGGACCCTAAAGAGGAAGTTTAAACACAGGATAGACCAATTTTATAACAGGAAAAAACCCACTTTATAAACATAAAATTAGAAATGAAAATACCCTTACCCAATTAATGCCAACTCTAATTTTAATCAACAAAGATTATTTACATATGAGAATAGAGCCACGACCAGCCCTGTAGGAATGGCTAACACTTATTCAGTACTTAACATGCGCCAAACACTAAGAGCTTTATATGTATTATCTCATTTAGCTGATTTAATAATACATTCTATTATCTCCATTTTATAAATGAGGACATTAAGGTACAGACTATTTTATGTTTCCTAAAGTCACACAGTATGGGTGGCAGAACAAGGATTTAGACAGAGATGATCTATAATAACTAGTACTCAGATGCTAGACATTAGACTCTACCCTTTAAACAAAACTGCATATGTAGAAATATGGAAAAGCATAGCTAAGTGACCCTGGACAAGTCTCTATAATGCCTCATCAAAATTTAAAAGTATGGTGATTTGAATGAGATAATTTATGCAGACTTACTGTAAGTATGTACTAGATATCTTAATACTTTAAACTTAAACTCTTCCCATTTTGATCATAAAGGGAAGGTAGTTTAAAATTCATGAGCATTAGTTAACAATTTTGAGTCATTCCATTGCCTCCTCAAGGAATCCATGGCTTAGCAAACATTTATTATGAAGAGAAAAAGTTTTGGTTGAAAGAAAAACATCAGAGACCCTACAGGCACACTGAAATATAATTCTGTTGAAGTCTGTAAATAACAACACACACATGAAGACTCCAGAGAGTTTTGTAATATTATTTTGTCTTAGTACAATGCCTTTTCTTGAGATAGCTCAGTGGACTTTATTATGAATCATAATTATAATGAAGCTTCAGAACCTCCCTCTGAGTTCTTTTTTTCTTTCTTTTCTTTTTTTTTTTTTTTTACCATTACAGATAGTAGGAGGAATATTAATTTCTCAAGGTCATTCAAGGAGTTAGAGGCTGAAGTTGGAATACAATAAAAGATTTCTAACTCAAGTCATCTGATAAACATCACCATGGGTTTCCAAAGGGTTTGGCAAAGAACATTAAAATGTCAGAAGAAATCATAATTGAAAAAAGAAGTATACCAATGGGAAGTCAAAGAAAGCAACTTTGAAAGTTTTAATTTGTAAAGCTTAAAAATATTCCTATCTCCGTATTCCCCACTTGCATCCCAATTGTTCCATAATTCAAAATAATAAAAAGAGAAAATACAAATCACAAATTTCACTTATTCTAAATATCGTATTTCTAAATAAAATACCATTGATAACAAGAAAATTTGTTCTGTCATAACCATGAGAGAAGAGGTGTTTTTACTATTGGAAGTCCTGGAAGTAATTATGCAAACCAACTTTTTTTTTTTCAATTTGGAATTACATAATCATGGAATTTTAAAACAAGAATAAAGCTAAATATAAAAGGTAAAATTATAAATTTTAGTTGTAGAATCCAAAAGGATTATGCACTTATGAATAGCTGATATCGATACCTATGAAAATTTTAATTGGATCCCATAATTTAATTAAAATAAAAGCCAAGGATTTATTGCATCCAAAAACTAGATACTGCTTATAAGTGTAGGATACCCTATTTATTCTACCCTCAATCTGAGCTACTTGGCTTTCCCTTCAATAGGTCTATTAATGAATATATAAATGGATTAATGAGGTAAAAATTTACTGATAAAAAATTAAATTGGATGAACTTCCATTTTTTTCTAACCCTATGTCATGGCTTCAGTTATTATATTTAATGTGTGTGTGTGTGTGTGTGTGTATGGTGAAAAATACAGTTCTTTTACTCAAAGCTCATCAAATTAAAGAATGAAAATATAATGTTATCACAGTTCTGCATCTAAAAAGAAGATAAAAATCCAGTGTAACTAAAAATTAACATGAAAATTTAAAACAAGTTTTAATATTCATACAGTCCATACATTTAATTAAATTTTAAGAACTATCTTAAATATACTGCACACAGTACTACCTAGACATTAGTATATAATGGGGTTTAGAGGTCATTTTTTCTTGAATGTTCTTAAAAGGTCAGATTTGTCTAATTTGTCAGGGATAGTTGGGGCAGAGTCAGGATGAACAGTAAGATTATAACTTTTTTCATCACAAATAATAAGCTCTTTCCTTTTCTTTCTGCATAGATGATTGTAAAGATCATAGGTTCCATAAAAACACAATATAGATATTTTCTCCCACATGACATCCCTTTTTTTGCCTACATCTCATTTCAACTGATGTAATTAGTGT
The DNA here is from genome assembly GCF_024542745.1 of Macaca thibetana thibetana. Classification (NCBI taxonomy): domain Eukaryota; kingdom Metazoa; phylum Chordata; class Mammalia; order Primates; family Cercopithecidae; genus Macaca; species Macaca thibetana. The sequence goes on from NC_065584.1 coordinate 61,394,435, forward strand.
CATATAATGAAAGTTCATAAGAGCAGAGGAGATTCCTGAGAATAAGTGTGATTGCTAAAACAGTAGAATGTCCTAAAAAAACACTAAGGAATGATTCATAAGATTTCTCTGAAAAAAATCATTTTTAGCATAATTTTTTTTCAATCCTAGTCAATTTGTAATCAGCTCGATTTCTCTTGACACTCTTTAAAGTACAAGAAGTCAAACAATTTTGCAGTTCTCTGCAAAGCTCATTTTCAGCCACACAGTATGGCTATACTTAATCACTGCATTAACAAAACGCTAGTCATCCAACATTCAAAACCATGCAATGGTGACAAATAGAAAACATATTTTAATCCATCAGTAAACAGAATAATTTTAGGTAATATTTACTGAACAATTTTTATGTGAGAGGGACCATGCTGTTTTCACATGGTATGGAAAAAGTGTTGTATAGTGGTTAAAGATATTGACACTGGAGTTTGTCTGATTTTAATAAAATTGATCTCATCACATTTAAATTAAAAACATTTCATGTCCAATTAAATCCTTAAATTAGCGAGAAACTTCTCTAGATCCTCAGATATAATTGTTACATTTTAAAACTTTTACTAACTCTATGCTTCATAATCAGTTCTTAAAAACAGGATTAAAGTTTATTAGTACAGTAGGCAGAATTCTAAGAGGGCAACCACAATTATGGTGCCAGCCTCTAGTGTTCATGTCCTGTATAACTCACTGCCTTTCAGTGTGAATCAGGTCTCTGAATAGGCTACCACAGGTAGGATACACTCCATGATTAAGTTACCTGGCAAGGAAGAGGGGATTTCGCAGAGGTAATTAAGACCTCTAATCAGTTGACTATAATTTACTAAAATAGGAGATTATCCTGAGTGGAGCTGAGGTATCAAATTAGCCATTTAAAAAGAGACTAGAAGCAGTGGAGGGATGCCAAAAGTGAGAGTAATTCAAAGTAGGAGAGATGTGCTACTTCTGTCCTGGAAGAACTGAATTTGTTCTTCAAGAGCAGACCATGTGGCAAGGATGGATGTTTGGTTTCTGCTCAACAGCCAGCAACAACAATGGAACTTTAGCGCTATAACTACAAGGAATGGAATTCAACCAAAAAGTAATGGAATTCTACCAACAGCCAGTAACACTGTAGGGATGAGAGTCAGTCCCAGCAGACAAGAGATACGATGAGCAGAATCCCAACAGGTCTCACATGTCCGGGCATATTCTCTGCCCTACCTTCTTGCCTCTCTTAAGCTGACCTAAGTCACATAGCAGAAAGCCGCCTTCCCAACTTAGCAGACCAAGCTGAATTCCTAAGTAGAAAAGGAAGAACCTAACCATTCATCTCCTTGAGTAATGTCTTCCAGGTTGCTGAATCGGGACCCTGGCTTTCCTGATAAAAACCTTACCAGATCTAGCTGGGGAGTGACGAGAACTCCAGGAACGACTTTCTTCTCATTATAATCTTACTGTAATACTGAGTCCACCTAAGGCGGGGCTTTATCCGCCATTTTTCTGTGCACGGGTCGCACCATAGGGCTTGATGCCTCACCACACAGGCACAGAGAAGAACTCACGTAAACGTGCACGTGCGGCTCTTTTCCCCTGCCTCAGCTTCCTTAAAAGGACAAGAGCCTAGACTTCCCGGGAGCTAGCACCGGGATCCCTTTCCTGTAATGCTGTTCTCTTGCATTGCTCCAGCCGTATGCCTATTAAGCCTTGCCTGAGAAACATTTCTTCGGCTTAGTGCTAATATCTACGTGAAAGCCAAAAAACTAGAGGTCCAGGGTACTATAACAAGATGGGGTTTATAGCCCTGCCTGACACATTGATTCCAGCACAGTGAGACCCAGAGCAGAGGACCTAGCTATTCATATCCAGAGTCCTGGCCCATAGAAACTGAGATAATAAATTGATGTTATTTTAAGCTGGTAAATTGGAGTAATTTGTTACTAAGCAATGGAAACTAATGCAACCAGTAATCTAATTTTCCACATAGCTCTAAAACAATAAGCTTGGTTTGGGACCTAGATATGACCCCCATTCTCATCTATTGAGGGAAATAATTTTGTGGTTATAATGCAGGTAGCAAACACTGCTGCCATGAATAGATTTTATAAAATTAGGTTATGCCTCCCTATTAGAGTGTAGACTTAACAAAAACCTATAATGTAGTTATTTTTATCCTGAAAATTTAAATAGATAATTTAAAAATATTAATTCTATGCATCTTGCTAGATATTCTTACAGAGAAAAAACAAAAAGGAATAGAACCAATCCTAAATGAGTTTATAATCTGATTCAGAAGGGATAATTAACTTAGATTTAGAAAGTGGCTTCACATGCAAATACTAAAGAATAATCATTTGACTCTCATTAGCATCCCTGCTTTGTCTTACTCAACTCCACTGTGTGACTAAAGAAGACAGCACTTGTCTCTTAACTCAAGGTAACCATGTAAAAGAGTTCTGTCCATTGAGATTTGGGCAGAAGTCTGCTGATACTACTCTGTCACTCTACTTATTCCTTTCTGAAATGTAGATTTTATATTTGGAGATGTGGCAACGACCATCTTGCAGCTATGAGGGAAAGGCCAAAAAAATTCACAAATATGTCAAATACTCAGTTAATTTAGGTGGAGAAAAAATCTATTTGTTTAGGCTGATATTGGGTGGGTTTTTCATTACTTACAACCATGTTTTCATTAACTGCCAAATCCCACAGATTTCAGAAACACGGTGCATTCATGTGGAGTACAGTCCAAGAGTCTTATCATCTAGGCATACTTTAAGTTACTGCAAGTAGAAAGGCAGTACAGAACGGAAAAACCTCAGGCCCATTTTGTGTTCCCTCATCTTTTTATCTATGCATGTTAAATGGTCAGGGCTCATTTAATTTATTGTACTTTCTAAGCTTAAAAAGGAATGGAAAATATCATAGAGCAAAACTGATACTTAAAATATAACTCACTATAAGATTTTAAAAAAATTAATATGAGAAAAAGTTTCAGCAGTAACTATTGAATAAAGTTATTAAATAGTTTGTTTAGTTTATTACAGTTTTTGTTTTTACCCTTCATTGCTTCAAAACGGGATTGGAGATGACTTATAGAAGTATGCACATTATTACAACAGATAATGACTAACAAATTGAAAGGTTGAAGTTAATGGAAAATATGCTAATCCTAAAAATAGAATTAGAAGAAAAATACCATCATATTCTATGCAATAACTAATGATAATCCATAAGTTAATAGCTTCTTAAAGAAATAAGAGTAATCAATCAGCTTCAGTATTCATATCCAGTGGATAAAAATATATCAACTATTCAGAGGCTGCACAACTTTTCTTATTTTTGAGATCTGAAAGAAATTTCTCTGTTTTGTAGAAGAAACATTGTATGGTGCTTGTACATCATCTTAGTGAGTACCTATTCATTAAAAGCAACAGCCCATTCTTAATAGCTAATTATCTCAAAGCAATTTGAGAGGAGAGCTCAGCAAATAGCCTTTGCATATTAAGGCCTCATTAAATAAGTAACGAAAATGTTAAAACCTTAAAGGAATGGACAAATAATATGAATCTTTAATTTTTACGTGGAAGACAATAGATGGTTCACATACAGAAAAATATCAGCTACACTAGTAATCAAACATACGTAAGTTCATAAAGGAAAAACATGTTGTTGCTATTAATACATATTTTAATATTTATAATCTGTATTAACTATTATATGATTTAAAGAGATTCATTCAGTGCATGTTGCCAAGCAAAGCGTTCATTATTTTGAGTGAATACTTTGCCATCTGTATTCAGTAGCCCTAGTGTTTACATCCTTTAACCCAAAAGTTCACTTGAGGAAACCTGTTTACATCAGTCTTATATAAAATGTTTTTTTCTCAAACCTTCCGTTCTCTTACCTCCTGCCTCACTTCGGCAAAGGTCTCAAAACCTCTTGAGATTTAGTAAAATAAAGTAACTGACAGAGTTGTGAGTTGGCACATCTAATTTCAAAAATCACGAATGATGTCAATGTGGAGGCTCATTAAATGTTGAATGTAGACATTTAACGCTGTCATTTTACATGAGATTAAAGGAATGTATCATAATTAAGATATAATTAATTAATCATACTACATAATTAATAATCATAATACATAATTATAATATATAATAATATATAATCTAATGCATAATGTATCATAATAAAGATGACAGATTTAATAGCAGAATCCAGTTGAAATCAATTTCTTTGAGGTCCTTGTGTTCTTTTCACAGTATGATACAGACAAGGATGGCACATATGATCCAAAACTAGAGCTGATTTTGGCTTGTCTTTTATTAAAACAAGCAAGTAAATAAACAAAGAAAACAAAAACAAAAGCAAATTCCCTTGACTCCACTTGCTCCACTGACCCAAGGGACTGTCTGTATTCAATGATTCACTAATTTCTTCTCACTCGCTGATTATGCTTCTGTTCTTCTGAAACTGCTCTTTTCAAGGTCACTAACAACTCTTCCATTTTGCCAAATCACGGCCATTAAAGATTGAGCTTCTACTTGATTTCTCAGTAGTACTAGACACAGGTGACAACATTCTCCTTAAAACACTTTCTTGTCTTGACTTTTGTAGATAAACATGCTTCAGTTTTTTTTTTTTTTTTTTTTTTTTTTTTTTAAATTCTGCCTAACAGAACATTTCCTGTTAGTCTGGAGAATAAATAAATAAGTAAATTTTAGTGTCAATCTAAACAATTTCTCAAGTTTACTTTTTTGGAAACTCAATCTTTTCATTAAATGCAAAGTAAATATGTAACCCTTTAAAAAGAAAGACATTTCAGAAAGAGAATAGTTTTGAACTTTTGGAAGCATAGACATAATTTTTATAAGCAGCTGGGAGATAGTACAGAATTCCATTTGGAGAAATTTTTTCATATTCCAGAGCAAAGAATAGAAAGATTAGCAAGAATTCAGTATTTAACTTTTGAATTAGTGTTTGTTAACTGATTTGCATTTTTAAAGGAAGATATCAAAAAAGTTCTACTTCATTTGTGAGAACAGAAAAAACTATAAATAGTCTAAGGTAGTACAGATAAAATTATAACCTTTAATGTCAAGGAGAAATGCAAATTAAATACATTTTAGCCAAATTTTTGTTATTTCCCCCAAATGATTCTATAAATAGCTCACAAATGCTAAATTGTGCCAAGTAGTTAAAGTAGTAATTATCACGTTATTATCTTATTAAATAAGAACCAGTAGATACCATAACCATGTCTACAAGTACTAGGAGGGAGAAATGTACAGAATGTTACCCACAAATGTGTAAATTAAAAATAAACTTATCATGCATATCTAATGCTTGGTTAACTCACATATCACAATAACTCAGTGAGTCTTCCATTTACTGACAAATGTAAATGGAAGTAAATATGTAATGAATCACTGTAATTATAGAGGAGAACACTTGAAACAAAAAAATTTCACAATACCAGAAACTCATTTCTCATTTCTGGGACCGAAACATTTTAATAATGAGGGGAAAATCCTCACCATCTTTAGAATTGTTACTTACATGTATGAACTAATTTTGATTTACTGAATTCAAACTACTGTGAGTATAGTTGAACTAGCATTTGTTACTGTGGAAGATACTGGTAGGTACAAGAATAAAAATTACCCAGCCCTTTGTATTTAAAAAAGCAGCAACAAAAAGACAAGGGGTGTGTGTGTGTGTGTGTGTATATATATATATTTGTGTGTGTGTATATATATACACATATACATACATACATATATATATCTTTATATATGTATATATATATATCTTTATATATGCCTGATATATACATATATATACACACATACATATATCTCTCTTTATATATGCCTGATATATACATATATATGTATATAAAATTAAAGTTTTATATATATATATCAGGCATAAACTGTTTAGGTTTCTCAGGCTTACGTTCGTACGTTTTTGGAAACTCTATCTTTTCATTAAATGCAAAGTAAATGTGTAAGCCTTAAAACATTGCAAACTAAATTTTTTTCCCTACTGGCCATGTGAAATATGGGAGCTAGTTGATATGTGTCGTATCAAGTGAGACAATAAGAGATAACAGGTTTCATCACAGTAAGATGGGTCAGCCAATGGTAGCCCATGACATCTAAGAAGAAATAAAGGAATGGAAAAATACATTCAATGCAAATGGAAACCAAAAAAACACAAGAGTATCTGTGTTTTTGTCAGACAAAATAGATTACATGAAAAAAAAACTGTTAGAAGAGACAAAGGTCACTATGTAATGATAAAGAGGTGAAATCAGCAAGAACAGAAATAGACACATCAAAAAAGAAAATTGCAGGCCAATATCTATGATGAAAATTGGTGCAAATATCCTCAACAGAAGACTAGCAAGCTGAATTTAAGAATACATTAGAAAGTTAATTCATCATGACCCAAGTGGAAGCTATCCCTGGACTGCAAGGATGGCTCAACATACGCAAATTAATAAATGTGATATATCCTATCAACAAATAGAAAAATATTCCATGTTAATGGATTCAATCAATATTGTTAATATATTTATACTACCCAAAAGAGTCTAAAGATTCAGTGTAATTCCTGTTAAAATACCAATGACATTATTCACAGAAACAAAAAAAAAATTCCTGAAATATATATGGAACCACTAAAGGCCCAGAATACACAAAGCTGCCCTAAGCAAAAAGAACAAAAATGGAGTAATCACATTACCTGACCTCAAATTATACTACAGAGCTATAGTAAACAAAACAGCATGAGACTGGTATAAAATCAGACATATAGAACAATGGAATAGCATACAGACCACAGGAACAAATTCACACACCTACAGTAAACTCATTTTTGACAAAAGTAACAAGAACATACACTGCAGAAAAGACAGTCTCTTTAATAAATGGTTCTGGATATCCATATGCAGAAGAATGAAACTAAAATACTATCTTTCACCATGTACAATAATCAAATCAAAATGTATTAAAGTCTTAAATCTAAGACCTCAATGTATGAAACTACTTCAGGAACACACTGGGGAAACTCTCCAAGACATTGGTCTGGGCTACAGCGTTTTGAACAATACCGCACCAGCACAAACAACCAAAGCAAAAACTGACAAATGGGATTACATCATGGTGAATGGGGTATCCAACCCCTCAAACATTTATCCTTTATGTCATAAACAATCCAATTATACTCTTTTAGTTATTTTAAAATGTGCAATTAAGTTATTTGACTATAGTCACCCTGTTGTGATATCAAATACTAGAACTTATTCATTCTTTCTGTTTATTTGTACCCATTAACAATCCCCACCGCCCCTGCCCCAGGCCTGCCAGTATCCTCCCTAGCCTCTGGCAACCGTTCTTCTACATGCTATGTCCATGAGTTCATTTGTTTTGATTTTTAGATCCCACAAATAAGTGAGAACATGCGATGTTTATCTTTCTGTGCCTGGCATATTTCACATAACATCATGATCGCCAGTTCTATCCATGTTGTTTTAAATGACAGGATCTCATTTTTTAATGGCTGAATAGTACTCCTTTGTGTATATGTACCACATTTTCTTTAACCATTTATCTGTTGATGAACACTTAGGTTTCTTCCAATTCTTGGCTATTGTGAATAGTGTTGCAACAAACATACGAGTGCAAATATCTCCTTAACATATTGATTTCCTTTCTTTTGGGTATATACCCAGCAGTAGGATTGCTGGATCATATGGTAGCTCAATTTTTAGTTTTTTGAGGAACTTCCAAACTCTTCCCCATAGTAGTTGTACTAATTTACATTCTGACCAATAGTGTACAAGGGTTCCGTCTTCTCTACATCCTCACTAGAATTTATTATTGCCTGTCTTTTGGATATAAGCCATCTTAGCTGAGAGAGACGATATCTAATTGTAGTTTTGATTTGCATTTCTCTGATAATCAGTGATGTTGAGCACCATTTCATACGCCTGTTTGTCATTCGTATGTCTTCTTTTGAGAAATATCTATTTAAATCTTTGCGCACATTTTGATCAGATTATTAGATTTTTTCCTAGTGAGATGTTTGAGCTTCTTATATATTTTAGTAATTAATTTTTTGTCAGATAGGTAGTTTGTAAGTATTTCCTACTATTCTATGGGTTTTCTCTTCACTTTGTTGATTGTTTCCTTTGTTATGAGGAAGCTTTTTAATTTGATGTAATCCCATTTGTTCATTTCTGCTTTGGTTGTCTGTGTTGGTGGGGTATTGCTCAAAAATCTGTAGCCCAGGTCGGTGTCCTGGAGAGTTTCCACATTGTTTTCCTGAAGTAGTTTTATAGTTTGAGGTCTTAGATTTAAGACTTTAATTGATTTTGATTTGATTTTTGTATATGGTGACAGATAGAGTTCTAGTTTCATTCTTCTGCATATAGATATCCAGTTTTCCCAACACAATTTATTGAAGAGACTGTCTTTTTCCCAGTGTATGGTCTTGTCATTTTTGTCAAGAATGAGTTCACTATAGTGTCTGAATTTTGTTGTTTATATTAATTGTAATATTTAATTTTTTCTTCTTGGTAAACAAGATTTTATTGAATTTTAAAAATATAATTAGCGAGTTTCTTCATTAATTTTAATATTTGAAGTTTTTCTGATAATTTCATTAAAATTTTCAATCTTTATCAAAAATCAATGCAGGATTAGAAACATGTTTTAATAATGAATGTTATTGACTTCTACTTTTGATGGGTTTACCTACTAATGTTATGCTGATGGCTTTTAAATATACATCTAAAGATTAAAATCTCTCTTGAGCTTAAAGGCAAACATCAAATTTCCTACTCTACATATTCACTTGGAATTTTTTGTAAAATATTATACTTAATATATTCAAAGCTAAACTTGTTAGCAATGTTGCTTGATCTCTATTCAATGCTACTTTTAATAACAAATAATATATAATCTTTATTGAACTTATTTTATTTTAGGCACCATGCTGAGTGCTTAATAGATATCTCCTCATTTAATCATCAAAGCTCTGTTGAGAAGTAATAAGATAAGTAATAAATAAGAAAATTAAAATGTAACTTGGCCAAGGAAATGTGCTAGCATTTGAAGCCACTTCCCTTATTTACCAAACCCTTGATCCCAACTCCTACTTCTTAATTGTATATACTATCATTATGTATGTTCAAAATTTCTAGATTATTTTTTGCTCTTTCACTTCCTTATGTACAAAAGACGTGGTCACAAAAGTCAGTCGATTAGATCTCGACAATATTGTACATGTGTGGTTTAATTTTTTAAATTCTCATTGCCTTTAGCTTGCTCCAAACTTATAATTCTATTCTGAACTATTATTGTAGGACCTCCTTCCCTAGTATCTCAATAGTTGTTTGCATTTTCCATTTTCAATTCACTTTTGCTTTCATTGCCAGATTCCATTGATTGCAACACTCATCTTATAATGCAATTCTGTGTTAAGATATTTCCAGTTTTATATTTATCCCCACAATAATATTTAAACTCATTTTGTCTGAGTTTAACCAAATCGATCAGTATTAATATAACTAAATATAATTTTACAATCTTATTTTAAAATGTACATAAACAGAAATGACTATAAGACCCATCCCAGCCTCATGTTCTTTCTTTATCATTTCTTTCACTTCCATTTCCATATCTTGAAATTGTACCCATTTATTAAGGCTCTGATCAAATAACAGCCTTTCCTGAAAATCTCCTTAAGTTCAAAACAATTTTTTGCTTCACTGTATTCCCATTGGTAGTTTTGTGTTAAAATTGCATATTATGTATATTTTCTCCTCTACTGATCTCCTGTATGTGCATTCACAAAAAAATCCAATAATGTGTTTCCTATGTATTACACAAACGCTATGGTCAAGAAGCAATTTAATAGATGTAACTAAAACATCTTAATTATGATGAATATGACAAATTTGGCATCTTTGATTTCTCCATAATCCTGTGTAAATGCTTGAAAATTTGCGTTAAATGAACATATAATTACAAAGAGAAATTGAACTTTATCTATAGTCATGAAATGTTACAGAAATTGTATATTATTTTAAGCTAGAATTAAAAAGTGAAATTATAGCCCCTGTTAAAGTTAAATTTATGATTAGAAATTAGGAAAATTTTTCTTTCACTCTCACAGACTATTTGTGATAGTTCTTAAGAATGTAAATATAATTATAATAATTTATAAAATTAGATGAACAGAAGAATTTTACAAAAACCTTGCTAGATTACACATTTTCCAATTTCTTTATCTTTGTCAGTGGCACATTGATGTATAAGCCTAAGACTGACAAAAAGAAGAAAACCAGAAAAGAAAGAAAAGTTAAATGAGCAAGGGCATGGTTTCTTGTATTAAATATAGTAAAAGAAGTGTAACCATATAGTAAACGACTGGTAAGAATGCTCCATGAATTTGATCTTTGGTATTTCAAAAAGAAAAGAAGCAGTCTTAATAATTTTAGAAACAAATAGTTAGGAAGCCCTCTAGTTAAACTATAATGACTAACAATCACAATTTATTTCTATGCTATACCGTGAAAGCTATTAATAAGTTCGCAAACTGAGTTCATAATACATATTGATGTCTTTCTGTTTACTCAGCAGGATCCAGTAATATTTTTCATTTGTATTACATGAAATGTATTCCCAAGATGGAAAATACACATATAAGTATAAAAACTCATTATCTATTGGAAAATAATAGTATTTTCATCAACTTTATAGAATTTTAAAATTATAAAACAAAATATGTTAAAAATTCTAGCGTCTGTAAAAATTGTTAATATATTTTGAGGTTTCAGGATTCTGCATATATCAGGAAACATCAAAATGCATGAGAAATACATTTCTAAGTAGCTTATATATCTGGAAGAATGTATTCAATTTCCGTGGAATATCTGTAAACTGGAAGGATTTAATAATTTACAGGAGATCAAAACCAAACATGATTATATTTACAAAATGGGAGGCAAACTCAAAAATCTACAAGCTTTCCAAAGTGCTATTGCAAAAAAAAAATGTATTTTTGGCCTTAAAAATACAAAAGCAAAACTAGAGCCTAATCACACATTCTCCATTGCTTATTTATTCAATTATTTATCCACTATTCCATTCAGTAATTAATTTAATGCATATTTAATGCATGCCTATTTTGTACCAAACAGATAATATATACAAGATAAAGTAGATAAATACCCAAATATCCAGACACAGCACATTCTAGATTAAACAAAGTGTCGCAGTCTTAAAAATGAATTACAAACTAACAGTGTTAGGTAAAATGCCACAATCATGATTCGTGAAAGAAAAAATTGACATTAGACTTTATTAAAATTAAAAACTTCTGCTTTGTGAAAGAAACTGTTAAGAGAATAAAAAGACATGCCACAGATTGGGAGAAAATAAATGCAAAACATATAACTGAGAAAGGACTTGTATCTAAAGTGTACAAATAACTCATAAACCTCAACCATAAGAAACAAACGACCAAATTGAAAAATGGCAAAAAAATTTTACAACTTTCCCACCAAGAAATACAGATGGTAAATAAGCATATTTAACAATGTCCAGCACCATATACTACTGTACACTTATTAGAATGACCAAAGGCCAAAAAACCTGACAATATCAAATACTGGCAGTATTTTATATTGCTTATGGGAGTGCAAAATTGTATAGCCACTTTGGAAGATAGTGTGCCTTATTTGGATAGTCCCACTGCAGATGTAATTAGCTAAATTAGGTCACACTCCATCCGGGTGGTTCCCTAATTTGACTGGTATCCCTACAATAAGGAGATATTTGAACATATACATGCATACAGGGAGAACGCCATGTGGAAAAGAAGGCTCAGGGTGATGATTCCACAAACCAAGGAATGCCAAAGATGGGCAATGAACAACTTAACACTAAGGTGAAGACATGTAATGTATTTTTCATAGAATGGACTTTTCCTACTATTAGAAGGAACTCTAGTAAAACTCAGATCTCATACTTGTAGCCTCCAAAATTGTGATACAATAAATTTCTGTTGTTTAATTTACTCAGTTTATGGTACTTTCAAGTAGCCCCAGGAAACTAATATACCATATGATCAGGAATTGTACTCTTACGTATTTACCCAGTTGAGTTGAAAACTTACATCTATATAAAAACCTGCTCACAAATGATTATAGCAGCTGAATTCATAATCACCAAGAACAGGAAACAGTCAAGATGTTCTTCAGTAAGAAAATGGATTAACAAACTGCATAGTCATACAATTGAATATTATCAGCAATAAAAAGAAATAAGTTATCAAGTTATAAAAAGTCATAGAAAACGTGGCAGGGGGGCGGAGCAAGATGGCCGAATAGGAACAGCTCCAGTCTCCAACTCCCAGCGCGAGCGACACAGAAGACCGGTGATTTCTGCATTTTCAACTGAGGTACTGGGTTCATCTCACTGGAGAGTGCCGGAGGATCGGTGCTGGTCAGCTGCTGCAGCCCAACCAGCGAGAGCTGAAGCAGGGCGAGGCATTGCCTCACCTGGGAAGCGCAAGGGGGAAGGGAATCCCTTTTCCTAGCCAGGGGAACTGAGACACACAACACCTGGAAAATCGGGTAACTCCCACCCCAATACTGTGCTTTAAGCAAACAGGCACACCAGGAGATCATATCCCACACCTGGCCGGGAGAGTCCCACACCCACGGAGCCTCCCTCATTGCTAGCACAGCAGTCTGTGATCTACCGGCAAGGCAGCAGCGAGGCTGGGGGAGGGGCGCCTGCCATTGCTGAGGCTTAAGTAGGTAAACAAAGCTGCTGGGAAGCTCGAACTGGGTGGAGCTCACAGCAGCTCAAGGAAACCTGCCTGTCTCTGTAGACTTCACCTCTGGGGACAGGGCACAATAAACAATAACAAACACAGCCCAAACCTCTGCAGACGCAAACGACTCTGTCTGACAGCTTTGAAGAGAGCAGTGGATCTCCCAACACAGAGGTTGAGATCTGAGAAGGGACAGACTCCCTGCTCAAGTGGGTCCCTGACCCCTGAGTAGCCTAACTGGGAGACATGCCCCACTAGGGGCAGTCTGACACCCCACACCTCACAGAGAGGAGTACACCCCTGAGAGGAAGCTTCCAAAGCAAGAATCAGACAGGTACACTCGCTGTTCAGAAATATTCTATCTTCTGCAGCCTCTGCTGCTGATACCCAGGCAAACAGGGTCTGGAGTGGACCTCAAGCAATCTCCAACAGACCTACAGCTGAGGGTCCTGACTGTTAGAAGGAAAACTATCAAACAGGAAGGACACCTACACCAAAACCCCATCAGTACATCACCATCATCAAAGACCAGAGGCAGACAAAACCACAAAGATGGGGAAAAAGCAGGGCAGAAAAGCTGGAAATTCAAAAAATAAGAGCGCATCTCCCCCGGCAAAGGAGCGCAGCTCATCGCCAGCAACGGATCAAAGCTGGACGGAGAATGACTTTGACGAGATGAGAGAAGAAGGCTTCAGTCCATCAAATTTCTCAGAGCTAAAGGAGGAATTACGTACCCAGTGCAAAGAAACTAAAAATCTTGAAAAAAAAAAGTGGAAGAATTGATGGCTAGAGTAATTAATGCAGAGAAGGTCATAAATGAAATGAAAGAGATGAAAACCATGACACGAGAAATACGTGACAAATGCACAAGCTTCAGTAACCGACTCAATCAACTGGAAGAAAGAGTATCTGCGATTGAGGATCAAATGAATGAAATGAAGCGAGAAGAGAAACCAAAAGAAAAAAGAAGAAAAAGAAATGAACAAAGCCTGCAAGAAGTATGGGATTATGTAAAAAGACCAAATCTACGTCTGATTGGGGTGCCTGAAAGTGAGGGGGAAAATGGAACCAAGTTGGAAAACATTCTTCAGGATATCATCCAGGAGAACTTCCCCAACCTAGTAGGGCAGGCCAAAATTCAAATCCAGGAAATACAGAGAACGCCCCAAAGATACTCCTCGAGAAGAGCAACTCCAAGACACATAATTGCCAGATTCACCAAAGTTGAAATGAAGGAAAAAATCTTAAGGGCAGCCAGAGAGAAAGGTCGGGTTACCCACAAAGGGAAGCCCATCAGACTAACAGCAGATCTCTCGGCAGAAACTCTCCAAGCCAGAAGAGAGTGGGGGCCAATATTCAACATTCTTAAAGAAAAGAATTTTCAACCCAGAATTTCATATCCAGCCAAACTAAGTTTCATAAGTGAAGGAGAAATAAAATCCTTTACAGATAAGCAAATGCTTAGAGATTTTGTCACCACTAGGCCTGCCTTACAAGAGACCCTGAAGAAAGCACTAAACATGGAAAGGAACAACCGGTACCAGCCATTGCAAAAACATGCCAAAATGTAAAGACCATCGAGGCTAGGAAGAAACTGCATCAACTAACGAGCAAAATAACCAGATAATATCATAATGGCAGGATCAAGTTCACACATAACAATATTAACCTTAAATGTAAATGGACTCAATGCTCCAATTAAAAGACACAGACTGGCAAACTGGATAAAGAGTCAAGACCCATCAGTCTGCTGTATTCAGGAGACCCATCTCACACGCAGAGACATACATAGGCTCAAAATAAAGGGAGGAGGAAGATTTACCAAGCAAATGGAGAACAAAAAAAAGCGGGGGTTGCAATACTAGTCTCTGATAAAACAGACTTTAAACCATCAAAGATCAAAAGAGACAAAGAAGGCCATTACATAATGGTAAAGGGATCAATTCAACAGGAAGAGCTAACTATCCTAAATATATATGCACCCAATACAGGAGCACCCAGATTCATAAAGCAAGTCCTTAGAGACTTACAAAGAGACTTAGACTCCCAAACATTAATAATGGGAGACTTCAACACTCCACTGTCAACATTAGACAGATCAACAAGACAGAAAGTTAACAAGGATATCCAGGAATTGAACTCATCTCTGCAGCAAGCAGACCTAATAGACATCTATAGAACTCTCCACCCCAAATCAACAGAATATACATTCTTCTCAGCACCACATCGTACTTACTCCAAAATCAACCACGTAATTGGAAGTAAAGCACTCCTCAGCAAATGTACAAGAACAGAAATTATAACAAACTGTCTCTCAGACCACAGTGCAATCAAACTAGAACTCAGGACTAAGAAACTCACTCAAAACCGCTCAACTACATGGAAACTGAACAACCTGCTCCTGAATGACTACTGGGCACATAACGAAATGAAGGCAGAAATAAAGATGTTCTTTGAAACCAATGAGAACAAAGATACAACATACCAGAATCTCTGGGACACATTTAAAGCAGTGTGTAGAGGGAAATTTATAGCACTAAATGCCCACAAGAGAAAGCAGGAAAGATCTAAAATTGACACTCTAACATCGCAATTAAAAGAACTAGAGAAGCAAGAGCAAACACATTCGAAAGCTAGCAGAAGGCAAGAAATAACTAAGATCAGAGCAGAACTGAAGGAGATAGAGACACAAAAAACCCTCCAAAAAATAAATGAATCCAGGAGTTGGTTTTTTGAAAAGATCAACAAAATTGATAGACCGCTAGCAAGACTAATAAAGAAGAAAAGGGAGAAGAATCAAATCGACGCAATTAAAAATGATAAAGGGGATATCACCACTGACCCCACAGAAATACAAACTACCATCAGAGAATACTATAAACACCTCTCCGCAAATAAACTGGAAAATCTAGAAGAAATGGATAATTTCCTGGACACTTACACTCTTCCAAAACTAAACCAGGAAGAAGTTGAATCCCTGAATAGACCAATAGCAGGCTCTGAAATTGAGGCAATAATTAATAGCCTACCAACCAAAAAAAGTCCAGGACCAGATGGATTCACAGCTGAATTCTACCAGAGGTACAAGGAGGAGTTGGTACCATTCCTTCTGAAACTATTCCAATCAATAGAAAAAGAGGGAATCCTCCCTAACTCATTTTATGAGGCCAACATCATCCTGATACCAAAGCCTGGCAGAGACACAACAAAAAAAGAGAATTTTAGACCAATATCCCTGATGAACATCGATGCAAAAATCCTCAATAAAATACTGGCAAACCGGATTCAGCAACACATCAAAAAGCTTATCCACCATGATCAAGTGGGCTTCATCCCTGGGATGCAAGGCTGGTTCAACATTCGCAAATCAATAAACATAATCCAGCATATAAACAGAACCAAAGACAAGAACCACATGATTATCTCAATAGATGCAGAAAAGGCTTTTGACAAAATTCAACAGCCCTTCATGCTAAAAACGCTCAATAAATTCGGTATTGATGGAACGTACCTGAAAATAATAAGAGCTATTTATGACAAACCCACAGCCAATATCATACTGAATGGGCAAAAACTGGAAAAATTCCCTTGAAAACTGGCACAAGACAGGGATGCCCTCTCTCACCACTCCTATTCAACATAGTGTTGGAAGTTCTGGCTAGGGCAATTAGACAAGAGAAAGAAATCAAGGGTATTCAGTTAGGAAAAGAAGAAGTCAAATTGTCCCTGTTTGCAGATGACATGATTGTATATTTAGAAAACCACATCAACTCAGCCCAAAATCTCCTTAAGCTGATAAGCAACTTCAGCAAAGTCTCAGGACACAAAATTAATGTGCAAAAATCACAAGCATTCTTATACACCAGTAACAGACAAACAGAGAGCCAAATCAGGAATGAACTTCCATTCACAATTGCTTCAAAGAGAATCAAATACCTAGGAATCCAACTTACAAGGGATGTAAAGGACCTCTTCAAGGAGAACTACAAACCACTGCTCAGTGAAATCAAAGAGGACACAAACAAATGGAAGAACATACCATGCTCATGGATAGGAAGAATCAATATCGTGAAAATGGCCATACTGTCCAAGGTAATTTATAGATTCAATGCCATCCCCATGAAGCTACCAATGAGTTTCTTCACAGAATTGGAAAAAAACTGCTTTAAAGTTCATATGGAACCAAAAAAGAGCCCGCATCTCCAAGACAATCCTAAGTCAAAAGAACAAAGCTGGAGGCATCATGCTACCTGACTTCAAACTATACTACAAGGCTACAGTAACCAAAACAGCATGGTACTGGTACCAAAACAGAGATATAGACCAATGGAACAGAACAGAGTCCTCAGAAATAATACCACACATCTACAGCCATCTGATCTTTGACAAACCTGAGAGAAACAAGAAATGGGGAAAGGATTCCCTATTTAATAAATGGTGCTGGGAAAATTGGCTAGCCATAAGTAGAAAGCTGAAACTGGATCCTTTCCTTACTCCTTATACGAAAATTAATTCAAGATGGATTAGAGACTTAAATGTTAGACCTAATACCATAAAAATCCTAGAGGAAAACCTAGGTAGTACCATTCAGGACATAGGCATGGGCAAAGACTTCATGTCTAAAACACCAAAAGCAACAGCAGCAAAAGCCAAAATTGACAAATGGGATCTCATTAAACTAAAGAGCTTCTGCACAGCAAAAGAAACTACCATCAGAGTGAACAGGGAACCTACAGAATGGGAGAAAATTTTTGCAATCTACTCATCTGACAAAGGGCTAATATCCAGAACCTACAAAGAACTCAAACAAATTTACAAGAAAAAAACAAACAACCCCATCAAAAAGTGGGCAAAGGATATGAACAGACATTTCTCAAAAGAAGACATTCATACAGCCAACAGACACATGAAAAAATGCTCATCATCACTGGCCATCAGAGAAATGCAAATCAAAACCACAATGAGATACCATCTCACACCAGTTAGAATGGCGATCATTAAAAAGTCAGGAAACAACAGATGCTGGAGAGGATGTGGAGAAATAGGAACACTTTTACACTGTTGGTGGGATTGTAAACTAGTTCAACCATTATGGAAAACAGTATGGCGATTCCTCAAAGGTCTAGAACTAGATGTACCATATGACCCAGCCATCCCATTACTGGGTATATACCCAAAGGATTCTAAATCATGCTGCTATAAAGACACATGCACACGTATGTTTATTGCAGCACTATTCACAATAGCAAAGACTTGGAATCAACCCAAATGTCCATCAGTGACAGATTGGATTAAGAAAATGTGGCACATATACACCATGGAATACTATGCAGCCATTAAAAAGGATGAGTTTGTGTCCTTTGTAGGGACTTGGATGCAGCTGGAAACCATCATTCTTAGCAAACTATCACAAGAACAGAAAACCAAACACCGCATGTTCTCACTCATAGGTGGGAACTGAACAATGAGATCACTTGGACTCAGGAAGGGGAACATCACACACCGGGGCCTATCATGGGGAGGGGGGAGGGGGGAGGGGGGAGGGATTGCATTGGGAGTTATACCTGATGTAAATGACGAGTTGATGGGTGCAGCACAGCAACATGGCACAAGTATACATATGTAACAAACCTGCACGTTATGCACATGTACCCTACAACTTAAAGTATAATAATAATAAATAAATTAAAAAAAAAAAAAAGAAAACGTGGCACATATACACCATGGAATACTATGCAGTCATAAAAAAGCGCTCATGTCCTTTGCAGGGACATGGATGAAGCTGGAAACCATCATTCTCAGCAAACTAACATAAGAACAGAAAACCAAGCACTGCATGTTCTCACTCATTAAGTGGAAGTTGAACAATGAGAGCACATGGACACGGAGGGGGCACACAGCATTACACACTGGGGCCTGTGGGAGGGGTGAGATTGTGGGAGGGATAGCATTAGGAGAAATAATTAATGTAGATGACGGGTTCATGGGTGCAACAAATCACCATGGCACGTGTATACTTATGTAACAAGCCTGCACATTCTGCACATGTATCCCAGAACTTAAAGTATAATAATAATAGTAATAATAATAATAGTAATAATAATAAGATGCTCTTATCACCTAGGAAATTCCAAGAGATTTAGGAGCCCAGAGGCTTCTAACATTCAGGAAACTTTAAAGGTCTTAGGAGCTCTGTGTCAGAAACTAGGGTCAAAGACCACATACTACAACAAAAGATTTTCTTTGTGCTGTTATCTACAAGGCTTTTAGAAACTATGTGCTACGAACAGGGGGAAAATACTAAATATATATTTCTTATTATATCACAATATTTAATAGCATATGTCCTCCAGTTTATTTTTTCTTCAAGATTCATCTTGGCTACCCTTGTGCTTTTATATTTCCATATACATTTTAGAGTCAGCTTGTATATATACACACACTCATATTTCCATTGGTATTGCCTGAAATCTATAGATCAATTTGGGTAGAATTAGAATCTTTACAATTAAGATTATTCCAAACCAAAATGATTTATTTTGATAACTTTCAATATTGTTTTGTCATCTTCTTGAGTAGAAGTCTTATATATTTTTGTTAGGTTCATTTCTAGGTATTTTATATTTCTTAAGTCTATTGTAAATACCACAATATTTAAAATAATATTTGTGATCATATATAAAAGTATATAGGTGAATTTTTTCATATGGTCCATAATTCAGAAACTTGCTCAATTTTATATAAATTTTGTATATTCTATATTATACAAAAATATAAAATTTTGTAAATTTTATATTAATTCTTATGTTTTATATGTATTTTGAAATATGTATATACATAGTCATGTTATCTGTAAATGATGACAATTTTATATACTTTTTATATGGATCTTGCTACATGATAGTAATGAAAATTGTAAATTTCTAGATTAGATGTTAGGGAAAAAGAAGCATTTAACATACCGCCTCTTTCCCTTCACTTTTACGTATTATATATTCCTGCCAATGGAAAGTGACGTGAACTTTGGAGACACGAATGCCAAGGATAATAGTTTTAAATATGGAAAACTTTTGTGTGCTTGTAATAATATAAAAGCAAATAGTTCACAGTAATATCTGCAAACACCCACTTATTTCTCAGTCATTGCTAATAAATATTGACTTACTTTCTGTTTTTATTTTTTATTAACTGCTACATCAAATTACCACAAACTTAGTAGCTTAAGACAACACAAATTTAAGATTTCATAATTTTATAAATCAGCAATCCAGGCTGGGTCTGTTGATTTCCCTTCTATAGGTTTTCTAAAGATGAGATTAAGATGTTGGTGGCTATGCTTTTCATTGGCAGGATCTGGGAAGCATATACTTCCCAGTTCATTCAGGTTGTTGGCAGAATCCATTTCCTTGTGATTGCAGGGCTGAGGTCCCCATTTCCCTGCTGACTGTCAGCTAGTGGATGGCAGTGATTTCTAAAGGCTTCTCTTTGATTCTTGAACATGAGCCTATACATCTTAGAGCAGCCATGGCACATTGAAAAATCCAGCTTGTAATTACTCTGGCTTCCCCTGATTTCTCATTGCATCTCACGTCTGTCTCCAGTCTGGGAAAGTTGTCTGTTTTGAAGGGTTTCGGTAATCATATTGGGCCCATCTAAGTAATATAGAATAATTTCTCTATTTTAATGTCCGTAACCTTAATTACATGTTCAAAGTCCCTTTTGCCATGTGATATAACTGATTTCAAGGGTTAGGGTGTGAACACCTTTGAGGCTGGGGCTAGGGCATTATTCATCCTACCATATTTTTTGCAGGCTCTTAAACAAACTCAAACTGGACTTTTCTCCAAACAGGTAAAGTAATTTAATATTTTTTTCTAGTGTGAATTATTATTTTTTTTCTCCATGGCAATGTCATACCTAATGCATTTCTGCTAGACTATCTACTATGGTCATTCTGTTATTGTCTCCCCACTGTACCATGGCTGTTCTCTCTTAGTATCAACACTCCTTTCTGGTTTTACTGTGGAATGGCCTAGATTTCAATTCTCTCCACCCTTTAGTCTTTAAAGTAGACCCAATCAAAATTATGTATTTATAATTCAAGATGTTCTCTCTATAGAATGTTTTCATCAAACGTCATTATAACAAACACCAAGTAAAGAAATTACCACTATTATCACATAACAAAAGATGAGCTATTTCTCGCCAAATATTTGTTCAGAGAAATATGTTTATGATTTTGTTTTCCTCTTTTTAAACTTCAGCTCTTCATTACATTGTTTTTGTGGGTCTGCTTAACATTATTTACTTAAACATGACGTTATGTGAGAAATACAACCGTCTAGCACTTTCTGGAATGGTTTATGTGAGATTATCATTTCTTCCAAAGATCACAAGGAGAGGGAAACTTCAGGTGTGTGCAGATGTTTCTTCTACTTATTTTTGAATTTCTGACATCCAAAGGGAAGCTGACTCTTCTCTCTATATTGGCTTATTTAATGCAGGAGTCATTATTTTGCCAAATTATAAATGTGCTTTTACTTTTCTGACAGTACCTCTTCTAAAAGCTATGTACTTAAAAATTGCAATTTATCTCTTTCACCTTTTTAATTGAACTGGAAATGTTTTCCTATTATTAAGCCTCACAGCTCTTCTGCACCATATAGGAAGAACTGACAAAGCATCATCAAAAGCACCTTTAGAACAAAGCAATTATGTGGTTTAACACAGTGTCATAACAAGGAGTTGATTGGGAAAATGTTAATCAAAGATTCAGTTGGGTATCAAAAATAATCCCATTATTTAGAAGTTCTGTATTTTTAACTCTAAATTAGTCACTTACTACTTGACTATATGGGTATGTTCTATGTTACAAACTAAAAGTTCAAGGAGGAAGTATTCTCATATTCTATCTCAAATTATAATAGGTTAAGAAATTCAATGAGATATATAATAGAAAAGGCTGGAGGGAAGAGACCCCTCAGGTTTATGTTTAGAGAATATAAATCAGTAAGTCATATCTGTAAGATGGATACAAGACCCTTCTCTGTCTAAGGAAAGAATGACTCTCAACCCCATCAAAAAGTGGGTGAAGGAAATGAACAGACACTTCTCAAAAGAAGACATTTAGCGGCCAAGAAACATACGAAAAAAGCTCATCATCACTGTTCATTAGAGAAATGTAAATCAAAACCACAATGAGATACCACCTCACACCAGTTAGAATGGCGATCATTAAAAAGTCAGGAAGCAACAGATGCTGGAGAGAATGTGGAGAATTAGGAGTGCTTTTACACTGTTGGTGGGAGTGTATGTTAGTTCAACCACTATGGAAGACAGTGTGGCAATTCCTCAAGGATCTAGAACCAGAAATACCATTTGACCCAGTAATCCCATTAGTGGGTATATACTGAAAGGATTATAAATCATTCTACTATAAAGACAGATGCACACGTATGTTTATTGCGGCACTGTTCACAATAGCAAAGACTTGGAAACAACCCAAATGTCCATCAGTGATAGACCAGATAAAGAAAATGTGGCACATATACACCATGGAATACTCTGCAGCCATGGAAAAGGATGAGTTCATGTCTTTTGCAGGGACATGGATGAAGCTAGAAACCATCATTCTCAGCAAACTAACACAAGAACAGAAAACCAGACACCACATGTTCTCACTCATAAGTGGGAGCTGAACAATGAGAACACATGGACACAGGGAGGGGATCATCACACACTTGGACCTGTTGAGGGGGCACAGGGCTAGGGGAGAGATAGTATTAGGATAAATACCTAATGTAGGTGACGGATTGATGGGTGCAGCAAACCACCATGGCACGTGTATACCTATGTAACAAAACTGTACGTTCTGAGACATGTACCCCAGAACTTAAAGTATAATAATAAAAAAAAGAATGACTCTCAAAGATGTGTCCAAACAGGAAACTTTGTAAGCAAATAGGAACTCAAAAAGTTAAACAATTTCTCAAAGTGACACAATCTTTCTTAAAAACATAGTATTCAATTCTATGAAGCTAGGTGAAAATATAAGTATTCAAAACAGCTTATATAAAAATGTATGTTATATATAATATTTATGTGGCACATACAGAATAAATTCTATGCAATAAAAATTTTTAATTTAATATGTAATTTATATAAATATATAGTATAGCCAATCTATCCATCCATCTATTGAGAAAGATACAATGAAAGAAACTTCTGCTGTATTCACTTTGTCTCACTGAGTGATAGCATTATGGGTAATTTTCATTTTTATGATCGTCTGTATTTTCCAAATTTTTTATAGTGACCAAATATTATTTTCATGAATCTTTCTTTACTCATCTTGGTATATACTCACATCTAATATTATATGTGGTAATAATATATAGAAGATGGGTCTTTGGGAACTTATTTATCTGACGTAGGTGTCTTGATGATTCTCAGTAATAAGAGAATTGTTAAAGAAATTATTCTATTTAGAGGATAATTTAAAATGTATGTATTGTATCAAAGAGTATTAAATAAAATAAAATTGAATTAACAATATAATATTAAGTAAAATTGTTATATATGCTATATATGTAACATTCATATGAAAAAAGTAATATAGGATGCTTTTTTCCAAGCATGTATTACTGTAATGTCATAGTTATGAGGCTCAGCAGAGAAACAAAAGTCATTATAACATGAAAATTTTTAATTCATTTTCTTTTGATACAAAAAATACGTATAAAAGTAAAAGTAAATAGTACCAATTGTTTGTTCTTTTTACTTTTCAGAACTTTGTTTTAAAAAGCAATAAAATAATATGCCAAATTATTTGAGTTTATATATATATTTTACTCTTTCAAAGAAGTTAAACAAAAGTTTATATTTATTCATAATATTATATAGCTATTGTTCTTAAAAACTACGTGAACATATAACCATTATTGCAATTTTCCTCTTCAAATAAATAATATTACCTTGAATCAATAGCATATTCTCTAGGTTAATACTCTTTAGTCTACAGGGCAAAAGAATTCCAATTGTAATGGCAAGGCAGAGTGGGTGAAGATATACATACTTATTTAGTTATGAAGATTTTATTGTCATTTGGTTTAGTGAATAAAGATTCTTATATCTATTAAAAGAAATAAATCTCACTAACAATAGAGGTATAATGGTAGACTTTTATATATTAGAAATATGTACACTGTAAATACCAGCCATAAGGCTTTACTCAAAGAGGCACAAATAACTCTAATTAACAATAACTGTGTAAAATATTAACAGAATGTAATATTTAAAAAAAGAGTCAGAGAAACACAGGGAGAATGGTATTACCTGAAAGAAGACAGGGCCTTTGTTCCTTATACAGATATACATGAAAAATCCTATCCCAGGAGGATGATGTTGTCATAAAAATACAACAAATGTAATCCTAGCACTCTGGGAGGCTGAGGCGGGTGGATTGCCTGAGCTCAGGAGTTCGAGACCAGCCTGGGCAACACAGTGAAACCCCGCCTGTACTAAAATACAAAAAATTAGCCAGGTGTGGTAGTGTGCGCCTGTAGTCCCAGCTACTTGGTAGGCTGAGGCAGGAGAATTGCTTGAACCCAGGAGGCCAGGAGGCAGAGGCTGCAGTGAACTGAGATCGCACCACTGCACTCCAGCCTGGATAACAGAGTGAGGCACCATCTTAAAAAAAAAAAAAAATGGTAATATTAGATGGATTCCTGTTATAAGTTAGATTTACTACAGATCAAATTATTTGTTAGTTTTTATATCAGAAAAATATTTGAACTATTTAAATCAATTTATATGATATTTTACTTTAAAATAAGTGTTTATCTTATATGATATCTGTGGTCTCTCAAAATGTACTCTTGAAAAATTGATAGAATTTATCTTATTAAACTATTCAAATTTCTAATTTATTATCTTTCCATCCATGTTCTTTTTCTTGTGGTTTCAAGATGATTAACATGTTCAAGTGAAAAACTTTAAGTTCTAAATATGACAAAAAAATAAGTGCCTAAGTAAGTGGGAAAAAATAAAAACAAAAATAAGTGCCTAAATAAGTGGGAAAAAAAAATAACCTATTATCCGAAAATCACAACTGAGACGGTGTGTGAATTAAAAGGTAACTATTACATAAGACATAGTCATCCCAAACAAACGTAATGTGCCTCTGAACAAAAGTCACAACATTTGGTGAAAAGATGTTCTAGACACACTCTAATTGGAACTGTTTATTCTTCTAATTACCAAAATTTCCCACCCCTTTCTTTTTATAGCTATACAATTTTACTCATATTCCAAATAGATATACCATTATCAAAAATAAATAACAACTAAAAAGAACTTAAATAAGACCAATGCATAGATATTGAAGCAAATCATGTGGGGGAGGAGTGGGAAAAAGAGCAAGAAAATAAAGATTGTTATATATTAAATAATGTATTTGAAAGGTTTTTAAATAAAGCTAAACAAATGCATAAATAATGATTACAAACAACAAAAAATACTATAACTGTAGCATGATTAAGAGAAAACATAATGAAAAATGATTGAAAGGTTGAGGCACAAAACAGATAGAGATAAACAAGTACTCAGTAACTTTCATTTCATACCAGAAGACAATATATATCTGTCCCAAATTGAATATGTATTTAAAGAAACCAAAATCAATTCTCTCAGTCTGCTAATCTTTCTCATACATTTTTACCTTTAGAGAGATATTTCAGAAACTAATATCTCTTATTACAAGGAAAATATGATGTAAAATGACAATTTTTATTGTGTTGTCTTTAAATGGTATTTCTGTATTTAAATGGTATTAAGCAAGGTTTTTACATGTTAGTAAAACAATTATAGTCTTTAGTCAAATTATTTTAGTTGTCTATTTATATCTGTGTATATGCATGTAAAGAAGTTTACAATTATGGTAATCAGATATTAATTTATTTCTAGGTAGTAGAGTTTGGGAGTGATACATTTATTTAGAGTTTTCTCTGTTGCCTGTATTTGTATATTATTATAAAATTCAATTTTTAAACTACCTTAAATATTCATAGGGCAAAAATGTCAAGTTTCAAACAGCTTTTATTGGAGTGAATCTACTCATAAACTCTCAGAATAATAGAAAACATTCTTGAGTACAATCAACTCTAGTGCCTAATCTAAAATTGTGAAATATCATATGCTTATTTCTAAACAAAAGTCCTTTAAACTCCTGGATTTACTGCATCAAACTTGATATGTACCCTTAACAGTTGTTGGGTATCCTCAGAAATTTATATACATACATTGCACTATAACTACAATTAACAAGCAACTCATTGAATTACTATTGCAGAAACGGAATCATGTTGACTTAGCTTTTACTTAAAGTAGTTCTGTGTAAAAAAAAATAAATACAGAAATATTCATTTTGCAGGTTGCATTATACTGAGGATGACTGAAGATCCACTACAAACTGACTGGAAGTTGGAGGTCCAGTTAAGGAGATGCCAAAGGTTTGCACCTTATATTATACTTCACACATTCCCAGATGTCTGCCAACCAGTTAGTCAGAAATTGGCAATTGAAGTGAATTGAAAAGTGACTGAATTTCAGGAAAATCTATAAATTAGTCATTAGTTTTTTTTCTGTGAGCCTCTCTCAATTGCAGTTTTGAACTTTCTAGTCACTTCATAAAGTATTTTAATATACCAAAAATTATAATGAAATGGTAAAATAGCTGAGACAGTGTGTGAATTAAAATGTAACTATTACATAAGACATAGTCATCCCAAACTGAAACGTAATGTGCCCTCAGAACAAAAGTCACAACATTTGGTGAAGAGATGTTCTAGACACACTCTAATTGGAACTGTTTATTCTTTCAATTACCAAAATTTCCCACCCCTTTTTATAGCTATTCTATAAGTATACTTTAAGTTGGTTATATGTGAAACCCTAAGTTACATCCAGTAATATCAAAATCATATAAAGTATTACTTTTTGAACCAAATACAATATTTATTATTGGCAAACATATCAAACTATCATCGCTTATCTCTTTTTCTTCATATCTGAAAAGTTTTGCATTATGTTTTAAGTAATAAAGAAACAATATGTAATAAGCAATAGAGGGTGTTATTAGTATATATGTTAAGAATTTAATTTGTCTGCTTGTGCATGGGGACTTTTTAGTTACCTAAGAATACTGGTTGAGAAGCACACACCAGTGAGTAACACACTAGACTAGCAGTTGGTACAGCTGGGAAATCTAAAAACCCGGAACCAAAAGGCAGTAGAATGTACTGGTTCTAGTAATTCAATTCTATTGAGCATAGAAGCCTGTCCATTTCTATTTCAGAAATTTACATTGTTGTCAAGCAATCCTCTTTATCACATACAAAACTCACTAATACCCATTCAGAAAATAAAGGCAGGCAAATTTGGATCAAATAATTCATGTTTCAGTCGCTAAGTCGACAGTCTCTAGCCTCATGTGAACAGCTGCTTTTATCAGAGCACGATCATCAGCTACCAGGTTTTGTTAGACATAATCAATAAGTGAATCAAAATCAAAACAAAGAGATATGTATATATAAAACAAGAGAACCAAATATACATGTTAGGAATTTATTCAAAACTCAACATTATTGTAATACTGGTAAAATAGTTGGTTATATGTGAAACCCTAAGTTACATCCAGTAAAATCAAAATCATATAGAGCATTACTTTATGAACCAGAAAATAGAAAATTTGTACATCACTCCTTTACTAAATCTACTGCTTTGCTTAATCACAGGAATATATTATAAAAATAATGAACAAATTTGAACCATCTAACCATAAAGTGTTTCTATTTAGCGTAATCAGAATAGAAATAAATGAATATTTAAATGTAAAAACTAAATGCAAAAGATATAGATCCATTTAAGTAATTCAAATCAATCACGCAGTTAAGTTGCACAAGATATTTCCAGTTCTTTCAAACGACCTCATTTTTGTTTTATTTTAATTTTTGTATTTCAAAGCAAAGAGGCTCAAGTTGATGTGGCTTCATTTGCCTTTCTAACCTTTCACATATAGGTTGGCACTCAGAATATTTGTTGAATGAATTAATGCCATTTGTACAATATTTATTATTGGCAAACATATCATCACTAAAATTTAGAAGACTCTGTCCTGTTTACATTCAAGATAAATCATAACAGGCAGTCATATTACAAGTATTATCCAACAGTTCAATGTGTCTTAATTAGATAACACACATGCACTAATAAAAGAATAGAGACTAGTCTTCCATGGTTTAAGTTAGAAGGACTGAATAAGACTCTGAATATTTTAATCACTTTTCTAACATAACATTTAAATCTGTTCCACACTAACTAAAGTCTTTCAAAGGACCTAGTATCAGAAAAGTGATTTATCTTATTTTTTTAAAAGTAAGTTGACTATCCTAAATGTTGAGTTTATTACATATATAAGTGCAACCAAGAAAAAAGTCATTACAATCATCAATAAATACAGAAAATTTATTGAGGAAAGATTGGTTTTATTGTGACTAACAATATTAGAAACTGCATGACAAAAATCTCTAAAACATGATTCATAATGTAAGTAATGGTGATATGGACTGTGTAAAGACTAAGAAAGCTCACAATTAAATTATTTATCTCAGAAAGTTGCAAAAGTGTTATTTATATCATAATTATCTGCTTAATGTAAAGTTTAATTGTGGTATATTTTATGATGACAGAATAAATTATAATGGGGAGAAAAATGAAAATATTTTCAATTCCCAAAATATATAGATTTACTTGTTGTAGTACATTCATAGATAGCACCTTTCCTTGTAATTAATTAACATTTGATTGAATTTCCTAATATTACAGATTTGTTAACATACAAAACCTGCATAATTTGTGTAGACTTTTTCCCATTAGGCATGAATGTAATTATCCCTTATCTTTCAACACAGCCAAGTCCTGTAAATATAATTACAAATTTTATGTTTACTCAAGCATAAAAAACCCATAAAATTAATACTGTATTTATCCTCTTACCTTTTTCAGTTATTAAAAATACACGAGAGATTTCTTCAATTTATCCTCTATGACTATAATTTCTAGCTAGAATTAATTTTTACCTCGATTTTCAAACTTTAACATGGGACCTACATGTATTCAAACTTAAGGCAGTTAGAAGTTTGTGCCTCTGACATTCATAAGGACTGACTTTGGATTAGAAATCTCAACAACTAGAAAATTGGAAGTATTAAAATTAATTTGGCAAATCATGTTTAGCCAATAAACCAAAGAAGTCACTCAGGGAAATACATACTAGAGAAATGTTTTCAAAAAATTCCCTATGAATTCTCAGGTCTCTTTACTTCCTAATACCTCAGTATGAAACTATTAAGCATATTAAGTAATAGTAGAATTTGTCATGAAAAGCCTTTTCACTGCAAGAGAGATAAAGCCAATGATTTTTAACACGCTTTTTAAAAATTCAAGGGTTCAATATGAGTACCATCATAATGCCAAGAAATCTATGTTAATGAATTATAAAACCTGTGAAATTTTGATGAACACTAAAGAGTGATCAATTTTTATCTGAGGAAAAAATATAACTAATCAATCAATGTGACTTTCAGAGAACCAAGTGACAGCCCTGATACTTATTATACTGTTTGTATTTGTTGTGATTTACTGATGAATATTACGTCTGCATTAAGCACGTAAAATTTCTATATTTGATATTTGGCTGGCCTGATTCTCAAAGTAACGTATGAAGCATAAATAATGACCAACTGCCGAAACAGAACTTGGAGGAAGTATTATTATATCTAAGATAGTATATAGTTACTTCCAATGCTAATTGTTAATTTACATTATGATACAGTACTTTCATAGATTTGAAACCACGTTTTGTAAAATACATTAATTGGATATTGTAATTGAGATATCTGGTTTTTATTTACATTTCAAAAAACTTAATAAATACCTAAAAAAGTTTATTTTGTGCCAGGTTCATTTCCAAGCACTTGACAAATAATTGTTTACTCTTCATGACAATATTATCTCCATTTTACTTTATTTTATTTGTTTTATTTTATTTTTGTAATTTTATTTGAGTTCAGGGGTACATGTTCAGGTTTGTCACATAGGTAAACTTGTGTCATGGGGATTTTTTGTACAGATTATTTCATCATCTAGGTATTAAGCCTAGTACCCATCAGTTATTTTTCCTGATCCTCTCCCTCTTCCCACCCTCCACTCTCCAATAGGCTTCAGTGTGTGTTGGAGCCTGTGTGTCCATGTGTTCTCATAATTTAGCTCCCTTTTATAAGTGAGGATAGGTAGCATTTGTTTTTCTGTTCCTGTGTTAGTTTGCTAAATATAATGGCCTCCAATTCCATCCATGTCCCTGGAAAGGACATGATCTTGTTCTTTGTTTATGACTGCATAGTATTCCATGGTGCATATGTGCCACATTTTCTTTATCTATCCTATTATTGATGGGCATAAAAACTGAGTCACATAGAGGCTATATAAATTGCTTAAGGTTACACAACTATGAAGTAGGAAAGTTGGGTTTCAAATAAAGGTAGTTTGGTTTCTAGAGTCTATGAACTACTGTGCTATTCAGTGTTTTTGAGTCACAATATGAGAAAAAACTTTGTCTCTTACATTGTCTCAGAGGTACTAATAATGCTGTTTCTTTCTAAATTTTGCTCACTAGTTTTTCAAGTCGTACTAATATTTTATATCTGTATTACTTTTACTCCCTCTGGAAATGGCAAATATGGTATAGAAGACACATCTTCTATACCATCTTCATGTACTGTAGTATGTGTCAATCCACTTACAGATTTATTTTAACAAAAGTCATTTTGGAGAAATGCCAATAGAACGGAATTAGTCAAATGGTTAAATTTGCATAATTGTAGAGATAAGAGGTCTCACAATTGTCTCATTGTCTCAAAGATGTTTTTGATAATGAATTCAATTTTTTAATAGACATGGGTCTCAGACGTTTTGCTTCTTCTTAGGTCCATTTTGAATCTCATATTGTTTTTCAAAATTTGGCCATTTCATATGAGTTTCTGCATTTTCTGGCATAAAGCTACACATAATATTGCTGTTTCTTTTAATAAGTAAAGTCTAGTTCAAGCTTTTTCATCCTTGATACTAGTGATTGGATTGGTATACTGTTTTTATTTTGATCAATTCTAGCTATAAGATTTCAAATATTGTTCATCTTTATAAATAACTAACATTAATTTTTGCATTAGTAATTTGATCCATGTGTTTGGGTTTTCTTGATTGTTCCTCTTATGTTTATAATTTCCTTCCTTCTACTTACTTTGTTTTCACTTTGCTCTTCAGTTTTCTTACTTTTTTTTGAGACAGAGTCTCACTCTGTCACCAGGCTGGAGTGCAGTGGTGCAATCTCGGCTCAGTGCAAGCTCCGCCTCCCGGGTTCATGCCATTCTCCTGCCTCAGCCTCCCGAATAGCTGGAACTACAGGTGCCCACCACCACGCCTGGCTAATTTTTTGTATTTTTAGTAGATACAGGGTTTCACCATTTTAGCCAGGATGGTCTCAATCTCCTGAACTCGTGATCTGCCCGCCTTGGCCTCCCAAAGTGCTGGGATTACAGGCGTAAGCCACCGCGCTTGGCCTGGTTTCCTTACTTCTTGAGGAAGAAAACTTAGGTCTTTCATTTTGTATCTTTATTCTTCTAAATTTAATTATTTAAAGCTATGAATTTCTCCCTAAGCACTGTATTAGTTGCAAATTACATATTTTGGCATGTTGTATATTTACTATTATACAGTTCAGAAAGCTTTGTAATTTTTCCTGTGATTTGTTCCTTGACCCATAAATTATTTAGATGTGTTTTATTTAATATTTTCCTAGATAATTTATTGTTAATCATTTCTAAATAAGTTCCACCGTGGTGAGAGAACAAACTATATAATTTCAATCTTTTTACATTTATCGAGACTTGTTTATGACATAACAGATGACTTATATTGATGAGTTTACCAAGTACACTTAAAAAGAATATGTAGTTTGCATTTGTTGGGTGTAGCACACTTTAAATATCAATTAGATCAAATTGATTTATAGTGGTGTCCAAATCTTCTGTGTCATTACTGATGTTTTTTTCTAGTTCTATCAGTAGATGAGAATTGTTCCATCAATTTCTGGAGTTAAAGTTCACAATTACAAAATCATGCATCATTTTTGTTAAGTGCATGCATATTTAAAATTGTTGTCTTCCTGTCCAGTTTGTTATCATGAAATGTCTTCCTTTACCTCCAATAATACTTTATCTTGAAGTCTATTATGTTAAGTCTATTATATATATATACTGTACTCTTATGCTTTCTAGTTTTGAGGCACAACTGTTTCTATTCATTTACTCCCAAATGTTTCTGTATTTAAAGCATGGCTCTTGTAGGCATCAGAACATTAAATCTGGCCCTTTTATTTACTCTAAGAAACTGTTTTTTAGTTAAAATATTTAGAGCACTGACATTAAGTGTTATTGAAATGGTTGGGTTTAGATCTATTATTTTATTATTCAATTTCTGCCTGTTCCATATGTTCCTTTTTTCCTCTGATCTGCCTTTCCCATTTTCTTTAAGCACTATTTGAATATTATTTGGAATTCCACTTTACCCCATTTATTGACTTTTTGTATCCTGTTTTTATTATTTTGAAGAGCTTGTTCTGAAGACTACAATATATATCCCTAACCTTTCAGTTTTCTTGAAGTTAATATTGTACCACTTCATATAAAATGTAGAAAACTCCCAATAAATTGTCATTTTAGCTTGAAACAGTCCTTTGTATTCTTTTTTTTTTTTTTTTTTTTTTTTTTTTTTTTTTTTTTTTTGCCCATTCTCTGATATTTAGTATTTCTAGTGTTCTTCATTCCTTCATGGTAATCCAAGTCTCCTTGTGGTACAAGTTCCCTCAGCCTGAAAAACACACTTAAGCATTTTTTTGTAGTTCAGATCTGCTAATGAGAATCCCCTCCGTTTTCTTTTCTTTTAAAATATTATTTCAACTTCATTTCTGACATATTTTCACTAAATATAGAATTCTAGGTCATTCCATTTTTTCTTTCACAAATTTAAAGACTTCCATAGTCTTTGCCCTTAATGATTTCAGATGACAAATCTATGCATAGTCAAATTGTTGTTCCATTGTATATAATTGGCCTTTTTTCTCTGGCTTCTTTCAAATTTTTTTTAAAAGGAGTATCATGTGACAATTTGGTTTTATTTTTCAGTATATCCTGTTTTGCATGCACTGTGCTGCTTGTTGATGTACATTCATGTCTTTCAGAAAATATGAAAGATTTTCGGTTGTTACTTCATTTTTTCCCTTACTCTCTTGTGCTGATCCTGATAACATTTAAGATGATTGTTAACATGTTTGGATTAAAAAGATTTAAATTTAAGACATTAGTAACAAATCCTGCTAATCTTCAATTTCACCTAATCTTTGGCCACTATTTCTAAGATGATCAGTCAGAGTCGACTGCACGCAAGTCCAGCAAGTAGGAAATGATGAATATAAATTGTTCCTCTCTGATACTCTCATTAGTTTAAGAGGTGTTAGAGCTGTAATGAGAAAAAGAGTTCTGCTTGTTCTAGTTTAGTATGATTTGAGTGAAGGAGATACCAAGGGAGGCTGCCGCATTACTCAGTTGTGTGCATAATGCAAACTCACAAAAAAAGTCAACAAACAGTTCGATGTTCACACAGAATATAGCTCACCTATCTGATAATTAAAAATAACACTTGAAATTCTGGTTTTCTTTTGTCTTTTTCCTTAACTGATGAAGTCATATGAGCTACTTCTCTTTTACGATTATATGGATCTGTTTCCCCGTGTTACATCTTACAAGACCATCACTACCTAAAGTTATTTATTCTAGACAACTTCTAGGATAAAGCTTTTTAAGTAAGGTGCAGCCTTTCATTTCTGTATCATTATACATCATACCAACTTGATGATCGCTACTGGGGATTCCACAAAGTTTGCCTTCTCTTTGGGAGCTGATTCTCAGTAAAGATAATTATATCCTTAGAGAAAAAATGGCAGTATTTTATATATATGTATAATCAATATGTAATACCAAAAAGAACATCTTAAAACATTTTTCCAAAGAAGGAGGCAGAGCAGGATGGACGAATAGCACCCTTCCGTGATTGTCGCCCAACAGGAGCACCAAATTGAACAACTATATGCCAGAAAATGTCTTCATAAAAACGAAAAAAATCAAGTAAGTGATCACAATACCTGGGTTTAACATAATATCAAAAAAAGAGGTATTGAAGAAGGTGGGAAAGACAGTCTTGCATTGTCTGTACCACCCTTCCTTAATTCCTCATCAGTGCCACATGGATAGAGCATCTGTGTACTTGAAGAAGGTGAGTGTGGGTCTTTGCATTGGAACCCAGTGATTCTTTTTCACAGTAGAACACATCACAGGGAAGAAAGAGGATGCATTTAGATCAACCCTGGGCTAGAAGGGAATTCACAGACCCATTTTAAGGTAACCAAGTCTTGGCAAGCTGCACCACCAGCTGACTAAAGTGGCCAAGATCCTGGAATAAATAAGTGGCTGTCAGGCCACAAAAATTGCAGTCTTTGGGCCAGACCCGGTACTGCCCTGATGTTAAATGCAGTGGACATGGGGTGTATGCAACCCAGTGGTGACGCCAGCTCTAGCAGCCAAAGGAGTATCTGTATCCCTCATACCCAGATTCCAAGCTGTACAGCTCAGAGAGAACTCCTTATCCTTGGGAAAAGGAGAGGGAAGAGTACAGAGGATTTTGTCTGCAATTTGGGTACCAGCTCAGCCATAGTAAAATAAAGAACCAAGCAGATTCTTGAAACCCCTGATTCCAGGCCTTAGCTTCTGAATGGTGTTTCAAATCAAAATAGATTAAGGATTTAAACCTAAGACTTGAGCCCATAAAAATATTAGAATAAAACTTGAGGAAACATTCCAAGACATGGATTTGGACAAAGATTATTTTGAGTAAAGCCTCAAAAGCACACGCAACCAAAGCAAAAATGGGCATATCAAGCTAAAAAGCCTTTGCATAGTGCAAAGAACAATCAATGGAGTAAAGAGACAATCCATATAATGAAAGAAATTATTTGCAAACTGAATATCTGACAAGGGATTAATAACTAGAATATATACGGAGCTCAAATGATGCAATTGCAAAAAAAAAAAAATCCAATTTAAAAATAGAAAAAAGTTCTGAATAGGCATTTTTTAAAGACATTCAAATGGCCAGCAGGTATATGAGAAAATGCTCAAAATTACTAATCATTAAAGAAATGCAAAGAAAACCACAATGAGAAATTACCTCACTCCAGTTAAATGGCTTTTATCCAAAATACAGAAAATAATGAATACTGTCAAGGAAGTGAAAGAGGAACCCTCATACATTGTTGGTGGGAGTGTAAATTAAGACAGCCACTATGGAAAACAATATAAAGGTTCCCCAAAAACAAAAAATTGAACTATTATATGATCCAGCAATCCCACATCTGGGTATGTATCCAAAAGAAAGGAAATCAGTGTATGTAAGTGATATATGCACTTCTGAGTTCACTGCAGCACTATTCACAATAGCCAAGATATGGAATCAGTCTAAATGTCCATCAACAGATGAATAGATAAAATATGGCATATATACACAGTGGGACATTATTAAGCCATAAAAAAAGAATGAAATCCTCTCATTCGCAACCACATGGATACAACTGATCAACATGATGTGAAGTGAAATAAGCCAGGCATAGAAAGACAACTACTGCATGATCCCACTCAAATGAAGAAACTAAAAAAATAAAAATTGAACTCAAGAAGATAGAAAGTAAAATGATGGCTACCAAAGGCTAAGAAGGATAGCACGGAGTTGGGAGATAAAGTGGGAAAGGTTAATAGGTACAAAAATAGAGTTAGATAGAATGAATAAGATCTAGTATTTGGTAGCACAATAGGGTGACTATAGTTAACAATTTACTGTATATTTAAAATAACTAAAATAGTTGAATTGAAATGTCTCCAACACAGAGAAATGGTAAATACTTAAGGTGATGGATATGCTAATTACCCAATTACCCTGATTTGATCTATCATTACACATTATATGGTTGTATCAAACTATCGCAGGTACCTTATAAATATGTACAACCATTATGTACCCATAATAATTTTAAAAATATATTTTTCCCATAAAATACAATCTAGAAAAATAATGTATTGATAAAGAATCTGCATTTAGTAGATACATCTTTAATTTTAAAATAAATTTTTATTTTTCCTGGTATTCTGAATACAGAAATATTATAAGAAACTCTCATGTAATACTTTATCCAATTCTAGATTCACGAGGCTGCCATATTGCCTCTTAACAGCCATGATACTCCCTTAGAACTGCTGATCCAGATCTTAATTTATTGGAAGGAAAAATGGCTTTAGACAATTGTGTTCACTCATTTGTTTTTTAATGTTTCTGGGGAGTGGTTTAATTTACTCTGGAACATCTTGTCCATTGTGCAGTAACATGAATATCTGATATTCTAAATAGACAAAGAACTTTTAGCTATGTTGCCTGAATATCTCATTTAACTAATCAAATAAAAATATAAATTTGACATTTTAACTACACATTAAATGAGACAATTTGTCAATATATTATCATTTCTCAGGAATAAGAAATTCTTCAATTGATTTCTTTTTACCTAATCTGTGGCTTATTAAAAAATTCCTGAAAGTTGACACCATTTATATTAATCAAGTAAATCCATATAATAAATAAAGTAAATGATTACAGTGTTATTCATTTAATAACATTGGGAATATAAATTATAGATCAATGTTTACAATAGCCAGTTAATTTAGAACACTAGAAATATCGCAATGATTAGTGGTGGGAAAATGAAATAAACTAGTCTGACAAAAATTTTATTATTTAACAACCTATTTTGCTACTGTGGATGGTGAAGTGTTGTATGGATGAGCCCTAAAGTAAAATAACCACGCAGGTAAGCACTATCAATATCTGAGTCATTGTATTCTCATTCTTGCAGTGTTTTGTAGCAGTTTAGAATAACTTTATTTTATAATTTTATTTTTAAAACCTTATTGAATAGCCTTGTTAAAATTTACTCATTAATATAACTTATAAGGTTTTTTTTTAAGCAAAAAAATTTTTGGAACTGATTATTTAAATAAGTATTACTGGTCTAATATAAAACTCTGCCTAAAACACTTGAGTACTTTACATTTACACTTTAACTTTTAACTATTGTTATTATTTTTGAAGAGATAGAGTCTCGCTCTGTCACTCAGGCTGGAGTGCATCTCGTCTCACTACAACCTCCGCCTCCTGGGTTCAAGCAATCCTCCTGCCTCACCTTCTCAAGTAGCTGGGACTATAGGTGTGCACCACCACGCCCAGCTCATTTTTGAATTATTTAGTAGAGATGGGGATTCACCATGTTGGTGGGGCTGGTCTCAAACTCCTGACCTCATTTGGTCTGCCTGCCTCGGCCTACCAAAGTGCTGGGATTACAGGCTTGAGCCACCACGCCCGGCCTACACTTTACTTTTTAAAGATTAGAACAATAATAAGATAGGCTGTTTCCATAATGTCTTAAGTAAATAATCCCATTAGTTGGTAAGGATTCAACAAATCAGATAAGTGTGGTGTAGAGAAAATTAGTATCATCTTCCATGTGTTCCACCCAATATAATTTTTCTTCCTGCAGCATTCCTGATAGATGGTTATTGATTTCCAGTGTTATTCAAACAGACAAGGTCATTATCATAAGCAGTAGCTTATTTCATTATTGCATATGTTTATTAGCTATTGTTGAATTAAAAAAAAACCCATCAGTATTTAAAAGCTTAAAACAACAAACATTTAATTAGCTCACAAGTCTTAGGAGTACCTGAGGGATGGAAAGCCTTGCTCATGCATCTTTCAAGAGCTGCTGCTGCGGTAGATCCGTTTGTTAATTTGGAATGGATACTCTCAAATGTCTAGGACTTCTTAGGCTGAATCAGCTAGCTCAGTTCTACTCTGCATGGCCTTTTGTTCTCCAGCAAGCTAGCTTGTGCTTGTCCACATGGCAGGCACAGGGTTTCAGAGATAGAGAATGTATTGAAGGCTCCTTGAGGACTAGACTTGGAAGTGATACACTGTCACTTCTGCCATATTCTATTAGACAAAGCAAGTCAAAAGGCCAGTTCAGATTCAAAGGACGGAGAAATAGACTGTGCCTCTTGAATATACGAGTTGAAAATTCACATTGAAAAGGATCATATTTTCTTTTTTTTTTTTTAAATTTATTTATTATTATTATACTTTAAGTTGTAGGGTACATGTGCATAACGTGCAGGTTTGTTACATATGTATACTTGTGCCATGTTGCTGTGCTGCACCCATCAACTCGTCATTTACATCAGGTATAACTCCCAATGCAATCCCTCCCCCCTCTCCCCCTCCCCATGATAGGCCCCGGTGTGTGATGTTCCCCTTCCTGAGTCCGAGTGATCTCATTGTTCAGTTCCCACCTATGAGTGAGAACATGCGGTGTTTGGTTTTCTGTTCTTGTGATAGTTTGCTAAGAATGATGGATTCCAGCTGCATCCAAGTCCCTACAAAGGACTCAAACTCATCCTTTTTTATGGCTGCATAGTATTCCATGGTGTATCATCACTGGCCATCAGAGAAATGCAAATCAAAACCACAATGAGATACCATCTCACACCAGTTAGAATGGCAATCATTAAAAAGTCAGGAAACAACAGGTGCTGGAGAGGATGTGGAGAAATAGGAACACTTTTACACTGTTGGTGGGATTGTAAACTAGTTCAACCATTATGGAAAACAGTATGGCGATTCCTCAAAGATCTAGAACTAGATGTACCATATGACCCAGCCATCCCATTACTGGGTGTATACCCAAAGGATTATAAATTATGCTGCTATAAAGACACATGCACACGTATGTTTATTGCAGCACTATTCACAATAGCAAAGACTTGGAATCAACCCAAATGTCCATCAGTGACAGATTGGATTAAGGATCATATTTTCATATATTTCTTTTATAAGGAGACCCATCTCCTGTGCAAAGACACACATAGGCTGAAAGTAAAGGGATGAAGAAATATTTACCAAGCAAATGGAAAGCAAAAAAAAGCAGAGGTTGTAATCCTAGTCTCTGATAAAACTGATTTTAAACCACAAAGAAAAAAGGACAAAGAAGGGCATTATATAATGGTAAAGGGATCAATTCAACAGGAAGAGCTAACTATCCTAAATACATATACACCCAATACAGGAGCACCCAGATTCATAAAGCAAGTCCTTAGAGACCTACAAAGAGACTTAGACTCCCACACAATAATAGTGGGAGACTTTAACACCCCACTGTCAATGTTAGACAGATCAACGAAACAGAAAATTAACAAGGATATTCAGGACTTGAACTCAGCTCTGGACCAAGCAGAACTAAGACATCTACAGAACTCTCCACCCCAAATCAACAGAATATACATTCCTCTCTGCCCCACATAACACTTATTCTAAAATCAACCACTTAACTGGAAGTAGAACACGCCTCGGCAAATGCAAAATAATGGAAATCATAATGAACAGCCTCTCAGACCACACTGCAATCAAATTAGAACTTAGGATTAAGAAACTCGCTCAAAACTGCACAACTACATGGAAACTGAACAACATGCTCCTGAATGACTAGTGGGTAAATAATGAAATTAAGGCAGAAATAACAAAGTTCTTTGAAACCAATGAGAATAAAGAGACAATGTACCAGAATCTCTGGGACACAGCTAAAACAGTGTTTAGAGGAAAACTTATAGCACTAAATGCCCACAGGAGAAAGCAGGAAAGATCTAAAATTGACACTCTAACATCACAATTAAAAGAACTAGAGAAGCAAGAGCAAACAAATTCAAAAGATAGCAGAAGACAAAGCTGGAGGATCATAGATTTTTAAAAGGGAGGGAAATAATTGAGACATTTTGCAGTAAATTCACCACAATATATTTTGTTTACAAAGTTCTTTAAAATATTAAGCTGAGCCTTTATCCTCTTAAGTGCCTTTTTAGGAACACAGACACATAGTCTAACTTCCTTTCTCCATGAATTTTAGTATTAGATTTATATCTTCATAGGGTGCATTCCTCCACCATTCCTCTCATGAGTTCTTACCATCCTAGTGGCTTTACTCCATAAGCTATTCATCAAGACTCCTATTCATATTTGACTTCCAGAGCTAAAATCACAGCTGCTGATATAATTGAAAAATAAAGGATAAAGAAAGGCATTTAATTTCAGTGATATGGATAGTCTCTTTCTACTAACCCAATCAAAGAAGTTGGGTTAAGCCATATATTAATGGTTCAGTTCAGTTTCAAAGACTTATCAAACAGGTTCCACAAGCAAAGCATGATGCTTGCATCAGATGCACAAGATAAAAACAAAGCAATAGTCCCTGCCATCGAAAAGCTTACATGTAATAGAAAAAGTAATCCAACAATCATATCATTTCCAATGTGGTAATGATTAAGCCTGACATATGCATAGGGTTCCAGGGAGAAGAAAAGGGTATAATATTTTTAAAGTATTACTAATAATTACCACTTAGGTTAACCTGCCCCCAAATTACCAGAAAATGGAAAAAAAAACACCAGATTTTGAAATTAGATCAACCTAACAGTATGAACCATACGATCAAAGTCATTTTCCAAAATTATCAATTGCCATAAAATCAACATTTTTTGATTCCAAAGCCATAAAATATATTTTAAGAGGGGATACAAGATTTAATAGTGATCCTTTATTGCATCTTGCTTGTTTCAACCAAGTTTTCCAATCATTTCAAGTACAAACTCTGTTGATTTTTATCTGAGCAATGTCTTTCCATTTAAAACCCACATTCAATGACAATCATATTTTTCTTTAATTTTGAAACTTTGCTCTCCACGGAGAAAGTAATAAAGTAATATAGAAATTCTCTAGAGATTGCTTCCCATTTTGTCCCAGAAAAACTAACATTCTCTATTCAATTCTTTAACCTACCACACATAACCCATATTACCTTCTTTTTTTTTTAATTATTTTTTATTATTATACTTTAAGTTCTAGGGTACATGTGCATAACGTGCAGGTTTGTTACATATGTATACTTGTGCCATGTTGCTGTGCTGCACCCATCAACTCGTCAGCACCCATCAACTCGTCATTTACAAAACGTCCCTTCGATAGCTCAGCTGGTAGAGCGGAGGACTGTAGCCATATTACCTTCTTATACAAATACTGTAATCCTCTGTCAAATGTTTCAAAAATTACCACATTATTGCTCACCTCAACTGGATAACAACATGTCTACAAACACACAAAAAGAGGTTAATTTGGCATGACATTTTCTCTGGAGCTGTTACTGGCTTCTTTTCACATTCTTGTGCTTCATGTCACATTCTTTTCTAGGGCCTCACAAACCTACTGCCAGATAAGTACTCAGAAAACATATTCAGGGATCAATTTAAACAGCTGCCCTTTTAGTAAATCAGAGTTACATTTACCTCTTTGCCCTCTCCATGAAGTCAAAATATTACTAACTTGAGTTCGAAGGTCATTTATCTAAATTTCCTAAGGGCCCAGAATTTTTTATTTATTTGATAGGTAACTGTAGGCAAATTTATTATTAGATCCTCTTGCAAAGGCATAAGAATGATACAACAAACTTTGGGGACTCGGGGAAAGGGTGGGAGGGAGGTGAGGGATAAAAGACTACAAATTGGGTACAGTATACACTGCTCGGATGATGGGTGCACCAAAATCTCACAGATCACCACTAAAGAACTCACTCATGTAACCAACTACCACCTGTTGCCCAAAAACCTATTGAAATAAAAAATTTCAAAAACATATTATGAGATCCTCAACTAATATGGGAAAACACTTTTTAAACATTTTGTTTATGCTTTTA
Organism: Macaca thibetana thibetana; assembly: GCF_024542745.1. Classification (NCBI taxonomy): domain Eukaryota; kingdom Metazoa; phylum Chordata; class Mammalia; order Primates; family Cercopithecidae; genus Macaca; species Macaca thibetana. The sequence continues at coordinate 61,436,361 of NC_065584.1, forward strand.
TGTATGCTTTCAAGACCATTCTCCTTACTGGATAAAATGGAAGAAATAGGATTTCAGTAATTGTCACTTCTCCATGACATCTGCTATCATTTCTCTCTGTAGATATGCTCTTTTTCCCCCTTCTTGCTTTCTATAGAATTAAATATGAACATTTAGTTGCCAAGCTATATTTTTCAACTTGAGCTTCAACTAGTTGTAAGCTTTGGTTTCCCCAAAATAATTTTACCATGATTCCTATAATTTAGAAACTGTTATTAGTTACTTCCTACCCTATTTATCTTTTCTTGTTAGCTTCATTAGTAAAATCTATTTTTCTATGTTTTTTATATTGTGCCAAATACATTTTCATTATTGAAAACTAGGGTTGAATGACCAAATTGGGATGTGGAGCAATAATTCAGATTAGAGTAGGTATCTTAGTTTATTTTGTACTGCTATCACAGAAGACCTGATAGTGGGTAATTACTTAACAAAGATTTGTTTTTTATGATTCTGGAGGCTGGGTAGTCTAAGGTTGAGGGACTTGAATCTATCAAAAGGGTTTCTTTTATATAGGATAGAGATGTCAGAAAACTGCTCACTATGTCTATGTAATAAAATTGAGATGATAATAGTACTTATCACATAAACTGTTGTGAGGGTTACACGAATATATTCTCATGAATATAGAGTATAGAAAACAGTGATAACTCAAAGGTTGTGATCATTAAATACTTTAAGCCAGGTGTTTCTAATATCCATTCTAGCTGTTAATTCAAAACACAAAGAACTCAGAAAATATGTTGCAGTTTTCAGTGTGATACAGCTTATCTGTTTTACAAATAAGGTGCAATAGTTTTACCTTTGTGCAATAGTATTACTGAAGTCTTTTCACATGTATCCCTAAAAGAAACAGCCACATTTCACATTCAATAGTGATTTGCATCAGAAACAAAATGACATAACGGTTAAAGAAAAATCAAATTCTGATATTTGTGAAAATAGTAAGAAAGACATAATTCTTGTCTTACTGCAAAAGACTGTTGCAATAAGGGTATTGTCATAACAGAGAGAAATCAACTGTGAATTACAGCCAATGAGCGGAGTATGGGAGTCAGCAAATAGAAAATTACTATGGGGAGACATCAAGGATAGGGAGATTATTGCTAAATTAACAAAACAAGATTCTTGCTGAAAACAGGCCAAGGACATATACATCAAAGGTAGAGAATGAGGAATTTAATAAGATATCAAGGGAATTATATATGGGGAAGGTGGTGGGGCGGGGGCGGAATTCTTGCTAACCTGATTTAGTAGGATTCTTGCTAAACCTGGGCTAGGAAGGCCAAAGACTGAATGGAGATAAAGGTCAAGGCCTATTTTAAGAGGTGATTCAGAGAAATCTAACTAAAGTTTGGTTAAGAAGAGAGTCTTTGTCACATCATATGAGTTCCCAACATATTTGTCAAGGTGTTAACATTTTAAATTTAAATCCTACATCTATTTCAAAAACTGCCAAAGAAACTATCTATATTTTTCTATTACTGCCCAAGTGCCCTTCGAAGAAACTTTAAAAAAAACTAATTTAATTTTTTTTATAATTGAACTTTATAAGTGGTTGATGAGTTTTATTACTTACTGAAATGCCGACTATCTCTCCTCGTAAGAGCACACACACACACACACACACACACAAGCATGCACGCACGCACACACACACACAGAGGCAGAGATTAAAAAGGGTTCCTTGGTTAGTAAGTAGTTTGGAAAATACTTCATGATGTGCCTGTATGGGAAATCCACAATTCTACAAATAGTAGTCTAAGAGAGACCTTTTAGTTAAAAAATAATGGAAAAAAAAGCAAACTTAAGTTTTATTTCAGCTACCATTTCCCATTTTTTACCCCCGACAAAGACTATTTTCATCATAACTGGTAACTTCAAAAAGCTAGAAAGATCTCAAGATATCTACTTAGCATCACAACAAAAACAATTAGAGAATCAAGAGCAAACAAACCCCAAAGCTAGTGAAAGACAAGAAATAACCAAGATCAGAACTGAACTGAAGGAGATATAGACACAAAAACCCTTAAAAAATCAACAAATCCAGGAACTGGGTGGTTTTTTTTAAATAATAAAATACATAGACCTCTAGCTAGACTAATAAAGAGCAAAAGAGAGAAGAATCAAATAAACATAATCAGAAATGATAAGGGGGATATCAGCACTGACCCCACAGAAATACAAGCAACCATCAGAGAATACTACAAACACCTCTGTGCATATATACTAGAAAATCTAGAAGAATTAGATAAATTCCTGGACACATAACACCCTCCCAAGATTGAACCAGGAAGAAATTAAATTCCTGCATAGACCAATAACGAGTTCTGAAATCAAGGCAGTAATAATTAGCCTACTAAGCAAAAAAACAAAAACAAAAAAAAAAATGAACCAGATTCACAGTTGAATTCTACCAGAGGGACAAAGAAGAGCTGGTACCATGCCTACTGAAACCATTCCAAACAACTGATAAGGAGGAACTCCTCCTTAACTCATTTCATGAGGCCAGCATCATTCTAATACAAAACCTGACAGAAATACAACGAAAAAGAAAACTTCAGGCCAATATCCTTGATGCATACTGATGCAAAAATCCTCCACAAAATACTAGCAAACCAAATCCAGCAGCACATTAAAAAGCCGCAATCAAGATGGCATCATCACCAAGATGCAACATACATTTTTGTATGTTCAACACACACAAATCAATAAATATAATTCACCACATAGACAGAACTAAAGACAAAAACCACATGATTATCTCAATAGATGCAGAAAATAACTTTGATAAAATCCAACATCCCTTCATGTGGAAAACTCTCAGTAAACTAGGTATTGAAGGAATATACTTCAAAATAATGAGAGCCATATATGACAAATCCACAGCCAATATCATACTGAATTGGCAAAAGCTGGAAGCAGTCCCCTTGAAAACTGGAACAAGACAAGGATGTCCTCTCTCATCACTCCTATTCAACATAGTATTGGAAATCCTGGCCAGGGCAATCAAGCAAGAAAAAGAAATAATGGGCATCCAAATAACAAGAGACAAAGTTAAACTATTCCTGTTTGCAGATGACAAGATCCTATATCTAGAAAACCCCATAGTCTGTGCTCAGATCTCCTTCATCTGATAAACAACTTCAGTGAAGACTCAGGATACAAATTCCATGTGCAATAACCACAAGCATTCCTATGCACCAAAAACAGTCAAGCCGAGAGCCAAATCAGGAATGAAATCCCATTTGCAATTGTCAAAAAAAGAATAAAACAGATAGAAATGTACCTAACTAGGAAGGCAAAGATCACTACGAGGAGAACTAGAAACCACTGCTAAAAGAAATCAGAAATGACACAAACAAATGGAAAAACATTCCATGCTCATGGATGGGAAGAATTAACATCGTGAAAATGGCCATCTTGGCCAAAGCAATTTATAGATTCAGTGCTATTCCCATTAAACTACCATTGACATTATTCACAGCATTAGAAAAAATCCTATTTTAAAATTCTTACGGAACCAAAAAAGAGCCTGAATAGCCAAGACAATCCTAAGTAAAAAGAACAAAGCTGGAGGCCTCACACTACGTGAAGTCAAACTATATTACAAGGCTACAGTAACCAATGCAGCATAGTACTGGTACAAGAACAGACATATAACCAATGGGACACAACAGAAAACTCAGAAATAAGACTGCACACTTAAAACCATCTGACCTTCAACAAATCTGACAAAAAAATCAGTGGAGGAAAGGATTCCATATTTAACAAATGGTGCTGAGAGAACTGGCTAGTCATGTACAGAAAATTGAACTGGACCCCTTCCTTATATCATATACAAAAATCAACTCAAGTTAAAATAAAGAATTAAACATAAAACCCAAAACTATAAAAATCTCTAGAATAAAGCCTATGAAATACCGTTGAGGACATAGGTATGAACAAAGATTTCATGATGAACATGCCAAAAGCAATTGCAACAAAAGCAAAAATTGATGAATGGGTTTTAACTACACTAAAGAGCTTCTGCACAGCAAAAGAAACTGTCGTTAGAGTGAACAGACAACTTACAGAATGGGAGAAAATTTTTCCATCTGACAAAGATCTAATATCCGGCATCTATAAGGAACTTAAACAAATTTGCAAGAATAAAGCAAACAACCCCATTCAACATTGGGCAAAGAATATGACAGATATTTCTCAAAAGAAGACTTACAGGCAGCCAACAAACATGTGAAAACAAGCTCAACATCACTGATTGTTAGAGAAATACAAATCAAAACCACGAGATACCATCTCATACCAGTTAGAATGCCTACTATTACAAAGTTATAAAAAACAACAGATGCTGGAGAGGTTATGGAGGAAAAGGAACACTTTTACCCTGTTGGTGGGAGTGTAAATTAGCTCAACCATTGTGGAAGACAGCATGGTGATTCCTCAAAGACCAAGAGGCAGAAATACCATTTGACCCAGCAATCCCATTACTGGGTACATATCCAAAGGAATATGAATCATTCTATTATAAAGTTACATGTATGCGTATGTATGTTCATTGCAGCACAGTTCACAGTAGCAAAGGCATGGAATCAACCTAAAGGCCCATCAATTACAGATAAAGAAAATGAGGTATATATACACCATGGAATATTAAGCAGCCATAAAACGGAACAAGCTCATGTCCTTTGCAGGGACATGGATGGAGCCGGAAGCTATTATCCTCAGCAAACTAACACAGGGAGAGAAAATCAAATATAGCATGTTCTCACTTATAAGTGGGATCTGAATAATGAGAACACATGGACACATCTGGGGGAACAACAGACACTGGGGTCTGTTAGAGGTTGGGGTATTGGAGGAAGAATAGCTAATAGATCCTGGACTTAATATCTACGTTATAGGATGTAGGTATTAAGTCAGAAAGAATAGCTAATAGATCCTGGACTTAATACCTACGTTATGGGATGATCTGTGCAGCTAATCAACATGACCCATGTTTAACTATGTAACAATCCTGCACATCCTGCACATGTACTCCTGAACTTAAAATACAAGTTGGAAATAAAACAAACACAAAAGAAAATTGACTCTATTGTTAAGAAATACTTAATACCATAGAATTCTACTAACATAAAACAAAAAGTATATAATTTGTCACTGAAAAAAAATGTGGTCATATATTATTGATTAGCCACCTTAACTATTAAAAAAAAGCCTTGGCATAATACTTGGAGAACATTTTATTTCTTGTAAAACAGTTACTGATTTTTACAAGAATTAGTTACTTGCAAGATATATTTGAAGTATTACAGGGAGCTGAACATCTGAATGGAATTCTTAAGTAATATATTTAAATAAGTACCGATGAAAAGCTTTTCTTGGTGCAGGTTCAGTTGTTTTCTAAGTCAATGCTCCTTATTTGAGATAATTTAATTAAATCATTTACATAGATAACATTTCTTTAACGAGCACAATTCTAATTCCTTCAAAAACTAATGAATTGTTAAAATTGAATTCAGAAAAATTCTACACAAATTTGCATTTCTGTTATGAATGGTATGGGATCTTTTTTTTAAAAAAATTGATGTACACTGCTTTTCACTGTTAATATATTAACTTCAACATCATTCATATACTTTTCAGTAATATATTTTGCACCAAGCACAGACTATCAAATATTATTCTCATTCAGGGACCACCTTTCTTTCTAAAACTCTTTAGTACTAAGGTCAACACTAAGGAATCCCACCAGCCTTGGTCAGCCCTTTTTCCCAAGGCTGTTACCTAAAAATTACCTCCTACCCAGTAAAATATGCATTTTTCACAAAACTACAATTTCTGTGCCTTCTAAGATGACAACTAGCTATTTTACTAAAATAATACATGAAAACACACTATTCCACAAAGGCTAGAGGACTTGCTCATTAATATAGCACTAGCATTTTTCCAAGAGCCTTTTGGAAATAATGATCACATTGTGTTGATGAATTTCAAAGGCATAATTCCAGTGGAGGAAATTTTATGCAGTGTAAGATAGTGCAACACTGTCACAGGCTGCTAGGAAAAGTGTATGGGATGAATAGGGATATATCTGACTTTCAGTGTCACACAGTTATCACACATCACAATTTCACAAGTAGAAATATATTTTCTTTTCTCTTTCAAATATATTTTGGAGAAAATGGCAGAATTGATATTTATAAAATTTGGAATGTACATCAGTCTACTGTGGTAACATAATTTGAAGATTAATATTACTTAGAAGTAACCAAAAAAACCACAGAGTTCATAGGCATAACTGTATTCTCCATTTCACATTTATCTTTTGGTTTCCATTGATTTTTTAAAAATGGTAATGGCTCTTGGAAAATTACAGTTCTCTTTAATCAACAGGCCAGTTTAGCAAGCTCATTCATTATTGGCTCACCTTCATTCTTGGGTACTTTGGTCATTTTTCACTCCTGTGAAAAGCTTATATAGACAGTAAAGTCACCCCTGTGACAACGAACACAGAATCTCTAATGAATTTCTACCTAATTAGAAGACAATTTATCTAATTCTATTCCCACAGAGAAACAGAATCTATATGCAAAGTGCTGATGGCAAAAATGGTAGCTATATTAAACCAATGTAATGTCTACACATACACATATACTTACACATTGCCGAAAAGTGCTGCTTTAGACCACTAGAAAATTAGCAAAAACAAAGAAGTTCTATTTTAGCGTTCTGTTTGACTATTTCTCTGAAGAAGTACAATTCCATTTGATTGATGACTAATGCTATTATAAAATTTCTCTTTTATTTCACTCACTTATTTCAATGTCAGGGATATACTATATGAATTACATATTAATAATAGCTAGGTTTTTAAAAGTTTATCTAGATGTAATTTCTATACCATAAATTCATTTGTTTTAAATGAACAACAATTTTTAGTGAATTTGCAGTGTCACGCAACTATATTACTATAATCCCATTTTACGACATTTCCACTCCATTTTAATGATTTGTTGTACACATTCACAGTCATTCTCCATCCCCATACATAGCCCCAGGCAAAATCAAATCTACTTTCTGTCCCCTATAGATTTTTCCAGACTGAATATGTCAAATAAATGAAATTAACATGAAAACTTTTGCATTGGCTTCTTTCTCTTTGCCTATTTTTTTGGCTTATTTATATTGTATTATGTATTAATACTTCATTCCTTTTTATTGCAAAGTAAAACTCCACCATCTAGTTTTTAAAAATTAAACTATGAGCATAAGCAAATAAAATGACAGCTACTACAAATATCTTTAAAACTGACCTTGGCTCCTCTTATCTGTCTCCTTTTCGATGTAAATTAGGAAAAAAAGGCAATTTATAAAAGAGATTGTTTAGCTTTAGAATCACCAGCATAATTATAAAGGGACACAAGGCATTACGTATATTAAATTCCTTTAATGGAAACTGTTGTGTTAAATTTTTAAAATTTAACAAATTATTAGGTATTTTGTCACATTTTGTCTTTTGATTGACGTCTACAAAATGATACTCTTAAAGCTTTTATGAATATTAATAGCATCATCTTCACACAGCCTTCTTCAGAGAGACCAGAAATGTTTATTATAATATTCCAAATGTAAGACTCTTCTAACAATTATATAAACTCTCTGATTTGCAAAACCCTTCAATAAGTCACTGTCAAAAACAGGGCCCTAACTCAGGAAAAAATAGTTATTATAGGATCATATCATGTATTTGAGGTTTTCCAGTTATGTATATCGTGCATTATGCAATTAAACTTACAATGTGTAAGACAAATAAGTTATAATTAGATTTTTGTGAGCCTTTATATTTAATCAAATCTATTAAATTCAAATATATTATTCATTCAATAAAATGCCATTTTTAGTGTAAGTAGTTGAAATACATTAGATGAATTAGGTGATTGTAGACAAAACCACATTGCCCTCTCCTCATCTACCTCCTCTGACTTGTAAAGATATTTTCTTAATTATCTTTATCATTTTAGCATCTGATTCGGTTAGTCTCTCTACCCTATCTCCTGCCATTTGTGACTGCAGATGACATAAATATCCACCTAGATAACCCTTTCAGCATACTGGCTTCGATCTTAAGCTTCTTACATCTGATGCTATTGCCCCTCAGCTTGAACTTCTCCCTGGCACCACAAAACCTTAGAATTTATCACTTAAAAGAGCTGCATTTGTAAGATGTAATGCTCTGAACTTACCTTCGCTGGCCTATTTTTATCCCGTACCACTTTCCCACTCTTACCAAACTGTTCCCTCATTCTTATTTTCACCATTTATTCTTCAAGTCTTTCAAATTCTCCAGGATTGACTCATCTGCCTAATCTGCTTAGAATCCATAGGTAGCCATTTCAATGATATACTTATTCCCAATAGAGTTGTCAGAAAATATATAGGACATTCAGTTAAATTTGAAATATCAGGTAAACAACAAATAGCTTTTAAGTATAGTGTGTCCCGTGCAATATTGAGAAATTCAAATTTAACTTGGTGTGTGGTATTTTATTTACCAAATTTGGCAACCCTAAATTCTACCCAAGAATTGTTCACCGTTTGTCTTTCCACTTTTTATTTTGCCAGCCTTTAAGACTAGGTAAACAAAACTGTATATTCAGCACTAGCTATATATATTCAGGGTCTAGTGCAACATAAAAATGTGAGACTCATAAAAAAGTTATTAGGAATTATAAGATGGTGACAGCAGAACATTAAATCAAGTATGAGACCCTACTGCAAGCTGGGCCCTTTGCAATTGCACTGGTCACATGGTCATAAAGCTGGCTCTGTGTGTATTTTACTTTTACTTTTCATTCCTGGGTTGTTTGAGACAGTGTCATAAAACTTCCGACTCATTCACCCATTTATTCTTATATTCAAAAAATATTTACTGAATGCCTATGATGTAGCAGACACTATTAGAAATGCTGAGGATAGAGTACTGAACAAAATCATGTTTATGTGTAATACACATTATTTGATATATTTTATACATATCACAGTATATGATATCATAAAATATAATTAAGTAATCTCTTATTCTTCATTTTTTAAATCACTATTTTACTTTACACAGTAAATTGGTATTTACTTTCTAATACTTTCCCACTCTCTTTTAACCTGAAAACCCATGCCTATTCTTAACACTCAACAGACCAACAACACTGTCACTAAAGAAATAAAAAACTTTCAAAATAAAGCCACTAAATGTTTTTCTCTTCACCTTGATATATCCTTGAGTCTTCATTGCATTTTCTTGTTCAATATTGTCTGTAAAGAAATGTCCCTTGTCTTTATCAAATAGCACCCCTTGGCCTCTGTCTATGATTTTACTATCTCTTTTACCAGTAGCTCTTTTTTTTTTTTTTTGAGACGGAGTCTCGCTCTGCCGCCCAGGCTGGAGTGCAGTGGCCGGATCTCAGCTCACTGCAAGCTCCGCCTCCCGGGTTCACGCCATTCTCCTGCCTCAGCCTCCGGAGTAGCTGGGACTACAGGCGCCCGCCACCGCGCCCGGCTAGTTTTTTGTATTTTTTAGTAGAGACGGGGTTTCACCGTGTTAGCCAGGATGGTCTCGATCTCCTGACCTCGTGATCCGCCCGTCTCGGCCTCCCAAAGTGCTGGGATTACAGGCTTGAGCCACCGCGCCCGGCCTAGTAGCTCTTCTTAAATCTTTAATTTATCCCTTTCATTTTTTTTCTTCTCTGTATAAACAATTACATAATATACTCTCTTAACTTAAAAATATTTCTTACATCCTAGCATTTCTCAAGGTATGGCTTGTTTTTGCTTACTTGTCTTTAACTGGTAAGTTTCTCCATGGAGTAAACTACTCAGACCACCTCTGCTTTCTCCTTACCTGTTATCCCTTAACCACACACAACATGGCTTTTTTTTTTTCAAAATAACTTTTCTATCCGTGATCCTAGTGGTCCAAAATGAATGCCTATTTGCCAAATCTGAAAATATTTTCTTAGCCTTTAACTTTTTGACTGCCATAACTATTAATGAAATTATTTACTTTCTCTCCTGATATTTGACTCTTCTTTGATGGAGTCCCTGGAACTGCATATCTTGTCCTCTCTATGATCTCCCTTACTGCTTTCTTTCTCTTTCTCTCTCTCCCTCACCCCATTCCTAAATATCATCTAAATGTACAGATTCTCCTGAGTCTCTTCAGCATCTATAACATATGAAAGCAGATTTTCCTCTCTAATAGATTTCTCAGTAAAAACCCACAAAAATATATACACTCAAGTGCACACAAGACTTTGCTTATTTTAAAGGGGTTCAAGAATACCCAAAAAACATTTCTTAAATCAAGATTCTATGAACCCAAGATTAAGAACCTGTGCTCTGCTTTAAGAATCCCTGCTCTATCTCAGCAATTTCTTCCACATTTTTGCCTTGATGTATCCATAAATACAACTCCAAAATTAACATCACTGATTCTATCATTAATCTCAAACTCCCACATTCCCTACTGTCTGCTGGACACATACCAAGATGTGTTGTCAGCCCCTCATGTGCCATATTTCTGAAATGAGACTTATTCTCTGCCACCTCAAACAAACCCTCTTGAATTCTGATTTTTCAAATGTTTAATACTTTTCATTGAAATGTGACACACAAAAGTGTACAACTTGTAAGTACTCACTGAATATTTACAGATAGACTGGTTAAGTACCATTTTAATGGCTTTCTCTCCTATCAAGACCTCTTTTAGAAATTATAAGTAAGATGGCCTGAACAATTAACGGTATTGATATCTTGCAGGAAGGGTGTTGTGGATAGGATGGGTACCCGACTGGGTTACTGTAGCATTCCTGAAGTCCAGAAAGAACCAAAAGGACTTTAGAATTGAAGTCCCAGCTGCCATAATGAAGTACTGAATGACCTTGAACACATCTTATACTCTAAGCCTCAGGTTTCTTATTTTCATTTTTCTTTTTTAATTTACATACAGTACATTCATTTATTTTGTTGTATATTTCCATGAGTTTTAGCAAATGCTCAGTTATGTTACCACCAACACAATCAAGATACAGGACAATTTCATTACTCCCCCAAAATTCTCATTTGTATTCCTTTGAAGTGAAACTTTGAGCCCATCCTTAATCTTAGGTAACCACTGATCTAGCCCTCATTCTATAGTTTTGCTTTTCCCAGAATTTAATGTATCTGTAATAACATATTAGGTATGCTTTGCTTAGCTTAATACATTTGAGATCCACATATGTTGTTGTATGTACCAAAAGTTTATTCCTTTTTATTGCTGAGTGGTATTCCATTGTATGGATATCTCACAGTTTGCTTATCTATTTCTCCAGTCCGGGGATTTTGGTACTAAGGGTTGTTTCAGTTTGGGGGGACTATACATAAAATGGTATAAACATTTACATACAGGTTTTTTTTGTGTGAATATTGGTTAACATTTTACTTAGACAAATATTAGAGTAGGATTACTGAATTTACTGTAAATATATGTTTAACCTTATAACATGGCAAACTGCAAACGTTTTGCCATATAACTTTGTGTTCTTACCAGCAATGTGTGAATTCCAGTTGCTCCGCATCTATGCCAGTTTAGTTATTTAGTTAGTTGAGATTTTTGTTTAGTTATTTGGATTTATTTGCATTTGTCATTCAATAGATGTGTATCAGTATCCCATTGTGTTTTTAATTTGCATTTATCTAACAGCTTATGATGCTAAGCAGTTTTATATCCATATTTGATATCTTATCATATTTGTTATATTATTTGTAAACTCAAAATTATTTACTAATCCCTATTATCCCATAATATCCCAGCTATGATTTACAAAATGTATCAATTCCATAATATTTTATTGTATGTGTGTGTTAGGTAGGGCTTGAATGATTTAATAATAATAGTAGTTTGCAGGGCAAACGTATCAAGAATAGTTCCATCTTCAGGAACCTTGATCTGCTAATAGTCTGGTCAGATCTACTAATAGTTTGTATAGATATGGAAGGAACAAGATAGCAAGACTTTTTGGGGGGCAAATTTTAGATTGCACTCAGAATGAGATCAATATTTGAGAAATTTATGTACTAAATAAAGGCTAATTAAAAGGCCATTTCTAAAGAGGAGGTGCTTCATAATTCAATGAATGGGATAGCCTATTCTGTAGATGTCAGTTGGCCTCTTTCAGAAGTCACTTCTTTAGGGCTCAGGAACAAAAAGCCTAGATAGTTACTTTGGAAATTATGAATAGGGTCAGTAACACATACTTTTCCTTAATAAATAACACAACTGTGAAATGTTCAATTATGGAAGGAGTGACAATGCATTTTTCAGTAGAATATACCTATATCAAATACGGATTGCCTTCTGTCCTGACATTCTTGACATCATGACCATTAATGTATTCAGAGCTTATTGAAAGTCATATTCCCTCAAAAATATATTTGTTTCACAGGGGGAAAATGAGGGTATAAGCTGATAAGCAGTCAGATTCACTGCTCTTGCCATATTTTCCGTTACCTCAGAATGCCTGGTCATATTGATCAGCTGAATAGCATATTGCAGATTTAATTTTAGTGACACTGGAAGACACATGGGAATATCACGATATTCTTCTATAAGATGGGGTATATGTTAAAGTGGGAGTGGCTCTCTTACTATTCCATCTAATGAGCAACTGGCAAAATGCTGACTCCCCAGATCTGCAACTTTAGGCTTTGCTCTTAGGAGGGCTTAGTACCCAAAGAAAGACTATCCATTAGGCGAAAAACAAAGAAATAAAAAAGTATATTAATTTTTTGGAAATTGGTTAATTTTTCCTTAGAAATACTCTTGTTCTCAAATGGCAGGAGCACCCGGGGACAGGTTTGTCATTGTATTTTGCTTTTAATACTACTTAACCGGTATTTTCCTTCAACTTGGAGATCAAGGATGTCCTGGATTCTACCAAAATTATGCCACAAGGTTCATTACCATAGATCTATGTATTTTATGACAAATGGCAAAGTTACTGGCATGATGACATTAACAAATATCCACTAAACACATATTTAATCCAACTTCTGAGAATAAATAGAAAATTGCCCAACCTCTCTACTTGGGAGGCAGGAAATTTACAGATAAAAACAATAAGGAACAAAACAAAATATCTACACAAGAAGTAGGAAATGAGTATGTTAGAAGGGCAAAAGAAGGAGAGATAATTATCTGCTGCAATTTCTGTTGTTATCCTTAGGGAGGAGATGGGATTTTGGAAAGTGCCAAAATGTACAGTCTCGAAAAATAGCAATGGGTAAAGGCATCTAGGCAACGGCAACTGAGTAAGCCACGGCAAAGAATAGATACAATCGTACATGTTTAGAGATAAGTAGATTAGGGAAAGATAAAGTTTGAGGTATTGAGTCAGATTAGAGAAAGCAGACTACAAGGGGAATAAAATAAGAAAAATACAAACAAACAAAAAACTGGCCGAAGCCGGAGAGACAGAGAAACAAAAAGAAAAACAAAAGGAGAGTATTAAATAACACAAACATGTATAACTTGATCAAGGGTAAAGAGGCGTTTGGTGATCACTTTTATTTTGAAAGAAAGGTCATGAGTGGGATGATGTAGAGAGAATAACAATAGAGACGTCAATATAAATTCCAGTTTTGTTTCTATATAGCCTTTTCATATAACCTGAAGTCTATTCTGGAAGTGCTCATGAAAAATCCCCTACAGATGAATAAAAAAGGTCTTCTGCCCAACTTTTATGTTTTAAGAAGTTTCTATCATGGTGTTGTTTGTCTTAAAATTTTCATTAGAGTAACTATTAATTATTCCTTGTGCCTAGGAGAAAGGTTTTATAAATGTTTAGTGTAATATTTTATCCTATAGAAAAATGTAAAATTTGATGCGATGGATGTTAAATGGAACAGGAATGACCTCCCCCCACCCATTCTCAAAATGGATTATCTTTTGTTCACTATGTAGATGATTTAAATGATCTGATTCTGCATTCATCTGACTGTCTGGTGATAGATAGTTCTCAGAATGTCTGACAATATTTCTTGTAAACAGCAGACATGATAGAGAGAAGGGTACTGATGGAGCTAAATACTGAAATGTCATTTTGGATCAGTGCACAGCATGATTCAAGGTTGTACAGATGGAAGAGTCTGAAGGGCTATTAAATATGTGTGAGTGTCAATATCTTGAAGTGCAATGGAAATCTAAACTGACCACTCTCCTTTTTTAAAGTCAATTGATGTATTTGCCTTGGTTTTTCCCACAAGACTTTTTTATGCTGGAAAGTAAAATTAATCAGTTGGTTTCCCATCAAATTTGATTTAATTATTTGGGACAAGAGTTAACATGTAGATAATTTACCTTATTTAGATTACGGATAGACATTTTGTACACTGTAATAAAGGCTAGTCAAAATAGGACCTGTTCGAATTCACATACACACACAGATGCACTAATAAGGTCTTGTATCATTTATTAAATTTGTGAAATCATTTATGATTCTGTACGTATATATTGAAATCTATCATTAATTAGTGTATAAAATCATTTTATTATTAGTGTGCTCCTTTTCATCTATTTTTGCAACTCCTGTAATTTCTCTGTTTTATAGGAATTTGATGTGTTATTTGGTGCACAGATATTCATAACTATTATATCTTCATTGTGAATTATGATTGTTAGCATTTGAAAGTGCCCGTTATATGACCTTTAATACATTTTGGGTGAAATTCTACTTCAATATTATGATTTCAGTCCCTTTCTTACGGTTTATTTTGCCTAGTACATCCTTGTCTATCTTTATGTTTACACTTTCTGAATCATTTTATTTTAGGTTATCTTGAGTAGAATACACAATTGGGACTTGTTTTGGAGTCCTTTTAATAGATGACTTAACCTCATTTATACTTATTGATATAACTGATATAATTGGTTTCAACCCTGTCATCTTATTTTGTTATGACTATATTTTCTATTTCTTTTCTATGTGATATATTTTCTTTGTTTTTCATTTTAAACTTCGTTTTGATGATTAAAATTGTTTATATTTTTGTTTCTATGTTCTTTGTTTATGTGTTAATTTTTATGGTATTTTTTACCTCTCATCTGTTTCCTGAATAAAAATCAAATCTTCTTTTCCCTTTTTTCCCCTCTGCATTCTTTAAGTTTCATTATTTCTACTTTGCCATAACATATATTTGAATATGGCTGTTCCAACCTCAGTCTGCTTTTGCTTTAATCTTAGATCTACATCTAATATACTAAACGCTCACCATCAACGATTTGCTGATCTTTTCCCAGTTATGTCTTATTTAGATGAAGCTTGTAAGTTCATCTGCAGTACACTGCTAAAGAAGGGCTAATTGATACTGCGTTTTCTGGGTACTTATATGTTTAAAACTGTATCTTTATGGCCTTCATACTCAAAGAAAATATTGGCTTGATATAAAAGACAGTTGATTCTCCTTATTAGTGGTATTTTTGTTTTGTAAAGTAATCTCATAAATGCTGAGTTAGGGAACACTGAATTATTGCTCCCAGCGGAAATACAACACTAGGTTCCTGTGAGCCTCTGATTAGAACATTTTCATCAATTGATCTAAATATCACTTTGCTTTATGTGTGTTTCTGTTGATACCTATTAAAAACATATTGTTGATTCATTAACATTGAGTTCATGATAGACAGCACTGTAACTCATGCCTGAACATAGCTTATCTAAAATACATATTTTCTCCGTAAGGCATATCACGGCCTTCTTGTGCTTATAGACTTCAGTGTTCAGTGTTCAGCACTTCCCTATGCTTGAGGGACATTTTAAACAGCAAAATCATCAACAAAAAGCACAAAAATGTGGCAATAAATAGACCACAAACAAAATATTTTGTTTACAGTATGTGAGCTAAAGCCAGAACGCAGAGTGTTGCTTTCTTTAATGTCAGATGGGAAAGCTCACATCACATGTCAGTTGATTCAAATTTTTCACAATTTGTCCATGTGCATGCAAACAAATGACTTATACAGCGCTAAGAGTATTAGTTTTGCCGTTACAAATAAACTTTAGAAAGTAGGCAAATTTGCAAATACAGAATCTGCTAATAATGAGGATTAGTAGTAATTGGTTCAGACTTCTTTTCTTGAGTTTCTTGAAAAAGCTGTTTTATTTTTGTTTTGCTTTGATGTTACTGTTAAGAATTCTGATACCAGCCTAATTTTATTGCTCTGGCAAATCATTTGCTCTTTTGTTTGAGGCTCTGAGAATTTCTTTATCTTTTAAATCTGATAGTTTCATTAGACTATGCCTCAGATCTGATTGCTCTGGGTCATTTTTTCTATGGCCCATTTCAATATATTGGTCCAGGGTTTTCTTCATTTCTTGAAAGTGTTCTTGAATTATAATTTCATGTATAAGTTCCATGTTTTTGTTTGTTTTATTATTTAGGGACTCTAATTATAAATGCATATATTCAATCTTCTTTGCCTTTCTTTCATTTCAACCATTTTTTAAATTGAATTCATTATACTTCTTTTATTTATTACAGTGATGTTTTATTATCTTGCTTGTTTTCTGCCTGTCTTCAATGATTCTAACTAAATATTTATTCAAATCTCCTATTCCTTGAGTGCATTATAATTTAATTTTTTATGGTACAATGTTGTCTCTTTTTTATTAATTTCTTTCTTGTATTCAATAAATTCCCATTTCATTTATTCCCATTTCTTGTCTATTTTTTAGTTTTTGAATTCCTAACTTAGGATGTTTTTGTCTTTACAGCTAAAAAGAATTGTAAGAATATATATAATTCAGTTTTCAGGGTCATGTTATTTGTGGGGACTTTGATGAGCTTTGTGTAGTTGGTTAACATAGGTACTGACTTCTGTGCATTTTCTCATCAAGTTTGATGGTTTAAAGTGGTTGCAGTATTCCTAATTTAAAATAATTTTCCTCTGTTAGTAAAATAAAGTGGCATTTTTAAATGGATGACTTTTTGGGAGTGGGGATGGGAGAATAGTTATAATTTATTTGACTTTCTTTGCTTATTTTTGTCTTGTTGAATTTAAATTTCCATCCTTTACATCTTTTACTAGTTATTACCCAGTCTCAAAAGGAAAACTCTCCCTTCCTTTATTACCCTTTTTTCCTCTAGAAGTGCTGTCTTTCTGAGATAACCACAACATGTTCTGTGTCCCTTTGTTTTCCTGGAGTCAGTAGTCTGATTTAGCAGGGCTCTCTTTTAGTAAGTTCACACTAAGGATGCACTTTCTTTTTTGGATGTGCATTCATCTCATTCCCATCCACTTTGTTTCTCTTCTTTTTTCAGTACAGTTTTCCCATAACCCCCACAGCCCCCCCACTGCCCCTCTGCAAGGGCTTCCAGCAGAAGCTTGAAAGGTAACTAACTCTGCTGGAAATTAGTGGTTATTTTTCTACTTACAAAATAAGGTTTATATGTTCACCAGTTTCTATGCTGAAGCTCTGGATTTTATGCTTGTTGATCTGTTACAGTTATTTTTAAGATTTTTGGAATTCGTTGGTCAGCATTACCTTAGCTTCCTGGAAATTCTCTCTACTACCACAACTGCCATTATTATGTATATTTTAACTATTCTTGTATAAGATCATATACCCCTGATTTCTCATTCTTTGACATTATCACTTCCAATGATTTGTCCTACATGTCATCTCTATCATATATATTGATGATTCAAATCTAGAACCATAAATACTCACACTTTGTCTCAGTCATCTTGGACTGCTATGGAACACCATAGACTGGGTGACTGGGTGACTTAAACAACAGATATTTCTTTTACAGCTATAGAGGCCACGAATTGCAAGATCAAGGTGCTGACAGATTCAGTTCTTAGTGAGAGCCCTTTTCTTGGCTTATAAAGAGTTGCTTGTCATTGTGTGCTTACATGATGGAGAAAGAAAAGGCTCTGGTCTCTCTTTCTCTTTTTATAAGGACACTAATCACATCATAAGGGCTTTATTCTCATGACTTTATCTTAACCTCATTACCTGCCAAAGACCCCACCTCCAATTACCATCGTATCAGGGGTCAGTGCTTCAACATATGAATTTTGAGAGAAACAAAAATCCAGTCCTTAACACCTTCCAAAATCTTGATTTCAGAAGTCCCTCTCTCTATACACAGGTTTTTTATTTTCCCAGCTCTCTAATAATTTGACATAATTGCCTAAAACATAATGGCTTAAAACAGCATAAATGTATTATCTCACAGTGCTGGCAGACAGAAGTCTAAAATCAGTCTCATGTGTCTAAAATGAAGGTATCAATAGATCTGGCTCCTTCTGGAAATTCCAGGGGAGAATTTGTTTCTTGCCTCTTTCAGCTTCTAGAGCCTTCTTGGCCTTCCTTGACTCACAGCTGCAACACTTTAACCCCACTTTCATCTTCACATCACCTTATCCCCATTCTGACCCTCTGAATGTTTCATAAGGAATCCTGTGATTACATCTGGCACATCTGCATAAGCGAGGATAACCTGTACAGCTCAAGAACTTTAATTTAATCACACTTGCAAAAAATCTCTCTGCCATACGAGGTAATAGCCACAGTTTCCAGAAATTAGGATATGAAAATTTTATGGGAGGGGCATTATTCAGTCTCCACGTGTAGTAAAATTTGTACCTCCAACCTTGGAGAAACCAGTTCTTTATCTCTTCTATGTGTGCACAAAAGTAGTTGAATACAGCTGAAAAA
Organism: Macaca thibetana thibetana; assembly: GCF_024542745.1. Classification (NCBI taxonomy): domain Eukaryota; kingdom Metazoa; phylum Chordata; class Mammalia; order Primates; family Cercopithecidae; genus Macaca; species Macaca thibetana. The sequence goes on from NC_065584.1 coordinate 61,455,161, forward strand.
TGACAGTAAGCATATGATATAGTTTGGATATGTGTTTCCATCCAAATCTCATGTCAAATTGTAATCCCCAATATTGGAGGTGGGGTCTGATGAGAGGTGATGGGATTACGGGGGTGTATTTATCATGAATGGTTGAACACTATCTCCTCATTGATGTTCTTATGATAGTGAGTTCTCATGAGATGTGGTTGTTTGAAAGTGTATAGAGCCCCCTCCCTGTCTTTTTCTTGCTCCTGCTCTGGTCATGTGATGTGCCTACTCCTTCTTTGCCTTCTGCAATGATTGTAAGTCTCCTGAGGCCTCCCCACAAGCTGGGCAGATGTCAGCATCATGCTTTCTGTACAGGTTGCAGAGCTGTGAGCCAATTAAATCCTTTTTCTTTATAAATTACCTAGTCTCAGATAATTCTGTATAGTAATGTGAGAAAAAACTAATAAAGCATGCTATTCTATCTCACTTTAAATATAAGCTTACAAACTTACAAACCTCAAGTGGGGTCCTAGAGATTAACTGGAATCCTAATAAATTATCTGTTTAATTCACTTTTCCACTCTAGAAAGTGACAATTTCAATAATACTTTTCTAAAGTTTCTAACTAATCTTTTCTACTTCTTACCTTCAACAATGCCCTAACTACTTAATACACACACAAAAAATTAGCCCTCAGAGGACAACATCCACATTCTCCCACTACCAGACCTACCTTCATGTGTCCCCCTATTACTCTGCATTCCCTTTTACAGTGGATAGACAGTTGATATTCCCCTTTGGATTTTCCTGTTTGTGCAGTATATACCATTTCATCTTACCTACCTGAAAATTCTCCCTAGCAAATAACATCTTCTTTCTCTACATCATCAGAATTTTTTTCCCTCTTTGGATCATTTTCATAATACTCCTCAACTTAAGAAAATGCTCCCCATAACTCCATAGCTACTTCAACTTTCATCAAATTACTCAGCATTCTCAAGTGTTGTTTATACTCAATGTCACCATTCTTTCTCTCCTCCATTTTCCCTACATCTGTCCCAATTACAATTTCATCCCCATAACCCCAACAAACATGTTCATGTCAAGCTTATTAATGATAGCAACATTGCTAAATCTAATGGGCAATTCTTAGTCTTTACCTTACTTTAACTCTCAGCAACATTACACAGTTAATACTTCCTTCTTCTTGAAAAACTTAAACAAAAATTAGCTTTAGTGACAGTAAACATTCTCCTAATGTGTTTGTTTGTTTGTTTGTTTTTTTTCCCTTACTAATGACCCCTCTTAAACTTTCTTTGCTGGATGCCTCATCTTCTCAAACTTTATGTTCGGATATCTCAAGACGTGTCTTTCCATTCAGTTTTCCCCACTCACTAGACTCGCTTTCTCACCGAGATCATCCATTTTTGCAGCTTTAAGTACTATCTATATGCTGATGATTCCTCAAAATAAGTGCCCCAGCCCAAATTTTTTTCCTGAACACAACTTACATATTCAATTGCCTACTTAAAATCAGACCTGGGATGTCTAAGAAGCACCTCAAACTTGTCTCAAAATGGGAACTCTTTATTCTCCATGCTTCCTTCCTCCCTTAGTAAAATTTGCTTATTCTTGGATATTCACTATCTTATTAAATAATAGCTTTCAGTGAGTTGTTACAGCCAATATCTTTGGAATCATCTTTGTTCCTCTCTTTTCTTTACACTCCACATCCAATTACCTTGTCTTTACCTTTATTTAAGAATCAAACTACTTCTCAACATGCTGCTACTATTACATAAGTCCAAGTCCTCCCCATCCCTCACTCAAACTACTTCTTGTTCTCTTTAATCCATTATTATGCAGTAGCTAGAAAAACAAGTAAGATTGTTTCAAACTTCTGTTTTAAACTCTTCAATGTGTTGTATTGTACTTAAAAAATTAAATTCAAATTCTTTAGTCTTATAAGTGTTGGCAATGATGTAGGGAAAAGGAGACCTCTGTACACTGTTGTTGAAATTGTACAAATTAGTATGGCCATTATGGAAAACTATATGGAGTTTCTTCAAAAAACTAAAAATAGAATTACCATGTGTTCCAGCAATCTCATTTCTGGCATCATATGGTAGCCATATTTACCACATCATATAGTCATCAGAAATGGGTACTTACTCAAATATTTGATATCAGTTTGTTGGAGAGAAAAGAAGGAAAGAAAGATATATTTATGGATGTGATAAATAGATAAATGAAAGAAAAAAGAAAAAATTATAATAAACTGCTCCAGAAAATAGAAAATAAACATGTAACACTTTCAACACAACATTAAAAAAGGAAAATTGCCATTTCTCTTACTAATATAGATCAAAATTATACACAAAATATTAGCAAATAAAATCTACCTGACTATATATCTATCTATCTGAGATAATGTATCATGACCAAGTAAGGTTTATCTCAGCAGGGTAAGATCAGTTTAACATTCAAAATCAATCTGTTGAAACATGGAGGAAATAAAGCAGTATAAAAATTGTAATTTGAAAAATCAGTACTCATTCATGACAACAAAACAAAGTATAGAAACAAACTAATAGTATGTAAGAGAGAAACTCTAGCAAACAGCGCTCTCATTGGTGAAATACTGAATACTCTATCTGAAGTGAGGAAAGAGACAAGGATGCCTGCTATTAGCTATTGATTTAAATAGGAAAGAGTAACTTTATGTTACTTTTTGAAGTAAACATAAGAAATACCTAAAAGAGTAATGTAGAAGAAAAGCAATATGAGTTAATTAACTCTAAAAAATATTAAAACATACTTTTAAGCCTCAAAAATTAACAGTGGTATTGACATTATGTCAAGGTTGTAGTATATCTAAAACTGACCTAAATGCACAAGATACTTTAGTGTTTAATAAGGTTTTCATCATAAATCAATTGGAAGATATACTACAAAGTCAATGTTTTCAGTAAAACTGCATTGGCATTTGGAAAAAAACCGGTTTGATTCATACCACATAGCACATCCCAGAAAAATTTCCAAACTGTTTTATGATTCAAGTATTGAACATAAAAACATGAAAGCGTAAGGACAAAACATAGGTAAATTACTTTGCAACATAAGTGTGACAAAGCCTTTCTAACTATAACACAAAATTCTAAAGCTATGAAGAAAGAAGACTGATTAATTTGACCATATAAGTAGAAAACACTCTGCTTAGCAAAATAAACTATATTTCAAAATGAGCAAATTTCATTTGTTGAATGTTATATTTCCCAAGTAGAGGCCTGCTGTTATTATGAAGGCAGGTTGCATGTACAAAAAAGCAACTTCAGAAGACCAACCTGGTCTCAAATACGCAAGGTTTCTCAGTCACTGCCTACATCATCTTTGGGAAGATAAATTAAGTTCACTTTGTGAAGAACTGTGAAAAGTCTCAAATTTTACCATACTTGCAAGCCAACAAATTCATCTGTCAAATTTTTTGGATTCTGGCAGAAGATTACTGGGTCAGAGACAAAGATACCTGTTACTAATAGCATGAAAGTTAGCATGAGTTTTATGTTATTTCAATTCTTCTTGCCCCCAAAATCACAAGACAGTGATATAAAGATAAGCCAATGTAGATGCTGACCACACAGTGGGTTTGTGTGACATCTGAAGAAATCTAAACTTAGGAAACTACAGCATTCTAAAGTATAGCAATACGGCAAACAGAGGAAGACATTGTCTTTATTTTACTGGTCAGAGAAAAAATTCTGCCATCTGCATGAATTAATTATGCTTTATCTTCTAATGCTATTGCTATACAAACATCCTTATGATTTTTTTTTTAAAAAAATCTGAAATAAAAGTTGACAATAAACATACTTACAGATTATACTATGGAGTACTGTCTCTCAATATTCTTAGCCTTAGTTGTTTCACATGTACACTGCGCATAATACATATCATGTAAGGTAATTACAAGAATTAAATAGAAAGAATCCTGAAAAGCATCTAGGATAATACTGGCACCTAGTTAAGTGTTCACAATATAGACACTATTAAACTTTGTTATAATTATATAATTGTCTTTAAAAGTAAGTCTATATATGTTTTAAAACACACATTTTAAACTTTTAAAAAATATTATTCTACTTCCTAAAATTAAAGATGAGTTTATTTTTATACTTTAATATAGTAATTAGCCTTCATTTGCTATCAATTTGTGTTTGTATCCATTATTGAAGGACTTCCAAAATTAACATTTTTACCTTCAGTGGTTTTTTAAAAATATATATCTCTACAATATCACTAATTCCAAAATAAATAGTCAGTGACTTTTTATGCTCTCTATATAATGTAAAATAATCATAAAATTATCGTTTTAAGACAGCTAGTCTTACTCTGAAGAAACTATTTTTTATTGTGCACAGTCAATAAAAAGTAGAGAAAGCCATCTAAATTATGATCCAATTTTTACGTAGCTGACAAAATCCTAAGGGCATATTAAGAACAAATGGTATACATGGGAAATTAGACCTATCAAATATGAAACAGATCAGTTTGAGAAATACTGATTGGTTCAGAAAGAAAGTCACATTCCCTAGAAGCTTTTCCATTTTCAGTTTGGCATGATCTCGAATTATAAAATGCTACAAGCACCAATGTTTAATCCATCTTGAAAGTACTACAGACTAAATAGAGCAGCATAGTAAAAATCCTTTTGAAAATAATTTAATATTTAGAGCCAGAATTTGGCATTGCAGCTGACAATTTTAAATGTAAACAAACTCTCCATTATGAAGTCCTTGAAACACAGCTTTACTTCTTAAAACACTACCCCCAAAGAGGTACACTGTTTAATTAGGTCTTCATGTGATTGGTTATATATTTGCATGCATAAAGGCATTAGCCCATTGGGGTAAACTGAATTAATGCTGTGCAAAAACTGCTAAAAGGCGATCAGGAAAAGTCATTGTAAAAATTAATTTAAAACAATTTCCAAACGTGCCATGGGAGAACAAAAATCATTAACTAGTATTATTAATATTCACAGCAGATGTTACATAATCATACATCAAGTCCCTAAGTTCAAACTTGCTTTCTAATATAGTGTCTTAAAATACTTTATTAGTCTGTGGTTTATTATATACCAACAGACTGCAAATAGCTTTACTTTCATTTCCATATCTGCTTATCAAATTTTCATCGAGAAAGGTTTGCTCAATATATGTTTGAGATTGGCTGTTTTTTGAGTGACCTTAAAGAAACCTACCAAAAACCTATGGTTATTCCCAAACACATCCTGTAAGCAAATTGAGGTTGCTTTTTTCTACCCTCCTAATTTCTTTGCTTAGTTTATCTAGACAGCCAGCAGCCAATGGCCCATAATCTTCTGCTTTGTATTCCAGGCCTACCATCTTCAAACATTACCCAAAGTACTTCCATTTCTCTAAACGAACTGAACTGTTTGTATTAAATCTAACAGTTGAAAACGTACATCTGAGCCTATGGCTGGCCAAACGGGGTTTGCCCAGATAGAAGTCTGGTCAGGATCATTCCAGGACTTAAGATTATATGCTCTTGCTTGTGCTCCAAGAAAAGATAACCCTTACCAAGGAAAGATTTGTTTACAAGAGTCTCTTTTAAAGTCCTCAAGACCAATATTTCAAACTTGATATCAAAGTTTCTTCTAGTAGACTTTATTATATCGTTTGCTTCTTCTAAATCAGCAGTAACTTTTATTCTAATTGTTTTCTTCCAAAATATCTTTTCTGTACATTTGTTTTGCAATAGTGCTTAAATATTTCAATTGACTCCAACATAAGTCTTAAAAGATAAAATCTTTTAACATTTATCTATACAATATAATTGTATTTTATAGCAATGGAATATGTTCATGAAAAGACTCTTGCATATGTATAAAACTGCATAGTTATTTGGTAGCCACAAATCTTGGATTTAGTAAAGTTGGAGAAAAATAGAGTATAAATAATTTTCTGAAATCCAAATTGATTTATAGAATTAATTTGTATGTGTTAAATAAGAATCAACTGGTTCTATAAGTTATTGAAGGCTCATGTTTGTAAAAACTATCTGATTTAACATGGCTAGTCATAATCATAATTAGAAATGTTTCTTCATCAACAGTTTGCTTTAGGTTATTGTCCCAACTCTCAACAAAACTGTAACCAAGTTTTTCTTAAACTGAATAGACACTTCAATTGTTTCTTTTATTTTGTTACAGCCAAAAATTACAAGACTCACTGAAATCAAACAGATGATTACATTTTAAAAGCTGAGTAAACATTTTTCTACTCACTGAGTAAATATTTTTCTACTGGGACTGTATACTTTTTAATGTAGGAGCTATTCATATTTCAAATGAATAGTTATACATGGATCTCATAAAAACAGCAATATACATACATGTATATAATCTCTTCTCTGAAGAGCACACAGAAAATGAAAAAATGTATTTTTAAGAATACTAATAAATTTTTACAGTTATATACTGTGTATATAATTTTTTAATATATGAGAATATTTAAGTTTAGAGAATTAAACAGTTATTCAGCATATAAATATATTAAAAATATAATAAAGTTAGACCTAGATATTTGAAACACTAAAATTTAAAAAAGCAAAATTTGAAATAAGGACAAATTATATGTATACTTATGCTAACGTTATCTTTTAAATTGCAATTTCATGTAATTATATGGTATAACATACAATTAAAATATATAACTATAACATAAAATTATATACGTGATTTTCCTTTAATGCTCTATCTTCATTGCTAAATATAAAGGTATACAGGATAGTCCATTTGTCATAACTTATAACAAATTTTAAAAATTATTGATACATAATATGTGTACATATTTATGCTATATATGTGATACTTTGATACATGTATAAAATGTGTAATGATCAAATCAAGATAATTAAGATACCCATCACCTTAAATATTTATTATTTCTTTGTGTTTGTAAAATTCCAGATCTTCTCTTCCAGCAATTTTGAAATATACAATAAATTCTAGTAAAGTATAGTTGCCCTATTGTACTATTGAACAATAGAATTTGTTCCTTCTATCAAATGGTATTTTTGTATTTGTTTGTCTATATTTCTTTATCCCCCTCCTCCTTCCTTCCCTTTCCAGCTTCTGGTAACCATCATTCTACTATCTATCTTTATGAGATTGACTTTTTTAGATTCCACATGTGAGAACATGTGATCTTTCTCTTAATATAATGTCTCCCTGATCCATCCATGTTGCTGAAAATGACAGAATTTTACTTTTTGTGGCTGAATATTCTTCTATTGTGTATTTATACAATGTTTTATTTATCCATTCATCCACTGAGTTCATTTAGGTTTAGTTTATATCTTGACTATTGCAAATAAACTGCAATAAACAAGGGAGTGAAGATGCTACTTAGATACATCGATTTTCTTTCTTTTGGACATATACCCAGCAGTGGGATTGCTGGATAATATGGTAGTTTTGCTTTTAGTTTTTTGAGGAACCTCCATACTCTTCTCCACAGTGTCTGCACTAATTTACATTTTCATCAACACTGTTGGAGCATTCCCCTTTCTCCACATCCTCATCAACATTTGATATTTTTTGTCTTTTTTGAAATAGCCATTTTAATTTGGGTAAGATTATATCTCATCGTGGTTTTCAGTTACATTTCCCTGAGGATTAGTGATGTTGAGCATTTTTTCATAGACCTGTTGGCCATCTGTATGTCTTCTTTTGTGAAATGTCTATTTAGATAGGTTGTTCATTTTTTACTCAGATTATTTTTTGCTGTTGAGTCAGTTTTGAGGGCCTTATATATTTTGGTTATTAATCTCTTGTCAGTTGATTAATTTGTAAATATTTTCTTTCACTCTACAGGGTGTCTCTTTACTCTGTTTATGATTTCCTTTGCTGTGCTAAAACCTTTAAGTTTGATAAGATCCAATTTGTCTATGCTTCCTTTTGTTGCCTGTGCTTCTGACGTCTCATCCAAAAAATGTTTGCTCAGATCAATGTCTAGAGTGTTTCCTTCAAAGTTTTCTTCTAGTGATTTTATAGTTTCAGATCTTAGATTTAAATATTTAATCCATTTTGATTTAATCTTTATGGTGAGAGATAGGGGTCTAGTTTCATTCTATGGTATATAGTTATCCAGTTTTCCCTGTACCATTTATTGAAGAGGCTATTTTCCCCCAAATATTATTACTACCTTTGTCAAAATTTAATTGGTTTTAAATATGTAGATTTATTTATAGTTTATTTATTCTGTTCTAATGATCTGTTTTCATACTAGTACCATGATGTTTTAATTATTATAGCTTTACAGTATATTTTGAAGTCAGGTAATGTGATGTCTCCAGCTTGGTTCTTTCTGCTCAGCATTGCTTTGGCTATATAGAGTTTCTTGTGGTTCAATGCAAATTTTAGATTAGTTTTTTTTTTTCTATTTTTGTAAAGAATATCATTGATATTTTAATAATTATAGGCATTTGAACAATATTAATTCTTCTCATTCATGAATATGGGATATCTTTTCATTTTTTAGAGTCCTTTTCAGTTTCTCTTATCAGAATTCAGAGTCTTCACTGTAGAGTTATTTCTTTGGTTAACTTCTTTTTTAACAAATAAAGACATAAAACTTACCAACGCACAATAATTCTCTCATATATTAAATTTAATATTTCTCATATTATTGTTATTCAAATTTAATATTTACTAGCTTTTCTTTCATCGGAGTCTCAGAAGGCTGGATGGCCGGATCTCAGTCATTCAAACATTATTCAACAAATTTTTTGTATTTCTTATTTCACCGTGTTAGAGTATGGTCTCGATCTACTTTTGCCCATTTATACTTTTATAACAAAATACTTATTGCTTTTTTGAAACTTTTATAAATGGAATAATAAGGTATGCATTCTAATTTTTCTATCTTCTTTTGTTCAATATTATTTATTTAAAATTTATCCAAAGACTTCTACCTCAAGTTTTGACAGGTAAATAATTTTAAACAATCCTCCCACTGAGAACTCTCTTTAAAAGAATATATAGTAATACAAAAACCACTATATGAAATCATGTTAGAGATAATGAGAGTTCTTTTATTTATTAAGAGGAATTTTATTAATTAAGGTATTTTATTAATTAAAAGAGCAAAATCTTAGGGAGGGAAATTTGTAGAGGGGAGCCTGAAATTTGGTTCTCTAGCAGTATCTTCCAGTGCCAGACAAAGTAACTGAATCACAAAATGGTGATTCAGTTCAAATGGCTTTTGAAATACTCATTAAACAAGGTAAAACTGATAAAAAGAAAACCTTGAAAGCAGCCAGAGAAAATGTGCAGATTACCTTCGAAAGAGCAATAATTAGATTGACAGCAGATTTCTCAACAAAAACAATTCAATAAGAACACAGTGAAGTGTTATTTTCAAAGAAGTATAGTTGTCATACTAAAATAAACTAGTCAGAGAAAACAAGAATGATGGTGAAACAGATCTTTTCTATTTCAGAAAATAATGAAATAACTGTCTACTACAGATTCTAAATCTAAAGCCTACTAAAGGGTGTTTTTCAAGTGGAAAGAAAATGAACCCACATATAAAATAATTAAGAAAAGGGAAATATCAATTTTAAAATATAAATACACATTAACTTTATTAACTGTTATATCATGTGATTGTAATTATATTTGTAATTGTAATTACATCATGTCAGATTTAAAATAGGCATAGAATTAAACTTTTAATGCCTGAATGGTTCATAAGTGTGAAAGGATTAATGAGGTAAAGAGTGTTAAAATCCTTCATTACCTGGTAAGATATCAAGACAAATAATAGTAGACTTTGTAAGTTAAGAATGCATATTATAATACATACAATAATCACAAAAAGAAGATGTAATAAGCATTTGTAAGTTCTAAACTTGAAAACTGAAATATTTTAAAAATCCAAAAGGAAACAAAAAAGTTAATAAAGATATAAAACAGTGAGAAAATAGAAAACAATAATAAAATTACAAATTTAAAACAAAATGCAACATTAATTGCATCAAATACAAGTGGACTACATATATTGAGATGTCAATATGTAAGTGGATTAAATATGTCTCTCACTGAAAAAAAAAACAAAAAAATTGAGAAGTCAGAAGAGTTAAACATAAGCAGAGAGAAATATACTCTGAAAACAATAATCCAAAAAAGTTGGTATAGCTATTATATCATATAAACTAGACAGAAATGCAAGAAGCATTATTAGAGGTAAAGATGACATTTTACAATGACAAAAATCAATCTACACGGAAGATATAACAATATTAAAATTGATGCCTCTAAAAGTAAATCCTCAAATTATACATTACAAAAATGTACACAGCCACAAGGAGAAATAGACAAATTTACAACAACAGGGAAAGAGTGTAGTGTGCCTCTTTCCGTAAGCATTATAACAGGCAGATCGAAAATCAGTAAGAATATAGAAAATGTGAATAATAGCCTAACAAATACATTTTCACTCACCTATATAGAATATTTCATCCAGTGGCAAAATATACCATTTTTTTCCAATGGCATATGAGACATTTATAAATATTAACCAAATTGGGGTCATATAGTAAATATAAGTTAACTTCAATTGATTTAATTTTTACAGACAACGCAAACTAATCATACTGGAATTTAGCTAAAAGTAACAATCACAACATCTAGAAACCACCAATCACTTTGAAATTAGCTAAGGCACTTCCACATAAAGGGTTTTATAGATTTAAATTTATAAAATAGAAACAAGAAAGGTTGAAATCCAATGAACTAGTATTGACCTCAAAAGAGCCCATAATTTAAGAGCAAACTTTTTAAAAAGTAGAAAAATGATAATATTAAATATTATGGCTAAATTAATAAATTAGAAACAAGTATAAGACGGAGAAACAATAGAACAAATTATTCTTTGAAAAGACAAAAACATTGATAAGCCCTTATAGGAGTAAGAATACATAACAAAAGTCACAAATATCCAATAGCAGAATTAAAAAGGGAATTAAAAAGCTAGTAAGAGGCTGTTATGAATAACTTTAGGCTTACAAATTTTAAAAATTGGATGAAATGAAAAGTAACTAGTACAAAAATGTTAACCAAATGTAGACAAGAATTAGAAAATATTAAAAGCACTATAACAATGATAGAAATTGAAACCGGAAATAGAAATGTTCCCATAAATAAAGATGACTTCTACAGTGAATTCTTCTAAACATGCAAGAAAGTGGTAATGCCCATCTTACATACATTTTTTCAGAAAACAGAAAATTGGGAACACTCCCAACTCATTTTATGATGCTAACAGAATTCCGATATGAAACCCTGACAAGAATATTACAAGATTAAACAATTAAGGAAAGGTAAGAATTATAAAGTTTGCTGAAGACAAACAATGAATACATATCATATGAAAATAATTTTAAAGACACTGGAAATAATAAATGTAAAGTCCTCAACACAGAATTACAAGTGAATGAGCCTGTAATGCAGACCACATTAATAACAATAAAAGTTGACATTTTCTAGAGCTACAATATGTCAAGCATCTTCTAAGTGTTTTACTCACTTAATTTCCACAACTATCCTATAGGGTAGGTACTATTTCAACCCCATTATACTGTTCTGCCTCACTCCTCCTCCCCCTTACTCCCCAAATAATAAAGTCAACACTGGGACAGGGGCTTATGGATCCCTAACCCAGAGGCAAAATGAAAGAAAGTAATTGAGATTCAAACTAGGAGGGTAGTTTCTAAGTGTAGCCTACAATTCAGATCTGCAAACAATTAGAGTTTGTTAGAGAAAGTAAAAAAGGAGGAAACAATAAAATAATCTCTGAAAATTCCAGCTCCAAGGATATTGCTCTGGTATCCAGTCCCTGGAAATTATGAAACCCTGACAGTGGCCTAAATTTGCCCAAATTAGAATGAGAAAGATGAGGCAAGTATAAGCACAATGAAACTGGAGGTGGCATTATAAGATAATGCTGAATCACTCTTTCTACTGAGAAGTGCCATGACACTGCTGTTAAATTATCACTCTGTGGAGAGTTATTTGTCCTGTTTCTTGACGTGCAAATCTAGTTGCACATTAATTAAATGCGACATGCTAATGGATTAGAATACAGTTTCCACTGTCTGTGAAAATGAATATATTTATAAAGTTTAACAAAGTTCTTCAAGAGATCCTCAGAGAAAGGCACTGTGGCACATACAAATTATTAATAATGTACTTTGGATCTTTATAGTACCTTTGCTCCAAATTACTGATAGTCCTTTACAGTATTATACACTTGTTTAAAGTTGACAGTATGTTTCTTTTGAAGAACCTGTTTCCTAATGTCTTCAGTATGAATTTAAGCTACTAGGCACCAAATAGTCCAAAATGAACAAGATGAACCTCCTCCTAAATCATTTACTTGTATAGCAATTCTATGAGATGGGTAGGTAAACAAGTGGTAAAATCAGATACAAAGTTTCATCAGCAGCCCATAGCACCTACTCTCCTAAATCAGAACATGTTTAGTCTGTTTTTGCTTGTTTTGTTTCTTCTCGGTTTTTTGTTATGTTTTGCTGTGTAACATTTGTCCATTTTTTTAATAGAGAATTTAATGCAACCAATTGATATAACCCTAGCATTACACATTTTAAATAATAATCAATCAAAAATGTGTGCTAATTTAACTAAAATTTAACTTCAAATATTAAACTGTATACTAAGAAAAATTCAATTAAAGTATAATTTAAGATTGAGAAAATATTTTCTATAGACAACTGAACTGCCTATGACATGGATTGAAATTTTGAAAATAATACCTTTATCAATATACTGTTTTCTGCTATGAATACTGCTTATCTTGCCCTTTTACTAAAAATAAGCATCTTATAAATGATTTAAGTTAATTCTTAAAGTAAAACTGTTAATTTATTTCGAAGTTTTAAAAACAAACATGGCATTTTTTAATATATTTTACGTAAAAATTTGAAGATTACCTAGAAAATTATTTTTCTGCCAACACTGTAAAATGTGTTAGAACTTCACAGAGAAATTAACAGAAACATACCATTAAATATCAAGGACAAGAAGATACTGGGTGAATTTTGCTAGAATATTGCTGTGTTAACAACCCCAACTGCCTAAACCCATCATAAATATAGCTCTAAAGGTTTGTATACAAATATTAAAATAAATTATTCTATCAAGTATTTTCAATTAAGAAACTCATAGAAGGTAAGAAGTATAGTAAATACCAAGGACAAGAAGATATTGGGTGCATCAGGCTGGGTTGCATACTGGGTCAGAGTTTAAAAGCTTATCCATTAATGAATGCAAACAAAAATGTGGTAAAGGGGATGCCATCCAATTTCAACAATCAGTAGTGTTCAGGTCCCAATTCAAGTGGATATGCTCAGGGAGTAATGGGACTTAACTTGAACACTAAACTATTTTCACCACAAATAGGACTTAACTAAATGTCGCATTACATTCATGTTACCACATAGATATAAATAAATGCTTCTTAAACTCCCTGAGTCCATGTTCAGTATCTACATTACGGCTTCACCATAGACACTTTCTTATAATTCCTAACTTTCTCATTGCCTTGGAATCAGCCTGTATTAGATAGAAGCACCTTCATGAACATTTGTGATGTGCCAAAGAAAATATCTTCATTCAACTCATTGCTTTAGTTATATAGATTAGATATACTCATGTTTATAATCATGGTAAATAATGTACTAAAAAGCTATCAAGAGTGGAAAATGCTATAATATTGTATGTTAAAATAAATTGTTATAGAAAATATACATAATCATATTTAACCCATAGTTTAAGTTTAATCCATAGTTTAATCCATTCTTGCATACTAGCCAATACAGGCTGATTCCAAGAGCAAAGAATATGTATTCTATTCCATAATTTTAGTCTTCTGTGAGCTTCTTAACTTGGTGGAAAATATTTCTACAGTAATATGATCAGCTAATACAAATTTTGTTAACATTATATTACATAGCAAGTATATCACAAACATTAAGTGACTTATAAGTACGAATGAGTTAAGTATACAAATGTCCCAAATATGATGCTCCAAGTACTTGTTCTGACTAATAGTAATCTAGTTTTTTTGCTTGATTCATGTCCTCCATAGTTTGGAGAACTTCCAAGCATATCTGTATACACCTATGAACTGGCACTGATGTACTTTAAAGATATCAGTGATCATCAGATGATCCCAATAGAGACACACATCTGGAGAATAGAAACCTCAGTGATTAGCATGACTAGCATCATATCTTAATATGCACAGGTGTCTCATTGCCATTGCCTCTCACTACTCACAGTTCTGGAAAAACTTTATAGTGTAAGAGTTACCAAGTCCTCAATCTGTGAGACTTCTCATAGAAGAAAGCTACAAAAGATGGTGGCAGTTTTGTGCCCGATTTGTTTGTTATATTTCCCAAAGGACAGAGTGGATGAGCTGTGTTGGGTGAAGATCAGTCACTACTATATTGGTAATCAACAATTCTCACCAATTCCTAAGTCTACCTTTCCTGTCAAGACCATATTTATTTAGTGAGATTCCTCTCTAGCTTCTTTTGTTTGCTCCCTGGTATCTGATAAAAGCCCAACATTGTTCTATTCCATTATGAATATTTGCATACACACAAGTGCATTTGGTCAGAGTTTAAAATTCATCAATTAATAAATGCAAACAAAAATGCGGGAAAGGGATACCATCCAATTCCAACAATCAGTAGTATTCAAGTCCCAATTCAAGTGGATATGCTCAAGAAGCAATGGGGCTTAACTTGAATACTGAACTGTTTTAGCCACAAATATGACCCAACTAAGTGCCCTGTTACATTCATATTACTACATGAATACAAATAAATGCTTGTTAAACTCCCTGAGTCTATGTCAACTCATGGAAAAATAGTTCAGTAGTTATACCATGGCTTCGCCATGGACACTTTCATATAATTCTTAACTTTCTCCTAAAATGTGACCCCAAAATGACAAGTTATTTCTTATATATTCAGAACAATCATAAAAACATTGGATATTTATTGAAGCTAATATCACACCAGATGAATAACTTTTCAATATCTGATATACTTAGTGAAACAATCTAAAAAAAGTTCAATTTATTTAATTGAGTTTATGTGTCTCAAACTACTAAGTTTTGCTTAAAACACAACCATTTCTTGACTTCCTTTAAATTTTCCTTGAAGAAACAGTAAGCTTTATTTTCCCAATGAAAGAAAGTTTAAAGGTAGTATAATTACCAATGTTTTTAATAAACACATATTTAGTGAGTACCCATTAGGTACTTCAGGTAAATGAAAGGTAGATATGGGAAGTAGCCAAGGCCAAAAAAAATGTTAATATAACCAAACAAGTGTTCTATGGTTTTTATGTGTTCCTTAAAGTTCATGTCTTGGAACTTAACCACCAATTCAGCAATGTTGAGAGATGGCACCAAATGGAAGTTGTTTCAGTCATAAAACCACCACCCACATGAAAGGATTAATGTCATTATCACAAGAGCAGGTTTGTTATAAAAGAGAGTTCATCCTCCTCTTGTTCTCTCACATCGACTTTCTTCCCATGGGATGCCTTCTATCATGTTATGGCACTACAAGAAGTATCTCCCCAGAAGTAGCCCCATGATTTTGGACTTTCCAGCCTCCAGAACCATGAACCAAATAAACTTCTATTCATTATAAATTACCAAGTCTGTGAAATTCTTTTATAGAAGCATAATACAAACTAGTAAGACAAAGCATGTGAGCATAGGACATTTAGGTTAAAATAGTTGAAGTTTGGATCAAGAGTAAAGGAGTGTCAAGAAATTGAGGCATTTGTAAGGATGAGAATATGGTAGGACTGGTAAGACGTTTGGGCTTTCCTGAGTGCAATGACAAATAATTGACACAGCAAAAGCAAAGAAATACCATGACTAAATCTGTATTCTAGAAAGACTACTGAAATGTGGAGGCTATATTGGAGAGGCTTGAATTTCTCTCTTGAAAATACTTTTTTTCTTTTCTATCGCATTGTCGGGCTGCAAATTTTCCAAACTTTTATGCTCTGACACCTCTTGAATGCTTTACTGCTTATAAATTTATCCGGCCAGATACCCTAAATCATCTCTCTAAGTTTAAAGATCCACAGATCTGTGTGGCAAGGGCAAAATGCCGCCAATCTCTTTGCCTAGCAAGAGTGACCTTTATTCTAGTTCCCAAGAAGTTCCTCATCTCCATTGTAGACCACCACAACCTGGATTTCATTGTCCATATCATTATCAGCATTTTACTCAAAGACATTTAACATGTTTCCAGGAAGTTCCAAACTTTCCTACATTTTCCTGTCTTCTTCTGAGCCCTCCAAACTGTTCCAACCACTGCCTATTACCCAGTCCCAAAGCAGCTTCCACATTTGTGGAAGCACAGCAGCAGCACCTCACTCTTCATACCAATTTACTGTGTTAGTCCATTCTCACGTTGCTAATAAAGACATACCCAAGTCTGGGTAATTTATAAAGGAAAGAGGTTTAATTCACTCACAGTTCAGCATGGCTGAGGAGGCCTTAGGAAACACATTCATAGTAGAAGGGGAAGCAAACACATCCTGCTTCACATGGTGGCAGAAAGAAGAGTCAAAGGGGGAAAAGCCCATAATAAAACCATCAGCTCTCATGAGAACTCACTCACTATCACAAGAACAGCAAGATGGGGGTAATTGCCCTCATGATTCCATTACCTTCCGCCAGGTCCCTCCCATGACATGTGGGGATTATGGGAACTACAATTCAAGATAAGATTTGGATGGGGACACAGCCAAATCATATCAAGGTTGTCTTTTTTGGGGTTAAGTCTGGTTGTGTTCTGTAATCCTCCTGAAATTGAATATTGATATCATTCTCCAGGATTCAACAGTTCTCTTATTATCCTTTAGAATGAACTTTCTACCCCAGTCTCTCTCCACCTCCTCTTTAAGGCCAGTACCTCTTAGATTTGTCCTTTCTAGGGTATTTTTCTTGCATTTATAGGCATGCCTTATTCTCTTGTTTTCTTTTTTCTTTTATCTGCTGTAATTGTTTTTCAAATAGTCTTTCTTCAAGCTCACTAATTCTTTCTTCTGCTTAATCAATTCTGTTGTTGAAAGAATATTCTTTCAACATTTCAACACCCAGGCTGTTCCCCCTTGGCCTGTCTCGTTCTTATTGGCACCCAAAGTCCAGAGGGGACCAAGAAAGCAGGGCTCTGGTGTCTAAGTGCTTTCAACATTCTGTCAACATTTCAATAGCATTCTTCATCTCCAGAATTTCTACTTGATTCTTTTTACTTATTTCAATCTTTGTTAACTTTATCCAAGAGGATTCTGAATTCCTTCTCTGTTTTATCTTGAATTTCATTGAGCTTCATCAAAACAGTTATTTTGACTTCTCTATTTGAAAATTCACATATCTTTGTCACTCCAGAATTGGTCACTGGTGCCTTATTTAATTCACTTGTTGAGGTCAAGTTTTCCTGGATAGTCTTGATGCTGGTGGATGTTTGTAAATGTCTGGGCATTAAAGATTAGGCAGTTATTGTAGTCTCACAGTCTTGACTGCTTTGTATGCATTCTTCTTGGAACTACTTTCCAAATATTCAAAGGGCATTGAGTTCTGTAATCTAAATCTTTGGTCACTGCAGCCACATGTGCATTAGGAGGCACCCCAAGTTCAGTAATACTGTGACTTTTGATAACTCGTGGAAGTACTGCTTGGTGGTCTTGTGAAATATCCAGGATGATTCCCTGGATTTATCCAGGGAACTGTGTAGAGACAGTTGTTCTCTTTCCTTACTTTCCCCCAAACGAGCAGACTCTTTCTCTCTATGCTGAGCTGCCTGGAGCAGGGGGAAGGGTGACACAAACACCCCTGTGGCTACCACCATTGAGACTGTGGTGGTTCAGACCTAAAGTCAGCACAGCACTGTGCCTTGCCCAAGTCCCATGGTGACCACTGCCTGGCTACCACGTATGTTCACTCAAGGCCCAAGAACTCTTTAGTCAGCATATGGCACATTTCCAGCCTTGTATCTTACTTTAATGACAAGTAATCTTCCAATTGGCCCAGGGCAGGTCCTGGAATGCTATCCAGGAGCCAGGGCCAGGAGGCAGCAACCTTAGCAGTCTACTTGGTGCTCTATTCTACTGCAGCTAAGCTGGTACCCCACCCACAAGACAAAGTCCTTCCCACTCTTCTCTATCCTTATCTCATATAACAGGAGTCTCTTCCTGTGGCCACTGCTGCCCTAGGCCCACAGAGATTTCTGCCTGGCTATTGCTGATGTTCACTCAAGGCCCAAGGTTCTTCCTTCAGCTTGCTGTGAATGCTTACAGGCCTGGGACTCACCTCCAAGGTAGTCAACTTCCCTTTGGCCTAGACTGGGTCCAGAAATGACACCTATGAACTAAGGCCTGAAAGTAGAGACCCCAGGAGCCCACTTGGTGCTCTATCCCACTGTGGCTGAGCTGGTGCCCAAGCTGCAAGACGAAACCCGCTTTACTCTTCCCTCTCCTTTCCTTTAGCAGAAGGACCCTTTCCCTATGGCCACCACAGATGGGAATGACCTGGATCACACCTAAAGCCATCATAGCTGTGGGTTTCACCCAAGACCAATAGTGAGAACTGCCTGGGACCACTAATGTTTATTCAAGACCCAAGTAATCTAGTCAGCAGGTGATGAATCCTGCCAGGACTGGGTCATTCCCTTTAAGGCAGCAGATTCCCTTCTGGCCCAGAGTGTGTATAGAAATGGGAGCTAGGGCCTGGAATCAGGGCCTCAAGTCTCTGCCTAGTGCTCTATTCTCCTGTGGCTGAGTCAGTATCCAAGTAGTAAGGCAAAGTCCTCTTTTCTCTCCCTTCACCTCTTCTCAAGTAGAAGAAAGACATCTTTCCTGGAGCTGTGGGCTGTACTGGCTTGGGTTGGGGGGAGGATGGCACAAGCACTTTCTTGATCACCCCTGCTGGTGTCTCACTAGGTAATATGAACCCCAAGTCCACTTGCGCTCAGCCCAGCACAGTACCAAGGCTTGCCCAGGAATTGCAATTGTGGCACAGAATGCCTTTCAAGTGTATTTAGAAACCCAAAGTGCTTTATACCACAGTGGTGAAGCTAGCTAAAACTTCAGAGCTCAGATTCTAACTGCTGAAATGGATAATTCCCCTCTAGTCTACATGCTTCTTCTATGGGACTGGAGGGATCATACAGACCAATAGGCAATAAGAGCATGTAGAACAGAAAGGAATCACCCCTCTTATTCCTTGTGCTGCTCTCTGCTGTAACATGGCAGCATGGAGTTACAACGCAAATTCCCACAATCACTGTGCTCTTCAGTATACACAGATTCTCTCTCCACCAGGAAGCCACAGGGAAAGGACTGGGGAGGGGTTGTATCAGCAACCCAAAACTGTCTTACCCTCTTCAATGCCCCTTTCTTTGACATGATATTAAACCTGGATTTCATAATTTTCACTTGATTTTTGGTTTCTGCAAAGGTGCTTTCTTATGTGAATAGTTGTTCAGTTTCATATTCCGGCTGGGGGAACAACTAGAGGCTTTTATTCGGCCATTTTGCTCTTCTTCCACTTGTTAGGTGACTTTTTATCTCAATCATCTGAGGTGATTTTTTTATCTCAATCATCTGCAATACTGATGGCAGCTGTGACCCATCTGCCAGTGGCCATTGCCACGACACTGGCTGCAGTGGGGAAGGCGTTGCCAGGGCTCTGTCCTCCACAGAGCTTGCAGGAGCTGTAGAACAGGCAGAAGCCCTGACCCTTTCTGAGTTGGCAGGGTGGGAGCTTCACACTCCTTAGGCTCTCCTACGCTCCCTGTACTCTTGGGGGCTGGAAGGAGGCAGGAGCCCCACCCTCCTGGGTACAGCAGCACCTGTCCAAGCTGTGGTCACTCCCAGGCATCTCTGCACTCTTGGAGGCCCAGGAATGCTCTCCTTATCCCCACAGGCTCAGAAATGCCTGCTCCCACTCCCTGGCCTCTCCCTGCTCCTGGCACCCACTCTGATCTGGGAGGAAAGTTGAGGCTGAGCCAGGGCATTGTTGCAACCTGGCTGGGTGTGTGTACACTCAGGCCAGCACTGAGACACCAGACCCCTGCTTTCTTGGTCCCCTCTGGACCTTGGGTGCCAATAAGAATGAAACAGGCCAAGTGGGAACAGCCTGGGTGCCATGAATGGCAGCAGGAAGCAGACAGGCTCCTGGGTGGAAACGGGGAGGTCCCTTGAAAGCCCTACTTTCAAGCTAGGGAATGCCTAAAGCCTGAGGGTCAGACTGCTAGCCTCGCAGATGAGAGCAGGGACTTACAGTGCTTTTTCTGGGCCTACGCATGGCTGCCCAGGGACCATCAGCATGAATGGCCTCCCCTCTGATGCCCATAAAAACCCCAGACTCAGCCAGACTCAGGGAGATGATGAGATGGCCAGCTGCAGAGGAGCTATCCATCCCCAGTCTCCTCTTTGCTAAGAGCCGAGATGACAGAATGACCAGTTGTGGAGAGGAGCTACCCATTCCAGGGTTTCTTCTCTGCTGAGAACCTGAATGCTCATCAGCACACTCTGTCTAAAGAGAGGAGCTACCCACTGTGAATCTCCTCTGAGCTGTCTTATCACTCAATAAAGCTGTCCATCTGGCTCACCCCTCACTTGTCTGCATACCTCATTCTTCCTGGGTGAGGGAAAAGAATGCAGGACCCACCGAATGGCAGGGCTGAAAGAGCTGTAACACAAACAGGGCTGAAACATGCCCCTTCCCTTGCTCACCACATTGTGGGCAACAAAGACAGAAGAGCTATGACCCTTTGGGGAACCCAGACCTAGGAGCTCCCCAAGCCAGGTCTGTGACACCTTCTTCAGGGTTCTGTGGTTCCTGGCATCTCTAAGCTTCTGTGTACCACTATGTTCCTCAGTCCCAGCTATGGAAGCTGCTTGTGGGATGCCTGGTCCAGCCACACCCTTGCAGAAAGCTGGCACCCATGATGGTTTTTGGAGCTGTCCACCCCACCACAGTCAGCATGCCCTATACCCACTCACTCATACACCTTTCACTGTTCCACTTGCTCTTGGCAGGCATGGAATTCAGACCAGTAGCATGAGCCAGTCACAGCCTGCCAGGCCAAGTGGAAACAGTGAGCCCAAGCAAAACGTGGGCAAAGATGCTACTAGCCACAGAGGTTTCCAGCTGGTGAAGCAACACCCCAAGCAACACCCCAAGAATCCTGTAACGATACAAAGTCTTCAGAAAATTCACAAATATTTACATGCAAGGGGATTAAAAATCTCTCAGGAAAGAATGGAACTATGACATCTTGAAATGCTATGACACTGTTGTTTATTCCAATAGTTCTATGTCTGTGACATGAAAATATTATAAAACCCATAATAGTAATATCAAAGGACTAGGCTTTAGTAATTAGTGGAGGTAGTAATTAAATATATTGCTAAAATTATATTATTATAAATATAATTTACTTAAACTCCAGTGCCAGATCATACATGGACTTCAAAATATGCCTCATTTTCAATGTGATGTTTTAGCTAGATGTCTTCTCTAGCAAATAAAAACACTTTCTAACTGATTAAGAAACTCTTCCAGAAGCAATCTATTCCTATCACACACATTTTTATTATTAAAGTTTTAAATTCACTACTTGTAAAATATAGTTTCATTTATTAATTCATGCATTAAACACATTGAATTCAATTTTTCAATAAATCTTTCTTAACAGCCACTATGTACCATTTACTATAATAGGGTTGGAGATTGGTAGGTAAATTGAAAGAAATAGTTCTTTCCCTTAAGAAATTTAGAGTGTACGGATAATAGCCATCATGGAAAAGGTAAAATTAAATATGAGAAATGTTAACAGGCTTTATTAAAGTATGTAATAGTGTTATCTAGTCTACTGTGAGGTTTATGGAAGAGTATGCATGGTCAGAGGACACAGCCTCATAAATATGTTTGAAAATTTAAAACCATAATTATATAAAAACAACCTAATTTCACATGAATCTGTATTAGCATGAATCAGAGTCATTAAACCTTTAGAAAATTATTTTTTAAACTGGAAAAACCCATTGTAGTTATCTGAAGTTACTAGAAGGAATATAATGAAATTCATGTAATATTAAAAGCGAAAAAAGGTGGGATTCTGTGGAAATAAGATGTGTGGTTAATTAGACTTTCTGGTTAACTGAGCATTGAGTTTTTAATGCAGTGTCACGTTCAAGTTGAGAATTTGTTTTAGTATGATCATGTATTTTAATTGGCTACAAAACTCATTGTTCTTATTATGAACATAATATTTCTGAGGCACGCATTCTAACTATCTTTTGAAACAACTGAAAGAAAAAACAATGCAGATATTTTAAATGTAGAAATATTTTAAATTTCTTTTCAGACTCACACATATACTTATTTTTTTAAGTAATGTCACCACCTGCTCTACTGTAATCTCAATGTTGGCAGTAATTTAAACATTGGGGAGATTTTGCAATAGAAACCTAATCATTCTTATAAATCATTCCAGAGGACATAGTCTGTCATTTCACAGGAAGATATTATTTAAAGTGGGCTTGATTCAACAATGCAAAATTCAAAAACAAATTTGTTGCTATGCCTTTAACATGCATTACATTTTGATTTGTTGCTGATGGAGGTGAAGGTGGGGAGTAACACTAGCTGATTCATTGAACTAAATTATAATTGCTTTCCCTTCGGTTAAGAGCAAGTCAGCTGTTTTTCTTCATTAACACTGGATGTGCACATTTCTACAGGAACTCTTCTCTGTTAATGGGCAAAGGGAATGGTAGATTTATTGGTTTGACACATTGGAGGAGAAAATATAGTTAATGTATTAAGTGTTTTTCACAAATGTAAAAGGCACCTCACCAAATTTTAGTGATGTTAATGTTTTTGGAAAGTCCATTCATTTTTCCTTCCTTCCTTCCTTCCTTCCTTCCTTCCTTCCTTCCTTCCTTCCTTCCTTCCTTCCTTCCTTCCTCCCTCCCTCCCTCCCTCCCTCCCTCCCTCCCTTCCTTCCTTCCTTCCTTCCTTCCTTCCTTCTTCCATCCTTCCCTCCCTCCTCTATCCCTCCCTTCTCTCCCCCACCCCACACTTTCCCCCTTTCTCTTTCTTTTTGGTAAGAAATCCTGCTGGGTCCCTGTAAATAGATATTTTTGAATTTATTTGTGTGTGTGTCTTTTTAAATGTTTTGAAGTGCCTTAAAAATGGAATATCCTGGTGAAGGAATATGTAGTTAAGATGAATACAGTCACTTTGAATAAATGTATATTTTGCCCAGTGCTTCCTGTCAGCTGGGTAAAAAGGAGAAGTTAAATTACATCACTCTTATTAACAAAGAGGAAGAATTGTACAATTATCTGAGGATAAAGGAAATTCTTCCACGTACGAATTACAAAGAAAAGTTCTCAGATGGTAGCTCATGTAGATATAATCCAATGCAACTAATAAAATAGCAGCTATGTATATTAAATAGAAAACAGTTTCATAATTATGTTTCTTGAAAAATAAAGAAAATTTGTCATTTACTTAGATTCTTATCATTGTCTGGTTTCTAGGGCCACTTTGTAAAGAGTTACTGTATTTGCTTAGGTAGAAATATCCTAATTTTGATTCCATTGATACAGATAGTAAATTCATGGATACCGATTTTACTTTTATTTTATTTTATTTTATTTATTTTTTTGGAGACAGAGCCTCGCTCTGTCACCCAGGCTGGAATTCAGTGGCAACATCTTGGCTCACTGCAATCTCCACCTCCCAGGTTCAAGAAATTCTTCTGCCTCAGCCTCCCAAGTAGCTGGGGTTACAGGCACCTGCCACCAAGCCTGGCTAATTTTTGTATTTTTAGTAGAAATGGGGTTTCACCATGTTGGTCAGGCTGGTCTCAAACTCCTGACTTCAGGTGATCCACCCGCCTTGCCTCCCAAAGTGAGGGGATTACAGGTGTAAGCCACCATGCCCAGCCTCATGAATAAAGATTTTTAATTCTTCTTTAACATACCTTTGTAGCCACAAAGTCCTTCCACTTGTTTTTAGACCTTAATTCTAAACATATCAAACCTTAATTCTAGGTTTTAGACCTTAATTCTAAACATATCAAAAGAAATGTTTTGCTTTACATGGTAAAGTTTAAATGCAAGCTTAGTAAATTTGTCTAACAAAACACAAACGGTAGTTATATTTCATATACAATTATGTATTAGGTTCTGTTCTAGGTCATTTGAAATTACACTATACTTTAGAGATATTTGAGTGTACAGAATTGCCCTTGTGTTACAATATAAAATAATGAAAAGAAAAAACAAATACATGAGAAAATGACTTGCAATTTTTGCACTGACTGTAATTTTTGCATTGACTGTGGATGGCAACTTTAAAAAGTGATCATTTTTTCTTCCACATTGTATGGAAAGAGACATATTTATGATGTATTACTTATAATGTGTTTCCCCCACCAAAAACACATAAGTGGGACTTCGTACAGGATTTAGAGTGGAGAAGTAGGGACAATATAACAATAATTGGATTCTGATTTTTAGGAATGAGGTATGTCTATCAATTTTGTGCTTCACACTTTGTTCTGTAAGATTAAAAGTTAACATGATATATGAGTGCCATATTAAAGAGTACATATAAGTAAAATTTCTAGTAGAATATTAAAAAAGAAAGGTAAAGTGGCTCAGACTTTTCTTTCTTCTTTTTAATTTTAACAATATATAAGTAAAAGAGGGTGTTTACAATCTCAGACTCAGGATCCAGATTTTCTGACTTAACTGAGGCCCTGCTACTTTCTAGTTGGTTACACTGGACAAATTACTTGACTTCTTTTGCCTCCAGTTTTTTTGTCTATCAAGTAAGTTAGAGCATTGCTATGAGGGATAAATAAGTTATTGCAGGTATAGCACTTAGAAGAGTGCCTGGCACCTAGCAAGTGTGCAACAAACAACAGGTAAAGTGAAAGATACAGTTTTTCACAGCATTTTCATAGTATTTCATAGTAAAGTATAGTATTTTATGATGATGAATAATATTCTATCAGGTAAACTATAGATTAAAGGCCATTAGAGAAATAATGACACAAATTTCATGAAAGGTTGTTTATTGGAATGGCACTGGCCAGCTGATATTGGGAAATGTGTGGTAGTGGTATAGGGGGTTGGAGTTGTCTTACTGATTGAAGGGGAGGGTGATTGGATACTTGATACTGTCATTTAGTGAGTAGAGACAGGAGAGGCTAACAGTCCTGCGATGTGCAAGAAAGTACCACAAAATCATAAATTGTTGTGCCCCAAGTGCCAATATCTCCGTAGTTGAGAAATATTACTATTTCTCATAGGAATTAAGGTCTAAAAACAAGTGGAAGGACTTTGTGGCTACAAAGGTATGTTAAAGAAGAAACACATTGATACCTTACATAAAGTTTCTGTTTATTGATTTAATTATATCTCAATTATATCTGATTGCATTTATGAAACACCTTAATTGCAAGAAAATCGATAAAACATGTTTAGCAAATTAGTTATTTAGTATTCAAAAGGAATGATAGCACTTTAGTCAAATAAAAGCAGAAATTCAACACTCAAACTAATCGATACATTATCCTTAGCCATAGTTAAAAATTCTTTAAGGTTATGAGAGGTATGTCTGAAGAAACCGATTGAAGGAAAGACCCTCTAACAGCACACAAGATACTAGAGTATATTGGAAATACACTTTTATATGTGCTGGAAAAACAAAAATAAAAAATAAAAAATTAAAAAACAAAGTAGATCAACAAATACATTTTTAAACTATTGAGAAACAAAACATTTTTAAGAGGATAACATTTCTTATATCAGTATGCAGGCTAAAAACATTTTTCCTGAAGAATATTTGTGTTGTGTGAACTGTTTTAGAGTCACATTAATTGGGAGGCTTTTCTCTGATCCTACTAACTACTATTTCCTCTGTTACGGAGACATACAAGACCAGTTGGTGCCTATCTTTGACTTAAAAGCTAAGAAATAAGCATTTCTTAGTTCAATGAATAAGACTGAGTAAATTTAGAGGGAGAAAATATTTGTCATTGTTAAGATGCAAGTTTTTCAATATGTATAAGCTGTTTTTTAAAGTAAGAGTTTTTTTCTCTATAGGATCAACTCTAGAAAAAAATACAGAGCAGCATTGCCCAACAGAAATACAATATGAGCCACAAATGCAAGCCACACAATTTTAAATTTCAAATTTAAAAATATTCTAGTAGCCATATTAAAATAAGCTAAAATAAATGGGTGACATTAATTAATGTATTCATTATTTGGTTTAAAAATATATTTCTTATACCCAAAACACTATTTCAAAATACAATTGATTTGACTATATCTCAGTAGCCATTAACAACTTGAACTAAACACATCTCAAGTGCTCATAGGTACATGTGGCTAAGGACTATTGCACTGGACAGCACAGATCCCGAGTGTCTTCTTCATCCCCTTTAGCCTCTACCAACTCTACCTGAATCCTTTGTCTCAGTGTGTTAGTCCAAACTAACATGTGCTTTAACTGTAAAATACACACTGGATTTTGAAGCCTCAGTATAAACAAAGAAATGTAAATATAACAATTTTGTATTGATTACATTTGGAATAATATTTTGGGTATAAGAAATAGATAATTAAAATAATATAATTTAATTAATTTCATCTGTTTCTTTTTCATTTATTTTAATATAGATATCATTTGTCTTTTAACACTCTAATTGCCTCCAGCACAACCTGGTGAGTAATAAAAAAGTTAATGAAGAGCCAAATATTTACCAAATACCTCAAAAATGCAGCACATTATTTCTGTCTCTGACCTCAAGAAGCCTAAGTTAAAATAAAATAAATAAAACATAAATAGAAATAATCATAAGATGTAGAATATGATGAACAAAGGAAGAATCTTGTTAACATGATGTGACAGGGCTTTTTCCTTGAAAAAAATGATAATATATCTCCCCTGTCTTTAATAACAACTTCCTTTCTATTTATATTGGCTCATCAAATCATTTCTCCTCACTAAATTAATCAGTGTCAATAGGAATTTATCTTACTTCCAAAACAGTTAAAAAAATTAAATATTTTTTAATAATCATCTGAAACTAAAAATTGTAAAATATATATTTTATATGATGAAATTTATAACTTTAAATAAAAGTCAATACCAGTAATCATTCAGAGAATATTACAAAAGAAGAAAAGTCATTAGAAATAATTTATTCCCAAAGAATTACTATGGCATCATTATTCTTTATTTCATAGTTCTCTAATTAGATGGTAGAAGAAGATTTTCTATTGTTAACAATATCAGGTTCTACAGAAGAATTTAAGCATCAGTAGTTCCTCCTTGTGCCGAGTCTTTATACTCCGTTTTTTGCTATTGCTCACAGTAATTCTATTCTGGCCTCTTCTTGTGTATAAAGATTCTTCACAACAAGTGAAGAAAAATGTTGAATGGAGTTACACTGTGCTGTTTCTAATATTTAATGCTTATCTGTGGGAGGTATATGTGAATGCCTATGTTTTATTCAGTAGTTACTCATTCGAAGATGACAAGGAGTGAATAGATATATAGGGAGAGCACTTGGGGGCTGTCTTAGTCCGTTTACTACTGCTGTAACAGATACGTAAGACTGGTTAATTCATAAGGAATGAATATTTATTTCTTACAGTTCTGGAGCCTGGAAAATCCAAGGCCAAATGGCTGGCATCTTGCTGACAGCCTTCTTGCTGTGTCGTCCCATGGTGACATAAGGACAAGACAGAAGGTGGAAGACAGAAGGGCAAGAGAGTGTATGAGAGGTGGGTGGGGAAGGGAACTCATCCTTTTATCAGGAACCCACTCTGGTGACAACAAACCCACTCTTGCAATAACAGCATTAATTTGTTCATGAGGGTAGAGTCCTAATTACCTATTCACATCTTGATGGCCCAACATCTCAACAAAATTGTATTGGGGATGAACTTTCCAACACATGATCTTTGTGGTGCATTATTAAAACAATAGCACAGAACCAATTTGGGATTAGAATACCAAACTCTATAACTAGACTATTTTGTTGTACTTGAAGTACAAAAGTCTAGCTTGACCTGTCCTGCTGAAGTTCCCTATAGTATTATTTACACTGAATAAGTAATACTTAGGGTACATACTCTCAGGTATGTACTGATTCTCCCAGATAACCTAGGCAGCAGGCATAAATTGGGAAAAGAGGCCAGGTCATATGCCCACATTTCTGTGGGTAAAAGGTAGGGTTTCCCAAAGTGGGGAGGGGTAGAGATTCAGAGTTTCAAGGAAGAGGGTCCTCTTTAAGAGGAGGAAAGGCCTACCTATAGAGCAGCATGGCTAGAAACTGAGTTGAGTCAACGAGAAAATTGCTCTGAATGGGGTTTAACCTTCCTGTGGCTTGACATTAGAATAAGGAAACAGTCATATTTAGCAGTTTTAAATGTATAATGTTTCCTTTAATTATCTCCAGCTCCTCAGTAAAACTTAACATGCCTTTCCATTCTTTAGTAATGGTAGCATGGGAGTAAAGGAATGAAACAGAAAAGAGAAATGTGGCTGCCTCATGTCAATTTCATCTCCCAAGGCCCATGCAGAGGGAAGGGAGGGCCTTGTATTGAAAGGACTGCCTTGTATTGGCAGTAGGGGTTACAATAGCCACCATGAAGGAAGAGCCAGGCCACAGTGAAGTTAGGAGCAGCATGGATGTGCATGAGCCATTGCAATGAGCCAAAAATGGTTATAAAACAATCCGCTTTTTTTTTTCTTATATACCCAGAGGAGGGAACTTTTGTTAAAGAGAGACAATGACGTAGCATGTAGAAGAGAGGCTGGAAAAACAGCTGCATACTTTTTATAATTGTTATCCCTAAGGAAGACAAGGAAGTGACCAAGAAGTTGGACTCTGAAGTCAGATCAACCCATGTTTGTATCCCATATCTACCTCTAAACAGCTGTGTGAACTGAAGTAAGCGTTGTCCCTTAGCTTTCCAAAAATAAATTGATATTAATATTAATATATCTTTTGCAGTATTGGAAGAAATAAATTACACAATGCATATAAAGTTTTTAGTAAAATGCCTGTCAGAGAGTCAAATTTTCAATATTATCTGATTTTATAAATGTTCTTATTTTAATCTTTATGTTTTCATGTTTTTATACCATTTATTACTTTAATAATCAGAAAACAATTTAGTATAACACTCTGAGTAAGGACATTTCTGTGCTGTGGAACAAAACCACACTGGTCGTAAAGAAGATGCTCTGAAATTTTAAAGTAAAACGTTGATACTTTTAGGTCAAGTTTATGGTATGCAATAACTCCCCAGTCAAGTTTCAAATCACTTTCAAAATATATTTCTTTAATTTTTAAGTATTCAATAATCACTCACCCTAAGAAAACTTGATACATATACTTAGTTGTCATTTTTAGAGAGGTTATAGCTGCAACACCACAAAAGAGGTTATAGCTGAGAAAACACACAAATAAATGTAGGGAACATGAGAACCACCAAGATTTAATAAACAAGAGACTAGAAGCTTCAAACAGGTTGAAGAACAAAAGGAGGCACAATACGTTGGAAGTGAAAAGAAACAAATTTCAAGAGAGAAAAGACAATCAGTGCCAAATGCTACAGAGAGAACAAGGAGAACTGATTATTAAATTGAATTTGGCAGAATGCCAAATTAAAAGACTTGTGTAAATGTCAATTTCAGGCTATTTTTCCAAACACTTTGAAAAACAGCGAACAGATAGTGAAAGAGTAAATCAAAGTCAGATGAGTAAAGAGAAATATATTTTTTCTACAGAAAAGCTGTTCAGTTTGGAGGCAGAAGGAAAATTTGCAGATACATTTGTTGGCACTAAGACTTTAAGGACTTTTAAATGTTTATAATTCCTGGAGGGTTGTATAATCATTGAACTCTACAAAACTGACCCAACATCCCAAAGTAATAAGTCTTGGAAAAAATCCAGATAGGAAAAAGGAGCAAACATATGTTCGTCACCCTCTGTTCAGCGTGGGCATATCTGCATGGGTTGAGTATAACAGCTCCCAAGTCACAAACTAAAGCCATCGGTATCATTTATAGATTTACAATTTCTGACAAGGCTGTGCAGACCTACAGGTCCCTTCATTTCCTTTCTAATTGCCCTGTTCTGGAAAAGGGAGTGTCTCCTCCTGACAGTCTTTCTCTTCATTAAACTGGAATCAGAGGGAAACTAACTGTACAAATCATTGCTCCTCTGAGCTGGATCTTTCATCTTTGACTCCTGTAAGGTCCCCCAAATATGCAAAGTTTCAAAAAAGGGTTAAGGAAATCTCTCATTTTGCCGCTCTCTCCATGCCAGGCCTAATGCCAATGTATTTTTATAGAAATACCCTTAGGGTCATCATCATCATCTTACATGTTTATTCCACCTTAGTATCTCTGTTTTAGAAGATGAAAACCCAGAAAGAGTGAATGAGTTGTCCAAGGAAATTAGCTAGTGGACGTCAAAGCTCTTTATTGAACATATTTCCTAATTACTAGACCAAGGCTTTTTCAAGTGAATCATATTGTCTCTTAATCTTTGAAAAGACCAAGTCTTAGCAGTAAAAAGCAACAAATTGTGGGATGTTTTATTGAATAAGTGTGCCTTCCTTTTACCTCTGAACTATTTCTAGCAGGCATACTCTTTCCAGTTACATGTAAAATCTTTCTGTTTTAACTGATCATTAACAGTTATAAAGGATTTATATGGCAAACTATTTTAAGTAATGTTTCCACTCACATAAACAGAAATTACTTAGAATAAATGTGACTTTTCATAGCAAAACACATATTGCACAATTTTTACTCTACATTGAATGACAGGACTTGAAAAGAAGGCCAAATTTAGTCTGGTGTAAATCTTTTTCTGGATAAATTTCAGAGATTTAGTTACTCTGCCTAGAAATTGGTATGTTTGAATATGAGAAATTGAACTAGTCTTTGATTTTAAGAAATTTCAATGTTCTTTCCATTTTCAATTTTGGAACTAAAAGAGCCAAATTCTGAAAAATTATTATTTTAACCTTTAAAATAAAGTTTGTTATGAAAATTTAATTCCCAAAATAAAGTCTTTATGAAATTAGAAGAAACCCTTGGACAAAATGTGATTAGCATACTGAATTGCCATTCTACTCTTCGGTTATTTTCAAAATTTCTTTTCCATATGACTTCAAAAATTTTATTTATGGTTGTCCTAAATCCATGATTCTCTGAAACATTAACAAAGATTTTCTCACCTGTTCATTCCATGCCCTCTTCATAACTCAGCAATAGAGAGTCCTTACTCTTTCTATAGCATCACAATAGGTCACCTTTCTAAACTGATTCCTTTCTAAATTCTCCGGAGACTCTCAGTTTTCTCCAGTGGCTACTCTTTATTATCCTCTGCCCTGTTTGCAGTGGCCACTCTTCCCTCTCAACCTCAGCTTTCTTGAAAGACTTCTAAGAATATCATGGTGATGACTCATCTAAAACTTCAAGTGAGTAAATTCAAGGGCTCCATTCTTCTAACTTCTCAAAGATATACACACAAAAATTAGGGAAGCCTCTCTACCAAATGTACGATTTGGCATATGGTCAAAGTTTTACAGACTGTTTTATTGCCACTGAAAAATTCAGCATTATTTTTCAAACCAATTATTTACCTTTGAGAAATTGAGTCGTTTTTGTAAGCTGGAGATACAGTGAATCACATTTGTAACAACAAATATTCAAAATTAAACACAAGTTTCATGCAAATAAATTGAAAGCAGTGTTACAGGTTACATGTTTGCAATCTCCAAGCCTCCTGTTGAAACTTGATCCCCAATGTTGGTAGTGGGGCCTAAGGGGAGGTGTTGGGGTCATAGCAGTGGATCCTTCATGAACAGATTAATAGCCTGGAGGGTGTAGGGAGTGAGTGAGTTCTCATTAGATTCATTCCCATAAGAGTTCCCCTAATAGCTGGTTTTTGAAAGGAGCCTGGCACCTTCCCTTTCTTTCTTGCTTTCTCTCTTGCCATGTAATCTCTTCAAATGCTGGCTTCCCTTTCACCATGAATGAAAGCAGCTTGAGGCTCTCATCAGAAGCAGAATCTAGAGCCATGCTCCTTGAACATCCTGCAGGACCATAAGAAAATAAACCTCTTTTTTTTTTTTATAAATTACCCAGCCTCAGCTATGCCTTTATAGCAACAGAAAGACACTCAGATAAATGTGTTAGTTAAGATAAATTACCAATTAAGTGTCTGTAATCCATGTGCAGCCTGTAAAATATTGAAATCATTAAGAGAATGGTATTTTTTATGAAATCATAACCATACAGTTCAGATTTATGGTGAGTATATAAACAAAGTTTGTTTCAACTTTCTTCTAAAGTTACCAAGATACCTGCGCCATTTGCTAGATGACCAAAAACCATCAGTCATTTCACAGATTGCAATAGATTTTTTTTAAACAAGAGCTTCTGTACAAAGACTTATTAAAAATCAACAATCCCTGTCTCATCATTATCTCAGGTTTTGCATTTTTGAAAAGCATGTTTTATAGATATTAGTATGTCTGTCACTTGTGCCATCAGGATATTGATGATGTGATATATCCAATTAGTCATTTTTAGCAGATGGCTAATAATTGTTGCTGAGCACCCTATTGGATATGTATGCACTGAGTTGTAGATGTACAAGATGCTGCAAAAACTATTTTATTGTAAAATTAGTCAGTATCAGGGAAACATGGGTAGTTAAGTTTCAAGACAGAGGTCAATTTGGAATATTTCTTTGTGATCCAGATTATTTTTAGGCTATAAATCAAGAAAATACATAAAACAACTACCATCTAATACAAAGTCAGCAATTCTTAATGCATTTACATTAATTGATTTATGTACAATCATTTGTAGAAAAAACTAACTAAATGACCATGTGTCAAGCCCGAGGGATCCAAAAATAAATAAGGTTATGCCTAGGTACAAAGATCACACCACAGAATATTTCTTCTTAAATACTTACTTATCTGCTCAGACACATAATTGATGGCACGCATGGGATGTGCTCTTGTACAGCTGTACATGTAAGATAGTCTGGGAATTATGGATAATCTTGGGTCACAAGCTATAATTTTTCCCTTCTTTACAATTTACGAATTCATGTGGGAATGCAAATGACTAAAAGTGTGATTATAGGAATAACCTTAAATCTACTCTAATTTATCTATTCACAAATGTCAGCACCATAAGTTATTATCAACAGCAATGTTCTTCACATATACTTCAAGGAATGAAATACTACAAGAGCTGATACAGTATGACTTAAACAGGAGGCAGTAGACAAAAAGCTGTAACTTACCTTTTTTTTTTTTTCAGTGTTCTTTTGATAGACATCAAAATCAGTAAGGGAATATAATCTTCACACAGCATTCATTCAAAAGACCATGAGTCCCCACAACTGCTAATATCCTATCCACATATCCTAAGAGCAAAGTATTAAAATCGCCTTCTGAGTTCCACAGAAGACATCAGTTAAGTGATTAATCATACTGCTTCTTTAGTTTTCTTTATTTAAAAAGGTTAGTAATTATAATTTACCAATTAGAAATAAATTAATCCAACAAAGGATTTACAATTATTATTTATAAATAAATCTAAGCTAACACACTACCTATTAGAAAAGAAATAAATTTTAATAACCCACCCATAAGTATTCTAATGTAATTCAAATGGCACATATTTGAAGGGTTGAAGCCCACATGCAAAAGTGGTAAAGGAGAATAACATCACTAATGGTTTGATGGATACATGGAATATCCATTTGAAGGTTTAAATGGCAGTATTTTGCAAATGGAATGCATTAGTGCTTAAGCACTAATATCACTGAATAAATCAAAGTTTATAACAGTAATACAAACCTGAGGAACTCTTTTTGCATACATATAATCCAAGTGATTCTGTGTAGACAAGTGACATTATATACCTTTTCTGCTTGAAACATGCTGCTGGCTAAATGAAACAAAATGTATGATAGCATTTCCTACCCTACTTAAACTGAACCACATGCAATAGCTGTGTAGCTCCTAACTAATAAAGAAAGAAATAAAAACATCAAGGAAAGTTTTAGTTGAGTAATTTTAAATTTTGCTTCAATTAATCAGAGTTGTAGTAAATTATTCCTTTTATTCCTTAATCTGCTTACATTGAAATTAGGGATGTTGATTGTTCTCTTGTCAATAGACATATATTTAAAATATGTTACATCCAAAGACATTGCTTTTATATTACCAAATAATCAGTGCCCCTTTTCATAAATTGCTTAAAAATTCTTACTTAAATTCTACTTTCAACCAACAGAACAGTAAATACTGAATTTTCTCTACTATGAGAAGCAAAAAATTATAAAACTGGAAAAATATATGAAGTCAAGCACTGTTGTTTCAAATAACAAACAGCATAGGATTATTATACTTGGAAGAAGAAAAACATAAAAACAGCAATCGCTTGATTGTTCCTTGATCACCCTGACCTTCTGCCTGGGGGTACTTTTCTGCAAAGAAGCAGAGAAATGAAGCCCAAGCTGAGTACAGTTATTGATAAGATAAGGTATCAAAGATAGGAGTTCCAGTTTTGCTGAGGTGAATGGAATTTGCAGACAAGTCTATTTAAGAAGACAAGAGTGCATGTCCCAGAACACTTCATGGAGTAATCACTGTGGGTGCTTTCCTGAAGGAAGGGTGCATATACACAAATAAAACTAGAGATACCAGAGGTCAAGCAGTTCTGGAAGACATCAACATTCCAGTCTACCTGTAGGTGAGAGACTTCAATGAGCATCTCAGGCATTCAGTTGAGACCAGTGAATGCCAACCTTTAGGAAAAAATCATGTCCTAGAATAAGGATCTCCACTAGGACTAAATTCAAAACAGTAATAGATCCATCCAATCAAAGAATAAGAACAAGCCAGACAACCAGAAAAAAATAAGCTGCTAGTGGTTTCACTGCCTACAAGAACAAATTTTAAAAAGAGATAGCACAATTCATATTCTCTGCAATCTTTCATCAACAATGTCCAACAAACCCTCAAAAATTATAAAACATACTAAGAAACCAAAAAACATGTGATTCACATTCAAGAGAAAAGAAGGAAATTAAAAATAATCATGAGATGAGTCCGATATTGTAGTTTGCAGACAACAGCTTTAATGTAGCTATTTAAATATGTTTAAAAACTTAAGAAAAAATATAATCATAATGAATGAACAGATGGGACATTTCAACAAGAACATAAAACTGTACAATAAATTTAAAATTCTAGAATTTTTCCAGTACAATATCTGAAATGAAAAATTTATGGCCAGATGCAGTGGCTCATGCCTATAATCTCAGCACTTTGGGAGGCCAAGGTAGGCAGATGACCTGAGGTCAAGAGTTGGAGATCAGCCTGGCCAACATGGTGAAACCCTATCTCTACTCAAAATACAAAAAACAGCCTGGTGTGGTGGCACATGCCTGTAATGAGAGCTACTCGGGAGGCTGAGGCAGGAGAAACACTTGAACTCAGGAATCAAAAGTTGCAGTGAGCTGAGATCATGCCATTGCACTCCAGCCTGGGTGACAGCGTGAAAATTTGTCTCAAAAAAAAAAAAAAATTACTATATAAGCCTAACAGCAGATGGAAAGTGACAAAAGAAAAAAATAAATGAACTTAAAAAGATGGCTCAATAGAAATTATCCAACTTGAAAACCAATGAGACAATGATTGAAAATAAATGATGAGAGTTTCAGTCACAGAGGGCATAATATAAAGCAGTCTATTTTAAGGAAAATTGGGGTTTATATGAGAAGGAAAAGAGTATAAAGGGCAGAAATATTTGGAAGAAAAAAATTGCTCAAATCTTCTCAAATGCAGTGAAAACATAAACTTGTGAATCAAGTAGCTCAGCAAGCCTCAAGCAGGGTAATCAAAGAACATCATAGTTAAGTGCAACAGAATTAAACTATTAAGGTTAAATACAAACGAAAATCCTTCAAAGCAAACATACAAATAAGTACACATTACACATAGATAAACGTAAGTGACAGCTGATTAAATGAAAAAATATAATCCAGACTAAAATAAAATATATATATTAATTGTGTTGAAATAAAATGTGGCCATCCTAGGATTTTTTGTGCAGCAAGAATTGTCTTTAAAAAAGGAGTTCAAGTAAGGACATTTTCAGATGAATAAATAAAGACATTTCAGATAAAACTGAGGTAATTTGTTGCTAGCTGACCTGCACTGAGAGAAATGTTAAAGTTTGTTATGGATGAATGGAAATAATGCTACATACCAACTTGAATTTATAGGAATAAAGAAATCAGAAATGATAAATATGTTAGTAAAAATAAAAGAGTATGTCCATAGATACAGATATAGGTATAGATTTATTTAATTTCTTTTACAAGACATAACAAGTGGACAAACACATATATACCACTATATTGTAAAGTTTATAGTGTATGTAGATATAACATATGTGATAAAAATAGCACAGAGTTTAGATTGTATATGAAACTATACTGTTGTAGGATTCTTATATCTTACCTGAAGTAATACAATATTAACTTTCAATTAGACTGTGACAAATTGAGAATATTACAATCCCTAGAGGGAACACTAAATATATATATTTTTATATATTTATATTTATATTATAAATATATATATGTGTTTAGTTATATTTTAGCTATGCCTCTTTATATTATATATTTATAACTAACTATATACATTATATATTTATAATATAAATACATATTTATATTATATATACTATATATGATATAATACATTATAATATAAATATAACTTACTATATATTATATAGTAATAATATACATATAACTAAACATAAATATATTATATATTTATTATATTATATATAAGTTATGTATTATAATATATACTATCTGTTATATAGTTATATTGTAATATATATTTAGTTATATTTGTTATAAACATATTAGTTATATTTATATTACAAATATATTATATACTTAATTATATTTATATTATAACTATATGTAATATAAAGAGGCATAAAATAAATGAAAGAATAAATATGGAGTACTCAAGAAAAAGTATTTAACTCAATAGAGAATAAGAATAAATATGGAGAATAAATATGGAGTACTGAAGAAAAAGTATTTAACTCAATAGAATACACAGTAGCAGCAGGAATAGAGGAAAAATTAGTGAGTGAGAGAAACAAAGAAAGAAAGAGAGAGCAAATGGTAAACTCAATAAAATCAATAAATGTTTTACATGTAAGTGGATTAAAGGCAACAATTAAAAAACAGGTTTCTACACTGGATCGAATAACAAAACCTAAGTATATGCTGTGTGATATAGATGTGTTTTAAATATAATGCCAGGTATAGGTTGAAAGTAAAAGTGTGGAAAATGATATGCCATGTGAACAGCAAGTATAAGAAAGCTTGGGCTGCCATATTAATATCAAATAAATGACACTTTGCTGCAAGGAGCGTCAGCAAAGATAAAAAGAGATCTAAGAATAATGAGGTAAATTCATAAGATGCAGCAGTCATGAATATATACATGATTAATGCAGTTTCCAAATACATATGACAAACAAACTAAAAGAATATAAAAGACCAATAGATAAATTCACAAATATGGACATTTTAATGCCCTCTCTCACGGATTCATCAATTAAACAAAACATTAGTAATGATATAGAATATCTGAACATTACCTTGCTATAAACGACATATGTAGCACATTAAATATAGATGTAAAATACATATTTTTTCAAGTGTACATGCAACATTCAAGATAAACTATATGCTGTAACACAATACTCCCAATCAATTTTAAAGATTGAAATTTTACTTGATTTGTTCTCTGACAATCCAGTTAAAGTAGAAATCAATAAAAGTACAATAGACAGAAGAAGTCAAAATATTTGCAAATTAAACAAAGCCTTTCTAAATAACACATGTGCTATGGTTTGAATGTTTGTGTTCTCTCTAAAATAGTAAAACTTAACTCCCAATGCAACAGTATTAAGAAGTGGTGCCCTCAGGAGGTGATTAAATCATGAGGGTGAAGCTCTCGTGAGTGGGATTGTGAGATTTTGTAAAAAGCTGGAGGGAACTAGCTAGGACCCATTTACCCTTCCATCCCTTTCACCATGTGAAGACAGAGTTTGTCGCTTCCAGGTGACACAGCAACAAGGTGTCATTTGGGAAGCATAGACTGAACCCTCACTAGACACTGAACCTGCCAGCACCTTGATCTTAGACTTTCCAGGCTTCAGTATTATGAGAAATACATTTCTGTTGTTTATAAATTACCCAGTTTATGCTATTTTGTTAGAACAGCAGAAACAGACTAAGAAATATGAATCAAATATTATTTCTAACATAACGATAATGAAAATACAACGTATCAAGATTTGAGTGATGCCGATAAATTAGTGCTCAGGGGAAATACATAGCTTTAAATATTTATGTTAGAAAAGAAGAAAGGTCTGAAGTGAATACTCTAGGCTTACATCTTAAGATGCAAAAAATAATAATAATAATAATAATAATAAATAAAGAAAATCCAAAATAAGTACAAGATGAAATAATGATGATAAGAGCAGAAATCAATGTAAGAGAAACCTGAGAAAAATAGAGAAAATCAACAAGGCTAGAAGTTGACTCTTTTAATAGAACAATAAAATCGATAATGTACTAGAAAAACTAAGGACATATGGAAGAAATGCAAGTTATCAGTATCAAGAATTTAAATATGATATCACTATGGATTCTATTAAAAGTAATAAGGACACATTTCCACCTACTTTAGCCAATACATTAGACAACTATCATGAAAGAACTTTGAAAAATATAATTTATTAAAAATTCTTGTATTTGCAAAGCAGTGGTTCTTAAAATATTATTGCTGGATTAGCAGCAGCATCCTTACCTGAGAATATGACAGAAAGACGAATTCTCAGGCCCTAACCCAGATCTACTGAATCAGAAACTTTAGGAGCGAGGCTTATTGATCTGTGTTTTATTGAGCTCTAAAGCTGATAAAGTTGAAAAACACTGTATTGAATAAATTATCTTTAAAAATCTTCCAACAAAGTGAAATCCAGGCCAAAACAGACTTTAGCAAACATTGAAGAAAGAAATAATACCAATCTTATACCAACTTTTTCAGGTAAAAAAAGAAAAAATGTTCCAAATTTGCTTAGTGA
The DNA here is from genome assembly GCF_024542745.1 of Macaca thibetana thibetana. Classification (NCBI taxonomy): domain Eukaryota; kingdom Metazoa; phylum Chordata; class Mammalia; order Primates; family Cercopithecidae; genus Macaca; species Macaca thibetana. The sequence continues at coordinate 61,494,547 of NC_065584.1, forward strand.
GTCATCATAACCTTAATACTAAAACCTAAAAAAAAGTGTACAGAACAATATCCCTTATGAGTATGGGTATAATTGCAAAAATTATAATAAAATGCTAAAATCTCAGTAACTTAAAACAATACAAATTTAATATTATCTTACAGTTCTGGAGTTCAGAAATTCAAAGTGGGTTTTTAGCAGAATTGCATTCTTTTTAGAGGCCGCAAAGGACAATTCATTTTCTTCTATTTTTCTGGCTTCTAGCGCCTGCCTGTATTCCTTGAATTGTGGTGCCCTCCATCACACCAATTTCCCTATCCTTGGTCACGTCTCCTCTCTGAATTTGATCCCCCTACATCCCTCTTATAAGGGCCCTGTGTTTATACTGGGTCCACTTAGATAATCCAGAATAACCTCCCTATCTCAAAATCCGTAATATAATCAATCACATATGTAAAGTCCCTTTTACCATTTAAAGTTTTACAGGTTTTAAATATTAGGATGTGGCCATCCTTGAAGTTTTATTCTGCCTATACAATAAATCAAAAGTTTATACATTATGGCTGGGCGCGGTGACTCACGCCTGTAATCCCAGCACTTTGGCAGGCCGAGGCGGGCAGATCACGAGGTCAGGAGATCGAGACCATCCTGGGTAACACGGTGAAATCCCATCTCCACTGAAAATATAAAAAATTAGCCGGGCGTGGTGGCGGGTGCCTGTAGTCCCAGCTACTCGGGAGGCTGAGGCAGGAGAATGGCGTGAACCTGGGAGGCGGAGCTTGCAGCGAGCTGAGATGGGGCCACTGTACTCCAGCCTGGGAGACAGCGAGACTCCGTCTCAAAAAAAAAAAAAAAAAAAAAAAAAAAGTTTATACATTATGACCAAGTGAGGTTTATCTCAGTATTAAAATTAAAATTTGAAAATCAATATAATTCACTTTATCAATAGAATAAAGGAAAAAAACATGACCACCTCAATGCATGAGCAAATAATATTTGATAAAAGTTAAAATACATTCATGATTTTAAAAAACCCTCTCAGAAGACTAAGAAGAGAGGGAAAAAATTCCTCAATCTAATAAAAAGGTATGTATGAAAAACCCACAATTAGCATCATGCTTACTGGGGAAATGCTGAATGCTTCTCCTAACATGGTAACATGGCAAGGATATGTGTATTTAATACTTCTACTAAACATTGTACTGGATGTTCAGCCCAGGGTCAAAAGGCAAGTAGAAGAAATAAAACACATTAAAATATCCAAAAATTGTGTTTTATTCATATAATCATAATTAATCAATAAATAAATTATCAGAACTACTAACTCAATTTATCAAATTCAAGAATAAATGGTCAATACATACATAAAATCAATTGTATTTCTATATACTAACAGCAGACAGTGAAAAATACCATTTAAAAATAATAGATTTACAATAATGTAAGAAACATAAAACTCCTGGGGATAATTTATCAAAAATATGTACACAGCTTCAACTGTAAAAAATAAATATTTCTGAATGCTATTAAAGAGTTAAACAAATGATCTATGCTCATGTATTGGAAGAATTATAATGCAAATTCTTCCCAAATAAATTGAAAGGTTCAATGTAATCTCACTCAAAATTTCAGGAGGCTTTCTTTGTAGAAATTAACAAGTTGACCCTAAAATGTATTTGAAAATGCAAGGGACCTAAAATATCCAAAGGATTTTTGGAAAGAAAAATATTTATAGCTACCTGATTTTAAAATTCACTGTAAAGCTTCAGTGCTCCATAAAATGTGGTATTAGCATAAGGACAGATAAGAAGATTGATTGGACAGAATAATAAGTCCAGAAATAGACCCATCCATATTCAGTCACCCAATTTTTAACAAGGCATAAAAGCAATTCAATGGGGAAAAGAAAATCTTTTCAACAAACAATGCTGGAATAATAAAGTATCTATTTGAAAAAATAACTTACCTCAAAACTTTGAAAAAAATTTATAATAACCATAAAAATAAACATAAAAACTAAAAGTATAAAGCTTTTCAAAGAAAACACCGAAAAATGTCCTTGCTGTCTTAGGGTAGAAAAGAAACAAAAAACAACACAGTCTCAGTCAATTTAGGTTACTATAACAAAATACCATAAACCGCATAGCTTATAAACAACAGAAATTTATTTCTCTTGGTAAAATTTTAAGTCTGACAATACCAAGTGTTGACAAGAATGTGGAGCAACATAAAGTCATACTTTGTTAGTTGGAATGCACAATAATACAATCCCTTAGAAAACAAATATTTTCAGTTTTTAAAAAAATTTTTATCTTTTTTTTTTTTATAGAGATGGGGTCTCACTGTGTTGCCCAGGTTGGTCTCAGACTCCTGGCCTTCTCCAGTGAATTTCTTGTATTAGCCTCCCAAATGTTGGGATAGGAGGGATAAGCCACCATGCCCAACTTATTGTCATACTATTTCTTACACTGTCCATCACATACACACCCTGTGACCTAGCAATTCTACTCATAAGTATTTACCTAAGAAAAATAAAAACATAAGTAAAATAGGTGTATAGTTTAAACATAACTAAAATAGGTGTACAGACTTATAGGAGAATGTTTGTGCTTGTACTTAAAATAGATCAAAATTGCAAAAACAAACCAAATCTACAAAAGATAAATTGCTATATTCATACAATGATACAACAGAATTCTATGAAAGAGAAACTGATATTTGAACACATAGTACATGCATAAATCTCCAAGATGAGGCTGAGTGAAAGAAATGAGATGCAAAAGAGAAGATACTATGGAGTTCATAAAGTTATAAAACAGGTAAGCTGATTTATGATTTTAAAAAAGTCAGAAAAGTATTTCTCAATAGGGTAGGAATGGGCAAAAAATATGTTTCTCAGGTCATGGAAATGTACTATCTATTTATATATCCATATCTATCTATCATCTATATATATATATTGATAGCTATCTATCATCTATCTATCTATCTATCTATCTGTCTGTCTGTCTGTCTGTCTGTCTGTCTATCTATCTATCATCTATCTATCTATTTTGCTACAGAGTCTTGCTCTATTACCCAGACTGGAGTGAAGTGGCGCAATCTTGGCTCACTGTAACGTCTGCCTCCTGGGTTCCAGCGATTCACATGCTTCAGCCTCCTGAGTAGCTGGGACTACAGGCACACACAATCATGCCCTGCTAATTTTTGTACTTTTAGTAGAGATGAAGTTTTTGCCATGTTGGCCAGGCTTGTCTCGAACTTCTGGCCTCAAGCGATCCACTCACTTTGGCCTCCCAAAATGCTGGGATTACAGGCGTGAGCCACCACACCCAGCCAGGATATGTACTATATTTTGATATTAGATGGGTTACACAGATATGTGCATTTGCCACGGAATTAATTACATAAGAATTTGTGAATTTCCATGTACTTAAAACTATGTAAATATAGTAAACTGTAGGTAGTAAGTTTACTTTTTGCAGTTTTGTGGGTTAGCAATTCTGAAAGTATTTTTATGTATTCTAGGCTTGAATAAGTGAAAACATTGACGATAATGTGGTCCAGGTTTCTCATTGCTTGAGAAGGGAGTTACAGATACGAAAACTGGGCAGACTAGAATTTACTCTGTGTGGTTGAAAGGAGGTAGGAAATGTCAATATCAATCCATATATTTATATATTATATTTGTGTGTGTGTATGTATGTATGTATGTATCTATCTATCTATCTATCTATCTACTCATGGAGAGACAAAAAATAGATATGTGCATGCACACATTCATATCCACACAGAAATAAGTTATATACACTGAGTAGTTCTAAAAGCAAAGACAGCAGTTAAAACAAACATGCATAGTTCATAGATCTTGGTTTATTTCACTAATGGGGCCTAAAAGCAATGACACACCAGCATCAATTAGCACACATAATGCCCAAACATTGGTTTCAAAGCAACATTATCTTTAAACATGAAGCAGGCCTCCTTTGGCAAAATAGCTGATTTCAAGGCTAGAATTGGAAAAGTAGATGAGCCTGCAACATATCTTAAGTCTAATAGTGATGCAACCCTGTCTAAGGGACATAGAGAAGCAGCTTGAATGTGCTCCCATTTGCCAAATATGGAATAATTTGACTATGAAAACAAATAATTATAGCAATGGACTGTGTTATCCATTGAATAAAATAAGAGTCCATGATACTATGAAGTTAAATAATAAATAGAGGAAGGAGAAGGAAAATTTATTCCATAGAGTAGAATGGCAACTAGTAAATGTGGAAGGAATTATAGAGTTAGAAGAAGGATTAATAGATACCATAAATAGTGAGTAAAAGTTTGATTAGTAATATGATATTTACAGAATCTCAAAATTTCTACTTCCATATTATATTTTAAAGACCTCAATCAAATTACCAAAGTTAAAATTACTAATACTGGAATAAACTGGCATCATGTGCTTTCAGATGGAGTACACTGAGGGAGGCAGACTATCACATCTGTGGTATTCTTGCCAAACATTTATAATCTGAATCTAATCATACAGAAACTCAGATAAACCCAAATTGAGAAAAATTCTTGCCAGAACTTTTCAAAATGTCAGTCAAGAAAGACAAAGAAAGCCTCCAGTAACAGTATTTAAGAGTCATAAAAACTAAATGTGATGCTTGATCCTGGATTGGATCCTGGACCAGGGCATTAAGTAAACTGACATGACAAAATTTGAATATGAAATGTGGATAAGATAATACTCAGATATCAATACAAAATGCCTTATTTAAAATGCACACTGTGACTATGTAAGAATATTCTTCTTCTTAGGAAATTATATTTATGTATTCAATGGTAAAAGGGCACTATGTCTTCAATTCATTTGTTAAATACTTCAGGAAAAGATAACAACATTAAGGGATGTGTATGCATGTGGTGGCAGTGGGGGTGGGCTATGTAGAGACAGAATTTAAAAAATAATGCAAGTTGACCAAAATATAATTCAATATTGAGTTTGGTAAGAATGTTTAGAATTTTATTGATTATTTTTGCAATTTCAAACTCGGTTGAAATTGTGTAAAAAAAAAAAAAAAAATTGCAGATCAGGCACAGTGGTTCACCTCTCTAATCTCAACACTTTGGGAGGTTGATGAGGGAGGATCGCTTGAGTCCAGGAGCTCAAGACAAACCTGGACAACACAGAGAGACCTCATCTCTATAAAAAAAATACAAAAATTAGCCAGGTGTGGTGGCATGTGCCTGTACTCTCAGCTACTTGGGACAGTGATATAGGAGGATCACTTGAGTCTAGAGTTCAAGGTCATGCTGTGCTGTGATCACGCCACTCTACTCCAGTTTGGGTGACAGAGTGAGACCCTGTCTCAATAAATAAATAAATAAATTGCAAAGAAAAATCCCTATGTTGTGAAAGAACTGTGCCTAAGAAAAATTTTCTATGTGACAAACAAAAATATTTGGTAAACAAGCAAGGCATTTGAACAGATAACTAAAGGAATTTCTGAACAGAGAGACACAGTATAGTAGCAGATTACTTGATAAAAAAGTCAAGGAAAATAAACTCATAGAAATACAATTCAAGGTCAACAGGAATAAATTTAAGATTCAAATTATAGCTAGTGCAATAAAATATACAAGTAACAATTTCTACTATTTCAACTTTGATAAATTTTTATTTTCAAAAGTGAACTTTTGGAGAAACATCAATTACTTTCCTCAATCAAATTTTGCTAACACCAGCTAAGATTTGTTCATTTTATTCACAACCCTTAGAAAGATGGACACTGATCAATGAAACAATTGCTAATCCCAGACAGGGATTAAGTTTTATCTAAATGGGCAGTACATGGGTCCAATTTAGAGTGAACAATAAACTTATATTTGCCTGCATTATACATAGAAACCCCATTTTATTGAGATTTCAATTGCCTTTTACACATCATTAACCTGCTGGCTAGGCCACTAGCCCATGAATTTCAAAGCAAAGCAATACATGGGATTTCACCATACAACTCCCACAGACAAAAAAAAAAAAAAATTCTTGCCTTGTGCAATGAAACTACAAGGTTGACAGACTTTGGAAATGGAAATGTCTCGTTTCCATTATTTTGAAAGATTTTTACTCAATATATAGTCTGTATTCCCAAGTGGCTTACCGAGTCAGACTTTCAACAACCCTACCATTACAACTTTCTCTGCTGACTTCTGAAGACCATTTTATAATGCTCTATGGATTATTTTATAGCCTACGTGTATGATTTCCACAAAGAACTTAAATAACAGTAAAGTAACAAATGTTCTTGTATTTGCATCTAAACTGAATCTTCCCGTTAATTTTCTTTTCTTTTTCATTCTATAGAATCTCACACAGTTTGGTTTTAAATTTAGATCAGGAGCAAAAACCATATAACACTACTAGTGAGATACTTTTTTAATGCTTATGGTTCGACTAATTAAGGGATAGGCACAATAGAGAAAATATGATTGAATATGGTTTTAAACACTTCAGCCATTGAGTCCTATTAATTACTATTCAAAAATTAACACAATAACAATATTGTTTCTGAGGGTAAAATTTCACAGCAAAATCTATTTTAATATGTAATATCCTCAAAAGCATCATAAAATATTTTTAATAAAGTTGTGTGTATTCCAAGAAATCTAATAGTTTTAGTCTACTTAAAACCAACATATTTTAAACATTTATGTAGCACAAAAATGTTTAACGGTAGAGGGATTGTTGTTTTATTTTCTCTCAAAGGCATTATTTATATCACAAGTAATAGGACCAAACTGTATTTACTCCAGTCATATTTTAAACCTGCTTATTGTTTAGGTCTTGCCTCTAGAGATTAGTTTTACAAATGTTTTCTAAAAACAATGGTTATGGTAGCCACCAAAACTTTATGAGATAACTATGAAGGACAAAATACTGAGTTTCTAAAACACATCTATGTATTTTTATATCATTGCCATATTAATGCAATGTAAATATAACATTGGGATTATTACTGAAAAAAATATTGCTTACTATGAAAACTTAAAATTAATCTAATTACTTGGCTATCATTTTAATTACTATGAAATAGTACTTTTGGAATTTTAAAATCCAAAAGTATTAATAAAATATAGTATTAATAAATTATATAAATTAATAAATTATAGTATTAATAAAATAATTATATTACTTTTTATTACTAAAAATTATTTAGTCCACAAAGAATATCTCAATAAATTCCAAAAATCGAAAATAGTACAGAACATATACTCTAACCACAATGCAAATCAGATAAAACTTCAGAGAAAAAAATTAAATAACAAGTCAAAACCTAATCATGTGTAAAAAACAAAATAAGAACAGAAATCTCTCCTTACCTGACATTTAGATATAAAAACAATCAAAAATACAGTTTAAAGCTTCCAATGAATGTTTATAGAAAATCTATCTTTTTAATTGTTAAATGTATAATATGCTTATAAACGAGGAGGAACACCCTGATCCAGCAATCCCATTACTAGACAAATATTCAAAGGAAAATATATTGTTCTACCAAAAAGACATATGCAATTGTATGTTCATCACTTCACTATTCACAATAGCAAAGACATAGAAATAGCAAAGACATAGAATCAATCTAGGTGTTCATTGATAGTAGATTAGATAAAGAAAGTGGGGCACATATACACAACAGAATACTACACAGCTAGAAAAAATGAAATCATGTCTTTTGCAGCAACATGAATGCAGCTGGAGGTCATTATCCTAAGCAAATTAACATAGTTACAGAAAACCAAATACCACATGTTCTCACTTGTAAGTGGGAGCTAAGCATTGGATATACATGGACACAAAGATGAGAAAAATAGACCTTGGGGACTACTACAAGGGAGAGTAGTTACAGGGTACAGGGGGCCAAAGGCTGAAAAACTACATATTGGGTACCATGCCCATTACCTGGGTGAAAGGGTCATTCGTACCCTAAACATCAGCTTCATGCAATATACCCATGTAACAAAGCTCTACCTGTACCCCCGAATATAAAAGTTGAATTGTAAAATAGAAAAAAAGAAAAGATAGCTGAACAAAAAAAGAAAGAAGCTGTTAGAAATACCTAAAATTAGAAAGCAGACAGAAGGCACCACAGTGATCTTTAGATGCATCCTCAAGAATTTTGCCACAGAATATTAAAGTCATAATCAAGAGTCATCAATAATTTTTAGGAAAGCCAAGACATTAACAGAGACCCAACGAATACAACATGCAGAACATATACCTAAAGAAAGAGACTTGATAGAGTAATTATAACAGTAATGTAAAATAAGTATGTTTAGTATATGCACAAAGATAAACAACGGAGTATGTTCATGATAAAGTATAGTGTTATAAAGCAGGAAAAATGTATGAAAAAATCAGCTACAAAGTTATAAATATTAAAAAATACACAATTGTTGAACTAAAAATCTCCTAAGATTTTTTAATAGCAGAATGGTCACAGTCAGAGTGTCTTTGAAATTCAACTCGAAAATATATCCCTGAATATTACATTAATACCATACAATACATTTAAGAAATGAGAAAAATATCAAAAAGTTTCAATTCTACCTAATAGGAGTTTCAGAAAAGGAGCTGTGTAATTTTGGCAACCTTGGGAAATGCAGTAATCTTTCATCATCAGAAAAATACAACCTGAAGTAACCTTTCCAGAGAAGAAACCAAAGGAATAAATACTTTTTTTCCTCCCTACTGTCTTCAGTTCTTCCTCAGCTAAAATCCATATGAAAATGGAGGCCATGGAAATTCTACTGATGCAATACCACAAGTCAGCTCCCTGGGTCAGACAGCAGTGGTATGGAGAATAAAGGGAAGTATACAGCAGGTACAGGAGGAAGCAGCAGAAGATAATTACACAATTATTTTGACCCAATTCTATTCAGGTTGTCTTTTTTGTTGTTGTTAATTTACACGATAAAAATTTTTTGTCTTCTTAAAATTCACGGCTTTCCTTTCTACTCTCTTTATGGTTTCTTTTGATCCACAGAGAAATTTAATTTTATTAGTCAAATTTATAATTTTTCTCTGTAGATTGTTTTTCTAAGTCATTTTTATTCAGTATCTGATATTATTTTTAATCCTCACAGCCAACACATGTTGTATATATGATTGTTTTTCTCATTTTACGAATGGGGAAACTGCCTCAGAGAGGTCAAATAACTCGCCTGAGGTTACACAGCTGAAACTTCCATTTAGGCAATCTGGATCTAGAGACAACAGTCTTACCCACAGTCTATGTGGCTCCTGATGAATATTTTTATGTACATAGTTGTACTCTTGTATGTATCTCTAAACTAAATCACTAGATTCAAACTTAGAAAATTAGACTGTGTACATATGAAATTTGGATGAATACTGCCAAATTTCCCTCCAAATTTTTTTATTTCCTTGCCATTCATGAGTACTATCACTTAAAAAAAGTATGCTAATCTTACAAGTCTAAATGGTATTATATTGTCTTAATATATATGCATTTAATTATGGGTTAGGTTTAGCATAATAAGATTTTTGGCCATTGATTATTATTTTTCCTGTGGAGATGTCTGTCTCTCTCTCTCTCTCTCTCTTTTTTTTTTTTTTTTGAGACTGGCTCTTGCTTTGTTGCACAGGCTGGGGATACAGAGCCATGATGTTGGCTCACTGCAGCCTTGATCTCCAGGACTCAAGTGATTCTCCTGCCTCAGCCTCCCACATAGCTGAGACCACAGGCATGCCCCATCACACCTGGATAATTCTTTTATTTCTTTAGACATGGGTCTCAGTTTGTTGCCCTGTCTGTTCTCAAACTCCTGGGCCAAGTGATCCTCCAGCTTTGGCCTCCCGAGTGCTGGGTTTACAGGCATGAGCCATTGCATCTGGCCAAGACCTCTGTTTTAATATATCTTTCTCCTTTTACTATTTGACTACTTGCCTTTTTCATAGTGATTTAAAGGTTAAGAATATTTATCCCTTACTATTACCCTTGGTGTCCCAGTCCCACCATTGATATTTTGCTTTTGTCTTCATTTTGTTGTTGGTGTTTTTGACAAATGAAAGTTAGAACTTTTATGTAATATAATGTATTATTATTTTCCTTTCTAGATTTCCTTTGTGGGTTTTGTGGCATGTATTTTATTGCTATTACAAATTATACATCTTATTATATTTTAACTGATTATTATTCATTATTTATAGTTTTTAATAGGAATCACATGCCCATTCCCTTGATTGAATTATTTTAATGTTTCTCATATATTTTTCAATTTACTCTTAAGGTAGCAAATATAAATCATACCATCCAGAAATAATTAAATTTTGCTTCTCCTTCCCAATGATTATAATTCTCATTCTGTTCTATGAACTAATTGCATGGCATAGTAATTTTGAAATAATGTTAAATGACAGTAGAAATAACAATCATCTATTTTTAAGTCCTTATTTTAATGGTAAGTCTAATGTTTCACCACTGTGAATGACACTGGCTTTTTATCTGAGACACATTTCCACATTGTCTGAATTTATCAGTTCCTTTTTACAAAGGATTTTTAACAAATATATACATTATTATTTCTCGAATGTATTATTAATATTTGTAGAGGCTTTTTTCATCTATTTATATAATACAGTATCCAGATATTGGACATCTGTGTAGCCTCCAATTTCTTCCAACTATAAATCAGTATAACAGAACCATTTTACCTTTCCAGCTTCCACTCTTGCATACTCTCTCATTTTCCTACCTGAAAATCTTTGAATTACCACTGAACATCAAACTAAACTGTCAGTCTTAACCGTATATACACACTATCTTTGTAAATGTAATTATTAATTTAACATTTCTACATAAGTTTGTTTATGACTCTGCTATAACATTTATCATTTTGTGTCATCGTTTATCTGTCTGCAGGTCAACTTCGATAGGACCACAGAATAAGTTATAACTGCAATTCTGTGTTACTCATTGATCTTGTCCCAATACTTAGTGTCTGACCCATACTAGACCATCAGAAAACCTTTGTGCAATTATTAAATGAGCATCTGAATTATTAAAGATTTGGGTAAAGAAATATATGAATACACAGACAGCGTAGGACCATGTGGAAACGATGTCCAGGGCCTGTAATGATATCTGAGATTTATTTGTAGATAATCAGGAGCCAATGAAATGTTAAGAAGGTTAATGCCATGATTATCATCGAGTTTATCTTTACTATCACTTTTTTATTCATTACCTATCCACTTCTCATCAAGATCTTTCTTATCTTGTTTATACATTCATAAACATGGACCACTACACACATGATAATATGTATACAATATATATTGTATGTGGTACACATATGTAGTAATGCAAAATTAAGGAAGTTCAAATTTCATTATAGTGGTAATATGTGACAATGAAAGAATTTAATAATTCAACATGATTGTATGATAATAATAGCAGCAATGGCAACAAGAATTACCATTTACCAAATGCTATCTCCAAAGAGACAATAAAATATCAGCTTATCACAACACACTTATATAAATAACCTATTAAATATAGTATTAACCCGAATCACAGCTATAACAACACAAATTAGGAAGAAAATTTAGGTTATGCCGAATTTCACAATTAGTAAGTGGTGCAACTAGAATTAAACCCAACTATATTTCATTATCAAGTTAATTTTTCATCTCTTAACAGCACAAACAGTGCTAATCTATGGTTTACATATCTCTTACTACAATAGCATGTTTTCTCTTAGAAGTAAACTAGTTACATTTCATTCAACAAATAATTTCTAGATTATTTATAAAAATATTTCTGAGACTATAATGTAACTTCACTCAGGTTACAAATGAAACACATTTATGAAAACAGTTAAAGTAGTTACCTTGTTTAAATGTCAAATCATCTCCTAATTACTACTAGTCTATTAATCTCTTTCTTTTTGAAAAAATATGCAGGAAATGCAACTTAATAAACTAGCTTGAGAGGTTTAAGGAAGTAAGAGCAGGTCCTAGAACAACTTCTTTCTTTCTGACTCCATGATGCCTTCAAGACAAACACTGTTCTGGTCCCATGACAGAGAGAGGGGAATAATTTCATATTACCCTAGTCATGAATCTAAAAAACATAAAGACATTAAGCACACCGAGCACTTTCACTCAAATAATTTTTCTAAAAATTTTGGAATATATTCTACACTACTATCTTAAGATAATGTAATTACATGGCTATAATAAAGGTTATTTTATGAAACTGATTTAGGAGACTGCTGCAATTGGGAATTCATAAAAATCTTAATATTTATCTGACTGAAAATAAAACCAGAGATCTAAAGATATAAAATGCATGGCTGCTAAGAAAACCTTTATAAAGAGGGTATACTGCTTTTGTAAAATATTATAATTTTCCAAATAGCATAGTGTGTTTCTGAGTAACACTGCAGAAAATAAGTTTACATGCCAATGCTCACTGTATTAGTTTTTCCATATGCATTACTACATCACAGAATTACTGATAAGTTCTTTATGAATTCTATTTACAAAACATAATTATTTCAAGAGCTGATAGTCAAGCTATCCATCAAATCATTAATGTTGTACTGTTCCCTTGTGAATGCTCAAAATCTCCATCTTTCATTCCTTGTGTAAGTTTAAATAAAGTCTATACTAAACTGTTATATTATTGAATGCACTAGCAAATAGTTGCAGCCTGGTGATTCTGTAGCTATTTTATGTGAGAATTTGCCAAACATGGCCTATAGAAATCTTTCTCTTAAATGTGATGGTAGCTTTGGGGAAATTATTTTAAATTCAAAGTCAGTTTCCTATTTTCCAAAGTGAATGGATTTTTAATTCCCTAATGCAAAATAGCCTTTTGTGCATTTTGAATAATGCCTTTCTAAGGCAGTACTTGTAATTATGCTCAAGCATCAGTGGAAAAGAAGAAAATAAAATCAGACAATGAGAATAGAATGTCAGAGCATTAAGATGTCAAGATATTTATGTTCCCAAGGTTATTTACATTAGGACATTACATTTAAAGGTCAAGGTAAAGTTCAGTGAGAACTGTAAGTCTTTAAATTTCTGCCAAAGCCTGTAAGAAATGAAATAGAAAATGTATTATTTAGGCTTAGAATCACTTTGTAAAATGAAAAGCTTTCAATGCTTTAAAGTTCAGATCTTTACAAGAACAAACCATTTCCTCAAAATTCCATCCTCTTTCCTATGTCTGACCCTATTATTACAAGTCTAATCAAATTCAGCAAATTGATCCTGGAACAACACATTTATAGAGCAGGTTTTCTTACTCAGGAAAGTTAACAGATGAGGACAAAAGAGATTATGTTGTAATTTGTTAATGTATTTTCTTGATCATCATTTAGCAAGGACACTGAGCTAGAGAAGTTCTTCTACCCCTTAAAAAAGTATTACCCAGAATGTACTAAAATTAATGCATATATTCTACATGAAATAGGAGAAAGTGATATCCAATCTTATTGTTTTGAATTGTCTTTTTTATGAGCTGGCCAATTTATTAATATTTGAGTTATACATGTGTGTTTGTGTGTGTATACACAAAATACCTTCAAAAATATTTGTAAAATCTCATTTTTCAAAGTGAGTCACACTATCTTCTTAAAACAATAACATTTGAGAAAAATCTTGCCAAGGGAATGGGAAAATGTAGAATTGACTGTAAGAGAAGTAAGAACAACAGAGAGATTCCTATCTCTAATCCAGCTACTTCCCTGTATGTATGATTTTGACAAAGTAAGTTAACACTGACATGATATTGTTTAACTTTATGTAAATTGTTGGAGTTTTTACTAATTAAAGATGGCAAATAGGTTTTTCTTTATGGGTCAATTCTGAATAAATTGAAGTGGCTGCATGATGCACATTTGCAAAATTAATCACAGGCTATATGACCTTCAAGGTCAGAAGGTAAGAATGCGATGTATTAGAAACATCTGCCTTAGTCATGGGATGGGTCAGTGGTGACATCTGCACCTGAAATTAACCATTCCTGGGCTACATGACAACTAAATCTCTCCTCGATATGTCTATTAATATCGTAGCTCTGTAGATGCAATTAAGGGACTGCAAACACACACACACACACACACACACACACGCTCTCTCTCTCTCTCAATGAGTTGACGTTTTAAGGCAATTTTATATGTTGTTCTTTTATATGAAGTTCTTGGTTCAAAGTTGTCCTATTGTACACTTAATATACTAAGTTTTGTATCAGGGTACAGAATAAATTTATTTTTATAAAAATACAGAAGATTTCTCATAAATAGCTATTATGGAAAACAACTATGTGAGTAAAAAAACTTAAATTCTCCCAGCTCTCAAACCCTAAGGTAATTAGTGAGAGATTATGAAGGGAAATATGTGAATTCAGCTTTTACCCAAGTAGTGGACTATGAAGTCCAACCACTCCTCTTCTCACAATTCTCTTATAGTTAGAGCTTATCTCTTCACTGACACCAGAAGAAGATATGGATTTTGGCAGATTACTTAATATGTCTTTCTTGGTGTGAAATTAGTGAGTGATCCCCAAAGAAAAGACAAATCTTGAAGCTAAGAGCTGAGATTAGAAGGCTGAGCCATTCTTTGCAGAGAAAGATTTCTCAAATCTTGAATACTTGAAGTTGTTTAAAACAATCAACAATTTTCCTTATACAAGTATTTCAATAGATAAAAGATAGGGTATAGTATATCCAACCTCAATGTATTCAACCTTGAGATAGAATTGTCACACGAAACAAAGCCTAAAAGAAAGTTAATACACTAAACAAATTAATGAATGTTTATAAATATTATAGAAGATAACCACGGGAACATGGGATATTCTAATATACCTTCTAGGGGAGTTGAGAAGTTCTTGTTGAGGAAAAGAATGTAAGTATAAAAAGTTTACATGGTGAAAAGATAGGCAAGAGTATATTTGTATGAGGAAACTATGCTCAAAATAGTAGAGATAAAAGACTGCTGCTACATAAAATGAAATTTAAAAAGCCGAAGATGGCTGCAGCAAATGAAGAGGGAATTTCAGGGGATGAGACTGGTGATTTCAAAAGAAGTCTTATCGTTGAGAATGTTGTAATAGTGTTATGGTATTTCAGCTAAAGGCAACAGATATGTTTTAAGCACATTAAATGCCTGATCAGATTTGTATTTTGCATATAACATACTGGCCACAAAAATTAAAACTTTGTATACAGCTTCACAGGGATGCTTAGATTCAGGGGCAATGTGATTATGAGGATAACCTTTATTTGGCTAAATATGACATCAGTGAGCGATGTTCACGGATGGGTGACTAGACCCTAACCATGTGAGGACAGCTATTTATCATAGCACCACAAGGAAAGTATAATGTATACAAGAACTTTAACAAGTTACAGGTTCTTTTAAATAGACATGATTTGTGTACAATCCCTATAACAGCACCCAGCACACAGTGGATACCCAGTAAATGTCTTCTACCACCACTTAGGTCAAATTCTTAAAGATTTGTTTTAATCCTTTAGGACTTTCACGTTGAATTACCTCAAGGCAATTCAAACACAGCAGTAAATAACTTAGGATCCCCTTAAAATAATTAAACTTCTAATGAGCTCTCACGGAATTTAGAATTTACTTCAAAGACTGAGATTAAAATAACCTATGACCACCACACAAGCAAAGGTCTTGTCTTGTTAGAATTTGTATTTGACATTTAGCACCTACACGATAGAATGGAGGCTCAATGAGTTGTTACTGGATTGAATGTAAATTGAGACAAACCACTTAATTTGTCTGTTTTTCTGAGACTAAAGTAAATCCCCCATACAATAAAATAATACAAATTTTTCAACTACTTATGAAGCTCCCCCTTGAGAACTTAGGAAGTAGCTAAACATTTAAAAATATAACACAGTTTGAAACAACAATAAATACAAAAACAGATAAATTATGAAAAGGTTAAAATTGAAAAGACAAATGTCCTTTTATTTTCTGTATTGCTGCTAGGAATTGTATAAATTTAGCCATATTTTCATCCTCATGAAGCCGAAAAGAAGAAATATGTAGGGAAAATAATAAGTTATTGTTATTTTCAGAATGTCCCAGTATTTTCTAGTTAGATTTTAATTTTAATTTTTCAACAAAGAAATATAATACGTCATGTTGACAAAGCAAAATCATATTGACACTGCACAAAATAATTGCTATATTATAATAAAAATGAAACCAGTGAGTGTACATGCTTGTAATAATAACATCGCACATAATTGTAGATTAATTGAAATTCTTGTAATTATATAAATGCCTGAGTTGAAAATTCTTTCTACAATAATACACATAAGGGAAATATTTAGCAGCTGTATGTTTAAGCCACCAATACCAACTGGAAGAAATAGCACAACATTTGATTATATTTGTGCGCAATATAAAATCACAATGGGACAAAGCTGGAAAAAAAAGATGATTTGAATCTCCTTCAGTGTTTGGCGTTTTTTCTTTGTTTTGTGGTAAGAACACTTAACATGAGATCTACCCTCTTACGAAATTTTTAAGTGTACAATACAGCATGATTAATTAAGGCACAAAGTCATCCATCAGATCTCTATAACTTACTCATCTTGCAGAACTGAAATTTTATTCTCATTGAACAACTCCTCAAATCTTCTTCAGTCAAAAAATCATTATCAGAAGTAGAGCATCTAGATAGGTAATATTACACTACACTCCTTATTACTTACAGTGTGTCTAACCACCGCTTTTGTCCCATTATGGGTACCACCTTTAAGGAGTATACTGATGTAACTGATACGTCCTGTTTAGCAGCTTGAGTTATGGTGTGAGGTCACAGCATCCATTCATGAAGTCAAAGGAAATAACATCTTCCTTCCCAGCAACAGATCCTCTTCTGTGATATGGGGCCTAATTTCTGTGATAAGCCAATTATAAATGGGAATGCTATGTCTATAGTGGTCACTCCTTTATGTGTTCTCTATATAGAGACAGGAAAAAAAAAAGAAAAGAAAAGCTTGTTTATTTGACAAAGACCCCTGTTCTCTGCTGGACAGTCTGAAGGTAGTTTCTTAAGATATGGGAAACATCCTCTATGTTATTCCAAATATAAGTTGGATTATATTAGAAGTTGGATTATATTAATAGCTGCATCATAAAACAATAAGCCTGTCTCCCAATATCACAGACCTTTACATGAAATATGCTTCCACTTTACAACAATGTTACCAAGTGCAATAACCCAATCTGGAAAGTCTACATACCATATGATTCTAACTATAGGACATTCTGACAAAGGCAAAACTGTGGAGACAATAAAAAGAACAGTAATTGCCAGAGGTTGGGAGGGAGAGTCGGGAATGAATAATGAATACACAGGCACAGAGGATTTTTTATGACAGTAAAAGTATTTTGTATCATATTGAAATGTAGAATACATGTCATTATACATTTGTACAAACCCATAAAATGTAAAACATCAAGAATGAACCCTATTGTAAACTATGTGATATAGGAGTTAAGAAGAAATGACTTAGGGAGTTAAGGTATGGGAGTCCTCGGTAAGGTTTTCCTTTTTAATGAAAAGCAGCCTCAAAATCATTTTCTAAGAGACGGCAGCCTGTAAATTCGAACTGCAGACACAGACAGGCCAGCTGGAAGCTTGCACGGGTGAATGCCAGCAGGAAAAAGCTACCTGAAACTTGACAAGTGCAAAATGGCAGCTCCATCTTCCCTTCTCTTTGTCAGTCATGTGTACAGTAAGGAGCGGACAAAATGGTGCTGGCCCAGTGGAAAGCCAATTTGCATAATAAGATTAGGGTGGAGTGGCCAGCCTTCCCCGTGTGCTATGTAAACGTCACACCTGATCCAACCAATCTGTGAGCCCTGTGTAAATCAGACATGCCTGCTCAAGCCTGCCTATGAAATCCGGTGCACTCCACCACGGGCCAGTCTTTTCCTCTCAGAAGCCCCTCTCTCACACTAGAAAGAGAGCTATTTTCCTTTGTCTTTCTTTTGCCCCTTAAACCTCTGCTCCTAAACTCCTCCTCGTGTGTGTCTGAGTCCTAAATCTTCTTGGCACAAGACAACGAACTCCCGGTACTTACGCCAGACAACAGTGCCACTTCACATGAACTTCGAGAGGTAATAATGTGTCAATATATGTTCATCAACTGTAAAAAGTGTACCACTCTGGTGCAAGATGTTAATAGTGGAAGGGGCTATGCATGTGTGGGGTCAGGGGGAACACAGAAACTGTAGTTTCCATTCGATTTTTTTGTGAACCTAAAATTGTTTTAAAAAATAAAGTCTATTAGAAAAAAGAAACATCTGGAGTATTTGATGCATCCCTAGCATCAAGGTAATTATTGTACATCAACCTAATGTGAAATATTATGAGCCGTGTAGCAATAATATAGGGAATGTCTTACAACACAGCAAGTGGAGACCTAAATGCCAAGGTTTATATACCCTATTATTAGAGCTATGGCAAAGATATATGAAAATGGACATAACATTGAGAATGGACTTTTGAAGTAAAGTAAATATGGGTATGTGAGTCATTTTTATTGCTTTAAGTCCCTGTAGCTATTGTACTATGCCACTTACTATAAATGCATTTCCAAAGAAGGACTATGTTATTGTAGGACTCATTCAGTTGAGCCTGCATGGTAAAAAATATTATCAATTCCCCCTATTGGTCACTATCCTCTACTATATTATAGGACCCCGAATCAAAATTCAACAAATATTAAAAGAACATTTAATTATGTGCTGCAAACTATATCAGGCACCGTTTATAGAATTGTGAGCAAAACCTGGCATGTCTCTACTTATTGGAGGTTACCTACTTATCTGAGGAAGTATTAAAAACATGTTGGATAATAAAAATTCCTCATTGTATATATTCTACAAAAGAAAAGTACACAAAGCTTTCTTTAATAACAAATAATGGGTCTGTTTGATCTAGCTAGGACAGTGAGGAAAAACTTCTCGAAAGAGGAAACATGAGCTGAGTTCACAGGTGAGTCAACATATAGGTGGAAAAGAGAAGGGAAATAATTTCAACAAAAATAATAAAAAATGTAAAAGGTTTGGGACTAGAAAAATCTGGCAAGTAGATGAGACTGAGGTAAGTTGGGTGTGCTACAGAGGTAAATGAGATTTGAGAGGTAAATAGGGCCTAATTAATACATGGCTTCAGGAACATGATGAAGCTTGTCATCCTAACTGCTGCAGAAAGTCCTTGAGGGATTTCAGGAAAAGGAGTGAAATGTTTAAATCTAAATAATGAAAAGATCATGTTTAATGAAAGCTGTAGGAGTTGATATTAGAGCTAGTTCAGTTTCTTAGAAAAGAGATTGCGATATATTCAACTAGGCTGGTAGTGACAGAAAAAAATGAACAGATTTAAAAGGTAAACTAAATTCATCCAGTGGACTAGATGGATGGATGGATGAAGGGTGAAAGAATAAGGCCAACAGGATACAGGTCAGTTTCCTTGATATGTCCTAGAAAGATTTTCCAAAGTTATTTTTAATATACCACTATCTTCATGTTCTAACACCTCCTTCTTTGTAGCCTATGCTGTTTTCGGACCACTTGCCATCTCCTGAACATGGTATCCTGTCATATATTTTCTTTTTCCTGCTCTTAAAATACTCTATATTTTTGTTCAAGATTAACTAGTTTAAATTTTACCTCTTCAGTAACTTCTTTTTACCATTTCATTCATAGCAAACTTAGCTGTTCTCTGTGACACCATTGTAGTTTTCATATGCTTTACATGTTATAGACTGAATTGTGCCTCCTACAAAATTACATATTGATGTTCTTTACCCCCAGTACCTTAAAATGTGACTGTATTTGTTGATAGAGCCTTTAGACATATAACTAAGGTTAAATTAGGTAATAAGGGTGGTACTTTAATCCAATATGACTGGTGCCTCTCATAGGAAAAGAAGAAACTCCAGGGATACACATGCATAGAAGAAAAGCAATGTGAGAAAATGGCCATTGAAAGCCAAGGAGAGAAGCCTCAGGAGAAACCAAAACTACCAACACCTTGATCTTGGACTTCTAGCTTCCAAAACTAGGAGAAAATTAATTTCTGTTGTTTAAGCCACCCAGGTATTTTGTTTATGGCAGCCCTAGAAGACTAACAGAACACATTATATTGAATTTATGTGAACCTATCTTTTTTCAAGTAGACCATGAATCATAAAAAGGTCATTGCATTCCTACTTTGTATTTCTAGCATCCAGTACAGCTCCTATATACTAGGTCTATAATAAAATTTAGCTTTATAAATAACTTCCAAAATTGTAACTATATATTCTCCAAAACATTGTCTTTATACTCTATTCATCTATCTCCAAGAATTTAATTGAATTTATCTCTAGACCTTCCCTCTACCTGGAGTTTAAGTAACAAATTTCCACCTACCTTCTGTTCATTTTATTGGCTGTCACAACTCCAAAATAAATTTATTCATAACTCATTTAGAATATTTGTCTCTACAAGCTAGCTTCTCTTAATTGCTATCTCCTTATACCTAAGATTGTAATCTTAGTTTCATTTCATGTATCTGTCCACTCCATCCCACAGATGGTGATATTTGCCCTAAATGTTTCTCCAATGTGTATATATCTTTCTCAGCACTTCTCTAAAATCAGCTCTCATGTGTATATGTATTACCATAATGGCCATCTACTTAAGCTTTGTTCTAATTCCCCCTTTCCAAATCCTTTTAAGATACCAATTATTAGTTTATCACTTACATGTTCAGATATATAAATAAAATATCAGTTTATCACTTACATGTTCAGATATATAAATAAAATATTTAAATACCCATTAAAAACTACCCATCAATTCATCTTAAAGGAAAGAGAACTAAAAAGAGGCTGAGACTAAAATTTCTGAAGTGTAATAAAAGTTAAGATTATGGATGGAGGAATATGAATTTATAAGCTGAAAATAACATATGAAAAATGATAAAACAGGATAATGTCAAAGTGATTACCGCCTTTAAGAATCATGACTACAAACCAGTGAGATGCAGAATCTGTATTTAGCCAGTTTTCAGTTATCTGGAAATTGGCTATATTGTTGAGGATTTTTGCCTATACCCTCTTCTGAATACCAATCTATTTCCAGTTCATTCACCATTTTGTTTTTCATACAATAACAGGACTAGCAGTAATAACTGAAATGTTATGAAGATTTCTTTTCACTGTTGGCCAAGAAAGATGTCTGGAGGATTATCTCTGAATTCCATTTATTAGTGGAACATTTGATTTGGTAATAAAGTAATAGGAAAAGTTTATATCAAGATGGATAATTCTCAAATATTATAAAATTTTGTTCTTACTGAGCCTGAACACAAGTTCCAAATTTCTGCAAAACCCCAGAAATCTATTTCACTTCTTTTTTCTTCCCTTTGTCAAATATACGGATGACCTCACATCTTAAGCTATCTGTTTAAGTTTGATTTTTCAACTTAGCTTAGGCTTGGAGTTGGTCCGATGACATTTTTTTTCTGGTCCAACTTCAAAAAAACTGCAAGAGATATCTGATGAGACATTTGTTAGCATAAGAGAAAAAGAAAAATGAGTGTTAGACTCTAAGTGGGTTCAGTGTTTATTTTGAGGTAAAGTTTCACAACTAATCACCAAGAGGCAATACACAACTGACTGTAAGTATTACTAAAGCAACACAGGCATTTATTTTTTACCTGTATCTAATTTACTCCATTCCATTATGCATGCTTAGCTGACTTGGATTATGTGTCTGTGTTTTCATCAAAATCTACAAAAGACCATGTGAATTATTTAAGACAATTTTGACCCCAATTATGAAAGTGCTATACTTTAAGGGAACATTCAGTTTTGAGTTTATTCTATTATTTTAATTGCTATCTAAAATAACAAATCGAATACAGGCTATATGTGCTCATGTGTGATTATTGCAATGGTTTCCTCTACAGTCACTGTTCTTCCAGCTTGATGTTTTAAAAGCAAAACAACTGATCTTACAATTTATTTTCTATTTTCCTAATTTGTTAAAGTTTACATTAAATCTCCTTCAATGTATATGTGCAAGAGGATTAAAGTGGTGGAGGAAGTATTCAATCTATGATGTTTCACGTCTATTTTTATGATTATTTTTATTTTTCCTGAACACAGCTTTCTAGAAAAATATAATTAGTAATCTATATTCCAATAGGATGAAAATATTTCACTGACAGTTTAGTTTGTCTAAGATGTCCACTTGAATACCAGGTAATAACATCTGAATAGGCACTGTACCATGAAGATGAACTACCAGACAAGTGAGAAAAGCAATCCAACCTATTTTTAGTTCTAAAGACATTTTAGAAATAATTTTACACTGATTCCTTTAACCCTTAGAAATGATTCACTGAACATTTCAGGAGTTATATGAGTTATTTCCTTATCCTCCAATTAGAGCATTAAAGTTTTCAACTACAACTCCACATGTCAGAATATTGTTCACTTACCCAATTAGATTACAAATTAGAAATAATTTTATTGACTCCATTTTATAGCCATCATATACTTTTTATTTATATCTGCTTCATGTCAGCACATACATTAGGCACCTATATTTAAGTAGAACTTATCAACACTCTGAAAAGAAGAATATATAAATTAACTTTAACAGTATACCCCAACATGCTATTTTTATGTGAGTATAGCTTTCATTTTTTAAAATCAGCTACTCTCCAGTCTGAATTACTAAACCATTTATAATGTAGACAGCATGAAGTCAGGTTTCACAGAGATTTCTGAATAACATGGGCATTATGACACATTTATTAATAACTATGCATGCTGAAATAAGCAATGCCATTTTTGCAATATGTTCTGTCTAGTGTGAACAAGTAAAAAGATTTTTTAAAAGCCATTTAGCATACACAGCATGCCCAGTGCAGTAAGAATGGATTCATATGTGCACAAAACTTAGACAAGTATGAAAAGTATCCCTCAATTTGCAAACCCTGCTTTTCCATCTTTAAACTTCCTCAGGAAAGACTAAAAAATATTTCTTCAGGGTTTAACAACCTCCATTATATTCCCCCTTTTCTCTGACAGTAAGAATTTTCAACCATTCTGATAAAAGCATTTTTAATAAGTAATGTGTTGTTAAGGAAAGCCTGATCTGTCCAAAAGTAAATTGTAAACTGCATATTGTCCTAAATGATGAAGAATTTATGGCTTCTTGAATTAGAGTAATATATTTATTCACTAAAATTAATATCCATTTTATATCCAAATAAAGTTATTTATTTCCAAATAAAGTTAAGGGTTAATATAAACTCTCCCCTATGGATTTAAAATAAATTTTAAAAACTCAACAGTCATAACAAATACAATTTGTATTACTCTTTCAGAGTCCATCCTCTGGCCCACAATAACTTATAACCCCCTCCTCACTTCCTTCTAAGCCTTCACAGGAGCATCCTCAATGTGCACTTTTCTAATAATCTTGTGGAAGACAATTAGGCTTTCAATACCATTCTCCTCAAAATCTCCCTAGATTCTGCCCAATTCAAAAGCTGAAATCACATTTGTAAGTATTTGTTAGATCAGCAGCACTTCACTTCTAGGTATCAAATTCTTTTTTAAATTTTTGGTTATTGCAAATTACCAGAAGTGTACATAGAGACATACAGCATATATAAAATTAGCAGAAGTGTACATAGAGACATAGAGCAACATACATTTATTATTTCACTGCTTCTGTGGGTCAGAAGTTCAAACACAATTTAAACAAGCCCCTGTTCAGCCATCAAGATGTCAGCCAGGGATCAAGTTTTCATGATGATTGTGGTCTCCCAAGCTCAAGTGATTGTCTACAGAATTCATCTTCTCGTAACTATAGAAGTCATGGTGACTTGCTTCTTTAAGACCAACAAGACAGATTTTCTGACTTCTGGACCTTTTTAAAAAAACTCTGCCCAATTAGATCAGGCATAGTCAAATAATCTCCATTTTCGTTAACTAGAACTTACCTAATTAGAAATCTTAATTGCATCTTCAAAACCCCTTCACCATTAACAAATAATGTAATATAATCATGGAAATAATATTCCTTCACCTTTGCCAAAATATATTGCTTAAAAAAAAATTACAGGTGCTACCCATATTCAAGATGAGGAGATTATACGTAGATTTGGGTAATTAGGGATTATTCTAAAATTTTGCCTACTATGCATTTCAAATTAAAAAGTGGCATTATACTTATTATGGAAAACATAGAGATTACTGAAAAAAAAAACTAAAAATACAACTACTATATCATCCAGCAATGCCACTGCTAGGTATATATTCAAAAGAAAGGAAATCAGCATATGATAACTATATCTGTATTCTCATGTTCTTTGCAGTACTATTCATAACAGCCAAAATGGGGAATCAATCTACATGTCCATCAACAGATTAATTAATAAATAAAAGTGATACGCACATACACTGAAATATTATTCAGCCATAAAAATAATGAAATCCTTTGCAGCAACATGGTTGGCACTGGAGGTCATTATGTTAAGTGAAATAAGTCAGGCACAGAAAGACAAATATTGCATGTTCTTACTCATATGTAAAAGCTAAAAAAGTGAATTTCATGGAAGTAGAGAGTAGAATGGTGGTTACCAGAATCTGGGAAGAGAAGGTAAGGGAGGAAATGGAATGAAAAGAAGTTTGTTAAAGGGTACAAAAACAAAAGTTAGATAACAGGAATAAGTTCTAGTGTTCAATAGTACAGTAGGAAAAATATAATTAACAATCGTTTAGTGTATATTTCAAAATAGCGACAAGAGAAGAATTGTAGTATCCCCAACACAAAGAAATGATAAATGTTTGAGGTGATGGATATCACGATTACTCTGATTTGGTCATTACACATTGTATACAGGTATCAAAATATCACATGTACCTCCAAATACCTACAACTATTATGTATCAATTTTTTAAAAGTAGTCCACCAGGCTGGATGTAGTGACTTGCACCTATAATTCCAGCATTTTGGGATGACAGAGTGGGTGGATCACTTGAGCTCAGGAGATTGAGACCAGCCTGGACAACATGGTGAAACTCCATCTCTACAAAATATACAAATATCAGCCAGGCATGGTGGTGTGTGCCTGTAATCCCATCTACTCAGTAGACTGAGGCACAAGAATCGCTTGAACCCGAGAGGCAGAGGTTGCAGTGAGCTGAGATTGTGCCACTGCACCCATCCTGGGTGACAGAGCAAAACTATATCTCAAAAAAAAAAAAAGAAAAAGAAAATTAAAGCTAGGATAAATGAACTAGACACAAACACAGAAAATATTTCTAAATGATAAAATAATAACTATAACTATAACTAATGTTGCCAGTTAAAAGGACAATTTTCTAGAAAAACATATATTCGTATAAAAGGCTAAAGATGAGAAAAACCTGACTTGATCAAAGATGAAGAAAGAAATTGAAAGTGTTATAAAATAATGACAGTTGACCTTTGAACAACACAGGCTTAAACTGAGTTACATTTTAAACTACTAGTAAAGTTTAGAAATATTATTTGTATTAATTCATTTCTAAACATATAGGCACATATTTTGTTCTTTCCTTTGAGGTTGTTCATCTTTTACATGATTTGTATGAGTTTTTATGTAGAAAACAACAGAAAATTTTCCCTTTTCTGTTATGTGTCATAAATATCTCCAGTTTTTATTTCATGTTAAAATTTTGTATAGGTAGATATTTATTAGTATAAGTATTTACTTTTACAGGATATATTGGAAAGGTTTGGAAATTCTTCAGTGACCCCCTCTTTATAATATATTCTTACTCACCGGGAAAATATTGGTCAAATTTTCACTAAATAGGATGTGTTCATCCCAGTGGTGAATGTGAGCTCTTCTTGATTCTAATACTGGTGATTTATGCAATAATTAACCAGAGCCATTCAATGTTAGCATCCCTTATCTCAAGGTTCCCTATGTTAATTGGCAAGAAATCAGATATTCAGTAAAAATGAGTAATTTCAGAGCCTTAACAGAAGGGCCTGTATTTGGATAGTATTAATTCTTTAGCAATTAGTAGTCTGTTGCATATTTGAGGTTGCAGCATATGCTGACGTTATTGCCATGAGTAGACCACAGTGAGACTGTGCCAAGAAATGAATCAGGATTTTCAGAACTCTTTTTAGCCCAGAAGCAGGTGATATTATGAAAGGATAGTGCTGAACCAAAATCCAGCCAGACAAGAAATAATTAAAAGGACTGAATGAGCAGATGAGAAAAATGAATTGTGGTTATTTTAGAATACTATTAGCATTTAATTTTTTTTCTATCTCTCTGGTAAGTATCTGTGGAAGTCATTTTTCTTCCTGATGTATCACTTTCTCACTTTAGACATGCATTTTAATTTATTTTGTTTAGGTTTTAAGATGATTTAGCAATTTGAATAAATTACTATTATTTTGATAAATTGACAGTGGTTGATTATAAAAGCAGTTTTGAATAATAATCTCATAATAGTGAAGAAGTTGTGAAAAAGAAACAAAAAGGGTCTGATACTGCCATTTTAAAAGTTTTAAAGCAATAATAATTGGTATAATAAATTATTCATCCAACAAATATATTCGCATTTCTACTATGTGCAGGGTAGTTACAAAACTAAAATAATAAAGAAAAATAAAGTATAAAATATGCTTGCCTTTATGAAATTTACTTTCTAATGAAGGGAGAGCAATACTGTTTAAGAAATAGGCAAATAACCAAGAACATTTCTGGATATAAAAAATACTTAGAAGGAAATCCACAAGGCAGATTGAAAGAACCTGCAAAAACAGAGGAACAGATCAAGAAAATTCTCTTTGAGGAGCTAAGACCTAAAAGTGAGAAAAATTCAGTTATGCAGAGATGCCAGTAAAAACCAGTGAAATAAATTTTTAGACAAACTAAGAAGTCAACTATGTCAAAAATTTAAAATATATATAGTTACAACAATATATGTAAATATTTATGTTATCACTTATGTTTAAGCATAAACAGAAAAGTAAAATGCAAATGAATGAAACATTTGGTAGATTTTACTGTTCAAAATGTGATATTTTACTTGTGGGAAAATATAAGCAAATGGAAATCCAAAAAGATGAGGAAAATATTTGCTCACCTGTAACTGAAAAAATATTCATTATTTTAATATATATACATTCTAAAACAATAAAAATATAATTTCTCAGTAGAAAAATGACTAATACACATGAGAAATTCACAAAAAAATAAAGAATCAACATGTTTTAAATATTGAAACTCTCTGTTAACCAATTACCTGAGACCTGAAATAATCACATATAATTTAAAAGAGACAGTAAAATAAAATACGGCCTTCCTTAGCATCCATAAAAAATCCTCTTAAACGTGTTGTAACACAGATGAGTCACTTTCTGCCTTTTGCAGGGCAATTTATAATCTTAAAAGATTTACAGCACAAATTATATTACTAGAAATTCATTGTAATTTATTCCAAAAAAACTTTAGATGTTATCATGAAGATTTAGGAAAAAGAAAGTTTCTTTCAGAAATTAAACTTGTAAAGAATCAAACAAAAAGAACTAGTTAAAAAATCTTGAGAGAAACACAGAATTAAATATTGTGGTACTCTTAAAAGTAATGATTTTTAATAACATATATTTTTAAGAAACTTAAAAATATATAAACTGGCAATTAAAATTTAAGCATAACCTCTCGTGTTATGAACAATAAGGAAAGATTTACAAATGTATACTATCACTTTGATTAAAGGCATTGGAGAAGACACAAGATACTGAAGAATTACTAGAACAATATCCCACAAAAGGAAAATCTAGAGCAATTTTTTCAGCAGAAGGAAAATGTTCCCAAGATAACTCACGAAAAAAATATAGATTTAAAAATAGTGTGTAAGGGAAAATGGGCATATACTGCCTGTATTAAAAAAATACTAACAACGATTGCAGGGAAAATATAGATACGTATGTACATGCATGTGTGTGTGTATGTATTTATGTATTTATATTTATAAGTATAAATATATGATGCATTATGTATCTATTATATAGGTTATATAATAGATACTTATGAATACATTTATACTTATGAAATATATTTTCATATTTATAAATATATACATCTATCTATATAAATATTTATCTAGAGGTATAAACATGTAGATATCTCTATCACTGGGTTGTCCCAGAATACAATAAAAGTATAAACACTAGACCTTGATAAATAAAGAATTTATTTTATAATTTCTAGGGTAACTACTAAAACAATAGCCATAAAGTGTATAACTATGAAATAATATGACAGAAAAAAGTAAAAAGTATCAAACAATTCAAGAAAAGATAGGCAAGAGACAGAATGGATGAACCATAGAGAAAGGAAACAGTAAGGTGATAGATTTAAAATCAAATATAGGTAGTATTGAGTTAGGTTATAAAAAATGAACTGAAAAAGTTCTGGTATCTGGAAATTGCCAGGTAGGTTGTGTAAACTCACCCTGCTACAGGAAACAATTATAATATCTAAAAATAAATAAATAAATAAAATTTAAAAAAAAAAAAACCTACAAAGACAAGTATTTAAAGAAATCCGAAAGTGACCAAAAGCAGTACAAATTTTAAAACTGTATCAGTTCCTAAAAAGAAAAAAAACAAAAAACAAAAAACGGTGGAATAAAACTGTAGCATTATTGGCTGGAAATACGAGAGGATTGAATTCAGTTCTGGTAGCGTGACTAAAGAGTTAGAACAGGAATTCTGGACAAGAGAAAAGCTATAGAATGAACGAGTTTCAAAATCTGTATATGAATGCATTCACATTTTTGGCTAATGACTGAACTATGCATACAAAAGGGAAAATGCAGTAGACCCAACAATATTTGTCAGTTAGAAACAAAACACTGAGTAGATATTTTGGTTGCTACTCATTGCAGAGCAGGCGAAGTTTAGTTTGAATCCAGCCAAGTTAACTACCTGCTTTACAAGTTTAAATAGTTTGCAGAGTGACACTGAAATCAAGGATCACTAGAATTTATTATTCAAATTGTCACATACAAGAAAAAAGTTAATAAACATAGGAAAAATGAAAATATGACACTAATCAAGGAAAAAGACAACTCAGTAAAAACCAACTCTGAGAGTACTTGCATGATGTGGTTATAATATGTTCAAATATTTGAGGAAAAGTTTTACTTTAAAAAATAAACAGATTGGAAATGTAGTAAAAAGTAAAAAAATATTTTTAAAGGGACCAAATACAAATTCTAGAAGTAAACGTACAATAAATAAAATGAAAACATCCAATGAATGAACTTAACAGCACATTGAAATTGGTAGAAGAAAATACAAGCGATTTAATGATTTACCAATAGGAATTTTACTATCTGATAAAAAAGGGGAAAAAATGGAGAAAAATAAGCAGAGCCTCTGTGACTTATGGAACAATTTTAAGTGGTTTATTCAGTATGTAATTAGATTCACCGGAGGAGTTTGGTAAAAAGAAAAAAAAAATTGAAAATATTTAATGTCTCCAAGTACCACAAATGTACTGAAACATACAAATTACAGACTCAAAAAGATCTGCAGACACCAAGTAACATATAGATACAAAGAGACCACATGCAGATACATACTAGACATACTGCTGAAATTCAGTGATAAAGAGAAAATCTTGAAAGAAACCAGAAGAGAAAAGATACTTTACCTAGAGAGCAACAAAATATATAATGATACCTGACTTGTTATTAAAAAAGAATGAAGGTCAGAAAGCAACAGAAAGCCATATTTTAGACACAGGCATAAGCAAAAAAAAAAAAAAAAAAAAATCAAAAACATTATATATGCTAAACCTATCCTTCATAAATAAAGCCAAAACCTTTAACAAAATTTTAGCTAAGGAGTCCACAAAATCATAACGCTACATGACCAAAGGGTTTATCCAAAGAATGCAAGGTAGTTAACATTAAAAAAACAAATCATTGTAATTCACAATATTAAAATATTAAAAAGCAAAATCATACAATTATCACAATAAGCACTTTAAAAGTATTTGAAGTAAACTTTCTTAACCTAATGAAGACACCTAGAAAAAAGTCAGATAATATTATAAAGAATGGTTAAAGACAGAATGTTTTTAAAGAAATAAACAAATAATAAAATAAAATTTAGAAGGAGAAAGTAAAGCAATATTTGCAGACCACTTAATGGCTTAACTGGAGAATCCCAGTTAATCTACAAAAAAAATCTACTAAAATCAGTAAATGAGTTTGGTAAGCTTATCAGATACCAGGTGAATAAATAAAAAACATCGTATTTCTACACATTAGCAATGAATAATTAGAATTTTGAAGATATATTCTTGCCTTTTACCCAGTATCAAAAAGTTTTAAATACTAAAGAATATATTTTAAAAATATACAAGAGATCTATTTCAATAGAAACTACGACACATTTCTTAAAAAATTATCAGAAATTTAAAAAATAAATACTATGTTTAAAATAAGCAACAATATTGAGAAAATTTAACTATGCCTAAATTTGTTTACAGATACTACTCAAATCAAAACCTGAGCAGACTTACTTTAGAAATTAAAACATTGATTCTAAACTTTATAGGAAATACAAAAGATCTAGAATAGCCCAAACACTTTTGAAAAATGGACCAGTCAGAGGTCTGACATATATCATTTCAAGATTCACAATATAGCCATAGCATTCAAGACAGTGATGCATTAACATGAAGATGGACATCTTGAAATCAATGGATAGAACATAATTCAGAAATAGGGAATTCAACGAGCAAGGTAATGATAGTCCTTTAAACAAGTAATACTGAAACAAATGAAAATTGATTTCTTAAATTAGAACCTCAATCCTTATACCATATACAAACGTTAACTTAAAATGTTGATGTGTCTCTGTCAGGCTGTGGTATCAGGATGATGTTGGCCTCATAAAATGAGTTAGGGAGGTTTACCTCTTTTTCTACTGATTGGAATAATTTTAGAAGGAATGGTACCAGCTCCTCCTTGTACCTCTGGTAGAACTCAGCTGTGAATCCATCTGGTCCTGGACTTTTTTTGATTGGTAGGCTATTAATTATGCCTAAATTTCAGAGCCTGTTATTGGTCTATTCAGGGATTCAACTTCCTGGTTTAGTCTTGAGAGAGTGGATGTGTCCAGGAATTTATCCATTTCTTCTAGGTTTTCTAATTTATTTGCGTAGATGTGTTTATAGTATTCTCTGATGGTAGTTTGTATTTCTGTGGAGACGGTGGTGATATCCCCTTTATCATTTTTTATTGTGTCTATTTGATTCTTCTCTCTTTTCTTCTTTATTAGTCTTACTAGCAGTCTATCAATTCTGTTGATCATTTCAAAACACCAGCTCCTGGATTCAATGAGTTTTTGAAAGGATTTTGTGTCTCTTTCTCCTTCAGTTCTGCTCTGATCTTAGTTATTTCTTGCCTTCTGCTAGCTTTTGAATATGTTTGCTCTTGCTTCTCTAGTTCTTTTAATTGTGATGCTAGGGTGTCAATTTTAGATCTTTCCTACTTTCTCTTGTGGGCATTTACACACTGCTTTAAATGTGTCCCAGAGATTCTGGTACGTTGTATCTTTGTTCTCATTGGTTTCAAAGAACATCTTTATATCTGCCCTCATTTCGTTAAGTACCCACTAGTCATTCAGGAGCAGGTTGTTCAGTTTCCATGTAGTTGAGTGGTTTTGATTGAGTTTCTTAATCCTGAGTTCTAGTTTGATAGCACTGTGGTTTGAAAGACAGTTTGTTATAATTTCTGTTCTTTTACATTTGCTGAGGAGTGCTTTACTTCCAACTATGTGGTCAATTTTGGAATAAGTGTGATGTGGTGCTGAGAAGAATGTATATTCTGTTGATTTGGGGTGGAGAGTTCTGTAGATGTCTATTAGGTCTGCTTAGTGCAGAACTGGGTTCAATTCCTGGATATCCTTGTTAACTTTCTGCCTTGTTGATCTGTCTAATGTTGACAGTGGGGTGTTAAAGTCTCCCATTATTATTGTATGGGAGTCTAAGTCTCTTTGTAAGTCTCTAAGGACTTGCTTTATGAGTCTGAGTGCTCCTGCATTGGGTGCATATATATTTAGGATAGTTAGCTCTTCCTGATGAATTGATCCATTTACCATTATGTAATGGCCTTCTTTGTCTCTTTTGATATTTGATGGTTTAAAGTCCGTTTTATCAGAGACTAGGATTGCAACCCCTGCATTTTTTATTTTCCATTTGCTTGGTAGATCTTCCTCCATCCCTTTATTTTGAGCCTATGTGTGTCTCTGCATGTGAGATGGGTCTCCTGAATACAGCAAACTGATGGGTCTTGACTCTTTATCCAATTTTCCAGTCTGTGTCTTTTAATTGGAAAATTTAGCCCATTTACATATAAGGTTAATATTGTTATGTGTGAACTTGATCCTGTCATTATGATGTTAGCTGGTTATTGTGCTCGTTAGTTGGTGCAGTTTCTTCCTAGCATCGATGGTCTTTACATTTTGGCATGTTTTTGCAGTGGGTGGTACCAGTTGTTCCTGTCCATATTTAGTGCTTTCTTCAGGAGCTCTTGTAGGGCAGGTCTGGGGGTGACAAAATCTCTCAGCATTTGATGTCTCTAAAGGATTTTATTTCTCCTTCACTTATGAAACTTAGTTTGGCTGGATATGAAATTCTGGGTTGAAAATTCTTTTCTTTCAGAATGTTGAATATTGTCCCCCACTATCTACTGGCTTGTAGGGCTTCTGCCAAGAGATCCGCTGTTAGTCTGATGGGCTTCACTTTGTGGGTAACCCAGTCTTTCTCTCTGGCTGCCCTTAACATTTTTTCCTTCATTTCGACTTTGGTGAATCTGACAATTGTGTCAAAGAAAGAGAATTTTAGACCAATATCCCCAATGAACATCGATGCAAAAATCCTCAATAAAATACTGGCAAACTGAATCCAGCAGCACATCAAAAAACTTATCCACCATGATCAAGTGGGTTTCATCCCTGGGATTCAAGACTGGTTCAACATATACAAATCAATATTCACCATGATCAAGTAGGTTTCATCCCTGGGATTCAAGACTGGTTCAACATATGCAAATCAATAAACGTAATCCAGCATATAAACAGAACCAAAGACAAAAATCAAATGATTATCTCAGTTGATGCAGAAAAGGCCTTTGACAAAATTCAACAGCCCTTCATGCTAAAAACTCTCAATAAATTCAGTATCGATGGAACGTATCTCAAAATAATAAGAGCTATTTATGACAAACCCACAGCCAATATCATCTTGACTGGGCAAAAATTGGAAGCATTCCCCTTGAAAA
Source organism: Macaca thibetana thibetana (assembly GCF_024542745.1). Taxonomy (NCBI): domain Eukaryota; kingdom Metazoa; phylum Chordata; class Mammalia; order Primates; family Cercopithecidae; genus Macaca; species Macaca thibetana. The sequence continues at coordinate 61,527,982 of NC_065584.1, forward strand.
CTGGCACAAGACAGGGATGCCCTCTCTCACCACTCCTATTCAATATAGTGTTGGAAGTTCTGGCCAGGGCAATCAGGCAAGACAAGGAAATAAAGGTATTCAATTAGGAAAACAGGAAGTCAAATTCTCCCTGTTTGCAGATGACATGATTGTATGTTTAGAAAACCCCATCATCTCAGCCCAAAATCTCCTTCAGCTGATGAGCAACTTCAGCAATGTCTCAGGATACAAAATAAATGTGCAAAAATCACAAGCATTCTTATACACCAATAACAGACAAACAGCGAGTCAAATCATGAGTGAACTCCCATTCACAATTGCTTCGAAGAGAATAAAATACCTAGGAATCCAACTTACAAGGGATGTGAAGGACCTCTTCAAGAGAACTACAAAGCACTACTCAATGAAATAAAAGATGACACAAACTAATGGAAGAACATACCATGCTCATGGATAGGAAGAATCAATATCGTGAACATGGCCATACTGCCCAAGGTAATTTGTAGATTCAATGCCATCCCCATTTAGCTACCAATGAGTTTCATCACAGAATTGAAAAAAACTACTTTAAAGTTCATATGGAACCAAAAAAGAGCCCGTATTGCCAAGAAAATCCTAAGTCAAAAGAACAAAGCTGCAGGCATCACGCTATCTGACTTCAAACTATACTACAAGGCTACGTGTAGCCTTTGGTTACATGTCACCAAAACAGTATGGTACTGATACCAAAATAGAGATATAGACCAATGAAACAGAACAGAGCCCTCAGAAATAATACCACACATCTACAGCCATCTGATCTTTGACAAACCTGACAAAAACAAGAAATGGGGAAAGGATTCCCTATTTAATAAATGGTGCTGGGAAAACTGACTAGCCATAAGTAGAAAGCTGAAACTGGATCCTTTCCTTACACCTTATACAAAAATTAGTTTAAGATGGATTAGAGGCTTAAATGTTAGACCTAAACATTTTTGCAATCTACTCATCTGACAAAGGGCTAATATCCAGAACCTACAAAGAACTCAAACAAATTTACAAGAAAAAAACGACCCCATCAAAAAGTGGGCAAAGGATATGAACAGACACTTCTCAAAAGAAGACATTTATGCAGCCAACAGACACATGAAAAAATGCTCATGATCACTAGCCATCAGAGAAATGCAAATCAAAACCACAATGAGATACCATCTCATACCAGTTAGAATGGTGATCATTAAAAAGTCAGGAAACAACAGGTGCTGGAGAGGATGTGGAGAAATAGAAACACTTTTACACTGTTGGGAGGACTGTAAACTATTTCAACCATTGTGGAAGACAGTGTGGTGATTCCTCAAGGATCTGGAACTAGAAATACCATTTGACCCAGCAATCCCATTACTGGGTATATACCCAAAGGATTATAAATCATGCTGCTGTAAAGACACACGCACATGTATGTTTATTGCGGCACTATTCACAATAGCAAAGACTTGGAACCAACCAAAATGTCCATCCATGACAGACTGGATTAAGAAAATGTGGCACATATACACCATGGAATACTATGCAGCCATAAAAAAGGATGAGTTCATGTCATTTGTAGGGACATGGATGGAGCTGGAAACCATCATTCTCAGCAAACTATCACAAGAACAGAAAACCAAACACCGCATGTTCCCACTCACAGGTGGGAATTGAACAATGAGAACACTTGGACTCAGGAAGGGGAGCAACACACACCTGGGCCTGTTGTGGGGTAGGGGAAGGGAGGAGGGATAGCATTAGGAGATATACCTAATGTAATTGACGAGTTAATGGGTCCAGCACACCAACATGGCACATGTATACATATGTAACAAACCTGAATGTTGTGCACATGTACCCTAGAACATAAACTATAATAAAAAAAAAAAAATGCTGATGAATCCAAATGATAAATTATTTAACTTTTAGGAGAAAATATAGGATACAATGTTTGTAACCTTGGGTTATGCAAAGATTTCTTACATAAGAACCCAAAAGAACAAATTTAAAAATTGATAAATCATACTTCACAAATATTGAATCTTTCTGCTCTTCAAAAGTTAGTATTAGGAAAATGAAAAGGCAAGTTACAGAATGGGAGAAAATATTGTGATTCATATATTTGATAAAGGACTTACATCTAGAATATAAAAAGCACTTTTAGAAGTCAATTTTAAGACGACAGTCAACAGTTTTAAATCAGTAAAGGTAAAGATTTTGGATATAAATATAGAAAGCCAATAGTACATAAAATACATTCATTAGCTTTCAAGGAAATATTTAAGATACCAATGCACACACATTAGAATGTCTAAATTTAAATAGGTTGGCAATATAAAGCAATTTTTATTATATAAGGCAGCTGGAAATTATCCTCTTTTATAACGCAAAATGCTATAATTATTTTGAAAAAGTATTTGGCATTTTCTAAGACAACTCAATTTACACTTATTATTATGCACCTCAGTGATTCTACAAATGAAAGCATAGGTACACAAGAAAACCTTTTACGTAAATATGCATAGCAACTTATTTTTCATAGCTTAAAATTAGAAACAGTGCAAAGTTTATTAGCAGCAATCATCTAGCAATCATCTCTCCAGAGAAATATCAGTTTTTTAACAACTACCCATGGAAGAAAACACCTTTACAGGAGAAAACTACAACAACAACAAAAAACTGGTGATAGATCACAGTACCCGGTTTTAGCATAATAGTTAGAAAAGATACATTGAAAAGGGTAGGAAAGACAATCTCACATTGCCTACACCACTGCTCCCCCAACCCCAAGAAGTGTACTGCAGAAAATCTGTCCACTTGAGAAAGCGAGAGGAAAGTGTACACAAACCTAAGCATTAGAAACTAGTACCAGCCTTGTCAGAGTAAAACGCAATACCAGAGAGAACCCAGCGGCTCCTGATTCCAGGACAATGCCCCCAGACAAACTCCTAGACCCACCATGGGTCAGATGGGAATCTGAGGTCCCAGTAAGATGGACCCAAATCCAAGCCCACTTCACCACCAAATGACTGAAGTTAACTTGGACTCCAAATAAAAGTAAAATTATTTGTAATACATTTGTAGTTCATTACTTTTGTTTGGAGTTGAAGTCTACTCTAGTCATTTGGTGGTGAAGTGGGTTGTAGCAACTCTTTTCCATGGCTGAGCCTCAGTGCTATGCTAGTCTGGGAGGCTGTGGGCTTCAGGTGTGACTCATCATGACATCTGCTGCAGTGGCCATGGGACTGCCTGTGTCACCCCTCCCCCTCCCCCAACTTCAGGTGGCACATTATGGAAACAGACTCCTTCCATTTGGAGGAAGGAAAGAAAAGTGGGTAAAGGAACTTTGCCTGAGGACACAGGAAATTGTACCTGGTGTTCCTCAAGTGTAGCAGGGCTGGGGACATTGGAGTTGGCCAGAGGTTCACAGCAAAGATGGGCTTAGTCCACCCTCTAGGGCTCACTCGTTGGGTCCACGCTGCCTTTATGAGCTGTAACACTCACCATGAAGGTCTGCAGCTTCACTCCTGAAGCGAACCAGCGAGACCACGAACCCACCGGAAGGAATGAACAACTCCAGATGCGCCACCTTTAACAGCTGTAACACTCACCGCGAAGGTCCGTGGCTTCAGTCTTAAAGTCAGCAAGACCAAGAACCCACGAATTCCGGACACAATCTTACAAGAAATGCTCAGATGGATTTTTCAATATAAAATAAAAGAATTCCAATGTGCATTAAGAAAACATCTGAAGGTATGAAACTCGCTGGTAAAAGTGAGTATACACACAAATTCAGAATACTCTAAATTGTGGTATGTAAACCACTTATATCTTAGTATGAAAACTAAAATGCAAAACTATTAAATAAATAGTTAAATACTATTAAATAAATAGCTTAATTATTGATTATTATAATTATTAAAAAGTTAATAATTTAATAATTATTAAATTATTAAAATTTAAAAATAATAATAGCTACTACAGTTTCCTAAGAGATCACCCATATAAAAAGATGTAAATTAAGATATCAAAAAGTCAAAACTAGAGGAGAATTATTAAAGTATAAAGGTTTTTAGTTTGAATGTTTCTCTATTTTTTCTTTTTGCAACCAAATTTAAAGTGTCATCAGTTTAAAATAAACTGTTATAACTATAAGATATTCTTTGTAAGCCTCATTATAACCACAAACCAAAAACCTATAACGGATACACTAAAAATAAGATAAAGAATTAAAACATACTACAAAAGAAAATCACTTAACATGAAGGAAGAAAGGAAGAGAGGAGTTATAAAACAACCAGAAAACAAGCAATAAAATGGCATAGTAAGTCCTTATATATTAATAGTAACAATGAATGTAAATGGATTCAATTATCCAATTGAAAGACATAGAGTGGCTTAATGGATAAACAAGAGAAAAAGACCAAACTATATGCTGCCTCTAAGCAACTCACTTCACCTATGAAGACATGCATACACTGAAAGTGAAGGGATGAAAAAAGATATTCTATGCAAGTGGAAATCAAAAGGAAACAGGAATAGCTATACTTAGATAAAATAGACCTTTAGTCAAAAACAATAAAAACCACAAAAAGGCCATTATATAATAATGTAGGTGTCAGTACAGCAAGAGAATATAACAATTGTAAATATGAATGCACCCAACAATGTGGCACCTAAATATATAAAGAAAACAGTAACAGACATAAAAGGAGAGATCAGCTGCAATCCAATAATAGCAGAGGACTTCAATACCTCATTCTCAGCAACGGACATATTATTCAGATGTAAAATTAACATAGAAACATCAGAGTTGAACTCTCCTCTAGACCAAATGGACCTAATGGACATTTACAGAACTTTCTGACAAACAACTTCAGGATACACATTCTTCTCAACTGTATGTGGAACATTCTTCAGAATAGACTACATGTTAGTCCAGAAAACAATTCTTAATACATTTTTAGAAACTGAAACTGAAAACATATCAAGTCTCTTTTCTGACAACAATAGAATAAAACTAGAAACCAATAACAGGAGAAACTTTGGAAAACGTACAAATACATAGAAATTAAACAACATGCTTAAGAAGAGCCAGTTGGTCAATTAACAGGTTAAAAAGAAAATTTAATAATTATTGAGCCAAATGAAAATTGAAACACAACATACCAAAACTGATGGAATATAGCAAAAGCAGCTCCAAGATAGAAACTTATCACAATAAATGCCTGCATCAAAAAACTAGTAGATCTCAAATAGATGACCTAACGTTGCAACTCAAGAAACTAGAAAAAACAATCTAAACCAAAAATAATAAGAAGAAAAGAAATAAAGACCAGAGCAGAAATAAACAAAACAGAAATTAAAGATAATACAAAAGATCAACAAAACCAAGAGTGGGTATTTTGAAATGATAAACAAAATTGGCAAACATTTAGCTAGACTAAGTTAAAAAAAAAAAGGAACCTCAATTTAAAAAATGTAAAAGGAGACATTACAAATGATACCACAAAAATGCAGAAAAAAATTGATACTACTATAAACAATTATACTCTAACAAACTGGAAAACCTAGAGGAAATAAAGTCCTGGACACATACAGCTTGCTAAGATTGAATATTAAGGCCATGGAAAACCTGAGCAGACCAATAACGAGTAACAAGACCAGAGCTGTAATAAAAAGTCTCCCATCAAAACTCAGGACCTGATGACTTCACTGCTGAATTCTGTCAAACATTTGAAGAATTAATACCAATACTACTCAAAGTTTATTACAAAATTGAAGAGGAGGGAATACTTCCAAACTCATTCTATAAAGCAAGAATTATCCTAATACCAAAATCTGACAAGGACCCATTAAAGAAAAAGAAAAAACACACACACAACTATAAGCCAATATCCCTAATGAATTTCAATGCAAAAATCCCAAACAAAATCTTATCACACTTAATTCAACAACACATTAAATACATCATTTATCATGACCAAGTGGAATTTATCTCAGGGAAACAAGGATGGTCAATATATGTAAATTGATAAATGTAATATATTACATTAGTAGAATCAATGACAAAAACTGTATGACTATTTCAACAGATGCCTAAAAATAATAAGATTCAATATACCTTTATAATAAAAAGACTCAATAAATTGGGTATAGAAAGAACATGTCAACACAATAAAGGCCATACATGACAAACCTGCTGCTAACGTGATACTGAACAGGGAAAAGTTGAACAATATTTTTTAAGATCTGGTACAACATCAGGATGTCCACTTGTATTACGTTTTTTTTGTTAACATAGTACTAGAAGTTCTATCCAAATAAGCTAGGCAAGAGAAAGAAATAAAGAGCATCCAAATTGGAAAGGAAGAAGTCAAATTGTCCCTATTTGCAAATGACATTATTATATATATAGAAAATCCCCAAATTACACCAAAATTGTTAGAATTAAAAAAATGAATTTAGTAAGCATAAAAAATTAACATACAAAAATAATAAACAAAACCAAATTAAAATTAGGATATTTGAGTGGACTCTGGTTTTATCAAAGGGGAAATGTGAACCCAGAGGCAGACATGTACAGACAATGTGAATACGTACAGGAAAAAGATGGCATGTGATTGGCATGATGTATTCACAAGCCAGAGAGCCCACCAAGGATGGCTAGCAAACATCAGAAACTAGAAGCAGCAAAGAAGGATTCTACTCTTCATTCATCAGAGACAGCATGGCCTTGCCAACACCTTAATTTCGGACTTTCAGCCTCAAGAACTGTGAGACAATAAATTACTATTTTTTTAAATGGCACAGTTTTTGGTATACTAGCTATCAACTATAGGTCATCATTAGTTCCTAAAGACCTTTCTCAACTCTAATTAATAGACTCCATCTTCAAAGCCAGCAAAGCCACAATGAGTTCTCTGCATGCTTTAAATATCTCTGACTTCCCCTTCTGTCACATCTCTCTTCTACTTCTGATTAGAGAAAGTTATTTGTTTTTAAAGGTTTATGTGATTAGATTGGGCACATCTAGATAACCCCGATAACCCAGGATAATCTCCTTATTTTAAAGTCTGTAACCTTAATAACACCTGGAAATTTCCTTTTGCCATAGAATATATTCACAGCTTCTGTTATGGTGTGAAAGATTTTTCTTTTTTTATGAAAGAGGGGCATTCTGTCTACCACACTGATATACATGGTATCATATAAATTTTTTTAAATGACTATGCTGAGCAAAATAATCCAGACATATAAAGAGCTCATACTATATCATTTGATTTCTATGATACTCTAGAAAAGAAAATCTGAAATGTGGTGTTGGAAAGCAGATCAGTGATTATATGAGTCTACAAGTCTACTCACTGAAAAGGGTAAAAAGGAATCCTTTGGGGGAAATGGAAATATGTATATCTTTATTGTTGTGTTTACATGGGTGTGTTTATTTCTCTAAACTCATCAAACCATATATTTCGGTTGTGTTCACTTTAATTTAGGTAAAATATGCCACAATATATTTAATTTTAAAGTGTGATTCACATTACCAAGGCGAAGAAAAATCATGGTAAATAGATGTAGAAAAATATTGAATATTATTCAGCACTGATTTGTGAAAGAAATAACAATGATCTCTATATTGATCTACATAGAAAGAAAAATACATTGTGGTATACAGAACAGAAGAGTGAAACAGCAACAACAGTACAGCTACAAGTAAATACATGGATGTTTCTCACAGAATAATGATGTGATAAAGATGCAAGACAGAAAAGACTAAATACAATATGATTTAATTTCTCTGAAGTTTAAAACAGGCAAAACTAAATCAGCTTAGAAATTTGCACAAGTTTTCATTATGATGACCGTTTACAAATGACCAAAAGAAATTTTACGGTACTAGAAGACAATTCATCCTCCTTTCCAGAAACTGCATGAAAAAGGAGCAGGAGCTTAGAACAAGATAGCCATCTGAATGCTACCAGTAAGAATTTTTCCCACTGAGAGGGACCAGGATATCGACTAGGCTGGCATGCTCCAAACAGATATTCAGGCAGAGTGTACTGAGAGTAGATACAGAAATGATGTAGACACTGGGGCTGAAGAGGAAAGAAGCTGGGAACCCCAAATGGGGTTGCTGAGTGCCAGGACTCATTCCTAGCCCTCAATGTCTCCTAAAGAAGGGGTGAGTAAAATATATGGGGAGTAGCTCACTCTCACCGTATACCTCTGAGATCCCAACTGCAGGCAGCCCCATGACTTTCATGGATACTTCAGTTGGCAGGGGGAACTACCCAGATAGGAGGCCAAGATAGAAACTGAATTGACATGGAGCCCAAGTGCTTTAGCAGAGGGGACAGCTGCAAGGGAACATGGCCTTAGGTGCCAATCCCACAACGTTCTCAATATTTCTCTAGATGGCTTTTGCTTTGTTATCTGCTACACCTGGAGAGAGCAGGTCTGTCTTGCCCATGCATGGAGGCAACTCTGATCTGCGTGCCCCTCTATCCAGGGGCCCACCGAGAGTCTCTGCTTAGCTACATCAGCTCATAACACAGCCTTAGCTGCCTCACTGGAGTACTTTTGCTAGTGGACACCACCATAGCACTTTTGTAGGCAGGCCCTGCCACCCCACCAGAGCACTTTTGCTGGTGTCCCCCCAACAGAGCATGTTTGACAGTGGTACACCCACACTACCCTGCCAGAGTACTTCCAACTGGGGTCTTCCTAGCCATGACACTGTACACTTCCACCCACAGCCACCAAAGGAGCACTGTTGCCCATGATCTGGGATCACCTAAACCTCCCCATAGCATATCCAGTGCTTGCCCTCAAGTGGCTAGAGGATAAAGCCACAGGCCTAATCCCAGCCTCCCAGAGCTAAAGCATGAAGCCCAGGAGTGCCAAGCCAAGCCTTGGTACTCTCAATGCATCTAGAAATGAAGCCATTTGACTACACTCAACATGAATCACAGTCAAACCCTCAAGGGCAGTAAAGAACATAAAAACAAAAAGCACTGTCCAAAGGACAGGAACTTCATAGGATAAAGGAACATTAGCCCTCACAGATGAGAAAGAACCAGTGCAAGAACTCTAGTACCTTTAAAAGCTGGAGTATTGCCTTATCTCTAAATGATCATACCAGCTATCTAGCAATAGTTTATAATAACATTGAAAGGGCTGAAATGTCAGAAATAAAATTCGGAATCTGGATGGCAAGGAAGCTCAATAAGATAGATGAGAAAGATGAAACCCAACTCAAGGAAAACAGTAAAATGATTCAAGAGTTGAAAGATAACATAGCCCTATTAAAAGAGAATCAAACTGAAGTTCTGCAAATAAAAAAATGTACTACAGGAATTTCATCATACAATTGGAAGGATTAACAACAGAATAGAATAAGCTTAGGAAAGAATCTCAGAAATTGAAGACCACTTCTTTGAAGCAACATCGGCAAACACAAGTAAAGAAAAAGACTTTTTAAAAATGAGTAAAACATCTAAAAAATATGAGATATGTAAAGAGGCTGAACCTGCAACTCATTGGCATTCCTGAAAGACAGGGAGAGTGAGCAACTTGAAAAACATAGTTGAGGATAGAGTCCACAAAAATATTTCTGATCTCACTAGAGAAGTTAACATGCAAATTCAAAAAATTCAGAGAATACCTGTTACTTAAGGTAGTGCTAAACATGGAAATGAAAGAACAATACTTGTCACCACAAAAACACACTTAAGTACATAGCTCATTGACAGTGCAAAGCTAATAACACAAAGACAGGATCAAATCCTTACATATCAATACTGACCCTGAATATAATGGGCTAAATGCTCCACTTAAAAGTCAGTGTGGCAAGTTGGATAAAGAAGCAAGACCCAACTGTCTTGCTTTAGTACCTTACATATGTAATAAGTAATGACACCCATAGGCTCAAAGTAAAGGGACAGAGAAAGATCTACCAAGCAAATGGAAAACAAAATAACAATGGTTGCTATTCTTACATGAGATAAAAAAGACTTTAAACCAACAACAATGAAACAGGAAGACAAGGTCATTACATAATGATAAAGGGTTCAATGCAACAAGAAGAATTAACTGTCCTAAACATATACACACCCAGCATTGGAGCATTTAGACTCAAAATACATATCTATGAAGAGATTCAGATAACCACACAATAATAGTGGAAGACTTCAACACTCACTGACACCATTAGATGGAATATTGAGGCAAAAATCTAACAATGACATTCTAGACTTAAATTCGACACTTGACCCATCAACACTACTAGACATCTACAGAACACTCCACTCAACAATAACAGAATACACATTCTTGTTATCTACACACAGCACATGCTCTTTAATTGACTATATGTTTAGTCATAAAGAAAGTCTCAACAAATTCAAAACAATTGAAATCATACCAACCATACCCTCAAGCAACAGTGCAAAAAAAAAAAAAAAAAAAAAACAGAAAGCAATATCAAAAATATCTGTCAAAACCATACACATGGAAGTTAAACAACTTGCTCCTGAATGATTGAGTGAACAATGAAACTAAGGCAGAAATCAAGAAATACTTTGAAGCGAGTTAAAACATTTATAAACTATGCATCAACAAAGGTCTAATATCCAGCATCTATAAGGAACTTAAATCAACATGCAGAAAAAAAACCCTATTAAAAAGTGGGCAAAAGACAGGAATTGACACTTCTCAAAAGAAGACATATAGCAACAAAGTATATTAAAACATACTCAACATCACTAATCATTAGAGAAATGCAAATCAAAATTACTACGAGATATCATCATCTCACACAAATCAGACTGGCTATTATTAAAAAGCCAAAAACAACAGATGTTGGAAAGGTTGTGTAGAAAAGGAAATACTTATACATTGCTGGTGGGAATGCAAATTAGTTCTGTCATTGTGGAAAGCAGTTTGGAGGCTTCTCAGAGAACCTAAAACAGAATTACCATTTGTCCCAGGAATCTCATTACTGGGTGTATGTCCAAAGGAATATAAATTATTCTACTATAAAGACATTTGCATGTGTATGTTCAATGCAGAATTATTCACAATAGCAAAGACATGGAATCAACCTAGCTACTAATCAATGGTGGACTGGATCAAGAAAATGTGGTACACATATACCGTGGAACACTACGCAGCCATAAAAAGAAATGAAATCATGTCCTTTGAAGTAACATAGATGCAACTAAAGTCCGTTATCCTAAGCAAACGAACATAAGAAGAGAAAACCAGATACCACATATTCTCATTTATAAACGGGAGCCAAACATTGAAAACACATGCACACGAAGATGGGAACAATAGACTCTGGAAACTACTTGTGAGGGAAGAGTGGGAGGGGAGCATGGGTTGAAAAATTACATGTAGGGCACTGTGCTCGCTACCTGGGTGATGGTATCATTTGTACACCAAACCTCAGCAACACACAATTCACTCACGTCACAAACCTTCACATTTACCCACTGAACCTAAAATAAAAGTCAAGAGTAAAAAAAGAAAAAGGAGCATGATGGTTCCTGGAAGAAAATGTAGGGGAATTTCTGCTAACTTGGGTTAGGCAAAAATTTTTCAGAAAAGTCACAAAAAGAAAAAAACCATAAAGAAAAAATAATAGATAAATTAAATCTCATTAAAAAAAACTTACACTTATCAAAATAACAATTAAAAAACAATCTGGCAAGCCACAGAGTGGGAAGAAATAGAAACAACAGATAATTTGACAAAAGACTTGGATGCAGAATAAATGGCAACCCAATGAAAAAAATGGGTAAAGAATTTAAGCTGGTCTTCCACATACATGTTGGCATTTGTTAAAACTGATTCAACCCTTAAAATCTGAACATATTATTGTATATAAACATAACCTCAATAAAAGTGGAGAAGGATAAATTCACTGGAACATAGCGGCACATTTTGCGAATTGTTTTAGTAATTGTTGAAGGGACCACTACCAAAACAGTCTGCAGTGTTTTCACTTTCTCTGTCTTGGAGTCTCTTAGTGAAAAATGTGCCTAATTTTTTAGATGAAAAGTAAATTTGTAAATTGCAATAATTTAATAAATGAAGTGGAATTAACAAATTAAAATTGGTTTTGTTTTAAAGTTACTAGTCAAAAACTTTTGCTAAGCTAAAGAAAAACACTCAAATTTAGAAAAAAGAATTTAGACTTCAAACTTGTTTCAACCTTCCGCTTAAACTAGAAAAAAGTACTAAAATTTGTAAAAGCAGAAATTTGCTCTATTTTTAGCTTTCAGAAGAATTATACAATCAAGGTCAAAGTTTTATATCTTATACTATAAAGATGTCTTCTATTAAGCCTATTGCTCTTTTTTCTTTCCGTTGTAATCATTGAAATTCAAAGTAACTAACTGTTCTCACTGAGGTTGTCTGGGTCAGGATATTACTGGTAGTTTCAATCAGCCATTCCTAGGTATAAACCTTTAAATAAATTTCTAAGTGGATATAACCACATTAACCCAAAGCTTAATTCCTATCCCAGTAGAATAATATTTTAATACTTAAAATAGGGAGGCAAAGGTAGGCAGATCCCTTGAGTCCAGGAGTTCGAAACCAGCCTGGGCAATGTAGTGAGACCCCATCTCTGTTCTACAGATACACACAAAAATTAGCTGGTCATGGTGGAATGTGCCTGTAGTGCCAGCAACTCTGGAGGTTGAGGTGGGTGAATCACCTGAGCCCAGGAGGCGGAGGTTGCAGTGAGCTGTGATCATGCCACTGCACTCCAACCTAGGCAATAGAGCAAAACCTTGTCTTGAAAAGGAAAAAAAAAAAAAAAATGCTTAAAATATTTTTTTCACTCAAACTGTGTAATGTGGCAATACAAATCAAATGAGTCCAATTTTGTGTTAAATATTTTTCTTTTAAGAATTTGAAGGTAATGAGTTAACATAAGACAGTTTTAGCCCAAACTGTTAAAAGATATTTTTATTATTTTTTAAATTGCTTTTCTGCATTAGTTTTTTTATATCAACCCAAATTTTCCTTTCACTTTACTAGACTATCTTTCCAGAGTTTCCAGTTGGGATATTTACTCACATAATTTAATTTTCTTTATATATCTGAAACACAGAGTACATGTATTTCACATGAGGAAATGTGAAAGCACATGAGGAATACATTTTTGAATAATCAAAAAAAAATTTCCATTCTGAATGATCTAATTTGGTTACCTAGAGAGACTCAGTTTACCAACTTGTCAATATTTCAACTTCATTTTTCAATGTAAGGATTTGAGTATTCAATATATATAGCTAAATCTTGAGTGTTTATCTTATATCAGAAACCACTCTACAGGCTTTACATATAATGCTGATTTCCTCTGTATTAAATCCATTCAAGATGAGTATTACTTTTACCATTTAACCCTTAGACTGAGGCTCAGGGATATTAAGCAACTTGCCCAAATTTGCACCATAAGAAAGTGAAAGACATGGAATTCGAGTTCAGGTCTTTTGACTTAACCATTATATCACATTTAACCATTATATCACACTGCCATCTACAATTTCGGAAAATTTTCAAATGCCTTGAATTTACCTTATTTATTATTGCTCCCAACTCACTTGTTCAATGGTTAATTCATAAAGAAAGCAAAAAGCATTTGTTTTCCCAGAAATTGTTAATACCATTATTAGAACATTTATATTTATTCCTGATCTACTTTCTAAAAGTGAAATTGACAGATATTGTAACTTAAGTTAGGGTAATATTTTTCAGGTAGTCTTAATTCTTCTTTAATAAACAATTATAAAGGTTTTGTAACTAATATTTTATAATTCAATATTTTCTAAACACCTATGAAATTCATGCTCTAGTTACCAAAATTGATTTCTATACTATTTTTCTATGCAATTTTATATACTGTTAGTCATATATTTGTTTACACATTATATGTCAAAGAGAACTGCTCTAAGTTCTTGCTTTTTCACCTATTATATCCATCTTTCATCATGAGCAAACTGAAAGCTGAGTTGATGGTTCATAAAATCCCCTGAAGTGAATTCATTTCAGGTTGCTCTCCCATTTTATTTTTGCACATGACATGTTTTACAGAGGCCATCAAAGTCATATTTTCATTTGGTGTGAATTAAAAACAGATAAAATCTGGAATTTGGCAGGATAAAACGGTAAATATCTTGTTGACATGCTATTTAATGAAACTATTTATAACTTCACATTTTACTTAAAGCAATCATATGCCACATTTTGAAATTTGCTTGTTTGTGGATGATGGAAATTCTAAATAATATTCAATTAACCTTTGTGTAAGAAGCAGTGTAACATATGGAAAAAATATATAGACTGTAAATGGAAAGTACCTATTCTCTTCAAGTGCCAGTCTCCTTAGCTGTAAAAACATAATATTTTGCTTCGCAAGGTTGTTGTGAGGACTAAATAAGATAACACAAGTAAAGTATATAGCAAACCCTGTATATTTTTAATTAAGATTGCATGTATTTTATATACATTATCTTCACAACAGCCTGAGAAAAAAGCACAATTTTATATTTCACAAAGAATAATAAGAAACAGAAAGTTTACCTGAGCTCACAGCAACATGATAATAACATCATAGAATTAATATTTAGTCTTTTGTAGAACACTTCAAAAAGAAATACTGTACCATTAGCAGTCACTTACCAGTCCACCCCGTACTAGTCTGTTCTTGAATTGCTATAAAGAAATACTTGAGGCTGACTGGTTATAAAGAGGTTTAACTGGCTCATGGTTCTGCAGTCTGTACAATCATGGCAGAAGGTGAAGGGGAGCAAGCATGTTACATGGTGAGAGCAGGAGCAAGAGAGGGGTAGGAAGGTGTCACACTTTACTGATTTAATTTAATTAATTTATTTTTTAATGTTCTTTTAGGTTCAGGAGTACATGTGCAGATTTGTTACATAGGTAAATCGTGTGTCACGGGAGGTGGGGTTGGTGTACAGATTGTTTCATCATCCAGGTAATAAGCATAGTACCTGACAAGTAGTTTTTTGATCCTCATCCTCCCCCCACCCTCCACCCTCAAGTAGGCCCCAGTGTCTGTTTTCTCCTGTTCCCTTATTTGTGTCCATATGTACTCAATGTTTAGCTCTGACTTAAAAGTGAGAACATGTGATGCTTGGTTTTCTGTTCCTGTGTTAGTTTGCTTAGGATAATGGTCTCCAGTTCCATCTATGTTGCTGCAAAGGACATGATTTCATTCTTTATTAAGGCTGTGTATTATTCCATAGTGTATATGTACTACATTTTCTTTATCCAGTCTACCATTGATGGGAAACTCTTTTAGACAAACAGATTTCCCATGAACTACTAGAATAAGAACTCTTTCATCACCAAGGGAATGACATTAAGCCATTCATGATAATCCAATACCTCTCATTAGAGCCTACCTCCAACATTAGGTATCCTATTTCAACATGAGATTTGGAGGGGACACACATTCAAACCACACCAACTTCCCATCTCTAAGTAATTATTTATCTATTTCTTTTGTTTCTTTAGAGTCATCTATACTGCACATTTTATATAAATGGTATCATACAATTTGTGGTTTTCCATGACTGATTTCTTTCTCTTAGTATAATATTTTTAGAATACATCCATGTTGTAGCATGTCGCTTAAGTACTTCATTCCTATTGTATTATCAAATAATATTTTATTCTATGGATATACCATATTTAGTTTAGTCATTTATATTGGTGGACATTTGTGTTGTACCACTTTTTGGCTATTATGAATAATACTGGTTCATAATAGAGGTAATAAAGGTTATGACTCCATTATTTGATGTTTGACACTTCTTTAAGTCTTACATTTTCCTCTTTTCTTTCTGTTCCACATCTGGAAGAGCTGATTTAAAGAATCTTGAGTACTCTATCCTTTGGAGTCAATATGAATTTCAAAGTAATGCACAGAAACCCTCATGCCAGCCCCAACACGCTGTTTATAAATGAGGAGACAGGTTGAAAGTGGTTAAGCCCCAGTCACATAGGGTGTAGTCATTAAACATTGGTCTTATCTCATCTTTCTTTTCTTCATTTTTGTTCTTTCCAATTTAGGGTCTCCTTTAATATCTACAATGTTTAATATCTACATTGTGTTTAAAAAGTACCATTTTTAAACACAAATTTAATTCAGATGTATTCACGTGCATGTAATTAAAATACTTTTATTTAATGAGTTCCTGATTTGTTTTGTAAATCCAGACTTTTTATGGCATGATTATTTTTTGATGCATTTGCTTATATTTTCACAGTTGAACATAGGGGATATAGAATATACCAAAGTATCAGTACAATGATGGTATGAAAATGAAGCCAGTCACATGACAAAGTTGTATTACCTTATCTCTTGACATTTGGTTTAGTAACACACAATGATTGGATATATTTTAGAAACTACATAATAGCTTAATATACACTGAGGTCAGCAACATAGTAGAGGAGGAAGCCTTGGGTCCTCCTCCTTCACCCCGAAATACACTGATTCAGCAGCAATTAATGGACTAATTCTCTTTCTGGGAAATCAGAAATTAATTGAAAGTGTGTTGTTTCTGTTCTCCTTGGAGGAAGCAAAACCCAACTTATAAAGCCAGTAGAAAGATTTGAGACATTCCTACCCCGGCACAGTACAACATGATCAGGGAAAGGCCCTCTAGCTTTCAGATTCACCCAGGGAAGGAGAAAGATTAGGCAGTGCATTCAGGGTTTTAGCTTTTCTGAGGGGCTCCCCAGAGGTTTGGCTTCTATCTTGCCAGGCCTGAGCTCTGATGGGTTCAGCCACCTAGGGGAGAATGAAAGTGATGGCTTGAGCTGGTAGACATTACTGATCCTCATCCTTGCCTAGTACAGAGTAAGGGGATAAAAAAGTCCACCTCCTGGCTTCCCTTGGAGAATAAATGGGTTGGTAGAGATTCACAAAATCTCTGGCCAGACAGACTGTTAGGAGTCTTCTCCTCTACAAGACCAATATTTGAGGACTGAGAGAGATGTCTGCTTTGGATAATGTAAAGATGCACACAAAATCAAGGAAAATAAAGACTTAGGCAAAAATGTTTCATACAAAGTAACAAGATAAATCTCCAGAAACTAACCCTAATGAAACATAGTTAACAAATAACCTAAGAAAAAATTAAAAATATTTTTCATAAAAACGCTCCTTAAGATCAAGAGAACAATGCATGAAAAGTGAGAATTTCAAAAAAGAGAAAACATTAAAATGTGTCAAACAGAAATCATGGAGCTGGAGGACACAATAACTGAACTGGAAAAATTCAATGGAGGTGTTCAACAGCAGACTAGGCTAAGCAGAAGAAAGGGTCACTGAACTTAAAAATATGTCACTGAAAATAATTTAGCCAGAGAAGCAAAAAAATAATAATAATAAAGAAATTTTAAGAAGTGAAGAATGTTTTAGAGAATTATGGGACAGCATTAAATGCACTAATTCAGACATTATGGTAGTCCTAGAAGAGATAAAGGATAAGAAAGATGAAAGAAATGATGGCCGAACACTTCCCAAATCTAGGGGTAAAATGGACATCAAGGTCCCCAAAACTCACACACTACCAAATAAAACGAACCCAAGGAAATTCACACTGAGATACATTATAATCAAATTGTCAAAAGTTAAAGATAAAAAGAGTATTTTGAGGCCATAAGGGAGTACAATGATGCATTCAAAGTTCTAAAAGGAAAAAATCAGACAAGCAAGAATACTGCACCTTACCTCAAAGACATAGAATCATATAGTATCTATATATAGTTACTGTAGTATTCTTTATACTATATTATACTATACTATGCTATACTAGTCTTATACTATTATATTAAAGAATACCATACTATAACTCAAAAGAATAGATTAAAAACTGTCTCAGACATACAATGCTGAGGGAGTTCATCACTACTAGATCTACCTAACAAGAAGTGTTAAAGAGATTTCTTTAAGTTGAAATGAAAAGATAAACAGCAGTATCATAATATAAGAAATTATGAAACTCATTGATAAAAGTATATATAGACAAATATAGAATACTGAATTATTGTAATGGTAGTGAGTAACTTACTTTAAATTCCAGTTAAGAATTTAAATGACAAAAGTATTAAAAATAACTATACCAAAAAAAGTTAAAAGATTTACAATATGAATACAAGTAAATTGTAACAACAATACATAAAATATATGAGAGTGAAGAAGTTTAAGTACAGAGATTTCATATGCAACTGAACTTGGGTTTTTATCAGCATAAATATACTATTACAGACTTATATAGACTGTTATACAACAAAATATTTTATGTAAGCCCCAAGGTAACAAAAGAACCTATAGAACTTACACAAAGAAAAAGAGAAAGGAATCAAAGCATACCAATAAAAACAAACCAAGACACAAAGTTAAGACAGCAGGAAAAAAATATAAAAGAACTGCAAGACTAATGAAAACTAACTAAGTAAATGGCAATAGTAAATCCTTTGCTATCAATAATCACTTTAAATGTAAATGAGTTAAACACACCAATCAAAAGATATGGTGGCTGAGTAAATTAAAAAAAAAAACAAGACCAACTCTATACTGTCAACAAGAAACTGATGCCACAAAAATTAAAAGGATAATAAATGACTATTATAATTATACACCAACACACCGGACAACCAAGAAATGGATACATTTCTGAAAATATACATCCCACTAAGACTAAATTATGAAGACACAGAAAGTCTGAACAGACCTATAACTAGTATTTTGACTGAATCAGTACTCCAAAACTCCATGACAAAGTAAAATGCTAGTACCTGATGACTTTACTGGTAAATTCTACCAAACATTTATAGAGGAATTAATGCCAATACTTCCCACACTCTTCCAGACAAAATCATGTCCAAATCCATTTCATCCAGCATTATTCTGATACCAAAACTAGACAAAAGCACCAAAGGGGGAATGAAAAGCTACCGGCCAATATTTCTGATGAATATATATGCCAAGTACTCAACTAAATGCTGGCAAACAAAATGCAACAGCATATTAGAAAGATGATTCTACAAGACCAAGTGAGATTTCCTGCTAGGATATAATAATAATTCAACACAGAAAAATAACTGACCACATAAAAAGAGAAAAGACAAAATGCACATGATTGTCCAAATATTTTCAGAAAAAAAAGGTTTGACAAAATTTAATACCATTTCACAATTTTAAAAAGTCTTAACAAAGTAGGAATAGAAATAATTACCTCAATATAACAAAGGCTATGTATGACAAGCCCACAACTAACATCATATTCAATGATGCAAACTGAAAAGTTTTCTATACAATTAGGAACAAGGCAAAAATGCCCACACTCATCACTTATATTCAACAAACACTGGATGTCCCAGCCAAAGGAATTAGGCAACAAAAGGGGAATAAAAGGCATCTGATTCAGAATGGAAGAAGTAAAATTGCCCTTGTTTGCAGATGACAGAATTTTATATATGGAAAACCCTAAAGCTTCCAGCAAAAAACTGTTAGAACTAATAAATTCAGTAAAGTTGCAAGATACCAAAACAACATACAAAAATTAGTTGTGTTTCTAACTAAAAATCTACAAATGTAATTAGAAAGATAATCTCCTTTATGTGAGCATAAAAATAATATCTCAATAAACATAACTAAGGAGATGAAAGACTTGTAAACTTAAAAACTAAAAAAAAATTGATGAAAGCAATTAGACATAGCACAAATAGGATAATATCCTGTGTTCATACATTAGAAGATTTTATATTATCAAAATGTCAACACTACCTGATTTGATGAAGAAATTCAGTGCAATCCCTATCACAATCTCAGTGACTTTTTTTACAGAAATATAAAAAATCATTCCTTTTATTTACCTTATTTTTAGAGATAGGGCCCTCTTCTGTCATTCAGGCTGTAGTGCAGTTGTCCAAGAATAGCTCACTGCAGCCTCAAACTCCTGGAGTCAAGTGATCCTCCCACCTCAGCCTTCCAAATAGTCTTTAGAGTAGCTGGATTACAGGTACATGACACCACACTCGGCTAACTCTTTTATTTTTAAAAATGTGTTAGAGATGAGGGTTTCACTATGTTGCCCAGGCTGGTCTCAAACTCCTGGCCTCAAGCAATTTTCCTATCCTCAGCTTTCCACATAGCTGGAATTATAGGTGTGAGCCACTATGTCCAATAGAGAAAACAATTCTAATATATGGAGCCACAAAAGACCAAAAATAACTAAATCAATTTTGAAAAAAAAAAAAAAACAAAATTGGAGGCATCACAGTTCCCGACTTCAAAATATATTTCAAAATCATAAAGACAGACATGTAGACCAATGAAAAAAACGAAAGAGCCAAGAAATAAATCCAGACATCTGGTGTCAACTGATCTTTGATAAGGGTGCCCAGAATACCCATTGAGGATATCCACACGCAAAAGAATAAAATAGAACTCCCATCTTACCAGCATACACAAAGACCAACTCAAAATGTATTAGAGATTTAAATATAAGACCTGAAACTAAAATTCCTAGAAGAAAACATAGAGGGAAACCTTCATGATATTTGTCACAGACATTGTTTAATGGATTTGACATTAAAAGCACAGCAACAAAATAAAAAATAGACAAGTGGGACTATATCCAACTAAAAAGCTTCTGCACAGCAAAGGAAATAATTCACAGAATAAAGAGAAGCCTATGGAATGAGAGAAAATATTTTCGAACCATATATCTGATAAGGGATTAAGCACTAAAATATATAAGGAACTCTTACAAATCAATAAAAAAAAATCCTGATTATAAAGTGGGCTAAGGACTCAAATAACTTTTTTCCAAAGAAGACATATGTAGGCCAAGAGGTAAATGAAAAAGTACTCAATGCTACCGCTTGCCAGGGAAATGCAAATTAAAACCAAAATGAAATATATCATACTCAGCAATATGACTATTATCACACACATTAAAAATGACAATATGAGTTGGTATGAAGGTGAAGAAATTGTCACTCTTTGCATGGTGTTGGTGGAAATGCAAAATGGTGCAGACACTATGGAAAACACTATGGAGGTTCCACAAAAAAATTAAAAATAGAACTGTCATATGATCCAGCAATCCCACTGCTGAGTATTTATCAAAAATATTTTAAATCAGGATCTGAAAAATGATTCTAGCATTCCTATGTTTATGACAGCAATAACAATACCTAAGATGTGAAAACAATCTAAATGTCCATTGACACTTGAATGAATATACAATGGTATATATACACAAAAGATTACTCAAGCTTAAAAAAGAAAGACATCCTGCCATGTGCAATAACATCTATGGACCTTGAGGACTTTATGCTAAGTGAAATAAGCCAGTCGTAGACAAAAATGCACTGCATAATTCCACCTATATGAGGTATCTAACATTGTTAAATTTATAGAGTCAAGAATAGAAGGGCAGTTTTTAGGGGCAAAAGAGGAGTTATCGATTGAGGGTCTTAACGTTTCAGTCAAGCAAGATGAATAGTTCCAAAGATCTGCTCTACAACGTTGTACATACCGTCAACAATAAGGTACTGTATACTTAAACATTTAAGAGGCTAGATGTCATGTTAAGTCTTCTTACCACAATAAAATAAAATAATGAATACATTAAAATATAGATACACTTTGAAGTTTGAGTATTGTATAAAATATTAAATTGAAAATTAAATGCCTCATTTATAATATGTATGTAAATGAGCATTTAGCATAAATTACAAATATTTGCCATGATGCACTTGAAATTGCTGATAAATTTCTCTATTATCATTGATAAATTTTCCTAATGTTATTATCATTCAAGTTAAATGTAGCCAAAATTTTTAGGCTTTTCTCAAAATATTTTTATCACTCCAAAATTGCCACCATCATTTTTGAATTCTTCCAGTCGTCTCTACACTCTTTGTCAGTAAGGAAAAGATGGGGAGTGGATGATGTAAAGAAAGGACAGTGATTTAATCTTACAAAAGTGTTTGATCCTGGAGACATGCCGTACACTCAGAGTCAACTGTCTCTACTTTACTATGAGTACAGTTGGGGTTACTGAAACATGACTTATTTGACAAGACTTTGGCTGTGAAATGGAGGGGCAAAGAACAGTTACTAAAATCTATATTAGCCTAAGTTTCTAGGTTTAATGTGGAAAATTTTATATTATCAGACAGTACTTTCTAATGATGACCATAGACAGTGCCATTACCTACTGTGAATTATCCCTTCCATCACTTGTTCACTTACTCTTATTATTACATTCTTTATGCTATGCAATGTGTTAGCCCTTATCATTACTCCATAAAGGACATTTTCTATCATCATTCAAACCAATGCACTAAAACAGTTTACCTACCTTTAAGCCAGGCATGACCAGAAGGGGAAAGAAATCACTCCTAGAGACTAACGTGGGAGCAGAGGTTGTAAACATTACCTTTGCATTTCTCGTTTATATATCTATCATTCAAAGAATGCTATATTTGCAATATATGACCATGTTTCACTTTTGGAATAAATATTTTTGCTTAATTTAATGTACCAATCTATATAGCATATTTATAACCTTCTTATTCATTAATATACTCAAGAACATGTTCTCATTTTCAACCAAAATTTCTTATCTATTCTATGAATTCAACCAATATCTGAGAATATATCAAGATTCTACAACATCTAATATACAAAATGTATAAAGAAAAACTACTGAAGCGACTGAATCCAACTTGGAATTTAATAACTGTCATTGTTAACACATATCGTTAATTACTATATTCAGGACAAGAAAATGTTTATGTAAGGAAGCGATGTATGAAACATGTCAATATCTGACCATCTATTTGAGAATGTAATAAGCATATAAAAGGATTTTGGTGCAGGTTATGTCCTGCTAACATTTGGTAATGTGAGGAAAAGTTCTGCAATATATATTTAAAATTCTGAAATAACTTTTAAGACCAAGATATGGTGCTTTAAAAGCATATTCTATACTTATAGTCAACAATAATGTATTGTACACTTAAAAATCTGTTAAAAGGATAGTCAGGTTAAGCATTATTGCTGCAAGAAAATAATTTTTTTATTAAAGCATATTCTAAAAAAGAATGTGTAAAGTGTCATAACCTAGGTTTTTAAAGAATTGACAAAATATCTGTACATTATTATGTAACTTTAAATTTTGCTTTTGAAAAATCCTGCCTTTGTTAAACTGTGATAAATTAATATTGCCTTCTCTTCAAACACAGACAATAAAATACATCCTGATCAAAGTAACAAAATGTTTATTTTTGACAGAATTCTAGTCTTACAAATGAAAATAAATGTGCTTATTAATACATACTTTACAATGTCTGCAATATTTTTGTGGAGAAGCATTTTATATAGTACACAACTGTGACTATTATTAAACTTCCTTAATTGTCACACTCACCCAGTTTAAAGACATATATTTAGTCATAGGTACTGTTGTTTGTGTGCATTTGACATATTCTGATTTTTCAGAAGTCTACTTTGAGAACCTGTAGCATCTTGGTAATGCTATGAAGGCATATATTTATGTAAACTCAAGTAAATCAGAAAACAAACATACTATATATTTTAAAAGGTTATTCTCTTTATTACTTTTTACTTATATTTTTAATCTTCTTCCCCCTCTTTGACACAAAGTTGTTGGTTTCTTTTGTTTTTTCCTCCTCCTCCTCCTCCTTCTCCTCTTCATCTTCCTCTTCTTCTTCTTCTTCTTTTTTTTTTTTTTTTTTTTTTTTTTTTTTTTTTGAGACAGGTCTGGCTCTGTAGCCTAGGCTGGAGTGCAGTGGCAGATCTTGACTTACTGCAACCTCTGCCTCTCAGGCTCAAGCCATTCTCCTACCTCAGCCTCCCAAGTAGCTGGAACCACAGATCCATGCCACCATGCCCAGCTAATTTTTTGTATTTGTGGTAGAAACAGGATTTTGCCACATTGCCCAGGCTGGAATCAAACTCATGAGCTCAAGTGATCTGCCTGCCTCAGCCTCCCAAAGTGCTGGGATTACAGGCATGAGCCACTGCTCCTGATCTGATACAAAATTTTTAGTTACTCTGCAAAAGCAGCCAAATGATGTTTTGAGTTTTCAACATTAAATGTATATAAATGATCTATATATTTTAAAAATATATTTGCTAGCTAGTTTATATCACTCAAATTACAAGACTTACAGTAAGATATAGTTATGGGGGTGAGGAGAAATCCCAGGAACTATCTGGATGCAAATGTGGTGAATTACTTGGTTGTTTTACAGATAAATACAATTTAAAGAGAACTGGATTGCTCCATTTAAAGAAAGACAGTAAATATGTTTAATAGCTTCAAAAACTAAATGCTTATCAAAAATGTGTTTTACAACTACTTTGCAATGCCACAAAATATGTGTAAGTATAAAAGTGTCTTCATGTCAGTGGACTTTGTAATCAGATGATGCTGGATTCAAATTCCCATGTATCTGGAATAGTATGCAGCCATTAAAAAAAGGAAGTCATGTCTTTTGCAGGAGCATGGATGGAGCTGAAGGCTATCATCCTTAGCAAACTAACACAGGAACGGAAAACCAAATACTGCATGTATTCACTTATACTGGGAGTTATGTGATAAGAACTTAGGAACACAAACAATGAAACAACAGACACTGCCGTCTACTTGAGGGTGGATGGTAGGAAAAGGGAGAGGAACAGAAAAGATAACTACAGGGTACTGAGCTTCTTACCTCGGTGATGTAATAATGTGGCTAACAAACCCCTGCGATACATGTTTATCTATGTAACAAACCTTCACGTGTACCCTCAAACCTCAAATAAAAATTTTTAAAAAGAAAAAAGTCCCCACGTATCACGTATCAGCTAAATAATTTTGGACAAATTATTTAATCTCAAGTATGTCAAGTATGCCACCATTTGTAAAGGAGGAATAATAATATACGTACTTCACAGTATTGTTGGGAGGATTATTTGAAAAGCTAATGGAAAACATTAAGCAAGTGCTAGGCACAAAGTAAACATTTAATAAATGGTAGATAATTTTTTCATCAATAGGCTGATTTATATATGAGAGAATAATAAAGAAATTTAGACTATATGATTATTAAGGTAATGAAGTGAACTACCAGGGATCTCATAAAAATATCTTCTCAAAATAGTTAAAACTTTTTCTTCCATAGGCTAAGTATGAACCTTACATCTCAACACACTAACATGTTTCTTTATTGTTAATTTCCACTTGCATCTACATACAATTTAACAGCTCATAATATGCTGACCAAGGAAGAGATTCTTTTCCCAGAGGGATGCAGGGCTCTCAATTCAAATTAAAAATTGTGATACGAGTTTCAAAATCCTTCACTATTATTTCATCTTAAATCATCTTTATCTCCCTAGCTAATGATCTAAAGTATTGGATTCAATCTTTTTCATTACTTGCTGGTTATATTTCACCAGCACAGCAAAACCAAAAATCATAGGCTTAGAATGAAAATATCTAATTTTCAATCTTGTCTCCAGTATTATTCCTGAGCTTCAGGTTCTACATTTGTAAAAGAATAGCTGCCGTGTTTGTCTCACAGGACAGTCAACATTCAATCATGTGATGGGGAACAGACATAGAGGATAAAACAGTGAGAAACACTTTAACAAAGCAGAGCTTAGACACTACTGAGGACTCTCAGAAAATTGACCAAGCCAGCTGATGAATGGCATAATTGGGAAGCTCATGTTTTAGTTTTATTGTAAACCTAATACAGAATATCTCTTCTGCTAAAATACCTTTCCCTGTGCTCACTGAAATATTTTTCTAATTTAAAAATCTGTAAGATCCATCATTAAACATCTTACTTTACCAATTTATCTACAATACGTTCTATAGGGTCTTTCCACATTTTATGTGTACAAACCATATTCATTTATTCATCTAAAATGATTGCTGATTTTGATTGCATGGGCTTTTTGTTTCTATTTGTATGTGTATATATATACACACACACACATATATATATATACACATATGTATCTACATCTTCCACGTTCCTCTTATTAATGACTATATTTCACTATCTTCTATGACTTCATTTTTCTGATAGAATATGTTTTATGCAGTAGTGTTTTTTAAAATAAATTACAATGGAATTTTGTAAATGAAGTAATATTTCAGGTAGACGGCTGATTATTCTTAAAATACTTTGCTTCAGGAAGGGGATTTCACACACCGGGGCCTATCATGGGGAGGGGGGAGGGGGGAGGGATTGCATTGGGAGTTATACCTGATGTAAATGACGAGTTGATGGGTGCAGCACAGCAACATGGCACAAGTATACATATGTAACAAACCTGCATGTTATGCACATGTACCCTACAACTTAAAGTATAATAATAATAAATAAATTAAAAAAAAAAAAAAAAAAAAAATACTTTGCTTCCAGATTTTAAAAAGATGCTATTTCTTGGGCTTATCCTGATTTTTGAGCAGTAAATTCTCATTGGGATTTATAGTGACAATGTAGATCAAAATTAAGAGAGTAAAAGTTGTTCAGGAATTTTTGAATTATCTAAAACTTTCACTTAGATATGTTTCTTTTTGTTAACTTTTATTTTAGGTTCAAGAGTACATGTGCAGGTTTATTCTATAGGTAAACTCATGCTATGGGGGGTTTGTTGTATAGACTATTTCATCGCCCAAGTACTAAGCCTAATTCCCAGTAGCTTTCCTGCTACTCTCCCTCCACTCACCCTCTATCCTCCACCATCAGGTAGGCCCCAGTGTCTGTTGTTTCCCTCTTTGTGTTCATGAGCTCTCATCATTTAGCTCCCCACTTATAAGGGAAAACATGCAGTATTTGGTTTTCTGTTCCTGCACTAGTATGGCCAAGATAATGGCCTCAAGCTCCATCCATGTTCCTGCAAAAGATGGAATCTCATTCTGTTTTTACGGCTGCACAGTATTCCACGGCGTACATGTACCACTATGTATTTATTCAATCTGTCCTTGAAGAGCATTTAGGTTGATTCCAGGTCTTTGCGATTGCAGATAGTGCTGTAAAAAACATTCACATGCATGTGTCCTTATGGTAGAACGATTTATATTCCTTTGGGTATATATGCAGTAATGGAATTGCTGGGTCGAATGGTAGTTCTGTTTTTAGCTCTTTGTGGAGTTGCCATACTGCTTTCCACTATGGGTGAACTAATTTATACTCCCACCAACTGTGTATAAGTGTTCCATTTTACCCACAACCTCACCAGAAGTGTTACTTTTTGGCTTTTTACTAATAGCCATTCTAAATGATGTGAGATGGTAACTCATTGTGGTTTTGATTTGCATTTCTCTAATGATCAGTGATGTTGAGCTTTTTTTCACATGCTTGTTGACTGCATGTATATCTTTAGAAAAGTGTCTGTTCATGTCCTTTGTCCACTATTTAATAGGATTTTTTTCTTGTAAATTCGTTTAAGCTCCTCTTGGATGCTGGATATTAGACTGCTGTCAAATGCATAGTTTGCAAATATTTTCTCCCATTCCGTAGGTTGTCTGTTTACTCTGTTGATGGTTTCTTAAGCTGTGCAGAAGCTCTTAAGTTTAATTAGATCTCACCTGTCAATTTTTGCTTTTGTTGTGATTACTTCTGGTGTCTTTTTCATGAAATCCTTGCCCATTCCTATGTACAGAATGACATTGTCTAGGTTATCTTTCAGGGTTTTTATAGTTCTGGATTTTACGTTTAAGTCTTTAATCCATCCTGAGTCGATTTTTGTATATGGTGTAAGGAAGAGGTCCAGTTTCAAACTTCTGCATATGGCTAGACAGTTATCCCAGCACCATTTATAATACTAAATAGGGGGTCCTTTCCCATTGCTTGTTTTTGTTGGCTTCTTCAAAGATCAGATGGTCATAGGTGTACAGTCTTATTTCTGTTCTCTCTATTCTGTTCCATTGGTCTTTTGGTCTGTTTTATTATTTCCTTACTATATAAGCAATACATATTCATTGTTGACAAACAGAAACTAAAGGGGAGTTTAAAAGAATCACCTGTAATTTTACACTACTTGTATATTTTGGAGCATATGCTTCATATTTTATGCATATGGACATGTCATTTTTTTAATGAAATCATGTTCTTAGTTTTGGAATTTGTTTCACTTATATGTGTTGAATATATGTACATAATAATTTTAATAGCTTCCAGAGTATTCCAGTAAATATTCCTAATTTTATTTACCATTCCAATAAAACAAGACATTTACATTGTTTTAATTATTTTTTGATTTGAATATTATGAGTCTAAATCTTGGTCTAATTGTCCAATCATTTTCCTCTGGAGAAATTTCTAACATTAGAATTTCTGTCAAAAGAATAGGTATGCTTTTAAATTTCAGTATACATTAACAAAATACTCCAAAATTTTCACTTCATTTTCATTCCTAACAGCAGGACTAAAAAGTGCTTCTTTTCTCTAATCAATATTGATTTCAAATATTAAAAAAATCTCTGCCTAAGTAGTATCTTGCTTTACTCACATCTTTGATTCCTATTAAGCTCGGCATTTGTTCCTCTCTTAGTTGGTCATTGTATTTATTATTTGAAATGCCATTTTGTGTCCTGTATTCATTTTTTTTCAACTGAGTAGTTTGTATTGCTTCAAAAAGAGCTGTTTAGATAGCTGATAACTTTTTTGAAAAAACCTGTCCACAAGTTGCAAATATCTTCTCAAGGGTTCCTCCCTGCCTTTGTTTATTATTGTTTTTAATATACAGAGGTTTTAAAATTACATGTATCAATTATGATATGTGTAAGCTATTCACAACACTAAAATGACATAAATACATAGTTGGGAATGCCAAGTCTCCTTGGGTCTCAGATTCAAAGTCAGTGTACCTTTCCAAACCCCCCCACTGTGCATGAGGGCGCCTCTTTTATGCCTCTAGGGCTCCTCTGGTTCCTCACGATAACACTTAACAAGCTGCACTACCAGTATCTTGTTTTCTCTTCTGACTCCACCCTCAGACCATAAGCTGCTACAGGTTATAAGCAATCTTATTTAGTTCTCAGCATAAATAAAAATTTTGCTAAATGAGTTGATTAGATCCCTCAATTATTTTCTGATAGTCACTCATAAACTGTATTTAAACTTACTGGTATAATTTCACAAACCCAGCTTTATTGGTACAAATATTTAATTATATAAGCACTTAGTATCCTGTACTTCTTCAAAATATATGTCACAGTTGTAATACTCATATTAGTTATGTCACTGTCAGGTTAATATTTATTGTCTCTCTAGAGATAAATCGAGTCTATTTTGTGCATTAGCGGATCACCATTATATTTCATTAAGTGTAGTAGGTGTAAAATAAATAATTGAGAATCATAAATGAATCAACAAATAAATAGTATATAGGAAACCACATATTTCTAGAAAAAACATACGATTTAGCATAAATATAAATCATACATATAAATGTATATATACACATTTATATCATGCACCATACATACATATAAAAATATATCCTATAGAATTGTTCTCATCTTCTTGAAGATAATTTAAACTATTTTAATATTTTAATCCATATTATAATGGGAAATACTAATAATAGGAAGCACCATAAAGAATATTTCCAGTTAAATATCTGCTGTCATAATTATCATACTGAAATAATTTAAAAGCCTGTGATATTTACATTAAAATAACCATCCATGTCATCCTATTAAATACTTTAAAGCAAAAACATTTTACCTCAAGTTGCCAATAATTTTTAAACAATTTTTTATTATGAACTCATTTTACATATAAACAGCAAAACACAATGCTGGACAGCAGAATAATAAAAACAGATGGAAGACATTTTCAGTTGGATGGACTTTTAGTTCACAGTCTTGAATAAGGCTGAATCTAGTTATGCTAAATAACTAGTGGTATCTGTGAACACCTGTTCCTACTACTAAATGCGTTCAACCTTGGCTTCTGGGTTCTTTAGAATAACAGGAACTTAGTGACGGGAGGCAGATGTGATCTGACGTTGATGTGACTTTACAAGCCATTCTGGTAATGCTCAAGGGTAAAAAATGTACAACCCTTGAAGACAAACTATAAAGATGACAAGCCTTTGCTTAAAGCCTTTCCTCACTATCCCAAACATATATACTTTTCAATAAACAGAGGAAATTTTTCATATTTTAGTCTTTTAGCATGATAGGTGACAACAAAATCAAATTGAGTTTATTCACATCTTTAATCATATCTAAAAGATTAAAATTACATAAAACTTATTTTTGATACATTAACAAATTGTTTTATTTAACAGAAGGGTACATTAGCTTAGGTGCTGGTGTCACTGTCCCTATGCTCATATTTTGGTTCTAGCTGTATATTGCACCAATTGTTATTAAGTAGCTATATGAACTTAAGCAAGTTCCTCAACTTTCAGGTGTTCTTGGCTATAAAATGGGTTTTATAAAAATTATGTTAATAATTGTTTTAAGACTTGAGAGATTTTATGTAAATTATTACTATAGTGTACACTGACTATTAGTAATTATTAAGATTATTATATGAATAAAAACCTAAATTATAATAGTTTCCTAGGCATAGATTATTGAATAAAATGATGATGATTAAAAATCCAGGTCCAAAGAGCATAAAATTTGAGTAACACTTTAAGAAAAAAAAGGTAGTAATTGATCTTGCTACTCTTATATTTTCAATATTTAAAAAAATAAATTCACTTTTAGAATTATATAGAAATTACCATATCTTCTTATCACTTTTAATTAAGAATACTTAATAATTATTTTGAGTAAATTCTGAAATATCATATAGCCCCTTATGCTTTCGCAACTCTTTTCTCAAAATACTCATTTGAAATAACAAATTTTGATTGTCGTTATTTATAGACAAGGTCTCTCAATAGGACATGATGAATCCTGAACGCAAAATCATTTCTTTTTATTTCAAATCTGATGTTTCTACAAGGAATTTAATAATATGCAGTTATTAACCTCTGATTCATCTATAAGGCAGCCCAAAACATTTTAAAAATAAAAAAGTGAAATCAGTGATCCATTAATTGTGAAATGTTGAATATTTCCCCTAAGTAATGAAGGATTTCCCGATATTTATAGCTGCAGCACAGTCAGTCAACCGTCCATGATTTATAACATCAGCAAATTCTGACCAAACTCATTGATTCAACCTCTCATTGATTATGGCATCTGGACAATGTATTAACTCCTTGTGCAATCCAACCAGTTTCCCTATGCTACAGATCAGATGTTAACTCTAAGGTACTGAGAAAAAGTATCTGGAGTCCTGATTCCTAGTACAGTCTATGCCACCACTAAGGCTATGACCTCGGGCAAATCTTTTCACATCCTGACACTTATTTGTAAGATATATAACTACTGAATAAAGCATGTCACAGGCAATGAAAACTATACAATCCTATGTGTGTCACAGGGCCAGTCACATAGTAATTTTTCAATAAATATTTTGTCAGTGAATAAATGAGGAAGCACAGAAAACAATGAAATATTCTAATTCCTGAAATCTACTTGGAAATGTTTGGGTTTAGATGCCCTTATTATTACAGGAAATAAGCATTTCTAAGTGAAAGGAAGGATGATAAAAACAGAAAATTTTTAAATAGTTGAAAAAGTATCTAAAGGATACTAAGCTTAATACCTGGCTGATGAAATAATCTGTACAACAAACCCCCATAGCCCAAGTTTACTTATGTAACAAACCTGTGCTTATACCTCTGAACTTAAAATAAAAGTTAAAAAAGAAAAATATAGATACAATTCACTTAATTTTACCACCTGTCCACAAATATAGGATAATTTTATAAAATGACTATATGGTTATGTGAAATAAGTAAACATAAAATAAGTACAATCAACAATTATTGAGTGCATTTAATAATTGGTATTTATTTTGTTTACTTACCCAGCCAACCAGCTATCAAGCTAGGAATTACTTTCCTATGGCTCACTTTTGCCTAAAGGAAATACCTGGACTCCGTAGCATGACATTCAAGACCTTTCACAACTACTACTTCAACCTCGTATTTAGGCACCCTTTTGCCCTTGTTAAACGCTAAACTGAGACACCATACAATTTTAAAGAATTTATTTGAGCAAATAATAATTCAAGAATCAGGCAACCACATACTGGAAGTGGTTTGGGAGCCCTGCCAAGGGAAACCAAGAGAAGGTTTTATAAGGCAAACAGAAATAAAGCAAAGAAAATATTTGACTGGTTACAGTTATATAGTTGCCTTATTTGATCTGTCTTGCTGGAAAGTCCCTAGTTAAAAAAATTAGTTGGCAGCTTCTGATTTGTTAGCCTTAAGTTTTATTTTTCTCAAAGGCATGTACAAGAAGTAGCCCAAGTTAAGTGTTGCTTATACTTGCAAATTAAGCAAGACTAAGGTCACTTAGAGGCATAACAGGCTTTGTCTCTCCAGGCATTCTTTAGGCCTTCTCTCCATTTTAATTTTCTTTAACACTCTCAGTAGCCATAATTTAATCATAGCAAACTACAGCTTCCTCCAAGGCACGCACTTTTCATTCTTCATGCTCTGTTCATACCCTCTGCTTTGATCTGAAATGCACCTTCAACTTATCTCCCTGGTAGATTCTTATGTATTCTTCAGATCCAGATAGTTAAGTCACTAGCTTTATTAATTTTTCTTAGCCAGTGCAGATTTTATTGCATATTCATCTTAGTATCTATTACCTCATAATTAGTTCACATAATGAATTTAATTTGTTGAGTTACTATTTAGGTAAGCTACTTGGACCGCATTGAAACTCTTCAAATGCCATTGCTTAGGAAGCAGTAAGTACTCGCCATTCCATTAACTACCAGACTTGTGTTTTGCCAAAAGAATAGACTAAGCAAAACTGCTTAGGGCAATAAAGGAGCTCTATAGAGTGAGGAAAAAGCAGAGAAATGAGGTGGTCAAGAGGATGAAGAAATCCTGGAGAGAAGAACATATATACCTACTGAAGAAATTCACTAAGTTTCTAGTATGAGTTGGCAATATGAGTGACCTTCCCCACTAAATCTTTAGTAAATTATTTCATATTAAAGCCTTTTAAAATTCAATGAGTTTGGAAGAGAGGTGTAACAACATACTGGCTGCATTCCAAAATGATTCAAAAAGTGAAAGACTGTCAACGAGAGCTCTCCCATCTGCCATCTCCACTGCCAGCCTGTGAGTTCCTCCAGGCAGGATAGTGTCTTTGTAGCTGATGCCCACCAGAAACTCTAAATAGGTGCTGGGGATTATAAGTAAAGTTCCTACATATTTTTAACTCTTGCAAACTATGAAATCCTATCTTCCATTAACATTGTGAGTTGAACTTATGAGTGCAGTCATCTTACCCCTTTGAGAGGAACAGAGATTCCGATATGATGATGTACCTAAACCTGTAACAAATACATATAAGTAGCAATATAGATATTCAAGAAAATATTTGCCTATTTAATAGGCAGTTATATAATCCCCTTAAAACTTTATTACTTTTTAAAAGTTTTATATAAAGTTTGCCAAAAATTTATGATTTGATATGGCATTCTAAATACTGATTTTAGAGCCAGGATCTATCAAAATACATTTATCTTCAAAGAATTACCAACTACACAATGACTTTTCAACATTCCTTAATTAAATCAATCACATTTTTGCCAGCTAATTATAGTGTCGATTAAAGCTGGGAATAATGAAACTGAAAAGCAAAATTTAAACATTCAGTATTGCCAAAGATGGGAAAAGGGCATATTTAAAACCATAGTATCAGAGCAAAGAACTAGAGAAATAAACTTAAACACATTACAATAAATGCATTACATATTTTGATAAATTCCAGGCAACAGTTTTAAAAATTGGGTCTAAATAGAATCATTTCTATCAGGTTATTGCAAAAATCCATTGACACTCATAATTAGAAACTTTAGCACCTCATGCACACCTAATTGCAGGTGAATAGATTTGCCTATATATAGGCGCTCTCTCTCTCTCTCTTCTCTCTCTCTCCATATATATATATGTGTGTGTGTGTAGAAAGAAATGCATATATATTTATATATGTGTGTGTATATATATGTGTTTCTTTTTCCCACAGTTTCTGGATAAACACCATAAGATTAGACTTAGATAATTTTATCTATAACAGAAAATTAAGGAATGTGACTAGTGATATGGTACTCCCCTTGGTATGGCCAAAGCCTGTGCAGTACTTAAATATGTCTCATACACGGCTTCACCATTTTGATTGAATTCACAATTCACTGGTGTGATCAACTGGATTCGTCATTTCTGCTACATTTAAGCTGATAGCATCATTTTCTGTGAGGAGTAAAATGAATCCTAGAACCTCTTGTTTCTGAAGTTCTGCCAGACATTTTGTATCCTGAAAAACTAAAAGAAAACTAAGAAGAGGAAGCACAAAAGTCATACAGATACTTTTAATATTTTCATAGTCTCTGTTGGAATATTTAGGAATCTCTATGCCTACATCCAACTGTGATGCCCTCTCTCATTTAAAGTTTTAAGGAGATTACATAACTGAATCAAACTTTCACATCTTTTAAGTTATTAGCTGCAGGAGTTTCATATTTTTGTCTTCACTCAGCCGGGTCCTTTTATATTAGGATCCTATTAGCTGACTTTGGAATGATAATAACATAGCTTGGCCAGTTCAATTACCACATTTTGTCTGTCGTTTTCCTCTCACGCACTTAATGTCTGCTTTGTACAAGATGAAAGACACTTAGTGCAAATTCCCCTTGAAAACGAACACAAATAAGTTCACATAGTCATAAATTAATGACAGGCAATCTTTCATTTCTACCTGCTTGTATCCTTTTGTCTGATTGCTCCATTAGTCTCTCTTCTCTGAAGTTTCAAATAAAGAAAAGGTAATGCCACCTTTAAGTAGAATTAGAATGGATAAATGAACAGAACAGGGAGAAGCATTCTCAGTCATTAATTGTCCTAACAGGCTCAATTTGGGTAATAGGAAAAATGAATATGCTAAATAAAATAAAGAAAATGCACATTATGCTTAGAAGCAAAGTAAAAACCAATGAAAGAATTGGCACATAGAAGGAAAATACAGGATGTGCGTTGCTAAACATTCCTTAGTGGATGCTGTCTGTTTCTTCATTATGATATTGTTATCAGAAGTGTAATAACCATACTGGTACAAAGCTTTTGTTTAAATTAGTGTGTTCTAGAAACCTTTACTTATTGACAGGGCTAATATTAAGATTTGAAACTTTCATTTTTAGATTGTGTTTACATATTTAAACTATTTGATCATTTAAATTATTTTCATTTTTGTTACGTAAACTCAAAAGAGTTTTTATTATTTGTGTGTGTGTGTCTGTGATTATGTGGCTACATTTTTAATGCCAGGTTAGTCGCTAGCATTTTGGTAAAGAATATGTAGCAAAAATGAGAGCAATTGCACATCTATGCAACCATATGTCATAAATTCCCCTTCCTATCAGAGAGACAGGGTGACGAGAGAGTTAAGACTAAAGAGCACACTCCTTGGACCCAAGTCTCAACTCTGTCACCTTCTTGCTCTCAGCTCTTGAGCAAATTACTTGTTCTCTATACCTCAATTTTCTCTGCAAAGTGGGGATATTAGTTCCTAGCTAGTAGGGCTTAAATATGAAATATCATAATGACAAATAGTACTGTCAACTGTGTCCTGGTTGATGTTGCAAGGTGACATCAAATTTCTACTAGACAGTCTTGGGTTTCAACAATCTATTCAAAGTCTGAAGGGATAGTCAGAAGGGATAGGATATTCAAAGTCTGAAGGGATTAGCATAATATAAAATAGTTGAGATTATTATTTATACTAAAGGACTGTTATTTCAAAGTCTGAAGGGATTAGCGTAATATAAAATCGTTGAGATTATTATTTATACTAAAGGACTGTTATATAAACCTATATATTATGCTTATATAGGTTTTACAATAACTATAAAGATAAATTAGACATTGTGGAGACTATGGAGATGTCATTTTTCCTCTATTTCTGAGCCTTTCTGGTCTCACTCC
Organism: Macaca thibetana thibetana; assembly: GCF_024542745.1. Classification (NCBI taxonomy): domain Eukaryota; kingdom Metazoa; phylum Chordata; class Mammalia; order Primates; family Cercopithecidae; genus Macaca; species Macaca thibetana. Next base: position 61,564,154 of record NC_065584.1, read on the forward strand.
TAAATGTGCAGTAAATCCAAAATTCAAAGTTCATGTAAGTTGATAGTATAATGTCTCATATATACAAAAAATTCTAAATATGTCTAATTTATGTTTGCTATTTCCCTTATCTTCACTTTAGTAATTCATCAGTAGATGAAAAATGGCAAGTTGGTAACCATAAACATAAAACCAGTCTGATATGAAGAATTTTGTTGGAGTATCTTCAGATGTAACTGTCCTTATCAACAAGCTAGTTTCTGGCCCTTGCCCCAACTCACCATTATTGCTTAAGACTATAGAGTAAAGCAAATAGATAAACAGGAAGTTATGATTTAACTGAGGATGCACCAGGCATGAAGAAGAAGTAGAAAGCAATGTATACTCTCACATTTCTACTCTTTGGCTTTTGGAAGGAGTAACAGAAATGGAGAGAACTTAAGGAGAGCATGCCAATGTCCCTATGCCTTATTCATAGTTCAAACATGATGTGCATTGGAGAAGGAGGCAAACTGTAGAAATATCCAGATAGGAATAGGGTAGCACAGGAGCTAGGGACATGTTTTCCCAGATATGGCTTGAAAGAGTATAGAAGCTCATAAGAGACACCCTCCAGTCACCTCACCACCACATCCGTTATAACATGGGAGTGAAAGCAGCTCTCACATATGCCATAGAGAACATGCATAGGTGTAAATGGGGAAACACAAGAGTATAGTCAGGAAGAAAAGCAGTCACGGGCAGAGACCCAACATCTGAAGGCAAGGGAAGAACGGAGGAGACTGGAACACCCCTCCGAAAAAAGTTGAGTAACTACGTTAAGGGTGCATAACCCCCAAGAGACTAAGATGTTTCAAATTGTCAATGGAAAGTACATTTTACATACACCCACACAATACTGCCACCAGTCTAGCCAAGTGGAGGTTCCTGTTAATAATTAAGTCTGTTATAGACAAGAGAGAAGCTACATTTTATTTCTTGATGTTAGTTTTCATTTTTAAAGTGTGGCTGTATTAGTCTATTATCACACTGCTATAAAGAACTGCCAGAGACTGGGTAATTTATCAAGGAAGGTTTAATTGACTCAGTTCCACAGAACTGAGGAGGCCTCAGTAAACTTACAACTATGGTGGAAAGGGACGCAAACACACCCTTCTTCACATGGCAACAAGAAGGAGAAGTGCCAAGGAAAGGGGGAAAGTCCCTTATAAAACCATCATATCTCATGAGAACTCACTCACTGTCATGAGAACAGCAGCATAGGGGGACCACCCCAATGATCTAATCACCTCCCACGAGGTCCCTTCCCCAACATATGGGGATTACAATTCAGATTACAATTCATGATGAGATTTGGGTGAAGACACAGAGCCAGACCATATCATTCTGCCCCTGGCCCCTCCCAAATATCATCTTTCTCACATTTCAAAACACAATTATGCCTGCCGAACAGTTCCCCAAAACATTAACTCATATCAGCATTAACCCAAAAGTTCAAGTCCATAGTTTCATTTGAGACAAGGCAAGTCTCTTCCACCTATGAGCCTGTAAAATCAAAAGCAAGTTATGTACTTCCTAAATACAATGGAGGTCCAGGAATTGGGTAAATACACCCATTCCAAATGGGAGAAATTGGCCAAAACAAAGGAGCTACAGGGCCCATACAAGCCTGAAATCCAACATGGTAGTCATTAAATCTTAAAGCTCTGAATATAATCTCCTTTACTCCATATCTCACATCCAGATCACATTGATGGAAGAGGTGGGCTCCCATGGCCTAAGGCAGCTCTGCCCTGTGGCTTTTCAGGGTAGAGCCTCTCTCCAGGCTCCTTTCATGAGCTGGTGTTGAGTGCTTGTGGCTTTTCCAGGTGCACAGTGCAAGCTGTCAGTGGATCTACCATTCTAGAATCTGGAAGATGGTGGCCTTCTTCTCTCAGCTCCACTAGGTGGTAACCCAATGGGGACTGTGTGGGGCTCCAACCCCATATTTCTCTTCCACATTCTCCTAGCAGAGGTTCTTCTTGACGGCTCTGCCCCTGCAGCAAACTTCTGCCTGGATATCCAGGTGTCTCCATACAGCCTTTGAAATCTAGGCAAAGGTTTCCAAACCTCAATTCTTGACTTCTGTGTACCCACAGGCTCAACACCACATGTAAGCTGCCAAGGTTTTGGGCTTGCACCCTCTGAAGCAATGACTGACTTGTGCCTTGGCCACTTTTAGTCATAGCTAAAGCTGAAGCAGCTGGAACACAGGACACCATGTCCCAAGGCTGCACAGAGAAGGAGAGCCCTGGTCCTGGCCCACAAAACCACTTTTCCCTTCTAGGCCTCCGTGCCTATGATGGGAAGGGCTGATGTGAAGGTCTCTGACATGCCCTAGAGACACTGTCACCACTGTCTTAGTGATTAACATTCAGGTCCTTGTTCCTTATGCAAATTTATGCAGCTGGCTTGAATTTCTTTCCTGAAAATGGGATTTCTTTTTTGTTATATTGTGAGGCTGCAAATTTTCCAAATTTCTTTGCTCCACTTCCTCTTTCACACTTTGCTGCTTAGAAATTTCTTCTTCCAGAACTCATCCTTTTTAATGGCTGCATAGTATTCCATGGTGTATATGTGCCACATTTTCTTCATTTAGTCTATCATTGATGGGCATTTGGGTTGGTTCCATAGATGAAGCTGGAAACCATCTTTCTTAGCAAACTAACACAAGAACAGAAAACAAAACACTATGTATTCTCACTCATAAGTGGGAGTTGAACAATGGGAACACGTGGACACAGGGAGGGGAACGTCACACACTGGGGTCTGTCGGGGGACTGGGAGAACAGGAGAGGGATAGCATAGGAGAAATACCTAATGCAGATGATGGGTTGATAAGTGCAACAAACCACCATGTCACATGTGTACCTATGTAACAATCCTGCAGGTCCTGCACATGTACTCCAGAACTTAAAGTATAATGAAAATAAAAGTTAGAAACAACAACAACAGAAAAAGAAATTTCTTTCACCAGATACTCTAAATCATCTCTCTCAAGTTTAAAGTTCCACAGATCTCTATGGAAGGGGAACAATGCCACCAGTCTCTTTCTATAGCAAGAGTGACCTCTACTCCAGTTCCCAACAAGTCCCTCATCTCCATCTGAGACCATTTTAGCCTATCAGCATTTCGGTCAAAGCTACTTAACAAGTCTTTAGGAAATTCCACACTTTTCCACATCTTCCTGTCTTCTGAGCCCTCCAAGTCTCTAGGAAGTTCCAAACTTTCCCACATTTTCCTGTCTAATTCTGAGCCCTCCAAACTGTCCCAATCTGTACCTGTTACCCAGTTCCAAATTCACTCCTACATTGTTGGGTATGTTTAAAGTAGCACCCCACTCTCTGTAGTACCAATTTACTGTATTAGTCTATTCTCATCCTGCTATTAAAAAAACTGACCAAGACTGGGCAATTTTTAAGGAAAGAGGTTTATTTGACTCAGAGTTCCACAGAAGCCTCGGTAAACTTACAATTGTGGATGAAGGGGAAGCAAACATGTCCTTGTTCACATGGTGGCAGGAAGGAGAATTACCAAGTAAAGAAGGAAAAGTCTCTTATAAAAACCATCAGGTCCCATAAGAACTCAGTCACTATCATGAAAACAGGATGAGGAGACCACCCCAATGATCTAATCACCTCCCACAAGGGCCCTTCTCCAGGGATTATAATTTAATTACAATTCGTGATAAGATTTCAGTGGGGACACAGAGTCAGACTATATCAGTGACCTGTTACTCTTCCTATCCATGAAAAGCAATTGTACTGAAATATATAAAAATTTGTCATGTCTATAACATCCAAAGGCCAAATATGTTCTCACTTAAGAATCTAAATAAATGGTTTTTCTTAGTTCAAAAAATATGAAACAAATAAGATAAAAAGTATGGCATATTTTCTAATGAATGGAGAACTGGGGTTGTCTTGGTTTCAGCTTGCTTGGGGAAGGGGTTTTAAGTGGGAGGTAATTGGTTTTAGACTCAGCCACAGCTTTTGGGTTTCATACACAGAAAGTGTAGAAGGGACAAGAAAGCATTTTTCAGCAAAGCAAAGAGGATGCAGGCAAGCAGTGTGGTTTCCTAGAGTTATAATTTGCATCCAATTTATAAGCAGTGGAAACCCAAGGGCCCCATTTCGTTTGCACTACTTAACATATTAGTTTTCCCTGAAAAGAATCTACAAAGCACACATACAAAAAGCCATTTTTAAATTTCTTTTCCAGGATATTGCTTAACAAATCCTTTCCTCAGAAAAATAAATGTTTTTCATTTTGAATTAATTATGTCTTCTGATGCTTATCTAATCTAAAGCCAAAGTACGTGATAATTAACAATAAAAAAAAGGGAGGGCAGAAAGGTATTGTTAAGTAACCCATTATGACTATAATATAAAAATTTTAGCCACACTATCTTGAATTATAAAATATTCTGACGGAGGCAGAGCAAGATGGCCGAATAGGAACAGCTCCAGTCTCCAACTCCCAGCGCGAGTGACACAGAAGACCGGTGATTTCTGCATTTTCAACTGAGGTACTGGGTTCATCTCGCTACGGAGTGCCGGACAATCGGAGCTGGTCAGCTGCTGCAGCCCGACCAGCGAGAGCTGAAGCAGGGCGAGGCATCGCCTCACCTGGGAAGCGCAAGGGGGAAGGGAATCCCTTTTCCTAGCCAGGGGAACTGAGACACACAACACCTGGAAAATCGGGTAACTCCCACCCCAATACTGCGCTTTAAGGAAACGGGCACACCAGGAGATTATATCCCACACCTGGCCGGGAGGGTCCCACGCCCACGGAGCCTCCCTCATTGCTAGCACAGCAGTCTGTGATCTACGGGCAAGGCAGCAGTGAGGCTGGGGGAGGGGCGCCCGCCATTGCTGAGGCTTACAAAGCTGCTGGGAAGCTTGAACTGGGTGGAGCTCACAGCAGCTCAAGGAAACCTGCCTGTCTCTGTAGACTCCACCTCTGGGGACAGGGCACAGTAAACAATAACAAACGCAGCAGAAACCTCTGCAGATGCAAACGACTCTGTCTGACAGCTTTGAAGAGAGCAGTGGATCTCCCAACACGGAGGTTGAGATCTGAGAAGGGACAGACTGCCTGCTCAAGTGGGTCCCTGACCCCTGAGTAGCCTAACTGGGAGACATCTCCCACTAGGGGCAGTCTGACACCCCACACCTCACAGGGTGGAGTACCCCCTTGAGAGGAAGCTTCCAAAGCAAGAATTAGACAGGTACACTCGCTGTTCAGCAATATTCTATCTTCTGCAGCCTCTGCTGCTGACACCCAGGCAAACAGGGTCAGGAGTGGACCTCAAGCAATCTCCAACAGACCTACAGCTGAGGGTCCTGACTGACTGTTAGAAGGAAAACTATCAAACAGGAAGGACACCTACACCAAAACCCCATCAGTACACCACCATCATCAAAGACCAGAGGCAGATAAAACCACAAAGATGGGGAAAAAGCAGGGCAGAAAAGCTGGAAATTCAAAAAATAAGAGCACATCTCCCCCGGCAAAGGAGCGCAGCTCATCGCCAGCAACGGATCAAAGCTTGACGGAGAATGACTTTGACGAGATGAGAGAAGAAGGCTTCAGTCCATCAAACTTCTCAGAGCTAAAGGAGGAATTACGTATCCAGCACAAAGAAACTAAAAATCTTGAAAAAAAAGTGGAAGAATTGATGGCTAGAGTAATTAATGCAGAGAAGGTCATAAATGAAATGAAAGAGATGAAAACCATGACACGAGAAATATGTGACAAATGCACAAGCTTCAGTAACCGACTCGATCAACTGGAAGAAAGAGTATCAGCGATTGAGGATCAAATGAACGAAATGAAGCGAGAAGAGAAACCAAAAGAAAAAAGAAGAAAGAGAAATGAACAAAGCCTGCAAGAAGTATGGGATTATGTAAAAAGACCAAATCTATGTCTGATTGGGGTGCCTGAAAGTGAGGGGGAAAATGGAACCAAGTTGGAAAACATTCTTCAGGATATCATCCAGGAGAACTTCCCCAACCTAGTAGGGCAGGCCAACATTCAAATCCAGGAAATACAGAGAATGCCACAAAGATACTCCTCGAGAAGAGCAACTCCAAGACACATAATTGCCAGATTCACCAAAGTTGAAATGAAGGAAAAAATCTTAAGGGCAGCCAGAAAGAAAGGTCGGGTTACCCACAAAGGGAAGCCCATCAGACTAACAGCAGATCTCTCGGCAGAAACTCTACAAGCCAGAAGAGAGTGGGGGCCAATATTCAACATTCTTAAAGAAAAGAATTTTAAACCCAGAATTTCATATCCAGCCAAACTAAGTTTCATAAGTGAAGGAGTAATAAAATCCTTTACAGATAAGCAAATGCTTAGAGATTTTGTCACCACTAGGCCTGCCTTACAAGAGACCCTGAAGGAAGCACTAAACATGGAAAGGAACAACCGGTACCAGCCATTGCAAAAACATGCCAAAATGTAAAGACCATCGAGGCTAGGAAGAAACTGTATCAACTAACGAGCAAAATAACCAGTTAATATTATAATGGCAGGATCAAGTTCACACATAACAATCTTAACCTTAAATGTAAATGGACTAAATGCTCCAATTAAAAGACACAGACTGGCAAACTGGATAAAGAGTCAAGACCCATCAGTCTGCTGTATTCAGGAGACCCATCTCACACGCAGAGACATATATGGGCTCAAAATAAAGGGATGGAGGAAGATTTACCAAGCAAATGGAGAACAAAAAAAAGCAGGGGTTGCAATACTAGTCTCTGATAAAACAGACTTTAAACCATCAAAGATCAAAAGAGACAAAGAAGGCCATTACATAATGGTAAAGGGATCAATTCAACAGGAAGAGCTAACTATCCTAAATATATATGCACCCAATACAGGAGCACCCAGATTCATAAAGCAAGTCCTTAGAGACTTACAAAGAGACTTAGACTCCCATACAATAATAATGGGAGACTTCAACACTCCACTGTCAACATTAGACAGATCAACGAGACAGAAAGTTAACAAGGATATCCAGGAATTGAACTCATCTCTGTAGCAAGCAGACCTAGTAGACATCTATAGAACTCTCCACCCCAAATCAACAGAATATACATTCTTCTCAGCACTACATCGCACTTACTCTAAAATTGACCACATAATTGGAAGTAAAGCACTCCTCAGCAAATGTACAAGAACAGAAATTATAACAAACTGTCTCTCAGACCACAGTGCAATCAAACTAGAACTCAGGACTAAGAAACTCAATCAAAACCGCTCAACTACATGGAAACTGAACAACCTGCTCCTGAATGACTACTGGGTACATAACGAAATGAAGGCAAAATAAAGATGTTCTTTGAAACCAATGAGAACAAAGATACAACATACCAGAATCTCTGGGACACATTTAAAGCAGTGTGTAGAGGGAAATTTATAGCACTAAATGCCCACAAGAGAAAGCAGGAAAGACCTAAAATTGACACTCTAACATCACAATTAAAAGAACTAGAGAAGCAAGAGCAAACACATGCGAAAGCTAGCAGAAGGCAAGAAATAACTAAGATCAGAGCAGAACTGAAGGAGATAGAGACACAAAAAACCCTCCAAAAAATCAATGAATCCAGGAGTTGGTTTTTTGAAAAGATCAACAAAATTGACAGACCACTAGCAAGACTAATAAAGAAGAAAAGAGAGAAGAATCAAATAGACGCAATAAAAAATGACAAAGGGGATATCACCACCGACCCCACAGAAACACAAACTACCATCAGAGAATACTATAAACACCTCTCCGCAAATAAACTGGAAAATCTAGAAGAAATGGATAATTTCCTAGACACTTACACTGTTCCAAGACTAAACCAGGAAGAAGTTGAATCCCTGAATAGACCAATAGCAGGCTCTGAAATTGAGGCAATAATTAATAGCCTACCAAACAAAAAAAGTCCAGGACCAGATGGATTCACAGCTGAATTCTACCAGAGGTACAAGGAGGAGTTGGTACCATTCCTTCTGAAACTATTCCAATCAATAGAAAAAGAGGGAATCCTCCCTAACTCATTTTATGAGGCCAACATCATCCTGATACCAAAGCCTGGCAGAGACACAACAAAAAAAGAGAATTTTAGACCAATATCCCTGATGAACATCGATGCAAAAATCCCCAATAAAATACTGGCAAACCGGATTCAGCAGCACATGAAAAAGCTTATCCACCATGATCAAGTGGGCTTCATCCCTGGGATGCAAGGCTGGTTCAACATTCGCAAATCAATAAACATAATCCAGCATATAAACAGAACCAAAGACAAGAACCACATGATTATCTCAATAGACGCAGAAAAGCCTTTTGACAAAATTCAACAGGCCTTCATGCTAAAAACGCTCAATAAATTCGGTATTGATGGAACGTACCTCAAAATAATAAGAGCTATTTATGACAAACCCACAGCCAATATCATACTGAATGGGCAAAAACTGGAAGCATTCCCTTTGAAAACTGGCACAAGACAGGGATGCCCTCTCTCACCACTCCTATTCAACATAGTGTTGGAAGTTCTGGCTACGGCAATCAGGCAAGAGAAAGAAATAAAGGGTATTCAATTAGGAAAAGAAGAAGTCAAATTGTCCCTCTTTGCAGATGACATGATTGTATATTTAGAAAACCCCATTGTCTCAGCCCAAAATCTCCTTAAGCTGATAAGCAACTTCAGCAAAGTTTCAGGATACAAAATTAATGTGCAAAAATCACAAGCATTCTTATACACCAGTAACAGACAGACAGCCAAATCATTAATGAACTTCCATTCACAATTGCTTCAAAGAGAATAAAATACCTAGGAATCCAACTTACAAAGGATGTAAAGGACCTCTTCAAGGAGAACTACAAACCACTGCTCAGTGAAATAAGAGGACACGAACAAATGGAAGAACATACCATGCTCATGGATAGGAAGAATCAATATCGTGAAAATGGCCATACTGCCCAAGGTTATTTATAGATTCAATGCCATCCCCATCAAGCTACCAATCAGTTTCTTCACAGAACTGGAAAAAACTGCTTTAAAGTTCATATGGAACCAAAAAAGAGCCCGCATCTCCAAGACAATCCTAAGTCAAAAGAACAAAGCTGGAGGCATCACGCTACCTGACTTCAAACTATACTACAAGGCTACAGTAACCAAAACAGCATGGTACTGGTACCAAAACAGAGATATAGACCAATGGAACAGAACAGAGTCCTCAGAAATAATACCACACATCTACAGCCATCTGATCTTTGACAAACCTGAGAGAAACAAGAAATGGGGAAAGGATTCCCTATTTAATAAATGGTGCTGGGAAAATTGGCTAGCCATAAGTAGAAAGCTGAAACTGGATCCTTTCCTTACTCCTTATACAAAAATTAATTCAAGATGGATTAGAGACTTAAATGTTAGACCTAATACCATAAAAACCCTACAGGAAAACCTAGGTAGTACCATTCACGACATAGGCATGGGCAAAGACTTCATGTCTAAAACACCAAAAGCAACGGCAGCAAAAGCCAAAATTGACAAATGGGATCTCATTAAACTAAAAAGCTTCTGCACAGCAAAAGAAACTACCATCAGAGTGAACAGGCAATCTACAGAATGGGAGAAAATTTTTGCAATCTACTCATCTGACAAAGGGCTAATATCCAGAACCTATAAAGAACCCAAACAAATTTACAAGAAAAAAACAAACAACCCCATCAAAAAGTGGGCAAAGGATATGAACAGACATTTCTCAAAAGAAGACATTCATACAGCCAACAGACACATGAAAAAATGCTCTTCATCACTGGCCATCAGAGAAATGCAAATCAAAACCACAATGAGATACCATCCTACACCAGTTAGAATGGCGATCATTAAAAAGTCAGGAAACAACAGGTGCTGGAGAGGATGTGGAGAAATAGGAACACTTTTACACTGTTGGTGGGATTGTAAACTAGTTCAACCATTATGGAAAACAGTATGGCGATTCCTCAAGGATCAAGAACTAGATGTACCATATGACCCAGCCATCCCATTACTGGGTATATACCCAAAGGATTATAAATCATGCTGCTATAAAGACACATGCACACGTATGTTTATTGCAGCACTATTCACAATAGCAAAGACTTGGAATCAACCCAAATGTCCATCAGTGACAGACTGGATTAAGAAAATGTGGCACATAGACACCATGGAATACTATGCAGCCATCAAAAAGGATGAGTTTGTGTCCTTTGTAGGGACATGGATGCAGCTGGAAACCATCATTCTTAGCAAACTATCACAAGAACAGAAAACCAAACACCGCATGTTCTCACTCATAGGTGGGAACTGAACAATGTAATCACTTGGACTCAGGAAGGGGAACATCACACACCAGGGCCTATCATGGGGAGGGGGGAGGGGGGAGGGATTGCATTGGGAGTTATACCTGATGTAAATGACGAGTTGATGGGTGCTGACGAGTTGATGGGTGCAGCACAGCAACATGGCACAAGTATACATATGTAACAAACCTGCACGTTATGCACATGTACCCTAGAACGTAAAGTATAATAATAAAAAAATAATTAAAAAAAAAAAAGAATAAGGGCCAAATAAATAATTGATAAGTCATCAACTGATAAGATACTTTTATGGATGTAGGAATGCAGAAATTAATACAATATTTGCCTTTGCCATAAGTAAATGTTCTATTTTAAAATCCTCTATTTTTTCCCCTTTTTGTATCTTTGGTCTTATTCACTCTTGAGTCATTGGACGGTTTTATTGGCTCTGAGATCATGAATCAAAGAAACCTATCCCAATGTTCCATAGCTAGTACCATGGTTCAATTGGAGAAAATTCAGTGCCTGATAATGAGATCGAAGTAATAAACAAATAACTAGTTTTAGAGATCCTTGTCAAAAGTGAAATTTTAAGAAACTCAGTTAATTCTTCTTACCTAGCTGTATTCTTCTGCATAGAATTCATTTCTCCAACATCTATTTAAATATCTTTATCATTTCTCACCAGGAAAATCATTTCATAAGAATTGTTCAAGCCTTTCTCTGAGTGTCAAAGTAGAAGTTTCACAAGGCTTTAGTGTGTCACCTAGAAAGATCATCAGGCAGGCAGGAATCAAACATTTATGTAAACTGAATCTCTGTTCTATTTAATACAAAATCTTGGAGTCTATATAATAGCTTCTGAGATTTAAAAAGAGAATAAGCAAAAAGGTTGAATTAAATAGAACCCACTGCAAAAAACTGGCACCATTGTTCTGTATCAGAAACTGTGACAAAGCAAATTAAGCAGCTCATTAAAACTATGATTAGCTTAATCATATTTGAAGAAAGATATTTCTCTAAAAATTATATTCCATAATTTTTAAAATTTTAAAACATATCTACATTTAGACAAAAATACTTAGTCATTTTATTAATATGTTAAAATGTTAAAAATATGTTACAATAAGATATTTTTAACATATTTATTACAAGAAAAATGAGCTAAGATGCATTTTAGTTTCCTAAACTGTAAGAAATAATTAATAGGTTTGGCAATATCCATTAGTTAAGAGTACTAGATTTGAAATTTCCCTCTGAAACATGTATCACTAAAAAAAAAAAAAAAACGGAAAAAGGCAGCTTAATTAGCTCTCAACTAAATGGAGTTTAAATTCATATAACCACTTTGGAAAACTCTTTGGTAGAGAGCATCAAAGGTAAACATGAGCAAACTCTATGACAACAAAGTTTGTTTTCAGATTTATGTAAAGTAAAAATGTTTACATGTTCACCAAGATACGAACAAAATTTTTTTAGCGCAGCAGTATTTATAATAGTCTCAAATACAAAGCAATCCACATTTTCATCTATAGTAGGAAAGATATACAGCAATAAGAAAGAATGAACTAGAATTAGTTGCAACTACATGGATAAACCTCACAAACACAACCTTGAGTGAAAGACGCCTGACTGAAAGAAGAGCATATGACTCTATTTATATGAAGTTCAAAGACAGGCCAAACTAATCCATAGTTTTAGAAGCCAAGATAAAGTTTATTATCTACTTATAGACAGGGGGTTGGTGTGGGGAGTGACTGAAAAGAGAGAGGAGAGGGCTGCCTGTTTTAGTAATATTCTGTTTCTTCTTTATCTGGTTACTGGTTACATAGGTGAAAATGCTTTGACATGTACACTTATATGTATTTTGGGGAGTGTATATTATATTTACATAAAATTTACATTTATAAAAATTATCCACATATTCAATCATAGTCCCTAGAGATTATAGAATAAGTGTAATTTTCAAAATGTTTGGCCTGATCAAATGAAAAATTTATGAAAGTTCAGTTCTCCAGACAAAAATTTGGCATTATTAAATTTGATATTTACTGTCCTCTATGAACGCATCTATCCCAGCACACTCCCAGAATGTCCATAGTACATATTCAAATGTGTATACATATATACAGTCAGTTATAAGCTAGCAAATACTTATTTCTACTACCTTGAATTTATTCAGTAATTTTGGCTCACCAACATGCAAACTTGCCATATAGCTTATACTAGCCTAAAATAATGAAAAGGTAGTAGACTGTTTAATAAAGGTCTGTCTTAAGAAAAAATATAAATGACAGAATTATACCTCCTTACCTTCTGCTATTAGCAATATTATAGCTAACATAAAATATACTATAGCTAGAATTATACTATTTCCTCCTCTTGACCCATTTCACAGATGATAAACAAGTATGATAAGTATGATTCTAAGTTAATATTGATGTTGGTCTTCATTTGCACCTACCATATTGAATTAATTTGACACACACTCATGCAATACACAATGTGAAGAATTTACCCCATGTGGCTGGCACTGAAGTAGATTCCAGTGATAGTTAAATAAGAAGTGATTTCTTCTAATGACCATCCATTCTACTAGAGACAAGACACAAGTAAATCAACAACTACAATGAAGTATAATATAAAAGAGATGGAAGAAATACATGCATTTTATTGCACTAATGAAAGCACAAAGGAAAACAAAGACCCCATGCTTAAGAAGATCTTACCTTTGAGCAAGGTTTTAGCAAATATGTATGTGAAGAGGAGGGGAAGGGAGAGTAAATAATCAATGAAAGGAGATGAAGGAGATGAGAATTTCAGATACTGAGAAAGGCATATGACTAACCACAAATCTCAGATCTTTCTGATCCCTCAGGTGATGTCTCAGGATGATTCCCAGCTTTTATATAAGCTTGACTTTAAAATAGCAAGATGTCTACAAGCAACTCCTTAACACGGGAGAGTGATTAGGAGTTGACTAAAAAGAGATGACATTGGAGTAACAGGCAAGAACCAAATAATAAAGGGTCTTGTTTAGCAAGGTAAAGAGGATGTTTATCCTGACAGTAATTTATTGAAAATCACATGACTGATTAAAGTGAACTAGAATTTAAATATCAGTCTGACTCTCGAACTCATGCTCTTAACTATTATGTTACATAGCTCAGAATAGCCTTTCAGAAAGATAGCATCAGCATGGATAGTGCTTTAAAGAGGGAGTTGGATTAGGTTTTCAGAGCAAGTGTAAGCACTCACAGCGATTGATATGATGGGGTCCTAAGTGAAAAGACAATGGAGAAGGGTGAGGATTTGTGGGCTAGAGATTACAAGACAGTTTCTGGATTTAAAGATGTTAATAAAATAATTTCACAAAATGCAGACTTTAACTCAGTTCTATAACATTACCTCATACCCTCAAAACGATAAAGAATACATATGGAATCAGATAGACCAGGGTCCACCCCTAGATCTTTCATCTCCTAACTGTATCCTTGATCAGTAATTTAATAACATTGAGCCTTTACTAGTTATCTGTAAAATGAGAGTAATAATGTTTAATCTCATAGAGATGCCATGAAAATTAAATGAGGCAAAGAATTTTATAATACCTATCATGATGCCTAATACACACTAGTCCTTCTCTTGCTAAGGTTTTAATAAAGGTAGGACAAATACAACTCTACACAAATAGAGTGTATCATTCTAATGCTGTTTCTCCCAAAAGACCACATAAGAAAGGGTGTTTGGCAAATACTACCTCCTTTGGAAGGTACGTTGTCTGAATGTTGGAAAGCAGCTCTACATGTGAAGATACAACTGATTAGGAAATTGAAAACCTGAAATGCAAGGAGCTAAACACATTTATGACCTTACTGATATGTTTTACATACAAATCTGTTTAAATAACATGAATAAATGAATTGGAAATAATGATTTCATAACACAAAGCAGTTGTGAAAACAATCAGTACCATGGATATGAATTCGATTTATCTCCACCTATATTACAGAGACAAACATTTTTAAGTCAAAAAAGGACTTCTTAAGGAAATAATAAACATATTCAAAATATATCAGCGTGAGAGAAGTTTGGCAGATATCTATTTTTTTTAATTAGGATCCTTTTGTAATTTTCAAAGACAATCTAATTAACAACCTATGAAAGTCACATTCATAAAATTTTATTTCACAAAATAAGACCACTGATTACTACTTCCCTAAATCTTTCCAAATTAAACCTATGGGCAGTAACTACCCAAATTAGAAACATAGAGATGGTAAGACACACAAAATTGTAATCATGAAAAATTTTTTAAAGTTTAATTTCTTTATCTAAAGGTCTTTAAAACTACACCCATCATTCATCTGAAACGCATCTTCTCCTGCATTCTGAATAAGCGAAAGAAAAAATAATTCAACCTAGACAACCCACCAAAGGCACGTGGGGCTCAAAATTCCACAAGTCTTTGAAAATATATTCCCTTTTCTAATTGATAGCTAGTTTACATTTCTGATTCAAAGTACATTTGTTTAAAAGTTGTATACATAATGCTTTTAAAAACAGCAGGAATGATATACACTTCCAACACTAATGCTTTGTTTCTTCACTGTGATAAGTTCTACATTAACCACCTAAATTAAGGGCACATCATCACTGTTTATAAATTGATATTCTAGAAGAAAGTTATAGCTAAACATATAAGGTAAAAATCAATAGCTTCTACTGGAAAATATTACCCATGCAATCAAAATGCTGTGAAGTTACTTTGTAAAATATTAATTTAGAACATACTTTTTTTTTTGCACTACAATTTAGAAATATGGTTTTCCTCCTTGGGAGAATTTTTATTTTATCCTTTTTTCGACCTTTGTATATATTTTTCTCTGAGATATATACAAACAAGAATGCACAAGACATGCATGTACTTTTTTTTTTTTTGAGACAGAGTCTCACTTTGTTGCCCAGGCTCGAATGCAGTGGCTGTGACCTCGGCTCACTGTAATCCCCCCCTCCCACATTCAAGCAATTCTCCTGCCTCAGCCTCCCAAGTAGGTGGGATTACAGGCGCCCGCCACCACTCCCGACTAATTTTATTTTTAGTAGAGACAAGGTTTCGCCATGTTAGCAGGGCTGGCCTCAAACTCCTGATCTCAGGTGATCCACCCGCCTCAGCTTCCCAAAGTGCTGGGATTACAGGCCTGAGCCACCATGCCCTGCCCATGCATGTGCAATTTAAAAATAAAGATAACATACTTGTGGCCACCTGTGAGGCTGGGAAATAGAATCACTGTTGCACTGCATAAAGCCTACTCCTGACCACACACAGTGGCTCACACCTGTAATCCCAGCACTTTGGGAAGCCAAGATGGGTGGATCACTTGAGGTCAGGAGTTTGAGACCAGCCTGGCCAGTAAGGTGAAACCCCGTCTCTATTAAAAATACAAAAATTAGCCATGTGTGGTGGTGTGCACCTGTAATCCCTGCTACTTGGGAGGCCGAGGCAGGAAAATTGTTTGAACCCAAGAGATGGAGGTTGCAGTGAGCAGAAACCTCCCCACTGCACTCCAGCCTTGGCAACAGAGCGAGACTCTGTCTCAAAATACATAAATACATAAATAAATAAAATAAAAAAGCCCACTCCTTTGTCCTACCGAATCCCAACCCCCTATTTTAGCCCAGAATTAACCACTGTTCTGGCTTCTGAGATAAACATTTCCTTGATTTTCATGATTTTAGCACTGTTATGACGGCCTAAAATGTTTAATTTTATTTTGCCTGCCTTTTTGCTTTATATAAATGGAATCTATTCTTTATGTTATTTGGAGAATTGCATAATTGCCCAACATCCTGTTAGAGAGATTCATCTGTGCTATTGTGTGCAGCAACGTATCCTCAGGTTTTAGAATCTGAGGAAATATTGAGCTCCTAAAAAAAATTGGAGGGCATTTCTATTTTTATTTTCCAGAGGATTCTATGCAACATAAAAATTATATTATTCTTTGAATATTGAAAACAATTTCCCAGTAAAAATTATTATGTAGTGCTTGATTTTTTCATGTACATGTGTTATCACTATCATCTAAAATGTAATTATTATAAATATTAACAGTGTTATTCACATCTATCTATATCTATAGATAGATATAGATATAGATTATAGATATGTACACTTACTTTGGGATAAGTTTAGTCTTTTTTTTTTAATCCAATATGTTTGTTTGTTTGTTTTTAATTGAGTTAGGCTGTTCTTGACTTAAATGGCTCTCCAGAAAGATAGAATAATAAGCAGGAAATGTTTGATATTTTCCTAGTACAGAAATAATTTTTTTCTCATTCAAAATGAATACACGTACAAACTAAATGTTTCATAATTTTGAAGGTCTGTATGAAATAACTTTTGTGGATATTTTCTTCTTTAGCATTAATTGATAATCCAGTACCTCTTTCAATACTATCTGCTAAGTCATGTGACATTTACTTACTCTATGTCATAAAGTTGAATACAGACAATATCTTTCCAAGCACTTGAATGAAATTTCAAATCTGCCTAGAGGAATAATCCTAACAACAGGAAATGGGTCTCATAGTACATTGTGATAAATGGAAATGCCTGTTAAATATAAATAGAGGAAACATCAATGACCAACATGATTGAGGTCCAAAATTAATAACAGTACCAAAAATTAAGGTAATAAGTAAAGTCATAAATGTGTTTGGCTCCTTGCATTTCAGATTTTCAATCTGTTTCTTTACTTCATTATTTAAAGTATATTTTTTCCAAGTTACATGAATTTCTAAAGACTCTGCTGAGAAGTCAGAAACCAGTCTCCTCACTGAAAAAACTGGTTTTTTTCCTTTTTGGAGACATAAAATACTTGCCTCTGTTATATTTTGAGTGACACACAATATTCATCAATAGTTTCAAAGATAAGTAGATTTTGTATTAAGGCCTAAACGTATATATTGCCCCCACAGAAAAATAAGGTACAATAAAAATCACAGACACATGAACTGAATAACAATTACAATAAAATATGAGCTATATTAATTATGAAGACTCCAGAAAAAATATAAAATACATTAAGAATAGAATGAAACTTTACTTACTTCTATCTTGTTGTGCCACACTAACATTCATATAAAAGCCAAGACCAATGAATATCATGTTTGTTTTTATTCCATCTTTTTGAAAAAAAGTAATCACTTTGAAGTATACTACTGCCACACTAAAGGTTATAGATCTTTTCAAAATTGTACTCTTCTTTCAAGAAAAAGTTATTCAAATCTTAGTTGAATAGATGTATTTTGTGATCACAGTGTAACTACTTCAAAATCTTTCTAAATATAGGAAATTTTGTGGCACAAAATCACACTCTTTTTACTCTTTCATTCTCTCAACATCCTTTACTTGCATCTTTTTGAAAATCTCAATTTAACCCCACATCCTATAAAAAATATGTCCCTGAAATGATTCTTTATACTTAAGTAAAATAAACACAGAACATCAGAATTTTAAGTTTTTTTTTTTTTTTTTTTTTTTCTTAAAGACAGAATCTCTCAGCAATTTTATGTGTTTCCCTAAGAGTAATTCTGAGGAGTAAACTTTCAGGCTAACTTAAAAACAGAGGAAAGACACAAAAAGATTCCATATTCTATTTCTTTTCTTCCATATCTTCCAGCCCTACAAATATGATAAAATTATTATCATGAACAGTGTTTTTCCTAATGTGATCATCTAGCGTTTCTCAAGTTTAAATTCCCTATTTAAAAGAACCAAGCCTGTTCGGGCATGGTGGCTCATGCCTGTAATCCCAGTACTTTGGGAGGCCAAGGCAGGTTGAGTGGATCACCTGAACTTAAGAGTTCGAGACCAACCTGGCCAACATGGTAAAACCCTGTCTACTAAAAAAACAAAAAATAGGTGGGCGTGGTGGCACATGCCTGTAATCCCAGCTACTTGGAAGGCTGAGGCAGGAGATTCATTCAAACCTGGGAGGTGAAAGTTGCAGTGAGCTGAGATGGAGCCATTGCACTCCAGCCTGGGCGACAAGAACAAAACTCCGTCTCTAAATGAATAAATAAAAGAACCAAGCCTGTTTCCATTCACTGTGAAGTCTTATTTCTTGATAAAAGGTAAATCCCCACCCATAGGGAGAAATGAAGCTGTAATTGCCTACTACAGGAAGCTCCGCTCTTGCTCTAAGGGATTGGAGACTATATGTTTACCCTAGTTATGTCCATCATGAAATGTAGTTATGCCTGTCATGGTAGGCATCAAAGATTCTTGCACATAAGTACAATTCAAACCCTCCTGTGATACTTTTCACAGGAGAAAAATTATCGCCTGCCTCTACGTAATTTTTATGTGTTTCAAAGACCCAGGTTCACAGTCATCACTTTCCATGTTTAGTTATTTGAAGAACAGGGCACCTCTCTTTGGTCTAGCTGTTGATTAATAATTAAGTTAGAGACATTCAAGACAGATAATCTGCACTTACTGGTCATGAGCTAAACTCTTTCTTAGCCTCTATCTAATATTTTTGAATAATTTACCTGTTATTGTTTTGGGGTGCCTCATTACAAATCTATGAGTTTTAAGGACTATTCATGTATCCTAAAAACAAAAGCTAGGTTTTCAACAGGTTTACTAAGTATAGAAATTAAACAAAAAAAAAAAACTGCTTAAGGTTATTTTAAAAAATAATTTTAGTTTTTATAGGAAACACAGATAACAGACAATTCTTGACTTACAATCAGGTTACATCTCAATAAACTCAAGTTGAATATATTAAGTTGAAAATGTACTTAATACACCTAAGCTATCGAACATTATAGCTTAGCTTAGCCTACCTTAAACATACTCAGAACATTTTCCTTAACCAGCAGTTGCACAAAATCTTCTCACAACACAGCACACTGTAGAATATCAGTTGTTTACTCTTGTGATCCAGTGGCTAACAGATCTATAGGTTTCTGCTGCTACATAGCATAATGAGAGAGTATCTTACTGCATATTCCAGGAAAAGGTAAAAAATCAAAATTTGTAGTACAGTTTTTATTGCATGTTTATCATTTTTTTGCACCACTATTAAGTCAAAAACTCATAAGTTGAACCATTGGAAGTCAGGAACCGTCCATATTATTACTGGCAATTCACTGTTACCTAGCTATTAGTCTTAATAAGAAGTTGTCTTTTTCCTGATAGTCCCAACATTCTTGAGGTTAAGAATCCTCCCAAGATAAATACCCCCCCCATCCAACATCCATAATTGAATACTGCTTTACAGTTTACTCCTTTTGTGACCACTGACAAGTTGCTTAACTTTTATAAGCTTCATTTGTCTCATCTTTAAATTCTTTTCGTGGTTGTATTATTTCACTTGCCTACTGTACTAGATAAAACTTCCAGTAGAATGTTAAGTAGAAGTGATGGGACTGAACATATTTAGCCTTAATTATATAGAAAATAGTTGATATTTAGCATTTGCTGCAGGCTTTTATGGAAGATTAGGCATACATTAAACAGAAACTCCTTCAATATCTTAAATCATTCCATTTCTCAAATGTCAAAGGTACACATATTACAATGTTGTATTTTCAACTGATAAAACCATTACAATAAAATGGCACATTAAAGTTTGGTAATATTTTTAAAGTCACTTAAGAAAGCTGAACAATACACTGATTTGTTTTTGGTCAGTGAAATTACTATGTGCATCACAAAGATGATTATTCTTTCAAGAAAAGTCACATCATTTATCCCTTTCAGTTTTCAAGCATTTTAATTCCCTCTGATAATTTTACTTAAAAAAAAAAAGTAAGATTCACAGTAATGAGACATAATCTTTGTTTTTCCCTAATGGACTGCTCAAAGCTGAGAGAACTTAAAACCCTATTCTTCCTAGTGTCATTGAACCCATGAGAAAAGAAATATTTCTTCTTAATATAGCAGTACAAGGTATCATCCACAGGGGCACCAAGTTCACATGTGCATTTACTGTTCCTCAATTATTAACAAAGATAAATTACTTCCTCATTATTTCTCCCTACATGACAAGCCAGCTGCACTTTGTAGGCTGCTTCAGACCCAGAAACATCTTTCAAAATTGATCTTTCATTATTGTTTTATGTACTCAGCAATTCTGAACTTAGATTTATGTCAGTTGCATTCTCTAAGAATAGTATATATATTAAATGAAATTTTCTGAGATGATCTTAAGATATCAAACCTTTTATTTAAAGACTATTAAGTATCTTGATTCTTTATGACTTATCTTGCTTAGTTCCCTGTCAGAAATTTTCATGCTCTAATGTTCTTTTTTTTTTAAGTATTAATATGTATGGGAGGGGATTTCATGTTTCTGATAAATAAAAATGGCCACCTGAATCTAAATCACTTCATACAATTTAAAAACCATATTATTCAATAAAGACTGCAAACAGAACCCTTATAATCCATGTCTATAGTGTAAGAAGACAGAATATACTGCATATATGTAGAAAAAGAAATATCTTACACCAGCAGAGCCAGCTCCAGAGTCCAGGAAGTACTGGAAAGTCAGGCAAACATGATACAAAGAATAGGAGAAAACTCTGCAGACCTTGGGGTCAAAGAAGATAAATAAAAATTACTATCATCAAAAACAGGCCTTCCCCTTTCGGGAGAAAATACTGAGAGCAACCTGAGACCAGCTGGTTCAGAAAAATGGTTATAATGGAATTAAAAGTAGGAGGCTTAAAAATGCATTGGGACAACAGTCTTAGGAGGATACTGCTTTCTAAGAAAAAGAGGGAAAACCCAAATAAAGAGGACGTATGCTTTAGATATTCCATGGAGAAGTGGAAGAGAGACACAAGCAGCAGAATTTAAAGACTCTGCCAAAATAAAAGACAATCACAAAATCAGCAGACACCCTAAAAAGCCCCATATATTAAAAAATCTAAACTTTCTCATGCCAATAGAACAGGAAATGTTGAACTAAAAGACATGTAAAGACCCTCTAACTCCTTATTCCTACCTAGGCTGTGTCACCTATTACTGGTGATTCAGGAAATATGACATTTCCAAAGAACAGAAAAGGGCAGATAATATCCATACAAATTCACTGTAAAAAGAAAGAAAATGAGAAAGAATATTTTTGTAGATAATTCTCTTCTCAAAATCAACCATAAAGCAAAGGAAAAATGTAATACAACACTGCAATCTGAATTAAATATCATAGAACAAGCATTTGTATTTTTAAAACAAATCTTAATGCACATATTAAAAAAACTAAAAAGAGATGGATAAAACCAAAAGATGTGAAATTATTCATAAGATCTAAAATCAATAAGAAAAAAGCAAAATTATCTCAGATTTTAAAAATGAATAATAAATTATAAGGGTAAAGAAGATTTGACTAAAAATGTAATAAGGATAATTGAGAAGAATAATGAAGACATTCAAAAGAATGAAGTACAGAAATAGACATCAGCAATAAGAATGGAAGTTCTCAGGACTTACCACTCCCCACAGAAAGTTCAAGTAGGGACTGTGTACAAACAAGAACACCTTTGTGAAAACCCTGGAGACTTGGAAATGTGAACCACCTAACCTCATAAAAGCCTCATTAGAAGGGTAAGAGAAGCAGTCTCACTATGGCTGTGTTACTCCTTCTCATTTCCAAGTAGGCACAGTGACACAAAAGAAGAACTCCTTGGTCCCACAGCTTCTACGGTGGGAAAAGAAAACTGGAGGTGGATTTCCAACTTCCCTAGCATTTTGAGATACTTCCTAGGAAGACCACTCCTGTCTTGGATCACAAGGAACACTGCAGGTGACAGCAGGGCTATAGCATCTCAGGTCGGGTAGATATAAAGAAAATGGAGCTTGAGTAACCAGCATGCAGATCTTGGTGGTAGCTATGTATTTCTGCTAACAGTAGCATCCTATCATAGATACCAGGCAAAGACATAGACCCACAAGCCAAATTTGTCACTCCCAGAGATGCAGTGGGAAATTTAAACTTGTTTGGATCCTTGGATGGCCAGCGTCTGTGTCAAGCCTCAGAAACCATTCTAAGTCCCCACCCAGGCAGAGAGATAGCAGCCTCCATGTACATAAGCAGAGCATGAGGGATAGACATTCCCAGCGAAGCCTCAGAGCCCACCTCAAGGTCCTGCTTAGGCAAGAAAATGTCCACAACACTGAACTTCTGTGAAGTTTAGGAGATAAACCTGCCCAACCCAGGAGTCTAAACAGCAGCATGGCTAAGCCTCCAATTCCCCACCCAGGCAAAGAGATACAACTAAAACACCTTTCTATGGAGCATAGGGTTGGAGCTGCCTAACCCAGGAGCCCAAATAGAAGCTATGCCCAAGACTCAAAGCCCATTCCAAGGCTCCATCCAGGCAGGGAGACAAGCCTCAACCATTTATTCCTATAGCTAATACTCTCTAGACCCATATATTTTAAACGATGACTCTGCCAGAATTCAAACCCATCCTGCAGACTTGCCCAAGTGTGAATCGCAAATAGTGTTACCATTCAGCCAAGGAATATACCCTGAAATTCTGCCCAATCAGTTATGATTGCGGTTCCAAGCTAGCAGCTCTACAAGTTGAAAAGCCAAGCCAGTAGTTTTTCCGCGCAGTGGAGCCCAACCAGCAGCCATCTTTAACCTCAGAGCAAAGGCAGCAACCCTATTAACTAAAGAATATGACAGCAAGCCCTGCCTGCATGGGGTTGTTACCAACCCACTTGTTCAGAATCACAGGCTAAACTAAGTATTAAAAGTCTATTTCTGCCCAAAAAACACCTGGGAAAGCTGGAAGAAGTGGCTGTTTGCTTAAATACATAGAAACCAACACAAGGACACAAAGATTGTGAAGAATTGGGGAATTGTGACACCTCCAAAAGAAACTAATAAAGCTCCTATAATAACCCCTGAGGAAATGGAGATCTATAAAATGACTGACAAATAATTCAGAATGATTCCCTTAAAGACTATCAATGAGCTACAAGAATATATGGATAGAAAATTAAATGAAACTTGGAAAACAATACACAAACAAACCAATAAAGTAGAAACAGAAAAAAAAATAGAAATCCTAGAGATGAAGAATACATGATCAAAATTTTAAAAAATCAATAGAAAACTTTAATAGATGACATGATCAAATCAAAGGAAAAAAAACAGTGAGCTCAAGGACAGAATATTTGAAATTATCCAGACGGAAAACAAACAAAAACAATGAAAAAGAATAAAGAAAGCCTGTGGGAATTACAGAAAATCATTAACAGGACTAACATTTTTGTAGTATGAATTGCAGAATGAGGAAACAAAAAGGACCAGAAAGCATGTTTAAAGAAACAATGACTGAAAAATTATCAAATCTGAAGAAAGATGCAAACATCAAGGTACAAGAAGTACAGAGGTCTCCAATTTCAATCCAAAGAGGAGTTCATCAAGATACATGATAATCAAACTATCAAAAATTAAAGACAAAGAAAAAAGTATGAGAGGAACAAGAGACAGAAACACATCACATATAAGAGAATCTCAATGTGGCTCTCAGTAAATTCATAAGCAGAAACCATGCAGTCCAGGAAAGAGTGTGATGATATATTCAAGGTGCTGGAGGAGGGGAAAAAAAACAAAAAACAAGAATGCTTTACCCAGCAAAACTATCCTTCATAAATGAGGTAGAAATAAAAACTTTTCCTAAAGAACAAAAGCTAAGGAAGTTAGTCACCACTAGGCCTACCTAAGAGGAATTATAAAAGGGAATTATTTAAACTAATTAAGAAAATGTGGCACATAGACACCATGGAATACTATGCAGCCATCAAAAAGGATGAGTTTGTGTCCTTTGTAGGGACATGGATGCAGCTGGAAACCATCATTCTTAACAAACTATCACAAGAACAGAAAACCAAACACCGCATGTTCTCACTCATAGGTGGGAACTGAACAATGAGATCACTTGGACTCGGGAAGGGGAACATCACACATCGGGGCCTATCATGGGGAGGGGGGAGGGGGGAGGGATTGCAGTGGGAGTTGTACCTGATGTAAATGACGAGTTGATGGGTGCTGACGAGTTGATGGGTGCAGCACACCAACATGGCACAAGTATACATATGTAACAAACCTGCACGTTATGCACATGTACCCTAGAACTTAAAGTATAGTAATAATAATTTTAAAAAAGGCTGTTAACTAATAACATTAAGCATATAAAAGCACAATTTGTAATGGTATAAGTAAAACAAGTTCATATTAAAAATACTCTAGGACTGTAAAGCAAGTTTATCTCTAGCACAAAGATTAAAAGACAAAACTATCAAAAACAACGATAGCTAAACTGTTAAGAAATACCAAATATAAACAGATGTGAATTTTAACAACAAAAACATAGAATAGGAGTCAAAAGTGTAGAGTGCTTGTATGCTATGAAGGTTAAGTTGAAAAAGAATGAAGAAAGCCTATGGGAATGAAATAACAGCTTGAAATAACCTGTTATAAAATATTTTATATAAACTTCATGATAACCACAAAATAAAAATCTATAGTAGATGCACAAAAGTATTAAAAGCATGCCAGTACAGATAAGTATCAAGTCACAAAGTAAGATGGCAAGAGAGGAAGGAACAAAACATCTATAAAACAACCAGAAACACAAAGTAAATAATGATAGTATTAAGTTTTTACCTATCAATAGCCTAGAATGCATTAAATAAATGAATTAAATAATCTAACAAAAAGATACAGTGACTGAATGGATTTAAAAAAAAATACTCAAATATATTCTGCCTACAAGAGACCTGCCTCAATTTTAAGAACACACATAGACTAAAAGTGAAGAATGAAAAAAAAATCTATCTAAGTAAAAATAAAAAGAGAACAAGATTAACTATACTTATATCAGACAAAATAGATGTTGAGACAAAAAATAAACAGTGTCAAAGAAGGTTATTATATATTGCTAACAGGAGACAACTCAACTCATCCAGAAGATATAATAGTTATAAATATATACGTACCCAATATCAGAGTATCTAAACATATAAAACAAAGAATCTGAGGTAGAGATAAACTGCAATGCAATAATAGTAGAGAACTTTAGTATCCACTTTCAATGATGGAAAGATGATCTAGACCAAACATTGATAGGAAAACATTAGTCTTTAGCTACATTTTAGATCAAATTGACCTAAAGAACATATACAGAACATTCCATGAAACAGCAACAGAATATACCTTCTCGGGCAACGTTCTCCAAGACATATCATGTGTTAGGCCACAAAACAAATCTGAAAAAATTAAATGACAAAATCTGTTACGATCAATTATCTTTTGCAATCACAATGCTATGAAAAAAAATTTAATAACAGGAGAAATCTTGAGAAATTCACAGATAGAAATTTAAAAATATGCTCCTGAAAAATCAATGAGAAAAATAAAAAGATAATTTAAAAATATCATGAGAAAAATAAAAATGATAACACAACATACCAAAACTTATGGGAAACTGATATGGTTAGGTTTTCTGTTTCTGCCCAATCCCACCTTGAATTGTAATCCCTAGGTGTTGAGGAAGAGAACTGGTAGGAGGTGACTGGATAATGGGGGCAGTTTTCCCCGTGCTGTTCTCATGATAATAAGTGAGTCCTCACAAGATCTGATGGTTTTATAAGTATTTGGAAATTTCTCCTTCATTTACTCCCTCTCTCTTGCCTGCTGCCATGTAAGACATGCCTGCTTTGTTTTCTGCCATTATTGTAAGTTTCCTGAGGCTTCCCCAGCCATGTGGAACTGTGACAATTAAACTTCTTTCCCTCAAAAATTACCCAGTCTCAGGGAAGCTCTTTATAGCAGTGTGAGAATGGACTAATACAGATGAAGCAAAAGTTGTTCTAACAGGAAAGTTTATACCCAAAACACCTCTATTTAAAAAGAAGAAAGGTCTCAAATACACAAGCTAACATTAAGTATAAGGAACAAGAAAATGAGGAAAAATAATAGGACTAAAGTTTGTGGAAGAAAAGAAATGAAGATCAGATCTGAAATAGAGACTAGAAAAAAATATAGAAAATATTAAGAAGACTAACAGTTGGTTTTATGAAAAGAAAAACAAAACTGACAAACTCTTAGCTAGATTAAGAAAAAAATACTCAAATAAATAAAACCAGAAATGAAAGAGAGGACATTAAAAATGATACTATAACAATATAAAGAATCATAAGCAATTATTATGATTATAATTATACTCAACAAACTGAATAACCTGGAAGACATACATAAATTCCTAGACACAAACAATCTACCAAGACTGAATATAAAAGAAATACCAAATCTGAATAGTTCAATAATGAGTAAAGAGATTGAATTAGTAATAACAAGTATCTAATAAAAGAGAAGCCCAGGACCAGATGACTTCACTACCGAATTCTACCAAACAATCCTTCTCAAACTCTTCCAATATATTGGAGATGAGGAAACACTTTCAAACTCTTTTGATTGCAAAGCCAGATAAGGATGTTGCAAGAAAGAAAAATTTACAGGCCAGTATTTCTGCTGAACATGTAGCATTTTTGCTACAGAAATTCTTAACAAAATATAAGCAAACAAAATTCAAAAGCATATTAAAATGATCATTCACCATGATCGAGTGGGATTTATTTCTGGGGTAGAAGAATGGCTCAATATACACAAATCAATAAATGTGATACATCACATTAACAAAATGAAGAAAAACCATATGATCATTTCAAAAGATTCAGTAAAGGATTTGACAAATTTCAACATCCTTTCATGATAAATACTCTCAACCAACTAAGTACAAAAGAAATGTATCTCAACACAATGAAGGATATATATGACAAGCCCTCAGCTGACATTAAACACAATAGTAAAAAGTGGAAAGGTTTTCCTCAAAGGAATAAGATAATTATGCCTACCTTTACCACTTCTATTCAATATAGTATTGGAAAATCTTGCCAGAGCAATTAGGTGAGGAAAACAAATAAGAGTATTCCAATTGGAAAGGAAAACTTAATAGTCCCTGTTTGGAGATGACATGATCTTATATATAGAAAACCCTAAATACTCCACAAAAAAATGAAGACATGATAAATTAAATAAAGTTGCAAAATACGAAATCAACACACAAAAATAATTAATGTCCTATATACTAACAGCCAACTATCCAAAAAAGAAATTATGAAAACAATCTCTCATTTACAATAGCTCCATAAAAAGAAGATGCTTGGGAATAAATGTAACCAAGGAAGTGAGAGATCTATACAATAAAATCTATAAAACATTAATGAAAGAAATTGAAGATAATAACACAAATAAATGAAAAGTTATTTCATATTTGTTAATTGCAAGAATTAATCTGGTTGAAATGTCATTGCTACTCAAAGCACGCATTTGCAGATTCAATGCAATACCTTTTAAAATTATAATAATTGTTCACAGAAATTGAAGAAATGATCCTGCAATTCCTATAGAACCACAAAAAAACCTGAACAGCCAAGATAATCTTGAGGAAAATAAGAAAGCAGAAGCATCACACTACCTGATTTTAAACTATTTTACAAAGCTATAGTAATTAAACCAATGTTGCATTGCCATAAAAATAGACACGTCAGCCAGTGAAACAAATAGAAAACCCAAAAATGAACCCATGACCTTACAATTGATTTTCAACAAAGTTTTCAAAAATGTACAATGGATAAAGGACATTCTCTTTAATAAATGATGTTGGAAATACTTGATACATGCAGAAGAATAATATCGGACCCTTATCTCACACCATATACAAAAATCAGCTCAATATGGATTACAAACTTAAATGTAAGACCTGAAACTGTAAAACTACTAGAAAAAAATATAATGGAAAAGCTGGATGACATTTGACTAGGCAATGATTTTTTAAATGGACCCCAAAAGGTCAGGCAACAAAAGCAAAAATAGACAATGGGATTATATCAAAATAAAAAACTTCTACACTGAAAAAAAAAAAAAAAAAACAATTGAGTTAACTGACAACCTACATATTGGGAAAAATATTTGCAAACCATACATCTCATATGGGGTTAATATCTAAAATATATAAGGAACTCAAACAACTCAATAGCAAGAAAACAACCTGATTAAAAAATGGACAAAAAACTTCAATTGGCATTTCTCAAAAGAAGACAGAAAAATGACCAACAGGTATATGAAAACATACATCACTAATCACTAGGAAAATGCATATTAAAACCATAATTATATACTATTTTACACCTGTCACAATAGCTATTATCAAAAACTGAAAGATAACAAGTATTGGAGAAGATGAGGAAAAAAGGAACTTTTGTACATGGTTGATGGGAATGTGAGTTAGCACAGCCATTATGAAAACTGTATGGGAGTTTCTCAAAAAACTAAAAATAGGATTACCAAATAATTCAATAATCTCACTTCTGAGTATACATCCAAAAGATTTTACATCAGTATGTTAAAGAGACATCTGCACTTCTTGTTCATTGCAGCACTGTTCACAATAGCCAAGGTATGGAATCAACTTAAGTGTCCATCAGTGGATGACTGAATAAAGAACATGTAGTACATATACACAATGGAATACTATTCATCTTTAAATGGAAAGAATTTCTGTGACAACCTGAATGAATCTGGAAAACATTTTGCTAATTGAAAGAAGCCAGGAGCAGAAACACAAATGTGGCATGATCTCAATTACATATGGAATAGATAACAATTAAACCCTAAAAGGCTAATGGGGCATGGGGAATGTGATGATGTTGCTCAAAGGGTACTGTGATGATTAATATTGAGTATCAACTTGATCAGATTGAAAGATGCAAATTGTTGTTCCCGGATATGTCTGTGAGGGTGTTGCCAAAAGAGATTAACATTTGAGTCAGTGGGCTAGGAGAGGCAGACCCATCTGCAATCTGGGTGGGCACCATCTAATCATCTGCCAGTGTATGTAGGGTAAAAGCAGGCAGAAGAGTATGGAAAGGTTAGAATGGCCTGAGTCTTCTGGTCTCCATCTTTCTCCCATCCTGGATGCTTCCTGCCCTTGAATATCAAACTCCAAGTTCTTCAGCTTTTGGACTC
This sequence comes from Macaca thibetana thibetana, assembly GCF_024542745.1. Taxonomy (NCBI): domain Eukaryota; kingdom Metazoa; phylum Chordata; class Mammalia; order Primates; family Cercopithecidae; genus Macaca; species Macaca thibetana. The sequence goes on from NC_065584.1 coordinate 61,593,635, forward strand.
TTGGACTTACAACAGTGATTTGTCAGGGGCTCTCAGACCTTTGGCCACAGACTGAAGGTTGCATTACCAGAGTCCCTACTTTTGAGGTTTTGGGACTCAGATTTGCTCCCTGGCTCCTCAGCTGGCGGAGAGCCTACTGTGGGACTTTACCTTGTGATCATGTAAGTCAATCCTCCTTAATAAATTCCCCATTCATGTATTCACCTATTCTATTAATTGTGTCCCTTTAGAGAACCATGACTAATACAGATTTTGGTACCAGGAGTGGTTTTAGAGGAACAGAATTTTAAGGATGGATTTCTTTAGTTGGTTTTGGAGTTTCTGGAGTTAGCTGCTTAATACATTTAAAGCCCAAAATGTTAAGGATTCTTTTTCTAATAGTACGGAAAACACTGATAGTCTTTGGCATGAACTGTTTAGAGAGTTATGCAAAATAAATGCATTTGATACCACTTATTCACTGCTCATAAGAGGCAAGGAGTTTAGTGACTGTATTCGTAATAACTTTGACCACATGTAGAGAAACAAAAAATATAATGAAGTTGGTTGGGTGCTCCTCAGTTTACTGGACAAAGTGATGAAAGAAAAGGATTAGCACCAGGATTCTAACTCCCGACTCCAGAAACAAATACTGAGGCTCAAGTCTTCTAAGATTGCCCTGAGTGAGAGTCTTATCTCCTGTAGACAAAAGGCTGAAATTGTGGAAAATCAGACACAAGCTCTTATCATGTGAGTGGCTGACCTGTAACAAAAGGTGCATGCACAGTCCACCAGATGTCTACTGTTAAAGTGAGGGTACTTATTGGAAAATAATGAGATCCTGCAACTTAGAATGGGGATGTGTGGGAGGACCCTGATGAAACTGGGGACACTGAGCTTGTAAACTCTGATGAGCCTTTTTTTGCCAGAGGAAACAGCTTCCCCATCCTTAGTGGTGGCAACATCCCCTCCGCAACCCACACTGCCATCAGCCTTTTTATCTTTGTCTGAGGAGATTAACTTTGCACTGCCTCATGCAACAGTGATGGCCTCCCCGGAGGCAGTTGCCAAGAAAAAAACAATGTTGATTCTCCTCAGGAGCCACCCCAACACCCCTGTTTTCTTCTAGACCTATAACTTGACTAAAGTCCTGGCAGGTCCCTAGGGGTGAGGTGCAGAGGGTGTCCCACAAGCAGGCGTGCTATACTCCAAAAGGACTGCTTGAGTTTTCTAATTTATATAAGCAGAAATCTGGAGAACAGGCATATGAATGGTTATTAAGAGTGTGGGATAATGGTGGAAGCAACATAAAGATGGGTTAGGCTGAATTTATTAATATGGGCTCACTAAGCAGGGATTCTACATTTAATGTTGCAGCTCATGGAGATTAAAAGGGTTCTAATAGTTTATTTGCTTGGTTAGCTTAAACATGGATCAAAAGATGGCCTACTGTGAGTGAGCTGGAAATGCCAATCTCCCTTGGTTTAATGTAGAGGAATGGATCCAAAGGCTTAGGGATATGGAAATGCTAGAGTGGATTAGTCACTTTAGACCTACTCATCCCAATTGGGAGGGCTGAGAAGTCATACTCTTCACCAATACCTTGTAAAACAGATTTGTGAGGGGAGCACCTGCTTCCTTAGAGTTCTGTGATTGCTTTTCTCTGTATGCTAGATCTTACAGTGGGAACCATAGTGGCTCAATTAGAAAGCATAAAGGCAATGGGAATAATTGCATCCTGAGGTAGCAGGGGCCAAGTGGTGGCATTCAACCATCAAAGGCAAGGTGGACATAGTTATCGTAATGGACATCAGAGGTAAAGTAGCAATCAGAATTGTCTGACTAATGTAGAGCTCTGGCATTGGCTAATTAATCATAGTGATCCTAGAAGTAAAATTAATAGGAAGCCTACTACATTCTTAATTTACATAAGCAGAAAACTTCCAAGTTGAATGGACAAAAGACTAATTTGAATTATAAAAACAGAGGATCACGGCCCCTCAATCGATTTCCAGATTTGAACCAGTTTACAGACTCAGCACCCTTTGAACAAAAGGGAGGCTGGGTACCCTTGAGGAAGGACCCCACTATGCTATTGACAATTTGCGCTGTCATCTTTCTCCCATCCTTCCTCAAGAAGACCTCTGGACTTTTACCAGGGTAACTGCATTGGGATAAGGAAAATGATCAGACCTTTAGGGGACGACTAGACACTGGCTCTAAGCTGATAATTCCAGGGGACCCAAAATGTCATTGTGGTCCTCCAGTTAAAGTGGGGGTTTATGGAGGTCAGGTAATTAATGGAATATTAGCTCAGGTCTGACTTACAGAAGGTCCAGTGGGTCCCCAGACTCATCCTGTGGTTATTTCCCAAATGCCAGAAAGCATAATTGTCATAGACATGCTTAGCAGCTAGTGGAACCCCCACATTGGCTCCCTGATTGGTAGAGTGTGGGCTATTATGATGGGAGAGGCCAAATGGAAGCCATTAGAGCTGCCTCTACCTAGAAAAATAGTAAATCAAAAACAATATTGCATCCCTGCAGGGATTGCAGAGATTAGTGCCACCGTCAATGACTTGAAAGATGCAGGAGTGGTGATTCTCACATCTCCATTTAACTCTTCTATTTGTCCTGTGCAGAAGACAGATGGATCGTGGAGAATGACAGTGGATTATTATAAGTTTAATCAAGTGGTGACTCCAATTGCAGCTGCTGTACCAGACGTGGTTTCATTACTTGAGAAAATCAACACATCTCCTGGTACCTGGTATGCAGCCATTGATTTGACAAATGCCTTTTACTCCATTCCTGTCCATAAGGCACATCAGAAGCAATTTGCCTTCAGCTGGGAAGGCCAGCAATATACCTTGACTGTCCTACCCTAGGGGTATATCGACTCTCTGGCTTTCTGCCATAATCTTGTTTGCAAAGATCTTGATCGCTTTTCACTTCCACAAGATGTCACACTGGTTCATTACATTGTTGACATTATGCTGATTGAATCCAGTGAGCAAGAAGTAGCAAACACACTGGACTTACTGGTAAGACATTTGAATGTCAGAGGATGGGAAATGAATTCAACTAAAATTCAAGGACCTTTACCTCAGTAAAATTTCCAGTGGAGCAGGGCCTGTCAAGATATTACCTCTAGGGCGAAAAATAAGTTGCTGCATTTGACCCTTCCTACAACCAAGAAAGGGACACAATGCCTAGTGGGCCTATTTGGATTTTGGAGGCAACACATTTCTCATTTGTGTGTGTTACTCTGGCCCATTTATCAAGTGACCCATGTTTTGAGTGTGATCCAGAACAGGAGAAGGCTCCGCAACAGGTTCAAACTGCTGTGCAAGCTGCTCTGCCACTTGGGCCATATGACCCAGCAGATCCAATGGTGTGTGAGGTGTCAGTGGCAGATAGGGATGCTGTTTGGAGCCTCCGGCAGGCCACCATAGGTTAATTGCAGGGACGGTCTCCAGGATTTTTGAGCAAGTTCCTGCCATCTTCTGCAGATAACTACTCTTCTTTTGAGAAAGAGCTCTTGGACTGTTACTAGGCTTTGGTAGAAACTGAATGTTTGACTATAGGTCATCAAATCACCATGCCACCTGAACTGCCTGTCATAAACTGGGTGCTTTCTGATCCAACTGGCCATAAAGTGTGGCATGCACAGCAGCATTCCATCATCGAATGGAAGTGGCATATATGTAATTGGACTCAAGCAGGTCCTGAGAACACAAATGAGTTACATGAGCAAGTGGCTCAAATATCCATGATCCCCACTCTTGCCACCCTACTTTCTCTCCCCCAGCCTGCACCAATGGCCCCATGTGGAGTTCCTTATGATCAGTTGACAGAGGAGGAGAAGACTGGAGCCTGGTTTACAGACGGTTCTGCACAATATGCAAGCACCACCCAATGTGGACAGCTGCAGCACTACAGCGTTTTTCTAGGAAATCTTTCAAAGGGAAATCTTCCCAGTGGGCAAAACTTTGAGCAGTGCACCTGGTTGTGCACTTTGCTTGAAAGAAAAAGTGGCCATATGTGCAATTATATATTGATTCATGGGTTGTAGCCAGTGGTGTGACTGGATGGTCAAGGACTTGGAAGAAGCATGACTGGAAAATTGGTGACAAAGAAATTTGGAGAAAAGGCAGGTGGATGGACCTCTCTGAATGGTCAAAACCTGCTAAGATATTTGTATCTCATGTGAGTGCTCACAAAAGGGTGACTTCAGCAGAGGAGGATTTTAATAATTAAGTGAATGGGATGACTCGTTCTGTGGACACCACTCAGCCTCCTTCTCCAGCCACCCCTGTCATCGTCCAATGGGCCCATGAAAAAAGTGGCCACGGTGGCAGCGTTGGAGGTTACACATGGATTCAGCAACATGGACTTCCACTCACGAAGCCTGACCTGGCTACAGCCACTGCTGAGTGCCCAATTTGCCAGGGGCAGAAACAAACACTGAGCCTTCAATATGGCACCATTCCTTGGGGTGATAAGCCAGCTACTTGGTAGCAGATTGATATATTGATCCTCTTCATGAAAAGGGCAGTGGTTTGTCCTTACCCGAATAGACACTTACTCTGGATATGGGTTTGCCTATCCTGCACACAGTGCTTCTGCCAAGACTACCATCTGTGGACTCAGGGAATGACTTATTCGACATCATGGTATTTCACAGAACATTGCCTCTGACCAAGGCACTCACTTTACAGCTAAAGAAGTGTGGCAGTGGGATCACGCTCATGGAATTCACTGGTCTTGTCATGTTCCCCATCATCCTGAAGCAGCTGGATTGATAGTACAGTGGAATTGCCTTTTGAAATCATAATTATAATGCCAACTAGGTGACAATCCTTTGAAGAGCTGGTACAAAGTTCTTAGAAGGCTGTGTATGCTCTGAATCAGTGTCCAATATATATTACTGTTTTTCCCAGAGCCAGGATTCGTAAGCCCAGGAATCAAGGGGTGGAAATGGAAGTGCCACCACTCACTATCACCCCTAGTGACCCACTAGCAAAATATTTATTGCCTGTTCCCACAACATTACATTCTGCTGGCCTAGAAATCTTAGCTCCAGAGGGAGGAATGCCGCCACCAGGAGACAGAACAATGATTCAGTTAAACTGGAAGTTAAGATTGGCACTTGACCACTATGGGCTCCTCCTGCCTGTAAGTCAACAGACTAAGAAGGGACTTACAGTATTGGCTGGGGTGATTGACTCCAACTATCAAGATGAAATCAGTCTACTACTCCACAGTGGAGGTAAGGAAGAGTATGCATGGAATACTAGAGATGCCTTAGGGAGTCTCTTAGTATTACCATGCCCTATGATTAAGGTCAACGGCAAACTACAACAACCCAATCCAGGCAGGACTGAAAATGGCCCAGATCCTTCAGGAATGAAGGTCTGGGTCACTTCAAGAGACAAAAAAATCAAGACCTGCTGAGGTGCTTGCTGAAGGCAAAGGGAATACAGAATGGACAGTAGAAGATGGTAGTCATCAATACTAGCTATGACCACGTGACCTGTTGCAGAAACAAGGACTATAATTGCCATGAGTATTTCCTCCTTATTTTGTTAAGAACGTGTTTATGCATGTACATTTGTACTCAGAAAACATCTTCATTTTATTTCTTTTTTCTTTATCATGTGACATGAGATTTATTGACTTCATACCAGCACTGAAATGTTGTTAACTTTATGTAATAGTATTTGGGTTGGGGATTGGTGCATTTCCGGTTGTATGAAGGATAGCTGTATTAAGTTAGGCATAATTATGACCTTATTATTGTCTTTATTTGAAGTTATATATCTTTCAGGAGATATGTATGGATTCGGGTTGACAAGAGGTAGATCTGTGATGGTTAACATAGTGTCAACTTGTTTGGATTGAAGGATGGAAAGTATTGCTCCTGGGTGTGTCTGTGAGGGTGTTTCCAAAAGAGATTAACATTTGAATCAGTGGACTAGGAGAGGCAGACCCACCCACAATTTGGGTGGGCACCATCTAATCAGCTGCTAGTGTGGCTAGGATAAAAACAGACAGAGGAACGTGGAAAGGCTAGACTAGCCTGAGTCTTCTGACCTCTGTCTTTCTCCTGTGCTGGATGCTTCCTGCCCTTGATCATCATACTCTAAGTCCTTCAGCTTTTGGACTCCTGGACTTATATCAGTGATTTGCCAGTGGCTCTCAGGCCTTTGGCCACAGACTGAAGGCTGCTCTATCAGTTTCCCTCCCTTTGAGGTTTTAGGTTTAGGACTGAGAATGGCTTCTTTGCTCCTCAGCTTGCAGATGGCCTATTGTGGTAATTTACCTTATGATTATGCGAGTCAACTCTCCTAATAAACTCCCATTCATATATTCATTTATCCCATATTAGTTCTGTCTCTTTAGAGAACCCTGGTCAATACAGGTACAAGGTGTCAGTTATATGGGAGGAATAACTTTGTATAATGTATTTTAAAATTGTTGAGAACATATTTTAAAAGTTCTCACCACAATAAACAATGAGTATTTGAGGTGATGGATATGTCAGCCTAATATTAACATTCCACATTGTATGCATATATCATAACATCACTTTGTCCCCAATATATATAATTTATTAACTTGCAATACAATTTTTCAAAATTCAGCAATAACAAAAAACAAAGAAGTATCAGAGAGAAAGTTAAAGATTTAGAAGATATATGAAGAATAACCAACATATTTCTAGGTGGCATTCTAAAGAAGAAATACAAAACAAAAATTAAGACAGTGTGAGATTGGTGGAGAGACAGGCATCTAGAATGACAGAGGAAGTAGAGAACTGAGAAATTGATCCACACAACTATGACCAACTTCTTTTTGATAAATTTTCAAGAGGAAATCAGTGGAGCAAGGATAGTATTTACCCTATATAGTGCCAGAGCAATTGGGCATCCATAGGCAAAAATAAAAATGTCAAAATAATCTATTCACCTTATATCAAATGGATTACATATCTAAATACAAAAGAATCAAACTTTAAAAGAGAGGAAAAAAATCTTTATAACCTAGGTTTTAAGTGAAGTGTTCTTAGACATGATGCCCAAAGCACAATACATTAAAATCTTGATAAATTCGATTTCAAAGAAAAAAAAAAAAAAACACTTTAGCTCTGTGAAAGTTTTTGTTAAGAGCATGAAAAGGCAAGCCAAAAAGTAGGACAAAATGTTTGCAAATCTTACATACAGAAAAGGACTTACACCTAGAATACAAAAAAAAAAAAACCTCTAAACTCAACCATAAGAAATACACAGTGCAATTAGAAAATGAACAAAGGAATTGAACAGAGACTTCACTGGACACCATACCAAATAAGCGCATGAAAGATGTTCAACATCATTAACCATTAGAGATATAAAAATTAAAGTATTATAAAATTCCATAATATGTCTATTAGAATCCCTAAATTTAAAAAATATATTAACAGTACTAAATTCTGATGCGAATACGTAAAATCTGTCTGTTTCATATACTGATAATGCAGGTATAAAATAGTACAGTAATTCTGGAAATTAGTCTGTCAGGTTTTTAAAAAGTTAAACATATTAGCTTAACATACTAAGGGTCTCTAGAGAAATTACATATAGATAGTCCCCAATTTACAATGATTCAACTTACACTTTTTGACTGTTCTGTGGGATAACAGTCACATGCATTCAGCATACTCCTTGACTTAGGATGGGGTGATATCTGGGAAATCAAATAAGTTGAGGAGGGCATGCGTACGTGTGTGTGTGTGTGTGTGTGTGTGTGTGTGTGTCTATAGAACACACAGTATATACAAAGAGATTTAGTATAAGGATTTGACCCACACAACGATGTGGGCAGACAACTCTCAAGATCTTCAGGGAGTCAACAAGCAGAAAAACTAGGAAAGCCAATGGTGCAGTTCTAGTCTGTAGACTGGCAGGCTCAAGACCCAGGAAGAGCTGACATTTCAGTTTGTGTTTGAAGGCAGGAAAATGACATCCCAGTTGAAAGGCAGTCAGGCAGGAAGAGAGTGACTCAAGAGAAAATCAGCCTTTTTGTTCTATTCAAGCCTTCAGCTGATTGGAGAAGGCCCATATACATAGGGAAGGCAATCTGTTTTACCCTGTCTACCAATTTAGATGTTAACCTCATCCAAGACGCCCTCACAGAAACACCCAGAATAATGTTTGAGCAAATATTGGGCACGCTGTGGCAAATGGACACATAAAACAAATCATCACACCATACAATCCAGGACTTATGCTCCCTAAACACTTATGCTAGAGAAATGAAAACTTCTCATACAAATATCTGTATGTAAATTGCAGTTTCATTTATAATAGTCCCAAACTGGAACCAATCTATATGTCCTTCAGTGGGTGAATGAAAATAGAAAAATTGGTAACTCTATTTAATGGAATACAGCAATAAAAAGGAATTATTAATACACAGAACAACATGCACGAGTTGCAAGATCATAATGCTGTATGAAAAAGGCAGTCTCAAGACTTACTTACTGTGATTCAATTTAAATAATATTCATGCACTGATAAAACTGTAAAGATGGAGAACAAATCAGTAGTTTTCAGATTGGATTAACTGAACAGAAGTCCATGTTTCTGAGTCCATGTGCAACCCCATTCTTGCTGGCGTGGCTACTTTGTGCACAAGGTTGTTAGTCAGGAAAAGACATTCCTGTCAAAATAGGCTTTCTGTCACCCACAAAATGGGTTATATTATATAGTTTACCATTAAGATTAAGATCCTCCTCTGTTGAGATTTATCTTTGATGAGTATTCAAACGAAACATACAATTTTACATACATTCTTTGCCCATTTAGAGCAAAATATCTACATGCTTTTTTTCTGCCAAAACTTCATTTTCACCAATCTTCTAATTGGTTCCTGAATACCATTCATATAATTATTTTTTGTGTACATTTAGTAAAGATTCATATCTCTATTTTTCCCTCCAGCCAAGAATAAACAACCTGGTGTGCTTTTCAAAGTTCTACCTAGTGGGATATTTTCCTACACCACTGTCCTTCAGGAAGACTGCAGAGAGAAATTATAGTTCTGCAGCTGAACCACCTGTTAACCCGCCCCATGTAGAGATTGAGAGATAAGAGACAATGGAGCCAGAATGTAAGATTATGCACATTTGTGCCTCTTGCTCATGCAATTTCCTAGTGCCTTCCAGAGGCGCTTAAGCCTAGTCTTGTATATATGCCACTTCCAATTAGTAATGGAAGGTTGCTATGCATGACCAATTTACGGCTAGCTTATAATGGGATAAGTTAGTGAACAATGATTAAGCATTCAGCCTCTACTGAGGCTTGCAGGTGTTTCCCAAGAAGAAAACAGTTATCTGTGGAGGATAGCATAATTGTCCAAAAGCCTATAGGTCTGGGCTGTGATTCACTTTTAGAGGCATGCTAGCTGATGGTTCTATACTGCATTTCTACATGTCATGAGCATTTCAAGCCCCATTGTATTTTATTGGGACACCTGTCCCAAGAGGCAAAGCAGCTCTTACAGAAACCTGGACCTGTTTCAGAGTCTTTACTTATTCAAGACACAAGATACTACTCAAAACTCTGTTTTTCAGTTACTTGGTAAAAGTCAGAGTAGCTCCCCTAAATGAGGTATGTGTTGCCTCCAAAAGCCCAAGAGGCCTACTAGGCATTGCATCTTTTTTTAGAAGTAGGATGGACCAAATGTAGCAACTTTTCTTCACCTTGAAAGGGATATCTCAACATAACACTAACCACTGTAACTTTAGAAATTTTATGGAGGTAATTGCCCCCAAAATGTTGTGAGATTTTTTACTCTTAGATGAGCTTGTGTTTTACCAAGATAGAGTAGTTGACACTTCCTGATCACCAGCTCTAATAAGCAGCATATCATCAATGTAATAGACCACCATAGTTTCCTGTGAAAAAAAAAAAAATCAATCAAATTCACTGCAGCCTACATTTTGACATAGGGCTAGAAAGTTCATATAGCCCTGAGATAAGACATTTGTGGTGCCAAGTTGGTTCTGCCAGCTAAAAGCAAATGGCTTCTGACAGTCTTTACCACTGGGTAAAAACAAAGATGCATTTGCCAGATATCAAATTTGTGTATTTGTACCAGGATATATGTTGATTTACTATAGAAAAAGAAATCTGAATGAGCAACTTCCATTGGAATTATCATCTTATTAAGCTTATGATAATCCACTATTTATAAGCTCCACCTGTTTTCTGGATGGCACATCCAAAATTTGCAGGGTAGGTCAGCAGGCTGGAGATGCAGGGAAGATTTGTAGTTTGAATTCTAAAGGCAGTCTACTGGCAGAATTCCTTCTTGCTTGAGGAGGTCAGTCTTTGTTCCATTAAAGCCTTCAACTGATTGAATAAGATCTACCCACATTATGGAAGGTAATCTGCTTTACTGGAGGTCTGTCGATTTAAATATTAATTTCATCCAAAAACACCTTCACAGAAGTACCCAGAATAATGTGTGGACAAATATTTATTTGGTCACTGTGGCACAGCCAAGTTGATACACAGAATTAACCATCACAGTTAGTTCTACTGGCTTCCACCTGGCCTTGCCTGACATAATAGCTCATTCTACGACTGTCAAAATGTCTAATGTAAGAATTTTGCCAATTGCTGAGTATATCACTTAAAATTATTCCTGCTAGAACCTTGGGAATAACCATAGGGTAAGTTCAGGGACACAGTGAGTGCACTGAGAGACAAATCTAAGACAAAACTCCACTGACCACCTGTTCTTCATAAGTCCCTACTCTCTCTGGTAGACCCAGAGAGAGTTTTATTCACTAAGAATTTGTATTGGCACAAAGTCATTGTCCACTAATCACTAAACACTCTGATTATCAGCCTTTCACTAAGTATACACATTTACATGTATAACTATCTAGGAAATTGTCACAGGTACATTTAGGAAGGCTAGCAGGAAGATCAACAGTATAAATTAAGGATCTTTACTCAGTAGAGATGACTCAGACTTTCTCTGTTAAACGGTCTTTGGTTTTATGAATTGGTTGAAGTCTGTAAATTGGTTGAAAAGCCTCAATTTTATATTTTAATGAGTTAAGTCCAACTTCTGTTAATTCTTTCCACTTACACAGAGCAAGTTAAGTTTTAGAACACTGCCCATCTATTTCAGTTCTTGGAACATCATCATCAATCAACCAATGCTAAAGATCATTGTCATTTATAATATTTTGTGTATTGCTTCAAATCTATTACAGTATTCACTCCCACCTTGTCTCTGGTGATAAAGTGCTACCACTTGCAGAGATACTATCATGCACACAGAATTTAGTAAACTCAGTTTGATATAATAATAATAATGATAATTCTCACTGTAATTTTCAGACTAGAGAGAAATGCCTTCTCACACCAAACACACATACACTATTAATAAATAGAGAATATCTCTTTTTCTCCAAGACACATGAGATAATGTCCTCAAGGACCATTGAAATTGATCTTATTTTGGTAGTAAAGAATCTCGAAAAGTTTGATAAATCAGGAATAATACAAATATTCTCTGTTCAGAACACAATGAAATCAGAAATTATAAACACAAGCCAAAAACCAAAAGGTCCTTACATCTGGAAATATCAAAACTATATTAAACAACTCTTGGATGAAAATAGAAATTCAAACTTAAAGCATTTTAAAGATATAATTGTAATGAAAATACTTCATATCAGTGATCAAATGTTCTTAGTGACTTTACTTATTATTTAAGCCATTTATTGAGTATTTACTATGGATAGATATTATACTAGGCGCTCTACCTACACACCTCATTTCATCCTTGCAGCAATTCCATGAAGTATGATTATTCTCATTTTACAGATAAAGAAAATAAAACCCAGAATAATTCATCCGAGATCTATGGCTAATAGATACGAGAGCCCGTGTTTCAGAGGAGATTCATATGATTCCCTGCTATCTTTATTCAGTTTTATTCTCAGATAACATTTGGGTCCCTGGCAGTGCCTGAAAGCATTCTTACAGTATGATTTTCATAATTATGTTTGAAAAATGTTAAAGATGTCTGAGGAATATATTTTTATATTGCCTATCCTAATATTTTATCCTATACTGCTAATCTCTTTAAGCCTGAGTACATGAAAACTCAGTACATAGAGATGAATCTCTAAAACAGCTAAACAAGTTCATAAAACTAAAAATCCTTCATGAAAAATAAAGAATTAAAAATCCCTAGGTGCCAAGGAGTACAAGTGGCAGCCAAAATTTACTTTCATACCACCTATCTGAATTTCTTTAATTTTCAATTTAAAAAAATCCACAGAAACCATACAAATTAAGTTCTAAATATTAAATTGACCCTTTATACTAATATGCATATGATTTTCCAAATTCTCCTAAATGTGAAGAGTTTCCAGCTGGTATGTCAACAGACTCACATCTGGTTGTTTTGTACAATATGAGTCTGATAGCCTCTCTATTCCTAACGTACTAATGTTCCAGCCTGAACACAATGATCTGTAAGTAGGTCATGTGTCAACCATGCATTACCACAGTGCTATAGGAATGTGATTGTGGCACCCAAAGTCTGTTATTATGGAGAAGTACTGACATTTAATGTATTCAGTTTATAATATTTCAAAGTCAATTGCAAAACTTATGCTGAAATATGTAGAAGAGTTCATGGTGGAAATAGGAATAGGAAATGTCCAAATGGATTTAGTCATTTCTTTCACATATTCATAGACACACCATCTTACTGCACCTCTTTAATATCATTATGGCCAGATCTCTCAATCATGCTTCTGGTAGTTCAAGTAAATTTGTGTGTGTGTGTGTGTGTGTGTGTGTGTGGTTTGATCATCCTCATAGTAGAGGCTTTTAGAAGCTTGCCTCTCAATAAAATAATAGAAACAGACATTTTGGAAAAAAAGATCAAGAACTTGCCTATAAATATCCATACAATTATAAAGTTAATGTAACTAAGGCCCAGCGACTTTGAGGTAATGAATCAATGTTTAGTTGAAGAACTACGGCAAAAAAAAAAAATATATATCTGTTACACCATGAACTGACTGTATGACCATGGGGCAACCATTACTTACTCAAAGTCTACTGTTTCTACACTATTATATGGAGAACAAAAAAGCATGTATATGTTCCTTAAAGTTTCACTGGGTTCTAAAATTCTGTAATATATTTTTTCTTGACAATATGAAAAACTAGCATGGCTTACTGATTCCTTCCCCAAAATCAACATTGGAGAAATCAGAGTCCAAAAGGAAATATAAATTCAGAGAACTAGAAAGAGAAAGAGTGACAGAGACTGATAAACACCAGTGGAGGAAAAAAATGTTCTTGAACAGCTTTGCAGAGAGTGAAGAAAGGAGATGGTTCAGTAGTTGCAACTTTGAAGATAAGGCCATCAGAGGAGTTGAAAAATAGATTAGATAAAAGTAACTGAAGTTCTCTTCCTGTTTCTCCCCTACATTACTTTGAGACAATTACTACCTAAAATATCACCACAGGCATTACTAGCAGTAACTCTAAATGCTGGTTGGAGGTTTACACAGAGGTCCATTTAAGGCAAACAAAAGTTCTGATGGGAAAAGGGAAGTCCTGCCAGCTGCCAGTCAGGTAATTGCTCATCAATTCTCATCACTTCAAACCAAAGAATAACAAATTAAGAAGATATCGTGCCTCAAGTGCTGCCTCTGTCTTAGTGTTTAAAGGTAAAACCGCAGACAGAAGAATTACCTGGCAGAGTGGAAAACAATGGGAGCCACTAACAGTAGTTTTGTAGGTTTGGAACTGTCTATTGTAGAGCAAATAACCTCACTCTCCTTAAAGTCATTAGGACTCATACTAGATGGGAGCCAGGTCTTTGACTCTTTCATAATTCACATTACCAGAAGGAATAGCAGATATACCTGAAGAAAAATAACCACACAATTGAGGAGTACACCACTGTAAAAGGAAAACAACTCTGAAAATTTTGAAATTTGAAAAATTCACCATGAGATAGAATTATTAGAAGAGAGAGATCAGGGATTGAAATAAAAATAATGAATATATGTAAGAAGACATGGAAAGATATTAATATATAAAAAGATTGAGATTACCAAAAATCAAGAATTATTGAGTATGGATATAGTCTGATGTGTTCCCACCCAAATATCATCTTGAATCGTAGCTCCCATAATTCTCACATATTGTGGGAGGGACTCAGTGGGAGATAACTGAATCATGGGGGTGGTTCCTCAATACTGTTCTCATGGTAGTGAATAAGTCTGATGAGATCTGATGGTTTCATAAGGTGCTTCCCCTTTTGCTTGACTCTCATTATCTCTTGCCTGCTGCCATGTAAAATGTGCCCTTCACCTTCCACCATGATTGTGAGGCCTCCCCAGCTATGTGGAACTGTGAGTCTATTAAACCTCTTTTTCTTTATAATTTACCCATTCTTGGGTATGTCTTTATCAGTGTGAAAATGAACTAACACAGGTATAAAAATAATAGTTGGATGAAGAGAACATTATAGATGAAAGCAAATGGTATGATAGATACAGCTAAAGAAAGAAATTAGCTGGATGATTATATAGAGAAACTTCCCTAGAAGAAGCGGAAGGAGAATATCAAAGCAAAATTCTGCTGGTAAAAAAAAAATAAAAAATAAAAAAGCCCTTTTAACATGCAGACAGTTTGTCAGTTTATATACACAATGAAAGCAAGAATGCAAGAATAGCCATATTCCCAGCTCCCTGAATTATTTACCTCATAGGATGCTACCAAATCAAAAGGGCTGTATGACTGAAACACTAATGATGGGACACACTCTTGCCAAGGAGCCAATGCCATGCTGCAACTAATCAGTCTGACAGAACTGTATATATTTTAGGATGAGTGAGGCAGATATTCTCACACCTCATCAGAACCAAAAAGGTAAGGAGAAACTCTCATGACAGCCTTCTTGGTAGATAGAGAGATGAATAAAAAAAGGTCCTGTCAATGTTCTTTGCAAGTCTCTCTTTTTCTCATGTTCCAGGAGGATTACAGAACAATCTGCCAGGACTCAGATCAGCTGTGGTTTCCTACGTGGCCTACGTAGACATGTGCAAGGTTGTTAAGGGTACCATGGTGGAATCATTTCCCTAGAGAGAAATAGCATATATAAAAGAAAACAAAGCTAAGAAGCATGCATGATAGAAATGGAAATGCAATTTTGGATAATAGGAGATTAAAAGAGGGGGGTGAAGAGGAATTGAAAAATTAAAGAAGTAATAGAGATAAATTTTACAGAATTAAAAAATGAAAAAGGAACTCAGATATATTGGGATATAATCATATGCCAATAATGAAAGAAAATGGAAAAACCACTGTGAACATGAGGATAAGAATATTAAGAATATCAAAGACAAATGGAAGATAATAAAAAATCTCTGAAGAGAACAAAATAATCAACAATCAAAAAGTTAGGTTTACATTGACTTTTCAATAAAAAAACTGAATGTTTTTTAAGATGACAAAGTAATTTTTAAAAAGAATTAAAGGAAAACAATATTTAAGTTAGAATTTTATATCAAGGGGGATGGTTAATTTTATGTGTCAATTTGGCCATGGAGTGCTAGATTAAACATTATTTCTGTAGGGTGTTTGCAGATGAGGTAAACATTTTAAAGTGTGGATTCAGTAAAATGCTCTGCCCATTGTGGGTAGGCCTCATTATATCCATTGAAGGTCTGAATAGAACAAAAGATGGAGGAAATAATTCATCTCTTTTTTCCTGCCTCACTACTTGAACTGGGGTATTCCATATCATTTTCTCCTGCTCTCAGATCTGGATTTACACTGTTGACTCCCCTGGTTCTCAGACTTTCAGACTCAGACTGAATTATGCCACTGGCTTTCCTGAGTTTACCAAATGCAGATTATGGGACTTTTCAGCCTCCACAATTGCATCAGCCAATTCCTTATAGTAACTCTCCTTTAATAGATAGGTGATAGGTACGTAGGTAGGTAGGTAGACAGACAGACAAAGACAGACTACTGGCTCTGTTTCTCTGGAGAACCTTGACTAATATATCAAGTCATTTTGACAGTCTGATATAAGGGAATAATGATATCCTTAGAAAATTCTGTCTTTAGATAGGATGCACCAGTTTTTGGCAAGCTAATTCTTCTGTTACAGCAAAGAGAAAAAAGCCAGAAAATTTACCAAAATTATATTTTAAAGAAATCAACAGTTACAGAAACAAAGACTAGACATAGTAAAACTTCATAAAGGATAGAGCTGTGTTCTGAAGTAAGCTAGTGTTTGCCAGCTGTATTTTTCCTTGAAAGCATTTGATATGCTGGACTAAAGCGCATTTCTCTTTTCTCCACCTTTCCTTTTCTATTCAGGCCTTTAATGGATTGGCTGATGCCCACCACATTGGGTGAGGAACAATGCACTGGGGCAGAAATCTTCTGTTGGGGCACAATAAAAATCAGCAAAGAATTCACTTGAAGATAGAGTGACAAATTAGGAAACAGAGGGGCCTCAAACACACAATCAGAGCATGCGCGCATGCACACACACACACACACACACACACACACCATTTGCTAATTTACAGTGTTACATGTGAAGCTGGAAATCTATGCCAAAAATTTCTAAAAGCTTGACTAAGATCTTACGGTGCTTGGGAAGCAAAACTCTCTGGCTAGAGGGGCCCTGCCTCAGACACTTGACCATTATCCTCTTCAGCACACATGGCAAATTTTGAAGCTACATGAGGCAGAAGATTAAAGAAATAAGCTGAAAACCCCATATGTGAAAAAATGAATCATCCACAATCTTTCAGAGATGCAGAGTCTTTGTCTCTTCATCTTAACAGGTTCTTGGTAGCCGACGAAAGCCACAATTTAGGAATGAATATAATCCAAAAACAGATTGAGTCGAATTAAAATTCCATTTCAACCCTAGGGCATCTCAATTTCTGATTTTTACCCCTTTGATCTAGTAAGTATCAAAAAAGAGAAAAATTATCTGGTAGGAGATACAATCACCATGATTTCCTACAGCTCTTTGATAGAAAATACTTATTGTACAAAAAAAAATCACACTTGTGTAGAGAGTCATATGATTGATAGTTAAAAGACAAAATAAATATTAAAGATAAACCACAATAATCCATATACTCAGGTAGACCTGAGTTGCACTTGAAGAATAACTGAACTACAAATGAAGAAGAGGAAATGCATATTCTTTCATACAGTAAGTGCAGTCAGCATGTAATTTGAAGACTTACTGAATGTGGAAGCAGAGAAATTGGATAGGGTCAAATTATTGAAAAATGTTAAACTTGAATGATAAGAAAAATAATAATATAATTTGACCAAATCAAATAATCTTAGTACAAGAATTAGGAGTAAAATATGATTTCACTTTGAGACATGTTTAATTTTAAGCGATGGCAATGAATATATTTAGAAGACTGAAGAAAGATGCTAATGGAATACAAGGATAAGGGCAGGGCTGAAGTGATCAATTTGTGACATTGTAAGTCACATCCTTCTTTCTGAAAGTGACTAATTCAAACCAACTATTTTAGAAATTCATGTTCTCCTGGAAGCAATATTTCTTGCTATTTTAAACATATTCACAACCTCAAATAAGTCTGAAAAAATGCATTTTAGTTGGTCCCGTCTTGCAATCCAATTCAACAATTTCTTTGCAGGATAGGAGAAAGAAGGCTTATTTAAAAATAACTGATATTCTGAAATTCAGATTTTGGAATGAGTCACTAATGTATGAGTCACTATGGATGATTAAATATAGATTAGAATTAGTGGTTATTCATTCTGTAGAGGATGAATATCAAATGTACCCTTATTCAAAAGATACTAAAATTTTAGGCAAAATGAATATTTAAATACTTCTGGATATTGATGACCGTATCACTTAGCAAAGAAGAAATAAAAAATGTACTATTTTGAATCTACTTTTGCTGTTTTTCAGGTACTTAAAATTGATGACTCTAAAGAGTTTTTCAAATAAATTTTTTTATTCTATGTGAAATGAAATCTATTGAAACCCAATTTAGGCAGCAAGATGTAATCATCTAGGTAGCTTTATTTTTTATGATGCTTTTATCTAGGTAATATTGAGAGAAATTACCTTTGAAATTTTCAAGGAATACATTTGCAGCAATAATAAAGAAAAAATAACAGTATTATGTTGATATTTTAAAGAAACATGTAAAAGTATTATGTGTAATAAAATAGAACATTTTCTACTACTGGTGTTCACATTCTACGAAAAATACATACATAGAAATTATTCACAGAAATTCTAAGTAGTATTTAATAACTTTGGATAACCTAAAATTTAGATCATGCAGAATATAACAAATTAAAATGTATAAAACCAATACAATATTTTCTTTATTACCATTTTCTTTCAAGGAAACGAATGTCGCTTTACTCATTATCTTTCCCTTGAGGATCTTACTAATCATAACACTGGTTGGTCCAATGAAAACTCATAGTCACTGTACTGAAATGGATGAAGACAGTCCACAGTTGCATGGGGACATTTCTACATATTTATTTTTTTTTGGCCTTGAAAAAAAAAGGATTATATCAAGCAGGATAATGCTAGACTAGCAGCAGCAGAAAACTTCATAAATAGTGACTTATACTTTAGTAGCTTATTTTGGCTCATATGGAAACAAAAAGTTAGGAGGTCAATACTATAGAGTGATAAAGCTGCACAAGGACATTTATCTTCCTGACCTGCCGCTCTTAACTTTTAATGGTCACTTGATGGCTGCTGCATTACTAGGCACCAAATTACTGTTTCAGACTTGAATAGAGGGGAAAAAAACAAGATCAGTGGGTAGAGGACATAAATCTTGCTCTGATCTTGGGAAATAATTAGCCATAGACTGAGCACTCCTCTGGTTCAAAACAAAAACAAAAACCCATTCAAAGCAGGATGCAAAAGATCAAACTGCTTACAAAAAATACAAATAACTGCTTCCAAATGACTGCATCTGAGGATGAAGCTCAAGAATACTTATGGGAATACAAAAATATCCAGCCCTCAACAGGTCATATTCAAAATGTTTAGCAACCAATCAAAACCTACCAAGCATTCAAAAAAGCAGGAAAATACTACTCATAACAAGAGGAAAAGTCAGTCAACTGAAACTGACCTAGAAATGACATGGTTTTTAGTTTTAGGAATCAAGAACATTAAACATTAATAAAACCATGTGCCCATAAAAGATATTAACAAAAAAGACCCGAATCAAACTTCCACAGAAGAACATTACAATGCGTGAGATAACATACACTGAATGAGATTAATGGCAGATTAAACATTAGAGAAAAAATATTAATGAATTTGAAAATAGCAATAGGAGCTATCCTACATAAAGAACAAAAATAGAATTTAAAATATGTGAGAAGGAACAGAGAGCTGTGGCACAATTAAAAGAAGCTTTATAGGCATGTAACTGGAGTCCCTAAAAGGAGAGAAGTTGCAGAGAAATGCAGAAAAAAAAAATGAGGAAATAATGTCTGGTTTTTTTTTTTTCCAAATTTAATAAAAACAATAAACCCACAAATCCAAGAAACTCAACAAAATTCAACCACAAGAAAAGTACAGCAAGGTATCTTATGATCAAAATCAGCTTAAAAGAGAAAAATCTTAAAAGCAACCAGAGAGGTTACATACAGCAGTACAAAGGTAACGATGACAGCAGATTTCTTAACAGAAACAATGTAAGTGATAAGACAGCAGAGGACCATCTTTACAGTACTGAAAGAAATAAATGATAATCTAGAATTCTAAACCAAGCAAAAACATGCTTTTTAAATGAGGGTAACATAAAGACTTTTTCAAATATACAAATTCTAAAAGAATCCAACAAGCAGAAAGAAAATTATATCAGATAGAGGAACAGAACTAAGGAAAGAAGACAAGAGCACTGAAGATATAATTACACAGGTAAATATAGAAAATATTTTTCACATCGTTTAAATATCTTTAAAATATAACTATATAAACAAAAAGAAAAAGAATGCCATGTGGAGTTGTAAAAGTATGACAATTGCAAAAAAAGGTTGTAGTGGAGGAATAGAAATACACTATTATAAGATTCTTATACTGTACATGAAATTGTATAGTATAATATCACCTGAAGGTATGCTGCGATAACTTAAAAGATATATAATTAGGTTGGGCGTGGTGGCTCACACCTGTAATACCAGCATGTTGGTGAAATAATTGCATGAGGCCAGGGTTGTTCAAGAATATCTTGGGTGACATAGTGAGATCCTGTCTCTACAAAAATTTTTTTAAAAAATAGTAAGGAATGAATGTGTGCACCTGTAGTCCTAGCCACTGAGAGGGCTGAGGTGGGAGGATCCCTTGAGCCCAGGAATTTGAGATTATAGTGAGCTATGATTGTGCCACTACACTCCAGTTTGGGTGCCAAAGCAAGACTCTAAAAATAAATAAATAAATAATTTAAACCATGATGTAGCAACTAAAACATTATTGCTATAAAAAACCAGTAAAAGACATAAAATATTCAAATGATCCAAAAGAAGGCAGAAAAAGAAAAAGGAAAAAAAATAGAAAACAAGATGTAAGATAATAGACAAATTATGCCATATATGCAACAACATCAAATGGAAATGATATAAATACCTCCATCAAAAGGCAAAGACTGTCAGATCAGATTGATGAAAAAGTAAGACCCAACTACTACATGCTGCTGTGTCAGTCAGAGTTCAACTATATGCAGTGGGAATATGATATATTCATACACACAAAATATATGCATTAACATGTATATATAATTATTTAAACCCTCTCTCTATATCTATGCACACATATACACATATGCACATTCACATATATATCTACATACACAAATAGCAAGAGAAAAAAAGAGAGAGAGAGATCTTTAATAATTACTTTACACAGTTGTAGGGACTGGCTAAGCAAGTCCGAAATCTATAGGGCAGGAACAAATTCTATAGGGCAGGAAAGCAACTGCACAATCAATATGAAACTCCATGGGCACAAACCAAAACTAACGATCACAGGCAGAATTTGTTTTTCTAGGGGAAGCCTCATTGCTGTTTTTAAGGCCTTTCAAGTCTGAATCAGGCCTACTCAGATAATCAAGGATTTCCTTCCTTAAAGTAAACTGCTTAGGAACTTTAACTACATATGCAAAGTCTCTCCACAGCAACACCCTTTAGTGTTTGATTGACTTGGAACTCTAGTTATGTTGACAATTTGTGGAATAGAGCTAAATCTTATGGAGAAATGTATAAAAATACCTGAAGTCAATTATCTCAGCTTCTGGTTTAAGAAACCAGAAAAACAAGAACAAATTAGTAAATAAATAGAAGAAATAGTAAAGATCAGAATAGAAATCAATGAATGGAAGATAGGAAAACAATTGGGAAAAATCAACGAAACCAAAGGTGGATAGATTTAAAAGATTAGTAAGTAATAAATCAATCCAATAATATTGATCACGAAAAAGAGAAGACACAAGTTAATATCAGGAACATATGATGATATCACCACAGGTTCTGTGGATGTTAGAATAATAATAAAGAAAAAGTACGCCAAACTTTGCCAATTAATTTGACAATTTAGGCAAAATAGATATTTATTGAAAGAAGTAAAGTAGCAAAGCTAAGGCAAAAAGAGATGACTAGAATACTTATCTATTAAAGAAATTAAATGTGTGGTGTGAGGCCTCCCCCAAAAGAAAACACAAAAAGCAGATAGTTTCACTCATAAAGTCTATTTGCAGTTAAGGAAAAAATAATACCTATCTACACAAATTTTCTCAAATAGACCCACACAAAATATTGAAATGGGAGAATAATTCTCAATTTATTCTACAAGGCCAGAGTTCCCTAATACCAAAACGAGACACAAATATTACAGAAAAAGAAAACTACAGGTAACGAGCCCTCACAAACCTAAATTTAAAACATTTAAATAAAATTTTAAAAATTGAACTTATCAAAACTTAAAAAGGACAATGCATCATATCCAAATGCGGTTTATCCCAGAAATGCAGGGTTGCCTTAAAATTCAAAAAGTCACCAGATTTACAAAACAAACAAAACCTGAACATCTATGTCAAATAAGAAGTCTCAGTAATATAAGAATAAAAGGAAACTTTCCTAACTTAATATAAGGTATCTACTAAAAACCTCCAGCTAATCAAACCTAATAGCAAAAACCAGAAAGCTTTCCCCTGAAATCAAGCATAAGACAAGGAAGTCTGCTGTTATCACCTCTTTTCAAAACTTTTAGCCCATGGAAGAGTGGTAAAAATAAATAAGACATCCAAATTTGAAAAAAAAGAAGAAAAAGTACTTTTATTCACAATTGATATGAATTTTTCTGTAAAAAATCCAATGTAATATACAAAAGAGCTACTAAAAATAATTTAATTTTAAAAAGGTTTCAGAATGCAAGATCAATATGAAAAAAATCAGTTGCATATACAAGCAGTGTGCAATAGAAATTAAAATTAAAAGCAATATTATTTATAATAGCAAAAAACAACATAAATATAGAAGATGTGAAAGAGTTGAATACTATAAATTATTAAATATAAGTAAGAGAAATTAAAGGAAATGAAGATAAATGCCATGTTTGTAGTTTGAAAGACACAATACCATTAAGATATCAACTTTTCCCGAGTCGATCAATTAGTTCTCAACACATACAACCAAAATAAAAATCTTATTTCTAGAAATTGATCAAATTATAAAAAAGTCATAAAATAAGATTTATGGAATACAAAAGACTAAATCTGGCAAAAGAAATATGAAAACAAGAACAAAACTGAAAGACCAATACTACATGTTTTTATTACAAAGCTGTAATAATCAAGATAGTGTGTTATTGACAGGAATATAAACAAATCAGTGGTACATGATAGAGAGTGGAGAAATAGACCCAAATGTATATGGAAAACTAATTTTTGCAAATATACAAAGGCAATTAGTGGTGAATGAAGAGTCTTTTAAATAAACAGTACTAGCATAATTGATAGATACCCATTTGCTAATAAAGAACCCCAATTATCAAATACAAAAGTAAATCAAAATGGATCATACTTCTAAATAAAAAATCTAAAACCAAAAGTTTCCAGGAAAAATGCTGGAAAAAACCTTTGCAGTATTGGGTTATGTTGATATTCCTTAAATAAAAAATAATAGAAACATAATCCGTATGAGAATAAATTGATAAATTGGAATTCATCAAAACTTAAAAATTCTGGTTTTCAAAAGATACTATTAAGATATTGAAAAAAAGTCATACACTTGGAGAAAATATTTGCACAAAACATTTTAAAAAAAGATAAAGAACATGTATCCAGAATATATAAAAAACTGATTCAGTAGAAAGTGTAGGGAGACCCCCTGAAACTATTGCTATGGAATAAAAGATGAAATGCTCCTGATTATTGTAAATGTAAAATTGCATGCAGGATTGTGTAAAGACAATGCCAGGTTGGACTGCCAGAATGAGCCAACAGCACGTGATGTGCTTCCCCTTGCAGAGAGCCTATGAATGGATGTGCAGTCAGGGAGGTTTCACATCACCAAGATTCCTATTCCAGAAAAGCAGATGTTCATAGCTCTGGGAATGGAAAGCGACCCTCGTGGAGAGCTATAAAGAGAAGCATGGGGGGCGCCTGTCCATATGGATAAGATAGGGCTATAAACGCCCTCATCTTGCCGCAGCTCTTCTAGGCCTCTTTACAGTTAAGGCATACTCCCTTCTGAGAAATTCTGGTCTAACCGGTTGTCTAACTTCACGTCCTGTTTCTATGAATTGTTTGTAACCAGCTTTTGCTGTAACTGTTACTGCTGATTAATATCTTGCTAATCATAGGATATGGAAAGACTGTGTTCCTGTTTTAAGGCTCTGTTAGAAATTACTGATGCACACGCTATATTGTAAACTCTTATCTCTGTATACTGTACTTCTGCATACAGATGTTATGTTAAAGAATTACTTCGTCCCCATGTGACATCTTACCTCATAATCAAATGACCCTAAATCCCTCACTAACCTACCCCCGCCCTCACTAAACTTAATGATAAATGCTGGCATATCCAGTGCATTGCTGGCACCGTGGGACCAGAAGGCGGTGACCCCCCTGGACCCAGCTTTCACTATCTTGTGTGTGTCTATTATTTCTCGACCTGCCGATTTACCTGGGAACAAAGAGAGAGTCCCGTTGCATTGCGGGCTGCTGGCCAGATCCCACAATAAGAAAGCAATTCAATTTTTAAATTATGTTTTAAAAAAGAAAAAAAAAAACACTTCACAAAAGACAATATATGGATATAAAATAAGCACATGAAATGGTGCTCAACCTCATTATAAACTAGGTACATGTAAATTAAAACCATATTGTGATATCATTACATACATATTAGAATGGCTACATTCTAATTAAAAAGAAAATTCACACCAAATTTTGGTGAGAATTAGAAGACATAATATTATTATATAGTGCTTGTGGGAATGTACAATAGTATAACCACTTTGGAAAAGGGCTTGTAACTTGTAAAAAGGAAGTAATCTTTTAGCTTCCTAAAAAGTTAAATATATACTCACATATGATCCATCCATTCAATTCTAAGAGAATTGAAAGTATATGTTCACACAAATACTTGTACATGAATGCTCATAACAGCTCTGTTTGCAATAGCAAACCCAAATCTGGAAACAACCCAAATCTCCATCAAAAAGTAAACAGAAAAACACACTGGACTCATACAGTGGAATACCATTCAGCAATTAAAAGAAAGTATTAATACAACAACATGGATGAATCTCAAAACAGTTATTCTGAGTGAAAGAAACCAGATGAAAATAGTATGTACCATATGATTTTATTTATATAAAATTCTGGAAAATGCAAATTAATCAACACAGAAAGTATGTCAGTGGTTGCCTGGAGTCAGGGGCAGGAATGCATAGGCAGGAGAGATTGCTAAGGGTCAGCAAGAAACTTCTGGGGGTAATTAACGTGTTCCTTATTTGGTTATGGTGACAGTTCTGTGGTGTACCACATACATTATAACCTACTAAACTGTGTACTTTATATATTTGCAGTTTATTGTATTTCAATTACACCTTAAACTTTTTTTAAAACAGAGAAAGGAAGAAAGAAAGAAAGAAAGAAAAAAAGAAAGAAAGAAAGAAAGAAAGAAAGAAAGAAAGAAAGAAAGAAAGAAAGAAAGAAAGAAAGAAAGAAAGAAAGAAAGAAAGAAAGAAAGAAAGAAAGAAAGAAAGAAAGAAGGAAGAAGGAAGAAGAAGAAAGGAAGGAAGAAAGAAAAGAAAGAAAAGAAAGAAAGAAAGAAAGAAAAGAAAGAAAGAAAGAAAAGAAAAGAAAGAAAGAAAGAAAGAAAAGAAAGAAAGAAAGAGAAAGAAAGAAAGAGAAAGAAAGAAAGAAAGAAAGAAAGAAAGAAAGAAAGAAAGAAAGAAAGAAAGAAAGAAAGAAAGAAAGAAAGAAAGAAAGAAAGAAAGAAAAGAAAAAAAAAAAGAAAAGAAAAGAAAAGAAAAGAAAAGAAGGAAGGAAGGAAGGAAGGAAGGAAGGAAGGAAGGAAGGAAGGAAGGAAGGAAGGAAGGAAGGAAGGAAGGAAGAAAGGAAGGAAGAAAGAAAGGAAAGAAAGGAAGAAAGAAAGGAAGAAAGAAAGAGAAAGAAAGAAACTCAATTGACACCATCAGTGGAAGCAAAGAAAACTAATTTAACAGTAGGTAGGATGTACTTAAGCTCCCTAGGATGTGCACCTAAGGTTGAAATACCTAAAATAAAGATCTCGTATCCCAGTTAGTACATGGATAACAGAAGGAACTGAGCATTTATTGATTCAACCATACAGTAGGCCAGATAAACCAAAAATAACATTGAAGATACAGAGGTATCCATTTTTCTTCCCAAAGCTAGTCCATCTACTTATGCTGTGCTTTCTTTCCCCTTTGTCTTCAGCAAACTTGCTTACCCTTTGCTGTTGCACATCTTCACATATTTGGCTATTTTGCTGTTATATGTTTAATACATATCTTACAGAATAAAACCAAAGATAAAAAAATAACAACACATAAAGATCCCCTTATCCTTTATCTTCTGGCAATCACACTCTCCTTTGCTTGTAACTACTGGAAAGAGATATTTACAATTACTTCCTTTATTTGTTCCCCTTCCATTTATTTACCCATTTATGTTAATCAGACTTCTGCTCCCACTCCACATTCCACTGACATGACTGAGGCTCAGGTCAAAAAGGCCTGGTTTGTTATGAAAATCATTGGGAAGTGTTGTCTATCTTGACCTTTCTATGGTATTTAACTCTATCAACCACATCTCTTCTAAAAAAAAGTCTCCTTTCTAAACTCATAATACTCATCTAGTTTTTGTCCAAAGTATGTGGTTGTGACTCCTCAGTGTCCTTTTAGAGCCCATCTTCAGCTTTGTCATAGAACACCCCCAAATGTCTTTCCATTCTGTTTTTTAAACTTCACCCATATGTTGATATGCCTATTCCAGATCATTTATCTTGGTGGTACTTAACAGCTCAAATAAAACTCTTCATTTCCCTATTCTAACCTTGACTTTCCCTAGTTCAGTACATAGCAATACCAACCGCCCAGTTGCTCAAGCCAGAGAAAGCTGGGTGCTTTCTTCTCCCGCTACTTACCATATTTAGTCAGTCATCTAACTGTTACTCAAGCAATAACTTTAATGTTTCTTGAAATTATTCATTCTTTCTCTCACTACCACTATCTTTGTTTAGCTCGCTCATTATCTCTCCTTCAGAAATCTCTGGTCGCTGTGCTTCTACTCTTGCTCTATTCTAATCCCTTCATTGTCACACATCTTTCAGAGTAATCTTCAAAAAAATAATTCTAAGTCTGCCCTTAACTCTCCCTGTTTAAAAGCCTTCATTGGCTACTCATTACTCATAGAAAATGTTCAAGCTCTTTAATTCCCTGGCTTTTGCTTACTTCTCTTGGCCTATGCACAAGTCTTCCTATACCGATTCCCTTTACTCCAAGCATTGCTTTGTAAGTTCGTCAAATGTCCCTAGCATTATATTTTAATATTAGAATTAGATGGTCATGCTACAAATCCAAAGTAGAGTAGATGCCTTTTTGTGTATCTGCCTAGTTGGTGACACCTTCCCCATGAGTATCTGTAGCGATATGACTTTGTCACACCAACCAAAACTGGTTGGACCAGGAATAGGCACCTCACTTCAGATGAAGCAACTGTGTTTTTTTCTTCTGGGTATTTGGATCTGTGATACTTTTAACTGTTTCTTAAGTCACTTGTACCATGGACACATAATTTCAGAAACTGGGGAAAATGTGTTCAGCAATATGCCTAACAAAGCAGTGAAAAGTGGACTGAGGATGAGGGTGGGATATACTGCAGAAAGGAAAGATGAGATAGAAAGTTAAAGAAAGGAAAGAGAGGCAAAGCTCTGGTAACTCCAAAGACAGAAAAATAAAGAGACAGATGATAGCTACAAGCTTAGGTTTCCAGTGGCTTTCAAGTTTCTATCTTTGTCTGTGTCTCCTTTGACTCCCTGAGTCACCCCACCATGCCTCCAATTAATTTATTTTTCACCAAAATTATTTCTACAATGTATAACTAAATGAAACTTGACAATTAAAATTAAATAAAAATGATAAAAAGTAAAACCTATATGAAATAGAATGTTTTCATTTGTTTTAAAGTTGCAATACTTCCATTTAATAGTAACATCAGGTATATTATATACACTGCCCTAAGTTTTAACATGTTTGAGTAATTTGCAATTGTATAGAACAGTCAAAATTAAAAGACCCTCTTCAAGGAAAATAAAGAAAATCTGGCGTATGATTTTATTATGAATAAAGACATGTCTAAATAGGAGAGAGACAATAAAGGGAAGGAAATGAGAATATGCACAAAGATAACATTTCACATTGAATAACAAAAATAGTTAAACTTTCATGAAATCATAAGATGCCCAAATTAGAGACCTATGTAATGCCCAAGCTTTTCCAGGAAAAAGCTCCTGACCTACATTTATATGGTTCCAGATGATAGATTCACAAATATGATACCACTCCCATCACAACTGAGTGTTCCAGAATCGATCAAACAAAAACAAGGACATTCACAGTATTTCATACTCACCTGGACAACAGAAAAATGAATAACTGAACCAATTGAAGGAAAAGGGTCTTTCCCCGTGAATTTGAAGCTATATCTGTGAGATTTAAATCAGTCTATACCGTTATGGCTGGATATATGATACATAAAATACAGAAACGTTGGGAGACTTTTCCAGATAAAGATTTCAGGGGTGGGGAGTGAGGAGAAAGTCAGCCTGCAAGGAGAAAGAAAGCAGTGAAACAGATATTTAGAGAAAAGGCATAAATCAGAGAAATCAATGAAACTCCTACCAGAGGCAAAAATACACAACTCTTCTCTGTATTCCATGAGATTCTCCAATGTTCTTATTATAAATTCCCCAGTTTTTAAAGGCAGTTGCAAGTGAGTTGCTGTTTCTCAAAACTAGGGTATATAAAGCCTTACATACAATAGATGTTTAATCAATGTTTGTGGAAATAGAAATCTTTTAAAACAAAAAATTTAAATAAAGCTTATTTGCATGACTCCTATTACACAACAATCATATACCAGAGAAGAAAGGGACTTTATAGATATATGGATTAGTCTTCAAATAAAAAATATACAATAAAACTCACAAATTTAAGCACTTCCTTCTCATTGTTTTATTCTATGGAAGAAAAAGAAGAAACAGGATGTATACCTTAAGATAAAACAAGCATTCAACAAAAAAGTCAACTAAAATTCAAACTACTATTACCTTTGTCTGAAATTCTAGCAAAATTCATTTTGTATGTGTAAATTCATTAACTATACAAATGTAACACCTTCTCAGGCAAGGAAAGGTTTTAGCTTGGGATTGAAAGGAGCTACTGATTAAATTGGCTCTTGAAGTCTAAGAAATAAAATTTTACCAATAGAAACTGCTTTTTCCATGCTGCAGTGAGCATCTCACTTAATTTCAACTCATGTGGCTTGGTGCTTAGAATAGGAGAAAAAAGAAACAGGATCTTTTTGTTCTAAATCATTCTCTAAGGATATATATCCTAAATTATCCCTAAAGTATTCCTTTATATGTGAAATTTTATAAAGAAAATTGATTTTCAAATGAATCCCTTTGTACTGTAACTAGAAGTATTTTTAGAACAAGAAGGAAAATAATCTGATCTTGAATTCATTGTCTGACACAAAAGAATGTCATCCATATTTGTATCTAATGTCTAGTATCATCTGGAGCACACAGTAGATGTGAAAACAAGGTTCCAATACAGGGCTCCCAGTGATCCCCACACGTCCTCGTATCTGCACCTCACATTGCACCAGCATTGATCTTTGTAACCAATAGAATATGACAGAAGTGACGAATGTTACTTCCAAGATTATGTAATAAAAATCATGGTACCTTTTGTTTGGGGTTCATTCTCTTTCATTTCAATCATTTGATCTGGGAAAGGGCAACTGCGATGTTGTGAGTAGCTCCACATAATGAGAAACTGGTGTCTCTTACGAATAGCTACCCAGTTCCATGAGTGAGCTTGGAACAGGATCCTCTAACCCAGTAAACCCTTCAGATAACTGCAGCCCTAGCTAATATCTTGACTACAACCCTATGAGAGATCTTAAGACAGAATCACATAGCCAGGCTTCAACTGGATTCTTCACCCTCAGAAACTGTCAGGAGATACTAAATGTTTGTTGTTTAAGCTGCTACGATTGGTGGTAATTTTTTTATGAAGCAATAGGTAATTAAAATAGTAGATGACTAATAAATGTTTGCTGATAAAAATAAATAAATAAATAAATATTTTAGAAGTCTAATTCTCCATGCTTGATTAATTTTTAAAAAATCAAAATAATGCTAGAGCCACTAAAATCCCTAATTCAGGCTTACACATTTTCAGATAAGACAGAAAACTAAAGTATGCTAGTACTTCCATTTTAATTCAAATCAATCGTTTTCTAAAATATTATATTTCTTCTTTTCTTACATCTATAAAGGTACTTTTACTTTTTACAGGTTGTCAGCATTTGAATCACCACTGGCTTCGCATCAGAATTTGTATTCTAATAAAGAGAGAATAATTTTTGAATGCAGATTTCAGCACTTGTTTGCATTTCTGGTTGCAAAAAATCTTCCAAATAAATAACTAAGTGGGCAGAGATTATATAAGCTAAAGACCAAATTTAGAACACTTTCCCTATTGTCAGCATGTTCTAACTTAAAAATAAGCATTTCTTTATATTTAACCAATTATTTTCTTGGAAATTTGGAATCTGTTTATTGAAACACATATAAGTTTACTTATCCCAAAAATAACATTGTATACTATTTATAAGGTGCATTGACTCTTCCTTAAAAAGAAAGAAAAACCTAGACCTCAAAAACTTTCCTATTAATGTGATACAGAAACTTTCAAGCAAGTCAAATAACTGTATTTTAAAACAGTTCTTCATTATAGCAATGCCACAAGACACAATCAATTTCCAAACTGTGATCCACTTCCAATTTAAAACATTTTTCTATTATATGCATACTTGGTAGCACTCTTTCTTTTTCAGCTTTGAGAAAAATTACAGAGAGAAAAGATAGAAAGCAAGCAAAGATTAATAGGATCCAACCTCAATGGGCCGATACTTTCTCAGTGGCTAAAATAAATCAACAAACACGCCAGGAAAGCTACTATCTCATCTTAAAAGCATCAGCCATAGAGCATAATGGGATTTATGCATATTAAAGTAGCAGGTTGCAAATGCCAGTAGATAGCACACTGTCATTTAAAAGGAACAAAAAACAGCACCACTAACCACTATACAATACAAATTAAATGGAAAATCACAGCTACTTAAAGGGCTTGCCTAAAAGCATAATAAATTTAACTTTAGTAGAATTGTAATCTTTGATTTTTCACTAGAGTTAATATATTCATGCAAAGCCATTACTTTAATAACATATAAGTGTAGAACTCACCCACCAGCAGTGACGAATGTGCTTATTTGTAGCCTTTTTTTTTCTCCTGGCAAAATCCATCCATTACAATGCCTCTAGGCATGTGTAAATAAAATTAAAGAAAGACCTATATTTTCCCAGAAGACAAAAATTAAAATGAAGGCTAGATTGCATACCAAACTCATTTCAAAGCCAAATCAATTTCATTGTAATGTGGAATTTGATCTCTTCAGTTCACTTCAACATATCTAAAATGGCCACAACTTCCCAGAGGGATTGGGAGGTGGGAATTATAGCCTGTAAAACACAACCCAAAAGCAGTTTAAATACTGAGGAAAAAAAGAATGAAACTTTCAATTCAGTGCTTCAGATGAAAACAAGAAAATTTTGTCTCTGACATCTTTCTGCATATATTTTAGCATCTTCCTTTCTCACCAGAAACACGCATAGCTCTCAAGTTTCCTTTTACCTCCTTAGGTTCCACTTCAGATTCTTTATGTACTTCTGATTGCACACAAATTCTGAGTGATACTTCTTTCCTTCCCATAGGCTGACCTCCCAAAATTTTCGTCTCTTTTGTTTTACAAGTTGTTAAGAAACACACACATATTATCAATTTTTATAAATATGTAAATTTGTCAAAGACTTATTATCTCAAACTTTGAGAGGATTTACCATTTGAAGCAGGGTTCCTAAATTTGCATTTCTTCCAAAAAATGTGCTACTTAATGGGACCACAAGATCGCCTGCAATCACTAGGTCTTTATTGTTACCTAAATATAGTGAAAATCCTTCCCAAAACATTCTATTTAAATCTAGGCCAAGATGCTAACTTGGCCTTTGCTAAAATTAATTAAAAGAGTGGTTAAAGACAGATTTGTGGCAAAACTGTATGTTCACAGAAGGCCGGAGAAGTATTCTTAAATGTCTGCCTCATGGTTTAGCATCATGAAAATTTGATCTCTGTCTTGAAGTTTATTTTTCATCTGTCCAGAGACAACACACAAAAAAACCTTAACTAAGTGCCTACACATGATATGACATTTAGTTGTTACAATAACTTTGTAAGGTATGTATTATTATACTAATTTCATATAAAATGGAACTGTGGCTCAGAAAGATTAAGTAACCTACCTAAAGTCACATAATTAGTAAAGGACAAAACAGAGATTCATAGCACTTATTTCAGACTAAATACTCTTTCCGCCGCAGTATGCCTTCTTTGTGCCCATTAAAATCTAGATTCAAATGGCCTTTAAATTACCAATTTAAATAAATAATCATAAGCCCATAATTGCATAATTCTGTTACATTAGAACTTCATGACTCCTTAATGCACTAGAAACTGCCCTTATACATTCTATAACAATAGACTAGTTACCCCTGTCTTCAGTTGTTCAAAACATACTGTGACTTACCCTACTTCCCAGAGAAATAAGTGCATTTGTAAATGATAAATTTAGAAAGAACCCAGAGAGATTATTTAAAAAGTTACATAGCTTTGACTCTATAGAAATATAGCAATCCATCCATGTATTATTTTTTATCTGTTGGTATAAGGTATTTCTGAAAAATATAAATTATCATAAGTGCCCATTGTAAAATAGTACTATCTAAATTGATTCATCTGCCTGTTAAATCTAACTTCTAAAGAGTATTTGATGTTTCCTTTAATAGCATCAAGGACAATTTATGAAACATAAGAAAGTATTTAATACCAACAGTGCAAATCAAGTGTAAGTTCTGAATTTGGAAAATAGTTCAACCAAGGTAGGAGAGAAAATTAAAGGTGAATTAGTATAAAGAAAGCCATAACAAGACAAAAACTTAGAGTAGCAATTGATGATCCAGAAATAGAGGTAATTTTATTTTAAAAACAAATTTAGAGCAAAGAAAATTGAATCATAAGCAGTCTATTGAGAAAGATGAATATATTATATAGAATATGGAATAACTGAATAAACCATCTTTTAGTACTTCAAGATTTAAAAATAAAAGTAATATTCTTCTC
The DNA here is from genome assembly GCF_024542745.1 of Macaca thibetana thibetana. Lineage (NCBI taxonomy): Eukaryota > Metazoa > Chordata > Mammalia > Primates > Cercopithecidae > Macaca > Macaca thibetana. The sequence continues at coordinate 61,626,769 of NC_065584.1, forward strand.
ATCCATTGTAATAAAGTGGCAAACATATTACTGAGAAAAATAAATCACAACTATACATAGCATCTTGGCTTTTCATTACATTCTATGGAACATTAAAGTTAAAAATTAGAAATAAAAAGTCATTATCAACAATATTTAGTAAAAATTTTAAAATATATAGTTTCTTTAACACAATCTCTATAAAAACATGTGCTTTAGGTTTATTAAACCTAAATGGAAATACAAATAAAATATATTTAAGTTATTGATTTAAAAAAAAAGCTATGGTTATTTCCACATGTGGTTTCTATACTTTATAGGAATTTCAACTTTTATTGCTCGATCGGATAGTCTGCATAGGTCCAAATTTGACATAATTTGTATTTCTAATTAATTCCTGAATCAGTGCCCATAATGGAGCAATGAAAATGACAGTTTGGCCAATTTAGAACTGTGCAGGCTTGTACAGTTAATCATTAGAATCATAGCTTTTGGTTTCAGTTTAATTTTGTGGTTGAATATATACATTAAGCTTTTCATAATTACCCTAAAATAAGAAGTGAGGAAGAAACTAGAAGGATTTTGGCTCTCAAAAGTATTAAGTGAAATTATTTACAGATTGTCACTTTTAGCAAAGGCATTGTCACATTTATTGACTGTCCAAAGGAGGATGTTGAAAGCAGTATCATGTCATGATTCTTCTATGGCCTGGATCAGAAGAAAAGGCAATAAAACTCAAGGATGGGCAAGTCGGGTAACGGTTTTTCATAAATGCTTTGACATGCCAACCTGAGTTTTATAACTTTGACATTGATATTCTCCAAAATTAAACAAATGTAGCTCTTTTTATTCCTTTATGTTACATAAAATTTGGTGGTGTCCTTCACAAATTCTTTAAAAATCAAATACATAGTATCCATTCTTCTTTTGTGAAGAGGGCAATATTTTGAAACAAGTGGTTAGCAATTCATTTTTCAAGAATTCCAGGAAATAATTTCTTAAAGATAGCAGACACAGGTATCTCTGAGCCCCACTGAGAACACATATCAAGTCCAGAATTCTTTTAACAATAGAGACTCAAGTTTCCCCTAAAACATTGTGATCCGATATTTTTTTCTTTCAACTTTTGTCTTGAGAAAGAATAACTGGGCTCTGACTACTTATATTCAAAGATAAAACCAGAAAAGAAAATGAAATAGCATACATGTCTACTCTGCATTTTTTGAAGAGTCATTTTTATTAGTTTTTAGACAAAAACCTGAAATGCAACCCTATATTTTCTATAACTTATTCAAAATATATTCATGATATATACTTTGAATCCTTCTTTGAGGCCCTCTCTGAGTCAGGGCAGTTTATATAAAGATAAACATGCCAGGTGTTGGGGTGGCAGAGCTGCCATTTAGATGTTCAACATCTAGTCTTATTATGGCCCTCATACCATACCTATATGTGATCCTTGAAGAAATGTATGGGTTAAATAGGGGAATTAACCTTATTTAAGGAGTCCCTTCGCCGCCACTGTGATTTCTAGTTGATAAGGTGTATATGAAGAAACACTATGGGGAATAAGTACTAAGTGCTTCTAAAACAAAGCTTGCACTGAGACTAACCACTCTGCTCAAACTTACCTACTGCTTCCTTTAGTTCCTTATCCAGAATAGATAGCATTTATCAGGTACAGTAGAAAAAAGCATAAAAAAGCCTCTTCTAAATTATCTTATACTATAACACTAAATTATGTCATATCCAACCCAGTACATAGATAGAAGTCCTCAGAAATCTTTCCCAAATGCACTTTTGTATTTTTTTAAGTTAGCAGTTATTGCCATCAAATGAATATTTTGAGAGTTATATCTTTGATGTGTACTCATGATTTACCTTAGTGCTATGAAAATCTGGATGATAGCTTTGTTCCCTGGATTCTCATTCTGTATAGTTGCCTAATTTCTGTTATATTTGCACTGCACATTTCACCGTCATGTAATGAAAAGGCATTATACAAATTCCCTCTAGAAATTAAATAGGAAAGCCATGCTTCCACAAACGTGGCATATTTCTTGCAATTGATGCCTACTAACACAGTGCATTTTAAACCAATTACTCTAACAGTTCTCAAAGAATGTGTTTAAATATCATCACTCTGCATTATTCTCAAGAGCCAGTCTTTATGTAGAGAGACTACACACACTCTTAAACAACAGATGTCTTAGGTGGAAGATGAGCCTGTCATAAAGTATCTGCCACCTGCTTTTGCCCATCATTATTCCCTTAATAGCTTACTACCTGTGGGCACACTGGGCCACCAAAGGGAAGTGTCATTCCCAAAAGTATCACCACAAATGCAATACTTATGAGGCTGGCATAAGAAAGCTAGCTGAACAGCATTTCCCAGTACACTGCTGCAATATGTCATTTTTGAAAATGCCATGTTAGTGGATGTGACTTTGGGAATTGACTTAATAACAATAATAACAATAAAAATGGATGGCAGTTAGCAAGGAAAGTGTCTTTCATCCCAAAGGGCCCACAAGTGCTTCAGACTCAGAAATGCGGTCAACTCTAAGAAGAAGGGCAATGGCACTCAGCACAGTAATGAAAGCTCAGGAAATGATCACCAAGGAGAGCTATACAAGCTTTCAACTAAAAGAGATATCATAAGCTTTTTATTTTCCACATGGAGTGATATAACCTTGGATTTTCATCCTTTCAGAAGGGTGCCCAAATATCAAAAATAGGCTTTTGTGTTCCACTCTAGACAGAAACTATTGAGTGGTAAGGAAAATTGACCCTGCAGCTCTTGAGCTCAGGCTTAGAAGGTATCCAAATGGATCCAAATCACCTTGGCATACTTTTTACTACCCAGGATCTCAATGGAGCCACCCCATTAGAGAGGTACTGTTAAAATGTAAGCCAAGTGGGTTTCTACTTGAAAGAGAGGTAATGAAGGTTGAATTGCTGAGTAAATCTGACCCTTGCAGACCTTCTTTCACAGAAAAGGTTTCATCATGCTGGCTAATGGCTTTCTGATCTTGCTGAATTAAACTTCCACAGTTAGGACTGGCGGACTTCTTAGGTTCGTTTATTACATGCATGTATAATGCTGACTATGAGAATATATTCTCTGATTCATACCGAGAAATATTTGTGCACAAGTGATTGTAAAGAGTATTCTTTATTTGAACCATGAATACTTTTCTTCTCTTTAACATAAGCATGCTGTTAGAATTGATGTTTGGCCAATTTTATCTGAAATTACTGTGACTTAGTATAGACTACCTTAGTACCAGAATGACTCTGCCATTTTCCCCTCTGGCTCTGTTGATAACCACAAACTAACCACATTTAGTAAATTCCTTTGTTAAGGCTTGACTTCTCCCAACTGATTTTAAGATATCAGGATTATTCCATTATTTTGGCAAAATAATAACTTATTTTTCTTCCCTACCCAGTTCCTATCTCACAAAATTTTAAAAAGTCCATCCAATGCCTTTTCTCCCATGATAAATTTTCTTTATGAAAATTTGACTATTGGTAATAGAACAGGCATTTCAAATGGTTTGCATCCTTGAGTAATAAATACATGATGCCCATAGAATGGTTATTTTTTCTGTCTTCTGACACTTCACAGTAATTTTCCCTCTAAAATTGATGAAAGCTGATACATCCTGGGAATAAAACCCCCATGACCCAGAAGCCTGTAGTATTATGTGCTAGTATAGTTCCAAACGTAGCTGGTCCTGGATCTCATCCAAGACCTGCTGAATGAAAATCTCTGGAATGAGGGACCTTTATTTTCAACACTCTCCATAAGGGGTGTTGCATCAGTTAAAATTCTTATATTAATGCTAGCAATAAACACTCGAAATAACTGGGCTTAAACACAATAAAGATTTACAATCTTCCATTTTTCTTTTAGAAGTTGTGAAGTAGGAAATCCCAAATTGGTATAGAAATTGTAAAAACTCAGTGGAGCCCAGTTTCCTTCTTTCTGCTCTACCATCTTTAATCATGGCTTCCATCTTCAATGTTGCTTCATGCTCCAAATTAGCAGCTTGATATTTTTTTCTTTTACAGTAAGAAACAGAAGAAAATAGATGAAGAAAACAATGAAGCACTCTCAAGTTGAGGGACTGCCCTTGAAGCAGCCTTCTCAGTATCCCAGAAAATACTTATGAAAACATCTCATAACCCAAAGTTTATATAAGACACTTCACCCAAGATACACTGCCTCATTCTTGGATGCCTTGCTACCCCAAATAAAATTGGGTCCTATTTCTAGGGAAGATACTAATATGTATCTCTAGATTGGCAACTGATATATATACATATGACACTAATATGTATCTCTAGATTGGCAACTGATAATCACTGCTTCAAATTCTCAACAGATTTGAAAATTAGTGCTCTAGTCAACTTAGCTAACAATGATTAATGAATATTCTACCATAAATTGTTATGTAGTAGAATCAAATAATATGAAGACTAATACTAACTAGTACTAATTGAACACTTACGATTTTTCAGGTAGTGACCTAAAAGCTTTGCATGACTAATGTTAATTTAATCCTCACCCAAACACTATGAAGTAGGTTTTATTATTAGCCTCATTTACCTGAGAAGAAAATAGGCACAGAGAGGCTTAATAGCTTGTCCAAGATTACACAGCTACTAATTTGTAGAAGTCAGAGCCTCAGATAGCCATCCATCAGTCTACACAGCCTTACTTATTCCCAAATTACACACATTTTTCTTATGACAAGCACTGCAAAAGTTTTGAGCATTTTTATATAGTTATAACTAAGGCAGAGCAAATTTATTGCTTTTCTAGGCACCAGCTATTTGCTGCCTTTGCAACCTTCATTTTGAAACCTCAAAAGAGGCAAAATTGTAATTTATCTTGATAGAAAAAATTCCCCTAGGAAAAACTGACAACCTTGTAGAGTTATTAAGATATTTCCATGTCAAAATACTTTTTATCCCACCAAAACTGCTTTTTGTAGCAAAATCCCTAAGGTGAATCTGCCAAAGTTACTTAGGTTTGTAATGCATGCTTTCTTACCACTTCCATATTTGTGAAATCTTTTTTCACAGCATATGAAGATGGACCTGAATATAGCAGAATCGGATGTTACTGAAAAACTCAATGGATTCAGTCCACTGTGGCTATTAAATGAGTTTTATAAGAGAACATAGGAAAGTGCAATTCCATTACCACTCACATGGCAGCCTTCACAGTTGCAGTAGATGGAACCCAATAAATATTTTTGTTACATCAAGTCTGTATGACTCATTACATATAACATAAGAAAGCCTTTCAGTCTTGGATATTTTTCTCTGTCACTAAAAACTTTGTGTGATCTTGGGGAAACTGTAACTTCTTGAGCCTCAGGATAATCATTTATACAATGTAGATTTTGGTAAATTAGCTCCAAGTTTTCTTCAATTTCCATAATTCTGTGTTTCAGTGACCTTCCCTTAAGTAATTTTATATTCTACAATGATCTGTACACCATCTTAGAGTAGTAAGGGCTCAGTGCTTATTGGATTGTTGGAGGGGTGGATGTTTGGGAGAACAAATGAGTAGAGATGGATGGAGACATTAATATGTATGTGAACAAAGTAGTTTTTCCACCCCAGAAAAAAAATTATATTAACCTGTAGCCTTTAAATTTTATCCCTTAACAAGTAACTTCCTTAAAAATCAGCTTTACATCTTAAACTTTTATTATGAAAACTATTAAACACAGTAAAAAAAAAAATAGTACAATAAATATCCACGTACCCATCACCCAACTCAAAAGAATTAACTTGCTGCCACTTTTTATTTTAGATACACCTACCAACATTTTTGCATTAAAATAAAGAAAATCTCAGGTATATCATTGACTCATAAATAAAAATTAAAATAAGCCACTTTGATGATAAAGTCTGCTTTCTAGTCTACCACAGAAAATGAAATATTTTACCCAATTAAGTTGCTGATAGTTCACCTAATATTTTGTGTTTATTTTGCATGTACTTAGAATCTTAATGTTTAAAAAAATCCTTGAAAACCAAAACTTTTACACAGCATTTGTTTTTTGCAGATGGTTATTAGATGGGTAAGAATATTTAGCCTCTAAATTGTATCAGGTCTATACATAGACCATTCAGTTACTGCATAAGCAGAAAGTAAGACTGATAGTGATTTAGGAGAGAAAAGTGGAACAAATCCCTGAATCAAATCTCTATGACATTTTTTTACTTGATTTAAATTCCAGGCCCTAACCATAACTATATACAATTAAGTTCCACATCCAACTTATATGCATGCACACACACAAAAAAAAAACGCCTTTAAGCTGACTATAAAATTCAAATTTGTCTGCTCTTTGCAATTGTCCATATTTCAGCTCCTATTTATCACTAAGGAAAATAAAAAAATTAACTAAACTTTCTATGTCTACAATTTTTTTCTTTTTCAGCTCCTTTATATCCTTCTCCATCCATCCTTTTGTAGGATGCTTTTACTTGCAGTCCCAAATTTTGGTTCATATTAGCTAACCATTAAAAGCATCTCTATGTTTCCAATAAATTCCATCATTTTTTAATTGATTTATAAACAGTTTTTTAAATTTACTCCTGTATTTCTCCCTGAACATATGAGAATGAGCACAATTTTTATAAAATTAAATGGACTTTAATTTACATATTATTGTAGATCAAACTTCCTGGTCCACCCTATATTATATCCCCATTCCTAAGCAGACTATCTTCAACATTTCTTCAAGAAACACTTCTCAAAAATGCTAGTTTTCTTTAGCAACCTGTTAAATAAATGAGGAAAAGGAGAAGGAAAGTTTCATTTGAAATGGATTAATTCCAACTGTATCAAAAGTAGAATCAAATGAGAAGGTCAAAATTATAAAGTATTTAGCAGATAATACAGGATAGTATCTCCATGACCTCACTGTAGAATTTTTAGATAAGACCCCAAGTAATGAACCATAAACAAAAAGATTAATAAATTTGCCAAATGAAAATTAAGAACCGTTCATTAACAGAACATCAAAACACAGGTAACGCAATGGAAGAAGATGGTTGCTAGACGAGTTCTAAGACTTAGTATTCAGAAAAAAAAAACAAAAACACATAATTAGTAAAAACAATCCAAACACCCCCAAAGAAAGATGGGCAAAAGACACACACAAGAACACTTAAAAAGTGGAAGTCTAAGTGACTTAAACACTTGAACTAGGGTTTTACCTCACTACTCATCAGGGAAATAATAATTTTGTTTACAAACTGGAACTCTGATAAACTGCTGGTAGGGGTGTAAATTGGTAAATCCAGTTTGGAAGACAGTTCACTATATATAGTAATAATGTTAAAGATAAGCATTTTCTATGACCCTTCAATTTCATTCCTAAGCATTTGCCTTAGAGACATTTGTATATGTGTGTGCTAGGATACACATATATATGTATACTTATACACTGTGTAAATGTTCAGAGCAACATTTATGTTTCTAGTTCAAACTAGAAACAATCTAAATGTCTACTAACAGGTGCATAGATAAACCTACATGGTGATGAAAATGAAACAACTCTCTCTAAATGCAACATCATAGATAATCTTACAAACACAATACTGAACTAATACAACAACATACAAAAATATATATATATTATACATAGTATACATCTATAGTATAATTTCAAACATTATACATATTTAGTATAATTATACATATATAGTATAATTTCATTTACATAAAGTTCAAAAATAGGAAAAATGGCCCACTTTGGGTTTAGCTGCTATAACATTCCATTTCTTGACCTGGAGTGGTGATTATCTAATTTACTTAATAACTACTTGCTAAATTGTGTATTTGTTTTATGCTCTCTTTAGTACGCATGTCTTATTTGCAGTAGAAATTGTAAGTTGACCTGAGAGTCTCCAAAATATGCTATTCCTTAAGTAATGATATCCATATGAGGTTAAGAGTCTTAACATTTTTAATTTAAAACTTTAATTTTTTTTGTTTCTTACTATGTTAACATACAGAATGGCACAAAGGAGACAAGATTAAACAATGCTAAATGCTTTGTCATATTTTCTTCCGATTGATCCATTTAAAAAGAAATATTTTAAATGCCGCTAAAGTTACTCTCATCCATTTATCTTTGCTCCCTCATTTGAAGGAACTAGTTTTTAATGGAAGAACATAATTAGCCTGAATTTTATTAAATATGTACACACAACATATATTTGTAACTATAAATATTTAAAACTTTTCTTAAAATGCATATAAACTGTAACATACAGCTACGTTTTGCAACTAGATCATTTCAAAATTATCTTTTTATTTTTTATGTATTTTAATGAATGTTCTAGGTTATTTTTTCCTTTTTGACTGCCACGTTCTATTGTATTAATAGAATACAGTGTATTAATCCATTCCCTTATTGAGGAACAAATCATTTTATTCTACTTGTTCACTATGACAAAGAATGAAGCATCAAAAATTTCCTATATATATATCTCTTTGTATACCTGGATGAGAATGTCTTGAGTAGAATATTTTTTAAAAAAATACAGGCAACATTAAAACAAAAATTAAATAACTCATAATTTTACCAATAGAAATAATTGCTTTAACTATCTTTATATATCTCACTCTTTTCCTACAGACACAATGAAATTGAAAAATTGTGTAGCACATATACACCTATGGTGGGGTTTTATGTCCTGCTTTTTACTTATGATGAATAACTTCACATACCATAGAATATCCTTCAAAAACATGTCCACCAATGGCTACATGGTGTTCTCTTGTACAAATGGATTATGATTTATACAATCGTTTCTCATTGTTGTATGTAGCTGTTTTCAGTTATTCTGTTCTCCCTCCGGTTTCTGATACTAGCCAATCTAGTTTTCTTTTAGTTCTTTACACATACCTACTACTCCTTTCATGCATCACTGCCAGAAATGAACTTAATGTTTGTGTCTCCCCAAAATCCATATGTTGAAACCTAATTCTCAGTGTGATGGTGTTAGGCGGTGGGGCCTTTGAGAAGTGACTAGCTCATGACAGTGGGGTCCTCATGAATGGGATTAGTGCCCTTACAAAGGAGGTTACAGAGAGCTGCCTAATTACCCCTTCTACCATGTGAGTGCACAGCAAGGAAAAGGACAGAAGCCTACCTTTGAAGACGCAGGTTTTCTCCAGACACTGAAATCTGCTGGCGCCTTGATTTTGGACTTCCCAGGCTGCCAAACTATGAGAAATAAATGCTGATTACTTATAAGTCATACACCTATGGTGTTTTTGTTAGAGCAGCACAAATGGACTAAGACACAGCCTCTGCACGTGTAGTTCACTCTGCTCTTTCCTACAGTTTTTACGTGACAGATTTTCTTCTCATTACTGAGATCTCAATGTTACCATCCCTTGACCAAGGAGGCATTCTCTACTAGCTCCTTCTAGATTATTATTTTCTTTTTCATGCACTTATTTGACCAAATAATATCTATCAGACAGTGTAGCTATTTCTTTATACATCTTTATCTCTCCATGAGGGCAAGGATATGGCTGTTCTTCATCACCTTCAGTGTTGAAAAAGTTACATACCACACAATTATAAGAAGTAAATTCACATTGTAGTCATAGATTTGTACATTTATTACAATGATGTTCCAGCAGATGGCCATAAAGTATCTTGAAAAAGGGGACTCCTTTTTAAATTTCAGTCAGTGTTAGCTTTGGGCTACTCAAAAATTATTAAGTGAATGAATGAACTCATTATAACTTATTGATTATCTCCAACACCAATGTTTTTTACGTTTTCTATTCTAGAATTCCTCATGTTGCCCTGGTGTTTACCACACTAGATGAGTCCAGGGAGTACAAGCATAAGTCCTTTGTGACACTTGATTTGAGGGCAGTAATTTGACATCTACAGAGAATGAATGAAACGTCATGTATTTTTGACACTGAAAAATTTAAATCCTAAACAACCACAAACATTTAATAACTTTGTAAAAATAATTTAAATAAATAGGTGAGTAACATGTGGTAAAGTAATCTTAAGAATTCTGTATTGCTTTCAAAAGGCTGAGAGTACACTGTGCTTTTTTGAAGGGATTATTTTCATACTAATTATCTAAAAATTAATTTTTACCTTTTGCCAAAAAAAAAATCAAAGATTCGTTAATATTGAAATCACAAATGCTTCTAGTTCTGAGACTACTATGCCCTAACACTTTTGTAGACCACAAGAATCTACTCCATTTTCATTAAAACAAACATCATGTTATGCTTGTAAAGTCAAGAATAATGAAAGTATATTTGGCACATTAAAATAAGCCTCCTCTACGTCTGACAATATGAAAAAATGAACCTTGGCGCTGCATTTCAGCTACGAGAGAAACTTTCTGACAGCTTTCCTCTCTGTTGCTCATAAGAAGATGACTTAAATGAATTAATGGCAGGTGGATTAGTAAGATTCTGTTCAAACTGACAGAAGACCATGTCTGTACAGCTACTTTAAAATCCCAACATTAGTCTGAAGAGCAGAAGAATTTCACATATTTGAGACTGAGTTTTTGAATACCAAATATATTTTTTAGAAAAATTCATTACTTTTAATTTGAGGAGAGGAGGTTTCAATTCAGTCAAATATAGCGCTAGGGCTATCTGATAAAACTGGATCGTAGGTTATGTACTAGTTGTATTCTCACCTTATAGTCTCAATTTATTTGGACCAAATGAAATTAAATAGCAGCAGTCAGTATCTAATAAAAAATTTGGTTACCTGAAGTCATATAGCTAGTTAATTTTAGAGTCAGAACTATAAAATTTGGCTAGGTACTAGTACAAAATTTTATTTATTTCAGAGCATTTACAATGGCCAATGGGCACCAAAGGACAAATAATATACCAATAGATTTGGAGTAATTATAGTTATTAATTTTGAAATAATTATATTTAACAATTTGTGTGATGGTATTTACATCCAATCTTTAGGATTTCTATGTGACATATAACTTAAGCAGTTTTAGGAAGTCATGTGACATGATTAGAGCTACATATGATATATTGAGCTGCAGTGCATATAACAAATTAGAATGAGAGCAGATGGAAAATAGGAAACCAATTTGGAGTCTATTATAATAGTCCAAAATAAGATAATTGAGGAAAAAATATAGTGACTAAGAATAGGAATTGATAAATCACTGTATCTAGCAAATAATAAATAATGTTCAAATGAAAGGATTTCCCAGAGTATGAGGAACAGAAAACATGAAGTACTAGGTTAAAGAGTGGATAGAAAGTGGGAAAATTAAATTGGTGACCCTGAAATACTGTCCAAGACTTTCAAAAACTTAAATGACAGTGAAAAATAGTAAAATATATGAAAGGTAGAGGAAAGTTTGTGTAAATTCTTATATGGAATGATTGTTGGCAGGTTAGTAGAACAAGAACTTGACAAGACAAAGAAAAGTGGATAGATGACAGTACATGTCACTTGGAAAGGAAAGGTTATTCCCCTCTATCTAAGCTATAAAAATGACAATGAAAAAAATAAACAAGATAAATACTAGTGCAACTAATATGGAGAGAAAGGAGCTCAGATGATTCAAAGGCTAGTAGCTTCTGCCTTCTCCGAGAAAGAAAAGGAAGGAATCCGTGAGGTAACAAAAAATAGAAATAGAAAAAAGGAATTGAAGAGAGCAAAAATAATTTAAAACATTGATACATATTAGGCGCTTCCTTCTCAACTTGATGTCGTATATCACACCACAAGCAGTAACATTTTCTGTAGATATAGCTCCTCATATATGAAGAACAATGACTGTGGAAGAGACTCAAAGACAGCCTCCAATAATGCTCCCCTCTGGGTATTCACACTCTGTGTAATACTCTCCCTTTTGTGAGTGGGCAGGACTTGTGACTTGTTTCTAATGAATACAACTAAGCTCCCCTCTGGGTATTCACACTCTGTGTAATACTCTCCCTTTTGTGAGTGGGCAGGACTTGTGACTTGTTTCTAATGAATACAACTAAGGTGATGAGATAGCTCTTCCATGATTATGTTACATAAGACTTCCATCATTCTAATAATCTCTCTCTCCTGCTGACATTAATGAAGCAAGCTGCTGTGTAGTAAGGCTGTCCTATGGAGAAGTATATTTGTTTAAAAACTAAGGATGGCCTATCTCTCTTAGCTCATCAATTATATATCTTTAAGTATTACTTTAGTGGTTATTCTAAACTTCACCATAGACATTTTTAGCTAATCTAAGTCCACCTTCAAATAACACTATTCTGTTCAATGTGTACTGCAGGTACCTAACTGAGTGTCTCAATTCCTCCCTTCCATCTCTTTTGATGTTGTCATTCATTTCACTTATTCATATACGATAATCAACCAATACACTGTTACTATTATCACTTTTAGTAAGTTGTTTTTAGATCAATTATAAATAAAAATTTTCTCATCCTTATTTCTTTCCTGATGCCTTCCTTCTTTATGTAGATTTGAGCTTTTGATATATCATTTTCCTTCTCCCTGACGAACCTCTTAACATCTCTCCCAATGCAGTTCTGTTGGAGATGAATTCATTTAGTTTATGACGCTCTGAAAGGTCTTTATTCCTCCTTCCATCCTGAAGGATAATTTCAGAAGACACAGTACTCTAGGTTAGTAATATTTTTTTCTTTCAACACATTAAGTATTTTATTCCGCCGGACGCGGTGGCTGACACCTGTAATCCCAGCACTTTGGGAGGCCGAGGCAGGTGGATCACGAGGTCAGGAGATCGAGACCATCCTAGCTAACACGGTGAAACCTCGTCTCTACTAAAAATACAAAAAATTAGCCGGGCGTGGTGGCGGGCGCCTGTAGTCCCAGCTACTCGGGAGGCTGAGGCAGGAGAATGGCATGAACCCGGGAGGCGGAGCTTGCAGTGAGCCGAGATCGAGCCACTGCACTCCAGCCTGGGTGACAGACAGAGACCCCGTCTCAAAAAAAAAAAAAAAAAAAAAAAAAAAATTCCACTCAGCTCTTGCGTGATTTCTCAAAAGCAGTCTAATATAATTCTTTTTTAAAAAAATTTATTTTTTATTATTATTATACTTTAAGTTCTAGGGTACATGTGCATAACGTGCAGGTTTGTTACATATGTATACTTGTGCCATGTTGCTGTGCTGCACCCATCAACTCATCAGCACCCATCAACTCGTCATTTACATCAGTATAACTCCCAATGCCATCCCTCCCCCCTCCCCCTCCCCATGATAGGCCCCGGTGTGTGATGTTCCCCTTCCCGAGTCCAAGTGATCTCATTGTTCAGTTCCCACCTATGAGTGAGAACATGCGGTGTTTGGTTTTCTGTTCTTGTGATAGTTTGCTAAGAATGATGGTTTCCAGCTGCATCCATGTCCCTACAAAGGACACAAACTCATCCTTTTATATAGCTGCATAGTATTCCATGGTGTATATGTGCCACATTTTCTTAATCCAGTCTGTCACTGATGGATATTTGGGTTGATTCCAAGTCTTTGCTATTGTGAATAGTGCCACAATAAACATACGTGTGCATGTGTCTTTATAGCAGCATGATTTATAATCCTTTGGGTATATACCTAGTAATGGGATGGCTGGGTCATATAGTACATCTAGTTCTAGATCCTTGAGGAATTGCCACACTGTTTTCCATAATGGTTGAACTAGTTTACAATCCCACCAACAGTGTAAAAGTGTTCTTATTTCTCCACATCCTCTCCAGCATCTGTTGTTTCCTGACTTTTTAATGATCGCCATTCTAACTGGTGTGAGATGGTATCTCATTGTGGTTTTGATTTGCATTTCTCTGATGGCCAGTGATGATGAGCATTTTTTCATGTGTCTGTTGGCTGTATGAATGTCTTCTTTTGAGAAATGTCTGTTCATATCCTTTGCCCACTTTTTGATGGGGTTGTTTGTTTTTTTCTTGTAAATTTGTTTGTAAAAAACTTGTATTTTAGAATCAGCGGGTATATATGCAGGTTTGTTACAAAGGTATATTGTGTATGGAGCAATATACTGAGGTGTGGAGTCCTAATGAATCCATTATTCAGGCAGTAAGTATAATACCCAATAAGTAGTTTTTCAGCCTTTGCCTACCTCCCTCTCACCACCTTGTGTATTCCTCAATATCTATTGTTCCCATCTTTATGTCCATGTGTACCCAATGTTCAGCTCCCACTTATAAGTAAGAACATGTATTTGACTTTTTTTTTGTTTCTGCCTTAGTTTGCATGGAATAACAGCTTCCAGCTGCATCCATTTTGCTACAAAGGACATGATTTCATTTTGATATGGCTATGTAATATTTCATGGTGTATATATACCACATTTTGTCTGTTTAATCCACCATTGATGGGCAACTGGGTTGATTCCATGTTTTTGCTACTGTGAATACTGCTGCAATGAACATGCAGGTGCATGTGTCTTTTTGGTAGAATGGTTTATTTTCCTTTGAGTATATGCCTAGTAATGGGATTGCAGGTCAAATGGTAGTTCAACTCTTAGCTCTTTGAGGATTCTCCAAACTGCTCTAGACAGTGGCTAAATTAATTTACATTACTCTCAATGGTGGTAATATAAAGTGATCCATTTTCTTGGCAGCCTCGCCAATATGTCTTCTTTTTTACTTTTTAACAAAAGCCATTCTATTTGGACTGGTGTGAAATGGTATCTCATTGTGGTTTTGATTTGTATTTCTCTTTGATTAGTGATAATGAGCATCTTTTGGTATGTTTGTTGGCCACTTGTATGTCTTCTTTTAAGAAGTGTCTGTTCATGTCCTTTGTCCACCTTTTAATGAAATTATTTGCTTTTTGCTTTTTAATTTAAGTGCTTTATAGATTCTGGACATTAGACCTTTGTTACTGCATAGTTTGTGAATATTTTGCCCATTCTGTAGGTTTTCTGTTTACTCTCTTGATAGTTTCTCTTGTTGTGCAGAAACCCTTTAGTTTAATTAAGACCCACTTGTCAATTTGTATTTCTGTTGCAATTGTTTTTGAGGACTTAGCCACGAATTATTTGCAAAGGCCAATATTGAGAAAGGCATGTCCTAGATTTTATTCTACAATTTTTATAGTTTGAGGTCTTACATTTAAGTCTTTTGTCAGGCCTCTGAGCCCAAGCCAAGCCATCACATCCCCTGTGACTTGCATGTATATGTCCAGATGGCCTGAAGTAACTGAAGAATCACAAAAGAAGTGAAAATGCCCTGCCCCTGCTTTAACTGATGACATTCTGCCACAAAAGAAATGAAAATGGCTGGTCCCTGCCTTAAGTGATGACACTTCCTTGTGAAATTCCCTTTGCTGGCTCATCCTGGCTCAAAAAGCTCCCCGACTGAGCACCTTGTGACCCCCACTCCTACCCACCAGAAAACAACCTCCCTTTGACTGTAATTTTCCTTTACCTACCCAAATCCTATAAAACGGCCCCACCTTTATCTCCCTTTGCTGACACTCTTTTCGGACTCAGCCCGCCTGCACCCAGGTGATTAAAAAGCTTTATTGCTCACACAAAGCCTGTGTGGTAGTCTCTTCACATGGACGCGCATGACATCTTTAATTAACCCTGAGTTAATTTTTGTATATGGTGATAGATAGGGTACCAGTTTCACTCTTCTACATATGGATAGCCAGTTATCCCAGCATCATGTATTGAATAGGAAGTCTTCCCTATGTGATCATCTCAATAGACACAGAAAAAGCTTTCAATAAAATCCAACATCCATTCATATTAAAAACCCTCAACAAACTAGGCATCAAAGGAAAACACCTCAAAATAGTAGCAGTCATCTATGATAAACCCACAGCCAACATCACACTGACCAGGCAAAAGCTGGAAGCATTTCTTTTGAGAACTGGAACCAGAAAGGATGCCCACTCTCACCAATCCTATTCAACATAGTACTGGAAGTCCTAGCCAGAGAAATTAGGCAAGAGATAGAAATAAAAGTCATCAAAATGGAGAAAGAAGTCAAACTGTATTATCTTATTTTCATGCAGCTGATAAAGACATACCTGAGACTGGGCAATTTACAAAAGAAAGAGGTTTAATTGACTCACAGTTCCATGTGGCCGGGGAGGTCTCACAATCATGACAGAAGGTAAACAGCATGTCTCACATGGCAGCAGACAAGAGAAGAAAGCTTGTACAGAGAAACTCCCGTTTTTAAAACCATCAGATCTCATGAGACTTATTCCCTATCACAAGAACAGCCTGGAAGGACCTGCCCCCATGATTGAATTACCTCCCACTGGGTCCCTCCCACAACACTTGGGAACCCAAGATGAGATTTGGGTGGGGACACAGCCAAACCATATCATTCTGCCCCTGAACCCTCTCAAAGCTCACGTTCTCACATTTCAAACCCAATCATGCCTTCCCAATAGTCCTCCTAAGTCTTAACTCATTACAGCATTAACTCAAAAGTTCACAGGCCATCTGAGACAAGGCAAGTCCCTTCTGCCTATGAGCCTGTAAAATCAAAAGCAAGTTAATTACTTCCTAGATATAATGGGAGTACAGGCATTGGGTAAATAGAGCCATTCCAAATGGAAAAAATTGGCCAAAACAAAGAGATTACAGTTCCCATGCAACTCTGAAATCCAGTGAGGCAGTCAAATCTTAAGGTTCCATAATGATGTCTTTTGACTCCATGTCTCACATAAAGGTCATGCTGTTGCAAAAGGTGGGCTCCCACGGCCTTGGGCAGCTCTGTCCCTGTGGCTTTGCATATTAGCCCCCATCCTGGATGCCTTCATGAGCTGGTGTTGAATGTCTGAGACTTTTCCAGGTGCACAGTGCAAGCTGCAAGGGGATCTACCATTATGGGGTCTGGAAGATGGTGGCCCTCTTCTCACAGCCCCATGAGGCAGTGACCCCGTAGTAACTCTGTGTGGGGTAACATACCCACATTTCCCTTCTGCACTGCCCTAGCAGAGGTTCTCCATGAGGGCTCTGTTGCTGCAGCAAAATTCTGCCTGGGCATCCAGGCATTTCCACACATCCTCTAAAATCTAGACGGAGGTTCACAAAACCCAATTATTGACTTTTGTGCACTCACAGGCTCAACACCATGTGGAAGCTGCCAAGGCTTGAGGCTTGCACCGTCTAAAGCCATGGCCTGAGCTCTACATTGGCCCCTTTCAGCCATGGCTAGAGCAGGCGGGACACAGGACACCAAGTCTCTAGGTTTCATACAGCAAGAGGACCCTGGGCCCAGTCCACAAAACCACATTTTCCTCCTAGGTCTCCGGGTCTGTGATGGGAAGAGCCGCAGTGAAGACCTCTGACATGTCTTGGAGACATTTTCCCCATTGTCTTGAGTATTAACATTCACCTCCTTGTTATTTTTACAAATTTCTGCAGCTGGCTTGAATTTCTCCTCGGAAAACAGGATTTTCTTTTCTATTGCATTGTTGGGCTGCAAATTTTCCAAATTTTATGCTCTGCTTCCCTTATAAAACTGAATATCTTTAACACACCCAAGTTACCTCTTGAATGCTTAGAAATTTCTTCCACCAGATACCCTAAATCATCTCTTTCAAGTTCAAAGATCCACACATCTCTAGGGCAGAGATAGATTCCACCAGTCTCTTTGCTAAAACATAACAAGAGTCACCTTTGCTTCAGTCCCAACAAGTTCTTTATCTCCATCTGAGATTACCTCACCCTGGATTTCATTGTCCATATCATTATCAGAATTTTTCTCAAAGCCATTCAACAAGTCTCTATGGAGTTCTAAATTTTCCCACATTTTCCTGTCTTCTTCCGAGCCCTACAAGTTGGTTCAACCTCTGCCTGTTAACCAGTTCCAAAGTTGTTTCCACTTTTTGGGGTATTTTATCAGCAACACCCCACTCCTGGTACCAATTTACTGTATTAGTCCATTTTCATGCTGCTGATAAAGACATACCCAAGACTGGACAATTTACAAAAGAAAGAGGTTTAACCAACTTACAGTTCCACATGGCTCAGGAGGTGAAAGGCACGTCTCACATGGTAGCAGACAAGAGAAGAGAGTTTGTGCAGGGTTTTTAAAACTCCCCTTGTTAAAACCCTCAATTTTGTGAGACTTATTCACTATCACAAGAACAGCACAGGAAAGACCTGCCCCCATGATTAAATCATCTCCACTGGGTCCCTCCCACAACATGTGGGAATTTGAGATGCGATCTGGGTGGGGACAGAGCCAAATCATATCACAAACTATCTCCCCTTGGTGATGATATGATTCTATACCTAGAAAACCCTAAAGACTCAACCAAAAGGTTTCTAGAACTGTTAGAAAACTTTAGTAAGGTTTCAGGATACAAAACCAATGTACAAAAATCAATACAATTTATGCACACCAATAACGTTCAAGCTGAGACCCAAATCAAGAGTGCAATCCCATTTACAATAGCCACAAAAAGAATAAAATACATAGTAATTTTTATCCTTGTTCTTCTAAGGTGTCTTTTTCTCTGGCTGCTTTCAGGATCTTCTTGATTATCTTAGTTTACTGGAATTTTGTATGATATGCCTAGGTGTAATTTTTGTTATTTGTTCTTTGGTTTGTTTGTCTTTTTGATGGTCTCTAAACCTTTTGGATCAGTGATTTAATATCTGTCATTAATTTTTAAAAGTTTCTAGACTTTATTTTTTTGAGACACTGTCTGATTCTATTGCCTAGGTTGGATGCAGTGGCATGATCGCAACTCACTATAGCCACAACATCCCTGGACTCAGGTCATCCTCCCACCTCAGCTTCCCGAGTGGTGGGACTACAGGCGTATACCACCATGACTGGCTAATTTTTGTTGGTGGTGATGGTAGGCTTTTTTTGTTTTTTGTTTTTTGTTTTTTGTGGGGTTTTTTTTTGGCAAAGATGGAGTTTTCCCATGTTGCTCAGGCTGGTCAGGAACTCTTGGGCTCAAAGCAATCCTCCTGCCCCCACCTCCCAAAGTGCTGGGATTACAGGCATGAGTTACCATGCCTGGCCTTTCAGATATTTTTACCTGAAAATTTTTCACTGCTCCTTTCTTCTCTGCCTGGTATACTAATTATGCATACGATACACCTTTTGAAGTTTTCTCACAGTTCTAGAATATTTGTTTTTTAATATTTTTTTTATTTCTTTGCATTTCAGTTTGGGAAATATCTATAGACTTAATTTTAAGCTCACTGTTTCCTCTGCTGTGTTAAATCTTCTAATGAACTCAAAGGCATTTATTGTTTCGTATATATATTTATATATATAACATGTATAAATATATATTTATATATAATATATAAATATATAAATATATATTTATATAAATAATATATAAAAATATATATATATTCCTAGCATTCCTTTTAATCCTTTCTTGGAATTCCCATGTAATTGTATTACATTGTCTATTTGTTCTTTATTTCTTTTCTACCATTTCCATTATATCCATTAATATAGTAATCATTTTTTAAAAATGTTCTGTCTGTTACTTTCAACATCTGTGTCATCTGAGCCTGATTCTGATGCTTTCTTGGTCTCTTCTGACTTCGTGTTTTCTTGCCTTTCAGATGCCTTGTGATTTTTTGTCAAAAATCAGACATGTTGCATTGGTAGGAACTGAGGTAAATAGGACTCTGAAGTGAGGATTTACATTAAGCTAGTAGTCAGGGTTTGTTTAATGTTTCCTGTAGCTATTTTTGGCAGAAGCTAGTGTTTTTGTTTTTGTCTCCTATCTTGACTTCGGACTTCCGTTAAGTATTCCTTCCTCAGATACACTCTTTGTCTCTCTCAGATCTTTCAAATATAATCCACGACTATGCTGGAGCCCATGTATGTTGGTACGGTCTTGGTAAAATGTGAAGAGAGGGGCATTCTATAATTTTCCAAGTAGGTCTATTTTGGGGGGCCTGTGTCCCTGGCCAGGGACCTCCACAAGCATTTCTTCTTATATAGCTTGCCATTCCTTAGATGAGACAGGAAAGGTAACGGGGGTTAAAATGAGATGAATGTCCTTCCTCCACATCTCTAAGATACATCTCTGGTAAAGTTTTTCAAGCTGGAGACTAGGCCTCTGTTGTGGAGATGTCTCTGGCTGTACAAGTTGGCCATCTCAAATTCCAAATCCAAAACACTCTAAAATCTAAAACTTTTTGAGTGCTGACATGATGCTCAAAGGAAATGCTCACTGGAGTTTTTCAGATTTCAGATTTTCAAATTTGGGATAAAAATCTGAAAATGAAAAACTTCTTGCCCAAAGTGTTTTAGATGAGGAATATTCACCCTGTATTTCACAAAAATACTCTCTCTCTTAGCCAGAGCCATAAGGGGATCTTTCTCACAAGTTCTCCAACAAATCCAAGAAAAGTTGCTGATTTTTATTTTGTTCAGCTTTTTCTTGTTGTAAAGATCGCAGTGACAATTTCCGATCTCTTTATATATTAGAGCTGAAACAGGAAGTCAAGGCATGCTGCTTTAAGTCAATAAGTTTGTGGTGATTTGTTATACAGCAGTACATAACTAATACAATAACACAGGATTAGATAACTAATACAATAACATACCAAAAAATAAACAATAGACATCACAAACCATATTATTTCATTCAATCACTGTAAAATGCTACATAAGCTTTTAGATATAACAAAAGATCACATGGTGTGACTCTCTGAACTGTTGTATATTTTCAATCACAAGTCAGAAATGTTATACATATTATCTTCTAGTGCTAGCTCTTCATCTGAAAAATCTTCAAGTTTAAATTCAACTTGTAAAGCTGTTACTGAGACAGAATCCCCCATATGCCGGTAATTTAAGGCTCAAGATAGAGATATGGTTTTATCATATACTTTCTAATCCAAAAGCTTTTTCATGCTTTTTATTCCCCTTTTACTATTAGATATGTTGCTCCCTTCTTGAAATACTCAGTTTTCTTGGCTTATATGCCACTTTTATCCTAATTCTTCTCCATACATTTTAAATTCTTTTTCAATTGCATATTTTCCAGCGTTCAGTGCTATAAATAGGCTACCTCTACTATTTTGTGAAACTTCAAAGTCAATATAAAATATTATCACCTTTAGAACCAAAAACAGACTCAAATCTCATTAACTTTTAGGTCAGAGGTCTCCAATCTTTTGGCTTCCCTGGGTCAAACTGTTAGAAGAACTATCTTGGCCCACACATAAAATATAGTAATACTCATGATAACTAATGAGCTTTAAAAATAAAATCACCAAAAAACCTCATAATGTTTTAAGAAAGTTTACGAATATCTGTTGGCCTTCTTTCAAAGCCATCCTGGGCTACATGTGACCCACAGGCCATGGGTTGGACAAGCTTGTCCTAGATACTCTGTTATTTTAGCTTACTTTTCCAAAGGTAAATACATTTTGAGCTTACTTCTCAAAAGATAGAAACTTTCTATATAATACATTATCTATTTAGTACATCATCAATAGAGTTGCACATTTTTCAAGAGGTTTAATCAAGTACTCAATTACAAAATTAGCATTAATCTTAAAAACACTCCTAAGATTATTTCCAAGGTTTACACCCACTGAGAAGTCAAGGCAGGCAGTTTATTATTAGGAGCAAAACTTACTTATATATTAAATATAAGTCACTACAGAAATCCAGGAATTCTGGAAGCATTTAATTGGTAATGACTAATCCAACTCTCATTTCAACAATTATTTTTCCATTATCAATCTGCCTAAAATTACCCAATCACATACTTTTATGAATCCTATATAGCAGACTTGAGGTTTATACATGATTTTTGAACTAGTTCTTCTGTCTTACTTTACCTAGCTACTCTCTTTATCTTGTTTATAGATAATCAATATTTCTTTTTTTAGGTTCTAACTCCTGTGTTAATGATTTGCCATCACTCAAAGTTTAACCACATTTGACAAAAATATTCTAGCCAGACATGTTTGAATGAACTGTAGTTTTATTTGGATGATTTCCTTTACTAGGCATTATTCCCCCATCCTTCAGAAATAGTACACTCAGTGAGACTTCTGGCTACCAATAAGTAGGAGAACTGCAAGTTCTTCACTCAAAAAAAGCACTATAAACCTGGGGAAAAAAGATTTTTAAAAAGTATGTAAGAATATCTGTCCTATGAAAGCTAACCAAAGGAATATAATGATTTGAGAAGCATTTGTGCTTGGATTATTGAAATTCAGTTAAGAACAGTGAAAATCTGTGGCATTCTGTCTTGGGGATACTTTCATCCACCCCTCCCCAAGCTTGGTCAGAGTGATGCTTGGCTCTGCCCTACTACCTTTGTGGTTCTGATTTGATGAAACATTATGCTGAATGTGGCTAAATATACGCACAGCTGTGTCAAAGAGGCCCCAAGCTAGTCACACATTCCTGGCCAACTATGAGGCTGTAAATATGCAGAGAGAGACTTGAAATAGCCATGCAGAAAGCAAAGTCCAGGGTAGATTTGAAAACAGTTTGAACTGTTAATGTGTTCTACCAACTCACAGATCCATCATCAGATAATGGAAACCTCACTGGCAGAAAGGAAATGGCATTTGTAGGTAAAAATGGTAGAAATTCAAGGGAATAATTGAAGTGTACCAGAAATTGTACCTATGTAGGTTAAAAGACTCTATGAATATTTGTTTTCATTTCTTCCCACCAAGAAAAAACATAAGATTGTACAAAACAATAGTTATAATTAGAATGCCAGGTTGATAATAAATATAAATGTAACATATATGAAATAATAGCACAAAGGGGAAAGGAGCAAAGTTTCAAAATTTACTGAAATTAACTTAGTATTAATCTGAAGTAAATTATAAGATGCATATTGTATTCCACATAGCAACTACTAAAAAAAATAGTACAAAAAGAAAATCAACAAAGAATTGAAATGGTATACTAGAAAAGATTATTTAATACAAAAGAGAACTGTCAAGAAGGATCACAGTTACACAAAAGAAATGAGATATACTGAAAACAAACAGGGAATTGGCAAATAAAAATCTAGAAATATCAGTAACATTACATTAATTAATTAACATATTATGCTAAGATTAATTAATGTAAATAATATTAAAGGTATGTGATCTAAACATCCCAATGAAAAAGCAGAGACTGTCAAACTGGATTACAAAAGTGTATTGGTCAGCGTTCTCTAGAGGGACAGAACTAATGGAATAGATGTTTATATAAAGGGAAGTTTATTAAGTATTGACTCACACAACTACAAGGTCCCATGATAGGCCATCTGCAGGCTGAAGAGCAACGAGAGCCAGTCCAAGTTCCAAAACTGAAGAAATGAAGAACTTAGAGTCTAATGTTCAAGGGCAGGAAGCAACCAGCATGGGAGAAAGATGTAGGCTGGGAGGCTAGGCCAGTCTCTCTTTTCACATTTTTCTGCCTGCTTATATTCTAGCCAAGCTGGCAGCTGATTAGATTGTGCCCACCCAGATTAAAGGTGTGTCTGCCTCTCCCAGCCCACTGACTCAAATGTTAATCTCCTCTGGCAACACCCTTAACAGACACAGCCAGGATTGATACCTTGTAACGTTCAATCTAATCAAGTTGACCCTCAGTATTAACCATCACAAAAAGCAACATCCAATTATATACTGTTTACAAGAGAACCACTTCAGATTTAAGAAACAAATGAGTTGAAATAGAAAAATCAAAAGGAAGGGGGAAAATACTACGTAAATAGTAACAATAAGAAAGATGAAATGACTAGAGTACAAACAGAGAGCCAAATCATGAATGAACTTCCATTCACAATTGCTTCAAAGAGAATAAAATACCTAGGAATCCAACTTACAAGGGATGTAAAGGACCTCTTCAAGGAGAACTACAAACCACTGCTCAGTGAAATAAAAGAGGACACGAACAAATGGAAGAACATACCATGCTCATGGATAGGAAGAATCAATATCGTGAAAATGGCCATACTGCCCAAGGTTATTTATAGATTCAATGCCATCCCCATCAAGCTACCAATGAGTTTCTTCACAGAATTGGAAAAAACTGCTTTAAAGTTCATATGGAACCAAAAAAGAGCCCACATCTCCAAGACAATCCTAAGTCAAAAGAACACAGCTGGAGGCATCACGCTACCTGACTTCAAACTATACTACAAGGCTACAGTAACCAAAACAGCATGGTACTGGTACCAAAACAGAGATATAGACCAATGAAACAGAACAGAGTCCTCAGAAATAATACCACATATCTACAGCCATCTGATCTTTGACAAACCTGAGAGAAACAAGAAATGGGGAAAGGATTCCCTATTTAATAAATGGTGCTGGGAAAATTGGCTAGCCATAAGTAGAAAGCTGAAACTGGATCCTTTCCTTACTCCTTATACGAAAATTAATTCAAGATGGATTAGAGACTTAAATGTTAGACCTAATACCATAAAAACCCTACAGGAAAACCTAGGTAGTACCATTCAGGACATAGGCATGGGCAAAGACTTCATGTCTAAAACACCAAAAGCAACGGCAGCAAAAGCCAAAATTGACAAATGGGATCTCATTAAACTAAAGAGCTTCTGCACAGCAAAAGAAACTACCATCAGAGTGAACAGGCAACCTACAGAATGGGAGAAAAGTTTTGCAATCTACTCATCTGACAAAGGGCTAATATCCAGAACTTACAAAGAACTCAAACAAATTTACAAGAAAAAAACAAACAACCCCATCAAAAAGTGGGCAAAGGATATGAACAGACATTTCTCAAAAGAAGACATGCATACAGCCAACAGACACATGAAAAAATGCTCATCATCACTGGCCATCAGGGAAATGCAAATCAAAACCACAATGAGATTCCATCTCACACCAGTTAGAATGGCAATCATTAAAAAGTCAGGAAACAACAGGTGCTGGAGAGGATGTGGAGAAATAGGGACACTTTTACACTGTTGGTGGGATTGTAAACGAATTCAACCATTATGGAAAACAGTATGGCGATTCCTCAAGGATCTAGAACTAGAAGTACCATATGACCCAGCCATCCCATTACTGGGTATATACCCAAAGGATTATAAATCATGCTGCTATAAAGACCCATGCACACGTATGTTTATTGCGGCACTATTCACAATAGCAAAGACCTGGAATCAACCCAAATGTCCATCAGTGACAGACTGGATTAAGAAAATGTGGCACATATACACCATGGAATACTATGCAGCCATCAAAAAGGATGAGTTTGTGTCCTTTGTAGGGACATGGATGCAGCTGGAAACCATCATTCTAAGCAAACTATCACAAGAACAGAAAACCAAACACCACATGTTCTCACTCATAGGTGGGAACTGAACAATGAGATCACTTGGACTCGGGAAGGGGGACATCACACACCGGGGCCTATCATGGGGAGGGGGGAGTGGGGAGGGATTGCATTGGGAGTTATACCTGATGTAAATGACGAGTTGATGGGTGCTGACGAGTTGATGGGTGCAGCACAGCAACATGGCACAAGTATACATATGTAACAAACCTGCACGTTATGCACATGTACCCTAGAACTTAAAGTATAATAATAATAAAAAAAAAAGAAATGACTAGAGTAATGTAAGACAAAAATAGAATTTAAAGCAAAAAAATATATTATTAGAGACAAAGCAGAGTATTTCATGACATAAGGGGCAATATATAAGGAAAAAATTACAACCATAAAAAGATACTCACTCACCTAGTAACAGAGACCTACACGGAGCAAACACTGATGAAACAATTCAAAAGCTTTGGTTTAAGATTTCAATACCCCACTGCCAATAATTAATAAAACAACTAAGAGAACATTCACAAATATATAGAATACCAGAACACTATCAACTAACTCATCTTAACTGCAGAATGCTCACTGTTTTAAAGTACACATTGAATATTCCACAAGATTAGACATGTTAGGCCATAAAACAAGTCTCCGTTAATTTAAAAGGATTGATATTGTGCAAAGAATGTTCTCCAACCACAACAAAATAAAATTAGAAATTAACAACAAAAATAAATATATGAAATCAATAAACACTTAAAAATTAACCATATGCTTCTACATGACCCGGGAATCAAAGGAGAAATCATAAAGAAAATTAGAAAATATTTCAGACTGAATAATCCAAAATACAACATATAAATGTATTGACTTCAACAAAAGCAGTGCTTAGGGAAAATTTATAGCGTTTAATACTGACATAAGAAAAAGAAAATCTCAACTCAACAACTTATGTTTTCACCTAAAACACTTGAGAAAAGATAAAATTAAATTTAAAATAGGTGGAAGAAAGCAAACAAAGATTAAAGAAAAAAGGAATAGAGAACACATAAAAACAATAGAGAATAATAATGAAACCAAAACTTCTCTCTTTGAAACGACAAAAAAAGATAAACTTTTAGCTAGACAATTCAAATAAAAAAGTGAGAAGCAACAATTACTAAAATTAGCAAGGAAAGAGGGGACCTTAGTACTGACTCCAAAAATAGTTTTAGAAAACTATTTTTAATACCTTTATTCCAAGAAATTAGAGAAGTTAGATAAAATGGATCAATTTCATGAAAGACAAAAGCCACCAAAACTAAGTTAAAAAGAACTGGAAATGTAAATAGATTATAAACAGTAAATAGATTGAATTAGAAATTATAAAACTTTCTATAGATACAAATGCCCAGATGGCTTTACTGATAAATTCTATTAAATATTTAAAACAGAACTAATATCAAATTTTCACAAATTCTTTCACAAAACATAGAAGGGCACATTTTGAAAATCATTTCAATAGGACAGTATTACTTTAATACCAAAGCCAGATACAGAAATTACAAGAAAACTATAATACTCCTCATTAACGTAGATGCAAAAATTTTAAACAAATTATTAGCAAATAAAATCCAACAACACAAAAATTGTACAAGATAATCAAGTGAGATTTATACCCTAAAAGCAAGTTAGTTTAACCACTTGAAAATCAGCTAATGTAATACAGTCTGTTAACAGTAAAGGGCAAAAATTGCATGGTGATATCAAAAGTTGTAAAATGAAAACAAAGAAAAAACATTTGACAAAATTCAATGTCCATTCTGGATAATATTCTTAAAAGACAAGGAGTAGAAAATATATTCTAATATTCTAAAACTGATAAAAGCTTTTTTTTTTTGGAAACAGAGTCTTGCTCTGTCGCCCAGGCTGGAGTGCAATGGTGCGATCTCAGCTCACTGCAACCTCCGTCTCCCAGGTTCAAGCAATTCTCCTGTCTCAGCCTCCCAAGTAGCTGGGACTACAGGCGCATGCCGCCACACCAGGCTAATTTTTTGTATTTTAGTAGAGACGGGGTTTCACTCTGTTGCCCAGGGTGGTCTTGAACTCCTGAGCTCAGGTAATCTGCCCACCTCAGCCTCCCAAAGAAAAGCCTTCTTTTAAAAGGAAAAAGGAAACACAACTAATATATTTTATTGTGAAAGACTGAATTATTTCCCCTATAAGATCAAATATAAAGCATGTTATTATTTAATAACAGAAAGTTAAAGCTAGTGCAATACAACAAAAATGTTGGGAAGAAATAAGTAGAATTGTCTTTACTCACAGATGGCATGATCATCTACACACAAAATTCGAAGGAATCCACAAAATGTTACTATAACAAATAAATGAGTTTAATAGATCTCAGGGTTCAAGAACACTATACAAAAGTTAATTGTGCTTTTACATTGTAGCAACAACGATAATAAAAAAACTAAAACTACAATCAAGAAAGCAATTGCATTCACAGTAACATCAAAAAATTTACTTAGGAATTATAATTTTAAATAAGGTTTAAACCTTATGTGAACACTGAAAATGATAAAACATTGCTGCAAAGACACATATGTTCATAAATTGAAGGACTCATGTAGTCAAAATTCCAGTTCTCCCAAAACTGGTCCACAAAAGAAAAATCAATGTAATTGCTATCAAAATACCATATTATTTTGCAGAAATTGACAAGCTGATCCTAAAATTTATGTAGAAACGCAAAGTACACAGAGTAGTCCAAAACAATATTAAAAAATTTATAAAGTTACAGAACTTAAATTATCCAATTTCAAAATTTACAATAAAGCCAACATAATCAAGACAGTATGGTATTGGCACAAAAACAGACCTGTGGATCAATAGAACACAAATGAGGACATAAAAATGAGAGTCCAAAAATAAAGCCTCATACTTTTTTTTTTTTGAGACAGAGTCTCGTTCTGTCACCCAGGCTGGAGTGCAGTGGCCGGATCTCAGCTCACTGCAAGCTCCGCCTCCCGGGTTCACGCCATTCTCCTGCCTCAGCCTCCCGAGTAACTGGGACTACAGGCGCCCGCCACCTCGCCCTGCTAGTTTTTTGTATTTTTTTTGGTAGAGACGGGGTTTCACCGTGTTAGTCAGGCTGGTCTCGATCTCCTGACCTCGTGATCCGCCCGTCTCGGCCTCCCTAAGTGCTGGGATTACAGGCGTGAGCCACCGCGCCCGGCCTACATACTTATAATCAATTGATTTTCAACCAAGATGCAAAGTCAATGGGATAAATGATAATCTTTTCAAGAAATGTTTCTGAGACAACCAGATGTGATATGTACAAGCAAAAAATATACTTAGATGCTAATATATCACACAAATGCACAAATTAACTGAAAATGGATAATTACCTAAAATTAAGAACTGAAACAAAGTATTTCTAGAAGAAAATATAAAAGAAAATAACTGTAAACTTTGAGAAAAAGTTCTTAGATAAAATATCAAAAGTACAATGCATAAGAGAAAATTTTAAAAATTGAATTTTATAAAAATTCAAAACTTCTACACTTCAAAATTCTCTACTAAGAAAATTAAAAGACAGGACAAAGACTGGAAGATAAAACTCATAAATCATATACTTGATCAAGTACTTGCATCAAAAATTTTATAAAAAATTATTACAACTCAACTATAAGAAAGCCTAATTTTTAAAATGGGAAAATTATTTCAATAGATATCTCACCAAAGGAGATATATGAATGGCTGATATGCACATGAAAAGATGCTCGTCATCATTAAATCATTAGAGAAATGAAAGTAAAAACCACACAGAAATACCACTACACATCCACAATAGTGCCTAAAATAAAAAACGCAGACAATACCAAGAATTGGAGATGATATAGAGAAACTGAAACCCTGTTAACTGCTGGTAGAATTGTAAAATGTTAGGAATATAAAATGGTTCAGCTACTTTGGAAATCAGAATAGCAGCAAATTATACAGTTAAAAAAATACACTTCTATGACCTAGTAATTTCACTCTTACTAATCTACCCAAGAGAAAGAAAAATATGTGTCCATACAAAGACATGTACATATTCATAGTGGCATTTTTGTAATAATCTCAAATTGTAACAATGCCCATCAACAGGTGAACAGATAAAATACTATTCAGCAATATAAAACAACAAAATACTGATACATGCTACAACACAGATGAATAGTAAACTATTTAAAGATGATGAGTTCAAGAGACTATGTATTATATAATTGCCTTTATCTGAAGTATCTTGAAAAGACAGGTCTATAGAGACAGAAAGCTGAAAACTGTGGTCCACTGTATATTTTTATGTAATAGCAATGATGAAGATTCTTTAAAACTTTATTTAATGTTATATGACAGAAATAGTCACTTTACCTATATAAAGTTGTTATTCATCATTTTACTTGCAACTATCATTAACATTGTAAATTGGTATCATGTTACAAAATAAGTCAATATGCTTAGATAACTTTCCCCAAAATATAAAATATGTATTTAAAAGACATTGTTTTTAGGTTTAAAATAGTATTTTTCACATTACTAATTTTTATTATAAAAAATTTTATTGAAAATACTTTTTATGAAGTCCCCTGTAATATTATTACTCCCAAAAAAATTGTTTCCTTCCATTTTTCTATGGGTTTTAAATAAAACTTGGTAATAGATAACTAGAATTAAATCCTGCTGTGTTTATATCAATGTCATATTGTAAGCATTTTTCTATGCTTTTAAATATGCTTCAACCTTATTTTAATACTTGTAAAACAACAGCATTCTCTAATTTCATTAAGACATATGCCTAAATACGGGATTTATATTTCAAAGAGTATAAATATTTGCAGTTTTTCATATGTATGGTCACCTTCCTATATAATATAAAAATAGAAACATTATAAAAATGTATATTCCTACCAGGAATGAATTATTTCTCCTTAATATTATGTATTTTAAAAAATCCTTGACAATAAGGAAAAGTTATTCTCTTTGTTCTTATTAGCATTTTAAAAATTATCATATGGTGGAATTTTCATAATCTATATAAAGTATTTCTTTGATGACAATTCTGAAAACTTTCCATAGCTGTCCTTCCAGTTACAATTAAATTGTCACTTTCTTCTTGAAAGTTATTGAAGCAAATTATTTCATTTCATACATTCCAAAAAAAGTCTGTTCCTTTGTTATTATAGTAGCTTCATTTTATCAAAAAATTTATGCAGAGAAATGCTATGAATTACAAGAAATGCATATAATTGATATATGTTTTTTAAAAATTACCTTCCCACTAAATCATTTCTCACAAAAAGATGTATTGAATTTTTATAGAGCCTGCTGATCCAATTAATAAATGTATTTAAGTCAAGGTTACATACCTAATGAAAGTACAAAAGTGAATGGTTAACACACGCCTTAACATATGCGGAAATAAAAACCAATAGCTATTTCAAAAGGCCACAGATGCATGAATAAGGAAAACTACTTCACAAATAGGATGATACAGGTTTTACATGTTTCTTAAATTAATTAACCTTTTACCTTCTTACCAGTTGAGTCAAACTCGTAGTGGAATACAAGAATTAATGTATTTTTCAAAGTATACTATTTTCCAGCAGGAATTTTCCATTACAAAACTCTATTTTTAAAATAAGGTTTAGTAACATACCATGATGAAGTTTTGTTGGAGGCCGAAAGATTGAGGGTCGTGATCAACTCAGTATACCACTGGAGGCTATATGAGTAAGCAGGAAACTGTTCCTCATAAATGCAGAACGTTGGCAAACTGACAAACTGTGTCTGCCACCCAGACGGACTGCTGAGGGCAGTCACGACCCAGGCACAAGTGTTTCTTATGATTAGGCATGATTGAAGCCTGTTGGTAATAATGAGAACCTGTTTTCAATCAAGAAGCTGACCAATCATTACCTCCTCCCCCTGCTCATTCTACCCAATAAATAAGAAGGGCTGTGGAAGCTCGAGGGGCTGCATTTGCTCACTAGAAGCAGGGAGCCCTCTTCTTCCCCTGGCCCCTTCCTTTAAAATAGTTTCTTTTGTTTTTTGTTATCATTTCCATGTTCGTCCTGCTTCGTTCAGTCTTGTAATGATGGTCTCAGGCAGTAATAGTAGTAATTCCTGTAATGACAGTCTCAAGTAGTAGCAGTGGCAGTCAGCCACAATGTTTTATTTCAATTTTTTCATGCAAACTTATTAAATGTCACAAACTATCTAAAGCATTAAATGAAAAGACACGGTTCCAGCTACTGGGAAATGTAGAGACTAAAAGTTTGACATTCATATTATCAAAATTCTGTTGACTTCAAGTAGATGTTGTCTTAAAAAGTTCTTTTCTTCTTACTGTTTTAGTCTATTTTCTGCTATCTCTGAATACCATAGACTGAGTAATTTATAAAGAATAGAAGTTTATTTAGCTGACAGCTCTGTAGTTTGGGAAATCTAAGGTCAACAGGCTGTCATTTAGTGAGGGCCTTCTTATTGCATCATAACATGGCAGAGAAGATCACATGACAAGAGAGCAAGAATATGCAAAAGAGGCATGGATAGTGAGCTGAGCTCACTTTCAAACAACCCACTATTGTCTAAACTCACTCACCCCCATCAGAACTAACTCATTCTCACAATAATGGTATTGAACGATTCAAAAGGGCTCTGCCCTCATACCCCAATCACCTCTAAAAGGCCCCATATTACATTGGCAATTAACTTTCCAATAGATAAAATTTTGGGGGAGATATCCAAACCATACTATTACACATTTGGCCCCCAAAATTTATGTCCTTCTCACAGTGAAAAATATACTTACTCCATCTCAATACCCTCAAAAGTCTTAACTTGCTCCACTGCCAACTCAAAAGTCCAGTCTCATCTGAGACTGAAGGAACAATTCATCCTGAGGTAAATTTATTCCAGCTGTGAGCGTGTGAAATTAAAACAAGCTGTCTATAACCAAAATGACAAGACAGGCCTAGGATAGACACTCCCGTTTAAGAAGCAGGGGATAGGCAAAAAGAAAAAAGTAACTGCCCCAGGTAAGTCCAAAACCCAATGAGAAAAACAACATTAGGTCTTAAAGTTCTGAAATAATTTTCCTTGATTCCATATCCTGCTTCCTGCATACTTTAAAGTAGGGCTTGGGCCCCCATGCCTCAGGTATTCCTATTTCTATGGCTCCAGTGGCTTTGCTGGGCTCCTCTCACGCTTCAGCTCTCCTATGCTGGCATTGCATACTAGAAACTTTACAGTTATGGTGCCTCAGTGATGGTTCTACTCCCACAGCTCCACTAGGCATTCTTCTAGTAGAGGTTCTCTGTGGTGGCTTCATCCCTGCAACAAGTCTTGCCTCAGATTCCAAGCTGTTCACTACATCTCTTGAAGTTTAACTGGCGGAAGCAACGACACCACAGTTCTTGCATTCTGTGAGCCTACAGAATTAGCACCATATGTATGCTTTTAAGGTTTATGACTTGTACCTTCTGGAGTGTCAGGTTGAGCTGCACCTGGGCCCATGTGAGCCATGAATGGGATGGCTGAGGAGCACTGCATCGGAATTCAGGGAGCAGAGTCCAAAGGGGGCCCTGGGCAGTGAGCCTGTGGAGATCACCCAGGGCCTGTCACCTGAAACTATTCTGCCCCCTTAGATCTCTGAGACTGCCATGGGATGGGCAGCCTCAAAAATGTCTGAAATGCTTTTGGGATCTTTTTCTCCCATTGTCCTGATGAATAGCACCTAGCTCCCTTTGATTCATACCAATATTCCCTGCAAAGGGTCACATGGCCACACTGTTACATGTTTTTTTGTTCTTTACATGGTTGGGCTGCAAATTTTAAAAATCTCTTTGAATCGCTTTCATCATAAATTCTGTTTTAATATAATTTCTTTCCTCTAGCATCTTACTATGAGCAGTTAAAAGCAGCCAGGCAGAACCTGAATGCTTTATTGTTTAGATCAGGTATCCTAGTTTATCATCCATGAAGCCCTTGGGCCCAAAAACAGTTCAGTCAAGTTCTTTGCTACTTTCTAACAAGGATGGCTTTTACTTCAGTTTTCAGTATAATATTCCTGATTTCTGTCTGAGACCTCATCAGAAGGGCCTTTACTGTTCATATTTCTATCAACACTCTGATTACAAGCACTTAAGTAATCTCTAAAAATGTCTAGACTTTCCCTAGCCTTTTCTTCTGAGTTTTTCACCAGAATTGGCCATAATGCTCCATTCAGGGCAAGACAGGCTTTTGTAGCCTAGGCCTCCAAATTCTTCAAACCTCTGCCCATTACGCAGTTCCAAGACCCCTTCCACATTTTCAGATGTCATAGCAATGGCTTCCCTTCACAGGACCAAGTATTTCTCTTAGTCTGTGTTATGCTTGATGTGGTTTGGATATCTGTCCCTACCAAAATCTTACGTTGAATTGTAATCTCCAATGTTGGAGGTGGGGCCAGATGGGAGGTATTTGAATCATGGGGGCAAATCCTTCATATATTGCTTGGGCCATCCCTTTGGTAATAGATGAGCTCTCACTCAGTTCACATGAGATCTGGTCATTTAAAAGTGTGTCGCACCTTCTAACTCACTCTCTCTTGCTCCTTCCTGGTCTTTCCATGTGATATGTTGCTTCCCCTTTGCCTTCTACCATGAATGGAGCTTCCTGAGGCCTCCCCAGGAACAGATGCTGCTATTATTCCTGAAAAGCCTCAGAACTGTGAGCCAATAAAACCTCTTTTCTTATAAATTACCCAGTCTCAGGTATTTCTTTATAGTAGTGCAAGAATGGCCTAATATAGAAAATTGATACTGACGAGTGAGGCATTGCTATAAAGATACCTAACAATGTGGAAGCCACTTTGGAACTGGGTAATGGGGAGAGGCTGGAAGAGTTTGGAGGGCATAGAAGAAGATAGAAAGATGAGAGAAAGTTTGGAATTTCCTAGAGACTGCTTAAATTGTTGTGATCAAAATGCTACTAGTGATATGAACAGTGAAGTCCAGGCTGCCAAGGTCTCAAATGGAAATGAGGAACTTATTGGGAAATGGAGCAAATTTCATGCATGTTATACCTTAGCAAAGAGCTTGGCTGGATTCTGTTTATGCCTTAGGGATCTGTGGAAGTTTGAACGTCATAGAGATGATTTATGGTATCTAGTGGAAAAAATTTCTAAGCAGG
Source organism: Macaca thibetana thibetana (assembly GCF_024542745.1). NCBI lineage: Eukaryota > Metazoa > Chordata > Mammalia > Primates > Cercopithecidae > Macaca > Macaca thibetana. The sequence continues at coordinate 61,661,263 of NC_065584.1, forward strand.
AAAGTGTTCAAGATGTGGCCTGTTTCTAATAGCCCGTGCTCAGAAGTAGAAGCAAAGAAATTACTTAAAGTTGGAACTTATGCTTAAGAAGGAAGCAGAGTATACAAGTTTGAAAAGTTTGCAGGCTGGCCATGTGACATGAAAATAAAAAGCTACTTCTGGAGATGAATTCAAGCAGGCTGTGGAGCAGCCACCTGTTAGAGATATTTGCATAACTAAAAGGGAGCCAAGTACTGACAGTCAAGACGATATGAGAAAGACCTGAAGTATATTTCAAAGACCTTTGTGGCAGACCCTCCCATTATAAGCCTGGAGGCCAAGGAGGGAAGAATCATTTCGTGAGCCAGACCGAGGCCCTGCTGCTAGGTGTAGTCTTTGGATACCGGTTACCACATCCTGGCTGCTCCAGCTCTAGCTGGGGCTCAAAGGGGTCCAGATATAGCTCAGGCTGTCACTTTGGAGAATGCAAGCCATAATCTTTCCATGTGGCTTTAAGTCTGTAGGTGCACAGAATGCAAGAGTGAAGGATGCTTTGCAGCCTTGGCCTATATTTCAGAGAATGTATGGAAAAGCCTGTGTGCCTAGGCAGATGCCTGATACAGAGGTAGAGCCCCACAGAGAACCTCTATTAGGGAAGTTTAGTGAGGAAATGTGGGATTGGAGGCCCCACACAGAGTCCCCAGTGGGGCACTGCCTAGTGGAGTTCTGAGAAAGGAGCCACCACCCCCCCAGACCCAAGAATTATAGATTTACGAGTGGTGTGCACCCCGCACTTGGAAAAGTTACAGGCACTCAAGAACCTGTGGGAGCAGTCTCAGGGGCCAAACCCTGCAATGCCACAGACGGGGAGATGTACAAGGCCTTGGGAGCCCACCCCTTACACCAGTGTGTCCTGAGTGTAGGACATGGAGTCATAAAATAATATTTTTGAGGTTTAAGATTTAATGCCTGCCCTCCTGGGTTTCAAACTTGCATGGAGCTTGTGTTACCCAATGCCTACACCACAACTTTATCTTAGAAGTAACTAACTTGTTTTTTCATTTTACAGTCTCATAGGTGGAAGGAATTTGCCTTGTCTCAGATGAGACTTTGAACCCTGGAATTTTGAGTGAACGCTGGAATGAGTTAAGACTTTGGGGGATTATTGGGAAGCGTGATTGTATTTTGCAATGTGAGAAGGATATGAGATTTGGGAGAGGCAAGGAGCAACATGATTCAGTTTCAGTATTTGTGCCCATCAAAATCTCATGTTGAATTAAAGTCACCAGTGTTGGAGGTGGGGCCTAGTGGGAGGTGTTTTGATTATAGGGGCAAATCCCTCATGAATGGCTTGGGCCATCTCCTTGGTGATAAGTGAGCTCTACCTCTGTGTTCACATGAGATCTGGTCATTTAAAAGTGTGTAACACCTCCCCCTCTCTCTTTTTTCTTCTTTCTCCATATGATGTACTTGTTACCCCTTTGCCTTCTGCCATGATTGGAAGCTTCCTAAGGCCTCCCTGCAAACAGATGCCACTATGCTTCCTTTACAGCCTTCAGAACCATGAGCCAATAAAACCTCTCCTCTCATAATTTACCTAATCTCAGGTATTTCTTATAGTAGTACAAGAACAGTCTATTTCACTGCTGCTATAACAGAATATCACATACTGGGTAATTTTAAAATAAAAGAAATTTATTTCTTACAGTTCTAGAGCCAGAGATGTTCAAGGTTCACCAGATACGGCGAGGATCTTTTTACTAGATCAAAACATGGTAAGAGGGCAACAATATGTAAAAGGGACTGCAATAGCAAGCCAAACTAACTTTTATAACAACCTGTTCCTGTGTGAACTAATTAATTCCCATGAGAACTAACTCACTCCCAAGAGGACTAAATCACTCCTGCAAGAACTAACTTTCAGGATAACAGCATTAATCCATTTTTGAGGACTCTGTTCTCATGATACTTACCACAAGGGCCCACTTCTTAACACTGTTACTTTGACAATTAAATTTCCAACACATAAACTTCAGGAGGACATATTCATACCATAGCAAGTGCCAACTCTTGCCATTCTATTCAACATAGACTCTAGAAGTCTCAGTTGGAGAAAATTAAGCAAGTAAAGGAAATAGAAGGCATCCAAATTGGAAAGAAAGAAGTAAAGTTGTCTCTGATTACAAAACATTTTCTTATATCTAGGAAATTTTGTGGACTTTACCAAAAAACTTTGAGAATTAATAAATAATTTAGTTAAGTGATGGGATACTAAATTAAAATACAACAATTAGTTGAATTTCTATGTGATAATGGCGAAATATCCAAAAAATTAGATTAAGAAAGCAATCTCATTCACAATAGAATCCAAAAATATAAAATGTTTAGGAATAAATTTAACCAAGGAGGTGAAGGATCTGTTCACAAAAGCTATAAAACATTGTTGAAGGAAATTTTTAAAAAACACAAAGAAATTTAATGATATTCCATATTTATAGGCCAAAAGTAGCAATGCTGAAATGTCCATACTACCTAATGCAATATACAAATTTAACACAATCTCTATTAAAATTTCAATCACATATTTCATAGATATAGAAAAAAGTCCTAAAATGTGTATCTTGAGCAAAAAAATAAAAAAAAATTAAAAAAACAAAGCTGGAAGCATCACACTTGCAAATTTTAAATTATATTACAAAGCTATAGTAATTTAAACAGTATGGTATTGGCATAAAAACAGACCATAGACCAATTGAATGGACTATAAGGACCAGAAAATATACCTATTCAGATACAGTCAACTAATCTTCAACAAAGGTGTCAATACTATAACAAGAATACGAAGTGAAAGAATAGCCTTTTCAATAAACTGGGGAAACTGGAAATCTACAGGTAAAAAGTAAAATAGAATTAGATCCTTATCTTAACACCATACACAAAATGAACTCAAAATGGACTAAAGACTTAAAAATAAAACTTAAAACTGTAAAGCTCCTAGAAGAAAACATAGGCAAAGAGCTCCATGACTTTGGTCTTTGCAGTGTTTTTCTTTTCCTTTTTTTTTTTTTTTTTTTTTTTTTGGATATGACACCAAAATTCTAGGCAACAAGAGCAAAAACAAGTGAGACTACATTAAACTAAGCAGTTTCTGCACATAAAATAAAATGCTCAACAAAGTGACAAGACAACCTATGGAATGAGAGAAAATGTTTGCAAACCACACATCCTGAGAAGCAGTTAACATCCCAAAAAATAAGTAACTCACATAACTTAATTGTAAAAGGATGACTTGATTTTAAAATGGGTGATATCCTGAATAAACATTTTTCAAATAAGACATACAAATGACCAACAAGTATACAAAAAGAAGCTCAACAGCACTAATAATCAAGGAAAAAAAAATGTAAACAGTGAAATATCACCTCACACCTCTTAAGATCACTGTTACTAAAAAGTCAAAAGATAACATGTGTTGGTGAAGACATGAAGAAAAAAGCACCCATATTCATTGTTGATAGGAATGTAAATTTATGCTATAGTCATTATGAAAAACATGGAATTTTATCAAAAAATTAAAAATCGAGTTATATGAAATCATCAATCCCACTTATGGGTATATATCCAGAGAATAAAATAATTATCTTGAAAAGATATCTGCATTCCCATGTTCATTGTAGCATTATTCATCATACCCATAATGTGGAAATAATCTATATCCATTGACGAATGGATCATTTTTTAAAATGTGATATACACACACACATACATTGAAATACTACTCAGTTTTCAAAAGAAGGAAATCCCGCTATTTGCAACAACATGTCTGCCCCAGAAGACATTATGCTAAGTAAAATAAGCCAGACACAGAAAGACAAATACTGTATGATCTTCTTTATATGTGAAATCTACAGAAATCAAACACACAGAAACAGGGAGTAGAAGAATACTTACTAGGGTTAGGGCACGGGGAAAAATGGAGAGATGTTGGTTAAAATGTACAAACTTTCAGTTATAAAATGAGTAAGTTCTGGAGGAATAATGATCAGTACAGTGTCTATAGTTATTAACAATGTTTTATATAATTGAAATTTGCTAATGGAATAGATCTTCAATGGGGTCACCATAAAAAAATGGTAACTATGTGAGATGACAATTATGTTAATTAGCTCAATAGTGCTAATTCGTTCACAATATATACATATATCAAATCATCATAGTGCATACCTTAAGTGCATACTTTAAATTGACAAAAAAAGTTTGTCAATTATCACTCAAAAATAAAAGAATACTGAGTAGGAAAAATGCTATTCTCATTTTTAATTTATTTTTTATTTTATTATTTGTATTATTATTATTATTTGAGACATGGTCTCATTCAGTCACTCAGGCTGGAGTTTAGTGGCACAATCATGACTCACTTCAGCCTTGACCTTCTCAGGCTTAGGTGATCCTCCCACCTCAGCCTACCAAGAAGCTGAGACTACAGGCACATGCTACCATGCCTGGCTAATTTTTGTATTTTTTTGCAGAGATGGGGTTTCACCATGTTGCCCAGGCTGGTCTCAAACTTCTGGGCTCAAGCAATCACCCTGCCTTGGCCTCCTAAAGTGCTGGGATTACGGCCATGAGCCACCACACCCAACTATTCAAAGTTTTTTTTGTTTTTCTTTTTTAATGAAAATGTTACTTTAATTGAATTGCACATTTAGATAAACAGTAAAATATATAATTCTAAAATATGAATGAATAACTTGAATATAAAAATGGTTACTTTATGAGTTCAGACAAAAGCAGTTAAAGTTTAAAAGGAATTAGTAGAGAAACCTGGAATTTTAAATTTTTAAATTTAAATAATTTAGATTATTGTTTCTACATTTTCCTTTAAATGACATAACCATTGAATTTTGCTTTTGATATCCAATATACGACTTGACTACAATGGAAAAGAGCATTCCTGTAGAATAGTCTGAGTTCAACCAGCTGAGTGAAATGGAAAAGGCCCTCAAATTCTCTGTCTTAGCCTGTTTGGGCTGCTGTAACAAAATTCAATAAATTGGGTATCTTACGAACAACAGAAATTTATTGTCACTGTTCTGAAGGCTGGGAATTCCAAGATCAAGGCAGACTCAATGTCTGCTGAGGCCCTGCTTTCTACCTTCTAAAGGGCACCCTCTGGCTGAAGCCTCAGATGGTGAAGGAGCAAGGCAACTCTCTGGGGTCTCTTTTATAAGAGCATTAATTCTATTTATAAGAGCTGCTTCCTCACTACCTAATCACCTCCCAAAGGCCGTACCTGCTAATACCATCACACTGGTGATTAGGTTTCAATATATGAATTTCAAAGGGACACAATCATACAATAGCACTATGCTTTAGTGTCCTTCTCCTTAACATTAAATGATAAACGGTAATCAGTACTATGACCTACTTCATTGATTTGTGGTAAAGATGAAATATGTTACTTCATGTAAGACATTCGGATTAGTGCCTGAGCACTCAGTGAGTACACAATGAAAATAGTTATATATACATACATACATACATATACACACATATGACATAGTACAAAGAACAGAAAATATTCTATTTGGATTAGGAAGTATATTCATTAATATATATGTAATTATTATAGTGCCTGGCATAATTATAAGTACTCAATAAATACTCAGTAAATATAAGTACTCAATAGATATTCACTAATCATCAGGAAATGTAAATCAAAATCACAATGAGATATCACCTCACTCCAGTTAAATGCCCATTATGAGAATGGCAAATAACAAGTGTTGATGAGGATGTAGAGATTAAGGATTTCTTATGAGATAGGAAAGTTTCATTGACCCTTTCACAGGTGGGAATTTGAGTGTACCAGCTCTGGGTCCAGCTGCCCGCTTTGGGGCTGGCAGGCACAAATTTCACTCACTCAAGCCTGCTGGGCTCAACCCTTCACACAGGCAAGTGGGTGCCAGGACTGTGGAAAGTGCTTTTGGGCTCGTGCCCCATGGCTGCATCTAGGAGTGCATTACAATTAATGTTCTTTTAGCAGTTGACACCCACAGATGGCTAAGTGTTAACCAGCTCAGTGGAGAGTCAGGGTGACAACGTTTTACATTCTGCCCTCTTGGTACCCAGGTTCTTGTCCAGCATCCAGGAAGAATCAGGTCACACGGACTTGAAGGATGGTGAATTTGGAGATTTTATTAAGCAGTGGAAGTGGCTCTCAGTAGAAGTGGAGCTGAAAAGAGGATGGTGTGGGGAAAAGATGATCTTTCCCTGAAGTCCAGCCATCTCCAGTTTGGTTCCTCTCTAAAGTCATGCAGTCTGAAGTTAAGCCACATCTATCCATAGTCTCTGATGCACAGTTACTTCTCTTGACATTGAGTCACTTGTCTCTTTGCCAGCTGAGGTCCGTGGGCACAGGATAGGGTGGCAGGGCAGCCCGAAAAAGGCAACATTTGGGTGGAAAACAGAGAAAACTGTTCTTACTTAGGGCTGTGGTTTCCAGGCTTGAGAGTGGGGCCTTTGCTGGGGCACCACCCTCTTCTACCCAGTATTTCCCTGCCTCCTGTCTGTATCACTTACATACTGTTGGTAGGGATATAAATTAGTATGGCCATTATGTAAAACAGCATGGAGATTCCTCAAAAAAATTACAAATAGAACTACCATATGATCCAGGAGTAATACCATTACTGGGTATATAACCAAAGGAAATGAAATCAGTATTTTAAGAGATATCAGCATTCTGTTTATTCCAGCACTGTTCAAAATAGCCAAGATATGAAAACAACCTAAGTGTCAGTAATTTATGAATGGATAAAGAAAATCTAGTATCTATACACAATGGAATACTATTCAACCATAAAAAATGAAGTACCATCATTAAAGACATCATAGATGAACCTAAAGGGCATGTTATGTTAAGTGAGACAGACACAGAAAGACAAATACTGCATAATCTCATTCATATGTGGAATATAAAAAAGGTTGATCACATAGAAGAATAGTGGTTACCAGAGGCTAGGGAGGGGTAGGGAGTGGGGAGATGGGCAGAGGTTGGTCAAAAGGTACAAAGTAACAGTTAGATAGGTAGAATAAGTTCTGGTGTCCTATTGTACAGTAGGGTGACTATAGTTAACAATTATGTATTGTATATTTCAAAATAGTTGAAAGAGAATTTTGAATCTTATCACCAAAAGGAAATGAAATGATAAGTGTTTGAGGTGACAGATTTACTACTCTAATTTTATCATTATATAATGTATAAATGTTTTGAAACATCACAATGTACCCCATAAATATGTATAAATATTATGTCAATTAAATTTTTTAACTTAAAAAATATTATTTGTATCTGTTTCTCAGAATCTTACCCAATTCTGCTTTTAAATTTTAGTTTTAAAACTTTATTTAACAACGCTAAACTTACTTCTCTGTTGGATCATCCTTTTAAAGCTCGTAAAAATGATGCCCACATGGTTTTTTAAGTATTTGACTTTTCACTAGACATTATCTCCATAAAAAGACCCAAAATATACTTGTATCAGAATAATTGTACTTGCACAAGATAAATATTATCATATTATCTTGTGGCATTGTGGCATCTCCTTTATAGGGCATTTCTTTAATAATATGGTTATAAGTAAAATTCAAAATCTTCAAATCACAAAAATGCTATAAATATTTCATGACAGATTCAGGCTGTTAAATCATACTTATGGAGAATTCAGCAATTCACAGACCAGACAGAGGTAATGACACTTGGCATCAAAGTGTCAAAAGATTCACCTGGTAAGAAAAAAAAAAAACCCATTTTATTTAAGCAGGGGGTCAATGTTCAGCAAGCATTTCTTCCTTGGAAGGGTAATGATTTCAATGCAATTACCCCTCAGCTATCAGAATCCAAAGGTCAGATTTGACCCTTTTCTATTTTTAAATGCACTTACTGGGCCTACCAGCTAAACTGAAATTTGCAGTAACTACACAAGTAATTTTGAGTGTTAGTTGGAAAGAAGTGAATTATATGAAGCAAATCTAGAGGTTAACCTGTGAAATAGCCAATAATAAATATAATGCAGTTGGTGAGTTTGAAATATTAACGTTTAGAAAATAGTTATCTCTAGTTATTGAGAAGACAAACAGTTTTCATTCTATCAGATCTACCAGAGAACCAGAAAAAAAATACCTTCTTCAAAGTACTCTAAACTTGAAAACAATTCAGGCCAGGCACGGTGGCTCACACCTGTAATCCCAGCACTTTGGGAGATCGAGGAGGGCGGATCACAAGGTCAGGAGATCGAGACCATCCCGGCTAACATGGTGAAACCCCGTCTCTACTAAAAATACAAAAAATCAGCCTGGCGTGGTGGCAGGTGCCTGTAGTCCCAGCTACTCGGGAGGCTGAGGCAGGAGAATGGCGTGAACCTGGGAGGCGGAGCTTGCAGTGAGTGGAGATCACACTAATGCACTCCAGCCTCGGCAACTGAGCGAGACTCAATCTCAAAAAGAAAAAAAAGAAATTTCAAATAATTTTTTGTTTTTTCATTTTATTGTCTCTTTCTATAATCTTAAACAGATTGCTTAATCATTCTCAGTTAATTTCTCAGTGCACCCTGTAAATACATTTATTTACTCTGTAAATAAATTAAATCTTTTACAAAGTTCCTATAGTATTAATTCTATGAGATACTTTGGCTACTAGCTTACCTCCATTTTTTGCAACCAATGATTTCATGGGTGTCTCTACTTCAAGTTACGATATAATTAGGCTTCCCACTGAAACACAAACCTCTAACCACAATATAATTAGGCTTCCCACTGAAACACAAACATCTAACCCAAACTTTTACTTTCCTACAGCTAAAGTTGTCGAAGCTTTTAAATGTATATTTTTGGCTGGATTTATTTAAGATTAAATAATAAGTTACATTAAAATAAATTAATTAAAAACTTAATTTCACTTTATTGAGGTATAATTTGTGTTAGATAAAATGCAATCATTATAGGTGTATAGGTTGATGGATTTGGAGAATCGTATACAGTCATCACCAGCAAGATATAGAACTATTTCACCAGCCAGATACGGAAGTGTTCAATTACGCTAAAACATTTCCTCTTCCCCATTTAGTCAAAGAAAAACTCTGGCCAAACGATAGGGGTTTATTAAAGGGTAAAATGGAAGTTCTGCTCTAATGTTTGGCTATTCTGCTATGGCACTTTACGTTTATGCTTCTTATGGTGCTTAGGTCAGTGACACTGCTAATGTTGTGTCTCCCTCTCCTCTGAATATCTACTGATGTTACTATTGCTTGGTTTCTTTACTGCTGGTTTATGTGCGATCAGGCCTGCAGTTTCTTTGGACTGACTGTCCAATGGGTGAAGTGAAGAGGAGGAGAGCTAAGTTGCAACGTTTAACTTCACCATTAACCGATTCCACTACACTGCTGAATATTTCTATACATCTGTTCCATGGTTCACTTCTCATCACCAACCAGCCAGTCTTCTTTGCACTTCTATATCTTGCTAATGAAATAGTTCTATATCTTGCTGGTGATAATGGTTACATGACCGTACACAATTCTCCAAATCTATCAACGTATACACTTATAATGAGTGCTAATTCCAGAGGGAAAATAGACTTACTGATTTAACTAAATATTTCCCACACTATTTGAAAGAACAGCAATTTTAGATAGCTTAGGTAATATTCTTAAATATTTTCTACAATGTTTTTCTGATAATGATTCTAAGAACCACTTTTTTCCCTCATATCTTAGGCTTTCTATTAATGTCACATATCAGGAACATGCCAAAGCAGACTACCTCAAACATTACTGTCCAGCGTATGGTCTTCCTTCAGGTAAACTGTCTATTCCCAGTCTGTCCACTGCCCAATTATACTGTAGGACTGCATCAGAAGAGACATTTTTAACCTTGATATATCTACTCCAAATGGTGAAAATAATGCCTCAAAGAACTAAACCATGTTATATATTCAGTAGCAACATAGAGTTACCCATCAAAACCTAACTTTGTGCAACTCTGGTTAGAGGATCTGTGGTATGGTTAGAACTCACTATCAATTTTTAATTCCAAGATCTGTAGATTCTCATCTGGAAATCTTTCAGAGAACCATTCTCAGAAATACAGCTTGAGTAAAGATGGAGTGGGCCCCTGTGATCTGTTTGTGAAAGTTTTCTAAGTGACTCAAACGTGTAGCCATTTTTGCACTGGCTTAGAAATCGTGGCAGTTAGTAAGATTCGTTTTATTCACTTTTCACCGGATTTGTACTTCTCAGATGGAGCTTACTAAGTCTGGGCATTGTAAATAACAATCACCATAAGTTTAAATATCGTAATGAATAAACTGCATTGGTCTATTTACTAAAAATTATTAACTTTCATTTGCTTGATGGTTTTTTACATTGTTCTAGGTACTTTATTAAGAGCTTTACTTATATTAGCTGATTTAATTTTTACACAACACTATAAAAATAAATATTCATTATCTTTAGCTACAGACTGAGAACTGAGGAATAAGAGGTGAAATAATTTCCCAAAGGTCACATAGCTAGGGCAAGGCAGGGCCAGGCAGTTTGACTCCAGGGCTCATATTCATGAGAAGTTGCTGCCTCTATTTGTATACATACTCATTACCAATGTTACATATCTAACAATTAACTTAGGCACAGAGGCAATTAATTGCACTATGTACAATTCAGAAGCAGCCTTGTTTAATCACAAAGCAAATCCCTCCTCACTGAAAGATTAATAAACACATCTAGTCAGTGTGGTTAGAAGTGAAGTTTCTGTCCAAGGTTCTGGACCTTTCAATCTCTTTTCCTTCTGTGACTTGTATTGTCTGCTTATCGGGCCACATGGTAACTTTTGATATCAAAAGGAGCTTTCAGATCTCCTGCTTACCACTAGATTACTAGATGGATAATATTTATAATCCTTAGAGAAAAGTTTCTACCACTATAGCAATTACTGTTTTATTGCCTGCAAGGTTATTTTTGATTAGGCTCTGTAGGTAAACAGTTAAAAAAAAAAAATCTTCCTTTTGTGGTCAGTCCTACTAACCATAAGTACTTCCCAGGCCAGTGCTATGCAAAAATGCCCAGAAATATGAGTCTCTTAAAAAAAACTTTTAAAATTGAGCAGGAAAATTGCTGAATTTTCCTGAAAAACTGATAAAAATAAAATATCAACTTCGTTATTAAGCAACTTTAATAGTAAAAATGATCTCGAAGGCCTGGCGCGGTGGCTCACGCCTGTAATCCCAGTACTCTGGGAGGCCAAGGCAGGCGGAGCATGAGGTGAGGAGTTCTGGACCAGCCTAGCCAACATGGTGAAACCCTGTCTCTACTAAAAATACAAAAATTAGCCAAGCATGGTGGTGGGCACCTATAATCCCAGCTACTTGGGAGGTTGAGGCAGGAGAATTGCTTGAAACCAGAAGGCAGAGTTTGCAGTGAGCCGAGATCACGCCACTGCACTCCAGCCTGGGCAACAAGAGCAAAACTCCATCTCAAAACTAAATAAATAAATAAATAAATAAATAAAAAGATCTCTGAATGGTAGACTATGTAGAATGTATGAACTATAAATACTTTTAGAAAGTCACAACTTTAGGCATGTCCTGATCATCATAATTAGGCATGCCACCTGTCACATGCATTCTACACTCAGAGTCTGTATCTGATCTAGAGAACTTCCTGACCCTGAGGGCATTTGAGTTTGTAGCAATTCCTAGTAATATTCTATCTATGGGAGGGATTTTATTATTTGACCTGAGATTACAGACAGGCTTATTGGAGCACTCCATCAAAATTAGACCCCAAGGGGGAAATTTTTTTAAAAAAGAAAACTGTCTTTCCCTTTTAGACATGCATTTGTTATATCTAATGGCTTCATTATCTTGCACATATGAATTTATAGCATAAAGTGGAATGGTTTATAATGGCAAGGAAGGGTACAAAAGGTCATACTAAGAAATTTAAATCATAGTGTTTCAAAGTTTTTTAAATTATTTTTATAAACCCTAGAATTCAGTTACCTTTAATAAAGTTTCTTATTATCATAGTGAACTCTCAAGACAAATCCAGAATAAAATATCTAAACACATTTTGTTCAATTTCACCAAACATGTAATAAATTGAAGATAATAAGTCTAGGACTAGGACTGCTGACTTCAGCAAAATTACATTGAGTAGATACAGTTTACTCTGACTTATGAAAACAGCACTTTAAAGGAAAAAGTCACAAAAAGCACCCTGCTATTTAGAGAACAGTGTTGCTTCATAGTGTAAAAAAATATCAGATCTGTTCATTCTTACAGCTGGTTTAATTCTATCACTTTTCATATTCACCTAGTCTTAGAAAAATGTAAAACTATTTGCCTTACAAATAGAATTCAAATTACTATACACAATATTTCCCTTTAGTATAAATTAGCTTAATACATATGAACTCCATTTTAATAAGTAAATTTGCTTAATATGTAGATCAAACTCCAATGTTAATTAACCTCTTTCTAGAGAACCCTTAATAATAAAATTCAAACAGAGTTTAAATTATAATTTATATGAAATTTGATTTCTATTTTGAGAAATTATTTTCTCATAGTAACTTGCATTTTAATTGGAAGGGTAATGATTCTATGTAACCAAAATTTTTAGTTGTGGAATATTCCACTAGGATATATGATCCACTAAAACTTACAAGTGACAAGTGTAAGTACTCTTAAGTTGAATCAGCTAAGAGAGGAGAAGAACAGCCAAAAGTAAAATGAACCAGAGAGGATGGCAGGTTGCCTATTTGTGGAACTCAGAGTGAGAAAAAGAATTAAACTCTTCCTAACCATGAGATACCCTTTCATCAGAGTCGAGAGAATCATTAAATTGCCTAAGGCTGTGGGACATTTTAGTTCTGTCCAGAATCTGGGCACAGGTACAGTAATGAAAAATAGAGAAAGAATTATATAAGAATAAGAGAAAGTTGAATGACTCCAGCTTAAACCACACCCTAACTCAGTGACTACTTGCCTAGAAAGTATTGAAAATGTAAAGGCAAGAGATTTTATTTTAGGGATATTAGTGTTGGGGTTGATGTCAATGTGCTAAATGCATCCTTTAGACAGTTGCCTGGAGTACCAAGAAGAGTGGCCCTAAACTGAGGCAATGGCTAGAGGCTAAGAAGGCATATTGGGGAAACAATAGAATTTTACTCAGTAGGTCTGAGAGTGGGCCTGGAATTCTGCACATTTAACAAACTCTCAGGTAACCCCACTGTCATTGGTTCATGGAACATATTTTGAATAATAAGGAATTAGAGAATTGGAACAATTACTAGAAATAAAGAAAAGCAAAAACTTCTTGGTATTTGGTATGGAGTAATACAAAACAGAACAATATATAAACTATATTGTGTTAACTCACAGCCTAACAATTTGGTACAACACAGTTCTGATCACCATAACCTTCTTAGCAATTTCCATTAGTGTGGAACCCTACACCCAATAAATGCAACATTAGTCCAGTAAAAACATCTGCATACATTTTTCCACAAAGTAAACCATTATTGGATAATATATTTCCACACTATAGTTATTTTAATTAATATTAAATCTTTATGGGATTTTGTTAAATTTTTAATTTCCCCTGAATATTATCTTTTAACTCCAATTAGAAATATTGCAGACCCTAGGTATCTTTGTGAGTTGTTAGGAATGTAAATTACAAACTAATATAAAAAGGTATTTCAAAGTGAAAGATGTTTTTTCCATTAACCTTCAAAGTAACTTAGGTATGACATGAGATCAATACATAATGACTAGAGAAGAGATTAGAAGAAAGAAAGGAGTATGATATTGAATTTCATAATACCAGCTCAGCCAAATATGTGGTATAGCAAGAGTATGGTTTGAAAAAGAGTGAAGAAATATGATGACCCAAAAGTAGAAAAGTCAGGAGTCTGTGGCATTCATGTATAAATGAGAGCCTCATCTATACGTTGATAGGTTGCTGCAGAATATAATGCAGAAAGTATAATAGCACAAAGAACTAGGAAATAAAGGATGTTCTACAAGTTCTATTATTGCTGCTGTATGTAAAAGACTTAACATATCCTTTCAAAGGCCTGCTTGCAAGGTTAGTCCATGGCTGACCTCTGGGAACTTGGATTACATGAAGAAAGTTTCTTCCCCTTGCTAAAACTGATGACTCACTCACTGTGCCTGAACTCTGTTAAAACAATGTTTATGGTGAACACTAGGAGTTTGGACATTTGGTAGAGGTTAGGGAGAGGGTACATAGTCATCAGCTCCCAATAAAAACTTTGAGTACTGACTCTCCTATGAGCTGCCCTTGTAGACAATATTTTACGTGTGTCATCAAAACTCATTTCTGGATAATTAAATGCATTCTCTGTTATTCTACTGGAGGGAGACTCTTTAGAAGCTTATACCTTATTTCCTTGGGACTTTGCCTCATACCCCTTTTCCCTTTGATGATTTAGCTTTGAATCTTTTTACTGTAAATGATCACATCCATAAATTCGCATCCATAAGAACTCAGTGTGCTGAGTTCTGTGAATCCTCCTAGAAAATCATCAAGCCAGGGAATAGTATTGGGGACTCCCAGCATTCATTCATAGTCATAAAGTAGAAAATAACTACGGAGAAAAGCCAGGCACTGACCTTGGTTCATGCAAATATCCTTCAACATTGCAACTGAAAAGCACTATTACGCATTTATGATTAACATGCTTAGAGCTTTTTGACAATCTTCACTTTTCTTATTACAAATATCTGCTTCATTTTCAAAAAGAACCATCTCTTCCACATACCTGCCCCGTCTCTCTAGCTTCTTTTTTTCCACCAGTAAGATGATTCATCTACCACTTCAGCAGCAGCAACCACTGCCTACCTTCTTACCATCTTACACCATGAACATCTCATTTCTAATTCACTCAAATATCATTCCATAAATCTCAGCTAGTTGGTCTTTTCACTGTCTGCTACTTCTGTCCTCATTGCTTCCTGAAATACCCAGATTTGTTCTTTAAGTAAAGCCTTATTAGACATATGCCATAAGCTAATAAGATAAAGGCTAAAACCTTAACATGACCTATATCGTTCTTAATTGCTTGGTCCTTGCCTTCTGTTCCAGCTTCACCTTTTATCTCTGAGTTCCAACTATGTTGATCTTCTTTCTATTGCTAAGATGCATCTACTTGCTCCTGTCACAAGATCAATGCATTTTCCTCTCCCTGAAATGTCTTCGCCCCATTTTAATGTTTAAATCTATTTCTTCCATATCACAGGTCAATAGGAAGCCTGCCTTGTTATTTGCTGTCAGTATAACGGACATTCTCCTACATGGAGCTCATTACACTTGTGACTGGCATTAATTATATATATATATAAATTATATATATAAATATATATAATTAATGTATATAAAAATATATGATGAATATATATTATATATAATTAATAATATGCATCTCTATGGGGTAAGAAAAACCCTACAAAGGCAGAAGCTTGTCTGATTATTTGGCATGTATCTCCACAGCCCCTTGAATAGTACCTGGAACATATGAACTACTATTTTTGAGTTAAAAAAATGAATTAATATAGTCATTGCCCTAAATAATTTAGCAGATAAGGAAGTAAATAAAATATAGTCTTTCCATAAGGAAATTCTACCTAAGAGGTGAAATAAGTAATTACGCCATTGAAACACAAAGCAGGCAGTTATGTATCAATGGATATAGAAAAAAAGTCATCTTTTACAAAACTGACTAATGGAAAGAAATAAAACAATTTAAATGACCACTTTTATAGCTCTTCTCACAGAAACCTTCCTATCCAAAGTTACAGACCTCTTAAGCCAATAATCAAGCATCTTCACTAACCTTCTAGCTTCCATTCTTGCCTTGCACCTCTGCAAAATTTTCACCCAAAGTTTAGTAAGGAAAATTGTAATAAAACGTAATTCTAATATGTTACTTTCTTGCTTAAAACAACAACTTTGTGAGACAGGAAGTAAGTTTGTGTGCCTACTCTGAGTAGGTGAGAATGAAGACAGATAACACAGTCTCACACTCATGCATTGTTACATGCTTATCTCCACAGATGCTGGCATTCTGTCAATAACAAGGACAAGAGCAACAAGAGCAGAATTTATGGCCCCTTTCAAGTTTTGTTGTACCAAGAGAGTTCCTGTACTCCAACAATTCTTAACTAGCTCCTAAAATAAATAAAATGTCCTAGAAGTAAATGCTGATTCTATTCTCATGGTGCTTGCAACACAAACTACCTCCAACACAAACTACATTTTTATGAGGACGAATATAATGTAATGTAGTCTAAAGAATAATGGAGTAAACAAAGCTGAGCTTCCAAGTAGTGAGAAGCAGTATGGATGAAGAATAGATTAATGCCTTGGTGAATGTGAACCACAGTACTGGACCACAGTGTCCCAAAACAACAGCTGCTTCTCTGCCCAATAAATCAATGTACCTGCCCCTGAGTGGCACCTCTGTCTTTACTGCAACCTGCCGCTTCCAGTAGTAACTTTTGGAAGGCTGGAGAGAGGACTTAAGTCATTGTACCTGCTAGCAAGAAGATGACAGTGTAGAAGTGAGCGGCAGGCTTCTCTTTACTCTTAGGATAAAATGTAAGGTATGATTATTACCTACAGGACCTGAGTTATCTGACCTTATAGGAATTCACCAGTCCCATGACTCACCACTCACTGGTCATTGTACACTAGGCTCACTGACTGTTTTCAGTTCCTCCAGAACAATGTTCCTCTCTTCCTTGGGGATTTATCTCTCACAGAAAACTGTGCCTTCTGCTTAGAAAGCTCCCCCTCCCACCTTCATTTTATCCATTTTGTCCAGCTCATTTATACCACCGCTTGAGGACTCCAATATAATTCCCCAGAAAAATATAGCCCAAAGTCCAGAAAAGAGCTGCATAGTAAAAACACGTAAGACACACTGTGCTTCCTTGCTATAGCTGCTAACACAAGCATGATTAATATTTTCTGATTTTTCTTCAATTTTTATCTCTAGAACTTAACTATAAATTTCATAATATGATGGGCCCTAAATTGTTCATCCTATATTTCTATCAACAAAAATGGTGTCTGGTCCACATTAGACACTTAATAAGTATTTGCTGAAAAAAAAATTTGGAGATTCAAAGCATTCCATGTAACAGAGATAATATAAGCAAAGTTGAGGAAATACACATATGGGTATTTTAGGGCGTATATTAAGGGGCATAGTAGGAAATAAATTCATAAGGTCATTTAGGGATAAGTTGAGGAAGAACTAAACTATCTTACTAAATACACAGATTGAGTAATCAGTAAAAAAATATGTAAATGATTAACTAAAGTTGTATATCAAATGTGGAAAATTGGTTAAAAAGATACAGTCATAGAAGTTTGGGGGAATGAAGATCTCAGGATGGTGGTAATTTTCACAGAAATGATTGAATAAACATTAAGCAGCATTGAGAAAGAATAATTAAAGGCTGTTGTGGGTTAGGGAACCTGAAGATGAGGAAAAAGTTAATAAGAATTTAATGTTTCAAGACTGAATGAACTGAGAAGTTTTTGTTTTTGGCTATGGTGAAATAATTAGTACCAGAATAGCCCTCCTATAAATACTGTAAAATTAGAAAAATACATACAACTCTTTTCAGGCATTGGACAATAATCAGTGCTGTCATATGATCCTTGAGAGACACAAAATGCTGAAGTGAGCCCTATAAATTGCCCTATCTCTCTGTTTAGTCAATAGCATGCTGCAGGAGGTATATGATGCTTATGTGGTTCGCATAGTCATTTAAGGACCCAGGAACCTTCCATCCAGTGGTTCAACCATCTTCTAAGGGTCACTTTTTATGAATGCAGTATATGTATTATATTTCTTTCTATGATTCCCTAAAGCCCTCAGATTCCAATTCTATTCCATACAAAGTATTGATTGCATTTTTCTGAAAAAGAAAAATCACTAAATCTAAGTAAATTAGAAAAATGTTAACAAGAAAAATTTTGTAGAGTAACTTCTCAACATGCAAATATGGTAAACATGGGCATAAGTACAAAAAACTACAGTTCAAATTTTAATAGTATTCATCTTTAAACCATAAAAGATACAGAGCTGCAATATATAGTATAAAAACTTGTGCACTTTGTAGGAGCAGGCTCCTACAAATTTTTATTTTACCACATTACAGAGGCTAAAAAGAATTAATTTTATAAAACATAATCACTTTCTTAATGCCTTAAATGTTCTAACTATAAATCCTACAAGGCTAGTAAGATCTGATACACTAATATAAATGTCCAGATAGCAAAGCAATACTTCAACTCACATGGTCCATTTAATATGAGGTATGATGTCTGAGAACAGAAGGCCAATTAAAGATGAAAAGTTAGGAAGCATTTTTCCAGCCTCATGAATTAGGACAGGCCCAGTATACTCTATTGCCATTTGGTACATAAAGTTACCAGAGACCTTATAAAATAAATGTAATTTTTCTGACTCAATTCATAGGAAGGATTCCTATAGGAGGGCTCAATATTTCTCACTAGATTTTTGTTTCTTACAGTAGTTATTTCAAGCCGTTTTTCCTAGCTATAGTAGATAATCCAAAATTTATGAGACTCATTTGGCAAACTAAGCCACAGTTTTCTAATTAATAAGAAATTTTTAATCTTTCTGAGGGTTGGTCATAATCAAATGGGATGATACCAACTACTGTATCCAAATTCTCTTTCACCTGCCTATTCTTATCCCTGGCTCTTGAAGAGGATACAGAGTAGACACTCCTGGCAAACGAACATCTAACAGGTCATTAAATACAAGTCCTTCTGCTTTGATTTCAATTGAGGCCAAAAATATGATGCATATCAAATATGGAAATGAATGTGAGACAGATGCTCACATGCAAAATTCACTAAGAAAATGTCACAGCAATAATTCTTGAACTCCTCAAGCAAATCAGAGATAATAAACTAGGTCGAAGTATGGAGAGAGTAAACTTGTAGAGACTTGTTGGCATGCTGGAAATCCCCACCTTCTCCCAAGAAGGAAGGGATGGGAGTAGGAGGTGCTTTCTCTTCCACCTAAACCCTTACAATGAGCATTTCCATTGTAGTACTCTCAGATCTTAAAATGTCAATTCTGTAAAGCTTGAAGTTACAAAGAATGCCTCAGGGTCTTAAAGTGGCTTGTGACAGCAGAACAAATGTGGCTGTGTTAACACTGGCCTTTATATCCAGAGACTTTGGGCCCAAGATAGTGAGCTATACTGAACAGAGACAAAGTAAGGCTGGAGCTATTTTAAGTCCAACCGTACCTCCTGGAAAAGACACCAAACACCAATAGCTTCTTCATGGTGTTGATTACTGGAGAAAAAACAGAAGCTAAAAGAAGAGCAGTAAATTGGGTAATGGATTGTACTGCACATACCATGATATATTGAGAGATAGAGCTGGATAAGTCCTCAGTTATACAAATCCTAAAGCTACACCCAAACACACTCAAGCAACCAGGAGGAAAAAATTCAGCCTGGAACACCTACCAGGCCTAGAAAGCATGAAATCAGCTTATGAGGGTACCAGACATCTCCCAAGGAAGATATTTCTCTGTCTTATGTCATTTCCTCTTTTGTCACCACCCATTTTCATTTGATGAAGATAGTAAGTGATGGAAGTGAAGCAGGAAGAGGGATGTTCTTAGTCTATTCAGTCTACTATAACAAAATACTATAAACTGGACAGCTTATAAACAAAGGAAAAGTATTTGTTACATGTTACTGGAGGCTGGAAAGTCCAAGATTAAAGCATAGGCAGATTGAGTGTTTTGTAAGGACCTACTTCTGGTTCATAGAACAGCACCTTCTCACTGTGTCTCCACAGAGTGGAAGGAGTTAAAGGTCATTATGAGGCATCTTTTATAAGGCACCAATTCCATTCATGAGAGCTTTGCCCTCCTGGCCTTATCACCTCCCACAGACCCTACCCCTGATAGCATCATCTCAGGGGTTCAGGTTTCAACACATGAATTTTGAGGGGACATGAATATTCAGACTACAGGGAGGAAAACAGAAAAGAAGCTGAGCATATCATCTTCCTCTTACAAAAGTTCTCATCTGCCAAATGTCTTAGCAAAGGAAAAGAGAAGCTGTCAACAACTGACTTCCTGTGGAGAGGAAAGGAGTCATAATCTTCATTGCAGATTAAAATATTGAATATTTTATGGACTGAGACTTTTGCTTAATGAATTTACACTGTATTTATGACTTAAAAGGATCTGAGCTGTAAGATTGTTGTTACCAAGAGAAGAACAAGAAATTTCTTGGGCCTGCCAGGATTTCCTGCCCCTCTGAATAAGTTTTCATCGACATGGAAGATAAAAATAAGATTGTGCTTTGACTACATGAATCACATATGTTAAACATCCAAACAAAAAACAATATTTATGGTTAAAAAGAACCTGACCCCAAATGAACTTGGGGACCCCATAGTGCAAAAGAGCTCAAAACCTGAAATTAAAAGTAAACATAGGGATCTTTATTATATACAACTTTCCTCCAAAGGCTTCTTTGTCATATATGTCATATATGTAAATGTACTTTTTTTTTTGTAGAGACAGGGGTCTCATTCTATCCCCCATGCTGGTCTCAAACTCCTGGCCTCAAGCAATCTTCCCATTTTGACCTCCCAAAGCACTGCATTACAGGTGTGAGCCTCCACACCTGGCCATTAAATGCAAATTCTTAAGAATACAAGGAGCCATCAATTTTATTTATTTTTATTTATCAATTTTATTTATTTTTTAAATAAAATGAATGGCCCCTTGTATTATTGGGTAATTTATTTTCTAATAAATTACTCCTTGTATTCCTGACTTATTTATTTTCTAATACCTGGTCCAAAACTCAAAAAGCAATGAGCTTAAGAAACTGGTTTTGAACACAAAGTCTTCATGGCTATAGACAATGTCCCAGCATTTTTGCAGTTCTGAGAACATCTCTCCTAATTATTCTGAACAGTGAGGCAGCCAATTCCAAGCAAGTAGATTCACTAAGTTAACCGAAGCATGCAAGAACAGATAATTCTACTGTCGTTATGTGATTGTACATTTCTTAGAACCAGAAATTCACTGTGACATAATGTCAAGTAAGTTTGGAATTCTCCCCATTTACTAACCCTCCCTGACCACCCCTCAGCCCCTTAACCCCCCTTCCCCTGCCAATTTAGGAAGTTAGTCTCTGGTTTGTAGAGACTATGATATCAAATATAAGGAAGAGAATACTTTAAAGGTGTAGTAAATAAGCACTAATAACCCAGTGCCTGAGATTAAAGAAAATAAGGGTCAAGGCCACTGAAGATTTCATACCAATAGAAAATGTCGCTGTAAACTTTGTTGCCATCACCCTTCAGACTGATTAGACAATGTCATCTCATTGGTTCTAGGCTCATAAATTATAACCTGTAAGGATTTCTGGTCTATAAATATCTTCTTTACCCATCTGCTAACTCTCTAGAATTAGACCATTAGGATCAATAGTTTGGCTTAAGAAAGTGTTACTTAGCCCAGGCTGTACATTAGGATCACCCAAGGAGCTTAAATAAATATATCACCTAAATATTCTCCAAACTATATTCTCAAGTTAATGATTGGGGTAGAGCCCAGGCAAGGTTTTTGAGTTTGTTTTTTCATTGCTTTTGTTTGTTTGTTTGTTTGTTTGTTTTTTAAGACTTGAGATGGGGCTGATTTGGGCACATGGAATTCTTATGTAGGAAGGTGAAACTGCATCTTTCCCTTGTATGTTAGAGCAGATAAAGGTTATATTGATAGGCATGTTCCAAATGTATGGAGGAGAAAGGCACAGAAAGAACAAGACAGAAATTTAAATTACTCACTGCAGTATTTTGCCGAGATTGGTCATCATGGCTTAATGAGAGTGCAAAAGCTGATGAAGAGTAGATGGACTCAGAAAAATTCGATCCAAGGTGAATTTTAGAAACTAGCCCTGAAACTCTCTCATGGATAACAATCACAAACTTGTCTGACAAGCATTGTCTTTACCATAGTTCTTGGCTTGGTAGGTATTTTCTCTACTTGAGATGGAGGAAAGTTTTTAACAAGACAGTAAGTAATTTCACAAAGGTCACCCAGCATTCACTGTTACTCCAACTGGGAAAATAATAAGTTAAATTTAAGTAATGCCTTCTTTTCAAAAAGAACACATGTATCCATATGGAGAAAGATGACAAGAATCACTTCTCTCTCGAAGGTTGAGATTGTCACTTACACACAAAATTGACAAAATGCGAAAGAGTTTATAGCAGATCCCACTTCTACATCTCAATTTCAAAAGTTATGGCACTACTAAATAAGATTTAAAACCTTTTCAGAGTTCTATAAATGTTTGTGGAGTAATGACTTATTTTTAAAATGTAGCAACACTAACTGCTCTCACAACAAAAAGAAAATAATGCAGGCTTTCTAAAATACTACAACCAGGTTTGTTCAAAAACAGGACCATTTGAGTAATAAATTCTAAAATAAAAGAATTTTTTAAAATCCAAATGCAAATCTTTTACTCCTCTGTAACTTATTTTATTGGGATGCCAGTAAAACATAATGCGTTATTTGCCATTTGCAAGCAGGAATTCTTCACTCACTAGAGCATAGCAGTGTTGTCTGGGCACTTAAAGCAATCAGGTATGTTTTATGGCATTGCACCAATGCCAGGAGATTATGCCGGCAACAAGTTACAAATTAAACAGCTCCGATATAAACATTTTATTTAATTTTTATTTTTTACAGAAATAGATACGGGAGTTAAATTCCTTAGCAACCAAATGGAAAATAAGCAAAAATATAAGATCATGTAACTTCGAGATAATGCTGTCAACAGCCAAGCCTAATGGCTGGGACACACAAATTACGGCCCCAAGGTGAGCTGTGAGTCCATCTGCTGCTTCCTATTTGATTTCTTGAAGTGATACTAACTGCTAATTAACCGTGAAAAGTTGTGCTGTGAACCTTTCACCCAAAGTTCTTCCAAAAGAGTAAAAGTTCTTAAGGTGCACTCAGAGCAATGTATACAGAATCAATTGCCGGTTCAGCAGTGACCTGCTGTCCTGCAGAACAGAGCATCAAGCTGTGATTGTTCAGCTCTTGGGAAGGAAACTTTCTTTTTTCACTTTCTACTGCCTGACACACACAAACACATCCACTGAACTGTTTTCAGTGATTTGCTTTGCTTTTCTAATAGGCCTTAGCCCGTTAGACGATTTGACCCAGGAGCAGAGCAATCGGACTTCTACCTTACACGCAGACAGTGTTAGAGGTGGTGTATCTTATGATGCAGATCCCAGGCCCCAGAGTCAAAATTTCTTGCTGCTTTTTTTAGCTCCACAAAGTAGAAAACTGATTCTCAGCTTTGGTTGCACATTGGAACCACCTGGGGAACTTTTAAAAAAGGTGATGTTTGGGGCCCACCCCAAGAAATTATGATTTAATTGGTATGGACATTGCCTGGGCATTGGGGAGTTTGGGAAGTTCCCCCTGCTGATTCTAAACAGCCAAGAGTGAGAACTACTGACTTAGAAGGAGGTCCTAATTAGTTCTGATTATCCCTTCCTGCAACTCTAACAAGACTGGATGCCATCGGGAACTACCAGAGCAACTACCAGAGCACCAGGACTCTAAGACCCTCTGAACTGTGATCCCTATGCTACAGTTCCATACAATCCCTTGTCTGACGCATTTTCCCACTCCTCTCATCCCCACACACTCTCCCTCTTTGCCCTAGGAAATTCCCAGTCTGTCATCAGCAAAATTACCTGAGTCGTCAACAGCTCTTGACTATTCTCTCACCTGTTTGCTCTGAAACCTGATTCTCATAGGAAACCCCGCTTTTCTTTGGACCTTATTATTTTCTCTCCCACACCCCAAGTAAAAAGTCGTGTAGGGTAATGCCACGCCAAGTGTCAGGTTCCAGCCGACGCTGAGGTCCGAGGGGAGTGGGTGGACAGGTGGCAGATAGCTGAAAGAACGCTCGATGGGGCGTGGGCAGGTGAAATATGGCTTTTATTTTGCTCTCTCTCTGTCAGTCTTTGTCTTGGCTGCCTGCTCCAGCTGCAGACCCTCTTAGCAGCCGGCTCTGCGGCTCCTGCCACTCCCACATTTACAGCTGCACTCCCTGGCGCTCTTGCTAGTTCCTGAGTCCTGCTGCCTGCCTTCAAGGCAACTGGCTCTCCCTTACAGTGTCGGCAGCTTCATTCTTTCTGGGTGCGAGCCTTGTGCACAGCATTAGCAGGGCAGCTATACCTTCTACAGGCAATGGTGGCTCAGATTCAAGTATAAACTTACACAAACAGGTTATATAACAAGTGGAGTTGTGTGCCTGCACTCCAAACTCACTGAGTCATGCCGACCCGGATGACTGCCTTGGCCTATTCTTCACCAAAGCACATCCATTTTCCTTACAGGTAACTTTTGTTTGTCATTGTTTGCACACTATTGTTACAGACTTCTCCCTGAAAGTCTCTGGATCCTTTTAAGATTCCTCTTTATTTTAGACATCTATAAGCTCCAAGACACTCCCGCTCCTTCCTGAAGGTATAGCCCCTATTACTCTTTATATTAATACTTCTAAAATAGTTCTTGAAGATTTCAGCATCCTCTTATTTCCTTTAGCTTTTACCTTACTGTATTAGTCCATTCTCCCACTGCTATAAAAACATACCTAAAACTGGGTAATTTATAAAGCGGTTTAATTGACTCACAGTTCTGCAGGCTTAGGAAGCTTGACAGGGAGGCCTCAGGAAACTTACAATTATGGTGGAAGGTGAAGGGAAAGCACACACATCTTAACAGTGGAGGAGCAGGAGAGAGATTGAGGGAAGCCATGTGCTTTTAAACCTTCAAATCTCTTGAGAACTCACTATCAGGAGAACAGCAATGGGGAAACCACCCCCATGATCCGATCACCTTCTACAAGGTCCCTCCCTCAACATGTGGGGATTACAGTCCCAGAAGAAGTTTCAGTAGGGACACCAAGTCAAGCCATATCACTTATCAAACAAAATTGCTTGTCTGACATCTCACTCATACCACATGCTCCCATGATCATACATAAGAAGAATTTTCAAAGTATAGCTAGAATCGTAACCACCTTGTTAAAAATATAGGTTGCTGGATTCACCCCCAAAGTTTAGGAATCAGTAAGTCTGGAGTAGAGCCTGAGAATGTGCGTTTCTTAAGTTCCCTGATGATGCCAATACTGCTGGTTCAGTGACTACACTTTGAGAGCCATCATATTAGAGTCTAGTAACTACGAATCATTATTGTCAATAACTACACTCACTCCACAGTCTGAGTTTCTAATACTCCACTCTCTAAAACTAGGATATTGTTAGATTATTTTACTACAACTCCAACAATTTTTTTCCAAACTGACTGAGACCTAGGGTTTATTGACATTTCTCTTTCCTCCATCATCTCTCTCATAGTATTTTTTGTATTCTCACCCTCTTTACACTTCATAGTCCATCATTAGCCTCACTTTCTCTAATAAAAATCAAAATCCACATTTTAATTACTTTTTACTCCTACAATACTTTCTTTATTTGGCTATCAGAATACTTTCTCTCTCTCTCTCTCTTCCCCGCCCCCCACTCCTACTTACTCACTGTCTGCAACATTTCCACATCTTCTTGAATTTGCATTTTCTCCATACTTCTTTTATGTACCTGCACACACTGCCCATTAATTTTATCCAGGCCCATGGCTTTCAGTATGATCTTCCCCCTGGGCCTAGTCTCTATTTTCAACTGCTAACTTGACATCTGCACTTAAATATCTAACAAAAACTTCATACTTTCTGTACTCTAAACAGAAGTCTTGATCTAATTTCATCCCTAAACATGCTCATTCTCATTATTATCCATCTAATCTCTTGCCTACACTATTGAGCTTCTTAGCAGCTCTCACTTCTACTATTGCCCTACTACTCAATGTGAATGACATTTTTCAAATGTAAATCGGAACGTGTCTCTGCTCTGCTCAAAATCTTCTAGAGGCTTCCATCCCATTCAGAATCAGTGTCTTCACTAATGCCTAAAGAGATGTCACAGAATATCCCTTTCCTGTGCTTTCCTCATCCTTGGTTCCCTCTTGTATTTGTTTCCTATAACTCTCACCCCAAGTCAGGCCTTTCCAACAAAATTGATCTTTCTATCCGAAGAAAATTACTTTTTCACAACCATTGCATTTATTTTATTCCTTCTATCCAGAACGTTATTTCTCCAAATATCATCCTGGATCTCTCCCTGTTTTTATTCAGACTGAAATATCAAATAATCAGACAGGTCTCCCTCAATTATGCCTAAATTAGAATCTCCAGATTATCCTATCCCTCATCTTACCACCTTCTAACCACATTACCCTGCTTTATATTGTCTTTATAGTCCTAACACTGTATTGATTTGTTTATTTCCTCTCTCTCCCCATTTTAATTTAAGTTCCAAGATAGCAGGACATTTTTTGTTTATTATTTTATCCTTAGAGCCAAAAACAGTGCCTATATCATAGCATGTTTTTAGTAATACTAGATGACAGATAAATAAAAATGTTTAGTTTTCTTATTTATAAAATGGGAAATAAGACTTCATTGTTATAAAGATTAAATATATCTATGTATACAAAACATTAGCACCAATACTAGCACATAAGTCCTTGATAAAAGTAAAAATTAAAACATGACCAACAATGACCAATTAATATTCCAATTTGTGAAAAGAAGATTTTTAAATTATTTATTTTAAAGCAACAAACAATCCTATGAAATATGATGCAGCTTCAGTTTTCAGTTAAATTTCTGCCATGAGTTTCATCATCATGTCTCTGAATTAATGTCTCAAGAACATTGCAGAAATGATTTACAAGGTAAAGTCATGGAGTAGCTCTACTTTGTAATTTTTTTTTTTTTTTTTTTTTTTTTTTGAGACGGAGTCTTGCTCTGTAGCCCGGGCTGGAGTGCAGTGGCTGGATCTCAGCTCACTGCAAGCTCCGCCTCCCGGGTTTACGCTACTTTGTAATTTTTAAAAATAAAACTTTAGTTACCTCTCAGCTCATGATTTTTCCCCTTTGAGTGTTTACATTTTTAAAAATATACAAATGTAACCAAGAGAAGAGTTTAAATTATAAGTCAAATTCTTTTATTTAAAGTAGCAAATATTTACCATACTCTTCAGTTTCGAAATTATAATGCATAACATAAGAGGCCTCTAAAGATCAAAGAATCAAAGATCTCAATTTAAACAGTTTAAGAAAAAAAGACTACCCTTTTATATAGGTTGAGTATCCCTTATCCGAAAAGCTTGGAACCAGAAGTGTTTAGTATTTTGAATTTTTTGAATTTTAGAATATTCAAATACATACAATGAGATATCTTGAGGATGAGACCCAAGTCTAACATGAAATTCATTTATGTTTCATGTACAACTTATACCAATAGCTTGAAGGTAATTTTATTCAATATTTTTAATAATTTTGTACACGAAGCAGTTTGTATTAAGTCCTTATGTCTGAAATTTTCCACTTGTAGTGTCACGTTGGTGCTCAAGAAGTTTTGGATTTTGGAGTATTTCAAATTTCTGATTTTCAGGGACATTTAAAATTTCTGATTTTCCAATTAGGGATGGTCAACTTGTATTAATACTAAGCAAGATAAAATATTCATAAATAAATTTCACATTTTATTATATGTGCCTGTACAATGAAATGTTGAAAATTTTCTTTGTTTTTATAGCCATAGAAAAGGCTTTGTTTGGTATAATTTTGTGCAAAACAATCAATTCAATTTGAGGCTGAGATAATTTGATGAAAATCTGTTTTACTATTGACATTTTTAAAAAATCTATCTAGGGACTAAATAGTTCACTTTTCTCTTTGTTCCTTTTGCAGTGTTTTGCCACATGCTCAGGTTCAATTTCCAGTTCACATAGTCATTTCATTAAGTTGCCTAAAATCAAATTATTAATCTGTACACTAAGATAAATTGGCTGTAAAGTTGAACAAAGTTTAATGTGTATGTTTGTATAATTATGGGCTTTAATATACAAGTTTTTAATCTGATGAAAGTTAAATAGCATCTCCAGAAATAAGCACACACACAAAATTTTACACAGAATTTAGGAAGTTCTGTAAGTAGAAAACCTCTGTAATTGTTCATGGAAACCAGGTTAAACATATGACTAACCAGAAAGAAGATAGGCAAACATCTTTATAAAATACCATTTACTCAATCTGTAAAATACCACATACTGTCCTAGACTCTTTATAGGTTTTATTTAATCCTGGCAAGAACCCCTGTAAAATAAGTATCATCACTTTAAAGATAACAAAAATAAAGTTGATAAAGTAAATGACATGAACTATGTCACACAATCTGAAAAGATAAAGTATGATGTTTTTTCTTTCACATAATTCTTACACAGCTTTTCTAGGGTCATGCAAAACATTAACTGTAGAATCATAATCTTATATCCCCTTGCTTAAAAAAAAAAAAAAAAAAAAAAAAAAGCTGAATTACACAATAGCACCAAGTTTTGCTACACAGGACACCAGTTCTCATAAAGTAGAATGAATTGGAACTCACAGTGTGTCCAGTTTTCTATCTCTACTCCCAAGAATAATTAAAGCATACTAGTTAGGTTACTGTGGATTTCTGTATTTTTTTAGATGTGTCTACCCTATTGCCAAACTCCGTAAAACAAATATGAATTATAAAAACATCAAAAATACCTGGAAACCATTTCACATTCCCTGCAAAAATTCAGTAGGAGCGCCGGGCGCGGTGGCTCAAGCCTGTAATCCCAGCACTTTGGGAGGCTGAGGCGGGCGGATCACAAGGTCAGGAGATCGAGACCACAGTGAAACCCCGTTCTACTAAAAATACAAAAAATTAGCCGGGCGCGGTGGCGGGCGCCTGTAGTCCCAGCTACTCAGGAGGCTGAGGCAGGAGAATGGCAGGAACCCGGGAGGCGGAGCTTGCAGTGAGCCGAGATCGCGCCACTGTACTCCAGCCTGGGCAACAGCGTGAGACTCCGTCTCAAAAAAAAAAAAAAAAAAAAAAAAAAAAAAAAAAAAAAATTCAGTAGGAGCTCAACAGTAAGTTTTGTTTTGTTTTCTCTCTTCAACAATCCTAGAATTACTCATGTTCATTCTTACAGTCTATACATATATAGACTATATATACATATAAAATATATATAGACTATATGTATAGATACACTGTATATACATATATACTATATATACATATATACACATATACATATGCATATATACTATATATACATATATACTATATGTGTGTATATATATTTAAAATATATGTATATATATATTTTAAACTGTTCACCAAAGCACATAAAATTCACACCTTTAAGCTCTTGTTACGTGAGCAACCTTGTATATGTTTTGTAAACACTATACTCAGAGCCAACTAATCCTCAGGAATACCTAGCATTCACCTATTAAAGTGAACTATAACTGTTATTTTTTTAACTTTTTGATGAAACAACCAGGAACCTGGATTTTTAATGTTTTCCATCCACGCATTGAAAATTGATGATTACATACCTAATGGTAACAATGAGATGAAATATTTCCCTTGACTCCTTTGCAGGCCTCATAAAGGGATGGTTTGCTTACTCAGCCCATGATGCTCAAACCCCTTGCAGGAGAAGGAGCACGCAGGTGAGCAGGTGCAGGAGCCAGGGTGAGTGCCTTTGGGCACTGGCAGGAATGAACCCCATACAGTGGCAGCATCGAGGGGATGCCCATGACCCCTGGAGCCCCAGAGGGCGTGTGTTACAGTGCACTCCTTTAGCTTTAACATCTATGGACGGCTTAAGTGTTAAACAGATCAGTGGAGGGTCAGTGTGACAGTCTCTTGCACCCATACCCGGGTCCTTGTCTGGTGTCCAGGAAGAATGAGGCCATGTGAACAAATGGAAGGGTGGTGTATGCAGAGGATTTTATTGAGCAGTGGAGGTGGCTCTCAACAGAAAGGGGAACTGGAAGGGGAATGGAGTGGGAAGATAATCTTCCTCTGGAGTTCAGCTGTCCCTGGCTGAACTCTCCTCCAAAGTCCCACCTTCAAGCCATCGCTCTGAAGTCAAGCTGCTTTTCTCTGATGTCCGACAGCTTCTCTCCATCCCCCAGCAGTGGAACTTAGGGGTTTTATGCATATAGGGTGTTGGGCAGGATAGGCCAGGGTGGTTTGGAAAAGGCAACATTCAGGTGGGAAAATGGGGATGTGAATTTCTCATTTAGAGCCACAGGTCCACGCTTGAGGGTGGATCCCTCACCAGGGACCCTGACCTTTTCTACCTAATGTTTCCCTGTCTCCTGTCTGTATCAACAACATTTGTAACATAAGAATAACGATTTATACTTCTCTTTATCCCTACTACTACATGTTGCTAGATTGATAGCCATGTGTTATCTTATAATTTTAATGCATTCATCCTGTTGTGCTTTCAGATATAAATCATAAACTTAAACTAAAACAGATCTACATTTCCGTTAATATGGACCATGAAAACTGTTCATCTTAATGAAACTTGACACCACATATATTATCATCAGAATGAACACAAAATCTCCTGAACTTGTAAAAGATTAATTGTCCAGGGTGATTAAAGATTATTCACAACACTTGACAATATAAAACTAAGTCAATCAACTAGTATGACATTCAAGGATTACTTTTCTTGATGTACAGAATATGCATAAAAATCTATGAGAAAAAATAGCAAAACTTCAATTAAATAAACAAAAGCCAGGCCAGGCCCAGTGGCTCACACCTGTAATCCTAGCACTTTGGAAGGCCAAAGTGGGCAGATTACAAGGTCAGGAATTCAAGACCAGCCTGGCCAACATGGTGAAACCCCATCTCTACTAAAAAAAATACAAAAATTAGCCGGGCATGGTGGCACAAGTCTGTAATCCCAGATACTCAGGAGGCTGAGGCAGGAGAATTGCTTGAGCCTGGGAGGCAGAGGTTGCAGTGAGCCGAGATTGTGCCACTGCACTCCAGCCTGGGTGACAGGCAAGACTCTGCCTAAAAAAAAAAGGCAAAATTGTAAGGCCTTCTCCTCCTCTGCAAGTATAAAAGAGTAAATGTTTAATGTTAAGAATTTGGACAGTATATATACATGCAGAGAAAAAAATTAACAAATTATAATTCAAGAACCCCGAAAAGCATTGTTTAATTAATTACAGAATGAAAATGCTATTGTATTTACAAATTTGTTTTCATTTTCCATTCATATTATGATCATTTTTTCATGTCATTAAACATTTTTTGGAAACATCCTATATACATATTTGAATAAATACTTTAGGAGATATTTAGGAAATATTATAAAGCAATATTCAAATGACTTTCTATCACACACATATTTTAGAACATAAGGGATTCCCTGTAAGGAGTAAGGACAAAGATTTTGTCCTTAAAACACTTCCCTAGTCTTTATATAATCTTGTCAGTTGATAACTATTCTTAACTTTTGTCCTAGATTTATTTTTTTTCTGGGTAAATATCATACTACCTATTCAGAGTTCCATTTTTTAACATTACTGTCTTCAGACAGCTCCTTCTATGTGATTCCCAAAAATAAGTATTTCATAAATTAAATACAGACAATTGCCAAGGTTTTTATAAGTTAACAGGCAATGACAAAAAAAAATCTTATACAGGAAGTTCTCACCTAACATCCTGAATATGTTCTTGGAAACTGTGATTTCAAGCAAAATTCACTATATAATGAAACCAATCTTACCATAGGCTAATTGATATAAACAAGGATACACATGGCAGGTCAGAAATCATCAAGCCCCATGTTGAAAATTCTCTCTCCTAAACCGTTCTCTAAAGCCTGGCTGACCTCCTTAGTTTTTTTTACAAAAACCACATTTGTTCCTGTCCTCACAGTTTTGCATATGGATTCTATGGCCCAGTTGCTCTATTTCCTTTATCAAGTTCTAGAAAAGAACTAGGCCTTTAAGATCTATCCTCAAGTTCACTTCTTCCCTTAAACCTTCCCTGAACAAAGGGCTTTTGTTGTATTTGTCACACATTTTGGGGCTTGGTTATATTCAACTGATTATTCTTAGATCTTTTTACTAACTGTCCAATGTACATAAATTCTCCCTGTCTAACAAGATTGCAAGCTACTAGAAGGCAATTTTAAAAGTACACTGAGATGCAGTCTGATAAGGACTCAATATATGCTTTTTCCCTTGCGTTTTTCTTCCTAAACCATCAGTGCAGTCTATTGCTGCAAGTGCTACTGTTGATGTGACCAGAAGTAGAAATGGAGAGGTTCTGAATAGTTTTATTGACTAAAATGTAAACACAATCAAAATGTTTGTAATAATTTTTTTTCATTTTGCTATGCTTCAAAGGAGAAGTTACAAAAATAAAATAAATAACAAGAAAATTAGTAGTAAGAGTTTCCTACTTTTAATGGCTACCCTCATGGTATAATAGTAAATATGCTTAAAAATTAAAATACGAAAATACTTATCTAAATAATTCAGGACTTAATATTAACAAGGGGAAAAGAATAGCCTCCAAACAATGGGTTTTGTGTAATGTTGTAAAAATATGCCTAGTCCTTAGCAAATCTCCAAATCTGTAATTATATAGTATTATGCAAACTGCTTCTTTCTACTAAATCATCTTTCCAACCATTCATGTATTTCCTGGGCACATCTCACATTGCAATTTATCTACTCCAATTTGGATATTGTTTTCTCTCTTAGTTAATGGAGAATATTCATGAAATAGCCAAGCTGGTTTCATTTTAGGAGAGCGTTAGACAAACAAAACTATTACTGGAAAGGGGTCTGGATCCACACCCCAAGAGAGGGTTCTTGGATCTCGCACAAGAAGGAATTCAGGGCAAGTCCATAGAGTCAAGTGAAGGCAAGTTTATTAAGAAAGTAGAGGAATAAAAGAATGGCTACTCCATAGACCCCCAAGGGCTGCTGATCGCCCATTTTTATGGTTTTTTTTTAATTATATGCTAAACAATTGGTGAATTATTCATGCCTTGTCTTTTTAGACCATATAGAGTAACTTCCTGACATTACCATGGCATATGTAAACTGTCATGGCACTAGTGGAAATGTAACAGTGTGGACTACCAGCGTCCACTCTTGACACCATCTTGGTTTTGGTGGGTTTTAGCTGGCTTCTTTACTGAAACCTGTTTTATCAGCAAGGTCTTTATGACCTGTGTCTTGTGCTGACCTCCTGTCTCATCCTGGGACTTAGAATGCCTAACTGCTTGGGAATGCAGCCAAGTAGCTCTCAACCTCATTTTACCCAGCCCCTATTCAAGATGGAGTTGCTCTGGTTCGGACGCCTCTGACAAAACCATTGATTCTGAGTGCCAGCTAGACATATTCACTAGTTGAGTGATTCTCTTCAGGTACTAGTGTCACAGAGAAACTGACTCAAATTCTTTTACTAAAAAGACCAAGCATTTTCTGCATCACTGGCAAACAGCTGAAACCATGAATCTTAAATCTATAAATATGAAAAATCTACTATATTTACTATGTTGTTATGCAGAGAAGACTACCATCATTCTATCATTATAAAATCTCCAACTGTTTTAAATGTGAATCCTTTGCCTGAGAGGAAGTAAAAATCCTTCCTGAAGCTTTGTTTTCCAAGACACTGCAAGGCAAATGAAAAAAGCACAACCTTATAGTAAGCACTCAAGGTCATTTGATTTACTCATTGTCCTTGCTAGACCATTTGATAATTTGATACCTAGTTGCCTGTTTTTAAAGTCAAAGGTGTTCATTAGCATCTTGTACCCATGATTTGATGTGCATGTTTTAACAGTTTCCAACCCTCATGGAAAGGCTCCCTTCCTTTCAGTGGCTATATATCAGCTCCTTGAGAGCAAAGTCTTCAGTTTCTTAACTATTCAAATAGCCTATTCCATGCTTTAAAAGCAACAGATGCTTGCAAAATACTAATTGAAAAAAATTACATATTTCTCTATTTAAACTTGCCATGGTAGATTTACGAGTTAGGAAATGTGGTAGAAGTTGCAAACCAAAAACATCTGAGGCAGGTCTCAATCAATTTATACATTTATTTTGGCAAGGTTAGGGCATGCCTGGGAGAAAAAAAAAAAAAAAAAAAAAAAAAAAGCATGGAATCAACGAAAAAAATCTGTGATCTGTGCCTTTCTCCAAAGATGATTTTGAGGGCTTCAACATTTAAAGGGGAAAAGTGGGCTGGAGAAGAAAGAAGGAGTGTATGATAACCCACATGTTGCAAGGGAAAAAGAACAGGTAGGGAAATAGTCAACTATGTATTCCTCTCATGCTCAGTAAATCAGCACTTTACATAAGATAAGGTGAACATAGAGCAGCTATCTGTGGAGATAGTTAATCTTTTATCTGTAGCTATCTGCTTAGAAATAAAAGAAAAGGCAGTTTCTTCCATGACTCGGGTTTCAGCTTTTTTTTTTCCCCTTTTGGCATAGTGAATTGGGATCCCAAGTTGCTTTCCTTTCACAGAGACATTGAAGAAACTCTAAGTTTGCTCAAGTTAAACATGATTTGAATGCTTACTAACATAATTTACTACACACAAAGATTTTTCTGTTTTGTTCATTCATGCAACTTCAGTGCCTGGCACATTATAAGCACTATAATATTTGCTAAATGAGTGAATGAACAACTTGTTATAATTAACATGAGATACCTTAACAATGTAATTTATATTGCAAACAACAGTTACTTATTTGCAATAAATAAATAAAGGTTTATTTAATTAAACACTATCGGGTAAAAATCTTTATATCTTCTCTTGACTTTAATGAACTTACTAATATCCATGGTACCAGGAAACGGAAATAGTTTTGTCATTTTAAATTTATAAACAATACGTTCACAAGACAAAGTAGCAAATGTAAGAAGCCATGTTTGTTCTTCCACTTGCCAGTATAAGGGCATAATTTCACAAAGCCCCTGACTCTGTGAGGACCTGCAGCTCTTCCGGAAGATGCTTTGAAGACAAAGCAGGATAGAACATGTGGCCTTCCACATTTTTTGCCTGAGTCACTAATTTACTTAAAAGATAAATTACCCTGGTCCTTGCCTTTTTCTACATGTAACATAATGACTAATGGGGTTAGTGATTGTTTTTCTGTAATCTATAACCAGATGTACTCTTACATCCAAACCTTGATGCAATTCTGCTGTAATGCAACTTCTGAGCAACTTTGATGTGATTTTGCATATGCTGAGCCCCCACCACCTGCTTATAAGGAGTGGGATGAAAGAAGCAGTCTGAAAAAACTGCTCCCAGGCTGTAGGCCTCAGTCTATAGTCCTCAGTAAGATTTCTGAATAAAACTAACTTTAACTTTTTAATGGCTTGATTTTTCTTCTTTAGTTGACACTTTCACACCTTTTAAACATTCTTCCCATTCATTCTTTAGTGCAGAGTGGCTAATTTAATGTAAAAAGCTCAAAAGTCAGTTGTAAAGACTCCATTAGAGAAATATGTGTCGACTGAAAAATTATGACATTCATAAATTTGGGAAAGAGAGTTTTATTTCCCATAAAGGATTGCAGCTGGCAGAATGACCATTCTGGCAGACTGGGAAGCATAGCCTTTGGTCAGAAGTCAAAAACAGATACTTTGAGGAAGAGGCAAAGGGAACAAATATTTATGCTGAGCAGGATAGCTGAATATACATATTTAATAAGCTATAGGAGGAACCATGAATATTTATGAAGAAGAAATGTGAACATGCACAACTGAGCTTCATGTCTCTTCATGGGTCCCATGTATTAAAAATAGTGGCATTAGCATGATCCAAGGGTGGAGTTTTCACCCTGATGATGTCAAAAGCAAAAGATGTGAAATCTCTTACTGCACATTCTCTATAGATTGGGCAGAACAACACGATGGTTAGTGGTATCATATCAGGCAACAAAGGAAGGGTAGGGTCAGACTATAACAGTGGTGGAGTCTTTTGAAAGGCCTGGTTTTTGTTAAGCCCTTAGGGAAGAAAGGCTAATCATGATTAACAAGGGAGTGGGTATAACAACAGTGTCTGACACCCCATCCCATCACAACTGAGAATTCAGTTTTCAAGATTCCTCTGGGGTCCCCTTGGCTAAGAGAGGGTCATTTAGTCAGTTGGGGGGCTTAGAATTTTATTTTTAGTTTACAAATTTGCAAACCTGAAAAGTAAGGAGTTGTATTTTCTTCTTTTAAGTCAGCTAACCACCATCGGATGAATTTTTTTTTTTAATATTTTAATCCAATTCTTCTGACATTATTTAGGAAAAGTTTTAAATCATTTTACATTACACCAACTACCAGAGGATATTTTTTAAATGTATTATTGTGGCTGGGCACAATGGCTCACACCTGTAATCCCAGCACTTTAGGAGGCTCAGGCAGGCAGATCACGAGGTCAGGATATCGAGACCATCCTGGCTAACATGGTGAAATCCCGTCTCTACTAAAAATACAAAAAAAATTAGCCAGGCATGGTGGTGGGTGCCTGTAGTCCCAGCTACTCAGGAGGCTGAGGCAGGAGAATGGTGTGAACCCGGGAGGCAGAGATTGCAGTGAGCCAAGATCGCACCACTACACTCCAGCCTGGGCAACAGAGTGAGACTCCGTCTCAAAAAAAAAAAAAAAATGTATTATTGTACTGGAGAATTCATATAAAGCAGTTAGAAAACAAGACACAACAGCAGACTTGTGAAGTTGTAAGACCATAAAACTGAGATTTAGTCTTTGGACTTCATCAACATAAAGGAAGAAACCGAAGCAAAATTAACATAAATAGAGAGTTTATTTGGACCAAATTTGAGGACTGCAACCAAGGAGACACAGATTTAAGTTGGCCTAAATTGCCAGGCCTCTGATTAACAGCAGTTACAAGTGGTTTTTTAAAGAAAAAAAGAAGGAGCAGTTCCAAAGTTGATCATAAGCTATTGATTGGCTATACATTATTTTTGTATCAAAAATTTCAGGAACATGAAGATAATGAGTGAGGATCACCTTGTGCAATTTATAATAGCATTTTAGGTAATTTATCAGCTAGCCTGAAAACTACAAGGAAGAAATAAAATACCTTTAAACAATTGCCCAGGGACACAGGTGCTAGCATGGGAAGGGTGACTGAGGATTTGTTCTTGTATTTTTCTGGGCCTTATAAGTTTTGCATACCTCAAATTCTTCACACTCATTTTGAAACAAAGCAGGGACCCATCTTAGAGGCCTTGGGCCCTCCTCAAAGCACAGAAAATAAGGAAATTCTTGAGTTTCTTCAAGAGAAATTCCAGGCACCCAGCTAGCCTTGAGAAGTAAATGAGCAACTTGGTAAGCAAGAAGTTAATAGTGGATTAAAACAGTAGCCAAGGAAGTCAGATCACAGAATGTTTGCTTCCCCTATAGAAATTAAAGGTAACATCTTAACATAGATCCCTGAATTGTTTTCAGAAACCTGGATCCCCACCTAGTGGATCCTCTGACACATCACCTCAGATAAGAAGGAAACAAGGACTAAACTCTGATCCTGTTTGATATGGTTTGGCTGTATCCCTACCCAAATCTCATCTTGAATTCCCACGTGTTATGGGACGAATCCAGTGGGAGGTAATTTAATCATGGGGGCAAGTCTTTCCCATGCTGTTCTCATGGTAGTGAAGAAGTCTTGTGAGATCTGATAGTTTTGAAAAGAGGAGTTCCCCTGCACAAGTTCTTTCACTTTGCCTGTTGCCATCCATGTAAGACATCACTTGCTCCTCCTTGCCGTCCACCATGATTGTGAGGCTTCCCCACCCACATGGAACTGTAAGTCCGATTAAACCTCTTTCTTTTGCAAATTGCCCAGTCTCAGGTATGTCTTTATCAGCAGCATGAAAATGGACTAATACAGTAAATTGGTACCAGTAGAGTGGGGCACTGCTAAAAATTTACCTGAAAATGTGGAAATGACTTTGGAACTAGGTAACAGGCAGAGGTTGGAACAGTTTGGAGGGCTAAGCAGACAAGAAAATGTGGGAAAGTTTGGAACTTCCTAGAGACTTGCTGAATGGCTATGACAAAAATGCTGACAGTTATATGAACAATATGATCTAGGCTGGGGTGGTCACAGATGGAGATGAGGAAGCTGTTGCAAACTGAAGCAAAGATAACATTTGTTAGATTTTAGCAAAGAGACTGGCAGCATTTTGCCCCATCCTAGAAATTTGTGGAATTTGAACCTGAGAGAGATGATTTAGTATATCTGACAGAAGAAATTTCTAAGCAGCAAAGCATTCAAGAGGTGACTTGGGTGCTGTTAAACGCATTCGGTTTTATAAGGGAAACAAAGCATAAAAGTTTGGAAAATTTGCAGCCTGACAATGTGATAGAAGAGAAAATACCATTTTCTGAGGAGAAATTTAAGCTGGCTGCAGAAATTTGCAAAAGTAGCAAGGACTTGAATGTTAATCCCCAAGACAATGGGGAAAATGTCTCCCAGGTATGCCATAGGTCTTCATGTCAGCCCCTTTAATTACAGGCCTGGAGGCCTAAGAGGAAAAAGTGGTTTCATTGGCTAGGCCAAGGGTCCCCATGCTGTGTGCAACCTAGGGGCTTGATGCCCTGGGTCCCAGCTGCTCCAGCCATGGCTGAAAGGGGCCAATGTAGAGCTCAGGCTGTAGCTTCAGAGGGTGCAAGCCTCAAGCCTTGGCAGCTTCCACTTGGTGTTGAGCTTCCAGTACACAGAAGTCAGGATTGGGGTTTGGGAACCTCCACCTAGATTTCAGAAGCTGTGTAGAAATGCCTGGATGTCCAGGCAGAAGTTTAGCACAGGGGTGGGCTCTCCTGGAGAACCTCTGCTAGAGCAGTGCAGAAGCGAAATGTGGGGTCAGAGCCCCCGCACAGAGTCCCTACTCAGGTACTACCTAGTGGAGCTGTGAGAAGAGGGCCACCGTCCTCTAGACCCCAGAATGATAGATCCACTGACAGCTTGCACGTGCACCTGGAAAAGCCTCAGACACTCAATGCCAGTCCACGAAAGGAGCTGGAAGGGAGACTGTGTCCTGCAAAGCCACTGGAGTGGAACTTTCCAAGCCCATGGGAACCTACCATTTGCATCAGCATGACCTGGATGTGAGACATGGAGTCAAAGAAGATCATTTTGGAAGCTTAAGATTTGACTGCCCTGCTGGATTTCGGACTTGCATGGGGCCTGTAGCCCCTTTGTTTTGATCAATTTCTCCCCTTTGGGATAGCTGTATTTACCCAATGCCTGTACCCTCATTGGATTTAGGAAGTAACTAACCTGCTTTTGATTTTACAGGCTCACAGGTAGAAGGGACTTGCCTTGTCTCAGATGAGACTTTGAAGTGTGGACTTTTGAGTTAATGCTGGAATGAGTTAAGACTTTGGGGGACTGTTGGAAAGGTATGATTGGTTTTGTAATGTGAGGACATGAGATTTGGGAGGGGCCAGGAGTAGAATGATATGGTTTGGTGGTGTCCCCATCCAAATCTCATCTTGAATTCCCATGTGTTGTGGGAGGGACACAGTGGGAGGTAATTGAATCATAGGGGCAAGTCTTTCCCGTGCTGTTCTTGTGATAGTGAATAAGTCTCACAAGATCTGAGGGTTTTACAAAGTGGAGTTACTCTGCACAAGTTATTCTCTTTGCTAGCTGCCATCCACATAAGACATGACTTGCTTGCCCTTGCCTTCTGCCATTATTGTGAGTCTTCCTCAGCCACGTGGATCTGTAAGTCCAATTAAACCTCTTTCTTTTGTAAATTGCCCAGTCTCAGGTATGTCTTTATCAGCAGCATGAAAATGGACTAATACACTGTTCTTTGTTTCTTCCTGAGGGACCTGGAGGAGACCATGCTCTAGGTGAGAACTAATATTCTTTTCAGTTGATCTCAAATATTTAGACAAATCTTTGCCTCTGAACCAATATCAAATTGTTACAGTAGTTATCTAGTCACATATAAGCAGGACAAGAGAGGGCTTCCCCAACACACCAAGAGTGTTGGGTGGCCATCAAGCAATGGTCAGGCAGTTGTTAACTGTTTCGCTAAAGTAATAATTGGTCACAGCTGGCACTGGGGAAAGACAGTCTCCTGAGAGATAGAAAACACCTGTAACTGATCAGCAGCTTCCCAATAAGATCTCAGGAGTCGGCATGGTGGCTCATGCCTGTAATCCCAGCACTTTGGGAGGCTGAGGCAGGCAGATCACGAAGTCAGGAGATTGAGACCATCCTGGCCAACATGATGAAATCCTGCCTCTACTAAAATACAAAA
Organism: Macaca thibetana thibetana; assembly: GCF_024542745.1. Lineage (NCBI taxonomy): Eukaryota > Metazoa > Chordata > Mammalia > Primates > Cercopithecidae > Macaca > Macaca thibetana. The sequence continues at coordinate 61,701,678 of NC_065584.1, forward strand.
AATGAGCCATTCTTGGTGGTGCATGCCTGTAGTCTCAGCCACTCAGGAGGCTGAGGCAGGGGAATTGCTTGAACCCGGGAAGTGGAGTTTGCAGTGAGCCAAGATTGTGCTACTGCACTCCAGCCTGGCGACAGAGCAAGACTCCATCTCAAAAAAAAAAAAAAAGATCTCAGGAATGGAGAGAGAAGTAATAAAGCTGCACACTTGGTTTCTCAAGTCGTCCACTTGGCCATCTTCCAAGTTGTACTTTCTTTCTTTTCCTCTTTTATTCCTTACACTCTAAAGCTTTTTAATAAACTTCCACTCCTGCTGTGAAACTTGCCTTGGTATCTTCTTCTCCCTTATGCCCCTCAGTTAAATTCTTTCTTCTGAGGAGACAAGAATTGAGGTTGCTGCAGACCTGTATAGATATGCCACCAGTAACTCAAATCTTTTCCATGGTTAACAAAATCAGAAAATCTTTGACTCCACCTATAATCTGTGGATCTCCTTTCTGCTTCAAGATATGCTACCTTTTTAGTTCAAAATAATGTATAGCTGCCATATATTGAATTATGACTTTGCCTATAACTTCTGCCTCTCTGACTCTGAAACCCCTTATCAATGAGCCATTAGGGAAGGGGCCACAACCCCCAGACCACAGATTAATACTGGTCTGTGGCTCATTAGAAATGAGCCACACAACAGGAGGTGAAAGATGGGTAAGCCAGTAAAGTTTCATCTGTTCTTACAGCCGCTGCCCATCACTCTCATTACCACCTGAGCTCTGCCTCCTGTCAGATCAGCAATGGCATTAGGTTCTCATAGAAACAGGAATCCTATTGGGAACTGCGAATGCAAGGGATCTAGGTTGGACTCTTCTTATGAGAATCTAATGCCTGATGATCTAAGGTGGACCCAAGGTGGTGATGTAGCACTGAGGACTGACTGCAAATACAGATTAACATTAGCAGAGAGTTTTGACTGCACAGAAACCGTAATAAATCAATTGCTTGGAGACACATATCAAAACCCTATCAGTGAGTAGCAACTGGCATTTAAGCTGCATCTAGTGGCAGCTTTATAGTGGCAAGTGATTTGTTGTACTTCAATTTCACAGCTGCATCTGGTGGCAGGATTTAAGTCAGAACCTGATACTTATTTTTGTCTTGATGTGGTCCACCCATTATTTTATTTACCACTTTCATCTGTGCCTCTTTCTCACACTGTGCATTTGTCTTAGTCACAGTTTTGCTGCCCACAAGCTAATCCTGGCCAAAATGAGTAAGAACCAAACACCACTGGAGAGCTTCTTTGAAAAGGGGTAAACACCCAATGATGAGACAGCAGAAGACTCCAAGACTGCCAACAAAAAGAAAGCTGCATTTAAAAGAAAATACCAAGCCCTACTTAGATGATGGGTTCTTTGCAACCAGGGATTCACATTCTCCAAGGCCACTTTGCAAAATATGTGACAACTGGCTATCCGATGAAGCCCTGTAACCTTCAAAACTGCTTTGTCACATGGAGACCAAGGACCCTGCAATAAAAGACAAGCCTTTGGAGTTTTTCAAAAGAAAAAATATGAACACAAATAACAGAAGCAGTTACTGAAGACCACCACTTCATCAAATATGTCTGCACTGAAAGCATAATTCCTAGTGGCTAACTGCATTACTAAAGCTAAGAAATCCTTTACTATTGGTGAAGAGTTCATCCTGCCTGATGAACTGCCTAAGGACATTTGTGGTTAACCTTTAGGAGAGGCTGCAGTTCAAAAGGTGGCACATGTTCCTCTTTTAGCTAGCACCACAGCTAAATGAATTGATGAAATAGCAGAGGATATTGAGGCACAATTGTTAGAGAGAATTAATGAGTCACTGTGGTATTTAATCCAGGTTGACAAGTCTAGAGATATTGACAACAAGGCAACAATGCTAGTTCGTTTTCATACAATATGTTTTTCAGGAGGATGTGCATGAGTATATGTTCTGTGCACTTTTGTTGCCAAACACCACCACAGCTACAGAACTATTCAAGTCTTTGAATAATTACATATCAGGAAAACTGTATTGGTCATTTTGTGTTGGTATACGCATGAACAGAGAGGCTGCCATGACTGGATGGCTTTCTGGTTTCACTACTCAGGTCAAAGAAGTCACTTCTGAACGTGAGTCTATGCACTGTGACAGCCATAGAGAAATCTTAGCTACCCAAAAAATGTCACCGAAACTTAACAACATTTTGCAGGATGCTATTAAAACTATCAACAACTTTAAGGTGCATACTCTCAACTCATGTCTGTTGGAGCAGCCGTGAGGAGATGGACACAGAGCACATACATCTCTTACACACAGATGTGAAATGACTTTCTAAAGGTAGATCACTGGCCAGAGTTTTTGAGTTATGAGAGTTGGTCCAGAGATATTTTTAGAAAAACAGTAACCACTGGCAGCACATTTCAGTGACACAGAATGGGTTGCAAAACTTGCTTACCTGTGTCACATATTCAACTTGCTGAATGAACTCAATCTGTCACTTCAGGGGAGAATGAAAGCTGTGTTCCAAGTCAGCAGATCAAGTGGCTGTGTTCAAAGCCAAGCTGGAATTATGGGGGCGACAAGTGAACATTGGAATTTTTGACAATTTCAAACATTGACAGATATTTTGAAAGAGACTGAGCCAAGGTCTTCTTTCTCCTAACTGGTGCATGATCACCTATCTCAGCTTTCAAAAGACTTTGAACATGACTTCCCAACCACAAAAGACTGCCAAACCGGGAAAGGATGGATCAGTGACCTATTTGTGAGTAAGCCAGATGAATTGATTTTGCCCTTGCCAGAGGAGGATCAACTACGTGAGATCACAAATGGCAGTGGCCTTAAAAGTACATTCCAGACAACTTCAAATCCTAATCATCAAGGCGGAATATCCTGTGATTGCCACAAAAGCACTATAAAGCCTGCTTCCATTCCAACATTCTTTCTCTGTGAAGCAGAGTTTTCTGCAGTGACAGAAACCACAATGAGATTACAGGTAGACTGGACATAAGCAACACACTTCAGGGGTCACTGTCTCCCATCACCCTCAGATGGGACCGTCTAGTTTCAGGAAAACAGGCTCAGGGCTCCCACTGATTCTACATTATGGTGAGTTGTATAATTGTTTCATTGTATATTACAATGTAGCAATAATAGATATAAAGTGTGCAAGAAATATAATGTTCTTGCATCATCTGGAAACCATCCCCCACTCCTCAGTCCATGGAGAAATTGTCTTCCACAGAACCCGTCCCTGGTGCCAAAAAAGCTGGGGACTGCCGCATAAGGAAGTTTGAGCCTTAAGCATTAGGTCCCTGATTCTCATTGCTTGATGCCCTGCAATAAATGCGTCACTTCTTGTAGCTGCAGTCCTGATGCCAATGTTTGTCTTTGCTGTCCTGGGTGAGTGGAGCCCAGTTCAGTCCAATAACACTCTCAGCTACTTTTCTTTCTCAACTTCAAGTGTAAGTTATATTTGGGTTACTATTTTTTCTGAACATAAAGTACAGGACTATTTTAAAAGTCCAAACGCATTTCAATTTTTCATAGTAACTAGGTAATAACTAAGATACACAATTATAACTTAATAATTAAGGTCTATAATTAAGGTACAAAAAGTGAGTGTGAGTAGATCTTGTCTGTATTTGTTCATTCTTACATGTAACTACAGTACACTTTAAAATTCAAAACTTGTATTCATTTAAAGAAAGTATGTTGAAATTCCGGATGCCATCAAGAAAATAAATAACTTAATTCTTATTATATACTTTTTCTCTAGAGATAGGTTTAGGCAGCACAGGACTTGTCATCCATAAAAACAAATGTGTTCAGTCCTTTGAAATTTTTTTGAGCATCTCTGTGTGTGAGGCATTTTATAGGAATTGGGGATAGAATATTTTAGTGGAAAGACAAAGCCCTTCCTTTACAGGTTCTTCCTCTAGTTAAGGAAGACAAAGATAAATAAATAAGTTGAATTTAATGGTTAGGTGAAGTAATGAAGATAAAGAGTGACTGGCCGGGCGTGGTGGCTCACGCCTGTAATCCCAGCACTTTGGGAGGCTGAGGCAGGCAGATCACGAGGTCAGGAGATCGAGACCTTCCTGGCTAACACGGTGAAACCCCGTCTCTACTAAAAATACAAAAAATTAGCTGGGCATCGTGGCGGATGCCTGTAGTCCCAGTACTCGGGAGGCTGATGCAGGAAAATGGCATGAACCCGGGAGGCAGAGCTTGCAGTGAGCCAAGATATCGCCCCTGCACTCCAGCCTGGGCAACAGAGCAAGTCTCAGTCTCAAAAAAAAAAAAAAAAAAAAAAAAAAAAAAAAAAAAAAAAAAAAAAAAAAGTGACTGAAAGGAACATAACTAAAGAGGATAATGACTTCAAGTGTACATACATATGAGGGCCAAGTAAAGCTTGACTAAGAAACTGGCATTGGTACTAAAACTGAAAAAGATTCATGTAAGAACAGAAATGAAGTAGTCGCTCAACTATCTTGTTGAAGTGTTTTTCTAGCTAGAAGAGAAAACAAGTTTAAAGATCCCTAGATGAAGGATGCTTAGCATCATCTGGTTACAGGAAGAAGTCTAGAATTCCTGGGAAGTTTGAAACTTAGGGAAAAAGTTGTACAAAAGGTCACTAAGAAAGACAAGTGAAGAACAAATTTTGTAAGGTATTGGAGGTGATCTTAAGGGCTAAGAAGCAATTTTGGTTCTAAGTGCAGTGGAAACCAATTAGTTTTAAACAGGGGCGTAATATTATTAGATTTATATATTTTTTAAAATAATAAGCTACAATTTAGTATGTACTTTTGATGGCTAGGCAATTTGCTAAATGCTTTACAAGTGTAAATCATTTTTGTAAATTCGGCCTTATTATTCCCATTTTACAGAATAGAAAATTGAAGTAGAGGGGATTATGGGACCTGTTCAAATCGCAAGTACTGAGGGAAGTCTCCTAACCCAAGTTCCCCATTCCAAGCCTGAGCTCACAATTGTTCTATGCTCTTCAATGGTGCTGGGATCCCCAGAACACACACAATACAGGGCAAGGTATGGTGGCAGTTGTGGGGTGGAGCAGGGGAGTTTTCATACAAGATCTCAGAAGAGTAATCGGGTATGCAGTTAGAATAAAATATTTCCTGAAACTAAAACTATAGTATATTTTAATTCTCATTATAAGTCATTGATTGTGTGTAATTTTTTGATAAATATTCTTAAATATGTCAACAATTGCTATTTTGTACTACCTTTTTTTTTTTTCCTAAGGGCAGAATAATTACCTCAAACACCTTTGAATCTTCTATATTCTCTAGAACAGTGCCTTGCACTGAGAGCAGGAGCTTTAAAGTATTTGCTATAAAATAACAAAAAATGTTTCTTCAATGCTTGGCACCATGGGAAAATTTAGACCTAACAATCCACTGTTTCTGGTTGATACTGATGTTGGTTCTTAGTGAAACAAGTTCTCACTGAGTTCACTTTGAACTTGAAGCTGTACTTTGAAAAATCTTGAAAGTACCTTTAAAGTTGTTCAAAATTTGGCACTAGATACTTTTTACTTTGTGCATTTTTAGATGTTTCCCCATGGAAGTTTGAAACATCAGGTACACAGTAGGTGTATTAAAGCCCCTGTCTTTTGTTTGCGTTACCCAGAGAATTTCACAGACACATTGTCCATTGGATAACTATATCTCCTCCCCTGAAAAATTTCTGCTCCCTTTTGAAACTTTCAGTAGGAATTGTAACAGTAACCCCTTTCAGTTAAATTCTGATCTTTCCTGGTAATTTCTTGTTTCTTTCAGGATAAAATGTAATGGCAATGGCTTTGATGTCTTTGTCTTGCTTTATCCTTCCTTCTTTAAGAAGCAGTTCTTGTTCATTCTTGGCTCTGAGGACATGCTTTGTGTAACATCAGTATGAAAAGAATTAGAATAAAAACTATATCCCCTTTTGGAACTGTGTCTATTTACTTAATATAAAAGATACAACAGTTTTTCAAAAGCATAGCGGAACAATGCTGTACTCTTTTCAATTTCACAGTAGCATCTGAGCCGTGACCAAACTATTTGACAAGAATGAATATTAAATCAGGACATTGGGAACAAAGATAATAAATACCTTTCTTACTGAGATAACAAATTAATGATAGATGTATTTTAAAATAAAAACAGATAAGTAATGAAAACATGGCTTGAAAGAGGATAAATGAATTACCAGAAAACAATTTGAAATGTTTCATTCTCCAGTCTTTAAAGGAATTGCTTCATTTTCTCAATGGTAATGATGCATATTTTCTTTTTTCTTTAATTGACAAATAATAATTGTGTATATTTATGGAGTACAAAGTGGTATTTTGATCTATGTATACATTGTAGAAAGATTTAATCAAACTAATTAATATATCCATCACCTCACCAATTTATCTTTTTTCTGTGTAGTGAGAACATAAACAATCTATCTTACCAGTTTTGATATATGCAATATATTATTATTAACTGTGGTTGCCAGGCAATGCAGTAGATCACTGAAATGCATTCTTACAGTCTGCCTGAAACTCTGTGTCCTTTGAGCAACATCTTCCCCACCATCTCTCCACCAACCCCCAAGCCTCTGGTAACCACCTTTCTATTCTGTTTCTACCAATCAATTTTTTAGATTCCACATATAAGTGAAATCAAATAGTATCCATCTTTCTGCACCTGGCTTATTTCACTTAACATAATGTCCTCAAGTTCCATCCATGTTGTAACAGTAACAGAATTTTTTCTTTTTTAAAGTTCTATAGTATACCACTGTGTATATATCACATCTTTATCCATTCATCAGTTGTGGACACTTAAGTTGGCTTTATAAGGTAGCTATTGTGAATAATGTTGTAATGAACATGAGAGTGACTCTATCTCTTTGATATACTAATTTCAATACCTCTGGATGTATACTCAGAAGTGAGATTGCTAAATCATATAGTAATTCTGTTAAGGAAAACTAATTATGGTCTGAGAAGGACTCTGTACTTCTATATTTGAGTCCTTGTGGATGAACTGTAACCTAGCTTAATAGTCAGACAAGACTAAAACCTAAATTAGGAGTATGCTCCTGTAACAATGACTGAGACTTGGCCAATACAAATGTCCATACTTCAACTACTCACAGACTGCTAAGTGTTCAAACTGTGTTCAAATAAGACAAACTCCAACCTGTAACCAATCCACCTGTTTCTTTACCTCACTGCCAACTTCTGTACATCATTTCCCTTTTTTGCCTATAAATCTTCTTCCACTACTTGGATCCACTGGAGTCTCTGTGAATCTGCTGTGATTCTAAGGGCTGCCCAATTTGAAATAGTTCATTACTCAATTAAACTCCTTAAAATTTAATTCCGCTGAAGTTTTTCTTTTATCGATTTCATTTTTAGATTTATGAGGAACGTTCACACTGTTTTCCAATATGGTTGTACTAATTTACATTGCTACCAACAGTGTACACAAGCTCTCTTTGCTCCAAATCCTCACCAATACTTATCATTTGTTTTTGATGATAGCATTCTAACAGATGTAAGGTGATAACTCATGTGGTTTTCATTGATATTTCCCTTATGATTAGAAAAAAAAATTTAGCTGGGCATGGTGACATGCACCTGTAGTCCCAACTACTCAAGAGGCTCAGGTGGAAGGATCAATTGAATCCGGGAGGCTGAGACTGCAACGAGCCATGATCATACCACTGCACTCAAGCCTGTGTGACAGAGTGAGACACTGCCCCCCCCCAAAAAAAAATCAATTGACCATAAAAACCTAGATTTATTTCTGGATTTTCTATGCTGTTCCATTGGCTTGTGTGTTTGTTTGTATGCTAGTAAGCATCACACTGTTTTGAAACAAAAGAGTAAGATGCTTCTAGCTTTGTTCCTTTTGCTCAGTATTGCTTTGCCTACTTAAGGTCTTTCTGGTTCCATATAAATTTTAGCATTGTTTTTTCTATTTCTGTGAAAAATGACATTGAAATATTCATAGAAACTACATTCAATTTGTAGATTAGATTGTTTTGGGTAACATGTACATTTTAACAATATTAATTCTTTCAATCTATGAATATAAGCTATCTTTTCATTTATTTGTGTATCCTTCAATTTCTTCCATCAGTGCCTTATAGTTTACAGTGTACATATCTTCCACATGCTTTGCTAAATTTGCTCCTAAGGATTTTATTTTACTTTATTTTATGTTTTCTTGGGGGGACAGGATCTGACTCTGTTGCTCAGCCTAGGGTGTAGTGGCATAATCATGGCTCACTGCAGCCTCAATCACCTGGGTTCAAACAATCCTCCCACCTCAGCTGAACTCAACACTTGACAAAATGGAACTAACAGAAATCTATAGAACACTCCATACAACAACAGAAAATGTATTCTTCTCACTGGCACATGGCACACACTATAAAATTGACCACATGCTTGGCTATAAAGAAATTCTTAGCAAATTCAAATAAAATAATATCTTATCAACCACACTCACAGACTACAGCACAATAAAAACAGAAATCAATCCCAAGAAGATATTTTGAACCCATACAATTACATGGAAATTCAACAATCTACTCCTGAATTACCTTTGAGTAAAGAATGAAATTAAGGCAGAAATAAATAAATTATTTGAAACTAATGACAACAAATACAACACACCAGAATTTCTGGGACACGACTAAAGAAGTGTTAGGAGGAAATTTTATAGCACTAAATGCCTACATCAAAAAGTTAGAAAGCTCTCAAATCAGCAACTTAACATCACACCTAGAAGACCTAGAAAACAACAGCAAACCAACTGCAAAGCTGTCGGGAAAAAATATGTATATAAATCACAGCTGAACTGAACAATATCAAGATGCAAAAATCCATACAAAAACTCAAAGAAAGCAAAAGTTGGTCATCTGAAAGAATAAATAAGATTGATAGACCATTAGCTAGACTAATAAAAAAGAGAGAAGACCTAAGTAAACACAATCCAAAATGACAAAGTAGACATTGCCACCAATGCCAAAGAAATAATAATAATAAAAAAAATCCCTGAAGTTCAAATCAAGAACTCAATTCAATTCACAACTGTCACAGAAAGGATAAAATACTTAGGAATACTGCTAAACAGGGAATTGAAGTATCTATACAATGGGAATTACAAAACACTGCTGAAAGAAATCAGAGACAACATAAACAAATGAAAAAATATTCCATGCTCATGGATAGGAAGAATCAATATTGTTAAAATAGTCATACTTCACAAAGCAATTTACAAATTCAATGCTATTCCTATCAAACTACCAATCTTATTTTTCACAAAGTTAGGAACAGCTATTCTAAAATACATAGGAAATCAAATAAAGAGCCCAAATAGCTAAAGCAATCCAAGCAAAATAAACAAAGCTGGCTGGAGGCGTCACGTTACCCAACTTCAGATTATACTGCAAGGCCACAGTACTAAAACAGTGTGGTATTGGTACAAAAAAAGACACATAGGCCTATGGAACAGGTTAGAAAACCCAGAAATAAAGCTGCACACCTACAACCATCTGGTCTTCAGCTAAACTGACAATAACAAGTGTTGGGAAAATGACTCCCTATTCAATAAATAGTGCTGGGATAACTGGCTAGCTATATGCAGGAGATTGAAACAGGACCTCTTCCTTACACAGTATACAAAAATCCATTCAAGATGGATTTAAGACTTAAATGTAAAACCTAAAGCTATAAACAACCTAGAAGAAAACCTAGGAATACCATTCTGGATATAGGCTTTGACAAAATTTTCAAGGCAAAGACTCCAAAAGCAATTGCAAAAAACAAAAAATTGACAAATGGAGCCTAATTAAACTAAAGAGCTTCTGCACAGCAAACACAACTATCAACAGAGTAAACAGACAACCTACAGAATGGGAAAAAATATTTGCAAGCTATGTGTCTGACAAAGGTCTAATATACATAATATATAGAGAATTTAAACAAACCAAGCAACCCCATTAAAATATGGGCAAAGGACATGAACAGACACTTCTCGAAGTAGAACTCTGAACACTTCTCAAAGAGAACACTTATACTTTGTTGGTGGAAATGTAAATTAGTTCAGCCACTGTGGAGAGCAGTTTTGAGATTTTCCAAAGAACTTAGAAGAGAACTACCATTCAATCCAGCAGTCTCATTACTGGATATATGCCCAAAAGAATAGAAATTATTCTACCTAAAGACACATAAGCATGTATGTTTATTGCAGCACTTTTCACAATAGCAAAAACATGGATTCAACCTATGTGCCCATCAACAGTAGACTGGATAAAGAAAATGTGGTACACGTACCCTGTGGAATAATACACAGCCATAATAAAGAATGAAATCATGTCCTTTGCAATCACATGGATGCAGCTGGAAGTCATTATCCTAAGCAAACTAACACAAAAACAGAAAACTATATACTGTACATTCTTACTTATAAGGGGGAGCTAAACATTGAGTACACATGGACACACAGACAGAAATAATAGACACTGGAGCTACCTTGAGGGTTGAGGGTGGGAGGAAGGTGAGGAGAAAACTCCCTATCAGGTACAATTTACTACCTGGGTGAACGCTTGTGCACCAAAGCCCAGCAACACACAATTTACCTGTGTAACAAACCGTACATGTACCCCCAAACATTCAATAAAAGATTAAAAAATCAATAGATATTATAAAACTCTAGCTAGAATGATAAGAACTAAAAAATAAGGTGCAAAGCATGGGTGTTAAGAATGAAATAAATTAACACATCACTATAGAACTTTCAGACCAATAAAAGATGATAAAGAAATGTTATGAACAACTTTGTACCAATAAATTCAACAACTTAGATAAAATGGCCATCACAAAAGATGCTGCCAATATTAAAAGAATAACAAGATAAATTTATGAATAAACCTATGGCCATACATTCAAAAACCTAAGTGATATGGGAAAATTTTATGGAACGTCGAAATTGCCAAAACTAATAAATGAGAAAATGGAATATCTGAACAGCTCTTATGTACTAAGAATATTTGTTTTGAAAGTTAAAGCCTTCCTCAAAAGGCAACTGCAGTTGGTTTACATGCTGCATTCTAGTCAGCATTTAAATAAGAATAATAGAATACTATCCCAATTCCATGAGAAAAAGCAGGGGAAAACAATCCTAAATAATTTTATGAATCCAACATCTAAAAACCAAAAGCAGACAAAGACATTACAGAAAACTACAGAACAACATTCTTCAATATATATGCAAAAGTTATTAACAAAATATTAACACACCTAACCCAATAACTTATAAAAAGAATAATACTTTATTACAACTGGAGTTTATCCTGAGAATGCAAGGCTGGCTTAACTTCCATCAAGAGACTAAAGGAGAACGACATATTGATCTAATAAATACAGAAAAGTTATATGACAGGGCTGGATGCGGTGGTTCATGCCTGTAAACCCAGCACTTTGGGAGGCCAAGGCGGGTGGATCACTTGAGGTCAGGAGTTCAAGACCAACCTGGCCAACATGGTGAAGCCCCATCTCCACTAAAAATACAAAAATTAGCCGGGTATGGTGACGAGTGCCATTAGTCCCAGCTACTTGGGAGGCTGAGGCAGGAAAATTGCTTGAGCCCCACAGGCGGAGGTCACAGTGAGCCGTGGTCATGCCACTGCAATCCAGCCTGGATGACAGAGCGAGACTGTGTCTCAAAAAGAAAAGAAAAGTAATATGACAAAATGCAATAACCCTTCATTATAAAAATACTAGTAAACTAGTAATAAATGGAAATTTCGTGAACCTGATAAACATCATTACAAGAAAATATGTAGCTAACATTATACTTAATATGAATTGTTGACTATTTCCCCTAAAATTGAGAAGGAAGAATATGTATTTTCATCATGCCTATTCATGTTGTACTCAAAGTCATAACAGTACAATTAAGCAAGATAAAGGAATATAAGGAAAATTAATTGAAAAGGAAGAGATAGACTTCTCCCTACTTTCAGACAAAATGATGCTGCATATAGAAATCTCTATGGAAAATAAGTTAGCAGAATTAGTAAGGGTGTTTGGCAAGGTCACACAAAATAAAGTGACCTTGAGAAACAAAAGAGAAATGACACATATCCACACAAAGACTTGGTACGTAAATGTTCATAGCAGTTTTATTTATAACCAGAAACTGAAAACAACTCCAATTTCCGTCAATAGTTGAATGAATAAACAAAATGCAGTATGCATTAACATACAACCAAGCAAGTAGTAAAACATACCTAGAATATATTCAACAATGTAAGGCAGAGCAAACAAACAACAAAAAAAAGCAATCCAGACACAAAAGGATGCATTATAATATAATTTGATTTTTATTAAACTCCAAAAAAGATAAATCGAATGTATTATGACAGAAAGCTGATCAGTGTTTGCTTGAGGCTAGTGTGGGAATTGACTAGGAAAACACATATATGGCGAATTCACCTGTAGGTGATTTGGTCAACAAACTCAGTGGAGCACACACTCCAGGTTATCCCAGTACAAGTGCAAGATCTGTGCTTTAAGAGGCTTCCAAGAAGATTCCAGTTACCAACCATTTCCCTGTTCTCAGATGGGACTACATACATCTTGTGGAAGAAATATGCAAATCCAGCTGTAATTTGTTCAAATTCCTGGCACATAGAATTTCTAAGTACAAGAAAATTTTTGCCAATTTATGCCACCAAATTTGGGGTAATTTGTTACCAGTAATAGTTAAGCAGAATAAACACATCTAGGCACATGATAGTAAAACTGCTGAAAATACAAGAAAAAAGAAGAGAAAATCTTAAAAGCAGATAGAGAAAAAGATACATTACATTCAAAACAATAGCAAAGGAAAACGTATTAACAACTTATCAATGTAAACTATGAAAATTACAACATAATGTAATATCTTTAAATTGCTGAAAGTTTCTGTCATCATAGAATTCTGTATATTCAATGAAAGTGAGAGAAGACTATTTATGGACAGAGAATTTATAATCAGCAGACCTGCACTAAAAGAAATACAAGAATAGAAAATATTAATAGCAGCATTATTCATAATAGCTAAAAACTGGAAATAGTTCAAATGTCTCTAAATTGGTAAAAAGTAAACAAAATGTGGTATATCCATACAATGGAATACTATTCAGTAATAAAAAGGAGTGAACTACTAATACATGCTTTTTTAAAAAAAAAAAAAAGCCAAGCATAAAGACTACACATTGATTTTATGTATATAAAATCTCCATAGTAGGAAAATTTATGAAGACAGAAAGCAGAACATCACTGGGACCAGAAATCACCTATATGAGAACCCTTTTTAGGATAGATAAATTGCTCTAAAACTGGATTGTGGAGACGATTTCAGCACACTAAAATTCATTGAATTGTATGCTTATAATGGATGAATTTTATGTTATAAAAGTATGCCTTAATAAAGCTCTTAAGCAAATTAAGGAAACAAAATGCTTGAAAATAAAATCTTAGAGGAAAAAATGTACCAGGAAAGTACAACACTGTACTAAAAGAAATCTTGGTCACAATACTAGTATCCATCCAAATACAGTGTATGTAAGTTAATGACTATTTTTCTAATATTTTTTTAAATAGTATTAAAACTTTTAAGTACTTTATTCTAACACTATTTTAGAGTATACTCTATCTCTTGGGCACTAATCATTCACTGATATTACTCCTAAAATATTGCTACTAATTTTCAAAAAAATTTTCCTCAATTTAATTCATTTTCCTCTTGCATAGCGTTTCCTCATTAGTCTCGAAATGCCTAATGATAGGAGAGGTCTGGCATTTCTATTTTAGAAAACGGAAAGTAAAGCTCAGAGAAGTCGAACAAATTTTCCAAACATGACTCTAGCAGATTTCTTAATTATGATGGTCAAACTCAATATCCCTTAGTCACTTTGCCTTGCTGTGCTGAATTAGATATATTTTCAATTCAGATATAAAATACAAAATGAAAATATTTATTGTTTATCCTCTCTCAATTGGTAAAAACATAGAATATACCTATACATCACCATCCATATCAAAAGAAAATTAAATCACACTATATTCTGATAGATGTATTACCCTTAGTTTTTCTGGTGTGCATCTGTGTGTGAGTATGGGTGTATTTATTTTAAATGTGTAGCCATCCACTCTTGGATGGCATAGTAAAGAGATTAGAGACATATCCAAATGCACTCTGGTCCAGGGCTATAAACAGGAGATGACTCCAAGGCGAGCCAACCTGCCTAAGATAACATTTCAGTAGAGTAGTATTATCCGTCAAGCCATAATTACAAATATCTTTATAGCCTTGTTTGAAAGACTTTAGTAACTCTCCTAATCAGTCTCAAAAATTATCCATGGGATCTGAACAAAGCAGCAGAGGAAACAATATGTACACTTTATAACCAATGCTTGCTTCCAGATTGCAAAATCAAAGGTTAGCTTCCCACTCCCTAATTCAGTTGAAAGATGGACAGAAAGAGAAATCAACCACTGAGAGTAATAGCTGCACACATGTTATATAAGTTAAATATCCACAGATTTTGCAGGGAAGGGATTCTAAAGCTATTAAGGCAAATTAGAAGAGGAATATTACCTGACAGAAAGTTTTAGCTTAAAAGAAATTATCATTTTTCTCATCAGGTACTGTTGCCTCAGTGGGGTAAAAGTTCGTTAGTAACATTATTATTTTTCACAAAAATGTAAATGATAAAATTGTACATAATATGGTCTACAGCATGATATTTTTATATATGTATCACTGTGAAATTATTAAATCAAACTAATTAATGTGTATATTACCTCACATTTTTCTGTGGTGAGAACATTAAAATCTACTGTTAGCAATTGTCAAGTATACTGTACATATTATTAGCCATGCTACACAATAGACACGCAGCATGTGTTCATTCTAACTGAAGCTTTGCACACTTTCATCAACGTCTGTCCCCATTCCATGCCTCCCTCAACGTTAGTAACATTATTAACATATTGACTAGTGTGCTACAAGCTAAGAGAATTTTAGAATCTGTATGTTATACTAACAAAAATCCCCTTAATTTTTCAGATACCATAGGATTAGTTTCGACAATGTTGATAGTCATTTCTAGACACTAAAAAGAATGTCCAGGTATTTCTAAACACAACAGCTTCATCATGGTTCTTAAAATATTGACTTCCCTATTCCACCTCAAAGTCTGCCTGAAACCAGCCAAAGCTGTAAGTGCCTAGAACCATTCCAGTGTTTGGAGATCAAGGACAAGTGCTTAATAGTTTCCATTCCAAGATATCTTCTAATCAATAGCTTTAAATACACAGAAAATGCTAACTGAAATCCACACACCCAAGCTTCAAACATAAACATGAATAATAATTATCTAAACAGAATTCATCAACTCTCCCTACAATCAGGGTCCTCTCCCAACCTTCCAATTACCATCAGCAGTCAATTCCCCTCTCCTCCCAGCTTGATTGCCCTTCATAGTTAATCAAACATCTGCCTATTCCTCCTCTGCAACACTCTGTGGTCTATGAATGACCTGCATCAGAATCACCATGAGTGCTTGTTAAAATACATATTGTGGTGCCCTGCTCCAGACCTACTGAATCTGAACATCTACAAAATGATCCCTAGAATCTGCATTTTCGTTCACTCCACCAGTGATTTTGCCGTCCCTCAGAGTTTCAAAATCATTCATCTGAGTCTGGCTTTTCAAATACTTCTGCCTCTTCTCTAGTCTGGATCCTTACCACTGCACATCAAGAAGCCAATAATGGTCTGCCAGCTTACCTCTTTCCTCTAGTGCCTTCTCCAGTCCACCTCACATACCACTGTGCAAAAACCTCAACACCTTTTTCATCAAAAATCCCTTTTGTTCAAAATGTTTAGTTAGTTCTTTTTTTAATCATACTTCAGAAAAAATTCAAACTTCCCCACTGAACATTTAAAACCTTCTGTGAAAGGACTCCAGTGTGTCTGGCTCACTAATATTTCTCATCACTCCACTCTAGGGTCGCTCTGATCACTTCAGATCAGGCTAAATGGCAACCTTATTTCTTACATGTCCTCCTTTTTTCTTATCTCCATACCATCCATCTTTCTGTTCATCTGCTCTATGCCTCTCCGTAGTTTTCCAAAATTTGATAGTTCACACAAGAAAGAAATCCAGAATCACCTGCCTTAAAGTGGTTGGGAAGACACAGAAATGTCATGAGTTAGTACAGATTTTTTAAAAATCCTAGTAGTACTAGTCACTGCTAAGTCATTTGGAGCACATTTATCTAATACCATGATTATGAGAACACAATATTATGAGAACACAATAAAAACTAATTTATTTACTTCACTCTTGTTTATTTTGTAGTATTGCCGTTATAATCTTTGTCGGCGTAGTACCTTTTTATGTAATCTGTTTCTGTGGGAAACAGGCTCTAATTTTTATAGGAAGCCCATCACTTGTGGTCCTGTTGGGGCTGACATCTCCCTATTATCACAACCACTGGGGTGGGCACATGACACAAGCCCAACAAAATCAGGAGTATTCCATCCAACTAGACACACAAACACCAAGCTGAAGAAACCAGTCAGGGAGTGGCATTTCTCCCAAGTCAATCTGTTACATCTCTAGAAATTTTGCTGGACTCTGAAGAAGTGGACACTGATCATTGAAATTGCTGGCTTTGCCTTTGAAGTAAGCATAGAGGTACCAGTTGTCAGCTTGATGACCATGTTAGAAAATTCATCCCAAAATTTAACTAACTCAAAGGCAAGTAAGATTCAGAAAGGGAAAGGTGATGAATCCATCGTGCCTGAGAGCTAACTGCAAACTTTTCATTTATAGGAGATAATAAATTTCTTTGGAGTTAAAATGCCTTTCTATCACTGTTAAGCAGGATATCTCTGACTGATACAAGAATAACAGGAATTGAGGTGTGACAAGTAACAGAATTTAAATATGAAAGAGATTGAATCAATATAGATGAGGACCTGAGAGGCGAAGGCAGTACCTGGATGAGACACTGACTTGCCTCGCTTTACTTTGAGAATGAGTGCGTTATTGGTTGTCTCATAGTTCCACTGTCTAATATTTCCATTGTCAGGCAGTGGCACTTTGAAATAATGTAATGTATGTAATGAATGGTAGTGGACTGTGATAACCATACTTTTTGTTCACCATGCTTCTCATTCTCTTCTTGTTACACAGCCTTTCTTTTTCATGGAAAGCCCATTTTATGACACTTCACATTGCATCCCGAGTTCCCACAAGGATTAGTATATGATCCAAAATGGGTGAATCAGAGTAACCAAAAACTGGTCACAGGGACATTCAGGGACAGCACATAACCTAGGACAGACTAATCACAACCTTCCTTGGGGCTTTAGCTGCAAGTAACAGAGGAAAAAATCCATATTTTTTTTGTATTGAAACTACTAGCTATAAAGATAAAATGAGTATATAACTTTCTTTCAATGGCCAACTCTACTACCATTCAGGAAAATACTGCCTGAAATTAAAGCCAACACAGGAAAAAGAAGAGAAGATGAATGGAGAGAGAATAAGTGGTCTAATGGCATCCATCTATCCAAAGGTAGCTTTGTCCTCTATATTTCTAAGCTATGTAGACCATAAACCAATTTTCCTTAAACGAATTAAGCTGGGTTTTTGTCATTTGCAACTGACATATTTGATCAGTGCTTACATGTCACCTCACAAATATTCTACAGTTTTCTCAGATATATTAAATATATTTCTTCTAACTAAACAGTAATCCCTTTGAGGAAAAGACATCATATCATTGATTTCTTTTTTATCTTTCTAGTTATAATAGAACATTAGAACCCATTACATGGAAATTTGGGAGAAAAGTAAACAAATTAATTTATAACAAATGTTTACATCTTTTTTTTTTCAGTTTTCTAACCCTATTTAATTACTTGTCTCCAAAAGTACTTAAGGATACATGATTCCAGGCAGAATATCATACAAGTAACTAACTGGATTCCAATCCCTTAGAAGCTTTTCAGAGGTCTACAGCTTTTATATTAAAAACCCATTTCAAATATTACAATTCTTCTTGAAATATGAGGATTTCAAACTCACAAAATAACTGAACCATTCAGCAGTAATTATAGCACAATCACCAGTGTCACATGAAAAGCTTTTTTAAGAAGGTTTGTCTTTAAAAGCATGTATTCTAATGCAGTACTTACAGTTCAACCATCAACCCTGTGTGATGATTTGAAAAGTATTTACTGCCATGGCTCTGCTCTCTCATATATGCTTGGTTTAATAATTATTATTAATATCGAAAAGGTCCAATACAGAATATTAGTGAACTTAGTGGGGGCACTGAATGGTGGCTGTGATGATTATATTTATGTATCAACTTGACTAGGTTAAGAAATAGCCAGATAACTGGTAAAACATTATTTCTGAATGTGTCTCTGAGGTGTTTCCAGAAGTGATTAGCATTTGAGTCAGTAGACCAAAGATGATTAGATAAGATCCACCCTCACCAATGTGCGTAGACATCATCTAATCTGTTCTAGGTCCAAATAGAACAAAAAGGTGGAGGAAGGGCGTCTTGGTTCATTTCATGCTGCTATAACAGAATTCCTGAGACTGGATAATTTATAAAAAACAAAAATCTATTGGCTCACACAACTGGAAGTTCAATATTGAGGGGCTGACATGTGACACAGGCCTTCTTGCTGCATTATTCTGTGGCAGAGGTGAAAGGCTCAGAGAGTAAACAAGAGACAAAAAAGGGACGAACTTCTCCTATCATACAAAATCCTTTAAAAGCTTCCTGTGGACTTACCAGAAGCTGAGCAGATGCCTTTGCCATGCTTGTATAGCCTACAGAACTGTGAGCCAAATAGACTTCTTTTCTTTAGAAATCACCCAGCTTCAGGTATTCCTTTATAGCCACACAAAACAGACTAACACAGACATTAATCCATTAATGAGGGCAGAGCCCTCATGGCCTAATCACCACTTAAAGTTCCCACCTCCTAATACTGTTAGAATGGTAATTAAATTTCAGCATAATTTTAGGGGGTGGGGAGGCAAACATTGAATCCATAGCAAAGAGCAAATTCATTCTCTCTTCTGGAGCTGGGACATTCACCTCCTGTCTCCAGACACTGGAGCTTTCCTAGTTCTCAGATATTTGAACTTTGAACTCCAGGACTTACATTACAGGGACCCCCAGTTTTCAGGCCTTAAGACACAGACTGAATTACACCACCAGACTGTGTGTGCGTGTGTATGTGTGTGTACCTTCTACTGGTTCTGTTTTGCTGGACAGCCCTGACTAGTGCAAGAGCTCTTTAATCACTTCCCAAAACCCCACATCCTAATACCATCATTATTGGGGTTAGGATTTCAACATAAGAATTGTGGGAGACACAAACATTGAGACTGGAGTAGTAACCAACTTTCTCTCCCTTCTTATTCATATTTTGAAAGATGTTTCTGACTTCTTATTTTTCATATTTTTCTGTCTTGAAATCTGCTATTTTGCTTTATATATTAGAATAATTTATAAAGTAAAATTTGTACTCTCTTTAAATAAATGCATTAGCTGTTTACCTCCCCTCTGCATCAATAAAATAAAAAAGACTTCACCTAGAGGTGAATAGTTTGGACAGAACATTGTATTAGGAAACTTACTGGGAAATTCAAAGCTAAATAGTCTCTGTCCAGAGATCCTTAGGGATTTTTCCAGTCAGTTCAACTCATTACATATATACATTAGGTGACAGACCCAGACTATTGCCCATAAATCACCCATGCGTTTGAAGAAGAGAGTGTGGGATGGTGGTACTTGAAGTGTAGAAGTAAAAGGCACAATATCCAACAGGTTGCTAGAGAAATGACTGAAGGAAATAGGAAGGGAAAGGAAAGCTTAGCCAATGAAATCTCATTTCTA
This sequence comes from Macaca thibetana thibetana, assembly GCF_024542745.1. Classification (NCBI taxonomy): domain Eukaryota; kingdom Metazoa; phylum Chordata; class Mammalia; order Primates; family Cercopithecidae; genus Macaca; species Macaca thibetana. The sequence continues at coordinate 61,721,691 of NC_065584.1, forward strand.
TGGAATTTTCCTTAAATTCCAACATTGTCCCTCCTCAGATCATATCCCTGGGCTAACTATAGCAAACGAAATAAGTCTTCTGACATGACAAAGCAGATTTTTAAAATGTGATGAAAATAGGAAGGACAGACACTAAGATGTGGAAGAGCAATGCCCATGGTCGAAAGATTTACAAATTGCTTCTGAGAGTTTGCATCACAGCAATTTTCACTCACTTTGAAGGTTTCTCAAGGGCAAATAATTTTTTCCTCCTCTAGCAAACAATTTCACTTGCAAAAGGACTAAGGTATACTGTGTACATCCAGACACCAAAGCTAATAAGGCAAACCTGCTAAAAGGAGGTCTGGAATTGAATGTCTTCCAAATGATCTTGTTCTCTCCACTGGGAAAAATCACTTAGTGTATTAGTCACACATTAGCAGACCACGCATGCAGAAATCATCAGTAAAGAACTAATGCCTTTAAATAAATATCAGAAACCCGAGACTAAAAGAGAAACATTAATAAAGATACTGGATTGTTTCCTTGCTCACTTCAATATTATTATGGAAAATGTTTGACTTACTTCTGTCTTTCAAATTTAGGAGATCAGATCTAGAAAGAAAGATAATAAAGATACCTACCACTTAACGCCACTGAAGCACTGTAAAGGGTTTTTTGAAAGACAATTCTAAAATGAATGTTGCTGTTGTTTGGGCAATGGCCTATGTCACTTTCTGCTATTAACCACAGAGAACTGTTTCATAAAGATAGTCAGGTTAAAGCAGACTGAACCCCACTTCAGCAAACATTGAATACTAAAGTTAGTCTAAGTTTAAATTATGCTGAGAAATATAGTTATGGCAAAGGGATAATTGCCAGATCACTAGAAATATCACATAACACACATATTTCCACCATATAACTCCTATTAGCAAAACAGTATACAACAGAAAATCTAAAATTAGAACAATTTCACACAAGGATATAGAGTACAGATTCTGAATCATTTTAGTTTTGGATATCATATGTTGGGCCACTGCCAAATAAAATATTTTTTAACTTTTCTTAATATTATTAACTATATGCAAAATAATGTACACAGAGAAACATGCTTAGCATGTGCTTATTACTTTTTGCTGCAGAGTTGATAATGGCATTTCTTGGTAAAATGATGTGCAATGATAAGCTGTAATCTACTGCCTGCTAGAAATGGCCAGTAATTATAAGAAAACATTTTCAGATTCACTATTAATCAGTGAAATGCACACTAAAACATATATTAGGTGCTATTTTTCACCGGGAGGATTGGGGAATATTTAAAAGCTCAAGGATACCCAGTGTTGGTGGGGGTGTAAAGAAACAAGTATTCTTCTGCCCTACACTTGGCAAGGGAGGCAGAAATGGGATACATGTCCAAACCTTAAAAGATATGTACACTCTGCTTCAAGCCATTTCTGGGATTTGAAAACAATCATTCAAGTGTTCAAATGTCTACTGCCATAGTACCGTTAAAAGTAATAAAAATAGGCAGGGAGCGGTGGCTCTTTCCTGTAATCCCAGCACTTTGGGAGGCCGAGGCAGGCAGATCAGCTGAGGTTGGGAGCTTGAGACCAGCCTGAACAACATGGAGAAACTCCGTCTCTACTGAAAATACAAAATTAGCCCGACATGGTGGCGCCTGCCTGTAATCCCAGCTACTCGGGAGGCTGAGGCAGGAGAATCACTTGAACCCGGAGGCGGAGGTTGAGTTGAGCCTAGATTGCACAACTGCACTCCAGCATGGGTACCAAGAGCGAAACTCCGTCTCAAGAGGAAAAAAAAAAAAAAAAAAAGGAATGAAAATAAAAGTTAAAAAATAATAATAATAAATAAATGCTCAATGTGAAAATGTGGGCTTCTTATTACTTATTTTTGTAACAAGATGTGTTCTTTTCCTACCCAGAAAAACGAATATTGATTTCTTTTGAAAATATCTGAGAAATACAATAGTAGTATAAAAATTGCAACAAAATGAAGCAGGAGGAGAGAAAGGAAGGAAGAAAAGAAAACCCACAACATTCTGCACAAGTTGTTTAAATTTTAGACTTGTTACCAAGGCATAATGTTTGTAAATGTTCCTTCAAAAATTCATAGCCCTGGCTGGGCGGGGTGGCTCAAGCCTGTAATCCCAGCACTTTGGGAGGCTGAGGCGGGCGGATCACGAGGTCAGGAGATCGAGATCATCCTGGCTAACACGGTGAAACCCCGTCTCTACTAAAAAAAAAAAAATACAAAAAACTAGCCGGGCGAGGTGGCGGGCGCCTGTAGTCCCAGCTACTCGGGAGGCTGAGACAGGAGAATGGCGTGAACCCGGGAGGCGGAGCTTGCAGTGAGCCGAGATTGCACCACTGAACTCCAGCCTGGGCAACAGAGCGAGACTCCATCTCAAAAATAATAATAATAATAATTCATAGCCCTTCTTCACTTAGAAGAATTTAGTATTAGATCACATGAACCGAACAGTTCATATTACAGCTGAGAGAGATTAGAGACTTATGTCAGGTGTAGAAGTACAGGACCTGTGTCTCCCAATTCTCATGTCCACTCCATACTACACAGACCCTGCTTTATCCCACTCCCCACCATTTTACTCGCTCCAATACTTTCTAATTCATTTCCTCTCTCTCTTTCTCTGTATTTATTTACCTATCAATCCAAATACCTACTTATCTACCTACCTACTATCCACCTTGCATTTTACCTACAGATCGACTTACCTATGTACCGTCTCCATCCATTTTCATTCCATCCCAGTACTATTTCATTCTCCCACCTCCTCCATAAAATAGAATTTTGACTAAATGAATGAAATTGTACTTTCTAAAAATAATTATAAGCACAATGTGAAACCGTTGCAGCTATCTGGCAGGGGGGCTATCATGGTAAAATTATTTTATGAGAAGCATGTGAACTACAATGGGGACAGGAATAGAGGTGGGAGAGACCAAAACAATCTGTCATGAGGCTACTGCAATTAACTAAGCATGCGTAACTTAGTCTGGGCTGCTATAACAAAATACCATAGACTGGGCATTTTATAAACATAAATTTATTTCTCATAGTTCTGGAAGCTGGGAAGTCTAAGATAACGGCATCAGCAGCTTTGGTGTCTGGTGAGGGCCTGCTTTCTGCCTCCTAGATGGTTCCTTTTTGCTACTATTTTCTCATATGGTGGAAGGGGCAAGGCAGCTCTCTGGGGACTTTTCTATAAGGGCATTAATCCCATTCATGAGGGCTCTGCCCTCATGACCTAATCGCCTTCCAAAGGCTCCATCTCCTACTGCCATTGTGCCCGGAATTGGTTCCTGCCGGTGGGTTTGTGGTCTCACTGACTTCAAGAATGAAGCCACAGACTGTCATGGTGAGTGTTACAGCTCTTAAAGATGGCACCGACCCAAAGAGTGAGTGGTAGCAAGGTTTACTATAAAGAGCAAAAGGACAAAGCTTCCACAGCATGGAAGGGCACCCAGGGTTGCCCGTGCTGACTGGGGTGGCCAGCTTTTGTTCCCTTATAATCCCCTCCCATGTTCCATTTCTGTCCTATCAGAGTTCCCTTTTTACAATCTTCCCTGCAATTGGCTACTTTTAGAATCCTGCTGATTGGTGCATTTTACACAGTGCTGATTTGTGCATTTTACAATCCTCTTGTAAGACAGGAAAGTTCCCCAAGTCCCCACTCAACCCAGGAAGTCCAGCAGGCCTCACCTCTCACCATCACATTGGAATTAATTGTCATTATATAAATTTGGGGGGAACATAGCATTCAGACAATAGCACTAAGGCAATACGAAGAATGCATGACATCAATTAAGTTTGTGTGTAGTCCACATACGTAAGGATATGAGGAATGCTGCAAGGGGTTACACATATAGATAAAGAGGTGATAATTGTCATGTCACTGGCAGTTTTTAATCTAACAAAGTAGCAATAACAATAACCACAGTTTTTTTGTATCTGTTACGTACCACAACTGTAGCTGGACATGTCATTTTCTCTGTCTCCAAACTCCAATTTACAGAGAAAGAAACTGATGCTACAAGAAGTTATGTGCTTAAGATCATACAACTAGCAAATGGCAAAACTGAATTCAAATCCTACCTTAAACTCAAAGCCTTTCTATTATATGACAATTCCTTTCTATGAATTAGACCAAAGACTTAAAGATATTGATCCTCTGACTTCTTTTGATAATCTACGTTCCATGAAGAAATATAACAAGTCTTGAACTTCTTTTTTATTTTATATTTGTATTAATTTATTAATATTAAAGAATATTTAAGCATGTATAATACTCATGTTCCTCAGGGTACTAAAGTTCACTATCTACTGGTAAAATTCCTAAAGGGTCTAGCCAGTGCTGCATACATAGTAAGAATGAAATAACACGTTTTGTTTGGCTCAGTAGCACCTCCTTGTATTTACCTTAGAATCACTGGTTCAAGATTCAAACCAAATCCTAGTTTTGCCTTTCTTTCCTATGTATTTTTTCAAGTTTACAGTTACCATTGCTTATTTTCCACTGTATTATCTGAAATTCCTCTATTACCTTGATTTTTTCAGTGAATTTTTCTTCATAAGCTTTGCTTGCCTTTTATTATACATTGGGATTAGAACTGCATACCACATTATTCTAACATGTCAAATTATATGTATATAATATACATATGCACATATACATATACATACACACACATATATATAAAACATACATATATATGTTTTACCTAAGAGAAGATAGGTATAAGAAAATTCCTAAAACTATGTTGTATAAATACTTGAGACAGAATATAATTCAGCAACCCAAGTATCAGTTAGCTGTTTTATCTAGATAAAGATAAGATTAACTCTAAAATTTCAGTTATCTTTTCTGCCATAATTTGTATTGTGGTAAATATGGCCAACTCTCTTGCAACTAGTGTTCAAATTATTATTTAGTTTTTATTATTTCCATTAGACATACCTACAAGAGACTTGAATTCTGAACTGAGCTAAACTGGAGAAAGGTAGGCACAACACATCCATTTGCTGGTGTGGATTGTGGCAGAGGCAACATTTCTCTACAGCCAGTAACTGTTGCAGCAACTTCCAAATTTAACAAGAAACCAATGGACTGAGGTAGAAGCAGCAGTAACTTTGTAGTTCATTTCTATGGTGTGACACTTTGGGAATCTATTTCTTCAGCCCTCTCAAAGATTCTATATTATATTTAATATTCAGTAATATATTTCTTTGTATTTAACCTAGCTACAGTGGAGTCAGTTCTTTGCCACTAAATTTTTTATCTGTATATTTAACTACTAGAGTAGGATATAATTCCTGAAATACTATTTAAATATTGTTAATTTTTTATGCTGCTAGCTATTTTTCCAAAACGAAAACTGGAAACAACTAACAGAAATCTACATTTAGAAGTAATTTTTTCCTTCCCAGAAGATATTCATTTCTTATTGAAACTCCTTCTTATAAACAAAGTCACCTTGAGTTTTTTAGGTATATGCTGACATGGAATGGGATAGGGGCCATTCAGTCTGTTCATCAGAGGTAGGGGAGTGGAATGAAGAAGAATCCTGTGTCCCTTCTCAAGACGGTCTCTGGTACTATGAATAAACAGACAAATTTCAAAATTGTCATGTGCTATTGCATCATGGTGCCCCTTTGCAGTGGATGTTCTCCACATAGTCACTGGGAAGTCAAAAACAGCTTGGTTTGCAGAATCTTGAGAAATATTGCTCTGATGTTGCCCGTAGTATTTTGGGAACAGTTTGTGCAACAACTTAAGTTCAACTCCCAAAAATAAACTTGCTTCCATGTGTATAGTGGTTATAAACACAAGCCTCCATCTAACCACCCAGTGCAATCATTTCCAGAGTTCAGATACTATAATTAATGGTTGTAACATTATGAAATTACACATCCCTCATCCTTAGTTTAGCGATGCTTGTCACCAGTGATTTAATATTTTTTTCTTCTCATTAGCTTTGCACATTGTAACATAAACACTTTCCCGTTGGCACTGGATAAATTCTAGGTGGGTTCAGGCAGAGCAATAACCTTAGCACCAGGATTATCACTTAGATAAAGTGCTCTTCCAAATTACATCGTCCTACCTGATAAATGAAGGAACTGTCTAGTTGTCTAACTACACCCTAATTTTAAAAGGTATTTTCCAAAAAGAAATGGCAATTATCATGAGATGATCCTATCCATGGATAAAGAAATACAAGACATTAAAAAATATAAAAACCATATCTATTAAGACAAATGGAAGCGAAATATAACTCAAGCCAGATTTGAAATAGTGTTTACTTCAAACCTCTGTGTCTTCAGTGGTTATTTGGTGTAACTTATTTCAATTTGGGTCCAACAAACCCCTCTCCTTTCTTAGGCTGTGGAGGTTGCTATTATGTGAATATTTGTGCCTCTCTAAAATTTATATGGTGAAACTTTGGGGGTGGAGCCATTGGGAGGTGATTAGGGCTCCACCCTCATGCATGGGATTAGTGTTCTTATAAAAGAAGCCAGACAGAGTTCATTTGACCTTTCTACCATGGGTGACAGAGCTAGAAGGAGCCATCTGTGAAGCAGAGAGTAGGCCTTCAGCAGACACCAAATCTGATAGCACTTTGATCTTGGAATTCTCAGCCTCCAGAACTATGAAAAATTAATTTCTGTTGTTTTTAAATTAGCCAGTCTATGGTATTTTTTATATCAGCTTGAAAAGAGTAAGATAGCAGCATTAAGGGGTACTTAGAGACCTGTCTTTGGTGAAATTCACTAACAGTTACAACACCCCCAACAGCATTAAGAAGAAGGAGAACATGAAGAGTAGAAGGAGGAAGAAGAATAGGAAGAAGAATGGGGAATGGAAGAAAAAGAGAGAGAAAGGGAGAGAGAAAGGGGGAATGCAAAGGAATTTGCATCCTTGAAGAATCCAACGCTCAGTAACAAGCCTGTATCACTTGAAGTATATCAAATCCTGAAACAGTAAAACATAATCATTTAAATATTTATAGGCACAAGCCTGGTGATGGACAGGGCTGACTGATCCTTGCTGCTTGCAGAACCACACTGCCATGTGGCTGGAACCTCTGAAATACCAAGACATGTAGTTCCATCTGTTAAATCCTGCATCCCAGTTCATCTCTGACCCTCACGAATAAAACAAAGGAAACGCACAGATGAAGCATTATGTGCCTAGGTTGTTATGAATGACCTCAAATTAGAGTTATAAAACAAGAAAGTATTTCTCTACCTGAGGAGTATTGTAAATCCTGTGCAATATATCGTTTCATTCCTTCAGTTTAGTAGAATCTGTAAATAAGAATTGGGCCCTGCTCTGTGTGAGTATTTTTTGCACCACTGATCAGAAAACAGGATTTGCACTTAACCTAGTTACAAGACTTAAAAAATTCTAGCTACCTATCCAGACACACACTTTAAAATGCTCTGAAATTCTGCCATCTTGTGGGAATTTAGAAATATAACAAATGACTAGGTTCAAAGTTTCATGCTTTACATAATTTAAAATGCTGTACAATTGTAAGCATGAATGAACAGGCCTTTAGTAATAGTACCTAACATGCTAACATAAATTTGATTTTTCCTTATTCTTCTTATTCCATATTTAATAAAAAACAAATTTCAGTTAATCTTAACTTCATTTATCTGGACCAAGCAAATTCATAATTTGAAATAATTTAGACCTGGTAGGAACTTAAAACGAGTTATAATATTTTCCCTATTGTTCTTATATAGTTGGTCCCTGCGCAGCACAAGTTTGAACTTCATGAGTCCACTTATATGTGGATTTTTAAAATAAATATATTGATTTTATTTGGAGATCTGTGACGATGATAGAAAACTTGCAGATGAACTGCATAACCTAAAATATCAAAAAAGATAAAAAGATACGTCATGAATGCATAAAACATATGTAGATACTAGTATGTTTTATCATTGGTACCATAAAATATACACAATTTGTTATAAAAGTTAAAATTTATCAAAACTTAAGCACACAAACATAGACCATACAAGGCATCATTCACAGTTGCGAGAAATGTAAACAAATGTAAAGATGCAGCATTAAATCATAACTGCATATACTGTGAACTGTAGTGCATACTCTACTACTGTAATAATTTTGTACCCACCTCCCAGTGCTATTGCAATGGGTGAGCTTAAGTGTGGGAAATATCTGTAAAATATTGTGTGACCCTAATAATCATTTCTGTGTAAGCAGTTAGTCTCTCCAGTAAATTGCATAACACAGTAAAAACTGACATCTTGCAGCTCTTGTGTATTTTTCATTAGTGCAATACCATAAACCTTGAATAACACTATGGAACCCATATGAAGTGCCACTAGTGATGCTGGAAGTGCTCCCAAGAAGCTCAGAAAAGTCATGACATTACAAGGAAAAGCTGAATTACTTGTTATGTACCATAGATTGAGATTTGCAGCTGCAGTCCCTGCTATTTCAAGACAAATGAATGCAACATAAATACCATTGTTAAAAAAAAAAAAAAAAGGAAAAGGAAATTTGTGAAGCCATCACTGCAGCTATGCCAGCAGGTGCAAAAATCTTGCAGTTTTTGTGAAATATCTTTTTATCCCATATTGAACATGCAGCTTTTATGTGAGTGCAAGATTGATACAAAAATGGCATATCCATAGGCTCTAATATGATTCAATAAAAGGTGAAGTCATTATATGACAACTTAAAGCAAAAGGAAGGTGGGGGATCTAAAGCTGGAGAATTTAATGCCCACAAAGGATGGTTTGATAATTATAGAAAGATATTTGCCTTTAAATCTATCAAGATAAAAGGAAAAGCAGCTTTTGCTGACAAAGAGGTGGGAGACGAATTCCCAGATGGCATTAAGAAAATTATCTGAGGAGAAAGGATATCTCTCCAAACAGGTTTTTAATTGAGATGAAAGTGCCTTATTCTGGGGGAAAAATGCCACCAAGGACATTTACTACTAAGGAAGAGAAGTGAGCATCAGGATTTAGGCAGGAAGTGATAGACTAACTCAACCTCTTGGTGTAAATGCAGTCGGGACTACCCTTATCCTTAAAGCTGCTACTCCTTGAGCTTTGAGGGGAAAAGATAAAGATCAGCTGTCAATCTTCTGATTGTACAACAAGAAGGTCTGGATTGTACAATTGTACAACAGAACTCTTTTTCTGGATTGACTCCATTGATGCTTTGTCCATAAAGTCAGGAAGCAGGAAGTACCTTGCCAGTAGAAAACTCCCTTTTAATGTTTTTTTTGATATTGGACAATGCCCCTTGCCGCCCAGAACCCATGAGTTCAACAGCAAAAGCATCAAAATGGTCTGCTTGCCCCCAAACACAAGATCTCTAATTCAGCCTCTAGATCAGGGGGTGATAGGGATCTTTAAGACTCATTACACATGGTACTCTATAAAAAGGATTGTCAATGCTATCACAGATAATTCTGATAGAGTATGAAAGTCTGAAAAGATCATATCATTGAAGATGCTATTATCATTATAAAAAAAGCTGTGACAGCCATCATGATCAAAACAGTAAATTCCTACAGAAAAAAAAAACTGTCCAGATGTGCATAACGTCACAGGATTTATGACAGAGACAATCAAGGAAATCATGAAAGAGATTGTAGATACAGCAAAAAAAAAAAAAAAAAATTGTGGGTGGTGAAGGATTTCAAGATATGCATCTTGAAGAAATTCAAGAACTAATTGACACCACACCAGAGAAATTAACAAAAGACAACTTACTGGAGATGAGTGCTTCCAAATCGATGCCACACAATAAGGAAGATGTAGAAGAAGCAGTACCAGAAAACAAATTGACTCAGACAATCTGACAGAAGGGTTCCAATTAAACAAGACGACTTTTGACTTCTTTTACGACATGGAATCTTCTATGATACAGGCATTGATACTACAGTAAATGGTTGAAGAAGGATAGGTACAACACAGAAACATTTTTAAAGAGATGAAAAAGCAAAAAACTCAGACAGAAATTGCAATGTATTTCTGCAAAGTTATACCAAGTGACCCACCTTTCCTACCTCCCCTTCCACCTCCTGCACCTCTTCTGCCTGTGCCACCAACCCCTCCTTCTCCTCCATTTCCTCCTCCTTATCCACCTCCTCTTCAGCCTACTCAATGTGAAGACGATAAGGATGGGCCAGGCACAGTGACTCAGGCCTGTAACCCTAGTACTTTGGGAGGCCGAGGCAGGTGGATCAGCCTGACCAATATGGTGAAACCCCGTCTCTACTAAAAATACAAAAATTAGCCGTACATGGTGGCACGCTCTTGTAATCCCAGTTATTCAGGAGGCTGAGACAGGAGAATCGCTTGAACCTAGGAGGCAGAGGTTACAGTGAGCTGAGATTGGGCCACCACACTCCAGCCTGGGCAACAGAGCGAGACTCCATCTGAAAATAATAATAATAATAATAAATAAATAGAAATTAAAAATAAGGATGAAGACATTTATAATGATCCACATCCACTTAATGAATGGTAAATATATTTCCTCTTCCTTATCATTCTTTTAGTAACATTTTCTGTTCTTTAGCTTACTTTATTATAATACAAGTAACATACAAAGTATGTGTTGATTATTTATGTTATTGGTAAGGCTTCTAGCCAACAGTAGGCTCTTCTTAAAGTTTTGGGGAAGTCAAAAGTTGTACATGGATTTTCAACTGATGGAGTGTCACCACCTTAACTCCCATATTGTTCAAGAGTCAACCATATAGAGAATAATTAAGGCCTATTCTAAAGTTGATTGTTTCCATATACTGTTTGGACTTTAGTTTTTATAAATTATAATAACTCAAAAGTAATGCTATCATTATTTAGGACTTGTTTGAACATTTTATTCTTCTCCACCCTTTTCTTCTGTCTTCCTATACCTTAATGTATTTAATCATCATTCTATTATTCTTATCATTCCCAATATTTTATGTATACCCAATATCGCAGGGGGTGTACACCCTCCCTGTAATATTGTTTCTAATATTCGTGGGGAGAGGATATTACTCTCAATATCGTAGGGGATGTACACTCCCCAGCGATGTTGTTCGTAATATCCAAGGGAGGGGGAAATGATATAATTCTCCATATCACAGAAGATGTAGACCCCCCCTGTGATACCGTTCTTAATATTCAGGAGGGGAGAGGATGATATTGCTCCCCATATCACAAGGGGTGTTCACTTCTCTGTGATATTATCGTAATATCCAGGGAGGAAGAAGATAACATTACTCCCCATATCACAGGGTCTTCAACCCCCTGTGATATGATATTGTTCATAATATCAGGGGTGGGAGAGAGGATTATATTATTTCTCATACCACAGGGGGTGTACACACTTCTGTGATACTGTTCATAATATCCAGTGGGGGAGATAATATTACTCCCCATATTGCAGGGCGTTCACACCCCCTTGTGATGTTGTTCGTCATATCCAGGGGGGAGAGAATGATATTACTCCCCATATCGCAGAAGGTGTACACATTCCTGTGATATTGTTCGTAATATTCAGAGGGGGAGAGGAAAATATTACTTCCCATATCACAGGGCGTGTACACCCCCCAGTGATATTGTTTCTAATATCCAGGGGGGGGAAATGATCTCATTATTCCCCATGTCGCAGGGGCTACAAACCGCCTGGCGATATTGTTCGTAATATCCAGGGAGGGAGAGGATGATATTACTCCTTATGTCGCAGGGGGTGTACAACCCACAGTAATATTTTTGTAATATCCAGGTAGGGAAAGGTTAATATAACTCCCCATATTGAAGAGAGTGTAAACCCCGTTGCGATATTGTTCATAATATTCAGAAGGGGAAAGGATGATATTCCTTCCAATATCGTAAGGAGTGTACAACCCCCTGTGATAGTGTTCTCAATATGCAGAAGAAGAGAGGATGATATTCCTTCCCTGTGATATTTCTCGTAATATCCAGAAGAGGAGAGGATGCTGTTACTTCCCATATCACAGGGGGTGTACATTCACCTATGATATTGTTCCTAATATCTGGGGGGGAGACGATGATATTACTCTCAATATCGCAGCAGGTGTACACCCTCCTGTGAAATTGTTCGTGATATCTAGGGGGAGATAATAATATTACTCCCAATATCGCAGGGGGCGTATATTCCCCTGTGATATTGTTCGTAATATCCAGGGTGGGGGAGGATGAGATAACTCCCAATATCATAGGAGGTGTACACCCAACTGTGATATTGTTCATAATGTCCAGGAGAGGAGAGGATATTACTTCCAGTACCGCAGAGGATGTACACTCCTATGTGATACTGTTCATTTTACCCAGAAGGGGAGAGGATGATATTACTGTTAATATCACAGAGGGTGGACACCCCACTGTGATATTGTTCGTATTATCCGGGGGGGATAGGATGGTATTACTTTCAGTATGGCAGATGGTGTACATCCCTTTGTGATATTGCTCATAATATACGGAAAGGAAGGATGATATTACTCCCAATATCGCAGGAGGTGTACACCTTCTGTGATATTGTTTGCAATATCCAAAGGGTGAGAGGATGATATACAAACAATATCACAGGAAGTGTACACCCCCCTGTGACATTCTTCATAATATCTAGGGGGGTAAGAGGATGATATTGCTCCCAATATCGCAGGGGGTGTACACCCTTCTGTGATATTGTTTGTAATATCCGGGGGGGAGATAATGATATTACTCTTAATATCGCAGGTGGTGTAAACCCTTTTTTGTGATATCGTTCCTAATATTGAGGGGGGAGAGGATGTTATTACTCCCAATATTGCAGGGTGTGTACAACACCCCTCTGATACTTTTCATAGTATCCTGGGGGGGAAAGGATGATATTACTCCCAATAGCACAGGTGGTGAACACCCCCACTATGATATTGTTCTTAATATCCAATGCGGGAGAGGAAGATACTACTTTCAACATCGCAGAGGGTTTACACCCCCCCAGTGATATTGTTCCTAATATCCACGAGGAAGAAGATAACATTACATTCAATATTGCAGGGGAATACACCCCCCATGATATTGTACCTAATATCAGAAAGGGGGAGGATGATATTACTCCCAATATCTCAGCGGGTGTACATCCCCTATGTGATATTGTTTCTAATATCCAGGGTGGAAAAGGATGATATTACTCCCAATATGGCAAAAATGTACACCTCCCACTATGACCTTGTTTGTAATATCCAGCTTGGGAGAGGATGATATTTCTCCCAATAACGCAGGGATGTAAACACCCCTGTGATATTGTTCCTAATATCCAAGGGCAGAGAGGATGATATTACCCGTATTGTCACAATTCTCTGTGAAATTGTTGCTAATATCCAGAGGTGTAGAGGATGATATTACTCCCAATATCACAAGAGAGTTACACCCCCCCCATAACATTGTTACTAATATCCAGGGAAAGAGAGGTTGATATTACTCCAGTATCGAGGAGGGTGTACACCCTTCTGTGATATTATTCCTAATATCCAGAAAGAGAGAGGATGATATTACTGTCAATATCTTAGAAGGTTTATGTAACTCTTTTATATTTTTCTAATATTTAAGAAGGGCGAGTTTGATATTACTCCCAATAAAGCTGGGGGTGTACACATTCCCTGTAATATTTTTCATTATATCCAAGAGGGGAGACATATTACTCCAAATATTGCAAAGAGTGTACACACCCCTGTGATTTTGTTCCTAATCTCCAGGGATGTAGAGGATGATAGTACTTCAAATATCTCAGGGGCATGTACAACCCCCCGTTACATAGTTCCTTACATCCAGGGCGAAAGAGTATGATATTACTCCCAATATCAAAGGGGGTGTACGCTCCCCTGAGATGTTGTTTCTAATATCCAGGAAGGGAGATGATATTACTGTTAACATTGCAGGAGATGTATACCACCCCTGCAATATTGTTCCCAATAACCAGTGGAGAAGAGGATAATAATCCCACTATAGCAGGGGGTGTACAAACTTCTGTGATATTATTCCTAATATCTAGGGAGAAGAGGATGACATTACACCCAATATCGAAGAGGGTGTCCGACCCCCGTGATATTATTCCTAATATTTAAATGGGAAGAGAATGTATTACTTAAGGTATCGGAGTGGGTGTACACCCCTCCTGTGATATTTTTCATAATATACATGAGCTGAGAAGACGATATTACTACCAAGGTATACAGGGTGTATACCTTCCTTGCGATATTTTTCCTAATATCCAGTGAGGTAGGCCACAATATTACCCCCAATATCGCAGGGAGTGTACATCTCCCTGTGATATTGTTCCTTATATCCACAGGGGAGAGAGGATGATATTACTCCCAATTTCGCAGGAGTGTACATCTCCCTGTGATATTGTTTCCAATATATAGGAGGGAAGAGGATGATATTACTCCCAATATTGCAAAAGGTGTACACTCAGTGATGTTTTTCCTAAGATAAAAAGGTGGAGAGGATAATATAACTCCCAATATTGCAGAGGGTGTAACCCCTCCTCTGATATTGTTCTTAATATCCAGGAAAGGAGAACATAATATTACTCCCTGTATTGCAGGGGTTGTACACACTTCCTGTGATATTGTTCATAACATCCAGGGCAAGAGATATTGATATTTCTCCCAATATTGCAGGAGGTGTACACACACCCTATGGTGTTGTTCCTAATATCCAGAGGGGAGAGGATGGCATTACTCTCAATATCGCAGGAAGTGTACACCCTCATTGTGATATTGTTCCTAATATTTAGGGGGGAGAGCATAATATTACTCCCAATATCGCAGGAAATGTACAGGCCCCTGTGATATTGTTCCTAATATCCAGGGGGGGAGAGGATGACATTACTGCAAAGATTGTAGAGAGGGCACACTCTTTTTGTGATATTGTTCCTAATAACCAAGAAGACGATCATATTACTGTCAATATATTAGGAGGTGTACACATCCCTTGTGATGTCGTTACTAATATCCGGTGGGAGAGAGGATGATATTACTCCCAATATTGAAGGGGATGTACATCCCCCTGTGATATTGTTCCTAACAATCAGAAAAGGAAAGAATTATATTACCCTCAAAATCAGAAAGGGTGTGCACCCTCCTGTGATATTGTTTTTAATACCCAGGTGGGAAGAAGATGATATTACTCCCAATATCGCAGGAAGTGTACATCCCCCGTGATATTGTTCCTAATACTTATGTGTTAAAGGAATGATATTACTCACAATATCGCAGGGGGTGTGCAACCCCTGTGATATTGTTCCCAATATTCAGAGTGGTATATGATTATATTACTCTCAATATCACAGGGGTTGCACAGTCCCTTTTGTGATATTGTTTGTAATATCCAGGTGGGGAGAGGATGATATTACTATTAATATAGCAGGAGGTGTACACCCACCTGTGATATCATTCCTAGTAACCATGAGGGGAGAGGACGATATTCCTTCCAATATTGCAGGGGGTGTACCACCTCCATGTGATACTGTTCCTAATATCCAGGGAAAGGAGGATGATAATACCGCCAGTATCCCAGGGAAGGTACACCCCCCGTACAACGCCATGATATTGTTTCTAATATCCAGGGGGTAGAGGATAATATTACTTTCAATATCGCAGGGGGTGTACACCCGTTCTGTTATATTGTTTCTAATATAAAGTAAGGGAGAGGATGATATTACTTCCAATATCACTGGGCATGTACACCTCCGCTGTTATATTGTTTTTATTATCCAGGGGAGGAGAGAATGATATTATTCCCAATATATTGTGATATTGTTTTTAATATTCATGAAAATAAGAGGAAGATATAACTCCAAAGATCTCAGGAAGTGTATACCCTCCTTGTAATATTGTTCCTAATATCAAAAAAGGGAGACCACAATATTTATCCCAATTTAGAAAGGGGTGTACACCCCTCCTGTGATATTGTTCCTAATATCCAGGTGGGGAGAGGACGATATTACTCCCAATATCACAGGGGTGTACTTTCCGCTGTGATATTGTTTCTAATATCCAGGGGGGAGGAGGAGGATATTAAACATCCCCTCTGTGATAATTTTTCTAATATTTGAAGGGGGAAAGTATATTACTCCCCATTTCGCAGGTGGTGTACATCCCCCCTGTGATATCGTTCCTAATATTAAGAAAGGGAGAGGATATTTCTCCCAATATGGCACGGGTTGTACACGCCCGCTGTGATATTGTTCCTAATATTTAAGGGAGGAGAGGATAATATTACTTCCAATGTCGCAAAAAATGCACACCCCCCTGTGATTTTGTTCTAAATATCCAGAGGGAAGGAAATAATATTTCTCCCAAAATCAAAGGGGGTGTAAAACCTCCTGTGATATTGTTCATAATATACAGGTGGGGAGAGGATAATATTACTCCCAATATTGAAGGAGTGTACACATCCCCTGTGATATTGTTCCTAATATCCATGGGGAAGAGAATAATGTTACTCTGGATATTGCAGGGGGTGTACACCCCCCCCCCTGGAAAATTGTTCCTAATATCCAGGGAAATAGAGGATGATACTACTCCCAATATTGCAGGGGGCGTACACTTCCCTTTTGTTGTTTCTAATATCCAGTGGGGGAGATGATGTATTTTTGAAAATATCACAGTAGGTGTACACCCCTTGTGTGATATTGTTCCTTATATCCAGGGGGAGAGAGGATGATACTACTCCCAATATCGCAGGGGGTGTATACTTCCCTTTTGTTGTTTCTAATATCCAGCGGGGGAGATGATGTATTTTTGAAAATATCACAGTAGGTGTACACCCCTTGTGTGATATTGTTCCTTATATCCAGGGGGAGAGAGGATGATACTACTCCCAATATCGCAGGGGGTGTACACTTCCCTTTTGTTGTTGTTTCTAATATCCAGTGGGGGAGATTATGTATTATTGAAAATATCACAGTAGGTGTACACACCTTGTGTGATATTGTTCCTTATATCCAGGGGGAGAGAGGATGATAATACTCCCAATATCGCAGAAGGTGTACACCCTCTCTGTGATTTTTTTAAAATATCCAATTGGGAAAGGGTGATATTACTCCCCACATCGCGGGGGTGTACTCCCCTTTGGAATATTGTTTCTAATATCCATGGGAAGAAAGGATGATATTACTCCCAATATTGCAAGGAATGAATACCCCCTTGTGAAATGTCTCCTAATATCCAGTTGGGGAGAGGATAATATTACTCCCAATATCGCACAGGGTGTAAAACTCACCTGTAATTTTTTTTTCTGCTATCCAAAAAAGAAGAGGAGGATAGTATTCCCAATATCGCATGGGGTGTACACTCTCTCTATGATATTGTCCCTAACATCCAGGTTGGGAGAGGATGAGATTACGTCCAATATCGCATTAGGTGTGCAACCTCCCTTTAATGTTGTTCCTAATATCTAGATGGGAAAGGATGATATTACTCCCAATATCGCAGTGGGTGTTCCCGTTCCCGTAGGTATCTTTCCTAATATCCAGAGTGTACACACCCCTGTGATATTTTTTCTAATATCGAGGGGGGGAGTGGATGGTATTACTTTCATTATCGCGAGGGATGTACACCCCCCTATAATATTGTTGTTAAATATCCAGGGAGGACGAGAATAATATTACATTCAATATTGCACATGGGGTACACCCCCCTGTGATATTGTTCCTAACATCTGGGAGAAGAGAGTATGATATTACTTCCAATATCACAGTGGGTGTATATCACCCCTGGGTAACTGTTCCTAACATACAGGAGTGGAGAGGATGATATTACTCCCAATATCACAGGTGGTGTATACCACCCCTATAATATTGTTCCTAATATCCAGTGGGGGAAAAATGATACTACTCTCAAGTTCGCAGAAAGTTTACACCCCAATTGTGATATTGCTCCTAATATCCAACAGGGGAGATGATATTACTGCCAATATCGCAGGGGGTGTACAATCCCCCATGATATTTTTCCCAATATCTGGGGAAGAAGATGATATTACTCCCAATATTGCAGGGCGTGTACACTCCTTTGTAACATTATTTGAATAATCGGGGGGGAGACTTACATTACTCTCAATATCGCAGGGGATGTAGACCCCCACTGTAATATTGTTTTTGATATCCAGGTGGGGAGAAGATGATATTACTCCCAATATAGCAGGAGGTATACACCTCCCCCAATATTGTTCTTAATATCCAGAGGGAGAGAGAATGAAATTACTCCCAGTGTCGCAAGGGGCGTACACCCCCACTGTTGTATTGTTTTTACTATCCAGTGGGGGAGAGGATATTACTCCCAATAAAGCAGAAGGTGTACACTCCCTGTGTGATATTATTCCTAAAATTCAAAAAAGGAGAGGATGATATTACTCCCAATATCGCAGGGGGTATACTCCCTCTTTGGTATATTGTTCCAAATATCCATGGGAAGAGGGGATTTTATTACTCCCAATATCGCAAGGAATGTATATTCCCCCAGTGATATTTTTCCTAATATCTGATTGGTGAGAGGATGATATTACTCCCAATATCACACGGTATGTAAGATGCCCCTGTGATATTGTTCCTGCTATCCAAAGCAAGAGAGAACGATAGTACTGCCAATATCGCATGGGTGTACACTATCACTGTGATGTTGTTTCTAGTATCCAGAATGGGGGAGGATGATGTTAGGCCCAATATCGCATGAGGTGTGCAACCCCCCTTTGATATTTCTCCTAATATCTAGATGGAGAAATGATGATATTACTCTCAAAATCACAGTGATTGTTACCCACCCCAACCGAGATATCTTACCTAATATCCAGAAAGGGAGAGAATGATATTACTCCCCACAGCGCAGGAAATGTACACCCCCTTCCCCAGGATATAGTTTTTAATGTCCAGGGATGGAGAGGATATTCCTCCCAGTATTACAGGGGGTGTACAAACCCCCTGTGATATTTTTTCTAATACGGAGGAAAGGAGTGGATGATATTACTTTCATTATCGCAGTGGGTGTACACCCCCACCCCCGTAATATTGTTCCTAATATCCAGGGGAGGGAGAGGATGATATCACATTCAATATCGCAGAGGAGGTACACCCCTTTGTGACATTTCCTAATATCTAGGAGGGGAGAGTATGATATTACTCCAAGTATCGCAGCGGGTGTCCACCCTGCCTAGGACATTGTTCCTACAATATAGAAAGGGAGAGGATAATATTACTCCCAATATCGGGCGGTGTATACTTCTTCTGTGATATTGTTCCTAATATCCAGTGGGGGAAAAAATGATACAACTGCCAAGATCTCAGAAAGTGTACACCCCATTTGTAGTATTGCTTCTAATATCCAAGCGGGGAGACGATAATACTACTGTCAATACAGCAGGGGGTGTACACCTTCCCCCGTTATATTTTTCCTAATATCCGGGGGGGGGGGAAGGATGATATTTTACCAGTGATCACCAGGTGATCACCTCCCTGTAATATTGTTCCTAATAATCAGGGAGGGGGGAGATGATTACATTACTCTCTATAACGCAGGGGGTGTACACCCCCGCTGTAATATTGTTTTTGATATCCAAGTGGGGAGAAGATGCTATTACTTCCAGTATCACAGGGGGGTGTACATCCCCTGCAATATTGGCAGTAATATCACCTCCCCTCTTGGATATTAGGAACAATATCACAATTTGGGTGTAAACTTTCTACGAACTTGGGAGTAGTATCATTTTTCCCCCACTGAATATTAAGAACAATATCAGAGGGGTGGTATACACCGCCTGTGATATTGGGAGTAATATCATCCTCTCCATTCCTATATGTTAGGAATAATATCCCGGGGGTGGCGTACAACCCCTCCTGTGATATCGTTCTTAATATCCAGAGGAAGAGAGGATGATATTACTCCCAATATTCCAGTGAGTGTACAATCCCCTTTGATATTGTTCCTAATATTCAGGGGGGTAGACGGTGATATTACTCTCAATATCGCAGGGTGTGAACACCCCGCCTTTTTATATCCTGGTTTAGAGGGGGTGAAATTACTCTCAGTATGGAAGAAGGTGTACACCCCCTCCCGTGATACTGTTTCTAATAATCATAAGGAGAGACGTTGATATTCTTTTCAGTATCGCAGTGGCTGTACACCCTCCATGTGATACTGTTCCTAATATCCAGGGGAAAGAGGATGATATTATTCCCAAAAATCGCAAGAAATGTACACACCCCTGTGATATTCTTTCTAATATCCAGGGGGTTAGAGGATAATATTACTCCCAATATCACAAGGGGTGTACACTCCTTCTGTGATATTGTTTCTAATATTCAGTAAGGGAGAGGATGATATTACTCCCAGTATCATAGTGGGTGTACACCCCCACTGTTATATTGTTTTAGTATCCAGGGTGAGGGAGAGGATCATATTACTCCCGATTTAGCAGAAGCTGTACACCGCCCCTGTGATATTGTTCCTAAAATTCAAGAAAAAAGAGCATGATATTACTCCCGATATCGCAGGGCGTGTATAACCCCACTGTTATATTGTCTTTAGTATCTAGGGGAGGCGAGGATGGTATCAATCCAAATATAGCAGGGGGTGTACACCACCTTTGTGATATTGTTCTTCATAGTCACAAAAGGAGAGGATGAAATAACTCTTAATATCTCAGGAGGTGTACACCCTGTTTGTAATATTGTTCCTAATGTGGAGAGAGGAGGACGAAAATAGTACCTTCAATATCGCAGGGCATGTACACCCATCCTGTGATATTGTTCCTAATATCCAGGTGAGGAGATGATGATATCACTCTAAATATCGTAGGGGTGTACACCCCCTGTGATTTTGTTTCTAATACTCAGGTGGGAAGCGGGTAATATCAAACCCAACATCGCAGGGAGTGCACACCCCCTCTGTGATATTTTTCCCAATATTCAAAGGAAAAGATGATACTACTCCCAATATCACAGGTGGTGTGCATCTCCTCTGTGATATTGTTTCTAATATTAAGGGGGAGAGTGGATGATATTACTACCCAATATGGCAGGGTTTCTACACTCCCCCCTGTGATATTGTTCCTAATATTTAAGGGAGAAGAGGATGATATTGCTCCCAATATCGCAAAAAAAAAGTATATCCTCCTGTGATTTTGTTCTTAATATCCAGAGGGAAGAGGATGATATTTTTTTCCAATATCATATGGGGTGTCCTGTGATAATA
This sequence comes from Macaca thibetana thibetana, assembly GCF_024542745.1. Lineage (NCBI taxonomy): Eukaryota > Metazoa > Chordata > Mammalia > Primates > Cercopithecidae > Macaca > Macaca thibetana. The sequence continues at coordinate 61,742,957 of NC_065584.1, forward strand.
TTCCTAATATGCAGGTGGGGAGAGGATGATATTACTCCCAATATTAAAAGGAGTGTAAACCCCCCTTGATATTGTTCCTAATATCGAGGGGGGCGGGAAATGATGTTACTCTCAATATCGCAGGGGGTGTACACCCTCTGTGTGATATTGTGAGTTATATTATCCTCTCTCCCTGCGGATATTAGGAACAATATCATAGGGGTGTGTACACCCCCTGTGATATAGGATTAATATCATCCTCTCCCTACTTTGATATTAGGAACAATATCACAATGGGAATGTACACCAGTTGCGATATTGAAATTACTATCGTCGTCTCCCCCCCCCCCCCCGTTGGTATTAGGAAGAATATTACAGGGAGGTGTACACTCCTTGTGATATTGGAAGTCATATCCTCTCCCCAGCTGGATAGGGAAAAAAATATTAGGAACAATATCACAGAGGTGGTGTACAGAGGTGATATTGGGAATAATACCATCCTCTACACCCTGGATATTAGGAATAATATTACTGAGAGTTGTACACCCCCTGAGATATTGCGAGTAATATCATCCTGTTGCCTGGATAGTAGGAACAATATCACGGGCGGGTGGGGGTGTACACTTATCAGGCTACTGGGAGTAATATCATTTTTTCCCTTCCTGGATGTTAGGAACAATATCAGAGGGGGTTTGTACACCCTCTGCGATATTGGGGGTAATATCATGATCTTCCCCAGTGGATATGAAGAACAATATCACAGGCAAAGTGTACACCGCCTGCGATATTGGGAGTAATATTATCCTCTCCCAACCTTGATAGGAACAATATCACAGGGCGTGTGTTCACCCCCTACGATATTGGGAATAATATCATCTTGTCCCCTTTTGGATATTAGAAAGAATATCACAAAGGGGCTGTCCCCCTGCGATATTGGGAATATTATCACACTCTCATCTCCTGGGTATTAGGAACAAAATCCACAAAGGGGATGGACACCCCCTGCGATATTGGGAGTAATACCATCCTCTCCTTCCCTTGGTATTAGAAACAATATCACAGGGGGAATGTATACTTTCTTCGATACTGGGATTAATATGATCCTCACTTCCACTGGATATTAGGAGTAATATCACAGGGCCGATGTACACCCCCCTGTGATATTTACAGTAATATCATCGTCTCTCCCACCTTGAAAATTATTAACAATATCACAAGTGGGATGTGCATTCCTTGCGATATAGGCAGTAAAATCATCTTCTCCCGTTTTGATATTAGGAACAATATCACAGGGGGCTGTACACTTGCTGCTATATTGGGAATAATATCATCGTTTACCCCATGGGATACTAGGAACAATATCACAGGGGGTTGTACATCCTCTGATATATTGGGAGTAATATCATCCTCTCCCCCCATGGGTATTGGGAACAATATCACGGGGGGGGGTGCTGTAACCCCCTGGGCTATTGGGAGTAATAGTGTCGTCTCCTGCCCTAGATATTAGGAACAATATCACAAGGAGGGTATACACCCCTGCTATATTGGGAATAATATCATCCTCCCCTTCCCTGGATATTAGGAACAATATAACATGGGGTGGCATACAACCTTTGCTTTATTGGAAGTAATATCATCCTCTCCCACCCTGGATATTAGGACCAATATCCCCTGGGGTGTTTACACCTCCTGCGATATTGGAAGTAATAGTATATTCTCCCACTCCTGGATATTAAAAACAATATCACTGAGTGGGGGCGGGGCTGTGCTCCTGCTGAGCTATTGGGAGTAATATCATCCTATTTCCCCCTGCATATTAGGAACAATATCACAGGAAGTGTGTATACCTCCTGCTCTATTGGGAGTGATATCATCTTCTTTACCCTGGATATTAGAAACAATATCTCAGGGGGGTGTACACTTCCTGCGATATTGGGAGTAATATCATTCTCTACTTCCCTGGATATTAGGAACAATACCACAGCGAGGTGTAGGAACTCCGCAATGTTGGGACTAATATCATCTTCTGCCACCCTGGATATTATGAATAATATCACAGAGGATGTACACACAGGATGTTTACGATATTGGGAGTAATACCATCTCCCCACTGGATATTACAAACAATATCGCAGGGGATTGAACACCCTCTGTGATATGAGGAGTAATATCATCCTCTCCCTCCCTGGATATTATGAACAATACAGCAGGGTTGTGTACACTCCCTGTGATATCCAGAGTAATATTATTTTCTCTCTCCCTGAATATTACGAACAATACATTATGGCAGAGGAGTGCACATGCTTGGTGATATGGGGAGTAACATCATCTCCTTTCCCTGTAGATATTATGAACAATATCACAGGGGTATGTACACTTCCTTCGATATGGGGAACAACATCATCCTCTCCCCCCCACCCCAGATATCGAAGTTGCATGCATATTCCCTGAGATTGAAGAGTAGCATCATCCTCTCTTTCCTTGTATATTATGAACAATATATCGGGGGGATGCAATATGAAGAGTAACATTATCTTCCCCCCCTCTGGATATTATGGACATATCACAAGGGAATGTAAACTCTTTGCAATATGGGGATTAACATTATCTTATCCTTGTCTAAATATTATGAACAATATAGTATGGGGGTGTACACCCCTTGAGTTATGGGGAGTAACATGCTCTCCCCTCCTGGAAATTACAAACAATATCGTAGGGGGGTATACACACCCTGGGGTATGGAGAGTAACATCATCCTCTCCCCACACAGATATTATGAACAATATCACAGGGAGGTGTACACCCCCTGGGATATTGGGGGTAATATCATCCTCTTTCCCCCTGGATATTACAAACAATATTACAGGGCGTTGTATGCCTTCTGTGATACTGGGAGTAATATCATCCTCTCCCCTTATGGAAATTGTGAACAATATTCTGGGGGGTGTACATCCCCTGCAATATTGGGAGTAATACCATCCACTCCCCACTGGATATTACAAAAAATATAAAAGGGAGTGTACACTCCCTGCAATAGTTGGAGTAATATTCTCATTTCTGGACATTATGAACAATATCATAGGGGGTGTACAGCCCTTGCAATATTGGGAGTAATATCATCCTCTCCTTCCCTGAAAATTATGAACAATACCACAGGGGGGTGTATACCTTCTGCGATATTGGGAGTAGAATCTTCCTCTCCCACCCGCTGCTTTTGTATTTTATAGGGGCAGGATGTTGTTGTAGGGGCAGCTGATCAAATCTGAGCTGAAATTGTCCAATGATTATGAAGACGATGAGGAAGAAAATGTAGATCTTAAAGGTGTAATCTTTAAAGAGACACCTTTAAAAGGAACAGAACAACAGGATGTTAAAAGAGAGTTAGTGATGAGAACTCCCTGTACTCTCTTTCAGATTCTAGAATGATGTTTGGTTCATATTAGCTAACAAAAATAAAATTAAACCTTAAAATTTTTTTAAAAGTTTGCTTTATGTGGTATTTCTTTCCCTCATTTTAGGGCTGTAGTTAATTGTTGTCTATCTTAAAGAAAACCTCAGACAATTCTAAAGTCAATTTACATTTATCATTAAAAAACATTTTAGTTATTACTGAGATACATTTTCAAAATGTACATTAATTGAACAAATAATCACATTAGTTTATGTAATCTAAACCTAAAATAGGAGCCTAGAGGTAGAAGAGAAGAGACACTGGAACACTAGAACAATATTCAAAATTAGCCTTCAAGGACCCAGGCACTTACAAAAATAATTAGCTGATGTGATAAGCCCTGTTTCAAAATCAAAGTCAACAAACATCTAGACCAGGAGTGCTCTGGTCTCACTAGGAGTAAATTCACAGGTCTGAATCTCTCCACTGAAGTACATAAATACATACATACATAAAAAATAAATAAATAAAAATAGAACTTTCACTCTAAGAAATATCAAAAGCATGAAAATTTACTTTTTCTTATTTTTCCTAATGTCTTCTACAAGTCTACACATACAGGAGCTTAGAAGAGAGTCTGGCACATAGTGTATGCCCAAGAAATGTTGTTTACAATTATTACATCTTCAAAATGCACATGAATCAAAAATCTAGATTCTGCAAATGCACAGAAATTGAGAGGTCAGAGAGAGAAAGGAGTGGGCAAGCATTTAATTATATAATTAGCTAGATGAACACTGTTAACTTTCTCAAAAAGTCAGATGGAATCTATAAAGTAGTTTGACATACAGAAATCCAAGATTTGATACTTTTTGTTCTTCTCTCCAACTATTACTATTTAAATAAATGAAATAGAATAAATATCATCATAGACCACCAGCAAATTTGGGTATTTTGTTGTTGTTGTTGAAGAAAACTTCCCTTGGAACAAACCATTTTTTGAAACAGAAAGAACTTGAATTCCACCACAGGTGAATTTTAGGAGCTGAAAATTATTTGCATTGTATGTGGTTTGCTAAGAAGGAAGCATCAAATTAAATGTCCTACTAAATTCATATTTGCTGGGTTAGTTCCTTTTCTCTCCTACAGTGGCTATAAAATCCACACTAATTACCCATCAACCTCAAAGGGATGAAGCCAGGAGTAAATGGCAAGGAAGCAGCTGGAAACCTCTGAGTACTGCATATAAATGGGGACAGGAGATTACCCCCACTTGATCTGGCAAGACTGGGCCAAAGCCCTGGGCCAAACCCTTGCATCCCCAAGAGACTGCCAACAGGAGCACCAGCTGCACTTCAAAGCAGTAAGTCTAGAATAAGAGCCCTCTGGGAGTAGACAAAGTGCATATCCGTGAAAAGTAATATTCAGCCTACCAGGGAGTAGTGGTTTCCCAGGATCAACAGAAGGCTGAGAGGTCCCAAATTTCTTGTGAAAACAGGTAATTTAGCCACAGATTTTTGTCTATCATGGTATTCTTTGATGTTTTTTCTTCAATGTTAGCAGTCACAAATAATATATTGAATGCTTATTATGTAATTGTCATTCTTCATTCATTGTCTGATTTAATTCTCATAACAATTCTGTGAGATAGTTGTTTTTATTATTCCTTGTTTATAGATGAAGTAATGGAGACTGGAAAGATTAAGTAACTTGCCCAGGGACTTGCAAGGTGGAAAGCAAGCTGCAGACATAGAATTATCTCAAGAATTTGCTTTCATAACCATAATGGTTCCAAGATTTTCCGTGACTTTCATTTAGTTCACAAATATTTCATTATTATCCTCTTGCCTTTCTTTCTTAGTTACTACCTGCTCTCTGACTACTTCAAGGATAGAGTACGTATGAGTGCGCGCGCACACACACACACACACACACACACACACCATGCAACTATTAACCAGTTCCAACCTTGGGCTGTGTTAATGCCAGGCAAGCACCCTAAGAGGGCAGTAATTTCCTGTCTCAACTTGGAAAGATGTGAGCCATGGTTCTCTCTATTCAACATCCATAACCTAAAGAGAAATTTCAGAATATGCCCACTGGGAAAGGAAAGACTTTTTGAGTTTTCTCTGAAGGACTTGGCAAAAATCCAAACATTTGAATTTATTTTGTTTCTGTTCTGAGACTGTGAAATGCTTTTAAGTATCTGCTAAATTTTGCTCTAATATATAGCAGTGGGGAGGTGCTTCATCTCCCTGGAGTCATTGGAAAAGCTCGCAGAAAAGAGTTTAAGAAACAAACCTGAAAAGTGATACAAGTCAAGCCTGTCTCTTCAGAGGCATGTGCAGGCTGTAAAGTGTGCTGATAGGAAATTCAGCTACCCACAGGACTTTACAGCAGCTACTCAAACACATTTTACATTTATCCTGTGACCAGAGAGGAAGAGGAAAGTAAAAAACATTAAATGTCCTTTGCTTGGCCTCTCATACTGTTTCAAAGCATGAATGCTTATAAAGTTGTTTAGATATCAAAGCAGCCAATATGTGCTGGGTTTTATCTTAAAGGAAAAAGGAAAAATAATGCTTTGGGGATGGGGAATCGTCCAATAAATATATCTCCCATTAATGCCTTTAACTCTGGAGAAATGTTAGAGTCCTTATAGGATCATCAAATAATCATGAGTGAAAATACATACTCACATGAACAAGGATTGAAATTCATCTGTTTCACTTTTTTTAAACACAGGGCTCCTAACAGTTCTCAGTCAGCTGTTACAATGTTTAATCATAATTTGGGCAAAAATAAAAATCTTCCTTTCTAAATGAATTACTCTTGCTGCATATTAAGCCCACTACTTGTCTTTCAATCCCAGTGGAGATAGATGGTAATTGGACACAATGTTTTTTGCAATTCCCTTTCAATAGCTTGAAAACAGTTATGAATCTTCATCTTAATTTTTTAAACTCTTGATATATTGATTCTCTTGTAATTCCTTTTCAAAATGTCCATTACTACATTTCCTCTTGATCCTCTCACTTCTCTAGAAATTTACTAAAACACAAAGACCAATATTAGAGCAATTTCCTAATAAAAGTTTGAATACAAATAAATATCCTATAATACTTATTTCTAGCTTTCTAGTATCAACTACTTCTAATAGCTTTTAAAAGTAAACACTGTTAATAACTTACTAATTTTGAATTTATGATTCTGGTAAAGTGACTTATTGTTCTACCTAGTTTGGGAGAGTTTCTTTGGACATTTTATATCAGGATAAATTAAAAATATCTGTTATATGAAATTATACTGTTCCCTAAAGGTTAATATCAAATTGACTAAATATTTCTTCAATTTATGACATGACACATGGAATTGCACATATTTTCCCCAAGGTATTAGGAACCTAACCAAAATAGTGTCATCAATAATTGGATAGGAACAACATCAATTCAATCATCTGTAGAATTATAAAAGCTCAGATGAGGAAGAGCCCTCAGAGGCAACCCAGTACAAACTTCCCACTCTGAAATGAAAATGAAAGAACAAAAGATGAAATATCTTGACCCGCTCTTAGTGATCCAGCCTGATCCCCAGGCTCAGTTCTTCCCATGTAGTATCCCTTCCACTCTGTTCCATAGCCAATTCTCATTCAGGACACCAGAAAAATATTCTGGTATGGTTTGTTCTATGTTCTTTTGCTTGCTTTTCAGTCACAGAAATACCTTTGTCCTTTCCCTACCTCTCTTGTTTCTTCACCCCACTGTCCATTAATTAATTCAGCAAATATCCATTGAGTTACTCAATGAATTCCAAGAGTATTGCCAACCGAAGAGTAATACAGTAAACTGATGCAAGTGTAATAAAAATATATACTAAGGAGTTCTCAGGCCCTTTTACCCTTTTCACACAGGGCTAAGTTCACAGGCCTGAAAATCAAGATGTCCAAGGTACCAATAGGTAAAGCAAGAAAGATTGGAGGCACTATCTAAGGAAGAGGGCTGTTACTGAGGTTAAGTGGATAAAAAAGTCTGGATGAAAATATGTCAAAGAAGAGAACTGTAGAGCTTGGTTATATGGCATCAAAGAGAAGTCTAGTTCATTTAACAGTTCCTGATTGTTTCTGGATTAAAAAAAGGAAATTTTGTTTCTTAATTTCCTTTTTATTATCTATGTCACATCTTAGGCTACTTAATACAAAACAATATAACTAGGTTATATACTTAAGAAATAGATGCATGTCATACCTAAGGAATTATCCATAAGATATATAAGCTTTGATCCACCAAGAAATTATTCATTCAATAACTATATATTTTGTATCTATATGAAATTTTCTGTTCTTTCTAGTACCAAATGTGATCATTATGATAATTCTGTTACTTTTATTACATTCATCAGCCACATGTGATATTCCTGACTCTAAGGTTCTTTCTACAAGTGTAATTTACTGATATCTACTAACAATCTCACTAAAAACAGCAGTTGTTCAAGGAGAGCATTGCCCTTTATAATACATGTACACACATTTAGGAATACATCGGACATCTGCATGTTCAAGCATGTATTACAGATAAGTTATGGGGTCATGAAACTTGGCAAGGTGATTTGTTTTCATTTCTAATGCTATGCAGATGACATATTTTTAATTGTTGTCACACTTGAAATATGTACTTCTTATTTTTGTGTTTTCACATAGTTTATCAGTTATTATCAAGCAGAGGATATCTTGAACCTTTTAGATATTATTGAAATATTTTCCTAGTTGCAAACACTGTGTGTATCAGAAACAGCATGGGGCAAATTGCCACTTTTAAACCATCAGATCTCAGGAGAACTCACTCACTATCATGAGAACAGCATAGGGGAAATTGTCCCCATGACCCAGTCACCTCCCACAAGGTCCCTCCCCCAACACATGGTGATTACAATTCCAGATGAAATTTGGGTGGGGACACAGAGCCAAACCATATCAGCGTGCTAAAAATAGATGTCGACATCCATGTAAGACACCTTCATTTTCAGTTCATCTATCTTCAAATAATTTGTCACCCTTTATAACATGTGAAAAACTAGATAGAATAATGAGAGAGAGTATACAAAGGAGACTTTACTCTGTACCTCACTATTATTACAGCTTGATTCAATGTAGACTTTTCTACAAACAAAACCCTAGAATTAGAGATACAGTCAATTTCCAAATCATTGTGTCATTGTCCAGAGCCACTACCGAGGTACCAGAATGGGAAGTGAGTGGTTCTGATCCCTGAAGCATGATTAATAATCCTGATGTCACTGGCTAACTTTCAGCATACAGTGGCCACATACTGCATCACAGAGGCTATAAAAAGTGCTCTGCAGATATGCATTACCTCAGTTCATCCTTCCACAGAACCTGAAATGCAAGTAAAATGTAAGGTTGAAATTGGTAGATTAGTTCCATGCCTGTACAGTAATCTCAACGCCGGCTAGAGACCTAGAGACATGGGATACTCTGAAAACAATCTATGCTAACCTCAGGTCCAGCTCTCTCTTTTGGTAGTGAGTATAGCGAAGTGACAGGAGCTCTTCAAAAGTTCATTCTTTAGAAAAATGACTTTCATTGCCTATGTGCTTGTCACTATGTTAAGAGTAACACATAATTTTTTTTACTTACTCTTTACAATGATCCCATTAAGAATTGAATTCTTAACATTTTATAGATAATGAGTCAGAGTCAACAAGTAAAATGACTTTAATAAGGACAAGTGTAAGAGCCAAGATTCAAACCCCAGTCTGTGTTCCTGTGTTTTTTCCATAACATCACATTGCTACCAATAAAAGGTATAATGCTGTGAAATAGTACCCATTTGCAAAACTGCAATATAAAAAATAAATGTTTTAATTTTGTGCAAAGTTATATAATAGTAGTATTTTTTGGAATTGTATGTGTATCCAAAACATTTTTTTCTTTTCGAGAGCACGTCACTCAAATAAGAAACTATTCCATCTCAGTTAACTTATGTGGCAGAAATAAAAAACACGCATTTCAATGAAATGATGAAAGGAAGAAGAAAGTAGTGTTTTTAATTTATGAAGTCATGAGTACTACCAATTGTTTAGTTATTAACCAAAACAATTCCGGAAAACATAATGTATGAAGTTGACTTTCTCTGAAAACAAAAACAAACGGTCAAACAAACAGATGTAATATAGGGGACTTAGTATCCTTCCCATACCCTCCCTGTAGAATCATACACATTAACACATCTTTACTCATTGCAAACCCTTTTCAGAGATGAAAAAGACACAGAAATCTGAACCAAGAGGCAGGCCTGTATTGAGATAAATGTCATGTCAACTGATCTGAAACTACTGGAAACACTAGCCTAAAAGAATGTGAATAAAATGGTAAACATTCCACTGAAATAATCATAAAATTTACAAATCAATATACATTAAGAACATAATAACTTACATAAAATCAAAGTGAAAAAAAAACAGAGAGACTGCTTAGTCGATCATGGCATTATTTTTCCTGAGTATTGACGTAATACCCAGGATAAGGTAAACTTTAAAACCACATACAAAGAACATGACCTGGATCTTCAATCCTTTTACAACCTAATCTCCAGGCTTTCAACACAAGGATATCAAAATATATGATCACAAAATATTTAGTTTAATTCCTTCAATGCACTCAGTGGGGGTACTGTATTAGTCTGCATGGCTGCTATAGCATAATAGCACAGACTGGATGGCTTAAACAACAGAAATTTTTCTCATAGTTCTGGAGGTTAGAAGTCCAAGATCAAGGGACCCTCAGAAGTGGTTTCTGGTGTGGCTTCTCTTCCCAGTTTGTAGACAGCCACCTTCTCACTGTGCCCATGGCAGGCAGGGAGCCCTCTGATATCCCTTCTTTTTATAAGGACATCAGTCCTATTGGATGAGGACTCCACCCATATAAGCTCACTTAACATTAATTTGTTCCTTAAAAACCCTATCTCCAACTACAGTCACATTTTAGATTAGGGCTTCAACCTATGAATTTTGAAGAGACACAATTCAGTCCATAACAGGTACCCAATTCCATGTGAACAAGAAATTTCAGTTATATAAAATAATACTCGCCAGATTATTTAGTCAAAATAGGGCAAACAAGGAGCCAAAGAGGTTTTGAGTGAGTCTAAAAATACTAAGCACAGTGCATTGAACTAGTCAGGTAAATGTCAGTATTAATTGCCTTGACATATAGTACAATATACTAAAATAATTTTTCATAAGAGTACTTTTGAGGTACATCTACACCCTCAGGGGCAGAACATTCAATGAAAAGTGTAATAATTACTTCTGGTCAATTTATCAACCATGATTATTCACAGAAAGCAACTTTTGATCTCTCTGACTCCTGCACTGGCTAAAGTTGTAACTCACCCAAGATTATGTGCACCATTCTGCTATGGATCAGAAACCACGTACATATAACAAGCCTGATTTATCAGTGAGGTGACTTTAAGACTGTTGTAAGCAGTGACTCCATGTAAAGCCTGAAAAGATAGGATCTGACTGTTGTGTCTTTACTTTGCTTCTTTAGAATATTTTCTTTATCATAATAAAAGCCCTACCATGAAAACAGTAACACTTGTATAATAAAACATGTGTTTCCTGAATTATTAAGAACAAATCCATGTACAGTCAAATAACCTATCACAACTCTCACTAATGTGAATAACTGTGGAAAACAATCCCAAAGAGAAAAAAAGTTTAAGTTCATGTTGCTTTTCCAAAAAAAGCTTGGAAAGAATTATTAATGCTCAAAACCACTTGAGCATCACAGGTGCTTTAAGCATGTCTTTTCATTTCACTTGAACATTTAGAATATTCCAAACATTGTTATAATTAGTTTTTAAAATGAGACCACGAATTAATTAGAAATTTAATCATTATTTCAAGATAGCACAGTTATTATTTTTTTACCTTTTAGGTACTGCTCATAATTAACATTTTTTCTGCTTCCCTTTCATGAAATATTTTATAAGTTAGCAGGACATTTTTTAAAGACAGACTTCTGTTCTAATATTACCATGCTAAACTAATTACAATATGAATTTATTTCATAATTATTTACCATTTTTATTCACCCTCAGGGTACTGAATTATAATTAATTCCACTTCTCCTTCTCTAATAGATTTGTGAGTATTATCATATATATTAAATTTTCAGTTCTGTATTTTTTTCATTTTATTGCTTTGCACACTGACAATGTGCACTTCATTAAAAACATGTAATCCCTTAGCTGGACGAAGGCCTAATTCCAATTCTGTATAATATAATAACATGTATGTTCACATTTTATTACAAGAACCCCCTATTCCACTTGAAAATTCTGGAGTTCCTATCCTCTTAAACTGTAATGTGAGAATAGGATTTAAGAATCTCATGCAAAACTAATAATAAGCACATTTGTTCATTTTTTCACCTCTTGCTAGTTCTGTTACTCTATTTTTGTCAAGGTGATATTTAGATTAATTTAAATAATTAACAATATACGGAAGGACTCTGATTTTTTTTCTCCAAAAGTGATGAACATTTTGTGATAGATAAAGCAATAACAATCTGCTGTTAAGTTAGATTTTTTGACCTAGTCGAACTTTCCAGAAGACGTTTTAATACAAATAAGTCAAGTCACAAGTTTACACTTGAGAAATTCAAAGTGCAAAATGCAGTATAGGAATGAATAGTAGGACTGATAAGTCCTTTTCTGAGGTAATAAATACTTCACAATTGCTATCATGCTCTCCTTTGTCCCTCACAAATTTTGACAACATTCTCCTAATTTGTCCAGACACACAGTCACTTTGGGAGCTCTCAGGATAGCAGTACCATACAAACTTGACAGGTTGTTTTTTGTTTTGTTTTGTATCGGCATGGCGGGGGGTTGAGGGATGGTGGTGATGGTGAGGGAGGGGTATCAGATGGTGAGGGAGGTGGTGAGGGAGGAAAGTGGTGGTGAGGGTGGGATATGGTGGTGGTGGTGAGGGAGGGGTATCGGGGGTGATAGATAGGACAACTAACTAAAAGCATTCTGCCAAAGTTTGCTGGAATTTGCAGTGAAAAGTAATCACCGTGTAGTCAGGTCACACATAAACTGCCTAGGACCATAATCCAGAAAATAAGACCAGGAAAATAAATTGGATTTGTAAAGTTGTCCTTTCTGCCAAGTAAGTGATAACTTGGTCTGGTAAAAATTATTTTCTCCTGTTTAGAGCCCTTTCTGCTCTGTTTGCACATATTAACTTCTTTACCCAAACCTAAGTCCATCTTAAAAGAAGGTAAACTAAAGAGTAAAAATACTCAAAATAGTCAACAACTCATTCTGAGATTTTTGAAAAATAACCCCTGAACGGTAAACTTCCTCAAGTTTAGAACATTTTTGCTTTCTTCAATGTTCTTGTAATCTAAAATGAGACTTTCGGGTGGGCACTTCCTCCTATCTTCTTACACTCTTGACTGTCAACCCTCTTACTGTCTCAGTTCTTTTCTACTCTTTCTCTGTTCTTCTTGTACATTTGATGTATAAATGCTCTCGTTTCTGCTAAATCTATTCAATTAGGATGCTAAACTCTTTGGGTCTTGAACTATCCATTTCTTTTGAGTTTCATGAAGGCAGAGGTTTTATGTGTTGTTTGTACCAACATTATTTCCAGAATGTAGCAGTAATATAAATAAAAATGTAATGGTCCTACAACCTCAACTATGACTTAGCTTCTACATACACACAGCTTCTATATACACATAGAGGGTCCAGTTTTGCAAAGCACTTGAAGAAGCTTAGATAGCATTCTCTCTGGGACATCTTACCTGAAAGTTCAATATATATTTGTCAAATGCATGAAAAAATACAGTAGCTCCTATTGTATGGTGATGATGCCTCCAGCAAAACAGTACAAGAACTATGCGGTGGAAATGAGATTATATCTAGAACTGGGTCTGCATCCCTACTTTGCTGAAGAACCCAAAGTTAGAACCTGTGATAGGGAGAATAATGGCCCCCTAAAGATATACATACTCTGTTACATATATCTTTATCATAATAAAAGCCCTACCATGAAAACAGTAACACTTGTATAATAAAACATGTGTTTCCTGAATTATTAAGAACAAATCCATATTTGTTCTTAACAATTACATCTAAAAACTCCCCTTTGCTATGTAAAGTAACATATTGAAAGGTTACTTTCAATATGTTACTTTACATAGCAAAGGGGAGTTTTTAGATGTAATTAACGTGAAGGGCCTTGAGGTGGAGAAATTAGCCTAGATTATCCAGTGGTGGGCAAATCTATGCAAAATCCTTAAGAGAGGAAGGAGAACCTTTACTTTCTTTTTGTTGTTGTTATTTTTTTTTTTTTAATTATACTTTAAGTTCTGGGGTACATGTGCAGAACGAGCAGGTTTGTTACATAGGTATACACGTGCCATGGTGGTTTGTTGCACCCATCAACCCTTCATCTACATTAGGTATACTTTCACAAAGAAATTCAGCAACAGAAAGAGGATCAGAAAAATCCTACACTAATGGCTTGAAGATGGAAAAAGCGGATCTCAAGGCAAGGAATTTGGATAGCCTCTGCAAGCTAGAAGACAGGAAAGAGGAGTCTCACTTAGCGCCTCAGGACAAGGAATACAGCCCTGCCAACACCTTAAATAAGATAGTAAATCTGTGTTGTTTTAGGCCACTACATGTGAGATAATTTGTTATGGCAGCAATAGGAAATTAACACCCCATTCCTGAGGCTGCCTTCCCAAAGGCTGCATTCCTAGATGCATCTGGTGTTTCTTAAAATAAATTCAAATGTTTTCTTAATAAAACAACCAAAATAACCACATCGATGTAGGTACTGATTCTTAATTTTGGTAAACATTTCAGCATATTAAACAACAAATTGAAATACTGACTGAAGATTTCCCCTCACAAATGAGATATCCTTACCTATATCTTTTTATTCTACTTACTTTGGAGGGAGATTTATTAAGGCTAAAAAATTAAATTATTTAAGCTTGCTCAGAGATTTAATAGAATGCAAATTATATCGATCCATCTTCTATCAACTACATGTTATTTCTGTTTAGTATGAATAATATATATTACTAATATACATAAGAAGTACGACTTTTCTATTACATTGTTCAAATTAAAATTCCCCAGTTTCTCCTTACCTCCACTGAATGCTGAGGGTGTGCAGAGAGAGTGTCAGTGTGGTGTGCAATCTTATCCTTACTCTTATGAAATCTCAGTACTATTATGTCGAATTTATGATTAGCCTATAAAAGGGATTGTTTCATTGTCCTAGTAATATCCAGGGTCCAGAAGAGATTCTAATATTTTGTTTCATGAGAATAATATATCACAAAAGTTTTGCCAAGTAATTACCTCCTTCTAATAACTGTTACCATAAGAAAAACCTTAGCCAGTTATTTCAAGTTCATTTCAGTCTTTTAATTTGATTTGAATGGAATAATTGTGTAACGCATGACACTCAGTAGAAGAGTCAGGTGTTTATACAATATTTTCTCCAAATCAAATTAAAGAACATTTCCACTGAAGGAGTTTCATGGACAACATTAAGATGCCCGAATGCTGGCTATCACCATCAAGTGAAAGCATTTCCGTAAAATACCCACTCAATGAATACAAAGGCAAATTCTTTTTTTGTGTTTCTTCATATTTGTTACATCATGAAAAATAATTCACAAGTTCTCAAGTCTATAAAACATAATTATTCAGAAAAACTGGGATGTGGGGGGGAACTCCTTATCCCACTTCACTTAAAGGATCATGAAGCTACCACAGGAGGTGAGGCTGCCATAGAAAGGTGAGGATAGGGCACAAGGGGAAAAAAAAAGTCACAGTTTTGGGGAAGAAAAAAAGACTTCCCTCAAACAACACAATACCCAACTCTCCCTCAGAGATAGGAGGTTTATTCTGAGTAAATTGGACTGAGAGGATCTAAACTTTTGACCTCAGGAGCATTTGTGTTAGGAAAAGGGTTGAGATCCAAAATTGGAAATGTGGGTAGTAAAGGAAAATCTGTGTAATGAATACTGAGACCCTCAGCACCCCATCCCTTGTTTTCCTTCCAAAAAGGATGTGCTGTCTTATGCTCTTTAAGCAGGGGCCTCAGGGACTTCAAGGGTAAAAAATCCTACAGATATTGATATTGTAGGTTACCACAGTAAAAATGCCAGCTTATCAGATGCAATCACCTCATGGTGAACCTCACTTGTCAAAAGCACCTGATTCTCCATAACCAACCAATATTTTTAAAATTATTTTTAGAGACAGAGTCTGGCTTTGTCATTCAAGCTGGAATGCGGTAGCACAATCATGGCTCACTGCAGCTTCAACCCCCTAGGGTCAAGCGATCTTCCTGCCTCAGCCTCCTGAGTAGCTGGGCGTATAGGCATGCACCACCACACCCGGCTAATTCTTTTCATTTTTTGTAGAGACAGTGTCTGGCTATATTTCCCAGGCTGGTCTTGAACTCCTGGCCTCAAGCAACCTTCCTGGGGTCTTGGCCTCCCAAAGTTCTGGGATTACAGGCATGAGCCACAACGCCCAGCCCCAACCAACATTTTGAGGAACAAAGAGCAAGGATCATTGGAGCTTTGTGAAAATATTCCAAAATAAAAAGAGCCCCAAACAAAAATTTTTTTGTAGCAGCTACCCATGAAGATTTAGAAGGGAGAAAGGAAAAGGAGATTTATTTTATCCCTCAATATGCAGTTCTGTATGCTTTGGATATAGTTTCAGGAAGCATGTGTTAATTTAAAAATTAAGATGCATACAATAGGCTAAAATAAATCTGCTTTTGCTTTCTTGTCTGGTGACCGTACTGGCAGAGAAAAGCCAGTCAAGCTTCAGGTAAGAAATTCTCTCCGTACTTCTAGAGCCAGGTACTGTGTACTCTCTAGCATCTGTCAGAATCCGGGGTCTCACAGAAATCCACTCATTCCAAAACGACCACCACTTAGTGCCTCAGCAATTTCATAACATACAAATTAGTATACCATATTTTCTTTCTTTGTGTAGCAGATGGTATTCAGAGACAGTTTGTAAGACTTCTGCCTTCCAGAAAGAATTGATTCAGCTTGATTGGCTTCATGAATTGGTTATCAAGGGACAAAATGAAGACAAAAATGATATTATGACTAGACTTTCCAGTTGGTGAATATAGAGTAATCAAATTATTCCAACCAGTCATATAAGATTTTCCTGCATGCACAAGGAACATTCCACAGTAGAATAGCCAGAATAACCATCCCTGTGGGAACAGACAGTCCAGACTCAATTTATTATGACTCTGAGTTGATTTTTACTAACAACATTGGTGTTATAAAACAAATCATCAAATGCTGAAATATTATACTAATTCGGTGAGCTCTTTAAACTAATTTACAATTGGAATGCCAAATTGTATATTTATCACTTAAAAATAAGCATGTGTATTTCCTAATTTTATATATTTTGCATACTAACAATTTGACTTTTATATTCCTTTATTGGTGAGGGTAGGCCAATTGCTGTGATAAATCCAAATTATATAATAGCTCAAGCACAAAATAAGTTTTTTCTTATTCAAAGTTCAAAGCAGGTGGATGAGCAGCTCTCTCTCAAGAGATGATTCAAGTATCAGGATCCTTCCTTCTGGTGGCTACACAATCTGTAACGTGCAGCTTCCAGAGTCACAGGGCTTGTGTGCAGCATGCTGCAAAAGAGGAAAGGACCTGGCATGTCTTGCATAGGTATGCTATCTATATAATTTGTCTAAACTGGGCTACTTTAGGGAGTGAAAGAGCCACTAACTAGGCTTGACCAAGTATAACCTGTAACTGTCCTAGGCACAGTAAGATGATTATAACCCTAGGCATGGTAGGTTTTATGAATCAGGCCCTGGAGCAGTGTACAGCATTCCTTTTCAAATCGTAATTCATCATATGGTCATGCCCAACTATACAGTAGACTGAAAAATATGGACTCGACATGTCACCAGCAAGAGAAGAATGCAAATTTGATCAAAGCTAGTCGGCCAGCCTGTCTCTGATACTCTTATTTTTGCCACACTGAATTACTCTACTTCCATAGCAAATAGTCTGCCTAAAAGGACTCACTTATTCAATAACGAGACAAAACCCCTATGCTTATGAAGTTTATATTCTAGTGTGGAAGACAGTGATAAACCAACATGTAGAGTACAACGTCCAGTAGTTATAAATTCCATGAAGCAAAACACATGTTGAGAAGGTACTTTTGAAATCAAATACTCAGGGAGGGAGCCTCACTGTAATGTAAAACAGAAGTCAGATACTTTTTAGATAAAATCATCAGGGAGAGCCTCACCATAATGTGGGGCAGGAACTTCAATAAACTATGAGAGGGAGCTGCTTGAGTATCTGTAGGAAGAACTTTCCAAGCAGAGAAATTAAAATATATTTTTATAAAAGTATCAAATTAGTCAAAAATTTTTCTCTTGTATTTTAAATAACTATAATAAATAGTGAATTAGGACTATCACTATTATGTCAAATTTTCAAGATATTGTTAACACAAAATCATACTTCATTTTTTAGTCTGAGAAATTATAACTAAAATTTTTCATAAAATTGTCTTTATTTTTAAGCACAAAATTATTTTATTTTAAACCCTTATAGTAGAAAGTCATTACAATATGCATTTAAAACAACTGACAACACTTTAACCTCTTCATTACTTTGAGTTGTGAGTGTCAGAAATCTAACTCAAATTAGGTCATGCAAGTGCAGGGACTATATTGACTCACTGGACTATACGAAATCTTTACTCAGGAACTTATTATCTCTATCAAGATTCTTTCTCCATTCTTATCTTCATTCCTCTCTGCATTGATCTTTCATCTCTCACTTCAGATGGCATCCTCCATTTCTGTGGAGGAAGTGATTGGCTTTTATTATCAGTAATTCAGTTATTTTTCAGTTTCCAGATTATATTGTCCTACTACAGCAATCCTAAAGCAACTAAAGGACTTCTCATTCTTTTGTATATAAACACAAAGAAGTGTTCTGATTGACTTTATGGAATCACACGCCCATCTCTTGTACTAATCACCATGGCTAGGGGGTGAGATTTCCATTGGTTAGAGTGGCTCAAATCTAGTTTCCCAAAATAAGATGAGTACTGTTAACAGAAGAAGGGAGGAAGTATTACTGGACAGAAGAAAACAATCATTATTAAAATGCTGTCCATTAAATGAGAAGTATTGAGTATTACATACTATGTGGCACAGACATCAGAATCAGAATCAGGTGGACTTGGGAATGGGAATAAACACTGGTACACAGATTACTATTAATAGTTGTGTGACTTTGGGCATGTTGCTAAATGTCTCTAAGCTTAGATTCTTCATCTATTAAATTTTAATAATAAAGGACCTATCCCATAGTTGTACAAATTAAGGGAGCATTTAGTAAGTGCTCAAATAATAACTGCTGTTATTTTAATTTCACGTTTTTCAATGAATTCTCACAACAGTCCCATGAAACAGGTAGTAATACCTCTAATTATAGATGAAGAAAATGAAACTCAGGAGAAGTTCAATTACTTTGCCCAAAGTCACATAGCTGGTAAGTGGCATATCTAGGACTGGGTTCAAATTCCATGTCTGCAGGATTCCAAAGACCATATTCCTTCCACCATACTACATTGCCTTAACCACTACATAATTCTTTGTAATAATCTTAGGAGACTATTAAAGTACATAGAGTTATTTTCCCCTAAATTAAATGGTATCTTCCCTACCCCTATGTTTTCATCCTGGTAATCTGTCATTTCTTTCTACTGCCTGTGAGCCTGTGATCATGGAAAAAATGACATGGTTAAACAGAGAAAAACAGCTCATTATAGACAAATGATATCAGAAATTCTGCAATTGGACAGTGATTTTATTTGTTTCAATTTTTAATTGCTACAAATGTTCAATGTTCTAATAAGACAGCTATTGCTATAGAAAGTCAAAGTTTAGAGACCTGAACTCAAAGCGCTGTTTTAGTATCTGAGTCTCAGTTTCATCATTTGTAAAAACTGAAAAGCCACCTACCTTATAGAATTGAGGTGGTGATTAAATGATACATGGAATGTGGAAGTGTTACACAAAGTATAAAATGCTAAATAAATATAAGACATATTATTGATAATAAGCTTAAGAATAAAACATTTTATCAGATTCTTAAACTTTAGTATCAGCCTATTTTAGATCCTGTCCTAAGAGTTGCATTTGAAAAAAGAAAAAGCTAGGACCCTCAAAATTTAAGTCAGAGAAAAGAAAAGCAAGCTCTGCAGTAAAGAAAACACAAGAAAAGGGGAGCCTGAAGCCACCAGAAGACAAGTAATCTTTCAAAATTCTGCCTATGGCCTTGGCAGTGCCTACCTTTCTATATATAAATAAATATATAATATATAAATTTATATATATATAAAAATTATATATAATATATAAATATATAAATATTATATATATATAAAAAACACAAATACTCAATTATGCAGGGTTAAGAGAGAGGTCTTCTCAAGCACTCTCACACAAATTTAATCAAACTACAGCTAATTTAAAAAAGTACAAGTTCAGAGGCAATTTATAGTATATATTAAAACATCTGTTTCAACAGGCGAACTTTGTGCATTTGCAAATAACGACATTAACACCAATAAATTGCTTTGGATACAGTATTGTCACTTGCATGCTATATTAATTTACTGCACTAATTAACTTACTGTCTCACACCAAATCAACGTGCCCTCTCCGGGATGAACTCATATTAACATGGACTATATATGACCCACCTTAACTCTTTGATAAGTGTTCTTCAATATACAGACAGTTATTTCTAAGAATTTTCCTGTGATGCCAAAATTTTTATTATACAAACCATCATTCCAATGTGCATGATACTAGTTTGTTTTATTTTTGGCATTTTTAATTCAAGTGCCATCAGTCCTGGATTTGGAACCTTTCTTCATTACTTTTATTTTTACAAATACAGGAAACAAAGACATACTCAACCTGTTTCACAGATTGCAGCGTTATTGTAGAAACAGAGATCTCAAAGAATTGAAGAGTAAGATACACAATAGCCAACACTCATGGTGTTACAGTCTTGCCAATGCACCATAATGTAGCAGTCTTTAATTGTGAGGTATCACTCAGAGTTCTTTGTCTCATGACCAAGAATTAAGGAGTGTGGAATCAAAGGGTAAGGTTGGAGTGAAAATTTAGGAAGTGAAAGAAGAAAGGTCTCTGGCACAGAGAGGGGACCCAGAAGAGGGTTGCCGTTTTTACAGTTGAATGCAAAATGCAAAGGCTTTAAAAAAACAACAACAACAACAACAACAACAATAAAGGCTGGATGTCTCATTTGCATAAGGTGTGAATTTCTGGTAACTCTACTTTGTCCTTCTAGTGTACACGAGGGCCCTTAGCTTGAGTTACTCCATAATGCTTTGTTCCCCTTACTGCACATGTGTTAGGGCATGGAATTTTCCATTGCAGACATGTCTGGGCAAGTCACCTGTGTAGCCTTTCTTATCTATGCAGCTGTGGGCATGTCCTAGGAAGCTCCCCTGTGCAAGTTCCCTTATCTGCGCCTGGAGCTTGAGTTTTCAGGCTGTTCTTTTGTTTGAAAGAATTCAACCAAGGACCCACCCAAACTGCCTGCCTGATCAGTTTCTTTCTTTCTTCTCTCTCATTTCCCCCTTCAGGGATGGGGACCCTAACTTCTGTTAGGTATGTGGGGTAATGATACTACCGGAGAAAGGTGTTGTGTGGGGAACAGCAGCTAGGTTTCCTCCTGGGGCTGGTATGGAGGTCCTTGGATAAAAGGCATGTCCATGTGTGGTTTTATTTGCATTACCGTTTGGAGCTTGATAGCCTTTATGTGAGAAGAAACAGTTTGGGTTATTGGAGTACATTTATTAAAATGAAACGAGGGGTGGAGGGTAAAGACAACTCAAGACTGCCAACACACCCAGATAACTGGTGACTATAGTTATGACTACCAAGATGTGGATGCATGGGGCTTGGTTTTGGTTAACTTCCTTGGTTTTATTTTTCAAACAAAGAAACCTCCAGTTTATGGGCATCCTATTTATTCCCATTACCAGGCAGGATTTGCAGGATTTTTACATTACCCGTCCGTTTTTGTTTCTTCTGAGCTGCAGCCAGAGATTGCTGGTTGGTTACAGGAATAAGCAGGGTTAGTCTAAAATGTAGGCAAGAACTTTAAAAAACTAATGAGATTAGAATTTAATGACAAGCATATGATAATTTTTCTCTCTCCAGTCGTCATTTTTGTTAAAAACAAATCATGATAGGACTGAGTTGTTTGTAAACTATACTTCAGTTTTTATACTTGGCCTGATTATTTGCATAAAGTGCAGCAAGAATAATTATTTTTACATAAGCCTTTTAAATAGGCTTTATGGAACTCTGTTCCACAAAGAATCTCAGATAGAACTTTTTAAAGTCAAGCCCAGCCATGGGTTTGTACCCTCAAGTACCTATGAGTTGGGTGACTTGCTATTTTTTTGAGGTCCCAGGAACAAGGCATTCCTGGGCCTATTAGAAAGTGATATTTACTCACCACAGATTAGCAATCCTGTACAGGGAGTGTGTAGACAAGGTTATCAGTCAAGTTTTGCCAAGGGGCTTTTATTAGCTCTGCATGATAACCTTGATTCTTTAAAGAGTAGTATATCCTTCCAGTCAAAGCCTTGGTAAAACAACCATTTTCTCCAATTGCATCCTGTTGCAAAAGAAAATGGATTCTTATTGCACTGATGCAAACAACTATATTGCCATAAGTCAAGAATACTCACAAAGAGTTTCCAAATTCTGGGGAAGCCAGGCAGAGAGAAACAAATATTCTCCAAATTTTGTTCACAGGAGTATACCTTACTCAATTATTAAAAGCTGTAGCTAGCTTAAAAGAAAAGTTTCCTGGACTCAGAAAAACAAAACAAGGATAAGCAATGTCTTAAGCGAAACATTTAAAACAATTACTTCAGTTTTCTATTAGCTCAGTCTATTTCTTTAACTCTTATTCTGCTCGATATTTCTAACTACTTCAGCTTTTCGTGAGTCCTGTACATTTTTCTTTTATCAGAAACCTGCATTTGAGAGCAGCTGTTAAAGTCCTACAGCTGATCATAAACCATCTTTTGAAGAGAATTAAAACAAGACAACAGTTGTCTGTCAATGACAAATTTTCCAGGGTTGTTACAGTCAAGAATATGATTGGTGAAGACATTTGGTTATTTCTGTGGTTTACAATAGCTTAACATAATAAACCTAATGATCATTGACAGCATATGTTTAGACATTAGAACCTTAGACATCCCATATGATTTTGGAACATATATTAATATTATTTACTGAAATAAAACCTGAAGAAGATTACACATCACTTTGGCAATCCCTTCTATGTAAACATGTTAAATTATCCTATTTACCACTTTTCTGGATGCTCCAGAGACCCTCTGTTGCATCCAAAAGCTAGGCATCAGGAGAGACGATTTTGAAACTGAAGTTTAATTTTGGGGAGGCTGTTAAATTTAGAGGTATAAAAACTTGATATTATGAAATACAATTACAGATTACTATATTATTTATTTTCCCAAAATAATGACTCAAAAATTTGAAAAAGCAAAATCCTTTTATTAGCCTTTACTATTACATGAAAATCCTTTTCAAAAGGAAGAAAGGCAAATTTCACCCTTGCATTAGTTTACTGTTAGTGTCAACCCCAATTTTTAATGAAACACTATAGAAAATTCTATCCCATCTTAACCAGTTTGACTGAGGTGATATTCTTACAAACCTTTTATAAACCTTTACAAATTTTGCTAAAGAGCAGAATTGCATCTTAAGAAAATCTTACTATTCTTTTATTTCAATGTTCAATTTATAAAAATCATACAACACCCTTTTGAATTTGGTCAATATGTTCACACACAGAGTTTCCTTTGAAAGATTAATTTTTACAGTCTCTCCACAACTTGCTTGAACATTCAACTGTATTTTATCTAATTTAATACAATCCTTTAACCCTAGGCAACATTGCATTTTGCCATGTTTACTTATAGCATTTTACTAAAAACACATTTTACTGTTTTTACACACCTTGCATGTAAATCGAATTTCAGTAGTCTCAATTACATGTTATAATGGTAACTTTTAGCATTTTTTAACTTTAATGTAAAACCTGGTATGTTGTTTTAATTATATACTAGGTGCAGACAAATCCTGACTCTATCCAGCATAGTTAGGGGCATAGTTAATTTCACACATCCCAGGCCTTACTAAGTTGTAACGTAAGCAGTTTACAATCTTGAAACATTTAGCAAGCCTAGTATCTGACGTACATGATTTAGACCCCCTATTTACATTTTGACAACATTTGCATTTCACCAATTATCTTTAAAACTATTTTTATTTCTTAAATATTAAAGTCATGTGAACTAAAAGGCATTACTGCTTTTATCTTTCCTTTAAAAATATTTGATTTAAGCATTTATTTTTCTTTAAGCCAATTAATTAGAGCTCTTTTTACAGATATCACACACAACACATATATAACTACATAGACCAACAGAAGAAGATCAAGTATTTATAAGATTTTTCATATATCAATCTCCTAATTGGATTATCAGCTTCTGGGAAGGGTCCATTAAGAGCAGGGCTTAAAAAGCATGCTATTTCTAGGGCCTAATAAATAGGTATAGCTGGAAGACAAAAATAGATTTTGAGAGAGATCTATCTGCCTCTAATTCCTAGGGTTCCACGAGAAAAACACAGAGTTTCTCCCAAAATGGAATCCATGGTGCATTTTCCATTTTTACCAAAGAGCCCCGGGCCATCAGAAATTATCTTAGGACCTTCCATGCATGCACCAAGAGCAGCAAGACAGAGTGGAGAAAAGTAATTCAGTCAACAGAGAAAGAAACCTTTTCCAGAAAAACAAGATCCAAGAAGAGAACAACATAAAGGTCTTTTAAATATACCTATAACTTGGATATTCACTTTTAATTAAGCTGAGTGCTCTTTAAGAAAATCCTTTTAAATCCATTGTTACCCAACTTTAGGCACACCAAACAGTTAATATTTCTGGCTTTTAAAATTTACAAAAGTAACTTCACAAGTGAAACCAACAAGCCTCTATTAGGTTATGACTAAACCTTGAGTGTACAAGGTATTTTTGAAGGGGTGTTAAGCAGCTTTTACAAAATCCAGAAGTTTTAAAGGCAACTTAGAGAAAGAAGGATTTAAGAAAGGAAGTTAAAAGTTGTTCATGGAGGGGGAAGACAATTAGCAAATGATAAAAGTCACATAGCTATTAACTTGAAAATATTCATTCCCTAAGCCAGGATTGAACCCGTGCTTCATTGTAAAATGGCAGAGGCTAAAAAAAGTACTGCCATGTGGTTACAGGTCACACTCAAGTATGTAAAACAAGATGGAGGCCTGCAGCAAAGGTTGTTACTGACAACTTTACCAGGCTATCTTGAAGTGTGGACTTATATGGAGTTCCAGACCTGCATTCCATTCCATGCTATCCCTCTTTCTGCCTTTTTCATGTGTTTCCTCTCCTTTTCCTGGGCCTCCTCCTGGTTCCTATTATAGAAGACTGAAGTGGCTACCATTAGGGGGTTTTCTAAGGTGCCATCTGGTTCTATAGCCTGTTTCTGAAGCTTGCTTCTGGTGTCAGGGGCCACCTGAGTAAGCCTATCTTTCAAGATTAGCTGTCCCTCAATTGAATTAGGAGATAAGTGTGTTTTACCAAAGCCCTCTCAGGCTTTCTAAAAAGACTGAGACATTTTCATCTAGCTTTTTATCTATCATTGATAGCTTAGAATAGTCAACAGGTTTGGCTCTGGTCCTTTGTAAGCCCTCTGATATACACATCTGAAACTGTTTTCTCTTCCACTCATCTATGGGATTACTGGGCTTCCAGTTAAGGTTTTCAAGGGACACTGTCTCTCTTCCTACAGGGAATGGGGATTCTGTCTCGTTCTCACCCTCTTTCCCCTTTTTGACTCTCTTTCTTTTTTGACTGGCTATGGGAGACATGCTGTTCATCTCCAAATTTCTCTGCTACCTGTAGGGCTGCCTGTTTCTCAGCATCAGTTAGAATTTTAAGAGGATGTAGAGAAATAGGAACACTTGCTTTCCCAGGCGGCTGCCGAAGATGGCGGAAGTGCAGGTCCTGGTGCTCCATGGTCGAGGCCATCTCCTGGGCCCCCTGGCAGTCATCGTGACTAAACAGGTACTGCTGGGCCGGAAGGTGGTGGTCGTACGCTGCGAAGGCATCAACATTTCTGGCAATTTCTACAGAAACAAGTTGAAGTACCTGGTTTTCCTCCGCAAGTGGATGAACACCAATCCTTCCCGAGGCCCTTACCACTTCTGGGCCCCCAGCCGCATCTTCTGGCGGACCGTGTGAGGCATGCTGCCTCACAAGACCAAGCGAGGCCAGGCTGCCCTGGACCGCCTCAAGGTGTTTGATGGCATCCCACCGCCCTACAACAAGAAAAAGCCGATGGTGGTTCCTGCTGCCCTCAAGGTCGTGCGTCTGAAGCCTACAAGAAAGTTTGCCTATCTGGGGCGCCTGGCTCACGAGGTTGGCTGGAAGTACCAGGCAGTGACAGCCACCCTGGAGGAGAAGAGGAAAGAGAAAGCCAAGATCCACTACCGGAAGAAGAAGCAGCTCATGAGGCTACGGAAACAGGCCGAGAAGAACGTGGAGAAGAAAATCGACAAATACACACAGGTCCTCAAGACCCACGGACTCCTGGTCTGAGCCCAATAAAGACTGTTAATTCCTCATGTGTGGCCTGCCCTTCCTCCATCGTCGCCCTGGAATGTGAGGGACCCAGGGGCAGCAGTTGTCCAGGTGCCACAGGCGGCCAGGAACATAGGAAGCTGGGAGCAAGGAAAGGGTCTTAGTCACTGCCTCCCGAGGTTGCTTGAAAGCACTCAGAGAACTGTGCAGCTGTCATTTATCTATGACCAATAGGAAGAGCAACCAGTTACTGTTAGCAAAAGGGAGCCAGAAGACGGGCTGGAGGGCCCTACCTTGTGAGTGGGGCATCTGTTGGACTTTCCACCTGGTCATATACTCTGCAGCTGTTAGAATGTGCAAGCACTTGGGAACAGCATGAGCTTGCTATTGTACACAGGGTATTTCTAGAAGCAGAAATAGACTGGGAAGATGTACAACCAAGGGGTCATAGGCATCGCCATGCTCCTCACCTGTATTTTGTAATGAGAAATAAATTGCTTTTAAAGAAAAAAAAGAAAAGAAATAGGAACACTTTTACACCGTTGGTGGGACTGTAAACTAGTTCAACCATTGTGGAAGACAGTGTGGTGAGTCCTCAAGGATCTAGAACTAGAAATACCATTTGACCCAGCCATCCCATTACTGGGCATATACCCAAAGGATTATAAATCATGCTGCTATAAAGACACATGCACACGTATGTTTGTTACAGCACTATTCACAATAGCAAAGATTTGGAACCAACCCAAATGTCCATCAATGATAGAATGGATTAAGAAAATGTGGCACATATACACCATGGAATACTATGAAGCCATAAAAAAAGATGAGTTCATGTCCTTTGTAGGGACATGGATGAAGCTATAAACCATAATTCTGAGCAAACTATCACAAGGACAGAAAACCAAACACCACATGTTCTCACGCATAGGTGGGAATTGAACAATGAGAATACTTGGACACAGGGTGGGGAACATCACACACTGGGGCCTGTCATGGGGTTTGGGGAGGGGGAGGGATGGCATTAGGAGATATACCTAACGTAAATGATGAGTTAATGGGTGCAGCACACCAATATGGCACATGTATACATATGTAACAAACCTGAACATTGTGCACACGTATCCTAGAACATAAAGTATAACAATTAAAAAAAAAAAAAGAGTAACATAACATTCTTCCAAGAGAGTTTAAATACTTGGGTTAAATCCTGGAAGGCCTCTATGTGTAAGTGAATTTGAAACTTGCCTAGAGAAAACTTGAAGCAAGTTTTCTTGTGTCAAGCTGTGGGCAGGCTTAAAGATGGGTTGTTACTCATCTAGAAAAGAGAGGAGGAGAAGGCATCCCTTAGCTTCCTTCCTCCTTTCGGGGTGACCCAGGATGTAGAAAAAGATAGAAAGGGTATCCCCCTTCTCCTCTTTCCTCCCATCTCCTTTGGGTCCTAGCAACTGATGTAGGTGCTACCCATGGATTCAAGCATGACCTTCACCAATAGATCTGGAGAATATAGCCAGCATAAATAGTCATGTTCACCTGCTTGAGGCCCTAGCTCTCTGCCCTACTGGCTTCTGAGACCCACTTGGCCCATAAGGTTCTTGAGATTCTTAGGGACCCAGGAGAGATTGTGCACTAGTTGAATTTGGGAAAGACCCTTTGATGGAGGGAGTGTCTTAACTCTATCCTTACATCCTCTTACTACCGCATGGGCAAAGTTATAAGTTCCTAGACAATGGAACCAATTGACTTCTAAACATAAGATCCCTTTCTTGCTTAGATGACAAAGTAGCTGGACAATGAACAGGTGCCTCAAATGAATGTAAGAATTGAATGACTGTTTTTCCTCTGATGGGGATAACACTGAGATAAAATCTGTCTTGCTAGGGTAGCTTCCTCCCAGCTGTTGAAAGGAGAATTTTCCTGTCTACAAATAGGGCATAGAGCCTAATCACTGAGAGAGGGACATAAAAGAGAAAGGAATCGGGGAACTAGAGGTTTTGTGCAAAGGGCCCAAAAAGATGCCCACAGAGAAAATTCCCATCCTAATAGGTGGAACTGTAGGGTTTGAAATGTTAGGTAAAAACTCCGACTTCAAATTCTTTTTCCAGGCCAAGGGTAGAAAGAGAGAGTTGAGCCTTAATAGGTTGTCCCCATAATACACTACCCAGCAGAGGAAAACTAATTTGTCTCATAGAGGATTGCTAAGATTTACTGAACAATGCTGAGCTCTTATGTGGACTATTTTAAAAAATGGAGAGAAGGGTATTCTCTCTGGGTGAAATGTTCCCCTATACAGTGTCATGAATGTCTATTATTGAGAAACAAAAAGGCCCTTGCTAGACAAAAGTTAAAGCTGAAATCTTGAAGTTACCCCATCTCTAGAAAATCACAGAAGCAACAATTCTTTGAGTTATATTCCTGGTTACTAAGGCACTTGCTGACTTTTCTTAACAGGAGTATCTCCCCAGACTGTGAAAATACCTACATCATTGCATACAAATAAGGGATAGGAGACATAGTAGCCATGAAAAGAAAGGAAGAAAATGTAATTAAAAGGTTGGAAAGTCCTGACGGCAACACTCTGAGGGGTTGTCAGAGGCTGGAGTTAGTTCAGGGAACTGCAGGTAACACCACGGTATAGCCTCAGCCAGATGCCCTCAGTTGCCCTAGGACCTTCTTCCAACCTCACATGATGGCTAGGTCCTTCATGAAAGGAAATTGGATTGAAACAGAGCCAACATTCCCACCACATGACAGTGATGGGGAGTTGACAAAGTCCTCTCCAGCAAGCCTGTCCCCTGAGTCTTGTAAGGCTGGTAGCCATGCTATTCATCTTTAATTGGCTGGTAGGGACCCACTGTTTTGTTTAATTTAAAAATCTGAGGGTGAGAAGCCTTGGAAATGAAAGTAAAGAGTTGGAGATCCACTCCTACTCACCCTTCTAATGTTTCCTTTCTCAGACAATACACAAAAATGTTACGGTCTCACCAATGCACCACAATGCAGCAGTCTCATTGTGAGGTATCACCCAGAGTTCTTTGTCTCATAACCTAGAGAATTAAGGAGTATGGAAAAAAGGGTGGCGTTGGAGTGAAGGTTTACTAAGTGAAAGAAGAAGGCTCTCCACTGCATATAAAGGGCCCAGAAGAGAATTGCCATTTTTACATAGGGTTTTATATGATACTGATGGGGACTGAGCATCTCATTTGCATGAGCTATAAATTTCTGGTAGCTCCATCCCACCCTCCTAGTGCACATGCTGACCCTTAGCTTGAGTTACTCCATATTGCTTTGTTCCCCTTACTGCACATGTGTTAGGGGATGGAATTTTCCATTGTGGGCATGTCTGGGCAAGTCACCTGTGTAGCCTTTCTTATCTGTACAGCTGTAGGCATGTCCTAGGCAAGCTCCCCTGTGCAAGTTCCCTTATCTGTGCCTGCAGCTTGAGTTTTCAGGCTGTTACTTTTGTTTGAAAGAACTCAACCAAGGACCCAGCCTAACTGCCTGCCTGACCAGTTTTACCAGTTTTTTCCTTTTTTGTCTCTCATTTGAAACAAAAAGGGAGCAGAGATTATCTCTGCTTCTTTTTGTCATTGCTCTTCCACTTTGCTCTACTCCTAGTATTCTCTTTCTCTCAGTTACTTATCTGAGTTAGAACTCAGTATGGCCAACCCGATTGAATTTCTCTATGACTTTTATCCCAAGTGCCTGTGACAATCTTATTACAAATTCATAGTTAAATTCTGGGGTAGATGAAAGGAAATCTGATTGGCTCCACAAGTTCTAGTTGATTTGTTTCCCTCGGGAAAGTGGTTCTTTCCAGATCTAACCAGTCACGATCAGGAGAAATATGTGGCAAAAATATGACCACTTGGCCTTCCCATTCATCAGAGGTTGCAAACAGAGTCAGTTCATTCATATCAGGCATGGAACCCATCTAATTTTAAAAGGCAGAGTAAATATAGAACTTCTCCCTTCATCTCTTGGAAGTCACCTAAAAGCAACCAGAAAAAAGAAAATAAAAACGCATATATATAGTCAACAAAAATTAGAGACAATTAAAGAACAAATTAAAAACTAGATGAGAGTAGCATCACCCAAATGGCAGAGTAAGCACAAGTTAGCTTCACACTACCTCCCCCGCCAAAAAAACAAAACAAATGTCTACACACCAAGATTATCACTGTCAATAATCTTCAACTCACATCTGAGGATGAGCCAGTTCCTAGGGCTACAGAGAAGTGAAGAAACTACAAGACGATGGATAATTGTTTCTGTCTCAACCTAGGAGAAGCATCACACATGCCTGAAGAGAGAAAATCCCCCAAAGGTAGCCAGAGACAAATGAAGGTAGTGAGAATATCATCCACAGCCCTTAAAATTCTGTTCTCTTTCTCAGACAAAGGAAATGCCAAATCAGAGTGACTGTTTAGCAGCCGTATGCTGTAGGAAGTATGTTCCATGAGTTCCCTGGGCACAAGCCCCTAGCCAGCCTTCCCACATAGCCTGGGATCACTTTGGGATCTCTCCCATCTGGGACAAGCAGTGCACTGAACATTTGCTAATGCCAAGGCAAACCTTGGTTTAATGTGCTATCTTGTGCCCAAAAAGAGGCAGTGATCTAGCATGAAATAATTCAACAGCTATGTTCCAAAAAATCTCTAAGTAAACATATCCAAGGAAACCAAAACAAGACAGAGAAAACTGGAACAAATAACTAATCCTCCAATGCAAACACATATCCATACATCTATGAGAAACAACACCAACAGAACCATGACTTCCCCATACAGACAAAGCAAGAAGTCACTGACTGACCCTAAAGAGATGGCAATGTGTGAGCTCTCCGATTAACAGCTCAAAATAGATGTTTTAAGGAAACTCAGAAAGCTCCAAGATAACACTGTCAAGCGTTCAAAACTTTATCTGAGAAATTTAACAAAAAGATCAAAATTTTTTACAAAGAAAATAGAAATCCTGGAAATGATAAATACATTTTGTGAAGTAAAAAAAAAAAATGCACTAGAGGTTCCCAATAGCAGAATGAATCTAGCAGAGGAAACAATCATTGAGCTTAAACACAGACTATTTGAAAATACAGTGATAGGAGAAAAAAGAATGAAGAATGCCTACACAATATAAGAATCTTATAAGAAAATTACCTCAAAAGAGTGAATCTAAGAAATATTGGTGTTAAAAAGGGAGTTGAAAAACAGGAAGAAGTAGAAAAATTATTCAAAGAAATAATAACAGAAAACTTTCCAAAACTTGATAAAAATATAAATATCCAGGTACAGGAAAGTCAGAGATCATCAAACAGATTCAACCCAAATAAGGTGATCCAAAGGCATATAATAATTAAACAATCAAAGTCTAGAACAAAGAGAGGGTCCTAAAAGCAGGAAGATAAAATAGGCAAATAATCATATAAAGAACTCCAATTAGTCTGTCAACAAACTTCTCAATGGAAACCCTTCAGGCCAGGAGAGAGTAAGAGGACATATTCAAAGAGTTGACAAAAACAAAACAAAACAAAAAAACAAAAAAAACCTGCCAACTGAGTATGCTGTACAAAAGCTACCTTGACACATGAGAAATAAATAAAGTCTTTCCCAAGCAAAGAAAAGCTTAGACAATTTATTACCACTAGACCTGTCTTACAAAAATGCTAAAGGGAGTCCTTCAATCTAAAAGAGAAAACACTAACATGAAAAAAAATCTTTGAAAGTATAAAACCCACTAGTAAAAGTGAGTTCACAGAGAAATTCAGAATATTCTAATACTCTATCGTGGTGTGCAATTCATTCATATTTCTAGCATGAAGAATAAAAGACAAATCTATTGAAAACAATAATAGCTGCACACTATTAAGAGATAGGCAATATAAAAAGATGTAAATTAAAAACACAAAAAGTCAAAATGTGGGAAGATAAAATTAAAATATGGAGTTTTTTTAGTTTTTCCTTTGTTTTAATTCTATTCTTTTATTTGTGATCAAAGATAAGTTATCATTAGTTTGAAATAATTTGTTATATCTATAAGATATTTTCCATAAGCATTATGGTAATCACAAAGCAAAATGCTATAACAGGTATAATAGATAACACTAGAAATAAAAAGCAATGAATTAAAACATACTACAAGAGAAAATCACTTAACTACAAAAGAAGACAATAAAAAAAAGAAAGGAAGAGAGGAGCTGAAAAATACAACCAGAGGCCAGGTGCAGTGGCTCACGTCTATAATCCCAGCACTTTTGGAAGCCAAGGTGAGCAGAGCACCTGAGGTCAGGAGTTCAAGACCAACCTGACCAACATGGAGAAACCCAGTCTCTACTAAAAATACAAAATTAGTGGGGTGTGTTGGCGCATGCCTGTAATCCCAGCTACTTGGGAGGCTAAGACAGAAGAATCACTTGAACCCAGGAGATAGAGGTTGCAGTGAGCCAAGATCATGCCATTGCACTCCAGCCTGGGCAAAACTCAAAAAAAAAACAAAAACAAAAACAAAATCAAAAACAAAAAACAGAAAACAAGAAAACAAGAACACAGGAGGTAAAATAGACTACAATTAGAATACTGTTAAAAAGGCAAGGAAGATCACAGTATGCTGACAGAAAGTTCAATACAGCAAGAATATATGGTAATTATAAATATATATGCAGCCAACACAAAACAACTAAGCAAACATTAATAGATCTGAAGGGAGAAATTGACTGCAATATGATAATAGTATGGGACTTCAATACCTCACTCTCAGTAATGAACAGATCACCCAAACTGAAATAGGAAAAGAAACATCTGAGTTTGGCTATGCACTAGACCAAATAACCCTAACTGACATTTACGGAACACTTAATTGCTGCAGAATACACATTCTTTTCATCAAATATAGAACATTTTTCAGAATAGACCATATGTTAGGCCACAAAACAAGTCTCAAAAAACTTTAGCCAATTTGGAAAACATTTCAGAATGTCATCCATGATAACTTTCTCAACCTCACTAGAGAGGTCCACATTCAAATTCAGCAAATGCAGAGAACCCCAGTGAAATATTCCATGAGACAATCATCCCAAAGATGCATAATCATCAGATTTTCAAAGATCGAAATGAAAGAAAAAATGTTAAAGGCAACTAGACAGTAAGGCCAGGTCACCTACAAAAGAAAGCCATCAGATTAACAGCAGACCTCTCAGCTGAAGCTGTACAAACCAGAAGAGAATGAAGGTCAATATTCGACCTACTAAAAAAAAAAGGAATTCCAAACCAGAATTTTATATCTGGCCAAGCTAAGCCTCATAAGCGAAGGATAAATAAGATCCTTTTCAGACAAGCAAATGCTGAGGAAATTTGTTACCAACAGAACTGCCTTACAAAAGCTCCTAAAGGAAGCACTAAATGTGGAAAGGAAGGACCATTACCAGCCACTACAAAAACACACTGAAGTACACAGACAAATGACACTATGAAGCAACCACATAAACAAGCAAAATCACCAGCTAGAATCACAATGACAGGATCAAACTCACACATATCAATACTAGCCTTAAATGTAAATGGGCTAAGTGTCCCAATTCAAAGACAGAGAGTGGCAAGCTGGATCAAGTACCAAGACCCATTGGTACACTGTCTTCAAGAGACTTGTCTCACATGCAGTGACACACATAGGTTCAAAATAAAAAATGTTTTAAAAATGGAGGACAATCTACCAAGCAAATGGAAAACAGAAAAAAGCAAGGGTTGCAATCCTAGTTTCTGACAAAACATACTGTAAACCAACAAAGATCATAAAAGACAAAGAAAGGCCGTTACATAACGGTAAAGGGTTCAGTTCAACAAGATCTAATGATACTAAATATATATGCATCCAACACAGTAGCACCCAGATTCATAAAGCAAATTTTTAGAGACCTTCAAAGAGACTTAGACTCCCACACAATAATAGCAGGAAAATTTAACACCTCAGTGACAATATTTGACAGATCATTGAGGCAGAAAATTAGCAAAGATATTCAGGAACTGAACTTAGCACTGAATTAAATGGACCTGATACATATCTACAGAACTCTCCACCCCAAACAACAGAATATACATTCTTCTCGTTGTCACATGGCACTTACTCTACAATAGATCACATAATTGAAAGTAAAACACTCCTCAGCAAATGCAAAATAACTGAAAGCATAACAGTTTCTCAGACCAGAGTGCAATCAAATCAGAACTCAACATTAAGAAATTAATTCAAAACCACACAACTACATAGAAATTGAACAACCAGCTGGGAGCAGAGGCTCACGCCTGTAATCCCAGCACTTTGGGGGGCCGAGGCAGGTGGATCACAAGGTCAGGAGATCGAGACCACCCTGGCCAACATGGTGAAACCCTGTCTCTACTAAAAATACAAAAATTAGCTGGGTATGGTGGTGCGCACCTGTAGTCCTAGCTACCGAGGAGGCTGAGGCAGGAGAATCACTTGAACCTGGAAGGTGGGGGTTGCAGTGAACCAAGATTGTGCCACTGCACTCCAGCCGGGTGACAGAGCGAGATTCTGTCTCAAAAAATAATAATAATAATCAAAACATCTAAGAAATATGGAATTATGTTAAAAGGCCAAATCCATGACTCATTGACATCTCTGAAAGAGAGCAGCAGAAAGCTAGCAACATAGAAAAGATATGTGAGGATATCATCTGGAAAAAATGTCCTCAACCTCACTAGAGCAGCTAACATTCAAATTCAGGAATGGTGGAACTGTAAATTAGTTCAGTCATTGTGGAAAGCAGTGTAATGATATATCAAAGAACTTAAAACAGAATTACCACTCGACCCAGCAATTCCAGTATTTGGTATATACCCAAAAAAATATAAATTGTTTTACCATAAATACACATGCACATATGTGTTCCCTGAAGCACTATTCACATTAGCAAAGATATAGAATCAAACTAAATGGCCATCAATGGTAGACTGGATAAGGAAAATGTAGTACATATGCACATGAAATACTACGCAGCTATAAGAAATAATGAGGTCATGTCTTTTTCAACAACATGGATGGAACTAGAGGTCCTATGTGAACTAACACGGTAGCAGAAAACCAAATACTGTGTGTTGTCACTTATAAGTAAGAGCTAATCATTGAGAACACATGAACACAAAGAATAAAACAACATACACTGGGGCCTACTTGAGGGTGAAAAATGGGAGGAGGATGAGGATTTAAAAATTACCAATCAGGTTCTGTGTTTATTACCTGGATGATGAAAAATTACCAATCAGGTTCTGTGTTTATTACCTGGATGATGATACCCGTGTATCAAACCCCCATGATATGCAATTTATATATACATATCAACTATGTACACATATCCTTGAACCTAAAATAAAATTTTTTAAAAAGAAAACACAAAGCAAAACAGCAGATGCAAATGTGATTTCATCGGTAGTAACATTAAACTTAAATGACCTCCAGGCAAAAGACAGAGATAGGCAGAAATATCTGTCAATCATGAATGAGATAGGTAAAAGAAAATGAAAGAATATGATCCAATTATATGTTTTTAAATAAAATATACACTTTAGATTCAAAGACACTAAAGGAATTAAGGTAAAAATATTGAAAAATATATTATGCAAACAGCAACCAACAGAAATAGAGTCGCTATACTAACATTAGGCAAAATACACTTTAACACAAAATGCTTAATAGAACAAAGGAATGTTTAATGACAATAAGGTCACGCCATCAGGAAGACATAACAATTATAAATATTTGAGCCTAATAACAGAGCCCCCAATAACTAATGCAATTGATGGGAGAAATATACAATTTAACAGTAACAGCTGGAGAATTCAAAATCTCTTTCTCAATAATGGATAGAGCAATTGGCAGAAGACCAACAAGGAAATAGAAGACTTGAACAAAATGTTAAACCAACAAGACCTAGT
This sequence comes from Macaca thibetana thibetana, assembly GCF_024542745.1. Classification (NCBI taxonomy): domain Eukaryota; kingdom Metazoa; phylum Chordata; class Mammalia; order Primates; family Cercopithecidae; genus Macaca; species Macaca thibetana. Next base: position 61,779,120 of record NC_065584.1, read on the forward strand.
AAATGCGTATAGGACACTACCTACCAACAGCAAAATATATATATTCCTCTCAAGTGCACATGGAACAACCTCCAGATGGACCATATGCTAGGCCATAAAACCAGTCTCAATGCCGTTTCTACTTCATAATTTATTTTTAATCTAACCTAGTTTTCTATTTTTTCATGATTCAATCTTCTTACATTTTATCTGTCTAGCAATTTATCTATTTCTGGGTTTTCCAAATGATCAACATATAGTTGTTTACAGTAGCCTTTAATAAATCCTTTTAATTTCTACAGTATCATTGTAATGTCTCCCTTTTTGCCTCTGATTTTATTTATTTGGGTCTTCCCTCCTTTTTCTTATTTAAACTGGCTAAAGTTTTGTTGATTTTGTTTATCTTTTCAGAAAACTAACGTTTCATTTTGTTGATATTTTTTATTTTTAGTCTCAATTTTATTTATTTCTGCTATTATCTTCATTATTTCTTTTCTTCTACTAATTTTAGGTTCAGTTTGTCCTTGCTTTTCTAGTTTTCAAGATGTACCATTAGGTCATTGACTTGAAATCTTTCTACTTTTTTGATGTAGGCATTTATTGCTATAAACTTCCCTCTCAGTACTGCTTTTGTTGTATTATGCAGGTTTTTGTATGTTGTGTTTCCATTTTCATTTGTTTCAAGAAATGCAGTAAAGAAAGTTGCAGGATCAAAAAGCAACAAACAAAAATCAGGAGCATTTACATATATCAACAGCAAACAATCTGAAAAATAATCCAAGATAATAATCCCATGTATAATAGACAAGAAAAAAGTTACCTAGGAATAAATTTAACCATAGAAGTGAAATATCTCTCCAGTGAAAACTATAAAACATTGATAAAAGAAATTGAAGAGGACACAAATAAATAGATAGATGTCCATATTCAAGGATTGGAAGAATCCATACTACCCAACACAATATACAGATTCAGTGCAATTTCTATTAAAATACCAAAGACACTCTTCACAGAAATAGAAAAAAACAATTTTAAAATTTATATGAAACCACAAAAGACTACTATTAGCCAAATCAATACCAAGCCAAAAGAACAAAGCTGGAAGCATTCACATTACTTGATTTCAAATAATATTACCAGGCTATAGTAACTGAAATAGCATGATATTAGCACGAAAGACCAATGGAAGAGAATATAGAACCCAGAAATAAATCCATCCATTTACAGTCAACTCTTTTTCAGCAATTGCACCAAGAATATATATTGGAAAAAGAATAACCTCTTCAATAAATACTGCTAGAAAATTGGATATTTGTGTGCAAAGAAAACAAAAAAAAAACTAGACCCCATTTAATCATAAAAAAGTTTTATCAGTGTTTCATCAATGGGTGAATACATAAGGAAAATGTGATATATTTACAGAAGAAAATGCTATTTGACCTTAGAAAAAAAGAAATTCTGTGTTTTTCAACATGTATCAACCTAGAGGACATTATGTTACATGAAATAAGCCATAGAAAGAGAAATGAACATGTTCTTACTTATAGGTGGAATCTAAAACAAACTCACAGAAGCAGGGAGTAGAATGGTGGTTACTAGAGTTGGAGAAGTTGGGAGAATGGGATTTGTCAAAGGACACAAAGTTGCAATTAGGAGCAATAAATGATAAGTATTTAAGGTGATACATGCATCAGTGTAGTGTGGGAAGAAAAAATAAAATAAAATAAAAATTAAGATGACATATATGTTAATTTGCTTTTTTCAATAATCCCACACTCTGTGTGAATATATAATATCACCGTGTACTCTGCAATTATATACAATTATATTTTGTCAAAAAATAAAAATAAAATTTAAATTTAAAATTTGTAGCCTATATTTGGAGTATTTAATGTATAAGGATGCAATTTTGTGACATCAACAACTAAAATGACATAGGAGAGACTTGTCAAAAATAGCAGAGTTTTCGTGTATTACTGAAGTTAAGCTGGTATAAATTTAAATAAATGTAATTCTTATAGTAATCTCAAAGAAAATAGCTGTAAAGTATACACAAAAGGAAATGAGAAAGGAATATAAATGTCTTATTATAAAATCAGCTAAACACAAAATAAACCGTAATGTAGAAGATGAAGAAAAATAAGCTATAATACATATTTTAAAAATAGCAAAATGACAGAAGTTCCTCTTTTTCAGTAATCACTTTAAATGTAAATGGATTAAATTGTTGACTCAAAAGAAAGAGATTGGAAGAATAAATAAAAGCACATGGTCCAACGATGTGCTATCTACAAAAGACTCACTTTTGATCCAAAATCAAAATAGGTTGAAAGTGAAAAAATGGCAAATAGTAACCAAAAGACAGCAAGTGTGGCTATATTAATAGCAAAAAGACTTTAAATCAAAAAATATTGCATGAGACAAAGAAGGATCTTATATATTAATAAAAGGTTCAATACAGAAAGAACATACAACAACTGTATACACGTAATAACAGACCATCCAAATGTATGAAGCAAAAACTAATAGAATTGAAAGCAGATTAGACAGTTGCACAATAATAGTTGGAGATTTGAATACAGCACTCTCAATTTCACTTCTAGGTAAATATCTAAAAGAATTGAAAGGAGAGTCTTCAAGAGATACTTGTACTGCCATGCTCACAGTAGTAGTATTCACAATAGCAAAAATGTGGAAGCAACCCATGTCCACTGACATATAAAAATGAATAAAAAAAAAGCCTTTTCAAGACAGCCTTTTCATACAAATGAAAATTGAATAGGCAAAACCTACATGTAAGACCTAAAACTGTAAAACTCTTAGGAGAAAACAAACGGTAAAAGATTCATGACATTGGATTTAGCAATAGTTTCTTGGATCTTGTATATGACATCAAAGATACAGACAACTAAAGAAAAAAATGGAGCAAAATGTGGTATACACATACAAGTAAATGTTATTCAAAAACAGTATTTATAATTATTAGTATTCAATATAATTCAGAATTATTACTCATGGTATATACAATGATAATATTTCCTTAAGAAAGAAAATTCTGACATACACTACAACATGAATAAAACTTGAGGACGTTATGCTAAGTGAAATAAGCCAGTCTTTAAAGACAAATATTGTACGATTTCATTTATACGAGGAAGTTAGAGCAACCAAAATCATAAAGACAGCAAGTAGAATGCTGACTGCTAGGTGCTGGGGAGAAGGAAGAAAAGGAAGTTACTGTTTAATAGACAGAGTGTCAGTTTTAAAAGATGAAAAGAGTTATGGAGATGAATAGCAGTGATGGTTGCACAACACTAGAAACGTATTTAATGCCACTTAACTGTATATTTTAAAATGGCTAAAATGGTACATTTTATGTTACATGTAATTTAGTCCAATTTTTTAAAATTGGGGAAAATGGCAAAGAGAGGAGGGAGTGTGTATTTCCAGAAAAGATTTGTTCCAGAAAGGTTAAAAAAAAGAAAGGCAATTTTGAAGGGAAATTGTATGAGACAGTAAAAAAATATATATATATTAAACAGAAAAAGAATGGCTGCTCCAAAGAGTACAGAAAATCTTTGGCAATATACTGTAGTAGTGATTAAGCATATTGATTTAAACATCAAAAGGACCTGGGTTTGTACCCTGGTTCCCCTGAAGAAACTCGTTACATATGAGCCTCGGATTTCTCATCTGTAAAATGAGAGAAAATAATAATAATACTTATGCTTTGGTTGCAAAGGTTAAATAGAATAGTTAAGTTGTAAGCAATTATATTTATCTAAATTGAGTCAATTGTCTCTCCGAATGCTTAATAAGATAGATGTCAATAGCATCTAAATGGGTTGGATAGCAAGAGTTGCTTGTTTACCAAATAAACTAGCAAAGGCATTGCTTTTGGCTTCTGTAGTGATCTCTGAAGTATTAGCTTATATTTTAATAGCTGATACTTCTTGGGGACTTAATAGCTTTTAATATGTAATTGATCAATTTATCATTTTTTAATCAGGTTACCTGAATATGTCTCAAGTTTCTTTTGCTTTCATAGCACCCCAAAATCATGAACTAAAACATATCTACTATATGTTAAATGTTGACTTTTGTGTGTGTGTGCTAGAATGTAGGATCAATTCAAAGGCATTAGTTTACTTACTTGGGAAAATAGAGCAATACCTGATTTGATGGTTACATATTCCATGATAATTACATATTAACGTATCTTGCACAGGAAATATCCTTGTCATTTTTAAGAAAAAGCTATCTGTAAACAACATCAAATCAGGATTCATTTGTAAGATCAGCCTGGACACACTTACTTCCTGAATTACAGCTAAAAAGCTATGCAATTTCCCTTCATCTGTAAGGATTAGAATTGAAAAAAACAATAAATTGTGATACAAGCAGCAAAAAGTAGGAAGTCTTTGTAAGTAGCAGAAGGAATAACAGAAATGTTGAAAGCTGCCTAGAAGCTAGAGCAATTTCACAGTTTTATGGCTGAAATTATAGAGGAGATATTAAATGCCATATGGGCCTAGCCAAAAAACCTTGAGTCATTTGCTATCGTGGTAATGGAGATCTGGAGATCATACAACTTTAAAGAATTTACTGGTCTCACAGAGAGATGTCTTTTCTCTGGCTGATACTTTCTGCTCTTTCTGGTTAACACTTCAGAACAAGTAGAAAAAAGTATCCTAAAAAAAAAAAAAAAATGCTGATTGGCTCTCAAACGACAATTTGAGTTTGGGTATTTATTCACTTAGTTTTGTCTGGGTCAAACAGGAGGCTTGTTTACATGGAATTTTCCCAACTATAATAACAGAGTTTTGTGTTTTCACTAAGAAATATTTTTGCTCTGATTTGAGACATTAGCAGGTACTTACATGCTGTCATACAGCTGCTGTCTAGAAGGGATATGCAAAGTGACGATTCTGTGCGAGAAAGAGATAGAACACCTCAGTCCTTCTCCTCTGGATAAACAGAATAATGAAAAGCAGGCATGGTAAATCCTGACATGACCACCCAGACTGATGACAGCTGTACAGAACTGTTGTTTACTACTACAGGAGATGCCATGATCCTGAAATAAGCACCTTACTTGTGCAATAAACACAACATAGCATTGTAGTCTAGGAATGATAATTTCACATACACAACAAAAACAAACAAACAAAAGTACTTCCTTGAAAATCCAAAAACAGGCAGCTCAACACTTACCTAGGGCTTAACTAATTTGATCAGATAGCACCAGCTAATCAGCAGCTGATTTCCTAACTGATTTCCTCAGAAACTGATTTTCTAACATGAAATGGGTACTGTATTCTTCCCCCAAGCCTCAACACTAGTGATTAGCCTTATTCCTGGGTTAAATTCTCTGTTTAACACTCAATATTTTGTCTAAGACCCATCCATTTTTCTCCAAAAAAAAAAAAAAAAAAAAAGGGAAATCTCCTGTGGAAACCAAAATAAAACTGAAAGAAATATTTGTGACACTTGTCAGTTTTTATAAATCTGCAGTTTTGATTTTTTTATTCTAAAGAAATACATATATTCATATTTAATTTTATAATCATAATTTTAAATGAATTTTCCTTAAAGATAATCCTCAAAATAGAATGAACTGGGGCCTCACAAAACCTGGAGCAGCTGATTATAATTCTGGATTACTTGAAAATGGCAATTTGACACTTGTTTCCCATGGGTTCAAACATGGTAGGGAATATCTGGATTAGGATGTTATATTCTCTGTAAGCTCTTCCTATGAGGACAACTTCTTGGAACTGAAGAGATAATATCTAGTCAAACTCATTAATCAATTAAACCTTATGGTCCTAGGGAGCCTATCTCAACAAATGAATTTATATGCCTTCTTCTTTCAAAAAACTATATACTTTAAATACACATCCCCTTTCACTTAGCTATCAAACTTTCTTATAAATGTAACTCCAATTACTTTATTGCAAGTGTCTGTTAATTTTAATTCCCTTTATGCCATCTTTTGTTTTTTAATTTGAATTATACCAATTTATTTGTATACTATTATAGCTCACCCACTCATTTTTCTCGACATACATAAAATTGAAATCCATAATAAATAAATATCCCTTAAACCCACAAATAGTCTAAGAAAAGAGTCACCACCTGATCCGTTTTTATTTACAAGGCCATACGAAAGCATTACCTTCATAATCACCAAGCATTCATTCATCCACCCATTGTTTTGATAACTATATTTGATGTCTATTATATATCAATTACTAGCAAGTAAAAAGAATGTTCTCTTAGTATTAATCAAGAGATCAGCACCACCTTAAAAGGATATTCTTTTAAAAATCTTTATCACCTGTAGAACACCATGCCACGATTTTAACATGGTTGCTACTCTGTAAATATCTATGGGGTTACTATAATTTAATATTTCAGTAATGGAAAATAAACTTGGATCCCGAAATCCTGTAACTGAATCCTAGACTTGCCAGTTCCTAGTTATGTGACTTTAGAAAAGCCTTTTTTTATCTGTGGGTCTCTAGTTCTCCAATTATAAAATGGTATGACAGTTCCCATCCACCGAGTTAATGAGATTAATGTGAAACTGTGAGGCTGAAATAAATGAACAAGTATTGGGCCAGGGATGTGATAGATTTGATAGTGCTTGGTCCCAGCTTATAAACTAGTGGGAAGGACAGAAATGCATAATCATAAAATTACCATGATGGAGGACTATGCATAATATAGGGGGACAAAGTGTCTACACCTGCATTTGGAGTCAGTGAGGGTTAAGAGAAGCAGCAGCTTTGAACTGAGACTTGTAAGAATTCAGCAAATAAAAGAAAAGGAAGAGCATTCTTCACAGAGGAAATCACTCCTGCAAAACATGGTGGCATAAGAATCTGTGGTGTGTCTGGAAAACTATAAGTAGTTTATCATTTGAGAAAACATATGCAAGGAAAAGGTGAAGTAGAGCACACATTAGGGGAGAGAAAGGGGTAGCTGACAGGAACCGATGGACAGACAAGGAACGTTCACGAAGGACCAACATTGTCTGCTGCTATACAAGAGAATTTGGATTTCACCACTTGAGCAGTGGAATATCACGGAAAGATCTGAAGGAAGAGAGGAACACAGATCTGCTTATTGGAAAGACCATTCTGACAGCAATTGAGAGAACAAATTGGAGGTGGCAAGACTAGTTTAGGAAATGCAGTAAATCCTCTTCCAGATTTCCTAGTGGGTCTGATGGCCATCTGATACTCTCTCCACATTTTGAAGAAAGTTCCCTGTCAGAATCATCCCCACTCTTGCCCCCTAAGACTAACACATGCCAACTATTACCCTGCCAGTGCTGTGCATGTTCAATATACGTTTCATGCCACTGCAATTATTAGACTTCAACACAACAAAATAAGCTTGACATTAAGAAAAGTCCATTGCTCTAATAAATTCACAGATAACAATGACGGTATTGATAGCTAACACTTATTGTGTCCTAGGTGCCACATACTATACTGAGCATTTCTCATGCTCTATTACATCTAATGAACACAGTAACCCAACAACTATAGTGATGATTGTTGTCACTAAAACGAAAACAAAGAAAAAAGTTTCAGAAAGTTAACTGAGTGCAGTGGTGGTCACTGAGGCGGGAGGATTGCCTGGGCCCAGGAGTTAGAGTCCTGCCTGGGCAACAGAGCAAGACCTCTATATATGTATGAGAAGGAGTCTTGCTCTGTCACCCAGGCTGGAGTGCAGTGGCACAATCTCAGCTCACTGCAACCTCCGCCTCCCAGGTTCAAGCAATTCTCCTGCCTCAGACTCCTGAGTAGTTGGGATTACAGGCACCTGCCACCACGCCCAGCTAATTTTTGTACTTTTAGTAGAGACAGGGTTACGCCATGTTGGTCAGGCTGGTCTCGAGCTCCTCACCTCAGGTGATCTGCCTGCCTTGGCCTCTGAAAGTGCTGGGATTATAGGCATGAGCCACTGCACCCAGCCCAAAAATATTTCTAAATAAAAAAATTAAAAAGAAGTTTAGGGAAGTTTTATAACTTGCTCAAGTTTATACACACATACACACACACACACACACACAAAATCGCTGAGGTCAGCCTTAAAACCAGTAGTATCTGACAACACTACTCTTCCCTCTCATACTATACTTAGCATCAGAAATGACACGACCGGCATTGTCTCCAGTATTGTGATATTAAAGATAATGGGACAAATCTGTTTTGTGATTGATAAAATCTGAGGTGCCAAGGTAACATACATTTTCTAAATTTTCCACCATTAACTGTGTAATTAGAAAATCAAAAAAGCAAAAAGTTGTTAATTTGCTGAGTATGTTTATTTCAAAACAGACCACTGTGCAGTATAGTGATTGTATTAGTGTTTTTCAGAGAAACAAAACCAATAGGATATATAGAAATTTGCAAGAGGAGATTTATTTCAGGACTTGGCTCACATGATTGTGGAATCCAAAGAGTCCCATAATACGCCATCTACAAGCTAGAGAACAAAGAAAACTAATGGATTTTGATGACGCTCCTCCACATTGCTGAAGGTGTATCTTGTTTACTCAGTCTACTGATTCAAATGTTAGTCTCTTACAGAAACACTTTTGTAGAGATACCCAGAAATTATGTTTAAACAGCTATCCGGATATTCCCTAACCCAGTCAAGTTGACATATAAAATTAATCATCACAGTAATAAAATCTTTAAAATGCTCCCTCTTTATATTATAGAAATGATCACTGAGTCACACTATCACAAAATGTTCAACAACAAAAAGATACTGTATTAGCTAGTAGAATAAATCAGAGGACATGTGATCCAAATAGTTTAAAATTGAGAACACTCAAATATCTAGGTTAAATAGAGGTTTTTTTTTTTTAGTATTTATAACCCACTTGTTCCAAAATTAAATTTGAGATGCATACAAAATTTTATGCAACAAGATAAAATCCATACACGAGAAAAAAGGTTCAAAGAAAACAGTTTTTTTCTCAGCAAATTTGGAAAGTAATCTCTGATTAATTTCATATGAAAATTAGGGTTCTTTGTTTGTTTGTTTTTGAGATGGAGTTTCACTCTTGTTGCCCAGGCTGGAGTGCAATGGCACAATCTCGGCTCACTGCAATCTCCACTCCCAGGTTCAAGTGATTCTCCTGCCTCAGCTTCTCAAGTAGCTGGGATGACAGGCACACGCCACCAGGCCCAGCTAATTTTTGTATTTTTAGTAGAGATGGGATTTCACCATGTTGGTCAGGCTGCTCTCGAACTCCTGACCCCAGGTGATCAACCCTCCTCGGCCTCCCAAAGTGCTGGCATTACAAGTGTGAGCCACGGTGCCCAGCCAAAAATCAGTTTTTAGTCTCCAAGAACACACCAAGTGCCAGGTGCAGTGGCTCATGTCCGTAATCCCAGCATTTTGGAGGCTGAGATGGGAGGATCACTTGGGTCCAGGAGTTCAAGACCAGCCTGGGCAGCGTAGGGAATCCCTCTACAAAATATAAACAAAATTAGCTTGGTGTGCTGGCACACACCTGTAGTCCCAGCTACACAGGAGGCTGAGGTAGGAAGATCATCTGAGCCCAGGAAGTCGAGGCCTCAGTGAGCCAAGATTTTACAACTATACTTCAGCCTGGATGACAAAGCAAGACCCTATCTCAAAAATAAGTAAATAGGGGCGGAGCAAGATGGCCGAATAGGAACAGCTCCAGTCTCCAACTCTCAGCGCGAGTGACACAGAAGACCGGTGATTTCTGCATTTTCAACTGAGGTACTGGGTTCATCTCACTGGGGAGTGCTGGACGATTGGTGCTGGTCAGCTGCTGCAGCCCGACCAGCGAGAGCTGAAGCAGGGCGAGGCATTGCCTCACCTGGGAAGCGCAAGGGGGAAGGGAATCCTTTTCCTAGCCAGGGGAACTGAGACACACAACACCTGGAAAATCGGGTAACTCCCACCCCAATACTGCGCTTTAAGCAAACAGGCACACCAGGAGATCATATCCCACACCTGGCCGGGAGGGTCCCACACCCACGGAGCCTCCCTCATTGCTAGCACAGCAGTCTGTGATCTACCGGCAAGGCAGCAGTGAGGCTGGGGGAGGGGCGCCTGCCATTGCTGAGGCTTAAGTAGGTAAACAAAGCTGCTGGGAAGCTCGAACTGGGTGGAGCTCACAGCAGCTCAAGGAAACCTGCCTGTCTCTGTAGACTCCACCTCTGGGGACAGGGCACAGTAAACAATAACAAACGCAACAGAAGCCTCTGCAGACGCAAACGACTCTGTCTGACAGCTTTGAAGAGAGCAGTGGATCTCCCAACACGGAGGTTGAGATCTGAGAAGGGACAGACTCCCTGCTCAAGTGGGTCCCTGACCCCTGAGTAGCCTAACTGGGAGACATCCCCCACTAGGGGCAGTCTGACACCCCACACCTCACAGGGTGGAGTACACCCCTGAGAGGAAGCTTCCAAAGCAAGAATCAGACAGGTACACTCGCTGTTCAGAAATATTCTATCTTCTGCAGCCTCTGCTGCTGATACCCAGGCAAACAGGGTCTGGAGTGGACCTCAAGCAATCTCCAACAGACCTACAGCTGAGGGTCCTGACTGTTAGAAGGAAAACTATCAAACAGGAAGGACACCTACACCAAAACCCCATCAGTACATCACCATCATCAAAGACCAGAGGCAGATAAAACCACAAAGATGGGGAAAAAGCAGGGCAGAAAAGCTGGAAATTCAAAAAATAAGAGCGCATCTCCCCCGGCAAAGGAGCGCAGCTCATCGCCAGCAATGGATCAAAGCTGGACGGAGAATGACTTTGACGAGATGAGAGAAGAAGGCTTCAGTCCATCAAATTTCTCAGAGCTAAAGGAGGAATTACGTACCCAGTGCAAAGAAACTAAAAATCTTGAAAAAAAAGTGGAAGAATTGATGGCTAGAGTAATTAATGCAGAGAAGGTCATAAACGAAATGAAAGAGATGAAAACCACGACACGAGAAATACGTGACAAATGCACAAGCTTCAGTAACCGACTCGATCAACTGGAAGAAAGAGTATCAGCGATTGAGGATCAAATGAATGAAATGAAGCGAGAAGAGAAACCAAAAGAAAAAAGAAGAAAAAGAAATGAACAAAGCCTGCAAGAAGTATGGGATTATGTAAAAAGACCAAATCTACGTCTGATTGGGGTGCCTGAAAGTGAGGGGGAAAATGGAACCAAGTTGGAAAACACTCTTCAGGATATCATCCAGGAGAACTTCCCCAACCTAGTAGGGCAGGCCAACATTCAAATCCAGGAAATACAGAGAACGCCCCAAAGATACTCCTCAAGAAGAGCAACTCCAAGACACATAATTGCCAGATTCACCAAAGTTGAAATGAAGGAAAAAATCTTAAGGGCAGCCAGAGAGAAAGGTCGGGTTACCCACAAAGGGAAGCCCATCAGACTAACAGCAGATCTCTCGGAAGAAACTCTACAAGCCAGAAGAGAGTGGGGGCCAATATTCAACATTCTTAAAGAAAAGAATTTTAAACCCAGAATTTCATATCCAGCCAAAACTAAGTTTCATAAGTGAAGGAGAAATAAAATCCTTTACAGATAAGCAAATGCTTAGAGATTTTGTCACCACTAGGCCTGCCTTACAAGAGACCCTGAAGGAAGCACTAAACATGGAAAGGAACAACCGTACCAGCCATTGCAAAAACATGCCAAAATGTAAAGACCATCGAGGCTAGGAAGAAACTGCATCAACTAACGAGCAAAATAACCAGTTAATATCATAATGGCAGGATCAAGTTCACACATAACAATCTTAACCTTAAATGTAAATGAACTAAATGCTCCAATTAAAAGACACAGACTGGCAAACTGGATAAAGAGTCAAGACCCATCAGTCTGCTGTATTCAGGAGACCCATCTCACATGCAGAGACATACATAGGCTCAAAATAAAGGGATGGAGGAAGATTTACCAAGCAAATGGAGAACAAAAAAAAGCGGGGTTGCAATACTAGTCTCTGATAAAACAGACTTTAAACCATCAAAGATCAAAAGAGACAAAGAAGGCCATTACATAATGGTAAAAGGATCAATTCAACAGGAAGAGCTAACTATCCTAAATATATATGCACCCAATACAGGAGCACCCAGATTCATAAAGCAAGTCCTTAGAGACTTACAAAGAGACTTAGACTCCCATACAATAATAATGGGAGACTTCAACACTCCACTGTCAACATTAGACAGATCAACGAGACAGAAAGTTAACAAGGATATCCAGGAATTGAACTCATCTCTGCAGCAAGCAGACCTAATAGACATCTATAGAACTCTCCACCCCAAATCAACAGAATATACATTCTTCTCAGCACCACATTGTACTTACTCCAAAATTGACCACGTAATTGGAAGTAAAGCACTCCTCAGCAAATGTACAAGAACAGAAATTATAACAAACTGTCTCTCAGACCACAGTGCAATCAAACTAGAACTCAGGACTAAGAAACTCAATCAAAACCGCTCAACTACATGGAAACTGAACAACCTGCTCCTGAATGACTACTGGGTACATAACGAAATGAAGGCAGAAATAAAGATGTTCTTTGAAACCAATGAGAACAAAGATACAACATACCAGAATCTCTGGGACACATTTAAAGCAGTGTGTAGAGGGAAATTTATAGCACTAAATGCCCACAAGAGAAAGCAGGAAAGATCTAAAATTGACACTCTAACATCGCAATTAAAAGAACTAGAGAAGCAAGAGCAAACACATTCGAAAGCTAGCAGAAGGCTAGAAATAACTAAGATCAGAGCAGAACTGAAGGAGATAGAGACACAAAAAACCCTCCAAAAAATCAATGAATCCAGGAGTTGGTTTTTTGAAAAGATCAACAAAATTGACAGACCACTAGCAAGACTAATAAAGAAGAAAAGAGAGAAGAATCAAATCGATGCAATTAAAAATGATAAAGGGGATATCACCACCGACCCCACAGAAATACAAACTACCATCAGAGAATACTATAAACACCTCTACGCAAATAAACTGGAAAATCTAGAAGAAATGGATAATTTCCTGGACACTTACACTCTTCCAAGACTAAACCAGGAAGAAGTGGAATCCCTGAATAGACCAATAGCAGGCTCTGAAATTGAGGCAATAATTAACAGCCTACCAACCAAAAAAAGTCCAGGACCAGATGGATTCACAGCTGAATTCTACCAGAGGAACAAGGAGGAGTTGGTATCATTCCTTCTGAAACTATTCCAATCAATAGAAAAAGAGGGAATCCTCCCTAACTCATTTTATGAGGCCAACATCATCCTGATACCAAAGCCTGGCAGAGACACAACAAAAAAAGAGAATTTTAGACCAATATCCCTGATAAACATCGATGTAAAAATCCTCAATAAAATACTGGCAAACCGGATTCAGCAACACATCAAAAAGCTTCTCCACCATGATCAAGTGGGCTTCATCCCTGGGATGAAAGGCTGGTTCAACATTCGCAAATCAATAAACATAATCTAGCATATAAACAGAACCAAAGACAAGAACCACATGATTATCTCAGTAGATGCAGAAAAGTCTTTTGACAAAATTCAACAGCCCTTCATGCTAAAAACGCTCAATAAATTCGGTATTGATGGAACGTACCTCAAAATAATAAGAGCTATTTATGACAAACCCACAGCCAATATCATACTGAATGGGCAAAAACTGGAAAAATTCCCTTTGAAAACTGGCACAAGACAGGGATGCCCTCTCTCACCACTCCTGTTCAACATAGTGTTGGAAGTTCTGGCTAGGGCAATTAGGCAAGAGAAAGAAATCAAGGGTGTTCAGTTAGGAAATGAAGAAGTCAAATTGTCCCTGTTTGCAGATGACATGATCGTATATTTAGAAAACCCCATCATCTCAGCCCAAAATCTCCTTAAGCTGATAAGCAACTTCAGCAAAGTCTCAGGATAAAAAATTAATGTGCAAAAATCACAAGCATTCTTATACACCTGTAACAGACAAACAGGGAGCCAAATCAGGAATGAACTTCCATTCACAATTGCTTCAAAGAGAATAAAATACCTAGGAATCCAACTTACAAGGGATGTAAAGGACCTCTTCAAGGACAACTACAAACCACTGCTCAGTGAAATCAAAGAGGACACAAACAAATGGAAGAACATACCATGCTCATGGATAGCAAGAATCAATATTGTGAAAATGGCCATACTGCCCAAGGTAATTTATAGATTCAATGCCATCCCCATCAAGCTACCAATGAGTTTCTTCACAGAATTGGAAAAAACTGCTTTAAAGTTCATATGGAACCAAAAAAGAGCCCGCATCTCCAAGACAATCCTAAGTCAAAAGAACAAAGTTGGAGACCTCACGCTACCTGACTTCAAACTATACTACAAGGCTACAGTAACCAAAACAGCATGGTACTGGTACCAAAACAGAGATATAGACCAATGGAACAGAACAGAGTCCTCAGACATAATACCACACATCTACAGCCATCTGATCTTTGACAAACCTGAGAGAAACAAGAAATGGGGAAAGGATTCCCTATTTAATAAATGGTGCTGGGAAAATTGGCTAGCCATAAGTAGAAAGCTGAAACTGGATCCTTTCCTTACTCCTTATACGAAAATTAATTCAAGATGGATTAGAGACTTAAATGTTAGACCTAATACCATAAAAATCCTAGAGGAAAACCTAGGTAGTACCATTCAGGACATAGGCATGGGCAAAGACTTCATGTCTAAAACACCAAAAGCAACGGCAGCAAAAGCCAAAATTGACATATGGGATCTCATTAAACTAAAGAGCTTCTGCACAGCAAAAGAAACTACCATCAGAGTGAACAGGCAACCTACAGAATGGGAGAAAAGTTTTGCAATCTACTCATCTGACAAAGGGCTAATATCCAGAACCTACAAAGAACTCAAACAAATTTACAAGAAAAAAACAAACAACCCCATCAAAAAGTGGGCAAAGGATATGAACAGACATTTCTCAAAAGACATTCATACAGCCAACAGACACATGAAAAAATGCTCATCATCACTGGCCATCAGAGAAATGCAAATCAAAACCACAATGAGATACCATCTCACACCAGTTAGAATGGCGATCATTAAAAAGTCAGGAAACAACAGGTGCTGGAGAGGATGTGGAGAAATAGGAACACTTTTACACTGTTGGTGGGATTGTAAACTAGTTCAACCATTATGGAAAACAGTATGGCGATTCCTCAAGGATCTAGAACTAGATGTACCATATGACCCAGCCATCCCATTACTGGGTATATACCCAAAGGATTATAAATTATGCTGCTATAAAGACACATGCACATGTATGTTTATTGCAGCACTATTCACAATAGCAAAGACTTGGAATCAACCCAAATGTCCATCAGTGACAGATTGGATTAAGAAAATGTGGCACATATACACCACGGAATACTATGCAGCCATCAAAAAGGATGAGTTTGTGTCCTTTGTAGGGACATGGATGCAGCTGGAAACCATCATTCTTAGCAAACTATCACAAGAACAGAAAACCAAACACCGCATGTTCTCACTCATAGGTGGGAACTGAACAATGAGATCACTTGGACTCAGGAAGGGGAACATCACACACCAGGGCCTATCATGGGGAGGGGGGAGGGGGGAGGGATTGCATTGGGAGTTATACCTGATGTAAATGATGAGTTGATGGGTGCAGCACACCAACATGGCACAAGTATACATATGTAACAAACCTGCACGTTATGCACATGTACCCTACAACTTAAAGTATAATAATAATAAATAAATTTAAAAAAAAATAAGTAAATAAATAAATAAATAAATAAAAGACACGCTAAGTATAGTAGTCAGAATTCAATGTGATAACTATGATTCTCACCCTGGGTATATGTACCCTGTTTTAATCTCCTCCACTTAAGTATGAGGTTAACTACGAATATGATAGAGTTTACTCCCACAATTAAGTGAACTAATATGATAACTGTGAAGGGATTTTGCAGATATAATTAAATCCCAAATTAGTTGATTTTGAATTCTTCAAAAGAGAGTTTATCCTAGATGTGCCTGACCTAATTTAGTGAGCCCTGGAAAGGGACTTAGGCGTTCCAGAAAAAAGAAATGAGAGAGGGAGAGAGACAGATTTGAAACATGAGAAATCCTTAGGCAGACTTTTAAGAGGTAAATTGTAAGGTAAGGTTGTGAGAGGGCCATGTGGCTAGACCTGAGGTTCTCTTAGGTTTTGAAAATAGTCCCTGGTCAAAAGCTAGCAAGAAAGTGGGGATCTGGGACGTGCAACAAGCAAGAATACAAGAATCTCTGTACTAGAGTTGCAAGGAACTGAATTCTGCTAAAAGCTGTGTGAGCTTGGAAGTGAATTAGGGCTTCAGAGGAGGATACAGCCTGACCAACACCTTGATCTCAGCCTTGTGAGATATTGAGCAGAAAAACTCAGCCAAACCATGCCAACTTCTGATCTACAGACTTTGAGATAATAAACAGATGTTGTTTTAAGCCACCATATTTGTGATAATTTTTAATGTAGAAATTAAAAATACTAATACACTGAAGTAAAGATGTGACCCACTGCATGCTGGACAACATGAAAAACTGGCCTCTGACACCAGTAACCCACAAGGCATACAACTGGCTACCCCCAGGGAATGTAGAACCAACCATGTACATAAAATACATACACCTCTAAACGATCTTACATAATTTGAGGTTTTTACATTTTGCATTTTTACCAATGCAATTAAAAGCCAATGCCTCAAGATAAAAATAATATGAGAAACAGGCAAGTCCAATGTAAATAACTTCAATGTTCTAATAGCAAACCTATGTCCTATCATCATAAGTATTACACTTGTTTCTTTCTTGACACTGTGAATCTCAAGTTTCTAAAGGATTAAGTCTCCAGTTTGAGACTAATATAAAGAGTAGAATTCAAGTGTCCCTGTTCTCTTTCTCCTTTGTTACTGAGGCTTTATTTACCCTGACTTGTCACAGGTTTACAAGGACCTATTTTCTCTGCTTTTCTCATATTGCAATGTCTTGGGAAATGGAGATTGGAAAATTGCGTGGTTATTGGGTAATACTGCCAGAAAAAATAGATCCTATTTAACTTTATATTCTGGAAGCCCATATCTCTCTATAAGCCATACTTTTTAACTTTAAAATCTCAGTAAGAGGTGTTAAGAAAAAGCGTACTTTTTCTAATCTCATTCTTTCTCCCCTTCACCCTCCACATATGCACATTCTTATTTAGATAATAGTTGGAGAAGCGAGGCTGAAGAAATTAAGGTACTTTTAGGCTGCAGCCTAAGAATTAGACTTATAGTCTGAATTCCAGCCAATACAAAAATGTTCTATATCTAAAAATTTAGAAGGTAGTCCTTCAGCTACAAGCAATCCATTTCAGTAGCTGAAATACTGAAACTCAGCAGATAGATTACAGATGTGAATTTCTTCTGGGAACACATTTAGCAAAGAACATTTTGAAGCTATTTCATTCACTGAGTAAGATCGATGCTGAGTCCACTGAAAACCAGAATTGTTAACAGGTTTAGATTCCACAACATAATTGGTTAGGAAATATTGTATTTAAAGTTCCTAAAATAACAGTAAATATTAACTGGGATTTTTTTCATTAACAGATTGCTATACTTCTATGAAAGAATGATTGGAATCTGTATCTGAGGAACACCTGAAATTATCCTAGCACCACAAAAATGAAAGCTGTGTCTAACCAATAAATAAATTATTTAGCACACTCCAAGAACAGTTGTGTATATGTGCTTATTCATGTAAACAGTTTACCAATTTTTCCCATATAAAACATCATTTTAGCAATGATTTGGCAAAAATAACTAAATGATATCTAAACAGCAGATCTTAAAGAAAACCAAAAATAGGCTAAAAGTATTGTTTTACTTTATTATGAGAGTGTTAATTTTAGAATGCTAAGGAAGAAAGGAAAAAAGGAAGGTAAAAAGAAAAGGAAGGAAGAAGGGTGGGAGGAAGTAAAGGGAAGAGTTGTCAGATGAAATGATTTTGCAGCCCAAATCTTCTTCCTTCATTCAATGAATCTTTATTTGTTTATTATGATCTAGGCACTGTACTTGCCAATCAAGATGCCAGTTAGCTAAGGACAAAATCCAGAGAGCACAAAAATATATAAACAGATCATTACAAAGAAATATGAAAAGAGCAGTAATATAGGTTTGAGCAAAGACGTATTAACGCTGCCTGGAAGTTTAAGTTCACTTTACAGAGGAGATGACATTTTAAGTGGAACTCAAAGAGCTAACTCAAACATTGTTTGAAGAGATCTCTATGTAAACTTTATACCTAAGAGAAATTCCAACTATCTTGATTCTTTTCCTGTTAACATTCCCAATAACTCCAGAGACACCAAACAAACTCATATATTATATCTTGATCCTGCTAGTTGTCCCAGATGTATGACACATCCTTCTGGAAAACAATTTTTTGGAAGACACTGTGAGACAAGACAGAAGCCTGCTGACCAATATCACACTAGAAAGTGAAAAGGCAGGCTGGAAGCAGTGGCTCACGCCTATAATCTCAGCACTTTGGGAGGCTGAGGCAGGCAGATCATGAGGTCAGGAGTTTGAGACCAGCCTGACCAACATGGTGAAATCCCGTCTCTACTAAAATACAAAATTAGCTGGGTGTGGTGGCGTGTGTCTGCAATCCCAGCTACTCAGGAGGCCGAGGCAGGAGAATTGCTTGAACCCAGGAGGTGGAGATTGCAATGAGCCAAAATCATGCCATTGCACTCCAGCTTGGGCAACAGAGCGAGACTCTGTCTCAAAAAAAATAGAAAGTAAAAAAGGAAAGTGAAAAGGCTTTGACCTTCTTGGGGCAAGACCACAGAAAATTTATTTCACAGCAGCTAGAATTAAATAAGGAAGATATTAAGGGAGCCAAAACCAAAAAATATAAGACCACTAGATGAATTGCCAATCTTGTGAAAATGGTGTTTGACGATATTTGGTAAGTATTCCACACACACAAGTTATGCTTGAATGTATATAAGAGTACAGCTTTGACCTTTATGACAACCATCTCTCATGGCACAGACTACCACAGTATTTATTCTTTCTTCTTTCTTCCTAACAGAAACTACATTTTACTGAGGGAGGCAGAGAATTACATTTCCCAATATCCCTTGCAAATAGGGTTGCCCAGGAGCTGTAACTAAAATAAATGAGTAGAATCTCTGGAAAATATTTTTTAATATGCATCTTCATTGATAGGAATCCATTTGCTTTTTACCTCCTCTTTCATCAGGAAAAATGAGAAGCTTGTGGCTTTGTTGTTTATAAAAGTCTAAAGGTAGTAACTTGCAAGATTCTGGACATGAAAGAATAATAGAAGAACTAAGATAAAACTCACATCCCTGATTAAATTACATATGCTTACTTGATACTTCATTGAAAATTGGAAGGCTGAGAGAACAAGATAATTTTCTGTGCCTTTAAAACTATTACTACACACACACACACATACACACACACACACACACACACACACCCCTACCAAGTTAATTTCCTCCTAAAATAAAAGGCCAACAATCCTGAAAACTAACAATCCAGAATTGCTACAATGTCCATTTACAACCTAAACCTATTAGACATTCTAAGACAAGAAAGCGTGACCCACATGAGTTCAAATGTTGGATTTACAAAAAAAGGAATTGAAAGCAACTAACAAAACTATGTTCTACAATTAAAAGGAAATGTATTCCAATAATTTAAACATGCTAATAGTAGATAAACAAATTAGTAGTCTCAATAGAGAAATTAGAACTATATGAAAGACCAAAAATATTTGAGCTGGAAAATACAATGATAAAATTTAAAAATGAGCTGATAGCAGATTTGAGAAAGCAAAAAATGAATCAGTGTTTTGAATACAGAAATATACAAATTATCCAAATCAAAATGTATAGAAGAAAAAACAAGATGATGAAAAACAACATCTCTAAAACTGTAATTGGATTATGTATAGAAGGATGTCCACTTTCAATATTTCTTTTTAACATGATATAGAAAGTCCTAACCAGCGAAGCAAGACAGAGGAGAAAAAGGCATATACAGGATTAATACAACCCTCTATCCACAGATAACATGATTATATATGTAGAACACTCACTTATATACTCTTTATGACTGCTTTTATGCTACAATTGTAGGCCTGAGTAATTGTAACAGAAACCAGTGGCCGGTAAAGTCTAAAGTAGTTGCCATTTGGCCCTTTAGAGAAAACAAATTCTTAACTCTGATGTAGAAAAGCATAAGGAATACTGGAATATTGGAATATTTTTACTGGAACAATTGGATATATCTATGGGAACAAAACTTTAACTCTTACCTCAGATAGTAATACACACCAAAAAATATAATGTGGATGCTAGATCTAAATTTAAGAGCTAAACTATAAAACTTCCAGAAGAAAAGGTAAGAAATCTTTGTGATCTTATGTTAGGCAAAAATTTATTAGATAAGACACAAAAACTACAAAACATAAAAGACAAAAGGTATATTTGACTTAATCAAAATTAAAAATATATGCCCTCCAAAGACACTCTTTTGAAAATGAAAGGACGAGTCATAGATTGGAAGAAAATATTTGCAAACTATATGTAAGAAAAAAGCTTGTATCCAGAATGAAAGAAAAACTCTTAAAACTCAAAAATAAGACAAACAACCTGATGAAAAAGGGGCAAAAGAAGATATACAAAAAGTCAACAAGCATAAGACTCTCAACATCATTGATCATTAGGGCAATACAAATGAAAACTACAAGGAGGTATCACTATGCACATACTGGAATGACTAAAATTTTGAAAACTGTGCCATACCAAGTGTTGGTGAGAATCTGGGCTGTGTTCATTTGCTAGAGCTGTCATAATAGTGTACCACAAACTGAGTAGCTTAAACAACAGAAATGTATTGTCTCATAATTTTGGAGACTAGAAGTCTGAGATTAAGATGTTGGCAGTGTTGGTTCTCTAACTCATTGAGTAAGGTATCTCTCTGGGTCAGAGAATAATTGTCTTGTATTTTCTCTACATGTATGTTTATGTGTCAAACCTCCCCTTTTTATATGGACCTCAGTCAAACTGAATATAGGCCCATCCTAATAATTTCATCTTAACTAATTACATCTGTAACAACTCTATTTCCCAAAACAGTCACATTCTGGGGGTTGGGTTTCAGCCTACAATTTTTTAGGAAACACAACACAACCCATAACATGAAGCGATAAAGGCTCTCATAAATTGCTTATGGAAATAAAAATTTGTAGAGTCACATTAGTAATTTCTTTTTTTTTCTTTCTTTCTTTTTTTTTTTTTTTTTTTTGAGACAGAGTCTCCTCTGTTGCCCAGGCTGGAGTGCAATGGCACCATCTCAGCTCACTGCAACCTCCACCTCCCAGGTTCAAGCAATTCTCCTGCCTCAGCCTCCCAAGTAGCTGGGATTACAGGCACCTGCCACCTCACCTGGCTAATTTTTTTGTATTTTTACTAGAGACGGGGTTTCACCGTGTTAGCCAGGATGGTCTTGATCTCCTGACTTCGTGATCTGACTGCCTCGGCCTCCCAAAGTGCTGGGATTACAGATGTGAACTACCATACCTATCCAGTAATTTCTTATAAAATTAATTATATGCTTAATGTATGACCCAGAAATTGCATTCCTAGGTGTCATCCCAAGAGACATTAAAACATATGTTCTGACAAACACTTGAATGTAAATATTTATAACAACCTTATCCTAACAGCCCCAAACTGGAACAACCCAAATGTCTATCAACAGATAATGATAAACAAAATGTGGTAATATCCACACAATAAAAAACTACTGGCCAATTAAAAGGAGTAGACTGATGACGCACACTCACACAACTTAGCTGAATATTTAAAAAGTGCTAACATAAAAACTACATAATTTATGACGCTATGTGAAGTTCTAGAAAAGGAAAACTATAGTGACAACAAGTAGATCAATGACCCTGAGGTTAGAGGTGGAAATGAAGAGTAACTACAAGGAGACATGAGAAAACATTCTGGAGTGATAACAGTGTTCTAAATCTTGAACATGGTGGAGCTGCAATATTATATACATTTATCAAAACTCATAGAACTTAAAATGAATACATTCTATTGTATGTGTATTATACTTTATAAATCTGTTCAAAAACAGTACTATATTTTAAAATATTTGGAATTAAAGATGCTTTTATTTTTCAGTAAACATAGCAACACATACAAGTTATTTTATTCTGATACAAATCTATCATATACAACATGTATCAAGCAATGTGTTGCAGTGGAACAAGAACAGATTTTATTCCATCCAGACAGATCTGGAAACAAAATTCAGTCTCCCACTCTATGCTTGATCAGTCTATTCTCTGATCCTCAATTTCCTCATCTGTAATGTGTACCACTTTATGGTATGGCTTTGTGAGTCTTACAAGTATTACAAAGCACCTGATGTTTTCCCCTGTGTAGTCACATAATTTCCATGGTGTTTCGTAGAAATACCCATACTGAAGTAATATTTTCTATAGAGAGCCTATCAGGTAAAGATACAACTTATGGATGGCTATTCTTTCCACATACCATCGGAATCCTGAATGGTTTTCAGTAATCATTTAGTTTATATATCTGGTAAAATTAAAAGTGCACTTCCAATAACATTATAAGGATTCATTTTCATTACAAAAGACATTCTTTATGCCTACTAGAAAGCCTTTAGCTGAGGTGGGCAGATCATCTGAGGTCAGGAGTTCAAGATCAGCCTGGCCAACATGGTGAAACCCAGTCTCTACTAAAAATACAAAAAATTAGCTGGGCGTGGTGGTTCATGCCTGTAGTGGGAAGTCAGGGAACCAGAGAGACTGAGAGGGGTTCAGGAGGATTTATTAAGGTGTACATGAGCTCAGAGGACTTGCATCCAGAAAGTCTGAGCCCTGAACAAAGAAGGCAAGGGCCTTTTATGCATCTTGAGGTGGGAAAAATGTGAAGCAAGAAGCAGGTTTACAGAAGCAAGAACAAAAGCTGTTATTCATCTTGTGACATGTCATACATCTTAGGAAAAACATGTTTTGCAGAGTATGCTTACCTGCCTTGTGATCTTGCAACTGTTCAGCAGGAAAAACAGGAATTTACAGAACTTAAAAAATATGTGCATGGGTAGATATGGTTAATGTTTCACAGGGAGGTAGTTAATATTCTTTCTTAACTTCAACTTTGGGGTGGTTACTCGGTACCCATTTCAGTCTTAACTCTAGACAGCAATTTTTAATAAACTATAATAATTATCTTCTTTTCTTTTTCTATTTCATTCTGTAA
The DNA here is from genome assembly GCF_024542745.1 of Macaca thibetana thibetana. Classification (NCBI taxonomy): domain Eukaryota; kingdom Metazoa; phylum Chordata; class Mammalia; order Primates; family Cercopithecidae; genus Macaca; species Macaca thibetana. The sequence goes on from NC_065584.1 coordinate 61,802,524, forward strand.
TCCCAGCTACTCAGGAGATTGAGGCAGGAGAATCGCTTGAACCAGGGAGTTGGAGGTTGCAGTGAGACAAGATTGCGCCACTGCACTCCAACCTGGCAACAGAGAGAAACTCTAAGAAAAAAAATCAGCTGGGTATGGTAGCACATGCCTGTAGTCCCAGCTACTTGGGAGGCTAAAGCAGGAGAATCACTTGAACCTGGGATGTGGAGGTTGCAGTAAGCCGAGACCATCCCATTGCACTCCAATTTGAGTGACAAGAGTGAAACTCTGTGTCCAAAAAAAAAAAAAAAAAGAAAGCCTTCAGTACATATGCATGCATAAGAAGATAGAATACAATTGGGGGCTGGCAAGATGGCTGAATAGGAAGAGCTCTGGTCTGCAGCTCCCAGCAAGATCAAAGCAGAAAATGGGTGATTTCTGCACTTCCAACTGAGGCACCCAGTTCATCTCATTGGGACTGGTTAGATAGTGGGTGCAGCCCACAGAGGCTGAGCCAAAGCAGGGTGGGGCGTTGCGGCACCAAGGAAGCACAAGAGATCAGGGAAGCCATGAGGGACTGTGCTGTGAGGAATGGTGCATTCTGGCCTAGATATTACGCTTTTTCCATAGTCTTCACAACCCACAGACCAGGAGATTACCTCGGGTGTCTACACCACCAGGGCCCTGGGTTTCAAGCACAAAACTGGGCAGCCATTTGGGCAGACACTGAGCTAGTTGCAAGAGTTTTGTTTTTGTTTTGTTTTGTTTTGTTTTTCATACCCCAGTGGTGCCTGGAATGCCAGCAAAACATAACCATTCGCTTCCCTGGAAAGGGAGCTGAAGCCAGACAGCCAAGTGGTCTCACTCAGCAGATGTTATGTTTTCTCTAATCTGCTTATAACTCTATGTTATGTTCTTCTGTAAACTGGTTATTCTAGTTAGCAATTTCTCTAGAATAACCAGTTTAGAGAAGAATATAAATGACTTGAGGGAGCTGAAAAACACAGCACGAGAATTTCATGAAGCATACACAAGTATGGAGCCCAGCAAGCTAAGATCCACTGGCTTGAAATTCTCACTGCAGTATAGCAGTCTGAAGTCAACTGGGACACTCAAGCTTGGTAGAGGGAGAGGCGTCTGCCATTACTGAGGCTTGAGTAGGTGGTTTTCCCATCACAGTGTCAACAAAGCCACAGGAAGTTCAAACTAGATGGAGACCACTGCAGCTCAGCAAAGCCGCTGTAGCCAGACTGCCTTTCTAAATTCCTCCTCTCTGGGCAGGGTATCTCTGAAAGAAGCGCAGCAGCCGCAGTCAGGGACTTATAGATAAAACTCCCATCTCCCTGGAACAGAGCACCTGGGGAAAGGGGCGACTGTGGGCGCAGCTTCAGCAGACATAAATGCTCCTGCCTGCTGGCTCTGAAGAGAGCAGTGGATTTCTCAGCACAGTGCTCGTGCTCTACTAAGGGACATACTGCCTCCTCAAGTGGGTCCCTGACCCCTGTGCCCCCTGCCTGGAAGACACCTCCCATCAGGGGTCAACAAACACTTCATACAGGAGAACTCCAGCTGGCATCTGGTGGGTGCCCCTCTGGGACGAAGCTTTCAAAGAAAGGAACTGGCAGCAATCTTTGCTGTTTTGCAGCCTCTGCTGGTGATACCCAGGCTAACAGGGTCTGGAGTGGACTCCCAGCAAACTCCAGCAAACCTGCAGCAAAGGGCCCTGACTGTTAGAAGGAAAACTAACAAACAGAAAGGAATAAAATCAACATCAACAAAAAGGATGTCCACGCAAAAACTCCATCTGACATCAACATCAAAAACCAAAGGTAGATAAAGCCACAAAGATGAAGAGAAACCAGTGCAAAAAGGCTGAAAATTCCAAAAACCAGAAGGCCAGGCCTCTTCTCCTGCAAAGGATCACAACTCCTTGTTAGCAAGGGAACAAAACTGGATGGAGAATGAGTCTGACAAATTGACAGAAGTAGGCTTCAGAAGGTGGGTATGTCCTCTGAACTGAAGGAGCATGTTCTAACCCAATGCAAGAAAGCTAAGAACCTTGAAAAAAGTTAGAGGAATTGCTAACTAGAATAACGAGTTTAGAGAAGAACATAAATGACCTGAGGGAGCTGAAAAACACAGCATGAGAACTTCGTGAAGCATATACAAGTATCAACAGCCGAACTGATTGAGAAGAAGAAAGGATATCAGAGACTGAAAATAGACTTAATGAAATAAAGTGTGAAGACAAGATTAGAGAAAAAAGAAAGAAAAGGAATGAATAAAGACTCCAAGAAATATGGGACTATGTGAAAAGACCAAACCTACATTTGATTGGTGTACCTGAAAGTGATGGGGAGAATGAATCCAAGTTGGAAAACACTCTTCAGGATATTACCCAGGAGAACTTCCCCCACCTAGCAAGGCAGGTCAACATTTAAATTCAGGAAATACAGAGAACACCACAAAGATATACTCCTCAAGAAGAGCAACCCCAAGACACATTGTTGTCAGATTCACCAAGGCCAAAATGAAGGAAAAAATGTTAAGGACAGCCAGAGAGAAAGGTCAGGTTACCCACAAAAGGAAGCCCATCAGACTAATGGCAGATCTCTCTGTAGAAACCCTACAATCCAGAAGAGACTGGGGGCCAATATTCAACATTCTTAAGGAAAAGAATTTTCAAACCAGAAGTTCACATCCAGCTAAAGTAAGCTTCATAAGTGAGGGAGAAATAAAATCCTTTACAGACAAGCACATGCTGAGAGATTTTGTCACCACCAGGCCTGCCTTACAAGAGTTCCTGAAGGAAGCACTAAATATGGAACAGAAAAACTGTTACCAGCCACTGCAAAAACATACCAAATTGTATAGACCATTGACACTATGAAGAAACTGCATCAACTAATGGGAAAAATAACCACCTAGCATCATAATGACAGGATCAAATTCACACATAACAATAATAACCTTAAATGTAAATGTTCTAAATGCCCTAATTAAAAGACACAGACTGGCAAATTGGATAAAGAGTCAAGAACCACAGATGTGCTGTATTCAGGAGAACCATCTCACGTGCAAAGACATACATAGGCTCAAAATAAAGAAGTGGAGGAATATTTACCAAGCAAATGGAAAGCAAAAAAAAAAAAAAAAAAAAAAAGCCAGGGGTGCAACCCTTGTCTATGATAAAACATACTTTAAACCAACAAAGATCAAAAGAGGCAAAGAAGGGCATTACATAATGGTAGAGGGATCAATGCAACAAGAAGAGCTAACTATCCTAAGTATATATGCACCCAATACAGGAGCACCCAGATTCATAAAGCAAATTCTTACAGGCATACAAAGAGACTTAGACTCTCACACAATAATAGTGGGAGACTTTAATACCCCACTACCAATATGAGACAGATCAATGAGACAGAAAGTTAAAAAGGATATCCAGGACTTGCAATCAGCTCTGGACCAAGTGGACCTAATAGACATCGACAGTACTCTCCACCCCAAGTCAACAGAATATACATTCTTCTCAGCACCACATTGCACTTATTCTAAAATTGGCCACATAGTTGGAAGTAAAACACTCCTTAGCAAATGAAAAATAATGGGAACCATAACAAACAGTCTCTCAGACCAGAGTGCAATCAAATTGGAACACAGGATTAAGAAACTTACTCAAAACCACACAACTACATGGAAACTGAAGAGTCTGCTCCTGAATAATTACTAGGTAAATAAGGAAATTAAGGCAGAAATAAATAAGTTCTTTAAAACCAATGAGAATAAAGACACAACCTACCAGAATCTATGGGACACAGCTAAAGCAGTGTTTAGAGGGAAACTTACAGCACTAAATGCCCACAGAAGAAAGCCAGAAAGATCTAAAATCGACACCCTAATATCACAAGTAAAAGAAATAGAGAAGCAAGGACAAACAAATTCAAAAGCTAGCAGAAGACAGGAAATAATATGATTAGAGAAGAACTGAAAAAGATAGACACACAAAAAACCCTTCAAAAAAATCAATGAATCCAGGAGCTGGTTTTTGAAAAGATTAACAAAATAGACCACTATACAGACTAATACAGACAGATATACACACTAATAAAGAAAAGAGAGAAGAATCAAAGAGACACAACGAAAAATGATAAAGGGGATATCACCACTGTTCCCACAGAAATACAAACTGCCACCAGAGAATACTATAAACACCTCTACACAAATAAAATAAAAAATCTAGGAGAAATGAATATATCCTGGACACATACACCCTCCCAAGACTAAACCAGGAAGAACTCAAATCCCTGAATAGACCAATAACAAGTTCTGAAAGTGATGTAGTAATATAGCCTACCAACCAAAAAAAAAAAAAAAAAAAAGCCCAGGACTAGCTGGATTCACACCCGAATTCCACCAGAGGTACAAAGAGGAGATGGTACCATTCCTTTTGAAACTATTCCAAACAATAGAAAAAAAAAAAAGGACTCCTCCCTAACTCATTTTATGAGACCAGCATCATCCTGATATGAAAACCTGGCAGAGACACAACAAAAAAAGAAAATTTCAGGCCAATATCCCTGACAAACATCGATGCGAAAATCTTCAGTAAAATGCTGGCCAACTGAATCCAGCAGCACATCAAAAAGCTTATCCACCACAATCAAGTCAGCTTCATCCCTAGGATGCAAGGCTGGTTCAACATACACAAATCAATAAACGTAATCCATCACATAAACAGAACCAATGACAAAAACCACATGATTATCTCAATAGATGCAGAAAAGGCATCTGATAAAATTGAATACCTTTTCATGCTAAAAACTCTCAATAAATTAGGTATTGAAGGAATGTATCTCAAAATAATAAGAACTTAATAATAATAATATGACAAACCCACAGCCAATATCATACTGAATGGGCAAAAGCTGGAAGCATTCCCTTTGAAAACTGGCACAAGACAAGGTTGCCCTCTCTTACCGCTTCTATTCCACATAGTATTGAAAGTTCTGGCCAGGGTAACAAGGCAAGAGAAAGAAATAAAGGGTATTCAAATAGGAACAGAGGAAGTCAAATTGTCTCTGCAGATGACATGATTGTATATTTAGAAAACCCCATTGTCTCAGCCCAAAATCTCCTTAAGCTGATAAGCAACTTCAGCAAAGTCTCAGGATACAAAATCAATGTGCAAAAATCACAAGCATTCCTATACACCAAGAATAGACAAACAGAAAGCTAAATCATGAATGAACTCCCATTTACAACTGCTACAAAAAGAATAAAATACCTAGGAATACAGCTAACAAAGAAAGTGAAGGACCTCTTCAAAAGAACTACAAACCACTGCTCAAGGAAATGAAAGAGGACACAAACAAATGGAAAAACATTCCATACCCATGGATAGGAAGAAACAATATTGTGAAAATGTCCATACTGCCCAAAGTAATTTATAGATTCAATGCTATCCCCATCAAGCTACAATTGACTTTCTTCACAGACTTTTAAAAAACTACTTTAAATTTCATGTGGAACCAAAAAAGACCCTGTATAGCCAAGACAATCCTAAGCAAAAAGAACAAAGCTGGAGGCATCACGCTAGCTGACTTCAAACTATACTACAAGTTTACAGTAACAAAAACAGTACAGTACTGGTTCCAAAACAGATATATAGACCAATGGAACAGAACAGAGGCCTCAGAAATAATGCCACACATCTACAACCATCTGATCTTTGACAAACCTGACAAAAACAAGCAATGAGGAAAGGATTCCCTATTTACTAAATGGTGCTGGGAAAACTTGCTAGCCATATGCAGAAAACCATCTGGACCCCTTCCTTACACCTTATACAAAAATTAACTTAAGATGGATTAAAGACTTAAACCTAAGACCTAAAACCATAAAAACCCTAGAAGAAAACTGAGGCAATACCATTCAGGACATAGGCATGGGCAAAGACTTCATGTCTAAAACAACAAAAGCAATGGCAACAAAAGCCAAAACTGACAAACGGGATCTACTCAAACTAAAGAACTTCTGCACAGCAAAAGAAACTATCGTCAGATTGAAGAGGCAACCTACAGAATGGGAGAAAATTTTTGCAACCTATCCATCTGACAAAGGGCTAATATCCAGAATCTACAAGGAACTTAAACAAATTTACAAGAAAAAAACAAACAACTCCATAAAAAAGTGGGTGAAGGACATGAATAGACACTTCTCAAAAGAAGACATTTATGTGGCCAACAAACATATGAAAAAAAGCTTATCATCACTGGTCATTAGAGTAATGCAAATCAAAACCACAATGAGATACCATCTCACACTAGTTAGAATGGCGATCATTAAAAAGTCAGGAAACAATAGATGCTGGAGAGGATGCGGAGAAATAGGATTGCCTTTACACCATTGATAGGAGTGTAAATTAGTTCAATCATTGTGGAAGACACTGTGGTGATTCCGCAAGGACACAGAACCAGAAATACCATTTGACCCAGTAATCCCATTACTGGGTATATACCCAAAGGAATATAAATCATTCTAGTATAAAGACACATGCACATGTATGTTTATTGCAGCACTATTCACAATAGCAAAGGCTTGAACCAACCCAAATGCCCATCAATGATAGACTGGATAAAGAAAATGTGGCACATACATACCATGGAATACTATGCAGCCATAAAAAAGGATGAGTTCATGTCCTTTGCAGGGACATGGATGAAGCTGGAAACCATCATTCTCAGCAAACTAACACAGGAACAGACAACCAAATACCGCATGTTCTCACTCATAAGTGGGAGCTGAACAATGAGAACACATGGACACAGGGAGGGGAAAATCACACACCAAAGCCTGTCAGGGATTGGGGGGCTAGGGGAGGGATACCATTAAGAGAAATACCTAATGTAGATGGCGGGTTGCTGGGTGCAGCAAACCACCATGGCATGTGTATACCTATGTAACAAACCTGCATGTTCTGCACATATATCCCAGAACTCAAAGAATAATAATAATAATAATAATAAAAGAAAATGACAGCATGGGATGCATATAAAACAGATGAGAGATCCATATTTATAATAAAATAGGGTGTGGGAAAATTGACTTTTTCAGAATGTTGGCACAAGGCAGTAAGTCCTTTTTTCAGGTCAATTTGATAGTAGCTTTCCATTTCTTAAAATGCTCATATATTGACCTAGAACTCCCATCTTCATAAATCTTACCTACAAAAATACTAGCATAAAAATGTACATAAACATATGTCTATGTATGTTTGGTAAAATAGTGCTTTCATTGTGAAAAGCCTGAAGTGAATTCAATGTCCGTTAGTAGGGAAATGCATTAAATGTTGTCAAATTCTTATGATAGCATAATATGCAACTATAGGTATGGTCATATCTACAGACCTGTAAATTTTTCTAAGACAACACTGCTGTATGAAAAGTTATAAAGAAAATCCATAGTACAATCTTGTTAATGGAAAACATAACAACACCAAAAACTCAGCAATATTTAAGGAGCATGTAAAATTGTATTGATGGACATGAGCCCAACTCTTTGGAGATGTCCCCTTTGGTGGGAGGAGTGAGGGTTTGTAGGATTAATGACAAGAGTGTTTGTTTTTACTCTTCTTTAATGTTTTGTAATGACTTGTATTCATGTATTGCTGCATAATTAAGTAAAAGAAAAAAATTAAAAATGATTACATTTACTATAAAAACAGCAATACAGATGACTTAGGCATAAAACTACTAGGAAATGTGCAGGACTTTTGGAAAGAGAACTACTAAATTTTATGGAGGTATATAAAAGAAGATCTGAATAAATGGAGAGATATAACATGTTCGTGAATTGAATGATTCAATATAGTTTATAAATGTTGGTGCAAATCTAGTCAAAACCCATGGGAAATTAAACCTCTCAAAATGATCCTAAAGTTCTGTAAGAATAAGAAATGTAGGTGAGAATAGCCAAGAAAATCTTGAAAAAGAATTATAAGAGGATGCCTGTACAACCAGATATTAAAGCTACCCTAAAATTAAAGTAATGAAAAAGAAAGATAAAATATGATTGTTTCTACTAAAGCCAATATTATTAATGATGAGTTTTAATTATATTAACTTATCTGATTGAGATGGCTAGAAATAATTTTAAAATATTGCCATCTAACCATGGATTACATTAATAGCCCCAATTCTTCACCCCTCCCTGCATTCACGGTCTTTGTCATGTGACTTTTTACCTCCCTCTTTCAAACAGTATATTTCCCCAACCCTTGGTTCTTAGCTTGACCACATGACTTCCTTTGACAAATGAGATTCTAGAAGACAATATAAAAACAAGGTTTGAAGAAGCACTTGTTTGTACTTTTTTGCCTCTGCCATAGTCACAAAATACGCCTCAATTAGTCTACAGAGAGATGAGAAACTCACGAGTAAGGCCTGAGTTCCATCTGTTGTCTCAGCCAGGCCAGGTTAGATCAGCCTTAGAAAGCTGACCCTCAGTACACAAGCCCAACCAAGACCAGCAAAGCTGCCTAACTAGCCAGTCCTATTCCATGAAAGCAATAAAAGCTTGTCGTATAAAAGCTTGTCCTATGAACTGAAGTTTTGTGGGAGTTTGTTACCTAGGATTACTCTGGTGGTAAACAACTATTTAACACATTAAATTTGAAATTTATTCTGAAAATACTTTTTTCATCCGGAAAGCATATACCCATCTCAGATAAATGTTGTTTTAAGAATAGAAAGGCAGTCTTTGTTTTTTTAATGGAGAATAATGGCCCACAGTTATTAATCAACAAAGACATGTAAAGTGAAAACTAAATAACAAAATTAATATTTCATTTATAGCAGAGTCAGTTGTTACCTTTCTATCCTTTTAGGCACTTTTATAAGTACTTTGTTTCAAACTTACTTTGTTTTTTCTTTAACATTGCAAAGCTGCTTGATATACTTCAGATACATTTCAGAACAGTCATTATATTCTGATATTTATTTACTCTGCCTGTGTATCTCATACTTTAGAGTTTATTCCTTTTTTTTTTTTTTTTAAGACGAAGTTTCGCTCTTATAGCCCAGGCTGGAGTGCAATGGCACGATCTCGACTCACTGCAACCTTCACCTCCTGGATTCAAGCAATTCTCCTGCCTCAGCCTCCCGAGTAGCTGAGATTACAGGCACTGGCCACTATGTCCAGCTAATTTTTTTGTGTTTTAGTAAAGATGGGGTTTCACCATATTGGCCAGGCTGGTCTCAGACTCCTCACCTCAGGTGATCTGCCCGCCTCGGCTTCCCACAGTGCTGGGATTACAGGCATGAGCCATGGCTCCCGGCTGAGTTTGTTCAATTTTAAGATAGGTTTGGGAAGATTCAAAATATGTGACAAACGGAGGGGAAACCATGGTATAAATACTAAGTTAATGAGATGCTAATCATGGCTGATAGAAGGTCTTCTGTTGTGAGATGAATAGACTTGGGTTAGGAGAATATTGATGTTCCCACACTCAGCCATGCAGTATACTTCCCAGACCTTTGTACTCTCCTTCACACACTCTCACAAAGTTGTACCTATCTCTATGTTTCAAGGAAATTCATGGTAAAGTTTTGTCACACACAAAATATTCAAAACTAAACTACACAGAGGACTAGGAGACAAGAGACGTGAGAATCTACGGTGGAATTCCTAAGTTTAAAATCCTAGCTCTGCCACTTACTAGTTGTATGACCTTGGACATGTTGTTTAACCTCTCTAAGCGTTATAGATGTCATTTGTAAAATAGGTAAAAAATCATAAAATAATGCTGTTGGCATCATCAGGTTGCTGTGAGATTAACTTTATGCAAAGGATATATTGCATATTGCTTTAGGACAATGCTTGGTTCATTGGAAACAGATAATAGATGTTTCCTCCCACTCCGATGATTGCACAGTGCTCTATCTAGGCTTTTGTTTCTTTTATCTTTTAGTAACATATGACAGGACAGAGCTATTCATTCCATTTTGCAGGAGAGGCTTTGACACTTATAAACACTTAACTGACAAAGGACTATACTTGGAGAGAATATACCTGCAGTGGTCAATTAGAAAATCAAATTGTGCCTTTTTATTATGACAGTTATTAAGCTGAACTGTAATTGATATGGATTGGTTCTGTGTCACCACTCAAATCTCCTCCCAAATTGTAATCCCCTTGTGTCAAAGAGGGACCCGGTGGGAGGTGATTGGATCATGAGGGAGGTTCCCCCATGCTGTTCTTATGATAGTGAGGGAGTTCTCACAAGATCTCATGGTTTAAAAGCCTGTGGCAGTTGCTCCTGTACTCTCTGTCTCTCTCCTGCCACCTTGTGAAAAAGGTGCTTGCTTCTCATTTGCCTTCTGATATGACTGTAAGTCTCCTGAGACCTCCCCAGTCATGCAGAATTGTGAATCAATTAAACCTCTTCTCTTTATAAATTACCCAATCTCAGGTAGTAACTTTATAGCAGTGTGAAAATGGACTAATATAATAATCAACATATTATATAAATCATTATCAGAAAAAGTATTCTCGCACTATATAAACTACAATCTAACTTATTCTAAATCAGAGTTAGATAATACATATGGCCAATACAATTTTTTCAGAAATTGATGAATACTATCCTTAAAATTGAAGGGAATATTCTAAATTAAGAATTTTATTTTTGGCTGGGCGTGGTGGCTCATGTCTGTAATTCCAGCACTTTGGGAGGCCAAGGCAGGTGGATCACGAGGTCAGGAGTTCAAGACCAGCCTGGCCAAGATGGTGAAACTCCATTTCTACTAAAAATGCAAAAATTAGCTAGGCATGGTGCCAGGCGCCTGTAATCCCAGCTACTTGGGAGGCTGAGGCAGAGAATTGCTTGCACCCGGGAGGTGGAGGTTGCATTTACTTCTGAAGAGACAGTTAACAGGATTAATGGATGGATTGCATGTGGGAATGACAGAAGACAGAAATAAAGACTGACTCAAGTTTTTAGCTCTAGAAAATTTGTGTATGGGGATGGTGTCAACTAAAAGTGAGAAAACTACAGAGGAGGAGCAAATTTAAAGAAAACAAAGAATTCAGTTTGGGGTATGTTAAGTGTAAAATAACCATTATATACCTAAGTTCAGAGGTCAAGTAAACAGCTCAAAATATAAACCTGATACTTAGAGAAGAGGTCAGGACACTAGTAAACTAGAGAGTTGTCAACATATAGGCAACCTGTAAGTTATTTACCTTAAAGATTGCCTATGTGTTGTTTACCTTATTTTACCTTTTGTATTCTTAAAATGTATACTCAGATTTATCTAAACATTTACATGTTGATAATACTATTTTTAAACTACTATATTTTTTCTGGTTGAGAAAAGCAAATACTATATCAATTTGTTATACCTCCATGTTACATTCATTGAGGTATGGTGAGAACAGAACAGATCAAGAAAGAGAAATCGGAGTTTTACAGTTTTGTATACTCAATTCACAGTTCACTGGGGAGAAAACAGCAGGACACACAAGGCCACTCAGGGGAAGCACTGCGGTCAGTCATGAGGCAGAGGGAGATTGGGCAACTGAGGGCATGTGCCTTCATTGTGGTTTCTACAGGAATGAAACTGGGAGGCAGGGCAAGCAGGCTTAAGATTGGCTAGTGTGAATAATTTCAGTGAGCTGTGAAGACTAGGCACTGGCCCTTGTTGCCTGGTACCTGGCCATGGGGCAATTTGGGTTGATGCATAGTGGCCCAGAGTTTGGGGACATGATTAAAGTGTGAACAAAATCAAATGTTTAAGAAAAAAGTGACTACTTTCTAGCCAAGGCCTCAAACTGGGTCAAGATAACATTTGAAACCATTATATTACACAATTCTCACAACTAGTTAACAAACTTAAAATCCCATTGGAAATTGTTTTATAACTTGAAACAATAATTCAAAATTACTCTTCATCTGGAAGGGTAATCGAGAATAGACAAGAACACACGTGCAAATGGAAGGTAGTGGAACTTGTAGAACCAGATGTTAAGATGCACTTTAAAGCCCAACAATTATTCTCGCACTAGTACAAGAATGCATGAAAAAGCAAAGAAACAGAATTAAGATCCTAAAAGTGACTCTAATGCCCATAGGAATTTAGTATCTAATATAGGGAACATTTCAAATCTGTGAGGAAAGAGGATATTATCGGCAAATGGTTTAAAAAATAACTGGCTAAAGATTGAAAAAATAAAATTAGATGCATACATGACAAAAGAAAATGCTTTCTAATTTTGTTATTTACATATAAAAGAATAAAATTTCTAGAAGAAAGTATTTAATAGATCTCAGGGTGGAAAACACCTTTTTTGGTGTGCCACAGAAAGCAGATATCATCAAATAGATATTTGACTTAGTAAAAATTAAACACATCAATAAGTCACAAAGAATATGACAGTCAATACAAGTGACACATGAGAGAAGAAACATTTTAACTTCTATGTGATACCAAGTGAACTAAATAGAGAAAAAAATAACCTACAAATAATAAAAACAAGCAATAGCTGTAAGTCAGCAATTCAAGAAAGAAAAATAGTCAAAACGTTACTAGTAGGGTGGGGCATGGCAGCTTACACCTGTAATCACCGTTCTTTGGGAGACCTAAAGCAGGAGGATCATTTAAGCCCAGGAGATCAAAACAAGCCTGGGCAACACAGTGAGACCTTGCCTCTACGAAAAGTTAAAAAATTATCTGGACATGGTGGCATGTGCCTGTAGCCCTAGCTACTCAGGAGGCTAAGGTAAGGAAGATAGCTTTAGCCCAGGAGTTTAGGGCTGCAGTGAGCTGTGATGGCACCGCAGCATTCCAGCCTGGGTATCAGAGCAAGATCCTGTCTCTAAAACAAACAAGTAACTGAAGGAATTAAAATTAAAACAAAAAAGTACAGCTTTTACCTAGGAAATTGCTAAAGATTTATTTAAATGATTAAAAGAAAAATCTGAAGCATAATAACATTTTAAAGAGTTTATTTGAATGAGAAACATTCATGAATTGGGAAATGCCAGACGGAAAAAGGTTTAACGCTCCAGTGACAAAATGTCTGATATAAGTATTTATTGGGAAAATGCAGAAGCAAAATAAAGAAATTAATTCGTTTTTCTATTACAAAATTGCCCCTTTATAGGTACCTTGTTGGAAAATCCCTAGTCATATAATCATATGTTAGTGCTGTTAAGGTCCACCGGCTGACAGACAAAATGGACTTCCTATGGCTTACTGAAGTGCTAAAGGTTACATAGAATCAAGTAGCCTGGGTAAAAGAGCAGTCATGTATCCTGTGTTCTCAGAAAGATGTTGTGAAAATGTCACAGGACCTTCCTTTCTACAATCAAACCAAACCAGTTACCATTTTTGGTGTCAAGATAAACTCAGTAGTAACCCCACCCCCAACCGACATCTTACCACCCCAGCTAACATATGAAATAAATATCTGATAGAGACTATTGGTTTGGGGCTTGGAATCCACCCAATCAGGGCTCAACTATTTTGACCAATCGGAACTAAACAAGTTTGAATCCTTCATGTGCATAAATGGACCTGATTGAGAACCAGGGGAAAACTTTTCTTATTTAAACCAGAGTTTTCCTTCCTCCTTCGGAGAGCACATTTTGATTTGTACCAATGACTGTGCTTCCCCAATCTTCAGATTATATTTTGATAGAAAAGAAAGCTCTCTCTTTTTCCTTTGCAAATGTCATAGTCTGTTGTGAACAGTTGGCTGCTTATAATTGGCTAGGGTTAAGTTTTATTTCTGCCTAACGTAAGCATTTATTGCAAATGACCCAAGTTAAGTTTTGCTTATATTTGTAGTTATCACCTGAAGATTCACTTAAGTTTGTAATTTTAGCAAGATTAAGGCAATTCTTAAGGCCTTTGATTTTGTTTGCGTAGGAATTTTTCAAGCCTGATCTCTATTTTAGTTTTACTTTACTAATGATAATACCCACTACCTAATTAGGTAATATGCAACAAAAATTTTAAAGGGCATGTCCATTGATCCAACATATTTACACACACACACACATATATATACATTCATACATTTATATATATACACACATACAAATACATACACACATGTATATGCATATATATATTCACACATATATACATTGAGACACACAAATATATACACAATATTCAACCTATGACACTAAAAATATGGCCAATAACCTAAAAGAATACCAGTAAGAATTAGTTAACAAATTATTTCATTCCATTTAATGAAATAATACAAACTCATTAAAAATTTAATTGTAAAAGATTATTTTAGAAACTATTCATAGTATGTTTTTAACTGATGACATGTTATCAAAAAACATAAACAGAACAATCCCACTTTATTAAAACACATATATAGAAAAATAATTTTAAAAGCAAATAATAGTTAATTAGCGTTAAGAATTTTTTCCAATTTTCAATAATGAATGTATTAATTTTATAAACTGATTATTTATCTATTTATATTTTAAATTTTATTCAAAGCATTCCCTCTATAAGTTTCCTATATTTCACGTAAACCCAATTACTTTCAATGTGTTATTCCACTATACATATTTTCTTTGACTACTTTCCCAAAAGAGTTCTCAAGTCACCATTTTTAAATACCTTTAGTCAATAAAAATTGAGGGAAAGATTCATGTATTTGATTACTTGACTTTTCTTTACAAATTTCCTGCACCAAAAATTGAACCTCTAAACTTTCAGGAAATTAGAAATGTCCTCTGAACACAGGGCCTACTTTTTAAATGCATGGAGGAGTTGACCAGAGTTCTTTCATTTTATTTCTTAGTTCAGAGATCTGTAATAAATTTTTGCGATCACATCAGCCACGTTCTTTTTTCTAACTTATACAGTTGTCATCTTATTATAGACATCAAAGAACCATAATAAGCATAAAATGGGTCACTATATATAATGACCCAGAGTTTAGGTTAAATAGGATAAGTGAGAAATTTGGGAAATGTAGAGCCCTGAAAGACTAAGGAAAGTTGGGGCCATCTCACTATATTACCATACAATTGTTGTGTTATTCTGCTGTCCCACTAGTCTGAGTTTATTTAAAACCAGAAGTAACTGATCAACAGTATAAAGTTCTTTTCATGTATTTTCTGTTTGAACAGAAGTACTAGAAGACAACTGAGAGAGCCCAAGCACTCAAGATTTATTACTCAATTCCTCTGACTGGAAAAATATTAGTAAATAGCTAAACTTGTATTTGTTTACTTGAGACTTTACTATAAAGAACCATATTTCTACCACCTCATATCAAGCATAGTAATGAGCTAATTAAATGATATCACTGCAGACAATTTTCTCAAGCTTCTGTACTATTCAAATAGCTATAAATCAAGGTTCACAGCCTACCGCAAAAAGCTTTTGACCACAATGAATGCTGTGAGTGGAAAGAAAATAGCCAAGTAAGACTGATAAATTCTGTTTGTCATTTTGTAGCAATTAGTGCTAAACTACAGTTGATAAATTCTCTCTTAGACCAGAGACATAAAAAAAATTCTGCTAGTTGTTTACTGACCTTATTTTTATTTTGCTCATTATTTTGTAAGTTGCTTTGATATTGCTAGAGTGGTAACTCATCAGGAGAGTAATATATAGTGTAGTTTGTTGATCCCCTGCATGCACAACTCACTAATAGCTTCCTAAATCCATAGGAATAAAGTAAGGCAAATATTGGATAAGTGTAATTTTTCCCAATTTATAGCCCTCAGTAATCTGAGGCTGAGCTTCATCGATTTTTCTTAATCACTTGGTAAGATGCTCAATAATGGCCTAGCCTCCTTTTTACTTAAATAATATCAATTGTTTTAATTAGCAAATATTGTAAATACTCTTCTATTTATTTACAAGATACTCATTCCAGCTCTGATTCTCACAAATTTGGCACTGATGAGTAACCTATGCAATGTATAGTGATCTTAGTCATTCAAGTAGAAAGTGCCAAATACAAACTCTTCTGCATTCTAACAACATTTTAAATTAAACGTGTACTCTTCTAAGAAGTACAATTATGGGTATTCTGTTCCCTAAGTTCTAAACTCACACTCTGAAAGTGGTAGCTATTATAGACATTCCATATCTCTTCTTTAAAGAAAAAGCTTCTGCATAGCAAAGAAAACAATCAACAGAGTGAAAAGACAACCTCCAGAATGACAGAAAATATTTGCAAACTATTTATCCAACAGGGAATGTTGGATGTCTAATGTCTAGAATATACAGGAAACTCAAACATCTCAACAGCAAAAGGAAAAAAAAAACAGTAATTTTAAAATGAGCAAATGATCTGAATAGACATTTCTCAAAAAGGAGACATACACTTGGCCAACAGGTATAAGAAAAAATTACTCAACATCTCAACATTACTAATCATCAGAGAAATGCAAATCAAAACCATAATGAGGTATCTCACCCCATTTAGGAAGGTTATTATCAAAAAGACAAAAAAATAACAAATGCTGGCAAGGATGTAGAGAAAAAGGAACTCATACAAAGTTGAGTGGAACATAAGCTAGCACAATCACAATGGAGAAAAGTATGGAGATTCCTCAAAAACTACAGATAGAACTACCATGTGATCCAGCAATCTTGCTACGGAGCATGTATCCAAAGGAAAGGAAATCACTATATCCAAGAGATATCTGCACATGCATGTTTATTGCAGCACTATTCACAGTAACCAAAATATGAAATCAACCTAGGTGTCCAACAAAAGATGAAAGAATAAAGAAAATATGATGCATATACACAATGAAATATTATTCAGCCATAAAAAAAATGAAATCCTGTCAATAGGATGAATGAATGGAACTGGAGGACATATGTTAAGTGAAATAAGCCAGGAACAGAAAGCTAAACATCATATATTCTCATCCATATGTGGAAGCTAAAAATAGTTGATCTCACAGAAGTAAAAAGTAAAACAGAGGATACTAGAAGCTTGGAATGGTAGGGGGAAGCAGGAATAAGGAGATACAAAATTAAAATTAAAAGATATGAAATTAGGGCTATATAGGAGGAATAAGCAGTAGTGTTCTATTCCACTCTAGGATGACTATAGTTAACAATAATATACAATTTCAAATAGCTAGAAGGAGGATTTTGAATGTTCACAACACAATAAAATGATAAATGTTTGAGATGAAGGATATGCAAATTACCCTGATCTGATCATCATGCATTATGTGTGTGTATATGTGTGTATATATATATATACCAAAACATCACTATGTACCACATAGATGTGAATAATTATTATATGTCAATTTAAACAAATAAAAAATTTAAAATTATGTATCTTTGTTTTCAAGGCAATAAAGAATTTCACACTTTAAAAATATTCTACTCTAATGAAATGCATTATGTTTTACAAAAGTTAGTCCAATATAATGGAAATAACACTACAGATATGGTTTGGCTGTTGTGTTCCCTCCAATCTCATGTTGAAATGCACCTCCAATGTTGGAGGTGGGCCTAGTGGTAGGCGTTTGGGTCATGAGGCTGTATCCTTTGTCAATAGTTTGGTGCTGTCCTCATAGTAATGAGTGAGTTCTCACTCTGAGTGCGTGTGAGATCTGGATGTTTTTTAAAAGAGCCTGGCACTCCCTCCCTCTGTCTGTTGCTCTCTCTCTAGCCATGTGATGTGCTGGCTCCCTCTTCACCTTCTGCCATGATTATAAGCTTCCTGAGGCCTCACCAGAAGCTGAATAGATGCTGGTGCCATGCCTGTACAGCCTGCAGAACCATGAGACAAATAAACCTCTTGTCTATAAATTACTCAGTCTCAGGCATTCCTTCAGAATAACACAAATAGACTAACACAACTATCCTCAGAGTTCCAGGACTCATAGTCTATTTGACAATGTATATGTCAGTTAACTTCTTTAGGTCTCAATTTCTGCATTTATAAAATAAGATTATATTCCCTCATTTATTTGCATCATGGCAGTAGAATAGACTAAATGGTATCTTAAGATACCATTAGACTCTAAAAACCTTGGCATACAAGCCCTAAGATTGTAATTCAAGGCCAACAGAATAATAAAGTGGATTTATGGAGTCATTTCTAAGGCAGTATCATTTTCTGTTTATCTTATTTGAACCTCACAACCTCCTATGTGATAAATGACCTGTATTATTACTTACTTCTGCCAGATAAAGAAACTGAGTCTCAAAGAAGTCAATACCTTCACCAAGATCACAGACTTAAGAAACTAAGCCAACAAGACCAACTCCTGAGTCTTCTTATTCCTAGTCTAATGATCTTTCCACTGTACCATATATTTGTCATATAGGTTTGAAACCCAGATTTTTGAAACTGAATTTTCAAGCACATTCTGTTAGCTTTCAAGAAAATGCCCACTTTTCCAATTTTACTTAGTAGAGTTGAGTATATAAACCTTAACATGAAATTGAACAGTGTAGGAATATATCTTGAGTTTATAAGAGATATAAAAGAGAAATTTTCCCAGCCTTTATATATCTCTAAACTGAAAGATAGTCTTCAAATGCAGATATTTCTAATGCAGATAATTAAGTCAGGTGCATATCATTGAATTATGAAATCATGGTTTAAAGATCCTCTTCTCTTGCTACCTTTGCTCTCTACCATTTGCTCTCTACCATCTGAAAACTTGCTTCATGGACATGGCAATAGTATGAGAATAGTCAACTGGCAGACCTCAAACAATTAAGACATTTGGTGATGGAGAGACTAACCCATGAAGTAACCAACTATTATAAATACATAAGAAAATGATACAAAATGTAAATAAGAATCTATCAACATTTTAATATTCAATTTAAGTTTTATGTCCTTTCTACAGCCTGCTATGGCCACTCAACCTTTCATAAATCTCCTCCTCTTTGGATTTTTTTTTAATTTATTTTTTTTGTAGAGACGGAATCTCGCTCTGTTGCCCAGGCTAGAGTGCAGTGGTGCCATCTCAGCTCACTGTAACTTCCGCCTCTCAGGTTCTAGCAATTCTCCTGCCTCAGCCTCCCAAGTAGCTGAGATTACAGGCACACGCCGTCACGCCCAGAAAATTTTTTGTATTTTAGTAGAGATGGAGTTTCACCATGCTCCCCAGGCTGGTCTCAAACTCTGGAGCTCAAGCAATCCACCTGCCTCGGCCTCCCGAAGTGCTAGGATTACAGGCGTGTGCCACCACACCCAGCTAATTTTTGTATTTTCAGGGGAAATGAGGTTTCACCATGTTGGTCAGGCTGGTCCTGAACTCCTGACCTCAAGTGATCTGCCCACCTCTGCCTCCCAAAGTGCTGAAATTACAAGCATGAGCTCTCTCTTTGGACCTTTTATAGTGTGTACTGTTTCTGCCACAAAGGTTGGAATCTCATTACCCTCAAATTGCCCTAATTGAGAACATCTGACTTTGGAAACCACTTCTACAGCCAAATGGTTATGCCTTCATCTTTCATGGTTCTTGTTTCTTCTCCTGCTACCACAGAGATATCCCAGCCCCAGAGGAGGAAGATATGTTTCTACTATCCCAGTTAAAATTTAGGACAATTTTCTCATAGGAGCATTTAAGCTCTATACCACCATTAAGCCAATCAATCAATTATAAGCATAATTACTTTTTCTATACTACATTATTTTGGTCATGCTTGATTCTTTTTCTGTCTGAAAAAAAGCATTCCAATTTTCAAGATACTATCTTAAAAATCATCATGAAACATACCCTATTTATAAATTGGCAGCAGTGCACATTCTGACTTGTACTATGCACTAAAATTCCAGGTGGTAACACTACACTGTTACCACCTTTTGGGATATGAGAGTTATAGCTCTACTCTGCTAAACTTTCCACAGCTTAAAAATCTTTAATCTACAGCACGTGGTCAAGACAATCCTGTGTTGACCAGTGAAAAGGCAAAGTTGTTAAACAAATATAATTAAGGTCACAGGAAAACTCATATATGACAGTTGTTCAAAGCCAATAATGATATCAGCATGTGTTGAAAGCCAAACTTTGTAAACATTTCAGCGTATTCTGCTATATATTTTGAGGTCTTGGACTTACTGTTTTAGGAGAAAGAGCAAAAAGTCAAAAATGACACTGAATGTAAGAAGAGGTAGAGGGAGATAAGACAGAGAAACGCAAAGAGAGACAGAAAGAGAATGAAACAGACATAGGGAAAAGTGTGAACTAGAAAGAGGCAAATACAATAGGAGACCCAGAGACAAAGAGAGAAGCAGAAGGAGACAGACATTAAAATAAAATGAGAGAGGAATAAAAAGGATCCCAAAATAGGCAGTTATTGAGTAACTAAGGGAAAATGACCAATAATCTTTCCATGTTTTCTGTTTGTTTCTGACATCTTAGTTTCCACATCAAAGAGAAGGGGAATAAGAAGCATAAAATCAAGTAAATCTATTTAAAGTATAAATTCCTGAAAGGCATTTCTCTGAAAAAAAAAACGTGAAATCAATTAACTTGGCCTCTGTTTTCCCAATCTTCCAGTTATGTACCCTTTTTTAGAGTCTATGCCTCCTCCTCATCTGATTTTTTTAATTTAAAAAATCTACTTTTAGGAAACGTTCTAAATGGCATTCACATTAAAGTATACATGATTAAGGCTAGTGTTCAGGGCAAATAATTAGCAGTAGTGTGTCCAAATAATTTTTTGTCAAAACGGGGACAATTTCACAAGTGAAAGAGGCATTAGTGATTGTGCCCTGGTAACAAATGTAAAACAGAATGTATCTGGGGGGGAAATAACGTATAATCATCACTAAGTGAGAGAGAGATATTAGGAAAAAAGGGCTCTTCCTCAAGTCTCTAAAACAAAATAGGTTATTGCTTCTATGCCATGTGGTAAAATCAGCTCTACACTGAAGTCCCAAGTGGATCAAATTATAATGCCGAGTTATTTTGTCTATTCTTAGGTTGTTATGGAACAACAAGACATGCACTGTATATCACTTCAGAGTATAATCCTATAACTTCAGAGTATAATCCTATGACAGTCGTTCTAATATGCTCTGCCTTCCTGAATACCTAGAGCAATAATTTATAAGAGTGTTGGCTTGTGTGGAGCTACAGATATCTGCCAATTAATTAGCAACAGAAATGAAAATTCTAATAATTATCTGATATGCATTCATATGTTATTTTAGGTAATCTACAAGATCCCTCCTATTTTGCCCAAATACAGAAAATTCATGTTAGAACTCACAAAACATGTATTCTTAAAATAAACCAGAGCTATTTTTGGCAATTAGAATTTATACAGTTATTTGTACACACACACACACACACACATATATATATACACACACACACATATATATGTGTGTATATATATATATATCATTCGCTATATCTTTGAAAGGTAAGTCCACAATCAAACCACATAATCAGTTTGCCAGAAAATTTATTCTGTTGATACTAAAAATTGGCAAAAATATATATTATTTTAATAATAAAATTTTACTGTAAATCCAAGTTTTATAAAATATCAATATCCATTCCATTCAGAGTACATTTTCCTTTTTTTTTTTTTTTTTGACATTTAAGTTCAGGTGTACACGTGCAGGTTTTTTATATAGGTAAACCTGTGTCATGGGGGTTTGTTACACAGCTTATTTCATCACCTGGGTAGTAAGCCTAGTACCCATTAGTTATTTTTCCTGATCCTCTCCCTTCTCCCACCCTCTACCCTCTACTCTCTGGTATGCCCCTGTGTCTGTTGTTCCCCCCATATGTCCATGTCTTCTCATTATTTAGCTTCCACTTATAAGTGAGAACATGTGGTGTTTGGTTTTCTGTTCCTGCTTTAGTTTGCTAAGGATAATGGCCTCCAGCTCCATTCATGTTCTTGTAAAAAACATGATCTTGTTCTTTTTTATGGCTGCATATTATTCCATGGTATATATGTACCACATTTCCTTTATTCAGTCTACAATTGATGGGCATTTAGATTAATTCCATGTCTTTGTTATTGTGAATAGTGCTGCAATGGGCATATATGTGTATGTGCCTTTATGATAGAACAATTTATATTCCTTTTGGTATATACCCAGTAATGAGATTGCTGAGTCAAATGGTAGTTCTGTTTTTAGGTCTTTAAGGAATTACCATGCTATGTTCCAGAGCACATTTTTCTAAACTAACTGTTCCACTCTCATTTCTTTAGCCACCTTCTAACCAGAACCACTCACAGAGATGAGGGCTAAGATAATGGCTGGGTAAAGTACCTTCTTATTTCTAGTCAGCCATATCTAGCATTCTCTTAATTTATGGTACATACTGATCTACTCCCTATAAATTCCCCTCTAGACAAAAAAAAACACCAACCTTCTGAGCAATGAATTCAAAATTCACTAAAACATCCTAAGTTTAATAGGATGTTCCATCTAGTCCTAGTGTAGGTGTGAAAAATCACCACATTTTATATTTAATGAAACTTTAATGGTGATATCATAAACAGATATTGATTCCTATTTAAAAATATATTGGAAATATACTCAATATGGTGACACTGTTAGAGGATCTGGACATACTGGAATGAACCAGACAACATGGCCCTTGTTCCAGGAGAATTTACATTGCAATGGAGGAGGAGTCAGAAAGAATCATGCCCAGGACAGTACTATTTATATTGTACTCCTCTGCCAAATAAGTAGAGGAGAATTTAAGTCATTTTCAATTGTATTTAAATTAAATGATATAAAATGCACTTTAATGCAGTACACATTCAGATGAGTAAGTGAAGGTCAACAACTGATGTGTTACTAGAACTACAGAGCCACTTGCTTAGATTATATGCATAAGAGGGTTCTTTTTAATGCATTCTATTTAAAAGAAAACCTAGGCCATTAACATTGAAATCTTGCAGCATACCATGATGCAGTTAAAAAACATAATTCTACACAGTAAGCTCAATGGTGATAATAATTAAAATCCTATCTGGTGGAATGTAAGCTCATTTCCTCTTATTAGGATCAAGGCTCTTCACAAAGCAAAGCAATATAAACTGGAGAGCATTTTTTTTTTGTCAAGTAGTATAAAGACGATAACATGTACTACACACCAGTTCCTCACTGAGAAACACTCAGACTATTTAATGTTCTTCACTTTCCCACTGTTTTTATTTCACACCTATCCCAAAGAACCCATGAAGTAGCACTAAGCTAATCTCGCAAGACACCACGTTCTCTAAAGCATTATGTAAGAGAACTTGCATAATGAGTCCTGAGATGTGTCTTAAGCAGATTAAGAGTTTTTGTTAACCACTTTACTGAGATATGATTGACTACAAAAAGCTGCATATATTTAATGTATGCAACTTGGTGAGTTTAGAAATAAGAATATACCCATAAAACCATCACTACAATCTATGCCATAAACATATTCATCATCTCTAAAAGTTTTCTGTAGCCCATTTTACTATTTTTTAAATTACGATCTTTATGAAAAAAAGATCTGTCCTCTTTTTAAGGTCTAAATGAAGGAAAAAATCTTTTAAGGGCAGCAGAGAGAAAGGTATCAGACTAACAGCAGATCTCTCACAAAACTCTCCAAGCCAGAAGAGAGTGGGGGGCCAATATTCAACATTCTTAAAGAAAAGAATTTTAAACCACAACTCTACCAACTAATGAGCAAAATAACCAGTTAATATCATAATGGCAGGATCAAGTTCACACATAACAATCTTAACCTTAAATGTAAATGGACTAAATGCTCCAATTAAAAGACACAGACTGGCAAACTGGATAAAGAGTCAAGACCCATCAGTCTGCTGCTTACAGTTGTGCATTTCACCACATAAGACAAACTGGAGATACGGCAGAGGGTATGAGTGGGGCTAAACTCCAATCCATGACTGAGCTCTGCCCACCAAACCGTATGCCCTAGTGGGCTGAATCAGCCTATAGGAAAAAAAAGTTGGATACCTCTTTCTAATTCACCTTCCTAGAAAAGCTTCCTATTAATAATTTTTCCAAAAACTCTTGGTAGGCTAACAGACCTTGGACAAGGGCTACTAGCACTACAGCTTGTCATAAAACTAAAGTCAGCAATATTACACAACAAAGTTCCCATAGACCAAGCAACATTTCTGTCAAGCATCCTGGGTTAAATAAGAGTAGAAACTTAAAGAATTATTTTACATAACTGAAAGACTAGAAGAACAACACAAATAAAAATAGTCTTAGAAGTGAAAATGTTCTTTGTAAAAGGAGATGATGCTACTGATCACCTTTGGTAACACGTTTTAGAGGAATTTCCCCCATAGCAGTAATGACTTGACACAGATTCACACATATTCTGTCACCAGGTCTCATGTGTGACCAGCAACACAGGCCTGAGAGAAATCCTAGAGAATTGGTGTCTGGCTAAATGGACTTAAAAACTTAAATCACTTATCTGGATCTCAGCAACACTGTTATCTAACCTCTGATCTAATCTAGCACCTATTCCAGTTAAATATCCCTAAAGATACCCTGCTATTAGAAGCCCCTTGAGGGCCTGGGCTCTTAATGATCTCTCTCTCTGTCCCCAGCTCCCAGCACAACACCAGGCATGTAGGACTCAACAAATGTAGTTGAACAAATAAGAGACATTTAGAAATAGCCATTTAGTGTCCCTTAATAACCACACAGTAAGCTCAATGGTGATAATAATTAAAATCCTATCTGCTGTGGAATGTAAGCTCATTTCCTCTTATTAGGATCCCAACTCAATTATATAAATATTTATTGAATACCTATTAAATAATAGGCAAATCAAAACCACAATGAGATACCATCTCTACACCAGTTAGAATGGCAATCCATTTAATAAAGTCACCATTGTAAACTAGTTCAACCATTATGGAAAAACAGTTATGGCGATTCCTCAAGGATCTAGAACTAGATGTACACACTTAAAACTGTGGGGAATACAATGATAAATTCATATAATGTTGCTGCTTTTAAGGTGATTATGAATGTGATGGAGGTACACAGGCACTGTATATCAACTAGCATATTGTCATTCTCTATTAATAAAAACCCAAGAAATCTACAGACAATGGAATCATTTCAGAGTCACCTTAGGAATTTCAGCTGAGTTGCCACAACACTGAACCCAAGTGAATAGCTTTGTTATCAACAAGGAGATTTTTGTTGAACATTTTCATCTGAGATTTTTCAAGATCTCAATATTTGGTTGTTCTCCCAGGGAAAACAGAGGTGTTTTCGTGGTACCCAAGAAGGGAATGGTGATTGATATCGATAAGAATGGAATGTCTCATGACAGGAGGCTGAGGCAAAAAGAAAAAAAAAAGAGAATCAGGGGGCCCAGCCTACTGCCCAATAGAACAGGAAATACATTACATCCTTCCCATATTCTTATTTCTTTCTACATTCCAGAGCTACTGCCACCACAATAGGGTTTTTACAATTAATATGCCCAGTTATTAACACTAACATCCTACAACTCAAAACTATGATCCTCATACAACTTAGGCCTTTTGTATTCATATTAAAAAATGCTGTAAGTACTCTGTTTCACTACTGCATGTTTTAAGAAAAATGCAGCAAATTACTTTCACTAGTATTGTTTTCAGTTTTCTTCTTGTCCAATTTGAATACCAGTCTTTTAATGAGAATAGTTCATATTATGATATTATCATATCTCACCACAATCTTCTTTAATTGGATAGTAGCCTTGTGTGATTCATGTTGCCTTTGAAATATAGGTTCTTAGTATTCCGCATTTGGATTATCTAACTCCTTTAAACCATTCTGTAGAACACTGCATAGTCAAACCAAATAAGAGCATTGGCTAACAATACAGTATAGTCAAAAACCAAATCAAAATGTTAATGTACCCAGCGATCACTCATAAAATGTAATAGGCATTTCACAATCTCATACTCTCATCACAAAGAAGGTAATGAAAAAGAAATGTCACATAATTAATCATTTCTCCTGACAAAAATGTTTAATAGGAAAAAGAGAATGTCATATTACTAATGTAAATCAGCTAGTATGGCCTTAATGCTATATTTCCATGGTAATCCCACACTGCTGTGTCCAAGTAGTCGGAATCTTCCTTCTTTGCAGCCACCTGGCTAGTTTTTCTTTCTTTTTTAAAATTAATAGACTTTACTTTTTTAGAGCAGTTTTAGGTTCACAAAAAAATTGGGTAGAATGTAGAAAGAGTTGCTATACAGTATATCTCCTGTCCCCATAGCTAGTTTAGAGATAGCTCAAAAGATAATAAAAAGATTTAGAAGAATGACTAGTGCAACAAAAAACTTGTTCTTAATGGTATGTTCTTTTGTAAATACAGCTTTTAATCAATTGAAGCAGCAGTGCCAAAACTAACTTTCCAAATACCACAGACAGATAACAATTTCTTCCCTTTAAAATACATAACTCTTAGGATTATACAAAAAAAGCAAAATTAAATTAAAAGCAATGTGAAAAAATAATTCATTATTAAATGAAATGGCTTGACTACAGGATATGCTCTATATTCAACAGGCAAAAAGAAGTTCTCACTATTTGTAAGAAGAAAGTTTCCTCTTGAAAGAAAGAGATCTGAAGTCTTTGTTAGTTTCAGAACCCAAAACGAATCTATCCAATTTGCATCTAACCAGAAGTATAGTGAAGCGAAAAAATAGTGTGCAACAATAAAAATGAGTAAAATAGTAGAAAGGATAAAAAATTTAAACAAGTATGGGCTATATTTAGGAAAAAAATTGATTAGAAAATGAGGGTGAAAACACTAAAAACATGGTCTTAATTTAGTTCTTTAAATTACTTACGAATGTAAAAACTAAAAATAACATAACACAATCCAATCTCTTTAATAGAGACCCCTAACATAGGAGGCATTAAGTTAACATGATAGCAACCTGTTTGAAGATGAATATCAAGAACTGAAAGAATAAAATGCAATTAACTTGGCTTTTATCCATCCCACAAATCTAATTGTGAACAGATGCCTAAGAAACATAAAGATAAAAGAAAACTGCTATTTCCAAAGAGATTCATTCTGAAGAAATATCCGCCAAGGCAGAAGAAGCAAGACATCTAGCAGAATGATGAGTGGTAATGAACAGCAATGGGTGAAACAGTCATAAAAATATTCTCAGAACATTCCACTTGTTTTGACTCCTTAACCAATCACTTAATCATAAAAAGAAATTATAATGATCCATGTCTTGAACTGAGAAGTAAAAATATTATAAAAAATGTAAACCTATATCTTCAAAGAAGGAAGTTACTTCTTTAATGACATAAAGCTTAACATGTTTTGGGCTCAGTTAAATAATTGGAAACACTAAAGCCATAGAAACAAAATACCATAAACTGTAGGCAAAAAAAGAGAAAAGAAAGTTCCCATCCAGGGATTTGTGGCAGCTGAGAGCTATGTGCTGTGATGTGTGGCAGGGCTGTGAAATTAGACATAGCTCCTGGAAGTCTGCTGTAAATTATAAACCAGCATATGTGCAAGGGGAAGAAGCAGCCCATTAGTAAACCTTTCAAATATAGATGGGCTCCCAAGAGGTTAGTTTGTACATTATTCACAGAAATAACTTTGACTGTACAAAGATTTGTGGAGCATTTCAATTGCCCTGAGATAATTAAAAATTTGTTCAGTGAACAAAAATGGAAACCTTAAAATCACAGTAGCTGAACAAATTATTTTAAAATGGCATCATTTATTTGGTAGCAAAATAAGTTTGGACAAAAATTAACAAGAGATTCAATCGTGGTCACTTAAACTGTCTAAGGGAATGCAAAACAAAGAAAAGATGGCCATTGAGCTGTTGTGTTCTCCCTTTTTAAAATGGTGGAAAGACTCCATTAATAATTATAACTCAACATGTACCATTTTTGACTGAAATTCAATGCAATTCTTGGCCTGTAACTTAGAAAACTTCTCATAATAGATTCTCTATAATCATAGCATTGTTACAATCTGCTAAAATGTTCAATAAGACAGTTGCACTTAGGCTATAAGCAGCATACAATTTGCATTTCTGCTCTGTGAAAGAATGGCTAGCTGGTGGAAATTCTTCTGGTTAAATATGGCTTTGAATAAAAAACTTACTCTTTTTTAAAAGAAGAGTGCTGGATGGTATGAAATGAAGAATGGCTTTTAAACCTAGTTTCATTAATGCATCTTAAGTGTCTTATTCCTGTGCTTGTGAGACATATATTCTTCATGTAGCACAGAGAGAAGCTATATTCATCATATATTTAAAGGAGACACATCAAACTCAAACAAGCAGAGTATTTTATTATGCAAAAGAACAGCGATAAATATACATGTCAAGAAAAGAAGAAATTTAAGGAGTGAAGACAAGCACACAACTGAAAAATAAATGGGTTTAGAGAGAAAAGATCATAAGTGAAGTATTCATATTTGCACTTTCTAACCACTTTCTTAGTTTTCTTTTCCAATTTCTTTTTAATTGTTCTTCTAGGAGAAGATGTTCATGATAACAAATATACTAACACAAAGCCTGACCAATCCCATCCTTATGTCATGTTTACTAGTTATATTGAAAGGTCACTGTTCCTTCCTCACAGGATTATTTTTTCCTAGGCCTGTTACACTTCAGAAGCCAAAGATGTAAGTGGGGAGATTTTCTGGAGTCAGAGTTCAGCTCATTATTCTTCCTCTGACTTCTTTTAGTGCCACAAGTGAATTACTTAATTACTCATATAATCAACAAAAGAATAGAGAATACCACTGGAGCTTGATATCTAAGCCTAAAACTATATCTGTTGCACATTCCTTCATTCTAACAACAAATCATCCATGGTATTGATTTTTTTTAAAGTAACTTAATAACATTTCAAAAACACAAAAAGGTCATTTGCTCACTGAAAACTAAGGCTAAAAGTCATTTTGTTACAGCATAGTAGGTCACAAGCCCAAGAGGTCCTAACAAATTCATTACAGCTTAAGTTTCGAAGCTTCTTATATAATTAATAAACTTGGTTCTGTATTCAAACTTAGAAGGAAGGTAGTTAATCATAACCTGGGATTTGTCCAGCATAAGCCAATCATGATGATGGAAAGATATACTTTTCCCAAATCCTTTCAGTTTATCATGCCTAAGTGTTCTGTTCTAAATGGTGGTGAGACTTAGATAATCTCAAGGAGGGCTATATTCATTTCTCACAGCTGCAAACATTGGCCCTATTTTTATTCCTCAAAAATACATCTGTGGGAGATTGACACTAGCAAAGTGGAAAAAGAGAAGGTATCCAACTCACATCCCTCACACAAATAATGATCTGGCACCCATGGACAAGTGCCTCTGTGGTGTTTTCAGATCCAGGTAGGAGAAGCACCAGTGAGGTCCCAGACCAAGGAGAGCCACTTTGAGAAGGCAGACCCCCATCCCAGTGGCAGGTTTGCTGAACATGATCTCAATTGCAGACTGAAAGCAGTCCCATATCCCTATGAATCCAACTCTAGCCATCTTTGGTCATAGTCCTGAAACCCATCCATCAAGGAGCAATACCTGTCCATGATCCTGTTAACAGGTCTGCAAACCTTAGACCCAACTGAACACACTGAAACTGTCCCTCTCCACTTCCTTTCTACCATTGTCATGGAGGCAGTTCTGCCCACCCAGAGACCTTCCCAGAGACCCAGTGGGAGCCCACTCAGAAACTCTGCTTCAGCTACACTCATCTATAACCCAAGTAACACGGACACTGTCTGCAGACTTGACTGTGGAACCAGAAGTAGCCCCACAAACAATCTCCAGTCTTGTTTGACAATGACTATGGTCCTAGAGAGAGTCCTACCTACCTGGTAGGAGGCAGTCCCATGCACTTGGTGGAAAGCCACTCCATCTACCTTGATGTGTCAGACAAGATATCTGGTAACAGGCTCACAGACCAGCAAGCAGTCATGTAACTCTGTTCCAGCACCACTTGACTGAAATCTCAGAGTCAGTCATATCAATCCAGGAAGCCTGCAGGAGAAGTTGTATACCCGCCAAAATAGGCTGACATGGCAGGAAGAGGTGTTTTCTCCTTCAAATCCACAGACATCAATACAAAGTTAACATAACATTAACAATCAGGCAAATGTGACACCAGCAAAGAAAACTAATAAAACTCCAGTAACTGATACCAAATCAAAATAATTGATTATATATAATAACTGATACTAAATCAAAATAATTGTTTTAAGGAAGTCCAGTGAGTTACAAGAGAAAACAGAAAACTCAAGAAAATTGGGAAACTAATACATGAACAAAATGAGGACTTCAGTGCAGAGGTAGAAATCACAAAAATAATCAAACAAATTCTAGAGTTCAAGAATACAGTGAATAAAATTTTAAAAATTCAATGAAGAGTCAATAACACAGTTGATCAAACAAAAGAATCCATGAACTCAAAGACAGGTCATTTGAATATATCCAATCATTGGACACGTGTGGTGACTCATGCCTGTAATCCCAGAATTTTGAGAGGCCGAGGCAGGTGGTCACTTGAGGCCAGGAGTTCAAGACCAGTCTGATCAACATGGTGAAACTCCATCTCTACTAAAAATACAAAGAAAATAGCCTAGCATGGTGACACACCTATCATCTCAACTACTTGGGAGACTGATGCACAAGAATTGTTTGAACCTGGGAGGCAGAGGTTGCGATGAGCCAAGATTGCACCATGCCACTGCACTACAGCCTGAGCAACAGAGCGAGACTTTGTTTCAAAAAAGACAAAATCTGATCAAAGAGAAAAAATAATGGAGAAGCATGAAGGAAGCCTACAAGATACATGAGATACCATCAAGAAAGATAATTCACATTATGGAAATCGCAAAAGGAAAAGAGAGAGAGAAAAGAACAAAAAGCTTATTTAAAGAAATGATGGCTGGAAACTTCCCAAATTTGGGAGAAATATAAACATCTAGATCCATGATGCTCAGAATTTCCCCAACAGGATCAATCCAAGGAAGATTACACTGGGATGCATTACAATAAAATTATAAAAAGAAAAAGGAAAAATTTTGAAAGCAGCAAGAGAAAAGAAATTCTTCATATACAAGGAAACTCCTATGAAGCTATCAGTGATTTATCAGCAGAAACTTTGGAGGCGAAGAGAAAGCGATAATATATTCAACGTAGTGAAAGAAAAAAACTGTTAATCGGAAATACTATAACAAGAAAAGCTGTCCCTCCAAAATTAGGAAGAGATAAGACTTCCTCAGATAAAGGCTGAGGAAGCAAATCACCACTCAACCTGCCTTACAAGAATTGTCACAGGGATTTCCTTAGGTTGATAAAAAGGAAACTAATTAGGAGCATGAAAACATATGAAAGTATAAAACTTATTGGTAAAGGTAAGTATGTAGTCAAATTCAGAATACAGGAATACCTTGGAGATATTACAGGTTCATATCCACACTGATGCAATAAAACTACTATCACTATAAAGTGAGTCATACAAATTTCGGGTTCCCAGTTCTTACAAAAGTTATGTTTACACTATACTGTGTACAATGGCATTACGTCTAAAAAAGGTACATACTTTAATTTTAAAATACTTCATTGCTAAAAATTCTAACAATTACCATAGCCTTTCTGGTGAAAGGTCTTGCCTCAATATTGATGGGTGCTGATTGATCAGGAAGGTGGTTGCTGAAGGTTGGAGTGACTGTGGCAATTTCTTAAAACAATGACATCAATTGAGTCTTCCTTCCACAAAATATTTCTCTGTAGCATGCAATGTTTGATAACATTTTTGATAACAAATGTTTGATAACATTTTACCCACAGTAGAGCTTCTTTCAAAATTGGAATCAGTCTTCTCAAACTATGCTGCTGCTTTATCAGTTAAGTTTATGCAATAGTCTAGATCATTCTTTGTTATTTCAACAATGTTCACAATATCTGCAGCAGGAGTAGATTCCACCTCAGGAAAGCATTTTATTCGCTCATGCATAAAAAGCAGCTCCTTACCTACTCAAGTTTTACCATCACATTGAAACAATTCCATCACATCTTCAAACTGCACTTCTAATTTCAGTTCTTTTGCTATTTTTACTACATCTGCAGTTACTTCCTTCATTAAAGTCTTGACCTCCTCAAAGTCATACATGAGGGCTGGAATTACCTCCTTCCAAACTCCTGTTAATGTTGATATTTTGACCTCCTCCCATTAATCACAAATATTCATATATATATATATATACACACACACACACACATATATATATACACACACACATACACTTTAAGTTCTGGGATACATGTGCAGAATGTGCAGGTTTGTTACATAGGTATACACATGCCATGGTGGTTTGCTGCACCCATCAGCCCATCACCTACATTAGGTATTTCTCCTAATGTTATCACTCCTCCCAGCCTCCCATCCCCCGATAGGCCCCAGTGTGTGATGTAACCCTCCCTGTATCCTTGTGTTCTCATTGTTCAACTCCCACTTATGAGTGAGAACATGAGGTGTTTGGTTTTCTGTTCCTGTGTTAGTTTGCTGAGAATGATGGTTTCTAGATTCATCCATGTTCCTAAAGGCATCCAGAAACGTGAATCCTTTCCAGAAGCTTTTCAGTTGACTTAGCCCAGAACTATCAGTGGAATCACCATCTATTGAAGCTATAGTCGTAAAAATAGAAATATAGAGAGATAGACGGATAGATACAGATATCTATATCTATATCTATATCTATATCGATATCTATCCATCTCCCTCTCTCTCTCTATACATATATGTATATGTGTGTGTGTGTGTGTGTGTATATATATATATATGTAAAATAATAAGATTTAAAAGTTGAATTGACTACAGGATCCATGAACTGCAGAATGGATGTTTTGTTTGCAGTCTTGAAAACAACATTAATCTCCTTGTACCTCTCCATCAGAGCTCTTGTCAATGAGCAGTAATATTGTGAAAGAATTCAGTAAGCCATACCATAAACAGATGTGGTATTATCCAGGCTTTGTTGTTCCATTTATAGAGTACCAGCACAGTAGATTTAGCATAATTTTAAGGGCCCTGAAATTTTCAGAATGGTGAAAGAGCATTGGCTTCAACTTCAAGTCACCAGCTGCATTCGCCCCTAACAAGAGAGTCAATCTATCCTTTTAAAGCAGGCATGGACTTTTTCTCTTTAGCAATGAAAGTCCTAGATGGCATTTTCTTCCAATAAAAGGCTGGTTTGTCTACATCAAAAATCTATTGTTTTATGTAGCCACCTTCATCAATGATCTTAGCTATTAAAAATTTCTCAGGATAGTTTGCTGCAGCTTCTACATCAGCACTTGCTGCTTACACTTGCACTATTATATTATGTACATGACTTATTTTCTTAAGCCTCATGAATGAATTTCTAGTTTCAAGATTTTCTTCTGTGGTTTCCTCACCTCTATCAACCTGCATAGGATTGAAGAGAGCTCAAGCCTTGCTCTGGGTTAGGCTTTGGCTTAAGAGAACTTTGTGGCTGGCTTGATCTTCTATCCAGACCACTCAAACTTTCTCCATATAAGTAATAAAATTGTTTTGCTTTTACAAATTACAATATTGACAACAGAAAAAAATACATCTGTGTAACCCTGACCTCTCACCTATATCCAGTCCCATATTTCCAGTTGCCAGTTGGACATGACCACTGATTGTTTCATGCCCTCGAAATCCACATACAATTTCCAAACACATTTCCTTTTTGAATTTACTCTATTTATAAATTAGATCATATATGAAAATGAGTAATATAGTACCTGGTTTATTAGCTAGTGCTTCATAAAGGTCAGATTCTTTTCTCAAATTCTTGATTTCTACTAGTACCCCACAATTCCATTAGTCCCCAGGGTTAATAGCTCATCTCTTAGGCTATTTCTCTGCCCTGTTGTCATTATCAAGTCACTGTGGGGTTTTTTGTTGTTGTTACTGTTGTTGCTGTTATTGTTACTGTCTTTTGGTTTTGTTTAGGAGGGGTTTCTTTTTGAGATAGGACTTCCCTCTGTCACCCAGGCTGGAATGCAGTGGCACAATCGTGGCTTACTGCAACCTTGACTTCCAGGGCTCAAGCAATCCTCTTGCCTCAGCCTCCCAAGTAGCTGGGGCTATAGGCATGTGCCACCGTACCCAGCTTATTTTGTTTTTTTTTTTTTAATGAAGATAGGGTCCCACTATGTTGTCCAGGCTGGTCTTGAACTCCTGGACTTAAGTGATCCTCTTGCCTCAGCTTCCCAAAATGCTTGGAATATAGGTGTGAGCCACTGCTCCCAGCTTCAAGTCACTAGTAACTCATTTACTTCTAGTAACTCTATTACTTCTTTTCCTATTCTTGGTCAGTTTCTTCATATCTGAATTACTGAATTCACATTCTATAATCTATCTCTACCTAAATTTATTAAACTCTAATTTTATTTTCTACCACCTGCAATTTGACTTTTCTCAGTTCTTAGATTAATCTCACTAAAGGCCTACATCTAGCATGTTGCTGTTCTTCACAAAACCTACAGCAGATTTAGCAGGCCTGTATTATGTAAAAGTCTGAATATGCATATAGGAGACAATACGTAAGTTGAGAGGCACTGGTATTTCCAAGCAGGAATTCCTTCCTGGCATATTTTAAGAAATTTTATGTTTTGCCAAATCCCAAACCCAAGTAAAAATCTGTCAAGGAATCAGAAAATTAAAGAAGTATTATAATTTCTCTGCAAAAATTTAAGTTTAACAATTAACAATGCAGTATTACTGGTAAAAGGAATCACTGATATCAAATTGAAAGCAAGATAGAAAATATTGACACACTGGGCTGAAGGTTAAAGTCTACATTTCCAGGAACCAGGAGCAAGTAGGAAGGAAGCATTCGTGATCTTGTCAGTAAGTGTGGTTTGTAAATGGTACCTTATAATAAGGGTATATTCATGAATATGTTCCTATCTACTGCTAATAGTCATTCTCACAGATAAAATAAATATTAACATGTTTATATGTATAAATATTAATATGTTTATATGTATACCATATTGCAAACAAATCCTATGAGTGAAGTTTAAAGAAATTATCAGAAATGGAAGCAAAATAAATCCTTAACTTGACAATTTTGACAAGTGATTCTCTGTAGTGCTGTTAACCTTGCTAAGAGACCCAAATTTTATACTGTTCAAACACTACTCAGTAACATTGACTGGTGTTTTCCAGTGTTTCAATGTTCATTCTAGGCTATTCTCTTTGTAAAATACTCCTAAATAAACATAATTTCACCTTTTGAGAAATCATAATAATATAAAAATAATGAATTATTTTAAGATTAACTTAAAGCTTCAGGAATTCAAAAGTATTCCTGGGAATTCCTGTTTCTCATTCCTGAATACCAAAGATTAATATCTGTCAGAAATTTGGAAACATCAAGAGGTACACAAACACAATTCTAAGAAGTTCAAAGAAAGAAAATATAACATAGATTAAAAAAAAAGAAACCAACATTAGAGGTTATAAACATTAAAATGCAAAGGGTTCTATAGATTCAGGGAAATGAGTTAGATGCACAAAGGTTGGCACATACACCACCACAGCAGTGTAACGTTACAAGCTTGTTTGAACAGTGGTATGTCTTCTGGTTTAGCATGTGGAGTACAAGAAACAAACAACAGAAAATTGTGGAAGATAAGACTGGGAAAGATGTTGTGGCTACAATTTGAAAGGCTGAATGCTCAAAAACCAAGAGTACCTATTCAAAATTGGTTCAACAAATAGTTGTTAAATGTTTCCCATTTTCTTCATTAAGTCTTACCCAGTGACTTCTATACCTCCTTCTTTGAACTTCAATTGAATTTAACATTTTTACCAGATAATTTAACAGCTGTGAAGCTGAGGATCTAAGGGAGAAATTTCAGTGCTACTTGATGATAATCCCTCCTGAGACCAAGAACTGCTTGCATTCTGTCATGTCAAACACCCTTCTTCTCTGTAGAGTTCCTATGGAGTCGCATGCACTAAGAAAAACAGCAGAACAGAAATCAAAGTACCATTTTATTTATAGCTGAGAAAATAACAGAAAGTCCTCATGATTAATCAAACCAAACCTAATATCATGGGCCCTTGAGGCAAGCTCAAAAGTATCCAAAAAGAAAGAACAAGAGTGAGAAAGAAATGCAAAGGAGGTCCTAGAGAAAGAAAAGGGGGAAGAAAAGAGGGAGATGGTTGGATTTGCCCCTAAGGACATAGGTCCTATCTAGGTTTATTTACTATGGTGACAAAAACACAAGACAAAACATAGCTTAGAGTCAAGCATTAATGCATAAAAATTCTGCTCACTAGTAAACTTTGGTCCAATGATGGTTTTGGCCTCTGACCAATTATGACTCTTTTTTGTGGGGGCCAGAGAGCATTTAGT
This sequence comes from Macaca thibetana thibetana, assembly GCF_024542745.1. Taxonomy (NCBI): domain Eukaryota; kingdom Metazoa; phylum Chordata; class Mammalia; order Primates; family Cercopithecidae; genus Macaca; species Macaca thibetana. The sequence goes on from NC_065584.1 coordinate 61,838,912, forward strand.
AGAAGATAGTGAGGGTATCAATTTGCAATTTCCTTAAAACAGGGCTTCTTTACAGCAGCACTATCAACATTTTAGGGTTGAATAATTCTTTGTAGTTTGGTGTTATCTTGTGTATTATAGGATGTTTATCAACATCTCTGGCCTCTATCCACTAGATGCCATCCCCCAAGTTGTATCAACCAAAAATACTTCCAGACATCACCAAATTTGTTCCCAGTTCAGAACCATTACCTTAAAACAGCCACCACTGGCCAGGCGCAGTGGGTCAGACCTGTAATCCCAGCACTTTGGGAGGCCAAGGCAGGTGGTTCACAAGATCAGGAGTTCAAGACCAGCCTGGCCAACATGGTGAAACACCATCTCTACTAAAGACACAAAAATTAGCCGTGCGTGGTGGCAGGTGCCTGTAATCCCAGCTACTTGGACTGCTGAGGCAGGGAATTGCTTCAACCCAGGAGGCAGAGGTTGCAGTGAGCCAAGATCACACCACTGCACTCCAGCCTGGGCAACAGAGTGAAACCACCTCAAAAACACAGAAAACAAACAAACAAACAACAACAACAAAAAAAAAACCAGTCACCACTTATTCTCATTCATTCACAGGGTTGTTGGTCATGTGGAGGGAATTCAACTGATCTCAGCTGGGCAAACCTGCTTCAAACTACAGGATCCTGCTGGGCTTATCTATTCTCCATAAGTCAGTCTCAGATTCCCCAGTATGTTCGTTCTGGTGCCCATGCTGAAAGGATGGCAGCTATGGAGCAGAAACTCTTTACATGGCAAACAAAAGGGAAAGTCCAACCATCCAAGCACATTTCAAGTCTTTGCTTTGTGCCATTTCTGCTGACATCCCATTGGCCAAAGCAACACACAAGACCAACCTCCAAGTTAAAGGTGGTAAAGCACACTTGGTCAGCAGTGGAATAACTTCCAATTACAAAGTAAAGGGCATGGATATAAGGAGAGGTGAAGAATTAGTAGTGGTAATTCACTCTACCGCAGTCCACCTGCAGAGGGAGAAGTCTCTTCTCCATGGTGGCCATCCCTTATAATTCTCCCGTTCTTTATGACATTAGTCATGTTAGCAATTACAAGACAAGTGTCTACATAAATACATTCATTTGCCTTCTTTCATTCTTAGTCTGTATCCCCAAGGCTCACGTCTCACCAGATGTTTAATGATTCAAAAGAAAAACAATGAGCCATTTTTGCCAAGGATATTGAACTGTGTCACATAGTAGCTGGCATAGCCCTTCAGCCTAATGTAAACTCTGCTTTGGTTCAGAACCCAATTGGGAAACAACTCTCCTTACCAAAAAGACAGAAAACAGCCTCTTTAATTGCCATATCTGGGATAATTTAATATCTAGCCTGAAAAACTCAGAGCATTCAGAGATCAATGTAAGACAAATAAGTGCAGGCCCACAAACAGAAAAGTTATCCAAGAGTATTTGTACCAAGTCATTAGTGGAACTAAACTTCCTTTGGAATCTAGTCAATGAAGACTCTGTGGGTAGAGATTGAGATTTTCCTGCAAAGCATAATAAAGATTCTAACATAAGCAAAATCTTGGCTTAGATCACCACAGGGCCTAAAAGACACGAAACAAAATAAAAAGAGAATCCATACACAAGGATAAATTTCCTTTTCCACTTTAGTATTTTCTTCATATCTTTAGTGAGAAAAGCTAGCACGCTTTACACGAAACCTCTCAATATCATTTAGCATTTGCTGGATATAATGCTCCTCAAGTTTGACTATAGAGCAAACTGCACTTAGTTCTCTTCCCACACAGTAGATTCCGTTATTCTACATCCATTGCTTTGTGGTCTTCAGGATGCCTAAACTAAAGACCTCATCCAGGTTTTGTTCAAGATGAATATGTGGAGTAGTCAAACCATGTCTGACTATTTTGATCAACATCATTGTGGTGATTGCAATCTGGATGTTCTATACATTACAGCTATTCAACATCTTTCCCACAGGAACCTCTTGCTCCATACACTAAAAAAAGCTGACCATTATTTTCATATATGAACCAAAGAAGTGTTTGTCCACAACATACACAGTTACCAAGATGTCTTCAGGTAGTCTGGGTTTCACTACAATAGCTGTGAAGCACCTATTGTAAACTAAGTACTCTGATACATGAAAAGTACACAATTCCTACCCTGTAGACCATAGAGTATAGACAGGGGCAGTATAAGTAAACGAAAAAAATTACAGGACAATGCAAAGAGAGCATCAGCAGCAAAAAGCTCTGTGCCATCTGGGTAAGAGATGATACCGAAGGGGAATGGTTAACTTGATCTAGAGGCATCAGGAAATGTTTCAAGCAAGACAGAAAATCCAGAATGATATTCTCCTACAAGAAACCTAAAAAAATCAGGGCAAGTATATTTCTTTATATTTAAACATGCTTTTCTAACCCTGGGTTTTTCATTTAATGAGGAATATATTATAAAGAAGAGTGGTAAATATTACTGAGTTGTCCTTAACCTTCAAAAAGGTTTTGACTATGTGCTGTAGATGAAAACTATAATACTTAAGGATCTATATCTTCTCACCAGATTTTCCAAGTGTTTTAATAAGAAATCTATTCTGGAAAAATATTAGCTATGATTAAACTACATTCCCTGTTATTGACCTTTACTACCTCGTGCTTCCTTTGCTAGGGTACTATAATTACCTCATAAAAGGAAGGGTAGAGTAATAGGACCTGCGAAGATAACAAACATCCGCTGAACTTCCCTCTCACCCAAGCTATCATCTGGAATCTCTGAGTCTCTCAACCTTTTTCTAAAGCTATTAATATTATTGCTGTGTTGACCTTTGCTGCTGTTTGCCATTTTGAAATTTACACATCAGCAAGCACCAGTAAATCTTGTCAGAATTAATGCAAATGTAAGACACAGTCATTACAGGCTCCTCACAGTAAAGAATAGCTTGCTACAATGTTATTACCAAGACACAATTTATCCCGATTGCCAGAAAGATGAGACGCCCTGAATGTAAGTAGTAAACTCGCTCTGAGAAATAAATTTCACTGGCATTGCCCACACAGAAGTTTGCTCACGCGGATGAACGCTGTCAGTGCAGCGAGTGGCGGAGTGATTGATTCACTCCCGCACATCTCCCATCTCCCCCTGCTGGAAAATGAAAGTTAATTTGCTCTCATTCGTTCTGTTCACCACACTAGACGTTTTTAAGGGTTGAACTCAGAAAATGAAGACAAGTAAATAATGGTTTCAATGACTTTTTTTCCTGTCAGTGGATGTGCCTTTATATTTCAACCCCGCACATTTCTTTCATAGAGTGCCTAGAATTAATACACCAATGAATTCCAAGTCAAACAGGAAACATTCTTTGCTCTGTTGGATGAGCTTATGTTTCTGATATATAAACAAGTGATTCTGTAAAAGAATTGGGATATATAGGTAGCAAATTTCCCGTTCATGACCATTTCATCTTCTCAGTGCATTTTTAAATCACTTTTTCTCTATGAAATATTCTTGCAATGATATTAATGAACTAAGAATTTTAATGTAGTCTTCTTTAAGGAATAGAGTGAATGTTGGAGGCCGAAGAATGAGGGTTATGATCAACTCAGTATACCACTGGAGGCTATATGAGCAAACAGCAAACTGTTTCTCATGAAAGCAGGATGTTGAAAGCAGGATATTGGCTAACTGACACACTGCCTCTGCCACCCAGAAGGAATGCTGAGAGCAGTCACGCCCCAAGCACACTGTTGCTTGTGATTAGGCACATCTGAAGCTTGTTAGCAATAATATGAACCTGTGATCAACCGAGTGGCTGACCAATCACCTCCTCCTCCCTGCTCTTTCTACCCAATAAATACAGAGGGCTGTGGAAGCTCAAGGGCGGCTGTCTTTGCTCACTAAAAGCAGGGAGCTCTCTTCTTCCCCTGGATCCTTCCTTTAAAACAGTTTTTTTGTCTTAAGTTTTCATTTCTATGTTCATCCCTTCATTCAGTCTCGTAAATGACAGTCTCAAGCAGTAACAGTAGGAACTGCTGTAATGACGGTCTCAAGTAGTAACCATGGCAGTCTGCCACAAGTGGTGCCTGAACAGGGACTAGCAGGGACTATCAGGAACAAACAGACCTGAAGAGACCTGAAGGGACCTGAAGAGGCCTGCAGGGACAAATAGAGATAAGTAAGGATAAATAGAGATAGAGACAAATAGAGATAGGTAGGGAAAGACAGGGACTTGCAGGAACTAACAGGGACCATAGGGACAGACAGGGACTGATAGGGATAGATAAAGACTAGCAAAGACCAGCAAGGACTAGCAGAAACTTGCAGGGACAGGCTGAGACAGATAGGTACAGATAGCGTCCTATAGGGATTTGAACAAGGAAGGTCTGCTGGAACAGAAAAGAACTACAACTAACCAGATGAACAAGAAACCCCATTAAAAGTTTGCTGGCAGCAACATAAGGTCAGCACTCTAAAAATGTAACAGTCAGTGCCCTGGAGGTACAAAGAACGGGAAGTTTTTGATCAGGGTAACATGGGGAATAATTTGGTTCTTTTCTCTTTTTTTTTTTTTTTTTTTTTTTTTTTGCAAAATTGCCTTTTTTATTTTTGTGCCGTGGAATTTAAATGTATAGTGAGGAATATAGTAGAATATCATCTTTTTTTTTAAATTTATTTATTATTATTATACTTTAAGTTGTAGGGTACATGTGCATAACGTGCAGGTTTGTTACATATGTATACTTGTGCCATGTTGGTGTGCTGCACCCATCAACTCGTCATTTACATCAGGTATAACTCCCAATGCAATCCCTCCCCCCTCCCCCCTCCCCATGATAGGCCCCTGTGTGTGTGATGTTCCCCTTCCTGAGTCCAAGTGATCTCATTGTTCAGTTCCCACCTATGAGTGAGAACATGCGGTGTTTGGTTTTCTGTTCTTGTGATAGTTTGCTAAGAATGATGGTTTCCAGCTGCATCCATGTCCCTACAAAGGACACAAACTCATCCTTTTTGATGGCTGCATAGTATTCCATGGTGTATATGTGCCACATTTTCTTAATCCAATCTGTCACTGATGGACATTTGGGTTGATTCCAAGTCTTTGCTATTGTGAATAGTGCTGCAATAAACATACGTGTGCATGTGTCTTTATAGCAGCATAATTTATAATCCTTTGGGTATATACCCAGTAATGGGATGGCTGGGTCATATGGTACATCTAGTTCTAGATCCTTGAGGAATCGCCATACTGTTTTCCATAATGGTTGAACTAGTTTACAATCCCACCAACAGTGTAAAAGTGTTCCTATTTCTCCACATCCTCTCCAGCACCTGTTGTTTCCTGACTTTTTAATGATCGCCATTCTAACTGGTGTGAGATGGTATCTCATTGTGGTTTTGATTTGCATTTCTCTGATGGCCAGTGATGATGAGCATTTTTTCATGTGTCTGTTGGCTGTATGAATGTCTTCTTTTGAGAAATGTCTGTTCATATCCTTTGCCCACTTTTTGATGGGGTTGTTTGTTTTTTTCTTGTAAATTTGTTTGAGTTCTTTGTAGGTTCTGGATATTAGCCCTTTGTCAGATGAGTAGATTGCAAAACTTTTCTCCCATTCTGTAGGTTGCCTGTTCACTCTGACGGTAGTTTCTTTTGCTGTGCAGAAGCTCTTTAGTTTAATGAGATCCCATATGTCAATTTTGGCTTTTGCTGCCGTTGCTTTTGGTGTTTTAGACATGAAGTCTTTGCCCATGCCTATGTCCTGAATGGTACTACCTAGGTTTTCCACTAGGATTTTTATGGTATTAGGTCTAACATTTAAGTCTCTAATCCATCTTGAATTAATTTTCGTATAGGGAGTAAGGAAAGGATCCAGTTTCAGCTTTCTACTTATGGCTAGCCAATTTTCCCAGCACCATTTATTAAATAGGGAATCCTTTCCCCATTTCTTGTTTCTCTCAGGTTTGTCAAAGATCAGATGGCTGTAGATGTGTGGTATTATGTCTGAGGACTCTGTTCTGTTCCATTGGTCTATATCTCTGTTTTGGTACCAGTACCATGCTGTTTTGGTTACTGTAGCCTTGTAGTATAGTTTGAAGTCAGGTAGCGTGATGTCTCCAACTTTGTTCTTTTGACTTAGGATTGTCTTGGAGATGCGGGCTCTTTTTTGGTTCCATATGAACTTTAAAGCAGTTTTTTCCAATTCTGTGAAGAAACTCATTGGTAGATTGATGGGGATGGCATTGAATCTATAAATTACCTTGGGCAGTATGGCCATTTTCACGATATTGATTCTTCCTATCCATGAGCATGGTATGTTCTTCCATTTGTTTGTGTCCTCTTTTATTTCACTGAGCAGTGGTTTGTAGTTGTCCTTGAAGAGGTCCTTTACATCCCTTGTAAGTTGGATTCCTAGGTATTTTATTCTTTTTGAAGCAATTGTGAATGGAAGTTCATTCCTGATTTGGCTCTCTGTTTGTCTGTAACTGGTGTATAAGAATGCTTGTGATTTTTGCACATTAATTTTGTATCCTGAGACTTTGCTGAAGTTTCTTATCAGCTTAAGGAGATTCTGGGCTGAGACAATGGGGTTTTCTAAATATACAATCATGTCATCTGCAAACAGGGACAATTTGACTTCTTCTTTTCCTAACTGAATACCCTTGATTTCTTTCTCTTGCCTAATTGCCCTAGCCAGAACTTCCAGCACTATGTTGAATAGGAGTGGTGAGAGAGGGCATCCCTGTCTTGTGCCAGTTTTCAAAGGGAATTTTTCCAGTTTTTGCCCATTCAGTATGATATTGGCTGTGGGTTTGTCATAAATAGCTCTTATTATTTTGAGGTACGTTCCATCAATACCAAATTTATTGAGCGTTTTTAGCATGAAGGGCTGTTGAATATTGTCAAAAGCCTTTTCTGCATCTATTGAGATAATCATGTGGTTCTTGTCTTTGGTTCTGTTTATATGCTGGATTATGTTTATTGATTTGCGACTGTTGAACCAGCCTTGCATCCCAGGGATGAAGCCCACTTGATCATGGTGGAGAAGCTTTTTGATGTGTTGCTGAATCCGGTTTGCCAGTATTTTATTGAGGATTTTTGCATCGATGTTCATCAGGGATATTGGTCTAAAATTCTCTTTTTTTGTTGTGTCTCTGCCAGGCTTTGGTATCAGGATGATGTTGGCCTCATAAAATGAGTTAGGGAGATTTCCCTCTTTTTCTATTGATTGGAATAGTTTCAGAAGGAATGGTACCAACTCCTCCTTGTACCTCTGGTAGAATTCAGCTGTGAATCCATCTGGTCCTGGAACTTTTTTTGGTTGGTAGGCTGTTAATTATTGCCTCAATTTCAGAGCCTACTATTGGTCTATTCAGGGATTCAACTTCTTCCTGGTTTAGTCTTGGAAGAGTGTAAGTGTCCAGGAAATTATCCATTTCTTCTAGATTTTCCAGTTTATTTGCGTAGAGGTGTTTATAGTATTCTCTGATGGTCGTTTGTATTTCTGTGGGGTCGGTGGTGATATCCCCTTGATCATTTTTAATTGCGTCGATTTGATTCTTCTCTCTTTTCTTCTTTATTAGTCTGGCTAGTGGTCTGTCAATTTTGTTGATCTTTTCAAAAAACCAACTCCTGGATTCATTGATTTTTTGGAGGGTTTTTTGTGTCTCTATCTCCTTCAGTTCTGCTCTGATCTTAGTTATTTCTTGCCTTCTGCTAGCTTTCGAATGTGTTTGCTCTTGCTTCTCTAGTTCTTTTAATTGCGATGTTAGAGTGTCAATTTTACATCTTTCCTGCTTTCTCTTGTGGGCATTTAGTGCTATAAATTTCCCTCTACACACTGCTTTAAATGTGTCCCAGAGATTCTGGTATGTTGTATCTTTGTTCTCATTGGTTTCAAAGAACATCTTTATTTCTGCCTTCATTTCGTTATGTACCCAGTAGTCATTCAGGAGCAGGTTGTTCAGTTTCCATGTAGTTGAGCGGTTTTGATTGAGTTTCTTAGTCCTGAGTTCTAGTTTGATTGCACTGTGGTCTGAGAGACAGTTTGTTATAATTTCTGTTCTTGTACATTTGCTGAGGAGTGCTTTACTTCCAATTATGTGGTCAATTTTGGAGTAAGTACGATGTGGTGCTGAGAAGAATGTATATTCTGTTGATTTGGGGTGGAGAGTTCTATAGATGTCTATTAGGTCTGCTTGCTGCAGAGATGAGTTCAATTCCTGGATATCCTTGTTAACTTTCTGTCTCGTTGATCTGTCTAATGTTGACAGTGGAGTGTTGAAGTCTCCCATTATTATTGTATAGGAGTCTAAGTCTCTTTGTAAGTCTCTAAGGACTTGCTTTATGAATCTGGGTGCTCCTGTATTGGGTGCATATATATTTAGGATAGTTAGCTCTTCCTGTTGAATTGATCCCTTTACCATTATGTAATGGCCTTCTTTGTCTCTTTTGATCTTTGATGGTTTAAAGTCTGTTTTATCAGAGACTAGTATTGCAACCCCCGCTTTTTTTTGTTCTCCATTTGCTTGGTAAATCTTCCTCCATTCCTTTATTTTGAGCCTATGTGTGTCTCTGCGTGTGAGATGGGTCTCCTGAATACAGCAGACTGATGGGTCTTGACTCTTTATCCAGTTTGCCAGTCTGTGTCTTTTAATTGGAGCATTTAGTCCATTTACATTTAAGGTTAAGATTGTTACGTGTGAACTTGATCCTGCCATTATGATATTAACTGGTTATTTTGCTCGTTACTTGATGCAGTTTCTTCCTAGCCTCGATGGTCTTTACATTTTGGCATGTTTTTGCAATGGCTGGTACTGTTTGTTCCTTTCCATGTTTAGTGCTTCCTTCAAGGTCTCTTGTAAGGCAGGCCTAGTGGTGACAAAATCTCTAAGCATTTGCTTATCTGTAAAGGATTTTATTTCTCCTTCACTTATGAAACTTAGTTTGGCTGGATATGAAATTCTGGGTTTAAAATTCTTTTCTTTAAGAATGTTGAATATTGGCCCCCACTCTCTTCTGGCTTGTAGAGTTTCTTCCGAGAGATCTGCTGTTAGTCTGATGGGCTTCCCTTTGTGGGTAACCCGACCTTTCTCTCTGGCTGCCCTTAAGATTTTTTCCTTCATTTCAACTTTGGTGAATCTGGCAATTATGTGTCTTGGAGTTGCTCTTCTCGAGGAGTATCTTTGGGGTGTTCTCTGTATTTCCTGGATTTGAATGTTGGCCTGCCCTACTAGGTTGGGGAAGTTCTCCTGGATGATATCCTGAAGAGTGTTTTCCAACTTGGTTCCATTTTCCCCCTCACTTTCAGGCACCCCAATCAGACGTAGATTTGGTCTTTTTACCTAATCCCATACTTCTTGCAGGCTTTGTTCATTTCTTTTTCTTCTTTTTTCTTTTGGTTTCTCTTCTCGCTTCATTTCATTCATTTGATCCTCAATCGTAGATACTCTTTCTTCCAGTTGATCGAGTCGGTTACTGAAGCTTGTGCATTTGTCACGTATTTCTCGTGTCATGGTTTTCATTTATTTCATTTCGTTTATGACCTTCTCTGCATTAATTACTCTAGCCATCAATTCTTCCACTTTTTTTCAAGATTTTTAGTTTCTTTGCGCTGGGTACGTAATTCCTCCTTTAGCTCTGAGAAATTTGATGGACTGAAGCCTTCTTCTCTCATCTCGTCAAAGTCATTCTCCGTCCAGCTTTGATCCGTTGCTGGCGATGAGCTGCGCTCCTTTGCCGGGGGAGATGCGCTCTTATTTTTTGAATTTCCAGCTTTTCTGCCCTGCTTTTTCCCCATCTTTGTGGTTTTATCTGCCTCTAATCTTGATGATGGTGATGTACTGATGGGGTTTTGGTGTAGGTGTCCTTCCTGTTTGATAGTTTTCCTTCTAACAGTCAGGACCCTCAGCTGTAGGTCTGTTGGAGATTGCTTGAGGTCCACTCCAGACCCTGTTTGCCTGGGTATCAGCAGCAGAGGCTGCAGAAGATAGAATATTTCTGAACAGCGAGTGTACCTGTCTGATTCTTGCTTTGGAAGCTTCCTCTCAGGGGTGTACTCCACCCTGTGAGGTGTGGGGTGTCAGACTGCCCCTAGTGGGGGATGTCTCCCAGTTAGGCTACTCAGGGGTCAGGGACCCACTTGAGCAGGGAGTCTGTCCCTTCTGAGATCTCAACCTCCATGTTGGGAGATCCACTGCTCTCTTCAAAGCTGTCAGACAGAGTCGTTTGCGTCTGCAGAGGTTTCGGCTGTGTTTGTTATTGCCCTGTCCCCAGAGGTGCAGTCTACAGAGACAGGCAGGTTTCCTTGAGCTGCTGTGAGCTCCACCCAGTTCGAGCTTCCCAGCAGCTTTGTTTACCTACTTAAGCCTCAGCAATGGCGGGCACCCCTTCCCCAGCCTCGCTGCTGCCTTGCCGGTAGATCACAGACTGCTGTGCTAGCAATGAGGGAGGCTCCGTGGGTGTGGGACCCTCCCGGCCAGGTGTGGGATATGATCTCCTGGTGTGCCTGTTTGCTTAAAGCGCAGTATTGGGGTGGGAGTTACCCGATTTTCCAGGTGTTGTGTGTCTCAGTTTCCCTGGCTAGGAAAAGGGATTCCCTTCCCCCTTGCGCTTCCCAGGTGAGGCAATGCCTTGCCCTGCTTCAGCTCTCGCTGGTCGGGCTGCAGCAGCTGACCAGCACCGATCGTCTGGCACTCCCCAGTGAGATGAACCCAGTACCTCAGTTGAAAATGCAGAAATCACCGGTCTTCTGTGTCGCTCGCGCTGGGAGTTGGAGACTGGAGCTGTTCCTATTCGGCCATCTTCTCTTTTCTCTTTTTTGTTTGGAGTTTGGTACATACCATCTTTTGTTATTTCAGGGTTTGAGAGAATTTTTTGCCCCACCTACACCACCTATCGAGGGTGGTGAACAGGAGAGGGAGTATGAAAATTGGCTTGTATCATCTTGTGGTTGCAGAAATGCTAAATGTTATAAGTGTAGAAAAACTGGATATATGGGAGTAATTTTAGGTAAAAGTCATCTTAACTTACAGGGCATTACTGTAGTCCCAGGAGTTGATTCGGATTGTGAAGAAGAAATTCAGGTGGTGATAATGTAATAAGATTTTAGATTTAAAACCAGGAGCATATATTGCACAACTGTTGCTTATTCCCTGTAAATTACACCCTTCTCCACATAAGGAGAAGTGAGGAGGTCGGGGATTTGGCTCAACTGTTGTTTATTCCCTGTAAATTGAACCCTTCTCTATGTAAGAAGCGAGGAGGTCAGGGATTTGGAAGTACAACTACGAGAGAGATTTATCTATCACAACCCATAGCATCTAATAGACCCACCTGTACAGTACAAATTTAAGGCTTAAGGATTGTTGTTTTACTATGCTGTTGCACGAGAGGGATAGGCTTCTATTTGTTTTCTCTGTGCTTTCTGTTAATCAGAAAGAACCTGCTTCTCATTATCAATGGAAAGTTTTACCCCACGGCAATTAACCAAAGAGGCAGAGGGTGAGTTGCAGCTTATAGAACAAACACTTCCACAACGGCATGCCTCCTGGCTACAGCCACAAAAACCTTTGCTTCTGTTTTGGTAGATTTACTAATATGGGGATGAGGGTATGCTTGTGTTTTTGCAGGAAATGAACAAACAGTGTGGGTGCCCTCAAGGTGTGTATGACCATGGAACGACAGACTGGAGGGACCCATGGATCCCAACCATGGGCCTGGTTCCCCCAGTACGAGCTGAATACAAAGACAGAACAAATCACCAACCGGCAATTGAAGGCTGCACATTTGCAATTACCTTTCTCAATTAATTCAATAACAAAAAGGGAAGATATTGGAGGTCGAGAGAATGAGGGTCATGATCAATTCAGTATACCACTGGAGGCTATATGAGCAAACAGCAAACTGTTTCTCATGAAAGCAGGATGTTGGCAAACTGACAAACTGCATCTGCCACCCAGAAGGAATGCTGAGGGCAGTCACGACCCAAGCGCACTGTTGCTTGTGATTAGGCACATCTGAATCTTGTTAGTAATAATATGAACCTGTGATCAATCGAGCCGCTGACCAATCGTTACTTCCTCCTCCCTGCTCTTTCTACCCAATAAATACGAAGGGCTGTGGAAGCTCAAGGGGGGCTGCCTTTGCTTACTAGAATCAGGGAGCTCTCTTCTTCCCCTGGACCCTTCCTTTAAAACAGTTTCTTTTGTCTTAAGTTTTCATTTCTGCATTTGTCCCTTGGTTCAGTCTGGTAAATGATGGTCTCAAGCAGTAACAGTTGCTGTAATGACGGTTTCCTCAAGTAGTAACCATGGCAGTCTGTCACAAGTGAATGAACAAGTAAATCCTAGAAAATGGAGGAAGCAGTATTGTTTTATGCCTCCAAAAAATAGCCAAAGTGTGGAGTTTATCCGTCCTTAGGGAAAGGAAGAACATTCAAAAGAAACTAACTCTAAATACATGGAAAGGAACGTGGATATATAGTAAAAGGGAGTGTGGGCATGAAATGGACTTAGGCAATATTTTGGCTTCTGAAGTCAACTATCTCTAATTTCAAAAGAGCTGAGAAGTCACAATTAGAAATGCCACAAAGATCTGGATGCTCTCAAGAGCTACTGCCATAGAAAAAAGTGTCAAAATTAAGAGGAGAGCATATTTGGAACAGAATACAAAATAGAAGAAATTAAAAGAAGCAGAAGTAATATTTTAAGAGAAGTTACAGCATATTAAATAATCCATTTTATAATTCTTCAAAATATTTTATAATCCTTTAAAGAAATTATAAATTAGAAATCTCTTAAAATAGTTCTTCAAATTTCAAATTTAATTTGAAGATAAAACAATATAGGGTCTAAACCCTATATAGGTTTTATAAGAGTAGATCTACCAAGTAATAAGCAAATTTTAAAATGGGGCAATAATCAAAAACACCTTGGAAAATGAGTTTTCTAGAAAAGGACTGGCTTATTGTTTAGAAATTTTAAGGCCCAAAATTTGATCGTTTAAATGTACATTGAGTACCTCCCAACATATCAAACATTACTCTAGGTGGTGAGGATAAAAAAGAGCCTTCTTTTAAGGCATTCATAATCTAAGAAAGTAGAATAATATGGTTCTTTACTTTTGGTAATTTATATATGGTGGAGAGACTGAGTGAATCTTTTTTTGACTAAAGTCCAAGAAAATTGAGGGTAAAAATAGTTTTACTTTTCTGATAAGAAGGTATCTGATTCATAAGGAAATTGTTTCATTAACTCCTTTCAGCTATCAGGAAAATTAAAAAGCAAATATGGATTACAAATGTTAATAACAGCTGACCAGCCAAAATGGCTCATTTACTCTGAAGCAAAACCTTTCTACACTTAATTTTTTTAAAAATTGTTATTTTTGGCCAATGAAGATTATAAAATGTAAAAGTAGAATTGATAAGCATAACCTTGAGAATAAATTGTGAAAATAAGAGTAGGAAAATGCCAGTGTGTTTCTACTTGTAAAGACAGATAACATTTCAGAACTCATTTCATAAATAAAATAATTTGACCAGCATCATCATTATGCTATTTTAACTGCAACAAGAAAAGTAACTTAAAAATCAGATTTTGGGAGCAGCCAGGCAAAATAAACATCAAAGTTATACACTAGTTCTAATGTTAGTAACAAAATAATTTACAAATGGAGGATCAGGCTCTGTGGTGTGTATGTCACAGAGTTGTAAAACTAGCATCCACATAACATTGTGAGTTCTTCTGTCTACCTGGACAGCCACATAGAAACCACGCCTGTTTCTCTTCCAAAATACAGAATGATGCCCATTCTATTTCCTAGGAAGGGATAAGTTTTAAGGCCTTATAAAAAGATAAAGTTACTAATTGCCTCCATTTTTATTTTCCTTTTTTTTTTTTTTTTTTTTTTTTTTTTTTTTTTTTGGTAATCCACCTTAAAGACTTGGGAAAAAGTGAACCTAGCAAATAATAAATATAAATAAAAGAAAAACATCTATTTAAGATCACTTGTAATTTCTCCCACACTTAAAAAAAAAAAAATCTTACTGACTACACCTTACACTTATTGTTGAGTTATTGATCCATTTTAAAATTTCCCTTTGTAACAAAACTCTTAATCAGATTTCCTACCCCACCAATACCCCTCATGAATATATGATGCAAAATTTAAAAATATCCATCAAATGCAGAAATATATTTTTAAAAGAACATGTCATAACCAACTAGAATTTAAATTAGAAAATAATACACTTCATTACATTGACAGAATAAAGAGGGAAAAGCATCTGGCAAAATACAAGGATCATTCATGATAAAAATTCACAAATTAAGAATGGAAGAGAAGCTCCTCATTCAGATAAAGGGCATCTGTGAAAACCTGTAACTTACACTATATTTATTGGTGAAATACTGGATACTATCCTTTGTCCCTCAAGTTCAGGAATCCAGTCAGTGTGATAAAGACCAAAAAAGCATAAAAGGCATAAAGATTGGAATGGAAATATTAAGTCTTTATTCACAGAAATTTAAAAGTATATAAATTTATCATATAGATGTTATCTATAAAATCAACCAAAAAATACTAGAAATAATTAAATTTAGCAAGGTCGCAGAATATGAAGTCAATGTAGAAAAAAAGCTGTGCTTGCATATACTAGAATGACTAATTGAAAGTAAAATTTTAAAATCTACAATAAAAAATTACAAATATTTTAACAGATATTAATGAAGACCTACATAAACATACCATGTTTAGGAATAAGTAGAATCGACATTGAAACAATGTCAATTCTCCCCAAATTCTGTATAGATTCAACACCATTCTGATCAAAACTCAGCAAGTTTATACAAATTTACAAGATAAATCTAAAATATTTAAGAAATCCCAAATAACTTTAGGTAGCCAAATATGATTTTAAAAGAAAAACAAGGTTACAGCACTAACACAACCTGATTTCAAAACTTACAATATTACAGTAATCAAAATAGCATGGCATTGGCATAAGGATGGAAAAATAGATCAATGAAGTAGAATAGAGTTCCAGAAATATATCACATTTAGAGACAGTGGGGAAAGGAGAATATTTTCAACAAATGGTGGTGGGACAAGTGACCAAAATGCAAATTACTTCAATTTATAATAAAAATTAATTCAAGACAGATAATAGACCTAATGGTAAAAGCTAAAACTGTAAATCTATAAGATATCATGAAAGAATATGTTCACAATCTTTGAGGAGGTAATGATTCTTAGAGAGTACATAAATATCACTAATCATAAGATAAAATAAATTAGATCTTATCAAAATTAAAAATGTCCATGCTTCTAAAAAAAAAAAAAGAAAAGTCAAGCCACAAACATACACACGCACACACACATCCAGAAAACATATATCATACCAATTAATAAAAGACAGTCTAATTTTTAAAATTGGGAACATGCTATAATAAAAAATACATAAAACACATATTTAGAAGTGTTCAGCATCTTTAATCATCAGGAAAATGCAAATTAAAGCCACAATGATAATACTGTTTCACACCCACTAGTATAGCTAAATTTTAAAAGGCTGAAAACACCAAATGTTGGTAAGGATATGGAGCCACTGAAACTCCTGTAACATTGCTGGTGGAATTATAAAATGGTACTCATATTTTGGAAAACTGCTTGGCAATTTCTAATAAAAGTTAAACATATGCCTACTGTATTAGGGTTCTCCAGAGGGACAGAACTAATAGGATTTATGTATATGTGAAAGGGAGTCTGTTAGGGAGAATTGGCTTACTTGATCACAAGGTGAAGTCCCATGACAGGCCCTCTGCAAGCTGAGGAAGAAAGCCAATAGTGACTCAGTCCAAATCCAAAATCTTCAAAGGTAGGGAAGCGACAATGCAGCCTTCAGTCTGTGGCCAAAGGCCCAAAAGCCCCTGGCAAACCACTAGTGTAAGTCCAAGAATCCAAAGGCCAAAGAGGCTGGAGTCTGATATCCGAGGGCAGGAGGGATGGATGGAAGCATCCAGCAGGGGAGTAAGGTGAAAGTCAGAAGGCTCAGCAAGCCAGCCTATCCCACCTTCTTCCGCCTACCATGTTCTGGCTGTGTTGGCAGCAGATTGGATGGTGCCCACCCACACGGAGGGTGGGTCTTCCTCTCTCAGTCCACTGACTCAACTGTCAATCTCCTCTGGCAACACCCAGACACACCCAGAAAAAGATATTTTATCAGCTGTCTAAGCATCCTTCAATCCAATAAAGTTGACACCTTTATTAACCATCACAAATACCCTATAAGTGAGCATATTTGCTCCTGGGTATTTACTCAAGAAGTATGAAAACAAATGTCCACACAAAGATTTTTATAAAATGTTTATATGTCAGGCACGGTGGCTCATGCCTGTAATCCCAGCACTTTGGGAGGCCAAGGAGGAAGGATCACTTGAGCCTAGGAGTTCAAGACCAGCCTGAGCAACATAGTAAGACCTTGTCTCTACAAAAAATAAAAATTGAGGTGGAAGGATCACTTGAGCCCAGGAGGTCAAGGCTGCAATGAGCCATGATCACACACCACTGCACTCCTGCCTGGGTGACAGGAGTGAGAGTCCGTCTAAAAAAAAAAAAAAAAAATGTAGTGGCTTTATCTTTAGTAGCCAAAACAGCCCAAGTGTCCATTAGCAGGACAGGCATATATATATATACACACACACACACACACACACACACACATATATATACACACACATATATATATAGTGGTACCAAAATAGGGACAAAAAGACAAACTAGAGAAAACAATAGGACAGATTTTTTAAATAGTTCATATGAAAGAAGCCAGATACAAAACAGTACATATTATATTTTATTTACAGAAAGTTCATGTACAATCCAAACTAGTCTATAGTGATAAAAATCAGAATAGTGGTTGCCTGTGGACGTGGTGTATACAGAAAACTTTAGCTAGAGATGGAAATGTTCTATATTTGGATTGAGATGTTGTTTACCTGTGTGTGTTCATTTGTCAAAACTCATTTAATTTTACATTTAAGATGTACACATTTCAATGTAGGTAAATTTGATCTTTTTTTTTTTTTTTTTTTTTTTTTTTTTTTGAGACGGAGTCTTGCTCTGTCGCCCAGGCTGGAGTGCAGTGGCGCCATCTCGGCTCACTGCAAGCTCCGCCTCCCGGGTTTACACCATTCTCCTGCCTCAGCCTCCCGAGTAGCTGGGACTACAGGCGCCCGCCACCTCTCCCAGCTAGTTTTTTTGTATTTTTTTAGTAGAGATGGGTTTCACCGTGTTAGCCAGGATGGTCTCGATCTCCTGACCTCGTGATCCACCCGTCTCGGCCTCCCAAAGTGCTGGGATTACAGGCTTGAGCCACCGCACCTAGCCGGTAAATTTGATCTTAATAAATTATTTAAAAATATAAAATATCTTAGCTCGTTAGTCAAAAGTCATTGCTGAAATAACATTACCCGGTGTCAGTAAGAAATATATGAGTTCTCAAATACAGAATATTGTTGAGGAATTTTGTGATATTTGAAAGCCTAAGGTCTCTTATTCGTTGGCTGGTCATAGCACAATCTTGAAAAAGAAATGTTGTGTCCGTACATATTTAATTATGAACACCACTATATGGCTACTAAAGAACAATCCACCTTTGCCCAAATTCCATTACCAGCTTATCTGGGATCAGAGGTATAGATGTGGAATTCAAGGTCTTATACTGGAATGAAGTATGGGGAAGAAAGCGGAAAAAGCATTAAATGTGTGGTCTGTGCGCTATGTATTTTCTGATGACTGAAAGTCTGAATTTTCTAGGAAATACAAAGCATATTTCAATTTTCCGAGTTTTCTGTGTTTACAGATAACATATACTTTTCTTAGCATTTCCAGTAAGCAAATGGGAATGTATACTTAAATTTGTTCCATAGGTACAAATATTGAAGGAAAGATAAATTAAATGTGTAACTACTTGATACCAGTGTGACTAGCTTAAAATGAAACATTTTTATCAGTGAGTTGCCTGGATATCATGATTGTTTAAAATCAGACAACTAAAAAATTATTTTAATTAATTTACCATTTTTTAGAATATAAGTCACAATTTTTTATCCCAATGATAAAAGAGCAGGCAACAGAAAAGAAATTAAAACCAATCTCTCAATCTCTGGTCTGAATATTCCTTCCAGTAAATGATAGCTCCTTACAAATACAGAGGACAGAATCAAAGTGACTTAATTATAAAAACACAGGTTAGTATTGGTAATAGTTCCCTGAAAGAATGAAGAGTTTGAGTTTTTCCTTATTTATAGGCAATTACAAGAGTGTATTCAATTTATTGTTGGAATATGCTGCACTCTACTGCAAAATAACATACAAAAGCTTTTCCTATTTGCAGACTTGAGAATTTTCATACATTTTTTAAAAATATAAATCATTCCAAGAAAATTCAGTCTACTCACTATTTTCAGGCTCATATAGTTTCTTCATACAGTAGTTCCCAATCTTGTTATGGTCACAGACACTTTTAAAACCTGGATGAACACTGCTCTCGAGTTACTCTTCAGAAAAAAAATAAACATATATGTTTTTACACATAAAATTTAGCAAGTAACTTCCAGAAGTTCACGAACTCATGATGAAGAGACTCTTCTCTAAAAGAATCACACTATCAATTCATGGTGATTCTTTTAATGACCAATTTAATTCTAACTACTAATCAACAAATTACATAGAGAAGTGGCTCACTACAAACATGAGAAACTCCTTGTTAGATTTCCATGTAGAATATTCATTTGATACAGGTGGTATTTGACAGACTGTTAAAATGTACAACAGGAAAAAAATGCCATGATTTCATTTGTTTTAAATAAATTTTTATTTATTTATTTATTTATTTAGACAGAATCTCGCTCTGTTGCCCAGGCTGGAGTGCAGAGGCATGATCTCGGCTCACTGAAACCTCCGCCTCCCAGATTCAAGCAATTCTCCTGCCTCAGCCTCCCAAGTACCTGGGATTACAGGCAACCGCCACCACGCCCAGCTAATTTTTGTATTTTTAGTAGAGACATGTTGGCCAGGCTGGTCTCAAACTCCTGATCTCAGGTGAGCCACCCGCCTTGGCCTCCCAAAGTACTGGGATTACATGTGTGAGCCACTGCACCTGGCCTCGTTTTAAATAAATTTTAAATATTATAAATCAAAACATGTCATATTTTAAAATAATGGCCTATGAATGTATAGATTATTTAGCAACAATTCTTAGTGTACAGATGAATTTGCAAACCCTCAGGAATATCTCTAAGAACCCTACTCCCACCACAGTCCTGTGAAGCCAAATGACTGGGAAAAGCAGAAATAGAAAAAAGGCTACTAAGAGAAAGTATTTTAATTTAAATGCAGAAGAATACCCTCAGAGAGACAGACAGAAAGACTATGTTTTTAAAAAGGAAATTTATTATACAATCCCTATAATTATACTGCACTGCTCTTTTAAAATAGCCATAGTTTGTTTCAATATGTTATTTGCATTTTGTTTTGTTATGCCCAGACTGTTTGTTCCCCAAAGAAGACCACCAGAGTCCAGAGTCAAAGCCAAGCGGCAAGGATCTTTACTACAAGTTCGAACTTGGTCCCTCCTTTAAACAGTATACAAGAGGGCCCCGATCAATGCGTGCGTTTGCTTTTTATAGCCCGAAAGTTGCAGGGGAACAAAGAAATTCTTTTGGCTCCCGCGCTTTCAGTAACCTTGAACGGCTGTCTCCTTATCGGAGACTTTCCAGGTGGTGTTTGTACTGGGCTCAGGGAGTTTCGAGCCCGGGGGCTGAGGAATGTGCCCAGCTCCTTTCAGTTTCAGAAATATTTCTTAACAGAAAATTGTTTTCATTTTCATTTATAACCTGTAGTGACCCAAGTGAACTGAGTTCTATAAATTATAATGCACAACAGGAAAAAAATGCCATGACTTCATTTTAGTTTTAAATAAATAAAAGTGGTGAGCCAACGATTTGGCAGAGCAAAGCCCCAAGGATATGACAAACAAAAGGGAATATGGAATTTGCAATTGCAGATTAAAATTGAAGAAGAAAACATTTGAGTTGCAAATACCATATTAAAAGTGGACACTGCTTATGACTGCTGTATGCAATAGTTTTCAGGCCCAAGGTGATAAGTAAAAAATTGTTTGCTCTATTTAACCGTTGAATGCTTGGACTACTCTTGTATCCTTAAGATGTGAAGTGTTCTTCACTAGAAGTAAACATTAAGGTCATTTGCCATTGATTGCTTAAGGCTAGTAAATATGTTTAAGGAGTTTAAAAGCTTTACTTTGGGAGAAGTCGGGATCAGATCGCTTAATAAAGCCACTCTGTGTGGGACCATGACTAAGTTTTGCTGTGTTTACAGACATTTTGTCACAGAATCAAAGTTAACTTTTTTTAAAAATTCTCTTTGCCACAGAGGAACCCAGACATGCTCTATTTGCAAACCGACTGCATGAAACAAAAAGCACAGTAATTCTGAAGCTGTTGGCTTGGATAAAATGAGAATGTAATTAAAAAGAAAAAGATTAGCAAAAGAACATGCTGGGAATTGAAAATAAAAATCTGAAATGATGTCCCAGCCTGCCCATAAGGTCTTTTCCACCATGTAGAGAGCTACCTCAAATGCTCTACTTGTCCCAGAGTCTACGTTCTTTCACTACTGTTGCCTATTTCTGTTTTCTGCTTTCAATAATCTATTGAAATAATCAAAATTAATTACATTCAGAATGTTTTCTGTATTACTCTGATGCTAATAATCACTTCAAATTTATTTGTGCATTTCTGTACTGGAAAGAAAAAACAATTTCTAGAGTTTTACTATATCTTCCCTTTAATTCTAAGTTCCTTGTCACTAATTCCTTTCCCAACACTATGTTATTTCCACTGAGAACATTACCAATATCTTCAGGAAAATTCCAGCCTCATATTTTAAGCCAGATTGATTCTTGGGAGTATAAATAAACTTAAGAAGGAAAGGCTTTTTGACAGTGTTTCTCCACAGACCAATAGTATACAAAACACAGAAGGCTTTTAAGCACATTTCATAGGGATCACTGACTTAGAACAGAAAGGGACCATGGGAATCATTTCGTGAAACACTCTCATTTTGCACATAAAGGAGCTGTGGCCCACAGAGGTATATGATTTACTGAGGGTGACCCAGTTAGTGGCCATAAACCAAAAGGTCCATAAACCAAAAGCCCCAGTGATGCTAAATGTTTGTTATGAAGAGTAAAAATCCTCCCAGTTTATAAGGAGTAACTTCATTCTTCCATTTTCTATTTCCATTATGACTCCCCTGGTTTAAATTTTAATCTCTATTTTGGATGACTTCAAAATCTCATTCTTCTAAATTAATTATCTAATACCCCAAAGTTGCACATATCTTCCCACAAATCTACTTTCATCTGCCTTGACAAAGCCAGCCCTAATTTTCTCTAGTCCTCATTAGAAATTATTACAACAAAAATTCACATCCAATCTGAAGTTCGAGAGCCAGAAAAAAAATTTCCCATTAAGATGAGATAAAGTCAGTATCAATTATTAAGCAGAAGAAGACACAAGAGGGAAAGCAGCTTTCACATGAAAAAAAAGAAAGAACTCTGATTTTCTGACGCATTTTGTCATTGCAGTAAAACTTTCAGAGTTAGAACTAGAGACCTAGACATTAGCTAACCCAGCATTTTCCAAGTATTTCTTGGAACTCTAGAGACACAGCATAGTACTGGTAATGATTTTGTGGCAGGATAGATTAAGGAAACTACACAGTTATACCAAGTTAAATTCATTTGTTTCATGTAAAATTCTGATAGCCTTTTATGCTAATAGGCCTAGTGATACTCCAAAATTACTGGACATATGTCTGAAATTTATTTGAGCAAGAAACCCTTTTAAAGAGGATCCTACAGAGTTAGTGTTTTGAGGGATATCATTGGGGAAAATGCTGATCTAGACCAATTCAACAAATTGTAACGTAGTTAATGCCAGAGTCAGAACAGAAACCAAGTCTTCTCATGTGTGTCTTAGGCCCTTTTGGTCACAAAAACATGTTCAAACCACTTCAAATAAGAAGAACATGATGAGAGGGGAAGAGACAAGCAGGGAACCTCATCCAAGGTGGGCTGATCACAGGACTTCCAAGGCTGTCCCTTAGAAGAGTCACGATAATGGCATCTGTAGCACAAAACTCAAATTTAGTTTTAATTCTTAGTCAAATAATATGCACAGTAAAATTTATTGCATGTATAAGGATAATACATTAAAACTACTTAAATTACATTTTAAATAAAATCACACGGAAACTCTCATGACATATATTAAGCGAACTTTCAAAAAATATGTTCTAAATTTCATGGCTAAATTCCCACTGGCAAAAAAAAAAAGGAACATTTTCAGAAACAATAAAAATAATAGCTGCAACTGACTTAAACTTCAAATATGTTTAAATCAGTGAGGTCACGATGATGCACAAGGAAAAAAATGTATACAGCACTTTAAGAGAATGTTGGGTGATATGGTTTGGCTCTGTGTCCCCACCCAAATTTCACCTTGAATTGTAATAATCCCCATTTGTCAAGGGTGGGACCAAGTAGAGATAATTGAATCATGGGGGTGGTTTTCCCCATGCTGTTCTTGTGATAGTAAGTGAGTTCTCACGAGATTTGATGGTTTCATAAGGGGTTTTTCCCCCCTTCACTCTCCTCTCATTCTCTCTCCTGCTGCCCTGTGAAGAAGTGTCTTCCACCATGAGTGTGTTTCCTAAGGCCTCCCCAGCCATGCAGAACTATGAGTCAATTAAACGTCTTTTCATGATAAATTACCCAGTCTTGGGTATTTCTTCACAGCAGCGTGAGAACGGACTAATACATTAGGTTAAAAAATCACATTATGTTTTTCCTGTATAAACTATACCTGAGGTAACATATGAAGGAAAGCTTCTCCTTACCAAAGTTTTTCTAACTCATAGAGGAAGAAGGAATTATAGAACTATAATGTCACCATAATAAAATAATAGATCTAATCAATGATCCCCAGGGCCCTTAAGTCACAAAAAGAGAGACACACAGAATTTTCATGTGTCTTTGATGAAACCACCTGTAAAGTATTCCTGCCCTAAAATTGAACCTGAATTTGAGCAACCCTCTAATTCCAAATATCCTTTACAGTAAATATAGCAGTCGTAGGGGCAAGTTAAATGACATCAGTGTAGTGCAATCAGCAAGATTCACAATATGAGAAACTCTGTCCTGGTTTCCTTCAACAAATAAATTGCATGAAAGAAGAAAAGAGGGACAGGGAAAATACAGATTTAAGAAACACAGCAAGGAATTTAAAATGCATCTTTTATTTGGATCCTAACAAAATTATTTTTAGGTATGGTAGTGTTACTATTTTTTTTAAGTAGTTAACTTTTAGAGATATGAGCAGCCACTATTCATAGGTATTTAATAATCCAGGGTTGAATGAGAGCTTTTAAAGATGAAACAAGGTTGACCCTAAAAAAAAAATTATTGGAGCTGGGTGATGGCTATATAGAGGATTTGTTATGCTCTTCTCTCTATTTTTGTGTATTTTTGAAATTGTCTTAATAAAAAATTCTTGGAAGTGTTGCTAAATCATAGTATCTTTTTATACCACATCAAATTAAGTTTAAGCCAAAAGAAGACAAAATACTTGATTATAAAATGATCAACGTTTACCTCTTATTTATATATTTGATTATAAAATCAGTCATTTACTTTTCAGATATTCTTTTTATATCTAGAGAATTTCAATCCATCAATTTTCCACTGAAAAATATCATAGAGTAATAACTACCACTTACTGAATACCACTGATTCAGAAATCAATGCAGAAGACAATTAAAATATAAAACTGACTTATTCTAGTTTATCTAACAGTTTTATTTTATGTTTGATATGTCATGTTGAATCTTTATAATAAATTTTAAATCACACATCACAGAATTTAGAAGAATGAATGCTTCTCTTTAACTCTTTCCCAAGTTAACTACTTTTCATGACACTCCCCCTTCGCTAAATTAATATAGATCTGTGTACAAAATCTGTAGCTCAATCTTGGACTTACCCTATATTTAATCACTAGCCATTTCATGAATCTGTTTATTCCCTAATCGATTATATTATTAAAAAATCCAATAAATTACTCATAGGTTATTTGGAAAATCTCCTGGATATGAACAAATCTTTATTAAATAAATAGAAAAATTACTGTATATTTTCAAAATATAGATTTTTCTTCCAATATGAACATTCTTTGAATATTTTTATTAAATTAAATTTAAAATGTCAGTCTTGGTGAGACGATAAGCGAAACCCAAACCCTGCCACTAACATTGTGATCTTAGGCAAATTTTTAATAACATGGAAGAAGCTTAGCCACTTAGGAGAGTGTAATATTATATAAATCATAAAGTAGGTAAACAACATTCCCTACAAGGAAGATTTTAAATCTGGGGTGAATAAACTCCTTCTGTAAAGGACCAGAGAGTAAATATTTTAGGGTTTCCAGACCATAGGATCCCTGTCACGACTATTCATCTTTGCTATTGTAGCACAAGAGCAACCACAGACAATATGAAAACAAGTCAGAGTAGCTAAGTTCCAATAAAATATTACTTACGACACTGCAATTTGAGTTTCATATAATTTTCATGTATCATGACATATTACTGTACTATTAATGTTTTCCAACCATTTAAAAATGGAAAAGCCATTCTTAAATATAAAGTCATATAGAAACAGACAGTGAGCTGTGTTTGACCAGTGCTATAACTTGTCATCTCCTACTGAACTAAAATCAGTTTTCTTGTTAATCGTATTTTGTTTCTTACAGCATTACAAAAGCAAGCAACATTATTTACATGTTTAATATTTAGGAGAAGCATGATTGCAACAACAAATGACTTTAGCGTGAAGGATCTTCAGTACAATTCTGTTTGAATTTTTTGTTCTAATTTTAAATCTTCAGACTAAAGGAAACTTGGCCCTTTAAAAGTCTCTGAGGAATCCAAGTTATAAAGCAGCTGAAAGAAGTACTCTTAAGTGACCTTATACAATTACCATTTACACCAACGCAGGTGACAATGGCCAGGGAAGAGTGAGTTTAATTTAGGGTTTCTAGATGTAAAGGCGAACTTCATTAGAAAGAGACTACAAAGGAGAAAGTTATCAGTCTACTGTATGAAATAGCAGTGGGGAAAGGTTATATATGTTTGCCTTGAGTTTTAGGGTGGAAGATGAAGAAAAATCAGTAGCCTTTCTTATAATAGCTGCAATAGTACAGAGAACATTAAAGTGCAACAAAATGCAGTTCTCACTATAAAAAGTGGATATAAGGGAGGAAAATGAGACAATATTGGAGGTAATAGGTGCTCAAAATGCAATGTAATGCCTTCCCTATGAAAACTTGTATGCAAATAATTTGAAGAAAAAGTAAAACCATCTCTTCCAAATGCCTGAATCCTTAAGTACCTGAATCAAGAATGGAGCTACGTACAAACATTAGATGAATTCAGACTCTAATCAAAGAGTCAGGGTGACACAACCAATATTTTGTTAACCAACACCTAAATAATAAAGTAGCTACCATCTATCGGTTGCCTATCAGGTGCTGGCAATGTCTCAGGTGACACAAACAGTGTACAAAGCTCTCATCTATATAATAAGGGTTGAAAAAATAAGTAACCCTTAGGGTCACACAATTATAAACAGATAAGGCAGACATGTGAATCCAGCTTTGGCTCCAAACTTCAAGCTCTTTCTCATTTTTTAGCAAAGAGACTTTTTTCAATATCCCACATCTGCTGTTCCAAGTTCCTTAATGTACAAAATGACAATGCATTTTAAACAAGCCATCAACTTCACAGCAACACACAGCCTAAAGAAGTTCAAGCTCAAAGTCTGGAGTCCTAGTTGCCTTCAGATGGCATTTTCAAGTCCCAGTGTTCCTAACAGATACTAAACAGAGAGAGATCAGACAAATGGCAGCTTAAAATCAGTTAAAAGTTGGGCTGCTGTCTATGATGTATTTCACCACTTTGATTCTCAAATCACTTCCCTAAAGCTAAAACTAAGAGTAGAGGGCAGATTGTTTAAATCTGCATTTGAAATCTATGGTTTTTATTTATAATTAGTGGTTTGATTGCAAAGATTAAACTTGTCCTAAGAAAAAGAGTTCAAACTCTAATTCACAAAGGAAAAGCTTGAACTGGAGCCTTCACTTCCAAAGACAAGAAAAAGGAAACTGTTTCAGCAGGAGAGCGACAAACAATTCTCCAAACACCTCTCAAACTCTTCATTTAATTAACAGGAATGATTTCTTCCCTGTAAAAAGACAGAAACGGTGCCATTTCTCCTGTCTGTGTTTCCTTTCACAACTGGATACCCTGGGGCTTCGACTCAGGACTTCGAAAGTAGGCCAGTGTTAATAACCTCCAAGGCCTGCCGGGTTGATTAGCAGGAGAAATGTGGTTACAAGAACATTGCTAAAGGGCCAAGTCATGTGAGAGGAACTGTCAATGTTCAGAAAATGCAGAATGGGAAAGTCTGAACACTTCTCATGTTAGGTCCTCTAGTATCAAAAGCAAGTATTCTTGTTAGAAAATGACTTCATATTAATGAATTGTGGGAAGTGACTAAGTGAGCTTTACATAATGGAAAGATAAATGAAACATTTGTTCATCTATCTTCTCTATTTCCTTTTCTGTATTTCTTCCTTTCTTATTCGGCCTTTGATAAATTCTATAGCTACATCTTATTTGTTCTCTTACAAGACTACTGTAATCTCCTTTTCAAATAATTTCCCATTATTGAGTTCCACAGATTTTAACTTTTACTTTCTCTTTGTCAGAACACTTGTTTGTGCATTTTTTTCTAGATCTTTTGCCTCAGTATTTCTTGCTGCAATATGGACACTGCAGACTGAATAGACATAGGAAAAATATGTCCTCCGGGAGAATAATTACCAGTCAAATCCTATCTACCACCATCACCCCACCAACAAGGTAATTTCTGTTTCCAAGTTCTTTCTGAAATTCTCCCAGGCACTTCATGGTCAGAACACCCAGGATGAGATACACTAGGATTAGAACACATGACAACAAGAGCATTTAGGCAGCCTGATTTACCTGAGGATATTTTGACAGCTAGTAAAGTAAGGGTCTGGGACTTCTGGGATTCCTGAATGCAGCTTGACCAGGTAGTTGGGCCACTTCAGAATATACTGAGCACAAAATTTGTTTGCTCTGTCAGTTCTCCTCTCCAGCCAAATTTATTACCCTATTCAAAAGTTATTTATATAAATACTTTGGCTATGTAACTGTGTTCATCCATTCTTGTGTCACTATAAGGAAATACCGAAGGCTGGGTAGTATATAAGAGGCTTAATTGGCTCATGGTTCTGTAGGCTGTATAAGAAACAGGGCATCAACATCTGTTCAGCTTCAGGTGAGCGCCTCAGGAAGCTTACAGTCATAGCAGAAGGCCAACATGGGAAGCCAGCATGTCACATGGCAACAGCAGAAGCAAGAGAGAGAAGAGGGAGGTCTCAGACTCTTTTAAACAACCAGATCTCACATGAACTGAGTGAAAATTCATTGGTCACCAAGGAGATGGTGCTAAACCATTCATGAGGAATCTGTCCCAGTGATCCAATCACCTCGCATCAGGCCCCACCTCCAAAAATGAGAATCACATGTCAACACTTGGAGAGAACAAACATCCAAACCATATTAGTAACATTACACAAATCATTCTTATTTGCATAATATTAAATTATTTTGTCATTCTGAGAAAATATATAAGTCAAAGAATGCAGGAAAAGAATTGTCAGTGAAACGGCATTTGTTGGATTATGTGGGCTTTGTCTAAACTTGCAGATGAATGGTTTATTCATCTACTGTTGTTTCATCTACTTTCTTTTTACCTAGTTCTATATTTAGTATCTCTGAGAACTCAAATGAAATTCTGGGAAACATGGAGATGTTTGGAGTAGGCACGTGACTTTAGCAGAAAAGAAACACTTCATTTTTGACAAAATATCAAGTATACAAAACTGAATAACATAGACATAATATATAATAAGGATTTGAGAAAGACATTTCCTTAAAATATTTTCTGAGAGATTTTCATTCTGGTTCATCCTCTTTCTGTTCCTCTGGTGTGACTGCTTCTAAGCATACACACAGGGAAACCAACTTCATCACCTTCTTACACCACATATAGGATTTTCGATAGCAGAAATATGAGTGTGGATTAAAATCTATGCTGCCATTGGATTCTAATACACTTCAAATCGCTTTGGTACAGTTTTATGTAGCTGAAACCATTTTGATCAATTTGTGTGGTAAGCTTACATGTTAGTCATGTAACATCCACAGGAGTTAATGTAGTTCTTCAGAGATAAATTACATTCCGTACCACAGTGCATTGCACTTCTGAAATGCATATAGAAACTAGATGGTGAAATGGACCACATACTATAAAGAGAATGTCACAACTTTAGCACCTTTGATTGTGTAAACTACAGCACTATTGAAACTTCCCACATCCCTGGTTTTTATGCTATTTCTAACGTAGACCGTGGTTTTAGTTCTAAGCATGTCCATGATTTTCAAATATCTGTTTTATTTCTTAAAATCACTTAAAAGTCAATATTTATTACAGCCTTTGTACCTTTTTTTAGAATTCTCATTAAGTTACAAGAGTTATGCAAATTGCGTGTTAATTCATTCTATAAAATAATAAAGATATCATCTGTCTTAAAAAGTCCTTTCCATACTGAAAACAATTGTATACTTTTGTATTATTTTTGTTACCTCTGTCAAAATTTTACTATGAATTTTTAAAAAATAAATTACAAATATAGTTCATGTATTCAAACACAAAGTGATCCAAAAAATC
Source organism: Macaca thibetana thibetana (assembly GCF_024542745.1). NCBI lineage: Eukaryota > Metazoa > Chordata > Mammalia > Primates > Cercopithecidae > Macaca > Macaca thibetana. The sequence continues at coordinate 61,867,875 of NC_065584.1, forward strand.
CAATGTGCCATTTCAATAGTTTGATTTGCAATATGGGTTAATACATAATCAAAAACTACTACAGGCTAGAAGACTATTTTCCAAGGAGTTGCACAAATTGTAAGCCTTTTTCATTTTCAGAGATTTGATAAGAAGAAATTGAATTTTCCAAGAATCATCATTTCATTTTATTTAAATATATCTCCTACCTACAAAAGGCAAAACAGCAGCTTTACCCATTGTTGAACTTCAGGTTTTGGCTGCAAAAGTAACAAGATTTTTAATTAGGAAATGTCATGTCCCCATATTCTAAAAGATTAATTTTCTCTCCACTATAAAAGCAAGCAGGGGAACTCAATCCCATATACTTTTATACAATATTTCTCTTCCCATCTCATTCAGAATAAAAAACAAAATTCTCACCATGACTCATAAGGCCTTAAATAATCTGCCCTCACTCCACCTCAATATCAAGCCTGTCTTCAACCACTCTCCCAGTGGTTTGCTTTTCTTCTACCAGTCATGTCTCCTTGCTATTCCTTCTATGCCAAAACATATCCCTGGCTCAGGGCCTTTGCACTTACTGTACCCCATGTCTGAAATGTTCTTTGCCCACAGAGCCACGTGGCTCACTTCATCAGTTCATTCAACACCCTGTTCAATGTCATCTCAAAGAGGTCATTCTACCTAAAATCTCCCATCTTTTATCTCATCCCTCTCTGTTCTCTTCTGCCCATAGCAGGTGCTCAAATATTTGAAATGTCTGAATGAGTGCTGTAAGAAAACAGTGGTGGCAAAGATGAAACCATTTTTCCCAAGCCTGAGGGACATCTTCATGACAACCCTTGACATGAGTCTGGAAGGATGAGTAAGAACTCACTAGGCAAGAAACTGCATGCAGTTGTGCATAACAGCTGGTGGCTCAGGAAACTGAAATACAGAGTAAAAGGGGGTGAGCAGCTGGAGATGTAGCCTTGTCTGCCTTGCAATGGAACTTGGTCACTGCGAAGCAATTATGGCTTTTAACTCTGGAGAAGAGCTGATTTTCAACAAGATTAGGACTTTTTGAAATACTTCACAGACCAAAAAAAAATAGTTTGAAGGACAGAAGTGAGGCAGGTAAGAATAGAGTACAGGAGACAATTTAGTGGCCCAGTCGAATAGTCATGATGGGAGTTTGAATTTAGGCTGTATAATAGAGTGGTAATAGAAAATGATGCCTTTTGCTTGTTAGAAAATCAGCAGTGATGATTATTCCATGTAAATAAAACTTGTAGTCATGTAGAATATTTTTCTTTCTTTATCTTAGTATAATTTGCTGAGCAGATGCAATATGAAAAAAGGAGAGAAATAAATACAGAAAAGTATCTAGTTCATTAGCAACTTACCACATTCTCTAAGAGATACCAGATGAATGGTGATGATCTCACCAGGTGCTGCGGCTCCTTGAAATTGCAACCAGTAAAATACATACCAAAAATGTTTCTAGAGCTTTTGAATTCCCATGAGACAAATGCATTTGAAAAGGCTTGCAGGTAATACATGGAAAATAATTGTAAGCAGTATATAGGGAATCTGACGAGTAGAAAGGACTGCTCAAAGCGAGATTAATACACAGTATTAAACTCAAATCAATAAAATTCTCTCTGGACTCAAGTACTATCTGGTCTTCACTTGGGTGATAAAACTGAATAATGAAACAAAACGTTCCATCATTTTTCCATATAGCAGCCAGAATTATGGCCTGAAGATGGAATTTTGAAAAGATTAGAAACTTTTTCATGCTCAAAATAGCTTCATATCTAATAAGATTGTACCCAAATACACTAGTTGGTGAAGAGAAAAGTGTAAGGATTCTTAGCTTTTCTGCCTTATTTTCTACTAAGTAAAAGCCACTCTGCTTATGGATTTAAAGAATATGATGACTGCATTTGCACATATATTAATATATTACCTCTCGCAAATCCAAACCCATCTTCTTTTTCCTACACAGACTACATTTCTTTTTTGCTAATTGGCTCATTGTTAGGCACAGCCAATCAAGAGTCCTGGAGGGACTCTGCCAGGTTAGAAGAGAAAGAAGGGATTTGCAGAAGTCCCCGGAGCTAGTGACTGTCCTGGCAGTTCAGCAGCAGATGCCCCCCAACAAAGGCCACCACAGTAGTGGTGGCTCTCAAGTTATCAATTTAAGTAGTCTCCATCAAGTTCCTTGATCACTAAAGTAATGAGCAGCATCTTCCAGTGCCTGCCACACCTTCTACTCAGAGATCTGAATGACAGCCCTATTGATTCTTTCTCTAAATTCCTTTCTTGTGTACTTTCCCCCATCTCTCGAAGTAGTAGCCCACAGAAAGTCTCTACAGAGGCTTCCTCTGTACATTTTAGTGTTCTCTTTTACCCTTAATAGTTAACCACTTTTATCTCATTAAAAATACTTTATATAAAATTTTCCCTGCTCAAATTACTGGCATGGTTTCTGTCTTATGACTGGACCCTATCTGATATAGTTTATGTTTGGAAATATGTCACATGCATATTTATTCATCTCAATATTATGAGAGTTATAAAATTAAAACACAAATTCAGTTAAAAACTAAATGAGAAATTTGAATATGCATATTCATTAATCTGGTAATCCTCTAATAGGTAATTATCCTACAAGAATTATTGGATAAGTGCCCAAAAATTAATGCATAAGAATATTTTTCTCAAACTTTAAAAGAACAGAAACAGATTGAAACTATTTCAAATATAAAAGGAGACATGCTGAAGGATACCTAAAGGTCATAAAAGTAATGTAATATAAATAAGTACAGCTGGGAAAAGAATTCATGCAAACTTAAACTACTAACTAGAAAGTTGTCAAAACCAAGGCAGCAGCTTTCTCCATCCACCTCACAAGAACCATATCATCTATCCTCACAACCTGTTCTCCTAGTCCCCATATTCTGCTCTCCTTTCTTTTCTTTCCGTAGCACTCCAATATGCTGTCTCACTCATTTTAAATGTTAGTTGTTTATTGTCTCCCTTCTCTAGAATGCTTACTATACGAAAGCAAAAATCTTGGCTTTATTCACTTATGTATCCCAAGAAGCTAGAACAATAAGTGGCACATAGTAGATGCTCATATGTCTGCTCCATTTTTTCTCTTTCTATAGATTTTCAATTTCTTTTTAGTCCCCAGCTTACACATGGTCATATATGTCTTGGTTGTGGTGGATAAGCTTTTTCATGCGCTGCTGGATTCAGTTTGCCAGTATTTTATTAAGGATTTTTGCAACTCAACTATCAGTGGTTAGCACAATTTTTTTTAGTTCCATAGTTCCAAATTGTTGAGGAAGAAACCTGCTAGTATTCATCTCATCTTTTTGAGCCAAGTCAAAAGTTGTGAAAGCCTAGATTAATCCTCCATTTGTGGAGGGAATGGTGTATGCCATGTCCTCTATTCCACTGCCCATTTGAAATTCATAAGGAGATATGGATGGGTCAGGAAATGTTTTGCATTTGTAATACAAAAGGGATTCCTTATTGTAGCATTATTTTCAGGAACTATTTAGTGGCCTTATTTTAAGTGTAATAATAGAAACTAAGTACCTCTTCATTCATATCCACATATTAAAAGTGACATTACAGACTATATTTATTCACATGGAAATATGTTGATTGTATATAATTAGATTTTTTAAAGACATAAAATAAAAAAGAGTAAGATTTTAAGGAGGAAATGCTCAGACATTGGCAAAACAAGCATCAAAAACATCTAGGAAACCATGACCACACCAAGTGGACTAAATAAGGCACCAGTGACCAGTCCCGGAGGGGTGAAGATATGTGACCTCTCAGAGAGGGAATTTGAAATAGTTGTCTTGAGAAATCTCAGTGAACTTCAAGATAACACAGGTATTGCCTAGGTTGTCTTCCAGGCTTTTTTAACTTTTAGGTTTCACATTTAAGTCTTTAATCCATCTTGGGTTAATTTTTATATATGGTGTAATGAAGGGATTCAGTTTTAATCTTCTGCATATGGCTAGCCAGTTATCCCAACACCATTTATTACATAAAAAATCCTTTCCCCATTGCTTGTTTTTTTTGTCAAGTTTCTTGAAGATCAGATAGTTGTAGGTGTCTGTTCTTATTTCTGGGTTCTGTATTCTGTTCCATTGGCCTATGGAACACCAAGATTAATAAAACAAATATTATTACAGCTAAAGAGAGAGAAAGACCACAATGTAGTAACAGCTGGAAAGTTCAACACCCACCTTCAGCATTGGACAAATTATCTAGATGGAAAATCCACACAGAAAAACCTGATCTGATCTGCACTATAGACCAAGTAGACCTAACAGACATTTATAAACATTTCATCCAACATCTGCAGAATTTACATACTTCTGGTCAGCACATGGAACATTCCTAAGAATAGACCATGTATTAAGCCAAAAAAAGTCAAAAAAATTTTTTTAAAATGAAATAATATCAAGTATAACTTCTCACCACATGAAGTAAAACCAGAAATTAATAAAAACAGAGACAGTGGAAACTATAAAAACACATAAAAATTAAATAATATGTTCCCGAACAACCATTGGATCAATGAAGACATTAAGAAGAAAATTTAAAATTTTCTTCAAACAAAGGAAAATGAAAACACAACATACCAAAATCTATGGCAGGCAGGAAAATTAGTAGTAAGAGGCAAGTTTATAGCAATAAATGCCTACATCAAAAAGTAGAAACATTTTAAATAAACAACCTAACAATGCATCTTAAAGAACCAGAAAAGCAAGAGCAAACCAAACCCAAAAATAATAAAAGAAAATAAATAATATCAGAGCTAAAATAAACAAAACTGAGACTAAAAAAATACATAAGTTAACAAAATGAAAAGAAGTACTTTTTTGAAATGATAAACAAAATTGGAAAACCGTTCGTTAGCCACACTAATTAAGAAAAAAGGAAAAGGCCCAAATGAATATATCAGACATGAAAAAGGAGACATTACAACTGAGGATTAGTGACTATTATGAGCAACTATAAACCAATAAATTGGAAAACCTCGAAGAAATAGCTAAATTCCTAGACACATATAGCCATGAAGATTAAACCATGAAGAAAACCAAAACCTGAATAAACTAATAAAAAGTAATGAAATAGAAGTAGTAATAAAAAGTCTCCTAGCAAAGAAAATCCAGAACCTGAAGTCTATATTGTTGAAATCTATCAAACACTTAAAAAATGAATACCAATCTTACTCAAACTATTCCAAAAAAATAAAATAAAATAAGGAGGAGGAAATTCTTTCTTTCTTTCTTTCATTTTTTTTCCAAGACAGGGTCTTGCTCTGTCACCCAGGCTGCAGTGCAGTGGTGCAATCTCGGCTCACTGCAACCTCTGCCTCCTGGGTTCAAGCGATACTCCTGCCTCAGCCTACCAAGTAGCTGGGATTACAGGCACATGCCACCATGCCCAGCCATTTTTTGTATTTTCAGTAGAGACAGGGTTTCACTATGTTGGCCAGGCTGATCATGAACTCCTGACCTCAAGTGATCCACCTGCCTCACCCTCCCAAAGTGTTGGGATTACAGACGTGAGCCACCACACATGTCCATGATCATTTCAGTCAGATGAAAAAAAAAATGATAAAAATTCAACATTCCTGCATGATAAAAACACCCAAAAACTGCCTATAGAAGGAACATACCTTAACACAATAAGAGTCATATGTGGCAAACACATGGCTACTGTCATACTCAATGAAGAAAAATTGGAAGCTATTTCTCTACGATCTAGAACAAGTCAAGGATTTCCTCTTTCACCACTTTTATTCAACATAGTATGGGAAATTCTAGCCAGAGCAATGAGGCTAAAGACATAAATAAAGGGCATCTAAACTGGAAATGAAGAAGTGAAATTACCCGTTTGCAGAAAATATAATATAATCTTATAATTAGAAAAACTAAAAACCACCAAAAAACTATTAAAAGTGATAAACTTAGTAAAGCTGAAAGATTCAAAATGAACACAGAAAAATCAGTAGCATTTCTGTATGTCAACAGGAAAGAATCTGAAAAGGAAACCAAGAAAGTAATCCTATTTACAATAGATAAAAATTAAATTAAAATACTTACAAATAAACTTAACCAATGAAGTGAAAGATCTCGACAATGAAAAACTATAGAACATTCATGCAAGAAATTGAAGAGTTCACAAACAAATTGAAAGATACGCCACGTTTATGGATTGGAAGAATAAATATTGTTAAAATATTACTACTATTCAAAGTAATCTGCAGGTTCAATACAATTCCTATCAATATTCCAGTGCCATTCTTTACAGAAAGAAGATAATATCCTAAAATTTGTATGGAACTACAAAAAAAAAAAAAAAAAAAAAAAAAAAAAAAAAAAAAAAAAAAAACCTTTGAATAGCCAAAGCAATCCTGAGGGAAAAAAATCTAGAAGTATCACATTATCTGACTTCAAATTATACTACAAAGCTATAATGACCAAAACAGTATGATACTGGCATAAAAAAAGACACACAGGCCAATGAAACAGAATGAAGAACCCAGATACCAATCTATGCATTTACAGCAAACTCATCTTCAACAAAAGTGCCAAGAACATACAATAGGGAAAGGACAGTCTTCAATAGGTGGTGCTGGGAAATTTTGATATCCACTGGACTCATTTCTCACCATATACAAAATTAAAATCAAAATGAATTAAAGACTTATATCTAAGACTTTAACCTATGAAACTACTAGAAGAAAATATTGGGGAAACATTTCAGGACATTGTTCTGGGCAAAGATTTCTTGAGTAGGACCTCAAATGCACAGGCAACCAAGGCAAAAATAGGCAAATGGAATCATATCAAGCTAAAAGTCTTCTGCACAGCAAAGGAACTAATCAATAAAGTCAAGAGATAACCCACAGAAAGGGAGAAAATGTTTGCAAACTACTCATCTGATGAAGAATTAATAACCAGAATATGTAAGATGAACAACTCAAAAGGAAAAGAAAACAAATAATCCAATTTAAGAATTGGTAATAGATCTGAATAGAGATTTATTGAAAGAACACATACAAATGCCCAATAATTAATTTTTAAAATGCTCAACATCACAAATCACCAGAGAAATACAAAACATGTATATCATCTCACCCCAATTAAAATGGCTTTTATCAAAAAGACAGGCAATAACAAATCGTGGTGAGGCTGTGGGGAAAGAAGAACCATTGTACATTGTTCGTGGGAATGTAAATTAGTACAGCTACTAGGAAGAACAGTATGGAGGTTCCTCAAGAAATAAAAAATAGAACTATCATACAATCGAGCAATCCCACTGCTGGCTATATATCCAAATGAAAGGAAATCAGTATACTGAGACATCTATACTCCCATGTTCACTGCAGCACTATTCATAATAGCCAGGATATAAAATCAACCTAGGTGTCCATCAACAGGTGAATGGATAAAAAAAAAGTGGTACATATACACAATAAAATATCATAGAACTATGAAAAAGTAGTCCTGTGTACTTGTCTTGCAACAAGATGAATTGAATTCATATGTGGGAGCCTAAAAATTTGAACTCATGGCAAGAGAGTAGAATGATGGTTACCAGAGGCCATGAAGGTGGGGAGATGAGGAGATTGAGGGGAAGAGCAGAGGGTTAATGGGCACAAAATGCAGTTATAAGAAATAAAATTTAGTGCATAGCAGCACAATAGGGCTACTATAGTTAACAATAATGTATTGTATATTTCAAAATAACTACCAGAGCGGAATTGGAATGCTCCTAACATAAAGAAATGTTTAATGCTTGAGGGGATGGATATTCCAATTATCCTGATTTGATCATTACATATTGTACGCTTGTATCAAAATATCACATGTACCTATAAATGTGTATAACTTGGGTATTTATAACTTAAAAATGTAAATAAATAAATAATAAAATAAAACAAACAAAAGAGTAAAAGTTTATTTCTATATGTATAAAATTCTGGAAGGGTATTTACCAAAGTGTTATAGTGATTATGTTGGGTGATGAGAATATAACTTACTTTTATTTTCCCTTTTAATGATTTTTTATATTTTCAGATTTATTTTACAATGACCATTTTCTCATGTTATAACAATAGAATAAAGCCACCTACAGTCTGCAGGAGGAAATAGAAGACCAAAAAAAAAAATTTATTTTTATAAAACTCGGTTACTCAAGAAGACATCCCTAGCTAGATAATCAAAACTATCCTGTCACATAAAAATTAAATAAAAGTTAATCATATAGTAGGTGAGCTTCAACAATGATACAAACTGCAATAAATTGAAATATATTAAGGATATTTACATTTATAAATTAATAATATTTTTAAAAATGATCTCCTTTTGGTGGTATGCCACTAAGTTGTTATCTTAAAAACTAGTAAATAAAGGAAAAGAATAAATCATGTGTCCAACTTTTCCTACATGAACTGCACTTCTAGGTAATCAAATAGGAGATGAGGGAAATGTCTTTTTATAAAAGATATTCTAATTTATAAATTAAAAATAAATGCCACAATTAGAAAACATCATTTACAAATGCCAATTAATTCCATTAAATATCAATGGCTGCTAAAGTCACAAAAAGGGAGAAAACTACACATCATGTATCTAAATCATCCCAAATACTATGCATGGTCTTGTCAAAGTGATCAAGCCTAAGTCAGATCAACTGCTGTTTTGGATGTGCGAGAAATACCCACAAGAAAGAAACATGTTGAACTGCACAAGGATAGCATCTTCGAACTCCACAACTGTGGGAAATTCCACCTATTGAATTTTCTAGTTCTTCAATAGACATGATAGAGAAATGAAAAGGATGGAAGAGAAAGACATACATTTTAAAAGACTTACAAGACATGTCAAAATTTTTTAAATGTAGACTACAATGTCTATATTTGAGTAATAAAATTGGAAAAAGGACTATACAAAGAAGTCATTACCATAAAATCTAGGATAATGGCAGGAGGGAGGGAGTTACAATTGGGAAGAGGCAAATTAAAGGGGCTTCTCACGTGACTAGAAAAGTTATTATTCTTGGCACGGGTGATGTTTACCATATAGTAATTCATCAAGCCATACATTTGACTTGGGTGAATTTCTGTATCTGTCCTTTATTTTGCAATAAATATGGTTTACAATGTAAGCAGTGTTGACATATAGTAAGATTCAATGACATTTAACTTTTCTTCTTTGGGAGATCAGGCCCCAGTGGGGTAAAGGTGAAAAGCAAAAAACTGCCTGAGATAACAAGATGCTACAAGGAGGACAGAAAGTGAAACACCATATAGGAAAGTGAATGGTGGTGAGAATGATTAATTTCTCCAACTTTATAATTTTGTCTTGTCCAATTCATATCTCTATTCACAATATATTGTACTGTCTTTGGAGTACAGCCACATGGAGGCCTAAGAGTGAAATGATCCTTCCCAGCCAAGTTCCAGAGGATAATTTCTCAGGCTATCTTATATTTTCTAGATATCATATATAATTGTGCAAAATGAAAAATTAAAATGTCAATAATATTGGAGATACATGTTAATTGGATCATCAAAACAAAAGTGTTCTAGAAAATATTAGCAGAAGTGTTACACATTGGTTTCCAAGTCAGCAAACTAAATCATAATTTCTAACAAAGGAAATCAGCACCAGGTCATCACTCTAAGTAATAAAAACATCTCCAAGATCGTAAAACAATACCTCAATTTGTAGCATGATGCAAATTAACTAAAATGTAAATAATTTGTCCTGAGTATCCAATAACCAAAATTTATCTTTAATTGTTTTGTTTTCACTTTTCCATCTCAGGTTTTTTCCTCCAGATACTCTCCTCTTTCATTCATTGAACACCATCTCAAACTTCAGATGTCAACCAGGAAAGAAATTAAAAAGGGAGAATGGATGGACAAAGGAGTAAATGGCAGGATCATAAGTGTGGCACAAATGAAAGTATATTTTAGCATCATTATCTTTCCAAAATTGTGAAGCATGAATTGCAGAAAGAGTTAAGAGACAGACACATGAGAAGATCAATGCATAAAGGATGTTTAACCAGCCTTGCCCAGCTTTCCCAGGCACAAGACAATTTGAAAGTCATCTCTATGAATAAAGCATTGTACCCTAAAAGGAGATAAAATGTTAAACACTTAACACTAAAGATAATCTAATCATAATGTCTCTTTAATTATTCAGAGGCTCTTCAATATGTAGCAATAACTAAAACTCATCATTATAAACATCCATTATCACTGCATGTATGATTTACAGAAATACTATCAGATGTCTGGTAAAGGTAATTCTGAATAAACATCTGTATACTAAAAATATTTTAGTATATTTCCTTTTTCTATCTTTTTCTCCAGTCAAAATTAAAATACTTTCTGAGAATATAAGTTTTCCAAAGCAAGTAAAATGACACTAAAAAAAGGCCTAACAAAATTTTCCAAATCTAGGACACACACTGTTTTTAAAATATATTTGGTCATAAATAAATATATTGAGTACATTAATAAATGCCTCTTTCAAAAGCTCTTCACTCACAAGGACTTTAAATCACTGCTCTGAAAATAAAGGACTATTAGGAATTTGAAAAGTAAGCATAATTCAGCCCTCTCCAAGTTATTGTGCATTTTTTCAAGGTTAGTTGTTCTTATAAAACATACATAAATATGCATATCTTGTCTCTGAGTTACTCACTTCAATGTCCTGAAGCAAAAGGAAATAGGAAAGTCATACGAGACTTTCAGATACCAGAGACTGAATGAAACTTGAACACCATCTGTAAGCTTGTGCCATTAAGTGGTTTGTATTTTTCTAGTTCATGGACTGCATTTATATCTGGCCACAAGGCATTTATTGCTGGCTGTAAGGCTGAGGAAGCCTGAGCAAGCTGTGTACAGCAGGCATTATAATTTATCTGCCTATATGCAAAAACCAAATCCCATTGAGATCCATGATGCTTGAAGAAACAAAGTATTTTTATATGAAAGACAAAACAGATATAACCCTGTTCTTCCCACCGTACTAATTCTGTGCAAAGGGAACAGAATTCAACTGGCTGACTATTGTCTGTGACAAGTTTTTCTTTACAAATCTCTTTTTGGGGTTATTACAATTTTCAGTCTCCCCAGCAAAGTGGTTGTATTAAAATAAAGAAGCAAAATATATATTTAAAAGTTACATTCATTTCAAAAACAAAAACAAAAACCTTAAACACCAATTACCATATTTACAGGACTCTTCCTATTCAAGAAGAAGTGGTTTCATTAATCTAAACAACTCTCTTCTCTAATTTCTGTGCTTTGTTATTGATTTAGCAATCATTGGAGTTAAAATTGAAAAAGTATCTTTCCCCATATTTTAATTAATTAAATGATTTGTCTGTTTATTATTTTTAAGCCAAACTTCCTAAACTACTGAGAAAAAAACAAAGAGAGAAAGTACCATGAAAACACTCCTTACAGTGACCTGGAAGATATGTCAAATTCAGATAGGATAAAGAAAACATGGTATTTGCCACACTGAATGTAGTAAGTGCCCAGACATTGAGTCCTATCTTTGTTTAAAGTACTAGTGCTTGGTCTTCTCACATTCCACATTGAAAATTGTTATAATATGTAAGAGATCTACGCTACCCACATGCAAGTAAACAGAATACTAACAGGATAATTATCCAACTGCATGTAAGTCATTTTAACTGCAATTTCCAAGTCAACAAACAACAAAAATAGGCTTTTAGTGGTTTAATATGTTATCACACTATTCTCAGGATTTGTCCCTATCCTAATATGCCAGAAGCATGAATGCAGTTACATATCCAAACACAATAATACATCAAATACTAGGTGATCTCCCATATTGTAGCCAACATGTAACATAGGATGGAGTACCTTCAACTGTTAATTTCAAATAAGAATATGCATAGAAGTCTTGGAAATTTTGTAGAATAGCCAGGTATGATGATCCAAGTTGAGCCCATTCTCCTCTAAATGTTTCCCTTATCAAAAGTGCAACAAAGGTTTTAGATGAACATGACTGTCATATTAATTCACCCCAATCATAGTTATCCTATATTCAATGCCCTATGCTAGGCACTATGAGAAATTAAAAATAAAATATAATCTTTAAAATGTAGAGTGGGATCTCAGAGGGGAATCAATTAGAAAACAAATGATAAAAAATTCAGCTTAAATTGTTTTAGTAAACAATGACATTGACAATGGAAGAATTCATAATAATCTCATTACTTCTTTATCATATTTTCGATTCATAAAAAAGTATTTCCCAAATTTGAAGTAGAGAAAAATAGCTATTGTGTGAATGTGCTAATTGGATAAATTCTTCTAATCATTCTTATTTACAAGTGTAAAGATAATTCATTTTATGAAGTGTTTATACCAGTTGGTAACTCACTGACTCCATCTGATGGAGATTTTTAAGTCCAAACAAAAGTTTCTAGAATCTTTGTCTTAAAACTCAACTACATATTTGAACTGAAGTATACATACAGTAGATTCTTTCCATCAGAAATTAACATTCTGGTTAAAAGCATCTGTATCAAATAGAAATATTAAATTTGCCTTTATCCCACAGGCCCTGGAAATTGTTAGGAATAAGAATTTGACAAAAGTCAAAGGATACAAATTAGAAGAAAAGGTCTGTTTGACTCTCTGCATCATGATTTTCTCAACTGAGTAGGAAAATGTTACATATGCTGGTCTTGTGCACTTCCGCTCAACAATTTTTGTATTCAGCGGAATGCTGATAGAGAAAAGAGAGTGTTACCTTTGAGTTCAAATTAATTAGGAGAAAATAATATACCTCAATTTTTTTTCATTGTGCTCTTTCAAAAATGCACAGCTATATATATCTGTATTCTATATCTGCAATAACTACTAATTATTAATATTTCCTGAAACTTAAAAATTATTTGTCTACCAGAGCTTAGCCACACAGAACAAGGCTGTTTCTTCTGTGTTATTTTCCATCAATATCAGTTACAGGACTGTCAGTCTTTCCATAAACACATCATTAAGACAGCCTCTAGGGAATTAAACCACCCAAGGGTGTTAATAGAATGAAAATACTGCCAACAAAAATGTTATTCCAGTCTCCGAACTGGATATTTGCCTAGATCTTTAAGCATTTCTACATACGCTTAATTTTAAAATTTAAGTCATCCTTACAAATTTTAAGCACTCCAATTTTAGGATAGGAACAAAGAAAGAGGCTACAAATAGCTTTGAGTTTATAGTTTAGTAACTGCACTAAACCAGAGCACTTCTCCTTTCTTAGAAACAAACCTAAAGTCAATCATAATGAGTTGCTTCCATTCTTTAAGCAAGATTATTGTAGAAGGTTGGCTTGGCTTAGCTTGTCTTGCAGATAAACTTTCATCTTATTTTTGTCAAAGAGGAGATCATTTCATCCAAGGGGACTGTTATTTTTTATACTTTTTTTCCAAAAGATATTCAATTGACCTCACCCACGATGGATACTGTAGACTGACAGTTCTATTTCTTAGTGTAGACAAGTACATTAGCTATAAAACTAATTTTCATATAAATGCAAGTTATATCTATGTACAAGAGACTCTTGTTCATCCCTCCTTCATGGAGACAGTCTGAGTGTAATTTATGTTATTTGCATCAGTAATACTCATTTCCAACACTGAACATTTGGCCAGAGGCATCTTTTTCTAAAGATATTATCAATCTTAACAACTATAATTAACAATTCATAAAAAATGTTCCATTTCAACATGATGCTGAAGTGGCATCTTAATAATGAAATAATTTCTTCAGTGAACCAAAGAAAGAAAAATGGAAATTACAAGTAAGGTTCTTATTTCACATTTAATCTAAATATTTTTAAATCTAATCTAACTGGTAAATAGAGTACGAAAAAGGAAATATTGTTTGAGTATCATAACAAGGGCTAGAAAAAGAGACTAAATAAATGTAATAAACATACTCATATTATTAGAGTAAAATAAGACAAAATAAAATTTAATAAATTTTATTATCTAATATTATTAGAGAAACACTCATTTAGGGATGAAAGACACAAAGTAAGTATATTAAAATTATACAAAACTATATATTTTTTTTTTAGTTTGGAGGTTCTTTAAATTTAAGAGTATACTGGCATACAAACAGCATCATTTCCTGGTAATGTGTACAATAAATAAAATTTCTGGCATGTCAGTTTATGATCATTAATATAAATGAATGGAAGACAATAAGGCTGGATGATCAATTTTGGAATCTGAGATTAGAAACAATGACAATTTCATTTTATGCAAAAAAAAGTTTAATAAAATACTTTCCTAGAAAATAAAAAACTGAAGGAATTTATCATCACTAGACTGGCTTTACAAGATATGCTTAAGGGAGTCTTACATCTGAAAACAAAATACCGATATCTAATATCATTTAAAAAACACAAAAATAAAGTCCCACTGTTACATCAAATACAAAAATGAGAACGAGAAAGGAGTCAAACATTACCACTACAGAAACCACCAAGTTACAAAGATAACAATAAGGGAGGAAGAAATGAACAAAGGATGTGTGAAACAACCAGATCACAGTTAGCAAAATGACAGGAATGTCTTCACCCATCAGTAATAGCCTTTAGTGCAAATGGGTTAAATTCCCCCATTTAAAAGACATAGACTGACTGAATAATAAGAAAACACAACCCAACTATATGCTGCCACAAGAAACTCATTTTATCTATAAAGTCACATATAGACTAAAAGTCAAGGCATGGAAAAAGATATTTCACGGAAATGGAAACCAAAAATGAGCAGAAATAGCTGTACTTACATCAGAAAAAAAGAGACTAAGTCAAAAACTGTAGAAAATAAAAATTACAAATGCAGGATCAATTAGCAAAAGGATATAACAATTCTAAATATATGTGCACACAATGCCGCAACACTCTGATATATCAAGCAAATATTCTTAGATCAAAAGGGAGAAATAGACTGCAATACAATAATTTGGGGGACTTTAGCACTTCACTCTCAGCATTAGACAGATCATCTAGAGGGAGAATCAATGAAGAAACATTGGATTTAAATGAGCTTTAAACAAATGCACCTAACATTTAAAGAACATTTCATCCTACAGCTAAAGGACACACATTCCTCTCATGAGAACATGCAATATTCTCTATGATAGACCATATATTAGGCCAAAAATACAAGTCTTGAAAAATTTTTAAAAATTAAAATCATATCAAGTATCTTCTCAGAATACAATGGATTAAAACTAAAAATCAATAACAAGAGGAACTTTGGAAACTTTAAACATACATTGTTTGGAAAATTAAATAATAGTCTCCTGAATAAGCATAAGGTCAATGAAGAAATTAAGAAAGAAAGAAAGTTTCTTTAAAGAAATGAAAGTGGAAATACAATATGCAAAATCTATGGGATACATCAAAAGCAATTCTAAAAGGAAGTGTATAGCAAAAAACGCCTATGTGAAAAACAGTAGAATAATTTCAAACAAACAACAAAATGATACACTTCAAGGAACTACAAAGCAATGAAAAAAACAGCCTCAAAAAGTAGAAGAAAAGAAATAATAAAGATGAGAGCAGAACTAAACAAAATAGTCTAAAAAATACAAAGGCTCAATAAAATGAAAAGTTGATTTTTTGAAAAAATAAACAAATTGATACTTCACTAGCTAAAATGAAACCCAATTTTTTAAAAATCCAAAATGAAAAGGGAGAAATTACAACCCACATTGCAGAAATACAAAAGATCATTAGAGACTATTATGAACAGTTATACATTAACAAATTGGAAAAGCTAGAGGAAATAGATAAATTCCTGGACATATACAATCTATCAAGACTGAACTAGGAAGAAATAGAAAACCCAAACAGAACAATAACGAGTAACAAGGTAGTATCAGTAATACAAATTCTCCCAACAAAGGAAATCGCAAGACCAGGTGACTTTAACTGCTAAATTCTACCAAGCTTATAAATAAAAATTAACACCAATTCTTTTGAAACTCTTCTAAAAATTAAAAGAAATTTTTTCTTACTCATTCTAAGAGGCCAGCATGACCCTGATACCAAAACCAAAGACATGACAAAAAACAAACAAACAAACAAACAAAACCAAAGACATGACAAAAAATAATAATAATAATAAATGAACAAAAAACCTACAGGCCAATATCCCTGACAAACATATATGCAAACGTTACTCAACAATAATATACCATGATCAAGGGGAGATTTATCCTATGCATACAAGACTAACTCAACATATACAAATCAATAAATGATACATCACATCAATAAAGGACAAAAAACATATCCACCTCAATGGATGCCAAAAAAGTGTTTGTTAAAATTCCACATCCATTCATGATAAAAAAAAAAAAAAAAAAACTCAACATATTAGACATAGAAGGAACATATCTTAACATAATATGGACCATATATCACAAACCCAAGGCTAATATCATACTGAATGGGAATAAGCTGAAAGCCTTTCCTCTAAGAACTGGAACAAGACAAGGATGCCAATTTTCACTAGAAATTCTAGCCACAGCAATCAGGATAAAGAAAAAAATAAAAGAAGTCCAAATTGGAAATAAGGAAGTCAAATTGTTACTCTTTGCAGATGAAATAATTTTATATATAAAAAAACAAAGACTCCACCAAAAATTTATTAGAACTGATGAACAAATTCATTAAAACTACAGGATAGAAAATCAACATATGAAAATCAGTAGCATCTCTATATACCAACAGCAAACAATTTGAAAAAGAAACCAATAAAGTAATTCCATTTACAATGGATACAAACAAAATAAATACCTAGGAATAAACTTATCCAAAAAGTGAAAGCTCCCAAGAAAACTATAAAACATTGATGAAATAAATTGAAGAGAACACCAAAAAAAGAAAGATATCCATAATATCCACATTCATGGCTTGAAAGAATCAATATTGTTAAAATGTCCATACTATCCAAAGCAATGTACAGAGTCAATGCAATCCCTATCAAAATTTACAGATACAGAAAAATAACCTAATATGTATATGGAAACACACACAAAAAAAAACCCTGAATAATCAAAGGAGTCCTGAGCAAACGAACAAATCTGAAGGCATCACATTATCTGGCTTCAAATTATACTAAAATGGAATAGTAAGCAAAACAGCATGGTACTGGCATAAAAACAGACACATAGACCAATTGAACAGAACAGAGGGCTTAGAAATAAATACACACATTTACAGTCAACTGATTTATGACACTTTCTAAGAACATACTGGGTAAGGGTGACCCTCTTGAATAAATAATGCTGGGAAAACTGGATATTCATATGCAGAAGAAAGGAACTAGATTATGTGGCCTATCTCTCCACATATACAAAAAGCAACTCAGAATGGATTAAATACTTAAACCACAAATGAATTAAGTTACAAACTATAAAAATATTAGAAGATTACATTGCAGAAACACTTCAGGCAAAGATTTTATGACTATGACTTCAAAAGTACAGAAAACAAAAATTAAAATAGACAAATGGCACTATATCAAACTAAAAAGCTTCTGAACAGCAAAGCATATAATCAACAGAGCAATGAGACAACCTGAAGAATGTGAGAAAATATATCCAAACTATTCATTTGATAAAAGACTAATATCTAGAATATATAAGGAATCCCACAACTCAGTAACAACAACAAAATAAAAACACCAAAAAAAAAAAAACCATTATAAAGTGGGCAAAAGATCTGAGTAAACATTTCTCAAAAGAAGACATACAAATGACCAACAAGTACATTTTTTAAATGCTCAACAGCACTAATCATCAAGAAAATGAAAATTAAAAGCACAATGTGGTATCATTTCACTCTAGTTAAAATGGCTATTATCAAAACGACAAAAAATAGCAGATGCTTGCAAAGATGCTGAGAAAAGGAGACTTACACACTGTTGTTTGGAACACAAATTAGTATAGCCATTACAAGAAGCAGTATAGAAGTCTCTCAAAAAAACTAATAATGGAACTATTATATGATGCAGCAATTCTACTACCGGTTATTCCTCCAAAGGAAAGGAAATCAAAATACCAAAGGTCTACCTGCACTCCCATGTTTATTGCAGCACTATTCACAACAGCCAAGACATGGAATCAACCTGTGTCTATCAACAGATGAATGTATAAAGAAATGTGATATATTTACCCAATGAAATACTATTTAGTCATAAAGAAGAATGAAATCCTGTCATTTGCAGCAACATGAATTGGACTGGAGGACAATATGTTAACTGAAATAATCTAGGCAGAGAAAGACAAATATTGCACGATCTCACTCATATATGAGACCTAAAAAAGTGTATCTCTAACATGGAAAGGAACAACAGGTACCAGTCATTGCAAAACATATCAAAATGTAAGGTCCATCAATGATAGGAAGAAACTGCATCAACTAGCAAGCAAAATAACCAGCTAATATCATAATGACAGAATCAAGTTCACACATAACAATATTAACCTTAAATGTAAATGGACTAAATGATCCAATTAAAAGACACAGACTGGCAAATTGGATAAAGAGTCAAGACCCATCAGTTTGCTGTATTCAGGAGACCCATCTCACATGCAGAGACACACATAGGCTCAAAATAAAGGGATGAAGGAAGGAAGATCTACCAAGCAAATGGAAAACAAAAAAAGCAGGGGTTGCAATCCTAGTCTCTGATAAAACAGAGTTTAAGCCATCAAAGATCAAAAGAGACAAAGGAGGCCATTACATAATGGTAAAGGGATCAATTCATCAGGAAGAGCTAACTATCCTAAATATATATGCACCCAATACAGGAGCACCCAGACTCATAAAGCAAGTCCTTAGAGACTTACAAAGAGACTTAGACTCCCACACAGTAATAATGGGAAACTTTAACACCCCACTGTCAACATTGGACAGATCAACGAGGCAGAAAGTTAACAAGGATATCCAGGAATTGAACTTAGTTCTGCACTAAGCAGACCTAATAGACATCTACAGAATTCTCCACCCCAAATCAACAGAATATACATTCTTCTCAGCACCACATCACACTTATTCCAAAATTGACCACATAGTTGGAAGTAAAGCACTCCTCAGCAAATGTAAAAGAACAGAAATTATAACAAACTGTCTCTCAGACCACAGTGCAATCAAAGTAGAGCTCAGGATTAAGAAACTCTATCAAAACTGCTAAACTACATGGAAACTGAACAACCTGCTCCTGAATGACTACTGGGTACATAACGAAATGAAGGCAGAAATAAAGATGCTCTTTGAAACCAATAAGAACAAAGATACAACATACCAGAATCTCTGGGACACATTTAAAGCAGTGTGTAGAGGGAAATTTATAGCACTAAACGCCCACAGAAGAAAGTAGGAAATATCTAAAATTGACACCCTAACATCACAATGAAAAGAACTAGAGAAGCAAGAGCAAACACATTTAAAAGCTAGCAGAAAGCAAGAAATAACTAAGATCAGAGAAGAACTGAAGGAGATAGAGACAAAAAAAAAAAAAACCCTCCAAAAAATCAATGAATCCAGGAGCTGGTTTTTTGAAAATATCAACAAAATTGACAGACTGCTAGCAAGACTAATAAAGAAGAAAGGAGAGAAGAATCAAATAGATGCAATAAAAAATGATAAAGGGAATATCACCAATGACTTCACAGAAATACAAACTACCATCAGAGAATACTATTAACACCTCTACACAAATAAATTAGAAAACCTAGAAGAAATTGATAATTTCCTGGATACTCTCCCAAGACTAAACCAGGAAGAAGTTGAATCCCTGAATAGACCAACAGCAGACTCTGAAATTAAGGCTATCAAGAATAGTCTACCAACCAAAAAAAGTCCAGGACCAGATGGATTCACAACCGAATTCTACCAGAGGTACAAGGAGGAGTTAGTACCATTCCTTCTGAAACTGTTCCAATCAAAAGAAAAAGAGGGAATCCTCCCTAACTCATTTTATGAGGCCAATATCATCCTGATACCAAAGCCTGACAGAGATATAACAAAAAAGAGAATTTTAGACCAATATCCCTGATGAACAGCGATGCAAAAATCCTCAATAAAATACTGGCAAACCGAATCCAGCAGCACATCAAAAAGCTTATCCACCATGATCAAGTGGGCTTCATCCCTGGGATGTAAGGCTGGTTCAACATACGCAAATCAATAAATGTAATCCAGCATATAAACAGAACCAAAGACAAAAACCACATGATTATCTCAATAGATGCAGAAAAGGCCTTTGACAAAATTCAACAGCCCTTCATGCTAAAAACGCTCAATAAATTTGGTATTGATGGAACATATCTCAAAATAATAAGAGCTATTTATGACAAAACCACAGCCAATATCATACTGAATGGCAAAAACTGGAAAAATTCCCTTTGAAAACTGGCACAAGACAGGGATGCCCTCTCTCACCACTCCTATTCAACATAGTGTTGGAAGTTCTGGCTAGGGCAATCAGGCAAGAGAAAGAAATCAAGGGTATTCAGTTAGGAAAAGAAGAAGTCAAATTGTCCCCCTGTTTGCAGATGACATGATTGTATATTTAGAAAACCCCATTGTCTCAGCCAAAATCTCCTTAAGCTGATAAGCAACTTCAGTAAAGTCTCAGGATACAAATTCAATGTGCAAAAATTGCAAGCATTCTTATACACCAGTAACAGACAAAGAAAGAGCCAAATCATGAATGAACTCCCATTCACAATCGCTTCAAGAGAATAAAATACCTAGGAATCCAACTTACAAGGGTTGTAAAGGACCTCTTCAAGGAGAACTACAAACCACTGCTCAGTGAAATAAAAGAGGACACAAACAAATGGAAGAACATACCATGCTCATGGATAGGAAGAATCAATGTTGTGAAAATGGCCATACTGCCCAAGGTAATTTATAGATTCAATGCCATCCCCATCAAGCTACCAATGACTTTCTTCACAGAATTGGAAAAAACTGCTTTAAAGTTCATACGGAACCAAAAAAGACCCCACATTGCCAAGACAATCCTAAACCACAAGAACAAAGCTGGAGGCATCACACCACCTGACTTCAAACTATACTACAAGGCTACAGTAACCAAAACAGCGTGGTACTGGTACCAAAACAGAGATATAGACCAATGGAACAGAACAGAGTCCTCAGAAATAATACCACACATCTACAGCCATCTGATCTTTGACAAAACTGACAAAAACAAGAAATGGGGAAACGATTCCCTATTTAATAAATGGTGCGGGAAAATTGGCTAGCCATAAGTAGAAAGCTGAAACTGGATCCTTGCCTTACTCCTTATATGAAAATTGATTCAAGATGGATTAGAGACTTAAATGTTAGACCTAAAACCATAAAAACCCTAGAAGAAAACCTAGGTAATACCATTCAGGACATAGGCATGGGCAAGGACTTCATGACTAAAACACCAAAAGCAACGGCAACAAAAGCCAAAATTGACAAATAGGATCTAATTAAACTAAAGAGCTTCTGCACAGCAGAAACTACCATCAGAGTGAACAGGCAACCTAGAGAATGGGAGAAAAGTTTTGCAATCTACTCATCTGACAAAGGGCTAATACCCAGAACCTATAAAGAACTCAATCAAATTTACAAGAAAAAACAATCAACCACATCAAAAAGTGGGCAAAGGTGATGAACAGGCACTTCTCAAAAGAAGACATTCATACAGCCAACAGACACATGAAAAAATGCTCATCATCACTCACCATCAGAGAACTGCAAATCAAAACCACAATGAGATACCATCTCACACCAGTTACAATGGCAATCATTAAAAAAATCAGGAAACAACAGGCACTGGAGAGGATGTGGAGAAATAGGAACACTTTTACACTGTTGGTGGGACTGTAAACTAGTTCAACCATTGTGGAAAACAGTGTGGCGATTCCTCAAGGATCTAGAACTAGAAATACCATTTGACCCAGCCATCCCATCACTGGGGATATACCCAAAGGATTATAAGTCATGCTGCTATAAAGACACATGCACACGTATGTTTATTGCAGCACTATTCACAATAGCAAAGACTTGGAATCAACCCAAATGTCCATCAGTGACAGACTCAATTAAGAAAATGTGGCACATATACACCATGGAATAAAAAGGATGAGTTCATGTCCTTTGTAGGGACATGGATGCAGCTGGAAACCATCATTCTTAGCAAACTATCATGAGAACAGAAAACCAAATACTGCATGTTCTCACTCATAGGTGGGAATTGAACAATGAGGTCACTTGGACACAGGATGGGGAACATCACACACCAGGTCCTATTGTGGGGAGGCAGGGGGGAGGGATAGCATTAGGAGATATACCTAATGTAAATGACGAGTTAATGGGTGCAGCACACCAACATGGCACATGTGTACATATGTAACAAACCTGCACATTGTGCACATGTACCCTAGAACTTAAAGTATAATTTTTTTTACAAAGTGTGTCTCATGAAGGTAGAAAGAAAAACAGTTATCAGAGGCTGGGAAGAGTGGGGGAGGAATGAAGAGAAGTTGTTTAATGGGTACAAACATACAATTAGATAAAAAAAATTAGTTTTAGCGTTTGATAGCACAGTATGGTGACTATAGTCAACATAATTTATTGTATATTTCAAAGTAGCTAGAAGAAAATATTTAAAATGTTCCCAACACAAAGAAATGATAAATGTTTGAGGTGATGAATATCTTCAATACTTTGATTTTATCATTATACATTACATGCCTGTATCAAAATATCATATGTACCCCAAAAATATGTATAATTACTATGTATCCATAAAAATAAATTATTATTTTTAAAACAAAAACAAAAAATAAAATGAGAAAGCTGAAGAGAGGGGTTAAGTACTTTTTGCAAGGTTATACAAACTTGAACCCAGGAACTATGAAAATAAATAAACTGATTCCATCATAAAGGAAATGTATCTAATCTGGCATTTTAAAAATCATTTTAAAATTAATAAATTAAACTCATACCTAAAGTAAATATGATTCAGACTTAAAAGTAGGTTTATTATTAACCATAAGAGTAAAAGTCAAGCTTTCACAGTTGTAATCATTTATGGAATTTTACAATTCTAACTAACAAGTGCTTGATTATAACTAATCTATGCTATAACAATAACAAAATTACATTATCCAAGACCTTACCTCTAAAATTAACAAAAGCACTAGCGTTATCTTATGAAAGGTGATCAGAAAATAGCTCTTATACCTTTATTTCTGTGACTGCAACACGGCTTGAAAATACTCTGATAAAAATCAAATTTGCCCAAAGGCATGCTTAATCTAAACATGCAATATCTCAAGGCTGAACAACTATAAGGTGAGCCAAAAATAAACTAACTAGACATACAGAGTAGCCTACTTTCTTCCTTAAAGTAAAGAGACTGGAAAAAAACCTAATTACTGATCTGTTTCAACTCAAGTTTTCTCTTTAATACACTAGAAGTTAAAAGGCATCACATCAAAACTATATGCCTGGGGAGAAAAATGTTGCTATAGAAAACCACCCGGTTTCACATCCATATATTTAAAGCTTAGCTATTATTCTTTTTTCTCTTTTTTGGTCCTCTAAGACTTGTTGCACTGGAGACTCCTGAGTACTACTATTTCATTACAGTGATTTTTGATCACACATCATAGACAATTGACTAACATACATTTAAATGACCTTACAATTAAGCAAAATGATTGTCAGACAGATTTTTTTGTAAGTGCAAAGAAAAAAGAGAAGATAGAGGAGTTAGCCTATATATATATGTGTGTAAAAATAAGAGGATAAAGATATATAAGAAATATCTGTAACTTTCCCTATCCTGTCTTTCTAGCTTTATCAGACATTTCTCCCGCAAACTAATGATCTGTATTCCCTGATACAAGATTACTGGTCATTTCCTCAACTGTGCTTTCTCATCTCTGCACCTCTGTCCATCTCTACGATTTAAATGACATACATCTTTAGACTCAATGCAGATCCCATATCTCTAATTTCAGCAGTGCCCCTAAGCCCTAAACACATATGCAACCAGATGCTCTCTTTTTTCCTGAACACTTTTAAACATTTATATCTATTTTCATTATGGAAATCTTTAATGTATTATGATGTGTATTATAGTTATATGTATTTGTCTTATCGCCACCCTCAATGACTGCAGTTTTCTAAAAGTCAGTGACCAAAGATTACAGTTGTTTTCGTATCCTCTGCAGTGCTCAGCACAGTGCCTTTACCCACAGTCATTACTTAATAAATGTCTATTTATTGAAACTCTGAGTTTTGCCTTCAATCTCTAGCTTTTTATTATTATTTTTACAATCAATAAAAAATGATTTCTTGTGTGCATTTTGTGCTGTCTTCGTAGTTTTCTCCACCTAGATCCACTGCACAAAAGGACTGGTGAAATCTTGATTGCTTCCTTTAAAAAATTAAAATTCTTTTTCCTTCTCAACTATCAGAGATCAACAGTACCTTGTTAATAGTCCACTATTAATACAAATGTAATTCTATCTTTTTTAGAGATAAATATTATGAAAGCTTTTTCACATTTCCTTTTTGTTCACAAACATTTTTGTTTTGGGGTAGGGGGAGTGGGAAGGATACCTACCTACAACCAAGTATGCCCTCCACTGCTCTGACTAAACTATGAAACCCACTCTTAAAGTAGATGGTGTAGATGAACAGTTAAGAATTAAGGAGGGCACGTGAACTAAAAGAATTATTTTCAAAACCTACTTTCCTCCAGTAAAAGTATATTATAAATTTTAAGAGAAGTGATGATCAAACTCTAGTATAGTTGCATTTGGTACATTGGCTACCAAAGTACTATTGAGCAGGTACGGAACTACATGGAAAAGATCAAGAACAAGGTAGTCCTCAGTACTGCATAGGTAGCCCTGTTTTGTATACCTAAAAATCTCAAGGAAAAAAATAATTGTTAACCTAAGCCACAAAGTCCATGAAGCCTAGGACCTTGTCTTTAATCTGCTTGTCTACTCTAACACCCAGCAGAACATCTGGTATTTCGAAGAGCCAGTGAATAATTACTGGATGGATGGATGGATGGATGGATGGATGGATGGATGGATGGATGCATGAATGGATGGATGGATGGATGGATAAATAAATGATTAATTAGTGCTATTTTACTACATTACCTAGATTTCATATGATTCCTAAGACCCCAGAACTATTAAATATCTAGGTTCAGAATTTTTATTTTCTTCAGATTTCCTCAAGAGTTGAGTTTTGTCAGGGTTACAGAATTTTAACCTACATGTGAAGGTAGAAAAGTTGATAGTGATCATTCTTGGACCAGGTCATCATACTCCTCAGTATCTCCATCTCCACATTTTCTGGCCTCTAGGTAACCTGGGGACAGAGTAAATGCAACAGGGAAACTGAAGCTTAGTTGAGTTTCCAGATGTACTCCATCTTCCCAACTTGTGGACAAGCCTAAAAGTCTGAGTTCCTAGAATTTGCCTAAATGTGAAGGATTCAGACTGAGAGCAATCTTTCATTCACTCCTACCACACTGTTATCCTAGTAAGCACCATTAGGCATCATACCCGAGTTTACATCTCTGTGCAATGCTGGACCATCTGCACTCTTCTCAGGCAACCCATTATATGTTTCCTTTAGAAATATACATCATATTAGCAAGATTTTTAAACAGAAGGACATTTCTACAAAATGAATCTCTCAGCATAAGTGAGTGAATACATGTTACAACACACAATTTTATAGGAAGGTAAAAGTCATGTTAACCAGTCATGTTAATCATTGTTAGAGTCACTAGATTCATAAGACATCAGCAAATTTAAAATCTTATACAGAACCATATGATAATATTGCACCGATTTAAAAGTTTTCTCTAGAAAAGTGCATGGTTGTCATTCGTAATACAGATAAAATCTATGGTCCAAGAATAAAATGTAGGCAACATCCTATTTTTTTGAATATATATTTTAAAATAAAATATTGGAAACTTTAACTTACATGACTTCAAGGTAGTTTCATCTTCATAAAAATTAAAAGTATTATAATATTTTAACATACTAGTTAGGGCCATAGTGCCCTTCTCAAGCCCAAGCAACATGGTAACAGGAATCTTTGTAAGCATGTGGGGCTGCTGGAAATTAATGATAAATGAAAGGAATGCCAGATTTCCCAACGAACTGCAGAAGCCTGATCCTGGCTTGCCCTCTTCCAATGGGCCTAGTGTCATTTTATGTGGATGCTGAATTTTTCGCTGGTGCTTAAACTTCTGCCAATGATCAGATAAAGAAAATGTGGTATACGCTATGGAATACCACTCAGCTATAAAAAAAATCTTTTCATTTCCAGTAATATGAATGGAACTGGAGGTCATTATATTCATCTAAATAAGCCAGGCACAGAAAGACAAATATTGCATATTCTCACTTATGTGTGGGAACTCAAAATGTGGATCTCATGAAGATAGAGAGTAGATTGGTGGTTATAGAGGCCAGAAAGTACAGGGGTGAGGGAGGAGCAAAGAAAGATTGATTAATGGATACAAGCACACAGTTTGATGGAAGAAATAAGATCTAGTGTTTCATCAATTCGTAGGGTGACTATAGTTCACAATAATCTATAGTATTTTTTTAAATACCTAGAGGAGAATAATTTGAATGGTTCTAGCAGAAAAAAAGACAAATATTTAGATGATGGATATCTCAATTACACTGATTTTTATCTATGCAATTTTTTTAACTTTTATTTTGAGTTCAGGGATACATGTGCAGGTATGTTACATAGGTAAACTTGTGTCATGGGGATTTGTTGTACAGATTATTCCATCACCCAGGTATTAAACTGAATAAAGAAAATGTTGTACATATACATCAGAGAATACTATGCAGCCATAAAAAAGAACAAGATCATGTCCTTCTCAGGGGCATGGATGGAGCTGGAGGCCATAATCCTTAGCTAACTAACACAAGAACAGAAAACCAAATACCACTTGTTGTCACAAGAGGGAGCTAAAAGATGAGAACACATGAACACAGAGAGAGAAACAACACACACTGGCGTCTATTAAAGAGTGGAGGATAGGAGGAGGGAGAGGATCAGGAAAAAAAGTAATGGATACTAGGCTTAATACCTTGGTGAGCTTTACAAATTTTATGAATGTAGAAGGTGGAGCAAGATGGCTGAATAGAAGACTCACCGATCATACACCAATCACAAGGACACCAACAAAACTACACAGAAAAAAACACCTTCATAAAAAACAAAAGTAAAGTAAGCTCTCATAGTAACTGGTTTTAACTTCATATCACTGAAAGAAGCACTGAAGAGATTTTTTTTTTTTTTTTAAAGTCCTGAATCGCCGATGCTACTCCTCCACAGTGTGGTGCGGAGAGCATCTCTAGGCACTGGGGGAGGAAGAACACAGCAATTGTGGGGCATTTAACTCAGTGCTGCTATGCTAGAGTAGAAAGGAAAGCCAGACCAAACTCAGCTGATGCCCCCCTACAGGGGCAGCATTTAAACCAGCACTAGCCAGAGGGGAATTGCCAGTCCCAGCAGTCCAAATTGAGTGCCCACAAACCTTGCCACTGAGGACCAAAATGCTCACAGTCTCTAAGTAAACTTGAAGCGCAGTTTAGATCACAAGGACTACAACTCTTAGGCAAATCCTAAGGCAGGACCAGACTCAGAGACAGTAGACTTGCGGTACATGCGACTGAGATGCCATGAAGGAAAGGATGCAGTCCTGGTAGCATTCATCAGCTGCCAACTGAAGAGCCTTTGAACCCTGAATAACCAGCAATGATACCCAGGTACTACATTGAGGGCCTCAGATGAGCCTCTGAGACTTGTGGGCTTCAGGTGAGAGAGACTCAGCGCATTACCAGTGGTGATAACCACAAGACAAAACTCCTTCTGCTTGAGAAAAGTATAGGGCATTTTGTCTTGCACCTTAGGTACCAGCATGGCAGAGCACCAAGAGGGCTCTTAGGGTGCCTGATTGTAGGACATGACTCTTGGATGGCATTTCTAGACCTGCCTTGGGTCAGAAGGGAGCCCACTGCCCTGAAGGGTGAGTCCTGGGCCAGATAACTTTCTTGACGAGCTCACTTAAGAGCCCTTGGGCCTTAAAGAAACATTGGCTAATAGGCTGACAGTACTCCTGTGGTCTGGGGTGGCAGTAGCAACAGGCTGAGGCTTCTCTGCCTTTGGAAAAGGGAGGGAAGAGTAAGGAGGACTGTGTCTTGTGGTTTGAGTGTCAGTTCAGCCGCAGTAAAACAGAACACCAGGTAGACTCCTAAGATTTTTTACTGTACTCCCTCTGGACCCACCTGGGCCTGAGGGACCTCACCGCCCTGAAGGGAAGCACACAGGTCTGGTTGGCTTTGCCGCCTGCTGATTGTAGGTAGAGCCCCAGGGCAGTGAGCGAACATAAGCAGTAGCCAGGGAATGGTTACAATAGGCCTTAGGCAAGACTTAGTGCTGTGCTGGCTTCTAGTCTCACCCAGCACAGTCACAGTGGTGGGTCACAGGGGTACTTGTCTCACTCAACCCCCAGCTTTGGGTGGCTCGGAACAAAGAGAAACACTGTTTATTTGGGGAAAAGTAGGAAAGAGAACAAGAGTTTCTGCCTGGCAACTCAATATAAACTGCCTGAAAGGCAAAATAACCAATATAAAACAAGAATCTAATAGGTCTGACGGAGTTGAATAACACACAAGAATTTCACAATGCAATCACAAGTATTAACAACAGAATAAACCAAGTTGAAGAAAGAATCTCAGAACTTGAAGACTGGTTCTCTGAAAAAAAGCAGAAAAATAAAGACAAAAGAATAAAAAGGAATGAACAAACCTCTGAGAAGTATTGGATTATATAAAGAGGCTGAATCTATGAATCATTGGCATTCCTGAAAGGGACAGGGAGAAAACAAACCACTTGGAAAATGTATTTCAGAATATCATCCATGAAAACTTCCCCATCCTTGCTAGAGAGGCCAACAGTCAAATTCAGGGAATACAGAGAACTCCTGCAAGATTCGACATAAGAAGATCATCCCCAAGACACATAATCATCAGATTTTTCAAGGTTAAAATGAAAGAAAAAATGTTAAAGGCAGATAGAGAGAAAGGGAAGGCCACCCACAAAGAGATCCTCATCAGGCTAACAGCAGACTTGTCAGCTGAAACACTACAAGAAGAGATTGAGGGTCTATATTCAACATTCTTAAAGAAAAAAAAAATGGGCTGGGCAAGGTGGCTCATGCCTGTAATCCCAGCACTTTGGGAGGCTGAGGCAGGCAGATCGCGAGGTTTGGAGTTTAAGACCAGCCTGGCCAACATGGTGAAATGCCTGTCTCTACTAAAAAAAAAAAAAAAAAAGAAAGAAAATTCGCTGGACGTGGTGGTGCATGCCTGTAGTCCCAGCTACTCAGGAGGCTGAGGCAGGAGAATTGCTTAAACCCAGGAGGTGGAGGTTGCAGTGAGCTGAGATTGGGCCATTGCACTCCAGCCTGGGTGACAGAGTGACACTACATCCCAGAAAAGAAAAAAGAAAAGAAAAAAAAATCTTCAACCAATAATTTCATACACAGCCAAACTAAGCTTCCTAAATTAAGGAGGAATATGATCCTTTAAAGATAAGCAAATGTTGAGGGACTTCATTACCACCAGATATGCCTGAAAAGAGATCTTGAAAGAAGCACTAAATACAGAAAGGAAAGACTGCTACCAGCTAATACAAAAACACACTTAAAAACCCAGACCAGTGTCACTATAAAGCAACCACACAAACAAGCTAACATAATAACCAGCTACCAGCACAATGACGGGATCAAATCCATGCATATCAATACTAACCTTGAATGTAAGTGGGCTAAATGCTCCACTTGAAAGGCACAGAGTGGCAAGCTGGATAAAAAAAGCAAGACCCAATGGTATGCTGTCTTTAAAGGGCCCATCTTACACGTGATGACACCTATATACTCAAAATAAAGGGATGAAGAAAAATCTACCAAGCAAATGGAAGACAGAGAAAAGCAAGAGTTGCAGTCCTAATTTCAGACAAAACAGATTTCAAACTAACAAAGATCAAAAAACGACAAGGAAGGTGCATTAAATAATGGTAAAGGGTTCAATCCAACAAGAAAATCTAAGTATCCTAAACATGTATGAACCCAACACAGGAGCACCCAGATTCATAAAGCAAGTTCTTAGAGACCTACAAAGAGACATAGGCTCTCACACAATAATAGTGGGAGACTTCAACACTCCACTGACAGTATTAGACAGATCATTGAGACAGAAAATTAACAAAGATATTCAGGACCTAAACTCGGCATTGGACCAAATGGATCTGACAGACCTTTACAGAAGTCCTCACCCAAAACCAACCGAATATATATTCTTCTCATCACCACATGGCACATACTCTAAAATCAACTACATAATTTGACATAAAACAATCCTCAACAAATGTAAAACAACCAAAATCATACCAAACACCTTCTTAGACCACAGTGCAATAAAAATAAAAGTCTCAATGAAAGTAGCTCAAAACCATACAATTACATGGAAATTAACAACATACCTCTAAATGAAATTAAGGTAGAAATCAATAAATTCTTTGAAAATAATGAGAAAAAATATGCAAACTATCAAAATCTAAGGGAGTGTTAAGAGGGACATTCATAGTGCTAAATGCCTACATCAAAAAGGTAGAAAGATCTCAAATTAACAAGCTAACCTCGCAACTGAAAGAATTAGAGAAGAAAGAACAAATAAACTCCGAAGCTAGCAGAAGATGAGAAATAACAAAAATCAGACCTGAACTAAAGAAATTGAGACATGAAAAAACATTCAGGAGATCAATGAATCCAGGAGTTTGTTTTTTGAAGAAATTAATAAAATAGATAAGCAACTAGCTAGACTAATTGGCTAGACTAATTAAGAAGAAAACAGAGATGATATAAATAAACACATTAGAAATGAAAGGAATCTTGCTGCTGACCCCACAGAAATAAAAACAACCATCAGAAATCACTATGAACAATCCTATGCACACAAACTAGAAAACCTAGAGAAGATGGATAAATTCCTGGACA
Organism: Macaca thibetana thibetana; assembly: GCF_024542745.1. Taxonomy (NCBI): domain Eukaryota; kingdom Metazoa; phylum Chordata; class Mammalia; order Primates; family Cercopithecidae; genus Macaca; species Macaca thibetana. The sequence continues at coordinate 61,899,093 of NC_065584.1, forward strand.
CATACACCCTCCCAAGACTGACTCAGAAATAAACCAATTCCCTGAACAGACCAATAATGAACTCCAAAAGTGAATCAGTAATAAATATCCTACCAATCAAGAAAAGTCCAGGACCTGATGGATTTATAGCCGAATTCTATCAGACACAAAGAAGTGCTGGTACCATTCCTCCTAAAATATTCCACAAAAATTGAGGAGGAGGTAGTTTCTCCTCAACTGATTCTATGAGGCCAGTATCACCTTGATACCAAAACCTAGTGCATATACAATAAAAAAAGAAAACTTCAGGCCAATATCTTTGATGAACATCAATGCAAAAATCCTCAACAAAATACTTGCAAACCAAATCCAGCAGCACATCAAAAAGCTAATCCACCATGATCAAGTAGGCTTCATCCCCAGATGCAAGGTTGGTTCAGCATATACAAATCAATAAAGGTGATTCATCACATAAACAGAACTATGGACAAAAATCACACGATTATTTCAATAGATGCAGAAAAAGCTTTTGATAAAATTCAATATCGCTTCATGTTAAAATAAAACTCTCAATAAATAAGGTATTGAAGAAATATACCTCAAAACAATAAGAACCACATATGACAAACCCACAGCCAACATTATACTGAGTGGGCAAAAGCTGGAAGTATTCCCCTTGAAAACTGGCACAAGACAAGGATGCCCTCTCTCACCCCTTCTATTCAACATAGTATTGGAAGTCCTAGCCAGAGCAATTAGGCAAGAGAAATAAATGAAGGGCATCCAAATTGGAAGACAGAAAGTCAAACTATCTCTGTTGGCAGATGACATGATTCTATATCTAGAAAATCCCATAGTCTTAGCCCAGAAGCTCCTTCAGCTGATAAACAACTTCAGCAAAGTTGCAGGATACAAAATCAATGTACAAAAATCACTTGCATTCCTAATATCAACAACAACCAAACCAAGAGCCAAATCACAAAGGTAATCCCATTCACATTGCCATGAAAAAAATAAAATACCTAGGAATACAGGTGACCAGGAAGGTAAAAGAGCTTTACAGTAAGAATTACAAAACAATGCTGAAAGAAATCAGAGAAGACACGAATAAATGAAAAAATATTGTATGCTCATTAATAAGAATAATCAATATCCTTAAAATGACTATACTGCCCCCAAGCAATTCACAGATTCAGTGTTGTTCCTATCCAACTACAATGACATTCTTCACAGAACTAGAAAATATTATTTAAAAATGTATATGGAACCAAAAAAAGAGCTCAAATAGCCAAGGAAATCCTAAGCAAAAAGAATAAAGCTGGAGGAATCACATTACCCACATTCAAACTGTACTACAAGGCTACAGTGACCAAAACAGCATGGTACTACTACAAAAACAGGTACATAGACCAATGGACTAGACTAGAAAGCCCACAGGTAAGGCCACACATTTATGACCATCTTATCTTTGACAAAGTTGACAAAAACATGCAATGGGGAAAAGACTCCTTATTCAATAAATAAGCATTGGGATAACTGACTAGCCATTTGCCGAAGATTGAAGCTGGACCCCTTCTTTACACCATATACAAAAATCAACTCAAGATGGATTAAGGATGTGAGTGGTGGCTCAAGCCTGTAATTCCAGCACTTTGGGAGGCTGAGGTGAGTGAATTGCTTGAGGCCAGGAGATCAAGACCAGCCTGGCCAACATGGCAAAACCCTGTCTCTACTAAAAATACAAAAAAAAATTAGCTGGATGTGATGGTGCACACCTGTAGTCCCAACTACTCGGGAGGCTGAGGCACAAGAATCACTTGAACCCAGGAGGCAGAGGCTGCAGTGAGCAGAGATGGTGCTGCTGCAGTCCATAAAAACCCTGGAAGGCAACATAGGCAATACCATCCTGGACATAGGAACGAGTGAAGATTTCATGACAAAGACACCACAAAGCAATCACAACAAAAGCAGAAATTGACAAATGGGATCTAATTAAACTTAAGAGCCTCTCCACAGCGAAAGAAACTATCGACAGAGTAATCAGACAACCTACAGAATGTGAGAAAATATTTGCAAACTATGCATCTGACAAAGATCTAATATCCAGAATCTCTAAGGAACTTAAATAAATTTGCAAGAGAAAAACAAACAACCCATTGAAAAATGGACACAGGACATAAACACTTCTAAAAAGAAGACATACATGTGGTCAACAAACACATGAAAAAAAGCTCAGCGTCACTGATCATTAGAGAACTACAAATCAAAACCACAATGAGATACCATCTCATGGCAATCAGAATGGTTATTATTAAAAAGTCAAAAAACAACAGATCCTGGCAAGGTTGTGGAGAAAAAGTAACCCTTACACACCGTTGGTGGGAGTGTAAATTAATTCAGCCATTGTGGAAGACAGTGTGGCGATTCCTCAAAGACCTAGAGGCAGAAATACCACTTGATCCAGCAATCCCATTACTGGGTATACTCCCAAAGGAATAGCAATCATTCTATTATAATGCACGTGTATGTTCACTGCAGCACTATTTACAATAGCAAAGTCAGGGAATCCACCTAAATGTCCATCAATGATAGAGTGGATAAAGAAAATGTGGTACATATACACCATGGAATACTATGCAGCCATAGAAAGAAATGAGATCATATCCTTTGCAGGGACATGGATGGAGTTGGAAGCCATTATTCTCAGAAAACTAGTTCAGGAGCAGAAAACCAAACACTGTATGTTCTCATTTATAAGAGGGAGCTAAATGATAAGATCTTATGAACACAAAGAAGGAAACAACAGACAATGGGGTCTACTTGAGGATGGAAGGTGGGAGGAGGCAGAGGAGCAGAAAAGATAACGATTGGGTACTGGTCTTAATACCTGGGTGAGTGATAATATGTCCAGCAAGCCCCCATGACATATGTTTATTTATGTAACAAACCTTCACATGTACTTCCAAACCTAAAATTAAAATTAAAACAAAGAGAACTACAGACCAATACCTCTTACAAACATAGATGCAAAAATAATCAGCAAAATATTAGCAAATTGAATCCAACATTTTATAAAGAAATTATACACTGCAACCAACTGAGATTTATACCAAGTATGCAAGGCTCACTCAACATTTAAAACCCAATTATATAATTTACCACGTCGACAGGCTAAAAAAGAAAATCACATGATCATATCTATAGATGCAGAGAAAGCATTTGAGAAATGCAACGCCTGTTCATGATGAAACCTCTCAGCAAACTAGGAATAGAGGGGAATTTTCTTAAGAATATCTACAGTGACAGACTGGATTAAGAAAATGTGGCACATATACACCATGGATGATAAAAAGGATGAGTTTGTGTCCTTTGTAGGGACATGGATGCAGCTGGAAACCATCATTCTTAGCAAACTATCACAAGAACAGAAAACCAAACACCGCATGTTCTCACTCATAGGTGGGAACTGAACAATGAGATCACTTGGACTCGGGAAGGGGAACATCACACACCAGGGCCTATCATGGGGAGGGGGGGAGGGGGGAGGGATTGCATTGGGAGTTATACCTGATGTAAATGGCGAGTTGATGGGTGCTGACGAGTTGATGGGTACAGCACACCAACATGGCACAAGTATACATATGTAGCAAACCTGCACGTTATGCACATGTACCCTAGAACTTAAAGTATAATAATAATAATAAATAAAATAAAATAAAATATATATATATATACAAAAAAAAGAATATCTACAACAAGAATACAGCTGACATCATACTTAATGGTGAGAAAATAAAAGTTTCCACACTAATATCAAGAACAAGGCAAGATTGTCTCCTCTTTTTACCTCCTTTTCAACATTGTACTGGAAGTACTAGCTAATTCAGTGAGGCAATAAAAGGTGTACAAAAGGGAAAGGCAGAAATAAAACTGTCTTTGTTTGCAGATGGCATGATCATCTATGTAGAAAATAATAAAAAAAACTCCTGGAACAAATAAGCAATTATAGCAAGGTTGCAGGATACAGGGTTAATATATAAAAGCAAATGTGAAGAATGCTGCAATAAACATGGGAATGTAAACATCTCTTCTACATAGTGATTTTATTTTTCTTTGGATAGATACACAGTAGTGGGATTGCAGGATCATATGGTAATTTTATTTTTTTTAGTAATTTGAAGACTCTCCATACTATTTTCCAACATGATTGTACTAATTTACATTCTCACTAACAGTCTACAAGGTTTCCTTTTCTCCATATCTTTGCCTGCACCTGTTATCTTTTGTCTTTTTGACAATAGCCATTCTAACAGGTGTGAGGTGATATTTCATTGTGGTTTTAATTTGCATTTGCAAATTAAAGAGGGTTTGAAACTAAAAATACAATGCCATTTATATTAGCACCCAAGAAAATGAAATACTTATGTATAAATTTAGCAAAATATGTCAAAGAAAAGCTATAATACTCTGATGAACAAAACCAAAGAACTGAATACTTGAAGAAATATTCCATGTTCATGCATAGGAAGACTCCCTATTATCAAGATGTAGATAATACAGACATATTAACAAGTTATTTCCAACTTGATCTGTAGATTCAGTGCAACCCCAATAAAAATCCCAGCAAGTTATTTTGAGGACATCAACAAACTGATAGTACAGTTTCTGTGTAAAGGCAAAAGACTCAGAATAACCACACAATATTGAAGGAAAAGGACAAAGTTGGAGAACTGCCACTACCCAACTTCAAGACTTACTATAAAGTCACAGTAATTAGGACAGTGTGGTATCGGTAAATGAGTAGACAAAGAGGTCAAGAAGACAGAATAGAGAGCCCAGAAATAGACATAAATACAATCAATAGATATTTGATAAAGGCATAAAGGCAATATAACGAGAAACACAGACATTTCAACAAAGGATGCTACAACTGGACATCCACATGCAAAAAAAAAAAAAAAAAATGAATCTAGACTCAGACTTTCCACCGTTGATAAAAATTACCTCAAAGTGAATCACAGACCTAAGTGTAAAATTCAAAACTATAAAAAGCCTAGACTATAACAGCAGACAACCTAGATGACCTGGGGTATGGCACTAACTTATTGGACACAACACCAAAGGCATAATCCATAAAACAAATCATTGGTAAGCTGAACTCTACGAAAACAAAAACTTCTCTGTGAAATACAATGTTAATACAACGAAAAGACAAGCCACATAAGGGAAGAAAATATTTGCAAAAGACAAATCTGATTAAGAAAATTGTGATCCAAAATATATAAAGAACTGTTAAAACTCAACAATACAAAAACAACAACCCAATTTAAAATGGGCCGAAGATCTTAATAGACACCTCATCAAAGAAGCTATGCAGATGGCAAATAAATATATGAAAAGACATTCCTAATCATGTCATCAAGGAAATGCAAATACAAACAAAAATGAGATACCACTACACATCTAATAGAATGGTCAACATATGGAGCACTGATAGTACCAAATGCTGGTGAAGATGTGAAGCAACAGGAACTCTCATTCATTGCATTAGGAATATAAAATGATATATCCACTTTGAAAGAAAGCTTGGCATTTTCTTACAAAATTAAACGTATTCTTACCATATTATTCAATAATGGTGTTCCTTGGTATTTACCCAAAGGAGTTGAAAACATGTTCACACAAAAACCTACATATGGGTACTGATAGCAGCCTTATTCATAATTGCCAAAACTTAGAAGCAACTGAGATTTCCTTCAGTAGATGAATAGATAAACTGTGGTACCTTCAAACAATGGAATATTACACAGAACTAAAAGGAAATAAGCTATAAAGCCATGAAAAGATACAGAGGAAACTTAACTGCATAGTACTAAGTAAAAGAATCCAATCTGAAGAGACTACATACTGTATGATTCTAACTACATAACATTGTAGAAAAGGTAAAACTATGGAGATAATAAGAAATCAGTAGTGTCCAAGAGTTTGGAGGAAGAAAGGATGAATAAGTAGAACACAGAGGATCTTGAGGGCAATGAAAATACTCTGTGTGATATTATAATTAATTATGAATACATGTCATTATACACTTTTTGCAAGCCCATAGAATGTACAACATCAAAAATGAATCCTAATGTAAACAATGAACTTTGGGTGATTATGATATGTCTGTGTAGCTTCATCAATTGTAATAAATGTACCATATTGTGGAGGATGTTGATGATGAGGAGACTATGCATGTGCAGGGAAGGGAATATATGGGAAATGTCAACATTTCTCTCTTAATTTTGCTGTGAATCTATCACTGCTCTAGAAAAAAACAAAGTCTTAAATAAAAAGGAAGGAAACACACATAGACATTAAGTGATATTTCAAGTATAGTCTATTACTTAAATTCAAATAATGTTATTTCTTAGAATATTGCTTTTGAGTACTTAAAAACAAGATACACTGTTATCCCTTGCACTAAATTTCTGAATGCTGATATAAATAAATAAGAAACTGTTAATTTTCAAATTCTGAATATCAGATTTAAAAATTCAAAAGATATCATCTTCTCAATCTTCTGTTGAGATATTAGTACACTCTCATAAAATAATCAATATTTTTAAAAATAATAAATTTATAAAGAGAAAGGCAAAATTCTAATTCTAAGTTCAGGGCAGACACAGGGCAAGGAAGGCTAGGAAGACAGTACACAATGGTCAGAAAAAAAAGAATATTCTAGAGTTCAGAAGGTGATACACAATTTCAGAAAAGTAGACTACAAAGAAAAATAATAATTCTTAACTGCCAAATGAATCAGTGTTTGCTAAGTTATTGATGGGAATCTAGTATTACATAATAAACTTGTTTGCAGAGATAAAACAGAAGATATGTATCCCTACTTTCTGAGGCAACACAAAAATATGTTGAATACTAGGTTGCAAAGTGCAGACAGTAAGTGGAATAAAAATTGCGAAAAATAAGAGTTAAATGTGGCCTAGTACACCAGACACCAGAGAAGGCTTTGAAGAGGAATTAGAACTAAAGCTGGTGTGGGTGTTGGGGGCCATTTTAAGAGGCAACGCTGGAGGGAAGACATTTCAGGAAGCGAATAGTTACACATTAAGACGATCCCTTAAGTACTAACAATTATTTCATGTAGGTGATTTTGGTTCTCCTGATTAAATTATAATTTTGTCGGTGCTATCCAGTGAGCTTAACATGATCCCCAACAACCCTAGCAAGATCATCATTAAAGAGATTTAGGGAAGCAATTTGTGAGCACTTAGAAAAGGAGGTGGTGATCATTGGAACACACCATGTAGCAACAAAGAATAAGCTCTGCCAAATAACCTCATCCTCTATAAGTCAGTCTAGTAGCCTAAGAAAAGGAAGGCTATAAGTAAAGTGTGTATTAATTTCTGAAAAGTATTTAACAAAACCCCTTTTGTGGTGTTCTATTAAAGACAGGGAAATAGAAACTAGATAGTAATATAACTTGCCAGTTAGATACACCTAGTTGAAGAACTGTATCTAATGAATGTTGATTTATGGAGCAACAGAAGCTTCTAGAGAAAGAAATTGTACTTGGAACAAGAAAATGAAGCTATTCTAATGATTTCTTCTCATATGATTACTAAAAGTCATTGCTCGGTCCAGGATCTTTTTTTTTAAGTATTTTAAGGTTTTGTTTTCATTTTAAATTTAAATATAACAACAGCAGTGTGTCCTCTTTCCCCTTCTTTTGCCCATTCACAGGGAAATTGCAAAATCTTTTTACTTCCTGATTCCTTGGTCAGGAGCAGTATAACCTCTCTCCTTTCCACCATATTCTATTCATTGAGTTTTTGTAGGTATCTCACGTAATTGGATGTTGGATGGAGGGATGTCTGCAGATCACAGGTTTATGAAAGGGGCACCTTCAAGGCTGCTTAGGTGTTCCTGGTGGAGGATAGACAGCCTTCCTTCCCCTTCCCCATATGGAGTCCCTCCACTTTTTCTCTACATTCCAAGTTGCTCCTATGCCACCTCCTCTCTCTATTCTTATTGATAAATTTTATCTGAATCTCCTCCTTTGCAAAACTTTTTAAAGCTTTTTAAGCTAGGGAAGAGAAAAATGACCTTCAGGGCACAAGTAAGAGAGCAGAAGACTAAGGATATACACAAAAAACACAAAGATTTCTATTTTGAGAGGTCTGTCTTACATTAATGACAAAATTGATTAGTTTTGAAAATTTAGATAATCACAAACAAACCACTGATAAAAATAATTCCACAAAATAATTATAATCCTATCACCCATAAAACAGTCACTTTTAACATTTGTGCATTTACCATTCCAAAAATGTGTGTGTGTGTGTGTGTGTGTGTGTGTGTGTGTATGACAACAACATTATTAAAAATGAGTGAAGTTCTTACAACCTGCTTCTTTTTACTGGATATTTTTAGTTGATCTTAAATACGGCAACAAATTATTTGTATCTCTACTCATCACATCAGAAGGTGAGCTATTTCCTTATCACTTAGATCTGGGCTGGATATGTGACCTGCTTTGACCCGTGTGGTAAAAGTAACACTGTGTGAGTTATGGAGCCTCAAATAACTGAGACACTCCACTCAACATCACCAACCGTGAAGCTATCTTTGCCTCTCTGACATCAATTAAAGCCATCACATAACTACAGCTATAGAAGTGCTCTCAGAAAAGACAGGCAAACCCCCTGCCCCCAGATTGCTGACCCATGGTATCATGAAAAAGAATTTGTTTCTGTTTTAAGACACTGATTTTTTGAGACAAAAACTGAGTGTTAATATCTGGGAGATTCATTATACAGCCAAAAAAAAAAAAAAAAAAAAGCTGAAACCACATTTTAGAATGAACATAATCTCTGTCAACTGGTAAATTTATGCAGTATTTTAATGGCGGTATAATACCCTATCATATGAACAAACCAAAATCTAGCCGATTTATTATCATTGGACATTTAAGCCATTATAACTTTCAAGTAGTATAAATTACTCTCCTTTTTCCACACAAAGTATTTTAAGTCATAGCTTTACATATATAATTATTTTCTTAGAATAAACTCTTAGAAGTAGGACTAATAAGCCAAAACATTAGCAAGGTTTTGATCTGTACTGCTAAATAGTTGCAGCAGTTTTAAAGTGTCATTCACCAGCCATGTAACTGGAAGAACAGAAGATAAACAACCCTGAGGAGATGACTTCAAACAGTATTCAATGTTTGAAATGAATACTTGAAAAGATGACTTGAAAACAGTATTCAAATATTGAAGAACTGCTTTATGTAATAATGTTTGATCATATAGAATCTAAGAGGCAATAATACATCTCAATATACAGAAATAATGTAATGATGTAGTTATTAAAGTGTACTTCTTTGAAACAAGGATTCCCTATTTCTAGAAGCATTTAGGTAGAGATTAATCATTATGTTCATGGGTACCATAACAAGATTAGGTACCAAATTCCTCCCTTCCCCTTGCCAAGTGACCCATCTAACTCTATATCAGTGTTAGACAGTGATGAATCTCATCTAAACATAAGCCATGCTGTCAGAATGACAGAGGCTAAAATCCTTCTTAACTCAGTACCCAGTCATCAGTCATCCTAAGACCACCTGCATTTTTTTCCAGAATGCCTCCAGAACCAATGCCAAAATTTAACATAGCCTCAATGAGGCTTTTTCAAAAGAAACATCTCACCTACACGAAAGGGACAATATCATCAACATTTAGAGAAAAGCAGAGAAGATGAGAGATATGGAGACAGATAGCCTTAATAGCAATCAAATATCCATCTACCATCTACTATATTAGCCAGGTTTTTCTTAGAGGGACAGAACTAATATGATATATAGATATATATATTTAAAGGGGAGTTTATTAAGTATTAACTTACATGATCACAAGGAACCACAATAGGCTGTCTGCAAGCTGAGGAGCAAGGAGACCCAGTCTGAGTCCCAAAACTGAAGAACTTAGAGTCCGATATTTGAGGGCAGGAAACAGCTAGCACTGGAGAAAGATGTAGGCTGGGAGGTTAGGCCCATCTCTCTTTTTCACATTTTTCTGTCTGCTTTAAATTCGCGGGAAACTGATTAGATTGTGCCCACAATATAGATCTGGGGTGAATCTGCCTTCCCCAGCCCCCTGACTCAAACATTAATCTCTTTTGGCAACACCCACACGGATATACCCAGGATTAATACTTTGTATCCCTCAATCCAATCAAGTTGACACTCAATATTACCCGCCACACCTACTAAAACTGGATTTTAGCAGCTTTTCTGTTGACACTGTGATCTAACCAGTACTTTTCAAACAAATCTCTCGGTTGAACTAAAACTATTTTGAATTTTTGCTCTCAATCAACAATCTTAACTAACACAATCCTTTCCATCAACAAACTTACAAATTAATTATAACTGCTGGGTAAACTCCATATGGAATATTTGCTGTTGGTGATCTTGTTAAAGACTACGAAAAACATTTGACAATCTTTGACATATTAGGGATAGTTATTTTATCTGAGATACAGATTTCAAGCATAACTTATTGGCATTTGGCAAGCTTTTTAACACCACAGTGATGGAGTCTGCCCTATGGTAAATATTTGTTAGTTTCATAGTTATTACAGTCTTGGCAAAGTTCCTAAAAATACAGACTCAGATTCAGCAAGCTCCAGTTAGGATGGGGCTGGCTAGTACATGGTTGCCCTGGACATTCTACACTAGAAGTTTCTAGATGCTGGTAAAGTAAATGTTTACCACCTTAAACCACCTCATTTCTCTTTCCCTTTAGACTTTATAGCTATATTAAGGCTACCCGGTTCCTCCTCTCTCCCTGTTCTCAGCATTTCGCTGTTGTGTATTCAGATCAAGGATTATCAACCGGTGACTTTTAGGCTCTAGTGATGGACATGCAGGGAGAGTGGCGTTGACAGCATTTTTTTGTCCCTCACAAAGTTTTAAAAGAGAACGTATCTATACAAGTGTTAATGCTTTGTCATAGAACAAACAGCCTGTTTCACAGCAAATATTATTAACTGCATGCTCCCTAAAGTTTGCAACCCTTGGCTAATGTGGCTAACAGTCTACAGTATAGCTTAAGTAGGGAAACACTATTCTAGACAACAATGAGTCCTCCTTGATACTCAGGATTTACAGTCTCCAAAGGCAGTAAAGCTGAGATCCAATTTAGATCTCCTAAAACCAGACCTACCCACTCTAGTCATGGTCAAATGCAAGCTGCTTGGGCTCTAAAAAAAACAGGATCAGAAAACAAAACACAGTGATATTAATCTTTCTACATTTTACTCCTTTTACCTCAGAAGCCAAAATTTCATCCTATCCCAGCAGCTGAGTTAAATCAGCAGGGAAGATTGAATAGAGGTCAGAATAGAAGCAAACAAAGTGATATAAAGTGAAGTATATGTGTGTGAACTTCCTTCACAGTCAACTACCTGAGAAGTAAATTTATTTGCAAATGGAAAAATGTATTACTTTGTGCTGGACATGAACTGTTTAGATATTTATGCCACTTTTTGACAAACTCTTTGGAGTACTAGTCCCAAAGAAAAGGAAAAGCTCTAGCTGAGAATTTATGCCCTCCATTGCCGTGTCTCTCCTCTCAATGATAATCAATGACAAAGCGAATACCTCCAGTAAGATCTCAGCATCTTTCAGAAAATAAAAAATGGCCTATAATCCACCTTTTCCCCAAATACGTTCCATAGAATGCTAGTCTCAAGAAATAATTTATGGAAAAATAACAGCTGGAGGGATTTGTTTCCAAATAAGTTTGGGCAACACAGCACCCTCTATCGCCAACCATTATTAATACACATATTAAAAGCTTTGAGAAGCCCTAGTTTAAAGGAACACATTTAACTTTCCTTATTTCAATATAGTCCAAAGGTCCAGGATTGTCTTGGGAAACATTTTTAATGTAATTTTTTGAAATAATATTTTCAAAATACACTCTGGGAAATTCTGCCCAAAAGCTTCTATGCATGAAAGCTTCTGATATAAAGCGGCATTTGTGTTTGATGCAGTCTTTTCCATATTTTCACTAAAACACTATGAAGACCAAAAAAATGGAAATTCACATTATCCATACAAATGAGGATTAGTAACTGATAGTTGATATAGTTTGAATATTTGTTCCCACCCAAATTTCATGTTGAAATATAATTCCCAATCTGGGAGATGGGGCCTGGTAAGTGTTTGAGTCATGGGAAAGGATCCCTCAAGGTTTGGTGCTGACCTTGCCATCGTGAGTGAGTTTCCAGCAGATCAGGTTGTTTAAAAGTGTGGCACCTCTCCCCAACTATCTCTCTTGCTCCTCCTTTTGCCATGTGAGATGTCTGCTCCTGCTTCTTCCACCATGAGTAAAAGCTCCCTGAGTCCTTGCAAGAAGCTGACCAGATGCCAGAGCCATGCTTCCTGTACAATTAAACCTCCTTTCTTTATAAACTACCCTGTCTCAGGTATTTCTTTGTAGCAATGCAAGAACAGCCTAATGTCAACCTAACGTCAGAATCTGAGAAGACAGGAAATTTACCGACCATCCCATTGCTGCAGATTTTCAAGTCATACAGAATTGTGCCCACAATCCTAATAAATGTTTCTCTTTATATACCCAGGAGGAGATAGAGCTTCCAGAAAACTGGTTGAAAAAGGGGTGAAGAAATGACTAGAAGGGATATTTGACATTTTAGGAGGTCCGTTGCCTGTGAAAAACTTAGTAGGTAGGGAATTAATATCAAAAAACCCTTTGAAAAACTGGGTACTGAAAACTGCCATTTTCATGTTAAGTTCAGGCGGTCATCAGCATCATAGACCAGCAGAACCACAAGACATTAAACTTTCTAGATACTGGAACTTGGCTATAAAGTGCACCCCACTGAAGATCCAGAAGGAGATTGCCCACCATCCACGTGGTCAGAAAAGCCAAAAACATTTGACAAATACTGTATCTGGAGAAACTATTCCTTTCTTACTTGTTATTTTTTGCAGAGCTGGGGTTCTCACTATGTTGACCAGTCTGGTCTCAAACTCCTGGCCTCAAGAGATTCTCCCACCTCAGCCTCCCAGATTGCTGGGATTACAGGTGTGAACCAGCATGCCTAGCTATTTCTTTTTTAAAATGAAAGAAACAAAGTGGAAAACAAAGAAAAAAAAAGCTCATTATGAAGCATGAAGACTCAGAAGAACAAGAGAAGCCTGAAAGTAATATATTATAGAAAACCAGAAGAAAATTTTAGGAATAATTTGGCGTTCTGAAGAAATACTTATAACATAATAAATGAGTGACATTTAGTGAAAACAGTAATGGTCTAGGATATAAGTACAGAAAATGATTTCAATATGGTAGGAAGGAGTTTGTGGTGGCAAAAACCCAGTAGTGATCCTTAGTCAGAAGATGCAAGTGAGATTGTTTACTATAATTGGAAGTGTAGCCAGTGTGGTAATCAGAATATTTTGACCAGAGGGATATTTGGTGACACAAGATCCATAGGAAACAGATGTGTGGCTTACTAAGATACGTTCGGATTCATAATATTTGAGAGTCATCCAATTCTCGGACCTGAAGCGATATACACTTCTAGTACTACTAATACTACTGCTAATAATAATACTAATAGCAAAGCCACTTGAAAATTGCTATGTGTCAGACACCGTTATAAATTCTTTACATGCATTTACTTATTTGTTCCTCACAGCAAACCTATATTATTATTATCCTTGATTTACAGATTTTACAGATAAAGAATCTAAGGCACAAATGGGTTGGGTAACTTGCCCAAAGTCACAAAGCTCATAAGTGACAAAGTCCATGATTCACACCTGAGTGAATTCATGCTCTTATATTGCTATGTTTCTACCAACTATTATGATAGAACCAAGTGGAAGCCCCTGGAGCTTCTTTTTCCCACCACAATCTAATACAGAGGCCATAAACCTTCCTAAGGGAATCACTGGTAACATCAAAGGAGTACTGGAGGATGAAATCACAAAAGCAATGTAACTTCACGACTAGTTACAGAAATAAAGGCTGAAGCTTATCGTGTTTCCTCCATCAATGGGTCATACGTGTATGTGCACATGTGTGTGCATGTGTTTAATTTTATACGTATAATTTCCCTTTACTTTTTCCTTTCCCTTGCCACTTTTTACAAAGTATTATGGTGTATGTAACCTTACAATTTAGTCTATAGATTGCAGAATATCAAGATAGAATCACAACAGAACTGAAGAGAAGTTGATTATAAGCCAGTCTGAAATTGCATGTGGATGGAGTTTACTTCCCTTGGTAGAACATTAGAGAGAAGAGTATGGAGGATTAAGCAGGACATAAATATGTTTTCAGATACTTGAAGAAAAGTTATTTTCTGTTACTTGTTTTATGTTTTATACTACTTTTTTGAAAATTAAATATGTCTAGCTTCTAACCAGATCCTAGCTTTCTATCCTTCCCACTGTTTTCATGAGCTTCCCCAAGACTCACGATAAAAAACTTTTATGTTTAATTTAACCATAATTGGTTACCATTGTTTGCAAGTAAAAAATTTAACTACACATGTTTATTCTGTGTCTATGTGTTTAATTAAGGTAACTTAAGCCTATATACAGGTCTTGGGAAAGTTGCCAGAAATAGAGGAATTGTTATAAAAATAGAGAAGAAAAAGAAAAATAAATGAATGAAGTAATAAAAAGAAGATCAATAGAGAAAAGAAAAATAAGAGAATTTCAGCAGATTTATGTGTCAAGGAGTTAAAAAGTCAATTCCTTCAAACATCTTAGTCTGGACAGGAGAAGAAAACTCAGCTATGAATATATACAATGATTACCAAAGAAACCAGAACATATGAAGTATGATCAAAGCCAAGGAAAGAGAAAAATATAAGCATAGAGGGAGAAGAGAAAATGGGGCATTTCCTTTTTACTTAATACATCCAGGTCTTATAGAGGCATAGAAAATGTAGAATGCTGCATAGAGTTGAGATGAACTAGGACTGAGTAAAGAACATGGTTGAGCAATGGGGCAATAAAAAGGCCAGGTAGGACATTAGCACTGACAAGAAAACAAAGTAAGAATGAAATTATAAAATTTGAAACATTCACACTTCTCAGTAAATACAAAGGAAATCAATTACAAAAAGTTAGATTAAGAGTGGAAGCAGATTCCAAACCAATTGGAACTGCCACCTCTAGAAAAAAAATAAAAGTCAACAAGAGATGAATCAAAGGATTTCAAGGACCAGTGACTATCCAGCATGAATTTGTAATGGATCCAGCAATAGTGAGAAGCTCTGAGAACAGAAGCAGAGAATGAAACTCACTCAAGCATGGGAGCCATCAAAGCAGGAGCAACAGAAGGCCTAAAGGACAAAGATGTCGAGGGGGAGGGATGTGAATGCCCACCTGGCACACATTTATGGAAAAGTGTGTGCTTTTTTACTTTACCTAATGGGACAAGCATAAAAATAAGCATAGTCCCTTTACCTAAAACAAATCCAGCCAGGCTTTATGAAAATTATTTAGCATTCTTGTAAAACATTACATACCAATCTGTACTAGGGCAATGGTATAGACACTGCATAAAGTGAGTTTTAACATGATTTTGTACTTGTATAGGCCTTTATAGTTCACAAAGCACTTTCATAGCATTTACTGAATTCTTACAACTGTGAGGTAGTATAACCTAAAGGAAGGCTGATTCGATAGGCCCATTCACATAATAGCCAAATACAGCATTTACCTCAACATATTCCCAAAGTGGCACCTTTCATGGTAACAAACCAGCCTGCAGCTATCATTTGCCACCAGCCAGGCTAATTCTCTCTGATTGTGTCTCACAGTTGTCCACTTTCATCACCCATAGCTACTCCTATCTGTACGCACTGTGAGAACACTCATTTTCCTAGGAAGTGTACTGTCTTCAGATATTCCCAATGCTGCCAATACTAATAGAACCAGAGCAATGCTGAGGCCTAGGCAGGAACCAGGAAACAAGCTCCAGTATAGCTCTGTGTAACACACTGCCACCTGGATCACAAAGCAACTAATCTTTAATCAGATTCTCACGAAGTCTCATGAGAATAATTCTGTCAGCTTTTCATCCTTGTCCTTAACCCTCTAATCAAATAAGTACCTACCCAGTACCAGTAAAAAGATCTAGTCTCAAATCACCTTTGCTATTTTTCCGTCTCGTCTGTGTCTAACTCATCTCATTCCACAAAACAATCTAGTTAATTACAGATGTCAACTTTCTTAAAAGCAATATTCTCCCAGGTTCCAAAAGCTACAATGTCACTCTACCTGCACTTTGGCAGATATTGAGATCTTCATATATCTAAAAGTTTCATTGTAATCGGTTTTTCTGAAAACACAGAAAATGTCCACCCTGAAAAGTGAATCAAATTCACCCTGAAAGGTGATATAAATACTTCACTGAAGATCTTTTTAATAGTTTTAGGTCAATGAAATATCCTTAAAGAAAAAAAAATGTAAACTTGAGTCCTGTCTTTTTCTGTTCCCGCTGCTGTGTAACAAAATACATTAGACTGGGTAATTTACAAACAGAAATGTATTGCTCACGTTTCTAAAGACTGGGAAGTCCGAGATCAAAGCACCAGCAGATTCAGTGTCTGTGGAAGTCTTGTTCTCTGCTTCAAAGACGGCATGTTCTTTCTGCATCCTCACATGGTAGAAGAACAAAGGGGGCTAACAAGTTCCTTCACACTTGTTTTATAAGGGCACTAATTCCATTTATGAGGGCTTTGTCCTTATGACCTAATTACCTCCCAAATCCCCACTCCTTCTAATCCCACCATCTTAGTGATTAGGCTTCAAGATATAAATGTTGGAAATACACAAATATTCAGACCATAGCAAACCTTACCCCAAATCAAAAATAAAATAAATGTTGGATAAAATCTAAATGTTGAAGGATGAAACAATAATGTTGCCAGAGAATAATATAGGAGACTATCTTTATACTCTTGGCATTGGGAAATATTCCTTAAACAAGGCTAAAGACACTAGCCATAAATGAAAAGATTGATAAAGTGGACTTTAAGCTAAAAACATCAGCTGTTCAGGAGAAATCATAAGGGAATAAGTAAGGAAGTTAATAAATGAGAAAAGATATTTGTGATAAATTTAACAAAGTACTTGAACCCAGAATAAATAAATAACACCTATAAATCAAGAAAAGGTAGACAACCCAAAAGAAAAATAGGCAAATGCTATGAGCAGGCACTTTGCAAAAGACAATTTCCAAATGGCCGACAAACATATTTTAAAATCCTCAAATAATTAGTCATCAGGGGAATGCAAATTAAAATCACAATGTGATACCACTATATACTCATAAGAATGACTAAAACTAAAAAGATAGATAAAACCAGTGTTACAGAGGATATGTAGCAACTGCAACTTTCATACAGTTAGTAGAACTGTAAATTGGCACAATACTCTGAGAAACTGTTTGCTAGGGTCTACTAAAGCTGAAATATATATACATCAATTATTAGGTGTATACTAAACATGAATGCACACATACATTCACCAAATGACATGCGTAGGAACGTTCCTGGAAGGATTATTTTCAAAAGTTCCAAAGTGCAAACCACTCAAAAGCCTATCAATAATTAAACAAATAAATTTTGATATATTTATTGAATGGAATACCAAATATTGATTAAAATTCATGAACTGACCGGATGTGGTGGCTCATGCCTGTAATCCCAACCCTTTGGGAGGCCAAGGCGGGTGGATCACTTGAGGTTAGGAGTTCAAGACCAGCCTGGCCAACATGGTGAAACCCTGTCTCTACTAAAAGTACAAAAATTAGCTGCGCATGGTGGCAGGTGCCTGTAATTCCAGCTACTCGGGAGACTGAGGCAGGAGAATCATTTGAACCTGGGATGCAGAGGTTGCAGTGAGCCAAGATGGTGCCATTGCACTCCAGCCTAGGCAACAAGAGTGAAACTCCGTCTCAAAAAAAAAAAAAAAAATGAACAGCTGCTGCAAACAAATACACGGCCTAACCTCACAAACATAATGAACAAAAGAAGTTAAACACAAAAAAAGTTAATACTAAGTGATCTATTTAAATAAAGTTCAAAAACAGTGTTATTTCAGAAAATTAATGTGGTGACCCACATTTTAAAGCACGTGTTTAAACACACATGTAAAAACGATGTTTCCAAGAGTGCTCTTTGAGCACTATGTTGAGAACAGTGTTATTTCAAAGAATAGATGTTGTGACCACACTGTAGTGCATGTAGTGAAGTAATCAAATGCACATGCTTTTTAACAATAATAAAATAATGAAATTAATAAATAAAGTTCAAAAAGATGCAAAGCCAAGCTATGGTGTTAGCTGTCAGTATAGTGGCTACCTTTGGGGTGAGAATGGGTAGAGGCCCTGACTGGAAACTACCATGAGGTGGCTTCTTGGAGGCTTGTAATAGTCAATTTTTAATTCTGGGTGTTCATTCAGGTGTTTACTTTGTGGAAATTTTATCATAGAGTTACATACTTATGCCAGAAGAAATCTGTATGTATTTGTATTCTCTAATAAGACAAATTTATTTTTAAAAATTCTCCCCAGGAAACGTAACTGCTTGAAACTTTATAGTTCAGAGAATTTATTGGCTGATATCTACAGTCATCATTAGAAATCTTTCATATTTTAGTGTGAACTTAGAGCAAGATAATTTCTAACAATAGAAATTACTAACAGCTAGAATTCTTGTTAGAGTAATTGCCATAAAGACTAGAGGGAGATAAAAGATGATTAAAACAAAAATTGTCATTAAAATTAAGTTGGAATTGTATACAAAGCCTTGTATATTTTAAATTTTTAACTGAATAGCTATTACAAGTACTATTTTCAACACTATAAGAGGATACAGAGACGAAGAAAATACAGGCCTTATCTTTAATGTCCTGATATCAAGAAAACAAAAGAAATAAGGTCAAAATCTTCATTTATAAATGTGGTTTTCGTGAAATTACTGTCCATCTCTGACAAGATCATGAGCCCTTTAAGAGCAGGGACTGTGCATGTTTTCCTGAATTCCTAATATAGTTTCAGTAACAACGTGGAAACTAATTATAAATTGAACAAGAAAACAGATGGATAAATGGATGATAGATAAATAACTGAGATTCACACTGCTTCGAGAAGTCAAAGTAGAAAATACGTTCAGTTATCTGGGATGGGGTGATAGGTGATTGTGTAAGGTTTAAGGAAAGAATGGCATTTTAGATATATTTCACAGAAGTTTGACATTTAGTTTAAATTTCATTTTTTTCTCTTGAGAACTATAAACAGTAGTTGAGGAGTCAGAAAATTATTTTTTAATTTTGCACTTCAAATACATTACATGGGTTTATTTACTGCCTTCTAGTTTTTTATTATGCATATATGCATACATGATAAACACATATTATATGTGTAGACATAAATATATGTGTCTCTGTGTGTGTGTTTGAGATGACTCATGTAAATCTTTTTTGTAGTTGCAAGTCTATGAACTATATGCACCCATAGTATTATCAAACTATTACAAAACATTGTACCAAAAGCATTCCTTATTTTGTGATTGAAGCCATATTTTAAAATAATGCCATAATGTCAAAGGTTAGGAAAACTTTAGAAGCTTTATTTTGAATTTGGTTTAAATGAATATTGGGAATATAAAAGTCTTATCCTGGATTAAACTTGAAAAAATAAAATCTGTTAATATTATTAGACTATTGTAATTTTTAGGTGGCATTTCTTTTTTTTTTTTTTTTTTTTTTTTTTTTTTTTTTGAGATGGAGTCTCGCCTTGTCACCCAGGCTAGAGGGCTAGAGTGCAGCGGTGCCATCTCAGCTCACTGCAACCTTCGCTTCCCAGGTTCAATCAATTCTCCTGCCTCAGCCTCTCGAGGAGCTGGAACTACAGGTGGACACCACTGTGCCCGGCTAATTTTTTTATTTTTAGTTGAGATGAGATTTCACCATGTTGGTCAGGCTAGTCTCGAACTCCTGACCTTGTGATCCGCCTGCCTTAGCCTGCCAAAGTGCTGAGATTACAGGCTTGAGCCACCATGCCCAGCCTTAGGTGGCATTTCTAAGTATTGGATTTGACATGATCTTGGCTAAATAGGGGCAAGCAGCACTATATTCATTCAGGAGAGAAATGACAGCATGAAAAACTAGAAGGTGAAGGTTGCAGTCAAAATTATTTTGTGTTTTTTTTTCAGAGGACATTTTTAATTTTAAGGAATAAAATAAAGTGAATAAAGTGAAAGGTAAAAATATTTTTTAAACCACATGACAACAATACGAATGGGGAAACAAAGGTGGCCATGCTTTGAGGTGACTGGAACTTTAATGAAGATTCAATTCTGATTTCTGGAGCTATGAAGAATGGACTTTTGTGGACCAATGGAATTGTGCTGAAATGGATTTATTAAAGGTCATTTTTACAGTGAACATTTTTGGGAAAGGGAAACCCCCAGGAAAATGAAGCAAAGACATATTGGAGGAAAGATGGCAGAGCAGGCAGAAGCTGTACATGTTCCAGCAGATGAATCTGAGCAGATCAATAGGCTTCTGAAAATCTGTTAAAGCAGTTTCATGGGTCTGATAACTGGAGCAAGATGACAACCCACCGAGAAAATGCCTGTTTGGGCTGGGCTGTCGAGTTTGTGGGCGCAACAAAGGAGAACTTGTACATGACAGAATCAGGTGCATTAGTTAGCTGCACAGTTGTTAACCATGTTACATATGGGCTAAAAATTTTTTTGTTGTAAAGTGGAAAGACTCACATGATAATTGTGTTCACTCAGACATTTGCTGTGAAAACAGGGAGTGTTTTAGCCTTTTTCAGTGTCAGTCTTAGTCTCTATAATTAACCACATGCCTGCAGAGTCTAAAAGACTTCAAGTGATTTCTGATTGTGTGTCTTCTGATGTGCTTAGTGGACAGGAGCATAAGTGGTGACTTCCTGACTCTTCATACTGCAGTATAACACAGTTGTGCTTTGGACTCACTTTACATTTGGAAAAGTAACATTCTGCTGTGGGAGTAGAAGAGCTTTGTGTTTACTGTTCCATTTTAATTACTTTCAAATGATCTGAATCTCATCAGATTTTTGTTGGAATTGGCAGCATATGATGAATTTGATACATTTAGACAATACTACTTGAATTTAATGGGAGGAGTCATGAAAGCAGCTTTTGATTCTAATGCAGATATTCACAGAATCTAAGCTAAAATTTAATGCGTAAAAATCAGTCTTGTTTCTGCCAAAATAAATATACTGCTAGAATTTGAGAACAATGTTCATCCTTTTCTCATTATTTTTATTTACTTGCATCTCTATATTTAATACTATTTTTTCAGTGTTTTTTCTCCTACTATTCTGAGTAGGTTAGTATTACTCACATTAAAATAAATGGAATGACCAAACAAAATCATTATTTTTGTTAAATCAAGTATCATAGTGATACGTCCTTGTAAACATATTGGAAGAAAATTCACTAATCAACCCAAGTTTATTCAAGACTGATATCCCTTCTAAGAACCACATATTGTAAATGATGAATAGAATCAGAAGACTCATATAAGAATCAGGATAACCATTCCCTAGGCAGAATCAAGAAAAAAAAAGAAAAGTTTGTTTCTAAGGCTTTCAGGCTGGTATTTTTAGTGTGCATAGTACATATGATCTCTTTGGAGAGATAATACTGTGATCCTTAGAGAGTGGTAGGATTCTGTAAAATGTGTTCAAAGCCATGGTCTCTGATAAAAATGACTGAAATAACTGTCTTTCTTAATGCTTTTGTTTTGCCATAGACCTGAACTTGGTCAAGGTCATGAGTTTAAGACCTTTGAAAGCCAATTAGATTGTTTTCCTTCTCTGGTAAAGATTACCTTAAAAAAAAAATCTAACTATTTTCAATACATGCTCTTGGTCTTAAAGGTGATAAGGGAAAGGAATGTGTGTAGCTCAGTGCAAATATTTCACCGATCCTTGAAAATCAATCTAAAGGGCATATTCTACAATAATAGCAGCATACTGTAAGAAACCAGAATATACCACCCCAAAGGATTATTTTAAGAAACTGCAGACACAGAAGAAGCTCTGAAAACAGAGAAGTTACCCTTTTGAAGGGAAATTTACACCTATATAGGAAATCGTTTGTAAGAGCATCTCCCACTCAGCACCAGGAAGAAAAGGATGACTCTGAATCAGTAGAAATGCTTATCAGTGGAGAAGGCACTAACTTAAATCTATATAATAAACCTTATCTTTGTTTATCTTCTTTTCCTAGGCATCTCCCCATGACTGTCCTTTCTCCAACTCTTTTTTTCTATGTTTCAGTGGATGATGGTATTCAAAGCCATCTCTGAGATTTCATTTCTCTGAGTGTGTCTCATTTATACATGAGGTATACAATTGACCTGAGAAGAATGTAGGGGTTAGGACTGCTGACCACAACACATTTGAAAATCCATAAATAATGTCTGACTTCCAAAAACTTAACTATTAATACCCTACTGTTGGCCAGAAGCCTTGCAAATAACATATATACTACTCTATTAACACATATTTTCTATGATATATATATTATATATTGCATTCTTACAATAAAGTAAGCTAAAGAAAGGAAAATGTTATTGAGAAAATCATAAGGAAGATAGATTTACTATTCATAAGTGGAAGTGGACCATTGTCAATGGAATAATGATGAAGTTCATAAAGTTGGAAAGGAGAGCTTCATTTCTCATTAACGGTTGCAGTGTACAGGTTGGCCATTCTGACAGAGTGGAAAGAATAGCCTTTGGTCAGAAGCCAGAAACAAACACTTTGAGGGAGGGGCAAAGGGAACAGGAATTTATGCTGAGTGAGGTGGTCAAATATACATATTCAATAACCAATAGGAGGAGTCCTGAATATTTATGAAAGGAGTAACATGCCCACGCACAATTCAGCTTCAAGTCCCTTCATGAATTGCAATGTACAAAAATCATGATGTTGGCATGATTTGAGAGTGGAGTTTTGGGTCCTCTGATGTCAAAAGATGAAGTAGAGCAGGGGTCCCCAAACCCTGAGCCATGGCTTGGTACCAGTCAGTGACCTGTTAGGAACTGGGCCTCACAATAGGAGGTGAGCAGCAGGCAAGCAAGCATTACCACCTGAGCTCTGCCTCCTGTCAGATCAGGGGTGGCATTAGATTCTCATAGGACCGTGAACCTTATTGTCAACTGCACATGTGAGGGATTTAGTTTGCATGCTCCATATGAGAATCTAACGCCTGATGATCTAAGGTGGAAGTTTCATCCCAAAACCATCCTCCAACCCCAATCCCAGTCTGTGAAACCATTGTCTTCCACAAAACTGGTCTCTGCTGCCAAAAAGGTTAGGGACCACTGAAGTAGAGGATGCAAAAACCCTCAGTGTGCATCCTCCATAGACTGGCCAGAACCACTCTAGGATGGCTGAGTTCACTTTTGGTTTTGTGTATTGGCTCTATAATATGAACAAGGAAAGGTCATATCTTTGGGGGCTACCAAGTTTTACTGCTTAGAATTCTATATTACATGTTTGTATTTTTGTAAATCTACCACTCAAAAATTGTCTAAAATTGCCTACTACCATGGGTGCTTTATATTATAGTAGACTAGGAGGAAAGATATTTGAAGTAAGTTATCATGCTCTACCAACATAGCTAGCGGGGTGACACACAGCAAGTTCTTAATAATTTAATTATGTCAAAATAAAAAAAGGTACCAGATGGAGTTAAGCAAGGAAGACTTCATTTAAGACTATTGTAATGGGAGAGAGAGATTTAACACAACTCTGAATATAATAGGCACAACTGGGGATTTATGGGCAGAGCGGTGGACTTATTGGATAGAAAATTACTAAAAGGAACATGATTAGATATCAAGAGTTGGAAAAGAAGAACTTGATTAGATATTAGAGTTAGAGGAAATGGGATTCTATAACAACTAGATATGCATAATTCTTGCTAAAAGTAGGCTCAGCAGACCAAAGACAGAGTCTAATCAAGAAAAGGGCCTGAAGGGGCCTGACTAGAGTTTATTCAAGACGGGAATCCTTGTCAGTTCATAAGTATGCAATAGCCCTCTCAGATGCTTGAGAGTATATCAAACATGTATGTGATTGCCTCATTTGCTGATCTAAAAGAACTTTAGTTAGAACTCCTAGAACTCCTATTTTTTTTTTTTTTTTTTTTTTTTTTGAGATGGAGTTTCGCTCTGTTGTCCAGGCTGGAGTGCAGTGGCCTGATCTCCGCTCACTGCAAGCTCCGTCTCCCGGGTTCACACCATTCTCCTGCCTAAGCCTCCCGTGTGGCTGGGACTACACGCGCCCGCCACCACGCCCGGCTAATTTTTTGTATTTTTAGTAGATACGGGGTTTCACCATGTTAGCCAGGATGGTCTCGATCTCCTGACCTCGTGATCTGTCCGCCTCGGCCTCCCAAAGTGCTGGGATTACAGGTGTAAACCACCATGCCCAGCAGAACTCTTATTTTTCAAATAGAGGTTTTGTTTATCCAAACTTCAAAGTTCTTGTGTTCTTGCCTGTTGCCTTTACCTTGAATTAAAAAAAAAAAAATCTAATGTTACTCTCCAAATTACATCATACAGATGAGTAACATGCTTTTCCTTAATGCATACTTGTGACAAAGATTGTCCCCTTGACCAAACTTCAGTCAGGCTCCTCTTCCCAAGCAGGCCTCAAACTTTGTGCTTCCATCTTTACATTGCCCAGTTTTAGTAAGAATCCTGTGAGGTCAGTTTATCAAGCATCTCCCACTCTCAATATCTGATCACCCTGAATAATTGACCGAATTTCTCATCCCAACTATACCCGTGTGATATTGGATTAGACTGGCCTTCCTTCAGGAAGAATTATGTTAGGTCAATTTAGCAAGAATCACCCCACCTTCTTAATAATTTTTCATCCACCAACCCCATTAATCTAATCCTTGGCTATAAATCTCCTCTTCCCTGTTGTAGTTAGAACTGAGCCCAGTCCTATACTGAGGTCTCTTTTCCCCTATTGCAGTTTTTCCTCAATAGTGTAAGTTTTTCACCATTTCAACTACTGTCAAGCTCTGGTTTTTCTTTAACACTTGTTCTCCTTCCTTACTATATGAAAAGGAGTTGTTGACATGGATTTTATTTTATTTTATTTCATTTTATTTTATTTTATTTTTTCATTTTTAGAGATGGGGTCTTGCTCTGTCACCCAGGCTTGAGTGCAGTAGCAAAATCACAGCTCACTGCAGCCCCAACCTCCCAGAAACAAATGATGCTGCCACCTCAGTCTCCAGAGTAGCTGAGACTACAGGCACATGCTACCATGCTTGACTAATTTTTTTTTAATCTTTTGTAGAGTCAGGGTCTCACTATGTTGCACAGGTTGGTCTCAAACTCATGGACTGAAGTAGTCATCCCTCTTTGGTCTCCCAAAGTGCTAGAACTCCAAACGTGAGCCACTGCACCTAGCTGGGTTGACGTATTTTGAGGGAGCAATACCAGACTATTGAGGAGGCTCCTGTATGGTTGTTGATGCTTATTGCTACAGTATATAAGCAGTTGGCATTAGATAACTAAAAACAGGATGCGGAAAAAAAAAGAGCAGATGTATCAGCCAGGCTTTACTCAAGATGTGCTGCGTGGCCTTGAGATTTGGCTCAGACTTTGATTTGGTAAAATAAAATAATCATTGTATCTTACATTTTTAAATGTCTGTCTTATGATAAGTGTGCAATAATTATTCACTGAATGACTAATGCTTTGCACTAGTCTCAGTGTTTTTAAGTTCTCAGTGTTTCAAAGAGATTTAGTTTTGTCTGAATAGTGATTATTATGTATTATATAAGCATTAATGAAAATGTGAAATTCATTATTCATGCTCAATGTTTAGAAGAGGCTTCAAGGCAAGGAAAGGAAAGACATGAGACAGTAATGCAAAAGAAACTAGTAGAAAGAAAGAATAAGAAACTAAGAATGTATTTCTCTGAGATTTTGGGAGAAGAATGATGGTGTGAAAGGATGGAGGAATGGAGGAAACCAAGAGATATTAATGAGATAAGTTAGAAAAACTGTTTTCCCCTTGGGATATAATTTAGTCACTTCTGAATACGAAGGTTAGGGTAAACTTTTATTAATTTTGGTTCTTCCAATTTAAAAATCATAAGTTATTTGAGAACATAAAAACCTTTTCTTTATTTCATACATTTAATACATGTTACTGAAGTATTCTGTTCTCCATGTAAAGTGCTTTATCTTTCAACTACATTATGTCATACCATATGAAATGAATACCAAAGCATGAATATGTCTTCATCAGGCAGGTGACATACTCACATATTTTTTTAAAGCATCATAAAGCATGGCTATCTTAAGGTTGGCAGTTATCACAAAGAAAATGCCAAAATTTTTTCACCAAAGGAATTTCAAAATCCACGCAAGTTTGCATTTTCATATCATGTTATAATAAATATTACATCATTTTAATATAGTGCCATTCATTTACAGTCACTTAATTATACCCAAAAATAGCTTCCTGTACTATTTCATTACTTTCAGTTACAAGGAGGAGGGGGATGATTGGCCAGCCATTGCAGTGGAACTAAAGAACAATGTGTGTCAAAAAGAGACTATTTAAAATTCAAACTGTTGGTGAAATTGGAGTTGGCAGTTAAAATTGTAGGTGGAATTTTTGTGAGAAGAATGTAATTATCCAAACTGGATTTTAACCAACACACCTGAGTACTTCAAAAAAATATTTTTAATACTACAAATAAATACCTCCTTTGTCCCATTTCTCAGTGGAAAGATACCTATTCTTGGGGTGGGTTGAATTTCTGAGGTTTTGCTTTAGTTCTGGCTCAGTAGAAAAAGTGCCACCTACTGAATTGCCAATCTCCTTCCTGTGGAGATCTCTGATAGAGCAAAGAAAACCATTATTAGGTATTTTACGGTTCTTATTAGCATTTGATATCTTAGAATCTGTATTCAAATACTTTTCATTAAGTAGGTCAAGAGTTTTAAGTTCAAAAACTGTACCAAGGTCACAACTAAAGATCACTGATGTCAGTTGGCCCAGGGCAGGGAGTGGTTTGAAAATTATTTTTCTCTTGTATCTCAATCAAGAACATATTTCTCCAATTACACAAAACACGTTAGAACTCCTTTCCATGAAGGCAGCTGGGGCAGAACACACACAGGGCAGAATGTTAAGGAATACTGAAAGCTGAGGTTGGACTGCAAAGAGGCAGCGCCAAGCAGAAGTTGATGATCCCTCACAATATTATGTGAAACACACAGCAAGTATTCCTTTGAGCATTTAGGAGGAAACAAAACTCTCCTTTTACATAACTGTGAAAAAATAAAAACTTATACAATTAAATTTAACAGACTGAGCAAGAATGATTTGCAAATCGGTCAGCCCTCAGAACCAGAAACTGTTCAGAAAGCTCAGCTCTGCAATGTGGGTAGGTAGCATTTATGAACAGAAAAGAGGTACTGAAACAGCTTGTTTGGTTACAGTCCAGTGTTTGCCTTATTTGAACAAGGTCTAATCAGTTGGTTGCCTATGACTGGCCGAAGCTTAGCTGCTGTGATTGGCTAAGACATCCTAAATTAGACTCTCAGTTTGTTTATGTGCTAAATTAGGTTGCATTCCTTGCATAGGAACTTAAGCTATGAAGGCATCCTAGTGCCAAGTATAGTTTACTAGTTGTCATTCAAAACCTGTGTCTGTGTTTCAAGTACTTTTCACATATGAACTAAAAATGTTGTAATTTAGTTATATGGACTCTAATATCATAAAGCCACATCTTTATGGTTAACTACTAATGGTGTAGAAAAGTTCATAGTCTCTACACTGCCCCTTATAGGGTGCGAGACTCATTTTCATCATTTGTTATCAGGGACATTAATAACAGAGGCCATCCAACAGAATTGTTGTATTTGGTGAGTTAGTAACTATAAAACACCTTGAAGAACACTTGGCCCATAATGAGTGCTGTATAATTATTTGGTATTATTGAAAGGAAAACTTTAGACAAACTAATTTTAAAAGAGTTTAATTGAGCAAAAAATGATTCACGTATCAGGCAGGCCCCAGAACTAGAATAGGTTCAAAGTGACTCCAAGACTATCACATGGTCAGACAACACTTATGGACAGAAAAAGAAAAGTGATGTACAGAAACAGAAGTGTGATACAAAAACAGCTGGATTGGTTACAGCTCAGCATTTTTCTTATTTGAACATGGTTTGAACAGTTGGTCACCTGTGACTGGCTGAAATTCAGCTGCTGCGACTGGCTCAAACAGCTTCTTGTTACTAGAGTAGGTTATAGTCTGTTTATACATCAAGATAGGTTACAGTTCACTATGTATAAGGAAACTTTTGGGCCAGACCTAAAATATGTATGAAGAAAGCTTTAGACCAACTTAATTCAATTTGAGATGTCTACTATTATCTCAAAATGAACTAGCCCTTTCCAAGAAACTCAATGTACACTCAGAAGAGGATACCAGGAAATGAAGACCACAAGAAGAGAAACTCAGGCCTGGGAGAACAGAAATACTTACCTTGGTCACATCTGCCTAAAAACCTTATTAATTCCCTAATGATGTATAAGTCAATATCAGAATTTCCTTCTATATTATGTATAGACTATAATATTAACTTCTATAAAATGTATGTAATTCTCATTTTGGCACATGAGTTTAGGCATTCTCAACAACTTTTCCCACTGTTTTTTTTTTTTTTTTGAGACAGAGTCTCACTCTTGTCACCCAAGCTGGAGTGCAATGGCGCGATCTTGGCTCACTGCAACCTCTGACTCCCTGGTTCAAGCGATTCTCCTGCCTCAGCCTCCTGAGTAGCTGGGATTACAGGCACACACCACCATGCCCGGCTAATTTTTGTATTTTTAGTAGAGACGGGGTTTCACCGTGTTGGCCACTAGCTCCTGACCTAGTGATCCACCCACCTCGGCCTCCCAAAGTGCTGGGATTACAGGCGTGAGCCACTGCGTCCAGCCTCTCTTACTCTTTAATAACGTCTTTTATTTAAAAAAAAAAAAAATCTATTCAGGTATTTTAAGGGCATAAGCTGCTGGGCAGCCAAAATGAAGGACAGACATACTGTTTGCTAAATCAATAATATCTAGCCTAGGTGGTCCTTTCATATTCTAGTGCCCAGAGTAGATAAAACCAGGTAAAAGTACCCTTTACAATGTTTTTAAATAAATGATTTGTATTATAATATTATTTTGATTATAAAAAATTAGAGAAGATAGCAAAAAGAATTTCTATATAACTCCCTCCCAGTTTCTCCTCTTATTAACATCTTACATTTGTCATAATTAATGAGCCAATATTGACATAACATTATTAACTAAAGTACATACCCTGTTCAGGTTTCCTTAGTTTACACCTAATGTTCTTTTTTCCTTTTGCAAGGTTCCATCTGGAGTCCTACATTAGATTTAGTAGTCATTTCTTCTTAGTCTGCTCTTGACTGTGACAGTTTTCAGACTTTCCTTGTTTTTGATGATCTTAACAGTTTTGAAAAGTTCTGGTCAGATATTTTACAGAATGTCCTTCAATTAGCATTTTCTGATATTTTTCTCATGATTAGAATGAGATTATGTGTTTTAGAAAAGAAGAAATTTATGTAGTTACTTAATTAGTAAAAACTCATAGATACTTATTTTTTGCTTTAGATTGTAATCCAATACAACTTTATACTGCTGCTCAAATTGTTCCAGCTTTCATAATTGGGAGCTCTTTTACTTGGCCCCTGTGTCCTTTTGAAATACCCTCATCATTGTAGGTTGTTTTTTTGTTGGAACAGGGTGGGCTTTTTTAGTTCTACCTT
This sequence comes from Macaca thibetana thibetana, assembly GCF_024542745.1. Classification (NCBI taxonomy): domain Eukaryota; kingdom Metazoa; phylum Chordata; class Mammalia; order Primates; family Cercopithecidae; genus Macaca; species Macaca thibetana. Next base: position 61,929,021 of record NC_065584.1, read on the forward strand.
ACTTTTTGGCACTATAATATGTTCCAGGCTCATCTTGTATATTTCCTACCCCAGTACTAAAATAAGCCATGAAGCCCTGGTTTATTTTATAGGACAATGGTATTAGAAACAAAGATCTGGGTGCTAGCTGTGCTTATTGCCACTGGCATGTCATCATTTCTAGGCTCTCTCAGCTGAAGCAACAGGAAAAAATATATATAGGTGTATCCTAACTTTGAATCTATATAGGTAAAGTTGTGAAGAACTGCCATGTTATCAATATTTGATTTTCCCATCTATAAACTACAAATATCTCACCATTTATTTGAATTTTATTTGATTCCTTTCATGAATGTTTTACAGTTTTCTGCATACACAACCTGTACATATTTTCTTGGATATATACCTAAGTAAAATTTTTTGTGCTATTGTATATGGTCATGTTTTTTAAATTTCAAATTCCAATTGTTCATTGCTGCTACACAGGGAAACAGCTGACTTTTGTATATTAAGCTCATAGCTTACAAGTTTACAGGTTTTACCTGCAAAGATGCCACCAGGTTCTCATAAGAACCAAAAAAAAAAATCACCTCATGTCTTTGACTGACAGATGGGGAAAGTGATCACTTTGGAATGCTAAAACAAAAGCCTACTCTCCAATGAAAAAGCCATTACTAAAGTTGTATCTCCCATAGGCAGGAGAGTAATACCCAACTCCAGCCCCAGCTAGCCTTTTATCTAAATGGGGAAGAAAATGAATGTAAGAATTACTTGTGAGGGTCACTCCAGGGACATAGGCCCACTAAAAGACAAAGATTTGATTATAAGATTATAAAGCATTTTCTTCTCCAACTCTTTTTTATCACATTAACAATGAAACAGTGGATTACAGCTGAAAGAGCTGGAAAGCTCAGGCTCTATGAAAGATCTTGAGAAAACCCAAAGTCAACAGAGAAAACAAAAACAAGGACACTAGTGAAATTTATTATCTGACACCTACAGCTACAACAAATATTGAACATAGTCCAACTGCTAGTCAGATTCAGATAAATCTCACACTAATGTCCTATTAACCTCAATACCTGTTACCCATTATATCATGTCTACATTGCAACAAAAATTTGTAAGGCATTCCAAAAGGCAGGAAAAAATTGAACTGAATTCAAAATTTAAAAAGAAATACACTCTCAAAGAAACAAAAACTGAGGCAATTCATAGCCAGCAGACCTTCCCGAAAAGACACATGAAAAGAAGTTCTTCAGAGAGAAGGGAGATATGTCAGAAACTCAGATCTACACTTTTAAAAAAGAAAAAGCATCAGAGAGAAAATAACTGAAGGTAAAATAAAAACTTTTATTATTATTCTTAATTGTTCTAATACATAATATTTTTTCAAAGTGATAATAGTAACTTTGAATACATTCTATCTTGATCTACTTATTTGTTTATTAGTTCCAGGACATTTTTGGTAAGTTGTTTGGTATTTTTCTACATAGACAATCATGTCATCTACAATTGAAAATGGTTTCACTTCTTTTCCAATCTGTATATTTTCTGTTTATTTTTTCCTGTCTTATTGCATTAGCTAGAACTTTCAGTAACATACTAATAGCAGAGGTGAGAGAAGACATTCCTGCCTTGTCCCTGATCTAAGGGAAAAAGCATGCAGGGTCTCACCAATAGGCATGATGTTATATGTTGGTCTTTTGTAGATTTTTTTATGAACTTGAGACGTTTTTCCTTAATTTTGTTTGCTAAGAGTTTTTATTATGAATGGGAATTGGATTTTGTCAAATGTTTGTGTTGTGTCAATTGGTATGATGCTTTACATTGATTAATTTTTAAATGTTGAACCAGCCTGGCACACCTGGAATAAATCTCCCTTTTTCAGGATATATCATCTTTTTATACATTGTTGGATTTTGTTTACTAATATTTTGTTGATTTTGTTGAACAGTTCGTGTCTGGCTAGGCACAGTGGCTCATGTCTGTAATTTCAACACTTTGGGACGCCAATACAGGCGGATCACCTGAGCTCAGGTGTCCCAGACCAACCTGGCTATCATGGTGAAACCCCGTCTCTATTAAAAATACAAAACAATGGCCGGGCGCGGTAGCTCACACCTGTAATCCCAGGACTTTGGGAGGCCGAGGCGGGCGGATCACGAGGTCGGGAAATCGAGACCAGCCTGGCTAACACGGTGAAACCCCGTTTCTACTAAAAATGCAAAAAAATTATCCGGGCGTGGCCGCGGGCGCTTGTGGTCCCAGCTACTTGGGAGGCTGAGGCAGGAGAATGGCGGGAACCCCGGGAGGCGGAGCTTGCAGTGAGCCGAGATCACGCCACTGCACTCCAGCCTGGGCGACTGAAAGAGACTCCGTCTCAAAACAAAACAAAACAAAACAAAACAAAACAAAACAAACAACTAGGTGGGTGTAGTGGCAGGAGCCTATAGTCCCAACTTCTCAGGAGGCTAAGGCACAAGAATCGCTTGATCCATGGAGGCAGAGGTTGCAGTGAGCGGAGATGGCACCACTGTACCCCAGCCTGAGCAACACAGCAAGAGGCTGTCTAAAAAAAAAAAAAGGAAATTTTGTGTCTGTACTCATGAGAGATATTGGATTACAGTTTAGTTTTCAGGATTTTTAAAATAAACCTTAAGATATTTCTTTCAAGTACATTCTACATTAGTCAGTCAGTCATTTTACACAAAGCTTAAGCTATGTACAGTCTTTCAACAGAGAATCCAGTGGGATATGGTATAAAATGGAAGGCAGGGAAGTCTGATTATTATTACTTAGGAAGTAGTCAAACCCATATATTTATTTTTTAAATTACCATTATGATAAAAAAAAAATTAGTAATCTTCCTTATATAGAAGTTGCTTTTTATTTCAGTTTAGCTCTCTAAATAATAAAGTTGATTAATCCAAAAGTGAATAAATTTTTAAGCCATCTTTTTTAAAATAAAAATATTTATAGCTCTTTGAGCACTTTTTGCAAGGAGATAGTGATATATCAAAATAAAAGCTCTAAAATATACATTCTCTTTGAGACAGGCATGAGAATTGTTTGAACCCAGGAGGCAGAGATTGCAGTGAGCCGAGATCGCGCCATTGCATTCCAGCCTGGGCGAGAGTGAGATTTTGTCGCAAAAAAAAAAAAAAAAAAAAAAAAAGAAGAGTTATAGAAACAAACTCATCCATGAAGTCTCCTAACAATCTCTTCTTTTGTGTTTACAACTTATTTATCATATCACATCTCCAAATAGTAATTTGTTCTAATTGTTGGTGAGGCATTCAGAAGTCTACTTTATGTCTCTGTCCACCCATAAGTTTCCAAATTAAGTTCATTTGTGCTGTGATTATGTGAGAGAGAATAAATCCCAAACAGGGATATTTTACTGGAGAACATTTTAAAATATAAGATAGTATATTCAAATGCTAAGAATGCAAAGCATTTGATTTCAAATCAGTGTTTGGCAACAATTATCTCTTCAATACCACCAAATCTGCCTGCAATTAACATCACAGATGTGTAAACAATTAGCTTAGTAGTATTTCTAACATGCTTTTTTCAACGTCAATATATTGTTTCCTTCTTCTCCTTCTATGAAAACTTCCTTTTACCTTTTTGTCTAACCTCATGATTTCCTTTTGTGTCCATACAGAAAGACTCAATGCCAAGAATAAAACTGACGTCAAATCTCACATGGCTTTCATAACACTTGAGAATAGCCCACTATTAAAAAGAAATGGCTGCCCTCCCGAATACATTTTTAGAGATATATTGCCTGACACTTCAGATATGTTCAGTTCTACAATGATTCTGCCTGCAATCTGTTCACTTTACTTCTTCTTTTTTCCCTCCTCTGTAGTGTTTCTCTCCCTTTTCAACATTTCCCTCTGGCTTCATTTTAGCATTTTTCTCTTGAGTTCTCACCTTTTCCCCTCTTTCCATTCTCATTTTTTCTTTTATAGTTTGTTGCTCTCTCGTGCTCTGCTGGGATTCTTCCCAGTCACTCTTTGGCTTCATGTACATGCAATATGGCAAACTAAATCTGACAAAAGCCTGTCTATTGTTCATCATAGCACCTTTTCAACACATACCAAGTGGTGGGAGAGTTAGGGAATGGAGCTTCCTTGCATGTTAGTATGAATTATTCGGAATGTTATCATTGAAGGCTAGCGATTCCACATTTTCCATTTTAGCACTTGTTTCTGACACCTACTTCAGGCAAATTTTGTAAGCTTCAAATACAATCCTTGGATCTTCTGTAATGAAGGCAGCTATAAACAAAGAAGAAAAAGTTTGGTTCATATGTAAGGTTTGGAGGGTAATAAAATATTGATATACTTATATATATTGTACATATACAAGGAGTTGTCCTTGTGAAAACTGTGTATAAAAGATAAAGCATATAAGTATAATTATTCAATGTGGTCATAGCAAAGAAAAAATATCTCTCTAGATTCAAAATCCTGAAAAAAAAAAGACAAAACAAAAATAAATAAATAAATAAATCATGGAAGAGGTGGTAGAATTAAGACCTGAATTATGATAACAGAATTAGAATGGGAATTCAAACCATACATATCAACAATAAGCTAAAATTTTATTTTTGTGCTAGACAAAACAACAGAAATAGTCTGCTTGTGTTTCTGCAACTGGAACCTCTTAGTCATTAAAATAAATCTATTTTACTAGTCATGTCAGAGGCTTCCAAGTGCAAAGTGTACCAAAACAAGATGAAAATACCGATTATGCGTAGATGTGACATCTCTGGTGTCCTGACCTCTGAAATTGTATTATATATTCAGGACACATACCAATGGAAATTTCTGTATCTATTTGATCTATTCTATGGTTTGCCATCTATTTTCCTAAGTGAAGAGGGTAGGGAAGTGGGTGAAAAGAATGAAGGTCAGAAAAATACACCTAAAAATAAAACTTAAATAGTTCCCCTTCATAAAGCACATGACACAACTCACAGGGCCATGAGAATACACTATCGGTCCATCTTAACCTTACTTTATCGTGAGGTTTTGTGCTATCAGCTTCACTGACAACTAGACTAGCAATCGATAGTATCAATCTATAGTTATTTGTTTTCTCAGCAGTTTCATGAATATCACTTTTTAAGTAGAATACTAGCAGGAGTTATTTTTCAAGTAGCTTTAAAGCTACCAAAGGTGCCTTTTGCCAGAGTAAAGCTAATTAACTCTAAAATATCAAATCAATATTCTTATTAATATTGTATCCATTATTTGTGGGGAAGAAATCAATGTGTCCTGATCAAAATGTAAATATGCACAGTGATGCACTCGCACTAGAGAACTTACTATCTTTTCTAAGCAAGCACATTTGAGTCAGTAAGACATGTTATTAGGCAATTGTCTTTGAATTCACTGAAACAGTGCCCTCTTTGCTATAACTATGTCTAGTAAGATTTTTTTTGATGTTTTAGAGCTGAATTTATTCTCAGCATAGATAAGCCTGGTGCCACCTTGAATATTCACTATTCAGAGACTGCCACTTTTGCCATGGGAACTCACACGTGCAACTTGTTTCCATGACAGCCTGTAAATTACAGGTCCCAAAGTCAGCTGCAAGGAAAAGAGAAAATAAATTTAAAAAAAAAAAAAAAAAGACCCTTGCCTTCGTTTTTGGCAGACTTATCCTGGATATTACTGATGGCTTTTTGGTTTGGTCTCAAAACCACCTGTGTCATAAGGGAGACATTGAGATTGTGCTTTCTCCTGCAAATTAGCAATTAGAGCCAAACTGTCTTCTGTGAAGCAGAAATCTAATACAAGACTTAGGGAGAAAAGTAAGTATTTTCATAAGTCATGCACCAGATGAGGGTCTCTTCATGAACAGGCCACCCTGTCCTACTGTTATCTACTTTTAAATCTCTTATGGACAGCAACTGCTTCAATGAAGGCAAAAGCATCAAAACTCTAACATTCTAATGAATAATATGAATATAAAACATTTGAATATTCAGAAAAAGTCTAAAATTCAGATAAAGTTTAAGACCTACAATCATCTTTAATTTACGTTTTGACAAATATATTTCTCTGTAGGACTATCTACTCTGGCAGCAAACCAAATGTTGAAACCAAAACAATTCAAATATGGCATTTGTAGGCAGGGCGGTAGAAGCTGACATGAACCCAGCACCTACCTCCACCCTATATATTATCATATTTAATTTTCACATGGGTCCTAGAAGGGAGGAGAGTTTTATTTCCATTTTCCAGTTGAGTTGAGGAAACTAAGGCTCAGAAGTGCTAAGTAAATTGTTCCGATCACTAAGTGGAGCAATCAGAATTCAAAGTACAAGAATCAACTCAAATTCATCCACTCAACCTACAATTGTCATCTTTAAATATGGAATTCAGAGGAAAAGCATTATTTATTTACTTTTATACTTTGAAAAAAACTCTCTTCAAGGTAATTTATATATCAGGATTTATTTTACAATACACACATACTTTGCAATAAAAGACAATATAAACAGATTAATGCATCAAAGTTGCCTGGCTTATTATGGATTTCACTCATTAAAAAAAAAAAAAAAAGGAAAGGAAATAAATGCAGTCATTTGCCACATAGCAGGCCACTGTGCTTTTTTTTATCAATTCAGTTTCTGTGCACGTAGTTCAAGGACAACATAGGGCCTGATATAGAGCCCCTTCTTGATTTATACTTTATTTCCTGTAGAACTACAGATTACAGTATGCCTTTGTTTCAGATAAAATCAGGACGTATAAAGCAGTGTTGTACTGACCTCCACATGATGCTAACATTTTTGCTTCAAACTTACACAGATTTTAAATTTATTGCCAAGTCTGAAAAGCTTGGCTAAGATAGTCATTGTGTCATACTAGCTTTCTGTTTGGATTCTGTGTTGACATCAACCCTAAATAATCACAAAAGCAGTGCTTTTGCAGATGTATTTGTGCTGGTCTCTGAGTTCTTAGTTCATTTAAATATCAATGAGCTGAAAATGTACTGAAAATCATACCTTAGCTTTTTGTCCTTTTCAGAGTGTTTCATTAAATTAAATTATATTTTAGTTTAAGTCTATGTAGGTAAGTATATCCAGTTACCATGAGCCAATTTAATTGTATTTTGTACTTGCCCAATTACTGACTTGAAGCAAATCTTTGACTAATAATAATGACTGCACATTACTAATGTTAGTAAAGGAAGTCCTGAAAGCACTTCATTCTCTGTCTACATGGTGGACGTTCCTTTTCTGTTGCTTAAAATATTTCTTTGAATTCTTACTGCATACACATAAATTCAAATTCCCACTGCATTCAAGATCTTTACAAGTAGTCTTCCTCCTGACCACTCGCTCTTCTATAAATCAGAGTACAAATGTTAAAGCCTATTAGACCTGAATTCAATTACTGCCTCTGCCATTTCCTATCTATATACATTTAGAAAATTTTTATTTTTGCTTTTACCTTACCTGGGCTGATTCCTTTTTGTGCAAAATAAGGGTAATAGTACTTGACTCAGAATGTTTGTGAGGAGAAAATGGGAAAGAAACATAAAACACTGAGAACAGTGATTGCTCATTTCTGCCAATGCAAGACTTCATCCAGTCCTTCCCCACCCACCCCCAGTTCTTTACCAAATTTTCTTCTACGTACCCTGTTCTTTAGCAACACTGAAAAATTTACCTTTCCCCAAATAATAAATGTATTCCTCATCTATTCCTTGACACATTGCACGCACATGGCCTGGAATAGCCTTTACACCCTTCTTTTTGCTGCACTACTCCTTTGTTTCTGAGTATCACTTCCTTTATGATACCTTCCTTGACATGTTTCCCCATGAGTTCTGAGTTCTTATTCTGCATGAGTTCTTGTTTTGAACTCATGTAGAACTTTGTACATACTTCAATTATAACACTTAGGATATTTTAATTGCATGTTTATAATAGTCCTTCCCTAGTAACCTGAGTCCCTCAAGGGCAGAGTTGGCATCTACACCATCATTGTGTCACTAGTATCTGGTGTTTAATATTTGTTGAATAAAATAATTATACCCTTAATAAATCATGATCACTATATTCCACTTCTTCTTAATGTGCATTCCTATCCACACGTAAGACAAGACTGCTCTATTATTCTAGGACTTGAACTTAATAGAAACTGGACAGATGTCTGTGTAATTAAATATAATGTGAACAACATGAACTGGTGTTGTTAAGGGTAAAATATTGATCAGTGAAGAGAGGAGGTGAATTAAGTGGACTTAAAAAGAGAAGGGAACATGGGAACACCACTTTCATTTATCATTCCCATTTTAATTTTACTTTTGGAAACCTGACAAATATGTAGCAGTAATGTCTTGCAGAAGACAGATTTTATTTTCCCCTTTTAACTTTTTAAAATCAGGCTCTAGGAGGTAAAAATCCAATCAGAAAATGTGTTTAGTGTTAAAATTATGAGATGGATTGTCTTAAAAAGCCTTGGTGATGAAAAACAGCATAAGAGAAGGTAGACAGTTTGCCTGAGATAAGAACATCAACCTTCCTTCTTTAGAAACAATAAGAGGAGTCCAGAGTCGAAATTAGAAAGCACTCTCGAGGGAGAGCTATATATTCCCATGTCAAAAGTCTCTTCTGGTCTGCTGACCCAGGCAGATGATCAGGTTGATTGACTTCATCTCTATCACCAGCAAATGGAAAGGCAGTGGTGACTAATGACTTTCCCAATATCCATCTTTTTTATTTAAAGAAGTTAGCAATATACCTTGAGATAGATGCTGAAGTAGGTATCATCTGTCTTTTTGGCCTGATATAAGGTTCATGGTTTCTTAAGAATCTGAAGTCAAGGGAATTGAAAAATTGGAATAGGTGTTCTCAAAGATCAGATTAAAAGTTTTTGCTGACTCCTAATCATCTTGAGATCTTGAAATTTCTTTAAGTGTATACAAGAGATAGCAGTAACTAAGATGGGAAATGTATATGCTTACATCTATACTATAAGTTTTACGTAGAATTGAGATATGAGATGTATTTATATATTGTGTAGTGCACTCGAAGTTATTTCTACTATCTGACCACTAGTAGTATATTTGTAAGTTGGTTTTATGAGACATATATCTTAACACATGCCTTCTTTCTGAAATTGTCTCTCTCTCTCTCTCTCACACACACACACACACAAACACATACACACACACAAACTCTTTTGTCTCTTTCTTACCAATTCATCCTGTAAAACAAATAAAACTTTGTAAAATACAGATCCAATAATCTCATATCTCTGCTTAAAATTTAATCATAAAATTTAGTCCAACTTTAAAAACCATTAGCAAACACTTCCAGTTAAGTTTGTCCCATTTTTTTTCTCAGTTCTCAAACAATGATCTGTGCTTCAAACAAACCTGACTAGGCACTATCTTCTGGTGCTTTGAAGAACTCAGTTTCTGTACTACTCTCAGCTGCTCATTTAGCTGCTCATTTACTTCTTTATATTTCCTGTAATTGTCTGCATTTAAAACAACTTTATACAATTATTAAATGAATTCATTTTTGTATAGAATTTCAAACAAGTTAGGTGATGATAAATTTCCTTTGGACTTCTGTCCAGTTCCTCTTCCCTTTCCAGATAGGCAACCACTGTTGCATACTCTTTTTTATGCATTGACATAAATATGTGTAAAACATATAACTACATGTCACATATACTTACAAAATATATTTTGTAAAACCTATGACTTTTGTATGATTACATGTTTGTTTTACATAAATAATATCTTACATCAATACTCTTTTAATTTTTTCTTATCCATTTTCCTGAGGATCTTTTCATGTCAGTAATAAAGATTTCCTATGATCAAAGTTTCAGTATACAAAATCAATGTATAAAAATCAGTAGCATTTCTATACACCAATAATATCCAGGCTGAGAGTCAAATAAAGAACACAATCTCACTTAGAATAGACACAAAGAAAATAAAATACCTAGGAATGCAGCTAACCAAGAAAGTGAAAGATCTTTATAAGATGAACCATAAAACACTGCTGAAAGAAAGCAGAGATGAAACAAATACTTGGAAAAACACCCCATGCTCACGGAATTAAAAGACTCAATATCATTAAAATGGTCATATTGCCCAAAGCAATTTACAGATTTGATGCTATTCCTACCAAACTACCAACATCATTCTTCACAGAATTAGAAAAAAATTATTCTAAAATTCATATGGAACCAAAAAAGAGCCTGAATAGCTAAAGCAATCCTGAGCAAAAAGAACAGAGCCAGTCATCACACTGCATGACTGCAAACTGTGCTGTAAAGCTACAAAATATATAGCTACATACACAAACAGCGTGGTACTGATTCAAAAATAGACACAGAGACCAATGGAATGGAAAAGAAAAGTCAGAAATAAAACTGTGCACCTATACCATGTGATCTTCCATAAGGCCATCAAAAACAAGCAATGGAGGAAGAATTCCATATTCTATAAATATTGCAGAGACAACTGACTACCTATGTATGGAAGAATGAAACTAGACCTTTACCTTTTACCATGTTTAAAAATAAACTAAAGATGGATTTTAAATGTCAGACCTCAAACTATAAAAATTCTAGAAGAAACTCTAGGAAATAACCTTCTCAACATCAGTCTTGGCAAAGAATTTATGGCCAAGTCTTCAAAAGCAATCGCAACAAAAACAAAAATAGACAAATGGAACTTAATTAAATGAAAGCACTTCTGCACTGCAAAAGAAATCATCAACAGACTAAACAGACAACCTACAGAATGGGAGAAAACATTCACAAACTACGCATCTGACAAAGGTTCACTGTCCAGAATCTATAGAGAACTTAAATCAACAAGCAAAACACAAATAACCCCATTAAAAATGGGCAAAAGGCATGAACAGATACTTTTCAAAAGAAGATATATAAGCAGTCAACAAACGTTTCAACAACGCTCATCACGAATCATCAGAGAAAAACAAATCAAAACCACAATAAGATACCATCTCACACCAATGAGAAAGTCTACTATTAAAAAGTAAAAAAAACAACAGATGCCTACAAGGCTACAGGGAAAAGGGGACATTTATATGCTGCTGTTGGTGGAAATGTAAATTAGCTCAGCTACTGTGGAAAGCAGTTTGGAGATTTCTCAAAAAACTTAACACTAACGTAAGACCCAGCAATACCATTACTGGGTATATACACAAGGGAATACAGATCATTATACCAAAAGACACATGCACTCATATGTATGTTCATCACCATGCTATTCACAACAGCAAAAACATGGAATCAACCTAAGCACCCATCAGTGGTGAATTGGATAAAGAAAATGTGGTAGATATACATCTTGGAATACTACACAGCCATAAAAAATAAGGAAATCATGTCCTTTTCAGCAACATGGATGGAGTTCGAGACTATAATCCTAAGAAAATTAGCACAGGAACAGAAAACCAAATGTCACATGCTCTCATTTACAAATGTGAGCTAAACATTAAGCACACATAGACATAAACATGGGAACATTAAACTGCAAACTACTAGAGAGAGGAAGAAGGGAGGAGGTTGTGGATTAAAAAAACTACCTTTTGAGTACTATGCTCACTACCTGGGTCCAATATACTCAGGTAAAAATTTTTTGAGTGTACTCCCTGCATTTAAAATAAATGCTGAAATATTTAAAAATGATAAATAAATAAAATGTTTGCTATAATCTTCCAAGTGTGACCATGCCATGCTTTATTTTACCATCCACCCCCTAATGGATATTTGGATTACCTTCATTTTTGCCATTGAAAAAAAAAATACTACAAAAACCCAGTGAACATGACTGTGCACTATATTTTCTAAGATACTGCTATAGTTTTAATGTGTCCCCCAGAATCCATGTGTTAAAAATTAATCCCCAATGTAACAGTGTTGGGAGGCCCAGGGAAGCGTTTAGTTCATGAGGACTCTGCCTTCATGAATAGATTAATGTAATTATAAAAAGGGCTTGTGGCAATGGGTTCACTCCTTTTTATTATTTTTATTTTTAAGTTCCAGGGTACATGTGCAGGCTGTGCAGGTTTGTTACATAGGTAAACATGTGCCATGGTGGTTTGCTGCACCTAACAACCCATCACCTAAGTATTAAGCCCGGCACGCAGGTTCCCTCTCTTGCACTCTTGGCCTTTTGCCTTCCACCATGTGATGATGTAACAAAAAAGTTGTCAGATACATGCTGGTGCCTTGATTTAGACTTCTAGCCTCAAAAATTGGAGCCAATAAGTTTCTTTTCATCATAACTTGCCCAGTCTCAGGTATCCTGTTATATCAGCACAAAACAGACTAAGACAGAAACTGGTACCAGAGAAGTGGAGTGTTGCTATAATAAATACTTGAAAATGTGGAAGCAGCTATGGAACTACATATAATGGATAAAGGCTGGAAGAATTTAGAGGAGCAGGCTAGAAAATGCCTATATTGCCGCGAACATAGCAATAATGGCCATTCTGATGAGGGATTAGGAGAAGAGGAGAACTGTAGGGAAAGTATAAAATGTCCTTAAAATTACTTAAGTGGTTATAAACAGAATATTGGTAGAAATACGGACAGTAGAGGCCATTCTGATGAGGTCTTGGATAGAAATGAGGAAGAAAGTATTGAAAACTGGGGGAAGGCCATCCTTGTTATAAAGTGGCAAAGTACTTGGCTGCATTATGTCCATGTCATGGGCTTTATGGAAGGCAGAATTTAAGAGAATTGAACTAGGGTATCTGGCAGAAGAAATCTCTAAGCAGCAAATATGGAAGGGACTGTGTGGTTCTCTTAACCGCATATAGTAAAATGTGAGAAGACAGAAATGATTTAAAGATGGAATTAATTAAAAGGGCAGAACACACAGATTTGTAAAATCCCAAGCATGAACATATAAACAACGAAAAGGCATGTTTAGAAGAGAAAATCAAGGGCGTGAGCGGTGACTGTTTGGTAAGGAGATTACCTTGGAATGAAGAAAGTCAGGTGCCATTCATCAAGACAATGGGAGAATTATCCTAAAAGCATTTCAGAGATCTTCAAGGCTGCCACTCCCATCATAGACTCAAAGTGCAAGGGCTTTGAGGGTAGAAAGGTTTTGAGGGAAATACCTAGGAAACTCTTGAGAATTTGGGGTTCATTGCCCAGAGCTGTCTCAGTCCTCTGCCCACACATTCTGGTGCTGCTATCTTCAACCACCTCAGCTGTGGCTCAAGCAGGCCCAGGTGTAACTCTGGCCCTGTGGAGGCATGGCTGCCTCTACCTAGATTTCAAAGGATGCTTCAGAGGCCTGCTGCTTGGGCAGAGCTACTGCAGAGAGTCCTGACCAGGGTAATGCCTTGTAGAGCCATGAGATGAGGGCCACTCCTAGGACTTTAGAACTGTAGAGCCACCAGCATGCCACATTAGCCTGGAGAGGTACAGGCATGAGACTCCAACCCATGAGAGCAGCTAAGTGAGATGAGTTCAGCAAAACCACAGGGTTAGAGCTGCCTGAGGCCTTGGGGGCCCAAATCCAGTTTTAATGTGCTTAGAAGACAGGACACAAAGTCAAAGATTATTCTCAAGACTTAAGATTTAGTATTGTCTACCCTATTCGCTTTTGAACTTGGTTGGAACCTGTTATTCCATTCTTCTTGCCTACTTCTCCTTTTGGAATGGAAAAATCTGTCCTATGCCTGTTCTACCACCGTATTTTGAAAGCACGTAACTTGTTTTAATTTCACAGGTTTACAGCTAAAAGACAATTTGCATCAGGATGAATCTTACCGTGTCTCAGTCATATGATGCTTAGATTTGAGACTCTGGACTTACATTTTAAAGTTGCTGCTGAAAGACATTGAGACGTTTAGGACTGTTGGAATGCAATGAATGGATTTTTCTTATGAGAAGAATATGAATTTTGGGTAACTGGGCAGTATGGTGTGTTTTGAATGTGCGCCCCAGAATTCATCTGTTGGAAATTTAATCTCCAATACAACAGTGCTGGGAGGTGGCGCCTAATGGGAGGTGTTCAGATTATGAAGGCTCTTCCCTCATGAATTGATTAATGCCATTATAAAAAGGGCCCTCCAGAATGGGTTTGCTCTCTTGTGCTCTCACCCTTCCACATTTTGTCACGTGATGACATAGCAAAAAGAGCCTCACCAGATGTCTGTGCCTTGATCTTCTTGGCCTCCAGAACTGTGAACCAGTAAATTTGCATTCATTATAAATTACCCAATCTCAGATATTCTGTTACAGCAGCACAAAACGGACTAAAACAGAAGCTGTATTAGCTTGAGCTAACATCACAAAATACCACAAACTGTGTGGCTTAAACAAGAGAAAATTATTTTTCACAGTTCTGAAGCCTGGAAGTCTGAGGTCACGGTGACAGCATTGTTGGGTTCTTTGTAAGGGCCCTCCACCTGGCTTGCAGATAGCTAATTCCACCATGAGGTTCCCACTCTCATGACCTAATTATTTCCCAAAGGCACCATCTCCAAATACTATCACATTGGGGATTAGGGTTTTAACATATGAACTTTGGGGAAACACATGCAGTCTATAGTAGATATATGGCTAAGAAATGAGTTTCAGAGTAGAAAGTTCTATCAGATTGTCTCCTGACTGTCTCAATTTACATGCTCACCTAAGTGCTTGAAACTGCCCATTAAACTCTATCATTGCTACCACCTATCCTATGCCAGCACTGGCACCCTGACCTGAGACTTTCAGCCTCCAGAACTGTGAAAAATAAATTTCTCTTGTTTAAGCCACCCACTGTGTGGTATTTTGTTATGTCAGCTCAAGCTAATACAGCTTTAGTCCATTTTGTGCCGTTATAACAGAATACCCAAGATTAGTTAATTTATAATGAATGGAAATTTACTGTTTCATACTTCTGAAGGCTGGAGAGTTCAAGATCAAGGCATTGTCATCTGGTGAGGGCCTTAGTGCTGTGTTATCATATGGCAATGGTAATCTATCTTTTTCCTAATTTTTGAGAAACATTTGCTATCTTATTGTTTTAATTTATGTCTTCCAGTTACTACTGAAGTTTTGAAAGGGTTATTGGCCATTTATACTTTCTCTTTTTTAAATTACCTGCTCATTTTCTTTGCTTATTTTCCTATTAGGCTTTTGCTTTTTTTTTTTTTAATTTGAAGGAGTTTTTTATATCTTCTGAATACTAATCCACTGTAATCTTTATGAAAGCAGAGGTTTTTTTATCTGTTTTGCTCACTACTAGACCCTAGGGCCTAAAAGAGCACATGGTACCGTAGTACGTGCTTGATAAATGTTTACTGAAAGAATGAAAAGGCATATAAATAAACAAAGAGGTTGCAAACATTTTCCAGTGTACTGCTTAACTTGACATTATCGTATCAAATTTAAATAAAAGTTTTAAATTTGAGTATGATCACATTTATCAATCTCCTGTGCTAAATATCCTACATTTTGTGTTTAATCTTATAACCATTCCTACCATGGGTTAATAACAGATTATCCTTCATCCCCCTCAAACTGTATGCTTCTGTTTTATTCATTTTCACTCAATTTAATCCATTCTTCTTGATTCTGATGTCTCTAGTCTCATTGAAATAGTAATTTTATCAATATTTATCAATTAAGAAGTTGGTTCATATGTAACATCGTAAGATGAATTTTATAGAATATCATATTCCAGGCCAGACACAGTGGCTCACACCTGTAATCCCAGCACTTTGGGAGGCCAAGGGAGGTGAATTTCTTGAGCTCAGGAGTTTGAGACCAATCTGGGCAACTTGGCAAAACCCCATCTCTACAAAAAAAAATTTTTTTAATTACCCAGGTGCTGTGGCACGTCTGAGGTGAGAGTATTACTTGAGCCTGGGAGGTCAAAGCTACAGTGAGCCATTTTGCACCATTGCACTCCAGCCTGGATGACAAAATAATATCATATGCCAGATACACTGAATTTTTTAATTTCTGAAAGACTTAAAATACAATGTAACTACCCACTATCTTGAGTCATTGTCCTTCAAAAACACATTCAAACATGGGTCGGTAAATGAGGTAATGTTTCTATAACAGTGTCCTCTCAGCAATCTCAAGAAAAGAGCTCTAGGAAGTATGTTTTGGAAGGCAGCACACTATTTTCATTTCTATTCAATTTATTATTTAAAATTAAATTACACAGTACAATGGGCCCTGGATAAAATATTCTAAATAAGATAGAGAATGTCAGCACCACAATTCTTTGTATGCATGCTAAGCAAAACTCAGAGAAGCAAAAACCCTAGGATATGATGTCAAACAAAGCTTTCAGAAACTTAGCAACAATATGTTTGGAAAATAAAAAGTAAGATGTACACACCAAAGTAACCTTGGGAGCTAAAACAGAAAAGGTCCCTGTGAATGTTTCTTATCACAGCAATATTCTCTGGAAAGGATGGACAGTCATATCTGTCTTTTTGACCACATTCCCACTCCTGAGTAGTAGCATTGTCAACATCTAATATGAAGGCCATCAATTCACTCTGACAGTGTTTGCACTTCAGGTGGTGAGAAACTCTGTGGGCTAAAAGAAGGAAAAAGAAAGAAATTAAGGAGTAATATCTTGGACCGAGATGAGAAGTATAGCAAACTATGGAAGAAGAAAGTTGCAAATAAAAAGTGTTCTAAATAAGAGAGAACTGAACTTTCAAAGAACAGAGGCATAGGCCTATGCTCATTTAAATAAAAGCAAAATCCTCTATGATTTATTACTAAACTTTGCATACAAAGATGGTTGCGACAGATTATAGTACTCATTTTACTCACCCACTGAATAGGCCAGCATATTAATAAGAACATTTCCCTGGTTGAATATTCATCTACATAGTGCTTTTCTTCTATAGAGCAGAAATTATTAATCAAATAGAGCCTCCTTAATTCTGAACTACAATTGTGTAGAAGTCAGTGGAGGAAGTCATTTCACAGAGAAGTAACTAAGACACAGGGATATAAAATGAATCTTCCAAGAAGATTCTGGACCCATACATAGTACATAACAGAGTACAAATATAAAAGTGTACTAGTTGCTTGTCAGGCATTTATTGATCATGAGTCTAGCAAGCCTTTGTTGTAGATTCAAAAATTAAGACTAAAATTCTACCCTTAATATATTTAACACCTGTTGGTGACCCATAATTCACACACAGACACACAGACACACACACCAAATCAAACAAGCAAAGGTAGTGTGCATTTAAGAGAGTGATTTAGCAAGTAAAGTATCATTTCCACCAGTTTTAAAATCAAGTCTGCTTCTAATTCAGCTTTACAAATGGAAAGCATATAAATTGGAGTAATCTTAAATCACTACAAAAACTTAAAAACACAAAAAAAGTCTTACTTTGGAAAATGAAATTAGACTCAACAAATTTTATTGGACAGCTACTGTGTGCTAAGTAGTAAGAATACAAAACTATGTCGGAAAATGGTCCTTGTTATTAAGGTGCTCTCAATCTAATGAAGTCTACTCAGAAAGAATTTATAGAATTCAAGACCCAGTGGACCACAGAAGAGAGATATTAAACTATACTTGAACCATAGAGGATCTGAAAGAGAAACTTTCTAATATCGAAGACACCATATGCCAAAATACAGGATATGAACAGCATTTGGTAACAGTTCTAAAATGGTGGCGTAGCACGTTGAAGGAGTAGGACACTGAAACTGAGGAATTAGTTAAGGGATTTATGTGTCATATATGAGAATTCAGAAAGTATTTAATAGCCTCTGGCCACACTATTTTTTCTGTGAAGCAAAAAAAGTCCTCCTTCAATACTCTATACCCACAATCTTATACTCATGTCATCTTCCTACTTTCCAATCTTCATTGCACTGGATGACTAATCTCTTTTAGCCCCTGACTACATTCACTATTATCACCTCCCTGACCATCACTCACCTCTCTTTCTCTGGCTTCAGCTCTATGGGCAGCTTCCTCAATAACTATCAATGCACTCCTATCCCTAAGAGAAAAACACACACATATACACACAATAAAAATGATTACAATGACACCTTTGGGGCTGCCTCTCTTCTCTCTCTTCATAATGAAGAATATCAACTTCTCAAAGAAACAGTCTAAATTCCCTCTCACACAATACACCTCACAGTCACTCTTCAACCTACTACCACACAGTGTCTATTCCCACTCCTCCACCGACACTCTTCTGACAGTGGTCTACATTCTATTCCATTTCTTTTTTGCACATGTCATTGCTAATCACTCCTTTGAGTTCACTCAGCCATCATGCCTGTGCCTATCCCAAAATATCCTATTGCTTTCTCCTTTCCTTCATCTGTTTCTTTTTACCCTCATTTGCTGACTATAATTCTTCAAACTACTACTGTGTTCCCACCCGTATACTAAAAGAAACCCCTCAGTTAATATTTGATTTTTTTTAAATTAGCCTTCAGTCACGCTTATTAATTGTCTTCTATGAGTTACAACTATCTTTCACTCTTTGCCAAAGGAGACAGGTGGTGTTCATGATAACCCGTAAGTAATTTTCTATTGTATAACAAATAAAGATTAAACCCTTGGCCAAGCATTAGAAGGCTTCTGCTCTGGGCCCCTACCATCCTTAAGTCGCTGAAGCTCCTTTCCACCCACTCACCACACAGACTGATTACAATCAGCTTAATTATATAAAAAGTGAAAAATTAAGCAGAAAGAAAGATAGACTTGGCCTGAGTACAAATCTATTCTGTATCATATTTAGCAAGTTAATTAATCTACCTAAACCTACGTGTTTTTATTTGTACAACTGTGATGATACCTAATTCTTAGTCTCCTGATAGAATTAGAATTCTCCTTGTAGAATGATTGGCATAAAATATGCCCATCTAATATTTATTTTTATAATAACAGTAATATTTGTTACTATGGTCAGGCACTATATATATGTTAGCTCATTTAGTCCTCTCAGAAACCTTTTCAGGGAGATAATCTCACTACCCTCCATTAGAAATGAGGAAACAAAGGCACAGTGAGGTTAACTAACATGCCCAGGAGCCCAAAATTAGAAAGTGGTAGACAATCATATTTTAGAGCAACTTACAGGGAGCCTTGAGTGTATCAGTCCTTAAATAAATCATTAAACCCAAACACAATACTGTTATCTACTACAGCTTTGCTCATATAGTTCCCTTTTTGAAAATTCTTACTTTGTCTCTTCCCCACTTCATATTCCACTGAATATTCCCTTCTTTCACAGCCCATCTCAAATCCTCTTTGATACCCCTCCCTTACTCCAATAACATCTTACTGGTAATTTTTATATCACTTACCAAACTAAATTTCATCTCACATCTTTGTGCATATGTTTGTTTTTGCAATTAGCTTGAGAGATCTGAGGAGATACAGATCATGTTTGTTTTCTGTTTTTAATCTTTGAACCTTGTGTAGCAATTTGGCACAATGCATTGCCTCACATAAGTGTTCAATAAATCTTTGTCGAATTCACTTTTAAGATTATCAAAATAAATCTCCCCAGGATTTTATCAGAATAACGTATTTTTTACTTTAAAAAATCATTATATCGCCCTCCAAACCCCTGTGATATTTATGCATTCTCAGACTAGGCTGGATTTTCAAGCAGATGCAACTGGGAGAATGGTCCTGGAGCTTTACCTTTTTATGTGATTTTAGTGGTAGGTCTCTTCCCTAGTCAAAAAGAGTACTGCATCAGATTTTATTGTCCATGTGAATTCATTCATTGAAAAGCAGACCTCCAAAAGGACTGGTTGAATCATGCTGCGGTTCAATCATGCACAGATAAGTGAGTACTTATTACAAAACATCTACTTAGTTTCCTGGTATGTATGAGCCTTTCCAGTGTGCACAATGAACTAAAAGCTGCTGAACACAAAAATGTTCTTTATCCAAGTAACACCAGTGCCATCTGCAGGAAGAGCTCAAGCAGCAGTTGTGTTTTTATTTATATATTTCTCTTCAGTCCCAGGAGAAGGCTTTGTCATGCTTTCACCTGATGAAAACCATTACAGAGCTCACCTACTATGGAAGGTTTCCACCCATTTTCCTTGGTATTTGGAGAAGGTATTGTTAAAATATAAGAAACCATAACATAGCTGAACTAGAGAAATCTAGTTCATTCAGTTCCCCCCAATAACACTAGAAATGAACAAATAACCTCAAACAGTGATAAACAAAACGGCCAATATTACTGCTTAAAACAAAATCAAGAGCAATGAAATGATGAGAGTGAACATTTTGTGCATGTGAGCGCTGATGTTAAAATCATCTCAACAAGGAGGAAAGAAGAGAGGAAAAGCATCTATTGAGATAACGCCTATTTCTAAAGATAAACTGGTCATGATCCTCAAAAGCATTAATTATAATATTGAACTAGTGTTTATCAAGAATAATCTACATCATTCCACTTCATCAAATAAATCAGGTTTTTAAACTACCAATAAATTAAATAGTAATTAACGGTCATCTGTAGCAGAACCACTCTAATTGAGCCTACTTATATAAGCAAAAGCAAATTGCATAAGACCATACCAAAATGATCAAGTGATACTACATTTCATTTCTTTCGTATTTATTTCTCTTCAAATACATTTGTTACAGTTTTTGTTTTGTTTTGCAATGGATGAATATAATTGTGTACCTCAGTCTGGTGGGGTCCTCAACTGTGATCCACAAAGCAGAAAAATTAGTGAAGTTTTATCACATGTGAAGCATGCCAAATCCCCAACGGCATGCAAGACTAGCAAACTTTCCCACTTTTTTCTCATATTTTCTGCCACTCTTTTTAAAAGAGGCCTCTCAACTGAACTTCTACATTATGAATGTTTAACTCTGCACATAGAGTAGAAAATCATTTCTACATCTATTGAGAAATGCTGAAAATTCTATCCTGCCCAACATATCTCTCCCATTGGCCTACCAGAAAATCTAACGGGAGAGATTGTATCTAACAATTACCATGAGGAAACAACTTTAAAGATCACAGATGCTGCTTGTAGTTGCTGAAGTTAACATAGCTACAGAACTATGTATATAGCCCTGAAAATCAAGACTGAATTGAAGTAATCAAGCTTAAATTTGTAATATAGGCTAATTACTATGACAATATAGGTAGTATTGATAATGCTAGAATATGCCTATATTGCAAATATAACAATAAAATGAGTTACCCTATTAAAAAAATAAGCAAGCAAAAAATTCACTGGGCAGGTAGAAGGTAATTGCAATAGGCATAAATCAATGAAGAATAATATTTTACTAGAAATTAGTGGCAGGAAGGAAATGAAAAGTATTGTGATGATATTGTAACATTCCTGAGCCCTTTCTAGAATGCACTACTGAGACAGGACACAAAATAAACACAGTTGTAGTAAGGAACTCAATCAGCTCTTGTGTCTCATTCAGTGCAAACAAAGCATGGGACAAGTCTTCATATTTTGAGCACCAAGAAAGTCTAGAAACTATTTAGAGACTTAAGGTCAAAAAATGAATCGGTTGGTGAAGCAAAAGTGACATGACTTTAGGGGTTCAAGGGCCCTGTCCCACAGAGGCTTACAACAATCAGCAAGGTAAAGGTTGAACTAGATGGCTTGATATAAGTCCAGACTAGAGTAAGTCAAGAATTTGAAAGTTCAGAGAGAAATTCAGGATTCTATGGCATGCAATCCTAAAAGGCAAGATAGGCCGAAAGGACTACAGCCTCCCCAGGAATCATTCTGATTATACAATCACAAGGTATTTTATTAGAAGAGAAGAATGTGAAGCACCAAAATAAACATGGCGGTCCCAGCAAGTCGTAGACTAAGAGAATAACACATGGTTTTAATGACTGCATGACAAAAAATAAAATATTATCCCAGACTAGGAACAAAGATATAACCACCAACAGTAAATATGAAAGCTGCAAAGCATTTTGTTTAACAAAGAGGATAGGAAGAAACAAAATTTATACAATATGTATATTAACGCTGGCTGAAATGAAGATAAGGATTCCAAAGCCCCGTTCCCTCCCACTACCACATAGGGGCCTGAAAGGGCTCTTGGAGCATTGTCTGAAACCTCAGGCCTAGGTCAATGTACAAGTCGCTCTGCATAGATAAAAATACCTTTTTTATTTCATTTCTGACCCACCTTTCCAGCTCTCCTGTTCCCTACACGCATACACGTGCATGCACACATGTATCAACCACACTGCCCTGCTGATTTCTGCCCTTGTGCAGTTCCTCACCTCCTCCTCTACACTTCTTTCCTTTGAGTGAATTGTATTCTCCTATGGGAAGCTGAAGATAATAAAATAAACTAGCATGAACAGAACCAGAATTTATGCTTTTGTGTGTAATCATTTCTCTCACAGAAAAGCCTTTCTGGTGCTTCCATTCAAACATTTTCTGACCTTGATCAGTGAAGTAAAGGCGCTAGGAGAGTGTTCTCTAGTTTATGTTTGGTTGCAAACAGATGGGCAATGACAATGTATATGTCCAATATTTAATTCACTGTTAAGTTTTCCAGCTGCATGATCAAATGTAGAAGTTTACCTATCTAATTAAAAACTGTTGGGGTTTTCCTCCTGGAGATTCAGTTTGATGCTCTTTTTACCAAGCAGAGACAAGCACTCCAACAAGTAGCAGGCAATATAAAAGGAATGGGCTCCGCAGGGCAGTATAGCTTCGAACTTTAGTGTGAACTTCTGAGTTACAGAAAAATTAGTGAGAAATGTTCTCTTATAGCATTATTAATTAATTACACTACTAATTCTTTAATTTGTTCTATATTTACAAAGACCAGAGCCACTGTGAACACATTTTCTGCCTAACCCAGAAACTCAAAGTGTTTCTCCTATGGTTCTTCTTTCTAAATTCCTTACCTTGTATAAAATGCAAAAACTTGCAAATTCACCTTTGTCAGGTCCATAAGAGTGCTTCTCTTTTAAGGTAGTTTAACCCAAAGAGTCTTTAGAAGAGCTCCATCCCTGATTCTATTTCCAAAGAATATTACTAATATGGGCAAATCTAAAGCCTGTAAAGAGGCTTAGAAACATATTTGAACAAAATCTTTATTGAGACCTTAACATGTAAATGTTGTGTAATCTCACAAGATCACATTTCCACAGATTTCAATTCTTAAAAATTTTTTAAATTATGTAGTTATGTAGAACTTTTGCTGGTAGTTACTAAAACAAAGTCAATTTATTGCCTATACTACTGAGCACTTTATGTCCTAGCAATAAGGAAAAGCATGCCAAAAATGCATCGATGTGGTTCTTTCCTGAGAAAAATTCTACAGAGACTAATAATAGGCAAGTAAAAGTTAAACTATGTGAAAATTAAGAGAAGCAATGAAAGCTTCAGAAACTGAAACATCTTCAACTTTGTATTATCTAGCTAACGTGTAGATAGTAAAATGACCAAAAATATATCAGAAAGATTTTATATTTTAACTGAATGAATGTCTGACTATAAAGCAAAGTCAAATTAACAGATAAAATAATGGGAGGAGTATAATGATTCACCAAATAGAGAAGGAGAAAAGAAGACAAAGGCTGAAAGAGAATGCAATAGTAGTCAATTAAATGAACTTAGTACACTACATTTTTATGTAGATAAATGTAGAAAATGAGAAGAGAATTTCAATATGCATACATTTATTTACTCCAAACAGATCATATCAACATGATGTATAGGCATACCTCCTTTCATTGCACTTCACAGATATTGAGTTTTTTACAAATTGAAGGTTTGTGGCAACTCAGCCTTAAGCCAAGCCTATCAGTGCCATTTTTTCAACATGTGCACACTTCCTGTCTCTGTGTCACATTTTGGTAATTCTCACAATAATTCCAACATTTTCATTATTATTATGTCTGTTATAATGACCTGTGAGCAGTGATCTTTGATGATACTATTACAATTGTTTGTGGGAGCCATGAATGATGTCCATGTAAGATGAGGAACTTCATAAATGTTGTGTGTGTTCTGACTGTTCCACTTACCAGCTGTTCCCCCATCTGTCTGCCTCTCCTCAGTCCTCTCTATTCCCTGGAACACAATAGTATTGAAATTAAGCCGCTTAATAACCCTACAATAGCCCCTAAGTGTTCAAGTGAAAAGGAGGGTTGCACATCTCTCACCTTAAATCAAAGCTAGAAATAATTAAGCTTAATAGGGATGGCATGTCGAAAACCAAGATAGGCAGAAAGCCAGGCCTCTTGCACCAAACACCCAAGTTCAGAATGCAAAAAAAAAAGTTCTTAAAATAAATTCAGGCCAGCCACAGTGACTCACACTCGTAATCCCAGCACTTTGGGAAACCTAGGCGGGTGGATCACAAGGTCAGGAGTTCAAGACCAGCCTGGCCAAGATGGTGAAACCCTGTCTCTACTGAAAATACAAAAATTAGCCGGGCATGGTGGCAAGCACCTGTAATCCCAGCTACTCAGAAAGCTGAGGCAGGGAATTGCTTGAACCCAGGAGGCAGAGGTTGCAGTGAGCCGAGATCGCACAACTGCACTCCAGCCTGGATGACAGAGGAGACTCTGTCTCAAAAAAAATTAATTAAATAAATAAAATAAATAAATTCTAAGTGCTACTCCAGTGAACACAAATAATAAGAAAGCAAAACAACCGTATTACTGATATGGAGAAAGTTTTAGCAGTCTGGATGGAAAATCAAATCAGCCACATTTCCTTAAGCCAAAACTCAATCCAGTGCAAGTCTCTAACTCTCTTCAATTCTGTCAAGGCTGAGAGAGATGAGGAAGGTTCAAAAGAAAAGTATGAAGCTAGCACAGGTTGGTTCTTGAGGACTAAGGAAAGAAGCCATCTTCATATCATATAAGTGCAAGGTGAAGCAACAGGTGCTGATGAAGAAGTTGCAGCAAGTTATCCCAAAAAATCTAGCTAAGATCATAGATGAAGGTGGCTACACTAAACAACAGATTTTTAACATAGTCAAAATAGCCTTCGATTAGAAGAAGATGTCATCTAGGATTTTCATAGCTAAAGAAGATAAGTCAATGCCTGGACTTAAAGCTTCAAAGAACAGGCCAACTCTCTTGATAGAGGCTAATGCAGCTTGTGACCTGAAGTTGATGCAATGCTCATTTACCATTCTGAAAATCCTAGGGCCCTTAAAAATTAACCTAAATATACTCTGCATGTGCTCTGTAAACAGAAAAACAAAGCCTGGATGACCACACATCTGATTACAGGATGGTCTACTGAATATTTTTTAAGCCCACTATGGAGATCTACTGCTTAGAAAAAAAAAAAAAAAGATTTATTTTTTATCAAAATATTACTGCTCATTGACAGTACACCTTGTTACCCAAGAGTTCTGATGGAGGTGTACAAGAAGATTAATGTTGTTTTCATACCTGCTAATACAATATCCATTCTTCAGCCCATGGAGCCAGGAGTAATTTTGACTTTCAAATATTATAATTTAAGAAATACACTGTATAAAGCTATAGTTGCCCTAGATAGAAAACTATGGGAAAGCCTGGGTGAGGTTCAAACCTCAGTGTTTACCAATTCCTCCAGGAGAGTCCTATGCATGCCAGTTTGCAAACCACCACACTAGGGTAACTGGTCTCAGTTACACACAAACTGTTAGAAAACCAGGTGTCTTTCACAGACCTTTGGTCCCTTATGTTAGTCCTGTCAAACCAGGACTCTATCTTTCTCAAAGGTCATTTTATTTCTTAAGCCCTATGTCCTGCCTTTGCCTCTGAACCTTGACTGAAGCTACCCTAATATTCCCCAATTTCAAATCCTGGGGAGAAGGAATGAGAAAAAATCATTATTGAAGTAACTATTTTCTCTCCTGCAATTACCCTCTTCACACCTGGTATGTCAGGGAATAGCCACTTAAGTCCCTCCCAACCAAATCCTAGAACAGAGGCTACAAATGTCACCTATATTTGTATAACAAACAAAGCAAGGTAAGTAATCCTTTATAAATCAAAGAAAATCCAGGCAAAATTATACCCTCAAACGATTTTTTCTTTTTTTTGAAATGGAAGTACATGATTCCCACTTGTCCTTCAGCTCTAGGAAAGCTTTTGTATTGTGTGAAAACGGCAGGCCTTAGGCCCAAGAGGCTGAGTCTACAGATCAACCCTCTTTTTCTTACATATTTGCTCACAAATTCCACCAGCAACAAATTAGTGGTGGTAGGATTATTTGTTCTCGTCAAATACTTTGTAAATACTTAGATATTTTCTCTATCCCTTATATACTTTCAAAGAGACTAATGTTCTACACACATGAACAATCAATTTATTGTATAATTTTCACAAGTCAGTAAAAACCTGTAGTCAATATCAATCCATAAAGAAAACTGAAAACACTTACCTTATTTTAATATAAAGAGAGAAAAAAACTCAAGAGTTTGATTATTGCTTTCTTCAAACTGCATTAGCTGGAAAAATATAACAATGAAATTCAAATATTAATATTAAGTGTCAATTCAAAGTTTCCATAGAGGATAGCCAATAAGGGCACACATTTTTTGTAGCTACTAAAATAGTCAGTGTTGCTTTGCCTTTATGTAAAATTTAGCAAATGACAAATTTCTTTTAAGTAGAAGCTTTAGAGTATACTGCAGTATGTGTGTTACTATTAATGGTGATAGAATCTTATGAATACTGCTAAGGATTTTAAGCATCACCTGTACACATAGCCAGGGCAGCCATCAAGTGTACCAAGATGACCTTCCATTGAGACTCTGCCACACTTAGCCCTCCCAGAACAAAGACTACTACTTTGTGGGTATTGGCCCTCTTCAACTAGCAACAGAGCTGGTTGCTTTAAAGATTTACAGTCATGTGTCACTTAACAATGGGGATACATTCTAAGAGAAGCATTGTTAGGCAATTTCTTCATTATGCAAATATCATGGAGTATACTTACACAAACCTAGGTGGTATAACCTTCTACACACCTAGGCTATATAGTATATAGTATATATTGCTCCTAGGCTATAAATTTGTATAGCAAATTAAATACTGTAGGGAATGTTGCAGGCAATTGTGTGCAGTGGCAAGTATTTGTGCATCTAAACATATCTAAACATAGAAAATGTACAGTTAAAATATGATATTATAATCTTATGGGACCACTGTTGTACGTGCGGTCGGTCTGTCATTGAGTAAAATGCCATTCTGCAGCACATGACTGTACTTTATTTTTGTGTGACCATTAGGGTAATTATAAACCATTATAAGCAAATACAATTTAGTTTTCTTATTTATGTAAACAATACTGTATTCATTTGCTTAAATGAGAGCAATTCTGAGGGTTTTTTTTTAAATTAAGTCAATTCAAGAAATCATGGGGATGAAGAATGGTAATGTACCATTAAATGAAATTGAAAGATAATAAACAAAGTTCATTTTAATCAATAATTTCCATTTCCTTCCACATCAAAACTTTTGCCAAAGCAATCAATAATAAAAAAATTAATTAACTGTATTCTTTCTTCTACCATATATGAAATAGTCAAAGGGTAGCAGCAAGAAAGAGAAGGATGTGGTGTCCGGACACGTCAAAAAAAAACAGTCAGTGATCCAGAGTTGTTTACAAGCGGCACTTTAGTGTTTAATATTCCTGAAGTTCTATAAAACAGATTTCTGTTCAAAATATTCCAAAGCACTGAATACTTTGTCATGGAATTATAAAAATGAAAGAGCCTGCACTTTGGAGACAGATCTGTACATAAATTCCCACCGTGTGACCTTTGGCAATTCAATCAATGTCATGAACATCATCATATTTACAAATTGTGCTCTGCCTCATAGGGGCTGGTACAAGGATTGTCTCAAATGAGAGAAGTAAAGTACATCATGTGTCATCTGGCACCTAATAGGCATTCAATAAATGGTAAATATCCACGTAATTTTGAATAGACTAATGAACCCTTTCCATTCATACCTACCCTCTCATAATCCACTCATGAATAAAATGATTTTATAGTCTTTTATCTCTGTAATTTATATTTATTCTGAAACAAAAACATCTACATAAGCTAATGCACACAGCTGTCTTCGCTACTTGAAAATTAGCCAGGAAGTTAGCAGGTAAGTGCTCCTTTTAGGTCACCAGTTAATACAGGTGTTTTAGGTTCCTGGAAGCTTTGCTCTCAGAGGAAAAACATTTCAGAGAATTTGAGAGAGCATCAGGTCAACCATAATGAGTCTGAGACCAGATGCCAGTCATAATTTTAGGCCAGCTGCTACCTCCTTTCGAGTTTGAACAAAGACCTAACCTCTGAGAGAATAGCTCTCCCTCTACCTAGGAATTGTTAGCAGAGAGAACTATATGAAACAGATTTTGACAAGATTTAAAAGTCTTACTGGACTGTAGCATAACTGTAGTGGAATGAGGTCTTGGATAGGATTGGGATTTGCCAAAACAGTATGTGAGTGAAGACAAGCCTGAGAAGTATACTTGGTCAATGATAAAAGTTGTTAAACTTAGAGAAACATAGTAGCTTCAAATAAGACTCTCAGAACTTCAGTTAAGTTTTATCCCCACCTGACAGCATGCTGTAGCAGTTAATACCCAAGCAAACAAATTTGACACTCATCTCTGTTATACGCCAACTGTGTGATTTGGGGCAATTTATGTACATCTTCTAAGTTTCATTTTTCTCCTCTTTAAATTGGTGGAAATCATAGCACCTATGCCATAGGATTGCTGTGATTATTAATCGAGCTAATAATATAAATTTCTTAGCACTATGCCTGAAATGTAATAGGGCTCAACAAATAGTGGCTGTAGATATCACATGGCAGATACTAGCATAGACAGAAAACGTAAATTCATTGTGACTTAAATAAAAAATAAACTTATTTTTCTTTCACATAAAATAAGTGTTGGGATAGGAAACCCAGGGCTCTTCCTGTTTTTCGTTCCATGATCCTAGCAGTCACAGTCCATCTTCAAGGGCATTTAGTGGTCAAAAATGACTGCAGAAGCCCCAACCATCATAGTATATTCAACTTCCTAAAGACAGAAAAAAAAAGGGGGGGGGGAACAAAGGAACTAATCCCAAATGTCTGCTCACTTTTCAGGCTCTTTCCCATTCTGTAACAACTTTCATCCAACATTGGCTTACATCTCATTGGCCAGAACTGAATCAAGTCCTGTTGCAAAGGGAGGGTAGAGAATATAGTATTTTAGATGTCCAATAAAAATTACAGTTAGGCACACAAAAAAAAGAAACCTTAAAAAAATTACAGTAAAAATGAAGTGGAAATGTGGATTTGATAGGAAACAAGCGGAATCTGCCACAATGTGCTACATTGGTTCTCGTTTATCATTCAGTCTTTCACTGCCTTTACTAAATTGACCATCTCTATCTGGAATAATTCATGAAGTACAGACCTTTTCTCCCTTGTGTTTTTCCTCCAAGTACCCCTCCAGTATTCATCATCTCTATGAGGGGTTCAAAAATTTAAATCTCTCAAGTTAGAAGTCAGATGAAGATTTCAAGACTCTTGCAATCTAGATAAGGTTTGTTCAAATCCCGATTTCAAGATTCAAAACCTTATCGAAGACTTCTGCCAACTCCCATAGCTTCTATTTTCCTGATGATGTTTGATTTCAAGCTTCTGTTACCCGGTGTACCATCTTTTCTGAACTATTCCAACCCAGTTGTAACACCCAGAACCTTTATTGATTTAAAAAAAAAGATGATAGATAGATAGATCTACTGATGTTGCTATAGCTCTAACTCCCTACTTTCTCATGCAATGTATTTGTAAGAAAAATAGGCATGACTAGAAATCTGCAGAAAAACCAGAAACATGACAACAATTTCAAAGGTAATATTTGACATCCACCTTCTTAAAATGTCCATTATTCACCCTACAATGATAAATCTTCACTAGCCATGTCAGCATTACAACCCCTTTCCATATAGGTCCTGTGTCTACTGCCCTTTCCTCTCCTATCTCTAACCTTTTCATCTTGGGAGAAAAATGAATTCATCACATTCTTTACCTAGATTATTGAGATAGCCTCCTAACTGGTCTCTCTGCTTCCACTTTGCCCTCCTGCTGTCCACTTCCATCCTAGCAGTCAGAAAGGTTCATTTGAAAACTCATCAATTCATGCCACTCTTCTCTCAGAAACTTTTAATAGAATCCCATCACACTATGAGTAAATGCCAAAGTATTTACAGTTTGTCCTACATAACCTGGTCCCCTAGAGAGTATTAAACAAAAGGGTTAATATAATAGTTACCATTCCTGCCTTATTCATCAGCTCCAGCCACAAAGGCCTCCTCACTCAAAGACATTCCTCCCCAGACATTCCTTCCCCTCTGCTTACAACAGTTTTCCCTCAGTTATCAATCTGCCTAGTTCTCAGACTTTCTTTAGGTTTTTGCTCAATTGCCACCTCAGTGAAACCTTCCTAGGCACCATTTTTTAATTTTACTTTAAGTTCTTGGATACATGTGCAGAATGTGCAGGTTTGTTACATAGGTATACATGTGCTATGGTGGTTTCCTGCACCTATCAACCTGCCATTCAGGTTTTAAGTCCCACATGCATTAGGCATTTGTCCTAATGCTCTCCCTCCCCTTGCCCCCACCCCACAACCAGCCCCAGTGTGCGTTGTTCCCCTCCTTTGTCCATGTGTTATCATTGTTCAACTCCCACTTATGAGTGAGAACAAGCGGTGTTTGGTTTTCTGTTCTTGTGTAAGTTTGCTGAGGATGATGGCTTCCAGTTCGATCCATGTCCCTGCAAAGGACACGATCTCATTCTTTTTTATGGTCGCATAGTATTCCATGGTGTATATGCACAAGGTTTTCTTTATCCCATCTATTATTGATGGGCATTTTGGTTGGTTCCATGTCTTTGCTCTCATAAATAGTGCTGCAGTAAACATATGTGTGCATGTATCTTTATAGTAGAATGATTTATAATCCTTTGGGTATATACTCAATAATGGGATTGCTGGGTCAAATGGTATTTCTGGTTCTAGATCCTTAAGGACTCACCACAATGTCTTCCACAATGGCTTAACTAATTTACATTCCCACCAACAGTGTAAAAGCGTTCCTATTTCTCCACAGCCTTGCCGCATCTATTGTTTTCTGACTTTTTTAATAATCACCATTCTGACTGACGTGAGATGGTATCTCTTTGTGGTTTTGATATGCATTTATTTAATGATCAGTGTTGATGAGCTTTTTTCATACGTTTGTTGGCCGCATAAATGTCTTCTTTTGAGAAATGTCTGTCCATATCCTTCACCCCCTTTTTGATAGGGTTGTTTGTTTTCTTCTTGAAAAGTCCTCGTAGATTCTGGATATTAGACATTTGTCACATGGGTAGATTGCAAAAATTTTCTCCCATTCTATAGGTTGCCTGTTCACTCTGATGATAGTTTCTTTTGCTGTGCAGAAGCTCTTTATTTTAAATAGATCTCACTTGTCAAGTTTTTGCTTTTGTTGCAATTGGTTTTGGTGTTTTCATCGTGAAGCCTTTGCCCCTGCCTATGTCCTGAATAGTATTGCCTAGGTTTTCTTCTAGCATTTTTTATGGTTTGGGGTTTTACATTTAAGTCTTTAATCCATCTTAAGTTAATTATTGTATAAGGTGTAAAGAAGGGGTACAGTTTCAGTTTTCTGCATATGGCTAGCCAGTTTTCCCACCACCATTTACTAAATAGGGAATCCTTTCCCCGTTGCTTTTTTTTTTGGTCAGGTTTGTTGAAGATTAGATGGTTGTAGATGTGTGGTGTTATTTCTGAGGCCTCTGTTCTATTCCATTGGTCTATATGTCTGTTTTGGTATCAGTACCATCATGTTTTGATTACTGTAGCCTTGTAGTATAGTTTGAAGTCAGGTAGAGTGATCCTTTAGCTTTCTTCTTTTTGCTTGGTTTAGTCTTGGCTATACAGGCTCATTTTTGGTTCCATATGAAATTTAAAGTCATTTTTTTTCTAATTCTGTGAAGAAATCAATGGTAATTTAATGGGAATAGCACTGAATCTATAAATTACTTTGGGCAGTATGGCCATTTTCATGATATTAATTCTTCCTATCCATGAGCATGGAATGTTTTTCCATTTTTTGTGTCCTCTCTTATTTCCTTGAGCAATGGTTTGTAGTTCTCCTTGAAGAGGTCCTTCATATCCCTTTTAAGCTGTATCCCTAGGTATTTTATTCTCTTTGTAGCAATTATGAATGGGAGTTCATACATGATTTGGCTCTCTGCTTCTCTATTGTTGGTGTATAGGAATGCTTGTGATTTTTGCACATTGATTTTTTTATCCTGAGACTTTGCTGAAGTTGCTTATCAGCTTAAGGAGTTTTGGGGTGAGATGATGGGGTTTCTAGATATAGGATCATGTCATCTGCAAATAGAGACAGTTTGACTTCCTCTTTTCCTATTTAAATATGCTTTATTTATTTCTCTTGCCTATTTGCCTGTGCCAGAACTTCCAATACTATGTTGAACAGGAGTGATGACAGAGGGCATCCTTGTCTTGTGCCAGTTTTCAAAGGGAATGCTTTCAGCTTTTGTCCATTCAGTGTGATATTGGCTATAGGTTTGTCATAAATAGCTCTTATTATTTTGAGATATGTTCCATCAATACCTAGTTTATTGACAGTTTTTAACAGGAAGGGATGTTGAATTTTATCAAAGGCCTTTTCTACATCTGTTGAGATAATCATGTGGTTTTGTCATTGGTTCTGTTTATGTGATGGATTACTTTTATTGATTTGTGTATGTTGAACCAGCCTTGAATCCCAAGGATGAAGCTGACTTGATCGTGGTAGATAAGCTTTTTGATGTGCTGCTGCATTTGGTTTGTCAATATTTTATTGAGGTTTTTTGCATTGATGTTCATCAGAGATACTGGCATGAAGTTTTCTTTTTTTGTTTTGTCTCTGCCAGGTTTTGGTATCAGGATGATGCTGGCCTCAGAGAATGAGTTAGGGAGGAGTCCCTCCTTTTCAAATATTTGGAATAGTTTCAGAAGGAATGGTACCAGCTCCCCTTTGTACCTCCAGTGGAATTCAACTGAGGATCTGTCTGGTCCTGGGCCTTTTTTGTTTGGTAGGCTATTAATTACTGCCTCAATTTCAGAACTTGTTATTGCCTAGACAGCATTTTTATAATAGCAACCTTTCACGTCCCAATTACTCATCCACTTTCCCTGCTTTACTTCTCTACAGAATACTTACCTTCTGACAGTCTACATAATTTGTTTATATATTTGCTTACTTTCTCTTCTGTTTAGAATGTAAACCTCATGAGGGAAAGAACTGTAGTCTGTTTTGATTATGCTCTATCTTCACAATATCTGAAATACCGTAAGTTCTCAATAAATATTTGTTAAGTAAACCATAAAAGGAGTTTTTTCACACAGATAATCTTAGCTATCATTTGTACATTTGTAGTGATTGGGCTTCTGCAGAGATCCTCTTTACATCAATTGGCTTATTAAATTAGTTTTCCAGATCAACTCCCTAAAATGAATGCTTTGCCAGCTCTTAAGAAAACAATTTTCCCAAGTTCCACTTTAAACCAATTCCACATGCCTTTGTGGGGGCCATGGAGGAATAGGGCTCAGATTCCAATTCGAGTAAGAACCAGCTACAAGGAATATAGGTAGCTGATGACCTTCACCTTTAGGATCCACCACAACAGCATTCATGCAGAAGCCCCATCTCTCCTGGTTGCTCCCTGCCAGTGACCAAACACAACGGGAATACTAGTACCAGGACACTTATGCTCAATGCAGGACTTCTCCGGTGGACAGTTTTTTCTCTGGAGCTCTCACTGACGTTTCCAAAACTTGTTCAAGACAGCACTATGGTCAGGCTGTTCCTACCAATCTGCCTCTTTTCCCTTTCTCTTTTTACAGGTATTGCATCTGCATCTGTAAGATTCCCTATGGACTCTGCTCCTTCCCCCATTATCTTTCACAGGCATTGTCTTAATTATTCTCTTATACTTCAAATTCTGTCTTGGTGATTGCTTCTCAGAGAACTTGGTCTGATACAGTCTTTTAGACATTTCCATTTGGATACACTCTAGTCAGCTCAAATCCAGTATGTTCAAAACAAACTCAAGAGGGTCTCATGAAAGTTGGCCCCAAACGTTGTGGATTAAGTTGAAACCATTTTCAACAGAGACCTGTTACTGTGGGGAAAATGGCCCAAAAAGTACTGAAAACTATCTCCTGGGACTAAGCATAGCAGCATCCCTAGACCAGAACACTTCTAGTCAGATTGACCCACTCAGGTGATTGATTACTTAGATATGAAGAACATCTTCTAGATTTTGTACAAAAGGCCCCAGACACTTGAAGAAGCCATTTTTTTAAGAATATAATGGCTTTAAATAATCTCTGATCCTAAAGTTAACTAAAAATAACAGTAGAAAACTAAGTTTTAAAAGACCCAGTTTGGGATTATTTTTACCATGTAGTTTATTAAAATAAAATAATAGCAAAATATTACCTTTTTAGAGGCGCAGGCATTTCTTCTATATTTTGGTTCAAACCAGATCATACAAGTAGAAAAGTATTTAAGCTAGTGAAATTTTTGTTCTTTTTTTCTTCCGTCAGAGCTGTGAGTTATGGTTGATCTGTGTACTAAGTGATTGAAACAGCTTCAAGTTACTGTTTAAATGTTTCTAAAGTTTCAAGATAGACATTTTTACCTTTACTTGAAAAATACAGGAATTTCTGATGTTAGCTCATTCCATGTCACAATGGGACATCTTTTCTAAATAAAGACATTGAAAGAGTAAAAATAAGATGTTGCTGTTTCACAGGAGCATGATAGCAATGGTATCGCTACATGTATCCCTGATGATTAGGAGGGCTCTTTCCTTCAAAGGTAAAATTTTCTTTTGGTTTTTGCTTTTTGGTTCCCAAAAGAATTACTTCATCTGGAGAGTATATACCAATTCTGCAAACACAGGAACAAGAAAAAAACAGGCTTCAGAAAATCTATAATCTTAAATATAAGGAACTTGGCTAATTTTGGACATAGCCATATAACAATGTATAATAGAAGTATGAGTAGCTGACTTGAAATAACTTTACATCAAATACCTACATGTTAAGTATCTTCAAAACACTTCGACACTATTTCAAAGGAAATACAATTTTTAAATACACAAACTAGATTATTTTTTCAGCATCATTTATTCCTTGCATGTATCATCCAATTTTTTTTTTGAAACAAGATCTCCCTCTGTCACTTAGGCTGGAGTGCACTGGCATGATCTTGGCTCACTGCAACCTCCAACTACCAGACTCACACGATCCTCCCACCTCAGCCTCCTGAGTAGCTGCGACTACAGGTGTGTGCCATCACACCTAGATAATTTTTTTGTACTTTTTATAGAGATGGGGTTTCACCATGTTGCCCAGCCTGGTTTCAAACTCTTAGACTCAAGTAATCCACCCTCCTCAGCCTCCCAAAGTTTTAGGATTACTAGAGTGAGCCACGGCTCCCAGCCACTATCCAATTTTTCTTACCTTCCCCGCTTACCTCCGTTAGAATGTCCAATACCAATCAAAGTGATCTGAAGAATTTTATCATCTATGATTCATATCTTAATAATAATTTTGTCTTAATAAAAAGTTTTCACAATGCTCCTCAAAATTTTGTGATTTTTTTTTTTTTGATGGTAGAGAAAAAAAATTAACTCAGGCTGAAGCAAAGTTATGCTATACCATTTTAGGAACACTCTTTCTGACTCAATGAAAACAGACTTAAACACCTCACACTAAGTACAATAACAGGAAACGTTTGTCACAGCCGGTAAAGAACAAGACCGGTCCAAACGGTATAAAGGCTTAGTGCCTAAAGTAGCTCCTGCTAAAGTTCACCATGGAAAAGCTAAACCAACAGAATTGAAGTTGGGACTTCCTTCACTAATAACTCCACTTATAGTATTGGCAATTTTAATACTTATAAATCCACTACCAAAACTGTTAGTGCAACAAATTTGGTGACAGAGTATAATCATTCAAATTTATTTTTCCTTTACTTTTATTTGTAGAGACGGGGCCTCACTATGTTACTCAGGCTGATTTTGAACTCCTGGGCCCAAGTGATCATTCTGTATTTTTCAACTGCATAATGTTTACTCTTTAACTCCCTTTGATCAATGAAGTCAGATTAATATAAGGCAAGCACACAGAAACACAAAAATGTACGCTATTTTTAGAATCAAGAATTGATCTAGGAAACCAAACAATTATTACATCCTTCCTACATATTTGGATTTCTACAGTAGACTCAAAGTGAATTAGACTTTTGACTTTTGTGGGATAATAGAATATTCCAAATCTTGGAAAAGCATAAGAAGACTCACTCAGGCAAATTACTGCCATGTGTCATTTCTTACAGCAAACTTATTAATATGTTACCTTGAGCTCTCTGTGGTCTGTTCTTAGCAGGACCAACCTGCAAAATAGATTTTGCTCTTAAAATTCAAAACCCATACACTTATTCTCGGTACTCTTTTCTGTAATGAGACAGGTGCACCCCTGATTATTTACGCAGAGTGCCAGGAAAAGGGAATTGTAGACAGAGCCAGCATGCCTTCCCAGAGATTCTTCAAGAGTATTCATCATTGGTTAACCCCAGGGATCTGGAAATGGGATGAGAGTGAGCAGAAGGAGAGCAATATAAACACAAGGTTAGAATTATGACTATAAAAAGAACTGAAAAGACGGCTGACTACAGGTACCCGGCATTTGTCTCTCTCACAAAACAAAAAGGCAATAAACAACTAAAATTCAACAGAAGTGTCTGAGGGAGAGTGCTAGAGTAGAGCAAGGGAGTGGCAAGGTCCCTGCAGAATACACAGGCCCAGGATGGCAGCACGAAGAGAGGAGTGAGGCACCCTGCCTCTGGCAACCAACTTCCACAACAGAATTGGTTCGGAACTGGGTGGGGCTTCCCCTTGTGCGGAAAAGGTAAGCAGAAGACTCTCTACCAACCCCATTACCACCGTAGATACCTGTAGTCCTTACTACAAGAGAATCCCACTGTCCTCATAAGTCCTGAGCCCAGGTTGGAGAGTTTCCTGGAATTCACCCACAGCTGCGTTGCTCCAAATTAGGAGTACAAATTGTGTACTCTCCACCACTCCCATGGCAAAATATGCTGCAGCATGATAGACACTGCTAGAGTGCACCCTGCTCTGGGATCCAGTAGCCACTGTGCCTCTCCACCCTTAGAGCTCCAAGGTCACTCCATGAAGCCTACATGGCTGGCTGCAATACCATAATCCCAAATTCTTAGAGCATGAACCCAGGAATGACTGTGACTCTGGTCCTGCACAAATCTGGACTGGCTAAACTGCTATGCACCCATGTTTCCAGCCAGAGAAATAGCTCGCTGGAGCTGCCTAGGGTATCCAAACTTAAATTAGCCAAGTAGCCTCACATTTGCACCCCTAGTTGGAACCCCAGCACCTGCCCTTAGTGAATCTTCCAAGAACCCCAGCTAGAGAAAAAGCCCAGTAGTCCTGTTCCTAGAAGACCTACCCCAAAGGTGCCAAGACATCATGTGCCCACACATAGCAGAGAAACGGCCTGGTGAAATCACCCCCAATGGACACACTCATAATGCAGCTGGCCTCCAGCATGCACATGCACAACCCCAGTTTGAGAAACAGCTTGCCTAGACCACTCCCAAAAAAGCCACATAACCATCACTACACACTTCCACAGCATAGGACACTGAGGCACTTTCAAACATTGCTAACACGATTACAGATGAAGAAATGGTACAGAGACTACACCACTCTGTTCTACCAGAACCAAAGCCAACACACCCCACTCAACCAAGATCCTAGGACACATCTATAAATATAAGTCTTTCCCTACCTAAGTGACTTCATAAAATTGGATGAGGCAACTATTCTACCAAATGTGGAGATATTAATGTAGAAACACAATAAACATGAAAAAGCGAGGAAACATGACACCTCCGAAAGAAAACAATAATTTTCTAGTAATAGACTCCAAAGAAAATGAAATACAAAAAATGCCAAAAAAAGGAATTCAAAATAATAATCTTAAGAAAACTTGGTGAGATACAAAAAAATAGGCAAATAATTCAATAAAATCAGGAACACAATAGATGATCTGGATGAGAAATTCAACAAAGAGATAGCTATCATGAAAAAGAATCAGACAGAAATCTTGCAGCTGAGGAATTTAATTAATGAAATAAAAAAATACAATTGAGAGATTCAATAACAGAATAGACCAAGCAGAAGAAAGAACACCTGAACTTAAAGACAGTTTTTTTGAAATAACACAGGCAGACAAGAAAAAAGGATGAAGAAAATCTACAGAAATTATGGGACACTATTAAGAAAACAAATATTCACATTATGGGAGTTACAGAAGGAGAAGAGATAGGGAAAGTTGAAGAAATTGTATATAATAAAATAATAGCTGCAAACGTTCCAAGTCTTAAAAGAAATATGGATATCCAGCTCCAGGAAGCTTAGTCTTCAAATAGATTCAACCCCAAAAGTCCTGTTTATGTCCCCATTATAATCAAATTGTCCAAAACTGAAAACAAACAGAGAATTCTAAAAACAGCAAGTTACATACAAGTAAATTCCTATGAGACTAAAAACAGATTTGTTAGCAGAAACCCTAAAGGTCAGGAGAAAGTGAGATGAAATATTCAAACTGGTAAAGGAAAGAAACTGTCAGCACAGAATATTGCACCGAGCAAAACTATCCTTTGGAAATTAAGATGAAATAAAGTCTTTCCTAAAAAAGCAAAAATTAGAGAGAATATATCACCACTAGACAAGCCTTACAAGAAATACTAAAGGGAGTTTTATATCTGGAAGGAAAAAGACAGTAACTACCATCATGAAAACATATGAAGATATAAAACTCACTGGTAGAGCAGAAACATGAATAAAAAAAAGAAAGGCATCAAATCTTATCACAACAGAAAATGATCAAACTGCAAAGTTAAACAATAAAAGAGGAAGATAGTAACAAAAGATAAAACAACCAGAAAGAAATTAATGGCCGGGCGCGGTGGCTCAAGCCTGTAATCCCAGCACTTTGGGAGGCCGAGACGGGCGGATCACGAGGTCAGGAGATCGAGACCAGCCTGGCTAACACGGTGAAACCCCGTCTCTACCAAAAAAATACAAAAAACTAGCTGGGCGAGGTGGCGGGCGCCTGTAGTCTCAGCTACTCGGGAGGCTGAGGCAGGAGAATGGCGTAGACCCCGGAGGCAGAGTTTGCAGTGAGCTGAGATCCGGCCACTGCACTCCAGCCTGGGCGACAGAGCAAGACTCCGTCTCAAAAAAAAAAAAAAAAAAAAGAAATTAACAAAATGACAGAAGTAAGTCCTCACCTATCAATAATAAACTAGAATGTAAACAGATTAAATTCATCAATTAAAAGATGTAGACTGATAAAGTGGATTTTTAAAAACTAATCCCAATTATATGTTGCCTATAAAAAAAATTCATTTCACCTGTAAAGACACACATAGACTGAAAGTGAAGGGATAGAAAAAGATATTCCATACAAATGGTATCCAAAAACAAGCAGGAGTAGCTATAGTTAAATAAATAAAACAGATGTTAAGTAAAAAGCTGTAAATAGAAAGAAAGACGTTATATAATGATAAATGGATCAATTCAGCAAGGGAATATAATAATTGTAAATATATATGTATCCAATACTGCAACACCCAGATATACAAATCAAATATTATTAGAGCCAAGGGGAAAGATATACTCCAATACAATGATAGTTGAGGACCACAACACCACTCTCTCAGCATTTACAGATTATCTGGATGTAAAATTAACAAAGAAGCATCTCATTTCAACTGCATCATAGAGCAAATGGACCCTACAGACATTTCACCAAATGGCTGCAGAGTACTCACTCTTTTCATTAGCTCAAGGAACATTCTCTAGGATTGACCATATGTTAGGCCACAAAAACTCTCAAAACCCTCAAAAAAAATGTGTTAGTCAAAGTCATGTAAAATATCTTATCAGGCAATGATGGAGCAAAACTGGAACTCAATAGCAAAAGGAATGCAAAAAACTATACAAATACATAGAAATTAAGCATCATGCTCCTGTACAACCAAGGACCCAATGAAAAATTAAGAAAAATTTAAAACTTGTTGAAACAAATAAAAATAAATACAGAACATACCAAAACTTATGGGACAAAGCAAAGCCAATATTAAGGGGTAACTTTATAGCAATAAATATATAAAATAAAAACTTAGAAAGATTTCAAATAAACAATCTAATAATGCACCTCAAGAAACTAGAAAAACAAGTGCAAACCAAAACAAAATTAGTAGATGGAAAGAAATAATAAATGTTACAGCAGAAAGAAATTAAATTATAACTTAAAAAAATGAAAAAATTCCTGAGGTGAAAAATTGTTTTTTTGAAAACATAACCAAATTCAACAAACTATTTGCTAGACTAAAAAGAGAAAAGAGAAGATCCAAATAAATAGAATCAGAAATGAAAAAGAAGACATCACAACTGATACCACAGAAATATAAAGGTGCCTTAGAGGCTATTATGAACAACTATATGCCAACAGACTGGAAAATCTAGAAAAAAAAAGGATAAATTTCTGGATATATACAACCTACCAAGATTAAACCAACTATATTAGAAAATCTGAACAGACCAATAACAAGTTACAAGATTGAATCAGTAATAAATAAATCATGCTGCTATAAAGACACATGCACACGTATGTTTATTGCAGCACTATTCACAATAGCAAAGACTTGGAATCAACCCAAATGTCCATCAGTGACAGACTGGATTAAGAAAATGTGGCACATATACACCATGGAATACTATGCAGCCATAAAAAAGGATGAGTTTGTGTCCTTTGTAGGGACATGGATGCAGCTGGAAACCATCATTCTCAGCAAACTATCGCAAGAACAGAAAACCAAACACCGCATGTTCTCACTCATAGGTGGGAACTGAACAATGAGATC
Source organism: Macaca thibetana thibetana (assembly GCF_024542745.1). Classification (NCBI taxonomy): domain Eukaryota; kingdom Metazoa; phylum Chordata; class Mammalia; order Primates; family Cercopithecidae; genus Macaca; species Macaca thibetana. Next base: position 61,970,076 of record NC_065584.1, read on the forward strand.
ACTTGGACTCGGGAAGGGGAACATCACACACCGGGGCCTATCATGGGGAGGGGGGAGCGGGGAGGGATTGCATTGGGAGTTATACCTGATGTAAATGACGAGTTGATAGGTGCTGACGAGTTGATGGTGTAGCACAGCAACATGGCACAAGTATACATATGTATACATATGTAACAAACCTGCACATTATGCACATGTACCCTAGAACTTAAAGTATAATAACAATAATAAAATAATAATAATAAAAAAATGAAAAAATGAAAAGTCTTCAATCAAAAAAAAACAACAAAAAAAGTTCAAGACCACACAACTTCACTGCTGAATTCTACCAAACTTTTAAAGGAGAACTAATTCCAATTCTTTTCAATCTGTTTCAGAAAATTTAAGAAGAAGAAATTGTTTCACATCCATTTTATGAGACCAGCATTACACTCATACCAAAATCAAAGGACACTCAGAACCATGTGACCTTCAGGTATGACCAAGCACATTCTCAGCTCTGGTGGCTATCAGGACAGATGCCTTCTGCTTAAGGAATGGAGAGGGAAGAGACAAAGGGGACTTTGTCTTGCAACTTGGGTACTGGCTCAGCCACAGTGGGGTACAACCCCAAACAAGCCTGGTTTCCCCAATTCTGAGCTTTGTTTCCTGGATGGCATTTCTGGACCTACCTTGGGAAGCCCACTGTCCTGAAGGGACAGACTCAGGACTGGCAGCATTAACCACAAACTGACTGAGGAGCTCTTGGGACTGGAGTGAATATTGGCAGTAGCCAGGCAGCACTCGTCATGGGCTTGGGGTGAGGATGGCCATGGAGAGAGACTCCTCTGCCTGAGGAAAGTGGAAGGAAGAGTGGAAAGGACTTTGTCTTGCAGCTTAGGTGCCAGCTCACATACAGTAAAACAGAGCACCAAGTGGATTCCTAAGGTACCCAATTCCAGGCCCTGGCTCCTGGATGGAATGTCTAGACCCATGCAGGGCCAGGGGAAATCACTTCCCTGAAAAACATGAAACAAGCCTAACTGGATTTGCCACCAGTTAATTATAGAGCCATTGGGCCCTTAGTAAACATACATGGTAGCCAGGCAGAGCTCACTGCAGGCCTTGGGAGAGAACCAGTGCTGCACTGGCTTTGAGTCTGGCCCAGTGCAGTCCTGGTGGTTGTGGCCACAGGGGTGCTTGTGTCACCTATTCCCCAGCTCCAGGCAGCTCAGCACAGGGGAAGACACTCTATTACTTTCAGGGAATGTAAGAGAAGAGAACAAGAGTCTCTGCCTAGAAACCTAGAATATTCTCCCAGATCTTACTCAAGACCACCAAGATGGTACCTCTACAAGTCTGCAAGAGCCACAGTGTTACTTGGCTTGAGGTGTCCCCTAAAGCGGATGTGGCTACAATGACCAAAGACTTCCATCAAAACACCCATATCCCTTTGAATACCAGGAAATACTTAAGAAGGATGGGTACAAAAAAGCACAGACTGCAAAGACTACAACAAATGCCTAACTCTCTAATGCCAAGCCACTGACGAACATCCACAAGCATAAGAAATATCCAGGAAAACATGAGCTCACCAAACATACTAAATGAGGTACCACTGACCAATCCCAAAGAGTCAGAAATATGCGACCCGTTAGATAATTCAAAATAGCTGTTTTGAGGAAGCTCAATGCAATCCAAGATAATACAGGGGAGCAATTTAGAATCCTATCACACACATTTAACAAAGAGATTAAAATAACTAAAAAGAATCAAGCAGAAATTCTAGAACTGAAATATGCAATTGACATACTGAAGAATGCATCAGAGTTTCTTAATAGCAGAATTGATCGAGTAGAAAAAAGAATTAGTGAGCCTGAAGACAGGCTATTTGAAAATACACAATTAGAGGAGAAAAAAGTAAAAATGAATGAAGCATGCCTACAAGATCTAGAAAATAGCTCCAATAAAAGAAAATCTAAGACTTGTTCACCTTAAAAGAAGGTAGAGAAGAAGATCAGGGTAGACAGTTTATCCAAAGAGATAATAATAGACAACTTCCCAAACCTACAGAAAGATATCAATATTGAAGTACAAGAAAGTTATCGAACATCAAGAATATTTAACCCAAAGAAGACTACATCAAGACATTTAATAATCAAACTTACAAAGGTTAAGAACAAAGAAAGAATCCTAAAAGCAGCAAGAAAAAAGAAACAATAACATAAAAAGAAGCTCCAACTTGTCTGGCAGCAGACTTCTCAGTGGAAACCCCAGAAACCAGGAGAGAGTGGCATGACATATTTAAAGTGCTAAAAGAAAAAAACTTTTCTCCTAGAATAGTACATGCAGCAAAAATATCATTCAAACATGACAGAAAAATAAAGACCTTCCAAGACTAATAAAAGCTGAGAAATGTCATCAACATCAGACTTTAACTATAAGAAATGTTAAAAGGAGTTCTTCAGTCAAAAAGAAAAGGATGTTAATGAGTAATAAAATATTATCTGAAGGTACAAAACTGACTGGTAATAGTAAGTAAAAAGAAAAACAGAGAATATAACACTGTGATTGTGATATGTAAAGTACTCATACCATGAGTAAAAAGACTAAAAGATGAATGGATCAAAAATAATAACTACAACAACTTTTCACCAAAAATAAAGTAGAATAAAATAAATAAGACAACAAAAACTTAAAAAGTAGGAGGATAAAACATAGAGATTTTAGTAGTTTTCTCTTTGCTTATTTGTTTGTTTGTTTATATCATTGTGTCAAGTTGTCATCAGTTGAAAATAATGGGTTAGAAGATATTATTTGCAAGTTTCATGGTAACATTAAATCAAAAGGCCTACAATAGAAAAAAATAAAAGCAATAAATTAAAACATACCACCTGAGAAAATCACCTTCACTTAAAAAAAGACAGGAAAGAAGGAAGAGAAAACCAGAAAACAAATAACAAAACAGAAGGAGTAAGTCCTTCCTTATCAATAAAAACCTTAAATGCAAAAGAACTACATTCTCCAATAAAAAGACAGAGTGATTGAATGGATTTAAAACACACACACCAATAACCTGTTACCTACAAGAAACACACTTCACCTATGAAGACAGAAGTAGTCTGAAAGTAAAAGAATAAAAAAGTGTTTCATGCAAATGGAAACCAAAACAAGAGCATGAATACCTATACTTAGATGAGAAAAAATAGATTTCAAGACAAATACTATAAAAAGAGACAAAGAAGGTCATTATTTAATGATAAAGCAGTCAATTCAACATGAGGATATAACAATTGTAAATATAAATGCACCCAGCACTGGAGCACCCGGATATATAAGGAGAATATTATTAGAGCTAAAGAGAGATCTAGGCCTAATACAATTATATCTGGAGACTTCAACTGTCTGCTTTTCACGTTGTACAGATTATCCAGATGGAAATTCAATAAATAAATAATGGAGTTAATTAATACTGTAGACCAAAGGGACCTAATAGATATTTACAGAACATTTCATCCAATTGCTGCAGAATTTACAATCTTTTCTATAGCACCTGTATCATTCTCATGATAAGGATATGGATATATGTATAGACTATATTTCAGGTCACAAAATAAGTATTAAATTTAAAAAAAAAGAAACAATATCAAGCATCTTCTCTGACCACAGTGGAATAAAACTTAACATTCATAATAAAAGGAATCTTGGAAACCATGCAAACACATAAAAATTGCACATTGTGCATCTTAATTACCAGTGGGTCAATGAAAAAAATAAGAAGAAAATTAAATACTTTCTTGAAACAAATAATAGTGGAAACACAGCATATCAAAACCTGTGGGATAAAGAGAAAACAGTACTAAGAGGGAAGTTTATAGCAATAGGCTCTACATCAAATACGTAGAAAAACTTCAAATAAACAATCTAATGATACATCTTAAAGAATTAGAAAGGCAAAAGTAAATCAAACTCAAAATTAATAGAAGGAAATAATAAAAACCAGAGCTGCAATAAATGAAATTAAAATTAGAAAACAATACAAAAAATCAATGAAATGAAAAGTTGGTTTTTTGCAATGAGAAACAAAATCGACAAGTCTCGAGCCAGATGAACTAAGAAAAAAAGAGAAAAGACCCAAATAAATAAAATTAGAGATGAAAAAAGAGACAATACAGGTGATATTGCAGAAATTAAAGGGATCATTAGAGACTACTATGAGCAAATTAGTTGGAAGCCCTGGAAGAAATAGATAAATCTCTAGACACATACACCCTATCAAGACTGAACCATGAAGAAATCCAAAACCTGAACAGTCCAGTAACAAGTAATAAGATCAAAGCCATAAGAAAAATTCTCCCAGCAAAGAAAAACTCAGGACCTGATGGCTTCACTGCTGAATTTTATCCAACATTTAAAGAAGAACGAATACTAATACTACTCAATCTATTCCAAAAAATCAAGGAGAGACAACACTTCCAAACTGATTCTGAGACCAGTATTATCCTGATACCAAAACTAGACAAAGACACATGAAAAAAAAGGAAACTACAGGCCAATATCCATGATAAACATTGATGCAAAAATTGACAACAAAATACTAGTAAACAAAATTCAACAATGCCTTAAAAAATCATTCATTATGACCAAGTGGGATTTATCCCTGGAATGCAAGGATGGTTCAACATATGCAAATCGATCAGTGTGATCCATTACATAAACAGAATGAAGGAGAAAAAGCATATGATCATTTCAGTTGATGCTGAAGAAGCATTTGATAGAATTCAACACCACTTAATAACAACACTCAAAAAACTGCATATATAAAGAACATACCTCAACACAATTAAAGTAGTAGTATCATATTGAATGGGAAAAAAATGAAAGCCTTTCTTCTAAGATCTTGAATAAGACAGTGATACCCACTTTCACATAGTACTAGAAGTCCTAGCTAGAGCAATCAGACGAGAAAGAAATAAATGATATCCAAACTGGAAAGGAAGAAGTCAAATTATTTTTGTTTGTAGGTTATATAATCTTGTATTTGGAAAAACCTAAAAACTCCACCAGAAATACGTTAGAGCTGATGAATTCAATAAAGTTGCAGGATACAAAATCAACATACAAAACTCACTAGCATATCTACATTGGCAATAGCAATCAGAGAAAGAAATCAAGAAAGTAATTCCATTTACAATAGCTACAAATAAATACCTAGGAATTAACTTAGCCAAAGATGGATAAGATCTCTACAATGAAAACCATAAAACACTGGTGAAAGAAATTGAAGATAACACCAAATAAAGGAAAGATAGTCTATGTTCATGGATTGAAATAATTGATATTGTTAAAATGTCTATACTACACAAAGCAATCTACAGGTTCAATGCAATCACTTCTAAAACACCAACATTCTTCACAGAAGAATAAATAATCCTAAAATTTATATAGAACCACAAAAGACCCAGAATGGCCAAAACTATCTTAAGCAAAAAGAACACAACTGGATAAATCACATTACCTGACTTCAAATTATGCTACAGAGCTACAGTAACCAAAACAGCATGATACTGGCATAAAAAAATATAGACCAATGGAACAGAAGAGAGAACTCAGAAACAAATCTACTCACTTACAGTGAACTCATTTTTGACAAAGGTGCCAAGAATATAAACTGGGGATAAGATAGTATATTCAATAAATGGTGCTGGGAAAATTGAATATCCATATGCAGAAGAATAAAACTAGACCCCTATCACTCACCATACACAAAAATCAAATCAAAATAAGTTAAAGACTTAAATCTAAGACCTCAAACTGTGAACTACTAAAAGAAAACATTGCAGAAACTCTCCAAAACATCAGACTGGGCAAAGATTTCTCGAGTAATACTTTACAAGTACAGGCAACCAAAGCAAAAATGGGCAAATGGGATCATATCAAGATAAAAAGCTTCTGTACAGTGAGGAAAACAATAAACAAAGTGAAGAGACAAGCCATAGAATGACAGAAAATACTTGGAAACTATCCAACTGACAAGAGGTCAAAAACCAGAATATGTAAAGAGCTCAAACAACTCTATAGGACAAAAACTTCTAATAATCCAATTTAAAAATGGGCAAAAGGTCAGAAGAGATGTTTCTCAAAAAGAGACAAACAAATGGTGAACAGGTATCTATATGAAAAGTTGCTCAATATCATTGATCATCAGAGAAATGCAAATCAAAACTACAATGTGTTATCATCTCATGCCAGTTAAAATGGCTTTTATCCAAAATCAGTCAATAACAAATGCCAGTGAGTAGATGGAGAAAAGAGAATCCTCAAATACTGTTGGTGGAGATGTAAATTGGTACAACCACTGTGGAGAACAGTATCGAAGTTCCTCAAAAAACTAAAAATAGGGCTACCATTTTATCCAGAAATCCCACTGCCAGATATATACTCAAAAGAAAAGAAATCAGTATATTGAAGAAATATCTGCTCCCCCATGTTTATTGCAGCACCATACACAATAGTCAAATTTGGAAGCATCCTAGTGTCCATCAGCAGATGAATGTAAAAAGAAAAGGGGATATATACCTTTTGCAACAACATGGGTGGTATTGGAGGTCATTATGTAAAGTGAAATAAGCCAGGCACAGAAAGATAGACTTTGCATGTTTTTACTTATTTGTAGGAGGTAAAAAAAAAAAACGGAAACAATTGAATCCACAGAGATGGTAGAAGAATGATGGTTACCAGAGACTGGGAAGGGTAGTTGGGGGAAGAAGGAAGTGGGGATAGTTAATGGGTACAAAAATATAGTTAGATAGAATGAATAAGATCTAGTATTTGTTAGCATAACAGGATACCTACAGTCAACAAAATAGGGTGGCTACAGTCAATAATAATTTATTATACATTTTTAAATAACTAAAGGAGTTTAATTGGAATGTTCATAAAAGAAATTATAAATGCCTGAGGTGATGGATATCCCAGTTATCGTGTTATTATTATTATGCATTGTATGCCTGTCTCAAAATTTCTCATTTGCCCCAAAAATATGTATACCAACTATGTACACACATGAATTAAAAATAATTTTAAAACTTAAAAAATATTTCCGAAAAAATAACTTGACACTAACAAACTTAAGTTTGTAACTGTTTTATTAGCTTCTAAATAGATCAAGAAATATATCTTCATTCTAAAACCTTAAAAATAAATGCATTGTTTTGTTTTCTTTTCTATTTCCTATGGAAAGAGAAACATGGTTTGAATGTTTAGACTCATTTGAATAAAAATACAACCATGACTTTTGAATTCTAAGACCCAGCAGATTTAATTGACTGAAGTCTAAGCAAATACTTCCTTTAGATAAACTACCTACTTTAAGCTCCTGCTTGAGGAAATAAGCAAACTTGAATTATTCTGAGGTGCAGCCAGAAACAGAACATTTTTCCACAGTATATTTTATTTGCCCTTGGCAATTTGCTCTCTGCTCCATCCAGAATTCTCACTAAGAGAAGAGTTAGTGCAAGTGGTAGGTTTCCTGCTCTGGAGATTTAAGTGAAAATAAAACGTAGATCACAAGTGAAGTCAATATGATGGATTCTTTCAAACTAAATCTAAACCCAGCAACCTTTATTGAAAAACAATGGCCTATAGAGGAATGAACAGACAAAGCTTATGAATATTTCCCAGCTGGAAAAATAGAACAGTATCCGGAAAACCAAAATATATAAGATTGGTGGTAAAGATTGAGTCTGCAAGGCATTGAGAAAATTTTACATAGATGACTTTACTAATATAATACAGATAAAATTATAAGCATTCAGAATTAGATTCATTATTATTTACATTTTGACAATCACAAGTTAGTAGTTATGTAGACATATGCAGAAACAAAATGACCTCTGTTCTTTAGATTTTTTTATCATACGTTAACACAACACATCCTTCAGATACAGTCATTTTCCTTTGCCCAGTTCCTAACACACAATAGTTTGAGGATGGCAATGATAATGTTTATTAACTGAGATTCTTTCAGCTACAAAGTACAGAGACTGAACTCAAACTGACCTAAGTCTTCTCCCTCTTCTAGTGTTCCTTTACATTGGCTTCATTTTTATGAACACTTTCTCTGCATGAAAGCAAAGATGGCTTCCAGACATTCCAGGCTTACTTATTTCAGAAGGAGAGAGTGCCTCCTTTCCAGTAATTCTAGCAAAAATAGCAAGGGGGAGGAAAGATTCTGATCCTGAGCCCATCCATAAACCAATAACTCAATCTAGGGATGTGGATACTCTGGCAGAGTCTGATTCATGTGTCAATCCCTGGAGTTGTGGGATGGGGTCAGCCCCATAAATTACACATGGTGTTAGTCTGTTCTTGAAGTAAAAAAGGAATTTCATGCAAGAAAAAAGGCAGAATTGTTGCTGGATTTACCAGTTAGTATTCTAAAAAGAAACAAATGGGACATTAAAGTAACTGTATAAAATCCAGTAGACTATAAATTTTACAGGGCAATAAGGCCATGACTTGATGAATGAGAAGGCCAGAAAATGTCGGTATTTGTGCATTAGTGAGTGTGTGTGTGTCACTTTTTTATCCTTGTATCTATGCCTTACATATATTTTTTCTGTATGCCCACACAGCCCAGGGTGGCAAGTAATGGTACTGAATACAATTAGATTAAGTTAGTGTTTTTTTCCTTCATCAATAAATGAATACTCTTAATTGGTTGATTTTTTTTTATATTCAAATTAATCTTATTTTTTAAAAAAATATTATATAGAAGTTTAAGAGGAACACAAATTGTGTATATTTCTATAATTATTTTAGAACTCACTTGTCCATACCATTCTGTACATAGGAAAAAGCAAAGATTTCATGACAAAGACACCAAAAGCAATCGCAACAAAAGCAAAAATTGACAATGGGATCTAATTAAACTTAAGAACTTCAGCAGAGTAAACAGACAACCTACAAAATGGGAGAAAATTTACTATGCATCTGACAAAGGTCTAATATCTAGCATCTATAAAGAACTTAAATTTACAAGAGAAAAGCTACCCCATTAAAAAGTGGACAAAGGACATGAAGAGACACTTCTCAGAAAAAGACATACATGTTGCCATAAAACATATGGAAAAAAGCTCAATATCACTGATCATTAGAGAAGCACAAATCAAAACCACAATGAGATACCATCTCACACTAGTCAGAATGGCCATTATTAAAAAGTCAAAAAAAAAAAAAAAAAAAGATGCTGGCAAGGCTGCAGAGAAAAGGGAGCCCTTATACACTGTTGGTGGGAGTTTAAATTAGTTCAGTCATTGTGGAAATCAGTATGGTGATTCCTCAAAGAGCTAAAAGCTGAACTACCATTCAACCTAGCAACCCCATTACTGGGTATATATCCAGAGGAATATAAAGCATTCTACCATAAAGACACATGCACGTGAATGTTCTTGGCAGCACTCTTTACAATAGCAAATCCATGGAATCAACCTAAATTCCCATCAATGGCAGACTGGATAAAGAAAATGTGGTACATATATACCATGGAATATTATGTAACCATAAAAAAGAACAAGATCGTGTATTTTGCATGATCCATGCAGGTACATGGATGAAACTGGAGGCTATCATCCTTAGCAAACTAACACAGGACCAGAAAATGAAATACTGCATGTTTTCACATATAAGTAGAAGCTAAATGATAAGAACTTATGGGGGGGCGGAGCAAAGATGGCCGAATAGGAGCAGCTCCAGTCTCCAACTCCCAGCGCGAGTGACACAGAAGACCGGTGATTTCTGCATTTTCAACTGAGGTACTGGGTTCATCTCACTGGGGAGTGCCGGACGATCGGTGCTGGTCAGCTGCTGCAGCCCGACCAGCGAGAGCTGAAGCAGGGCGAGGCATTGCCTCACCTGGGAAGCGCAAGGGGGAAGGGAGTCCCTTTTCCCAGCCAGGGGAACTGAGACACACAACACCTGGAAAATCGGGTAACTCCCACCCCAATACTGCGCTTTAGGAAACAGGCACACCAGGAGATCATATCCCACACCTGGCCGGGAGGGTCCCACACCCACGGAGCCTCCCTCATTGCTAGCGCAGCAGTCTGTGATCTACCGGCAAGGCAGCAGCGAGGCTGGGGGAGGGGCGCCCGCCATTGCTGAGGCTTAAGTAGGTAAACAAAGCTGCTGGGAAGCTCGAACTGGGTGGAGCTCACGGCAGCTCAAGGAAACCTGCCTGTCTCTGTAGACTCCACCTCTGGGGACAGGGCACAGTAAACTAAGACACACAGACACCTCTGCACAGACGCAAACGACTCTGTCTGACAGCTTTGAAGAGAGCAGTGGATCTCCCAACACGGAGGTTGAGATCTGAGAAGGGACAGACTCCCTGCTCAAGTGGGTCCCTGACCCCTGAGTAGCCTAACTGGGAGACATCCCCCACTAGGGGCAGTCTGACACCCCACACCTCACAGGGAGGAGTACACCACTGAGAGGAAGCTTCCAAAGCAAGAATCAGACAGGTACACTCGCTGTTCAGAAATATTCTATCTTCTGCAGCCTCTGCTGCTGATACCCAGGCAAACAGGGTCTGGAGTGGACCTCAAGCAATCTCCAACAGACCTACAGCTGAGGGTCCTGACTGTTAGAAGGAAAACTATCAAACAGGAAGGACACCTACACCAAAACCCCATCAGTACATCACCATCATCAAAGACCAGAGGCAGATAAAACGACAAAGATGGGGAAAAAGCAGGGCAGAAAAGCTGGAAATTCAAAAAATAAGAGCGCATCTCCCCCGGCAAAGGAGCGCAGCTCATCGCCAGCAACGGATCAAAGCTGGACGGAGAATGACTTTGACGAGATGAGAGAAGAAGGCTTCAGTCCATCAAATTTCTCAGAGCTAAAGGAGGAATTACGTACCCAGCGCAAAGAAACTAAAAATCTTGAAAAAAAAGTGGAAGAATTGATGGCTAGAGTAATTAATGCAGAGAAGGTCCTAAACGAAATGAAAGAGATGAAAACCATGACACGAGAAATACGTGACAAATGCACAAGCTTCAGTAACCGACTCGATCAACTGGAAGAAAGAGTATCAGCGATTGAGGATCAAATGAATGAAATGAAGCGAGAAGAGAAACCAAAAGAAAAAAGAAGAAAAAGAAATGAACAAAGCCTGCAAGAAGTATGGGATTATGTAAAAAGACCAAATCTACGTCTGATTGGGGTGCCTGAAACTGAGGGGGAAAATGGAACCAAGTTGGAAAACACTCTTCAGGATATCATCCAGGAGAACTTCCCCAACCTAGTAGGGCAGGCCAACATTCAAATCCAGGAAATACAGAGAACGCCACAAAGATACTCCTCGAGAAGAGCAACTCCAAGACACATAATTGCCAGATTCACCAAAGTTGAAATGAAGGAAAAAATCTTAAGGGCAGCCAGAGAGAAAGGTCGGGTTACCCACAAAGGGAAGCCCATCAGACTAACAGCAGATCTCTCCGCAGAAACTCTACAAGCCAGAAGAGAGTGGGGGCCAATATTCAACATTCTTAAAGAAAAGAATTTTAAACCCAGAATTTCATATCCAGCCAAACTAAGTTTCATAAGTGAAGGAGAAATAAAATCCTTTACAGATAAGCAAATGCTTAGAGATTTTGTCACCACTAGGCCTGCCTTACAAGAGACCCTGAAGGAAGCACTAAACATGGAAAGGAACAACCGGTACCAGCCATTGCAAAAACATGCCAAAATGTAAAGACCATTGAGGCTAGGAAGAAACTGCATCAACTAATGAGCAAAATAACCAGTTAATATCATAATGGCAGGATCAAGTTCACACATAACAATATTAACCTTAAATGTAAATGGACTAAATGCTCCAATTAAAAGACACAGACTGGCAAACTGGATCAAGAGTCAAGACCCATCAGTCTGCTGTATTCAGGAGACCCATCTCACACGCAGAGACATACATAGGCTCAAAATAAAGGGATGGAGGAAGATTTACCAAGCAAATGGAGAACAAAAAAAAGCAGGGGTTGCAATACTAGTCTCTGATAAAACAGACTTTAAACCATCAAAGATCAAAAGAGACAAAGAAGGCCATTACATAATGGTAAAGGGATCAATTCAACAGGAAGAGCTAACTATCCTAAATATATATGCACCCAATACAGGAGCACCCAGATTCATAAAGCAAGTCCTTAGAGACTTACAAAGAGACTTAGACTCCCATACAATAATAATGGGAGACTTCAACACTCCACTGTCAACATTAGACAGATCAACGAGACAGAAAGTTAACAAGGATATCCAGGAATTGAACTCATCTCTGCAGCAAGCAGACCTAATAGACATCTATAGAACTCTCCACCCCAAATCAACAGAATATACATTCTTCTCAGCACCACATCATACTTACTCCAAAATTGACCACGTAATTGGAAGTAAAGCACTCCTCAGCAAATGTACAAGAACAGAAATTATAACAAACTGTCTCTCAGACCACAGTGCAATCAAACTAGAACTCAGGACTAAGAAACTCACTCAAAACCGCTCAACTACATGGAAACTGAACAACCTGCTCCTGAATGACTACTGGGTACATAACGAAATGAAGGCAGAAATAAAGATGTTCTTTGAAACCAATGAGAACAAAGATACAACATACCAGAATCTCTGGGACACATTTAAAGCAGTGTGTAGAGGGAAATTTATAGCACTAAATGCCCACAAGAGAAAGCAGGAAAGATGCAAAACTGACACTTTAACATCGCAATTAAAAGAACTAGAGAAGCAAGAGCAAACACATTCGAAAGCTAGCAGAAGGCAAGAAATAACTAAGATCAGAGCAGAACTGAAGGAGATAGAGACACAAAAAACCCTCCAAAAAATCAATGAATCCAGGAGTTGGTTTTTTGAAAAGATCAACAAAATTGACAGACCACTAGCCAGACTAATAAAGAAGAAAAGAGAGAAGAATCAAATCGACGCAATTAAAAATGATAAAGGGGATATCACCACTGACCCCACAGAAATACAAACTACCATCAGAGAATACTATAAACACCTCTACGCAAATAAACTGGAAAATCTAGAAGAAATGGATAATTTCCTGGACACTTACACTCTTCCAAGACTAAACCAGGAAGAAGTTGAATCCCTGAATAGACCAATAGCAGGCTCTGAAATTGAGGCAACAATTAATAGCCTACCAACCAAAAAAAGTCCAGGACCAGATGGATTCACAGCTGAATTCTACCAGAGGTACAAGGAGGAGTTGGTACCATTCCTTCTGAAACTATTCCAATCAATAGAAAAAGAGGGAATCCTCCCTAACTCATTTTATGAGGCCAATATCATCCTGATACCAAAGCCTGGCAAGGACACAACAAAAAAAGAGAATTTTAGACCAATATCCCTGATGAACATCGATGCAAAAATCCTCAATAAAATACTGGCAAACCGGATTCAGCAACACATCAAAAAGCTTATCCACCATGATCAAGTGGGCTTCATCCCTGGGATGCAAGGCTGGTTCAACATTCGCAAATCAATAAACATAATCCAGCATATAAACAGAACCAAAGACAAGAACCACATGATTATCTCAATAGATGCAGAAAAGGCTTTTGACAAAATTCAACAGCCCTTCATGCTAAAAACGCTCAATAAATTCGGTATTGATGGAACGTACCTCAAAATAATAAGAGCTATTTATGACAAACCCACAGCCAATATCATACTGAATGGGCAAAAACTGGAAAAATTCCCTTTGAAAAATGGCACAAGACAGGGATGCCCTCTCTCACCACTCCTATTCAACATAGTGTTGGAAGTTCTGGCTAGGGCAATCAGGCAAGAGAAAGAAATCAAGGGTATTCAGTTAGGAAAAGAAGAAGTCAAATTGTCCCTGTTTGCAGATGACATGATTGTATATTTAGAAAACCCCATTGTCTCAGCCCAAAATCTCCTTAAGCTGATAAGCAACTTCAGCAAAGTCTCAGGATACAAAGTTAATGTGCAAAAATCACAAGCATTCTTATACACCCAGTAACAGACAAACAGAGAGCCAAATCAGGAATGAACTTCCATTCACAATTGCTTCAAAGAGAATCAAATACCTAGGAATCCAACTTACAAGGGATGTAAAGGACCTCTTCAAGGAGAACTACAAACCACTGCTCAGTGAAATCAAAGAGGACACAAACAAATGGAAGAACATACCATGCTCATGGATAGGAAGAATCAATATCGTGAAAATGGCCATACTGCCCAAGGTAATTTATAGATTCAATGCCATCCCCATCAAGCTACCAATGAGTTTCTTCACAGAATTGGAAAAAACTGCTTTAAAGTTCATATGGAACCAAAAAAGAGCCCACGTCTCCAAGACAATCCTAAGTCAAAAGAACAAAGCTGGAGGCATCACGCTACCTGACTTCAAACTATACTACAAGGCTACAGTAACCAAAACAGCATGGTACTGGTACCAAAACAGAGATATAGACCAATGGAACAGAACAGAGTCCTCAGAAATAATACCACACATCTACAGCCATTTGATCTTTGACAAACCTGAGAGAAACAAGAAATGGGGAAAGGATTCCCTATTTAATAAATGGTGCTGGGAAAATTGGCTAGCCATAAGTAGAAAGCTGAAACTGGATCCTTTCCTTACTCCTTATACGAAAATTAATTCAAGATGGATGAGAGACTTAAATGTTAGACCTAATACCATAAAAATCCTAGAGGAAAACCTAGGTAGTACCATTCAGGACATAGGCATGGGCAAAGATTTCATGTCTAAAACACCAAAAGCAACGGCAGCAAAAGCCAAAATTGACAAATGGGATCTCATTAAACTAAAGAGCTTCTGCACAGCAAAAGACACTACCATCAGAGTGAACAGGCAACCTACAGAATGGGAGAAAATTTTTGCAATCTACTCATCTGACAAAGGGCTAATATCCAGAACCTACAAAGAACTCAAACAAATTTACAAGAAAAAAACAAACAACCCCATCAAAAAGTGGGCAAAGGACATGAACAGACATTTCTCAAAAGAAGACATTCATACAGCCAACAGACACATGAAAAAATGCTCATCATCACTGGCCATCAGAGAAATGCAAATCAAAACCACAATGAGATATCATCTCACACCAGTTAGAATGGCAATCATTAAAAAGTCAGGAAACAACAGGTGCTGGAGAGGATGTGGAGAAATAGGAACACTTTTACACTGTTGGTGGGATTGTAAGCTAGTTCAACCATTATGGAAAACAGTATGGCGATTCCTCAAGGATCTAGAACTAGATGTACCATATGACCCAGCCATCCCATTACTGGGTATATACCCAAAGGATTATAAATTATGCTGCTATAAAGACACATGCACACGTATGTTTATTGCAGCACTATTCACAATAGCAAAGACCTGGAATCAACCCAAATGTCCATCAGTGACAGATTGGATTAAGAAAATGTGGCACATATACACCATGGAATACTATGCAGCCATCAAAAAGGATGAGTTTGAGTCCTTTGTAGGGACTTGGATGCAGCTGGAATCCATCATTCTTAGCAAACTATCACAAGAACAGAAAACCAAACACCGCATGTTCTCACTCATAGGTGGGAACTGAACAATGAGATCACTCGGACTCAGGAAGGGGAACATCACACACCGGGGCCTATCATGGGGAGGGGGGAGGGGGAGGGGGGAGGGATTGCATTGGGAGTTATACCTGATGTAAATGACGAGTTGATGGGTGCAGCACAGCAACATGGCACAAGTATACATATGTAACAAACCTGCATGTTATGCACATGTACCCTACAACTTAAAGTATAATAATAATAATAAATAAATAAATAAATAAATAAATAAATAAATAAAAAAAAAAAAAGAACTTATGAACACAAAGAAAGAAACAACAGACAGTGGGGTCTATTCGAGAGGGGAGGATGGGAGGAGGGAGGGAGCAGAAAAGATAACTACTGGGTACTGAGGTTAATACCTGGGTAATGTAATAGGCACAAAAAACCCTCTGTGAAATGTGTTTGTCTATGTAATAAACCTTTACATGTACCCCCAAACCTAAAATAAATATTTAAAAAATAACTCACCCAACTAGACAACAAATTGTTCTAAAATAAAAGCATCCCCCTATAAGATTGAAATAATAACATTAACAAGAAGTTACTTCTGAATAAAGTAAGTCATATCAGAAGATTAAAAATTCACAATAACATTAAGGTTATTTTTGGTTTGGGGTATTTTTTTTCTTTTACATCTAGGAAGAAGTTTTTAAAAACCATTTTTTTTTTTACAAAATCATTTATACTGTCACCATTTGTAACCAGGAAATTTTTAAATCATCAAATTATAGTATAAGATGAAATTCATCATAAAATATATATATAATATTTTACAGAATTCCAGGTTAAGAAAACTAAATATTAACACATTGATGATAAAAATTTACCTTGCCCTAAAAAATACTTTTAAAATTTTTAAAATAAGGACACAGTTAAACATTTATGGGTGCTCATTTTCCTTCTCTCTCTCTTTTTCTTTCTCTCTAAGTAAAAAATAAATTGTTTTTAACTATCTGCAGAAACTTCAAAGGACATGAGGGAAAGGTATAGACTACTCAAGTCGGGTGGAGAAGAAATGGAATCTAGGCCGGGCGCGGTGGCTCACGCCTGCGCTTTGGCAGGCCGAGGCGGGAGGATTACGAGGTCAGCAGATCGAGGCCATCCTGGCTAACACGGTGAAACCCAGTCTCTACTAAAAATACCAAAAATTAGCCGGGCATGGTGGCGGGCGCCTGTAGTCCCAGCTACTCAGGAGGCTGAGGCAGGAGAATGGCGTGAACCCAGGAGGTGGAGCTTGCAGTGAGCCGAGATCGCACCACTGCACTCCAGCCTGGGCGAAAGAGCGAGCC
This sequence comes from Macaca thibetana thibetana, assembly GCF_024542745.1. NCBI lineage: Eukaryota > Metazoa > Chordata > Mammalia > Primates > Cercopithecidae > Macaca > Macaca thibetana. The sequence goes on from NC_065584.1 coordinate 61,987,010, forward strand.
TCCGCCTCAAAAAACAAACAAACAAACAAACAAAAAGAAATGGAATCTAATTACCGTGGCTAGATATAGTGGTGCCAAGAAACCAGTTACCAGAATGTTTTGATATGCTTGCTACTAAAACTTTGTGCAGAAGTACAGTTTCAAACGTACAAAAATTACTCTAGGATGCAAAAGACATGGTATCTCATTTTAAGTCTGTCATCAACTTAGTTTCCTTGAGTAAGTTCCTCAACCTTGAACAAGTCTCTCAAACTTGGTAAGCCTAAAAATATCTTCACTTTTAACAGGAGGATGTTGAACCAACCCCTCTTTAGTTTCCTTCTGAAGCATTCTTTTTGTATGACTATCTATTATTCTCACCAACTGAACTAAACTCCTTTATCACACCAACAAGAGCACAAGTTATCTTTGCATCTCAAGATCCTCAAGGCCTTGACCCTTCCCTCAAATTAAAATTCTAGGCCGGCCAGGTGCAGTAGCTCACGCCTGTAATCCTAGCACTTTGGGAGACCAAGGGAGGCAAACTGCTTGAGTCCAGAAGTTTGAGACCAGCCTGGGTGACATGGTGAAACCTTGTCCCTAAACTAAAAATTTAAAAAGTAATTAGATACCATATTACCAGTGCAATCTAAAATAAAAAGAATCCATAATTAAATTAGCAATAATAAGATAATAAGAAAATAAGGCTTTTTCCTTTTCCCTCAGACTATAATTTTAAAAGGTTGAAAAAAATTATAAAAATGTAAAAAGGACAGAACTGATACTATAAAGAGAGTAAAAAGCAACAAAGTTTTCTCTTCAAAACCAGGAGAATATTTCAAAACCTGGAATGATTCTTAAAGATGTAATAGTCAAAATGATAAAGCATGAGAGTTAGAAGATGAAAAATATTAATAAAAGATAAACAGATTTGAAAATGAGGAAAACTAAGATAAACATTACTTTATTAAATAACATAGCTTCACTAACATAAAATTTGAACATTTAATTTCAGATAAATTTAAGACTTTCGAGATAAAACAATGAAGAACAGAAAGGAGATTGGTAATGTATATCCAAGCAATTATTCTTTTTAGATTATCTTGGGGGTGTGCATTATTTGCTTGAGGACAGCATAAATAAATAGCAGAAGTTACAAAAATAGCCATTTTGAAATATATCAATGATAATTACTTTAAAAATTTATGGAGCATTTCTATATCAAGATTTCTAAGTATACAAAATTTACCTCCTCTCCCTAAAAATGAAAGACTATTAACAAATATATATATATATTTTTTTTTTTTATTATACTTTAAGTTCTTGGATACAAGTGCAGAATGTGCAGGTTTGTTACACAGGAATACCATGTGCCATGATGGTTTGCTGCACCCATCAACCCGTCATCTACATTAGGTATTTCTCCTAATGCTATGCCTCCCCTAGCCCCCACTCCCAACAGGCCCCAGTGTGTGATGTTCCCCTCCCTGCATCCATGTGTTCTCATTGTTCACCTCCCACTTATGAGTGAGAACATGCAGTGTTTGGTTTTCTGTTCCTGTGTTAGTTTGCTGAGAATGATGGTTTCCAGCTTCATCCATGTCCCTGCAAAGGATATGAACTCATTCTTTTTGATGGCTTCATAGTATTCCATGGTGTATATGTGCCACATTTTCTCTCTCCAGTGTATCATTGATGAGTATTTGGACTGGTTCCAAGTCTTTACTATTGTGAATAGTGTTACAATAAACATATATGTGTGTATGTCTTTATAGTAGAATGATTGATAATCCTTTGGATTGCTGGGCCAAATGGTATTTCTAGTTCTAGATCCTTGAGGAATCACCACACTGTCTTCCATAATGGTTGAACTAATTTACACTCCCATCAACAGTGTAAAAGCATATCTGATCCTCCACATCCTCTCCAGCATCTGTTGTTTCTTGGCTTTTTAATGATCACCATTCTAACTGGCGTGAAATGGTATCTCATTGTGGTTTTGATTTGCATTTCTCAAATGACCAGTCATGATGAGCTTTTTTTCATATGTTTGTTGGCTGCATAAATGTATTCTTTTGACAAGTGTCTGTTCATATCCTTTGCCCACTTTTTGATGGGGTTGTTTGTTTTTTTTCTTGTATATTTAAGTTCTTTGTAGATTCTGGATATTAGACCTTTGTCAGATGGATAGATTACAAAAATTTTCTCCCATTCTGTAGGTTGCCTGTTCATGCAAAAATTTTCTCCCATTCTGTAGGTTGCCTGTTCACTCTGATGATAGTTTCTCTTGCTGTGCAGAAGCTTTTTCATTTAATTAGATCCCATTTGTCAATTTTGGCTTTTGTTGCAATTGCTTTTGGTATTTTAGTCATGAAGCCCATGCCTGTGTCCTGAATGGTATTGCCTAGGCTTTCTTCCAGGGTTTTCATGGTTTTAGGTTTTATGTTTAAGTCTTTAATCCATCTTGAGTCAATTTTTGTATGAGGTGTAAAAAGGGGTCCAGTTTCAGCTTTCTGCATATGGCTAGCCATTTTTCCCAACATCGTTTATTAAATAGGGAATCCTTTCCCTATTTCTTGTTTTTTTTCAGGTTTATCAAAGATCAGATGGCTATAGATGCATGGCGTTATTTCTGAGACCTCTGTTCTGTTCCATTGGTCTATATGTCTGTTTTGGTACTAGTAACATGTGTTTTGATTACTGTAGCCTTGTAATATAGTTTGAAGTCAGGTAGTGTGATGTCTCCAGCTTAGTTCTTTTGACTTAGGATTGTCTTGGTTATATGGGCTCTTTTTCAGTTCCATATGAACTTTAAAGTAGTTTTTTCTAATTCTGTGAAGAAAGTCAGTGGTAGCTTGATGGGAATAGCATTGAATATATAAATTAGTTTGGGCAGTATGGTCTTTTTCACGATATTGATTCTTCCTATCCATGAGCATGGAATGATTTTTCATTTGTTTTTGACAAATATTTTATTTTAAAACACTGGAAGTAACCAGTATGAATGCAAGAAAAAATAATGAAGAATTCCTGGAAAATATATAACAAATGAGAATAAATTAATGGGCAAATCCAATGACTAAAAACCCATGACTACATACAACTGACAAGGGGGAACTTCCAACTGAGGTCGTTCTCCCAGCAGACCACAGAAGTCATGAGACAGATACAGACATGGGCTGGGGAGCTAAAGAAAGGAGAGGGCCATGGGGTTCTACCATGTAATTATTGAAGAGCAGAATATTTGAGGGTAATACTAGCATTTATCCCCAAGGTAATATTCTAAATAAGCTATGAAGACAAGTTCCAACTGACGATACATTTTGAGTAGGCACTGGCACCAGAAAAGCAGGCAGTATTTTTGTAGCTCTTAATGTAAGCCAGAAGCCTGCATGATCCCCTGCCTAAAAAGCTACTTACCTATTTCACCAGGCCATATGCCATCTCCCCTCCCATCCACACATCAGAAGTTCAGCTCCTATACTGAAGACAGAATTCATTGTTTTACACCCAAGATAGTTTTCAGGGATTCTTAGCCAGGTAAACAAGGTTAAAGAAATACTCAAGGAAGAACTGTAACTTTCACTTAATGCTAGTGGAAGTGCCAAAGGGTACATCTGCTTTGGAAACAATTTGGTGGTAATGATATGTTCTTCCCCTCCTCCAGTCTATCCTCTATACTACTTTAAGAATCATCTTACTATTAAAAACATACTTAAGTAGAAAATAAAAGAAAGCAAAATTGAACTTCCACATCCAGAAATGATAAATGAGTAAGTTCAGATCAACTCTCTTAGGTCAATTAGAAGAGCTGCAAAATATAAAATGTATTAAAACTACCTACATGAATGCATGAGTGAGCTAACATTGTAGTGAAGAATTATAGCCATGATCTACGACAGACATACCCAGAAAAGTAAACCTGTTATTTGTGGTTGCTTGACCCCTGAGGGCATTTGTCAATTCCAGAAGAGATGGATGAGAAGGTAAGCAGTACTTTTGAAAGCCTGTAGTTAGAAGCCAGAATCCACAATGGGATGGAGCCCTAATATGTTTGTTTCAGTGATCCAAAAAAAAGAAAAGAAAAAGAAAAAGAAAATTAGAGTGAATCAGAAGTAACATAATCCTTGCACAAACTGCAATCCAACTTTCGTTTCCATGCATGGCCCCAAGAAAAACAATTACTAAATATCAAAATTGCTACTGTCTCCACATGCTTTGGGGCAGAATGAAACACTCATCTCTAAAGAAAAATAACATCATGACAGGACTTAAATTTTTTACAAAGGGTTTTTTCAATATGATGTCTGACAAACAATAGAAAATGGCAAATGAAAATACCAAGACAACATAAACAAGAATGAATAGAATCGGCAGATCATAAAAACAGACCCACCAAGGCTGTGAACATGAAAATTACCAGATATAGATTTTAAAATAACTATGCTTACCAAATAAATAAAAGATTCATTTTTAAGCAAAGAATGATAAACTATAAAAATGGCATAGCTATGAAGCAAAACTAAATAGCAATTTTAACACGGAAAAATACAATTAAAATTAAGAACATAGATGATGCATTTTAAAACAAAACAGACACTGGAGAAATGAGAATTAGTTAACTGGAAGACATACTGGAATATCTTGAACATAATGAAGGAGAGAGGAAAAGCATGAAAAATATAGAAGAGAGGGTAAGAGAGAAAGCATTGCAACAAGTTATAATATACATTATAATTAATTGTAGGACCATGAGAAGAAAACAAAGACAATGGAGTAGAATTAATATTTGAAAGACAATGACCAAGAATTTTCTAAAATTTTTTCTAAAACTGTTGAAAAGATACACACGCTTTTGTCTGTTTGGGCTAGATAGATCATAAACAACAGAAATTTATTTCTCAGAGTTCCAGACGCTAGGAAGTCCAAGTTTAAAGTTGCTGGCAGATCCAGTGTCTGGTGAGGGCCAAACATTAATCCAGTGTCATGGAGGCTGTATTCTTCCTGTGTCCTCACATAGTGGAGGAACAATAAAGCTCTCTGAAGTTCCTTTTATAAAAGCACCAATCCCATATTGAGGGCTGTACCCTCATTACTTACTTATTTCCCAAAGTCCCCACCTACTAATACCATCACAATGGAGATTTGGTTTCAACACATGAATTTGGGGACAATACAGACATTCAATCTACAGAAGAAATAGAGGCGGCAAGTAATTATGTTGGAGACTCTTGGGAAGCCTACCTAGGAACATCTTCCAGAAAATACATAGAAAAATACCCACAATTGTTCAAGGTGTCAGGCATAATCTTCCAGGAGAAGGGTTTTATAAGCAGAGCTCTAAAGGATAAAGATAATTTAGCAAGGTGAAAGGTGAGGAGAGATGAATAGGGAAAAGAGTATTTTGAAGCAGGGAGAACAATATGTTATCTTTTCCAAAGAAAGAGGATGCAGTGACTTCCGGGAACTGAAGGTAACTCAATATTGCTGAAACATGGAATATGGAGTGGGAAAGTGGTGAGTGATAAGAAAAGGTCAGTGACAGCATCTTGATGGTGGGCCCTATAAACCATACGTTATTTGATTATTTGATAATTACGTTTTCATATATTAAAAGTCGCTGTTGGTATCAACTGATAAATAGATTGGGACAAGATTAGAGTTAGGATGCTAGTTAGAAGGCTATTGCAGTAATTCAGTCAAGAGATGGTGGTAGCACAAGATAGTAGAGCAGAAATGGAGAACATTAGGTGGATTTGGAAGTATAAATTTGAAGTTTATAACAAGTGGATTTGGGTGATAAAAGAGAACAAAGTCTTAAAGATGATCCCCCAACTTCGGGATTAGGTAACTGTGAGGAAAGTGGTATGAATCACTGAGATGGAGGTAACCTGAAGCTGCAGCAGGTTTTTGAGGAGATGATTTTATGTGGGACATCCTGTATGTGAGGTGCAAATAGCCCAGTGAAATGTGGATGTATATGGTATACGGGTCTGAGCACAAGAGCAAGATGTGGGTAGAGTTGTAGAGGAAGAATAGGTACATAGATAGCTGCTGAAGCCACAGAAGCGAGCTTCGGACAGGTGTCTGAGGAAATGTCAACATTCAGGAGACATGCAGAGGTTGAGAGTCCAGTAAAGCAGATGGAGCCAAAATGATTTGAGAAGTTTAGCTTTGAAGAAAAGGAAGAGATTCATTTATCATACTGGTTAAACATACCAGGAGCTAAGATCATATTATTAATACCTGTGTTTTAATATGGGTTCTGCCACTTACTAGTTTTACAAAGCTGGTCAAATCAGTCTCTCCAAGACTCATTTTTCCTTACCTATAAAATAGGGATGACAATATACTTACTGAATAGGGTGGTTTGAGAATTATATGAAACATACTATACTTTAAATTATTATGAATACACTTAGCAAAAAGCAGGATCGTTGTAGGAAGTGTGAGAGGCAGTCAAGATTGGTTGGGTGGGAGCTCAGATCTAGACTCAGGTCCTTTGCTCACTTACTGGGTAAGCTTGTAAGTTACCTGACTTCTTTCACCAAACTGGGTCACAGTAGGACCTATCTCACTGAACAGTTGTAAGGATTAAATAAATAATATTTAAAAGGGGGTTAGGACAGTGTGGTGTTTTTTGCATGTCTAATGCATGTAAGAGTCTTATTGTTTTACATATAATATGCATGCAATAAATATTAATAGTTATAATTATTATCATCATCATTGACCAAACATCAGTGTCAACCTGGGCATGGGTTCATGTCAAAGAGACATTAAAATTGAACTACATGATGGGAGTAGGGCTTTAAGGACCACCATGGAGTATGTGAACCATCAGAAACTCTATCAGATAAAGGAATCTAACTGAGTGAAGTACTCATTATCAAAGACTATTTTGATATAATTTTAGTCAAAAGAAAAATGATTCAATTAAAACCTTATTTGGGTCAGGTGTTGGTGGCTCATGCCTTTATCCCAGCACTTTGGAAAGCTGAGGCAGGAAGATCCCTTGAAGCCAGGAGGTCAAGACCAGCCTGGGCTGGTGAGACCCCCATCTCCACAAAAAGAATTTAAAAATTAGCCAGACGTGGTGGCACACACCTGTACTCCTAGTTACTCAGTAGGCAAGATGGGAGGATTACTTGAACCCAGGAATTTGAGGTTGCAGTGAGCTGTGATTGAACCACTGTATGTACTCCAGCCTGGGTGACAGAGTGAGACCCTGTGTCAAAAAAAAAAAAAAAAAAAAAAAAAAAAAAAAAAAAAAAAAAACACCACACAAACAACAACAAAAACCTTCTTAGATTCTCCATTTTAAGTGAAAAAGTCTTAAGCCTTTTGTGGTATTAAAGCGGTTAACTATCAAATCTAAAAGCCTAAGAGAGGCCAGAGGGGCTTGTAAGATTTATGCTGAGAACATATACCACATATAGCAGCTGGCAGGAAAACAAAACAAAACAAAAACTAGAATCAGTTAAGAAAGTGAGAGATGAACCATGGAAAATTCAAGAGCTAACAAAACTAGTGGGAGAAAGAGCAGGGAGGGTGGGAGTTTAGAGGAAACAAATTTGAGATATTTTGAACCTTACTATGTGCCAGGTACAATTCTATTTTGAACCTTACTATGTGCCAGGTACAATTCTAAGGATTTATGTAGCTTAACGTTTTACTCACTATAACAAGGCTATGAGGAAGGTAAAAGTAAAGAAATCAAAGCATAGAGAGTTTATATTACAACTCATTTAAGTACTTAAAAAGAGAGTTGGGGAAAGTAGGATGCATGAAGTTATGAATGGTATTCTATTTTGGTGTTATTTTAATGACTTTGTTAAATACTTAAATTGTCTTGTTCTAATTTTGTGTGAAATAAAGTTTCTTTGCTGCTGAAAGTGAGCCATACAATGGCTGTCGCATATGCATTAGTGGTTCTCAAACCTTTGCATCTATTAGAATTACCTGGAAATTCACCTGGCAAAATCCAGAGGTATGTGCCCTATTCTACCTCAATAAGCGTCATTTTTTATGACTGGATTAGCTCTCCAAGTGACTCTGAATCACATAAAAGTTTGAGCATCACTGGGTTACATAGTATTTGCTGTTGTCATTCACACCATTTGCCTGCCTGTTTGCCCCCATATTATCACAGCGAGTTCTGGTAAACCCTGCTGACCCTCTATTGTCCACAGGCTAAAGCTCAAGTTTCTTTAATGACACAGGATCTCTCACAGCCTATGAATTCAGTCTCATTACCCACGGTTCCCACACTTTTCACGGTTCCTCCAGGTATGTCAGGGTTCTCCAGAGAAACAGAACCAATAAGATAAATAAAGATATATAAGAGGAAAGTTATTAAAGAAATTTGCTCATGCAACTATGGAAGCCAAGGAGTCCCACAATATGCTGTCTGCAAACTGGAGAACCAGGGAAGAAGGTGGTATAATTTAGTCTGATTCCAAGTCCAAAGTCCTGAGAACCAGGAAAGCCAACAATATAACTCTCAGTCCAAGGCCACGACAAACTTATGGGTCACTGTTGTCAAGTCCAAGACTCTGAAGACCTGAGAACCTGGCGTTCTGATGTCCAAGAGTAGGAGAAAATGGATGTCTCGTCTCCAAAAGAAAGAGAACAAAGGTAATCTTCCTCCACTTTTTTGTTCTATCTGGGGCCTCAATAGATTAGATGGTACCCACCCACATTGCTGACAGTGACCTTTACTTCATCTACTGATTCAAATACTAATCTCTTCTAGAAACACCTTCACAGACACACCTAGCAATAACATTTTACCACCTATCTGGGCATCCCTTAGTCCAGTTAAACCGACACCTAAAATTAACCACCACAAGACCCACCTGAAAAGACATTTTCCTTTGTCTTAAATTTTTTTGTCTTTTATTTTACTATGTTATATTTCTTCGCTATCACACCTCCTCTAGGAACCAAAAGAACAGATACTTTTCACATCTGTTATTGCACTTGGCATTTTGCATCAAGTATTTGTTTTCTGTCTTACATGTATATTCCCCTACCCTCATCAATCATACTAAAAACTGCAAGCAAGAATTATACTTTATTTACATCCATAACCTTAGTGACTAGGCAAATTATACTTTATTTACATCCAGAACCTTAGTGACTAGGCACAGATGGTGTTCAGCAAATGCTTATTGGATGAAAGAAACAAGTATTATAACATTTCTTCTATGCATCAATCCAATTCTTCTTTGCACACTCTGACTTAAAAGATATTATCCAAAAACAAAGAAAAAATCAACTTCTCCAATGAGTGTTAGCTACATCCCTATTCTTTGACATATGGATCACTTTTGACATTTTTTTAAGTTATAAATTTTTTTAAATGTTGAAAATGATACGTATGTCAAGGAATAGGGATATGGCTAACACACACACACACCACAGAATACTAGAGAATTATTAAAAATAAGTATTTCAGGGGATTTGCAGAGCAGTGAAATTATTTCTAACATGACATTATAATGCTGAATGCATGTCATTATACATTTGTCAAAACCTATATGGTGGCTCATGCCTGTAATCCCAGCACTTTGGAACGCCAAGGTGGGCAGATCATGAGGTCAGGAGATCAAGACCATCCTGGCCAACATGGTGAAACCCCATCTCTACTAAACATACAAAAATTATCTGAGCTTGGCAGCACACGCCTGTGATCCCAGCTACTCAGGAGGCTGAGGCAGGAAATTTGCTTGAACCCAGAAGGCGGAGGCTACAGTAAGCCAACATTGTGCCACTGCACTCCAGCCTGGGTGACAGAGTGAGACTTCCATCTTAAAAAAGAAAAAAAGCCTATAGAATCACAACATCAAGAGTGAACCAATGAAAACAATGGATTTTGGGTGATAATTTATTCCGGTGTGAGATGTTGATAGTGAAGGGGATTGTGTAAGCGTGGAGGCAGAGATATGTAGGAACTCTCTGTGCTTTCTCCTCAATGTTGGTGTGAACTTAAAACTGCTCTGAAAATAGTCTTTTTAAAAAATAAATAAATAAACCTTTAAATATGTATGTCAGAAGTATGTGTGTACAAATCACACTGATTTTATAGGATACAAATTGGATCTTACACTGGAATTCATATACCATATAGTTACTTAGAAAATGAACTAATGTAAACTAAGGAAAATAAAGTTTAAATTTTACTTTTTATATTTTCATCAAAATTGCTTAACCTCAGCAAAGGCAGGGAAAGAAAGGAGGAATATAGGACAGAGGAGGGGAGAAGGATGGAAAAGCAATTATGCCACATTTCTACATGTGAGAAATTCACATCAAAACTCTAAGAATCACTCTTTCAGGGAGCAGTTCTCAACCTTTATTCCATTGTTAATATGATGAAAGGTTGAAATATACTTTTTGGAGAATGTTCTAATTACTTTGGCCATAAGGAGGGCTGTGTTTGGGGCCTAATTGGAAAAGTCACCCTTCCCAAGTAAAGAAATACAAACTTCAATATTCATTTCAATCTGGTGCTCGTAGAAAACACCCATGTCCATTACATGAATAAAAGCCAAGAAAACAGTCATAAGCTAGGTTGAGCCAGCTCTAAAATGCAATTGCAAAATTCACAATCTGCTCTGCAGGCCTCTAATCCTACTTAAGTAACGATTCTACGTTCACAGCAGTTTTTCAGTATATTCAGAGACAATTAACAGAAAATGTTACTAACATGGGCTTGATAAAACATTTTAAAGATGCAAAAAGCAAAGAGTTGTCTGGATTTAACATTGAAAAAGTGACTCTTATCCAAGATCAAACTACAGACAAGATGAATATTAGAAACTAGGTGAGTGGATATGTTAGATCTTAATTTTTCTTAACATGCCATACTGGTATAAGTTACTTTTCATTTTTGGTTTACTTTTTTCTCAAAACAATATTGATATTGTTAGTAGCATTTTTAATCAATCATGTGTCTCAAATATCTATATAATATATGATAGAGAGAATCCATAAATCTGTTTATTCCTAGTTTCTTTTCCTACTTGGAATGAATGAGAGAAACTATAATATTTCAAAGAGAAATAGTAATATACATGTGCACACCATTTAGAATGTACATTATAAGTGACTACATTTTCTTTCTTGCACCAATTTATAGTCGCCAGTGTTTAAAATCATTTCTGTGCAGTATAGAACTGAGATAAAGCAACAAGGGTTTAGTATTTGAACTGACTTTTACTACGAGGATTTCTAAACTAGCCATTTGCTTCAAAACACAGAATGACAAACAGATTGACAAGCTTTCATCATGTCCCTCTACAAGATTCTGGCCAACTGTCTGACTGACACAGCTGTCCCACCTGGGGCAAGAGGACAAAGAAATGACCTCTCTACATGGACCTTCTTCACTCATAATGCTACAAGAAAGCTAAAATAATGAGAGAAAATGATAAAAAGTCAAGATTGAAACTTTTAGAAGATATATTAGCTTATAAAAATAAAAGCCAAAACTGTTTAAACCAAAATTGATATTTTATTGAAGAAATTTTAAAAATTAGAAATGTAAGATTAAAAATGCCTGTTCTCAAGAAATCAATCACATTGCCTCTTATGCCACACATATAAAAATAAAGACAAAATCATCCAGGTTATTTGTTTGCAGATATGTACAAAATAATACCTTCAAAGAATAATTATCTAAGCTTAGGAATAGATCCTGGAAACAGCACCTTAAATGACACCATCTGGGATATCACTACATAGTCCACACGTGGCTCTTTGCCTCCCCTCAAAACCTCTGTCACCTGCCCCAAAATTTCCTCTATTAGTCTTCCCACCATAGATAGCATGTTCTTGCAACATGCTAATACTGGGTTGACTACCTACAAGGTTCCAAGTGATGTGCAAAGTGCTGGTAATTCAAAACAAAGAGAATATGGGCCTTCTCTGAAGGAGCTTCAAGAATGGTGGGAACATACAGTAGACAGTTCAGTGTGTACAAAATCAGATCCAAATGTGCAAAGCCCTGTGATAGAAGAGTGTGCATGGTTCTCTGCCACATAAATCACATATAACTGACCCAGCACAGTGTCAGGAAAGATGTGTAGGCTAGGTACTGACAATTAGACCAGGACAAGAAAGGTGTTCCTGATAGAGCGGAAAGCAAAATCAAAGACTGGCAGAGAAAGTTAGTGCCCATAGAGAACCACCTGTGTGGCTAACAGGATATGAAAACTTTTTATGAACTGCTCTTCCCCTGAGACACCAGTAGGGGCTTAAAGCCGCCTTGAGGCCACTTCTTAGCAACAGGGGAGCATGGTAAGTTAGATTTTAGTCCTCTCTGATAATATGCTAATACACATAGTCCATGAACTTGTCTGACATTTTTCAACAGGGCTTAGGAGGGGTCTTAGCACAAAAAGGTTCAGTGAAGTGAGCAGCGGGCCTGCAGCTCAGGAGGGTGCCAGACACTGAGTCAGAGCATCGTGAGATGGATCTTCACTGCCAGGCTGGGTTGAGGTGTGGTGGCAAAGGTCTAAAGAGCCAGAGTCAGATAGCAGCTCAGTAGGCCCACTGCAAACCAGGGAAAGCAGGTCAGGTAAATGGTCTCCCGGCATGAAAAATAAATGGTCCTGTGATGCAGAAAGTCTGAACTCTAGGAATGCAACAGCAATTTATCAGCTAAATAAATATAAAAATATAAAATAAGGACACAAACAGGGGAGAGGCTCTTCCAGAGATTTTATCTCCTTTTTTTCTGATCTCATTCTGTCCCTTTTCTTCTATGCTCTTGATGAAAAGAAAAAGAAAAAGAGCCGGGCGCGGTGGCTCAAGCCTGTAATCCCAGCACTTTGGGAGGCCGAGACGGGCGGATCACGAGGTCAGGAGATCGAGACCATCCTGGCTAACACAATGAAACCCCGTCTCCACTAAAAATACAAAAAAATTAGCCGGGCGTGGTGGCGGCGCCTGTAGTCCCAGCTACTCGGGAGGCTGAGGCAGGAGAATGGCGGGAACCCGGGAGGCGGAGCTTGCAGTGAGCCGAGATCGCGCCACTGCACTCCAGCCTGGGCGACAGAGCGAGACTCCGCCTCAAAAAAAAAAAAGAAAAAGAAAAAAAAGAGACAAAAATCAGCCTAGTTATAGTGAATTATAATACACAAATCATCACAAACAAATAGAAGATTAAACATGTTTATGTCCAAGAAATGCACAGCAAAAGCCAGAGTTGAGGATTCAGTGCATAAGCCAGATATACTTAATGTGTCTCTTAGGACCACCTCTCTCCCCATTTGCTACATTTTCCTCTCTTTCTTCTCTCTCCTCACTTCTGGCCCAAGCTAACATTTCTCATTTCTCTCTTCAATACAAAGAAAAGATAGGCAGGATTCAGAGAAAGGAAGATACAGATTAAGATGATGAGAAAGTATAGAGATCTAAGCAGGCAGCTGAGGAGCAAGGGCAAAGAGGAAAGGTTTGAGGAAGGAATAAAAAGGAGGACAGTAAATAGGGAGGGGAGGTAGGATCAACAAATCTCACCTTTTGTTATTTTATCTAAGCCTAAATTCAAAGAAATCACAGCCTCTTGTGGGATCTACACTCATATCCTACAGTAAGACAGAAAATAAGGAACAAGTATAAGTCTCCTCTACATATCAATCCTGAACAAAGCTTCACATTCCCTGATTCACTGAACTTGAGTTTGTAAAATTACCAAGGCATAATCTGAATGTTTTTATTTCACAAAATATTTTAAGGCGGGGTGGGGGGGGGACATTAACTACAATTTCTACAGAAAATGAAGCAATAGCAGCACTACCAGCCTTTCATCTGACCACTATTAAGTTTATGTCACCTCTCAAGACTGTAAGAGAGACCTCTTTCTCCTCCCTGGTTTATTGTACCAGACTTACACTGTACTAGTGCATGCACCTGAGCAGACACAGAAAGTCTGTCTCTTTGCAGTTAATGTTTACTTTTTGCTTACTATATGCCAGGCACTCCTCTAAGTGCATCACATAGTACCTTATTTAATCCTCATCACTGACTCCATGAAGTAGGTATAATATTTATCCCTTTTAAACAAAAAGGATTCAAGCATCTTGCCCACAGGCATATAGCCAGTAATTGGAGGAGCCAAGATAGGACCCCCAGCAATCTATGGTCAGAGTCTTTTTCTAACTTGTAAGCTATATTGCCTCTGTCTCTGCCTAGCCTGTGAGAAGCAGTTTGTAAAAGTAATACAGCAGGAAGCATAATGGAAATTTAATCACAATTCTTTGACAATAAACTGAAGTTTATATAGCATGAAATGTTTTTCAGTTTTTTAAAAGAGAACATATTCTACTTTCTTACATATTTTAAAATAGTCCTGCCCAAAAGTAGACTAGACTCTGTAGGTACAAAGTGGCAGATTTGGTCTGAGGCAAACACCATTTAGCCTGCCTGTTTTTTCTGCAAATTTAAGTCTGTGGGCTAATTAGAATGTATACCTAAAAGTTCAAGTTTTGAAAATCCTGGTTCATATTTTGTGATGTCTTCACTGACTTCAATTAAAAAAAAACACAAAAAGATAATTCCCACTCCCCCTTGTATAATTTCTTCTATTTTCATCTTTTCTTGGAAAGCTTTTTATATTTCATTCTTGTGAAAAAGCCCAATTTAAATTCCAGTTTTTCATGATTCTTTGGAAGCAAGCAAATTTTCATGATCTTCAATGTTTGGCAAAAGAGAAGAAAAGGCAGTGAAAACAATGATTTTTTTTTTTTATTTTTCTCAATCTGTTAAGTAAAAAGAACCTAAAAAAATCTTAACAACAAATTTAATATCTGCAGAGAAAGAATCTCTGCATGTAGAGTGGTGAAGCTGGCAATACTTGACTTTTGGTAGCTCTCACTCACTGGCCTCTGCCTAGAATTTTTAGTTCCTTGACCTGATCCCACTTCCCTCCACTTCAAGGCCTTTCCTCAAGGGCTCCTCTCACTTAGCTCATTTTTCTTTTGTAATTATCTGCAACTTTCTGCTTAAATGTAGCTTACACAAGGAAGATTTTTCTGGGTGCCCTCACCCCCTCAGGACCACACCAAATAAAACTAGTTCCCTTTCTTCATGTGCTCTTGTAAACTTGATACTGTATTTTAAATAATGAGTTAAAATTTCTTTCTCTCCACCCAGACTGAAAGTCTCATGAGCATAAATATAATTCCTGTCTTGATAAGCTCCTGACTGTGCTGTAGTGCCCAAGACAGCACCTGGCCTGTGATTGATGCTCACTACAAAGTCCATCTGCATCTGCACCTATTTGAGACATGACTCCATATTAGAAACATGTGAATACCTAAATAATAAATTTATATGGGAAGTATAAAAAAATAACAAATATTCAATTTGACTCCTACACTGGTAATGGGATGTGTTACCATATGACTATCACAGTTTTTCAAAAAAGAGTATAATAAAAACCAGTTAAAAGTAACCATATTATCACTACTTAAGCCTGTGCAATACAGGGATTTTTATTTAATATTATTAAGTTTGCAAATAAAATGCATTAAACCATTTTTAATGGCTGACTTTTCATCAGAAAATTGTATTTAAAAGTTTCAGTCACAAGGTTTACTTCCTTCGCTTGCTTGATCATCTCCTATCATTACTCCAATAGCCAGAGTTGGCATATATTTCCCAGCAGCACCTATGGCAAACTAATCTGAAGTTTGAGAAATGAATCAGCCAATTTAGAGTTAAATAACTTTTAAAATTATTTTCAAACTCACAAGTTGCAATCTTTCAGAATATAATCAACCAAGAGGAAGAAAAATGAGGAAAACGCTGAATGAATAAACAAAGCTCATTCAATAATAATGAATTATTAGAAAAGAAAAAATCAAGTATATCTCGTCTTGGCGAAAGGATGGTGATAACTAAAATCAATCTCTTTCAATATTTAATGCACTCCATTATAAGTTAGGCATGTGTTACATTTGCTTCTAAATAAAACAATTGATCTTTCTTGATTTTGAAATATACTCATTCACAAAATATCAACTAATTAACTAATTTATTAAGCCTATTATTAACTTCACACATCAATATATTCTTTCCTAATATTCTCTCAGTTAATCTCTCTTCAGTTAAATATTTAGAAGTACAAAACCTTTCATTTAAAATGTCATTCCACTCTATTCTTTAAAAACCTGCCTCAAATACATACATCTATAGTTTATTAAATATCTGATTACTAAGCATCATCTGATCATCACTCTCATGAGCCTCTTTTCTGGACATTCCTGTTCTTTTTTCTGCTTCCCAGCTATAATAACTTTTTCTGTTTCTTAAATAAGCCATATTCCTTCAGACTTTGAGCTCTTTGCCCTTTGCTGGAAAGGTCTTCCTCTATTCTGTACCTCTTTATTTCCTACTACTTTCTCAGTTTGAGGTTAGCTGAAGTGTCACTTTGTGAAGGAAGCCAACTGTGGTTTTGCCCTCTCAAGGTGCTTCAGGATTCTCCTACAAAGTACACATAACTGTAACTTTTCAAATAATTATCAATAGTTGCTTAATAGCTATCTCTAAGGAATCACTAAAGTCACTAATGAAGTGACTGTAATATTGCCTGTAATCCCAACTACCTAGAAGGCTGACACTGGAGGAATGCTTGAGCCAGGAGTTTGAGGCTTCAGTGAGCTGCAGTCATGCCACTGCACTCCAGCCTGGGAAACAAAGTGTGACCCCCTTTCAAAATATATATATTTAATTAATAAATCACTAAATTAAGATGTTCTGCCTTCTCCTGTAGTTGCTTACTCTTATCAACACTTAATTTTATGGAAAGGAGACAAGAGAAATGAAGCCTATATCAAAAGTTTCCAATGGAAATATTTCACTAAAATGTATAATGCTCTACAAAATAAAATTTAACATTTCAAACTCTTTAGTTCTTTCAGTATGAAGTTGATCTAGGACCAACAAGCAGGCCACTCCTAAATACCATGATTAGTTAAATATCCAGGCTAGCAGGCCTCTGCTGACCTTACTAACCCACTGCCCCAAGCTTTCCTTGTCCCTATCCTGCAATGGCCAGAAAGAACATGTTCCCAGGCAGTCACCTGATTACCCTCCTGGAAAAGGGAGAGTCCAATCCCGTTTCAGAAGGCATTTTCTTCTATCCCACCAAAATCTTTTTATTTATATGAGAAGAGCATTCTACTGTTCATTTGGGTTAGTTTTGTCAGTGAAACAAAAAACTAGTTAACATTTCACCTTCATTTGAAGAACAAGGTAGATGGTGATTGATATGGTTTGGATTTGTGTCCTCACCCAAATCTCATGTCAAACTAAATCCCCAATGTTGGAGGAGGGGCCTGGTAAGAGGTGGTTGGATGATGGGGGCAGATTTCCCCCTTGCTGTTCTCGTGGTAGTGAGTTCTCACGAGATCTGGTTGTTTAAAAATGTGTGGCACCTCTCCCCACACTTTCCTCCTCTTGCTCTCACCATGTAAGACATGCTCCCTTCCTCTTCACCTTCCACCATGATTATAAGTTTCCTGTGGCCTCACTAGTCATGTTTCCTGTACAGCCTGCAGAATCCTGAGCCAAATAAGCCACTTTTTTAAAATAAATTACCCAGTTTGAGGTATTTCTTTATAGCAGAGTGAGAACGGACTGATACAATGATTAAGATTTTATAGGACAGGGAACAAGACTTTCCCCAAAATGGAGAAACACGTGTTTTAGAACAACTATATTTACTTGGAGTTACTTTGTTGCTGAATGGGAACTGTCTAGTGAAAGAAATTCTGAACAGAAGTCAAGTCTCAAATTCTAGTTCTGTTTAGGCCATTAGCTGTGAAACCTCAAATAAGTCTTTTAACCTACCTGTGCCTCTTCCTCTCTTCTCAAAAGTAAAAGGGATGAGCTAAATGACCATTTAGGCCCTTCTAGGTTTGTGGTTCTACTTTAATTCTTAAACAAAAATACAAACAATTTGCTTCCTTATTCCCTACTCATTTAGCTAAGAAGGAAGTCAGTGTCTTCAACACCACTTCTTCAGCAGCCTGTTATATCCACATTATTATATTTAGTTTGTTTGAGGTAGTTTAATTTAACAGCACAGCTTGTCAGAAACACTTGCATATTTACATTGTAACGGCCTTCAGAGCAATTATGACATCAACAGAACTATTATAATTGCAATGCTGCCATAACATCTTATAGGTATAGTAGCACTAGAGATCAAATTTTTTATGGCACATACTCAAGCTACTGCACAAAGCAACAGTTTTTCCAATATAAATAGTTGAGTATTTTTTAAACATTTTGGATTTAAAAGACTAAGAGCCACTGACATACACCAGACCATATTGTCAGTGTGGAAAGAAGATATCTTACTTAATTTTTTTTAGTTGTGGGGGTGAAGCAAGATGGCTAAATATAACCCTCCAACAGCTGTCCCCCAACAGGAACACCATATTGAACAACCATCCACACAAAAATACACCTTCATAAGAAGTACTCCTGGCCTTGGAGCACATCACACTGCAGATAGGCCTGCAGTGACCAAAGAGTTAGATCACAACACAAAATTCCCTTTGAGTATCTGGAAAGCATTCTAAAGAAGGATGAGTACAAACAAGTCCAGACTTCAAAGATTAAATACCTAACTCTTTAATACCCAGACATCGACAAATATCCAAAAGCATAAAAAATCCAGAAAAACATGACCTCACCAAATGAACTAAATAAGGCACCAATAACCAATGATGGAGAGACAGAGATATGTGACCTTTCAGACAGATAATTCAAACTGTCCATTTTGAGAAAGCTCAATGAGCTTCAAGAAAATGAAGAGAAGGAATTTATAATCCTATCAGAGGAATTTAACAAAGAGATTGAAATAACAAACAAAATTCAAGCAGAAATTCTGGAGCTGGAAGACTCAACTGACAAATTAAAAATGCATCAGGGTCTCTTGACAGCAGAAATGGTCAAGCAAAGGAAAGAATTAGTGATCTTGCAGGCAGTCTATGTGAAAATACACAGTCAGAGGAAACAAAAGGAAAAAGAATAAAAAAGAATTAAACACATTTACAGGATTTAAAAAATAACTTCAAAAGGAAAATCCAATAGTTATTGGCCTGAAAGAGAAAGTAGAGAGACAGATCAGGGTAGAAAATGTATTCAAATAAATAATAACAGAAAATTCTCCTGACTTAGAGAAAGATATTAATATCCAGGTATAAGAAGGTCATGGAACACCAAGCAATTTTAACCCAAAAAAGACTATTTCAAGGCATTTGCTAATCAAACTCTCAAAAAGTCATGGATAAGAAAGGATCCTAAAAGTAGCAAGAGAAAAGAAACAAATAATGTACAAATGAGCTTCAATATATCTGACAGCAGACTTCTCAGCAGAAAACTTATGGTCCAGGAAAGAATGGCATGACATATTCAAAGTGCTAGAATATTCTATTTTTGTCTCCATAATTCCAATTACCAGTGAGCTTTGCACCTTCAGATAATTTTTTATTGCTCATTAACATAATTTTCTTTCAGACTGATAGGCTCTCTTTAGCATTTCTTACAGGACATATCCTATAAGTTTGAGACATCAAAACATCCCACCTGAGAAAATCATCTTCACCTTTAGAAAGACAAAAAGGAAGAGAAGACCACAAAACAACCAGAAAACAAATAACAAAATGAGAAGAGTAATTCTTTACTTATCAATAATAACATTGAATGTAAATGGAATAAATTACCCAATCAAAAGACATGGAGTGGCTGGATAATTTTTTTTAAAAAAAGCCCCAACAATCTATAGCCTACAAGAAACATAATTTGCCTACAAAGACACACAGATTGAAATAAAGAAATAAAAAAAGATATTTCATGCCAATGGAAACCAAAAAAGAACAGAGTTAAATACGCTTATATCAGACCAAATAGATTTCACAAAGAAAATTGTGAGACAGAGAAGCTTATTATATAACAACAAAGCAGTCAGTTCAACAAAAGGTTGTAACAATTGCATATATATTTACACTCAACACTAGAGCACTAGGATATATTCAACAAATATTATTAAAGCTAAAGAGAGAGACAGATTCCAATACAAAAATAGCTAGAGACCCCAACACTCCACTTTCAGCATCAGACAGATCATCCAGAATGAAAATCAACAAAGAAACTTCAGACTTAATCTGCACTATAGACCAAATGAACCTAATAGATATTTACAGAACATTTCATCCAACAGCTACACAATACATATTCTCCTCACCACATGGATCATTCTCAAAGACAGACCATATATTTGAGCAAAAAAACAACTATTTAAAAATTCAATTAAAATTGATATCATATAAAATATCTTCTCTGACCACAATGGAATAAAACTAGAAATCAATAACAAGAGAAACTGTATTAGTCTATTCTCACACTGCTATACATATACTACCAAAAACTAGGGTAATTTATAAAGAAAAGAGGATTAATTGATTCACAGTTCCACATGGCTGGGGAGGCCTCAGGAAACTTACAATTATGGCAGAAGGGGAATTAGGCACCTTCTTCACAAGGTGGCAAAAGAGAGAGTGTCAGTGAGTGAAGGAGGAACTGTCAAACACTTATAAAACCATCAAATCTTCAAAACCAATAATCCCCCAAACTATTAACTCATTCCAGCATTAACCCAAAAGTCCAAGTCTAAAGTCTCATATGAGACAAAACAAGTCCCTTCTGCTTAGAAGCCTGTAAAATCAAAAGCAAAATAGTTACTTCCAAGATACAATGGGGGTACAGGCATTGGATAAATGCTTCCATTCCAAGTAGGAGAAATTTGCCAACATAAAGGGGCTACAGGCCCCATGTAAGTTCGAAATCCAGCAGAGGAGTCCTTAAACCTTAAAGCTTCAAAATAATCTCCTTTGACTCCATGTCTCACATCCAGGAAATCCTGATGCAAAACTTGGGCCACCAAGGTCTTGGGCAACTCTGCCCCTCTGACTTTGCAGGGTTCAGCCCCTGCAGCTGTTCTCATGAGCAGGTGTTGAATGTCTGTGCATTTCTTAGGTGCATGGTACAAGCTCTTTGTGGATCTACCATTCTGGGAGCTGGTGGATGGTGGCCATCTTCTCACAGCTCCACTAGGCAGTGCCCCAGTAGGGACTCTGTGTGAGGCCTCCAAACCCATATTTATCCTTTGCACTGCAGTAGGATGAGGGCCCCACCCCTGCAGCAGACTTCTGCCTGGACATCCAGGTGTTTCCATACATCCTCTGAAATCCTTCCAAGGCTCGGGGCTTGCACCCTCTGAAGCAATGGCCAGAGCAGTACCTTGGCCTCTCTTAGCCATGGGTGGGATGAGGGGCACCAAGCCCCAGATTGCACTACGCATCGAGGGCCTATGCCCGGATTATGAAACAGTTTTTTCCTCCTATGCCTCCAGGTCAGTTTTTTCCTCCTATGCCTCCAGGTCTCTGACATGGCCTGAAGACATTATCCCCATGGTCTTGGCAATTAACATTCAGCTTCTCACTACTTATGCAAATTTCTGCAGCTGGCTTAAATTTCTCCCCAGAATATAGGTTTTTCTTTCCTATCTCATCATCAGGCTGCAAATTTTCCAAACTTTCATGCTCTGCTTCCCTTTTAAACATAAGTTCCAATTTCAAATTATTTCTTTTTGAACTTGTACAACTGAATGCTTTCAGAATAATATAGGTCATGTCTTGAATGCTTTGCTGCTTAGAAATGTCTTCCTCCAGATACCCTAAATCATCTCTCTCAAGTTCAAAGTTCCACAGATTTCTACGGCAGGGGAAATATGCCACAGGTCACTCTACTAAAGCATACCATAAGTGACTTTCACTCTAGTTTCCAAGAAATTCCTCATCTCCATCTCAGACCACTCAGCCTGGACTTCATTGTTCGTATCACTATCAGCATTTTGGTCAAAATCATTCAACAGGTCTTTAAGAAGCTCCAAATTTTCCCACATCTTTCTGTCTTCTTCTGAGCCCTCTAAACTGTTCCAACCTCTGCCCCTTACTCAGTTCCAAAGTCACTTCTACATTTTCAAGTATCTTCATAGCAGTGCCCACTACCTCAGTACCAATTTACTGTATTAGTCCATTCTCACACTGCTATAAAGATACTATCCAGGACTAGGTAATTTATAAAGACAGGATATTTAATTGAGTTTTGAGAAAACTCAATTTAATTGAGCTTGACAAAAATTACAGTTTTGTCAATTCCTAGTGACGAATTTTCTTTATAAATTAGGAAACACAATCATGACAAAAGGGAAAGCAAGCATCTTCTTCAAAGGCAGCAGAAGAGAGAGTGTGAGTAAGTGAAGAAGGAACAGTCACACACTTATAAAACCAATCAGATCTTGTGAGAACTCACTCACTACCACAAGAACAGCATAGGGGAAACTGCCCCCATGATCCAATCACTTCCCACCAGGTCCCTCCTTTGACATGTTGGGATTATAGGTGTCTCCCCTTGACACATGGGGATTACAATTCAAGATGAGATTTGGATGGGAACACAGAGCCAAACCATATCAGGATTATGGAAACTACACAAACACATGGAAATTAAACAATATGCTCTTGAATGACCAGTGGGTCAATGAAGAAATTAAGAAGAAAATTTAAAAATTTCTTGGAGCAAATAAAAATAAAATGCAGCATACCAAAACCTATAAGATACAGCAGAAGTAGTATTAAGAGGACAGTTTATATCAATAAACACCTACATTAAAAAGTAGGAAACATCAAATAAACAACCTAACAATGTATCTTGAAGAAATTTTTAAAAAAGCAAAGCACACTCAAAATTAGTAGAAAAAAAGAAATAACAAACATCAGAGCAGAAATAAATGATACTGAATGTTGAAACAAAAAAATACAAAAGATCAATGAAACAAAAAGTTGATTTTAAAAAAGATAAACAAAATAAAACACTGTAGCCAGTCTTAGAAAAAAAAGACCCAAATAAATGAAATCAAAGATGAAAAAGGAGACACATATATGTTGCATATGTCTATGTCTATGTCTATGTCTATGTCTATGTCTATGTACATGTACATACTAAGATTGAACCATAAAGAAATCCAATACCTGAACAGGCTAACAACTATGTCTATGTACATGTACATACTAAGATTGAACCATAAAGAAATCCAATACCTGAACAGGCTAACAACAAGTAATGAGACTGAAGTCATAATAAATGTTTTGCCAAACATTTATTGGAAACACTAATACAAATTCTACTCAAACTATTCCAAAATACTGAAGAGGAGGTAATCACTCCAAATTTATTCAATGAGGCTAGTATTACCCTGATACCAAAACCAGACAAAAACACATTTTAAAAAACAAAAACTATAGATCAATATCCCTGATGAACATAGATGCAAATATTCTCAACAAAATACTAGTAAACCAAATTCATCAACACAGTAAATGGACCAGTCCTTTTACTGGTAACCAAGTGGGATTTATTCCAGGAATGCAAAAATGGTTCAACATACACAAATCAACAAATGTGGTACTTCACATCAGCAGAATGAAGGACAAAAACCATATGATTATCTTAACTAATGCTGCAAAGCATTTGATAAAATCCAACAATCCTTCATGATAAAAACTGTCAAAAAACTTGTTATAAAACAAATATACCTGAACACAATAAAAGCCATATATGACAGACCCACATACTGAATGCGGAAAAACTAAAAGCCTTTTTTCAAAGATCTGAAACAAGATAAGGATGCCCTCTATCACCGCTGTTATTCAGCATTGTACTGAAAGTCCTAGCTATAGCAATGGGAGAGGAGAAAGAAAGAAAAGACATCCAAATTGAAATAGAAGAAGTGAAATTATCCTTGTTTTCAGCTGATAGGATCTTTATCTAGAAAAACCTAAAGACCATCAAAAAAACTATCAGAAGTGATAAACAAATCCAGTAAAGTTGGAGAATACAAAATCAACATACAAAAATCAGTAGCATTTCTATATGGCAACAGTGAACTATTAAAAAAAGAAATCCAAAAAGTAATGACATTTACATTAGCTACAAATAAAATCAAATCCTTAAGAATAAACTTAACCAAGGAAGTGAAAAATCTCTACAATGAAAACTATAAAACTTGAATAAAGAAATTAAAGAATACACAAAAATATGTAAAGATATTCCATGTTCATATATTAGAAAAATTAATATTGTTAAAATATCCATACTTCCCAAAGCAATCTATAGATTCACTGCAATCTCTATCAAAATACCAATGAAATTCCTAACAGAAATAGATAAAATAAAACTAAAATTGCTATGAAACCACAAAAGGCCCAGAATAGCCAAAGCCATTCTGAGTAAAAAGTACAAAATTGGATGAATCACATTACCTGACTTCAAATTATACTACAGAGCGATAGTAGTCAAAACAGCATGGTATTGGTGTTTTGTGATAGACAAATGGAACAGAATAGAGAGCCTAGAAATAAATCCACACATTTACAGTGTGCTCATTTTCAACAAAAGTGCCAAGAACATACATTGAGGTAAAACAGTGTCTTCTATCAATGGTCCTTGGAACACTGGATATCTATATGGAGAATAATGAAACTAGACCCCTATGTCTTGCCATATACCAAAATCAAATTGAAATAGAAACTATAAAACTACTAGAATAAAACACTGGAAAATTTATCTAGGACATTTGACTGGGCAAAAAGTTCTTGAGTAATACCTCAGAAGTACAGGCAACCAAAGCAAAAATGGACGAATGAGATCACATCAAGCTAAAAAGCTTCTGCACTGCAAAGGAAAAATATCAACAAAGTGAAGACACAACACACAGAATGAGAGAAAATATTTTCAAACTACTCATCTGACATGAGATCAATAACTAGAATACATAAAGAGCTCAAACAACTCCACAGGAAAAAAACTAATAATCTGATTTTAAAATGGGCAAAGATATAAATAGAAATTTCTTACAAGAAGACATATAAATGGCAACCAGGTATATATTTTTACCTTTTTAATTTCCATAGGTTTTTGGGGAACAGATGGTATTTGGTTAGATGAGTAAGTTCTTTAGTGGTGATTTGTGAGATTTTTGGTGCACCCATCTCCTCAGCAGTATACACTGAACCCTATTTGTAGTCTTTTATCCCTCAGCCCTTTTTCACTCTTTTATCCCGAATCCCCAAAGTTCATTATGTCATTCTTATGCCTTTGCATCCACTTATATCATTATAATTATGATCATTATATCATTATAACTATTATATCATTATATCACCCACTTATATCATTCTTATACCTTAGCTCACACTTATGAGTGAGAACATATGATGTTTGGTTTACCATTCCTGAGTTACTTCACTTAGAATAATAGTCTCCAACCCCATCCAGGTTGCTGCAAATGTCATTAATTCATTCCATCTTGTGGCTGAGTAGTATGCCATGAGATAGAGAGATAGATGGATAGATAGATAGATAGATAGATATAGATATAGATATAGATATAGATATAGATATAGATATATCACAGTTTCTTTATTCACTCACAACCAGGTATATTTTTTTAAATGCTCAACATCATTGATCATCAATGATCAATGATCAGTCTTCAGAAATGCAGATCAGAACTAAAATAAGAGATTATCTTACCCCAGTTAAAATCACTTTCATCCAAAAGACAGCCAATAATGAATGCTGAAGAGGATGTGGAGAAAGGGGAACCCTTGTACACTGTTGGTGGAAATGGAAAAGTACAGCTACTATGGAGAACAGTACAGAGGTTCCTCAAGAAAACTGTGAATAGTATTAACATTTCCAGCAAGCTCACTGCTAAGTATATATTAAAAAGAAAGGAGGCCAGGAATGGTGGTGCATGCCTGTAATCCCACCACTTTTGGAAGCCGAGGCAGGTGGATCACCTGAGGTCAGGAATTCAAGACCAGCCTGACCAACATAGTGAAACCCCATCTCTACTAAAAAATACAAAAATTAGCCAGGCATGGTGGCAGGTGCCTGCAATCCCAGCTACTTGGGAGGCTGAGGCAGGAGAATTGCTTGAACCCGGGAGGCAGAGGTTGCAGTGAGCCAAGATGTGCCACTGCACTCCAACATGGGTGACAGATAAGACTGTCTCAAAAAAAAAAAAAAGTAAAGTAAAGAAAGAAGGAAAGAAAAAGGAAAAGATAGAAAAGAAAAGAAATAAGGATGTCAAAGAGATATCTGCACCCCCATGTTTTTTGTAGCACTATTCGCAATAGCCAAGTTTTTGGAATCAAACTATGTGTACATCAACAGATGAATAGGTAAAGAAAATATAGTACATATACACAATGGAATACTATTCAGTCATTAAATAAAATATAATCCTGTCATTTGCAATAACATGGTAGAACTGGAGAACATTATGTCAAGTAAAATAAATGGGGTAAATAAAGACAAATTTCTCACGTTCTCACTCATATGTGGAAGATAAAAATTACAACAATTGATCTCACACAGAGAGAGACTAGAATGATGCTTACTAGTGGCTAGGAATAGTAGAGGGAGGCAGGAGGAAAAAAAAAGTGGGGATGGTTAATGGGTCCAAAAATATAGTTAAATAGAATGAATAAGATCTAGTGTTTGATAGCATAACAAGGTGACTATAGTCAACAATAATTATTGGATGTTTTTTAATAACTGAAAGAGTAAAATTGGAATGTCCCTAATACAAAGAAATGATAAATGCTTGAGATGATGTATACCCCAATTACTCTGATGTGATTATTATACATGATATGCCTTTATCAGAATACATGTACCCCATGCATATATAAACCTATTACATACTCATAGTAATTAAAAATATAAGTTATTTACAAATAAGTTTGTTTATGAAACAATCATAATACATATATCATAGCCTACTTGGCTGTTCCATAACTGCAAAATGGTTTAGCCTAGGCATACTGCTTTGGGCCAAGGTTATGACGGTCTAAACCAAAAGAAAATTATTATATTCAATTCATTAATATTAAGTGACTGGAACAATAAACTAATTGATGTTTTAGATTTGACAATATATTTTTCTCAGATTTTCAGATATCCTACAAATCTAACTCAAATACTCTTTCATAAGTTTCATGCTACAGAAAACAAAGTACACAGGGAGGTGATGGTATGGGAGAAAAAGGATGTGTGTGTCCCTCACTGAAGGAAAATTCTATCTCTATGACATGTCTTTTTTTGGCCCAAGTCAATGGAGTCAGCAAGGGAAGAACTGAGGAACTCTGACAAGTCAGAGTTACTGGGAAAAAGAATATGGAGCTATGGAAGGGAGAAATCAAGAACTGAAGAGATTTTTAGGGCATTCAGAGGGAGGGAGCTCAGAGATTTAAGGGACAGAGTTCATTTGTGTGAGAAGTGGTGGAAGTGGGAGATTTAGCTGAGCTTTATTATTTCAATCCCACTTGGCATGCTTCAAGAGACTCAAGTGAATATTTTACTGCTTTTCAGAATATTCAGCAATTGATCTGGTTTTGTTCTTCATAGCTAACATCTCAAGTGTGAGCCTTAAAACTGCTTAGATTTATCTGTATTATATTTATATTTTACAAAGTAATAAAACCAGCTATTAAAAGACTAAGAGTTCTACAATACAGCAAGTTTCTGGAGGGATGGTATTATTCATCTCACCACACATTCCCAGTTCTTAGCCAGACAAGGTGTTCAATAAATATCTGTAGAATAGAATATGGATGAGTGGATGGTTTCCTTATACACACAGCAGACAAAGCAATTGAACAGAAAATGTATGCAAAATAAAATGTTCACATAATATTTTTCTCCATTATTTCAAAATTTAGGTGAAAGTTACTCTAGGTCTGAATTATTGCAGATAATTTTCTCAATTCTTTATTCCACTTTTTATGACTTAAGTAAATGTTTTATTTCATTAATTAATTTCTCTATGTGCTAAATTTGTATTAGATAATAGAATTCACTCACAAATAACAACCTTGTTTGTCAAGTGGGACTAAATTAGTCTGATTCTTCAGTAAATTATGAATAGAAAGAATGGGTTTAATTCAAGACACGCAGTGGGTCTGTGGCAAAATGAGGAACCAAAGGATGAACTTTGATTACATCTAATCCTGGTTTACCCCTGAGACACAATTTTCTGCAAAAGGCAGCAGATGTTTTGTATCTTTATCATAATTTCAGGAATCACTACATGACATGGAATTAGTATTAAGCAGTCACTTAAAAGAAAAATATCCTTGATGGCAACAATACAACACTGGTAGATTTGAAAGTTATAATTTGGAGGGGGTCAAAATAGCCAAGTGGAAGCAGTGGTGTGTGACTCTCACAGAAACAAAAGAGGCGAGTGAATACAGCACCTTCAACTGAGATATCCAGGTATTCACATCGGGACTGATCAGGAAAACAACTTAACCCATGGAGAATGAAGGAAAACAGAGTGGGGAAACAGCCCAACTGGGAGTGACACAGAGCCAAGGGAACCCCCACTCCCAGCTAATGGAAGCTGTGAGAGAATGTGCAAGCCTGGGAAACCACAATTCTCCCATGGATCTTTGCAACCCTCAGATCAGGAGATACCCTCATGAGTCCATGCCACCAGGGCCTTGAATCCAACACACAGAGCTGTGTGGAGTCTCAGCAAATCAGCCGCTCAGGTATGCACAGAGAGCCAGGGACTTTACATACTCTGGCCCCAAGATCCCTGGCAAAGTGGGAGGTCCATACATGCCCCTAGGAAAGAGACTGAATCCAGGAGGCCAAGCAGCATCAGTCTACAGGCCCCATTTCCGCCACACCTCACATTATAAGACCCACTGGCTTGGAATTCCAGCCAGCCACCGACAACAGGGTGGGGCCTGCCTGAGATGGGACAGAGTGCCTGGGGGTAGAGGCAGGCCACCATCTCTGCTGTTTTGCCAACTAAGCCATTCCAGCCTGTGGGCTTTGGAGAGTTCGAATGGTCCAGATGAGAAAGGGTACCCCCAGCACAGCACAGCTGCTTTGCCAGAACATGACTAGACTGCTTCTTTGAGTGGATGGCTGATCATTCTTCCTCACTGGGTGGGACCTCCCAGTCACGGCATTCAGTTACCCCACCTGCCTATATTCTATAGATGGAGCTCTGACCTCTTCCTGAATGAAGTGCCCAGGGGGAGGGGCAGGCCACCACCTTGGTTGTTTGGACCACTCAGCCATTCTAGCCTGTGGGCTTTGCAGAGTTCAAGCCAACCAGGGCAGAAGCATTTACCCAGCACAGCACAGCTGCTTTGTCAAGGCATGGCCAGACTGCTTCTTTAAATGGGACCCCAATCCACTCTTCCTTATGGGGTGAGTCCTCCCAGCTGGGGCCTCCACCTATCCCCACCTGTATTCTACAGACACAGTTCTGATTTCTCCCTGGTACCAAGTGCCTGAGGGGAGAAGCTAGTGGCCATTTTGGCAGCTCTGCCGTTTCAGCCTGCAGGCTTTGGAAAGTCCAAGCCGACCTGGGGCAGAGGTGGTTCATCAGCTGTTTTGTCAAGGTGTGGCCAGACTGCTTCTATAAATGCTACCCAGATCCATTCCTCCTGAGTCCTCCAAGTCGAGGACCCCAGCCACCCCAGCCCATGTTCTACAGCTAACAGAGATCTAATTTCTCCTTGGGACAGAGTGTCCAGGGAGTGCAGGGCAGGCCACCTCCTTTGCTGTTTCAGCATCTCAGCCAGTCCATCATGTGGCCTTGGAGAGCCCAAACTGATTAGAAGCTGAAGGAATCCTCAACACTGCACAGTTGCTCTACCAAAATGCAGCCAGCCTGCTCCTTTAAGCAGGTCCCTAATCCTGTTCCTCCTGACTGGATGAGAGCTTCTAACTGGGATCTCCAGCCACCTACAGGCATGTTCAGGCCAGCAGTAGGTCAATACTCCTACGGAAAAGAGCTTCCAGTGGAAGGGGCAGGCTGCCAACTTTGCTGTTTCACAGCCTTCACTGATGATACCTCCAGGTAATGAAAAAACTGAGGTGACTAGGGTCTGGAGGGGACTCTCAGAAAACCACAGCAGCCCTACAGAAGAGTGTTACAACAAAAACAAGCAAACAACAACAAACACAAAAACCTCACCCAAAGGTCAGCAATCTCAAAGATTGAAGGCAGATAAGCCAAAAAGTTGAGAAAGGATCAGGCAAAATGCTGAAAACTCGAAAAGCCAGAGTGCTCCCTTTCCTCTAAATGACCACAACACCTCTCCAGCAAGGGTTCAGAAATGGGTTGAGCTTGAGATGGCTAAAAAGGCAGAAGCAGGCATCAGAATGTGGATCAGGAAAAACTTTGCTGAGCTAAAGGACCATATTGTAACCCAATGCAAAGAAGCTAAGAAACATGACTAAACAATGCAGGAGCTACCAATCAAAATAGCCAGTACAGAGAGGAACATAATCTACCTGGATAAAGCTAAGAAACACACTACAAGAGCTTCACAATGTAATCACAAATATTAATAGCAGAAAAGACCAAGCAGAGGAAAGAATATCAGAGCTTGAAGACCATATTTCTAAAATAAGACAGGAAGACAAGAATGAAGAAAAAAGAATGAAAAGGAATAAACAAAACCTACAAGAAATACAAAATTATGTAAAGAAATTGAATCTACAACTGATTAGGGTACATGAAAGAGAGGGGGAAAGTGGAACAAATTTGGAAACATATTTCAGTACATCATCCAGGAGAACCTCCTCAACCTAGCTAGACAGGCCAACATTCAAAATCAGGAAATACAGAGAACCCCAGTAAGATACTCCATGAGATCATCCCCAAGACACATAATCATCAAATTCTCTGAGGTCAAAATAGAAGAAAAAAATGTTAGGGACAGTCAGAAAGAAGTGCCAGTACACCTAAAAAGGGAAGCGCATCAGACTCACTGTGGCCCTGTCAGTGAAAATCCTACAAGCCAGAAGAGATTGGGGGCCAATAATAAACATTCTTAAAGAAAAGAATTTCCAACCCAGAATTTTATATCTGGCCAAACTAAGCTTCATAAATAAACGAGAAATAAGATCCCTTTCAGACAAGCAAATGCTGAAGGAATTTGTTACCACCAGACCTGCATTATAAGAGCTCCTGAAGGAAGCACTAACTATGGAAAGGAAAAACTTTTACCAACCACTACAAAAACACATTGAGGTACACAGACATGTGATGCTATGGAGCAACGACATAAGCCAGTTTGCAAAATAACCAATTAGCATCATGATGACAGGATCAAATCCACACATAACAATATTAACCTTAAACGTAAATGAGCTAAATGTCCCAATTAAAAGACACAGAACTGAAAGCTGAATAAAGAACCAACACCCAATGGTATGCTGTCTTCCAGAGACCCATCTCACATGCTAGGACACACTTAGGCTCAAAATAAAGGGATGGAAGAATATTTCCAGAGCAAAAAGAAAACCAGCAAAAAGCAGAGGTTGCAGTCCTAGTTTTTGACAAACCGACTTTAAACCAACAAAGATCAAAAAAGAAAGGCATTACATAATAGTAAAGGGTTCAATTCAACAACAAAAAAATGCTAACTACCCTAAATGTATATGCACCCAATACAGGAGCAACCAGATTCATAAAGCAAGTTCTTAGAAACCTTCCAAGAGAAATAGACTAACACAAAATAATAGTGGGAGACTTTAGCACCCCACTGACATAAACAAAGAAATTTAGGACCTGAACTCAGCTCTGGATCAAGTGGACTTGATAGATGATATGGTTTGGCTTTGTGTCTCCACCCAAATCTCATCTTGAATTATAATCCCCAGGCGTTGAGGAAAGAACCTGGTGGGCGTTGGTTGGATCATGGAGGGTGGTTTCTCCCATGCTGTTCTCATGATAGTGAGTTTTCATGAGATCTGATAGTTTTATAAGTGTTTGGTGAGTTTCTTCTTTGCTCGTTCTTCTCTCTCTTGTTGCCATATGAAGAATGTCCTTCCTTCTCTTTTATTTTCTTCCATGATTGTAAGTTTCCTGAGGCCTCCCCAGCCACGCAGATCTGTGAGTCAATTAAACCTCCTTTGTTTATAAATTACTCAATCTCAGGTAGCAGGTTTAGAGCAGTTTTGAGAATGGACTAATAAAACATATATCTATAGAAATCTCCACCTGAAAAAACGGAATATACATTCTTTTCATTGCCACATGGCACCTACTCTAAAATTAATCACATAATGAGAAGAAAGACCCTCCTCAGCAAATGCAAAAGAACTGAAATCATAACAGTCTCTCAGACCACAGTGCAATCAAATTAGAAATCAAGATTTAAAAAGTCGCTCAAACCCATACAACTACATGGAAATTGAACAACTTGCTCTTGAATGACTTTGGGGTAAAAAATGAAATTAAGGAAGAAATCAATAAGTTCTTTGAAAATAATGAGAACAAAGATATAACATACCAGAATCTCTGGGATGCAGCTAATGCAGTGCTAAGAGAGGAATTTATAGCACTAAATGCCTACATCGAAAAGCAAGAAAGATCTCAAGTTAACAACCTAACATCACAACTAAAGGAACTAGAGAACCAAGAGTAAATAAACCCCACAGCTAGCTGGAGACAAGAAATAACCATTATCAGAACTGAACTGAAGGAGATAGAGACTACAGAAAACCATTCAAAAATCAACAAATCCAGGAACTGATTTTTTTTTTAGAAAAAATAGACTGCTAGCTAGACTAATGAAGAAAAGAGAGAAGATTCAAATAAACACAACTGGAAGTGACAAGGGGGATATCACCACTGACCACACAGAAACACAAATAAACATCAGAGAGTGTTATAAACACTTCTATTCACTTAACTAAAAAATCTAGAAGAAATGAATAAATTACTGGACACATACACCCTCCCAAGATGGAACCAGGAAGAAATTGAATCCCATCCCTGAATAAATAAGTTCTGAAATTAAGGCAGTATCAATAGCTTACCAACAAAAAAAAAGCCCAGGACCAGACGGATTCAGAGTTGAATTCTACCAGAGGTACAGTGAAAAGCTTGTACCATTTCTACTGAAACTATTCCAAAAAATTAAAAAGAAGGGACTCCTCCCTAACTCATTCTATGAGGCCAGCATCACCCTGACAACAAAACCTTGCAGAGTATAACTTTATTCCACCTTCTACCACATCCCCCACGTAATCAGCACACACAAACTTTCAGCCAAAATGCAAAACTTTACTTTCAATGTCCTACCTTGGTGAACCTTGTATTCACCTGTTCTTTTTCCTACTTCTCTACAGATTTAGTGCCTTTCTTATTACCTGAATGCCTCCCTCTAGGTAGTATGCTCTCCCCATTTTGATGGCAATATGAGAGTAAACAAACACATGGATTGAGACATTCATTCCAGTTAACGTCATTGGCTAAGAGTAGTTTGATACAGTTGGGATTATCAGAGGTATTTTGTATTTTAACCTAAAGTAGTTATGTATTACAGAGATCAACATGTTGGCAGCTGGGATGCATTTTGACACCTTCATGTCACATTATCCTTCATTTACTTATGTCTAGGGTATTTCTATATATGTCCTATCCATCTCTCTGCAACCAACCAATGATCTCTCTGCAACCAATAGGAAGTTATTTGTTCATTTAAAACAGTCAATATATCTCAAGTGTAATTACATAACTTAGCATAACCTCATAATTCAGACTGAGAGAAAGAACAATAAGAATTACTAACATTTATTTTTAAAAATATGTTAAGTATTTGAAAGCTTATTAATATCCAGTAAAAATATAAATGTTACCACATCCAGATCTTTTAATAAAAAGTTGAAACTGATTTCTAATTCTAAAAAGTATTGATATATAATTTATGCTTAAAAATTTGGAAAAAATTAGTAATTTCACTGTGTTCATTAATAATTTCTCTAAGAAACATACTTTAGATTTAAGGACACACATGGGCTGAAAGTGGAAGGATGGAAAAAGATATTCCATGCAAATGGTAATGAAAAGGAAGCAAGAATGGCTATACTTATATCAGACGAAGTAGACTTTAAGTCAAAAACTGTCTGTAGAGACAAAGAAGATATAATGATAATTACATAATGACTACATACTGATAAAAAGGGTCAATTCAATAGGAAAACATGGTGATTATAAACATATGTGCACCCAACATCAGAGCACCTAAGTATATAAAACAAGGAAAAATTGACAGCAATACAACGATAGTTGGCTACTCCAGTACCCCATTTTCAATAACAGACAGAACAACCAGACAACATCTATTTAAAAAACAGCAGACTTAACACTATAGACTAAACATATCTAACAGACATATACAGAACTTTTCACAAAAAGCAAAACAGTAAACATTCTTCTCCAGCACACATAGAAAATTATCCAGGATATATCACATGCTAGAACACAATACAAGCCTTAATAAAATTTTTATTTCAACTTTTATTTTAAATACAGGGGTTACATATGCAGATTTGTTACATCAGACTATTGCAAAATGCTGAGGTTTGGAGGACAAATCCCAACACTCTGGTGGTGAGCAAAGTGCCCAATAAGTAGTTTTTAAACCCACCCTCTAGTAGTGCATAGTGTCTATTGTTCTCATATTTATGTCCATGTGTGCTGAATGCTTCACTCCTACTTACGAGTAAGAACATGTAGCATTTGGTTTTCTGTTTCTGCATTAATTTGTTTATGATTTATGGACCCCAGCTCCATCTATGTTGCTGAAAAGGACATGATTTTATTCTTTGTTATGGCTACATAGTAGTCCATAGTATATATTTCCTTTATCCAATCTACCATTGATAGGCGCCTGGGTTGATTTCATGTCCTTGCTATTGTGACTAGTGTAGAAATAAGCATATGAGTGCATGTGTCTTTTTAATAGAATAATTTATTTTCTCTTAGATATATACCCAGTAATGGGATTGTTAGGTCAAATGGTGACTCTATTTTCACGTCTTTGAGGAATCTTCAGACTGCTTTCCACAGTGAAAGAACTAATCCATATTCCTACTAACCGTGTGTCAGTGTTCCCCTTTTTCCACAACCTCTCTAGGATCTGTTATTTTTTGACTTTTTAATAGTTGCCTTCCTGACTAGTGTGAGATGGCATCTCATTGTGGTTTTGATTTGCATTTCTCTGATGATGAGTGATGCTGAGCATTTTTTCATATGTTTGTTGGCCACATGTATGTCTTCCTTTGAGAAGCATCTCTTGATATCCTTTGCTCACTTTTTAATGGGGTTGTTTTTTGTTTCTTGATTTGTTTAAGTTCCTTATAGATTCTGGACATTAGGCTTTTGTCAGATGCATAGTTTGCAAATATCTTCTTTCATTCTGTAGATCTTCTGTTTCCTTTGCTGTGCAGAAGCAATTTAGTTTAATTAGGTTCTACTTGTCTACTTTTGCTTTTGTTGCAATTGCTTTTGGGAACTTAGTCAAAAATTCCTTGCCAAGGCTGACGTCAAATAGAGTATTTCCTAAATTTTTTTCTAGGATTTTTATAGTTTGAGGTCTTACACTTACAACTTTAATCCATTTGAGTTAATTTTTGTATATGTTGAAATGTAGGTGTACAGCTTCAAAATTCTAAATATGGCTAGCCAGTTATCCCAATACCATTTGTTGAATAGGGATTCCTTTTCCCCTTGCTTGGTTTTGTCAACTGTGTTAAAGATCAGATTGTTGTAGGTGTGTGGCTTTATTTCTGAGTTTTCTATTCTGTTGCATTGGTCTATGTGTCTGTTTTTGTACCTGCACC
This sequence comes from Macaca thibetana thibetana, assembly GCF_024542745.1. Classification (NCBI taxonomy): domain Eukaryota; kingdom Metazoa; phylum Chordata; class Mammalia; order Primates; family Cercopithecidae; genus Macaca; species Macaca thibetana. Next base: position 62,022,800 of record NC_065584.1, read on the forward strand.
AAGCTGTTTTGGTTTCTGTAACTTTACGGTATGGCTTAAAATCAGGTAGTGTGATGCCTCCAGCTTTGTTCCTTTTGCTTAGGATTGCTTTGGCGGTTCTATTTTTTTGTTCTATATGAATTTTACAATAGTTTTTTTTTTTTTATTCTGTGAAGAATGACACTGGTAGATTGGCAGGAATAACACTGAATCTGTAAATTGCTTTGGGGAGTATGACAATTTTTACAATGTAAATTCTTCCAATCAGTGAGCATGGGATGTTTTCTCATTTATTTTCATCATCTCTGATTTCTTTCAACAGTGTTTTGTAGTTGTCCTTGTATAGCTCTTTTATCTTCTAGGTTAGTTGTATTCCTAGGAATTTGATTTTCTTAGTGCCAGTTGTGAGTGGGATTGGGTTCTTGATTCACTCTCAGCTTGGATGTTTATAGTGTATAGATATGCTACTGAATTTTGTACATTGATTTTGTATCCCAAAACTCTATTGAAATCATGCATTTAAATGATTAAATAATCATTAAATCTTCTTGGAGCCTCTTGACTGAGTCTATGGGGTTTTCTAGGTATAGAATTCTATCATCTGTGAATACAGATCTTTTAACTTCCCCTATTCCTATTTGGATGTCTTTCATTTCTTTTCCTTGCCTGATTGTTCCGGCTAAAATTTTCAGTGCTATGTTGAATAGAAATGGTGAAAGTGGGCATTCTTGCCTCGTTCCAGTTCTCAAGGAAAATAGTTCAAGCTTTTGCCCATTCAGTATGATACTGGTTGGCTCTGGAATTGTCATAGATAGCTCTTATTATTTTGAGGTATGTTCCTTTGATGTCTAGTTTGTTGAGGGTTTTTATCATGGAGGAATGTTGGATTTTATCAAAGGCTTTTTCTACATCTACTGATATGATAATATGATTTTTGCTCTTTATGTGGTGATGTTGACCCAGCCTTGCATTCCAGGAATAAAGCCTGCTTGATTGTGGTATATTAACTTTTTGATGTGCTGCTGGATTTGATTTGCTAGTATTTAGCTAAGGATTTTTGCATCTATGTTCATGAGGAAAATGAGTCTGAAGTTTTCTTTCTTCATTGCGTCTCTGACAGACTTTGGTATCAAGCTGATGCTGGCTTCATAGAATGAGTTAGGAGGGAACTGCTCATTTTTAATTTTTTGAATAGTTTCAGCAGGATCGGTATCAGTTCTTTGTAGGTGTGGTAGACTTTAACTGTGAATCCATCCATCTGGTCCAGGACTTTTTTTGGTTGGTACATTCTTTGTTGCTGATCCAATTTCAAAAATAGATATTGGTCTATTCAGATTTCAATCCCTTCCTGATTCAATTTTGGGACATTGTCCACTTCCAGGAATTTATCCATTTCTTCTAGATTTTCTATTATTGATTCATGTGCATAAACTTGTTCATAGTAGTCTCTGAGGATCTTTCATATTTCTGTGGGATCAGTTGTACTATCATCTTTGTCATTTCTCATTGTGCTTATTTGGATTTACTCTTTCTTTTTCTTTGTTAATCTAGCTAGGGGTCTATCAATTTGAATTATTTTTTCAAAGAACCAACTCTTGGTTTCACTGATCTTTTGTATGGATTTTTGCATCTCAATTTCATTAAGGTCTTCTCTAATTTTAGTTATTTCTTTTCTTCTGCTAGCCTTGGAGTTGGTTTGTTTTGTTTTTTTTTTCCCATAGTTCTTTTAGGTGAAAAGTTAGACTGTTAATTTGAGATGTTTCTAATGTCTTTATGAAGGCATTTAGGGCTATAAACATTTCCCTTAACACTGCTTTGGCTCCATCTCAGAGATTCTGGTTCTCTGTATTTCTTGGATTTGCATGTTGACCTCTCTTACAAGATTAGGAAAATTTTCATCAACTATATTCTCAAATATATTTTCCAAGTTGCTTATTATCTCTCCTTCTGCCTCAGGAATGCCAATGAGTTGCAGATTTGGTCTCTTTACATAATTTCAAATTTCATGGAGGTTTTATTCATTTTTCTTAATTTTATTTTAATTTTTGTCTGAGTTAATTCGAAGAACCGGTCTTTGAGCTCTGAGATTCTTTCCTCAGCTTAGTCTATTCTGCTGATACTTCTTATTGTATTATGAAATTTTTCCACTCAGGAATTTCAACTGGCTCTTTCTGTCTTTTTTTTTTTTTTTTTTTTTTTTTGTGACGGAGTCTTGCTCTGTCACCGGGGCTGGAGTGCAGTGGCACGATCTCAGCTCACTGCAACCTCCGCCTCCCAGGTTCTAGCAATTCTCCTGCCTCAGCCTCCTGAGCAGCTGAGATTACAGGTGCATGCACCACACCTGGCTAATTTTTTGTGTTTTAGTAGAAAAGGGGTTTCACCATGTTGCCCAGGCAGGTCTCCAACTCCCGAGCTCAGGCAATCCACACGACTTGGCCTCCCAAAGGTCTTTCTTAAAATGGGAATTTCGCCTTTCAGCTCTTGAATTGTTTTATTGGATTGCTTGGTTTCCTCGGATTGACTTTCAACTTTCACCTTGATCTCAATGAAATTCTTTGCCATCCAGGTTCTGAATTACATGTCTGTCATTTCAGACAATTTAGTCTGGTTAAGAACTACTGCTTGAGAGCTAATGAGTTCCTTTGGAGATAAGGGGATATTCTGGCTTTTTAAGTTACTGAAGTGCCTTTTTTTTTTTTTTTTTTTTTTTTTTTTTTTGAAACAGAGTTTCACTCTTGTCACTGGGGCTGGAGTGCAATAACGCAATCTTGGCTCAACGCAACCTCCGACTCCTGGGTTCAAGCGATGCTCCTGCCTCAGCCTCCTGAGTAGCTGGGGTTACAGGCACCCGCCACAAAGCCCAGCTAATTTTTTGTATTTTTAGTAGAGACGGGGTTTCACCATGTTGGCCAGGCCGGGCCTCGAATTCCTTACCTCGGGTGATCCACCCGCCTCGGCCTCCCAAAGTGCTGGTATTACAGGCGTGAGCCACCGCGCCCTGCCATTGCTAAAGTTCTTATGCTGATTATTTCTCATTTGGAGGGCTGGTATTCTTTTAATTGTGGTGTAAATTGCGTATAGTCTGTTGGCTTCATTTGTGGACGTTTTCAGGGAACTAAGACTCTGCACAGGGTCCTTGTGGTAGAATTTTCTTGGTTTTGTAGTAGACAGAATTAGTAGTGATTTTTTTGTGTTGTAGTTTGGGCTGCAATCCAGTAGATGGTGCTTGAGAGCAATGGACAATAGGCTCCTATTTGACGACTCTGGTGTTTGTAGCTGTGCTGTGTGGTTTGAAGGGGAGAGAGATGACACCCTTGCCAGGTCTACTCTGGGGTTAAGGCAGCCACCTCCAATCACTGGCACTATGCCCGTGATGTTGCTACTGTTATGTCTTTGGGGCCGCTGGTCTCCCATGGGCAGAAGTCTGGTAGGAAAATAGGCCACACCCTTACCATACCAACTCTGGGGAGGGAGGCATGGCTAGGTCCCACACCAGTTTGAAAACCTGTGTGACTCAGCTATCTCATATTTCTGAAAGTGTGGTCTCCTCCCCCATTCAACTGCCAAGTGCAGATCCCAGCTTGGCACTCCTGAACCACAGGCTGCAGTCCTGAGGCTACAGGACCCACTTGGGCTCCTTCCTCCAGATGCACCAGGTTGAGTTTCAGGTGCAGTGTAGGATCTGAAGGGCTCCCATGCTGCCGGAATGCACTCAGGTGGTGCAAAGTACCGAGGTTGGGCAGAAGGTTGCACTGTGTACATGCTCCTACCCCACAGCAAGGCAGGAGCCCTGGGAAAGGCTGGCAGGCCATCACTGGGCCTGCAGGACAGATGTGCTCCAATTCTGCGGGGAAGCAGGTTCTGCTTTGTCCTGAGCAGTTAGCTGGAGCCATAGCCTCTCTGAGGGAGGCTGGTAGCCCTGGAGTTGGGCACTTATGTCCAAGCTTTACCAGAGCTGACCCATGTTCCAATATTCCTGGCTCTGTGCCTACTACAGCTTCATCTCTGTCTAATCTCCAGGGAGATGCCCCTGCCAGCTCACAAGTCAGTGTGGGTGTGGAGTCCAGAGGTCAATGATGGGAATGAGCAGACCCCCAGTCCCTTCACTTACCCCTTCTCCCAGGTTTCATTCAGGACAGGGGACTGGCTATAGCATTCAGGCACTCTGCCTGGGATTCCCAATTTCCTCCATCTTCAGCCTCAACAGCTGCATATTTTTCTCCATCCACATTCAGTGTTATGTCTCCAAAGATCTGTTAAAATTATGTCGATGTAGTTGAAATTGTGTTCTCTCTCTATAGGAGCAGCACTTCCTAGTTGCATGTAGTTGGCCATTTTGGAAACAGTCAATTCAATCACTCTTAAACCTAGAAACATTTCCCAGCTTCTGAGGTATCCTGACTTCATAGTATGAATCTCCCTGTACCATTTCCCAGCTTCCAGGTGTCCTATCATTCTCCCTATGGATCTTCCAGTACCTGCAGGTCACAGGGCAACAGAGGCTGCAGGGGAGTTACCTAAGGCCTCCTGGATCAGAGGACATGGAAGAGTCTTAACAAATCTAAGATTAAAATTATACCAAGTATCTTTTCCAACCACAATGGAATGAAACTAGAAATTGTAACAGCAAGAAAATTGACAAAGATATGAAAATTAAATAAGACATTCAAACAACCATTGGGTCAATTAGAAAATCAACTGAGAAATTTTAAAAATATCTGTAGTCAAACCAAAACAAAAATGCAACTTTCCACAATTTTGGGGCTGCAGCAAAAGCAGCTATTAGAGAAAGATTTATACCAATAAATGCCTACATCTAAAAAGAAAAACATCTCAAAGAAATGACTAATTTTATACCTCAAGGAACTAAAAATCAAACAAAACATTAACCCAAAATAAGCAAAAGGAAGGAAATAAGTATAATCAGAGAAAAAAACAAAACAAATAGAGAAAACAAAGACTACAGAAAAAATTCAACAAAAGTGAGTTTAAAATATATATATGTATAAATGTATATATATACACACACTAAATCAACAAACCCTTAGGCAGGAGAAAGAAAAAAGAGAGAAGACTCAAATAAGTAAAATCAGAAATGAGAGAGGAGACATTACAACAGATGCCTTAGAAATAAAAAGGATCATAAGGGACTGTTATGAACAATTATATTCCAACACATTGGGTAACCTATAGGAAATAGATAAATTCCTAGGAGCATACAACCCATCAAGACTAAATCAAGGAGAAACAGAAAGCCTGAACACACCAATAACAAATAGAGATGAAGTAGTAATCAAAAGCCTCTCAACAAGGAAAAGCCCAGGGCCAGATGGCTTCACAGCTGAATTCTACCAAAATTCAAGGAAGAATTCATACCAATACTTCTTAATCTCTTCAAAAAATAGAAGTGGAGGGTATACTTCCAAATTCATTTTATGAAGGCAGCATCACCCTAAAACCAAAGCCAGACAAAGATACCACAAGAAAAAAACCTTCAGGCAAGTATCTCTAATGAACATTGACGCAAAAATCCTCAATAAAATATGAGCCAACTAAATTCAACAACACATCAAAAAGATTATATACATGATTGAATGAGATTTATCCATGGGATGCAAGGTTGGTTTAACATATGCAAATCAATCAATGTGATATACCACATTAACAAAAAGAAAGACAAAAACCACACGATCATCTGAGTAGATGCAGAAAAAGCATTTGACAAAGTTCAACAAAACTTTATGATAAAAACCCTCAACAAAATAGGTATAGAAGGAATTTGCTTCAACCTAATAAAGGTCATTAATAAGAAGCTTACACCTGACATCATAATCAATGGGAAAAACTGAAAGCTTTTTCTCTAAGACCCAGTACAAGGCAAGAATGTCCCTCTTGCCACTTCTACTCAATATAGTACTGGAAGAACTAGCAAGAACATTAGACAAGAAAAAGAAATAATATAAATCCAAATCAGAAAGGAGTAAACTTATCCCTATTTGCAGGTGATATGATCCTATATGTAGAAAACCCTAAAGATGCCACCCACAGTAAAACTTTTGGAATAAATGAATTCAGTAGAGGAGCAGGTTACAAAATTAACACCAAAACATTTTTACATTTCTTTACACCAATATTATTCTACCCAAGGAAGCAATCAAGAAAACAATCCTAATTACAATAGCATCAAAAAAATTAAAGAATTTAGGAAATAAGTTTAAGCAAGGAAGTGAAAGATCTGTGTAATTAAAACTATAAAACACTAATAAAAGAAATTGAAGAAACAAATAAATGGAAAGCTATCTCATGTGTATAGATTGGAATAATTAATTTTGTCAAAATGCTCATATTATCAGAAGCAATCCATAGATTCAATGGAATCCCGATACCACATCAAAATTTCAATAACCTTTTCACAGAAATAGAAAAAAATCTGAAAACTTGTATGGAACCATAAAAGACCACAAATATCCAGAACAATCTTAAGAAAAACAAAGTTAGAGGTGTCGCACTTCCTAATTTCAAATCATATTACAAAACTATAATAAACAAAACATTATGGTGCTGGCTTAAAAACAAACACATAGATCAATGGAATAGGATAGAGTTCAGAAATGAACCCAAGCATATACAGTCAACTAATTTTTGACAAGGCCACCAAGAAGACACAATGGGAAAAGGATAGCCTCTTCAGTAAATGATACTGGAGAAACTGGATTTCCACATGCATAAGAATGAAACTGGACCTTATCTTATGCTATACACAAAAATCAACTCAAAAACAGATTAAAGACGTAAACATAAGACCTGAAGGCCTAAAACCCCCAGAAGAAAACATAATGGAAAAAGCTCCTCGATATTGGCCTTGGCAATGATTTTTTGGAAATCACACCAAAATTCCAGGCAATCATAACAAAAATAAACAAGTGAGATTATATCAAACTAAAGAGCTTCTGCAAGCAAAGGAAACAACAAAATGAAACGGCAGCTTTCAGATTGTGAGAAAATATTTACAAACCATTTATCTAATAAGGGGCAAATATCCAAATTATATAAAGAATTCACACAACAGCAAAAAAAATCAATTAATTCTATTTAAAAATGGGCTAAGGACCCAAACAGACATATCTCCAAGGGAGATACACAAATAGCCCACAGGTTTATAAAAAGTGCTCAACATCACTAATCATCAGGGAAATGTGAATGAAAACCACAGTGATATATTACCTCACACCTGTTAGAATGGGTATCACTAAAAAGACAAGATAAGCATCAGCAAGGGTGTGGAGAAAGTGGAACCCTGTGCACTATTGGTGAGAATGTAAATTATTATGGCCATTATAGAAAACAGTATGGAGTGTCTGCAAAAAAACTAAAAATAGAACTATCATATGACCCCACAATCCCTCTGCTGGGTGTATACCCAAGAAAATGAAATCGGCATGCCATAGAGTTATCTGCACTCCCATCTTTATTGCAGTGTTACTCACAATAGCTAAGATATGGAAATAGCCTAAGTGTCCACGAATGAAATGGATAAACGGATAAAGAAATTGAGATATATGAACTGTTAAGCTTTTAAAAAGAAGAAGATACTGCCATATATGACAACATGGATGAGCCTGGAGGACATTATGCTAAGTGAAATAAGCCACATACAGAAAGAAAACTACTGCATGATCTCATTTATGTACAGAATTTTTAAAAAGCTAAACACATAAAAACAGAGTAGAATGGTGGTTACTATGGTATGGAAAAGGAGGAAATAGGGATAAATAGGTCAAAGGTACAAGTTTTCAATTATGTAGGACAAATAAGTCTAGAGATTTAAGGGACAGCATGAGGACTATAGTTAATAATATTCTATTATATACTGAAAATTTGCTAAGAGAGTAGATTTTAGATGCTCTTACCACACACACAATAGGTAACTATAGAAGGTGATGGATTGATTAGTTTGCTCAACAATAGCATTATTTCACTATGCATATCAAAACCACATGTGTACATCTTAAAATATATAATAGAAAATTCCCTACATCTTTATTTATATTATTAATTTGTTTATTCCAACTTTCACAGATAATCAAAAAATAAATTTCAGTTAGGTTTATGTCTGAATATTCCAAACTTTTTAACCTTACAATAATCTTGTTAGTTATTAATGTGCATCTTTTTCACCGAGCAAAGTTTATATCAAAAGTGCTTATACCTTGAAACCAAATGAAATGTTTTACTGAAACTGCCTAACTTGACTTTTATCTTAACAGGAGATTAAACATTGAGTTTTCACATTCAGACTGAACTACAGCTACCTAGACTATCTACCCAGAAAAGAAGTCCCCATGATAATCCAATTTCTGAGGGGATGTCATAGAGTCTGAGCAAGAAGGTCAGACATTAAATAACCTTGCTAAGTTTTCTTTAATTTTTTCCTTGGCTCTCCTTACACCTGCCAGATTGACGGGAGGAAAATAGTTGTATGGTTATAAGATGACTGCCAAATTATTTGAGCTGCTCTGATAATTACGTAGTTTGACATGTCTTTTAATTTTTTATCTTGTAGAATTAATATTTATGTTGTATTCTTCTGAAGCCACAATCCTTTTAACTGGGGTTGGCAATGAGAGTTTTCTTGCCAGAAAACTGAATACAGATATCAAACTAATTGACCTAGATGATTGTTTCTGAAACTTTATCCCAGTAGACTTCTAAGAGAATGAATTATGGTAGATAGTCAAATCAAATCTTCCAGCCAAGTTCTCTTCATTTTAAAATCATCTATTCCCCACTATCTCACATTTAAACCTATTGCTTTATCCCACAACTATGAAGGAAAATTTTATTCAACTCCCAAATAAGCACTCCACTTTGAAAAAAAAGAAGAAGAAGAAGAAGAAGAAGGCAGGCAAAGCAGTGAGAAGGGAAGATTTTGGATCCTCTGGTTAGATCCAGCTTTAATCCAAGATTTTAGGATTATAGCTCATTGGGGCAACATCTCTACTAGGTGAAAAACTAGTATCCTATTTTAGGAATAGGTGTTATCTGTGTTATTTTGTACAAATTCCTTAAGTGCACATAAATATTTAATCATGTCATCTTTCTATCATTTGAAATGGCATAGTGATACCAGCCAATTTTTTATCTATCTTATCATCTCATGGAGATATGTATAAATATTCACAGAGACAGAGAGACAGAGAGCCTTAACGCCATTTCAAAAAGTTCTAAGAATATTCCATTCCATAGCAGTGTTCAGAGGTAATAAAGTCATACTGAGGTACTAAATGAGACTCACAATGCCAGATGAGTTGCATAATACCTCTTGCTGCTAACCTTTGCTAGCCTAGTAAATATCCTTAAAAAGAAGATAAGTGAAAAAGTAATGTCCTTCAAACCTAGGAAATACAGTAGTAGACAGATTTAGTGCAAGGAAATAATCTCAAAAGCAAAACTTCTATTTGAAGCAATAAATTAAATAAATTATTATCATTAAATTGAATAGCTATAAATTAGCTAAAATTTCAAAATAAGGTTCTCGTTTTTTAAAATGAAGCGATTAGAATATATCATTGAGAAGATTTTATCCAGTTTTTAGATTCAGTGATGATGTCAGGTGTCCCACAAGACAGTATAATAAGAGTAAAAGGTAAAATTTTAAATTCTACATTTATATATGGCCCGAAAAATGGTTACAGAGTACTTTTAAAATATCACAACTATGCGGTGGCTCACGTCTGTAATCCCAACACTTTGGGAAGCTGAGGCGGGCAGATCACGAGGTCAACAGATCAAGATCATCCTGGCCAACACGGTGAAACCCAGTCTCTACTAAAATTATAAAAATTAGCTGAGTGTGATGGCAAGCGCCTGTAATCCCAGCTACTCAGGAGGCTGAGGCAGGAGAATTGCTTGAATCAGGGAGGTGGAGGTTGCAGTGAGCCAAGATCGTGCCACTGCACTCCAGCCTTGTGACAAGAGCAAGACTCCGTCTCAAAAAAAAAAAAAAAATCACAACCACGAAGTCTCCAAAGCCAGTCATATTTCTATCAGCATGGCAGTCATTTATATGATTGTCCTGATGCATGACCCAGTTCAATTAACATGTCACTCAACCCTTATTTCCACTATAAAAAATATAAGTTGATACTTAATATGTGCACATGGTGTCTCTGGGAAATTTAGTAAAACATAAAATCCCACATTCAAAAACAGCGTAGAATATGCTCTATGCTTCAGTGTTTGTGCATGTAAAGAAATAATGGTCTGGCCTAGTTTTTAATTTAAAATTAGTAGAGTACCTAGTGATTTAGAATGCACTTCTCCTTGTGCCTTTCACTAAGTAATTCTTTAGCTGATACCTACTTTGGGTAAATTATCCTTTATATTTATACCAGAACTTCAGAATAAATGTTTTACTCTTCAAAGAACTTTATAAAGTGAACAAAATACCTATATCAACATCCTCAAAAAGAAAAGCTTCTGTGCATAATGATTTTCATGCATCTTGCCTATCATTTTGAAGTCATAATAGCAATATTTATAGATTCAAAGCCATTCAAAGCCATTCTCTTTCAAGAATTAAATGGAGACTTCAATTCCAATTGAAAACTGCTGAGGAATTTAACTTTGTTTCACTAATATTCCCTCTTAACAGAAATTCTAATTCACAGCAGAGGGCCAAGCTAAGTTCTGCAATTATGACGGCAGAGTAACAGAGACTATTAATGGCAAGCAATATTGTAGCTGCCTTAATACCCAGTGACAGCAATTCATGTTGAGCTGTTAAAGAGATATAAAAGCACATAGTCTGTGGCAAGCAGCTTTCTAAAAGCATCTGCTTGAAGATTCTATTTCATAGTGTAAAGAGCTCTTGATAAGCTATGCAAAGGCCTGATGAATGGAGAAAATTTATCCTGGCTAATAAACAAACAAATAAATAAAACCCTCAAATTGCTATGCAGTTCATTGGGATATTTTGGTTTTAAAGTGAAGAGGATATGTGGTATAAAATCCAGGTAAAATGATTAAGAGACTAAGAAGAATAGAGGTTGGGTGGAATCATTGGTATCTGAATCCATAGAGACAGTCTTAAAAGCTTTTCCAGAAGGAGTCAAATGCATATTCACCTTCATACCATTCACCATCATTAGTTCGGGAGAGTCTGTTTATTACAAAAGAGACACTGCCACATTTCTCACTTAGCAAAAAGTGAAGCAGATTCATGTCATCTTTTTGTACTTCAGTTTCCTCATCTACAAATGAAAACACTTCCTACCGTCCCAAAGTAAAAGTTAATTAAAGTAATAAACAAATATATGATATAGTAGCATCTCAATTTTCTCAAGTATTCTAAAACATTTTTACAAAACATGAACTCAGAAATATTTCCCACAGTGTCCAAGCATAAGAAGCAACAAAAACAAATAAGAGTAGGTAAAAATGAAATAATTTAAGTAAGATGCCTGACAATTTCACGAATCAGGAAAAAAAAATCACTCCATAGCACATTGTGATCATTTCATTAATTTAAAATTAAGTCAACCAGCAAAGGAACAAGGTTGAGGAGAAGAGAAAGAAGGATGAGGAGAAGAGAAAGAAGAAGGTAATAAGGAAGAGAAGGAGAGAATAAAGAAAAAGAAAATACAGTGTATAAGTCTTAGGCTGAATAAATGTAAAAAACTCCAATGAAGTTGAAGCCTGCATTACTGTCCAGCCTTAGACTGTGTCCTTAGGTTTTGTCCCCCAACACATAGGTAGGTGTGTGCTCTAGAACACGGTGGTGTGACTCAGCAAGAGAATGAGGACAGTCTAGAACAGTGAGTTTCAAATTCTTTTGAACATGAAGCATAGTTTTTTTGTTTTTTAATCTAGAATAAAACAAGAGTTTAACAAAGCAATATTAAGCCTTATCATATGTGATGGTCTCCAATATTATGTATTAACTTGACTAATGTGAAATTCTTGTTATTTGGTCAAATATGGTAAAATATCGGCAATTTCACATCATTCAAGTAGCTAATACTTCAAATTACTGTGTTTTTCCCTTTTTAAATGCTTCCTTTCCTCTCTTCTGCATAACAATCAGAGCTGCATGTCGATCTGAAGACTCTCTCCATATTCTCTGCCTCCTTGGGCATTTCTCGTCACAGATCTTTCTCCTTGTTGCTCCTCTGCTATCTGCCCATTCCATTTCCATCACTCTCCTGGTTCCTCAGGCACTGTATCTCTCCTGGATGTATTTCCTGTATTTCCTGAGACACCTGTCCAGACCTCCCTTCTGTGACTTCAGTTGCTACATACGTACTTACTCTTCCTACATTCACAACTCTACCTGCATCTAGCTCTTGGGCTCAGACTCCTATACCATATACATCTACATTTCACTGGGCTATTTGCACTTCACATACAGAATGTCCCACATGAAATCATCTCCTCAAAAACCTGCTGCAGCTTCAGGTTACCTCCATCTCAGTGACTCAGACCACTTTCCTTGTGGTTGCCTAGCCCAGAGACTGAGGGCACCATCTTTCCTACCTTGTTGTCTTTCATCATCCTAATGGAGTTATGATAAATTTAAAATGACCTTCCAAATTCATCTAATGTTTTCCATTTCCACTGTTTTATCTTTATTCAAACCACTACCATCTCTTGACTGAATTGGTATGCTAATTGGTATGCTAACGCTAATCTTGCCCCAATCCAATCTATTTACTAATCAATACCAATAGTGACTTTTTATACAAAAACGATTATCAAATAATCAAATAACTTATGCTTTATAAGGCCCATCAGGCTGTCACTGACCTTTCCTTACTTGTCTCACCACTTTGCTACTCCACAATCTATATTTCAGCAATTCTGAGTTGTCTTCAACTCTCTGAAGTTACTGCATTCTCCTTTGGGATTGTATACATACTGTTCTCTCTGCCTCAAAACACTCTCTCCCTGTTCATATCCACCTTTCACCTTGCTAAACTATCTTCATCCTTTAGGTCTCAGCTTTAAAAAACCCCTCTGGGCCAGGCGCGGTGGCTCACGCCTATAATCCCAGCACTTTGGGAGGCCGAGGCGGGCGGATCACAAGGTCAGTAGATGGAGACCGTCCTGGCTAACACACTGAAAACTCGTCTCTACTAAAAATACAAAAAAAAATTAGCTGGACATGGTGGTGGGTGCCTGTAGTCCCAGCTACTCGGGAGGCTTAGACAGGAGAATGAAGTGAACCCGGGAGGCGGAACTTGCCGTAAGCGGAGATCGCGCCACTGCACTCCAGCCTGGGCAACAGAGGGAGACTCCGCATCAAAAAAAAAAAAAACCTTTCTGCTAGAAAGCTATGCCTGACACCCTGGGCAATAGTGGGTAGTTTTCCCAAGAATTGTCTGCAAGATTTTCCTAAGTACTATTCCCAAGATTCCCCCAACATAATTATGCACAATATTTTCATTCTTTTTTTCCTGTCTCCCACATTGAAGCACCATTCTAGCATGTCAAGAATCATCTCTTGCAATCTCAGTACCTGGAACAGTGTCTGGAATAGTGTAAGTGCTTAACAAATATGTGTCGTGAATATGAAAGAGATGAATCTTTACAGGACATATTACCAAAATGCAAAGATTGGAACCAGAGGGCCAAATAACCAACAGAGATCTTAAACTTTACTTTTAAAGCCACGTAGATGAATTTATCCAATTCTAAATATTTTTATTAAAACTCTGAGTCTTTAAATTATATTTTGCTGTTGTCAATTTATAATTACAAACATAATACACTAATTATAAAAATAGACTACTATAAAAATCTATAGTGTAGAATATTTAAAAGTCTCCTATAATTTTCCACACATACCCCCACAGAAAATCACTATTTACAGATTGATGAATATTCTTTTGGTATTTTCTTTTCTGTGTAACAGGTTTGGTTGAAAAGTCTCAGTTCAGTGACAAGGGTGAAGTTGGCTTCATGTTTTTTGACAAGCTCTTCAATCTCATTCGCATCAGGAAGACTGCATTCATCAGCCCAATGAGTTTCCATATGATATTTGTCTGAGTTGCTTCACTTAAGATAATGGCCTTCAGTTTCATCCATGTCTCTGCAAAGGAGCAAAGGATATGATTTCATTTCTATGTCTAAATAGTACTTCATTGTATATGTCTACCACATTTTCTTTACACATTCATCCATTGGTGGACACTTAGGTTGATCCCTTTCTTTGTCATAGTGAATAGTGCTTCAATAATAAGCAAGGCTGGATTGCTGGACCGTATGGTAGCTCTATTTTTAGTTTTTTTTAGGAACCTCCAAACTGTTCTCCATAGCAGCTGTACTAATTTACATTCCTACCAACAGTATATGAGGGTTACATTTGCTCCACATCCTCTCCAGCATTTTTTATTGCTTGTCTTTCAATATAAGCCATTTTAACTGGGGTAAGAGTATATCTCATTGTAGTTTTGATTTACATTTCTCTGATGTTCAATGATTTCGTACATCTTTTCATATACCTGTTTGTCATTTGTATGTCTTCTTTTGAGAAATGTCTATTCATAGCCTCTGTCCATTTTTTAATTGAATTATTGGATTTTTTCCTATAGAGTTGGTTTGTGCTTCTTATATATTCTGGTTATTAATCCCTTGTCAGATGGGTAGTTCTCAAATATTTTCTCCAATTCTTCAGGTTGTCTCTTTACTTTGTTAATTATTTATGTTGCTGCACAGAAGCTTTTTAGCTTGATGTGACTCCATTTGTCAATTTTTGCTTTGGTTGCTTGTGTTTGTGGGGTATTACTCAATAAATCTTTGCCCCGTCCAATTTCCTGGAGAGTTTCCTCAATGTTTTCATTTAGACATTTCATAGCTTGAGGTCTTAGATTTAAGTCTTTAATGCATTTTGATTTTATTTTTGTATATGGTGAGCAACAGTAGTCTAGTTTTATTCTTCTCATATTGATATCCAGCTTCTCCAGCACTATTTATTTAAGAGACTGTCCTTTCCCCAATGTGTATTCTTGGCCCTTTATCAAAAATGAGTTCACTGTAGGTCTATGAGTTTATCTCTGGGTTCTCTATTTTGTTCAACTGATCTATGTGTCTGCTTTTATGCCAGTATAGTGCCATTTCAGTTACTATAACTCTGTAGTATAAAGTCAGGTAATGTAATTCTTCTAGTTTTATTCCTTTTGCTCAAGATTACCTTTGGCTATTCTGGAGCTTTTGTGGTTCCGTGTACATTTTAGGATTAATTTTTCTATTTTTGTGAAGAATGTCATTGCTATTTTCATATGCATTGCATTAAATTTGTAGATTGCTTTAGATGGTATGGACATTTTAACAATATTGATTTCTCCAGTCCATGTACACAGAATATCTTTCCATTTTATTCTGTGTCCTCTTCAATTTCTTGCATCAATGTTTTACAGTTTTCATTATAGAGATCTTTCACTTCTTTGGGTAAGTTTACTCTTTGGTATTTTATTTTACTTTATTTTATTTGATGCTATTGTAAATGCGATTACTTTCTTGATTTTTTTTTTCAGGTTGTTCACTGTTGGAGTATGGACATGTTACTGGTTTTCATATGTTGATTTTGTATCCTGCAACTTTACTGAATTTTTTTTATCAGTTCTAGTAGATTTTTTGGTGGAGTCTTTAGATTTTTTCCAAATGTAAGACCATATCACCTGAAAGCAAGGATAATTTGACTTCTTTCATTCCTATTTGGATACCCTTTATTTCCTTCTCTTGTCTGATTGCTCTAGCTAGAATATCCAGTACTATGCCGAATAACAGCAGTGAAAATGGGCATCCTTGTTGTGGTCCTAATCTTAGAGGAAAGGCTTTCAATTTCTCCTCATTCAATTTAATACTAGCTCTTGGTCTGTCACATATGGCTTTTATTGTGTTGAAGTATGTTCCTTCTACATCCAGTTTTTTTAAGATTTTTTTTTTATCCTGAAGGGATATTGTATTTCATCAAATGCTTTCTCAGCAGCAACTGAAATGATCATATGGTTTTTGTCCTTCATTCTGTTGATATAATGTATTACATTAATTTATTTGTGAATGTTGGACCATCCTTGCATCCCTGGGACAAATCTCATGTGGCCATGATGAATAATCTTTTTAATGTGCTGTTAAATTCAGTTTACCAGTATTTGGTTGAGAATTTTACATTAATATTCATAAGGAATATTGGCTTATAGTTTTGTTTTTTGTTTTTTGTGGGGTTTTTTTGATGTGTCTTTGTCTGGGTTTGGTATCAGAGTAATACTGGCCTTGTAGAATGAGTTTGGACATATTCCCTCCTCCTTTATTTTTCAGAATATTCTTTAATTCTTTTTATAAAAGAAATGATTGAAACTTGAAGCTACTAAAAGAAATTAAGAGTTCCCAAATTAGCAAAAATAAAGGATAATTTTAAAAGATACTTTTTTCTTATTCTCAATCACTTTAATGGATAATAGTATTTTTTGCTTCAGATAATATATTCTGAATTTATAACATAAGTAAAATAAAATATATGACAACTATAGTACAAAGAATGAGAGAAACAAATGGGAATTATACAGTTCTAAGATTCTTACACTCCTCATGAAATGGTATATTATTCTATGATAAACTGAAAATGTGATAAATTAACAATGTTTATGTTAAACCCTGGGACATCCAACTAAAATTAAGAATAGAGGTATAACTAGTAAGTCAATAATGGAGATAAAATAGAAGCATAAAAAGTACTCAAATAATCCATGAGTAGACAGCAAAGGAGGGTGAACAAAAGGAATAGTTGGAACAAATAGAAAACAACTAGCAAGCTCTTAGACATTATACCAAAACCACAATTCACAGAAAAAAAAGTAAAAATTTTTATCTGCAAAAGACACAATTAAGGTAATGAAAAGATAAGCAAAAGACTAGAGAATATATTTGCAAATCATATATCCAACAAGAGATATATTATATATATATATATTTCAGAACATATATTAAAAATTCTTACAGCTCCACTGTAAGAAGACAAATAATCCAGTCTTTAAAATGGGCAAAAAAAAAAAAAAACTTGAACAGGCATGTCATGGAAAAGGACACACAGATGGCAAATAAACACATGAAAAAATGTTCAACATCATTAGCCATTTGGAAAATGAAAACCATGCTAAGATATCACTACTTATGTATTAGAATGACTAAAATAAAAATTATTGACAATACCAAGTGCCGAGATGGATCCAAAACAATTGGAATTCTCATACATAGCTTTTGGGGACCTTAAATGGTATAGCCACTCTTGAAACAGTTTTGCAGCTTCTAATAAATAAACATTTATCATGTGCCCAACAATACTTCTCTTGAGTATTTACCTTAGAGAAATGAAAACTTATTTTCACACAAAAACCTGTACCACTGGAATGCTTATAGCAAATCTATTTATAACTACAAAAATCTGGGAGCAAACCAAATGCCCATCAACAGGTGACTGGATTAAACAAAGAAACAAACAAAACACCTGTGATGTATCCATACAATGGAATACTATTCTGCAATTTAAAAAACTACTGATTCACAGAATTACTTGACTGAATCGCAAAGGCATAAGCCTAAGTAGAAGAAACCAAAGATTTCTCACAAGGTTACACGCTGCATGCTTCCATTTACATGACATTCTCAGGAAGACAGATAGTGACCATAAATAAATCAGTGATTAGCCAGAGATTAGGGGTAGAAGGAAGATGTGACTACAAACGGATTACTCAGGAAAATTTTTTGTAGTGATGAAACTGTTCTATATCATGAAAATATTGGTAGTTTTTAGTTTTAATTTTTATTTTTTATTTCAGCAGTTTTAAAAATTGCTTTTAAAAATACTAGCTCGCCGGACACAGTGGCTCACACTTGTAATCCCAGCACTTTGGGAGGCCAAAGGGTGGATCACCTGAGGTCAGCAGTTCGAGACCAGCCTGCCCAGCACAGTGAAACCCTGTCTCTACTAAAAATACAAAAATTAGCCGGGTGTGGTGGCGCATGCCTGTAATCCCAGCTACTCGGGAGGCTGAGGCAGGAGAATTTCTTGACTCTGGGAGGCGGAGGTTGCAGTGAGCCATGATCGTGCCATTGCACTCCAGCCTGGGAAACAAGAGCAAAACTCCATCTCAAATAAATAAATAAATACAATAAAAATACTAGCTCTAGAGCAGTGATTTGAAAAGTGTGATCTTCAGAGCGGCAACATCAGGGTTTCTAGGATGTGTTATATTTTCAGATCCCATCCAGACATCCTGAATTAGAAACTCTAATTCTAACTCTAGACCCTCACATAGGAATACGTTTTAACAAACTCTCCAGGCGATTCTGATGCTCACCAAAATGTAAGAAGCTCTTTCTAAAGAAAGGTTTCTCCACCTTGGTACTATTAACATTTTGGACCACATAGCTATTTGTCTTGGGGAGCTATCTTGTGCACTGCAGACAGGTTAACAGCATCCCAAGCACTACCTACTAGATGACAGTAGAAGTCCATCACCTGTCATGACAATCAAAAATATCTCCACATATTGTCAAATGTCCCCTAGAAAGCACAGTATCCCCTGGTTAAGAACCATGGCCCTAAAGTAAAATCCTATTTACAAAAGTGAGCATTTTCTTTCTAGCTTGATGCACATCCATTTTCTTCATTAACTTCCCACTTCTACGTTTCTTCTCCTCTGAGCTAAAATACATATGAGACATTAATTGTTCTATACCATAGTAAATTTCAGTTTCATGAGCAAATAATAAGCTCTGTTAGGAGTGGATGTTAATTAAATGGAAGCTATAATCAGAGTTTATCTCCCAGTTATTTATAGTAGGTGTTCTGTCAGTGAAAAATTTAAGAGTTAGATCCATGATGGCAGAAGATGACTTTCAAAAGCCCGTAAATATAACTCTTGGGTTTGGGGATTTTTCCTGTGCTTTCAGGGAGAAAAGCATACTGCATAAACTCTATGTATCCCAAAATATTGCTGGTTACTCTCACTTTGCAGGATACAGTTATTCACTAAGATAAATTCAGGTATATATTTCCAAAGCCTGCTCTACTTAAAAGTTAGATTCAAATTGACACCACTCTGGCTAACCAATCTTCTGATGGCAAGCTTTCAGCTGCCTCTTAATCTTGTCCTCTCATTCAGCCTACATTTTGCCATTTTATTGGCACAAAGATCATAAGATACTTTATCAAGTGCCCTAATAACATAAAGGTATAGTACATCTATTGTTAGGCATTCTTTATCAATATCATAAGCATACTAATAGTGAAAAGAGAATAGTTTGATGTGACTTACCCTGTACTTATGTCTATTCATCCTCTAATTCCTAACAGAAAATCCTCATTTTTAATGTGCCTCATAATTAATGTGCATTCTCATAAAGTCAAAAAGTTTATAAGTTCATGGCAATGTTTCCCCCAAAGGACTTAAAAATATGTGCTTTCTTACCTGCAATTACTTTATTCACCCTGAAACTCATCAAATAATGTCCAAGGTTGGTGCTGAAATTTCCAGCTTAGCCATCTCAAGCCTGTCCAAATTTTCTATAATCACTAGCGAAGCCTTTCTGGTCACCAAAAGAAGACTCCCCAAATGCTCTTGTATTGACTCACTATCTGCAACTTTCAAAAGATATTTCTTTATTTTTTCATGGTCCTAGGCAAACTCTGGGTCTAAGGGTGATATATTTTCTTTACCCTATGAACCTATGTACATGGACATATATCTTAATCATTCTCCCCAAAAGAATTCCTTTCTTCCTTCAGCTAAAGGACATATCATCCTTCCTTTTCTTTCCATATTTCTTTGTTTCTCTTATGATTGCCAGATTTATGATTATTTTTTAGCTTATTCTACTCTTCCCATGTTTCTAAGCAAATCTGAGTCTTGCAGTCACTGTGTCCCGTATGTATTTCAGATAACCTTTTTAACTTCTAATTCATAAAAATTCCATGGGGTTACTTCTCTCTACCTCAATCTAAGAAATTGACCTAGACTCTATATAATTAACGCTAGTATTCTTTATATGTTCCTTGATATATTACAGTAAAGTTTTGGTCCCTGAAATGCCCAACTATTAAGTCCATTGGAGCAAAAAAAGGTAACAACTCCTTTTAAAGAAAAATAGAAACAAACATATTAGTTTTAATAATTTTATAAAAATATTTGACATTAACATTTGAATTCTGTCTGAAGATATACTCAAAAATGTTTACAGCAATACAGCAATTTCTTTTTTTCAGATGGGATTGAAAGTTTGTTCATTCATCTAGCAAATCTTTATTTGCATTCCTCCTAAGGTATACTAAGCACAGCATTAAGTGATTGTAATATAACAATGCACAAGGCACTGGCGCAGCCCTTGGGACACAGGGAAATAAATAGGCAGAAGCAATTTGCTGTGGCAAATGTTATTAAAGATGAAGTGCAGGATGCCAAAGAAGCACAGAGGAAGCGCATCTCATTTGAATGAAGGTGATGGTGTTGCAGGCAAAATAAGCATTGAGCAGGAAAGTGTCTTAGAGGAGTAGAATCTCTAGAATAAGGGCTAAGATGATGAGCAGGTATCAGAAACATGAGATAACAACAGGAAGGCAGGCAGGCAAAATGTTCCACGGCCACATAAAACACATGCAGTCCTAGAAAGAAGGGAGAAGGGAGAAGAGCAAGAAAGCTCAGGAGAACAGAATATCCTATCTGACTGGAGGACTGAGTAAACTGCAGAACAGTGATTCATGAAGAGGGAAGAAAAGAAAGATCCAGATAAGGAAGGAATTTTTATTTTATCCTGAGAACATATTTTTAGAGGGACAGTGACACAATTACACAAAGATTCCTCTCATTGCAAGAGGAATGATAGAAATCAAATTGAATTGCAGGTAGGCTGGACGCAAGGAGGCCTGTTAGGAAACTGTGGCAGGAACCCAGGTAAGCAATGAAAGCAGCCTGGACTAATTGAGCAGCCACATTAACAGGGACAAGTGGATGGATTCTATTGTGAGGTAGGTATGTCAATGGGACTTTGTGATGGGCTATAGGTGGGGAGAGACAAGACTGTCAGTCACTAATGGCACCTTAGTTCCTGACTGAAACAACCTGGTGAAGACAGATGCCATTCACTAAGAATGTAAATACCAAAGAGAAAGAGATAAGTCACAGAAGATCATTATTAGTTTCTAAAGCGGTAAAGAGGGACATTATTTTTCACTCAGTATCTATTTCTATAAACATGATAATTATATTGGCAAGGTTGTTGTAAGAACCAAAATGAGAATACATTTAGGAAAACCACATGACACAGTGCCTTAATGGTGTACATAAACTTCTTGTTAATGTCTCAGAATAATTACTTTGATATCTGTAAAAAATATACTTTGGCCAAATGTTTGTTTTGTAATGCTTAGCATCTTTTAAGATTTCAGGACTATTTCAAATATATCTAAACAATTTGAATTTAAGTATCTACAAAAGAAAGTATTTTCCCACCTATAAACCTTTTTAAAATACAAAATGTCTTATCAAAGATCTTTAAAATAAAGGTATGGAGTTATCTACTTTGTTCCAGGAGATGCGTGGGGATATGATAAATCAGAGGTGAATAAAAGAATCCCGCTGTCAAATAAAAGACAAACAAATAAAAAATAAATGTGATTATAGGCATATGCACTGGTTGGTGCAGAAGTGCAGAAAAGGACCACCTATTCCTATCTGGGAAGGGTGTGGGTGGTCAGCCAGGACCTAACAGGGAAGGTGGCATTTACCTGAGCTGAATCATGAAGGACAAGTAGAGGTTTGCTGGATGAGGAAGAGGGGAATGGGTATACCAGTGAAACAAAAGATCATTGCAAAAGTGAGACAAAATGAAATAACCTTTACTTTGGTGGACATGAAAAATGGTGAGAGAAATAGAAAAAAATAATAAATAAAAAGGTGTTATTAAGAATTGCAAGTACAAATAATGAAACATGAAAAATCCACTTGTGGCAAATTAAATGTGTAAAAATAATTCGAGCTTGATATACATAAAACATAAGGAAAACAGTAAAGAACATCAAAATGTACCAGATTTAAAAAATTGTGAGAAAATAAAAATTGCTTTTGAAAAAAACACCACCACACTGGTCAAGTAGAAACAGAAGACTAAGGAAATACCTAAGCAATGATATAGAAAAAGATTGAAGAACCAGATATATCCATAGACCTATAGAGAAGAAAATAAAATATATATATATATGCTCATACACTTACATATATACATTTACTTAGACACTTTATTTTTGTATCAGCTTTTATTCTGTCCTAGAGTTTATTCAAATCTTGGCAGAGTTAAGAAAGGATTTTTATTTGCAATTCCATTTATCTTATTCCTTATTTTATTTAGATTAGTATAGGCTACACTGAGTTTTCAAGTGAATATCGAATCTCTGGAATTTTTAAAAGAATGTACTCTCTGTAAATACAATGTTGTAGGATAAATATACTAATGCTGGTCCTTCAGAAAGAAATTTAAAACATACCAAAATCTAAAAATACACTTACTTGAAAATTAAATGAATCTACTAAGTATATTTACTCTCCCACCAACCCACTCCCATTTGTCTCACATAAAGCCCTTTTTTATCATATAAAATAGCATGGTTACATTATATATATTCTACTATATCCCATAAAATGGTGCATGTGAAATTATTTTAAAAGAACACCTCTGAACTGCTGTATTCAAGAAAGCCAAGAAATAATAGTATTTATATTTCTTTCCAGCCTAGGAAATCTATTTCCAACCTAGAATGTATTTATTATAGGAAGCAATTCCTTTTCCCTCCAAAAGTAAAATTAACGTTTATATGTCACTTAGTATGTACCAAGATTGTCCTAGGTACATTATATCTAACAACTCACAAAATACTCACAAATAGCCCTGAACGATAGTTATTAAAAGAATTTAAAATACTTCCATGAACTATAGCACTACAGAAAATGCAGCACATGAAAATACAGTAAGAGCACTGCATAACACATCATACACAGTAAAATACTTTGGAATAAATGAATGAATCCATTAGAAAATATTTGAAGACTTCCTACAGGCCAGACACTGTTCTATTAAACAAGACATACAAATGTTGCCACATTTATAATGCTTGTAAGGGGAAATACATAGTACTTAAAAGTAAATAAATTATTTGGTATATTAGAAGATAATTTTGCTATGAAAAATAAACAGGGGAAGATAAAGATCAGCAGTGGGGAGGTGGAACAAGATGGTGAAATAGAAGGGTCTGCCAATCATCCCTCCTGCAAGGACACCAATTTAACAACTATCTATGCACATACACACACACAAAGCACCTTCATAAGAGTCAAAAACCAGGGGACCACTCACAGTACCTGTTTTTTGTTTGTTTGTTTTTGTTTTTCTTGAGAGAGAGTCTTGCTCTGCTGCCCAGACTGGAGTGCAGTGGCGCAATCTCAGCTCACTGCAAGCTCCGCCTCCCAGGTTCACGCCATTCTCCTGCCTCAGCCTCCCGAGTAGCTGGGACGACAGGCGCCCGCCACCACGCCCAGCTAATTTTTTTTATTTTTAGTAGAGACAGGGTTTCGCCGTATTATCCAGGATGGTCTCGATCTCCTGACCTCGTGATCTGCCCACCTCGGCCTCCCAAAGTGCTGGGATTACAGGCGTGAGCCACCACGCCCAGCCACAGTACCTGACTTGAACTTCATATTGCTGAAACAGACACTGAAAAGGTAGAAAAACAGTCTTGAATCACTGACACTACCCTTCTCCCATCCCCTGACAGCAGTGCCAGAGTGGTCCAGAGAGGTTTCTGTGCACTGAGGCAGGGAAAGCACAGCAATTTGAGGGACTGAACTCAGTAAAATGTCCTGTTAAAACAGAAATGAAAAGTGGACCAAACTCAGCTTATGCCCACCTATGGAAGGAGCCCTAGCTGGGGTGAAATTGTTAATCCCAGTGGAGAGTACTTGAGTTTCCACAAGCATCACCACCAGGGGTTAATGTGCTCTGGAGCTCTAAATAAACTTGAAAGGCAGTCTAGGCTGCAACACCTAGATGAGTCCTAGTGATAAATTGGGCCAAGAGCCAGAGGATAGGAGGACACGTGACATACTGAGACATCAGCCAGGGAGGCTAAGGGAATGTTGGCATCACCCCTCTCCTAACCCCAGGCTGAACAGCTCATGGCTCCAAAAGAGACCCATTCCTTCTGCTTGTAGAGAGGAGTGGGAATAATGGAGAGGACTTTGCCTTGTATCTCGAAATACCAGCTCAGCCACAGCAGGATAGGGTACCAGTCAGAGTCATGAGGCCTCCTCTCCATGCCCAAACTGCTAGATAATACTCCTAGACACACCCTGGGCCAGAAGGAAACCTGCTACCTTAAACGGAAGGACTGAGTCTTGGCACCATTCATTGCCTGCTAACTGAAGAGCCCTTGGGCCCTGAATAACCAGCAGCAATACCCAGGTATTATGTTGAGGGACTTGAGTGAGATTCTGAGATTTACTGACCTCAGGTGAGACTCATCACAGTCCCAGCTGTGGTGGCTGTGGGAAAAGACCCCTTCTACTTAATAAAAGTGGAGGGAAAAATAAAGGGGACTTTGTCTTGAACCTTGGGTACCAGCTTGGCCATAGGGCGGTAGAGCACCAAGTGGATTCTTGGGATCTCCAATTTTAAGACTTCGCCCTTGTATGACATTTCTGGACCTGCCCTGGGCCAGAGGAGTACCCACTGCCCTGAAGGGTGTGTCCCAGGCCAGGCAACACTCACCAAAAGCAGACTAAAGAGCCCTTGGGCCTTAAAAGAACATCAGTGGTAGTCTGGCAGTATTCCCTATGGGCCTGTGGAAGTGGTGGCCGCAGGCTGAGGTTCCTCCGTCTTTGCAAAGGGGAGGGAAGAGTGGGAAAGACTGCGTCTGGTGGTTTGACCGCCAGCCCAGTTGCAGTATAGTAGAACACCAGATAGGTTTCTAAGGTTTTTTACTCTACTCCGTCTCCCAGACAGTACCTCTGGACTCACCCAGGGCCTGGGTGAATTTGTGACCCTGAAGGAAAGGACACAAGCCTGGCTGGCTTTGTCACCTGCTGATTGTAAAATCTCATACCCTTGAGCAAACATAGGCAGCAGCCAGGGAGTTGATTTGAGCAAGCCTTGGGCAAGACCCAATGCTGTGCTGGCTTCAGGTCTAACCTAGCACAGTCACAATGGTGGTGATCACAAGGTTGCTTGTGACACTACACCCCCAGCTTCAGGTAGCTCAGAGCAAAGAAAGAAACTCCATTTGTTTGGGAGAAAGTAAGGGAAGAGAACAAGAGTCTCTGGCTGTTAATTCTGAGAATTCTCCCAGATCTTGTCCAAGACCATCAAGGTGGTACCTCTATGCATCTGCAAGAACCACAAGTTTACCAGTTTTGGGGTGACCCTTAAAGTAGATACAGCTTAGATTATAACACCCAAGTCCTTTTGAATATCTGGGAAAGTCTTCCCAAGAAGGACAGGCACAAACAAGCCCAGACAGTGACGACTACAATAAATACTTAACTCTTCAATTTCCAGACACAAACAAACATCTACAAGCATTAAGACAATCCAGGAAAACATGACCTCACCAAATAAGGCAACAGGGACTAATTTTGGAAACACAGAGATATGTGACTTTTCAGACAGAGAATTCCAAATAGCTGTTTTGAGGAAACTCAAAGAAATTCAGAATAACATGGAGAAGGAATGCCTCCAGCTTTGTTCACTTTGCTTAGGATTGTCTTGGCTATTTGGGCTCTTTTTGGTTTCATATACATTCTAAAATAGTTTTTTTCTAGTAGTGTGAAGAATGTCAGTGGTAGTTTGCTAAAAACAGAATTGAATCTATAAATTCCTTTGGGCAGTATGGCCATTTTAACAATATTGATTCTTCCTATCCATGAGCATGTAATGTTTTTCTATTTGTTTGTGTCATCTCTGATTTCTTTGAATAGTGTTCTATAGTTCTCATGGTAAAGATCTTTCACCACCCTGATTAGCTGTATTCCTAGGTATTTTATTCTTTTTGTGCAAACTGTAAACAGGATTGCATTCCTGATTTGGCTCTTGGATTCACTGTTGTTGGTGTATAGAAATGCTAGTGATTTTTCTAGGTTGATTTTGTAAGGGATGTTCACTTTTACCACTGTTATTCAGCATAGCAGTGGAAGTCCTAGCTAGAGCAATCAGGCAAAGAAATAATAAAGTGCATCCAAATTGGAAAGAAAGAAATCAAATTATCCTTATTTGCAGATGATATGATATTATATTTGGAAAAACCTGAAGACTCCACCAGAAAACTGACACAAGTATCAGTTTATGAGAATTAATCAACAAATTCAGGAAGGTTGCAGGATACAAAATGAACATATAAAAATCAGTAGCATTTCTATATGGCAACAGAAAACAATCTGAAAAAGAAATCCTAAAAGTAGTCTCATTTAAAATGCCACAAATAAAATTAAATACTTGGGAATTAACCAAAGAAGTGAATGATATCTATAGGGAAAACTAATAATCACTGTTAAAAGAAATTGAAAAGGATACCAAAAACTGAAAATATATTCCATGTTCATGAATTGGGAGAATCAATATTGTTAAAATTTCCATACTACCCAATGCAATCTACATATTTAATTCAATCCCTGTCAAAATGCCAAGGACTTTCTTCACAGAAATAGGGGGAAAAATCCTAAAATTTATATGGAACCACAAAAGACCCAGAATAGCCAAAACTATCCTGAGTAAAAGAATAAAACTGGAGGAATCACATTACCTAACTTCAAATTATACTACAGAGCTATATTAAACAAAAGACCATGGTTCTGGCATAAAAACAGACACACAGACCAATGGAACAGAATAGAGAGCTCAGAAACAGATCCATACATCTATAGTAAATTCATTTTCTTTCTCTTTTAAGTTCTGGGGTACGTGTACAGGATGTGTAGGTTTCTGTGCCATGGAGGTTTGCTGCACCTATCAACCCACTACCTAGGTAATAAGCCCAACATGCATTAGCTATTTTTCCTAATGCCTTCTCTCCTCCCACCCTAGCCCCAACAGGCCCTTGTATGTGTAGTTTCCCTCCCTGTGCCCATGTATTCTCATTGTTCAGCTCCCACTTATAAGTGAGAACATGTGGTGTTTGAGGTTTTTTTTTTTTTTTTTTCTGCATTAGTTTGTTGAGGATAATGGCTTCCAGCTCTATTCATGTCCCTGCAAAAGACATTATCTTGTCACTTTTTGTGGCTGCATAGTATTCCATGGTGTGGTGTATATGTACCACATTTTCTTTATCCAGTCTATCGTTGATAGGCATTTGGGTTGATCCCATGTCTTTGCCATTGTAAATAGTGCTGCAATGAACATCCGAGTGTGTGTATCTTTGTAATGGAATGATTTATATTCCTTTGGGTATATCCCTAGTAATAGGATTGCTGGGTCAAATGGTATTTCTGGTTTAGATCTCTGAGGAATCACCACACCACCTTCCACAATGGTTGAACTAATTTACATTCTCACCAACAGTGTAAAAGCATTCCTATTTCTCCACAACTTCGCCAACATCTGTTGTTTAGTAAATTCATTTTCAACAAAGGTGCCAAGAACGTGCATTGGGGAAAAGAGTGTCTCTTCAATAAATGGTGCTGGGAAAACTGGATATCTCTATGCAGAAGAATGGAACTAGACCCTTATCTCTCACCATATACAAAAATTAAATTAAATGTACTACCAATTTAAATCTAAGACCTCGAACTATAAAACTACTACAAGAAAACATTAGTGGAAATCTCCAGGACATTGGTCTGGGCAAAAATGTCTGGGGTAATACCCCATAAGCACAGGCAACCAAAGCAAAAATTAACAAATGGGATTACATGAAGTTAAAAAGCTTCCGCACAGCACAGAAAAGAATCAACAAAGAGAAGAGATAACCCACAGAATGGGGGACAATATTTGCAAACTACCAATCTAACAAAGGATTCATATTCAAAATCTATAAAGAGCTCTAACAACTCTATAGGAAAGAAATCAAATAGTTAAAAAATAGGCAAAAGACCTGACTAGACATTTCTCAAAAGAAGACATACAAATGGCAAACAGGCATATGATCAACATCAACATCACTGACCATAAGAGAACTGCAAAGCAAAACCACAATGAGATATTGTTTTACCCCAGTTAAAATGGCTTATATCCAATGACAGGCAATAACAAAGGCTAGTGAGGATGTGGAGAACAAAGGCTGAAGGGATGTGAGGATGTGTATGCTCTTGGTGGGAATGTAAATTAGTACAACCACTATGGAGAACAATTTGGAGGTTTCTCAAAAAACTAAAAATAGTATTACCATATAATCTAGTAATCCCACTGCTGGGTATATACCCAACATAAAGGAAATCAGTAAGTATATCAAAGAGATATCTCCATTCTCATGTTTGTTCCAGCACTGTTCACAATAGCCAAGATTTGGAAGCAACCTAAGTGCTCATCAACATGTGACTGAATAAAGAAAATATGGTACATATATACAATTGAGTACGATTCAGCCATAAAAATGAATGAGATTCTGTCATTTGCAACAACATGGATGGAACTGGAGATCATTATATTAACTGAAATAAGCCAAGCACACAAAGACAAAAATCACATGTTCTCACTTACATGTGTGATTTAAAAATCAAAATAATTGAAGTCATAGAGATAGCTGAAGGAGAAGGATGGTTACCAGAGGCTGGGAAGGGTAGCGGGCAGTTGAATCAGGGGAAGATGGGGATGGTTAATGGGTAAAAAAAAAAAATAGTTGGAAAGGATGAATAAGATCTACTATTTGATAATACAACAGGGTGACTATAGTCAATAATAATTTAATTGAACATTTTAAAATAACTAAAAGAGTATAATTGAATTTTTTTAACAAAAAGGATAAATACTTGAGGGATAGATACTTCATATTCCACGATGTGATTATTACACATCGCATGCCTGTACCAAAACATCTCATTTACTCCGTAAATATATACTCCTACTATGTAACCACAGAAATTAAAAATAAATAACTTTTGGCCTGGCACAGTGGCTCACACCTGTAATCCCAGCACTTTGGGAGGCCAAGGTGGGTGGATTATGAGGTTAGATTAAGACCATCCTGGCTAACACGGTGAAACCCTGTCTGTAGTAAAAATATAAAAAATTAGCCAGGCGTGGTGGTGGTTGCCTGTAGTCCCAGCTACTTGGGAGGCTGAGGCAGGAGAATGGTGTGAACCCAGGAAGTGGACCTTGCAGTGAGCTGAGATTGCATCATTGCACTCCAGCCTGGGCTACAGTGTGAGACTCTGTCATAAATAAATAAATAAATAAATAAATAAATAAATAAATAAAATAACTTTTTAAAAAAGATCAGGAATGGGGTCAGAGCAGGGAGCAGTTTATGATTTTAAATATGGTGGTCAGGCTGGGCCTCATTAAGAAGGTGACATTCGTGCAATCACCATAAAGGAATAAGAGAGATAACTCTTCAGCCATATGGCTGCTCTACTGAAAATCAACAATAGTGAGTGTATTAATCTTCTAGGGCTTTCATAATAAAGTATCATAAACTGAGTGGCTTAAAACAATAGAAATTCATTCTCTCATAGTTCTGGAGACTAGAAGTACAAAATCAGTGTTGGTAGGGACACTCTCTCTGCAAACTCAAGAAGATTCATCCTTGACTCTTCTAGCTATTAGTGGCTAGTGGCAGTCCTTGGCAGTCCTTTGCTTATAGTAGATAGAGGTTCGTTTCACTTCCATTCTCCCACAGCTTTCTCACCCTCTGTGTGTCTCTGTGTCTCTGCTTACTCATCTTATAAGGACACCAGCCATTGGATTATAACCCATTTTAATCCAGTAAGAACTTATCTTAATTAATTATCTCGGCAAAGACCCTATTTCCAAATAAGGTCATAATCTGAGGTTCCAGGTGGATATGAACTTTTTTTCCGGGGGGGAACACAATTCAGCTCAGTATAGTAAGTCAGGGATGTAAGCAAGAAGACCTGTTAGAAAGTGATTACAATAATTCATTAGTAAAAATTAATGGTACTTGAAAATGGTTAGCAGTAGAGATGGTAAGAAATGTTAGATTTTTATTCTATCTTAAAGGTAAACTAACAAGATTTATGAGTAGATTAAAAGTAAAACGTGGAAGAGAAAAGTCAATGATCAGTTCAAACTTTTGGCCTGAAAAATCTAGAAGGAATAAATTGCCATCAACTGAGCAAAACACACAAACAAACAAAACTGCTAACAAATCACGTTTCAGTATCTCTGTTGTAAGAATTAGAAGGGGGAGGTTCCAAGATGGCCAAATAGGAACAGCTCTAGTCGGCAGCTCCCAGAGTGAGAGATGCAGAAGACAGGCAATTTCTGCATTTCCAAATGAGGTACCAGGCTCATCTCAATGGGGCTTGTCAGACAGTGGGTGCAGGACAGTGGGTGCAGCCCACAGACCGTCAGCCAAAGCAGGGCAAGGCATTGCCTCACCTGGGAAGCGCAAGGGGTCAGGGAATTCCCTTTCCTAGCCAAGGGAAGCCGTGGCAGATGGCACCTGGAAAATTGGGTCACTCCCACCCCAATACCATGCTTTTCCAACGGTCTTTGCAAACAGCACACCAGGAGATTATATCCCGTGCCTGGCTTGGAGGGTCCCACGCCCATGGAGCCTCATTCACTGCTAGCACAGCAGTCTGAGATTGAACTGCAAGGTGGAAGCAAGGGGAGGGGCGTCCGCCATTGCTGAGGCTTGAGTAGGTAAACAAAGTGGCCACGAAGCTCAAATTAGGTGAAGCCCACCACAGCTCAAGGAGGCCTGCCTGCCTCTGTAGATTCCACCTCTAGGGGCAGGGCATAGGTGAACAAAAGGCAGCAGAAACTTCTGCAGACTTAAACATTCCTGTCTGACAGCTTTGAAGAAAGCAGTGGTTCTCCCAGCACAGAGTTTGAGATGTGAGAACGGACAGACTGCCTCCTCAAGTGGGTCCCTGACCCCTGAGTAGCCTAACTGGGAGGCACCTCTCAGCAGGGGCCGACCAACACCTCATATGGCCGGGTGCCCCTCTGAGACGAAGCTTCCAGAGGAATGATCAGGCTGCAATATTGGCTGTTCTGCAATATTTGCAGTTCTGCAACCTGCACTGGTGATACCCAGGCAAACAGGGTCTGGAGTGGACCTCCAGCAAACTCCAACAGACCTACAGCTGAGGGGCATGACTGTTAGAAGGAAAACTAACAAATAGAAAGGACATCCACAGCAAAACCCAATCTGTACATCACCATCAGCAAAGACCAAAGGTAGATAAAGCCACAAAGATGGGGAGAAACCAGAGCAGAAAAGAAGAAAATTCTAAAAATCAGAGTGCCTCTTCTCCTCCAAAGAAACACAGCTCCTCGCCAGCAACAGAACAAAGCTAGACGGAGAATGACTTTGACGAGTTGACAGAAGAAGGCTTCAGAAGATTGGTAATAACAAATTTCTCCGAGCTAAAGGAGGATGTTCGATCCCGTCGCAAAGAAGATAAAAACCTTCAGACGAGATTAGATGAATGGCTAACTAGAATAAACAGTGTAGAGAAGACATTGAATGACCTGATGGAGCTGAAAACCATGGCACGAGAACTACATGACACATGCACAAGCTTCAGTAGCCAATTGGATCAACTGGAAGAAAGGGTATCAGTGATTGAAGATCAAATGAATGAAATGAAGTGAGAAGAGAAGTATAGAGAAAAAAGAGTAACAATAAATGAACAAAGCCTCCAAGAAATATGGGACTATGTGAAAAGACCAAATCTACGTCTGATTGGTGTACCTGAAAGTGACGGGGAGAAGGGAATCAAGTTGGAAAACACTCTTCAGGATATTATCCAGGAGAACTTCCCCAACCTAGCAAGGCAGGCAAACATTCACATTCAGGAAATACAGAGAATGTCACAAAGACATTCCTCGAGAAGAGCAACTGCAAGACACATAATTTCAGATTCACCAAGGCTGAAATGAAGAAAAAAAACGTTAAGGGCAGCCAGAGAGAAAGGCTGGCTTACCTACAAAGGGAAGCCCATCAGACTATCAGTGGATCTCTCAGCAGAAACTCTACAAGCCAGAATAGAGTGGGGGCCACTATTCAACATTCTTAAAGAAAAGAATTTTCAATCCAGAATTTCATATCCAGTCAAACTAAGTTTTGTAAGTGAAGGAGAAATAAAATCCTTTACAAACAAGCAAATGCTGAGAGATTTTGTCACCACCAGGCCTGCCTTACAAGAGCTCCTGAAGGAAGCACTAAATATGGAAAGGAACAACTGGTACCAGTCACTGCAAAAACATGCCAAGTTGTAAACACTATCGATGTGAGGAAGAAACTGCATCAACTAATGAGCAAAATAACCAGCTAACATCATAATGACAGGATCAAATTCACATATAACAATATTAACCTTAAATGTAATTGGGCCAAATGCTCCAATTAAAAGACACAGACTGGCAAATTGGATAAGGAGACAAGACCCATCAGTGTGCTGTATTCAGGAGACCCATCACACATGCAGAGTCACATATAGGCTCAAAATAAAGGGATAGAGGAAGATCTACCAAGGAAATGGAAAAAAAAAAAAAAGCAGGGTTTGCAATCCTAGTTTCTGATAAAACAGACTTTAAACCATCAAAGATCAAAAGAGACAAAGGCCATTACATAATGGTAAAGGGATCAATTCAACAAGAAGAGCTAACTATCGTAAATATATGTGCACCCAATACAGGATCACCCAGATTCATAAAGCAAGTCCTTAGAGACTTACAAAGAGACTTAGACTCCCACACAATAATAATGGAAGACTTTAACACCCCACTGTCAACATTAGACAGATCCACAAGACAGAAAGTTAACAAGGATATCTGGGAACTGAACTCAGCTCTACACTAAGCGGAACTAATAGACATCTACAGAACTCTCCACCCCAAATTAACACAATATACATTCCTCTTAGCACCACATTGCCTTATTCCAAAATTGACCACATGGTTGTAAGTAAAGCACTCCTCAGCAAGTGTAAAAAAACAGAAATTATAACAAACTGTCTCTCAGACCACAGCACAATCAAATTAGAACTCAGGATTAAGAAACTCACTCTAAACCAGTCAACTACATGGAAATTGGACAATCTGCTCCTGAAAGACTATTGGGTACATAACAAAACAAAGGCAGAAATAAAGATGTTCTTTGAAACCAATGACGACAAAGACACAATACACCAGAATCTCTGGGACACATTTAAAGCAGTGTGTAGAGGAAATTTATAGCACTAAATGCCCACAAGAAAAGCAGGAAAGATCTAAAATTACCCTAACATCACAATTAAAAGAACTAGAGAAGCAAGAGCAAAAACATTCAAAAGCTAGCAGAAGGCAAGAAATAACTAAGATCAGAGCAGAACTGAGAGATACAGACACAAAAAGCCCTTCAAAAAATCAATGAATCCAGGATCTGGTTTTTTGAAAAGATCAACAAAGTTGATAGACCACTAGCAAGACTAATAAAGAAGAAAAGAGAGAAGAATCAAGTAGACACAATAGAAAATGATAAAGAGGATGTCACCACTGATCCCACGGAGATACAAACTACCATGAGAGAATAACTATAAACACCTCTATGCAAATAAACTAGAAAATCTAGAAGAAATGGATAAATTCCTGGACACATACACCCTCCCAAGACTAAATCAGGAAGAAGTGGAATTTCTGAATAGACCAGTAACAGGCTCTGAAATTGAGGCAATAATTAAGAGCCTACCAACCAAAAAATGTCCAGGACCAGACAGATTCACAGTCGAATTCTACCAGAGATACACAGAGAAGCTGGTACCATTCCTTCTGAAACTATTCTGATCAATAGAAAAAGAGGGAATGCTCCCTAACTCATTTCATGAGGCCAGCATCATCCTGATACCAAAGCCTGGCAGAGACACAACAAAAAAAGAGAATTTTACACCAATATCCCTGATGAACATCGATGCAAAAAATCTCCACAAAATGCTGGCAAACTGAATCCAGCAGCACATCAAAAAGCTTATCCACCATGATCAAGTGGGCTTCATCCCTGGGATGCAAGGCTGGTTCAACATACGCAAATCAATAAACGTAATCCAGCATATAAACAGAACCAAAGACAAGAACCACATGATTATCTCAATAGATGAAGAAAAGGCCTTCAACAAAATTCAACAGCCCTTCATGCTAAAAACTCTCAATAAATTAGGTATTGA
The DNA here is from genome assembly GCF_024542745.1 of Macaca thibetana thibetana. Lineage (NCBI taxonomy): Eukaryota > Metazoa > Chordata > Mammalia > Primates > Cercopithecidae > Macaca > Macaca thibetana. The sequence goes on from NC_065584.1 coordinate 62,057,143, forward strand.
TGGGACATATCTCAAAATAATAAGAACTATATATGACAAACCCACAGCCAATATCATAATGAATGGGCAAAAACTGGAAGCATTTCCTCTGAAAACCAGCACAAAACAAGTATGCCCTCTCTCACCACTCCTATTCAACATAGTTTGGAAGTTCTAGCCAGGGCAATCAGGCAGGAGAAAGAAATAAAGGGTATTCAATTAGGAAAAGAGGAAGTCAAATTGTCCCTGTTTGCAGATGACATGATTGTATATTTAGATAACCCCATCATTTCAGCCCAAAATCTCCTTAAGACTTCAGCAAAGTCTCAGGATACAAAATCAATTGTGAAAAAATCACAAGCATTCTATACACCAATAACAGACAGAGAGTCAAATCATCAGTGAACTCCCATTCACAATTGCTTCAAAGAGAATAAAATACCTAGGAATCCAACTTACAAGGGATGTGAAGGACCTCTTCAAGAAGCATTACAAACCACTGCTCAACGAAATAAAACAGGACACAAACAAATGGAAGAACATTCCATGCTCATGGATACGAAGAATCAATATCATGAAAATGGCCATACTGCCCAAGGTAATTTATAGATTCAATGCCATCCCCATTAAGCTACCAATGACTTTCTTCACAGAATTGGAAAAAACTCCTTTAAAGTTCATATGGAACCAAAAAAGAGTCCACATTGCCAAGATGATCCTAAGCCAAAAGAACTAAGCTGGAGGCATCATGCTACCTGACTTCAAACTATACTACAAGGCTACAGTAACCAAAACAGCATGGTACTGGTACCAAAACAGATACGTAGACCAATGGAACAGAACAGAGCCTTCATAAATAATACCACACATCTACAACCATCTGATCTTTGACAAACCTGACAAAAACAAGAAATGGGGAAAGGATTCCCTGTTTAATAAATTGCCTTGGAAAACTGGCTAGCCACATGCAGAAAGCTGAAACTGGATCCTGTCCTTATACCTTATACAAAAATTAATTCAAGATGGATTAAAGACTTAAATGTCAGACCTAAAACCATAAAAACCCTAGAAGAAAACCTAGGCAATACCATTCAGGACATAGGCATGGGCAAGCACTTCATGACTAAAACACCAAAAGCAATGGCAACAAAAGCCGAAATTGATAAATCGGATCTAATTAAACTAAAGAGCTTCTGCACGGCAAAAGAAACTACCATCAGAGTGAATACGCAACCTACAGAATGGGAGAAAATTTTTGCAATTTACCCATCTGACAAAGGGCTAATATCCAGAATCTACAAAGAACTTAAACAAATTTATAAGAAAAAATAAAACAACCCCATCAAAAAGTGGCAAAGGATATGAACAGATACTTCTCAAAAGAAGACATTTATGCAGCCAACAGACACATGAAAAAATGCTCATCATCACTGGCCATCAGAGAAATGCAAATTAAAACCACAATGAGTTACCATCTCATGCCAGTTAGAATGGCGATCATTAAAAAGTCAGGAAACAACAGCTGCTGGAGAGGATGTGTAGAAATAGAACACTTTTACACTGTTGGTGGGACTGTAAACTAGTTCAACCATTATGGAAGACACTGTGCTGATTCCTCAAGGATCTAGAACTAGAAATGTCATTTGACCCAGACATCCCATTACTGGGTATATACCCAAAGGATTATAAATCATGCTGCTATAAAGACACATGCACACGTATGTTTATTGCGGCACTATTCACAATAGTGAATAGACTTGGAACCAACCCAAATGTCCATCAATGACAGACTAGATTAAGAAAATATGGTACATATACACCATAGAATACCATGCAGCCATAAAAAAGGATGAGTTCATGTCCTTTATAGGGTCATGGATGAAGCTGGAGACCATCATTCTGAGCAAACTGTCACAAGGACAGAAAATCAAACACTGCATGTTCTCACTCATAGGTGAGAATTGAACAATGAGAACACCTGGACAGAGGGTGGGGAAAAATCACACACCAGGGCCTGTTGTGGGTTCGGAGGCTAGGGGATGGATAGCATTAGGAGATATACTTAATGTAAATGACGAGTTAATGGGTGCAGCACACCAACATGACACATGTATACATAGGTAACAAACCTGCACATCGTGTACATGTACCCTAGAACTTAAAGTATAATAATAAAAAAAAGGAATTAGGAATAGGGAGGTTAGAAGTTGAGTTTTACATATATAAAGTTTAAGATGCTTATTCAACATCTTAGTGAAAACATCAATTAGGCAGCTGGATATACAAATATGAAGTGGGGAGAGATCTGGGCAAATCTGGAGTTGGGGAGACCTGGGACGGAGTTGAAAATTTGGGAGTTACTGGCTAACATTTAAATAAATGAGACATTTAAAACAATAGGTAGAGATCACCATTCAGAATGTGAGCAGGTGAGTTACTAGGCAATAAGAAAATGAATAAGACAAAGAGAGAGAGCAGGAAGAAGCAATTCCCAAGCAATGAGTAAAGCATGCTACCAAAAATCTAATGGCAAAAGCAACACTTCTTAACTAATGTGTCAACAAACATCTATGACGTTAAGAAATTTTGGGTATTTAGAAGTAACAAAAACAAGAAATTCTTGCAAATGGTAAGAAGAACCCTTCAATAATAAAAGGACCAACTGCTGAGAGGGAGTTAGGAAAGAGGATGGAACATGCAAAAGAGTATTTTGATCTTTAGACAAGGGAATTTTAGAGAGAGCTCACACTGAAAGAGCAACCATTCTCTTGGCATAATAAACAAAGGATGTTTCCTGATTCCTTAGTAACAACTGGAAATGGATATTACAACAATATTTATAGTATTCACGGTTTTTATATTTAATATGTGCTTAAATTAATTACAGAGTAAATGTACTATCATTCATTTGTATGTTGGGAAGCGCAGTCTTTCTTGTTTCATCATAAAGCTTCAAATTAAAAATATCTCATAGACAGATAACCATAAATACACATTAAAGTACACTTATATCTAATAGATGCTTCCTAACAAACATAGTCACAATCTTGACATCACTACCAGTAATTGCCTCATACTTATACCATATGCTGCCACAGTGGAAAGCACTTTGGATATATATATTAAGAACTTTAAAACGTTCATTTAAAAATTTTTTTTTGAGATGGGGTCTTGGGGGTCCTGTTATGTTTCCCAGGCTGGTCTCAAACTAAGCTCAAGCAATTCTTCCACCTCAGCCTCTTGAATAAATGGGATTACAGGCATCTGCCACTTCACCCAGCTCTGACAAATTTTGGTCTAGTAATTTTATTTCAGGAAATATATCCTAAGAATGAAGGGGCCAACACACATCAAAAAAAAAAAAATTCAAGGATGCTCACATTACATAATGTTAGAAAATTATAGTATCTTCATACACTGGAATATATTAGGTAATGTGTTAGATGGTATTGATCAGAGATATCAATACTGGAGGATAAATTGTTATTAAGTATTGTTAGAAACAAAAGAAGTCATCAGTCAGTAAATTCACAGTAGAATATAGTAATAAGTGTAACCCTATGCAAAATCAGATGAAACAGGAAAAACTCAACAGAAAATTTACAGTGTTATAATTATAGAAGTGAGGTTTGCCAATACCTCTGTGGGAGTTTAACCTAGTAGGGCTAAGATGTAAGCAAAAATGGAATTGAAAATGTACCTTTTTCTGTTGTCCTAAGATCGGTTCCTTCTCTTTATGCCATCTATATTTTGATAAAATTACATATATAAATGTGGTAATTGTTAACTAGAAGTAAAGCAAAATGTCCTAGTTAGTTTCATCTTAAGGAAAGTTCTGAGACAGGCCCACTGAATTAGTCAAGTAAAAGGTTCTAAATGACAAAGAGAATAAATTTGGGTTTTATATTTCAGGAATTTCACTGCAGCTGGATGCTTGGGAATGTCTTAGGTATGGTAGACCCGTTGTTCTTATTGCTGAATTTGGTGATAACCTGTATAAACAAAAGGAGTTTTGTGCATTCATAAAAATGTATTATACTCTTCTGCATCATTACCAGAAAGAGACTTTTAGCTGGAAAAACACAAAGCTCATTTTCCTGATGGCCTGGGTAAATTGGCTTGGGATTGGATCAATTGCAGCAGCCTGCCATTTAGATTGCTCACTCTATTGCTTGCTAATACCCAGAAGGGTCAACTCTGCTCAAAGTAGGTTGTGGGCATTAAATCAGGAATCAACAGATTATGTCAGCGTTAAACATGTTCATGAAGAATTTGCAATAAACCTGCAAAATGTTTATATTAAAAGCAGGAAAATTTTATATATTCAGTAGTATCTCAATAATGTATAAAATTATGAATGAGAAAAAATGTTAAGAGTAGTTCTATCTAGAGTAGCAATGTAAGGATTTTTGTTTTCTTACTTTATATTTAAAAAATATATAGTAAGAGTGCATAGTACTTGTACAAATAGGGAGTATGGACAGTTTCTGGGACTCAGAGTGAATAATAGCCAGTAAGCAGTTTCCCTTAACAAGGTTCACTTCTTTCTGACTATGCTTTATCACTGTTAAACACTAAACTAATTGAGGTCCACAACAAAGAAAATAATTAACAAATTAGTGAATTGTGCTTCTGCTTATACTTCATTCCCCAAATGCCTAATCAACCTTACTAAACATAGTTTTTTTATTAAAAGTAAGCAAAAAGCTAATTTGTAAATTTTATTATTGTCCTTCCTTGATACAAATGTTTCCTGGCCCATGGGAAACTATGACTTGACTTTTTCTTCTTCCTTTCTTAATCTTTGCTCACTGTGAACCTCTCATTTCAAGTAGAATGCATGATACAGAACTCTCTAAAATTTCATTCAGAACATAGAAAGATGCTGCCACCTGCCTTTCCCTATGTTCATAGATACCCAGCCAACAAAGAAGCAGAGGATGACCACCACTGACACTATCAACCACAACATATATGTGTGCTGCAGAATCCACCCTTTCTCTAATGACTTGGAGCTGCATACTTTTTAAATGTATATGATTCTCAAAGATACATTGTTGTATCTCCGCTGTTTCTTTCATAAACCAAGAGATGTTTAATTATAAACAAGAGTTAACAGACCCAATTCACTTTACCTCTGAGCAACCAAGTCCTCAGATGTAGAAGCCACAGGGCATGTTGTGCCAACCTCTTTCTAAGCTCATGTTGCTACACTTTAAAATTAAGCTATGTATCCATTATCAATTGCCCTGTGGGCATTCACTGACTGATATTTTGAAATGTTTTCTAAATCACCTGATTAAAATTGGTTTCTGAGCCCATCGGCATATATCATTAGGTTCCTGAACTTATTCCAAGAACAGTTGTGGCACAGACATCCTGAACAGTCTTCCCGTGTGGGGTCTAAAAAGAGAACACTTTCTGAGTCAACCATTACTTCTAGTGCTCAAAGGTAAGGTTAATTAGGAGTCACAGAACTGGTAAAGTCAAAGGTACTTTTAAAAAGTGATTAATTACTAAAAACTCTTGAACCCTTTATCTCTTGAACCCTTTATCACATCCTCAAAGTAGTAGAATGTGAAAATTTTTTATAGGAACAAAGATATTATGCTGACCTGGAGACCTGGAAGAAGGCAACTTCTGAGATAGAATAAAATCCTGAGAAGCAGAAACTGAAGGATCATCATGTATAATCAAAAATCTATAGCAAATTAAAACTTACATTTGGGCTTTTACTCTTTCTTAAAACTACTAAGCAAGAGAGCACTCTCAGATGACTAGTTTTGTGTAATGGTGTCTTGTTTGTTTATTTGAATGTTCTCTGACAACATTTATCTACAGTTTCACATATTTTTTCCAGATTCAAATCTTCCTTGCTACTTTATGCTACTCCCAAAAGATGAAATGGAGAACTTAGAAACTTTTACTCCAATCTTCTACTGTAGATTCCAGCATTGAGTAAGGATGAGGAAGAGGAAATAAATGGTATTATTGTCAGCCCAGAAGACACTGCAGGAGTAACACATTTTATCAAGACTACCCTATCTTTATACTCCTGGAACCTGAAAATACTGAAAATCCACCTAGGCAATTAACCTTAAAACGTTCTTCTGCATCTCCTTAGCATATTTCTAATTCTTTAAGAATTTCTTTTTATCCATTGCTAAGGAATCTCCCTTAAAGCTTTCCTTATTTGAACATGATCATGGATTTAGGAAAAATAAAAGCATCAACTCATTTATGGGAAAGATTTTAGACTTTACTTTTCCCTGAAGAAACTTTATTAGCCATAAAACATGATCAAAACTTTAAAAACATCTAAATCCACCTAATAATAAAGAATTTTTTATTGGCACACTCTGAGAGCCTTGTTTATCCCACAAATAAAGCTATTCATTTTGTGCTTTTGTTTTCCAGTATCTCATTAACTTATCTTACACAAGCACATCTAAAATAATCTCTTCTGCTCTTTCTTTACAATTCAAAATTATCCCTGATAATGGCTTTTAAATGCCAATATCAGGGATCTACCATACTTTGTGATCAAAGGGAAATATTGAAAATACAAATATGGTATCAGGAAGTACCAGGAAAATAATCTCTCCCCTGTGTTTACCACTATATTATGCTACACAATATAAAATACACAGCATGCCTCCTATCCTCAAGGAACTTGTTTTACCACCTACCTGAGGAGAAAAGATACATATAAAACAACAGTGAGCAATACAAATAGCATAGACTAAAGTTCTGTTGACACACTATTGATATTATACTGGATAATGTCATGATTCACAGAAGAAAGCCAGTGTGTATCAGAGTCCACAATAAATTTCAAGAAACTAAATGTGCCTTAAGAGAGCTAATATGTTGATAGAGTGACTCAAGACATAGGGATCCATCTCAGAGAGGACCAACAGTGCATTTGTAGAACACATTGTTGCATCTCCGCTGTTTCTTTCATAAGCCAAGAGATGCTTAATTATAAACAAGAGTCTTTGAATTAGATGAAATAGGATGATCATAAAACTTATCATTCAACAGGACACTTTTGAGAGTGAAAGGGAAAGCTATTAATAATTACACTGAGATAAAATGTATAATGTATAAACTGGGATTATTCCTGAGAGAACTAAGACATGTGGTCATCTCAACATTGAACACTTATTTTCTACTCTTTTTTCTTTCATGGGTATTATGGGTATTTGTGAGATTGTGAAGTATTTTAAATGTTGTGGGAGAAAATAATCATCAAGAAAAAATCTGAGATTTTTCTGCTCAGAGCCAAGGGTACTAGGGAAAGTCCAGGAGTACCTTGAAACAGATAAATGCAAAAATAGAAAGCTCAGTATTCCCATTACTATTACTGTATAACAAATTTCCCTAAAACTTAATGGCTTAAAAAAAAAATTTTATTATGCTCACGTATTTGGTGAGTCAGAAAATTTAGAAAGGGTAACTCAAGGATGGCTCATCTCTGCTCCACAGTGACACTGGTCTCAACTGGGAAGATTTAAAGGCTACATGTTGGGGTCATCTAAAGGCCTGTTCACTCACATACATCTACTCTGGGATGACGTGAAGACTAGGACTGCTGACCAGAGCACCAGCATGTGGCTTTGCTTCCTCATGGCATGATGGTCCCAGGGTAATTAGATTTCCTGTGTGGCAGCTCAGGGCTCCAAACAGGAGTGCCCCAGAGAACAAGGCAAAAGATACATCATCTATTGACTCAGTCTTGTAAATCACACAGCTTCACCTCCATCATACTCTATTGTTCAAAGAAGCCGTAGGCCCACTCAGATACAAGGGGTGATGTCATAGAGAAAATAATACCCCACTTCTCAATGGGTTAAGTGACAAAGAATTTTGAGGCCGTATTTTAATATCAACGAACATAGGTTTGATGATTATTTTCTCCCACAACATTTAAAATATTTCACAATCTCACAAATACCCATAATACCCATGAAAGAAAAAAGAGTAGAAAATAAGTGTTCAATGTTGAGATGACCACATATCTCAGTTCTGTCAGGAATAATCCCCGTTTATACATTATACATTTTATCCCAATGTAATTATTAATAGCTTTCCCTTTCACTCTCAAAAGTGTCCTGTTGAATGATACGTTTTATGATCATCCTATTTGGTCTAATTCAAAGACCTATCTCTACATAAAAAAGGAAAGTAACACCCTCACCTCTCTCCAAAATAATTCATCTTAATCTAAAATATCCAAATTAATCAACTATATCACATATTCCAAATGCATTTGCTTTTTGAGTAACATGCCAGTTACCTTATCAGTATGTGAAGACACCAACCAGTAGTCGATAGTAAGAACAAGGCAGAACCCAGAAAACATGACTTCAAGATTCCCCCTTAATTTAGGTCCTATCTCTGGTAACAGCGCAGTGTATAAATCCAGTTTTGTTTGTTCATGTAAGAAGTCATTACCTTCAATGTTAGTTTTGTAGAGTTCTAAATGTAGTAGAGAAGCAGCTCTCCATGCTTTCATAAACCTTTTAGTGTCAAAACACCAAAAAGGGCTATATAAATAAACTGCATATTAAAAAAAAACAGCTTCAAAGGCATATTTTCCTACTTCAGTTTGAGAATGAATAGATAAAAGAAAAGTCAAACATTCTTTTAAATAGTCTTTGAAAAGACTGGAATTTTTTTGTTGCAACTTTTTTAAGCAAAGGGATTTATTTCCCCAAATGGAGCCTTTGTCCCACTTGGACACGTTGTACAAGTCAGACTATGTCCTAACACTAAATTGCATGCATTTACAATTCAGTTAGCACTTTCTCTTAGATGTAAGGGCATTTTCCTTGGATTTCTAAGGAGTTTGCTGTCAAACTCTAACATTTAAAAACGTTCAGCAAAGAAGAAAGGTGAAAGGAACTTGGTTTGCATTTAACTAAGAAAAATTTATCACATTAACTATGGATGCTTAACATCAGGTCATAAAATTCTTGTCATGCTGTCAGTGGGGCTTTCTCCCCTTATTTGTGCCTGCATTGCTAGAACTAGGAGTTTTCTACCAAAAGATCCATTTAGGGATTTTCCATTAGGAGATTATTAGCTACTCTTCTAATAGATTAAATTCACAAGATTCCATTTATATTGAGAGCAGGGGAACATTATATGGGCTCTACTTCCCTTAATCTGATTTTATTGTTCTTATGTTAGAAGGGCCTCAGTCCACACATGTTAATTTCTGGATACAGTTGTCAAGAGTTTAAATACTAGTAAAGAGTTATTTCAAACATCCTTAGTTAAAGTTCCAGAACATATCATATCCCACATGACAACTTTTATTTCACCTATAAGTCTATTCCAGTTATGGTTCTGTGCCTGGAGTCCCCAAGTCCATCCCCAGATTTGGTGATGTGCTAGGCAGACTCACAGAACTCACAGTTATGATGTACTACAGCCAAAGGGTACAAGCAAAATCAGTAAAAGGAAAAAGTACATGGGACAGAGTCTAAGGAAAACCAAGTACACATTTCTAAGAATTTTGTCCCTGTAGAGTTACATAAGGCAACTTAAATTTCTTCAGCATTGAACTGTGACACTTGTAAAATGTTGCCTCCTAGGACATCTCTTTAGAGACTTAGTGCCCAAGGTTTTACTGGGAGCTGGCCATATAAGAATCTCTGCCTAGGACATACCTAAATTCCAGATTCTCAGAATGAAAGCAGGTGCTTAACATAAGCCACATTGTTTGCACAAATAGTTTAAGCACAATAAACTACTCTTATAAGTCAGAGAATGGTGGGAAACATGCCCAAAATCTAAGTACCCAGATGCCAGCCAAGGGCCAACCCTGCAACCAGGCCTTTCTAAAAATGGTCTCAGCCCAGCTATGTTAGCTCTTTCCTATGCAGGTTCCCTGCCACCTGAGATCTAGATGAGTTTGACTTGAACCCCTTTCCCAATCTCATACATTCTGGAAGATTAAGCCCTCTTAAATTTTTTTAAACTTCCTGGGGCCATGTCTTAAGGTCTTTAGCTGGATTTTTCAGGGTTTTTTTTTTTTTTTTTTTTTTTTTTTTGGCCTCAGCTGCCTGACCTCACCTACTTGGTAAACAAAGAAAGGCAGTCTTGTGCACCTTCTTTTATCAGTATTCAAAGCACAATGATGGCAGTGACAAGTACACAAGAGCCTCCTCATATTTGTGACAGTACTGTTCATTTCCACTAGCGCTTTTCTAGAGCTGCTGTCCCTCTCATCACTTTCTACTCTTGCTTCTAGCAGTGCTTTTCCCATTGAAATAGAGGTACCAAGCCAGACAGGATGATTTTAAGATTCAAACCACGCTCAAGTGATTCCCATCAGTGAACCAATAACCATACTATATATACTGGTTTGTTTATGTAATTCCCTAAAATTATGTATCTAAAACAAGGAAACTTCACCTATTTAATGTTACTTATGAGCCCTTATGTATTGTCCTTTCCTTGTAAGTTCTGATCAGCCTCCCAGAATGTGAAAAAATATTGGAATATTTTAATACATTCTACATAAAATTATCCTTCAAGGAATTTCATAGATCCTCCTAAATTTGAAAGCAAGAAATGAACCTTTCATAGAGCTCTATGCCACTGGAAAGAAAAATTCAGCATTAAGTTTTCTGCCCTGTGAAGCACTATTTGACATTGTAATTTTGCACAAATATAACATTTAGGAATATCTACATCAGTGTGGCTCAAAATTCCATCCTTGCCATGTTAGGTCTTTGTAACACATCTCTGATTCCTCTCATTTTCATGAAACTCTGGTTGTGCTTTAGAAACTGTTTCCCCCATAGATCATTTTTCATTCAATTTAAATTAAGCAAATGCTCACTTGAGCAGCTAAAGCTCTCTTAAGGACACTTAAATTAATGATAATTATTTAAACATTCATATTCTCATATGCAGTTCTCCTGATTTACCCTCTAATCAACATAATTCAAAATTATATCCATAGAGAGAGAGTTAATTCACATATTTTATAGGAGAAAAATATATTTATTTTGAGGGTTATTATTTTAAAGGAAAATGAAGGAATTTTAATTGACTTGTGAATTCATCACCTCTATATCATTCAGTTGCAAGATAGTCTATGCAACCTTAGGTAAAATGTTAGAACCTAAGATCCTTGCTGAAACAAAACATATTAATGTAAAGCCTTCTGGTAAAGTCTCATAAATGCCACATTCAAAGTCTTGGGTTTTTCTTTGAACTCTGTCTCCACATGTGCAAGCTTCACTGTCTTAATCTATAAAGAAGAATCATAAATATTAAATAAGAATATCTATGTAAGCTGTGAATGCATTCTGCAAACTGTAGCAGGTAACAGTCATCAGACTAATATTACAAGACAAAAATTTAAGGTCAACAAATCTTCATGATCCTTTCTGGTTTCCATTAGCCTTATCAGCATCTTGTATTAGATAAATCTCGCATTAGATAAGATAACCCTGTCTTATCTTTGCTGTTAGAACATGTTCCTTGAAGGTCAACTCATCTCCACGGCCATCACATTTGTCATGGTGACTTACATAATATAAGTGCTCAATAAATATGAATTGAATTAATATAGAAATTGAAGTGCTATTCACCCTTCTCTTCATAAAAACTCAGGCTCATAGTTTAAAAGAAAAGGTGCATATTCCTCAGTCAAATACATCATAGCACTACACAGATTTTAGTTTTAAACCCTCACTGGCCAGTGAATTTAAATGGGCAGTGGATATGCAATAATGAAAAGGAGAATTGTGTTAAAATGTGGGTAAGTCTCAAGGTAAGTATAGGCAGGACAGGAGGAAACCAGTGAGGCAACTTGGATACCTACAATCAAACATAGTAAGAGGATCAGTAATTGAAACCTGTAAAGCAAATTGAGGCCAAGCAACACATAAAGAATATATGCTTTTTTTGTTTTAATAAAACCAACCACTTGCATCAAGAAAAAAAGAACCTTATAAGCTTCCTGGGTCAACAGTAGGCAATTCACAAATTTGACCTACCTGAGGTTTACAGCAGATGATAAGTGGTGACACTTGGTTAGAGTTGAGAATAAGCAGCCAAAAGAAAAACTATTTGAGATTCATCCATAAGATATAAAAGATAAACATGACATTTCTCATTACTGTCTGTCTTTCTTTCTTTTGTAAAACTGAACCATGCTTGCTTACATAGAAACCCTTCTTAAAATTCAAGACAATGTACATGAGATGAAAGCATTTTTTCTCCTGCAAAGCACTGTATCTCATCCAGTTACAGGAAATACCATGGCAGCATCATCTGAAACACCGTCTGTGAGATTAAGCATAAAATGGAAATGTACGTTTCCTACTATCATATACTTGCATGGTGTAACCAAGAAGAAGCTTAAGATCATACCTTTCCCTAAAATCCTCTAGTCTTTATCAACTGATGTTCTCAACATTAAATTCTCTATCTTTGAATTAGGACATTGACTGCTGGTAGTCATTATTAAAATGCACATATTTCCTAAGAGGCGTAAAATATCAACCCATTCAATGGTTAACCAAACTGTAGTACACCCATAACATGGAATGGTACTCAGCAATAAAAAGGACTGGAGTATTGATAGATGCATCTTGAATGAATCTCTACAGAATTATGATGAATGGGGAGGGGGAAGACAATCCCAAAGATATATACTATATGATCCCACTTATATAATATTTTTGAAATGACAAAACTATAGAAATGGAAAACAGATTAGTGATTGCCAGGTGTTAAGAATGCAAGGCATTTGGAGGCAGGGAGAAATGAGTGTAGTTGTAAAAAGGCAACGTGAAGGATTTTTGTGTGATGGGACTGTTCTGTATCTTGACTGTGGTGATATATACACAAACCTGTACATGTGATAAAATTGCACAAAACTAAACACATATACACATGTGCATGCACACACACACACAAGTAGGGGTAAAACAAAGCAAATAGGAACAAGATCAATGAATTGTGTCAATGTTAAATCCTTGTAGTATGTTATAGTTGTGTGCAATCGTTAGGACTTGCCTCAATTCTTCTCTTCCTAATTGTACCACAGTTTTTCAAGATGTTATCATTATGAAAAGTAGGATAAAGGATACACAAGATCTCCTCTGTATTTTTCCTTACAACCACATGTGAATCTACAATTATCTCAAAATAAAACATTTAAATTTTTTAAAATATCCATTAAATGATTTTGGCTATTAGATACACATGCTCTTACTTGAAAGCAAGGTTGTAGGACACAGATAAGCCAAATTAATATTTAGAAACCATGCAAAATGGAAAAAAATGAGCTTCATAATTGAAAGCCTCCATTCAATGCCAAGATCTGCCACTGCTACCAAATTATGTGAACTCTTGGGTGCTCAGTTTTCTCATCTTCAAAATGGAGCTAGCAAAGCCTGTTTTGCATAGTTGTTGCGAGAATTAAATTAAATAACCCGTGTCTGGGGACTTGGTTGGAACTGAGGAAATGAGAGATATTATTCTTAACAGGTGAGCAATAAAGAGGAACATCACTGGATTTTCTCCAAGAAGACAGAAAAGTGGGATATATTGAAAAAGTCCTAGAAGCTCAAGGCAGCTTGCTGGCAAAACAGATACTGAGGTACTATGGGGACCAAATCATTTGCAGCAGCCACCTCTTCATTTCCCTCTGGAATGCTCTCAACAGATATCTACTTGGCTGTGTTCCTCACTTCATCCAGTTCTCTGTTCAAATATAAGCCTATTTCAAGGTTTAATCTGACTATCATAGGTAGCCATTTTTCCTAGTATGTAGCAATGTAGAAAGGGAGGTAATCTAAAAAAGAGACAAAATGATTATGGCCACTGCCCTCTAAAACAAAATAATTCTGCATTCATCTTCTTCTCCTAGCCTCTTCTTTCTACATACCATTTCATTCATTCACTCAATATAGTATCTACTGTGTGAAAGGCACTCAGGATATGAAGTGTCTTTCATAAACATCTCAATGTTTAAAGCTGCCTCTTCTGATTGACTTTGGCCCTCAGTAGAATCTAGGCTGTTACTCCTCATTTTCTGGTTCTTAGTGAAAGCAAATGGACAAGTCAAACACTTGTGCAAAATTATAAAGCAGGTCCTATTTATCTTTGATATTATTCTACCTCCATTCCCACTCCATCACTACAACATGATCATCAAACCATTCCTTGGCTGCCTAAACCAGTATAATATCTTATCCATGCCTGATCATTCATAAAGGTTACCCCATAACTTTCCTAAATTTTACAATTACATTAATTTTAGTATCCTTCAAATTACACCAATAAGGAGGGCACAAATTTTCCCCTTTTACATAATGTTAAGCCTCTTACTAAATCTTTTCTACTTAAGCTTACTTAAGTACAGCACAAGTATTCTGACAAAAAGTTAACTCAGAATACTGTAAAAAAAAATTAGCATTTCAATTTCTGATTAACTTCCATTCTGATTCATAACAACTGTATTTCTCTAGTAGAACATAGTAATTTTTAATGCCTTTCACTGTTACTTTTATACCACAGTCTGTCTTGTAAAAATGCAAATATCAAATGAAACTTTCAACTCTACTGAAACACTGTACCATCATTTTTGGAAAAGCATACCTGATTCCATTTCAAAAAGTAAAATATTAGAGAAGTAACATCAAGTTGTAAATTATCTATAACAAACCCATGGATTCGATTTCTGTCAATTAATCCTGCCAATACTATTTTAGATGCTAGCTAAAGTTCTTAATAAGATAAGGCAACATCCACTAAAACAACCTCCTCAGCTAATTGAAGTGGGAAACAAATCTGGACATGTTACACAGAAAGAATGCTTTACTGTAACATTTATCTTTAACCATTTCTAAGAAAACAAAAGCCATTTTACAAATTTGCCAAGAATAGGAGTATGAGGAGTTGGTAAGGTTTTTGTTGTGCATTAAAGGTTGAAACTTGGTATGCTAAGGAAAGAGAAATATTAAGATCATAGACAGAAAAACAGTCAGGCATGCTATGTTTTTAAATTCATTCTTAGTGAACTGAATTCTTGAAAGCATTAAAAATGAGTAAGTCAGAGCCCAAAATAAGAAACTAGAATTTTTCAGATCTGATTTGTTTTACAAAAATGCTATATCTCAACAGATTAGGTAACAGATTAGAATATTCAACAAAGTACTTGCTGCATAAATCATCAAAAAAGTAAGGGAAAGTAGGAGAACCACCCAACTAGCTCATCTGCTAAACAAAGGCACTTCATTTTCCTTGGAGAGCTTTGGCAGTTAACATTTGGGAGATTTAGAAGGTTGAGTTTGAATGGGCACAGTTTTTTTTTTTACATAGTCCTAAGTGAATTAAGTGCTGGATGTAATGCTTTCAATGCTGTCTTTCTTTCGGTTTACTTAAAAATGACATAATAATACAGCATGTACTCACTACTCATGAATATTCTATCTACAGGGGACCAACAGCAGCCCACTACGTTACTGTTTTCATCTAAAAGAGTCCTAAAGAATATTCTAGCACCCACTAATAGTATTTATTTGAGAAGGTGGAATGAATTTTTGCAATTCATTCATTCCACCTTCTCAAATAAATACTATTAATGGGTGCTAGAATGGGTTCCAATCTTAGCTCTGCTACTTACTAGCTGCATATCCATGATTCAAGTTACATAACTTCTCTGGGCTTCAAGTTTCATATTTGTATGGTAGGGATAGTAATGTTACCTACTTCATAAGATTGCTTTAAGAATTAAGTAAGTTAATATACCTGATATACTTACAACAATGAGTGGCACATAGTAGTAACTAGTAAGCTTTTCTTGTTGTTTGCCAGGCCCAGTACTAAGTGCTAAGAATATTATGGCAACCAAAAGCAGAAAAAAGTCTTGCTCACTTTGTATTTTCAACTATTAATTTAATACATATACAATTTGCAACTGAAATAATGGTTCATAAGGGTAAAAATTAAAATTCTATAAGAGTATATAACATAGGAATTTTACCCAGCTATAGTGAGAGTCACAGAAGTCTTCCTTGAAAAAATGAGCCTGCGGTGAGACCTGATGGATGAGTATGAGTTAACCAGAACAATGCTGGAGGCATCATGCTTCCTGATTTCAAACTATACTACAAGGCTACAGTAACCAAAACATCATGGTACTGGTGCCAAAACAGTTCATACACCAATGGAACAGAACAGAGGCCTGAGAAATAACGCCAAACATCTACAACCATCTGATCTTTGACAAACCTGACCAAAACAAGCAATGGGGAAAGGATTCTCAATTTAATAAATGGTGTTGGGAAAACTGACTGGCCATATGCAGAAAACTGAAACTGTACCCCTTCCTAACACCCTATACAAAAATTAACTCAAGATGGATTAAAGACTTAAACGTAAGACCTAAAACCATAAAAACCCTAGAAGAAAACCTAGGCAATACCATTCAGAACACAGGCATGGGCAAAGACTTCAGGACTAAAACACCAAAAGCAATGGCAACAAAAACCAAAATTGACAAATGGGATATAATTAAACTAAAGAGCTTCTGCACAGCAAAAGAAACTATCATCAGAGTGAACAGGCAACCTACAGAATGGGAGAAAAGTTTTGCAATCTATCCATCTGACAAAGGTCTAATATCCAGAATCTACAAAGAACTTAAAACAAATTTATAAGAAAAAAGCAAACAACCCCATCAAAAAGTGGGCAAAGGATATGAACAGACACTTCTCAAAAGACGACAATTATGCAGCCAACAAACATATGAAAAAAGCTCATCATCACTGGTCATTGGAGAAATGCAAATCAAAACCACAATGAGATACCATCTCATGCCAGTTAGAATGGCAATCATTAAAAAGTCAGGAAACAACAGATGCTAGAGAGGGAATGTGGTGAGATAGTAATGCTTATACACGTTGGTGGGAGTGTAAATTAGTTCAACCATTGTGGAAGACAGTGTGGTGATTCCACTAGGATCTAGAATCAGAAATACCATTTGACCCAGCCATCCCATTACTGGGTATATACCCAAAGGATTATAGATCATTCTACTATAAAGACACATGCACACATATGTTTACTGCAGCACTATTCACAATAGCAAAGACTTGGAACCAACCCAAATGCCCATCGATGATACACTGGATAAAGAAAATGTGGCACATATATACCATGGAATACTACGAAGCCATCAAAAAGAATGCAAGGACACAGATGAAGCTGGAAGCCATCATTCTCAGGAAACTACCAAAGGAACAGAAAAACCAAACACCACATGTTCTCACTCATAAGTGGGAGTTGAACAATGAGAACACATGGGCACAGGGAGGGGAACATAATACACCGGAGCCTGTTGGGGGGTGGGAAACTAGGGGAGGAATAGTATTAGGAGAAATACCTAATGTAGATGACAGGTTGATGGCTGCAGCAAACTACCATGGCACGTGTATACCTATGTAACAAACCTGCACATTCTGCACATGTATCCTAGAACTTAAAGTATAACAAAAAATAAAATTTAATTTAATTTTTTAAAAAAAGAGGCCAGGTGCAGTGGCTCACGCCTGTAATCCCAGCACTTTGGGAGGCGGAGGCGGGTGGATCACAAGATCAGGAGTTCGAGACCAGCCTGACCAACATGGTGAAACCCCGTTTCTACTAAAAATACAAAAAAATTAGCCAGGTGTGGTGGTGGGCACCTGTAGTCCCAGCTGCTGGGGAGGCTGAGGCAGGAGAATGGCGTGAACCTGGGAGGCAGAACTTGCAGTGAGCCGAGATCGCACCACTGCACGCCAGCCTGGGCAACAGAGTGAGCCTCCATCTAAAAAAAAAAAAAAGAAAGAAAGAAAGGAAGGAAGGAAGGAAGGAAGGAAGGAAGGAAGGAAGGAAGGAAGGAAGGAAGGAAGGAAGGAAGGAAGGAAGGAAGGAACCTTCCAAATTGAAGACAATCACGTACAGAGACTTTGTAGTAAAAAGCTTCAGAATAAGTAATAAAACACATCACATCACAAAAAAGGATAATCAACTTGGCTAGTTGTGGTGGCTCACCCCTGTAATCCCAGCACTTTGGGAAGCCAAGGCAGGCAGATCACTTGAGGTCCAGAGTACGAGACCAGCCAGGCCAACATGACAAAACTCTGTCTCTATTTAAAAATTTAAAAATTAGCCAGGTATGGTGGTGCATACCTGTAGTCCCAGCAACTAGGGAGCCTGAAGCATGAGAATGCTTGAACCCAGGAGCCAGAGGTTGCAGTGAGCCAAGATTGCACCACTGCACTCCAGCCCGGGTGACAGACAGAGACTGTCTCAAAAAAAAAAGATAATTAATTCCAGGGAGAATGAAGTTATTTAAGAAAAAAATGTAATCATAGTATACTACTTGGTTCAGTTGTTAATAATACTTACAAAGTTATAATAATATAAACACTGAATAAATGACCAAAGCTTATGTATATATAGTAAGAAAATCAAGGAGGAAAACTTGTAGAAGAGGGGTGGTTGGGGAATATGTAAATGAGTTAAAACTTTATCTTCCATAATAGGATAACAGAGGCTAAATGTACAGTGAACAAAATCTAGAAATAGCAGCATATGAATGTCATTTAAAACTATGTAAATCCCAGAAGAATTAGCTAAAAGACTTAAAAGTGCTTGACTATGGGGAAATGAATTAGATAACGGTAGGAATAGGCACAGGACACCTTTTTCATTGTAAGATCATAGTATCATTTTATTTTTAAACTGTGTGCATGCATAAGCAGGGCAGCCATGGAGGTGTACCACTGGGATATCTTTCAAGATAACCTGCTGTAAAAAGTGTAGTTGACTGACAGCACTAGCTGCTGCTCCCATGAGCCTAGTGGGGTTCTAATGCCAGCCAATCCTGCCTGAAACACAACTCCTCTAATGGGCAGTTTTGACTCAGGGATTCCCACTGGCCTGGCTGAAACCACATAAGAACTGTGCTTAGCTCTGAGGCTCTTCCTACCCAATCTTTCCTTCCTTCTTTCCTTTTGCAGGTGTCCAATCTACATCACATTCTGAATGTTTTCCTTGTCTACTCCTGTTCCTTCCCCTTTATGCTTCACGGGAATCTCCCTGAAGAAATCCCTTGCTTATTGAATCCCATCTTGGTTCCTGCTTCTCAGAGAAATAAAACTGGCACAATAATTTTGATAAAATTGTTTAAACTTGAAAATGGAAAAAAGACCTATGAAAAAATCTTTAATGTTCAAATGGAGCTTTGCCACTTAAAAAAAAAGAAAAAGAAAAAGAAAGAAAGAAAAAACTTGGCAATATACCTGAGTTCAAAATCATTCCCAGTAGAGGAAACAGCATGAACTTTGGAGTCAGAGAGGCCAACCTCAGGTCAACTGTGTAAAACCCTGGTTTTTTAATTTATGTCGTCTATGATCTTGGGCACAATCAAGACTCTCATTATTTGTAAAAAGTAACTCCTTTTTAAGTTGTTGTTGCATATTAAGTGAAACATTAACTCAGGACAAATGTTGCAAAATAACAATAATAATAGCATGAACCACTTAAGGAACTGAAAATAGGCCAGTATAGGTGAGAGTTAAATTGGTAGTGTAGTTTTGTTTTATATATATATATATATATATATATATATATATATATATATATATATATATATATAAAGAGCCTCATTATGTTTAGAACTTTTGTCCCTGAAATTCCATTTATAGGTATTTAAACCAAGTATGTAAACAGAAATACAACAAAGTTTATAAACAAGTATGTTTAATATCAAATTATTACAACCTAAAAAATGTTAGAAACAACTAAAATATACAAAAATAAGAGTTAGGTTATATTCAAATATACGAGTGAAATATATTTCTCAACTATTAGAAAATAATTTATAATTTGGGAATGACAGGAAAGTGGCCACAACATAATACTAAATGAAAAAAGTTAGGTTTATAACTATACAGTACATAATTACACAAATATTATGTTTATTTTATATATTATATAGCATGTCAAACAATATCAAATTATTTCTTGTTGGGATATATGTATAGGAGGGAGAAGGAGACAGAGATAGAGAAAAAGAATTTTTTAAATGGCAAATGTTAACAGTACATAACTGAGCAGTAAGATTATGGGTCATTTTTCTTTTCTTAAATGAGGAAATCTGAAAACCATCAGAATAGTATGACAATGCAATAATGCCATCATCTGAAAGCTTAGCACTGAGTAGACACTGAGCATACAAAGGGTGAATCTCACTGACAGTGATGAATACTTATTCTTGAATAAATCATTCAAAATTTAAAAAACCGAAAAACAAAAAACCTAGTTCTCCACCAGTGAATCTATCCTACAGAAGAAGCTTACAAGTAGTTGTCAAGAGCATCAAATGTCATAATTGAAAATTGGAATTTACTATGATTGAGAACAAGAAAAGAGAAATTAAAGTAGAAAATGAGAGTTTTATAATCTGTCATAGGGTTAGAGAAAATTTAAAAAGAGTTTTAAGACAGTAGATTAAAGTGATGTACATGCATTCCCCCATAAACTCTACTTCTGCACTTAGGTAAGTAATTTACACTCCACTCAATATAGCATCAGAGTTAATTAAATTTCTGCCTCTCTGACAGTTAAATAGACATACTTAGTTTTCATCAAAGCTAACAAGTTAGAGCACTATAATTTTATTGAAATAATTAGCAACTGTCATAGATAATGTGCCCCAACCTTCTTTTTCTACCAGACATGAATTGAAAGTGGCAAGAATAAGAAGAGGTTAAAAAAAAATCCTGAATGGAGTCCTTTAAAACCCAGCTCATGGGCTGGGCGCGGTAGCTCACGCCTGTAATCCTAGCACTTTGGGAGGCCGAGGCGCTCAGATCACGAGGTCAGGAGATCAAGACCATCCTGGCTAACACAGTGAAACCCCGTCTCTACTAAAAATACAAAAAATTAGCCGGGTGTGGTGGCCGGCGCCTGTAATCCCAGCTACTCAGGAGGCTGAGGCAGGAGAACGGCGTGAACCCAGGAGGCGGAGCTTGCAGTGAGCCGAGATGGCGCCACTGCACTCCAGCCTGGGGGACAGAGGGAGACGCCGTCTCAAAACAAACAAACAAACAAAAAACAAAACAAAACAAACAAACAAACAAAACAAAAAAACCCGCTCATGGAGGCTATTATTCTTAGCAAACTGACACAGGAACAGAAAACTAAATACTATATGCCTCACTTTTAAGCAGGAGCTAAATGATAAGAAGTTATGAACACAAAGAAGGAAACAACAGACACTGGAGTCTACTGGAGGGGTTGTCGGGGAGCAGAGAGACAAGCAGAAAAGAAGACTACTGGGTATTGGGCTTAATACCTGGGCAATAAAATAGTATGTACAATAAACCCCCATGACACGCATTTACATATGTAGAAACCTTTACATGTACCCCAAACCTAAAATAAAAGTTTTTAAAAAGTTCAAAATAGCTCATTCCTTTCAGCTATATGTACAGAGATTCTCCCGATTTGTTCTCTATCTCCCATTTTCAAATTTACAATCTATAGCTAGATTAAAGCATTCAAGCAACAATCCAAGATTCCAGTCTACAAAGAGCGCTAAAATGACACAGGTGTCCTTCCTATAAGTTGAAAAGCAAATTTTCTGTCTTCACTACTTTCTTGTGTAAAGTTTCTTTATGTGGAGGTCCCAAAGAAGCAGATGAAAGGAAAGTAGGCATATGCATTAAAAGTAAACAGCTATACAATATTTACTAAGTATATAAAATATGATTTTTAATTATGCATAATTTATAAAGACAACATGGAATCCAATTGCTTTGGTCTAAATCCTTCTCTCTCTTCTCCCACTTGCTAATTGACCTTAGGCAAGTCATTCAACCATTGCATGCCCTCAATTTTTTCATCAATAAAATGAGAATGATAATGCTACCTGTCTCGTTGACTTGATATGAGAATTAAATGAGTAAATACCATAAAGAGCCTATAACAATAATGCCTGGCATTATTGTTACTGCTTTTAGTAATAAAAAATATTTCTACTCTGCTTCCAAAAAATAAATGTTAAACAAATATTTAAAGAACATTGGTTTAAAAGGCATTGAATATTTTCTTCTGTTCAAAATGTGCAGTCTCTCAGTTGTCCCAAAACTTTTATCTCCTCCCCCATTGCTGCCCCTCCCCACTTTTCAGTTTCAGCTAATTCAGCTTTGATTGTTAAAAAGCGCACTCAGACTGGTTTTCTTCAATGATGTTTTCCCTTAACCTGTCACCTCTCCTTGCATGTGCCTCTCCCAGTTAGGAATTCTGGATCCCATTTTTGAAAAGGCTTTCCTTGATGTAATATCAGTATATTTTTGAAAAACTTTTCCTTTCCATGACCCAAGACCTCCACAACTGCACTTGAACCAAAGCACACAGAGGCAGTCAAATATATAACTCGAACCTACCTTTCCTCCATGTTATAGAAATTGTAATAACTACATCTTAATGCCTCAAATTTTTCCCTGCTCTGTTCCCAGTGTTGCAATTTTTATCTTTAGCGCTTTTGGTTTTAGTAGTCCATCCACAGGTTGCAACAACTACATTCATTGGCACCATGGTAAATACTAAGTCAAAATGCATCACAAAACAAGGAGATAATATACGCCTTAATCTAAAATAATGAGCAAATAAAAACAATCTGAATTATTTACTGGCAATTGTGTCATATGTATTGTATACTTTGTTTTTTAGTGATTTAAACCTATAGTATTAAAAAGGTATTTATACTGACATTTTCTATTCAGTGTCCTCTTTAAAATTAACAGTAAACATTTGTTCATCAGCAAATGAATGGATAAACAAAATGTGACATATACATACAAAGGAATAATATATTTAAAAAGGAAGTAAATTCTGATACATACTACAACACAGATAAAACTTGAAGAGATTATTCTAAGTAAAATAAGCCAGACTCAAACAAAAAACAAAAACTGTATGATTCTACTTACATGAGGCACCCAGAGAAGTCATATTCAGAGAGACAGAACATGGAATGGTGGTTGCCAGGGTCCGAAAGGAGTAGGGAATGGAGAGTTGTTTGATGGGGATAGAGTTTCAGCTTTGTCAGATGAAAGGAGATTGATTGCACAACAATGTGAATGTAATTTGGTGTACAATTGAACTGTACACTAAAAAAAAAGTTTAAGATGGAAAATTGTATGTTATGTGTATGCTACCACAATTAAATATTTTTATATAAAACAAAATAAATTTTTTAAAATGCTTATGCTCCCAAATGGACAATCAAAACCTTGAAGTTTATCCCAAAGAAATAGTAAGAAATTCTAACTAAGGTTTATGGGAAAGAATGTTCACAACAGTATTATTTATAATATGAAAAATTGGAAGGAACTTCAGTACCCAAGAGTAAGAACATAATAACATAAGTGATAATATGGCAATATGATATACTTTAATTGACATAGAAGCTTAGTCATTAAAGAACATTTAATGCCAGAAAATACTAATAACATAATTCTAAATGAGAAAAAAAGCAATCTAACATTATTTACACTATATTTCCATTTTTGAAAAATAAAATATATCTTTTAAAGTAAGTATGTCATCTTGTAGTGGGAAATACTTTCTAATTATGCTAGTAAAAGTATAACCCAAAAGGAGAGACCAATCCATCTGAGAACATAAACATGTAATAGTTTAGTACCTCAAAATACATCATAAGCAAAATTTAATGGAAAATTGCAAACTGGGAAAATGTTTACAACATATTATATGTGATAAAGGATTAATATAATTTACATATAAAGAGCTTTTACAATAAATAAAAATAAAGATGACTACTGTTACCTCCACGAAAATGCCACAGCACCTCAACAGGCAATTTGAAGAATCATGATGAAAAACAAGCTTTAAAATATATTCTGTTTAGAGTAGCTTTCAAGATGGCTGATTAGAAGCATTTCATGCTGGCCTCCTCCACTTAGAAGAACTAGGTAGTCATACTTCAAGTACATTTCCAAGAGAGAACACTGGAACTGAACAGATAAATGACAGAGGACACCAAAAGCAGAGAAAAGGAAGGAGGAGAGGAAGCCTCCATGGTCAGGATTGACACAGAGCCAGTAGTGACTTCCCAGCACAGATAAAGGGTGAGTGAGAGACTTGCAAGAGCCCACATCCCCCCGTCCTGGCCATGGGAGAATCCTTCATCCCTCCCCACCATCGAAACTAACCTAGGGAGCTGCCAGGAGACTGTGAGACGTACCTGCTCCAGAGAGGAGCTCATGCTGGGTCCCACATCCTTTCTGAGACCTAAGCCACTACAGAAAGGTGTCTTTTTCAAACCTAGCCTTCAGCAAACTGCACACTGTCCTGGGATCCAGCAGCACCAGGACTGGGTATCTCAGAAACTCAGGCTGTCACTGCTGGGACAGGGGAGTGAGACAGAAGCAGTCTGACAGTCAGAGCTAGGAAGTGAGTAAGACCTAGGCAGCAACAGCTGATCTCAAAAAGTGAGCACTGCATTGCCAAGACCTGAGACGGGGACATGAGCAGGGCATGAGTTGCTGATGAGACTTGGTCATGAGCTGGGCATCTGTTCTTACAGCTAGAGAAGGGGGTGAGCACCACCAAGACTGGGTCATGAAGGGTACATGCATTTCCCACTCACCAGCCCAGACTGTAACCACTGAGGAAGGACCCACCCTCTCCAGTGGCAGATCCTTAGCACAGCTGCTACTTCCCCTCCAAACACTCTATGTCCTGAGGATTGCCCCACACCTGCTCGTCACAGTTGATGCCCACTCTCAGCATTGCAGGGCCTAAGCACAATCCCACCTAGCCCAGGTTTGCCTCCAAACTCTGAGACAGGACACATATCTCAGAGTCCTGGGGACTTCCCAACCCAATCCGCCACCTTGGGCACCTAATTACTCCTCTCAGAGGCCTAAGTTTGTGCCTAAACTCTCACCTGTTACCACCGTAGCTAGCACCTAACTGCAAGCACCACCTGTGGGCCTTGAGACTGGCCTTCCCAGCCATCACAGACACTGCCAACACCAATGCACACTGCTCGGGACCCAAGAATCATCCAACATTCCTGCTCTCTTTAGCTACACCACGCCAGCTGCCCATGGGTCCAAGAACCTACCTACCCTCCAGTCCACAGCTGCCACTACTGGCATCTAAGCAAGCCACCTGGAGGTCCAATAATCAACCTGCTAATAACCACCAACACAGGTGCCAGGGTATACCACCATAAGTCACAAATACAGGCATACTCAGCCCACTGCTGCCACTACTGTGGCCTAAAGAGTGGTGCACCTGGGATCCCAGTCCTGAGCACAAACTCAACAAAGCCTCCACTAAAAATTGCACCCTAACCCACTAAGGAAAGCACAGATACCACTAATGCTATACACAGCCAACAAAACCATACAGAGGCTACAGTATTGCATGCACCCAGAATCAAAGCCAAGTACCCTATCCAGCCAAAACCAAAGATACATCTTCAGGAAAATATCCTTCCCTACAAAAGTAAATTCCAAAAGAGGAAGAAGCAAATATTACACCAGATGCAAACGTATCAACATAAGGACACAGGAAACATGAAAAAGCAAGGAAATGGGATACCTCCAAACAAACACAATAAATCTCCAGCAATAAATCTTAAAGAGAAATTTTCAAAATCCCAGATAAAGAATTCAAAATACTGATTTTAAAGAAATTCAGTGTAATACAATAAAATTCTTAAAAAGATACAAAGATATTAGAAAATTCAGAATATGAATGAGAAATTTACTAAAAAGACAGATTTTTTTTAAAGAACCAAATAGAAATTGGGGAACTGCACAATTCATTGAAGAAAATACAAAAGACATTTGAAAGCTGCAACAGACTAGATTAGGCAGAAGAATAAATCTCAGAACTTGAAGATAGATATTTTGAAATAATCCAGTCAGACAAAAACAAAGAAAAGATAATTTTTTAAAAATAAGCAAAGCCTTCTAGATATTTGGAAAAACATAAAGTGACTGAATTAACAAATTATTGGTATCCCTGAGGGCAAAGAAATAAATAAATAATTTAAAACCTATTTAACAAAATAATAGATGAAAACTTTCCAAGTCCAGCAAGAGATGTAGACATTCACATACAGGAGGCTCAAGGATTCCCAGGCAGATGCAATGCATAAAGGTCTCTTCTACAACACATTATAATCAGATTGTCTAAAGACAAAGTTAAAGAGAAAATCCTAAAAACCGCAAGAGAAAAGCATCCAGTCACCTATAAAGAACACCTCATCAAACTAACAGCAGATTTCTCACAGAAATTGTACAGGCCAGGAAAGAATGGGATAATTATTTTCAAAGTGCTCTAAAAGAAAAAAACTGTCACCCAAGAATATTATATCTAGCAAAATTGTCCATCATTTAAAAAAAAAAAAAAGGAGAAGTAAAGTCATTCCTAGACAAACAAGGGCTGAGGGAATTTGTTACCACTAGGCCAGTACTACAATAAATGCTCAAAGGAGTCTAAATCTGGAAGTAAAAGGATAGCATGACATTTACCATCATGAAAAGTATGAAAGTATAAAAAACTCACTGGTAAAGCAATCATGCACAGAAGAAAGAAAAAGGACCTAAATAGTACCACTACAGAAATTCATCAATTCACAATGACAAACTATGAGAGAAAAAGAAAGGAACAAGAAATAGATAAAACAACCAGAAAATAATTACATTGAATGTAAACAGATTAAATTCCCTTCTTAAAAGACACAGAATGGCTGAATGAATTTAAAAACATAATCCAAGTATATACTACTTAAAAGAAACTGACCTTACTAACAAAGTCACAAATAGACTGAAAGTAAAGGTATAGAAGAAGATATTCCATGCAAATGAAAACCAAAAGTAAGCAGGAATAGCTATAATTATATCAGATAAAACAGACTGTAAGTCATAAATAGTAAAAACAGACAAAAAAAGGTCACTATATAATGATAAAGGGATCATTCCACCAAGAGAATGTAACAATTCTAAAAGCATGTGCACCCAACACTGAAGCACCTAGATTCATAAAGCAAACACTACTAGATCTAAAGAAAGAGATGACAATAAAACAATAGTGGAGGACTTCAACACCCCACTCAGCATTAGACAGATTATTCAGACAGAAAATCAACAAAGAAACACTAGACTTAAATTCTACACTAGATGAAACGGATCTAGCAGACATTACAGAACATTCTATCCAACAACTACAGAATATACATTCTTTTCATCAGCATATGCAGCATTCTCCAGGATAGACCATATGTTAGACCACAAAATAAATTTCAAGAAATTTTGAAAAATCAAAATTATATCAAGTATCTTCTCATATCATAATGGAATAAAACTAGAAATCAATACCAAGACAAACTCTGGAAAGCATACAAATACATGAAAATTAAACAATATGTTCCTGAATTGCTAGTGTGTCAACAAGGAAATTAACATGAATATCAAAAAATTCTTTGAAATAAATGAAAATGGAAACACAGCATACCAAAACCTGTGGAACACAGTAAAAGCAGTGCTAAGAGGAAAGTTTATAGCAATAAATACCTATGTCAAAAAAGTAAAAAGATTACAAACTACAACCTAACAATGAACCTCAAGAAACTAGAAAAGATCAAACCAAACCCCAAATTAGTAGAAAAACAAGAAATAATAAAGATCACAGCAGAATTAGATGAAATAGAAACTAAAACACACAAAAGATCAACAAAATGAAAAATTGGTTCTTCAAAGACATAAGGAAAACTGACAAACTTCTAGCTAAAATAACCGAGAAGAGAGAAGACCCAAATAAAAAAATTCAGAAATGAAAAAGTAGACATTATAACTTACACCATAGAAATACAAAAGATCATTAGAGACTATTACAAACAACTATATGCTGACAAACTGGAAAACCTTGAGGAAGTGTGAATATATAATGAATGAATGAATATACAAACTTCTTAAGATTAACCAAAAAACTAATCACACAGAAATAGAAAACCTGCAGATCAATAACGAGTAGTGAGATTTAAGCAGTAATAAAAAGTCTCCCAACAAAGAAAAATTCAGGACTGGATAGACTCACAGCCAAATTCTACCAAACATACATACAAAGAAGAACTAATACCAATCTTCCCGAAACTATTCCAAAAAAAAAAAAAAAAAATGGAAGAGAAAGATTTTTTCCTATTTTATTCTTTGAGGTCAGCATTACTCTGATACCAAAACCATATAAAGACACACACACACACATACCCACATGCAAGAAAACTAAAGACCAACATACCTGATGAACATAGACATAAATATCCTCAACAAAACACTAGCAACCCAAATCCAACAGCACATCAAAAAGCTAACATACCACAGTGAGGTGAGATTTATCCCAAGGATATAAGAATGTTTCAACACATGCAAATCAATAAATGTGATACATCACATCATCAGAATGAAAAGCAGAAACCATATGATTATCTCAATTGAGGCAGAAAAAACATTTTATAAAATTAAACATCTCTTCATAATAACTCTCAACAAACCAGACACAGAAGGAATATATCTGGAAATATTAAAGGCCACATATAACAAACCCACAGTTAACATCACACTAGTTGGCAAAAAGTTAAGCTTTTTCTCTAAGAACTGGAACAAGGCAAGGATACTCACTTTCACCACACTCATTTAACATAGTACTAGAAGTCCTACCCAGAGCAATCAGGTAAGATAAATAAATAAAAGGCATCCAAACTGGAAAAAAAAGAAGTTAAATTGTCCCTCTTTGCTAATGATATGATCTTATACCTAGAAAAATGTGAAGACTACCAAAAAACTCTTAGATTTGATCAATGAATTCAATGATGTTTCAGAATACAAAATAAATGTACAAAATCAGTAGCATTTCTATATACCAATAATGATACAGCCAAGACAAAAATCAAGAAGGCAATTTGATTTTCAATTGCTACCAAAAATACCTAGAAATAAATTTAACCAAGGAGGTGAAGTATCTCTACAAGGAAAACTTCAGAATACTAATGAGAGAAATGATCAATGACACAAAGTGGAAAAACATCCCATACTAATACATCTGAAGAATTAATATTGTTAAAATGATCATACTGGGCTGGGTGTGGTGGCTCAAGCCTGTAATCCCAACACTTTGGGAGGCCGAGGCGAGCAGATCACCTGAGGTCAAGAATTCGAGACTAGCCTGGCCAACATGGTGAAACCTTGTCTCTACTAATAATACAAAAGTTAGCTGGGTGTGGTGGCACACACCTATAATCCCAGCTACTTGGGAGTCTGATGCAGGAGAATAGCTTGAGCCCGGGAGGCAGAAGTCACAGTGACCCAAAACCATGCCATTCCACTCTAGCCTGGGCAGTAAGAGTGAAACTCCATCTTAAAAAAAAAAAAAAAAAAAAAAAAAAAATACTGCTGCCCAAAGCAGTCTACAGATTCAATGTAATTCCACCAAAACAGCAACATCATCCTTCACAGAATTAGAAAAAACAATCCTAAAATTCATACAGAACCAAAAAGAGCCCAAATAGCCAAAGCAATTGTGAGCAAAAAGAACAAAGCTTTAGGTATCACATTATCCGACTTAAAAATATATTAAAAGGCTATAGTAAACAAAGCAGCATGGTATTGATATGAAAATAGACATGTGAACCAATGAAACAAAATAGAGAACCCAGAAATACAGCCACATATTTACAGCCAACTGATCTTCCACAAAGTTGACAAGAAGTTACATTAGGGAAAAGATGCCTTCTTTAATAAATGGTGCTGAGAAAATTGGACAGCTACATGTAGAAGAATGAAACTAGACTGCTGTCTCACATCACATACAAAAATCAATCCAAAATAAATTAAAGACTTAATTATAAGAACCTAATCCATAAAAATACTGGCAGAAAATCTAGGAAAAACTCTTAGATATTAATCTAGGCAAAAAATTTATCACTGAGACCTCAAAAGCATACACAACAAAAGCAAAAATAAACAAATGAGACAATTAGACCTAAAAGCTTGTGCAGAGCAAACAAAATAATCAATAGAGTAAACAGACAACCTGTTGAATGGGAGAAAATATTTGCAAACTATTCATCTAATAGGTGACTAATATCCAGAACATACAAGGAACTCAACTCAGCAGGAACAAAATAAGTAGTCCCATTTAAAAGTGGGCAAAGTACATGAGTAGGCATTTCTTAAAATAAGACATATAAATGACCACAGGTATATGAAAAAAATGCTCAACAATACTAATCATCAGAGATGTGCAAGATAAAACCACAATGAAAAATTATCTTACCCCAGTTAGAATGGCTATTATTTGAAGATAAAAAATTAACAGATGTTGTTAAGGATGCAGAAAAATTCCTAACTGTTGTTAGGAATGTAAACTAGTATAGCCACTACTGAAAAAAGTATGGAGATTTCTCAAAAAACTAAAAATAGAATTACCATTTGATTCAGCAATCCCACTACTGGCTATCTACCCAAAAGAAAAAAAAATAATATTTCACAGGGACACCTGCACTCACATATTTTATTGTATTAGGTCGGTGCAAATGTAATTGTAAATGTTTAAAAAAACAAAAAACAAGAAAACATTACTTTCACACCAACCTAATAGCACTATTCACAAGAGCAAAGATATGGAATCAACCTAAGTGTCCAGCAACAGAAGAATGAATAAAGAAAATGTGATGTATATATATGCAATGGAATACTATTTGACCACAAAAAAAGAATGAAAACGTGTCATTTGCAGCAACATGGATGGAACAGGAGGTCATTATCTTAAGTGAAATAAGACAGGCACAAAAAGATAAGTATTGCATGTTCTCATCTATATGTAAGGGCTAAAAAAATTGAATCCATGGAGGTAGAGAGTGGATAAATAGATAATAGAGACTGGAGAAGGTTCATGGGGGAAAGGAAGGAGGATGCAGAGAAATGGGTTAAAGGGTACAAACATACCCAGTGTTTGATAGCAGAGTAGGATGACTATACTTAAATGTATTATACTCAGATGATGGACACCCACTGCTATCAAAGATGGAAAATAAAAGGTAAATACATATAACTTAGGACAGTGTGGCATTACGGATCAAGAGCCCCATAAAAATATGCATTCCTTTTACCCACTAATTATACCATTAGAAATTAAAGCTAAAGAAATATTAAGCGTATACAAAATAACATAAATGAAAAGGATGCTCATCCCAAAGTTCAACAAATGGATACAGTTTAAACGATTTAAAAATATGTTTTTGTTAAATTTTGAATGACATAGTAGAACCTTCTGTGCTCTTAGAGGAGGGTAGGCTTTCACCCAGGGAGTAAAGGAAAGCTTATTCTTCTACTCATTTGCCATCTTGATTATCTCTGCCCACTCATGCCCTTAGGACTTGTTAATTAGTTTGCTCAGATTCCTGGATGCTTCTTGGATATATGAAAGGCCATCATACTTGAATTGTTTTTTATATCTCTTACTTTTATTCCAAGTTGCTAGATTTATAAATGGAGCCAGGCCCATTTGGTATCTGAACAGCATACTCCCTCTACTTTGCCCAGTCAAGTACCTGACTGAGTTATTGTTTCAGGCTTGGCAGCTAACTGGGGTTAAGATGGAACTTAAGGCTGGGAAGAGAAGCTCAGGTTAAATCCGAAGAATAAATCCTGTGCACAACTCACCAGGCATTTGCTTAGATAAAAATATAAATTTTTTTCCCACTTAACCCTGTCCTCTTTGTGTATACTTTAAGACACTGTCCAAGGAGAGGTGATTATGCCTGTCTGGAATTCATGTCTTTTTGTACTAACTTTCATGATATATATGTTAAGTAAGAAAAAGTTTCTATAAAACAGCGAGAACTGTGACCACCTATATTAAGATGATCTTAGGACTAAGAAGTAAGACTACATGATCAACATGACTCAGTTATTTGCCCAGAAAAATTAAGACTATAAACCAACAATTTTCCTGCCATGGAAATCCCTGAAAATTGATTTCTGAGGCAACGCTCTCCTCACCTGAGCAGACCACTCACTTATCAAATATAGTTCACTTATCAAATCTCCATTCAAGACTTATGCCATGCTCTGTTAATCAATCCAAGGCTATTATGTTATAAAATTTGCCTAATTAATGTTTCCACTTTGCAAGGCCCATCTTTGAAATCATCCAGCCTACCTTTATAAAACTAACTTTTAAAAATTAAAACTCACTTATCCTAAGCACTGAGGTAGTGTGTCTACAAACTATAATTCAATTAACACTTACTTTTCCTTTGGTTTGCTTGACATCCTTAAATATGCATTTCTGTTAGCCCATTTCACACTGCTATAAAGAACTACCTGAGACTGGGTAATTTATAAAGAAAAGAAGTTTAATTGACTCAAAGTTCCACACAGCTGGGGAGGC
Source organism: Macaca thibetana thibetana (assembly GCF_024542745.1). NCBI lineage: Eukaryota > Metazoa > Chordata > Mammalia > Primates > Cercopithecidae > Macaca > Macaca thibetana. The sequence goes on from NC_065584.1 coordinate 62,089,639, forward strand.
CTCAGGAAACTGACAATCACAGCAGAAGGCAAAGGAGAAGCAAGCATCTTCTCCACAAGGCAACAGGCAAGAGAGAGAAAGCATGCAAGGAAATGCCACACTTCTGAAATATCAGATCTCATGAGAAGTAATTCACTATCATGAGAACAGCATGGGGGAAACTGCCCCCATGATCCAATCACCTCCCATGAGGTCCCTCCCTTGACATGTGGGGATTACAATTTGAGATGAGATCTGGGTGGGAACACAGCACCAAACCATATCATATCACCTTTGGCCCCTCCAAAATCTCATGTCCTTCTCACATTTCAAAACAGTCATGCTTCCCCAACAGTCCCCCAAAGTCTTAACTCATTCCAGCATTAACCCAAAAGTCCAAGTCCAAAGTCTCATCTGAGACAAGGTAAGTTCCCCCTACCTGTGAGCCTGTAAAATCCAAAACAAGTTAGTTATTTCCAAGATGCAATGAGGGTACAGGCATTGGGTAAATGTTCCCATTTCAAAAGAAGAAATTCATCAAAACCAAGGGGCTACAGGCCCCATGCAAGTCTCAAACCCAGTGGGGCAGTCGTTAAATCTTAAAGCTCCAAAATGATGTCCTCTGACACCATGTCTCACATTAGGGCATGTTGATGCATGGGTAGGCTTCCATGGTCTTGGGCAGCTCTGCTTCTGTGGCTCTTCAGGGTACACCCCCCATAGCTGCTTTCACAGGCTGGTGTTGAGTGCCTGTGGCTTTTCCAGGTGCATGGTGCATGATGTCAGTGGATCTACCAATTCTGGGGTCTGAATGACAGTGGCCCTCTTCTCACAGATTCACTGGGCAGTGCCCCAGTGTGGGAACTCTTTGTGTGGGTTCCAACCTTCCAACCCGATATTTTCCCTTGAATTGCCCAAGTCAAGGGTCTCCATGAGGGCTCCATCTCTGCTGCAGACTTCTGCCTGGACATCTGGGTATTTCCATATCTCCTCTGAAATCTAGATGGAGGTTCCCAATCCTCAACTCTTCTCTTCTGCATACCCACAGACCCAACACCACATGGAAACCACCAACACTTGGGACTGGCACCCTCTGGAGCAACAGCCTGAGCTGTACCTTGGCTCCTTTTAGCCATGGCTAGAGCTGGAGTGGCTGAGATGCAAGAAGCCATGTCCCAAGGCTGCACAAGGCAGCAAGGCTCTAGGCCCCACCAACAAAACCATTCTTTCCTGCTAGGCCTCCAAGCCCGTGATGGGAGGAGCTGCCAAGAAGATCTCAGAAATGCTCTGGAGGTATATTCTACATTTTCTTGGCTATTAACATTCAGCTCCTCGTTACTTGTGCAAATTTCTGCAGCTGGCTTGAATTTCTCTCCAGAAAATGGGTTTTTCTTTTCAACCACATGGTCAGGCAATAAGTTTTTCAAATTTTTATGTTCTTCTTCCCTTTTAAACGTAAGTTTCCATTTCAAATCATCTCCTTGTGAACATGACAGATCATCTCTTTGTGAACAAGTGCATACGACTATACACTTACAGGAAAAAAAAAGTCACCTCTTGAATGCTTTGCTGCTTAGAAATTTCTTCTGCCAAATACCCTAAATCATATCTCTCAAGTTCAAAGTTCCACAGATCTCTAGGGCAGAAGCAAAATGCCACCAGTCTCTTTGCTAAAGCATAGCAAGAGTGACCTTTGCTCCAGTTCCCAATAAGTTCCTCATGTCCATCTGAAACCACCTCAGCCTGGACTTCATTGTCCATATCACTATTAGCATTTTGGTCAAAACCATTCAACAAGTCTCTAGGAAGTTTCAAACTTTCCCATATCTTTCTGTCTTCTTCCAAGCCCTACAAACTGTTCCATCCTCTGCCTGTTACCCAGTTCCAAAGTCATGTCCACATTTTTAGGTATCTTTATAGCAATAACCCACTCTTGGTACCAATTTTCTGTATTAGTCCATTTTCAGACTGCTGTAAAGAACTACGTGACACTGGGTAGTTTATAAAGAAAAGAGGTTTAATTGACTCACAGTTCTGCATGGCTGGGGAGGCCTCAGGAAACTTACAGTCATGGCTGGCAGAAGGCGCAAAAGAAGTAAGCACCTTCTTCACAAGGCAGTAGGAGAGAGAAAGAGAGTGCGTGCAAGGGAGTGCCACACTTAAATAATCAGGTCTCATGAGAACTCATTCATTATCATGAGAACAGCATGGGGGAAAACCACCACCATGATCCAATCACCTCTCACCAGGTCCCTCCTTCAACATGTGGGGATTACAATTCAAGATGAGATTCTGGTGGGGACAGAAAGCCAAACCATATCAACAATCAGTTAGAATAAGAATGCTTTAATCAAAAGTATTGAGTAAACTAGTCAAAGTTATGAGAACTATTAAAATGTTCTGTCTTTTTAATTGTAAAAACAGAGAGCCCGAGTATTGCCAAGTGTGCCTACATTCTGTTGACAGTGAAATAAAATAAAACAAAGCTCTTTCCTACAAACACTTATAACCCTGCAATGTATTTCCACATTATTTTGCATCTCACCAGAATTGTCATTTTGAAATGAACTTGTTTCTTAAAACCTGTAAATGTTGAACATTTTTTATCACTACTGTTTATGAGATGTAGTTTGCTTAGTTAATACATAGTCTTTATATACATATAAACAAAAAAAATAGTCTTTTAACACAACTGAAAAATATATCTGATTTCCTGGTGCACTGTATTCAGCCTACAAACAGGGAGAATTATTACCATGATGTAGCAAAAGAAAGAAGAAGTGTTTAGGGGTGGGGTTTATGAACGTCATTTCTGAGGTTGCCTTTTATTCATATAAGCATAATATAATAGATACCAGGATTAAATTTCTTTGACCTTCTCTTTTGAGAGGTAAGTGTTCACAATTCATTTACTTGTTAATCAAGCTGCCATACTGAGATTGCCCCTAAGAATGTAATAAGTATAGTGAGGTTTATTCACAATCCAGTGACAATCAGATTGAAAAAAAATTATTTAAACATCTGACAGACCTATCATTAGAAAAATCTGGTTTAAATAGAGGTAAATATAAAATTTTCACTAAAAAATACTTTCTAATTTGTCTGTGTAAGTTACCAAAAATAGATAAAAGCAATAATAATATATGTGTCCATAAACATAATAAAACTCAATACAAAAATGTCCAATTCTAATAGTTATAAATGCTAAATGACAAAAAATATATCTCATCTCAGGCCTAAAAACTCTTTAAATACCCTTCTCTAATTTTTCCATTTTGAGCCACTTCAAAGTCTCTTTCAAGGTGGTGACTTTCTTACCACAAGTTCTAGATAAGCTTTACTATATTAACAGGTTTTCTGCTGATACATTGAGAGTTCAACAACAGTTACATATGTTATGACTCCACATATGAATAGTATTTGAGTATCTAGAAGTATAAATAAGGATTATATCAGGTAATTGTGCGATTATTTTCTTTTCTTTTTTTTTTTTTTTTCTTTTGAGACACAGTCTCACTCTTTCTCCCAGGCTGGAGTGCAGTGGCACGATCTCGGCTCACTGCAACCTACACCTCCCGGGTTCAAGCAATTCTCTGCCTCAGCCTCCCAAGTAGCTGGGATTACAGGCACCCACCACCATGCCTGGCTAATTTTTGTATTTTTAGTAGAGACAGGGTTTCACCATCTTGGCCAGGCTAGTCTTGAACTCCTGACCTCGTGATCCACCCACCTCTGCCTCCCAAAGTGCTGGGATTACGGGTGTTAGCCACCGCACCCGGCCTTATTTTCTTTTCTCTATGATCTGTTATTCTCAAATGTCCAATAATAACTATTCTTACTTTTAATAGAAAATATTTATTTTAAAATTTTAAGTGTATCTACATAGTATTTTTTAAAATTAATCTTGATTTTAATCTTTAAGCTAGCCAATGTCATTGACATTGAACTGAAATTACTGAAACAACACTTCTGGTTAATGTTAGTTGCATAAAATTAGCTCTCAGTTTTGGGAGTGAGTTCTCTTGTTACAATCTGAAGCTTTCTCTAGCATTCTGAAAAGTAAATGGCATGAGGATCTTTCGGTCTCCCTCTCCCTTTCAAATTTAAATAAAAATTACTAATATAAACTAATGGTGGCAATATATATATTTACCCAAATTGTGTGTAGAGACATGCAAAAACTGAAAATAATTTCAAAACCGAGTTACTGCTATACCAATGATTCATAGTAATACACACTTAAATAATTACCCAAAGTAATGTATCAGACAAAGAAAGCATCTGTCACACACTGACAAGTTATCCCTTAAGTTCAGAGGGAGTCCCCTTGGATTTATTAAGGTTTTGTTTTGTTTTGTTTATTTTTCTTACAGGAGTTTTTTTAGTTGTTTTTTTAAAAAGTATTTTGCACACACATTATTTGTATTGAAATTCACTACGTTTTTACTACTTTTAAGCACATTAATGAAATAAAATTTTTTTAAAAGACTCATTTAAGCCAATCCAGCAAAAATTAAAAAGCTCACTAGGTCATTTTCCCAAATTGACCTAATGAGGAAATAGGTTCTTCTGAGTTTCATATTGGAGGAAGAATAAAATAAATAAGAGCAAATTTGAAGCCTGATATTTTAGCAACAATTCAATTCTATGTAAAACACATCAGTGTTACTTTAAGGTACCCAAACCCCTTCAAAGAGTTTCAAGATTGACTCCAGAATGAAGATTCTCAAAATGTCCAAGCATGTGAGACAGCATGGCATCAAACCTTCAAGGAAATCTGTCAACATGCCTTTTAGAGTCTCACAATGTACCAACTGACAAAAGTAAGTAAGTTGTATATTTGAGCAAAAAGATACTGGGTTTCTGGAGGTAACTTTTTAATTATTTAAATGTAATCATGATGCTAAATATGATATAAATGTCATTAAAAGATTTACCAAAGAGCAAAATTGATCCTTATCCAATAAAACTAAAGTTCTAAGAACAACACAAATATTTATTACAAATCCTCACTATATTCATTATTTATGATGCAGAAAATCATATTTCTAAGGGTGTTACATGAAAAAAAACGATTTTAAATACTTAAAGATATATTTACAAATTATGTTTTTGAAACTTTCAACTTTTAAACTGAAAAGAAACTTCAAACTCTTGACTGACGCTGGTTATCTCTGAAAAGAGGCTGTTTCTTTCGTTTTAGTTTCCTATAGTTTCCAAGTTCTCCTTATTAAGTATTTAACAATTGTATAATTGGAAGACATAAGTTGAGGGTGGAAGGATTGTTAGAAAGAAAATAAAACCATACATTCAGGATCTGCAGTCAAATTCTCCCAATTCTCTGTCTTGCCTATTAATCATTAGACACACTGGCACTTTGATATTATTGAATTTAAATTCAAAAGCATAAACATATCTCCAGACTTGTGAGTCAAATAATTATAAATCATAGAAAGAGCAGGCACATTCTGTCTCACAGGAAAAAGATGCAGAAAAAAACAAATTATATACAAGATCATATCACGCCAAAATGCAGAACACTTTCTCATTATTCACATTAAGCCATGCTGAATATGTTCAGCCTTATGCACTTCAGACTTATGTATTTTAGTTACATAGCCATCTTTTATTTTTTAAGAGAAGTACAAAAATGCAATAAAGCCAGTTTTAACAAGGCAATGCTAAAATTCAATGAAAGCTTTATTATCCCCACTTAGTACATTATTCTTGAGATCAAAGGTAATTATCTTTTCTAAGATGACACCTATATGCCCCATAGTTCTCTTGTTCAGTAACTTCGGTTTAAAATTTTCTCTGCTTCCAAAGCAAAGGAAATATTAAGGTACATGATGTGTCTCTGAAGATCTAAGACTCCAAATGCTTTTGGTCTTTAGAAGTGCAACTACAAAGAAACCACAAAGGACTACAAAGCAGGATGAAATATTAGCCATGGCCCTTGTGTAGATTATAGCCAAAGGAGTATATTTGGCTTCAGGGATTCAATGATTTATTACTGTTCAACTAACCTCCAATGAAAGTATTGTAACGTCTCTGGAACAGACTTTAGAAACATCTCTAGGTGTCAAGCACAAGAGAGAGGGAGAGACTGACTTAGCATATAGACTGAGTCTATCACTGTCAATAATACTATAAAAGCATACTATAAAATATTTCCAAGTCTCCTCTGACTAGTAAGAAAGACCAAGCTCTGAACTCATAAGCTCATAAGGTCTTGATTTACTGCCACTGTTTTCAATACATTGGCTCACTTGCTCATAATAAAGTTGAAATCATGATACTCCTTTTATATTTAGAAATAGTCATTCTACTTTCATGCTTCCTGGTTCAGGAATCAAAAAATAGCTAAGGAAACATGGTGTTGGGTGTATGGCTGTGTGACAGGAATACAAATGTAGAGAATGTAGCAATGATGAATTGCTCATACAACAAACCCCGCAACCAATAGAACAGTAACTGCTTTTATACTAGTTATTTTCTTACTCATGAAAATTCCTACTGCTGATAAGAATTACATCATAACCACTTCTTTAGGAATATATGTTACCATAAAACTTAAAAATTGATTTCAATTTCTTTATTGGCATTTTATGTTGCTTAATTTTTGAACATTATACTAACAATTATTGTCTTCCAAACTCACTGGGGAAAGACTAATCAAAAGGACTTAAGGGACTGACTTTGATTTCTCTATAATTCTATTAAAGTGCATACTGTTAAGACAACCATACTTCAATGTCATTAAACAGAACTTTTAAAATTCATTCAGCCACATCCATTCATCACATATTTACAAAACATCTATTATATGCCAGTTCTGTTGTAGGCCTCAGAGATGAAAGAATGAACAACAGAGGAAGAAAGTTCTGAATTTAGATTAGCCAGTTGTAAGACAGTATCCTGGGCTATACCTTAAAATTTTAAGATTCTTATTATAATTTTAAACTACTCAGAATTTGTAATAATTCCATTAACCTAATTAACATTTTAAAATATTCTGAAGATAAAAATATTCACCATTAGTCCTTGAAAAAGAAAATGCTTTATTTCATATGAGTGCATATTAAATTCTAGTAAAGTAGAATTTATTTAAAAGAAGAAAATATTGCTCTGAATTTAAGGAATTAAGTTTTCTCTTCATAGGTAACATAAAATAGCATAAGCAATAGATGCCCCCAAAAAGTCATTTTTTTCACTTCACAGAAAATGCCTACATCACAATGCCTTAAACTACAGACCACAGAGGTAATTTATTCCCAAGTCAACACCTCCACTTCTATCCCCCAGAATAGAAAACAATTGCTAAAACCATAAGAATGAAAACAAACATTAATTTGCAAAAAGCTGTTTATTACATTCATAGCTGGAAAGCTAATAAACTTTGGAAAGATATTTTCCACTCTAGTCCAACTCAAATGATAGTGTCTACATCTTCATTCAACAGAAAATAAGTCTCAAATAAAGAGATTAATCTCTAAATCCCTGCCATTCATCATCAAAGGCAAATTAGGTAACTGCTTGCTGCTGCTTCTACCATTTCAATAATTCATAAGATTCTCCTGCAAAGGTTGCATCAGTTAAATCTTTGGTAGTAAAGTGCCTTTACAGTCGAATTCATGTGGGGTGGTTTAAATAACTGACTTTGACATTTCATGAACTAAGTTACAGCCAACCTGAATGGGGTTGAAACATCATTCGACTACGAAGTTCAGACCTGAGAAAAAAGGAACTTGCCTTTGGAATTGTCTTATGTCCTTGTCTGTGCCCTTCACTCACTTCTATACTCCCCTTCACTTCAGCTGCCTGGTGCCTGGGCCATCCTCTGAATGACCAGCGACTGCACTCCAGGGTCCAGATTATTAGAAAAGGAGCTGATTCGACTGTTTTCCACTAAAATGTGACTGTCATTTTGTTTACTCTCCCAGGAGTATCTGTCTTTTAAGAGCAAATGGAAAAAAGAGAAACAGTTGTTAATGTTTGGTAAACAGTCTTATGCTGTGGTAATTCAGGATGTGTTAACACATCAAAATGAAGAACTTCAAACAGTTTGTGTAGGGAAGAAAACATTGGACTGGAAGACTTCCTAGGCCACTCCTCATTCCAACAGCATCGGTCCTGTTTCAGGTTAATAAATGAGTAGAGCTAATCATTCCCTCTATTTCTTTGGCACCCTATAAATATCTGTTTCTTTACTCACCACTTGTAAAGTACTTCATTTATTCATTCAACACTCAAATGTTTGCCAAACGCATAGCCTGTTCTAGATATTATTTTGGGCCCTAACAGTGCAGTGGTGAAAGAACACTGAGCTTCCCCTTGTGGAACCCACAGTCTGGTGGTAAAAAACCCTGTGGTATAAAATGAAGAAATAAGTAAACAAGATAATTTCATATTATAAAAATATTTATAAGGAAATAAACAAGGTGCTAAGATAGGTTTTGCCTGGGAGAGCTCCTTGAGAATAAGTGGTCAAGGAAGTTCCCTCTGAAAAGGTGACTTTGACCTGAGACCTAAAAGGTGAGAATGAGCCAGTCAGGCAAACTGCTGGGGAAAGAGCATTTCAGGCAGAGGCAACAGCAATGTGCATATCCCTTACCCCAGGAAGGGGCTTGCCATATTCTAGGAACAGAAGCAGGGCCATTGTTTTGAAGCATGGCAAGAGGATGAGTGGTAGGAGGTGAGGCTGGAAAGACAAGCAGGAGCCAAACCTTGCAAGTCTAAATTTTCTTCTCTGTGCCAGTGGAAAGTCAGGGAGAAATTTAATGAGCTGGGGAATGAAGGGAAGATCTGATTTATATTTTATCACTCATTAAAGATCACTTGAGGTCACCTTTCCACAACCAAAGTATCTTTTCTTTATCTTAATGGATGAGAGAGCAGCCTCTAAAATTGGACTGCCTAGGGTTAAATCCTGCCTCCACCATTTATAGACCTGTGACTTTTGACAAGTTTTATAACCTCTTTCAAACACAGCATCCTCATTTTTTAAATGTGGAAATAAGAGTACTTATGAAATAGTACAAAACGGAGTTCCTGATTCCTCCTCTTGTCAGCTAAAACTGTACCTCTCTCAGTCTTCAATGAATGACACCATAATCCATCCAGTTGTTCTGACCAAACTCCACTTTATAATTTTCCCTCACAAGCTACATTTAATTATGTCATTTCTACCTTCAAAAAAGTGTATTCTAAATCTGATCTCCATTGTTAAAACAGTACAGGTTCCCATTACCTCTCTCCTAGCTACTGCAACCACTATCTTTTTTCAACACAGAGTCTTTCTCTGCCACCCAAGCTGGAGTGAGGTGGTATGATCTTTGCTTAGCCTCCAAGTAGCTGGGACTACAGATGTGGGTCACCATAGTCACTTTTAATCATGTTTCAGGCAGTCTCCTTGGACTGGCTAGTTTTTGTATTTTTTGTAGAGATGAAGTTTTTCCATGTTGCCCAGTCATGTCTAGAACTAGTGGACTCAAGCAATACACCTGCTTCACCCACCCAAAGTACTGGGATTACAAGTGTGAGCCACAGCACCCAGCCTGCAACTGCTTTCTAACACTTAAATACGTCTTCTACTCTCCAAACCTACAGTCTAGTTTTTATATGGTTTTAAAAAAAGTGATCTTTTAAAGATGAAAGTCAGATCTTATAGCTACCCTACCTATACCTCTCAAATAGAATCCCATTACATATTCAGTCTTATTGCAATTCATAAGACCCTGATGACCTGATCCTGGCCCAACACTCTCACCAGATGTCCTACTGGCTTCTTTATTCCTGGGAACACTCAAAACTCTTTCACTCAGAGTTTTTTCACTGCCTGCTCCCCACCTCCACTCATTGCCTGGAATGCTCTTCTCCTAAATCTTTACCTTGCTTCTTTCTCATCATTCAATTCTCAACTCAAATGTCACCTCCACAGACAAGCCTTTCCAGATAACCCAGTTAAGTTTCATCTTTCTCAATCTCAGTTGTCCCAAACTGTGTGGTTTCAGGACCCTTTTGTACTCTTAATAATTATTGAGAACTTTAAAGATCTTTTATTTATGTAGATTATAGGTATTAATATGTAATTTAGAAATGAACACAATGATGTTTTGAAATCACATGTTCATTGAGTCATTTTAAATAATAATTTACTTACAGCAACGTAATAACATATTTTTATGAGAAATAACTTTATTTTCCAAAACAAATATATTGAGTGAAAGCAGTGGCATTTTGTTTCACATTTTCAAAAATGTCTTTAGCATGTGGCTTCATAAAAAACAGCTGGATTCTCATACTTGCTTCTGCATTCAATCAGTTATAAAATGTTGTTTAATGTTAAAGCATATGAATAAAATCTAGCCTATAAATCCAGCCTACATGAATAAAATCCATATAGTTGGAAAAGGGCAGAGTATTCTAAAAGCCTTTCCAGATAATTGTACACCAAGATTCAACAAATATTAATTACAATACGGAATCTGAAACCATAACAATAAACTTCTCTGTTATACTAAAATCTATTGGTCTATCTTGCATTTTGAATTTGATGTTGTAACATTGTTAGAGAAGGCACACAGCCAGAAACAAACAGACAAGAGAGCCCCTGAGGAAGAGTCTTGAAGACACCTCCCACTGATAGTCAGTGCTGCTCAACTGACAGTCAACGAGAAAGACAATGGCTACACTAACTACTTGTGACCCTGTGTTTGGGCTCCTCTGGATCTGAAGGAAATTATCAGGCCCTAGTCAGAGATAACCATGGTAGAGACTTTCCCTGCTGATGAGTATACTCACTCCCCCAGTAACTCACCCTAGAGTAAATAGCCTTTTACTCATAATCATAGTAAAAAACACACCCTGGGTGGAGATTTTAAATACAAATGAGACATACAACATGTGTACTAGCATGTACAACCACAAAACATGCAGGTCCAAGGAAACCACCTAAAACATGATTACAAGTGACACCCCTCATGCCCCTTCATAAATAATCATGTAAGATTCTCATAGAGTCCCCCAGCACTAACTGCTGCTGGTTCACTCTCTCATGCAGCCCAATCTGCCTCATCTTTCAGAGTGTACTGCCTCTTTAAACCTTGCTGCTGCTGCTGCTACTGCTGCTTTTCAGTCAGGCCAGCCCACTCCTCTCTTGAAATCCACATAAAACAACACTAACTTTAAATGTAAATCAGCTAAATGCCACAGTTAAAAGACATAGAATGGCAATCTAGAGAAAGAACCAAGAACCATTGGTATGCCGTCTTCAAGAGACCCATCTCACATGCAAAGACACACATAGGCTCAAAATAAAGGGATGAGGGGACACCTACCAAGCAAATGGAAAACAGAAAAAAAGCAGGGGTTTCAATCCTGGTTTCTGACAAAATAGACTTTAAACCAACAAAGATCAAAAAAGAAAAAGAACAGCATTACATAATGGTAAAGGGTTCAATTCAACAAGAAGAGCTAACTCTCCAAAATATATATGCACCCAGTAGAGGAGCACCCAGATTCATAAAGCAAGTTCTTTGAGACTGTCTAAGAGACTTCAACTCCCACACAATAATAGTGGGAGACTTTAACACCCCACTGACAATATTAGACAGATCATCAAGAGAGAAAATTAACAAAGATATTCAGGACCTGAACTCAGCTCTGAATCAAGTGGACCTAATCAACATCTACAGAACTCTCCACCCAAAAATAACAGAATATACATTCCTTGCACTGCCACATAGCACTTACTCTAAAATCAATCACATAATCATAAGTAAAACACTCCTCAACAAATGCAAAAGAACTGAAATCATAACACTCTCAGACCACAGCACAATCAAATTAGAACTCAAGATTAAGAAATTTACTCAAAACCATACAACTACACGGAAATTGAACAACCTGCTCCTGAGTCACTTTGGGGTTAAATAATGAAATGAAAGCAGAAATCAAGAAGTTTTTTTGAAACTGATGAGAACAAAGATACAACATACCAGAATCTCTGGGATGCAGCTAAAGCAGTGTTAAGAGGGAAATGCATAGCACTAAAATGCCAACATCAAGAAGCTAGAAAGATCTCAAGTTAACAACCTAACATAAAAATGAAAAGAACTAGAAAACTAAGAGCAAACAAAGCCCAAAGCTAGCAGAAGACAAGAAATAATCAACATCAGAGCTGAACTGAAAGAGATAGAGACATGAAAAACCCTTTAAAAAATCAACAAATCCACGAGCTGTTTTTTAAAAAAAAAAATAATAAAATAGATAGACTGCTAGTTAGACTAATAAAGAAGAGAGAAGATTCAAATAAATGCAATCAAAATGATAAGGATGATTGTTCGGGTGAGGGAGAAAGGACAAGATGGAAGAAGGTAAAGAAGATAAACAAGATGGCGCAGTTCCGGGTTCTTCATCAGCAACTTTCCCGCGCCTGGGAAAAACTCCCACGCCCGGGAAAAACACCGATTGTCTGCGCCTGCGCATTGTGACATCAAAACAAAGAAACCGAAACTTACCCAGCCACACCTATGAAGACGCCCTTACCCCCCACCCCTGTCCTGCCCACCTCAAGCCCCATCCATAAAAGGCCCCTCCCGGAAGACATGGGCATGAACTTCCTTGGCCCCTCCTCATATGCGGACCTAGGAACCTCGTCGGAGAACGCTGGAGCGACTTCCTCGGCCTCCACTGCAGGAGACCGGTGAACCTCGCCCTTTCCTCCTTCACATTGGCTAGCTAATAAAGTTTTTTTTCACCTTGCCTACTTGCCTCATCCCTGGTGCCTGCTCCGGTGGTCGCATAAAACAAATCAATGGTATCAGCTCTGATCCCACAGAAATAAGAACAACCATCAGAGAATATTACAAACACATCTATGTATATAAATTAGAAAATTCTGATACACCCTCCCAAAATTGAACTAGGAATAAATTAAATCCCTGAATAGACCAATAATTAATTCTGAAATTGAGGCTGTAATCAATAGCCTACCAACCAAAAAAAAGCCCAGAATCACACAAAGGTACAGCTGAATTCTACCAGAGGTACAAAGAAGAGCCAATACTATTTCTACTGAAACTGTTCCAAAAAAATTGAAAAACAGGAACTCTTCCATAACTCATTATATGAGACCAGCATCAGCCTGCTACCAAAACCTAGCAGAGACACAAAAAAGAAAGAAAACTTCAGGCCAATAACCCTGATGAACATCGATGCAAAAAATATCAATAAAATACTGGCAAATTGAATCCAGTAGCACATCTGAAAGATTATCCACATGACCAAGTTGGTTTCATCCCCAGGATGCAAGGTTAGTTCAACATACACAAACTAATAAATGTGATTCATTACATAAACAGAACTAAAGACAAAAACCATATGATTACCTCAATAGATACAAAGGCCTTCGATAAAATTCAACATCCCTTCATTTTAAAAACTCCCAGTAAACTAGATATTGAAGTAATACACCTAAAAATAATAAGAGCCATATATGCCAAACCCACAGCCAATGTTATACTGAATGGGCAAAAGTTGGAAGCATTCCCCTTGAAAACAGGCACAAGACAAGAATGCCCTCTCTTACCACTCCTATTTAACATAGTATTGGAAGTTCTGGCCAGGACAAACAGGCAAGAGAAACAAATAAAGGGTATTCAAATAGGAAGAGAGGAAGTCAAATTATCTTTGTTTGCAGATAACATGATCCTATATCTAGAAAACCCCATAGTCTCAGACCCAAAGCTTCTTAAGCTGATAAGCAACTTAAGCAAAGTCTCAGGGTACAAAAGTCAATAGGCAAAAATCACTAGCATTCCTATACACCAACAACAGGCAAGAAGAAAGCCAAATCATGAATGAACTCCCATTCACAATTGCTACAAAAAGAATAAAATATTTAGGAATACAGCTAACAAGGAAAGTGAAGGACCTCTTCAAGGATAACTACAAACCACTGCTCAAAGAAATCAGAGAGGACACAAACAAATGGAAAAACATTCCATGCTCATGAATAGGAAGAATCAATATCATTAAAATGGCAATACTGCCCAAAGTAATTTATAGATTCAATGCTATGCCCATTAAACTACCATTGACATTCTTCAGAGAATTAGAAAAAACTACTTTAGGATTCATATGGAAACAAGAAAGAGCCCAAATAGACAAGATAATTCTAAGCAATCAGGCTACCCAACTTCAAACTATACCACAATGCTACAGTGGTTACAGTGGTTTTGGTTAAAACATCATGGTACCAGTACAACAACAGACATATAGACCAATGGAACAAAATAGAGAACTCAGAAATAAGACCACACACCAACAACAATTTAATCTTCAACAAACCAGACAAAAGCAATGGGAAAAGGATTCCCTATTTAGTAAATGGTGCTGGGAAAACTGGCTAGCTATATGCAGAAAACTGAAGTTGGACCCTTTCTTACACCTTATATAAAAATTAACTCAATATGGATTAAAGACTTAAATGTAAAACCTCAAACTATAAAAACCCTAGAAGAAAACCGAGGCAATACCATTCAGGATATAGGCATGGACAAAGATTTTATGACCAAGACACCAAAGCAATTGCAACAAAAGCAAAAATTGATGAATGGGATCTAATTAAACTAAAGAGCATCTGCACAGCAAAAGAAACTATCAACAGAGTAAACAGCCTACAGAGTGGGAGAAAATTTCTGCAAAAGAATGCATCTGGCAAAGGTCTAATGTCCAGCATCTATAAAGAACTTAAACTAATTTATATAAAAAAATATAAACCCAATTAAAAGTAGGCAAAGGACATGAACAGGCATGTTTTAAAAGAAGACATACATGTGGCCAAGAATCATATGAAAAAAAGCTCACCATCACTGATCATTAGATAAACGCAAATCAAAACCCACAATGAGATACCATTTCACACCAGTTAGAATGGCTACTATTAGAAAATCGAAAAACAGATGCTGGTGAGGTTGTGGAGAAAAAGAAATTGTTATACACTGTCATTGTGAGTATAAATTAGTTCAACCATTGTGGAAGACACTGTGGCAATTCCTCAAAGATCTAGAGGCAAAAACACTATTCAACCCAGCAATCTCATTACTGGACATATATGTAAAACAATATAAACCATTCTGGCAGGGCACAGTGGTTCATGCCTGTAATCCCAGCACTTTGGGAGGCCAAGGCAGGCAGATCACCTGAGGTCAGGAGTTCGAGACCAGCCTGGCCAACACGGTGAAACCCTCTCTATTAAAAATACAAAAACGGCCGGGCGTGGTGGCTCATGCCTGTAATCCCAGCACTTTGGGAGGCCGAGGCAGGCAGATCACAAGGTTAGGAGATCGAGACCATGGTGAAACCCCGTCTCTACTAAAAATACAAAAAATTAGCCAGGCACAGTAGCGGGCACCTGTAGTCCCACCTACTCAGGAGGCTGAGGCCGGAGAATCCGTGAACCCGGGAGACGGAGCTTGCAGTGAGCCGAGATGGTGCCACTGCACTCCAGCCTGGGGGACAGAGCCAGACTCCATCTCAAAAAAAAAAAAAAAAAAAAAAAAAAAAACTTAGCCAGGTATAGTGGTTGGTATATGTAATCCCAGCTACTTGGGAGGCTGAGACAGTAGAATCGCTTGAACCCAGAAGACAGAGGTTGCAGTGAGCTGAGATCGTGCCATTGCACCCTAGCCTGGGCGACAAGAGTGAAACTCCATCTCAAAAAAAAAAAAAAGAATATAAACCATTCTATTATGAAGATTCATGTACATGTATGTTCATTGCAGCACTGTTCACAATAGCAAAGACATGGAATCAACTTAAATGGCCATCAATGATAAACTGGATTTTAAAAAATGCGGTTCATAAATGAGAACATGTCATTTGCAGGGACATGGATGGAGCTGCAGACCATTATCCTCAACAAACTAATGTAAGAACAGAAAACCAAATACATGTGTTATTACTTATTAGTGGGAGCCGAATGATGAGAACACATGGACATGTGGGAGAAAACAACACACACTGGGGCCTGTCAGAGGGTGGGGAGTAGAAGGGGGGACAGCACCAGGAAAAATAGCCAATGGACACTGGGCTTAATACCTAGGTGATGAGATGATCGGTGCAGCAAATCACCATGGTACACATTTACCTATGTAACAAACCTACATATGTAACCTTGAACTTAAAATAAAAGTTGGAAATTTAAAATAAAAAGAAATGTACTTTACCTTCCTTCAATAAACTCTGCTACTAAACCTGATTAGGTTTGTAGCATTCATTAGATACTGAAAGTGGCTCTGATCTTTTCCCAAAAAAAGGCTGCAAATTTTGTATCCTCTACCCAGAAAAATCTGTTTTATTGTTATTATCCAGCTTTGCTCTTTTGGCTTAGGATCGACTTGGCAATGTAGGGTCTTTTTTGGTTCCATATGAACTTTAAAGGAGTTTTTTCCAATCCTGTGAAGAAAGTCATTGGTAGCTTAATGGGGATGGCATTGAATCTATAAATTATCTTGGGCAGTATGGCCATTTTCACAATATTGATTCTTCCTATCCATGAGCATGGTATGTTCTTCCATTTGTTTGTGTCCTCTTTTATTTCACTGAGCAGTGGTTTGTAGTTCTCCTTGAAGAGGTCCTTTACATCCCTTGTAAGTTGGATTCCTAGGTATTTTATTCTCTTTGAAGCGATTGTGAATGGGAGTTCATTCATGATTTAGCTCTCTGTCTGTTACTGGTGTATAAGAATGCTTGTGATTTTTGCATATTGATTTTGTATCCTGAGACGTTGCTGAAGTTGCTTATCAGCTTAAGGAGATTTTGGGTTGAGACAATGGGGTTTTCTAAATATATAATCATGTCATCTGCAAACAGGGACAATTTGACTTCCTCTTTTCCTAATTGAATACCCTTTATTTCTTTCTCTTGCCTGATTGCCCTAGCCAGAACTTCCAACACTATGTTGAATAGGAGTGGTGAGAGAGGGCATCCCTGTCTTGTGCCCGTTTTCAAAGGGAATGCTTCCAGTTTTTGCCCATTCAGTATGATATTGGTTGTGGGTCTGTCATAAATAGCTCTTATTATTTTGAGATATGATCCATCAATACCTAATTTATTGAGAGTTTTCAGCATGAAGGGCTGTTGAATTTTGTTGAAGGCCTTTTCTGCATCTATTGAGATAATCATGTGGTTTTTGTCTTTGGTTCTGTTTATATGCTGGATTATGTTTATTGATTTGCATATGTTGAAGCAGCCTTGCATCCCAGGGATGAAGCCCACTTGATCATGGTGGATAAGCTTTTTGATGTGCTGCTGGATTCAGTTTGCCAGCATTTTATGGAGATTTTTTGCATCGATGTTCATCAGAGATATTGGTGTAAAATTCTCTTTTTTTGTTGTGTCTCTGCCAGGCTTTGGTATCAGGATGATGCTGGCCTCATGAAATGAGTTAGGGAGGATTCCCTCTTTTTCTATTGATCAGAATAGTTTCAGAAGGAATGGTACCAGCTTCTCTGTGTATCTCTGGTAGAATTCGACTGTGAATCTGTCTGGTCCTGGACATTTTTTGGTTGGTAGGCTCTTAATTATTGCCTCAATTTCAGAGCCTGTTACTGGTCTATTCAGAAATTCCACTTCTTCCTGGTTTAGTCTTGGGAGGGTGTATGTGTCCAGGAATTTATCCATTTCTTCTAGATTTTCTAGTTTATTTGCATAGAGGTGTTTATAGTTATTCTCTCATGGTAGTTTGTATCTCCATGGGATCAGTGGTGACATCCTCTTTATCATTTTCTATTGCGTCTACTTGATTCTTCTCTCTTTTCTTCTTTATTAGTCCTGCTAGCAGTCTATCAATTTTGTTGATCTTTTCAAAAAACCAGCTCCTGGATTCACTGATTTTTTTGGAGGGTTTTTTGTGTCTCTGTCTCCTTCAGTTCTGCTCTGATCTTAGTTATTTCTTGCCTTCTGCTAGCTTTTGTTTTTTTTTTTTTTTGAGACGGAGTCTCACGCTGTTGCCCAGGCTGGAGTGCAGTGGCGCGATCTCGGCTCACTGCAAGCTCCGCCTCCCGGGTTCCCGCCGTTCTCCTGCCTCAGCCTCCTGAGTAGCTGGGACTACAGGCGCCCGCCACCGCGCCTGGCTAATTTTTTGTATTTTTAGTAGAGACGGGGTTTCACTGTGGTCTCGATCTCCTGACCTTGTGATCCGCCCGCCTCGGCCTCCCAAAGTGCTGGGATTACAGGCTTGAGCCACCGTGCCCGGCCCTCTGCTAGCTTTTGAATGTGTTTGCTCTTGCTTCTCTAGTTCTTTTCATTGTGATGTTAGGGTGTCCATTTTAGATCTTTCCTGCTTTCTCTTGTGGGCATTTACTGCTATGAATTTCCCGCTACACACTGCTTTAAATGTGTCCCAGAGATTCTGGTATGTTGTATCTTTGTTCTCATTGGTTTCAAAGAACATCTTTATTTCTGCCTTCATTTCGTTATGTACCCAGTAGTCATTCAGGAGCAGGTTGTTCAGTTTCCATGTAGTTGAGCGGTTTTGATTGAGTTTCTTAGTCCTGAGTTCTATTTTGATTGCACTGTGGTCTGAGAGACAGTTTGTTATAATTTCTGTTCTTTTACATTTGCTGAGGAGTGCTTTACTTCCAACTATGTGATCAATTTTGTAATAAGTGTGATGCGGTGCTGAGAAGAATGTATATTCTGTTGATTTGGGGTGGGAGAGTTCTGTAGATGTCTATTAGGTCCGCTTGGTGCAGAGTTGAGTTCAATTCTTGGATATCGTTGTTAACTTTCTGTCTTGTTGATCTGTCTAATGTTGACAGTGGGGTGTTAAAGTCTCCCATGATTATTTTATGGGAGTCTAAGTCTCTTTGTAAGTCTCTAAGGACTTACCTTATGAATCTGGGTGCTCCTGTATTAGGTGCATATATATTTAGGATAGTTAGCTCTTCCTGATGAATTGATCACTTTACCATTATGTAATGGCCTTGTCTCTTTTGATATTTGATGGTTTAAAGTCTGTTTTATCAGAGACTAGGATTGCAACCCCTGCTTTTTCTTTGTTTTCCATTTGCTTGGTAGATCTTCCTCCATCCCTTTATTTTGAGCCTATGTGTGTCCCTGCATATGAGATGGGATGGGTCTCCTGAATACAGCAAACTGATGGGTCTTTACTCTTTATCAATTTGCCAGTCTGTGTCTTTTAATTGGACTATTTAGTCCATTTACATTTAAGGTTAATATTGTTATGCTTGAACTTGGTCCTGTCATTATGATATTAGCTGGTTATTTTGCTCACTAGTTGATGCAGTTTCTTCCTAGCATCGATGGACTTTACATTTTGACATGTTTTTGCAATGGCTGGTATCTGTTGTTCCTTTCCATGTTTAGTGCTTCCTTCAGGATCTCTTGTAGGGCAGGCCTGGTGGTGACAAAATCTCTCAGCATTTGCTTGTCTGTAAAGGATTTTATTTCTCCTTCACTTATGAAACTCAGTTTGACTGGATATGAAATTCTGGGTTAAAAATTCTTTTCTTTAAGAATGTTGAATATTGGCTCCCACTCTCTTCTGGCTTGGAGACTTTTTGCTGAGACATCTGCTGTTAGTCTAATGGGCTTCCCTTTGTGGCTAACCCAACCTTTCTCTCTGGCTGCCCTTAACATTTTTTCCTTCATTTCAACTTTGGTGAATCTGACAATTATGTGTCTTGGAGTTGCTCTTCTCGAGGAGTATCTTTGTGGCGTTCTCTGTATTTCCTGAATTTGAATGTTGACCTGCCTTACTAGGTTGGGAAAGTTCTCCTGGATGATATCCTGCAGAGTGTTTTCCAACTTGGTTCCATTTTCGCCATCACTTTCAGGCACTCCAATCTGACGTAGATTTGGTCTTTTCACATAATTCCATATTTCTTGGAGGCTTTGTTCATTTGTTTTTACCCTTTTTTCTCTACACTTCTCTTCTCGCTTCATTTCATTCATTTGATCTTCAATCGCTGATACTCTTTCTTCCTGTTGATCGAGTCAGTTCCTGAAGCTTGTGCATTTGTCACGTAGTTCTCGTGTTATGGTTTTCATCTCTATCAGTTCTTTTAAGGACTTCTCTACATTGGTTATTCTAGTTAGCCATTCATCAAATCTTTTTTCAAGGTTTTTAGTTTCTTTGCACTGGTTACATAGTTCCTCCTTTAGTTCTGAGAAGTCTGACTGACTGAAGTCTTCTTCTCTCGACTTGTCAAAGTCATTCTCTGTCCAGCTTTGTTCTGTTGCTGGTGATGAGCTGCGTTCCTTTGGAGGGGGAGATGCACTCTGATTTTTTGAATTTCCAGCTTTTCTGCACTGCTTTTTCCCCATCTTTGTGGTTTTATCTGCCTTTGGTCTTTGATGATGGTGACATACTGATGGGGTTTTGGTGTGGGTATCCTTTCTGTTTGTTAGTTCTCCTTCTAACAGTCAGGACCCTCAGCTGTAGGTCTGTTGGAGTTTGCTTGAGGTCCACTCCAGACCCTGTTTGCCTGGGTATCAGCAGCGGAGGCTGCAGAAGATAGAATATTTCTGAACAGTGAGTGTTGCTGTCTGATTCTCGCTCTGGAAGCTTCGTCTCAGGGGTGTACCCTGCCGTGTGAGGTGTGAGGTGTCAGTCTGCACCTAGTGGGGGATGTCTCCCAGTTAGGCTACTGAGGGGTCAGGGACCCACTTGAGCAGGCAGTCTGTCCGTTCTCAGATCTCAACCTCCGTGCTGGGAGATCCACTGCTCTCTTCAAAGCTGTCAGACAGAGGCATTTACCTCTGCTGAGGTTTCTGCTGCTTTCTGTTTAGCTATGTCCTGTCCCTAGAGGAGGAGTCTACAGAGGCAGGCTGGCCTCCTTGAGCTGTGGTGGGCTCCACCCAATTCGAGCTTCCCAGTGGCTTTGTTTACCAACTTAAGCCTCAGCAATGGCAGGCGCCCCTCCCCCAGCCTCACTGCTGCCTTGCAGTTAGATCTCAGACTGCTGTGCTAGCAATGAGGGAGGCTCCATGGGCGTGGGACCCTCTGGGCCAGGTGTGGGATATAATCTCTTGGTGAAGTGCAGTATTAGGGTGGGAGTTGCCCGATTTTCCAGGTGTTGTGTGTCTCAATTTCCTTTGGCTAGGAAAAGGAATTCCCTTCCCCCTTGCGCTTCCCAGGTGAGGTGATGCCTCACCCTGCTTCAGCTCTCGCTAGTCGGGCTGCACCCACGGACCAGTGCCAACTGTCTGACATGACACGCCCCAGTGAGATGAACCTGGTACCTCAGTTGAAAATGCAGAAATCACCTGTCTTCTGTGTCGCTCACGTTGGGAGCTAGAGGCTGGAGTTGTTCCTATTTGGTCATCTTGGGCACGCCCTCCCCCCATAAATGTTAATAGTAATTGCCTTCTTTTGAAATGATATCAGGTGATTTTTACATTTCTTGCCATACTTTTCTATATTACAATTTTTTTCAACAATCCTTCATCATTTTATAAAATTGATCAACATATTTTTTAAAGAAAAGAAAATTATGTCTTTCAGATATTATGTAGATTCTATGCAATCTTAATTTCTCAGTGATAACAGAGTATGATGTCATGGTAAATATTCCTGACCTTAATTGCAGTGGCATTTATATTTGTAGTTAGAACATCAAAGAGAAGAAAGAAAAAGAAAATCTCCCAGAACCTAACAATCCATTGAAGAATTTTTAAATGCATGAGATTTTAGCCCAATGTAGCTCCATGTGAATCCTCTGCTTCACTTCAAACTACTATTAATATGACTATACTACTGTACTTACTCCCTGACATTAGCAAATATCAATTCATTACATATTATATTAAATGTCATGGAAATTTCAACCATGCATATACTATGATCCTTGCTGTGATGCCATGTTCTTGAGTAACCACAATTCAAGTTAGGATGGAGAAGTATCCAATAAGGCAATTTTCGTGTTTCAAAAGTTCCAAAGAAAAGATCATTTTCAACCCCACTGAGCAAAAGCATTCAAAGGAGATGGTGGTGTCTCAGCCATGCTGGGAAAAATCAGAATTCCAGGATACTAAACTAAACAGAAAAAAGACCTCTCAGCAGAGGAAGAATAAAACCCAGTCCACCTATTCAGATGCACAAGAAAAATACATTTCTTTTCTACAACAACTTTTATCCCAAGCCCCCAGGACATGGAGTAATAGAAAATACTTGATGTTAGTCTTACCATTTCCCAAATTTATATGAAGTGCCAAGGCACTGGAGTTTGTGGGGGTAGTGATTAATAAGGAATGGCCCAGTCCACACAGGTGGGTTGTTACTGTGACATCCATTATCTCTGATGGCCAAGCCTCTTCAGTTTTTATGGCTCTCTGCCATTTCCATAAACAACTTTGGGAGAGAAACGTTATAGAATGCCAGAGGATTCCCATTTCCTCTGTAGGATTTTGCAGCCACCCTAATGGCACTGGAAGCAAGCCCTAGGTCCTTCTTGCCCCAGGTCCCTCTTTTCCCTGGTCCCATAGGCCTCTATCCCTTTTTACTTCCCACCCTGAAGGAAGTTCTTTCTAGTATGGGACATGGTATATAACCTTGATGTCTTCCCAGCTTCTGATCAGCACTTGTTCTAGTCCCATAAATCCTCTTCACATTAAGATTTAGAATTTTGAAACACAATACTCAGAGACATTCACAACATGTATCTATTTCCTGTCCTGCTATATCCCTCCTCTGAAGCAATGAGCCCAAAATTGACTGCTTGCTTGAGTAGGCAGTGAGATAAAATATAGGAAAATTGTTTCAAAGACAATACCAGCCATAATACCTTAAAAGGTGTTCAGTCAAGTCCTTGTACCATAGTATAATTAAAAATCAACTAAATGCCAAGAAATCTGCCCCTGAGGGATTAACCTAAGAGATTCTCTTCTTCTCCTGTGGAGATACTGCAGGCAAAAACAAAACAAAACAAAACAAAAAAAAAAAAACCATCTACAATACTCATCCATCTGAAAGCACATACAAAAAAAAGTAAGTTTCTCACAGACCAATCTTGACTTAAAGTTATGTTATTATTTTACAAATGTAGGGGAAGTGTACTCAATAAATTTTTAAGTCACATTCTCTAGGAACACTCAAAATAAAAGTCATTTCCTCTAAGAACACACGGGTTATATTAGTATTAAATCATTTACTCATGGTATAGCCAGGAGGTATTAGAACTAGGATCCCCTACTGTGACCCCAGAGTAAATTCAGTAACAGGAAAGAGATCCTTCAAGTTGATAGCAGCTTTATGTGGAGAATGTACCATTAGTGCCACCTAGTGGTTATATTGAAATAATCCTGAGGTTTGGGTTTGTCAGTGAAATCTCAGCAGTAAGGAGGTTCCTGGGTATATTTCCATGTGTTTCAATCAGGGAAATGCACCTTGGTACATTTCCACATGTTTCAATCAGAGAAACATAGCTGCTTCTGGAAAATACTACAGCTTGGCAGCCAGGCACCAAGTCTGATTTTCATCCTGTTCAAGTCTTAAAATCTATCTCCCCATAAGTTTCCTCTGACTTCTTTTAACATTGTACCATTTATATTCCTCAATTTTATTTTATTCCTAACATTCTTTCACCTTCAGTACCTAAATTACCAGTAAGAATCTTCTCCTCCTCCTATTATAAGCTCACAAACTAGAAAATCTACATGAAATGGATAAACTCCTGGAAACACACAACCTACCAAGATTGAAACAGGAAGAAATAGAACTCCTGAACAGACCAATAATGAATAGTGAGATTGAATCAGAAATATAAAAACCTCTCAACCAAAAAAAAAAAAAAAAGCCCAGGACCAGATGATTTCACAGCCAAATTCTATCAAACATGCAAAGAATTAATACCAATCCTCTTGAAACTATTCCAAAAAATCAGGGAGGAGGGAATTCTCCTTAACTCATTCTACAGTGTCAGTACCTCCCTGATGCCAAAATCAGATAAGTACACAATAAAAAAAGAAAACCACAGACCAATATCCCTGATGAACATATATGTAAAATTCCTAAACAGAATACTAGCAAACCAAATCCAACAGCACATCAAAAAGATAATATACCATGAATAGGTGGGATTCATCACAGGAATGCAAGGATGGTTCAACATACGCAAATCAATAAATATGATATATTAACAGAATTAAAAACAAAAACCATATGATTATCTCAATACAGAAAAAGGATTTGATTAAATTAAGCACATCTTCATGATAAAAATTCTCAACAAGCTAGGCATAGAAGGAATGTACCTCAACACAATACAGGTCATGTATGACAAACCCACAGCCAACATCATACTTAATGGGGAAAAAATGAAAGCATTCCCTTGTTAAAAGAAAAACTTCAACTGAATTAAATTTAAAGGAGTTTAACTGAGGAAAGAACGATTTGTGAATCAGGTAGCCCCCAGAATCACAGCAGATTCGGAGAGACTACAGAGATGCCTCATGGTAAAAATAAATTTATAGACAGAAAAGAGGAAAGTGACATACAGAAATCAGAAGTGAGATTCAGAAACAACTGGACTGGTTACAGCTCGGCATTTGCCTTATTTTAACACAGTTTAAACACTCAGCAGTGTATGAGTGGTTGAAGTACGGCTGCTGGGATTGGCCAAGACTCAGCTATTGTTACCGTTGCATACTCCAGAGTTAGGTTTTCAATCTCGTCTACCTATCAAGTTAGTTTGCAGTTCATCCAGAAGGACTCAAACGTAGAAGTATATTCTCAGGCCACATTTAGTTTGCTTTAACAGTTCTCCCCTTTTGGTCATTTTCTTAATTTTGAGAGATTGATGAAAACTTCAATTATTGATGTCATATTACCATCATAACTGTACTTTTTGGTTTTGAAACCCACTTGGAAATAGTAGAACAGTGAATTTTGCAAAGGTAGGAACAAGGACTGAGTAGAGGGTACCTCGTTATGCTGAAGCATCCTGTTTACAGGAGAAAAACAAAAACTGGTCTGTTCTAGGATCTACAAGTTTACTTAAAGTGTCAGTTTGATTATGTCATATTTGCAAAAGCACCTCCATTTTTGTTTGGTTTGTCTCTTGGGGCCTAGTGCATGAGCTCAATGCAAAACAATGGACTTCCATAATTTTGTTTAAAAAAAATTGGCTGGGCATGGTGGCTCACCCCTGTAATCCCAGCACTTTGGGAGGCCAAAGCAGGAGGATCACCTGAGGTCAGGGGTTCAAGAGCAGCCTGGTCAACATGGTGAAACCCCATCTCTGCTAAAAATACAAAAATTAGCTGGGTGTGGTGGCACATCCCTGGAGTCCCAACTACTCAGGAGGCTGAGGCAGGAGAATTGCTTGAACCCAGGAGGCAGAGGTTACAGTGAGCAGAGATCATGCCACTGCACTACAGCCTGGGCGACAAAGTGAGACTCCAACTCAAAAAAAAAAAAAAAAAAACTTTTTCATCAGGTTCTCACTTAGGTGAGAGTGTGACCAAAATTTAGTCACTCAGTGCCATTCTCAGTTACCATCATTTTGGGTTTCTGGTCTCAGGTTGTCATTCACAGGCTACAGTGTCCTCATAGTCACTCATTTCTTTCAGCTCTTGTCATTCCAGTTGAAGAGAGACCATTTGGCATTCTAGAGATGGCTGAATGCAAACACTTAAAACATTTAAGAGAATACAGTGCACCAGGGAGACTACTATTATGACTATTGGGAGGATAATACCAAGAGTTTGGAGTATGCTCCTTACCATGGGTTCCCATAAACCAAACCACCTAAAATCAAATAGATCAAAGAATGAGCTAGATAAAGAGTCTAGTTGCTTAATTAAGTAGTCTTTTCATTAATCCCCTACAACTGAATCTCTGTAATACCCAGTGTCTTCTCCATAGGCCATAAGTGCCAGCAGCTGCACAGATACTTCTCCATTTAGCCAATTCTATTATTTAGTATAATTTTCTTTTTTTTTTTTTTTTTTTGAGACGGAGTCTCACGCTGTTGCCCAGGCTGGAGTGCAGTGGCGCGATCTCGGCTCACTGCAAGCTCCGCCTCCCGGGTTCACGCCATTCTCCTGCCTCAGCCTCCTGAGTAGCTGGGACTACAGGCGCCCGCCACCGCGCCCAGCTAATTTTTTGTATTTTTAGTAGAGACGGGGTTTCACTGTGGTCTCGATCTCCTGACCTTGTGATCCGCCCGCCTCGGCCTCCCAAAGTGCTGGGATTACAGGCTTGAGCCACCGCGCCCGGCTCAATATTTAGTATAATTTTCACAAGAGAATTTAAAGTCTGTTGTGTAACTACAGCCTTTACAGTAGAATCTACTATAGTTCCTATCATAAGGGAGACATTTTTAATCATTGCCTCTTTCACTCCAACCATGGGGGGAAGAAAACTATGCCCTTCTAGAAGAGTGAAGGCCTCCTGGCAATATTCTCTTTAACCATAATATGGGATAAGAGAAGTGAACCAGTGTTCTGTTTCTGACTGATTATGAGGCAATGTATGTACCATTAAAGTTTCTCACCTACACTGAGCCTTCATCTTTATCAAAGGATAAAGTTATCCATATATTAAGGCTGGCTGCAAAATCATTCATAAATAAAAGTAAATAAGCGCACATAACAGATCCCCTTTTCACTTCTGTTGTTCATAAAGGCATAAGCAAGGAAAAAATATCCAAAGATAAGAGTTTCATAATAATAAAATCTTGACCCGTGAACTTGGAAAAAGCTGTTCACATCAAGGATGCCATCTTCTTCTGGGCAGAAATTTCCCTGGTTAGCTTTGCCTTAAGAGTTCCAATGGGTGTACAGTTCCAAGAGTATGAAGGGACCCCCTTCTCAGTTGTAAGATTATGAACTGTAGCATAATAATTTACTGTATTATATCAGCCCTCTTACATGGGAAAGCTTTTATATAAACAGAAAAAAAAATGCATTGAAAATGACAATTGAATGAAATCCCTTTATAAATATTTAAAGGGTCCATTAGGTAGCCAAATGTACATGAAGCTTTGATTGTCTTCCCAGGAGTATGAGTTTGACAAACCAACATTGGTCATAAACTATTTTAGCACTTTAGATGTCACCACACTAATATATATTTAATTTGGACCTTTAATTTTATCTTTTCCATGATGAGTCAAGGAATGCAGAACCTTTAATAACAAAAGCTTTAAGGACTTGAGAAGAACAACGTGGCCATCCTGGTTCTCCATAAGTCCATGCTTAATTAACATTATACTTACGTCCTCTTGAATACTGGTTGCTTCTCCAAATTAGGTGAATAGCACTGATAACTGATGGGTTATCATAAATAAATTGACTTAGACCATGAGTTCATTCAAATTGTATATCTAAATAATTTTAGTATCAGCTAATTTAGCATGAAAATCTGGCAAGGCATTTTCTTGGTATTTAATTAATTTTTGTTCTACTTAGTTTAGCAGTTTTATAACCCAGTCAGTCTTTTCATTACCCAGTTCAAATAATATGATTCTAAAGTTATTAGAAACCTGTTTTCAAGAGTGCTTTTCACAATCCTTTCCAGCCTTTCATGAATCTCCTAAAAGATACCATATTCGAGGATTTTGTGTGCTTGTGAAGTTTACAGAAACTGCATCAGCATTAAGCAATTAACTGTGGAAATGACTTTAAATTGTAATAGTCAAAAACACAATTGATAAGGAAATTTGGTTATTTCTATGGTTTATGGTAACTTAACATATAACCATAATTATGACTGATAGCATATACTCAGATATCTTAGAATTTTACAAATCTCATACAGTTTTGGAACATATTGATGACATACACGAAAATACAACCTGAAGAAAGTTAATCATTATCTTTTATTTTGACAATGCTTCAGCCATGGAACTTAACATGTCAAATAGCCCTATTCATCTCTCTTTTGGATGCTTCAGGGGCCCTCTGTAGGATCTCAAAGTTAGAGGTCAGAAAAGACAATTTTGAAACTGAAATTTGATTTTGGAAAGCCTATCAAATATGTTAAAGGTTTAAAACACTTGATTCTATGAAATAGAATTCCAGGTTACCATAAGTCATTCATTTAGCCAAAATGATGACTTGAACATTTTTAAAAAGGCAAAAACCTTTACTCATTGATAGAGGGAGGACTTAGCTTTCCAAACAATCTGTGTCTTTTCTTTCCCTTCTTTTTTCAGTAGTTTATTCAAAAGGCAAACAATAATCTTTCATTATCCTTTAGTATTACATGAAAATCGTGTTCAAGAGAAAGCTAAATTTCACCCTTGCATCAGTGTATCACTAATGTCAACCCCAATTCTTAATAAAACCTTATAAACAAATTGATTCAATCTTATAAATCTTTTATAACCCTTTATAAATGTTTGTTAAAGAGAAGATTAGTGCTTTGAAAAAACCCTATTGTGCTTTTATTTTAATGTTTAATTTACAGAAAAACCAAATAATATTCCTTTAAATTTAGTCAATATGTTTACACAGTTTCTTTACACAAATGATCTTTACAAACTTTCTACAACTTGTTTAAACCTTTAGCTTTACCTTATCTAATTTAAAATAATCCTTTAACCCTCTAAACTAGGCAAAAATTTATATTCCCATGCCTTCTTATAATCTTTACCAAAAAAACACATTTCAGTCTCCTCACACACCTTGCATACAGAACTATTTTTTCAGTGGTCTCATTTGTTATAATGGTAACTCTTAGTAATTTTTAATTTTGGTGAAAAATCTTGGTAAGTAAAGGATTTTAATTATGTAATAGGTGTGGAGCCTAGGACACCAGATAAGGTCTGACTTTTTCCAGCATAGCTAGGACCATGGCTCTCCACATGTCTCAAAGCCTTATCTAGAATCTCCAAAGTAGGTAAATTGAAAATTTTTCAAAAGTCAAAGAAGCAGTTTATGATCTTAAAACACTTAGTAAACGTAATATCTGACCTGCCTAATTTAGACCAAATGTCTTTATTTTTGCCAATAATCTTTAAAATTTTTATTTCCAAAAGATTACTAAAGTTATATAACTAAAAGGCATTAGAGTTTTTATTTTTCTTTCTTTTTTTTTTTTTTTTTTTTTGAGACATAGTCTTGCTCTGTTGCCCAGGCTGGAGTGCAATGACACAATATCAGCTCACTGCAACCTCCGCCTCCCAGGTTCAAGTAAGTCTCCTGTCTCAGCCTCCTGAGTAGCTGGGATTACAGGTGCACGCCACCCCGCCTGGTTAGTTTTTTGTATTTTAGTAGAGATGGGGTTTCACTGTGTTGCCCGGGCTGGTCTCAAACTCCTGAGCTCAGGCAATCCACCCACCTTGGCCTCCAAAAGTGCTAGGATTACAGGTGTGAGCCACCACTCCTAGCCTAGTTTTTATTTTTCTTACAAAATATTTGATCCAAGCACTTATTTTTCTTTAATTCAATTAATTAGAGCTCTTTTATATAAGTATTACACACGACACATATATAACTACTCAGATAGACAGAAGAAGATCCAGTAGTTGTAAGATTTTTTCATTCGCCAGTTTCTAAGTTTCTCTTTAAAGCATGCAGTTTTTATGGCCTAATAAGCAGGCACAGCTGGAAGACAAAAACAAATCTAAGAAATTAAGGGTTCCATTTTTACATCACATCCTGGATCCCCAAAAGGAAAATGCTATGTGACAAGACAGTGCAATGCTTTTACTGTGCATTTTATTGCATGGCAACCCAAAGCCATTGCCCATTCTGCAATTTGGCTATCCTTAAAAGTATATCTCCTACTTAGTTGTTACACACCAAAGCTCTCTTATAATACAAAGTAATTTGTGATATTCCCAAAAGTCAAAAACATCAGATAATGCAATGCAAAACAGAGCAGAGTCTTAGATTTTGAGGAAGATATATCCACTTTTAATTCCTAAGTTTTCATGACAAAAACAGAGGGTTTTTCTCAAAACAGGATCTATGGTGCCTCCTCTGCTTTTCTCAACGAGTCCCAAATTGTTAGAGATTGAATATCCACTATTAATTAAGCTGACTTTTAACAATAACAATCTTTATAAAGGTCTTTTTAAATCTCTTATTACCTGACTTTAGCCACACCAAGTGGACAATATTTCTGGCTTTTAAACTTTACCAAAAGTAACCTCACAAGTGAAACCAAAAAGCCTCAATTAAGGTTATGACTTAACCACGAGTGTACGAGGTATTTTCAAAGAAGTGGTAAGCAGTTTTTACAAAATCTAGAATCTTTAAACATAGCTCAGAGAAAGGAAGATATAAGAAGGGAAACTAGAAGTTGTTCATGGAGGGGAATCAGCAAAAGGTAAAGGTCACACAGACATCAACCAGAGCACTCATTCCCTAAGCCAGAACTGAACCTGGGCCACCACTGTAAAATGGCAGAGACCAAAAGTACCGCTACGTGGTAACAGAGTCAAGCTCCCAAGGACGTAAAACAAAACGGAGACCTATCCAGTTTTGGGGTGTGTGGGGTGGGGGTGTGTGTTTTCAGAGACGTGTAGCAAAGTTTGCAACTGATCAGTTTGCCAGGCTGGCTTGAACAGCGGGCTTATGGGGTCCTAAGCCCATGCTCTAGCTTAAGGTATTCCTCCTTATGACAGAACCATACAGAAAGACACAAAAAGCACACCAGATTGGCTACAGCTTGAGACTAGCCTCACAAACGCTTTTTTTCAATTAATCAAAATTTTACAGAGGATATAAACAGGAATCTTTATTATTCTTTCAACAGGTTTGCAGAGACAGAGAGACCAGAAGTCTAACTGGTAAGCAATTCTTACCCTTTTGCCAGCATGTCAGGTTTTTGGGTTCCTCTTACCTGAGTGGCCCTAGCAACCACTGAGAGCCAGGCTGCATCACAAAGGAAAATCACAGAACCACAGGTAAAATCCTCTTAATTTTGCAAGGTGCTGCCCAAGGGGTGGCATGTGGTAACCAAATTAACACTTTCCATTCTGGCCAGAGCAAAATATGTGTGCTTTAAATAAAAATATTGAAATCTTTTTAGAAGCTTATGCATATCAATTGGCATCCCTAGATGAGACTAATTTGGGAGCCATCTTTTTTCTTTTCTTTTCTTTTTTTTTTTTTTTTTAAATGCACTTCAATGCATTGTTGTTCATTCGGAACGTTCCACTGTAAGTTAACTTTAGTAACATTTTGCCATTTCTGTAAGACTTTGCTGCCTTGGGCCTAATGTATAAGCCAGAAGGAACTCAGTTTTCCAAAAATTAAGGATTCCATTTTTAACTCAAATATTGGCTTTGATTTCAGGTTCCCTTAGTGAACTTAGCCAATGATTTTTTTCTACCTAACCACGCAAGAAAAATGGAAACAAAGGGGTAGAACACAAAAATCCCTGTGAATTTTCAAAAGTCAAATTTTACAGCCCCTGCAATAGTACCATTTACTACCAGTTTATCTCTGACCCAGTCAGATGTAAGCAGCCTGTAACTGGATCCAAAGCAGTTAATTACTGGATCAAATCCCATCCTGAACCCTGTCTAATATCTATCACAACTTCCAAATCCAGTTTGGAACAGAAATTTGCTCAAAGAAACTTGGAGAGCTCAAAACACAAATCCACGGAGCTCTGAAATCTGAGAGAGAACTTACCATGATCTCCAGCTGCTGAGAGATCAAAGGACACAAGTAGCTGCAGCAGATACCTTGCTTGTTCACTCAGCACTCCTGGGGTTAATTATAGAGGCTCTACTTCACACCCCACTTCTAACACCATCTGTTTAAAAAAAAAAAAAAAAACTTCAGCTGAATTAAATTTAAAGGAGTTTAATTGAGCAAAGAATAATTCGTGAATCAAGCAGCCCCCAGCATCACAGCAGATTCAGAGAGACTGCAGGAATGCCTCGTGGTAAAAACAAATTTATAGACAAAAAAAGGGAAGTGACATACAGAAATCAGAAGAGAGGTACAGAAACAACTGAATTGGTTACAGCTCGGCATTTGCCTTATTGGAACACAGTTTAAACACTCAGCAGTTATGAGTGGTTGAAGTATGGCAGCTAGGATTGGCCAAGACTCAGCTGTTGTTACAGGTGCACACTTCTAAATTAGGTTTTATTATTATTATTATTATTATTATACTTTAACTTCTAGGGTACATGTGCGCAATGTGCAGCTTTGATGCATAGGTATACATGTGCGATGTTGGTTTGCTGCACCCATCAACTCGTCATTTACATTAGGTATTTCTCCTAATGCTATCCCTGCCCCAGCACCCCAACCCCCTGACAGGCCCCAGTGTGTGATGTTCTCCATCCTGTGTCCAAGTGTTCTCTTTATTAACTTCCCACCTATGAGTGAGAATATGCTGTGTTCAGTTTCCTGTCTTTGTGATAGTTTGATGGTTTCCAGCTTCATCCATGTCCCTGCAAAGGACATGAACTCATCCTTTTTTTTTGGGGGGGGGAGGGCTGCATAGTATTCTGTGTTGTACATGTGCCACATTTTCTTAATCCAGTCTATCATTGATGGACATTTGGGTTGGTTCCAAGTCTTTGCTATTGTGAATAGCACTGCAATAAACATATGTGCATATGTGTCTTTATAGTAGCCTGATTTATAATCCTTTGGGTATATATCCAGTAATGGGATTGCTGGGTCAAATGGTATTTCTAGTTCTAGATCCTTGAGGAATTGCCACACTGTCTTCCACAATGGTAGAACTAATTTACACTCCCAACAATGTAAAAGTGTTCCTATTTCTCTACACCCTCTCCAGCATCTGTTGTTCTCTCTTTTTTTTTTTTTTTAGATGGAGTCTTGCTCTGTTGTCCAGGCTGGAGTGCAGTGGTGCCATCTCAGCTCACTGCAAGCTCCGCCTCCTGGGTTCATGCCATTCTCCAGCCTCAGCCCCCCGAGTAGTTGGGACTACAGGGGCCCACCACCACACCCGGCTAATTTTTTGTATTTTTAGTAGAGACGGGGTTTCACCATGTTAGTCAGGATGGTCTTGATCTCCTGACCTCATGATCCACCCTAAAGTGCTGGGATTACAGGCATGAGCTACTGCACCTGGCTGTTTCCTGACTTTTTAATGATCACCATTCTAACTGGTGTGAGACAGTATCTCACTGCGGTTTTGATTTGCATTTCTCTGATGACCAGTGATGATGAACATCTTTTCATGTATCTGTTGGCTGCATAAATGTCTTCTTTTGAGAAATGTCTGTTCATATCCTTTGCCCACTTTTTGATGGGGTTGGTTTTTTTTCTTGTAAATCTGTTTGAGTTCTTTGCACAATCTGGATATTAGCCCTTTGTCAGATGAGTAGATTGCAAAAATTTTCTCCCATTCTGTAGGCTGCCTGTTCACTCTGATGGTAGTTTCTTTTGCTGCACAGAAGCTCTTTAGTTTAATTAGATCCCATTTGTCTATTTTGGCTTTTGTTGCCATCGCTTTTGGTGTTTTAGTCATGAAGTCCTTGCCCATGCCTATGTCCTGAATGGTATTGCCTAGGTTTTCTTCTAGGGTTTTTATGGTTTTAGGTCTAACATTTACCTCTTTAATCCATCTTTTTTTTGTTGTTGTTTTTTTTTTTTTTGAGACGGAGTCTCGCTGTGTCGCCCAGGCTGGAGTGCAATGGCCGGATCTCAGCTCACTGCAAGCTCTGCCTCCCGGGTTTTTACGCCATTCTCCTGCCTCAGCCTCCCGAGTAGCCAGGACTACAGGCGCCCGCCACCTCGCCCGGCTAGTTTTTTGTATTTTTTAGTAGAGACGGGGTTTCACTGTGTTAGCCAGGATGGTCTCGAACTTCTGACCTCGTGATCCGCCTGTCTCGGCCTCCCAAAGTGCTGGGATTACAGGCTTGAGCCACCGCGCCCGGCCTTCTTTAATCCATCTTGAACTAATTTTTATACAAGGTGTAAGGACGGGATCCAGTTTCAGCTTTCTACATAGGGCTAGCCAATTTTCCCAGCACCATTTATTAAATAGGGAATCCTTTCCTCAATCTGCTTGTTTTTGTCACATTTGTCAAAGATCACATGGTTGTACATGTGTGGTATTATTTCTGAGGCCTCTGTTCTGTTCCATTGGTCTATATATCTGTTTCGGTGCCAGTACCATGCTGTTTTGGTTACTGTAGCCTTGTAGCATAGTTTAAATTCAGGCAGTGTGATGCCTCCAGCTTCGTTCTGTGTGCTTAGGATTGTCTTGGCAATGCAGGCTGTTTTACTTTTTTTAAACAACTTTAAAGTTGTTTTTTCCAATTCTGTGGAATGGAAGAAAGTCATTGGTAGTTTGATGGGGATGGCATTGAATCTATAAATTACTTTGGGCAGTATGGCCATTTTCACAATATCGATTTTTTCTGTCCATGAGCATGGAATGTTCTTCCATTTGTTTGCACCCTGTTCTATTTTGTTGAGCAGTGGTTTGTAGTTCTCCTTGAAGAGGTCCTTCACATCCCTTGTTAGTTGAATTCCTAGGTATTTTACTCTTTTGTAGCAATTGTGAATGGGAGTTCACTCATGATTTGGCTCTCGGTTTGTCTGTTATTGGTGTATAGGAATACTTGTGATTTTTGCACATTGACTTTGTATCCTGAGACTTTGCTGAAGTTGCTTATCAGCTTAAGGAGATTTGGGGCTGAAATGATGGGGTTTTCTAAATATACAATCATGTCATCTGCAAACAGGGACAATTTGACTTCCTCTTTTCCTAACTGAATACCCTTTATTTCTTTCTCCATCTGATCGCCTTGTCCAGAACTTCCAACACTATGTTGAATAGGAGTGGTGAGAGAGGGCATACTTGTGCTGGTTTTCCAAGGGAATGCTTCCAGTTTTTGCCCATTCAGTATGATACTGGCTGTGGGATTGTCATAAATAGCTCTTATTATTTTGAGATACGTTCCATCAGTATCTAGTTTATTGAGAGTTTTTAGCATGAAGGGCTGTTGAATTTTGTCAAAGGCCTTTTCTGCATCTATTGAGATAATCATGTGGTTTTTGTCATTGGTTCTGTTTATGTGATCGATTATGCTTATTGATTTGTGTATTGTTGAACCAGCCTTGCATCCCAGGGATGAAGCCGAGTTGATCGTGGTGGAAAAGCTTTTTGATGTGCTGCTGGATTCAGTTTGCCAGCATTTTATTGAAGATTTTCACATTGATGTTCATCAGGGATATTGGTGTAAAATTCTCTTTTTTTTGTTGTGTCTCTGCCAGGCTTTGGTATCAGGATGATGCTGGCCTCATGAAATGAGTTAGGGAGGATTCCCTCTTTTTCTATTGATTGGAATAGTTTCAGAACGAATGGTACCAGCTTCTCTTTCTACCCCTGGTAGAATTTGACTGTGAATCCATCTAGTCCTGGACTTTTTTTGACTGGTAGGCTATTAATTATTGCCTCAATTTCAGAGCTTGTTATTGGTTTATTCAGAAATTTCGCTTCTTCCTGGTTTAGTCTTGGGAGAGTGTAAGTGTCCAAGAATTTATCCATTTCTTCTAGATTTTCTAGTTTATTTGCATAGAGGTGTTTATAGTATTCTCCGATGTTAGTTTTTATTTCTGTGGGATCAGTGGTGATATCCCCTTTATCATTTTTTATTGCATCTATTTGATTCTTCTCTCTTTTCTTCTTTATTAGTCTTGCTAGTGGTCTATCAACTTTGTTGATCTTTTCAAAACACCAGCTCCTGGATTCGTTGGTTTTTTGAAAGGATTTTGTGTCTCTTTCTCTCAGTTCTGCTATGACATTAGTTATTTCTTGCCTTCTGCTAGCTTTTGAATGTGTTTGCTCTTGCTTCTCTAGTTCTTTTAATTGTGATGTTAGGGTGTCGATTTTAGATCTTTCCTGCTTTCTCTTGTGGGCATTTAGTGCTATAAATTTCCCTCTACACACTGCTTTAAATGTGTCCCAGAGATTCTGGTACATTGTGTCTTTGTTGTCATTGGTTTCAAAGAACATCTTTATTTCTGCCTTCATTTCGTTATGTACCCAGTAGTCATTCAGGAGCAGGTTGTTCAGTTTCCATGTAGTTGTGCAGTTTTGAGTGACTTTCTTAATCCTGAGTTCTAGTTTGATTGCACTGTGCTCTGAGAGACAATTTGTTGTGATTTCTGTTCTTTTACATTTGCTGAGGATTACTTTACTTCCAATTATGTGGTCAATTTTGGAATAAGTGTGATGTGGTGCTGAGAAGAATGTATATTCTGTTGATTTGGGGTGGAGAGTTTTGTAGATATCTATTAGGTCTGCTTGGTGCAGAGCTGAGTTCAAGTCCTGGATATCCTTGTTAAACTTCTGTCTCATTAATCTGTCTAATATTGACAGTGGGGTGTTAAAGTCTTCCATTATTGTTGTATGAGAGTCTAAGTCTCTTTGTAGGTCTCTAAGCACTTGCTTTATGAGTCTGGGTGGTCCTATATTGGGTGCATATATATTTAGGATAGTTAGCTCTTCCTGTTGAATTGATCCCTTTACATTATGTAATGACCTTCTTTGTCTCTTTTGATCTTTGTTGGTTTAAAGTATGTTTTATCAGAGTCTAGGATTGCAACCCCTGCTTTTTTTTTTTTTTTTTTTTTCCATTTTCTTGGTTGATCTTCCTGCATCCCTTTATTTTGAGGCTATGTGTGTCTCTGCACATGAGATGGTCTCCTGAATACAGCATTCTGATGGGTCTTGACTCTTTATCCAATTTGTCAATCTGTGTCTTAATTGAGGGATTTTGCCCATTTATATTTACAGCTAATTTTGTTATGTGTGAATTTGATCCTTTCATTATGACGTTAGCTGGTTATTTGGCTCATTAGTTTATGCAGTTTCTTCATAGCATCGATGGTCTTTACAATTTGGCATGTTTTTGCAATGGCTGGTACTGGCTGTTTCTTTCCATGTTAAGTGCTTCCTTCAAGAGTTCTTATAGGGCAGGACTGGTGGTGAGAAAATCTCTCAGCATTTGCTTGTCTGTAAAGGATTTTATTTCTCCTTCACTTATGAAGCTTAGTTTGGCTGGATATGAAATTCTGGGTTGAAAATTATTTTCTTTAAGAATGTTGAATACTGGCCCCCACTCTCTTCTGGCTTGTAGGGTTTCTGCCAAGAGATCAGTTGTTAGTCTAATGGGCTTCCCTTTGTGGGCAACCTGTCCTTTCTCTCTGGCTGCCCTTAACATTTTTTCCTTCATTTCAACTTTGGTGAATCTGAAAATTATCTGTTTTGGGGTTGCTCTTCTCGAGGAGTATCTTTGTGGTGTTCTCTGTATCTCCTGAATTTGAATGTTGGCCTGCCTTGATAGGTTGGGGAAGTTCTCCTGAATAATATCCTGAAGAATGTTTTCCCATTTGGTTCCATTCTCCCCATCACTTTCAGGTACACCTATCACATG
Source organism: Macaca thibetana thibetana (assembly GCF_024542745.1). NCBI lineage: Eukaryota > Metazoa > Chordata > Mammalia > Primates > Cercopithecidae > Macaca > Macaca thibetana. The sequence continues at coordinate 62,126,979 of NC_065584.1, forward strand.
TGGATTTGGTCTTTTCACATAGTCCCACATTTCTTGGAGGCTTTGTTCATTTATTTTTACTCTTTTTTCTCTAACCTTGTCTTCTCACTTTATTTCATTCATTTGATCTTCAATCACTGATAGCCTTTCTTCTGCTTGATCGAATCAGCTACTGAAGCTTATGCATGCATCATGAAGTTCTTGTGCCATGGTTTTCAACTCCATCAGGTCATTTAAGGTCTTCTCTACACTGTTTATTCTAGTTAGCCATTCTTCTAATCTTTTTTCAAGGTTTTTAGGTTCCTTGCGATGGGTTCGAACAGATTCCTTTAGCTCGGAGAAGTTTGTTATTACCTACCTTCTGAAGCCTACTTCTGTCAACTCGTCAAGTCATTCTCCATTCAGCTTTGTTCCATTGCTGGCAAGGAGCTGCGATTCTTTGGAGGAGAAGAGGTGCTCTGGTTTTTAGAATTTTCAGCTTTTCTGCTCTGGTTTCTCCCCATCTTTGTGGTTTTATCTACCTTTGGTCTTTGATGCTGGTGACCTACAGAGGGGGTTTTGGTGTGAATGTCCTTTTTGTTGATGTTACTGCTATTCCTTTCTGTTTTTTAGTTTTCCTTCTAACAGTCATGTCCCTCAGCTGCATGTCTGTTGGAGTTTGCTGGAGGTCCACTCCAGACCCTGTTTGCCTGGGTATCACCAGCAGAGGCTGCAGAACAGCAAATGTTGCAGAACAGAAAATATTGCTGCCTGATCCTTCATCTGGAAGCTTCATCCCAGAGGGTCACCCATCTGTATGAGGTGTCTGTCGGCCCCTACTAGGAAGCACCTCCCAGTGAGGCTACTTGAGGAGGCAGTATGTCCATTCTCAGAGCTCAAACGCCACACTGGAAGAACCACTGCTCTCTTCAAAGCTATCAGACAGGGATGTTTAAGTCTGTAGAAGTTGTCTGCTGCCTTTTGTCCTGCTATGCCCTGTCCACCGAGGTGGAGTCTATAGAGGCAGTAGGCCTTGCTGAGCTGCAGTGGGTCCACCCAGATCAAGTGTCCCAGCCACTTTGTTTTCCTACTCAAGCCTGAGTAGGATGCCCCTCCCCCAGCCAGGCTGCTGCCTCGCAGTTCAATCTCAGACTGCTGCACTAGCAGTGGGCAAGGCTCCATGGGCATAGGAGCCAGCAAGCCAGGCACAGGAGAGAATCTCCTTGTCTGCCAGTTGCTAAGACCTTGGGAAATGTGTAGTATTTGGGTGGAGGTGTCCCATTTTTCCAGGTACAGTCTGTCACGGCTTCCCTTGCCTAGGAAAGGGAAATTCCCTGACCACTTGTGCTTCCCAGGTGAGGCAATGCCCCACTCTGATTCAATTCACCCTCCATGGGCTGCACCCACTGTCCAACCAGTCCAAGTGAGATGATCCAGGCACCTCAGTTGGAAATGCAGAAATCACCCGTCTTCTGCATTGATCATGCTAGGAGCTGCAGACTGGAGTTGTTCCTATTCAGCCATCTTGGAACGGCTAAGTTAGGTTTTTAATCTTGTCTACCTATTAAGTTAGGTTGCAGTTTGTCCACAAGGACTTAAATATAGTATGGAATCCTTCTCAGGCCATATTTATTTTGCTTTAACACCCTCTAAGAACTGCAAGAAGATAAGGATGTTCACTTTCATCACTCTTATTCAACAAGTACAATAAGTTCTTGCCAGAACAGTTAGGCAAGAGAAAAAATAAGTCATCCAAACTGGAAAAGCAGAAGTTAAATTATCTCTGTTCCCTGATAATATAGTCATATATCTAGAAAAACCTAAAGACTATACCAAAAACCTCAGAGTTGATAGGTGAATTCAGTAAAGTTTTAGGATACAATATTATATAAAGAGAAATCAATAGGATTTCTATACACCAATAACAATCTAGCCAACAACCAAATTAAGAAATCAAACCCGTTTATAATAGGTACCAAAAAAAAAATAAAATGCCTAGGAATAAATTTAACCAAAGAGGTGAAAGATCTATACAAAAAGAACTACAAAACACTGATGAAACAAATTGAAGGTGATACAAACAAATGAATAAACATTCCATACTCATGGATTTGAAGAATCAATATTTTTAAAATAAACATACTGCCCAAAGCAATTAACAGGCTCAATACAATTCCTATCAAATTACCAACATCAGTTTTCATAGAATTAGAAAAAAATCCTAAAATTCATACAGAACCAAAAAAGAGCCCAAAAAGCTAAATCAATCCTAAGCAAAAAGAACAAAGCTGTAGACATCACATTACTGGACTTCAAATAATGTTACAGGGCTACAATGACCAAAACAACATCATACTGGTATAAAAATAGATACACAGATCAATGTAACAGATCAGAGTGTTCAAAGATAAAGTCACATACCTACAACCAACAAATCTTCCACAAAGTCAACAAAAATATACACTGGGGAAATGTCACTGCATTCAATAAATAGTGCTAGGGAAATTGGATACATGCATTAATCTGTTTTCACACTGTTAATGAAGACATACCTGAGACTCAGAAGAAAGAGAGGTTTAATGGACTTACAGTCCCACATGGCTGGAGAGGCCTCACAATCATGGCAGAAGGCAAGAAGGAGCAAGTCACATTTTACATGGATGGCGGCAGGCAAAGAGAGAGAGAGCTTGAGCAGGGGAACTCCTCTTTTCAAAACCATCAGATCTCATGAGAATTATTCATTATTAGAAGAAAGAACCACCCCATGGTTTAATTACCTCCCACTGTGTCCCTCCCACAACACGTGGGAATTGTGGGAGTTACAATTCAAAATGAGATTTGGGTAGGGACACAGTCAAATTCTATCAATACCCATATACAGAAGAATGAAACTGGACCCATACCTTTCATCATATACAAAAATTAACTCAAGATAGATTAAAGACCTAAGTGTGAGACCTACAAGAATAAAAAACCTAGAAAAAAACCTAGGACAAACTCTTCTGGACATCAGCCTAAGCAAAGAATTTATGACCAAATTCTCAGAAGCAAACACGACAAAAACAAATATAGACAAATGGGACTTAATTAAACTAAAAAGCCTCTGCACAGCAAAAGAAACAATCAACAGAGTAAACAATCTACAGAATAGGAGTAAATATTTGCAAACTATGCATCTGACAAAGGACTAATATTCAGAATCTACAAGGAACTCAAACAACTCAAAACGGAAAAAACAAGTAATCCCATTAAAAAGTGAGCAAAGAACATGGGCATTTTTTAAAAGAAGACATACAAGGAGCCAACAAGCATATGAAAAAATGCTCAAAATTACTAATCAGAAAAATGCAAATTAAAACCACAATAAGGTACCATCTTATACTAGTCAGAATCATCATTATTATAAAGTCTAAAAACAATAAATATTGCCAAGAATACACCACGGGTGGGAATTTATATTAGTACAACCTTTATGGAAAACAGTGTGGAGATTTCCCAAAGAATTAAAAATTCATCCAGCAATTCCACTATTGGTATCTACCCAAAGGTAAAGAAATCATATCAAGAAGATTCCTGCTCTCATATGTTTATCATAGCACTATTCGCAATAGCAAAGATATGGAACCAACCTAAGTGTCCATCATCATATATATATACACACTATGGAATACTACTGAGCCATAAAAAAGAATAAAATCATGTATTTTGCAGCAACATAGATGGAACTGGAGACCATTATCCTAAGTGAATTAATGCAGAAACAGAAAGTCAGAAAACACATGTTCTCACTTATAAGTGGGAGCTAAACAATTGGTATACATGGACATAAAGAAGGTAATAATAGACATTGAAGACTACAAAGGGTGGGCAGATGAGACAGTGTGAGCTCAGGGCATGAGGGCTGAAAAGTTATCCATTGGGTGCAATGTTCACTATTCAGTGATGGGTACACTAAAAGCCTAGGCTTCACCGGTACACAATGTAAGAATCGGGCGCTTATATCCACCAAATATGTTAAAATAAAATAACCTCTTTCCCCTTCCTCACCAATGCCAATAATATCACAGATAAAGAAGGTAGTTCATAGGGTAGCTCTGAGCTATGAGAAGATAGCTCATAGTACCAGACCCTGAGGCAAAGTTTTCATGTTAGCAGGGCTCAGATGCATCTCCTCCCCTTGCACCAAGATTCGAGAGACTATAGGCAATCATCTCAGAATTTTATTGCTGGAAGGATACTGATCACTTTACCATTTAGTAAACAAACAGGAAGGAGTGTTTATATGTCCAACTTTACATACCTAGTTAGTAACACATTGAAAACTAGAAGACAAGCTTTTCAAATTTTTGGTCCAGTATCCTTTCCATGTAATGCTGCTGTTCCTACCTTCCCTCTGGAACATTTTCAGAAGAAAAAGCAGATTGGCCTAGTGGAGTGAGACCAAGTTTCAAAGAAAATTACTGTGACTCTTGGCCAAGGTCCTAAACTTAAGTTTGCAGAATGGGAAAACACTTAATTTGTAATCAACAAAGCTTGACTTCTAATGAAGTTTTCATCATTAGGCAATGTTTCACACTGTTTTTGAGCCCTGCAGTTACTGGACCATGTACTGCCAAATCACATTTACTATTGTTTTATTCATTTTATGAAGTGCTGAGCACCCAGGCAAGCTTCCACATGTATTCCCATTCCCATCCTGTTCTGAACACATCCTAGCTTTGTGTAAGCTTTCTTACAAGCTTATGACTGCAATCCTAGGTGTATTTTTTTTTAATAAGTCATACTTCTTGCTTCAGAGAAAAAAAATTCTTCAAACACAACTACTGATTTGCATCTTGCAAATGGCATAATTATAAACTCTTTCCTAGAGAAAGCATCAAAAGAACAAAATTTTGCTAATATCTATATATTGTACACACAAAGCTCAGGCAAAATCTCAGAAATAGCTCACTGATATTTATTTTCTGATATTTGTTGGTCATCCTCTTCTGAAATGAGAGTCCTCATGCAAGAGGAAAATAATATTATTATATATTTCTAAATCAGCCTCCCATAAATATGGATGGCTTTCTAATATATGAGACTGGTTGCTTCTCAGTCTTTGGCTAAGAGCAAATATGGTATCTAATGTATGAGAATGAGGTTGATTTCTTTATGCTTTAATTAAAAATAATAAAATTAATGTCTGAAATCCAATTGTCCTTATGCTCTTGATCTTAGCTTTTCAGCTTCTAATCACTCTTTTTCTAAGCTAACTACTGCTTTACTTTACCATTTTTGCCTCAGGTAAAGCTCATTCTCCTCTTCTTTATTTTTGTATCTAGTTACACAGTCAGAAGAACAGACATAGTTCAAAAGAAAAATATTGAGTCCAATATTCCAATTGCTTAAACCTTCTGGAAAATAAATGATTTCCTGTGCTCTTTGTAACCATGAGTACATGGCCTTTTACATGAAGGTGAAGGGTGAAAATTTACAAGTCACAGTCTTGACAGCCATGAAACTAATGAAGGCAAACATCCATGCTGATGTAAGCTGGTCAGCATGGTATTTCACTATAGAAAAGTGCCAAGTCATTATTAAATCTCAAATGTTATAGCTGGAGACTTAATAGCCTCACCCCAAGCCATTATTATTTCTTTGCCTAAACACAGTTTGCTAGAATTCCCTCTGCTGTGAAAATAAATTGCTGATTAGCCAGATGGGACTTAAGCCTCCCTTCACTGGTCTAGTAAATAGGGTTCCCAAGCTATGTGCCACTCACTCCCTCAAGTACTTTTGAGCACAATTTCTTTCACAGGAAGCATCACCTCTCTACAGCCCTATACCAAGAAACCAAGATGATGAAAGGCTGAGCCGTTAATTTGCAACTCTTTCTTAATTGAGATCACATTCAAGAATGAGAAAATACTTGACAAAGAAAAATAAACCAGCTTTCAATGTACCCTGTTCTTTGCAGCACCTGCTGTCTATTCTCAGATTAAGCTGAATAAATACTGTTTTCATGAAGATCATACGGAGCCTAGGCAGATTTAACAGCATTTCTTGCCCTTCTTTGCCTCCTATCCCCTGCCACCACCATAACCGTGTAAAATTCTGAAAAACTGCAATTTGGGCCCTTATGAAAAAACATTTCATATGATGAAATTTACTAAATTTCTAGCTCCTGTTCAGTTTCCACATGGACAAAAATAACTGCCATGAAGGCCCACAAATTTGGAAGTCAACATTTAGAAATTTCTTAGAAAGAGAGGTGGATGATGGAAGAAAGTGAAAATACTGCTGGCATTTCATCTCTGTCTTCGTGGCAAAAAGAGAAGTGTTTCTGAATCAGCAGTAGAGGGGGAAGAAGCTCAGCATGAAATTTCTTGTGCATCTGATTCACCAATGGAGTCAAAACATTGAGTACAGCTGATAACAAGAAGCACAAGAAAAGAAGGGACACATGGTTCCAAACTAAGAATGTTACCTCTGGTTTCTGGTAAGAAGGGAATTGCAAGACATTTTTTGGCACAAAATCAGAACACAGTTTGAATGCAAAGTAAAAATGTTCAAAAGAAAGATGCTTTAGGCCATACCTAGGAAACTCTTCACAGGTAAGCATATCTTTGTAGTTAACATGATCTGTCCAAACAAGAGAGCCTTGTTTCATCAGACAAGTGTCTGTTCTGATGACCCAGGTACTAAGCTAGCAGGGAACATCTTTGCTGAAAATAGGGGGAGAAAGCCTTACACCTGCTCAGAAAATATATTCTCCTGTGGATGGAAAGGAAAAGAATATGAGAAGAAGAAAAGTGTAATTACTGAGCCTCTGACTATCTCTGCAAATACTTTCTTCCCCTCTTTGCTTCTCTTGGTTTCTCACTGCCCCTCTGTGTTTTTACACTTTGTCATCTCTTTGAACTTTTGATGAATATTCATGTCTCTATAATGATGTGGCTGTACTATGATTAAGAACAGACTGAAGTACTTAATATAGCCTCTTCTTATAAAGGAAACTGTTGGGTAGCAAGCCATCCATGTTAATGAGGGACATTTTACTAGCTAATGAGTAAAACTGTAGGGTCTAGACCTACAGAGAAAATTCGATTGCCTTATCACAACATCACCATTCCCTAAATGTATTTGGGAGATACCACCAGTAACAATTCTTCTAATGCATTTGTCAGCTAATCAGTCACATTTACAGATCAAATATTTATTGAGCTGGGTTTTATCCTAGGCACAAGGTAAAAGAGGAAAAAGCAGACATAAAAACCTTATACTTGGGCTGGGCTCGGTGGCTCACACCTGTAATTCCAGCACTTTGGGAGGCCAAGGCGGGCAGATCATGAGGTCAGGAAATCGAGGCCATCCTGGCTAACACGCGAAACCCCGTCTCTACTAAAAATACAAAAAACATTAGCCGGGCGTGGTAGCAGGCGCCTGTAGTCCCAGCTACTTAGGAGGCTGAGGCAGGAGAATGGCATGAACCTGGGAGGTGGAGCTTGCAGTGAGCCGAGATAGAGCCACTGCATTCCAACCTGGGCAACAGAGTGAGACTCCATCTCAAAAAAAAAAAAAAAAAAAAAAAACTTATACTTAAACCTTAAGAGTCTAGGGCAAGTGCTTTCTGCAGATCATCTGCAGCTACTATGGAAGCTTCTCTTCACAGCCTCTTAAAACACCAGCCACTCAAGCAGCATTACCAACCAGGTAAGGTTGACGGGACGAGTAAGGGCTGAAATTCAACTTGTACTCTGCTCTCCAAAATCTGCCCTACCCAGAGGAGACATCTTTTAAAAAGTCACACAAAGGCAGCACCAGAAGCTGTAGCCCTGTTTTAAAGCAGAGGTTCCCCTTCCACATGAGTTATTGCATCTTTCCTTCCCTGGGTGTTTCCCAGTGATGCAAAGGCCATACCCACTTGTCAGACCTCAGCCATGGACCTACATGCTAGAGCTGAAGTGAATAATGTAACTTACAGCAGAAAACAAAAATCTATATACCAGTAGAACCATAACAGCACAGCCGATCTCAGATTCCTTAGAGGTTTTGCCTTAAACCACATACTTAGTTGTCATTTTATTTGAAAGTTCCAGAACAGCTTTTCTGAGTTAGTATGCATTCTGAAGGCGAGAGTCCTTTGTCCAGAGTACATCCACTTTTATTATACACATTTCTCACATAATAAGGAAGGCAAGAGCCCTTCTCCAACTGACTTACTACATTCCTATACTTATTATTAGTAAATATGCAAAAAAAACTAATACAAAAAGGGCTTTGAAGAAAGCCAGGTTTGAGTGAATTATTTGCTGATGGAGATATACAATTTCATTCATACAGTTGATTTCCTGCTAGCTAGTTCCTCAGATTATAGGAAATGGATATGGCATGTTTTTGTTGTGTGTCTGCTGCCTCTGTTGCAAAGATAAACCTTAATTGGCAAGCCTTTAACATCTAATGGTATTTTATGTTATGGTCTTACAGAAATAATCTATCTGGGCTTTGTGACAAAGTTGTTGTATAATAATGGAGGAAAAGCTGTGATAATGCATGCGTTCTTGTTTTGGTACTAAAAATTTACACTAGCTTTAGTCAAAACAAATTTGGATTCTATTGCTTGAAAATGTACTTTTTATTCCTTCGATTATAAAAAAATTTGGGGTAAAAGCTTATAAAGCTAATTTTATATGAAGTTCTCTAGCAAGTTATTTATAATGTGATTTTTCCATGAATTATTTGAAATCTGTTTAGCCTGTAAAGATAGCCCATCCAAAAAAAGTCAGAGTATTTTGTATTTTAACTCAAGTCCTAGATTGCCTCTCACTGCCCATGATTCAAGAGCAACTAGAAACTATAGCCAAATTCAGTTTCTATCTATGATTAAAGACCGGTTTCAAATGGACAAGCAAGCAGCAGTCAACATATGCATTAAATGGTGCCTAATAATTGTTAATCTTTCTGACTGCTTCATCAAATAAATTAGCTGTGTCATTCTTTCAACACAAGTTTTCCTCACTGCCATGATATGCTTCAAGTTATGTCATATGAAATTGTTCTTTTGGAAATAAATCAAAACCCATGCAAACACAAAACAAAACCAAAAAAAAAAAAAAAACCCTTAGTCTTTAATACAAGGAAGAGAATCCTGAGGATATAAACTAATGGCATAGGTCAAAGCCAAATATATTCATATTAGATAGCCTCCAGAGAAGCTCCCTCAAAGACCTGCTATAGTTTGAACATTTGTCCCCTCCAAAATTCATGTTGAAATTTAATCACCAATGTACCAGTATTGAGAGGTGAAGCCTTTAAGAGGTGATTGGATCATGAGGGTTCTGCCTTCATGAATGGATTAATCCAATAATGAATCAATGGGCTAATGGTTTAATGGTTTATCATGGGAATGGGACTGGTGACTTTAAAAGAAAAGTAAGAGGCCTGATCTAGCATGCTCAGCCCCCTCACCATGTGATGTCCCACACTACCTCAGGACTCTGCAGAGAATCCCCACCAGCAAGAATGGTCTTACCAGTTGCATCCTCTTGACCTTGGACTTTCAAGCCTCCAGAACTATAAGGAAACAAATTTTATGTCATATAAATTATCCAGTTTTAGGCATTCTATTATAAGTAACATAAAACAGACTAAGACAAGACCCCTTCCTCATAAACCAATAGAAATACATCTCATAACTCTTCTTCAACCCCAACCTAAGTTCCAAGGAGCCACAAAGTGAAGAAAAGCCTAGACCCAAATTCCTGAAATGCCTGATTCCTCTCCTCAGCAGATTATATGTCTCTGGTCCTTTAAGATGTGTCTGATATATTTTCTTCTCTCAAACCCTTTATCTGACTCCACACATCTCCTTCAGCCTGACTTAGGTATGGCTCCATCTTAGCACTTAACATAGTAACACAAATATCTGTTAATATGTCTTTCATTCCACTACAATATTAGTTTCTTGAGGTCAGTAACTGTGTATTTGAGTCTCTGTATTCCTAGTACCAGCCATGATACTTGGAACATAATAAATGCTTAATAAAAATTTGCTGAATGTAAGAACCAGGAACATAAAGATGAAGTAGTACATTTCCTCCAGCAAATGACTGCTTGGGAATACCTGTTTTACCTATTAACTCCCTGAAGAACTAGATGGATCACTACAAAAGGTGGGTTCTTTTCAAAGTTTCAATCATTTTGAACAACTCCCATTGTTTAGTCATCTCCATTTCAAGGATGATCATATATAAATGTGGTGAGCTTTTTTATTAATAGTTCATTCAACACCTCGCACATGTCTGATCAGTCCAGAAGAGCCAATATGGTATAGAATGCTACCTGTAGGTTTCCTTATGGAAGAAGCTAGCAGCAGGAATAGTTACCAATTAACTGCTTAACTGTGAATTTCTCCAATTTTCCAAATCAATTTCTTTTTATCTCAGCTTCTAACCTCTTTATGTCCTAAGAAGCTTGCTTATTTGACTCACAGGCAGAATTGTCATTTCTACTCCTTAGTTACTCATGTTAGCTGAAAGAATAACATGTTTGAAAAATATTGTTCTCCACTATTTGCTTTCATTTAACCAAATGTAGCCTTACTTTGTTAAGCTCTTGAATAAGTTTGCAATTCCATTTCTGAACACAAATCTACATTCATGAAAATGGATAGTCTTTATGCTCCTGAAAATTACATTCTGTTACTTCTTTAATGGAAAAGGATGCATATATTGCCTTTGACTAAGCTGCCTTTGTGTAGATTTATGAAAAATTGGCAATTCCAAAAGATTGGATCTTGATATGTCTGTCTTATAAACCCATGAAGTTCTTTGATCTCCAGTTTGAATCACTAAGGTAAGCTTTTCATGAGCTGAAACAGCAGGCTTCGTTTCTCCATCTGCTGCACAGCACTACAGAGATGCCACAGGCCTAAGGAAAGTAAAAAACAAATAGAAAGAAAATTTCTCTGTTTTTTTTTTAAGTGCCTGGAGCAAATCAAACCCTCAAGTCTAGCTGCTAAGGAAAGAGGCAAAATCTATCCGCATTTCCAAGGGAAAAGATGGGTCAGTTACCCAAACACAGGAAAATGCCCTTATGCAAGACAGAAGATAAAATAAAATAAAGTACAAAGAAATTCTAAATTGCTATGATGTTAAAAACGTAAAATAATAAGTTAACCATTAGGAAGACTTCTTTTTAAGGGCTCTCTCTCCCTTGCTTTGCTATAAAAATCACACTTTATGAAAGTGGAACAAGAAACTACGCCCCCAAACAGTGATAAAACATTATTTTCAATTTCATGAATGCAAACACACTACTTGATATTTGGTTCCTCGACCAGGTCATTAGCCATGCAAAGAAATGAAATCCTGGGTGTCATATGCCCAAATTAAAAAGAAATCAGCCTACTGACTCCTTAACCAAGGTTGACAAGCTATCCAGAAGGAAGGCTGTGTCCATTAAAATAATGTGTCTATTATTATCCTTTCTCTGTGTTATTATTCTATTCTTAGCTGGCAGAGTTACTCTATCCACATGAAAGCATCAGTCCAACTTCTGACTGACCACAAGAGCACTGATTAATATCGACACAAGAGGAGTCCTGTTAAAACTCCAGGATCTTTCTCCAAACAGCTCAGTCACACAAAGCCAAACTTGCTACTGTTGTAACCAGAATACATAGCTTGTTATTTTTAATTATATCCCATCCATAGTTAGGTCTTTCCTTTGGAACACTGGATTATTATTCAGCAACATTTGAATGACATGGGTGTGCACAGGATGCCTCCTATGTTAGATTTGCTCATCAATTCACGATAGCTAAAATGAAAGTCAAAGCACACAATGGGTATTAAGATCTTAATTTCAGTCAAACAGCATTACCCCTGCAACACAATACATCACAAATTTAAATACATGGATGCTAAGACCTACATTTCAAAGCCTACGGACTCGTAAGAAATTTTACAATTCAAAGTGAATTCTAAATGTTTTTGACATGTTGATGGACACTTGGAGAGCTTTTGTGCCTCTGGTTTTTGTTTGCTTTTAGAGTCAGTATTGTGTAGATTCAAAGCCGTGGTTCCCAAACCAGGGTTCAATTTTATCCCCCAGGGGATTTGACAGTGTCTCAAGAGATTTTTAATTGTTATTAATGTAAATGGATGGAGAAGACAGGTGCCACTGAATATAGCCCTTAGTGCCCAGGAACGCTGCTAAACATCCTCCACCACACAGGACAGCCCTCACAACAAAGAAACATCTGGTTCAACATGTCAATAGTGCCATGCATGGGTGAGAAAAACAGGGTAAGAGGAAAATAGCAATAAGAAATTTTTATTTGTTTAAAGTTATTATTTTATCCAATTAATGCATTACCTAATATTAAAAGTTAAATAGCACTAATAGAACCTCTCATGAAAAAAATAGACATCCTCTGCCTGCTTTTTCCTGTCTTGAGTTTTCCTTCTCAAACATGACATTATTTCCTCTGGCTACCTTATTTCTAAAGTATATACTTATACCAAAAATTCTTGAGTTAAGCAAGTTTAGATATTATTGTTATTGACACTTTATTTTGCAACGAGATGATTTAGCACTCTTTTAACATCTCACTTTTTCACTTTCTTCTCTAACTTTACCTTCTTTTTTCCCTGTTTTCCATTTCTCTCTGGAAGATTTTTCTAACTTTATTTCCAACCCTTTTATTGAACTTTAATTTCAGCTGCTTTACTTTAATTTTATTACCAAAGGCTCTTCCTTGATCTCTTTTCACTTATTATTCCTTTTTTTATTATTATTAGCAACTTGTTTTTGCTTCAAGAATAAAACATCTCCTCATATTTCTTTAATGTTATAAGCTACATCCTTTTGGATGTTTTCCTTTGCTCACTGCTTTGTTTCTATTTCCTTTGAGATTTGTTTTTGTTTGCTTTTGATAGTCAATCTGTCTAATATGGGAACATTTACTTACAGTGATATTTTGCTGTCCATTTATGTTTAAAAGTTAGAAATTGAAAGGCTGTGCATGCATGGGTAGGGTTTGCCTACTAGGGACGTCACAGAGCTCAATCTGGTGGTAACTGGCGATACTGATGGTCATCCCAACTGCCAGTCCCATCCTGCCTATTCATCAGGATAGGCTATGCCCAAACAAACAAATTCATGGTTCAACACACTGGGGCAGTGTGTTCACTACAAATCAAAGTGGCTCTTTAGGGCAGGTATACTTATGGTAGCTCAGCCATCTAGGCTGCTTCCAGGTTGTAGTTCCTTCACAACAAAACACAGCTTCTATGGTCACCACAGAACAGTGACCGTATCACTTTCCTTCACACCCCATTGGCCACAAACAGCTTCATGACCTCATCTAACTGCAAGAGGGTAGGGGACATTTGAATATTTAGCAGGGAGCCATTCAGCCGCTCCATTGGCTTGACTCACATCTTTACAAGGGATATATCTTTTTTTGTGTTTAGTTTTTTTGTGTGTGGGTGGGTACATAGTAAGTATATATATGGGCTACATGAGGTATTTTGATACTGGCATGCAATGGTAATAATCACACCAGGATAAACGGGGTATCTATCACTTCAAGCATTTATCCTTTATGTGACAAACAATCAAATTATAATCGTTTATTTTTAAACGTACAATTAAATTGTCTTTGACTATACTCACCCTGTTCTGCTAGCAAATACTAGGTGTTACTCATTCTTTCTAATTTTTTTTGTACCATTAACCATCCTCACTTACCCCAATGCTTCTACTACCCTTCCCAGCAGCCGGTAACCATCTTGCTACTTTCTATCTCCATGGATACAATTATTTTAATTTTTAGTTCCCACAAATATGTGAGCATATGCAGTTTGTCTTTCTGTGCTTGGCTTATTTTACTTAACATAATGACCTCCAGTTCCATTCATGTTGTAATAAATGACAGAATCTCATCTTTTTATGGCAGAATAATGTCCCATTGTGTATATGTACCACATTTTCTTTATCCATTCATCTGTTGCTGGACACTTAGGTTGATTCCAAGTCTTGGCTATTGTGCATAGTACTGCAATAAACATGGGAGTGCAGATATCTCTTTGATATACAGATTTTCTTTCTTTTAGGTATATCCCTAGCAGTGGGATTGCTAGATCCTATGGTAACTCTATTTTTAGTTTTCTGAGGAACATCCAAACTATTCTTCATAGTGGTTGCACTAATTTACATTCCCACCAACATTTCCCTTTTCACCACATCCTTGCCAGCATTTGTCATTATCTAACTTTTGAATATAAGCCATTTTAACTAGGGTGAGGGAACATTTTATTAGTTTCGATTTGCATTTCTCTGGTGATCAATGATGTTGGGCACTTTTTCATATACCTGTTTGTCATTGGTTTGTCTTCTTTTAAAAATTGTCTACACAAATTTTTTACGCATTTAAAAATCAGATTATCAGATTTTTTTCCCCATAGAGTTGAGCTCTTGATATATTCTGGCTATTAATCCCTTGTCAGGTGGTTAGTTTGCAAACATTTCCTCCCACTCTATGAGCTCTCTCTTCACTTTGTTGATTGTTTCCTTTGCTATGCAGAAACTTTTTGACTTGATGTGATCCCATTTCTCTATTTCTGCTTTGGTCACTTGTGCTTTTGGGGTATTACTCAAGAAATCTTTGCCCAGTCTAGTGTTCTGGAGAGCTTCTCCAATGTTTTGTTGTTTGTTTGTTTGTTTTGAGATGGAGTCTCACTCTGTCACCCAGACTGGAGTGCAGTGGTACCATCTCAGCTCACTGCAACCTCTGCCTCTCGGGTTCAAGCTATTCTTCTGCCTCACCCTCCTGAGTAGCTGGGATTACAAGCGCACACCACTACGCCTGGCTAATTTTCTGTATTTTTAGTAGAGATGGGGTTTCACCATATTGGACAGGCTGGTCTCAAACTCCTGACCTCAGGTGATCCACCTGCCTCGGCCTCCCAAAGTGCTGGGGTTACAGTTGTAAGACAACTGTGCCTAGCAAGTGATTTCTTTTAGTAGTTTCATAGCTTAAGGTCTTAGATTTAAGTCTTTAATTCATTTTAATTTGATTTTTGTATATGGTGAGAGATAGGAGTCTAGTTTCATTCTTTTGGATATGGATATCCAGTTTTCCCAGCACCATTTATTGAAGACTGTTCTTTTCCCCCCATGTATGCTATTGGCACCTTTGTCAAAAATAAGTTCACTATAGATGTATGGATTTATCTCTGGGTTTTCTATTCTGTTTCACTAATCTATATGTCTTTTTATGCTAGTACCATGCTGCTTTGGTTATTATAGCTCTGTAGTATTTTTTTTTTTTTTTTTTTGAGACAAAGTCTCCCTTTGTTGCCCAGGCTGGAGTACAATGGTGCAATCTTGGTTCACTGCAACCTCCCACTCCCAGGTAAAAGTGATTTTCCTACCTCAGCTTCCTGAGTAGCTGGGACTACAGGCCCACACCACCACCCCCAGCTAATTTTTGTATTTTTAATAGAGACAGGGTTGCACCACGTTGACAAGGCTGGTCTTGAATTCCTGACCTCAAGTGATCCACCCACCTCAGCCTCCCAAAGTGCTAGGATTACAGGGGTGAGCCACTACACCCTGCCAGCTCTGTAGTATAATTTAAAGTCAGGTAATGCAACTCCTCCAGTTTTGTTCCTTTTACTTAGGATGGTTTTGGCTGTTCTAGGTCTTTTGTTTGTTCCTACAACTTTTTTTTTATGGATTTTTCTTCTATTTCTGTGAAGAATGTCACTGGTATTTTGATAGTGATTGCATTAAATCTGTAGATTGCTTAGGGTAGTATGGACATGTTGACACTATTGATTCTTCCAACCTATGAACATGAAATATTTTTGCATTTTTTGTATCTTCTTCAATCTCTTGCATCAATGTTTTATAGTTTCATTGTAGAGATCTTTTACTTCTTTAAGTTAATTTCTAGGTATTTTATTTTGTTTGTAGCTATTGTAAATGGGATTACTTTCTTGATTTCTTTTTCAGATTGTTCACTGTTGGCATATAAAAAATGTTACTGATTTCTGTATGTTGATTTTGCATCATGCAACTTTACTGAATTGGTTTACCAATTAATTAAACGTTTTTTTTGTGGAATCTTTAGGCTTTTCCAAATATAAGATTATATTACCTGTAAGCCAGGATAATTTGACTTCTTCCTTTTCAATTTTGATGCCCTTTATGTCTTTCTTTTATCCGATTGCTCTAGCTAGGACTTCTAGTACTGTGTTGAATAGCAGTGGTGAGAGTGGGCATTTTTGTTGTGTTCCCAATCTTAGAGGAAGACTTTCAGTTTTCCCTCATTCAGTATACTAGTTGTGGGTGTGTCATATATCACTTTGATTTGTTGAAGTATATTCCTCCTACATCCAGGTTTTTTTCTTTTCTTTATGGTTTTTATCATGAAAAGATGTTAAATTTTATCACCGTACAAGGTAATATATATTATATTATAGGTAATATAATCTTATAGTTTTCACTGTATCACATATATTTTGGTATGTTGTGTGTTCATTATTATTTGTTTCAAGAAATGTTTCAATTTCCTTTTTAATTTCTTCATTGACCCACCGGTCATTTAGGAGTATATTGTTTAATTTCCATGTGTTGGTGTTGTTTTCTAAATTTCTCTTGTTATTGATTTCTAGTTATATTCTACGTGGTCAGAGAAAATGCTTGATATTTCCATTTTTGAATGTTTTAAGATTTGTTTGTGACCTACCTTATGGTCTTTCCCTTATTATCCATGTGCTGAAGATAAGAATGTGTATTTTGCAGCCATTGGGTGAAATGTTCTGTAAATACCTATTAGGTCCATTTGATCTATAACACAGATTAAGTTCAATGTTTCCTTGTTGATTTTCTGTCTGGAAGATTTGTCCAGTTCTGAAAGTGGGGTCTTGAAGTCTCCAGCCATTATTTTATTGGGGTCTTTCTCTCTCTTTAGCTTTAATAGTATTTGCTTTAAATATCTGGGTGCCAGTGTTAGGTGCATTTATTTTTACAATTGTTATATTCTCTTGCTGAATTGACTCCTTTATCATAATATAGTGACTTTCTTTGTCTCTTCCTATAGTTTTTGTCTTGAAACCTATTCTGTCTCATGTAAGTGTAGCTACTCCTACTCTTTTTCAGTTTCTATTTATATAGGATCTTTTCAATCTCTTTAGTTTCCATCTGTGTGTATTTTTATAGGTGAAGCATGTTTCTTATAGGCAACAGATCACTGGATCTTGTTATTTAATTCATTCAGCCACTCTATGTCTTTTAATTGGAGAGTTTAGTTCATGTACATTCAATGTTATTATTACTCATTAAGGTTGATGAATAAGGACTACTCCTACCATTTTATTATTTGTTTTCTGGTTGTTTTGTGGTTTTTTGTTTTTTCTTCCTTCTGGTCTTGCTTTTATTGAAGGTAATTTTCTCTGGTGGTGTGAATTAATTTCTTGCTTTTTATTTATTGTATATCTGGTATATGGTTTTTTCATATGAGGTTACTATGAGGCTTGCAACTGCTGTCTTATAACCCATGCTTTTAAGCTAATAATAACACTGTTTCCATAAACAAACAAGCAAAGAGAAACCCAATAAACACTTTAAACTTTACTTGACAAAAACCTTAACTTTCTTCCCCAGCTTTTTAGCATTTTGCTTTTTCTATTTATGTCTTATTGTACTATGTCTTGAAAAGTTGTAGTCTTATTTTTTTATTGCTTCATTGTTTAGTCTTTCTACTTAAGAGTAGTTTACACACCACAGTTACAGTCTTATAATATTCTGTTTTTCTGTGCACTGTTAGCACAGTTTTCTACTTTCAGATGATACCTTACTGCTTTTTAATGTCCTCCTTTTCTTTCTGATGGAAGTACTTTCTTTAGCATTTCTAATAGGACAGGTCTGGTGTTGAAGAAACCCCTCAGCTTTTGTCTGGGAAAGTCTTTATTTCTTCTTCTGTTTAAAGGATATTTCAATGAGATAAACTTACTCTAGGGTAAAAGGGGTTTTTTTTAATCCTTCAGCACTTTAAATATGTCATACCAGTCTCTCCTGGCTAATAAGGTTTCTATTGAAAAATCTGCTTTTGCTACTTCTAGAATCCTTTCTTTATCCTTGGCCTTTGGGAGACTGGTTATTAAATGGCTTGAGGTAGTCTTTTGGTTAAAACTGCTTAGTGTTTCATCACTTTCTTGTAGTTACATATTGATAACTTTCTCTAGATTTGGAAAGTTCTCTGCTCTTATCCCTTTGAATAAACTGAAGGGGGCCTGCCCCTCCACACCTGTGGGTATTTCTCATTAGGTGGAGACAGAGACTGAGAAAAGAAATAAGACACCGAGACGAAGTACAGAGAAAGAACAGTGGGCCCAGAGGACCAGCACACTCAGCATGCGAGGACCTGCACCAGCACTGGTCTCTGAGTTCCCTCAGTATTTATTGACTATTATTTTCACTATTTCGGCACGGGGAGTGCAGCAGGAGAACAGAGTGATGGTGGGAAGAAGGTCAGCAGGAAAACATATGAGCAAAGGAATCTGCATCATAAATAAGTTCAGGGGAAGCTACTGTGCTCAGATGTGCATGTAGGCTAAATTTATGTTTCTCTTTACCCAAACGTCTCAGTGTAGCAAAGAGTAAGACAGCAGTATCACCACCAGCATATCTCGCCTCCAGCCACAGGGTGGTTTTCTCCTATCTCAGAATAGAATGAATGGTCCCTTTATACCAGACATTCCATTCCCAGGAATATGCGGGAAACAGAGGCCCTCCTCTTTTCTCAACCGCAAAGAGGCCTTCCTCTTTTACTAATCCTCCCCAGCACAGATCCTTTACAGGTGTCGAGCTAGGGGATGGTAAGGTCTTTCCCTTTCCACGAGGCCATATCTCAGGCTGTCTCAGTTGGGGGAAACCTTGGACAATACCCAGGCTTTCTCGGGCAGAGGTCCCTGCGGCTTTCTGCAGTGCATCGTGTCCCTGGTTAATAGAGAATGGAGAATGGCAATGACTTTTACCAAGCATACTGCCTGCAAATATATTGTTAACAAGGCACAGCCTGCACAGCCCTAAATCCCTTAAACCTTGATTCAATACAGCACATGTTTCTGTGAGCACAGCATTGGGGCTAAAGTTACAAGTTAACAGCATCTTAAATCAGAACAATTTTTCTTAGTACAGATCAAAATGGAGTTTCTTATGTCTTCCTTTTTCTACATAGACACAGTAACAGTCTGATCTCTCTTCCTTTCCCCCACAAAACTTTCTGCCTCTATCTCTTTCTCTATGTCCTTTTTAAGGCCAATAATTCTTAGATTTTCCCTGTTGAGACTATTTTCTAGATCCTGTAGGCATGCTTCGTTGTTAGTTTGGGTTTTTTTTTTTTTGTTTCCACTGACGGTGTATTTTCAAATAGCTTGTCTTCAAGCTCCCTAATTCTTTCTTCGGCTTGATCAATTTTGCTATTCAAAGACTCTGATGCACTCTTTTGTATGTGAGTTGCATTTTTCAACTCCAGAATTTCTGCTTGATTCTTATTTTAATATATTTATTAAGTTCATCTAATAGAATTTTGAACTCCTTCTCTGTATTATCTTGAATTTCTTTGAGTTTCCTCAATACAGCTATTTTGAATTCTCTTTCTGAAAGATGATATATATCTCTGTTTCTCCAGGATTGGTCTCTGGTGCCTTATTTAGTTCATTTGTTGGGGTCATATTTTCCTGGATGGTCTTGTTGCTTGTAAATGTTTGTCTGTGTCTGGGTATTGAAGAGTTGGGTATTTTTTGTAGTCTTCTCAGTCTGGGATTGTTTGTACCTGTCATTCCTGGGAAGGCTTTCCAGATACTTGTAAGGACTTGGGCATTGTTATCTAAATCATATCTGCATTAGGGGACACCCCAAGTACTGTAACACTGTGGTTCTTATAGACTTATAGAGGTGCCATTTTGATAGTCTTGGATAATATCTGGAAGAATTCTCTGGACTACTAGGCAGAGACTCTTTTCTTCTTCCTTTACTTTCTCCCAAAAAAACAGAGTCTCTCTGTAATGAGCTACCTGAAGCTGGGAGTGAAGTGATAAAAGCACTCCTGTGACCATCAGCACTGAGATAGTGCTGGGTCAAACTTGAATCCAGCACAGCACTGGGTATCATCCAAGGCCTGCTGTAACCACTATGTGGCTATTGCCTATGTCTGCTCAGGGCTCTGGTCTTCTATAATCAGCAAGTGGTGAAGTCAACCAGGCTTGTGTTCTTCCCTTCAGGACGGGGAGTTCCCCCAGGCCCCGGGGAGGTCCAGAGGTGCTGTCCAGGAGCCAGGGACTGGAGTCAAATACCTTAGAAGTCTACCTGGTGTTCTATTGTAATGCGGCTGAGCTGGCATTCAAACCATGAGACATAGTTTTTCCCGCTTGTCCCTCCCCTTTCCACAGGCAGAGGCTCTTCATTTTTGGCCACCACTACCACAGGCCGCAGGGAATACTGTTGGGCTACCAGTGATGTTCCCTTAAGGTCCAAGGGCTTTTCAACCAGTTTTGGTAAATGCTGCCAGGCTTGGGATTCACTCTTCAGGGCAATGGATTTCCCTCTGGCCCAGGGCAGGTCCAAAAATGTCATCCAATAGCCAAGTCCTGGAATCAGAGGTTCTAAGAACCCACTCAGTGCTCTACCCACCATGGCTGAGCTGGTATCTAATGTGCAATTAAAGGTGCCCTTTACTTTTCCATCCACTTTTCTCAAGCAGAAGGTTCTTTCTCATAACCATCACACCTGGGAATGTGCTGATTCTCACCTGAAGCCTGCTAGTCTCAGAGTCTTACCCAAGGCCCATGGCATGATACCTGGGTATCACTGCTGGTTATTCAGGACCCGAGAGCTCTTTAATCGGCAGGTGATTAATGCTGCCAGGACTGGGTCCTTCTCTTCAAGGCAGTGGGTTCCTTTCTTACACAGGGTGTATCTATAAATGTCATCTGGGAGTTAGGGCCTATAAAGGGGGTCTCATGGCTCTGACCTGTGCCTTATCCTCCTGTTGCTGAGCTGGTACTCAAGATGCAATACAAAGTCCTCTTTAGTCTTCCCTCTCCTATTCCTCAAGTAGAAGGAAGGGGTATCTTTTGAATCCACAAGCTATACAGTCTGGGTTTGGGGAAGGCATGGTGCGAGTCTATTAGCCACCCAGGCTGGTCTCTCAGTAGGTGCTACATCCCCCAAATCTACTGGGTCTCAGCGCAGTTCAGCACGAGAACTTGCCTGGGAGTTGCAGTCTTTGTGGCCTAGACTACCTTTCAAGTTTATGTAGGACCCCAGAGCCCTTTAGCCCATGGTAGTGAGGCTTGCCAGAACTCAACTTCCAGCCACTGGGATGGGCAATTTTCCCTCTGTCTAGGGCTAGTTTAAATTCTCCCACACTGTATGGGCATCGGCTGAGTTCAGCTTGGTTTTGCTTTTTGTTGTAACAGGGCAACACTAAGTTTAATGAAAATCGCATTATCATTGTGCTCTCCCTCTCCCAAGCACACAGATTGTTTCTTTATGCCACATGTCCACTGCCAAGGAATGAGGAAGGGGTGGTGCTGGCGATTCAAGACTGTCTTTCCTACCCTATTCCAGTGCCTCTTTCAGCTGTATGAAGTTAAAACCAGGTACTGTGAATGCTCACCTGATTTTTGGTTCTCATGAAGTTGCTTTTTCTGTGTGTAGATAGTTGTTAAATAGGTGTTCTTGCAGAGGGGATAATTAGTGGAGACTTTTATTTGGCCCTCTTGCTCAATCCCCAAAAGGGCTGTATCTTTAAAAAGGAGAAAACATGGCCGGGCGCGGTGGCTCAAGCCTGTAATCCCAGCACTTTGGGAGGCCGAGACGGGCGGATCACGAGGTCGGGAGATCGAGACCATCCTGGTTAACACGGTGAAACCCCGTCTCTACTAAAAAATACAAAAAACTAGCCGGGCGTGGTGGCGGCACCTGTAGTCCCAGCTACTCGGGAGGCTGAGGCAGGAGAATGGCGTGAACCCGGGAGGCGGAGCTTGCAGTGAGCTGAAATCCGGCCACTGCACTCCAGCCTGGGTGACAGAGCGAGACTCCGTCTCAAAAAAAAAAAAAAAAAAAAAAAAGGAAAAAACATGCAAAAATGGGGTTTTGAATATTTGGAGAGTTTAGAATATTCAACAGGAACATATCCATCTTTCCTCCCATTCAAATATGTCCCATCTTGACATATTCTTCCTTTTGGCTTCTTTAGGGTTAGAATTGCTCAGAGAGAGAAGAAAAGGGAAAAAAAACTGCATTTCTGTTTCTTTTTATCTTTATTTGAATCTCCATGCATGGAATTCTCCTTGGAAATTTAAATCAACACAGAAATGTGGTTAATGTAACTGTAGCCATCAGATGGATTGTTAAGGAAAGGGACATACTGTTTTTAAGTTTTCACATATACTTTTTAAAACTTCAATCACTACAATTACAGAATTCACTACCTTTAAGATGAAGGCATAGGTGTGTAGTCCAGTTATGTATTTCTTCTTAACAAACCACCCCACACCAAACTTAGTGTCCTAAACAATAATCTTTATACAGTGCTTAGAAACCTAAGCAGGGCCAGGAATTTATAAAGAATAAAGCTGGTCTCTGTTCCATAATGCCTGGGACTTCATCTGGGAAGCCTTCAACTCTAAAGAGGTGACTAAACAGTTGGGGTCTAAAGTCATATGAAGGCCCATTCACTCTCATATCTGGAAGTTAATGCTGACTATTGCCTGCAACTGGACATCCTATATGTGGCATCTCCACATATCTGTATGCACTTCCTTGCAGTCTGATTCCAAGAGCAAACATTCCAAGAGAATACAACAGAAGAGTGTTATATTTTTATGACCTAGTTTCAGAGTCATCAAGCCTCACTCTGTCATGTTCTACTAGTTGAGGCAGTCATAAAGGCCAATCCACCTTCAAAGGCAGGGGACATAAAATCCATCTCTTGATAGGGAAATGCCAAGGTTCTAGAAAACTATGTAAGATGAGAGATATTGCCTAAGATAGAGAAACAAAAGTTTACCATTATAGTCCTAACAACGTACACAGGAACTTTACTGATAAACAGACTTCATTATCATTTTGCAGCCTCATCATGTCCTGCAAAATCGAATATCTGAAATTTTAGCTGTCTAAGAATCAAAATTTGGCAATTCATGAAAAATGCAAAGCCAAAAATCACAAAAAGTGACTATATTATGAATTATTCAAAAGGAAGTAATGTTATCCATCATCTTCTCACTCTAGGAGTGCCTTGTGGGTAGCATTAAAGGAGAGACAAATCTTTATGTACCTAAAGTATAGATAATGTTCAAAGGATGATCTACTTTTCCATTTTCTCCACTATCTAAAATTCAATATAGCATGATGAAGAACAGGATTTCACAAACAGATCCCTGAGTTGAAATTTAGTTGCTAAATTCATTCATTAAATTAGCTTAAAAAAAAAAATTGAGTTTCTATAACATAGTCAGAAATACAACAGAAACAAGACACTTCCTCTACGTACAAGAAGCTTTTACTCTAATAAGCAAGCTAGCAATACATTGTAATAAATGCTAGGTGGGTATACATGGTGACTCTTTAGGGTGGGTATTTAGACAGATGTTCATAGCCAATATCCATTCTGAATGGACTGTTCTTTGTTTTGATTGCTTAGTGCCAATGCCACTGCAAGTGATAAATATTTTCAGTAGCACTTCTGCTGCTATTATAACATGAGTGTAACTGAGTGTCCAGCCTGCATGGGAAACTGCAAGTAATACACTAGAGGTGTAGCATAGAATGAAAAGTGGGGAGTGGCAATGGAGGAGGCTTGAGAAACAAACTCTGGGTCTTCTATGTTATTCTGGGGTAAATGAAGAACTATTGAAGGGGTTTTAATCAAGAGACCAAGCCTTTTGGATTGGTCTTTTGAAAATATTATTTTATCTGGTCAGTGAAAGATTGAAGGGAGCAAGGTGTTAAGTAGATAGTAGGAGGTAATTTCCAGAATCCAGGGAAAAGAAAAGCAAAGTTAAAGGCAATAAGAATGGAGGAAAGTAAACAAATATTAAGAAGGTAGAATTTGAAGGATTTTGTGATTATTAGATGTGAGTGACACAGAGGGTTGGAGGCAGAGTTTTCAAGGATGACCTTTAGATTTCTGGTGTGGCAACTGGGAGAATGGCTACTACCAAAGACACAACCCTGTCTAATCTTTGACCACTGGTCACTGCAAGGCAGAAAAACAGCAATGGCAGCTGAGTTCCAGCTAAGGATGGTGCTCACGTCTAGCTTGACAGGGAAGAGAAACCAAGAGGCAGATGGACAGGAGGTTATTTTCTCTCTCCCTTCATCTCCTCCACTAAAGATACCTGTAAAGACCTGGAGATTATAATTGCCATAAGAGCAGCTGGATGAAGGACATGGAGATTTCTTTAGGGGGCTAGTATAAGTGGGAGCAAAATATGGCGAAATTGAGTCCAGGTGGAAATCTGAAACTCACTAGTAAGAGCAGAAGTTGGTCCTGTGCCTTATATCCTCCTTCAAGAAATACTTTACTACTAGCCCTTCTATACCAAGAAAAGGGGCCCAATGGAGCAAGATTTCAAGGGAACCAATAGGCTAGCATGGCCAAGAAATGAAGACTTTTTTGTACTCCAATTCCTTTCAGCAATTGAAATTCCCTTGAAATTAAAAATCTTCAGATGGGGTTGTGAAAATTCAACCATAATAGAATCTTCAAAGAAGGGCAAGCAGAAAAGTATTGTCTCAAGTCTTGGAGAAATATCAATATTGAGGTTTCTATGTGGTGGTTTCTTGCCCAGGAATTGCGTCCTCTGGGTCATCTTTCATTTCTGGAGATCTCCAAGGTGCACTAATTTATCATGAAATAGCATCTGATGTTCTTTCTAATTCTGCAAATTTCCCTTAAAATTATATAATGTGTAGGTCCTGCATCTTAAGTAGTTATTATTTATATTTCACTTCCAAATCTCTTTGTTGAATATCTAAATAATCTTCCTAGAGATTTTGTCATGTTTAGAAGAGGTCATTCTGAGGCATTATTTCAGTCTCTCCAAAAGTCATTTGTTGGGTCACTTTAAATAACCTATAGAGATTTTGTTTAACTTTTTCCTTTTAATAGTTTTTAGGCTACTACTATTTTTTTTTTTTTTTTTTGAGACGGAGTCTCACGCTGTTGCCCAGGCTGGAGTGCAGTGGCGCGATCTCGGCTCACTGCAAGCTCCGCCTCCTGGGTTCACGCCATTCTCCTGCCTCAGCCTCCTGAGTAGCTAGGACTACAGGCACCCGCCACCGCGCCCGGCTAATTTTTTGTATTTTTAGTAGAGACGGGGTTTCACTGTGGTCTCGATCTCCTGACCTTGTGATCCGCCCGCCTCGGCCTCCCAAAGTGCTGGGATTACAGGCTTGAGCCACCGCGCCCGGCCTAGGCTACTACTATTAGAATTTATTAAAACATCCCTCTTCAGAGACAAGAGGGGTTTTGCATACTGCAAATTTACTAAATTGTGTCTCAGCTTTGAATAGAAAGTTAACATTCCAAAAGCAAGCCACTCTATCTATGGTATTAAAATATAAAGCTTATCTAAGAATGTATCATTGTTTCACAAATTTTGAAATTAGCAGTACCCAGACTCACTCCCTCTCAGCCTGTACTCCAATTTCAGCTATGGGTGAATGGATATCTCCAGAATGGTGTGGACTTCACACTGACAGTATCTCACCTTGAAGATGTGCTATGCCTCCTGGCTTTCTGCCCCTAGGTAGCTCAGATCAGCAGCTAATGTGTATAGCTCAGAAACTCAGAAGAAGCATCCCCAAGGACAATTCTGGGCTTATGGGGGATGGAGATGATTGATAAATATTCCCATCTCCCTTCTTTTGGAAAGCAATTCTTGGAGGTGCTTGGTATACTTCTCAGGAGGTCCCAGCAGGATGGAATCCCATTGCGCCCATCAGTAGCCTCAGTAATGTTCCCTTATAGTAGTTCTTCCTCCTTCCTAGTCCCACTTTCCCAGGACCTTCCTCCTTCTTCCGGGGATGACTGCTCAAAATAAGTCACCTGTGCACAAACTCTTTCTCTGGCTCTGCTTTTAGGTAATACCTGAACTAAGAAAGCTATTCTCTATTCAAATCCCTTCATTTTAAAAATAAGAAGCCTCTTGTGGCCGGGCGCGGTGGCTCAAGCCTGTAATCCCAGCACTTTGGGAGGCCGAGACGGGCGGATCACAAGGTCAGGAGATCGAGACCATCCTGGCTAACACGGTGAAACCCCGTCTCTACTAAAAAATACAAAAAACTAGCCGGGCGAGGCGGCGGGCGCCTATAGTCTCCCAGCTACTCGTGAGGCTGAGGCAGGAGAATGGCGTGAACCCGGGAGGCGGAGCTTGCAGTGAGCTGAGATCTGGCCACTGCACTCCAGCCTGGGCGACAGAGCAAGACTCCGTCTCAAAAAAAAAAAAGAAGCCTTTTGTACAAGAGCACAATATTAGTTACAACAGAAACTAGATCTCAAAGCTCCTAGCTTCCAGAATATGGAATTTTATTTTACTGCCTAGGTTGACATCAAACATTGAACAGTATGAGCGAGTTAAGTGCTGAACTGTGGTGGAACAGACCTTCAGAGCTACTGACATTCAGAAGGGATAGCCAGGAGTGAACACTGGTGTAGGCAGGTAAGATTTTATAGTAAAGGGGAACTTACATTGGGCCTTAAGTAAATGTATAGACATGTGGAGGATATTCCAAGAAAAGGAAACAATGAATGAAAGTGTTACAGGTAGTTAAACAGACATGACTGGGGCAGGAGAGGGCTCTTCCCCTACCCAACAGGAATATCAGGTGATAGTTGGATAATTATCACATTGAAACAGGAGAGTTCTCTGGCCTCCTTGCACTTGTGACAGGGGTGTGACTCATTTGCTGCCACTGCTGATCAAACCCTTTATGGGAGGGGGAGCATGCAGAAAAGCAGGTGCAGGAGCCAGGGCGAGCCCTTTTGGGCTCCAGACCCATGGTGGCATCTAGGGGTGTGTTACAATTAATGTTCTTTTAGCAGCTGCCATCCGCGGATGGCTAAGTGTTAAACCAGCTCAGTGGAGTGTCAGAGTGACAGCCTTTTACACCCTGCCCTCTTGGTACCCAGGTGCATGTCTGGCATCCAGGAAGAATCAGGTCACACACTGACATGGTGTATGCAGGGATTTTTTTGAGTGGTGGAGGTGGCTCTCAGCAGGATTATCTTCCTCTGGAGTTTGGCTGTCCTGCAGCCAATCTCCCTGGCTGTCCCCAGCAAAACCCCTCTCGACATTCAGACGCTCTTTCTCTTCTCTCCTTCTCTACCACACCGCTCTGCTGCTCTTCTGCTCCTCTGCTCGACCACTCACGGAACCTGGGGTTTGGGGGTTATATGGGTATAGGATAGGGGGGCATTGTGGGCCAAAAGGCAAGATTTGGTTGCAAAAACAGGAATGTCTGTTCCCATTTAGGGCCACAGTTTCCAGGCTTGAAGGTGGGGCCTTGGCCAGTGAACCACCCTCTTCTACCCAGTATTTCCCTGCCTCCTGTCCATATCAACATTGCCTCTCTAAATATGATAATTTGGCAGCCAAGCCAGGTACAGACAATCACCTGATGTTCTACAGATGTCACATTAAAGTGTTAATTGAGAGCAGGTACCAGGGAGAGGCAACTTCCCAAACAGATAAAACACTTGAGATTGATAATAAAATCTCAGGTATTGGGTGAGTGAGCCAGGCATGCGCAGTAAGAGACAAAATGGTGTTCCCCCAGAAAAGGGAAGAAAGTCTCAGAAGGGCATGCGTTCAACTTCCTAAACACATTGCACATGCTCACTTCCCAAGTGTAATGAGGGCACTGCGCATGCGGGCAGTCCACCCCAAGGGAGGAACCACAGGAAAGGGGCACAAGACCCCAAGAGTGGACCAATATATAAAGTTCTAGAATCAAGTATAAATGTCGCCCTTGTGCTTCAACTTGGCCACTTGGGTCTCTTCCACTTGTACCTTCTTTTCTGTCCTCGTCTAATGCCTTTTTTAAATGAACTTTCACTCCTGCTCTAAAATGTGCCTTGGCCTCTTTTTCTGCCTTATGCCCACCAGTCAATTTTTTTCTTCTGAGTTGACAAGATTGAAGTTGTTGCAGATCCGTACAGATTCACCACTGGTAACTCAAATACCTTCTACCCCTAACAAAAGTATTAAAATAAAAATGAACTGTCTATATTCTTAAGATATCTTGTATATTAACCTGGCACGTCACATTGATGTATACAGGGAATGCTGAATAGGTAGAATAGTGTCAGGTTACAAAACTTTGCAAGCCAAGCAAAATAACTTAGAAACTAGGTAATCAAATGCCTTCATTTCACACATAAAATGTTAAGAAATCTGACCACCAACATTCAACTAGAAACTGGCAATGGTAGAGGCAAATCTGGAGTCCCTGTCTCCACAGCTTTAAATCCTGAGTTTTTTGGGGGGGGTTTTGTTTGTTTGCTTGCTTGACTATCCTACTCTTCCAAAGTTACCTTGACACACTTTAAAATCTAAGGATATTTTTGTATCTTTTGTATTGTAATATTCATGGAACAAAAAACAAGATCCTTGGCTGGGTTTATTAGATTCATTACCATCTGATCACTGCTTTAGCCCTCCTGCCTTACACAACTCATTCAACCCATACCCCATACTCCTGAAGTAGTCCCCATGGTCACTTACACCTTCATGAAAACTTTCTTTCTCTGTTAAGGTTGTGCCATTCTGTTTTTCCATAATATTTTCTCCCTTGCTCTAATTTACTGAACTTTAGCTTATTCACCCCCATTGGTTGAGACCTATGTCCTGGGCTCCCAAGTTCCTTTTATTTCTAGTCTTCCTAAGATTCTGTACAGCCTTAATACCTAGGCAGATGATCCACATAATACCATGGCCTCACATCTTCATGACCTCCTAGATTTCAACTATGCTATATCCACTTCAACCATAGTCTGGACCTTGTCATCAACCAGCACTGCATCAACTTTGAAATCTTAATTCAAAAATATTAATCTGAATATAAACTCATATTCCTCCTTCTCTTTCACTATCTCATGTTTGTTTAGTTGTTCCACCACCTACATGTGCCAGGCATTAAAGTGGGACACTGGAGAAACAGGGATGAAAGAGACAGACAAGGTCCTTGTTGACACAGAGCTGGTAGCGTAGTGACAACAACTACCCAATAAATTAATGGAAATAACTATGATAGGGGAAGTACAGGATGCTATGGGGGGTTACTGAGGGGCACATAACCTGGACTTGAGGGTCAGGGGCTTCTCAGAAAGTAGTGTCTATGGTAGCCCTCACCAAGGCTCTTCAGACACTTGATCCCTCCATTTTATCCTCATTCATCATCACTCCCACATGGCTTTGCTTCCCTCCCTCACTTGCCTAAACTCCATAATGCAACCTTCTAACTGATCTCTTCCTCATGTGCTCATTACTGATACTAGTCCCCTTATCTTTCTCCCACAGCCATTCTGAATACTTTCGATCTTGGATAAACCTAACAATCAGCCTTCTCTGATCTTGTACCTTGGCTGCTGACAGCTTCTTGAGAAAACCACACAAATGTGCCAACTGATTGCATTGAATTCTGGATCTCTGATCCACACTGAGCCCCATATACATAATCCTTATTCTAGCCAGATCATTTCTAGTTCCAACAACAACTATTTCAGTGTTTTCTCCTCTGTTCACAACTTTACTATTTCACTAATGTTGCCGTCACACACATGCCACATTCTAAAAACTCTTCACAAATTTCATCTTCCATGACCTCTTTGGAGCATCTAGAAACTTGGGATTGCTTCCATTATCTTTAAACTGTATTTTAATTTTATTTTAACGATATCACT
Source organism: Macaca thibetana thibetana (assembly GCF_024542745.1). Lineage (NCBI taxonomy): Eukaryota > Metazoa > Chordata > Mammalia > Primates > Cercopithecidae > Macaca > Macaca thibetana. The sequence goes on from NC_065584.1 coordinate 62,156,908, forward strand.
GTCTCCTGGTTCTCTGACTGTATACCTAACCATTGCATCTTAATATCTCATTAAGCTCTTATTCTTCTAGCTATTACTAAAGATTTGTGTATTTCACAGTTTTATGCTTGATCTTCTTCTTCTTTGACATGCCATCACAGAGACTTCATCTACTTTTGCAACTTCAAATCATCCTTCTACATGCTCATAACTATAAATCTAGATCTGCAACCAAGACATTGTCCTGAAGTCTAGGTCAAGAGCCTATAACTATCTCTGCCTAACTTAACATATATAAAACTAAACTAACTATTCTTATTATCTCTCCCCAATCCAATTTCAACTCAATTTTTTATCATATTCACTCTTTTGAAATTTGTAATCATCAGCCACCCAACCAACAAAGACAAGTCTACGAGTTATTGTGTATTCCTCTCTTTTCCTCACTCCCACATCCAAAGATAATCAAATACTGTTTATTCTACTTAAAATAACATTTTTTCTTATCATTGCCTCAAAATTTGATCATGTCATTCTCTACACTCTAATTACACAGAATTACTGGATATTGCTTCCAAATCCAGGCTATTTTATATTTCTATGGCTTTTCTCAGTTTGTTTTGTTATCTGGAATGCCCTCCTTTTTCCTACCCATGTTTCAGGACTCAGATTATGTCACTTTCTAATTAATATTTTCTTCACCCTCTACTGACTCCCCATATCCATCAAAACTTTACCCTCCTATTGAATTTCATATATACCCTAACAAAGCAACTATAATATTAAGATGCTATAATCATTAAGACACTATTTACTCAAGGGACTGTTTGCCTGTCCTATCTATAAGCCATATCTATCCTATTAAGCCAAAAATTCCTCCTGAAAGAGACCATTTCTGAATTTACTTTGTATCCCTAGGATCTAGCATAGTGTCTGCATCAGCAAATATTTCTTGAATAAATGAACAAATGAATTCAGAACAACATACAGTTCCTGTAACACATCATTTTTGTGCAGCTGATACTTGAGAACATTGAGAGCATGAGTTTTGGAGTCATATAAACATAGGTTTAAGTTCTCAGCTTAACACAGCATAAGTTGTTTGCCCTTAACAAGTTAGCATCTTAAAATTTCAGTTTCTTCATCTGTAAAATAAAAATAATACTACTACCTCATTCAGTTCTTGTGAGGATTAAATAAATGAAGGAAATGTGTAAAAAGAAACTAGGGAACAATTGGCATCAAGCAAAGACTTAAAATGTCATTAACACTATTATTATCCTTTTGCTCAAATCTTCCCTCTGTCTGGTGAGTCCCCTCCCCAGGATGGCCTTCCTTAATTTTTTGAACTAACTAATACCTTGACTTCTTTTAAAACTGAAGCAGGCTGTTTTCTCTTCTGGGACTCTGCCCTGACTTCCTCCACCCCTTGTGGTCAAGTAGTAGTCTTCTTTTTCAGTGTTCTCAAAGTTCATTATGCTATTTCTCCCATAGTAAATATTATACAGAGTATGTGTCTGTTTGCTTGCCTAGCTCTTGCATTAGACTATAGGTTCAATAAGAATAGGAGCTATGTATTTTACCCCTATAACCTAGCAACCTGCATAGCAGGTATGTTGTGCTCAATAAATGATCACTGAGAAGAGAAATACTAATAGAGTACCATGAATGTGGTAAATGTAAATATTTTTTGATGATTCAGTGGACTCAAATGGTTGATCTACTGTGCCCTATAAGGTTATTTGGGTAAGAGTAATCAATTCCAGTTTAATTAAGTGCTGTCAATTATGTTCACTTGGTCTACATGGAGATATTGTATATAGCACATAGTAACTATACCCCCTTATTAATAAGCTCTTGGATATATTTGCAGCTCTATCTTGTAGCAAGTTCAAAAAGTTGGCAAAGAAGGCTACCTTAACAGGAAGTGGAATAAAGCCTGACAGTACACCCTTTTAATCCCAATAGCTATTTCTTCCCAGGCTTTCTTTTTTCAATTATTTTAAATGTTTATTGCTTTATTCTCCATCCTGCTTAACACAAGATAATTAAGACTATGAACCCTTGTCTTAATTGCCCCCATATCACTATACTGAAACCTGCAAAAGATAGCACATTTTTCTTCAAGTAATTTGTTTGATTGGTATTTGATGAAGAAAAAATTTTCCCTGAAAACAGCATGGAATCCTGAGATAATGGCTTAAAATATTTATTTATAATTGGAAAGGCAGACAGACTCTTAATCATGGCATGGCTTAATTATAGCAGCATAAGTATAATTAGCACTGTTGTAATAAATTGCTAATTTATAAGATGAATTATCTTGCTTCATATTCAAAGTAGAAAGAGTTCTATATAATATTGTATGTATTCTTGGTTTAAATTATTATCCTTCTGGATCCTGTTTGTTGATAACTAAATATCAAACTTTTCATTTGTCTATATACATTAATTTTAATATCTAAAAGTTGAAAGTAGAAAAGCCAATAAAACCAACCTATTAACCATTTTAATTTATGTTATTAATTAAGCATCAATGTTCATTGTCTATTCACCAATTTTTAAATTTATTTCAACTAGTTTTCCAATATGTGTTATCCTTGTCATTGATAAATAAGTAAAATCAGCATGGATTTATGCCTAAGAAATGGTGGGGTTTAGTGACAAAGACAGAAAAACAAGTTAATGGCTGAAAAAGTACATGATAAGTAGTTCAAATTCTTCAGAAGTATAATTTTGTATTGCTATGACAATGTCTGGCTTTTATGCTTTTATTTTTCAGCTTAATGTTTCAAGTTCATTTTAAGTGATAAAATTTTCTTTTAACCATCATTCATTAGCAAAGAAGACAGTGAAAACAAAATATTACTTTTTTTTTTTTTTTTTTTTTTGAGATGGGAGTCTCACTTTGTTGCCCTGGCTGGAGTTCAGCGGCTATTCACAGATGCAATCATATCTCACTGCAGCCTCGATCACCTGGCCTCAAGCAATTCTCCAGCCTTCTGAGTAGCTGGGACTACAGAAAATATTACTATTTATAACATCATCTACTTTCAATAGCTTTTTTTCTTTTATTACTCAGCCATTCACTATAAAGTATATTCCAGTAATAAGCTCTAGGCCAGACATATATTGCTAGAGAAAGATGGTTATTTGTTTAAATTCCTCTTTCAATATGATTTGTTACCACAAATCCTAGGCATTCTTTCTTTGTTTTAAAAGAAAAAGCACAATTTAGGAAAGAAGAATTTGCCACTATTACATCAGAGGCCAGAAAGTCTCTACAAAAGTAAATAAAGGGTTTAAACAAATTTCAAGGTTATCTAAATTCCAGTATATGTGAGGCAAAGTGGATTTAAGGAGCTTGAATTATCCTGAAAGTTGACTCAATCCTTTAATGACATTCAAATTGTAGGGGGGTGATATATTGGAAGTATGTACACTTAAGCCTTGAGAAATTCAACATGTCAGTCTGGGGGTTATGAGGTCATTTTCTGAAAACAGAGATGTAATCACCTCATTCTGGTGGAGTCTTCATTCCCAGCCTGACTCACTTCAGAACCACTCATCAGCCTCTGATCAGCTCTGCAGATTGGCCTGATGTTCAGGCTCGTCACAAATGTCTCTCAGATCAGCATTAATGAGACATTTGCCTCTGCCAGGCTTCAAGAATTCAGCCTTCATGATTTAGTCCTGAAATAATGTGCTACCATAGAGAGCCTGGGAATCAAAGGGGAAAAACGGATTAAGAAATTCTATTTAAAATTAATTACAGAAATTATATAATTTGTAAAAAATTAACCCAGTTAAACATTTTCTTTGATATTTTTCTCAGGGTGATATACCATGGCCTAGCTCAATTCTTCTGCATATTCTCATAATAGAGAAATATTGACCATTTATTGTAAAAAAAAAAAAAAAAAAAAAAAGTTAATTGCATCTTAAGGTACAAATAGTCAATAAAATATATTTATTTTAAGTCAAATTGAAATCTGCAATATTATTGGTTTTTCTCTTTATCTAACTTCTTGCCAGGCAATCTGATGATTTCTTGATAGTACCACTCTCAGCATCAGTCGTAACTATTGAAGTTGGATAACATGAGTGAGGGGAAACATCGCTTAAAGATGAAATGGTCATATCATTAACCTTGAGCTTCTCCTGAAGAAAATGAATTGGCTTACTAAAGCAGTCAAGTAGAAAGCAGAAACCATCATTTTCTAAATGTTTTCAAGGTAAAAATCCTCAGGGACAATCTTTTATCAGTGTCTCAGGCTTGATTAACTGTCTTAATTCACAATGATTAATGGCTTTTAAAACTCTGGGGCACCAAGCTTCTTTATATCTTGTATTATATGAACCTTGTAAGTGGGATGTTCTTCAAGTGAACATCATAACCTATACACAAACCACAACAACAACTGTAACAGATAATTATGCATTATGTCACTCAGTCAGTATGAAAGACAGTTCCAGGTAAGGCCCTCCTTTCATTTGAATAAGATGTCAATTTCTCACCCAAAAATACATCTCTCTTCACACAAGCAGTTTATCCTTCATCAACACGTGACACTCCATTCTTCCTGTTTCCGCAAGTGATTATGTCACTTAGAAAACCCACTAATGATTCATTTTTGTCAAATGAAGATTTCAGTCATAGTATTTAAAAATTACTTTGCTTTGACGGGCGCAGTGGCTCACGCCTGTAATTCCAGCACTTTGAGAGGCTGAGGCGGGCGGATCACGAGGTCAGGAGGTGGAGACCATCCTGGCTAACATGGTGAAACCCCGTCTCTACTAAAAATACAAAAAAAATTAGCCGGGCTTGGTGGTGCATGCCTGTAGTCCCAGCTACTCTGGAGGCTGAGGCAGGAGAATGGCGGGAGCCTGGGAGGCGGAGCTTGCGGTGAGCTGAGATCGCGCCACTGCACTCCAGCCTGGGTGACAGAGCGAGACTCCGTCTCAAAAAAAAAAAAAAAAAAAAAAAAAGAAAGAAAAAAAAAAAACTTTGCTTTTTAATAGCTAGTGAATAGAAAATATTAAATAGAAAAGACAAATGTGAATGCATATAGAATATCAAACTCTACATATTCTTAAAGATAATAAAGTTCAAGTTCCAACATCCAATGCAAATTATATAAAATTCAGTGGACTGCTATTATCTAAAGTGAATAGCACAAAGGTTTCTATCTTCAGTAAAAAGTAGGATCAATTACAAATTTTGGCCACAAAAATCGTGAGACTGGCACAAAAGTTATATTGAAAATGCCAGCTGGGTGCGGTAGCTCAGGCCTGTGATCCCAACACTTTGGGAGACCGAGGTGGGCAGATCCCCTGTGGTCTTGAACAAGAGTTCAAGACCAGCCTGGACAACATGGTGAAACCCCATCTCCAATAAAAATAGAACAACAACAAAAATTATCCGGGTATGGTGGTGCATGCCTGCGGTGCCAGCTGCTTGAGAGACTGAGGAAGGAGAATCGCTTGAACCTGGGAGGCGGAGGTTGCAGCAAGCCGAGATCGCATGGCTGCACTCCAGCCTGGGCAACAGAGAAAGGCTCATTTCAAAAAAACAAAAACAAAAACCCACAGTCTTTCTCCGTGGGATGGAAGGAATGAGATCCTAAAGTTTTCTTCAAACCCAAGTATGGTCTTAAGAACAGATGCCAAAGATAACTGCACTGTTATGGACTACTTGGGCTTCCACATTAGTCTCATTTACCCTAGAAGCCAATTTATTTTAAGTCCACAGGCACTCAGAAAAGCAGATATACCTCATGCTTCCAGGTTCTCCTTAGGTGTGTCAGCAAATACACTACTCAAACTCTAGGACTTCCTTATTTCTCCCAGGCTTTAGGATAAAGTCATAACATCCTGAAAAGCAATCAGTAATAGTCAGATTGTCAAACATCACCCAACTGACACTACTGCCTTAAAGGATTTGTACCAAAAGCATACACCAACTTTAAAGAGAAAGGGGCACAGCTCACCTAGGCTGAAATTGATGTGATATATGTATCAGATGATTATATGAAACTTTTAGAAGTTAGTTAGTAACACTGAAAAACAAAGACAGGGAAATTGTACAAGGAAATAAGACCCTCATCCCACCAACCTCCTTCCTTTGCCAAACTTGTATAACTCTAGCTACTGAAACAATAATAAATTATAATATAATTCTTATGAATCAAATAATTTAAATAGAAATTGCCTCTTCTCTAAAGTTTGTATATTTCATTTTAGATGTAGAATTCATCATTTGAGTTATATTTTTTCTTTTTCCAGAGGGAAATAATGAGTTCCATTTTACATGGTTGGTATGTGTTTATGATAGCTTTAAAAGGAATACCACGGGAGGCCTTTATCATGGAAAATAAAATTGTTTCAGAGGATACACTGGATGGCTATTAAATTTTTTTCTACATTTTTTCTATATTAAGCTTATTTGATGTAGCTCACTATCTCTTAGTAACATAAAACTTCTTTAATGTTAATTTTTAAAAGATACAAATTAATTTACAGGGGAAATAAATTAATACATAGACACATGATTTTTAGGGTATTGATAGGTGTCATTAATCACTCTAAGGTTAGAACAGTACAGCCCCCAGTAAAACTCTGCAACATTTTCTCTAGCATAAGATCTGTGAAAGATAAAAAAAATCCATCCTATTTCTTTTCTTGTTAGTAAAATGCACAACTTATACCTCCGAAAAGTTTTATAGCTAAATCTCTAGTGACTGAATTTCTATACTGTACATAAAAGGAAAGTGTACAGAGGCAGAGTTGGGAGCAGATGACCTTAAGATGTTTATTTATTGGATTATCTCACTCTTAAAGTATAATTTTGAAAAAAAGTGAAAACCCAAGCTAAATAAATTTATCACGCTCTTTGTGCAAAAAGCTATATAATGCAATAGTTTATGTTAATACAAAAATATAATTCCCATAAAATACAAGACATAAGAGACAAACATCATCAAGATGGCTGATCTGAGGTGCCCAACATTCATCTCCACAAGGAAGGACCAAAACAACAAATAGATAACTGCACTTTGGGTAGAGTGTCTAAGGGAGAACACTGCAATTCAGCAAGGAAATGACCAATATCCTCTGAGACAAGGAAACTCGGGATAGCACCACAGAAAGGGAAGCAAAGCACGCAGCTGGGATTGTCCCAGAGACAAAGCGGAACTTCTCATTATGGGGAAAAGCTAAGTGGGAGATCCCCAGCAATACCTATAACTGCCATGAACACCTGCAATCCTAGCTACAAAAGGCCCTACGTCTGGTTTAGGGAGCTGCCTAGAATCCATGCAGCTGAATGGATTCAAACTTCTGTAGCACAGGGCCATTTTGAGAAAGGAGCCACTGCGGAAATGCAACCTGCTCTGGGGCTCAATTTTACCACTTGTATTCAACACAACACTGGAAGTCCTGGCCAGAGCAATTAGGTGAGAGAAAGAAAGGGCAACCAAATTGGAAAGAAAGAAGTCAAATTGCCTTTCTTACAAATGACATGATCTGTTTTTCAATTTTTTAATTATAATTTTTATGAATACTGTTATGCCCAGACCGTTTATTACCCGAAGAAGACCACCAGAGTCCAGAGTCAAAGCTAAGCAGCAAGGATCTTTATTACAGGTTCGAACCTGGAACTCTCCCTCGCTCGTGAAACGAGACGGGCAGGAGAGCTCCCCCACTCAGCTCCGAACAATGTTATATAGTCTAAGAAAAGTGGGCATAGAGTTATTATACAAATCAGATATATGATTGGCTAGTGTTTGAACAAGGCGATTTGGCTAACTATGATTGGTTCCTGCCATTTCTGATATTTTGGTTCAAACTTTGAGGCGGGAGAGCAGGTTTATGGCAGCAAGAGTTTATCTTACTTAAACACGTCTTGTGACCTTGCCTCAGAACTTACAAAATCTCTGGTATGTGCAAAACAAAATCTCTGGTACGTGCAGAAAACCAGGTACTCACAGAACTTACGAAATCTCTGGTATGTGCAAAGATTAGAGAGCAGAACAAGGGTGTAGCGGGTGGGGGGCGGGTACACATCTATCTTTGTGTCCTTTCAATACATAGTAGGCGTATGTATTTATTTCACAAGCATTTGCCGAATACTACGTGCCAGGCACTGCTCAAGAAACTAGAGATACAGTAATTAACTAGACACATTATGTAGGCCTTCCAGTTCCTGCATTTCATTTCTTTCAAAGTGTCTTGCCATGCCCAGAAACCCATTCCATTCTAATTCTAAAACCTCATATTTTTTTCTAACTTGCTCCCATTCTCCCTTGTATCCAACTCACACCTTATCTATCATCCAGTACTTGATTTTAATAAATTTTGTAGTTAATGCACACATATACAATCCATTCATACATATGTATAAATACTTTATATATCATATAATATAAATAATATGTATAAACTCATATGGGAATTTTTCCAACTACTTTGTAATTTCCTTAAGGGGTGACATATTTCTATCTTATGTCCCTAGCACACAGTAGGAACATACAAATATTTAAGATGTAAATCAATGAGAATACCACTAGACAGGGACTATCTATGTGTACATAAATGGAACAAAGGAAAGAGATCAACTTAATTCCTCACTGCAATAATAATAACTCCTATTGAACATTTGCATCATTGCAAGTGCTTTACACACATTTAATCCCCAAAAAAATTCTATGAAGAAGGTACTATTATTATCTCAATTTTTTACATGATAAAATTCAGGCAGAGAGAAGTTAAATGCCTCTTGAAGGCCAGTGAATGGTGGTGTCAGATACAGGCAAATTTTATTTAAAATCAACCATTCTTATCTACTTTGTCATACTGTTTTTCATGATTCTGAGTCTAGAGATTTAGACTTCTGTCACTATCAAATGCCTCTCTCATGACAACTTTCATAAGTGTCTCCATACTAATGCCATGGTGAAAGCTCTGTCAATAGAAAAGAAAAACCCCTAATAAATTCATGATTTAGACTTCTGTTAACATAGGGTGACTTTATAGTTTTTCATCCAAATCAAGACACTTTTAGGAGTAAATGGGGTGCTATATTTTTATATATATTGCTTTATAACAAATTACCTCCAAATTTAGCAGCTTAAAACAACACACACATGTCATCTCACATGCTTTCTCAGAGACATGAACTTAAGAGGGGTTTAGCTCCTGGTTCTGTTTCGGGGTCTCTCATGAACCTGCAGTCAAGATACAGGCCCATACCCTAGCCATCTGAAGGCTTAACTAGGCTGGAGAATATGCTTCCAAGCTCACTCAAATGTCTGCTAGCAGAAGGTGTCAGTTCCTTACCATAAGGCTGCTCTTGGCAAGGCATCAGGCTTCCCCTAGAGTGAATGATGAAAGAAAGACAGAGAGGAAAGATAGAGAGTGCAAGAGCAAGATGGAACCACAGTGTTTTTACCATCTAATCTCGGAAGTGATGTACTCTCACTTTTGTCTTATTTGGTTAAATAGACCAATTGTGATACAGTGTGGTAGGGGATTACATATAGTGTGATAAGGAATTACATATAGTGTGAATGCTGGAAGGTGGGATCATGAGGCACCATCTTTGCAGGCTGGCTACCGCAGGTGTTATTAATAATTATGTCAGGACAGCAGGCATAAATGAAGACAGTCCCTATGCCTTGATTTATATTTAGCACATCAGGAAGTAATTTTCTACCTCCAAAACTATTTAATTCTATAACTAAGTCCCTAGAAATCCATGATATGAGTAACTGCCAGGACTCTGTCTTACTTGCTCCCACCAAATCACTCTCATGACATTGCTGTGGAAGACAACAGTAGCCAATAAGTAGTAGCTTCTCAACTGGGTCTCTTTTCTTCCACAGCAAATACTAGACTGTTGCTTCTCTCTGTCCCTCACAATTATACCTAGGCCCCCAAACATCCATAGTAATCTAGGAGGTTCATGAATGATAAAGCTTTAAAGGCCCTGAAAAACACTGATGATATTAAAACTTCAGTCCTTTATGATTTAAATAAAACTTCCTAAGATGATCCCTGGAATGACAATCATGACATTTTCTATGACAGATCAGTGTACTGGCAGAGAAAAGCACTAAACTTAAAAAGGATTTGCTCATAATTATTGGTACTCTCAACCCTGGGCATTTTGCCTTCAACAGCTAACTTGACCATGTGCTATCTTAATCACTTCCAAGTGAACTTGGTCATGGTGCTAAAGCCAACTCCAACCCATCTTCTGAGTCTGTAAGAACAAGAACTAAAGCAAAGGTAACATATCTAGATTAAATGATTTGGTTATTAGGGGTAATTAATTCTCTTTTGTTTTGAAAATACTAGATATTAAGCAGAGCTACCTATACCCTGATATAGGACAAGAAAGAATAATAACAGTGCATGGTAATATAGTATTATTTATAAGAATCAAGTTAAGTAGACCAATTAAGTCAGAAAAACAATCCTTCACTTCTAATAACCATTAAAGTAAAGGCAATGAAAAGAAAGAATCGTGGACATTGGGATTGTAAGTAGAAACGCTGAAATTATTATTTTTTACCCTGTGCATATTATATAAGACCATCTGCTCAGAGGAAAGTTCATTAAAACTGGAGAATGTGGTGGCTGTCTCAAATATAGCAGTAGCCATCATCATATTAAACAGACAGGGTAGTAATTTGAATGTCAAGCTTAAAACCTGAGAGTCCATGCATGATTCAGTGCTATTGATATGTTGATATACTGGAGAGAGAGGCTGGAGGAGAGGTAAAATAAAAAAGAGAGAGAGAGAACAAACAGAGACTATATCTCCTTTTTCCTAGTTGTTTGTTCAACCCCTGTTTCCAGAGAAATCGGGAACTGACTTCTGAAGAATGAAAACGACTGTAAACTTCCCATGAAAGTCAAACCAGAAACAATGAACCCAGAGAAACAGAAATAAAGCATTTCACTGATGTCTATCATGATTCATTACTTACATTTATTCAATTTCCAGAACCATCTTGACAAGCACTGTTAGTTAGGATAAAGGAAAGTAACTGCATGACCAGGGTACATTAAATTGCTTTCCTTCTTCATCCTTTCAGTTGTGCTGGGGAAACAAGTTAGTTGCTATTTTCTGCGGGGCAGCGAGGGGGCGGGGGGTTCCCCTGTTGATAATATATCTTCCCATCATTTGTAAGCCCAGATCCTTTTTCTCATTCCAGTTTTAAAACAACCCTCCTGCCAGTTGAGGCTGACTTCGCCTTGCTAAAGGCTGGGTAATTCCTCTAGGCAGTAAAATACCTCATCTGTTACTTGAATGTTGTTTTCCTTAGTGGAGTCCTGTCAAATAATTTTTTTCTTGCTCATCTATTTCCCTCCAATTCAGGGACCACAATTGATTTACCATAAGTTAAGTCAATTTACTCCTAAATTTTTCTAGCTGTGATTTGGGAATATTCACTCAAGTGCACAGAACACCCACTGTGACTCACATTTACATGTGTCTTTAATCTTAAACCTTTAAGCATCTGCTAGAGTTATTCTTGTTTCTCTCTTATTTTTGCAACATGCACACAAACATTATTTATTGGAGAAGAAAATTTCAAATCTTCTCTTCATTTAGAAGAGGTCGTAGAACAGATATTTGCATGCAGGGAAAATGTGTTACATGTTTATAAACTACATCCAAGAGTCACCAATTCTACTTGAAAGAAACTGCAAACTGAATTTATTCCTTAGATTGGGTTTTCCAGACAAACTGAAAGAGTTACTCTTCCAGTCTGTTCTAAATTGCCCATTTTTTCTGTCTAGATTTCCTGGAATTTATAGTAATATAGCTTGTCCTTAGACTAAATTTCAGATTATGTACACAAATCCAATAAAATTAGTTGTTGTCCATTAAATATAGTCCATGTTGTTCTTTACTACTGGCTATCACAAGCTACATAGAAATGACACCCAGGAATAGCAACATAAATATGGTGCCTTCTGCTTTTGCATTTCCTTCCCAGTTGATCATTACAACCATTGCATTCATATGATAAATATGTATCAAGTACCTGATATGTGCTAGGTGCTAAAAAGACAAAGAGACACAGTCCTATCTTTCCAGGCTAATATAATTTCTAAAATTTTTGGTTTATTTTATTTTGAATCTCAACCCAGTATTCTCAAACTTTCTTAGCTGGATTATCTTTTTTTCTTTTAATATTACTTTGTGTATACAAGAAATACAAACTGAAAAGCTCTGTTAAAAGCAGGCTCAGTGAGGGCAGCCATCTGGACCCCTGACAGACTCCAAAACAGCCAATGAGACACTGCTGAGAACTCTGGGACATCATAGAGCACCTTTCAAACCACAGACATAGCCAACCCACTTATTTTTCAGGTAAATAAACCATGAGTTGGAGGTATTGCATAAGTTGCCCAGAGTCGTCAACCAGCCAGGGGCACATTCAGAACTATCCACGTTTCCTGACACGTAAGTTCTGGGTTCTTTCCAGGGAGCCCAAACTACTACTTACTTTGAGTAATCTTGTTTCTTTGTCAGAAAGATTTCTGCTTGTAAATATTTACTTTTTAGGGCTTTATGAATTCTTAAGATATAGTTCATTATATCTCAGAAACAGAAAAAGCATCCTGGCCAGGTGCGGTGGCTCACGCCTGTAATCACAACACTTCAGGAGACAGAGGCAGGCAGATTGCTTGAGCCCAGGAGTCCGAGACCAACCAGGGCGACATGGCAAAACTCCATCTCTACTAAAAATACAAAACTTAGCCAGGCATAGTGGCACACGTTTGGAGTCCCAGCTACTTGGGATGTTGAGGTGGGAGGATCGCTTGAGCCTGGGAGGTCGAGGCTGCAGTGAGCCGTGATCGCACCACTGCACTTCAGCCTTGGCAACAAAGTAAGACCCTGTCTGAAAAAAAAGAAAAGAAAAAGCATCATGAATTACTCATCTCTGATGTTAGACCACAAGCTGATTTTTAAAAGCCTTATTTCTTCCAAAAAGTAGATGGAGGAGAAGAGGGTAGTTGGTCAGTCCCTCAAAATTCAGAGTAGTAACCACTGTAGCTCAGAGAAAAGAAAAGATTTGTTCACCTCCAAATCACTCAAAGAAATTCATATTACTAATACCTCTCCTAGCAAATAGAAATCCTGCATAACTCCAGGATAAAAAAATAATAAAATGGAAAACATTGTTGCATGCCCAAGGCTGCTGTGCTTCCCAGATTATTTCTCTTCTGTTGCTTTGTCCTTTTGTACTATTGCCCCCAGATGCTTTTCACATCCTCTTTCAATACCTAGAGTGAAGTTGTAACATCACAGCTTTTGCTCCCACTTGCCCATGTCACATGTCCTGCTGGTAATAATACGTTCCTATTGTTGAGAATACAGTGGCATCTGGAACATAGTAGCCTGCCACTACATCATTGCTCATTATTGATCACTGCTAGGCATGTATCTAAACTGCTCTAAAAACTAATTTAAACTGCCTTCATCTCTAGCTCTTAATCACAATAAAACATTCGTTTTCCCCTCATCAATTAGAATACATTCATAGCCAGGAGTCTAGCATTTTTTTAAAAAGTTAATTCCAATTTTTTATTTGAAATAAAAACATTAACTGTTACCCCATGCTATACTGGTAAAACATTAAACTCAAGCTCTTGAGTGCACTGTTTTTATATTGCAGGTATTGAAATGTTACCCTTGACATTATAGACTGATTAAGAGGGAAATTTTATGGCATCCCAGCATGTCATCTGCTTTTAAATATTTTTTTAAAAATGAGGAGTGAAGAATAATGAATTACAAAGGTAGTTCAAGTTATCAAAAGGTGCTTAATTTAAAAAGAATTTCCTGTAGTTGTGGTTTAAGATGTTGATGCTCATAGCTAAATTAGTTTACAACTCACCTGCATTAAATTCCTTAATTACTCAATTATTACTATGTATACTGTTTAAAGAGGCCAAATTACTCCAGGATAATTGCTTCCTTATCTGTTTTTAATAAACACTCAATTCCTTGGAACTGTAGATCATGTACGTCAACAGATTTCTTCAATAAGGAGCTGAGCTTTAAGTTAGAGAGTATAGGGGCAAAAAGGTGTAATACATTTTCCTCACTCATCTCAGGGTCCAAGGCTGACACCCTAATAACAAAAGACAGATTAACAAGAGAAGAGGGCTTGGTGTTGTGACTCACCCCTGTAATCCCAGAGCTTTGGGAAATTGAGGATTGCTTAAACCCAGGAATTCCACACCAACTTGGGCAACATAGTGAGACCCTGCCTCTATAAGAAATTTTAAAAATTAGCCAGGCACAGTGTGTGCCTATAGTCCCAGCTACTCAGGAGGCTGAAGCAGGAAGATTGCTTGAATCTGGGAGGCTAAGGCTGCTGTATACTGTGACTGTGCCATTGCACTCCAGTCTGGATGACAGAGCAAGACCCTGTCTCAAAAATAATAATAATAATAAAAATTTTTAAAAGAGAAAACCATAAATTTATCTAATCAAAGTTTTACGTGACACAGGAACCTTCAGAAATGAAGACCCAAAGACCCAGGGAAAACGGTATTTTTGTGCTTGTATTCAATGAAGAATGGACAGCCATGTAGAAATGTTACTGGACAAAAAAACAGTATGATCTAACAGTAATAAACTAGGGGAACTTAGCAAGGCGCATTTATTCAGATCCTTCTTGGCCTTTTTGTGTAAACATTACTTCCCCTAGATTATGGGGCGGGACCCCGCTGGAATGAAGGTCTTCAAGGGAGAAGGGAGAAGGTCAGAGAGTGACCATTTTAGGTTTTATGGCTTGCTTTGGAGAATAGAAGTTCTAGTGTCTATAACACACCTTGGAAAAGAGGAATTCTGGTTCCTGTGCCTCGCTTTGGAGGAGTAAAAAGGGCAGGAGACAAGAGGGCAAGAGAAGGTCAGAGTCTCTGCTTCTGAGGCTCTTCCAATCTCCTTCAGTTCAAAACACTCAGTATACCAAGATGCCATGCTTTGGGGTAATATGTTCTGAGTCCAGACAATAGCCAATGTATTTTGGAAATTTACCCAAAAATATTGTAATACCCATATATTTATTATAAATATGCCCATTATATTAATGATTAACAACAGCGCATTTAATTTTCATGGTTTTATAGAAAACAAAGCAGAAATTTGCTACCCCTACTGGTTTAACCTCATCTCTATATAAGTTAGGTTTCTTTAGGTGTTTTGAATGTGAAAAAAAAGATACGTAATGTTTTAGGTAAAATGATATTAAAATAGACCCAATCTGGCTGGGTGTGGTGGCTCACACCTGCAATCCCAGCACTTTGGGAGGTCAAGGCAGGAGGATCGCTTGAGCCCAGGAGTTCGAGACCAGCCCTGGCAACATAGGAAGGCCCCATTTGTTCAAAAAATAAAAGTTAAAAAATTAGCCAGGCATAGTGGTACATACCTGTAGTCCCAACTACTTGGGAGCCTGAGGTGGGAGGATCACTCAAGCGTTCCTAGAAGGTTAAGGTGGCAGTGAGCTGTAATCATGCCACTGCACTCCAGCCTGGGTAACAGAGCAAGACTTCATCTAAAAAAATTGAAAATGAAAAAATAAAATAGACCCAATCTTACATTATATACAGTAGCCTTACAATAAAGAAAAGGAATATGGGGTCATTCAAATGCTTTGAAAATACCATAGAACTCTGTTATGTGCAAAGATATGTTCTAAGACCTTGATGAATCCCAAAACTGTGAATATACAAAACCATATATTCCCTTCATAAAATTCAATGAGGTACAACTGAAAAATTGAGGTGATAACTTGAGACCCTTACTGATCCCATAAATAGAAGACTAGAGTCATTTGTAAAACTATTAAAATGAATTCTTCCTTTGAAATAAACTCACTACTACATTACATCATGTCATTACTATAAAAATGTAACACAGAATTAACTGAATCTCTACATTCTTACAGCTTAAATAAGGCCTTGGCCAAGGATGCATGGCCAAGTGATTGTGTGGGGGCTGAAATCCATTTGCCAGGCTGAGCACTGGGCATGGAACTCATCAAGCCAGCATCAGCCTGGTGGAAAGGCAGACTTTTTAAAATTCTTACAAATGCTCTGTAGGTCCAGCTGATGACCCTACTTCTCCCACTAACCCTGGACAAATCAAAATTAAGTGATAAATTATATAGTTAAAACCCAAATTGTCTTTCCTGGTCTACTTGTTAGCATCACTGCTTAGAAGGAAACAACAAGTACCTGGAATCCCCCCCTGGGGGAAGGGGGTTATTAACCAGTTGACTCCTATGTAAGGATTCCAAATAACCTAGGCAGATAGATGTTTGGTTTGCCCAGCCTGTCCTTCCAATCTCCAAGAGAGGATGGGGAGATGAATCACTCTGTGGAGCCAAGTAACAGAGCTCACTGGCCTGCACTGAGGAGGGTGCAGAACTGGAACTGGGTCTGGTACATTCTCTGGGATGGATTTTCCCAAAAAGATAGATGCTAATTACAGGCTAGTTTATATCTGATCCATTTGAAAAATTGGCCAGAGGAGGGATGGAGAAGGAAGCCTTCTCAGGTCCCTGAGGAAACCTGCAGAGAGATTTTCAAATGATGAAACTGCAAGAATTTTCCCCAGGGCAAGGAAGGAAGAAAGGCTCAACTTCTACATGTCCAAAACACAAAGTTGCTTTTGCAAGGGCTTTTTGCAAGGTCCATGTGCTGGCCAAAAATATAAAAGCTTGGAAGACAGACAGCAAGGAGTACTCCTGCAAGGTTTCGTCACGGTTAGAGCCAGGATAGCTAAAGAATTAGAACATATGTGGAAAAACTGAATGTAATGAAGCTGGGACATATAATCCCTGTGCACTCTCAGCCCAAACTATTTTTGACAGCAGGAGTGAAAACGCAACAGCTAACCGTGTTGGAAAAGGAATTGTGCCAGATCTCAAGGACACCAAGGGAGGACAAAATGAGATGGGGTTTCCCTCCTCTTTCTGCCCAGAGGAGAAGGTGACTATGAGCAATAGGGATATAGGCATGACAGGGGCAGATCTCTAGGTGAGGACCCCGGGGGCTTCCAATTATACCTGGCCACTGGCACAAAGTTGTTAAATCACTCTGCCGGGACTGGTAATGTTCCTTATATTTTCTCACTGGCCTTTTCTGAAAGGGAGGCTAGGCATAAACGAAGTTCCAACTTAATGTTCTTATCTATGAGTAACTCTGTATTAAATTGCAGGTGTCAAATTTTCTCCCTGCATCTCTGTGATTGTACTGAAAACTAGTTTTTTAACATGAGACCAGGGGTTTCAAAATTAGCTCCATGGGAATTACACATTTCCTCTGATAAAATCAGTATAATGTTTTTGAAATTTCTTCTTGAAGCAGGACTGTGTGGTGTATGCAGAGCCTGACTAGATGGACTGATTAGATGTTTCACCTAGGTATAAGGGATTGTGAAAACCTCAACATTTAATCCTTTCCAGGATGGTTTACATTCCCATGTACACTGAATCACAATGGTCTTGAGAACTGTTGGTATAAATATTGTTTCAAATCATTAATGTCTCTATTTCAGGGATAAATTGTTTTTACTTGGGACTGACTGACAACCCACAGACAGAGATAATAATTTAACATATGCCCACAACGAGGGTTATCAAAATGTTTTTCCCAGAGGCTAGGACTTGTGAAGTATATTTTCTTATTCTCTTTGTTATGTCGTTTTAGAATGTTAGCATGAGGTCCTGGCTTTTGAGCACATCAACACCACCACTCTTGTCACTTCCACAGCCCTTCTTTAATAAAGAGTGACTTGTTAAAAATAAAAAATAAACAGTGATTTGTTGAAGAGAATTATAGTTGCACATTGGAAATGTTTTCTTCTTGGAATGCTAATGTTAAAATCTTTTACTATAAACTAAAGAACAAAAGATGCAATAGAAGTAAGAAGGCAAAACTTTTTACTGATGAGATTCTTTTACCCTATGCTGTAAACTCAAGTTGATTAGAAATGTTGTTATACTATTTTATGGACTTTCATCCTATGAATATTTTCTGCTTTTCTTCCACTGGGTAAACATGAAATTGCCATAGAATATACAACTGGGAATATGAAAGTTAAAATTATATAATATATAATTTACATATACATTTTGTTTTAAAAATAGATGTAAATAAGGGAGTACAAATGTAAAACTGGGAAAATATTTTAAATAAACCTTGAAAGCCAGTGCTTGTCTTATTTTGCTTTTTATTATTATTTTTTTATTAAGTTTGCAAGGACTCTGTGAAACTGGGTGGTGAGAGAGAATTCTCCATGGTCTTCTGAGTTTCTTGCAGGCCAGGGCACTGACCTACCTTTTCAAGGATGCTTATATAATAAACATGTTGTTCAGTATAGTAAAGAGAGCTCCCCAAGGGTAAAGTTTGAGAAGATTTTCGTATAGTCCCTTATAAAAAACTGGGGTTTCTAAACTCAGATTCCTCAAAATCCTGCAAAAGCACTGTGCAGCAACCACCTGGGCCCACCTCCATGTAACTGCTGTAGGACTTGGGAAATGAAGGGGAACATGAAGCTCAAGCTGACACTTGTGCTCTGAGTAACGGCTGATCTGTGAGCAACAGATCTTTTGTATCTGACTAGGGAATCTTGGGTCTTCTGACAACCTTCATGAAACTGTACAGGCTAACTTGTGAATTTGCAAACAGGCGAAACCTTAGACCCTTCATGGTTCTTAATACTGAGTACACTGTACTTTGAAGGTTCTCTTGTGTTCCCCTGAAGAAAAGATGGAATTTGTTTATTATTGCTTCAGATAGTTTAGGCTTAAATGCTGCTGACAAGGTGCCTTTGGAACCATTTCCACGATGCTGGAGCCAAGATTCAAAAATGAAGAAATAAAAGGAAATTTAGACTTTAAAGCTTAAAGAGTAACATTGAGTTGGAGAGCCAAGAAGTCACATAACATATACTAAAATTAGCTGACAAAGGAAAAATATGTTGCCATTGGGACAAGAAGGATCAGCTTTTAAAACAATCCTAGAGAATTATTTGAATTGGTTCCACATTTGCTGCCCCAGTCCAACCTCCCTGGACCTTGACAACTTTAACTTATTTTCAGCTCCCTTCAGGTCTGTAGTTTTCAGTAAACCTCAGCATCTACTAACGCTGTTCAATATCAGCTTATTTTCCCATTCACTATCCTGCCTTCAAAATCACAAAATACACCTGTTATTTGTGTAGTAATTTCCAGGGCTGATACTGTACACTTATGATTGTCATCACTGCCAGATCAAATGTCTTACCTAGTCTCTATCCCTTTTATTCATTTTTGTCTTTTGCTTGGTGCTGATAATTAAATCTACCATCCTCCCAACCTTAGCTCAAAACACAGCCCACTTGATTATTTATACTGCAGTGGTAATTCCACTTTAACTTGTTGAGTCAGTGTTCCTGGCTGCAGGGCAACCAGCACTACTGAATTAAGACACCAAGACACTGAGAGCAGTTCAGTTCTAAGTCCTCTCAGAAGTCATTATGAAGGCTGAATTCACTTGGAGACAGTAGGTATCCTCTTACAATCTCTTCACTTTCTTAGGCCTTAGAGGCCCTCTAAGAAAGTGAAGAGCCCAGGCCAGGCATGGTGGCTCACTCCTATAATCCCAGCACTTTGGGAGGCCGAGGCGGGTGGATCATGAGGTCAGGAGATCGAGACCATCCTGGCTTACATGGTGAAACCCCGACTCTACTAAAAATACAAAAAATATTAGCCAGGTGTAGCAGTGGGCACCTGTAGTCCCAGCTACTTGGGAGGCTGAGGCAGGAGAATGGTGTGAACCTGGGAGGTGGAGCTTGCAGTGAGCCGAGATCATGCCACTGCACTTGAGCCTGGACGACAGAGCGAGACTCCGTCTCAAAAAAAAAAGAAAGTGAAAAGCCCTAAGAAAGTGAAGAGATTGTAATGTAAGAGGATGTCTACTGTCCTTTTGTAAATACTTGTTTTATCCTTACTAATTATAAGATCATTTTAAGATCATTTTCCTTACAGAGGACATAAAGGCAAAATTGGATTTGTGAATTCTCTCTTCTCTTTTTCACCCATCTGCTTTCCCATCAGTCCTGAGCAGGACATGTCACTTCTTTGACTGGCCTACACCCTAAATTTTTAAAAGGCCTTTTTAGCCTCATTGTATATCTACAAGACTCAACTCATTTGAAGATACAGTCCTTCTGATGCTATTCTTAAAAGTCTCTGGCAGTCTCTCATTGATCCTTAGTTATGTGCTCTTCTTTCTCTCTTTTTGTTCATGGATTTTAAAATCTGATCTCATTTGAGAATCTTCAGTGTTTCCATGTTGATTTCTTTGGGTTCTTCTGCCTCTTCTTCCTCATTTTAGTCGTATGGTAAAAGTTGACTCTGATAATATCTAAACCTTTAGCTCATATCTCTTTCAGGGACTCATGCCATGTAATTACGCCCACTTTTTTTGCCTCTCAACTTTGTAAAATCTGCCTTCCTAAAATCTACACTGTTTATCATCCCCAGTCTTCTCTCACTGGTTGTCATTAAGTCTGCAGTTATGCAGTCACAGACAATAGGCTGAGTCAGGAAGACATGGATGGTAATTCTGCATTTTACTCATAACTTGGCCATGAACAAGTTACATTACTTCCCTGAGCCCAGATTTCATCATTTGAAAAATGAAGCTAATATTCTACTAGCTGCCTCATAAAATTACTGGCAGAATTAAGAAATATAATGTATATAAAGTGGCTGCCATGTTGAAAGTACTTGATAAATATCTTCCCTTACTCATCACCAGAAAAAAACTCTCTCTGGTCAGAATTAAGTTCCAGCTAGGCCGGGCGCGGTGGCTCAAGCCTGTAATCCCAGCACTTTGGGAGGCCGAGACGGGCGGATCAGGAGGTCAGGAGATCGAGACCATCCTGGCTAACACGGTGAAACCCCGTCTCTACTAAAAAACACAAAAAACTAGCCGGGCGAGGTGGCGGGCGCCTGTAGTTCCAGCTACTGGGGAGGCTGAGGCAGGAGAATGGCGGGAACCCGGGAGGCGGAGCTTGCAGTGAGCTGAGATCCGGCCACAGCACTCCAGCCTGGGCGACAGAGCGAGACTCTGTCTCAAAAAAAAAAAAAAAAAAAAAAAAAAAAAAAAAAGTTCCAGCTAGTGGATCTCTTATTCAGTCAGCTGAAGTTATCACTAAAGCAAGTCAAGAACACGTCAAATGTTCTTGGTTTATAAGAGTTTCAGAATGTCTCCAACAGCTAAAAATACCCATCACTACCGTAGCTCACCATTACGGAGTTTTGTGATCTGATAATACAAACTTACCATCTATTCTGTCATTTGGCAATGTGACCAATAGTAAAATTACACAATACAATTGTTTCTTTTCTTTTATCTCTTTAACAATAGATTTTCTCATAGGTATATTTGTAATTGCCCACAGTAACATTGCCCTGCACCTTCCTAATGTTGGGGCTCAGAAAACAATACCCCAAAGCATGCTGTTTGGCATGCTTACTACTTTAAACTTAAGGACATTGCAAGGGCCTTAAAAGCCCCTCTCTCACCTTCTCCTGTCCTCATGTCTCCTGTTCTCCTCTCTTCCAAGACAGGCCATAAAAACTGAACTCCTCTTCCCCATAGTGGGTCATAGAAATGAGAAATATTGCTCTAAACTTTCCCCACCTTTCTGTGTAAGAGCTGGCAAAAAGAAATCCTCTGTCCTACCTTGCCTGATAGTATGTCAGAATACCCGTGTTCCAGAAGAGGTACTGCCCTATACCCAGGAGGAAGAAATGCTTCCTCACAAAGAGGTCAAGAAGAATCTAAACAAATAGGCCTTGCTGGGTTTCTTGCCTTAGTCTATTACCAGTAGATCATACCTTTTTACTTTTTTTTAATAGAGAAGATGTCTTACAATGTTGCCCAGGTTGGTCCTGAACTCCTGGGCTCAAATGATTCTCCCCGCCTCGGCCTCCCAAAGTGCTGGGATTACAGGAATGAGCCACTATGCTTGGCCAGACCATACCCTTTGTGTCTAATCACATTACATAGTTGTCTGTTCTTAATTGAACCTAAGCATAAAAACTGACAATTTTCCCAGAGTCTTTGGCTCTTCATTTCTGAAGGCTCTCATGTCACATACAACTTTGATTAAATAAATTTGTTAAGCTTGTCTCTTGTTAACCTGTCTTTCAATGTAAGAGTGCTCACTGTGGCCCTTATAACATATGTAGGGGAGTAAAGATATTACACCCTTCCTGCCCTGCATTAACATGTCTATTCTTTTGGATAACATATTCTGTTACCCAACTATATTCCAGTCCTCAGTTTGAAGTCACCAATGTTTCCTAAGTTTCCTTTGTTGATTACTCATTTTTAATACAATGTTAAGGAGAAATCTGAGGACACAAGTAGCAGTCTTGATCTCTTTGTAATTGTTGTATCATCTATAGAAAGCATCTTCTTCACTCTTTTCTCCAAGTCATACATGATATCATCATTAGCTACTATTTTAACTGGTTTATATCAGTATTTTTCTCTTTCTTTCATTATATTACATTTAGCATACTCTTCTCAAAATAATTTGGCTCTATCCAAGCACATCTTCTCCTATTTTTATGAAATGCATTAACTAAGAGTTCAATCAACTAGTATTTTAATCCATAGGACATAAATACAACTCGTATTCATGAGGAACATCTGCATACGCAGCTGTTCACCTACCAAGTCATCTTCCCTGTTCTATCAGTATTAGGTAGAAATAAACCAATAAATTAACATCTGAGCTCCTAATTCCTTCTGCTTCTATATTTGCTAGATATTTTACAATGAACATATTTTACTTTTATAATCACAAAAAAAAAACCTTTAAAGGAATTTAAAATATAATTCTAAGGACTTTGGAGAAGGACTCACATTATACAAGAAAAAAGAAAGAAAGCAAAGACAAAATTCTGCCTAATTGAAAGGTCATGGTTTATCTTTGTGCAGTTACTTGAAATTCAGTAAAATGTCAATGTCTTCAGAAATAGTTGCTGATTCTCCTTTTACAGTAATACAAAAAGAATAATAATAATTATCTTTGGTAAAATATTTTCTATAGGTCTCATTAGCTCAAATCTTTACTTAACTTCACCTGACAGATATCATTTCTCCCATTTTCAGCTAAGGAAACTGAGGCTCAGGGATATGAAAGCACTTCCCCACTGTCACTCAGCCAGTTATAGGCAGAGCCAAGATTTGAACAAAGTGTGTCTAACTCATGTTCTCCCCAGGATGCCAACATGCCTATTTGTGTATTGAAATTCAATATAAGAATTTCTCTGACTACAGCAGGCCCATCTTTTATGAGGCTCCCAAGAGAAGTTTCATACAAAGGATCAAGAATCAGAATAAAGTCAGACTTCTCAAGTGCCACACTGGAAGCTGAAGGTCAGGGCACAATGACTTGAAAATCATTTCCTAGACTTTATTATTTCCCAGAATTATTTGCTAGAATACTATAACAGCCAAACTACCAGTTATATGTAAAAATAAAGGCATTTTCAACACTTTTTGTGCAGCTTCTTAAGAAGACGAAATTGATGGAATATCTGATGTGTTTGAACATATTGAGAAAAGATAAATTAATAAGTACATAGAAAACAAAACAAACCATAAAAAGTATTATTAACCTCAAGGAAAACAGAAAGCTGTGCATATATGTCTACTGCATCGTTCAGATTTCAAGAGCATATACAAAGTCATAGCAATGTAAACATTTAATTGTTATCTAACCAAAATTATAATATAACCCTATTGAGAGGATGAAGGAGAAGAAGTGTATGAGAGCATATGTATACACTACTGAATGTGTGTGCTTGAAGTAGAGGGTAAGGAAAAACATTAAATGTTTCATTTAAACAAAAAGAAGCTATCATCCCTCATAGAAACGAGTCAATAGGTAATACCTAAAACTGAAAAATAAAGTAACAATACAAGTTTGTTGTTCAAATATTTGGCAATACATGATCAAAAGCAAATGGTTAAATTGTGGGAAATGGTTGCCTCTGAAAATGGGAAGCAAGAAGATAGGGGAGTCTGTTGTTTTTTGAAACAAGTTGTGGTTTATTATATGACCCTTTAAACTGTGTGATTAAAAAAAAAGGAAAAAGAAAACTAATCTCTTTAAAAAAAAAAGAGAGAGAGAGAGAAGGAAAAAGTTGTTGCTCTCAAGGTGTCCATGAATTAATGGAAGATGTGAACTGGTAATTGGTTAAGTGGTATGAAAGGCATGTACAAGATGTTCAGGGACAACATAAGAAGGTACAATTCATTCTTCCTTGGGCAGAAGGAGGTGGTGAGAAGCTGCATAGGTTAGGTCTTCTTTGGATAGACCTTAAATTAGGAATTTTTCAGTCTGAAAGAGGGAAAGCCATTCTAATCTAGTCAAGGAAAATAGCATTAGCAAAGGCATGGAAGCATGAAATTGCCTTTCAATTCTCAGGAACTCTGCATCATTACTATGCCTAGGCTGTGCTGTACGTGCAGACGAATAGTAGACCATGGTGCCAGAGACAGTATTTGGGTGTACATTGCAAAAAACTTACATATCAATCCACAGAAAGATATTCTTCAAGTCACAAATTCAACCATGTATATTGAATAACATTGCCATCTATCTAGTGGCTTAGTCCATAACTCAGGAGTCATCCTTCACATTCCTTATCTCTTAATTCACATTTCTCATCCATCATCAACTGACACTCCCTTTGAATAGATGTAGTCTTGTGAGTAAGTAGAGTTGGGAGCTTTTGTGCAGTGCCTTAGCTACACAACTGTATGAGGCAACCTTGTCCATGTAAGTCCAAATTCCCACTATCTCTTACCTGTAATCTCACGAGAGCTTCCTACCTAGTCTCTAGGGATGACTCTTTTCCTTCCATTCTTCACTTGCAGCCAGAATTATCTCATCAAAATGCAAATCTTACTATGTCAACACTCCTATTTAGAATACTTCAGTGACTTTACATTTCTCTTGATAAAGACCAATATCCTTCACATGGTCTTCAAAACTCTGCAAGGCCAGTTCTGAGCATAACTACATCATGTCCCAACAATGACATGGAGCTATGTCTGCCGTCCAATTACAATGGCTTTCTTTCATAATTTGAACCTTACACGCCCCTCCACCACTGGTCCTTTGCATATGATACTCCCTCAGCTCAAATACTCTCTTCCAGTACCTTCCACCACTTTCACATTTATCTGATTAATTTCTACTCATCCTTCAAATGACTGCCCTCAGGATACCACACATATGTCCTTTACGGTACTGATCATAATTATAAGTTCAAATTCATTTGTACGATTATTTGATTAAAGTCTATCTCCCTTCTTGACTGTAAGTTCAATGTGAACAAGAACTAAATCTATATCAACACATATTTGTTTCATTCATGAATGAATAAATAGCACACTTACTAAAACCTATCAAAATTTTTTTAAAAGCCTTAGAGAACAATAGAAAATTCTTTCTTATATAGCGGAAATTCCAGAAAAAGTAGCTCTCTGATGCCATGAATACCATCTAAATGGACAAGTTGTCCTGAAATAAAATAAGAAATATACAAAATATATAAATAAGCATAAGATGTATTTGGAAGTGAGCTCGTAAATGGCATGCTTAAGACTCTCTGTCATCTAAAAAATGCAACAGATTTTCACCATGTTTTAGAGGACTCACCTTTAATCCTCTCTGATTCCTATCTGATCTTTTTAAAAGTCAGCAGTGTGCTGAGAACAGACTCTGAGGAGGTTGGTAAAAATAAAAAACTTTTTCAATAGGTAGTCTCCCCTTCTATTTCCTTCCAAGTAAAGAGAGATGTCATCTTTACAAAGCTTCTGGCCATCAGCAGGCCAGATAATCCATCTGTTTTTTGTAATTAAATAGACCGAACATTGCTTCATTTGAATTGGACACTCTCCAATCTTTCTAAAGTTTTTCTACCCACAGGGCAGCTTATCTATTAGAAAAAAATTTAAGGATGATACATCATTTTTCACTCGTTTACTAAAAGTAGAGATCCTAATTTGCTAACATATTTACTTCCTTAACCCATTATAAACCAGATGATATCTCCAGAAAAACAATGATTAATGTTTTAATTGAATTAACTATGGATGTTTAAGTGCTATTATGTCTTCTCTTTTTAGATGAGTTGCAAGAACAAAGAATAAAATTACTAAATGAAGAGTTAACAGGAAAATTCCTTTATTTTATTAACAATAACTCAATAAGTCTCCAAATAGCAAACCATAATGTTCTCAAAGAAATTAGTTGCCCACCTTTGTCCATTCATTTATACAACAAAGGCTTGTATTAATTATTTGTCAGCCACTCTACTTGACTAGGGAAAAAAGAGATGAAAGTTACAGTTCCTGCCTTCAAGGAGCTTACAGTCTAATCAGGGAGAAAGAAAAAAATACAGCTTAATAGATGCCAAGACACATTTTGGTCATTCCAGTTGAAAGAATTATCTTCAAAAAAAGAGACAGCAGCAGCTTAGGCTGAGGAAACTGCATAAACCTTTGAAAAATAAAGGGCTGTAGAAACTGTAAAGGGTGAAAGTGACAGCTAGAAAGGTGAATAGAATCTTTGTTAAGAAAGACCTTGAATATCATACTGGAGAGTTTGGATTCTATTCTGAAATTGAAGAGAAAGGATCATAGAAGGCTTGTAATATCAAATATCTCATTTAGAAAAATTATCTTCGCAGTGATATGGAAGATGAGTTTGAAGAAAGAAAAAATTTCCATTAAATCTAAAAGCAACTCCTAAAATAGAAGACAGTTTCATATTACTACAAATGTAAAAAGAATAATGTTACACTTAAGCAGACTGTCTAGAGAGATTTGAAATACTGTGCAATACCTTCGCAATTCAAATAACTGGTTACAAAAACTAAACAACCCCGGCTCCTTAAAGATTTAAAACTTCGTCTGAAAATTATCAACAGTTATTTTCTAACTTTATTTTTCACATGACCAAACAGCCTTAGCATTCCCTTCTGCTTAACTCAACTTTAGACAAGTTTCTCCTCAATATAAGCCCCCAGTCTCTCTTTACTTACAGCATTCACTTTCAGAAAACTTTCCATTGTAAATTCTTTTTTCTGCCCCTTTGAGATGTAAACACCATCTGGGAAAGTCTTTCTCAAGAACTTAAGAGCCATCCCTTTGAAATGTAATCATCAAGAAAGATAGCTTCTATCTCCCAGTCTCTGTGGGAAGGTAGAAGTCTAACTTCAATAAGCACCAATGAGTAACATACATGGCCTAACCACACTGACCAATGTACTCCCTAATGCCCTCCAAAACTCTTCCAATAGCTCACTCCAATGCTCATAAAACTCTCCCACCTTTTGCATCAACGGAGTTGAGTACAATCTATCCCACAGTGCTATGCTGAGAGCATTCATCCATATCTCCTTTGTCTTGCTAATCCCTATTCATCCTTCACATCTCAGCCGGAATATCTTTTTCTCTAGAAAGTCTTCTATGGTACTAGCCATCTAAGTCTAGGTCAAGTACCTTTCTCTACTTTATCTAAGACAGCATTTATTACACTTTATTAGTTGCCCATTTACTTGTCCCTAGACTCTATTAAGTCTCCATCAGGATAAGAAGCATATTTGTCGTGTTCACCATAGTGCATATAGTTTTAATGAATAAATATTTGTTAAATAAATTAATGAATGACTATAAAAATGGTCCAGTCTTCCATTCAAGCCAGCACACTGATTAGGCTCCTGACATTTCAGAATAGAATCCTAACTTTGTTACCTTCTTATCTGTTTTTATCCCATGTGGACCTGCCTTCAGTCATTCACAGAAAGGATTCTATGTCTTTGTCCAAAACTACAACCTCAAATTGTCTGTTTTCCTCTTTCTTTAGACTTAGCCAAGAAAATTTGAGGCAAATTGCCCTAAAAGAAAACAATCTGCCTTTTTTTCTCTACATGCTCTAAACTATAAAGTATGAGAAGATGATAGTTTCACATTAGTATAAAAATAAAGATAAGAATCAAGTGGGACCACCAAAAGTCTACATAGTTGGACCATATTAGTTTGGTCCCTCAAAGACTCACCTGGGCCACTACTACATTTGAAAACTCTGTGGGCACTATGCACTCAGAATTTTGTGTGAAAGGCACACACACATACTCTACAGTCTGTTTGAACAGCATCCCCTGGAGTTATACAAAGCACCATGGCCTTGAAATCACCTCTATCAAGTTGCTGTTTGTGTTAAGCCTCTAGCTTTAATTTTAAAAAGCCAGAAACAGACACAAAAAATTCACTCCCAGGTTTTCAGTAAACATATTGTTAATGAAATTTTCCTCTTCAATAATTAGCATGCAACAAAGAAATATATTTTTGAATTTGATGTTAGCACAATCCAATGCTGGTTTCTTGAAGAAAGGTAGTAAAACAAACCACTATCAATTCTAGAGGAAAATTCTGAAGGCTCCTCTTCCCTCCCTGTCCCCATTCACTGTGTTCCTAAGAAGGAAAAGTCTTCTTGTAAACCAGGCAAATTCCAAGGTAATCTTTGTGTTATAGTACTAGGTATCTTCTGAGAACGTCTAACTTCCATGATGCTGGAGACACAAGATAGAACTCAAGTATTTCACTTTTCCGGGAAGAGGCACTCTCTCCACCTATACCTCATTGCCTTCTTTCTCCTTAAATAGCTATGTGGGAACCAGAGAAAGCCTGAGGGAAAAGGATCCGCCTCTTCTAGGAAAAAAAAAGTCCTCCAGAACTAACCTAACTCACTAGCATTCAGGACTTCCCTTCGGTTTTGAGTCAAATCTCAAGTTAAAAAAAATTATATCCCTTTTTCTGGTATAGTCTCTACAACACATTTTCCCTGAGGGGCAGTAATGACAGGGTGGAATGAATCTCTGGTGCACTACTTTATTACCACAGAAGCACTCATTTTGAAAGATTTAGGAATAGCCAAAATTTTCAAAAGGAAAAATTAATGAGGCTTTAAACATTAAAATATAATTAAAAATTATAACAATTGTTAAATGTGGCATTGCCAGACAAGAGAAATTTAATAGAAGAATTTTAAGTAGGAGAATGACATATTCAGATTTGTATTTTGAAAGAGAATGTGGAGGATGGATTACAAGAGGGCAAGAGTAGACACTAAGACAACAGTTCAGAAGTTTTATGGTAATCCAGGGAGGAAGTAAAAAGGGCTTGAACAAATGGAAATGGAAAAGGGAATGGAGGTAAATGGACTAATCCAAAACATATTTTAAAAATTACAGTCATCACAACATCCTGGTTGATATGATAGAGGTGAGAGAGAAAGAACAGGTGTGAATGGTGCTGAGTTTCTTGAATTTACTACCTGGTGGATGTAAAAAGAAAACAAAATTTAAGGACTTTTCAAATGTATTATGCCAAGGGGAAAAGTTAAGCCTTAATGCTTTCCAAACAGCTGCCCTCACACTTTGCACTTGAATAAACTCTTTTAAACTGGATCCTGAGCCTTTTGATTATTTTAGGCTGACATGGATAAAGGTGTCTTTCACAGAGACTGGAAACATAACAGGGGGAGAAAGTTTGGAAGGAAGATATTAAATGGGGTTTGGGATATTATTAATGTAAGATACCTTCATGATAAACAAATAGAGATAACAAGAAAGTTGTTGGGTTTAATTTAAAAGATAATTGTCAGACTGGGCATGGTGGCTCACGCCTGTAATCCCAGCATTTTGGAAGGCCGAAGCAAGCAGATCGCTTGAGGTCAGGAGTTCGAGGCCAGTCTGACCAACATGGTGAAACTCTGTCTCTACCCAAAAGTACAAAAATTAGCCTCCCCGGTTCAAGCATGGTGGCAGGCACCTGTAATTCTAGCTACTCAGGAGGCTGAGGCAGGAGAATCGCTTGAACCCTGGAGGCGAAGGTTGCAGTGAGCTGAGATTGCACTACTGCACTCCACCCTGGGTGACAGAGTGAGACCCTGTCCTGCCAACCCCCCAAAAAACAAAAAGATAATTGTGACCTAGAGATGTAGATTTGGGAGTCAGCACCATAGAGGTAATTCTTAAAGCCATAATGGTGCTGAATAGGACCCAAGAGAGTATATAGAGTGAGAAAAAAAGTATGGCAAAACTTTGAGTATTACCTAAAGAATGGTAAAGAATGGACAGCAAGAAAGGATTCTGCAAAGGGGACTGAAAAGGAGCAAGACAGAGAAATTGGATGAAAAATGGGAGAGTAACATACCAGAGCAACTACTGGAAGAGGGATTTTTCAGGAAAAAGAGAATGTGACTGGGTCAGCAGCATCAAATGCTACTGATAAGTCAAGTCATAGTAAAAGGAACTGAAAAATGCCCATGGGACTCAGCTACAAGGAAGTGAGGACCTTGACAGAAGTACTTCAGTGAAATGAAAGGATGCTGTCTGCAAACAGATTGAAAAATAAATGCAAGTGATGAAACAGCAACAGAGCACATGAACAACATTTCCAAGAGGCTTGAATGTAAAGAGGAAAAAGAAAATGGAGAAAAATAAGGCAGGATTAGGAGTTGTTGCTACAGAGAGATTTTACTGATTTGATTGTTTATTTCGTTTTTGAGTAGTAACTTTTTGCTGTTGTTTTGTTAGTTTTAAAATAGGAGAAAATTGAATATGTTTAAATGCTCCATGATTCCTCCCTCCTGGTATTCATGGCTTTGTGTAGTTCTCTTTCCACCTCACAATGCCTGAACTTTCACATTCAATAGGACAGATCTATGTAAACAATAGGATAATATGGAAATGGTGGTGTGTGATTGTGATTCCTGAAGCTAAGTCATAATGGGCATTGTAATTTCTTTCTTTCTTTCTTTCTTTTTTTTTTTTGAGATGGAGTTTCACTCTTGTCACCCAGGTTGGAGTGCAATGGCACGATCTCGGCTCACTGCAGCCTCCGCCTCCTGGGTTCAAGCAATTCTCCCGCCTCGGCCTCCCAAAGTGCTGGGATTACAGGTGTGAGCCACGGTGCCCAGCCAAGACATTGTAATTTCTTCCTTGTTCTCTTGGATTGCTAGCTCTGGAGACAGCCAGTGTCATGTTGTGAAGACGTTCAAGTAGTCCTTTGAAGAGGTCCATGTGGCAAGAAACAGGCTTCCTGCCAATAGCCCTCTAAGTGAGGCATCCTAGAAGTGGATTTTCTATCCCTAATCAAGCTTTCAGATAATTGTCAGCCTTGGCAGACATCTTGACTGCAACCTCATGAGAAACTCTGAGCCAAAATCACCCAGCTTAGTCACTATCGGATTTCTGATGCACAGAGACTGTAAGGTAATAAATGTGTGTTGTTTTAAGCTGGCAAGTTGTTATGCCGCAAAACATAACTAATACAGGTTATGGTATTAAAGGAAAGAAGACCGGGCGCGGTGGTTCACACCTGTAATCCCAGCACTTTGGCAGGCCGAGGCGGGCGAATTACCTGAGGTCGGGAGTTCAAGACCAGGATGCCCAACATGGTGAAACTCCGTTTCTACTAAATATACAAAAATTAGCCAGGTGCAGTGGCGCACACCTGTAATCCCAGCTACTCTGGAGGCTGAGAATCGCTTGAACCCGGGAGGCGGAGGTTGAGGTGAGCCGAGATAGCGCCACTGCACTCCACCCTGGGCGACAGAGTGAGACTTTGTCTCAAAAAAAAAAAAAAAGAAAAAGAAAAAAAAAAAAAGGAAAGAAGTTAAAAATATTTTTAAAAAGGAGGAAATCCTTGATATGCAATATATCTGGGGACATAGAAGAAGGAAGTGTTCTCTAAGTGAAATGAACAGCCTCAAATGGAAGAAAGAGTGCCTCTTTCACTTCATAGGAGGAAAATAAAAGGATGGCCGTATTAGGTCAAGTTGTTTGTCAGTAGCAGGGAATGAGGAAGTATGCATCCAATGTTCTGTTTTCTCTGAAAAGAAGAAAGTGGGGTTATCTGTTAATAATGACGGAGGAAGTGGAGGGGTTTAACTTGAAGAGGATAAAGAAATTTTAAGTAGCTGCTGTGGAAAATAGGAAAGACATGACTAAGGAACCATAAAAGGATTTCTCAATAGCATTCAGATCCCAGTTGATGTCAGAGATCATGAATTTTTTATATAACCAATCTGTGAATTTTCTCCAAAATAGAGGTGAACTACAGGAGTTCCTGTTGGCAAATCCTCATAAAGCAGCTTTGAATCACAGTTCAAATTAAGACAAAGATGCCTGCACTGTGGTCTAATCACAGCTTGACAATTAAAAATGGCAGGTGTGATTGAAGAGAAGCATGGTGCTTTACATCCAAAAGAGATGGAAAACTATACGGCTAAGGAAATTCAAACTAATCCCCCAACCATTGTTGTATAGAGCTATGGCTATGTAGCTAGTTTCTTTTAAAATGTCAAGAAATACAATAGTGTAGAAAATTATTAGAAATATTTTCTGGGTATTAATGATTCATTATTTCTTGCTCTTTCATCTAAATACCTTTCCTTTCTCTTCTAGTCTCTCCTGTTACTTTAATAGGCAACCATTACAGAGCCTAATGAAACACTCCCCAAAAAATAAGCAAAAAATACCTCCCTTCATGCTTAAATTTAATGAATTGCATTCTTTAGAAATGGCCCATCAAATATGTTTACCCATTGAATGCAACATATACATAAATTTAATCTAACAAATAACTCAAGAAATAATTTCTATGATCCAGCATATAAACTTTTCTTTATATAATAGATATCCATGATTCAAATTCAAATGTCAGAGCAGCAGTATATAAACCACCTTCAATCAGGCTTGTTGTAGTCTGTCTCTTTAAATACTACTTTTTAAATTCCAATATAAACCAGGCTTAGAAAGACTTACACATTCCCACCATGCATTAGCAGAACAAGAAAAAATACCTTAAATGTGAATGCTGCCCCCTTGTTAATCATATTCATTAAAGAATAAAATATTTTATACAAATAAAAATTTTTAGGCTCCAAAGTATGGAATGTAGTATTTTTCAGCCATGACTTTTTAAAGAGGTATATTTCTAAAAATACCTTGGGCTTTATTTCAGTAAACAATAACACACAATAATACAAACAGATACACTGCCAAGTCATTTTTCCCATCCTTATTAAGGCAAATAGCACCACTAACCTGAAGCACTATAAATAATGAGAGTGTTAAACTGATTTCAATGAATAATTCATGAAACCCAATTCTTCCAGTTTCCTTGGCAGTACTCTTACAGCCAGATGAAGCAATGCAGAATGATTACAAAGATGTATCATCTGTATTATTGGGGTATATGCCTTATCTATTAAACTAGCTCATTTATTTAAAAAATAATAATCATCTCACAGCTACTTTGTATTCTAAATGTTTGCTTTTATAAGATAATGTGATGCAAATGTACCTTACTGGAGTCTGAAAATGAGATAATGTCCAAACGATGTCTGCTTCACACTCAGGACCTGATTTAGGAGTGAACTGAACCTCCAAGGGTAAGATGGAACACCCTGTGACTCTCAGAGACACTGTGTTGCATTCCTGACCCAGCACTTCACCAAGATGAAGGAGTTTAGGGTCATCAAAAAGGATCCTGGGAGTTCAGTGAGCAGAGAAACTGGTTCTAATTCTAGATCTGCCATTGACTTGATTTGACCTCAGCCAAGTAACGTAACTTGTCTAGATTTTCATCCCTAACTCTTTCACACGAGACTATGGACTGGAATAACTATGAGACTCCTTCTGGTCTTCATTTTCAGCAGTCTACATTACCACCAAACCAATTTTCTAGCTTTCAGCCATATTCTACTAAATTGCAAGAATCATGAATGCAGACAGATGTTTTGTTCACCAATGTATCCTCAGCATCTAGCACAGCATTGGAGTATTTCAACATAAATTTATTGAGTAAATGAATTAACCTAGTATAATTGAAAAACACACTATCAATCCCAAATGTGTTTCTTCTTTAAAACAATGTTTGACACAGCAAAAGTCTGGAATTGCTAAAGCCCTAAACTGCTGACAAAAACTAAAGATAAGAGAATCATTACATTCAACAACAAATACCTTAGTGTTTGGTTTTCTCACCAAACTATCAGAGCAATATATTTTTCAAAGTTTATGATGGAGCAAGTATTAAAATTTTGTTTTTCTATTGCTCCGAGTAGCTAGGTTTAGGTCTAGCATTCTGAATAATCAGCTGGCTATTCGTTTTGATAGTAATCCTATTGCAAAGCAATAAATCCTCTCCCTCTTCCAATACACAGATATGAGCATATGTGCACACTTAAGCCTATATCTCTTCTCAAAACACAGACTTAAAAACTATACACTCTAAGAAAATGTTTAAATCATGGAATATTCAAGACGAGACTATTCTATAGCTTCTGCCAACTTTACACCTGCCACCAGTCTATCTTGTGATTTATTCCCATTCTCTGATTGAACCTCTGCCCTATGGAATTTTAGCATTTTCTCCAATAATTGAAGATTAACACTCTGTTACTACCCTCAGAAATTCTTCCTGATCTAGGCCAGCAGTGATAGTGAGGGAGAAGCATTTTAAGTTTTGCTTTCCCAGATATCTGAAATTTATTCAAGTAGATTCTTATAACCACTCAAAAATAAGAAAAAAAGGTATTTTATATCTAAGAAATGCCTCTGTGATAGATGATTTCTACCATATTGTGCTTCGTATAATAATAGTACAATATGAAAGATTATAATGTAAATGATAAAGTATAGCAGATAAGCCCAGAGCCATTTAATAAAGTAACAGTGGTGACCCTTATAAAAGACATCCAATATTTATTCTACCATTGTTCCATTGAATAATAAAAACATGGTTTCAGAATTTTATCTAAGCTTAAGTTTTCTAATAATTGGTTCAAGAATGAGTAGAAACATACCTCGTTTAATTGTGCTTCACTTTAGTGTGCTTCTCAGATGGTGCATTTTCTATAAATTGAAGGTTTGTGGCAACCCTTATATGAACAAGTCTATTGGCACCATTTTTCCAACAGCATATGTTTACTTCTTGTTTCGGTGTCACATTTGGTAATTCCCACAATATTTCAAACATTGTCATTACTATCATATCGTTACAGTGATCTGTGATCAGTGATCTTTGATGTTACTATTATAATGTTTTGGGGGCACCAAGAACCACTCCAATATAAGATAGCAATTTTAATATATAAATATAATGTGTGTTTTGAGGGCTCTGTCTCTCTCCCTCTCCATGGGCCTCCCTATTCCCTAAGACACAACACTATTAAAATTAGAACAGTTAACAACACTATAATAGCCTGTAAGTGTTAAAGTGAAAGACAGAGTTGCATGTCTCTCACTTTAAATCAAAAGCTAGAAAACATTTAGCTTAGTGGGGAAGTTGAAAGCAAAACAGACAGAAGGCCAGACCTCTGGCACCGGTTAGCCAAGATGTGAATGCAAAGAAAAATTCTTGAAGGAAGTTAGAAGTATTATTCCAGTGAACACATAAATAATAGGAAAGCGAAACAGCCTCATTATTGATAATAAAGTTTGAGTGGTCTGCATAGAAGATCAAACCAGCCACAAGATTTCCTTACACCAAAGCCTAATCCAGAGCAAGGCCCTAATAATTCTCTTTAATTCTATCAAGGCTGAGAGATGTGAGGAAGTTGCAGAAGAAAAGTTAGGAACTAGCAGAGTTAAGTTCATGGGGTTTAAGGAAACAAGCCATCTCCATAACATAAAAGTGAAAGGTGAAGCAGCAAGTGCTAATGTAGAAGCTACAACAAGTTATCTAAAAAAAAATCTAGCTAAGATCATTGATGAAAGTGGCCACACGAATCAACAGATTTTCAATGTAGACAAAACAGTCTTCTATTGGAAGAAGATGCCATCTAGACTGTAATAGCTAAAGAGGAAAAGTCAATGCCTAGCTTCAAAGCACAGGTTAACTTTCTTGTTAGGGAATAATGTAGCTGGTGACTTTCAGTTGAAGTTAATGCTTTTTTTACCAATCCAACAATTCCAGGGCCCTTAAGAATTGTGCTAAATCTACTCTGCTTATGCTCTAGAGATGGGAGAACAAAGCCTGGATGATGCACAACTGTTGATAACATGGTTTACTGAATATCTTTTTTTTTTTTTTTTTTTGAGACAGAATCTCACTCTGTCTGTCACCCAGGCTGGAGTGCAGTGGCACAATCTTGGCTCACTGCAAGCTCTGCTTCCCAGGTTCATGCCATTCTCCTGCCTCAGCCTCCTATGTAGCTGGGACTACAGGCACCCACCACCACTCCTGGCTAATTTTTTGTATTTTTAGTAGAGACGGGGTTTCAACGTGTTAGCCAGGATGGTCTCAATCTCCTGACCTCGTGATCCGCCCACCTTGGCCTCCCAAAGTGCTGGGATCACAGGAGTGAGCCACCGTGCCCGGCCGGTTTACTGAATATCTTAAGCCCACTGTGGAAACCCACTTCTCAGAAAAAATTTTTTTTCAAAATATTACTGCTCATTGACTATTCACCTGGTCATCCAAGAGCTCTGATGGAGATGTACAAGGGGATTAATGTTATTTTCATGCCTGCTATTACAACATCCATTCTGCAGCACATGAATCAAGAAGTCATTTCAACTTTCAAGTATTATCATTTAAGAAATATATTTTGTAAGGCTATTACTGCCATAAATAGTGACTGTTGTCATGGAGCTGGGCAAAGTGCATTGAAAATATTCTGGGAAAAAAAAAATCACCATTCTAAATGACATTAATAACACTTGTGATTCATGGGAGGAGACTGAAATATCAGCATTGAAATAGTTTAGATATTTGTCCACTTCTAATCTCATGTTGAAATGTGATCCCCAATGTTGGAGGTGGGGGCTGGTGGGAGGTGTTTGGGCCAGGAAGGTGGATCCTTCATTAATGGCTTAGTGACCTCCCCATGATAATAAGTGTAGTCTTTCTCTATTAGTTCACATGAAAGCTGGTTGTTTAAAGAGCCTGGCATCCCCCTCTTGCTTCCTCTCTTGCTATGTAACACACCAGTTCCCCCTTCACCTTTTGCCATGATTGTAATATTTCTGAGGCCTCACAGAAGCCAATCCTGGCGCCATGCTTCTTTTACAGCCTGCAGAGCTGTAAGCCAAATACATCTCTTTATAAATTACCCAGCATCCAGCATTTCTTTGTAGCAATGCAAAATGGACTAATATAAACATTAACAAGAATTTGGAAGGAGTTGATTCCAGCCCTCTTGGATGACTTCGAAACCTTCAAACCTTCAGTGGAAGAAGTAAGTGCAGATGTGATGGAAATAGCAAGAGAACTAGAATTAGAAATGGAGCCTGAAGGCTGGGGGCAGTGGCTCATGCCTGTAATCCCAACATTTTGGGAGGCCGAGGCGGGCGGATCACCTGAGGTCAGGAGTTCGAGACCAGCCTCAACATGAAGAAATCCCATCTCTACTAAAATTACAAAAATTAGAAGGGTGTGGTGGTGCATGCCTGTAATCCCAGCTACTCGGGAGGCTGAGGCAGGAGAATTGCTTGAACCTGGGAGGCGGAGGTTGCGGTGAGCCGAGATAATGCCATTGCACTCCAGCCTGGGCAACAAGAATGAAACTCTGTCTCAAAAACAAAAAAGAAATGGAGCCCGAAAATGGGACTGAATTGCTGCAATCTCATGATAAGATCTGAACAGATGAGGAGTTGCTTCTTATGGATGAGCAATGAAAGTGGTTTCTTGAGATGAAATCTACTGCTAGTGAAGATGCTGTGAACACTGTTGAAATGACAGAAAAGGATTTGGAATATTACATATAGATAGTTGACAAAGCAGCAGCAGGGTTTGAGAGGGTTTTAAAAGAAGTTCTACTGTGGGTAAAATGCTAGCAAATAGCTTTGCACAGTGCAGAGAAATCTTTCATGAAAGGAAGAGTCAATCAATGAGGCAAACTTATTATTGTCATATTGCTGCAGTCACCCCAACCTTTAGCAACCACCACTCTGATGATTCAGCAATCATCAACATCAACGCAAGAGCCTCCACCAGCAAAAGGATTGTGACTCACTGAAGTTCAGATGATCATTGGCATTTTTTATCAATAAAATATTTTTAAATTATGGTATGGATGTTGTTTTTTAGACATAATGCTATTGTATACTTAGTAGACTGCAGTATAGGGTAAACATAACTTTTTATGCACTGGGAAGCCAAAAAATTCATGTAACTCACTTTATTTCAATATTCACTTTATTGTGGTGGTTTGGAACTAAACCTGCAAATCTCTGAGATATGCTTGTAGTGGCATAATTATTATCAATTAGACATGAAAAGAGAAATGCTAGAAGCCTCTAGAAATATTATTCTTTGTTTATAAAACAGAGTGAGAATAAAACCTGGTGTCTCTTACAGCTGGACAGCTGCACATGAACAAGAAAACATGTAACTCAGTTGCAGCCACTTAAAAATCACAAAGGGAATCAGCCTTAGTTTGAAGCCTGACATTGCAGATGGCATAATAGAAAACAGAAAGAAGCTAGGTCCATGATGCCATTAATGAGCTCCTAAAGCATTTAAACTTGTAGCCAACTTTACTTCTAGATGCTCTGTTATTTGAGAAAACAAATGTTTTTGCTTAAATTAGTTTAAGTTAAGGCTTCTGTTACTTGCAGGCTGAAGAATTCTATCTGATATATATAGTGATCTATTTGTGGGAATTTAAAATAAGCATATAATTAATGTGATTTAAGATTTTTTAAAAACAGGCCAGGCATGGTGGCTCACGCCTGTAATCCCAGCACTTTGGAAGGCCAAGGTGGGTGGATCACCTGAGGTCAGGAGTTTGAGACCAGCCTACTAAAAATACAAAAAAATTAGCTGGGCATGGAGGCAGGTGCCTGTAATCTCAGTTACTTGGAAGGCTGACGTGGGAAAATCGCTTGGACCCAGGAGGCAGAGGTTGCAGTGAGCAGAGATCGTGCCACTGCACTCCAGCCTGGGCAACAAGAGTGAAAGCCTGTCTCAAAAAATAATAATAATAATAATAATTTAAAAATTAATAGCAAACCTGTGAAGATTTCTGCCATACACAATGTATAATTATAAACAATAGCCTTCTCTGAGCACATAGTCTACTAAGCAAATATTTCCTATTTGATTTATCAAGGTTTCTTATCTGTTCACAAGCAACTTTTTTAAAAAGTTAAACGTAAAAGACATACTAGGAATAAAACTTTATGTGTCAGTCTGTCACTGTGGAAAGACCTTCATGGAAGTAAAAGATGGAAAAGGCCTGTTTGATTTGTACCTTTTGCAAGACATGATAGTTCGTTACCACATACTTTCTTGTTAAAATTATACAATGGGTCTCAATCCTGAGGCATTAGTGGATAAGGTGACTTCTAGCTGGGATTGAAATGAGATTTCCCCCCACCCTGAGGAATAGTACTACAAATAGGATCAAGTGAACTACTGAGGGATTTCACCCTACCCTACAAGACTCCTAGTCTGTTCTAGCGTGATAATTTCTAAATATACAAGAAAAATTAAATTCAATGTAAAAGTTACTTCATGCCCTCAGCTTCCATACAACCAGGAACTGACATAGTTCCATGTGGAAGTAAACTTTCTAAAAGATCATTCTGCTAGGTTATAAATTTTAACTGACCTGCCAACTTTCTAAGGGCCACAAAAACTATCTCAATAATCTAACTTGTCCTCACACCCTAACCATACATCTGTCACATTAATGTAGTTGGGCTTTACAGTGTCTTTTTACTCTTCGATGTTTTTATTTTTGATGGCTCCTTTGTTTCAGATGAACTTCCCCTCCTCTCATCTCTCCCACATTCCTCTCCTCTTCTTCCTCTTCTCTGCTCTTCTCCCACCTTTTCTCTCTCCTTCCTCTTTCCTTTCCAATTCCTACTCATCATTTCAGGTCTAATTCATATCTTATGACGTGCTGAAAACCTTTCCTGAGCACTTCTCTCCTCTAAATTCCTATGAAGGAAAGTCTATACTACACGATCCCAACATGTCTTGATTTAATAAGGCAAAATGATATAACAAAGAGCTTAGTCTTTAAGATGAAACAAGTGTTCAAAGCCCAGCTCTGACACTCTTTTTAACATTGTGACTTGTATCAGACCCTCAACAAAGAGTACAATTATTACCAATAACAATAGGAATAAATGATTATTAAATCCTGATTCTGCTATGTAATACCTTTATGATCTTGAGAAAGACATTTAGCGTACCAGAACCTGAGTTTCCCTATGTTTTAAATGAATAACATCTGTCCTACTGACCTCATAAAATTGTGAGAATTGAAGTAAGATTATGAGAGTAATAGCGTTTGTAATGATTATACAAATATCTACATGATAGATTCTGTGAAATAAAAATAAATCCTAAGCACCCCCAACCAATGGAATGAACTCTTCTTGACCAAGGAGACTCCAGAGAAACTTGAAAAACTAAATTTTTGAGCCACAACAAAATGGGAGGTTGGGCACACCTCAGTATACTCTCTTCCTTGCTAATCATTCTCAGACTTTTTTTTCTTTTACTAAGAGTTAAACAGAAACCAGCCCCATAAAACAAAGAACAAAAGACACACTCCTCCACTGACTTCAGTAAACTGCCTGACACTGCAATCAGACTCTCCTTCATTTCTGTGGTTTCAACATGGCAGCTAACGAGTTTCACAAAGCATCCTTCCTGATAAATGACCACCAATCACAAATGCTTCTGATTAGTTTACTAAGGCTGCATACTGAGCACCGTTGTGGGCTGTTTCAGTTTTTGAGGTACACAGCCTAATTTTACTGCATTTTTTCTTGTTCTTTGTCTTTTTTTTTTTCTTTTCCAGAGACAAGTTCTCGCTCTGTCACCCAGGCTGAAGTACAGTGGCACAATCGTGAACTCCTAGGCTCAAGCAATCCTCTTGCCTCAGCCTCCTACAAGCACAAGTCACCATGCTTGGCTAATTTTTTCTTCATTTATTTGTAGAGAAACTCAGTGAGATACGAGAGAATATAGACAGATAATGTAACAAAATCAGAAAGGCAATTTATGATTTGAATGAGATAATCAGCAAAGAGATAGATATAAAGAAGAGCCAAACAGAAATCTGAGAGCTGAAGAATTCAAGAAATTGAATAAAAAATGTAACTGAAAGCTCCAACAATGGATTAGACCAAGCAGAAGAAAGAATTTCTGAACTTGAAGACACATATTTTTAAATAACGTAGAGAGACAAAAAAAAAGAAGAAATAATTTTTTAAAATTAAGAAAGCCCACAAGATTTATAGGGCACCATTAAGCAAACAAATAT
The DNA here is from genome assembly GCF_024542745.1 of Macaca thibetana thibetana. Lineage (NCBI taxonomy): Eukaryota > Metazoa > Chordata > Mammalia > Primates > Cercopithecidae > Macaca > Macaca thibetana. The sequence goes on from NC_065584.1 coordinate 62,198,294, forward strand.
TCAATCATTCATGTTTCAGAAGAAAAGAGGAGAAAGGTATAGAAAACATATTCAATAAAATAATATCTAAAGCCTTCCCAAATCTTGGAAAAGAAATTGATATCCAGGTTCAGGAAGCTCAAAAAACCTGAAGTCAATTCAAACCAAACAGGTCCTCTCCAAGACACACTATATCAAATTGTCAAAAGTCAAAGACAAAGAAACAATTCTAAAAACAGCAAGAGAAAAGCATTAAATCAAATATACGGCAATCTCCAATAGATTAACAGTGAATTTCTCAGCAGAAACTTTTCAGACCAGGACAGAGTGGGATGATATATTAAAAGTACTGAAAGAAAAAATGGTCAGCCCAGAATATTATAGCCATCAAAACTATTCTTCAGAAATGAAGGAGAAAAAAATCATTCACAGATAAGCAAAAACCAAGGTAATTCATCACCAATAAACCATCCTCAAAATAAACAATAAGAGAGAAAGTAAGGAACAAATGATACACAAAACAACTAGAAAACAATCAATAAAGTGACAGGAGTAAGTGTTCCCCTATCAATAATAAACTTGAATGTAACCAGATTAAATTCCCCATTTAAAAAATATAGACTGGCTGGATATATTTTTTCAAAAACAAGACCCAACTGTATGCTGCACAAAGAAACTCACCTCGCCTGTAAAGACATACAGACTGAAAGCGAAGGGATGAAAAAAGATATTCCAGGCAAATAAAAACCAAAAGTGAGCCAGAGTAGCTCTACTAATATAAAACAAAACCACAAAAGATACTGAATAGCCAAGGCAATCCTGAGCAAAAGGAACAAAGCTGGAGGAATCACACTACCAGCTTCAAAATATGCTCTAAAGCTGTAGTAACCAAAAAATCATGGTACTGGCATAAAAGCGGACACAGATATGAATGGAACAGAACAGTGAATCTAGAAATTAATCCACATATCTACAGCCAACTGTTTTTTGACAAAGGTGCCAATAACACTCACTGGGAAAATGACAGTCTCTTTAATAAATGGTGCTGGGGAAACTGGATATCCATACGCAGAAGAATGAAATTACACCCTACCTCTCACCCTATACAAAAATCAACTCAAAATGAATAAAAAAACTAAATATAAGACCTAAAACTGTAAAACTATTAGAGTAAAACATATGGGAAACATTTTAGGATATTGGTCTGAGAAAGATTTTGTAAATAAGACCTCAAAGCACAGGTTTAGAAAAAAGCAAAAATAAACAAATGGGATTATATCAAACTAAAAAGCTACTGCATAGCAAAAGAAATAATCAACAGGGTGGAAAGACAACCCAGAAAATGGAAGAAAATATTTACCAACTACTCATCTGACAGGGGATATTTTAATATCCAGAATATACAGGGTACTTGATGCAATTTGGATATTTGTCCCTGCCCAAATCTTATGTTGAAATGTAATCCACAATGTTGGAGGTGGGGCCTGGTGGGAGGTGATTGGATCGTTGGGGCAAGTGTCTCATGAATGGTTTAACACCATCTTCCTGATGCTGTCCTCACAATAGTGAATGAATTCACATGATATCTCATTGTTTAAAAGTGTGTGTTAGCCAGGCATGGTGGCTCACGCCTGTAATCCTAGCACTTTGGGAAGTCAAGGTGGGAACATCACTTGAGGTCAGGAGTTCAAGACCAGCCTGGCCAACATGACAAAACCCCGTCTCTACTAAAAATACAAAAATTAGCTGGGCCTGGTGGCACACTCCTGCAGTCTCAGCTACTCGTTAGGCTGAGGCAGGAGAATTGCTTGAATCCAGGAGACAGAAGTTGCAGTGAGCCAAGATCATGCCACTGCACTCCAGCCTAGGTGACAGAGCGAGACTCCATCTCAACAAAAAATTTTTAAAAGTGTGTGTCATGTCCCCACCAATTCTCTCTCTCTTGCTCCCGCTTTTACCATGTGATGTGCCTGCTCCCACTTCACCTTCTGCCATGAGTAAAAGCTTCCTGAGGCCTCCCCAGAAGCAAGCAATGTCAGTACCATGCCTATACAGCCTGCAGAATTTTGAGCCAATTAAACCTCTTTTCTTTATAAATTACCCAGTCTCAAGTATTTATAGCAATGCAGCAGCCTAATACAGATCTCAAACATCTCAATAGCAAAACACCAAACAATCCATTTTTTTAAATAGGCAAATGATCTGAATGGACATCTCTCAAAAGAAGATATACAAATGGCCAATAAATATATGACAAAATACCCAACATCAGTAATCATCAGGGAAATGCAAATCAAATCCACAATGAGAAATCACCTTACCTCAGTTAAAATGGCTTTTATTTTATTTCAGTTTAGTTTAGTTTAGTTTTTTTTTTTTGAGACAGAGTCTCACTCTTGTCCAGGCTGGAGTGCAATGGTGCAATCTCAGCTCACTGCAACCTCCGCCTCCCGAGTTCAAGTGATTCTCCTGTCTCAGCCTCCCAAGTAGCTGGGATTACAGACTGCGCCACCATGCCCAGCTAATTTTGTATTTTTAGTAGAAATGGGGCTTCACCATGTTGGTCAGGCTGGTCTCGAACTCCTGACCTCATGTGATCCACCTGCCTCAGCCTCCCAAAGTGCTGGGATTACAGGCATGAGCCACTGAACCCAGCCAAAATGGTTATCATCAAAAAGACAAAAAATACAAAATGCCAGTGAGGATGTGGAGAAAAGGGAATTCTTATATACTGTTCATAGGAACAGAAACTATTAGAACCACTACAGAAAACAGTATGGGAGTTCCTCATATAACTACCAATAGAATTACCATATAATCCAGTAATCTCACTACTGGACATTTATCCAAAGGAAAGGAAATCAGCACATTGAAAAAACATCTGCACCTTCATGTTTATCCCAGCACTACTCACAATAGCCAATATATGGAGTCAATCTAGGTGTCCAATAAGAGATGAATGGATAAAGGAAATTTGGTACACAATGGAATACTATTCAGCCATAAAAAAGAATAAAATCCTGTTATTTGTGGCAACATGGATGGAACTGGAGGACACTGTGTTAAGTGCAATAAGCCAGGAACAGAAAGTTAAACATCGCATGTTCTCATTCATATATGGAAGCTAAAAATAAGTTGAATTCATAGAAGTAAAAAGTAGAACAGAGGATACTAGAGGCTGGAAACAATAGGGGTAAGGAAGGGATAAAGAAAGATATCTTAAAGAACACAAAATTACAGCCAGAAAGGAGGAATAGGTTCTAGTGTTCTATATCACTGTAGGATGACTCTAGTTAATAATAATATATTATATAATTTCCAATAGCTAGAAGAAGGATATTAAACATTCCCAACTTAAAGAAATGATAAATGTTTGAGATGATGGATATGCTAATTACTTGATCTGATCACTACACATTACATGTAGTGCAATATCAATGTGTACCCCATAAATATACAATTATTATGTATTAATTTAAAAAATCAAAATAGGCTGAGGACAGTACTCATGCCTATAATCCCAACACTTTAGGAGACCAAGTCAGGTGGATCACTTGAGCCCAGCAGTTTAAGACCAGCCTGGGCAACATAGAAAGATCCATCTTAAAAAAAAAAAAAAAAAAAAAATTAGCCAGTATGGTGGTGCATGCCTATGGTCCCATATACTCAGGAGGCTGAAGTGGGAGGGTAACTTAAGCCTGAGAGGTCAAGGTTGCACTGAACTATGATCATGCAACTGCACTCCAGCTTGGATGACGAAGTGAGACTCTTGTCTCAAAATAAATTTAAACAAATAAAATCTTTTTAAGTATGCAATTGTTCAAAAATATGAATAAAACCACATAAAAAGTGTGTTTTACAAAAGACTATAATGAAACATACCAAATTGTTAATAGTAGTTTTTATGACAAGGACTAGAGGGTGATGCAAGTGAGGCACTTAGGACACAAAATTTAAGGAGATAATTGCTCATCTCCTGCAAATGCAAGGTCAGCCTCCTTAAATTTTGTTCCCAAAATAATATCCTGGATACCCAGATAAAGTTGCATTGCTGGGATGACATTGATGGTAATAGCAAACAATCAGAAATGAGCAGTCGCTTCTCTCACCTCCTGCCTTCCAATCTCCCTCTACTGCTCCCGGCAGATCCTAATAGGAAACTAGCCAAGAACAAATAGTTGGCAGAGTCTCAGACCCAGCATTACCAATTATAGAAGGTCAACTTGGAGCTGGAAAACAATGGCTTAATAATTGGCACACCAATCAACTAAAGCTTCCCTAGGAATAATATAACCATTTTTCTTTTAATCAAATTGTATGTAAAAATAAATTCTGACAAAGAGCAGGGTCTCAACTCCCATCTAGAAGAAGGCATAGAGCAAAGACAGGAGTACTACTGTGGGTTTCAATGCAGTGAAAGGACTTGCCTTGAGTTGGAAATAGAGCCTACCTGAAATTGTTTTTACTCAATATATGATTTCATGGACCTGGAATAATCAATCTTCTAAAGAAATAACTCAGTGGTAATATAGGTAACATAAGGTTGTGTTTGACAGCATGAATAGTGAAGCCAAAATTTATTTAGCCAAACTAAATAAAAGACATTCTCAAGAAACTCATTAGAAGAGACACAATTCACATTCAAATTACCTAGTTTCAAATCCTTGTTTCACCATAGAAGGGCCTAGTGGCTTTAGGCAAGCTACTTCAATTATTTGTGCTTTCGTTTTCTCATCTATAAGGCTAACATAATAATAGTGGCTACATGACTGTGCTACTGTGAAAATTAGTTAATCCACATGCAGTGATTAAAGAAGTGCATGGAACGTGGTAACTGCGTAATAAAACTTGGCCACTATTTCTGGCTATTGATTAAATTTCTTCCTTTAGTTTAAAGAAATCTCGTTAGTTCAAAAAAGTATAAATGTGTCTTGAGATAATACTTTAATTTATTATTGGTTATTTATACTACAGTGTAAAGAAAAGAATGAGGGTAGATTTAGAAGAGAATATAAGGAATCAATAGTGAAGATTTAGGAAAACATGAGAATACTAGGTTTGTAAAAAAAATAAATGTAGGAATATACTGTAATGTCCAAGTGTGGTGGTTCACGCCTGTAATCCTAACACTTTGAGAGGCTGAGGCAGACAGATCACTTGAGGACAGGAGTTTGAGATCAGCCTGGCCAACATGGTGAAACCCTGTCTCTACTAACAATGTAAAAATTAGCTGGGGGTGGTGGCACATGCCTGTAATCCCAGCTACTTGGGAGGCTGAAGCAGAAGAATCACTTGAACTTGGGAGGTGGAGGCTACAGTGAGCCAAGATTGTGCCACTGAACTCCAGCCTGGGTGACAGAGCGAAAAAGAAGAAGGAAGGAAGGAAGGGAGGGAGGGAAGGGAAAGAAGGGAGGGAAGGAAAGAAGGGAGGGAAGGAAGGAAGGAAGGAAGGAAGGAAGGAAGGAAGGAAGGAAGGAAGGAAGGAAGGAAGGAAGGAAGGAAGGGAGGGAGGGAGGGAGAGAGAGAGAAGGGAGGGAGGGAGGAAGGAAGGAAGGGAGAGAGAGGAAGGGAGGGAGGGAGGAAGGGAAAGAAGGAAGGAAGGAAGGAAGGAAGGAAGGAAGGAAGGAAGGAAGGAAGGAAGGAAGGAGAAAAAGAAAAAGAGAAAGAGAGGGAGAGAGAAAAGAAAAAGAAAATAAAGAGGAAGGAAGGAAGAGAGAAAAAGAGGGAGAGATAAAAAGAAAAGAAAGAGGGGAAGGAAGGAAGGAGAAGGGAAGGGAATGAAAAGGAAGGGAAGGGAGTGAAGGGAAGGGAAGGGAGTGAAGGGAAGGAAGGAAGGAGGAAAGAAAGAAAAAAAGAATGAATGAACGAACGAAAGAAAGAAAAGGAGGAGGAGGAAGAAGGAGGGAGGGAAGGAAGGAAGGTTGGCAGGGAGCGAGGAAGGGAGAGAGAGAGAGAAAGGAAGGAAGGAAGGAAGGAAGGAAGGAAGGAAGGAAGGAAGGAAGGAAGGAAGGAAGGAAGGAAGGAAAAGAAAGAAAGAAAGAAGGAAAGAAGGAAAGAAAGATAGATGGGAGGGATGGAGGGAAGGAGGGAAGGAAGGAAGGAAGGAAGGAAGGAAGGAAGGAAGGAAGGAAGGAAGGAAGGAAGGAAGGAAGATCCACAATATTTTGCTCATAATTATGTTCCTTGCGTAGTGTCTAATACGTAAGAAATCTCACTAATTATATGTGGAATGAATTACTTGAATAAATTTAATAATTAAGAAGTGTTGAAAGTAAACTTAATGTAATTGACATTTCTGCCTCTGTTCAATCTAGAAGGAGGCTATACAATACTTGAAGTGAGTTGATTGGTCTAAATATGGAACAGAAGGATGTAATATTCTTCCTTCTCTTCCACTAAATAAAATAATAGGTGTTTGGGAGGAGTTGAATAGTTAACTAGAGCTATGCAAAGGATACAAAAACTAAATAAAAGATGTTCTCAAGAAATTCACTAGAAGAGACACAATTCACATGCAAGAAATAATTGACTTTATCATCAGAAAGCAGCATATAGCAAAGAACTATATTGTCTGTAATAAACAGTAAATGCCATAGCAGTTTAGGGATAGAACAGGCAAATCACTGACCTTATAGAGGCTACAAGAATTCAGCTCTCCTGCTCCACACAACACTCCCCAGTAGCAACAGCTCCTAAGGTCCTGGAGTAACATAAATTAAGTCAAAGATAATTTGACTGGCAGATTCTAAGATTTTATTGGTGACATATCCTACTTCATTTACATTACAGAGATCAAAGAGGATCTCACCCTGACATAGAAAGAAGCTTTTATGAAGATCTTCTAAGTCTCCATATTACAATAACTTTATAAGTTTTCATCCATTCCTCCCCTGTCTTAATATACATCTATATCCATTTAACAAGGAAAGAGGAGGAGAGGAAGAAGGAAAAGGCGTTTTGTCAGGAAAGCTTGCTATCTTTGTCCTAAAAAGTTTCTAAGCGTATCAATGTTTTATCTTATTCTTTGATATTTCAAATAGGCCACAGTGACACTCCTTCATCCCAGAAGACAAGCTTCAGAAATCTTAAAAGTATATATAGTGAAAGAAATCAAGGTGGGCACTGTGGCTCATGCCTGTAATCCTAGCACTCTGGGGGACCGAGGTGGGAATATCACTTGAGGTCAGGAGTTCGAGACCAGCCTGGGCAACACAGTGAAACCTCATCTCTAGTAAAATACAAAAAATGAGCCGGGCGTGGTGGCGTGCACCTGTAGTCCCAGCTACTTGGGAGGCTGAGGCAGGATTTTTGCTTGAACTTGGGAGGCAGAGGTTGCAGTGAGCCAAGATTGTGCCACTGCATTCCAGCCTGGGCAACAAAGTGAGACTCCATCTCCAGAAAAAGAAAAGAGAAATCAGTCTTCACCATTCCCACATTAGCCTTGTTTTCTGAAGTAGTTGTAATCGATCCTTAGAAAATGAATCTCCAGAACTCAGCTAACTGGGTTTCAAATAGCAAAATGTTTTCAAGCTATGCTTTGCAACTGTTTAGTGGATCGTGATATTAATTATTTTAATTATGTGATATATTTGTATATAGGTACACATATGTTGAGTCATGACACAAAATGCATCCTTACTATGGGTCACAAGTCAAAATGTTTGAAAAACACTAGTCTAAGCTGTTAACAGGGAAGAGATCAACAAAGGAAATTCACCATATTGACACTCAGCCATACAAAGCTCTATTAACATTATTTTCAGTAAAAGAGACGAGAAGATAAGTCATCTGATTTGTCTGACATCCGTATAATTAATGTCAGGACAGTGTTAATTATTAATAGGATAGCATGACTTGCTTCCTCTCGTGGAAGGATCTGAAGAAAACTTCACACTTACATTTTGGGTTCACTCTCCTTGACCATTTACAATGTAATGGCTGTTATTTCTCCACATCTGTAAATAAAGGCATATGCCTCTGAGTGCTGAATAATTCATGTGTCTAGATATATAAGGGTGTAAAAGTTATATGTCTTTATATAGAATACATAAGTGTGAATAGAATACATAGAATAGAATACAAGTTAATATGAGCATTACTGGACCTGTCCGTAATAATTAAGTTTGTTAAGGAGACTTTATCAGATAGAACACATGCAGCATAGCCCATTACCTTGTAGGGTGTGGGAAAGAATGCCCTAAAGAAACAAGCTGCAAGTTATGATAAGCCGCCTGTAAGCACTGGATAAAAGCCTACAACTGGGTGGCCATTAGGACAGCTGACTAAGGAAGACAGACCAGTGTATGTGTGAAATGGCTTCCTTGCTCATTCTTATCCTGCTGTTTCTTCCTTATGCACCATAGAAAGGTCAGCCCAACTGGTGCCAAACAGCCTTGAATATTAATCCAGGAGCAGGTGAAGCAAATTGCCTTCATCACCATAAATGCTCATTATTTTATCATTTCTTTTTCTTCCCTCCTTTAGATGATGTGCATTACATGTTATACGTTATATATGCTAAACTAACAAATTTATAACATCAGTTGTTTGCTACACTTTGTGTATAAAGTTATTTAAGTAACATCTTCCTAAGAAAATAATTTTTTTCTCATCTGCACAAACTCTCAATCTAAAAGAAATAGAAAGGCTAAGGAAAGCGTACACAAATTCCCACAGAGCAAAATAAATTCCTTTCACTTTAGTCTAGTTCTTTATCCCCAAATATGGTCATTATACTACTTAGAGCTGACATAAATAGGAGAAATAAATGCATGAAGGAGGGGAGGCTGCGTAGAAGTACTTATTTAGTGCCATTTTTATAGCTCTTAGCAATTTTACAAAAGCACTTAAATATACATTATAACATTTAATTCAGATTACATTGTGATGCAGTAAACAATATTACTTATCCTCATTTTTCAAGTAAAGAATTGAGGCTCAGAAAGCTAAAAACAAAGCCAAGACTCAGAGTCCATCTGTTTCTTCCATATACCACACTGCCCCTCTACTGACCCAAGATGATTGGGACTTCTTCAAACGGGATGAGTTGAAACTCTGAAAACAAATTTTAAAAACCTGGAGGGTGGCATATAATCCCAACCCCTTTTGACCTTACCTATAATTGTAATTCTATACAAGGCCGCATAGGTATCATAAATATCTGCTCTTGTCACAGCTCTCTGCTACCACTAATTACTATGGCTCACAGCCATCAAAAGCAGTGGCACTGACTGTCCAGAACTGAGCAAATACTCCAACTGTGCCCATCCTCTCATGGCAAAACTAATTTTTCTATCTGAACCTAACAATTAATTAGACACAAATTTCAAAATGCAGGGTCAAAATCAGGAAATACTGTCATGTTTATCCTATGTGTAAAATATAACTACAAGGTAACCAATGAACCCAAGTAAGAGTAGTCCTAGGACGTTTGCTCATTTACATGGGTGTGTTTAGTGGGAAAATCTGTGTCAATGTGAAAAAAAAAAAATAGCTTCCCCAGCAACTCAATCTTTCCGGATCTCCTATATCTAAGAAAATGATAGAAAAGATTTTAAACTATTAAAAAGGGAAGACTTTGATGAAGTTAGCATTTATTTGTGTGTATTATATTATACATATATCACTGTATTTATATATATATATATATAGAGAGAGAGAGAGAGAGAGAGAGAGCGCAAATGTGCAAGGTAGTGCCTGCCACAACCACCACAAAAAGAGTGACAGTGGTAGAGCTTCAGAGATCCTGTGGTCCAGTCCACTGGGAAATGGGAAATAACTGCTCTTTTTATCTTGTCTTGATGCTCTATTTTTTATCACTGTCTTGCTTTCTTCCCCATAACATCAGCCTATAAATCTGTCTCAGAACTAAAAGTTTCTAATTGGGACCTCTCATATCCACATAGTATCACAGAAAAAACAACTCTGAATCATCCCTGTCCCTGATTTAATAATAGCTAACATCCCATAAATTGAACATTGTAATAAAAGTATAACAGAGCCTTCTTAGAGCATTGTTCTGCTCTTTAACAAAAAAATTTAAGGGGTTATAAAAAGTTTATGAGAATTTTACCTTATGGTTAAGCTAATTAAGATTATATAAATTTGTTTACAAGGCTTTATTAAGAATTGGCTTTAACATTAATAGTACACTAATGCAAAGGTGAAATTTGGCTTTCTCTTTTGAACAAGATTTTCCTGTAATATTAAAAGATAATGAAAGGTTTTCGTTTGTCCTCCTGGGTAAATGGCAGGAAAAAAGGAAGAAGGCAGACAAAAGAGACAGATTCAGGTGACCTCATGCTGTCTTTATTGGGTCTTGTTGTTTAGAAAGCTGATTCTCTCCTCTATCAGTGAACGTGGGTTTTGCCATTAAAAAAAATTTTTTTGAGTCACCAGTTTGGCTAAATGAATAATCTGTGATCTTATTTTGTGATAGCCAGTGTTTTACACTTTGATATTTGACAGACTTTCCAAAATCAAATTATAAATTATGTCTCCTTCTGACCGAAATTGACCTTTTAGATATTAGGTCCCCTAAAGTCCAAAAATGGCATATTTGGTATAAAAATCATATGGGAAGCATTGTCAAATATGAAATGGTGTTTGGCTTTCTTTAGGCTGTATTTGTACAATATGTGTTATTGGTATATGTTCCAGAATTATGGGAAACTCCTATAATTGTGACATGACTTAGTATACATTATTAATAATTATAATTGTTATGTAAAATTGTTGCATGCCACAGAAGTAGCCAAAATTTCTAGTCAGTTGTGGCTTTAATAGTAGCTATCCTAAGACTTTTGCCATCCACAGACAATTGTTGTCTTGCTTTGATCCTTTTCAAAAGGCAATTTATAATCAGATATAGGACTCTGACAGTACACATAAATGCAGGTCTCTGATAACTTTAGAAATTATGCTATTGGAAGAGAAGAAAAAAACAAACTTCTAGGACTCTCGTAAGGAGCTAATGTATTAAACATGGCTAATTCTTTTGTTTCTAAGAGTCAAGAAACTTTTGTCCTTTTGAGCTACTACAACTTTTAGCAGTTGAGTAAAATGTAACTCCTGTGAGCAAAATTTGAAGCACATTGCTTTCTCTCTACCTGATTTCTCCAGAACTGTGTGTGAGTACTCTCAACTTATGGCAGTATAGTTATTTGGATGAGTGCATTGAGAATCTGTTTTCTTTTATAACAGAACACAATTAGAGAAAGTGGTCATTTTACCAGGATTTGGATTGGAATGGCATGCTTTCAGATTTCAACAGACTGCTTTAAGGAATCAAATTTGACTTATAGAGCCAATAAAAGACCCTCAGGAAAGCTGGCCTCATACCTTGTCTCTGCATTCCCTGTAGAGGACTCCTGACCCATGGTAAGTAAAGCATGTAACTTTCTGACAAGCCAGGAGCCCCAAGTTATCTTAGGACCTTGAATGGAGGAAAATTCAGGCAAAGTGAAAGAGATAAATCCATGGCTGGACTTCAAGGCTTTAAAAAGTACAATCTGAGATTCCTTATAGAACAAAGTTTCAGCAAAGCCAAAATTAAAAGAGCCTATATGGCAAATAATTATTCCCACTGCACTTTATGTAAATAATCAGCCAGAGCACAATAAGACTAAAACTTATTTTGCAAGTAAATTTGACTTACTATGATTTATTTTTAATAAAAATGGGGCCGGGCGCGGTGGCTCAAGCCTGTAATCCCAGCACTTTGGGAGGCCGAGACGGGTGGATCACGAGGTCAGGAGATCGAGACCATCCTGGCGAACACGGTGAAACCCCGTCTCTACTAAAAAAAATACAAAAAACTAGCCGGGCGAGATGGCGGGCGCCTGTAGTCCCAGTTACTTGGGAGGCTGAGGCAGGAGAATGGCGTAAACCCGGGAGGCGGAGCTTGCAGTGAGCTGAGATCCGGCCACTGCACTCCAGCCCGGGCGACAGAGCGAGACTCCGTCTCAAAAAAAATAAATAAATAAATAAATAAATAAATAAATAAATAAAAATGGGTACTGGAGAGAGAAAAATTATGCTTCAAAAAAAAACTATAGTACAACTGTTAGCTGTTCCTGAGTTTTTTTCCTGCACTTTGGACTAAATCTTAAATTATTTGTGGGCTACAAGTCCCCAAACTAATGCTTTCAAATCTTTACTTTTAAAACTGGAAACTGCACTCCTTATTTTAGAACTCATTATTGACCTTATAGTATGCTGTTTGCTTAAAAGGTGTACTTAAACTATAAATGAGAATACTAACACCTTTGCCATGCAAGCCTTGGAACCCCAGCCCAGCCTGCTGGAGTATACGCAAGACAACTGCAAAGCGGTTCCACTCCTCTTACCTAGAGGTCAACACCTACCCCACTATGCCCTGGTAAGCAGGAAGAAGTTAGAGTGGCCTTCCTCCTTTTTCCATCTTAATTAGCCCACACCTTAAGATTAAGGCATTACAAAACCCAAAGGGAGGGATTGAAATTGCCCCTGCAAAATTATAACTGAGACAGTGAAAGAGACCTGACCTAACCAAATCCATCTTGCTTCTGACCTCCAAGCTGTCCTTGTTCATTCCTAGGCATAGACTGAACTAACTTAGGGAGGAACTTAGTTTGTAGTTTATAGTTTAAAACAAAGAGGACAACAGCCCCTTCCCCAAAAGAAGCCCCCTTCTTGCCTGGGGACTAGGCTGCCTTTGTAAGATTAATGAATTAAGCAGATGATTAGAAATTATGGTTTAGGAGTCATGAAGTTGGAGGCTACAAGATTCTGACTCTCCCCAAATTGCTCCTGGGGATAACATCACTATTATAAGACCTAAGATCAGTGCCTGAGATATTCTGCAGGTCCTGCACTTTATGGATCAGCTGGCACCAGCCAGATCAATAAACTGACTCATCAGATCTTGTGGCCCCCACCAAGGAACCGATTCACCACAAGAGGAAAGCTGAGAGTCCTTATGATTTCATCTCTGACCCAACCATTCAGCACACCCGACTCACTGTCCCCCGCCCCCCCACTCACCTTAAAAACTGATCCTCAAGTGCTCAGGGAGACTGATTTGAGTATTAATAAAACGCCCTCCCCCCAAAAAATAGGTAACATCTCCAAAGGATTTTAAAATTATGTTCAGTAACCCTATGGGTGTGATCTTTTGGAAGAATGGGTGTTTTTCTTCTTTTGCTTTGATTTGTGTTCGGCTGGGTTTGATACTATTGTTTGGGTTTTTTTTTTTTTTTTTGTAATTATAACTCGTGATAGGATTTAGTAACAAAAACAAATTCAAAAGAATAACATAATGAGACTACATACAACACACATGCATGCATGCATGTGCACATATTATATAATCAAAACCCAGATTCAAAAGAGTCAGGATTGGTGGGGGACGGTGGCTCATGCCTGTAAATCCCAGCACTTTGGAAAGCTGAGGTGGGCAGATCACTTGAGACCAGGAATTTGAGACCAGCCTGACCAACATGGTGAAACCTCGTCTCTATTAAAAATACAAAATTAGCCAGGTGTGGTGGCAAAAGCCTATAATCCCAGCTACTTGGGAGCCTGAGGCAGGAGAATCGCTTGAACCTGGGAAGCGGAGGTTTCAGTAAGCCAAGATCGTGCCATTGCACTCCAGCCTAGGCAACAAGAGCGAAATGCCTTCTCAAAAGAAAAAAGAAAAAAAAAAAAGAATCAGGATCTAAAAGAAAAGATATCAGAGAAACATCAGAGTGGGATATTAATTGTCACTGCAATTAATATAAACTTTATCTTTTTTTACCATATTGATTTTTTATCATATTAGTGATTATTTATCTTATAATACCATTTAATCTTCAAGAGATAGAAGTACTCATATTTGAAAACAGTTTTAATTATGCATTCCAAACAAACCTTCTATTTTAATCATTCAAAATGTAAAGTGAATATTTATTCTAATGCATAAAGTTGAAATTGTATATATTGGGTTTCACATTGGCTTCATTCAAAACTAACATGAGTCATTTTTAAATTCTATAATTATGACCAAGTGATGTTTCGCAAATAAGGTTAACTGTGTATCCATCAATATTCATTGTTAAAAAGTTAGAAACACCACATAACTGTCTTAATCTACAATCTCATATTTCTCATCTCAGGTGGCCCAGTAATGCATTTCAGATGCAAGAAGGACTTCAACAACTGTAGTGTCTGGTTCATATTGATAGTATTCCTCATAAAAAAAATTTAAAATGACAACCTAAGTTGGTGTGAAAAGGCACAACCTAATGGTCTGAGATACTGTTCTTTCTTTCTGACCTCAATCCATCATCCAATAACATAATGTTACCATAAGTGAACCAAGACTGAGATTTATGCATATTGAAAATTGCCTAGCAGTTCTAGAAAAGCACATGCCATAATAACGTGCATTAAAACTTTTCTTATTTGGAAAGCTCAATTTACAGTTACTCTCACCAGGCTTAGGTAAAGCAAAATCTATCTATCTATACCTTATTAACTGAAAGTCTCAAAAACAACCACTCATTTCCCTTCCTGGATTTTTCCAGGATTTTTGCAGGAAGGGAAATGAGAGACAATAAACGCAAAATTAGTTATCAATCTCTCCTTTGGGGAAGGTCCTCAGTGGTCCAGAGGAGTCTGGTTTTTATGCTTTAACTTATGCTCACCCAGTGGCTTACAGGAAAGTGGAAAGGGAGGCAGTAAATCAAAATGCAAGGAAGACTCTCAAGAGAAGAATGGAACATTCCTAATTCCTCAAAAGTTTCCTACTTCTGGTCAATGTCAGATCACACAAAGTTATTTTACATTGGAAAGGGAGGAGAGCTAGTGCTGGAGAAAAAAAATAAAAAAAGAAAAGGAGGAAAATAACTCCAAAGGAGAATATCCGTACTCCTCCAATTGCCCAATTGTCCAACTCCACTTAAGCTTGTGGCAAATGCAAAGTCCACTGGGCCAGCAATGAAGCAACAGCCCTACTGGAGTCCTGACTTGTGCCCGCTCTTGCCTCAGTGGCCACAACTATGTGCCTCCCATTCACCTGGACCTGGGCTGACATGTTTTATTAAGTAACAGCCTCGATTATTCAAATGAGAAAAATCTGGCATTGATGCCTAAATCACAGACACCAGACAAATGACAGACATCTTTTCTCTCTGCCCTGCAGGTGTGGCATACACCACAATAATTTCATGAGAGCCTTTCAACCTTTTTTTTTTCAGTAAGACATAATCATAAATGTAACAAACAGTTCTAATCAAATAGATTAGGCTCCTAAACTTTTAATTCAAATAAGAAATTCAACATGTGTTTTTCCTCTCTGCATGTTACAGGTAAGGAACTGCCAATAATTCCCTTCTCACTTAATGTCTGTTAAGCTTTTCAACTTCCAAGTATTTTTATCTTCAGAAAAAAAGAATGTTGATTTAAATATTATTTTCAGAACAAAAAATTATTATGTAAGATGAGCAAAAGATTGCAGATTTTTTAGAGGTTACAGGTTACTTTCCCAGAACATGGCAACAATGCGTGAAATTCAGGCATCTTACAAGATTCCTTTGCTAAAAATAAACTTTCCAAGAGTGGTTTTATGACAAAAATAAAATTGTGCCCATGTTTCTACAGATATAGAGGAAGAGGGAATATTTTATCTTTCTTATCATGCTGAGATTTTCATCAGCTGTTAGAAGTCCCTACAGTTTTACTGCTAGTACCTGAATTTCATAAATTAGCATCAAGAGAAAAATAAAGGCTAGGCTGAAAAGCTCAAAACTTACAAAACAGAAAAGGGAAAAGGCCAAATAAGATTATTAATACATGAAAATTGGGAAAATCAGGGCATGAAATGTTTTCCAACCTCATCTGACAACTCAGTAACATCAGAGTTAGAAAAGTAATTATAATTGCTCATATAAAGGGTGCAGGATTACATGGGGGAATCATGATATCTGCATGGATATTTTATGTTCCAGAAGTCTAACTCAGCCAAAAAATGTAAAGTTAACACATTAATTCTAGATATTTCTCTCATTTAAAAAGTTGGTAAAACTATATATGTACTCATGTGAAATATAAATGAATTTTTAATTCCTTAAAGGAATTCAGCATTATATAAAAGGAATTTGAGAACTAGTATGCAATTCTGAGGATCAAGGCCCTTTCTAGAAGCATAAAATATTCAATTAACTATCCTGTAGAATTTTTAATTGTGACATTGAAATCCTAAGCAGAGCATTAAAGTCTATTATTCTTTATGAAGTAGTATTTTCCAGGACTGTACACACTGTCAGTTCTATAACTGCACTTTAGGGTGCAATTTAAGGTTTTGGTTTCATTCTCAACTCATGTTAAAAGGTAATGTTTAATTCCAATTAAGCTACTTTTCATATAATAACCAATAAAGCATAATTTCAAACCAAGAAAATATTATATTTCCTTAATTTAAAAGGATGATTATTTTTAATATATCAGGACAACATCTTACATGATTTCAAAATCAATAGGATGTTCCAAATTCCCAATGCTATGCTATAACACGTTTTTTTCAAGATGTGCTTTTTGGCTCATTTCTTTCCTTTACACACTCAAAAAAACAGGTCCTCCACCTACTTCCAGGGAAGAAGGCAGCTCTGCACAATTGTGCCATTGACACAGAATGGAGGAAGCCTGAAATAGAATGTTGACCACCACTAAGCAATTCAATGAAAAGAAGTAACCCAGGCTATAAGTCAAAAGGAGGTAATCTAAATCAAATCAAATCTAAGGTAAATCTAAATCAAAAGAAGGTAATATTAGCACCATTAATTTACAAACTCTATGATTTGGGGCAAGTTTACTTAACTCTTTTAAGCCTCAGTTTCCTTGTTTATAAAATAAAAATAATGATAATACCTATTTCATAGGGATGCTATGAGAATTACGAGTTAATACACGTATAACACTACACTCAGCACCTGGTACCTAGAGAGTGATCATTAGATGTTTACTTTTTCTTACATTAAAATTCTGATCAATCATTTGGGCATTTCTATGTTCAGTGTAACTCCAGGATAATAAACAGCTTCGAACATATCTATAGCTCCAATCAATTGGCAGCAGCTGCCTAGAGTAATCAATTAAGAATAACCAATGAAGTATCATTTGAAACAAAAAAAATATTATATTTGCTCAATAAAAGTGGAGACGTATTTTTTAATATATCAGAACAACTTCTTACAAAATTTCAAAATCAGTAACATTTTCCAAATTTGAATCTGAGTTCAGGGGAAAAGAGTTATTAATTACTATTCCTTACTGTGGGCACGAAATAGTGTAATAACATGTTTTCCATCCCTGGTATAGGTATGTGTTTGTTGTCATGTTAAGTAATACTTTCTGTGTAAAGAAATTGTTTGTTTTCCACTTAGTTTCACCTTTGTGTGAACAGGAAAATCCACTCATAGATGTGAAAGGGCAACTGTGTGAGCAAATCTACAGAAAGTTAATAAATCAGTTTTGGTCCAGGATACCCTAATTTAAACTGCCAATGCAATACTGCCAAGAAGGTTCAACTGACTGACGGATCATCACAATAAATGTTTACATTTTAAAATAAATACATTATGTAGAAACATCAGGTCTAATATTTTTGCATATTGAAAAACATGTAGATTCCTTTTCGCAGTGTATGAGGAATGCTGGAGATCACATGCATTAAGACAGTTTTTGAAAAGTAGTGATTTTTTTTAAGAAATGAAACATTCAAAACAGATCAGTCACAAGCTCTACATCCTACCACATTGCTGTCAACTTCCCTAGTTTAAAAATAGGTATGATTTTAGAAAAAGCAAGCAATGCAGAAGAGAATATAATTTTTAAAATAATTTTAAAACAGCTCATCTGCTAAATTCATATTACATAAATTTAGTAGATTTATAAAAGATGTTTTTCAACAATTCAAACTGAGTCTTATTCAATATTTATCCTGTGCTACAGAGAATGTATCGAAGTTTGGATTTGCTACCACTAAAGTAGCATAGTTAATTACAGCACCCACTAAGACATGAAAAATTGAGTCATGTTTCCCAAAATGTTAACATAGCCAACATGTTTAATTTACAAACTTAAAGTTATTCCTAATTCTGTTGCCACATGTAATGTAATTACAGGGCTTTTATTGCAACACAATGCTACTGCCCATAGTTTGGCTAATATGCATTTTCTATTTAATTCTCTTTATGCTATAACACATCTTCCTTGATAGATAAGCAGAATATTCCACTATTACCTATAAACTTATATTTCCTTCAGGAATGGCCCTATGAAGAATTTAGTGTAAAACAAGTGCTCTAGTGCAATTTGTATACAATGCATTTCACTAGATTAGTATTTTAAAGAAAAAAGAAACCTTTGTATTTTAGTATTAGAATAGGGTGTATCTAGGCTGGGCACGGTGGCTCACACCTGTAATCCCAGCACTTTGGGAGACTGAGGCCGGCTGATCACCTGAGGTCAGGAGTTCGAGACCAGACTGGCCAACATGGTGAAATCCCACCTCTACTGAAAAGTATAAAAATTAGCCGGGCGTGGTGGTGGGGGCCTGTAATCACAGTCACTCGGGAGGCTGAGGCATAAGAATCGTTTGAACCCAGGAGGTGGAGGTGGCAGTGAGCTAAGGTCCTGCCACTACACTCCAGCCTGGGCAACAAAGTGAGACTCTGTCTCAAAAAAAAAAAAAAAAAAAAAGAATAAGATGTCTCTAAAAATCATAGAATATTAAAGACTGAAGACTGCTTAAAACAGTAGCTACCAAGGTTTTAACCAGTAAGGACCTCTTTTTAATTTTTATCTAAAATGACTTATGCTTTCCTATATCAAGTGGAGGAAAAAAAAAAAAAAAAAAACTCATGCACTGTTAGTGGGAATGGGAATGTAAATTAGTACAGCCATTGTGAAAAACATTATGGAGATTTCTCAAAAATCTAAAAATAGAACTACCATACAACCCAGCAATCCCACTAGTGAGTATTTATCCAAAGAAAAGGAAATCAGTTTATTGAAGAGATACCTGCACCCCTATGTTTACTGCAGCTCTAATCACAATAGCCAAGATATGAATCAACCCAAATGTCCATCAACAGATGAATGGATAAAGAAAACGTGATATGTATACACAATGGCATACTATTCAGCCATTAACAAAAAAGAGGGAACTCTTGTCATTTGCAACAACACGGATGAGCCTAGAGAACATTATGTTACATGAAATAAGTCAGACACAGAAAGATAAATACAACAAGTTCTCACTCATATGTGGGAGCTAAAAATAAAAAAAAAGGAGCTCACAGAAGTAGAGAGTAGAATAGAGACTTTTAGGGTTTAAGTAGGAGAGTGGGGAGAGGAGGATAGGGTGAGGCTGGTTAATGATAAAAATTACAGCTAGAGGCCGGGCGCGGTTGGTCAAGCCTGTAATCCCAGCACTTTGGGAGGCCGAGACGGGCGGATCACGAGGTCAGGAGATCGAGACCATCCTGGCTAACACGGTGAAACCCCGTCTCTACTAAAAAATACAAAAAACTAGCCGGGCGAGGTGGCTGGCGCCTGTAGTCCCAGCTACTCGGGAGGCTGAGGCAGGAGAATAGCGTAAACCCGGGAGGCGGAGCTTGCAGTGAGCTGAAATCCGGCCACTGCACTCCAGTCTGGGCGACAGAGCGAGACTCCGTCTCAAAAAAAAAAAAAAAAAAAAAAAATTACAGCTAGATAGGCCAGGTGTGGTGGCTCAGGCCTGTAATCCCAGCACTTTGGGAGGCCGAGGCGGGTGAACCACTTGAGGTCAGGAGTTCAACACCAGCCTGGCCAACATGGTAAAACCCCGACTGTACTAAAAAAAAAATACAAAAATTAGCCGGGCATGGTGGCATGCAACTGTAGTCCCAGCTACTCGGCAGGCTGAGGCAGGAAGATTGCTTGAACCCAGGGAAGCAGAGGCTGTGGTCAGCCAAGATGGTGCCACTGCACTCCAGCCTGGGCAACAGAGCAAGACTCCATCTCAAAAAAATAAAATAAAATTACAGCTAGATAGAATAAGTTCCAGTGTTATGTAGCACTGAAGGGAGAATATTGTTAACAACAGGTTAGTGTATATTTTCAAAAAGCTAAAAGAGAGGATTTTGAATGTTTACAACACAAATAAATGATAAATGTTTAAGGTAATGGATATGTTAACTGCCCTGATTTGATCCTTGTATATTGCATACATGTATCAAAATATCACTGTAGCCTATGAATATGTAGAATTTTTATGTATATTACTATATTTTAGTTTATGCATATAAATATATATTTTATATAAATATATATATTTATATATAATACTATAAATAAATGGTTAATCTTTCCTATATGAAAAAATACATTTAGAAAACTAATGATTAATTTTTCCATTCAATATATGCAGACATAAATGCCCGTTTTCCAGTGGGCTTTAGGAATACTGAATAGGAGCCGGGCACGGTGGCTCAAGCCTGTAATCCCAGCACTTTGGGAGGTCGAGACGGGCGGATCACGAGGTCAAGAGATCCAGACCATCCTGGCTAACACTGTGAAACCCCGTCTCTACTAAAACATACAAAAAACTAGCCGGGCGAAGTGGCGGGCGCCTGTAGTCCCGGCTACTCGGGAGGCTGAGGCAGGAGAATGGCGGGAACCCGGGAGGCGGAGCTTGCAGTGAGCTGAGATCCGGCCACTGCACTCCAGCCTGGGAGACAGAGCGAGACTCCGTCTCAAAAAAAAAAAAAAAAAAAAAAAAAAAAAAAAGGAATACTGAATAGGTCAGGCACAGTGGCTCATGCCTATAATGCCAGCACTTTGGGAAGCCAAAGTAGGAGGATTGCTTGAGGCCAAGAGTTTGAGTCCAGCCTGATCAATATAGTAAGACCTTGTCTACAAAAAATAAAAAATTAGCTGGGTGTGGTGGTGCACACCTGTAGTCCTAACTACTTGAGAGGCTTAGAGAGGAGGATTGCTTGAGCACAGGAGGTCGAGGCTGCAGTGAGCTGTGATCACACCACTACACTCCAGTTTGTGCAAAAGAGTGAAATCCTGTTCCCCTTCTTCCAACAAAAAAAAGAAAAAAGAAAAAAGAAAAGAAATATTGAACATAGCTCAAGGGCCAGTGTGAGCATGGTGCACTGATAGAGTGCGATTTCTGGAGTCAGGTGCCTAGATTTAATCCTAGATCTACCACTTACTAGTTGTGTGATCTGTGCTTGTTTCCTTAACAATAAATATCATAAGAATAATGAGAATAACTACCTCCTTGGAGTAAATACTAATATTTATGTTTAAAGCCCTAAAAACAATGCCTGGCAGATAGTAACTGCTCATTAAGTGTGAATTATTATATGAATATTACCATGTTAGTCCCTGAAGCAGGAACCATCTTTGGAACTCATCTAGTCTATGTCCGCCTAATTCAAGTGTCCATTTCTAAAACAGTCTTAACTAATGGCTATCCATTTCTCTCTTGAATATGACCAAACAACAGGTAATGTATCAGTTATCTATCGGCACAGTAATATTGCATAAAAACACCTCAAAACACAGTAACTTCAAACCATAAGCATTTATTTAGCTTATAATAAATAAATGGGTCAGCAATTTAAACTGGGCTTGCCTTGGGCAATTCTGGGCTTAGTTGTACTCAACTCAAATGTCCAGAGGACAGCAGGCCCTCAGATGATTTAAGAAGGCTTCAACTGGGATGATGAGGGTGACATTCTGCCCTATGTACATCTCATCGTTCAATCATATTGACCAACAATATTCACGTGGTGCTGGCAAAGGTGCAAGAGAAAACAAACACCAATGTGCAAGCCTACTTCAATCCTCTGCTTGTGTCACATCTGCTAATATCCCATTGGCCAAGCAATTCACATAGTTCAGCCCAGAGTTAAGGGGCAGGACAGACCACCCTGCCCTCAGCAGGAAGCACTACAAAGTTACATGGAAAAGGACATGGATGCAGGGAGTGGTAAAAGAGTTAGGTCATCAATGCCATCATACACAGAGTGTGGACTAGATCAAAAGGCAGTCCTTTACAATTATTAGACAGATATGCTTGGGGCTAAGCCAAACCATCCTTCTCTTAAACTTCTGTGGTTTCTTCTAGTTAATTCTCTGGAGCCATGACTGTGTAAGTCTAATCATTCTTCTATATGACATTAAGTGCCATTAACATATTTAGTTAGGTTCCTCATAAATCCTATCTTCTGCAAGATAAAAGGAAAATCAATCCCTTCTATTGTACTTAATATAACTTGAGAAATGATCTTGCTTTTACTGTCAATGTTTCTCTTAAATCATGGTACTTTATACATGTCAGATGAGGTCTAATGTTACCTACATTATTCTGGGTACTGTACATCTATTATAGCATTTAAAAAATAGTATAGGCTTTTTTGCTTTCCTATCACATTGTAAACTCACACTGAGCTTGCAGATAAAAGGCCCAAGTGTTTTGCATGAAGTATTAGTGAAGTAAACTCCTCTGATTATAATTTCTCATAGAACGACCCAATAACACACTTTCCTGAGTATAGGCTTTAGTTCACAATGAATCAGTATGACTTTGCCATGTTTTTTGTTGCTATTTTATAAATGAATTGATCAGTCTATCCCAAATGCTAGTCCCTAGTCAATTGCCTTAATGATACATTTTGGTCCTGTAATACAGCTTTATTAGGACTTCCTGCATTAAAGAATGGATTTGGACCTACTGTGCTTCCATCAGAGGTGGTTTATGTAATCTTATAAACTTAGAGTTGGAAGGGCAATTTGAGATCATCAGCTCCAACCTCCTACCCAATATGGATAATGTTGAGTAGTCCTAACAGGTGAATCAGGTCAATGTCTGAAGAACTCTAGTGTAATGCCCTGTTTGTGGTAATCCATTTCCTGGTTACAGGGACATTAGAACAAGTTTGCAGGGAAGGGTATCCTTATCTAGTTCCTTATATTTCTAAAGGCTTTTCAATTTCAAAGTGCTTCCTTATCGATTATCTAATTTTATCTCCTTTAATCCACATACTCACTGATTTCCAAAATTACTTTAATAGGGCAAAAATCTTTGATTTAGCAATTAGAAACATTTGAAAATTCTAATACCTCTATGAGAATAAAAATATTGATTTATCTTTACATTAAGATTTAAATTATTCATAGCAGATTCTTTCTCCAATGGATTTTTATAGAGTGGTGTGAAGCCACTGGGATACTTGAAAAGGAACAAATTAAGTTTCAAATAAACCTTACACACTTCAAAACTTTGGCTAGGTGGGAAAGTAGTGATAGGTTAGAAGAGTAGTAGAAAAATGTCAGAGAGATTTAACTGTCCATTGAATAAAACTGCATAACAGAGATGAGTTAAAAATTACCACAAGCGACTATTTTTGTTGCTATAGGACAACATGGTGAACAACCAATTATGTGACACTGAAATTGGAACTGTCAGCTCTTAGCACTTATTTCCTTTGGCCACGATAATGGAAGAAATGAGAGTACATGCTGGGGCAAAGAATCAAATCGCTGATAATGAAATAATAACATTTTTGAAGAAAAACAGATGCAACCACTAAATTAATGAAAATAGGAAGAAAACATTCAAACTTTGCTTTATCCCCAATTAAATCACTCATTTCCAGGTTGTGAGTGTTCTCCCTACAGAAAGGAACTATAATGGAAGTTCTCTCTCTTTTGGTTTAGGTTTGCTCTGCTCATTCTGTTGTGTGAAGGATGAGAATAAGAACTTTCAGAAGTATGTAACACCCTCAGCATGTGAAAAATCCCAGAGAAGGAAAAATTGTATGTTTTGGATTAAATTATTAAGCTGTATTCTCTCCTTCACATTCCAAGTTTAACACACACACACACACACACACACACACACACACACACACACATACTTCCCAGAAAGACATAGGGGAAAGTTTTATTTCCCCTACTAGATTTGCAATGCAGTTGAACTACTTTTAATTTTCAAATGATAATCCAACTTCTTGGACATATGTCAACAAAACCATTGCTTAAACCTAACGTGCACATTTCCTGTCTCAAAGAATCTTCTTGTGCTGCTTTTCCAGACAAACCATCTTTTCAGGTCTCCAGTTGACACTGAGATCCATCCAATGTAGTCCTACCACCTACTAACAACCCACTTACCATGTCTCATTGTGAATTATTTGTCTACATGTCTGTCTCCTCTACCAGACTGTGAGCTCCAGAGGGCAAGAATTACTTTTTGTTTGATTTTTATCTCCAGTGACTAGCACAGGTTCTCATACGTGGCATTTTTTTTGAATAAGTGAATAAATGGAAGCATTCTGCATCATCATCCTCCTTTCATTCCTCCTTTCACTTCACCTCCCGCAGCCACTCAGGTTGACTCCTAGCAGCAATTGGATAGGTAAAAGTATGAATTAGAGGCTGGGTGCAGTGGCTCAGGCCTGTAATCCCAGGTCTTTGGGAGGCCGAGATGGGAGGATCACTTCAGGCTAGGCATTCAAGACCTACCTCATCAACATAGCGAGACCCCATCTCTTAAGAAAAGAAAAAGAGAAAAGTATGACTTGGGAGAAAGGGACAAGATGGCTGACTAGACACAGCTGGAAGCACCTCTTCCATGGAGAGGAACCAAAATGTCAAGTAAACCTCCACACCTCAATCAGATTTTTTGAGGGAAAATATTAAAAGTCAATACAGAGGTGACACAGACACTGTGGTTGAAGAGGGAGGAAGCAAGGCAGCCTGTTTGTAGTCCGTGAGTGCCAAGACCAGCCCAAGGACCTGGACCAGACCTAAGGAAGGGGTGAGTGAAGGAACCCTGGACCACTGCATTCCCATGACAGTCTTCTGAGATCCTAGCTACAGGAGTTGCCATGACCCTCACAGACCTCTGGACTGGCAGGGGAAGCTGCACAGAGAACAAATAGAGGCACAGCTTGAACCTATGCAGAGTCCAAAAGGCTTCACTGTGCTGTATAGTTGCAGCAAAATATAGGCATAGGATCCCATCTGCCGAGGTTATCCTTCTTGCAGTGAGAGGTTGCAGCACCTGCTGTCTGCTCAGCTGGGGGCTAGCAGGGTCTGGGTATATTCACATGCTCAAGACAGGCCCTATTCCCATTGCCGCAGGATTCAGGTGCATCTGATCCATGTGCCTTGTTGCCTGCTGGTCCCTATCAAGGCCACCTACCTGGCCATTTCTGCAGGAGGGTACCCACAACACAGCCTTCACTGCCCCACCTGAGAGTTGTATTGGCAGCCTGGGGGGCAGTTCTGCACCCCCATAACAGTGGGTGCTTGACCCTGAGGGACCAACAGAAAAA
Organism: Macaca thibetana thibetana; assembly: GCF_024542745.1. Taxonomy (NCBI): domain Eukaryota; kingdom Metazoa; phylum Chordata; class Mammalia; order Primates; family Cercopithecidae; genus Macaca; species Macaca thibetana. Next base: position 62,223,631 of record NC_065584.1, read on the forward strand.
TCTGTGGACCTGATCCCAACTCCTCAGGACTTGAGCACACTGTCCTGGGGTACTGAGCTGAGACTTGTGGCCTGATCTCAAGTAGGGGAGAAGCTCCCATGATCAGAACACAGAGAAGAGTGTGGCATAGGTTCATGTGCCAGCACAGAAGTTAGGTGAACCTCCTTTAGTAAAACTGGACCAGGAAGGGCATGCGTGGCCTGATAGCCATGGCTTCTTCCCCAGGGAGTCTCACAGCCTGGAATGCCTGGAACAGCTCAGCAATCTTGGCACAGATGGCTTCACACTTCAGTCAGATTATTTGAGGGAAAATACTAAAAGTCAAGAGAGAGGTGTCAACACAGACACCATGGTTGAAGAGGTGTCTCTGACATTCACCCCGACAGAAGGCCCTAGCCATTTGGGCCTCCCGCCAGGGTGAATGCCAGCAACCAGCTGGGTCAGGGGCGCACGAGCTGGGCAAGACCCACAGCCACCTGATGGTCTGAAAACCCCAGGCCACAGGCACCATACCAGTGGTATATCAGCAGTGCCACTGCCCTGCCTGGGAATCCTCCACCCTTGATCTACTGCACCACCAGGCCATCCGAACCCCACAACCCACTCTGACTTTGGCAAGCACAGAGGACCAGCAGGTTCCCAGATAATTGCGGTCACCTGGTGATCTTACCCTCAGCATGAACCACCCCTGAGGAAGTGGGGATTACAGCCCACCAAAGCCCCTTTTGAGAAAAAGGAAACATGGACACAGCACACACAGCTGAAGAGGGCACCACCAAGGCCCAGGAACAGACTTGGAGAGGTAGTCCTCTCTTCCTCCTGACCCACATCCTCTCCCCAGTACACTATTGCAGACATACCGAAATACAAAAGGGATGACTGCAAGTAGGGGGCACACTTTTCAAGTTTATCTGGCACCTCTGCCCCCACTGAAGACAACTGGAGCTGCATAAGAGCTTATATGCCAACTCCATCATTTAAGCATCATCTACTAGACTGCAGCCTGAATTATACCACCAAACAAAAATATACTGCTGCAACAAGCAATGCCTGTAAAACCTACCACAGAAGTCTATCTGAAACCAAGGAACCCATACAGAGCCTTGGCTTTCTGAAGCACCCAGAAACAAAGTCAATCAATTATACCCAACATAGACCACAATCATACCCACAAGGGAAACATAACAAAAACTCAAGAAAGCCTCATCCAAATCACAGCAAATTCAAAAAGAAAAAGAAGCATCAGCCCCTCAAATGAGGAGGAATAAGTGCAAGAACTCCAAAAATACAAAAAGCAAGAGTGTTTATTCACCTCCAAATGTGAATCTATCGCTAGCTCCCTAGCAATAGATCTTAATCAGATTGAAATGTCTGAAATGACAGACATAGAATTCAGAATCTGGATGGCAAGGAAGCTCAATGAGATCCAAGAGAAAGTTGAAGTCCAATCCAATGAAGCCAGAATAACAATACAAGGTTTAACAAATGAGATGGCTATATAAAAAAAGAACCAAATGGAACTTTTGAAATTGAAAAATTCACTGCAAGAATTACAAAATACAATTGGAAGCCTTAACAACAGACTAGACAAAAGCAGAAGAAAGAACTTCAAAGCATGAAGACTTGTCCTTTGAATCAATCCAGTCAGAAAAAAAGTAAGAATTTTTTTAAATGAACAAAGCCTCCAAAAACTATGGGATTATGTAAAGTAACCAAACCTATGACTCATTAGCATTCCTGACAGAGAAGAGGAGAAAGTAAGCCATTCGGAAAACATATTTGAGGATGTAATCCTGGAAAGTTTCCCCAGTCTCACCAGAGACATTAATATGCAGATACAAGAAATCCAGGGAACTCTTGCAAAATACTATAGAAGATGACCATCACCAAGGCACACAGTCATCAGACTTTCCAAGCTCAACAAAAAGGAAAACATCTCAAAGGAAGCTAGAGAAAAGGGCCATATTAGATATAAAGTGAATTCAGTCAGACTAACAGTGGGCTTCTAACAGTGGGCTTCTCAGCAGAAACCAGAAGACATTGAGGGCCTATTTTAGCATTCTTAAGGAAAAGAAATTCCAACAAAAAATTTCACATCCTTCCAAGCTAAGCTTTATTAACAAAGGAGAAATAAAGTCTTCCCCAGACAAGTAATCACTAAGGGAATTTGTCACCACCAGAATGGCCTTACGAGAGAGGCTTAAGGGAGTTCTAAACATGGAAATGAAAGAACAATACTTGCTACCACAAAAGCACATGTAACTACATAGCCTGGAGGGCCTATAAGCAACTACACAGTCAAGAATACAAAACAAGTAGCTAGAAACACCAGGACAGGAATAAAACCTCACATGTAAATATCAACCTTGAATGTTAATAGCCTAAGAACTCCACTTAAAATACATACAGTGGCAAATTGGATTAAAAAACAAGGCCCAGCTTTCTGCTGTCCTCGAGACCCATATCACATGTAATGACACCTATGGTATCAGATAAAGGAATAGAGAAAGATCTGTCACGAAAATGAAAAAAAAAAAGGGCAGAGATTGCTATTATTGTATCAGATAAAACAGACTTTAAACCAACAACAGTAAAAAAGGACAAAGAAGGGCATTACATAATGATAAATGATTCAATTCAACAAGAAGATTTAACTATTTTAAATATATATATATGCACCCAACATAGAGCACCGAGATTTATAAAACAATTACTACTACAGCTACAAAACAGACTTAGACAACTACATAATATTAATGGGGGAACTTCAACACCCCACTGAGAACATTAGACACATCACTGAGGCAGAAACTAACAAATTTAATACTTAAATTCAACACTTGATTGATTGAACCTAATAGGTACCTACAGAATTCTCCACCCAACAACCACAGAATATGCATTCTTCTCATCTGCACACAGAACATACTCTAAGATTGACCACATACTCAGTCATAAAGCAAGTCTAATAAATTCAAAAATACTAAAAGCATAGTAAGCATTTTCTTGGACCACAGTGGAATACAAATATAAATCAGTACAAAGCGGAACTCTCAAAACCACACAAATACATAGAAACTGAACAACTTGCTCCTGAATGACTTTTGGGTAAACAATAAAGGCAGAAATCAAAAAATTATTTGAAACAAATGAAAATAGAGATACAATATACCAGAACCTCTGGGATGTGGCAACAGCCACTTTAAGAGGAAAGTATAATGCTAAACACCTATATCAAGAAGATAGAGAGATCTCAAGTTAACAGCCTAACGTCTCACCTAAAGGAACTAGAAAAACAAGAATGCACTAATGAAAAATGAAAACTATGGGCCAGTATCCTTGATACAAAATCAACAAAACCTAGCAAACCAAATCCAGCAGCACATCAAAAAGATAATCTACCATGATCAAATGGGCATTATTCCTGAGATGCAAGGATGGTTCAACATATACAGATCAACAAAAGTGTCATCACATAAACAGAATTAAAAACAAAAACCACATGATTATCTCAATAGATGTAGAAAAAGCACTCAATAAAATCCAACATCCTTAATGATAAAAATAAAATAAAATAAAATCTAGGCATCAACAACCTAGGCATCGAAGGAATACACTTCAAAATAAAAATTGCCATCTATGACAAACTTATGACCAATATTATACTGAATGGTCAAAAGTTGAAAGCATTGGCCAGGCACGGTGGCTCACGCCTATAATCCCAGCACTTTGGGAGGCTGAGGTGGGTGGATCATCCAAGGTCAGGAGTTCGAGACCAGCCTTGCCAACATGGTGAAACCCCATCTCTACTAAAAATACAACAAATTGGCTAGGCATGGTGGCAGTGCCTGCAATCTCAGCTACTCAGGAGGCTGAGGCAGGGGAATCACTTGAACTCAGGAGGCAGAGGTTACAGTGAGCCAAGGTCACACCATTGCATTCTAGCCTGGGCAACAAGAGCAAAGACATGGAATCAATACAGGTGCCCATCAATAATGGATTATATAAAGAAAATGTGGTACACGTATACTTTGGAATACTACACAGCCATAAAAAGAGCAAAATTATGCACTTTGCAGCAACATAGAGGCTGCTACAGTCCAGTATCTTAAGCGAATTAACACAGAAACAGAAAACCAAATATCACATGTTCTCGCTTATAAGTGAGACCTAAACACTACATAGGCATGGACATAAAAATGAGAATAACAGGCCCTGGGGACTCTAAAAAGTGGGAAGGGGACATGGGGAACGGTTGAAAACTACCTATTGGATACTATGCTCACTATTTGCATGGTTCAATTGAAGCTCAAACCTCAGCATCATGCAATATATCCATGTAACAAACCTGCATGTGTAAATGTAAAAAAAAATTTAGTTTTTTTAAGCTAAATGTTTTTAAAAAAAAAAGTCTGACTTGGTATTTTCTCATATTAAGATTACTTCTCCTTCTTGTACTATTTCTCCCTAACTCCCAGCACCTAATTTGTATCCCACTATTGACTGCACCTTGATGACATTTAAGATGCTCACTAAGAATAGCATAAAGTATTAAACATAAAATATCTTCCACAAGATCCCTGACAAATAGTTGACAAGTCTCTGCTCAAATACTTGAGCTTCTAGTTATGGCAGAATTCCTTTAAAGAAAAATATCCGTTTGCAGGTAACTTTTTAAACAAAATATACCTTTCTGTCTCTCTAACATGCTCATGCTTCTAAATCAGCTGCTGGGGTGTCCTGGAATAAATATAATTCTTCTACATGAGAATCTTTCAGCTATTTAAAGATAAAATGAAGTCCATCCAAGTTTCTCTCCTCCATTTTATATATTTTCTATTCTCAACTACACCTCATGTGATACGGCTTCAATTCACTCTTCTCTGAATATACTCCAGTAGATCAGTCATTTTCAAAATGTGACAACTGGAATTAAACACAATCCAACAGATATGTTTTACAGGGAAGAGAGGATATCACTTCCTTTGTGATATGATCAATGTTTGCATTATGAGTTTAAGGGTTTTTTGTCAGGGGGTGTTTTGTTTGTTTGTTTTTGCAACTATATCACACTGTCACCTATTTTAAGTTTACAGTCAACAGTACCCCTAAGATGTTACCACATGTGCTACCTTATACATGATGCACAGGTTTGTTGATGGTTGTTGTTTAGTCACCTAAAAGAAAAGAAAAGAAAAAAGCAGCACTTTAACTCTAGTGTCAAAAAATTTCATTCTCTTAAATGTAACCTTCTATCTCCTGTTCCAGCTAATCAGGATCACTTAGATTTTAATTCTGTCATCTGACATATTAGCTATGTCTCCCAGCTTCATCATTTGCCAATTTAATGAGTATGTCATTTTAACAAAATAATTTTAAAATGTTGAACCCAACTTTTCAAAGACACATTACTAGAGATGTACCTTAGGCACTATTTGAACACTGCCTTCAAACCAGTTACAAATCCAGTTCCTGCATTTTTAATGTACAATGCCTTGAAAGCATGTTTATATTTTAGTGTGAAAGCTTTAAAAGATCAAAAGCCTGCAAGGCCAATAGAAATTAATTTCTAAAGATGAAATTTTTTGAGTTGTGAGAGAAAGTGTTCTGCCAGGAGAGTTCTTCTATTATAGGTGTCTGTTCATAAGCCTACACTGGTTAATCACATCCTTACCTAGGTTTTTAATTCCTTCTTTCCACAATGGTGATTGAATTGTGCTGAAAATTTATTAAAAGGATTGCCTTGAGTGAAACTGATTTGGAGAGATATGATCTGCTGATTTCTTTTAAACATAAACTCTAATATACATCATTTCTCATGCAAATATCCGTGAACAGCTCCATATAAAGAAGCTGAAGTGTTCCAGGTAATCATGAGCACTGTAACAATACAATATTAAAATGATTTCCTCATGTAAAATCTAGAAGTCAGAGCTTCCAGATATTTGGCTTGATTTTTAGCATGCACAAGTTACTATGATCATCTTCATTTCAGATTCATTGATTTTATTTCCATTTTTACAACTCTCCTATGTCATTGAATCTTCCCTGGAATCTATAGCCCTGACTCAGTGAAAACAAAGTGAATCACAAGCTATAGTTGTTTTATTTTTAGTACACAGCACAATCCTGAGAGAGTTGCAGATGTTCAGAGACAAAAACAACCACCACCACCTCATGTAAAGCCAAAATAACATTCCCTTGCACCTTAAAGTGAGGATCTCCTGTTGTCTGAATCTTAATAGATGTCAACAGAGACGGGGCAGCCATAACACTTTCAGGAGAAACTGTGCACTCTCTCTGTACTTTTCTGGCGCCTTTTTCGGCTTCAGAGAAAAAGCACAAATGGCAAAGGAGGAATACCACATTGATGAGCCAGGTTAGGCATCTACCGCACAATTTTATTACTTTTACACACAGGCTGTGTATGAAATGCATGAGGAAAATGGAAAACAGGGGTGGTGCCTTTCCAGCCAAAAGAAGCCCTTTTTATCAGAGAAGTCTGCTAAAATTATGCTGAATTACAAGCATGTAAAAAAATGGGTTCCAAACACCACTCTAAAGCTGTTTTTAAGCCAAGTGGTAGCTACTCATTTGGATAATAAAATGTTTGCCAATATAATTAATTCTAGTTTTTCTGCTTTCTATTTGCTTTAAAAAGTTTTATATTTAACCTAGACTGCTATAAGAATACAAACTAAATCTGAACTTAGAATATTATACCATTCAAGTGTTTCTTTTCCTCCACATGAATTTTAATTTAATGAAATCACATAACATTAGGCCTTATTATTTATTTATTTATTTATGTATTTATTTAAGAGACAGGGTCTCACTCTGTCATCCAGGCTGCAGTAGGTTGGCATGATCATAGCTCACTGCAACTTTGAACTCCTGGATTCAAACAGTCCTCCCATATCAACCTTCAGAATAGATAGTCTTGTAGTAGGACAACAGGCACATGCCATGCTCAACTAATTTTTTTTTTTTTTTAATTTTTGTGGAGACAGGGCCTCACTCTGTTGCCCAAGCTGATCTCAAACTCTTGACCTCAAGTGATTCTCCTGCCTCAGCCACCCAAAGTGCTGGGATTACAGGCATGAGCCACTGCACCTGGCCAGGCCTTATTTTTATAATACACCGAGTGTTTTTCTGTAAGTATGCCAAGGTAACTATAGTTCAGTAAAAAAATAGTTTTCTTCTTTACCTTTGGAAAGTAAGTGAGTACATAGCCTAATTTGTGATGGGGATTGGCCACAGCAATGGCAACTGCCACCAGAGAGTGACACCACCTCAGGACATCATAGGATAAAAAATACCACTCTGTAGAAGCAACTTCAGTGTAAGTCATATAAAACAAACACAACATTTTGAAACTAATTGGGTTTTTTTTGTTTAGAGACAGAGTTTAGCTGTCACCCAGGCTGGGATGCAGTGGCACAATCATAGCTCACAGCAACCTCAAACTCCTGGGCTCAAGGGATCTTCCTGCCTCAATCTCCCAAGTAGCTAGGACTATAGGTGTGTACCACCATGTTCAGCTAATTTTTTTTTCTTTTTTTTGTAGAAACAGGGTCTTGCTATGTTGCCGAGGCTAGTTTCAAACTCCTGGCCTGAAGCCAGGATCCTTCAGTCTCAACCTCCCAATACTTGGGATTACAGGCATGAGCCTCCATGCACAGCCCAATGAATGATCCATTTTTAATTTAAATGTCACACTATAGCAATGACATTTGCTGAGCTTCCTGATGGGTTCATGGCCCAAGTGTAAGATACAGTCAAACAGAATTTTAAAGTTGTATTTATTATATAATTGTAGAAATAGGATATTTTGGGGTATTTTTACTTGTGTCATTGTACCTTGCTATCAAAGTGTGGTTTGTAGATCAGTCCCATTGACTTCACTTAGAAGCTTATTAAAAATGCAGTACTCAGGCCCCATGCCAACTCCTGAGTCAGAATCTGCATTTTAAACACAACCCTGGTTCATTCATATGCACATTAAAGTTTGAAAAACATTATCATAGTACATTTTAAAGTATCTTCTAGCTCTGATCCTCCACAGCCAGAATCCTGCACTCCCATTTAAATAACTAAAACACATTAATAATAGATGTTTTATTGAATCTTGCATTCCTTTTAAATTAACCGGAATAAAAAATTGCATGAACTTGTCAAATAATGAACAAATAACTGACTATGGTGGCAAGAATGAGGGTTACATAAAAATTGTCTTTGGCCAGGGAAAACAAGTAACATCATTCATTCTTTCAGTATGCTAACTGCTCATAAAATTGCAAATGATGCTACTAAATAAGACAAAATGACACAGCTATACAGAAATCAAAGAAGCACATCTAAGACAAAGGCACAAAGAAAACTGTAATGCCAAATGCAAAATTTCATTTGAAATAGGAAACACAATAGACTTGTTGTGCAGAAGAGTGTATGGACATGACAGTGTAATAGAGAATCATGAGGCAAGTCCTTGTCTTTTGTCTGTCACCCTTCTTGTATGTTGTGGGGAGAAGCCCTATGTCCACAACTGCTCCCAAACAACCTTAAGCAATTAACCACTTCAACATTTTGTTGCTTTTCTTTTTCTTCTGGCTTTATTTTTTTGTAACTTTTATTTTAAGTTCAGGGGTATATCTTCAGGTTTGTTACATAGGTAAACTTGTGTCATGGAGGTTTGTTGTACAAATTATTTCATCACCCAGATACTAAGCCTAGTACCCATTAGTTATTTTTCCTGATCCTCTCCCTCCTCCTAACCTCCACCCTCTGATAGGCCCCAGTGTGTGTTGTTCCCCTCTATATGTACATGTGGTCTCATCATTTAGCTCCCACTTATAAGTGAGAACATGAAGTATTTGATTTTTCTGTTCCTACATTAGTTTGCCAAGGATAATGGCCTCCAGCTCCATCCATGTCCCTGAAAAAGACACAACCTTGTCCCTTTTAATGGCTGCATAGTATTCCATCGTGTATATGTACCACATTATTTTAATCCAGTCTAACATTGATGGGAATTTAGATTGATTCCATGTCTTTGCCATTCTAAATAGTGCTGCAATGAACATACACGTACCTGTGTCTTTCTAACAGAATGATTTATGTTTTGGGGGTATATACGAAGTAATGGGATTGCTGGGTCAAATAGTATTTCTGTCTTTATGTCTTTGAGGAATTGCCACACAGTCTTCCATAATGATTGAACTAATTTATACTCACACCAACAGTATATAAGCATTCCTTTTTCTCCACAACCTCACCATCTGCTGTTATTTTCCGACTTTTTATAGTAGCCATTCTGACTGGTGTGAGATGGTATCTCACTGTGGTTTTGATTTGCATTTCTGCAATAATCAGTGATGTTGAGCTTTTTTTCATATGTTTTTTTGGCCACATGTATGTCTTTTGAAACATGCCTGTTCAAGTTGTTGACAAAAAGTCAAACTCTGTAAAATATTTGGAGAGATATACTCTGAGCCAAATATGAGTGACCCTGGCCCATGACACAGCCCTCAGGAGGGCCTGAGAACATGTGCCCAAAGTGGTCAGGGTACAGCTTGGTTTTATACATTTTAGGGAGGCATGAGACATCAGTCAAATACATTTACAACTCAAAGTGGAGAGGGCTTTCAAGCTATAGGTAAATTTAAACATTTTCTGGTTGACAATTGGTTGAGTTTATCTAAAGACCTGGGATCGTAGAAAGGAAATGTTCAGGTTAAGATAAAAGATTGTGGAAACCAAGGTTCTTTAGAAGTCTTATAGTGGCTGCCTTTAGAGACAATAGATGACAAATGTTTCCTATTCAGATCTTTAAAAGGTGCTAGACTTTTAGTTAATCTCTTTAGGATTGGGAGGGCCTGGAGAAAAAGATCTAGCTATGTTAACAGAGATTCTTTACAGATGCAAATTTATCCCAACAAAGGACAGCTTTGCAGGCCCATTTAAAGATATGGCAAAGAAACACATTTTGGGGTAAAATATTTTGATTTTCTTCTTTGTCTCGTAAGGTTATGCCAAAGTCAGGTTGGAAAGTAAGTCACAAGATATAGGGTTAAATAAAACCCATCTGATGATAATTTATTATTTGTAGCACATGACTCCCCAGACTCCTTAGATAGGAATTTGGGCAAGATTAAAAAATCAGAGTTTAGTGCTCAAAGTCCGTTGCCCACTTTTAATGGGGTTTGTATCTTTCCTTGTAAATTTGTTTAAGTTTTTTTATGGATGCTGGATATTAGACCTTTGTCATATGCATAGTTTGCAAACATTTTCTCCCCTTCCATAGGTTGTTTACTCTGTTCATAGTTTCGTTTGCTGTGCAGAATAAACTCTTTAGTTCAATTAGATCCCATTTTTCAATTTTTGCTTCTGTTGCACTTGCTTTTGGAGCCTTCATCATGAAATCTTTGCCTGTGTCTATGTCCTGAATGGTGTTGCCTAGGTTTTCTTCTAGAGTTTTTATAGTTTTGGGTTTTATATTTAAGTATTTATTCCATCTTGAGTTAATTTTTGTATATCATGTAAGGAAGGGGTCCAGTTTCAATCTTCTACATATGGCTAGCCAGTTATCCTAGCACCATTTATTGAATAGGGAATCTTTTCCCCATTGCTTGCTTATGTCAGGTTTGTCGAAGATCAGATAGTTGCAGGTGTATGGCCTTATTTCTGGGTTTTGTGTCTATTTTTCTGTGTCTATTTTTGTACCAGTGGTGTTTTGGTTACTGTAGCCTTGCAGTATAGTTTGAAGTTGGGTAGTGTGATGCCTCTAGCTTTGTTCTTTTCGCTTAGGATTGCCTTGGCTATTCAAGCTCTTTTTTGTTCCATATGAATTTTAAAACAGTTTTCTCTAGTTCTGTGAAGAATGTCAACGGTAGTTTAACAGGAATAGCATGAATCTGTAAATTGCTTTGGGCAGTATGGCAATTTTAACGATATTGATTCTTCCTACCCATAAGCATGGAATGTTTTTTCATTTCTTTGTGTCATATCTGATTTCTTTCAGCAGTGCTTTGTAGTTCTCCTTGTAGAGACCTTTTGCCTCCCTAGTTAGCTGTATTCCTAGGTATTTTATTCTTTTTCTGGCAATTGTGAATGGGAGTTCGTTCCTGATTTGGCTCTCAGTTTGACTGTTGTTGGTGTATAGGAATGCTAGTGATTACTACACATTGATTTTGTATCCTGAAACTTTACCAAAGTAATTTATGAGCTGAAGGAGCTTTGGGACTGAGACTTTGGGGTTTTCTAGATATAGAATCATGTCATTTGCAAACAAGGATAGTTTGACTTCCTCTCTTCCTATTTGGATGCCTTTTATTTCTTCCTCTTGTTTGATTGCCCTTGCCAGGATTTCTAATACTATATTGAATAGGAGTGATGAGAGAGGGCATTCTTGTCTTGTGCCAGTTTTCAAGAGGAATGCTTCCAGTTCATCACAACCAGTGTGATGTTGGCTATGGGTTTGTCATGGATGGCTCTTATTATTTTGAGGTACATTCCTTCAATATCTAGTTTATTGAGTTTTTAAAGTGAATGGATGTCAAATTTTATCAAAAGCCTTTTCTGCATCTATTGAGATAATCTTGTGGTTTTCATCTTCAGTTCTGTTTATGTGATGACACATTTATTGATTTGTGTATGTTGAACCAACCTTGCATCCCAGGAATAAAGCCTACTTGATTGTGGTTTACAAGCTTTTTGATGTGCTGCTGGATTCGATTTGCCAGTATTTTGTAGACGATTTTGCATCAATTTTCATCAAGGATATTGGGCCAGGTCCAGTGGCTAATACCTGTAATCCCAGCACTTTGGGAGGCCAAGGCAGGTGGTTCACTTAAGCTCAGGAGTTGAAGACCAGCCTGGGCAACATGGCAAGACCTTGTCTCTACCAAAAATACAAAAAATTAGCTGAGTGTGGTGATGCATGCCTGTGGTCCCAGCTACTCGGGAGGCTGAGGTGGGAGGATCACTTGAGCTCAGGAGTTAGAGGTTGCAGTGAGCCAAGATCGCACTCCAGTGTGGGTGACAAGAGTGAGACCCCATCTCAAAAAAGAAAAAAAAAAAAAAAAGAAAAAAAAAGGATATTGGTCTGAAGTTCTTTGTTGTTGTTGTTATATCTTTGCCAGGTTTTGGTATCAGGATGATGCTGGCCTCATATAATGAGTTAGGGAGGAGTCCCTCCTCCTCAATTTTTTGGAATAGTTTCAGTAGGAATAGTACCAGCTTTTCTTCGTACATCTGGTAGAATTTAGCTATACATCTATCTGGTCCTGGGTTTTTTTCAGTTGGTAGGCTATTGCCAGAGTGATTTTTACAGCTTTATTGAGGTATCATTGATATACCAAAAAAAAAGCACATATGTATACAATTTGATGAGTTTAGACATATGCATATACCCATGATACCATCATCACAATCAAAGTAGTAAACATATCCATCACCTCCTAAAGTTTCCCTGTGTCTCTTTGCATGGTTTATTTTGTTTCATTTTATAGTAAGAACACTTGGCAAGAGATCACCCTCTTAACCCATCTTTAAATACACAATACTGCATTGTTAACTAAAGAAACCATGTTGGGTCAGCCAAAGTGGCTCACCATAATCCCAACACTTTGGGAGGCCAAGACGGGAGGATTGCTTGAGCTCAGGAGTTTGGGACTAGTCTAGGCAACATATCTAGACCCTGTCTCTACAACAGCAACAAAAAATGTTTTTAATTAACCGGGCATGGCGGTGCACACTTTTAATTACAGCTACTTGAGAGGCTGATGCAAGTAGATCACTTGTGCCTGGGAGTTAGAGGCTGCAGTGAGCTATGATCGCTCCACTGTACTCCAGCTTGGGAGACAGAGTGAGATCTTGTCTCTAAAAAAGTAAAATAAAATAACAAAATAAAATTAAAATGAAGGAAGAAAAAAGAAAGCATGCTGTACAGCAGATCTCTAGAATTTATTCATCTAGCATAACTGAAACTTTAAGACAATAGAGTAACAACTCCCCATTTCCCCTCCACCACCCCAGCCCCTAGCAACCATTTTTTAAATGGAAAAATTAGTCCTTTCCTACATTAAAACCCTTCAGTGTCAACAGGATTAAGACCAAACCCCTTAGGAAGTACAGATGCTTTTCAACATACAATAGAGATAGGTCTCCATAAACACATCGTAAGCTGAAAATATTGTTGAAAATGAAAATGCATTTAATATACCTAACCTACTGAACATCATAGCTCAGCCTAGCCTGCTGTAAACATGTTCAGAACACTTACATTAGTCTACATTTAGGCAAAATCATCTAACACAAACCCTATTTTAAAATAAAGTGTTGAATATCTCATGTAATGTATTGAATATTGTACCAAAAGTGAAAAACTTGTATGGGTACTTTCAGTTTGGTTTCTACTGAATGCATACTGCTTTTGCACCATCATAAAGCCAAAAACAATTGTTCAGTCAAACTATTGTAAATTGGGAACCATTTGTACACAGATCCCTTCATAAGCTGCTTATGACTTTCCACATGACCTACCATATAGCCATTCCACACTGCCAACTCGTACTGCTAAGATTTTGGACTTCCTTCCCCCTTCCTAGAATGGTCCGCTCTGTCCCTTTTGGCTTCTGGATGCTCATCCTCCAAGTCTCAGGTTTCACTTACCCTACATAGACGAGATTGGGCATGTTCAAGTTCGTATGGCTGTAGACATCAGTTACTCTATATAGAATTACTCTTTCCTCTGTTCTATCAATGTAGTGGCACTTAATAATACATTGTACTGTAATTGATTAACATCCCTGAATCTTCAGCTCGATTACACCCTTAGTCGTCTTTTTAACCCCATTACTTGGTACACTGCTGCCAAGCACTTATCATCACTCTGTTTTTCTCTTGGAGACAGAGTCTTATTCTGTCACCCAGGCTGAAGTGTAGTGTCACAATCATGGCTCACTGCAGCCTCAATCTCCCAAGCCCAAGCGACTCTCCTACTTCAGCCTCCCAAGTAGCTGAGACAATAGGCATGTGCCACCATGCCCAGCTAGGTTGTGGTTTTGGTTTTGGTTTTGCTTTCACTTTTTAGTGACTGGGTCTCTCTATGTTTAGTGTTGGGTCTCTCTAGGCTGGTCTCAAACTCCTGAACTCAAGCAATCCTCCTGCCTCAGCCTCCCAAAGTTCTGGGATTACAGGCATATGCCACTGTGCCCAGCCAATTTACTGCTACTCTCACTAGATGCGTGTTGTGTTTCTATTCCTGGGTTCTCTATTTTTGTGTTAGTTTCTGGATTAGCCAAGGTTACCTCCACCTCCTGGATTAACTATGCCTCTTCTGCTTTTTATTCTTTTAATATATTTATTAGATCTAAAATTCTGCTTTACATCTGAGTTTCCTTGACCTTGCACTTACCTTTTAATTTCATTCTGTTGTTTTATATTCTTGTCTTTTAAACTTTCATTTCACTGAATTTCTATTTGTGAAAAATTCTTCTACAGCAAGAGACATTCACAAGGAAACAGTTTCTGTTACAGAAATTATCATTTGACTAGAGTTTAAAAAAAAAATTCTTAAATGTTTATCCCCTGAATACTTTATATTTGAATTATAACATAGATGAATATAATATTTTGTCTAAGAATGTGGTGGACACCTCTATTTCTTCCAGTGCTAAAGTTTTCTTTTTTTTTTTTTTTTTTTTTTTTTTTTTGAGACAGAGTCTCGCTGTGTCGCCCAGGCTGGAGTGCAGTGGCACGATCTCGGCTCACTGCAAGCTCCACCTCCCGGGTTCACGCCATTCTCCCGCCTCAGCCTCCGAGTAGCTGGGACTACAGGCCCCTGCCACCACGCCCGGCTAGTTTTTTGTATTTTTTAGTAGAGACGGAGTTTCACCGTGTTAGCCAGGATGGTCTCGATCTCCTGACCTTGTGATCCGCCCGTCTCAGCCTCCCAAAGTGCTGGGATTACAGGCTTGAGCCACCGCGCCCGGCCCCAGCGCTAAATTTTTCTGTAAAAAGTCTGACACAAGCTTGAATTTCCCCTTGTTAAGTAACTTGCTTTTTCTACTTGATGTGTGAAGAATTCTTTTCTGTTGTTAAAATCTTGATGCTCAGTAACACACAGGGTACTTCTCAATGTTGTTAATTCAGTGTCAGTTTTTCCTATTAGATGTGTGTGCTTTATTATGAAAGAGATTTTCCATTATTATATCTCTGAATACTTTTTCTCACCATCTGTTGTCTACTTCACAGATGCCTATTATTTTGTCAGTCATCCATGTCTACAGCCTCTTCCTAATTGCCTTCCCCTCCATCTTATGTCTCATTCACTCTAACTTATGCCTTTTTTCCATCACATTAATTGGAATTACATCACATTATGTAATTCCATCACATAAATTTTAACTATGTCTCTTCTGCTTTTTATTCTTTTAATATATTTATTAGATTTAAAATTCTGCTTTACATCTGAGTTTCCTTGACCTTGCACTTACCTTTTAAATTCATTCTGTTGTTTTATATTCTTATCTTTTAAACTTTCATTTCACTGAATTTCTATTTGTGAAAAATTCTTCTACAGCAAGAGACACTCACAAGGAAACAGTTTCTATTACAGAAATTATTATTTCTTTTTTTTTTTTTTTTTTTTTTTTTTTTGCAACAGAGTTTCACTCTTGTTGCCAAGGTTGGAGTACAGTGGTGGGATCTCAGCTCACTGCAACCTCTGCCTCCTGGGTTCAAGGGATTCTCCCGCCTCAGCCTCCCAAGTAGCTGGGATTACAGGCACCCACCACTATGCCCGGCTAATTTTTTTTATTTTTAGTAGAGACAGGGTTTCATCACATTGGCCAGGCTGGTCTCAAACTCCTGACCTCAGGCAATCCACCCGCCTCAGCCTCCCAAAGTGCTGGAATTCTGGGATTACAGGCATGAGCCACCATACCTAGCATTTCTTTTCTTTTCTGTTTTTTTTTTTGTTTAGGCAGTGTCCCACTATGTCACCCAGGCTACAGTGTAGTGGCATGATCACAGCTCACTGTAGCCTCCAACTCCTGGGCTCAAGTGATCCTCCTACCTCAGCCTCCCAAGTAGCTGGAACTACAGGCATGCACCACCACCTCCAGCTAATTTTTGTACTTTCTGGTACAGATGGGGTTTTGCAATGTTGTCCAGACTGATCTCGAACCCCTGAGCTCAAGGTATCCTCCCACCTCCACCTCCCAATGTGCTGAGATTACAGGCATAAGCCACTGCACCCAGCCAGAAATCATGATTTCTTATAGATAGTGTCATCATTTCTCTTTCACATCTATGTTTCTCTCAGTCTCTCTCTGACTTTGTCTCTTTATATTTGTCTTTTTCTGTAGCACTTTTGCAGAGTTTTATGCCATTTCCTTTCATCTTGCATATGTTTATACAGGCAACACTGTACAGACATTATTTGCTCTAATATAGTGTATTTTGCAATCATTTTCACTTGTTTATACACAGTCTTTCATAAAGGTCATGCCTGAAGATTTAACCCTGCTAATGTCTGTAAGAAGAAAATAAAAAACCCTTTTAAACATGACACAGTGCTACACATATTACATTGATTTAGTGTAATTTATTTATGGTGGGCACTAAGATGTAGCGGTCAGGAGAGCAGACTCTGGGACAAACTGTGTAGGTTTAAACCTGTATATCTTGGATTGCTAAATCATTTAATCTATCTAAGCCTCAGTTTCCCAGTCTCTAAATTGGGACTAATAAGAGCTCCCAATCTCATTGTTAGGGGGAGCAAATGAAACAAAGTATGAAAAACACATAGGAGGCACTTCATATTTGTTAAATGAATAAATGAATACATATTCTCCAAATAAAAATTTTAAACATTACAATATATTTTCAGTTTCAGTTTGAATAGCTTGATTCTAAATTTGGCTAAATTTGTGAATCAGTGCCTTTATCATTTTTTGATACAGGCGCAGCTGACTCATGCAAAGATGTACGTTTTAAACAGCAGCAATTTTTTTGCTTGATGCCACTGAGAAATTCAAAGAGGCGGCTTGCCATCTAGTGGAAACCTGTTAAATTCCAATGCCTCTTCTGAGTCTGGCAAATTCACAGAGTAAGGTAAATTGTTCATTTTAATATGTTCTAGAGAAACTTCCTTTATATACCTTGTTTGTGCACATTTATAGGAGGGAAATGCTCTGTGGTAGAACAAAATAATAATAATAATACTAACAGTAATAATAATCAACTTGAACTGTCCTCTGATCGAATGGGATTGGCTTTACAAGATAACATATATTTTATAGCATTCTCAAGTCAGACTTGAAAGAAAATTCCAGAAATTAATTAGCAATAGAAAAGACATACTTGTTTAAGAGATGTCAGAATTTCTTCCACAGTGCTCATGTAGAAAGGCCACGAATGGCCGGGTGCGGTGGCTCACGCTTGTAATCCCAGCACTTTGGGAGGCTGAGGCGGAAAGATCACAAGGTCAAGAGATCGAGACCATCCTGGCCAATATGGTAAGGAAACCCCTTCCCTACTGAAAATACAAAAATTAGCTGAGCGTGTAGTGCGCGCCTGTAGTCTCAGCTACTCAGGAGGCTGAGGCAAGAGAATCACTTGAACCCAAGAGGCGGAGGTTGCAGTGAGCCAAGATCGCACCACTGCAGTCCAGCCTGGCAATAGATGAGACTCTGTCTCAAAAAAAAAAAAAAAGAAAAGAAAGGCCACGAATATAAATGGCCTCATGCTCCCAGGTCTCTTTCTGATTTTAAGGCCTGATTTCTTTGTTTCCATGAGTAACTTCCTTTTTTTCTCCCTGCATTTATCTTTTTTTAGGTAAAAGCCTGATCAGAAACTTCCAACCTATTTCGTCCTCCTAAAGAAGGATGAAAGTACCTGAAGTAGCCAAGTCTTATGAAACTACCCCATATATCAAGAAACAAATTACACTGGCAGGGTCGTGAGCTGTGGCAATGATGTACAATTCTTGGGTCAAAAAGGTAACCAATCTACATGTTGAATAAGGTCCTCTCTCTAAAAAGGTGGAAACTTGACAAAGTTATGGGTAATGATTCTTAAAAGAGGTAAGTAAGTGGATTCCATTAAATTATTTGAAAGGTTAACGGTTTTAAAATATAATGAGGCAAGAGCTATGGTTAGGAGGGAAAAAAATGTATCAGTGAGACCAGGGAGAGAAACATTCGGGCAAAGCATGTAGTAGACAATGGTTCCAAGAACCTTCTGTCTTTTCAAAGCAACCTTTGAGTGGGGCTATTTTTGACTTTCATCTACATACTGAGCTGATCCATCCATAAACCAAGCTTGAGTTTTTTTCTTTGTACTTCAGGTAGAATCCTCCATAGAACCATAGGCATGAGATGAGTGAAATGGCACTGTTAAAACAGTGATAGGTGCCTAGGGGTCTATAATACCTACCGTGAAGCTTGTTTGAGCCATCTGGTTATGATTATACTTGCTCCTAAATGTACCAACTCCATCTTGCAATGTACTGTTGCTTGGCCTAGCTGACCTTTCTATTTGGTAAGTCTGATAGGACCCAGCTCATGATGGGAATTTCTATAATATATACATGGTTACTTGATACTCCATGGTCAGGCATCCTATCTCCACCAGGGTTGGGGAGCACATCGAAAGGTATATAATTCTCTACCAAAAATGGCATTGCCTTGCTCCAGAAACCAAGGGACTAACATTATAATTTGCCCACTGGGACTTGCAACAAACTCCACACAGGATCTTGTCTTACCACTTATACCTTTATAATCATAAACTCTGCTAAATTGTATGACCCAAGTGACAGGGCTGCTTGCAACCCAGCCTGGACCTGTTGCTATTTCCTACTCTGGATCTGATTTAAAGTTGGCACCATTTTATGTCATCCAGTATATTGGCTGGAGAAGTATCCCTAGGTGTAGAACTGTGCTGCCTCCAGAACTCAGAGGTCCACCAGGTATTGTGCTTCTTTTTTAATGTAGGAGGTACAAGATGCAATAATTTGTCTTTTATGTTAGAGGATATATACAGGCACAGCCCTGATCAATAAACCCCTAAAGTATCTACAGATGCAGCAAGCACTTATATCTTCATAGGGTTTGTCTCTCACACACTAGAGCATATCTTGCCATTGCCTCCACTGTGCTAGCCCTCTCCTGCAAATCCAACTCAATCAAAATAATGTCATCAAAGTAATTGATCAGTGTAATGCCAAATGTCAAGTGGGTCCAGATCTCTTCAAACTGTATTATGACAGAAGACAAGAGGATTAAAAACAGCCCTGGGACAAACCTATAAACAAATATTATTGTCCATTCCATATGAATATAAACTGTTTCTTATTCTCTTATCTAATTGGAAAAGAACACATTTTCTGACCTTATCCTTAGCCCAGTGAGACTGATTTTGGATTTCTATCCTCCAGAACTGCAAGAAAACAGATTTGTGAGGTTTTAAAATGTGACGCTTGTGGTAATTTGTTATAGGAGCCATAGGAAATTGTTACAGCTAGAAATCTAGTTGATGTATGTCCCTGCCTACCACACGATGTTAAGCCATGAAGTCACAGTCTTGGGTCTCAGGAGATATATAAACTCCACTACAACAC
Organism: Macaca thibetana thibetana; assembly: GCF_024542745.1. Taxonomy (NCBI): domain Eukaryota; kingdom Metazoa; phylum Chordata; class Mammalia; order Primates; family Cercopithecidae; genus Macaca; species Macaca thibetana. The sequence continues at coordinate 62,243,258 of NC_065584.1, forward strand.
CTGTATAAAGAAGCCATTTTATTGGAAGAAAGAAAAGGAAGCTGGCAGGAACCAGGATTTCGTGAGATTACACATTTAATACATTGTGTAAGTCATAAGGGATCACTTTTTCTTTCATTCATTAGTAGGGGGCACTAGTGAGCATCTGGAGATAGAGACAATATTGGTCTTGGGCAGTGGTAGCCAGACTTAAATGTAAGGAACTCCAAATGAAACCAGCTGAAACCTTAGATTCTAAGAGACTATAGGGAAATGAAAGATTGGTTGACATCCAGAAATATCGATCATCTAAAGATCCTTTACCTTATGCTTCATGGAATACCAAATCAAGAAAAACTGCTGTCAAAGACTTCTATAATCATGGGAATTGAGTATTCTACAAGACTACAATAGTACAAGTTCATCAATGGAGTTCCTCAAGGTTCGTATTCTACTATGCCCTATATATTTAGGGTATGTTGGTCCAAAAGGTAAAACTCAACCAAGAATCACAGATATTGGATGTCAGTAACTAAGTTTAATGAAACCTTGGTTGGATGAGATGAACTAGCATCACAGTTAAAAGCTGGTAAATGCAGAATGAGAAGAGAACCCAAAAAATCCTGCTTCCAAGGTAACAAAAGCTCATGTTCCTGCCACATGCTCCTTTTGAATGGATGTGACATATGGAGGACCTTAGCTTATTCCACTGTTTCCCATCTTTCCCATCTTTAAGAGCCTCAGAAAAATAGTTCTGGCTCTGAGGAAGTCATCCTAACAAAATGGATATAAGGCTAACTATAGGAACCCCAAATTCCTAGAAGAGTTTTGGGCTTTTTATTGCTTATCAATAAACTCATTCCTGCAGCGGGAAAAAAATTCAAAATTGTTTCATCACAGGCAGAGAGTTTCTCTCTCATTGCCTCTCTCCTAAAAGAGAGGCAAAAATATGAGAAATTACTATTGGTTCAACTACCAGTTTAAAAAACTGACACATTCATCTCTAGATTATGTTGATAAGAATAAAATTAATCTGGCCAGGTGCAGTGGCTCAAGCCTGTAATCCCAGCACTTTGGGAGGCCGAGACGGGTGGATCACGAAGTCAGGAAATCGAGACCATCCTGGCTAACATGGTGAAACCCCATCTCTACTAAAAAATACAAAAAACTAGCCGGGCGAGGTGGCAGGCGCCTGTAGTCCCAGCTACTCGGGAGGCTGAGGCAGGAGAATGGCGTGAACCCGGGAGGCGGAGCTTGCAGTGAGCTGAGATCCGGCCACTGCACTCCAGCCTGGGCGACAGAGCAAGACTCTGTCTCAAAAAAAAAAAAAAAAAAAAAAAAAGACGGGAGGCTGAGGCAGGAGAATGGCGTAAACCCGGGAGGCGGAGCTTGCAGTGAGCTGAGATCCAGCCACTGCACTCCAGCCTGGGCGACAGAGCGAGACTCCATCTCAAAAATAAAATAAAATAAAATAAAATTAATCTTTATATTTATGCTTTCAACCAAAACACAACCACTATGGAACCCTGGACATTAGTATGGCCTTGGCTTCCATTTTCCAAAGGAAGAAAAACATCTGCAGGAAAAAAAAAAATTCCAAAGTACAGCTGGAATAAAGTTTACATTTTTCTAATTCTATTATCAACTCTCAGGTTTAGATGATCATAAACAAAACCCAAGAAAGTACTTCTACAAAAACTCCTCTTTAAGATGACTCAGGTAAAAAAAATAATAAATGGGGGGAGGCAGAGGAATGTTTTAGTTTTTATTTAAAAAATAAAACACTATATTATGACAGAATATTTTGTATTTATTTATTTTTTATTTTTATTTTTTTTGAGATGGAGTTTTAGCTCTTGTCACCCAGGCTGGAGTGCAATGGCATGATCTCAGCTCACCACAACCTCCGCCTCCCAGGATCAAGCAATTCTCCTGCCTCAGTCTCCTGAGTAGCTGGGATTACAGGCATCTGCCACCACTCCCAGCCAATTTTTTGTATTTTTAGTAGAGACAGGGTCTCTCCATGCTGGTCAGCCTGGTCCCAAACTCCCAACTTCAGGTAATCCACCCGCCCAGGCCTCCCAAAGTGCCAAGATTACAAGCGTGGGCCACCGTGTCTGGCTCTATTTTTTTTGTTTGTTTTTGTTTGTTTGTTTGAGACAGAGTCTCGCTCTGTCACCCAGGCTGGAGTGCAGTGGCGCGATCTCAGCTCACTGTAAGCTCCACCTCATGGGTTCATGCCAGAGCAGAAACACGTTAAATTTCTAACAGAGCACTCTGATATCCTTATATTATCTTAGTCAATTTTCAGAATTGTCCTCCTACTCTGCTTCATTAAAGCAACAAGTCACAACTTTTCTCTGAATGTCTACATTACTTTGAAAATTAAGTTTTGTGGTTTTTTTGTTTGTTTTGTTTTTGTTTTTGTTTTGAGATGGAGTCTCGCTCTGTCGCCCAGGCTGGAGTACAGTGGTGCAATCTTGACTCACTGCGGCCTCTGTTGCTCAAGTTCCAGTGATTCTCCTGCCTCAGCCACTCAAGTAGATGGGATTACAGGCACGCACCACTACACCTGGCTAATTTTTGTATTTTTAGTAGAGATGGGGTTTCACCATGTTGGCCAGGCTGGTCTCGAACCCCTGACCTCAGGTGATCCGCCCACCTCAACCTCCCAAAGTGCTGGGATTGCAGGCATAAGCCACCGTGCCCGGCTGCATATTAAGTTTTAACTAGATACTTCGTTGCAAGTCATAGTATTTTATGGCAAAGTAGTTATATCAGTTTTTGGAAAACCACTTAAATATCTTAGGATGATAACTAAATCCAACTAACATATGTGACATCATATTAACCAGAGATAAATGTGTATGGGTGCTACAAAAACTGTAGTATGAATTAAAAATATAAACAGTTTTGGCAGAGCATGGTGGCTCACACCTGTAATCCCAGCACTTTGGGAGGCCAAGGCAGGTATTTCACCTGAAGGCAGGAGTTCAAGACCAGCCTGGCCAACACGGTGAAACCCCATCTCTACTAAAAATACAAAAATTAGCCAGGCATGGTGGCACACACCTGTAATCCCAGCTACTCAGGACTTGAACCTAGGAGCTGCAGGTTGCAGTGGGCCAAGAGAGCACCCCTGCATTCCAGTCTGGGTGACAAAGCAAGAATCCATCAAAAAAAAAATAATAATAATAATAATAAAAATTTTTTTTAAAAAGTTTCTAAAAATCACTTTGACCAAATATAAATATCTCATATCACTTAAAAGAGCAAACAAAGGAAAATGAAAAGAGCTATTTGATAGGAAAATAATCCAAATATACTTTAAGGTATGCACAGTATAAAAAAATAAGTTTTTCTTTCTATATATAAAAGATGGCCAAAAATTAAAGTCATTGCCATTTAAGCTAAATGACACATTTGGATTATTTTACTTTGCATATAACAATCACTGAAATTGTACATTCCGTATCATACTTTTATTGACACATTAACAACTCAAGTTATCTTTAATTTTTCAAGTACAAAGTATCTCATGGACTTAGGGTCCTAGGGAAGGGACGTGATAGAATTATTTACTTTTGGAATGCTCCATATGAGAGCTCTATTGTAGAAAGTGTAGCATAGGCTGGGCGCGGTGGCTCAAGCCTGTAATCCCAGCACTTTGGGAGGCCGAGACGGGCGGATCACGAGGTCAGGAGATCGAGACCATCCTGGCTAACAAGGTGAAACCCCGTCTCTACTAAAAATACAAAAAAAAACTAGCCGGGCGCGGTGGCGGGCGTCTGTAGTCCCAGCTACTCGGGAGGCTGAGGCAGGAGAATGGCATGAACCCGGGAGGTGGAGCTTGCAGTGAGCTGAGATCCGGCCACTGCACTCCAGCCTGGGCGACAGAGTGAGACTCTGTCTCAAAAAAAAAAAAAAAGAAAGAAAGTGTAGCATAATGATTAAGAGCATGAGCCCTACAGCTACTGCCCAGCTGTATCAGCTGTGTGATTTTTTTCAAGCATACTTAACTTCCCTATGACTCAGTTTCTTCATCTGTAAAATGGATGAATGGTTGTCTCATAAGAAGTTGTCTGGATTAAATAAGTCAATTCAAATAAAATGCTTTCAGCAGTGTCTTGAATAAACACAGAACACATAGTAGCCATTGTTATAGTTAACCTATCCCTCATGCCTAAGATTACTCCCTGGAAGCAAATTAAGTGCTTTTGAGGAGACAGGATCTCCTGTGCCATACTTTCATTCTTTCACCCTACAAATTACCCTTACTCTCAATACAATCATTGATTTCAAAGGAGATCATAAATAACAGCACACAGAAAAACACTGTATCGGAACTGCATAAACAGACTTTTTTTAAAAAAAACAAAAAAACTTTAAACTCACAAGGCTTTATTCTCTCCTGCAAGGATACAGAGACAGAATGGTGGCTCCACAAAACCATCAGTGACCCTAGCTCATTCTGTCTTCTCCATCATCCACAGTAAGTGGCTTTCATTCTCAAAGCCATCTCATGAACCAGGAAGACTGCTGAGCTCTAGCTATCATATTCCAGATGGCAGAAAAGGCAAATAAGTCCTCTCTCAATCAAACCTGCTCCCATCAAGAACCTTCCTAGAAGTCTCACACAATACTTTCATTGAACTTAGTTGGTCACATCTCCCTGCAAATAAAATTGAAAAATGTAATTTTTTTAGCTGGTTGTGTTGCTGCTCTGAAAACTACTGGAGTTCCATTTCCTTGCTGCAATAATTAAAGAGTATGAAACCTAGTCTCTATAATCATAAAGAAAAGTAGACAGCAAAAAATCACTCAATAATATATTAATGGGCCAGGCGTGGTGGCTCTTTGGAAAGGAGGCCAATGCAGGCAGATCACCTGAGGTCAGGATTTGACACCAGCCCAGCCAACATAGTAAACCCCATCTCTACTAAAAATACAAAAATTAGCTGGGTGTGGTAGCACAAGCCTGTAAGTCCGGCTACTCTGGAGGCTGAGGTAGAAGAATCGCTCGAACCCTAGAGGCAGAGGTTGCAGTAAGCTGAGATCACACCACTGCACTCCAGCCTGGGTGACAAAATGAGACTGTCTCAAAAAAAAAAAAAAGGAAAAAGTATATATATGTATATATGGTAACTCTAGATAATTAAGAGTTGATTACAGTAATGCTACCTAGCATTCAATTTGCTTATTTGGTGTTTGGACATATAACAAAGGTGAAAATGTAGAGTAAAATACAGAGTTAAAAACAAGAACATTTTTATCTTAATCTCATGCATATTTTAGGCAAAGAAGATTCTCTGGCCTGAAAAAGTCAAAACTCTCTTTTTGATAGTCCATGAACAAAATGAACCTAAAAAACACATTTACCCTTTAGAAAATCATAGAATTACAGTTGAAAAGGGACTCAAGGTTACTTGATTCACACAGCCTTTTTGGTATTTTATACCCATGATATTACTTTCTCTAAGTGATCACCTGGTCTGTATTTAAACCTATGTGAGAACGTAGTATTTCTTGTGGTAATGTACTCTAACCTTAGAAAATTCTGACCTCCTGGTAACAGTGATTGGTCAAAAGTGTGGGCATATGATACAAGGCTAAATCAAAATCCTGCCCTGAGATTTTTCACACTGAGAAAATCGCTATGGACAGTCACAGAGTGCATGTGTAGAAGTGGCTAGCAGCCATGTTCCTCACAATATGGAGAAATCTTGTATGCGATAAGGGAGAATGAAGCTGAAACAAGATAGAGAGAAAGAGAGAAAGACATGGAAGACAGAGTAAATGAATAAGATGACAATGTTCAGGTCCGATACAATAGTCTCTGAATTTCGCTCTGTCGCCCAGGCTGGAGTGCAGTGGCGCGATCTCGGCTCACTGCAAGCTCCACCTCCCGGGTTCACGCCATTCTCCTGCCTCAGCCTCTATAGTAGCTGGGACTACATGCCCCAGCATCACGCCCGGCTAATTTTTTTGTATCTTTAGTAGAGACGGGGTTTCACCACGTTAGCCAGGATAGTCTTGATCTCCTGACCTCGTGATCCACCCACCTCGGCCTCCCAAAGTGCTGGGATTAGAAGCGTGAGCCACTCAGCCTGGCATGTCTCTGGTTCTTTAAGCAATTTATTTTATAGTGTGACCTATCTCAGTCCTTTCAACAAATCTCCTTTTCTACATAAACTAATCTGAGTTAGATTCACCACCTAGGGCAGTTAGTTCTTGGCTATAAACTTCCAGACTTTTTAAAATGTATCAAAAATAAATTTGGATAAGTGGAATTATAGTATAATTACTGTTCTTTAATATATTTTGCTTCTTTAAAATAATCATGGGCTTATTTCTGTGGCACTTTCTGTGGCAATGCTTCTGCATCTCTCTGATCAGCTTTAATGCCTACCAAAGCACTCATTTGTGTGCTTTAAAAAATAAGGTACCATTTTTTATTTAACCAATGACTTACTGATAAACATTTAATGTTTCATTTCATTAGTATAAATACTGCATTTATACTTGCACATATATTATTGTATATTTGTGCAATTATTTAGAATAAATCTCTAAAAGTATATTTAATCAAAAAAGATACACATTTAAATTTTGATCGTTATTATCACATTTCCCTCTAGAAAAGTTGCAAACATTTGCATTCATAGAAACTGCATGGAAGAGGGTCTGCTACTTTATACCCTCACCAGTACCAGGCATTCTCACAGTTTAATCTTTGCCATTATGGTAGTCAAATATGCTGTCTCACTCGTGTTTTTATTTTCACTTCTTCAGTCATTAGAAAGACTGAACATTCTTTTACTTTGATTGATCATTTATATTTATTTCTTTTCTCCTCTTCTTCCTCCTACATTTCTTCCTCCTCCTTTTTAGAGAATGACATCCTACAACAAACATCATGCTTTAGGATTCATATATCAGACCCAGAACAGAGCAGAGATATCAATCACCTCATTTATTCTGAATACTTTTGGTAATGCTGCAAAATATTATATGAGTTTTTTGAATGGCATAACACTTGAGGCTGGGTGCAGTGGCTCATGCCTGTAATCCCAGCACTTTGGGAGGCCAAGGTGGGCAGATCATTTGAGGTCAGTAGTTTTAAGACCAGCCTGGCCAACATGGTGAAACCCTATGTCTACCAAAAATACAAAAATTAGCCAGGCATGGTGGTATGAGCCTGTATTTCCAGCTACTCCGGAGGCTGAGGCAGGAGAATCACTTGAACTGGGAGGCGAAGATTACAGTGAGCAGAGATCGCACCACTGCACTCTAGCCTGGGCAACACAGCGAGACTTCGTCTCAAACAAACAAACAAACAAAAACATTTGAGACTTTTTCGATAACAAGTGACAAAACTCAACCCAAACTGGCTCAAGCATGAAGGGAACATTAGTTTACATAACTAAGAAGTCAAGGGCTATTACTAGGTTCAGTTGCATATTGACCCAGGACTTGGTTTTGCTCTCTTCATATCTTTGACTCTGCTTATTCTGTGTTGACTGTTTTCTCACTTTTCACATGTGGTGGAAAGATGACTATAGAAACTTCTCGTATTCTCTCTAGTTCAAGTCCATGAGAAAAAAGTAATCCTGCTTTTCTGGTAACAAATAAGATTCACTGTGAATGGAAAGGCCCAGATTATTTGCCCATCTTTAACCAAACACTGATACCAGGCAGTATGAAACGCTGATTGATTAAAACCTGGGCACCTATTCCATCCTTAGGGCCAGAGGTGAAGCACCATCTAGAACATTCTAGGACTGAGGGTAGTAAAAGACTGCATTCCAGAAACACAAAATCGAATAGTGTAGCCAAAAAGAGGGTGAAAGAATGCTAGGGAGGCAATCATCAAATTACTATTATATACTCACGTTTATTATTGACCAAATGAACTACCAGTCAAAATCCTGATGTCTTTTTCACAAAGGAAATAAGGCCATGACCTCCAATTATCTTTATCAAAAGAAGACTAAATTGTCTACCTCGTCTTCAGGTTACCATTAGTGGAGGTGAAGAACACAGATACTTTGATCTAGAGCCCTACTTAAGAATTTAAGAGGCTGGGTGTGGTGGCTCACACCTGTAATCCCAACACTTTGGGATGCTGAGGCAGGCGGATTCTTGAGACCAGCCTGAGCAATATGGAGAAACCTTGTCTCCTCAAAAAATACAAAAATTAGCCAAGCATGGTGGCATGCACCTGTAGTCCCAGCTACTTGGGAGGCTGAGATGGGAGGATCATTTGAGCCCAGAAGGTCAAGGCTGTGATGAGTCATGACAATGCCACTGCACTCCAGTCAGGGTGATAGAGTGGGAACCTGTCTCAAAAAGAAAAAAAAAGTTAAGAATTGGGCCAGGCGTGATGGCTCACACCTGTAACCCCAACACTTTGGGAGGCTAAGTCGGGAAGATCATTTGAGGTCAAGAATTTGAGACCAGCCTGACCAACATGGTGAAACCCCATCTCTACTAAAAATACAAAAAAGTTAGCCAGGCATGCTTGTGCATGCCTGTAGTCCCAGCTATTTAAAAGGCTGAGGCAGGAGAATCCCTTGAACCCAGGGGGCAGAGGTTGCAGTGAGCCAAGATCGTGCCATTGCACTCCAACCTGGGCAACAGAGCAAAACTCCATCTGCCTCCCCACCAAAAAAAATAGAATTAAAGAGACTTAAATAAATATGGGAATATATGATGTCTACTGATTACACACAATACTGTTAACATGTCAGTTCTCCCCACATTGATCTACAGATTGAATGGGATCAAGATAATAAATACATCCATCACTCCCAAAAGTTTTCTCATGCCCCTTTTTAATCTTTCTTTTTTTCTTCCTCCTCTTCTCTTTTCTTCTCTCTCCTTCTGTATTAGTCTGTTTGGCTGCCATAACAAAACACCATAGACTGGGTGGCTTAAACAATAGAAATCTATTTTCTCACAGTTCTAGAAGTTAAATGTCCCAGATAGAGGTGCCAGCCAATTCAGTTCCTGTTAAAGGCTCTCTGCCTGGCTTGCTGAGGTCCACATTCTTGCCACATCCCCTGATGGCCTTTCCTCTGTGGTGCAGACAGAGAGAATAGTAAGTGATAGAGCCTAAGTGTGGCAAGTAGGACATCTGTGCAAGAAAAGGGGGTGGGGCAGCAATAGCAGGATGGTTAGGCAATAGCAGGGATGTGGATCATATAAACAAATATATTAAAGATGATGGAATCCATTTTTGTCACTGATGGGAAGGAGGGTTACAAATATGAAGAGGAAGAAAACTAGAATGAACCCTGTGGTACTGAATAAGAATGAAGGCTTTGAGGTAAACTTATGGATTTCAAAGAGATACAAAAATAAATATAGATATGAATGCATATATATTGTTTATAAGTGTGTATATGTGCACGAAAGAGCCTGGGGGCAGTGACCCCAGTTTGATGAACAATGGGATATTACATAGTTTCAAACTATCTCCCCACAAAATACTTACTTATTACAAAGAGGAAAAGAATAACATTACATTGTTGAATCCTAGTGGCTATCACCTTAATCAAGTCATCAAAGTAAGCATCAGTAAGGGAATATAGAAATATCATGTGACAACTGATAGGATATAATGAGAAAACACAGAATTACTTCTGTGATATTTATGCCAAAATTGCATAGCTTGAATCTAATCATGAGGAAACAAATCCAAACTGAGGGATATAGTACTTAATAACTGGCCTATAAATCTTCAAGAATGACAAGGGCACTCACCTTGGCAGCACATATACTAAAACTGGAACAATACAGAGAAGGTTAGCATGGCCCCTGAACACGGACGACACACAAATTTGTGAAGTGTTTCATACTTTTTTTTTAAAAAGTGTCAAGGCCATGAAAGTCAAGAAAAAACTAAAAAAGAGATATGACAGCTCCATACACCACAGGATTGTGAACCAGATTTTTTGTTATACATGGTATTATTGAGACAATTGGCAAAATTTGATTCGGATCCGGAGACTGGAGGCAGTATAATGCATCGATGTAAATTTCCTGATTTTCATGGTTATTTTGCAGTAATAGGAGAATGTTCTAATTTGTAGGAAATACACAGTACAGTATTTAAGGAATGACCCATTCAAATAGGCTTTTTTTGAGCATCTTGTACTGTACTTACAACTTTTCTATAAGCTTGAAATTATTTTAAAATTTAAAAAGGGGTCTGGCACGGTGGCTCACACCTATAATCCCAGCACTCTGGGAGGCCAAGGCAGGTGGATCACCTGAGGTCAGGAATTGGAGACCAGCCTGGCCAACATGGTGAAACCCTCTCTCTGGTGAAAATACAAAAATTAGCTGGGCATGGTGGCATGCACCTGTAATCCTAGCTACTTGGGAGGCTGAGGCAGGAGAATCGCTTAAACCCAGGAGGCAGAGGTTGCAGTGAGCTGAGATCCTACCACTGTACTCCAGCCTGGGCAACAGAGCAAGACTCCATCTCAAAATAAATAAATAAATAATAAAATAAAAAATAATTAATTAGTAACTTAATTTTAAAAATTAAAAAGGAGTAAGAAGTCCAGGTGAGCCCAGAAAAGCAAATTTGAAACAAAGCAAGCAAAACAAGCTAGATTGCTTTACTATAACAAAATAACAGGAACTTTCATTTTTCCACTTTCCACTTTTTGCATTTCTTTGTGATAAATCACCCCATATTCTGTCAGGGATATCCATGTGCCTTGAGAACATTTATTATAGCACTTACACAAATGAAAGGAAAAGTTCATATTCACCTTCTGGGAGTCAAAATAGGATCTTAAAGCAAGTCTTGAAAGCTAGGCTTAGTATTTTCTAAATTGATTTACTTCCAAGAACATGTCAGGAAAAAGTCTAAAGGGCTTAGACCATAGGGCAGAGAGGGCATGCAGGATGCACTCCTTTTGACTAAGATGGGTAGGCCCTGAGGCTTGCTATATAAGGCACAAAATAGCGGTTCTCAAAGTGTGGCCTAGAGACCCCCTGAGGATCCTCAAGACCTTTTCAGGAGATCTGTGAGGTCAAAACTATTTCCATAATGTGCTAAAACATTTTGTGCTTATTTCATTCTCACACTGTCATAAGTAGAGAGTGGAGTTTTCCAGGGGCTACATTATATATGAAATTCCAACTAACTGAATACAGAAGCAAATATGAGTTACTATTTAAGCTATCTTCTACTTAGCCAGACATTAAAGGGAATTGCAAAAACATAAAACAATGCCATTTTTTTCATCAATGGTGTTTTATTTTGAAAAATATATTTCATAAGATATGGTATGTACTATAATGAATATTATTAAAATTTCTGCTTTAATTTCTTATATGGCAAATATTGATAACTATAACCCAAACAAATCAAATTTATTTAGGGTCCTCGAAAATTTCTACAAGTATAAAGGAGTCATGAAACCAAGTGGGTTGAGAATTGCTAACACAGAAGCAGAAAGTCTACCCCTTCCAGGTTAAAGTGTTATAAAAGAAATAAAAGAAGAAAAAGCTACAGCCAAGAAGTCAGTTACTTGGATTCTCATATCTCTCTCTCCCTATGCCCCTGTACTTCTGCTCAAACCTTAAGTGAGTTTAGAAACATCCAGATAGGTATGGGAAACTCAAGAATATTGAGACTAAATATATTAGAAGAAGGCTGAAAGCAAGAATTCTCACATTTTGTGTGTGCGTGCCATGGACCACCTTTGGAGGTCTGATAAAAACATATGGATCCTGGCCAGGCACGGTGGCTCACGCCTGTAATCCCAGCACTTTGGGAGGCCGAGGTGGGCGGATCACAAGGTCAGGAGATGGAGACCATCCTGGCTAACATGGTGAAACCCCGTCTCTACTAAAAACACAAAAAATATTAGCCAGGCATGGTGGTGGGCACTTGTAGCCCCAGCTACTCGGGAGGCTGAGGCAGGAGAATGGCACGAACCCGGGAAACGGAGCTTGCAGTGAGCCGAGATCGCGCTACTGCACTCCAGCCTAGGCGACAGAGCGAGACTCTGTCTCAAAAAAAAAAAAAAAATGGATCCATTTTTAGAATGTTTTTATATTCATAAAAGAAAATACACAGAATTCAAAAAACAATATGCTGAGATACATTTCTATTCATATGCCCCCAAAAAAGTCCTGCACATGACTACTTCCAAAATGGCACAAAAAAAAAAAAAAATGATGCAATAGCAACTTCAGGTGGCTATGGATAAATAAGCCTGGAACAAGACCCCTGGAACATACCTCTTCCCTATGGCCAGTCCTTTTCAAAATGCACAGGAGCCACCTATGCCCCATGGAATGGATACAGAAGTATAAGAAACTTGGGATTTTAAAAAAAAAAAAAGAAGAAGAAGAAGAAGCCATAATGTGGGGATACTTCGACACCTCCAAATAGCTTGGACCATGTACTCTAACAGCCGACTTCAGCATGTCACCACCTGCAGACTTTAGCCTATCAGCACCCCCCCGGTGGGGGATGCTGATAATGGGAGAGACTATGCATGTGTGGGGACAGGAGGCATATGGGTAATCTCTGTACTTTCCTCTCAATTTTGCTGTGAACCTAAAACTGCTTTAAAAAAAATTTTTTTTTAATGTTCAGCATTGCTCCTGTTGCTCATCCCTGAGTCTATCTAGACATTTGGAATCACAAGACTAGAATAGGTGAATAGGTATCACTATATAGGTTCTCAAAGCTATCCACAAGTCCAGAGGCTTGTCTTCATTGACCACTCCCATATAATAGCTCGAGTGGAAGAGAATGAGATCCTATGGACACGAGCAATCATCATCTTGGATAAGATGCTCCATGCCCCAGATAAGAAACAACATTCATGAGCATAACTTCCTGGTCCCCACAAATGACATTGAGTTATTCAGGAAAGTCCAACGTTTTGGCTTTACACAGGAATTTGTAGTTCTTCACAATTAGTCAAGGTAAATTTATCAATCAGGGTTATTTTTACTATAAACAACATTGCTAGTTACATAGTTGACATTCTGCCATTTACAGGTTTCTAGGGAAATATAATTAGAAAGTTAATCCAAGGTAAATTTTGTCCACAGAAAAAGAAAGGATTTTGCTAACCTTTACACATTCTTTCTCTGTACCTTTTCCCAACATTGCATTAAACACCCTTGAAGCCACTAAAAAAGGTGAAAACTCACATCAAGACCAAAACCTAAGACTAACATAACAGATATTTCAATGCTGGATCTGGGAAATACAATATTTAGTATAAGAAAGACGGAATTTTCTGTGAAAAGCACTTACACTCTGCTTCATGAAACAGAGATTGCCTGACAAGGAGTTAGAAAATAATGCATACTTCACTGCTATCTGTTTCAGAAGTCAGGGATATGGTATCTCCACCAACCAGAAATTTAGAATGCTATTCTTCTTTTTAAAAAGGGCCAATCCATGAGTTGACTGTGTCTCTCCTCCATAATGTTGGGAGACAATTCTCCAATGGTCTCTTGTGTTTCTGTATGTCTCATGAAGAGGCACTGACAGCTTTTGTTCCAGACTATCTTTTCAAGGATGTTTGTATGGCAATCTCAGAAGATAAAAAGTTGAGTCTCCCTCTAAAGCAGAGCATATATTTGTTTCCTGACCACGATAGTAAATGTGTCTCTAATGAAATATTTTCATGAAAACTGACCTAATAGAAAAGAAATATCACAGACCTCACTTTTAGGAGCAAGGAAGCTAATAAATAAGCTGATTTTTTTTTTTTAAATCCCAGAAAGTTTCAGGAATTGGAGGCTCCAGATACATCTGAAGGCAAAGTGTAGAGTTGAGCTTAAAACAGAAGAAATAGTTGAAAGTCTGTATTTTTTTAAAAAAATCATTTCTCAGTCCTCTTTCCTTAGACCAAAATTTGGGGACACCTTTTGCAGCTGAGGGATTAGTTATTATCTGAGAACAGGTGATTAATTGAAAGTCCTTATACTAAAAGGTGACAACCTAACCCTCTTCCCTAGTTTGTCTCACAGAACACCAGTTTTATGCTCTGTTTGCCTCTCCTGGTCCTTTCTCTGCCATTCTCTCCCTGGCTCTGAGAAACTGACTTTTGTGGACTTTATCAACCAGGTTCCCTTAGTCTCTGGCTTGCATTTGGACTCAGCCAATGAGAGCCACCAGCATAAGATCACAGGGTAAAAGGAGAGATGAGTTTAGCTTTTATTCTCTTTCTCACCTTCCCCTGCAATTTTTGGCAGTGACTGCAGTTCTCTCCTTTCAGATACAGCAACTGTTGGACGCCCTCTCACACACCACTACAGATTACTCCAGGTTCCAGTATACGGTTAGGCCTAGGAGAGGTAATGGCTTTCTGCTGTTTTTAGTCCTGTAGCGTTTACCATCTCTTGATTGTTCCTATTTGTGAAGGTTTGTGATGTTTCCCTCACTAAACTCTCTTCAAGGAATCCTTTCATTGCTCTTCGCAGTTTCCCCTTTAAGTGATCCATCTGTTTCTTTCTTTTTTTTTTTTGGTGAGACAGAGATTTACTCTTGTTGCCCAGGCTGGAGTGCAATGGCATGATCTCAGCTCACCGCATCCTATGCCTCCCAGGTTCAAGCGATTCTCCTGCCTCAGCCTCCCAAGTAGCTGGGATTACAAGCATGTGCCACCACGCCTGGCTAATTTTGTATTGTTAGTGGAGACGGGGTTTCACCGTGTTGCCCAGGCTGATCTTGAATTCCTGATCTCAGGTGATCTGCCCGCCTCGGTCTCCCAAAGTGCTGGGATTACAGGCATGAGCCACTGTGCCCGGCCAGATCCATCTGTTTCTTATAGACCCACACAGTCACATACCCTCTGGCAATTTTGCAGGATGCTTCTACTGGACTACCTGAACAAGCCCAAGAGAAAGACCTACAGAGGTTTATTTCTAATCAAAAGGGAAAAGCATGAACAAATGCCCATAAGCATGAAGGAGTTAATTGTGTTCCAGGAACTAAGTGCTACTAGGTGTTACATGTAGGGTGGGGAGTGAATGAAGAGTAGGCCCAGAAAGAGACAAATGCCAACTCAAAGAGTATCTTGTAACTCACATCAAGGATCTTGGAGTTTACACTATAGGCTCTGCAGAAGCACTGAAGGATTTGAAGTTTGAATTTCTATCAATGCTGGAATAAAAATGAAGGAAAATGTAGGCAAGGCTAGAAGATGGAAGACATGAAGACGTGACAAAGACAAACAACTGCAATGGTTTCAATGAGAAATATTGAAGGCCATGATTCAGACTGTGGTGATGGAATGGAGGAAATGGACAAAAAATTAGCAGCTACTGGGAGGCAGAATAGGTGAATGAGGGAATGGGGGGAAACAGTCCCGACTGGCTCTTGAGCCTCTTACTTAATAATGGATAAACAGCCTTTCGCTGTGATAAAGTGTAGAAGATGACAGAATTTAAGAATAAGATTCACTGGGGGAAGGAAGGAGGTGAGGCGGGAACAATGATAAAGAGTTCTATTCTGAACAAGTTGAGCTGGAAATAGCTGTGGGAAATGTGGGTGAAACTGTCCCTGAGGTGCAAGGAAAGAGCTTCCCTTCAACCAACTGGTCAGTGTAGAGGGCAATGAACTATGAGTTTTCCCCTCCCTCAATGAGGAAAAGCAAATCCAAATCCACAGCAAAAGAAAAATGTAAACAAACAAACAAGCAAACGAACAAAAACAGAGCAAATCTGCCCTTGATTTTAGCATGGTAGTAGGCAACTGCCAAGACCAGAATAAAGGCTCCTTGTGTAGATACCCATTCGACCACAAGATGGCATCAGAGCTTGTGATGCATGAGAGCCCTAGTCAGAACCTACCTCAGTGCAGCAAAGCCATCGCTTAATAGTTTTTGTTTGTTAGCAAGGAAGGGCTATTCACTGGCAAAAACAAAACAAAACCCCAATAAATGACTGAAAAGAGACATTTGGAATATTCTAAAACAAATTATACAGACTATACAGTATGCTCTAGGAGCTGGGAATATGGCAGGTGATGAGCCCTACTAGAGTCAAGCAGGAGCCTGTTTAAATTGGACATTAAGCCTGTGGGATAGCAGGTGTCACATAAGCAGACAACTTCAATATAAACCACAAGGTTGACCTGGTGCGGTGGCTCACACCTGTAACCCCAGCACTTTGGGAGGCCGAGGCAGGCGGATCACTGGAGGTGAGGAGTTTGAGACCAGCCTGGCCAACATGGTGAAACCCCGTCTCTACTAAATACAAAAAATAAAAATAAAAAAATTAGCCAGGTGTGGTGGAGGGCACCTGTAATCCCAGCTACTCAGGAGGCTCAGGCAGGAGAATCGCTTGAACCCAGGAGGCAAACGTTCTAATGAGCCAAGATAGTGCCACTGCACTCCAGCCTGGACAAGAGTGAGACTCTATCTCAAAAATAAAAATAAATAAAAATTAAACCACAAAGTATGAAAGGTGATCCTGAAGTTAGGTCAATTGGCATAACAATCAGAAACAAGAACAAAAACACTAGCAGGTTTATGTATCACCAGGCATGACCTCAGGCCTCACCCCAGGTGGTTGTTGAAGAGGTCCAGATATCCTCAGGTCAAATATTAGATTAGACCTGGGCATTCTGCGCTCTTGGCCTTTAATAAATACCCCCGCAAACACTGCAGTTCAGTTCAGTCACTCACTGTGGAGCTAGATGAGTTAGCAAGAAAAAAACCACGTCAGTGCTGGCATCTCATTCCTTCTTCCCCAAAATTATATGTCCTAGTCGTCATCTCAGCATGGAGAGGAGATGGAAGCAGCAGAGGTAGAGTGAGACTTACGGCATTTCCCCCAAGATTGGGAGGGGGATATAATATTGAGATTTCTTTGAGATGCAGGAATCTGCAGGGGCAGAGTAGGTCAATATATTTTCAAAGCAGCCACTACTTAGAGAGAGAGAGATTTGACATACCACACTCAAAAGCAGGAAATGGGAAAATCAAGCCATCTCCTATGTATTTCCTAATAATTTGAGACTCTTTAATAAAAGAATTCCATTTCTTTGAATTCAAGCTAGCTTCAGTATGCCTTTTGTACCTATTAGTATGAACTTATATGGGAAAACAGAACAAACTTTATAAAGTCACGTCCTATAAATCATTGATGCCCCCACCTCCCCAGCCCACTTCACTTTTAGTTGTAACCGAAATACTAGTTATAATAGGCATTACAGACATAGTTACTATTGATACCACCAGGCCTCCCATATCACCCCAACCTCAGCCTACATGCAATTGAACTATCAATAACTATTTCATCAACTTTCAAGTTGCCTAGATATGGGCCATATCTCTGAATCATTTATACTCTAATATGTCACATGGCTACCTCCAAACCTTCCAGTTCGATTTGCTTAATTCTTACTGTCTTCAAGCTCCTCAAGACCCCTTGTCTCTTGATCCTTCTATAATAATATTCCTAATAGCCTTCCATTGCCTTTATTTTTATTACCATTCATCCAAAAATTAAAAAAATATAGTCTATCGTTTGAACTACTCACGTAACTATATCTTTATAACTCCTCTGTATTTTTTCATTCTGCTATATACATTCCAAAATAACTCTAGGCCTGGATTAATATTTTCCCTTACAAAATTTATTAGAAATAAAAATAGTCAATCCTGTAAACTGGTGCAACTACAAATCCCAACCCCAACTTTAGCTCGATTCTCAACATACTATAGCAATCTTTCTGTTTCTCTCAAGATAGTTCTCTCCCAATTTCTAACAACAGGTGCTCCAAAATTGAACTACTCTTTTCACCAAGCAATCATTGTGAGGATTAAATACTTCAATACCTGCTAACTTGATTTTAGCCAATGATCTCTCTTCCTTACATCAGTGACAAACATATAGGCCATGGAGAAGAGTTTAACATGAAGACTATTTCCTACCTAAAAAACTCATGTGTATGCCAGGCGCAGTGGCTCAAGCCTGTAATCCCAGCACTTTGGGAGGCCAAGGAGGGCGAATCACGAGGTCAGGCGTTCGAGAACAGCTTGGCCAAAATGATGAAACCCTGTCTGTACTAAAAATACAAAAAATCAGCCAGGCACAGTGGCGGGCGCCTGTAATCCCACCTACTCAGGAGACTGATGCAGGAGAATCGCTTGAACCCGGGAGGTGCAGATTGCAGTGAGCCAAGATCACGCCACTGCACTCCAGCGCTGATGACAGAGTGAGACTCCACCTCAAACAAACAAACAAACAAGCAAAAACTCATGTGCATCTCTACCAATAGTTCCTCCCAGCTATTCATTCTAAAAGAAATGTCCCTCCATTTGTAAAAGGCTGGCAGGGCACGGTGGCTCACACCCATAATCCCAGCACTTTGGGAGACTGAGGCAGACGGATCACTAGGTCAGGTGTTTGAGACAAGTCTGGCCAACATGGTGAAACCCCATCTCTACTAAAAATACAAAAAATTAGCCCAGTGTGGTGGCAGGCACCTATAATCCCAGCTACGCAGGAGGCTAAAGCAGAAGAATCACTTGAACCCAGGAGGCAGAGGTTGCAGTGAGCTGAGACCGTGCCACTGCACTCCAGTCTGGGCAACAGAGAGAGACTCTGTCTTAAAACAAAAGCTAACAATTCATTAATCTTTGCTCAAAGAAAAAAAAAAATCTCAGCTAAGTCAAAGGCAAGTCTTTCCAACTCTGCAGACAAATATTTCCTTAGTCCTAGCTGGTCTAAGCTCTTTCTCTCTCCTTCCTTTTATGTATTTCTTGGGGAACAAATATCTTTGTGTTTGTCTCCAGGCACTCACCTCTTGATTATACTCTGATACCATAACCAAGCTTCTGCCCTACAAACCTGTTGTCCCCAAGTCCCCATGATCGCCAAGCCCAAAGAGTATACTTTAACCTTTATTACATTTGCCTTTTGGGCAGCATTTGACATTAGAGACAAAATGTTTCCAAATTGCAAATCTGTAACAATAATAACAACAACTACTATATACTATGTACCTAAGGTGCTAAGTGTTTTATACATGTTACCTTATTTAAGCCTCACAACCATTCCAATCTCATTAATGAGGAAATGGAAGTAAACTAACTTGCCAATAGATATACAGAGAGTAAGAGAAAGAACTCAGATCTGGAATCAGGGCTGACTCTAAAATCCATTCCTTTAATGACTATGCTATTTTCAGACCTATGTAGCATTCTGCCTACTGGCCAGTCCCTCTTGGATTACAAAGTAAATTCAAAATGACCAAGCCTAAAACTAAACATATCTTCTTAACCCCAAACAAACCCTTTTTCCAGTATTACCTACTTCTCTAAATGGTACCATTATCCACCAGAATGTCCAAATCAGAAACAAGAAAGTTTTCTTTAAAAATTTCCCTCTTCCAAGTCCTACATCAAATTGATCATTTAATTCTGTCAACTACATTCCCTTAACTTCTCTCCAATCTGCCCATCCTTACTTTCAGAGCTTTGGGTTAGGTCCTCTACATGTCTCACCATGAAAACTACAAAAATTTCTGAGACAGAATTATCATCTAGAATGCCATCCACTTCTAATCAATTCTCCACACACTATCAAAGTGATCATTCTAAAACTCAAATGTTCGTGAGAATGTGAACAACCTGGATCCCTCACATACTGCTGCTGGTGGGAATGTAAAATGGTATACACTCTGGAAAATAATTTAACAGTTTTTTTAAAACACTAAATACTTCTCATGTTACCCAGAAATTGCCATCCTGGGCATTTATCCCAGAGAAACAAAACTTAAGTCCGCGTAAAATCTTACATATGATTTTTCATTACAGTTGTATTTGTAATAGTAAAAAAACTGGAAATAATCAAAATGTCCATCTGTAGATGAATGGTTAAACAAATTGTGGGTACATCTGTAAATAAAAGGAAACTATCAAAACTATTGATATACACAATTTGGATGCAAGGGCATTATACGAAGTGGGGGAAAAAAGCGCCAATCTCAAAAGGTTACATGTATAATGATGGATGCAAAGGCATTATACTAAGTGGGGGAAAAAAGCGCCAATCTCAAAAGGTTACATGTAGAATGATTTTGCTTACACAACTTTCTTGAAATGACAATATTAGAGATAAAAAAAAAAAAAAAGAAAGAAAAAACAATTAGCGCTGGGCGCGGTGGTTCATGCCTGCCATTCCAGTACTTTGTAAGGCCAAAGCGGGGGATGACTTGAGGCCAGAAGTCTGAGACCAGCCTGGGCAACATGGCAAAACCCCGTCTCTACTAAAAATACAAAAATTAGCTAGGCCTGGTGGTGCACACCTGTAGTGCGAGCTACTTGGGTGGCTGAGGCACAAGAATCACTTGAACCCAGGAGGCAGAGGTTGTAGTGAGTCAAGATGGCTCTGGAGAATAGCCAAAAGTCTACAGCAACCAAGAAAATGCTGAACCAAGAAAGTGGGCAGACCACTTGAATCTGGAAGTTCCAGACCAGCCTGGACAATGCAGCAAAACTCTATCCCTACCAAAATAAAATACAAAGACTAGCCAGGCATTGTGGCACATGCCTATAGTCCCAGCTACTTAGGAAGCTGAGGTAGGGGAGTTAACTTATACTGCGAGGTCAAGGCTGCAGTGATTCATGATTGTGCCACTGCACTCCAGCCTGGGTGACAGAGTGAGGCTCTGTCTCAAAAAAAAAAAAAAAGAGCAACTTACTATCTAAAACCATCTGCAGATTTCGTCAAAATGTCAATGACATTCTTCACAGAAATAGAAAAAAAAAAAAAAATCCTAAAATTTGTATAGAACCACAAAAAACAAAGCCATCCTGAGCACAAAGTTGGAGATTTCACACTACCTGACTGTAAAATATACTACAAAGCTGTAGTAACCAAAACAGCATAGTACTGGCATAAAAACAGACACACAGACCAATGGAACAAAATAGAGAACCCAGAAATTAATTCACATATCTACAATCTACAGTCAACTAAACTTAGACATAGATGCCAAGAAAACTCATTGGGAGAAAGACAGTCTCTTCAATAAATGGTCTTGGGAAAACTGCATCTCTGTATGCAGAAGAACAAAATTAGACTTCATCTCTCACCCTATACAAAAATCTACTCAAAATGGATAAAATACATAAATGGAAGACCTGAAAATATAAAACTACTAGAAGAAAACGTAGGTGAACTGCTTCAGAACATTAGTCTGGGAAAATATTTTATAAGCCCTCAAAAGTAAAGGCAATAAAAGCAAAAATAAATAAATGAGATTATATATAACTAAAAAGCAATCAACAGAATGAAAAGACAAACCAGAAAATGAGAGAAAATATTTGCAAATGACTCATGTGACAAGTGATTAATACCCAGAATATACAAGAAACTCAAACACCTCAAGAGCACAAAAATACAATCTGATTTTTAAACGAGTAAACGATCTGAACAGACATTTCTTAAAAGATACATAGTAGGCCGGGCGCGGTGGCTCAAGCCTGTAATCCCAGCACTTTGGGAGGCTAAGACGGGCAGATCACGAGGTCAGGAGATCGAGACCATCCTGGCGAACACAGTGAAACCCCGTCCCTACTAAAAAAATACAAAAAACTAGCTGGGCGAGGTGGCGGGCGCCTGTAGTCCCAGCTACTCGGGAGGCTGAGGCAGGAGAATGGCGTAAACCCGGGAGGCGGAGCTTGCAGTGAGCTGAGATCGGGCCACTGCACTCCAGCCTGGGAGACAAAGCGAGACTCCGTCTCAAAAAAAAAAAAAAAAAAAAAAAAAAAAAAAGATACATAAAAATGGCAGGCTGGGCACAGTGTCTCACACCTGTAATCCAGCACTTTGGGAGGCCAAGGCAGGCAGATCACTTGAGGCCAGGAGTTCAAAACCAGCCTGGCCAACATGGTGAAACCCGGTCTCTTCTAGGAAAAAATACAAAAATTAGCCAGGCGTAGTGACACGCACCTGCAGTCCCAGCTACTTGGGAGGCTGAGGCAGGAGAATTGTTTGAACCTGGGAGGTGGAGGCTGTAGTGTGCTGAGATCGTGCAACTGCACTCCAGCCTGGGCAACAGAGCAAGAGCGAGAGAGAGACAGAGAGAAAGAGAGAGAGAGCGCGCCAAAAAACACGTGACAAAATGCCCAACATCGTTAATCATCAGGGAAATGCAAATAAAAAGCACAATGAGGTTTTATTTCACCCCAGTTAGAATGGCTACCATCAAAAAGACAAAAAAATAACAGATTCTGACACAGATGTGGAGGAAAGGAAACTCTAACTGTTGGTGGAAATGTAAACTAGTAGAGCCACTATTGAAAATGTTACAGAGGTTTCTAAAACAACTACAAACAGAAGTACCATATGATCCAGCAGTCCCACTACTGGGCATTTATCCAAAGGAAAGGGAATTAGTATATCTAAGAGACAACTGTACTTGCAAGTTTATTACAGCACTATTCACAATGGCCAAGATTTAGAATCCACCTAGGGGTTCAACAACAAATGAATGGATAAAGAAAATATGGTATATACAAATGGAATACTATTAAACTATAAAAAATGAATGAAATCTTGTCATTTGCAATAACACAGACAGAGCTGGAAGACATTATGTTCAATAAAATAAGCCAGAAACAAAACATTAAACACCACATGTTCTCACTTATATATGGAAGCTAAAAAATTTGATCTCATAGAAGTAAAAAGTGGAATACAGGATACTAGAGGCTGGGAATGATAGGGAGAAGGGAGGGGTGAGGAGAGATTCGTTAAAGGTTATAAAATTACAGCTAGATGAGAAGAATAAATTCTAGTGTTCTGCATCACTGTAGGATGACTATAGTTAATAAGAATATAATTTCAGGCCACATATGGTGGCTCACACTTGTAATCCCAGAACTTTGGGAGGCCGAGAAGGGTGGATCGCTTGAGCCTAGAAATTTGAGACCAGCCTAGGAAACATGGTGAAATCCCACCACTACCAAAAAATACGAAATTTACCTGGGCATGATGGTATGTGCCTGAAGTCCCAGCTACTCCTCAGGCTGAGCTGGAAGGATCCTTTGAGCCTGGGAGGCAGAGACTGCAGTGAGCCAAGATTGTGCCACTGCACTCTAGCCTGGGTGACAGAGACCCTGTCTCAAAAAAAAAAAAAAAAAAAAAAAGAAATATAATTTCAAACAGCAAAAAGAAAGACACTGAATGTTTCCAACACCAGAAAAAGATAAATGTTTGAGATCATGGATATGCTAATTAACCAGATCTGATCACTACGCATTATATGTATAAAAACAACACTGTGTACCCCATGAACATGTATAATAACTATTTGTCAATTAAAAAAGTAAAAAGAGGAAATGTTCTTGTACAAAAGCTTTGCAGCATTTTTGATTGCCCTTATTGACCTCCCACCCCATGGGAAAACAGCCTGTTGCATGACGAAAGTGATGCCACCTTGAAGTGAAACTGCCATGATGACCATGATGACTTCTGCAGCAAGGTCTTTAAGAATGCCTATAACATAGACAACTTCTCATAAATAAACAATCCCTGTAGCATAAATAAAGATGCTTATCTAATCTCCCCAGTGGTCACGTTTCACAAGAAAGTCTGAAGTATGATGAGCTACACAAATGTTTACCCTAAAAGCTTGCTTTACAAAGGATATTTTCTGGAGGGCAGGTAGAGGGATCCACCATCTCATGCCCACCCAACACATTGCTTCTGTTCATAAGTCTTATTAAATGTTTCTTTCTGAAGAACTGGATTTTTCAGCTTGGTTTCTTCAGCATCTCAGCACCTTTGGCAGCAGTCTTGAAGGCAGTACCCTGTCTTCAAGGTTCCAGTGTGGGACCTTGGTCCCTGGTTGTGGAGGGAGCACAGACCTTATGCTTAGAGAATTGTGTGTGTTTGTCTGTTCTAACTTATTTGGCAGTGTATTAGTCTGGATTCTTCAGAGAAACACAACCAACAGGAAAGAGAGGGAATGAGAGAGAGAGAGAGAGAGAAGAAAAAAAGAGAAAGAGAGAGATTGATTTACTCTAAGGAATCGGCTCATTGAAGTATGGAAGGCTAAGAAATCCAAGATCTGCATCACTAAACTAGTGACCCAGGAGAGTCAATGATACAGTTCCAGTCCAAGTGTATTAATGTCTGTTCTCACAATGCCAATAAAGATATACCCCAAACTGGGTAATTTATAAAGGAAAGGGGCTTAATTGACTCACAGGTCAGCGTGGCTGGAGAGACCTCAGAAAACTTACAATCTTGGTGGAATGGGAAGCAAACACATCCTTCTTCACATGGCAGTGGCAAGGAGAAGTGCTGAGCAAAAAGGAGAAGAGCCCCTTATAAAACCATTGGCTATCATGAGAACTCACTATCACAAGAACAAGCATGGGGCAACTGCCCCCATGATTCAATTACCTCCCACCAGGTCCCTCCCATGACACGTGGGGATTATGGGAACTAAAATTCCAGATTAGATTTTGATGGAGACACAGCCAAACCATATCACCCAGTATGAAGGTCTGAGAAACAGGAGAGCCAATGGTGTAAGTTCTAGTCCAAGAATGAGTCCAAAGGCAGAAGACTAAATGTCCTAGCTCAAATATATTCTGGCCAAAAGAAAGAATTCTGTCTTACTCAGCCTTTTATTCTATTAAGGCCTTCAACAGATTGGATGAGGCTCATCCATGTTGAGAAGAGCAATCTGCTTTACTCTGTCCAATCCAAAAATTAATCTCATTCAGAAACACCCTCACAGACAAACTAAGAAAAAAATGTTTAACCAAACATCTGGCAATCCATGATACAGTCATACTGACACATAACATTTACCATCACAGAGCACTATTTGAAAGAATGATACAAGGCACCTGACTTTCTTTTATATAACTTGAAACCTATTCAGCGTGAAAAAAAAAACAGCTACACAGAAGACATTCTTCAAAAACATTGTAAGACAAATGGACAACATGCTGCCACCTAAGGCAAAGAATTACAATTGAGGCAAATAATAGATGCAGTGAAAGCCTACAAGGAAAAGCTGGGTAGAGTTTCTTCGGGAAATTATTCAAAAGTGTCTCCATATGCTGAGGAATTTAGAAGCTATGCACATGCCTACGGCAGGATGCATATTCAAAAACAATCTATAAAGACTGTAAGCTTTTAATTCTTGCTTATCTTTGGGCTCAGCACAAGTAGGGAGTGAAGGTTTAGGCAGGGTTATAAATGACCTCGCTAAGTACTGAAAGCATGCTGTAACACACAGTCAATCTTCAAAGGTTGGAAGACGGTTTTTTTGTTTCTTTTATTATTTTATTCTAGTGTAGCTCCTGGTGTTCAGGAAAATATCTATCAAAGCACCAGCTGAACACAAGCTAAAGGAACAGAGACTTCAGAGACCACACATGACAAATAATACAGACTTTACAAAGATCATATAGAAAAGACACTAAATAAGCAAACAACTGTATTTCACAGGAAGCAACAACAACAACAACAACAAATCCTGAGAAGGGAGAAGAATCTGATGTCCAGAGTTAGCATATTTTAATATTCAAATGTCCAGTTTCCAGCAAAAACGTTATGAAGCATGCAAAGAAACTAGAAAGTACAGTTTATTTACAAAAGAAATTAATATAAGCTCTCCCTAAGGAAGAACAAACCCTGAACATATTAGACAAAAATTTAAAATCAACTGTCTTAAATATGCTCAGAGAGGTAAAGGAAACCACAGACAAAGAGTTAAAGGAAACCAGAAGAATGATGTCTTAACAATAGAAAATATCAACAAAGATAGAAATTATGAAAAGAAACCAAGTAGAAACTGTGAAGCTAAAAAATACAGTAACTGAAATGAAAATTCACTACAGGGTTACAATAGCAGATTTGAGCAGGCAGAATAAAGAAACAGTGAACTTACAACTGTCAACTAAAATCAAAATCCAGATCGAGTAGTATAAAGAAAAAAGAATGACCAGGCATGGTGGCTCACACCTGTAATCTCAGCACTATGGGAGGCTGAGACAGGAGAATCGCTTGAGCCCGAGAGTTCAAGACCATAGTAAGACTCTGTCTTTACAAAAATTTTTTTAAAAAAATGTTAGCTGGGTATCGTGGTATGTGTCTGTAGTTTGAGCTACTTGGGAGGCTGAGGTGGAAAGACCTCTTGAGCACAGGCGTTCATGAGGCAGTGAACCATAATTCTCCTTGTCAGCCTGGGTGACAGAAACAGACTCTGTCTCAAAAATTAAAAAAAATGAAAAAACCGAAGAATAATTATTGGAGTCTTAAAAAATCTATGGGAATAATCAAGAGTACCACCATACACATTACAGGAGTCCCAGAAGGAGAAGAAAAATAAAACATTGCAAAAAAAATGTTGAAGAAATAACCAAAAACTGCCCAGATTTGGTAAAAGACAGGAACCTATGCACCCAAGAATCTCAACAAACTCCAAGAAGGATAAATATAAACAGTTCCACACTGAGATACATTATAATCAAATTGTCAAAAGACAAAGACAAAAAAAAAATCTTAAAAGCAGTGAGAGGAGAGATTTGTCACATACAAGTGATTCTCTACAATAAGAGCATCTGATTTCTCATCAGAAACAATGTAGGAAAGAAGGCAGTGGGATAACATAGTCAAAGTGCTGAAAGAAAAAGACTATCTACCAAGAATTCTATATTCAGCAAAGTGTCCTTCAAAAATGATGGAGAAATTAAGACAGCGGCATGTAAATAAAAGCTGAAAGAGTTTGTCATAAGTAGACCTATACTATAAGAAATACTAAAGGGAGTTCTTCAGGCTTAAATGAAAAAAAACTAGACAGTAACTAAAAGCTCTAAGAAGAAATCAAAAAGTTAGATAAATATAACTACATCAGTAAATACAAAAGCCAGGATCGCTATATTTTTGGTGTGTGGTTCCCCTTTTTTAATATGATTTAAAAGCCAAGTGCATAAAATAATTACAAATCTATCTTAATGAACACACGATGTATATAGATGTAATTGGTAATGATAGAAACATACAGGAGAGGTCTCAGCTGTTTAGAAGCAGAGTTTTTGTATGCTATTGAAACTAAGTTGGTATCAATTCAAACTAGGGTATTATAGATTTAGGTGGAAATAACCCAAATGTCAATGGAGTAACAGATAAATAAAACGTGGTACACACACACACACACACACACACACACACACTATGGAATACTGTCAGCCATAAAAAGGAACCAAGCACTGATCTACAATGTACAATTTTTGAGGTATATAAACCTCAGAAAAAAACTGTGAAGGAAGTTATATTGTAATATTGTATGATTCCATTTATATGAAATATCCAAATATGTAAATTCATAGAGACAGGAAGAAGACTGGTGTTTGCCTAGGACTGTGGGGAGGCGACAAGAGAGAGTGACTGCTTAAGGGGTATGAGATTTCCTTTTAGGATGATAAAAAATGTTTTATAGATGGTGGTTGCAGAATATTGTGAATGCATTAAATGTCATTGAATTGTGCACTTTAAAATGGTTATTTTAAGTTAACTTTACCTTAGGGTTTTTTTTAATTAAAAGTCCTGACCATGCAGAAACATGAAAATGTTCATATTGTATTACAATCATACACCATAGGCAGCTTTTTTTAAAAAGAGGAAACAGAAAATAACAGCATGCACTGCACAAAGTAATGTTCAGTAACACTTTTAAAGCTTTTTGTTTTAGTTAATTGTAGTTTTGTATATTTATTAGGTTACAATGTACAATATTTCCTACTGTGGGTTGCAAAAAAAAATTGGAAAGCCCTGAAAATAAAATCCTGCTGCTACACTCTTTTAATTATTCTTCTGTGGCAGGCATGGAAACATGCAATTCTGATCTTTTGTTAAAAAAAAAAAAAAAAGTAGTCACTGAGCTGTGAGGAGTGCAGTTAGCTGACAGCCTCTGGCTGCAAAGCCTTTGAGATTTGTTAAAGTCTTTGTGCCAAGGCCATGTTCTTCCCAGGCAGCCTCCAGTCTGGTGGATATCAGGGCCTGGCCATGTCTGCCCACTGCAGGACTTCTCTGATAGACAACCCCAAATCTTCCTATTGGGTTAGCCAAGACCTTGTCAAATCTCCAATGCAATCTTAGACTGCACCTACCCAATTCCACTTTCATCAATCTTTCCTTTTACAAATGTCAGATCTGTATCAAGATCTGAAGATTTCCCAGGTCCAATTCTTCTTCCTCCCCCTTGGTCTTTCACAGGATCTATTTCCCAATAATCCTCATTCCAATTTGGCATCAGCTTCCTGGGTGATCCGAACTGATACATCCTCAACACTTATCACAATTTGTAATATGATTACGTGTTTGTATATTGTCTCCATCACAGAGCAATTTCTTTGGCAGCCTTTTTCACTGAAGGGTCCTCCTCTCACAAAACCTGGATAACTTCCTCACTGACTCCCTCCTTGTAGCCTATACAGGGAAGTAGTGGTTTTACTCTGTGCCCTACATAAGGGCACCCAGCTAAGAGAGTGAGAGGGGGCTGAAATCCTGTTTCAGGGCTATATCTGCCAAGAGTAGAATTTCTTAACCATGGCACTACTGACATTTTAAAATAGTTAATCCTTTGTAATATTGGGGGGGCTGTCCCCCCCACCATTACACTATGACATTTAGTAGTATATCTGTCCTCTACCCACAAGATGACACTGGTACCTTCCCTAATTGTGACATTCATACATGTCTCCAGACATTGCCAATTGTCCCAAGGGGGGGCAAAACTTTTCCTGCTTAAGAACCCTTGGCCTTGATGAAACAGCGTTTTTCTACTTTCTCCAAGTGTCATATGGTCAGTTAGTAGTCCTGCTACAACTTTTCATGGTCCTAGGAATATTCCTCCAGGCTAAGCAGCCCCAGATGTCTTGGTAGCAACTCGCACACAGCGTGAAGCTTTCTGTCTCTTCCTTTTATATCCCTTTTTTTGGACCCTACATGGGTGTCTGCATGTGTTCCCATGAAGTATAGGCCTAGGATGGGACAGATTATCCCAGGTGGCTGTGAACTGCAAATCCATTTCCAACCATTTTCTCAATACGGTCTCCCTTCCAAGCAGACAGAAACTTAAAGGAGGGCCAATCCAGGCAGCATTGAAACTGCCTTTGCAAAATTATGGCTGAAACAGTGAAAGAAATATAACTTAACTGACTCCTCCTTGCTTCTAACCTCCAAGCTGTCCTTATTCATTCCTGAGTGTAGGTTGAACTAACTTTGGGGGAAACTTAGTTTGTAGTCTATAAACAAAGACGGTAATAGCCCTTTCCCAAAGCAGACCTTCTTCTTCCCTGGAGACTAGATTGCCTTTGTAGAACTAACATTAGCCACAATATTAGAAACTATGGTTTAGGAGTCATGCAGCTGGAGGCTACAAGATTCTGACCCTCCTTAAACTGCTCCTAAGATCAGTGCTTGAGATATTTTTCAGACCCAGCACACAGAGGATCAGCTGGCACCACCCAGATCAATAAACGGGCTCATCTGATTTTGTGACCCCCCAAACCAGGAACTGACTCAGCGCAAGAGACAGTTTCTACTCACTATGATTTCATCCCTGACCAATCAGCACTCTAGTTCACTGGGTTCCCCCCCACCAAATTATCCTCAAAAACTCTGATCCCCAAAAGCTCAGGGGAGACTGATTTGAGTAATAATAAAACACTAGTCTCCCGCACAGCCAGCTCTGCATCAATTACTCTTTCTCCATTGCAATTCCCTTGTCTTGAATCGGCTCTGTCTAGGGAGCAGGCAAGGTGAACCCCTTGGGCAGTTACAGTATGTTGCCATTAAGGGACAGATGAACTGTACCTTGGCCTGTATGCCTTCTCATCACACTTTGTTATCCACAAACTGTTTAATCCAGTTTTGTTTGGAAAATTACTAGTCATCTTATGTAAATTCCTGCGGCCATGCACATTGGGGCATACTACATACTACTTCCTTCTTACATGAGAAGTGGCCAATTAAAAAGAAGTGTGCATTTCTGAGTGCCTGCCCTTAATACTTCAGGGTTCCTATTTTGCCTAAACTTGTGAGCCATGGCCATCTTCATCAGGCACAGAAACCCCTTACACCTCAATTTCAGGTGCTTTGAAATCTGAATGACCATCCCTTCAAACTTCCCCTATCAAAGTATATTTCACACATGCCATTTAACCTGTTTTAAGGCCGGTTCCCACAAAACTAGTGCAAATCCATGTCCAATCATTTTCTCATTATGATGTACAAGAAAGAAACTTCATTTTATCCAGGTAAGTTTGCTTCCTTTCCCCCTACCTCCAACTGTTGTTTTTCCTTACTTGCATTCATGTGGATGTTTTAAATTTATATTTTGGATTTTGATTATTCAGTGTACAAAATTCAGATGTGTAATACCTAACCTTGTTTTTTACTTTGTTTTTATACTCTTCCTTAATCACCTAGCCTTGTTTCCACATGATAAGCTCTCCCTTAGCTAAGAAAGCTGGACGAACTCCATTTGGCTCCGTCATTTGCAAGGTTTCAAGGACTCCTTACCCACCCCCTTCCTCTGGCCGAGAATTTCGAGCGTTAGCCATCTCTCGGTCGCCAGCTAATAAAGGACTCTTAAATTTGTCTCAAAGTGTGGCGTTTCTCTAACTCACTCGGGTACAACAGATGCAGGATTTAGAAGGAATTGCACAAGTCACTTAAAAAAAGATCAATCCATTACAACCTTTTCAGTAAAGCCTCTTAATGGGGAAATGTGATATGTGACTAGGAAGTTGAGTAATTTTCTTAAAGTATAAAATAAAAAGAAGCTCTCATCACAAATGCGGGTGGGGGGAAGAGGACAGACTTCATGCAGGACTGGAGTTGAACAGGGTTCAGGGCTGAAAACACACCTTACATTCCCTCGCTTCCCCTTCTCTACTTTCAAGACTGAACCAATGTGCCCTATACAAGGCGAAGTACACACCCGGTTACTCCGCGGTATCAGAGCGGAGATTCACTGGGTGCAGTCTAAGGCGGGACGCAGCCTGGAGGCCACCGTCACAAGCTGCATGCAGCAACCTACAGTTGTTGAGATTAATGTTTCTAGAATGTGAGGTGACTTAAAAATAATAATAATAACTTCCTGGCCCGGCGCGGTTGCTTGCCTGTAATCCTAGCACTTTGGGAGGCCAAGATGGGCGGATCGCTTAGAACCCAGGGGTTGGAGACTAGCCTGGGCAACATGGCGAGGCCTCCTCTCTACAAAATAAAAATTAGCCAAGCATGGTCGCGCACGACGGTAGTTCCAACTACTCAGAGGCTGAGGTGGGAATATCCCTTGGAGTTCCAGGCTGCAGTGAGCCGTTATTGCGCCACTGCCCTCAGGCCTGGGCGACAGAGCGAGAACCTATCCCCCACGCCCCAAAATATCACACTTCCTGAGGGAATGGTTCAAACTAAACATCCCACTTTGTGCGTAACTTTACATTCAATCCATCATCCCCTCAAGAACAAAATGTTCTTTCTCCCCCTCAAACATGGAGGGCAGAAAAACAGACGTTCTCTCAAACCCACCGAGCACGCTGTTTTCCTGAGACGGAAGAGACGGATAACAGCCGCTACTGCGCACAGCCTAGTGGGGGAGGACGGCAGCCAGGAAGGGCCAAACTTAGACGCAGCAGCGCCGGAGCGCGCTCGCGGCCCACCGCGTGCGACGTCAGCCTTGCACCGGCAGAGCTTCACGGGAGGAAAGGCGGGATTCAGGGTGGGCGGGTGCCCTGCGAAGACGAAACGAACTTTGAGGAAAACTAGAGGATCTCGCCCCCTGCCTGTGACAGCTTAGGGTCGCCTACTTTTTGTGGATACACTACCGTCCACGGCGTGCAGAGGCCACCTGCAGTTTTCTAGCGTCCTTGTGAGACGCACGGTGGCGCAATTCCCGAGAGTGCCAATCCCAGGCCGGCTGGAGGGCGGGCTCTTCAAATTTGAATTGCGGAAGTGTTGTGTGAGAGTATCTCGCGGAGGGGGTAAGCGTCGCTTGGTGCCCGGCCGCCGCGGGCAGGGGCCACCGTGGGCCTGAGGCGCGAGCCGGGCGGCGTCCGGCCCTCCCTCCGCGCGGAGCCGAGCCGGGACTGCGGCAGTCTCTCCCTGCCAGGCCCTTCACCCAAGGTACGTCCTCCCGCGCCCCCCGATAGCCTCCTGCCGCGGGTCCCCGCCGATGGTGGGCGTCCTGCCGTTTAAGCATGTAGGCTCACGCAGTTTATTTATTTATTTATTTATTTGTAGATTTCTGGCTTTGGTACTGATTTTACAGCTTCGCACTCGATGTTCACTTATTTTGTGTCTACTGTACTTAAGAGAGTAGAACACGATTGCTCAGATTTATTTCGATGGTGAGCGTTCTAGGTCTTTGTTCTAAAATAACTTTTTTTTTTTTTTTTTTTTTAGAATACCAAGTGGGAAAATTATATGCGTCTGTACCCAACTCTTCCCCTTGGGACCCCAGGACCCACAGGGCTATAGAAGCAATTGATCATTCAGCTTATGTTTTGTTCTGGTTAAATTGCATGCTTGTTGCAAACAGCTTTAGATGTTAATAAAATTATTTAGAAAATGGTCGGGCGCGGTGGCTCACGCCTGTGATCCCAGCACTTTGGGAGGTCGAGGCGGGTGATCTTTGAGTTCAGGAGTTCAAGAAAATGGTAGGCCGCTTCATCCTGCCCTTCGAAGATAAACACTGTTTACAATTTGGTTCACTGCTTCCAGAGTTTTTCTCTATGCTTGTGTTTTATTTATTTATTTAATTTTTTTTTTACACAAATGCAATTATATGTTGTTACTTTCTTTTTCAATTTAATATTTCTTGGACGCTTTTCCGTGTAAGTACATATATATATATTTATTGAATACATAAATTGTATGGATGTGGTGGAATTTATTTTGTCCTTTATTGGTAGACATCTGGGTTGTTTAATTTCATTTTATGCTGCAGGTACTGCAGCATGAACTTCCCTGTTTAGTGGCTGTGTAGACTATGTTGCCTTTTGGTAAAGAACTTAAGCTATGGAGTCGGGTAGAATCGGATCCTCTTTCTCACTGTCGAGTGACCTTGGTCAGGTTACTTACCCACCTTATACCTTAATTTCTCTTTTTTCAAATTTGGAGTAATAACAGTACTTAACTCTTTCGAGTTACTGTTAGATTATATAGTGACTGGCATGTAAATATTCAGTAAATAACGGCTATTACGATACATATATATTTGCATTCTTATGCAGATGTTTCTATAGGAAAAAACAAGTTAGAAGTGGAATTCCCAAGTCAATAGTATGCAGACTTGCATTTGAAATTAATCTTTACCAATGTGATATGAAAAAAAATCAGTTTTAGTTTGCATTTCCATTTATGAGTAAAATTAGATGTCACTTGACTCGTTTGTTGGCCTTTTTGTATTCTATTAATTGCATTTCATGTCCCGTGACCGTTTTCTGTTTTGTACATTTTTTAAAGTTGATTTATTAGGTCTCTTTGAATATTATGTAAATTAACCCTTTGTCATATGTGCTGAGTATTTTTTTCAAGTGTATCATTTGCCTGTTAACTTAAAATTCTATTTTTCCCCTAATTCTATGTCCCAGTTTTGGTTAGTGTGCTCTGGGATTTTTGACCCATTCCATAGTAATAGTTATTATTACTGCTACCACTACAGTAAATTCTTACAAGAACTTTCCATGTCTTTTTGGGAGGAGGAGGAGGAGTTATATTCAGGATCATATACATAATTGTTTAGCTTCAGTTCTGTGTTTATATGTGTCACTTGTAACTGACTGTCATATGTTCTGAGAAATACATTCTCAGGCAATTTTTGTCATTGTGCCAGTATCATAGAGTGTACTTATAAAAACCCAGGCTATATGTTATAACCTATTGCTTCTAGGCTTCAAACCTGTACAGCCTGTTACTTTACTGAATATTGTTGGCAGTTGTAACACAATGATAAGTATTTCTGTATCTAAACATACCAA
The DNA here is from genome assembly GCF_024542745.1 of Macaca thibetana thibetana. NCBI lineage: Eukaryota > Metazoa > Chordata > Mammalia > Primates > Cercopithecidae > Macaca > Macaca thibetana. The sequence continues at coordinate 62,277,253 of NC_065584.1, forward strand.
AATATACAAAAGGTACAGTAAAAATAAGTTAAAAAAAGGTACACCAAAACAATTTCATGGGACCACTGTATATGTGGTTTGATGTCATTATGCAGTGCATCACTGTACCATAAATGCTTACGGCCAGACTTTTTTTTTTTTTTTTTTGAGACAGAGTCTTGCTGGAGTGCAGTGGTGTGATCTCCGCTCACTGCAAGCTTCGCCTCCCGGGTTCACACCATTCTCCTGCCTCAGCCTCCCGACTAGCTGGTACTACAGGCACGTGCCACCATGCCCGGCTAATTTTTTTGTATTTTTAGTAGAGACGGGGTTTCACCATGTTAGCCAGGATGGTCTGGATCTCCTGACCTCGTGGTCTGCCCCCCTCGGCCTCCCAAAGTGCTGGGATTACAGTTGTGAGCCACCACGCCCATCCTGGCCAGCTGTTTCATCCAATGGTTTTCCCATTCCTGTGTCTTTATGTTGAAAACAATTTTTTTCCCCCAGTACATCAGCATTTATCAGTTTTTAGAATAAGTTTTAAGGATTAGATTTTCCAAACAACTTTAAGCAGTTAATGAAAACGGAAACATACTTTCTCCAGTCTGAGAGGAACTAACAATTTCTTGTTGCTGACCTCCATCTGTTAGCCAATGTGCTTGGCTTCAGGACAGGCTGTTCTTTCCTCCACTTGAGGGATGCCAGTTATTAAATCTCCACTAATGTCTGTGTTTCATCAGAGGCTGATTTCTTTGTTTTGCTCTTTTGACTAGGAAGGAAATGGAGCTTCAGATCTGTCCTGGATGGATTATCTAGACCCAGTGGTGTTCTTGTTTATCTATTCCGCAAAGCCTCTGTGGTCAGAGGGAATTGTAGATCATTTTTTTTCTCTGCATTCTGTCTTTAACAAACCACTGGCAAATACTGACTGCTTTTTTTTGGCTTATATTGAGTTGCTATTTATCACACGGTGGGAAAAAGGTCTCCTAGAGCAACTTTTTGTGTCTTTGGGAGGGGAAGTGGAATTTGAGGATTTTTCAGAATCTTGGCTACTCACCTTTATCCTACTACTTGCCTGAATTGGGGGCAGGGACATTAGGAAACAGTAAGCTCTGTTTGTTTCTCGTAACCTTTCAGTGTGACAATTATCTGACTTTAAATGAAGACAGTTCTGCATGTCCGTTACAGATTGGTTCTGTTTTCAGTGCTGCTCGCTTATTTGCAGTTTTTACTTTCTGTTTAGCATCTCATTAGGCTCTGAGGAATTTAGATTGTGTAAACCTGAACATTCTTTGCCGTTTTGCTTTGCAGTTTTCCAGTTTATTGTTGTTGTTGTTGTTGTTGTTATTATTATTATTATTATTTTGAGACAGAGTCTCACTCTGTCACCCAGGCTGGAGTGCAGTGGTGGTACGATCTCAGCTCACTGCAACCTCCGTCTCCTGGGTTCAAGTGATTCTCCTGCCTCAGCCTCCTGAGTAGCTGGGACTACAGGCATGTGCCACCACATCCAGCTAATTTTTGCATTGTTAGTAAAAACGGGGTTTCACTGTGTTGGCCAGGCTGGTCTTGAACTCCTGACCTCAAGTGATCCTCCTGCCTTGGCCTCCCAAAGTGCTGGGATTACAGGCGTGAGCCACTGTGCTCAGCCAAGTTTATTCATTTTTTATTTTGAGAGATTGTATAGCTTTATTGCCTTTCTTTGAAATGAACAGCTAAGCCAGACTTGGTGGCTCACACCTGTACTCCCAACACTTGTGGGAGGCCGAATCAGGAGGATCACTTGAGCCCAGGAGTTCAAGACCAGCCTAGACGACATGGGGAAACCCTGTCTCTATAAAAAAAATGCAAAAAAACATAGCTCAGGTGGTTCATGCTTGTAATCCCAGTACTTCGGGAGGCTGAGGCAAGTGGATCACCTGAGGTCAGGAGTTAGAGACCAGCCTGACCAATATGGTCAAACTCCGTCCTACTGAAAATACAAAAATCAGCCGGGTGTGGTGGCATGCGCCTGTGATCCCAGCTACTTGGGAAGCTGAGACAGGAGAATTGTTTGAACCCATATGGTGGAGATTGTAGTGAGCCAAGATCACATCACCGCACTCCAGCTTGGGCAACAGAGCGAGACTCCCTCTCAAAAACAAAACAAATAAGCAAAAAAAGAAAAAAGAAAACATAGCAGAGGTGCAGTGGCACAAACTTGTGGTCCCACCTACTCTGGAGGCGAAGGTAGGAGGATTGCTTGAGCCCAGATTTCGAGGTTGCAGGGAGCCCTGAGCACACCACTGTACTCCAGCCTGGGTGACAGAGACACTGTCCCAAAAATAAAACAGAAATGAAGTGAACAGCTAATATTATAACTTCCCAGTACAGAACCCCTGGAACTAGCACATCATAAACATATACATGCATGCATTAATATGTATTTGCAGGATTCATATTCTGTGGAAGAATTACAGTGGTTTTTAGGAGCTCCAGACTCCCAAGATAGCCTTCTTTGTTGACTGTTGTAATTTAAGAATATTTTCCTTCTTTTTTTCTCCGTTATCATAAATTATTGGATTAAATAGTACTTTGTATATTAATTGCTTATCTCTCACAGAAGTAGCTGTAGATAAAGATACTTGATATTTTTTGGTCTGGCTATGTTAGAATTTTCTGTGATAGGTTTTTTTTATGTTTATATGATGTTAACTAATTGGAATAGTTATAAATTCAGCTATAAGAGATGCAGTAAATCTAGACTAGTAAGTTCCAGGGTCCTTGGATTGAAATATTTTATTTATTTACCAAATATTAGTTAATGCAACTATATGGTTCCTTACCTAGAACCTTAATTTCTAGGTGTGAATAATACAATTTATGTGTAAGAAACAAGTTGCAGCCGGGCGCAGTAGCTCACGCCTATAATCCCAGCACTCTAGGAGGCCGAAACAGGCGGATCACCTGAACTCAGGAGTTTGAGACCAACCAGCCTGACCATCATGGAGAAACCCCGTCTCTACTAAAAATACAAAATTAGCCAAGCGTGGTGGTGCATACGTATAATTCCAGCTACTCGGGAGGCTGAGGCAGGAGAATTTCTGGAACCTGGGAGGCGGAGGTTGTGGTGAGCTGAAATCCCACCATTGCACTCCAGCCTGGGCAACAAGAGGGAAACTCCGTCTCAAAAAAAAAAAAGAAAGAAAGAAAGAAACAAGGCTAAAACTATGTAAACTCAAGTACAGTATTTCTGCTAAAAATTCTAAATAGCACTACATTAAAAGAAATCAGAATGAAAATAATTTACCATTTATTTGAGGATTTTTCAGCTAAGACCTTAAAATGTAAATGCTCTAGAGCATAAAAAATCAGGATTGGGTATTATTAAATAATTGAATAGTTTTTTTTTTAGCTTTTATTAGAATAGATCGTTGTAGTTGCTGCCTTAAAATATAACTGCCTAAAAGGAAAAATTATATTTGTGGAACTTTATCTTTTGTAACCTAATGTATTGCCATTTGCATGTATCTTTTATTTCATTTTGTTTTGTTTTATTTTATTTTATTTTGAGACGAGGTCTTGCTCTGTCACCCAGGCTGCAGTGCAGTGGCACAATCATTGATTCCCTGCAGCCATGACCTCCCAGGCTCAAGTGATCCTCCCTACTCAGCCTCCCAAGTAGCTAGGACTACAAGTGTGTGCACCTATCGCACCCAGCTCTTTTGTTAAGGAGACTTCAATAAAAATAAAATCTTAGTCTGATTTGTGAGCTACAGATTATCTAGTATTGTTATGAATCAGTTAAACATTTTAAATAGTATAATGTTGTGGAAAGCAAATAAACTTTAAACATTTTCTGCACCAAAGCGTGATACAGACTGATTTTACATTGAACTACAGGTTTCTGTGGATCGCTTCTGAAGTTCTATATGAAAATTGTGCTTAAGTGAATTTTCTGTTAGAAGAACTTGGTTGCTACTGCCTTGTCAAGATGATTGCAACACCTTTGAAACATTCAAGAATTTACTTACCTCCAGAGACATCTTCTCAAAGGAGAAATCTACCCATGGATGCAATCTTTTTTGACAGCATTCCTGCAGGCACACTTACTCCTGTAAAAGATTTGGTGAAATATCAGAACCCCTCTTTAAAATCGAATGACTGTAAAAAGAATCAGTTCCTAAAAATGACAACTTTTAACAATAAAAATATATTTCAATCAACTATGCTAACAGAGGCTACTACCTCTAACAGTTCTCTTGATATCAGTGCTATAAAGCCCAACAAGGATGGATTAAAAAATAAAGCAAACTATGAATCACCGGGAAAAATATTTCAAAGAATGAAAGAAAAAGTACTGCGTGACAAGCAAGAACAGCCACCAAGAAACAGTAGTTTGTTGGAACCACAGAAAAGTGGAAATAATGAAACCTTCACTCCTAACAGAGTTGAAAAAAAAAAATTGCAGCATACCTACCTATGTGAAGAAAAGGAAAACAACAAATCATTCCAGTCAGATAACAGTTCACTAAGAGGTTAGTTTTATGTGTTAGCTAAAAAACTGTAATGTCTTAAGTGTTTAATGTTTCAGACACTGTTTTTGGTACTCAGAATATAGCAGTGAACAAAATGGACAAAAATCCTTGCCCTTGTGTAGCTCACATTCACGTGGTGGAAAGACATAATTAACATATTAAATAAGAATTTTTATGGCATAGTAGAAGAGGAAAAGTGGAAAGAGAAAAAGCAGAATTAGGATAATGGGAAGAGTTGGAGGGGTATGTAATTTTCAGTGGGGTGGTCAGAGTAAGCTTCAATAATTTGAATTTGGGAATTTGAGCCCACAAAATTGAATATGATGATAGATACGTGTATCTTGAGGAATGGGGAAGGATGATCTAGGCAGCTGTTACAAATGCCTTGAAATCGCATTCCTGACATGTTGCAGGACTAGCTATAAAGTTAGTGTGTCATGGAGCGAGTAGATAGAGCTCAGGAGGAAGGCATAAATAAGAGTGGGTCAGATTATATAAGGGCTTTATAGGTAAATGTAAGAGTTTTGGCTTTTACTGTGAGCAGAATAAGCCATTGGAGGGTTTTGAGCATGTGAATGACAAGATCTAACTTACGAGGTTTTTGTTGTTGTTTTTTAATTAACCATTGTGTACAATGACTTATGTTTTTAAAATATCATTCTGGCTGTTCTGAAATAGAGTTACTGCAGTAAGTCAGATGGCAGCCACTGTTGGCTTGGTTCAGGTGTTAGTAGTGCAGATAGTAAACGTACAGATAGTAAATGGCTGGACTCTGGCTGTGTTTTAAAGGTAGAGCCGATAGGATTAGCTCATAGATTGGGTGTAGAATGTAAAATAAAAAGATGTAAAGGATAGCTCCAGGGTGTTTTTTTGTTTTATGTTTTTGGTTGTGGCCTAAGCAACCAGGAGGGTGATTTAACTGAAATGGGACAAACTGAAGGAGGAATGGAGTGTGAGCTCATTAACTAATATTTTTGTTATGTTAATTTTGATAATCTCTATTAAAAATTTAAATTTAGGTAGGGTGTTGGAAAAAACTAGTTGGAATTTAGGGAATTGATCAAGGTGAGAAAAAGTACATTGGGGCATCATTAGCACCTAAATGGTATTTTAAAAGCAATGAGATTAGATGAGGTCATCAAGGAGTAAGTATAGAAAGAAAACATTCAAGATCTGGGTCCTGGGGTACTCCAGCATTTGGAAGGTAGAAGAAAGATTAGAAAGGCCGGCCGGGCACGGTGGCTCACGCCCATAATCCCATCACTTTGGGAGGCTGAGGCGGGAGAATCACCTGAGGTGGGGGTTTCAAGACCAGCCAGACCAACACGGAGAAACCCCATCTCTACTAAAAATACAAAATTAGCCAGGCATGGTGGCGCATTCCTTTAATCCCAGCTACTTGGGAGGCCGAGGCAGGAGAATCCCTTGAACCCAGGAGGCGGAGGTTGTGGTGAGCTGAGATCATGCCATTACTCTCCAGCCTGGGCAACAAGAGCAAAACTCCAGCTCAAAAAAAAAAAAAAAAAAAGTAAAAAGAAGAGTAGAAAGGCCACTGAGAAGATGGTGAGGAAGAAGGAAAACCAGGAGAGTGATACTGTGAAAGCCAAGAGAATGAAGTACTTTAAGGTGGGAGTTGACAGCTGTCTGATGCTCCTACTTGGTCAAGTAGGCTGAGATTCTGCTGCTCGATTTAGCAATGTGAAGGTCATTGGTGACTTTGATGCAGGGCGGCTTTGGTGGAATGGTAGCAATGAAAACATTGCATGAAAGGGTTCAAGAGAGAATGTGACAAGAGGAATTGACAATAGTGAACATAAACAGCCCTTTTTTTGAGGGTTAGAAAGAAATAATGGCAAGTGTAGTTTAAGGTTTTATAATTTTTAATACTTGGTGAAATGCAGCATTTTTATATGCTGTTGGGAATAATGAAGAAGGAAGGAAAAAAATGAAATTGCTAGTATGATGCCCTTCAGTAGTTGAGAGGAAATATAATCCAATGCATCATTAGAGGTTTGACCAGAACACAAACAGACCAATTGTTAACAGAAAAGAAAGACATTTATACAGATGTTGGTGGGTTATTATTGTATGACTTCACAAATAATTTAAAATAAGAAGTAAAGTCATCAGCTGAGCAAGTATGGAAAACAGGTATTGAAGTTTGAGGAGGTAGAGGTTTGAATAGTTTGGGAGAGGCCTAAATTTGATTTCCTGGGTAACGCAGAAGATATGTTTAAGATTTGTGGACATGAATTTAAAATGGAACCAGTAAATATGGCTCTGAGTTTTCCTTTGGCCCTGTTTAGCTGCTAAGGTGCTGGTGTAGAATAGGGAGGGAGCTGGATTTAACTGGGTTGTAATTTTGCCAAATAGAATGAAGTGACAGAAGGACAAAGGAGGGTGTGTGTGAAGGAGTCACGATGAAATTTAAGCTGATTAATGAGGGCAAAGGATCTGAAGGAGATGAGGGATTGTGAAGTGTACATTTTGTTTGGATAATCACTGGATTTTGAGAGAATGATCTAGAAAGATGACACTGCAACAATTGAAATTGAGATTTTAATGAGTTTCAGTCGTTGATAATGAAAGATATTTTACTTGTATTATCTCTTTTAATCCTTTCAACAAACACTATGGGTGGATACCCATTAGTGGTCTATAAATGGGGTTATAAAGAGAGTAAGTCCGCTTGCTCTATGTCTCATAGGTAACAAGTGATAAGTTGATAATTGAATATAGGTATCTCTTAGCAAGCCCGTGCTCTAAATCACTACACAGTAGGTTGTGGGTATACTGTTGCATTTCCAAGACAGTGACATATTCTAACACAGAGTTTTCTAAGGAAATTTGGGGGTAGAAGTGGGGAGACTCACAGTCTTCTGTTTCTCATATAGCCTGGGAGAAAAGGAAGAAGAAATGAAATAAGGCATATTAAAGTGTTCAAATATAATAAGGTAGCATTTGAGAGTAAGAAATACCTGAGTGTTCTGAGAATCTGGTGACCCTTTTCCCCAGAAAATATAAACACAAATACAAATACAAATTTTGTATATAGTTTTAGAAACCTTTTAGAGAGTCTGCATGAACCTGGGACTCCCACATAAGTGGATAAATATAACTTGTTGCATTTGATTGAATTACTACTGAATTGCCTTGCCATTTCCAGTAGAATGAGTTAAAGATATAGAAACTTATTGTTTCTTTTTGTGACACGTTGTTATAATGAAATCTTTATGTTAAGATTTCTGAGACCAAAGTGGCATACTTATTAAAGCATAGTCACTACCAGTCTTTTCAAGTATAAGATTTAAAATTAAACATATAAGATAATTCTTCTCAGGCTCAAATTTTAAGTCTATTATCATCCCCTTTTTGTGTGAAAGAAACTACATTCGAGAAACATTAAACTTTAAAGATCTAGGAGGTAAAGCAGAATAAAATGTAAGCAGTGCTATTAGTTCTTATTTGTCTAGTTGAGAAACCTACAACTTGTGAGCGTTTGAAGACCTACTAAAAATTGTCTAAAGGATATAAATTATGGCTGAGTCTGCTGTTGCGTCTCAGCATTTTAATTTTTAAGGAGTAAGTTACAACTCTTCGACTGTCGACTGTCTTTCATGCTTTAGAAATTCACAGCAACCAGAAACAGAATCGGAATTTTCAAGACTGGGTGAAACTTTATATTGTAATCTTAACATATACATATCCAATTTGTGGCAGCACCAGAATTCCAGGTCTCTAGGTTTCTAAGTCTAATACTTTTGTCTAGAGCTGGCAGGTTGTGTCTTGGAGAAGGTTTTAAAAAATTCTTCCTCACCATAAGGTTGGTATAGAGAATGGGGTAAAGGTATTAGAAGATAATACAGCCAAAAATATAAAAATATATGTAACTGTCATATATTGCGGAAGTACTATATTGATCTGATCATTACTAAATCTAAGTGTCTGTATTTCAAGAATTTTAAAAGATGTTTTTTTCTTAGTAACTAATACAATTCAACTTCTTCTTTCTTTAAAAAATAAAACCTTAGCCTCGGTCCAAGGAGTTCCTCTAGAATCATCAAATAATGATATTTTCCTCCCAGTCAAACAAAAGATTCAGTGCCAGCAGGAAAAGAAAGCACCACTGCACTATTTAACTTACGGTAAACTATTTTTGGTTTGTTTTTAGTTTGTTACTTAAATATATAGTTAAATGTTCTAGGTAATTATTTTCCTTGTGTGGGCATTAAACTTTGGCTGTAGACAAAAGCTTGAATCGTAAAAGAGACACTCAGAGAAAGACTGGGCAGGAGGGTGGAACATTCCTAACCTAAATTTATCTCTTAGTTTCCTATGATCCTTATATAATTTTTTTGTTTTGTTTTGTATTTTTTGCAGAACTTCCAACTCGGAACCAAGAACAGGAAACTTTTTTGGCTACAGAAGCCCCAAGCAAGAGATTAACTAGAGCTCAGTTGGCTAAACAAATTCTTCACTCAAAGGAGAATGTAGTTGCAACCACTGGGTCCAAAAAGGACATGTTTGTTTTAGAAGGCATTGATTCTGCTGATGAACAATTTCAAAATACTAATGCTGAGACTCTCAGTACTAATTGTGTTCCTATTAAAAATGGCAGTCTGTTAATGGTTTCTGATAGTGAGAGGACAACAGAAGGGACTTCACAGCAGGAAGTTAAGGAAGGAAATGACAAAACAGTGCCTGGAGAGACAGGTCTTCCAGGTTCCATGGAAGATACCTGTAAAATTGTACTTGCAACACCAAGACTTCATATAACAATACCTCGGAGGTCAAAAAGAAATGTTTCAAAGCTTTCTCCAAGAATATTTCAAACTGTTACAAATGGAGTTAAGAAAAATCAGGTGGGAAAACTTTTAAGACAGATATTTATTTCTATTTTTGCCCCATTCTTCAAGAGCTTGAGCTTTTGATGTTCTCTCATTATTTTTTTTTTCTAGCTAGGATTTGAACCTGTATGCTTTATTATTAACAGTGTCTTCATTATCATGTTTTACTATTTACTGCAGTGACAGGGTGACATAGTGAAAAGAACAGTGAGTTGAATATAAGAAGAGCCACGTGTTAAGTCTTATCTTGCTCTATTACTAATTGTGTAGTCTTCAATAATTTACCTGTTCCCTTTGGTGATGAACATTGAATTCATTCCTACTCTTTTTTTCTGATACGGTACTACTAAAATAGTTAGATCAATTAAGATAGAAAGGAACTGTAGCATCTGAAGATTTGAGAATTTTTCCTAAATTAAATAGAGTAATCAATAAAAGACTTCAGAGCATTGAACTGTTACCTTAGGACAAATTCTCTGAAGGAAGTGGAATGGAAATACAAGCTTAAGGAGGAAGATGCAGTGTAAAATTTCCAATTGTTAAAGGTTTGCCCATTAATTATTTATTTATGTTTGAGCAGGAGTCTTCTTCTGTCACCCAGGCTGGAGCACAATGGCACAATCTTGGCTGACTGCAACCTCCACATCCTGGGTTCAAGCGATTCTCCTACCTCACCCTCCTGAGTAGCTGGGATTACAGGCACCTGCCACCATGCCCAGCTAATTTTTGTGTTTTAGTAGAGGCGGGGTTTCACCATGCTGGCCAGGCTGGTCTCTAACTCCTGACCTCAAGTGGTCCTCTTGCCTTGGCCTCCCAAAGTGCCAGGATTAGAAGCATGAGCCACGGCGTCTAGCCATTAATTCTTAAATGTATAGTGGTGGTTATCAAATTGAGATGGTGTATAAATTCCATCTAAATTTTAATTAATAATTTTTTAGATGAGGCCTTACTCTGTTGCCCAGGCTGGCCTCTTGGGTTCAAGCAATCCTCCCACTTAAGCCTCCCTTGTAGCCATCTAAATTTTAAAGAGTGACATACCAGTTATGGTTTTATATCTCAATATATTCACTAGAAATCCCATTATTTGAAAATATGTAAACTTTATCTATTTACTTATTTATTTATTTTATTTATTTTGGAGTCTCACTCTGTCTCCCAGGCTGGAGTGTGGTGACGCAATCTCAGCTCACTGCAACCTCCGCCTTCCAGGTTCATGCAAATCTCCTGCCTCAGCCTCCTGAGTAGCTGGGACTACAGGCGCATGCTTCCATGCCCGGCTAAATGTTTTGTTTTGTTTTGTTTTGTTTTTTTTGTATTTTAGTAGAGACGGGGTTTCACCGTGTTGCCCAGGCTGATCTGAACTCCTGAGCTCAGGCAATCTGCCCGCCTCAGCCTCCCAAAGTGCTAGGATTGCAGGTGTGAGTCACCATGCCTGGTCTGAAAATATTTAAAACTTTTAATGAGAAGTTTTAGATGTTGAGTTAAAAATATGTGAGATGGGTTAAGCAAAAAAGTTTGAAGACAAACTGTTCTAAGAGGCCCCACAGTACTAATTTAGTCATCTGTATAGTGCTATTTATCTCAGTTACCACAAGAAGTCCAAGCTTTCCAAAACTCTTATCCCTATTTAATTCTGAACTTCCACTAATTCTGTCTCAATTTCTCACTCATACCTAACTCTCCATACCTTACATTGTGTCCTTTTGAACTCCAGTTATGTCATCAGCAAAATGTTTTACTGCCAGTCTTCTATGAAGATTCCTTACACTGCTCTAACTAAAATGTGGCTTCTACAAACAACACACTCAAGTGGTGGCTCCTTTTTCTCTCATATCCCACATTCCACTGGACCTAGAGATGACATAAGGTGTAGCTCTGTTGCTCCTCATTGCTACTTCAGGCAGTTTTTTCTTCCTTCTCTCTAAAGCTGCTTTGAAGCACATGCCGTAAGACTTTACCAGTTGTATTCATCTGTAACACAACCTCCTAGTCATGACCTTGCATTTCTAAGTATTTGACACCTGTTAGTTTTCCCTCTACTACTTCTGTCATAATCTCCGGTTACGTCTACACTCGTTTAGATGATCCATCCAACTATCTTTTTTTGATAGTCAGTGACCCTTCTCCTACCTTTACCCTCTACCGTATACATTTCCATTGCTTCTCATTACCAAATAAACATGCACTGAATTTTTCAAACATGCCACTCTCTCACTGCCAACTCCTGTAGTTGAGATCATTCCCCCCTAGTACTGTTCCCCTACCCTTCACCGTCAATACTCTGACCCCTCTAAGACAGCGTTCATCCATCAACTCTCATGTCCTCATTTCACTAGTCCATCACTATAACTATTAGAGGTTTTAAGTCTCAACTCTCTTTTTTCCCTGTTTGTCCTCCTCTGGCTAAATGCCAGCCCTGGTTAAATTTAACTGTACAGTCCTGTACCTGACAGCTGGAAGTGGCTAGAGCAAAACACACAACCATATTGGCTTATCTCATTTTAAATTTGACAACAAACCTTAAATGGGCTGTCAGTATTGCCCCATTAGTCCCGGTACATTTCACTTGTCAATCTACTCTCTGACTTTCCTGGAAGAGTAACTCACCTTTTCTCTCCTAAAACCTCCAGATCTTCTCATTCCCATTTCATTGAGAACTTCATAATAATCCCATCAGAAAATCTACCTGCTGCTGTTTTCACATACTCTGCTTTTTCCCTCCTATTAAAATGGATGAACAATTTATGCTCCTTTTCAGAGCCCATTCATTTCCTTTTACCTTAGGTGGTAAGGACATTGCCCTTTCAATTGCCCCGTCAATTTTTTTTTCCTGGATTATGCTCATTAACATATAAACATGTTGAAACATGGCCTGCATTTTTTAAAAACATGCAAAGACCCATCTTTCCTTTATCCCCTGTCCAACTCCAGCTGCTACACTATTTTTTGTTTCCCTTTAAATAGCAAGATATTTTGAAAGAGGTATGTGGTTTTAAGTTCTCCATTCCCCCTTGAACAGGTTTCACCTTAGACTATTCATAAAATATCCACTATTTTATGAATATTGCCCTTTCCAAGTTCAGCAGTCATCTCCATAACACCAAATCCAGTGACAGATTCTTATTTCTTTTTTTTTGTTTTCTTTTTTTTTGAGACAGTCTTGCTCTTGTCACCCAGGCTGGAGTGCAGTGGTGCGATCTTGGCTCACTATAACTTCTGCCTCTTGGGTTCAAGTGATTCTCCCTCAGCCTCTGGAGTAGCTGGGATTAGAGGCACTCGCCATACCACATCCTGCTAATTGCTCTTTTTAGTAGAGACGGGTTTTCACCACGTTGGCCAGGCTAGTCTCAAACTCCTCACGTGATCCGCCTGCCTCAGTTTCCCAAAGTGTTAATGATTACAGGCATCTTATTATGTCTTTTTTTTTTTTTTTGAGATGGAGTCTTGCTCTGTTGCCAGGCTGGAGTGCGGTGGCGTGATGTTGGCTCACTGCAAACTCTGTCTCCAGGGTTTAAGTGATTCTCCTGCTTCAGCCTCCTGAGTAGCTGGGACTACAGGCACGTACCACCACACCTAGCTAATTTCTTGTATTTTTAGTAGAGATGGGGTTTCACCATGTTGGTCAGGATGATCTCGATCTCCTGACCTCGTGATCTGCCCGCCTTGGCTCCCAAAATGTCTTTTTTTTTTTTTTTTTTTTTTTTTTTTTGAGACGGAGTCTTGCTCTGTTGCCCAGACTGGAGTGCAGTAGTGCAATCTCAGCTGACTGCAGCCTCCACCTCCCGAGTTCCAGTGATTCTCCTGCCTCAGCCTCCCAAGTAGCTGGGATGACAGGTGCCCACCACCAAGCCCAGCTACTTTTTGTATTTTGGGTAGAGAGGGAGTTTTACCATGTTGGCCAGGCTGGTCTCAAACTCCTGACCTCAGGTAATCCACCCGCCTCGACCTCCCAAAGTGTTGGGATTACAGGCATGAGCCACCACGCCTGGCCCCATAATGTCTTTCTAAAGAAGTGTGATGCTTTATATTTTGTATTCCAGGATCTTTCCTGATTTTCTACTACATTGCTGGCCATCCCTTCTCAGTCCGCTTTGCTATTTCCTCTTCCTTTCCCCAGAATCAGTCCTAAAAATGTTGGAATTACTGCAAATCAGCCCTAGAAATGTTTCTCTACCTACACACACTCTCTAGGCTCTATTTCCAGTGTCATAGTTTTAAATTCCATCTCTATGCTGATAGCTCTCCAATATGTTTCCAGCACAGAATATTCTTCTCAACTCTACACTCATGTGCAGTTGTCTGTATGACTTTTCTATTGATATCAGATAGGCATCTCAAATTTGAAATGTGAGAAAACATGAGATTCTCATTCTTGATTTCTTTACCGTACCTTCTCCATTGTCCTGTATTGGTACCAGTTGTAATACTTTTGGCCCCAGTATTTAGGCAAAATTTTTAGATTCATCTTGGACTCTTGTTTTTCTCTGATGCTCCACATCCAAACCATGAGGAAATCCCATTGACTCTACTCTCCTGAATGTGGCCTCTTCTCGCTGTTCAACCACTACCTCCTAGTCCAGGGATGACTGTCATAGCCTAGTGGTCTCCCTGCTTCCAGTATTGCTTTTCTCCTTTTTCTCCTTTTTCCAGACAGAAGCTAAAATCTTAATATAGTCTCATCTCTACCCAGTAGTCCCTTAAAATATCAAATGTCATTCTGTTCAGAATCCTCCAGTAACTTGTCATCTCAATAGAAAACACTAAGCCTTTACCATGGTTTATGGAGCTGTACTTAGTTAATCCTGGAGATCTCCAACCTCACCACTTATTCCCTGTCACTTACTCGTTTCATATTATGCCTTCCATGCTGCCTACCTGGGTCTTTGCGCTAACTCTCTGTGCTTAGAAGAATCTTCTTGCTGATATCCATGTGACTCATTCCTCACTTTATTCAGTTCCCTCTTCCTAGACATTCTCTAACTGTTTTGTCTTAAAAAGCACCTCATTTATCTAATACCTTATATTTATTTTTCATAGTAATTATCACCACCTGACATTTTCATATTTGTTTAGATGCCATTATCCTGCTTGCCTCCACCCCCTACCCCAACACACACACAAGAATGTTGAACCTAAGAGAGGCAGCTGTTTAGTTTCTCACTGAATCTCCACTATCTAAAACATTGTGTAGAACTCAACAAATATTTGTTGAATGAATAATGAATGAACATTTTGATATATAAGCAGTATATAAGCTGTATAATAGTATGGTACAGGATTATTATCTCCATCTGACTGGTGCGTTGATATATCTCAGGTAGTTCCAAATGTGGGAGAAGGTAAAAAGAGAGTAGTATTTACTGCTGCTTCCCCAAGTCCTACCTATAATTTTTTACTTTTTTCAGAAAGAAACATTTAAAAGGGGCTTAAAAGCAGAAGCCATATCTGTGTCTTGGGTGAGGGTAAGACAAGATGGTGGATCCCCTCGCCATTACTACTGAAACCCACGGCTTATAAACCATCCTACTTACAATTTTTTATTTTGATGTATTTGCTTCTTGAGGGTCTTGTTCTGTCATCTGTTGAGGCTCACTGCAGCTGAGGCTCAAGTGATCTTCCCACCTCTGCCTCTCCAGTAGCTGGGGCTATAGATGTGTATCACCACACCCAGCTAATTTTTTAAATTTTTTGTGGAATCTTACTATGTTGCCCAGGCTGGTCTTGAATTGCTAGGCTCAAACGTTCCTCCCGACTTGGCCTGCCAAAGTTCCGAGATTACAGGTTTAAGCAACTGTCTCCAGCCGTCATTTATAATTTTTTAAATGGACATAATTGACATGTGCCATAACAAAGACTGTCCCATTTTAATGTTTTTTCCTGATTCAGTATAAAACTACAGCTAGATAATTTGTTTTTATTTGTAAATGTGTAACTTTATATATAATAAATTGCTACTCAAATTATTCCATAAATTTTGACTTTTTTCTCATCAAAAGTAGTTCAATTTTAAATTTTATGAAATGTATATACAGTAATTTTTTTGCATAGATTGTCATAAAATGTGTTCCATTAGAATGATATTTTACTTGTAGTAAGGTAATAAGGAGTTCTCTGAGCTATTCAGATGTTTACTTTGGAATAAAATGCTGTTAAATCTAGATTACCAGCAGTCACCTTTTTAGTTTGTAGAAAATTGGAATACAGGTCTAAACTTAAAAAAAAAAAAAACAAAAACAAAAACAAAAAAAAACCTCTAATTTTTTTAAGGACAAAACATAACTGACTACTTTTCACTCCAAGTTATTGGGCTTTTTGCAGGACTTGGTGTTTTAATCTGTACCTTGGAATTTTACATGATTTTTTTTCCCCACCAGTTGAAATTGGATAATAGAATATTTGAAGTATAATTGCTTCTTGATTGTAGAACAAATGCAGTACAACCTGAATTCATTCTTTTCTGTTTCATTGTATACAAGAATTTTACCTATTGCTATTTAGAATAGAATGTGAATCTTATATCGATGGCACTAAGGAATATTTGGATTACTTAGACAAGTTTTTTCTTTTACTGTAAGTTAATTTTGTAATGCTCGTGCTGCAAGTAATACAGGAAATATGTTCTTTGTTTTATACCTGATTAGATAGTTCAGCTACAGGAATGGATGATTAAAAGCATCAATAATAATACTGCTGTATGTGTAGAAGGAAAATTGATGTAAGTATACTATTTCAGTATTCTTTTAGTAAAACTTTAGTTATGTGTAAGCACTTAAGAGGTGATGCATGAGAAATAGCATCCTCCATAAAACAATGACCTAACAAGGTTATGAACTGAAGGCAAAAAAGTAAAATTACTGTGCAGGTCCTAGCCGTGTTGATTGCTACCAGCTTTTTTGTTTTTGCATGTGTACTCAAGTTATTTTTAAAATAGTGACAGTGTTAATTTGTATAGTGCTTTTTTTTTTTCTGAGGTGCTAATAAGTGGACTGGTATTATCTGCTTAATTATATATGATCAGTTAATATTTACTACATGCATTTCAGTCCAGATTCTTACATCTAAATTGGGACAACCAGATATAAATTACTGATCCAGAAAAGGAATCAAAATTACTTAAAACTTTGCCATACAGCTACATATTAAGTAATCATTGGCACTTTCTGGTTCTCCCTAAAGTGAGAGCATCACCAGGTAAGTGGGCTTTACCTAATTCTGCTACTCTATTAGCACCATTTCCTATTCTTCAAGGCCAGTTTCTTAGTGCTACAAATATTTGTAATGAAATGTAATAACTCTTCTCCAGCCTTGGTGACAGAGCGAGACTCTGTCTCAAAAAAATAAAAAATAAAAAAAAAATTACAACTGTTTAAGGTACTTATGTAAGTTTATAAGTTGAATGTGTAAAATCTGTATTGTCCATTCTTTATCTGTCTGCTTTGTGCACATTTCCTTACTATTAAAGATGCAGTGTAGATTGCCTTTGTTGGAATTCCATTGCTGCTGCCTACTATCTGTATTACCTGGGCAAGTTATTTATCCCGTCAGTCTGTTTCTTCATCTGTACAATGTGGATAATTGTATTACTTACCTTGTTTGTTGTGCTGAGGATTAAATGAAAGGCTAGAGAACAGTGCTTTTAGAATGTTATTTAAATGTTTCTTAAATAAGTAATTAAAGCAAAAAAGAATTGAAGAGAAATAATACTGTATTAAGGTATAATATATGAGTTTAATCCTAGTTGACCAAAGAAAAGTAACTTGATTTCCTTATTCATCATGCTTATCATTAGTATGTTTATTATTATCAGTTACCTGATGAATGGGACAGTATTCATCATTTATCTAATACATCTTCATATTTTTTTCTATTTCATATTTATTCTTTAAAGAAATATGAAGAATAGATTTATGGGTCAGTGATTTGATACGGTAATTTCTTTTTTCCTCACTTAAACCTCTTTTGGTACCTTCCAAAATGAAAGGTAAAAACATTTGGCTGTATAGCGAGGGTGAAAAAACACCAGATTAGCTGGATCCAATCTACTTTTCTGCATAAAAACTAACACAGTATAGACCCTGAAGGAGAGGGACAGGGAGATCATCCTTTGGAAGCTTAGCATCAGTTAAGCTGAAGCTGCAAGTATTTATTGCCAGCATCAGATACTGAGACAAGGCCTCTGCTCCCTTACTAATAATATTTTATAGAAGGGACATGGTTTGGCCACAGTATAGTTTTTTTGGTACAATATTGGGATTACAATAGCTAAGCAGTTGAGTTCTGCTTTAATGTTTGGCCCTCAAATATTTTGTAATTAGACTAACAACATTGTTAGTGTTGCTGTAGCTAGAGTGTGAAATTATTTTCTGTTAGAAATTTCTGTATGAATATTTGACCTTATCAAAACTATTTTTTTTCCTAGAGATATCACTAACATATATTGGCACAGTAATGTGATTATAGAGCGGATTGAGCACAACAAACTTAGGACTATATCAGGCAACATTTATATATTAAAAGGCATGATAGACCAAATTTCCATGAAAGAAGCAGGTAAATGACTGTCATTATTGATAAGTTATTTTAAGAAGTAAAGCAGTTAATCATGTTTCTCACAGTAATACACATTTTTTAACTTTTTAATTAGGTATTTTATAATTATGAATAAATCAAAACTAAAAATTAACTAATATGTAAAACTTGTATAAAATTGGTAATTTTTTCTGATTTTTATCACTCTTCTTGACAATTTCTAATAAGTTATGTGATTTTTTTTTTTTTTTTTGGGAGTTGGAGTCTTGCTCTGTCTCCCAGGCTGGAGTGCAGTGGCACAATCTCGGCTCACTGCAACCTCCACCTCCGGGATTCAAGTGTGATTGTTCTGCCTCAGCCTCCTGAGTAGCTGGGACTACAGTTTCTGCCACCATGCCCAACTAATTTTTGTATTTTTAGTAGAGATGGGGTTTCACCAGGCTGGTGCTGTGCATGACCACTTCCAACATGGCACAAAAAAATGATGCAATAGCAACTGCAGGTAGCTGTGGATAAATAAGCCTGCAACAACACCCGTGGTTTCCTGTGGCCAGTCCTTTTCATGCACAGGATCCACATACACCCCCAGGGAATGGACACAGAGTGTTAACAGGTTTGGGAATTTTTTTTTTTTTTTTTTTTTTTTTTGGAGTCTTGCTCCGTTGCCCAGGCTGGAGTGTAGTGGCATGATCTCAGCTCACTGCAACCTCCACCTCCTGAGTTCAAGCGATTACTTGTGCCTCAGCCTCCTGAGTAGCTGGGACCACAGGCATGTGCCACAACGCCCAGCTGATTTTTGAGACAGTGTCACCATGTTGGCCAGGCTGGTCTTGAATTTGTGACCTTAGGTGATCCACCCACCTCAGCCTCCCAAAGTGCTGGGATTACTGGCGTGAGCCTCTGCACCCCGCCTGATTTGTGTGAGTTTTAAAATATCAAATGAAATACTCCTTGTTTACAAGGAAATATGTTATAAGAATATAATTTAACTCCCTGATTCCTCTCTTTGTTGAACCTACCTGGCACAACCCCAGTCCTGGTGTAACCTGATTTTCTACCTATGCCTTGCACACAGCTGAATATAACTGGAGAAAAACACATCCAAGTAGTCTAAATTTATGTTTACTAGCAACAAGTTACAGTCCCTTAGTGGTTTCTTGGTGCTGCTTGGTATCCTACCATATTTCCCTAATTCATTCACTCTCCTGTCCTTCCTGATGACTCCTTCATATTTTGAGAAATCTCCAATACCACCTCCTTATTACCCTCTCTCAGGTGGGCAAAGTAGGGGAGAGGGCAGAGCACCTGAGCAAGAGGAACAATCAGAAGGATATTTCTTTACCACGTCTACTCACCTGCTTGGATCAGCACCGGCTTTTATTATGGATGAACTGGCACGTTACTGTCTGTCAGCCTCTCCATTTGTACACTAGCTGTCATTTTCTCTTTTACTCAAGGACGTTATTCCAGTAACACTCCCTTCTCCTTTTTTTTTTTTTAATTTCTGTTTTAACCACATTTCTCCTTTTAGCCAGTATTACTCTCATTTGTAGCAAAACAACTCATATAGTTTGTTTATATTTACTTCTGTAAATCTAATTTCTCTTGAATTTTCTTCCATTTTTTTTTCTTGAACTCTCTTTAACCTCCCCGGTTCTTCACCAAAACAACCCGTATCAAAGTCACCAGTGGCCTCCACATTGCTACATTCAGTATACACTTAACAGAGTTAATCATACTTACCTTTTTGAAATACTTAGTTTCTCTAATACCATATTCCAATTTCTGTGCTGCCTCACTGCCTGCTCCTTCTTAATTTCTTTGTGTGTTTCTCCATTTTTTTCTAATAATGGGGTAGCTTGGGGCTCTTAATACACTCTGTGGTATGCTGATTCCTTTTAGTCTTTAAATATAATTTATATGATGATGAATGCGAATTTTATATCTCAAAGCAGGACCTCTCCCGTTAGTACCCAATTCGTTTTTGATATCTCCACTAGGATGTCTGTGGGCATTTCAAACTTAATATATCTAAAACCTGATCTTTTCCCTTAAATTTGCTAAACCTATAGTATTCCCCATCTTTCCATGTATCAGTAGCCAGAATTCTTGGAGGCATCCTTAAATTCTCCATTTCTCTCATACCCACATCAGTGTGTGGGTCAGTACATCCTATTAATGTATCTCCAAAATATATCCCAAACTGAGACCTCTGCAGCATCACTATAGTCCAGACTTTCCTCATAATTTGTCTGGATCATTACAGTGGCCTCCTAACTGCTCTCATTCTTTCTTTCCTCACTCTTCCACAGGCTCGTCTCAAAACAGCAGTTTGCTTTAGCAGTCCTGTTAAATAAATTAGATCCTATAGCCCCTCTGCTTGGAATCTTTCCATAGCTTCTCATCTTGTCCAAAGTAAATGGCCAGTTCTATAATGACTCTAAGGCCGTATATTATAATCTCTCATGCTTCTTACTGCCTCTGTTGCCCATGTGAGTGGCCTCCCAAGTTCTAACCCCTCCTCATGCCACTTCAGTTGTTTCAAACAGGCCAGGTATACTCTTGCCTTGCACTTTATGTTTTGTGTCCAGTATTCTAACCCCATATTACTGCATAGCTCAATCAGTTTGTTCAAATGATGCTATTTCATTGAAGACTTCCCTGATTATCCTTTTTAAAATTGCTGTTCACCCCTCTACTCCCCCATGAACATATCAATACACCTATCCGCCCATCCCTGCATAACCATCTAACAAACAATATATTGTACTTATTGGTTAGCTTTTTTTTCCACATTAGAAGGCAAGTTCCATGAGGATAGGAGTTTTTGTCTGCTTTGTTTACTGCTGAATTCTGAATATCTATAATAGTACCTGGTGCATATTAAGCAATAAGTGCATATTTCTTGAATGATTTAATGAATTAATTATATCTCTTTAAAATTCTAGGCTTTTAAATACTTTTGTTGTTGTTTATCCTTAAATAGGGTATCCAAATTATCTCATAAGGAAATTTATGTTTGGATTTCCAGAAAATTGGAAAGAGCACATTAATAATTTTCTGGAACAGTTAAGGTAAAATGTTGTTTTATGTTTTTAGAAGTCAACTTTATTGAGATACCTTTACAGTTTATTATGTGTGTGCATAATTTACATTTAATTATGTGTGTGCCACCATGTCCAGCTAATGTTTGTATTTTTAATAGAGATAGGGTTTCGCCATGTTGGCCAGGCTGGTCTCGAACTCCTGCCTGCCTGCAAGCGATCCACCTGCCTCAGCCTCCCAAAGTGTTGTGATTACAGGCATGAGCCACTGTGCCTGGCCTGAGGTACAGTTTACATTTTTTTTTTTTTTTTTTTTTTTTTTTTTTTTTTGAGACAGAGTCTCGCTATGTCGCCCAGGGTGGAGTGCAGTGGCCGGATCTCAGCTCACTGCAAGCTCCGCCTCCCGGGTTTTTACGCCATTCTCCTGCCTCAGCCTCCCGAGTAGCCGGGACTACAGGCGCCCACCACCTCGCCCGGCTAGTTTTTTGTATTTTTTTAGTAGAGACGGGGTTTCACCGTGTTAGCCAGGATGGTCTCGAACTCCTGACCTCGTGATCCGCCCGTCTCGGCCTCCCAAAGTGCTGGGATTACAGGCTTGAGCCACCGCGCCCGGCCTACAGTTTACATTTAATTAAATTCACCTGTTTAGATATTTGTTTGTTTGAAATACCATTTTTTTTTTATTTTTATCTGAGATGGAGTCTCACTCTGTCACCCAGGCTGGAGTGCAGTGGCAGGATCTCGACTCACTGCAAGCTCCACCTCCCGGGTCCCATGCCATTCTCCTGCCTCAGCCTCCCGAGTAGCTGGGACTACAGGCGCCCGCCACCACGCCCGGCTAGTTTTTTGTATTTTCAGTAGAGACAAGGTTTCACCATGTTAGCCAGGACGGTCTCGATCTCCTGACCTCGTGATCCACCTGCCTTGGCCTCCCAAAGTGCTGGGATTACAGGCCTGAGCCACTGCACCTGGCCGAAATGCTAGCTTTGAAGTTTGCTTTGGTCTGTGAAGCATTTCAGAAGCAATAACATTTTACTAGAACTTCTGTCGAATTTAGTAAATCTCAAAGGAAAATAAAACTTTTGACATATGTCAAAGAGTAATTCTTAATCATTTACCCTTCAAAAGGCATGCAGTTATTAAATACTAATGTGCAGTTCTTCCTTCTTTTTTTCATTCATTTTCTCAGTAGTTATGGAGTGTCTGCTACTTTACAGACACTCTAGTTGATGCTGGTGAAACAAGAATTTGATTTATTCTTGTCCTTGTGGAACTCATAAGGGATACAGACTTTAAACTTAATCACAGCACAAATATAATAATTGATAACGGGGGCTGGCATTTTTTTTCTGTAAAGGGCATATTCTGTAAAGATAATATTCTTGCAGGCATATTGCCTCTATTGCAGCTATTCAGCTCTGCCATTGTAGCAGAAGAGCAACCATAGATAGTATATACATGAATTAGCATGGCAGTGTTTTAATAAACTTCATTTACAAAAACAGGCAACTGGCAGTTGTCCTATAATATCAATTTAAGTAGGAATTTTAAGAGCATCTAGTGGGAAGCAGTTTGCAGATCATATTTGAGTCCTTTGACTTAAGCTGTTACACCTCAGTTCTTTGTGAAGGAAGGGAGTCGAAGCCATGAAGGATTAATAATGTAAGATTAAAGATACCCTGCCTGGGTGGAAAGAGCTTTATGGGAGGGGTTTTTATTTGTTTATGAAGATTTTGTTTTGTTTTTTTGAGAATCAGTGCTAAGGAAAAATAATATAATTGTTTTTAGGGCTGGTGAAAAGAAAAGGGAGAAGACGAAACGAAAACAGAAAATTGGAAGATCTGTTCGTGACATAAGAAAATCAATGAAAAATGATGCACAAGAAAACCAAACAGATACCGTTCAAAGAGCCACCACCACTTATGATTTTGATTGTGATCAATTGGGTATGTTTTGTCTTTACTTCTCTGTTGGTACAGTGGTAAGTTCTTACATGGTCTAAATTGTTTATGGTTTGTAATGTGTATAGTATTGTGTTCTTTGACTTATACTGCCCCCACATTCCTGCTTCTTCACTACTAAATGAGAAGTAACTATAATACAAATTAATCATGGTCAGTATTCAGCTTGCTTCATCAAATTTCACCTTTGGCTGGGCCCAGTAACTTATGCCTGTAATCCCAGCATTTTGAGAGACTGAAGTGCAAGGATCGCTTGAGCTCAGGAGTTCGAGATCACCCTGGATAACATGAGAAGACCCTGTCTCTACTAAAAGTCAAAAAAAATAGCCTCCCATGGTAGCACATACCTGTGTTCCTTTCTTCTTGAGAGGCTAAAGTGGGAGGATCGCTTGAGCTCAGATGGTTGAGGCTGCAATGAACCGTGTTTGGGCTACTAGACTCCAGTTTGGGCATCGGAGTGAGACACTGTCTCAAAAAATATAATAATAATTACCTTTTTATTAATCAGAATATCAAAGAACACTGGTAAACATATTAATGAAAGATGATTGTTCTTTTAATTTCCTCGACCCAAAGTATTTAAGCTGCCAACCTACTGCAAACCTATTGTAAAGACATATTTTATTTTTGTACTAAATTTCATTGCTCCAAATAGGCAAAATCTGTTTCCTTTCATGGAGGAAATGGAATTGAAGAAAATGGTTTTCTTGAATGACCATTGCCATAAGGATAGATTGCAGAACTGTTTTTTTTTTTCTCTTTTTTAATAAGGAGACCAACTTGCCAGAGCAGAACTGTTTTGTATCAGCTCTTTGCCATCACTATAATCTGCTTCACCTGTGTAAAAATGTATGAACATTAACTTACAGCTCTTTCTAAACAATATAGATGAGTAAAAGTTACTAAAATATGTTGTAAACATTTCTGCTGATTTTGCCTTAACCTTGTAACTAAGAGCTTTACAGAACTTCCAAAACTTGAAAAAGAGTTCAAGAATCCTGCCAAAAACATAGCACCATACTGGTTATAAATGTACCTGTATCCTATTCTAAGCACTCCTCAACCCCCATTTGAACTTCCACCCTGAAACTTTGCTTATCCTTTCTAATGCAGAGAAAGGAATAAATTAAATATGCAGATGGCTGCTTCCCCAGAGCTAGCAAAAAGTCACTTACCATTGCCCTAGTTCCTTCTGAACCCTTCCTCTTTTTATCAAAAGTCATCCTATTTTCCCTAAATTAGGCATATTGCTTGAGCATCTTGAGTATGCTGGAACCTTGGGGCTTCAGCACCTGCTCTCTACTTTTTTACTCCTAAAACAAGAGAATCTTTAATAGTATATCTCACTTCTAATCATTTATTAGTCTTTAGTCTTGGTTCTTTTTTTTTTTTTTTTTTTTTTTTTGAGACGGAGTCTCGCTCTGTCTCCAGGGCTGGAGTGCAGTGGCCAGATCTCAGCTCACTGCAAGCTCTGCCTCCCGGGTTCATGCCATTCTCCTGCCTCAGCCTCCCGAGTAGCTGGGACTACAGGCGCCGCCACCTCGCCCGGCTAGTTTTTTTTTTTGTATTTTTTAGTAGAGACGGGGTTTCACCATGTTAGCCAGGATGGTCTCGATCTCCGGACCTCGTGATCCACCTGTCTCGGCCTCCCAAAGTGCTGGGATTACAGGCTTGAGCCACCGCACCCGGCCCTAGTCTTGGTTCTTATCTCTTCCTGTACCCCATTTCACTTAGAGCCAGCACTTATTAGGGATTTGATCTTAATTGCGAATATTATCAGTGAGGTGTTTAAGAAAGCTAGTGGCAAGAGAAATGAATAAAAATTTAAAAGACTAAAGTTTGATAACTATTTTACATACCAGCTTATCAGCTGTGTCCATAGGAAAATCACTCAGCTCTTTTTTTTTTTTATTTTTATTTTTTGGAGATAGTGTGTTGCTCTGTCTCCCAGGCTGAAATACAGTGGTGCAATCATGGCTCACTGCAGCCTTGACCTCTTTGGTTCAAGTGATCCTCCCACCTCAGCCTCCAGAGTAGCTGGGACTCCCGGCATATAGTACTGCACCTGGTTTGTTTTTTATTTCTTGTAGAGATGGGGTCCTACTATGTTGCCCAGGCTGGTCTCCTACTCCTGGCCTCAAGCAGTCCTCCCACCTTGGCCTCCCGAAGTGCTGAGATTATAGACATGAACATAGCACCTGGTGTCAACATTTTTAAAGTGCTTTCCATGAACCTTGGTCTGTTAAGTTTTAGGAACTTAGAGATGAATAAGGCATGATTCCCGCCCCTCCTACCCCCACGGATCTTAGTTTAGGGGCAAATATTAATGTATTCTGTTAGGATTATATCATTTTTCTAGTGTGATTCATTAAATCTTTGTTTAATGAAACTGTTAGACACTATCTTCATATCACATAAGTTATTTTGAGTGGTGGCTGGTTGGGGCTGTTATTAATTTTATTATCATTGCACTTTGCATGAAAAAAACAAAACCACAACTAACATTATATAGCTAAGATTATGTAAAGGTACCAACCTGAATTAATTTAAGATAATGTAATTTTATGTATGTGTTTTAATGATTTGCCTAAAAAGTACTTGTATATCATATTATTGCTTTAAAGCACTCTATCTCTGTTATTACACTTACCAGAGTATATGATAAATGACCTATCATAATAGAAGCCTCCTTCATTATATGGTAATATTTTCAAGAGCAAAGACTAGTCAGTACACTTTTAAAGTATAGCTTCTAGAAGAATAACAAAAATGTTTTTATGCTTTTTATGAATCTGTTTTAACTTACCTAGAATTCCAGCTTAGTAACTGTTTGTTGAGCGTATATTATATACTGTATAATTTAGTTTTGCTCAAAATTTTAATTACAGAAATTTAGTTATACATTGGAGTACACAAACTAGTTGAAACATTAACTTACATTAACTACATACATGAAGAAATAGAAGAGGAACAGTTATTAGCTTTCTATTTATTTGATGTGCAGTTAGGATGAACAGGAATTTTTATTTACAAAATGGATTAACCTTACTATTTTGTCTTTAGATGTGACTAGGAAGATCCAAAACAGATGATCATGAATAATACGGCTGTCTAGGCTTTTTAAATTTTTTTTTGAAGGAAAAAAAGTGATTTGAACAAAATATAGCCCTATACAGAGTGATTCTGTCCAAATAAAATTGCTTTATATCCTAGTCAAATTATAACAAATATTTATGACAGAGGGATTAGACAGATTATCATTATTATTTCTGAGACAGGGTGTTGCTCTGTCACCCAGGCTGGAGTACAGTGGCACAATCACGGCCCACTGCAGCTTCGACCTCTCTGGCCCAAGCGATCCTCCCACCTCAGGCTCCCAAGTATCTGGACCATAGGCATGCCCCAACCTTTTATTTTTTGTAGAATCAGTATATCACTATTTTGCCTAGGCTAGTCTTGAACTCCTGGGCTCAAGCAGTCCTCCTCCCTTGGCCTCCCACAGTGCTGGGATTACAGGAGTGAGCCACCACACCTAGCCTCAAAGTTAATTCTTCATGTAGAAAAGCAGCTTCCCTTTTATGTAACCATTTATTGAAATCTCCATCTTTGTACTCATAGAACTGAAGAGTAATAAGCACAGTGAGTCGCCAGGAGCTACAGAATTAAACATGTGCCACAGTAATTGCCAAAATAAACCAACATTAAGGTTCCCAGATGACCAAATAAATAATACTATTCAAAATGGAGGAGGAGATGACTTACCTAATCAGGTAAGGCTTTATTGTACACTGTATAGTACAAGCTGATATTTAGAGGGGTGATTTACTACTGAAAAGGTTTGCAACCATATCAGGGACATGAATTCTGTTTTTTTTTTTTTCTTTTGAGATGGAGTCTCCCTGTTGCCCAGGCTGGAGTGCAGTGGCGTGATCTTGGCTTATTGCACCCTCCGCCTCCTGGGTTCAAGTGATTCTCCTGCCTCAACCTCCACCTCCTGGGTTCGAGTGATTCTCCTGCCTCAGCTTCCCGAGTAGCTGGGACTACAGGCGTGCGCCACCACGCCTGGGTAATTTTTGTATTTTTAGTAGAAGCGGGATTTTACTATATTGGCCAGGGTGGTCTCAAACTCCTGACCTTGTGGACCCACCTCAGCCTCCCAAAGTGCTGGGATTATAGGCGTGAGCCACCACACGTGGCCGTGAGTTCTATTTTTCAAGTATCAGCTTTTCATTAACTTGGGGACTGAATGTCTTGATATTTATTTTCCATGTCTCTCAATGAAAAAATGTAGGCAACAATAAAAGTTTTAGCTTTTAGAGTAAAGCTTAAATAAAGCATATTTTTAAAAGCACTTGAAAAACCACAAAGTGTTAAATTAATATAGAAAATATGTAAGATAATGGATACCCAGATGTTGCTTGTAGCACTCAGGGTCTGGCAACTGGATTTCTGACTGTGTCCACTAATGAAATTTGTGGAACTGTAAGTACCTAGAAATTTGTATGCTTGATGCATACTATGAAAATGCTTCAGATCATGTTTAGGTAGCAGTTTTAAAATAAAACCTAGGTATCTTTTTGTTTTGAAGGAATTAATTGGAAAAAAAGAATATAAAATGTCTTCAAAGAAACTAAAAATTGGTGAACGAACAAATGAAAGGATAATAAAAAGTCAGAAGCAAGGTAATATATCTTTAATGGTTTTTTTAATGATAAGCAGAAAGCTACTATTTGAAATGTTTTTAATATGATAAAAGTGATCTTGTAAATTTCCTCATGTAAAATGGCAAATTATATAATGGTTTTAAATGTTTGTTTTTGTTATTTTTACATAAGATGATTTTCATAATAAAATAGCCCTTTTAAAAACCATCTATACTTACAGGTTTGCCTTCTTTAATCTGGGTACTAAAATATTTGTTTAGATCACAAAATTATATATCATTTAAAATACGCTTACAGGAATATGTAAAGAGTGAATCCTTTTATGAATTTACTACAATAATTTAGTTTCAAGTGTGGATTTTCAGAGTGATTTAATTGGAATCTTGCATGCTATAATTTACAGCCTTTCCTCTAAACATTAGCAAGTTTACAGTTTCATGTTGAGCTAAATCCATTCGTTTTATAGCATTTTTTCTGTTTTATTTCCTCTTATAAGTGAAAAGAAGTGAAAGTGAAGAACATTTATTTGTTTGAAGAAGATAGGAAAGCAGTGCTGCTTTATACTTCCGAGTTCATACTCGGTTAAAGTATCCAAGATAGCTGGATCTTTATTAAATAATTTATTAAAATTAACAAATACTCTGGAAATATTGTTCAAAATTAGAATGTTGAAAATTTTCAAATTCCCAATTGAACATTTGAATTGGATTTATATGAGAAGTTAGAAGAAAATACTTTTCTCAGAATTTGAAGATATATGATGCCAGTGGAAAATCTTGCAGACACTTTCTAAATTATTTTGATTAGTACCTTTTTCCATGGATTGTAATTTAGAGGCTTCTTTTCTCCCCAGCATTCAGTATTATCTATCAGTCTCATTTTGTCAGTCATCTTGTAAACAATAATATATGGAGGTTGTTGTAATATGTTTCTATGACAGTGGGATGATTTGCAGTTTATATGTATTTCTAATTACAGTTGGATAGTTTCAGTTAATTTGACTTCTCATTACTTAGGTTTTGAATTGATGAATTGTTCTCATTTTAATTTGCTTTCTTTAATGACAAAGTATAATATAAGATTCTCAGGTTGTTCTGTTTTGCTTGTTTTGTACTTTATGGTGTTTGGGAGGATTCATTTTGAGTGTGTTTCTATGACCACCATTGGCGATAAAAGTGGAACCATGCAGAGGAAGTTCCATGTCCTCCTAACTAGCAGAGCCCATATAATGTATACTTACTTAGTAAGGTTTCAGTGACTACTGGTTTTCTTATATCTTCTGAATATTTTACCTCCAGGGCTTTGATTTAACAAGTATTTACTTATTGCCTACTGTATATGTGAAAGGCTCTGTACTAACTCCGGCAAAAAAAAAAAAAAAAAAATCAAACCATACAGATAAAGTTCTAACCATTAATTATTTTTGCCAGTCTGATTGAAAGACAAGTGTGCAGTTATAATACATGTCTCACTGTCAAACATGGCATTATTTTAAAGTATTCTGGAAACTTGAAGAAGAGCTTTCATTCAGTATAGGGAATGTGTACAAGTTTGTACACTAGGTGGGTTAGAGAATAAAATCGAAGCAGGTAGTGATTTTGTTTATAGATGAATGAAGAACATTTTCAAAGCAGAGTGGACATTAATGAAAGTAGAGAACCAAGAAAATCTGAGGAATTGCGATTTTTGTGGTTCTGAACATAGAATACAGTGGAGATTTTGACAACAGTGAGAGATTGGAACTATGTGGAAGGCCAGGCAAAGGAGCTTATTTATATGTCTACTAAAAGACTGTGAGAAGTCACTGTCAGGTTTGTATAAACAATAGTATATGTTTACAGTTGAAGGGGCAGTGGTCTGAATAGACCTGGGCTTCAGAAAGATCAAAATGACAGGAGGTTATACAGTGTAGCTTGTGTATAAAAATAGTGTCTTTTCTCTGTGAAAATATTTTTTCTGTGCTTATATTTGTTTATAACTAATTTGAGATTTTGGTCTTTGGTTTTGTCTTAAGAAATTAAAGAGACAACTGAAGAATTGGATGTATCCATTGATATTCTAACCTCAAGGGAACAATTTTTCTCAGATGAAGAAAGAAAATACATGGCCATCAATCAGAAGAAAGCTTATATTTTAGTAACACCACTTAAATCTAGAAAAGTGATAGAGCAAAGATGCATGAGGTATAATCTGTCCTCTGGCACCATTAAAGCAGTAACAGATTTTGTAATACCAGAGTGTCAAAAAGAAAGTCCCATCAGCAAGTCCACGGAGACTTTAGAAAATACATTTGAAGGTCATAAAAGTGAAAACAAGGAAGATTGCAATGAACGTGACTTACTTACTGTCAACCAGAAAATAAAAATATGTAACCTTGAAAAGGAACAAATGCTCACCTCTGACATTAAGAAAAATACCAGACTATTACCAAAATTGAAGAAAATAGAAAATCAGGTAGCTATGTCATTTTATAAGCATCAGTCCTCACCAGATTTGTCAAGTGAAGAAAGTGAAACAGAAAAGGCAATTAAAAGGAAAGCTGAAGTTAAAAAAACCAAAGCAGGAAACACCAAAGAAGCAGTGGTTCACCTGAGAAAGAGCACAAGAAACACAAGTAATATTCCAGTGATTTTGGAACCTGAAACTGAAGAAAGTGAATATGAATTTTATATCAAACAAAAGAAAGCTAGACCTTCCGTCAAAGAAACTCTTCAGAAGTCTGGTGTTAGGAAAGAGTTTCCAATTACTGAGGCAGTAGGATCTGATAAGACAAATAGGCATTCCTTAGAGTGTTTACCTGGTTTAATTCAGGATAAGGAATGGAATGAGAAGGAGTTACAGAAACTTCATTGGTAAGTAGTTAGATTTCATTCTGAAATATCTACAGAGCAGCCACAAGACAGTTAAAGACATAAAAACAGCAATAAGGGGTTAACATGGAAGATGTCATCAAAAGAATTGGGAGAAATTACAATTTGTACAGGGAATGGAGATAGAATACAGATAACTTCTAATGGTATTTTGTGGTCATCTCTAATATGAGGAAATTATGAGGAAAGCCTAAGTATGAGGAAAGTAAAAGTGACCTTCTTTCATTCCCATATAATATTTCAAGATAGCCAAATGGTACTCTCTCACGTAACTTCATGTTTTAAGAAATTTGTTGTTTTATTTTGTTTTGTTTTGAGTCTTGCTCTGTCGCCCAGTCTGGAGTGCAGTGGCGCAATCTCGGTTACTGCAACCTCTTCCTCCCGGGTTCAAGCGATTCTCCTGCCTCAGCCTTCTGAGTAGCTGGGACTACAGGCACACGCTGCCATGCCTGGCTAATTTTTACATTTTTAGTAGAGACAAGGTTTCACCATGTTGGTCAGGCTGGTCTTGAACTCCTGACTTAATGATCCATCCACCTTGGCTTCCCAAAGTGCTGGGATTATAGGCATAAGCCACCGGACCCGGCCTAACAAATGTTTTGTAATTAACTTTACTGTTATAAAACCTTAAAGCTGAATTCAAATTTGTAGGTTACTTGATGTAGTCTTTTGCCTTTATAGGGAATAAAATAGAGTTTCAAATTGATGATTTTTTTCCAAGGTTTTATATTTAGAACAGAAATTCAAGAAAAGCTCAGTTAAGAACCTGCTCTTTCATTCCTTCATTAAACATTTACTTATTTGGGTGCCTCCTATATGCTACATAGTTTGGAATGTTTGGAGATACAGAAATAAAATAGACAAGGTTATTTTCCTCAAGGAGCAATTTAGTAGGAAAGACAGATAATACAAAAGTAAGCCAGTAAATAAAAAAAATTAATTGTGATACATTCTGTGAAAGAAACAAACGAAATTGATCAGGAAAGCTCTCTTTTGGTTGATGCCACTTAAATGGAGATCAAAGGATGAAATGATGTCAAACATATAAAGAACTAGAGAAACAGCATTCCAGGAACAGAGACAACCTAAACACAGGTCCTAATGCTAGGAATATGTTGATATGGGAGGAACTAAAATAAGACTACTGTTATTAGAGCATAATGAGTTGTAGGGGAATGGCTTGAGGTGTGAGCAGAGAGGCTGTGACTATATTGGGCATAACCTTCTGGGTCATGATTAGGAGTTTTGTTTTTAGGTGTAATAAAAAGACATTTAAGCATGGCATATAGTTTGAGAAGATGCCTTTGGGGAAGTAGACAAGGCATTAATTGTGGGGTTGTTGGAGTAGTCCATTGTTGTCTGCACTGATATGGGAACTGAAAAAATGGAGAAAATTGGATTAAATCTAGCAATATTTGTACAATATCAAATACAAATCCTATCAATTATGTGGCACCTGACCTAAATAACTTGGTAGATGGTGGTGTGGCAAATATTTGAGGAAAGAATAAGTTGAGATTGGCAATTGAGTTTCTTTTTAGACAGTTCTATGTGGATTGTCTTTTAAGAGGCAGGTTTCAGTGAGATCTAGGCTACAATATAACTTTGGTAAGCATAAAGATGGTATTTGAATCCAGTAGATTGAACTGATGAGAAAACATAAGGAGATGGTGTGAAGAGAAGAAGGGCATAGTCCTGAGCTCTGAGAAAAGTATTTAAAGGAGGGAGAGGAGTAGGCCAGTAAGGGGGAAGAACCCAGGACTAAGTCATATTGCAGAGACCAATAGTGAGAGTCTTTCAAAAGTGTGGGAGTGATTTGTTGTGCCTATTGCTGCTGATAAATCAGGTATGTTAAGAATTGGATATGGCTACATAGATTTAAGTTTCAGTGGTCTAGTAGTATTGGAAACCAAATCACAGTTGAGTGGTTAAAAGTGAATAGAAGGGTAAAGAGACAGCCTAGGTGTAGACAACACAAGAAATTTGGCAATGATGGGAAATGAGAACCACAGAGATAATAGAAGAGAATGTGAAGATAAAGGAAGATGTTTGGTTGCTTACTTGCTTATTTGTTTGTAAGATGGCTGTTGCCAGAGTATGATGGTATGATGATGGAAGTGATCTAGTGAAAAGAAAGGAAGATGTGATTGATAAAGGCAAGAAGAACACAGAACTAGACCACATCTAGTGTTCTACTGCCTTGTGTACTCCCCAGACTTAGAACAATTATAATTCATTTCATATCTGCCTTTAGAAACATTCTTCCTAGGGCATCTCTGTGAAACTCTACTATTCCTTTTTAAATTTTCTAAATATTCCTTCTCTGTCTTAATTTCAGGCAGAAAAGGCAATCTTCCTTCTTATTCCCCAAAATTATTTTTCTTGTTTGCTTTTTTGCTATAGTATCCCCCTCAGTGATCTTTTGTCCTCACAAAACTCTTTCTTTTTTGTACAATGAGTCCCCAGTCTGTATCTCTGGCCCTGAATTCTTATATTTAGATTTGTATTTTCCTTTGTCTGCTGTGCATTACTATATAAACCTCACCTATGGGTCTGACGTAATATGTCAAAAGCAAACTTATTTTCCCCTGCTTGCCTACTTTGCTAACATTTCTTTTTCTGGAAATGTAATTATTTCCATCAACTACATTTAAACTCTTTGTCATTATTGATTTTTTAAAAAATTCAATTAGTTGCCAAAAAGCTATTCCACAGAGTCATTCTATCTGCACCTTCTTTTCTTGACGCTACCCTTTTAGGTCTTTGACGCCTTTTGCCTGAACTATGGAAGTAGTCTTATTTGTAGTTTCTTCTTTTTGCCTCTGTAACCTTTTTTATACATCTCCAGGTTATTTATACATTGTTGTGGTTCTGATCAAAAACTTGCATTGCATTCTTCCTAATCTTCACATTGTGTAAAGATTCTTCTGCCTTTCATTGAGAGCAATCCGTATTATAGGCTTGATTATCCTTTCCAGCTATATCCCTTATCATTTCCTTATAATAAAGCTTCTCAACCTTTACTGTATATTCAGATCATCTCAGGAGATTTTACAATGCCTGAACTGTAGAGATTCCAGTTCCCAGTAAGGTGGAATAAGTACACTCCCCTCTATTTCTTCTCTGCAGCTATAAAACCTAGACAGAGGCTGGTGCGGTAGCTCACGCCTGTAATCCCAGCACTTTGGGAGGCTGAGATGGGTGGATCACCTGAGGTCAGGAGTTCAAGATCAGCCTGGCCCACATGGTGAAATCCTGTCTCTACTAAAAATACAAAAATTAGCTGGGCATGGGGTGCATGCCTGTAATCCCAGCTACTCCAGAGGCTGAGGCAGGAGAATCTCTTGAACCCAGGAGGCAGAGGTTGCAGTGAGCCGAGATTGCGCCATTGCACTCCAGCCTGGGCAACAAGAGTGAAACTCCGTCTCAAAAAAAAAAAAAAAAAAAAAACCCTAGACAGAATGTATGGAGCAGCTTTTTGTTGACTTAGAAAAGTAGATAATAGCAGGTCGATTGTAGATTGGAATTTTAAGTACCACCAAATTAGCAGTGAGTTTCTAGTATTTTGTTTGATGCACCACAAGTGAGACTCGAGGATACTAGAAACCTAGAAGTGGGCATTGAAGCGTAACAAGGAGGGTTTAAAGAGGAGCTCTCCAGTTCTGGGTTGAGGAGCAGAAAGGGGGACTTCTGACACTCAGAAACAGTGGAGGAAATCCCCAGTTTTTTTGTTTTTTGTTTGTTTGTTTGTTTGACTTATTCTCTTAATTCCATGCAATCCTGCAGGGGCTACAATCACAGCATCAGCTGGGGCTGAGATATATCTAAAACTGAGAGATGAGAACCTCCTCTACAATTAGGAATGGTTGTCTCAAAATAGTGGGGCAAGTACCTGTTGCTTCTGTTCTCTTTCTGCTGTCTGTTGCTTGGTATTAGACAAAAATTCAGTTGTGTGAAGCATACAGCAGAGCAGAGTAATGAAGCCCAAGCTTTCTGGCCAGAGAACTGACAAGGAAAACTCCAGGGTACCGAAAATCACGGAGAGAAAGGAACTAGGAAAAGCAACCCCATAAAGTTGTTTATGAACTTCTCTGCCACCCAGGAGTTGTACATATGTGGACATGGTCCTAAAGAGCATATAAAAGACTGAGAACTGAACTAAGCGGTAGACCACACGCAGTTTCTAGGCTAGCTACTCAGTGTCCCACACACTAGGATAGATCCTAGCAGCACTGCAGAGCTTTGAAAAAGGAAACTGACGTTGAAACGACCATAGTAGACTCAACATATAGCTTGGAATACAACCAGGTTGATGATCTGCTAAAATAAAAATAGTAACATTTCACTTGAAGCAGTAAAATATTGATTCTAAGTAGATTGTTCAAGTTAAGTATATTTAATGTCATCCCTAGAGCAACTTCTAAAAAAAAACTATACAAAGAAATAAATTCAAACATAAATTAAAATACCAGAAAATCAGATAGCCCAAAAGAAGGCAAGGAAGAAGAGAAATGGCGGATTTTTTTTTTTTTTTACATAGAACAAGCAGAAAACAAATAATAAAATAATTGACCTAAATCCAACCTAATTAAATTAAATGGTCTAAACATACCAATTAAAAGACAGATTGTCAGAATGAATTTAAAAACATGATCTAACTATATGCTGTATACAAGAAACTCACTTTAGATATAATGATATAGGTAGTTTAAAGGATAGAAAAATACTATCTAAACACAAATCAAAGCTTGAGTGGTTGTATTAATATCTGTCAAAATAGACTTTAGTAGGAAGAAAATAACCAGGAATAAAGAAAGACATTACAAATGATAGAAGGGTCAGTCACCAGGAAGGCATAAAATTCCTAAGCGTGTATGCA
Organism: Macaca thibetana thibetana; assembly: GCF_024542745.1. Lineage (NCBI taxonomy): Eukaryota > Metazoa > Chordata > Mammalia > Primates > Cercopithecidae > Macaca > Macaca thibetana. The sequence continues at coordinate 62,312,543 of NC_065584.1, forward strand.
CCTGACAATAAAACCTCAAAATACATGAATTAAAAACTGACAAAGCAGCAGACTAAACTGCAAGGATAATTAAATCCACAATTATAGGAAACCACACTGCTTTTCTCTTCGTATTCGATATAACTGACAGAAAATTAGCAAGTGTAGAGAACTGAATAACACCATCAGTCATTTGTATCTGATTCACATTTACAGAACATTCCACCCAATAATAAGAAAAAGAATAGGTTATTTCCAAGGATAGGTTGATCATTCATCAAGATAGAACATATACCAGATCATAAAACATCTTAACAGATTTAAAATCGCTGAAATTATACAAAGCATGTTCTCTGCTAATAATTGAATTAAACTACAAATCAATAAAAGGAAAATTTCCAAGTGGTTTAAAATTAAATAACTTACATTTAAATAATCTGTGGGTCAAAGAAGAAGCCTCAAAGTAGAAAATATTCTCTTTTTTTATTTTTTTCTTTTTGGAGACGGAGTCTCATTCTGTCACCCAGGCTGGAGTGCAGTGATGCGATCTCAGCTCACTGCAACCTCCGCCTCCTGGGTTTAAGCAATTCTCCTGCCTCAGCCTCCCCAGTAGCTGGGATTACAGGCGTGCGCCACTATATCCAGCTAATTTTTGTATTTTTAGTGGAGGTGAGGTTTCACCATGTTGGCCAGGCTGGTCCTGAACACTTGACCTCAAGTGATTCACCCACCTTGGCTTCCCAAAATGCTAGGATTACAGGTGTGAGCCACCAGCCCGGCCAGATATTCTTAACTGAACAAAAATGAAAATATATTAAAATTTGCAGGATGGGCCTAGGAGTTCATAAACAACTTTAAAGGGTGCTATACCAAGTTCCTCCCTCTCCCTGATTTCTGTCGTACTTTATACATAGACAAATTATGGTGCATTCTTTCAGTGGACTACTAAGCAGTAAAAAGGAAGAACTATTGATACATACAACAACCTAGTTGAATTTCAAAGGCATATTGAGTGAAGGAAGCCAACTCAAAGGCTTATATACTATATGATTCTATTTATATGACATTCTGGAAAAGTGTGCTACACACTTTTAAATGACCAGATTTCACGAGAACTCATTATCAGAAGAATGGTACCAAGAGGGATGGTGCTAAATCATTCATGAGGAATCTACCTCCATTAACCAGTCACCTCCCCCTAGGCCCCACTTCCAATACTGGGGATACATTTCAGTATGAGTCTTGGGTAGGGGCACATATTTAAACTATATCAATAAATAAGAATTATTTAAACCCAGGATTCAAGACAAATGGACCTTAGAATAGCATACACAAAAGTAGAAAGAAAGAGGGCACATTTAGAAATACTGAAAGAATGGGTGTGGAGTTTGTGCCTGTAGTGCCAACCACTAAGGAGGCGGAGTCAGGGGGATCGCCTGAGCCCAGAAGTTGGAGGCCACATTGAGCTATGATAATGCCTGGCATTCCTGTGTGGGCAACAGATCGAGACCCTGTCTCTTTAAAAAAAAAAAAAAAAAAAAAAAAAAAAAAAAAGAAAAATAAAAAAGGCCAGAATGACTGGAATACTGAAAGTTGACCAAAGAGCAGTACAAGATGAGACTAGAGAGTTGGGCAAGGAACAATACAGCATTACACTAAGGATTTGGGGTTTTATGCTAATAATGAAACAAGTTTTAAACATGGTGTGATACGTTTAAGTGTGTCTTTTTAAATTATCTGGAATAATCTAGAGGAGATGTATTAAGTACTAGTTTCTTATTAAATACATTATTATTTGTGTTATATAAAATAGTTCTTTTAGACAGTCGTAGATTTAGAAATTAGCCACACACACAAATAGAGAAGCTTGAGTTCCCAAGTCCTTCTAGTTTTTCACTTTAGAATACCTGTGGAATGATTAATTATGTAAAATAATTCATTAACAAGTATTTAATGCTCATAAGTATTCTTTTCTGCATGGAATAGTATGCTGTGGTCAACTGGTAGCTGTTTACAAGAGCTGATTGTTAAATTTTGGGGAATTTTAAAAATTGAGTGTTAAAGTCATTAAAAATTAAATTATATAAACTTATAATTATTTAAAACAAAGATAATGCTCAAAACTCATTACTTCCTAATTATTTTACATTTTATTACATATGTTCTCTTGTATGGCGGAAATACTATATAATTGTGTGCTATCACACGTGTTTTATCAACTCCACATTCAGTGACATGTTGGTAGCTTGACATCAACCCCAATGGGAGTATTTACCCTTTGAAAATCATCAGACTTTATAAATCAGGGCTGTTTAACCCCAGAGAGCTGATTAAAAATTTTCCCAAGTAGAAATAAAAATATTTTGCCAAAGAAACAGATTAAAAATAAAGAGGTGGTATAGTTGAAATAACATTGTTAATATCACTTTTATGGTAATTGATGAGTTACATAGATGTTTTCTGACTAAATTGTCAATCTAACCACAATGCATAAAATCTTTATGGGGAGAGTGGGGGTGGTAACTTGTATACCAGGTTCTAAATCATTTACAAAGGAACTTGTAGAATGTAACTCAAATGTTAAATTAGGGACTTCCTTATAGTTTTCTGTATTTCAGTTTTCATTTTCCTTAATTAAGAGAGCATTTATCTAAAATACTGAGTTCTACAAAGTATAGTAGAATGAAAGCAAGCATACCACTTTTTAATAGCTTATAACCTAGACTGTATAAGAGAACTTATTGTCCAATATACTTAGCACCAGTAAGATTTAAGGTAACAATGTAGAAAATTTGGTCATGCCAGAGTCTCCTAAAAAACCGTATCATCGATTAGTTGGACTTAGAAAAAAAAAATGTTGAAAGGCTGAGGGTCATTTTTCAGGCTTAATAAAACACATCAAAATAGTTAGAAGACATCTACTAGATAGGTAAAATTACATCTTCATATTTTAAGCACTAGAGTAAGTTATTGAGGGGAGGGAATAATATCTTTCTTAATTGTTATCCAGAATGATTTCGATAAAACCAATTCCTTCATCTCAGTAAATCTCATTAATTCAGTGGTATGCTTTTAAGAGGTTATTGTCATTGGTTTGAATTTCTTATTCTTTAATTGGTTTTGATCTTCCATAGTGCTTTTGCATCTCTTCCAAAGCACAAACCTGGTTTCTGGTCAGATGTAGCTGCGGCTGTAGGTTCTCGATCTGCTGAAGAATGCCAGAGGAAATATATGGAAAATCCCAGAGGAAAAGGATCCCAGAAACATGTCACTAAGAAAAAGCCAGCCAATTCCAAAGGCCAAAATGGTAAACTTTGTAGTAAATAGTTTTTTTCGTAGTACTCAGTGTTGATTTCTGATCACTGAAATCAGATATGTTTTATATTTATCCATGAATATTAATAGGTATTTTCTTAAAATATTAAAGCTAGAAAGAATTTCAGAAATCATGTTTAATTTTTAAGTCTTACCTAGGTCTCTACTTCCATCAATAGTAGTTTAGTAGCCTTGTGCTTTGAGTTTTAGGAATTCTGCAGTTAGATCCAGAGATTTCAGTATCTGAATTATTGTTCTGAGGGTTTAATTAAAAGGCACTTGGGTCAGATCCCCAAGTAATTTATGAGAAAGCTCAGAAAATACTCAGTTTTCATAGTCCCATGATTACATACTCCTGTTCATGAGTACTAGTAAAAGGTTGATTATGCCAGAGAATTTCTATAATAAGCATTAGTGAGAACCCAGTACCCCATCATAATTCAATAAGGTTTATATATTTTAGCAAAATCAATAAATTAGGCATTCAGCAAGAGGCAGTGTAGAGGCAATCATTCTTGCAATGTAAAGATCTTTTTGGCCAGGCGTGGTGGCTCTGCCTAATCTTAGCTTCTTCATGAGTATCCTATGGGCTAATCATATTGCACAAATCCCAGATCCCAGTGTAGAAATAATCATTTGTTCTATAGGAGACTTGTAAAATAAAAAGCTAAGTTTTCATTCTCTTTTTCCTTTCTTTATCTATATTTTTTTAGAGAGATGGGGTCTCACTGTATTGCCCAGGCAGGTCTTGAACTCCTGGGCTCAAGCATTCCTCCTGCCTTGGCCTCCCAAAGTGCTGGGGTTACAGGGATGAGCCACTGAGCCTGGCCAAGGCTGAGTTTTTTTGTTTTTTTTTTTTTAACATGAACGCACAATTTAGATTTTGCAAAGGCTATTAACTTTATAGAGCAGTTACTATAAATAACCAAATCCTTATCAAATTGGTTTGCTGACTCTTCAGGCAAGCGAGGTGATGCTGATCAGAAACAAACTATTAAGATAACTGCCAAAGTGGGAACTCTTAAAAGGAAGCAACAGATGAGGGAATTTCTGGAACAGTTGCCAAAAGATGACCATGATGATTTTTTCAGTACAACACCTTTACAGCATCAAAGAATACTGGTAAGAGGCACAAAATCATTGTTTTCCTTATCTGTATTGACTTTTATATCTTTCATTTTTATGTATGGTAGTGTTCATCACTAATATTTAGGCGAAGGATCAGTAGCCTCCCTAGACGTGATCATAGTCTTATGGCAAACAATGTGCTGATATATGCCATTCTTACTAGTTTCTAGAGTCTGCACTTCAGTCAGTTCAAAGGTAATGTTTGTAGAACCAAACAGTAAAGTAAACCTAGAATTAGGCGAAACATATATAAAGTTTAATATACTACCAAGCAAACTTTTTTTTAAAGGGGATAAAAGATACTGTGTAGTAATTGAAAGTAGGGATTAAATGATAGTAGCACAGTATTAAAAGATTTGAATGTATGAAAGAATTTTTGTCATATGAAGAGTAGAATAAGTAAATATTTCAGTGACTGGAGTAATTCACAGCAAATAAAACCAAGCTAGTATCTGTAATATGAACAAGTCATTCAAATGTTACTGGAATAACAAAAAGTACCAAGATCACAGGAAAAGTGTGAAAAAGAAGAAATTCAAAAGGCTTAATAAACACTTGGGGAAGTAGTTATTTTAGTTAGTAATTCAAGAAAGTAAAGTATATATGTATACTTTCTAAATTACAGAATCTTAAAAAAAAAAGTAAGTTAAAATATCCACTGCTAACAGAAGCAGTGCTGATACTGATACAGTCATACATCAGTGGGCATACAAATTGAATCGTATCTTTTAGTAAGAAAGCATTATGGCAATATATTATAAAAGCCATAAAGATTTATTCTATTCTTGAGAGTTTATCCTAAGAAATCCAAAAGCCCCAAATCTTTGCAAGATATTTATTGCAGTTTTATCTTTATAGCAAAAAACTGGAAACAATCTGTATATCCAGTAAAGATGTTTTTCATAAACACAGTGAAATACAATACAGATATTAAATGCACATTTGAGACTTTCTAGAATCTAAATATAAATGTTAAGAATATTAAGATTAGCGGGGCGTGGTGGCTCATGCTGTAATCCCAGCACTTTGGGAGGCCGAGGCGAGTGGATCATGAGGTCAGGAGATCAAGACCATTCTAGCCAACATGGTGAAACCCTGTCTCTACTAAAAATACAAAAATTAGACGGGCGTGGTGGCGCATGCCTATAATCCCAGCTACTTGGGAGGCTGAGGCAGGAGAATCGGTTGAACCCCCTAGACAAAGATTGCAGCCACTGCACTCCAGCCTGGCGACAGAGCAAGACTCCTTCTCAAAAAAAGAAAAAAAAACAAAGATTATTAAGATTAAAGTAATGCAGAAATGTGTGGATAATAGACAACTGGACTATTGAGTATAAGAATTCAAACAGTGAGCTAGACATAAGCGTAATTTTTTCATCTACCAATTTCTTGTCATTAAATCATCTTCAATTTAAAAAGGCTACACAACGCTTTACAAAGTTTAGTAACATTAGCTGGGCCCCCTTTTTGCTTACACTGGTTATAAAGGGAAGTCTTAAGAGAGCCACCAGAGGCCCTGACAATGTTTTCTTCAAAACACTGTGGTCCACTAGGGGTTGTACCCTTTATGTTATCCCACCATCATTTCAGGTTCTATATGTGTATATTTTAGCCTAAATGCAATAGTAGCATCATAAAGAACAGAACTGCCGGGCATGGTGGCTCACGCCTGTAATCCCAGCACTTTGGGAGGCCAAGGTGGGCAGATCACCTGAGATCAGGAGTTCAAGACCAGTCTGGCCAACATGGTGAAACCCCATCTCTACTAAAAATACAAAAATTAGCTGGTGTGGTGGTGGGCATCTGTAGTCCCAGCTACTCAGGATGGTGAGGCGAGATAACTACTTGAACCCAGGAGTGGGAGGTTGCAGTTAGCCGAGATGGCACCATTTTACTCCAGCCTGGGCAACAAGAACGAAACTCCATCTCACAAAAATAGAAATGTAAAGAACAGAACTAAAGTAGAAATAGACAGCAACAAATTATCTCATTTTCTGTGACATAGTTAACACTGCTTGAGTTCCTACTGAGGGCTAAGCATAATAGTAAGTGAATTAGAGTTTTGTTTTGTTCTGTTGATACGAAAGGTCAGATTTGTTTGCATATTGTCTATGCCTGCTTTCATGCTACAGTGCAGAGTTGAGTAGTTAGAACAGAGACTGGACCACAAAACCTAAAATATTCACTATCTGATTCTTTACGGAAAACATTTGCTGACCTCTGGTCTACATAACCTTTAGAAATAGGTGTTATTATCTGTTTTACACAAGAGAAATTAAGTCTTTTAAAGGCTAAGGCTCGTCCTTGTCCTTGTTCCTTGACCTTAAAATTTCTAGCAGACACAGCCTAAACCTGTGCAACCAGCAGACCCCCATCATTCTTGTTTATCTTCTGTCAGGGAGAGCCTCAGCACCCTAGACCTATATAGTGTAGGATGAATCCCTTCTGTTACTGGCAGCGAATCCATACGGGTCTGTAGAAACCACAATTCTTACCTCCTCAGAAGAAAGAATTCTGGCCAGGTGTGGTGGCTTATGCCTGTAGTCCCAGCACTTTGGGAGGCCAAGGTAGGAGGATCCCTTGAGCCCAAGAGCTTAAGACCAGCCTGGGCAATATAGGGAGACTCCGTCTCCATTTTTTTTTTTTAATAATTATAAAAATTTTTTAAACAGAGAATTTGACCAAGGAAACATAAGGCAGAAGGAGAAACCAAGGCAAGTTTTAGTGCAGGAATGAAAGTTTATTAAAAAACTTTAAAGCAGGAACCAAAGGAAGGAAAGTACTCTCAAAAGAGGGCCAAGCAGGTGACTTGAAGGATGGTTTAACTTTGTGACTTGGGGTTTTATATGTTGGCATGCTTCTGGGGGTCTTGTGTTCCTTCTCTCCTGATTCTGACTTTGGGGTGGGCTGTCTGCATGCCCAGTGGTGTGCTGGCACTTGGGAGGGGAGCAAGTTACAGTGTGTTTACTGGATTTGCACACAGGCTCACTTGAGGCTTTCTTCCCTTACCAGTCGAATGTCCATAGGAGGTCATATACCAGTTAAACTCCTCCATTTTGCCTCTTAATGCACATGCTTGAGCCCACTCGCCCAGCTTCTGAGATCTTAACAGGAAGCTGCTCATCACCAATTTTAGGTGTTTCTGTTTATTGAGAGATTGCCTTTCCCTGGTGCTGGCTGCGATTAATTATTATTTTAGAGACACAGTTAACAACCACCTGACCATCATAGGATGGTTGCCTAACAACATTCCTGGTAGGGGATGGGGAGGCCTGCTCATTCCCTGCTTATCCCTGACTAGCTACCTGCTGTAACATTCCCACTTCCACAAGTCACCAGTCAAGGTTAGCTGTTTCCAGCTGGAGGAAGCTAATGGTGTTTATGGCCCAGGGGAGGTTAGGCTTGTTTCCAACCCAGAGCTGTTTCAGGCCCAGGGGAGGTTAGGCTTGATGGCTTGTTTCCAACGTAGTCAGTGGGATGGAGCTGGGAGGAATAGAAAAGATGGAGGAAGAGAGAGAGATTAGGGCCCATACACACATTAAAATTATACACCTACATGTGCAAACAAATGGTGCACTGCCTCCAAACAAATCCCCAGTTAAGAGGACTGGGTAGAGTTCCAAACTCCTTGCCTCAGTTTCAAACAGCCCCCACCAGGGGACTGAGTCCAATGTGAACAAAGCCCTGAGGGTGCCACAAATACAAATGCGTAAAAATGGCCAAATGGTGACACCAACAGCTAAGTCTAAACAGAGCAGAGACCCAGCAACACCCTGAAAAGAGTCAGAGGGAGGCTAGGTGCACATCAGCAGCTCACCCGGTTCCAACGTTTGTCGACTTCTTCAAAATGTCACACATTGTGACATATCAGTGAAGCTTTGGAAGCAGCAGATGCTGTGACAAAGAGAAAAGGAGGTTCCGCAAGACAAAGGCACATTGGCAGCTGCTGGAAGCTCCCCTAATGTTCTTTCTATGGGGTCAGCTAGCCACGAGCAGCTGGCATTCACAGGTGGCTCCATGGCCCCATCTAACAGAAGATCAGATAGGTGGGTCTGGAGCCTCCTGTGAATACACAGGGCTCCCTGTATGGGCCACCAAAAATTGTAACCAGCATAGGAGTCCAACTATTCGCCGCTTGTGAAAAGAAGACAATATAACAAGAGCAAGGTGTGACAGAGTTTTATTATCTGTGCCAGCAAAGGGAAGTGTGGGTGAAATTCCAAAAATTCCAGTCTTCAATTTGTGGAGAGAACATAGGAGTTTTTAAAGAGAGAATGGTTTGGAATGCAGGAGAGGAGGGATTAGGAGGTGTCAGGTGGCTCAGTGTGCTTCAACAGCTTATCTTGAAATATTATTCCATTTGGTGAAGGGGCCAGCACCATCCTGGGCCCAACCAGGTTACAAATTAATTGTAGTAAATCTTGCAGTAAATTTCTAGATGGGAGTGAGTTTTGGCCTTGACTGGGGAGAGAATTATTAAAGTATCCAGTTTGTGCCAGGATCCAGCCCCTGAAGCTTCTAAGGAAATATATGACCAGATAAAGGAGCATGGTGTACACTTAAAAAGTGTCTAGGTAAATACATGTGCATAAGGCATGGGAGCACAGAATGGGTAAAGAAAGGGAATGGAGGTTCACATTTTGAGGCTGTATTTCAAGATGAATGGAAACACATATGCAGTTTATCTCAAAGTTGTATCTTAAAATTGGGGAGAAAGGAATAAAAAAGTTTTAAAACCTGGTTTGAAGCCACACTACTCGGTTACGGGCTGAATAAAGAGGGTGACAAATACAGTTTCTCAGAAACATTTAATAGAGACTTCTGAGCAGAAGCCATCTCTTGGGTGGCCACAAGATGGTGGATTTATGCACTGTTATCACCCCAGACCCAGGGTTTATATACCATAGGGAATTTGCCTAAGGCACGGATTTATGGTAAGTATGTGTTTACAGTAACACCAAGGTTGTTTTGACCTAAGGACAAAATTTCTGGTAAGTACATGGAAGTAGAAATCTTAGAGGCATTTCCAGAACCGGGTTTAATCAGAAGTCAGCATGGTGAATTAGCATCTAAAATGGAGTTCCTCTAGCCTCTACTCCTCTACCTACTATTGTTTTTAATTATCTAACTTGAAAAGTTATAAGAAGGAGAACCAACCTGTCAGTCCTCCAAAAACTATTTTGTGATAATGAGAAAATACATTTTATGGGGTGTCTGCTGATAATAAATACTTGTTTTCTAGTTGCCAAGTTTCCAGGACAGTGAAGATGATGATGATATTCTGCCAAATATGGACAAAAATCCAACAACTCCATCATCAGTTATCTTTCCATTGGTAAAAACTCCTCAATGTCAGCATGTCAGTCCTGGCATGCTAGCTTCTATAAATAGGTAAATATTCATGCATATGATATTTTAATTCTCTGCATCAGAGTAGTGAGGAACATTTAAACATTTCATGAGGACCATAGATGCCAGTAATGGGAAGAGTCATTATTTAAAAAATCAAGAATGTATAGTTTCTAGAAGTTAAGGATGGACAATTTCATCAAGTCAGGGTTCTATTCAATAAATAGCACTGTGATATAATCCACATTTACTTCTGGATCAATTCAAAATGGATCAAGGTTTTACTTGTAAAAAATTTAAAAAAAAAAAAAACTAAAGAAACCTTGGGGAATTATTTTATAATACCAGATTAGTGATGGTCTTTCTAACTATAATATAAAACCTACAAGCCATTAATGAAAAGATGAATAAAGTCAACTGTATAAAAATGTTTAACAAATTTTACCTGGTACCAACCACTACAAACAAAAGACAACCTGAGAAAAGAATATATGCAGCTTGTCACAGGCAAAAGGCTAATTTCTGTAATATATACAGCATTCCTACAAATTAACAAGGAATGCATTGTTAATTTTCGTGCATTGCTAGTGAGAAGGTAAATTAGTGCGATCTTTGCAGCAACAATTTGTAAGTATCAAAATTATAAATGCACATACCCTTTGACTTAGGAAGTTTACTTACAGAATTGTGAATGTACAGCTTATTCATGGTAGCATTGTTTAAATTGCAGTACCTCAAAAATCTATCAGTAGGGACTAATTAAATGAATCCTCGTCCATTATGTAGTCATAGAAATTAATGAAGAGCCAGGCACAGTGGCTGAAGCCTGTAATCCCAACACTTTGGGAGGCTGAGGTGGGAGGATCACTTGAGCCCAGGAGTTTAAGACCAGCATGGGCAACATAGGAAGACCCCATTTCTACCAAAAGAAAAAAAAAAAGTTAGCAGGATGCAGTGAGGAAAGCCTGTGGTCCCAGCTACTAGGGAGGCTGATGTAGAAGGATTGCTTGAGTCCCAGAGGTCTAGGCTGCAGTGAGCTGTGATTGCAACAGTTGCACTCTAGCCTGGACAACAGAGTGGGATCCTGTCTCAAAAAAAAAAAAAAAAGGAATTAATGAAGGTATTTTTTATGGCTGTTATGATAAAATGCCTAAGATACATTAAATGAGAAAAAGGTAGATGTAGTGAATAATATACTGTTTGTGTAAATAGAACCTATATGTGTGTATGCATATATGTATATACTTGTGTGTGTGTATATAATTGCTTTTATTAGATTAAGTATTTCTAAAAGGATGCATAAGAAACCAAAACATTGGTGATCTTTAGGGAGAACTAAGGTAGCTAGAGGAAGGAGAGGGGGGCTTTTGAATTTTGAACCATGTGAATACAGGAACAATTTGAAACATATACATAAATAAAATTAAGAAAAAAGTAGGGGTGACTAACAATAAAATTTCACCAAAAAAAGATGGAAAGTAGTAAGAATGAGGCCTGAAAATAGGCTATTCCATTTGGAGAGTAAGAGGCTATTGCTGATCTTAGAGCAATTTCCACAGAATGAGAGGCAGAAGCAAGATAATAATGACTGAGAAAAAAACTATTCAGTACTCTCAGGAAGCCTGCTAAAATTTTAATTTGCACTTATTGGATAAAAATATAATTTTCCTAGGCATCTAAAAGTTATTTTTTATTTTAGTATTTAGTACAGGTGAAAGCATATTGAGAATACAATTTTGGACAAACTTTTTGATAAGCACTTTGACCAAATCATCAAAAGCCTTAAAATATTCATCCTTGGCCGGCACGGTAGCTCACACCTATAATCCCAACACTTTGGGAGGCTGAGGCCAATGGATCACGAGGTCAGAAGTTTGAGACCAGTCTGGCCAACACAGTGAAACCCTGTCTCTACTAAAAATACAAAAAATTAGCCAGGTGTGGTGGTGTGCGCCTGTAATCCTACCTACCAAGGAGGCTGAGGCAGGAGAATCGTGTGAACCCAGGAGGTGGAGGTTGCAGTGAGCCGAGATCACGCCATTGCACTCCAGCCTGGGTGACAGTGCAAGACTCCATCTCAAAAAAAAAAAAAAAAATTCATCCTTTTGGCCATTGAATTTTATTAGACACTTTAAGGAAATATGAGATTTGGACAGGCATGTATTTATATGAACAAAGATGTTCACCATAAAACATAATACTGAAAGTTTGGAATGACCAAAACATCCAAAAATAAGGAAAGTTATAAATTAAGATTTATCCATATAATGGAATATGAAACAAATCATGTCTTCAAGAATGTTTAATGACAGAAAAATATCCAGTGGATAGTAGTTTTTTAAAGCTAGGAAAACTACATTCAGTATGATCCCAATTTTATGTAACAAATTCATAAGGAAGGAAATTTCTTAACTTACACATCACCAGCCATTATTTCTAGGTTATAGAATGACACCAGTGTGGGTTGTGAGTTTTTGTTTTTTGTTTTGGGGGATATTTTCTGTCCATTTACATCACTTTTACAATTAAGGAAATCCGATAGACTCACTTATGTCATGTATCTATACTGTCTAAAACTTTTTCTTAAAAAAAAGAGATTTTTTTTTTTTTTTTTTTGAGACGGAGTCTCGCTTTGTTGCCCAGGCTGGAGTGCAGTGGACGGATCTCAGCTCACCGCAAGCTCCGCCTCCCGGGTTTACACCATTCTCCTGCCTCAGCCTCCCGAGTAGCTGGGACTACGGGCGCCCGCCACCTCGCCCGGCTAGTTTTTTGTATTTTTTAGTAGAGACGGGGTTTCACCGTGTTAGCCAGGATGGTCTCAATCTTCTGACCTCGTGATCCGCCCGTCTCGGCCTCCCAAAGTGCTGGGAATACAGGCTTGAGCCACCACGCCCGGCCAAAAAAAAAAAGGATTTTCTTAGGCTTCTTCACTATCTTTGACTTTACTATCTCTAGTAATTGATGAACTTTTCATAACAGTTTTAAGTAATCAAACAGTTGTATCACTTCAGAAGTGAAAAACTCTTTGTCTTCAGAGACATCTCTTTGACAATAGACTTACCAGTTGCTGATCCTGAACAAGTGGCTAGGCCTGTTCATTTGTTTTTTGTTTTTGAGATGGAGTTGCTCACGTTGGAGAGCAGTGGCACGATCTCGGCTCACTACCACCTCCATCTACCAGGTTCAAGCAATTCTCATGCCTCAGCCTTCCAAGTAGCTGGGATTACAGGCACATGCCACCGTGCCCGGCTAATTTTTGTATTTTTAGTAGAGATGGGGTTTCACCATGGTGCCCAGGCTGGTCTTGAACTCCTGACCTCAGGTAATCCACCAGCCTCAGCCTCCCAAAGTGCTGGGATTGCACCTGTTCATTTGTTAAGCAGTTTGCTAATACCTGATGAGGTCTATTCATTGCTATACGGCAGTGTTTGATTCAGATAAGTATCTTAATACAGTCACATTTCTACATGTCAACTTTAAGGTTGTTCCCAAATAGTCATAAAGAACAGGATACTCAGGTATGTAAGATCTTAGAGCCAAGGGAGAGTATGGAAATGGGTGTTCAGCTGGTATTAACTGTCATAAGTGGGATTAGGAATTGTGGGTTTAAGGAATTAAAAACAACCAACTATTCTACTTGGCTTTTAATCTCGTCAGTTATGAGTCAAGCCTATTTACTTGTAAGGGAAGAGATAAGGTAAAGGAAATGAAAAAAACAAAAAAAAAATTTGGTGGTTGGTATGGGGAATTCAAGAAAGATAAAGTTTTGTAGAAATAAAAGGCTTGATGAGCTGGATTGGAAACCCAGCACAGTTGGAAAAATTGAGGGTTTTCAATCACCAGGCATATCTTTAAAGTGAATAAACTGAGATTCAATTAGTATAGGGAAGGAAGTGAACAATGGTACAGCAAAAGGGAGTCCAAGGACCAGAGGTCTCAGTGGGAGTTTTGGAAAATGAAGAGAGGCAGCAAGATACTGGAAAGAGCGTAGACAGTACAATGAGCAGTAAGCAAAGCATAATTTCCCAAAATAGTCTTATTCAGTATTTCCTTTAAAATGTTTGAGCGTTTTGCCCATCTCCATAGGCACATTGTATTGTCCTCTTTAAAATACAGAATGTACTTTTTAAAGATGGAAATACATTTGAGGTCAGGCATGGTGGCTCACGCCTGTTATCCCAACACTTTGGGAGGCCCAGGAGGGCAGATTGCTTGATGAGCTCAGGAGTTCAAGAGCAGCCTGGGCAATGTGGCAAAACCCTGTCTCTTAAGAAAAATACAAAGATTAGCCAGGCGTGATGGCACGTGCCTGTAGTCCAAGCTACGTGGGAGGCTGAGTTGGGAGGATCACGTGAGCCCAGGAGGCTGAGGCTACAGTGAGCCATTATCATGTTACTGCACTCCAGCCTGGGCGACAGAGTGAGACCCTGTTTCAAAACAAGAAATACATTTGAAATTAATTTAGGCAATTGTTGTTCAACCTGTGGTTAAAAGTATGACAGTTAACTGAAAATTATTAAGTTGACTTAAAAATATTGTTGACTTAAAATTATTTTGTATTCAAACAGGAATGATTGTGATAAATATGTTTTTCGTATGCAAAAATATCATAAAAGTAATGGTGGTATTGTCTGGGGCAACATCAAGAAAAAATTAGTAAGTATTTTTCTTTATCCAACACATATCTATGAAACAACTTTAATATATGATAAACTGTGGTAGTTATAAGTGATGTGACAGTCCCTGTCCCTAAAGTGATTATAATGTAATAAGTTACAATAATGAAGCCATGAATGAGGTAAGTACATAGACTGAAACATTGGAGCAAGGAGAAAATGGGTAAAAACTTTGATTTTTGGGAAATGAAGGGTGGTAAAAATATACACAGGTCAGGGAAGGATATTTCAGGCAAAACACAAAAGCTTATCTGTTCAAGGATTAAAGAATAATTCAGACTGAGTCATGATTCTCATAAAATAAGACATTTCATCAAATCCTATGTAGCTTTAAAATGGTTTCAAGTGTTTTTCAGATGTAGCTACTTAATTTTATTTTTTTACATTCTAACATTTAAAATCCAACTACAGAAAAATTTTTAACTAAAAGATGCCTTAATAGAATTATCTGTATCCCTCAGAGAAAAGATTAGGACAATCCTTTATCCCCTTGAATTACTTTTTAAATTTTTAATTTTCTGATTTTAATTGCAATAACTGATTATCAATCAGATATAAGTACTAGGATTCTGAAAAAAGTATTTCATCTCAAATTTCGTCAAAGTAAGTAGCTCATCTCAGAGAATGGTAACTTATGGGAACCCCCTTGAGTCCCTTGCTTTATGACACTGAGCAAGTTACTTAAGCTTTCTAATATCATTTTATTCATGTGTGGTATGATAATGGGGATCATGATTATATTGATTTATGTTACCAAATGATTTTGAGGGCTAAATGATATAATATAGTGTTTTACCTCATGTCAGAAAAAAATACATTTATATCACAGTCTGTGAGCATGAATTTGTATCTCAAAAATTTCTTCAAACAGTACTTACTCTTAGTATAGGGGCTATTATATTTTTTATTCTGTTACTTTTTATTTTTAAAAGATTTAATGATTGCCAGCCATGGTCAATAGTTTGATAAGCATTGTAATGTGTGTGAGCATGTACTTCAAACTTGCCATTTACATTACCATTTTAGCCAAGAATTTCAAGTACAGAGAATTAAAATTCTGCTAGTACAAAACATTGTACTGTTAAATTAACAGACTATAGGTAAAATACAGTAATTACTATTCTGTATAGTAATTACTATACTGTAATAGTATAGTATTGTAATTATAATTACTATATATAATCATGATAAATTTTGTTTATATTTTACGTTTACTAAACCAGTATATTCATTACCTAATTAGTACATTTTGGCAACTTTTGGAGGCCCATAGACTATCCTTTAACTGCTATAGCATTAGTTTATAGTTATGAGTAGTGTTTGCCAGCAGTGGAAAACAACATTGAGTAAGTCATGGTTCTTGCCCTGAATAAACCCAAAAGAGAATTAGGCATTTCACAGATAATTATAATGTGATTAAATGTTGTTATAGGCATAGTAACCTATAGTTCAAAGTAACCTGGGGATAAGCATGCTTAATTTTGTCTAGATTTGAGGTAGATTTCACCAGGAGGTACCATTTAGCTATTAATAGTAACTCTTTTATAGGTTGAAACTGATTTCTCAACTCCAACACCAAGAAGGAGAACCCCACTTAACACAGGTAATATACTTACAGCTTTCTTTTGTGGCTCAGTTCTATTATAAGGTAGATTCTTTATTTAAATGGTATTAAAATTAATTGCTCTCAAGTGGACAGACTTAGCATTTTATTCCTTATAGTTGTTTTCAGTTTTATTGAAAGTACTTTTAGAAATTTATTAATCTTTTTATTAAACTTCTCTTCACAGATTTAGGAGAAAACTCTGGTATTGGAAAACTTTTCACTAATGTTGTGGAATCTTTAGATGAAGAAGAGAAAGATTATTATTTTTCAAACTCTGATTCTGCATAGTAAAATGAGAAAATATGATTCCTGGGATTTTTACCATAAAGCAGACAGTGTGTTTGTATTTTCAACTGGAGTACATGTATTTTCTTTGTAAAGTAGCTTCCTATGAAAATGTGGACTTCTTTGAAGGTTTTATGTGTTTGTGTTCAAACTAAAATATCCTTATTGCTGCAGCTTACTAAAAATGTAAAGAAAATTGTTTTTGCTTGTGTAGACATCTGTACATTTGTTTTTGCATATTAAAATATATAGATACTTTTTAAATATGCATCCAAGTCTTTTTACTTTAAGAAAAACATTTCCCAAACAGATTTTTTTTTTTTTAATTTCAAGAAAATTTTGCTACCATTTAAGTAAGGGAGGGTGAGAAGGATGACAGAGGTTGTACTGGTAGCTATTGAATTCATGAAAACTTTTAAGTTAGCATTTGTTACCAGTTATTATCCAAGCCAAGGTAGGATTTGTTACCAGTTGTTATCCAAGCCTAATGTTTAAATTACACATTGTTGGAATTAAATTACACATTGTTGACATGCTCCTCTCCTGATTGTTTTTATTTTATGTGATTGGCATATCTATGAAACCTATGTATATTTAGTTTATTGCTTTGCCATTATTTTACTAGATATTTATTTTATTTTACTAAATAATTATTTTACTAAATAATTATTTACTATTTTGTTCTCTAATTTTTAAGTGTTATTTACATATGCAGATACAGCTTAAATATTTTGACTAGATTAGACAGTTAATAGATCCACCATTAGTAATCAATATATTATGTCATAATAAACATCCTTTTTCTTTCACTGAAATTTCGTTTAGAAATAAACTTATTTTCGCTTATTATGTTTTGAAACTTGACATATAGGATATTTTCCTTCTGGCCAGACATTCATCTACCTTTGTTCTCTATTTAGATTATTCAAATAAAGTTAGTTTGCTTTTATAATATTTGTTTCTTGTTTGTTTGTTTGTTACTAATTACTGGGTGATAGAAATAAAAACAAATCACGAGTGGTCCTGTTTTAAGTGTCCTCAAAAAAAAAAAAAAAAAAAAGTAACATTTTCTTGTTTCTTAAGTGTTTTAGTCAGAGCAGGCCTGGTGTCATATACCTGGGAGGTATATTTCAACTACCTGGGATGCTGAGGAAGGAGGATTGCTTGAGCCTAGGAGTTCAAGGCTGAAGTGTGCTATGATCATGCCTGCAACTAGCCACTGCAGTCTAGCCTGGGCAAGAGAAAAAGACTCCTCTTAAAATAAATAAGTAAATAAAATAAAATAGTAATAATCAGCAGTTGTATAATTACAGGACTCATGGAAACACTGTAAAAAGAACAGTGCAATTGGACTAAGATTATTCTTTAAACTACTATGATTATTTCTGCCATAAAGACCATTGGTGGATATAGGATGGATCAAAAGAAAGGTTTATTTTGGAGTGGCCAAAAAAAAATGCTGTTGTATTACTTGAGTTGCCAATACTTGATCTAATACTATACTGCTTGGAGTTAATGGATAGTGTTTTAGGAGTTAAGAAGGTGGTTAAATCCCTTAACAAAAAGTAAAAAGGTAATTGAAATGGCATAAACTTGACTCAAATCAAGAGTCTGACCCCTACTGCCTATATATTCCCTTGTCCTATCAGAACTCCTTCAGCGCCTTCCCTATTCTAAGGTATCTCACCTGCCAGGTATCTGGTTTGTCCCATTTCTATCAGGTCATAAGATGAACTAATAATAAAGTTTAAGGTAAGTAACCTCCAAAGGAGACTTAAAAGTGGAAAAGAAAAAGACCTTAAGGACTTAAATAATAAGATGGATAATCAATGGTTAATGGCTACCAATGAGAGTATAGGAGGAGGCTATTGCAAGCCTAAATATGGATAGAGCTCTCCACACAGAAAGCATAAATAAATAAATCCTCTAGGTTATGTCTGTAACACCATGTTAATGTACGTAATTTTTTTTGTCTGATGGGTACACACACAGCTGAGTCTGAGCATGTGGTATCTCTGAGGTTGAGGGACTGCATGATTCTGGCATGCAGCTGGGGCAAAGCACCACCAGATGCCCCTACCCACAGTCCCTGCTGACAATGTAGCAGCAGCATGATGCATGAAGATGTAGCACAGTGGAAGGAGAAAGGCTCCTTTCCTCCTGTCAAAGCTTAGCATTGTGCTCACTACTAAAGGAGAAATACTCAAAAAGTCCAGTTACAGAAAATTGATAACTGCACACTAGGCAATAACTTACAGTGTTTCCTCTCTCTGGTTTTGACAGAATTATTGAGCAGCAGACATAAGAAGTCAGCTGCTTTCAGACAAGTTGAGAGTTGATACTATCTCAAAGGAGCTAAGCAGAATAACTTTTTTGTCCCCTTTTATCAACACCATAGAGTGAAAGAGAATCATATCTAGTTTCTGGGTTCTGCTTCTAGATTTGCCAGCCTAAACTTGAATAAGTCACTTGTTTCTGGGCATCACTTTTATCATTTGGTAAGAAAGGGAAGAGAAGTGATTTGAATTACATGAGCTCTGAAGTCCCTGCCAGATTTAAGGTGAGGAAAGCTCTCTGCGGTGAGGCTGGTTCAAGTACCCAACAATGTAATAGGGGTAAAAATGAGGCTGAGAATAAAGGACTCACATAATTAAAGGCTGCTTTAGTACTAGACTGACTAGAAGAAAGATGTCATATATATTGCAGATACAAGCAAAGCCTTCTTTTTTTGTTTTTGTTTTTGAGATACGGTCTGACTCTGTCGCCCAGGCTGGAGTGCAGTGATGCGATCTCGGCTCACTGCAAGCTCCCCCTCCCAGTTTCACGCCATTCTCCTGCCTCAGCCTCCCAAGTAGCTAGGACTACAGGTGCCCGCCACCACACCCAGCTAACTTTTTTGTATTTTTAGTAGAGACAGGGTTTCACTGTGTTAGCCTGGATGGTCTCAACCTCCTGACCTCATGATCTGCCCAGGATTACAGGCGTGAGCCACCGTGCCCGGCCCCAAGCAAAGCCTTCTTAATGTCATCAAAGACAACAGAATGGATCAAAACAGTAAATGTAATGTGGTCAACATAATGGGCCTGAATTCAGTAATTTATATTAAAAAGAAACTTTCTAAGTCCAAACCAATATACCACCTTGAATATATTTCAGCAACAAAAAAGAGTAAGGTAGCTGGGAGTTTGTATTAGTCTATTCTCACACTGCTATGAAGAAATAACCCAAGACTGGGAAATTTATAAGGAAAAGATTTTAATTGACTCACAGTCCTGCATGGCTGCGGAGGCCTCAGGAAACTTACAATCATGGTGGAGGGGAAGCCAACGTTTCCTTTTCCACATGGCACTAGGCGTGAGAACTGCAGAGTGAACAGAGGAAAAGCTCCTTATAAAACCATCAGATCCTCTGAAAACTATCACTAGAACAGCATGGGGGAACCGCCCCCATGATCTAATCACCTTCCAGGAGGTCCCTCCCCAACATATGGGGATTATAATTCAGATTACAAGTCAAGATGAGATTTTGGTTGGGGACACAGCCAAACCATATTAAGAGTTCATATTAACAGATTTGACAGTACTTAACTGGGACACACCTCTGGTCAGATAAACATTCAGTTAAGTTTTCTACTTTCCTAGTTACTGGGTCATTTATCTCACAACCACCCATCACCCACACCTTACCAAGTACACATATTTAGAATCGGTACACTTGAAGTATACTATCTACACATGGGAAAAATCAACAAGTTGGCTGTAGTTAGACATATCAACTTTACTATTTATCACAACAGTACAACTTTAATCTTGGGAAACATTCCAAAGTATATCTCTAGCTTAGCTTTTACTTTCTTAAACTACCCTTAGTAACACTTTTAATAAACCTTCTTTTATTTAATAAAAAAAATTAGTTTCATAATCTAGTCAAAATGATCACCAAACATCAGATTTTTGTTTTTAATAATTTATATAATCTATATAAATAAAAATATATACAATATAAAATATATTTAAGGAAATATTCTATTTACAAATAAACATAATCACAAAACAGCAATGATTATTGAAGTGCATTTAATATTGTGAGAGTTCTTTGAAAACCCCATCTTGAGCAGCCTGATTATGCATCAGATTTCAGTCTATCTTGGTTAAGATCATTTGGTAACATTTGTATGTCAAATACATAGTGAATGTATCTATAGATCTCCTCAGCCTTCTGATGAGTTACTTGCGCATACATGGAGATTTCTTGAGGTGTGCTGAAAAATAAATGAGACAAAATCATTACACTAGGACTTTTGGCTTTTATAAAATTTAATATTACCTAAAGAACACCAAACACAGTAGCCTTTAAGGAAATCATCTCAAGCATTATCCGTCCAGCTGATGTCTTGAAAATTAGTTTGGATAAAACAGCTACTTGGTTCCTTTCCTTAAAATTATCTAGAAAAACAATTCCAATATCTTCAATGAACTGAATGTTTTTGTGTTCCCCAAAATTCATATGTTGAAGCCCTAATCCCAATGTGATGGTATTTGGAAGAGGCAACTTCGAGAATTAGTTGATAAAGGTGGATATCCTCGTGCACTTATAAGAAGAGGTCAAAGAGCTAGCTAGCTCTATTTCTGCCATGTGAGGATACAATGAGAAGGCAGTAGTCTGTGACTCAGTACAAAGCTCTCTCCAGAACCCAGCCATATCTCAGACTTCCAGTATCCAGAACTGGCAGAAATAAACTTCTGTCATTTATAAATTACCCAGTTTATGGTATTTTAGCATTGCAGCATGAGCTAAGACAGTATCTGATGTAGGCCTTTAATTAAAATAAACTACATTCTAAAATCTCCCTCTTCAAGCAATATAAATGCTCATTTTTCTTGTTACAGAACTGAACAGCCCAGAAATGTTAGATTGCAAGGTCAAATGTAACTGCTATTTATTGTCTCTCCACAGAGCTCTAAGGTTCTCAAAGGAAATCCCTACACCTATTTTTTCTTTTTTTCGATTAATGTCCCTCAGCTTCATATAGTAACTAATATATGTTGGCAGGCAAAAAATGTTTACTGAATAAAATCTAACAGGCACGATGCCTCTTAAATTTTTTTAACGTTAAACTTCTATGGAATGCTTTTAAGAATCTTTTAAAAGTAATCATTTAAAAATATTACAACAGACATACCTGTTAGCCATCCTTTTCACAGATGAAAACTGGTGACACATATTTAATGCAGTTATATAACTTATATTAGGAATACTTAAATAAAACTGGAGTGCCTCACTTTTACTACTATTCACCACTGTTGGAACATGAATACCAACATTCTTTCTTTGTTCCACTAAAGACAGTTCCTTTAGCAAATCTGCAGTTTCTTCTTGGCAGGAACTGAAAAGAATTCGGATTCCAGCGCCAATTAAGGTAGTCAGCAGGTTGTCATAGCTTTTTGTTCTCCTAAACATCCTTGATGCGTCTCCTAAATATTTATATTTAGGGAAAGGCAAACTTTAGTAACTAATATCAAGTAGAATCATTAATATACTTTATTTTATTAAAATCCCAAGATCTACACCATTGGCAAACTAGTGCCACATTCTGCTAATGAGAAACCCTACAACTAATGTTTCTCAAATATCTGAGAAAGAAAATAGGGATAACTATGAGCACCTTGAGCTGGAATCAACATAGAAAGGTGAATAAGGAAGAGCTTATATTCCTACATAATTCACTCCTGAAGGCCAAGATTGTATTACTCATCTCTAATTTTTCATGCTAGCTCTGAGGAAGGGCGCATTAAGTACTGGTTTAAGTGATATAAAATTATCTTATGTATTTATTCCAAAGAATCACTCAACAATTACCCTGTACACCCATTTTAATGTCATCTTGCCAATTAGTTCCCTACCCTTTCTTGTTCATTTTCTATTCCATATTCTACTTAAATCCTTTTATTGGTATTCCCTATCATGGCCCTCGATACTTTTCTATAACCTTTGCCATGTTACTTTCCTGTCTACTCCAAATCTATTTCCTTTATCCCTGACTTTTCAAATTAAAAAGAGGCTGGGGCTGGGCACGGTGGCTCACACATATAATCCCAGCACTTTGGGAGACCGAGGCAGGCAGATCACAAGGTCGAGAGATCGAGACCATCCTGGCCAACATGATGAAACCTCATCTCTACAAAAAATACAAAAAAAAAATTAGTTGAGCGTGGTGGCACACGTCTGTAGTCCCAGCTACTCAGGAGGCTCAGGCAGGAGATTCACCTGAACCCAAGCAGCAGAGGTTGCAGTGAGCCGAGATTGCACCACTGCACTCCAGCCTGGGTGACAGAGCGAGACTCTGCCTCAAAAAAAAAAAAAAAAAAAAAAAAGGCTGGGCACGGTGGCTCATGCCTGGAATCCCAGCACTTTGGAATGCCAAGGCTGGCAGATCACCTGAGGTCCAGAGTTCGAGACCAGTTTGACCAACATGGTGAAACTCCGTCTCTACTAAAGATACAAAAATTAGCTGGGCATGCTGGCACATACCTGTAATCCCAGCTACTCAGGAGGCTATGGCAAGAGAATTGCTTGAACCTGGGAGGTGGAGGTTGCAGTGAGCTGAGATCGTGCCAGTGCACTCCAGCCTGAGTGACAGAGCGAGACTCTGTCTCAAAAAAAAAAGGAAAAAAAAAATTGGGTAACCAAAAGATAAAATGACTTATCTAAGGCCACATGGTTCACCAATGACAAAATGGGGATGAAAAAGCTGCCCAATTCCCACACCAATGTTTTGCATAAACTACACTATTACCAAAAGTATAAATGTTCAATTCTTCTGCAGTGGCTTTCACAACTACATGATTTTACTTAGTTCTCATAATATCACAAGATGAATAGGACAAGTGTATTATTAGTTCCTCAGAGGGAGTGACCTGTCAGTGCAATGTCTCATAGAGAAACCATAGAAACGGTGTGTCTTCTGATTCCGTATCTCATGATCTTTTCACTGTTCTTGAGGGCTCGCCATACAATTGAATAATTACTGCAGAAATAACCTACCTGAAGCTCCAATCCTGCACTTCTAAATGCATCCTAGGCACCCACTTCAGTGACCCACTGAGAACTCGATCTTAACGTGTTCAAAATTAAACTTTCCTTGTCCCTCTTATCTGTTGCTTCCATTATATTCATAATTGCAATAAACAGTACCACTATTTAACTGCCCAATAACCAAGAAGTTGGTCAACTCAGTAATTCTCAACTCCTCCCACCAACTCTTGCTAATCCTGACTCCTTAAACATCTCCCAAATACTACTCCTCCTCCCCATTGCTGCCTTATTTAAGGCCCTCATTCTTCGTGGGTTCCTGAAACAGTCTTATGTTTGGCAGATTTGCCTTCAATTTCCAACCCTTCAGTTCTCATAAGCTGCATTTAAATACAATAACTAATGAAAGCCATTATGGCTGCATGAAAATAAGAATGACATTCACCAGTCAGGTGTTTATATTTTAAGAGTTCCCACATCCTAATAATAGAAGAATAAACTAAGTTAACAGTCAAGTTCCTTTACAGTCTTATAAACAAAGATATTCCAAAATACAAACCTGTTTTTTCTCTGTCCTTTTCCACAATCACACATATTCTTTCAAACATACTCTGCAGGTGCTGGATCTGCTCAATGAGCTTATTCTTATTGATACTATTTAACATCTCAGACTGAGACCTCCTTTCCACCACCATGCGGTTACTCACGATGTAATCACAGCCATTAAGAGGACAAACTTCTACTTGCAAACCATGAATTGCTCTTAGGGAAGAAATTACTTCTAATCCAGAAGTTATTTCATGACCGCCTACAAGAATACAGGTTTCTTTTCCTTCCTGTGGAAGTCTAAGAGAAGTATGTGTCCCAGCTAAATGTGGTCTTGAATTGGAAGAGGATGCCCCTGAAGCGCAAGAATCCTCCAAAGCACTACCATCCTGAAAAAGTGGAAAACATTGGTCACAATCAGGTGAAATACATAAATGTGCCATAAGTGTCTCATGTCCAAAGTTGATTCTCCGTACTGAGAACGTCCAGTTTTCTTCCTTCAATTTGACCAAAGTGACAATACATGAAGGAACACGTAAGTCACTATTCTTACACCTCAAAAAACTATAAAGCTATAATTAACAACAAAAGCTAAGAACAGTAGGATGTAAAGAAATAGGAGAAAGTCTAAAAATGAACAGGAAAGGAAGTAAGTGTTAAAAAAGAAAATTATAATTTTTAGCCTAGAGAAAAAAAACAAATGAATGGAAGATGAAATAATCTTAGAGCAGATTAGAGTTCATTGTGAAGAATAAGGAAACCAGACAAGACATTTTTGAAAAATAATAGGAAGATTAAATAACCAGAAAGTATCTCCAGTTGAAAACAACTAAACCTGTTTAGTTTTAAAAAACTAACATGTTTGTAAAAAATACTTAGAAACACATAAATGGTCTGACGAGAAAGGAAGAAATACACCGAGGTCAAAAACAACATGGAAGTGAGAATTTTGGAAGTTACTTAAGCCAGAACATACCCAGCTTTCCTTTCCAAAGTAATCTGCCAAATCCTGTGAACCATGAGCTCCTCTTTTTGCAGAGGCACAGGGCACGGGAAACAGTGCCAGATGTCCGAACCTCTGTCCCCAAAAACGGTTAAACATTTTTATAAGCGCAAATAAAAAATAAATCTACTCCATAAAAAGCAGAAAGGAAAAAGTAGCTGTCAATCTTGATATCTGGTAGAGAGGGAAAAAATCTCAGAATTGGTATCGACATACCGGCCCTACAGCCCTCATGTAGGCTTGTAGCCAGAATACACAATATCTGTGTGATCCACAAAAAGCAAGTAATAAAATGTGCTCTCAAAAAAGAAATGCAAATGGCTCTTACAAGCTATATGAATGTATGAAACTGAAAGAAAAAAGATGCTTTCAACTTTGCTATGCAAAGAAAAACACAAATTTGAAACTATATGACATGCCATCTCTCACTAGGTTGACAATATTCTCTGTTAATAAAGTTCTGGAGAAATCAGAAACTCTTTTACAATGCTGGTAGTAATAATATGGTACAGGGCCAGGTGCAGTGGCTCACGCCTGTAATCCCAGCACTTTGGGTGGCTGAGGCGAGTAGATCATTTGAGGCGGGGAGTTCGAGACCAGCCTGGCCAACATGGTGAAACCCTGTCTCGACTAAAAATACAAAAATTATCTGGGCGTGGGAGGCGGAGTCTGCAGTGAGCAGAGCCACTGCACTCCAGCCTGGGGCGACAGAGCGAGACTCTGCCTCAAAAAAAAAAAAAAAAAAAAAAAAAAAAAAGTACAAACCCTATAGAGAAGTTAGCAATATCTGGCAACATTACATATGCATTTACTTTTTACAGCAATTCCAAGAAATTAATCCCAAAGTTACACCGGCAACATTTAAGAGAATACAAACATGGCTATTTATTATAAGAACAAAAGATTAGAAACAACCCACATATGCATCAATATAGAAATGTTGAATAAATAATTACATAATCATACAATGGTATACGTAGCTACACAAAGTAATGAGGAATATATATCTGTATATTACTATTGAGTGAACCTGAGGATAGTTTTAAGCAAAAAAATCAAGACGGGATAAAGTACGTACTATATTTTACTAACCTATCTAAGGAAGATTAAAAATATAAAAGCATCTAATTATATATTTCAAACAATGTATAAACGAGCCGAAGTATATAGATATTTTTAATTATTACCTTTGTACAAGGAAGGAAACAGTGAAGGACACAAAAATAAAACTGGAATTTTTTTTTTTTGAGATGGAGTTTTGCTCCAGTCGTCCAGGCTGGAGTTGTATGGTGCAGTCTCAGCTCACTGCAACCTCTGCCTACTGGGTTTAAGTCATTCTCCTGCCTCAGCCTCCCAAGTAGCTGGGATTACAGGTGCCTGCTACAACACCCGGCTAATTTCTATATTTTTAGTAGAGACAGGGTTTCAAACCATGTTGGCCCGGCTGGTCTTGAGCTCCAGACCTCAGATGATCCACCCACTTCGGCCTCCCAAAGTGCTGGGATTACAGGCGTGAGCCACCGTGCCTGGCCTGGAATTTGTTGAATATAAATTATTTTGTAGATTTCAATTTGGGACCATGAACAAAATAAATAAAAAGACATCCCATTTTCATGCACTGAAAAATTTAACATTATTAAGATGACAATACTACCCAAAACGATCTATGTATTCAATACAATCTCTTTCAAAATTCCAAAAGGATATATTGCAGAAATGGGAAAACCCATACTAAATTTCATGTATTTCAAGGGACTCTGAATATCTAAAACAATCTTAAAAAAAAAAAAAAAGTTAGAAAACTCAGACTTACCAACTTCAAAACTTACTATAAAGCTACAGGAATCATGACAGTGTGGTACTGGCATAGAAAAAGACATATGCCAAAGAAATGAGAGTCTAGAAATAAACCCTCACATATATGGTCAATTGATTTTAAGCAGGATAGCCATGCATCACCACCAACAAAAGCTGGACTTTTACATCATTAACAAAAGTTAACTCAAAATGAATCAAAGGTATACACTGAAGAATAAAAACTACAAAACTCTTACAAGGAAACATAAAGGAAAATCTTCATAACTTTGGATTTGCGAAGATGTTCTCTTCCCATACTTGTCAGCAGATTGCTCTAGTTACTTGGTGTTTGCTAGACTGGTGGGAGGGAGCACTAGGAGTGTGGAATTGGTGTTTTCTATTGTCCTGGTTCAGCCATAGTCTTGGGCAGGACTTGTTTCCGTAGGTCTCGAAGGTAGGAATTTCTCAGTGATCTTACTCTCCCTCCCAGTTATTAGAGACCTCTAATTGTCTAGGCTTAAGATGTTTTCCTGCCCTTCTTCCAGTTATAGAGGATATTTTTCTTGTTTCCTTCCTGATCTGCAGTCTTCACCTAAGCTCTGAGGGCGATACAGTTTGCTGCTCTTCCCCCAGTAGCTTAAAGCTTTTTGTTCCGTAGGAGAAAGTTGGAAAGGAACAAGGTGAGGCATGGTTCCTTTTCCACAGCAATTGCTTATCTCTTCCCCAAGGACTGTACTAAGAAAAAGGGTTTTTCTTATTCTCAGTCTTTTTTGTGAATCCCTGATGAGTGTGTGAAGAACCCATGAGTGGCTGTAAATTCCCCGTGTGTCTACAACTCCCAGGGGTTCTAAGCTTTCATGCTAGTCCATTGCCTTTTGTAATTCACTAACGTTTTAGCTGAAACTTTTTTTTAATTTTTTTTTTAGAGAGTCTCACTTTGTTGCCCAAGCTGGAGTACAGTGGCACGATCACAGCTCACTGCAGCCTCAACCTCCCGGGGTCAGGTGATCCTTCCACCTTAGCATGCTGAATAGCTAGGACTACAGGTATGCACCAGCATGCCAGGCTAATTTTTTTGTTATTTTTGTTTCGTTTTTCTTTTTTTTGAGATGGAGTCTCGCTATGTTACACAGGCTGGAGTGCAGCACCTCTCCCTCCCAGCTTCAAGCAATTCTCCTGGCGCAGCCTCCTGAATAGCTGGGGCTACAGGCATCTGCCACCATGTCTGGCTAATTTTTTGTATTTTTAGTAGTGATGGAGTTTCACCGTGCTGGCCAGGCTGGTCTCAAACTCCTGACTTCAAATGATCCCCCTGCCTCGGCCTCTCAAAGTGTGGGATTATAGGCGTAAGCCACTGCCCCCGGTCAGCTGAATTATTTTTACCACACTTTATAGTGTTCTGTGATTGCCATGAATCAGCAAGCTTTTCATTGGAGGGGCCTGTTTTTCCTTAAATATCAGCCTAATTGTTTGCCCTACAACCTTAGCTCTGTAATGGTTTCAAGAAAACATGATTTTGCTGATGACTGGCTCTTTGTTATAGTAAGGATGGGAGCAATACTCCCTCTACCTTTCTACGTTGTAACTTAAGGTAGACTTTCTATATTTTAACATAATAAACTAAGATCAACATCCTAATTATTCAGAAATTATCGCTAAAATATATTTAATATTTAATTTAAAAAAAGAATAATAAATGTAATGAAGGAGGAAATGGCCACTAAAGAACTAGAAGAAAATAGTGAAAGTACTTAGTTATCTTGGAGTATGGCTTCCTAAACATGACAACAAGGTCAGGAAGTACAAAGAAAAAAAATGTAGGCTGCATAAAGAAGTTATATTTCATATAGCAAGAAACACTAAACACAAAACAAAAAAGCAAATAAAAGACAAGGAATACTGTTTGTAATATTTATGACAATGCAAATATTAGTATTTTTAATCTGTGAAGATTTTTGTCAGGGTAGTCTATTTTATGCCTTTTCAAATTTACCTCAAAAATTCTTTCCCCTCCTAATTTCAAGTAGTAAGAATTATACTATATGTAATTTTATTCACTAATAGTAGAAAACTTAAAACATCTTTCCATTAAGATCTACTGATCCTTTTTCATAGTGCTCTTCAAAGTATCACTAGCCTGTATCTATTTTCTAGTTAGGACATACCAAAGTAGAAATACTGCTTAAAGTGTTAGTGATTACCAGTGCTTATTTCTCTTTTCAAAGTAAAAAGCACTGGAGTGTGGTGTGGGGGTGAATGGGCATCTCTGGTAATTTGAAGCCCAGAAGGGCAGTGTGGAGGCACCCAGCCTCTGTAGCCTCATCTCCACTGCCCAGATAGAGTTAGCCCAGGGTCAGGAGGGACTCTTTCTTGTCGAGAAAAGCCTAGGATACTGAGACAGTCGCAAATGTCACTAGTGTGAATTACAGCTGAAGAAACTACACAGAAACTACACTACTGTATCCACCTAGAACCAAGGCCAACACACCCCACCAAACTGACACCCTAAGACCCATTTATACAAATAAGTCTTTCCCCGGGAAATTACTCCATAAAACTTCATGAGGTGAATGTCCCACTAGATGTGTAGAAATCAACATAAGGACACGTCATATATGAAAAAGCAAGGACATGATACTTCCAAAGGAACACAATAAGTCTCAAATAACAGACCCCAATTACAATGAATTATACAAAAATAGTAATCTTGCCAGGCATGGTGTAGCATGTCTATAGTCCCAGCTACTAAGAAGGCTGAGGTAGGAGGATCACGTGAGTCCAGGAGTTCAAGTCAGCAGTGAGCTATGATCGCACCTGTGGATAGCCACTGTACTCCACAACACAATGAGAACTCATCTTGGGATTTTAATCTCTATACTATCGATGAGGACATTGAAACTCAAAGAAATTAAGTACTTTCTTGTTCTCCAGTCTATTATAAAGACTTAATGTAGTCAATCTTTTCCTAACAATGCCTTCAAGAAATAACTATGCCTCCCCCACAAAAAAAAAAACTGGGGACAATTTGCAACTGGAAACACAAATATGAGGACCATTGTGTGGACACTGTCAAGCATGTGGCTAAGGCAGAGTGTGATGAAACTTCTTGGGGATAAAGAGAAGTAGAAGCAGAGAGTAGAATAGTAGTTAGTACAGGGGTTAAGGTTGGGGTGGAGGGTGTTGGTCAAATGATACAAAATTTCAGATAGGAAGACTATAGTCAATTACAAGGTATTTTATCTCGAAAATCACTGAAAGAGTAAATTTTAAGTGTTCTCAACCAAAAAATGATAAGTATTTGAGGTAATACATATGTTAATTAGCTTGATCTAGCCATTCCACAATGTATACATATTTCAAAACATGTCCTACTTGATAAATATATACAATTATTTGTCAATTATAAAAATTATTAATTTTTAATAAGTATTTTCAGTCTCACTCCTAGTTAGGCAAACAAATGAATCAATATATACGGCTCCTATTATTTATTTAACCCCTATTTAGCAAAATTACTATAACTATAAACTCTTAAAAACAGGAAACAGTTTTACAGTGATTCTTCTAGAAACAGCACAACAGGGAGAAGGTAAAACTGGACTACTTAGCAGTCATTCTGGAAGGAAGTGGAAGAAAACTTTAAGGAAGGACACCAGTTGGTACTCCCAAACTCCTTTACCCAATAAAAAGAGACTTACATACCCAAAGCCTTCTGAGAAGAAGAGAAGTTAATCTGGGAACTAGTTCTAGGTCTTTTTTTTGTGTTTTGAGATGGAGTCTTGCTCTGTCACCCAAGCTGGAGTGAAATGGCACGATCTCGGCTGACTGCAACCTCTCCTTCCCAAGTTTCAGAGATTCTCCTACCTCAACCTCCCAAGTAGGTGGGACTACAGGGATGCACAACCATGCCCAGCTAATTTTTGTGTTTTTAGTAGAGATGTCATTTCACCATGTTGGCCAGGCTAGTCTTGAACTCCTGACTTCAAGTGATCCACCTGCCTCGGCCTCCCAGAGTGCTGGGATTACAGGCATGAGACACTGCACCTGGCCAAGGAACTAGCTCTGAACACGTAATTACAATTAACTTTGCCTTGCAGAAAGCCCTATTTTCCTACATCCTTTTAATAAAATTATCAAGTTTCCTTACACAGTGTTAACAAAACATTAACATATTTAAAAAATTAAAACCTGAGCATCCTGTGAATTGCCCATATAATTTTGTGTATTGTTTTCTTGTTTGAAGACATTTTCTTCAAAATTTTTTGTTAATTTTTCTTTGACCTAGTTATTTAATACAAAACACATACATAAGAAAGAAAAAGAAAAACTTCTGGTAACCATCTAAAGACATTTTTCCTTTCTTTGATCCATACCTTCTGTGGAACTGGAAATTTTCTACAGTCTTTCTGTGAATCAACAGTAGTGAAGGGTGGTGTCGTAGACTGGACTTTATTATGATTTTGAGGTTTGAAGTCAGAGACTTCAGAAATTGTATCCTTTAAATTAAGTGATGTCGGTTTGCTCTGCTTTGGTGATTGATTAACTACTGGATTAGAATGCATCTTGGACTGCAGAGAAGATCCAGAAGGCACTGAATTTAAACAACAGTCCTGTTGTTTGTTCTTCTTAACAGTGCTTGGGTTAACTGCAATATTAGATTCTCTTTTATCATTTACATTGTTCTCCTCCTCACTTGAATCATCTGGTAAAATAATTCTGGATAATTTCTTTTTTGAATGTGCACAGTTTTGTTCCCTCATTTGTTTTAGCATTACTGCACGTCGGGTTTTATACTTTTTACTGCTACTTGCAAAGCCATCATCAGTTATTAAGTTAAAATCAACACAAACTTCTTCTTCACTTGATTGGCCTTTGCAAGACTCCTCCTCATCAACACAAAAACTATCCTCTAAATAGGTTTCATCTTGTTCAGGAATCTACAATAAAAACATAAGAATATTTTACATTTATTTCAGACAATTAACAGGTATTTAAAACATACTTCAAAGCACATGAAATCTGCATTAATATTTGTTTAATTTACTTTATTAATTCAGCCACTTACTCAACTAACATATACCAAGTACATTCTTTGTGGAGGAAAATGAGTTTGAGAATAAAGGAAAAGAATGATTTACCATCTAGAAATTTAAGGTTTAGTAACAGCAGGTAGAAAGTAAACAATAATAATAGATGATAAATGCTATATAATAAGCACAATGGAAGTACAGAGAGTACACATTACCAAGCTGAACATGGCAATTTATAAACAAACATGACTAATATGAAAATGTTATCCTTGGCCGGGCGCGGTGGCTCAAGTCTGTAATCCCAGCACTTTGGGAGGCCGAGACAGGCGGATCACGAGGTCAGGAGATCGAGACCATCCTGGCTAACAGGGTGAAACCCCGTCTCTACTAAAAAATACAAAAAACTAGCCGGGCGCGGTGGCGGGCGCCTGTAGTCCCAGCTACTTGGGAGGCTGAGGCAGGAGAATGGCGAGAACCCGGGAGGCGGAGCTTGCAGCAAGTTGAGATCCGGCCACTGCACTCCAGCCTGGGCGACAGAGCTAGACTCCGTCAAAAAAAAACAAAAAAAAAAAGGAAAATGTTATCCATAAATGACATAACCTATAATTTTCAGAATATAACATTTTTGTGAAAAAAATAAATTTTATCAACCAAGGACAAAAAAGGGATTTTTTTTTTTTATTTTTTGAAATGGGGTTTCGCTCTTGTCGTGCAGGCTGGAGTGCAATGGTGCAATCTTGGCTCATTGCAACCTCTGCCTCCAGGGTTCAAGCTATTCTCCTGCCTTAGCCTCCCAAGTAGCTGGGATTACAGGCATGTGCCACCATCCTGGCTAATTTTTGTCTTATTAGTAGAGATGGGATTTCACCATGTTGGCCAGGCTGGTCTTGAACTCCTGACCTCAGGTGATCTACCAGCACTGGCCTCCCAAAGTGCTGGGATTACAGGCGTGAGCCACCATACCTGGCCAAAAAGGGATCTTGAGAATTCATTTAGTCGAGCTTCCTGACTTTGGGCAGAAATTATCTCAAATAGCTCTGAGAGCCCAGTTTTAGAAACAAAATGGAGGCTTCATTAACAGGAACATATTTCAACCTCACCATCCAGAAATTCTCCATTATATTTCTATAGTTCATACCTGTGAGAAAATGTTTATGTTTTTATGTGTCTTATGAATCATTTTGTACTTATTGTTCATCATCGGACTACGTAAAGATTTCATGTAAACAGCTCTCATTTCAGCATCTGTGTAAAGATAAGAATTTAAGACAAAGTAGCAAAATTATTTAAATGAATAATTGAAGTATTTATTTCAATTATTTATTTCAATGATTGAAGTATTTAACTTCAATCTATTTCAAATTTACTTGATTCAAACCTTGTGCAAATATTTTATACAAAGACAATAAATATTAAAAGATGTCTATAAACAATTATTGAAAAATATTAAGTTAGGAGTTTAGCCTTTGAAATCAGATCATCTAGTTGAGTGATCATGGACAACTTAAGTTCCGTGCTTTAGCTATCTCTCTGAAAATGAGGATTGAAACAGACTTTTCTTTCAAAACAAAGGTATACAAAGACCTTAAAAATGTACCAGATTTACAGAAGTTTCACAAAAACATAAGAAATCTAGACAGAAAAGCAAATATGCACTAAAAACATTAAAACCCACAGCCAATAAAAAGTATGTTTCATAATTTTCAGTTAAGGAAAACCTGGGTGGCCGGGCGCAGTGGCTCAAGCCTGTAATCCCAGCACTTTGGGAGGCCGAGACGGGAGGATCACAAGGTCAGGAGATCGAGACCATCCTGGCTAACCCGGTGAAACCCCGTCTCTACTAAAAAATACAAAAAACTAGCCGGGCGAGGTGGCGGGCGCCTGTAGTCCCAACTACTTGGGAGGCTGAGGCAGGAGAATGGCGTGAACCCGGGAGGCGGAGCTTGCAGTGAGCTGAAATCCGGCCACTGCACTCCAGCCTGGGTGACAGAGCGAGACTCCGTCTCAAAAAAAAAAAAAAAAAAAAAAAAAAAAAAAGGAAAACCTGGGAAACACCTTGGTTTTTTTTTATGCCTAGCATTTTTAAAAGTTATGATGAAAGGTACTTGAGACATGATACATAAAAACAAAAGATAATGTGAATTTCGAGGTACTTAAAAAAAAAGCTTTGAAACTGTACATAGTTCAAACATACTGTGTCTGCAATGGAATTTCAAATCTCTATAATCGCCATCTAAACTGCTTCATCTGCAGCCTTCCCCATAATATAACAGCAACTATATCCTTGTTGCTCAAGCTTACTGACTCGTCCTTTTTTTCTGATCCATCAGAAAATCCTGTCAGCTTTATGTATCCAGAATTCACTCTTTCTCACTCTCCTCAGTGCTACTATCTTGGTAGAAGCCACTACCATTCCTTGGTTGGAGGACCTCAACAGTCTCCTAACTGGTCTCAGTCTACCTCTGTTCCCCTACAGGTCATTCTCAACATAGAAGCTACAGAGATTCTACTAAATTATGTCAGATTATGATCTGGCTGCTATTTATCTGATCTTCCTACTACCTTCCGTTTTCCCTCATTCCAGTCACAACACTGTTCCTTCAACAGGCCAGAAACACTACCGACTCAGGACCTTTGCACTGGCTGTTGTCTTTGTATCAACATTCTTCCACTGGATTATATTGTAAACCTGCAAAAGCCACTTCTGTTAATGAACATCGAGGGCATAAAACCTTATCCTGCAAATTATATCAGCATTAAGGACAGTACTGAGAACACTGTCTTTAAACACTTTTTTCTTAAAAGTCACAAACTTTGAGAAACTTTGTCACTTTAAATAATATCAGAGACTGCAAAAGCAGAATAAATGATGAGATCTGTGAAAGATTAGAATACTGAAGAGATATAATCAGAATATTTCTCACTTCTGTTACAGTCAATCTGAACCATCTCCTCTAAATGTATTGTATGTAAGATCTGTTCAAACATTGGATGAACACACTGTTTTCCGAAAGTAAACTGCTTTACTTGGCAAATTTAATAAATTTAGCTTTGTATTTCAGTTGGTCTTAACAATCTATATCACTAAATCTCTCTTCTTCTAGTCTCTGATGATGTCGCCTTCTCAATGAAGCCTATTCCTAATTGCTTTATTTAAAATCACAGCTAGGCTGAGTGCAGTGGCTCACAGCTATTGACCCAGTACTTTGGGAGGCCAAGGTTAGAGGACTGCTTGAGGTCTGAAGTTGGAGACCAACCTGAGCAACATAGTGAGATTACATCTCTACAAAAGGCCAAAAAAATTAACTGGTCATGGTGGTACATGCCTGTAGTCCTACAGGAGGCTAAAGCAGGAGAATCTCCTGAGTCTAGGAGTTCAAGGCTGCAGTGAAATATGACTGCGCCACTGCACCCTACTCTGGGCAACTCTGTCTCTAAAAAAATAAAATTAAAAAATAATAAAATGGCAACTCGTCTGTTATTTATACCCCCAACCTCAATCACTCCAAATTTTTCTCATCTTGTCCAACTTTTTTATTTTTCTGTAATTTTTTATCTTACAATAAACTAAATAATTTAGTTAGCATATATACTGTCTCTTTCCATTTGAATGTAGGCTTCATAAGAAGAAATTTTTTGTCTATTTTGTTCATTCATATACAGTTCCTAAATGCCTTACGTAGTACTAGGCATGTAGCAGGTACTAAACACGTGCGAAATGAACATTTCACACCTCAGCAACCCAGGTCAATCTGAAAAGAAATATTCAAATTAGCAGAAGCCTATAAACAACCAGTTTAAAATAAAGCAAGTATTAGAGAATTTGAATGAAAATGACCAAATAAATATTTTGCACATACCACATTTAATTACTTTTAAGGTCTAGTTTCATTAAAAACTGATTAAAATATTTAAATATAAGCACATACAAACATTGAAAAAAATCTGAAGGATCATTATAACATTTACCATTTATAGCCTGTGAAAGTTGAGTTTCATCATTTAAAAAGTCAAGTAATGAGGAATCTTCTTCATTTTCTGACTCATCATTTTCATCTGATGAAACATATTCTGCATCTTCTTCAGAAAGTTCTGCTTCATCATCTAAAAACTTCCTAGCTACATGCTAAGACAAATTAGAAGACATGAAGATATCATTGAGAAAATAATTTTCTTTCATGATTGGAAATGATTCTGGAAAACTGATTTCTTATCAATGCTTTTAAGATTAATAAAATAATAAAAACAGAAAATTTCTAGGCCCAGTGTGGTGGCGCACGCCTGTAATCCCAGCACTATGGGAGGCCGAAGCAGGTGGATCACCTGAGGTCAGGAGTTCAAGGCCAGCCTGACTAACATGGTGAAACCCCGTCTTTACTAAATACAAAAAAAAAAATTGGCCAGGCGTGGTGGCGCATGCCTATAATCCCAGCTACTCGGGAGGCTGAGGCAGGAGAATCACTTGAACCTGGGAGGCGGAGGTTGCAGTGAGCTGAGATGGCACCACTGCACTCCAGCCTGTGGCAATAAGAAAGAAGCTCTGTCTAAAAAAGAAAATTCCAAGAAGAAATGATAAAGTTACAAATCTATTTTAAAATTCTGATAATTCTGTCATAAGTAAAATAAAGTAAAAGTTGGCATATTTGCTTGATCTTTTTTTTTTTTTTTTTTGAGACAGTCTCACTTTGTTGCCCAGGCTGGAGTGTAGTGGCACAATCTTGGCTCACTGCAACCTCCGCCTCTCGGTTCAAGAGATTCTCCTGCCTTAGCCCCCCGAGTAGCTCGGATGACAGGCACATGCCATCATGCCCAGCTAATTTTTGTATTTTTAGTAGAGACAGGGTTTCACCAGGTTGGCCAGGTTGGTCTCAGACTCCTGACCTCAGGTGATCCACCTGCCTCAGCCTCCCAAAGTGGTGTGATTACAGGCATCAGCCACCCTGCCCAGCCTGCTTGATATTTCTTAATAAGCATAAAATTTCTTGAGTCTTCCAGCTCTTTCAAGAAAATTACTGCACCACAAAAGAATTTAATCAGGAAGGAAAGGTACTGAGAACATTTTCCAAGTATTTGAAAATTGGATAGAAATAAGAAAAACAATATACTGATAATAAAAGCAAGTATCTTAAAACTCAAAATTTCTAATTCTATATTTTCTTCAATTTGAAACATAAATTCTCAATACACTTGAGTTTTTTGGCATTCATTCAAAGTAACACAACACTGAAAGATAAAGCATCAAGACACAAAGAAAAACAAAAAAAACTATACGTTGAATTTAATTCCAGTAAAAAAAAACTAAACGGGCGTCAAAATACTTAAATTTTTTTTCTATAAATAGAATGTATAGAGAAATCTACATTGATGTAAAACCAATTATCTTTACTGATAAAATACATACATATTTAAAGAAACTAAAAAAAAGATTACCTTTAAGTGACTCTGTCTCTTTCGGACTCTGATGCCTCTTCTGGCATTCCGGTTACAAACCCTGAAGTCTTCTAATTGTGAACATGGTTTGGAAAAATTCTCACTCTCATCACTAGATGACAGTTCTGACTATAATAATTCAACAAAATTCTTGCATAAGAAAAAAATAATTTCTTCCTAGACAAGTAAAATCGCTCTCACAACTCAGAGCCATGTTATAAATACAAAATAATTATGTTATAAATACTTAAGAATATAAAAGTAAATAATTTACGTAATATGAAATACTAAATTAGGTTATAAGTAATACTAGTATAGGTATTCATCCAATATAGTATTACATCAAACAGATTTGATGAAAACATACTTTTAATTTTAATTTTTA
This sequence comes from Macaca thibetana thibetana, assembly GCF_024542745.1. Classification (NCBI taxonomy): domain Eukaryota; kingdom Metazoa; phylum Chordata; class Mammalia; order Primates; family Cercopithecidae; genus Macaca; species Macaca thibetana. Next base: position 62,350,104 of record NC_065584.1, read on the forward strand.
TTTTTTCTGCAAACACTATGGTGACTTAGAAAACTGATACTTTTAGTTTAACAGTATTTCCTTCAGAAGATGTTCAAGGGCTTCACAAAGAACAAGCCTATACATTTGGCCATCAAAATCAGTCCAAATATAGGAATCCTTTGAAACCAAGAAACCAATAAAACAATAACAAGTTTTGACTATGAGGCCTATCACCATATCTCTTATAGGATAATGTAAAACCAGTCAAAAGAATCAAGTTTATCAAAATCAATTCAATTAACAGGAATAAATTTAGTTTAAAACAAACTGATCATCAGCATTATCAATATTTTAAATCATTTCTGATAAGTCAATCAGATCTTCTAGTTAAGGTAGCAAGTTGTTTTTCTAGTGAAGTCTTATATGAGTACACAAAGTTAATACAGACTGGCTGTATTTTTAATTACATATGGTCCCCAACTCACAATGGTTCAAGTTATGATTTTTCGACCTCTCCATAGTGCAAAAGTGATATGCATGCAGTAGAAACCAAATTTCAAGTGCCTATACATTCTGTTCTTCACTTTCAGTACAGTATTAATAAATTACATGAGATACTCAACATTTTATTATAAAATATGCTTTGTGTTAGATGATTTTGACCAAACATAAGTGTTCTGAACACGTTTAAGGTAGGCTAGGCTAAGCTATGATATTCAGTAGATTAGGTGTATTAAATGCATTTTCAACATACAATGTTTTCAATTTATGATGTGTGTATCAGGATCCAACTCTATTGTAAGTTGAGGAGCACCTGTAATTTTACACAAATTATCCTAGACCGTATTTGAGATTTAAAACATGAGTTGCTAATCTCAAAATTTAGCTATCAGCTATAACTGGTGAGTATCATTAACCTTAAGACCTGCCCATATACTCAAACTTCAGATTCACAGTCATCAATGCCTGCTAGACACTGTGACTTTACTATCCCACAGGAACTTCAAATTCAAACCTGTTCAACACTTAACTTACCATCTCTTTCTTGTTTAGCCTAAATCTGTGACACACTTGCCAAAAAGCCAAAAACCAGAGTCATGCTGGACTCCTTCCTTTCCTTCTTTCAAACTCATTCAGTAATCAAATGAAAGAATAAGCACTTCTAACACTTGACCTTGATTTTTCTCCGATTTTACTTCTTGAAACTCTTTTGTCTTTACAATCTAATAACATAGAGATGTCATTTCTCACCTTTGCGTCTTCCTTTAAGCTGTTATTCTGTAAACAATGCCTTCTCTTCCCCCTTCTTTGGCCTCATTGCCAAATACAGTTTAAGGTTTAACTAAGGTTAAACCTTAGTTCAAGAAGCTTGCCAGAACTCCCAAGATCGAGGTTAAGGACTTAACTATTCTTATCACTCAACTTTAAAAATTATACTGAAATTATGTTTATTTCTCTATCTCTCCTATTGGGTAACTTATGACAGTATTAGGATATATTCTTTAGAGTATGTCCAGCATCTTACACAGTAGAGACATAGTAGGTATTTAATGAATGCTTGCCAAATTGCTCAAGTGTACTGACAAAAATAGGATGGTTTTTAAAGAGTCTAAAATTACTTAATATTTTTATTTATTGTGCTTAGGAAAGTTTACAGTGAATACATCTTTGAAAACTAGCAGAAGCTAGAAATTCCAATCACATACAATAGAATATCAACTTTTCTACTAAGGATTAAAATACCTATATTTATCTACACATATATTTTTCACAAAATTTTTATTCCAAAGGAATTTGGATTATTAAACATTATCTGCTATTTACTTACTCTGTTTATAGGAAATCTGCGCTTTTTGACAGCATGAAGTGGAGAATCAACTTCACTATTTTTCTGATCCTAAAGTAAGTAAATAAAGTAAAAGGTAACAAAAGTCTCAGCAGAAGCCCAAGGTATAGAAGGAAAATAGCCTTTGATATGATTATACTATGGTGATTACTGAATGACTCACCTCAGGAGAGTTTAAAACATTTCCTTTTGCTTTTTTAACTTTTCTTCGGAAAATCTCATCATCTTCACTTTCATTACTTGTTAATAATTGTCCATCTATAATTTATTTTTTAAAATAATGAAGGGTTAATAGATTTAGGTTTACCCAATCATAACAATCTATTTTATTGATGGCTACATTAAGAATTATTTCAGGCAATCTCAACATTTACTCACTTTCAAAAAAATATGGTCTTTGAGAACTTTGAACAAAAATCTAAATAAGAGACAAAAAAATTAAAATGCCAGTGAAGAAAATAGGACAATGTCTTTTGCTAATAAACACATATTTGAATGAAGTTCAGTTTTATAAATTAACTGTAATGAGGCCAGAAAAACACAAAAATGTAATTTCATTAGTCACTGGTTCTATTAATAGAATTTATCTCTAAAATCTACTGCAGTCTTTCTGCCCTTTGTGTCTTATTCCCTTTCTACTTGAAAGAGTTAAAGCATAAAAATGCAAGCTACAAAACAATACATTAAAAGATTCTTTGTTATATATGTGTTTTCCATACATATTTGTGTGTATGAAATAAAAACTGGTGAGATACAATACAATACAAAATGTAACTAGAACTGTGTGGGCCAGACTTAGTGACTTGCTTCTAAAAAAAGGATATAATGAAAATGAAGGTGTATGACTTATGAGTTTAGGTCATAAAAGGTATTGTGGCTTCATTTTTGCTTTCTCTCTTGCATCACTTGCACTGGGAGAAGTCAGATGCTATGTTCTATGACCATTCCAGGCCAGGAGTGGTGGCTCACGCTTGTAATCCCAGCACTTTGGGAGGCCAAGGAGGCAGACCACTTGAGCCCAGGAGTTTGAGATCAGCCTGAGCAACATGATAGAACCCTGTCTCTATAAAAAATATAATAATTGGCTGGGTGTGGTGGCACGTGCCTGTAGTCCCAGTGGCTGAGGCAGGAGGACTGCTTGAGCCCAAGAGACGGAGGTGGCAGTGAGTCGTGATTGCACCACTACAATCTAGCCTGAGTGACAGAGCAAGACCCTGTCTGGGGGAGGGAAAAAAAAAAAAACCCAGTTATCAAACCGCCCTACAAAGAGGTCCACATGGCAAGAAACCAAGGTCTCCTACTAACAGCAGTATGACTGAGCCATCTTAAAAGCAGATCCTCCAAAGCTGTTCAAGCTTTCAGATAACTGCAGCCCTGGCCAATGTCTTGACTATTACCTCATGAAATATCCTAGGCCAGAACCACTCAGCTAAACCACACCTAAACTCCTGTTGTACAGAAACCTTGAGGTAACAAGGGGTTATTTTACATCATTAAGTTTTGCAGGCAGCTTGCTATGCAGCAATAGATAAATAATACAGATTTTGGTACCTGGAAATAGGGAGTTGCCATAACAAAAACCTAAACTGGGAAAGTCGCTTTGGAATTAGATAGTGGTTAGATGCTGAAAGGACTTTGAGAGTTTTAGTGAAGGAAGGCTTGAAGAGCCTCAAATTGTAGGAAAGTTAGTTGGCCAATGAGGAAAGGGTGGGTGAGGGCTTAAAGAAAAGTAGGAAAAACCTTAAATCCTTTAATGTAGTACCAGAAAATTTGGCATCATTGCAGTTAGCACAAAAAGGAAAAAATGGGCCAGGTGCAGTGGCTCACACCTGTAATCCCAGCACTTTGGGAGGACGAGGCAGGCAGATCACATGGTCAGGAGTCTGAGACCAGCCTGGCCAATATGGTGAAACCCCATCTCTACTAAAAATACAAAAATTAGTCAGGTGTGGTGGCAGGCAACTGTAGACCCAGCTACTTGAGAGGCTGAGGCAAGAGAATTGCTTGAACCTGGGAGGCAGAGATTGCGGTGAGCCAAGATTGTGCTATTGCACTCCAGCCTGGGCGACAGAGTGAGACTGTCTCAAAAAAAAAAAAAAAAAAAAAGGAAAAATGTACCTAATCTATGAGAGGTAATCTAGCTAAGACTTCCAGACAAAATGTTGCTTTTTGCTATAAGAGCAAAATGCAAAAAGAAAGACATTAAGGACAAACATAATTAGAATTTGCTGATTGTGAAAACTCCCAGCCTCTCCTGATGGCAAACAATGCTAAAATTAAGAAATTTTCTAGGCAAAGATCAAACCCAGAGGACAGCCAGGAATACATTATGAAGCTGAGGGTGAGCTGAGGGTGTAGTTTAAATCCTTTGTTAAGACCTACTTAAAAATCAAAGATTGCTGGGCGTGGTGGCTCATGCCTGTAATCCCAGCACTTTGGGAGGCCGAGGAGGGCGGATCACGAGATTAGGAGATCGAGACCATCCTGGCTAACATGGTGAAACCCCGTCTCTAATTTAAAAATACAAAAAATTAGCCGGGCACGGTGGCGGGCGCCTGTAGTCCCAGCTACTCGGGAGGCTGAGGCAGGAGAATGGCGTGAACCCGGGAGGTGGAGCTTGCAGTGACCCGAGATCGCACCACCACACTCCAGTCTGGGCGACAGAGCAAGACTCTGTCTCTAAAAAAAAAAAAAAAAAAAAAAAATCAAAGACTGTGCCTTACAGTACCATTTAGTCAGAGAGTAAGGATTTTATTTTTATTTATTTATTTATTTATTTATTTATAGACAGAGTCTTACTTTGTTGCCCAGGCTGGAGTGCAGTGGTGCGATCTCAGCTCACTGGAACCTCTGCCTCCCAGGTTCAAGAAATCCTCCTGCCTCAGCCTCCGGAGTAGCTGGGACTACAGGAATGCGCCACGATGCCTGGCTAATTTTTGTCTTTTTAGTAGAGACGAAGTGTCATCATGTTGGCCAGGCTGGTCTCAAACTCCTGACCTCGGGTGATCCACCCGCCTCAGCCTTCCAAAGTGCTGGGATTACAGGCATGAGTCACTGCACCAGGCCCATTAAGGATTTTAAAGAAGCTCCTCACAGATCCTCTCAAACAACAGGCCTTCTAAGAAGTTTATTTTATTTTACTGATTATTTCAGGCCACTGAGTTTTTGGGGGGTACTTTGTTAAATAGCAATAGATAACAAATACAAACCTACTCAGTAAATTTCTCCTCATATTCTGCTACTAAAACATCTACCCAGACAGACAAACTTGAGTGATTTCCTTTTTGTAGATGAGCAATATATAAATCAACTAGTTTTTCTTTTTTCATTACCTTCTAAGAAAGTCAGAGTTAAATGCAGGACTCGGCTACAGTAACCAACTCAATTCTAGGAAGCTTTCCTTTTCAGTGCTTTCATGATGTTTTAATCAACTATGTTTTTCATATATAATAGAGAAAAATGAGCTTAAATTCTCTCTTTGAAATAAGTAGAATAAAAATATTTATTATCTCTATTTATTAAATGTTCTCTAATAAATAACTTCCTGATTTGTATTTGTATTTGTAATTATTTTGCCCACGATTTGTAGTTAAGTATAATCCTAGAAAAAATGTTTTTGTGCAAATCTGACACAAAACCAGAAAAATTATCTCACTCATTAACATGGACTTCAATAGAGGTATTAAAGCAAATATTGAAGGCTCACAGGCATCATATACTTTGTAAAAATATATATGTCATGGCACAACCCCAGACTATATAGAATAGTCAGGTTTTGAAAATTAAACGTATTTCCAGAACTTACTTCCAACATGCTTTCATCTTAAATAGAACATTCACGAACCATGTCCTCCATGCTAACGAGAATAACGTAAGGAAAAGATTTACAGAGGAAACTTTCCTCTTATCCTACAGCTACTTTTTATTCAGCTTTTAACATAAGGAGTAAAATTCATAAATGACTTGATATAATAATCTGTAGAGTTGTATTATACAGCAGGACTTCATATCAAACATCTATCACTATATCTTCTAGTTTTCCTGTAAGTGTAATGGTTAGAATACAGAAACCCAGAGATTTCTCTGTTTTTTTGTGGTCTGGTCTTAATCATCTGAATACAGTTTTTATTTCTCAAATATTTTGCTACATAAAACTATTACTTCAAACTATCTCTCAAAATCATACTTGCCTTCTTTCCCTTCGCTTTCATCATTTTATAACACCTAAATTATATCTTTAGTATCTTCAACATACCAAAAGCATAAATACTCTCAAGGAACCAAAATGAAAATCTACACTATATATAAAACCTTAGCCAGGCGCAGTGGCTCACACCTGTAATCCCAGCACTTTGGGAGGGTGAGGCGGGTGGATCACCTGAGGTCAGGAGTTCCAGATCAGCTTGTCCAACATGGTGAAACCCCGTCTCTATTAAAAATACAAAACTTAGCCGGGCATGATGGTGGGTGCCTATAATCCCAGCTACTTGGGAGGCTGAGGCAGGAAAATCACTTGAACCCGGGAGGCGGAGGTTGCAGTAAGCCGAGACCACACCATGCACTCCAGCCTGGGCAACAAGAGCAAAACTCCATCTCAAAAAAAAAAAAAAAAAAAATTTCCAATCTAATCAAACTCAAAATTTCATCATCCTCTGAACCTCCTAAAGTCACTCTCTTATTATTCATTTGGTGGTTATTTCCACATTTTACTGGCATCTTTTCAAATACATATAAATATGTCACATAATTATGTTTTACAACCAAGACATAGCCAGATCTTACACATCTTCGTGTATTTCATAATGTCTAGCAAGAATAACCTTTTCCATACCATGCATGCCATAAGTATATATAAATAAAATCTAATATTAGTAAGATCACCTTAAGAAAAATATAACACAACAATTATCTAATTCAATATTTATATTGTACCATGTGCTAAAAAATTACATTTGGAAAAATTACCAAAGTATTTCTAGAGTAATTATTCTAGAGTTATAGATTTTATAAAGATGGAATCTTACCTTGAACAGAATGACAGGATTTATGCAGATACATTTGACCACTGCTTTTAGACTTTTCTAGAGAAAATTCTGAATAATCAAAAGTTGAATTCAATGCTTCTTTGAATCTTTGTAGATTCATTTTTCCCTTATTAGAATCTGGTGTCTTAAGTATTTCCTTTCCTATCTTAGAAAATGAGTTCAATGTGTTTGATTCAGAGAGTGGTATACTCATAACTTTTTCTTGCACTGGTAAAGAAAACTGAGAATAACCAGGAGATAACAATTCTTCATTTTTTGCTGCACTCAGTGGCAAATGTACACAATTTGGATTCTGCATATCTTCATTTGATGGGATAATAACGGTTCCGCTAGTAAAATTTTTGCTATGATCTCTTGGTATTAGTGCTTGATTTGAAACATAATTTGCATCATTTATCTCCTTAGTTTCCAAATACCTTCCATATAGATTATCTAGAGGTCTACTGCTATCTGATGTATGTTCCAATATTTCATCATCAGAATCTGGACTACAGAATCCTAAATCAAAGGTAACAGAAAATAAATCCATAGAGCAATCAAAAATATCCTCATGATTCTTCATTTTTTCTTCCTGTACACTTCTCAGATCATCATGAGATTTAAAACTATTATCATCACGGGTTATTTGATCTTGGGCTTCAGAAATATTGTCCAACAAAAGTTCATCAGAAATTAAGAACTGAGAGACCAGAGGTATTTCACTAATAGCAGTTTTGTCTGACACACGTAAAGATTTGCTTTTACTGTTCAAGGGTGCAAGACTTACATCATCAAATTCTGTATTAACATCTTCAAATAATAGTAAACTTTCATCTTGATCAGTGGACAATACTGGGAGGTCACTGTTATCAACATCATGATTGTTCTCTCCAACTAAACTCTGTGCAGGGCCTCTGTGTATTTGAACACGATTGTAAGGTACTAAATTTTCATTTTGATTATGTTTATATACATCACAGTCACAGAGGCTTGGCTCATCAGAAATATTACCATTAGGTATATCATAAAGGCAACTTTTTTCAGACAGATAATTTATACATTTAAGTGAATTCAATTCTAAATTCTGTTGAGAATTCACAGCTGAATGTGACATCAAACAGGTGCATTTATCACTTTGTAAATGCTCTGTACAGGGTAAGAAAAGCAAATTCTCAAGTGCAGTACCCTTAGCAATTTCATATTCCAAGTTTGAGAGTCCACTGAGAGGCGGAGGAGAATGAGATAAAAATCTCTCTACATTAGCTAGTACCTCTTTTGTCAATGAGTGACAATTATAAAATTGATCATCTGTTCTAACAATATAAAGCTCTTCTTCGAATGGAAGAAATAAGTTAGATGAAACAGATTTTTCATCACTGAAACTGTTATAACCAGAATCTAAAACATTTCCAGCAAATGAACTAGTGGATTTGTTTGTAAACTGACACTCGGTTAATAATACACGTGGCTCTTTAATAACGTTTTCATTAATAGTACACGTGGCAGCAACTTCATCTGTATCTGATGTCCTTTTATCATTTGGTAGGTCCTCTTGAAAAATATTTTCAACAGTAGAATTTCTGTCAGTATCTAAAGAATCTATAATCCCGTGATTATTTTCTTTTTTAAACTGATCTTTTTTTATTTCTTTAGACACTTTTTTCTTTAAAGAAACAATTTTAGTAGGTTTGATATGAGTTTGTTTAAAAATTTCAGCACATTCTTCATCAGATTCTATCACTGAGGATGAACTGCTTTGATTTATGTTCTTTATAAATGACGATTTCTTGTGAGTGATAAAGGTGTCATTGGCAAGATTATTAGATTCATTCCTGGGAGCAATAAATGTTGAGCTAACATCTTCCATTTGTAAATAAGATTCAACTTCCAATTTATAGCTGCATTCTCCCTATAAATAAGGAAAATTTAAAAAGCCACAGGAAAACAAAACAAAACAAAACAGAAAGCCAAATCTAAGAGAGGAGTTTCACTCTATATTAAAATATTTCTATTATTACATTGTTCCAATGATATTCTTTTACACCTTAAAAGTTATTCTGATAAATCAAAATTATAAAGTACACTACTGTGAAACTATCAAGTTATCATTAATCAGTTAACTTTTTTGTATCTCCACTATTTAATACCCAAAAGACCCTTGATAACTATTTGTAGGAAGAACAAATTGAATGAATACATAAGAATATACTGAGTTTTGCATTTCTAACATTTAATTGAATTATTCTAATTTCCTAAAAATAGATATTTTAAAAATATATATTAATAAAAACCATATACATTTGTTAAATTTACTCTTTCAATGACAGTAAACTAAGAATAGCTTTTAGAATGTCCAACATAAACCTGTATGTTTACTAGGTTCTATCCTGGAATATACTTCTGTTTGTAACAAAGTTCCTAATCAAGAATTTGTATAGTGAATTTCTAAGCCTTACTTATGTCTAAGTTATTAGCTAAAACTACAATCTTCACCATCCCTCCTTTCCTCCAAGAATGCTACTTTAATGAAGATTCTTCTATTACTTATAGGTTTAAGCAGTTAACTCTCTGGTTGTTTTTTTTTTTTTTAAGACAAAGTCTCGCTCTGTCGCCCAGGCTGGAGTGCAGTAACTTGATCTCAGTTCACTGCAACCTCTGCTTCCCGGGGTCAAGTGACTCCCCTGCCTCAGCCTTCTGAGTAGCTGGGATTACAGGCATGTGCCACCACACCCACCTAATTTTTGTATTTTTAGTACAGACAGGGTTTCATCATGTTGGCCAGGCTGGTCTCAAACTCCTGACTTCAAGTGATCCGCCCGCCTCGGCATCCCCAAGGGCTGAGATTACAGGCCTGAGTCACCAAGACCAGTCCTCTCTGCTTTTTTGAATAATAAATATAACAAGCATTAATGTGAGCAAATGTCTGTCTCCTTGCTAGTATATATACTCCACATAAACAGAATATTTTCTCTCGTTTGCTCACGGTTATAGCCATAAAGCAGGTAACAGAGTGTGGCACACAGAAGGCACTCAATAAATATATGTTAATTTGATTGCACACATTTTGCTGGGATCCACATATAACTACTTTATTTACATGTATGCATGACCAAACGCTAATAATAAAAATAGGAGCTACAATTTACTGTGTACTTATTATATGCCAGTTACTATGTGCTTTACATATATTAGGTCATTTAATCCTAACAACAACCTTATGAAATAAGTATTATCACTATCCCTATTTTACAGCTAAAACTGAAACACTGAGAGATTAAATAACTTATAAACACACAATCAGTAGAAGGCAGAGTTAGGATTCTAACCCAGGCACTATGGATTTCACACTCATAATTGGTTCACTATGCTGACCCTAGGAAGAATAATCAAGGAACTGCTCAAGGAATCTATAATTCTCTAAACTAGGACCAGGATACAAGAAAGATATCAAATAACCTAGATGATAGAGAGTATTTCAATAAATCCAAATCCAAAAGAATCCTAAAGTAGCTTTACAAGCAGTTTACACAAATCATTTAAGTATATTAAAATTCTACTCTGGTCCATCAATATTTACAGATGACATTCTTCTTCTAATTAATTAAATCTATTTCTTCTCTTAAGGCAGAAAACTCATTCCTTATTGAGATCACAAGGAACTATACAGAAAAACAAAATATTTCTTATTACTTCAAATTAACGAAAATAAAAGATAAGTACTCTAGTTTTACTATCATACCAGCAAGAAAAAGTTATAATAAAACCTTACCTCTTCGTGTCTCATTCCCTCTATCATTTGCATAAGGCCTATAAAATGGCGGCATCGATCTGAGTGATCAACTTGATGTGTAGGTAAAGGATGATCTTGCCACAGTCTCCATTCAGAGAGAGAGAGTTGACGAATTCCAGTGGCTGATTCTTGAGTCTTAATTATTTAAAAAGTAATACAAATAAGGAAAACATACTGAGATTTCACAAACTAATTTTAAAAAACACTCGATACATATATAATCAGCTTAACATAATTTGGATCCATTTAGATATTCCCAACTAAAATCTCAGAAGAAAAAAAGAAAATAATTTCATAAAGCAGAAATATGCCCTTTAAAATATATTTGTTAAATAACTGTTATATGACTTACAAGTTGATGATATTCCTATTTATATAGTTCCATGTTAACAACAAATAGTTAAATATTTTAAAAGAAATCTTTTCTGAGGTTGTTTTCCCAGCTCTCCAAGCACACATACAACCTTTGATCAGTTCTCTTGACTTTCACAAAGTTAACTAAGAATTTGTTAATAATAAACAAAATAAACAATAACATCAAATTTAAAGTTTTAACTATAATTTCAAAACAAAAAATAAAAACTGGTTTACAAGGATGCTTATGAAAGCATAATTTATGTTTACAGCCAACTGATCTTCAACAAAGCAAACAAAAACATAAAGTGGGGAAAGGACACCATATTCAACAAATGATACTGGGATAATTGGCAAGCCACATGCAGAAGAATGAAACTGGATCCTCATCCCTCACCTTATACAAAAATCAACTCAAGATGGATTGAAGCCCTACATCTAAGACCTGAAACCATAAAAATTCTGTAACATTGAAAAAACTCTTCTAGACATTGGCTAGGCAAAGAGTTCATGACCGACAACCCAAAAGCAAATGAAACAAAAACAAAGATAGATGGGGCTTAATTAAACTAAATGCTTTTGCACAGAAGAGTAAACAGACAACCCACAGGGTAGAAGAAAATCTTTGTAAACCATGCATTCAACAAAGGACTAATATCCAGAATCTACAAGGAACTCAAATGGCCAACAAACATAAAAAAATGTTCAACATCACTAATTATCAGAAAAATACAAATCAAAACCACAATACAATACCACCTTACTCCTGCAAGAATGGTCATAATTAAAAAATCAAAAAATAACAGACATTGGCGTCAATGTGGTGAAAAGGGAACACTTTTACACTGCTGGTGGGAGTGTAAATTAGTACAACCACTACGGAAAACAATACAGAGATTCCTTAAACAACTAAAAGCAGAACTACCATTTGATCCAGCTGTCCCACTACTGGGTATCTAATCCAGAGGAAAAGAAGTCATTATATGAAAAAGATACTCGCACACCCACATTTATAGCAGCACAATTCGCAACTGCAAAAATATGAAGCCAGCCTGAATGCCCATCAATCAGTGAGGGGATAAAGAAAATGTGATACACACACACACACACACATATACACATCATGGACTACTACTCAGCCATAAAAAAGGAATGAAATTATTGCATTCGCAGCAACCTGGATGGAGTTAGGGACTATTATTCTAAGTGAAGTAACTTAGGAATGGAAAACCAAACATCGTATGTTCCCATTTAGAAGTGGGAGCTAAGCTATGAGGACACAAAGGCTTAAGAATAATATAATGGACTCTGTGTACTTGGGAGGAAGGGTAGGAGTGGGGCAAGGGATAAAAGACTATACACTGGGTGCAGTGTACACTGCTTGGATGATGAGTGTGCCAAAATCTCAGAAATCACCACTAAGAACTTATCCATGTAACAAAACACCACCTGTTCCCCAAAAACTATTGAAATTTTTTAAAAAATGGTTTACAAGGATAATTATGAAAGCATAATTTATGTTAGTAAAATACTGAAAAAGCCAGATGCAGTGGTACACACTTATAGTCCCAGCTACCTGGGAGGCTGAGGCAGCAGGATTACTTGAGTCCAGGAGCTGACGGCCAGCCTGGGCAACAGAGCGAGACCTCGTCTCTTAAAAAAAAAAAAAAAAAAAGTTGAAAAGAATCCGAAAACACAATAGGTAAATAGTCAAACAAACTATGGTATATCACAGAGTAAAGTGACAACCATGTAAGATTATGCCTATGTAGAAATGTTTAAATGATAGTAATGAAAGAAAGGCATAATTTATGTAAAGATATCACAGTTGGTTAAATACATATATACAACAAATAATACAGGAAAATTCATAGTTTTGTAAACTTAGACTGTGATGATTTTTTAAACTGATTACATTCTTAATTTCTAAAAGTAAGTTGACATTCCAATCACAATTATCTCATTATTCCCAAAGCTATTGCTTTATCATTTTACAGAACATCTGAGGGGTTTTGGTATTAAAATGAGAGGGAGAAAAAGAACATCTGAAAATATATTCAACTTACTGGTTTGTTTTCCTCATTTTGTAAAGAAGAAAACTGAACTTGAGGCAATGTTATCTCTTTAATTTCATCACTGTCGCTTAATCTATAAAGTCTGTTCCATAATTTAAATTCTTCTTCTGATAAGAACCAATCTTTCTTTAGTTTACTTTGCCTCATTCCTGTAAGTTGAAAAAAAAATGGAAAAGAGACTTTTAAAAATCTGCAAAGCAAAAAAACCCACAATATCCATTCAAAGTCTGTCACCCACGTTGGAGTGCAACAGCACATTCATAACACTGTAACTTCAAACTCCTGGGATCAAGCAATCCTCCTGCCTCAGCCTCCACAGCAGCTGGAATATAGGTTCATGCCACCAGGCCCACCTACTTTTCTTATTTTTTACAGAGATATAGTCTTGATATGTTGCCCAGGTTGGTCTCAAACTCCTCAGCCTTGATTCTATTTCTTTAAACTAGTATTCTCCATATAAAACCACTCAGTTTATCACTTCATGCTTCTAAATGTCTCCTAAACTTCTCTTACCTCTTTGAAAGTACCCATCTGTCTAGGAGCCATCCTTTGGTAATGAATTCATTAACAGAACAGAGCCAGGTAGCTAGGCTTTCAGTCCTGGCTTCTTTTGGACTCTTTTCATTTGGTTGCCTAAGACCTGGCATGAAACAGAGTAAAATAACTCACAAATGAAAACTGGTATTATGATTCTATCATGGCAGTATTGGAAAGTTCATCTGAAGCTTGGTGTGGGTGTTGACAGTGGGCAGGAAAGGCCAAGACTTTTTAAAAGGGTATATATCTTAAGTCATAAAAGGCGGTTGGGGGCAAAAGGAGTAAAGTGTAGGGGGAATAGATTTGTTGCTTTAAAAGAGGACACAACAGACTTTTAAAAATATGTATACTACATTCATTGCTTTCAGCTTCTATAATCTCTAAGAATCACCAAACTGAAAAGGCTAAACAGTACAAAGCAGGAACTCTGGCTAATACAGATGAGAGCAGAAAAATTGAGAAGCTACTGAATTAAAAATCAGGAAATTGGCTGGGTACAGTGGCTGACACCTCCTCCTTGGGAGGTCTAGGAGGGAGGATCAATTAAGGCCAGGAGTTTGAGTCCATCCTGAGCAACACAGTTTGACCCCAAGTCTAAAAAAAATAAAGTTAGCTGGGCATGCTGTTGCATCCCTGTAGTCCTAGCCACACAGGAAGCTGACAGGAGGATCTCTTAAGCCCAGGAGCTGAGGATTCAGTGAGCTAGGATCACATCTCAGGTATTCCAAAATATTGTGTAAGAAGCTTTTTAAAAATGTAAAAAAAGAAAAAAGCCGGGCACGGTGGCTCACACCTGTAATCCCAGCACTTTGGGAGGCTGAAGTGGGCGGATCACAAGGTCAGGAGATTGAGACCATCCTGGCTACCACGGTGAAACCCCATCTCTACTAAAAAATACAAAAAATTAGCCAGGCGAGGTGGCGGGCACCTGTAGTCCCAGCTACTCGGGAGGCTGAGTGAGGCAGGAGAATGGCGTGAACCCGGGAGGCGGAGCTTGCAGTGGGCCAAGATCACGCCACTGCACTCCAGCCTGGGCGACAGAGTAAGACTCCACCTAAAAAAATAAATAAATAAATAAATAAAAGATTTCTCTGCATCTGTTTCCTCATCTGTAAAATAAGGAGATTTGAACTAAATGATCTCTCAGGCCCCTTTCAGACCTGACATCCAGAGGCTCTAAGATTTTGAAATAGGCAGGTACCCCTAGTCCCTTAAAACAAATTCAGAGTGGCTGGGTGCAGTGGTTCATGCCTGTAATCCCAGACTTTGGGAGGCCTGGGTGGGTGGATCACCTGAAGTCAGGAGTTTGAGACCAGCCTGGACAATATGGAGAAACCCTGTCTCTACTAAAACTGTAAAAATGAGTCAAGTGTGGTGGCACGTGCCTGTAATCCCAGCTACTTGGGAGGCTGAGGCAGGAGAATTGCTTGAACCTAGGAGGCAGAGGTTGCAGTGAGCCAAGATCACGCCACTACACTGCAGCCTGGGCGACAGCGCAAGACTGTGTTTCAAAAAAATAAAATAAAATAAAAAATAGTCAATTCAGAGCTCTAAGCTCAGATGAATTATATACTAGTGTATATAAATATATACTATATATATGCTATATATAGTATATAATATATAATGTATATAAATATATACTAGTGTAAATATATACTATGTATATACACTAGTATATAATTAGCATACATTAACAAAATACATAGTAAATACACTAGTATATATTTTATATATTATTATAAATACACTAGTCTATTTATATACTAGTATAGAATTATAGAATAATTCCATACATAAATCACATAATCTAAGATAAATCTTTGACACTTGAAAAATCAGAGAAAAGGGGAGGAAACAAGTATAGAAAAATGAACATAAGTTAACATTGTCTCAATTTTTTAAAAGGATAGGTTCCAGATATTCACTAAAGAATTTGCCAGCCGGGCACGGTGGCTCAAGCCTGTAATCCCAGCACTTTGGGAGGCTGAGACGGGCGGATCACAAGGTCAGGAGATCGAGACCATCGTGGCTAACACGGTGAAACCCCGTCTCTACTAAAAAATACAAAAAACTAGCCGGGCGAGGTGGCGGGCGCCTGTGGTCCCAGCTACTCCGGAGGCTGAGGCAGGAGAATGGCGTAAACCCGGGAGGCGGAGCTTGCAGTGAGCTGAGATCCGGCCACTGCACTCCAGCCTGGGCGACAGAGCCAGACTCAGTCTCAAAAAAAAAAAAAAAAAAAGAATTTGCCATCGACCCCAGTAACATTTTAGAAATACTTATTAAATACAAGATTAAGTAGCAATTATAAAAAATATAATGATCACTAAAAATGATTTATCCAACCTAATCAAGTTTTGATGCTTTTATTAATTTATCAAATTCGAGAAAACTCAAAAGACATGCTATGTTTTTATTTTAACCAAATAATTGGCAAAATCTTGAAAAATGACAGGTATGTGCCTATTAAGGGAATTTGTATTAGGTTTAATAGACATAGCCAAAAAAACATTGATTGACGGCTCTGAGTTAAGGGAAAGATTATTAACAAATTTGAATTGAAAGCAAGTAGTAGGAGGATAAGAACCTTAAAAATGCATGGTATAGGCCGGGCAGGGTGGCTCAAGCCTGTAATGCCAGCACTTTGGGAGGCCGAGACGGGCGGATCACGAGGTCAGGAGATCGAGACCATCCTGGCTAACAACCCCGTCTCTACTAAAAAATACAAAAAACTAGCCAGGCAAGGTGGCGGGTGCCTCTAGTACCAGCTACTCGGGAGGCTGAGGCAGGAGAATGGCGTGAACCCGGGAGGCGGAGCTTGCAATGAGCTGAGATCCGGCCACTGCACTCCAGCCCGGGGGACAGAGCGAGACTCCGTCCCAAAAAAAAAAAAAAAAAAAAAAAAAAAAAAAAGTGCATGGTATGAAACAGTGGAACAAACAGTTGAACAAACATAAAAGGGATGGCCTTCAAATATATAGAGTACTGTTATAAAGGTAAACCAAAGATGAAAACTGTTTTTATCTAAGAAACCAGATCAATGGGAAAAAAGTACAGAGACACAGATTTTTCAACATAAGAGTCTTCCACTATATAGGGCCATTCAACAATGGAATTAACCTGCTAAAGAAATATAATTTATATTAACAGAGGTATTCAAGTTAAGACTGGGTATGCATTTAATAAGAATGCTGCAGAAGCATTCCTACCTTGGTAAGTAATTGGACCACATGACTCCCATGGTTCCTTCCAAATGTTAGAATACAGTTATATGATTTTTATGATAGTTTAAAACCCGCCTTAAAGATTAAGTAAAATCCAAAAAATAAACTTTTTTTCTCACTTTCATAGCACAAATATCTCAAGATATTTGAGAAAGGCAACCAGCTAACGCAAATGGCTACCTAAATTACCAGGTAAATATAGGATAAACTATGAAGGAATGTATAGCAAATGGTGCCGTCTTACATGAAGACAAGTTACTATTAATATAGACAACATGTATGTAAAGGATTCTAAGTGCATGGGGATATATATAGGGAATTTCTTTCTGTCTTGGTATTATCTTAGTACATTGTCTTCAGTGCACATTGTAATCTGGTTTAATGCTTATTCAAAAATAAAACTCTTTTCTTTCTTTTCTAAACTTTATGGAGAACATTCTCTAGGTTGGTAGGGTATTTTTAATTTTCCCCAGCACTGAGTTTCTGTCACTCTATACTACCAGTGTCTCTCCATTTGCAACATGAACAATCTCTTATAGACTTTCCAAAGAGAATGTCCATAATATATTACTTAGAACATATATTCAGTTTTTCAAACAAGAAATATTATATCAAGATATGATCTGCTAAGTAAAAACGGGAAAAATGCATGTGTCAAATGCAAAATTTATTTACCATCCCTATAGGAAAAGATAGATGACTTTCGCTGCAAGTTCCGAGAAGGCTTCTCTGGTTCATAGACACCATGTGTGATGAACATTTTGTGTAATTTTGGGTTGATTCCATCAGGAACCATTCGTGGACTTCTTTGGTAAAAATGAAGGACCTGCCTGTTACTTGAAATAGCTTTACATATATTTCTTTTGTTGGACTGACTCTGATTATAAATCTGTAAAAACAAATATAAAATGTCAGATTATATTACTTTTATAAATAACAATTTATCCATAACAAACAATTATTAGTTTGGATTTATTGTAAACATAAAGGTAAACCCCGATCCACTTAAATACTTAGAAAATAGAGCTTCTGTTGTCTTGATTTTTTTTTTTTTTTTGGAGACAGGGTCTTACTCTGTCACCCAGGCTCTGGAGTACAGTGGTGTGGTCAGGGTTCACTAAGCCTCAACCTCCTGGGCTCAAGCGATCCTCCCACTTTAGCCTCCCGAGTAGGGACTACAGGTATGGACTACCACACCCAGCTAATCTTTATTTTGTAGAGATGGGGTCTCCCTGTGTTGCCCAGGTTAGTCTTGAACTCCAAAGCTCAAGTGATCCTCCAGCTTTAGCCTCCCAAAGTGCTGAAATTACAGGCGTGAGTCACTGAGCCCAGTTGTCTTGAATTTTAAAACCTATCAGTAAACTGTTAGATTAACATTTAATGAAAATCATTTCAGGCTGGGCGCGGTGGCTCACGCCTGTAATCCCAACACTTTGGGAGGCCCAGGCAGGCAGATCACGAGGTCTGGAGTTCAAGACCAGCCTGGTCAATATGGTGAAACCCCGTCTCTACTGAAAATACAAAAAAAAAAAATTAGCCGGGCGTGGTGGCACACACTTGTAGTCCCAGCTACTCAGGAGGCTGAGACAGGAGGATCGCTTGAACCTGGGAAATGGAGGTTGCAATGAGCCGAGATCGCGTCACTGCACTCCAGCCTGGATGACAGAGCAAGACTCCGTTTTTTTGTTATTTTTAAAAAAGAAAATCATGTCAAAGTCCATAATTACAAAAGCCCACCTTAGCAGTTACACTGCAGAAGTAAATCTATCTTTGTTACCCTGCCGTTTTTAAAAGAGGTTGATATTTACATAGAAGTGTAAGGTTGTCTTGTGCTTGTTTTTAAAACTATTCCCTTATTTCAGTTTGTTCATCTTTCTACACTTCAGTTTCCTTCTCTGTATACAACAAAAGCGTTACTCCCCTTACAGGGTGCTGACAGCATTAAATACAAGAATGAATCTGAAACTTGGAACATTACACAGCACAATGTAAATACTGAGTAAATGTGGCCACTGTTACTATTTTACAGATAAGAAACCTAACAAGTGAATGGAGAGGTTAAGCAACTCGGCTAGGTAGTACAATTAAAACCCAATTCCACTCACTGATATTACATGGCCTTTTACCAAACATTTCATTAGGATCATTTTATGGATAAACTAGATGTTACATATGAATATGCTATAATCACATGAAAAGTATTAGCGAAATAATTCATTTTTCAGGATGATTTTAAAGAGTATATAAAATATTTTAAATCAGGGTTTTTTTCTGGAGATGGAGTCTCACTCTGTTACCCAGGCTGGAGTACAGTGGCAGGATCTTGGTTCACTGTAACCTCTACCTCCGAGGTTCAAGCGATTCTACTGCTTCAGACTCCCAAGTAGCTGGGATTACAGACACGCGCCACCACACCTGTCTGGTTTTTGTATTCTTTTAGTAGAGAAGGGGTTTCACCACGTTGGCCAGGCTGGTCTCGGACTCCTGACCTCAAGTGATCTGCCCGCCTCGACCTCCTAAGGTACTGAGATTACAGGCGTGAGCCACCATGTCCAGCCTAAAATCAATTTTTTAAAATTATCATAGCTGTTAAGGAGACCTTTAATGTGAATCTATATATTTGGCTGCTATATAGTTACAAATCTATATATTTGTAACTAGTCTCAATGAGTTACAAAAGTTAGTTAATACTTTAGTGTAACAAACACAAAATAATATTTTATGTAACATCTTATTTAGAAAGGCCTGTCACTCAAGATTGTATGAATCTAATTCAAGTTCCTTATCACTTAGAATAGGCATCAGCAAATTTCCATAAAGGGCCAGAAAGTAAACATTTTGGGTTTTTCAGGCTTCATACTGTCTCTGATATATATTCTTTGTTTCTTACTTAGTCAGTTATTTTGACAGCCCTTGAAAAGGAAAAAATGATTCTCGGTTTACTATAGTTCAGAAAGAAAAGTAAACTAAACACAAAGCATAGGCCTTCTTTAGAAGCACAGGAAAATAGTAAAACAAAGTAATACATATTGGTTTTTGGATCTAGGTATCTCTGAATTACTACTTACATATTAAAAATGTGTTTCTTTAGATGGATAAAAATTAGGAAACTGAATCCAGTCAAAAACTCTCCTAGTTACAAGATAGAATCCAATACAAAGAGGGGAAAATAAACCAAAACTATCTACAGAGTGTTTGGACTTGGAATGCTAACATGTTGATATTCACCTTTGGGCTATATTTCTCCAATTTCAATTGTCAAATTGTGTTCCTGCAGCTCTACTTACACGTTCCTCTCGTCCTTCAGAAAGGATAACAACTATCCTGCCTTGACGTTTACGGCCAGTTCTACCCATTCGTTGTACAAGACGAATTGGGCTCTTCTGGGAATCAAAACATATTATAAGATCAACTTCTCCTATATCCAAACCTTCTTCACCCACACAGGTAGAAACCAACGTGTTGTAACCACCATCACGAAACTGTTTCACTACCTAAAATAAAAATGATTGAAAAATAACTACATGCAAATATAAGAGAACTGTAGATCAAAGTATATTTTCCCCCACTCACCTGAAAAATAGTAAAATCAGATTAAAAATCAGCCTCAAAGCTGGCCACAGCTCATGCCTGTAATCTCAACACTTTGGGAGGACAAGGCAGAAGGACTGCTTGAGTCCAGGAGTTCAAGCTCAGCCTGGGCACATAGAAAAACCCTGTCTCCATGAAAAATAAAAAAAAAAACTAGCCCAGCATGATGGTGCATGCATGCAGTACTAACTACTTGGGAGACTGAGGCAGGAGGATCTCTTGAGCCCAGGAGTTCAAGGCTGCAGTGAGCTATTACTGTGACACTGTATTAACATCTTACGTAACATCTTATTTAGAAAGGCCTGTCACTCAAGAGTGCAGCACAGTATGAATATAATTCAAGTTCCTTATCACTTAGAATAGGCATCAGCAAACTTCCATAAAGGGCCAGAAAGTAAATATTTTGGGTTTTTGGGATGTATTAAGTCTTCTCATAAACATTTCGGTTGCACTGGTCCAAGGATTTTCCTTCAATATGGAAATCCTCAGAGTACAAGGAGAAACAATGCTCATGATTAAACATTAAGATTCTAGCCTAGGCAACAGAGTAAAGCCTTGTTTCAACAAAACAAAACAAAAAAAGTCAGCATCAAGGATAGTACAGAATAGGAAAAGAAGCAATCAACTGGCAATATAAGCCAAAAGAGATTATGGTAAAATAAACAGTTCTAATTATTTTGCTTTAGCAATGGTTGTGATGTCAAAACGATTTGTCCACAATTTAACAGTTTGTCACTGAATGAGAAACCCCAGAGTTTATTTTTTAGCATCACAGAAAGGGGAATAGGGCAGGTAAATAGCCTACAGCAATCACTCCTATTTATCATATCTTAGACCTAAATGTATATAGTTTTATCTGAAATCGGTTTATAAATATTTCTGATAATATTTGTAAGAATGATATATTACTCTTAGAAGTCATATCTTACCTTTTATACTATCATTCCAGGATTTCTCTGAGATCAGTTTAATGAAACCCCAATAGCGTGAGGAGTTAATGAAAACGTTAATGAAACATTTTCTAAAAGTCCCTTAAGCCTTATAAACTTAGTTCTCAACTGCTCTGAGCCTCGGTTTCTCCATACAGACCAATACCAACATTGCAGGTTTGTGTACAGTGGAGTGGTGGCGGTGGTAATTAAATGAGATAATGCAACATCAAAAGCTGAATTAGCTGATAAATAATGATAGCTACTATGTGCAAGGGCACCCTATGAGGCAGGTAACATAGTAAGTACTTTATACATTAGTTTCTACTGTCAATGACCCTATGAGGTAGATATCATTGCATTTTATTAAACAATCTGAAAATCTGAAAAGTTAAGCTATTTGCCTAATGTCTCACTAATAATCATCAGCATTTGAATGTTGGTGTCTCTGACTCCAAAAACCTAACTTAATCTATAAGCTAGTGTTATTGTTAAAAACTATAACCTTAAAAGTAGGATAATAAACATAAATGTATCATGTTAAGTCTTCTCATAAACATTTCGGTTGCACTGATCCAAGGATTTTCCTTCAACATGGAAATCCTCAGAGTATAAGGAGAAACAATGATCATGATTAAACATTAATAGTAATTCATTTCCTTTGGAATTTGTAATGACATTAAGCCAACCTGCATCTAACATAGAAAAGCATATGTCCTTTTTGCCCAGATTAAAAAAAAAAAAAAAAAAGGCCACAGTGCTAGATACATTTTAAAAAATTATTAATGTAATTAACAGATTAATGTCAATTTTCTTTTTAGTTAACATGTATAAACTGTTACTTCCATGCTTAAGATTGACATTAATTTGCCATTGAAAATATACTTTCATGAACCCTTTCCACAAATTCAAGACATATATTCAATTGTTTATCCAGTATCTCTGCTTGATGTTTAAAAGACTGCTACTGAGAGTATGCTCCGTGAACTGTTTATTACTGGTGCCTGTCCAAAAACTGTTTATTACTGGCTGACAAAAAGATAAGTACAATAACTGAAAGTAAGGGTTTAGACACTTGAAAGAGTAATTTTGTTGGCAGACTCTAGTAATATTTTTAAAATTGGACTTGAACTTTATTTTTCATTCATTTTACTTTCTAATAATTCATTTTTATTATATTGTTCAAAAGTATCAGTATGTGATGTAGTGGGGGAAATAAACTGGTCCTCTACCAGTTTCAATAGTTTGAAAAGCATTAATCTGAGAGGCATGTCAAAGTTAACTCATCTAAAACCAAGCTCCTGCTATTCCCTAATTCTCCTGCCTCAGCCTCCCAAGTAGCTGAGATTACAGGCACCTGCCACCATCCCTGGCTAATTTTTGTATTTTTAGTAGAGAAAGAGTTTCACCATGTTGGCCAGGCTGGTCTCAAACTCCTGACCTCAAATGATCCGCCTGCCTTGGAGTCCCAAAGTGTTAGGAATACAGGCATCAGCCACCATGCCTAGCATTTCCTGCAGTCTTATTCATCTTAGTTAATACCAGCTCCTTTCAGTTGCTCAGGCCAAAAACCTTGGAGTCATCCTACAGCCAGACTTCATGTGCCTTTATCTCATATCCCACTCTAATTTGTCAATACACCATCAGCTTGACCTGCAAAATATATTCAGTACTTAACCACTTCTCACCACTTGCCTTGTTACCACCCTAGTCCAAGTCACCATCATCTTCAGTTTAAATTGTTATAAGTCTCCCAACTAGTCTCTCCACTTCCACCCTTACCCCCTACAGTTTATTCTTCAGACAATAACCAGTATTTTTTCTTTTTCTTTATTTGAGACAGGGTCTCACTGTGTTGCCCAGGCTGAAGTGCAGTGGTGTGATCTTGGCTCACTGCAGATTCAACCTCTGGGCTCAAGCATCCTCCCTCCTCAGCCTCCCAAGTAACTGAAGCTACAGGCACATGCCACCACACCCAGCTAATTTTTGTATTTTTGGTAAAGATAGGGTTTCACCATGTTGCCATGGTTGGTCTTGAACTCCTGGCCTCAAGAAATCTTCCTAACTTAGCCTCCCAAAGTGCTGTGATTGCAGGCATGAGTCACAGTGTCCAGCTGATTCGTTTAAAATATAAATCAGGCTAAGACCATCCTCTGCCCCAAACTCTCCAAGAACTTCTCATCTCAGTCACAGTAAGAGAAAGTCATTAAAATGGAAATGACATACAGGGCCCTAAAGGATCTTGCCCTCCCATGTCTTCTGACTTAATATCATGTTTCTAAATAAATGGACAATGTACAATTATTTGCCTGCAAGCTCATTTCAAAATAAAACAGCTGTTATGAAAGCAATCACATATAGGAGTAATAAAAAAAAGTTTTTACTTTGGCATACATTAAAATATTATTGATATAAATGAGTAAATGATAAAGTCAGTAAAATCAATAAGGTTCTTACGGTGCCTGACAAGCTCAGGAAATAATGACTTTAGGTAATACTGAAATTGATCAGAGATTGGATTGGGTACTGTGGGTATTTTAAATAATGAAAATGCTTGACCTCCAAAACAAAAATCCAATTCATTTTTCATTCATACATAAATGTTAAGAGTAGTAATCACTCAATAGATGCCTTAAAAATATGTATAATCTGACTTGATGATGGGCAAAGGTATTATTTTCAGATTCAGGAAGGCACTCCCCATCATATCCAGTCAGCTTAAACAGACTCTTCTCGGTGTAGTCAGGGCAGGTATAAAAGGTATTTAAAGAATACCTGACCATGGCTCACACCTGTAATCCTAGCACTTTGGGAGGCTGAGGTGGGCGGATCACGGGAGGTCAGGAGATCGAGACCGTCCTGGCTAATACAGTGAAACCTCATCTCTACTAAAAATATAAAAACTTAGCTGGGCATGGTGGTGGGCACCTGTAGTCCCGGCTACCTGGGAGGCTGAGGCAGGAGAATGGTGTGAACCTGGGAGGCAGAGCTTGCAGTAAGCTGAGATGGCACCACTGCATTCCAGCCTGGGTGACAGAGCGAGACTCCGTCTCAAAAAAAAAAAAAAAAGAAAGAAAAGAAAGAATACCTGACCAACATGGTGAAACCCTGTCTCTACTAAAAATACAAAAAAAAAAAAAAAAAAAAAATGAGCTAGGTGTGATGGCGGGCACCTATAGTCCCAGCTACTCAGGAGGCTGAGGAGGGAGAATCCCCTGAACCTGGGAGGCAGAGCTTGCAATGAGCCGAGATCGGGCCACTGCACTCCAGCCTGGGTGACAGAGCGAGACTCCATTTCAAAATTTAAAAAAAAAAAAAGAAGGCTACCTCCCGGCCCGGCAAGGTGGCTCATGCCTGTAATAAGCATTTTGGGAGGCTGAGGCAGGCAGATCACCAGAGGTCGGAACTTTGAGACCACCCTGGCCATGATGGTGAAACCCCATCTCTACTTAAAATACAAAAATTAGCCAGGCGTCGGTGCCTGTAATCCCAGCTCTCTGGAGGCTGAGGCAGGAGAACCTGTGAGGTGGAGATTTCAGTGAGCCAAGATCATGCCACTGCACTCCAGCCTGGACAACAAAGCGAGATTCCATCTCCAAAAAAAAAAAAAAAAAAAAAAGGATACCTCATTACCTCATCTACTAACGTCTGCAGATTCAAAAAAGGATCTGTCAAAATGAATTAGAAATTAAAGAGATATCTAACTGGCAGTCACTACTCAAGTAGAGACTTACACAGTTAATTTATAAAAAGCTGCATAGATTTTATAAAAATCAATAACATAAAATTTCCCTCAAAACCTCACAGCACTTAGAAAACAATGTTCTCTTACTCAGAGGATGAGGCTACCTTAAATACTATCATGGTTTCTTCTGACCCCATTTTTAAAGTAAGATTTTTAAATAAATAAAGATAAGCTAATTATTTGTTTAGAATAAATTATTAAAGTGACTTAACGTAAATAGTAAACATTTACTGGTGGCTCTACAATAAGATCTCTTTTAATGCTTACGACAACCCTATGATGTATGTTTACAGATAAGGAAAACTGAGGAAGAAGAAGTAAAGAAACTTTTAAGTGGTAGTCAGGATTCCCACCCAGGTAATATAATTCTAGAGTTTTTCTGCTTAACTTTTATACTTTACATTACTTTAAAAAAAAAAAAAGTTCCAAACCCACAGAAAACATTTGTTATCATCTTTCAAAATATGCTCATTTTTACTTACATGTTTACTATAAAATTCTTTTTAAGTAGCTAATTGACCAGTGAGTTAAAACTAACAAAAAAAGAACAAGTGCAAAGCTAATCAATCTTATTTTTATTTTCATAAATTCCAAAAATAATTACCTCCAGTTGCTCCTTCTGGGTAAAACCCTTCGTGCTTTTCCCTGAGGCATGACCAACAAAAGTCATTACTCTAATAATTGGCTGATGCTGTGAAAGCATTTCTGCAATTTCTTGAACACTATCTCGAAATGAAGAGAAGATCATAACTCGGGTCTCATCACGTTTCTTTTCAGAAGTGTTTTCAGCTACATATATACAAAAACTTTAATTACAACTTTTTACAAAGCATTTAGACAAGAACTAGTTCAAAAGACAAACCTGAAAGTATTATGCTAACAAATGATAGTTCTTTCAAAAAAATAATTTAGCTGGATGTGGTGGCACACACCTGTAGTCCCAGCTACTTGGGAGGCTGAGATGGGGGAATCACTTGAGCCCAGGAGTTCAAGACCAGCCTGGGCAACATAACATAGCAAGACCCAGTCTCTAATAAACAAACAAATAAATAAATAATTTCAAACATCTTGAAATTTTACTTTTTTAAAACTATATTCTCTATTAATTTTAATAATCGTAGCTTGTTATTTATCATTGGCTGTCATAAAATAAAATCCTAAACAAATCAAATATGAATTACCTGAATCACTTTTGACTAGTCCTTCAATTCAGGCATAATGGCTATCATTTCCCTTTACCTTCTAAGATAGCCAGAAGCACAGAATTATGTAGCTCCCCCTAATTTCATAAGTCTTCTCTTTCCTTTCTGTTCACTAAAGGCAATGTCTTAATCCACGCCATGCATTCTGTCCTCAAATCTACTATACTTTCAAATTCTCCAAAGAAAACTGCAAAATATACCCTACAGTGAATTCCAAAGCTGCTCCCAATATGTCTGTACTGAGGGGCAGGTGGGGTAGGGGGGTGGCGGACAGTAGAATGCACTAATAAGAACATGATCTTTGTGGCTGGGCACTTAATTCTCTGGGTGATTGGTGATCATGGCAGTTATTTAAGCTCTTTAAGCTTTAGTTTCTTCATATCTAATATGGATTGATGTATACATGAAACAGTAAAAGTCAAGTATATAGTTTTGCACTTATAGTAATTGGTTAATTATTGCATATTGTGTGGGGTTTTTGGTTGTTTGTTTTTATTTTTGAGACAGGGTCATGTTTGGTCACCTAGGCTGGAATGCAGTGGCACCATCACGGCTCACTACAGCTTTGACCTCTTGGGCTCAGGTGATCCTCCCACCTCACACTCTGAGTAGTTGGGACTACAGGCACATGCCACCATGCCCAGTTACATTTAAAATATTTTTGTAGAGACCGGGTTTTGCCATGTTGCCCAGGCTGGTCTTGAACTCCTGGGCTCAGGAGATCTGCCCACCTCAGCCTCCCAAAGTGCTGGGATTACAGGCATGAGCCACCACATCCAGCCTCTAATGATTTTTATTATCTTAATCATCATATGTGTTCCAAGGACTGCACTAAGCATTTTATGTATGTTAACTCATTCAATCTTCACAACTCCTCTAAGGAATAAATGACTTATTAAATATAAAGTTAATTTACAATACAAAAGCAAAACGTAGGACTTGAAGAAGCAGCTGTTCCAAGTAAAATTATTCTAAACAAACTTCTTTTAATTAATCATTGCATCAAGCATCAAGCCTCTGTATGTGACCAGCTCCTGAATGAATTGCTGCTTTCATCACAAAACCTACATCTCCTTCAACCTGTCACAGCCTGCCTTTTTACCCTCATTCCACTAAAGCTCCTTCCAGCAAAATCATCAATAACTTCCATACTGCCAAGTTCAATGGACACTTTTTAGTTTAACACACTGTACTCTTTCCTTCTGAAATAGTCTCTTTCTTCAGCTTCTCTTACACTTTACTTGTCTAGTTTCATCCCCAAGGTCCTTAGTGGCTTTTTTTCATCCAAACTTTGTTGATATTCTTCAGGACTCCATTCTGGATCCTCTTCTGTCTGTCTCTAAACTGTTGTCCTGACAATCACATCTATTCCTGAAACTTTAAATATTACCTGTATGCTGATAACTCCAAAATGTATTCACATATATGTAAGTATGTAAAAACAGCACTAACCATTCTTCTGAGATCTACATTTGCTTATCTAATTTTAGGTGTCTCAAAAACATCTTAACGTGTTTGCTCTTTCTTTTGTTATTCTTTTTTTTTTAATTGAAAAATAAAAGTTGTACATATTTAAGTTGTACAATATGTTTTGAGATGTCTATATACATTGTGGAATGGCTAAATTAAGCTAATTAACATACGTATTACCTCACATACTTATCTCTACATTTTTCACTTTACTCGTGTAATCATTTGCAAACATGTACACATAATTGTATATACCCAGCCAGATTCCTTTTTTCCTTTTTTTTTTTTTTTTTTTTGAGATGGAGTCTCACTCTTGCCAGGCTAGTGTGCAGTGGCACGATCTTGGCTCACTGCAACCTCCGTCTCCCAGGTTCAAGAGATTCTCCTGCCTTAGCCTCCCAAGTAGCTGAGACTGCAGGCATGCACCATCACACTCAGCTAATTTTTGTATTTTTAGTAGAGACGGGCTTTCACCATGTTGGCCAGGATGGTCTTGATCTCGACCTCGTGATCTGGCCGCCTCAGTCTCTTACAGTGCTGGGATTACAGGCGTGAGCCACTGCACCCAGCCAATTCCCTTTTTTCTTATACCATATGTCTAATCCACCAGCAAATACAATAAATAAGTTGGCTCCAATTTGAACATATCTCTAGAATCTATTTCCCAGCACCTTGACCACTATTGCCTTGACGCACACCATTATTATGTGTCATCATCCAAGACTATCATAATAGTTTTCTAAGTTATCAATGTCTATGCTCCACAAAACTACCAGAGTGATCCTTAAAATGTCATCTCATTCCACTGCTACAAATACCTCTCTTTGGTTTTGCAAAGCACAAATACTCAGAAATTAAAAACTAAAGTCTGATATTATCTGGATACCTCTCATCTATATCGCTTATAGCCTCAGTCACACTAATCTAACCACATTGGTCTGTTTAATCATACCAAGCACCCTACTGCCACCTCAGGGCCTTTGAATCTGCTATTTTTACTGCTTAGAATTCTCTCTCCCCCAACCTCCAAAACTCACAAGGCTTCCTCCCTTATCTCCATTATCACTTTAAATATCCCTCTACAGAGAAGCCTTCCATAACCATCCTATATAAAACAGCACTCCTCTATAACTCTCTCTCTCCTAACCTACTTTACTTTAATCTTCTACTTTACTATATATTGTTTTACTGTCCACTTTCTTTATATTATCCCAAGCTAACTTATATAGTACCTTATTCTTAACATTCCCACCACCACCCTTGCCCTAACCCTTCCAAAATTTCTCAGAGCTTTTTAGTATTCATTATCCAGAGTAATTAAAAGCCCATCTTCTCCATAAGAAATGTTAGAATAAACTAATAAGTTGAAGTTTTTTGTTTTATTTTCGAGATTATTTATTTTGAGTTTTGCTCTTGTAGCCCAGGCTGGAGTGCAATGGCACAATCTCGGCTCACCGCAACCTTCACCTCCCAGGTTCAAGCGATTCTCCTACCTCAGCCTCCCAAGTAGCTGGGATTACAGGCATGCGCCACTATGCTCGGCTAAGTTTTGCATTTTTAGTAGAGATGGGATTTCACCATGTTGGTCAGGCTGGTCTTGAACTCCTGACCTCCCGTGATCTTCAGCCTCCCAAAGTGCTGGGATTATAGGCATGAACAACCACACCCGGCCATAAGTAAAGTTCTACCTCTTGCAATAACTTTGCCTTGCCTTAAAGCTACTAAACATGACCTACCATTCCATGACTTGAAGTGTTCAATTACAACTTCTTCTAATTTCTTTAACTTTGGATGACTATAAACAAATTTTTTATTTTTATCTCCTGGAAAAAAACAAAAATATCAATTTAAAAAAATTTTTTTTTCCATATTCAATTACACTAGTGTATATTAAAGTTATCTTTTCCAATGCATATGTTGGACTTTTTAAAAAAAAATTTTTAAATTTAAACCAGAGGTAACATCTAGGTAGCACATAAGTCTTACTGTAAAATGAACTTTGAACTTTCATAAAAATTTCATTCTGAGAGAACCTAAACAAGAACCAGCAGCAAAGCAAAAATATATTTTAAACTATAAATCAGGTTTTGATAGTTCTGAGAATTTTCACTACCACTAACAACTACTAACATCTGTTATATGTTTATAGTTTAAACATTGTTTAAAGCATATAAACTTTAAACTTGTATATATTAATCTTAACTTTAAAAATGAAATAGTTACACATTTAACAGATCTGTTGCTACAAAATATAAATAATTGTAGACATCTGCATCAAAGCAGCAAAATTTCAAAATTAACTTTGATTAAGAAACACAATGCAATACATAATTTTAAAAGAAAAACCAGACCTTGTTGGATAGCAGAAACACTATCTGCTGAAGTACTACGTGTATGTGCAAACATACACTCTAGATGATTATAGAGCTTCATGAAGTCTTCATTTCGGCCAAGTTCATTTTTTGACCGTGTCATCCCTTCAGAAATTAAGAAAAGGTTTTCCAAATAAATAATAATAAAACTGATAAAATGTATTATTTATTAAAAAGAAATTAAACTTTAGCAATGAATGTAAGTTTTTCAAGTGTAAACATGAAAACCAGCAACTTTTTGCAGTTCTACATTCATATATGTATTAATGAATGGTTTCCTTTTCTCCAGGAATTTATTAAAAACAAAGAAACATGGCCATTTGTTAATTATTCCAGTGCTTTTTAAAATAAATCATTTTTAAGTAATCCAAACTCTTTGTCTTTTTGTTTTGGTTTTTTTGAGACAGTCTCGCTCTGTTGCCCAGGCTGAAGTGCAGCAGCGTAATCTTGACTCAAGGCAACCTCCGCCTCTCGGGTTCAAACGATTCTCCCGCCTCAGCCTCCTGAGTAGCTGGGATTACAGGTGTGCATCACCACACCCGGCTAATTTTTGTATTTTTATTAGAGACAGGATTTCACCAGCATGTTGGCCAGGCTGGTCTTGAACTCCTGACCTCAAGTGATCCATCCATCTCGGTTTCCCAAAGTGCTGGGATTACAGGCATGAGCCACTGTGCCCAGCCCTTCAATGTCTTTAGCCAAAATAATACATGTCATTATTTCTTTAAATAATTTGATATAATTTACCTTTAGTTCCATCCATAATTCCACAAAGGAAGAAATATAATGATCTCATTCCCATTTGCTGCAATAATTCATAACCATGATATAAACTAATACAAATAGCAAACTCTCCCTCGATTACGCCTTGTTGTATTCCCTAGAAAAACAGCATATGTCAAATTTAACCAGAGAAATAAATGAACATACACGCTCCATGCCCAAGTTGTCAGGCCATAGTCAGTGTAACATTTATAATATAATCCAAATGATCATAATAATCATTCCCTTCTATACTGCTATAACTGACTGGTTATTAAATGTCATCTTACAGGATGTTGCTATGGAAAGGTACCAATGTATTTTTTATGTAAAATCTGCCCCTTTGTTTTTTTTTCTTTAATTAAACAAGAAACTTACATTTTAAAAATAAGTAAAGGAGAAAAAAATTATAAGGGGTGTTTTTCTTTACAGGTAAATTAATTGGCAGTATATAGATATATTTGTTCTTTCAAAACTATATA
Source organism: Macaca thibetana thibetana (assembly GCF_024542745.1). Classification (NCBI taxonomy): domain Eukaryota; kingdom Metazoa; phylum Chordata; class Mammalia; order Primates; family Cercopithecidae; genus Macaca; species Macaca thibetana. Next base: position 62,381,468 of record NC_065584.1, read on the forward strand.
GTAAGCATCTACTACATGTCAAACACTGAGCTAGATACAATGGAAATGGGAAATAAGTTAGATATGGCCTATCCTCATGCATGTTACTGGCAAAAATACAAATATTTAATCACACTGTTTTAATGCCAACATTTAATACCAAGTTTAAGTGCTATGAAAATATCTGATACTGAGCCCCAGAAACTATTCTAAGCACATTACTTGCACAATTCACTTAATCTTAGTATTTAGCAGGTAGCTACTATTGTTATGCTCATTTTACAGATGAGGAAGCTCATACAAGCTGTAAGTAGCAGAACCACTATTGAGACCCAGGAATTTTGGCTAAGAGGCCTTGTGCTTTCAACCACTACTCTCATGGAAAAATGAAGGACACATTCCTTTATGGAAGTACATGGTATGTGTATCTATCTGATAAGATAGTTTTTAAGGACAGCATGGAGAACATATTCTAATTATTTTTCTTTGAGATGAAGACTACTGTTTTCTAACATTTTTAGTAGCATTTAACCTTTGGACCTAGTTTGACAGACATTTTCCTATCCATTTATTTTTTTCCAATGCAGGTTAGAAACAAGAAGCTTGCTGTGATGCTTCCTTTAAACTCTGGTATTGAGAATAAGAATAAATGTTCTGTGTCTAAAATTCAGTTACAATCTACCCTCTCATGGCCTTGCGACTTTACAAAATAAATGGACTTAAAGACAAATTCTTCATTAAAAGTTAAAAAGAAAGGTTGGGCACTGTGGCTCACATCTGTAATCTTTGGGATTACACTCGGGGAGGCCAAGACAGGCAGATCACCTGATGTCAGGAGGTTGAGACTGGCCTGGCCAACATGGTGAAACCCTCTCTCTACTAAAAATACAAAAATTAGTCAGGCATGGTGATGCGTGCTTGTAGTCCCAGCTACTAGGGAGGCTGAGGCATGAGAGTCACTTGAACCTGAGAGGCAGAGGTTACAGTGAGCCAAGGTCACGCCACTGCACTCCAGCTTGGGCAATAGAGCGAGATTCTGTCTCAAAAAAAAAAAAAGTAAGAAAGAAAAAGTTAAAAGGTAAAATTTATCTTAATACAAATCATTACATTGTATTCTTGCCAGGTTTTTTTCATGCTTTTATAAACTATATAAACATTTCTGATTTTTTTTTTTTTTTTTTTTTGAGACAGGTCTAACTCTGTCACCTAGGCTAGAATGCAATGCTAAAATCACAGCTCACTGCAACCTCAACCACCCAGCCTCAAGCAATCCTACCCTGCCTCAGGCTCCTGAGTAGGTACATACCACCACACTTGGCTATTTTTTTTTTTACATTTGTAGAGACAGGATCTCACTATGTTGCCCAGGCTGGTCTTGAACTCTGGGGCTCAAGTGATCCTCCCACCTTTGCCTCCCAAAGAGTTGGGATTACAGGCATCAGCCACTGTGTTCAGCCTCATTTTTTGATGAGCTAATAGGTACCCAAAAAATCAGTACCTATGTTTTATCCTGGCTTTAGGTGAAAATTTACTCTGTCATCAAAATTTATTTAAAAATACCTACCACAATATTCGGAGATGGGTTTTTCCTAAATTGATCTCTTGCCAGAATTATCTGGTATTTTGTTAGATTTGGGATATCCCTTCTCATCAAAACATTCCTCTGAATCAAAGAATGAGCAAATGATTCCAAAATCTGCAAATTTAAAAGCAATCTAGTTTAAGCTTGCTCTAAGTCCTTTTTCAAGTACAATCATTTTCTCACATATTAAAATAGGAATTATATATTTAATAAGGTTTGCCTTACAATGAATGTTTAAGTAAACTCAGCAATGATAACATTTAAAACTACTTCACATCTATCCCCAAATAATATCCATATAAAAATCAACATAAGCATTTATTATATACAACTATAATTTAAGAACACATTTGTTAATCTGTTTATTTCTTTTTTTTTTTTTTTGAGACGGAGTCTCACTCTGTCGCCTAGGCTGGAGTGCAGTGGCGCCATCTCGGCTCACTGCAAGCTCCGCCTCCTGGGTTCACGCCATTCTCCTGCCTCAGTCTCCCGAGTAGCTGGGACTACAGGCGCCCGCCACCTTGCCCGGCTAATTTTTTGTATTTTTAGTAGAGACGAGGTTTCACCGTGTTAGCCAGGACGGTCTCGATCACCTGACATCGTGATCCGCCCGTCTCGGCCTCCCAAAGTGCTGGGATTACAGGCTTGAGCCACCGCGCCTGGCCCTAATCTGTTTATTTCTTAACTCCTCTCTCCCTCAACCTACACACACTGTAATCTAAGTGTAAGTACCATGAAAGAAGACCTTTGATTTCTTCACTGTTACAACCTCAGTACCTAGACCAGTTTGGCACTTAGGTCCTCAGCAGATACTTGTAGTTTGTAAAGTACTGAATAAATTGAAATGTCTTGAGTATATTTAATTTTACTCACTGACTCATTTTTTTCAACAAATATTTATTAAGCACCTACTATGTAACAAGCAGTGCTCTAAATGCTGGGTGTTTGGGTGAGGGGGAAAGGACAAGATGGAGGAAGGTGAACAAGATGGAGCAGTCCCTGTTGTTTCTGGGTTTTTCATCACAGATTTTCCCGCGCCCAGGAAAAGAACCAAATCAACTGAGCATGTGCAGAGTGACGTCAAGCCGGGGACACCGAAATTCAAGAAGCCACTCCTACACACACGCCCCAAACTCCTCCCCACTCCAGCTCCCAGGCATGAAAGTCTGCTGCCGGTAAGCGCCGGTGTGACTTCTTCCGCCCCGGCATTTGTGGACCGGAGAACATCACCCAAAAGGACCGGAGCGACTTCCCTGGCCCCCCACACCTGAGGACCAGAGAACCTCGACCGAGAGTGTGTGCATATTTGCAATAAAAGACTGCCACTTTCTTACGTACTTTGGCCTCATGTTTAATTACTTAGCTCTCCTAAATTAAGTTAAATTAAATTAAAACACTGGGGACAGTATGGCTAAGACAAATAAAGTCACTGCTCCCATATAATTTCCATTCCAAAGGAGAGAACCAAAGAATAAAGAAGCGAACAAAGAAAGCAGATCATTTGGATTATAACAAATGCATTTAAGAATCTAAAACACAATAATGCTGTAGAGTCTTTGAGAGGAAAGGGATCATTATTAAATAAGGTGAACAAAGACTCTCTCTTTGAGGAGCGAACATTTGAGTTTACATGTGAATGATGAGGTATGTCTACCATGTGAGGTTCTAAGGACAAAGGATTCCGGAGAGAGAAGTCAGCAAACAAAAAGGTCCTGAGGCAGAAATGAGCTTAATGGCACAAAAGGAGACCGATAGATGAAGACCTATTATAGCAGTATGTAATTGTTTAAATTTTTGCCTAATTTGTATTTTCTAAACTATGGCTAGTTTAATACAGTATTTTCCTCCCTTCCAACTTTGTTGATCATACTGCCTAATAAGGCACTCTAAAAATACCAACAAAATTAAATTACATTTGTATATGATTATAAGAATTATCATATTTACGTTGTTATAAATGGAATGATTTTCAATTAAAAATGCACTAATATCAAAGAGACGATTACAAAAAGACTTTGCCACATCTTAACTCAATAATGCAAATAATTTAAAAACAAAAAACAAGCTGTATTACTACAAAATGTCTCTTAAGAAAGACTTATTATAGATTAAGTGACAGATAACTTTTTGGTTATCTATTCCTGTAACCATCTGTAATCCATGGCAATGAAAATGTGAAAACATGTTGTTCTACCATGACACTAAGTATGAACTGCAGAAAAACAATGTGTTACCTCAGATTTCTCCCAGTGAAAATGACAATTGTCTAAGCAGGTCCTCAACAGCTATAACATTGACATTTGGGCCAGACAATTCTTTGTTGTGGGGTTGCTGTCCTATCCATTGTAGGATGTTTAGCTGCTTCCTGGCCTCCACATACTAGATGCCAATAATAACTCCACATTTCACCTCTTGCCTTCCCCTTCTATCCTGTCTTTTTGTTGTTGTTGTTGTTGTAAGAACCAAAAATGTGTCAAGTCATTCCCAAATGTTGCCAGGTAGGTGAAATAATTCCCAGTTGCAAAGCACTGCTGTATAAAGGATCAGGGAGGACAACAGTGAAAATATATTTCATTACAAAGAAACCTCTGAGGACCGGGCACATGGTGGCTTACACCTGTAATCCCAGCACTTTGGGAGATCGAAGCAGGAGAATCACTTGAGGTCAGGAGTTCAAGACCAACTTGGCCAACAAAGCGAAACCTCGTCTCTATTAAAAAATAGAAAAATTAGCCAGATGTGGTAGCATGCGCCTGTAATCCCAGCTACTTGGGAGGCTGAGGAGAATCGCTTGAACCGGGCAGGTGGAAGCTGCAGTGAGTGAGCTGAACCGAACAAAAAAAAAACAAAAAGAAAACAAAGAAACTTCTGGCTGAATCTCAGCACATGTTCGTGTTACGGGTGTGTGCACTTTGTGAAAATTCACTGAGCTTTGTCTACTTTCACTGTTTGTGTGTGTGTGTATGTATGCGCATATTCTATATTCCAGTTAAAAGGTTTACTTAAAAAAATGCAAAACCATGTAAGGCTATTATTTGCTTTACAAATGGCCTGTCTTTTGTATTTTCCCTTTCAATAATAGTTTGCTAGTAAATACAAAACACGGTGCTCATTCCAAAAATTTTAACTTCAAAGAATTTTTTCAACATATCAATTATATAAAAATAAGTATATTAAGCCGGGCACGGTGGCTCAAGCCTGTAATCCCAGCACTTTGGGAGGCCGAGACGGGTGGATCACGAGGTCAGGAGATTGAGACCATCCTGGCTAACACGGTGAAACCCCGTCTCCACTAAAAAATACAAAAAACTAGCCGGGCGAGGTGGCGGGCGCCTGTAGTCCCAGCTACTCGGGAGGCTGAGGCAGGAGAATGGCGGGAACCCGGGAGGTGGAGCTTGCAGTGAGCCGAGATCTGGTCACTGCGCTCCAGCCTGGGCGACAGAGCAAGACTCTGTCTCAAAAAAAAAAAAAATAAATAAGTATATTATCACATCCAAATCCTGTTAGCTGAAATAATTAAATTACCAGTTTATTTATGAAATCCTAAATGTCATAAAAATGGCTTACCTGGATATAGGTCTTTTGGATGGCTGCAAGTTCTTCACCAAGTGGAACAATAAGCTTTTCAATTTTTCTTTCATAAGAATATGCCAAAATATCTGGAGAATCTTCAGAACGAAGCTCTATCTGCCCAATTAGCAGGTTAGTAATAACTTGTTGCACAGCCTATGCGAAATCAATTAAGTATGATTATAAATTAAATTACATGTTAAAATTTTTTAGTTTAAGTCACTAACAGAAATAAAATAGCAGTAAAATTTTGAAAGAAGCACCAGAAATTTATATCATTAAATACCAAAAAAGAAAGAAGACAAGCCTATAAGAAAAGTACATCAGAAGTAGTACAACAGGTGAAAAGTGCTTCCAAAACATCTTTTCCCCACACAGACCTTCAAGCAAAGCATCTGAGAAATAAGAATACTGTAAATGTCCAAAAAGTTCCTCAAATGTAGTTTGGTACTTTCCAAATACTGTCTTTATAAAGACTCAGACAAAAATTTCAAATTAGCAATACTAAATCAATTATTGATAAATTAGTAGAATATTTTCCATTTAAATCAACATATATGATGTGAATACATTTCCAGGGCTAAATTTCATGTACCCAAAGCTTATAAATAGACTTCATTATAAAATTAGGAAACTGGAGAAAAAACATATAATCTGTTAGTGTAAACAACTACTGTACCAGAAGACTATGGTACTGACAGTGTGATTAACAATTAAAAAGAAAAAAAAAACAAAACAAAACAAAGAAAGAGAATCCTGAGAGTATCTAAAAATTAAAAGTTGTTTTGTTGTTGTTGTTGTTGTTGTTGTTGTTTTTTGAGACGAACTCTCACTCTGTCACCCAGGCTGGAGCACAGTGGCATGATCTCGGCTTACTGCAACCTCTGCCTCCTGGGTTCAAGTGATTCTCCTGCCTCAGCCTCCCCAGTAGCTGGGATTACAGGCGCTTGCAACTATGCCCAGCTAATTTTTTGTGTTTTTAGTAGAGATGGGGTTTCACCATGTTGGTCAGGCCGGTCTCGAACTCTTGACCTCATGATTCACCCACCTTGGCCTCCCAAAGTGCTGGGATTACAGGAGTGAAGCATTGTGTCCAGCTTTTTTTTTTTTTTTTTGAGATGGAACCTCCCTCTGTCGCCCAGGCTGGAGTGTAATGGTGCAATCTATCTCGAGTTACTGCAACCTCTAACTCCCAGGTTCAAGCAATTCTCCTGCCTCAACCTCTCCAGTAGCTGGGACTACAGGCATACGTCACCACACCCAGGTAATTTTTGTATTTTCAGTACAGATGGGGTTTCACTATGTTGGCCTAATTGGTCTCCAACTGACCTCTGTGATCCGCCCACCTTGGCCTCCTAAAGTGCTGGGATTAAAGGTGTGAGCCATGGCACCCAAACAAAAATAGAAAGCCTTGTGGGTTTAGGCCAGGCAGCAGCTCATGCCTAAGGGTGTAATCACAGGGCTGTGGGAGGCCAAGTTGGGAAGACTGCTTGAAGCCAGGAATTTGAAACCAGCCTGGGCAACATAGTGAGACCCCATATCTACAAAAAATGACAATTGCTGGTGAAGTGGCAAGCACCTGCTGGAGTATCACTTGAACTCAGGAGTTCTAGGCTATAGTGAGTGAGCTACAGTTGCCACTGCATTTCAGCCTGGGTGACAGAGCAAGACCTTGTCCCTTGTCTCAAAAAAAAAAAACAAAGAAAGCCTGGAGGGCTGAATTTCAGGAAAACAAAACAAAACAAAATAGCCTAGGGTAAGAATCATATCTTAGCATTCCCAATACCTGGCAAAGTGCCCAATACAGCACACCATAATCATAATCACTGGGGGCCTTATGTATTCAAAATCTAGAGTACATTTGGGACCATTTTATAAAATTAAGCTTATTGCTTTTAATAGTTCATTCATGAAAGAAATACATGGGTAACTCCCACATGCCAGGCATTGAGTTAATGACAGAGGAGTACCAAAATTGGCATAATCCCTACATTCGTGTAGCTGATATTTTAGTGGCGCTGAAGGACCACAAATAATCAATATGCAAAAGAATGACAGATTATCACAAATGTTAAGAAGAAAATAACAAGATAGGGAACACTGACAAGATAGCTTAGTTAGAACGGATCTTTCTGAAGGAATGGCATTTTTAAACTGACTGAAAAACATGAATGTTTAAATGAGGTCAGGGAGAAAACCAGAGATAGGATACAAATTTCTAAGCTCATCAAAAAGAGGATAGAAGAAAAAAGTCTTGCAGCTTGGAAGAGTTAAAAGCTATCACTGGAAGCATGGAGCGAGATGGAAATACAGATAATTGCCCACGCAGAACATCAAATCTGACAACTGTCTACACAAAAAAGCACCTTCATGAGAACCAAAAATCAACTGAGCAATCACAGTACCTGGTATTCACTTCATATTGCTGAAAGAGGCACTGAAGAGGATAGGAAACACAATCTTTTTTTTTTTTTTTTTTTTTAGATAGAGTCTCACTCGGTCGCCCAGGCTGGAGTGCAGTGGCTCGATCTCGGCTCACTGCAAGCTCCGCCTCCCGGGTTCACGCCATTCTCCTGCCTCAGCCTCCTGAGTAGCTGGGACTACAGGCGCCCGCCACACGCCCGGCTAATTTTTGGTATTTTTAGTAGAGACGGGGTTCCACCGTGTTAGCCAGGATGGTCTTGATCTCCTGACTTCGTGTTCCACCTGCCTCGGCCTCCCAAAGTGCTGGGATTACAGGTGTGAACCACCGTGCCCGGCCAGGAAACATAATCTTGAATCATCAACACCACCCCTCCCTCATCCCCCAGAGGCCCTGTGGTGTGGAGAAAGAATCCAAGAACTCGGGGGAGGAAGAGTGCAGTTTCTGTGAGAGTGTGCCTTGAACTAAGTGTTGCTCTGTCACAGTGAAAAGCAAAACGAAGTGGAACTCAGTGCTACCACAGAGGGAGCATTTAGACCAGCCCTAGCCAGAAGGGAATTCCCCATCCTAGTGGTTGGAACTTAACTTCCGGCAAGTGCTCTGGAGACGATGAACAGGAGGGGCACACGACCTAGTGAGACACCAGCTGGGACAGTTAAAGGAGTGCTTGCACCACCCTTCATTCAACCCCAGGCTATGCAGCTCACAGAAATGAAAAGTGACTCCTTCCTTCTGCTTGAGGAAAAAAGAGGGAAGAGTAAAGAGGACTTTGTCTTGTATCCTGGATATCAGCTGAGCCACAACAGGATAGGGCAGAGTAGTGAGGTCTCCGTTCCAGACCCTAGCTCCCTGACAACTTTTCTATTCGTACCCCGGGCGGGAAGGAAACCCACTACCTTGAAGGGAAGAACCCAGTCCTAGCAAGATTCATCACTTGCTGACTAAAGAGCCCTTGGGCCCTAATAACCATCAGCCATACCCAGGTAATATGTCATAGGCCTTAGGTGAGACTCTGAGACATGCCAGCTTCAGGTGAGACCCAGCACATCTCTAGCAATGATGGCTATAATGAGAGACTACTTCTGCTTGAGAAAAGCAGAAGTAAAGGAGACTTTGTCTTACACCATAGGTACCAGCGTGGCCACAGTGGGGTAGAGCAACAAATGGGCTCTTGGGGACCTGATTCCAGGCCTTGACTCTTGAACAGCATTTCTGAAACTGTCCCAGGCCAGAGGGGAACCCACTTCTCTGAAGGGTGAGTCCCAGGCCTGACAGCATTCAACACAAGCTGACTGAAGAGTCCTTGGGCCTTAAGTGAAAATCAGCAGTAGACTGGCGGTACACCCCATGGGCCTATGGTAGTGGTGGCCATGGGGAGAGGCTCCTCTGCCTGTGGAAAGAAAGAGTGAGAAGGATTTCATCTTGTGCTTTGAGTGCAAGCTTAGCTGCAGTAGTATAGAGCACAAGGTAGATTTCTAAGGTTTCTTACTCTAGTTCCTGGCTCCCAGATGGCATCTCTGGACTTGCCCAGGGCCTGGGGGAACTTGCTACCCTGAAAGAAAGGAGAGAAGCCTGGCTGGCTTCAACTCTTTCTGATTGTAAAGCCTTAAGTAAACATAGACAGCAGGCAGGTAGTGGTGACAGCAGGCCATGAGTGAGACTCAGTGCTGTGGTAGCTTCAAGTCTTACCCAGTGCAGTCCCAGTGGTCATGGCCACAAGGTGGCTTGTGTTACCACACCCCCAGCTCCAGGTAGCTTAGCACAGAGAGAGAAACTCCATTTGTTTCTCTCTGAGACTCAGACAGTGCCTCTGAGTCTGCAAGAATTAAAGTGTTAACTGCACTTGGCGTGCTCCCTAATGGAAATACAGCTTAGATCACAACACACAAGTCCCTCTGAATACCCGGAAATCCTTCCCCCTAAAAAAGATGGGTACATACAACTCCAGTCTGTGAAGACAATAAATACCTAACTCTTTATTATCCAGACACAGGTGAACATCCAAAAGCATCGAGACCATCAGGAAAATATGATCTCTCCAAATGAATTAAATAAGGTACCAGGAGATATGGGACCTTTCAGACAGTGAGTTCAAAATAGCTGTTTTGAGAAAACTCAAGGAAATTCAAGATAACACAGAGAACGAATTCAGAATTCTCTCAGATAAATTTAGCAAAGAGATGGAAATAATCAAAAACAATCAAGTACAAATTCTGGAGGTGAAAAATGCTATTGACATACTCAATAATCCAACAGAGTCTCTTAATATAAGCAGAATTCATCAAGTAGAAGAAAGAAATACTGAGCGTGAAGACAGGCTATATGAAAATACACAAAAGAGACAAAAAAAAAAAAAAGAAAAGAATAAAGAATGCCTGTAAGATGTGGAAAATAGCCTCAAAAAAGCAAATCTCACAGTTATTGGCCTTAAAGAGGTGGTAGCGAGACAGATAGGGGTAGAAAGTTTATTCAGTAGGATAATAAAACTTCCCAAACCTAGAGAAAGATATCAGTACTTAAGTACTAGAAGGATATAGATCACCAGGAAGACTTAACCCAAATAAATCTACCTCAAGGCATTTAATAATCAAACTCACAAAGGTCAAGGATAGAGAAGGGATCCTAAAAGCAGCAAGAGAAAAGAAACAACATACAATGGAGCTCCAATACATCTGGCAGCAGACTTTTCAGCAGAAACCTTCCAGGCCAGGAGAGAATGGCATGATATATTTAAAATACTGAAAGAAAAAAAAAATTACCCTAGAATAGTATATCCAGCAAAAATACCCTTCAAATATGAGGGGAAATAAAGACTTTCGCAGATAAACAAAAGCTGAGGGGTTTCATCAACACTAGACCCTTCTTACAAAAAAAAAAAAAAAAAATGCTAAAGGGAATACTTTAAGTTCTGAAAGAAAGAACGTTAATGAGTAATAAGAAATCATCTGAAGGTAGAAAACTCACTGGTAATAGTAAATACTTAAAAAACACAGAATATTATAACACTGTAACTGCAGTGTATAAACTACTCATGTCCTAAGTAAAAGGACAAAAAGATGAACTGATCAAAAATAACTACAATATCTTTTCAAAACAAAAACAGTACAGTAAGATAAAAATACTGACAAAAAGGTAAAAAGCACGGAGAAAAAGTTAAGGTGTAGACACGGAGAAAAAGTTAAGGTGTAGACTTTGTATTAGTTTTCTTTTTGCTTGCTTGTTTGTATAAGCAATCAGTGTTGTCAGCAATTTAAAATAATGGGTTACAGATATTATTTGCAAACCTCATGATAACCTAAAATCTAAAAACATACAACAGATACACAAAAAATAAAAGCAAGACACTAAAATGTACCACCAGAGAAAATTACCTTCACCAAAAGGGAGACAGGAAGGAAGGAAAGGAGGAAAGAAGAAAGAAAAAAACACAATACAACCAGAAAATAAACAACAAAATGGCAGGAGTAAGAGTTTACTTATCAATAAAAACATTGATTGGGAGGCCAAGGCGGGCAGATCATGAGGCCAGGAGATTGAGACCATCGTGGCAAACACGGTAAAACCTGGTCTCTACTAAAAATACAAAAAATTAGCCAGGCATGGTGGCAGGTGCCTGTCGTCCCAGCTACTCGGGAGACTGAGGCAGGAGAATGGCGTGAACCCGGGAGGCGGAGCTTGCAGTGAGCCGGGATTGCGCCACTGCACTCCAGCCTGGGTGACAGAGTGAGACTCCGTCTCAAAAAATTAAATAAATAAATAAAAACACTGAACATAAACAAACTAAATTCTCCAATCAAAAGATCTAGAGTGGCTGAGCAGATGAAAAAATGAGACACAATGATCTGTTGCCTATAAGAAACATACTTCACCTATAAAGATACCAGCAGACTGAAAATAAAGGGATGGAAAAAAATATTCCATGCCAATAGAAACCAAAAAAGAGCAGAAGTAGCAATACTTACATCAGACAAAATAGATTTCAAGACAAAAACCATAAGAAAGGAGAAAGGAGATAATTATATAATGATAAAGGGGTCACTTCAGCAAGAGGATGTAACAGTTTTTTTTTTTTGTTTTTTTTTTTGTTTTTTGAGACGGAGTCTTGCTCTGTCACCCAGGCTGGAGTGCAGTGGCCGGATCTCAGCTCACTGCAAGCTCCTCCTCTCGGGTTCATGCCATTCTCCTGCCTCAGCCTCCCGAGTAGCTGGGACTACAGGCACCCGCCACTTCGCCCGGCTAGTTTTTTGTATTTTTTAGTAGAGACGGGGTTTCACCGTATTAGCCAGGATGGTCTCGATCTCCTGACCTCATGATCCGCCCGTCTCGGCCTCCCAAAGTGCTGGGATTACAGGCTTGAGCCACCGCGCCCGGCGGATGTAACAGTTTTAAATATATATGCACCCAACACTGGAGTACCCAGATACATAAAACAAATACTAGAGCCTAAAGAGAGACATAGACCTCAATACAATAATAGCTGCAGACTTCACACCCCACTTTCAACATTGGACAGATCTTCCAGACAGAAAATCTACAAAGGAACATCAGACTTAATCTACACTATAGACCAAATGGACCTAATATTTACAGAATATTTCCTCAACAGCTGCAGAATATATATTCTTCTCCTCAGCACTTGGATCATTCTCAAGAACAAACCATATATATGTTAGATCATAAAACAAGTCTTAAAACATCTGAAAACAATGAAATAATATCAAATAACAAGAGGAATTTTGGAAACTATACAAACACATGGAAATCAAACAGTACACTCCCAAATGACCAGTGGGTCAATGAAGAAATTAAGAAGGAAATTAAAAAATTTCTTGAAACCAGATGACAATAGAAACACAACATATTAAAACTTACAAGAGATAATGAAACTAGTTCTGAGGGACAAGTTTATAGCTATTAAGTGCCCATATCAAAAAAGAAAAACTTCAAATAAATAACTTAACAGTGTATCTTAAAGAAGTAGAAAAGCAAGAACAAACCAAACCCAAAATTAGTAGAAGAAAATAAATAATAAAAATCAGAGCAGAAATAAATGAATTTGAAATGAAGAAAACAATACAAAAAAAAAAAAAATCAATGAAAAAAAAAAAAAAAAAAAAAAAAAGGGAGAAGACCCAAATAAAATCAGAGATGAAAAAAGACACATTATAATCTATACCACAGAAACTCAAAGGACCATTAGTGGCTATTATGAGCAACTATATGCCAATAAATTGGAAAACTTAGAAGAAATGAATAAACTCCTAGAAACATACAACCTACCAAGATTGAACCATGAAGAAATCCAAAATCTGAACAAACAAAATAGATGAAGAGGTAATACTTCCAAACTCATTATACAAGGCTAGAGTATTACCCCGACACCGAACTAGACAAAGACACATCAAAAAGAGAAAATTACAGGCCAATATCCCAGATGAATATTGATGCAAAAATCATCAACAAACCATATTCCACAATATGATAAAAAAAAATTCATCATGACCAAGTGGGATTTGTCCCAGGGATGCAAGGATAGTTCAACATACAAAAATCAGTCAATGTGATACATCATACCAACAAAATGAAGGACAAAGAGCATATAATCATTCCAATTGATGGTGAAAAATATTTGATAAAATTCAACATCCCTTCATGATAAAAACTCTCAAAAAATTGAGGGTAGAGGAACATATCTCAACATAATAAAAGTAATATATGACAAACTCATAGCTAGTATCGTACCGAATGGGGAAAAACTGAAAGTCTTTTCTCTACAATCTTCAACAGGACAAACATGTCCAGTTTCAATACTGTTATGCAACATAGTACTGGAAGTCCTAGCTAGTGCAATCAGACAAGAGAAAGAAATAAAGGGCAACCAAACTGAAAAGGAAGAAGTCAAAGTATCCTTGCTTGTAGATGATATGATCTTATATTTGGAAAAACCTAAAGACTCCATCAAAAAAACTATTAAAACTAGTAAGAAAATTCCGTAAAGTTGCAGGATACAAAACCAACGAACAAAAATCAATAGCATTTCTACATGCCAACAGTGAACAATCTGAAAAAGAAATCAAGAAAGTGATTCCATTTACAATAGCCACAAATAAAACAAAATGCCTAACAATAAACTTACCCAAAGAAGTGACAGAGCTCTACAATGAAAACTAAGAAACAGTAATGCAAGAAATTGAAGAGGACACAAGAAAAGGGAAAGATATTCTATGTTCATGGATTGGAAGAATCAATATTGTTAAAATGTCCATACTACCCAAAGCAATCTACAGATTCAATGTAATCTCTCTCTCTCTCTTTCTCTCTCTCTCTTTCTCTCTCTTGTTATCTCTATCAAAATCCCAATGACATTCTTCACAGAAATAGGAAAAACAGTCCTAAAATGTATATGGAGGCCAGGTGTGATAGCTCATGCTTGTAATCCCAGCACTTTGGGAGGCTGAGGTGGGCGGATTCCTTGAGCCCAGGAGTTTGAGAACAGCCTGGGTAACATGGCGAAACCCGATCTTTACAGAAAAAAGCAAAAAAACTTAGCCAGGCATGGTGTTGCAGGCCTGTAGTCCCAGCTACGTGGGAGGCTGAGGCAGGAGGATTGATTAAGCCCAGAGGTTGAGGCTGCAGTGAGCCATGACTGTGCCACTGCACTCCAGTCTGGGCTACAGAATGAGACCCTGTCTCAAAAGCAAATAAATAGTCAGAATATATAAGGAGCTCAAATAATTCTATAGTAAAAAGTTTAATAATTTGAAAAATGGGCAAGGTATCTGAATAGACTTTTCTTCAAAAGAAGACATACAAATGGCACAGGTATATGAAAAGGTGTACAATATCACTGATCGTCAGAGAAATGCAAACCAAAACTACAATAAGATATCACCTCACCCCATTTAAAATGGCTTTTATCAAGAAGACATGCAATAACAAATGCTGGTGAGGATATGGAGAAAAGGGAAGCCTCATACACTGCTGGTGGGAATGTAAATTAGTATGATCACTATGGAGAACAGTTTGGAGGTTCCTCAGGGAACTAAAAATAGAGCGACCATGTGATCCAGCAATCCCACTGCTTGGTATATACCCAAAAGAAAGAAAATCAGTATATCAAAGAGATATTTGCACTCCCATGTTCATTGCAGCAAGATTCACAATAGCCAACATTTGGGAGCAACCTAAGTGTCCATCAACATGCGAATGTTTGGATAAATAAACTGTGGTACATACATACAATGGAGTAATACTCAGTCATTAAAAAAAAAAAATGAGATACTGTCAGTTTGCAACAACATAGATAAACTGGAGATCATTATGTTAAGTAAAATAAGCCAGGCACAAAAAGACAAACTTCACATGTTCTAACTTTTTAGTGGGAGCTAAAAATTAAAGTAATTGAACTCATAGAGATAGAGAGTAGAAGGATGGTTACAGAGGCTGGGAAGGGTGTGGGGGAGGTGGGTAGGAGGGGGGATCCTATGTTAATGTGTACAAAAAAATGGAATAAATAAGATCCAATATTTGATAGCACAATAGGGTGACTATAGTCAATAATAAGTGTACATTTTAAAATAACGAAAAGAGTATAACTGGATTGTTTGTAACAAAAAGGATAAATGCTTAAGGTGATGGATATCCCATTACTCTGATGTGATTA
This sequence comes from Macaca thibetana thibetana, assembly GCF_024542745.1. Taxonomy (NCBI): domain Eukaryota; kingdom Metazoa; phylum Chordata; class Mammalia; order Primates; family Cercopithecidae; genus Macaca; species Macaca thibetana. The sequence goes on from NC_065584.1 coordinate 62,396,684, forward strand.
TTATGCATCGCATGCCTGTATCAAAATATCTCATATATACCATAAATATATATACCTTCTATGTACCCATAAAAATAAAAATTTTTTTTTAAGAAGGCTGTCACAGAATGTATCCAATAAAATCCTTACTCAATATGGAAGACCGTTCAGAGCGACTAAAATCAGAATGTTACAGGACAGGTCTCAAAATCTGCATTTTTACCATTCTTCAATAAAGGAAACCAGAATTTCCCAGAGAAATGGTTGATTCCATGGCTGGGCCGAAAAGATATTAAAGGAGCATAATGTATCTTATGATGTCAGAAAGTTGCAGAAGCATTAAAAAAAAAAAAAGGGTGGCAAGGTGTGGTGGTTCATGCTTATAATCCCAGCACTTTGGGAGGCTGAGACAGGTGGATCACTTGAGCCCAGGAGTTTGAGACCCGCAGTTCTAGACCAGCTTGGGCAACACGGGGAGACTCTGTGTCTACAAAAGATACAAAAATTTGCTGGGTGTGGTGGCACGCACCTGTAGTCCCAGCTCCTCAGGAGGCTGACATGGGAGAGTCACCTGAGCCTGAGAAATTTAGCTGTAGTGAGTATTATTGTGCACTGCCCTCCAGCCTGGAGAACTCAGTGAGACCCTATTAAAAAAAAAAAAAAAAAAAAAAAAAGTGCATGTCTAAAGGACACAGGACCTTGAAGGAGGTCGTAATGGCCAAAGCTGGAACAATCTTAATAAAATTGACAAAATAGTATTGGACTGTGGCCCATAGAAGGAAAAAAGCTCTTTATTGCAGAAGAATTCAAATTAATGAATGTAAAAGAGAGAAAGAATGATTAGGCAAATACCACAACAATAATTGTTGCAAGCCAAGAACCAACATCAGATGCTAAAACAGTATTATTTACACAGTCTCAAAGTATTTCCCCCACAAGATAGTTATTAATTACAAAGGGAGTAACAGTAATTTTACAATGAAGAAACCAAGAAGACATCATCTTAACTAAGTCAAGATTAACAATACAAGTAAAAAGGCAAACCATCGTCATGTATTCCCTGATAGGATATGCTGAGAAAGGTACAGCATCACTTCTGGATTATTGTTAGCAAATGCATAACGCCACCACATCATGAGAAAACATCAGACTAACCCAAATTCAGGGATATTCTACAAAAGACCTGGCACCTACTCTTCAAAAGCATCAAGGCCATGGAAAACAAGGAAAAAGAGGAACCGTGCGGGCGCAGTGGCTCACACCTGTAATCACAGCACTTTGGGAGGCCCGGGCGGGTGGATCTCGAGGTCAGGAGTTCGAGACCAGCCTGGCCAACATAGTGAAACCTCATCTCTACTAAAAATACAAAAAATTAGCCAGGCGTGGTGGCAGGCGACTGTAATCCCAGCTACCCAGGAGGCTGAGGCAGGAGAATCGCTTGAACCCGGGAGGTGGAGGTTGCAGTGAGCTGAGATCATGCCATTGCACTCCAGCTCAGGCAACGGTGTGAGACTTCGTCTCAAAAAAAAAAAAAGAAAAAAGAAAAGAAAAGAGAGGAATCATCACAGATTAGAAGGGACTAATAAGCCATGACAACACAATGTGAGATCACAGCAGAAAAGTACATCAGTGGGAAAACTGGCAAAATTCAGACAAGATCTGCAGATTAGTTACTGGTATACCAATGCTAATTTTCTGGCTTTGATAATTTTATTATCGTTATATGATACGTTAACATTAGGGGAAGATGGGAGAGGACCAAAAAAAGACTTCAATTTTTGCAATTTTTCTGGAAATCTAAAGTTATTTCAAAATAAAACTTTAAAAAACTGAAAACGGTAACAATTATTAAAAATCATTTTACTATTTGAAAATACCTGCATTTTTAACAGGTTTTAGGGATTCTTATGCACACTGAAGTCTGAAAACTACTAATTTAATAAAACTCCTGGGCTCGGCATAGTGGCTCACGCCTGTAATCCCAGCACTTTGGGAGGCTGAGGCGGGTGGATCACCTGAGGTATGGAGTTGGACACCAGCTGGCTAACATGGTGAAATCCTGTGTCTACTTAAAATACAAAAATTAGCCAGGCATGGTGGTGGTGGACGCCTGTAATCCTAGCTACTTGGGAGGGTGAGGTAGGAGAATCGCTTGAATCTGGGAGGCGGAGGTTGCAGTGAGCCAAGGTCATGCCATTCCACTCCAGCCTGGGTAACAACAGCGAAACTCCGTCCAAAAAAAAAAAAAAAAAGAAAGTAAAGGAAAGGAAAGGAAAGGAGGGGAAGGTAAGCGAAGGGAAAGTGAAGGGAAAGGGGAAGGGGAAAGGACCGGGGAGGGGGAAGGGAAGGGGGAGCGGGGAGGAGAATGGAGCAGAACAGAGGGGAGTGGATGGGAGGGGGGGGGGGAGAGGGGAGGGGGAGAGGGGAGAGGGGAGAGGGGAGAGGGGAGAGGGGAGAGGGGAGGGGAGAGGGGAGAGGGGAGAGGAGGGGAGTCCTACAACTACTGAAAAAAAGCTAAGCAGGTTGCAGGAAATGTTGTAGTTCTCATGTCAAACTAGATAAATACTACAATGGAAAACTGATCTGGCCCCATAGGATTTGTATTATTCATTTATTTATTTATTTATTTATTTATTTATTTTTGAGAAGGAGCCTCGCTCTGTCCCCCTGGCTGGTGTACAGTGGCTCAATCTCTGCTCACTGCAAGCTCCGCCTCCCAGGTTCACGCCATTCTCCTGCCTCAGCCTCCTGAGTAGCTGGGACTACAGGTGCCCGCCACCACGCCCAGCTAATTTTTTGTATTTTTAGTAGAGCCGGGGTTTCACTGTGTTAACCAGGATGGTCTCCATCTCCTGACTTTGTGATCCGCCCGCCTTGGCCTCCCAAAGTGCTGGGATTACGGGTCTTGCTCCGTCACCAAGGCGGCAGCACAGTGGTGATCATAGCTAACTTCAGCCTCGATCTCCTAAGCTCAAGCTATCTTCCTGACTCAGCCTCTGGAGTAGCTGGGACTACAGATGTGTGCCACCATGCTCCACTATTTTTAAAATTTTTTGTAGAGATACGTCTTACCATGTTGCCCAGGCTGGTCTGGAATTCCTGGCCTCAAGTGATCCTCCCACCTCCACCTCCCAAAGCACTAGGATTACAGGTGTGACCCACTGCACCTGGCCAAAAGCTTTATTTTCTTAACTGTAATAAATGGAAAAACATTTTACTTACCTTTATATCACTACCTGGTGTGGCACTTAGAGCCAAGATTCTAAAGTGATTTGTATATTTGACTAGTTCTCTTACAACCTTAAGAAAAAAAAAAGTTGTTTAGTTTCATCTGTTCAATGCAAAAATAACAGTGGTTCTGTTAAACTACCTATTATACATGTTCCCTTATCATTATTCCTTAATCAATATATTGATGGTCTAGTGAGTGAACCACCACCAGTTATGTTATCTGAAGAGCAAATGATTTAGGTTTATACTCTATGCTGATCAAGAACACAGTACGGCTTCTTCTACAGAAAAAACTGCAACATCAAAGCCAAATACAGAGGCAAATCAAAATACTCAAAGGGGCTGGGCACGGTGGCTCATGCTTGTAATCCCAACACTTTTGGGAGGCCAAGTGCGGTGGATCACTTTGACTCAAGAGTTCAAGACCAGCTTGGGCAACATGGTGAAACCCGGTCTCTACAAAAGAAAAAAAAAAACTCAAAGGGCTGCTTTAAGGTCAAATAGAAGAGGAAGAAAGTTCAGTTTCCATTGTCTGGGCCACAGTTCAGCCTTACAGCTATATCCATATGCACACTTGACAGATTAAGATAAACCTTAATAGATAAAACTGAGCAAAATTTTAAATAGCAATATGAAATTATATTTGAAATTTTGTGAAAGATTTTTTTAAGTTAGATTTTATGGAAAACTCACAATTGAAAAAAAAAAAAATTTAGAGACAGGGTCTTACTCTGTCGCCCAGGCTGGAGCATAGTGATGATATCCATCATAGCTCACTGCAGCCTCAAACTCTGGGGGGGCTCAAGTGATCCTACTGCCTTGGCCTCCCAAGCAGCTGGGGCTAAAGGTATGTGCCAGCAGGCCTGGCTAATTTTTTCACTTTTTGTAGAGGCAGGGTCACCCTATGTTGCCCAGGCTGGTCTTGAACTCCTGACTTCAAGTGATCCCTGGCATTGGCCTTCCAAAGCGCTGGGATTACAGGTTCAAGCCACTGCGCCCAGCTCACAATATATAAATTAAGTGTATTCATTAAAAAATATAGTCATTTGAGGTAATTTTTAAAATCTAAATATCTTTTTAAATCCTAAAACATTTCCTCGGTAGTACCAAATCACCATCTGCACTTCCTGGTTTGAACTCAACAACCATTTCTAGTATGATTAATACTGATAATTTGCCAGATTCCCAAATACCACCTCACGTGAAGCTCCAGTATAGAGGAAAATTTTGCACTTTCAAAGTAGACTGATTTGCAGGAATAGCTCTCAGTATACTATAGTTCCCAAATTAAACACAGGATTAAACAATAAAACCAGATTATTCAAAAATCACTCCAATTTCAACCCAAGACAAAAACAAATTCAATGAGACTAACACTGAATCTTGATTAATACTGATATTATTTATCGAGTTTTTAAAAATATGGTACAGATTGCATATGAAGACATAACATTATACATATTATTCTTCAGAAACAAGTAAAATTATAGTTAAAAACTGATGCAAGACAAAATATCCCTAGTGACCATTTTCAGTTTGGCTTAATGCTAGAAGTGATGGTCCTTACATATCATAGAAAGATTTTTGAAAAGTCATGAGTGCAGTAAGGAAGACAAAAAGACAGCTTACTGGATTGATGCTTTTAAAAATCTGTTTTGTATGATAGCCAAAATTCAAAGTGTTCTTTCAGATTGTGAGGCAGTTTTGAGTGAAATCATTTTATTGTTATATGGCACACGTATCAATATGCCTTCCAGAACTCTTATACATGAAAAGTAAGCCAAATACATTACTTCTTTTCAGGAGGAATTCTCAAGCATCTTGTAGAAGAGGAAATGGTGGTGTGTGCTTCATGGAGCAGGTGTGCCTATTGGAATATATATCTGGAATATTCAATGTAGTGTAAGCTGTCAGGGCTGTCTGATTATTAATGAAGTCAATGCATGTTTTATTGTATTCATAAAGTCTTGCTGTTAAAAAAAAAAATCATCTAATGCCTAGAAATGTTTTGAAAATAAAATAATTACCAGCTAAATCTTCAAAACGTATTCCATACAGTTGGAATCAAAAAAAATTTTTTAAGTGCTTTATTATTTCATTTCATTTTTGTAGACATAAGGTCTCACTATGTTGCCCAGGCTGATCTCAAACTCCTGGCCTCAAGCTAAAAGTTTTTAAATGCCCCTCTCAGGTGGAAATTTTTAACATGCTGTGTATTAATTTAATTTGGAATGATACAAATAACTGGAAAAATATATTATATTCATTTCCTGAATATAATTAGGAAGATCAACTATTAAAAAAGATGACAATTATCCCCAATACAGAGATATAATAAAATAACATTTACAGTCCCCAAAGAAATGACTATACAAATTCAAAAACTGGCAGTGAAATTCATGTCTTTGCCCTAAATGAAATTAACTTTCCCTACCTTTTCCCTCTTTTATTCTTGCTCTATAATCTCCTCCTATCATCACCAGCTACTATAGTTTTAACTACCATCTATATGTTTATAATTTCCAAATCTGTATCTCTACCTCAGAACTCTCCAGCAAGATCCATACTTCTATCAATATCACCTAATGAATATTTACAGCTGAATTCCTCATAGACACCTCAAACTCAACACATCTAAACCATCTTTCCACGTTCCCCTAAACCTGCTCTCCATTCAGAACTCACAGTCTTCAGTTTTCCAAGTCAGAAATCTGGAAGTCATCCTACATCCCTTCTACCCCTCATTAGATACCCTGTCTTTAGCCTTCTTCTCTCTAATCTCTTTCAAATCTTAAGTGTTATCCCAGCTAAATATTTTTTAATGAGTCCCCACCACCTTTATCCACTATGGCCTACAAAGGTTTTCAAACTGCTAAGCATAAAATATTAATGACCTGGCCCTTAAGTAGAAGAGGCAAAGTCCCCCTTAATAGAAGAGGGAAACAGAGAGTCAGTTTCATTGAGTGCAAAGATATGAATGATGTTTACAACCACATCCCACTACTTCATCTTATTTTATATTCCTGGAGTACTCAACTGGAAGGCACTGTGTTAGGTATGTGGCATACATCATGTCATTATTTTACCTAGCCGCCAAGAAAAGACATCGTATATCCACTACCAATCTTTATTAATTTCAAAACTCCATTCATACCCTATTTTAGATCACTGTCCCAACCATGACTAGGCTCTTATGATCTACATCTGACACTAATTATCTGGTTAGTCTTAAAAAAGAAAAAGAAAACAACAATAACAGCAAAAGGCAGTGGAGACACTAATTTGAATGGATGACAGAAAGTACAGATATTCTTTATCACCATCTGTTCTGAGATAATAGACGTAAAGGCTTTTTATAATATTGTCAATAACTTCCATCGCACTAGTAACTATTCGCCAAAATACTCTTTAACAGTACAGTTACACTACAAAATACCGTTTAACAAAATTATTACCTGGCAATAGGCATAGTTTCCGAGAGCTTTATGAGCTTCATCAATAACTAAACACTTTATTTCAGCAGCGGGACAAGCTCCTCTAGAAAGGTCATTTACCATGACCTGAGGTGTAAGAAAAAGGACTCTCTTACTGCACCATATTTCCTTCCTGGTGAAAGCTTGTGTAGACCCTGAAAATAAAAGTGACATTCTACATTCTAAACTTCAGACTGTTATCTATAAAATATAAATAGTCTGGCCTTTTCAGAAGGCAAACATGCTTTGGTAATATTAAGAGAAAAACAATTTGACAATTCATCGGAATGCTACATTTTAAAGTTCTGGTGTGGTCCAAATATCAAAGCTGGCACTTATCTAGGACTACAACCAAATTATCTTTAGAAAATTCCTACAAAATGGCATAATATTTGAAGAGAGGCAATTTCTTCAACTGAGAAATCTTTTTCAGGAAGAATGCCAGGAAACACCATGTTCAGTTACCCATGGGGTATACACATATAATAGCTTCAAAATACCATGAGAAGCTACAGATATTCTCTGAAGATTGAATAAAGCAACCCTACTCATCAGTGTTGGGCTTGCTACAAGTAGATAATGTTTTAAGAGAGAGGGCATAAGATGCACATATTCTAGCTTGGGAACTATTCCACATGGGTCAGGAATTCCTTTAACTCTATTTCCACCAAAACGCATGTTTTCCCCTGGAGACCCAGCTCTTACTTCAAAATTAGTCCAGTCTAAGATACCTGTCATTTCGGCCATGTGGGATTGAGGGATACCCATCACCTGGTAGCAAGCCTCGATCTGCTGTGTCACCAAGGGTTTCGTTGGGGCCATGAAGACCACCTTTCCTGAAGGGAACCAGCGGTAGAAATTGTACATGACCACGGCGGCAATAAAGGTCTTTCCCAGTCCGGTAGGTAGACACACCAGCGTGTTGCAGAACAGAGCAGCTCGGGAGATGTGCAGCTGGTAGTCTCGCACTGGGCAATTGGTAGGGTAAATCCACAGGGCGCCCGCGGAGGTGCAGAACCCGCCATTCTCTAGACACAACTGCCGCTCAGCCTCGTACGCCGCGACAAGCAACACATCATCGTCCGACTCCAGCTGAGCCTCCGCTGTTGCTGACAAAGGCGCCTTGGAGCTGCCAGGGCTCTGAGGTCGCTCAGTTCCGGAGCTACAACCCGGAGCCCCAGATGATCGGGAGATACTTGAGCCCCACGTCTGAAAAAGCGTTCTTTGCCGTCCGCTCATTAGGCCGACAACCACCGAAGGCTTCGGTCAGATATCCGTAGCAGCGGCAGCTCAACCGCTACGGTTCCGATCCCCATCGGTTTCCTTCGCGCAAAACTCTGCAACGAGAAGGCGGGACTAAAGCCAATTTATCCAGTAGAAAATGCTGCCACTGAGTTTGCGTTGGGAATATCATTGGCTGGCTTCCCGGAAACCTGTGCAGGCCTCCCGGAGACTCAAGCGCACCATTAAGGCGTTACTCTAAATATGGTCCCCTGTGCGCTTCCGGTGTTTTGTTTTGTTTTAAAAAACTCAAAATTTAACTTCCGTTTCCAAAGATTAGATGGCTGGGCGTCATTGCTAACGTGATTAAATCACTTAAAATGTCATAATAGAGATTTATTATAAAATATATACCCTGGGACAATGGAATACCCATCAATTTGTGAACTTAATGTTATTGAGCGTCTAATGTGCCTCATTCCTTGTACTTTTAAATCAGAATATAAGGTGAAAAGCAAAAGTGTGTAGATGGAATAATTTGTCTTATATCTCTATCTGGGCCGAGAAAACAAAATGCCAAGTCTCTTTTTCACCGTGCAAGGAGTGGCAACCCATTATTTTAATATTTTCATTGTTTAAAGGTACGTGAACGTGGTCTGGTCCAGCTATTCGTCAGAATTTTTTATGTTTTAATGCTCCTTGCATAGCAGAGCTAACTCATAGGCAACATGCCCAGAGTCTGCCTAGATTTTTTTAAGTAAGGAGTCCTAATGTTCAACTATTAAATCTTTATTATAGATAGAATTATAATAAATGTCGGTGTGCAATTTTTCCACTCTAACAAAGATTTCTATATCAAACAATTCCTGACTTCTCTCTAAACCTGACTTTGAGTAACCTCTGTAAATTTGTTTCCTCGTGTACTGAGAAAAAATATACATCACAGAGTTACGAGCATTAATAATCTCATTCTCATCAGCAAGTGGCATCCTTAGTGCAGTTTCTTTATAAATTGTTTATTCAAGTTTCTGAACTTCGTGTTGGACAAACTTTCTCGTATTTGTATGGGGGGAAGGGGATGGGCAGCTTGTATTTAAGTTTCAGTTGTGTGATCTTTAAAAGGGAGATGATAGGATATGGATTTTCGGATCGACAAGGACTGAAGCAGTGTAGGTGTGAATTTTTAGGCTAGAACTAGATAAAACGAAGTAAGGAGCCTGAATGCTGTTTTCTTTTAACAGGTTATAGACTGAACTTTAAAGGCATAGCTGCCGTAGGTAATACATGTGGGTAATGGTTGATAAATGTCGCTACCCTCAGAGGTCTCTTCACAGGGGGTCTAACTCAGAATCGAAGATCGCTAGCGGTCTTCAAGTCAGCCTACTGCAGAGACGACCGCGGGAGGTTTTTTAACCTGGACTGAACAAAGAAACCCTCATAGCACATCCTTGACGTCACTCAAAAACAAGCCCCAATCCCGACTGCTAGCGCAGTGGCCCGCCCCTCGACCTCCGTGAGTGGTCATGCCCCGCCCTAGGGGGCGGGGCGATACCGAACTGCGGCGGGCTGGCTCAGTAAAGCGGAGGCAGCGGGGGAAGATGGCGGCGGCTGTTCCACAGCGGGCGTGGACCGTGGAGCAGCTGCGCAGTGAGCAGCTGCCCAAGAAGGACATTATCAAGTTTCTGCAGGAACACGGTTCAGATTCGGTACCGGAGGCGTAGGGGCGGCCGGGCTGGTGCGGCTGAGGGACGCCTCACCCCCCTGGAGATGCCCATACATTCCGTATTCCTCTGTGCCCCCGCCCTCGTCTTCCCGCGGCCGGTGGCCGGGAAGGCCGGAGCGGCCCAGGGTGTGCTTTGGGCCTCGCTCCCGCCCCTCGGGCGTGCCCTGCTGGGGCAGGGGAGCAGCTTTATCTCTTGGAGCCCACAGGCTGCAATTGTAGAGTTAGAACCTCATTGGGATCCTTGAGTGGGGGTGGAGGCCAGAAAAATAGGAACCCGAAGATACTGGGGGCAAGGGCGGGGAGGCAGAGGAATAGTGGTGTGGATGAGACTCCTGGGAGTGGGGCGCCGGCTACTAGGGAAATGGGAAGGGACGTGAAGATTTCTGTGGGAACGGTGTATCCAACTTGCTTTTCTTAACAATTTACTAGATACAGAACATTAATGCGTGTGATTTTTTAAAAATCCGTAGGTTGTGGCTAAAGTTTTGTTTTAATATATCGACCCTTTAAATGACCTTTTCGCCTTTATACTTTAAGGGAGCTACATTCACATTTCTCTTGTGCGGTGGTCTGTCATTGTTATAAACAGACTAAGAAATTTATTTGGAATTCTTTATACTGTACGCTCTCCATTTGTCAGTATAGTCTCCATCTTAACCATCCGTCTATAGTCAAGTTATTTTTGTCACGCTTGTTTTTCCTTTGGAAATTAAGATCATTCGGGTATCTCTTAAATTGCTGGAATAGTTGTGCACGCAGCATTCTCTTACAAGCGGCAGCCTGCTTGTGTTTTCTATACAGTTTTAAAAATTCTAAACTTTTCATTTAGAAAATTTGTTTCTGGGTTTTTTGTTTGTTTGAGACGGAGTCTCTGTCGCCTCGGCTGGAGTGCAGTGTCCCGATCTCGGCTCACTGCAACCTCCGCCTCTCGGATTCAAACCATTCTCCTGCCTCTGCCTCCCGAGGAGCTGGCACTACAGGCGCGTGTCACCACTCCAGGTTAATTTTTTGTATTTTTAATAGAGACGGGGTTTCACCGTGTTAGTCAGGAAGGTCTCGATCTCCTGACCTCGTGATCCGCCCGCCCCGGCCTCCCAAAGTGCTGAGATTACAGGCCTGAGCCACTGTTTCTGGGTTATTTTGAGAAGCTTATATTTTATTTTCATTTTGGGCGGCCGTCATGACGGGGAGATACAAGAACTCTCCAACTTCAGTTCCTTCTTCCTGAATCATTATCCTGGCATCTGCATCTTAGATTAGTTTAGCAGATGTTAATACAACATCTGTAACAAGAACTATTGTCAATGTTTGGAGGTACAAGGGTGAAAAAGAAAGAACAGGCGTCGGGAATCTTACCCCATTTTAATGGAACTATTTTCTCTTAAGCCAATTCGTATTTCAGAATAGACATATTAACATTTAATAATACCTCAGTCATGTACTTCATCCATCATATTCTTAGGAAACAAATCATGCCATGTGAAATCGTATGTAAAACTGGGCCACATGGAACAATTTTAACAGACTTGGATTATCAAAATGATATTAATCTTTTAAATGCATAGTCTCGGCCGGGCATGGTGGCTGGTTCCTGTAATCCTAGCACTTTCGGAGGCCAAAGCGGGCAAATCATATGAGGCCAGGCATTCAAGACCAGCCTGGCCAACGTGGTGAAACCTAATTTCCACTAAAAATACAAAAAAAATTAGCTGGGCCTGGTGGCGGGCATCTCTAATCCCAGCTATTCGGGAGGCTGAGGCAGGAGAATCGTTTCACCCCAAGAGGTGGAGGTTGCAGTGAGCCGAGATTGGACCACTGCACTCCAGCCTGGGCGACAGAGCTACACTCTGTCTCAAAAAATAATAATAATAATCTCCAGTGATCATTAACACTTAGACCTATACTTGACAATAATTATTTTATTAATCATAAGATATCAAAGAGATGTTTATGCTTTTATGCTTTGGGTATTTTCTGGAATCTTTTAACAAGAAAACACCAGCGTGCTAAAGGTAACTGATTACTTCCGTTTAATCAACTTTGTCTCCTTTCCCCATCAGCTGTTATTTAGAACATATCTTTGAAAGAAAAACCAAAAGAAAAAAAAAAAACAATAGTGATAGTGTTAGCTGTTGACTGCTAATAATGTTAACTGTTTTCTCAAAAGCTTAGAAGATGCCAAAGGACAACTTTGAGAAGGTAACAAAATTAGGAATTAGGCAAGGACCACAAGGCAGAAAAAGAAGCAGAATAAAATAAGGAAAAAAAGAAGTTATGGAAATCCTCACAATTACGTGATTTTGAGATAAAGATATATTGTGACTTGCTATTTCAGCAGTAGTGTTTTAGTGTCCCTCTGCCATCTTAGCAGTCTTATATTTGAGAGAAAAGGAATTCCGCTGTTACCTTGAGTTATTAAATACAATATTAATCATAATTCCAATATTTATTAAGTTCTTACTGTGTGACAGGCTCTATGCTAAATGCATTAAATGGATTTTTGCACTTTATCCTTATATTAACTCTTTGACGTAGACGCTGTTATTAATCTTCCACTACAGATATGGAGGCTGAGTCTTCAGACAAGCTTAGTCCCTTGTCTAGTGTCAGACAGCTAGGATTTTTTTTTTCTTTTTTTTTTTTTGAGACAGAGTCTTGCTCTGTCACCTAAGCTGGAGTGCCATGGTGCAATCTCGGCTCACTGCAGCCTTCACCTCCCAGGTTCAAGCAATTCTCCTGCTTCAGCCTCCTGAGCTGGGACTACGGGCATGTGCCACCATGACCGGCTAATTTTTGTATTTTTAGTAGAGATGGGGTTTTGTCCCGTTGGCCAGGCTGGTCTCAAAACTCCTGACCTCAGGTGATCTGCCTGCTTCAGCCTCCCAAAATGCTGGGATTACAGGCATGAGCTACCGTGCCCAGCCCAGTCAGCTAGGATTTTAACCTCGATAATATGACTCCACAGCCAATACACTTAGCAATTATATATATAACGTTAAGCATAGCAATCTCAACATACCTATGTTACATGCGTGTGTAACAGTGACTCTTCCTAGTCTGCTAGGGATGGGTTACAGATGCCTCAGGATAGCTATGCCCAACCTGGCTGGAGACTCTCAAGGACTGCATCCAAGTATCCTCCTGCAGTGAGCAACTGACTCAAGTCACCACAGTATACTTGCTGTATAAATGTTATTTTTCGTGAGTGTTGACAGGAAAAAGGTTAGGATGAACCACTGTGTTCAGTACATAACACTGCAGTTCCAGTCTTGTGACGAATTCTTATAAATACCCAATTTTTAAAAAATCTATCTTACATTTTTTTATAATGAAGTAGAGTATAAACTATAGGGTTTATTTCTTCTTCAATACTAGTAGTATTGAAAACACAACTGCTAACATAAAAGGGTCGTTTTCTAATGTTAGACACTTCTTACTCCGGAGAAGTTATCGTGATTACCCAGCTTTTTTCCTTATAGTTTCTTGCAGAACATAAGTTATTAGGAAACATTAAAAATGTGGCCAAGACAGCTAACAAGGACCACTTGGTTACAGCCTATAATCATCTTTTTGAAACTAAGGTGAGTATTGTTAGATTCTGTTCACAGAACATCACTTTTGAAATTTTATTTCCAAAAAAGATGTTTAAAATGCATTTATTTGCTGAATGTGTTAGAGCTTTTCTACCTGTAATTTTTCTGAACTATTATCGTAAGTGGTCAGGCTGTCAAATCTAGCAAGGCTAATCTGCAGTATGGCAGAATGTTTCAGTATTTTCAAAGGGTCTAGATTTTGTGGCTTAAATTGAGACAACAAATTCTTAAGGCCACTGAAGTTATAAATTCATTAGATCAGTAGTATTACCATATTACTTTAGCGTATGGTGTATATTAAATGTATTTTGTCATTTTATTATATATATTAAATGTTATACAGAAAATAAGTTTCCATTTCACTAATGAATTTAAAGTCTGGTTTAGATTTAGGCTGAGCCTTTACAAAAATAAATTTTAAGACATTCTCCCATATTTGTTTACTATGAAATGAATATCTTCCACAGGAAAAAAATCTTTAGGAGTTATTGAATAGTGTTTATATCTCTGGGTATGCGTTGTGTTTATATCTCTGGGTATGCGTTGGCCTTTCTAAGGTCATGGTTCTTATTTCAGAATTTATATTGTAAGCTGGTTTGAGGGTAATAATTTATTGTTTAAAAATAAATTATGAACAAAATTATTTCTTTGCTCTTTGTTTCCTTAGACCATTTATTCACAATTGTGTTATACAACCTGTATTTATTATGCAGATGTTCATTTAATTGAGAGGCTGAAAATCTTGATGTTGCTCCTTGGTTTTAGCCTGTCCTGAGTATGATGTTAAAACATTTTCCTTACAGCGTTTTAAGGGTACTGAAAGTATAAGTAAAGTGTCTGAGCAAGTAAAAAATGTGAAGCTTAATGAAGATAAACCCAAAGAAACCAAGTCTGAAGAGACCCTGGATGAGGTCTGTATATAGTATTTTTTTTATTTTATCATGTGGATTCTAGAAATTGTATTGTTTCTTTATTATTTGCACTAGTTTCTCGTAGTGAAAGGTGGTTGAGTATGACCACTTTCAGTGAGCCAAACACTTAGTGTAGTGTGCCGTTTCCCTTAGGTGTACTGAGACAGAAATAATCCTAAGAACTAGTACTTTACAGTTATTAGCCTATCCTTTGAAACACTTCTGATATTGTATTTAATATTGCCTCCACATCTGCCCAGACCTTCTGAGCTTTCAAAGCTATTTTAAGGCCTTGATTCTATGGCCAACTTGGACTAAATGACATACATTTTCTTTGATTATTTTTAGCTTTTTCTAATGTACATGGTGTCCCTGGCAATAGAAGTAATCCAGGCTTGGCTGCAGGATGTGGGTTCATCTGTCTCAGTTTTCCCAACTCAGGTTTTATATTTTGGTACAAAGGTTTGAAGAACCAGATTAATTCATTCCTGCAAATTGACAGCCTTAGTAGAGCTAAGATCAGCTACTAAGAACTGACTTAGCAGAGCTGAATTGGTTATAATCTTGTAATTTCTGATAATACCTTACTATATAAGCTCACTCATTGCCAGCAGTCTTAGAATCAGTGATAATAATCTATATTTAGTTCTTGTAAAGAGGTGAGGCTATTGATGACAGTGTGGCTTTTGGGTATTTGTGGAAAGTATAAATTCAGTTATACAATTATAGATGTTTATTTGATTAAAGCTAGTTAATTTTGCATGATCTTTTCCTATTGGCTAAAAAGCAGAAATTAATGTTTATAGGTATATGTGCACATAAAGCAATTTTAAAGTTTATCACAATTAACATTTGATAAATATTATATCTATTGAGTAGCTACTAAGGTAAATGGAGCAATTATTATTTAAGGATTTCAGAAGCAACTGGCAACATAGTTTACCGTCCAGGAAATTTGAATAAGGATAGTTTTAGGAGACATATAGTATTTCATTAAGGAGTTAAGAAGTTATAAATAAATTAAAAGGTAAGTTCATAAGAGCTAGAGACAATCTAGAGAGAGCTTATGAGGGTCCTAAACTATATCATTTTATTTAAAATCTATTCATTTAACTGGCCAGCCTGAGCCCAATTACATACTGTGACTGTTTTCCTAGCATCCTAGATTCAAAAGCCTCTTGTCCATTTCCTTGCTAACCCTCATTGTTTACTCTCTGTCTTTATGCTTTGGGACTGGAGAGCAGGCATTATACACACATAATCATAAAACCTTTTGAGCCTGGTATAAATTCATGCTTAATATTAGCCAAGCATGTTTTCTAGTTTCATTGCTACTCAACATTTATACTATCCTTTGCCCAATTCTCCACCACATTGCTCATTGCTCACATAATGTATTTGACATTTTCTCACAAATTCTCAGTCTCTTCTTACTCCTTTCTCTGTTTTTGTTTTTGTTTTTTGTCTTTAAGACAAAGTCTCACTCTGTCGCACAGGCTGGAGTGCAGAGGTGCCATCTTGGTTCACAGCAACCTCCACCTCCTGGGTTCAAGTGATTCTCCTGCCTCAGCCTCCCCAGTAGCTGGGACTCCAGGCAGGCACCACCACACCCAACTGAGTTTTGTATTTTTAATAGAGATGGGGTTTCTCCATGTTGGCTGGGCTGGTCTTGAACTCCTGACCTCAGGTTATCCGCCCACCTCGGCCTTCCAAAGTGTTGAGATTACAGGTGTGAGCCACTGTGCCTGGCCTCCCTTCTCATTACATGCTCCTGTGTTCTATATTGCCAAAATGTGAATGTCTAGCCATTGCCATTCCCTTCTTCTGAGCTTAAAATTTCTCTGAATTTTTCGTTCCTTTTTCTTTCTCATGTCTCCTTCAAGACTAATGCTCTCAAACATCTTCCTTTTATTTTAAATGTTCATTCCTTTTCCATTTTCAAGCATTCAAAGCAAGGCCTCATACCTGGAATGTTAAAAACATTGTTCATTTCTTGCCTCCCTTCTCTTTATCCAGTCAGCAACAAAATGGGTATTCTAATAATATTTCTAAAACAATACTTTTCCAAACCACACCCTGCTGAAGAATATATTCAGTAATTGAGTGCTGTCTAGAATTGTCCGGTTCAGTATGATAGTTACTAACCATATGTGGCTACAGAGTGCTTTAGCTACTTTGAACTGAAATGTGCTTTAAGAGTAAAATATGTACTCAGTTTCAAAGGTGTGATTTAGACGTTTCTTTTTTTAAAAAAAGATTGTAAAATATCTCAGTATTTTTTATATTGATTACTTATTGAAATGATGGTATTTGGGATGTTTTAGTTTAAATAAGACAGTTTTTCATTTTAAAAATTTGTATTTTATTTTTCTAAGACAGGGTCGGTTGGGAGGCCGGGCGTGGTGGCTCGCGCCTGTAATCCCAGCACTTTGGGAGGTCGAGGCGGGCAGATCACCTGAGGTTGGGAGTTCGAGACCAGCCTGGACAACATGGTTAAACCCTGTCTCTACTAAAAATACAAAAAATTAGCCAGGTGTGGTGGCATGCACCTGTAATCCCAGCTACTTGGGAAGCTGAGGTGGGAGAATTGCCTGAACCCGGGAGGTGGAGGTTGTGGTGAGCCGAGATCGCGCCATTTTACTCCAGCCTGGGCAACAAGAGTGAAATTCTGTCTCAAAAAAAAAAAAAAAGACAGGGTCAGTCAGGTACAGTGGCTCGTGCCTGTAATCCCAGCACTTTGGGAGGCTGAGGGGGGCAGATCACTTGAGATCAGGAGTTTGAGACCAACATGGTGAAACCCCATCTCTACTAAAAATACAAAAATTAGCTGGGCATGATGGCGTGCACCTGTAATTCCAGCTACTTGGGAGACTGAGGCAGAAGAATAACTTGAACCCAGGAGGCGGAGGTTGCAGTGAGCTGAGATCATGCCATGGCACCCCAGCCTGGGCAACAGAGCGAGACTCAGTCTCAAAAAAAAAAAAAGACAGGGTCATGCTGTGTTGCCCAGGCTGGACTCGAACTCTTGGGCTCCAGCAATCCTCCTGCCTCAGAATACTCAGAATAACTGGGACTACAGGCATACCACTGCCTGGCATAGACATACTTCATCTTTCTTTTTACATTTTTAAGTGCAGCTACTAGCAACTTAAAATTACATTTGTGACTCCCATTGTTATTGGTCACCACTGGTCTTCAATATATATCCAAATTTCTTATTCTTGGCATTCAAAGCCTTCCAAAATGTGGCCGCTGCTAAGCTCCATATTCCATGTTTCTATAGACGTATTCTTTTTTTTTTTTTTTGAGACAGTCTGTCTGTCGCCTAGGCTGGAATGCAGTGGTGTGATCTCGGCTCACTGCAACCTCCACCTCCCAGGTTCAAGCAATTCTCCTGCCTTAGCCTCCTGAGTAGCTGGGATTACAGGCGCACGCCACCACGCCTGGTTAATTTTTGTATTTGTTGTAGAGACGGGGTTTCACCATGTTGGTCAGGTTATTCTCGAACTCCTGACCTCGTGATCCACCCACCTCGGCCTCCCAAAGTGCTGGGATTACAGGTGTGAGCCACCGCGCCCAGCCTGTATGGACATATTCTTGGCCAGGTGCAGCGGCTCACGTCTATTATCCCAGCACTTTAGGAGGCTGAGGAAGGTGGATCACTTGAGCCCAGGAGCTCAAGACCAGCCTGGGCAACATGGCGAAATCTGTCTCTACCAAAAAAAGTAGCCAGGCATGGTGGGGTGTGCCTGTAGTCCCAACTACTCAGGAGGCTGAGCAGGGAGGATCCTTTGAGCTTGGGAGCCAGAGATTGCAGTGAGACAAGATTGTACCACTGCATTACAGCCTAGGCAGCAGAGTAAGACCTTGTCTCAGAAAAAAATTTTTTTTTTCTTTGACCACAAATATCTGCTCATTGTCTACTAAATCATGCCCTTTCCTACCTCCATATTTTATTTCTTCCTTACAGTGTTCTTTTACTTCCCTATTTGTCAGTTCTGTGCTCCCTTTAAGACCCAGCTCCTGGGCTCATTGCTTCCTCTGGATTTTTACCATGTGAGACTTTGCTGTATACATGCATAACAGCATACATTCCAAAGCACATTGTATCTGTATTATTTATTTCTACCTTTATTTTAATATAAAGACTGTTGTCTAATAGCTCTTACGGAACTTTAAATCAGTCACTGTCAATGTATTTATTGTCTATTATATATTAAATAGCGTTGAGGAAAATTTTCAAGGTATGAATGAGCATTGTACCGGAGAGAAAATATAAGTTGCGAAGAAACTCACACTTAGCAATTAGAAGTTAGTATAAAAGTACTCAAACGAAAAATTTGATAACTTCATCTTTGATAACAACTTCATATGTAGTCATTACCAACTTCTGGTGATTCTGCCTCCAAAATATATCCCAAAGCCATTCACGTTTTGTCATCCTCACTGTTAGCACCCTGGTCTAAACCTAAACTACTATAATAGTTTTTTTCCTAACAAGTCTCTCCACTTCTACTTTTGCTTCCCAAGTCATTCTTTATATTTCAGTCACAGTGATTAAAACACAAATCTGGCTGGGCACTGTGGCTCACGCCTGTAATCCCAACACTTTGGAAGGCTGAGGCAGGCAGATCACCTGAGGTCAGGAGTTCGAGACCAGCGTGGCCAGCATGGTGAAACCCCATCTGTACTAAAAATACAAAAATTAGCCAAGTGTGGTGGCTCAAGGCTGTAGTCCCAGCTGCTCGGGAGGCTGAGGCAGGAAAATTGCTTGAACTTGGGAGACAGAGGTTACAGTGAGCCGAGATCATGCCACTGCATTCCAGCCTGGGCAACAGAGTGAGACTCGGTCTCAGAAATAAATAAATAAATAAATAAATAAATAAATAAATAAATAAATAAATATCTGATTCTGTAACTTCTCTATTTAAAACTCTTAATTGGCTAATGTCCTAAAGATAAAAACCCAGATTCTAGCATGTCCTACATATTTTGCCAGCCTTATTTCATGCCATTCTCCCTTTCATTGCTCCCTTACAGACAGTAATGTTTTTATACTTTTGAAATATTATTAAGCAGGCACAGTGGCTCTCGCCTGTAATCCAGCATTTTGGGAGGCTGAGGCAGGTGGATTGCTTGAGCCTTTAAGTGAGCCGTGATTGCACCAATGTAAAATATCTCAGTATTTTGCAGTGGAATGATCACTCCAGCCTCACAACACTGAAACTTTGTCTCTTAAAAAAGGAAAAAATATATATATAGAAATATTTCCTTTTTTTTTTTTCTTTGACAGAGTTTTACTCTTGTTGCCCAGGCTAGAATTCAGTAGCACAATTTTGGCTCACTGCATCCTCTGCCTCCTGGATTCAAGCGATTCTCCTGCTTCAGCCCCCTAAGTAGCTGGGATTACAGGCGCCTGCCACCATGCCCAGTGAATTTTTGTATTTTTAGTAGAAATTGGGGTTTCACCATGTTGGCCAGACTGGTCTTGAACTCTTGACCTCAGGTGATCAACCCTCATGGGCCTCCCAAAGTGCTGGGTTTACAGGTGTGAGTCACTGCACCCGGCCGATTGAAAGATTTATATGCCATGTGCACCTGCTCTACTGAGAAGGTCATGGAAGAGACAAGAGTTCAAAGGCTGATAGAATTCTGGAGCTTTAGGGAGGGATAGATTAAGATCCTGCATGGTTTAGGCCTTTGGACACAAAACTATAAGCAGTAATTGTTAACATCACTCTAGCAGTTGAGTAGAGGACTGACTGAAGGTGTCAGTGATAAATACAATTGGACATTAAAGTGGTGAAAACAGATTTTATTCAGCCTACTGACAGTAGGGGAAAGAGCTGAACTCCTGTCTGATTTGTGGAGAGGTAACTGGGCCTTTTAAAAGAATGAAGGGGCCGGGCCCTGTGGCTCACCTTGTAATCCCAGCACTGGGAGGCTGAGGCGGGCGGATCACAAGGTCAGGAGATCGAGACCATCCTGGCTAACACAGTGAAACTCCATCTCTACTAAAAATACAAATAAAAATTAGCCAGGCGCCTGTAGTGCCAGCTACTTTGGGAGGCTGAGGCAGGAGAATGGCGTGAACCCGGGAGGTGGAGCTTGCAGTGAGCCGAGATGGCGCCACTGCACTCCAGCCTAGGAGACAGAGCGAGACTTCCGTCTCAAAAAAAAAAAAAAAAAAAAAAAAGAATGAGGGAGTAGGGAGGGATTTAAGCAGAGTTAGGGAAGTGAAAAATTACAAAAAGTAGGAAGTGGGGGTCGGTCCATAAGAAACCTATCTGAGTTTGCCAACTGGTGCTTATCAAAGTTAGGCTCCCATAGAGACTTAGAGACAGGGTCATATCTTCATCGTTCAGGCGTTGGCTGGAACAAACAGTAAATTTTTTTGGCAGCCTTAAGTTTTCTTGGGCAGGCACTTTAAGGAGAGATCAGGTCTTCCTAGGAATAAGGCATTGAGCTATTTGAAACTTGTGTTTGTTCAGATCTTTATAGTGCAAGGTTGAAGCCTTGTGGAGAAGAGGGCTCAGAGGATCCTAGCTAGGGTTTGGTCAGGGAGAGAATCTTTTGTCCAAGAGGTAGACTATTTGCAAGGAGATCAGACTTTTTTTTTTTAAGATGGAGTCTCGCTCTGTGGCCCAGTGGTGCTATCTCGGCTCACTGCAACCTCCGCCTCCTGGGTTCAAGTGATCCTCCTGCCTCTGAGTAATCCCGAGTAGCTGGGATTACAGGCACACGCCACCTCACCCACCTAATTTTTTAATACAGATGGGGTTTTACCATGTTCGCCAGGCTGATCTCAAACTCCTGACCTCGAGTGATCCACCCACCTTGGCCTCCCAAAGTGCTGAGATTACAGGTGTGAGCCACTGCACCCAGCACAGATATTTTTACTTACAAGTTTTGGAAAAGGATAAAACCTTCAGCTAGGGAAATGAAAGCGAATAAAAATTTGCATACCTTGACCAATTAGAAATACATCAGGAATAGGCCAGGCGTTGTGGCTCACACTTGTAATCCCAACACTTTGGGAGGCCGAGGCGGGCGGATCACGAGGTCTGGAGTTTGAGAACATCCTAGCCAACATGGTGAAACCGTGTCTCTACTAAAAATACAAAAAATGAGTGGGGCATGGTGGCAGGAGCCTGTAGTCCCAGGTACTCGGGAAGCTGAGGCAGGAGAATCACTTGAACCCAGGAGGCAGAGGTTGTTGCAGTGAGCCGAGATCACACCGTTGCACTCCAGCCTGGCGAGAGTGAGACTCCATCTCAAAAAAAAGAAAAAAAGAAAAAAAAAAAAAGAAATAGGCCAGGAATAAAGAAAACACTTTATCTTGCTTTTCAAACTCAGGAACTAATAGATTTGAAATATTTGATATCCACCCACACCTTTGTTATTTATTTTATGAAATTTAGAAACTAAATACAGATTTGGATAATGCAGA
Organism: Macaca thibetana thibetana; assembly: GCF_024542745.1. Classification (NCBI taxonomy): domain Eukaryota; kingdom Metazoa; phylum Chordata; class Mammalia; order Primates; family Cercopithecidae; genus Macaca; species Macaca thibetana. Next base: position 62,418,265 of record NC_065584.1, read on the forward strand.
TCCCTCTGAATTTGGTCTGAATTTAGAAACCAAATAGATACCAGGTAAGGAGGATACTTTTAAATTTGGTACACCTCTTTTTTTTAATTAACTCCCTAAGATTCTTGACAGTTCCTCTGTCTGCTTTCCTCTCATATATGAATTACTATTGATCAGATTAATCTGTAACCTTTTTTTTAGAAGACCCTGATAATCCTACTTTGTTCTAGGAAATATGCCTGTTATTTCTTTAGGTAATGTCATCCATTGTGTGAATTTATTTTCCAAATCAGGGTCAGAGGCAATATCACTGTATTCATTCTAATTGGATATAATAAAAACACCTAGTAATATCAATTATTGCTGCTAAAACAGTTCAAATCTTTGTGGGAGGAAGTCACCATCCCTTATTTTAATGCCTTAAGATTTCATAGGAATTAAATAGTAATTTTTTTTAACTTTAGGAAATAACTGAAATCATGTTATGGTTTGGTGAGTAATTAACAGAATCTTATTAGAAGAATTGAGGCTTCCAAAGAAGCTGGAAGTTATTTGAAATTATAGATGTGTAAGTTACTAATAGTCACATCACAGCCCTGAAATTAGATACTGAGTGTTTTGTTTGTTTATTACCAAATCCATCAAACTCTTTAAACTGACTTTGGTCATTGTTGGCTATTGTTTGTCATTCTTTTAAAGTACACAAATTAGTAACTCTGTGTGTGTGTGTTGTGTTTTGTTTTTAGGGTCCACCAAAATATACTAAATCTGTTCTGAAAAAGGGAGATAAAACCAACTTTCCCAAAAAGGGAGATGTTGTTCATTGCTGGTATACAGGAACACTACAAGATGGGACTGTTTTTGATACTAATATTCAAACAAGTAAGTCTAAATGTAATCTTACGATTTTGGCTTAAAGAGATTCGAAATACTTGGGTGGCAGACAGATGAGTAGTTAGCAGTACCTATTTCCTGACTGTCACCTACTTTTATCCAGACATACTTCCCCCTAAGATCTACTTGGAAGAGGTCTTCAGTTCACTGATTATTGGCTGGCTAAAGACCTCTTGTTCATTGGAAAGCAAAAGATAAGGAATCTCAGTCTAAACCTAGTTAATGTCCAAAAGTAAGGCATTAGTATTTGAATAGAAAAGGCAGGATAGTATGCTGTTTTGTGATATAAGTATAGATCCTGCCCTTCTACCCTTTGTTAAGAATGTAATTATTTTTATAGCCAGAATTTTATTGATGGATGATCTGACTTTGTAAATTTTTCTTTCTTTTAAAATACAGTATTGTAATTCTGAAATCAAACCATTATATTTTTGCATTGGAATTTAATAATTTCCAATGGAAATTTCTTAATAATAAATTAGAGTATATCATTAATTATAAGGAAAATCTGTTTTACAGGTGCAAAGAAGAAGAAAAATGCCAAGCCTTTAAGTTTTAAGGTCGGAGTAGGCAAAGTTATCAGAGGAGTAAGTAAAGAATGCCAGTGAATCAGTAGATATTCTGGCACATACTGCTTCTGGTATGGTGCCTTAAATAATTAGGTTTGGGGATATAATACAAAGGAAACAGACTTTGGAGTCTGACAAATTCGGTATAATCATTGCTAGCTGATCTTGTACAAGTTGTCTGGGTCTCAGTTTCACTATCTATAAAATGAGGACAGTACTGCCTACCTCAAGGTTGTTAGAAGATTAAATGAGCATAACTTGGAAGTACCTAATACAACAGGGGCTTAAATGTTAGTCCCTTCCATGTGTACCCATTTTATTATTTTTCTTCATAAAGTAAGTCTTTGTCAGAACATTTGGCCCTCTAAATTTGTCTTTAAGCTTCCTGTAAAACGTCTTACAGGACATTTGTACCATTTACATATAATTTGCAAAGGTAAAATATCTGTTCCACTGAAGTACTCATAGAAGCAGAGTTTGTTTCTGTAGCCTTTTCTCCTCATACAACATAGGCTGCAATACCAGAAAATCATTCAAACATAAGCATGCTTTAACCTACACTTACATGTGAGAGAGAACAGAAAGAAACTTTGAGAAAAGGGGAAGGTAGGCTTGACCCATACTGACCATTACAGTGTACAAAAGAAGATAAAAGAGCAGGATGGACTGTCACCTTCTATGAATCATGCTAGGGCCTGCCCATTGTGCCCATTGTTTGTTTTAAATTGTTATTGTCAGAATATCAGACACCAATAACTGAAATGCCTATTTAAATGCAGTTATAGGAACTAAGATATGGTTCAGACAATCATATACAGAACATAAAATATCTTGAAACTAAAGGTTTAGTTGAGCATAACTTATAATTGTTACCTGCCCCGGCCAGGCATGGTGGCTGAAGCCTGTAATTACAGCAATTTGGGAGGCCGAAGTGGGCGGATCATGAGGTCAGGAGATCGAGACCATCCTGGCTAACACTGTGAAACCCCGTCTCTGGTAAAAATACAAAAAATTATCTGGGCGTGGTAGCACTCGCCTGTAGTCCCAGCTACTTGGGAGGCTGAGGCAGGAGAATTGCTTGAACCCGGGAGGTGGAGATTGTAGTAAGCCAAGATCACGCCACTGCACTCCAGCCTGGGCAACAGAGTGAGACTCCATCTCAAAAACAAAAACAAATTGTTACCTGCCCATACCAAGTTGATAGCAAGTATATATCAAATTGGACTATTTTTCTATTTCTGTAACTTATTTGCATACTGGTAAATTTCTTCTAGTCTGCCATACTGTTTTTTTTTTGTTTGTTTGTTTGTTTTTTGAGATGGAGTTTCACTTTTGTTGCCCAGGCTGGAGTACAATGGTGCAATCTTAGCTCACTGCAATCTCTGTCTCGATGAGTTCAAGCAATTCTCCTGCCTCAGCCTCCGGAATAACTGGGATTACAGGCATGCACCTCTCACCTAATTTTGTATTCCTAGCAGAGACGGGATTTCATCATGTTGGTCAGGCTGCTCTTGATTCCTGACCTCAAGTGATCCACCCTCTTCAGCCTCCCAAAGTGCTGGGATTACAGGCGTGAGCCACCATGTCCGGCTAGTCTACCATATTCTTATTTTCCAAATGTGACCACCATAACTTTGTCCCTTGAGCTTTATATGATTGTTGTATTTCAATAGAGCGTATAGTATTAGGAATATTATCCCTGTGGTGATGTGAACTTAACTGTTTGTGGCAACTAGTTTTAAGATCCAAATTTGGAAAATATGGAGGCCAACCCAGAAGCCTTTTATTGTTTCTTTGAAAAGTTAGTTTTACCTTTTGCACTTTTGCAAAAGTGCCGTAACATTTTAAAAATTGTATTTCCCAAATTAACTGGGCATTCCTGTAATCCCAGCTACTAGGGAGGCTGAGGCAGGAGAATCACTTAAACCCAGGAGGCAGAGGCTGTGGTGAGCCAAGATCACGCCATTGCACTCCAGCCTGGGCAACAAGAGCGAAACTCCAACTCAAAAGAAAAAAAGAAAAAAATTGTATTTTATGTGCCAACATGACTCCACTATTACAATTTGGTAATCTTAAAACAGTTTTACAGTGAGTACTTGCCATTATATTCCAATAAAAATAAAGTCAAGTTTGTCCTGTGATGTAAAAGCGTTGCAGGTTGTTTTTATGATGGTGCTAATAACAAACTGATTTTCATAATATATGGCATGTTACAGTTTACAAAAAGTTTTTGTTTGAGATGGAGTCTCCCTCTCTTGCCCAGACTGGAGTGCAGTCATGCAATCCTGGCTTACTGCAACCCCCGCCTCCTGGGTTCAAGTGATTCTCCTGCCTCAGCCTCCCGAGTAGCTGGGATTACAGGCACCCGCCACCGCACCCAGCTTATTTTATTTTTAGTAGACATGGGATTTCACTATGTTAGCCAGGCTGGTCTCGAACTCCTGACCTCAAGTGATCTGCCCACCTTGGCCTCCCAAAGTGCTGGGATTACAGGCATGAGCCCCAAAAGGTTCTTTTCACATTAAAAAACCCCTGCTTAAAATACCCTTATTTTTTTCTATTGAAGAAATGGAAGACAAAGATTTAGGGACTCAACTGAAGTACATTACCTTAGAATATAGTGAAATCTAGTAATAGATTCTGTGTTTAACATACAATCTTGTCTTTACTGTCCTGGTATTACATGTGCTTTTTGCAGAATACCATTAGTTTTTATTTTGTTCTTGCCTTCAGTGGGATGAAGCCCTCTTGACTATGAGTAAAGGAGAAAAGGCTCGACTGGAGATTGAACCAGAATGGGCTTATGGAAAGAAAGGACAGCCTGATGCCAAGTATCCTTTTTTCCCTTCATAATTAAAGTTAAAAAAAAAAAAAAAAAAAAAACCTGTAGATCACCTGAAGATGTGAAAGATGCTGTCTAGGCAAAACTTCTGGATCAAGAATCCTGTCCAGACTAGTCTTCCTGATCTTTAGATGCTTATGTGTCAGCACCTCCAATAGACAATAGTATTTTCTATTGGTATAAAGTTCAAACCTCAGCTATAATTTTTGTTTCTCTTATTCAAATTCTTAACTTTCAAGACCTTAACTGTGAAGTTTAAGCTTAAGCAGCAATTCTTAATGTTTTTAAGTTTAAGAAAAGTTACCATGCCCAGTACAAACTGCAGCAAAGTAGGATGCAAATATGGCTCATGGTAATTTTATGGTACAATGTAATTTCAGGCAATTAAATTCAAAGCTTAGAAATGGAATAGATGTGGGAGATTACCAGTTGTGAACTGAAGGAGACCACAGAATCAACAGTGTTAGCATAAGCATTTATTATTACTACTAATGACAATACTCACTGAAAGTCCAGTTTATGAACATTTAAAAAAGAATAAGGAATGACTCCAGACCATTAAGACCAGACCAATCCAGTAGGTAAGAGGGAAGGTAGTTTATGGCTTTTGTTGGTTCCATTCCTCTTGGACCCGTAAGATTAAGTTTGAAAAAACAATTCCTTTGGAAGGCAGCTTTCTGTAGTCTTAGCAGATAAACATATTTGGGAATATAATAGCTCTCTTAGCTTTTCAAAATCAAATGGCCAGGCTGGGCGCGATGCTAATGCCTGTAATCCCAGCACTTTGGGAAGCCAAGGAAGGCAGATCACGTGAGGTCAGGAGTTCAAGACCAGCCTGGCCAACATGGTGAAACCTCGCCTCTACTAAAAATACACAAATTAGCCAGGCGTGGTGGTGCAGGCCTGTAATCCCAGCTACCCTGGAGGCTGAGGCAGGAGAATCGCTTGAACCTGGGAAGCAGACATTGCAGTGAGCCGTGATCATGCCACTGCACTCCAGCCTGGGCAAAAGAGTAAGGCTCTGTGTCGCGGGGGGGAAAAAATCAAATGGTCAGCTGCAGCAGCTCCCTCTCCCATGTAAAGAAGCATCTCAAGACCAATCTGATGCACATACAAATTATGTAACTGTTAAGTTAGCATTTTTTTTTTTTTTTGAGACAGAGTCTCACTCTGTCACCCAGGCTGGAGTGCAGCATCGTGATCTCAGCTTGCTGCAACCTCTGCCTCCCAGGCTCAAGCAATTCTCCTGCCTCACCCTCCCTAGCAGCTGGAACTACAGGTGTGCACCACCACACCTGGCTAGTTTTTGTATTTTTAGTAGAGACAGGGTTTCACTATGTTGGCCAGGCTGGTCATGAACTCCTGACCTCAGGTGATCCACCGCCTCAGCCTCCTAAAGTGCTGGGATTACAGGTGTGAGGTACCATACCTGGCCTTGAACTTAGCATCTTAAAATGCACAGTAAATATTACGTACTACCTCATAAAAAGTTTAATACAGTGTGTGTGTGTGTGTATTTTCCCAGCTAGAATGACATTACCTTTTTTTTGGAGTACTTAATAGTCTTCATTAAGTGGTGGCTAACTTAGGAGTACTTGTAAAGCATCCAGGTAAGGAGGATCCTAGTCCAAGCTCAATTTATCTAGTGAGCCTATCTAGTCAGCCTATCCTATACTAAGGTTATGGGGGTATGGGAGAGGCACTTTTTATCAAATGTACCTTGACTTCTTCAACAGAATTCCACCAAATGCAAAACTCATTTTTGAAGTGGAATTAGTGGATATTGACTGAAATAGTTCAGCTCTAAGGATATTAGCAACAATGATAAAACTTGGCCTTGAAGAAACTTACATAACTGGTTAGAACTTGTTACTATGGTAAAGGAAGAGTCAACTGGAAAATTCAAGGAGTTAATAAAATTTGTTTACTTGATCCCAGCTTTTGAGAGATGTAATCCCTTATGAATCCCTGAAGTCTAAAATACTTTCCTACAGCTGTGTAAAATACTGGTCAAGGAGAACTTTTTCCTTTTACCTCATGTTGTAAACTAAGTGGCTCAATAAAAATTTATCCACTGTCTTGATCTGACTGTGATTTGTTTGGTGTTAATATATTATTGTTCTGATTAGGTAACTGGAACTAAGGACCTCATCAAACCAGGGAGTAACTGCCAGTAAAATTATCTGGACAGATTGCCTGTATAATGAGAAGGCAAAGCATAGGGCTTGAGGGGAAACAAAATGCTAAAAGGGAAGAAATCTTGGCATGAAGATCAATACCTCAATTTAGGAAAAGTGCACTTCAAAACCAATGAGCCACTAATAAAGATGAACATAAAGTTAATATTATTAATTGATGCCCCCAAAATAAATTCATAAACGATTACTGGATGAGTCTTCCATTTTATTACAAAAATGAAGATGATCAGTTTGATCAAAATGAAAGCTTGTTCACAAGTTTTACATGAATATTCTAAATACAAAGTCTCCTGAAACAACATACTTTTGATACGATTTTCATTTTTAAAGGGATGCAAACATTCCATTTTCTCATTTATAATCTCTATTCCAAGGCATAGTATTTTAATAATGTATCCTTTCTGCCGTTAGATCACAATTCACAAGTATAACTGAAACAGACAAAACCTTGATAGCAAAGGTTAAAGTCCTTTTTTTTTTAAAAAAAAAAAAAAAGGTAAATCCTTAATAACCAGCCCTTATGTGTTGTCAGAATTTTGTACTACACTGACATGATTTGCAGTCAGGTTTTTCTTCCTACCCCTTAAGGCTACAAAATTCTGTTGCAAATGCATTGCAAAAGAATTCTAGACCACTTAATGCAAAAATCAAAAAATAGTTCTTCAATAAAAAGTAAATTTTATAAATGGTAGGAAACAGTATCAGTATCTGTGGTAAGCTACTAATTGACATTTTTCCCCTATTACTAAACAAATCATGTTACACAGAAACAAGGAAGACAGGTTTTCAAATACAACAAGCTTATACTGTTTACATCCCTCATTAAAAAAAATAATAATTTCATACTTTTCACACACTCCATTTGAAATTTACATTTTTCCCATCAGGTTGGAGGGGGAGGATAATATTGTCCGTAATTCCAAGGATTCTGATAATTGTACTGAAAGGAAAAATTAAGTGTGTTAGTATATTAGAACTATGGCAGAGTTCCATATGTAAAAGTATAATTAAAGCAGGTATGTTTAAGAAAACAAGCAAGTGTTCACTGCTAAAAATTCTAGTACTTAACCACCAAAGAATGTATTACACAATTGGAACAAAAACATTTTTTTTAAAAAAGAAATTATCCTAATTTATGCTAATAACATCTATGAACAAAGAATTATAATTATGCATACTCACTTGATACCATGCACTATAATTATATACAGCTTGGTTTGCCTGTAAATCACCATCAATCATCTGTGTAGATGATGAAGTTGTATCTTCTGTGTGTGCTTTCTTTTCCTCTGGTTCTTCTGATCTATTATAAAATGGCAAAATGGAAACTTTCAAAACTCCCACAGATAACAACTTTAACAAATAGATTAATGTTATCTATACATTTGTATTACTGAAGTTCTGAATCATTCATGACTTTCAAGTCATGAAAATAAAGTATGTAAATTACAACAAAAGTAACATTTGTCTTTGAAGGCATTTCCATAATGAAGCACCCCTTCTTGACTTAGCAAAAAGTGACATACCCATTTTCTGCTTTCCTTTTTAAAGAATCCTGTTCTTTTAGGAGTGTCTGATGTTCATCATAAGCATTCAGAAGCCTGAAAGGAAAGAAAAACATATCATCTGGAATATATAAAAAACAACTTTATTAAATATTTAAAGTTATTTTTACTTAAGAAACTGCCTAAGAAAATTTCTAAGCGACTCCTTTATTTTTAAAATTTCTACTACTAAAATCATAGTTCTGATAGACACTCCATTCCCTATACTTACAATGGACTAAATGACACTTGTGTTGAATCTCCAATTTGTCTGCCTATTTTTGCCAAATTAAAATAATGTCATTTAACATCACTGGTCAAAATTCCAATAGCTTACTACTATCAACTGCCTACTCCATGTGCTATCAATTCAGTCTAGCTTTCAATGCACGACAGAGTCAAGATCACGCTTCCACTACTTCACAAAAACCTCCAATCAAGCAGATGTTACTTTTAGATGAGCTTCAACTTGCTTTCGCCACTGTGTCCTTTGCTCAGCTTATCATGACAAATCCATTCTGATCCACAGAGAGATCACAGCCCTCCTAGCAGTTACTTGCTACCTCATACACTTACTTCCTCTATTAATCATATCATTCAACTAGACTAGAAGCTAGAATTACGTATCTCATCTTTTGTGTACCTTCTTCAGTGTAAACATAAGACACTAAATACACAGCACCCAAGCAGTTAAGAGCAGAAACTGAAGTAGGTTCAGTCCAAGCTCCACAATGTAATAATAGCTACATTACCTCAGAAAAAATGCCTAATCTTTGTTTATTCCTCTCCTCATCTATTAAGAGAACAGAACCCTATACCCTCATTCTACTGATATGAATTTTCTGCAAGATAGCTAATATAAAACATTTGGCATCATGCCAAGCATGCAAATCTATACATTAATACATTAAAATACACTAATATAAACATTAGCTGTTCTATTAGTTGCACTGAAATTTTACACAGCCATCAAAAATATATACACACATATACAAACACCCAGATACAACTAATTCTCAGTTTATCTACAGTGGTTTCAACAGAAATCTAAATGAGAATAATCAGAGAAGGCACATGCCTAACAGGAACTGGTATTTCCTTACTAGGATCAGGTAAGACTGGAACTTCAGCAATGCTCTAGCCAATACTTGTACTCTTAGTAAATTAAATCTTAAACTTGTCCTTTTCCCAAATCCACTGGAGCATTCTCTTCAACCATCCTCAACTTTCGGCCTTTTAAAATGAAGATGAGGCCACTAGGCGTGTTCTGTGGGACCATATCCATCCTCTTCTCCAATCTCAGAAAACAGCACTCCTACTGGAGATTAATCCCATCCATCTTTATTGACCTATATATTAAATATTTGGGTTTCAGGGTTCAATCCTTATCCCATTTCCCTTTCACAGGATTGCTCCTTCCTGCCTTCTCTCATTCAGTCATGGTTTAAATTGTCACTCTAAAATTGGGAAAACAGTTTTGAAGGAAAGACTAACCGTATGTCTTCCTGTTAAATGCATATACATTTATAAAATTGAATTTACCCCCACATATATCTGAGGAAAAAGTAAACTAAGCGAACATTTTAAAATTTAACAATGTATTAATCTATACTAATCATCAAATCCCCATACAAAAATAACAATGCTCATTTATCATTCGAATAGGTAATATAATTAAGATCTTACTTATTAACATCGGAACCAAAATCTTCAAGAAATTCCACTTTTCTCTGAGAAAATGTAATTCTCATTTTAATAGGTAATGAACCATGTACAGCTTTGTCAAAACAATTTAGGATATTTTCTTCATTTTGTTTGAGGTCACCACTATATTCCATTTCAAGTAAATTGAGGTATAACTTTGTATTCTCCTGTGTAAAAAGCAGCATCATTAATATTTCTAATATATTTTTATTAAAGCACAGATATTTAAAATGCCTTAGTTTTTGTCTCAATTTGAAAAAAAAAATGAAAATTGTTTTGTATTAAAATACAACTCATGCTAAATGTTTTCGGCATATATCTAAAAGGGTGAAAAAATTCATTAACACACTGATGAATTTTTCAATCAATTGATCATTCTAGTATCTCCTAAACAATACAAATTGTTAAATGCCAATAAATTAAAACTATATCCTATCTTGTATTTAGTATGACTTGACTTACCATGACCATTAGAAAATAAAACATAAAAAAATTATCTCTATGCTTTAAATAATTTAAATCTTTACTACAACTATAGATAAACATCTTAACTGGGCCTGGTGGCTCATGCCTATAATCCCAGCACTTTAGGACGCCAAGGCAGGAGGATCACTTGAGGTATGAAGTTTGAGACCAGCCTGGCCACCATGGTAAAACCCCATCTCTACTAGAAATACAAAAATTAGCTGGCATGGAGGCGCACACCTTTAATCCCAGCTACTCGGAAGGCTGAGGCAGGAGAATGGCTTGAACCCAGGAGGCGGAGGCTGCAGTCAGCTGAGATCACGCTACTGCAATCCAGCCTCGGTGACAATGACTCTGTCTCAAAAAAAAAAAAACCGCTAAGTGAGGTGGCTCACGCCTGTAATCCCAGCACTTTGGGAGGCCGAGGCAGGCAGATCACCTGAGGTCTGCAGTTCAAGATCAGCCTCACCAACATGGTGAAACCTCGTGTCTACTAAAAATACAAAAATTAGCTGGACACGGTGAGCGTGCCTGTAATCCCAGCTACTCGGGAGGCTGAGGCTGGAAAATTGCGTGAACCCGCGTGGCAGAGGTTGAAGTGAGCCAAGATGGCACCACTGCACTCCAGCTTAGGTGACAGAGCGAGACTGTCTCCAAAAAAAAAAAAAAAGATAAACCTCTTAAACTGCAGCTAGAAGCAAACTGCTATAAATCTTTATCTTAAACAGACCTGGCAATAACTAAAATCCTAAAACCTGAGAAATTACCTATTCCTGTACACCGCCTTTTTCAACTGATACATAAAAAGTACTCTATGGAGAAACTAAATCATCTCACTGCCAAATGTGCTTACAACACAGGCAATGCCTATGCTTTTGTTTATAAAGTATTCTCCCAAGTCCTCTGTTCTACTCAATAATCAGTAAATTTGTTGATAATTTCTAAAGGGAAAATATAAAGTATCACAATGTCTACAACAATTTTAATCCAATAATCTTATGTCTCAAACTTTTAATTCAAAACAATTTGAAAAAATTTTTTAAATGGCAACATCAGTTTAGAGGGACTGTTGTCCTCATTTAGTAATAAAACATATTACATACAGACCAAATCTTTCATCACAGTTGCCACAGTGAAAATACACTGACCACTGGTGTTTTTATAGAAGATACTCTTAAAAATACAAATGCATACTTTGTCTCTTTCAATTGCTTCCAAAAGCACCTTTCTTGATTTTGGAAGGTTTTTCTGTATTTTGAAAAGATGCCGGGCTAGTTTGACAGCATAAAATGAAGATTCATTATTTGATTTGGCATTCTTAATGGCATCCTGAAGCAAATGTTCAGCTTCTTCCAGATTTCCATGCCGTCGTTCTAAACTTACTCTTCGTAAACGAACCATTGCCAACCCTAGAACACATTCTTCAAATGTTCTCAAGATATTCCTGGCTTCATTAATATTACCTAGAAACAGTAATTAAATGTTTATGCTTTGCTTTAAACAACTAAAATAATGTTTATAACCACATACTGGCAACAATCACCCAGGGGCTAAATCCAGCAACTAAAGGGAAACAGCCACACATATTTACATACTGCCTAGGGCTGTCTGGGGGCTACAATGGCTTGCAAAGCCTAAAAGTCAGAACACATGGCTTATAAAGCCTAAAATATTTACTATCTGGCCCTTTAGAGAAAAAGTTTGCCAAACTCTGCTTTACACCATCCCTTACTACTCAATTTGTTATCACTGTTTCCTGAAATAACTGAAAATCTCAAAAATATCAATTGAATTTCTCCACTCTTACCCTGCTGCTCCTCAAAAGCTGCCCAAAGCATATGCACCATGGGTTTCTTTGGGAGATGTATAGTACAAGCTCTGCTGAAGACATGCCTCACTCCTTCAATGCTATGGTTTTCCATGTACTTGGCATACTACATACAGAAAAGAGGAAATACTGAATAATTTACAGTTGAACAAGTCATTAAATTTGTGACAGAACGATAAAATTCTATTTTTAAACCCATTCAGCACCTTTATTGAACCACTAGACTAGTTTCTGTAAGGAAGGACGAAGAGAGGCAACGAGGTTGGCATATGCAGCAGTCAAATCTGGTTGCAAGCAGACCATCTCCTAATGCAACAGATATAGTTATATGAACAACATTCAACAGAAGTACAAAAAAGGTTAGTCACTAGATCAATGTTTATAATATATTCAAGTTTAAGAGCACATGATTTTCTTACCTTAATCCAAAACTCCTCATAGAGGGCACATGATATGACACATCTTTCAAAGAGAACCACAACTCGTTCATGAGTCCCATTTTCAATTTCAAATTCTAAGTATTCCTTCCAGTTTTTTAGTTGTGCCTTTTCCAAAGGTTTCACATGAAAGTAAGGTCTTTTAATCTGTAATGAAATTGTAACATGCCAATGAAAGTAAACCAAATCACCAAAATATGCACAAGCACAGTGTTAATACAAATTATTTTAAATATAATTGATAATTAAAATTTTTTAATCGTATTTCATAATTTAAAAAACTTTTAAAATTAAAAATCCCTTAAATTCCTTAAGCTTCACAAACAAATGAAATAATACATTTTCTATTTCTTCTGCCATTTTGCCAATTACATGCTTTTTAATGTACAGAACATTTTATACTTTGTTGAAAATTTTAAAATTGAACAACCATACTGACAGAAAGCAGATCAATGGCTGCCTAGGGCTAGGAGTAGAGAAGGGGAACTCTGGCTGGAAAGGGGCCAAGGGGACCTTTGCAGTGCTAAAAGAGTTCTGTCTGTATCTTGATTGCTGTGATGACTACAATGTACATACATACATCTGTGAAATGATTCCATATTCTAAGACTCCATTCATATGAAAGGCCATTATAGGGAAATCAACAGAAACAAAAAGCAGATAGTGGTACCTTAGCACTGGGGGTAGAGGGTTGCAGCTGAGGAGGTAGGGGTAGTGACAACTAAAAGTTAAGGTGTTATTTTTTGAGGTGGTGATTATGTTTAAAAATTGACTGTGGTGATGGTTGTACATATCTGTGAATATACTAAGAACTATTGAACTGTACACTTTAAATGGGTGAATTATATGGCATGTGAATTATCTCAGTAAAGCAGTCAGAAAAAAAAAAAAACAAAGAATTAAAACTGTGGGAAATTACCTCATTTTACTATAAACCTAAAATGGGTGAATTATAATGTATGTAAAGTATGACCCCATGAAGTTGACTTTTAAAAATTGAACAATTAGAATAAAATTGTTCAGATTAAGCAGATATCTTGCAATTCAAGTAAATCTGAATTCAAACATTCTAAAACTGATTAGGGAAAATGGAAAAACTGATAATGATTATAATAAATGAGACGAACATCTGAAGTTATGGCTTAAATATGCAAAAATAAAGTTACAACAGAGATAGTACTATCAAAATTGAAAGAAAAATAAATTATTCCTACTTCGTATTTTAAAGACTATTAGAAAACACTTACACCTTCTTCAAATGTCCACCTTTTACTAACTTCATGCTCATTATAATTAAACATTTCTTGATGAATCTCAATGATTCTATGTCTCATGTTTTCTATTTCTGTAATTAACTTGGGAAGAAAAAGGGAAAAAATAAATCTCACAAACTATACTGAACATTTTCAGTATCACTGCTTACATTTAAGTATTATTCACAGATATTTTAGTCTTAGAATAGTGGTAGATTTTTAACTGTTGACAATATGTGCAAAATCCAATTAACAACTAAAACTTATCACACAACTTCCTAATTAACCACTTTCACACATTTCTTTTTTTTTTTTTTTTTTTTTTTTCTTACATTGGGATAGCAGATTCACAACCTAGGCAAAATATTCCTTCTAAGCTAAGTTTATCTTGGCGTGTCTTGTAGTAAAAGTACTCAATCCCCACTTGCCTTAAACAGAAATTAATTTCAAACAAGCTACAAGTCACTGGGTAAATGGCCGGCTATATAAGTGATCACTGTGCTACTCATGGAGTCAAGGGATAACAGGTCCAGTTTCTTCTGCACTGAAGACCTTTTTTTTTTTTCCCGAGATGGAGTCTTGCTCTATGGCCCAGGCTGGAGTGCAGTGGTGCCATCTCAGCTCACTGCAACCTCTACCTCTCAGGTTCAAGCAATCTTCCCACCTCAGCCTCCCAAGTAGATGGGACTACAGTCATGTGCTACCACACCTGGCTAATTTTTGTACGTTTAGTATAGACGGGGGTTTCACCATGTTGCCTAGACTGGTCTCAAACTCTGGACCCCAGGTGATTCGCCTAACTTGGCCTCCCAAAGTGCTGGGATTACAGGCATAAGCCACCACACCTGGCCACTGACGAACTTTAGAATAAGACTGGTTACCTTTGCAGGATCAGTTATGTCTTCAATTCCCGATGGTAGATCATCACCAGGGGGACCATCATCACCACTATGTCCATTTACAGAAGCTAACTCCCTTCGCAACTGAATAAACTGTTCACCAGTTAAAAGATCTCTAGGCAAGTTATTCTGTACATGTTCTTTAAATCTAAAGAAAGACAATAAAAATATATATTCTATATTTGAATCATAATTTTAGATCTCATATTGAGATTCCTACTACATACTACTCTTTCAAAGGATTTGATTTAAAGAAAGAAACCAAAATATCGTAACTTTTCTCCTTCTTTTCTATATTAAAACTCTACCATATATGATAAAACACTACCATATGATAAAACAGTCTATAGACATCTTCCACTTCTTCCTTCCTTTACAGTAGAATGGAGAAGGCATGGACGGGCATAAACTGAAACCTCAGTTCTGTCTGTTACTGGTTATCTGACTTAAGGGAAGTTTTTCCTTTCTCTAAATCTTAGTTTCCTCAACTGTAAAATAAGATGATTAATACCTATTATTTGTGTGTCATAGAATCTATTTTACTACAAAGACACAAAAGTCACAGTAAAATTAAATATTGTGATCCACATTTAAATTCTAAATGATCACTTGTAAATAATCAACAAATATAGCATTTCCTTCCCACCTCCCAAATACTCTTCAATCTACGTGAGTACGCAAAAATCCAATGAAACTTCCCAATTAAGGTTATCAGTTACCTCATATATAAAATTAAATGGACACTTGTTTTGTAGTATGGTCCTCCAAGCCTCTGACTGCTGCTCTATGTCCTATTCCCCTTCCTACCTGCCCTAAATGCTACTATTCCCAAGAATTTCACTCTCCAGTTGGTTCTCATCTATTTTTATTAATACATAATTCTGGCCAATCTCACTGATACAGCTTGAAATAAGTATACCATGGTGACTCTCAAGACTATAACACAAGTCCAAACCTTTCTCCTAATCAGATTAGCATATCCAACTGCCGATACTCTGCACAAAGAAATATAGATTAGTTTTAAGCTAATCTATAAAAAGATTTTTGAAAAAAAAATCATTTCGCTATTTTATAAAAACATGCAATAATTTGTATACATACAAATTGTAATCAAAAACACCAAGTTGAGGAGCTAAAATATCTATACCATCACAATTTGAACATATCTTTGGAACCTCAAATATGAAATATCTTAAAGTAAGCATGGCATCTTCATCTGAAAATGAATACCCTCAGCATTTCTTTCTTTGTGTGTGTGTGTGTGAGATGGAGTCCCGCTCTGTTGCCCAGGCTGGAGTGCCATGGTGACATCTTGGCTCACTGCAAGCTCCACCTCCCAGGTTCAGGCAATTCTCCTGCCTCAGCCTCCTAAGAAGCTGGGATTACAGTTGCGCACCACCACGCCCAGCTAATTTTTGTATTTTTAGTAGAGACAGGGTTTCACCTTGTTGGTCAGCCTGGTCTTGAACTACTGACCTCAGGTGATCATCTGCCTCAGCCTCCCAAGCACCTGCTCACGCCTGTAATCCCAGCACTTTGGGAGGCTGAGGTGGGCAGATCACCTGAGGTCTGGAGTTCAAGACCAGACTGGCAAACACGGTGAAACACGTCTGTACTAAAAATACAAAAATTAGCCAGGTGTCGGGGCGGGCACCTGTAATCCCAGCTACTCGGGAGGCTGAGGCAGGAGAATCACTTGAACCTGGGAGGTGGAGGCTACAGCTAGTGAAGAATGCACCACTGCAATCCAGCCTGGGCAACAGAGCGAGATTCCATCTCAAAAAAAAAAAAAACAAGTATGTAAATAACACTGGAATCTAATTTAAATTTTGCAAAGTCAATGGTTACAGAGGCTAACAGCCCATTTCAGCACCAGGAGGAAAAAAATTAACATAGATTGCCTCATGTTAAAAAATTAAAAATGAGGAAGTAACTCTCAAATATGTAGTATGAAAAAAGATTTAATTACAGATGAATATTAAAACTCAAAACTGTCAACATATGAATTAAAAAACTTAAAATAAGGTAAAATTTTAAAATAACTACATACAGTACGTAAATCTAAAATGATTTGATTGCTACATCATGTAGCGACTTCTTTAAAACAGTGACAAAATGTGCATAATATTAAACAGTATTTTTTCAGCAGTTTTTTGTATTATAAAGCTAACATTTATTCAGTAAAGACTGGCTGAGTGTCTCATACATATTGAGGTCTATTCTTAGGTATTAGAGATACAAAGAATTATGCCTCAGAAACTGACAGGCATGTTGAGGATATAGGAGACATAAATTCAAAGCAGTGTTACTGGTGCTGATATAAATGTAAACAAATGTAGGTAAAGTGGTGGCACAAACGACAGACTAGATATCTCAATATAGGTGAACCAGAGAAAATTTCACAGAGAAGACACAAAACTGTGTGGTCTCAAGGAATATGAGTCCACTAGACAAGTGGAAAGAGGAAAAGGTATTACAGTCATAAAGATATAAAACAGCACTGCCCTTTTGGAAGTTATCAGACTTAGGTGTGTTTAGAGCTCAGGAACTACCAGGGATTGGACCTGGATATTAGACCAGATCACAAAGTCCTCACACTAAAGGTTTTAAATTAGACATTATCTCAGAGGTAATGTGCAGGGTACATCCCATATACAAGCCTAATGCACAAGCACAATAAAGTATTTCCATTATTACTGTATAGCACTTAGAATACGTTTTTTAACACATGCCTCCTCCTCTATCCTTCTGACCAACTCACAGGCATGCTATCTTCTTCGGGCCTTCATTCCCACAACTTAGCCTATCAACAGGTACACAGCAAATGCCAAATAAATGACTTTAAGAAAGAAGCATGTGTTACCGGAAAAAAAAAAAAATTCAGTGGTTCTCAAAGTAATTCAAAGTCATGTGAATTAGTTAACTTATATAAACTGTAAGAACTGCATAAAGACTACTTGTGAGTTTGCTATAACTGATAAGGAAAGTGGTTCTAAATGCATTCAGTGAAAAATAGCAGATTATAGATCAGTATGTGTCATATAATCCCACTAATATCTATTATAAGTATATACGCATTTTTAAAAGCGTAGGGTAACTGATGACTTAAAGAAAAATAAATAAATAAAAGCCTGGTGGGATAATTATTTAGAAATAAAAAAGGACTTGTAGGATAACATATCAAAAACTTTAGGGCCATACTGTCTAGGTTCCAAGTAGCTTCCAATCACTTACAAACTCTGTGGCCTTAGATAAATATGCTCATCTGTGTCTCCCCTTTCATAAAATGGGAACAATAGTCCTTGCCTCACTGGGTTATTGGGAGGATTAAGTGAATCATAACGCACTCAGCAGAGTGTCTGGGATATAGAAAATGCTATGTGTGTTTCCTACACATACTTTTTTTCATCATCAGTAAAGTCTTGTAGTCATAGATTTTTCCTATACTTTAAATCACAGAAGAACTAGTCTATGAAAAGACACCCTCTTTGGCCCATCAGGTAATTTAAGTACGTTTGTACTTATGTGTTCGGTAACTATTTACCAAGCATTTCCATATGCCAATTCTTGCTTGTGTTAACGTCTTTCAGCAAGTGTCTTCTCTGGTCATTGCATCTTAGAAACCTGCCTACTTCCTCTATTTCATCGAAAGCAGAAAGTATATGCCTATCTATATGCTTCCTATTTCTAACCTGAGTCTGTATAACTTCTACCTCTAGCAAACTGTTCCTTAGTACTTTACAAATACTTCATAAAAGTCTTCTACTTTTGGTAGTAAAGAAAAATTTAGAAAATCACTCACTTAAAAAGTACCTAAGTTTATTCAAGACTGCTCATAAAAATTATAACAAAAAATAGAAAACATGTCAATTTTAAAAAAGCAAAGACACAATCCTCATACTTGTTCAGAAAGACTTTCTGGATCCTTATTGATGTAATACTCTGAATAAAGCAGAAAACAAAACACAAAAATAATGACACACAGAATAAGTTGTTTTAACAGTAATCATTAAAAGGATACCAACCATAACAGAAAATCATGGTAGAAAATTAAAATGGAATGATACCTGATTAATTGAAAATAGATACTACTTACTATACAAAATGCATCCTTCACTGTTTTGGATATAAGGTGTTATAGCAATCACAAGAATGTATACTTAGCAAATCATTAAGTTTAAAAAAAATAAGCATCTATCATGTGCCAGGCACTGTGTCAATTTAATGCCATAAATAAATAACTACACTTACTATTTTCTCATTCCTTCACTACTCTGAACTACCTTAGACAAGACAGAATTCCTGTGTTTCTTTATCTATTAAAATGAATAAGGAGAAACTTCTAACTAAAAACAGTAAAATTTCTAAACATTTCATAAGGCATATGAAAAAAATGTCAAAAGCAAGCATGTAGGTTGTGATTAGCAACAAAATTTATTCCTCTTTCCAAGTAATAAAAGCTTACATAACATTTCAAGAGAATTATAATACTTAATATTATCAACTAACTATCTGAGTAATCAAAGATGTTTCAAAGATTAGAATTTCCCACCTACCTCTGAAAATGATGACTATACAGCTGTGTTGGAATACCAAGAATACGATCATATATAGCTGTAACTTCTCTCAGGTTTCCCTGCTCATTTTCCCAGTTTATATACATTTCCCACAGTCTGTCAGAACGGAAATCTGTTCCTGCAGCTAGAACAGCATGCTCAAAAGTTCTGAAAAATTAAATTACTCTTAAGTTATCTTTCCAAGACAAAATCACTTATAAAATATTTCTAAATTTAGAAAATAATGCTAACTTCAAAAATTATATTCAACTGTTTCCTATGAAAGTAGGGATTAAACGGTAGACAGAATAACAGAAAGCATACAAGAGTTGCTTAAAAAGAGTGAGAAAACAAAGGGAACAGTTAAATGTACTTTATGTAATTTTATCATATAGAAAATACAAAATGTACACATTGCAAATAGGTAAGAGTAGACATTTAAGTATTTGTTAAATCTGAAATGTCTGTTGTATAGATTCATTTATGACAGAAGACAAAATTAAAACAAGCAGGAAGTTAAAGAGAGGCAAATTTTATCTCAATTTAAGAATATTTTCACCAGGCGTTGTGGCTCGTGCCTGTAAGAGCAGCACTTTGGGAGGCCAAGGCGGGAGGATCACCTGAGGTCAGGAGTTCAAGACCAGCCTGGCCAACATGGTGAAATCCCATCTCTTCAAAAATACAAAAATTAGCTAGACATGATGGCAGGTGCCTGTAATCCCAACTATTTGGGAGGCTGAGGCAGGAGAATCGTTTGAACCCGGGAGGTGGAGGTTGCAGTGAGCCGAGATCGCGCCATTGTACTCCAGACTGGGCAACAGAGACCCCGTCTCAACAAAAAAAAAAAAGAATATTTTCAAGCAAAAATAATTCTCCAACAAGGAATCTGGCTGCCTTGTAAGATAAGTATACAAAGGCCAGGCACAGTGGCTCACGCCTGTAATCCCAGCACTTTCGGAGGCGAGCCAGATGGATCACAAGGTCAGGAGTTTCAGACCAGCCTGGCCGGCATGGTGAAATCCCGTGTCTACTAAAATACAAAAAATTAGCCAGGCATGGTGGCACATGCCTGTAGTCCCAGCTACTTGGGAGGCTGAGGCAGGAGAATTGCTTGAAGCCGGCAGGCAGAGGTTGCAGTGAGCCGAGATTGCGCCACTGCACTCCTCCAGACTGGGTGACAGAGCGCGACACTGTTTAAAAAAAAAAAGTATACATATACTTTAAACCTCTCAAAAGCCTGTCTCAATTCTAAAATTCTATCATTAAAATTTATCACAGGCTGGGCACAATGGCTCACGCCTATAATCCCAACAAATGAGGCCAGGAGTTTGAGACCAGCCTTACCAACACAGCAAAACCCCATCTCTGCTAAAAATACAAAAATTAGCTGGGTGTTGTGGTACACATCTGTAACCCGAGCTACTCAGGAGTCTGAGGCATGAAAATCACTTGAACCTGGGAGGCGGAGGTGACAGTGAGCTGCAATTGCACCACTCACCACTGCACTCTGGACTGGATGACAGAGCAAGACTCTGTCTCCAAGGGGGGAAAAAAAAGTTTGTTACAAAGTATTTTAAAATACCTAGTCATGTCAAGAGATTTCTGCAAGCAATTTTAATCACTAGATTTAATACTCCAATGAGATAAAGCTTTTAGATACATACTTTTAAGTATCTTAAAATCAAGAGAAATTTTTTAAAAGTATAAAACTACACTCCTTAAGTTAACCCACAATTTTAACACAATTTCAATAAAGCACTAAAAAATGTTGAGTGGAACAAGAAAAAATCAAATTCCACTATTCATCTAGTATACAAAAATGCAAAATGACTTTGTAAAAAGATAATGCAGCAGGCATTTTCCTGAAAGATAATATAAGAAACTAGGAAGCTACAGTAATTACAAGTTTGGCACTGGCCAGGTAACAGAAAAATGGATGAACAGTACAGAGCCAAGAAAACAAAAAGAGATCAATGTATGTGAATATTTGGTGTATGATATGTAATAGGAAAATATAAAATAAAAATGTCTATCTCATGACAGATAGAATTTAAAGTCAGATAAATGAATAAGTGAAAAACTACAGAAAAGTTAGAACAAAATACAAGATTTATATGTTTTTGGCAAAATAGGCACAAAACTCAGAAACCAGTAAGAATTAAAACAGAAGCACATTAAGGAAAAATAAGACTCCATATGATAAAAGACACCATAAAAAAAGTTAAAGACATACCAACATTGGAGGAAATGTTTAATATAGAGATAAACAATTGAAGAGCATGTGTGTATGTGTGTCTGTGCATGCATGCATGTGCACATGTGGTGTAAGGTTTCCTAAAGAATAAAATAGATGTTACTGTCCCTACAGAATCCCAAATCATTCAGAAAAATAACCAGACACTGAAAAAAGTATAGAGAAAAGGGGAAGAAGACAAGAAGGTAATGAAATAAAGACAGAACGTTTAGAAGAAGGTATACTTAATGAATGGTGAGAAATCTTCAACTTTCCCGCCCAGCTATAGGGACTTGAGAAGCTAGCTTTCCATTCCCCAGGTAAATAAAATTATCCTTTTCTAAAGAAACTGCTTGGCTCAGGAATAAAATATAAGGTTACTATCACTGGGAATCCACCAGCAAAAAAGAGTGGCCACATGATTACGCTGCTGTGAAACCCTATAGGCCAACTGACAACGTCCCATACAAAACACACAGTGCTTCCATATAGGTTTTTTTTTTTTTTTTTTTTGAGACAGGGTCTCGCTCTGTCACCCAGTTTGGAGTGCAATGTCACGATCTCAGCTAACTACAACCTCCGCCTTCCAGGTTCAAGCAATTCTCCTACCACAGCCTCCTGAGAAGCTGGGATTACAGACTCCCGCCACCATATTCAGCTAATTTTTTTGTATTTTAAGTAGAGACAGGGTTTCACCATGTTGGCCAGCCTGGTCTCGAACTCCTGACCTCAAGTGATCCACTGTGCCTAGCTCATACAGCTTGTTAATATCTAATCTGTAATAGGAACAAAAATCCAGAGATCAGGTATCTCAGAGACGAAAATGAGTAAACAGAAAAATTTCAGAGGAAACAGTCCTGGGAACAGAGGAAAACCTCAACTATCCTTAGTATCGTCAAAGAAAACAAAAAGATATGCAGCCATGAAACAAGAACTGGAGAGTATAAAAAAAGGAACACTCAGAGAACAAGAAAGATTCTTGGATATTAAGAATCTGGGCCGGGCGCGGTGGCTCAAGCCTGTAATCCCAGCACTTTGGGAGGCCGAGACGGGTGGATCACGAGGTCAGGAGATCGAGACCATCCTGGCTAACACAGTGAAACCCCGTCTCTACTAAAAATACAAAAACTTAGCCGGGCGAGGTGGCAGGCGCCTGTAGTCCCAGCTACTCGGGAGGCTGAGGCAGGAGAATGGCGTGAACCCGGGAGGCGGAGCTTGCAGTGAGCTGAGATCCGGCCACTGCACTCCAGCCTGGGTGACAGAGCGAGACTCCGTCTCAAAAAAAAAAAAAAAAAGAATCTGAGCGGGGAGCAGTGGCTCACACCTGTAATCCCAGCACTTTGGGAGGCCAAGACGGGCGGATCATGAGGTCAGAAGATTGAGATCATCCTGGCTAACACAGTGAAACCCCATTTCCACTAAAAGTACAAAAAATTAGCCAGGCATGGTGGTAGGTGCCTGTAGTCCCAGCTACTCATGAGGCTGAGGCAGGAGAATGGCACGAACCCAGGAGGTGGAGCTTGCAGTGAGCCGAGATTACGCCACTGCACTCCATCCTGGGGGACAGAGATTCTGTCTCAAAAAAAAAAAAAAGAATCTGATGGAAGATGTTAAAAATCCAATACAAGAGTCAAGGAAGTACCTCAAAAAGCCAGACAGTCTAAGATATGAAAAATAGGAAGAAGAAAAGAAAAACTCAGTAATTAAGAGAGGAGGTCCAATATCCAACTATTAAAAACAACAGAGAAAATCAAGGCAAGGAAATTGTCAAAATAAGAATATCCATCATAATAACATTTCTAAGAATAGAAGGATATTAGAATCTCAGATTGAAGACTCACCCAATCACCCAATAATCACAATAAGAAAAAGAAAATCAATATCAAAGCTCATTTTTATAAAACTGCATTTACATCAGACTCAAAGAGAACATCCTAACAGCTTCCACGGAGGAAAAACATGTTACAGAAAGAGAATCTATTCTAGAAGAATGGTTTTGGACTTCCCAAAAGCAACAGCAGAAGCTATAAAGGAATAAATAATGCCTTCAAAGCTCTACAGAGAAAATAATTTTCAACTCCAAATTCTATAGCTTACCAAACCTTAAAATTATTTTTTCATCCAAGCATCCTTTAACAAGAAGTTACAGAACACACTCTTCTAAAAGTTGGACATAAAATCTAAAAAGAGTGAGATCTAATAATAAACTCTCCCAGAAGTGACGTAAAGACATCTCCTAGAACCATGATGATACGAAAATCCCAAGACAACTCTTGTACAGCAGAACTAGAAGACCAGTCCAGATTATAGTAGAAAGGTTTCCAGGAGAGACAGCTCAAAGGTGAGGAAAAAATGGGACTTACACATTTTTTAACAGGTCTGATTATATAGAAAGCTATATTTAAAGCCTTCTACAAAGCTGTTGGAGAATATGAAAAAACCTTAAATGTTCAAAGAAAATTAGACAAATGGGAAAAATGAGGGGCAGAGGAGGAGAAATTAAAAACCAAAAAGGTTATAAAAATGAAAGGGCAGTATGATGAAAAATATTTATAGGTTTTTGATCTTTTTTTATTTTTTTGAGACAGAGTCTTGCTCTGTCACCCAGGCTGGAGTGCAGTGGCACGATCTTGGCTCACTGCAACCTCCGCCTCCCGGGTTCAAGAGATTCTCTTGCCTCAGCCTCCCAAGTAGGTGGAACTACAGGCATGCGCCACCACACCCAGCTAATGTTTATTTTTGAGACAAGGTCTCACTCTGTCACTCAGGCTACAGTACAGTGGTACAATCACGGCTCACTGCAGCCTCAACCTCCTAGGCTCAAGCACTCCTCCCACCTCAGCCTCCCAAAGTGCTGGGAATACAGGTATAAGCCACTGTGCCCACCCTTATTTATGGATTTACAATGATTAAAAAAAAATACTGAAGCTGATTATTGAAACCTATCCTGTAGCTATATTGGAAAGGAATGGGAAAACAAAGTGTAAGTGGGTTAAAATTCTCATTTACCATAACAGATACATAATGTCTACAGCTAACAGAGAAAGAAAGAAAGCAACGTAGATTTACTGTTATACACGTGGTGGAAAATACCAGAAGAAAGAGCTGAAATATTTGAAGGGAGGTGGAGGGGGTACTTTTTGTTACGAGCAGTAATTAGCTAACTTCTTAAGCAATATGCAAATGCTTTTTTTGAAAACCGAAAACAAATACATTAACAAACTACTGTAATCAAGAAAAAGATAATGTAATAGAAAACTGAGCAAACGATATCAACAGGTAATTTAAGAAATGGCTTATATAAGCATATGAGAAGATGGTAAACCAGGATGAGCAATCAAGATATACACAAATTAAAACAGAGATGCCACTGGAGGTAAAACAAACAAAAAATGTGGCACAGCTGTGGGAAAATGATTATTTTCATACACTGTGGGAGTTTAGAATTGATACCATTTTTGAAGGAACATGTGATAAAACTTAGCTCTGTGTTCCCTTTAACAGAAGTTCCATTTCTAGTGCATTCTACAAAAATATTGACTTGTACAGAGATGTTCACTGTAGCACTGATTATTTCCTATAAATAAGGATTTGGTGAAATACAGTAGAGTACTTTGGCTTATAAGTTACTTTTTATAAAGTATTATAAAATACTTTTTGTAACGGTTAAAAAATATGGCAGGAAGAGATTCCCAAACACTGTTTAAAAAAAAAAGTCAAAGACCAATATGAAAACATACGCACAAATATGTACTTATACATACATCTGAAAGAACACACACCAAGCTATTAACCATGAGGAGTGGAACTGGGGACATAAGGGGTATGGAATGTAGGAGGGCTTTATTATCTGCATTTTCAAATCATAAAGCATAAGTTTATTATATGTATTATTTTTTTAACAATGGAATAGAAGTTAAACTTCCAGCTTAGCTTTCATGAGCTCTATTATCAACATGAGAATAATTATTTATATCATAAAATACATTTCAGTATCAATGTTCCACATACCCTCTTATTGTATTGTTTGTCTCAGGATCACCAGGGTCCAATGTTTCTTTTAAGAAGTTTATATAATGTATCCAAAGGTCAACACTAAGAGGTATTGCCTGAAGCCCCCGCCGATAAACCTAAGAAGAAAACAGCAAACTGTACTTCAAATATTTAATTATTTCTTAACAGAGAGGCAACACTGTGTTATCCGGTGAACCTTAGAAATACTAATTACTGGAATTTTGTTTAAATAATCTACCATTACCATTTGGGTGGAGGTTGGATAGAACATGGCAATGTTCTGATCCCCACGTGCAGAGTCTTGATCTTCAAAGCGCAGCAGTCCCTGCATTCTGACCGGGTTGTGTGGGCAGGCTTTGGGTTACAGACCATAGGGCACAGACCCATTAGAGCATCAATGACAGCGTCTGACCAAAAATGCAATAAGACGTAGCAAATGTGACTAGCAAACCAACTATATTGTTTGGAAAATGAGAAATAAATGTAAGTGAGAGAAAAGCCCTGCCCTACTTGTTAAGCTGCAGTGTAATACAGAGGCTTGCACTGCAAAGCTTGACAAACTGTAGAGGTTTAACGCACCTGCCAACAAAGAGAGAAAATATTAGCTACAAATGCCACAAGAGTGACAAATGCAAATAAATACCCTATAAAAATTGTTTGACCATAAATGGTAGGTACTGCCAGCCAAAAAAAAAAAAAAAAAAAAATCTTTGTTTTGTTATTAATTGGCTTACAGTACCTATTGGAGATAAGTTTATTCAGTGATGTACGCACCTCATCTGATGGTTTAATGTTGTCGTGCCGCTTTTCAAGGTCCGCATACTTTTTCCAGTAACCATAGCAATACGGATAGTGTATGAAAAATCTGTCAAATGCTTTCCTGGCAGCCATCAAGTGATTCTGATAAAAATGAAACAGTATTTAAATATCGTGGAAATTGCTGTCAAAAAAATATTTATTATTCCTTTCAAACGTTATTATCTAAAAAAATAATAATAAATGGCAGGCTTAAAAACTCCACATGCAGGCTGCTCTGCCGATGGAGCAGCCCTTCTTTTATTCCTTGACTTTTTTTCTTCTAAATGCAACTGAAACAGAAGAAACTAATTTTGTCAACATTTTATTTCAACAATTTTACACACACACTTACACCTCAATTATTACAAAATATTAAGCTTTGACACTACTGACTCTCTACAACATACAAAAGCTATAAGCTATTTTCAAAGCTAAAAATGTATCTACCTAATGTTATTCAACTTCATTTGAAAATTATGAGTTGCTTTTAATCACAAATAAGGTCTACTGTTTCATTATAAATTAACATGACTTGATTAATTTGTCCCTTCTGATACCATTTTAATAGTTACTAACCTCCTGTTCTACATATTGAAGCAAATATACCCAGCCTGTAAAATCCTGAGGATTATTTTCCACAGTTTTCCAAAATTTTTCATATTCTGGAGGGAAATTTGCTTCTGTTTCTGTCAGCGTCACTGGAAGGTCCACAGCACTTGCCATTTCACTTTCTTCTGTAGATGCATTCACATTGGGAGAGTCATCAGGTGACTGTTCCATTTCTGTAACATTCATAATCTCAGTACTGAAATCAGTAGGATGTTCTACCACTACCTCTGAACTATTGCCTGTGCTGCCATTACTAGAATTTCTGTATTCATCCATGTGAGAATTTTGCATATTGTCTTCAGTAAATGATCTGTGGAAACACAAAAAAGAGAAATATCTTCCAAATGCCAATAAAATTATTTGGTCTCAACAACATCTTTTAAAAAGCCCTAATTTGGCTATTAAAGAAATGTGATTCTTAATCCCCTACAAGTCAGAATCAGAAGGTTCATTAGTTTTTATATTATAAATAAAATTATAAATTCTTCACAAAACTGCCATTTTGTTGTTGATATTTGCATAAAAACCAAATAACTATAGATTTGTTACCTCATTCATAAAACAAGTTAAGTTGACTGCTACCTAATAAAGAAATACTATTTAAAATTCAATGTTTCTGATTTAGGTAAGAATCTGATTCGGTGCCCGAATGTTACCTTGCTATGAATCACTGGAAAACGGCATATTTTTAATAACTGTTCTGGAGGCTAAAAGTAAAACTGACAAAAATTCTGGTCATGGATATAAACATTTCAAAAGGAAGCTCATCACTTGGCTCAGGATAAAGTTTTAGAAAAGATAAATTCACATTGCTTAAATATATCTATCTATTTATGAATTATAAATCCTGACAGCTAGGTTTCAAATTTATTATAGAAGATAAAAATTATGGTTTTAAAAAATTAAAAAGTAATTTTTAAAGTGAATAAATGTTACTTAAAACACATTTAAGGGGCCAGGCATGGTGGCATACAGCTGTAGTCCCAGCTACTCGGGAGACACTGAATCAGGAGGATCACTTGAACCCAGGAGTTCAACGTGGCTGTAAGCACTGACCCTGCTACAGTACTCCAGCCTGGGCAACAGAGCACGGCCCTAACTCTAAAAAACATATTTGAGAAAGGCTTACAGTCTGGATAATAACTGCACAACATATCTAAAATTATGTCATCTAATTTTTAAGGCTATAAGGTAACAGGGAATTACCCCTTTAAGGTAGTACCACATTATATTTTCATAATCACCTTAATCTCTTCCACTAATAGCTTGAATGGAAACCAAATCATTAAATTATAGGGCATGTCCATTTTTTTTAATGAGGAATTATTCTCAAAATTAAGCTGACCATAAAACTGATTTACTCTTAAAATATACTTAGAATATACTACTGCTTATATATTAATAGTAATTAAAAAGATGATTAAAACTTTAAAGACAATAATGCAAATGAAGAAATGCAAATGACCAATAAACATATAAAAGAATTATATCTTTACTAATAAAGACATAAATCAAAATGAGTGTACCAAATAGCAATTGTACATATTTTATACTATAGAAATAATCAGAAAAAACATATTTGTTTAAGGGCATTCATTACCAGCACTGTCGTATAGCAAAAATGGAGGGTATATTAAGAAAAAGAAGGGCCGGGCGCGGTGGCTCAAGCCTGTAATCCCAGCACTTTGGGAGGCCGAGACAGGTGGATCACGAGGTCAGGAGATCGAGACCATCCTGGCTAGCACGGTGAAACCCCGTCTCTACTAAAAAATACAAAAAACTAGCCGGGCGAGGTGGCGGGCGCCTGTAGTCCCAGCTACTCGGGAGGCTGAGGCAGGAGAATGGCGTGAACCTGGGAGGCAGAGCTTGCAGTGAGCTGAGATCCAGCCACTGCACTCCAGCCTGGGCGACAGAGTGAGACTCCGTCTCAAAAAAAAAAAAAAAAGAAAAAGAAAAAGATTGCTTTGGCCCGGCATGGAGGCTCACACCTGTAATCCCAGCACTTTGGGAGGCCGAGGAGGGCGGATCACCTGAGGTCGGGAGTTCGAGACCAGCCTGACCAACATGGAGAAACCCCCGTCTCTACTAAAAGTACAAAATTAGCTGGGCATGGTGGTGCATGCCTGTAATCCCAGCTACTCAGGAGGCTGAGGCAGGAGAATCTCTTGAACCTGGGAGGAGGAGGGTACAGTGAGCCGAGATCACGCCATTGCACTCCAGCCTGGGCAACAAGAGCAAAACTCCATCTCAAAAAAAAAAAGAAGAGGCCGGGCGCGGTGGCTCACGCCTGTAATCCCAGCACTTTGGGAGGCCGAGACGGGCGGATCACAAGGTCAGGAGATCGAGACCATCCTGGCTAACACAGTGAAACCCCGTCTCTACTAAAAAATACAAAAAAAAAAAAAATAGCCGGGCGAGGTGGCGGGCGCCTATAGTCCCAGCTACTCGGGAGGCTGAGGCAGGAGAATGGCGTGAACCCGGGAGGCGGAGCTTGCAGTGAGCTGAGATCAGGCCACCGCACTCCAGCCTGGGTGACAGAGCGAGACTCCGTCTCAAAAAAAAAAAAAAAAAAAAAGAAGAAGAATAAAAGAAAAAGACTGCTTTAATAAATGGTATACTCGACCAGGCACAATGGCTCATGACCATAATCCTAGCACTTTGGGAGGCCGAGGCGGGAGGACCACCTGAGGTCAGGAGTTCGAGACCAGCCTGTCCAACATGGTGAAACCCCATCTCTACTAAAAATACAAAAAATTATCAGGGTGTGGTGGCACACGCCTGTGTTTCAGGTACTCGGGAGGCTGAGGCAGGAGTATTGCTTGAACCCGGGAGGCGGAGATTGCAGTGAGCCAAGATCATGCCGCTGCACTCCAGCCTGGGCGATACAGTGAGATTCCATCTCAAAAAAAACAAAAAACAAAAACATAAATCATACACTCACATAATGGAACAACAAGAATTAAAAGGGAAATACGTATATCCGTATTGATACAGAAAAACATCCATTATATATTTTTAAAATACATATATATACATACACACATGCACTCACAGATTTGTAAGGATTTACACCAAATAAAATAAAATACAATAAAACTGACAGCTGGTGTTAACAGTTGTTCTCCATACAAAAGAGAGATGTGCCCTTTATTCTTTTTGCTCATCTGCAATTACTTAACTGAATGGGGGGAGAAGTTTTTTGTTATTTTTTTAAAAGTCAGCTATATAATGACTGGATACTTTTTTTTTTTTTTTTTACAACTTTATGACTACCATACTTTAAAAATCTGGGTTTCACTACCGTCTACACAGAAATTTGCAAATCTGGCTCCACACAAGTCGTCTACGCAGAAATTTGCAAATCTGGCTCCACACAAGTCAACCAGTAAGCTGTTTAAAACTAATATAGATTGCTTACCGACTACAATGATTCTGAGGTCTAGGGAAGGGCCAAGAAAGTTATAGTTCTACCAAGTTCTCTAAATGATTCAGAAAAATAGAAACTTATTTGTGGGTAAACTCTGAAGAGTGTAACTTTTGGATCGAAAAATAATATTAAATTTGGAAAGAGCTGATGATTTTTTTGTTTGTTTTGTTTTGAGACAGAGTCTCGCTGTCACCCAGGCTGGAGTGCAGTGGCGTGATCTCAGCTCACTGCAGCCCCCGCCTCCCGAATTCAAGCAATTCTCCTGCCACAGCCTCCCGAGTAGCTGTGACTACAGGCGCGCACCACCATGCCCAGCTAATTTTTGTATTTTTAGGAGAGACAAGGTTTCACCATGTTGGCCAGGATGGTCTTGATCTCCTGACCTCATGATCCACCTGCCTCCGCCTCCCAAAGCGCTGGGATTACAGGCGTCAGTCACTGTACACGGCCGATGCTGACAATTTCTCTCTGGAAAAGTTGCACTAGTCATCTGGCAGACACTTTTAGTTGCCTACTGAATATCCCTTCTCACTATTTTAGTAATTTCCTTACTAATAAAAGACTGATTTCATTCAAAGCAGCAATATACTTAATCTCATGTAAGTGACCATAAAACTGAAAAGAGCATCTGCTGCAGAGATCTGAGAAAGCTTCTGCTTTTTTGATAAAAAGGGACAATCACAACTAGTATGGTTCTTTCTTCTACCAATTTATTCTTACCTTGGATTTGACCATATCTGAAACAATTCATGTCTATGAAGTAGTCTATAAGGGATTATGAATATTAAGAAATACCAGCCGTGACATCATCAAGCTGCTAACAAAATGCCACCTTTCTATTGTGTGAGGAAATAAATTCCTATTTGTTTAAACTACTATCAATATACAAATTTTCTATTACTCTGAGACAAAATGAATTCCTAACCAATTAAGTCATCAACAGTGCGGGAGACTGTCCACTGCTTTATATCCCCGTCAACAATAGGTATCATTTGCTCATCTAATTTTTTTTAACAAAGTAGCACCTCACTTTGATTTTCATTTCCTTAACTAGGAGTGAAGTAAAATTTTTATTTCTTTTTTTCATAAATGCCTTTTCACATCTTTTGTCCATATTTTCTGTTCATTACTAATTTTTTTCTTATTGGTTTGTATACGTTCTTCATAAACTAAGAAAGTCAGATCTTTGCAAAATACATTGTAAAATATTATTATGAGTTCGTCATATTAGTTTTACATTTGGGGGCGTGTGTCTATGTGTGACCCTTTAAAATTGTCACACAGATACAAAACCCAGATCTTAAAACATTTCCATCATTTCAAAATGTAGCATGGCCAGGCAAGGTGGCTCACACCTATAATCCCAACAGTCTGGGAAGCCAAGGTGGGTGGATCGCTTGAAGCCAGATGTTCCAGACCAGCCTGGGCAACAGAGTGAGATTCCATCACTACAAAAAAATGTAAAAGTTAGCTGGTGCAGTGGTGTGTGCCTATAGTCCTAGCTACTGAGGAGACTGGGGTGGGAGAATCACTTGATCACCCAGTAGTTCAAGGCTGCAGTGAGCTACAATCACACCACTGTACTCCAGCCAGGGAGACAGAGCAAGATTCTATTAAAAACAAGGAAAAAATAAAAAGAAAGACCAAAACAGTATGAAACTATTTTTTTCCTAAGAAATAATAAATTTTAAATGTTAAAAGACCTTCTGAGTCTGAATGTCATTGAAAGAATCAGCTATAATCAGGTAAATCTAGGGAATACACAAAAACATGAAAGGAAAAAATGGGACATGTGGGGATAGGGGAAGGGGACAATAAAATTTCAATGCCTGGCTGGTCACAGTGGCTCACGCCTGTAATCCCAGCACTTTGGGAGGCTGAGGCGGGCGGATCACAGGGTCAGGAGATTGAGACCATCCTGGCTAACACAGTGAAACCCTGTCTCTACTAAAAATACGAAAAATTAGCCAGGTGTGGTGGCGGGCGCCTATAGTCCCAGCAACTCAGAAGACTGAGGCAGGAGAATGGCATGAACCTGGGAGGCGGAGCTTGCAGTGAGCTGAGATCACCTCATGTACTCCAGCCTGGGCCAGAGTGAAACTCCGTCTCAAAAAAATGTCAATGCCTGATGGATTTCCAGCACTATATTACATTCCTTGTAGTGACGTATAAGTGTAAGATAAGGCCCTTACTCACTAAGGTCTATCAACCAGGTAGAGAAAGAGCTAACACACAACACACACACACACACACACACACACACACACACACACATTTGGAGATAAACTCTCAAATGAAACAAAGTGAAAGATTAGAAAAAAAATCATTTGAAAACGATAGCAATCTATAGATGAAAACCTCCGTGAAATATAATTAACTTTGAAAAATCATGGAATAATAGAAAAAGAATGGCAAAATATTCTAGAATGTGGAACAAACCATTAAACAACTCTCCTAGACAGTAGACAAGGTAGAAATCCTAGATAGTAGACAAGGTAGAAATGATGACTGAAAAGATGAGACAGAATGACCAGAATGAAGAGGTTGGTATTGAGAAGTAGAAGGATAAAAGCAGAGTAAGTAGCTTGGAGCCATATTATGGACACAAGAATTTGAGAAGAAATTACACAAAAAGCAAATCTAGCCAATGCATAATAAAAGAGAATCCAAAGTATTAGACTATCAGAAAAAATACGTTCCCTTCTAGTTGAATCAATGATTAATGTCATCAACTTTTCCAAGTTTAATCACTTCAGACCCTAGGAAAAGGCAAACTAACTTGTAAATTTATTTTGCTCTTTTTCCCCCTTCCTTTAAAGAAAAAGATACGTTTGAAGATTAATTTTCCAAATGCAAATTAGTCACCAATTTTTGGTTTTATATTTCGGAGCTCAGTTTAAAAACAAAATACAGGCCGGGCGCGGTGGCTCAAGCCTGTAATCCCAGCACTTTGGGAGGCCGAGGCGGGCGGATCACAAGGTCAGGAGATCGAGACCACAGTGAAACCCCGTCTCTACTAAAAATACAAAAAATTAGCCGGGCGCGGTGGTGGGCGCCTGTAGTCCTAGCTACTCAGGAGGCTGAGGCAGGAGAATGGCGTGAACCCAGGAGGCGGAGCTTGCAGTGAGCCGAGATCGCGCCACTGCACTCCAGCCTGGGCAACAGCGTGAGACTCCGTCTCAAAAAAAAAAAAAAAAAAAAAAAAAAAAAAGACTGTAGGCTGATACCTTCTGAGTCATTAACTAGCTACCCTAATTTCATACTTAAGTGAGACATAAGGGTTTCTTCTGGAATCAGCAAATTTACCACACCCCTGCATCTTCACAGCCTGTCAATTACTCCACACCCTGCAATCACAGTGTTGTAAAAAGATTTAAGAACATCAACCTTATGCTTATAGAGATCATTTTGATGATTACTTCATAAATCACAGAGCCAAAAGAATACACTAAAGTTATTTTTTAATGAGTTGCTCCAACATATTATTTACATGTCAGTTATTACCAGTTTATTCTTAAAAACAACCAGTAACTTCCAACTAGCAACATAAAATGGGAAAGGGTACAGAATAGCTATCAAAAGAAATAAATAAAATGGACCAGGTGTAGTGGCTCCTGTCTGTAATCTCAGCACTTTGGGAGGCCAAGCAGGCAGATCACCCATGAGTTCCAGACCAGCCTAGGCAACATGGCAAAAACCATTCTCTACAAAAAATACAAAAATTAGCCGGAGGCTGAAATAGGAGGATTGCTTGAGCCTGGGGAGTCAAGGCTGCAGTGAGTTGTGATTGTGCCACTGCACTCTAGCCTGGGTGACAGAGCCAGACCCTGCCTCAAAAAAAAAGAAAGAAAGAAATCAAGTGTGATACTGACATAAAAACAGCCAAATAGACCAGTGGAATAGAGAACTCATAAATAAACTCCCTTGTCAAATGGCTCTCAACAAAGTGCTAAGACTGCTCAATGAGGAAGGGATCGTCTCTTCAAATGGTGCTTGGAAAACTGGATATCCAAGTGCAGAAGAATGAAGTCGGACCCTCGTCTTATACCACATGTAAAAATTAACTTCAAATGGAGTAAAGACCTAAATGTCAAACCTAAAACTATAAAACTCCTAGAAGTAAACGGAGGGAGAAGCTTAATGATACTGGATATGGCAGTGAACTCTTGGATAATGCCAAAAGCACAGGCAAACAAAAGCAAAAACAGACAAATAGGGCTACATCAAATTTAAAAGCTTTTGTGCATCAAAGGACACAATCAGTGGAGTGAAAAGGCAACCTAGAGAATGGGAGAAAATATTTGCATATCGTATCTCTAATAAGGGGCTAAGTAATCATTTCTCCACTGTATCAGTAATTTTCAAACTGTAGACTGCTTCAGACCAGTTTCTTGAACCTTTCTTCAGACGGAAAATAGAATAGAAAAAAAATTTAGCACCGTGCTTTGCATAGTAAGAGCATATTGGCCGGGCGCGGTGGCTCAAGCCTGTAATCCCAGCACTTTGGGAGGCCGAGACGGGCGGATCACGAGGTCAGGAGATCGAGACCATCCTGGCTAACACGGTGAAACCCCGTCTCTACTAAAAAATACAAAAAACTAGCCGGGCGAGGTGGCGGGCGCCTGTAGTCCCAGCTACTCGGGAGGCTGAGGCAGGAGCATGGCGTAAACCCGGGAGGCGGAGCTTGCAGTGAGCCGAGATCGCGCCACTGCACTCCAGCCTGGGTGACAGAGCCAGACTCCGTCTCAAAAAAAAAAAAAAAAAAAGTAAGAGCATATTGTTTTATGACACTTTAAATGTAATACACATACATGTGTAATTCAACTACTGTATATTGAGTTGACTGGCACACACAGACACTCATTATTTCTGAAGAATCAATGAAAGCATGTCATCTGC
The DNA here is from genome assembly GCF_024542745.1 of Macaca thibetana thibetana. NCBI lineage: Eukaryota > Metazoa > Chordata > Mammalia > Primates > Cercopithecidae > Macaca > Macaca thibetana. The sequence continues at coordinate 62,453,413 of NC_065584.1, forward strand.
ACTGCTATAACTTCAATTACTAGTTATTAATGAAAATAAGAGATGCTATTTATTGAGCAAATATTTTGTTAAATCCTACTTTCCTTTTTAAGGATGACAAAACCAAAATGCATTAAGGTTAAATAACTTGTCTAAATGTATACGAATCATAAGAAATAGAGCCAAGATTCAACCTCATCCTAACACCAAAATTCTTGCCTCTTCTCTATTAACTCGTACAGCTCAGATATTCTATTTCTGTTGAGTTTTGCTTTCTGTTTTTTCCAATTCCGCTCCTTTCAGCTTAGGAATCTTAGTATATGAAGTTTCTTCTACCTGAATGCCTCATCCCTTTACCCGACACCACACTCTGACTCAGTGCCTTCAAACTAACTAAAGCCTAATCCTCTGGGCATAGTTTGCTTTTCAATTTTTTTTTAAACAATTGCTCAGAGAGTAGTTGTTTTCATAATTAATCCAAAAGTGTCTAAGAAATGCCAAAATCATAGTGGGCAAAGTTTAACACCACTTCCTGAAAAGTGTTCTCGTATCTCCCAAATAAGTTAGGCTGCCCCCAATCATGCCCCGACAGCATTCTTTTTCTCCATAGCACATAACACGTTTGTGATACTTGTTCAATGTGTATGTTCTCTACCAGATTACACATTTCTTGACAGTAAGGACCAGATCTACCAATACACACGGATACAGTACACCTGGAGGCCTAGTATACACTCAATTCATTGAACAATGAACAAGTAACATTAGTCTTCAGTCACCCATACTAAAACCCAGTATATTGCTTTCATGACCAAATGGGAAGTGGTAAGTGCTTGGGCTTTAGAGGCCAAAAGAACAGACTTCTGGCTACTCATTAGGGAACTCTGAGCCAATTACTTAACCTCTGTAAGCCTCATTCACAAAATAATCAAACATACCTTGGTATAAAAATGAACCATCCCCTACCCCACAATGTATACAATTATGATCTGTCAATCAAAAATAATAATACACTCTGGGCCACGTGTGCAGTGGCTCACACCTGTAATCCCAGCACTTTGGGAAGTCGAGGTGAGAGGACTGCTTGAGTCCAGGAGTTCAAGACCAGTCTGGGCAACACAGGGAAACACCGTCTCTACAAAAAAATTTAAAAACTAGCTGGATGTGGTGGCACGTGCCTGTAGTCCCAGCAACTTGGGAAGCTGAGGCAGGAGGATCATCTGAGCCCTGGGAGGTGGAGGTTGCAGTGAGCTGACCATGCACTTCAACCTGGGTGACAGAGTGGGATAATATACCTTAAAAAAATTAACTATCTTCTTCTTTCCATTCACACTACTAGTGTTATAATTTAAGTATTTATTTTCTCCCCTCTGGATCAATGTTTTTCAAACTGCAGATTGCTTCAAACCAGCTTCTCATTTTGTAAATGTAGAAAAATATATATGCCAGAGTGCATGCACACCTTAAGGGCATAATGTTGAAGTACACACAAGTGAACTGTTTATTGAGTTAGTGATGTCCATATACATCTTATTGTGGGTTGCAGGAAAAAAAAAAATTGAGAAACACTGCTGCACTACTGCAAACTAATATTACTAGAATATTAAATTCCCTGATCACAGCTCAACAGGAGTAAAAGGAAAAAAAAATTAAATGACAATGAGGCCTTGTCAGTTTTGTTCACTGCTGTCCCCCTAGAACCTAAAATAATACTTGCTGTGTAACAGCACAATATCTCTGAATGATCTAGTCCCAACTTAACTTTCCAAAAATATTAATCTTACAATACTCCTCCTCATTGCCATTCCCAGAGCCCCTTAGATTCTTCCTTTCTGAGCCTTGACACAAGCTGTTCCCCCAGACTAATAAAAGTCTTCCCTTTTTCAACTCACCAAACCAGTCGATTCCTTTTCACTTTATTATATTATTATATATTTATTATTATTATTTTTACAATTTACTATATAATCATATGATAGGCACAAAGGACACGAGTATAAAATGAAACATAATATAGAGAGAATATGCAATATATAAAAAAATACATTTATCATACCTTTCACTTTTAGTATAGTTATGACGTACATTAAATATTTCAGTGACAATTATGCAATCTTAAAATTTAAAAGGTCTTTTGGAGGATGACTTCATTTACCAACACTTAATTAAAAATGGGACATTTGGGCCGAGCATGGTGGCTCACGCCTGTAATCCCAGCACTTTGGGAGGCCGAGGCAGGCAGATCACCTGAAGTCAGGAGTTCGAGACGAGCCTGGCTAACATGGTGAAATCCCATTTCTACTAAAACTATAAAAAATTAAACGGGCGTGGTGGCGCGCATCTGTAATCGCAGCCTGAGGCAGGAGAATCACCTGAACCCAGGAAGCGGAGGTGGCAGTGAGCCGATCACGCCATCGTGCTCCAGCTTGGGCAACAAGAGTGAAACGCCGTCTTTTGACCTAATACCTTATTTTTTTTATTCTCTGTATGCTTCTTATTCCTGTAGAGGTACTTAAAAATTATACCATTGACTATTCTTTTTCATAAACAGAGCAATACATAAAAATCCGAAGTCATCACTAAAGACTGAAAGGAGTTTTGGGTAGAGCAAAACAAGTAGCTTTGCTACACAAATCTCATCCACAAATAAGGGAATCTGGAGATGTGGGATGTAAGAAGAAAAGAGACTATCTGGTCTTGGCAGCTGTTTTCAGGGGCTAAGTAGTCATAGGCTGACTTTTTAAGGTCTCGACATATTAAACACTGTGTTCTAGAAACTAGATTTGGTATATGCATTTACATAAATGTCTACACCATCTTCGGCTTTTTGGAAAACGTACCATTTGGCTGGAACTATACTACTTTCTTCCTCTTTTGGCTATTTTTAAATTTTTTTAAAGTCCTATCTTCCATGAAGATTGTTAAAACATACCACGAAAACAGCACATACAATTTTTATCATTTGACTTTTAAACATCTTATTCAAGATACACAAGTAAAAATACTGAGACTTTAAACAAATAGTGACTCATAACCACCTATTAGCCATCTATGCTCAACTCCTACTTCAGAGTTCACAATCTAAATACTAGTCTTCTTTAACAGAACTCCCTTCCATCACTTTATCCCTGCTAGACAGTGAACAGTGGAAAGTTCCAACTTTTGCAACTCCAGAATGAGGTTATAAATCTAGAGGGAGGAGGAAAACCTGACAGTAAACGCTTGTTCTTTTCACTCCATTCAAGCTCCCATAGAGCCTAAAACACTTAAGTTCCAACACGAGTTTCATACTTCCCTGTCCGAAATTTGATTTCTCAAACCTCACGCTTTCCAGCTGTAGCAAAGTTTATTTCTGAACAGATTAAATCAGTTGCTAAATAATCTGAAGTCCTCAAACAGAAGGCCATATGAATATCAAACGAAAAAATAATATTTGAATCGGCATAAATTTACATGGTATTATGGCATCATCACTAATATACTGAGCAGTATTATTTATTAACTTCAAGAATTAATTAACTTAAAGATGTGATTTTGGAGAAAAACACCAGTGGTGGTCTCTGATTACCAAAGTTAAATATTCTTAAGCAGATTCCCTGAAAAAATCCTACCAGGATCTCTGATGTCTGTTTTCTCTGTTCTAAAGTATCCTGCCAAAAGCTTTGGGTGCTGTGACTTAGGGTCGCAAAAGTGTTGCTTATGTAGTTAGAAGGCAGAACGTGCCCTACAAGGCGCTCACATGCCTTAGTAATAGAACGTATATTATCTTCCCAATCCTCTGGCGGCTGCGAATGTGCTCCTTCCACTTCCAGCCATCCCAGCTGTGTTCCAGCTCCGGGGGAAGCAAGGGCTTTAGAATTACCCGCAAATATCTTCCTAAATCCAGGCGAAGGAGGCCCACACTTCCCCACCCTACCTAATGCAGCCCTCAAGTGAAACGTTTGGTCTAAGAAAAAAATACCTTGCACCGCTCCACCCAACAGGTGGGAAGGAGAAAGGAATGGACAACTGGCCGCTGAGTCCGAGCCAGGCCTCAAACAGGGCGGGAGAGGGAGGCCGCGGCCACAGCGCGGCCTGAAACCGGGCAGGCCCTTTTCAGTCCCAAGTACCACCCTCCGCCCCCAGCTAATTTCAAGGAACCCGCCCCAGCAGACCTTATAATGGATGCTACTCGATGCCATGAGCCGAAGACTGTGACGACCTAGCCGAAGATGGCACTTCACCGCCTCCGTCCCCACAGCCACCACAGCAGCTGCCACCCGCGCCACGGTCGCCTGGTTCAGGGCACGATGCGCATGCGTCGGTGTCTCGGGAGGCGAAAAAGTCACGTGGGTTCGCAGCGCGCAGGCCTGGCCCTCCCAGGGATCCTGGCTGCCCCTGCGGCCCCAGCCCCGCCCACGCAGCCCCGCCCCACCGCCAGCGAGGGCGGGGACCGCTGCTCCTACCTGCTTTTCCCTCCCTAGAGACTTCTTCCCAAAGGAAAGGAGGGTGTTTAGGGCCTTTCACTCGCCTGATCTTAAACACAGCGCCGTGACCCCTCCCCTCCAAAAACGGCAAAATGTCATTTTGGGGGTCAAATCTAAGGCTTTCCCAACAATTGTTCAAGCTTTCACACTAAAACATTTACCTAAAAACGGACAGAAATTCAGCCTTAAACCCACAAATCTCACGATGCTATGGACCTTGGGCTCACTCAGGTTTCCTGAAAACTAAACAATCGTGGACTTAGGGGTTTGGAGAACGGGCTATTGTTAAAGAAAAAAGTATTTAGTGACACTTGTTAAAGCACAAAAAGGAGGACTTTATTCAGGACCATCGCAATAGGTATGGGGACCACTGACTGCAACGGAGACTCACAGTGAGGAAAGAGATATTGGGCTCAACTCCCCATACAGCATGGGCAAGTGGAGATTTATAACCAAGGAGCAGAGGTAAGTGAATGGAAAATTACTAAGAGGAAACATCCGGGTAAGGGGGATTTTGGCTAAACCCACCTAATAGGATTTTTGCTGAAGACAGGCCAAGATGATGAGGCATCACCTGGGGGATGGTGGAGACTGAAGAACCTGATCAGATAATGAGGATGATCAGCTATCAAGGATAGGGGTTTATTGCTAATCTGACTTAGCAAAGTTCTTTGCTTAAACTGGATTTTACAAAGAAAGTGTACAGAAGAGCCTAGCAGAAGATTCAGAAACCTGACTAAAGTTGGCCAAGCAAAAAAAAAAAAAAAAAAAAAAAAAAAAATATATATATATATATATATATATATATATATGGATACGTTATCCTCTGGATAAATTGAGGGGGACTGTGCGTTGACAATCTTAGCAGTCCTCTTCAGTTGTACCGCCATCTCCACTTTAACAAAAAACAAACTTTTCCAATCTGGCCTCTCTCCCTTTAAGATTCTGTTACAATTGTGCCCCTGCATTCACCCATCGCTTACCATTTAATCTCTTGTTCAAGGTGCAGTATTATTACTACTGGGCTCCAAGTTCCTCATCTGGAATCTGTCGCCTCTGCAAATAATTATTTACAAGATGATGTTTCTTGTTACAACGCTGGTTAATCATAAATCCTCTCACCAGCACCTTTACTTCCAAATACCAAATTAGATCTTTTTTTCTACCTTTTACTTGCATCACACTGCACCTAGTAGTACCAAGTAGTAGCTTTCCTTTTGCATTTGCCTCTTCTACTCTCCAAGCTACCTTTTTTTGGATTCTCTGACAGTGTGGCCATGTTTTTGTTTTTGTTTTTGTTTTTTTTAACAGGTTTAAACAGCAGCTTTTAAATGTTTACTATGGGAAGAATAGTCAAGGGAGTGGTGCGTTGGGAAGACAGACCGGAGTTTGCTGCTGGCACTGTTACACAGTGACTGTTTGGCATGACCTTCACTCCTTTTCTTTGGTCTTTCTAAAGTGGCCTCAACTTCTTTATCAGTAAATAAGATTATCTCTGAGATGTCATTCACTCAAATAGCCATTTTGTAAAAATCTACTTGCATCTTCAACTTTATTCACTGTGGATTCATTGTTTTCCTTTATCTAGTTTTTACATTCTACCTTTCAAGCCAGTGCTATTGCTCTCACTCCCCTGCCTAAAAACCTCCACTGGTTTCCTCCTCCACGGTTTTTTTTTTTTTTTTTTTTTTTAAAGAAATCCTAAACTTTTAGAATGGCAAATAGTGTTTTCATAATCATGCCAGGCTTCTCACTATTTCTGCCTCCCGGTAACTCCACAGAACCTACTGTTCCCACAGCCCTTTTATGTGTCAAAACCTTTAAGTGGGGTCTTCTCTTTGCCTGAAATGTGATCCCCACTGCTAGAAACATACATTATCTTAAAAACTGATTTAGCTGGCAGGATGCAGTGGCTCATGCCTGTAATCTCAGCACTTTGGGAGGCCGAGGCAGGCAGATCAGGAGGTCAGCAGTTCGAGACCAGCCTGACCAACGTGGTGAAACCCCATCTCTACTAAAAATACAAAAATTAGCTGGGTATGGTGGCGCACGCCTGTAATCCCATCTACTCAGGAGGCTGAGGCAGGAGAATCAATTGAACCTGGGAGGCAGAGGTTGCAGTGAGCCAAGATCGTGGCACTACACTCCAGCCCCGGAGACAGAGTGAGACTCCATCTCAAAACAAAAACAAAACACAACAAAAAAAATTGATTTAGCCTTAGTTGACTTTTTAGAAATTGTGTATCACAATTATAAGCTTTGGGAAGAAAAATGATATTATACCAAATACTGTAGTTTAGAGGGTAGTGGGTTCCAAAAAAAACAATATTTAAAGTCATGTGATCTCAGAAACAGAACAAAGAAGTCAGACCAATGGGAAATGATATCATTTATTCATGTATTTCTTCCATTTGCCCCTCCAGATCAACTGTCTGTCCTTATCCACCCTGCTCCATTCTTTGGAGATTGACCCTTATAGACCATATCGATAAGTTCTCTTGCTTCCTGGTTTCTGGTTGAGTATGGCCAAGAGAAAGTCCTGGCAGAATGGAATTGAGGAGTGAGGTCACGGTATTTATTCCTCCAGCTCCCTCCATGTGGGTGATCTCAGCTCTGATCCAGGTAACCCTCTTCATATAACTTCATTCTAGGTTCCAGGTTTCCCTAAGCCCTGCCTTTATAAATACTCCCTTATTAACCACTTCCCAAATTATTGCCAGTTTTGATTTGCCATCTATTTCCTTTTGGGTCCTAATTGATATAAGAGCAAAATGTATCTTGTGATACCCAGTGTTAATCACAATTTCTGAGCTGTTCAGTATGATTCCTGTTTATTCTTTTCAAAATGTTAACATGCCATGAAAAACTGCGTAAAATACCTCGTGGATCATTTAATTTACAGAATATATTGCTCTAGGGAATGAAATTTGTTTACATTATAAATAAACCGTCACTAAATAAATTGTGGTGGCTCTTCTGTTGGAAACATTCAGACTCCTGTATTTAGTGTTTCTCCTTACTGGTAAAGCAAGTAAACTTAAAACTGTAGCTCCAGGAGATTTAAATCCAAACATAACATGAAGCTTGTTTCCTCTTTACTACTTCATCTTTCAAATTTAGCTCAAATGGTATTAATATCTCCTCAATTCAGTCTTCCTGAGAGTTATCAATGTTACTCCTATTTCCAGATAACCTTAAAGAAGAGCACTATAATAATAGCACTCTGCACATTCCTCTTATTCCCTCAGAGACTTATGGCTACTTGTTAGGGTACCTTCATACCAGGAAACAGAAAACATGCTGGCTTCTTGGAATTTATTAAACACTGGACCTGAATTAAAACCAATTCCTGGGTCATAGAATGCCACTGTGGTTCATCAGACAGAGTGGGTCTTATGGAATGTGGCAGATATTGTAGGTCGGCTCAGTCGTATCCATGCCCACTATCTTCTCTATTATCTTCCTGTGCTATTGAGACTGGGAAATGAAATACTCAATTTCCTAGCCTCCTTTGAACCTACGGGTGGCCAATGAGATGTAGGTAGAAGTACATAGGAAGAGTCTTCTTCCCTAAATAAAAAAGCAAAGCCTCACTAGAGAAACACCTGTGCTTGTTATCCCTTTTACTTTTTTTTCTGTCTGAAGCACAATTATGATATTTGGAGAGGAAGCTGCCATCTTATAATCAGCTCTGATATCATGGAGCCATTGGCACAATGCTTAGCAGTGACATACTTCTACACTTCTTGTAGTATGAGACAAATAACATACCAATTGGTTTAAGCTACTGTTAGTTGGGTTTGCTATTCAGTCAAAAGCATTCCAACTGATACAACAGCTTTAGAAGCTATAATAAAACTTAAAGAACCTTTCTTATCCAATATCTCTTATGAAAACATGAAACAAAGGGCAACACAATTCCTTGAGGGAATCATAGAGATGAGTGCCTCAAAGTCTTGATCAAGTGTTCATCAATGGATGAATGAATAAAGAAAATACAGTATATAGACACTGTGAAATACTATTCAGTCTTAAAAAAGGAAATCCTGTCATTTGCAACAATAGGAATAAATCTGGAGGACATTATGTTAAGTGAAACAAGCCAGGCACAGAAAGAAAAATAATACATGATCTCACTTATATGTGGAATCTAAGAAAGTTGAACTCGAAGAAGTAGAAAATAGGATGGTGGTTTGCAGGAGCTGGCAGGCTTAGGGTGGGGAAATGGAAAAGAGGTTGGTCAAAGGGTCCAAAGTTTCTTTTAGAAAGGGAGAATTATGGCCGGGCAAGGTGGATCATGTCTGTAATCTCAGCACTTTTGGTAGCCTGAGGTGGGAGGATCCCTTGAGTTCAAGTCCAACCTGAGCAACATAGCAAGATCCCATCTCTAAGACTATTTAAAAGAAAAAAAAAAAAAAGAAGGCCAGGCGTGGTAGCTCAAGCCTCTAATCTCAGCAATTTGGCAGGCTGAGGTGGGCAGATCACCTGAGGTCAGGAGTTGGAGATAGCCCGGCCAACATGGTGAAATCCCATCTCTACTAAAAATACAAAAACTTAGCCAGGTGTGGTGGCACATGCCTGTAGTCCCAGCTACTTGGGCTGAGGCAAGAGAATCACTTGAACCCAGAGGCAGAGGTTGCAGTGAGCCGAGATCGTGCCACTGCACTCCAGCCTGGGTGACAGAGTGAGACTCTGTCTCAAAAACTAATTAAAAAATAAAATAAATAAATAAAAGAGGAGTAAGTTCTGAAAACCTACTGTATAACAAGATGACTATAGTTTATAATAACGTGTATTTGAAAATTGCTATGAGAGTGGAATTTAATGTGATCACCACAAAAAAAAAAGTTAAGTCTGTAAGGTGATGGATATGTTAATTAACTTAATGATCCACAATGTATAAAAACATTAAGTTGTACCTAATAAATATACACAATAAAATAATTCCTTTTTGCTCATGCCAGTTGGGTCTTCCTTCCGTTGGGAATGTTAACTTTACATAGCATTTGAGGTTTACAAATGCTTTTTTTTTTTCTTGAGACGGAGTCTTGCTCTTGTCACCCAGGCTGCAGTGCAATGGCACGGTCTCGGCTCACTGCAACCTCCGCCTCCTGGGTTCAAGCGATTCTCTTGCCTCAGTCTCCGCAGTAGCTGGGATTACAGGCGTCCACCACCATACCTGGCTAATTTTTGTATTTTTAGTAGAGATGGGGTTTCACCATGTTGCCCAGGCTCGTCTCGAACTCCTGACCTCAGGTGATCTGCCCACCTAGGCCTCCCAAAGTGTTGGGATTACAGGCGTGAGCCACCACACTCGGCCCTACAAATGCTTTCTTATACATAATCCCTTTTAAATTTTGGACTTCGCAATAACCCCTGGATGTATGTAAGGTTTAGCAGGTAATTATAAAACTGGGTTCCCAAATTCATGCTTTCTGAATCAAAGTCTTATGCTCTTTATCTGAATAATACTTGCCTCCCTCGGTCATCTCCCTTTGAGTCACATCACTCTCCCTTAGCACTTTTGTGATGTTCACTACTCTCTTCTTTGCTACATATTTTTTTGTCTCCAAATTACCTTTCAGATTCTCTTCAGATTATCTTCACTTATTGTAATTTAAATTTTACTATAAGCAATGTCTTGTTCATTTCTGAAAAACTAGAAATTACTCTGAAAAAGAATTACACTGAAAAAAAAAAGTACACTGAAAAAAAATTAAAATAACTTCACTGCCCACAGATTACCACCATTAAGATGTCGGTGTATATATACTACTTCCGTTTTCTATGTGCACATATATTGATGGAGATACTGTACTTATTTTGTAGTCACACTTTTCCTTTAACATACTGTGAACATTGTCCTGTGATTAGTATTTGGCATCATTTTTAATGTATTCCATTGGGTAAATACATCATTTAACATTTTATTTTTTTGTTGCATTGCTGGGTGACGTTAGACTTTTATAATTATCATTGCTAGTAAACATTCCTTTATTCCAATTAAATGCATTTGTTTATTCAGGCCTTCAGCTTTTCTTTAGTTATTTCAATCAGTGATCAGTCTCTCATTCTTTGTTGACTAAACGGTTCTTGATAAGAGTGCTAGAATTCTGAGTGCTCACTATCAAGAAGTTACTAAAATACAGAAACTCTTTAGGCTTGAGACTCTTGTTACATTAATGGCTATTTTCTTTGTAATAAAAGGTAGCTCACATATTATGTAAAATAAAGCTGCCACATTATTAGTAATGATTATAGTTACTGTACTATTTTTCTCCCTAGACTGATCAGAATATTGTATTTTCAATGCAAAATTCAAACTAAGGAATAATTAGGCTTATACATGAAGTAATGGTCTTCTTTTTCCTTTAAAATCTAAAATCTACCTTCAATATCTCTAACAATCTATTGATGCAAATTTAGCTAGCACAAGTGCAATGATACAAAGGCAGGAGTCATAATTAATAAAACTTAAAATCTGTAACTATTGTATCAATGATGCATATCAAGTAGGGTTGAAGCAAAATGTAATGATGATTTCAGAGTTTACAACTGAGATCAAACGAATCTAAGAGAGGCCTATTTTTCTATGGCCTGAGCTAAGAATATTTATTTTTACACTTTTTAAGTGTAAAAAATAGGCCGGGTGGCCAGGCTCGGTGGTTCACGCTTGTAATCCCACCACTTTGGGAGGCAGAGGCGGGCGGATCACGAGATCAGGAGATCGAGACCATTCTGGCTAACATGGTGATACCCCGTCTCCACTGAAAATACAAAAAATTACCTGAGCGTGGTGGCGGACGCCTATCGTCCCAGCCACTTGGGAGGCTGAGGCAGGAGAATGGCGTGAACCCGGGAGGCGGAGCTTGCAGTGAGGCGAGATCGCGCCACTGCACTCAGAGCGAGACTCCGTTTCAAAAAAAAAGACCAGGCACGGTGGCTCACGCCTGTAATCCCAGCACTTTCAGAGGCTGAGGTGGGCAGATCACCTGAGGTCAGGAATTGGAGACCAGCCTGGATAACATGGCGAAACCCCGTCTCTACTAAAAGTACAAAAATTAGCTGGGCGTGGTGACGGGCGTCTGTAATCCCAGCTACTCAGGAGGATGAGGCAGGAGAATTTCCTGAACCTGGGAGGTGGAGGTTGACGTGAGCCGAGATCACGCCATTGCACTCCAGCCTGGGTGACAAGAGCAAGACTCCGCCTCAAAATAAATACATAAATAAATAAAATAAGGACTTACAAATCCAAAAATATTTACTCTATGGCCCTATACATAAAATACACCAAACTAGAGGACTACAATAAAATACACTTAGAAGAAAATATAAGGTATTTTAAAAGTATATAATTATATAAAAGTTTATATAAATAGAAAAAGTAGCCAATTATCTACTTTTCTTCTAGTGTAGCTTAAAATAGAAGCAACCCTCTCACCTTTTTTTTTTTCTCAAAAGCTAAGGATACATTTTTTTAAATCATAATTTTAAAAACAGCCAGATACATTAGAAAACTGGTCAGTGACTCAGAAGTAAAAAAGAATGAACAGAATCATAGAATTTTAGAACAGGATAGGACCTTTAAAATCACCTAGTCTAGTTCTTACATTTTAGACATGAGGAAACTGAGGCCCAGACCTGGCAAGTGACTTTGTCCAAGGTCACACAGCTAATTTCCTACAAAGTTAGAATGTAACCCAAGTCTATTTGTAGGTCAATAGTGATAGGTCAATATCATAAGTAGATCAAGTGAAAGTGATAGGTCAATACTACTATATATATATATTTTTTTCATTTTAACATGTATGGAAGTTGGAAAAATAGGACACTTCTCACACATCTACAGAAATAAATCCTTTTATTTGATAACATTCCTTTTCTTTTTAAAGATGCATACAGTACTTGTAAGCCCATGAATTCTGAAAAAAGCTATAGAAGACCTGGCACTATTTTTGAGAATTACACAACTGGGCAGCAAAACAACACCTTTATGAAGGTCAAAACATAAAGAAATAAAATTTAGTGTTTGCACACAAAAATAGGGGGGTTACATTCGACACGTTTTTTTAAACGTGCATTTAAAATGTTTAATGTTTTCTAAAACTTTGGTTGTCATGCTTTATTATAACTTGTTAAATTTCACAATTATGTAAGATAATTAAACCCAAAAGGTAAGCTAATATATGACATTAACACAGCAGCAAAAGCAAGCTAATACTGCACAATCATATTAGTGGACTGATTCAGAAATACATGTTTTTCACAAATAATATACAAACTTAGTTTCTGATAACATAGTTCAATGACTTCCACTTTATAAAATAAGGCTGAGAAATGAGACCAGAACATGATTACATAATAAAAAGTATATTTTTAATTACAATTCTAATTGTACATACAGGGCAACAAATTGTAGCTTCTATAGAATAGTGCAAATGAGCAGGACTTTTTTCAAAAATATTAAAATTGAATTCATCCCATGTGACTCAGATTTCGTGAATTATTCATGAATGATATATTTTAGGTTTTTATGTGATGGATATAAGTGGTAAGGTTGATATAGGACAGATGTGTACTCATAGGCTGCAAATAAAAATAGCCATTGACCTAATTTGCTGGATGTGAAGTGCAGGCACTGATAACATAACTTTTAGAAAGTTCCACTTGTCATCATGTAAACACTTTTGTTCATCATACAATATTTTATCAAAGATTCATAATTCATTTAAAATCGTCATATCGAGTAATTCCTCCAAACTCTTTTTGATATGTGGTGGTTGAGATGCAGCCTGATTTAACAGATTCTGACCCATCTGTGCAAAGAGTGCTTTTGATAATTTAGCTGTGGCTGTTCGTATATTTCCTCCAGCTCCAGGCAGAGAGCCACTATTTGTCATATTTCCTAAGAGATGCCATAAAACAACCAACACTTTCTGTTCTGTGGCATGCGGCTTCCTTTGATAAAGTTCCATAACAATATCTGAAACATAAAAATATAAAAAACAGTGAGGGTTTTTTCTTAATAAATAAGCCCAAGCTCTGCTAAATAAAAAGCAACTAAAATATACTAAGCTTCTTCCTTATGTCATTTGTCCTAAAAAGTTAGGCTTCTTTTCTTTTTTTTTTTTTTTTTTTTGAGATGGAGTCTCACTCTGTCGCCCAGGCTGGAGTGCAGTGGCGCAATCTTGGCTCACTGCAAGCTCCGCCTCCCAGGTTCACGCCATTCTCCTGCCTCAGCCTCCCAAGTAGCTGGGACAACAGGAGCCCGCCACCACGCCCGGCTAATTTTTTTTGTATATTTAGTAGAGACGGGGTTTCACCGGGTTAACCAGGATGGTCTCGATCTCCTGACCTCATAATCCACCCGCCTCGGCCTCGAAAGTGCTGGGATTACAGGCGTGAGCTACCGCGCCCAGCCAAAAGTTAGGCTTCTTAAAAGAAGCAATGTAAGAAACCTTTCTCTCAAAGATTGGGATCTTCAAGTATGGTATTAGAATCCCATATAGAACAATTAGTTCATGCAAAAGTGGTAAGGAGAGAAAATGAACCCAAATTCATCTTGATGTTTTCCAAATATAGTGAAACAGAAATGTACACAGTTTTAACCCATGGACCTTTTATCAAACATGATTTTGAAATAGCAGTTTTCTATAAGAACCAAATTTGATTTTAATGTATTTTTATTTTTCCCATATTATTTCTTTTTTTTTTTTTTTTTTTTTTTTTTTTTTTTTTTTTTTTGAGATGGAGTCTCGATATGTCGCCCAGGCTGGAGTGCAGTGGCGCAATCTCGGCTCACTGCAAGCTCCGCCTCCCGGGCCGACGCCATTCTCCTGCCTCAGCCTCCCAAGTAGCTGGGACCACAGGCGCCCGCCTCCGCGCCCGGCTACTTTTTTGTATTTTTAGTAGAGACGGGGTTTCACCGTTTTAGCCAGGATGGTCTCGATCTCCTGACCTTGTGATCCACCCGCCTCAGCCTCCCAAAGTGCTGGGATTACAGACGTGAGCCACTGCGCCCGGCCATATTATTTCTACTAATGTAACCAAGTACCCTATTTTTAAGGGTTTTTTTCCTCCTCCTTTTGTGGCCCTTTGTATTAACGTTTTAGTAATGAAATAATAAATTTTGCTTTCCTTCTTTCTACTAGATACTCCTTTGTATTGCTAGCCTATCTAAGTATGTTTGCTTAGAAGTTCCAGAGACTGGGCTGGATGCAGTGGCTCATGCCTGAAATTCTAGCACTTTGGGAGGGCGAGGTGGGTGGATCACTTGAGGTCAGAAGTTCAAGCCCATCCTGGCCAACATGGTGAAGCCCCATCTCTACTAAAAATAATAATTAAAAAAAAAAAACTAGCCAGGCGTGGTGGCAGGCACCTGTAGCCCCAGCTACTCAGGAGGCTGAGGCAGGAGAATCACTTGAACCCAGGAGGCAGAGGTTGCAGTTAGCCAGTATTGCGCCACTGCACTCCAGCCTAGGCAACAAAGCGAGACTCCATCTCAAAAATTAAAAAAAAAAAAAAAAAAAAAGTTCCAGAGACTCCATCTTGAGACAATTCAGGTACCTATAGAATTCTCCCTAACCAGGAGATTACTTCAAGGCTGTGGTGCCAATTTACAACCCAGTCCAGCCTGAGACAGCACTGGCCCATTCACCATATGGAGCAATAACTCAAGATAAGTCATAAGAACAAATCATGTAGAACTGTACTGCCTGGCCCACTGCATGCCCTCCATGCAAACCTTCTCCTTCTTAAACCCTAGCATTTTGCCTGAGAATTCTGAAGCAGTTTTGTTAAGGCAGGAGCCTGAACCACCTGCCAACTGCTAACTTTGGAAAATAAAGTCACTTTCCTTCCACTGTACCTCATCCTTGTTATTCAATTTTCCAAGTGGTGACTGGCTGAACCTGCATTTGGCTACACTAATAGGAAGACTGAACATTTACTGGAAAAAAAGGATAAAATTCTTTTGACAAAAATGTTTCGGGTAAGTCTTAAAAGGTTCTCTTGTGGATCATTACACAATTTATTTCTACTTTGTGGGTAGTTATATTAAGTTGGTAGCTATCCTAAAATTAAATTGAAATCGTTTATCAGTTTATCCTTAGTTAATAAAATATTTCTTTAGAAATTGTTACAAAGTATTTACCAGCAAGCTTTTCCGTCATATCCTGTTTTGCTTTTCCATTTAAAAACTGAGCTTTTGTGCAAAATGGCTGTAGAAGTAAGTAATTGTCTAAAAAAAAGAACACAAAGACATATGTTTAAAGAGTAATGAGCTCCTAGTTACTTTCCATTACATAGCATTGAAAAGAAAAATAATCATTTCTAGGATGCAAATGTGTAACACTTTAAAAATCTACATAATCACTATTTAAAATTTTCTATAAAACTTTAACAGGCCAGGCATGGTCACTGGCACCTGTAATTCCAGCTACTTGGGAGGCTGACGTAAGAGGATCACTTGAGCCCAGGAGTCCAAGGCTGCCTTGAGCTATGATTGCACCACTGCACCCCAACCTGGGTGACAGTGACGCTCTGTCTCTCAAAACCAACAAACCAAACAAAATCTTAACAGAGTAATATTCTTAAAGCAAATGAGAACTAAAAATACCTCACACAGTTTTAAAGGAGCTATCATGTGGTATTAAAAAAAAAAAAAAAAGACAAAAACAAAAAACTGCCTGAATCTCCTAGGCATCTTATTTCAAATAATAGCATAGTTTTATCAAAAAACAGAAAAAGCACCTGGGTGTGGTGGCTCACGCCTGTAATCCAGCACTTTGGGAGGCCAAGGTGGGAAGATCATGAGGTCAGGAGTTTGAGACCACCCTGGCCAACACGGTGAAACTCTGTCTCTATTAAAAATACAAAAATTAGCTGGGTGTGGTGGCGTGTGCCTGTAATCCCAGCTACTTGGGAAGCTGAGGCAGGAGAATCACTTGAACCAGGGAATCAGAGGTTGCAGTGAGGTGACATCATGCCATTGCACTCCAGCCTGGTGACAGAGTGAGACTCTGTCTCAACAACAACAACAACAAAAAAAAAAAAAGAAAAAGAAAAAGAAAGAAAGAAAAAGAAAAAGGGAAGCAGTTTTTACATTTACTGAATTTTTTTTTAAAGTTTTAATTGTGAGGCCAGGCACGGTGGCTCAAGCCTGTAATCCCAGCACTTTGGGAGGCCGAGACGGGTGCATCACGAGGTCAGGAGATCGAGACCATCCTGGCTAACACGGTGAAACCCCGTCTCTACTAAAAAATACAAAAAAACTAGCCGGGCGAGGTGGCGGGTGCGTGTAGTCCCAGCTACTCGGGAGGCTGAGGCAGGAGAACGGTGTAAACCCGGGAGGCGGAGCTTGCAGTGAGCCGAGATCCGGCCGCTGCACTCCAGCCTGGGTGACAGAGTGAGACTCCGTCTCAAAAAAAAAAAAAAAAATAAAATAAATAAATAAATAAAGTTTTAATTGTGAAATAATAATAGAAACACAGAAATTTACTAAGATTATATAGAGGTCCTGTGTACCTTCCACCTAAAGGTTTCATCTTAAATAACTACAATTGACCCTTGGACAACACAGGGGTTAGGGGAGCCAACCCCTGTACAGTTGAAAATTCGTGTTTAACTTTTCACGCTCCCCAAACTGAAATACTAATAACTTACTGTTGATCAGAAACCTTACCAATAACATAAACTGTCAATTAACACATATTTTGGATGTTATATGTATTATATACTGGAATCTTACAATAAAGTAAGCTAGAGAAAAGAAAATATTAGGAAAGAGAAGAAAAATACATTTACAGTATTGTATTTGTCAATAATGCAAATTTATGTCATCTGTTTACAAGATTAGTCATCTATCTGAAGTGGTGGGCAACCACAGCTGCAGACCTCAAGCTACTCAGATATCAAGCAATTCAAATTTATCATGTCATGACTTTCCCCTGCTTATTGGGAGCACTTTCAGCATCACTAGTGGCACTTCATATAGGTCTGATGGTGTCACTCAAGGTTTACGGTATTAACACTAAACCTGATGAAAAATACTTAAGAACCATTAATTTGCATATGTTGAACCATCTTTGCATCCCTGGGATAAATTCCACTTGGACATGACAAATAATCTTTCTTTTCTTTTTTTTTTGAGATAGAGTCTCGCTCTGTTGCCCATGCCGGAGTGCAGTGGCGTGATCTCAGCTCACTGCAAGCTCCGCCTCCCGGGTTCATGCCATTCTCCTGCCTCAGCCTCCCTAGTAGCTGGGACTACAGGCACCCGCCACCATGCCCGGCTAATTTTTCATATTTTTAGTAGAGACGGGGTTTCACTGTGTTAGCCAGGATGGTCTCAATCTCCTGACCTCGTGATCCACCCGTCTCAGCCTCCCAAAGTGCTGGGATTACAGGCTTGAGCCACCACGCCCGGCCTCTTTATCTATTCTTTAAAAAAAAAATTTAATTTTTTGATACGGAGTCACACTCTGTTGCCCAGGCTGCAGTGCAGTGGTACAACCTTGGCTCACTGCAACCTCCACCTCCTGGAGGTGGTTCAAGCAATTCTCCTGCCTCAGCTTCCAGAGTAGCTGGGATTACAGGCATGCGTCACCACACCCAGCTAATTTTTGTATTTTTAGTAGAAACGGTTTCACCATGTTGGCCAGGCTGGTCTTGAACTCCCAACCTCAGGTGATATGCCCACCTTGGCCTCCCAAAAGACTGAGATTATAGGATCATGCTCTTAGTGCTATATGTACAACTTTTCACCAAGTCCTAAGATTTTCTCATGTTATCTTGTAAAAGTTTTACATTTAAGTTGTACATTTAAATCTGTGATCCATTTTGAGTTAGTTTATTTATTATTATTTTCTTATTTTTATATTTTTTCTTTATTTTATTTCTGGATCATCTCATGCCAAATTATTGAGTTAGTTTTGTTAGCAGACCGAGGTTGAGGCAGAAAAAGAAATAAAATCAAAGATAAGGGAAAGTCAATTTAATGGAACAGAATTTAATCACTAAAAATAATTTTAAAACCATTGAGAAAATAGAAAGTTTTATGATAATATTAAGTTTAAAAACCTGAATAACTAGGATTTCAGCATTACAAAAAAAGTATGGATGGAATCAGAAAACATGAAAAGAAAGTCAATTTGAGTGCTGAAGTAAGATTTCTTACCTACATGCTGACTCAGTGCCTGAACAACATTCGTAGCAGCAGCGTAGATGCCTGGATTCTTGGAATTCAGATTGTTATCCACTATTGCTGGAATTAGCATGTTGATTATAGGAGATAAGTGGTCTCTAAGTAGAGGAATCATTTTGTGCATTGTTTCCAGAGCCACCAGATTTACTTTACTATTAGAATCATGAAGTCGAGATTTAAAAGCATCAAAAATCTGAAAATAAATTGGTAAATCATTTAAAGTAAAATAATGTTTATAGCTATTGTATTTATAATTCTCTTGGCATGTCATAATATTTCTCCTACTTTACTCAGTTTAAATATATACACAACATCCTATTTTGCTTGAACTTAGATAACAGTAACTTTATAAAAATTGGGGTACTAAATCTAAGTGTCAAATCTTCTTGTAACGAAAGGAGAAGGCCTCAAAAATTGCCCCAAAAGACATCCTAATAAAAGCTGAAAAATATGGCTCAGTAGGCAGATGACTAATTGTAAATATGATAAACATCTTGTTTTCTGGAAGGTGCAGGTTAGCTTAGCTAACTCTAAGAACTTAAGAAAAGTTTTTATCTTTTTTCACACTAGAAGTAGACATGTAAGTTTTACTGTGGAGATCTAACCTAGTTTCAGTTTAGGTTTATTATGAAAATTTTAGATGCAATTTCAGAGTTAAATTTGTATTATTATCTCTTAACCTGGTAACTTTAACAATAATTCCTTGCTCTTCAGAATCCTTAACTTTAATAAACTCAAGATATAATAAAGTGAATGCTAAACAATCCTTTAATCATGTCAGGTAAGTAAAGAGCTACTCTATGAGCTGAGACTATTCACTAATAATTTCCAATACTTATTTATTATTTTTCATGTTAAGAATAATCTTCCCAAGAGATTTATTTTTACTCAACAGATATCAGAAAATACAAGTTTCTGGCTCCCATGCCATGGTAATATGGTTCTTTTCTTCTGAAAGCTGAGACAATACCATGAGAAGTGAAGAGTAGTTATGGTATGTTTGCCAAGTATAATGCACATTACACAAACTTAAAATGAAATTTAATTAATAAATTACTACTAGAATTAACTGAACTAAATTCTGATGAAGCAAAAATAATCTATGCTCTGATACGATGAATATTAATTAATATTTCCCTTTATTTATTGTCTTCCTAAAGATAAGTACATAAGTCACTATACAGAGATTTCTTTTTTTTTTTTTTTCTTTGAGACGGAGTCTCGCTCTGTCACCGAGGCTGGAGTGCAGTGGCCGGATCTCAGCTCACTGCAAGCTCCGCCTCCCGGGTTTACGCCATTCTCCTGCCTCAGCCTCCCGAGTAGCTGGGACTACAGGCGCCCGCCACTTCGCCCGGCTAGTTTTTTGTATTTTTTTAGTAGAGACGGGGTTTCACCGTGTTAGCCAGGATGGCCTCGATATCCTGACCTCGTGATCCGCCCGTCTCGGCTCCCAAAGTGCTGGGATTACAGGCTTGAGCCACCGCGCCCAGCCTATACAGAGATTTCTAACCCATATAATGGAAAGTTTTAATATCTGTTCTAAAGCAATATCAAGTCCCTTATCTGTCTTTGCCTTTAAAAAAAATGTACTGATTAATTTAACATATATTTACTAAATGCCAGGTTCTGAGTGCTCTGAGAATATAGAAGTTTCAAGGCGCTTATCATCTTGTGGCAGGATTCAGACTAATAAATAGCTATCTTCTTACTTTGTTTCAAGGATTTTGACTTGTTCTAGTATGCTTTTAACCTAGCAAAACCCAGGCAATCTATTCTTTTCACTAAGCTTATTTTAACACTTTAGAATAATATACATATAATATGTAAATATATAATTTATTAATTAAATTCCATTTAAATTTGTGTAATCTGTATATATACAGTGAGAGGGTATATAAAACACTAAGATTTAGAGCAATTTTTTAAACTGATAAACTTCATTTGACATAGATTTCAAATGAAAATAAATTTTTTTTTCTTTTTTGTAGAGACAGGGTCTTACTATGTTGCCCAGGCTGGACTTGAACTTTGAACTCCTAGACTCAAGAGATCCTTCTACCTTGGCTTCCCAAAGTGCTGGGATTACAGGCATGAGCCACCATACCCGCCTTAAAATTAATTTTGACAAGTCCTTACCTTCACAATGTTTCCAACAACAAGGTCTTGATTATTTTCAGTATCTGATAAAAGCTGCTTAATCCCATTAATACGATCACGAAAGTCTTTTGCATTTAATAAACCAGTTATGACTTTAAGGTACTCAGCACTTTCTAAGGAATTACGAGGGACTGATTTTCTGGTGACTTCACGAACTTCAGTTACCTCTCTAAAGTGAAAGAAAGGTGAATGTGATTTCATTTGTACTTTCCTATAAAAACTATTATACAAACATAATTTTAAAATCTCACTATGAATTCATTTTCCAAAATGCATAAAATGACCTAACCCATAGCCAAACTATCTGTGTTGGGAGTCCCCAGGATCTCCCCTGGATTTGGATATTTGCTAGGAAGACTCACAAGAGTTAGCCTCTAGTTTTACTCATGGCTAAAATTTATTACAGCAGAAGGATGCCAAACAAAATAAGCAGAGGGAAAAGGTGCATAAGTCAAAGACCAGACGAAACCAGATTTAAGCTTTTAAAGAGTCCTTTCCCAGTAGGGTCACACAGGACACAATTCCTTCAGCAATGAGTTATGACAACATATGTGAAATGCTGTCTACCAAGTAAGCTTATTAGAGGCCTCATGTCCAGAGTTTTCACTGGGAGCTGGTAACGTAGGGACTGTCTGCCTAGGACATACCAAAATTCCAGACCCCAGAAGGAAACCAGGCCTCCAGCATAAACCATATTGTTTGCCGAAACAATTTAGGCACAGTAAACTATCTTATCAGTTAGGGCATGTTGGGAATCCTCTTGAAATCCTGGTTTCCCATGTCAGCAAAGAGCTAACCTTGCAAGCAGCCTTTTTTAGGGATAAAAGTCTCAGGACTGCAATGTTAACTTTTTTCTGAACAGGTTCCTTGCCCATTGAGATCTAGATAAATTACCTTGAACCTCTTCTCAAACCCATTCTCCGTAGAAGATTAAGTGAACCACTCTTATGAGGAATAGTTGAAATCTTTCCAAAACCTAAGTTCCCAGATGTCAACCAATGGACAATCTCTCTAAGCAGACCTTACTAAGAATAGCAGTCTCAGGCCCTGTTATGTTAACTCTTTCCTGCAAAGTATTCGTGTGAACATGCATGGGACAATGAGAAACTAGAGACCAGCAGGAATTATTATGGCAATGATAGTATTCGTAGCATATTTTTTGTGGCTATAAAGGGGTAACTCAATGTGGTAGATCCAGCTTGTCCATCCCATGGTCTGCAGGTCGGATGTGGCCCGGACAGCTTTGAATGCAGCCTAACACAAATTCATAAATTTTCTTAAAACATTATGAGATTTTTGTGTATATGTGAGTGTGTGTGTGTGTGTGTGTGTGTGTTTTAGCTCACCAGCTATCATTAGTGCTGGTGTATTTTATGTGTGGCCAAGACAATTCTTCTTCCAATGTGGCAAGGGATGCAAAAGATTGGACACTCCCATTTAGATGATCATCCTTTTGAAACTAAAGGGTGATGCAAAGTGACAGGTAGGTCAGTTGGTCAATCTGTCTATCTATTTTAGATACAGAGTCTCACTCTATCTTTCTATCTATCTATTTTACTTTTTTAATTTTTAATTTATTTTTGAGACAGAGTCTCACTTTGTCACCCAGGCTGGAATGCAGTGGCATTATCTTGGCTCACTGCAAGTAAGCTTAATGTAAGTATATTGTAATGTTCTTACATTAGACTTAACATGGTCTAATACTATTTGAAAGTATACTGTGAGACAGTAAAGATGTACATTATAATATTATAAAGTCTAGATCAACCACTTATAAAAGGAACAAAAAGATACAGCTAATGAAGAAGATAAATGAAATATGAAAATGCACACACACACACTCACATCCCTACCTCTCAATCAATCTTATACCAAGCACAAAAAGAAGAAAAAGAAACAGAAAATATAAGACAAATGGAAAAACACTATCAAAATGAGAGGCTTAAACCCAACCATGTGAATAACCGCTTTAAACCTAAATGGTCAAATACCCTGATTAAAAAGCAGAAATTGTTATATTGGTAATAAGACAAGACTCCAACCTGGACAACAAATTGAGACCTCATCTGTACAAAAAATTAGCTGGGTGGCAGGGTAGGGGTGCCATGGGCTTGTAGTCCTAGGTACTCGGGAGGCTAAGGTGGGAGGACACTTGAGCCCTGGGAGGTCGAGGCTGCAGTGAGCCATGATCACGTCATTGCACTCCAGCCTGGATGACAGAGCAAGACCCTTCCTCAAAAAAGACAAGACTGAGTCGCATACTGTCTAGAAAAACGCTCTTTAAAAAAACATAAGCTGAGCATGGTGGCTACACCTATAATCCCAGCACTTTGGAAGACCGAGGCTGGAGGATTACTTGAGCCCAGGAGTTGACACCAGCCTGGGCAACACAGGAAGACCCCATCTCTTTTTATTAAAAATTAATAAAATATTTTTTTAATTAAGAAGACAGACCAGAAAATACAAGCAAAATCCACAATGCATTAAGGAAAAAATTATTTTCACACTTGTTAAAATGGTAAGAAAGACTTTATTCAAGAAGGATCATGACTACTACAATAAGGGAGAACAACTGTTCTCAACTCTGACTACAGTAAAGACAGAGGGATTTATAGCCCACAACCAGAGTTGGGGGTGGGGGTCAGTGGATAGAAAATTACTAAGAGGAGACATTAAAGAGCACGAAGTTTCTTGCAAAACTGGCCTAGTAAGATGCATGCTAAAGGAAGGCCAAAGACTCATACATCGAAGGTCAGGGGGTGAGGAACTTTATCAGATATCAAGGGTGATAACATATCAAAGGAAGGAGAGATGAGCTAGCAGGATACCTTGTTAAGACGGGTTAGGCAGGCCCAAGGACAGGGTCCAAGGTCAAGGCCAAATTGAAAACAGGACTCAGAGAAGCATGTCTATAGTTTGGTCAAAAAGAATCTCTGTCGGGCCGGGTGCCAGTGGCTCACACCTGTAATCCCAGCACTTTGGGAAGCTGAGGCGGGCGGATCATAAGGTCAAGAGATGGAGACCATCCTGGTCAACATCGTGAAACCCTGTCTCTACTAAAAATACAAAAATCAGCTAGGCGTGATGGCACACGCCTGTAGTCCCAGCTACTCGGGAGGCTGAGGCAGAATTGCTTGAACCTGGGAGGCAGAGGTTGCAGGGAGATCGTGCCACCGTACTCCAGCCTGGATGACAGTGCAAGACTCTGTCTCAAAAAAAAAAAAAAAAAAAAAAAAAAAATATATATATATATATATATATATATTATGTTTGTCAAATGAGATACTAGTTTATAGCCACTGAAATAATCACAAGTATTGGTAAGGATGTAAAAAAACTGGAACCCTTTTACACTACTGGTGAGATGTAAAATGGTGGCACTTTGGAAAAACTTTCTGCTGGTTCTTCAAACGATTAAACATAGAGTTATCATATGATCCAGCAATTCCACTCCTGCACATCCAAGAGGGCTGAAAACATATGTCCACAACAAAACCAAACTGATAATGGATAAACAATGTGTGCTATATCCATATATGGATGAATGGAATAGTATTCGCCCATAAAAAGGAATGAAGTATTGATAAATGCTATAACATGGAAGAGCCCTTGACATTTTGATTACAAAAAAAATGGATAAGCCTTAACATAAATCTAAGTATAAGAAGCCAGTCACAAAAGACCACATATCATATGATTCCCTTTATATGGAATGTCCAGAATAAGCAAATCCATAGAAACAGAAGAGAGACTGCCTAGGGCTAGGGAAGGCAAGATTGTTGAGAATTGGGGAATGACTGCTAATAAGTATGAGATTTCTTTTAAGGTGACAAAAATATTCTCAAATTATGATGACAGCTACACAACTCATTGAATATACAGATGCTCTTTGATTTGCAATGGAGTTACATCCTGATAAACTCATTTTATGTTGAAAATATCTTAAGTCAAAAATGCATTCAATACATCTAACCTACTGAACATCATAGCTTAGTCTAGCCTACCTTAAACGTGTTCAGAACACTTACATTATCCTATACTGGGGCAAATAATCTAACACAAAGCCTATTTTATAATGAATAATTTATTGAATATTATACTGAAAGTGAAAAACATTGTATGAATACTCAAAGTAGTTTCTACTGTACTACATGCATACTGCTTTTGCACCATTGTAAAGTTGAAAAATCATAAGTTGAACCATCCTAAGTTGGGTGCCATCTGTACTAAAAAACATTGAATTGCATGCCTTAGATAGAAGAATTATATAGTAGGCGAATTACATCTCCGTAACACTGTAATTTAAAGAAAAACATACCATGCAAATCTTCTATCAAAAGAAAACTAATATGGTCTACTAACATAGACTTCAAGATAAAGAATATTACCAGAGATAAAGGTACTTCATAATGACAAAAGGACCAATTTATCAGAAAGTCACAACTATCCTCAATGTATTTAAACGTAATCACAGTGGATCAAAATACATCAAGCAAAAAGTGATACAACAGAAAGTATAAATAAATCCACCAATACGTTGGGGATGTCAATACTCCTATCTCAGCAATTGATAGAACAAGTAGAAAAAAATCAGTAGGATTATAGAACACTTGAATAACAACCGACTTAACCTAACTGACATTGTGTAGAATATTACATTCAACAAGAGCAGAATGTACATTCTTCCAAGTAGATATAAAATAGTCACTAATGTAGAACACATGCTGGGCCATAAAACAAGTCTCAAGAAGTTTAAAAGAACTAGAATCCTATGGAGCATGTTCAGTGACACAGCAGAACTAAATTTAAAATCATTAACAAAATGATATTTAGAAAATCTCCAAATATTTGAAAATTAAACACACTTCTAAATAGCACCTGTATTGAAGAAGAAACCACAAGGGTATTATTCAGCATCATCCCAATACCAAATCCAAAGACATTTTAAGACAAGAAAACTAAAGACCTCATGATTATAGACACAAAAATACTCAAATAATTTTAGTAAATTAAACTCAGTAATATATTAAAAATATGACACATCATCATCACCAAGTGGGGCTAATCCAAGGAATACAAGTTACCATTTTTAACATTTAACATAATTCACAACAGCAGCCATAAACAAGGATGAGTTCATGTCCTTTGTAGGGACATGAATGAAGGTGGAAACCATCATTCTGAGCCAACTATTGCAAGGACAGAAAACCAAACACTGCATGTTCTCACTTATAGGTAGGAATTGAACAATGAGAACACTTGGACACAGGATGGGGAACATCACACACCAGGGCCTGCTGTGGGGTGGGGGGAAGGGGGAGGGACAGCATTAGGGGATATACCTAATGTAAACGACGAGTTAATGGGTGCAGCACACCAACATGGCACATGTATCCATATGTATCAAAGCTGCACGTTGTGCACATGTACCCTAGAACTTGAAGTATAATAAGAAAAAAATAGTAATTCACAATAGTAACAAAATAAAAAAAGAATTATCTTAATAGATGCTGGAATGGCATTTGAGAAAAATTCAACACCCATTCATGATTAAAAACTCACAAACTAGAAGGGAACTTCATTAATTTGATAAAGAGCTTTCTATGAAACCTACAGCTAATATCATACGCAATGGAGAAATGCTGAACATTTTGTCCCAAAGACCAGGAATAAGGTAAAGATGTCTGTTATTACTTCTATTTAACATTAGATTTGATATTCTAACCACTACAATATTAAGGTAGGAAAAATAAATCAGAAGCATACAGATTTGAAAGGAGGAAATAAAATACAAGAAGATCCTGGAGAATCATGTGCTGACAGAAAGTAAATGGATGGGGCATGTTGTAAAAGCATAGCAGCCAACCTGAAGGAACTCCTAAAGCTAGAACCATTTGAAGAGGGAAATAATGGCAGTATTCGATTATACCCCACAGAATAAAATAGAAATCCATTAGTCTTCACAAATATAAATGAATATTTGCATAAATAAACATATGAAGGAAATGGAACAGTTTTTCTGTAAAGAAAAAAAAATCAACCAATGAATGTAGAAGAAATCAAGAAAACAGATCATTATTAGGCAAAAAACCATGTACTAATTGCTATAGGCAAAATCTCTCAGTGGTGGATAAAACTAGTGGGCTATGTATGATGAGAAATAGGATATTTACACAGTCTCAAAGTTTCCAAAGATATATATTAATTACAAAGGGAAAAACAGTACAGTGCCTAGCAGAAACCACCATAAGCTAATAATCAAAGTTAATGTTATCAGTAGTAAGACATAACAACATCATGTACCTTGTGATGTAATACAGTGAAAACGGTACAACATCACTTCTGTGGTATTCTTGCATAACTTCCATCTAATTGTGAGAAAATATCAGATAAACCCAACTTGAGAAATATCTATGAAATAAGTGTTTGGAAAAGGCCTCCCACACAGTATGCTCTGAATAGATATTAAGAAAGCATTTTTTAATGGGTTCCAAAAAACATTTTTTGACCAAGATATCTGATCCAGGATCTTATGAGATTATATAATATCAAGGTAGAAAAACTGCCAATTCTTATTTAGTAGGTCTGGAAGGAGCATAACATTTTGCATTTCTGGCTGGGTAAGGTGGCTCATGTCTGTAATCCTAGCACTTCTGGAGGCCGAGGTGGGTGGATCACCTGAGGTCGGGAGTTCAAGACCAGTCTGGCCAACATGGTGAAATCCTGTCTCTACTAAAAATACAAAAATTAGCGGGGTGTGATGGCACACACCTGTAGTCCCGGCTACTTAGAAGACAGGAGAATCACTTGAACCCAGGAGGCGGAGGTTGTAGTGAGCTGAGATCTTGCTGTTGCACTCCAGCCTGGGTGACAGAGCGAGACTCCGTCTCAAAAAAAATTTAAAAAATTAAAAAAAATAAAAAAGGCCAGGCGCGGTGGCTAACGCCTGTAATCCCAGCACTTTGGGAGGCCAAGGCAGGCAGATCACGAGGTCAGGAGATCAAGACCATCCTGGCTAACACAGTGAAACCCCGTCTCTACTAAAAATACAAAAAAATCAAAAAAAAAAAAAAAATTAGCCAGGCATGGTGGCAGGCGCCTGTAGTCCCAGCTACTCGGGAGGCTGGGGCAGGAGAATGGCGTGAACCGGGAGGCGGAGCTTGCCATAAGTTGAGATCGCGCCATTGCACTCCAGCCTGGGCAACAGAGCAATACTCTGTGTCCAAAAAAAAAAAAAAAATTGCATTTCTAAAAAGCTCCTAGGTGATGCCAATGTGGCTGTTTTGTGGGCTGTACTTAAAATATCAAGGTCCCAAAGCATATATTTTCACATACATCTTTATTTTTTATAAAAGTCATTATTTTAGTTTATGAAATATTTCAAAGATACACAAATACAGAAAATATAAGAGATACCTATGTATACTATGAATTCTATGTATTCGTGTAATTTTTCAATAGAGTTTTTTTGTTTTTCTTTTTTTTGTTTTTGTTTTGCTCTGTTTTGTTTTGTTTTGAGACACTGTCTTGTTCTGTCGCCCAGGCTGGAGTGCAACGGAGCGATCTCAGCTCACTGCAACCTCCACCTCCTGGATTCAAACGATTCTCCTGCCTCAGCCTCCCAAGTACCTGGGATTACAGGGGTGTGCCACCATGCCCAGCTAATATTTTGTATTTTTAGTAGAGACGGGGTTTCTCCATGTTGCCTAGGCTGGTCTGGAACTTCTGAGCTCAGGCAATCAGTCCACCTTAGCCTCCCAAAGTGCTAGGATTACAGGTGCGTACCACTGCACCCGACCAATAGTGTTTAAAATATATTTAAAGCCAGATGTGGTGGCTCATGCCTGTAATCTCGGCAGTTTGGAAAGCTAAGGTGGGAGGATCCCTCAAGCCCAGGAGTTTGAGTCCATCCTGGGCAACATGGTGAAGCACCATCTCCAAAAACAAACAATATATATGTGTTTTTATATATATATATGTTTATATATATATATAAGCCAGGCATGTTGGTGTGCACCTCTGGTCCCAGCCACTCCAGTGGCTGAAACAGAAGGATTGCTTGAACCCAGGAGGTCAAAGCTGTGCTGAGATGTGATCACACCACTGCACTCCAGCCTGGGCAACAGAGAGAGACCTTGTCTCAAAAATAAAGTAAAATAAAATAAAATATATTTAAAAACAGAACAAAGAGGTCATAGTAATAATTTTAAAATAAGCAAATTTTAATAGACTTTGTCATCACTAGATTAGCCCTATAAGAAATACCCAAATGGGCCCTAAACATGGAAACAAAGGTTGATATTTGCTATCATAAGAACATAAGAAAGTATAAAACTCACAGGTCATATAAAGCAATCATATAAAGGAGGAAGAGAAAGGAATCAAATGGCAACAAGACAGAATTCCACTAAACCACAAAAACAGAGAAAACGAAAGAAACAATTTATAAAACAGGTAGATAACACTTAACAATGTGACAGGAACAAAATCTCACATATCAATATTAACCTTGTATGAAAATGGATTAAACGATCTACTTAAAAGTTACAGATTGGCAAACTGGATAAAAAACATGATCCAACTATATGCTGCTTATAAAAAACTCACCCCAGCTGAAAAGACACATATAGACTAAAATTAAAGGGGTACAAAAAGATATTCTACGCTGGGCATGGTGGCTCACGCCTGTAATCCCAGCACTTTGGGAGGCTGAGGCAGATGGATCACGAGGTCAGGAGTTTAAGACCAGCCTGGCCAACAGTGTGAAACCCCGTCTCCACTGAAAATACAAAACTTACCTGGGCATGGTGGCGTGTGCCTATAGTCCCAGCTACTAGGGAGGCTGAGGCAGGAGAATTGCTTGAACCTGGGAAGCAGAGGTTGCAGTGAACTGAGATCGTGCCACTGCACTCCAGCTTGGGCAACAGAGTGAGACATCGTCTCAAAACAAAAAGAAAAAAAAGAAAAAATTCTACACAAATGGAAGCCAAAAGTGATCAGGTGTAGCTATGCTTACATCAGATAACACAACCTTCAAATCAAAAACAGTAAAAAAAAAAAAAAAAAAAAAAAAAAAAAGACAAAGAAGGTCATTATATAATGACAAGGGATGAATTCAGCAAGAAGCTATAAGAATCCCAAATATATATGCACCCAACACTGGATCACCCAGATTCATAAAACAAATATTTACTAGACCTAAAGAAAGAGACAGCAAAACAATCCTGTTTTGATTGTGGACTTCAACATTCCACTCACAGAACTAGGCAGATTATTGAGACAGAAAATTAACAAAGAAACACTGAACTTAAATTGGACTTTGGACCAAATGGACTTAACAAACATTTACAGAACATTCAACCCCAAAACTGCAGAATATACATCTTTCTCATCAGCACATGGAACATTCTTCAACACAGACCATATGTTAGGTCACATAATAAGTCTCAACAAATTTTTAAAAACTGAAAACAAATCAAATATCTTCTTAAGACCACAATGGAATAAAACTAGAAATCAATACCAAGAGGAAATTTAGAAACTATACAAATACATGGAAATTAAACAACATATTCCTGAATGATCATAGAGTCATGACAAAAATTTAAAACATTTTTTGAAGTAAATGAAAACGGAAACACAACATACCAAAACCTGTGGGATACAGCAAAATCAGTGTTAAGAGGGAAGTTTATAGCGTTAAATGCCTACATGAAAAAAGTAGAAAGCACTTTGTGAGGCTGAGACAGGAAGACTGCTTGAGCCCAAGAATTTGAGGCTGTAGTGGGCTATGATGATGCCACTACACTTCACCCTAGGCAACAGAGTGAGACCCTGTCTCTCTCTCTCTCTATTAAAAAAAAAAAAAAAAAAAAAAAAAAAAAAAAGTAAAATGATCACAACTTAACATCACATTTCAAGAAACTAGAAAAACCATAACAAACCAAACCCCCAAGGTTAGCCAAAGAAAATAAGTAACAAAGATCAGATGAGAACTAAATGAAATAACCCCCCTATTCCCCAAAATACAAAGCATCAATGAATTGAAAAACTGGTTATTCAAAAAGACAAAATAAATCGCTAGCTAGCTTAAGAAAGAAGATCCAAATAAACAAAATCAGAAAGGAGACATTACAACTGATACGACAGAAAAAACAAGGGATCATCAGAGACTATTATGAGCAACTACACTTCCACAAACTAGAAAACCTAGTTTGTGGAATTCCTGGAAACATACACCCTCCCAAGATTGAACCAGGAAGAAACAGAAATCCTGAACAGACCAATGAGTAGTGAGAATGAATCAGTAAGCAAAAAAAAAACCCCACAGGACAAGATGGGTTCACAGTCAAATTCTACCAAATGTACAAAAATAAATAAATAATAAAACAAAAACTTATACCAATCATCCTGAAACTTTCCAAAAATTGGAGGGGAGAATCTGCCCTAAATTATTCTATGAGGCCAGTATCACCCTGATACCAAAACAAGGCAAAGACACAACAAAAGACAAAAGCTATAGACTAACATCCCTTATAAATATAGATGTAAAAATCCTCAACAAAATACTAGCAACAACAGCACATCAAAAAGATAAAATATCAGGATCAACTGGGTTTTATACTAGAGATGCAAGGACGGTTCAACACATGGAATTTAAAAAAATATGATATATCACACAAACATAGCTAAGGACAAAAACCATATGATTATCTCAAAGGAAGCAGAAAAAGCATTTGATAAAATTCATCATCACTTCATGATAAAAATCCTCAACAAACTAGGCACAGAAGGAACATACCTCAACATAATAAAGGCCATATACAATAAACCCACAGCCAACATCATACTAAACAGGAGAAAGTTGACAGCATTCCAAGAACTGGAACAAGTCAAAGATGCCCACTTTCACCACTTCTATTCAACCTAGTACTGTAAGTCCTAGATAAAGTAATCATGCAAGAGAAAAAAATAAAAGGCACCCGAACTGCAAAAGTTAAATTATTCCTGTTTGCTGATGATATGATCTTATATCTAGAGAACCCCAAAGACTTCACCAAAAGACTCTTAGATTTGATAAACGACTTCAGTGAAGTGTCAAGATACAAAATCAACTTTAAAAAAATCAACAGCATTTCTATATACCAATAAGGAATAAGCTGAGAAACAAATCAAGAAGGCAATCCCACTTATAATAGCTAAAAAAGAAATAAAATACCTAGGAGTATATTTTTAACCAAGGAGGTAAAAGATATCTACAAGGAAAACTAAAAAACAGTGACAAAAGAAGTTGTAGATGACACAAACAAATGGAAAAACATCCCAGGTTCATGGATCAGAATAATTAAAATGACCATCCTGCCAAAAGCAGTCTACAGTTTCAATGCAATCCCTATCAAAATACCAATATCATTTATCACAGACTTACAAAAAACAATCCTAAAACTCGTGGCTCACTGAACCTTTTTTTGGAACAAAAAATAGCCCAAGTAGCCAAAGCAATCTTTTTTTTTTTTTTTTTTTTTTTTTTTTTTTTTTTTTTTTTTGAGACGGAGTCTCGCTCTGTCGCCCAGGCTGGAGTGCAGTGGCGCAATCTCGGCTCACTGCAAGCTCCGCCTCCCGGGTTCACGCCATTCTCCTGCCTCAGCCTCCCGAGTAGCTGGGACTACAGGCGCCCGCCCCTGCGCCCGGCTAATTTTTTCTATTTTTAGTAGAGACGGGGTTTCACCATGGTCTCGATCTCCTGACCTTGTGATCCGCCCACCTCGGCCTCCCAAAGTGCTGGGATTACAGGCGTGAGCCACCACGCCCGGCCTTTTTTTTTTTTTTTTGAGATGGAGTCTCACTCTTGTTACCCAGCCTGGAATGCAATGGCACGATCTCAGCTCACTGCAACCTCCACCTCCCGGATTCAAGCAATTCTCCTGCCTCAGCCTCCTGAGTGGCTGGGATTATAGGCACCCTCCACCATGCCTGGCTAATTTTTTGTAGTTTTAGTAGAGACAGGGTTTCACTATGTTGCCAGGTTGGTCTCAAAACTCCTGACTTTGAGATCCGCCCGCCTCAGCCTCCCAAAGTGCTGGGATTACAGGTGTGAGCCATGGCGCCCAGCCAGTCAAAGCAATTTTAAGCAAAACCAACAATGCTACAGGCATCACATTACCTGGCTTCAAATTACACTATAAGGCTGTAAAACCCAAACAACATGGTACTGGTCTAAAAACAGACACATACATTAATGCAACAGAATAGAGAACCCAGAAATAAAGCCACATATCTACAACCAACTGATCTTTGACAAAGCTGACAAGAACATACATGGAGGAAAGAGCAGTCTTTTCAAAAATGGTGCTGGAAAAATTAGATTGCCATATGCAGAATGAAACAATATCTCTCACCTTATATAAAAATCAACTAAATGGATTAAAGACTTAAATTTGGGACCTACATTTATAAAAATACAAGAAGAAAACCTAGGCAGTACTCTTCTGGACACTAGTCTAGGTAAATAATTCATGACTAAAACCTCAAAAGCACAGGTAACAAAAACCACCAGGCTTGGCTAATTTTTGTATTGTTTTGGTAGAGACAGGGTTTTGCCATGTTGCCCAGGCTGATCTCGAACTCCTGAGCTCAAACAATTCTGCCTGCCTCAGCCTCCCAAAGTGCTTGGATTACAGGTGTGAGCCACCATGCCTGGCCTTCCAAATCCTTGTAATGCTTTCGTTTTCTTAAGGTTTTTTTTTTCCCCTTTAACCTTAATTATGTATTACTTTACAACTAGGGGAAAAAGAAAGGCTACAAATTTTTAAAAAATTAATCAGTTGTCCAAAATAGGACTAACATCGACAAGTTCAATAACACTAAAGCATTGCTAATGTCTAGTGCAAATAAAAGCAAGTTGCTGTAAATATATAATTGCCTTATTAAATCTAATTACCTCACACTTTCTGGATCCTAACCAAACTTTCAAAACTCCATTAAATTTTGGCAAATACCCCTGGGGTAGTTTATGAAAACATCCAAATGAGACTACTATCACTAGGGAGTAATTTATCTAATGATGAGGACTATCACATCATCTT
Organism: Macaca thibetana thibetana; assembly: GCF_024542745.1. Classification (NCBI taxonomy): domain Eukaryota; kingdom Metazoa; phylum Chordata; class Mammalia; order Primates; family Cercopithecidae; genus Macaca; species Macaca thibetana. The sequence continues at coordinate 62,487,303 of NC_065584.1, forward strand.
ACCTTTCAGCTAAATTGAAAGCATCTCTAGAAACAGATGATGATCTTGTATTTCCAACACTGCCAGTATGAGATCGTCTTCCTTTTGCTGAAGGAGTATCTAATGGTATGTCCCCCAAACCCTGCAAGTAAATACAAAATTAGTATGATACAAATTTTAAAACTAGTAGTGAAATAACTTACACAATGTAATTTTCAAAGTAGCCATCACTGATTTTTTAAGATGGAAAGTATTTTAATAATCTGGTATGCTTATGCTTTAAAGAGTATGAGATACATAAAATACCTTGTAATTAGCAGTAAATTAACAAAATATGTGACTAATGGGAAAATATATATTGACTTATAAAAAACGAGTTAAAAACTAAAAATCAATATGCTATATTTTGGGCTGGGTGTGGTGGCTCACGCCAGCACTTTGGAAGGCTGAGGCAGGTGGATCATCTGAGGTCAGGAGTTAGATACCAGCCTGGCCAACATAGGGAAACCCTGTCTCTACTAAAAGTACAAAAATTAGTTGGGCATGGTGGTATAATCCCAGCTACTCAGGAGGCTGAGGCAGGAGAATCCCTTGAACCCGGAGGGAGAGGTTGCATTGAGCTAAGATCGCACCACTGCACTCCAGCCTGAGCAACAGAGCATGACTCTGTTTCAAAAAAATAAATAAAATAATAATATGCTGTATTTTGTAACTACTCTTCTTGAAGCTTAAAATCTATGTAGAACATATGAACACAGTCCATAAACACTGAACACTGTTGTACCTATGCAACATTAGGAGTGTGAGAATAAACATTTTGATGAGAACTATTTAAAACCTTTCCTGCACTGGAAAGACTCACAGATATAATCTGCTTTGTTTTAGTCAGATTTTTTTTTTTTGCATGGTTATATTAATAAGTTCTAATATGAACTAAGCTGAAATCTTCAAGTTCAATGGGCAGAAAAAAATGCTCTAAAATGTCTACTGCTACATATCTTTTTAATATTATTCCTTCATAAGTGAATCCTTAGCCCAAGGGCATCAGAGAAAAATGACATAAATTACAGTAGAAAAATTTTACTTTATTAAACATATTTTTAAAACAATATATAAATAGATTACTTTTTATATTTTATTTCACTTGGTATTCTCTGAGTCACTCATTTCACAGACATTACTGAATTCCCATTATTTACCAAGACGATAAGACATGGCACGGCTAGGCGCGTTGGCTCACGCCTGTAATCCCAGCACTTCCAGAGGCTGAGGCAGGCAAATAACCTGAGGTCAGGAGTTCAAGACCAGCCTGGCCAACATGGCGAAAACCCCATCTCTACTAAAAAATATAAAAAATTAGCTGGGCATGATGGCGGGTGCCTGTAATCCCAGCTACTTGAGAGGTTGAGGCAGGAGAATCGCTTGAACTCGAGAGGTAGAGGTTGCAGTGAGTTGAGATCATGCCACTGCACTCTAGCCTGGTGACAGAGCAAGACTCTGTCTCAAAAAGACAAAAACAAAAACAAAGACATGGCACTTACCCTCAAGGAGCTCCCTATAAATGTTCTGCAGTGTGGTAATAGCTCTAATAGTGGAACATACAAGGTAAATAAAGCAGGGACTAAGCATGGTAAACATTATTATCCTCATTTTATAAAGTGAGAATTCTAGTTAGAGAAATGAAGAGGCATGCGTAAGTTACACAGTTGCTAACAGAGCTGTGATTCAAACCCATGTCTTGTTAACTCCAATAAGCCAAACTACATTCTACCAAACATCAAGCTTCTGTTCAATAAACATTTACTTCCAAGGCTTGACAATATGTATGTCTACTTAGTATTCTAGTTGTTGAAATGTTATTGCAGATATAGTCCAAATGATTAAGAGAGAAATAATCAAATAAATAATTATTCCTATCCTTTACCTGGATGTAAAAACAAGCTTTGCTGGTGAAACCCTGTCTCTACTAAAAAATACAAAAAACTAGCTGGGGGAGGTGGCGGGTGCCTGTAGTCCCAGCTACTCAGGAGGCTGAGGCAGGAGAATGGCGTAAACCCGGGAGGCCGAGCTTGCAGTGAGCTGAGATCCGGCCACTGCACTCCAGCCTGGGCGACAGAGCGTCTCAAAAAAATAAATAAATAAATAAATAAATAAATAAACAAACAAGCTTTGCTTATAAAGTTGTTTATAAAACAAACTTTTTCCACATACCTTTTGCTGTAAGTTTCTAACAGAGTCCTTAATATATGGCAAATCTTTAGATGGAACATACTTTTCAAGCATTTTTTCAAAGTTAGGATGACACATCATGAAGAACAGCATCTTTCGACCATAATACCTATGAGTATTTGAAAAATAGGCATACTACTTTTTAGACATTAACAAGCTCAGTTTCTGACCTTAGATGCATTGTTTTCAATAGAAAAAAAAAACAAAACAAAACTATCAAACATCAAGATTAGCATCCCTATTTTAAGTAACCACCAAAATATAGATATCCTAACTGTATAGGATGCCCTAGAGGGTACAGATGGTCCCCAACTTAAAATGGTTTGACTTACAATTTTTCAACTTTATAATACTGTGAAAGAGATATGATTCTGTGGAAACCATACTTCAAATTTTGATTTTTTCCATGGCTAGTCATATGCAGTATGACACTCTCTTGAGACGCTGGGCAGCAGCAGTGAGCTACAGCTCCCAGTCAGCCACGTGATCACCATACTCTACAATGTACTGTGTTGCCAGATGATTCTGTCCAAGCGTAGACTAATGTAAATGTTCTCAGCATGTTTAAGGTAAGGCTTGGCTATGTTATGATGCTTGGTAGGTTAGATGTATTAAGTACACTTTTGGCTTCTGATAATTCCTATTCATGATGGGTTGTGGGGATATAACCTCATTGTAAGTTAAGAAGCATCTGTGACCAGGCGCAGTGGCTCACGCCTGTAATCCCAGCACTTTGGGAGGCCGAGGCGGGTGGATCACAAGGTCAGGAGTCCGAGATCAGCCTGGCCAACATGGTGAAACTCCATCTCTACTAAAAAAATACAAAAATTAGCCGGACCTGGTGGCGCACTCAGGTAATCTCAGCTGAGGATTTAGGAGGCTATTTAGGAGGCTGAGGCAGGAGAATCATTTGAATCCAGGAGGTGGAGGTTACAGTGAGCCAAGATCACACCACTGCACTCCAGCCTGGGCAATAGAGAGAGACTCCTTCTCAAAAAAAAAAAAAAAAAAAAAAAAAAGGCATCTGTTGGGATGCTCCCATAATCCCCTTTTAAAGTCACTATCTTCAAATCCTTCTGCCACGTGTTAGATGGAGAAACAAAAGCTCTGATTCTATTTTTCAGGCACCCCAAGGTCCATATCAATGCTGGTGTTTGGAAGAACTGTGAAGTTTGTCTCTGTCGTGGGCTCCTTGCCCACTGACCATTTGCTGTCCACCTACTGGACAGATGTTCTGGCCTAAGTCAACCCTCCCTAGGTCCTGTATTTCTCACTCTCTGTTTTTCCCTAGCCAAAACTTACCAGGGTTCCGATTCTTCAAAATCCTATTCTTTACTACTGAAAATACACCCAAGGTGCGTTGATAAATTGTGGCTGATTTGTTAATAAAGGTAATAATCTCAAAAACTACGTTTTTATATTTATATGAATTTTCAAATAATCATCTTAGCATAATACTTTAAGCCCAATGATTCTAATGGTGGAAATTCAGATATCATGGAAGTGCATACTGGAGATATTTTGGCACACAGATGTCTTATACTACTTCAAAATAGTACCACACTATTCATCTTCAAGGAGGCCAGGCCCTAAAATAAATTAGTTAGACTTTTACTCACAACTTGGAATACATGGCACAAAAAGAACCAGAGAAGAGGCTAGGCGTGATGGCTCATGCCTGTAATCCCAGCACTTTGGGAGGCCAAGGCAGGCAGATCACTTGAGGCCAGGAGTTAGAGACCAGCCTGGCCAACATGACGAAACCCCGTCTCTACTAAAAATAGAAACATTAGCCAGGCGTGGTGGCACATGCCTGTAATCCCAGCTACTCAGGAGGCTGAGGCACGAGAATAGCTTGAACCTGGGAGGTGGAGGCTGCAGTGAACCGAGATTGCACCACTGCACTCCAGCCTGGGTAACAGAGTCTTGGAAAAATAATAATAATAATAAAGGAACGAGAAAAAGGCAGGCTGTTGTGGGGTTTTGTGGATGGGGGGATACAGGATGATCTTAAGACCACCTGTCTTGACCAGGTGCAGTGGCTTACACCTATAATCCCAGCACTTTGAGAGGACAAGGTGGGTGGACTGCTTGAGCCCAAGAGTTCAAGACCAGCTTCAGCAACACGGCAAAACCCCATCTCTACAAAAAATACAAAACTTAGCCAAGCATGGTGGCATGCGCCTGTAGTCCCAGCTACTTGGGAGGCTGAGGTGGGAGGATCACTTGAGCTCAAGAGGCTGAGGTAGCAGTGAGCCGAGATTATACCACTGTACTCCATCCTGGGCTACAGAGCAAGACCCTGTCTCCAAAAAGAAAAAGATCACACATCTCAACCTGACCCCTTCAAATGTAATGAAATTGCAGAAAGAGAAGTGATGTCAGAGAATCAATATTACCTTTCTCCACAAGCAGAATAAGGTCTATATCCAGATAAGTAGCTCCTAATCAGTTATATTTTCAAGGGCAATTCTAATGTTTAGCCTGGAATGTTAAGCACTCTATTATATGGGCCCAATGGTCTATTACACGGTCTATTATACGGGCCCAAGGTCTATTATACGGGCCCAATGACATGAGAAAGGCTAAAACACACAAGTAAGTGGAGACCAGGGACACAAAATGTGAGAAATACAAAACTCAAAAATTAATTGTAACCATTTTATAATTTTAAATAAGAATCTAAGAAATGACAAAATGGGCTAGAAAGAATTACTATGCCATTAAGGAAAGATTAAGTAAAGAAGCACACAAGATGGACATTAAGAAATCTTTTTTTTTTTTAACAAGGTGATAGAGAGGGAGAAAAGAACATCTTTTGTTCCTGACTAGCCTATCATGATCTAACCCTCTTGAATTTTTTGAATATTAATGGGATATGTGGAACTCTAAAATGGTTCCCCAAAGAGGTCCTGCTTCAATCCCTACAATTTGTGAATATATTAAGATATCACTCCCAAGATTATGTTATATCACATAACACAGTTAACCTTAAAGTAATGACATGATCTGGTGGAATTAATCTAATAAAATGAGCCCTTAAAAGCAGAGAGCTTTCTGGCCGGGTACAGTGGCTCACACCTATAATCCAGCACTTTGAGAGGCCAAGGCAGGCGGATCATGAGGTTAGGAGATCGAGACCGTCCTGGCTAACACGGTGAAACCCCATGTCTACCAAAAATACAAAAAATTAACCAGGTGTGGTGGCAGGCGCCTGTAGTCCCAGCTACTCGGAAGGTTGAGGCAGGAGAATCGCTTGAACCCGGAAGGCGGAGCTTGCAGTGAGGCAAGATCATGCCACTGCACTCCAACCTGGGCAACAGAGCAAGACTCCATCTCCAAAAAAAAAAAAAAAAGCAGAGAGCTTTCTTTCTGTGACTGGTAGAAAAAGAGGAAGTCTAAAAGATCCTATGAAGGGGAGCTCAACTTGTTATTGCTGGCTTAAAAACAGAGGAGGGCTGCATGCAAAGAAATGTGAGTAGTGTTAAGAAGCTGAGCAAGGATCCTCGCTGACAGCCAGCAAGGAAATGCAGACCTCAGTCTTTTTTTTTTTTTTTTTTTTTTTGAGAAGTTTGTCTCTGTCCTGGGCTCCTTGCCCATTGCCCATTTGCTGTCCACCTACTGGCCAGATGTTCTGGCCCGAGTCAACCCTCTGTCTCACTCTGTCGCCCAAGATGGAGTAAAATAGTGTGACCTCAACTCACTGCAACCTCCACTTCCCGAGTTCAAGCAATTCTCCTGCTTCAGCCTCCTGAGTAGCTGGGATTATAGGCACATGCCACCACGCCCAGCTAATTTTTGTATTTTTAACAGAGATGGGGTTTCATCATGTTGTTCAGGCTGGTCTCGAACTCCTGACCTCAGCTCCTCCACCCGACTCCACCTCCCAAAGTGCTGGGATTATAGGTGTGAGCCACCATGCCCAGCTGACCTCAGTCTTATAACCACAAGGAATTGAATTTGGCAAAGCCCAGCACTGCTATCACCTTGATTTTGACCTTCTGAAACCATTGGCAGTGAAGTGAGGTGAGCCATGCCAGACTTCTAACCTAAAGAACTGTAAGCCAAAAAACATGGGTTACCTTAAGCTCCTACATTTGTGTTAAACTTCACACAGCAATGGAAAACTAATATATTTACTTTCTGTATTATCTTTAGGTATAATGAGTTCCATAATATTAACTCCAGATACCTAAAGTAACGAACATCTTTGTCCTAAAATGTTAAACATTTTATATACTTCTTCACTTTAATCTTTATGACTCAGATTCTTTTAAAAAATTATTATTATTAATGAATTTTTTTTGGGGGGGGATGGAGTCTCACTCTGTCTCTAGGCTGGAGCGCAGTGGCTGAAGAGATTCTCCTGCCTCAGCCTCCCGAGTAGCTGCGACTACAGGCAAGTGCCGCCACGCCCAGCTAATTTTTGTATTTTTAGTAGAGATGGGGTTTCACCATGTTGGCCAGAATGGTCTCAATCACTTGACCTTGTGCGTCACCTGCCTTGGCCTCCCAAAGTACTGGGATTACAGGTGTGAGCCACCACAACTGGCCTTTTTTTTGGAGATGGAGTCTGGCTCTGTTTCTCAGGCTGGAGTGCAGTGGCACAATCTCAGCTCACTGCAACCTCTGCCTCCCAGGTTCATGTGATTCTCCTGCCTCAGCCTCCTGGGTAGCTGGGATTACAGGCATGTGCCACCATGCCTGGCTAATTTTTATATTTTCAGTAGAGGCAGGGTTTTGCCATGTTCGTGGGCTGGTCTCAAACTCCTGACCCTCAGGTGATCTAGCAACCTCCGCCTCCCAAAGTGCTGGGATTACAGGCGTGAGCCACCACACCCGGCCATATATCATTACTATAAAAAGTTTAGATTTTATATGGAACATTACTGGTCACCTAGTCCACCCTTCCTAATTGTATAGACATGGAAACAGAGACTAACAGAAATTAAGTAACTTGCTTAAGGACAAACAATGATGGGGACTAGAAATTTAACATAAGCATCTGACTACATCCAAAATTTTTGTCACCACCACAGCCATTATACCATCCACATCTTAATTATTGTGCTGTCTTTCTCTGACGGTTCTTAAACTTCATAAAATTGTTTTTCCAGTACAACCATCAGAAATTCGTGGTTTCCAGACTGCAGATATCTCACTTGTGGAATAATATATTGTTATGCATAATCCTGTATTTTTCTTTTTTCTTTTTTCTTTTTTGAGACAGAGTCTCGCTCTGTCACCCAGGCTGGAGTGCAATGGCGCAATCTCAGCTCACTACAACATTCGCCTCCCGGGTTCAAGCAATTCTCCTGCCTCAGCCTCCCGAGTAGCTGAGATTACAGGTGCCTGCCACCACGCCTGGCTAATTGTATTGTATTTTCAGTAGAGATGGGGTTTCACCATGTTGGCCAGGCTGGTCTTGAACTCCTGACCTCGTCATCCGCCCACCTTGGCCTTCCAAAGTGCTGGGAATACAGGCGTGAGTCACCACGCCCAGCCCTATTCCTGCATTTTTCATGTGTACCTATTTCCTTGATTTTACCTGATTGCTTGGAAAATATATCATTTTCCCCTAAATGCATTACCTTACATTTGCCCATAATGAAGTTCTTCTGCCACTTTTCTGCCCACTCATACAGTCTTGTGCCGTTTTCATGAAGTTCATCCCTGTGACTTGGCATCTCACTACCCAGAAGTATGTAGTGTCATCTGTAAATTTGGAGAATTCACTGTGCACTCCCTCAAGAGTATTTACAATCTGGTTAAATAAGACCATCCCCCAGCACCAATCCCTGGGGATCCCACTTCTCCATTTAGAAAATGTTCATTCTTTTTTAAACTTTCTTTCCTTTCCTACTTGTAAGCCCTTATTAATAATAGTTTTAGCCAACATTAGCAGATATTCACCTGGTTTCTTGTGAACTGTCTTGAGCAAACTTAGCAGCAGCTGGTAATATACGTTCAGCCATATCCTTTGTTGCAGATAAAATACGTTCTGGTTCCATAAATTCCAATACATCTGATAAATGCTGGGCTGTACACCTTCTTACAGCAATGTGTAAATGGCTACAAGGAGACATGATCAATTAATACAGCGTTGTTATATAAACTATGCTCCAAATATCTATGGATCTATGGTGTTTTTTTGTTTGTTTTGTTTTGGTTTTGGTTTTTGGGACAGGGTCATGCTCTGTCATTGAGGCTGGAATGCAGTGATGCAATCATGGCTTACTGCAGCTTCGACCTCCTGGGTTCAAGTGATCCTCCTGCCTCAGCCTTCCAAGTAGCTGAGGCCACAGGCATGTGCCACCACACTCAGTTAATTTGATTTTATTTTTAGTACAGACGAGGTCTCACTATGTTGCCCAGGCTGGTCTTGAACTTCTGGGCTCAAGGGATCTTCTCACCTTGGCCTCCCAAAGTGCTGGGATTACAGGTGTGAGCCACCACATGAGGCCAAAGATCAATCCTAAAGTTAAATGATTTAACAGCTCCTCAACAATCATCCTGTGAGTCTAGAATGTCAAATTATTTGCATTACTTATCCCTTCCTCAAAAGTTAAAAGCAAAATAAAACAGACATTTAGTTATAGCTCTATGAATGTAAATAACATTATTGGAATAACAACAGGGTAACGTTATTACAATAACTTTTATTGAACTAAAAGTAGATCTACCATTTGATCTAGCAATCCCACTACTTGGTATCTACCCAAACGAAAAGAAGTCATTATGTGAAAAAGATACTTGCACATATATGTTTATAGCAACAAAATTCAAAATTACAAAGATGTAGAACCAATGTAAGTGCCCACGGACTAATCAGTGGATAAAGAAAATGGTGTGTATATATATATGTACATATATATATATATATATATAAATACTACCCAGCCATTAAAATGAATTAAATAGTGTCTTTTGCAGAAACTTGTATGGAGCTGGAGGCCATTATTCTAAGTGAAATAACACAGGCGTAAAACACCAAAAACCGTATGTTCTCACCTATAAGTGGCAGCTAAGTTATGAGTATGCAAAGCCATACAGGGTGATATATATAATGAACTATATATAATGAACTTTAGAGAAAGAAGGAGAGCAGGAGGGGGTGAGGCATAAAAACTACACATTAGGTACAATGTACACTACTCAAGTGATGGGTGCACAAAAATCTCAGAATTCACTATTATACAATTCACCCATGTAACAAAAAAACCACTTGTACCCCAAAAGCTACTGAAATAAAAATTAATAAAAAAATAATAATAATTGTAAGGCTCCTAAAGCCAAATTGCCTAGATGATTCTGTGTGGCAGACATTTTGCTAGGTGCCCGAGGGACACAAGAAGTATACATATTCTATGAGAAAAATAATAACAACATTATTCTTTTCATATTCAGCATGTAGTATAATGTTATCTCATAGGAACTTTTTAATAAATGTTTTTTGACCAATATAATACTAAGATTTGCTTGTTTCTTTTCTACACTCCTGATTGCAACATTTCATTTTTAGTTTAAAGACATTTCAAGGTCATTTTGAACATTACCTTTGTCCACCATTGATAAGAGAAACAACTGCACGTGCAGGAGTTACATTATTAACCATAGCTCTCAATGCTTTGTCAACATCTTCTCTTATAAATGTATTTGATTCACCAGCCTTCTGCAACAAAACTTTTACTGTGGTATCTAGCTCTTGATCCATGCTCTTTTTCAAATAAGTGAAAAGATCACTTAAACAGACCACAGCAGCACGAGAAACTCCAGAACGTAAATTTTTCACCTAAAATAAAATTTCAAAATATACATTTTGTTGATATTCTGCAAGAAAATCACTAGGAAAGGAATTTTACAATTTTTGTTTTTTTTTGTTTTTTTTTTTTGAGTTAAGAGTCTCGCTCTGTCCACTAGGCTGGAGTGCAGTAGCGTGATTTCAGCTCACTGCAACTTCTGCCTCTCAGGTCCCAGCAATTTTCATGCCTCAGCCACTTGAGTAGCTGGGATTACAGGTGCACACCACCATGCCCAGCTAATTTTTGTATTTTTAGTCCAAATGGGGTTTTGCCATGTTGGGCAAGCTGGTCTTGAACTCCTGGCTTCAAGTAACATATCTTAAGCTGGGCGTGGTGGCTTACACCTGTAATCCCAGCACTTTGGGAGGCCAAGGTGGGTGGATCACCAGGTCAGGAGATCAAGACCAGCCTGGCTAACATGGTCAAACCACATCTCTACTCAAAATACAAAAATTAGCCAGGCGTGGTGGCATGTGCCTGTAATCCCAGCTACTTGGGAGACTGAGGCAGGAGAATCTCTTGAACCTAGGAGGAGAAGGTTGCAGTGACCCGAGATCGCACCACTGCAGTCCAGCCTGGGCGACAGAGCAAGACTCCATTTCAAAAACAAACAAAACTCCACATGTTAATATATATTATCTTTAGTCCTAAGAATCAACACCTATTAAGTTTCTCTTAATGTTGCAAATTAAGACACGGACTAGTTTAATTAAATACAAGCCTTTTATATCATATGGTATAGAGTTGTTTAAACATTTTAAAGGTCAAATAAACAGCATATTTATCCTTTGTTATTCTAACAATCCTTAACTCATCTGAAAAATAAGTTTACCTCGTGAACAACTGCAAAATTTGTTTCATGCAACTTTGTGTTCAGTATCTCAGAATGAAAAGCAGCTAAGCATCTAATAAAATTCAGTCCCTCAATTTTCTTCTCCCTATGGGAAAAAGAAATGACAAGATCATTCGTTAGATGGGACTCAACTGGAACAGGATCACAAATGTCTTCTTTTCTGTGTATGGAATATTGCCAAGGAAGAGGTTCAGAAAGGTGAGAAAGGTTCAGGTGAAAAGTTTGAGTTTAGCAGAGGTTGGTTCATGAGGTTGAGGGAAAGAAGCCATCTCCATAATATAAAAGTGTAATGTGGGCTGGGCGCGGTGGCTCACACCTGTAATACCAGCACTTTGGGAGGCCGAGGTGGGCGGATCAAGAGGTCAGGAGTTCGAGACCAGCCTGGCCAACATGGTGAAACCCCATCTCTACTAAAAATACAAAAATTAGCTGGGCGTGGTGGTGGACACCTGTAATTCCAGCTACTCAGGAGGCTGAGGCAGGAGAATCACTTGAACCTGGGAGGTGGAGGTTGCAGTGAGCCAAGATCACACCACTGCACTCCAGCCTGGGTGACAGGGCAAGACTCCGTGTCAAAGAGAAAAAAAATAAATAAAAGTGCAATGTGAAGCAGTAGGTGCTAATGTAGAAGCTGCAGCACGTTATCCAGAAGATCTAGGTAAGGTAATAGATACAAGTAGCTACACAAAACAACAGATATTCAATGTAAATGAAACAGCCTCCTATTAGAAGATGCCATCTAGGACTTTCAAAATCAGTATGATTCTTAGGTGCTAAATTTTCAGAATTGAAGTTACGTTAGCATGCATGAAAACAACATTAATATCCTTGTACATCTCCATCAGAGCTCATGAGTGACCAAGTACATTGTCAACGAGCAGTAATATTTGCTGTGATTGCTAAAATTACCACAGCCAGCCACTACCACCCTGATCAGTCAGCAGCCATCAACATCAAGGTAAGATCCTCCACTAGCAAAAAGATTACAACTCACTTAGGGTTCAGGTGATCAGTAGTAGCAATTAAGTATTTTTTAATTAAGGCATTTTTTTTAGGCATAATACTTATCAGACTACATTATAGTGTAAACGTAACATATCTTTTAGATTTAAAAGATTATAATTATAGTAACTTATACAATCTATTACTGTGTACCTTATATAATAATATAGATGTAATTGTAGATTTGTGTATTTCTCCTTAAATTTCTATTAGTTTTTTCCTTCATGTATTCTGAAGCATTCGTATGTTGTGCTCTCTCTCTCTCTCTATATATATATATGTGTATGTGTATGTGTGTGTGTTAGGACTGATACGTCTTCTTGATGAACAGACCCTTTTATGATTTAACAATAGGCCTGGTTAGCTGGTCCTTCATTATCTGTCCTTGGTAATAAAGAGTTACAATATTTGGTAAGGATTTAAATTTTTTTCCCTAGTGTTCTAGAGAGCTACCAAACTGCTTTCTGTGAGGAAGTCCCATGGTCTGGTTTATATCTTAACAGTATCAACAGCTATTATATGAGATGGAGTAATAATACAAGCATGGAAGCCAGTGATGAAACTACGATAGCCATGTGGGAGACAACTACAGCATGAACTAGAGGGATGGCAGCAGAGATTGAAGTAGGTAATTGGTTTCAGGATATGTTCTGAAAATATAAGAATTGATGGAATGTAAATAAATGAGAGGCCAGGTGCAGTGGCTCACGCCTATAATCCTAACACTTTGGGAGGCTGAGGCGGGCAGATTGCGTGAGCCCAGTATTTCGAGACCAGCTTGGGTGAAACTCCGTCTCTACAAACAATACAAAAATTAGCCAGGCATGATGGTGTGCACCTTTAGTCTCAGCTACTTGCGTGGCTGATGTGGGAGGATCACCTGAGCCCACAGAGGTCAATGTTGCAGTAAGCTGTGATCATGCCACCGCACTTCAGCCTGGGTGACACAGTGAGACTCTGTCTCAAACAAACAAAGACAAAAAAAGAAGTCAATCCTGACTTGGAATGAACAACCAAATGTGTATGGCAGGGCTGTTAACTAAGACAGTGAACACTGAGGGAGAAGTATATTTCAGATTAAGAAGAGGGGAAATAAGTTCTGTGTTAAGAATTTTATCTCTATGTTCTTATGCTATATTAGGAATCAGTCTGTAGTTTTCCTATCTTTGTATGGTTTTGGTATCAGAGTAATGGTGGCCTCAATCAATGAGATGAGAACTTCATCTCATTCAATGTTCTAGAAGTATATGTAGAAATAGTATCTTCGTAAAAAGTTTGGGATAAACTATCAGAAACTGAAGGTTTCTTTGTGGAAACTTTTTTTTTTTTTCAGAGGGAGTCTTGCTATGTCACCCAGGCTGGAGTGCAGTGGTGCAATCTTGGCTCACTGCAACCACCGCCTCCTGGGTTCAAGCGATTCTCCTGCCTCAGCCTCCAGAATACCTGGGATTACAGGTGTGCACCACCATGGCTGGCTAATTTTTGTATTTTTAGTAGAGACTAGGTTTCACATGTTGGCCAGGTGGTCTCGAACTCCTGACCTCAAGTGATCTGCCCGCCTCAGCCTCCCAAAGTGCTAGGATTACAGGCATGAGCCACCACTCCTGGCTTCTTTGCAGGAAAATTTAAACAAAAATTCAATTTCATTAATAGATACTGGGTTATACAAGTTATTATTATATATTTTTTGAGACAGAGTCTTGCTCTGTTGCCCAGGCTGGAGTGCAGTGGTGCAATCTCAGCTCACTGCAACCTTCTCCTCCTAGGTCCAAGCCATTCTTGTGCCTCAGCCTCCTGAATAGCTGGGATTACAGGCATGCACCGCCACATGTGGCTAATTTTTGTATTTTTAGTAGAGATGGGGTTTCACCATGTTAGCCGGGCTGGTCTTGAACTCCTGGCCTCAAGTGATCCGCCTGCCTTGGCCTCCAAAAGTGCTTGAATTACAGGCGTGAGCCACCGTGCCCGGTCACAAGTTATCTAATTCTTTATGAATGAGTTTTGGTAATTTGTGTCTTTCAGTCCATTTCACCTAAGTTGTTGAATTTTGGGGCATCATGCTGTTTATCATATTTCTATATTATCTGTTTAACAGCTGTATGATCAGTAGTGATGTTTCTTCTTTCATTCTTGATGTTAGCAATTTTTCTCTTCTTTTTCTTGGTCAATCTGACAAGAGGCTTATCCATTTTACTGATCTTCTCCAAGAACCTGCTTTTGCTTTCACTGATTTTCTCTATTGTTTTCCATTGCAATGATTTCCACACAGATCTTTATTATTTCCTTTCTTTGCTTACTTTGGGCTTCATGTGCTCTTCTGTTTCTAGTTTCTTAAGGTGAAAGCTGATTTCCTTTATATAGAACTTTTCTCCTTTTCTAATATAGGTGTTATAGTGTGACATATTCCTCTTTAATTTGGCTACATCCCACAAATTTTGATGTTTCATTCTTTATTTCATCAAATTCAAAATAATTTGTAATTTTCCTTTTGATTTCTTCTTAGATCCATAGGTTACACATGTAAGTGTGTTACTTAGTTTCTAAATATTTGAGCACTTTCCAAACACCTGTCATTAATTTCCAATTTAATTCCAGAGAACAAAATTTGTAAAATCCGATTCCTTTAAAATTACTTGTTTTATAGCCTAGAATAAGGTCTTTCTTGGTAAATATGTCTTGTGGACTTGAATAGAATGTGAATTCTGTTGCTGTAGGTGGAATGTGTTATAAATGTTAATTAGGTCACACGGATGGCAGTGGTGGCCCCTCTGGAGTGGCCACTGTGAAGACACCAGCTGTGGCAGGGAAGGTACAGCAGGGACTGTGTGCTCCATGGAGCCAGCGGGTGCCAGGAACAGGTGGGAGCCATGCCCCCTTCTGAGTAGAAGGGAAAGGAGCCCCGACTTCCTGGGCACAGCTGTAGCCATTCAGCCACAGCTGCAGACCTGGGCATCCCTGTGCCCAGGGGCCCTGGAAATCCCCCTTCCCGACAGGCTCAAAAGTGCCTTCTCCCACTGCCTGGCTTCTCCCCACTCCCAGCACAACCTCCAATTTTGGAACGAAGTTGTGGCTGATCCCGGGTGCTGTCAGGACCTAGCTGGGTGTGCACGCACTTGAGGTAGTGCTGACATGGTCCCCACTGGACTTTGGGCACCAACAAGCATGGGAAGGAAGCCGGGAGCATGCTGAGGGCAGCTTGGTGTGGGCCTGCAGGCATCCCTCAGCACAAACAGCCTGGGCACTGTGGACAGCAGGTTGATGGTGGCAGGAGGCAGACAGGCTCCTGGGCAGAAAGGGGCAGGTGAAGCCTCACCTTCAAGCCAGGGACAGACTGAAGCTTGTAGGGGTGGGCTGCCTAGTTTCACAGACTGGAGTGAGAACTTATGGTGCTTTTTCCAGGCCTGCCCATGGACCAGTCAGCATGCACTTCTTCCTCTCTGAAGCGCATAAAAATCCCAGACTCAGCCAGACTCTGGCAGATGGGATGACCTGCCTGTGGAGAAAAGCTACCCTCTGTGGGTCTCCTCTCTGCTGAGAGCTGTACACTCATCAGCACAACCTGCCTGAGGATAGAAGCTACCCTCTCTAGGTTTCCTCTCTGCTGAGGGCTGCAGAGACACCAGAACAACCTGTCTGTGGATAGCAGCTACACACTCTGGGTCTCCTCTCCACTTAGGGCTGCACAGACATCAGGATGACCTGCCTGTGGATAGGAGCTACCCCACTCTGAGTCTCCTCTCCATTGAGGGTTGCACAGATGTCAGGACGACTTGCCAGCAGAAAGGAGCTACCCACTTCAGGTCTTCTGAGAGGTATACTGTTGCTCAATGAAGCATCTCTTCACCTTGCTCCACAACTGGAGGTCCATATACCTAATTCTTCTTGGACTCAGGACAAGAATTCAGGACTGAAAGATCTATAACACAAACATGGCTGAAAACTCCCCCTACCCCAATCACATTGCCACCACTCGTGACATTGTGGGCAACAAGAAGGTGAGAAGAAAGGAGAAAAGAGCTGTGGCCCTATGGGGAACCCAGACTTAGGAGCTTCCCAAGCAAGGGCTGGCATACTCTCTTTGGGGCTCTGCAGTTGCTGGCATCTCCAAGCTTCTGGGTGCCGCCACATTCCCTGGTGCCCACAGTGGAAGCTGCTTGTGGTATGTCTGGTCCAGCTGTAGCAGGAAGCCAGCAGCTGTGACAGTGCATGGAGCTGCCTATCCTGCCACAGCCAGCATATGCCTGGCTGTGTGCAGTGGCCAGACCCCATGCTCATGCACCCCTCGCTGCTCTGTGCCTGGCTCACCCTTTGCAGGCATAGGATCTGGGCTGGTAGCAAAAGCCAAGTACAGCCTGCGAGGCCAAGTGGGCAAAACGAGCCCAAGTGGGCCTAAGCAAAACTTGGGCAAAGGTGCCACTGGCCACAGATGTTTCTGGCTATCAAAGTAACACCTTAAGGATCCCATGGCAACATTGGTCAATACTGTTGTTCAGGCCAGGTGTGGTGACCCTGTAATCCCAACACTTTGGAAGGCTGAGGTGGATGGATTGCTTGAGACCAGGTATTTGAGACCAGCCTGAGTAACACAGAAAAACCCCATCTCTACTAAAAATACATACAAAAAAGCATTGTCCAAATCTTCTACATCTTTACTGATTTTCTTTTTTTTTTTTTTTTTTTTGAGATGGAGTCTAGCTCTGTCACCCAGGCTGGGGTGCAGTGGCCCGATCTTGGCTCAACATAACCTCTGCCTCCCAGGTTCAAGCGATTTCTCCTGCCTCAGCCTCCCAAGTAGCTGGGACTACAGGCATGCCCAGCTAATTTTTTTTTTTTTTTGTATTTTTAGTAGAAATGGGGTTTCACCATGTTAACCAGGATGGTCTCAATCTCCTGACCTCGTGATCTGCCTGCCTCCGTCTCCCAAAGTGTTGGGATTACAGGCATGAGCCACCGCACCTGGCCATCTTTACTGATTTTCTTTCAACTTGTTCTATTTATTAATGAGAGAGGATTATTGAAGTTCCAATTATAACTAGAGATTTATTCCTCCTTGCAGTTCTATTAGTTTTTGCTTAATGTATTTTCAAGCAATATTATATGGTAAATAAGTATCAGGACTTCCATGTCCTCTTGATGAATTAATTCCTTTATAACTATAAAATGACCCTCTTTATTCTGGATGTGGTAGACAGAATCCTAAGATGGCATCCATAATTCCTACCCCTGATTTACACAACCTGTATTACACCCTCTCCATGAATGTGTTGCGATATCACTCCCTGTGAGTGATATGTGAATGTGTTAGGATATCACTCCCTGTGATCATATTAAGTGTGATGGCAAAAGAGATTTGCAGATTTAATTATGGTCCCTAAGCAGTTGACATCAAGTTAATCAAAAGGGAGATTATCCTGGGGAGGCTTTACCTCCCTTAAAAAAGATAAGCGGCAGCAGCAGCAGAGATTCTTCTCCTGGCTTTGAAAAAGTAAGCTTCATATTGAGAGGATCTATGTCTGTGTGTGTGGCACATAATAAGGACATGAGGGTTGACCTCTAGAAGATTGATAGGGTTTGGCTATGTCCCAGGATTCAGGAGGGAACCACGGGGAGGTAACTGAATCATGCGGGCTGGTCTTCCCTGTGCTATTCTCATGATAGTGAATAAGTCTCACAAGATCTGATGGGTTTATCAGGGGTTTCCACTTTTGCTTCATTTTCTCTTGCTGCCACCATGTAAGAAGTGCCTTTTGCCTCCCGCCATGATTCTGAGGCCTCCTCAGTCATGTGGAACTGTAAGTCCAATTAAACCTCTTCTCAGTCTTGGATATGTCTTTATCAGCAGCATGAAAATGGACTAATACAAAAATGAAAACCTCCATTGCACATCTAAAAGGAAGACAATTTTTCCAATGAGCTTCTAAGAAAATTGAAAGATGAGATCGCATCCCTGGCTGACACTTTGATTTCACCCTAGTGATATCCTGAGCAAAGAGTTGAGTTAACTTGTATCTGATCTCTTGACCCAGAAAACTGACAGTTAATCAATTTGTGTGGTTTGAATCCATTGAGTTTGTGGCAATTTGTTACATAACAATATAAAATAAATACTCTCATTAATATTCTTTGCTTTGAAATATACTTTGATATTAATAAAGCCACATAATCTATCTTTTGATTAGTGTTAGCATGGTATTATCTTTTTGCATCTCTACTTTTAACTTATTTGTACCTATATATTTAAACGAATTTCTTATAGGCAGCATATAGTTGAGTCTTGCTTTTTAATCTAATCTCACTAGGGTGTTTCGTTCATCTACATTTAATGTGATTAGATGATTGGGTTTAAGTCTATCATCTTGCTGTTTGTTTTCTATTTGTCCCATCTTTTCTTTATAATTATTTTTATAGTTACATTTTATCTCCTTTGTTGCCTTCCCAACAAAACTTTTGTGTTATTTTACTGGTTACTTATCGGTCTACCTTGAAGTGATATATACCATTTCATATGTAAGAATGGTAAAGCAACACTCCCAGGTCTTCCCTTTGGGCCTTTGTATCAAAATGTCAGACATTTTGCTTCTTTTAAAACTTTTTTTTTTTTAAGAGACAAGGTTTCACTCTGTTGCCCAGGCTGGACTGTAGTGGCACAATCACAGCTCACTGCAGCCTCAAACCCCTGGATTCAGGTGATCCTTCTGCCTCAGCCTCCTGAGTAGCCAGGACTACAGCAACACATCACTGCATCCAGATTTTTAATTTTTTTTTTCTAGAGATGAGGTCTTGCTATATTGCAAAGGCTGGTCTTGAACTTTTGGGCTCAAGTAATCCTCCTGGCTCAGCCTCATAAAGTGCTGGGATTACAAGTGTGAGCCACCATGCCCGGTCCACTACTTTTATTTTTGAAAGATATTTTCATTGGATATAGAATTCTAGATTGACAGTTTGTTTTTCCTTTCAGTACTGTAAATATCTCACTGAACTGTTTTTTGGTTTGCAGTGTATTTGATAAGTAGTCTGATCTTTGTTCTATATGTAATGTCTTGCCCCCAGCTATTTTTAAGATTTTCTCCATCCCTAATTTTAGGCCTTTTGATTATATCTCCTTTGAAATATTTCTTTTCATGTTTCTTGTGTTTGGTGTTCATTGAACTTCCTAGATCTCTGAGTTTACAGTTTTCATCAAATTTGAACAAATTGTGTCCATTTTTTTTCTGCACATATTCTTTTCTGTCTCCTTCTCTGTCTGGTAACTCCAATTACACATAACTTGAAGTTGTCCCACAATTGACAGATTTTCTGGACTTTTTTTTCAGTCTTGTTTCTCTCACTTTCATTTTGAATATTTTTTTTTTTTTTCCTTGAGACAGACTCTCACCCTGTTGCCCAGGTTGGGGTGCAGTGGTACAATCTCAGTTCACTGCAATCTCTGCCTCCCGGGTTTAAGTGATTCTCCTGCCCCAGTCGCCCCAGTAGCTGGGACTACAGGTGTGCATCACCACAACTGGCTAATTTCTATATTTTTGGTAGAGACAGGATTTTGCCATATTGGCCAGCCTACATTGTTTCATTTTGAATAGTTTCAATGGTTACGTCTTCAACTTCACTCATCTTTTATTCTGGAATATCTAACCTATTAATCTCATCCAGTGTATTTCTGATCTCAGACATTATAGCTTTCATCTGTAGACATTAGTTTTGGGTTTCTTATATATATAAAATGTCTCTTTACTTGCTCAACCTTTCCTCTAGCCTCGTTAATGCATGCAATTGTTACAGTTACAATGTCTTTGTCTACTAATTCTATCATCTGTGTCATTTTTGCATTGGTTTCACTTGTTGGCTTTTTTCCTTCTCACTATTGGTTATATTTTCCTGCTTCTCTGCATGCCTGGTAATTTCTTATTGGATGCCAAACATTATAAATTTACTTTAGCTATTTTTGTATTCCTATAAATATTCTTCAGCTTTGTTCTGGGATATAGTTATTTGAAAACATATTTCAAATAAGGAACAAATGTTTGATCCTCTTAGGCCTTGCTTTTAAACTTCGTTAGGTGAGAACCAAATATTCAGTCTATGGTTTATTTTACTACACTATGGAGCAAAACTCTCTCTGAGTATTCTACCCAATGCTCTGTGAATTATGAACTTTTCCTCTCTGCCGGTGGGAACAGGAAGTATTATTAACATTGTATATGCTCCTGACATTGTTCCTTGTAACTCTTTTGAGTGGTTCTTGTTCTGGTCTCAGGAAATATATTTACACGCAGGCACCGACCCATTGTCTGCTATCATTTGAATAAAATCCTCTTATGATCTCTGGAGCTGTCTGTGGAGCTCTATCTGGCACTCTGTCCTGCAAAGTCTAGTCACCATGGCCTCCTCAAACTCTCAGCACCATGTCCATATCTGCTGCTATCTGCCTGTTTTTCCCTCCTTTAGCTGCAATCTGGAAACTCTCTCCAGAAAGCAAGCTGGGTAATTGTAGGGCTCACCTGGTTTGTTTCCTGTCTCTCAGAGATCTTTCCATAGCCTGGTGAAGAGTATCTTGAAAACTATTGTTTTTTGTTGTTGCTGTTTCTTTGTTTTTGAGATGGAGTCTCACTCTGTAGTCCATACTGGAGTGCAGTGACACGATCTCGGCTCACTGCAACCTCTGCCTCCCAGGTTCAAGCGATTCTTGTGTCTCAGCCTCCCAAGTGGCTGGTACTACAGACGTGCACCACCATACCCCAGCTGATTTTTTGCGTTTTTCAGTAGAGACAGGGTTAGCCAGGCTGGACTTGAACTCCTGACCTCAAGTGATTTGGCCTCCCAAAGTGCTGAGATTACAGGCATGAGCCACTGTGCCCGGCCCTTGAAAACTATTGTTTCATATATTTTGTATAATTTTATTAGATCTTTCATGTATGAAGGCCAATACAGTCCTGTTAATCCATGTTGGCAGGAAGAAGTTCAGGATTTCTTTTCTGGATATGTTAAATTTAAGATGTCTACTGGGATCTAAGTGAAAGGGCCAAGTTGGCTGTTGGATTACTTCTTTTTGAGTCTAGAGCTCAAAATGATACCAGGGATACAGATACACATTGATGAAATATCAGAGTTTAGATGGAATTTAAAGCTGTGAGACTGAATGAAATAATTTAAGAAGGGATTGGCAAACTATGGCTCATGGGCCAAATCTGGCTCCATCAGATTTTTTTAATGAGTAAAGTTTTCATATGTTTTATAAGTAAAGTTTTATAGAAACACAGCTATGCCCATTTGTTTAGATACTGTTTTAAGGCTGCTTTTGCACAACAGAGTTCAGTATCTGCAACAGAGGCATCTGCCCCGCAAAGTCTAAAATACCTATTACCTGGATCTTTACAGAAAAAGATCGCCAGAAAAAGACTGCCCTTGAGCTACAAAATCAATGTACAAAGAGAATGCCAGTGGATTAAATTCTGCAGAACTTCTATTTTTTTTTTTGAGACAGAGTTTCACTGTGTTGCCCAGGCTGGAGTGCAGCTGCCCAGTCTCGGCTCACTGCAACCTCCACCTCCTGGGTTCAAGCAATTCTCCTGCCTCAGCCTCCCAAGTAGGTGGGACTACAGGCGCCGCCACCATGCCTGGCTAATTTTTTTCTATTTTTAGTAGAGATGGGGTTTCACTATGTTGGCCAGGCTGGTCTTGAACTCTTGACCTCATGATCCGCCCACCTCGGCCTCCCAAAGTGCTAGGATTACAGGCATGAGCCACCGTGCCCAGCCTGGAGGTTTTTAAAAAATAGGAGATATTATGGCACATTTGAAACTTGATGAATATGCTCTAGAACAGAGGCAAAACTGATGAAGAGGTATAAGATGGGGACAATGAGAGATATTGAAGGAACAAGGGAGGAAATGAGACAAAGGCAGTAAGTGGACGCTCCTGCTGAAACACGTGGGATGCACATTGCCACTGTCTTTTGTCTCCCTTGAGTTATTGGCTGGGCTGGTTGGGTGGCTGCTATAACTGCAATAAGAGCAGGTAGGTATTTCCAGGACAACTAAAAATTATATTTCACAGAGACATACTTTGAGAAACGGTGAAATTTGTAACCCGTTATCAAAGGGTTTACATAATCCATAATAAAGCTAAATTATATTCTTATGGCATGTAAGTTATAACACAACTGGTAATAAAGTACTATTAGGACCAGAGTTCAGCTACATTAATAAGCTGAAAAGACTCTGATGCCTAAGAACTAAATAATCGTTTCTAAAGTTATTTTAATAGAAAATGTGTTTCAAGATTTTTAATTAAATATTTACAGAAAGCTTTAGAACTCTGCTTAGTTTTAAGTTAAGGATGGTGAACTTACCAATCCTCATCAGCCAAAAGCCTCAGGGCTTCTGTCAGTGCTATTTCTGGTTTAGAGAATGGTCGTAGTTCTGATAGATCCATTATTTCTGGACTATGAGTGACAGAAGGCATCCTTTCTTTATACTGTGAAATGACTCCAGTAGATGTTTCACCTAAAACAAAATATATTAAACTATGAGAGAACCTTTTTTTACAAATGTTTATCTTTTTGAGATGGAGTGTCGCTCTGTTGCCCAGGCTAGGGTGCAGTAGTGCAATCTCAGCTCACTGCAACCTCTGCCACCTGGTTCAAGCGATTCTCCTGCCTCAGCCTCCCAAGTAGCTGGGACTACTGGCGCGCACCACCATGCCCGGCTAATTTTTGTATTTTTAGTAGAGACAGGGTTTCACCATGTTGGTCAAGCTGATCTTGAACTCCTGGCCTCAAACAGTCCATCCGCCTCAGCCTCCCAAAGTGCTGGGATTACAGGCGTGAGCCACCATGCCCGGCCAAGAAGACCTTCATACAAAGGATACAAACATTATTCTGACTACAGTTGTGATGAACATTTATTATGGAAACGTAGTACTATTAGTTTAGTCTTGAGGAAAATTACAGTACCCAGAAACCAAAACTATTGAAAACTTTACTTTTTATATGCAAAATTATTAACAAATTATATTTAATAAAAATATAAGTAGTTTTTCAGTCATGAGTCATAACAACGTCTGGCTTTATTTTAACAGCTAAAAGTCAAAGAAGCAGTATGATCCCATTTTGTAAAAATGTGGATATATACCTGTTTCATAACTGAGAAGTGAAGATGAAGGTTCATGGCATCTGTATGTAGAATTCTAGTTGATTTTCTCTATTGATATAGAATTAGTGGCCTATTACAAATTCTAAGACCATGTGTAGTAATAAGAATGATGTTTCTTCTGTAATAAGACATTGACCAAGCATTTTCCAGATGTAAGGCACTGTACTATAAGTTGAGAACATAAATCATCCTCTTTGAGTGCTCAGGATAATATCCTTGAGAGCACTGTATAATGCGAGACACATGCAGTGGAGATATTAAAAAGAAAAGGGTCAAATAGAATGGGCTTTTATAAGTAGGAAGATTTACTGGCTCTTTTTCCATATTAAGAGTTACTTTTAGAAAGGAAATATTAGTCACTAGAAAATAACTATCATCAAAAATTATTTATTAACCATGCTATCTGTGACAAAACGTTACCTGAAATCACAAATATAAGAAATTTCACTTGATGTTGCATACTAATTACATATTCAGAGTTGGTCATTTAAAATCCAAAGGCAACAAGGTGTTAATGATATTAGCTGACATTTATTAAATACTATGCACCAGACCTTGGGATAAATGCTTTGCAAACTTTACTGCATTTAATTATCTCAACAAAGTTGAGGTAGGCATTCTAACTATCTTTATTTGCAGCTGAGAAAATAATTGCGTTTTACAGAGACTAAGAAATTTACTTAAGGTTCCATTGCTAATGAGTGGCAGAGGCAGGACTTAGATCTACGGCCACCATTACCTGTGATCTTCTATAAAGAGGTATAAGACAGAATCTCTGCTTTCGAAAACTTTATCACATATCTAACACAAAAAGTAAAAAGGTAAAATATGATGCCTTAAATTACTATAGCGATGAATCAGTACCAGTTTTTGTTATGTGAGGAAGATGATATCCCAATTATATAATAGACCCCTTTCACTTTTTTTTTTGATGGTTCAGATGGACCCTCTTTAGGTTTCATATCTAAGACTAACATGTATAAATAAAATCCTCCAGCTTTGGAATATCCCAATCCTGAAAGAATAGCAAATAAAAAAATAGCACTATTATCATTTATTATCTTCCCTGGTATTGTGCTATGTCCTTCATTTATACTATCTAATTTAATTCATTCAACAACCCTATGTAATAATTATTATTCAGACATTACAGATGAAGAAACGAACGTGGAAGTTTTAAGAATTCCCTTAATATATCTAATCCATTCCCACTCTCATGAAACAATAACTCATTAGAAAGATATACAGATAAACACCAAATTTTCAACCTTGAGATTATAACAATATGAAGTACTATCACCTATCTTTATTTTGTTTTCATCTGAAGAATGTTATCTTGAAAAAGTAGGTGTATAGAATATCAATTGAAAGTAGTGATGCTCAAATGAAGTTTTTAAAAAAAAAAAAACTTCCACTGTTGGCCGGGTGCAGTGGTTCACACATGTAATCCCAGCACTTTGGGAGGCTGAGGTGAGCGGATAACGAGGTCAGGAGTTCGAGACTAGCCTGTCCAACATAGTGAAACCCCATCTCTACTAAAAATACAAAAATTAGCCTGGCATGGTGGTGCACACCTGTAGTCCCAGCTACTCGGAAGGCTGAGGCAGAAGAATCGCTTGAACCCGAGAGATAGAGGTGGCAGTGAACCAAGACTGCACCACTGCACTCCAGCCTGGTTGACAGAAAAGACCCCATCTCAAAAAAAGCAAAACAAAACAAAACAAAAACTTTCACTGTGTTGCAGATTGATTCTTTTATAAAGTACAATAAAAGTGTTGTGGCACTGTCAAATTGTTAAAATAGTTTCTAGAAGCTAAATATTGTCTGTATGTATGTTATCATAGATGAGTAACAAACAGTTCACACAGTCTGTGAAACACACTTTGAGAAGCAGTGAACTGATAGAAAGTTTCTTAACTGGAGACATATCCAATTAGAATTTAGCTATTAAAAATTATTTCTGCTAATATGTTCATAACCACAAATAGAGCTAAACAGCTATACTTTGAGCTGATCAACATAATAATTGTGTAAGCATATTCTTATTTTCAAATATAAGGATGACTTCAAAGTGGTACTCTCCTTATACTTCTCAGAAACCCAATCTTTAAAGCCTACATTATAGGCAAAAATCACAAAATTAGTTGATCCATCAAGAATGAATACCCCCAAATTTATGATTTATTACTATTTGTAATATTTGTACTTCTATTTCTACTCTTCACACTAGCTAAGTTAGGTAGGAAGTTTCGTGGGTTTTTCTCTCCCTGAATTTTATGACAATAACAAATAGTGAATTATGTGAGAATGCTAAGAGGCTTAAGTTTCACAAACACCTACATTTAATGGGTTTTAGGGACATCTTTAGCCACAATGTTACAGGCTAACACCTCTCATCAGGCATACTCTCAACAATTAATAGCTTTCAAAATACAGTTTTCTCCACTTCTTGTATTATAATGGAAATAAAAGCTAGGAAAAACCTCAGATATTAATTTAGGTTAAATCTTTTTTTTATTTTTACCTTCAAGAGAAGTATACTGTCTGTTAAATTTAGAGTATTTTTTGTAACCTTCTTGAGCATTTTGTTGCTATCTAGACTTCAGATGCAACATAACTTTAAGAGTATTTATTACATTTCACAGTTTCTTAATAATATTAAACAAAACAGTAATTAAGCAATAATAGTTAATGTGTATTATAGTTCACATGATTTTTTATTTCAACATCTGATTTTTCCTCGTTGCTACTATAGCTAACATGTATTCAATATTTTAAAAAACAACACCAGGAAACATAGAGCCTATTCTTGACTGAGCACAAAACATTGTAGGTACTCAAGGATAGACTGAATAAATGACAAATGCAATGACCTTTTTGGATCATGATGTAATATAAACCAGTTTCACCATCTCAGTTATCTGCTATAAAATGGGATACCACTCCTCAGCAAAACAGGAATATTTCCAGGGAGTATAGAAGAGATCCTTGAGATAATCTGGACCTTTGAGATAATTAAGATATTCACAGGGGCAGAAAACTGAGGCCGGCTTCCAGGTCACAAAGTTAATTAAAGGCACAACTGAAACTTAAGAAGCCAGGTCTGTCTATTGGCTCCCAGTTCAGTACTCTTTCTGGCACAAATGCACTGGACCACATGTGGTCTCTTCAGCTTAACAAGCATTTGTGACTTTATTCTTTACATCTAAATAAGTGACCTATCTGAATCTGAAAACACTAAAGATAGTGATCATTTTAAACAGGACCCTTTCAATGGAGGGCTGAAGGCAATGTTTTCTTAAAGAGAACTCTTATTTTTTGATAGCCCCACCTCATCTCCAAAAATATCTAAATCTAGAAGGGAGAAACACAATCATTTTTCTTTTTATGAGAAAGCATATTATTTTAATAGTTATATATAATTAAAACAGAAACTGTGGGTCTTGCAAATTTCAGTGTTATATAAGATATTTCATTCTTAGTCATATATTACCCCCAGTGAAACCTCATTTCATCAGCTTTAGACTATTACTAGAAAAAAAAAAATACCAAAACTTAAATTCCACTTACCTTCAGATGCCATTTTCTCAGTTCCTGTATGTTTCATTCGTTCCCAGGAATTTTTTTCCTTCTTTTCACAATCTTTATTGTGAAACAGTTCTTTCTCTTCTTTTCTCTTTTGTCTCATCTTGTTACAAGTAGATTTTGAAATAGAAACTTTAGCCTGCATGAAAAAGTTGAAAATCTGAAAATATTCAGGGAGTTTGATATTTAAAATATCTTTGTCTCAGATAACTAATTTGTCTCTGAGGATATTAGTCTTTCACTACTTAAGTGTATCCTAGAAAACGGAATATATACATACATATATATGTATATATAGTACACGTAAAATATAAAGTACACAGAGAATAAAAAGTATATTACATACTTTATCCCCAGAATGAGAATGCCTTTATTAAGTGGGAAGGGTGGATAATCTATTATTTAAATGATTAAGGATCAAAATTTCTTTCTTTTTTTTTTGCCCCCCTTGAGACAGTTTCACTGTGTTGCCCAGGCTGGAGTACAGTGGCGCAATCATGACTCACTGCAACCTTGACCGTCCGAGCTCCAGTGATCCTCCTACCTTAGCCTCCCAAGTAGCTGGGCCCACAGGCACGCATGGCTATGGCTACATTTTTGTATTTTTTCTAGAGAAAATAGGCTCTCTACTTTCTGTGACTAATTTTTGTATTTTTTCTGGCCAATTTTTGTATTTTTCCTGGAGACAGGGTTTTGCCACATTGCCAAGGCTCAAAATTTCAACTGTACTAAGGTTTTTAAAATTTTAATCGAAATACTTTCACCACCCCACATCTGATATACACAAAACAATGACATACTGTAAGCTTAAATTTATTCTAATAATTAGCAAATAACCTTACATCTTTTTCATTCTCAACATCAAGATATGATGAAATATTTTGCTGGACTGATCTTCCATAAATCCCTGATGGTGGTTCAATACTTTGTTTAATTGAAAATGTATCCCCATTTTCCACAGAAGATATCACTGATTGGCTGCAGGTTGCTGGTGCTGAACTTAAACTTCCAAATACGCCTGAAATCAACCAACCACCAAATAGTCATTAACTAATTATGTAATGGTAATCTAGATAACACAGTTTAAGGTAAGGTTCTTGCCTTCAAGAATCAAACAACACAATTAATAAGAAAAACTGCTAAATAATTATAAAATATAAAAACAAATACCCTAACAGGGCAATAATATAAGAGGTGCCAGAAGGCAGTTCATGATAATAAGTGAGAGCTGCATATTACAAGTGGTAAGCACACATAAAGAAAAGGTTGCTGTGAGCTGTTTTTGTTTTCTGTTTGTTTGTTTGTTTGTTTCAAGATAGTCTCTCTCTGTCACCCAGGCTGGAATGCAATAGCACAATCTCGGCTCACTGCAACCTCCACCTCCCAAGCTGAAGCAATACTCCCACCTCAGCCTCCTGAGTAGCTAGGACTACAGACGCACAGTACCAGGCCTGCCTAATTTTTTTTTTTTTTGGTAGAGATGGGGTTTTGCCATGTTGTCCAGGCTGGCCTTGAACTCTTGAGTTCAAGTAATCTGCCCGCCTGGGCCTCCCAAAGTATGGGGATTACAGGAGTGAGCCACTGCGCCTGGCAGTTGGGTGTTTAAGATGGTTTCAAGGAGCAAGAATTTGAGCTGGGATTTGAAGACAGGAAGGATCTGTATAAAGTAAAGGAGAGAGAGAAATCTATGAGATGGTGATGTTTACATGCAGAGTTGAATGTTTATAAAGCATTTATGTGGAGCGAATAAATGAGCTTGGTTGGGCAAATAAAGGAATAACAGAAAATAAGTTTACAAGAGTAAGCTGTAGCCAATCTGAGGAGGGTTTTAAAATAACTTAATGGGCCAGGTGCGGTGGCTCAAGCCTGTAATCCCAACACTTTGGGAGGCCAAGACGGGCGGATCACGAGGTCAGGAGATCGAGACCATCCTGGCTAACACGGTGAAACCCCATCTCTACTAAAAAATACAAAAAGCTAGCCAGGCGAGGTGGCGGGCGCCTGTAGTCCCAGCTACTTGGGAGGCTGAGGCAGGAGAATAGTGTAAACCTGGGAGGCGGAGCTTGCAGTGAGCTGAGATCCGGCCACTGCACTCCAGCCTGGGTGATAGAGCGAGACTCCGTCTCAAAAAGAAAATAAATAAATAAAATAACTTAATGAGACTATCAAGCTACGAAGTTAGGAAAAAATTTTCAAGACTTTTATTCTATTTCATCATATTGAACAAAAATAAGATGCATCCCCTCAATGTATACCACTACATTCTAGTTTTCAATTAAAATAGAAAATAGCTTTAAAGGATACTTGCAATAATTTTGTTCAAGGTCCCTTAGCCCCCTTAAAATATATAATGGGAGTTTAATTTTCACTTGTCTAGATTTTGTATGGGAGATAATTACATTGATTATTAAGCTGATAAATAAGGGCTATTTGAATTTAAACTATGCTAAAACTAAGTAAGCTATCCTAAAACTGTCTTAGAAGTACCTAAACTGCAGCAGTCACATAATACATCCCTCTGAAAATTAATGACATGAATTTACTAGTTTCCTTAGAAGATAGAAACGTGAAGGTAAGTATTCACTTCTAATTCTTTTAATGAAGATCGTGTAATACATTTGTAAAAAGAAGTTCCGCTCAACACTTGAATCAAATTCTTTTCTATTCCTTATTGATAGGCTTTGCTTCTATATGGTGAATACATATAATTAAGAAGTGAAATAACTTTGAAATACCTTTTCCAACAACTACTACTGAGTCTTCTGATAAAGTCTTTGTGGATATGAAGTCAAAACTGGAAATTTGCTGTGGATTTGATGATGACCCTGTAAATCCTAAAAAAACCCAAAACAAATACTTAAAAATATTTGCTTATTATGTAGTATCTTAGGATATTGTAACATGGTCTTTTAAAACTGAAAATTTATTTCATACAAATAATTTACCATTTATTCATACATGTTCATTAAGTCATTATTTCATTATAAATGTTTGTAACTGCAATACTAGAATGGACTAGGCACTAGAGAGAAAATAAACCTTTCCTTTTTTTTTTTTTTTGAGATGGAGTCTTGCTCTGTCGCCCAGGCTGGAGTGCAGTGGTGCGATCTTGGCTCACCACCACCTCCGCCTCCTGGGTTCAAGCGATTCTCCTGCCTCAATCTACTGAGTAGCTGGGATTACAGGTGTGCACCACTATGCTCAGCTAATTTTTGTATTGTTAGTAGAGACAGGGTTTCACCATGTTGGTCAGGCTGGTCTCGAACTCCTGACTTCATGATCCGCCCACCTCAGCCTCCCAAAGTGCTGGTATTAGAAGCGTGAACTACCATGCCCGGCCCCTTCCTTTCCTTAAGGAGTTTACATGTCAGGGTGAGGTGTGAGAGGCATACAAGTGAATTATCACAGCATGATAATCAGGCAACAAAAGGGTAATCAAAAAGGAAATCCACTGACATCAGAAAATAGATCAGGTCAATGTCATAGCAACCTGTACTTTTCTAGGTTAACTTTTATCTTAGTTTCTGATTCTTTATTTACACTCTTTAGTTCCATGGAAATAGGATCTATGTCTAGTTTTGATGATTTTTCTTTCCCAGAGTCTAGTATAGTGTTTGGCACATACCAGGTATTCCATAAATATATGTTAGATGAATGTATCAAGGCAAAAAAAGAAAAGAGAAATATATATTACTTTAGGTTTTACGAAAGAAAAGCAGTTAAACAGTAGTAAATTCAATGAAATAATTGATTTTTAAAAATTAAGCAGAAGATAGATTGTTTTGTTAACTGCTAATGGTAATAGCAACCTGGCTTTATGTGAAAATGGCAAAGATTAAAGAAAGAAATCCACGTAAATGACCATTTTTCATGTATTTCTTCTTTAGTATGGAATAATCAAAATTAGTACACACTTATACAGCACACATCAACTAACAGAAACACGGTTAGCCCAAAAATGTGTTCTGTGACAAAGAGAAAAAAATCTTAGTAAATGGAATAATTTGCTCAACAGTTCACACAAACATAAAATTACACAAACATAAACTATCAAGAAACAAATGGTTAGACAAGTCTCGTCAGAAAAAAATATAAAGGACATGTTATCTCCAAGGAGTTTTTCATTTATAAAAGAAGCTGTCATTAACCATTTTTAATATATTTTTATTTTTTACACTATTTTTTCTTAAAGAAATGTTGAAAGAAATATTGTTCATTACGTCTCAATTCTAAAATATATAGAAAAATATGTTTAAAGGCTTCTTCACACACAAATATCATTACATATTTTTTCTTTGTTATAATACTTTCATCTAATTCAAATACAGAGAGAGTAAATAGTAAATCATGGAATCTAGTTTGCTAATACTTCAAGCACCCTCCACTGTCTCAATTCATTAATTGAGACAGCAGACATGATATGGACCATTACAATTAGGAAAGGGCACCTAGGTCCTCCACATAGAAATTAAGAAAACTAATATTAAAAGTGTGAGAGCATAGGGCATGAAGAGAAAAATAGTAAGAGGTAATATAAAATGAAATGAAGCTGATGCAAGATTATTAAGGATCTTAAAAGTTATGCTATGGGGCCAGACGTGGTGGCTCGTGCCTGTAATCCCAGTACTTTGCGGGGCTGAGGTGGGCAGATCACCTGAGGTCAGGAGTTCAAGACCAGTCTGGCCAATATGGTGAAACACCTTCTCTACTAAAAATACAAAAATTCGCTGGGTGTGGTGGTACATGCCTGTAACCCCAGCTACTCAGGAGGCTGAGGCAGGAGAATCACTTGAACCTGAAAGGCAGAGGTTGCAGTCAGCTGAGATTGCGCCATTGCACTCCAGCCTGGGTGACAAGAGTGAGACTCCATCTTAAAAAAAAAAAAAAAAAGTTATGCCACGGAGTAGGAACTTTGTTCTGCAGAAAACAGAGAACCGCTCGTGTTAAGCTTGCCAACAGGGCAAGACTTTTCTTTATGTGTCACAGAAAAACTGAACAGCTCTAGGGGTCCTTACACAGGTCCAAGGGACAAGCTTGCAACCTGTGGCACACCTGAGTAAGGAAATTGATGTAGTGGCAAAGGGTTGGCCTCATTCTTTACGGGTAGTGGCAGCATTAGCAGTCTTAGTATCTGAAGCAGTTAAAATAATACAGGGAAGAGATCTTACTGTGTGGACATCTCATGATGTGAACGGCATTCTCACTGCTAAAGGAGACTTGTGGTTGTCAGACAACAATATCAGGTATCAATATCAATATCAGGCTCTATTACTTGAAGGGTCAGTGCTGCAACTGCGCACTTGTGCAACTCTTAACCCAGCCACATTTCTTTCAGACAATGAAGAAAAGATAGAACACAACTGTCAACAAGTAATTGCTCAAACGTATGCCGCTTGAAGGGAGCTTCCAGAGGTTCCCTTGACTGATCCCGACCTCAACTTGTATACTGATGGAAGTTCCTTTGTAGAAAAAGGACTTCCAAAAGTGGGGTATGCAGTGGTCAGTGATAATGGAATACTTGAAAGTAATCCCCTCACTCCAGGGCCTAGTACTCAGCTGGCAAAACTAATCAGGCACTAGAATTAGGAGAAGGAAAAAGGGTAAACATATATACAGACTCTAAGTATGCTTACCTAGTCCTCCATGCCCATGCAGCAATATGGAGAGAAAGGGAATTCCTAACTTCCGAGGGAACACCTATCAAACATCAGGAAGCCATTAGGAGATTATTATTGGCGGTACAGAAACCTAAAGAGGTGGCAGTCTTACACTGCCGGAGTCATCAGAAAGGAAAGGGAAGGGAAATAGAAGGGAACCGTCAAGCGGATATTGAAGCACAAAGAGCCGCAAGACAGGACCCTCCATTAGAAATGCTTACAGAAGGGCCCCTGGTATGGGGTAATCCCCTCTGGGAAACCAAGCCCCAGTACTCAGAAGAATAAATAGAATGGGGAACCTCAGGAGGACATAGTTTCCTCCCCTCAAGATGGCTAGCCACCGAAGAAGGAAAAGTACTTTTGCCTGCAGCTAACCAATGGAAATTACTTAAAACCCTTCACCAAACCTTTCACTTAGGCATTGATAGCACCCATCAGATGGCCAAATCATTATTTATTGGACCAGGCCTTTTCAAAACTATCAAGCAGGTAGTCAGGGCCCGTGAAGTGTGCCAAAGAAATAATCCCCTGCCTTATCGCCAAGCTCCTTCAGGAGAACAAAGAACAGGCCATTACGCAGGAGAAGACTGGCAACTAGATTTTACCCACATGCCCAAATCTCAGGGATTTCAGTATCTACTAGTCTGGGTAGATACTTTCACTGGTTGGGCAGAGGCCTTCCGCTGTAGGACAGAAAAGACCCAAGAGGTAATAACGGCACTAGTTTCATGAAATAATTCCCAGATTCCAACCTCCCTGAGGCTTACAGAGTAACAATGGCCCCGCTTTCAAGGCTACAGTAACCCAGGGAGTATCCCAGGTGTTAGGTATACAATATCACTTACACTGTGCCTGGAGGCCACAATCCTCAGGGAAGGTCGAGAAAATGAATGAAACACTCAAAGGACATCTAAAAAAGCTAACCCAGGAAACCCACCTCGCATGGCCTGCTCTGCTGCCTATAGCCTTGCTAAGAATCCGAAACTGTCCCCAAAAAGCAGGACTTAGCCCATACGAAATGCTGTATGGACGGCCTTTCCTAACCAATGAACTTGTGCTTGACTGAGAGACAGTCAACTTAGTTGCAGACATCACCTCCTTAGCCAAATATCAACAAGTTCTTAAAATATTACAAGGAGCCTGTCCCCGAGAAGAGGGAAAGGAATTATTCCACCCTGGTGGCATGGTATTAGTCAAGTCCCTTCCCTCTAATTCCCCATCCCTAGACACATCCTGGGAAGGACCATACCTAGTCATTTCATCTACCCCAATCGTGGTTAAAGTGGCTAACGTGGAGTCTTGGATACATCACACTCGAGTCAAACCCTGGATACTGCCAAAAGAACCCAAAAATCCAGCAGACAACGCTAGCTATTCCTGTGAACCTCTAGAGAATCTGCGCCTGGTCTTCAAGCAACAACCGTGAGGGAAGTAATGAAAATTGTAAATCCCCATGGCCCTCCCTTATCATATTTTTCTCCTTACTGTTATCTTACCCCCTTTCACTCTCACTGCACCCTCTCCACGCCACTGTATGACCAGTAGCTCCCCTTACCAAGAGTTTCTATGGAGAATGCAGCTTTCCGGAAATATTGATGCCCCATCGTATAGGAGTTTACCTAAGAGAAACCCCACCTTCACCGCCCACACCCATATGCCCCGAAACTGCTGTAACTCTGCCACTCTTTGCATGCATGCAAATACTCATTATTGGACAGGGAAAACAATTAATCCTAGTTGTCCTGGAGGACTCAGAGCCACTGTCTGTTGGACTTACTTCACCCATACCGGTATGTCTGATGGAGGTGGAGTTCAAGATCAGGCAAGAGAAAAACATGTAAAGGAAGTAATCTCCCAGCTGACCCGGGTACATAGCACCCCTACCCCTACAAAGGACTAGATCTCTCAAAACTACATGAAACCCTCAATACCCATACTCGCCTGGTAAGCCTATTTAATACCATCCTCACTGGGCTCCATGAGGCCTCGGCCCAAAACCCTACTAACTGTTGAATGTGCCTCCCCCTGCACTTCAGGTCATACATTTCAATCCCTGCACCTGAACAATGGAACAACTTCAGCACAGAAATAAACACCACTTCCGTTTTAGTAGGACCTCTTGTTTCCAATCTGGAAATAACCCATACCTCAAACCTCTCCTGTGTAAAATTTAGCAATACTATAGACACAACCAACTCCCAATGCATCAGGTGGGTAACTCCTCCCACACGAATAGTCTGCCTACCCTCAGGAGTATTTTTTGTCTGTGGTACCTCAGCCTATCGTTGTTTGAATGGCTCTTTGGAATCTATGCGCTTCCTCTCATTCTTAGTGCGCCTATGACCATCTACACTGAACAAGATTTATACAATTATGTTGTACCTAAGCCCCGCAACAACAGTATCCATTCTTCCTTTTGTTAACGGAACAGGAGTGCTAGGCGGACTAGGTACTGGCATTGGCAGTATCACAACCTCTACTCAGTTCTACTACAAACTATCTCAAGAACTAAATGGTGACATGGAACAGGTTGCCGACTCCCTGGTCACCTTGCAAGATCAGCTTAACTCCCTAGCAGCAGTAGTCCTTCAAAATCGAAGAGCTTTTAGACTTGCTAACCGCCGAAAGAGGGGGAACCTGTTTATTTTTAGGGGAAGAATGCTGTTATTATGTTAATCAATCCAGAATCATCGCTGGGAAGGTAAAGAAATTCGAGATCAAATACAACGTAGAGTAGAGGAGCTTCAAAACACCTGACCCTGGGGCCTCCTCAGCCAATGGATGCCCTGGATTCTCCCCTTCTTAAGACCTCTAGCAGCTATAATATTGTTACTCCTCTTTGGACCCTGTATCTTTAACCTCCTCGTTAAGTTTGTCTCTTCCAGAATTGAAGCTATAAAGCTACAAATGGTTCTTCAAATGGAGCCCCAGATGCAGTCCATGACTAAGATATACCGTGAACCCCTGGACCGGCCTGCTAGCCCATGCTCCAATGTTGGTGACATCGAAGGCACCCCTCCCGAGGAAATCTCAACTGCAAAACCCCTACTACGCCCCAATTCAGCAGGAAGCAGTTAGAGTGGTCGTCAGCCAACCTCCCCAACAGCACTTGGGTTTTCCCGTTGAGAGGGGGTACTGAGAGAAAGGACTAGCTGGATTTCCTAGGCTGACTAAGAATCCCTAAGCCTAGCTCAGAAGGTAACTGCATCCGTCTTAATCACAGGGCTTGCAACTCAGCTCACACCCAACCAATCAGGTAGTAAAGAGAGCTCACTAAAATGCTAATGAGGCAAAAACAGGAGGTAAAGAAATAGCCAATCATCTATCACCTGAGAGCACAGCGGGATGGGCATTGATCAGGACATAAACCCAGGCATTCGAGCTGGTAACGGCTACCCTCCCTGGGTCCCCTCCCTTTGTATGGGAGTTCTGTTTTCACTCTATTAAATCTTGCAACTGCAAAAAATAAAAATAAGAAAAAAAAAGAAAGAAAACAGAAGCACTCAAGGTTTTTGTTTTTTCCGGGGGTTAGTTTTATGTGTTAATCAAGG
This sequence comes from Macaca thibetana thibetana, assembly GCF_024542745.1. Classification (NCBI taxonomy): domain Eukaryota; kingdom Metazoa; phylum Chordata; class Mammalia; order Primates; family Cercopithecidae; genus Macaca; species Macaca thibetana. The sequence continues at coordinate 62,523,108 of NC_065584.1, forward strand.
TTTTGAGTAAGGAAGAGATAATGACTGTATTTTAGAAAGACAATTCTGGAAGATTATGAAGCCTGGATTTAAGAGGAATGAAAATAAGAGGGAAGCCTTACCAGAAAGATTTGTAATTACCCAGGGAAGTGGTAAAGAGGGCCCAAATTACAACTGTGGCAGCAGATACATTAAGTTAGACTGAGAGTAAATAATAGGGTAAGCCACCTCCTAAACTTGGAAGGTAAAGAGAAATAGACAAAAAATAACTGTAATGCTTTAAGCCTCCATAACTGGGAAAATGGTAATGCTACTAATAAAAATGGACAACAAAGGAAGAGAAATGAGTCTGGGAAGAAAGTTAAATTTGGTTTTCAACGTATTTGTTCTTGTTGCCAAGACAGATTTAGTAAATACTTGGTTCAGAGTTGGATGTGTGAGTGTGATGTAATTTTATGGAGTAGAATTAACTGCTGGCTAAAAGATATAAATATGTTTATGATTCTGCCATCTAAAAAAGGAAGCCACTAGCAGTGAATGAACATATTCAACAGTTATTTCAAAGCAATTAAAAAAAAGAAATAAAAAATTATATGAAGGTACGAGTTACTTTTAAGAAGAAAAGCATTTTTTTTGTCTTTGATTTTCTTTACATGGGAAATAAAACATGTAAATAAATATGGAAAAATCTTATTCTCTTTTATAAAACAATGAACAACTTATTGCTACCAAATAGAATAGTACTAAATTATATCACAGACTAAATTTTCAGAAATTTACCAAAAAAGTTTTTAATCAAGTTCCATCTTACTCAATTTGAGTTACGTCCACAAAAAATATTCATGTCCTAAAATGCCTGACTGCCTGTTCATACATAATTTAAGATAATCAGAAATGGCAGGCTAGGTGTGGTGCCTCACACCTGTAGTCCCAGCACTTTGGGATGCCAAGGCAGGTAGATCACTTGAGGCCAGGAGTTCGAGACCAGTCTGGCCAACATGGTGAAACCCTGTCTCTACTAAAACAAGAAATTAGCCAGGCACGGTGGCATGCACCTGTAATCCCAGTTACTAGGGTGGCTGAGGCATGAGAATCACTTGAACCCATGAGGTGGAGGCTGCAGTGAGCTAAGACTGCGCCACTGCACTCTAGCCTGAGCAACAGACAAGACTGTCTCAAAAAAGAAAAAAAGATCAGAAATAACATAGTACAGAAGTTGACCTTATAATGACCACAGCTGCTAAGCACATAACAGCTTTTTATTTACTTACATATTTTAGATTATAGGTGCACCTACTAATTATTAGGTTGGTGCAAAAGGAGTATGCAATTAAAAATGGCAGAAGCCACCATTACTTTTGCACCAACCTAATATTTATTTAAATATTTATATCCTTCAAAACCACTTTTTTTATTGTAAGGGACATTTTTTAAATGCAGCTGTAATAGGATATCTTAAGTAATGGACAGAGTAGTCACAGAGGTACTACTTGCTACTAAGTTTTAAAACATTCTTAACAATGGTGTTTTTTTTCCTTTTTTTTTTTTGAGACGGAGTTTCACTCTTGTCACCCAGCCTGGAGTGCAGTGGCATGATATTGGCTCACTGCAACTTCCACCTCCCAGGTTCAAGCAATTCTCCTGCCTCAGCTTCCCAAGTAGCTGGGATTACAGGTGCCCGCCATCATGCCCAACTAAGTTTTTGTATTTTTAGTAGAAATGGGGATTCGCCATGTTGGGCAGGCTGGTCTTGAACTCCTGACCTCAGGTGATCCACCCACCTCAGCCTCCCAAAGTGCTGGGATCACAGGCGTGAGCCACCGCACCTGGCCAACAATGGTTAATGATAACAGCAAAGCTTTCCCAGGCTCTACCACAGGAAAATTATATTCCTGTTGCCCCAACTTTACTCCAGGGTTACAACGTAACTGGGCATCTGGGAGTCATTAATCCACATGATCTTGCATTCCATTTTAGTGGCAAAATGTCTTCTAAAAACGTCTATGTGTGTGTGTGTGTTTTGTGTGCATATATCTGGTGCATTTCCTGGGGGCAGAAGTCAGCAGAAATTCCCTAGTGTTAACCTCATGAGCAACTGCTTCCTTGCAGTGGCTTTTCAGGGAAGCCCAAAAATCATATACGAAGCCTTGAGTTCTCCTGTTTGGCAAAATTATTTGAGCAACAACAGTTCAGCAGCAGAGTAAGACGAAAAACCTCAAAACTGAGAATTCTCATTAATTCTTCTTTATTGGTATGCTTAGGGAGGATTCTGATTTAGATATTCAATCTTTTTTTTTTTTTTTTTTTTTTTTTTTTGAGACGGAGTCTGGTTCTGTCGCCCAGGCTGGAGTGCAGTAGCCGGATCTCAGCTCACTGCAAGCTCCTCCTCCCGGGTTTATGCCATTCTCCTGCCTCAGCCTCCCGAGTAGCTGGGACTACAGGCGCCCAGCACCTCGCCCAGCTAGTTTTTTGTATTTTTTTTAGTAGAGATGGGGTTTCACCGTGTTAGCCAGGATGGTCTCGATCTCCTGACCTCGTGATTCACCCGTCTCGGCCTCCCAAAGTGCTGGGATTACAGGCTTGAGCCACTGTGCCCGGCCTAGATATTCAATCTTAAAAATTAACTTGTCATGAAATTTACTAACCTTTTGTATGCTTACAATGTCTTGGGTATTGTTTATTTTGTATTTCTAATGCACTAGATGAAATATCAAGTGACCTATCGTCTTCAGAATCACCACCCAAACCTATAGTTCATGTGTTGACCAATTATGCTTACACTGGATGTTGTAAACCCTTTAAAATATTTGAATGATTCCAGTAATATTACACATAGGTACATATCTCCCCCCTAAACCTATCTCAACTTCTAACCTTTTAAAAAGATAAGTAACATAATATTAGGAACTATAACATTATAGTACTTTTTGAAGTTTTATCCTATTTTAAATGATATAATACTTTTCCCTGTCCTTGTTCTTAGCAGCTAAGAACATTTATTATACACTATACTACAACATTTCATAAAATAGGCTCTAAAATTATAATTAGGCCAGGTATGGTGAATCACATCTGTAATCCCAGCACTTTAGGAGGCCAAGGCAGAAGAATTCTTTGAGCCCAGGAGTTCAAGGCCAGACTGGACAACAAAGCAAGCCCCTGCCTCCATCAAAAATTAAAATTAAAAAATTCACTGGTATAGGCCGGGTGCAGTGGCTCACGCCTGTAATCCCAGCACGATGTTTCACCATGTTGGTCAGGTTGGTCTCGAACTCCTGACCTTGTGATCCATCCGCCTTGGCCTCCCAAAGTGCCAGGATTATAGGCGTAAGCCACAGCACCCGGCTTCTTTTTTCTTTTAAGACAAGGTCTCCCTGGGCTAGAGTGCAGTGGCAAAATCCCAGATCATTGTAACCTCTGCCTCCCAGGCTCAAGCAATCCTCCTACCTCTGCCTCCCTAGTAGCTGGGACCAAAGGTGCATGCCACCACCTCCAACTTATTTTTGTATTTTTTGTAGACATACGGTCTTGCCATGTTGCTCAGACTGGTCTTGAACTCCTGAGCTCAAGTGATCGGCCCATCTCAGCCTACTAAAGTCCTAGAATTATAGGTGTGAGCCACTGTGCGTGGCCTGACAAGTATTTTTTTTTTAATGGACACCTTTAACTTTACACTAAAACCAAATTTTTTTTAATCCAGAATTAAAAAAATGTGACCTAAGAGCTACCTATTTCCCCATTTCTCTCTTTTCTCCTATTCCCATGAAAAATGAAAAATCTGAAAACTGAGAAGACTCAGTAATTTTTCTTTATTGGTATGCTTAGGGAAGATTCTGATTTAGAGATATTCAATCTTAAAAGGTAAGTCACCATGAAATTTAACCTTCTATACTGGCTTCACTGATGAGACAGTAAACTACATAGGGATACAGAGCTCAGTATCTGGAATCATGTTTCCTGGCTTTAAATTATAGCACTGCGACTCAAACTGCTGAGAAGACCTGGACAAGTCACTTAACCTTACTTGTGAAACAGAGACAACAGTACCTGTTCTACAACTGTTGTTAGGATGAAATGAAGAAAATACATGTAAAGGGTTCAGCACAGTGCCTAACACATTTTAAGTACCCAAATGTTATTATATCTGTAATTTAAAAAAAAAAAAAAAAAAAAGCAAAACCTTAATGTAGGCCTCCTTCTACTGAATAACAAAAATTTTAATTTACATTTGAATGTTTAAACTAATCACTCTTTATGAATACTCTGCAGTGATTACAACCATAAAACATATACTAAATGCAAAATCCTAGGCATTATATATTTGAGTCATTGTCCATTTTTATATGTAGCTCCAATGTAAACCATTAAGAAATAATGATGTGTGTATATGTGTGTGTGTGTGTGTGTATATATATATATATAATTTCTTTTTTTTTTTTTTTTTTTTTGAGACAGGCTCTTGCTCTGTCATCCAGGCTGGAGTACAGTGGCGCTGTCTTGGCTCTCTGCAGCCTCAACCTCCTGGGCTCAAGCAATTCTCCTGCCTCAGCCTCCTGAATAGCTGGGACTACAGGCGCACACCACCATTCCCAGCTATTTTTTAATTTTCTTGATAGAGATGGGGTTTTGCTATGTTGCCCAGGCTGGTCCCAAACTCTTGGGCTCAAGTGATTGATGTGCCTCAGCCTCCCAAAGTGCTGGGATTAGAGGTGTGAGCCACTGTGCCCAGTGAAATATACTTTTAAAAAATAATGTTGTATTTTAATAAAAACAGGAAGGTGGGAAGAGGAGGTAGCTAGGGAAACGGGGCTAGAAAGGACTGTAGAATAAAGGGCACTAAGTAAGTTCATAGAGAAAAGTTTCAAGAATATCCGATATTAAATCATAGAGAATTTGTGGAAGTAACACACATATCTTTATAAATTCTTAGTCTTGACAGTTAATTCATAAAAAAAGACCCATAAACATACTGGCTTTGGGTGGAAATGTTTTCTATTAATAGGCAAAACTAATTTAATACACTAGAAGAAGTTTATTATAACATCATTCAGAAAATTTACCACAATGTGCTTTAATAGGTAGTGGCAGACTACAGGTGGAATTTTAAAATAATTGTTATTTTTGTGTTTATTGTCCAACAGTCTTTATTCTGAGCATTATCATTTTTATGTTTTACCAATTAAACCACAATAAATTTGTGGGAATCACTTATTTACTGAAAGCAAAGCAAACCCAAATATATAAAATCCAAAACATTAGCAACTTATTTTGAGAAAAGGTTAAATTTAATATAGTGAATTCAATAACAGTAGTATTTCTATAACTTGATCCTAGAAATACCTAATTTACTTGTTAAAAACACAGATTTCTAACCAGAAAGATGAATTCATGAGGCATAAGATGACGCCCCAGAATCAACAGATGTTACATGCACTCAAGGGTGATTCCTAAAATTAGGAAACTTTCTTGGGAGGCTGAGCCCAGCGGATCACGACCATTCTGGCTAACACGGTGAAACCCTGTCTCTACGAAAAATACAAAAAATTAGCCAGGCGTGGTGGTAGGCACCTGTAGTCCCAGCTACTTGGCAGGCTGAGGAAGGAGAATGGCGTGAATCCGGGAGGCAGAGCTTGCAATGAGCCGAGATTACGCCACTGTACTCTAGCCTCTGTGACAGAGGGAGACTCCAACTCAAAAAAAAAAAGATTAGGCAACTTTGTAAAACACTAAATATTGCATATATAAGTATGTATTATACTATTACGAGATCAATCACACTGCTAAAACTTAAATGACTCCCAAGGTCACACGACTAGGGTCACAAGGAAACTCAAATCCAGGTTTTAAAAATCTATTATTTTCCATTTCCAAAGATATTCTTCCAAAAGTGGGTTCCATTTTTACAAAGTAGATATGACCTAAAAATCAGATATCTCCTCGATTTTATAGAAATACTTGAAAAATTATAGATTAGGAAGTTCAGCCTGAAAAAGGATTAAGGATAAGTTTACGTATTTCTTTGGGTCACTCTCTCCCCTTAGAGGACAAATACATATTGAGTGCCTACTATGCACTAGCTGCTTTATATATGTCACGAACTTAGATTTTCACTACCCTTCTCAAGGTTTATGTTGTTAGATGAGGGAACGAAGTTCCAAAGCAGTTAAGTAACTTGTGTAAGGTATGAATACTATTATTAAACATCAAACTAGGGTGTCAGCTCATCTTTTGGACTCCAAAGCACGTATATACTGTCTTTGCATGCGTAGAAGTGCAGCTATCTCTTTGTTAACGCTAGTTTTATGCAAGCCAGTATACGAAACACACCTGGTTAAGTCACACATTCCCAATTATGATAAGCCTTGGTAGGTAATCAGTGGGAAATAATCTTCGGGGATCAAGAATCTGAGAGTTGAAGAAAAGTAAAGCAATGGTAGTATCATTAAAAAGGGTGTCAGTGCAAGACGTAATGGTATAACAAAAGAGGTAATAATTTTGTTTGTGAATTAGGGAAAGTTTCCCAGAGAAACTGAGCTGTTTTCACAGCTAAATAGGGTATGGTATGGAATCTAGATTTCATCCAGAAAAAACAGTATGTGCAATTGCAAAGAGACAGGAAATTGTACTGATGGTAGTCTGATTCAGCTGGATACAAACAGGGAAAATACAAGATACAAAGAGGGCAGTGAAAAATGAGGCTGGAGAGGTAGGCAGGGACCAGATCATGAAAGGATGACCAGAATGAATTCAGGCTGGCCAATATAGTCAGATTTGCACTGTGGGGAACAGTGTCAAAGTGAGTGAAATCGAAGCTGGGAGAAAACTTAGGAGGATAAGTAGGTAATAAATAAGGAAAAGTGTGTACTAAAGCCATGGTAGTGGGGATTAAAGAGAGGGGATGAGATTAAGACACATTTAAGAGCAAGAAATTTAAAATCTTAGCAAATAATCAAATACATATACAGTTTTTTAGGAAGGTAATTATAATGTAAAGCAGCCTTAAAGTTGTTAGGACTTTTACATTAGATCACGTGAAACTTAACATCATATCCCAATTTGTTACAATTTATTCACAATTCAATGTGGTTTCACTAATCCTAAGAATCACATGCAGTTCTCACCCTAAATAGATCATAGTGCAAATCTTTTTCTAATTGACTAATTACTAAATCTATTTTCTGAGAAGTGATGTTATAAAACTAGAGACTTACAGGCTTACTTCACAAAAATTCTTAACACAAGATACACATGAATTTAACTACTGCTAATAGTTAAATATTGTTTTTAAAGAAAATTGTCTTTTGGGATGTCCAGTGGTTCCCAAACTATGCTGCACATTAGAATCATCTGAGGAGTTTTCAAAACTCTGACAGCCAACACCAACTAAGTAACACTGCACACCAACTACATAAAAAATCTGGGGGTAGGAGCCAGCCATAGGTATGCCAATGAGCTTTAAAAGAGATCAGTGATTCAGGTAAATAAATATTTTTTTCTTCCAAAACAATATCATATTCTTGTCAAAAGGACCTTTTAAGGAGTAAAAAAAAAATGATTAGTCTTAACTGGTATCCACAACAACATGAAATCTGAAATGCACTTGCTATCATTTTTTACATCATTTGAAAATCATACTTTTTATAAATTATGTTTATAAACAGACATAGAATACCTGCACTGGGGCTTTGTTCAGCAATATGAGAAATTTTTTTCTTGGCAGAAGAAAGTCTTGTTGGAAAAGGTTTTGACCCAAATGTTGGAAATATGTCTGACCTACAATGAAACAAAGTAATTTCAATAAACATTAAGATTTAGTGCTGTTCAACACTCACATCACATATTCTCTATTCTCCTTATTAACTCACAGAACTTTTAGATAATAATGGAGCAATAAGTATGACACTTGAAAAAATATGGCTAACAGTATATATATACACACACATACATGTATATATATATTATTCTTAATTCATCTTTTGGACTGCCAACCTTTTTAACATATGGTCAATTCTTAATTACTCATGAGAGGATTGCCACAGAAAATGACTCTCTGACTTATACTGTATAATCCCTAAGGAAAAAAAAAAAAAAAACTGATCCAAGAATCCATTCTAAAACCAAATCAAGGCCAAGTGTGGTGGCTCATGCCTGTAATCCTAGCATTTTGGGAGGCCAAGGCAGGAAGATCACTTGAGCCCAGGAAGTTTGAGGCCAGCCTGGGCACCATGGCAAAATTCCATCTCTACAAAAAAACTAACAAATTAACCAGGCATGGTGGTGCACACCTGTAGTCCCAGCTATTACAGAGGCCGAGGATCACCTGAGCCCAGGAGGCAGCGGTTGCAGTGAGCTGAGACTGACCTACTACCCTCCAGCCTAGGTGACACAGTGAGACCCTGTCTCAAAAATAAATAAATAAATAAAAATAACAAATCAAATCATTCTTAATTATCTAATAACTACTATCTATCCTCATATAGGATAACATAAATTAATAGAGACTTGGCTGTATTATAAATAAGAGATCAGCAACGAGTGAGTTTGGCAAATGCCACTTTCTTCTTAAACTATTCTTTGCTGTACTTTCCTGACATTATAAAGACCTATAGGCCTTGTTTCATTAAGAAAGCCAACTGAAGACTGTTAAATCTGAGTTTAAGGGAACTGTTTTAAATCAGTAAGTGTTATAATGTCAATAAGTTAGTAATGAATATTAAAAAGAAGAGATTTTACAAAGAAGTACAATTCTTAGTAAACAGAAATATATTTGTGAGTGGACCTAGTGAAAAATCGTTGTTAAATATTTTGAAAGAGCAATTTCTCTAGAATAGATTACTATAAATCTACATTTATATTAAGTGTAGTTGACTTGGATGAAAGAAGAAATTTCAGTCTCTAGGAAAGTGGTTTTCAACAATTTTTCCTCCCCAACCCACCTAAGGACAAACTGTGTAAATCAGGTAGTAGTGGCTTTCTTTGGCCATCAATCTTAAGGCAGGATGCAAGCTGGATAAGTATAATTGTTCTAAAGCCACTAATCTTAAATGTGGAAATCTTAAATTTGTTAAAGGCAATTCAGTCCATAAATGAGGGTGTGCTGAACTACCTTCTCACAGAATTCAGTATCTGAAGAAGATAACTCAGTGAGAAAATATAGGACCTCATATATTCAAATCATATAAAATGAACTTTTCTTCTTAAGTAGGTTTCAATTTACACAACCTTGCAACTGTAGGATTATATAACATAAATTTTCATCTTCATGGAAGATCATAAAAGGACTTTAGCTCTAAAAGCTAAAAATATATTTTGTTTTATAACTTAATATAAACACCAGACCATGCTGTTATTCCAAATTCATTTTGTCAATATATGTATTATTCTACCTAGGTAATTACAACAAAGGAACTGTTGGAAGATAAAATCTCCAAGTACAAAACAAGCTGCTATTTAAGTTAAAAATGTATAGGAAAAAATAATGGGCTGAGACAAACTTCTAAGAATGGAACACAAGAATTCAGTTTAATTCTATGAACTGCTGGAATAAAACATTATGATCTATTTAGAACACTACCTCTCCTTTGATTATGCAATCTCTATTTACCTATATTTCTTAGAAATTCCAATTCACGGCCGGGCGCGGTGGCTCAAGCCTGTAATCCCAGCACTTTGAGAGGCCGAGACGGGCGGATCACGAGGTCAGGAGATCGAGATCATCCTGGCTAACACGGTGAAACCCCGTCTCTACTAAAAAATACAAAAAAACTAGCTGGGCGAGGTGGCGGGCGCCTGTAGTCCCAGCTACTCGGGAGGCTAAGGCAGGAGAATGGCGTGAACCCGAGAAGCGGAGCTTGCAGTGAGCTGAGATCCGGCTACTGCACTCCAGCCTGGGCGACAGAGCTAGACTCCGTCTCAAAAAAAAAAAAAAAAAAAAAAGAAAAGAAATTCCAATTCACTAAAGTGAAATTAATTTTAATTTTAAATATTTACTTCTGGTTCAGGATGAAAACAAAGGAAAAAAATTTAAGACTGACAACACCAAATGTTAGCAAGAATGTAAAACAAGTATAACTCTCACACGTAGCTGGTAGGAGTATAAAGTTACACAATCATTTTGGAAAACTGTTTAGCAGTTACTTAAAAAGTTAAATATACATTTACTCTGTGCCCTATCAATTCTATTACCAAGTTTTTGTCCAAAATAAAAGAGGAAGGGATTCCCAAAATTCTACAGTAGAGTCACAGAGATGCCCAGAAAGCAGTTTGAGATCACTTATCAGTTAAGTGAGGTTAAGGTTTAAGACTTAGAGGTAATAGAAGTAATCTGAAAAAGTTAGTCCAACTGCTATGCTGAAAAACAATTTTCGATTGACAGGGGGTGGCCAGAACTTTAAGTCCAGCACTATTGCTGTAGGGAGACTCCTAACAAGGCTATGAGAGCTATGGTATGAAATGAAATCCTGAGCTTCTACAAGATAATGGAAATAAGACATAAGAAAATAATAGCTGGGTGAAACTTATTCATAAATTAGAGGAAACTGGTACTGAGCTTAAAATGAAAGCAGTAATTAATATTAGCTATAGATCAATTGGCAAAAGAGTCAATAATCCAGAAAAGAGCTAAAGGACAAAAAACGTTAGGATAAATCTTAGAGAGAACAACTAGGGCTTTAGGAACAGGGTTTATACTAATTTAGGTGTTCTGGTTTACAGTTGGGGTTGTGTTCTCTTTCCACTCACACCAGAAACCAAAGCCAAACAAGGTAATATCTGTAAACATTTCCAATGTCTTTTAAATATATTTTAACATTTAAAAACTAAAACATAAATGGTTTTAAGTTTTTACAAATATGATATTAGGGCTCTAAATCACTAATTACAGAGGAGCATTCATTTATCATGTCAAAAAATAAAATACATTATTCTCTTCCCCTGGGGAGTTGTAGACAGAGAAGAAGTCAATGATTCTTGGCTGTAGACTCCACTTTCACTGTAAGAACTGATGTTTGGTGAGGAAGACCGAGACGGGGAGTCCATCGTCAAGTCGAGCTTCATTGCAGAATCAGGGCTTTCAAGATCTGAAGTACTGCCACTTAGTTTTGCTCTTTTCTTAGCTGCACTATTACGAAGGGACCTAAGAGAGCTATGCATCTAAGAAAAAATGAAAACAATAAACTTTATAACATAAATTCCTTATATTGGTACAAGTTATCCTTAAATGTTATACTCCATTGGCTATACCTAGCTAACCACTTCCCAATCCCGTACTAAAAAAAAATGAATGTTTATATATATGTATATAGTATAAATACACAGATTTTATCACTTGGGTATTTATAAAAAACCTACTAGGTTGGAAGCTCCTTGAGAGGAAGAATCTCAGCTATTGTTCATCATGGTATCTTCAGCACTGGGCATAATGACTAAATATATTGCATTAATTCAATTATTTAATAAATGAATCATTGAATCAGATGGTAGATATCAGAGTTGATGTCACAGAGGTACATCTGGTGTGCTGATGTGGCTTAGAAGCTAGCTCTGGGAGGTGATTAATGAAAATCAATTTTCAAAAATTTGACATTTACATCAAACTTGCAAGTATTAAAATTACAGATCATTGTACGTAACTTCTGAAGCCAAATATTTTTAGAAATGCAGCTGGGCGTGGGGGTGGGCACTTGCAGTCTCAGCTATTTGTGAGGCTGAGGCACGAGAATCGCTTGAACCCGGGAGTCAGAGGTTGCAATGAGCCGAGATTGCACCACTGCACTCCAGCCTGGGCAACAGAGCGAGACTCTATCTTTTAAATAAAAAAAAAAGAAAGAAAGAAATCCAGAGTAGAAATTGTTATGGCAAAATATAGTGAGGCTAGCAATAAAACTTTGAACAAATTAAGGAACACAGAAATATACATAAACTGCTTTGTTTACATTTGATTCATAAGATTACTCATTTAATGAAAGTATCTGTTTTCAATTAATGCAAACATCCATAAATATCTTAAGTCTTCATAGTTGGAAGGCAAATTCAATAAAAAGCCCCTTTAATGGATTTAGGGCAGTGTAGTACAGTGAAAAACATAATGAACATAATGGTAGGTGAACAAGGCTTGAATCCTAGTCCTGCCACTTACTTTCTGACCCTGAGCAAGACAGATAACATCACTGAGCCCCTTCTGTAAAAACAAACACACACACAAACAAAAAACAAAACAGATGTTGACTTGCTTATTAACTCAAGGAGTTACTGTAAAGATTAAATGAATTAATGAAAATGAAAGTGTTTGATACATTATTAAACACATTAAGCACTTATGCCTTTGCTAAAAGTCAACTCACACCAAAGAATATAAACAGTGACTCATTCAAAATAATAAATAAGAAGTGTCATATTAGCAACTATAAGGGAGAATAAGTAATTTTCAACAACTATACTAGTTGATTCGTAGTAGGGCCACTTCTCTATTAAAAGCGTGAAAAGCTGAATATCTAAAAGCAATGGTATCCTCCTGTATTTACTAATAATTACATAAAAGAAACTCACCTTTCAATTACCCACTAAAAAAAGAACTATTTTTAAGTTATTATAAAAACAAAGCAAAATTATGTATGATCAGGTGACATTTATAAGTTATATAGGAAAATGTCTTTTCTTTATGTGTCTTCCCTTCAAATGAATTCCCTTCCTAGCACTGCTAAAATACAAATGTGTTGGGGAAAAAAAAAGGAAAGATTTCACAAGCAGTTAGAAGTTGGAGTGATTAAATCATTAACAACCAACTTTGGTACTTTATAGGTTAGTTTTACATGTGTTTAACATAAAGACATACTTTAAAAATGAATATACAGTAATATTAACTATTTTATTGAGCAAATTATCATTACATGATTGATGCTTATACCTTAAAAACAGACTAAAACAAGACCGTAAAATATCATCATTATTTGCATTTATATATTTAATATAAAACTTTTTTTTAACCTGACCTGAGGCAAACTGAAATGATAAAAAGGAGGCATTTATGGAAATAGTACTCTGAAACCAAAGTAATACAGCAACCACATTCCTTCTCTGACATAGTTATTATGTACAGTTATCATATTGGTAACACATTTTTACAGCAAAAAGTGATCTAGGATTCAAAGATGAGTGTACAATATGATCTCAATTTCATAAAGATAAGCTTGCACATATGCACAAAGGACAGGTTCAAATATGTTCATTGCAGTTCACTGTTTGCAACTGCAAAAGACTGATCATAAGCTAAAATCAATGGTATAAATACACCATAAGTAAATTAATACACAAAATAATATTAATATAAAAAGTACAAAAATACATAAAACATAAATAAATGATAATAGTAATTGCTTCTGGTGAAGAAGGAAGAGATGTTGAACTGGGGAGAGAACTATGCTATGTTTCATTTCCTTAATAAAGGAAACAAATATGACAAATTTTTCACTGGAAGGGGTCAGTGCATGAGTGTATTGCTATATTATTATTCATACTTTCAATTTAGAAAGGAATAATGTATGCATAGAAAAACTACTTGAAGAAAATACAGTAGAGTTAACAGTAAATTATTCTGGGTAGTGGGAACTGGCGTGATAAATTCCCTTTCTAATAATTCATGGTATTTTCCACATTTTCTATAATGAACATATTTTTAGAAATAACATATTTTAGAAATAAAATATTACAGGATAAAAAGAACTTGATTTTTCCTTAAATAGCAACTATAACATAGAAAATTGCAAATATTTTTAAGTCATTAAAAATATTTGGTTCTAACCTCTTCTTGATCCAAATCTTTATCCTTGAAATTTAATTCTGAAAGATCAACTGGAAGACTATCTTTTTCACACTTCCAAATATCATCAGGCTCTTTCTTTTTGTGTCCCACTGTGGTTAAATCAGCTTTATCAGGCAAAAGGCTTATTCCCCTTGGTATGGGAGGAACAGGCTTTGTTCCATTTAGGCCTCGTCGGGAAGATGGCGATCTCACCAAGGCAGGTGTAAGCTGAACTGGAGGTTTTTCTTGAGAATTTTCTCCTGCATGAAAAACAGATATTTTACTTTTTCTTTTTCTTTTTTTAATGTTAGAGAAGAAGGAGTTACAGTCACAAATGTTTAAAATACAATGTTTTAAAATAAAATAAAATAAAGCACATTATAGCTGGCCACTGGGGAGAACAGGCTGCATAAAGCCTCAGCTTCTGATATAATATTTGATCTTGTACAATAAACAAATACAGAAAGGAATTAATAGAAGAGAATCAAAGTATAGCACTAAAAGAAAGTAATAAAATTGACTGAATATGCGATAAATTGAACACTGGACTTGTAGGATAGTTTAAAGGTGAAACATCTTTAAACTCATCTCCAACTACCTCGGCCTCCTAAAGTGCTGGGATTACAGGCATGACCCACTAGGCTCAGTCAACTTTTTATTTTAAGACTGAATGTGTCCTGAATGAACTTACATATGCTAATTTCATGATTTTTGGACTGGGTTATTGTTAAGAAAGAGTATTTTAGTTTATAACAAATAATAAAAAATGTTTCAGCCGAGCACGGTAACTCAGGCCTGTAATCCCAGCACTTTGGAGACTGAGGCGGGCGGATCACCTGAGGTCGGAAGTTTGAGACCAGCCTCACCAACATGGAGAAACACCATCTCTACTAAAAATACAAAATTAGCCAGGTGTGGTGGTGCATGCCTGTAATCCCAGCTACTTAGGAGGCTGAGGCAGGAGAATTGCTTGAACCCGGGAGGTAGAGGTTGCCAGTGTGGGCAACAAGAGCGAAACTCAATCTCAAAAAAAAAAGTTTCAAATTAATTTTAACATACAATAAAAATTCAATAAATATTGAATAAATGGATACCAGGCATTAATTGCAATAAGCATATGAATGACATTTTATATTTGTAAAGCTGTTAGTAGGTTCTCAAAGAACATATGCTGTTCATGTTCATTATAAAACATTATTACTTATATTTGTAAAGTTGTTAGTAGGTTCTCAAACAATATTAGCTATTCATGTTCATTATAAAACATTATTATTTTCTGGCCCAGCACAGTGGCTCAAGCCTGTAATCCCAGCACTTTGGGAGGACGGGATGGGAGATTCACTTGAGATCAGGAGTTTGAGAACAGCCTGGTTAACATAGTAGGACCCCATCTCTATTTACAAACAAACAAACAAACAAACAAACAAAAGTATCAGTATTTTCCTGGTTCCAAAAAGGATTCTGAAGTGGCAATGTAAGAAATGAGAATTTCAATTGAATTTTATACATTTGATCCATTTAACACACTATTAAATATTTTCCTAAATATTTACTAAATTCAGACAGATAAAATGTTATTTACCAGCTTTTAAAGATCTAACAGCCCTATGCATTAACTTCAAAGTACTAATTCAAACACAAATAAATTTGAACAAAGTATTGACTTTTACCATCATTTCTACTTGTAGGATCAGACGATTTTTGGCTGACAAGCTTCTTCTGTGGACTTCGCTTTGACAGTCCTTCGAAGCTTTTAAGAGGCCAGGAATTTGAGAAATTAACAGAATTATCTTGTGACTTCTTTGGAGATATAATAAGAGATGTATGCTTTGGACTAGTTCGAGGTGATGAGAGAGGATAGGATGGAAGGATGTAGGCTCCTGGACTTAGATTTTGACCATTTGAGGAAGTACACTCTGTTTGACTACCAAATGTTTGCTGTGTCTTACTGCCAAAACTGAGGGTAGCATACACTGTAATAAAACAAAAGATAATATGTTATTTATGTATACACAGCTCTAAAAGTTAAAAGCTTTTTCGCTTTTTGCTTTTCCCATTCAGGTTTTCATTCCAATTTGCATTTATATTTTTGTATAGTATGAGGTAAGGGACTAATTTCATTTGTGTTATTCAAATATTCTGTATCTTCTAATTCAAAACTTCTTTATCCCATTAAAATGTTGTACTAACATTTATAATTAACTTTCTCCTTGTAATTTTATCAATTACATACATACATACATGTATATGTATACATATGTCAGAGAAGTCTTGTCTTTTTGGTGAATTTTCTTTTTCTCATTACGATGACCCTCTTTAGAACTAAAAATGTTTTTAGTTTTGGTGTGCATATTTTCCTTATCATCAACATGTTTCTATTTGCTCTTCTCTGAACATTTGCCTAGTGTATCTTTTCCATGCTTTACTTTCTCTCAACCTATTTTGATGTATTTTAGGTAATGCTCTTAAAAAGATCACCTCAATGAAAAACTAAAAAAATAAGATCTGATCACCTCTGTCATTTAAGTTGTAAGTTCTGCCAATTTATACTTAGGGAAACTATTCATACATTTGATTTTAATTCTACCATCTTATTTTGTGCTATTTATTGTTTTTTTTCTTTATTACTTCTTCCTTGTCTTTTATTGATCTTTTTATTCTTCAACTAATATAAAAAGTCTATTTGTAATCTTTTAGGGGTTCCTTTAAATTTTCCTTTAATGTTTTTAAAAAGGTTTTCCATGACAAAATACCTAGCTTATGTATATTAATAAAGCAAACATTCTTCTGAAGACTTAAACAACTGTATATATTATATATCCGTTACTTTTAATTCATATCTGACGGTTAAAACCTCTACTTATACCAAAATCTTATCTGGGTAGAGAAATATAGGAGACTTAGTCACAGATTTACATATAGAATTAAAACTTTCAGTTTCCTCATTTCAATTACAGTGCTCTATTAACAGGTTCTGATGCTTTTATGACAATGTCTCAAATATTCCTAGAGATTTAAAAATATTTCTTTTTTTTTTTTTGAGACAGTCTTGCTCTGTCACCCAGGCTGGAGTGCAGTGGCGCAATCTCAGCTCACTGCAAGCTCCGCCTCCCGGTTTCACACCATTCTCCTCCCTCAGCCTCCTGAGTAGCTGGGATTATAGGCGCCTGCCACCACGCCCAGCTAACTTTTTTGTAATTTTTAGTAGAGGCAGGGTTTCACCTGTGTTAGCCAGGATGGTCTCAATCTCTTGATCTCGTGATCTACCCGCCTTGGCCTCCCAAAGAACTGGGATTACAGGTGTGAGCCACCATGCCCAGCTGAGATTTAAAAATATTTCTTATGAAGAAATCAAACATCCTATCATATTATGCATATACAAAAGAACAATGCAATGTAACATACACCAAAATTTCCAATACTTAGTGTGGATCACTACAACATGTAAATTGGGATGCAGACATCTATATTGTTTGGCATCCATACCACAGGTCCTTCAGAGATCACAAGGGAAATATTAGTTGATATGGTAGTGGTTTTAATGCATAACCAAGCATTAAGTTAAATTCTATTAGGTTCAGAAAAACATGATATCCCTTTATACCAGCTTCTCTAATAACTATTCCAATAGAAAACCAGAGCCACTATGCAGTATGATTAAACACTAAGAGTGGATAGTCCTCAAAGGCAATGTAATCATTCAGGGATAGCCTAAACAGGAACAGGTTAAGTGGCACAGCAAGCTCTCTCCGATTATACCAATTATGAGTCCCAAAGATATTCAGGAGTGAAAATTTAGGAAATACCCACATTATTAAGAAAGATGGATTATTTTATTGTGGTGTAGATAATACCACAAAGGATAACTTTAAGGGGTTATGTGGGTCTTTGGGATGAGTGCAGGAAAGGGTAGTTAAAATGTTAGTGCTAAATACACTAAATCTTCTCTACTAATTTCAAATCATTATTTTTCATAACAAGTAAGTATATCCCTATCACTTTAGTAAAGGACATACAATAAAATTCAAAATACCTAAAGAAATATTTAATTTGATCCTACCTCTATCTAATAATTGTTAAAGCTATTAATTAGCATGGACATTTAAGAACACCTTCAATCCCCAAATTCCTGACAGATAACCGGCCTCAAATCCTTCCTCTTCTTCTGTATCTGATGTCTTATCTGAAAGGTCAGCGTTTAGGAAGTTATGGTTCCTAACAAGAGACATAATACATTCTAAATCATCTTAAAATTTAAAACTGCTGCCAGGCGCGGTGGCTCAAGCCTGTAAGCCCGGCACTTTGGGAGGCCGAGACGGGCGGATCACGAGGTCAGGAGATCGAGACCATCCTGGCTAACACGGTGAAACCCCGTCTCTACTAAAAAATACAAAAAACTAGCCGGGCGAGGTGGCGGGCGCCTGTAGTCCCAGCTACTCGGGAGGCTGAGGCAGGAGAATGGCGTGAACCCGGGAGGCGGAGCTTGCAGTGAGCCGAGATGGTGCCACTGAACTCCAGCCTGGGCGACAGAGCGAGACTCCGTCTCAAAAAAAAAAAAAAAAAAATTTTAAACTGCTATAGAAAATAATTGTCATCTGCTAACACAACACTCTTTAATGGATGTTATTTTCAATGACTTGGTATTAAAATGCTCATCTTTCTGATGATTAGTGATGTTGAGCAATTTTTTTCATATATCTATTAGACATTTGTATGTCTTCTTTCAAGAAATGCCTATTCGGGTCTTCTGCCCATTTTCACATTGTATTTTTGTTTTTTTGCTATTGAATTGTTTGAGTTCCTTATATATTCTGGTTATCCCTCAACAGTGGAATAGTTTGCAAATATTTTCTCCCAGTCTGTAAGCTGTATCTTCACTTTGTTGATGGTTTCCTTTGCCATGCAGAAGCTTTTTAGCTCAATGTGATCCCATTTGTTCATTTTTGCTTTGGTAGCCTGTGCTTTTGAGGTCTTACTCAAGAAATCTTTGCCCAGACCAATGTCCTGAAGTATTTCACTAATGTTTTCTTCTAGCAGTTTTATAACTTCAGCTTACATTTAAGTCTTTAATACATTTTGATTTGATTTTTCTATACAGTGAAAGGTAGAGGTCTAGTGCAAATCAAAACCACAATGAGATGTCATGTCACTCCAGTTAAATAGCTTTTATCAAAAAGATAAAAAATAACAAATGGTGACAAGGATGACAACAAAAAGGAATGCCTGTACACCGCTGGTGGGAAGGTAAATTAGTACAGACACTATAGAAAATAGCAAGGAAGTTCCTCAAAACACTAAAAATGTGCTGGGCATGGTGGCTTGCACCTATAATCCTAGCACTCTGGGAGGCTGAGGCAGGATTGCTTGTGCTCAGGAGATCGAGACTAGTCTGGTCAACATAGTGGAATCCCATCTCTGCAAAAAATTTAAAAATTAACCAGACATAGTAGTGCATGCCTGTAGTCCCAGCTACTTGGGAGACTGAGGTAGGAGGATCACTTAGGCCCAGGAGGTTGAGGCTGCAGTGAGCCATGATCATGCCATTGCACTCCAGCCTGGGCCACAGAGTGAGACCCTGCCTCAAAAAACTAAAAATACAACTACCATATGATCCAGCAATCCCACTGCTGGGCATATATCCAAAAGAAGGAAATCAGTATATCAAAGAGGTATTTGCACTTTCATGTTTATTGCAGCACTATTCACAATAGCCAAGATATGGAATCAACCTAAGTGTCCATCAGCAGAAGAACAGATAAAGAAAATGTGGTACATATACACAATGGAGTACTACTGAGCCATAGAAAGAATGAAATCCTGTCATTTGCAACAACCTGTATAAAAATGGAGGACACTATCTTAGGTGAAATAAGTAAGGCACAGAAAGACAAATATTGCATGTTCTCACTCCTATGTGGAGCTAACAAAGAAAAAAAAAATTAATCCCATGGAGGTAGAGAGCAGAATGATGGTTTCCAGAGGCTGGCAAGGGCAATGAGAAGGGGTTTATAAAGAGAAGGTGGTTAATGCATACAAAAATAAAACGAGAGGCCGGGCACAGTGGCTCACGACTATAATCCCAGTGCTTTGGGAGGCCGAGGCAGTGGATCACCTGAGGTCAGTAGTTTGAGACCAGCCCGATCAATATGGTAAAACCCCGTCTCTACTAAAAATACAAAAATTACCTGGGCATGGTGGCGTGCACCTGTAGTCCCAGCTACTTGTGAGGCTGAGACAGGAGAATTGCTCAAACCCAGGGGTGGGGGTGGAGGTTGCAGAGAGCTGAGATCCTGTCACTACACTCCAGCCTGGGTGACAGAGCAAGACTCCATCTCAAAATAAATGAATGAATGAATGAATGAATAAATAAATAAATAAAATAAAATAAGAAGGAATAAGATCTAGTGCTCAATATAGCATAATAAGGTGACTAGAGTTAACAATAATTTTTATATATATATATATATATATATTTTTTTTTTTTTTTGAGACAGAGTCTCACTCTGTCGCCCAGGCTAGAGTGCAGTGGCCGGATCTCAGCTCACTGCAAGCTCCGCCTCCCGGGTTCACGCCATTCTCCTGCCTCAGCCTCTCGAGTAGCTGGGACTACAGGCGCCCGCCACCTCGCCCAGCTAGTTGTTTTTTTTTCGTACTTTTTAGTAGAGACGGGGTTTCACCGTGTTAGCCAGGATGGTCTCGATCTCCTGACCTCGTGATCCGCCCGTCTCGGCCTCCCAAAGTGCTGGGATTACAGGCTTGAGCCACCGCGCCCGGCCAATAATTTATATTTCAAAATAACTACAGGAGTAGATTTGCAATGTTCCCAACACAAAGAAATGACAAATGTTTCAGGTGATGCATATCCTAAATACCCTGATTTGATCATTACACATTGTATATCGAAATGTCACATGTAGCCCACAAATATGTACCACTATTATGCATATATTAAAGCAAATGCAACACTCATCTCCACCATGAGTATCTGAACTCTAATTTTAATCAGTTGTATTTACATAAAGATTATAAAACCTAATACTTTAGGGTAACAATTATGAAAAAAGTTATTAAAAATATAACAAAATCCTTTTTTTGTGATGAGTATGATTGCACAAAATATCATATAAGTTAGTGTCGGAATCCCCACATAATATTTACAAATCATTTGTTTCCAAGTAAATTTGGAACTTATACCTTTATCTTGATGACTATTAGTTGTCCCTAGGAATTGTAAGTCAGAACCCACACTGCCAGTTTTACCATATAATTGTGAAAATCCAAGTTGTGCACATTTCCCAGAAAGATTTGTTTGATGAGTCCCAGTAGTACCTTTTGAAGAAAGGAGGGGAGAAAACATAAAAGCAAAAGTTAACTTTATTTCATGAATACATCTTATTTCATAAATATTAGTGCAATTTAGGTGGAAATAAATATAAGTGTATAAGTGCAGTGAGGTAGGCAGGCAAGAAAGGGATAAAGCTTTTGATATTAGAAAATCTGATTAGTGGCAGGAGTTAAAGGACAGAAGACAGACTAGCAAATAACAGAAAAGATAGGTATGTTGAAAAATATCCGCAGAAGCAGCTTCTTCCTACACTCTTACTCTCAGCATGGAATGTTTCTCCAGACCTGGCTTTCCTTCTTCCCAGTATTTGTAGTATATGCACTACCCAAAAAGCTCTATGGCCAAAGTCTTTTCTTTTCTATTTTACTTTTTTTGTGCAGTGGTGTGATCTTGGCTCACTGCAACCTCTTTTCTTTTCTAATATACCACACGGTATTCACGTAGATTCTAAGCTTATCCAGACACGTTTCCCATTTCCCCTCCTGTGTCTGGTTAAGGTTATTCCTGGGAAGGTGAATAAGTCTAAAGAAAAAAAGGTGGTAATGACTCCTCTGGCGTTTAGTGTATTCATCTATTAAATGAGCCCATCCTTTGTAGTTCTGAAACTGTATGATTTAAAAAAAAATTCTCTCCCTACTATATCAAGTCTCTTTATCTTTCATGTCCTGGATGTCTTTTTCTTTTCTTTTTTTTTTTAAGACCAGGCCTCTCTCTTATTGCCCAGACTGGAATGCAGTGGTGCAATCTTGGCTTACTGCAGCCTCGACCTCCCTGAGCTCAGGTGATCTTCCTGCCTCAGCTATTCAAGGCTGGTCTCGAACTCCTGATCTCAGGTGATCCACCTGCCTCGGCCTCCCAAAGTGATGGGATTACAGGCGTGAGTCACGGTGCCCAGCCTCTTACTCATTTAAAGTCAAGCTCAACCTCTTTCCTGCAGTTTTCTGAAACCACTTCAATACCTATGTTTTCCTTTCTTGAATCCTTACAGTATTTGTAATTTATATCATCCAATCAAGCATTAGGTTACATATTTCCTTATTCCCCAATTGTTTAAAATCTGTACAACTAGGAAATGAGCTTCTCAATAGTACAGAGAAATCAAAACTGCTACAAACATAACTGGACATATTCTTGCATTTCTCCTTCTCTATTAAACACCAAAATAAACTATGCAGTCATTATACCACTTCATTTTTGTATGAAAATACTATAGAATTTCACTGCATAAAGGTCTACAAATTCTCCTAGGGAACAATGTTTACTGAATAATATATCTCAACTCAAACCCAACAAATTTTGAAAACTGTTATTTAGATGTTAAATTCATTTTTAAATCTATAACATAGTCAAATCTTTGCCTTCTAAACCATTTTCCCTTCTAACAGTATCACTTTGCCAACACACTACAATTTTTCTAATTACCTGGGTGCTATATCTTGAAATCCTAAACAATCATTTAGAACTCAAGCTCAACCTTTTTTTTTTTTTTTTTTTTTGAGACGGAGTCTCACGCTTGTAGCCCAGCCTAGAGTATAGTGGTGTGATCTTGGCATGAGGCATGGGCCTGGCCTCAACCTCTTTCTAAATGATATGGTCATTTATAAAGACAGGTATGTTGACGAATATCCACAAAGGCAGTTTCTTCCTATGCTCTCCTTTTTCTTCTAAATGTTATGGTCAACGACAATGAGCATTTCCTCTGAAGTACCATAATATTTACTTTCTGTAACACTTAGTCCATGTTCTCAGTTGCTCTGGCCAAAAATCCTTACAGCATTAGTGACACTTCTTTCTCACATTCTATACCCAATCTACCAGCAAACTACCTCAACTTTACCTCTGACATAAAATCAGAATCCAATCACCTCTTTTTTTTTTTTTTTTGAGATGGAGTCTCGCTCTGTCGCCAGGCTGGAGTGCAGTGGTGCAATCTCGACTCACTGCAACCTCCGCCTCCTGGGTTCAAGAGATTCTCCTGCCTCAGCCTCCTGAGTAGCTGGGATTTGCACCACCATGCCCAGCTAATTTTTGTATTTTTAGTAGAGATGGGGTTTCACTATGTTGGCCAGGATGGTCTCGATCTCTTGACCTCGTGATCTGCCTGTGTTGGCCTCCTAAAGTGCTGGGATTACAGGTGTGAGCCACCGCGCCCGGCCAGAATCCAATCACTTCTTACCACATTCTTGTTATCCTGGTTAAAGCCTCCATCAACTCCAGTCACGATTACTACAACAGATTCTTAATCAGTCTTCCTGTTTTTGACCTTGCTCTCCAATATACAAAGTTTGGCTTTGTGCCCCCACCCAAATCTCACGTTGAATTCGTAATCCCCAATGTTGGAGGTAGGTGGGGCCTGGTGGGAGGTGACTGGATCATGTGGCAGGTTTCTCCTTTTGGAGCTATTCTCATGATAAGAGTTCTCACAAGATCTGGTTGTTAAAAGCGTGTAGCACTTCCCTCTTCACTCTCTTCCTATTGCTCCCACCATGTAAGACATGCTTGTTTCCCCTTTGCCTTATACCATGATTGTAAATTTCTTGAGGTTTCCCCAGAAGTAGAAGCTTGTACAGCCCGTAGAACCATGAGCCAGTTAAACCTCTTTTCTTCATAAATTACCCAGTCTCAGGTATGTCTTTATGGCAGTATGAAAACAAACTAATACACTCCCCTTTCATCTATTTTAACAATAAAATACAAAATGAGCCTGGAAACACAGTAAGTGATGTCAATTCTTTCTTCAAAATGCTCCTCATTCAGAGTAAAAAGTAAAGTTCACTTATAAGTCCACTAGGTCTTAAATAAGGACCCCTATTATGTCTTTAATTTTCTACTTATTTTCCCCTTTCTCATTTCATTCCAGACATACTAGTCTCTTTGATATTTCTCAAACATGTTCCCCACACACTTCTCTCCTAGTTACTCTGTGCTGACTGTTCCCTCTTCCTGAAATTATTTATTCTCTTCTCCTGATATATTGTGGTTTGTTTCAAATATTCTTTCCTGAATATGGCCTTCTTTCTGCTCTGTTTTCCTTAATAGCATTTACCACCAGCTAACTTACTATGTCTTCTATTTATTTAATGTCTGTTCTCGTTCCTAAGTAGAATGCAAGCTCTACTAGGCAGAACCCCAGGACTTAAAAAAGCACCTGACACATAGGAGATACTTAATAAATATGGGTGATGTATTAAGCAAATATTGCCCTATATTAATACTTAAACAATTTCAATGAGAAACCCTCCAGGGTTTTATGAGATAATAAAGTCTAAGTGTCCATTCTTATCAGATCTTCAATAAATAACTTATTGAATCTGAACTGCCTACTAGATTAAAAGTTCTATGAGTCTTTGAATGCACTATGAAGTTAAGAGAAGTCTCTAACTTAGTTCAACATGACCATCATCAGCAACTTGTACTTACCAGCAGCACATAAAGGAAGATAATCTGGGTTAAAATCCCGACTATTCTGAAATAAGTTTCTTGATACTCTTTTTCTGCTAAAACATAAATCATCATTGACTGGCATTCCTTGAGAGGGCTTTAATTTTGGAGATGGGATGAAATCATATGTTGAAAACTAGAAGAACAGAATAATAAATTAGCAAATTTGTGTTAATTCTTCCTGGTAATAAATATGAGAAAATAACTTAGATCCAAGTATGAAATTCAGGTTAGAATACATTTTAATTTATTAAATATATTATGATACAGATAAACATCCATATTTAGTACGGTACACCAACAGTACATTTCATTCCAGAACAGAAATGCTATTTTTTTTTTCTTACTACTTCACCCCAACTCTTTACTGTTCCTTACCATCCTACAGTATACTCTGGCAACAAGGAAGGAGAGAATACAAATGACTAAAAGGATGATCAGACTCAGCAGCATAACCCCTCAAACTATGCTATCTTTGAGCACTAGACAATAAGTGCTAATTGAAGGTCACTGAACAAGCAAGCATTCTACTATACTGTTCTTACTGAGGCAAATCTATTATCCATATTCTGCAGCCCAAATGTCAATGTAAATGACATGGCAACCTATGTCACAGTTCCCTTAGGAGATTTTCTTACACTAGGTCTCTTAGTTAAAACCAGTAAATAATACTTTATATATGTCTAGTACTTCATGGTTTTCAAGTCCTTTCTCATAAACCCCATATGATCGTTAAGGAACAAGGTGCCAGGATACAATTTTGAAGTTACACATATCAGTTAAAGAACTAACTAAGCATGATTCAAGTGTTCAAAATTCTTCACCAATGATAACATCAGTTGTCCCGGATCATTTCACATTCAACATGACTATAAAACATTTAAAAAAACTGAATGAATTGACAGGAAATTATACTTCCTATCTATTTATTTGGAGCTGATAGACACAATCAAATATAGACGTGGTGATAAACCTTGTCAGTATGTTTCTTTGTAAGCTTTGCCAAGTATCAAACAGCAAAATAAAATTAAAGATATGTCTATTATGCCTCAGGTACACACGTTATTTATTACCAAATTTTGTGAAAAACCTATTACCTCCTTCAAAAATTAACCCAGAAATGATAAGAAACAAAATTAAGAATGCCCAGATGAGTCCACGTGCAGTAGCTCACACCTGTAATCCCAGCATTTTGGAAGGTAGAGGCAGGTGGATCACTTGGGCCCAGGAATTCGAGATCAGCCTTGGCAACATAGTGAAATCCCGTCTCTACAAAAAATACAAAAATTAGCCAGGCATGGTGGAATGTGCCTGTGGTCCCAACCAATCGGGAGGCCGAGGTAGGAGTATTACTTGAGCCTGAAAGGTAGAGGCTGCAGTGAGCTGATATTGCACCACTACACTCCAGCCTGAGTGACTGACTGAGATCCTGCATTAAAAAAAAAAAAAAAAAGAATGCCCTCAGCTGGGCATGATGGCTCACGCCTGTAATCCTAGCACTTTGGGTGGCCAAGGTGGGTGGGTCACTTGAGGTCAAGAGTTCAAAACCTTCCTGGCTAACATGGTGAAACCCTATCCCTAGTAAAAATAAAAAATTAAGACAGGCATGGTAGCACATACCTGTAGTCCTAGCTACTGGGGAGGCTGACTCAGAGGCTGAGGCAGGAGAACTGCTTGAACCTGACAGACCATGGAGGTTGCGGTGAGCCAAGATTATGCCACTGCACTCTAGGCTGGGCAACAGAGTGAGACTCTGTCTCAAAAAAAAAAAAAAAAAAAAAAATGCCCGAATAAAAAAGGATTGACTTTACTTTCTCAAAACCCAGTTAACATCCATGATTGATTACACAGCAGTCAGCATTAAAAGGATATAATGGAATAAAAAACAAAACCAATTATAGTCGACTTCTGATTTATTAAAAGATGACATATTAACACAGCTAATATAGTGAGTAATCCAGAAATAATTCTACAGTATGGAATACTTTTTTTTTTTTTTTTTTTTTTTTTTGAGACGGAGTCTTGCTCTGTCACCCAGGCTGGAGTGCAGTGGCGTGATCTCGGCTCACTGCAAGCTCTGCCTCACGGGTTCACGCCATTGTCCTGCCTCAGTCCCCCGAGTACCTGGGACTACTGGTGCCTGCCACCATGCCAGCTAATTTTTTGTAATTTTTAGTAGAGACAGGGTTTCACCCTGTTAGCCAGGATGGTCTCAATCTCCTGACCTCATGATCCACCCGCCTCGGCCTCCCAAAGTGCTGGGATTACAGGCATGAGTCACCGCACCCAGCCCAGTATGGAATGCATTTTATGTTAGATTTACTTTGTGATTAATTTCTGTTTAGCAAACACATATTAGTATATAGGCCAGATACATACAACAACTGGTGGGGGTGGTAATGTTAATGAGGGTAGTGGTATGTGTGTATGTGAATGTGGCATTTTCAGAAATCTTGAGAAGTCAGGCAGAGATTAAGTTTTGCATTGTGCATCTGAAAGCAGACTATAGGACATACCAATTATTATTAACATGAAAGTCCCGTTTAGGTCTCTCTTAAAAGTAAATGATTTTCATTAGGGTAAGTTTTGATGGGACGAAACAATGAAGAAAAAGTGGTTTTGAGTAAAAGAAAATAGAATTCATAAATTTTGAAAGAGTTGTAAGTTAATGTTACCAAATGTGAAGCAGTCTATTTAAAGCACTTGATGACTCTCAGGAACATGGAACTGAATTTTCAATCTTTGCAGTTAATACCTAAAAATCTGTTTAATTCCTTAGAGTTACAGTAAATGAAAACAGATTAAGCAAGTTTCACACTTAATATTAACGATGGTTTGAAATTTACATAGTGTTATTTACTGTTTCAATCTTTTTTGAGTTGTGTTTTTTGTTTTTTTTTGTTTTTTTTTTTTTTTGACAGGGTCTCACTCTGTTGCTCAGGCTGGAATGCAATAGCATGATCATGGCTCACTGCAGCGACCTTCCCCATCTTAGGTGATCTTCCCACTTCAGCCTCCCAAGTAGCACATGCTACCACACCCAGCTAATTTTTTTTAAACTTTTTGTAGAGACAGGTTTTTGCCGTGTTGCCCAGGCTGATCTCGAACTGTCAGGTTCAAGTGATCTGCCCACCTTGGCCTCTCCAAGTGCTGAGATTATAGGCGTGAGACACTACACATAGCCTATTATCTCTTAGCCTTTGCATTTGAATCCCTGCATATTTTTCATAAAAAGATTACAAAAATTAGGCTGGGCATGGTGGCTCACGCCTGTAATCCCAGCACTTTGGGAGGCCGAGGTGGGCAGATCACGAGGTCAGGAGATCAAGACCATCTTGGCTAAAACGGTGAAACCCCATATCTACTAAAAATACAAAAAAATTATCCAGCCTTGGTGGCGGGCGCCTGTAGTCCCAGCTATGGAGGCTGAGGCAGGAGAATGGTGTGAAGCTGGGAGGCGGAGCTTGCAGTGAGCTGAGATCGCACCACTGCACTCCAGCCTGGGAGACAGAGCAAGACTCCGTCTCAAAAAAAAAAAAAAAAAAAAATTACAAAATTTACTCTTGTTTAATCCTCTGACCTAATGCATCTTATTTTAGCTTTTGGCACGAGAATTAAAGCATCTCAAAAATAGTTTTAATTCTATTTTGGTTGCAAAAACTTACCAGAAAAAGACCTTTTAATATCTAATTCTCTCAGAAATCACCTATACTCCTGGCTTTACTGAACTTGTACTAAACTTTATTTTGACCTCCAGTTTTTGAACTTTTCACTTTTGCCAGTTCTTTCTGGTTTCACCTGGACTCCACCCATGCCCCTTCATGGTGGGCATTAAACAAGTTTATTCCCATTAACCACAGTTACCTTCTGTAAACATCACTGTGTCTTTCAAATTAATCTCCCATGTACACTTTAGAAAAAACAGCTGTGATACTATATGTAAACTTTATATCCTACTTTTGAACTTCACATTATAATAAAAGTACTTCTCATGCTGTTAAAACCCCTTATAAGTGGCTATACATTTTTTTTTTTTTTTTTTAAGAGACAGGGTCTCACTATGTTCTCTTGGCTGGCCTAGAACTCATGGGCCCAAGTGTTTCACCCAACTCTGCTACCGAAGTACCTGGGACTATAGGATCACACCACCCAGCCTGGCTATAAATTTTAATTACAAAAATAATAATTGCTTATTGTAAAAAATATAAAAAATATCAAAGTTATCAAAAGAAAAATTAAATTTAAAAAATGCAAACTATAGAAATAGGATATAAACTTAAATTATTCTTTGGGACCACTCTCACTGGAATCTTACTGATAAATCCTGTTATCTATATGTAAACATATTTCATATATGTAAACATTCTTTTTCTATATGTAAACATTCTTCAATAAGCTATTTAAAAAACAAATAGAACACATGATACTCTGGCACACAGTAAATATGTAGACATCTTTCCATGTAAGACCATACACATCTTTTTATTTTAGACTCATAGTTCCTTACTGATGGACATTTTCTTTGCCACAACTTTTCACTATTACAATCTTGCAGTGAACATTGTTACACACATATCTTTGCATATTGTATTCCTATAGAAGTCCTAAAAATGGAACTATTGGGTCTAAGGACATAAATTATCTCTAATGGCTATCTAATATTCCATTGACTACATGTGCCACTCTCCTTTGATGGAACATTCAGATTGCTCCCCAGGCTTTTCTCAGATTGATAAGCAAAATATTCCAATGGGGGAAATAGTACATACATGGCTCAAGGTAGCAGTGCTGACAGAAGGAGACTGGCAGACTTTAGAAAGACTGTCACATATGCTACATAGCTAAAATTAAAGAAACAAAAACAAAAAAAAATCAAGGCTGAGTGCAGTGGCTCATGCTTTTATTTTATTTTATTTTATTTTATTTTTTTTTTTTGAGACGGAGTCTCGCGCTGTGTCACCCAGGCTGGAGTGCAGTGGCGCGATCTCGGCTCACTGCAAGCTCCGCCTCCCAGGTTCACGCCATTCTCCTGCCTCAGCCTCCGAGTAGCTGGGACTACAGGCGCCCGCCACCACGCCCGGCTAGTTTTTTGTATTTTTAGTAGAGACGGGGTTTCACCATGTTAGCCAGGATGGTCTTGATCTCCTGACCTCGTGATCCACCCGCCTCGGCCTCCCAAAGTGCTGGGATTACAGGCTTGAGCCACCGCGCCCGGCAGCTCATGCTTTTAATCTCAGCTATTTGAGAGGTGGACGTGAGAGGATGATTTGAGCTCAGGAGTTTGACATCAGCCTGGGCAACATGGCAAGACCCCATCTCTACAAAAAATAAAAAATTAACCAGGCCAGGTGTTGCGTTCTGGTAGTCCCAGTAACTTAGGAGGCTGAGGTGGGAGGATCGCTTGAGCCTGGGAGGTCCAGGCTGCAGTGAGCCATAACTGTGCCACCACACTCCAGCTTGGAAGACAGAGTGAGACCTTGTCAAAAAAAAAAAAGAAAAAAGCCTCAGTTGGGTGTAGTGGCTCACGCCTGTAATCCCAGCAGGCTGAGGTGGGAGGGTCACTTGAGCCCAAGTTCAAGAATGACCTGGGCAACGTAGCAAGATCCCATCTCAAAAACAAAAGAAAAAACCCAAAGTGTTTTTTTAAAATATCTGTAAACTTCCTACACAAGGTAGATTACCCACACTGAACTCTCTGTTGCTGTTAGCTAACCACATTCATAAAATGTGCAAACAAAATATAGACTATTTAGTTATTTTGTGTGCAGTTTGTTTTCATACATGTTAAAAGTAAGGTAATCAGCTGAATCAAGGAAGAACGAGGACTGATCAAAGAAAGGAAAAAATATTGCAAACTGCATGCAAAATAACTAGTGTGTGAAATAACCAACTAAATGTCTCTGATTCCTTGTTTGCCATTTATTTCTGTAGGTTTCACTAATATATTGTCCCTCTAAGTCCAAACAGGAGAGTTAAACATGTGGCCTGAAAGTGCATCCTTTCTGAGACCTAGAGTCTTGAGTTCTCAGTTAAACTTTCCTCATATAAGTGACTGAGCAATGTGGCTCATGTGCAACAATATAATACACAAAGATATATGTGCAACCGTATTCTTGGCAAAGGCTGATTCTGATTCTGATTGAGCACATGGACAACTGTGTTCACACAGATGGCAGCAGTGGGTGAAACTGGGTTTTGATTTTACGGTCTATTTGGTGATTTCTGCTGGATGATAGTATAATCAGGTGGCATAGCTAGGAGGGAATCTAGAATCTGCTTTCCTTATTGTCTTTTATGTTTATGATATGGTTAGACTTTGTGTGCCCACCCAAATCTCATCTTGAATTGTAATCCTCATAATCCCCACGTCATGGGAGGGACCTGGTGGGAGGTGACTGGATCATGGGGACCGTGTCCCCCATGCTGTTCTCATGACAGTGAATTCTCATGAGGCCTGATAGTCTTACAAGTGTCTGACAGTTCCTCCTTCACATATTCACTCTCTCTCACCGGCTGCCACGTAAGATGTGCCTCTTCTCCTTCCACTATGATTGTAAGTTTCCTGAGGCCTCCCCAGCCATGCACAACTGTGAGTCAATTAAACCTCTTTTCTTTATAAATTACCCAGTCTTGGGCAGTTCTTTATAGCAGTGTAAGAATGGACTATTATAGTTTATTGGTACAGAGGTAGTGAGGTACTGCTATAAAGACACTTGAAAATGTGGAAATGACTTTGGAACTCGGTAACAGGCAGAAGCTAGAATAGTGTGGAGGGCTCAGAAGAAAACAGGAAGATGTGGAAAAGCATGGAACTTCCTAGAGACTTGTTGAATGGTTTTGAACAAAATGCCGATCTTTATAGCAGGATGAGAACAGACTATCTTTATAGCAGTATGAGAATACACTAATACAGTTGTTTTTTGTTTTTTGTTTTTTTTAATGTACTGATATAGGCTGCTCCTTTACTCTTCTCCTCCATCCAAAACTCAAGGCTTTTTCATGTTTGCTTATTAGGGACCCAATACCCATCACTATCTACAAAAATGGAATTCTATACCACAGAAGAAACAAAATTTATAACATTCAAAGATCAGTTTTCTTTGGCTTCTACAAATAATTGAATAACTGCAAATTAATATTACTTCAGAACTCTAAAGCTAAAGAACGGATGGTGAACACATTAATTATAAATTAGATGAAGTGAGTCAGAAAAATGTCTTCCAAAAGCCAAATAAAATAATATTTAACAGTTTTCCAAATCTTAGGCAAGTTTAGCACTTTAAAAACAAAGAAAATTCAATGTCATTGTATAAGATATGGACCTTGAAAATAAAAAGTGTCTTACCAAATTTGGGGGAATTACAATTATCATTATGTATTGCTGTTTAATGTGTTATCCCTGAACAGTAAATTAAAACAACAAACACTTGCTATCTCTTTTTCAGTGGAACAGGAATTTGGAAGCAGCTTAGCGGGATGATTCTGGCTAGTGGCTTAGCTGGATGGTTAAGGTTACTCTAAGGCTGCAATCAAAATGTTAGCTAGGCTGTTGTCAACTGAAGGCTTGACTGATACTTGAAAATCCCTGACATTCACTCAAGTGGTTACTGTCAGGAAGCCTCTGTTCTTTGCCATTTGGGCCTCCCAAGGGGCCACTCAAGACATGGCAGCTGGCTTCCTTCAGAGCCTAGTCAAGTGAGAGAGAGCAACCGACATGGAAGCTGCAGTACCTTTTTATGACCTAGTTTCTGAAATCACACACTATTACTTCTACTTTGTTTGTTAGAAATGAACTATTAAATCCAAACACACTCAGAGGGGAATTAGACTCCAACCTCTTCAAAGGAAGAATCTCAAAGAATTTGTGAAAACATATTTGAAACTACCACTCAACAGTAATACTTCTGCTACAAGGAATATATGTTTTTGTTTCTTTAACCGATCAACATTCTTAATAGTTTGGTACCTGCTTCCATCTTAAATTCTGCTGGTTTATCAAAACTAAATTATCTATGTTATAAAAAAGGGAAAAATTTGTCATTTCATGAGTATGATATATTTTTGGAGCACACAAATTGATATATACTGTCTACCCTATGGGCAGTATTAATAAATCAAGATAAAATCAGCTGGAACAAGCTCCTGTTTCAATTGGTTCATAAGCATCATATTAATATGTTAAGTGCTTATATCATATTGGACTAAATAATACCCAAAAGTTTTTAAGTTCTTTTTTTTTTTTTTTACTTTTTATGTATTTTAAATATATTGTCTCTTTAAGAAAAAAAAAAATGAAGGTGTCAAAATGTAAATTGAGGTGAAAACACAGTTTAGTTTTTTTTTTGTTGTTTTTTTTTTTTGAGATGGAGTCTTGCTCTGTTCCCAGGCTGGAGTGCAGTGGCGCGATCTCAGCTCACTGCAAGCTCTGCCTCCCGTGTTCATGCCATTTTCCTGCCTCAGCCTCACGAGAGGCTGGGACTACAGGCACCCGCCACCACGCCCGGCTAATTTTTTGTATTTTTAGTAGAGACAGGGTTTCACTGTGTTAGCCAAGATGGTCTCGATCTCCTGACCTCGTGATCTGCCCACCTTGGCCTCCCAAAGCGCTGGGATTACAGGCGTGAGCCACCGCACCCGGCCAACACAGGTTAGTTTTGAGTTTAAATACCTCAGTCACTTGGTTAAAGAACAAGAAAAAAAAATTCTTAACAAACTTGAAAGTTTTAGTATCTGTAGTAACTGGTATATAATTGTTCAGAAAAAGTTGGGCCAGGAGTGGTGGCTCATGCCTGTAATCCCAGCACTTTGGAAGGCCAAGGAAGAAGGATCGCCAACCTAGGCAACAGGCAACAGAGCAAGATCCTGTCTCTATGAAAAATTTAAAAATTAGCTGGGTGTGTTGGCCCCAGCCTATAGTCCTAGCTATTCAGGAGGCTGAGGTAGGAGGATCACTTGAACCCAGGAGTTTGAGGTTGTAGTGAGCTATGATTATGCCACTACACTCCAGCCTGGGCAACAGAGCAAGGCTGTGTCTCTAACAACAACAAAAAAGTTCACATAATAAGTCTAATTAAGATAGTTCTTTGGACAAATTATACTTTCTTAAAAACAGTTATTTGTCTAGATTTTACTACCCCATAAAAATATTAGTATGATATAGCTGTGCAAACTATATCATAGGTTTTTGTCAGAAAAACCTACCTAACTAAAATTTCTTAAATTTCCTCTAATGGTTTCACAGGTTGTATACATTAACATCATTACTTTCAAAATATAAAATTGTAAAATCATGTACTCAACTAAGTTTAATAAGACAATACCTTTATAAAAAGAGGTCAATTCTTATAATGATGTAAATCTAATAATGCTTAATATATCAACTTCTATTGTAATTATCAGACCCTTAGCTAACTTTAAGATTTTAGACTAAAATTGAATTAATGAAAACTTTAGATCCCGAACAATTTCTAATTAAGATAAAAATGCAAATCACTGATTATCAAATTTGTTTTTATAATTTACCCTTGTGTCTTATATTTATACATCATAGAATAACCAATCAATAGGTTAAAGCAGGGTTTCCAAACTCCTGGGCTATGGACTGGTGGTCCTGGCCTGTGAGGAACCCAGCCACACAGCAGGAGGTGAGCGGCGGGCAAGGGAGCAAAGCTTCAAATGTATTTACTGCAGCTCCCCATCACTGGGATTACTGCCTGAGCTCTGCTGCCTGTCAGATCAGCGGTGGTATTAGATTGTCATAGGAGCACAAACCCTATTGTGAACTGCATATGCAAAGAATCTATAGGTTGCACACTCCTTCTAAGAATCTAATGTCTGATGATTTGAGGTGGAACAGGTTCATCCTGAAATCATTCCCCTTCCCCTGAAGTCTATGGAAAAATTATCTTCCATGAAACTGGTCCCTGGTTCCAAAAGGATTGGGGACTGCTGGGTTAAAGGATGTATATATATATATGCTTCGGATGATGTTAACACATATGCTTATTTTTGCCACTTAAAAAGGATCTGAAAGCCAGGCGCAGTGGCTCTCACACCTGTAATCCCAGCACTTCGGGAGGCTGAGACGGGCTGATCACAAAGTCAGGAGTTCGAGACCAGTCTGACTCACGTGGTGAAACCCCATCTCTACTAAAAATACAAAAATTAGCCAGGCGTGGTGGTGCGCCCCTGTAATCCCAGCTACTCAGGAGGCTGAGGCAGGAGAATCACTTGAACCTGGGAGGCAGAGGTTGCAGTGAGCCAAGATTGTGACAATGCACTGCAGCCTGGGTAACAGAGCAAGACTCCATCTCAAAAAAAAAAAAAAAAAAAAAGATAGTTTTGGGTTACATGACTTTTGGTTTTCTCTGTGTCTGAGGAAACAAAAGTTGGTTTATTTGGGTAAGGTTGTATTTAATATATAAAGCTGACATCGTCCTAGGTACAAGTTACAGGGAAATAGAAATATGTATACAAGGTAATCGATATGCTTTGTCCATTATTAAGGGAACTGGTATCGCTTTTTTTTTTTCAATTTCTTTTTCTTTAATTATTATTTTTTATTATTTTTATATTTTTTAAAGATGAGGTCTCACTTTGTTGCCCAGGCTGGAGTGCAGTGGCACGATCATAACTCACTGCACACCTGAACTCCTGGGCTCAATCGATCCTTCTACCTCAGCCTCCCAAGTAGCTGGGACTACAAGCACTCACTACCACGCCCAGCTAATTTATTTGTATTTTTTTTTTTTAGAGACAGGGTCTCACATATTGCCCAGGCCTCAAGTGATCCTCCAGCCTCAGCCTCACAAATTTCTGGGATTCCAGGCACAAGCCACTGAATTCAGCTGTTACAGTTTTTTTAAGATGATAACAATAATTATAATATATACATTGTCTTATTTAATATACTTTAAGGTTAATTATGTTTAAATTTATTTAAAATTTTTGAAATTTTAAATGTTATCATCTAATTCCATGTTTGTATGTGTCTAAAGGTATATTATCACAGAAATGATAAGAGTTCACAAAAATTGATGTATTTTTAATATTATTATGTACCATTAAAATATTTTCCATGTCTTTAGCCTGTTTTAAATCATTTTAACTGCTTTATTTCTTCTAAAAGATATGGCTATTCTCACTTTCTTACTTTGCTTTAAATATTGTTACTCTTAATAAACACTGTAACATTTATCTGTACACATATCTCATAATCATATGTTAAGGTAATAACAAGTTTTGTCCTATAAACTCTCTTAAATTCAATTTCCACATGAAAAATAAAATACCAATGAATATTCTTATTGTTCCCCAAATTTTAATTAGTTTACCCATTATTCATGCAAGGTGACTAAAACAAATGCCTCAAAAGACTTACATACTGGTAGTAGCCTCTACATTTTCCGCGGTAAAATATCTTGTTACCAATAGTTCGTTCTATATAGCTCTGACATAAGCAACATCTATCCTAAGAGTAGA
The DNA here is from genome assembly GCF_024542745.1 of Macaca thibetana thibetana. Lineage (NCBI taxonomy): Eukaryota > Metazoa > Chordata > Mammalia > Primates > Cercopithecidae > Macaca > Macaca thibetana. The sequence goes on from NC_065584.1 coordinate 62,559,152, forward strand.
TATATGCTTTTGTGTTGTTTGCGATTTTCACAAGCATAAAAAATAAAAGTTTTTAAAATTCTTCGTGCATCACAACACAATTTTAAAAAGAAAATTAAACCTTAATGGGAACAATCCAACATCCAAGGAAAATCTCAAGTTTTAGGACTAACCCATACCAAACACATTAGTACAATTTAATAATTTTAGTTTTTCTAATTTCTTATCAAATGTTATATTAACTATTCTAAATCCCACATTCTTAAAATCTCTAATGTTCTATTTATCATTCTTAATTGCCCCTTAGTTTAACAGAATCTAGAAGCCTGTTTCTCACAAAGTGGTTCACAGACCACCAGCATCAGCAACATCTAGGAGCTTATTCTACATGTAGGCTCAGGCCCCAGTCTAGACAAACTAAATCAGAATCTGTACTTTAACAAGATCCTGAGGTAATTCATTTGCATATTAAAATTTGATAAACACTGCACTTAACTCATATCTTCCTTTCTTTTGACTTAAAATACACACTGTTTCCTGCTACCTCAAATTTTTTTTTTTTTTTTTTTTTTTTTTTGAGATGGAGTCTTGCTCTGTCACTCAGGCTGGAGTGCAGTGGCGTGATCTTGGCTTACTGCAAGCTCCGTTTCCAGGGTTCACACCATTCTCCTGCCTCAGTCTCCCCAGTAGCTGGGACTACAGGCGCCCGTCACCACGCCCAGCTAATTTTTTGTATTTTTAGTAGAGACGGGGTTTCACCATGTTAGCCAGGATGATCTCAATCTCCTGACCTTGGGATCTGCCCGCCTTGGCCTCCCAAAGTGCTGGGATTACAGGCGTGAACCACCACGCCCAGCAAAAATTTTTAATATTTTAAGTCATCTTCTCTTTGTTTTTCCTTTAGCTTCAGAGAAAAAGACTTCCTTCTCTATCCCAAAGCTAACCTCTCTCTATGCTTGTGTCCTTGACCCATTTAATCTTTACTTAGGAACTTATCTCCTTTCCTTTCCCTCTCCAGTATGACTGCAGGGACTGAATCGCTGCATTTTGCATGTCTAACACCTACCATAATAAAGACACAGAGTAGGCATGTGTAATTCACAGATGGCTCCTTTCTCTGACTCTTCCAAATCAGGTGTTCTTTACTTAAAAATAAAGCACAGTACTAACTTATCCTGTTATATCCTTGTGCTGTTATCTTGCTTGGTCTTTTCTTTCACTGTCAAACCCTTAAATGTTTTCTCATTTAACAGATATTTGTTGATACTTGTGGGAAGAGCACTGTAGTTAGTACTGTTACAAAAACAAAAACTAATTAAACAAAAAAGAAGACAGTCCCTACCATCATACTGTTTACCATCATTGAGGAGAAGGAATAAATCACTTACATGTGCTAAATACTAAATGAGGCAAAAATCCTAGGGCAGTGCAATAAAGAGTAGTTTATAAACTCTCACTCAGTTTTGCACAGATTAGATGATTAAAAAGACAGATGCTGAATAACTGCTTACTGCCTGTTTCCTCATCAATTCACCTCATAAACTTTTAAATTTGGTTTCCGCCTGTAACAGTCTACTAAAACTGCCCTTTTATATGCCCCAGTGACCTTCCAATAATCAATTCCTCTACCTTGAAAAAACTACAGACCTAGTACCCACATACACATGAAGCAAGTATACTCCTTACTTTTTAGTCTAGATTACTGACTACTATGATTCCTACCACCTTGTAGTGAAATCTGTTAGGAAAAATAAAGCTAAATGGTAGCCAGCTAATGATGTCTGATTACTTGACTCCACTAACCCATTAAAACACTCCTAAATACACAGAGATGCAAACTTGAAATATCACAGTAATCTGGTTACCAATCTGTAATATGTCAGAGCACAAAAAAAATCCACTAAATAGCAGAAACAAAAACATAATTAAAAGTCTAAATATTCCAAAGTAAGAGATCAAACACACCATGATATTATATGATATAATATTAAGTAGCTATAAAAAATCCCACTACAGATTATTTTATGTTAAAGAAAAAAATGTTCAGGCTAGGTACAGCGGCTCAGGCCTGTAATCCCAGCACTTGGAGAGGCAGAGGAGGGAGGATCACACTGAGGCCAGGAGTACAAGACCAGCCTGGCCAACATGGCAAAACCCCACCTCTACTGAAAATACAAAAATTAACTAGGCATAGTGGCCGTGAGCCTGTAATCCCAGCTATTCGGGAAGCTGAGGTAGAAGAATCACTTGAACCTGAGAGGTGGAGTTTGCAGTGAGCCGAGATGGTGCCACTGCACTCCAGCCTGGGCGACAGAGGGAGACTCCCTCTCAAAAAAAAAAAAAAAATTAAGTGTAAAGGGGAAACTTTCATTGATGGATAGAAGAACCTACACCTGTATTCATAAACTGAAATGATACTAAAAGTATAGGCAACAAATTTTTACAATTTATTAATTGTAGACCTCTAGGAGTGAGATTTTTTGAAATACAAAAAAGCACAAACTTTTCCTCTGTGCTTTTCCATATTTTTCAAATTTTCTATAATGAGCATGTATAACTTTTTTACAATCAGAAAACTTAAGAGGACATTAAGAAAGATTAAAATTAAGAGAAAAGTACCTTCAAAAACCACTTTACAAGTAGTAGGCTGTAATATATAAGAACAAATGGTGCTTTCCAATTTTCATTTTCCCCAAGCTCTGTGCTGCATTTAACACTGATGACTCCTTGAAACTCCCTCACCATTTTGATTCTAAAACCTATTTTTCTTGGCTCTCTTCCAACTTGTGGGCACACTTCTCTTTGCTTTATTTGGTTATATCTCCTACTGCTATTCTCTAAATGAGGTTGTATAACAAGATTTGATCCTACCCTCTCTCTCTTGCTCTGTAAGTCATTCACTGGAGAGCCCATCCATTCTCACAGTTTCAGCAATTACGTCAGCACATGACTTCCAGAATCTACATCTCCAGTTATATTCATATCTCTTAAATAACAGTCTTCCAATTCAAGTAGAATATTCTATCTTCCTTCACCAAAAATTCGTATTTCCCCCCAAATTAACTTCCTCCTTCTAGGCTTTCTTATCTCTTCATGGATCTATGATGCATTTAGTTACTTTGTTCAAATTTTAGTTATTCCTCTTTCTCTCCCTCTCCTCCAACACTTAGTCACTAAATCCTTTGAAATATCTCTTGCATCCATCCCTTTTTTCCTAATCCTGATACCCTGCTAATCCTCATAAAAATGAACAACTTACACCTAAATCATTCTAATAAGCATGTAATCGGTTTTCCAGTCTCCAATCTCTAGCTTTTCTTTAAAACAAAACAAAACTACACATTGCTGCTTTTGTGATTAATTTTTCTAAACAGAGTTTTAAAAAGAAAAGACCCCCTCCCCCAAAACAGAAACAAACAAAAACCATCCAGCAGTCTCAAATTACTGTCAAAATAACAGGTTAAATTCCTTAGCATGGTATTCAAGAGCCTCCAATCTAGCCCCTCCCTCTCTCTTGTAATCATATTTCCCACCACTACTTTTGGCAGGTGGGAACGGAGTCTCGCTCTGTTGCCAAGGCTGGAGTGCAGTGGCGCCATCTTAGCTCACTACAACCTCTACCTCCTGGGTTCAAGTGATTCTCCTGCCTCAGCCTCCTGGGTAGCTGGGATTACAGGTGCGTACCACCACGCCCAGCTAATTTTTGTATTTTTACTAGAGACGAGGTTTCACCATGTTGGCCAGGCTCGTCTCAGACTCCTGATCTCAAGCGATCTGCTCCGCCCCCCCACCGACCTTTCAAAGTGGTGCGATTACAAGCGTAAGCCACCCGCCTGGCCTGCCACCACTACATTTAAAAAATCATCCTTCCGAACAAACTGGTCTATTTATCTCCAAAATGGGCTACAGGAATATGTAATTGAAATATTTATGATTTTTTTCTGGAAATTTCATATTTAATGTCACTAACCAATGCCTGGCTCTTGATCATCTTTTTTCTTTTTTTTTTGTAATTTTTGAGACAAGGTCTCACTTTGTCCCCCAGGCTAATGTGCAGTGACACTATGATCTCAGCTCGCTACAGCCTCGACCTCCCAGGCTCAAGTGATCCTCCACCTGAGTCTCCCAAGTAGCTGGGACTACAGACATGTGCCACCATGCCTGGCTAATTTTTGTATTTTTTTTAGAGTCTTCTACTATATGTCCAGGCTGCTCTCAAACTCCTGGGCTCAAGCACTCCTCCTGCCTTGGCCTCCCAAAGTGCTGGGATTACAGGCGTGAGCCACTGCTCCTGGCTTTGATCTTCTTTTAGTAACTACCGCTTCTATCAATAATTTGATGTTTAACTCTCCAATTTGCTATATTATCTTTTAATCTTCACATTTTTGTCTAAGTAAATTAGAAACATTTAGGCACAAAAATCTCATTTTTCTATCTATGTCATACATGTATGGTTAGTATTCACTGAGGAAGGCTCAATTATAATATCAGCTAAACATTTTTTTTTTCTTTTTCCAAACAGCCAATTGTCCTTTGTAATCTGCTCCACCCTTTTTGGAGGGCACAGTGGAATTTGGGAGGAGAGGAGAAAACTAACTTTACCTCATATTTTGCTCCAATAAGGTAACTTAACTCTTCATGATTCTCAATCAGTGCCCTTTTCCAGAAAGCACATCCCCATGCACACATCTTTAAAAACTTATAATGATTTTGTGAATGTTGCCATTACAGTTTTAAAGCACACAAATCACAAACTATCCTCAAATTTTCATGTTAGTATTTATACAAACGGAAACCATTTATATTTCCCTTAAATCAGCTCAGGTGGTGCTGCCCAGTTCTTTTCAAAAAGAAGGCTAGGCCAGGCACGGTGGCTCACACCTGTAATCCCAGCACTTTCAGAGGCAGTGGAGGGAGGATTGCTTGAACTCAGGAGTTTGAGACCAGCCTGGTCAACCTGGTGAAACCCTGTCTCTACCAAAAAATACAAAAAAAATTTAGCCAGGCTTGGTGGTGCATGCCTGTAGTCCCACCTACTTGGGAGGCTGAGGCAGGAGAATCACTTTAGCCCAGGAAGTGGAGGTTGCAGTGAGCTGAGATCATGCCACTGCACTCCAGCCTGGGTGACAGAGTGAGACCCTCTGTCAAAAAAAGAAGGCTAAAGCATGTCATACATTTAACACCTTTAAGAAGGCCAACATATTTAAAATTTCTCTGTGTTGGGTCTCATAGGAAGAACTACAAATTTTTCTATTTAAAAAGGCAGTCTAATTTTCTTCAATTTATGCTAAGGCTTCAGAAGGCCCAAATTATCATTTTATTTCTAGTCAATCAATCATATATATAAAGCAGAATATGAAGAGTTAGATGCATTTGATGGCTACATTGATCAATTTAACTTTGTTTTAGAAAAATGTTTAGAAATGAAATCACATAATTTAACTTAATTACTAGAAATAAAACAATTTAACATAATTGTATGCTTAATGTTCTGGTTTTAGTCGTTAGCAATTTTGAGCAAAATTATTGCTTTCCAGTATTTTTAAAATACTAATTTTTAGGTTTAGAAGTAGAGGGCTAGTATACAAATCTAGTTAGCAAGGAGAGATACTTCTGGGAGAAATTGATACCGAAACTATTTCTGAAGGAAACTGTAAGAATACAGGACCAAAGAAGCATTTTCATATTCTTAAATTTACTGTTAAAAACAAAATGTTCACTACTGATTTTCACATAAGGCATAAGAACCCCAGTATCATGTGCTGGTCTTATTGACTATACACATGATGACTGGTAGCTAAAAGTTTAAAATACGTAATAACATTACATTTCAGGTATTATTTTAAGAGTTTTTTTTTTTTTAAAGGTAAAGCTTGATTAAACAAATGATCTACACTTGAGATAACTTTAATTCACTCAACAAACATCTTCAAGTGCCTCCTGTGTGCCAAGCACTGTGCTAAAGATACTGGATACTAAGATTAAAATAATCTCTGTTTTCAATGTGCTCAGAGTATAGTGGGAAATAAAACTTGTGAAGAATAAATTTCAATTCACTGTAATAAGAAGCACTGTGATAGGGAAAGCTTAGGATGAGATGGAGCATGTGATGAAAGAAGACCTCAGATAAGGCAACAAAGGATTAGATGTTATCCGGAAAAGGGGGTCAGAGGATGGATATGGAAGGGCAATCTAGGCAATGATCAGTATATGTAAGGCCAGAGAACTCAACAGGTTAAATGTACACAGGCCAGGAATAAGGATAGGGCAATTTTTGCGGAAGCAGTAAGAGGAAAGGGGACTATTACTGAATTCTGTATTTTATCTTGAAGATTGTTGGAGCCAATGAAGGATTTTAACCAAAGTGAGTGTAATCAGGGTGAGATTTGAGAACTCTGAAAGGTGGGTTACAAGATCAGATTCGTTCTTAGAAAGACCAATTCTGAAGTCAGTATAGTTGATCCAGGAATCATTTTATCTTTACCATATCTCGTAATTTTGAAAAAAAATCTATAAACAGGGCTAGAAAACTAAATATAGTCACCAGTTGACTTCACTAAGATTTTATAAATCATGATACTCTCAGTACTACCAAAATATTATATCCAATGTTCTTATATTGTTAAAAAGGGAGTTATCCTAATACAAAAGCTGTGTTGTTCTGAGTCACTAGAAAAAAAAAAAAGGTTCAAACTCACTTCATTAAAAAAAAGAAAAGGTGGGGGAGGCCAGGCGTGGTGGCTCACACCTGTAATCCCAGCACTTTGGGAGGCTAAGGCAGGCGGATCACCTGACGTCAGGAGTTCACGACCAGACTGGCCAACATGGTGAAACCCTGTCTCCACTAAAAATACAAAAATTAGCCAGGAGTGGTGGCACGCACCTGTAATCCCAGTTACCTGGGAGGCTGAGGTGGGAGTATGGCTTGAACCTGGGAGGCGGAGGTTGCAGTGAGCCGAGATCTCACCACTGTACTCCAGCCTGGGTGACACAGTGAAACTCCATCCCACCCACCACCGCCCCACCCAAAAAAAAGGGAAGGGCGGTTTAGGAAATAAAGAATATGGAATATGGAGAAAATGTGGAACCTAAGTCCTTTAACAAGATGTACACTGACCTTCAAAGACACTAAAACTAATACAATCTATTAACTTACATTAGACATAGCTATTCCCGCTAACAGAAAATAAAACTTGCTTCAACTTAGTATTTATTTTTACATTATGTTTAGGCTTTCACCTGGTAGAGCATCTATTGAGTTCATTAATTCCAATATAACGCAGTTATTGGATGTTTTCAGTTGATCTATGTGAGAGTGGCTAATAAAAACATACACAGAAAGGGACAAAAATTCTGTTTTTAATCATTTAGCAATTTTAAGCAAAATTATTGCTATCTGGTATTTTAAAAAATATACACAGAAAGGGGTAAAGGAAACAAGATTTCTCTTTGTTAAAATGCTGAAGAAATTGGGAGAGCCAACCATAAAATTACACTCATCAAAAGTGTAATTAAAGCACTAAAGAACACTCCCCACCCCCCGACCTTAATAGTACATTACTAAAGACCTATTTGCCACAGTTCTTTCATTTAGTATATCACGTCTACCTGTCAACAAAAACTTATAAGGCATGGTAAAAGGTAAAAACAAAATCTGAAGAGACAGAACAAGCATCAGAACCAGCATCGGATATGGCAGAAATGTTGTATTAACTTTTTTTTCCAGACACACACACCAAAAGGGGTAAAGGTATCAGGAATTTTCTTTTTTAAAATGCTAAGATATTTTATTGCAACCATAAAATTATACTCATCAAAAGTGTAATTAAAGCACAACAGATCACTTCCCCACCTCTCACACCTTAATAGTACATTACTAAAGAACTATTTACCACAGTTCCTTTTACTTAGTATATTATGTCTACCTATCAACAAAAAATAATAAGGCACAGTAAAGGGAAAAATGAAGTCTGAAAAGACAGAACAAGCATCATAACTAGCATTGGATATGGCAGGAATTTTGGAGTTAACATACCAGGAATTTTCTAAGACTATAATTAATATGCTAAGGGCTATAGTGATAAAAGTAGACAACATGCAACAACAAACGGATAATGTAAGCCATGAAGCGTTGCTTCTAAGAAAGTACAAAAAAGAAACCTAGAGATCAAAAACATAGTAACAGAAAGAAAGAATGCCTTTAATGGGCTCATTAGTAAACTGGACATAGCTGGGGAAAGTATCACTGAGCTTGAGGATATGACAATAAAAACTTCCAAAACTTAAAGAAAAAAAGCCTGAAAAAAAGAGAAGAGAATATACAAGAACTGTGGGAAAATTACAATAGGTGTAACATATGTACAATTGGATTACTAGGAAGAGAATATAGAAAAGAACAGAGGAAATATTTGAGGCGATAATTACTAAGAATTTCCCCCAGTTAATGTTAGAAACCTAACCACAGATCTAGGAAACTCAGAGAAAAACCAGGAGAAATGCCAGAAAAACTACACCTAGGCATATCATCTTCAAACTACAAAAAATCAAAAATAAAAATCCTGAAAGAAGCTAAAGGAAAAAAAAAATTACCTATGAGGGAGCAAAGATAAGAATTACATCTAACTTCTCAGAAACCATACAAAGAAGAAGAAAGTGGAGTGAAATATTTAAAGTATTGAGAGAAAAAAAACCCAAAACATCAACTTAGAATTCTATACCCTGGGAAACAGTCTTTCACAAGTGAAGAAAAATAAAGACATTCTCAGACAAACAGAAATTGAGAGAATTTGTTGTTAGTACGATCTACCTTGTAAGAAACATTGAAGTTTTTCAGAGAAAAGGAAAATTATATAGGTCAGAAACCTGGATAAAGGAAGTGCACTGGAGGAGAATAAGTAAAGGTTAAAAAAAAAAAAACTTACTTTCATAAACAGATCTAACAGAAAACCATTCAAAATAATAGCAACAATGTATTTGATTATGTATGCTTCTGTGTGTGTCTGTGTGTTTATGTATAAATGAAATGAATGACAACATTAAACAGGTGACAGGAGGAAGAAATTAGGAATATTCTGTTATTATAAGGTACTTGGGTCACCTGTGAAGTAGTATATTGTTACCTGAAAGTGAATGTGGATTAGTTAGTTGTAAATGTGTATTGCATACTCTAGGGAAACTACTAAGAAAAAAAAAAAAAAAAAAGCAGCAGTATAATTGATATGCTAAGAAAGAAGAGAAAACTGAATCATGTTAAACTCTCAATTAAAACCACAAGGAGCCAAAAAACAGAAGACAAAAACAGGAACAAAGACCATGAGCAACAAATAGAAAACAACAGTTATGGTAGATATTAATCCAACTATATCAATAAACACTTTAAATGTCTAACAATTAAAAGACGGAGATTGTCAGAGTGATCAAAAAACAAGACCCAAGTACAGTAAGTTCTCACTTAACATCACCAATAAGTTATTCGAGACTGCCACTTTAAGCACAACAATGTATAACAAAACCAATTTGTTTTTCTCATCAACATTATAGCAAAATGATGTTGAACAAAATAGCATTATTGGAGGACTTACTGTATGTCATTTCACTGAAAGTCATGGTTTCCAAGAGCCTATCGAGGAACTTAAATAAGTAATTACTATATTTGCTGTCTACAAGAAATCCACTTTAAATATAAAGACAGATATAAATTAAAAGTAAAGAGATGGAGAAAGGTACACCATGCTAACATTAATCAAAAGAAAGCAAGAGTAGCTATATTAATTTCAGACAGAGCAGACTTCAGAGCAAGAAAAGTTATCAGGGATAAAGAGGGGTATCACATAATAGTAACAGGATTAATATTCCAAGAAAACAAAACAATTCTTAATGTATGCCCAACAACAGTGTCAAATTAAATGAGGCAAAGACTGATAGAATTACAAGAAAAAATAGACAAGCCCACTATTATAGTTGGAGACTTAATTACCCCTCAATCAGAAATGGACAGATCCAGCAGGCAGAAAATTCAATAAAGACAGAGTTGAACTCAACATCATCATCAATCAACTAGACGTAATCGATATCTATAGATTACTTTATCCAACAACAGATTGCACATTCTTCTCAAATTCACATGGAACACTAAGAAACACCACGTTCTATCGCCACACACACACACACACACACACACACACACACACACTTTAACAAATTTAAAAGAATAGAAATCATACAATATCTGCTCTCAGATCAAATTAAAATGGTGATGTGGTTTGGGTTTGTGGCCTGGCCCAAATCTCATTTCAAATTGTAATCCTCAATGTTGAAAGAGGAGCTGCTGGGAGATGATTGGATCATGGGGTTGGATATCCCCTTTGCTGTTCTCATAATAGTGAGTTCTCAAGAGATCTGGTTGTTTAAAACTGTACGGCATCTCTCTTTGCCCTCTCTTCCTCCTTTTCCAGCCATGTAAGAGGTGACTCCTTCCTCTTCACTTTCTGCCACAATTGTAAGTTTCTGAGGTCTCCCCAGCCATAAGGAACTGTGAGTCAGTTAAATCTCTTTTCTTTATAAATTACCTTGTCTCAGGTAGTTCTTTATAGCAATGTAAGAACAGAATACAGATGGAAAACCCCAAAATACTTGTAGATTAAACACACTTCTAAGTTACATATAAGTCAAAGAAATATCAAGTGAAATTTTAAAATATTTTGAATTAAATGAAAATACAATGTATCTAGATTTGTGGTATGCAGTGAAAGCAGTGCCTGGAAGAGGAAATTTATGGCATTGAATGAATATATCAGAAAAGAAGAAAGATCTAAAATCAATCATCTAAGTGCACATCTTAGGAAACTAGCAAAGGAAGAGCAAATTAAATCCAAAGTAAGCAGGAGAAAAATAAAAAATAAAAAATTAGCATAGAAATCAGTGAAACTGAAAACAGGAAATCAACAGAAAATCAACAAAAACAAAAGCGGGTTCTTGGAAAAGATCAATAAAATTGGTAAGCCTCTGGTCAGGCTAACTAAGAAGAACAGAGAAACAAATTACTAATATCAGAAATGAAAGAGAGACTATTACTACAAATCCCATAAACATTAAAAGGATAATAAAGGAATACTGTTAACAACTCTATGTTCATAAATTGGGTAACCTAGATGAAATGGATCAATTCCTTGAAAGACACAATGTGCAAAAACACATACAAGAAGATAAGGATAATTTGACTAGGTCTGTATCTGTAAAGAAATTGAGTAATTAATAACGTTCCAAAACAGAAAGCACCAGATTCAGATGGGTTTACTAATGGACTCTACTAAACATTTTTTTAAAAAATTATACCAATTTTCTACAATTAATTTCAGAATATAGAAGCAGGGAGAATACTTTCTGACTCATTCTACAAGGCCAGCACTACCCTAATACAAAAACCAGCAAAGACCTTATAAGAAAAAAAACAAAAACAAAAACAAAAACAAAACAAAACAAAATCCCCACAGACCAATATCACCCATGAACAAACATGTGAAAATCCTCAACAAAATATTAGTAAATTCAATCCAACAATATATAAAATGAATAATACACCACAACCAAGTGGGATTTATCCCAGGTATGCAAGGCTGGCTCAACATTTGAAAATCAATTAATATAACCCATCACATCATCAGGTTTAAGAAAAATCACATAATTATATCAATAGATGCAGAAAAAGCATTTGACAAAAACTAATATCCATATATGATGAAAACTCTCAGTAAACTAGGAATACAGGGGGAACTTTCTCAACTTTATAAAGAACACTACAAAAAAGCATACAGATAACATCATAATTATGAAAAACTCAAAACTTTCCCACTAAGATTAGAAACAAGGCAAGGATGTCCTCTCTCATCACTGCTTTTCAATATCATACTGGAAGTCCAAACTAATGCAGTAAGACAAGAAAAGGAATAAAAAGTATACAGATTGGAAAGAAAGAAAATTGTCTTTGTTCACAGATGACATGATTGTCTGCATAGAAAGTCTCAAAGAATTAACAACAACAAAAAAATCCTCCTGCAACTAATACATGATTATATTATAGCAAGCTTGCAGGACACAAAGTTAATGTGCAACAGTCAAGCATTTTCCTCTATACCAGCAACGAACCAGTGGAATTTGAAATTTAAAAAAAAAAAATACCATTTACATTAGCATACAAAAGTAGGGTACTTCAATATAAATTTAGCAAAATACATACAATATCTATATGAGGAACGTATAGAACTCCAATGCAAGATATCAAAGAAGAGCTAAATAAATGAAGAGATAATCCATGTTTGTGGATAGGAAGACTCAATATTGTCAAGCTGTTAGTTTTTCTCAATGTGATCTATAGATTCAATGCAATCCCAACCAAATTCTCAGCAAGTTATTTTTTGGACATCAACAAACTGATTCTAAAGTTTATAATGAGAGGCAAAAAACCCAGAAGAGTGAACTCAACATGGAAGGAAAACAACAAAGTCAGAAGACTGACACTATGGAACTTCAAGATTTACCATAAAGCTACAGTAATCAAGACAATGTGTTATGGGCAAAAATAGACACACCAATGGAGCAGAGTAAAGAGCCCAGAAAAAGACACACATGAATACAGTCAGCTGATCTTTGACAAAGAAGTAAGGACGATGGAGAAAAGACAGTGTTTTCAACAAATGGTGCTGCAACAACTGAACATGCACATGTGAAAAAATGAATCTAGAAAGAGATCTTACAGCTTTCATAAAAATTAACTCCAAATGGATCATAGACTTAAATGTAAATTGTATAACTATAAAATACCTAGAAGATAACACAGGAGAAAACCTAGATGATCTTGGGTATGGTGATGACTTTTTAGATATGATACCAAAGGCATGATCCATGAAAGAAAAAACTGATTCACTGGACTTTATTAAAATTTTAAAACTTCTGCTCTGAGAAAGTTCATGTCAAGAGAATGAGAAGACACGACACAAACTGGGAGAAAATATTTTCAAAAGATACATCTGATAGGCCAGGCGCAGTAGCTCGTGCCTGTAATCCCAGCACTTCAGGAGGCCAGGGTGGGCAATTGCTTGAGTCCAGGAGTTCAAGACCAGTCCGGCCAACATGGTGAAATCCCATCTCTATTAAAAATACAAAAAATTAGTCGGGCATGATGGTGTGAGCCTGTAGTCTCAGCTTCTTGGGAGCCTGAGGCAGAAGAATTACTTGATCCTGGGAGGCAGAGGTTGCAGGGAGCCGAGATCGCACTGTACTCCAGCCTGGGCGACAGAGCAAGACTCTGTCAAAAAAAAAAAAAAAAAAAAAAAAAAAAGGGAACGGAAGGGGAAGGGGAAGGGGAAGGGGAAGGGGAAGGGGGAAGGAAGGAACCATGAAAAGACATAAAGAAAACTTAAATGCATTTTACTAAGTGAAAGAAACCAATCTGAAAATGCAAGATACTATATAATTCCAAGTATGTGACATTCTGGAAATGACAAAACTATGGAGACAGAAAAAAAGACCACTGGTTGCTAAGGGTTGGGAATGGGGTGAGGGAGGGAAGAATGTACATGTAAAGAACAGAGAATTTTTAGGGCACTGAAACTACTGTTATGATACTATAATGGTGGATACAAGACATGGATACACTGTCAAAACCCCATAGAATGTACTGAACATAAGACATGGATACATTTGCCAAAATCCCATAGAATGTACAACACAAGACTGAACCTTAATGCAACTATGGGCTTTGGGTGATAATTATATGTTAATATGGGTTCACTGATTATAACAAATCTACCCCTAAACTACAGGATGAAGTGGGTCAGGTTGTTCTTGTGTGGACAGGGGTATATGGGAACTATCTGTACTCTCTGTTCAAATTTGCTGAGAACCTAAAACTGCTTTAAAAATTAAAGTCCAGACCGGGTGCGGTGGATCACGCCTGTAATCCCAGCACTTTGGGCAAAGGCCAAGATGGGAAGATCACGAGGTCAGGAGATAGAGACCATCCTGGCTAACATGGTGAAACCCCATCTCTACTAAAAATACAAAAAAATTAGCCGGGCATGGTGGCGGATGCCTGTAGTAGCTGTAGTCCCAGCTACTCTTGAGTCCAGGAGCCTGAGGCAGAAGAATTACTGTAGTCTCAGCTACTCATAAGGCTGAGGTAGGAGAATGGCGTGAACCCGGGAGATGGAGCTTGCAGTGAGCCAAGATTGCGCCACACAGCACTCTAGCCTGGGCGACAGAGTGAAACTCCGTCTCAAAAATAAATGAATAAATAAATAAATAAATAAATAAAGTCCAATAATTTAAAATATGTATGTATATATATTTTTAAAAACTGCACACATAAACTGTTTAGATATTTATTCCCTGTCCTCTATTAAAATAGTTCCTCTAAGACCTTTTTTGAACAAGTAATTACAACTTGATTTCTGGGTAAAGTTTTGATTTCACCACAGCATCTTTCAAAAGCAAAGTATGTCTATGCTGGCATTTCAGAAATGCACTTATCTTCAGATTCTTGTTGCTTTGGCCAGCACCAGAATCTTTTTAATAATATATACACTGACATGTTAGACTTGACACATGATAAGCAGTCTTAAGAGTAATGCTTAAAAAAAATCATCACTGGCCGGGCGCGGTGGCTCAAGCCTGTAATCCCAGCACTTTGGGAGGCCGAGGCGGGCGGATCACGAGGTCAGGAGATCGAGACCATCCTGGCTGACACGGTGAAACCCCGTCTCTACTAAAAAATACAAAAAACTAGCCGGGCGAGGTGATGGGCGCCTGTAGTCCCAGCTACTGGGGAGGCTGAGGGAGGAGAATGGCGTGAACCCGGGAGGCGGAGCTTGCAGTGAGCTGAGATCCGGCCACTGCACTCCAGCCTGGGCGGCAGAGCGAGACTCCGTCTCACAAAAAAAAAAAAAAAAAAAAAAAAAAAAAAAAAATCATCACTGCCAGATAATGCTTATAATACAAGGAAATAACATATAACCAGATTATATAAATCTGAAAATTATTTCCAAAAAATCTACACATTTTGGGATTGGAAGGAACCAGAGAGAACACTCAATTCACCTCCTCCCATTTGAGGTCTATTGCAGAAGGTCCAAACTCATTATTTGCAAGATATTATCTCCATACTTTACCCTTATCTACATCTCCAGTATCATCTGCTACTTCCCACTAGGCCCCTTGTGTCTGCTGTGCAAAAACTCCCCATTCTCTTATTAATTTACTAAGTTCTTTCATATAATCAGTGTCTCTAAACACGCTATTCCTTTAGTCTGAAATTCACTGAGATCTATCCACACGTAACAAGTGCCTATTCATCTTTCATCACACTGTTTGAATATTAATTAAAATTAAGACAAAAGACTTAATTTAAGAAAAGTTTGACCACAAAATTCTGACTGTGGAATAATTCTAAACACAAAAAGAACTGTAATGAAATCTTAAACTTTATTTAGTAGGTAGTTGGTCGCTGTTACTGGTCTAGCAATTTTTTTGGGGGGGAGGGTTACTGTAGGATACAGCATATGAATAAATATTGCTGGTGTTGGGAAGCAGGGATTTTATTATGAACAAAGGGAGATTCAAATATGGAATAAAGGAAGATGAGAAAGAACCCTGTAGTATTAGTTTTGAACTGGAGGTATTAATATAAATGCATTAAATAACAAGCGAACAAAAAACAGATACTCCTTGGTTCTGTCCACTGAAAGGGTGAAACCACAATGGCAAGAAATAGCAATGAGCAAATCTATACTCAGACTTTTGTTTTCAAATACCGCTGCCCAATAAAAAGGCAGTACTAGGACTTCTGAAAAAATGGCTGATTCCAAGTCTGAAGCAAGAAAAAACCAAAGTAAGGCTAGGCATCATGTTACTCTTGTTTTGTTTCATTTTGTTTTTGAGTCTGGGTCTTGCTCTGTTGAGCAGGCTGGAGTGCGGTGGCACAATCATGGCTCACTGCTGCAGCCTGGAACTCCTGGGCTCAAGCAATCCTCCCACTTCAGCCTCCGAAGTAGCTGGGACTATAGGCATGCACCACCATGCCTGGCTAAGTTTTTTTATTTTTGTAGAGATGAGATCTCACTATGTTGCCCAGGCTGGTCTCGAACTCCTAGCCTCAAGAAATCATCCCAAATATTATGTTAAGGAAGTGCTCAAAGACTAAAGACCAGTCATGTTAAAAGGACACAGGAGCCAGTCACTAGTCAAATTTGGGTCACTTTTAGCACAAAAAAGTTAAAAAAAATTTAGTAACAAAAAATAATACATAATTATTACACATACAAGAAAAAAAAGAATTGCAGATAGAGAAGAAATGTTACAATGTTTTTAAATTACTCTTTTTGTAATTAATTTGTTATTATTATTATTATTATTTTTGAGACAGAGTCTCCCTCTGTTGCCTAGGCTGGGGTGCAGTGGTGCGATCTCAGCTCACTGAAACCTCAGCTTCCTGGGTTCAAGTGATTCTTTTGCCTCAGCCTCCCGAGTAGCTGGGATTACAGGTGTGTACCACCACACCGAGCTAATTTTTGTATTTTTAGTAGAGATGGGGGTTTCACCATGTTGGCCAGGCTGGTCTCGAACTCCTGACCTCAGGTGATCTGCCTGCCTCGGCCTCCCAAAGTGCTGGCATTACAGGTGTGAACCACCCTGCCCGGCCTTTGTAATTTAAAAATTACAATTTGGGCTGGGTGCAGTGGCTCAGGCCTGTAATCCCAGCACTTTGGGAGGCTGAGGCGGGTGGATCACGAGGTCAGGAGTTTGAGACAGGTCTGGCCAACATGGTGAAACCCTGTCTCTACTAAAAAATACAAAAATTAGCTGGGCATGGCAGTGGGCGCCTGTAATCCCAGCTACTCAGGAGGCTGAGGTGGGAGAATCGTTTGACCCCGGGAGACAGAAGTTGCAATGAGCTGAGAGACTCCATCTCAAACAAAAACAAAAACAAAATTACAATTTGTAAGTCCCCAGTATAATAAATAATACAGATAAAGACCATTGATGGATGCTAAACACAGTGGGTGAAAAGTTGTTGGGGTATTCTTATGGTCTCCAAGTATCATTTTACTATTATGCTATATGCTAATTCTATATACTAATTCTAAGATTATATGCTAATTCTAAAGAGGAAAATGTACCTTTACAATGGAGAGATCTGGCTAATACCACCTTATCCAAACATTAAGCATTAGCCAAAAAATTAAGCATCACCAGTGATGGGACAACCTGATATCATTTGCCTCATAATGTAATGTACTGTGAAGTTCACACTACTTAGCTTCTCCTTCATATATACGTATCTCCTATGTAATATTTTCCTAAAAATATTTATTTTGAATCTAATCAAGTAAACATATAAATTTAAAACTAGGGACATTCTACAAAACTACCCCAAACTCTTTTTATAAAAGGCCAAAGCCATGAAAAAACAAAGAAACAAACAACAAGCAGGATATTATTCTAGATAAAATTACAAGGAACATTAACCACATGAACCTTGACTAGATCCTGGATGATAAAAGTAAAACAAGAAATATAAAACACTTTTGGAGACAATTGGGGAAATTTAATTACAGGCTGTCTGCTACATATTACTGAATTACTACTGATAGTCTGAGGTGCAATAATGATTTATGGATATAAAGGAGAATGTCATTCCTAGGAGATATATGCTGAGATATTTAGGAGTGAAATCTCAAGATATCCACAATTTACTTTCAAATGGTTCAGCAAATATGGAGGAAATACGTCAAGATGTTACATCTGGTAAATACAGATGAAGTATATGGGTATTCATTGTACTCTTACCTATAGATTTGGAATTTTTTAAATAAAAGCTTCGGGGGTAAAATCTCAGTTCAAATGTCGTATCTTCTGCGGATGCTTTTTTTTTTTTTTTTTTTTTTTTTTTTTTTTTTTTTTTACTTTTCTAGTGGAATTATTTTTTCTATCTTCAGTATTCCTGCAGTCTTTGTATTTCTACTTTAGTACTTAGCGAATTTGTTAATTGCTAATTCCTAGGTCTGACCTTTTTCCTAAACTGTGATACTGGCCTCATCTTCATTCCCAGAATTTAGCTCTTTATCTGGCACCTACTAGGTATTCAATGTTTGTTGTATGATGAGATAAACTAACATGCCACAGTAACAAACTCAAACTGAATCTAGGTATTGTCTATATCACGTGTCTCAAACTTAATTAAATCTATCAAGCAGGAAGCCTATTAAATGGTCCTTTTTGATCTGTACCATTATAATGAGTACCCACATCAACATTCAATGGATTTAAAATTGATTTAAAACAAAGCATTACATGTTTCCCTCAAGCAGACTCACCCTTCAGTCATCGCAGGCATATTTTCATTTAAATTCTTCACACTTTCGACTCAAGAAAATTAGAGAAGCATACCTGCTCTACATCCTTGGAAGTGGAGGTCTGGTTTTCTCCCATGATTCCAGGCTGCTCATTTTCCCACGGTAATTTATTTTTTCCTTTTCCTGCACTTAATACCCTTCGGGTACAAATAGTTGGACTGTAAGATCCATAAATTTGCATGCTATCCCTTACGTGGTCACCACAGTGACAGTGTGCACTCTGAGTTCTGTTACCAGCCAAAAGCCAGTCCGTATCTGCTCCATGTGCCAAATGGTTTGATCTACCCCCGGCAGAAGATGGCATCAGTACTGCATATTCCACAAATCCCTGCTCTGTTAGCCTTGGTAAGGTTTTCCTAGCCAATCTGGCCTGCACAGCATTCATCACTCCATCTCCATTATCTTGCAGTTCAACAGTATCCACAGCTTTAAAAAGGATGCTGGTTTTACCTGAGCCCATTGATGATGCCAATACGGCAAAAGCTTCTAAAGCTGCTTGGCGTACCCTGCGTTTGCTATCTACAAGAGCTGGGGCAAGATCAAAGGACAGTTTGGGCAAGTCAAAATCCTCACTAGGATAGGTGAGCAGGGAGCAGATGCAAATGTTCACCACCTCCTCTCTCACTCTGGAATGCTTATGTTTGAGATGTTCCAGGAGTAAACAAAGCACCTGCTGAGGTCCTACTTCCTTCATTAGCTTGAGGAAGATTTTCATGTATTCTTGTTTGATCACCAACTTGTTGTCTGCCAGTACTTTGACAGAAGCTGCTATAACTGGTCCCAAGAACTGCTGTACCTGCTCTCCAAGGCGAATAACCAGTAAATGCAGGACTTGAAGTGTGCCATGAACCACTTTGAAGTTAGAATCGTCTAATAAATTATATAGCAAACTAATGAAGCCAACAAGACTAGAATGAGGAGTAGAACTAGGGTTAAATTTTCCCAGCACCTGCTTTAGTTCTTCGACGGCCTGGGTTCGGTTCTTATAGTCTTCCTGATCCAATAATCGTGAATGCAGCTCCTGAGAAATAATCCCAAATTTAAGATTGCTGTTGGAAAGAGTCACTGCACAGGGAAGGGGATCTTCAGGAAATCCAGAGGCTTCAAGTTCCAAATAATAAGGAACTTGACTTCCAAACTGGGACTCCAGGCGGCGATTGTAGTGTCTCCTCAGGGCAGAGGGGAGACGAGAAATATACGATTGAAACCTGTCTTGGCCAAGTCGCTCCCCAATTTGTTGAAGGGCGGAGAAAGCTGTCTCAGATTCTTCTTCTGTCTCCTGATCACCAAGCTTTCGGGCTAGGGATATTATCACCTCGGTGAGATCCAGACCAAGCAACAAGTCCTCAGTAGTAAGCAAGATGGGAAGCAGTAGTGCTGTGGACGCTCTAAGTCGGGCATCGGTACTTTCCAGTCCTTGTTGTATAAGCGTTCTCAGCACCTCTCCAGAACTACGTTTCAGACATATATGCAGGATCTGCAGCGCATCTTTCCGCAGGGCTGGATTCTCTTCCCGTAACGAGACAACTAGTTGAGGCAAAAGTGCTAAGCTAAAGGCCTCTTCCAGCTGGCCTGCCTCCCCCTGACCCCGGAGAACGTCTGAGAGAAGTTGCAAGCAGAGCCGCTTCTCATCACTACCTCCTTCCACAAGCACTCGGCCCAGTGCCCGATACAAAGCTTCCTTGCGTCGGGGGAAGCCAAGTCGACCGCCCCGCCGCGGCAAAGCAGCTTGCAAAGCCTGAAAGGCCTCAGAAGGATCCGGCGCGGTGCGGAGGAGTTGAAGGAGCCGAGTCTCCTCTTCATCTCCCCCTGACAAACCGCCTCCAGAATCAGACCAGCTGCTTGAGACTGCCTCCGACGGCATCAAGAGGGCCGAGGCCAGAGGCGAAGTTGTAGTGGGGCAGGAACCGTGGTCCCCCGCGGCTCCACGGCAGTAGTAGTTTTTCTCTCCTCTCATAATGCCCCCAACTCCACTATCATCAGTCTCTGGGGCGGAAGGACGACTGCGGCTCTGGAGCCGATAGGCAGAGAGGACTGGAAAGGGCGGCAGCAGAAGCAGAGCGGAGGGCGCAGCCGCCATGCAGGGTCGTCAGGTGGCGGTGGTTGGAAGAAATCATTGCCGTCTCCGAAGGGCTCGATGGAGCCCGGACTTCCAGATCCTCTCCAAGCCCCAAGCTGCAGAAGAGGAAAAAGAACAGCTTCAGCCCGCCGCCAGGCCGCCCCCAACTCCGGGAGGCAGCCTCTGGCAAAATGGCCCCCGTCTGAGCCGTAGACCCCACAGCTGCCACCGGGCGTAACCAAGGGCACCACGTGACCAAACCGATTGCTTCCATGGTGATGTACCCAGCGCGGACCTCTTGACCCGGAAATCCACTTGCCGTGATGAATGCTGGGTTATGTAGTCCACGTCAGGTGTTGCGACTAGGCCAAAGTCTCCTGGAAGAGGAAGTCAGAACGTTGCAAACGTAGCTAGAGCGGAGAAGGGAGGAGGGGTGAAGACATTAGACGGATGTGACGCTTTCCTTGCTCTGGGCGGAAGTTGCCCGCCCCACCCGTAAGAGTTGGGGTTTCACCGGAGCTAGTGAGGATCCAGCCCAGGTTCCAGTTGTCCGCGGCTCCTCCTCCTGTCGCTTCCCCTGTGATTACTGGGACTCAGGTATTTTCCTTTTGCTGTCCTCCAGCGGTGCAGACTTTGGCAGTGTTTTGCCTGAATGCCACTGGTGCTAGAGTAAGAGGCAAAGGACTGAGCGGAGCAGGTGGAAAGAGAGACGACATCTTCTTGTGCAGGGCTGGTTACCCTTGTAAACGCGTTACTCTCTGCCACCCTGAGTAACTGTGATCCTTTCCTCTTGCCATCTGCTTATCAGGACAGAAGATCCGGACCACGGCCAAGCTCACAAATCGGGTACTTTTTTTCAATTCCTGGTCTTTGGGGCCTTTATTCGCCCCCGCCCGCCTCCCCTTTCTCCTTTTGTCGACTTCTCTTAACCCTCCGGCCGTAGAGGGTTAATTTTTTTTGTTGTTTTTTGTTGTTGTTGTTGTTTTTGACCACGTTTCCTTACCCTCATCACTTTGCGTTTTCTTTACAACGTACATAATCTGGAAATAGGTCTGTTTTTTTTTTCCCCCCCCTGTAGCTAACCGCCTCTCCCTTAGACGTTATCGAAGTCTTTCCTTCTAATGCAGTTCCTCTGTGGGACTCTCACCTTCCCTCCGCCCCCTCCGTCTGCCGCCCTAGCCTCCCTGCAGGATCCTCAAGCATCTCTGCGGCCTTTCAGTCTCCTAGAGATAGAGATTGCGAAGACAATTTCACTTGCGGTGGAAGTTCTTGGCATCACGGTTCTAAGAGAATTCTGCCCTGTGGATTTAGGAATAATAGTAGACATTTATTTATTTTAGGCGAACTGAGAATTTTGTGTGCATTTTCTCCTTATCATAAATGATACTTAAACGAACACAGTGGAGGAGCTGGCGTATCTAGTGTGAGCCTGAATGCTTTGGAGTGTGGAAGAGAGATTTTTTTTTTGAAGGAGTATTAGTACAATTACTTTTGAATGACTCGTGCGAAAAGTCTAAGTTATCATTTGAAGACCCAAATTTATGCACTTCAAATGCAAGTATTCCTACCCTTCTCTGTACCAGGTGGGATTTCTCTTAAATACTTTTTAAAGTCTTGGGATAATTGAGTCACATATGCTAAACAGCTTTATAAATAATGCTCCCAGCTGTTGCAAGCGCAAAAATAATTTCTGGATTTTTGCCTTAAATTACGATTTGAATATCAGTTTTGTTTTGTTTTTTTGGGGGGTGGGGGTGGGGAATAGACTTAATATAAATGAGGCTGTGTAAATATACATCCTATGTTTTGGTTTAAATTCTAGGCTGTTACTTGGGTTTTAATAAGCCATTTTCGTGTTTAAATGAATCTGCCTAAATTAGGTTTGGCTAACATGTTTCATTTTAGGGACAGGTTAAAGACAGGGAGGTGAAAAACAAGAAATGATTGTAGCAGTTGTCTATGAGAAAGTGTCTGTTTCTCATAGTCCCAACCTAAGAAGCTCAAATGTGTAGACCCATGTATTGCCCAGACTTGAGGAACCCAGTTCAAACTAACCTAGAGAATGATGTACACATTACAGTGCCTGTTTATGTTGAATCAGAATTTTCAAGTTGAAAATCCAGTGCACTCTTTCTTGTATCCAAGAACTTGGGAAGCCAAGTTAATAACTAGAGGTTGTGTGGTAATCATGGAATCACAGAAAAGGACTTCGAAAGTCTTAAATGAGAGACGTGGATACTTAAGCAGTTATCATGCCCTTTTCCTGGGAACAAAGCAAGATGAGTCTTCCTTTTGATTGTTTTTTTAGGTCCCTGTGAATCACTATACATTACAGATTGCAATTTATTTTATATCTGTTATATTTTGTCTCTTTGATTGAAGACTTAGAAGATGCATTAGTCTCCGTAGTGGATATTTAGGAAATGGGACTTCATCAGCATCACGTCTTACTAATTATCTTTTAGAACTATTTTGTGGAACGTAAATCTCATTCATTGAGTGTGTATTCTGTTTATTATGAAGCAGATTTTTTTTTAAATCTTACTTTGGAAATCTAGGAATTCTTCTTATATTGACTTAAAAAGCCTTTCGTATTTAATCATATATAGAGAGAGTACAAATTTATAATCAATTTTTAGAATAGTAGAATACACTATCAGGTGTTTTATTAATAGTACACCTCAGAAGGTTAAAAGGAAGTGGTTAAGGATACATTGAAAATTGCAAATTCAGCTAAAACAAGTTTAAAATTTCAATAATTTCAAGAGTGTAGTTAAATTAGTGAATTATAGGAATGTGTGTGCTACATATGTTAATTTTTTTTTAGCTGAACTTAAGGGTAAACACAATTGCCCTAAAACCTCCTTTATTTCCAGAATCAGAGATAACATAGTAGTTCCCTGGGCGAATCACTATGATTTTTCTATGTTCTTACTCAAATTTTACAGACATCCAGGAATATTGAACATCAGTGTGAATTCTGTAAACTAGTAAGAATTTTGTATAGTTTGAGAAGTTATTGTGAAGAAATGCTATGCAAATGAAAGTTGCTATTAGTATTAACAAACAATTATAATAACACCATGTTTTGAGTATTTGCTATGTGCCAGGCACCATGCTAGGTACTTAGTAAATATTAAGTCATTTAATCCTCTCAAGAATTTTTTGAGGTTACATCTTCTACATTTGGACTGTGGAACATTTTATGGGTGTTTCCACAAAAGAGTAATTGGATAGAGGAAGAAAGTATAACTCACATTTGCTTAGAGCTTGGAGAAGGTTTTGGTGGAGGTCAGTGTTGAAACTTTAGGATAAAATTAAGATTTTTTTTCCATTATTCATATGTTTTATTATATATCATTTAATTATATATTTTTAAATTTATTATTTTTTCTTTCAATCCTTGTTTGGTTGAAGATTATATATATTTTAATCTACCCTTTTTGGATTTCTATTCAAAATCTTTTTAGTTTCTTGTTTGAGGTAACACTTTAATAAGTTAAGAAATTATGAGCTTATTTTATAGCATTGAGTCAGTTTTCTTGATGTATATGAGTGATATATTTTCATCTACTTAGGTTTATCTTCCAAAGCCATTACATATTTCTGTCTTCAGTCAAAACTGTAATTTTAGAGAAAAATCCAACTTGTATTGCATGTTAATTACTATGTATAAGTTAACAGAATTTCACGTCTGTTGCAAACAGTTTTTCAGTGGACAGGGATTAATTATGTAACTTAGACGCCTGTCATAACATGGATTCAGAAATAACACAGAAGAAAGCAAGTTCCTAAAATCATTACCACATCCAGTAAGAGTTCTGACAGGCTTCTAATTTTACTTTTGTTTGTCAAGTAATAATAAAAGCCAAATCTCAGATAAAAGGAAAATATCCTAACTTGTTCCATAGGCTCACTGATAAAACTATATACCATTATTAGTTGAATTATCCTATGAGAAAAGAACTGTGGGAAAGAAATTTAAGAAAAGAGCAGATGTGATAAAATATTCTCCTAATTTCATAAATCGGTTATTTTCTCCTTTTAAAGAAAACTGTCTCTTTGAATTTTTTTTTTTTTTTTTTTTTTTTTTTTTTGTAGTAATCTTGATTTCTCTTCACCATTTATTTACTCTGGGTGTGATCTATATTTATATGGTGGCAGATAATTGCCTCCCAACTGATTTCAGCACCACTGTTTTGTGGCTTAGGTGTCAATTAAGTAGATAGGGACTAAACTCACAACTTGACCTTTATTAACTTGGTTTCAGAGGCTAAAGTTAAGTTACTGTAGACTATGGAAAGTTTGATTTCATTTTAATTTCAAATAGATACTTTTTATTCGATATTGACTAATGCAGTTACCAAGATTCAGAATACTATTAAGTGTTTGCTTTATCGTTTAAAAAAAAAAAAAGAAAGAAAGAACAAAAACTATAGCAGGGATATAGAGAAACCTGCTATCCCAAATCTGCTTTTAGACAAATACCAGAAGGCAATGATTGTTCCATGGATCCTTCTTTATTTCATTTTAAAGCCCTGATGTATTTTTGTATCTAATGTGTGTATATTTTATAAAGATTTTATGTGAATGATCTATCCTCTTTGTATTTCTGTTCTGCACATTTTTAATTTCTTGTTTGAGTTAAAATTTTAATACAATTAAGAAATTCTGAGCTTATTTAATAAATGAGTCAGTGTAATAGAATATTTAAGAATTATGTAGACAGAGTGCCAAGGTTTGAATCTTGCCTCGGACTTAATTTCTCTGTGCCTCAAATTTCTTTATCTGTAAAATGTGTTATTTCTGAATCCATGTTATGACAGGCGTCTAAGTTACATAATTAATTCCTGTCCACTGAAAAACTGTTTGCAACAGACGTGAAATTCTGTTAACTTATACATAGTAATTAATATGCAATACAAGTTGGATTTTTCTTTAAAATTACAGTTTTGACTGAAGACAGAAATATGTAATGGCTTTGGAAGATAAACCTAAGTAGATGAAAATTTTACAGATAAAGAATAGTATTTACAGATAAAGAAAATTTTACAGAAAAAGTAATAATAACAGTACCTATTATATTGTTGCTCTGAGGATGAAAGGAATTAATACATGTAAAAAGCTTAGAACATTAACTGGTACATATGACAGTCAAAAGTATTCTAGACGCTCTTTTGTAGAATAATTTCATTTTATGAGAAGTGATAACAATTATAAATTGATTCAGTAAATATTTTAAGCAGCTCGACATTGTTTGGCATTTAATTTTTTTAATGTAATGTGTAGAGAGCATTGTTCTAAGATTAAGAAAACATTCTAGTCCCAGTAACGTTTTTTACTAATTATGTATCTTGCTAATTCATTTAACCTCTCTGAACTTAGGATTCTAAAACTGTAAGTCTTATTCAAAATTTAGTGCCTTATGTTTCTGTTGTTTAAGAAAAAACTCTCTTACTGTGCAAAATTTCAAAAACATGTAAAAGCAGAATAATATGATGAATATCTATTTACCTATCACGCATCTTCAATAGTTATCAACTCATGATGACATCTATATCCCCTTCCATTCCCTCATCCCCTATTATTTTGCAGCACATCCTAACAACATATTATTTCATCTACAAATATTTCAATACAGCTGATTATGGGGGCTCACACCTGTAATCGCGGCTCTTTGGGAGGCCAAGGCAGGAGGATTGCTTGAGGCCAAAAGTTCAAGACCAGCCTGAACAACATAGTGAGATCCCATCTCTACAAAAAATAAAAATAAAAAATATTAACCAGGCATGGTAGCATGCACTTGTAGTTCTAGCTACTCAGGAGGCTGAGGAGGGAGAATCCCTTGAGCCCAGGAATTCAAGGTTACAGTTGGCTATGATCACACCATTGTACACCAATTTCAGTATGTATTTGTAAAAGAAAAAAGCTCTTAAAAACACAACCACAATACCACTATTTAGCAACAAAAAATAGCAGTGACTAATTAATATATTAAAATCCAGTCAGTGTATAAATTTCCAGCTGTTTTCTAAACATGTGGGTGCACACACAAGTGTATGGTTCACAGGTTGTATTTGATTGATATGTCTTTTAAATGTATAGGTGCATTCTCTTTATTTCTTGCAGTTTATTTGATGAAGAATTTAGTTTATTTTACAAGATTTTTCATAGTCAGTATGTTTTTGCTAATTGCATCTTTCTGGTATTGTTTAACATGATTTTTCTATTTTCTATATTTTGTGTAAATTAATAGTTGGAGCTAGAGAATTGACTGTAGTTTAATTGGCTTGACTTTGGTGTGTGTTGGGGGTGGGACGTGAGAATACTCATGGGTGTTATGTTTTTCCATCAGAAGGTCCAATTATCTAGCTCTCTCTCTTTTTGTGATATAAACAGCCCTTCACAATCAATGCCCAAGATTTATTAAGGATGCAAAATGGTAATATTCCATTATTCCTTCTTTATTTATTAACATGGATACTTTTAAAAAGAGAAATTTGGCCAGGTATAGTGGCTCATGCCTGTAACCCCAGCACTTTTGGAGGCCAAAGTGGGAGGATCGCTTAAGACCAGGAGGTCGAGACTAGTCCGGACAAGGTAGTTAGACCCTATCTCTTAAAAAACAAAAACATACAAACTCATCTATTTCAAAACCCAGTAGTACAGTTAGCATAGGAAAGGCATAATAAATGTTTGATTCTTTCTCTTTGTTTACTAGGTTTCAAATAATGAGTTGGTACATTAGCATCCTCCAGTAGTGACCACTAGGATTTTTTTTTAAGTATCATTATTAACTCATGCATTTAAAATATCTGATATCTTTTAATCAATTGCAGTTGTTAGTATTGATGATCAGTTTGTCCTGTCTTTGACTAGTGAAAGCCTATTCAGTTTGGCCCCTGAATATTTTTTATACTACTCTTGTAGTATTTGATAGCTTTCTTGCTACCTAGGATTTATTTATTTATTTATTTTGAGACAGGGCCTCACTCTGTCTCCCAAGCTGGAATGCAGTTGTGTGATCACTGTGCACCGCAGCCTCGACCTCCTGGGCACAAGCAGTTCTCCTAGCTCAGCCCCCCAAGTAGCTGAGACTACAGGTGTGTGCCATCACACCCAACTAATTTTTTTGTTCGTTTTTTTCTTTGTAGAGACGGAATTTTACCATATTGCCCAGGCTGGTCTCAAACTCCTGGGCTCAAGCTATCCTCCCACCTTAGCCTCCCAAAGTGCTAGGATTACACCACCTAGGATTTGGATTCCAAATTTGTCTTGACATCTTCTGCCGCAGACATAATATCAGCTATTTGCCCAAGGAGTTCTGTTCTCTTTGAGGGAAGTGGTATTTAAGGACTACATCTGAATGCTAGAAATGTTCTTTGCTACTGGGATGGTCAGTTTCTAGACCTTTTCAATAGACAGAGCTAGGAAATATAATTTATTTTTTTCCTTAAAATAATATTACATATATTTCCTTAGTATTACATGTATTTCATTTATATTTATATAAATATAAATATAATACTTATATTACATATATTATATATTACATATATTTCCTTGAAATATTACATATATTTCCTTAATATTACATAGATTTAATATGTATGTATAGCTCACATGTATTTTATATATTATATATTTATATATTATATTAATATATATTTATAATAATATATATTACATGTATATATCATAGTATTAATATAATAATATATTGCATTTATATATTATATAATATTAATGTGTTATATTTAATATTAATATACATCATATAATATTTATATATTATAAATTATATAGAAATTATGTATTATGAATATTTACTGTTATTTATATACATACATTTAATTAACATCTTAGTGTTATATCTTTATCTTCTTTTTCCCATACCAAGAATCCTAGATCACAGTGACCCTAGGGTTGATAGAATATCATATCATTACTCATTTGCTTTATAGCACAATGCACACATTAACAATGTCACAATACAAATAAACAGTGTCCTCATCAACAATGCAATTACTGAAAACAGTGTAAGATGTATATTTTAGGGCATATTGCAATAGAGACTATCAGATTACTGTTTTAAAGTTATTTGGAATGGTATGGTAAGGCCCCTATCTAGGTACATATTTTCTTCCTTTGTATTTTCAAATTTCTTATGGATCATGTTTTTAAGATTTAATTGTGCTTTATAATTATGAAAAATACTTTTCTGATTCCACAATCAAATCTATAAAACAGAGTATATTCAAAGATGTCTACCTTCTATCTCTACCTTCTCTAGTTTATTCCATACCTCCTCTTGTAGGTAACTTTTAAAAGTACATATTGTATGTACTTTTTTTTTATTAGAAATTGTTTTATTTCTATTTTTTAATAGAAATGATTATGTATATTTGTAATCTTCCCTTTCATAGATAAATGGTGACACACTAAACATACTTTGCTTAGATCAGGGAGATCACTGCAGAGTATTCCATACAGAGATTCCCCGTTCCTTTTCATTGCTTTATAGTACTCCACTGTGTGGATGCTCTATAGTTTTCACAACCATTCTTTCGTTGCTGGACATGAGAGTTGTTTTAAAATTCTTGGTCAGTTGCCTTTTGGTCTCTCAAATATGAGGAATAAGAAACATGAGTATATTCTTTTGTTTTTATAAATAGACCTGCAATTATTATTAGCCTTATGAATGTGTCTTTATACATTTTTGCCAGTGTAATTTTTGGATAGATTCTTAGAAGTAGGGTTGTTGGGTCAAAGGATAAATCCAAATGTAATTTTGCTAGATTTTGACAGATTTACCTCCAGAGGTTTTGTATCGTTTTCTATTCCCACAGTAATGAGTGAGATTTCCTGTTTCTCACATCCTCACCAACAGAGTATGCTGTCAAGAGAAAATTGTTAACTCTATGTATTAATGTATTTGATTTTAAGTGAAGTTGAGCAATTTTTGTATGGTTAAAACCATTTATGTTTTTAACAAACATCTGTTCATTTCTTTAACCAATTTTTCCTATAGGGCTAGAGAGTTTTAGAAATATTTTATAATTACTGATAAAAATTTTATATATGCTACAAATATTTTTCCCAGTCTCATTTATATTTTTACTTATGATTTCTTTATTCTAAGTTTTTAAAATGTAGTCAGTTTTACCTATTTTTTCACCAATGTCTTATGGATTTTGTTTCAAAGTTAGGAAACTGTTCCCTAATCTCAGGTTGTCTTAGTTTGTTTTCTGTTACTTGTAACAGAATATCTGAAACTGGGTAATTTGTAAATATAAGGAATTTATTTCTTACAGTTATGGAGGCTGAGAAGTCCAAGGTCAAGGGGGCCACATCTGGTGCGAGCTTTCTTGGGGCTGCATCTGGTGGGAGCCTTCTTGCTGGTAGGAACTCTGCAGAGTCCCAAGGCAGCACAGGGCCTCACATGGTGAGGAGGCTGTGAGTGTGCTAGCTTAGCTCTCTCTCTTCTTTTTATAAAGCCTCTGGTCCCACTCCTGTGATAAATCCCCTTTAATTTGCTAACATATTAATTCGTTAATCTGTAAGTGGATCAATCCATTCATAAGGACTCTGCCAATCACTTCTTAAAACCCCTTCTTCTCAATACTACCGCATTGGGGACTAAATTTCAACATGTTTTCACCCCCATTTCATTCTAATATTTATATAATTACATTTTTCATATGTATACCTCTGATTCATTTGGAATTTATCCTGTTGGTGTAGGTATGTAGCAGAAATCTAGTTTTACCTGTTTCCATATGGCCATTCTGTTATCTCAACACATTTAAACGTTTCTATTTTCCCTTGCTGGGATGCCACTTTTATCATATACTAAACCTGCATATCAAATGATCTACTTTTATATTTTCTGCTCTCCATTGATCTGTTTTTCCTTACATACTTCTCATTTAATCCTATTAATCCACAACAAATTTTACAAATAAGAATGTTTAAGCTAAGGATAAGTAGTTTGCCCAAGTATCAAATAGCCCAGCTATTAAGTAGCAAAATGTAGACTTAAATCCAAGTGTCTCCAACTCTAAAATTAATACTTTTACTCACTGTTCTTTCCTGTTTTTTATGGTACATACACTTCCTTTTACGCAAAGTGGTTACTGAGGTAAATGAAACTGCCAGTGTAAAACTGTTTGACAAATGTGGGGCTTTGAAGATTGGAAAGTATTGCTTCTTTGAATTAGTTTTTTAGCCATTTATGGGTAGATAGCTGAGAACCAAGTATAGTTACAGTTGTCATTTATAATTTTGAAGGCATTATAGTTTTTGAGTCAAACACAGTGGTGTAGTCCCAGCTACTGATGAGGCTGAGGCAGGTGGATCACTTGAGCCTAGGAGTTTGAGGTTGTATTGCGCCATGATCATGCCTCTGAATATCCATTGCACTCCAGCCTGGGCAACATAGTGAGACCCTGTCTCTAAAAAAAATTTATTTTAAATATTTCTTAGAAATAATTTTCAGTAATTTTTAAGCTGTTAAACTTGAGCTATAAATATTTTAACTGGTTCTGGAACTTTTGCCTAAGAATAACCTGGAGGACTTAAAACACAGTTTGTCCATTTCCTGCAACCCCAATGATCTATGTAGTTTCTGATTGCTTACAACTGTGATGGGGCTCAAGAATTTACATTTCTAGCAGGTTCCCAAATGTTGCTCATGCTCTTGGTACGAGAATCATATTTTGAAAATCACTGTTTTAAAAACTTTGTATTTGAAAATGTTAGAGTTCTGCGCATTTTTCTGAAGTCCTATTTTTTGAGAGAGGAAAGGGGCCAAATTAAAAATTTTAAGAATTAATTTGGCCAGGCTCAGTGGCTCACAGCTGTAATCCCAGCACTTTAAGAGGCCAGGATGGGTGATCCTTTGAGTCCAGGAGTTCAAGACTAGCCCAGGCAATATGGTGAAACTCCTTCTCTACAAAAAAATGCAAAAACTAGCCGGGCGTGGTGGTGTGTGCCTGTAGTCCCAACTACTTGGGAGGCTGAAGTGGGACAGTCACCTGAGCCCAGGAGGTCAAGGCTGCCGTGAGTAAACTAAGATCTTGCCCCTGCACCCCAGCCTAGGCAACAGGAATGAGACCTTGTCTTAAAAACAAAAACAAAACAAAGTAAAAGAATTATGTTATGGCAAACTGCTAGTGTAATTCATTTTAAGTTGTTCCCTATTTTTATCTTGCCTTGTTGAAGTTACTAGTTGACATTGTTTTGATTAAGCATTAAAACTATAATTTTTAAAATTAAACTTTATTCTCAGTACTTCTTACAAGGAATGAAAGTATGTCATTTGCATCTAATATAATTATAAACATATGCATAGGCTTTTTTTTATGAAATTACCTTTATCAGTGCCTTTTCTTTGGCCCATTTTAAACACTTTGATAATTTATATTATTATGAAGTAAAATGAACCATTGCTGATTCAAATGAAAAGAATGTTTTACTCACTAGTTGGAATGGTCAGAAAATATTTAAAAGGTTTTAACAACATAGATCTAGGAAAGTGAGATAAAGAAGTATTTTAGGGGCATAAGTGTAGGGGAACAACTTTGTCATGGTACTCTGGTCACCTTGCATGTATCTATATAGGCAAAGACTTAGACTTCAGGACTGCAGCTTATCTGTGGCTTGACACACCTTGTGATTCTCCTGGAATATGAGAGGGTGAGAGGCCTCTAAGGAGCTGCTATGAGGTCATCTCCCAATTTCCCACTCACCTCTCTATTTCCCCTAGAAGTGTGTCATGAGACAGTTTCTCTTCACTTCCCTGGTTGTGATTAGGTATTAGACTTTTGACCCCACCCCACACCCTTAGAATAGAGCTACAGAATAGAAAACTGCTTAGCCATAGTTTACACTGGGCCAGCCCCTTTTTTGTGTTACCATTTTTGATGTGCAGGACAAGGATCCAGGCAGTTTACTCTTCGGCTAATCTTCTGTTCACTCTCTAAGTAATAAACTATCTAAATCTAATAAGCCATCTAAATTTTAAAATGGCTTATATGTCTCTTTACTGATAGAATTAATGAGGCTTTGGCCTGGCTTTGGTAGGTATTTGTTCCCTGGACAGTAAGCAAACTTCCTTCCTTTTTTGTTATGCATGGAAGGAAAGGCGTTTCATGGATATAGTTGGCAATAACCAAGCTTTTTTAAGGTTGATGAACAATAAAAATAAATCACATCTACCAATTATTGAGTGCTTATGTACCAGCACATAGAAAGGCATATTTACAACTACTTTTTATACACTTTTGTCTGCTTTTTTACAAGTGGGAAAATTGAGACTTTTGACTGAGTTTCCCAAGGTCACATAGCTGTTAAACAATGCATACCATTGTACTGTAACCTGGGAAACCTGATACGAAAGCCCAGTCTCTTAAAACTATACTGCGTATCATACAAATATATGCGTGTGTGTATATTCATGTGTTGTGTGTGTACATATATGAATATGTGTATTTACAGACCTATATTGTGTCATGCATGCATGTCATATGTTGATGGTAATTTACCAGTTTTGAATTGGGTACACAAAAATTAGGTTAGCAATATAGGATCTATCACTATGTGATTCCTACTTATATTAAAAATGAATCTAGTCAATAATTCATAACGTTAATTTGAGAATCAACAATTCTGTGATACTTGTTGTTGCCCAAGGTATCAGAGAAGACAGACTGGATTTCTTATCTAATAGTGAGAGGTAGTGCACCAAAGAAAGTTGAATACCTCTCAAGGGACAACTCAAAACATTTACTAGTAATAAGTCATTTATTAGGAGCCTACTAAGTGATAGGCACTATTCTGAGCCCTTTTTATGTATAAACTCATTTAATCCTCAAAACAACCCTATATTATAATTGTTATTCCTGTTGTTGTTGAGTAACTTTCATTCCTTGGTTTTTCGTGTGATGACTCAGACCTCCTTTTTTCCCAGACTCAGTACCTCAGTTCCATTACCTGTAAGACCTGATTTGAATTTCTTCTCTTCATCAGGTGTTACAGTTTGTTTAGATCCCTTTCAAAGGATGATACCCAAAATCTGTACTACAGATATGGACTGACATTTGCAGAGCGAAGCAAAAATTTCTCCTCTGTATTTCTATTATAGTTCTGTTAATGCAGCTTAAGCCCACATAAGTTTATGGTGTTAAAATAGTACTGCAATTAAAATCCCTAAACCTGTTAAACACATCCTACAGATGAGTCTTTTCTCTCTTATTCTATACTTTGGGTAGTTGGTTTGGAATCCGCTATAGAATTTTTATGTTTATCCCTTTTAAATTTCTTGTTATTAGATATCAGGTCTTTCGGGATCCTTATTGTGTTAGTCAATGCTTTTGCTGTCCTTTGCAGCTTCAGGTCATCTTCAAAGTTCAGGACTTAAACATCTTCCTCTTGGCCTTATAGAATACCACTAGGAACATCCCTCTAGGCCTCATTCCATTAAGTAGTATATTTAATGGGGGGTATTTGTTCCACCAGTTGCTAATTTAGCTAACTGAACTAGCTTATATATTTTTTAGTTTTGTTCTTTGAAACATCATGAAGGGCATTATAAAATTATTTACTAATATCTAGTTAAATATCAAGTTTACTTTTCTGATCTACAAGTCTTCTAAATACATTTTTAAAAAGAAACAAACCTAGTCTGTAACATATCTTATTATTTTTAGCTCATATGTCCTAATCCTAAAGATCTCTCCATCTTCTTATTGGTATTCACAAGTCAAATCTTTAATAATTTATTTTAGAATGTTATCTGAAATTAACAGAAATCTTACCATATTGTAGAATTTACTGTCTTATTTTTGAAAATAGTCTTCAGTCCTGTGGCATAGGTAATGATTCAAGAATCTCATTTTCAGGCTCTCTTAAATATCTTGAAACATAATTGTTTAGTCTGAGAGAGAGAAATGAATTTACAAAGTGACTAGGTCTCCTTTTTCAATCCCTTCTCTCATTTTTCTCATACATTTTCCTTTTCTGTTGTTCATCCTTCACTTTTTAGTCTACCATTCTCCTTGTTAAATCAGAAAATGAGAGTTGAAAGGAGTATGTTTTACAGAGCAACTCATATAATTGAATTAATTGCAGGAATTAGTAAATAAATGGAATATAGTAAATTAGTAAATAAAAGGAATATAGTAAATAAATGCTTATAGACATCCAGGTAAAGTTAATTTTTGATCTTCAGTTTTGAGAATTTGAATTGGAGGAAAGGAAGATGAGAGGAGAAAGGTTATAGACAAAATCTAACGTGTGGTAAGAAAATATTTGGGAGATAGCAAGTTTTATATAGAGCTATAGTCATTACATGAGGATCATAAGAGTAAAAGGTCATCGTGGGAAAGAATGGGAATTAGTGAAAGTGGGGATATTGGGAAGCGGCAGTTTAGTACAGTGAGGCGTAAATACTATATTCTTAACACCTCAAGCTGTATATTGTGTAGAACTTTATAATTTAGAGAATCACTTTCAGTTAAACTTCTGAGATAAGTGGGGTATTCATATTTTATGAATCAAACAATTAGTACTTAGATTAAGAAAGGCTGGTACCTGTTATTCCCCCTAATAATACAATTCAAGATCCAGATGGGACTAAAACTCATTACCTTATATTTCCAAAGTCTGTGTTCTTCACTGATCTTGTTTTATCTCTATTGCCTCACTACTACCATAGTACTACTGTAGTACAATATCACTTATTCTTATAGTTTATCATGTTTTTATGTACATTGTCTGATTTGATCCTCAAAAACCTCAGCTACATTAATACCTGAATAATAAAGTACAGGTATTGTTATGATCTCATTCTGCAAATAAGGAAAACAAAGATTGAGAAGGTAAAGTTAACAAGGACTGCTTTCTTAACCCCATTACCTATTTTTTCTATCGACTTGCCTTTCCTGTTATTCATTCTTCACTTTTAAGTCTAGATTTTAACTTTTTCATAAAACTGAGGCTAAAAGAAGTTACATAGTTTAAAAACGTGAACACTGGAGTAACTAACAGAACGTGTACAGATCTAAACTTATGCCTCCTGATTGCCGTCTTCTTACTAGTATGTATTATGTTCTGGAAAAAGAGTACCTACTGGAAGACCCAGAAGCTTCTTGGGACTTGTTTATACCATGACTGCAATAACATTTGAGAATTTTTCTGGCAGATAGGTGTGAGATTATTTGCAGAGATCAGCAGTAGAGGCTGTTATCAGCTGTAAAGTGGCCATATTAACTGACTTAAAATTCAGTGTGAAATAAGTATGAAACAACTACGTACTTGATGAAGATAAAAATTTCAAGAGTTGGATTTTTTCCACTTAAAAATGTACAAGAATGAAGTTCTTTACTCTCTCAATAGTGTTCAAAATGTTTAAATTGATGGAATTGATGGTTTTAAGATGGAAACCAAATGTACTTTTTTGTTATTGCCATAACTTGTGATTGAAATGTGAATGAGACAGGAAGAAAATAGCTTATATTATGTACGTGTCCTGTATTCCTTTTGTCTCATCTAAGCAACCGCTACAGTCCATTCTGAAATATTCATGTATTAATTCTTAAGGTTGCTGTAACAAATTACACAAACTCAGTTGCTTAAAACAAAAGAAATGTATTCTCTCACGGTTTTGGATGCCAGAAGTCTGAAATTAGTGTCAGTGGGCTAAAATTAAGGTGGCAGGACCATGCTCCTCCCAGAAGCTCTACGGGAGAATCTGTTCTTGCCTCTTCTAGCTTCTGGTGACTGCCAGCAGACCTTGGTTTGTGACTGCAGCACTCCAGTCTCTGCCTCTTTAGTCACATGACCTCCTCTTCTGTCTGTGTCACGTCTCCTTCTGCCTTCTTAAAAGGTACATGTTGATTGCATTTTGGACCTACTTAGATAATCCAGGATCATCTCCCCATCTCAAAATTTTTAATCCTTTCCAGAGTCCCTTTTTGCCATATAAAGTAATATTTACAGGTTCCAGGGATAGGGATGTGAATGTCATTTGGGGAGCCATTATTCTGCCTACCATAGTCTTTATTGTCTCTCCACTTTCTTTTCTTTCTCATCCTTTTTCTTCCCTGTTATTTTTATTCTTTTTCATCTTCCAGAAGCACAAAGTGGCAAGTAGATTGAGTGGGCATGATCTGAATTAATGATCAAGAGTTGAGGCCAGGTGCGGTGGCTCATACCTGTAATCCCAGTACTTTGAGAAGCTGAGGC
Organism: Macaca thibetana thibetana; assembly: GCF_024542745.1. Taxonomy (NCBI): domain Eukaryota; kingdom Metazoa; phylum Chordata; class Mammalia; order Primates; family Cercopithecidae; genus Macaca; species Macaca thibetana. Next base: position 62,595,842 of record NC_065584.1, read on the forward strand.
AGGTGGATCACTTGAGGTTGGGAGTTTGAGACCAGCCTAGCCAACATGGTGAAACCTCGTCTCTACTAAAAATATAAAAATTAGCCAGGCGTGTTAGCAGGTGCCTGTAATCCCAGCCACTTGGGAGGCTGAGGCAGGAGAATTGCTTGAACCTGGGAGGTGGGGGTTGCAGTAAGCCAAGATCATGCCCCTGCACTCTAGCCTGGGCGACAGAGTGAGATTTCGTCCAAAAAAAAAAAAAAAAGTTGAGTGGGTATGGTATATATAGATCAGTAAGTGAGCCTTATTGCCCTCATTATGGAACTTTGTATTCTGTTCATAATTAATTAAATTAATTGGTGGTAATGGTACCTTCATTAAATTCAGCACCCTCTATCAAAGCAATTATTGGAATTTTGGGTAAAGTGTGTTAACATGAAATTTCTGTCCAATTAAAGCATCTGTTGGTTGGCAAATAGTGTTGTTTGTTCTACATATAATTTTACTTTAAGCAAGTTTTTCCCCTCATATTTTCATTTTATTTCAGTGATAGCTCAGACTTGAATTTAATGCAAGGGAAACAAAATGAAAAAGTTGGTAGAGTTTTGATCCAAAAGTCCATTGTCAGAGATTTTTATGGTTTGGGGCATCTCATGTAACCTTTTGGGCTTCCATTTCCTAATGTCTATAATAAATAGGTTGAATTATATGATTGTTAAATCCCTTCTAACTCTGAAAGCCTCTAGTTCTAGTATTTACTATGAAGTATTTAAAAACCAAGGAACAGGCAAATAAATTACAAATCTGATTATTCTGTACTATTTGAAAAGCAGTGTTATTGACAAGATTACTTTGAAATAACTGTCTATGCTTTTTTATTTTTCTGTAGATGGACCACACATCCCCGACCTACATGCTTGCTAACTTAACCCACTTGCATTCTGAACAACTTCTGCAGGGCTTGAATCTTCTTCGCCAACATCACGAACTCTGTGACATCATTCTTCGAGTAGGCGATGTTAAAATCCATGCTCACAAAGTGGTACTTGCCAGCGTCAGCCCGTATTTCAAAGCTATGTTCACTGGAAACCTTTCTGAAAAAGAGAACAGTGAGGTTGAGTTTCAATGCATTGATGAAACTGCTCTCCAGGCCATTGTGGAGTATGCCTATACAGGGACTGTTTTTATTTCTCAGGACACAGTTGAATCTCTTCTGCCAGCAGCAAACCTACTCCAGATAAAACTTGTCCTGAAAGAATGTTGTGCATTTCTTGAAAGCCAACTTGATCCTGGTAATTGTATTGGAATTTCTCGTTTTGCAGAAACGTATGGTTGCCATGACCTTTATTTGGCAGCCACTAAATACATATGCCAGAATTTTGAAGCTGTTTGCCAGACTGAGGAGTTTTTTGAGCTTACACATGCTGACTTGGATGAAATTGTTTCCAATGACTGTTTGAATGTAGCTACCGAAGAGACTGTTTTTTATGCATTAGAGTCTTGGATCAAGTATGATGTACAAGAACGCCAGAAATACTTAGCACAGTTACTAAACAGTGTACGATTACCATTGTTGAGCGTTAAGTTTCTCACTAGACTATATGAAGCAAATCATCTTATTCGTGATGATCGTACTTGTAAACATCTTTTGAATGAAGCCCTAAAGTACCACTTTATGCCTGAACATAGACTCTCTCATCAGACAGTCTTGATGACACGACCTCGCTGTGCTCCCAAAGTACTTTGTGCAGTAGGAGGGAAATCTGGACTCTTTGCCTGTTTGGATAGGTAAATAGAAGGCTTTCCTAAATGAATGGTGCTTTTATGCTTTTTAAATGTGCAGATTTTCTATAGTTTAAAAATAGTTTGATTTTCGTTTTTACTTTTCTTTCCTTCTTTTTAGTTTTTTTTTTCTTCTTCCTAAAATACTTACATGATTGTTTTTATTGGCATTCATTCTCTACGATACTCTCAATTATCAACCACCTCCCCAAGTGCACACTTTGTCCACCTGGTTACTCACAAACTTTTATTCCATTTTATGTCTTTTTTTTTTTTTTTTTTTTTTTTCTGGAACCATTTACATCTTTGAGTCAGACCACATCAGAAGAGACTTATTATTATTGTCAGTTATATCGGAAGATACCAAAGGAGAGAACTAGGAACCTGTGGTGAGGGAACTGGTGACAGGAATGGGTTTGAATGAAAACAGTTCATTAGAAGTGCTACCAAAGAAATGAGAAGAAACAGGATACTGATATAAATTATGTACTTTGAGTGCAATTTGTTTTCTTCAGTGTAAGTATTTTTAAAAGACAGCATTAAGAAGTATGTTTTTTTTCCCCCCGATAACTTAGATTAGGAATTGTCAGACTTTTTCTATAAAGGACCAAACAGTAAATATTTTAGACTTTGTGAGCCATGTAATCTTTGTGGCATCTGCTTAACTCTGCCATTGTAGTGTGAGAGCAGCCATAGATAATACATAAATGAATGAACATGGATATGTTCCAATAAAACTTTATTTATAAAAATAGCTAGTGGGCTAAATTTGGCCCATGGTGATAGTTTGCCTTAATTTGGTGCATTATACTAGTAACTTTTATACATTGAAAATATAGCTTGAAGTTATTTTTGCTTTTTCATAGATAGGATGGCTTCATGAAAACTTTTGTGTTTAATGTATATTTTTTAATACTGTGGATTTCTGACCATTTCCAAAAATGTGGTAGATTGCTTTTCCCTTTCTTTTTTTTTTTTTTTTTTTTTTTTTTTTTTGGAGACGGAGTCTTGCTCTGTCGCCCAGGCTGGAGTGCAGTGGCCGGATCTCAGCTCACTGCAAGCTCCGCCTCCCGGGTTCGGGCCATTCTCCTGTCTCAGCCTCCTGATTAGCTGGGACTAGAGGCGCCCGCCACCTCGCCCGGCTAGTTTTTTGTATTTTTTAGTAGAGACGGGGTTTCACCGTGTTAGCCAGGATGGTCTCGATCTCCTGACCTAGTGATCCGCCCGTCTCGGCCTCCCAAAGTGCTGGGATTACAGGCTTGAGCCACCGCGCCCGGCCTGCTTTTCCCTTTCTAGTATTAGGAAACTTGATGTTTCATCAATGGCAACTGATAAATTCTGCATCTTTAAAAAAGTCTCACAATACCTGTAATCCCAGCACTTTGGGAGGACTATACAGGAGGATCACTTGAGGAAGGAGTTTGAGACAAGCCTTGGCAATATAACGAGATCCTGTCCCTACAAAAAATTTAAAATATTAGCTGGGCACTGTGTTGTACTCCTATAGTCCCAGTCACTCAAGAGGCTGAGACGGGAGGATTGCTTAGGCCCAGGAGTTTGAAGTTGCAGTGAGCTATGAATGCACCATTGCACACTAACCTGGGTGACAGAATGAGACCCTGTCTTGAAAAAGAAAAAAAAAAAGTCTGATAATACATTTTATTTATTTATTTTATTTTTTATTTTTTATTTTTTGAGACAGAGTTTGGCTGTTGTTGTCCAGGCTGGAGTGCAGTGGTGCAATATCAGCTCACTGCAACCTCCGCCTCCCAGGTTCAAGTGATTTTCCTGCCTCAGCCTCCCAAGTAGCTGGGATTACAGGCATGTGCCACCATGCCCCGCTAATTTTGTATTTTCAGTAGAAACAGAGTTTCACCGTGTTGGTCAGGCTGGTCTCAAACTCCTTACCTCAGGTGATCCACTCGCCTCGGCCTCCCAGAGTGCTGGGATTACAGGCAAGAGCCACTGCACCCAGCCTCATAATACATTTTGACTGTAATCTAAAACTAGTAGTGTTGAGACTGGGCTACACATAGAACATTAGTTATGTTAGCTACACGAATTGATTGTTTAACTCTTATTCTGAAACTCACTGGTTACTGGCATAAAGTAAATTATATTAGTAAATATTATGACAAAAATTTCCAAATATGTATTTATAGTGTAAAAAAAAATTTTTTATTTTTGAGATGGAGTCTCCCTCTGTCACTCGGGCTGGAGTGCAGTGGCACAATCTTGGCTCACTGCAAGCTCTGCCTCCCAGGTTCAGGCCATTCCGCTGCCTCAGCCTCCAGAGTAGCTGGGACTACAGGCGCCTGCCATCACACCCAGATAATTTTTTTGTATTTTTAGTAGAGACGGGGTTTCACTGTGTTAGCCAGGATGGTCTTGATCTCCTGACCTCATGATCCGCCCGCCTTGGCCTCCCAAAGTACTGGGATTACAGGCGTAAGCCACCGCACCTGGCCTATAGTGTAAAAATTTTTGAGCAGTTGCCTCTTATTTTCTCAACTATTAAAAATAACAAATTATTGAAGAATAATAAGACCTGTTCATATCTTTAGACACAGTAATCTTTTATCATAGAATCTATCATAATAAAAATTTTAAAATTAAAAGTATTATTTGCACAGAACTGATTATTGCAGCATTATTATAACTCTGGAAAAATTAAAACCAACCTGAATGATCATTCGGTTTAACTCTACAAAAGATATTAAACACCTGTGCATCAGATACACTGCTAGATAATTGACCTTCAACAAGTTCATAATTTAGTAAAGGAGACATATAGAAAATAATACATAATGTTTATGCAATGATCAAGATAATTTTATAGAAACATTAAAGACAGCCATTTATCCCATCTGGGGGATTTAGGGAAGAGAAATTGTAGAGAACTTCATGTACAAGTTGAGTGTTGAATGCTAAGCAAGAATCAAGCAAAGAAAGAAGAAAGATCACAGGGAATATACAAAGACACAATGGCACAATACATTATGGGATATTCAGGAAACTAAAAGCTGATTGGTATTCAGAAGTAGAGGGTTCTAACCAAGAAGTGTCAAGCAGTGGTGTTTGAACCAAGTCAAAGAAGATATTGTATGCCATGATTTAAAAAAAAAAAAAAAGACTTTTATATGGGTTGCAAATACAATTTTAAGGAGGTTAGTGAAATTATCATATTTGTATATTAGATCATTCTGGCTGTATTACGGGAAAAATTGAGAGGCCAGGATTAATATCAGATTGATTAAATAAGATGTTATTGTAGAACCTCTTATCTAATATAGGCAAGAGATGATGAGATCCTAAATTAGGGTAGAAGTAGTGAAGGTAGAGAATGGGGCATTCATTTTTAAAAATGTTTTAAGAGAGTAAATTGACAGGATTTGGTGTTTGAATGGATATGAGAGAGGCATGATGAGGAAGAGGGAGGAATCCAAGATGAATGAGTTCTTTTGATTAGATGATTACATGGGTGGTTCATATATGCAGAGAGAGAGAAAGAATATGGGAGGAGAAGCCACTTTCAGGGGAAAAGTTTTGGACACTGAGCTTGAAGTGCCCATGAAATATCCAGGTAAAGGATAATCTGTGGTAGCTCAGCTCAAAGAAGAGTTCAGGGCTGCAAATTTGAAAGTCATCAGCATATAATATAGTTTAGAAGTATGAATTAAAACTATGAAGTCTTTGATGGAGTTATTGACAGTTAGATGTTCCTCCTTTTGCCTGGTGAGAAAATATAGAGAGGAAAAAGGATTGATTGTGAATGAAAATCTGGGGAACATTTTTAGCGGTAGGAGAACCAAGTGAATAGTGTCATAAAAACCAAGGAATTTGTGTGTCAAGAAGGAAGGAATGTGATCAGCTATTTAAAATGCACTGGAAAGATCCAGAAAGATAAAAAACGGAAAGGTGGCTTTTAAACTTGGCATTAGGGAGAACATAATGATTTTTGGTGGGTAATTTCTTTTTTTTTTTTTTTTCCCCCTGAGACAGAGTTTCACTCTTGTTGCCCAGGCTGGAGTGCAGTGGCGTGATCTCAGCTCACCGCAACCTCTGCCTCCCAGGTTCAAGCAATTCTCTTGCCTCAGCCTCCCAAGTAGCTGGGATTACAGGCATGAACCACCACGCCCGGCTAATTTTGTATTTTTAGCAGAGACGAGGTTTCTCCATGTTGAGGCTGGTCTCGAACCCCTGACCTCAGGTAATCCGCCCGCCTTGACTTTCCAGAGTGCTGGGATTACAGGCGTGAGCCACTGTGCCCGGCCTTGGTGGGTAATTTCAAGCAGAGTTGTAGAAATGCTGTAGATACATTACAATGGGCTGAGAAGCGAATACAAACTAAGGAAATAAACTGAATGAAGACTTTTAAGAATCTTGCTAGAGACAGGAAGGAGAGAGTTAAGGCAGTAACTGATAGCATCAGGGGAAGTTTTGTTTGGTTTTATTTTGTTCTTGAAGAGAGAGACACAAGGTTTTTTTGTTTGTTTATTTGTTTGGAGACAGCGGCTTGCTCTGTCGCCCAGGTGTCTCCCTCTGTTGCCCAGGCTGGAGTGCAGTGGCATGATCTCAACTCACTGCAACCTCCGCCTCCTGAGTTCGAGCAGTTCTCCTGCCTCAGCCTCCTGAGTACCTGGGATTACAGGCACATGCCACCACGCCTGGCTAATTTTTGTAGTTTTAGTAGAAACAAGGTTTCATCATGTTGGTCAGGCTGGTCTTGAACTCCAGACCTTGTGATCTACCCACCTCAGGCTTCCAAGTATTTTTATAATTAGATGAGTAAAGAGATAAGAGGGATAGGGTAAAGATATAAGATAGATGAATGCTTATTGATGGAGCAAGATCTTAGAGGAAATAGAAGAGATTGATATCAAAAGTAAGGACAGAAAGTTGTGAATAGGAGAGAGAGAGACTCTTTATGCCTCAAGACAATTGAGGTTTACTGACCGGGGGAGGGGTGAAAGCAAGGGTTTAAAACAGCACTTGTCCAGTGGTTTTAGTTTTCTTTAATTAAGAAAGGAGGCCTGCAAGAGAAGAAAGTGGAGATTGGGTAGGTAGCTTAAGAAAAATGGGGAAGCTCTGCAGTGAGCTGAGATTGCGCCACTGCACTGCAGCCTGGGTGACAGAGCAAGACTCCATCTCCAAAAAAAAAAAAAAAAAAAAAGAAAAGAAAAGAAAATTGGGGAAGCTCTGAAAACTGTATTGTTTCTACTTACACATAAGGAGTCATAAGGATGGCAATACATTGAAAGCATTTTTTGAATAGTTGTGCAAATATGTTAAATGTTCATGGACATTCAGCCACATCACTCATCTCAACACTATAAACCACAGGTCTAAGTCAAGAATGAAACTCTTATTAGAACTGATTATTATTTGCCCTCTGCTATAGTTTAAATGTGTCCCTCCAAAATTCATGTTTTGAAAACTTAATTGCTGTTTTAACAATATTAAGAAATGAGGCCTTTAAAAGGTTATTAGGCCATAAGGGCTCTGCTCTCATGAAGCGATTAATGCTATTATTGTGGGAGTAGGTTAGTTATCTTAGGATTGGGCTCCTGACAAGAAGGTAAGTCCTACTTCCATTTTCTCTTTATCTAACATACATACTCGCTTGCACTTCATGTGATGTCTTCTATCATGAGATGACCCTTCCCAGATGCAGGCATCATGCTCTTGGACTTTACAGCCCCCAAAACTGAAAGCCAAATAAACTTCTGTTATTTATAAATTATCCGGTATTTTGTTATAGCAGCAGAAAATGGACCAAGGCAGAAAACTGGCACAAAAAAGTGGGGCCATTGTTATAACAAATATCTGAAAATATGGAAGTGGCTTTGGAACTGGTTAATGGGTAGAGGTTGGAAGAATTTTAAGTAGGAGTCCAGAAGAAGCCTAGATTGCTGTGAATAGAATGTTAAGGGTGATTCTGGTGAGGGCTCAGAAGAAGAGAGCCAGAGGGAAATTCTGGAACTTTTTAGAGATAAGTGGACATGATCAGAATGTTGATAGAAATGTGCACAGTAAAGCTATTCTGATGAGGTCTCAAACAGAAACTGAGAGTAAAGGCCATCCTTATTATACATTAGCAAAGACCTTTGCTGAATTACATCATTGTCCTAGGACTTTATGGAATGCAGAACTTCAGAGCGATGAACATTCAGACTGCTTTGTGACTGCTTTTAACTGCATATAGTAAGGTGCAAGAGGGAAGGAATGATTTAAAAATGGAATTTATAATTAAATGGTAAGCGGAACAGAAAGACTTGGAAAATTAGCAGCTTGACCATATAAAAAGTGAAAAGGTATCTTTTAGGAGAGTAAACCAGGGATGTGTGCTGAAGAGATGACTGGTTACAAGGCAGCCAAGTGCTAGTCAAGACAATGGGAGAAGGCCTGAAGGCATTTTAAGATCTTCAAGGCTGTGCCTCCCATAGTAGTCTCAGAACACTACGAGAGCAGAACGGTTTTGGGGGATCAGCCTGGGACACCCTCCACGTGCTCACTGCCCATGGCCACCTTGGGAGTCTGCTCTCCACATTCTAGTGTAGCTGCCCCAGCTGTGGCTCAAATAGGCCCAGATGTGGCTCAGGCTGCTACTCTAGAAGGCACAAGTAGTAAGCTTTGGTGTCGGCCATGTGATTTTGAGTCTACAGGCTTGCAAACTACAAGAGTTATGGGGGCATGGCTACTGTAAGAGTGTTGCAGCTAGCACAGGGGGCAAGCAGAAACTTGTCTTGAGGCAGAAGCACTACAGAGCACCCTCACTAGGGCAGTGGCTAGGGGAGTCATGGGAATGGGGCCATCCCCAAAAACCACAGAACTGTAGTGCAAGTAGTGTGCAGCGTCAGCCTGTCAGAACTGTAGGCACAAGATTCCAACCTGTGAGACCTGCATGGGCTAAGCCCAGCAAAGTCATGGGGGCAGGGCTGCCAGAGGTCTTGGGGGCCCAACTCCTGCCCCAGTGTATCCAGAAAGTAGGACGTGGAGTCGAAGGAGATTATTCACCAGCTTTAAGACTTAATGTTTTCGGCCGGGCACGGTGGCTCACCCCTGTAATCCCAGCACTTTGGGGGGCCAAGGCGGGCGGATCACGAGGTCAGGAGATAGAGACCATCCTGGTTAACATGGTGAAACCCCGCCTCTACTAAAAATACAAAAAATTAACCGGGCGTGGTGGCAGGGGCCTGTAGTCCCAGCTACTCAGGAGGCTGAGGCAGGAGAATGGCGTGAACCCGGGAGGCGGAGCTTGCAGTGAGCCGAAATCGCGCCACTACACTCCAGCCTGGGTGACAGAGCGAGACTCCGTCTCAAAAAAATAAAATAAAGACTTAATGTTTTCCTTGTTGGGTTTTGGATTTACTTGGGGCCTCTTACTCTTTGTGTTTCCTATTTCTCCCTTTTGGAAGGAGAATATCTATCCTATGCCTTTCTCACCTTGTGTTTTGGAAGTAAATAACTTGTTTTGATTTCACAGGCTCACAGCAGGAAGGTAATTTGCCTGAGGATGTATCATGCCTTGACTCTCGCTCATATATGATTTAGATAGACTCTGGACTTTGGACTTTTGAGTTGATGCCAGAATGAGTTGACTTTTGGGGCTATTGGGATGGAATGAATATATTTTGCATGGGAGAAGGACACGAATTTTGAAGGCCAGGGGCAAAATTCTATGATTTGAAAGTGTTCCCCAAAAGTTCGTATGTTGGAAACTTAATTGCCATTGAACAGTATTAGGAGGTGGGGCCTTTAATAGGTGACTAGACCCTGAAGGCTCTTTCCTCTTGAAGGGGTTAATATCATTATTGTGGGAGTGAGTTATTGCGGGAGTGGGCTCTTGATAAAAGGATAAGTCCGGCTGCCATTTTCTCTGTCTTGTGCACAGGCTTGCTAGCTATCCATGTGATGTCTTCCACCATGAGATGACCCTTCCCAGAATCTAGCACCATATTCTTGGACTTCCCAGACTCCAGTACCTTGAGCCAAATAAACTCTTGTACTTTATAAATTACCCAGTCTGTAGTATTCTGCTATATCAGTAGAAAATGAACTAAGATACTGTCAAAAGACCATAAGGACTAATGACATTATATGTTGTATGTATTTAGCTAAATCATCTCCAGAAATCCATAACTTCTAGATAATCCATCATCATAACCTTTAGTCTTACTATCACTGAGAAGTCTTACTGTCATACCAACCAGTTTTCCAATTCTCTGACATCAACTAGGTATTTAAGTTTAATTCTGGGCCGGGCACAGTGGATCGTGATTGTAATCCCAGCATTTTGGGAGGCCTAGGCAGGCAGATCACAAGTTCAGGAGTTCAAGACTGGCCTGGCCAATATGGTGAAACCCTGTCTGTACTAAAAATTAAAAAAAAAAAAATTAGCCAAGCATGGTGGTGCACACCTGTAATCCCAGCTACTCAGGAGGCTGAGGCAGGAGAATTACTTGAACCTAGGAGGCGGAGGTTGTGGTGAGCTGAGATCGCGCCACTGCACTCTAGCCTGGGCGACAGAGCAAGACTCCGTCTCAAAAAAAAAAAAAAAAAAAATTCAATTCTGACACTAAGTCTTAAGAGTTAGCCATATCCCACAGGTTAAGGGCTCAGTCCTAGACTGTTCCTACTTTAGATGCCAGCCTTTGTCATTACCAGTGACTTCAACACATTCAAAAATCTTGGTTCGCACATCCCACTCTTTGACAGTGGTTTTTTCTTGCCAGTTTCTTTCTTTCAGTACACACCCTCCAGTGAGTCTTTGTCCCTTTCAGGATTCTTCATCCATTGGCCTCATAATCAGTTAGAACTGATTGCTCTTTAACTACCACATGTTCTTATCTTCCCAGCTTACCCAGCTTAGATTCGAGGAACATCACAGTCATTCCTTTAAATACGCCATGGCCCCTTTGCCTTTCTGTTCCTCCGTCATACTCATCTAGTTAAATTCAATTGTCCTCTTATGCCATGGCTGCATCTGAGCAGCAGAATATATCTAGAGAAAGCTACATACCCATTTTAACTTATCTCACATGGGGCCTTCAGCACTCCCCAGTAACGCTCTGCATTTCCTTAATCAGTTTATTCTTTGACTCCCTCATGTCTCACACCTTCTGCTCTCTTAAAAACATCCAAAACCCCTTCCCTTTACCTCTTATTCTACTGAAAAGTTGGAAGCAACCAGAAGAGAACTAGCCTATCTTCCCAACACCAGATCTGCCAAGTTGTTTCTAAGACCAACCCCTCCACCTCTCTACTTATTCACTAGATTCCATTCACTCTCCATTACACAAAGACTTTGCTTTTCCACTTATCCTATCTCTCTCCTATGTCATTACCTTCTCCCTCTGTGCTATATATATCAGTACTGTCAGCATGCAAACACATTTTGGTTTAAGCTTCCAGGTTAAATTAATCCCCTCGGGTCCCCATGGTCTTTCTCTGCCCCACTTGATAGCTACCTGCTCATATTTATTTTACTCATTATAGTAAAAAATCATTGGAAAATTATACCCCCTGTTTTCACTTCCTTATTTCCCATTCTCTTTTAAACCTTGTTAGGGTCAAAGTATTCCATCATATATCATTGCATTAATTTCACATTTTTAAAACAAGTATTATAACAAAAACTGACTTTAAATTGGAATTCAGTAACTATTGCGTGAATGAATATACCTTGATTATGCTGGATGGAGGACTTTTTTATGCTGTTACATTATTGAGTTTGGGGACATTAGCTACTTTTTCCCAGGTTTTGGGGGGGGTAAAGATATATATGTATATGCAAAAGATTATATAGTATATGGGTGCAGGGTATCAAGAATAAATACTCAAGTACCTATCAACCAGCTTCACAGACTATTAACAATACTTCTGAAGTCCCCCTGTGCCCCTCCTTGCTACCATCTCCCTTCCTCCACAAGTATCCACTGTCCTGAATTTTTATGAACTGTTTCCTTGTTTTTCATTATAATTTTGCCACATATTAAATGTGCCCTAATATATTGTTATGTTTCACACATTTTAATTTAAGTGCAGTAATATATATTATTCACAGATTTTTTTAACTGAACAATGTTTGTGAAATTCATCTGTGACATTGCATGAGGAAATGGTTCACTTAATTTATATGTTATATAGTGTATAAGCATAATATATTTCATCTTTCTACAATAAAAAATTTAATTTTAAGTATTAAAGTGTTACACGCACAGAGAAAAATGTACAAATCCCAAATGTAAGCTCAGTGAATTACCACAAAGTAAACATTACAAACCAGTTCAAGAAACAGAGTATGAGCAACACTCAAAAGCCACCCTTGAGCTCCCTTCTTGTCCTCTCCAAAGGTGACCACTATCCTCATTCCTAATCCAGAGATTTGTTTTACCTGTTTTTGAACTTAGTTAATATCCTTTTAAATTTGACTTTTTTGTCTCAACATTATGTGTATAAGATTCCCCGAGAGACATGTAGCTATAGTTTGTTCCTTTCGTTGCCATATAGTGTTCTCTTGTATGATATGGCACAATTTATCCACTCTATAGTGGATGAACATTTGGATTGTTTCCACTTTGGAGCTGTTACAAATAATACTGCAGTAAACACTCTTGGACATATATGTATGCATGCCTTTCTCATCAGTAGAGTTCCTCAGACAGGACACATAAGTACACTTTAACCATTCTCCTTTTGGTGGATGATTGTGTTGTGCTTCTATGAACATTTGTGTATATGTGTCTAGATGCAAAATTATAATAGACATTCAGGAGAGTAGATACATAGGAATGTAATTACTGAGTCAGGACACATGTATCTTCAACTTTTTTAGATAATGTAAAATTGTTTTCCAGAGTAATTTATATAAGTTTGCAGTCTCACCAACGGAGTATGCATTTCTTGCTACACATTCTTGCCAACAATTATTATCTGACTTTACATTTTTTGCCACTTTGGAAGGTGTGTCATGGTTTATTGTGGTTTTAATTTTTGTGTCCCTGATTACTAATAAGATTAAAAATTTGGTTTTTAAATTTTAATTTTTTTCTGCTTATTCTTTAGTGTGGAGATGTACTTTCCTCAGAATGACTCTTGGATTGGTTTGGCACCCCTAAACATTCCTCGCTATGAATTTGGAATATGCGTTTTAGACCAAAAAGTGTATGTTATAGGTGGTATTGAAACTAATGTGCGTCCTGGTGTCACTATCAGAAAACATGAAAATTCAGTAGAATGCTGGAATCCTGATACAAATACTTGGACTTCTCTAGAGAGAATGAATGAAAGCCGAAGTACTCTTGGAGTAGTAGTACTTGCAGGAGAACTTTATGCCTTAGGTGGTTATGACGGACAATCTTATTTACAATCTGTAGAGAAGTACATTCCCAAAATAAGAAAATGGCAACCTGTGGCACCAATGACTACAACAAGAAGTTGTTTTGCTGCAGCTGTATTGGATGGAATGATATATGCCATTGGTGGATATGGTCCTGCCCACATGAACAGGTATTTAACTTAATAATTAAATCGTATATGTTTGTGGATTTTTAAAAGTCTCATTAGCAATAATTTCTGAGTTTAAACAATTTGTGTGTATGAATGAACTTCCGGCATTTGGGAAACTTAATCTGCTCCATGGATATAATTGTAATTGTTTTAAATGGGAATTTAATACAAACCTAACAATCAAATCCCTCTCATTAAATTTTACATTCATTCAGTATAAATGGACTAGATTTTAAAACTCAGAAACCTAAAAATAAGATGAAGTTAGACAACTTTAGATTTTGTGTAGTGTGTACATCTATGTGCACAGTATGTAAATTGTCTCTTATTGTATTGCTTAATAGAATAAAGAAGTAGAAATTTAATTCCTGTATGTCTATACAATATTATAATGCATCATAAACTTAAAACCTTATTTAAATATTCCTTTCTGAATTTTTTTCTGTAATCATATATGTATCATCAGGTATTTGACATGTGCCGGAGTTTGAATTTGTGATATCTAATCTGTAGTATTATCTGAATAAAGGAGAAATATATATGAGAAAATAAAAGTATGAAGTAATTAGTTATATGAGAAATTAATAATAATTCTGAACCTTTATTGAAAATTGATGTTCCAAAGGTTTTATCTTTGGTCAGGTGTGGCAGTTCATGCCTGTAATCCCAATACTTTGGGAGTCTGACGTGGGAGGATTGCTTGAGCCCAGGAGGTTGAGGCTGCAGTGAGCCTTGAATGCACTACTACACTCCAGCCTGGGCAACAGAGTGAGACCCTGTCTCAAAAAAAAAAAAAAAAAAAAAAAAAGAAGAAGAAGAAAAGATTGTATCTTTAATTGTAATTAGAGTGGTTTGTGTTATTTTGATTGTGAGTATTTTAATGAGAGGGCATACAGTCAGCCCTCCATATCCATGAGTTCTACATCCACAGATTCAACCTACTGTGGATCAAAAATATTTGAAAAAATTTACAATAATAAAAAACAAAATAATATAGTATAACAGCTATTTGCATAGTATCATAAGTAATCTAGAGATGATTTAAAGTATACAAGAGGATATGTGTAGCTTATATGCAAATATTATACTGTTTTATATAAGGAACTTGAGTACCTGCAGATTTTGGTATCCTTGGGATGGGGTGGATCCTGGAACCCATCCTCTACAAATGCCAAGGTTTGTTGACTGAGAAAGTGATGGCACAACAGCATTTCATCTGTAAATTTTTACTTCTATTGAAGCCAAAGTATTCCTCCTTTTATTTATTTATTTATTTATTTATTTTTTGCCCTTAGTTGAAGGAAAAGTATTTGGGACATAGACATGCATTTCTATTCTTTGAAAAATTTCTGCCCAAAATTTGTAAGATAAAAGGTTAAGTATTTTAAATTTGATTATCTTGAAAGTCTTGCTGCAGTTCATCAACTCTTCTTCAATGATTTTGGTCTAATGGATTCTATCCCGGAGTTCTTTCAGAAACATTGTTACCCAGTCTCTATTATGAACTCCAGAATAGTGTCACAGCCTGTTAAATGCTTATGGTTTTTTCAGGAAATTAGGTTAGGGCCAGAACAAGCCCAACAATCTTACCTCTGTGCCTTTGTGCCCCTTCAGAGGAAACCATAGTCTTAAACAGCTGCTAGAATTTTCTAGGGAAGTCTTTTTGAAAATTCTAATTTAATTTGGATTCCATAATGCAGCTTGGAAATGCCACAGGTTCTCTGGAACACGGCCTTGACTCAAATTCCTGAGTACTCCTAAATCACCCTGAGATTATATGATTAGCCAATTTGTGCTATGCAATCTACAGTGACTGCTTTGCAGTAAGCCACATGAATTCTGTGAGGGGGAAAAAAAAAAAAAAAAAAGTCCCCCCCCCCCCCCACCTTCTCTTCCTCTTCTCTTTCCCTTAACTGTATAGAAGATCCTAAAAACCTCTGTATTCAAGCCAGGCATGGGGGCATGTACCTTTACTCCTAGCTACTCAGGAGACTGAGACAGAAAGATCACTTTAGTCCCGGAATTTTGAGACTGCAGTGAGCTATGATTGTGCCACTGCACTCTATCCTAGGTGACAGAGCAAGACCTGTCTCTAAAATAAATAAATAAAGTTTAGGAACAAAAAAAAATCTGGCCGGGCGTGGTGGCTCACGCTTGTAGTCCCAGCACTTTGGGAGGCCGAGACGGCTGGATCACGAGGTCAGGAGATCCAGACCATCCTGGCTAACATGGTGAAACCCCGTCTCTACTAAAAATACAAAAAAATTAGCCAGGTGTGGTGGCGGGCGCCTGTAGTCCCAGCTACTCGGGAGGCTGAGCCGGGAGAATGGCGTGTACCCGGGAGGCGGAGCTTGCAGTGAGCCGAGATCGCGCCACCTCACTCCAGCCTGGGTGACAGAGCGAGAGTCCATCTCAAAAAAAAAAAAAAAAAAAAAAAAAAAAAATCTGTATTCAATTAGTGGTTTTCAAAGTCACGTGCATACTCATTTGACTTTATTCTTACATGAATCCCTTGAGGTTGCACTATCCTCATTTTTGCAGGTTAGAGGAAATGACTTATTCAGGATTACACAAATCCACAGCAGTAGGGCTAAGGTTCATTCAGCCCCAGGTGTACAGAATTAGTACTTGAACCCAGGTTTTCTGACTCCAAGTTCTATGCTCTTAATATACTTTGCTGCTTGCACAATATAATGGAATAGCATATGGAATTGCACCCTGTTTACAAGGTAAGCTTTTATCCTTACAATCTTATCAGCAAAACCTAAGCATTTGTGGCAGACTAGTCTTATTTAATATCTCTCTATTACGTGAACTTTTAAAGCTGTAGGGGGTTTTAGTTTTGCTTTGACAGGAAGAATGACACAAAAGATCTGTAAATTAAATGTTTTTTTTAATATTTGCAGTGTGGAGCGTTATGATCCAAGTAAGGACTCCTGGGAGATGGTTGCATCCATGGCAGATAAAAGGATTCACTTTGGCGTGGGTGTCATGCTAGGCTTTATTTTTGTGGTGGGTGGACATAATGGAGTCTCACATTTGTCCAGCATTGAAAGATACGATCCTCATCAAAATCAGTGGACTGTGTGTAGACCAATGAAAGAACCTAGAACAGGTAATAAAAATTTATTAATTTCCAAACATATAAGGCAATGTTTTCTATAATGATGTGATTGTAATAATAGCTCCTTGGAATATAGCAGTAGGAATATTACTAGTCCAGAAAAAAAAAAAAAAAAAAAACAAAACTCATATGTGGTAAACTTGAAAGACAATTAGCTAGACAAAAGTATATAGATTTCTTATGACTTTTATATGCCAGTGTGCATATTATTGTTTCTCAAACTTGCTGAATACATTTTGTGAAATGCTTATACTGGAGTGTATATTTATAGAAGCTCTTTTTGTCCATGTAACAAATGTCCTCTTTTCATATGTTACATATATACAATCCTCGGATTGTTCTGTTTTGTTTTCTATTGTATATCAGTAATCTGTATGTTCACTTTCAAATGTTCTTTCTTCCCCAAGGGGTATAGTTGATCAAAAAGGTTGGATTTCAGAGTTCATAGAAAAAAAACAAATCCACTCTTGTGGTTTGGGAGAAATTGTTTTCTTTGAACTCAAACTCATCACAGCATTTTAAGGGAAAGGTTTTTAGATACTGATGTAAATGCTTTAGGGAGCACTCCTCATACAGGTTGAATATTTCCTATCCAAAATGCTTAGGACCAGAAGTGTTTCAGGTTTTGGATTGGGGATTTTGGAATATTTGCACTATGCTTACCAGGTTGAGCATGCCAAGTTCAAAAACCCTAAAGTGTGAAATGCTTAAGTGAACACTTTCTTTGAGTATCATATGGTGCTCAAAAAGTTTCAGATGTTGGGCCAGGCACAGTGTGGCTTACGCCTGTAATCCCAGCACTTTGGGAGGCCGAGGTGGGAGGATCGCTTGAGGTCAGGAGTTCAAGACCAGCCTGGGCAACATGGTGAAACCCCGTCTCTACTAAAAATACAAAATTAGCCTGGCATGGTGGCACATGCCTATAGTGTCAGCTACTTGGGAGGCTGAGGCATGAGAATCACTTGAACTGAGATCGCGCCACTGCACTCTAGCTTGGGAGACAGAGTGAGACTCCGTCTCAAAAAAAAAAAAGTTTCAGATGTTGGAGCACTTTGGATTTCATATTTTTGGGTATTGGATGTTCAACCTATATTTATGATTAAAGAACCTCTTGAAACAAACATGCAAGAGAAACTGAAAGGACAAGTTGAAATGAACTATTTCAGTGTTTACTATAATTTGTTTCTTTCATATCCTTGAGAGGGAAAGCCACAGAAACAATGAGAACTTAAAAAATTGGGGTAAACTGTTTCTTTTTAGAACTATATACGATAATATCTAAAGTAGAATTTTTTGAAGCATAAATTATGTCATTTAATATATTTAAAATATTTAAATTTAAAATATTTAATATATTTAAAATATTTAAATTTAAAATATTTAATATATTTTAAATATTTCAGTGTATTTGAAAGCCTCATAAAATGATTTTTCTAGAATGAAATGAAATTTTTTAAAAAAAGCCTATGGAAAGATATATACTCCATTTTACTAAAGGGGAAGGAAGAGTAGGATTAGAGAGGAGAGGTAAAGGAAGACTTCAACTTTTGCTTTTATTTATTTTAGTTTAGTTTTTAGACAGGGCCCTACTCTGTCCAGCCAGGTAGGGATGCAGTGGTATAGTCATAGCTCACTGCTGCCTCAAACTTTTGGCCTCCAGCCATCCTCCCACCTCAATAACTCTTATTTTGTTTTAAGGATTTTATTTTTCCATCAAGCGCATATTGCTCCAGTAGGTACCCCATACCCACAGGAGATATGTTCCAAGAACCCTGGTGGACTGAAACTTCAGATAGTACCAAACCCTATATGTGTAATGTTTTTTCCTATACATATATATCTATGATAAGGTTTAGTTTGTAAATTAGTCAGAGTGAGAGATTAGTGACAACAATAATAGAACAATTGTTACAATAGATTGTAATAAAAGTTACGTGGATGTGGTCTTCCTCAAAATATCCTACTGTACAGTACTCCCTATTTTCTAGTCATGGTTGACTGCAGGTAACTGAAAGCATGGAAAGCAAAAGCTCAGATAAGGGGATGACTAGTGTATAGTGCTTGTATAATATAATTAATAATAGATTGTTAAAATGTCTTTTAATAAAACATTAAAATACAAATTTATTTTTAGTTTGAAAAAGTAATACTTCATAGTTAACATGTTTCTTTTTTTTGCTACCCTTTCCTAGGAGTTGGTGCTGCTGTAATCGATAACTACCTTTATGTTGTCGGTGGTCACTCAGGGTCTTCCTATCTGAATACAGTGCAGAAATATGATCCTATCTCAGATACGTGGCTGGATTCAGCTGGCATGATATACTGTCGCTGCAATTTTGGGTTAACTGCACTTTGACAAATGTGAACTCTCGGAAATAGTATGGTGGTGAAACTTGTACTGCATGAACAGATGGCCCAGTTTTCTGAAACCCACAAGCTGCATTGCTTTCTTTTTAACTTGAAGTGGCATGAAGACTCAAAGTTTTGTTGGGTACTTTTCATTGACAAGTAGTTTTGGTTGCTCTTGATTACACAGTAAATCAACAATCAAAAAGAAAAAAGAGAAAAAAAAAAAAAGTAAAGACCTTGTCAATTGAATTGTGCACTTTTTCCCCGAAGACTGAGATATACTAGTTTTATGTTCATAAGTGTACGTGTAGAGAAAACGTTGCTGCTTTTTTTTTTTTTTTAAATTTCTAGCTTTCCTTCCCTGATACCATGATTTACTAGGATGAGCGATGCTTTAGGTGCTGGAGTGTATTGAATGAATGGACAGAGTGCTGATACTGCTTCTTGGATGTAAATGCTTCACATTTTTCATTTGTTTTAAAACAAAGGGCTGCTTTTTATTTTGGTACTTTTAAGGGTTGTAAATAACATGCCATAAGTAGTCCTCTGAATACTCTTCCTGCTAAATGGTTTTAGGGCTAGGGATGTAATAAATTTTTAAGACAATTGCTTTTACTATCATGATATTTGGGGCCCTATTTTAGGAAGTCAGATATTTACTGTTTAATGCTTTTTGTAGATGGACAGGTTAACGTTGGATGAATTTAATTACCTATCTATGCTATGGTTAGCATGGATAGGAGTTTAAGTACATCAGTTGTTTCGGTTTTTCTTCAGTAGTACAGCAGGCCTTCCAGTGCTGATGTAAATATTTGAGCAGTGTTTAGTACCATTCTTAGTGCATATTAATTTTTTTCATATATCCTTATAATAATTTTAGTTTTTTAAGATCTTTGCTTTTTCAAAGTGTTCAGATATAAAAATGGTGCTAACTGTAAGATTTGTAACAAGGCTGTAACTGATGTCCTTTTGGATGTTCAGTATGAGATATGCATGACATGTTTTGATAGTCTTTTGCATTTTTAATGGTTTGATTCATTTGTGCTTATTAAAAATGTTAGTGATTACACTAATGTTAACATCCAAAAATCATCAAAATGGCCTTTGTTATTTTTTTCATGGTTCCTGAATAGTGATTTAAAGAAAGTTACACTTTTGATCTTCTTTCTTCTTGTGCTAGATATTACATGTCCTTCTTAAAAACAGAAATATATGCATTAAATATAAAGCACTAGGCAGTTATGCATTACTTTGTACATTTCTTAGGTAACTGAATATTTTAATGTTATTGAGGAAAACTGGAACTCAATGTTTACTTGAGTAATGGTTCTAAGTTGAGTTCTACTTTGATTAAAGAAATGATCTTTTAAAGTGAAATTGTTTGCTGTAGCCAGTGACAGCTTATTTAAAGGAAGTGGTTAACTTATTTGATTTTAGCATGTTTTAGTAAATGTCTGTTAGTCTTAAACACATTCACTTGCATTTTATTATGATGTTGGTACTTGCATTTTGGAACTGTAGTCATTTGATTTTCTTTTCCTTGATTTTTTTTTTAAACCTGTCTGCGATCTCCTTATAAAGTCTCCGCAAGACCAGTGTATAATTTTTCCTAAGAAAAAAATTGATATTATATTCTTAAGTGCCATAATGTTCTAGACTATTGTTAAGAAGCCATTTGTAATGATAAAACATAGGTTCATTTGTTAGTATATATGTTTATTTCTTGAATACTATAGCCAGGCAATTTACAGTTCTTTGTTCTTCCATAAACTGCCAGTTGTAGATTTGAATATATACTACAAAACTATGTAAAATCATTTTTAATCATAAACGTAGTATCATGCTTTATGAATATTTGCACAGATTATAAAACCTTGCAAGTGATTTTTAGTCTCTTATAATTTAGAACTCAACAGGAGCAACTAATATGATTGATAGTCTGAGTATTTTCTATGTTGCTTGTCTGAATAACATAATAATATATAGCAATAACTTTTTCATTGATTTGAATAAATCTATTGCACAGAAATAGGTGCACTATTGTAGTTGGCCCAGACTTTAAAGAACAGCAATTTAAAATAGATTCATCACATATTTAGTTTTAAATTCCCAATTCAGTTTTGTTTATAGCAATTAAATTATTAAATATATCCTCTTATACTATTTTTAATCCCCTATTCCCAAAAGATAAGGGAATTTGAAAGACTATGGAAAATGATTTTAGGACGGGCGCGGTGGCTCATGCCTGTAATCCCAGCACTTGGAGAAGCCGAGGCGGGTGTATCACCTGAGGTCAGGAGTTCAAGACCAACCTGGCCAACATGGTGAAACCCTGTCTCTATTAAAAATAAAAAAAAAAAATTAGCTGGGCATTGTGGCAGGTGCCTGTAATCCCAGCTACTTGGGAGGCTGAGGCAGGAGAATCGCTTGAACTTGGGAGGCAGGGGTTGTAGTGAGCCAAGCTTGCACCATTGCACTCCAGCCTGAGCAACAAGAGTGAAACTCTGCCTCAAAAAATACAAAAAAAAGAAAGAAAATGATTTTAATTATAAACACATCTATTCTATACATTGTATTTTAACGTTTTACTCATGTATCATCTCCACTATCAAATTAGTGTATAATCATTTGGTAAATTAGATCAAAAACATATACTGGTCATTGTTTTTGAAAAATCTAAATTTCATCTTGATGAAGACTAAATGTGAAATATCTTGGGCAGTAGTAGGAGCCATACACCAGTGAACAAATTATGAAAATCTGTGAAGGGAAGAGGAAAAATGTTCAAAATTTATAAGTATATTTATTTTAGAATTGCTTAACCTACTGTACTATTCGTAGCAACCAGAGCTACTAATCTGACCTGACAACTAATATGTTTACATTAGCGCCTTCTTTTACAAATTTGTGAGAAGTTTCATTGTGAAAACTCTGCTGACAAATTGTGAATTTAAAGCCACATGTTTCTAATGTTAAAAAGGATCAAAATGTTTGGTTATAAATCCTCATGATTAAAAGTATTAGAAATAATTATATATATTCAGGCACGAAGAGAAAAGCTATTTAAGATTTCCCAGAAATATTTTGGAAAAGAGCAGCACTGGGAAATAGAAATTAATGTAATCAGTTGCAAGATACTTGCCTTCTATAATTATAATGACTTAATCTGTTAGGCACCTTTGGCTATTCAATAATCATGGATGTTGTAATAGAATGTAAATGACTTTTAATGTAGCTCCAAGGATATTTATAAATTCTATGTTATTGCTGTTATTGTTTTAAATCTGAGTGAATATTAAATTATAGGAAGTGGTATCAAGTGACAGGAAAATGGCATTAGGTTTTGAAATTTTAGTTTGATAATCTGACACATATGGAGGGTTTACTATATGTATGAGATATTCTGTTAGATGCTGTGGGAGCTAGAGAGATAAGATAGACTCTTTTTCACTCAAGAGAGAGTAAAATATAGTGGGAGAGACCCTAACAACTATTTTGGTGAAGGATGAATCTAATTCCTTATCTCTGACATCATAAGAAGTGATTAGAGACCTAGTTTATGCATAAGCAATTCCTTAGTGTCCAATTAGGTTTTATTGGCATGAAAAAGAAATATTTAAAAACTGAATATTTATAGAACTCCAAATCTCCTAGAATTGGATAATGTATTTTCTAGTAAGAAAACTATAGAAATTTTAAATATATATATTTCCTGTAGTATCAAGGCTCTGGCTGACATTGAGAGAAATATATGTACATGTCGTGTTTATTTTCAGTTTTGGTGTTGGATTCCTAGTATTGTCACCTAAGTGCTCATTTTCAGGAAAATCAGATTCTACAATAAACACTTACTGCTTCAAGTTCAGTAAACTTGTGATAACCTCATAACCTCTGTAGTCTAAAAGTTAAGGAATTATAAGATGTCACATGTCAAGTTAACATCCAGTTCTACTTCTTAACCTTTTTTCCCTTTGTAAACAGCACTTTAATTAGACATGATTTAATTAGATAACAGTTATTCTATGGCTGGATATGCACTGGATTTTCACTTACAGTACATTGATTTGGTGTTAATACACATTTGAAAAGAGTGAGGAATATAATACATTTTTAATACAATAGGTTTACAAATTTTCCTACTGGTGTGACTATGGAGTCAAATAAAAATCCAGTTTACATCTCTGCAGAGAGAAAAATTGTTATCCATATGTCTTTTATATTATACATCTTTAACTAGAGATAATTTATTGTTAATTTTGTCAAGTTATCATGTGTAAGTCCCATTTATTTTTAAATACTAAGCAAAAAGTTCCAAGTTTGCCTTAAAATACAAGTGAAATTAAAGAACTGGATGATAATGCCTATATTTTTGCCTTATGAATTGTGCTGTGTATTATAAACCAGCAACGGTTTTGATTTTAACAGGATTCTGAAATTTTGTAGCTGTAGAGTACTAATATTTGTACTCTCTTGCAAAGAATGTGATCTAGTTGTGGTAGTTTAAATGTTTTTGTATATGTATTTTACCTCTGAACATGTACCTTTTTAGCATCAGGGTTTTATTTTATTTATGTTTACATACTAAAGTGTCATTTAACTAGTTGAAAATTGTATTCTTTTTTTATTTTAAAGGTTATTTGTGTATATTATTGTGGTAATGTTCTGTAATTATTATGGTTAAATTTCATTTAATGTAAAATGTTTAAAATAAAAATGAAAAATCTACTTTGTATATGTCATATGATAATTGTGAACTGAACCAAGCTAACTTTGTCATGCTCATCTCTTAGGGTTTTATGCATAGATAGGTAGTAGCCATAGAGTAGCCACACCTTTACATCCTCATTAGCAGGTTACAATGAAAACCTGTCTTAGGCCAGGCCTGGTGCAGTGACTCACGTCTGTAATCCCAGCACTTTGGGAGGCTGATGCGGGCGGATTACCTGAGGTCAGTAGTTTGAGACCAGCCTGGCCAACATAGTGAAACCCCGTCTCTACTAAAAATACAAAAATTAGCAGGCATGGTGGCGTATGCCTGTAATCCCAGCTACTTAGGAGGCTGAGGCAGGAATGAACCCGGGAGGCGGAGTTTGCAGTGAACCGACATGCCAATGCACTCCAGCCTGGGCAACAGAGCAAGACTCCGTCTCAAAAAAAAAAAAATTTCTTAAGCCAATTCTGCCACACATTCAGACATTTACTAAAGAAACTTAAAACAAGAGTAAAAGTGTTCAGTAAGCCCATTGCAGTCCCAGCTTTCTGTCCTTTTAGATTCTCTAACCAGTCTTTTGAAAGGTTTACTTGAGGCAGACACTGTAATATCC
The DNA here is from genome assembly GCF_024542745.1 of Macaca thibetana thibetana. Taxonomy (NCBI): domain Eukaryota; kingdom Metazoa; phylum Chordata; class Mammalia; order Primates; family Cercopithecidae; genus Macaca; species Macaca thibetana. Next base: position 62,619,911 of record NC_065584.1, read on the forward strand.
AAGAGGATTTCATTACTTTTGTGGTCAGTATCAGGTAACCAGCAATCCCAAAGAAACAAGCAGTTGAGACTTGGGTGGCTTTTTTAGGAAGTGGTAAATTACAAGCCTGAATGGATTCAGTCTTTATAAGTAAAAGTAACCTTCCTTTTTTTTTTTTTGAGATAGAGTCTCACTTTGTTGCACAGGCTAGAGTGCAGTGGCAGTGGCACAGTCTTGGCTCACTGCAGCCTCCATTTTTTGGGCTCAAATGATCCTACTGCCTCTGCCTCCTGAGTAGCTGGAAGTACAGGTGTGGGCCACTGCCTGGCTAATTTTTAATTTTTATTTTGTAGAGATGAGGTCTTGCTCTGTTGGCCAGGGTGTTCTCGAACTCCTTGCCTTAAGTCATTCTCCCACCTCCGCCTCTGAAAGTGCTGGATTTCTGGATTTACAGGCATGAGCCACCATGCCAGGTCAAGAGCACCTTTCTGATATCATCGTAGTCGATGAGCCACTTCCCCAAGAAATGCTTCTGACATTTATTATGCTAATTAGCAAAGCATTGGATACTGATTAGATTATGGATAGATAACAGAAGTACTTGAAGTTGCTTTCAGCATGAATTTCCTAGATAGAATGCTAGCTAGCCACCCCTTAACTCCAGTCTTTTAAAAAAGGTATAAAAATAATTTGCTATGATACAAAACAGTTGTACATACTTATGGGGTGCAGATGGTATTTTGATACAAGCATATAATATGCAGTGATCAAATGGGTAATTGGGGTATCCATCACCCCAAACGTTTATCGGTTGTGTTAGGAACATTCCAATTCTAGCTGGGCGCGGTGGCTCAAGCCTGTAATCCCAGCACTTTGGGAGGCCGAGACGGGCGAATCACGAGGTCAGGAGATCGAGACCATACTGGCTAACACGGTGAAACCCCGTCTCTACTAAAATACAAAAAACTAGCCGGGCGAGGTGGCGGGCGCCTGTAGTCCCAGCTACTCGGGAGGCTGAGGCAGGAGAAGGTCGTAAACCCGGGAGGCGGAGCTTGCAGTGAGCTGAGATCGCACCACTATACTCCAGCCTGGGGGACAGAGCGAGACTCCGTCTCAAAAAAAAAAAAAAAAGGAACATTCCAATTCTACTCTTTTAGTTATTTTCAAATATGAAATAAATTAATGTTAACTATAGTTGCCCTATTGTGCTACCGAACACTATATCTTTAAAAAAAAAAAAATTATTATAAGTTCCAGGATACATGCAGAGGACCTCAGGTTTGTTACATTTGTAAACGTGTACCAGGGTGGTTTACTGCACCTATTAACCCATCACCTAGGTATTAAGCTCCACATGCGTTAGCTATTTATCCTGATGCTCTCCCTTCCTTTGTCCCACCGACAGGCCTCATGTGTGTTGCCAAACACTAGGTCTTATTCCTTCTATTTAACTGTATTTTTGTACCCATTAACCATCCACTCTTTTCCCTTTTCCCCACTACCCTTCCCAGTCTCTGGTAATCATCATTCTATTCTCTTCCTCCATGAGTTCAAGTTTTTATTGCTCCTACATGAGTAAGGGCATGCAATGTTTGTCTGGCTTATTTCGCTTAACATAATGTCCTTCATTTCTATCCATATTGTTTCAAATGACAGGATTTTATTCTTTTTATGACTGAATAGTCCATTATATATATGTACCACATTTTATCCATTCAACCATTGATGCACACTCTAATACTGTATCTTGGCTATTGTGACTAGTGCTGCAATCAACATGGGAGTGCAGACTTGTTTTTGATACACTGATTTCCTTTCTTTTGATATTAAGGACCTCAACTGCATTCTTAATGAGGGCAACTCCTAGAGTTGAAGTTGGAACTTAACAGACATATCCTGAAGTGTTTAAAGTGTATTATAGATGACACAGAAAATGTAAATAATGCATTTTGAATGGAGTACACATTAAAATATTGAAATTGACATTTCTTGGCCACATAGATGCTTTTTTAGTTCTGCTTTTTTATTCTAATGCATGCAGAAATAGCTTTCATATTACTCAGAAGTCATTGTAAAATTTTTCAGCTGACAGTTATTGAGAGTTTAGTATGTGCAAGACGTGGTGGAAGGCGTAAATGAGTAATATAAGACATATCCTATAATCCACTAGAGGAATGTAAAAGTCACCTCAGATTTTTTTCCCCCTGGAAGGGAGAATAGAGAAAAGTGCTAGTCTGGCAGAGGTCTAGTTATGTCTCTTGGGTCCTTTCATAAAATTACTAGATGATCCTCTCCTTTGCGGCAATAATAGGGGTGGAAGTTTCAACTCTAATGTGGAAGACTGTGATGACTAGATTTTAGGAGTCAGCAATAGACTTGTAATGGAATACAAAAAAAAAAAAAACAAAAAAACAAACACCTTCCAGTGCAGAGCCAGAACTCAAGTATAGGAGTAAAATTGAGTGGTGTGATGAAAAGACAATAGGTATTAGAGCAGTTCAAGTCAGTTTTGATATGTCTTCCAGGCTTTTTATTTTTTTTCTTTTTCATAGAAATGAAACCTCCACATACCCATCTCCCAGCATCAACTATTAACCACATTTTGCTAATCCTATTTCATCTATTCACTCCACTTTTGTTTTTGCTGGAATATTTTAAAGAAAATCCCAGACATCATGTGATATAACCAGTAAATAAATGAGGTTGCATCTCTAACTGATAAGGACACTTTAAAATTTTATGCTACTTTTCTGTAAGCCACACTGATATATTCACACTGAAAAGTTACTACTTTTGTAATATTTAGTACCCAGTCTATATTCAAACTTCCATGATTATCTCAAAAATGTTTTTGATTACCATTGGTTGCTTTACTTCTGGGTCTAAATGAGGTTTATTCATTGTATTCGACTGTTATGTCTCTTAAATCCCTTTTAATCTCTACCAGTCACTACCTCCCACCCCCTTTTTTTCATGCCATGAATTTGTAGAGGAAATGAGGCCATTTGCCTAGTAGATTGCCCCACATGCTAGATTTAGCTAATTGCTTTTTTGTGCTGTTTTTTATCTTATTGTTCCATTCTTCAAGTTTGTTGTTGTTGTTGTTGTTTTTAAACTGGTATAGGTGCATGTAGAGTTTTGATTAGATTCAGGTTTTTTTTTTTTTTTTTTTTTTTTTTTTTTTGTCAAGTGTAATTGATGCGATATGTACTTCCTATTGCATTGCATCATAAGGTATACTATGTCTGGTTATCTCACTTTTAGTTATGTTAGGATTAATTTCTAGGCTTGAGTTTCAGGTGTTAACCTGATCCCTCCATTATCAAGTTCCCCATCAAACTCTCCCCTGATGGTTTTAGCAGCTCTTGAGGGCCACAGCTGGATCTGTTATTAGGTTGGTGCCAATGTAATTGCGCTTTTTGCCTTTTAAAGTAATGGCAAAGACCGCAGTTACTTTTGCACCAAACCTAATATTACCTTAGGAGTTACAAAATGGTGATTTTTCCAATTCTGTCATTTCTTCTGCATTTATTAGCTGGAATCCTATAAAGGAAAGCACTTCCTCATCCATCAATTATCTGGGTTACTCTGAGATACATTATATACAAGAATGGCAGGGGAAAATGTTTCATTCATTCCTTTCTCAGTCTTCAGAGTAATGAACTGATGATCCATCAACCTCCAACAATGATTAAGTATCACGAAACCAAAAATTTTTACATATCTGTTTCAATATACACATTTCAATTAATTGTCCATCTTAGTCCTGTGGATACCCACTAAGTTCCATTGAAAGTTTCCTTTCTTGGCCCGGCGCGGTGGCTCATGCCTGTAAGCCCAGCACTTTGGGAGACCGAGGCGGGTGGATCATGAGGTAAGGAGTTTGAGACCAGCCTGGCCAAGATGGTGAAACCCCATCTCTACTAAAAAATACAAAAATTAGCCGGACGCGGTGGCGGGTGCCTGTAATCTGAGCTACTCGGGAGGCTGAGGCAGTAGAATCTCGCTTCAACCCGGGAGGCGGAGTCTGCAGTGAGCTGAGATCAGGCCACTGCACTCTAACCTGGGTGACAGAGCAAGACTCCGTCTCAAAGAAAAAGAAAGTTTCCTTTCTTTTTTAAAAAAAGTACCAACAAATTATTAAATTATTTGAAATAATTTAAAATATTATGAAATTTACAGAAAAGTTGTTTAAACTCTTGTATACTTTTTCCAAGATTAACCAATTTTTAGCATTTGTCTTCATTTGTTTTTATGTTTTCTCATTTTTTTCAAGCCATTTGAAAGTCAGTTGAATACATTATGTCCTTTTATGCTTTAATACTTCAGTGTATGTGTCTTAAAAATAAGGATATTCTCTCCTGTAACCACAATTCAGGTATCAAATTCAGGCATCCTTGTGTTTTAGTTTTCTTTTACATTTTGTTCCCCAAATCCAGAATCACCTAGTCCTTTAAGGGCCTGTGGTACCTTTTGCTAGGAAAAGGTATTTAGAGATCCCAATATGGGTGCTAGTGGTGCTCTCTCATTTATCCTTGCTTATAGGCTATTTAGTAGGCAGAGTTAGGAAATACTTTATTTTTTTAATTTGAACAGAGAGGAAAAGGACTTTTACTTAAATGCTTTGATATATATATATATATATATTTTTTTTTTGAGACAGAGTCTCGCTCTGTCGCCCAGGCTGGAGTACAGTGGCGCCATCTTGGCTCACTGCAAGCTCCGCCTCCCGGGTTCACGCCATTCTCCTGCCTCAGCCTCCCGAGTAGCTGCGACCACAGGCGCCTGCCACCCCGCCCGGCTAATTTTTTGTATTTTTCATAGAGACGGGGTTTCATCGTGTTAGCCAGGATGGTCTTGATCTCCTGACCTCGTGATCCCCCCGCCTCAGCCTCCCAAAGTGCTGGGATTACAGACGTGAGCCACCGCGCCCGGCCATATATCTGTTTTTAGTCTGAAAACATTGGTCTAGCAACATTGACATAATTACCTATTTGCTTTATCTTACAACATACGTATAATAGTTTCAAATTAGCAATACTGACATAGCCATAAATAATAATACCAATAAATAATAAGACCAAAAGTTAAGATTGTTATTATTCCATCCTTAAATTATATTTTACAAGGATGTATGATACGAACACTGGATTTAGAATCAAATGAAGTAATACTTTTCTTTGGTTATTAGCCTAATGACTGTAGAGTTAGGTTATTTTGATTCAGCTTTTAAATTTTAAAGATATACTTTTTGATTGAATTTTTAATTATATATAATATTTACTTGACTCTAGAGTAGAAACTATATGACAAGATGCAGTCACAGAAATTTTGCCTGCATTTTCATCTTTTCCACCGTGTTCAGTTTATTTTTTTATAGGTAATAAGTTTTATTAGATGTTGGTTTCATTGTTTCATTTTAAAAATAAAATACCATTTTCTCCATTTCCTTACAAAAAAGATAGCGTACTACAAAAACACTTTTTTTCACTTAATATATTCTGGAGATTTTTCCATATCAATATATTGAGATCATTCTTACTCTTTTTTACAGTTGGACAGCACTTTACTGTGTGGATGTACCATAGGTTTTTTAACTAGTCTACTGATGGACATTTGAGTTGTTTTCAGACCATTGCCTTTACAAATAATGAATGTGATGAACTGCCTTGTGCATTTGTCAGTTTGTATTTAGGGAATGGCTTTTTAGAAGTGGAATTGCTGGGCCAGTATGGATGACATCAACATTGCTAGATCTTGTCCAGTTCTTCTATTGTTCCATTTTGCATACCTATCGGCAATAGACAAAAGTGCCTTACATCTGTTTTGTTGTTATTGGTGGTGGTGGTGGTGTTTTGAGACACAGTCTCGTTCTGTTGCCCAGGCTGGAGAGCAGTGGTGCAATCTCGGCTCACTACAAATTCCACCTCCTCGGTTCAAGCAGTTCTCGTGCCTCAGCCTGCCAAGTAGCTGATACTAGAGTTGAGCACTACAATGCCTGGCTAATTTTTGTATTTTAGTAGAGACAGGGTTTCACCATGTTGGCCAGGTTGGTCTCGAACTCCTGACCTCAGGCAATCTGCCCACCTTGGCTTCCCAAAGTGCTGGGATTACAGACGTGAGTCACTGCACGCAGTCTTACAGGCTGTTTTTATTTTTTTATTTATTTTTTTATTTTTATTTTTTTGAGACGGAGTCTGGCTCTGTCGCCCAGGCTGGAGTGCAGTGGCCGGATCTCAGCTCACTGCAAGCTCCGCCCCCCGGGTTTACGCCATTCTCCTGCCTCAGCCTCCCGAGTAGCTGGGACCACAGGCGCCCTCCACCTCGCCCGGCTAGTTTTTTGTATTTTTAGTAGAGACGGGGTTTCACCGTGTTAGCCAGGATGGTCTCGATCTCCTGACCTTGTGATCCGCCCGTCTCAGCCTCCCAAAGTGCTGGGATTACAGGCTTGAGCCACCGCGCCCGGCTCAGGCTGTTTTTATTAGTCTCCCTACTCGGGCTTGTTAAAAGGTGTCAGCTGGCCTCAGGTTCATTTTGGCTTAAACTATGTCTAACATTAAAATATAGCTAAAGAATTGAAAAGCTTCTTATGCTTTAATGCACATCAAAGCTGATTTAAATCTCTTACTGAGTAAGGCAGGATGTAAATAAGGATGGACCAATCACTTTTGTCTCTGATCAGGAAAGGAGTCTTAGAAAGTATATTCTTGTGTGTACCCTGAGGAGACTTAAGAATTTAAATAGGCAAGGGTCCTAGAATTTAATAGAGTAGGCCAGGCGCGGTGGCTCAAGCCTGTAATCCCAGCACTTTGGGAGGCCGAGACGGGTGGATCACAAGGTCAGGAGATCGAGACCATCCTGGCTAACCCGGTGAAACCCCGTCTCTACTAAAAAATACAAAAAACTAGCCGGGCGAGGTGGCGGGCGCCTGTAATCCCAGCTACTCGGAGGCTGAGGCAGGAGAATGGCGTAAACCCGGGAGGCGGAGCTTGCAGTGAGCTGAGATCTGGCCACAGCACTCCAGCCTGGGCGACAGAGCGAGACTCCGTCTCAAAAAAAAAAAAAAAAAAAAAGAATTTAATAGAGTAGGTGGTTCAACTGAATACAGGAATATGTCTGAAAAAGTTTTATAGCCAGATTTTAAAAGACCGATATCATATTAAGTCTATATATAGATAAATGTGTATATCTATATATGTCTAAGACATATAGAAATATATATCAAAGTTTTATTATTCCATTTTGCATACCTATCGGTATGCTATATATAGTAATGTGTATATAGTGTGTGTATATATGTATATATATGGTGGTATCTTAGTTTATTTGGACTGCTGTAACAAAATACCATAAACTGAGTAGCTTATAAGCAACAGAAATCATTTCTCACAGTTCTGGAGGCTGGGAAGTCCAAGATAAAGGCAGATTTGGTGTCTGATAAGAACACTTTTTCTGGTTCATAGGCATAATCTTGCTATGTCTTCACATGGTAGTAGGTGTGTGGGATCTCTCTTGGGTCTCTTTTCTAAGGGCACTAATCTCATCCAGGAGGGCTCCACTCTCATGACCTAATTGCCTTCCCCCACTTCCTAATGCCATCACTTTGGGGATGAGAGTTTCAACATATGAATTTTGGGCGGATATAAACACTCAGACTATAGTAGGGGGATAAACAGTTTTGGATAGTATGGTGGTTAAGTGGTTAAAGATTTTGAACAGGAACAAGATGGGATATTTTATCATTTGATGTCTTGGAAACTTTATTCACTTTGTCTTCACATTTTTGCTTTTGCTTTGTTCTTGCATTTTAAACTAATTCATGTATTTAACTTTTTAAAACTATTTTTACATTGTAATTTGTTCTGTGATCTTCATTTCCACAGAAATACCAGCAACGGTTTTCAGCCAACAAACTTGAAATATTTGCACCGAATTTAGTTCATTTTTCGCAACAACACTACACACTAATTTACTGTAATTTCTTGATAAAATATTGAAAGAGGAATCCATAATGGTAATGTTATGGGTGGAAGGTCTTAACTGTGAATTGTCCAGGTTCTTGGAGTGTTGAACAAAGAACAAAATACACAAAGTAACAAAAGAGGGAAACAACAAAAGACAAAGCAACAAAAGAATAGAGTAACAAAAACATAGATTCATTGTAGTGAAAGTACATGCCACAGAGGAGGAATGGGCTTCAAGAAGCAGCTCAACAGTCCCGCTACTGAAATGCTCCCCGGGGTTTTTATAAAGCCAAAAGAACTTGGGCAACACCCCTACATGACCTTTGGAGGCCTCCAGTTGGTTACACCCTATGAAGGATTGGCCTACGACCAATCAGAGGCTGAAGTGGAGGCTTGGCCCGCAGTCAATCAGAGATTGAAGTGGAAACTCCTCTCTTGCTATCACAGGAGCCAGGATGTGGCCTGTATGCTGCCTAATGTTGCCTAGAACTATCTGCACCTGCTGTTCTTTTGCTTATGCCTTAACCCTTGGTTACCCTAAATCCCTATTCTCCTGCCTCAGTAGCTAGCACTTTCATCGTGCTTACTATGTGTCAGGCAGCAAGTGCTATATATAGTAATTATTTTAATCCTCACCACTACCTTATGAGATATATTCTAGTCTTATCTCCACTTTACAGTGAGGAAACAGAAATAGAGAGGTTAAGTCACAGGCCTAAAGCCACACAGCCCATGACTGAGCCTGGGTTTGAATGCAGGCAATCTAACTTTAAAATCCGGATTTAACTGCCATATTCTTGCCTTTCCTCGACAGCCTGAAAACCACAATCAAGAACTAATGATAATAGAGATAATTCGTTGATCATATAGTATGATTCACTTAGTCTGCAATTCCAGTCTTTTTCCTGGGTGAAAAAGGACAATCCTGAATTAGGTCTTCTGGCATTTTATAAGCTTGCTAAGGATAAAATTCCTAAGCTTTCTCAAAAGGAGAGGTGAAGGAAGAGGGGGAAATTTCAGAAGCCATGAGGGTTGGGAAGAAGTAGGTGAAGAAGCCCCAGGGGTCAGTTTACAAATAATATTTTAGCGGGAGTGTTGGCAGAGAGCACAGCCAGCTTTATTAAACGCATCTTGGTTGTATATTTCCCCCGACTTAAGAGTAGGTAGTGTCACAGGACAGAAGGAAAATTTGCTCGCATCATCCAAATTATAAAGTAAGGGCCGGGCGCGGTGGCTCAAGCTTGTAATCCCAGCACTTTGGGAGGCCGAGGCGGGTGGATCACGAGGTCAGGAGATCGAGACCATCCTGGCTAACATGGTGAAACCCCATCTCTACTAAAAATACAAAAAACTAGCCGGGCGTGGTGGCGGGCGCCTGTAGTCCCAGCTACTCGGAGGCTGAGGCAGGAGAATGGCGTAAACCCGGGAGACGGAGGTTGCAGTGAGCCGAGATCGCGCCCCCGCACTCCAGCCTGGGTGACACAGCGAGACTCCGTCTCAGGAAAAAAAAAAAAAAAAAAAAAAAAAAAAAAAAAAAAAAAAAAAAAAAAAAAAAAAAAAAAAAAAACCAATTATAAAGTAAGTTAACAGCTGGTCGTGGTGGCTCACGCCTGTAATCCCAGCACTTTGGGAGGCCAAGGTGGGTGGATCACTTGAGGTCAGGAGTTCAAAACAAGCCTGGCCAACAGTACAACGGTACAATTTTTGTACTAAAAATACAAAAATTAGCCAGGCGTGGTGGCACACACCTGTAGTCCCAGCTACTCGGGAGGCTGAGGCGGGAGAATGGCTTGAACCCAGGAGGCAGAGCTTGCAGTGAGCCGAGATCGGGCCATTGCACTGCAGCCTGGCCGACAGAGCGAGACTCTGACACACACACACACATACACACACACACACACACACACACACACACACACACACACACACACACGGTTAATACTTTTAAGGCCAAAAAAAGTTCAGGTATTGTTTTTTCTACAGGTCCTTTACATTCTATGCCGTGGACCTCCTGCCACCTAGTGCTTTTGAAGAATACTGCAGGAGTTGGGAATCAGAAGAAATCAGACTTCAGAAATCAGAAGAAATCAGAAAAAGCAGACTTTTCCTTCAGAAGTCCTTCGGACAATTTACCAAGTGTTTAAAGAAGGCCCGGCCAGGCGCGACGGCTCACGCCTGTATAATCCCAGCACTTTTTAACGCCGAGGCAGGCTGATCAGCTGGAGGCTAGGATTTCGAGACCAACCTGGCCAACATGGTGAAACCCCATCTCTACTAAAACACAAAAAAATTAGCCGGGCGTGGTGGCGAGCCCCTGCAGTCCCAGTTAGTCGGAAGGCTTGAGCCCGAGAATTGCTTGAGCCCGGGAGGCGGAGGTTGCACTGAACTGAGATTGCACCACTGCACTCCAGCCGAGGCCACAGAGCGAGACCCTGTCTCAAAATACTACTACTACTACTACTACTACTACTACTACTACTACTACTACTACTGCTACCACTACTACCACCACCACCAATACTACTACTACTACTAATTATAATAAAGAAGGCTAATCCCAAGTGACCCTCTCACTTTCCTCTCATATCTTCCCTATTATCAGAAAGAGAAAAAAATGAGATTAATTTGTGTGGATTACTTTAGCTATGATAATTTTTTTAAAAATTTGAAGGTGTTGGAAATTTTTTATCTTTAAATGGAAGGCTTATAGCATTCTAGTGGAAATAATGGCAGTTAGGCTTTGGGGGTAGAGGTAGAGGAAATAGTACTATATAATTGTCTTTGAAATCACAAGCTGAAGGATCTGTAGTCTTTTTCCTTTACAGACCTCCTCCAGGAGTGGTAGGCAGCAACTGTGAAAGGCCTGGTTCTAAAACCTCACAGCAGTTGTTTGCAGAATTGTCCCTCCTGTGTACTCTCAAAGCCTCGGGTACCTACCCTGCCACGGTATTTCGTTTTATACTGTCATCATTGCTTTACTCATTTTTTCTCTCGCTATAGGCATGTATACACTTCCAGGGCAGAAAGCATATCTAATTCAACTAGCAAATGGTAGATAATAAGTATATATATTAAATAAATGCTGCAGAGAAAATATGTCTGATATTACCTTGTTCTAGCTTGCAGCCCCCAAATCAAACTTAGCCTTCTTGGGAAGGGATTTTCCTAGCTGGCCAGCCATTTTCTCCAAGCCTTAACCTGATCTCTTCTTAACTTGAGCTCAGGTCAGCTCTCCTGTGTTTTTTCTCCTTTCCAATCCCTTTCCACTGCCCTAAAATTCTCATATGTTGGGTATACAGAGATACTTACTGTATCTGCTTCCCTCCTCTTCAAAAACTCCCTCAGATTTTGTCCACCCTGCCCTTAAAGCTAATTATGTTGAGTGTATTTTAATCTTTGTTATAACTCAGTGTTAGGTTAACAGGAAAAGAGAAAGTCTATTTGGGGACAATTTATTCCATCCTGGTCTTGCTTCCAAACTTCAACACCTGGGATACTATGATTAAGATGTAGGTAGAAGATTGTAAAGGAATGACATCCTTTGTAAAATAAAATAATGAATTATTGAAGATTTAAGAAGACAAATGTTTCTGAAAGCAAGTGTCCAGGTGAAATGAAATGCCTGAACAGGTGGCCACAGCTGTTTTGCTGAGTCTTACTTTGCTCTTGGAGTTTTGTCATGTTAATTATCTCTATCACCACTGTGCTGGCCTCTGGGAGTATACACTTCTTCCTTCCAAGCTCTAACTCCTTGGTTCTTGGTTCTCTTCAGTACTGTAGAGGCATGCTAGACTTTCCAAAAAGTCTTTACCGGTGTGAGCCAATCATTGGATTATCCAATCATAATTGTATAAATTATAGATGGAAGAAATGATGGTGGAGAAGTTATGGATGACCATTATTTTCTTCTTCAAACTTCTTTTGTATTACTGATTTACACATTATTTTATATTCATATTATGAAATGAGTGTTTATAAAATTCAAAGAGGCCGGGCATGCTGGCTCACGTGTGTAATCCCAGCACTTTGGGAGGCCAAGGCAGGTGGATCACCTGAGGTCAGGAGTTCAAGATCAGCCTGGCCAACATGGTGAAACTCCGACTCTAATAAAAATACAAAAATTAGGCCGGGCGCGGTGGCTCACGCCTGTAATCCCAGCACTTTGGGAGGCCGAGGCGGGCGGATCACAAGGTCAGGAGAACGAGACCACGGTGAAACCCCGTCTCTACTAAAAATTACAAAAAATTAGCCGGGCGCGGTTGTGGGCGCCTGTAGTCCCAGCTACTCGGGAGGCTGAGGCAGGAGAATGGCGTGAACCCGGGAGGCGGAGCTTGCAGTGAGCCGAGATCGCGCCACTGCACTCCAGCCTGGGCTGGGCGACAGAGCGAGACTCCGTCTCAAAAAAAAAAAAATAAAAAAAAAAAATAATAAAATAAATACAAAAATTAGCCGGGCGTGGTGGCACACACCTGTAATCCCAGCTACTCAGGAGGCTGAGGCAGGAAAATCACTTGAATATGGGAGGCGGAGGTTGCAGTGAGCCAAGATCATGCCACTGCACTCCAGCCTGGGTGACAGAGCAAAGCTCTGTCTCAAAAATAAATAGATAAATAAATAAATAAAATAAAATTCAAAAATAAAACAAGTAATGAAAATCCATCCAAGTATATAAATAGCAAGTTTCTGATTCTACTATGGCTAACTTGTCTACACAGCTAATTTGCTCCCAAAGCTCCTGTTACATTCCACACCTTTTTTGAGGTTCCTACCAAAGCAGCTTACCTTTTCATTTTTAAGCAATATTCCTCCTGATACCTTGCAGATCTTATTGAGAAAACAGTGGATAAACTATGGAACTGATTGCTCATTTGAGGATAAAAAATCTAATGTACATCTTCAGCACATAAAGAAATTATCTAGCTACAGATGGCTTCTTACTAACTTCTTCCTCCTCAGCTACAAGAGATAGAGTAAAAGGCTGTTTTCTCCCCAGGATCAAATTAAATTTGAGGTTAAAGGAGTGTCTTAGTCCATTTGTGCTGCTATAACAAAACACCTGAGATTTGGTAATTTATAAAGAACTGAAATTTATTTCTTACAGCTCTGGAAGTTGGGAAAATCAAGATGGAGATGCCAGCATCTGATGTGGCTTTTCTTGATGCATCATCACATAGCAGGAGGCAGAAGGGCAGAGGGGCCAAACTCACTCTCTGAAGCCCATTACTGGCTGGGCACAGTGGCTCATGCCTATAATTCCAGCACTTTGGGAGGCTGAGGCAGGAGAATTACTTCAGCCCAGGAATTTGAGTCCAGCCTGGGAAACAGAGAGAGACCCTGTCTCCACAAAAAATTTTTAAAAATTAAGCAGACGTGGTGGTGCATGCCTGTAGTCCCAGCAACTTGGGAGGTTGAGATGGGAGGGTCACTTGACCCCAGCAGGTTGAGGCTGCAGTAAGCCATGATTGTGCCATGGCACTCCAGCCTGGGTGACACAGTCTCAAAAAAAAAAAAGAAAAGAAAAGAAAAAAGAAAACCTGTCTCAAAAAAAAAGTATGAGCAAACCTGTCTCAAAAAAAAAAAAAAAAAAAAAAAAGTCCATTTATAAGGGCAACTCATCTCACTCATGAGGGCAAAGCCCTCATGACTTAATCACCTCCCCAAAGGCCCCAGTTCTCAGTACCACCACCATAGGGATTAAGATAAATGTAAAATTTGAAAGGGACACCATCATTCAAACCATAGCAAGGAGGCTGTCCAGCTGACCAGACAGTGGAGCTTGGGCCAGTACGGTGGGATGTAGGAACCCCTGATAGTAAGATATGGAATTTAAGACCTTTATAGAAATGTCTCAATAAGATGAACTTTTAAAGCTATGCAGTTTTAGGGCAGAATAATTTGATGCTGATTTTAAATGCTAGGGCATCAACAAAGGAAAAGGAGAAAATTTAAAAATTTTAAATGTTTGGTTTGGCTGTAGTTTAGTAATATCAATTACAATCATTTTACATGAACTTCTTACCCTTTCTGCCTTATAGTACATTACAGTTGTTTTCTAATAATTAAACGTCACTGAATCATTATAAAACTCAATTTTGGGCTGGGCGTGGTGGCTCACGCCTGTAATCCCAGCACTTTGGGAGGCCAAGGCAGGCATATCACCTGAAATCGGGAGTTTGAGACCAGCATGACCAACATGGAGAAACACCGTCTCTACTAAAAATACAAAATTAGCCGGGCGTGGTGGTACATGCCTGTAATCCCAGCTACTTGGGAGACTGAGGCAGGAGCATCACTTGAACCCGGGAGTCAGAGGTTGCGGTGAGCCAAGATCGTGCCATTGCACCCCAGCCTGGGCAACAAAGGCGAAACTCCATCTAAAAAACAAACACATAAACAAAACTAAATTTTTCATATGCTCAACATGTACAGCTTTTCTTTTTTTTTAATTTTAATTTTATTTTTTATTTATTCATTTATTTTTGAGACAGGTCTTGCTCTGTTGCTCGGGCTGCTCCAGTGATCTCTGCTCACTGCAACCTCCGACTCAGGCTCAAGCCGTCCTCCCACCTCAGCCTCCTGCATAACTGGCACTACAGGCGACAAGTGAACACCATCACATCCGACTGATTTTTGTATTTTTAGTAGAGATGGGGTCTCCCTATGTTGCCCAGGGAACTCCTGAGTCAAGTGATCCCCTCACCTCAGCCTCCCAAAGTGCTGAGATTACAGGCATGAGCCACGTGTCCTGCCATGTATAGCTTTTTATGTGTCATAGTAGTCATCTGATTATATAGTTTGCTCATACTTTAGGAAAGAAATAGAACATGGGACTCACTCTAGTAAGCATGCCTGTGGTAGTCAGTTATCCTTTCTATTCCTCTTTCATTGGATTAGATCTAGTGACAGTTTAAACAAACTCTAATAATTTATAAATTATTATAAACTACTTTGAAGGAATAAGATTATTTGCAGAAGTTAAAGAAGAAATGGTTTCTTTTGCTGAAGCTAGTTGAAGACTCCTTCTTAAATTTGCTTATTTGTTCTTTATGCCAGATTGTAGAAAAGGTTTTAAAATTATTTTTGCTGACCCTGTAGGTATAGTAGCGGTTTGTGGTATATTGATTAAAAATATATTCTGGTGCTGGGCGCGGAGGCTCATGCCTATAATACCAGCACTTTGGGAGGCTGAGGAGGGTGGATTACCTGAGGTCAGGAGTTTGAGACCAGCCTGACCAACATAGTGGAACCCCGTCTCTACTCAAAATACAAAAATTAGCCAGGTGTGGTGGCTGTGCACCTGTAATCCCAGTTACTAGGGAGGCTGAGGTGGGAGAATTGCTTGAACCAGGGAGGCGGAGGCTGCAGTGAGCCAAGATGTAACCACTGCACTCCAGCTTGCGTGACAGCGAGACTCCCATCTCAAAAAAAAAAAATATATATATATATATATATACACACACACACATACACACACACACACACACGTGTATATATATTCTGATTATTACCTCATATCTTTAGCTCCCCACCAATAGATTATTCTGATTTCTCTAAGGGTGTTTATAGAATTACAAAGAATTTTCCATACGCTCACCTTCACATTCCATAGATAATCTAGTTAATTCTTTTTTTTTTTTCTTTTTTTATCCTTTTTCTATTCACTGTTTGGTCAGCAGGGGATAATTTATTATTTCTATCAACTAGCTGCTACCATAAAAATAAACTATCTGTTCTCCTTAAGCCTCAACCTGGGGTCAAGAAGGAATACTCAATTTCCATTACACACTAAATATATCAGTGATATGAGTTACAGCCTAAATAACTTTTTAAAATCTGCAAAGTTCATTAGTAAGAGAAAACCTGGGAGCCTTGCCTGCAAATAAAAGAGGTAGAAAAAAATTTTTTTATTAGCATGTTCAAGGTAGTCAAGATTTTAACAAACATCTTAATCCTCACAACAACCCTGTGAGGTAGGTAAGTCATTGTTTCATGATACACTAGTATTCCAAAAAAAGTGCATTTCCTAAAAGAATAAATGTGCATTAGGAATAATTTTGTTAATGACACCATTTATGTTTACTGTAATATTCGTTATTGTATACTTCAATTCATGCAATCAGGTGTCCCCAGAAAAGTTTACTCTAAATTAAATCCTATTCGGATACACCTGGGAAACCATCTAAATAAATCCTGGGGTGAATTTTTTTTTTGTAAAATAAGTTTGATATATAAACAAGACTTTTCATAGTGTTTGCTAACGTGAGGCATTCTCAGTAATGTTTCACCCATATTTATCCATTCTCGGGTAAGTTTTCTCAACATGGCACCAAGCACTTTAGCAATTCAGCAGATGGCAGTGATCTGTGCTGTCATGTATAAGTTTCTAAATATATTGCAACTAATCTCAATCCCAAACCTGAAGTGAACTATTTATTGAAATGTAAACACTAAAATGGTGATAAATTTCAAAAAGTATTTTCCCTTGAGAATCTTTATTTTTTCCCTTAAGTTGCAAAAAGAAGAATGACCTTAGGGTCTTTATAAAGAAACGTAATGTTCTGATACCTATAAAATCCTAATGATTTGTATTGCAAGTCAAAGCCGCATGCTATCAATCACTACTTATAAGGGAGCCAGTAGACATCCCTCCAAAAATTTAAGTATTCTTTTCTCTGTGTCAATATAAAACTTCACTAGGAAAAGAAATATTTCCAGGCACACATTTCCCCTTAAATATATATTTAAAGTGCATTTCTATTGCTAGTCCGACACTAGTAAACATCCAGTTGCCTAATATTGTTTATAGTTGTTTTATCTGCAAAATATATTAGAGCATTTCAAATTATATTTAATTATAAGATAAACACTTAGGATAGTTATATAATTTATTTGTAACAACCTGAATTAAGCTTGGAAGCTTAGCTATCACTTAAAATCCACTGGCAGGTTTATAATACTTTAGGAAATAGTTAAAAGTAATTTGCCATTATAAAGAAATAGTTTAAGCTCTGAAAAATTTCTCATACTTTTTAAACTGCTGCAGGGATACTGGGCAAATCAAACAAATAAACTAAGCCATCAATAAATTATACATTCAAATCCATACTAGATCAAATAGTGCACTTCGGATTATAGTGAGGTAGGGCAAAGAAATACAGTCAGATATATTTTGAACTGTTAAATTACATAAACTAAAATACTCTTACCTAGGTTTTACTTGAATATCCAAAAAGAAAAATTTAGAATTCAGATGACAACGTATTTCTTGAATTCAAGGACAGAATTGTAAAAATCTTTGAGGTACATATAAATAAAAAATACAAAGGCCACAAGATACTTTTTATTTCAACATAAAATATGCTCATATAAAAATAACTCAGGAAATATAAAAAAAAATTACAAACAGTTTTTGCATAGATCCTCTATATAAAACATTTACCTGGGGTTAAACACTGAAAATACACTGCTGAAACTAGTATAGTTGAACTATTTTCTTGGATACCAAGTATACACAAAATAAAAGCCCTTCATCTGGGGGAGCATGGGCAGGAGGGAAAACAACTTTTAGCATCAGTCTGTATTTATTTCTCTGTTGCTCGAATATAAACCAATGATGACAAGAGGAGAAACTCTGGGGGTTTATTTAACAAAATTAAATTCACATTTCTGAGCCCATCATAGTGCATCCAATGTCCACCAATCTGGAAAGCTGCAGAATAATGATGTTCCTCTTTGTTAAATAATGTGGCACCTTCCAACAAATACCTGCAAATTAAATAACATAGTATGGGAGAAAATTATAATACTTTGTTTTTAAGATAAACATTCCTTAAATTCATAACTAAGGTACAAAAACATCGACATTGTTTGCATTCTGTTCCCTGAAAAAGATATCCATCTCTATAGATCATGTAATATAATTGGAAATGTGGAAATTAAGAATTTCTTAAAAACATATTTTAACAGATGAACTTATAACCTGCATGGTTCTTTTAAAAAAGAGTAAACACATACATAAGAAAACTTTTACAGGGAAAATGTTAAAAGAACGCTTTATGTCCTGATTTGTATGCAGATATTTTTATTTATAGTGATAAGTAATATTTTATGTTTAAATGATGACCACCTGCATACTATACTATTACACACTTCTTTATTTTTTTTTTGAGATGGAGTCTCGCTCTGTCGCCCAGGCTGGAGTGCAGTGGTGATCTCTGCTCACTGCAAGCTCTGCCTCCCAGGTTCACGCCATTCTCCTGCCTCAGCCTCCTGAGTAGCTGGGACTACAGGTGCCCGCCACCACGCCTGGCTAATTTTTTGTATTTTTAGTAGAGACGAGGTTTCATCATGTTAGCCAGGTTGGTCTTGATCTCCTGACCTTGTGATCCGCCCACCTCGGCTTCCCAAAGTGCTGGGATTACAGGCTTGAGCCACCACGCCTGGCTACTACACACTTCTTTGACTTGAAATACAAATATTAGCCAGTATGTGTCAGGAATAAAATATTGTGCTATTACTCTACTATCCAGTATTATGTGTCAGGCACTATCTTAAACACTTAGTATGTGCTTATTAAATCTTTACAATAAATGCATTAGGTTGATACCATCATCTCTGTTTTATAGATAAGAAAACTGATATGTAAACTGGTTAAGTTGTTGACCCAAAGTTAACTTACAAAAGATGGGGCTAGGATTTGAATTCAATTCTGTCTATTCTACAGTCCACATACCTACCCACTATGTGCACTGCTAGTAACTGACTCCCTCTAATAAATTCTGATTCTATTCAGAATACATAAATTTAGAGACAGATATGATCGTTTTCAACAATATCTCTTACAGGCTAGTCAAAATCATGATATAACAGGATAACTTTTTTTATTAGTTTTATAAAGAAACAACAACAGGCCGGGCGCAGTGGCTCACGCCTGTAATCCCAGCACTTTGGGAGGCCGAGACGGGCGGATCACGAGGTCAGGAGATCGAGACCATCCTGGCTAACACGGTGAAACCCCGTCTCTACTAAAAAATACAAAAAACTAGCCGGGCGAGGTGGCGGGCGCCTATAGTCCCAGCTACTCGGGAGGCTGAGGCAGGAGAATGGCGTGAACCTGGGAGGCGGAGCTTGCAGTGAGCCGAGATCCGGCCACTGCACTCCAGCCTGGGTGACAGAGCGAGACTCCGTCTCAAAAAAAAAAAAAAAAAAAAAAAAACAACAACAACAAAACACCTACTTGTGATCAGACAAATCCAAGTAATAGGGTACATATGCCAGATCTTCAGATTTCCAATGCTGCATATTTAAGACAACAAAAGGGGGTGCCCCATGGCAGAAAACTCGTTGGGAAAATTCTCTTAAGCCACCACACCTAAAATAGAAAACAGGCATGAACATTATTGCACTTGGGACAAAGTTGCCTCTCAACACTTCAGAGTTGTCTTTATGACTTTAATTTTCTTATAATTATCTATTACAGGTATAGGTAATGGTTAATATCTATAGGTATAGGGTAATTACTACCTTGTATCACCTAATAGTTCCAGAAGTTTATAAGCTGTGTTCCTTACACTAGAAATGATATGTTTAAAACTCCAGGAAATGCTAGCTATTTCTATATAAGCCAATGAAAGCATAACTCTGCAGAACTGATATGAACACTTTTATATTTCACTCTATATGCTGGTTTCAAATAATCATGGAGAGGGGAAATAATATGACTCTAATTGCTTCCTTTTGCCATTAGACTCTTTTATAAGCATGAACAAATTCTGTTCCCTCATATTATGAGGTATTGAGTATATGGATCAGAATATAAGAAGTTGAATTATACAGTAAAATCTTGATTAACCGGAATGCTCAGGGTACAGTATTCTGATTAACAAACATTATTAACTAAACCAAATTAACCACAAAACCATCTGTTTCAGTATTTGTTGCTACAATATATTCGTTCACTTTCTGGACTTAATAGGTAAATTAACAGAATGTATTTTTATCTTTCCTTTTGTAATTAATCAGCTATAAGATCATCGTTCTAAATATTAATTCTCATTATAAAATAATGTAGTCACAGAAAATTTTAAGAGATTGGGATGAATATGTTCTGCTTCTCTCAACTTTTACTAGGTTAAGTTTTGTAGTTGTCATTTACCTCTTTCTCCTAAATGGGGAGTGTAGGAAAAAATCCAGATATTTGAGGGTCCCGATTAGCTGGGTTCCGGTTAACCAAAGTTTTACTGTACCTACTCAGCAGTGGGGGGGGAAAAAAGAAAAGGTATTTGCTTTGTATTCATCAATCAGCTGTAGTACCATATTCTATGTAGTGATATACTCCATAACAAAAACACTGTAAAATGTCATAGTAAACTAGGTTAATAAGATTCATAAAGTACTTCAAGGAGCACATCTTCCTACGTTTCCTTATAAACACATACTGTCATTTTAAATGTCTATCGTATACTCACCCGTGCTCTTCACAGAGTCCAATCTTGGAACAGAATAACTCATCCACAGCCAGCCTTATCAAGTTTCCATGTGGAATTTCTTGGGGAGGACTACAATAATTTTCAAATGCATATAAGAACTGCTTCAACATTTTATATCTTATTATATTATTATAACAAATTTCACAGCTCAGTACTTTATTAGCAAAATCAATTATACCAAGTATAACCTCTATTACACATTTGGAATTTCTTGCAGATAGTAACCAGTTGAACTCAATAAACACTAATTATGAAATTTTCAAAGAAACATATTTTTGTAGAAACAATCCTGATATATCCAGTTGCTGCTACGTTAATCTGAAACATTTGTGAGAAGATTCAAAAGAGGCAATCTGGTCTCGTGGGAAGGAACTAGGACCCAGAATCAGGGGAGCAGCTGATTAGCTACCTGATTAAATGTAAGTAATAATCATTCTTGGCCTCAGGTACCTGATCTGTCAAAAAAATTTTTTTTCTACATTATTTCAGAGGTTGCTTTAAATATAGGATTTTTTAAAAAGTAGGCAAAACCTTAAAAGTTATAGAGTATGATGAAAAATATTTTATTAAATAGTACACAATATAATATAGAATTATAAATTTGTCATTATAGTTTCAAAATATTTACAGATGAAAAGAAACTAGTTTTAAAAAAACAAGATATTAGGCTGGGTGTGGTGGCTCACGCCTGTAATCCCAGCACTTTGGTAAGCTGAGGTGGGTGACTCAGGAGTTTGAGACCAACCTGGGCAGCATAGCAAGATCCCATCTCTACAAAAAAATACAAAAATTAGCCGGGCATGGTGGTGCACGCCCCTGGTCCCAGCTACTTGGGGGGTGCTGAGACAGGAGAATCTCTTGAACCCAGGAAGTCAATATTGCAGTAAGCTGTGATCACACCATTATACTTCAGCCTGGGAGATGGAGTGAGACCCTGTCTCAAAAAAACAAACAAACAAAAAAAAACAAAAAAAACATTAGCTGGGCATGGTGGCAAATACCTGTAGTCCCAGCTACTGGAGAGGCTGAGGTGGTGAGGCATGAGGTAGGAGGATCACTTGAGCCCGGGAGTTCAAGGCTGCAGTGAGCTATGATCACTGCAACACTTCTGAGTTGTCTTTATGTCTTGAAAATTATTTCCATTGATAGATATTTCAAATTAGCAATGCAGGAAAATAGAAAAAATATATTTCAGATAAATATAAGTTTAACAAATTAGGGTATGTGAGGTACATTTCCAAATGGGAACAATCTATCAGGCTGTTTTTCTGGACCATAGGGCCAAATACCTTTCTGCCAACAATGTGTTTGGGTCTGTTTTTCTTCCACTGGCAATTATCCCCTTTCCAGCTCATGTCCCTTGGAGGCTTTCATGTTTCCCAACACTCCACTAGGGCTTGCCAATTTGGACTCTGTCCCTATCATTTACCAGGTGGGAGATCTGCCTTTTTTCTGAAAGCCAAAAACACTCATCTGGCTCCTTGCACCTTTTCTGTTCAAAATAAAAGCTGCTTACATCCACATCTCCACGTGTGAGATGCCAAGTTCTGGCTTTCTGTCTATAATTATGTCTTGGCCATGATATGAAAGAATATTTTTAATTTTCTTGTTCATGTGGAACTAGCCCTCCTGACAAAGACCTATTGAAAGGGCGAAACATTCCAAAACAGTATAAAGCGCTCTTAAAGCGGTTAAATTTGTGACACTAAGAATCATCTATAGTCATATTAGTAAATTCAAGTAAGAGTAATGTATTTTTCATACTAATTCATTACTTTGCTACTGACAAGGTTATCAGCTGGTTTTGTAAAGTAATTATAAGATGTTTGGATGTAACCGGCTGTGACACTGTTTTCAGGGGACCTGTAGAAGAATCTTGCATTTGTGTGATTGCTTCATGCATAAGTAATCATAAAGGCTCTGTACTTTAACGAGTACTTTGGCAATACTGTCATTTGTCATCCAATGGGGACACATTCCCTGAGAAATGTATCCTTAGATGATTTCATAGTGTGTAAACATCCTAGAATGTGCTTACACAAAACTAGATTTATAACCTTTTACACACGTAGGGTATATGGTAAAGCCTATTGCTCCTAGGCTACAAATCCATACAGCGTGTTACTGTACTTAATACTGTAGGCAATTTTAACAAAATGGTCTTTGTGTACCTAAACATAGAAAGGTATACTAAATACACAGTATCCTACAAACCAGCATGGCATATGTGGTCCTCTGTTGAACCAAATGTTATTATGGGGTACACGACTACATATCTAAAGCAACATTCATTAAAAAAAAAGTATAAGTGACAAAACAGATGTTAGACCAACTTACTTTATATTAATTATGCGCTGCTGATCCTCCTGCACTCGAGTTGGGCATCGCCAGTTGGAACAGTAACTCTCTTGAATGGTAGACATGAGATTTTCAAGATTTTTCGTAAAATTATCATGCTCATTCCCAAACAAATCAATGATTAATGAAGCTTTATGGACTTCAGATTTGTATTGCTGTTTTTCCATCTTGTCCCAAATCCAAAGTAGCTTCACAGTTGTAAAACTGTAGGTGTCCATTAAATAAAGAAAACAGTCTACAAACTCTCTACCAAAATGAAGAGAGAGTTCCCTAGGGAAATTTTCATTTTCATTAAGAATGACATATAATAACATCAAGAATCCATCTATGGTGCATGTATTTTTCAGTCTTATTTCAACATACAGCGGTGTACAGGATACTGCTTTGCGGCCAGCTTTGATAGTAAAAACACCCCCCCAAGGAAGAACAGGCCTCCAAAATGATCGATCTTGGTTATAGTTATTTTTAATTGATGCTTTGATCTCTTCAAACAGTGTCTTCATCCTACATTTTAAAAGTTTAAAACAGAACACATCAACTTGTAACTTTGCATATTAAATGCATAATATGTTTAAATGAAAATAAATCTATCTAAAGACTCAAATCAAATGTGTTATTAGGCCTCCCAACATAGCAAAAAAATTTAAATGAGCCACTTCTTGGGCGCTATGCATGCTCTCTGGAAAGAGCATTTAAGAAGTTTCAGTCTTTTTTTGAGGTACAGATGGCCATTTGATAGTCTTTATATCAATTACATTGCAGATTTTATCTGTGACAGAGGGAAACCCTGTGATAAAAAAAAAATCCTGAGGCCAGGTGTGGTGGCTCACATCTGTAATTCCAGAACTTTGGGAGGCCGAGGTGGGCAGATCACCTGAGGTCGCAAGTTCAAGACCAGCCTGACCAACATGGAGAAACCCCATCTCTATTAAAAATACAAAATTAGCTGGGCGTGGTGGCACATGCTTGTAATCCCAGCTACTCAGGAGGCTGAGGCAGGAGAATCGCTTGAACCTGGGAGGCGGAGGTTGCGGTGAGCCGAGACTGCACCAGCTGAGATGACGCCATCTCGTTCCAGCCTGGGCAACAAGAGTGAAACTCCATCTCAAAAAAAAAAAAAAAAAAAAAAATTCCTAAATGAAAATAAAGCTATTAAAAACATAAATTAAGTTTGGCTAGGCATATTCCTAATGTAAACCTCCTCCTCCTTCCAAAATATAGGCTGTGCTTGCTTCATTTTCTTGTTAATATGGGTGGTTCCATTTAAGAAACTAATATAATGGGATCTCTTAATTGGGGGTACAGAATAATAGCTATTCCGTAATCTTTGTATTAACTATACTACATATTTTATCTGTTGTATAGAAAAACTATGTTAAAAAAAAAAAAAACTCCTGTTGCTATATAGACTAAGACTAATTCTGACATTTAGCTTTGAAAGACAGCATGAGGAGTAATCATGAAATCAATCTTAAGTGAATAGTAGCATAGCTAATATTGCTAATTACTTTCGGATTTTTATGTGCAACTCAGAATTGTGCTATTAATTGTGCAATTTAGATATACTATAATTTTTAACTACAGAGGCTATGCTATGAAGATCTGATTCAGAACTTGATAAATATCCTGATTATTCTCTATGCATGTTTTGGGAATGAACCAAAGCATCCTCCCTTTTCAAACTGGCACTTTTCCCCCAATCTTGAGGACCACTAGGCACTTTGTTTTTAAAGCCACGGTGAGTATTTTCATAAATATGTTGTGTTATATGTATGTTACATAGCGCACATATTTTTGAAAGAAATGAGTTCTTTTTGCCATTGTATTGAAAAAACTCCTTCACTTTACTTGGGACAAGCAAATAAACTAACAACATCATAATGTTTTCCAAGGTTACTTTTGTGGAGAAGTATTGTTATCAAAAAAGGGAGGCATCTGAGGAGCGGAAACAGAGAAATGAGTGACTGAGATCAGTGTCTTATTTTGACCATCTTTTCAAGTGCTGCATCCTCCCCAACACAACATGAACTCAACACTTAATAAAGCTGCAGTCCTACGTGTTTTATTTGTGTAAGAAACTAAGTTCAAAACATTCTGCAACACGAGTAAAAATTCACTTCTGCAATATATTAAACACACATGAACACAGTGCTTTCAGTTTGAAGCAAGACATTGTGGACTCTAAAATATCCAGTAACTATATTTAGTATGAAGAGTGGAAGTTTATATCTAGTTGGCCAACACATTGATTCTAGTCATCCACTTAGGAAGAAGAGGGTGTGGCAAATCTGTAGCCTAGGAAAACACAAACTCAGTTTCTTCTTAATAGAAACTGACACGTTTTGCTTACAAATATTTTAAAAAAACAATTAGGCATTCAAATACTTTAATAAACGAAAACAACTCTATGGTTTATTTCCGTTGAATTTCAAAGAACTCTGTAGCAAGGTTTAAGATTGCTTAAAGAGCCTGAGTTCAGATTCCTAAAATAGTGCATTGGAAAGGAAGCATAAATCTCTAGGATATTTTCTTCAAATTATCTTTAAACATGACCAAATGAAGTGTAACTAGCTCTGTAAAGCAATAGTTACACTCTAAGAGAATTAAACTATAATGATATATATGGCATGAAACTCCAGTGTTTCTCTGGGAAAAACGGGAGGAGGGAAGGTTTGGAAGAACTAGAGGATACTAGTTTCATCATGAACTTGGTGATTTATTCCAAAGTAAATTGCAATAAAAATGGGGGGTGGGGAGAAATGATGGAAAGATAGCTGTAAAGAGCTTTACTTAAAATTGTCTTAGCTGTTTAGCTAGGAACTGTAATCGGAAGGACTGGAGGATGTATTCCACTGGCTTTATTCTCCAGGCTCAACGGGCCCTCCAATTTGAATAAACCTGGAAAACTCTCCCGACCTCTATTTCTTTGGCAAAACATCTTTCTTTCGTGGTGACTTCCAAGGGAGGCAATCGGTACCCCAAGGTAGCTGTGAGGACCCCACCACCTGCCCAAGGCATTGAATGCCAGACTCCCTAAGGACTCAGGGGTTCTAAAGGTCCCCTCTCAAATCAGAGCCCGAAATACGCCTCAAAAATACAACCACGCGCTACCACTCCCGGCAGCGCAGGGCTTCCGGACAGGAGCAAGACAGACGCGAGGCGTGCGCCCCCGGGGAGCCCCCACGCTCCGGCCACGCCCACCTTGGCCCTGGGCAGCCGCGCCCGGGAGGCCTGGCACCGAGGCGGGCGGGTCTCCGAGTTAGGGACCCGCGAGTCGGCTGGGCGCCCCCGCCTCTGTCCGGGCAGTGCCCCGCCGAGTGCTCAGGACTGCGGGCAAACGGGCTGGAGGGCCGGGCCGCGGAAGGCGTTCTCACACCGGCCAGTCTCCGTCCACCAGGAAGCCAACTCCTCGTACCTCCCCGGGGACCGAAAACCGCCGGTGCCGCCGCACCCGCCGCCGCCGCCGCCGCCTGCTCATGGAGAGCCCGGGCTGCTGCCGCCGCCGCCGCCGCCTCATCTATGAGTACCGCCGGCTGTCTCGGCCTCCCCCGGCGTGAGTTCTGGGCTCTGGCACGGCCTCCATGGCACCCGCTGCGGCGGGAGCCACAGCAGCTCCAGCGCCCAGGCCCAATCCCCCTGGACCCACGGAGCCAGGACAGCGGGACACGTCGCTTCTTATTACGGAGGAAGATTCGGCACGACCTCCGCCCCCTCCCCCCAACCCCCCCGTTTCCAGCCGCCTGACAGCGCAGCTGCGCAGGCGCGAAGACGCCCCAGCCTAACGTGCGTGTGTCGGGTGTGTATACAGCATCCAGATTCGCCCAATGGGATACAGGATCAGGTGTGGGGGGCGGGACCTCGCAGAGAGGGGCGGGGTTCCAGTGTTAGAAGGTGGGTGGGGAAGCCGGAAGTGGGCAGGGTTTGCACGGAGGCGGAGCTTTATTGGCAAACCTGATTGGCTTTTTGAGGTTTGTACCATTTTAGGACTTGATTTTAGTTTGCTTCTGGGTTTTGTTTTCTCAGATTCTTAACCGAGAAAGAAAGCTTTGTTTTCTCAGTAAATTACAGGTTTTTAAGCTTTTGATTTAAGTATTTACTTAGCAAACAGTTTAATTAATCTGTTAAATGCCAGCTTTAGTGTTCAAGTTAATTATTGGCCAATATGCTGTAATTTACAGTGAAAGTTAACCCCATTTTGAAAAATTAGATTGCTTTAATTCCATTGTAGAGTTGAAAAAATTGGGGTTGGGAGATAATATGGTCCCACACAGCAAGTGACAGAGCTGGAAATTAAAGTTTGTACAACTTAATGCTAGTTTGTGGGCTCAACCACTATTTCTGTTCATTAGGGCCTAGTTTTTGTATCTCCCATAAAGAGGCAAGGCCCTATATGGCTCTGCATCTGGAGAATACATGCCACCCTGCAAAAACTACCTCTGCTTGTAAGTAGGCATGGAGATCTGGTTGAGATTTTTCCCTATCTAGCCTTTCAACAAATAATGAGGGTCTGGAAAGTTAGCTCTAACCTTCAGAACTCATGAGGGCTGATGAGAGAGCTCAGGGCCGTCCTAGTGAATCACTGTGGTTCTCAGTCACAGGCTGAGCCTGGAAGAAGCTGGATGCCTTCTTGACCAGTGTGATGGTCGGCCAAAGCTATGGAGGGAAACTTCCTCATGGATCTGTCTAAAAAAGTCTAGAAATGGAAGAGAGACATCCATTTCTTGAGTTTTGGCTGTGCCCAAAAAAGAATAATTAATAGTTCTGGCAAAGCCTGCTCTTTTTGGTTTCCTGTTTTTTTCTTATTTCTTACGGTGTTTTATAGATGAGAAAACTGAGGCTCTTAGAGATTAAACAAACTAGTGTGTTGGAAAACTTGCAAAAATTCACTCTCAATATTAATCCTATCCAACAGGTAGAAAAGCCCTTTAAAAATGTTTGTAAATGTGGATTATGTGTTTAATTATAAATCCCTCACAAGACATGGAGTTCATTTTATACTGATTAGGTCATTCTCTTCCTGAAAACAGCCATAATATGGTGGATGACACCATTTCTGGAAAATAGTATTGAGATTGCTCATTAAACTCTGCTGAGTCTCAGCTAGCTGAGGGAAACATGGATTCCTTGAATACTTGGATAATTCACAAACATCACTGAGGCCTTTAACTGAAATTTCCATTCTGCATCATTTCCACTGTCTTCAAAATCTGACATCTAAGTTGTAGGGTGTTTTTAGATATCTTTACTGAAGTATAATTGGCATAGAATATATAGAGCATACTTAAAGTGTATAATTTTATCAGTTTTGACATATGTATACCCCCTTGAAACCATCACTGTGATCAAATGAGTATGTCCATCACCCTTAAAGTTTCTGCTTACCTACCGCCCTCCAACTCCGCCTTTTTTTTTTTTTTTTTTTTTTTTTTTTCAGAATCCTGATCTATTACCTAGGCTGGAGTGCAGTGATATGATCTCGGCTCACTGCAACCTCCGCCTCCCTGGATCAAGAGATTCTGGTATCTCAGCCTTACAGGTAGCTGGGATTACAGACATGCACCACCATGCCTGGCTGATTTTTGTATTTTTTGTAGAGGCAGAGTTTCACCATGTTGGCCAGGCTGGTCTCGAACTCCTGGCCTCTGGTGATCTGCCCACCTTGGCCTCCCAAAGTGCTGGGATTACAGGTGTGAGCCACGACACCTGGCCCTCATTCTCTTAACAGTGTATTTTGAAGAGAAGTTTTAACTTTTAATAAAGTTTAATTTATTTATTATTTTATGGATTGCATTTTTAGTGTTGTTTCTAAGAAATTTTTCCCTACCCAGGCTCACAAAGAAATTTTCCTATGTTTTCTTATAAAAGTTTTACATGTTCAGGCTGTACATTTAGATCTATGATGCATTTTAGTTAACTTTCTTACATGGTTTGAGGCATGTATCCAAGTTCATATTTGACGTATGGATACCCAATCATCGCAGCAATTTTTTTTTAAAAGCCTGTACTTTTTCCACTGGATTTTTTTTGTGCTTTTGTCAAAAATTAGTTGCCCACCTGGGTGCAGTGGCTCACGCCTGTAATCCCAGCACTTTGGGAGACTGAGGCAGGCAGATCACAAGGTCAGGAGATCGAGACCATCCTGGCTAACACGGTGAAATCCCGTCTCTACTAAAAATACAAAAAAATTAGCTGGGCATGGTGGCAGGTGTCTGTAGTCCCAGCTACTAGGGAGGGTAAGGCAGGAAAATGGCGTGAACCCGGGAGGTGGAGCTTACAGTGAGCCGAGATTGTGCCACTGCACTCCAGCCTGGGCAACAGAGCAAGTCTCCATCTAAAAAAAAAAAAAAAAAAAAAATTAGTTGCCAAATACCAATTTATAAACTATTTATTATCAATCGTCAACCATATGTCACACAGTATGCTAGCACTGGAGATATGTATCGGTAAGTGTTCTTTGGTTGCAAAGACTAGAGACCAATATTGTTAATTTAATTAGGACATTTATTGGAAGGAGGAGTGATATAATAGAATTAAAGAAAATTAAAATGTATTGGAAGGATGTGAGGTATAATAGAATTAATTTAAAGAAAATTCAAGAAAAGAAAATACAGCTGGGCATGGTGGCTCATGCCTGTAATCACAGCACTTTGGGAGGCCAAGGTGAGAGGATTGCCTGAGCCCAGGACTTCTAGACCAGCCTACGTAGCAAGACCTCATTTTTAATAAAAATCAAAAGTATTAGCCGGATGTGATGGCACGTGCCCGTGGTCCCAGCATCTTCAGGGCTAAAGTAGATGGATGGCTTGAGCCCAGGAGGTTAAAGCTGCCATAAGGTTTAATCATGTCACTGCATTCCAGCCTGGGCAACAGAGTGAGACTGTCTCAAAGAAAAAAATAGAAAAGACAAGACAAAAGACAAGACCTTGATTGATAAAGGGGGGAGGTGGTTTCCCAAAGGACGATGAAGACCTATTAACAGAAGAAGAAAAAATAGTGCTAGGGAGATGTCTGCTACAGTAATGTGTCCAAACTTTTAAAAAGTCCATACATGGTAAATGATGAGAATCAGGCAATGTGTGAGGATAAACTGAGGGATATGCGTAAACTGATGTCTATATGAGGTGTGGCAAAAAATTTACATATTCTTTATGTCATTGTAAGAACAAGCAAAGTATTAGGGATTATATGGAATGTTGAATTTATATAAAACTTCTCAATAAAATTCATCTAAAAACTTGATAAATAAAAGCTTATTTCCATGATATGATTTTTATTTCAAATCTTTACTTAAACCTAATTATAATATACCTAAGGAAAAGTGTATCTATTGTAATTATACAGCTTAATGAATTTTCAAAGCGAACACACGTGATGTTTATTCCAATTAAGTATACCTGCATAACAAATTATCCCAAAAGGTAATGGCTTAAAATAGCAACATTTATTTTACCGATGAAGTTGAAATTTAGGCAGGGCTGAAATAGCTTGAAAGCTGGGAGCCTGGAATCCAAAGTCTCCTTCTATATTAGTTTGTTCTTGCATTGCCATAAGTAACTACCTGAGATTGGGTAATATATAAAGAAGAGGTTTAATTGGCTCACAGTTCTGCAGGCTGTATAGGAAGCATGACTGGGGAGGCCTCAAAAAAACACAATCATGGCAGAAGGCAAGAGGGTAGCAGGTACCTCGTATATGGCTGGAGCAGGAGGAGGAGAGCGAAGGAGGAGGTGTTACACACTTTTAAACAACTAGATCTTGTGAGAACTCACTATCACAAGAACAGCAAGGGGGAAGTCTGCCCCATGATCCAATAAACTCCCACCAGGCCCCTCCTGCAACATTGGGGATTACCACTGGACATGGAATTTGGGGGGGGACAAAAATCCAAACTATATCACCTTCACTCATTGACTGGTTGTTGATACTGCCTGTCGTCTGGGTAGCTGCCTCTATGACCAGAATACTTACAAATGGTCTTTCCATGTGGCTCTGTGACTTTCTTACAGCATGGTGACTGGGTACTAAGTTGAGTGTCCCAAGAAAGAGAGCCAGGTGGAAGCTCTATTGCCTTTTCTAACTGTGCTAGTTTGTTCTCACATTGCTATAAAGAAATACCTGAGGCTGGATAATTTATAAAGAAAAGAGGTTTAATTGGCTTGTGGTCCCGCAGGCTGTGCAGGAAGTATGATTCTGGCATCTGCTTGGCTTCTGGGGAGGCCTCAGGAAACATACAATCATGGTGGAAGCGAGAAGGGGAAGCCAGCACATCTTACATGGCCAGAGCAGGAACAAGAGAGAGCGGGGAGGTGCCACACACTTTTAAACAACCAGATCTTGTGAGAGTTCTGTCATGAGAATAGCACCAAAGGGAGAAATCTGCCCCCATGATTTAATCACCTCCCACCAGGCCCTACCTCCAACATTGGGGATTACAATTTGACATGAGATATGGGCAGGTATGCAAATCCAAACCCTATCACCAACCTAGTAACCGAAGTCATGCAGTGTCAGTTCTAGTGCATTCTATTTGCTAGAGGCGAGTCACTAAGGCCAGTTCTGTATTCAAGGGGAGAAAATTGTGTTTCACCTTTTGATAGAGTTTCAGAACATCTGTGGATATGTTTAAAAACCACCACACTTATGTAATAAGCTCCCAGATCAAAAAGCAGAACATTACCAGCATCCCAACCTCCTCTTCCTTTCATTACCTCCCATCCCAAGAGTAATGATTATGCTGATTTCTTTTTTTTTTTTGGAGACAGAGTCTCGCTCTGTGGCCCAGGCTGGAGTGCAGTGGTGCTATCTGGACTCACTGCAAGCTCCGCCTCCCAGATTCACGCCATTCTCCTGCGTCAGCCTCTCAAGTAGCTGGGACTACAGGCGCCAGCCACCACGCCCGGCTAATTTTTTGTGTTTTTAGTAGAGACAGGGTTTCACCGTGTTAGCCAGGATGGTCTCGATCTCCTGACCTCGTGATCCGCCCACCTCAGCCTCCCAAAGTGCTGGGATTACAGGCGTGAGCCACCGTGCCCGGCCGATTATGCTGATTTCTAACAGCAGAGATTACTGTTGCCTGTTTTTATATTTTATATAAATGGAATAATAAAACATAGCCTTTTATGTGTCTAGCTTGTTTCCCTCAACGTTGTGAGATTTATATATGTTGTTCTATGTAGATTGTCCTTATTAGTATTCTGTTTTATAAATAGCACAAAATTTATCTAATTTTTTTCTTGATAAGTGGGTAGTTTCTAGTTTCTAGTTTTTGGCTAATATGAAGAGTTCTGATTTGAAATTCTAATACATGTCTTTTGGTATTATTTATATAATATATACATAAGTATGTGTTTCTAGGACGTGTTTTTGGTATTTTTATGTATGTAATACACATACATGCGTGTACTGAAATTCATGTAGAGGTGAAATTACTGAGTTTAGGGTATTTTATGTTCAACTTTGGTAGACACTGCCAAACAGTTTTTCAAACTGTACCATCTGCAGTGAGGGATCATGAATATGATTTCTTAATACCAGGTTTTATGCCTGAAATGACTGACGCAGTCCTCTTTCAATATGTATTCATGATGATCTCCTTAAATTCTTGAAAGTTACCATTGACAGAAGACTGGGCTCAGCTGGCTCTGTTGGCAGAATGTGGCTTTCTCAGCATGGTAGTCTTACACGGAGGCTCAGGGCTCTAAGAGAGTAAGTGTTTCAGTGAACAAGGGCAGACACTGCATGCCCTTTTATGACCTAACTTAGAAGTCTAGCCCAGTTTTCATACCCATAAGTAGATGATGGCAAATAGCAGAAGATAGTTTATTACTTTTTCCTCAATTGTCAGATAATTTAATTTTTAAAATTAATAAGAATTCAGATAATTTAATTTTTTAAAATTTTACTCTAGGCTGGGAATGGTGGCTCATGCCCATAACCCCAGCACTTTGGGAGGCCAAGGCGGGCAGATCACCTGAGGTCAGGAGTTTGAGATCAGCCTGGCCAACATGGTGAAACCTCATCTCTATTAAAAATATAAAAATTAGCCAGGGATGATGGCACACACACCTGTAGTCCCAGCTACTGGGGGCGCCGAGGCATGAGAATTGCTTGAACCTAGGAGGCGGAGGTTGCAGTGATCCGAGATGGTGCCACTGCACTCCAGCCTGCGTGATGAAGCAAGACTCTGTCTCAAAAAAAAAAAAAAAAAAAAAAAAAAAAAAAATTTACTCTAAATATAATAGCTCCTTCACTGACCAGCTTAAGGCTGAAATTCTTTGTAATAATGATAATGGGTTACCAATCCGTTCAAATTTTCATATCAACTACATCAAAACAATAATGATGTTTTTCTATTAAACATACACAGATGTTGCTCTACTGGTCGTTTTTTTGAGAAGGAGTCTTGCTCTTTTGCCCAGGCTGGAGTGAAATGGTGTGATCTCAGCTCACTGCAACATCCATCTCCCGAGTTCAAGTGATTCTCCTGCTTCAGCCTCCCTAGTAGCTGGGATTACAGGCACCTGCCACCATACCCAGCTAATTTTTGTATTTTTAGTAGAGACAGGGTTTCACCATGTTCGCCAGGCTGGTCTTGAACTCCTGACCTAAGGTGATTCACCTGCCTCGGTCTCCCAATGTGCTGGGATTACAGGTGTGAGCCACTGTTCCTGGCCTTCTACTAGTCTCAATAAGTCCGCTTTAGAATTAAAATTATAATACTAAGTTACATTATTAGTAAAGTATTTTTAATCTCATTTTTCCAAAAGCTGAATTTTTGCTTTGAAACTATAAACTTTATTGGTAGATGTTTAAAAAGGTCCAGAGTCCACCACAACAGATAATCCAGTGATTATCCTGGGATGTAAAAATATCTGAAAAGATGAGAGGAAGACATTTATACCTGAACTTAAAGTCACAGAGCCTGTCTGGAGAGGCTATCTTACAGACACAACCAGCCCATAATTACCCCTCAATGAGAGGCCTCGAGAAAGAAATATCCTGATATCACTTTTCTCCTCCCTCTGATGAGAATGAGGTATTGTCATTATTTCTATTATTATACTGTTTGAAAGTGACACCTTTTCTATCTCTCTTGCTTAATTGATTGACAGTTCTGACAGTTTCCATGCTGGTTGACAAAACAAGTGATTCTGCAGTTGCATAAAGTTACATCTATTTTACTCCTGTCATTTGTGCTGTGCTTGCTGTACATTTTTACTGCTATATGGGAATTTAAGAAATAATTTAAAAGTGTTTATTATTATTATTATTATTTGAAACAGTGTCTCACTCTGTTGCCCAGGCTGGAGTGCAGTGGTACAATCTCAACTCACTGCAGCCTCATCCTCCCAGGCTCAAGGGCTCCTCCCACCTCAGCCTTCCAAGTATCTGGGACTACAGGTGTATGCCACCATGCCCGGCTAATTTTTTGTGTATATTTTTTGTAGAGATGGGATTCCCCCCATTGCCCAGGCTGGTGTTGAACTCCTGGACTCATGTGATCTACCCAACTCGGCCTCCCAAATTGTTGGGACCACAGGGATGAGCCACTGTGCCCAGCCAAACAAAAAAATTCATACTATCTTGTTACCAGTCTTTAAAATTTAAAATATACCCCATTTTATTTTATTTTTTGAAACTTATCCTTAAAAAATTCTGTTTAAAGTCTTATTTTTCTGTTGGGTCTCATGTTCTTGGTAAAGTCTTTAGATCAAGTTTGATGTACACAAATACCATATATCTGTCTATCCCAGTACATTTGCTGAGCTCCCATCATGAACTTTGAGTCCCTGAGGATCTTGAAGTTAAGAAGATTCCTGCTCTAGAAAATATGTAAGCTGTATAAACAACAGTAACAACTAGGGAGGGCATGAAAATCTAATTTCTATAAATCAGTTCAATTCAGTAGATCTCATAGCCTTATTATCTGGAGGAAAATCAGAACATACAGGCCCTAAATTTAGTCATAAACTTTAGTCTAGGTATATTTTCCAGTAATTATTCAGAAGAAAGTGGTAGTCGTGGGGACTCAGTCCCAGAAGCAGCCGTCACTTGCCATTATATCAGACTCTGTTGCATTAAGCTTTCCAAAAATAGAATTCACATCTTCAAATTCACATATTCCTTCGGGTATCCCCAACAGAATTTTCCCCCAGTGGACAAACATTATGTTCTTACCTTTGACAATCATTTCAACTGTGATACAGGAATTCGATTCTAAAAATTCAGGGATAGGATCAGCTCTTTCCAGTCCCTCCTAGCTCTAAATTTTAGGAAACAGTGGGTGCCGCTTTTTCCCAATGTGAAGCCACATGGGCTGGGTCCTTTTTCTCCCTCACATCACAGAAAGTAAAGTAAGCAAATAAGGGAAAAATCAGATTTTCGTTCACGAAAAGTGTTCTTTTTATTTGCCTACATGTTTAGTATTTCTGGCGCTCTTTATTCCTTTGCTTAGATCTAAGTTTCCCTCTGCTATCACTTCAGTTTGAAGAACTTGCTTTAACATTTTCTGTAGTGCAGTCTGCTAGGATGGTTTTTAAAAATGACTGCATATTCTTTTATTTTGTTTCCATTGAGACATTGGGTCTTTGTTCCTTCTTCTTGAATCTGGGTAGACTAGTAGACTTTGACCTACAGAGTACAGCAAAAATGAAACTCCGTGGCTTCTGAGACTAGGTTGTAAAAGACCATGCAATTTCTGCCTTATTCACTTGAATACTTGCTCTTAGAGCCCTGAGCCATGATGTGAGAAGACCCCTATCCTGGAGAGGCTATATTCTGGGCAGTGGAGCCAGCCGAGCCCAGCCTTCTAGTCATTCCTGCCACAATGCCAGATATATGAGTGAAGGTCTCCAGATCCTCCACACTTCCTATTCACCAGGTAAATACTACTGATGACCTCCCTTGATACTAAAAGGAGTAAAAAGATCACCCAGCTGAAACCTGCCCAAATCTCTCATTCTCTTAATCATGAGATATAATAAAATCATTATTGTTCTAAGCAACTCTTTTTGAAGCCCATTTATACATCATTAGATAAGTAGAACAGAATTTGGGGTGCCATTGTAATAAAAACCTAAAACGTGGGCATTGCTTTTGGGACAAGATGTAAGGAAGAACTTGAAAGAGCTTTGAGGAGACTGTTAGTAGAATCCTGACAGGCAGTGAGGAGGATGTCAATGAGGGCTTCAAGGCAAGTAAGGAAAATGTTACTGGAAGCTAGAGGAAAGGAGGCCCTTGTCATGTCATGGCAGATGGTTTAGCAAATGTGATAACACAGCAAATAGAAAATGTATTTAATGAACTGCTGTATCTGGCCTAGATTCCCAGGAAGAACTTTGAAAGTATCAACTGTTTTTTGTTTGTTTTTGAACTATGAATCATAAGGTCTGGCTAGACAAATCTACACTAAAGAAATTATTCAATTTTCAAACAGAATTTAGAAGAATTATGTAGGAACTAGATCTGAAAATGAAACTATTTCTTGTTGTTATTTTCTCCCAGCAGAAGATGCTCAAAGTATGACAGAGCTGCAGGGCAAAGATAAAATTCTAAGGTCTTATTAGAAAAACATTAGTTCAAGATAGAAATAAATCCAGGGATGTGATTGTAAGCCTTTTGTTAAGAGTTCAGAAACAGATAAAAGACCTTGTAAGATTCTGTTAACTTAAATTCGTGAGATGTACAAAGTTAGAAAAGAGAGTTTTATTTTTTATAAAGGGTTGCAGTTTGCAGGCTGGCCATCCTGACAGGCTAGGAAGCATAGCCTTCAGCAGAGACAGA
The DNA here is from genome assembly GCF_024542745.1 of Macaca thibetana thibetana. Classification (NCBI taxonomy): domain Eukaryota; kingdom Metazoa; phylum Chordata; class Mammalia; order Primates; family Cercopithecidae; genus Macaca; species Macaca thibetana. Next base: position 62,656,482 of record NC_065584.1, read on the forward strand.
AAGCAAGCACTTAGAGGGAGGGAAGGGTGGAACAGGGATTTATGTCAAATGGGTTAGCTAAGTATACGTAATCAACAGGTTATAGGAGGAGCTATAGATATTCACAAAGTGGGGCATGCAAGCATAGTAAGCAAACATGCATGTTACATGCATCCCATGTTCATTTTAGGGTGGAGACTTAACATTTAAATGCATTATAGAGTTGGGTCTCATATGTCAAAGGTGAAGGCACTCAGTACAGCCTTTGTAAACCAGCCAGAACCAGTCTACGGTCAGTGGTCTCTTATCAGGAGAAACTTACTAAAATCAGCCTCTTGTCCAATCAAAGCTACAGTTGTGGTTTGAAGAACAGAGGTGTCAGTCAGTGTCTGGTGGTTGATGAGCTGCAGTTGTTTCAGTATTGCTTACCTCAAGGCCAGTGCTTAATTAGCTGCTAGAGAAAAAGAAGAATCTAAGTGTAGGGGTGCACGACTTAAACCTTGTTTGGCGTGGCCTTAGGTCTTGTTGATAATTTGGTATCATATTGCCACAAACTTCAAAGTCCATTTCATTAGTCTTATGATCTCTTATTTTATCAGTTCTTAAGGGGTTAAAATACAGACTCTCAAACATCAAGGTTTCTAAGAATCTTAAGGGCATTGCCCCATAGCAGCCTCACAGGGAGCCTGAGGTAGAAAAGGGCCTATCTAGAAGATATTTATGGATGTGGCTTTTACCTAACAAAATCGATTATAAGTTGATACACAAAAGAATCCGCAAAATTTTACAAGTCATTGCGTCAGTTCACATTAAAACAAACAAAAATACACCAGAGACTATACAAAGTGAAAAATGACTTCTGGACCCTCAAACTTCTATGAGCAGGCAGCAGGCTGAGGAGGCTACTCATCGGCGAAAATTGAACAGTTCTTGCAGAAAAGAATGTCTGAGAGGGCAAAACCAAGATCCCAAAGGGAAGAACCAAAAACCATAGAAAATCATTCTCAGAAAGCAGGATTGGGCCTAACTGCAAAATAGTAACATATGCCCAGGTAGATTTTAGAATTTCAGTGGATCGGTGATTTCCTATTTTCCTCCTTTATTTAATGGAAATATTTATTGCAGTTATTCTATTCCTGTCCCTATTGTATGTTGTATGTATGGGATAGGTAATTTGTCTTGCTAGTTCACAGGTTTTCAGATCAAGAGTATCTGAACAGTATGGATGGAGCCTCATCCATACCTGGACTTGATTTATTTGTCTCACCCGCTAGAGTGTGCTTATTTGCAAACATCCACCTGGGATGAAAAACTCTACAAAGCCTGGTCCAGTATTGCCTATCAGCTGATTCCGAATGTTTAGCAGCTGAAGATGAGCACAAGGAATTTTGCCCAAATTCTTGAAGTCAATGAAGTTCTGAGGTTTGAAAGAGCTACATTCTTGGTTATTTCCCATTACCAGTGCAAAGAGCATCATGATAGCCACAGATTTGAGAAGATCAGCAACATCATTAAGCAGTTCAGCTGAGCTGCAGTAAATTGGCCCCTTCTTTCCAGAGCATGGAAGTTATGAATTCTAACTTCACTGCATTCATTGACATCTTCACATCAAACATCTAGGTGCCCCTTGTTATGTCAGATCCCTAGATGCCTTCTGTAGCTACTCTGATCAACAGTTTAAAACCAGGAAGCACTGAAAATCTGGAGAGTGGATGGCCCTAAGCACGGTCTCTTTATGCGTTGAATATTGCCAAATGCTCTTTCTGAAAATGCTGAATTGCCTTTTCTGGGGAGCATATATACTTTTTAATATTCATAATATTGTGTGCTTAAAAGTGGATTTTGAGGCTGGGCGCAGTGGCTCACGACTGTTAATCCCAGCACTTTGGGAGGCCGAGGCGGGCGGATCACAAGGTCAGGAGATCAAGACTATCCTGGCTAACACTGTGAAACCCCGTCTCTACTAAAAATACAAAAAAATTACCCGGGCGTGGTGGCGGGCGCCTGTAGTCCCAGCTACTCGAGAGACTGACGCAGGAGAATGGCGTGAACCCGGGAGGCGGAGCTTGCAGTGAGCCGAGATCGTGCCACTGCACTCCAGCCCGGGCGACAGAGCGAGACTCTGTCTCAAAAAAACAAAACAAAACAAAATAAAAAACTACACAAAAAAACAAATGTTATTAAAAGTATTTTTAAAAACATTTAACTGATTTTTCTATTGAGGGAAACAGCTTAATAGTGGAATGTACGAAAACCTACCTGTTTCCTTTGTAAGACTCTAGACAGAGAGATCCATGCCTGCAATTCAAGTAAAAGAAAGCCATTTTAGAATCTGGAGTTTGTCTTCTTGTAGATAGAATAATGTTATGAACTGAATGTTTGTGTCCCCTCCACCTCCATTCATATGTTGAAATCCTCAATGTGATGGTTCTAGGAGGTGGGGTCTTTGGGAGGCTATTAGTTCGTGAGGGTGAAGCCCTCACAAATGAGATTAGTGTCCTTATAAAAGGGGCCCCAGGGCTGTGGTGGCGGCGGTAGAGGCTGAGGCGGCGGCTGAGGTGGCGACGGAAGAAACAGAAGATGGCAGATTTTTTGAAAGGACTGCCTGTCTACAACAAAATCAATTTTTGTCTATTTCACGCGGACTCCGATGCAAAACCTCGAACCGACGGCCCTCAGTCTACCTGCCCACCCGAGAATACCCGTCTGAACAGATCATCGTGACCGAAAAGGCAAACATCCTCCTGTGCTACCTGCATCAGCAATGGATAAAAAGAACGCTGCCAATAAGAGAGACCAGGAGCAAGGGGAACTGGAAGGCGAGAGTTCGGCGCCCCTCCACAAGGTGGCGCGGATCGACAGCTCAAACATGCAGGAGGACACTACCCCACAGGCGTCTCCTGCCGGGTCTGCTCCTCTGTCGCTCACCCGCCCGCCTCCCGGCCTGCGCATTCACAGCCTGCGTCCACACCATTTCCAACCTCATAGGAGCCGACGTATTTATTTTTCTTGAGTTTTTATTTATGCTGTAACCTGTAACAAGCGTTGGTTAAAGGGGACATCAGACCCAGTAGTGTGATGCTGGTAGATGCTTTTTTTAAAAAAAGCCACGTTGTCCCTCCGACCCCCACCTTCCGCCTGTTCAGTTCCCCCACTCCCGGCCCCAGTTCTCCAGAGAACCAGAGCGTGCCTCTGAGGGTCTCTAGCGAGACTTCACTGTGGCCAGGCGGCAGGGGCGGGCCTGGGGCGGCCGACCCACCAGGACAGCCGGGCGGCCTTCTCCAACACTGGTCCAGGCCCTTGAGACTCGGTCTTGTCCCGCGTTCCACCCGGAACTCTCCCATTCCCAGACCTCACTGAGCTTGCGCTCATGTTGCGGAGAAGTTGGCCCTTGGGATCCTTCTCTTGAGTCATTTTATCATGGACTCGTGCATGCTCCGTGTCCACCCGAATAAAAGGGTCTTTCCTACTTGGAAAAAAAAAAAAAAAAAAAAAAAGGCGGCAGAGAGCTCTCCTGCCCCTTTCCCACCATGTGAGGGAGGATACAGTGAGAAGTTATCAGTCTGCAGCCTGGAAGAGGGCTCACATCAAAACTTGACCATGCTGCCACTCTGATCTTGGACTCCTAGCTTCCAGAATATTAGTGAGTATCCATAATGACTGGGCTTCAGAATCATTTGTGAAATTAAAAATAATACAGATGTGAGGGTCCTATCCCTAAAGATTCTGAAAAAGTAGATTTCAGTGGGGTCTAGAAATCTGTATTTAAAAAAAAACACACAAAAAAACCAAAAAACTTTTTCAGATAACTGTGTTGTTTCCCAGCTTAAAAACCACACGGAGATGGAATGTATATATTGATTAGTAAGAAAAAATAAGCCGGTATCATCCAGGAATCTTTTGGTTACAAATGTCAGAAACTCAAACACGCTTGAGAAAAATGGGATTTATTGGTTCATATAAGTGGAAAGTTCAGAGTAGAACTGGCTAGAGTACTCCATTGGTGCCTTACAGGGGCTCACATGGTATCATTAGCTTCCTCTCGGTTTCTTTGCTCCTTCTTTCAGCCCTACCAACAGGTGTTTTTGTGCAGTGGGGAAGGTGGCTCCCACAGCTGTAAGCTTTCATTTTTATTGTTCATGATTCAAAAGGAAGAAAGAAGAGACCTTTCCTCTTCCAGTATTCTCATGTCAGTCTGCATGAATGGTCTCTGGCCATCACCCCTTTGACCAACCACCAAGAAAAGGAAGATGGCTGTATGATTAACCAGGGGTCAAAGGGGGCCTGGTGATTATCGTTTTTACCAGAACCATATATAATTGGTTTTTCAAGTAGGGAAACTTCAGTTTGAGTTATTGTGTCAGGGGTATAGAATGTACCTGTTACAATTTGAAAAATATGTCTTCTATCTCTCAACTCCGATCTTCATAGGTGTGGTAGGCAGCCTTCTAAGTTGGCTTCCAATGATCCCCACCTCTTTGTATTCATACCGTAATGTAATCCCCTCCCTTTGGGTGTGGACTGAACTTAATGACTTACTTCCAATGAATAGAATACAGCAAAAGTGATGGAATGTCACTTCCAAGATTGGGGTATAAAATATTATGACTTCCATCTTGTTGACACTTTTTCTCTTGCCTTTTTGGCTTGCTTGCTTTGATGAAGGAAGTTGCATGTTGGAGAGGCCCAAGTGGCAAGCAACTTCAGGCAGCCTCTGGCCAGCAGCCATCATGAGGCTTGCCAACAACCATATTGGTGAGCTTAGAAGTCCGTTCTCTGGCATCTTAACATAATCTTTTTTAATTTAAATTTTTAGTTAAAAATATTTGTTGTATGTTTAATTTTTGTGGGTACAAAGTTGGTGTATATATTATGGGTTACATGAGATATTTTGATACAGGCATGCAATACATAATAAGCACATTAGGGTAAATGGGGTATCCATCACCTCAAGTACTTATCCTTTGTGTTGCAAACAATCCAGTTACACTCTTTATTTCAAAATGTACAATTAAGTTATTTTTGACTATAGTCAAGCTATAACTTGACTATTTGTTGTACTAGCACATACTAGGTCTCATTCATTTTTTTAAACTATTTTTTTGTACCCATTAACCATCCCCATTTCCCTCCACCACCCACTGCCCCAACAACCATTCCCAGCCTCTGGTAACCATCCTTCTACTCCATATTTTCATGTGTTCAATTATTTCAATTTTTAGCTCCCATAAATAATTGAGAACATATGAAGTTTGTCTTTCTGTGCCTGGCTTATTTTGCTTAATATAATGATCTCTAGTTCCATCCATGTTGTTGCAAATGACAGGATCTCATTTTTTTATGGCTGAATATACTCCATTGAGTATGTGTACCACATTTTCTTTATCTAGTCATCTATGGATGGATACTTAAGTTGCTTCTAAATCTTGACTGTTGTGAATAGTACTGCAACAAACATGGTAGTGCAGATATCTCTTCAGTATACTGATTTCCTTTCTTTGGGGTATATACCTAGCTGTGGGATTTCTGGATCATGTGGTAGCTCTATTTTTAGTCTCTTTCTTTCTTTCTTTCTTTCTTTCTTTCTTTCTTTCTTTCTTTCTTTCTTTCTTTCTTTCTTTCTTTCTTTCTTTCTTTCTTCTTTTCTTTTCTTTTCTTTCTTTCCTCTCTTCCTCCCTCCTTCCCTCCCTCCCTCCCTTCCTTCCTTCCTTTTTTTTTTTTTTTTTTTTTTTTTTTGAGACAGGGTCCCACTCTGTCATTCAGTCTGGAGTGCAGTGGTGCCATTTCGGCTTACTGCAACCTCCACCCCCTGAGGTCAAGCGATCCTCCTGCTGTATCTTCCCTAGTAACTGGGACTACAGTTGTGCACCACCATATTCAACTAATTTTTGTATTTTTTTTGTAAAGATGGGGTTTCGCCATGTTTACCAGGCTCATCTCAGACTACTGGACTCAAGTGATACACCTGCCTCAGCCTCCCTCCTCCCCATGCCTGGCCTATTTTTAGTTTTGTAATGAACCTCCAAACTGTTCTCCATAGTGGTTGTATTAATTTACATTCTCGCCAACAATGTAAGAGGGTTCCCTTTTCTCCACATTCTTACTAGTATTTGTTATTGCCTGGCTTTGCATAAAAGCCTTTTTAACTGGGGTGAGATTACATCTTACTGTAGTTTTGACTTGCATTTCTCTAATGATCAAAGATGTAGAGCATCTTTTTATATACCTGATTGCCATTTATAAGTATTTTTTGAGAAATATCTAGTCAGGTCTTTTGCCCAGTTTTAAATCTGATTATTAGATTTTTTTTTCCTGTAGAGTTGTTTGAGTTCCATATACTGGTTATTAATCCATTGTTAGATGAGTAGTTTGCATATATTTTCTCACACTGTGGGTTGTCTCTTCACTTTTTTGATTGTTTCTTTTGCTGTGCAGAAGCTTTTAAACTTGATGTGATCCCATTTGTCCATGTTTGGTTTGGTTGCCTGTGCTTGTGCTTAATCAAGAAATCTGCCCAGTCTGATATCCCGGAGAGTTTCCCCAGTGTTTTCTTGTAGTAATTTCATAGTTTGAGGTCTCAGATTTAAGTCTTCAATCCATTTTGATTTGATTTCTGTAGATGGTGAGAGATAGGGATCTAGTTTTATTCTTTTGCATATGGATATCATGTTTTCCCAGCACCATTTATTAAAGAGATTGTACTTTCCCCAATGTACATTCTTGGCACTTTTATCAAAAAAGAGTTTATTGTAGATGTATGGATTTATCTCTTATTCTGTTCCACTGATCTATGTGTCTATTTTTATGCCAGTACCATGTTGTTTTGGTTACTATAGCTCTGTAGGATTACTTAAAGGCAGGTGATGTGATTCCTCCACTATTTTTTTTTTTCTTACAATAGCTTTGTCTATTCCAAGTCTTTTGTGGTTCCATATAAATTTTAGGATTGTTTATTTTATTTCTGTGAGGAAGGTCATTGGTATTTTGATAGAGATTACATTAAATCTGTAGATTTCTTTGAGTAATATGGACATTTTAATGATTTTGATTCTTCCAATATGTGAACATGAAATATCTTTCCATTTTCTTTGTTTATTCTTCAATTTTTTGCATTAATGTCTTAGAGTTTTCATTGTATAAGTCTTTCACTTTTTTTTGTTAATTCCTAGGTATTTATTTGTAGCTATTGTAAATTGGACAGCTTTCTTGATTTCTTTTTCAGATTGTTCAATGTTGGCATATAGAAATGCTGCTGCTGATTTTGTATTTTGATTTTATAACCTCCAATACTTAATTTGTTTATCAGTTTTAATAGTTTTTTGGTAAAGTCTTTGGTTTTTCTAAATATAATATTGTAGCATCTGCATTTAAGGATCATTTGAACTCTTGATTTGCAATTTGGATCCCCTTCATTTCTTTCTTATGTGATTGCTCTGGGTAGGACTTCCAGTACTACAATGAAAAAAAGTCATGAAAGTGAGCATCCTTGTCATGTTCTTGATCTCAGAGGAAAGCTTTCAGTTTTTCCCCATTCAGTATGATTCTAGCTATGGGTTTGTTACATATGGCTTTTTTTGTGTTGAGGTATGTTCCTTTTATTTCCAATTTTTTTTTTTTTTTTTTTGAGACGGAGTCTCGCTCTGTTGCCCAGGCTGGAGTGCAGTGGCCGAATATCAGCTCACTGCAAGCTCCACCTCCCGGGTTTACGCCTTTCTCCTGCCTCAGCCTCCCGAGTAGCTGGGACTATAGGCGCCTGCCACCTCGCCCGGCTATTTTTTTGTATTTTTTAGTAGAGATGGGGTTTCATCGTGTTAGCCAGGATGGTCTCGATCTCCTGACCTCGTGATCCTCCCGTCTCGGCCTCCCAAAGTGCTGGGATTACAGGCTTGAGCCACCGCGCCCGGCCATTTCCAATTTTTTTTAGGGTTTTTTTTTTTTTATCATGACGGGACATTGAATTTTATCAAATGCTTTTTCAGCATCAGTTGTAATGATTATATGTTTTTTGTCCTTCATTTTGCTGATATAATGTAACACATTAATTGATATACATACGTTGAACTATCCTTGCATTCCTTGGCAAACTTTATTTGGCCAAAATGAATGATCTTTTTAATGTTCTGTCAGTTTTGGTTTCTTAGTATTTTGTTAAGGATTTTTGCATCAATATTTATTAGTGATATTGACCTGTAGTTTTCTTTTCTTTGATGTGGCATTGTCTGGTTTTGGTAACAGGATAATAATGGCCTCATAGAATGAGTTTGGAAGTAGTCTTTCCTCTTCCATTTTTCAGAATAGTTTGAGTAGGATTAGTATTAGTTCTTTAAATGTTAGGTAGAATTTAGCAATGAAACTGTAAAATCCAGGGCTTTTATTCACTGGGAGTCTTTTTATTATGACTTTGGTCTCGTTACTTGTTAATGGTCTGTTCAGGTTTTAGATTTCTTCATAGTTAAGTCTTTGTAGGTTGTATATGTCTAGGAATTTATCCATTTCTTCTAGGTTTTTCAATTTATTGGCATATAATTGTTCATAGTAGCCACTTATGATCCTTTGAATTTTTATGGTATTGGTTGTAATGTCTCCTTTTTCATCTCTGATTTTATTTATTTGGGTCTTATCTCTTTTTTTCTTGGTTAGTCTGAGTAAGGCTTTGTTGATTTTGTTTATTTTTTCAAAAAAATAGCCCAGGAGCAGTGGCTTATGCCTGTAATCCCAGCACTTTGGGTGGCTAAGGTGGGCAGATGACCTGAGGTCAGGAGTTTGAGACCAGCCTGGCCAACATGGTGAAACCTTATCTCCACTAAACATACAAAAAATAGCTGGGTGTGGTGGTGCACACCTGTAGTCCCAGCTACTTATGAGGCCGAGGCAGGAGAATCACTTGAACCTGGGAGGTGGAGGTTGCAGTGAGCCAAGATCCTGCCACTGCACCCCAGTCTGGGCAACAGAGCAAGTCTCCATCTTAAAAAAAAAAAAAAAAATCAAATGACTTTTTTCATTGATTTTTTTTGTACTGTTTTCTTCACTTCAAATTCATTAATTTCAGCTAATAGCTTTATTATTTCTTTTCTACTAATTTGTGTTTGCTTTCACTTTTCTAGTTTTTTAAGGTGCATTATTAGGTTGTTGATTGAAAATTTTTCTTCTTTTTTGACATAAGCACTTATAGCTATAAACTTCCCTCTTAGTACTGCTTTCTCTACATCCCACAGGTTTTGGCATGTTGTGTTTCTCTCATTTGTTTCAAGAAATTTTTCAGTTTCCTTCTTAATTTTTTCATTGACCCACTGGTAATTCAGGAACATATTGCTTAATTTCCATGTATTTGTATAGTTTCCAAAATTCCTCTGGTTATTGATTTTTAGTTTTATTCTATCATAGTCAGAGAAGATGCTTGCTGTTATTTCAATTTTTTGACTGTTTTAAGATGTGTTTTGTGTTGTAACGTATGGTCTATCTTTGAGAATTATCCATGTGTTGAGAAAAAGAATGTGTATTCTGTAGTCATTGGATGAAATGTTCTGTAAATATCTGTTGGGTGCATTTGTTCTAGAGTGCAAATTAAGTCCAGTGTTTTCTTCTTGATTTCTTTCTGGAAGATCTGTCCAATGCTGAAAGTGGGATGTTGAAGTCTCCGGTTAATAATGAATTTGAGTCTCTCCCTCTCTTTAGCTCTAATAATATTTGTTTTACATATCTTGGTGCTCCAGTGTTGGGTGCATATATATTTAAAATTGTTATACCTTCTTGCTGAATTGACCCCTTTATCATTATACAGTAATCTTCTTTGTCTCTTATAGTTTTATCCTGACATCTATTTTGTTTTATGTAAGTATAGTAACTTCTGTTCTTTTTTTTGTTTTCCATTGGCATGGAATACCTTTTTCTATCCCTTAGTTTTTTAGTCTACATGTGTCTTTATAGGTGAAGTGTGTTTCTTGTAGGCAACAGATCAATGGTCTTATTTTTATATTCAGTTAACCAGTCTATGTCTTTTTTTTTGTTTGTTTAATGGAGTCTCATTCTGCCACCCAGGCTAAAGTGCAGTGGCATGATCTTGGCTCACTGCAACCTCCACTTCCCAGGTTCAAGCGATCCTCCCACCTTAACCTCCTAAGTAGCTGAGACTATAGACATGTGCTGCCACACCTGGCTAGTTTTTATGTTTTTAGTAGAGGTGGGGTTTCACCAGGTTCGCCAGCTGGTCTTGAACTCCTGACTTCAAGTGATCTGCCCTCCTCAGCCTCCCAAACTTCTGGGATTATAGGCGTGAGCCACCCAGCCCAGCCTCAGGCTATGTCTTTTGATTGAAGAGTTTAGTTCATTTACATTCAATGTTATTATTAATAAGAAGGTCTTACTCCTGCCATTTCATTATTTGTTTTCTGGCCTTTGCTTTCTTCTTTCCTTTTTTCTTGTCTTTCTTTTAGTGAAGGTGATCTTTTTCTGGTGGTATGATTTAATATCTTGCTTTTTATTTTTTCTGTATCTGTTGCGTGTTTTTTTTTTTTTTTTTATACTTTAAGTTCTAGGGTACATGTGCACAACGTGCAGGTTTGTTACATACGTATACATGTGCCATGTTGGTGTGCTGTACCCATTAACTCGTCATTTACATTACGTATATCTCCTAATGCTATCCCTCTCCCCTCCCCACTCCCCACAATAAGACCCGGTGTGTGATGCTCCCCTTCCTGTGTCCAAGTGATCTCATTGTTCAATTTCCACCTATGAGTGAGAACATGCAGTATTTGGTTTTCTGTTCTTGCAATAGTTTGCTGAGAATGATGGTTTCCAGCTGCATCCATGTCCCTACAAAGGACACAAACTCATCCTTTTTTATGGCTGCATAGTATTCCATGGTGTATATGTGCCACATTTTCTTAATCCAGTCTGTCACTGATGGACATTTGGGTTGATTCCAAGTCTTTGCTATTGTGAAGTAGTGCTGCAATAAACATACGTGTGCATGTGTCTTTATAGCAGCATGACTTATAATCCTTTGAGTATATTCCCAGTAATGGGATGGCTGGGTCAAATGGGATTTCTAGTTCTAGATCCTTGAGGAATCACCACACTGTTTTCCACAATGGGTGAACTAGTTTACAGTCCCACCAACAGTGTAAAAGTGTTCCTATTTCTCCACATCCTCTCCAGCACCTGTTGTTTCCTGATTTTTTAATGATTGCCATTCGAACTGGTGTGAGATGTTATCTCATTGTGGTTTCGATTTGCATTTCTCTGATGGTGAGTGATGATGAGCATTTTTTCATGTGTCTGTTGGCTGCATAAATGTCTTCTTTGAGAAGTGTCTGTTCATATCCTTCACCCACTTTTTGATGGGGTTGTTTGTTTTTCTCTTGTAAATTTGTTTGAGTTCTTTGTAGGTTCTGGATATTAGCCCTTTGTCAGATGAGTAGATTGCAAAAATTTTCTCCCGTTCTGTAGGTTGCCTATTCAGTCTGATGGTAGTTTCTTTTGCTGTGCAGAAGCTCTTTAGTTTAATTAGATCCCATTTGTCTATTTTGGCTTTTGTTGCCATTGCTTTTGGTGTTTTAGACATGATGTCCTTGCCCATGCCTATGTCCTGAATGGTATTACCTAGGTTTTCTTCTAGGGTTTTTATGGTTTTAGATCTAACATTTAAGTCTCTAATCCATCCTGAATTAATTTTTGTATAAGGAGTAAGGAAAGAATCCAGTTTCAGTTTTCTACTTATGGCTAGCCAATTTTCCCACACCATTTATTAAATAGGGAATCCTTTCCCCATTTTTGTTTTTGTCAGGTTTGTCAAAGATCAGATGGCTGTAGATGTGTGGTATTATTTCTGAGGGCCCTGTTCTGTTTCATTGGTCTATATCTCTGTTTTGGTACCAGTAACATGCTGCTTTGGTTACTGTAGCCTTGTAGTATAGTTTGAAGTCAGGTAGCATGATGCCTCCAGCTTTGTTCTTTTGGCTTAGGATTGTCTTGGCAATGTGGGGTCTTTTTTGGTTCCATATGAACTTTAAAGCAGTTTTTTCCAATTCTTTGAAGAAAGTCATTGGTAGCTTAATGGGGATGGCATTGAATCTATAAATTACCTTGGCCAGTATGGCCATTTTCATGATATTGATTCTTCCTATCCATGAGCATGGTATGTTCTTCCATTTGTTCATGTCCTCTTTTATTTCACTGAGCAGTGGTTTGTAGTTCTCCTTGAAGAGGTCCTTTACATCCCTTGTAAGTTGGATTCCTAGGTATTTTATTCTCTTTGAAGCTTTTGTGAATGGGAGTTCATTCATGATTTGGCTCTCTGTTTGTCTGTTACTGGTGTATAAGAATGCTTGTGATTTTTGCACATTAATTTTGTATCCTGAGACTTTGCTGAAGTTGCTTATCAGCTTAAGGAGATTTTGGGCTGAGACAATGTATCTAAATATACAATCATGTCATCTGCAAACAGGGACAATTTGACTTCTTCTTTTCCTAACTGAATATGCTTTATTTCTTTCTCTTGCCTGATTGCCCTAGCCAGAACTTCCAACACTGTGTTGAATAGGAGTGGTGAGAGAGGGCATCCCTGTCTTGTGCCAGTTTTCACAGGGAATGCTTCCAGTTTTTGCCCATTCAGTATGATATTGGCTGTGGGTTTGTCCTAAATAGCTCTTATTATTTTGAGATACGTTCCATCAATACCGAATTTATTGAGAGTTTTTAGCATGAAGGGTTGTTGAATTTTGTCAAAGGCCTTTTCTGCATCTATTGAGATAATCATGTAGTTTTTGTCTTTGGTTCTGTTTATATGCTGGATTACGTTTATTGATTTGCGTATGTTGAACCAGCCTTGCATCCCAGGGATGAAGCCTACTTGATCATGGTGGACAAAGTTCTTGATGTGCTGCTGGATTCGGTTTGCCAGTATTTTATTGAGGATTTTTGCATTGATGTTCATCAGGGATATTGGTCTAAAATACTCTTTTTTTGTTGTATCTCTGTCAGGCTTTGGTATCAGGATGATGCTGGCCTCATAAAATGAGTTAGGGAGGATTCCCTCTTTTTCTATGGATTGGAATTGTTTCAGAAGGAATGATACCAACTCCTCCTTGTACCTCTGGTAGAATTCGACTGTGAATCTGTCTGGTCCTGAACTTTTTTTGGTTGGTAGGCTGGAACTTTTTTTGGTTGGTAGGCCTCAATTCCAGAGCCTGCTATTGGTCTATTCAGGGATTCAACTTCTTCCTGGTTTAGTCTTGGGAGAGTGTAAGTGTTCAGGAAATTATCCATTTCTTCTAGGTTTTCTTGTTTATTTGCATAGAGGTGTTTACAGTATTCTCTGATTGTAGTTTGTATTTCAGTGGGGTTGGTGGTGATATCCCCTTTATAATTTTTTATTGCGTCTGTCTGATTCTTCTCACTTTTCTTCTTTATTAGTCTTGCTAGCGGTCTATCAATTTTGTTGATCTTTTCAAAAAACCAGCTCCTGGATTCATTGATTTTTTGGAGGGTTTTTTGTGTCTCTATCTCCTTCAGTTCTGCTCTGATCTTAGTTATTTCTTGTCTTGTACTAGCTTTTGAATGTGTTTGCTCTTGCTTCTCTAGTTCTTTTAATTGTGATGTTAGGGTGTCAGTTTTAGATCTTTCCTGCTTTCTCTTGTGGGCATTTAGTGCTATAAATTTCCCTCTACACACTGCTTTAAATGTGTCATAGAGATTCTGGTATGTTGTATCTTTGTTCTCATTGGTTTCAAAGAACATCTTTATTTCTGCCTTCATTTCGTTATGTACCCAGTAGTCATTCAGAAGCAGGTTGTTCAGTTTCCATGTAGTTGAGCGGTTTTGATTGAGTTTCTTAGTCCTGAGTTCTAGTTTAATTGCACTGTGGTCTGAGAGACAGTTTGTTATAATTTCTGTTCTTTTACATTTGCTGAGGAGTACTTTGCTTCCAACTATGTGGGCAATTTTGGAATAAGTGTGATGTGGTGCTGAGAAGAATGTATATTCAGTTGATTTGGGGTGGAGAGTTCTGTAGATGTCTATTAGGTCCACTTGGTGCAGAGCTGAGTTCAATTCCTGGATATCCTTGTTAACTCTGTCTTGTTGATCTGTCTAATGTTGACAGTGGGGTATTAAAGTCTCCCATTATTATTGTATGTGAATCTAAGTCTCTTTGTAAGTCTCTAAGGACTTGCTTTATGAATCTGGGTGCTCCTGTATTGGGCACATATATATTTAGGACAGTTAGCTCTTCCTGATGAATTGATCCCATTACCATTATGTAATGGCCTTCTTTGTCTCTTTTGATCTTTGATGGTTTAAAGTCTGTTTTATCAGAGATTAGGATTGCAACTCCTGCTTTTTTTTGTTTTCCATTTGCTTGGTAGATCTTCCTCTATCCCTTTATTTTGAGGCTATGTGTGTCTCTGCATGTGTGATGGATCTCCTGAACACAGCAAACTGATGGGTCTTGACTCTTTATCCAATTTGCTAGTCTGTGTCTTTTAATTGGACCATTTATTTTTGATTTGAGGTTACCATGAGGCTTAAAAATACTATGTTATAAACCCTTATTTTAAGTTGATAACAACTTAACAGTGTTTGCATAAACAAACAAGTGAAAAGAAAACTAATAAAAACTTGACACCTTAACTTTCTCCTCTTGTTTTTTTTTGGAGATAGAGTTTCCCTCTTGTTGCCCAGGCTGGAATGCAGTGGTACAGTCTCAGCTCACTGCAATGTCTGCCCTCTCGGTTCAAGCGATTCCTGTAGCTGGAATTACAGGTGTGCAACAACACATGCAGTTAATTTTTTTTTTGGTATTTTTGTAGAGACGGGGTTTCACCATGTTGGCCAGGCTGGTCTCGAACTCCTGACCTTGCTCACCTCAGCCTCCCAAAGTACTTAGATTACAGGCATGAGCCACCACACCCAGCGCCCCCCCTGCTTTTTAACTTTTTGTTGTTTCTATTTGTAGCTTACCATACTGCCTGTGTCTTAAAAAGTTGTAGTTATTTTTATTGGTTCATTGTTTAATCTTTCTACTTAGGATAAGAATAGCTTACACACCACAGTCATGTTGTTATAATATTCTGTGTTTTTCTATGCACTTACTATTACCCGTGAGTTTTTTTAATCTTCAGATAATTTCTTATTGTTCATTAACATTCTTTTCTTTCTGATTTAAGTACTCCCTTTACCATTTCTTGTAGGACAGCTCTGGAGTTGATGAAATCCCTCAGCTTTTGTTTGCCTGGGAAAGTCTGTATTCCAGCTTCATGTTTGGAGGATATTTTCACTGAATATAATATCCTAGGAGGAAAGTTTTTTTCCTTCAGCACTTTAAATATGTCATGCCATTCTCTAGTGGCCTATAAAGTTTCTACTGAAAAGTCTGCTGCCAGACATATTAGAGCTCTGTTGCACGTTGTTTCTTTTCTCTGCTTTTAGTGTCCTTTCTTTTTCCTTCACCTTTGGAAATTTGATTATTAATTGCTTTGAGGCAGTCTTCTTTGGGTTAAATCTGCTTCATGTTTTATAACCTTGTTGTACTTGGATATTGATTTATTTTGCTAGGTTCAGAAAATTCTGTGTTATTGTCCCTTTGAATACACTTTCTAAACCCCCCTCTCTCCACCTCCTCTTTAAGGCCAGTAACTCTTAGATTTGCCCTTTCGACGCTATTTTTTTTTGAGACGGAGTTTCACTCTTATTGCTCAGGTTGGAGTGCAATGGCGCGATCTCGGCTCACCACAACCTCTGCCTCCTTGGTTCAAGTGGTTCTCCTGCCTCAGCCTCCCGAGTAGCTGGGATTACAGGCATGTGCCACAACGCCCTGCTAATTTTGAATTTTTAGTAGAGATGGGTTTTCTCCGTGTTGGTCAGACTGGTCTTAAACTCTTGACCTTAGGTGATCTGCCCTCCTCGGTCTCCCAAAGTGCTGGGATTACAGGCATGAGCCACCGTGTCTGGGCCGACATTATTTTCTAGATCTTGTCGGCATGCTTTATTTTTCTTTAAATTTCATTTGTCTCCTCTTACTATTTTAAAATAGCCTGTCTTTAAGCTCACCAATTCTTTCTTCTGCTTTTTCAGTATGTCAATTGCATTTTTCAACTCCAGAGTTTCTTTTTGATTCTTTTTATTTACATCTTTTTCTTCAGTTTATCTGATAGAATTCTGATTTTTTTTTCCTCTGCTTTATCTTGAATTTCTTTGAGTTTCCTCAGCACAGTTTTATTGAATTATTTGTCTGAAATGTTTCATGTCTCTGTTTCTTCAGAATTGGTTTCTGGTACCCCATTTGGTTAATCTGGTGAGGCCATGTTTTCCTGGATGATCTTGATGCTTGTGGATGTTTGTCTGTGTCTGGGCGTTAAACAGTTAGGCATTTGTTGTAGTTTACACAGTCTGGGTTTGTTTGTATCCATCCTTCTTGAGAAGGCATCACAGCTATTCAAAAACACTTGGGTGTCGTGATCTAAGCTATATTGGCATTAGGAGGTACTCCAAACCCAGTAATGCTTGCTGACTTATAGAGGTACCACTTTGACAGTCTTGGATAAGATCTGGAAGAATTCTCTGGATTACCAAGTAAAGACTCTTGATCTCCTCCCTTACATTCTCCCAAGGAAATGGAATTTCTCTCTCTGTGCTGAGCCACCTGGAGCTGGGGGTGGGGTAACATAAGTAGCCCTATGGCCACGACCACTGGAATTATGCTAGGAGAGACCTGAAGCCCACACAGTACTGAGTCTTGCCCAAGGCCCACTGTAACCACTATCTGGCTACCACCTATGTCTTCTCATGGTCTTGGGGCTCTACAATGAGCAGGCGGTGAAGCCAACCAGGCATATGTCCTTCTCTATAGGGCGATAAGTTCCCCCAGGCCCTGTGGGGGTCCAGAGATGCCATTTGGGAGCCAGGGACTAGAGTCAAAAACCTTAGGTGTCTACCTGATGTTTATTGTACTGTGGCTGAGGTGGTGCTCAAACCATAAGATGTGGTCTTTCTCACTCTTCCCTCCCCTTTCCATAGGCAGAGGAAGCTCACCCTATGGCTACTGCCACTATAGGTCCACAGGGAGTAATGCCAGGTTACTACTGATGTTCATTAAGACCCAAGGGTTCTTCAGTCAGCTTGTGGTAAATGCTGCCTGGCCTGAGACTCACACTTCAGGACAGCGGGCTTCCCTCTGGCCCAAGGCAGGTCCAGAATTGCTGTCCAGGAGCCAAGGCCTTGAATCAAGGACTTCAAGAGCCCGCTTGATGCTCTACCCCACTATGGCTGAGTGTGTACCTAAGGTGCAAAAGTCCCCTTTACTTTTCCCTCTACTTTTCTCAAGCATAAGGAGTCTCCCCCCATAGCCACCATGGCTGGAAATGTGCTGAGTCTCATTTGAAGCCAGCTAGTCTCAGAGTCTCACAGAAGGCCCACTGCATACCTAGGTATCACTGCTGGTTATTTGGGGCTTAAGGGCTCTTAAATTCTCTGACATCTTGATTGCAGCCTTTGAGAGACCCTGGGCCAGAGGATCCAGCTATTGCCATGCTTAAATTTCCAACCCAAATGTAACTGTGAGATAAGTGTTGTTTTAAGCCACTAATTTTTGGTTAACTTGTTATGCAGCAACAGATAACTAATACAATAAGAGTTTTAAAATAAAAATTTTGATATTATAATAATATACTTCATGGATTATTGTGACATGGTGGAATGCACTTACCCTCTTAGACCTGAGTTCCTTTTATCCAGTGATGACTCTTGAATTGCATCTTCCTGCCGAGTCTCCTTTGTTAGTCAGACCTGGATTTCTGTGCTTCCTGTGCACAGAAAAGTGCTTTCCTGTCTTCTGAGTTATATTGCTTCTTACCCCATATATGTTAATTTGGTCTCAGGCCAGAACTAGGGTGAGGCAAGAGAGAAGCTTAGGGCTCAAAATATAAGGAGGCCTTCGATGTCTGATTTAGCTCACCCTAGTCCTGTCCCTGATCCTGTCAAAATAGAGCTGATTTTGTGACTTGGCTCATACTCTTATGAAATTATCTCTCTATCTGTGATGGTTTCCTAATGCTCCTCTAGAAATTCAACTTTGTCCTGTACACAAGTGTAGGTAGATATCTAGTGTATGTATGTCTGTGTGTGGCAGGTGTGTGTTTGTGTACATTTATTTTCCTGTATTTTCTGCCCTCTGCTCATCCTTTTCTAAGTGTCCCCTACCCATGTGAACAAAAGTGGATATTCTGGTTGGCTAGGGCCCAAGGCATTCACTGGCACCTACATTACTTTTAGGAAGATATTATGGACTGGATATTTGTCACCCCCCCCCCCCCCCAAATTCCTATGTTGAAATCATAGTCTCCAAAGTGATGATATTAGGAGGTGGGTCCTTTTGGAAGGTGATTAGGTTATAAGGGAGGAACCCTCATGAATAAGATCAGTGCCATTAGAAAATAGGACCAAGGGACCTCGTTTGCCCCTTCCACCATGTGAGAGCACCACGGGAAGTCAGAAGTCTATAACCTGAAAGAGGGTCCTCACCAGAACCTGACCATGCTGCCTCCCTACTCTTAAGCTGCCAGCCTCCAGAACAGTGAAAAATAAATTTCTATTGTTTATAAGCCCCCCAGTCTGTCGTGCTATGTTAAAGAAGCCCAAACTAAGATGGCAGGGTATCAGTACTTATGCATGGTATTCTATTTTGCTCTGCCTACCTTCCCATGGTAAGCACACCCAAGCAGGCCCTGCCCTTTTAGAACAAGGCAGACGTCTTTCTCTTCTTTTGTATCTTTAATTGCTGTGTTGAACTGTCTAGACAAGATCTATGTTTTTCCTTTTCCCCATTCCAGGTCTACAACTGGGTGGTGGCATAATGCCAGAGTCTGTTTTCTCTGCAGGCTTTGCCATTTTAGATTTAGGGGAGAGTACAGGAAGCCCCATTTAGGCCTCCAGGACTAAGCCATGTTCCTCAATCCAGTTTCTGTCAGCCCTCAACTTTGGGAATTATTGGAGGCTAATTTGACTGTTAATAAAGCAGTAATTTTCCCACTGGTTACTGTTTCCTAAATATAACTCTCTTGGTTGGAAAACATATAAGCAGGAGAGGTGAGTGGTAGGACACGTTTTGAACTTAACAGCAGACATCCAAACCCTACCTTGCATTCCTAAATATTGCTGTTCATTGTGGGGTGAATGAGCATAAACAGGGGGCCTGGAATTTGGAGTCAAAGTGCTGTGTGGGAAGACTTTGGCTTTTGTGTGGTGGGCAGCCAGCAGATGGCCTAAATTGTGGCAGCCCAGCTGCAGCAGATGATATTGCTGGAATGGGGCCCAGGCTGGATTTGGCAAGAAAAAGGGTTCATTTTGGGGTCAAGGTAGACTTGACTGAGACTGCAGCCTGAGCAAGCAGGGATCTAGTCTTGAGAGGGGAAAGAAGTACTTCCTTGAGGCAAGAAGAACCTCTTAGGTGGCTGTAGACTTACAGAGGTAGCTTCAAATATTGTGAGCAGAGTACATAGGGAAAGGATGACCTCTTGCTAGGGCCAGAGACAACTAACTTCAAAATGGCACAGCTTTGGTGCTCAGGCTTTTTAGAGATGCATTTTGCTATTATGCAGCACTAGCCCCCTTTCTTCTTTGCTTTCCTTTCTGGTCTTTCAGCAAGGGCCAACAGATTGTTTTGTTCTTCAGGGAAGATCAGGTAATTTGCAGTAGGAAACAAGACAGTAACAGGGAGTTTTTATTTGCTTGGATTTTTATTTTTGGATGCTGCCCTTGGTGTGGTGAAGATTAACCAAGCCATCAGGAATTAAACAGTAGAGGAAAACAATGTTTTGGTGAGAAGCAATTGGAAGAGACTGTTGCTTCTCCTTGGGTCCTTGAGGATAAAAGTAGACTACAGCCTCTCAGGTTAACAACTCCTTGAGTTTCTGTAAGCCTTGAGTTTAATTGAATTCAGTTATGTTTAATTTCATAAACTGTAGCCTCAAATGTTTAGCATGGTATGACTGGCATACTGGCAAGATAGAACCACAAAGAATTTCTCATTTTTTCTTTTGCTTTTTCTGTCTATCCTCCTTCTCTCAGATAACACCAAATCTCTCCTCTAGTACCTGGCTGGCAACAGCAATGTAGGAACTTTGCTTTGTCTTGGGAAATGCCACTGGGGCAGCTGTCACATTTGTTCTAAATTTTGGGGGTTTTGGGAGTGGCATTGATACTCATGTGTCTTACTGATATTTTCAAGCTGAAAAATTAGACATGTAAGAAATGAGGGTGGTATCAATTTAACTTTGGTAGTGCTGCAGGAATGACACACATTTTAGGCAAAGACCATTGGGCAGAAAAAGATTGAAAGGGAAGAACTATAGGCTCTAATTTCATTGGAACTTTAATTTATCCATGGGAATTTATCAATGAGGGGTGGGAGTTAGGGATATAGACATTTAGAATTATTTTAACTTATTGGTAAATTGAGCCATCAAAGGTGATAAAGTGATCTTCTCTATTTCTAGTGATACTTTTTGCTTTATGGTTATTTGATATTAATATAGTTACCAGCTTTCTGTTAGTGTTTGATGGTATATCTTTTTGTGTTGTGTTTTATTTTTGATCTTCCTGTATTTTGTATTTTAGATGTGTTTCTTGTAAACAGCACATAGTTGGACTTTGTTTCTTTAATCTGGCCTAACCAATTTTGTATTTTAATAGGAATATTTAGTTACTTTACATTTCATATAATTATTGATGCATCTTTGTTTAAGTTTATTATTCTCTACATCTTTCTTTTTGTCCTATCCAGTCTATATCTTTTTTCTCCACTTTCATGTTTTGAATTTTTAATGTTTATTGTTCCATATTTTCCTCTGATTGTTAGAAGGTATACATTCTTTTACTATTCTTTTAGCAATTAGCCTAGAAATTACAACATGCATTTTTGACTCATCAGAGTCTAAGGTTAATTTATTCTTTTACTTTTCTTCAAAATGATGGAAGGATCTTGGAACATTTTAACTCCCCTTGACTTATATGTTATTGTTATTGTTTTGTTATTCCAATTTTAATTCTCTATATATTTGAAACTCCATAAGATATTATTATAATTGATTTGTATGATCACTGTTAACTTAGATTCACCCACATATTTAGCATTTTCATTGCTTTTCATTCCTTCCAACTCTCTGCTCTTCCATCCGGAATCATTTTTCTCATACTTGAGGAATCCTGTAAATTCTACAAACCTCCATCACTGTTTACTCACTTGACCCTCTGGAGTTCTCCAGATTGCTGAGGGGCCCAGGAGAGGTTTGGGCCCCTCCAGCACTATAGCATCTTGTAAAAAATTGAGGACAGAGGAGGCTACCTTCTTTTACAGATGAAATATGTCAGAAGGTTCAGGCTTAATTTCATTCTGTAGCAAGGAGGTCTCTGTAGTTCTGCTGAGCTTGCAGGGTTTTGCTTCCATGACCCAAGGCATAATGGGCAGGTGGCTATTAAGGTTCATGGGCTCAGGTCCTGTGACAGCCTCTATTTCTAGGAGAGCCTAGGATGTGGCCAGAATTTGCTGCTCTAATGGTGTGCAGCACAGGGCTGAGGAGTGCAGTTCTCACTCATAGGTGGGAACTGAACAATGAGATCACTTGGACTCGGGAAGAGGAACATCACACACCAGGGCCTATTATGGGGAGCGGGGAGGGGGGAGGGATTGCACTGGGAGTTATACCTGATGTAAATGACGAGCTGATGGGTGCTGATGAGTTGATGGGTGCAGCACACCAACATGGCACAAGCATACATATGTAACAAATCTGCACGTTATGCACATGTACCCTAGAACTTACAGTATAATAATGAAAAAAAAAAAAAAAAAAGAAACTGGATGGTTCAGAGTCTCCAGGAGATGAGAGGAGATTGCTAAAGCTTCTACAGTGAAGAAGTCTGGGGCATTAATAATAATACTTGTTGTATTGCAATTTGGACAGATTCTAGAGCCTTTTGTTGGAGGGACACCATTTAAAGGAGGCTAATTTTCAAGTAATAGCATAAATAGGCTTACATAAAATCTGTAAATAAGGAATATATTGTTTTTAGAACCCATAAAGAACTAAAAGATGTGGGCACTGCAAGGCTCAAGAGATGTTTTCTGACAGTGTTCGAGATGGAGTGGCCCTTGGTTTATCAAATACATTTTAGGAACTCTCAAGTCTTGAGGCTTTACATATATGTGGGATAATGTCTCACCCCACTTTTTGAGCTACTTTATGAGTATATATTTCAAGTGAGTGCTTCTAACAAATCTGCTTGGAGGAGAATGGCATCAATGTAATTTCATACTGTGACCCTAGAGAAAATTAGATACAGTTAAGATTTGCCTGCCGAGATTGTGTGTGATGTTAAGGCCGTTGAGGTACCCCATGAGTAAAAGTGTATTGTGCCTCTTCTGAGGTGAAAAGAAACTGCAGCTCAGAGACTCTCAAAGTAGTCACTAAACAGAACAGATTAGTCAAATCTACAATAACAAAATATTTATCAATTGCTGCTTGGATAGAGTCAATAGTTTTAATACTAATGGGTATACGAGATTTGATGGGGGGGGGCCCATCAAATGTTGTTTAATGTTGTGGTAATCCACAATGAGATGCCAATAGCACTCATTCTTTCCAAGTTCAAATACAGGCCAAATTAGGCAGTTAAATGGAGAAGCAGTGAAGATAATCACCTCTTTTCTACATATCTTATAAAATAGATTTCAATCATTAAATATTTTAATTTACATTGGGTCATATCAATTATTTTAACTAGAGGAGAAGATCCTTCACATTTTGTCAAGTACCAATGGGATATTTATTTCTTTATTTATTTTTGAGATAGAGTCTTGCTCTGTTGCCCAGGCTGGAATGAGTGCAGTGGTGTGATCTTGGCTCACTGCAAACTCTGAGCCATCAAAGATAATAAAGTGGGTTAAAGTGATTCTCCTGCCTCAGCCCCCTGGGTAGCTGGGATTACAGGTGTCTGCCACCATGCCTGGCTAATTTTTGTATTTTTAGTAGAGATGGGGTTTCACCATGTTGGCCAGGTTGATCTCGAACTCCTGGCCGCATGTGATCCAACTGCCTTGGCCTCCCAAAGTGCTGGGATTATAGGTGTGAGCCACCACGCCCAGCCCCAAAGGCTTAATTTAATTTTAATTTGTTATTCACTGGGTAAGAGCATCGATGTCCACTATGGTATATTTTAGGTCAATGCGATGACTGTGGATAATTTACGCAAGGTGATAGTTTCGATGACCAAAGTGAGGCATACACCTATTTGTCCTCTATTTTATATTTGGTAACTCTTGTAGGAGTGTAGGGGGTACCTTGTTTAAATATAGTGGGATCCCTGGTATTGATTAAATCCATGAAGGTTTGCCAATTGGGGCAATTTAGCTGATATTAAAGTTAATTCAGAACCTATGTTATATAAGCACAGAAGCCAGTCAATGCCCTTTTATCTTTTGTTATATACATTCTTTTTTACATTTTCGATTTCCAGCTGGGTCAAACTGTGGACTTTTGTGTTAGCTTTTAGTTTGTTTCTTCCTCATGTATCCAGCCTTCCTTCTTTTTCTTCTCTCTCTCTCTCTCTCTCTCTCTCTCTCTGTGTGTGTGTATGTGTGTGTTTAATGATTGAAATCTATTTTATAAGATATGTAGAAAAGAGGTGATTATCTTCACTGCTTCTCCATTTAACTGCCTAATTTGGCCTGTATTTGAACTTGGAAAGAATGAGTGCTATTGGCATCTCATTGTGGATTACCACAACATTAAACAACATTTGATGGGCCCCCCCCCATCAAATCTCGTATACCCATTAGTATTAAAACTATTGACTCTATCCAAGCAGCAATTGATAAATATTTTGTTATTGTAGATTTGACTAATCTGTTCTGTTTAGTGACTACTTTGAGAGTCTCTGAGCTGCAGTTTCTTTTCACCTCAGAAGAGGCACAATACACTTTTACTCAGACATGTTTCAAGAAGAGAGAAGGGAGAGTCCTCCAACATGCTCATATTCATACTTTTTTTTCACCAGAGAGCCTCAAATAGATATCATCAAAGTTAGGGACCTGCCCCATGGCAATGGATGTTTTACAGGATTAAAGGATCCCAGGCTTAAGTCAGGCTTGGATTAACACCTTGGCTGTGCCACAAGGGTGCCATGGGTGTTTTTTTCATATTACCTTGAAGATTAAGATCTTAGTTGTGAGAGAGGCATATGCAGCATAGCAACCAAGATACTTAAGTGTTCTGGTGAGCCCTTAGTTCTTTAGAGTGTGAATCTCAGTCCCCCACAAAATGGATGCTTTTTTCTTCTTCTCTCTCTTTCTCTGTCACTGTCTCTCTCTCTTTTTAAAAATCTCCCATTTTTCTGGCAAGGTGGCTGAATAGGAACAGATCTGGTCTGCAGTTCCCAGCAAGATCGATGCAGAAGACGGGTGATTTCTGCATTTCCAACTGAGGTACCTGGTTCATCTCATTGAGACTGGTTGGACAGTGAGTGCAGCCCGTGGAGGGTGAGCTGAAGCAGGGCGGGGCATTGCCTCCCCTGGGAATCACAAGGCATTGGGGGATTTCCCGTTCCTAGCCAAGGGAAGCTGTGAGAGATGGTACTGGGAGGAATGGTACACTCCTGCGCCAATACTGTGCTTTTCCCATGGCCTTCCCAACCAGCAGACCAGGAGACTCCCTCTGGTGTCTGTCTAGGTGGGACCCACACCCACAGAGCCCAGCAAGCTAAATCCATTGGCTTGAAATTCCTGCTGCTAGTGCAGGAGGCTAAGATTGACATGGGAGACTTTAACACTCCACTATCAATATTAGACAGATCAATGAGACAGAAAATTAACAAGGATACCCAGGACTTGAACTCAGCTCTCAACCAAGAGGATCTAATAGGCATCTACAGAACTCTCCACCCCAAATCAACAGAATATACATTCTTCTCAGCACCACATCACTCTTATTCTAAAATTGACCACATAATTGGAATTAAAATATTCCTCAGCAAATGTAAAAGAACAGAAATCACAATAAACTGTCTCTCAGATGACAGTGCAATCACATTAGAACTCAGGATTAAGTAACTCACTGCAAAGCTGCACAACTACATGGAAACTGAACAGCCTGCTCCTGAATGACTACTGGGTAAATAACGAAATGAAGGCAGAAATAAAGATGTTCTTAGAAACCAATAAGAACAAAGACACAACGTACCAGGATCTCTGGGATGCATTTAAAGCAGTGTGTAGAGGGAAATTTATAGCACTAAGTGCCCACAAGAGAAAGCAGGAAAGATCTAAAATTGACACCCTAACATCACAATTAAAATAACTAGAGAAGCAAGAGCAAACGAATTCAAAAGCTAGCAGAAGGCAAGAAATAATAAGATCACAGCAGAACTGAGAGATAGAGACCCCAAAAACCACCGGGCGCGGTGGCTCAAGCCTGTAATCCCAGCACTTTGGGAGGCCGAGACGGGCGGATCACGAGGTCAGGAGATCGAGACCATCCTGGCTAACACGGTGAAACCCTGTCTCTACTAAAAAATACAAAAAAATTGCCAGGTGAGGTGGTGGACACCCGTAGTCCCAGCTACTCGGGAGGCTGAGGCAGGAGAATGGCATAAACCCGGGAGGCAGAGCTTGCAGTGAGCTGAGATCCGGCCACTGCACTCCAGCCTGGGCCACAAAGCGAGACTCCATCTCAAAAAAAAAAAAAAGAGACCGCAAAAACCCTTCAAAAAATCAATGACTCCAGGAGGTGGTTTTTTGAAAAGATCAACAAAGTCGATAGACCGCTAGCCAGACTAATAAAGAATAAAAGAGAGAATAATCAAATAGGTGCAATAAAAATGATAAAGGGGATATCACCCAGATCCCATGGAAATACCAACTACAATCAGAGAATACTATAAAAACACCTCTACGCAAATAAACTCGAAAATCTAGAAGAAATGGATAAATTCCTAGACACATACACCCTCCCAACTAAACCAGGAAGAAGTTGAATCTCTGAATAGACCAGTAACAGGTTCTGAAATTGAGGCAATAACTAACAGCCTCCCAACCAAGAAAAGTCCAGGACAGATGGATTCACAGCCGCATTCTACCAGAGTTACAAAGAGGATCTGGTACTATTTCTTCTGAAACTATTCCAAGCAATAGAAAAAGAGGGAATCCTCCCTAACTCATTTTATGAGGCCGGCATCATCCTGATATCAAAACCTAGCAGAGACACAACAAAAAAAGAAAATTGTAGGCCAGTATACATGATGAACATCGATGCGAAAACCCTAAATAAAATACTCCAAACCGAATCCAGCAGCACATCAAAAAGCTCATCTAGCACGATCATGTTGGCTTCATCCCTGGGATGCAAGGCTGATTCAACATACAGAAATCAATTAACATAATCCATCACATAAACAGAACCAACGACAAAAACTACATGATTATCTCAATAGATGCAGAAAAGGCCTTCGACAAAATTCAACAGCCCTTCATGCTAAAAACTTGAATAAACTAGGTATTGATGGAATGTATCTCAAAATAATAAGAGCTATTTATGACAAACCCACAGCCAGTATCATACTGAATGGGCAAAAACTGGAAGCATTCCCTTTGAAAACTGGCACAAAATAAGGATGCGCTTTCTCACCACTCCTATTTAACATAGTATTGGAAGTTCTGACCAGGGCAATCTGGCAAGGGAAAGAAATAAGGGTATTCAATTAGGAAAAAAGTCAAATTGTCCCTGTTTGCAGGTGACATGATTGTATATTTAGAAAACCCTATCATCTCACCCCAAAATCTCCTTAAGCTGATAAGCAACTTCAGCAAAGTCTCAGGATACAAAATCAATGTGCAAAAATCACAAGCATTCCTATACACCAGTAACAGACCAACAGAGAGCCAAATCATGAGTGAGCTCCCATACACAATTTCTACTAAGAGAATAAAATACCTAGGAATTCAACTTACTAGGGATGTGAAGGACCTCTTCCAGGAGAACTACAAACAACTGCTCAATGAAATAAGAGAGGACACAAACAAATGGAAAAACATTCCAAGCTTATGGATAGGAAGAATCAATATCGTGAAAATGGCCATACTACCCAAAGTAATTTATAGATTCAACGCTATCCCCATCAAGCTATTAATGACTTTCTTCACAGAATTGGAAAAAAAAAAACTACTTTAACATTTATATGGAACCAAAAAAGAGCCTGCATAGCCAAGACAATCCTAATCCAAAAGAACAAAGCTGGAGGCATCACGCTACCTGACTTCAAACTATACTACAAGGCTACAGTAACCAAAACAACATAGTACTGGTACCAAAACAGATATATAGACCAATGGAACAGAACAGAGGCCTCAGAAATAACACCACACATCTACAACCATCTAATCTTTGGCAAACCTGACAAAAATAAGCAATGGGGAAAGGATTCCCTATTTAATAAATGTTGCTGGGAAAACTGGCTAGCCATAGGCTGAAACTGAACCCCTTCCTTACACCTTATACAAAAATTAACTCAAGATGGGTTAAAGACTTAAATGTAAGACCTAAAACCATAAAAACCCTAGAAGAAAACCTAGGCAATACCATTCAGGACATAGGCATGGGCAGAGACTTCATAACTAAAACACCAAAAGTAATGGGAACAAAAGCCAAAATAGACAAATGGGATCTAATTAAACTAAAGAGCTTCTGCACAGCAAAAGAAACTATCATCAGAGTAAACAGGCAACCTACAGAATGAGAGAAAATTTTTACAATCTATCCATCTGACAAAGGGCTAATATCCAGAATCGACAAAGAACTTAAACAAATTTACAAGAAAAAAAAACATACAATCCCATCAAAAAGTGTGCAAAGGATATGAACAGATGCTTCTCAAAAGAAGACATTTATGCAGCCAACAAATTTATGAAAAAATGCTCATCATCACTGATCATTAGAGAAATGCAAATCAAAACCACAATGAGATACCATCTCACACCAGTTAGAATGGCAATCATTAAAAAGTCAGGAAACAGCAGATGCTTGAGAGGATGTGGAGAAATAGGAACGCTTTTACACTGTCGGTGGGAGTGTAAATTTGTTCAACCATTGTGGAAGACAGTGTGGTGATTCCTCAGGGATCTAGAACTAGAAATACCATTTGACCCAGTGATCCCATTACTGGGTGTATACCCAAAGGATTATAAATCATGCTACTATAAAGACACATGCACACGTTTGTTTATTGTGGCACTATTCACAATAGCAAAGACTTGGAACCAACCCAAATGTCCATCAATGATAGACTGGATTAAGAAAATGTGGTACATATACACCATGGAATACTATGCAGTCATAATAAAGGATGAGTTCATGTCTTTTGCAGGAACATGGATGAAGCTGGAAACCATTATTCTCAGCAAACTATCACAAGGACAGAAAACCAAACACCACATGTTCTCATTCATAGGTGGGAATTGAACAATGAGATCGCTTGGACATAGGGCGAGGAACATCACACATTGGGGCCTGTTGTGGGGTGGGGGCCTGGGGGAGGGATAGCATTAGGAGAAATACTTAATGTAAATGACGAGTTGATGGGTGCAGCAAACCAACATGGCACATATAACAAATCTGCACATTGTGCACATGTACCCCAGAACTTAAAATACAATAAAAAAAAGAAAGCCACAGTGAGATAGTCTTTACACCTACCAGAGTCACTGAAGTAAAAAACAATGACAACAGCAACAACAACAACAACAACAACAACAAAATCTCTTCGTAATGATTGTTCTTTTATGAGCAACCACTGATGGAGTATATCTTGCATAGAGTATAGTCTTTCCCAAAAGCAGTTTATAGACCAGGGGACAGTGCCAGGTTGAGATACAACCAACTGATTACAGGGTAAGAGTCTTTTACCCGAACCCAGCACCTGGTACAGCTGTATTCTAAGATACACAGATAGGTCCAGCCTGAGACACATGAACCAAGACCACTTTATGGAGGGCCCCAATGCTGTACTTTTATCCCCAAATGCAAATATAAAAACTTCTGACCTCCTTCAGATAATTTTTTTTTTTTTTTTTTTTTTTTTTTTTTTTTAGATGGAGTCTGGCTCTGTTGCCCAAGCTGGAGTGCAATGGCGAGATCTTGGCTCACTGCAAGCTCTGCCTCCCGGGTTTACGCCATTCTCCTGCCTCAGCCTCCCGAGTAGCTGGGACTACAGGCATCTACCACCACGCCCGGCTAATTTTTTGCATTTTTAGTAAAGACAGGGTTTCACCGTGTTAGCCAGGATCGTCTTGATCTCCTGACCTTGTGATCCACTCGTCTCGGCCTCCCAAAGTGCTGGGATTACAGGCATGAGCCACCGCACCCGGCCTATGTCAGCTAAATTTTTAACAGAGGTTTCGTAGGACTCGACACATGTTGCGTAGTACAGCACAACTCAAAGTGCAAGCTTGCTAGCAAGCAGAGGAAATATCCCACCTGCTACATGTGATGGTTTGTACCCAGTTAAGAGCAAGAGAAGGAAGATCCCCAGTGGTGGTGGTCAACATCGATACAATCTGGCTCACAGTATCAACTTTTGTGACTACTCCATAGATACAGGCTAGATTACCACTCACAATTTGATTTGAATGTCAAGACTGATGATCATACACACACACACACACACACACCCCAACAGTGTGAAAAGTTTTATTACTTGTGAGGATTTTGGGTTAAAGCAGGGTAGGCTTCTCAAGCTTGTCTGTAAATGGATTGAAAGGCAAGGAAATGAAACTGGCTAGAGATTTCTATTGTAGGGGATTGGGCCAGGGCGAGGTTTACTGCACACAAGCAGGAGCTTATGTGTTTCAATTTCAATTCCCTGAAGACACTAAAGGTGAGAGCATCTGAGCTTTATCAGCTTTCCCAGACGTGTGGAAGAAGGGAAAAGTCATGGATGAGGCTTAAAAGTTATTCACAGTCAAACATCAAAAACTAGAATTAGACTCTATTACATTTTGGCTCTCAAATTTAGGTCTTTGATCTTTTTGAGTTAATTTTGTATATAGTGTGAGATAGGAGTACAACTTTATTCTTTTGCATGTGGATATCCATTTGTCCCAGCACCATTTTTTGAAGATAATATTCTTTCAATTTAACTGGAAAGACCAGCAACAGGGAGTATCATTTGCTTGCCCAAGCATTAATAATTTGGTATTTTATTTCTTATTTGGCTGTGAGTCCTATGTGCATTGGTACTCTAGTTGAGAACCACAAATGTGGAAGAGGTAAGTGGTAGAATTCAGGCATTACTGAATCTCTCTAAAATAGAATGATAACCTCACTCATAGCCTTGCAAACCTACGGCAGGTATCCTTCAGAAAAACTCCTTGCTCACTTGCCTATCTGAAGTTTTAAGCATGAATTTTAAGCTAGTGAGTTATCTATTCTTGAGATTCTACAATTCACCTTAGGCTCATCTTGGTAAAAACTGATTCTGGAATTTTGCCTGAGGCTGCTGAATGTCGTGGATGATCCTTTGAGTTTTGCAGTTTCTCCTTTTCTCAGTATTTCCCCTAGAAACTACTGGGCAGATCACTTGCCAGGTCCTGGCTGTTTCTCCTTCCTATGTTGCCACAGATGGACCTTCCTACCTGTGCTCCAATTTTAAACAATACTGTCAATAGATAACATTTACCAAATACCACACTGAACTAAGAACTTCTAACATGTGGACCAAATGCCAACCACTGTGGGGGCCTGATTCCTGAATATCCATATAATGTTGTCTCAAATCTTTATTTTACATCCTGTGGAAACACAAAGTGGTTCCCATGATTGCAGATCCTTGTGGTTCTTTATATTCCTCTACACTCTCTGCTGAATTAGAACGATTTATGGATTATCTTGCTATTTCACATGTGTTCTTTCCTTCATGACAGTTACCCAGGGGTGAGACTCAACTGCTCACTCTCACTGTCATTTTTATGTGTAGTTGAGTTTACCCAAAAATTGGGAAGGGTTCAGAGGAATTTATATGTTAGCAATGCAAAAAGCTCTAATTAAACACTAGATATTCTCATTTCCTAGACCTTTGACAACCTCAGATCTATGAATTTTTTTCTAAAACTTTTTGTTTTGAGATAATTTCAGACTTACAGGAAAGTTGCAAAAACAGTACAAAGTGTTCCTGTGCATCTATGGTTTTCCAAGTCCAGTGGGTGCCTGCAATGATTGGTTATAAATTTGTTATTTTTCTAAGCCATATTTCCTTCTTTAGGAAGAGGGTTCTAAGCTTAATTCCAGAGTAATCAGAACATATTTAAGATTAAACATTTTATTTAAAGTAGGTTAATGAAGTAGGAAAGCATCACAACCCATCTTTCCCTGGATTTGTCTTATCCAGGCTATGTTGTTTTGTTTCTAATAGATTTCTCCACCTTTATCCTTGGAGTGAGCAGAATCATCTAGGGAGGAGAGGGTACAAAGATGAGGGGAGAAATGCTGGGACTATATACCTCCTCTTCTGTTCATTGATGGTAGAGAACCCCTAGCCTGGTGATGTATCCCAATTATTCCCTGATTAATGAATCTTCTGGGATTGATGGGTAAAGAACTAATAGTTTTTTGAGAACCCGACAGTCACTGAATTATAGATTCTATGTTTGAAAATGTAGACAGACTGGAGATCTTTTGTATGAAGTCTCTATTTAAAAAAACCTCAAGTCCAGAGCTCTATCTGAAAAAAACACTTGTTCATCTGCTGTCTTGGGTATTAGAGGAGCTGACGTCAGCAAGATGGCAGAATATGAGTTTCTAGCAGTCATCCCCTTGAAGAAACATCAATTTGAGCAACCACTTATGTACAAAAATACCTTTGTAAGAGCCAACGAATCCAGATGAGAGATTACAGCACCTGGCTAGAGCATGGAAATAAGAAAAGCACATTTAAGAGGGTAGGAAGGACAGTTCCATGTTGCCAGCATCACTGCTCCCCCAAACTTAAACAGTGCAATGCAGAAAGAGACCCACCACATGAGGGAAGGAGAGTGTAGTGAGCAGACTTCGCTGTGGATCCCAGCACCAGGCCTGCTCCAGTGAACACAGGCACAAGGCCAGCCCCTACAGTCTCAGGCTTCAGGTCAGTCCCTGCAGCCCCAGATTCAAGGCCTGCCCCAGCATTGGGCCTACTTCTGCAGACCCAGGTTCCAAGCCTGCCCCAGTGCCAAAATATTACTATGGAGGTTGAAAAGTTTGTTCCAGAAATGACAAAATATTGTTATCCATTTACTATTTACAAAAACCATTTGTATGTATATCCCTTGCAATTAAAACACGATAGCTAGAAAACATTTGCCAAGGCAAGGAACATTTCAGTCTGTATGGAATTCCAGGATTCAGATGAAAGTGATGCTAGTGCTCTAAAGTGTGTTTATGGAAAACCTGCAGGGTCTGTTTTTACCACAAATGCTTATGCTGTTGTCTCGCATCACAATCAAAACCCAGAGTTCTATGATGACATTAAAATTGAGCTTCGCATTCACTTCCATCAAAAACATCATTTGCTTTTCACTTTTTATCATGTAAGTTGTGAAATTATCACAAAGGGAACAACCAAAAAGCAAGACACAGTTGAAACTCCAGTTGAATTTTGGTACCTTTGCTGAAAGATGGTATAATCATCACATTTGGGTAGCAGCTGCCAGTTTCTGCCAATCTTCCCCCAGGCTACTTGAATCTGAATGATGGATAATCAAGAAGACAATGTAACATGGGTATTAAACAGGTAGATGGTGCAAAGCGTTTGTGGAAGATTAAAAGCCACTTAGAATCTACCATTTACACTTAAGATCTGCATTTGCACAAATTCTTCCATCATTGCCAGCTGATTCAGTCAGGCCCGAAAGAAGTTCCAGGGGAGCTCATTAAATACTTAAAGTCTTTGCATGCCATGGAGATCCAAGTCATGATACAGTTTCTACCTGTAATTCTTAGGCAACTCTTCTGAGTTCTCACAAATATGATCCATGAAGATGATGTTCCTATCAACTGCACCATGGTTCTCTTACATATTGTATCAAAGTGCCATGAAGAAGGCTTGGATAGTTATTTAAGATCATTCATAAAGTATTGCTTCGGACCTGAAAAACCAAGTGCTTCTTAGGCCCAGCTGATACGTAAAACCCTGGCTGCTACGATGATAGCACTATTGAAACAGTCTGCAGATTTTTTAGCAATAAACACATTGCTAAAGTACTCATGGTTTTTCTTTGAAATAATTGCAAAGTTGATGGCCACATACTTGTTGAAAGAGAGTAAGATTAAGCTTCCCCGAGGCCAGAGATTTCCTGAGGCATATCATCATGCCTTACATTCACTGCTTCTTGCAATAACCATGTGACTATTCTGTATGCGGAGATTCCCAATGAGTCCAGAAATGTGAATTACAGTTTGACTAGCTTCCTGAAGTGCTGTTTGACACTAATGGATAGAGGATTTGTTTTCAATTTGACTATATATCTGGATTCAGCCCCAAAGATCCTAATGTTCTGGCTGAATACAAGTTTGAATTTCTGCAAACAATCTGCAATCACGAACGTTACATTCCTCTGAATTTGCCAATGGCATTTGCAAAACCTAAACTGTATTCAAGATTCTTGATTCTTGAATACAGTTTATCAGATGAGTATTGCAAGCATCACTTCTTGTTTGGTCTACTTCTTTTTTTTTTTTTTGGAGACGGAGTCTTGCTCTGTCGCCCAGGCTGGAGTGCAGTGGCCGGATCTCAGCTCACTGCAAGCTCCGCCTCCCGGGTCTACGCCATTCTCCTGCCTCAGCCTCCCGAGTAGCTGGGACTACAGGCGCCCGCCACCTCGCCCAGCTAGTTTTTTTTTGTAGTTTTTTTTAGTAGAGACGGGGTTTCACTGTGTTAGCCAGGATGGTCTCGATCTCCTGACCTCGTGATCCGCCCGTCTCGGCCTCCCAAAGTGCTGGGATTACAGGCTTGAGCCACCACGCCCGGCCTGTTTGGTCTACTTCTGAGGGAAACTTCCATTGCTCTTCAGGACAATTATGAGATCAGATATACAGCTATCTCTGTCATAAAGAACATTTTGATAAAACATGCATTTGACACAAGATACCAGCACAAGAACCAACAAGCCAAAATAGCACAATTGTACCTCCCCTTTGTTGGAGTGCTTTTGGAAAATATACAGCGATTAGCAGGTCAAGCTACCTTGTATTCTTGTGCAGCTATGCCTAATTCTACATCCAGAGATGAGTTTCCATATGGCTTTACTTCACCTGACAATAGAGGGAGTCTGAGCACTGACAAAGGCACTGTTTATGGGTCTTTTCAAAATGGACATGGAATTAAGAGAGAAGATTCAAGAGGTTTCCTTATCCCAGAAGGAGCAACAGGATTTCCAGATAGGGAAACTTCCAGCTGGTGCAAATACCTGACAGAGTTCTACAAGGAGTAGCATATCCCAGTATAACTGCCTGGATCAGTATGAAATCAGAAGCCTCTTGATGTGCTAACTGTATATAGTAAAAGTGATTTCGGAAGATACTCTCTTAACTTACTGGAATAAAGTATCTCCTCAGGAGATCATACACATCTTTATGCTTTTAGAAGTATGCTTGTTTCACTTTAGGTATATGGGGAAAAGAAACATAGCAAGGTGCATGATGCCTGGCTGTCAAAACACTTCAGAATAGACCAAAAATCACAAACCATGCCTGCCCTTTGAAACAGATCAGGGATAATGCAGACCCGGCTTCAGCATCTTAGTAGCCTAGAAAGTTCATTTACACTTAATCACAGTTCTAGAACAACTGAACAGACATTTTCCACCAGGAACTTCTTGAAGGCAATACAGCTACTGAAATTTCCCTAACAGTACTAGATACCATGTCATTTTCCATCAGGGCTTCAAGACCCAACTTTTAAATAATGATGATCACAACCCATTAATGAAAAAGATGTTTGATATTCATCTTGCTTTTCTTAAAAATGGACAATCTGAAGTGTTGCTGAAACATGTATTTGCCTCACTGAGAGCTTTCATCAGTAAGTTTCCTTCAGACTTTTTCAAAGGAAGAGTAAACATGTGTGCTGCATTTTGCTATGAGGTTTTAAAGTGCTGCACATTGAAGATTAACTCAACCAGAAATGAAACATCTGCATTTTTGTATCTTTTGTTGAGAAACAACTTTGAGTATACCAAAAGGAAGACCGTTTAGAGGACACATCTATAGATAATAATTGCTGTAAGCCACCTGATAGCTGATGTAACACTAAGTGGAAGATCAAGATTTCAGGAGTCTTTATTCATTATCAATAATTTTGCAAATAGTGACAGACCTATGAAAGCAACTGCCTTTCCCACATAAGTCAAAGACTTGACCAAGAGAATCTGCATTGTTCTTATGGCCACTGCCCAAATGAAGGAGCATGAGAAAGACCCTGAAATGTGAATTGATCTCCACTGTAGCTTAACCAAGTCCTATGCAAGTATCCCAGAGCTCAGGAAAACCTGACTTGATAGCATGGCCAACATTCATGTAAAAAATGGAGATTTTTCAGAGGCTGCAATGTGTTATGTCCATGTAGCAGCTCTAGTTGCAGAGTTTCTTCATTTAAAAAAAATTTCTTAATGGATGTTCACCCTTCAAGAAAATTACTCCCAATATGGATGAAGAAGGAGCAATGAAAGAAGATGCTGGGATGATGGATGTCCATTATAGTGAAGAAGTCTTGCTGGAGTTGCTAGAACAATGTGTGGATAGCTTATGGAAGGTGAAACTTTATGAAATAATTTCTGAGATTTCCAAGTTGATCATTCCAATTTATGAGAAAAATCATGGGTTTAAGAAACGTACTCAAGTTTATAGAACTCTTCATGGAGCTTACACGAAAATTCTGGAAGTTATGCATACAAAAAAAAAAAAAAGACTTTTAGGCACTTTCTTCAGGGTTGCCTTTATGGCCAGTCTTTTTTTGAAGAAGAAGATGGAACATCTTTACATCTATAAAGAACCAAAGCTCACTGGCCTCTCAGAAATTTCCCTGAGACTTGTTAAACTTTATGGTGAAAAATTTGGTATGGAGAATGTCAAAATAATTCAGGATACAGACAAGGTAAATGCCAAAGAGCTTGATCCAAAATATGCTCACAAGCAAGTTACTTATGTGAAGCCTTATTTTGATGACAAAGAACTCACAGAAAGAAAGACTGAGTTTGAAAAATCATAGTATCAGCAGATTTGTTTTTGTGGCTCCTTACACTTTTTCAGGCAAAAAGCAGGGTTGTACGGAAGAACAGTGCAATGCCGTAAAATCTTGACAACTTCAAACTCATTTCCCTATGTGAAGAAGAGGATCCCTATTAACTGTAAACAGCAGATTAATTTAAAACCAATTGATGTTGCCACTGATGAAATAAAAGATAAAACTGCAGATTCTTCAAAAGCTTTGCTCCTCGGTTGACATGGACATGATTCAGCTCCAACTTAAATTGCAGGGCTGTGTTTCCCTGCAGGTCAATGCAGGTCCATTAGCATAAGCAAGGGCTTTCTTAAATGACAGCCAAGCTAGCAAGTATCCATCTAAGAAAGTGAGTTGAAAGACATGTTTAGGAAATTCATACAAGCATGCAGCATTGCACTTGAACTAAATAAGTGGCTAATTAAAGAAGATCAAGTTGGCCGGGCGCGGTGGGTGAAGCCTGTAATCCCAGCACTTTGGGAGGCCGAGACGGGCGAATCACAAGGTCAGGAGATCGAGACCATCCTGGCTAAGACGGTGAAACCCCATCTCTACTAAAAAAATACAAAAAACTAGCCAGGCGAGGTAGCGGGCGCCTGTAGTCCCAGCTACTCAGGAGGCTGAGGCAGGAGAATGGCGTGAACCGGGAGGCGGAGCTTGCAGTGAGCTGAGATCCGGTCACTGCACTCCAACCTGGGCGACAGAGCGAGGCTCCGTCTCAAAAAAAAAAACCAAAAAAAAAAAAAAAAAAAAAAAAAAAACCAAAAAACAAACAAACAAACAAACAAACAAAGAAGATCAAGTTGAGTACCATGAAGGGCTAAAGTCAAATTTCAGAAACATAATAAAAGAATTATTTGACATTATCCACGAGCAGATATTACAAGAAGACACAATGCATTCTCCCTGGATTAGCAACACATTACATATATTTTGTGCAATTAGTGGTACATCGAGTAACCGAGGTTATGGTTCCCCAAGATACACTGAAGTGTGAAAAAATGCAGAGGTAAATGACAGTAAGACTGACCTTTCTCGGGAGTATTTGGAACTGTGCAAATGTTGACATTTAAATATTTCATATACATGGAGTGTTTCTTCTCAACACCAAAATTTTCATGTGTTCCAGCAGAGGGGTTATATATTTGTAAATATTTAAGTAATTTGAAAGTCCCTGGAAAATTGCACCACTGTGCTTGGTTTGTACTTTTTTAGGTAAATCTATATGCTGAAAAATAGAGCTCAAAAACAGTAGTTCAATTTGCTTAATTATTGCTTAAAACAATAGTGGTACTATGTAAAATTGTATAATGAAATACAATAAAAGGTAAAACTTATTTGTAATTAGAAGTGAAGGAAATAATACTTTGAACTTAGCAAAAAAATGTAAATTGTGACATCAGTAACAAAATACGGGAGGATGAGAAGTTAAAGAATAGTTTTTCTATGTGGTCAAAGTTAAGTTTTTATCAGCTTAAAATAGACTGTCATAACCATAAGCTATTTTATTTAAGCCTCATAGAAACCACAAAGAAAAAAACCTGTAGTAGATACACAAAAATAAAGAGAAAGGAATCAAAGCATACTAAAAAAAAGATAATAAAATCACAAAACAAGACAACAAGAGAGGAAGAAGGAACAAAGGCGCTAAAAAAACCCAAGAAAACAATTAACAAAATGACAGTAGTAAGTTTTTAACCTATTAATACTTACTTTAGACTTAAATTAATTAAATTCTTTTTAAATTATACTTTAAGTTCTAGGGTACATGTGCACAATGTGCAGGTTTGTTACATATGTATACATGTGCCATGTTGGTGTGCCTCACCCATTGACTTGTCATTTATATTAGGTATATCTCCTAATGCTATCCCTCCCCCGTGCCCCCACCCTACGACAGGCCCCGGTGTGTGAAGTTCCCCACCCTGTGTCCAAGTGTTCTCATTGTTCAATTCCCACCTATGAGACAGAACATGCGGTGTTTGGTTTTCTGTCCTTGCGATAGTTGGCTCAGAATGATGGTTTCCAGCTTCATCTGTGTCCCTGCAAAGGACATGAACTCATCCTTTTTTAATGCTGCATAATATTCCATGGTGTATATGTGCCACGTTTTCTTAATCCAGTCTATCATTGTTGGACATTTGGGTTGGTTCCAAATCTTTGCTATTGTAAATAGTGCTGCAATAAACATATGTGTGCATGTGTCTTTATAGCAACATGATTTATATTCCTTTGGATATACACCCAGTAATGGGATGTCTGGGTCAAATGGTATTTCCAATTATAGATCCTTGAGGAATCGCCGCACTGTCTTCCACAATGGTTGAAATATTTTACAATCCCACCAACAGTGTAAAAGTGTTCCTATTTCTCCACATCCTCTCAAGCATCTGTTGTTTCCTGACTTTTTAATGATTGCCATTCTAATTGGTGTGAGATGGTATCTAATTGTGGTTTTGATTTGCTTTTTTCTGATGGCCAGTGATGATGAGCATTTTTTCATGTGTCATGTGTCTATTGGCTGCATAAATATCTTCTTTTGAGAAGTGTCTGTTCATATCCTTCACCCACTTTATGATGGGGTTGATTTTTTCTTGTAAATTTGTTTAAGTTCTTTGTAGATCCTCGCTATTAGTGCTTTGTCAGATGGGTGGATTGTAAAAATTTTCTCCCATGTGGTAGGTTGCCTGTTCACTCTGATGGTGGTTTCTTTTGCTGTGCAGCAGCTCTTTAGTTTAATTAGATCCCATTTGTCTATTTTGGCTTTTGTTCCCATTGCTTTTGGTGTTTTAGTCATGAAGTCTTTGCCCATGCCTATGTCCTGAATGGTATTGTCGAGGTTTTCTTCTAGGGTTTTTATGGTTTTAGGTCTAACATTTAAGTCTTTAATCCATCTTGAATTAAATTTTGTATAAGATGTAAGCAAGGGATCCAGTTTCAGCTTTCTACATATGGCTAGCCAGTTTTCCCAGCACCTTTCCCCATTTCTTGTTTTTGTCAGGTTTGTCAAAGATTAGATGGTTATAGATATGTGGTATTATTTCTGAGGGCCCTGTTCTGTTCCATTGGTCTATATCTCTGTTTTGGTACCAATACCATGCTGTTTTGGTTACTGTAGCCTTGGAGTATAGCTTGAAGTCAGGTAGCGTGATGCCTCCAGCATTGTTCTTTTTGCATAGGATTGTCTTGGCAATGTGAGCTCTTTTTTGATTCCATATGAACTTCAAAGTAGTTTTTTCCAATTCTATGAAGAAGGTCATTTGTAGTTTGATGGAGGCGGCATTGAATCTATAAATTACCTTGGGCAGTATGGCCATTTTCACCATATTGATTCTTCCTATCCATGAGCATGGAATGTTCTTCCATTTGTGTATGTCCTCTTTTATTTCATTGAGCAGTGGTTTGTTGTTCTCCTTGAAAAGGTCCTTCACATCCCTTGTAAGTTGGATTCCTAGGTGTTTTATTCTCTTTGAAGCAATTGTGAATGGGAGTTCATTCATGATTTGACTCTCTGTTTGTCTGTTACTGGTGTATAAGAATGCTTATGATTTTTGCACATTGATTTTGTATCCTGAGACTTTGCTGAAGTTGCTTATCAGCTTAAGGAGATTTTGGGGTGAGATGATAGGGTTTTCTAAATATACAGTCATGTCTTCTGCAAACAGGGACAATTTTATATCCTCTTTTCCTAAATGAATACCCTTTATTTCTTTCTCCTGCCTGATTGCCCTGGCCAGAACTTCCAACACTATGTTGAATAGGAGTGGTGAGAAAGCGCATCCTTATTTTGTGCTGGTTTTCAAAGGGAATGCTTCCAGTTTTCACCCATTGGGTATGATGTTGGCTGTGGGTTTGTCATAAATAGCTCTTACTATTTTGAGATACGTTCCATCAATGCCTAGTTTATTCGAGTTTTTAGCATGAAGGGCTGTTGGATTTTGTCGAAGGCCTTTTCTGCAACTATTGAGATAACCATGTGGTTTTTGTCTTTGGTTCTGTATATATGATGGATCACGTTTATTGATTTGTGTATGTTGAAACAGCCTTGCATCCCAGGGATGAAGCCAACATGGTCGTGCTAGATAAACTTTTTGATGTGCTGCTGGATTCAGCTTGCCAGTATTTTATTGAGGATTTTTGCATCAATGTTCATCTGGGATATTGGTCTAAAATTCTCTTTTTTTGTGTGTATGTCTCTGCTAGGTTTTGATATCAGGATGATGCTGGCCTCATAAAATGAGTTAGGGAGGATTCGCTCTTTTTCTGTCGATTAGAATAGTTTCAGAAGGAATGGTACCAGCTCCTCTTTGTAACTCTGGTAGAATTCGACTGTGAATCCATCTGTCCTGGACTTTTTTTGGTTGGCAGGCTGTTAATTATTGCCTCAATTTCAGAGCCTATTATTGGTCTATTCAGGGATTCAACCTCTTCCTGGGTTAGTCTTGGGAGGGTGTATGTGTCTAGGAATTTATCCATTTCTTCTGATTTTCGGGTTTATTTGCGTAGAGGTGTTCATAGTATTCTCTGATTGTAGTTTGTATTTCTGTGGCATCATTGGTGATATCCCCTTTATCGTTTTTTATTGCATCTATTTGATTCTTCTGTCTTTTCTTCTTTACTAGTCTTGCTAGCAGTCTATCAATTTTACTGATCTTTTCAAAAGACCAGCTCCTGGATTCATTGATTTCTTTGAAGAGTTTTTGGGGTCTCTATCTCCTTCAATTCTGCTCTGATCTTAATTATTTCTTGCCTTCTGCTAGCTTTTGAATATGTGTGCTCTTGCTTCTCTAGTTCTTTTAATTGTGATCTTTGGGTGTCGATTTTAGATCTTTCCTGCTTTCTCTTGTGGGCATTTAGTGCTATAAATTTCCTTCTACACGCTACTTTAAGTGTGTTCCAGAGATTCTGGTATGTTGTGTCTTTGTTCTCATTGGTTTCAAAGAACATCTTTATTTCTGCCTTCATTTCGTTGTTTACCCAGTAGTCATTCAGGAGCCGGTTGTTCAGTTTCCATGTAGTTGAGCGGTTTTGAGTGAGTTTGTTAATCCTGAGTTCTAGTTTGATTGCACTGTCATCTGAGAGACAGTTTGTTATAATTTCTGTTCTTTTACATTTGCTGAGGAGTGCTTTACTTCCATCTATGTGGTCAATTTTGGAATAAGTGTGATGTGGTGCTGAGAAGAATGTATATTCTGTTGATTTGGGGTGAAGAATTCTGTAGATGTCTATTAGGTCCACTTGGTGCAGAGCTGAGTTCATTTCCTGGATATCCTTGTTAACTTTCTGTCTCATTGATCTGTCTAATGTTGACAGTGGGGTGTTAACTTCTCCCATTATTATTGTGTGGGAGTCTAAGTCTCTTTGTAGGTCTCTAAGAACTTGCTTTATGAATCTAGGTGCTCCTGTATTGGGTGCATATATATTTAGGATAGTTAGCTCTTCTTGTTGAATTGATCCCTTTACCATTATGTAATGGCCTTCTTTGTCTCTTTTGATCTTTGATGGTTTAAAGTCTGTTTTATCAGAGACTAGGATTGCAACTCCTGCTTTTTTTTGTTTTCCATTTTCTTGGTAGATCTTCCTCCATCCCTTTATTTTGAGCCTATGTGTGTCTCTGCACGTGAGATGGGTCTCCTGAATATAGCACAATGATGGGTCTTGACTCCTTATCCAATTTGCCAGTCTGTGTCTTTTAATTGGGGCATTTAGCCTGTTTACGTTTAAGGTTAATATTGTTATGTGTAAATTTGGTCCTGTCATTATGATGTTAGCTGGTTATTTTGCTCATTAGTTTATATAGTTTCTTCCTAGCATCAATGGTCTTTACAATTTGACATGTTTTTGCAGTGGCTGGTACCGGTTTTTCCTTTC
The DNA here is from genome assembly GCF_024542745.1 of Macaca thibetana thibetana. Lineage (NCBI taxonomy): Eukaryota > Metazoa > Chordata > Mammalia > Primates > Cercopithecidae > Macaca > Macaca thibetana. The sequence goes on from NC_065584.1 coordinate 62,698,626, forward strand.
CATGTTTAGTGCTTCCTTCAGGAGCTCTTGTAAGGCAGGCCTGGTGGTGACAAAATCTCTCAGTATTTGCTTGTCTGTAAAGGATTTTATTTCTCCTTCAGTTATGAAGCTTAGTTTTGCTGGACATGAAATTCTGCATTCAAAATTCTTTTCTTTAAGAATGTTGAATATTGGACCCCACTCTCTTCTGGCTTATAGAGTTTCTACTGAGAGATCAGCTGTTAGTCTGATGGGCTTCCCTTTGTGGGTAACCTGACCTTTCTCTCTGGCTGCCCTTAATATTTTTTCCTTCATTTCAACTTTGGTGAATCTGACAATTATGTGTCTTGGAGTTGCTCTTCTCGAGGAATATCTTTGGGGCGTTCTCTGTATTTCCTGAATTTGAATGTTGGCCTGCCTTGCTAGGTTGGGGAAGTTCTCCTAGATAATATCCTGAAGAGTGTTTTCCAGCTTGGTTCCATTCTCCCCATCACTTTCAGGTGCAGCAATCTGATGTAGATTTGGTCTTTTCACATAGTCCCATATTTCTTGGAGGCTTTGTTCATTTCTTTTTACTCTTTTTTTTCTCTAAACTTCTCTTCTCCCTTCATTTCATTCATTTGATCTTCAGTCACTGATACCGTTTCTTCCACTTGATCGAATCGACTACTGAAGCTTGTGCATGCATCACATAGTTCTCGTGCCATGGTTTTCAGCTCCATCGGTTCATTTAAGGTCTTCTCTATGCTGTTCATTCTAGTTAGTAATTTGTCTAATCTTTTTTCAAGTTTTTAGCTTCTTCGTGATGGGTTGGAACATCTTCCTTTAGCTTGGAGAAGTTCGTTATTACTGATCATCTGAAGCCTTCTTCTCTCAACTCATCAAAGTCATACTCCATCCAGCTTTGTTCCATTGCTGGCGAGGAGTTGCGTGCCTTTGGAGGAGAAGAGGCACTCTGATTTTAAGAATTTTCAGCTTCTCTGCACTACTTTTTCCCCGTCTCTGTGGTTTTGTCTACCTTTGGTCTTTGATGATGGTGACGTACAGATGGGGTTTTGGTGTGGATGTCCTTTCTGTTTGTTAGTTTTCCTTCTAACAGTCAGGCCCCTCAGCTGCAGGTCTGTTGGAGTTTGCTGGAGGTCCACTCCAGACCTTGTTTACTTTGTATCACCAGCGGAGACTGCTGAACAGCAAATATTGCAGAACAACAAATGTTGCTGCCTGATCCTTCCTCTGGAAGCTTTGTCTCAGAGGGGTACACCCAGCTACATGAGGTGTCAGTCGGCCCCTACTGGGACATGTCTCCCAGTTAGACTACTCAGGGGTCAGGGACCCACTTGAGTAGGCAGTCTGTCTGTTCTCAGATCTTAAACTCCATGCTGGGAGAACCACTACTCTCTTCAAAGCTGTCAGACAGGGACGTTTGAGTCTGCAGAAGTTTCTGCTGCCTTTTGTTTAGCTATGCCCTGCCCCCAGTGGTGGAGTCTACAGAGGCAGACAGGCCTCCTTGAGCTGTGGTGGGCTCCACCCAATTCAAGCTTCCCGGCCACTTTGTTTACCTACTCAAGCCTCAGCATAGTGGACGCCCCTCCCCCAACCTCACTACTGCCTTGCAGTTCAATCTCAGACTGCTGTGTTAGCAATGAGCAAGGCTCTGTGGGAGTGGGACCCTCCAAGCCAGGCGTGGGATATAATCTCCTGGTGTGCCGTTTGCTAGGACCATTGTAAAAGTGCAGTATTAGGGTAGGAGTGTCCCGATTTTCCAGGTACCATCTTTCATGGTTTCCCTTGGCTAGGAAGGGGAATTCCCCAACCCCTTGTGCTTCCTGGGTGAGGTGTGGCAATGTCCCGCCCTGCTTCAGCTTACATTCTGTGGGCTGCACCCACTGTCCAACAAGCCTCCATGAGATGAACCTGGTACCTCAGTTGAAAATGCAGAAATCACCTGTCTTCTGCATCCCTCACGCCAGGAGCTGTAGACTGGAGCTGTTCCTATTTGGCCATCTTGGAACTGGGCAAATGGATTGAATTCTTGAATCAAAAGACAAAGTGGCTGACTAGATAAAAAAACCAAGATGCTACTATATGCTACCTACAAAAGACTCACTTTAGCTTTGAGAACACACATGAATTGAAAGTGAAGGAAGGGAAAGATATTTCATGCAAACAGTAACCAAAACAGTATGGGGTGACTATATTTATATCAAACAAAATAGACTTTAAGTAAAAAGCTGTCAACAGAGACAAAGAAGATTATTATATAATAAGAGTCAATTTTTCAAGAGGGTATAATAATTATAAATATACATGCACCCAACTTTGGACCACCTAAATTTATAAAGCAAATAATAACAAAACTGAAGGGAGAAATCGACAGTAATATAATAATAGTAGGGCACTCAATACCCGACTTGCAACAATGGGTGGATCATCCAGAAATAAAATCAATTAAAAAACAGCAAATTTGAACAATATTATAGACTAACCTAACACACACTGTGTGTTCTGTACATGTAATACTATAGCAGCAAAACACATGTCCTTTTTAAGGGCACAAGAAACATTCTGCAGGATAGATAATACATTAGGCCACAAAACAAGACTTAGCAAATTCCAGAAGATAGAAATTATATCAAGTTTTTTTTTTTCTGACCATAATAGTATGAAAATAGAAGTCAATAACATGAAAAAATTGGAGAATTCACAAATATGTGGAAATTAAACAACACTGTCTTGAACAAGCAGTGGGTTAAAAAAGAAATCTAAAGGAAAACAAAAATCTCGAGACAAAGGAAAGAAAACATACCCAAACTTATTGGATTCAGCAAAACTAAGAGGAAAGATTATAGACATAAATGTCTGTATTAAGAATAAAGAAATATCTCAAGTATACAATTTTATTCTTCAAATAACTAGAAAAAATAAAAATTAAGCCCAAAGTCAGAAAAAGGAAGGAAATAATGAAAACCAAAGCAGTAATAAATGAAATCAAGACTGGAAAAACAATAAAATAGATCTGACACTGAGTTATTTTTTGAAAAAATTAACAAAATTGACACATCTTTAGTTAGACTAAGAGAAAAAAACTCAAATAAATAAAACTGTATATAAAAGAGGATATAACTAATACCACCAACATGCAAAGGATCATTAAATACTACTATGAATAATCATATGCCAACAAATTGAATAACCTAGAATAAATAGATAAATTTCTGTAAATATATAACCTATTGAGACTGAATCATGAAGAAATAGAAAATCTGAATAGACCAATAAATAAGGAGATTGAATAAGTAGTCAAAAATCTCCCAACAAAGAAAAGCCTGGAACATGATGGCTTCTCTGGTGAAGTCTATAAAACATTTATTTTATTAAACTTTTATTTTAGGTTCAGGAGTACATGTGCAGATTTATTATATAGGTAAACTTGTGTCATGGGGGTTGGTTGTACAGAATATTTCATTACCCAGGTATTAAGACTCATGCCCATTTGTTATTTCTCTGGATCATCTCCCTCCTCCCACTCTCCACCCACCAACAGGCCCCAGTGTTTGTTATTTCCCTCTATGTGTACATGTGGTCTCATCAGTTAGCTCCCACTTATAAGTGAGAACATGTGGCTGACTTTGTGTTCCTGTGTTAGTTTGTTAAGGATAATAGCCTCCAGCTTCATCCATGTTCCTGCATAGGACATGATCTTGTTCTTTTTTATGGCTGCCTAGTATTCCATGGTGTATATGTACCACATTTTCTCAGTCTAGTCTACCATTGATGGGCATTTAGGTTGATTCCATGTCTTTGCTATTGTGAATAGTGCTACAATGAACATACATGTGCATGTGTTTTTATAATAGGGCAATTTATATTTTTTGGGGTACCCCAGTAATGGGGTTGCTGGGTCTAATGGTATTTATTTCTAGGTTTTGAGGAATTGCCACACTGTCTTCCACGGTGGTTGAACTAATTTAAACTCCCACTAACAGTGTATAAGCGTTCCTTTTTCTCCACAAGCTTGCCAGTATCTGTTATTTTTTGACTTTTTAATAGCCATTCTCACTGGTGTGAGATGGTATCCCATTGTGGTTTTGATTTGCATTTCTCTAATGATCAGTGATGTTAAACTTTTTTTCATATGATTGTTGGCCACATGTATGCCTTCCTTTGAAAAGTCTCTGCTCATGTCCTTTGCCACTTTTTGTTGGGGTTGTTTGTCTTTTTCTTGTAAATTTAAGTTGTTTATAGATGCTGGATATTAGACCTTTGTCAGATGCATAGTTTGCAAAATTTTTCTCTAATTCTGTAGGTTGTCTGTTCACTCTGTTGATAGTTTCCTTTGCTGTGCAGAAGCCCTTTAGTTTAATTAGATTCCATTTGTCATTTTTTTTGCCTTTGTTGCAATTTTTTGGTGCCTTCATAATGAAATCTTTACCCATTTCTACATCCAGAATCATATTGCCTAGGTTGTTTTTCAGGTTTTTTTTTACAAATAGTTTTGGGTTTTACATTTAAGTCTTTAATCCATCTTGATTTAATTTTTGTATATGGAGTGAGGACGGGGTCCAGTTTCCGTCTTCTGCATATGGCTAGCCAGTTATCCCAGGACCATTTGCTGCATAGGGGATTTTTTCCCCATTGCTTGTTTTGTCAGGTTTGTTGAAGATCAGATAGTTGTAGGTGTGCAGGCTTATTTCTCAGTTCTCTATTCTGTTCCATTGGTCTATGTATCTGTTCTTGTACCAGTACCATGCTGTTTTGATTACTCTCGTTTCCTAGTACAGTTTAAGTCAAGTAGCATAATGCCTCCAGCTATGTTCTTTTTGCGTAGAATTGCCTTGGCTACTAGGGGTCTTTTTTGGTTCCATATGAATTTTAAAATAGTTTTTTCTAGTTCTGTAAAGAGTGTCAATGGTAGTTTAATGGGAATAGCATTGAATCTATAAATTGCTCTGGGTAGTATGGCCATTTTAATGATATTGAATCTTCCTGTTCATGGAATCTTTTTCCATTTATTTGTGTAGTCTCTGATTTCTTTTTCCTTTTTTTTTTTTTTTTTTTTTTTTTTTTTTTTTTTTTTTTTAAGATGGAGTCTCACTCTCTCACCCTACCTGGAGTGCAATGGCATGATCTTGGCTCACTGCAACCTCCACCTCCCAGGTTCAAGTGATTCTCCTGCCTCAGCCTCCCAAGTAGCTGGGATTACAGACATGCACCACCACACCCAGTTAATTTTTGTATTGTTAGTAAAGATGGGGTTTCACCATGTTGGCCAGGCTGGTCTCGAACTCCTGACCTCAAGTGATCCACCTACCTCAGCCTTCCAAAGTGCTGGGATTACAGGCCTGAGTCACCATGCCTGGCCAGCAATATTTTATTTCTTTGAGCAGTGTTTTGTAGTTCTCCTTGTAGAGATCTTTCACCTCCCTGGTTAGCTATATTCCTAGGTATTTTATTCTTTTTGTGGCAACTGTGCATTGGATTGCATTCCACATTTGGCTGTTGGCTTGACTGTTGGTGTATAGGAATGTTAGTGAGTTTTGCACATTGATTTTGTATCCTGAGACTTTGCTGAAGTAGTTTATTAGCTTAAAGAGCTCTTGGGGTGACAGCATGGGGTTTCCTAGATATAGGATTATGCTGTATGCACATAGGAATAGTTTAACTTCCTCTGTCTCTTTTTTGTTTGTTTGTTTTCTTTTTTTGAGATGGAGTTTCACTTTTGTCACCCAGGCTGGAGTGCAATGGCATGTTCTTGGCTCACCGCAACCTCTGCCTCCTGGGTTCAAGCAATTCTCCTGCCTCAGCCTCCCAGGTAGCTAGGATTACAGGTGTATGCTACAATGCCTGGCTAATTTTTGTATTTTTAGTAGAGATGGAGTTTCACCATATTTTCCAGGCTGGTCTTAAACTCCTGATGTCAAGTGATCCACATGCTTTAGCCTTCCAAAATGCTGGGATTACAGGCATGAGCCACTGCACCCAGCCTGTTGACAGTTTTTAACATGAATGGATGTTGAATTTTATTGAAAGCCCTTTCAACATCTGTTGAGATAATCATGTGGTTTTTGTCTTTAGTCTTCTTTATGTGATGAATCATGTTTATTGATTTGTGTTGAACCAACCTTGCATTCCAGGGATAAAACCTACTTGATCATGGTGGATAAGCTTTTTGATGTGCTGCTGGATTCAAATCGCCAGTAGTTTGTTGAGAATTTTTTATATCAATGTTCTTCAAAAATATTGGCCTGAAATTTTCTTTTTTTGTTGTATCTCTGCCAGGTTTTGGTATCAGGATAATGCTGGCCTCATAGAATGAGTTAGGGAGGAGTCCCTCCTCCTCAATATTTTGGAATTGTTTCAACAGGAATGGCACCAGCTTTTCTTTGTACATCTAGTAGAATTCAGTTCTGAATCCTTCTTGTCCTGGGCTTCTTTTTGGTTGGTAGGCTATTTTTTACTGACTAAATTTCAGACCCTGTTATTGGTCTTTTCATGGATTCAATTTCTTCCTGGTTCAGTCTTGGGAAGTTGCATGTGTCCAGGAATTTATCCATTTCTTCTAGATTTTCTAGTTTGTGTGCATAGAGGTGTTCATACTACCCTCTGATGGTTATATATTTCTTTAGGTTCAGTGGTAATATCCCCCTTGTCATTTCTGATTGTGTTATTAAAGAGAAAACTCCCTTCTTCTTATTAGTCTAGCTAGTGGTCTATCCATTTTATTTTAATTTTTTCAAAAAGCCAACTCCTGGATTCATTGATCTTTTGAATGTTTTTTTTGATGTCTCAATCTCCTTTCATTCAGCTCTGATTCTGGTTATATTTCTTACTTTCTTCTATCTTTGTAATTTGTTTGCTCTTGGTCCTCTAGTTCTTTTAGTTGTGATGTTAGTTTGTTAACTTGAGATCTTTCTAACTTTTTGATGTGGGCATTCAGTGTTATAAGTTTCCCTCTTAATGCTGCCTTAGCTGTGTCCCAGAGATTCTGGTATGTTGTATCTTTGTTCTCATTAGTTTCAAAGAACTTCTTGATTTCTGCCTTAATTTCATTATTTACCCCAAAGTCATTCAGGAGCAGGTTATTCAAATTCCATGTAATTGTATGGTTTTGAGTTAATTTCTTAGTCTTTATTTTTAATTTGAGTGTACTGTAGTCTGAAAGATTATTTGTTATAATTTCAGTCTTTTGCTTTTGCTGATGAGTGTTTTACTTCTAATTATGTGATTGATTTTAGAGTAGGTCTTATTTTGTAATGAGAAGAATGAATATTCTACTGTTTTGGGGTAGAGAGTTCTGTAGATGTCTATCAGGTCCATTTGATTCAGTGCTGAGTTCAGGTCCTGAGTTTCCTTGTTAATTTTTGGTCTTGATCTGTTTAATATTAAAGTCTCCTACTACTATTAAATTCTCCTACTACTATTGTGTGGGAGTCTAAGTCTCTTCAAAGGTCTCTAAGAACTTATGAATCTGTGTGTTCCTGTGTTGGATGTATACATATTTAGAATAGTTAGATCTTCTTGTTGAATTGAACTCTTTACTATTATGTAATGCCCTTCTTTGTTTAGTATGATCTTTGTTGATTTAAAGTCTGTTTTGTCAGAAACTAGGATTGCAACCCCTGCTTTTTTTCTGTTTCCTATGTGCTTTTCTGTTTCCTTCCTAGATTTTCCTCCATCCCTTTATTTTGAGCCTATGTGTGCCATTGCATGTCAGATGAGTCTCTTGAAGACTGCATACCAATGGGTCTTGGTTCTTTATCCAGCCTACTCCTCTGTGTCTTTTAATTGGGGTATTTAGCCCATTTACATTTAAGATTAGTATTGGTATGTGTGCATGATGTAACATGATGTTAGCTGGTAGTTTTGCAGACTTGTTTGTGTGGTTGCTTTATAGTGTCACTGGTCTGTGTACTTCAGTGTGTTTTTGTAGTGTCTGGTAATGGTCTTTTCTTTCCATATTTAGCACTACCTTCAGGAGCTCTTGTAAGGCAGGTCTGCTGGTAATGAATTTCCTCAGCATTTGCTTGTCTGAAAAGGATCTTATTTTTCCTTTGCTTATGAAAATTAGTTTGACCAGATATGAAATTCTGGGTTGGAATTTCTTTCTTTTTAAGAGTGTTGAATGCTGACCACCAGTCTCTTTTGGCTTGTAAGATTTCTGCTGAGAAGTCCACTCTTAGTCTGATGGGCTTCTTTTTGTAGATGACCTTTCTTCTAGCTGACTTTAACATTTTTTTCTTTCATTTAGACCTTGGAGAATCTGACAATTATGTGTCTTGGGGATGATTTTCTTGTGAAGTATCTTACTGGTGTTCTCTGCATTTCCTGAATTTGAATGTTGGCCTCTCTGTCTAGGTTGGGGAAGTTCTCATGGATAATATACTGAAATATATTTTCCAAGCTGGTTCCATTCTCCCCAAGTTGATTCTCTTTCAAGAACACCAGTGAGCCATAGACTTGCTCTCTTTATGTAATCTCATATTTCTTGGAGGTTTTCTTCATTCCTTTTCATTCTTTTTTCTCTATTCTTGTCTGATTGTCTTATTTCAGAAAGCTAGTCTTTGAGCTCTGATAGTCTTTTCTCCACTTGGTCTATTATGCTATAAATATTTGTGATTGCATTATGAAATTCTTATAGTCTGTTTTTCAGCTCTATCAGGCCAGTTACATTTTTTTCTCTACTGGCTATTTTGTCTGTCAGCTCCAGCAGTGTTTTCTTTTAATTTTAATTTTTTGTTTTTAAAGTCTTTCCTGCAGTCCAAAACCTGCATTGTTTTAATATGATTTTTAGCTTCCTTGGATTGGGTTTCAGTGTACTCCTGAAGCTCAATGATCTTCATTCCTATCCATGTTCTGAATTCTATTTCTGTCATTTAGCCATTTGAGCCTGGTTTAGAACCCTTGCTGGAATGGTGATGTGGTTGTTTGGAGGAAAGAAGGCACTCTGGCTTTTTGTGTTGTCAGAGTTCTTGTGGTGATACTTTCTCATCTTTGTGAGCTTATCCACCTTCAATCTTTTAGGTTGCTGTCCTTTGGATTTTTTTCTTTTTTTCCTATTTGATGAACTTGAGGGTTTGATTGTGGTATAAGGTGAATTCAGCCAACTGATTTCATTTCTGGGAGATTTTAGTGGGCCAACACTCAGCTCCCAACTCCTGGACTGTATGCCCTAACTCTGGGGGACTTGCATGGGGCCCCAACTTTCTTCTCTGTCTCCTTGAGGTTAGGAATTCACTGTGCTGGGGTCGGGGTGAAGTGCTCCCAGACCATTTACTACACTCTAATGAGTGGTTTCAGCCACAGCATTTCACAGTGCAGTGACAGTGGGATCCATCCTTGTAGTAGCAGCTGTGGCAGAGAGCCAGTGTGTGTTGGGGTGCCTGCCTCTTGTGAGTATTCACCACAGTGGTGGAGACAATGCAATTGATGGTGGCAAGGGGCCCCTGCTGGTGACCATGTGTGCCATTGCACTGGAGGTGGTGTTGGCTCAGGGGAGGGGTGCTGGTAGGCACAGGTCTTGGTGCCTTCTCTCTGCCCTGGAAGCAGGAGTGGGCCATAAATCTCTTATTTGCATCAAGTGAAGGCTAAGTAATGTCATGTTAGGTGTACAAATGAAGTGGTTCTCTAGCTCACCTGCAGCAGCTTTAGTCCATCACCAAAGGGCACATTTAGATGTTTGATGAGTCCTCTCACCCACTCTGGAAGCTACTTCTGCTCTTCCCTTTCCCTGGCACCTGTGTTTTCCAGGGTGATCGAACAAGAAGACATGTGTCCATCTGAAGGGATGTGCTGGCTCTGTAAAACATTTAAAGAATAATTAATACCTATTCTTCTCAAACTCTTTCAAAAAATTCAAGAGGAAGAAATATTCCCAAACTTTTGAGGCCAGCATTATCTAATACCAAAGCCCGACAAGGACACTATAAAAAGAAGAAAATTATAAGCCAATATCCCTAATTAACACAGATGTGAAAATCCTCAACAAAGTACTAGCAAACCAAATTCAACATCATACTAGAAAAACTACACATCATGATCAAGTACAATTTATCCCTGGGATATGAAAATGCTTTAATGTATGCAAATCAATAAATATGATACACTATATTAACAAAATGATGGATAAAAATCTTACAATCATCTCAACAGATGCAGAAAAAGCATCTGAAAAAATTCAACATCCTTCCATGAGAAAATTGCTCAACAAGTTGGAATGGACTTCAACATACTGAAGGCCATATATGACAAACCTACAGTTAACATTAAACTTAATAGTGAAAAGCTCAAAGTGTTTTCTCAAAGTTCAGGAACAAGACAAGGATGCCAACTCTCACCATATTTATTTATTTATTTTAGAGATGGAGTCTTGCTCTGTTGCCCAGGCTGGAGTGTAGTGGTGTGATCTCAGCTCATTGCAACCTCTGCCTCCCAGATTCAAGCTATTCTCCTGACTCAGCCTCTCAAGTAGCTGGGACTATAGGCGTGTGCTACCACACTTGGCTAATTGTTGTATTTTTAGTAGAGACGGGGTTTTGCCATGTTGGCCAGGCTGGTTTCGAACTCCTGACCCCAGGTAATCCACCCACCTTGGTCTCTCAAAGTGCTGGGATTACAGACATAAGCCACCATGCCCAGCCAGCACTTCTATTTAAAATAGTATTGGAAGTCCTAGCCAGAGTAATAAGTCAAGAAAAAGAAATAAAAGTCATCCCAAATGGAAAAGAATGAGGTAACATTGTCTGTTTGCAGAGGACATGATCTAATATATAGAAAACCCTATAGACACAAGCAGAGAACTGGTAGAACCAATGAATGAATTCAATAATGTTGCAGGATACAAACATAACATACAAAAATCAGTAACATTTCTATTCACTAACAATGGACTATCTGAAAAAGAAGCCAAGAAAACAATCCTATTCTTAATACCTACAAAAAACTCAAATCTTAGGAATAAATTTCACCAAGAAGCCTTAAGATTTTTACACTGAAAACTATAAAACATTGATGAAAGAAATTAAAGAAGACACAAATAAATGGAAAGATATCCCATCTTGATGGATTGGAAGAATTGATGTTATTAAAATGTCCATACTACTCAAAATAATCTATGGACTCAATGCATTCCCTGTCAAAATTCCAATGACGTATTTCACAGAAATATTAAAAAAACCCTAAAATATTTTATTGAATCACATAAGACTCTGATTAGCCATAGCAATCTTAGGAAATAAGAATAAAGCTGTAAGTATCACCCTGATTTCAAAATATATTACATAGTTACAGTAACCTAAAAAGTATGATACTGGCACAAAAACAGATATGTAGACCAATGGAACAACATAGAAAGCCCAGAAGTAAGTGCAAACATTATGGTCAAATAAATGTTCGACAAAGAAGGCAAGGATATTGTGTAATTGGAAAATATCAGTCTCTTTCAATAAATGCTGTTTAGAAAACTGGATGTTTATACACAGAAAATAACATTGGACCCTTTTCTCACACCATATACAAGAACTAAAATATATTAAATATAAAATATATTAAAGACAAAGAAAATAAGACTTAAAAGCTATTAGAAGAGAACATGTGAGAAAACATCTTAACACTGCTCTAAGTAATGATTGTTTTGGATAAGACATCAAAAGCATAGGCAGCAAAAGCAAAAATAGACAAATGGGACTGCATCAGACTAAAATGCTTCTGTACAGCAAAGAAAACAGTCAGCCGAGTGAAGAAACATCCTACAGAATGAAAGAAAATATTTACAAACCACACAACTGATAAAGGCTAAATATCCAAAATAAATAAGGAACTAAAATAACTCAATAGCTAAAAAACCAACCTGATTAAAATATGGGCAAAGCATTTCTGGACATTTATCCAAAGGAAAGGAACTCAGGTGTATCAAAGAGTCATCTGTACACAAATGTTTATTGCACCACTCTTCACAATAGCCAAAATATGAAATCAACCTAGGTGTCCAACACAGATGAATGGATGAAGAAAATATAATACATATACACAATAGACTACTATTCAGCCACAAAAAAAATGAAATTCTGTCATTCACAGCAACATGGATTGAACTGGAAGACATTGTGTTAAGTGAAATGAGACAAGACCAGAAAGTTAAACACTACATGTTCTCACTTATATGTCAAAGCTAAAAAGAAGTAGATCTCATAAAAGTAAAAAGTGGGACATAAGTGCCCCACTTAAAAGGCACAGAGTGCAAGTTTGATTAAAAAAAAAAAGACCTATCTGTCTACTATCAGTGACACCCATCAGCTCAAAGTAAAGGGTTGGAGAAAGATCTACCACACAAACAAACAACAACAAAGATTGAGGTTGCTATTCTTATATCAGATAAAGCAGGCTTTAAACTAACAACAGTAAAACAGGACAAAGAGGGCACTACATAGTGATAAAAGGTTCAATTTAACAAGAGGACTTAACTATCCTAAATGTATTTGCACCCAATATTGGGGTACCCAGATTCAAATAACAAGTACTTCTAGGCCTCCAGAAAAACTTAACTAGCCACACAGTAATAATATGGGACTTCTATACCCCACTGATAGTGTTAGACAGATTATCAAGGCAGAAAACTAACAGAAATTCTGTACTTAAAATTCTACACTTGACCAATTGGAACTAATAGACATCTACAGAATATTCCACCCATCTGCCGCAGAATATACATTCTTCTCTTCTGCATAGGGGGTATATTCTAAGATTGACCACATACTTGACCATAAAGCAAGTTTCAATAAACTTTTTAAAAATTGAAATCATACCAACCATACTCTTGGACTACAGTGGAATAAAAATAGAAATCAATACTAAGAGGATCTCTCAAAACTGCACAGTTACATGGAAATTAAACAACTTGCTCCTGAATGACTTTTGGGTATATGAAAAAATTAAGGCAGAAGTCAAGAAATGCTTTGAAGTAAATAAAAATAGTGACACAACATACCAAAATATCTGAGATACAGCAAGGCAATGTTAAGAGGAAAGTTTATAGTGCAAAACACCTACCTCAAAAAGTTAGAAAATTAATCTAACATCACACCTACAGAAACTGGAAAAACAAGAACAAAGTAACCCCAAAGCTAGCAGAAGAAAAGATATAACTAAAATCAAAGCAGAACTGAACAAAATTGAGATCCAAATATACATATTCTACAAAAAGTTAATGAAACCAAAAGGTGGTTCTCTGAAAGGATAAACAAGATCAATAGACCACTAGCTAGATTAACAAGGAAAAAACGAAGATTCAAATAAGCACAACCAGAAATGACATTACAATTGATCCTTCAGAAATACAAAAGGGCCTCAGAGACTACTGTGAACACCTCCATGCACACATATTAGAAAATCTAGAGGAAACGAATAAATTCCTGGAAACTTATAGTCTCCCAAGATTGAATCAGGAAGAAATTGAAACTCTGAACAGATCAGTGCTGAGTTCCAAAATGGAAGCAGTAATAAAAAATCCTAACAATCAAAAAAAAAAAAAAAAAAAAAAAAAAAGGCCCCAGACCACATGGATTCACAGCTGAATTCTACCTGACACTCAAAGAAGAGCTAATACCAATTCTATTGAAACTATCCCAAAAAATTGAGTAGGAGGGACTCCTCCTTGACTCCTTTTATGAAGCTAGCATCATCCTGATACCAAAACCTGGCAAACACACAAAAAAGAAAATCAGAGATAGGCTCAGGGAATGTGACCCAGATTTCAGAGGCATTTGCTATAGGGAAGAACTCTTGTTATTGTTCAAAAGGACAGGAAAGGTGTGAAGCCGGCCTTAATTTTTGAGTGGAGAAGGAAGTTGATCTAGCTTCACAGATTATATTTCAAGGACTGGTGGTTAAAAAGTAAAGTTACTTCCTGATTATACTCCAAGAGTCCTTCTTGTTCATTGTGACAGTTACAAAATCAAAGTCATTATTCACAATGAATACTTCAAAATCTTTGCCTCAAAGTCAGCATGTTTGTGAGAATGTGAGCTATAGGAGATGGCCTGAGGTGAGCAAAGGTGATGCTGCTGTCCAGGACACGAAAAACAACAAAGCTAGTATCTTTTGGAAGCCTTCACTGTCTGATGATCTAAAAGGTGAAGGCCAACTTCTTTGAGTAAAGAGAAGAACACAAGGTAGCCACGGGTGCTGAAGGTAAGATGTTAATTGGAGGTCATGAGGACTCTGCATATGAGTTCTGTGAAGACAAATCCAGGCATGGAGCTTCCTGGAATTCAAAAGACCTTGTCCTGCCTCCCATCTAAAGAATATTTTTGTGTGGTAAAAATAGATATTATGAGATAAAGCCATAAGCTGAAACTAAGTAATGTAAATACCAGGTAAGTTGTACTTACCCAAAAAAAGGCAGGAAAAAAGAGGAATAATAAAAAATGACCCAATTTGAACCTGACGCTATAACAAACAGTGGAATCCCCCATGTAACCTTGTTTTTTTGTTTTTTGACACAGAGTTTTGCTGTCACACAGGCTGGAGTACAGCTCATTGCATCCTTAATCTCCTGAACTCAAATGATCCCCCTGCCTCGGCCTCTCGAGTAGCATGTGCCACTACATCAGGCAAATTTTTTATTTTTTGTAGAGGTGGGTCTATAGAGCCCAGGCTGGTCATGAACTCCTGGGTTCAAGATATCCTTCTGCCTCAGCCTCCCAAAGTGCTGAGATTATAGGCTTGAACCACGTTGCCCAGCCTAATATCCATACAACTCTTCATGTTGGGATTTGTCACAAGTACACAGCTCTGAACAGAAAATCTGATCATATGGATGACATCTGAAGGAGCCTACGAGATTTTTTTTTTTATTCACTCCATATCTGTTACAGTAAAATAAATCAACTTTGCTTTTTCAATCTTAACGAATTCATGCCTAACATGTCATCTTTTACCGTAGAAACTTTTTTTCTCATGCTTGTTGTGCTCCCTATTCTGCAGTTTGGTGGTGGCTGAGAGGTTATGTAAGCAGAAACACAGCAATGTCAAAGTTTAGTAGAGTGTAAGAAGGTAGAAAATGCCCAGAAGAAGCTGACTCTGGGACATGTTTGGTGTTGCATGACTAACTACCATGGTACCTTGCATGCCTTTTAACAGTTTGGGAGTTTCTGATTAACTCTGTGTGTGTGTGTGTGTGTGTGTTTGTGTGTGTGTGTGTGTGTGTTTTAATCACTTCATTGGACTACAATAGCACATTGAAAAAAATATGGCGCTATACAAATATAATATTTTTCCAATATACCATATGAAGGAATTGGAAGACATAGGTGAAGGTGGTTGTTAACATGTCCTTGGGCCAAGAAGGAATGAGTTAATTGACTCTTAATTGGAAGTAAAATAGTTTAATTAAAACTACAGCTGACTGACTCGACTGGATCTGCTTCTGTCCTGCGGGAACAGGACACATTTTCCCGTGTTAGACTTTAAAGAACAGGGTTATCTACGATGGTTATCTACTATCAACGTTAGTTTATTAGCTCTGTGGTTCTTTGTCTCCCAGATCTTTGATTAAGTATGACTCTCACTCATCCTTGTGCTGGCGGTATTTTGAAAAAAGTAAAAAAAAAAAAAATGGGTAGTTTCGTATCAGAGAGTAACTTGGGAGCTAAGAATTGAGTGAGTTAGGAAGTTGAGTGCAAGGCAATTATGAGATAATGAACCCCCAGGCGTTCTCAGGAATCCTAGAAGGCAGTAGCTTTTCCCGTGGACCTGGGATAAGAGTTGAAAACAGTTCATACACATTTCAGAGATCAGAGTTACTTCAAATGACATCCAGTTGACACTCTCTTTCCTTCTGTGTCCATAAACCTTCTGTAATTTCTGACACAAGAGTTAGTATAGGTGAGTGGAGCCCAAAGCTCAGACCATAGGGAGGGGCAGGTGCTTTCAGCCTCTGGCAATTAATACCAGTATTTAGAGGCAGTTTTTTCTGGGGGACTGATCAGGAGGTCTGGTTGTAGTATTATATATAGCATTATTTCAGGTTAAAATGAAGTGCTGTTAATGGTCATTTTTACAAACAATGTTTTAAAGTGCAAATGATTAATAATTTGACTAATCTAGCTACTTGTTATTGAGTAAACTTTATTGTCTCTGTAAAACTTCTGGACCATCTTTTGCTATTTGAATCATTAATGGTGCTTGCTTTCCCAGTAAACTTTTCCTTTTATTGTCCCCATTCCCAATTTCTTTTTATCCATTTATAGCTTTTTTATTTTATTTTTTTATTTTTATTTTTTATTTAGATGGAGTCTCACTCTGTTGCCCAGGCAGACTGGAGTGCAATGGCACGATCTCAGCTCACTGCAACCTTCACCTTCAGGGCTCAAGTGATTCTCCTGCCTCAGCCTCCCAAGTAGCTAGGATTACAGGTGCCTGTGACCATGCCCAGCTAATTTTTGTATTTTTAGAAGAGACGGGTTTTCACCATGTTGGCCAGGATGGTCTCGAACTCCTGAACTCAGGTGATCTGCCTGCCTCTGCCTCCCAAAGTGCTGGGATTACAGGCGTGAGTCACTGCACCCGGCCTATAGCTTGATCTTTAAACTGCTGCAAGTTCCATAGTTAATTCATTTACTGTCATATTTCAGATTTCTGGGAAAATGCATACATTTTACTTCAAAACATCCTTACCTTAATATTTGACTTAGAAGCTAGTTTTATTTCCTGTTGAGGTAGGAGTTCTTTGAAAATATTAATCTAGAATTTCATTTGTTTTCCGTTTTGCCTGAATTGTGCTTGGGTTTATTTAAGATTTTCAGTTTGGTTTTAGCTAGAGCTGCATGTCATAGGCTTGTCTCTAGAGGGCAGTACAGTACCATCAAAGAAACACATGGCCTTTTCTGCTAGTAACGCACAATTTGTGTTTCTGTTTCTATAAAGATGACCTTCATTTGTCGATGATAATGTCTTCTCTTTTCATTATTTCCCCTTTTGACCCACTCTTGAGACATTTGATCACTAATTATATCCAGCATCAAAGTGAAGTTTGTAAAACATCAAAGTACCTACACGGTGCTGGATCAGGTCCTGGGTACTACAACATCTTAGTAGCCATTACATTTTATATTTTTATGATAACAATAAACGTAGCCTAGAATGTTAAGAATTCCTGGTCTTGGACCCACACATTATTGGGGCACCTAGTATAGAAACTGAGTTCTGAATAGCACTTTAAATTAACACCGTACATCTAAATATTAACAGTCCCCAGGTAGCATTTATTGTTACTTCTCAATTAATACACTTTATTTTACCCTGAGCATTATGATGTTTTGCTATTATTGGCAGGTTCAAGAAGATGCTAGGAACTTGCCATCCCTTTCCTCCGTCAAGCCGTTTAAACCTCCTGAAATGCACCTGTGACCCTTTGCTTCTGTTGGTGAGTTGGATTCCCTTATGAGCTAGTTAACTTTGCTTCTTTCTATGACTTCAGCCTGCACCCTTAACACTAGACAGGCTCTTTGAAAATGCATTACCTGGGCCTTGAGGGGGATAAGAAGTGGGAATTTGTATTCTCAGTGCAAATCCTTCATCACCAGCAAACAGTCAACCCAAAGCCTCTCCAGCAAGGCTTTATTGGTGTTATCAGGGTGACTGATGGACTGAATGCTCAAAAGGCTTTGGATTGTCATCTGAATTGGTGCGTTACTTTGCATTCCCACTGCCACCATCCTAGTTTAGGCAGCGATTATTGTGCATGCCTCCTAGATACTTTCCTTCTTGCCTTTGGCCCTTGCACAGCCTGGTGTTTCTTTATAATTTGTAATTCTTCAGTACTTTGTCACTGCCAAATTAACAGTTCAAATTCTCTAGATGCCACTCATGACATAGCCCTAAAAATTTTTCATAGTGCCCTAATAATGTATCAATGCATGACAAGGAATCTAGGCTGCCTTAATTGTTATTACAGTAAAAATGGCAAGTTGTTTGGGAAATATTGTATTCCTAAAAAATTGGACTATTCAGTATTCTTTGAAAAAATGTTATGTTTTTTAGTCTCTGCGCTTTTATTCATTGTTTCTTGTCTCTGGTATATGTGTTCCCCCATCTCCATTTTATACTATTGAGATCTTACCAATTCTTCAGAATTTGGCTGAAAATTTAAATTCCTAATAAATAATCACTCCGCACTGGAAGTAACCTTCCCTTTCTTTTTTTTCTTTCTTTCTTTCTTTTTTTTTTCTTTTGTGAGATTGAATCTTACTCCATCACCCAGGCTGGAGTGCAGTGGCGTGATCTCGGCTCACTGCAACCTCCACCTCCCGGGTTCAAGCAATTCTCCTGTCTCAGCCTACAGAGTAGCTGGGACTACAGGCGCCTGCCACCACGCCTGGCTAATTTTTGTATTTTTAGTGGAGATGGGATTTTACCTTGTAGTTCAGGCTGGTCTTGAACTCCTGATCTCAGGTGATCCACTGGCCTTGGCATCCCAAAGTGCTGGAATTACAGGCATGAGCCACTCCACCTGGCCCAACCTTCCCTTTCTTTATCATTGGAAATGCTTTTTTTTTTTTTTTTTTTTTTTTCACATTTATGACATTTTCAATGCTTTTTATTACAGCTATTTGTTCACGTGTCTTATCTTCCCTGCTGGATTGCAGGCGTTTTAAAAGATAAGGATTTTTATCATATTCTTTTTTTATTTCTCTCAATACCAGGGGCATAATAGACCAGCAATACATTTTGAGACATAATGCTTATTAATGTATACATATAGTCCCGTTTTTGTAAAAGTGTAATATATTACACAACAGATATTAAATAAGACTTTTTCTGTTGTCATGGAATTCTGACTAAGTCGTCAAAGCTGAGGACAATGGACAATAAGTACACACTAATTTTCCAAAGAGGTGTAAGCACGTCCCAGAGGACTTGCTATGATATAGTGGGCCAAAGTAGTCCAGTATCTACCGTAATCATCAGCTGCTTATGTCAAGCCTGGACACTCATTGCAGAGGATGCATAGGTGCATAGGTGTGGTGCATGAGACATTTTACAAGAGAACTGGATACCTGTGCCCAGAACTTTGGGTCAAATGTAAGGAAGATCAAAACTGTTGACTGCCTCTCGCTTGGAAAATCTTGGCTTTGGGAGGCTGTTTGTGAGAGGGCAGCAGTCAGGATGGGTGGGAGAAAAGATCTGTAAATTCCATGAGCCACATAGCCAATGGGGAGGGTGTTGAGTGTCTTGAAAATGTCTTACCCAAGAGGGCTACTTGCCTTAGGGAGGGCCTTCAGCAAAAAGGGGCTGTGGGTGAACTGTCAGGTGGCAGATACTGGTGGGGAGTGCTTATATCCTAGATAGTATTTTTAGCATCATGGTACAGGTGGAGTTGCCCATAGAGGTGGGGAAATGTTTCCAAAACAGGATAAAAATAATGCTCTTCACCCCAAGAGAGAACTGGAATTTGATAGTCTGTCATGACAGTGGGTGCTTGACACAAGGGCATCAACTAAGTAAAAAGGTCATTTCTTCTTTTCCTTCCTGCTTGTTGGATCCAATCCCCTTGTCAGAGCCAGAAGTAAGAGGAGGTGGAACGAGGCATGTGAAAGAAGAGCCGCATTCTCCTGCTTCCAGTTCCACACTGTCACAGGACTTTAATCCTTGCATAAGCTCTGAGATGGGGGAAAGGATAAAATGTTCTTATAGCCAAAAAGTGACTGGCAAAACATGGGATCCACTCAGGGCATACAAAAGGAGGTGAAAAGAGAGCTACCAGAACCATTTTGAAGGAGGTGTCATGGAAAAAAAAAAAAAAGAAAGCTCTTCCCTGATTATATGCTACCATGTTTATCCCTTTAAATAGAATTATATGTATATATAGATATATTACATTTATCTATCTATTGATCAATCGATCAATCACTATTTGTTGATCATGGGATTACATGTAATTTACAATTTTATATTTGTTTATGTGAGTTTTCTAAAATGGACATGTATTGTATAAAAATATTTACAAAAATAATTTGGTTTTTAATAGAAAAATTGAAAAAGAGAAGAGTTCTAGAAGAAAATAAAAATTGCTCACAAATTCCCATCCATATGCAACTACTATTGATATTTTAGTATTTTTACTTATATTTTGTGTTCATATGGCTATTTTCACAATACAATTGCAATAATATTATTGATACAATTTTGTGTCCTGCTTGTTTAAAGTGGCACTCTTCCATGACTTTAAATATCTTGAAAAATATGGAATAGAAATTAAGGATAAAATAAAATGTGTTTAACCAATCTCTATTGCTGAACATTTAAATTAGTTCAAACTTGTGATATGGATAGTCCCATGTAATAAATTTTTGTCAGTTTTATGTACTTTTCTAATGATTTCCTTTATCTAATCTTTTATATTTTCTTCCTTTGTTGGACATGTATTATGTGCCAGTTACTAAATAAGAGGCTGGAATATAACTATTAAAAAGAAGTAGCCCTGACTCTCAAGATCTCACAGTGTAATGGGGAGAGAAATACCTAAAAGAAAATTTGATAGCATTTTGTATATATGATCATATGATATACAAGATCATATGTATCCTGTTTATAGCAATATGAACAGGATATTACAGGGAAACAGGAAGCATTTCTAACCCAACTTTGGAGGGCATGGGGGAGCCGTGGGCAAGTGGTAAGACAAAGAGTGCGCATGCTGAGTAGAAGAGGAGGAGACACAGAAGGTGAGTACCGGTAGGGAGGTAAGAAACAACATTGTCTGGGGTGTGGAGATGGGAAAGAGGAGGATAATAAAAACCTCATACTTAAATAGGACTTATAATAGGCCCACTTTATAGGGCTATTGTGAGGATGTGAGGATTAGATGAGATTATATGAATTGTCCAGCAAAGTACCTGGCACTTGCTAAAATTTAGCTACTATTTTCACTGTCATCCACATTGCAACTTTCCCCATTCTTTGTTTCTGTTAATAGAATAGGCCTAGCTCTCTCTCAGACCATTGTATTAGTCAGGGTTCTCCAAAGAAACAGAACAAATAGGAGATATATATATATATATAAAAAATACAGGATATATATTGGTTATATAGGATATATATAGAGGTTATACAGGATATATATATCCTATTGGTTCTGTTTCTTTGGAGAACTCTAAAATTTTATTACATTTAATTAATTAGTTAATTAAAACAGAGTCATGCTCTGTTGCCCAGGCTGTAGAGCAGTGGCACTATCTCAGCTCACTTCAATCTTCACCTCCCAGGTTCAAATGATTCTCCTACCTCAGCCTCCCAAGTAGCTGGAACTACAGGTGCCCACCAACACACCTGGCTAATGTTTTGTACTTTTAGTAGAGATGGAGTTTTGACCATGTTGGCCAGGCTGGTCTCGAACTCCTGACTTCAGGTGATCTGCCCGCCTCAGCCTCCCAAAGTGCTGGGATTACAAAAGTGAGCCACTGTGCCTGGCCTGAATTTTATTTTTTATTACGGGATTGGCTCATGCTCAGGAAATTATGAAGGCCAAGTAGTCCCATGATATGCTGTCTGCAAATTCCCAGTTAGAGTCTGAAGGCCTGAGAATAGGAGTGGAAGGCTGGAGATGGAGGGAATGGGAGGCTGTACTGGTGTAAGATATGGAGTCCAAAGGCCTGAGAACCAGGAGATCTTTTGCCTGAGGGCAAGAAAAGATGGATGTTCCTGGTCAAGAGGAGAGAGAGAGAGAGAGAGAGAGAGAGAGAGAGAGAGAGAGAGAGAGAGAGAGAGAGAAAGAGAGAGAGAGAGACATGGAATTTGCCCTTCCTCTGCCTTTTTTTCTATTTAAGCCCTCAGTGGATTGGATGATGCCCACCCACATTTTTGAGGGGGATCTTTACTCCCTCTACTGATTCAAATGCTAATCTCTTCTGGAAACAGTCTCACAGACATACCCAGAAATATTGTTTTGCCCACTATCTGGGCATCCCTTAGCCCAGTCAAGTTGACACATTAGATTAACCATCATAAATATTTCTTGGATGGGCACATGGAAACCCCCACTATTACAGAAAAGCCAACACTCTTATAGCTTGTCCTACATGCTAGGCACTCTTCTAAATGCTTTACAGGCACTGAGAGTTTAAGTAATTGGTCAGGCAGCCTGGCTTCATGCCCCAAACAGGATGTTTTAGGTCCTTGCCACACATTCTTGCTATCTCTTTTTACTCCTGGAGATAAAACTGTCTGCTTGTCTTCTACCAGATTCCTCAATATTTTAAGCATTTTCTTATGGGATGGCTGCAATCCATGATATTAGAACTTCTTGTAATTTTATTATTGTTAAACAGTTTATAAGAGGAGAGACACCAGGTAACTGGTTTTATTAATCCAAAATTTGGACCCTTCCTCCATTCTATGAGTTTATTTTAGGGATCCATAATTTGTACTACGAAAAATAAGTTCCAAAGATATTCTGAGATTTAGGACAGGTTTACTGGAATTGGAATTATGGGCAAAACCTGGGCCACCAGTATTTAACTCAGAATATTTAAAAGTAAACTCTAGTAGTAGTTATATACCTAGAATAGTGTTTCTTTTTTTTTTCTTTTTTCTTACTTCTTCTTTTTTTTGTTTTTTGTTTTTTTGAGACATACTTTGGCTCCTGTTGCCCAGGCTGGAGTGCAATGGCATGATCTTGGCTCACTGCAACCTCCGCCTCCTGGGTTCAAGCGATTCTCCTGCCTCAGCCTCTCAAGTAGCTGGGATTTCAGGCGCCCACCACCATGCCCAGCTAATTTGTGTATTTTTTGTGGAGACTGGGTTTCACCATGTTGGCCAGGCTGATCTCAAACTCCTGACCTCAGGTGATCCACCCGCCTTGGCCTCTCAAAGTGCTGGGATTACAGGTGTTAGCCATGTGCCCAGCCTAGAATAGTGTTTCAAATATGAATAGCTTATTTTTATATTTATAGTATATATACCCTAAGTTTTCCCATTTAAATGCTATTTGCAAGGCTAAATTTGAAACGTGATTTAAAGAATGGAATGATTCATCCTTTAAAAGGGCACTGAAACAACTCACTCTTGTTATAAGGACCCATTTAAAAAAATTCCTTCATTACCACTTAAGATATTTGCATGTGAAAGATAAAATGTAAGTGCAAGACTTCTTGATAAGCTACTTGTTATCTCCTGAGGATTACTTCTCTAATTCTAGCTATTTCATTCTCCTAGCTTTAGTGTTCAATCTAGTATAAAACTGAACTTAGAAAGATATCTTTACGTTAAAGCCTTATATTGATACTTTATGTCAGAGTTTTCCAAACTGCCCAGTTATTAGAAATACTTGGGGCACTTGTCAAAAATAAAGCCCATCCCTCCTCATTCATCTTAGCCAGACAATGACGTCTGGGAAACTATATTTTCCACCCAGCGTCCAGGTGACTTATATCATTAGGCAATTTTGAGAAACTTCTCAATACCAATGATTCTTTTATCAAGTATACCTGGGGGACTTGTTAAACATATGTGTTTCTGGGTTCCATCCCCAAATACTCAGATTTTAAGATATAAGTGGTCCTTTAACCACCTCAGGAAAAACAGCGACTCAGGAGGGTCATCATCAAGGCTCTCGTTCAGCAGAATGGGTCAGTGAGTGACGTCTGCGACCTCAGAGAAGGATAGTTTATTGAGTTTGGAAATCCTGGCGGGAAGGCAATACTGAAAGGATGGAATGGGAAAAAGCCTCAAGTCAGGAATCAATTATACCACTAGAATAACTCTCGGGACTTGAGAACAAAAATCTGACTTTAAAATGAAAGCCATCTGAACCAAGATGCGATTTATATGCCTGTTGCAAAGGTTGACTGTTGTGTGTCTGGATTTGCAGAGTGAACAACAGGATTATGCAACTTTTCAGCAAATGAAAACCTGTAACTACAAGTGTAGTTGTAAGAAACAGGTTGAAGATAGAAGTAGGGAACTATAGTCACCAGTAGTTTCTGATAACCTAGACTCCCTTAGTTCTAAATTGTCTTCCTTTATAGCATTTCCTCAACGAAGGTTTTTGGATCGTTTCTATAAGTAACATGGGGAATAGGGGTGGGGGGTTATTTGTTATAAATGCAGGTTTCTGGGCCCTACCTTAGATTTATGGATTAAAAATGTATAGGAGTGAGGTAGGGAATAGCATTTTAAATAAGCTCTCTCTCTCTCTTTTTTTGAGTTGGAATCTCACTCTGTTGCCCAGGCTGGAGGGCAGTGGTACCATCTTGGCTCAGTGCAACCTCTGTCTCCTTGGGTTCAAGTGATTCTCCTGCCTCAGCCTCCTGAGTAGCCGGGATTACAGGCATGCAGCACCACACCCAGCTAATTTTTGTATTCTTAGTAGAGATAGGGTTTCACCATGTTGGCTAGGCTGGTCTCAAACTCCTTACCTCAAATGATCTGCCTGCCTTGACTTCCCAAAGTGCTGGGATTACAGGCATGAGCCACCATTCCCAGCATTTAAATAAACTCTTAATGATCCTTATACATATTGAAGTTTAAAACTCATGACCTTATTAGAGGCTCCTGAAGCCTGAAATATGTCTAGACAGGTTAACACATTAAACAGATTATCAGACAGTAAATGAAATAGCTCTCTGGAGGATAAAGCAGCTGAGATAAGAATTTGATTGGGGGAGGAGGAGTAGGAGTAGGAAAAAAGTGAAAAACAAAGGAATAGAAACTTTCCTGATGGGGAATACCCGAGTGTGATTTTACATTTATATAGAGGAGAAGCATCCAGAGGGATAGAAACATTGAGGGCTTTGTTCCAGCAGCACCTTCAACACAGAAACATACTGGAATGACTGGGACAGATCTGCAGGCTGTTTCTGAAGTAAAGTGAAGAAATGTGGTAGGAAGAGTATATATCAGATGCTCTCTCTGAAACCTTAGCGATGTATTTCAGTGTTTCTTATAACTGTTATAGCTCTATTTTGATTAAACACCTCTGGAAACTACTATGCTTGTAGGCTTCACCAATGTGGATGCACCTTCAGAAGGAGTCATGATATGGTTTGGCTGTGTCCCCACCCAAATCTCATCTTGAATTGTAACTCCACACCAGCAGGGGGAAATGTTTTTCTAAAGCCAGAATAGTTCTTGCCTTTTGCCTTCTAGAAAAGAGAAGTCATCAACCATATATACAAATACACACACACACACACACACACACCCCCCTATATATATATAGAAGTGTATAATATATGTCATGTAGTTTTTAATATATTTGTGTGCTCTTATTTCCTTCCTCCCCTAGAATTATGGAGTTACTGTCAAAGCTAGAAATGTGAAATATTTGTGTCAAAAATTTTATCACAGCAACTCTTCCTGTAAGATTTTCAGAGAATTGAATATATTTTATAGATATTTCCAGACATAGAACACAAATACTGCTGTCAAGAAAATTTCCTCTAAGAATGATGCAGAAAAGATGTTACTGTCAGAAAAACAATGAATTTTTCAATGATAATAATTTCTGTAATACATTCCTGAGAGCATAGGAATAAGACTACATAAATATTCCTATTCAAACAACTTGAGAAGACATGCATAAACATAAACTGTATTTATAGGTTTAAAAATTACACTATATGGAGTCCTAAAAATATTCCTTTTGATTTTTTAAATCCATGGATTCTCACTGCTACAAAGAAAGAATAAAATGACAAATGGAAGATGCAAAGACGCACAACCAGGGACATTTTAGAAGAAACCCAAATGTACTATATCATCACAAAATGTTTTTAAATATGAGAGAAATTATGATTCTCCTTACACAAAAAATGTGTTTATCTGGTCTTAATAGCGCAAGAGCCAGAAAAGAAATTCCCACAGGGAAAAAAAACTGTAAGCCACTGTATAAGAAGACACTAAAAACAAATGATATTCTTATTTGGAAGATGGAGCCCGAGAAATGGTTATTCCAATTTAGAGTAAAACATATTTATTAAACACATAGAATATAATAAGTATAGTTATGCAAAAAACTGATTGTGATAGCTAGCCTTCCAAGAGTACCCCCATAATCATTGCCTCCTGGTCCTCCTCATTTCTTTCTTTTTTTTTTTGAGACGGAGTCTCACTCTGTCGCCCAGGCTGGAGTGCAGTGGCTGGATCTCAGCTCACTGCAAGCTCCGCCTCCCGGGTTCACACCATTCTCCTGCCTCAGCCTCCCGAGTAGCTGGGACTACAGGCGCCCACCACCTCGCCCGGCTAGTTTTTTGTACTTTTTAGTAGAGACGGGGTTTCACCGTGTTAGCCAGGATGGTCTCGATCTCCCGACCTCGTGTTCCGCCCGTCTCGGCCTCCCAAAGTGCTGGGATTACAGACTTGAGCCACCGCGCCCGGCCGGTCCTCCTCATTTCCATGACCTTAGGTAGTCTTCTTCTACAATGAATCATGGCTAGCTTGTGTGATAAAAAGAATACTGCAGAAATAAAGATATTGCCATTTCTGCCTTGTTATGTCTCAGATTACTAGCTATGGGGGATGTCATTTTCCATGTCACGAGGTTATTGTTGAAAGTCCTGAGTGAGAAGGAACTAAGGCCCACCACAAGTTGTCAGGACCAACTTGCCAGCACATGAGCAACTTACTTTGGAAGCAAATCCTCCAGCCTCCATCAAGCTTTTCAATGACTGCAACCCTGGCTTACATTTTGATTCCAACCTCATGAGACACCCAAAGATAGAATGACCCAGCCAAACTGCTTTGGAATTTCTGTCCCACAGAAACCGTAAGATAATAAATGTTTATTGTTTAAAGTGACAAAGTTTTGGAGTCATTTATTACACAGCAATAGATAACTAATGCAATGGCCTCCTCAACCTGATAGGTCGATGTCCTGACATAAGACATTTATATCTTGGTGAGATTGGAAGGAATACATCCTTTGCTTTCCAAGTTAATAAACTCAATTTTGTCACGTCACTCAGAAGTGATGAGTCTCTAGGAGGTCAATCATTCCCACTAGATGTCAAACTCACTACAGCATTGCTCTTAACCCAAAAAGTCAATTTATTAATTTACAATGGGAAGGAGACCCGCGATTGCTCAGAATGTTAAGTACTTTCAAGAGACTAAGTTAAAATCCAACCATAGTTTCGTGAGAGTAGAATTAGATGGCATATCACTGGATATTCTTACAGAATATGTCCACAAAACAATGGGAGCTGAATTTAAAATTCTTTCTCCTTTCTAAGAATGTTTCTGCCAAAAGGACTAGTCACTAGAACAAGAGCACCTTCTTCTTAGGCCATGCTACATAGATTGAAAAATTCTTTGCCATTCAACTCCTCTTGCAATATATATGACATCAACAAAAGTTTCAGTCATTAAAATTTTATCTCAAGCCAAATGTTGCAGTTAATCAGCGTGCAATTTAATTTACAAATTCTTCCCTGTGAGATATTAGGTCAAATCCTTATATGTCACCTATTTTCCAAATCTTATGGTAATAACCCCACAAATAATTCATTCTACATGTTTATATTAATTTCTTCAACTTGAAAGAGGAACATTCCTACTGACACAAAATTCTGTAACTGTAAGCTGTCAGGATATATCAAGCTTCTGCAGACTGGCTGGTAATCACTGACTTCATCAAATTGTAACAAGATTATCTAGAGGCCACGCTTTTAAGGGAGACACAAGGAAATGATGCTTTCTGTAGCTAGTGACTTATATGAGTCCATTTTCACACTGCTGATAGACATACCTGAGACTGGGCAATTTACAAAAGACAGAAGTTTAGTGGACTTACAGTTCCACATGGTATAATTGTTAAGTATACAGAAAAATTAAAATGTCAAATTATTGGCATGAATTTCACCATTCTCTATATTGTATAGTACCAATATATATTTATAATATATAATTATAAGTGCAAATATAAGGGCATATAATTCATATGGAATCAACATTTTATAGGTCATGCATACATGTATGTTTCATTCTTAACAGAACAGTAGGAAAAAATGGCACAAAAGTAACTTTTATTTCACTTCTTTGTATGTGCATATTCTACAAATACTCTGTACTTCAGCTAACTTATGTATTAGGAAAGATTGAAATGAAAAGGAACCGTGGGTTGCTTTATCTTTCTCTTTTTTTCTAAGTCATCGTTTTCAGCGGTAGTGGTACTGGGAAGTGACATGAATAAAAAAGGATGTAATAGGGTTCCTTGGTCATTTGTGTTTCTTAGAACACCATTACCCTTTTCTGCATTCCAAGCAAGTCTCAGTTCAAAGGAAAAGCATAAACTCTTTGATTTGTTAGTGACATCACTTACTCAGTTTTAGATGTTAAGTATGGAACATGAACACAGAATTGTGGTGGATCCACTATGCATTGTATTTTAGTAAGACTCAAAGTGAAAGAAGCATGTTATGGAAGTCATGAAGACTATCTGCAAATGGGGTGGCAAGTTACAGCTGGCATGCACAGAGTTTATAGCATATACTCTGCGATATGCATGCTCTATTGTCTTATAAAACACACACTCAAATTCAAGATTCTTAACAGCAGAGCTTTTAACCAAGTTCAGGACCCTTTTGAGAGCAGGGCGGGCTCTATGTGATCTCACTTGTCACCTGCCCATGAAGCTGGCCCTGTGCCTACTTTATAACATTGTAAATCTCCTAGCAGAGGATGTAATAGGTGACTTTAAATGTCCTTCCATTTTCTTACAGAAAACATTAGATTCCTTCAGAGTAGACACACTGGTAGACATACAGGGTAGAACTCTGAATCTTGAGGCCCAAGGAGTGATGAAAACTATTCACATTGACCTATTACTTTTACTAAGAGAAGAAATTACAACTTTTCAGGTTCTTCAGAAACCAATTTAAATCTTTTTGTACTTTGTTCTGATGTAGTCACCGTGATTGGTTTGGTGAGCAGATGAAATAAGAAGACAGATGTTTGGTGTGGTTTTCAGGGCCTTATAAAGCGTCCTCTCCCCCTCAAATGTCTCTCCATTATTTACGTGCCACAGTGCTTCCAAGTTCACCATTAGAAATTTATTTATTTGGGTGAAAGTGCCATCCTATTTTAAAACACTGCAAATAAAACTACGGTGTAACTGAGCATGAAGTGGTTTGGGTCAAGTCACTTAAAGTGTTTAGAAAAAGAAAAGGGCAAGGTTCCTTTGGGAATCATTTTGGCTTTGACAGTCATATTTAGTCAGCATTTAGTCAAAGAAATAGATTCCTTTAGGAAATGACCTGGGGAGAAATCAGCGATAATTCTGACTGAATCCCTCTGTCTTCCTAGGAGATAGTAATGCTTCCCTCAAAGGTCAACTTTGAAGTGTTGTGAGTCAGAGGCATTGTTGGAGGAAAATGATTAATGCAAGGAAGACCTTATTAAGACTTACCTTGGTTGTGTAAGTCAAGGGAGGTTAGAAAGGAGCCTACCAAGATATTGGCCAATCAACTTATCTTCTTCTGAATTCTCAGTGTAAATCCTGTTGTGTTTCCTTTCCTCTCTTTCAGTTATTCATCCCTAATTTTTTCTACTTTTTGAGACTTCTCAAACAGGCACCACTGCATAGCACTTTATTATTGGACAGAGTGTACCTAGGAGGTCTCAACTAGAAGCTGTACTTATAAATTCAATCATACTATTTAGGGAAAACATCTGAAAATACAAATAAACTTGTAAAGACATTAGGTTAAACAATGATCACTGGACATCCACATGCAAAAATGAATGTAGACAAATCTTATACCCTTCACAAAAATTAATCAAGATCACAAATCTAAATGTAAAGCACAAAACTATAAAACTAGAGGTTAACGTAGGAAAAAATTTAAATGACCTTGGGTTTGGCAATAACTTTTTAGATATGACACCAAACGTATTATCCATAAAAGAAGAATTGACAAACTAGACTTCATTAAAATAAAAAATTTCTACTCTGTGAAAGCGACTGTCAAAAGAATGAAGAGACAAGCCACAGACTGGGAGAAAATATTTGCAAAAAACGTATCAAGGATTGTTATCCAAAATACACAAATAAATCTTAAAACTCAACAGTAAGAAAACAAATATGATTAAAAAATGGGTCAAAGACCTTAACAAACACCTCATCAAGGAAGATATATAGATGGAAAATATGCATATAAAAACATGCCCCATATCATATATCATTAGGGAAATGCAAATTAATACAACAATGAGTTACCACTACATACCTATTAGAATGATTGCAATTCAGAACACTGACAACACCAAATGTGTGAAGCAACAGAAACTTCGCTGCTGGTGAGAAGGCAAGATGGTACAGCCAGTTTGGAAGACAGTTTGGCAGTTTCCTATGAAACTAAACATACTCTTGCCATATGATCCAGCAATCATACTCCTTGGTATTTATCCAAAGGAGTTGAAAACTTATGTTCACACAAAATCCTGCACATGAATGTTTATAGCAACTTTATTAATAATTGCTAAAACTTGGATGTAATCAAGATCTTTTTCAATAGGTGAATAAATAAACTGAGGTACCTCCAGACAACAGAATTTTATTCTGCACTAAAAATAGATGAGCTATCAAGTTATGGCAAGACATAGAGGAAAAGAAACACATATTACTAAGTGAAAGAAACCAGTCTAAGAAGGCTACATACTGTAATCTCAGCTATATGACATTCTGGAAAATACAAAACTATGGAGACAGTAAGATCAGTGGTTACCAGGGGTTGGGGGAAGGAGGGACAAATAGGTGGAGCAGAGGATTTTTAGAACATAGAAGCTACTCTGTATAATACTCTAATGGTGGATACATTCTGTATTTGTTCCAAACCTGTAGACTGTAAGAGTGAACCCTAATGCAAACTATGGACTCTTTGCAATAATAATGTGTCAAGGTAGGTTCATCAGCTGCAACTAATGTCCCTCTGGTATGGGATATTGATAATAGAATAGGAAATGTTTGAGGCAGATGGTATATTGGGTATCTCTCTACCTTCCTTTCAACTTTGCTGTGAACTAAAATTACTCCAAAAAATAAAGTCTTTAAAAAATAATGACCACAATCTCAAACAACTATATTGTGTTTTTCTGTGTGCCAGCTCCTCTCTAAGAGCTTTGTAATTACTAGCTTACTTATTTCTTGCTATAACTATTTGAGTTAGGTTATTCTTATTTTCATTTCACAGATAAAAAACGGGCATATGTCAGATGAGTAGGTATGAGAAAGAATAAAAAAGCCCCAAAACCTGGCATATAGAGGGTAGTATTTATTATTGCCTTGATATAAATTAATTTATTAAGTGTTTAATTCAGTTATTGTACAATAATTCTGTGTCATAAACCATCTCAAAAACTCAGTGTCTTCCAAAGCTGAGCATTTATATATTTTTTGTCATGAAACTGTGGATAGGCTGTGGCTCTGGTGTGCTTGGCTGGGATTAGTTGTGTTTATGTTTGCTATCCTCCATTTTCTCATTTCTCCTTGGACTAGCAACTACCTAGGGGTGTTATTTTTCTCATGGCAAATTACAGCAGCACAAAAGCACAAGTCAAACTATAAAAGCCCATTTAAGGTATCAGATCATTTCACATCCGCTGACATTCATTGGCCAAAACATGGCCAACATCAAAGGGGCAGGAAAGTATTTTTCACCCACAGTGGGAGGGCACTAGCAAGTGACATAGCAAAGGGCATGGATGTGTAATCCTATTATGGGGAGCGTTTGGGACCAATGTCCAATCAACTTCCAGATGGGAGTGGGACATTGAGAGAACGTGAATCATATTGGGTGGAGAAGAGGGTACGTTAAGAGCGAACATTAACTGTGATGCATGGTGCACAGTGTGAAAGTCCGGGACAGTGGCATGAGGGCTTCAGCTCAGAGGGTAGGCGAGCTCCAAAGGAAAGTTATTTCTCTCACTCCTTTTTTCTAAGCCCATGGAAGACTGTCTATTTTGCAGCTTTATTTATGGTTATCCCAGCAATTAAGAGGGACACTCAGAGAGAACAATGGCAGTACAAGCCCCTGGGGTCCATTTTGAACCATTGCATTGTTACAACGCAGAGTAGTAGTAGGTTAGGGTTTTGGGTCACTGCTTATTCTCAGCAGATTTTATGATGTTCATTAAAATCCTGGCTCAAATCTCCTTCATTGTAGCACAAACAATATTCTAAGTAGCTTTCCTAAAATCCCACTGCTCATAGCAGCAAGGATGCTTCTTAATTTAAGGACTATATTTTGGATCAGTATCCAGCCATTGATTCCTTTGGGGTTTTGACAAGACTGTTTCTGGGAAAAGGCTACCATATTATTGTCTCAGCTGCTACACACATTATGAAATTATAACAATATTAATAGCATTTTTCAGACTTCTAGTTTGTAGACTAGGGGAAATATGTTAGCCTTTGCAGAGGAAGGGAGGAAATTGAAAAGATGAGTCAGAGCCAGATGAGAAAAGGGTTGGGATGCAATGACAAGAAATTTGGACTTTATGTAGGATTATTCAGAGAAGAAAAGAGGAGGAAGTGAAATGCTAAGACTGATTTTTTCTTTGAAAGATAGATTTGATAGCATGAGAAGAATGGATTTGAAAGGCGATAATGGAAAGGATGCAGAGGCACCAATTTGGAATTTACTGTGATGTTTTAGGCAAGAGACGGTAAGAGCAATCACATTCTCATTCCTGGGGCACCCATTTTCTGATATCCTTTTGAGACCATCTGTTCCTAACATTCCCTAGCACTTCCAATTCAAAAACAACAAAATTCTGGAAGGCTTTAGCTGGAAGTACCATCTGATTTTTAGATTTATGTTATTTTTTAAGATGTTTCCTAAAATGCCTGGCAAAAATAGGTGCTCAGTGTTTGCTAAATTAAAAAAAATTGACTTCTATAAACAAAGTGCTTACTTTCTCTCTCTTTCTCTTTTGTTGTTGTTTATGGAAAGACAAAAATGTATCTTGTAGTATACTCAAGAAGAAAGAAAGCTTGTCAAGCCTCCAGTCTATAAGGGGTAAAAACATCCTCTTGTTTTTGCTTGCTGTAGGTTTTGGCATCTTGTCTATTATGGCCGTGTACCACCTTCATGTCCAGGGAAAGGAGCAGTAGTGTGCTGTGCAAGAGGCAGATTTGCTGAGAGCTGTTCAGGTACACCTGGAATCATATTCAATTCAGGCTAAAGCAGTATATTCCACACCATTCACAGGTCAATGTGTGGCAAAAAGAGCATACCTTCTCTCTTGTATTTTATTTTTTATTTTAAGTTTCGGGGTACATGTACAAGATGTGCAGATTTGTTACATAGGTAAATGTGTGTCACAGTGATTTGTTGCACCTATCAACCCATCACCTAGGTATTAAGCCCAGCATGCATTAGCTATTTTTCCTGAGAATATAGCTTCTCTGTTTTATGTAACTTGTTTGAGGGCCTGGGGCTAACCCTGAAATTTGGCAGAAATGTCTTCTTCTGGACCCTCTCTTTCATTTTAAAAGGTATTGCTCTTCATGCTGGGCAGTGCTGGGCAGTGCTTATTGCAGGCTTAGTGTTCCAGCTTTTCCCCTGGTGCTCTTGGCTGGGTCTGTGTGCAGATGCCACTGCTGCACTGGATTTAGGTCTGCTGAAGGGTGCCTACTGGCTCTTTATAAAGAGATTGTAGATGTCTATGAAGATCTGTTCTCCCATTTCAAAGGGCCTATTGTTGTTTTACACCTTTCCTTCTTACTTTCCATCCCTGAATGTGAGCTTGAAATGCGTCTCCTTTGATCATCCTTAGATTTTGACTGTCTTAGTCCATCTGGGTTACTATAACAGAATATCATAGATTGGGTGGTTTAACAATAAGAAACACTTGTTTCTCACAGTTCTGGGGGCTGGGAAGTCCAAGATCAAGGCACTGGCTGATTCTGTGTCTGGTGAGGGCACCCTTGCTGGTTTATAGATGCCCATCGTATCACTGTATTCTCATATGACAGAAGGGGCAAGGGAGCTCTCTGGGGTCTCTTTTATAAAGGCAATAATCCTATTCATGAGTTCTCTGCTCTCATGACTTAATCACCTCCCAAAGGCCTTGCTTCTAAATACCATCATATTAGGGATTAAGTTTCAACATACACATTTTAGAGGGACACACACATTCAGTTTGTAGCAGAGTAATTAATTAATTACTTGCTACAAGTAATTAATTAATTGTAGCAAGTAATTAATCCTGTATTGGGTATTGTGGGAAAGAAGGCCTTGTGCCCCAATTTTGAACTTTGGTGGGCCTTGGGAAGTAGTTGTGTTTCTCTGCATCTTCACCTTGATTCAGTTAGTTTTTGTCTCTTTTGCTATGTAAACTAAGAGCCCAATTTTATGGAGGAAAATCATTTACATTACAAAGGTTAGAAGAGTATTGCAAAGCATAACCTTGGAGGACTTGCCCACATTTTTGGCTGTACTTTGGAAACTGGAAGGGATTCCAACTGATGAGCCTCCAATTGTCAGTTCCTCACTCAATATCCTAATCCATTTTATCTAATCCTGTGGCAAGACCCAATTTCTAGTCTGTATCTCTTGGTCCTGCTCCTAGGTGCCATTTTTTTTTTTCTTCTCATATTTATATTGGGGTGCTCCAATAGCTGTCTTATAAGCTGCTTGCATGAGATTGCACTGCTCTGGCTCTTTAACACATTCTCTGAAACAGAGGTCCTTGAGTATAACATCAGGAAATAAAAAGTGAAGTGAGTGGCTTCATTCTTAGTGGCAGCATGTGCGTGATGGGACAGCATTTCAAGGTATTAATCTATGCACCCCAGGGATCATCCATCAAATTATTTCACTTTTGACCTCAAGATCTTTTTCCTCCCCTGGTCCTCTCAGATACACATGGGTCACCCAGAAACACAGGCTGTAAACACGTCATTATTAGGCTAAAGAAAAGTTGATGGCCTAAGCGGGAATGATTTGAAAGCACACTTTCAGAGTTTTTCTACTTTTGGTTAAATGATGCCTTGGGTGGAAAAGAGTAGGAGAAGAAGGACAGGATCCATGCAGATATGAGTGTACACTGGGGTGGTGTTTCTGAGGCAGGACCAAATGGTTTACAGTCCATTCATTAGCATGTATTCAAAATACTCAACGACTTATTCCATTTGTTGATGATAATATTTGCTATTTCTAGAGATGAGCCCAAATGCCTTTGCAGAAATGCTTTAACTATTAGGGTTAACTCTTTCCAATGAGTTTTGCTCCATTCACATATGAAGTGAGGATGACTTTTTGGTTTTACGTAGTTCACGGCTGCTAAGGATAAAGCTTAGGGGGGTAGGGGCTCAGGCTGTCAGTCATACTGCCTTACCTTGGGGCCCCCAAGATTGGAAACATTCCAACTTGTTTCCCCCTGAGCATTCCAAATTATTTCCCCTTTGTTGCTGAGTGTAGTATAAATTGCCAAGGGTAGAGCTGGCACAGAGATTATTTACATTTCTGTTGTTACATCTATTTGATAAATTCCTTTTTTTAAATTTTTTAAAATTTTTATTATTATATTTTAAGTTCTAGGGTACATGTGCACAATGTGCAGGCTTGTTACATATGTATACCTGTGCCACATACTGTTTCTTCTTTGCTGGTTTAAGTTTATACATTTCTAACTTTATTATAATTATCCTGTAATAATAATAATAATAATGTGTAGGAATGTAGGGGTGATTATTACCATAACTCTGTAACTCAGCTCTCCTAAGCTATTGCTAGTGAAGCCAATGATAGAAAGATGTGGGCCGGGCGCGGTGGCTCAAGCCTGTACTCCCAGCACTTTGGGAGGCCAAGATGGGCGGATCACGAGGTCAGGAGATCGAGACCATCCTGGCTAACACGGTGAAACCCCGTCTCTACTAAAAAAAATACAAAAAACTAGCCGGGCGAGGTGGCGGGTGCCTGTAGTCCCAGCTACTCGGGAGGCTGAGGCAGGAGAATGGAGTGAACCTGGGAGGCAGAGCTTGCAGTGAGCCGAGATCGCGCCACTGCACTCCAGCCTGGGCGACAGAGAGAGATTCCTTATAAAAAAAAAAAAAAAAAAGAAAAGAAAGATGTGTACATTAACTTTGCCAATAATTATCCTCTTTTTTTTTTTTTATTGGGGGAGTCTCGCTCTATCGCCCAGGCGGAAGTGCAGTGGCGCAATCTCGGCTCACTGCAAACTCTGCCTCCCAGGTTCACGCCATTCTCCTGCCTCAGCCTCCCTAGTAGCTGGGATTACAAGCCCCCCCGCCACACCGACCACGTCTGCCTATTTTTTTTTGTATTTTTAGTAGAGACGGGGTTTCACCATGTTGGCCAGGCTGGTCTCAAACTCCTGACCTCAGCTGAGGTCTCCCAAAATGCTGGGATTACAGGCATGAGCCACCGTGCTCAAACTCTTTCTAAAAATATTTAAAGAGATAAGATCTTTACTGGGAATAGTAACTGTGGAAGAGTCATTCGGGGAATAGTAATTTCATTCCTAGGACTTGAACAACCCAGATAATCTCACGATTTTTTCTCCAAATTTGTAAATAATATAGTAGAATAAACATTTAAATTAGTACAAATTACTACAAATGAAATAATAGCTTTATGTTTTCTTTGGGTCAACCAGTGGGGAATCTTTACCATTGCTAACACTTTGTTTTGTACCTGGATTAATACAGGGGTAATGGTGGAGGTGAAACAATCTATTTATTTCTAAGCAAAACCAAAAAGCAATATGACCATCTAAGGTAGAATTTAAGGACTTGTTGAGGCTTGTTTTATTGATCCAGTCTGAAGAGTCTTAGGCCACAGTTCTGGAGTGCCTTTTTATAAACATTATATATATATATATATATAAAAGTTTTTATTTTATTTTAAGTTCTGGGGGCCGGGCGCGGTGGCTCAAGCCTGTAATCCCAGCACTTTGGGAGGCCGAGACGGGCGGATCACGAGGTCAGGAGATCGAGACCATCCTGGTTAACACGGTGAAACCCCGTCTCTACTAAAAAATACAAAAAAAAACCTAGCCGGCCGAGGTGGCGGACGCCTGTAGTCCCAGCTACTCGGGAGGCGGAGGCAGGAGAATGGCGTGAACCCGGGAGGCGGAGCTTGCAGTGAGCTGAGATCCGGCCACTGCATTCCAGCCTGGGTGACAGTGCGAGACTCCGTCTCAAAAAAAAAAAAAAAAAAAAAAAGTTCTGGGATACATGTGCAGGATGTGCAGGTTTGTTACATGGGTAAGCATGTGCCATGATGGTTTGCTGCATCTATCAACCTATCATCTAGTTATTAAGCCCCACATGCATTAACTATGTATCCTGATAATCTCCCTCCTCGTGTACCCCTGACAGGCCCCAGTTTGTGTTGTTTCCTTCCCTGTGTCCATGTGTTCTCATTGTACAGCTACCATGAGAACATGTGGTGTTTGGTTTTCTGTTCCTGTGTTAGTTTGCTGAGAATAATGGCTTTCAGCTCCATCCATGTCCTTGCAAAGGACATAATCTTGTTCCTTTTTATGGCTGCATAGTATTCCATGGTGTATATATACCACATTTTCTTTATCCAGTCTACCATTGATGGGCATTTGGGTTGATTCCATGTCTTTGCTATTGTGAATAGTTCTGCAGTGATGATACACATGCATGTATCTTTATAATAGAATGATTTATATTTCTTTGGGTATATGCCCAGTAATGAGATTGCTGGGTCAAATGATATTTCTGGTTCCAGGTCTTTGAGGAATCACCACCCTGTCTTCCACAATTGTTGAACTAATTTAAGTTCCAACCAACAGTGTAAAAGAGTGTTCCTATTTCTCTATAGCCTCACCAGCATCTGTTGTTTATTGACTTTTTAATAATCGCCATTCTGACTGGCATGAGATAGTATCTCATTGTGGTTTTGATTTGGATTTCTCTAATGATCAGCTCTAATGATGTTGAGCTTTTTTCCATGTGTTTGTTGGCTGCATAAATGTCTTCTTTATGCAGCCATGTGTTTATTGGCTGCATAAATGTCTAAGTGTCTGTTCATGTCCTTTGCCCACTTTTTGATTTTTTTTTTCTTGTAAATTTATTAAGTTCCTTGTAGATGCTAGATGTTAGACCTTTGTCAGATAGATAGATGCAAAAATTTTCTCCCTTTCTGTAGGCTGTTTCTGTTACTGTGCAGAAGCTCTTTAGTGTAATTAGATTCCATTTGCCAAATTTTGCTTTTGTTGCAATTGCTTTTTACATTTTCATCATGAAATCTTTGCCCGTGCCTATATCCTGAATGGTATTGCCTAGATTTTCTTCTAGGTTTTTATAGTTTTGGGTTTTACATTTAAGTCTTCAATCTATCTTGAGTTAATTTTTGTATAAGGTGTGAGGAAGAGGTCCAGTTTCAATTTTCTGCATATGGCTAGCCAGTTTTCCCAGCACCATTGATTAAATAGGAAATCCTTTCCCCATTGCTTATTTTTGTCAGGTTTGTCAAAGATCAGATGGTTGCAGATGTGCAGTCTTATTTCTGAGATCTCTATTCTGTTTCATTGGTCTATGTGTCTGTTTTTGTACCAGTTCCATGCTGTTTTGGTTACTGTAGCCTTGTAGTATATAGTTTTAAGTTGGGTAGCATGATGCCTCCAGCTTTTTTTTGTTTGTTTGTTCAGGATTGTCTTGGCTATTTGGGCTCTTTTTTGGTTCTATATGCATTTTAAAGTAGTTTTTTTTCTAGTTCTGTGAAGAATGTCAATGGTAGTTTCGTGGGAATAGCATTGAATCTATAAATAACTTTGGGCAGTAGGGTCATTTTCACATTATTGAATCTGCCTGTCCATGAGCATGGAAGGATTTTCCATTTGTTTTTGTCCTCTCTTACTTCCTTAAGCAATGGTTTGTAATTCTCTTTGAAAAGGTCCTTCACTTCCCTTGTTAGTTGTATTCCTAGGTATTTTATTTTCTTTGTAACAATTGTGAATGGGAGTTCATTCATGGTTTGGCTCTCTGCTTGTGTATTGTTGGTGTATAGGAATGCTTGTGATTTTTGCACATTGATTTTGAGGTTTTCCTGAGACTTTGCTGAAGTTGCTTATCACTTTAAGAAGCTTTTGGGCTGAGACTATGGAGTTTTCTAGATATAGCATCCTGTTGTTTGCAAACAGAGATAGCTTGATTTCCTGTCTTCCTATTTGAAGATCCTTTAATTCTTTCTCTTGCCTGATTGTCCTGGCCAGAACTTCTAATATTATGTTGAATAGGAGTGGTGAGAGAGGTGATCCTTGTCTTGTGCCAGTTTTCGAAGGGAATACTTCCAGCTTTTGCCCATTCAGTATGATATTGGCAGCAGTTTGTCATAAATGTCTGTTATTATTTTGAAGTATGTTCCGTCAGTACCTAGTTTATTGAGAGTTTTTAACCTGAAGAGATGTTAAATTTTATCAAAGGCCTTTTCTCTGTATATTGAGGTAATCATGTGGTTTTCGTCTTTAGTTCTGTTTATATGATTAATTCCATTTATTAATTTGTGTATGTTGAATGAGCCTTCATCCCGGGGTTGAAGTCAACTTGATCGTGATGGATAAGCTTTTTGATGTGCTACTGAATTTGGCTTGCCAATATTTTGTTGAGGATTTTTGCGTCAATGTTTATCAGGTATATTGGCCTGAAGGTTTTTTTTTTTTTTTTTTTTTTTTTTTTTTTTTTTTTTTTTAATCTCTGCCAGGTTTTGATATCAGGATGATGCTGGCCTCATAAAATGAGTTAGAGAGGAGTCTCTCCTTTTCAATTGTTTGAAATAGTTTCAGAAGAAATGATATCAGCTTCTCTTTGTACCTCTGGCAGAAATTAGCTGTAAATTCATCTGGTCCTTAGCTTTCTGTGGTTGGAAAAGGCTATTTATTACTGCCTCAAATTCAGAATTTGTTATTGGTCTATTCAGGAATTCAACTTCCTCCTGGTTCAGTCTTGGCAGGGTGTGTATGTCCAGGAATTTATCTATTTCTTCTAGATTTTCTAGTTTATTTGCATAGAGGTGTTTATAGTATTCTCTGATGGTTGTTTACATTTCTGTGGGGTCAGCTGTGATATACCCTTTATCATTTTTTAAATTGTGCCTATTTGATTCTTCTCTCTTTTCTTCTTTATTAGTCTAGGTAGCAGTCTATCTATTTTATTAATTTTTTCAAAAAGCTGGCTCCTGGATTCATTGTTTTTTTGAAGGAATTTTTGTGTCTCTATCTCCTTCAGTTCTGCTCCAATCTTGGTTATTTCTTGTCTTCTGCTAGCTTTGGGTTTGGTTTGCTCTTGCTTCTCTAGTTCTTTTAGTTGTGATGTTAGGGTGTCAACTTGAGGTCTTTCTAGCTTTTTGATGTGAGCACTTAGTGCTATAAATTTCCCTCTTAACACTGTTTTACTGCATCCCAGAGATTTTGGTACATTGTCTCTTTTTTCTTATTGGCTTCAAAGAACTTCTTGATTTCTGCCTTAATTTCATTATTTACCCAGGAGTCATTCAAGAGCAGGTTGTTCAATTTTTATGTAGTTGTGTGGTTTTGAGTGATTTTCTTAATCCTGAGTTCTAATTTGATTGTGTTGTATTTGTTATGATTGATGAGAGACTGTTTGTTACGGTTTCAGTTCTTTTGCATTTGCCGAGGAGTGTTTTACTTCTAATTATGTAATTGATTTTAGAGTAAGTGCCATTTGGTGCCAAGAAGAATGTATGTTCTGTTGTTTTTGGGTGGAGAGTTTTGTAGATTATCTATTAGGTTCACTTGCTCCAGAGCTGAGTTCAAGTCCTGAATATCCTTGTTAATTTTCTGTCTCAGTGATTGGTCTAATATTGACAGTGGGGTGTTAAAGTCTCCCACTGTTATTGTGTGGGAGTCTAAGTCTCTTTGTAGGTCTCGAAGAACTTGTGTTATGAATTTGGGTGCTCCCAAGTTGAGTGCATGTATACATTTAGGATAGTTAGCTCTTCTTGTTGAACTGGTGATCCCTTTACCGTTAAGTAACGCTGTTTTGTCTTTTTTGATCCTTGTTGGTTTAAAGCCTGTTTTGTCAGAAACTAGGATTGCAACCCTGCTTTTTTTCTGCTTTCCATTTGCTTGGTAAATTTTTATCCACTCCTTTATTTTGAGTCTATGTGTGTCATTGCATGTGAGACAGGTCTCTTGAATATAGCACACCAATGGGTCTTGACTCTATCTAGTTTGCCATTCTGTGTCTTTTAATTGAGGCATCTAGTCCATTTACATTTAAGGTTAATATTATTGTATGTGAATTTGATCGTGTCATCATGATGCTAGCTGGTTACTTTTGCAGACTTGTTGATGTAGTTGCTTCATAGTGTCACTGGTCTTTGTACTTCAGTGTGTTTTTGCAGTAGCTGGTAACTGTCTTTCCTTTCCATATTTAGTGCTTCCTTCAGGAGTTCTTGCAAGGCAGGCTTGGTGGTGACAAATTTCCTCAGCATTTGCTTGTCTGAAAAGGATTTTATTTCTCCTTCACTTATGAAGCTTAGTTTTGCTGGATATAAAATTCTGGGTTGAAATTCTTCTGTTGTTTTTATTGATTTTTTTTTTTTTGACGATATCTCACTCTGTCACCCAGGTTGGAGTGCAGTGGTGCGATCTCGGCTCACTGCAACCTCCGCCTCCCAGGTTTGAGCGATTCTCCTGCCCTCAGGCTCCCAAGTAGCTGGGACTACAGGCACCCACCACCACGCCTGACTAATTTTTTTTGTATTTTTAGTAGAGATGGGGTTTTGCCATATTGGTCAGGCTGGTCTCGAACTCCTGACCTTGTGATCCTCCCACCTCGACCTCCCAAAGTGCTGGGATTACAGGCATGAGCCACTGTGCCCAGCCAAACTAAAAAATTCTTTTGTTTTTTAAACAATGTTGAATATTGGTCCCCAATCTCTTCTGGCTTGCAGGGTTTCTGCTTGGAGGACCACTGTTAGTCTGATGGGCTTTCCTTTGTAGGTGACCTGTTCTTTCTCTCTGGCTGCCCTTAACATTTTTTCCTTTATTTTGTCCTTGGAGAATCTGATGATTATGTGTCTTGGGGCTGATCTCATGGAGTATCTTACTGGGGTTCTCTAGAGTTCCTGAATTTGAATGTTGGCCTGTCTTGCTAGGTTGGGGACATTCTCCTGGATGATATCCTGAAGTATGTTTTCCAACTTGGTCCCATTCTCCTCGTATCTTTCAGGTACCTGAATCAGTCATAGGTTCAGTCTTTTTACGTAATCCCCTAGTTCTCGGAGATTGTGTTTATTGCTTTTCATTCTTTTTTCTCTAATCTTGTCTGCCTGTCTTATTTCAGCAAGATAGTCTTCAAACTCTGAAGTTATTTCCTCTGCTTGGTCTGTTTGGTTATTGATCTTGTGGTTGCATTGTGAAGTTCCTGGGTTGTGCTTTTCAGCTCCATCAGGTCATTTGTGTTCCTCTCTAAACTGGCTATTCTGGTTAACAGATCGTGTAATGATTTATCATGGTTCTTTGCTTCTTTGAATTGGGTTAGAATATGCTCCTTTAGCTTGGGGAAGTTTGTTATTGCCCACCTGCTGCAGTCTATTTCTGTCAATTCATCCATCTTAGCCTCCGCCCATTTCTGTGCCCTTGCAGGAGAGGTGTTGTGATCATTTGGAGGAGAAGAGGTACTCTGGCCTTTTGAATTTTCAGCATTTTTTTGTTGATTCTTTCTCATCTTTGTGAGTTTATCCATCTTTGATCTTTGAGGCTGCTCACCTTTGGATGGGGTTTTTATGGGGACATTTTTGGTTGATGCTGTTGTTGTTTTCTGTTTGTTTTTCTTTTAACAGTCAGGCCCCTCTTCCTAAGGGCTGCTGTGGTTTGCTGGGGATTCACTCCAGACCCTATTCACCTGAGTTCCTCCCGCAGTTGGAGGTGTCACCAGTGGAGGCTGCAGAACAGCAAAGATGGCTGCCTGCTCTTTCCTCTGGGATCTCTGTGGCAGAGAGGGTGCTGTGCTGGGGGGAATCCCACTTGTTCTGACTGCCCGAATTCCTCAGAGCCAGCAGGGGGAAAGATTAAGTCTGCCGATCTACAGAGACCATGGCCGCCCCTCTTCACAGGGGCTCAATTCCAGGGAGATCAGAGTTCTGTCCCTAAACCCCTAGCTGGAGTTGCTGACGTTCTTGCAGAGAGGCCCTGCCCAGTGACGAGGGATGGGTCAGGGTCTGGCCTAAAGAGGTAGTCTGGCCACAATCTGCCACAGCTGCTGTGCTGCACTGTGGGGGAATTCCTCCTGGGTCCAAACCATCCGATCTCTCCGGCACTGGCAGGAGAAAAGTGGCAAATTGGAGCTGCAGTGTTGGCTGCCGCCCCTTCCCTGAGGAGCTCAGTCGTCTTAGGCAGCAGGCAGTCCTGGTAATAGTGGCTGTCCCTCCCTTGGAAACTTGGCAATCTTAGGCAGTCTCCAACTGAGTGACTGCTGAGGATCTGTACGGCTCTGTGCTTGGGACCCAAGGCACAGTGGTGTGGGCTCATGAAGGGGATCTCCTGATCTGCAGGTTGCACAGATTCATATAAAAAGTGTAGTTTCCTGAGCAGCATAGCGCAATCACTCACTGCCTTCCTTGCCTGAAGGTGGGAGCTCCCCTTCCCCGTGTGGCTCCCAGATGGGCTGTTGCACCACCCTGCTTTTCCTTGCTCTCCATGGGTCACACTAACTGCCTAGACAGTCCCACTGAGAGAACCTGGATACCTCAGTTGCCAGTGCGGGATTCACTTGCCGTTTTCATGCTTCTTAGTGGGAGCCTCTGACCACAGCTGTTTTTAGTTGGCCATCTTGGCCCCTCCCCTGCAGTGCCTTTTTTAGTACCTTAGTTGTTCCTGTTTTCTTCAGTCATATCATGTTTATTATCAACAGTCTTAAATGCTTCTACATACCACTCTCCTAACAGATGGTCCAAAATAAGAGAGGTAAAATTATGCAGAGGAGCACTCAGACTCGAAATTAAGCCTCTGCAAATGAGCTTCCAAGAGAATCAATGAGCTTCCAATAGAATCAGTGGCGAAGATCTGGACAATAGTGATGATCTTTCCTGCAGCTTTGGCTGAGAGAATATAAAAAACAGGATTGAGGGTAAAGAATAATAGTCTTCAGACTCCTAGAAATAGATTGACATTTGCACAGCCATGGTTAATGTTAGGGTTAGAACTGATTTTAAACTTGTCTAATTGTCTAATTCATGATAATGATCAATAATGGGTAGTGGTCTCACTCCAACGAGTATGCTTCTCAGGCTGACATTAAATGTCTGCCTATGTAATCAACACAAAACGTGCTCTTCAAGCTGATCTCAACCCTTTCTCACCTCTGTAATCAATAAACATTTCCCAAGAATGCTCCGTTAGATCAGAAGTTTGCTGTCCCCAACTAGCATAGCTCTTTATTACTTAAGCATCAGATTCATCTTTGTGCTTTTGGTTTCAGATTTCAAGTGTGGTCTCAATCTTTGACAGGGGACATGAGACAAGTGTGCTCACAGGATCACTGAAAGATTGTAGGATAAGGAAGGCATAAAGTGTTTACTCAAGACAGTAACTTTAGACATTAAAATAAGAGCTTGTTCTTCTTTTCTTTAGAATCATTTTCCACTTAGCATGCCTGAGGACAAAGACAGTAGATTAGCAATGTCTAGGTGGCATATAGACCTTGCCAGGTGTGAGAAAATATGACAGAGTAAATAAAAAGGGGATATATAAGGCAAGCTGCATGGAAGAGGGAAATTTCTGTGGGGCAGAAGAGTTT
Source organism: Macaca thibetana thibetana (assembly GCF_024542745.1). Classification (NCBI taxonomy): domain Eukaryota; kingdom Metazoa; phylum Chordata; class Mammalia; order Primates; family Cercopithecidae; genus Macaca; species Macaca thibetana. The sequence goes on from NC_065584.1 coordinate 62,743,354, forward strand.
ATAGAATACAGTTTTAGGTGCTTTGTGCCTTCCCACCACCTCCTGCAAGGAGAGAGGAAGGTTCTATGTGCCTCATCCTATCCTGAAGTTAGAGTCACACAAAGAAATTCTCTTTTGGAATTGGAAGTATTTAATATAGGGCCTCGTGCTAGTTTCTTGTTTGGAGCTCTCTGAAAGGCAAAACTTATAAGCATAATCAATCTCAGGAACTGGTAGGAGGGCAGCAGAAAATGGGCAAAGTGCATAACCTGTCAGAAGAAGGCAAAGATATATCCTAGTGTCCCGTGGAGCAGAGCCTATCATAGTGATATTAATAGGTTTCCTTAAGGTATAGAGCAGGCTTTAGAAAGCATCTGTGCTTATAGACTGGTTTGCTACCTCCAAGGCTTTGAGACCCCACACAGAGGCTATGGAATAGACCACTACCTGGGAGTTGTGGTGACAAACCCATTTTTCTCCTGACATGAAGAGGTTATGGACAGACTGACCAGCAGGATGCTTGAAGACTACCAAACTTTCCATAAAATGGAACCAGCAGCTGAATGCACCAGCAAAAGAAACCAGGTCAGTGGGGATGCCAGCAGCCAGGGCCAGAAAAAAGGGGCTGTGAACCAGTTGTGCAGCCTCTGCCTCACTTGATGAAAGGGGTAAACTCAGTCCCTCAAGCCCTTTTACAATGCAGAAATCCAGAGGGCAGAGCCCTCATGGCCTAATCACCTTCTAAAGGCCTCGCCTCTTAATATTGTTGCATTGGGGATTAAGTTTCCACATAAATTTGGAGGGGACACAAACATTCAAACCATAGCAGTAACCTGCTAAAATATAGTCTGTTATGGTTTAATTACATAATGAAATCGAAAATTTTAGAACTTTTATTCTACATGGGACATTATTTTTATAAATGACTGACTTTATATTGTTTAATTACTAATTCTTGTGAATTCATTATTAACTAATTATAATAGCATCCAAGGGTATTCCAAAGAGGTTCCTAGAATCAGTGAGTTTTAAATGTTGGAAATTTCCAACCCTCATGAAAAGAGGAGTAATTTTGAAAGGCATACACCTAACTTTGTACCAGGTGGTGACTCTGGATTTTTACCCACAGCCTCTTTATGGACTCAATCTGATAGCAACAGTATTAACATATGCATGAAAGGCTGGGCTATCACAATTATACATTAATAAGGTAGCATTTACGTTGTACACTAACATGTTTCTGCAAGTATTTTTGTTTGATTAAATGAAAAAAAAAAGCCTGAACTATATTTTGAAATGCATTTGGTGATAAAAGAGGATTGGGTTAGAGGCAATTTACCTATCAGTTCATTTTGGAGGTACAGCTTAGAGATCTCTTAGAGCTATAAGGTAGAAATTGCCTGGCAGTCCTGCCTCATTGCTAAGGTGACAATGAGAGTGTCAGCTGGGGATGCTCCCTGGATGAACTGAAGCATTAGTGGGTCTTAGTCGCTTCGTATTAAATAGAACACGTAACAAACATCCACTTCAAATGAAAAGGAAGCCAGTGCACTGGAGATCTAATTCTTCCCTCTATTTAATGAACTCTTAAATTCCTGAATCATTTGGTTCTAAATTCTTTGGTTACTGCTACTGTGGAAGAGTAGTGGTAGAAATGTATTCTTTTGTGCATGTGTGATTTTTAAGATTACAAACAAAGCTTCTTTTCCCTTTTTCTTTATTGTCAACTAAGCTTAAACAGTAGCATTGAAAGCTCTCTTCTTCACTTTAGATGCCAGTGACACTTGTGAATTTCTAATTGCTAACACTTAAACTCTGAGCAAAACACAAACCCACCTCTAGCTGTTGATAATTGATTACTTAGCTGGATTCAGTCTTCATTTTCATTCTGTAGAGCTTGAGTATTGACCAAGCTGCTTCCTGCAATACACAAGCTCTCTTTTGATAGCATCTTTCTTAATTCAAAGTCAAATCTTAAAATGCCTAAAATGTATACATGCTTACATATTTGAATTTTCATTACTTATGTGTTTATAAAGCTAGATAGGAATAAATTATTCCAACTGTACTCAAATTAGTCTTTCGGTTAGCTTGTTTTGTGATGAGAAGAATGGTTTTGTAAGAGATGGAAATGAGAGGAGTTATATGTGAACTGATATCTGATCTTGGAGGTATGGCTTTGTGTGCTTCAGACAGGAAGAAAAAGAAATAAACTCAAAAGACAGAAAGCAGCAGTTTAGAAATTATGTTCTTATCGCTAATTTGGAAACTTCTTGACTTTGTGAAGTGGAAAATTTATACAAATAGAATATGTGCTGGCAATTCAATTCCCTAATCTGCAATCAAAGATTTACTGCAGAACTGAGAAGGTGAGCAGAGTTCTCTTGTCTAGGTGCATGGCTGGCGTAGGCACTGAATGGATTATTGGCAAGCTTAGGAGACCAGCAAAGAACCACCTGCCTCCACTATTGAAAAGAGAATTCTAAACCTGAACTTTGAAGGTAGAACAGTTAGACAGAGGCTATTTTAATTTTAGTATGTATGTGATTTTTTTGTGTCACTTTGAAAAATGCCATATGAAGAGTTTAACCTTGTCAGTGTTTAGGCCTCTAAAGAGCCTAATTTGGCCCTTCATTGGTTGATGTAGTCTCACATAGTGAAATTTGAAGGGATCTCAATGGTATCCTACCTAAAAATGTCTAATAAAGACTTTCAGACTCAGATATTGTCTTCCAAAATTCTCTGTGACACGTAAGAAAGAAGTGGAGAGCTTATATGCCATGATTCTGATGCGTGTGTGGAGGAGGGGATGAGAGATTGGGAGGGGAAGTTCTGATTCTTTTGAGAACGATAAACAGATGATATGATTTGGCTCTATGTCCCCAGCCAAATCTCATCTTGAATTGTAATTTCCATAATCCCCACATGTCGAGGGAGGAACGTGGTGGGAGATCATTGGATCATGGGGGCAATTTTCTCATGGTATTCTCGTGATAGTGAATAAGTTTCATGAGATCTGATGGTTTTATAAAGGACAGTTGTCCTGCACTGTTGCTTCTGTCTCTCCTGCAGCCTTATGAAGAAGGTGCCTTGCTTTCCCTTTGCCTTCTGCCATGATTGTAAGGTTCCTGAGGCCTCACCAGCCATGCAGAACTGTGGGTCAATCAAACCTCTTTCTTTTATAAATTTCCCAGTCTTAGATAGTATCTTTATAGCAGTGTGAAAACAGACTACTACAATACAGTAGGGCATAGATTATATTTCCTAAGAAGCTATGATAGGATTATATCGTTCATGTCCCTGATTCAGTATTTATTCAATATATATAGAGCATCCTTTGGTACTTAAAATATAAATATATTGGAATAAGTAGGTATCATTTAGGGAGTCAAGATGACTTCAAATATGCATGTGTGATTACCAAGGTAGTTCAGTATTTGATTACCAAGGTAATATACAGTTAGTCATTATAAAAATTTTTCAAATATCTAAAGAAGAAAAAAATTATTAATCCACCACCAAGAGATAGCTGCTATTAATGTGTGTATGTGTATGACAGTGTGGGGTGGTGCGTGGTGTGTGTGTGTGTGTGTGTATATATATATATATAAAATTGAAATCATATTTGTAGCTATGTGTATGTCTAGAAGAGGCTGTGGAGTACTGCGTAGATTCTCTTCTTAATTTTAATTAAAAAAATATTTTTTTTAAAGTTTGTTGCCATTTTGCTTTATTTTTACATTTGTGCTATAATGATATTTTAAACTGAGATTTAAAATGTTTGTATTACCATAGTGCCTAATATAGTGCTAAGCATGCTTAGGAGTTCAATATATTGTAATGTATTTATGGGTGACATTTTTCCAGTATAATCCTATTTTAGTTAGTTTTTTTTTTATTTTTTGAGATGGTGTCTCACTCTGTCATCTGGGCTGGAGTACAGTTGCATGATCTTAGCTCACTGACCCTCTGCCTCCTGGGCTCAACTGATCCTCCCACCTCAGCCTCACAAGTAGCTGGGAATACCGGTGTGTGCCACCATGCCTGGCTAATTTTTTATTTTTTTGTCAAGATGGGGTCTCATTGTATTACCCAGCCTGGTCTCCAATTCCTGGGCTTGAGCAATCCTCCTACCTCAGCCTCCTAAAGTATTGGAATTATAGGCATGAACCACCATGCCCAGCCTCTATTTTAGTTTTTAATGCCAAAAAATTTTTATATTGGTATACAGATTTTGTTCGTAGTAAATTTTGTTGAGTGCCTTATTTGTTACACAAGAACTGTCTCTTGTTAGAGAACTTACAGCTAGAAATTTGGCATGACAAAATAATGTCTTCTGTCATTTTCTGGTTTGATTTCTTGATAACTGGACTAGCTCCAGGCACATGACTTAAAAATTATTCATTTGTAGAATGAAATTGCATTGCTTCTTTAGGATTTTGATCACTTGCAAATATTATAAATGACTCACTCATTGCCTTCCTTAGTAAGCTCCTACTTATCTTATCAATGTAATTATAGATTGGAAGATGTCAAATGGTCCCATAGCTGCAGTCACTTGAATTTTGGGTTAGAAGAGAAAATAGGGTCATTTTAGGCCACTGTAACTAAAAATTAAAATGAGCAAAATGCTGAAGGAAGAGAACAAAAGAACAATAATAGAAGCATTTATGGTCTTTATGAAATTGAAAAGGAAAGGCTGCCTCAGAAAACAATCCAATTAAAGTTTGAGACGTGAGATAAGCTCTTTAAAGGCTGACAGTTATTGCAATTCTCAGACAATTCAATTTTAGTTAGAAATAAATGGTGAACCTGTTGGTTTTCTCACATAAAATACAAATGGGCAGAATATTCTACTATAGTCTTCCAGGATGGATTTCAAACCACACTAAAACTTCTCAAGAAATGTAATATAAAATTGGATTTTAAAATTAATGTTCTCTTTGAGTGTGTATCTGTGTTTCAACAATTTAGCTAATCTATATTAGAATGTAATAACTTGAGTCAATAGGTCCTATGAATGCATTATAAGTGCAATTGCACAGTGATAAAGAGATGTAACACCTGGCTTTTTTTGTGAAATTGATTTCTGCCCTTTTCTTCTATAGTTAGATAAAACTAAACTGACAAGGCTGTATTTTTAACAGACATCTTCCTTGCAACAATTTCTTGCTCATTAGCCAGTTACAATGTTTTATTTAATTCCTATACATTTTCTATGTTTAGGTGACTAGTTTTCATTGTTCTGAATTAAAAGGTTTTCCTACAATTTCCTAGAACCCCATGATATAATGTAATGATTGAAATGTAACAGAAGTAGAGCACAAACAGTAAGATCAGGAGTCCTTTCTGCCCTTCTCTTTCTTCCTCTCACGTTTCACAGGTTTCTCTCATTGCACTGCACAGGGAGAAAACTGTAAGTCATCAGTCCTAGCACAAATTAGCTTCAGGACAACGTGGGTGTTTCATGGAGACCCAAGGCAGTATTATGATCATTTAACTTCAAAGTGTATGTGGCAAGGTAAGAACATTCAGACTAGTTGAAACATAGAAACATAACTGTTTCTTTTTTCTTTTATTCAGTGTACTGGATGGATGTGAAACAAATATTTTCACCTGCTTCCTAGGAGGGTTTGATGATAAAACCCTCTCTGCTCATGAGGACAGTGTAACTAGTTGGTGGCTAAATTGTGTTCAACACTTATTCAATAATGCGTTGTTGAGCATCTATCACTAGTACCCATTATTCTGGGTACTAGTTTACTTTTTATGTAAATGTATAGGGAGACGTAGAGGGAGAAATGTTTGTATAGGTAGAGCAGTACAATTAAAAATAAAAGTATTTGATTTCAAAAAAGTGCTATGACAAAAATAAAACAAGTAAGGAAATAAAGGTTCCTGGGAGGAGGAGGAGGAGGAGGAGGAGGAGGAGGAGGAGGAAGAGGAGGAGGAAGAGGAGGAGGAGACTATTTCAGATAATAGGTTTACTCAGCCACCAAAGGGTTTTGTTAAAAAAGAAGGAAGACAAGATTTGAGATTACAGACAGAGTTCTGGGGAAGCTGGGAGGTGTATGTGGGCACCATCCAGGTCTGAAAGGAGAAGGAGATCTGTGCATACTACAGGTAGGTGTACTGCCTGTGGCCGCATCCAGAAGAAACAGCCAGATTCCCGAGGGGAGTTTGTGTGAGCAGGAGGGCAGCATCCCAAATGCTGGGTTTCCAGCCTCAGCAGACTCTCACGTCCCATTGGTGGCAAGGAAGCTGTAGAGGGCTGTTGGCTTTGAAGTACACTACGAAGACCAGCTCACAGGCATGACCTGGTTGGGCAGACCAGTGGCCAGAGTGGTTTTCCATTTGAATTGTTGTTAGGCAAACCCTGGAATCCTTGTTTAACCCTGGGAGGGTATGTGGGAGCACCAAGAATGCCTCAGGCTGAATTTTCTGCTGGCCCAAAGTACTGATATATAGTAAATAAAAGCGATTTTTATTTCATATGCGAGTTTGTTGACTGAAATTCATATTGGCTATATTTTAAAGACTTTTCCAAGCTGCATATCATCCACTTCCACACACCCCAGTCTCATCCTGCTCGAATGATTAGCACATTTATTTGCCTATTTCAACCTGAACATTATTTGAACAATCTTGCTCTCTGAAGTTTACCAAGGATTTGACCTTTTATGGCAATATTTCAGCAGCTTAAGAAAAGTTCACTGGGGTAAAAGTTAATTTTACAGCTGAACTTTATGATCTATTTTACATGTTAAAGTGCTACCTGTCTTTAAGGAAACCTAAATTTAAGGCTTAACTTTTAAGCAATTACTGCTTCTTTTGAAAAGACTATGGAGTGATAGAGTGCTACTGATGACATTTTTTATTTTAGGAGGTCAAGGTGTACTCATTTTTTGGCAGCTTTGAAATCTGAGAAAGAAAGGTCGAAATGACAATTCTTCTCTCAGAAAAAATGGTTGTAAAGAGATTTCTGTGTTAACATTTGCTATTTTATCAAAATGATTATGGGTTATGATTCATTGGATTCTGTGTTTAAAAACCTGTGACTAGAAATATTGCTAATAAAACAAGGGTGATATTTTACTGAAATGCTGTGAAAAGTTTTCTCCCTCCCCTTTCCTTGCAAGGAGGTGCTAAATTAGTGTTTCAGTGTGAGGAATCGGAATAGGCTCTGATAATGCTCTATTTCCTTCTTACTCAAGCTCTTAATGTGTGGACCTGGGAATAGAATATATTCAGATAGCGAAGGATACTCAGCTTGGAAAAGTATTTCCCCCCTTTCTAACAAGAGAGGTTCCAGATGAAATGGAAACCTCTATGCTCTCCAGCTACATTTATCACTTCATACTTAGTGTTTTCATAGCTCTTACTTCACACTCTCTGGTGGGAGGAATTGCCAAATAACACCCCCATTCCCTAACCTTTGCATCAAAGAGAGACATAGCTCAAGATGGTACGACCTGAGCAGGGGCCATTACCAGGGAAACATGATGCCACTGTGCGATTCTCATGTGTAGCTGTGCGATTCTCATGTGTCGCTGTGTGATTCTCTTGTGTAGCTGTCTGGTCTCTGCCCAGTTGAATGAAACCCCAGTGTTTCTGAGCTAAAACTGGTTGCCCATTATTTGTCCATGGCAAGATAGAGCCCTGTTACTGGGGAAATGTTCTTTCTTCTACGTGGAGACTTATTTGTTTCCAAGGAAAGCTAATGTTTGTCACTGAGAAAAGTGCTTATTTAATTGGTCTCCTAGTAAAAGAATCAGCAGGCTTGTCACTATCGCAGGAGGAAAGCTGGAGCTAGAATTGGGGGACACATGTTGACTCTGGTTAATAAACTGTAATAGGGTGGGGAAAACATCACTTCTTGCCATCTGATCTGAGGAAGAAATTGAGAATAGGGTCTTTTCACCCATGGAGTGGAGTATAGGAGGGAAGAGAGTGGGTGAGCAGGTGCATCAGTCAGGGAACAGAGTATACATGAGTGTTATGAGATAAGGCATTTATTATAGGAATTAGGTCTTATACAGTTGAGGTGCTGGGAAAGTGACAGTCTGAAAGAGGAGTTGCAGAATCAGAAAATATAGGACTTTTTGAGAAACCTCCATATCATTTTCCATAATGGCTGTACTAACAGTCCATCTGAGGAGCTAGACATGTCCAGCCATTAAAATGGGGCTGCAAAGGCGAAGCACATGGAAAGATCTGTGGCAAGTTCTTGCCTCTATATGGTTGCTGCCTGTGGTGGGCCTGGGGTCAACAAGGTCAGCATTTGGGAAGAAGAGTTGGATGCAGAACAGAGGAAATTGAGGATGAAATGAAACCTACCGGTTATTTCTGCATCTGTTCATCTCTATGTCTATCAACAATGAACTCCAGAGAATAATGGTCACTGCTTTACTTCTGTCTTTCAAATCTCATGCAAATTCTTCTTTTGGCCAGCCTACCTCAGACCATCCAGGGAAGGAGATCTTGGGAAATGTGGATCCCTAGTTTGATAGTGAAAACCCCCACAGCACAGCTGTGAACTGGAGGTCAATGGGTCTGATCCAAAGCAGAGGAAGCTTTGAGGTGGTCACTTTTATTGTGAAGGATGAAGACCAAAGTCTGGAGATGCTTTGCTTAAATGGTGCATGGAAGAGTCCAGATTAGCCAGAATGTTACCTTTGTCCATCTCACACTATATTTCTCTTATGAACTTCCCTCCAAAATAACTTCATCATTATAATGCCATCTAATATGTTAGTCTTCTGGAGGCTAGGTGGACAAAGTAGAAGGGAGGAAGGGCTGTATATTAGTTATGATGTTGACAGTAGCAGAAAACCTGACCAAGAATAACTTAAACAAATAGGGTTTAACTTTTTGCATAGGGTAAGAAGTCTGAATGAAGTCTGTCAAAGGCTGGAGCACGGGCTCAATAAGGTCATACAGGACTTAGGCTCCTTTGCTCTTTCTGACTACTGGTTCTCAGCAGGTTGCCTTTGTGTGCTGTGCTTGTTGCTTCATGGTCTCAAGATATCTGTTCCAGCATCAGGCATTAAATCTATTTGAATACAGGAAAAAGAAAAAAAAAGGGCCAGAAGCTTTCTCCTATCATGGAGAAATGTTCCCTGAAGCTCATTTTCAAACTTCTCCTTTTACTTTATTGGCCGAAATTGTGTTTTATGGCGCCTTTAGTGGCAAAGGGGGCTGGGAAAGAATGTACCTGGCAAAGTGGAAAGGCATTGCGGTAACTGTTTCCAGTTGATCCTGATCAATTCCTGAACTTTAGGGGAAGCCCACCTTCCCTATCTGACTGAACATAAAATTGATATTCTCGTTGCACAGAGGGAAGAAACGGTGACGGTGGGTGGGAGTATGTCTATGGTAGCTAAAGAACAATATCTATTACAGGAAGTTTTGCTGTTCTTCTTTTCCTCCTTGACCCCAGGAAGGAAGGGGGCATTCACCTTTAGAGTGGACTGTAAAGGAGAGTACCTGTTTGCTTTTAGTGGCAGCATAGTCTAGAGAACCACAACTCTGGAGGTCCTGAAGAAAAATTTCCCTGCTATGGAGAAAATTGGAACAAATGTTCTGAATACTCTGCCAATTAACAAATGAAATTCTTCAAAGTAGAGGGGTGGTGGTGCGGTTAGTGTCTGAGGGTGTATTAAAGATATTGCAATTGTTTTATATCTGACCTCTCCATGAGGAAGCAAACTCCTTTAGGACAGGGATCTTGTCTTACTTAGTTTTGTGCCCCTGTGTCTAGCATGGTATCTGCTTTGAAGTGAATGTTGGGTGTTGCAAGGATGAACTTTCCCAGAGAGTACTCGTATGGGTGACAGGGGCCTGGGCTACCCATTTGGTTCACTTGGGGGAAATCTAAAAATTTCATTACATAGGTCACACTCAAGACCTGTTGTATCTGAATCTTTGGGAGTAAGAACCCAGGCATCAGTGCTTTCAAAAGCTGAATTTTAAAAGCTTTTCAGGTAATTACAGTGTGCAGCCAAGGTTGAGAGTCACTGCAATAGAACTTTCTCAATTCTTTTTATTTAAAAAATACTCCCTGGGGAAGTACAAGAAACACTGAGCAAATATCCAGTGGTGTTAGGTCTTAAGAATGGTTGGTGGTTAGGATTCTCGGGGGGATATTTCTTACTGCAATTTGGGCAGCAGTTAGGGATTCCCACTCCAATGAAGACAGTGTGTTCCTTGAAAATATTTGATCTTGATAAGCACTCATGCCAGCCTGTTAAAAATCCCCATAAGAGAGGAATATCTGCATTAGGAATGAGATGAGATGATACCATCAGAACTATAGAAGTACTAATGACAGAAATTAGTAATCCCATTTTTGGTCCTTCATGGATCACCAAGAATGGCATAATTATATAACTAAGGCTCAAATTATGCCTTTATTCCCTCTTCTACTCTCTCATACACCATCTTTTCATCCTTTTCCTTAATTCCCAGTTGTTCTAGGCAGCTCTAAGGTTTTAGATAACTCTAAATTTTCATGTTGTCACTATAAAAAGTTAGCAGCTCTAAGGGTGAGAGAGTCTTTCTGGTATGTACTAGACTTGAGAACAGATTCTTTTTCTATGGAGTGTGATCCTCATGTTATGTACTGAATCTGTCCCCAGTTCTAGTTGAATTTGAATTTATATCATCTGGTCTTGTATATAGTGGGTGTGCAGTAAATATTTATTGAGAGCAACATGACTAAGTGGAGTCAGACAGACCTACATTTGGGACCTGGTTCAACCACTTCTTAGTTATATTATTTAGGACTAATTATTTAATCTTTATGATCCTTGGGTTTCTGATCTATAACATATGCACCAAAATATCTTTCTTTCAAAGATGGTGATTCCCATAAGCTTTAAAACATATTCCTGTTTTCTCCCACTAAACCAAACCAAACCAAACCAAACCAAACCGAACCGAACCAAACGCAATAAAACATAGCAACCTCTCCCCCAACCCTGCAAAGGTTTTATTCTGATAGGGCTACCGTAACAAAATACTATATACGTGGTGGCTTAAACAACATTTATTTCTTGCAATTCTGGAGGCTGGAAAGTACAAGATCAAGGTATCTGCATACTTGTTCTGGATGAAGGCCCTCTTTCTGGCTTGTATATGTCTTCCTCACTGTATCCTCACATGGCAGAGAGGAAGCTCTGTCTGTTCCTCTTCCTATAAGAGAACTAATCCTATCATGCGGTCTCCACCCTCAATGACCTTCTCCAAACCTAATTACTTCCCAGGCATCAGGGGATTCTCAGGGGGATATTTCTTAGTGGAAAACTCTATCTCCCAATACAATCTCCTAATACCATCAAATTGGGGGTTAGGACTTTTTATAAATTTTAGGGATATGCAAATATTCAGTCCATAATACCCACAAAATCCCCAAATCTACATCCCAAACTTTTTGTCAACCTCACAGCTATTTGTCTCCTAGAGAACTATCTCAAAATACTTATCTATTTCCACTGCTTCCATTTTCTCACCTTCCATTGAGTTCTCAGCCCAATCTTGAAACAACTCTCACATATTCCTAAATTGATCCTAATATCTCAGCAGCATTCTACTTTGGTGGTAATTCCCCCCTTTCCTAGACTCTGTGACACTGCACGCCCCTAGGTTTCATCCTGCCTTTCTGTTCATTCCTTTGTCTTTGGAGTTTCTAAGACTTAGTTCTAGCCTGTCCTCTTCTCACTTTGCATTCATCCCCTAGATCTTCTCACTTATGTCCTTGGCTTCATTTCCCACTTACATGTGAATGACTCCCACATTTATCTGTAGCCCAGATCTTTTATCTGGGCTTTACACTTGTCTAACGAACTTGTTGACATTTCTTCTTAAAGGTCTTAAAAGGCAAATTCAGACTCAACATCAGACTGAAAGAATTCAAAATAGAGCTAAAATCTTTTCTTCCCTAACTCCCACTCTCACTTATTTCCCTCTCTTAGAGAATAGTAGTGTTTTTCTTTTCTTTTGTTCTTCTTTTTCCTTCCACTTGCTTTCTTCTCTTTTCTCTTTTCTCCTTCCTTCCTTCCTTCCCTCCTTCCTTCCTTCCTTCCTTCCTTCCCTCCCCTCCCTCCCTCCCTCCCTCCCTCCCTCCCTCCTTCCTTCCTTCCTTCCTTCCTTCCTTCCTTCCTTCCTTCCTTCCTTCCTTCCTTCCTTCCTTCCTTCCTTCCTTCCTTCCTTCTCTCTCTCTCTCTTTCTTTCTTTCAACAGGGTCTTACTCTGTTGTCCGGACCAGAGTATAGTGGCCCCATCTTGGCTCACCGCACCTTAGCCTCCCAGGCTCAAGCAATTCTCCTGCCTCAGCCTCCCGAGTAGCTGGGATTACAGGCACCCACGACCATGCCCAGCTAATCTTTGTATTTTTAACAGAGATGGTGTTTCACCATGTTGGCCAGTCTGTTATTGAACTCCTGACCTCAAATGATCCACCTGCCTCCGCCTCCCAAAGTGCTGGGATTACAGGTGGGAGCCACCATGCCTGGCCATGGTAGCGTTTTTATCTATCCATTTCACAAGACAGAAATCTGGAAAGAGCTTTCTTTGTCACTCCACATAACCAAACCATTGCCATGTCTCTGTACCCTTATCTCTTAAATCTCTCTTTTAAAAACAACTTTATTGAAGTTTAATGGACAACTACACACGTTTAATGTATACAATTTGATGAGTTTGGACATATGCAAACATCTGTGATACCATCACTACAATCAAGGTATTAGATATATCTAACACCTCCCAAACTTTTCTTGTGCTCCTTTGTGTGTGTGTGTGTGTGTGTTAGAAGCACATAACACAAGGTCCACCCTATTAACAAATTTTGACGTGCACAATACCTTATTGTTAGCTATAGGCACTATGTTGCACAGTAGATATCTAGAATTTATTCACCTAGCAAAACTGAAACTTTATCCCCATTGAACAACAGTGCTTCATTTTACCCACCCCTCCAGCTCATGATACTCACTATTGTATTATGGAATATATTTAAAAGAACTGAAATCAGTATCTCAAAGGGATATCTACACTCCCATGTGCCTTGAAGTATTATTCACGATAGCCAAGATATGGCCAACTGCTGTTGATAGATGAATGGTTAAAGGAAATGTGGTGTATATATGTAATAGAATATTACTCATCCTTAAAAAAGGAAATTCTATAATTTATGACAACATAGATGAACCTGGAGGATATTATGCCAAGCAATATAATCCACTCACAGAAGGACAAATGCTGCATGATTCCATTTGCATGAGGAAACCATAATAGTCAAACTCTTAAATATCTGCATCTTTCCATCTTCACTGCTATCACCCTCGTTTAGGATATCACTTTTCTACCCTAGACAACTGAAATAGCTTCCTAACTGGTCTCCCATTTACTTTCTTGCTGCCCTCCAATCTGTTCTCCCGACTTCAGCTGAAATGCTATTAAAATTCAAATATATTATTTCCTGCTTAAAACACACCAATGACTTCCAATTTTCTCAGGATAAAGACCTAAATATTTAACTCTTGGTCTGCAAGTATCTGCATGATTTCGTGTCCGCTTCCTCCTCCAGCTTTGTTTCATACCATACTCCCCCTCACAGTCTGTGTTCCAGCCATATTGATTTTCCTTCAGTTCCTGGAAATACGCCCTGCTTCCTCCTCCTACAGGGCTCTGCATAAACTCTCCCTTCAGCCTGAAACACGTTGCTTCTCCCTTTCTGACTTATCTTCTACTCATTCTTCAGAGTTCATTCTTCTTTAATGCTTTGATTAGGCCTAATGCTCTCTTATATGTGCTCCTAGTTCTGTGAACCCTCTTTGCCATTTTATCACAGTGTATTAGTTTGCTATGTCTGCCATAACAAAATACCACAATCTAGGTAGCTTAAGCATCAGAAATTTACTTCTCAAAATTCGGAAGCTGGAAGTCCAAGGTCAAGTTGTCGGCAGGTTTGCTTTTTCCTAAATCCTCTCTCCTTGGATTGCAGGTGGCTGTCTTCTTGCTACATCTTCACGTGATCTTTTCTTTGTGTGCATGCATCGTTGGTGTTTCTTGGTCTGTCCACATTTCCTCTTTTTATAAGGACAATAGTCAGATTGTATTAGGGCCCATCCTAATGCCCTCCGTTAACTTAATTACCTCTCTAAAGGTTGTATTCCCAAACACAGTTGCAGCCTGAGATACTGGAGGCTCCAACATATAATTTTTTTTTTTTTTTTTTTTTTTTTGCAGTGGAGTGAGAGAATACAATTCAGTCCATAACATACACTTATAGTTTTTATTCCGTTTTGTAATTATTACTGTCTTCTCCAGTAGCTTATAATCTCAACAAGGATAGAGATTTTGTCTGGCATGAACCATCATTGTTATTACATGATCTGGCAGTACTGCAGATGGTCTGTTTGTTGAATAAATGAACAATTAAGAATTAGAAGAGCCTAGCAGAGTGTGATACATAATAAATGTTCTGCAAATGTTAGATGCTATTAATAATGATGATGATAAACAGGTGGTTCAGCTGACTCAGGGGATCTCTCTCAATTTTGTTCTCATGATGTAGTTGCTGCTATTAGCATTTACTTCTGAGGTCCTACAGCTGATTTAAATCTTCAGGTTTCCTTGAAAGGGTTTAATCATTGAACACAAGGCAAACCAGTACTAGCATAGCTTTAGTAAATATAGACTGATAATTGTGGATTTTCTGTGACTGTCTAACTTCCAAGTAAGAAATTCTCTTGACTGGGCCAGGTGCGGTGGCTCACACCTGTAATACAAGCAAATTGTGAGGCTGAGGCAGAAAGATCACCTGAGGTCAGCAGTTTGAGACCAGCCTGGCCAACATGGTGAAACCCTGTCTCTACTAAAAAGACAAAAATTAGCTGGGTGTGGTTGTGCACACCTGTAATCCCAGCTACTTTGGAGGCTGAGACAGGAGAATCGCTTGAACCTGGGAGGTGGAGGTTGCAGTGAGCTGAGATCACACCACTGTACTCCAGCCTGGGCAACAGCGCAAAATTCTGTCTCAAAAAAAAAAAAAAAAAAAAAAAAAAAAAAGAAGAAATTCTCTTGAAGCTTGTTTTATGATTGAATGTGTAAGCTCATTTCTGAAATATTATTTTTTCAACTCCTTTTTGTTAATAAATACACAAAACAGAAAAACCCTTGGCTGGTTACATTTTATCTAACACGATCATTTCAGTTCTGTGATCTTCATTATAGAATTGTGTAAAATGAAGTTCATAAATTAATATATAATATTCAAGGTCCATTAATGTATTTTATGCCTGCTATATCATGTTGCAATACTTTGCATTACTTTCCTAGACTTTTATTCTTGTCTTGAAAGTGAAATGAACATACTTTTTCTCTCCAACCACATTTCTCTTTTTCACATTTTTACGGCACATAAATCAATTAAAAGTGAAGGTTGATATGATACATATGATAATAGGGACGTCAGTTGTTCAAGCAACCAAAGGATTAGACATAACCAACATAAAAATATATGCATAAATCTACCTAGGATTTAACTCATTTTCCCTAAAAGCCATAGGGCAAACTCATTGGGCCAAGAATACAGGCTTTTATACTGGCCAAAATATGTAGTTCATCTTTGTAATCACTAGATGTCAGTGTTGTCTCATTGCAAACACAGAGGTTGTGTGGCTCCAGAGGAGCCCAAGAGGATTTTGTATGACTAACTAATCAACACTGCACTCTTACTAGCTGGCTTCTAAAGCTCGCCAAAGTTCTTTTAGCATCACAGACTGAAAGAGACCTTACTTCTGCACAGGCTGCACAGAATGTATATTATTTTATTAGGCAAATGAAGAATGAAGGGCAACAAGTTTCAAAGAGCCAAAGGCAATTTTTGCTTAACAATAACAACTATCAAGCCATATTGAATGCTCATTGTGTGCGAGGCATGGCGTTAAGTGTTTTACACAGATCCTCTTATTTAATGCTTGCTTAGACTAACTGCAGAGAAAATTTTACTCTTACTATACTCACATTTCACATGTGAAGAAATTGAGGTTCAGAGAGGTTGAATAATTTGCTTAGGATTACAGAACCAGCAAGTAATGAAAAAATGATTCAAACACAATGAAGCCAATTGCTGAACTTAACTTTGCCTTTAACTACAGTACGGTACTATGTGGCCTCATCCTTTAATCACAATGAAGAAGAATCTTTGTTAAAAACTGCATAAAATAGTTATTTTGAAACTCATTTAGGAATTACTATGAGTATAAATTGTGTATTTTGACTTATTAGTATAAAATTCCCTGAAATATGAAATCCTAATTTCTGAACATTTTGGAAAAATGTAGGCACTTTTATTTTCTTTTTTACTGCCACCCAACCACAAAGAGATGATGTTAATTAAACGACCCCTTGGGGAAGTTGTGGGTGATGTTAGAGATGTTTGCACAGACTTTCCTTCATTTGACCTCCAGTAGCTATAGGTGGTGATGGTGGAGCTCTAATTGATGCCTCTTTGGTAGAATGGAGGCCAGGATCATAAAACCCTATTGAATGAACCATGGAAAGATTCTAGGTGACTATGATTTTTTGGCTAATCTAGCTAGTGGCACAGTCAATTAAATAGAACACAGAACATTTTTAAAAGTTCCTTATAGAAGGTAATCTGGCAATGTGAATCAAAACATTAAAAAAGTATAATTTAACATAACAATTCACTTCTAGAAATATTTCCCAAGAAAACAGTTTTAGATTTATCAACTTGTATATGTATCAAAGCAACATTTATAATAAAGAAAAAATTAAACCACCTGTAACTTCAAATTGAGGAAATAAAATGTAGAGGAATAAAATGGCTAAGTAAGTAAGTAGTAGAATATTTAATGATGTAAAAAAGTGTATAATGCATTGTTAAGTTTAAAAAAGGTTAAGTTTGCAAAACTATTTTCAGTAGGATCCCAATTTCGTAAAAAATATATATATGCAGAGGTTTCTAAAGGTTCATGGAAAAATAGAATTAAAAGATAAAAGTAAAAATTATAAACTGTATTTCTCAACATATGCACATTAAGTTCAAGATACTTTTGTAAGTAACGATACCAGCCATTTAGAGCATCCCTAAAGAATTAAGTCCTAGGAATTTAACCATGTCAATGCAGTCTTTTTACATTATTATTATTATTTTTTTTGAGACGGAGTCTTGCTCTGTCGCCCAGGCTGGAGTGCAGTGGCCGGATCTCAGCTCACTGCAAGCTCCGCCTCCCGGGTTTACGCCATTCTCCTGCCTCAGCCTCCCAAGTAGCTGGGACTACAGGCGCCCACCACCTCGCCCAGCTAGTTTTTTGTATTTTTTAGTAGAGACGGGGTTTCACCGTGTTAGCCAGGATGGTCTGGATCTCCTGACCTCGTGATCCGCCCGTCTCGGCCTCCCAAAGTGCTGGGGTTACAGGCTTGAGCCACCATGCCCGGCCTCTTTTTACATTATTAACTGAAGGAAAATGCATGCCATTTGAGACTTTTTAGGATTATGAAACAGAAAGATGTTAGAAAGAGTGAAATCAAGATTATAAGATGAATGCCTAGTGATTTCCCATCAAAACTCTTCCAGAATTACCCTGTTTGATGAGAAGGATGAGCAGGAATATTGTCATGGTGGAGAAGAACTCTCTGGTGAAGATTTCTTGGCTGTTTCTCTGCTAAAGCTTTGACTAACTTTCTATAACATTCTTATACTAAGCAGATATTATCATTCATTGGCCCTCCAGAAAGTCACCAAGCAAAATACCTTAAGCAATCTTAAAAATTGTTGCCATAACCTTTACTCTTGGCTTGTCTATTTCTGCTTTGGCTGGATCACTTCTATCTCTTTGTAGCCATTGCTTAGATTATGCTTTGTCTTCGGGATTGTACTGGTAAAGCCCATGTTTCATCTCCCATTACAGTTCTTTCATGAAATTCTTCAGGGTCTTGATCCCACTTATTTAAAATTTCCTTTGAAAGCTCTGCTATTGTCTGCAGCTGATCTGGGTGCAATCGTTTTGGCACCAATCGAGTAGAAACTTTGCTCAACTTTCATTTTTTAGTCAGAATTATATAAGCTGGACCAGTTGAAATGTTTATAGCATTGGCTATTGTTTCTGCTTTTCATCATCAGTCCTCTTAAATTAAAACACAAACAAGAGCCTGGGCAACATAGGGAGACATAATCTCTACTTAAACAAACAAACAAACAAAAATCAGCCAGGAGTCCCAGCTACTCAGGAGGCTGAGGTGGGAGGATTGCTTGAGCCTGGGAGACTGAGGATGCAGTGAGTAGGATAACACCATTGCACTTTAGCCTGGGTGACAGAGTGAGCACTTGTCTCAAAAAAAAAGAAAAAAAAAAAAAAAAGACATGAACAAGATTAATTCTTTTCTCACAAATTGATGAGGATGGTCTGTGACTGTGGGCTTTATCTTCAACATGGTCTATCCCATTTTAAAATGAATTATCCATTTCTTTGGGGGCATTGTCCCCATAAAGTTTTTATAAAACATCAGTGATTTCACTTATTTTCCACACAAACTTCACCATAAATTTGATGTCTGTTTTTGCTTTAAATTTAGCAGAATTTATGTTGCTTTGATAGGAACTCTATTCAAACTGATGTCTTATCCTTCTTAGTGCCTCAAACTAGCTCCTGTTCAGACATGTTATAACAAGTTGGTATAAGTTTATTTTGGTGCAAAAAAAATTCAAACTCCATGCATAGTTTTTTCATAATATGTGTTTCCATGAACCTTTAAACAAATAATTCAACTTTTGTTTTAGATTCAGGGCTACATTTCAGGTTTGTTATATTGGCATATTGTGTGATGTTGAGGTTTGGGATATGAATTGTTCCATCACCCAGATAGTGAGCATAGTACCCAATAGTTAACTTTTCAACCCTGGCTCTCTTCCCTCTCTCCCCACTCTAGTAGTCCACATTGTCTATTACTGCCATCTTTATGTCTATGAGAACCCAGTGTTTAGCTCTCACCTATAATTGAGAACATGTGGTGTTTGGCTTTCTGTTCTTGCATTAATTGACTGAGGATAATGGCCTCCAGATGCATTTATGTTGCTGTAAAGAACGATTTCATTCTTTTTAATGACTATATAGTGTTCCGTAGCATATATATACCACATTTTCTTTATCTAATCTACTGTTGATGGGAACCTAGGTCCATTCCACGTCTTTGCATTGCACTCATTATTGTAAATAGTGCCGCAATGAATGTAGGAGTACATGTGTCTTTTTGGCTGAATGGTTTCTTTTCTTTTGGATATATACCCTGTAATGGGATTTCTGGATAGGTAGTTCTGCTTTATTATTTTAACATCTAAAGGTAATCAATATAATACATTTTATTTAGAAGATTGCATTGTAAAACAAATGTTTTACGAAGACTAACTGTAATTGATTCTTTTGTTATATATGCCTGAAGAATACACCAAAAAGTTAGTAGTTCTTTTTTAGGTGATAGGGTAATAGATGACTTTTGTTTTCTTTCTTTGTGCTTATTTTTATTTTTCTTTTTTTAACATGTAAGTAATGTATATTATTTATAAATTAGAGAAAATCTCACAAGCTATTATATTTTTAAGAATTTTACACGTTATTTTAAAAACTAGGTTCAATGCTTATGTTTATTTAGAAAATCTGATTATTGCCATCTGTTTTCACATATCTTCAGTGTTGTTAACAATTCATGGTGTGTGTTTCTGTGTCAGGGGCTGGAGGAAGCTGAAAAGATGCAGTTTTATCTTCAAAGGAAAGGTAAGATGATTTTTAAAAAAATCTTGGTTACTGTCTTATGTAACTTGAGGGTGATCAGTGAGGCTTTGGCCTAGTGTTTCTCAAAAGAGTTCCGACTTTGTGTTTCTAATAAAGGGCATTGAGTTTTGTGGGTCAACATATTTGAAGGCACTGTCTTTACCATCTTCAGTGTTGAAAACTGCTGGTCATGTCTCTTTCATATTTAGTCTGATTTCTTGTTAACCATGAAAGCAAAGTGGTATATGGGATATTGCAGAATATGCTGCTGCTTTTAATTCTGCATCTTTACTATTTTGATTGATTCTTTTAGATTTGTTTACCTTTTTTTTAAAAATGTGAGGTTGCATAGTCCAAGGATTCTGGTTTATTTTATGAATGTTAAACATTATTGAAATCACATAATTCTAATTAGACAACGAATGTCCAATTAAACAATTCCTACACTATATATAGTCTCAAACTTTCCTTTTGGGAATTTTACTTGGCATTTTCTTCATAAATATATTAATCTTCCTTTTAAATAGCTTTCAAGTTTTGTGATATGAAGGCTCCACCATCAAATTATTCTTTAATATTGGAATTATATCAATCAATACATGTCTTTAAAGTGCTGAATTTTATGGAGCATCCATATATCAAATCTCAGGGCTGTAGATGGACATCCTTTCATTGATCACAGCTTGAACCTGAGCAGAGGATGATGGACAGAAACATGACTTAAGAAGTGATAAATCTGTTGTAGCAGACTTATGATCTTTTGGCCTCAACCTTACAAATGCTATTGGTCACAATTGTGGCTA
The DNA here is from genome assembly GCF_024542745.1 of Macaca thibetana thibetana. Lineage (NCBI taxonomy): Eukaryota > Metazoa > Chordata > Mammalia > Primates > Cercopithecidae > Macaca > Macaca thibetana. The sequence continues at coordinate 62,763,935 of NC_065584.1, forward strand.
AATTGATTAGTTATTGTCCTCAGGTTTACAACTCTGACTCTAAACTCATATTAAGCTGAAAAATTTAAATATCTTGTTTCCAGGAGTCTTCATTTTGGGTATCAGTAAATAATCCACATTTATTTCCTTTTTGAGTGCTTTCTCTGTACTTCCTTCCTAAATGAGGGCACTGGACTGACTTTCTTCTGAATAGGTATAGAATTTTGGCCCTTAGTATTTTTGTCAACACTGCTCTAATTAAGAATAACAACAGGTGATGTGAATGTTGGCTGGAAATCAAGATTCAGAAGAGTTTTCCTGCAAAGAAAAATCTGAAGTTCATGATGCAATGCATTGTGAAACCAGTGTTGAACCTGGTTAAATCAAATTACACTGTGCTCATGGCCGTAGTGTATAATATAGTACTGCTCACACTGGCCTTATTTTCCATTTTCTTCCATTGAAATACCATCCCAAACTGAAAATATCACAAAGAACTACATTCAAGATACCTATTTGGATGGAAAATGGCACCTTTAGCTGCATCTTTTTGTAGTGACTTATAGGGTTCAGTGACTGAAATGTATTTTTTTTCTTCTTTCTTTTTCTGCTTTGTTGTATTCATGCTTGGAAGCACTGCCTGCAAATGACAAAACCATAGGAGAATAACCTATATTATATAGGCTTCCCTATGTCATTGAGAACAAGAGAGGATGTTATTAAGAAAGTGTTGATTTTTGTAGTAATTCACCCAAGTTTAAGTTCTATTGATAGGTACTGTAGTGTTTAGGAAAAAAAAGAGAGAGGAAGAGACAAGATGCTTACATAAAACACAATTTTGAGTTTTATTTTACATTGTATAAAGTAGAAGAATAAGGGCCCAGGGATTTCAATTCCAGAAATGTAAAAATCAAAAAGGTAAAGTAATGAAGTTGTCTCTATTTTAATCACAAATGGAGGTGATACATAAGTTACAATCAAAATTTTAAAATGAATTCATTTTAATATGCCTAAACTTTATTTGACAAGCTATTTAACATAGACTATGAGCCAGGCGCTAATTAAGCACTTTGGCATTTTATGAATATTCGCTTACTTAAACCTCATAATAACACTATAGATACTGATACTATCATCAGCAACCCTATTTTACAGATGGGTAGTTGCTTGTGTTGAAAAAATAGCTAGTAGTTAGCAGAGCTGGAATTCAAGCCCAGTGGGTGACTCATGTCCACCAGCAATCCCTTTTCCTCTCTAGTACTGGTGGTGGTTGTCAGAGCCCCTGGTTGGAGTGGGAGGAGCCTAGAGGTGCTGCTCACTAGACTTGGCTCAGAGGCTGCAAAAATAGGGTAACTGCACTCCCAAACCTAATGGCCACTGTGGTCAGCAGCTCTTCTAAGAAGAAGACCCTTTTGAGTTAATTCAATAAAATAACTCCTTATGTCTTGGGAGCAGGGTGGGGAGAATTTCTTGTAAAATGGATGGAGGAGTGGAAGTTAAAGAAGTGAACAAAACGTGTGGTAATCTTTCATATGTGGTATGTTTTCTCTTTTCCTGACCCCAATTTCCTTTGAAGGCACAAAATGCTTCATTGAAAAGGGATTGAAGCTGTATTTACAAGTTACAGAAGAGGCTCTGTCAGTCACTCAGTCACCTCCTAGAAATATACCTATCTCACTCTGACCCATCCTTCTTCTCCTAACTACCCATCAGTTCACCTCTCCCACTGATCTTTTTGTCTTCCTTCTGCAAACCTATTTATGCATTAGTTCCCACCCAGATCCCATCCTCTGGCACACCCCTTACTTAGCTAGCCATTTCTGAATGTGATTCTGAGGGATTTCATGGAAACTTTTACAATTGGATAGCTTTTGGGTTCCTAGTTTGCCCAAAGGCAGCCAGCAAACAGATTCTTTTAAGGTAAGGATTAATAGAATGTAAAAGAATGTTTTTAAGCCCTTACACTGCTGTTTCAATCTCTCAAAAGCTGAGTATCAAAGATTGAGTATCAAAGTTACACTTCAAGTTAGTAACAACCAAATACTGCTTTTTCATTCTGTTGTCTTTTGGTAAAAATTACATTTTTTGAAAGTAAATTTTTATAATAATCATTAAGATGTTTAGAAACCAAGTTCTTCAGGATAAAGAAGTTTATATTATGTTGGAAAAGTTCTGGCTTCAGAGATGTTTCTAAATTGAGGCCAGGACATAAAAATATTATTAAATAACAATTTCTAAGCATTATAATTTTTAAGTTTTTCATTTTGTACATTCAAAAATCACTTTGTTATGTATTAAAGAGTCAATAGTAGTGCACTTAGTTAATGCTTTTTTTTGTTTGTTTTTCTGAGTTATCAGTATGTGGTAAATAAAACTCAAAGCACTATTTCTTTTTCCCTTGGCTTAAAAATTTGGCCTTAGGTGAAATGGACACTGCTGTGCTGACCCTGGCCTTTTTAAAGCTCTGTTGTAAAAGCTATAAATGGTTTCTTAACATGCCCCTCACATCTCAAATATCTCTGTCCACAAGGACTACCGAATAACAAACTGTGCATCTGAGGCTTTGACACACACAGTGAAAATAGAAAGGGGAGAGGGAAATTCACGTCTTCATTAGGCTGGCTTAAGTAACAGAGAGGGAGAGGCAAAGGGGTGAATGGCCTTATTCATGCTTGATATTCTATTAAAGAATCGGGGTGCTTCTTTTTCTGATCCCATGCAAGGATTCAGTTGCATAAGCTGGTGAATGAAAACATATCTCAATACAAAGCATTTTCTTAAAAAAGGATTCTATTCTTGAATGTATTATTTGTCTTAGTTCTTACTTCAGATGACTCCTTGCTTATGAGTATTTCCTTTGCATACTGTAAAGGGAAAAAAAAGATAACTTCCCTCTCATGAGGGAAGTTATTACCTCATAATTAATTAATAATCATTAAAGGGCAAAGGTAAGGGGAAAAGTGGAAACCAGGAAAGGATGAGGAACAAATGGATAGAGTAAAGCAATTAGCATAATGTATTCATCCTGCAAAATGTTTTGCCTCAGGTCCCAGTGGAATCAGTTGTAGAGATATAGATTCCAGTCTGTGTGTAGAAAAGATGCATAAAGTGACTTGTCTGAACACTTGCTTATGACTGAATTCAAGGCCTTTTGTGTCTGGTTCCAATTCTACATGTAAAATATAAGGGTACTCTTTATTGAAATCCTGCTTCAGTGTATCCCAGTGGCTTAGTGGGCTGCAGGGGAGAACAGAATGCCAAAAGACTGTAGCTTTAAAAATATATCTTGGTACAAGATACTCTTGACACACCTGTCTTGATCCTACAGACTCTATTAATGAGAATCTTAGCAAAACTGATTAGGTTACTTGTGTAAGGTCTGGGACTATAACCCTGAGCTCGTGTGGAGCTGAAAACTTTTAACCCTAGTTTCTAAATGTTTCCTTTAGCATCACCAGCTGCAATACAAACAAATCAGCTAATATGTTGTATATCCAGAAAAAAATAAGTCTCTGTAAAATATGATTCTGTAGAATGTTGCTTATTTATACCTTTGACATCTTCCTCTCCCTCAAATCCTGATTGTGGTTAGATGAGACCAATCCAGTTAGGGCATAATGGTTTATTTCTTCTGAATTTTAATGAAAACATGAAAGGATATGTTGAGAGTTATAAAGACAATAACATGAGAAAGTATACATTTTATCAGGTATACGTATGTCTACAAATTGTAACCTCCACAAGAAGAGTTATCATGGTGTATTGTTTATTGTTGAATCCTTAATTCTTAGCACAGTACTTGACACAGGGTCACAGTATATGTTTGTTAAATAAATGAATGAAAAAGTGAAGTCTGATAATTTCTGTGAGTCCTAATAATGACTTTTATTTAGTACCACTAAGAGAATAGTTTTGAGAAGTTTATTCCATTAGAATCTCCCTCCTGTCTCCCTCCCCACTCCCTCCCCTTCCCTCTCCCCCTCTCCCTTCCCTTCGGCTTCCCCTCCCCAACCCCTCCCCTTCCCTCCCCCACCTTCCCTCCGCTTCCCCTCCCCTCCCCTTCCCTTTTCTCCCTTTACCTTCCTTTCCCTCTTCAATTCTCCCTTCTTTCCTCTCTCCAAATGACCTCTTTTCTTACCATTTTACCTTATTCTGTTCATTCCAGGGACACATTTCTACATTTCTCATGTCATCTGTTCTGGATTGTCAGCTTTTTGTTTTAGAACCCTAATAAGAATCACAAAAATTTCATAGTCTTTGCTTAGTATTTGCTCACAGTATAGTAATGAGTCTCTGTCACTTCGTATTTAGGGAGGGTCTGCTTTCTTCAAAATACTGGTGCCCTGCTTAATTCATTTACTCTTGCTGTGTCTTTATTGTGCAGTTTTTTGATAGCTTCTTCTGTAGCACCATTAAGAATCTTCATACCTGAAATGGCAGTTCAGGTAGATTAATTACACTTTAATTATTATGCATGTAATATCATTTAGGTTATACAGCTATTTATTGAGCACTTACCATATGTTGAGGACTTTTGAAGTTACAGTGAATGATGAGTTATAATTCCCGGTCTCACATACCAATCTTACAAGCCAGAAAATATGTGAAAGATGAATTTTGAAAAGTTCAAATTATTGGAGAAAACAATAAACTATCAATATTTCCTGGTTCAGAAATTCCAAGATTCTTTCATATTTGAAAAGACATTTTGTATCATCTATTACTCAACTGCCTTCAAGAAGAGTTGACACAACAAAGAGATGATTTTAGTGGAGGAAATATAGTATAAGAAATAGGTAAATTGATTTGATTTATCTGACTTTGTCAAAAGACTTTTTTTGAAAGAATTGTTTTATACTTAGTGTATATTTTTCTCTATTTTTAAGTTAAAATTTCTGAATTATGGCTTGGAAATTACTTTCTGTTGCTGCCATTCTGATGTTTCTGAGCCCCCCGACTTCCTTTGGTGGAATTGTTTATATCTCTGAAGAAAAAAACTTCTTCAGTAGCTGCTTAAGAAAGGATATTTGAGAAATAAGTTTTCATGCTTTTTTGCACATCTAAAAATTTCTTCCACCTTCAATTTGATTAATAGCTTTGTTCAATATAGCATTCTGTATTAAAAATGTATCTCCTTCAGAATATTGAAAACATTGATTCCTTTTAGTGCCAGCATTGCTATTGAGACATGACATTCTGTTTCCTATGCCTTGTATGTGACATATATGTGCAGTCATGCGTTACTTAATGAGAAGAATGCCTTCTGAGAAATTAATCATTAGATGATTTTGTCATGTGCGAACATCATAGAGTGCACATGGTACATAAACCCAGATGGCATAGCCTACTACACATGTAGACAATATGGTATAGCCTAGCACTCCTAGGCTACAAACCTATATAGCATGTTACTATACTGAATACTGTGGTATTGGTATTGGAAGACAATGGTATCTGTACATCTAAACATAGGAAATGTATAGTAAACATATGGCATAAGAGATAAAAAATGGTACCTCTGTATAGGACACTTATGAATGGTGCTTGCAGGATTAGAAGTTGCTCTGAGTGAGTCAGTGAGTGATGAATGAATGTGAAGGCCCAGGATGTCACTGTACACTACTGTGGAATTTATAAACACTGTACAGTTAAGCTATACTAAATTTGTAAAAAAAATTCGTTCTTCAATAATAAATTAACCTTAGCTTCTTATAACTTTTTTACCTTATAAAGTTTTAAAATATTTTAAAACTTTTTGACTGTTTTGTAATAACAGTTTAAAACACATTGTACAGGTATACAGAAATATTGTACAGCTATACAAAAATATTGTCTTTCTTTAGATCCTTATTCATAAGCTTTTTCCATTTTAAAATTATTTATTTACTATTATTTTTTTAAAAACTTTTTTGTTAAAAATTAAAACAAAAATAACACAAACACACACATTAGCCTGGGCATACTGATATGGTTTGGCTGTGTCCCCACCCAAATCTCATATTGAATTGTAGCTCCTATAATCCCCAGGTGTCATGGGAGGGACCTGGTGGGACGTAACCGAATCATGGGGGCAGGTTTTCTCCATGCTGTTCTCATGGTAGTGAATAAGTCTCATGAGATCTGATGGTTTTGTAAAGGGCAGTTCCCCTGCACATGCTCCCTTGCCTGCCACCATGTAAGATGTGCCTTTGCTCCTCCTTCACCTTCTGCCATGATTGTGAGGCCTCCCCAGCCATGTGGAACTGTGAGTCCATTAAACCTCTTTTTCTTTATAAATTACCATATCTCGGGTACTTCTTCATAGCAATATGAAAATGGACTAATACAAATATGCAGAATCAGAATCATCAATATCAATGTTTTCCACCTCCACATCTTGTCCAACTGGAAGGTCTTCAGGAACAATAACATGCGTGGAACTGTCATCTCTCCTATGATATGTATATCTATATTTCTCTTTCTGGATCCTTTTATAATCTTTCTTATCAGTGTTCTGAATTTCACAGTGATGAGTCTTGGGGGTGTGTGTGTGTGGGGGGGTGTGTGTGTGTGTGTGTGTGTGTGTGTGTTTATGTGTGGCTTGTTCCTAGCATTGGGCACTTAGTTGCCTTTTTAATCTGGGAAATATCCTTCAATTTCTTATAGATTAGGAAATTGAGAGTAAGGCAGTTAAATAACCTGTCAGATCACACAGCTAAGTGACAGAGCCAGGACTGTTTGACTTCCAAATTCTGTATGTAGTGCATAAAGTTTAGCATAGTACTTTTGCTTGTCCCTAATTAAAGTGCCCAGGTGAATACAGACAACAGTGACTCAAGGCACATGCTGAAGGAACCCAGTGCCTCTAAATTATTTTCTTTGCTTTCACGTTTTCTGCAAAATAGTTTTGTAGACCTTAATATTCTTATTCGTCTCAACTTTCAGCCTTTCTTAAAGCTTCCTCTTCCCTTTATAGCCTATCAACCACTCAGCTCACACACATCAGGGTCCCACATGCTTGACATGTGCCCATCTAACAGATGGCATTCTCACTCAGCATGGATATTAGCACATCTAAAACTCACATCTACAGTTACAGTGACTGCCATTTCCTGCACAGAGGTTATAATATCTATACATATGTGAGAAGAGGGAGTTTGCCACAAAATATTACAGATTTTTAGTCTATAACATGTGCTGCACAGTTTGTTCATAGACAAAAACTTGTTAGCAATCAAGTTCATTTAGTTTCCCTTAATTTAAAAAGTTAGGGATGGGCCGGGCGCAGTGGCTCAAGCCTGTAATCCCAGCACTTTGGGAGGCCGAGACGGGTGGATCACGAGGTCAGGAGATCGAGACCATCCTGGCTAACCCGGTGAAACCCCGTCTGTACTAAAAAATACAAAAAACTAGCCGGGCGAGGTGGCGGGCGCCTGTAGTCCCAGCTACTTGGGAGGTTGAGGCAGGAGAATGAGCTTGCAGTGAGCTGAGATCCGGCCACTGCACTCCAGCCTGGGCGACAGAGTGAGACTCCGTCTCAAAAAAAAAAAAAAAAAAAGTTAGGGATTACTACATTTTGATACTCCCTAAGTCACTTCTGACAGAATAAGCCTGGTACACATCTGAAAATGACACTTGTATAATAGCCGCTTATAAAACAAAACTGGGGATTAAAACTATAAGCTTGCATTTTGATGTTCAAATACATAAAAGGAACCTAAATAGTAATGCGGATAGCCTTTGTTACACAGAAACTGCTTGTGTAGAATTTTGGAGATTACAGAATTAAAAGGCCCAGGAAAGGCCTTGATACCTAATGAATCAAATGAAAAATAAAAGTAGGATGGATTTGCATTTTACTCTGTTTTCAGGCTTAATTTAAATACTTACTTTTTCCAAGATACTCAAAGAACATTGTATATTTAAAGAAATAAATGCTCAGACCATCCGTTGATATTGGTGAATCTGCTTCTCCAGCAGTTGATGTGATTTGCTGTTCTGTTAACAGAACTTTGCTTGCTTTCTTCATGTGCTCGGTTCAAGCTGACCTTTCTATGCCTTTTTTTTTCTCAAATCCTATTCATCTTTTTTCAAGGACACCTCAAATCCTCCTCTCACTAAGAATCCTTTGCTAATAACCTTGGTTTAGAAGTTTTTCTTCTTAACTCATGGAGTTTTGTTCTACACATTTGGCTAATTTAACTATTGTTTACAAGTCAGTAGTGCTAAATATGTCTCTGTGGATTTATGTCTTTGATTTCCTATCACCGGGTAAGTACCTTGGCTACCTGTCATTGGCAGTGCCTTGCTTATGCACAGTTACATATCTGTAGAATGACAGATTCACATTTTGTAGCCATACTTCATCTGAAGAGATCATAGCACTGAGAACTTAGGTTAAATAGCATAACATCACGGTTAAAAGTCCGGGGACTGGAGCCCACGCTGTCAGGTCTGAATCTTGGTTTTACTACTTACCAGTTGTGTGATGCTGGGCAAATTACTTAGCTTCATGTTGCTTAGTTTTCTTGTAAAGTGATTAAGACACTTACCTGCTAGGATTGGCAGGAGGATTGAATGAATTAATAGTTTTAGGGTATTTGAAACAGTATCTGCTATATAAGTATTGTAGAAGCATATGTTATAAATTTTTCTAGATAAAGATCTATAAAAGAGACAATTGTCATCATTTATTTACTTAAAATACTGTGGACCTATAAAGTAGGCCAAATCAAATGGTTTTGCTTTGAAAGCAAGCATGAATGTGCTAAAATCCATTCTCTCATCTTCTACAGTAGTAAATTCACAAAAGCTAAAAGTATCTGAAGAAGGTGGCACCACACCTACTCCGGCGTTCTCAGCTGTGAAGAGGTGATGATGGCCACCGCAGGCCCTATTCAAACTCCTGTGCAGGATAGGAGAGCTCCTCTTCCTTCTTTGATAGCAACTTTTCTAAAGGTAGCTGAATTCTCCAGCTGGGTAGTTTGAATGCAATCAGATTCCCTGTGGGAGAATAATAGGATAAATGACTCATCCCAAGCTCATAGGCAGTCAAGATATATTTGTTTTAGAGCAAAAGTTCCAACATTTTGATGCAGTAGATTTTAGTATTTTCATATAGACATTCCAGTGGGGCAATTGGAGGGATATAAAGTCTATCAAAATAAAATTTCCATTTTGATACACATTACAAACCTCAATCCACTATTTCTGACCCCTAAGAATATAACCCTTTTAAGGTATACTCTTTCAGACATACTCTGAAATTGAGACAGGTGCTTAATTTTCTTCGCACAAGCAATACTCTTTCAGGAAATTACTTGTATTACAGAATAAAAATCTTCTAAAAGTTGAAACTGGTACTTAATATGTGTAGCACATTTTTTAAAATCTGAGATTTAGAAAGTGCTAGAAATATATGACTGGCATCACTTTAAAAAATTAGTAACAATATGAAAATACAGTTCCTTATAATCAGTTATTTAAAAGCAAATTTTCTTATGCTATATCAAGAATTCTATTGTTGTTATTGTTTTATAAAACATTACATATAAGAAACTCCCTTCTAAAAATATTGTTACACTGCCCATTTAAAAACTTGGTAAGTATGAGTTTTAAAATGTAACTGAGCATTGTGAAAAGAGTTTATACTGAGTAACCACGCTTAATGTAAACGATCCATAGTAATTGACTCTGTGATAATCAGACTATTATTCAGTAAATAATTTTTGTCTTAAAAAAACATACATAGCTGAGAACTTTAGTCTTTCAGTCATTTGGCAAGAAAATTGGATGTTTATTCTATTTGGAACAATTTTCACTCTGCTTCCCCAAATGTCATTAGAAACTATGAGGGTCAAATGTAAGTTTTTTATGTTATAGATGAATGTTGAATAAATGAATAAATGGTGCCTAAACTGTGACAACATCACATTGTTTCAAATCACTCCAACTGTGTGGGATCTGAGCACAACAGGTAAGTGCTCCAGCCACACAACAATACTTTGTCATCTCCCTCCTGCTACCCCACCCCCACCTATCTGGCATGTTCTTCCCCTAAATATCAACATAGTTGTTTTCTTCCTTCCTTTAGACCTTTACTAAATGTCACCTTCTGGGCAAGGTTTCTGAGGCTTCCTCCCTATCCTTTCTAAATTTGCACCTATTCCTTCCACCTCACACTCTTTCCCTCCTTCTATTCTTCAGTGCTTGTCACTCTTAAACTTGTTTACATCGGTCTTCCTCCCCTTCAAACTGTAAGCTCCTTATGGGTAGAAGCTTTGAAGATCTAGTTTACAGCCATATCTATAGGGCCTAGAATAATGTCTAGCACATGGTAGGCATTTAATAAATATTCAATGAATGAGAAAATGAGTCCAAAATCTTTTATATATGACTTTGTACTTATGAGTATGTCTGATGTCCTGGAAATAAATGCATTTCAAAAAGATAATGAAGCTACCATTTAAAGAACAGATATATAGAACAAATCATTATTTTTGTAACATTCTGTGCATTTCAAAGGCTATGCTGTTCTGGTCTTTTCCTTCTTTAGGCTTTCTTCCTTTTTTCTTTTTTTTAACATAGCCATTATTTTCAGAAACAGCTCTGTTGGACTCTGCCTAATTTTTTGTTCAGAGCTCTATTGTAAAGGAATCTGTCTTTGAGGATGCTGACCTTCTTTCCCGTCATTGTCTTGCTTTTTATTTTATACTGTGCTCTTCCTTTGGGACCCAGTCTCTCAAAAGGTTTTCATATATAGATAAAATTGGATTTGTCTAATGACTTTTAATAAGGTGCTGTAATTTAAAATTTAACAAAATCCATGTGTGAAAAACAGTGCTGTTCTTTTGTGCAGACAGGTACACTGAGTGATTGTAGTAAAAGACACTGCTGTGTTGGTACAAATTTCTGTTAGGTACTCAGTTCTGCTGCATGAAACAGAAAACCCAAATAATAGTGGCTTAAACAAGATAGGGGCTTATTTTTCTTATGTAATGAATGATGCTGGTATTAGCTTAGTGGCTGAGGGTGTCAGGGCTGCAATATCTGCAATTCTTTCAGCTCTTTTCTTTAGATTTAAAGAAGGAAAATGGAGGGAAAAAAAGAACAAAAATCACTGTCAGCTGAGTTAAATTCCCTTTTTCTGAAACTTCTCCAAACACCCAACTTTCACTTCCAAGCGTTGGCCTGCTCTATATCCCATGGCCACCCCCATCTGCAAGGGAGGTTGCTTTTTCTTCCTTTGGAGTCAACAAAATTGGAATTCCATTAGTGAAGAAGGGGAGAATGGATATAGAGTGGGCAACCAGCAGTCTCTGACAGAGTAAAATATACCTAAAAGGTAAATAACATTTTTATCTGCCTTTTTTAGAAATGAAATTGACCAGGCCACATCACTTGGAGGAAGTGTTTGGCAAATTATCTTAGGAAATTAATGTTTCAAGTTTTTAGAAAGCATGGAAGTAAAATATTCTTTATAATATTGTGCAAATGTAGACTAGGGCAAAGAAGACAGCTTAAATTCTACACCAAAGAGCAATTTGTATAACATCCATGTGGTTGTGTCTGTTGAAAAACATTGCCCAGAAATAGTTCTAACTGTAAGATTTAAATTATAATTCATAGTAATTCTAGATAGGTCAGTGTGTATCATATAGACTATAAAATATAGTGATAAATTATATAATATTTATTATGTAATTATTTAAGGTCTATTATTTAATATTTACAATTAATATTTGACAAGGGAGATTATGTAATAATTAAAACAATTATATTTTATAAACATTAACAGTTTAGAATATTTGTAGCTCATCTGTTTGAAAACTAAAACAGATAAAAATATTTGAAATAATGAGTTTGTATGCCTTTAAGGTGTTATTGATTCATTTAGAATTACTTAAACTCAGAGTAATTTTAATTTTTTTCTATCTCAGAATTTAATTCTTTGATTTAAAATTGTAGTAACCTGGGAAATTTGTTGGAAAGTCATTGGCAGGGATGAATTATTATTCCTAAGGAAAAATTTTAAGGTATTTAATTTAAAGTTTCTTTTATTTTTGTAACTACTTAGGAAATGACTTTAAGGGGCTTATCATAATGCCATAAAAATAGTAAATGGAATGAAAGAAATCAGGTTCCTAAAGAAGCAACACACTTCAGTTTTTAAAAGGTAGTCTATAATTATACAATAATGTGTTTTAATCCTAGGGGAAAAGTATTTTGGGTCTTACGCTTCCTTAATCTTAAATGAATGGGAACCTTACTGAGTTTAAATTAACATTGCACATTGAATTGCAGTTGTCTTCATTTTTCTTTATTTTAAATGATGGATAAAGAGAGCTGTTTTATTTTCTATAATCTTGTGGTTTAGAAAATGAATTGTAGGTATAATGATATTTTAGATTTAAGTAAGGCTCAGGGGACATAAGTGTGACTCACACGTAGTTATTGTGTTCAAGAAGCTTCTAGTCTGATAGGAGAAACATGTCTGAAACATTTACTTCCTTTGTAGCTAAGGGCTTTGTCCTTTCTGAATGCTCTACAGAATATCATAAACTGGGTAGCTTGTAAACCACAAATATTCATTTCTTACAGTTCTAGGGGGTGAGAAGTCCAAGATCAAGGTGCTGGTAGATTCTGTGTCTAGCGAGGGCTCACTTCCTGGTTCATAGGCCACCGTGATCTTGTTGTGTCCTTGCATGGCAGAAGGGGCAAGGGAGTTTTCTGGGGTCTCTTTTATGAGGACATTGATCCCATTTATGAGGCCGGAACCCTAATCACATCCCAAAAGTCCCACCTCCTAAAACCATCACTTTGGGGGTTAAGATTTTAACATATGCATTTTAGGGGGACATAAACATTCAGACCATACGGTTTATGCTAGGGGTATGAACAAAGAGCCGTGGGGGTCTGGAGGAGGGCAGGTGGTGCCAAAGAGATTGAGGGAAGAAGATGACATTTGACATGGATCTTGAAGGAATTTTACCAGATGAAAGATTAGGGGATGGACATTCAGAGAGGGAACAGGTGATAGAAAGGGAGAGTTCCCTGAATGGACCCTCAGTGGGGAGGGACAGTTAAAGGTGGTGCTTAACAAAAAGTTGAGGCTGACCGTGAAGGGCTTTGTATGTCTCGCTAAGGGCTTTGTATGTCTCGCTTTGTATGTCTCACTTTGGATCTTACTGGTAGGCAGTGAAGGACTTACAGAGTTTTTAGGCAGCACAGTGATATGACTAAATTCTTTCATGGATATAACTGCAATGACAATTAAGAGGATGGACTGGGGCAGATATGATTGTTGGTAAGGAGACCACCAGGAGGCTTTCGTAGCAGCCCAGGTGGGATGATCGGGGCATGAGCAGAAGGAGTAATCATAAGGACATAATTGAGAAGGTGCTTTATGAAGTATTTCTCTTAGAACTAGGCATTTGCTTGTGGAAGTATGTGTGTTTGGGTGTGGGGGTCATGAGTACTTGGAGCTGAGTATAACTCTGATGTTTCTAGCTTGCAAAATGATATAGGTCTTATCTAATGAGTTTAAGATTTTAGAAAGAAATGCAAGTATTTTGAAGCAAGATAAGTTCAATTTGATGTTAATTTTTTTAAGTATCTGTGTAGGAGACAGTTGGAAATATGAATTTGGAAATAAGAGTTGAGAGAGAGAGATTCTGGAGTCATCCTCACAAAGATAATTGTTAAAGCTCTGGGAGGAAGGTGTCTTATCTCAATTTTGCACATTAACTGAGACTGAGAGAAGTTAGTGACTTGTTTAAGGTCACTAGAGATATTAGGGTAAAAAGTCAACATCTAATCCAGGTCTTCTGATCCCACGGTCAAATATTTAATTTCTTTGACCCTCAGTTTCTTTACATGTAAAGTGAGGATAATGATATCTTCCTCATAATACTTATGATTAAATAATATAATACGTATATGCAGTACCATGCAGTGACACAGGGTCACAATCAGACAGTCATTAAAAGTGTGTTAATTTCCTTCTCCCTTTCCTTCTTTTGTTTACAAATGCTGTTGTGGGTTGACAAAGACTCTCTCCTTGACCAAACTTTAGACAGGCTTCTCTGAAACTTCTTTCAACTAGAGCTCTGTCTTCCAGCCTGCTGAGTCTGGTCTTAGCAAGAGTCCTGTTAAATCAGTTTACGAAGCGTCTCCCCACAGTTGGTATCTGATCACTCTTTATATCTGATCATATTTCTCATCCCACACCCTCGATACCTGATCATCCTGAACTAACTTCAGCAGGAATCATGTTAAGATGGTTTAGCAAGAATTCTCCTACACTTGATGCCTCTTCTTGATAATTTTCTATCCATTGACACCCCTCACCTCCTACTCCTTGGTTGTAAATTCCCAACTACTCTACTGTGTTTGGAGTTGAGCAGAATTTCTGTCTCCTATTGTCTTGACACCTATTGCAATAGTCTTGAATAAAGTCTTCATTACCATTTCAACAAGTGTCAGAATAATTGTTTTTCTTTAACAGGACCTTAATATGACTGTACCTAATAATATTCCAAGAGGTTCATTAATTAGACAGCTTTCTATATGTCTAGCATGACACCCTTACTACCCAGGGCTGGGAGTTCAAACATGGGTCAAAACCAGAAAGCACCAACTGGGCATAAGATTGAAACTGGGAGCCAATAGATAGGATTGTGAGAGCAGTCAAGGTTGAAGATATGAGTCATCAGAAAATAAGGAGAGCTGAACAGTCGAGCCAGAGCTGTGGTTGCAAGAGAGCCTGGAAACTGGGGAGACAGCCAGGATAATGGGAAATAAGAATATGAGAAGCAGGTGTTAAAGTGATCTGACTAATTCCACAGGATGAGAATTTTTTCTTTCCCAGGAATGCTTTTGACAAGTTAAATGCTTTTTGGCTCCATGTGAAGCCTTTTTTTCTACCTTGAAATCTTACACACAGACTCTGCAGGGGATAGAGTTCGGCTATGTTGTTCCATAAGCGTATTTTCAACTCAGCACAATGAAGACCATTGTCCTAGATGGCCTGCTGGGGAAACAGATTATATAATTATGAAGAGCTGAGATTTAACACTTATGCCAATATCTGCTGGCCAGGCTGGAGAGCAGTGGTGATCATAGCTCACTGCAGCCTTGAACTCCTGGGCTTAAGTGTCCTCCTGACTCAGTCTTCCAAATAGCTGGAACTACAGGTATGTGCCACCATGCCTGGCTAATTTTTTAAATCTTTTGTAGAGATAGGGTCTCACTGTGTTGCCCAGACTGGTCTCGAACTCCTGACTTCAGGTGAGTATTATTAATTTTTAAATACCAGAATAGAATCACATTACTCAATATTAAAATTATATGTCCATAACTGATTTTTAAAAATAATCTAGTAGGCATTGAGTGTTGGGAGGACTTCAGGGCTTCCATCAGGAATGCCAATGATCTGTGTTATAGATATGTGAAAGGCCTGGTGGATAGAATTCTAGTATTTTCGGTGCCCCTTACCTTTCTTGAGTGCTCAAGACTGACCTTAGGAGAAGGTAGAATAGACAGCAAGGAGAGTTTTAAGGGCCAAACATGAGGGAAATGAATGTTTGGGGCAGAATCAAAAGAGGAGAAAACAGTTCAGCAGCTACAGCAAATCAGGGTGTACTCACTGGAGTGTTCGAAGGATCAGGTATGTCATTGTGAAAGCTGGCAATTTGGAAGAGATAGAAAGCAAAAACACTAAAAAGGTTGGAGAAAGGGCTCTTATGAGGTCCTTGGGGTGTTAGCTTTGCAATGCCATATAAGGCCTTGATTAAGATTTCTAACAAGTTAAAAAAATTAAACCTGAACTGAAAATGTGATGATTTGAGTGATGGCATAATTTGTATGGATTATTCAGGAGGAAATGCCAACTATATTTATGGCCCAGGTGAGAAAGAAGAGGGCCAGAGAAAGATCGGCAGACAGACAACTATATGTGCTATGCTCTATGGGATCCTGAAGAGAGCCTGGGCTAAGAGGTGTTGCCCCAGTGCCCATTCTCAGGAAGGGACAGAAACAGTTAACTCCTGGCTTCCAGTTTTCTGTGTGCCTTTGGGCAAGTGGGCTTCCTTATTCACATAAACTCCCCTTCCTCCAATTCTAGGGGCAAAGATAATCAAGAATTAACTACATATCTCTGGGCAAATGTTTATGTTCGGTTGTAATCAGAATGATGGAACTGAATTATGATGCTAGGCATTAATTTACCATGATAGTATTAACTGATATTTTTTGAAAGTCACCCAGATAGTCCAATCTTGAGAAACTAACTTGCCTATAAAATAATATGATTAGTAACAGTATGTGTGATCTTCTCTGAAATACAAACTTTGAGGAGAGAGGTAGAATGAATTCCCTTCTCTGTGTTTACCATATTCATAATCTCATCAAATTAGTTAGATCTCTGAGTGTTTCCTTGTCTGTAAAGTGAAGAGAGCTATACATATATGAAAAATATTGTGAAGATGATATATTAAAGGAGGCTATCATAGTAGAAGGTGATTTTTTTTTATAAAAGTGAGTTTTTAAAATATCTTTCAATTTAAGATGTCATCTTGATAACTGTCAGATTTTTGGCTTTTCAGCAGCCTTTTGCCAAAATGAGATTCAGAATAGTCAACCCCACCCTCCCAAATCCCCCAGCCCACTCTGTTTTTCACCCTGGCACAGGATAATTTACCTTCTGCTGGTGTGGGGCTTGTGAAGTAATCTCTTCCAGAGACACTCAGAATGGAGTGTTGAGACTTCTGTAAGCCACAGGCAATTACAGAATTCACTCCATCTTCACTTCTTTGCCCTGGAATCTGACCTTCTAGTTGTATAAATGGTCAGATGCTTGGTTATCATTTGCTTTTTAATTTTAAAAATTCATATCCTTTCATAAACCCACAATAATGCTTGTAGAAAAGTTAGAGAACTCATACAAACAACTACAAAACTCTTTTTTTCTTATGCATATATATGTGTTTCAACAAAATCCAAATTATGCTATATAAAAATTATTTGCTAAGTTGCTCTTATCTGTACATTTTTTGCATGTAAAGGCATTTCTGCTAAAATGCAGTGTATGCATTTCAGAAAACCTTATATTTGGCAAAATTGTACACCAAAAATGACAGGGATAAATTGGAAAATAAGGTTAGGGTAGAGTGTTCAAAGTCCAAGCAAACTTGCAGCCAGAGAACCAGCAAAAACAATTGCTAGTATCTGGGTAGGTAAGATAGACTGCCAGACAGACAATTCAACGTGACTGTAGGCTGGTATGTTGGAGACTTTAAAAAATCCAAGGACAATAAAGTGGTAATGCCATCAAACCTTTCATTAGAACAGGAAGGACTGGGCGCAGTGGCTCATGCCCGTAATCCCAACACTTTGGGAGGCTGAGGTGGGCGGATCACCTGAGGTCAGGGGTTCGAGACCACCCTGACCAACATGGTGAAACCCCATCTCTACTAAAAATACAAAAATTAGCCGGGTGTGGTGGCAGCCGCCTGTAATCTCAGCTACTTGGGAGGCCAAGGCAGGAGAATCGCTTGAACCCGGCAGGCGGAGGTTGCAGTGAGCAGAGATCGGGCCACTGCACTCCAGCCTGGGGGACAAGAGCCAGACTTCATCTCAACAACAACAACAACAAAAAAAGAACAGGAAGGAGCACGCTCAGCAGGAGTGTGCACAATACAGATGGAAACAGATTTCTGAGCCACTGGGGCTACTGTCAAGGTAGGCATTGGTAACAGTGAAATCTGCCATGAGCTGAGAGAGCTGCACCTCTCTCATCTCTCTGGGCCTGTGTCTCTCTGAGTAGAAAGGTCTGCAAGCAAACTTTCTTTTACAATTTATTTATTTGTTTTTCAACTTTTAATTGTGGAAATTTTTAAGCATACCCCAAGTTAAAAAAAAAATATATATATATAATGCATTCAAAATCCAGCTTCAACAATTATAAATATTTTTCCATCCTGTTGCAGCTATCTATAATTTTACCTGTTAATAACTCAATATATGTTCCTACCAGATAAAAACTTTAAAAACCTATAAACATAATGCTACTTTCACGCCTAACAAAATTGATCAAAATTTTTGATATCATCTAATACCAAATCCATGTTCAAGTTTTTCCAGTTAAAAAAATCCTTTTGTCATTCCTTTCTTCAAATCAGAATTCAAGAAAAATCCATTAATTGGATTTGGCATTATGTTTTTAAACAGTTTTTGGGTATCTTTGTAAGTTTCTTTTTGAAAATATTAGCAAATATTATACATATTGATATTTCCCTTCTTTTATGAGGTTCACTGTTCAGTTCCTTGGTGTCTTTCACTTAATAGCTAAATCCTGTAGATCACTCTGCATTGCCATAATGAATTTTCATCAGTTCTTATTATATCTGCATAGTCTTTCATTGGTTGGTATACCATAGTTTACTTAATCAATCTTATACTGATGGAATGTGGGTTTTTTAAAGCATTTTCTTGCTATAAATCTTGCAAATCATGCTTTAATAAATAGCCTTGTCTATATTTTATATTCTTAAGCACTCGTTTTAGATTTCTTAAAACATAGCCAATGGGCTGCTGCTGTCAGTGCAGCTGCTGAGCAGAGGGTTTTTCCTTTCCTGCGGATGGTTAGAAGTCCAGTCCTTCTATTCTGGCTTTGCTTATCCAGAAAAAGTCATATATGAACCAGCACAACTCCAACTTATACTGCCGTAATTCCCCTATTTACTAATCGTATATACAAAAACGTGTTGCAGCAGGACAGGCGACATGTGCACATACCCACACATCTATACCCCCGTTGTACATGCAAACCACACATCTGCATTATCATTTTTAATGGCTGCTGCATTCATTATTTATTGCTGCATAGCAAATTACCCCAAAGATTAGTGTCTTAATACAATAAACTTTTATATGGGTTGGGGCTGTAGAAATCTCAAAGCACGACTTGGGGAGGATTTGCTTACAAGCTCACACATATGGTGCTGGGAGAACTGCATTCCTTATAGGTCACTGGACTGAGCCTCCCTTAATTCCTTGTCACATGAGCCTCTCAGAAGGGCAGCTCACAGCATAGCAGCTGGATACAATCAGAGGAAGTGAGAGAGCAAGAAAGGATGACCAAAACAGAAACAGAATCTTTTTGTAACCTCATCTCAGAGGCAATATCCCATGGCTTTTGTCATATTCTGTTTGTTAGAAGCAAGTCACTAGATTCATTCAAGGGGAGAAGATAATACAAAGGCATGCATATGAGGGGCTGGGTATCACTGTGGATGATTTTAGAAGCTGCTATGATTTAAGAAGCTGCCTACCACAATTGCATAGCATCTCATTTTGTGTATTATATTATAATTCACTATTTCTGGACATTCAGATTGCTTCCATTCACATCACACATCCACACTTTCCACTGTCTTTCTCAGCCTATTGTGTGCCTCAAGCTTCCGAAAATCAGAGCTCCAAAAACAACTCTTTCTTCATGTAGAGACTGCAGAGAAATACACTTTCCCCCCACCAACTCCTCTGGAATTTCAATGAATAACATTTTCTCTATCCTGTTGCAGGCATTTCAGATCAAAGAGATATTGGTCATTTATCGCATAATATATTCTCAACTTTAGAATTGGTATTCTGTATATAAAGTGGTCTTCCAATTCACTAAAGACAATGCCCTCAATAGAAAAACAGGCAGAGAAAGTGAAAAGTGAAAAATAGCAGTGACAAATTAAGATATGAAAATGTTAAGCTGCATTCATAAGAAAAAAACAGATTGTAACAAGATATTATTTTTAATTAAATCAATTGACAAAGATTTTGAAGTATCATAATACCTAATATTGACAAGGATGTACATAAACAGGCACTCTCAAACATTCCTGGAAGGAGTTTGTCTTTGTACCCTTTGACTCATCAATTCCATTCACCTATGTCTTCTGTGTTTTCTTCTACATCTTTTAGTTAAAATTGCATTGTAGAATTTTTCGAGTGTTAGCTGTCACTGTGGGATCACTGTTGCTATATTCAAGACATCAGAAAATATCTGTCAGTGAAGTGAGAGCAGTTTATCAACAAAGGCCACGCCATGGCCACTTTATGGGTGCAGATCTTGACAAAACGATTCTCAAGTTGCCAAGCAGGTTAAAGGCAGTCAAAATAACAGTGACAACCATAACAGAAACACAGACTTCATTGCTTGCAACAAAGATGTGGGTGCTGTGAAGCAGAACCACTGAAATGCACCTTGGAAAACGTGAAGTGCACTGCATAATACAACGTACTATTTCCATTATATGAGAAAAAAGCCTTTTGTGCAACTTCACATGATAGAAGCTTAAGTCTCTCCAAGTGAATTTATTTTGAAGGGAGGACACATTGGTATAAGCCAAAGAAGTCTTATTGAGTCTTTTGTGCTCATCTTAGTAGTCAGTACAGTGAAATGGGTTAAAACTAATTGATTTCTAGATCACTAAAGGAAATTCATATCATTAAATGAGCATTTCATTCAAAGGGTATGTTATTCTTTGCTACTCTATTTGCAAACAGGCTTCTGCTTATCTTATGATTGTTCCCCAAGCACACAGTAGAAATGGGGTCAAAAACCTTTTCCCATCTGTCTTTGTGTTCAGGATGTAATCCTCAACAATTACAAAATACAACAATTAAATCTTTTGACATTTCTGGATCTCTGTGATTCTTTACAAGATTAGTGTGATGATTAAGAAGGGAGAGATTAATGTACAAAAGACCTTTGAATTTGTAGGCCATGGTTCTCTCCCAATTAAAGACATCTACATATTGCCTTCTTTCCCCAAACAGAAGACTGTGTTGATTTTTACTGTTTATTGACTATTAAAAAACAGAGATTATGGGAGTGAATGTGTAATGCAAAAGGCTTAAAAGACATTTTCATTCTGGTTCTCAAGAAGCTTGATATCTGAGGATACAATTTAGTCTTAGAACAGGAAAATTATACCCCTTCTGTTTCTCTAAGTTTCCTTTGAAATGCAGGTGAAAGTTCTACTTCTCTTCATGCTTCACAGGGATCAGACCAAAAGGCAAACACAAAATGTATTGATTCTCATATCTATTAGGTATATGATGGTCAATTACCCAATGTGTATTTTACTTACTGTCCTTCCTCTTTTCTGTATTTTTCCCTCGTTTTATTTTGTTTATACATTCCTATATTTTCATATACAACTAACTCTAAGTAGTTTGATATAATGAAGTTAGTGACATAGCCTCAAAAATCATGTTATGTGCCAATTTACTAACATAAGGCATCTTTTGACTTCTACTAGTTTGACAGTGCTTTAATAACTTCAGACTTCCAGTTAAAGAGTAATTAAAAATTTATCCCCTTGGTTTGAAAGGTTCACTCTATCTTCATAGCTGAAAAAATTTCTAGTTAACAATACTTAGTTATACATTTTCTCCATATCTTGTGGAAAATTTACAAATTCTTATCAGCCTGTCTTATTAACAATCTACTTAGCATATTCAACAGATAAAATCACTAATTTGAACATCTTTGGGAACTTTTTCTTTTTTTTGTAGCTTGATAATATTTTTATTTTATTTTATTTCATTATTTTTTATGGTGCCATATGCATTTTTTTTATTATACTTTATGTTCTAGGGTACATGTGCACAATGTGCAGGTTTTTTACATATGTATACATGTGCCATGTTGGTGTGCTGCACTCATTAACTCGTCATTTACATTAGGTATATCTCCTAATGCTATCCCTCCCCCCTCCCCCCACCCCACAACAGGTCCTGGTGTGTGATGTTCCCCTTCCTGTGTCCAAGTGTTCTCATTGTTCAATTCCCACCTATGAGTGAGAACATGCAGTGTTTGGTTTTCTGTTCTTGCGATAGTTTGCTGAGAATGATGGTTTCCAGTTGCATCTGTGTCCCTACAAAGGACATGAACTCATCCTTTTTCTTGGCTGCATAGTATTCCATGGTGTATATGTGCCACATTTTCTTAATCCAGTCTGTCACTCATGGACATTTGGGTTGATTCCAAGTCTTTGCTATTGTGAATAGTGCCACAGTAAACATACGTGTTCATGTGTCTTTATAGCAGCATGATTTATAATCCTTTGGGTATATACTCAGTAATGGGATGGCTGGGTCAAATGGGATTTCTAGTTCTAGATCCTTGAGGAATCACCACACTGTCTTCCACAATGGGTGAACTAGTTTACAGTCCCACCAACAGTGTAAAAGTGTTCCTATTTCTCCACATGCTCTCCAGCATCTGTTGTTTCCTGATTTTTTAATGATTGCCATTCAAACTGGTGTGAGATGTTATCTCATTGTGGTTTCGATTTGCATTTCTCTGATGGTGAGTGATGATGAGCATTTTTTCATGTGTCTGTTGACTGCATAAATGTCTTCTTTTGAGAAGTGTCTGTTCATATCCTTCTCCCACTTTTTGATGGGGTTGTTTGTTTTTCTCTTGCAAATTTGTTTGAGTTCTTTGTCGGTTCTGGATATTAGCCCTTTGTCAGATGAGTAGATTGCAAAATTTTTCTCCCATTCTGTAGGTTTCCTGTTCACTCTGATGGTAGTTTCTTTTGCTGTGCAGAAGCTCTTTAGTTTAATTAGATCCCATTTGTCAATTTTGGCTTTTGTTGCCATTGCTTTTGGTGTTTTAGACATGAAGTCCTTACCCATGCCTATGTCCTGACTGGTATTGCCTAGGTTTTCTTCTAGGGTTTTTATGGTATTAGGTCTAACATTTAAGTCTCTAATCCATCTTGAATTAATTTTCATATAAGGTGTAAGGAAGGGATCCAGTTTCAGCTTTCTACATATGGCTAGCCAGTTTTCCCAGCACCATTTATTAAATAGGGAATCCTTTCCCCACTTCTTGTTTTTGTCATGTTTGTCAAAGATCAGATGGCTGTAGATGTGTGGTATTATTTCTGAGGGTTCTGTTCTGTTCCATTGGTCTATATCTCCATTTTGGTACCAGTACCATGCTGTTTTGGTTACTGTAGCCTTGTAGTATAGTTTGAAGTCGGGGCGCGTGATGCCTCCAGCTTTGTTCTTTTTGTTTAGGATTGTCTTGGCAATGTGGGCTCTTTTTTGGTTCCATATGAACTTTAAAGTATTTTTGTTCCAATTCTTTGAAGAAAGTCCTTGGTAGCTTAATGGAGATGGCATTGAATCTATACCTTGGGCAGTATGGCCATTTTCACCATATTGATTCTTCCTATCCATGAGCATGGAATGTCTTCCATTTGTTTGTGTCCTCTTTTATTTCATTGAACAGTGGTTTGTAATTCTCCTTGAAGAGGTCCTTCACATCCCTTGTAAGTTGGATTCCTAGGTATATCATTCTCTTTGAAGCAATTGTGAATGGGTGTTCACTCATGATTTGGCTCTCTGTTTCTCTGTTATTGGTGTATACGAATGCTTGTGATTTTTGCACATTGATTTTGTATCCTGAGACTTTGCTGAAGTTGCTTATCAGCTTAAGGAGATTCTGGGCTGAGATGATGGGATTTTCTAAATATACAATCACATCATCTGCAAACAGGGACAATTTGACTTCCTCTTTTCCTAAGCTTTTCCTTTATTTCTTTCTCCTGCCTGATTGCCCTGTACAGAAATTCCAACACTATGTTGAATAGGAGTGGTGAGAGAGAGCATCCCTGTCTTTGCCAGTTTTCAAAGGGAATGCTTCCAGTTTTTGCCCATTCAGTATGATATTGGCTGTGGGTTTGTCATGAACAGCTCTTACTATTTTGAGACATGTTCCATCAATACTGAATTTATTGAGAGTTTTTAGCACGAAGCGTTGTTGAATTTTTTCAAAGGACTTTTCTGCATCTATTGAGATAATCATGTGGTTTTTGTTTTTGGTTCTGTTTATATGATGGATTACATTTTTTGATTTGCGTATGTTGAACCAGCCTTGCATCCCAGGGATGAAGCCAACTTGATCATGGTGGATAAGCTTTTTGATGTGTTGCTGAATCCGGTTTGCCAGTATTTTACTGAGGATTTTTGCATCGATGTTCATCAGGGATATTGGTCTAAAATTCTCTTTTTTTGTTGTATCTCTGTCAGGCTTTGGTATCAGGATGATGCTGGCCTCATAAAATGAGTTAGGGAGGACTCCCTCTTTTTCTATTGATTGGAATAGTTTCAGAAGGAATAGTACCAACTCCTCCTTGTACCTCTGGTAGAATTCGACTGTGAATCCATCTGGTCCTGGACTTTTTTTGGTTGGTAGGCTATTAATTATTGCCTCAATTTCAGAGCCTGCTATTGGTCTCTTCAGGGATTCAACTTCTTCCTGGTTTCATCTTGGGAGAGTGTAAGTGTCCAGGAAATTATCCATTTTTTCTAGGTTTTCTAGTTTATTTGCGTAAAGGTGTTTATAGTATTCTCTGATGATAGTTCGTACTTCTGTGGGTTCGGTGGTCATATCCCCTTTATCATTTTTTATTGTGTCGATTTGATTCTTCTCTCTTTTCTTCTTTATTAGTCTTGCTAGTGGTCTATCAATTTTATTGATCTTTTCAAAAAACCAGCTCCTGGATTCATTTATTTTTTGGAGGGTTTTTGTGTCTCTTTCTCCTTCAATTCTGCTCTGATCTTAGTTATTTCTTGCCTTCTGCTAGCTTTTGAATGTGTTCGCTCTTGCTTCTCTAGTTCTTTTAATTGTGATGTTAGGGTATCAATTTTAGATCATTCCTACTTTCTCTTGTGGGCATTTAGTGCTATAAATTTCCCTCTACACACTGCTTTAAATGTGTCCCAGAGATTCTGGTGTATTGTGTCTTTGTTCTCATTGGTTTCAAAGAACATCTTTATTTCTGCCTTCATTTCGTTATGTACCCAGTAGTCATTCAGGAGCAGGTTGTTCAGTTTCCATGTAGTTGAGCGGTTTTGATTGAGTTTCTTAATCCTGAGTTCTAGTTTGATTGTACTGTGGTCTGAGAGACAGTTTGTTATAATTTTTGTTCTTGTACATTTGCTGAGCAGTGCTTTACTTCAAACTATGTGGGCAATTTTGGAATAAGTGTGATGTGGTGCTGAGAAGAATGTATATTCTGTTGATTTGGAGTAGAGAGTTCTGTAGATATCTATTAGGTCCGCTTGGTGCAGAGCTGAGTTCAATTCCTGGATATCCTTGTTAACTTTCTGTCTCATTGATCTATTTAATGTTGACAGTGGGGTGTTAAAGTCTCCCATTATTATTGTGTGGGAGTCTAAGTCTCTTTGTAAGTCTCTAAGGACTTGCTTTATGAATCTGGGTGCTCCTGTATTGGGTGCATATATATTTAGCATAGTTAGCTCTTCTTGTTGAATTGATCCCTTCACCATTATGTAATGGCCTTCTTTTTCTCTTTTGATCTTTGTTGGTTTAAAGTCTGTTTTATCAGAGAGTAGGTTTGCAACCTCTTCCTTTTTTGTTTCCATTTGCTTGGTAGATCTTCCTCTATCCCTTTATTTTGAGCCTATGTGTGTCTCTGCACGTGAGATGGGTCTCCTGAATACAGCACACTGATTGGTCCTGACTCTTTATCCAATTTACCAGTCCAGGTCTTTTAATTGGACCATTTATCCCATTTACATTTAAGGTTTATATTGGTATGTGTGAACTTGATCCTGTCATTATAATGTTAGCTGGTTATTTTGCCCATTAGTTGATGCAGTTTCTTCGTAGCATCGACGGTCTTCACATTTTGGGATGTTTTTGCAGTGGCTGGTTCTGATTGTTCCTTTCCATGTTTAATACTTCCTTCAGGAGCTCTTGTAGGGCAGGCCTGGTGGTGACAAATCTCTCAGTATTTCCCTGTCTGTAAAGGATTTTATTTCTCCTTCACTTATGAAGCTTAGTTTGGCTGGATATGAAATTCTGTGTTGAAAATTCTTTTCTTTAAGAATGTTGAATATTGGCCCCCACTCTCTTCTGGCTTGTAGAGTTTCTGCCGAGATAGCTGCTGTTAGTCTGATGGGTTTCCCTTTGTGGGTAACCCGACCTTTCTCTCTGGCTGCCCTTAACATTTTTTCCTTCATTTCAACTTTGGTGAATCTGACAATTATGTGTCTTGGAGTTGCTCTTCTCGAGGAGTATCTTTGTGGAGTTCCCTGTATTTCCTGAATTTGAATATTGGCCGGCTTTGCTAGGTTGGGGAAGTTCTCCTGGATAATATCCTGCAGAGTGTTTTCCAACTTAGTTCCATTCTCCTCGTCACTTTCAGGTATACCAATCAGATGTAGATTTGGTCTTTTCACACAGTCCCATATTTCTTGGAGGCTTTGTTTGTTTCTTTTTACTCTTTTTTCCCTAAACTTCTCTTCTCCCTTCATTTCATTCATTTGATCTTCAATCACTGATACCCTTTCTTTCAGTTGATCGAATCGGTTACTGAAGCTTGTGCACTTGTCACGTAGTTCTCGTGCCATGGTTTTCAGCTCTATCAGGTTATGTAAGGACTTCTCTACATTGGTTATTGTAGTTAGCCATTCGTCTAATCTTTTTTCAAGGTGTTTAGCTTCTTTGTGATGGGTTCGAACTTCCTCGTTTAGCTCGGAGAAGTTTGATCATCTGAAGCCTTCTTCTCTGAACTCATCAAAGTAATTATCTGTTCAGCTTTGTTCCATTGCTGTTGAGGAGCTGCATTCCTTTGGGGGGGGAGAGGTGCTCTGATTTTTAGAATTTTCAGCTTTTTTGCTGTTTGTTCCCCATCTTTGTGGTTTTATATACTTTTGGTCTTTGATGATGGTGTCATACAGATGGGGTTTTAGTGTGGATGTCCTTTCTATTTGTTAGTTTTCCTTCTAACAGTCAGGACCCACAGCTGCAGGTCTGTTGGAGTTTGCTCAAGGTCCACTCCAGACCCTGTTTTCCTGAGTATCAGGAGCGGAGGCTGCAGAAGAGTGAATATTGCTGAACAGCTAATGTTGCTGCCTGATTGTTCCTCTGGAAGGCTTGTCTCAGATGGTACCCGGCCTTGTGAGGTGTTAGTCTGCCCCTATTGGGGGGTGCCTCCTGGTTAGGCTGCTCGGGTGTCAGGGACTCACTTGAGAAGGCAGTCTGTCCATTCTCAGATCTCAAACTCTGTGCTGGGAGAACTATTACTCTCCTCAAAGCTGTCGGACAGGGACATTTAAATCTGCAGAGGTTTTGCTGCCTTTTGTTTGGTTATGCCCTGTCCCCAAAGGTGAAGTCTTCAGAGGCAGGCAGGCCTCCTTGAGCTGCGGTGGGCTCCACCCAGTTCTAGCTACCAGGCTGCTTTATTTACCTACTCAAGCCTCAGCAATGGTGGGCACCCCTCTCCTAGCCTTGCTGCCCCCTTGCAGTTAGATCTCAGACTGCTGTGCTAGCAATGAGGGAGGTCCTGTGTGCGTGGGACCCTCCGAGCCAGGCATGGGGTATAATCTCCTGTTGTGCTTTTTGCTAAGACCCTTGGAAAAGTGCAGTATTAGGGTGGGAGTGACCCGATTTTCCAGGTGTTGTGTGTCACCATTTCCCTTGGCTAGGAAAGAGAATTCCCTTCCCCCTTGCACTTCCTAGGTGAGGCGATGCCTCGCCCTGTTTTGGCTCTTGCTCGGTGGGCTGAACCCACTGTCCTGCACCCACTGTCGACACACCCCTGTGAGATGAACCTGGTACCTCAATTGGAAATGCAGAAATCACCTGTCTTCTGTGTCGCTCACACTGGGAGCTGTTGCCTAGAGTCATTCCTATTCGGTCATCTTGAAACTGCCCCCTTTGGGAACTTTTTCAAAGCAGTCATACCTCATCTGTTCCTTTCTTGTGCATGTGGACTCTTCCATATGATGAAAGCAGCAGGTATGCCCAGCACAGTCTTCAGATTTGATCATTAAAAAAATTATATATTTTTCACTTTTATAGATTTAGGTGGTACAAGTTCAGATTTGTTACATGGATATATAGCTTAGTGGTGAAGTCTAGGCTTTAAGTATAACCATTACCCAAATTATTTACACTGTATCCATTTGGTAATTTCTCATCCCTCACTTTCCTCCTCCCCCAACATTTTCAAATCTCCAGAGTCTATTATTCCACTTTCTATGTCCATGTGTATGCATTATTTAGCTCCCACTTGTAAATGAGAACTTGGGTTTCAAGATTGTAAAGGGCTGTGCACTTGGAAACCTAAATGTGTACTTTATAGAGTTCTTTTTTGGGACAGTGACTTGCTCTGTTACCCATGCTGGAGTGCAGTGGTACAGTCTTGGCTCACTGCAGTCTCTGCCTCCTGGGTTCAAGTAATTCTCCTGCCTCAGCCTCCCTGGTAGCTGGGATTACAGGCACCAGACACCACGCCCAGCTAAGTTTTGTATTTTTAGTAGAGACGGGGTTTCACCATGTTGGCCAGTCTGGCCTTGAACTCCCGACCTCAGTGATCCCACCTTGGCCTCCCAAAGTGCTGGGATTATAGGCATGCGCCACCACGCCTGGCCTTAATATGTACTTTGTGTGGATAGCCTATGGGTAGGCTAAATCATTTAAATAATGGTGAGCTAGTTAATAGTCCAAATATTCATTTGAGTGAGTCAAGTTGTGTCTCCTGAGGAATGTTTGGTTTGGAAAGTTATGCCTCTGTAAGCATTGAGTCAATCAGTATTCCAAATGAAGTGGAAAAAGGCCACACCAGGATAGTGTGAGATTTTGAGAAGTGGCATGTTGATCAATTGCAGCTCTTCTGACAGGGTAAATGTGACAACTTCCACCGTAGCATCTAGTAGAGGCAATGTGATCACTTCTGATTAAAATGTAGAACTAAAAGACTTGTAAGGAAATTTGATCCTTTTGACTTGAATATAAATTCTACATCAAACAAGCAATTTAAAAATATCTCTTAAGTGCTCTAATTTTAAAAATGCTTTAGCTTTTTTTTTTTTGTTTGTTTTTCTGTTTGATCTCAGCTTATCTTGTATGGTGGGAGACAGAGCAGTGTGATTTTAAGTCTTGACTCTGTCATTAGGTCACAGTGTGACTTTGGGTAAGACTGCAAACTTCTCCATGCTCTCCAGGCGTCTTCATTCATGAAATTATGGAGTTGTGCTAAATGATTTCTAAAATAGTATTTGACTTGAAACTCTTTGATCATATCTTGTATAAATGGAACAGTCTCAGATTTCTGATTATTTGAAAAAAGCACTCAATTGGATTTAAAACGAAAAATAAACAAATGTGAACATTTAAAAATTTCTATGCTATTGCTATTATTTTAATTTTGAGGCTCATTTTAAATTTTTGCCTTAGTCTTTCAGAAGCCTAAGACTGGCTGTTAAATAGTTCTTCTAATTAGTATGAATGTTTCTTGCATTTAAATACTTGTCCTACGTTTGATAAAATCAAAATTAGACTAAATAATATGCCTTGGTTGAACATTAGCATGCAAACCATGTAACTTGAAAAGATGTGTTTAAGAGCTGAGAATAAAGCAGAAGCCAGCACGTCCTGACAGCTGTGAGAAACACAAAAAATATTAATGGTGGCAGTTAGAGAGTCAGACAGAGAATAGCAATGCACAGGTGCATTTTCCCTAGTGCATATATTTCTTCTTTAGTATTCATGCTAAGTTTTCAATACCTTCATCTTTACATAGGAATTAGAAAACAGTTCAGACTTATTAGTTTGGCTGAGCAATAGCCTAGGACAGCTAAAAGAACAATGCCTAAAGGGGTATATATATATTTGTAATAAAGTAGTCTTCTATGATAATGCTTTAAACATCAGCATAATGCCATTTTTCTTTTCTAATAAAGTCATCATCATAACAGTTTTATGGTTCTCTTAATTTTACTATTAACATCTTATCTGAAGGGAGTGAAAAATTATATTAATTGCAAGCTGTTCTACTTGCCTCACCAGCACTATCTTTTAGTACAAGTTTCCAATATCTATCTCTCAACATTTTGACTGTAAAGGTTAAGGTGTCACTTATGGTTTAGGATAATTATGTGAAGAAACCTTTCAGTAAATATAGAAACCCATCACTTCAAAGCAACAAAATGCATAGAAATAGGAAGCATGAATTTCCACTTGAGCACATGATCACATTGAATCTTTCAGCATATTCCTCAAAAACCCCAAACAAACCAGAAACAGATAACTGAAGTCCTATATTCCCAGAGTTATCAGTGATATTGCGCATCTCTGAAGTTCACTGTCAATGAACAATGTGAAACATTTGGATCTTGAGTGCTTATATGGATCTCTTCTTCATCCTCCAACTTTCACAACTCAACTAGTGGAAGAAAAATGATCCAAGTGGTGTCATGCTGCCTTAGACACATGAATAGTAGAATTCAGCCAAACCACTGAAGGAAATTTTCTTTTCTTTCTCTACGAAATTCAAAAGAAAACTTGTATTTAGTTTTCCTAAATTTATACTTTAGGGAAAAATGTCAGTTCTCAAATCATGCTTTATAATTGCAACCAAATATATTAAGATATATATCAAAAATACCTATTTAGAATTTGTATGAAAATGTAAATGAGCTCTAATTTCTAAGTGTAACTGAGCTTTAATTTTTAATTCTGTAATTTTAAGACTATTAAATGCTATTTAAAAGATCTCAGCTTAAGCATGGTGATACTCTAATGACAGCAAGATGGATGATATTGGTTGGTTAAAATGGCATCATATGATACCTTTGGAATTTATCCTCTTGGGATTAGCATATTTTATAATTTTGGAGAAAAAACATATCTTCCTTGAAGACACAATTTTTTTTCTTGCTTCTTTTTTGAAGCTATCTCCCACTCTCCCACCCATGCCCAACATTTCTCTTTCTCTAACAATTACGTTCTTGAAGTTCTGAAATTTATTTTTGCCTGTTTATA
Organism: Macaca thibetana thibetana; assembly: GCF_024542745.1. Lineage (NCBI taxonomy): Eukaryota > Metazoa > Chordata > Mammalia > Primates > Cercopithecidae > Macaca > Macaca thibetana. The sequence goes on from NC_065584.1 coordinate 62,794,764, forward strand.
ATGTAGTGATACAGGGTAATACAACTTCACCAGTTTCCTAATTGCCAGATGTGATGTGTCAAGTGAGACTTGAGATGGGCTATAAGATCAGTAATGAGTGCATATGTTCATGCACACATAATTTTAAAAATAACAAAATTGTTCCCAATCTGTTTGAATTGATTTTGAGTATCAAGTTTCAAATGAGATCATGTTGTTTGTTACACAGCAAACTCTATATTGGCAACCCATATTGCCAAGTTTTAAGCTGTATTCTTAGAAAAGCAGATATCAACTCATTGACTAGAATTTTTTCTTTGATGTAAATATTTTGATCCAGTTATGTTTTTTCAAATCTAAAAATATTTCTTTTAGTTGTTTCCAATTTGAAATGGTACCTTCATTATCACCTTTTCTTTTTCACCTTTTCTTCATGACTTTTTTTCTTTTTAATTCGGCCGAAGTGGTACTCAGCATAAGATCCGTTAATTTTTCTGAATTAAAACCACTGATGGATGTGCTCACACTTTTCCCTGCCTTCTTCCTGAATAATAAAACCTTGAGGAATTTCAGCACATAGGTTTATAAGCAATTTTTTTACTGGATAGATTTATCTGAAATTTTGAACAGTATGTTGAATATTATAAAAGCATTTATATATGATATAGAAAATAGATGCTAGTTCTTCTGTACTTTAAAATTATTTTTTCAATCAAAACTAGTTCTGCAAACTTACTGATCCCGTGGTGATATATTGTTAAGACAGTAAAAACAAATGGTAGATTGTACTGAAGACTTTTCATTTAAGATATATGGTGTGAGCTCAAGTACCAGAAATTGGGGCTGCTATAGCCACAAAGGTCTCCTTGATAGCACAGCAGGTAATTGATTTCCTGGGTTATTCAGGAGCCATGAAAATCAAATCTTTGTGTCTGTTTTGATTTCACCACAGCTAGATCTTATATCTTCATTAGTCCTTTATCTGAACAAATAAAATTAGTTCAATTTCTCAGTCCCAAATTAGCTCCTGGAACATAATGACCCTCACTTTTTTGACAGGACATAGAATCCATAGCTACTAGCCTGACTACAGGAAGCAGTCTCTACAGTTTCTGACTCTGAAATCCTGAATCAGACCCGTAAGGTGCGTATTTTATGGAGTCTTCAGGCACTTAACTTTGCTTTCTCATTTGTAAATGCAAGCCAAGCCAGTTTCACTCATCTAGCTAGTCTTACAACATTCTAGAGTTTAGATTAAAGATAAGAACAAAATGGAAGGCTGTTTTACAGAGTATTTGTTGTGTGTCTATAGAAGAGAGAAGGTTGTGTAGGAGACAGAAGAGAAAACTGTAGGCTTGTGGATGTGAAGTGCATCTATAACGATGAGCAATGGGGAAATGTAGAAGGCTGTAACTTAATAATGGGAACATATTGTATAAAAATACATTCTGATCATAGGAGATAGCACTATAAACCTATTAGAACAGCTAAAATAAAAAATAGTGATAATACCAAATATAGGTAATAATGTGGGGAAACTACATCTCTCATATATTGCTGGTTGGAATGTAAAATAGTACAGTCACTCTGGAAAATAATATGACAGTTTCTTACAAATCTAAACATGCACTTTCCATATGGTCCAGCAATTGCACTCTTGGGCATTTATCCCAGGGAAACGAAAACCTATGTTTACACAAAAACGTACTGATGAATTTTCATAGCAGTTTTATTTGTAATAGTAAAAACTGGAAACAACCCAAATATCCTTCAGTGATTTAATGATTAAACAAACTCTGGCACATCCATACAATGGAATACCATTCAGCAGTAAAAAGAACAGACTACTGATACAGGCAACAACCTGGATGGATATCAAGGGTATTATTCTTAGTGAAAAATGTCAATCTCAAAAGGTTATGTTGATATGATTACAATTTATTTAACTATGGAGGTGGAGAACAAACTAGTCGATCCAGGGAATAGGACAGGGAAAGCGTGTGGTGGATGGGTGGTACAAATACAAATGGGTAGCATGAAGCAGTTCCTTTATGCCGATAGAACAGATTTGTATCTTGATTGCAGCAGTGGTTTCATGAATCTATACATGGGAAAAATTATATAGAATTATATATATGCACACAAACACACATAAACATATGCATGTAAAAATGGTGAAAATAAAATAAATTCTGTAGTCTAGTTAATAGTGTAGCTGACAGCATTTTACCAATGTCGATTTCCTGGTTTTGATATTGTAGCACAGTTTTGTAAGATGTCACTTTTGGGGGAAATTAGGTTAAGGGTGCAAGGGAGCCTATGTACAAGTTTTTTTTAGCTTCCTTTTTGTTATTTTAAAATGAAAAGTAAAACAAACAAACTGACAAAAGAAACATGCGGTTTGTTTCTGTTTTAATTATGCTCATCGAAGGCCTCCCTCCCTCTATATCGTATACACACTTACTATGTCTTTGGTCATTTACAATGTATTTTACTCTCTTTTGGAGGATTATAGTCAGTCGTAATTATGTGAGAAAAATGCCACTGGTTGTCAGCACCAAATCAAGATGTCAAAAGGATGTTGAACTGAAACATAGGGTAAGCACCACACTGAGGAGAGGAGAAGCAACTCTCTTCACTGGACTCTGTAAAGCTGCATCTCGCATCTGTACCATACTGGATCAGTGGACAAAGGAGTAGGTATATGTACTCTCTTGTTCTATGGATAGAACACAGCACATAGAGTATTAATTTCCTGTGTTTAGAACAATGATGATCTGTGCATAGAAAAAGAACAAGAGTCTTTTTTTAAAGAAAATTATTATACTTTAAGTTCTGGGATACACGTGCAGAACGTACATGTTTGTTACATAAGTATACGCATGCCGTGGTGGTTTGCTGCACCCATCAACCCATCATCTACATTGGGTATTTCTCCTAATACTATCTCTCCCCTAGGCCTTCACCCCGCGGCAGGCCCTGGTGTGTGATGTTCCCCTCCCTGTGTCCATGTGTTCTCATTGAAGAACAAGAGTATTAATGGCAATCCGTATTGTAGGGGAAAGAAACATGCAAGAAAATAGTGTAAGATTAAAGTTAGCCAAGAGAAACAAGCAGGTCTTTAATGTTTGTTTAGAAGGGAAAGGGATTATCTTGAAAGCTGGAGGATGAAATAGCAAGGTAAGCATAGGAACATTCTGATGGACATGAACTATAAGTAGAAGCCTAGTAAACAAATGAACTTGGACTCAGTGCTTTCATTCCCTGTTGTGTAGTAACCACCTTAACAAGCTGGAAGCCCCATCAGACAAGATATTGGATTCAATCAACAATGATTTCCTAATTATTTTGGCTCTCAGTATGTCTCCACTGTTTTCAAATTGTTAAAAATCCAATAGTCCCCCCGGAGGCTGCACACATGAATACCCCTACCTTGTTTCCTTTTGTTTGAGCAATCGTGTGTTCCATCAAGTAAGACAGGTATTAGTTATATATGACGAAGTATGGCTAATTTCTTTTTTACAGGCAAATAAATAATTTTGTGGCTCATTTGGCTGATCATTTCTCTGATTTGCTTGACCTTTGCTGTGCTTTTTTATCGGCTGGTTTTCTCAGACCTCATTTTCCCCTGCAAAGCTCCAGTAACCAAATGAATTTCTGGACCTGTCAATCTGATGCCATAACCTGTTAAAATGGGATTCATCAGAAGAATTTCATTATGTTTTTGTTAGAACAGTTGTCAGAAATCTTTCATTCCTGCTCTCTAGACCCATTGCATGACAGGTGACTGATACACACGTGAAGGAAGTGTAAGTTTTAAGTTGAGATGCCAGTTGAGTTGAAAGCTTCCTACATATAATATCCTTTGCAGAAAAGATTTTCCAGTGGCCAACTGTGGGCGATTAAACTTGAGATCTTCTCCTTTTGAAAAATTAACCTAGGTGTGAAAGTACTATCAGTTTAAACATTAAATGTATGTTTGGGGAGCAGCAAGTCCCCAGGGAAGATTTAGGTTGAAAGTGGAAAGTAGTATTTGCAAAGAGTAGTTTAGTGTGATTGCCATTTGCCTTATGAATAATCTTTCACTGAAGCAATTAACCTGCAAAATAGAATCTGAACCAGGAAAAAGGAGGGGGGATCTTTGTTGCATCAGATGCAAATAGTTCTAAGCATACTCTTTCCCTACTTAACATTCCCTCAGCTTGACTAAATTTTAAACAGGCTTCTTACTGACCATAGGTTTCTGATCTCCCTATTCTTAAAACAATGTCTTAGAAAACTTACGATGATAAATTCTTTCTCTGTCCCTTTGAGGTGTAAATCTTCTACAATCCAGAAATATTTTTCTCAAGGACCTAGGACCCTTTGAAATACAATCATCAAGAAAGCTAGAATTCTTGTCTAGCTGTGGGAAGGCAGGAGCCTAACTTCTATAAGCAACAATTAGTAAACACAGATGGCCTAATCATGTTGACCAACAGCTCCACTAATGTCTGTCAGAACTTTTCTGTTAGCTCACTCCAGCATTTGCAAATCCTCCTGTCTTTTGTTTCAGTGGAGTTGAGTTCAATTTTTGTCTCCTGTTATAATAGTCTCTCTCTCCTATTGCAATCATCTTGAACAAATCTTGACTGTTTAAGTGATTCAGTACAAAAAATTGATCCCAGATAATTTCTTTGACTTTATTTTTAACTTCTACAGATATGTTTGGATATATTTTAATAATGGAAAATTTTTGCATTTGGTTTACCTAGTTTTGACTCTGTGTCACAATTAGATCACTTTTTTTTTAAATAAAACTTTTAGAAACGAGGTTTTGCCATGTTGCCCAAGCTGATCTTGAACTTCTCCGCTCAAGTGATCTGCCTGCCTTCCAAAGTGCTGGGATTACAGGCATGAGCCACCAAGCCCAACCATGATTTATTAGATCACTTTAAAAAGCCGTAAGTGTCATTTAGGGGCTAAGGCCCTGCCCTCCTCCCTTTTTAAAGAAAATATGTAATTTGAGGGTCAACCCTAGGCAAAATGATGTAGCATAGTTCTTTCTTATCAGCATGTCCCTCTCTCCGGTTTCCAGATAACCTAATCAACTTTCTGGGGGTGAAAGGCCCTCCTTGCAGAGCTGAGTCAACAAAACCAGTAGTGGCAGTTTCTACTCTGTTCTGAACTTGATCCCCTGCCCTTTGATATTTGGCTGCATATCTTATTACTGATATAGTTTTGTCCTAAGAATGGCCTTCTGCCTTTTACAGAGGATATCTACCACTGACTTCTCTGGCTCCTAGTGCAGAGTCACAGCCCATTGCCCACAGAACTTTAAGATATTGATCTGGTCTGTCCTCCAGAGTCAGTAAATATTAAGTTTCAATGTTTCAGAGAGCAGTAGTGGCTGCTCATCTCCAAGAACCAGAGCCTTGGCTGATAATCACTAACCACTTTCTTTTCCTTGATAGGGTTGATATTTTGGGTCAGGGAACCAAGTTCAACATGTCTTTCAATTATACAGTGCAGTAAGCAGCATCCTTATAAAACTAGGCAAGGGTACATACAGCCCTCAGTCACAAGGGTCATGAGACACAAAGTCTCAGGTAAAAGGCAATAGTTTTAAGCCATTCTAATAGGTGCCTGATAAAGTGTATTCTTAACAAGCACCTTGGCTATAAAGTGCTGTACCCAACAGTTAGATTGGACAGGCCTGAGTCTTTTCAATTCCTGTCTCCTCTGCTCATTTGCCTCTGCCATTTACTGCTTTTGGCTATTGTATCCTGACCCTTCACTGGGCATCCAAAGGCTTCTGTTCTGATACCTGGGTGATGATATGGCTTTATTCCTCAATTCCATCCTTGCCTCTTAAATTGAGTTTGACATTTGGCCTTAAATTGAGTTTGACATTTGCTCAAACTATTACAGAAATGACCTTACTATGGCCACTATTTTGGCCTCACCACTGCTTGCCCTAGAAAACCCTGGAATTCAGTCATTTTGTAAGACAATAATTTTTATTAAATTATTATGATTTTAAAGATGAAGCCCAGAATGAAGTCAGAAAAAAATAGCTATCAGTATTACTAAATGACATCAACACATCAACTGATGCTAATTGGGAAATAAGTCCACATGTAGTAGATATAGCATGATATCCCAGATTGACAAAGTCTGTGACCATAAAATATGATTACACTTACTTTTAATAACCAAATGATGGTAGTTAGAAGCCTTCCTGACAAGTTGCCCCCAATTAGCCCCTTCCTAATGCCCACTGGTTACTTCTATGAGACCCTGAGGCATCCACAGTCCAGCCTGCCATTTGGGGAAGGCTTCCCACTGACTGTGCCTATTTTCAGAATGCTAATATCCATGTCAAGAGTAGTGTCTCAAAGTGCTTCTTTGGTATGCCAGAGAATCCCTGGATGCTGTGTTGAAGTGGGAAGTATAACTTCTTTCTTTTCTGCTGACTGTCACACTTCATTGCTTGGGCCTAGAAACTTTCTCTTGAACAGTTCTCCGTGTTAGCCCCTTAGCTATAATCTTAACAAATCTCATATGAAAAAAATGCTCTACCTGTTTCCAGTGGTCTTCATTCTTTCCTCTTCCAACTTTCTCCACTTCCAAGCCAACAAGTGCTTCTTTGCACCCCAGCTCTAAAACAAAGCCCTTGGGGACTCGATCAAAGACAGTAGTTGCTAAGAGGAACAGGGAGCATGGAAAGAAGGTGAGATATTGTTGGCCTTAACAGCATCTGAGCTCCACTCAGTGAGACAAAAATGCTTGATAAGCTAACAAAAAGGGATTTGGTAAAATGTAATCCTTCACCTGAGTAAAGGCCTTTTCCTCTTTTATTTTCAACTCTCCTTGGTTGCCCTGTACCACTGATTTCTGCCAGGAGATGGGCTAAAAGCTATCACCTGGCAACTCTAGAAGAGGTGCATGTCAGGGAAATGGATTTACCAGGTCTCTGGATCTCTGAAGCTGGGGGCACAGTGCACTTCAAAGATCAGGCTGTTAGTGGATGCTATTGATGTGATTTTGCTGCTACCTTTGCTCATGAAAAGAGATGAGCCAGTTGGGAAAAGCAAGAACAAGAAATTAAGGGGAGAAAACCAATAAGAGTAGAGAAGTCTGAGAGATCTGCCTGAAGCAGGGGCCTCTCAAAACAAAATGAAGCATTTTTTTTTTTTTTCTGTAGGTAATCTGAAACAACATAACTTGAATTACGTTAGTTTGTTTTTTCTCTCCCCTGCTTAGGAAGGTTGAATGGTCAGGGAAACTGCATTAAATCCTGTTTTCACAGGTGCTGCATGTGCATGCAGCTAACCTGGTAACACCAAACTGGATGAGCTCATTCCTTGAGACTGGAATTACAAAATTGGAACAGCTCACTAATAATTGAAGATGATTTGGAAAAATCATTATCCTTCCTCATGTTTTACAAGGTTTTTATAACTCGTTTATAAGGTCCTACAGCTAAAAAAAAAATCATGCTGTATTTCAGAGAAGTTTAACTTGAAAATATCTTTTTCACAAATTAAAAATCCCCATTTTATACATTATAGTTGCAATTGTATCCTTATTGTTGAAAGACATCCATACTACCTGCCACTTCTTTAGAATTTAAAAAAATCTATAAATAAAAAATATAACAATTGCAAATATGTAAATAACTTCCAACATAAAACAAAATTTATAGCAATTATAAAAAGTTCTTTTATACTTTTAAATTAAGTTGTAATTATGATAGAAATGATCTGTAAAAGGTATTTTTAGCATATTTATTAATATTGGTAGCAATAATAATACCCAATTATATATGCATATTGTTTGTATTTTAGAACCTGTGATAAATGAAAATGGTGTTCCTAGATAAGAACGAAACTGTGTTCTATGGCTAACAAGGCTGAAACTCACCTGACTCTGAGAAATAAATCAATTTGGTTTGTTTATTTATAATTGTCATTTTTCCTTTTACCAATATCTAAATTATTTCACTGTAAAACTTTCATGGAAGAGTTTCAGGAAAGGCTTGTATTTACATACTATAGATGAGGTAATACAACACAGTGATTTAGATCAGCAGTCCCCAACCGTTTTGGCACCAGGGACCACTTTCATGGAAGATAATTTTTCCACAGATCAGGAGTGGGCGGAGTTTGGGGGGAATGGTTTCGGGATGATTCAAGCGCGTTACATTTATTGTGCACCTTATTTCTATCATTATTACATTGTAATATGTAACAAAATAATTATATGACTCCATAATGTAGACTCAGTGGGAGCCCTGAGCTTGTTTTCCTACAACTAGATAGTCCCATCTGAGGGTGATGGGAGACAGTGACACCCAAAGTGTGCTGCTTATGTCCAGTCTACTTCATAATTTCATTTTGATTGCTGTCCCTGCAGAAAACCCTGTAACATTCTCAAAATTCTATTCTCTCTAGGGTAAAATGAAACTGTGGGAAATAGCACAGAAGACTCTTTACAATTTAGGACCAACCTACCAAGACTTCTTGATTTCTTTCCACTGCTTGCCCCTCACTGTGTTTGATTTCTACCTTCCAGTCTGCACTTCTCACTATATTCCAGAAAAGGCCTGTTAAAGAGATCTGATAGTCAAAACCAACCTCTTTTTTGCTTGTCCTCTCTGTTATACATAAGAAACCAGCTCTGTTGCAGTTCCATATGTGCATTACTAATTTAATCAGTTAGCAGGACACATACTCTTTATAACCAAAAAAATCGAAGCAAGAAATCTGGGAGTCATGCTCATTCCCAAATATGGCATAACAATGTTTTTCTTCCCCCCAAAAGTAGTGCCCTTCACCAAAGAAATCCTGGGGATTGGCATTTTCTTCATCCACTCCTTTCATTATTTTCTTTACCTATTTCTCTGAGTCTATTAGCATCCTTGGAAGGGGGGAATGTATCTTATTTATTGTTATATCTCCCAGGCTCACATATCACTCAATAAAGATTTGTTGAATGAAACAATAAATGGATGCAAGACCAAATGAACAAAGAAAAGCCACGGGGAAGATAACAATGTTATGTCATAATTCAAGATCATTTTTTTTCTGTTTTTTTTCCCTCCAGCTTTATTGAGGTATAATTGACAAATAAAAATTATATATATTCAAGGTGTCCAACAAGATGTTTTGATATACATATACATTGTGAAATGATTATCACAATCAAGCAAATTAGCATATCCATTACCTCACATAATTACCTTTTTTGTGTGTGCTGAGAATACTTAAGATTTACTTTCTTAGCAAATTTTAAGTATACAATACATTATAATTAACTATAGTCATCATGTTGTACAGTAAGTCTCTAGAACTTTCTTCATCTGCAAGTTTGTACTCTGAGCAACATCATCGTATTTCACCCCCCACCCCAGTTTGAGCACTGGTAACCACATTTCTATTCTAAGTGTTCTGGTGAAATTTCTTCCTTATTTCACTCCCAATGAATAACACAAGAGAAAAATAAACAACAAAAGCCAGTCAATAATTATAAAGTGAATCTTACCAGTATAGAGTTATAAGCCTTGTTTATACTTCACTGCTAATGTTATAGTGAACAGTGTTTGAATAATGAAGAGTAAAGGAATGATGGCATGCTCTGAGAGTTCTTGATGTGGTTGAAGCAAAATTCCCAACAGACAGACTTTTTGCTATTTCATTAGTGTTTATAGCTGATAAATACCTTGTATGTTCGCCATACTATTGTGTTAGTAACATAATTTTATGAAACACTAACAATAAATAGATAAAAGCAAAATTGGGAGGCCTAAAATTTTAATTTCAAGTTGTTGTTTAGAAAAAAAATTACATTTTGTTTTTAAGTAACTGAATTTGAGCTCCAAGCATTTAATTCAGTAAATTGTCTCTCAGGATGCATGAATATATAAGCAGGTTAACTGATGGGCAGTGAAATGCAATTACCAAATGAGTTTTCAAAATTTTTCTTTAATGGAGCCCTGGAGTAGATTTTGTATTTTAACAGAGACATTTACTAGGCACATGCTGACATTTTAAGTGATCCAAGATAAATAAAAAGCAGGACAGTCCTAAAATAAATTAGTTTGTAATATTTTGTTAATTAGGATGTTAATTGGCTACTTTTAGATCAAAATAAAAATAGCTTAAATAAAATTGGAAAGTTTTCTCTGACATAGAAGTCTGAGTTGGAAGACAGTCCAGTGTGTCAAGGTGGGACCACTCCACAGGATATCTCAGGGACTCAAGCTTCTTCTCACTCACTACTCCACAGTCTAGGGGGTGTTAACCTTGGCTGCCTGTTCTAAGCTGGTTCATCACTAACACACCTGAGTTCTAGACCTAAGAAAGGGAGAAAGAAGAAGTAGAAGGCAACTGGCTTAAGTGGATCTCACATTACTTTAGGCCATCCTATTGTCTGCAGGGGATGGTGGGGAACTTAGCCTACACCTAGCTGCAAGGGCCTGGGAACACAGTCTCTAGCTAGGTGGCAATACACAACCCCTGTACCATTTGAGGAATGGCAATACTAAAAGAAAGAAAGGGATGGGCATGGGCGGGTGCAGTGACTCACGCCTCTAATCCCAGCACTTTGGGAGACCGAGGTGGGTGGATCACGAGGTCAAGAGATCGAGACCATCCTGGCCAACATGGTGAAACCCCGTTTCTATTAAAACTACAAAAAAATTGCCTGGGCATGGTGGTGTGTGCCTGTAGTCCCAGCTACTCAGGAGTCTGAGGCAGGAGAATCGCTTGAACCCAGGAGGCAGAGGTTGCAATGAGCCAAGATCGTGCTACTGCACTCCAGCCTGGTGACAGAGCGAGACTCCTTCTCAAAAAAAAAAAAAAAAAAAAAAAAAAAGAAAAAGAAAGAAAGAAAGGGATAATGGATATTGAAGTGCAATTAACAGTCTTTATCACAAGTGTGCAGTTTCAAAGACACCGAAGTTTTTTGTTGATCTCTAGCCTGTACTTTTTAAAGTAAATCGATGTTCAGAATTGAAGAAATCAAGGAAGAAGGTCAAAGAACTTGGAATTCTTTCCTGGAAGAATCAACCAGATGAGGAGGATTTAAGTATCTTACCCACTGTTTTATGTTTTTGATTTATAGTTTCTGTATAGCAGTGATGGACAACATGGAAAGAAAGGAGAAAATTGAGAGGCAATAGCGGCAATAATTGGATCATTAAATATTGATTATATACAGTACAAGTCATTTTCTTCAGAATGCTCAAATGGCAAAGACAACACCAACATGAATTCCTCAGCAACTACCTGCAATGCTTAAGAAACAAGAAATCAGATCTCTCTGGAAATGTGCCTTGAAGAGAAATGGCCCGAGTTGTTTGACATTACTCATTGTCCCTCAGAGTCACTTCCTAGTGAAATTTCATGTTCTGATTTCATCGTAGTTGCTCTTTAGGAAGAGAAAACAGCTCCTGGGAAAATGAAATTCTTTCAAGTTCTTTAACAGGCTTCTGTTGACCTAGCTACCACTGACTTCGGTTCAACCAGATTTTCTTGCTTGTTTGTCCAAATTCTCTATCACATGGTGACTAAAGCGTATCTTTTGACATTTCTCATGGATCATCGGAAACACGTTTAGGCAATGGATGACATCAGAATAATTTGTATTAGAAATCCTTTTATTCACTGAGATTAATTAACAGTATGGCATTCAGGGAATTAGCAGTACAACTCCTCTTGATGCTAGTTGGAGTTTGTGTCCCCTGCAGGGATGACACTCAATGAAATCTTGCAAGTCATTTCAAAATAAAATAACTCTCTGTCAGAAGTAAATGTGTGCCAAGCCAGTCACAGAAAATGCTTTAAAAAATAGCTTGCAAAACTCCCTTGTTTGAATGTGTTAGATTTTGGTTAGCTTTGCTCTAATTATAAGTTTATAACCAACCTGAAAGTGAGAGAAGCTTAGCATCTAGAGCTGCATACAAAAACATCTGCTTCTAAACTCACTGAATGGCTTTGCTAAGGGAATGGTTTTTTCGAGCTCTTCTGAATGTAGGTGGTATATCCAGCCTAATGATATGTCTCAGTTTGCCTCAGTCAGTCCTGGTTTATGTCTGTTGCCTCAGTATAAATATTAATAGCACCCCTTTTTACTTCCCAAAAGTGTCCCTGGTTGAATGATAAGTTATATGGTCCTGTTAACTATAGTGAACCTTGAAGTTAAAGATATTTCTCTTTTTAAAGAAGTACATGTTCTTAGATAAGCTTAGGATGGGTTGGATGTAATACTAGTAGGTTTAGTACTGGCTAAGGGACATGAAATATTGAGCCACTTCCTCCCTCTGAATCCTGAGGGCAGGGTTCAAGTCTATTAGTGGGAACTTAGACTTGAGGTTTTATAGTCCTGACATTTGAAGATCCATGCACGTCAGAATTTAAAGTTTTTTGAGACACACACTAGAATTCGGCTGCTTTAGGCCCACTGCACTGCAGCTACATATCGGTGGAATTTTGTTATTACTCTAGTCTCTTGAAGTCTTAAAAACGTTTTATTTTTGTTGAAAGAACCTAATGTTGGCATTCCTGCTCCATGCCCATATTAACATAAATATAATTTGGAATTTGAGAATTGAGGTAGCATACCTTGTACACACTAGGTTCTCAATAAATATCTGTTCAGTTGAAAGTTACTCTTTTTCTAAACTGTGTTCATAAGTCACTGAATAATTAACCTTTAAGCCAACCCTTATTGAGAACTGTGAAGGGTTTGAGAGTTTACCTTATGAACAAGTTAAGAAGTTAACCTGTCATAGTTTCATGGATGCTGACCAAAGTCATGAAACTTCTGGGCCAGAAAAAAGACAACTATTACTCATGGCACAATAGGAACCTGTAGGAAATAGACTGATGTATAAAAAGAGAGTTATTATAAAGAGTTGTCTCATGGGATTATGGATGCTGAGAAGTTCCACTATCCTCTATCTGCAAGTTGGAGGCCCAGGAAAGCTGGTGGTACTGCTCCAGTCCAATTCCAAAGACCTGAGCACTAGGGGAACCGATACTGTAAGACCCAATCTGAGTTTAAAGGCCTGAGAACCAAAGAAGGCTAAGGTCCAAGGGCAAGAGAAGATAGATGTCCCAGTTCAGGAAGGAGAATACATTTTCCCTTACTCCATAATTTTGTTCTATTTGGGCCCTTAATGGATTGGATGATGGCTACCCACATTGGTGAGACAGATCTTTTTCACTCAGTCTACCAGTTCAAATGCTAGTATCTTCCTGAAACACCCTCACAGATATACCCAGAAATACTGTTTTACCAGCTATCTGGGCATCCATTTTCCCAGTCAAGTTTATATGTAAAATTAACTATCACAGTGTGCATCTCAGCTAAGGAACTCTGAGCTTAGGGGACTCCTATCTTTCATAATGAACTGCACACAAAACTGCTCAGTCTTTACCTTGGAAGGAGACATTCTTATACTGGACAGCAAATAAATCTGTCCACTATTCCCAAGGGTGACTCTAGATCCATTTTTCAAAGCTGTAATGAAAACAGCCTTGAAAAAGGAGACTGCATAACTAAAACAGCACCACTTAATCAGTATCTTCCCATGTCTGCCTCCCCCTAGCCCCTGGCAACCACCGTTCTACTTTCCATTTCTATATTTTGACTATTTTAGATTTTACATATAAGTGAGATCATGTGGTATTTGTATCTTTGTGTCTGGCTTATTTCATTTACCATAATGCCCTCTAGGTTTATTCACATTGTCACCAAGGTCAGAAAAATTTTTAAAAAGACTGAATAATATTCCATTATGTATATACACCACATTTTCTTTACCTTTTCATCTATCAGTGGGTATTTAAGTTGTTTCTGTCCTTTGACTATTGTGAGGAATATTGTAATGATATTGAAATCAACAGGGGCATGCAGATATCTCCTTTAGATAATGATTTCTTTTCCTTTGGATATATCCCAGAAGTGAAATTGTTATACAAGATGAGTAAGTTCTGAAAATCTAATGGACAGCAATGGGAATATAGTTACCAATACTGTATTGTATACATGAAATTTGCTAAGAGCATAGATCAGTATTTTCACCACACCTACCAAAAAAAAAAAAACTGGTAACAGTGTCAGGTGATTGATGTTAATTAACTTGATTTTGTGGTATTATTTCACAATTTATATGTATATCAAAACATTAACTTGTATATACTGCAAGTATATATAATATTTACTTGTTAATTATGTCTCCATAAAGATGGAAAAAGAGGGAGAGAGTACTGCAAAAGAGATAAATCATTTTTAGGAAACATTGTAAAAGAAAAAGGTGTGGAACAAACACTCTCAGTGCTACTGTTTGTAAGACATGCAGAAACATAAGAGACCCATGGAAAATTTTCTCCCAATATGTATATGTAATACAGATTTGAGTTTCTAAGTATAAATGTAATTTTATGTATAACATTAGTTATCTAATTGCTAAATCTTCATTTCCTAATCAGCTGTGATCACAGACTAAAGAAAGGTTACTTTTATCGTTTGACTGTATTCTTATTTTATTTTACACACCAAAAAGAAATGCATGTAAAAGTTTGTTAGGGATTATATCTGCTCTTGTTTCTTCGTATTATACTATATACTTACTATTTAAAGTATTGCATAGATATTTAGTAAACATGGTTACTGTTTTTGAGTAATTTATGTAACCAAGAGGTAAAATAATTATCACCCAGGCATTTATTTAGCTACGGCATAGTTTGCTTTCCTTGTATAATGGAGAAGAAATGTTAAAGATGATTGTAATATTTTATGCCTGAAAGAATCCTCCAGCAGTAACCATAGCTCAATGTATATTTTGATTTGATGACTAGAGTGGCTGGATATCTTTGAATCCTTCATTTCCTTATATATTTTCTACTTTACAATGTTTTTGTTTCTCTTCCTTTCATTTCATCAAAACCTATGAATTCCTATTGATTCTGAATTCAAATAATCAAAAAGCCCAGATGCTGAATTTTTTTTCTGGTGGGGAGGTTAAGTTTATACTCTACTTTTACAAGAAAAACAATGCATAACAAAATCTTAATAAGGACTCAAAAGCATAACTGCAACAGCATGTTTTAGGGTCAGAGCAGGTTCTGTTTAGCTTTCTAATTCTAGTGGTAACAAATACATTGTAACCATAACAACTACTAGTTATTGAAGACAAATTATTTGCCAGGTGCTTTTTTTGTGTTATTTCTAATCCTCAGAATAGTCCTGCAGGGAAGGCTTTATCACCATTCATAGATCAGAAATTGAGGCTGGAGGTTAAGGTCACTTGCTGTAGGTAACAACTCAAGGCCTTTTATTATCCTGCAATTCTCTTTGAATCATCAAAGATAGAGGTCATTATGTTTAGGGTGGCTTTTAAAAATGGATAATCCTAAGCATTCTATGGCTTACTATTTCTGTTCCAAAATATCATTTTATTTTCACGTTTTAGTTAAATGAGGACATAAATTATACATTTAAAGTAGCTAAAATCTGTATAAGTATATACGTATATATGCATGTATGTATGTATATCCTTCTAACACTCTGTCACTATGTATGTATATGTATGTCTATATAATTTCAGCAACAATTAATAGCATGAAGGTTTTTTTCTTCCTAGAGGCTTTCTCTGACACATTTTGTTAATTATTACTTAATCTTCTGTGGTCACTTAAAGCTTTATTTATCCCTCTACTATAGCACTTAACACATTGCCCGTGATTAATTTTTTTTTTTTTTTTTACTGTGCCTCTATAAGCCCTGAAGGGCAGGGACTATTTCCTATTTATCTTTCTATCTGTGGGTCTAGCTTAGTGCCTGGTATTTGGGAAGTGATTAATATATGTTTTTGAGTAAAATAAAAAGTGTTTAGTTTACTCTGACTGTGTACATTTTGGCCACTGCTGTGGTCTTTCATTTTTCCAAGTAATTTATATAAGGCATTGTTATAATTCATCAATGTTACTTTAATAGCATTGAAATCACTGTGAATCTTAAAATAACTGACATATTCTATAGAAATTGCTGACTAACCTAGAATATGAACCATATTGTTTCTTTTCTGTAACCTACTTCTTTCCAGAATGGCATTATACTAAAGCGTGTAAAACCATAAGGCTTGGAGGAAATTTGAGTGGTTATGTAATCTACTGCCTTATCATTAGGCAGCTTGAAACCTAACCCGGATTAGACACTTTTCTCAAACACTGCCTACAAAGACAATTCTATAGCTTTACTTTGCACGACATTCTGTGATTTTTGTGTCACTGAGAAAATATTTCTGAATACATAATCTGCATCTTGCACTTCAGAGTTTAAGCACTATAGGTTAGGCCAAATGTTTTTTGGAAGTGTAGAAACTCTTTACTGCCTGTGTATTAATCACAAGAGGCTGGTTCATGCTCGTTCAACAAACAACCTCCAAATCTCAGTGGCTTAAAATTACAAAGGTTTATTTCCCACTCGCAGTATATGTATATCATGGGGCAGCTTTGTGGGCTTTGCATCGCTTTGTCTGGGTTCCAGGCTGATGGGTGGCTACTATGTGGAACATTGCTATGGCAGAGGATAAAGAAAGGTAGTGGCTAAACACAGTGAGAAGCTGGCCATCTATGAGGAAGCAGGCCTTCAGCAGACACTGAATCTGCTATCACTTTGATCTTCCTCGCCTCCAGAACTGCGAGAAATAAATTTCTGTTATCAGTCACCTAGTTTATGGTATGTTCTTATAGCAGCCTGTAAAGACTAGGAGATACAGCACTTCTGTCTCTTTGATTTTAGCCCTATAAGCCCATTTTGGATATCTGACCTCCAGAACTGTAAGAGAATAAATTTGTGTCATTTAAAGTCACTAAGTTTGCAGTAATTTGTATAGCAGCCAATAGGAAACTAATACAATGGTCTGTGACTCTGTCTCTATATCTTCACCACCAGCATCTTCCACCCTCTGCTCTGACCAGTGAGCCCAACCCACTCTCAAAGGTGTCTGTAGTCTACACATCATCTATCTATCTATCTATCTATCTATCTATATCTAAAAATATATATATATTTATTAGACTGAGTTTTTATTGTCAACTATGCATAAAGCATAAGTTTGAAGAAATACTTATTCAAACTCCTAGGGCTTAGGTGTTTCTATTTCCCGTATCTGGATGAAAGTTCCTTTTTTTTTTTTTTATAGGTTTAGAGCTCTTTAATTTTCTCTCATAATGCTTCCTTTGAAAATAGCAAGCTAAGTAAATAAAGGTCTCTCTATTGATAGAGAGGATGAAGACTGGAGTAATCTTATCAATTTTGCTATTTCATTACCTCCCAATTTGTGTTTGTCTGAGATCTGAGTCCTTCACTTGAGCTTCGTTTTGTAGGTGTTCCTTAGACAATACATTCCGTGTCCCACAGTAGTCAAATTAAGCCAGAATAATTGTAATTCAATACATAGGTCCTATGTATTGCTTTTGTAACAAAACAAAAAAGCTTCAAGCAACACTTTTTGTGTTTCTTGTATCTTATACACATGTATGTGTACATTAGAGAAATGAAATCCTGCCACCTTAAATTTCTCCTCACAGATTAAACATGCTTTTTTTTTTTTCCCCAGGAGCCTTGGAATAGCTTCTGTTAGAGGATGGCCGCTGTGATTAGAGAAGGGAGCAGTGTCGTGCCTGCCATTTGAATAAGGATTCAGTGAGGTCTATAATGCTGAGCTAGTCAAAGGAGGAAACTTGAAATATACATCAAAGGGAATTTAATCTAGGCAAAGCTAAGAATAAAAAGGTCCATTTCATGGAGAAGTGCTAATAAAAAAATTGTGGAGTGTGAAAAAAGGCTTACTGGAAAAAAAAAGCCTGAAAAGGGAGGACATAATGTTAAATGGTGACAAATAACATCCCAGCTTTTATGCGCATCAAAGGACTAGCGTTCATACTGTAGAAGTATGTGCAAATTTAATGGTTCTTTTGACTTAGCTCTTTCATAAGTTGTCAGCATTTACTGATGACTAGAGCTTTGGCATTTAATTTTTACGTAAGAACAACCATGATCATGATATTGACATCACTGTGATATGGGAGCATTCACATCACATTCAGAATTGTGCATTCTCAATGCACAATTTGCTTTGTTGAGTTATGGTTAGTGCCATAGACCGAATGTGTGTGTCCTCCCCAAAATTCATATATTGAAACTGAATTCCTGGTGTTATGGTATTTAGAGGTAGGACCTTTAGAGGTGATTAAATCATGAAGGTGGGGCCCTCATGACTGCAATCAGTGCCTATATTAGTTCGTTCTTACATTGCTACAAAAAATGTTTGAAACTGGGTAATTTATAAAGAAAAGAGGTTTTCATTGGCTTATGGTTCTGCAGGAACCAAAGTGGCTTCTGCTCTGGGGAGGCTTCAGGAAACTTACAATCATAGTGGAAGGAGAAGGGGAAGTCTTACATGGCACATCTTACCTGCGTGGAGCAGGAGGAAGAGAGGGCGGAAGACCATAGATACTTTCACTACATACTTTTAAAGGACTAGATCTCAGGAGAACTCACTATCTGAGGACAATACCAAGGAGGATGGTGCTAAATCATTCATGAGAAATCTACTCCCATGATCCAATCACCTCCCACTGGCCCCATCTCCAGCACTGTGAATTACAATCAACATGAGATTTGGTGGGGACACAGATGAAAACCATATTAGTGTTCTTATAAAAGAGACCCCAGAGAGCTCCCTCAATCCTCCCACTATGTGAGGATGAGGCAAGAAGACTGCTGTCTATGAACCAGGAATAGAGCTCTCACCAGATGCCCAATCTGTTAGCACAGCCTCCAGAAATGTAAGAAATAAATGTTTGTTGTTTAAACCACCAAGTCTATGGTATTTTTGTTATAACAACCCAAATGGACTAAGACAGTTAGTGTATCTTTAAGGCTAGCTATCTTGGTTGAAGCCTGCTTTTTAAAGGACCTCCTAGATCTCCTGAGATCCAGTTTGAATTGTTTAGCACTGTTCCCCTTGGTACTGTCCTTGGATAGTGAGTGAGTTCTCCTGAGATCTGTTCCTTTAAAATATTCTGTCCTCTCAAATCCACTATATTATGCAGAATAAATCTCTATTATGTGGCTATAAACAATGCTAGAATTCCAGGTAGCCATCTCCCACATACTTGTCATTGACCAAAACATGGGTGGCTGAGAAAAAACCTATTATTGGTGTTTGGAAAAAGAGCGTAAAATGCAAGTCACACTGTTGGCATCTCAATAGCCTCATTTTCATACATAAAATAACACATGCCTTAATGTGAAAGGCATTCCAAATCATAATATGAAGAGACAGTTAATTGAGCACAGGACACACACAATTCATTGAAATAGAGGATTTTTCTATAATTATAATATTTATTGCTCTATGTTGTGTGTCTAGCACAATGTTTGTTTAGGAAGAACCCTTTTACAACTATTTGGAAAAATATATATCCAATATTTCTGAAAATAGGAAATGTTTAGCAAGGCAGAGAAGGGACTATTTTTGTCCTTTGGACCTGCATATTAATTTTTTTAAACAATTAGCCATTGGCAAGTTGAACAAGTAATCTTCAACACGTAGATATATTGTGCACTTTTAGAAAGTTTAGCTCTGGAGGGCATTTTATGAAATTTCTATGTGTTTTACAGCACAGAGATTTCTCCCATTGGAAACATATTTACCTAAATTAAAATTTGACAAAAGAAAGGTGACTTTCATTGCAGTTCCAGTGAGTTTGTGTTGGTGTGGGTGATATCACCATACCTTTTGTTTTAAGATTCTTGGAAGGTTTGCTTTGGTAGCAGCTATAGACAGCTAAGATCATTCTTCGTGAAATGTATGGCATGCAACTTAGCATTAATTCTGGCAAAATCATAAATGTTAATACACCAAATGTTCTGGTATCAAGGCTAAAAATCTTTATCATTATGTAAGCATATTTTGTGTACAATACAATGGAAATTGATATTCATGATTATGCCTATGAGGCATCCCAAGATAATGAAGAAGGTGCCAAATTAATAAAAGTTAAATTATATTTGCCTCAGTTTTGGAGTTGGTGTATTTGATTGTATTCTGTTTGACAACTGATTATTCATGTATGGTATATGAAGTGACTTTCAATTTTCCATAATAGAGCCTATAATACTTATGAACAGATTGCGTTCACGAAATATATTTGTATATCAATTTGTTTGGAACTAGGAAAATATGTTTCCTTTTTTTTTTTTTTTAGAAAAAAATTAATTTTATTTTATTTATTTATTTTTTAATTAATTAATTAATTAATTAATTTATTATTATTATACTTTAAGTTGTAGGGTACATGTGCATAACGTGCAGGTTTGTTACATATGTATACTTGTGCCATGTTGGTGTGCTGCACCCATCAACTCGTCATTTACATCAGGTATAACTCCCAATGCAATCCCTGCCCCCTCCCCCCTCCCCATGATAGGCCCCGGTGTGTGATGTTCCCCTTCGTGAGTCCAAGTGATCTCATTGTTCAGTTCCCACCTATGAGTGAGAACATGCGGTGTTTGGTTTTCTGTTCTTGTGATAGTTTGCTAAGAATGATGGTTTCCAGCTGCATCCATGTCCCTACAAAGGACACAAACTCATCCTTTTTGATGGCTGCATAGTATTCCATGGTATATATGTGCCACATTTTCTTAATCCAATCTGTCACTGATGGACATTTGGGTTGATTCCAAGTCTTTGCTATTGTGAATAGTGCTGCAGTAAACATACATGTGCATGTGTCTTTATAGCAGCATAATTTATAATCCTTTGGGTATATACCCAGTAATGGGATGGCTGGGTCATATGGTACATCTAGTTCTAGATCCTTGAGGAATCGCCATACTGTTTTCCATAATGGTTGAACTAGTTTACAATCCCACCAACAGTGTAAAAGTGTTCCTATTTCTCCACATCCTCTCCAGCACCTGTTGTTTCCTGACTTTTTAATGATCGCCATTCTAACTGGTGTGAGATGGTATCTCATTGTGGTTTTGATTTGCATTTCTCTGATGGCCAGTGATGATGAGCATTTTTTCATGTGTCTGTTGGCTGTATGAATGTCTTCTTTTGAGAAATGTCTGTTCATATCCTTTGCCCACTTTTTGATGGGGTTGTTTGTTTTTTTCTTGTAAATTTGTTTGAGTTCTTTGTAGGTTCTGGATATTAGCCCTTTGTCAGATGAGTAGACTGCAAAAATTTTCTCCCGTTCTGTAGGTTGCCTGTGCACTCTGATGGTAGTTTCTTTTGCTGTGCAGAAGCTCTTTAGTTTAATGAGATCCCATTTGTCAATTTTGGCTTTTGCTGCCGTTGCTTTTGGTGTTTTAGACATGAAGTCTTTGCCCATGCCTATGTCCTGAATGGTACTACCTAGGTTTTCCTCTAGGATTTTTATGGTATTAGGTCTAACATTTAAGTCTCTAATCCATCTTGAATTAATTTTCATATAAGGAGTAAGGAAAGGATCCAGTTTCAGCTTTCTACTTATGGCTAGCCAATTTTCCCAGCACCATTTATTAAATAGGGAATCCTTTCCCCATTTCTTGTTTCTCTCAGGTTTGTCAAAGATCAGATGGCTGTAGATGTGTGGTATTATTTCTGAGGACTCTGTTCTGTTCCATTGGTCTATATCTCTGTTTTGGTACCAGTACTATGCTGTTTTGGTTACTGTAGCCTTGTAGTATAGTTTGAAGTCAGGTAGCGTGATGCCTCCAGCTTTGTTCTTTTGACTTAGGATTGTCTTGGAGATGCGGGCTCTTTTTTGGTTCCATATGAACTTTAAAGCAGTTTTTTCCAATTCTGTGAAGAAACTCATTGGTAGCTTGATGGGGATGGCATTGAATCTATAAATTACCTTGGGCAGTATGGCCATTTTCACGATATTGATTCTTCCTATCCATGAGCATGGTATGTTCTTCCATTTGTTTGTGTCCTCTTTTATTTCACTGAGCAGTGGTTTGTAGTTCTCCTTGAAGAGGTCCTTTACATCCCTTGTAAGTTGGATTCCGAGGTATTTTATTCTCTTTGAAGCAATTGTGAATGGAAGTTCATTCCTGATTTGGCTCTCTGTTTGTCTGTTACTGGTGTATAAGAATGCTTGTGATTTTTGCACATTAATTTTGTATCCTGAGACTTTGCTGAAGTTGCTTATCAGCTTAAGGAGATTTTGGGCTGAGACAATGGGGTTTTCTAAATATACAATCATGTCATCTGCGAACAGGGACAATTTGACTTCTTCTTTTCCTAACTGAATACCCTTGATTTCTTTCTCTTGCCTAATTGCCCTAGCCAGAACTTCCAACACTATGTTGAATAGGAGTGGTGAGAGAGGGCATCCCTGTCTTGTGCCAGTTTTCAAAGGGAATTTTTCCAGTTTTTTGCCCATTCAGTATGATATTGGCTGTGGGTTTGTCATAAATAGCTCTTATTATTTTGAGGTACGTTCCATCAATACCGAATTTATTGAGCGTTTTTAGCATGAAGGGCTGTTGAATTTTGTCAAAAGCCTTTTCTGCATCTATTGAGATAATCATGCGGTTCTTGTCTTTGGTTCTGTTTATATGCTGGATTATGTTTATTGATTTGCGAATGTTGAACCAGCCTTGCATCCCAGGGATGAAGCCCACTTGATCATGGTGGATAAGCTTTTTGATGTGTTGCTGAATCCGGTTTGCCAGTATTTTACTGAGGATTTTTGCATCGATGTTCATCAGGGATATTGGTCTAAAATTCTCTTTTTTTGTTGTGTCTCTGCCAGGCTTTGGTATCAGGATGATGTTGGCCTCATAAAATGAGTTAGGGAGGATTCCCTCTTTTTCTATTGATTGGAATAGTTTCAGAAGGAATGGTACCAACTCCTCCTTGTACCTCTGGTAGAATTCAGCTGTGAATCCATCTGGTCCTGGACTTTTTTTGGTTGGTAGGCTATTAATTATTGCCTCAATTTCAGAGCCTGCTATTGGTCTATTCAGGGATTCAACTTCTTCCTGGTTTAGTCTTGGAAGAGTGTAAGTGTCCAGGAAATTATCCATTTCTTCTAGATTTTCCAGTTTATTTGCGTAGAGGTGTTTATAGTATTCTCTGATGGTAGTTTGTATTTCTGTGGGGTTGGTGGTGATATCCCCTTTATCATTTTTTATTGCGTCTATTTGATTCTTCTCTCTTTTCTTCTTTATTAGTCTTGCTAGTGGTCTGTCAATTTTGTTGATCTTTTCAAAAAACCAACTCCTGGATTCATTGATTTTTTGGAGAGTTTTTTGTGTCTCTGTCTCCTTCGGTTCTGCTCTGATCTTAGTTATTTCTTGCCTTCTGCTAGCTTTCGATTATGTTTGCTCTTGCTTCTCTAGTTCTTTTAATTGCGATGTTAGAGTGTCAATTTTAGATCTTTCCTGCTTTCTCTTGTGGGCATTTAGTGCTATAAATTTCCCTCTACACACTGCTTTAAATGTGTCCCAGAGATTCTGGTATGTTGTAACTTTGTTCTCATTGGTTTCAAAGAACATCTTTATTTCTGCCTTCATTTCGTTATGTACCCAGTAGTCATTCAGGAGCAGGTTGTTCAGTTTCCATGTAGTTGAGCGGTTTTGATTGAGTTTCTTAGTCCTGAGTTCTAGTTTGATTGCACTGTGGTCTGAGAGACAGTTTGTTATAATTTCTGTTCTTGTACATTTGCTGAGGATTGCTTTACTTCCAATTACGTGGTCGATTTTGGAGTAAGTACGATGTGGTGCTGAGAAGAATGTATATTCTGATGATTTGGGGTGGAGAGTTCTATAGATGTCTAAGCACCTGCATTTACCTCCACCACTCATCCACCGTTACTTTGCTCTCACGCCTATGAGAATGTAAGACTGTAAAGGTCTTTGAGAAAGTATTAGTCATCTTTCTTTAATAGAAAACATATGTTTTTCTATGAAACATATGTTTCTATGAAAAACAATGTTATATTGTTTATGCAGAAAATTTGTTGTGTATCTATTATGTAGCAGGCAGTACAGGGATTAAAGAAAGATGACTAATACTTTCTCAAAGACCTTTACAGTCTTACATTCTCATAGGGGTGAGAGCAAAGTAACGGTGGATGAGTGGTGGAGGTAAATGCAGGTGCTTTGAGGATACAGATAATGGGTATATACATCATTCTAGGGACCAGGAAAGGTTTTCTTCACAGAGCAATGCCTGAGTAATTTTAAAGAACAAATAAATGTTAGCATGTTGGTTGTGTGGGAAAGAAAAAGGGTGACTCAAGGAAAGGGGATAGCTATGTGAAATGATGGTGGCATGACATAGTAGGGTATATTCAAGTAACGACCAGTGACTTGATGTAGCCAAGCACTGAGACTGACAGGAAGAATATGATAGTAAATTGGATATGCCAGTAAATATATGGACAACTTTTGATGTCTCATGGACAGGAGAATGAAATTATTAAATTAATTCATTGGAAAGACTACTCTGGTAGCTTTGTGGAGGGTCAGTTGAAGGGGTGTCATCAGATAGAGTAAAATCAGGTAGTAGGCAAATGCAGGTTATCCAGGGGTGAAGTGATGAGACCAGAACTATTGAATATCTTAGTGTCACCCTCATCAAAACAGCACCTGCCTTTTGGCTTTTGTTTGTATCCCATTCTCTATCAAGATTCAGGACTAGCTCTTTGGGTGGCAAATAGATACTTCCCTTATTTCCATACTACTTCACTATCTCTCCTGAGACCTGGGACCCACGTCCTTCCTCTTTCAGTGAAATCCCCCACTGCCCCGAAGCTAAAGAAAAATAGATTCCCATATGTGTAGGAGGTGAGACAGTGGAGATGGGATTGGAGACATCTTCAGCTCCTCGTATCATATTTCTTCTGGACTCTGCTGGGGCCATTCTTTCCTAACAAATCCACAGGATTCATTTTCTGCTTGAATGCTTGGGGAATGAGAAAAACTGAAAAATGTAGAATAAGCCTCTTTTTCTCTCTTTGGAAGTTACTCTTTTTTAATTTTTAATTTCTCTGGGTACATAGTAGGTGCATATATTTATGGTGTACATGAACTGTTTCGATACAGGCTTGCAATACATAATAATCACATTATAGAAAGCGGGATATCCATCCCCTCGAGCATTTATCCTTTGTGTTACGAACAATCCAGTTATACTCTTAGTTATTTTAAAATGTACAATTAAATTATTATTGACTACAGTCACCCTGTTGTGCTGTCAAATACTAGGTTTTATTCTTTCCAATTAATTTTTGTTCACTGATTAACCATCCTCCCTCCACACCACCACTCCTACTACCATTGTTAGCCTCTGGTATCCATCCTTCTAACTCTTTGTGTCCATGAGTTCAATTGTTTTGATTTTTAGATACCACAAATAAATGAGAACATGCCTTGTTAGTCTTTCTGTGCCTGGCTTATTTCACCTAATATAATGACCTCCAGTTCCATCCATGTTGTGGCAAATGACAAGATCTCATTCTTTTTTTTAATGACTGAATAGTACTCCATTGTGTATAAGTACCACATTTTCTTTATCCATTTATCTGTTGATGGACATTTAGGTTGCTTCCAGTTCTTGGCTATTGTTAACAGTGCTGCAACAAACATGGGCATACAGATCTCTCTTCAATATACTGTTTCCTCTCTTTTGGGTTTATACCCAGCAATGGGATTGCTGGATCATATGGTAGCTCGATTTTTAGTTTCTCGAGGAACCTTCAAACTGTTCTCCATAGTGGTTGTACTAATTTACATTCCCATCAATAGTGTATAAGTGTTTCCTTTTCTTCACATTCTTGCCAGAAATTGTTATTGCCTGACTTTTTGATATAAGCCATTTTAACTGAGGTGAAATGATATTTCATTGAAGTTTCAATTTGCATTTCTCTAATGGTCAGTGATGCGGGGAACCTTTTCATATACCTGTTTGCCATCTGTATGTCTTCTTTTGAGAAATGTCTATTCACACCTTTTGCCGATTTTAAAATTGGATTGTTAGATTTTTTCTTATGAAATTGTTTAAACTCTTTAAATATTCTGTTTGTTAGTATTTTTTCACATGGATAGTTTGCAAATATTTTCTCCCATTCTGTGGGTTGTCTTTTCACTTTGTTGATTGCTTCCTTTGCTGTGCAGAAACTTTTTAACTTGATGTGATCTCATTTGTCCATTTTTGCTTTGGTTGCCTGTATTTGTTGGGTATTACTCAATAAATGTTTGCCCACATCAATGTCCTGGAGAGCTTCCTCAATGTTTACTTGTAGTAGTCTCATAGCTTGAGGTCTCAGATTTAAGTCTTTAATTGATTTTGATTTGATTTTTGTATGTGGTGAGAGATAGGGGGTCTAGTTTCATTCTTTTGCATATGGATATTCAGTTTTCCCAGCACCATTTATTGAAGAGACTGTGTATTTTCTTGTCACCATTGTCAAAAATGAGTTCACTGTCAGTAAGTGGGTTTCTTTTTGCATTCTCTGTTCTATTCCATTGGTCTGTGTGTTTGTTTTTATGCCAGTACCATGCCATTTTGGTTACTACAGCTCTGTTGTATAGTTTGAAATCAGGTAATGTGATTCTTCCAGTTTTGTTCATTTCGCTCAGGATAGCTTTGACTCTTCTGGGTCTTTTGCGGTTCCATATAAATTTCAGGATTGTTTTTCCTATTTCTGTGAAGAATGTCATTGGTATTTTGATAGGGATTGCATTGAATCTGTAGCTTGCTTTGGGTAGTATGGACATTTTGACAACATTGATTTTTCCAGTCCATGAACATGGAATATCTTTCTTTTATTTTTATTTTTTATTATACTTAAAGTTCTAGGGTACATGTGCACAGCGTGCAGGTTTGTTACATATGTATACTTGTGCCATGTTGGTGTGCTGCACCCATCAACTCGTCAGCACCCATCAACTCGTCATTTACATCAGGTATAACTCACAATGTCATCCCTCCCCGCTCCCCCCTCCCCATAATAGGCCCCGGTGTGTGATGTTCCCCTTCCAGAGTCCAAGTGATCTCATTGATCAATTCCCACCTATGAGTGAGAACATGCGGTGTTTGATTTTCTGTTCTTGCAATAGTTTGCTGAGAATGATGGTTTCCAGCTACATCCATGTCCCTACCAAGGACACGAACTCATCATTTTTATGGCTGCATAGTATGAACATGGAATATCTTTCAATGCTTTGGTACCCTTTTCAATTTCTTTCATCAGTGTTTTACAATTTTCATAATAAAGATATTTCACTTCTTTGGTTAAGTTAATTCCTAGGTACTTAATTTTATTTGTGACTGTTGTATATGGGATTACTTTTTGATTTCTTTTTCAGATTATTCACTGTTGGAATATAGAAATGCAACTGATTTTTGTATGTTGATTTTGTATCCTGCAACTTTACTGAATATGTTTATAAGTTCAAATAATTTTCTTGTGGAGTCTTTAGGTTTTTCCAAATATATCACCTGCAAATAAGGACAATTTGGCTTCTTCTTTTTCAGTGTGGATGCCCTTTATTTCTTTCTCTTGTCTGATTCTCTAGCTAGGACTTCCAGTACTATGTTGAATAATAAAGGGGCATCCTTGTCATGTTCCAGATTTAACAGAAAAGGCTTTCAGTTTTTCCCCATTCAGTATGATACTAGCTGTGGGTCTGTTGTATATGGCTTTTATTAGGTTGAGTTATGTTCCTTCTATCCTCAGTTTTTTGAGAGTTTTTATCATGAAGGATGTTGAATTTTATGAAATGCTTTTTCAGCATTGATCGAAAATGATCATTTTTGTCCTTCATTCTGTTGATATGAATGTGTCACATTGAATTGTGTATGTTGAGCCATTCTTGCATCCCAGGGATAAATGACACTTGGTCATGATGAATAATATTTTTAAAGTATTGTTGGATTCAATTTGCTTGTATTATGTTCAGGATTTTGCGCCAATATTCATCAGAGATATTGGCCTGCAATTTTCTTTTTATGATGTATCTTTGGTTTTGGTATTAGGTATTCAAAATATCTCTATTATAAAACGCTGATGAAAGAAATTAAAAACACTGATTATAAATTATAAAACACTGACAAAAAAAATTAAAAAGGACACCAAAGCATTGAAAGATATTCCATGTTCAAGGACTGGAAAAATCAATATTGTTAAAATGTCCATACTACCCAAAGCAAATTTGGTATTTGGTGTTAGGTACTGGCCTTGTATAAAGATTTGGGAGTATTCTCTACTTTATTTTTGGAATAGTTTGAGTAGAATTGGTGTTAATTCTTCTTTAAAGGTTTGGTAGAATTCAGCAGTGAAGCCATCAGGTGCCAGGCTTTTCTTTACTGGGAGATTATTTTATTACAACCTTGATCTTGTTACTTGTTATTGGTCTGATCAAGTTTTGGACTTTTTACTGGCTCAATCTTCTAAGTTGTATCTGTTTAGGAAATTTCTGCCTGAAAGGTCACATATTTCTGTTTCTCCAGGATTAGTCACTGGCTCCTAATTTAGTTCATTTGGTGAGATCATGTTTTCCTGGATGGTGTTGATGCTAGTGGATGTGTTCAGTCTCTGGGCATTGAAGAGTTAGGTATTTATGGTAGTCTTCACTGCCTTGGCTTCTTTGTACTTATCCTTAGGAAGACTTTCCAGAAATTCAGAAGGGTTGGTGTTCTCATCTAAGCTGTCACCTAAGACTCACAGAGGTATTGCCTTGATGGTGTGGACAAGATCCAGAAGAGTTCTCTGCATTACCAGGCAGAGGGAGTATGGGGATGGGAGAGGGGTGATGTCTGTGATTCAAGACTGTTTTTTCTACCTCTTCAGTGTCTCTTTCAGTGATATGAAGTTAAAACTACTACTGTGAGAGCTCACCTGATTTTTGGTTCTTGTGAAGGTGATTTTTTTGCATAGATATTTACTAAATTGGTGTCCTTGCAGAGTAGATGATTGGTGGAACCTTCTATTCCACCATCTTGCTCCACCTTCTGGAAGTTACTCTGTAGGATAACTTTTCTAGATCTGGTTTCTAGCTCAGGTGATGGGAGTGTAATTTACTGATGTAAGACTCACAGCAGGGGGTATAAAATGTAAGAGAAAGATATAAGTTTAGTTATGAATCTCTGAGACATCGAGGCAGGCAACCCAGTAGGCAGTTTTATGGTACTAGAGTTCAGGAGAGATGTGGTTACTGGAGTAAATAGTGGAGTTGTTTGCCTTGGGAGACCAAGGTGGGTGGATCACATGAGGCCAGGTTTTCAAGACCAGCATGGCCAACATGGCGAAACCTAGTCTCTACTAAAAATACAAAAATTAACCAGGAGTGGTGGTGCATGTCTGTAATGCCAGCTACTCGGGAGGCTGAGGCATGAGAATTGCTTGAACCTTAGTGGGTGGAGGTTGCCGTGAGCCGAGATTGTGCCACTGCACACCAGCATGAGCAACAGACCAAGATGATCTCAAAAGACAAAAACAAAAACAACAAACAAGCACACAAAACCACAAGACAGTTTTGATTTCTTATAGAAGAGACTGTACATACACAATATTGGGCTTACTGTGACCTCACATAAGATCTATAAATTGCAAAGTAGAAATAAGGAAAAAGCAAAAAGTCATGAATGAGGTGTAATACAAATATGTAAGTCTCCTCAAGGACCGTGTTTCTTTTGAGAGCAATTTTACCCAATAGAGTCAGAACAATTCTAAACTGTAGATAAATATGCCAAAGATAAACAGTCCAAGTTCAGAGAATTCTACATAATAAACTTTTTCCTGAAAGTGTTTTGTTCTAATAATCATGGGATAACAAGAAATATTCTGAAGTCAGCAATTCTGAATAAACCTAGCTGTTCTGAAGGGCAGACTTCTTCCTGTTGATTGTAGTAGAACAAAGTATATATAATGAAAAGAAAGGAAGAATAACAGTTTTCCTTAGGAGAGTTGTTTGTGGAAATTCTCTTTAGTCCTTTGATGTTTGATAAAAATCCTTCTGGCTGGGTATAGTGGCTCGCAGTAATCCCAACACTGGAAAGCCAAGGCGGGAGGATCTTTTGAGGTCAAGAGTTGAAGGCCAGACTGGGCAGTGTAGCTCTACAAAAAAATTTATTTATTTATTTGAGACGGGATCTGCCTCTGTCACCCAGGCTGGAGTATAGTGGTGTGATCATGGCTTACTGCAACCTCCACTTCCTTGGCTCAAGTGTCCTCCCACCTCAGCTTCCCCAGTAGCTGGGACTATAAGTGGGTGCCACCACACTTGGCTAATTTTTGCATTTTTTGTAGAGAAGGGTTTTTGCCATGTTGCCCAGCTGGTCTTGAACTCCTGGGCTCAAGAGATCAACCCACCTCAGCCTCCTAAAGTGTCGGGACTACAGGTGTGAGCCAGCCACCTTGCCCGGCGACTACAAAAAATTTAAAAACTGGCCAGGCATGGTGGCACGTGCCTGTAGTCTCAGCTACTCATACTCAGGAGGCAGAGATGGAGAATTGCTTGAGCCCAGGAGTTTGAGGTTACAGTGAGCTACGATCACTCCACTGCACTTTAGCCTGGGTGACAGAGCAAGTTCCTGTCTCAAAAAAGGAAAAGACAAATCCCAGTCTTTTCCCCAAGTAAACACATTTGCACGGCTGTACTTACTAAAGAAGTCTGACCTTTTACATGAACAAAGAAACTTAATCATTACCAAGGCAAGAGTCAACTAAAAGCTTTGCTACTGTAATCTTGGGCTAAAATTTCTCAGTTTAGAGGCATCTGTCATACAGGCTAATTTTAATTGGGAAAAAAATGTAATTTTTTTGGAAACTCAATGTGATGGGGTATATGCCTGTTTTCACACATTTTAATATTAATGCTTAAAGTTTAGAGGTCTGTTGGTTGGACAAAAGCTATTTGTTAAATTATTTCCACAGAAAGCCAATCTTTCATAATCGATAAATTTTGTGAAATCGCCCATGAGATTGATAACTTCTTTTTGTCACCACCTCTTGTGGCTGAATGTTGTTCCATACTGTTCAATGGTAAGATTCCGTACATTATATTTCAGGGCTTGGCATATAATATTCTCTTTGGCAAGCTGACATCTTCCCTCCATGAGATATGACTAGCCCAAGAAAACACTGCTGACATTAGGCTCTATTCTGCTGATGTTACACAAAACTGAAGGATTTCAGACATGGCATTGCTCCAGAAATCTATGCTATTTTTCTTAGAAATATATGTATGTCAAAGTAATCCAATAAAACAGTCACATCTGGCGTTAGTTTTTATCTTATTTATCAGTTCACACTTTCATCACCATGACATCAACTTTTCAGGTGCTTTTGTAAATCTAGAATTTCATTGGTCAGATGAATTAAAGAGTTAAAGCAGTCTCTCCAGTATAGGTTTGTGTTTCAAAAGTATTCATCACTCAGCTGTTTGGCACCAAGAACATATTTTCTCATAGAAAAACTATAGTGTAAATGATAGTTACATGCCCAAGCTGCATTAACCTGTAATGCAGCTGAAATTCCAGACATATTAAATACAATACAAGATAACTTTGTGACATTGCTTTTTAAGTATCATAGAGTGTACATAAATAGAAAATATGTTAAATGGAGACAATACTCTTCTGATATTTTAAATAATGAAAAATGAAGTAGATATGTAAAAAGGAAAAAGTAGTTTAAACTTTTTTCCAAATAATACTGCCTATGGAAAAGCAGGTTTGACTAGAAGATGAAGTGATGGATAAAGAAGCTTGAGGAGATTCTGAAAGGGACTTTTGGCAGTTTTAAGGAATTTGGAGGTAAAATGTACCACATCTTTTGTATGTATAATTCAACTTCAATTTTAATTTCTGAATATGTATCATTATTACTTGTTCCATGAGCATGAACCATGGATAGATTCATTTTGTTTTTGGTGAGAGGAGGGGGTTTCATAAATGGAATAAATCCACAAGTTTCTAAGTCAGAAGCCAGTGACATTCCCTGTACCCTTAAATGAAATCTTCTCTCTTAATTTTTGATCCTTTATATTTTATATACATGGATTCTTTTCTCTAAGTTGAATCTCATCGTATCTCTTTATCTTTATTTTATACCCCATTTCCCACCCCTTCTCTTTCTTCCCTCCCTAGATCTGTTTCCAGAGCGAACGAAACAGTAATAATTAAACTTTCCTTGTACCAATTCCCCACCGTTGTCTCTGCCAAATAACTATATCACTACAGTATTTTAAATTTCTTACTTGCACTTTTTTTTTTTTTTTGGTAAATATAGTGTTTCTTAACCCTTGTTTTGTAATGACTTATACTCTTTCCTTCAGCTCTGTTCCTTATTTTCAACTTCTATTTCTGTTGTCTATTATTTTACATGGTCAAGGATGTTAACTCTGGCAAAGACTGATTGTTGTCAGTCAATATTCATTCCTCCCTCTTCCTTAGTAATAGAATCTCAGTTTTAGTTGGATGTATAGTTGCCCAGAATAGAATAGACCTTTCCCAATGTCTCTGTGACTATACCTGGCTGCGTGATTGGCCAATAGGATGTAAACAAAGTGTTGAGTATAAATTCCAGAAAATGTTCCTTAAAGGGAGAGGATACAGTTTTCTCCATATCTTCTCTTTCCTGCTGTCTGGAATGTGGATATTTTAGCTACTGCTTGAGCAGCCATCCTGGGTCCTGAGGTGGATGTCTTGTTGGGAAGCAGCCTGGATGCCTCTGGATGAGAGGCACTACACCCGCCCCAGACCACTTACTGCAGACTCTGTTCACATCAAAGGACAATAGGCTTCTGTCATGTCTAAGCCAAAGTTATTTGGTTTCACAGTTAAATCAAATCTAGTTTACATAATAATAGTTATATTATCTTTTGCAACAAAAATTAGGTCTTCTATAATTAGTCTATAGGTTGATTCAAAAAGTTGAAAGCCATCATAGTGTTCACACAATTATAATTGGGTAAATATTGTTTACCGCAAAGCCAAGAAGATCTTTCTTTTGTGTATGTCTTCAAAATGAGTCTATATTTTGTCTCAATCTTCCTCCCAAATTCTCCAAAATGTGATGTTTTGTTAGTCCCCCTTTGTTTCATCCCCTCTGGAAACTTTCTTCCTAGAGCCCTGTGTCTTCCTGTTCCAGTTTTGACCTGAACGTTTCTATTGCTGCTGAACAGCTGTCATACTGAGGCTTCCATTCGGTGCTTTCAGGAGAAGTGTATTAATAGGCCAGGTGTGACAATGACATCACATCTGTCATTCTTCAACTATCAGGTTGATCATTGGGGAAAAGCTGAGCAATGGGAATTCCTTTTGAATCTACACAATGCTTTTATGGGCTGCCACCCTGTAGTCTTCCTTGGAACATTATCCCCATTCCTGTTTTTCAGTTGGTTGCTAGTTTCTAGCACATTCTCAGGCTAATATAATTCACAGATTTTCATTTAGAATTGTATCATTTTTTAAAATTTATTTTTATTTATTTTTATTATACTTTACGTTCTGGGGTACCTGTGCACAACGTGCAGGTTTGTTACATATGTATACATGTGCCATGTTGGTGTGCTGCCCCCATTAACTCATCATTTACATTAGCTATATCTCCTAATGCTATTCCCCCATCCCCCACCCCACAACAGGCCCCGGTGTGTGATGTTCCCCTTCCTGTGTCCAAGTGATCTCACTGTTCAATTCCCACCTATGAGTGAGAACATGCAGTGTTTGGTTTTCTGTTCTTGTGATAATTTGTTGAGAATGATGGTTTCCAGTTGCATCCGTGTCCCTACAAAGGACATGAACTCATCCTTTTTTATGACTGCATAGTATTCCATGGTGTATATGGGCCACATTTTCTTAATCCAGTCTGTCATTGGTGGACATTTCGGTTGGTTCCAAGTCTTTGCTATTGTGAATAGTGCCACAGTAAACATACGTGTTCTTGTGTCTTTATAGCAGCATGATTTATAATCCTTTGGGTATATACCCAGTAATGGGATGGCTGGGTCAAATGGGATTTCTAGTTCTAGATCCTTGAGGAATTGCCACACTGTCTTCCACAATGGGTGAACTAGTTTACAGTCCCACCAACCGTGTAAAAGCATTCCTATTTTTCCACATCCTCTCCAGCACCTGTTGTTTCCTGACTTTTTAATGATTGCCATTCTAACCGGTGTGAGATGGTATCTCATTGTGGTTTCGATTTGCATTTCTCTGATGGCGAGTGATGATGAGCATTTTTTCATGTGTCTGTTGGCTGCATAAATGTCTTCCTTTGTGAAGTGTCCATTTATATCCTTTGCCCACTTTTTGATGGGATTTTTGTTTTTTCTTGTAAATTTGTTTGAGTTC
Organism: Macaca thibetana thibetana; assembly: GCF_024542745.1. Lineage (NCBI taxonomy): Eukaryota > Metazoa > Chordata > Mammalia > Primates > Cercopithecidae > Macaca > Macaca thibetana. Next base: position 62,829,103 of record NC_065584.1, read on the forward strand.
TTTGTTGGTTCTGGATACTAGCCCTTTGTCAGATGAGTAGATTGCAAAAATTTTCTCCCATTCTGTAGGTTGCCTGTTCACTCTGATGGTAGTTTCTTTTGCTGTGCAGAAGCTCTTTAGTTTAATTAGATCCCATTTGTCAATTTTCGCTTTTGTTGCCGTTGCTTTTGGTGTTTTAGACATGAAGTCCTTGTCTATGTCCTGAATGGTACTGCCTAGGTTTTCTTTGAGGGTTTTTATGGTTTTAGTTCTAATATTTAAGTCTCTAATTTATCTTGAATTAATTTTTGTATAAGGTGTAAGGAAGGGATTCAGTTTCAGCTTACTACATATGGCTAGCCAGTTTTCCCAGCACCATTAATTAAATAGGGAATCATTTCCCCATTTCTTGTTTTTGTCAGATTTGTCAAAGATCAGATGGTTGTAGATGTGTGATATTATTTCTGAGGTCTCTGTTCTGTTCCATTGGTCTATATCCCCATTTTGGTACCAGTACCATGCTGTTTTGGTTACTGTAGCCTTGTAGTATAGTTTGAAGTCAGGTAGCGTGATGCCTCCAACTTTGTTCTTTTTGTTTAGGATTGTCTTGGCAATGTGGGCTCTTTTTTGGTTCCATATGAACTTTAAAGTAGTTTTGTTCCAATTCTGTGAAGAAAGTCCTTGGTAGCTTAATGGGGATGGCATTGAATCTATAAATTACCTTAGGCAGTATGGCCATTTTCACCATATTGATTCTTCCTATCCATGAGCATGAGCATGGAATGTCTTCCATTTGTTTTTGTCCTCTTTTATTTCCTTTAGCAGTGGTTTGTAGTTCTCCTTGAAGAGGTCCTTCACATCTGTTATAAGGTGGATTCCTAGGTATTTTATTCTCTTTGAAGCAAATGTGAATGGGAGTTCACTCATGATTTGGCTCTCTGTTTGTCTGTTAGTGGTGTATAAGAATGCTTGTGATTTTTGCATATTGATTTTGTATCCTGAGACTTTGCTGAAGTTGCCTATCAGCTTAAGGAGATTTTGGGCTGAGACGATGGGTTTTCTAAATATACAATCATGTTATATGCAAACAGGGACAATTTGACTTCCTCTTTTCCTAACTGAATACCCTTTATTTCTTTCTCTTGCCTGATTGCCCTAGCGAGAACTTCCAACACTATGTTGAATAGGAGTGGTGAGAGAGGGCATCCCTGTCTTGTGCCAGTTTTCAAAGGGAATGCTTCCAGTTTTTGCTCATTCAGTATGATATTGACTGTGGGTTTGTCATAAATAGCTCTTATTATTTTGAGATACGTTCCATCAATACCGAATTTGTTGAGATTTTTTAGCATGAAGGGCTGTTTAATTTTTTCAAAGGACCTTTCTGCATCTATTGAGGTAATCATGTGGTTTTTGTCTTTGGTTCTGTTTATATGCTGGATTACGTTTATTGATTTTCATATATTGAACCAGTCTTGCATCCCAGGGATGAAGCCCACTTGATCATGGTGGATAAGCTTTTCATGTGCTGCTGGATTCAGTTTGCTAGTATTTTATTGAGGATTTTTGCATCGATGTTCATCAGGGATGTTGATCTAAAATTCCCTTTTTTGGTTGTGTCTCTGCCAGGCTTTGGTATCAGGATGATGCTGGCCTCATAAAATGAGTTAGCAAGGATTCCCTCTTTTTCTATTGATTGGAATAGTTTCAGAAGGAATAGTACCAGCTCCTCCTTGTACCTCTGGTAGAATTCAGCTGTGAATCTGTCTGGTCCTGGACTTTTTTTGGTTGGTAGGGTATTAATTATTGCCTCAATTTCAGAGCCTGTTATTGGTCTATTCAGGGATTCACCTTCTTCCTGGTTTAGTCTTTGGAGAGTATATGTGTCCAGGAATTTATCCATTTCTTCTAGGTTTTCTAGTTTATTTGCATAGAGGTGTTTGTAGTATTCTCTGATGGTAGTTTGTATTTCTGTGGGGTCAGTGGTGATATCCCCTTTATCATTTTTTATTGCGTCTGGTTGATTCTTCTCTCTTTTCTTCTTTGTTAGTCTTGCTAGGGGTCTATCAATTTTGTTTATCTTTTCAAAAAACCACCTCCTGGATTCATTGATTTTTTTGGAGGGTTTTTTGTGTCTCTATCTCCTTCAGTTCTGCTCTGATTTTAGTTCTTTCTTGCCTTCTGCTAGCTTTTGAATGTGTTTGCTCTTGCTTCTCTAGTTCTTTTAATTGTGATGTTAGGGTATCAATTTTAGATCTTTGCTGCTTTCTCTTGTGGGCATTTAGTGCTATAAATTTCCCTCTACACACTGCTTTAAATGTGTCCCAGAGATTCTGGTATGTTGTTTCTTTGTTCTCATTGGTTTCAAAGAGCATCTTCATTTATGCCTTCATTTCGTTATGTACCCAGTAGTCATTCAGGAGCAGGTTTTTCAGTTTCCATGTAGTTGAGCGGTTTTGATTGAGTTTCTTAATCCTGAGTTCTCGTTTGATTGTACTGTGGTCTGAGAGACAGTTTGTTATAATTTCTGTTCTTTTACATTTGCTGAGGAGTCCTTTAATTCCAATGATGTGGTCAATTTTGGAATAAGTGTGATGTGGTGCTGAGAAGAATGTATATTCTGTTGATTTGGGGTGGAGAGTTCTGTAGATGTCTATTAGTTCCACTTGGTGCAGAGCTGAGTTCAATTCCTGAATATCCTTGTTAACTTTCTGTCTCATTGATCTGTCTAATGTTGATAGTGGGGTATTAAAATCTGCCATTATTATTGTGTGGGAGTCTAAGTCTCTTTGTAAGTCTCTAAGGACTTGCTTTATGAATCTGGGTGCTCCAGTATTGGGTGCATATATATTTAGGATGATTAGCTCTTCTTGTTGAATTGATCCCTTTACCATTATGTAATGGCTTTCTTTGTCTATTTTGATCTTTGTTGGTTTAAAGTCTGTTTTGTCAGAGACTAGGATTGCAACCCCTGCCTTTTGTTTGTTTTCCATTTGCTTGGTAGATCTTCCTCCATCCCTTTATTTTGAGCCTATGTGTGTCTCTGCATGTGAGATGGGTCTTCTGAATACAGCAGACTGATGGGTCTTGACTCTATCCGATTTGCCAGTCTGTGTCTTTTAATTGGAGCATTTATCCCATTTACATTTAAGATTAATATTGTTACATGTGAAGTTGATCCTGTCATTATGATGTTAGCTGGTTATTTTGCTCATTAGTTGATGCAGTTTCTTCCTAGCATCGATGGTCTTTACATTTTGGCATGTTTTTGCCATGGCTGGTACTGGTTGTTCCTTTCCATGTTTAGTGCTTCCTTGAGGAGCTCTTATGGGGCATGCCTGGTGGTGACAATATCTCTCAGCATTTGCTTGTCTGTAAAGGATTTTATTTCTCCGTCACCTATGAAACTTAGTTTGACTGAATATGAAATTCTGGGTTGAAAATTCTTTTCTTTAAGAATGTTGAATATTGACCCCTACTCTTCTGGCTTGTAGAGTGTCTGCTGAGAGATCCACTGTTAGTCTGTTGGGCTTCCCTTTGTGGGTAACCCGACCTTTCTCTCTGGCTGCCCTTAACATTTTTTCCTTCATTTCAGGTTTGGTGAATCTGACAATTATGTGTCTTGGAGTTGCTCTTCTCGAGGAGTATCTTTGTGGCATTCTCTGTATTTCCTGAATTGAATGTTGGCCTCCCTTGCTAGGTTGGGGAAGTTCTCCTGGATAATATCCTGCAGAGTGTTTTCCAACTTGGTTCCATTCTCCCCGTCTCTTTCAGGTACACCAATCAGATGTAGATTTGGTCTTTTCACATAGTCCCATATTTCTTGGAGTCTTTGTTCATTTCTTTTTACTCTTTTTTCTCTAAACTTCTCTTTTCGATTCATTTCATTCATTTGATCTTCAATCACTGATACCCTTTATTTCAGTTGATCGAGTCAGTTACTGAAGCTTGTGCCTTTGTCACATAGTTCTCGTGCCATGGTTTTCCGCTCTATCAGGTCATTTAAGGACTTGTCTACATTGGTTATTCTAGTTAGCCATTCGTCAAATCTTTTTTCAGGGTGTTTAGTTTCTTTGCGCTGGGTTCATACTTCCTCCTTTAGCTTGGAGAAGTTTGATCGTCCGAAGCCTTCTTCTGTCAACTTGTCAAAGTTATTCTTCATCCAACTTTGTTCCATTGCTGGTGAGGAGCTGTGTTCCTTTGGAGAAGAGGCACTCTGATTTTTAGAATTTTCAGCTTTTCTGCACTGCTTTTTCCCCATCTTTGTGGTTTTAGCTACCTTTGGTCTTTGATGATGGTGATGTACAGTTGGGGTTTTGGTGTGGATGTCCTTTCTGTTTGTTAGTTTTCCTTCTAACTGTCAGGACCCTCAGCAGCAGGTCTGGTGGAGTTTGCTCGAGGTTCACTCCAGACCCTGTTTGCTTGGGTGTCAGCATTAGAGGCTGCAGAAGAGTGAATATTGCTGAACAGCAAATGTTGCTGTCTGATCGTTCCTCTGGAAGCTTCGTCTCAGAGGGGTACCCGGCTGTGTGAGGTGTGAGGTGTGAGGTGTCAGTCTGCCCCTCATAGGGGGTATCTCCCAGTTAGGCTACTCGGGTGTCAGGGACCCACTTGAGGAAACAGTGTGTTTGTTCTCAGATCGCAAACTCTGTGCTGGGAGAACCACTACTCTCTTCAAAGCTGTCTAACAGAGACATTGAAATCTGCAGAGGTTTCTGCTGCCTTTTGTTTGGCCATGCCTGGTCCCCAAAGGTGGAGTCTACAGAGGCAGGCAGGCCTCCTTGAGCTTCAGTGAGCTCCAGCCAGTTTGAGCTTCCTGGCTGCTTTGTTTACCTACTTAAGCCTCAGCAATGGCGGGTGCCCCTCCACCAGCCTTGCTGCTGCCTTGCAGTTAGATCTCAGACTGCTGTGCTAGCAATGAGGGAGGCTCCATGGATGTGGGACCCTCCGAGCCAGGCGTGGGATATATTCTGGTGTGCCGTTTACTAAGACCCTTGGTAAAGCGCAGTATTATGGTGGGAGTGACCTGATTTTCCAGGTGTTGTGTGTCACGGTTTCCCTTGGCTAGGAAAGGGAATTCCCTTCCCCCTTGCACTTCCTGGGTGAGGCAATGCCTCGCCCTGCTTCAGCTCTCGCTTGGTGGGCTGCACCCATGGCCCTGTACCCACTGTCCGACACGCCCCAGTGAGATGAACCTGGTACCTCAGTTGGAAATGCAGAAATCACCCATCTGCTGTGTTGCTCATTCTGAGAGCTGGAGGCTGGAGCTGTTCCTATTTGACCATCTTGGTGCCACCTCAGTGTCTCATTTTGAATTATTTCTATCCTAGATTCATTAATTCCTATTTTTTTCTTTGTAGATTTTTCTCTTTCCCTTTCTCTCTATTTCTCAGAGGCAATACAATGAAGTGGCCAAGTGCATAGTCTTTAGAGTTAGATGACTTAGGTGTTATTCCAGCTGCATCGCTGATTGGCTATATAATTTTAAGCAAGTTAACAATTACTTATTCCGTCTGTAAGCCTTAATTTCCTTGAACAGCACCTACATCATAGGTTTGTTGCAGAATTATGTGAGTTAATCCATGTTTAGTGTTTAGCAAAGTGCCTGGAACACAGGAAACACTCTGTGTTACTTGTATCTACTACTATTACCAGTAGAATTAGAGTGAATTGGCCAATATCACACATGCAAAATCCTGAGTGCAAGTCCAACTGGACTCCACAACCTGAGTTTTTAATGATCACCCTATTCCATTTTATGTAGAATGCATGTTTTGAATGATTCTACTGGGAGCAAGCTGCCCTCTAGAACAGTGGTTTTAGTTATGTGTGTGTATGGTGTGTAGGAGGTGGGGGCTTGATGTAACATAAAAAACAGAATACCCTGATCACTTTAGGAGCCTTTTCAAAGTACACTTGCTTGGCACCCCGTCTGAGAAAGTTTGATAAGCCTTGGGGGTGGGCTACGGCAGGGATGTGTATTTTCAATGAGCTTCCCTGGTGATCTGATGCACTCTGTGGTTGAGAAAACTGATTTGGAAGAAGTTGCTACGTTTTGCTGAAGTGGAATGAGCCTCCTAACAGAAATCCTAGAAAATCATCCAAGGAGGAAGCCAAATGGGAAGAAGTTGCTACGTTTTGCTGAAGTGGAATGAGCCTCCTAACAGAAATCCTAGAAAATCATCCAAGGAGGAAGCCAAATGGAAAGAAAGAAAAATGTTCTTAGATTCAGTATGCCTCATGGAAACATTCATAACAATCAACACTTTTTTTTCCCCTATTTTCACTGCTGTGACTCACATTTCTACATGCAAAACATACTTCAGCAGCCACATCAGTATTTTAAAAAATTCAGCTAGTTCCTATTTACCTAGTTTTTCTTTTGATAAGAACTTCAGTTAACTCCTACAGTACCAAATCTATATATAATCCCCAAAATGTTCACTACCACAGATTGACTTCAAATATATAATTCAACAACAGCAAAAATAAAGTAAAGATTATTAAGGATTTTCTGGTGCTTTAGCAAGACATTATTTCATTGTTTTTTTAATCCTAAAGTGAAATTGTTAAATTTATTTTTGAGTCCTTCCTGGGACTCCATTAAAGTAACAGGAAAGAGAGAAGAAAACCTACAGGACACAAAAACAAAAGGGATAGGAGAAGAGGAGCAATTAGTGGTAAGATAATTCAGTGAAGGCAGATTGACCACACTGCCTGGTGAGCAGAGATGAGGAAGCCCCACCAAGACATTAGATTAAAAGAATTGCAGCCAAGGAGGGAAAAATTTGTTCACAAAACTGGAGAGACCTGGGACCTAGAAATGCCAAGTTCAATAGAGGGTGGAATTGCAATGCAGGATTTAAAACAAGGGGCTTGACTGAAACTCTACAGGCAGAATAGATGCTTCTCTCCAGCCCAACACACTGCAAAAAACAAGGAGATCTTTTTTCCTTCCTTACTTATTTATAGAAATAGAACACATTGGAGAAAAATTAAGGCAGTTATCAAGGCCCCCCATATTCACACTCTCTGGCCACTCAGTGCTCACAGCCAGCTTTTCTCTTGACCCATTCATAAATAACTATGGGTATCTAAGGATCACTAGAAATGTATGGGAAGCTGGCAAACTGAGAGAAAATAACTGGGGCATATAAATAGCAACATATTTTGGAGGAAACAGAGCAAGGCACAGAACTTTTTAAAAAAGTGTATAACACACTACAATTAGTGTTGCTGAAGACTTGGAAGAATAACACTCCCATCAAACAGGAAGAGGATGCTATTAAAAGACAATAGAATAAGGAAACACCCTTGGAAGTTGAAAATTATACATAAAAATAAAAACATAAAATATACAATTAGAATATGAAGTGGAAGGAATCTTCTAAATAATGGAACGAAAGATAAAAGGATACAAACTATTAGACAGGGCTGGGCATGGTGGCTCACACCTGTAATCACAGCACTTTGGGAGGCCAATGTGGGCGGATCACCTGAAGTCAGGAGATCAAGACCAGCCTGGCCAATATGGTGGAACCCCATCTCTACTAAAAATACAAAAAATTAGCCAGGCGTGGTGGCATGTGCCTATAGTCCCAACTACTCGGGAGGCCGAGGTGGGAGAATTGCTTGAATCTGGTGGGTGGAGGTTGCAGTGAGCTGAGATTGTGCCGTTGCACTCATACAGTCTTAAAACAAAAAATACAAAAAAAAAAAAAAAAAAAAAAAAAGAAACTATTAGAAACAAGAGGCAGAAAGGCTCCATATGGTTGGCTATGGCAGAGACTGTCAGTGCTGACCAGTATCTGTAAAGTCTTCGCCTCCTTTGGCTCATTCCTCTGCTACATTTCCCAGCCTTTATTGTAGTTCGGAGTTCTGGTAAAAGTGATACAGCTTCCTTTTTATAATGGAGCCCTAACATGTCCTGTGAAATCCTTCATCCTCTCCCATAGAGTAGGTGACTGCAGAGAACACAGTAAAATGATTCTAAGGCTCTGGGTGACACAAAGCCACTAGGGCAAAAGAACCACTACTGGTTTGATTAAAAATTATTAGGGCTATTAAAAATAGTCCTTGAGCCACTAACTGGTGCAGACCCTCCCCTGTAATGTGTATTGGTGGAGGAGATAGCTAGGAGATGCTCTGCTAGCTATCTCCTTCACCAACACACATTACATTGTTACATCAGTGAGAAAAAAAAGTCCTTTGTGGTGTTACATTGCTAAGATTTTGGCATTGCTTGCTATAGCATTTAGCCTATCTTGCTAGTACAACTACTGAATAATGAGTTCCTGAAAGAGAGGATAGCAAAAAAAAAAAACAGGGAAAATTTTTAAACAGATAATAGGAGAGAATTTCCCAGAGTTGAAAGACACAGATCTTTATATTGAGAAAGTCTAGTGAGAGACCAACAAAATAAATGAGAAATATGGCTAATGCCCAGATATATCACTGTGAAATTTCAAAATACCAATGTCATGGGCTGAACTGTGTCCCCTAAATTTCATATGTTGGAGTCCTAACTCTTAGTACCTCAGAATGTGACTGTATTTGAAGAACGGGCTTTTAAAGAGGTAATTAAGTTAAAATAGGGTCACTGGGTTGGGACCTAATCCAATATGACTGGTGTTCTTAAAAGAAAAGGAAATCAGGACACAGACAATGCAGACAGAAAGATAACCTAACTATGTGAGGACACAGTGAGAAAGTGGTCGTCTGTGAGCCAAGGAGAGAGACTTCAGGAGAAACCGTAAACCTGCTGACATCTTGCTCTTGCACTCTGGTATCCAGAATTGTGAGAAAATAAATTTCTACTGTTTAAACCACCCAGTCTATGATATTTTGTTATGGCAGCCCTAGCAAGCAAATACAACCAAGAATGAAGAGAAGTTCATAAATACTCTCAGAAAACAAAAACAAAGCAAATTATCTACAAAAGAAGGAGAATCAGGCTGGCCTTGGATTTCTTATTAGTGATACTGGGTGCTGTAAGGCAACGGAGCAATGTTTTCAAGTTCTGAGGAAAAATCATTTTAAATCCAGAATTCTATACTCAGATTAAGTATCAATCAAATGTGATGGCAGAATAAAGGTACTGTCAAACCTGTAAGAACTTAGAAAGTTTTGCCTCCCACATATCATTAGTTATGGAAGTTATTTGAAAATATATTTCATGAAAGAAAGGTGTTATTGCAAAAAAGAGGAAGAAATAAGCCTCAGGAAAAATAGGCTACATTTTTTATAAAACATGGGAGAGAGATGAAGGGAGGGCATCAGTAGAGGGTCGGCAGGGGCAAAGCTCAGCTGGCAATGTCCGGATTGTCAAGTACTGATTTGGTAGCACAGAAACAAAACCTTAATTCCCCTAGTCTAGGCTTGCCAGCTTTGACAAATACAATTATATCCCATAAAATATTTGAGACATACTTACACTAAAAAAATTGTTTATATGAAATTCAAATTTAACAGGGAGTGCTACACTTTATCTGACAACCCTGTGTTAGTCTGAAGGCACTCATTTTTGTGTTTCTTAGCACCTGGTACAATACCTGGCACATAGGAGGCACTCATTAAGTAGTCAGTGAAATGTCATCCAAAACACTTCTGCACTGTAAGGATGATGGAAAATTAAGAAAAATATCCCAATCAAGAAACAGTAAGGGACTCTTGAGGGGCTCAGAATTTCTAACTATTTCGTGCTATTTCGTATAATTTCAGAAACAGAGCATGATTTGATAGACACATCTCATAAAGTTCATATTTGTTTATTTATGACATTTTACTTCATCAGCAAATCGTCCAACATACTGAGTCCATAATCTATTGTATTCATTATTTGCTGTAAACCTGATATTTATGTTTTATAACTTTGTAAAATTGAATTTTATTTTTAGAATTTCAGTTGAAAATATAATTTATTGTATTGATTAGTTCTCTTGAAATAATTTAAAAGCATTTGTGCTTTGCTACATGTATTTGTAAATTCCGCATGAAATTCTACTTTAGAGGAAAAAATTAACAGAAAATCTATTGACCAGTAGGTGCTAATTTTGGGGCACTGTTTGAAATAATTATAGTTCTACATTTTGAAGATGCGTATTACGACAGAAACCTTATTGTGTTTATCCTTCAGAAATTCCTTGGCTTTTTTCTTGTTTTGAAGAAGTGGTAAAGTGATAAATTAAAATTCACAGCTTATTACTGTGACAGAAGATTAAAAATAGAGGAATTTAAAAACGAACCTTTGTGTTTCTAAAAATGTAAGAAGCACTGTTTTATGATTTTTTTCACATGTTTGGGGGGTTTGGGGAAAAACATATTTGATCTCTCTTTGACTGCAAGCAAAAGTCAAGTTGGTCGAATTTAAAGAGACTTGTTCTTATCATACAATGTCATCTCTTATTTTCAGCAGAGATAGAAGAAATTGAGTGAGAAAATTGAAAAATCATTTTAATGCTCCCAAAAGAAATTGTAACATGAGCTGGAACATATGGGTAATTTGTGAAGTAAAGTCAGCTATGGAGTCTAATCATTTTCAATGTGATTTTTATTACTGAAGCGTTTGAAACTAAGAGAAGCTTTCTTTTTCTTTCTTTCTTCTTTTTTTTTTTTGTTTTCAGATACAAAAGTCTGATCAGCCTTCTTTGAACTTTATGTTTCATTTGTAACTGGGGGATTGAAAAACATGACTCATGAGATATGATAAAAATGCAACTTCACTTTTGTCCCCTATTGCTCCTTTAAAATTTATTTAGTGGAATAAATCCCTTTTCCCCTGGGTGGAGGGCTGGTTCCATTAATTTTTTGCTCACATTTAGATAACAGACTGTACCAATATCACTTTAGGTCAAAACCAGTCTCAATTTAAACATTAGAATGTCCATTTCCCAACCATCAAAACATAAATGTTAAATTTTCTCTTTTTTCCCATCAGGTCCCATTGTACTGGGATGGGAAGGGCCTTGTCATTCCCCCCCTTTAATATTTCTCCTTTTTTCCCAGCTTGCTGTGTTTTGACTTTTCCAGGGGCAGAGGGAATTAAGGGGAAGGAATACAGTCTTTACATGCAGTCAGAACTGGCTACATATTTTCAGGGCCCAGTAAAAACATGAAATGTAGGGTCCCTTGTTCAAAAAGGAGGAAAAATATGTCCCTAAAAGTACTCAAATATAAAGCTTTTTCTCCTCTATCACAGTCTGTCTCAACTTGACATGGTATTTTTATTGGCTATTTAATGTCATCCTAAGAAAAAAATTAAATTAGTGTTATTTTACTGGTTATCTTTATATTTTGCAATACCTATTTTCAAAGCAAATGTAAAAGCACTTAACTTGTATGCACAGTTACTGAAATTGTACAACTTGCATTTTGCAGTTAGGACATACATGCACAGAACCATGGAAACAGTGTCCACAACTAACTCCACTGTTTTATTCCACTTCCTGATACATGTAAATGCTACCAACACTCTCTACCTTGGGCTTATCAATGAGTAAGGAAAGACTGAAAGAAAAAGGAATTACGACTTTCTTTGTCTTTCCCTTTCCTTCTGTGTTATCATTTTTAGTGTAAATGGTTAGCTGATTCAGAAAAGTGAAATGAGTAAGGAGGAACAACTCTAACCTATATGATAGAGTTACTTGGTTGTTTGTGTTTCTTAGAATGCTATTGTCTTCTTTTTACTGAAAGCAAATTCTGATTCACATGCATAATGTGGCCTGTGGGGCCTGTAAGCAGGCACTGCTTACTAGGTTAAAGGTATAATGCATTTACCTCATACTCACTTTGAGTCTTGCTGAACTCCCAGGCATTGTGGGTCTGCTGGAATACAGTGTCATGGGACATCAAAAATGGTATATGCAAATGGGGCAGCAAGGAATGGCAGGCACACATTGTCCTATTGGACTTACAAAACACAAGTTCATACAATTATTAAGAATTTTAATACACAGAGCGTTAAACCAAGCATGGTGTCAGGGAAGGGCCCTTCTGAGTGCAGGGTTCCATGACACTGCATAGGTTGCACACTGATCTTGAATGCAATTTTCTCCTTCCTGTTGGAGTCCTGTTGACCCCTCCAGGGGGTTGAATTAGCCAGGCATTCAGCTGACTGCTGTGAGGCCCACATCTGGTCTACAGTCCATTCTTATCATGTGTGGTTTGCTGCAAAGACAACTACTTCCTTCATGCAGCAACAGTCTGTACTTACTTTGCCATCAAAGAAGCTCCCCAGTTTTCCTGGGGAGATAGCCAACTTTTGTTGTCTCTCTACATGGTCCCAACGAAGCACCCTGCCTGTAGGCTGGAGGTGAAAGAGCAGAAAGCTTTCAATTTTTTTTTTTTTTTTTTTTTTTTTTTTGTGATCTGATAGGTTAGAGGTCACAAGACAGCATCCTCATGTTCCTCACTAAGTCCTCTCCCTAGATCTACTTTCGTTTTCGTTTTCTTTTCTTTTTTTTTTTTTTTTTGAGACAGTCTCTTTCTGTTACCCAGGCTAGAGTGCTGTGGTATGACCTTGGCTCGCTACAACCTCTGCCTTCCAGGATCAAGTGATTCTCCTGTCTCAGCCTTCCCAGTAGCTGTGATTACAGGCACCCACCACCACGCCTGGCTAATTTTTGTATTTTTAGTAGAGACAGCGTTTCACTATGTTGGCCAGGCTGGTCTCGAACTCCTGACCTCAGGTGATCCGCTCGCCTCAGCCTCCCAAAGTGCTGGGATTACAGGAGTGAGGCATCACACCTGGCTTACTAGATCTACTTTCTCAAGTCTTTTATACCTCCCTATAGGTACAAACCAATTTCAGACTTTGATCTGGTTTTTGGATAATGTCTTAAAAATCAGCACATGCTTTTTTCTCAAAAATCACTTGGTATGTGATATCTGTCCTATCTTAGAGCCTTAGCTGAAATTCCCAAATTAATTGTTCTGTTTCATGTAAATTATCATAGTGAGTGCTAAGTATGCCATGGGGGACAGGGATTGAGTGTGTTAAAACTTTGGTCTTTTTGAGTTCCCTGAGGCCATATAGGAGAATTTGGATGCTGATGAGTGCTTCCTCATAATATTCTGCTAAGCTTTCAATCTATCTTGAAGCACATAAAATAGGGGCATTGATCAAAAGCATGCTCATTATATGTTGGTCTGAGGAGTTTAAGCATTTTATATTGCTGTACCTGAGACCAAACTATTTGTATGGAGATAATATGCTGCAGGGAACAAAAACAGGGCTCCAATATCAGAGAGATATGGATATGATTTCTGTTTACTCTACTTTTTACTTTATTACCTTGTGGCAGTTACTTGACCTTTCTGAACTTTAATTTCTCATCTTGCAACACTGAAACTCTATACCCACTAAGCACTAATTCTGTGTGTTTTCTACTCTTAGCCTTGGCAACCACCTTTCTACTTTCTGTTTTTATGATTTTGATACTTTAGATACTTCATATGGGTGAAGTCATATATTATTTGTCTTTTTGCGACTGGGTTCTCTTGCTTAGTATAATGTTTAATGTTTTCAGGTTTCTTCCATGTTATAGCATGTGGCAGGATTTTCTTCTTTCTCGAGGTTGCGTGTTGTTCCATTGTATACCATTCATCTGTCACTGGACATAGGGGGCGCTTCCATCGTTTGGCTATTGTGAATAATCCATGATGAACTGAAGTGTCTAGATACCTCTTTGAGATACTATTTTGAATTCTTTTGAATATATATGCAGAAATGAGATTGTTGGATCAAATGGTAATTTTCTTTTTCACTTTGTAGGGAGTCTCACTGTTTTCCATAATGGCTGCACCATTTTACATTTCCCCTGAGAGTGTACAGGACTTCAATTTCTCTACATCCTCATCAACAGTTATTTTCTGTTCTTTTGATAGTGGTCATCCTGCTGTGTATAAAGTGATATTTCATGGTGGTCTTGATTTGTATTTTCCTAATGAGTGATGTTGAGAATCTTTTCATATCCTTCTTGCCCATCTGCATATCTTCTTTGGAGTATTCAAGTTCTTTGTCCATGAATAAGTCAGGTTATGTTTTTTATCATTGAGTTTTAGAATTCGTTATATATTCGGGATATTAATACCTTATCACATATATAACTTGCAAATATTTTCTCCCATTCTGTAGGTTACCTTTTCACTCTGTTGATTGTTTCCTTTGATGTGCAGGAGTTTTAAAATGTAATGTAGTCCCATTTGTCTATTTTTCCTTTTGTTGCCTGCACTTTTGGTGTCATAATCAAGAAATCACAGCCAAATCTAATATACTGAATCTTTTTCTTTATGTTTTCTTCTAGGAGTTTTATAGTTTGAGGTCATACATTTAGGTCTTTAATCTATTTTGAGTTAATTTTTGCATGTCGTGTAAAATAAAGGTCCAATTTCATTCTTTTACATGTGGTTATCTAGTCTTCCCAAGACAATTTGTTGAAGACGCTGTCCTTTTACCATTATGTAATCTTGACACCTTTGTCAAAAATCATTTGGCTATATATTAAAGAGTTTATTTTTTGGCTCATTTTCTGTTCAATTGATCTATATATCTGTCTTCATGCTAGTACAACAGCATCTTAATTACTGTTGCTTTGTAGTATGTTTTGAAATCAGGAAAGTGTGAGGTCTCAAACTTTGTTATCTTTCCAGATTGTATTGGCTATTTCAGAGCCCCTTGAGATTTCATATGAATTTTAGAATGATGCTATAATAAATGGGATGTTTTTCTTAATTTTATTTTCAGATTGGCTATTGTTAGTGTATAGAAACACAATTGATTTTTGTTTGCTTTTGTATTCTTCGACATTGTAGAAATCATTTATTAGTTGTATATTGTGTATGCATGTGTGTCATCTTCAGAGTTTTCTACATGTAATAGCATATCATCTGCAAACAAAGATAATTTTACTTCTTTTCTAATTTGGATGCCACCTTTCCCCTTGTTTTTGGTCTAACAGTTCTGGCTAGGATTTCTGTACTGTGTTAAATAGTAGTGGTGGTAGGCATCCCTCTCTTGTTTCTGATCTTACAGGAAAAGCTTTCATTCAATATGACGTTGTCTGTGAGCTTTTCATATATTCCTGTTTCTTTGGTGTAAGTTTCTGAAGATTTAATTTAACCCTTTAAATGAACCTTACTTCTCTCTTTCTTTGGGTGTCTTGTTCTGTTGGGATTTTGGCAATTGAAAAATCAGCCACCTCTCCTATACTTTACAGTCTGGTTTTATACCACAAGGATTTTCTCTATTCAGCTTGGCAAGATATTCCAGAGACCTTTCAAATGTTTTGCAAGGATATATCCTCCACCTTTGGTACTACAGACATGGGTGCATGTTGATCACCTTTCTTGTCACAGGCCTTGAATCTGGTGTCATCATGTTCCTATTCTTGTCAGTGCTTGTATTAGGCAAGACCTATCTCCTGAGCATTCCTTTTGAAAGTCAGAACATTGAATGTACATTCTACTCCCTTCCCTCCCCAGAGAGAAAACAGGGTTTCAGCGTTTCATAAGAACCTCAACTGCTTTCTGAGTTTTTCACAAAGGCAGTTGGTCTGTGTATTGTTGTTCATTCATGAAGGAATGAGTATCTAGGACTTCCCATTCTACCATCTTGATGATGGCATCTCCCTTATATCCCTTTTCTTAAGTAAAGCACTTTAGCTTTGCCTAGGTTTTTCTAACTTTGCATCTTCACACTCTTCATTGAACTCTATCTTCAAGTATGTAGGTAATTACTTTAAAAATAGTGTGCTTAATAAGCAAAGAGTTCTTTAACTTCTAGGACTCTTTTCCTAGATGAGTAAATTATAAATAATAAGAGGGTTTTCTTCCTTTTTTTGTCTTAGGAATTTCCAAAATATCTTAGAAATGAGAGAAGGGGCCCTGAAAAGCAATACGAAAACGGCACGAACTTCAACTAGCCCGTATAGAACTGTCCTAGTACATGTGCCTCCTAAGACTGTGAAGCAGAGCATGGGCTGTATTTCAGCCTCTCACTCACCACTTTAGCCAAACACCCATGTGCAGTAAACAACCTGCACAACTCTATGTGGCAGCCCTGAGGAGGGATGGATAAAGTAGTAGATGGGGCCTTTGGGAAAGATGATCTCTGAGAAGTTGCCAATTCCTACGGGGCTGGAATAATTTTAGACAGGACTGGCTAATGTCCCATTGTAAAGTCATCTGCTGAGAAACAACATAATCATTTCAGTTTCCCTGGAGCCATCAGTAAAGTTGTCTATGAATAAATTTTTGAGTTGGTGATACTTTAAGGAATAAGGATGTTGAGTCTGGGCTGGGCGAGGTGGCTCATGCCTGAAATCCCAGCACTTTGGGAGGCCGAGGTGGGTGGATCACGAGGTCAGGAGATCGAGACCATCCTGGCTAACGCGGCGAAACCCCGTCTCCACTAAACATCCGTCTTCACTAAACATACAAAAAATTAGCCAGGTGTGGTGGTGGGCACCTGTAGTCCCAGATACTTGGGAGGCTGAGGCAGGAGAATGGCGTGAACCCGGGAGGCGGAGCTTGCAATGAGCCGAGATCACGCCACAGTGACCCATGGTAGAAATATGACCGGAGAGACCTGTAACATGGGGATGACTCAGGAATGACCTTGAGACTAACCACCTTCTCCCCAAATATCCTGGAGGTGTGTGCTTTGATTATAGGGAAGACTAATGCTTGGGTTAGATTTATATAAAATGGAATTCATAACGTATGTGGATATACTCAAGGGAGGCCTAGAGTATAATGATGAAGAGTATTAGTTCAGACCTCTGGAATCATATCCCAGTGTGGTATACAATATTCACTATGGCCCCTAAATATCCCCAGTTCCTGGTATTCATATCCTTGTGCAATCTTCTCCCCTTCAGTGTGGGCTGAATTTAGTGACTTCCTTCTAGAAAATAGAATATGGTAGATTTTATGTACTGTTACTTCTGAGAGTAGGTTACAAAAAGACTATGACTTTTTTCTTGGGCGCTCTCCATTTGCTCTCTTTTGCTTGCTCTAAAGTAAGTCAGATAGCTGCCATGTTTTGATTTGCTTTATGGAGAGGCCCACAAGTCAAGAAACTGAGGGAGATCTCTGACAAATAACCAGCCAGTAACAGAATTCTGCCAACAGCTACATGAGTGAGTGGTCTTAGTCTGTTTCGTGTTGCTTTAAAGGAATACCTGAAGTTAGGTTAAAAAAAAAAAAGGAGATTTATTTGGCTGTTCTATTCTGCTAGGTAGAAGATTGGGCATCTGGTGGAAACCTTAGGCTGCTTCCATTCATGGCAGAAGGTGAAGGGAAGATAGAATCTACAGAGATTACATGGTGAGAGGTGGGGGAGCAAGGGTGGGGAGGTGCCAGGCTCTTTTTAACAACCAGTTCTCTTGAGAACTAATAAAGTGAGAATTCACTCATTACCACAAGGACATCATCAAACTATTTATGAGGGGTCCAACTCCATGACCCAAACACCCCCAATTAGACACCATCTCCAACACTGGTGATCAAATTTCAACATGAGATTTTTGGGGGACAAACATACAAACTATAGCATTTGGCCATCATCCTGACTACAGTCTATGAGAGAACTTAAGGGAGAGGCACCAAACTTTATTGCTACATCAGCTATGTATTGCTGAGTAATAAAATTCCTAGAAGTTTAATGGCTTGAAAAAACAATAATATTTATTATCTTACAGTTTCTGGGTGACAGAAATTTGGGGGTGCTTCACCTGGATGATTCTGACTTGGGGTCTCTCATGAGGTATAGTCAAGATGCTAGCTGGGGCTACTGTCACCTCAGGAGTTGACTGGAGTTGGAGAATTCACTTCCAAAATGGCTCCCTGATATTGCTGGCAAGTTGATGGTAGGAGGTCTTAGTTATTTGTCACATGGCTCTCTTTCTATGACTTCTTGAATGTTTTCAGAGTATGGCATCTGGCTTCCCCTAGAATGAGTGATTCAAAAGAAGAAGAGAAGCTGCAATGCTTTTTATGATCTAGCACCAGAAGTCACACACTGTCATGTTTGCCATGATGATTGATGACACAAACTATCTCTAATATAATGTGAGAAGGGACTACCCAAGAGTATGATGATTAGGAGGCAAGATATTTGACCTTGGACTGGCTGCTTAATATTGCTAAACTTCAGCTTCCTTAGCTTTGAAATGCAGATAATATGACAATTGCCTTTTAGAATTGTAAATATTAAATGTATTATTTCAGATAACCAGTATAGGCAGGTTCTCTTTTCTTATTGTAAGTTTTCTAAAAAAGGGTGTACGGAAAATAAAAAAAAATTATGGGCGTTCCTAGTATAGCTGTCTTGAGTTATAAGAGAATCTTATGTGTGTACTTAATAAATGTTAACTATTTTAATTATTATTATTAGTTATGAGGATATAAATACTTATATTGTAGAGCTGACTCATCTTTGTTAACTTTAGTTCAGAGGGTTCCATAGATGATTTGTTGTGTGATCACCTTACATCTGAAGTTCATTTGGAAGCTATCTAATGGCACCTCTTGATTTAACCACATTTAACACATTATGACCTAATAAAATATTCTGGCTAGTGAGACTGCCTCATTACATGTCACAGAAATTAAAGCACAGCTTCTAATATAAATGTACTGTCCTTAATGTGCTGGCAGAGAACTTTTTGCTGACAGGGTCAGCAGAATACAGAACATGCCTGATCTAAAATATCTGCAGGTCAGCTCAGATGTTCTGAGTCTTGTTTAGGTTTCAGAGAGGGGAATTATATTTGCTTTCTGTCTCCTGAAGGTGGAGTACAGACTCAGGAGGAAGATGGAATATAGTTTTAGGAATTTTTTTTTCATAAGGAGCAGAAATTCTTTCAAGCTTACTTAACAGTGGGTGCATTTATTTTCATTCTTCAGAAAAATCTCACAATATTATAGAATACAATTAAGGAAATAGCCAGGTCTCATGAAACTGGAAATTCATCAGGTAGTTTTTCTTTCTGTCTTGCTGCATGATCTTTACCTGTCATCTCAGGGTCTTCTAAAATGGTCCATGATGACCTTCTAAGATGGTCCATCATGACCAAACACTCCTGGTATTCATGTACTTACATAATCATTTTGCTTTCGGTGTTGGCTGGACTTACCCATTTTTAAAGGTGGAAGTAATGAGATGTCACTTTTGAGATTATGTTAAAAAAGACAGTGACTTCAATCTTGAGTGTGTGCAATTTCTCTATCTCAGAACACCTGTGTTTGGGGAAGCATGATGCCGTGTTTTGAGCAGCAATATGGAGAGGCCCACATGGTGTGGGGAAGAACTGAGTTTCTCAGTCCAACAGCCTTTGAGAAACTAAGGTCCTCAATCTGAAAGTCCCCAAATAAGTAAAGCCTGCCAATGAATATGTGAACTTGGAAGTTTATCCATCATTCACAGTTGAGTTGTTAAGCCTTGAGATGGTTGCAATCCCAGCTGACAGTTTGACTACAACCTTATAAGACATCCTGAGCCAAAATTACCTAGCCAAACTAATTTTGATTACAGACTCACAGAAACAGTGTGATAATACGTGTTTATTGTTTTAAACTGGTAATTTTTATTGTAATTTGTTATGCATCAAAAGGTAACAAATACAGATTTTAGGGCCTGGAAGTAGGGTGCTGTCATGATGAATACCTAAAATGCAGAAATGGCTATGGAACTGGGCCCTGGGTTTTGAGTACAGTGTTATTGACACTATGAAGTGTCCTTAAGAAGTTGTAAACAGAAGCCTCTTGGTCTTCTATAAGGTTGAGGTAAATATAGGCAGTAAATTAAGGAAGGAGGAGTCCTTGTTGGTAATAGCAAAGAACTTAGCAGCATTTTGCCTATAGTAATGTGGAAAGTAGAAAATGTGCTTCATGGATGAAGTGATCTAGCTTAGGAGATTTCTAAGCACAGTGTTGAAGGTGCTGCCTGGTTTCTTGTTGCTGCTTATAGGAAAATAGGAGAGGAAAGAAGGAATTGAGGTAAGGACTGTTAAATAAAAAGCCATCAAGATGTGATAGTTTTGAAAATTTTCAGTCTTTTCAGATGGAAAGTGGTGCTAAATTTTTTAAAAAAGCTTTTGATTAAAGATCAGATCCAGAGTACTCACAGGAGAATGACGGTCTAAAGATGAAACTAAGGATGTGACTATCAAAACTTCTGTTAAGACCTTAGAAAGATCAACTTCATGCCTTAGGATACTTTCAGCCATGCAAAGTTTCCTTAAAACATTAAAGGTATGTCTCACAGATCCTCTGAATAAAACAATAGTGTTTCTAGAAAGCTTTAGAGCTTTTGTGTTTGTTTGTGTGTTTCAATAGAGATTGAGTCTCGCTCTGTCTCAGGTATCTCAGCCAAGGCTCGAGAGAGAGAGAAGAGGTTATCTTGTGATTTGCAAGTGTGGCTTTTGTCTAAGGAAGTCAACCCCAAGATGATTTATAGGGGATCTTCACAGTTCTTAAAATAGTTATATGTGCAGGAATACCACCACCTTAGGCCCGAGGAAACAGACAGTACAGCATTAGCAGTGATCTTTGGACCTGCTAAGGAAGGAGACTGTGATAGCTGTTTAGCCATAAGCACATGCTACCCTATACAACAAGGAAGGAAGACACAGAAGGTAGAAACATGAACTTGATAAGGTAGAATTAAGTGAGGAAAAATTATTCCAAGACATCGAAATCTAATCAAGGAACTTCCAACATTCACCCAGCTGGATTTCAGAACTGCCATGGATCAGTGACTCCTTTTCATACTCAGTTTTATATTTTTTTTGACAGGGTTGTATACAGCCATTTTCCAATGCCTGTCTCCATTGTATGTTGAGTGTGTGTAAGCATGTGTGTGTGTGTTTTTGTGTGTGTGTGTAGGGGTGGGATAGATAAAAGTTGTTTTTATAATTTCAGGTCTATAGATCAAGAGGAATTGTATTTGAGGAGCTATGCTTAAGGAACTTAACCTGAGAAACCTCATCAATGCTTGGATCTAATTTAGATGACAGGATTCTGAACTTTGAGCTGATGCTATAATGAGTTGAAACTCTTGAGGCCTTGAGAGAGGGTGAGGAAATTTTGCATGGAAGACATGAATCATAGTGAGCCAGAGGACAGACTGGAGTATTCAGCCTCTAATATGGCTCCCATTCATCCAAACCATATCATTTCACTTCTGGCCCCTCCCAAATCTCATGTCCTCACATTTCAAAACGAAGCATGCCTTCCCGACAGTCCCCCAAAGTCTTAACTCATTTCAGCATTAACTCAAAAGTCCACAGTACAAAGTCTCATCTGAGACAAGGCAAGTCGCTTCCGTCTATACGCCTATAAAATCAAAAGCAAGTTAGTTACTTCCTAGATACGATGAGGGTACAGGCATTGGATAATTACAGCCATTCCAAATGGAGACATTGGCCAAAACAAAGAGGCTACAGGCCTCATGCAAGTCTGAAATCCAGCAGGGTGATCAAATCTTAAAGCTTCAAAACGATCTCCTTTGACTCCATGTCTCACATCCACATCACACTGATGCAAGAGGTGGTTTCCCATGGCCTTGGGCAGCTCCACCCCTGTGACTTTGCAGAGTACAGCCTCCCTCCTAGCTGCTTTCACAGGCTGGTTTTGAGTGTCTGTGGCTTTTCCAGGCACACAGTGCAAACTGTCAGTGGATCTACCATTCTGGGATCTGGAGGATGGTGGCCTTTTTCTCACAGCTCCACTAGGTGGTGCCCTAGTAGGGACTCTGTATGAGGGCACCAACCCCACATTTCCCTTCTGCACTGCCCTAGCAGAGGTTCTCCATAAGGACCCCGCCCCTGCAGCAAACTTCTATCTCAGCATCCAGGCATTTCCACACATCTTCTGAAATCTAGGTGGAAGTTCCCAAACCTCAATTCTTGACTTCTGTGCACCTGCAGGCTCAACACTATGTGGAAGTTGCTAAGGCTTGGGGCGTCCACCCTCTGAAGCAGAAGCCCAAGCTGTACCTTAGTCCCTTTTAGTCATGGCTGGAGTGGCTGGCACGCAGGGCACCAAGTCCCTAAACTTCACACAACATGCTGACCTCTGGGACAGGCCCATGAAACTATTTTCTCCTAAGCCTCTGGGTCTGTGATGGGAAGGGCTGCCATGAAGTCCTCTGCCATGCCCTGGGACATTTTCCCCACTGTCTTGGGGATTAATATTTGACTCCTTGTTACTTATGCAAATTTCTGCAGCCCACTTCAATTTCTCCTCAGAAAATGGGTTTTTCTTTTCTGTCATATTTTCAGGCTGCAGATTTTCTAAATCTGTATGCTCTGCTTCCCTTATAAAATGGAGTGCCTTTAACAGCACCAAGTCACCTCTTGAATGCTTTGCTGCTTAGAAATTTCTTCCATCAGATACCCTAAATAATCTCTCTCAAGTTCAAAGTTCCCAAAATCTCTAGGGCAGGGGCAAAATGCTGCCAGTCTCTTTGCTAAAACATAAGGAGAATCACCTTTACTCCAGTGTTCAACAAGTTCCTCATCTCCATTTGAGAACACCTCAGCCTGAATTTCATTGTCCATATCATTATCAGCATTTTGGTCAAGGCCATTCAACAAGTCTCTAGGGAGTTCCAAAGTTTCTCACAGTTTTCTGTCTTCTGAGCCTCCAAACTGTTCCAACCTCTGCCTGTTACCCAGTTCCAAAGTCACTTCCACATTTTCAGGTATCTTTTCAGCAACACCGCACTCCTGGTACCAATTTACTGTATTAGTTTGTTTTCACACTGCTGAATAAAGACATACCCACGATTGGGCAATTTACAAAAGAAAGAGGTTTAATTGGACTTACAGTTCCATGTGGTTGGGGAAGCCATACAATCATGGTGAAAGGCAAGGAGGAGCCAGTCACATCTTACATAGGTGACAGGAGGCAAAGAGGAGGAAAAGTGGAGGAAAAGTCCCCCTTTTAATAACTATCAGATCTCATGAGACTTACTCACTGTCATGAGAACAGTACAGGAAAGACCTGCCCCCATGATTCAATTACCTCCTGCTGGGCCCCTCCCACAACACATGGGAGTTCAAGATGAGATTCGAGTGGGGACATAGTCAAACCATATCATTCACAATGGCAAATTTAGAAACTTTAGGATATTACAAAGTTTCCACAAAAGTGCCATGAGATGCTATGGTATTAACAGTGATACTTTAAGTAAAAAATTATGTATACGAAATGAAAGTTAATTCTGGTTGCAACACAGCAGTAATGAGTAAAGCTCTTTCCACAGTATTTTCACTGAGGAAGTTGAGCTGACTATACTGTTTTCAAGGTGCAGGAACAACACAGGTGATAACTAGAGCTGTCTCATGAATACGCTGGGAGACTCCTCCAGGGAGATGTTCTCATTCATCAGAATGATTCAGAAGTCTGTTAGGAAGGAATTGGCTCACAACACTGTTATGGGGAAGGAGGACTGCTATGTATGCCTAGGGGCACTATGAGTTACAGTTAACATTTTATGTTTCGCTGGTGCTTTCTAGTGGCAAACTGCAGTGATTTTTTTAAAGAATAGGTTGAAGTCAGAATTGTATTACAGTAATAAAGGACTGTCTTGTTGTAGGCCTTTTTTTTTCTTTTGTTAGGACTACCCTACATAGCACAGTAACTTGCATGTTCTAGAGGAAATTGTAAATTGTACAAACAAACTATGTAAAAAACTATGTAAGTGTTTTAGCTTAAGAAAAGTTAAGGTGAAAGATGACTTGGGTCAAATATTTAGAACAAAGAAGACTAAACACATCACAGTATCAAAATAGTTTTAAATGTATATGTATGATTATGTTCACCTACAATTGACTAGTTGTTCGTATAATCTTGACACTGATGGTTATATAGTCAGATTCAGGTGCACATAAATTTGCCTAACCATCTCATAAATTTTGGGGGCACTCTGTTAGGCATTAGGAGTTCCAATTTCCGAAGGGCTCAGAAGAATCCTAAGAGGTGGCTGTGGGGACCTTGGACTTGATGATTTGGCTCCCAGGTACTAGATTTGTAACTGTTTAATGAGAAAGGAAAAAAAGAAGTTGCTCTAAATATTGACGGAGCGTCCTGGGAAACAAACCTCATCCACTCTGAGGTGGGAGAAGATTTAAAGGAGTGAGTTCCTTTACAACTCTAGGAGGGTTGAGCGTGTGACACAGTGGGAACAACTCACTTGAATCAACCCTTGGCCTAACTTCATGGGAACTTGGTGTTAGTTCTTACACAGAAGGTTTTGTAGAAATTAAATAGCAGGGCTGTCTTTTAGGACAAAAGGCACTTTAATCATGTAGATCAAAGGTCATCTATGGTTAGTTGAAAAAAAATAATCTTTTCTGTCATCCATTAGAGATAGAAGATACAGTAAACTTCCAACAAAGCAGGTACCATTGTCAGCTGCACACAAAGGTTGGCTCAGCAGCCTGAGCTTCACAGGACCACATGTAGCATTGGAAGTGAGGGACTAACAATCCACACAATGTCCTTCTGACTGATTATGGTGGTGTGGCGCAATTCCTTTCCAAAAAGCATTAGGGTCAATTCCAGATGGGTCTGGTGGGAAGAATGAATGGATAAACTGAATTTAAAAAAACCACACCAAACAAACAGATCGGACTACAAAGTTGAAGAACAAAGTTTCCCCACAAAACTGGAACCAAATGCTTCTGATAACAATCATTCAGTCTTTTAAGTTTATCCCTTCTGGGGGCTGATGTGATCCGGGCAAAGAATAGTCTTTTCCTGTGGAAACTTGCTCATTTTCTAGTCAGAAGCCACAGGTTGTCATTAAAATCACTGAGAAATCATGTTTTAAGATGTATCTTTAAGTGGAATTCAGCTGCTATGTTGATGCTAAAATTTGCAGTATTTGCATGAAGCAATAATAGGGGTAACCAAAATGTGGTCTCTCCAGACAGACAGCACCTGGATGTGCTGAGTAAGTCACTTTCATATGACTGGGGTAGGTTGGCCCTCTCCATTCAATCAGTTGTCTTCTTTTAAGCTTCTTCCCATTGCAAGTCACATGGGCACCAACAATTTTCCTCCAGTGGCAGCTAAATTACCACTTTCTCTTACTATTATTACAAAAGAGCTCTCACCAGGGGGAAGGAGTAAGAGAGAAGGTGGTTAGGTTGCACAGTCCTTCTCAGGGCCAGGCCAGTTTCTCCCATTGTCTCCTGCTTACTGCACACCTAGGACTTCTGCCTGGTTTCCTTTCCTCTTTCAAGCTGACACTGCTCACTTCTTCCCTTGAATTTTCCAAGACTGACTTGGAGTGGGACAGAGATTTTAGTTTCTTACTGTCTTAGAAAGCAAGCACCAAACCCTTGATATTTGTAACAGTTTTACTGAGTATCACTATAGTCTTTTTCACCAAGGACCTGACGCATCATTTTTTTCCACTGTCTCCACTCAGTCCCATATCTGGTTCCTTATCAGTTATCTATTGCCACAATAATGCTGTGTGAAAACCATCCAAAACTCAGTGACTAAAGAAAATTTATTTAGCTCTTGAGTTTTCAGGAGAGCTGGGTGTTTCCTTTGGTCTTGGCTGGGGTAATTAATGTATTGATTGATCATGATTGGGCTCTCTCAATTATTTGGGTATTGGATCATGGTTGCGTAGTTTAGAAAGGCCTTAGCAGGGATGATTGGGGTCCCTTGACTGTCTTCCACGTCTCATTCTCCAGCAGGCTTGTCTGACCTTATTTCTGTGGCAAAGACAGAGAAGTAAAAGAACAAGTGAAATAGTGTGAGTGTTTTTTCTATGCTTTTGACTTACTAACATCCCAGTGGCTGAAGCAAGTCACTTGGTTGAGCCAGGAAACCAGGGGTGGGATAGAGTGCCATGCCCAGAGAGGGAGAGGACTACAAAGTTGCAAGACAAAGGCATGCATATAAGAAGAGGATGAAGAATTAATGCAAGCAATCCTCCACAGTCCTTTCTTCTCATTTCCTGGATTACTTAAGTGAGGGGTTACCTTTCACCCTGTTTTCACACCCAGTCTTCATAGAAACAGCCCAAAGAGGGACATTCTGTTGAATCTAGATTTGATACCTAGATTGATCCTTGATTAGGATGTTTTAGCCTAAATTTCTAATTCCTTAATAATTACAACAATAAATTGATTCGTGGTAATAATAATTATCAACTTCTTTCTATGTAACAGACATCATTCAGATTTCTTCACCAGAATTATGGTATTATTTAGTCCTCATAATTGCTTTTTAAAAAATTGCTATTCTTATATAACAGCTGGGGAACTAAAGTTAAAAGAATGTAACATTTTAATAATTGAGATGTGGGAAATTTGCTTTATTGATAATGCCTTCACGTGAACAACACAAGCCTACATTAACAGATTGCACTTATTTGGAGCTGAAATAGACACTCTAACTCTGCCCCACTACAACCCCCATCTCCCCATACCACATGGTTTGCCTGTTGACTTTATTTTCACATTTTTCTTATTTTGATATAAAATTTTCTAAATTTATGATGATATGCAGAACTTAAAAGTATGTAAAAACAACACAGCAGAAAGAGAGATTATAATTGGAAAATTATTGTTTTTATTATCTTGCAAGAAGTATATAAGTTAGGTAAAAGTAAGTTCATTTGTGGAAGCATAAAATAGGTAAGCACAAGAAAATGATCAGTGATATTCCAACACATTTCAATTCAGAGCATCTATCAAAATAAGAAGTAAGATTAGATTTCCTGTAAAAAGGTTTTATAATGCTATGATTACCCAGGTCTTCTTCTTATATGTGATCATCTTTGGTCTTGATGAAATTTGGTTCCAATGCACTGTGAATACCAATAGAACTTCTCACAGAACCACTGTGATGAGGATGACATTATTAAAAGAGCCATAAGTGTTCCAGATTATTAAATGTTATCACTTTTAAAAGCCAAGTTAATTATGCATATTTTAACCATTTCTTTGAAGGAAACCTAACACAAATGTGCTACTTTTCTGCCTTTTGAACTAAGCATGCTATGTATTTTATTTCTTTTTTGATGACTAGGTCTCAGGTTTTCATTACGAATAATTTTTGTTTTATATGTTAATACAATGTTTCTCAAAGGAGCTCGTGAGTTATGTAGGTCTGCTTCAGTAATTACCTTAGATTTTTAAATAAGTTTTGATGATTCTCTTGTCTTTATTGTGTCTTCCTTACTCTAAGATGTCTCATTTAACAATGTCCTTTTCTTGATACTTTTAATCTATGTTTTTTTTTGTTCTACAACCACTATTTAAGTATCAGTCAGATAAACATTCAAAATCAGTAGATTAAATTGTATATTGCATTATAATTTAGTAGCAAGAACTGGGTGTTTCCTTTGGCCTTGGCTGGGGTAACTAATGTATTGATTGATCATGATTGGGCTCTCTCAAAAGAACCGGAGCCCCATACTTCTTCTGCAAATATAATAAATGGGATTTCTTTGGTCTTTTGAAATATGTTTTGAATGCAAACTACCATATTTTATTGTGTCTAATATGTCAATTATGATACAGACCACTGTTTTATGGACTACTAAGAAAGACAAAATGTTGCATGTTATAAGATGTAGCCCCAATTTAGAGATGTTAAAACATAAAAAAAT
This sequence comes from Macaca thibetana thibetana, assembly GCF_024542745.1. Taxonomy (NCBI): domain Eukaryota; kingdom Metazoa; phylum Chordata; class Mammalia; order Primates; family Cercopithecidae; genus Macaca; species Macaca thibetana. The sequence goes on from NC_065584.1 coordinate 62,856,719, forward strand.
ACTTCTTGGAAGAACTAACATATTAGATGTGTGAGATAATGTTCTGGGTGATGTAGGTTATACCAGTGGTCAAAGGAGATAATGTCTCTCTGTTTTCATGGGTCTCATATTCTAGTGGCAGAGGGCAAATGATTATGTCAGGTAACCATTAATGGTCTGAAGGGGAAACAAAACCAGGAAAGAGGAAGAAGAGTGACGAGTGGAAGTAGAAAATGTTTGCTTTATATATAGTAGTCAGGACAGCAGGAATGGCCTCTCTGGTAAGGGTATATTTAAGCAGAGACCAGAGGGAAGGGAAGGAATGAGCTATTAAGATGGGAGAAGATAACTCCAGGCAGTGGGGACAGTGAGTGCAGAGGCTCTCAGATGGAAACGTGTTAAGGTGTTGAAGGAAGAGCAAGTAGGTCAGCCTTGCTGTGTGGAAGAAACTAGGGAGTGAGTAGTAGGAGATGACATTTAAGAGGTGGTGAGCTCCAAATTAGGTCAGATCTTGTAGACCTGGTAGGAAATTTAGATTTCACTCTGTGACAGAGAGCAAGGTGTTTGAGCAGACATTATCTGATTATGTTTTAACAGAGACATTGTGATGGACTGCTGTGTGCAGAAAGACTATAGGAAACAAGGGGGTGGAAACAGGAAGACCAGTTAGGAGACCATTACAATTATCCAGATGAGAAATGATGGCAACTCAGATGAGGGTAGCAGTGATGGAGGCAGTGAGAAGTAGTTAGAATTGGGATATATTTTGAAGGTCAATCTTACAGAATTTGTGAGAAATTTGATCTTGGGGTGAGAATGAAAGAGGGTAGTCAAGGGCGACTCCAGGGTTTTTTTTTTTTGCCTGTGAAGGAATGGAGTTGACATTTATTGAATTAGGAGGAAGAACCAGGTAGAGTAAGAAGAAACAAAGACTTAGGTTTTCTATGTTAAGTTTGAAATAACTTAGCTATCAAGTGAGGAAGTAAAATAGGCAGTTGGATATATAAGTCTGAAGTTCAAAAGAGAGATCCATACCAGAGAAATATATTTAAGAGTTAAGAAAAAAGGAATGTACAGAGGTGTCAACTGCTGCTCATAGATTGAGTAAAATAAGGACTAAGAATTGACACTGGATTTGTCAACATAGTGCGTGAGAGACAGAAACGTATTGGAATGCATTCAGGAAAGAATGAGCGGAGAAAAAGTGAAGTCAGTTCTTTCAAGGAGTTTTGTTGTAAAGAGGGCCAGAAAAATAGGATGACTGCTACTTTTTCACATAAGATTGAAACCTTTTTCAATTACTTTAAAAATAATTCATTTGAAAGGTATAGCAATAAAATATATGGACTGAAGGTACATTACAATTCTCCACTATCACATCTCAAAAGACTTTGTGAAGAAAGAAATCAACTCAAATATACTTTTGTTTTGTTTTGTTTTTTTGACACAGAGCCTTGCTCTGTCACCCAGGTTGGAGTGCAGTGACACGATCTTGGCTCACTGCAACATCTGCCTCCCGGGTTCAAGTGATTTTCGTGCCTCGACCTCCTGAGTAGCTTGGATTACAGGCACCCACCCCTATGCTTGGCTAATTTTTTTGTTCTTTTAGTAGAGATGGGGTTTCACCATGTTGCCCAGGCTGGTCTTGATCTCCTGAACTCAGGCAATCCACCTACCTTGGCCTTCCAAAGTGTTAAGATTACAGGCATGAGCCACTGCGCCCAGCCAAGTATACTTTCTATTCAAAGCAAAAACCATGTGTTCTCTATAATTTGCATTGATTTCTGAAAATTAGGGTAACATTGAAGTAAAAGTAAAAGAATTGCAAATACAGGTTCCAAAAGTGTTGACCACTTTGTACATTAGAAATCTCCACATTACTCTAAGTGGAGATGTTTGTGTAGATGCCTTGGCAAATACGAACTTGGGCTTCAGATATTATTTATATGTATTGATATTCAGACACCACCTGTCTGAAATGATGGCTGTAGATTCAATAAGAACACAGGGAAGCTAAAAATATAGATGGGTTCCCGTGTAAAATTCATACTGGGAATTTAAGCAGCTGACATACCTCTAGAGTGGGTAGCTTATAACCTCTTAAAATACATAACTGAAAATGAATAATTGTGCTTTAGTAACCTGAAGCATCCAGAAGATATAACTATGACCCGCTAATATGTAGTTCCATGATTTTTCTGGCTGAATATCTCTCAAAACAGAGACTTCAAGGCAGCATGACAACTTTACTCCCTGGAGTTTCCTCATACTCTAGCTTCTCAGTGCATTTCTAGGAGGTGTCCACACATGCTCATGGGTAAGTGGCTGCTGTCACTGCCCTACTGGGTGCCACTGCCCTACTGGGTGCCACACCATATACCCTGCCCTAGATGGCCATGATGCTTTGCTGCAACTCCAGGCAGCCAAGTCTCATCTTTCTTCTGGGTAGGGCAGGGTCAGACAGCCACTTCTAGGTACCCACAATTGCCACTTTCCTCAATGGTAGACTCTGTTGCTGAGTCTGGTTCATCCTGTTAGATACCTTTTTCACTTGGAATGATTTCTTTCCCAGGGACTCTGCAGAGCTCCCAGGCAACTTACCACATTCTTCTCCTGACCGCTGCCTACCTGCTACCCTCCATCCCTTTTTTAATGTTGCACATGCCATTTATGTCTGAACTCCAATCCTGGGCCACATTTGAGTTCCTTGCTTCCGAGGCATCTCATCCTTCCTGTAAGTCTGAATATCAAGAGCTCCTAGGTGGTGTGGCCCAACTGCACATGTCAGGTGGATTTAAGTCTCATGTTTCCAGAGTAGATGGGAACCTCTTAGTGCACCTATGGATTTTGGAGAAAAGGAGAAATGAGGTCTCTGTGATTTTTTTTTCCCTTTATCTACGCTGTAGTAGCTCAGGTCTTTGCAGAAACAGGTAGAGAAATGAAGTTCACATTCTCTAAACCAGGGGTACCCAATCCCTGGGCCACAGACTGATACGGGACAGTGGCCTGTTAGGAACCGGGCTACACAGCAGGAGGTGAGTGGTGGGCAAGCCATCGAACTTCATCTGTATTTACAGCTGCTCCCCATCACTTGTATTACTGCCTGAGTTCTGCCTTCTGTCAGATCAGTGACAGCATTAGATGCTCATAGGAACAGGAACCCTATTGTGAACTTCGCATGTGAGGGATCTAGGTTGCGTGCTCCTTATGAGAATCTAGTGCCTGATCATCTGTCACTGACTCCCATCACCCCCAGATGGGACCATCTGGTTGCATGAAAATTAGCTCAGGGCTCCCACTGATTACACATTATGGTGAGTTTTATAATTATTTAATTATATATTACAATATAATAATAATAGAAATAAAGTGCAAAATAAATGTAATGTGCTTGAGTCATCCCAAAACCTTCCCCCAATCCCTAGTCCATGGAAAAAATGCCTTCTATGAAACCAGTCCCTGGTGCCAAAAAAGGTTGGGGACTGCTGCTCTAAACCACTGTAAGAACCCACTTTAGTGGCTTAAATTGATGGCGAGTATGGCTGGGGCCCAGAAAAAAAATCACAATGTCTGTCTTTAGGTGTGTGTGTGCACTCACAGGCATGACTGCTTGCTAGTCTGGAAAAAGGTTTTCAGTTTTTTGTTTTTTTCCTTTTATTGAGTGTAGGACATGCCTTAAAAATAAATCCCTTGACTGATGTTGCTCTTGGAACTTCAAGAGTTCAGATAGGTGGGAAATGTGTTGGAGTTTCATCTAGAATTTCTATTAAAAGGCCTTTGTGTATAGATGGTGATGCTACTGACACATCCTGTTGGCAAACTAAGTATTTAGTGGCTGTTTTTGTTCTTCTCACTAGCAGGGGAGGGTTTGAGCCAGAATATTCCTGCTACTCTCCAGGTCCCCATTTGTGAAATGGTTGGCTGCTTCCGGGGAGGAAGTCAATGGCTGGGAACCATTTTCTCTGTGCAGTGTTAAGTGCTCCTTCTAGACACTGCTGCCAGAGGAATGACGAAAACCTGACAAATTATTGTTCATCTCAAGCAGCTCCTAATGTGCTTTCCTACAGAGGGGAAGTCAAAAAAGAAAAAGGAGGTTGCAGCAGGCGCGTGCTGACACCTTCCTCTCTTCAGCCAGTGTCTAGCTGCTGGGTCTGACTTCTGTGGACGCAGCATCCATGCAGACAGCACAGTCCACGGTCACAGGGCAGCTGCTCACGAATCAGCAGAGGCGGCAGGCAGGTGAAACACTGAAATGTTATGCTATAAAATATTTAGAGACTGCTGTGAATTTAGTTTTCTTTTGATTAGTTCTCCAGATCTCTACTTGAGTAGCTTTGCTGAAGGGCCAGAATCAAACCAGAAATATATCCCCAGAGCCCATTTAAGTACTATGCAGTGTTTACTTAATATTTTAAGGATAAAAAACACTTTGGAACATTGAGCACTCCAAAAGAACAAAACCTATTTATGAACCCGGAGGGCATTTCACCTTTAAGACAGAAAAGCCATCAGGAAACTGAAGAAGTCGTTCATTTTTATAGCACCAGATAAATTACAGGATAAATCAGTTCAGTGATGTCTTTTAACTCTTTCTGCTCTTCCTTCTTGTGTGTGAAGCATAACTGCTAGAGAAAATACTTCCATTTATTAGGATGCCTTCCAACACTTTTTATTTAGAATGTTTGAACCAAAGAAGGCAACCAAATGTGAATGTATTTTGCCATAATACAGAGCTTGAAGTGGAAAGAAAAGAACAGTAATAGGTTTGCCCCAGATTCAGAATCAGAAAACTTAGGTTCTAGTGCTGGGCCTGCTGTTTGGTGGTTATGTAACCTCAGGAAAATCTTGGCTATGCCAATTACTAGCTATGTGATGGTGGGCAAGTTACTTAAGCTTGCTAGAGCTTATGTTTCCTCATCTCTAGCATAAGGAAGGTTAATATCTGCCTCACTGGGTTATCGAGAGAATTAAGAAAGAGTGCTGATATAGCACCTATCACAAGGTCTTGCTCATTACAAGCATTCAATAAATGTTAGCCTTTACTAGGACTGAAAATAAATCAGTTATTTTAATCGCTTTTTCTTTATTTTTAGAGTAGTAATAGTAATATATATTGCATGGAGTTATTATAAGAGTTAAATTAATAAGATATGTGAGTTCTTGTATACTAAATGAAACATCAATGTAAGGTATATTTATAATCATAATAGATTTTGAGAGTTGACTGAAGAAGATAGGTAAGTAAAAGTAAATGAAAAGGCCAGATGCGGTGGCTCACACCTGTAATTCCAGCACTTTGGGAGGCTGAGGCAGGCGGATCACTTGAGGTCAGGAGTTCAAGACCAGCCTGGCCAACATAGTGAAACCCCATCTCTACTAAAAATACAAAAATTAGCTGAGTGTGTTGGCACATGCCTACAGTCTTAGCCACTCGGGAGGCTGAAGCAGGAGAATCCCTTGAACCGGGAGGTGGAGGTTCCAGTGAGCTGAGATTGAGCCACTGCACTCCAGCCTGGGTGACAGATTGAGATTCCATTAAAAAAAAAAAAAAAAAGAAAAAGAAAAAAAGAAAAAGAAAAGAAAACATAGATAAGATTGCAGGAAAATTGGAAGCTAATTCATACAGTGGCTTGTACATTATTTGAAGCAGAAGGACAGAATTAAAGCTGCCCAAACTGAATTAAGCTGAAACAAAGACCCAAACAAAATAACACTCAATTGAACCATTTTAGTTGTTACTGTCTGTCTTAAGAATACAAACATTATAGCTTTCTTCTCAGAAGAACTTCTGGACAGTGTTTTTGGTTCTAATATAATTGTGGAAAAAATGTTGTAAATATAGAATGAACATCCCACAGATCTTCCTATTTTAGTCCCAGAGCCCCTTCTCTGCCCCAGGCTGGGTCCTCCTTGTCAGGCTCCGGATGTTCCCAGTAATGCCACTATTTCTATTATGTTGTAAAATAGCAATAAATTTAAAGAGTTAAATTTGAATCCGATTCATTGATTTTTTTTTTTTTTTTTTTTTTTTGAGACAGGGTCTTACTCAGTTGCCTGGGCTGGAGTGCAGTGACTTGGTGACAGCTCACTGCAGCCCCCAACTCCTAACCTCAAGAGATCCTCCCACCTCAGGCTCTAAAATGGCAGGACTACAGGCATGCCACCACAGTGGGCTAATTTTTATATATTATTTTTGGTAGAGACTGGGTCTTACTATGTTGCTGAGGTTGTCTTAAGTTCCTAGCTTCAAGCAATTCTCCCACCTTGGTCTCCCAAAAGTGCTGGGATTACAGGCATGAGTCATGGTGTCCTGGCCTGAAGTCTTTCTTCTAAGAAAGAAAGAGAGAGTGAATATTCTCCCTTGTGTGCCAAATACCTTTGTATAAGAGACCTTACCTGTATGTATGAATATATATGTCTTTTTCACAGTCTTATCATGGTGTAATATGGTAGTTTCTGGACTAATTCATAATGGCTTAGAACATTTGTTCTGGGGTATAATGATGTTTGCAGATAAATATTGCTTCTCCATACATTTGTGAATGCTAGTGACCCTGACAAGTGAGTCCTTTATTTAGGTGCCTATCATAGTATACCAAATGTCATTCTAGAAATCCTGGGGACTCTATAAAAGCCTTATGGCCCTCCAAATGTCAGGAGATTCTGTGTGGGATTAATTGAATTAAGCATGAGTCTAAAGACAGCTATTTGATACTAAAATTGAGATAAATATTAAGGACAATTTTTCTCCTTATTAATATTCAATATAATGTTCTCTGCATTCTCAGGGAAGCCAAACACATCTCTCACAGGGTTAGGTACTATTTTATAAGGTAAGAGTAGAGGGAAAATATGTACAGATTGGGGCCTGGAGTCATGAGAATAAAATTGCAATGTGAGGCAGAGGTAGTGAATTATTTTCCTCTGTGTTTTGTTAGCAACAAGTTGTCAAGGGGAGCTTTCAAGACACATTAGTTTGAGAAAGAACAAATAAGACAAAAAGATCTAGTGTCAGATATAAATTAAAAGCTGTTTCTATAAATTTTAAGTGTCTTTCTCTCTCTTACAAGGAAAATTGTAGATCATTACTTTTTAAGTCAAATCTGAAGTTTGGCATTTGTGTCTCTGAAATCCCAGATCATTTATTATAACTTTTCTTTTTTGAGGTATTAGAATAATGCTCTGAAGGATAGTGATAATGCAGGTACTGTCTAAGCCTCTGGGGACTGGGAATAGTATGGAGTGATTTAGGGGCAACCAGACAATGCTTCATTACCTGAGAAACTGACCCTTCTCCGATCTGCTGTAAATGAGATCCGAAAACTTTCTCCATCCTATTATCTTGTCAATTCTTAGCATCAGTTTCTAACAAGAGAGTTGAAATGCAATATAGCTTTAGTTGGGAAAAAAAGTACTTAGGATTTAGTGGACTGTGACTTGGCTGCAAATCCAAATGGGTAATATTTAGCTTGTAATATGATTTTCTTCATGCATATTGCAGTGTTTAGATCTTGTAACGAAACCCGTGTTTCTTTCTATCAGTGATTCTCAAATAGAAAGCATTGGAGAAATCAAGGTGAACTTAAATAGTTCTATTTAGAAAGAATGAATACACTTCTCCATCTTTTTCAGGGTCTCTCCCATAGCATCTCTGAATTGGTTCTGTGTTTGAGCCATTCTTTCTCTGCCAATTTCCCTTGCTTATTCAGATCTTTAATTCCTTTAGAGTTCTGGCTGGCATAGAGCTCATTGATGTCGTCCTGCCTGACTGCTTTTAGCTTCAGCTCTTACAAATTGCTCCATCTCCTTGTGTTTCTGCATTCTTCAGATTCCTGAGAGTAAGAATCTTATTGTCTTAGCCCACCTTTGTGTTCCACATCATGCCATAAGTCACTGACCTTCCAGTTCTTGGTATGGTAGATTGCAAAGAGTCACAATTCCCCATCTCTCCCTGTAGCCACACCTTTGCAGTGTAACTATGCAGCTCCTCTCACCAAGAGATGGAGTCTATTTCTCTATCCTTGAATCTGGGCCAGCTTAATGACTCGTTTTGGCCAATCTAATGGAGCAGAGGTGATGTGCAGTTGTTGCTTGGTCCTCTGGGGGCTTTGAGCACTTGGAAACAGGCTGTGTGAATATGCCTGGGCTAGGCTTCTTGGAGAGATTGGATGGACTGAGATAAGCAGTCCCTGCTGAGTCATCTTAGACTAGGCAGCCCCCAGACACCTGGCAGCTGACTGCAAAATGCATGAGTGGGTCCAACCAAGATCAACTAACCCTGGTCCATATCAATTAGGTCAACCTGTTAGTCGAGCACAAGTAATTGCTGCCCCATATAATCATGAGCTAAATTAATGGCTGTTGTTTTAAACCACTAAGTTTTAAGGTGCTAATCTACTACTTTTGGTCAAATCAGCCACGCTAAGTATTTTGCTGGCATTATGGTACAAAATATGGTTGCCTGCCTCTTTCTCAGTGGTTTTGGGCAAGGCCATTTTATTTAGAAGTCCATGTTTGCTTTTGTTTATTTAACAAATACTGAGTGCCTAAAAAGTGCCAGGAACTAGGCAACAGAAATCAAGGGTGATCAAAACTATACATCGTCCTTGCTGTCAAGGAGTTGATAGTGTCAAATAAATGGAACTTTTGCTTAGCACAGGAGGTAGACATTAATCACACAACCACTCCAAAAAGTATTTAATTATAAACTGAGTTGGGCTTTTAAGTGAAGACACATATTTTTATTAGAGCAACAGCAAAGACCTAGACTGTGTCTTGAAGGCTTACTGAGCATGTGGTGCTTAAGCCAAGATCACAAAATGAGAAGGATTAATTAGGGAAATAAGTTCAGAGAGGGGACTGTGGATGGAAGACTCCAGATCTGTGAGAAAATAATGTCTATTGTTTAAGCCAGCTAGACTGTGATATTTTGTTACAATAGCCTCAGCAAACAAATATAGCCCCCAAACAGCCATAGTAGATGAACATGAACATGGATGGGAGGAAGTCATGGTGAGCGATAGAGACGTTTGATTTGATTGTAGAACTAGTGCAGTGTCTGTGGTGACAAGATATAAGGTGTGACTTTGGGGAGGATTGGTTTTATTAATATCCTTAATTTTAGTAGAATAAAATATCTGGCTATTATTAAAGGCTTTCCCCCTCTGGTTCTTCATTTTCATGTCTTGGCTACATTTTTCTTGGATTTTGTGGTCTGAGGCAGTAGTTCCCAAACCTGACTATCCATTATAGTCATTTAAACAAAGGTAAATTTCTCATGTCCCAGCTCTGAAGAAATCTGATTTATTAAATCTCTGAGTACAGGAACTTGTATATTTAATTTCTATATATGAGACCATAAGTCCACAGTGGTTGTTTATTTACATTGTGGAATTAGAGGTTGTGTGAGTATAGATTTATTGAGGGTGACTTTGCTCAGAAATTCCAGGCATGCTTCGATCTTTAGATCATCTGCAATATGCCTCTTAACCACGTCTCCAATCTTAGCTCACACTTCCCTCATGAGACAATCGTAGTTAATACTTATTGAGAACGCATTTTATTCAAGGCATTTTGCTAAGTGATCTGGTTTTATATTCATTATACTTTGATGAAAGCACAGATAAGAATTCTGAGGCTCAGTAAGGTTAGAAATCACCTAAGATGGCAGAGATTGAGCTGAACTCAAACCAGTGAGACCATGCCCTGAAACATCGTTGTATGAAATCTCAGCTGTAAATGCACTGGTATAACTGTTGCTATTTCTGGACATGCCACATGAAACTTTTCCTTTGCTTATACTATTCATGCAGTTTGGAATTCATTCCCCAATTTTTTCCATTTATTTAAGACTTAACCACCAAAGACCACCTCTTTCACAAAGTACTTCAATCATCACAGATAAGAATGATCTTTATTTATTTATTTACTTATTTATTCATTTTTAATGAAGAAAAGAGGTTTAATTAGCTCATAATTCTGCTGGTTGAGAAGTTCAAGGGCATGGGCCTGGCTTCTGGTGAGGGCTTTTGTGCCATGTCACAACATGGCGGAGAAGGTCAAAGGGAAGTGGACATGAGGAAGAGGGGGAAAGCTGAGGAGTCTCCTGGCTTTATAGCAACCCACTCTGATGGGAACTATCCATTCCCATGGGAACTAATCCAGTCTGAGAGAGCCGGAACTCACTACCCTGAGAGCAACACCAAGCCATTCCTGAGGGATCTGGAGCCTAAACACCTCCCACAAGGCCCCCCACCTCTCAAATGCTACCACACTGGGGATCCAATTTCAACATGAGCTTGGTGGGGACAAAGAAACCAAATCCAGATTGTGGCACCAGCCACCCCTGCCCAACCCAGCTCGTAGGTGGCATAAGGACAGGGGATCTTTGGAGTCTGTGGTCTTTCTCCCTGTGAGTTTCCAGATAAACACTATTCTTCACGTATACCTTATGGCCTCAGTAATGGGTGAATCTATGACCCTTTTCCACGAAGGACTCACAGAGAGAGGTTCATGAACTTACCCAAGGTCTCACAGTTAGCAAATGGGATTTGAATGTGGGTTCCAAATGTCAAATTTCCTCATTCTTTTTTTTTTTCTTTCTTTTTTAAGACAGAATCTCGTTCTGTTGCCAGGCTGGAGTACAGTGGCGCGATCTCAGCTCACTGCAACCTCAGCTCACTGCAACCTCTGCTTCCCGGGTTCAAGTGATTCTCTTGCCTCAGCCTCCTGAGTGGCTGGGACTACAGGCATGCACCACCACGCCCAGCTAATTTTTTTTTATGATACTTTGAATTCTGGGTTACATATACAGAACGTGCAGGTTTGTTACATAGTGCCCTGGTGGTTTGTTGCACCCATCAACCCGTCACCTACATAGGTATTTCTGCTAATGTTATCCCTCCCCTAGTCCCCCAGCCCTCAACAGGCCCCGGTATGTGATGTTCTCCTCCCTGTGTCCATGTGTTCTCATTGTTCAACTCTCACTTATGAATGAGAACTTGCAGTGTTTGGTTTTCTGATCTTGTGACAGTTTGCTGAGAATGATGGTTTCCAGCTTCATCCATGTCCCTGTAAAGGACATGAACTCATCCTTTTTTATGGTTACATAGTATTCCATGGTGTATATGTGCCACATTTTCTTAATCCCAGTCTATCATTGGTGGGCATTTCAGTTGGTTCCAAGTCTTTGCTATTTGAGTAGTGCCACAAGAAACATACATGTGCATATGTTTTTATCATAGAACAATTTATAATCCTTTGGGTATATGTCCAATAATGGGATTGCTGGGTCAAATGGTATTTTCAGTTCTAGATCCTTGAGGAATGGCTACACTGTGTTCCACAATAGTTGAACTAATTTACACTGCTGCTACAGTGTAAAAGCGTTCTTATTTTTCCACAACCTCTGCAGCATCTGTTGTTTCCTGACTTTTTAATGATTGCCATTGTAACTGGTGTGAGATGGTATCTCACTGTGGTTTTGATTTGCATTTCTCTAATGACTAGTGATGATGAGCTTTTTTTTTTTTCATATGTCTGTTGGCTGCATAAATGTCTTCTTTTGAGAAGTGTCTGTTCATATCCTTTGCCCATTTTTTGATGGAGTTGTTTGTTTTTTCTTGTAAGTTTTTTTAAGTTCCTTGTAGATTCTGGATATTAGCCCTTTGTCAGATGGATAGATTGCAAAAATTTTTCCCATTCTGTAGGTTGCCTGTTCACTCTGATGATTTTTGTAAAAGGTGTAAGGAAGGGGTCCAGTTTCAGTTTTTTGCATATGGCTAGTCAGTTTTCCCAACACCATTTATTAAATAGATAATCTTTTCCCCATTGCTTGTGTGTGTCAGGTTTGTCAAAGATCAGATGGTTGTAGCTGTCTGGTGTTATTTCTGAGGCCTCCTTTCTGCTCCATTGGTCTATAAATCTGTTCTGGTACCAGTAACATGCTGTTTTGGTTACTGTAGCCTTGTAGTCTAGTTTGAAGTCAGGTAGCATGATGCCTCCAGCTTTGTTCTTCTTACCCAGAATTGTCTTGATTATGCAGGCTGTTTTTTTTTTCTGGTTCCATATGAAACTTAAAATAGTTTTTTTTCCAATTCTGTGAAGAAAGTCAGTGGCAGCTTGATGGGTATAGCATTGAATCTATAAATTACTTTGGGCAGTATGGCCATTTTCATGATATTGATTCTTCCTATCCATGAGCATGGGATGTTTTTACATTTGTTTGTGTCCTCTCTTATTTCCTTGAGCAGTGGTTTGTAGTTCTCCTTGAAGAGGTCCTTCATATCCCTTGTAAGTTGGATTTCTAGGTATTTTATTCTCTTAGTAGCAATTGTGAATGGGAGTTCACTCATGATATGGCTCTCTGTTTGTCTGTTATGGGTGTATAGGAATGCTTGCGATTTTTGCACACTGATTTTATATCCTGAGACTTTGCTGAAGTTGCTTATCAGTTTAAGGAGGTTTCAGGCTGAGACGATGGGGTTTTCTTAATATACAGTCATGTCATCTGCAAACAGACAATTTGACTTCCTCACTTCCTATTTGAATACCCTTTATTTCTTTCTCTTGCCTGTTTGTCCTGGCCAGAACTTCCAATACTATGTTGACTAGGAGTGGTGAGAGAGGGCATCCTTATCTTGTGCTGGTTTTCAAAAGGAATGCTTCCAGTTTTTGCCCAATCAGAATGATATTGCCTGTGGGTTTGTCACAAACAGCTCTTATTATTTTGAGATGTGTTCCATTGATACCTAGTTTATGAGAGTTTTTAGCATGAAGGGATGCTGAATTTTATCGAAGGCCTTTTCTGCATCTATTGAGATAATCATGTGTTTTTTGTCGTTAGTTCTGTTTATGTGATGGATTACACTTATTGATTTGCATATGTTGAACCAGCCTTGCATCCCAGGGACGAAGCCAACTTGATGGTGGTGGATGAGCTTTTTGATGTGCTACTGCAGTCTGTTAGCCAGTATTTTATTGAGGATTTTTGCATCAATGTTCATCAGGGATATTGGCCTGAAATTTTCTTTTTTTGTTGTGTCTCTACCATCAGTATGATGCGGTCCTCGTAAAATGAGTTAGGGAGGATTTCCTCTTTTTCTATTGATTCAAATAGTTTCAGAAGGAGTGGTGCCAGCTCCCCTTTGTACCTCTGGTAGAATACAGCTGTGAATCTGTCTGGTCCTGGATTTTTTTTGGTTGGTAGGCTGTTAATTACTGCCTCAATTTCAGGACCTGTTATTGGTCTCTTCAGGGATTTGACTTCTTCCTGGCTTAGACTTGGGAGGGTGTATGTATCCAGGAATTTATCCATTTCTTCTAGATTTTCAGTTTATTTGCATAGAGATGTTCGTACTATTCTCTGATGGTAGTTTGTATTTCTGTGGGGTCGGTGGTGATATCCCCTATATCATTTTTTATTGCATCTATTTGTTTCTTCTCTCTTTTCTTCTTTATTAGTCTGGCTAGTGGTCTATGTATTTTGTTAATCTTTTCAAAAAACCAGCTCCTGGATTCATTGATTTTTTGGAAGGGTTTTTCATACCTCTATCTCCTTCAGTTCTGCTTTGGTCTTAGTTATTTCTTGTTTTCTGCTAGCATTTGAATTTGTTTGCTGATGTTTCTCTAGTTCTTCTAATCGTGATGTTAGGGTGTCAATTTTAGATATTTCCAGCTTTCTCTTGTGGGCATTTAGTGCTATAAATTTCTCTCTACACATTGCTTTAAATGTGTGCCAGAGATTCTGGTACGTTGTGTCTTCGTTCTCATTGATTTCAAAGAACATCTTTATTTCTGCCTTCATTCCGTTATTTACTCAGTAGTCATTCAGGAGCAAGTTGTTCAGTTTCCATGTGGTTATGCGGCTTTGAGTGAGTTTCTGAATCCTGAGTTCTAGTTTGATTGCACTGTGGTCTGAGAGACTGTTTGTTATGATTTCTATTCTTTTGCATTTGCTGAGGATTGTGCTGAGAAGAATGTATATTCTGTTGATTTGGGGTGGAGGGTTCTGTAGAAGTCTATTAGTTCCTCTTGATCCAGAGCTGAGTTCAAGTCCTAAATATCCTTGTCAATTTTCTGCCTTGTTGATTTATCTAATATTGACATTGGGATGTTAAAGTCTCCCACTATTATTGTGTGGGAGTCTAAGTCTCTTTGTAGGTCTCTAAGGACTTGCTTTATGAATCTGGGTGTTCCTGTATTGGGTCCATATATATTTCGGATAGCTCTTCTTGTGATATTGTTCCCTTTACTGTTATGTAATACCCTTCTTTGTCTCTTTTGATATTTGTTGGTTTAAAGTCTGTTTTAATAGAGATTAGAATTGCAACTCCTGCTTCTTCTTCTTCTTCTTCTTTTTTTTTTTTTTTGCTTTCCATTTGCTTGGTAAATATTCCTCCATCCCTTTATTTTGAGCCTATTTGTGTCTTTGCATGTGAGATGGGTCTCCTGAATACAGCACACTGATGGGTGTTGCCTCTTTATCCAATTTGCCAGTCTGTGTCTTTTAATTGGGGCATTTAGCCCATTTATATTTAAGGTTAATATTGTTATGTGTAAATTTGATCCTGTCATTATGCTGCTAGCTGGTTGTTTTGGCCGTTAGTTAATGCAGTTTCATCATAGTGTCGATGTTCTTTACAATTTGGTATGTTTTGGCAGTGGCTGGTACTGGTTGTTTCTTTCCACTTTTAGTGCTTCTTTCAGGAGCTCTTGTAAGGCAGGTCTGGTGGTGACAAAATCCCTCAGCATTTGCTTGTCTGTAAAGGATTTTATTTCTCCTTCGCTTATGGAGCTTAGTTTGGCTGGATATGAAATTCTGGGTTGAAAATTCTTTTCTTTAAGAATGTTGAATATTGGCCCCCACTCCCTTCTAGCTTGTAGGGTTTCTACAGATAAAACCATTGTTAGTCTGATGGACTTCCCTTTGTGAGTAACCCAACCTTTCTCTCTGACTGCCCTTAATATTTTTTCCTTCCTTTCAACCTTGGTGAGTCTGACGATTATGTGTCTTGGGGTTGCTCTTCTTGAGGAATATCTTTGTGGTGTTCTCTGTATTTCCTGAATTTGAATGTTGGCCTGTCTTTCTAGGTTGGGGAAGTTCTCCTGGATAATATCCTGAAGCGTGTTTTCCAGCTTGGTTTCGTTCTCCCCATCACTTTCAGGTACACCAATCAAACGTAGATTTGGTCTTTTCACGTAGTCCCATATTTCTTGGAGGTTTTGTTCATTCCTTTTTATTCTTTTTTCTCTAATCTTGTCTTGTGTCTTTATTTCATTAAGTTGATCTTCAATTACCTGTATCCTTTCTTCCGCTTGATCGATTTGGCTATTGAAACTTGTGTATGTTTCATGAAGTTCTTGTTCTGGTGTTTTTCAACACCATCAGGTCATTTATGTTCTTTTCTACATTGGTTATTCCATTTAGCAATTCAACTAACTTTTTTTGAAGGTTCTTAGCTTCCTTACATTGGGTTAGAACATGCTCCTTTAGCTCAGAGAAGTTTGTTATCACCCACCTTCTGAAGTCTACTTTTGTCAGTTCATCAATCTCATTCTCCATCCAGTTTTGTTCCCTTGCTTGCGAGGAGTTGTGGTCTTTTGGAGGAGGAGAGGTATTCCAGTTTTTGGAACTTTCAGCCTTTTTGCACTGTTTTTTCCCCCCGTATTTGTGGATTTATCTACCTTCGGTCTTTGATGTTGGTGATCTTCGGATGAGGTCTTTGAGTGGATATGCTAATCCTTTCTGCTTGTTTCTTTTCCTTCTAACAGTCAGGCCCCCTCTGCTGCCAGTGTGCTAGAGTTTGCTGGAGGTCCACTCCTGACCCTGTTTGCCTGGGTGTCACCAGCAGGGGCTACAGAGCAGCAAAGATTGCTGCCTGTTCTTTCCTCTAGAAGCTTCGACCCAGTGGGGCACCTGCCAGATGCCAGCCAGAGCTCTCCTGCGTGAGGCTCTGTTGGCCCCAACTGGGAGGTGTCTCCCAGTCAGTATACAAGGGGGTCAGGGACCCACTTAAGGAAGCAGACTGTCCCTTAGCAGATCTCGAAGGCTGTGATGAGAGGTCCCCTGCTCTCCTCAGAGAATAATAATCTTTAATAATTATTGTGTATGCCATGAATTAGAGCTTTCTGGGAAGCAATATCATCCTCTCAGATTCAAGAGTAAGATTTTGAATTATTTTTTGAATCTGAAAACCTAGTCAGCTTTTTGAATAGAGTTTCTCTGGAAATGTTGAAATGTGAATAGTGAGTGATAAGGATTATAAGAATGAAAACTTATTAGAGAATGTAAAATCTGGGGTGTCTGGCCAGTTATTCATTTTCACTCTCTTATTTTCTTTTGCTTTTTTTTTTTTTTTTGGTGTGTAAACATCACATAAATTCTATAGAATCAAGAACAATAGCATATGAAGATCTTAAATTATTAGGACATATTTAAATAAATGTTAAAAAATATTTTAGTTAACATTTCCCTCACATTACCTTCCAGTCTTTAAGAATATGCTTAGACTGTAAACAATAAAACTGGAGAAGTTCCACGTTTGTTTAATGAAAATATCAACACAGATGAAGTGTTCATGATATTCCCCCCCAAAAAATGAATTTAAAATCCATTGTGTATTAAGGAAAAGTAGTTCATGTCTTTTATTTTGTGTCAAAATGTCACTAAATTTGTGACCTCTGTTGTGGAAATCTCTTGAAATTTACTTAGCAAACTGCAGTTTTACTTCCAAGGTTATATTGATTTCATAGCATTTTGTAGTTGTCACATCTTGACATGAACCGTAAAGTGTATTTTGAATTCTCAGTGCGTTTTATTAGATCTTTAAATCAATTACTACTAATATGATGAGAAATTCAGAGTTTTCAACCACAAGTACTATACTCAGAACTTCAACTTGACAGTATATGAGATTGGAAAATAAATGAATTGAATTGAACCCAAGTTTTCTGACTCCTAAATCAGGTTTCATTCCAGCGAACAGTTCTGCTTAATAGGTGATAATTTACTTTGATCCCCATAAGTTAAGTGAATTGGAGATTATAACAGTAGCACTTGAACTCATATTTACATGCTTATGTTAGAAGGAAATTTGAGATGAGAAAGAGGGTTGATGTGGTTAGTGTAAGAGTGTCTTAATGGGAGATAAGATTCAGAAAAAGTGGAGAGAATTTTGATTGTTTACACATTAATGCAAATTTGTATATGGGTCCAAGTCCATTTTTATTTTTTATTTTTTTGCCTATCAAATTGTTTTTCTTGTTCTTCCTCTCTGTTATTTCTTGCTCTGTTCTTCCTTCTCGATTTTCTCCTTACTTCTTTATCCTATTACTTACAAATGAAAGCATTTTTTGCTTGTTGGATTTAATGGATAAACTGCCTCACTTGAATTACAGTTAAACAGCAAATTCATGAAGACCTAGTTGCCTCTCTCAGAAGAGAAAGGTAATTTCTCTTTTTAAAAGAGTGTGTAGTTCAGTGGATTTTTGTGTTTTCACAGAGTTGTGCAACCATTAGCATTATTTGATTCCTGAACATTTTCATCACCTTAAAAAGAATCTCCATCTGATATTATCCAGCAATTCCACTTCAGGTCATATCCAAATGAACTGAAAGCAGGGTCTTGAATAAATATTTGTGTACCCATATTCACAGTAGCATTATTCACAAGAGTCAAAAGGTAGAAGCAACTCAAGTGTTCATCGTTAGATGAATGGATAAACTAAATGTGGTCTATAATACAATACATATTATTCCACCTTAGAAAGGAAGGAATTTCTGACATATGCTAAAACACAGATGAACTTTGAGGAAATTATGCTAAATGAAATAAGCCATCTCACAAAAATACACTATGATCTCACTTATATGAGATAGCTAGAGTAGTTAAATTCATGGGGACAAAAAGTTGAATGGTGGTTGCCAGGGGCTGGGCTGGTGAGAGGTGTAAGTTGGAAGTTAGCATTAAATGGGTACAGAGTTTTAGTTTTTCAAGACCAAATGAGTTCTGGAGGTGGATGTTGGTGATGGTTGCACAATAATGTGAATACCATTTAACTGTAGACTTAAAAATGGTTAAGATGGTACATTTTATATACTCATATTTTATTACAGTGAAAAAAAAAGAATCTTTGTCTATTCACATTAGCATCACTCTCCATTGTCTCTTTCTCCAGCCTCCGGCAACCACTAATCTACTTTCTATTTCTGTATGTTTGCCTATCTGTACACTTCATATAAATGGAATCATTCACTATGTGGCCATTTATGCTTGGCTTCTTTCACTGAGCATGTTTTCAAGATTCATTCGTGTTGTACCATGAATCAATACTTCATTCCTCTTTTTTTGTTTTTTTGAGGAAGGGCATTTGGCCCTACCCTCCAGCCCCAGTACTTCATTCCTTTTTATGACTAAATAATTTATTTTATATGAATATGCCATATTTTGTTTTTTCATTTATCAGTTGATGAATGCTTAAGTTGTTTCCAATTTTTCTTGATTGTGAATAATGCTGATATGAACATCTTTGTACAAGTCTTTGTGTGAGTGTTTTCATTTCTACTGTGTGTGAAGTAGTATCTTGTGGTTTTTATTTGCATTTCTGTAATTACTAATGATCTTGAACATGTAATTTGCTTCTTGGTTAGTTGTATAACTTCTTTGGGGAAATGTTATTCAAATTGTTTGCCCATTTTTTTTTTTCTTATTGAGTTGTTAGAGTTCTTTATGTATTCTCACATTCTAGGTGTAAGACTTTTATTGGATACATGTATGACTTTCAATATTTCTCCAATTTTTTGGGTTGTCTTCTCATTTTCTTAATGATTTTGTCATTCGTCATATCTAAGAAAACATTGTCTAACACAAGGTCACAAATATTTACTCCGATGTTTTCATCTAAGACTTATAAAGTATTAGCACTTACATTTAGGTCTACAATTCATTATGAGTTAATTTTTGTGTATGGTGTGAATTAGGAGTCCAAATTATTACCATTATAGTTTTGCATATGGATATTCAATTTTCCAAGCACCATATATTGAAATGACTATCCTTTTTTCATTGAATTTTTTGGTACCTTTGTTAAAAAACAATTGACCATAGAAATAAGGGTTTATCTCTGGATTTTCAATTATATTACATTGATGTACATGTCTGTGCTTATGCCAGTACCACACTTTCTTGGCTACTTTATAGTAAGTTTTGAAATCAGAAGTATGAGCCTTCCAACTTTATTCTTCTTTTCCAAGATTGTTTATTTTGGGTTCTTTGTATTTCCACATGAACTTTTGGAAGAGTTTGTCAATATCTGCATGTAAGCTAACAGGGATTTTGATAAATTGTGTTGACCCTGTAGATTAATTTGGAGAGTATTGAACTTTGAACAATATGTGTTTGCTGAGTCATGAACATAAATTGTCTTTCCATTTGTTTAAGATTTTAAAAATTTTGTTCAGTGATGGTTTGTGTTTTTTGACATGCAAGTCTTACATATTTTGTTTAAATTTAATGTTAAGCATTATGTTCTTTTTTATGCTATTGAGAATGGAATTATTTCCTTAGTTTCATTTTTAGACTCTTCACTGGCAGTGTATAGAAATGCAATTGATTTTTATGTGGTTATGTACTGTGACCTTGATGAAGTCATTTACTAATTCTAGTGAATTCATTAGGATGATTCTTCTTCTTCTTCTTCCTCCTCCTCCTCCTCCTTTCCTCTCTCTTTTTAGAGACAGGATCTTGCTCTGTCATCCAGGCTAGAGTGCAGTGGTGCAATCATAGCTCACTGCAGGACTGAACTCCTGGCTCAAGTGATTTTCCCATCTGAGTCTCCCAAGTAGCTGGAACTATAGGTGTGTGCCATCATTACTGTTACTTTTTTTTTTTTTAATTTTTAAAAGGAGATATGCGTCTCACTAAGTTGCTCAGGCTAGTCCGAACTCCTGGCCTCAAGCTATTCTTGAGGGATTACGAGTAGCTGCAATTACAAGTGCGTGTACCACACTTGGGCAGGATTTTCTATATACAAACCATATTGTATTTGAATAAAGAGGTTTACTTCTTTCTTTCAAATCTGGATGTCTTTTATTTCTTTTATTTGCTCAATTGCCCTGACTTCAACTTCTAGTACAATATTGAATAGAAGTGGTGATAGTGGACTTAGCCTGCTTTGTTCAATGAGGAAAACTGAATCTAACAATCAGGAAGTATTTAATACAGACATACTAGGTGTTATAATGCAGTGGTTAAGAGAAGGTACTTGTTGTTATAATCCTTAGTTATATCATGTATAATATGGGAATTATAATAATATCTAACTCACAGGTTTCAGTGAACTAATATATATAAAGTGTTTAGCAGAGTGTCTAATGTTACTCCAGTAACATTAAAGAAATGGAACACACTATTATTATTATCTTACTATATAACTTCTTAAAACAATCAAGCTATTACAACATCATATCTTTCTATATTTTCTAGAATTATCTCCTCTTCAACCCTGTCCTGGGGACTTTTGGTTACTTATTTATATTATTATTAATATTCTTCTTCTTTTGGTACCTTACTCTCCACTACCTACCTCAACAATAAATGAATCAAATAGTAAAGTGGTGAATGTCAGTAGCATTGCATACATTTTTACTTAATTTTATCATTGCTTTATATAGGTGAGGGTATTAAATATTGGATATTTTTCTGTTTGATTCACATCTTTCACATGGTGAGGATCACAGATATTTTAAGAGAAGCTAAAAGATTATTTAATATTTTATTTATCGTTTAAATGCTCTTCCTAGACAATGCTGTTCAGTTATGTGACTGCAATTGCCATGTATTTGTCAAGGTCTCCACGATCTCTATTTCTAGCCATACTACCTCCATTTCTTCAGTTCTCCACATCTGTCCCCTGAATTTACAATTCCTTCATTGAATATCCTAATGTTTTGTCAACTAATGTCCCTAGAAATCTTCTCTTTCAAAATACAGTTTTTTTTTCCCCCAATTTTGCTTCTGGCATCCCCATCTCAAAGGTAGTTAATTCATGTAGCCGTTTAAATCAGAAAGCATGGGATGACTCTCTCCCTCATTATCTATGCTTAGTTACTCACTAACTCATTATTACTTTGAAATCTATACTGTAAATATCTTTTGAATTTGTCCCAACTTTTCCTCCTACACTGCCGTGGCAACGACTACTATTTTTATGTAAGCCTTTATTAGGGCTAGTTCAATAGTTTCCCTAGCTCCAGTATCTTTTCATACAGTCCATTTTCCACACAGGTCACAATGCTCATCTTTCTAAATATGTGACTTATCATGTGCCTTCACTGCTTAGACACTTTAGTGTCTTCTCATCACCTGGATAAAGCCCAAATCTCTTCCAGACTCCTTAGTGGAGCTACAAGGCCCTAGCCCTACATGATCTGTGCCAGATCCGCTTTTCTAACATCTTTTCTGCCAACCTCTTGAACAAAGTCTCACCTTTGCCATTACTTTATAAGAAAGGATGAAATGTTAGATAGTGTTTCACATGTTTTACCTGAATTGCTCATAATTCTTAGAACATGCCATAATTTTTTATGCCTCTGTGTGGGGCATGTTATATCCTATTGAAGTCTTCCTTGTTTTCTGTGTGTCCTTGTGGTGTTCCTCATGCTATGCTTTAAGACTTCTAATGCTATTCATGTCTCTTATAGCCTATCAGAGTAACTTTATTTATTTTTTTAAAAATAAGTCTATCTTACCCTCTAGATTGTCAGTGCCTTCAGAATCAGAAATTAACCTTATTTCTGTGTTTTTTTTTAGCCCTGTCACTGTAATGCCTGGAAAACTGACATATTAATAAATATTTGTTGAATGAATGAATAAAGGAATGAACACAAAACACAGGGGCCACCTAGCAATTTATATTCTACTGATTACATCGTGATAATGCTTTTTATGGTTTTAAGTGAAATGTGAACAGGGGGTTTTAAGCTTCAAAAGACTGTTACATGTATTCTTGTGATATTTGACATGTTAATCTTATGAAAATAGAATAATTACAAATGCTATTTCTAAATGGCTTAATTTCTTATCGAGGGTCACTGCTAAAGGATAAAGTTGATGAGATTGTGCTGAATAATAATGTGCAAGTAACATTTCTCTGGATGATTAAGCTGCGAATTACAACAAAAAGAAGAAATACTTGATATTACGGGTTTGAGACTCTGCTGATTGGTAGTGCCAGCATGTAAATGTGCCTGTTCAGTGCTGCAGATTACATTTCTCGAGGATTTCATGGCTCTAGCTTGTTCATGCTTATCATTAATAAAAGAAAGTAAATTTTGGGTGTACTTCAAATGCTTGATATACACCCACATTAAGACCTATATGCACATAAACCATGTATCTCTTTAATATTATTGAATAATGTTGCATAAATAAAGGATGATTCACAAATGTAACAGCTACTTTGTGTGAAACATGAAAGACAACATTATATCCAGGTTTAGCTCATGATGCAAGTTCACAATCATGAGATAAGTGATAAGATAAATAAAACTGGGTGGTGGTGTGTTAGGAATGGCCAGTTTGGAATGAAGAACACAACATAACTACTCAAATACTATTAACCCAAATGTTTTAAATGGTATCTGAACAGAAAATAAAAATAATTTTGCACAAATTTAAGTAATAACAGTGAAAGTAGATTGACTTCTCTTGCATATGCAAATTATTCTAACATAACTAATTTTAGATACTTACAGAAAGTGGACATAGACATGGGCAAAAACTTAATGACTAAAACACCAAATTGATAGCAACAGAAGCCAAAATTGATAAGTGGGTCATTTTTAGTTTAATCTAATTAAACTAAAGAGCTTCTGTACAGCAAAAGAAACTGTCATCAGAGGGAACAGGCAACGTAGAGAATGGGAGAAAATTTTTGCAATCTATCCGTCTGACAAAGAGCTAATATCCAGAATCTACAAGGAGCTTAAACGAATTTACAAGAAAAAACAAACAACCCTATCAAAAAGTGGACAAAGGATATGAACAGACACTTCTCAAAAGAAGACACACTTCAAAAGAAGACATTTATGCAGCCCCCAAACATGAAGAAAAGCTCATCATCACTGGCCATTAGAGAAATGCAAATCAAAACCACAATGAGATACCATCTCATGCCAGTTGGAATGGCGATTATTAAAAAGTCAGGAAATAACAGATACTGGAGAGGATGTGGAGAAATAGGAACACTTTTTATACTGTTGGTGGGAGTGTAAATTATTTCAACCATTGTGGAAGATATCGTGGTGATTCCTCAAGGATCTAGAACCAGAAATACC
Source organism: Macaca thibetana thibetana (assembly GCF_024542745.1). Classification (NCBI taxonomy): domain Eukaryota; kingdom Metazoa; phylum Chordata; class Mammalia; order Primates; family Cercopithecidae; genus Macaca; species Macaca thibetana. Next base: position 62,880,033 of record NC_065584.1, read on the forward strand.
ATATGACCCAGCAATCCCATTACTAGGTATATGCCCAAAGGATTATAAATCATTCTACTATAAAGACACATGCACATGTATATTTATTGCAGCACTATTTACAATAGCAAAGACTTGTAACCAACTGAAATGCCCATCAGTGATAGACTGGATAAAGAAAACGTGACACATATACACCATGGAATACTATGCAGCCATAAAAAAGGATGAGTTCATGTCCTTTTCAGGGACATTGATGAAGCTGGAAACCATCATTCTCAGCAAACTGTCACAAGATCAGAAAACCAAACGCCGCATGTTCTCACTCATGAGTGGGAGTTGAACAATGAGAACACATGGACACAGGGAGGGGAACATCAGACACTTGGGCCTGTCACGGGGTTGGGGGTTAGGGGAGGGATAGCATTATAAATACCTAATGTAGATGACGGGTTGATGGGTGAAGCAAACCACCATGGCATGTGTATACGTATGTAACAAACCTGCATGTTCTGCACATGTATCCCAGAACTTAAAATATAATAATAAAAACAAGAAGAAAAAGAAAGTGTGTGCCCTCAAATTTGAGGAAATATATCAATTTCCTCATATATTGATTCAAACAATATTTTTCCCTTCCTTTGTGGTGAGAAGAAGGATAAGAAATATAATAATGGACACTAAATATCTGGAGATTTATAGACAAGATCCACAGTGATGGGGAAAGAGTAAGAACTAGAGCTCAGAAAATACTGACTCTAGTCTTGGCTCTCACAGAAACTTTCCAGCTCTGGGCAAGTCTCTTGATCTCTGAGCTTTCCTCTTCATGTGAAAAGGATGTGATCATAATGCTCTCCTTCTTTCCCTTCTTCCCTCAGAGTTCTGATGTTGAGATCAAATGAGATAATATAAATTTGTTTTCTCCTTTCTCTACAATGTTCAATAGGCAGAGCAAAGAGGGTATTGTGATAACCACTGTCTTCAGGGCTTGAAGAAATAAAGTGAACTTGAATAAATAAATCAATGTCACATCATAAAGAAAAATACAGGAAGAAATCTAAGAGAAGAAGTGTGGGGTCTTCCTAACAAAATTTAATGTCATGAGATTAAAAATTGCTTTTTTCCAAGGCTTTATGAAGCAGTGTGTCTTTTAAGTACCATTGCTGAAATAGTCTCTGTTTTCTTCAGTTATACTCTTAAGAAGACTTATTTTAAAAAAATAATAAGAGGATTTCTTACAGAACAATCACAGAATTATAAATGGGAATTGATTATATTAGAATTTCATTGATTTGGGAATTATGAGTGAACAGCACAAGCAGAAGATGAGAAATGGAGAGAATAAATTGAGAGTACCCTTTGAGGTTCAATGATGTAAATCTTTCTTCATTCCTGACCACAATATTTTGCCTTTTAAAGCATTGTATCATAGAATATTAATGTCCAAATTAAGCATTTGCATCTCTTAAGCTATCAACTGGGGAACAGGCTTGGAATAGTATAAATACTAAAAATTGTCAAAAAATTATTACTTAAATGGATAAAAATCAAACTCTATATTTTATAAAATGTGTTGGAGACATGTCAAGTTTCATTCTGCAATAAATATGCTGATTTAGTCTCTTCACATCTATTAATTGGAAGAATCAGGCATGCTTTCTGAGGAAAGTATATTGTAACACTACTGCTATGGTTTGAATGTGTCACCCACAAGTTCATGTGTTGGAAACTAATCTCCAATGCAGCAGTGTTGGGAGGTGGGTCCTAATAAGAGGTTATTAGATGAGGACTCTGCTCTCATGAATGAATTAATATTGTTATTACAAGAGTGGATCAGTTTAGTTATTGTTAGTAGATTTGTTATAAAAGTTAGTTCAGGCCAGGCATGGTGGCTCACACCTGTAATCCTAGCATTTTGGGAGGCTGAGGCAGGAGGATCACTTGAGGCCAGGGGTTCCAGGCCAGCCTGGCTAATATGGCAAAACCCTGTTTCTACTAAAAATACAAAAATTTGCTGGGCATGGTGGCGTACACATATAGTCCCAGCTACCTGGGAGGCTGAGGTGGGAGGATCGCTTGAACCCAGGAGGCGGAGGTTGCAGTGAGCCAAGATTACACCACAGCACTCCAACCAGAGCAAAAGAGTGAGACTCTATCTCAAAAAAGAAAAAAAAAAAAGATAGTTCAGTCCCGTTGAAACAGGCCCAGTATTCCCATAGACTGTTCTTTTGGATAAACATAGACATTGACCATTCCGCTGTCAAAGATTTAAACTTGTATTTGTTTTAGAGTTCCTTTCTCAGGGAAGAACTTTCATGCCTCTCAAAAAAGTACCAAAGATCTGAAACTCATCAGATCATGGTACTAGATGTCTTCTCACCCCTCCCTAGTTCCTGTCTTCTTACACATTGTGAAATTTTTTCCCTGCTATATAAACTACTAGTTTTAGTCAGTCAGGGAGATGGACTTGAGACTGAACTCCCATCTCCTTGCCTGCAGCACCCTATTAAAGCCTTCTTCCTTGGCAATACTTGTTGTCTTGGTGATTGGCTTTCTGTGAGGTGAGTGGCAGGAACTAGACCAAACTCCTGGTGCTTCAGTAACACCCTCTTGCTCTCTTGTTCTTGCACTCTCTTGACCTTCTGCTTTCTGCCATAGGATGATGCAACATGAAGGCACTTCAGATGCCAGTGTCGTGCTCTTGGACTTCCCAGCCTTCAAAACTGTAAGCCAAAAAATTTCTGTACATTATAAATGATCGAATTTGTGGCATTTTGTTATAGCAATACAAAATGGATTAATATAACTGCCTTTAGTCTTGAAAAACTGTGAAACTGGGAAGTTGGGTGACTTCAAATTGGACAGACACTAATACCCATTCATTATCAGAGAATAAGATAATTTAATTTGTTTTTTACTAAGTGCTTCTGTTTATCAGTGTCTAGTTGAGTATTAAGAAAGAGAATTTTATGTTAAAAGAGAGAGCCATAGATCTCTGATTGCTTTGTTAATGTCAAGGATCGTAGATACTTAGATTTGGCTCTGCTCCTTGACACTTTAAATAGTTTTCAATTTTCTCCATGGTAGCATTCAAATTGATTCCTGTTCTACTTCTTTTATAATATTCTTATTTCATATTCCAGAGAAAATTAAATACAGGTACTATAAACCTCAGTAACTCACCAAGAGAAAGATAAAGGGAAGGAGTACATGAGTCAGAGGATGATCTTTAATCCTGCAATCCCTACATTGTATGCTTAAAGGGTGAAGGGTATAGACCTTCTTGAACCATAGACACCTGACAATCAGGTTGCCCTGCTTTGCTCAGGACCAAAAGCCAGAGACAGAGAATGAATAAGGGCCCTCATGTACATTTTGAAGTATTTTTAATGATCATTCTCTTTACTATTTTTTTCCTTGTATAAAATGTGCTATTAGAAAATGTAATTGAAAAGATATAAGTAAATTCAATTTCTTGGATTTGTTGTTGGGATGGTGTATGTAACTAAACACCATGGCTTTTTGTGAGTAAAATTTACAGTAGTGGTTATATTAACATTTTTCTTCAAACAAAAGAAGTTCATTTTGGATTCAAACAATACCCATTCTGAATGGGAACAGATACTTAAAAATATAGAGTTTAATAATAGTTTAGCTATTCTCTATCCACTAAGAAGTTGATCTCAATTCAGAAAAAAATTTAAATAAATTATTTGCCCTTTTCTTTTAAAAATATTTGGCACTAAATGACTCCTACTAACATTTTTAGAAAATACAGAACAAAATAGAACCTTTGATAATTCACTTTAAAAATAATTCAATAACTGTTTCTTGTACAAATAAGGATCTTTTCACATTGCATGTTTTAGTCACTAAAAATATCCTCTTATAAATGAAGTCTTAATAATTTTGGTTTTCAGCACTTGACGTTTAAAAGCTACTTTATAAAATGTACATTGGATCTCTATTATTTACTAATGTCATTTTTTTCCTCTTCACTTGATACCACTTTTCTTCCATTGCATAAGCAGTCTCAGAGATGAGAATCTGCACGTAATCAATTTCTTCAGCGTTTCTTTATACACAGGATAAGTAAGACTATACAGCTTGGAGAGGCAGGGTACCATGTTAGCTGCCAACAAATATTCAGTGTGTTATCACATGGAAAACAGTGAAACTTACTAATGTAATTCCAGAAACCAGGGATAGAACTAATGGGTGGGATTTTAAAAATGGGGAGCATACATTGATTCAATATAAGAGATAAAAGTTTAATAAATAAAATTGTCAAAAAGTGGAATGGACTGCCTTGGAAAATAATACATTTCCCAGAACAAAATGTTGATTAACCACTTGTTCAAATATGTAACAAATAGGGGGTAGAACTAGAGGGCGTCTATGATGGAAAAATTATGATATATAATTTTTTATTGTGAAAAGCATATCAAGAAGATAAGTGGGAGGATGTATTAAAGTTTCTTTAGAACTACCATATGATTTCTAATAAGGCAACCCTTATTACTTTCCAAGCAACATAATTAACTACTTCTTTTCATAGTTATTCTTACCGTCTGTGCCTTTCCTCTGTGGAAATTAGTTATTTACTTAAATTTTGGTTATTTTTGAAAGTATTTACTGTATGGCTTTTAATAAACATTTATCAAGAATGTATCTTTTCTTAACTTTTATTTATATGTGGTGAAAATAGTGGTATATTTAACAGATTTTTAATTTACTGCCTGTACCCCTACTTCTCTTTCTCCTTCTCTCACAGAGTACCACCTGCTGGACCACATGACTCCTGCTCCCACATCTCTGTCTGGGAACCACTACACAGATATGCTTTCTACCACAAAAATTAACCTGTCTATCTGGGCCTAGGGTTCCTAGTTTGTGCTGTGGAATAGAGCTATCTTTATGTTAGCATGGAGAGTGGTATCTGGTTGGCATGCTTAATCTTCATTATTCATCCTAAAATGAACTTGCCAGAGGACATATCCTGACACAATCACAGAAGTTGCAGTCAGCTCTTCCATGCAGGGGAAATACTTGACCTATATCATATAATGGCAGAGAAATTTCCTTTCAGCCACTGATAGCAATTAATTTAGTCATCACTGACAAATATTAACGAAAAGCCATTAAGAATCTTTCCAATGTGTCCAGCAAGCCAACAACAAAACCAGGGATCAAACAAATGTAACTGTCAGGATACTTCAGGAAGCAAGATAATGTAGAAAGTTGTAATTCAGTTCACAGAAGGATTTGAATCATAGCTCAGATGCTGCTATTAAAAAGGAATAATCAGAAAAACAAAGAGTATTGAAATGAAAAAAATGCTTTCTGAAATAAAAATAATTATCCAAAAGTAGGGTTGGAGAAAAACCAGTCAAGGAAATAAACATCCCAAAATATGAGCTAAAAGCCAAAAAGTAGTAAAATATGAGATAAAAAGTAGTGAGGCATTGATGATCAATGTGAGTGATTCATTATATCTGTCTAATAGAATTTTCAGTGAAAAAGAACAGAAAAAACTAAGTAAAAAAAAAAGTTTTGCTGCACCTTAAAGATGACACAAACATTCATATTAAAAAGGTGGGGCTGATTGAGACCCGACTAGTTGTATCTCTGTGAAATTCTAAGATACCAGAGAAAACAAGAAGATTCTAAAGAATAGGTTACCTACAAAGGAACAGGAATCAGAATGGCATCACTCTGTCCCTCACGTACACTGGCTGCATGACAACAGAGTGGTCCCGCAGGGTTCTGAGAGGCAATGATCATCGGAAGCTTTAATACTATCAAGTGTGAGGCAGTTTAGAGATATTTCTAGGGATATATGGGCTTAGCAAGTTTACTTTTTATGCACATTTTATTTAAAAGTTATGCAAGAATGAGTTTTAGCTAAAGAAAAACAAAGTACAAGAAAGAGAAAATTATGAAATCTAAGAAATAGTGAACGTAATCCAGGAGGTCAGTGGAAAGAAATCATAGGGAATCACTTGTCTGGTAGGCTTGAAAAGCAATTGCTCCAAGCTGGAGCTAGAGGTATTGTTTTCAAAAGTTTTGTCTTCCAAAAAGAGGTAGATGTTTTATTTCTTTTAAGAAAGGAAATGATAAAAGCCAAGTGGTATTTAACTGCTTCACCCAAAAGTAATGGCACTGGTGATGTCTAAAGCCTCTTCTCAGTCTCAAAGTCTGTAATCATTTGGTGGTGTTTACCCCACCTCTAGTTCTGGCTTATTCCCATTTTTGTGTTATTTTTTCTATTCTTCTACCTATGAAGAAAATGGTAAATGTAACTCCCACTATTACATTTCTTATTTAGTAGTACAGGCTTATATTATAGTTGCAGAATAATTACATTATTCAAAAAATCTATTCTTCCAAGACATAAATATATTTACTTCTTTTTGAGATTGTGTGTTACAGAAAGCAAAATGTCTTTTGGGTAAATTGTTTCAGCTGTTAGGAGTAATGTCTATATATCTCTTATAAAACTACAACGGTAATATTCTTTCTATTATTATCATATTTAAATTATTACCATACTCAAAGTGGTTTTGTGATTGTTCCATTAAATCTAGGAGATTTCTAGAGTAGTAACTTCTTTCTGCTCTAGTTTTCCACTTTCTTTCGATTACTGTCTTTTTTTTCTTATTATAAAATGTCAAAGTTGTTTTTAAGTGTGAAAGTAATATGATTGAAATGTTAGAAAATGAGAAATGTTTTAAACAGAGATTACTGGCTTCTGTAGTGAATATATATTTCTCTTTGTTCAGTTATGTTTTTGTACTTCTTCCTATTGGCCTAGGGTACTTTGACTCCTCAGTTACCTGATAATTGCTTATAACTTTTTTTCTATTTGTTTGAGACATTAGTAGATTTGGCAATTACCTTTTCTTATTTCATGAAAAGTGTTCATTAAAGGTATTAAATGATCCCTACTTTAATCTTTTCTTTATATATCCCTAAAATAACCATATTACTCATTTCCCTGTAATTGCTAGAAAGACAATTTAGCATTTGCTCCAAATACTGTCTAGCTTTTGTGGCTTTGGACACTAATACAGTTTGGCTGTGTCCCCACCAAAATCTCATCTTGAATTGTAGTTTCCATAAACCCCAGGTGTCGTGGAAGGAACCAGTGAGAGGTAATTGTATTATGGGGTTGGTTACTCCCATGCTGCTGTTCTCATGTTAGTGAGTGAGGTCTCAGGAGATCATGGATGTATAAGGGGCTTTTCCCCCTTTGCTGAGCACTTCCCCTTCCTGCCACTATGTGAAGAAGGACATGTTTGCTTCCTGAGGCCTTCCCAGCCCTGCAGGACTATGAGTCAATTAAACCTCTTTCCTTTATAACTTACCTAGTCTCAGGCAGTTCTTGGAGCAGCATCAGAATGAATGGGCTAATACAGTAAATTGGTACTGGGAGTGGGGCACTACTGTAAAGATACCCCAAACTGTGGAAGTGACTTTGGAACTGGGTAACAGGCAGAGGTTGGAACAGTTTGGAAAGCTCTGAAGACAATAGGAAGATGTGGGGAAGTTTGGAACTTCCTAGAGACTTATTGAATGGCTTTGACCAAAATGCTGATAATGATATGGATGATGAAGTCCAGGGTGAGGTGGTCTCAGATGGAGATAAGAAACTTGTTGGGAACTGAAATAAAGGTGATTTTTGCTGTATTTTAGTAAAGAGACTGGCAACGTTTTGCCCCTGCCCTACAGATTACTGAAGAGACATAATTTAAGATATCTGACAGAAGAAATTTCTAAGCAGCAAATCATTCAAGATGTGAGTTGGGTGCTATTAAAAACATTCAATTTCACGTATTCACAAAAACATAGTTTGGAATTAGAACTTATATTTAAAAGGGAAACTAAGCATAAAAGTTTGGAAAATTTGCAACCTAACAGTGCGATAGAAAAGAAAAACCCCTGAGGCCGGGCACGGTGGCTCAAGCCTGTAATCCCAGCACTTTGGGAGGCTGAGACGGGCGGATCACGAGGTCACGAGATCGAGACCATCCTGGCTAACATGGTGAAACCCCGTCTCTACTAAAAAATACAAAAACCTAGCCGGGCGAGGTGGCGGGCGCCTGTAGTCCCAGCTACTCGGGAGGCTGAGGCAGGAGAATGGTGTGAACCCGGGAGGAGGAGCTTGCAGTGAGCTGAGATCTGGCCACTGCACTCCAGTCTGGGTGACAAAGCGAGACTCTGTCTCAACAAAAAAAAAACAAAACAAAACGAAAAGAAAAACCCATTTTCTGAGGGGAAATTCAAGCCTACTGTAGAAATGTGCATAAGTAATGAGGAGCCAAATATTCATCTCCAAGACAATGGGGAAAATGTCTCTAGGGCATGTCAGAGACCTTTGTGGGAAGCTCCTCCCATCACTGGCCTGAAGGCCTAGGATAATAAAAATCATTTCATGGGCCAGGCCCATGTGTGTAATCTAGGGACTTGGTACCTTGTGTCCCAGCGGCTCTAGCCATGGCTAAAAGTAGCCAAGATAGAGCTCAGGCCATGGCTTAAGAGGGTGCAAGCCCCAAGCCCTGGCAGCTTCTATGTGGTGTTGACCCTGCAGGTGCACAGAAGTCAAGAACTGAGGTTTGGGAGTCTCTGTCTAGATTTCAGAGGATGTATGGAAAATCTTGGATGTCCAGGCACAATTTTGCCGCAAGGGTGTGGCCCTAATCGAGAACCTCTGCTAGGGCAGTGCAGAGGGGAAATGTGGGGTTGGAGCCCCAACAGAGTCCCCACTGGGGCACTGCCTAGTGGAGCTATGAGAAGAGGGCCACTGTCCTCCAGACCCCAGGATGGTAGATCATTGATAGCTTGCACTGTGCTTCTGGAAAAGTTGCAGACACTCAATGCCAGCCCATGAAAGCAGGTGGGAAGGGGGATGTACCCTGCAAAGCCACAGGGACACAGCTGACCAAGGCCATGGGAACCCACTTCTTGCCTCAGCATGACCTGGATGTGACCAGCATGACCCGGATCTCAGCATGACCCGGAGATCATTTTAGAGCTTTAAGATTTGACTGTCCTGCTGGATTTTGGACTTGCATAGGCCTGTAGCCCCTTTGTTCTGGCTAATTTCTACCATTTGGAACAGGTGTATTTACCCAATGCCTGTACCTCCATTGTATCTAGGAAGTAACTAACTTGCTTTGATTTTACAGGTTCATACGTGGGAGAGACTTACCTTGTCTCAGATGAGACTTTGGATTTGGACTTTTGGGTTAATGCTGGAATGAATTAAGACTTTGGGGGACTGTTGGAAAGGCATGATTGTGTTTGAAATGTGAGGACATGAGATTTGAGAGGGGCCGAGAGTGGAATAATATGGTTTGGCTGTGTCCCCACCCAAATCTCATCTTGAATTGTAGTTCTCATAATCCCCATGTGTCATGGGAGGGACCTGGCAGGAGGTAATTGAATCATGGGGGTGATTATCCACATGCTGCTGTTCTTGTGATAGTTAGTGAGTTCTCATGAGATATGACAGTTTTATAAGGGGATTTTCCCCTTTTGCTCAGCACTTCTCCTGTCTGCCACCATGAGAAGAAGAATGTGTTTGCTTCCCTGTATTAGGGTTCTCTAGAGGGACAGAAACCATAGGATATATATATGTGTGTATACATATATGTATATATACATACACATATGTACATGTATGCACACACATCTATACACATATACACGTATATATGTGTAGATACACATATATGTATAGATGTACATATACACACATGTACACACATGTACATATATGCACGCATATGTATATGCATGCATATATACACACATGTATATGTATGCATATATACATATATACACACATATGCACACACGTATATAAACGTGTGTGTATATAAATATGTATGTGTGTATATGTGTGTATATATGTACATATACATATGTGTGTATATACATATATACACATACATATATATAAACATACATATATATGGAGTTTAAGTAGTATTAACTCACAATCACAAGATCCCACAATATATGTGTGTGTATATATATGTTGCGTATATATATACACACACATATATAAACATATAAATACACACATATATAAACATACATATATAGAGTTTATTAAGTAGTATTAACTCTACTATATATGTGTATATATACACACATATATATATAAACATACATATATGGAGTTTATTAAGTAGTATTTACTATATGTGTGTATGTGTATATATGTATATATGTACACATATATACATATATATACATACACACATATATAAGCATACATATATATAATACATACACATATATATATAAGCATACATATATATATAAATGGAGTTTATTAAGTAGTATTAATGCACACAATCACAAGGTCCCACAATAGGCTGCCTGCAAGCTGAAGAGCAAAGAAGCCAGTCCAAGTCCCAAAGCCGAAGAACTTGGAGTCTGATGCTCAAGGGCAGGAAGCATCCAGCATGGGAGAAAGCTGTAGACTGGGAGGCTAAGCCAGTCTAGCTTTTTCACATTTTTCTGCCTGCTTTATATTCTGGCTGCACTGTCAGCTGATTAGATGGTGCCCACCCAGATTAAGGGTGGGTCTGCCTTCCCCAGTCCACTGACTCAAATGTTAATCTCTTTTGGCAGCACTCTCACAGACACACCCAGGATCAATAGATTGCATCCTTCAATCCAATCAAGTTGATATTCAGTATTAACCATCATGAATCAACCCCTTGTCAACTTGAACCCATACACATCTCCTGAGAGTATACATAATCTTCAAATAAAGACAATAATAAGGTCATGATTATGCCTAACATGATACAACTATCCTTCATATAACTGGAAATGCACCAGTCCCCAACCCAAATGCTATTACATAGAGTTAACAATACTTAAATGCTGATATGAAGTCAGTAAATATTATGTCACATGATTAAAAAAAGGAAATAAAATGAAGATATTTTCTTAGTACAAGTGTTTACTTGCACAAAGATGTTTGTAAGAAAAGAAGTAGGAAATACTCATGACAATTACAGTCCTCATTTCTGCAACGGATCACGTGGTCATAGCTGGTATTGATGACTACCTTCTCCTACTACTTGTTCTGTATTCCCTTTTCCTTCAGCAAGCACCACAGCAGGTCGTGATTTTTTTTTCCTGGTGCAGTGACCCGAACCTTCATTCCTAAAGGGTCTGGACCATTTGTAGTCCTGCCTGGATTAGGCTGTTGTAGTTTCCCATTGACCTTAATCACAGGGCATGATAATACTAAGAGACACCCTAATGGATCTCCTGTGTTCCACACATACTCTTCCTTCCTCCATTGTGGAATAGTAGACTGATTTTATCTTGATAGTTTGGGTCAGTCACCCCAGCCAACACTGTAACTCCATTCTTAGCCTGCTAACTTAAGGGTAGGAGGAGCCCAAAGTGCCCAGGTGGCAATCTGAACTTTCAGTTTAATAGAATCATTGTTGTGTCTCCTGGTGGCAGTATTCCTCCCTCTGGAACTAATACATTTAGGCCAGGAGAACATAATGTTGTGGGAACAGGAAGCAAAAATTTTGCTAATGGATCACTAGGGGTGATGGTGAGTAATGCCACTTTCACTTCCACCCCTAGATTCCTGGACCCATGAATCCTGGCTATGGGAAGAACAGTACCATATATTGGACGCTGATTCAGAGCATACACGGCCTTCTGGAGAACTTTGTCCCAGCCCTGCAAAGTATTGTCCCCTAGTTGGCATTGTAATTGTGATTTCAAAAGGCCATTCCACTGTTCTGTCAATCCAGATGCTTTGGGATGATGGGGAACATGGTGAGACCAGTGAATCCCATGACCATGAACCCACTGCTGCACTTCGTTAGCTATACAGTGAGTGCCTTGGTCAGAGGCAATGCTGTGTGGAATACCATGACGGTGATAAGGCATTCCATGAGTCCATGTGTGGTAGTCTTGGCAGAGTCATTGCATGCAGGATAGACATACTCATATCTAGAGTAAGTATTCCAGTGAGAACAAACCTTTGCCCTTTCCATGAAGAGGTCCAATATAATCAACCAGCCACCAGGTAGCTGGCTGATCACCCTGAGGAATGGTGCCATATTGAGGCCTCAGTGTTGGTCTCTGCTGATGGGAAATTGGGCACTCAGCAATGGCTGTAGCCAGGTCAGCCTTGGTGAGTGAAAGTCCATATTGATGAGCCCAAGCAAAACCTTCATCCCTGTCACCATGGCCACTTTGTTCATGGGCCCATTGGGTGAATGCAGAGGTGACTGGTAAAAGAGGCTGAGTGGTGTCCACAGAGTGGGTCATCCTATCCACTTGATTATTAAAATCCTCCTCTGCTGAGGTGGTCACCCATTGGTGAGCACTCACATGGGATACAAATATCTTCACAGTTTTTGACCACTCAGAGAAGTTTATCCACATACTTATTCTCCAAATTTCTTTGCCACCAATTTTCCAATCATGCTTTCAAGTCCCTAACCAACCAAACCATTGGCTACAGCCCATGAATCAGTATATAATCACACATCTGGGCATTTTTCCTTCTATGCAAAGTGCACAACCAGGTGCATTGCTCAAAGTTCTGCCCACTGGGAAGATTTCCATTCATGGCTGTTCTTCAGGGATGTCCTAGAAAGGGGCCGTTGTGCTGCAGCTGTCCACTTTTGGGTGGTGCCTTCATATCATGCAGAACCATCTGTGAACCAGTCCCTAGCCTTCTCTACCTCTGTCAACTGATCGTAAAGAACTCCCCATGAGGCCGTCAGTGCAGGCTGGAAGAGAGAAGGCAGGGTGGCTGGAGTGGCAACCGTGGGCATTTGAGCCACTTCCTTATGTAACTGACTTGTGCCTTCAGGACCTACTCAAGTCGATCATGTATATACCACTTCCATTTGATGATGGAATGCTGCTGTGCATGACCCACTTTATGGCTTGATGGGCCATAAAGCACCCAGTTCATGAGAGGCAGTTCAGGTCACATGGTGACTTGATGGCCCATAGTCAAACATTCGGTTTCCAGCAAAGCCCAGCAACAGGCCAAGAGTTGTCTCTCAAAAGGAGAGTAGTTATTTGCAGAAGATGGCAGGGCCTTGCTCCAAAATCCTAGAGGTCTTTACTGTGATTCACCTATGGGGGCCTGCCAAAGGCTCCAAACAGCAGCCCTATCTGCCACTGACACCTCAAGCACCATTGAATCTGCTGGGTCATACGGCCCAAATGGCAGAGTAGCTTGCAAAGCAGCCTGGACCTGTTGCAGAGCCTTCTCCTGTTCTGGACCCTACTCAAAACTGGCATCCTTTAGGGTCACTTGATAAATGGGCTGGAGTAACACATCCAAATGAGGAATGTGTTGCCTCCAAAATCCAAACAGGCCCACTAGGTATTGTGCCTCTTTCTTGGCTGTAGGAGGGGCCAAATGCAGCAACTTATCCTTCACCTTAGAAGGAATATTTTGACAGGCCCCACACCTCTGAACCCCTGGAAATTTTAATGAGGTAGAAAGTCCCTGAATTTTAATCGAATTTATTTCTCATCCTCTGGCATGCAAATGTCTCACCAATAAGTCCAGTGTGTTTGCTCCTTCTTGCTCACTGGATTCAATCAGCATAATATCATCAATGTAATGGACCACTGTGATATCTTGCAGAAGTGAAAAGCGATCAAGTTCTCTCCAAATAAGATTATTACACAAAGCCGGAGAGTTGATGCATCCCAAAGGTAGGACAGTCAAGGTATATTGCAGGCCTTGCCAGCTGAAGGCAAATTGCTTCTGGTGGGCCTTATGTACAGGAATGGAGAAAAAAGCATTTTCCAAGTCAATGGCTGCATACTAGGTACCAAGAGATGTGTTAATTTGCTCAAGCAATGAAACCACATATGGTACAGCAGCTGCAATTGGAGTCACCACTTCGTTAAGCTTATAATAATCCACTGTCGTTCTCCAAGATCCATCTGTCTTCTGCAAAGGCAAAATGGGAGAGTTGAATGGGGATGTGGTAGAAATCTTTCAAGTCCTTGATGGTGACACTAATCTCTGCAATCCCTCCAGGGGTGCGATATTGTTTTTAATTTACTATTTTTCTAGGTAGAGGCAGCTCTAATGGCTTCCATTTGGCTTTTCCTACCATAGTAGCCCTCACCCTACCAGTGAGGGAGCTAATGTGGGGGTTCTGCCAGCTTCTAAGTGTCCCGACCCGCGGGATCGTCAATGTAGGCCCTAGAAGAGGGAGTGGGAACTTGGGGGAACAAGAGACACGAGAAATGGAGACAAGACAGTATCCTGATCGAGTCTCGTTTATTGGTGGCAGTGTAATGCCTTATATAGACCGGCAGGGGCGGAGGTTGGGCCAGGGCGATGATGGTGGCCCTGCGGTGGGCGTGGCCAGGTAGGTTTTGGTTTCTTCGGTCGGACGTCATGTTGCGCCTGCGCCGTCAGTTGGTAATTTTCCCGGGCGTGGGATGGCGCCTGCGCTGTAAGTTGATCATTTTCCCGGGCGTGGGAAAATGGGTGATGAAGAACCAGGAAGAGCGCCATTTTGTATGAGATATCAGTACAGGGAAGAAGGTAAATCTAGGGAGGAGGTATAGAGTGGAAATGTATAGAGCTCAGGCGTCAATCGTCAGTTATTAATCTCTATGGCCGGGCCACGCAGCTCCGGACAGCTAAGTATGTCTGTGCCAATTATGTATTCTGGCACTGGAAAAATGACCACAGGATGAGTCTGGGGACCCACTGGACTCACTGTAAGCCAGACCTGAGCTAAAACTCCGTTAATTACCTGACCTCCATAAGCCCCTACTTTAACTGGAGGACCACAATGACATTTTGGTTCCCTGGAATCAATGTCAGCTCAGAGCCAGTGTTCAGTAGTCCCCGAAATGTCTGATCATTTCTGTTTCCCCAATGCACAATTACCTGGGTAAAAGGCTGGAGGTCTGCTTGGGGAAGGATGGGAGAAAGATTAATGGCATAAGTTGTCGGTAGTGTAATGAGGTCCTTCTTTAAGGGGACCCGGCCTCCCCTTTGTTCAAGAGGTTCTGGGTCTATAAACTGGTTCAAGTCTAGAAATTGATTGAGGGGCCATAATTCTCTGTTTTTATGATTCTAATTAGTCTTTTGTCCATTTGACCAGGAAGATTTCTCCTTATATAAATTCAGTAGGAATGCAGTAGGCTTCCTATCAATTTCACTTCTAGGAACACCGTGATTAATTAGCCAATGCCAGAGCTCTACATGAGTCAAACTATTCTGATTGCAGCTTTGCCTCTGATGTCCATTATGGTAGCTGTGCCCACCTTATCTTTGATGGCTGAGTGCCACCACGTGGTCCCTGCCAGCCTTGGGATTCAATCATTCCCATTGTATTTAAATTTAGTTGTGAATGACTGCAGTTCCCACTGTTAGATCTGACATGTAGAGAAGAGCAATTACAGAGTTCTTCATAGATGCGGATGCTGCCTTCACAAACCTATTTTGCAAAGCATTGGTCAAGGGTGTATCTTCTGGACCCTCCCAGCTGGGACGGATAGGTCTAAAATGAATAATCCACTCCACCATTTCCAACCTCCTTAAGCCTTTGGATTCCTCTCTCAACATTAAACCAAGGGAGATGAGGCATTTCCAGCTTGCTCACAGTGGGCCATCTTTTAATCCATATTTCAGCTAAGCAAGCAAATAAACTATTAGAACATTTTTTAACTCTCTGAGCTGCAACATTAAAAACAGAGTCCTTACTTAGTGGGCCCAAATCAGTAAATTCAGTCTGATCTAACTCTATGTTTCTTCCACTATTAGTCCACATCCTTGATATCCATTCTCATGCCTGTTCTCCAGATTTCTGCTTATATAAATTAGAAAACTCAAGCAGTTCCTTTCAATTGTAGAGTGTGACCCTCATGGGTCACACTCTGAACTTCACCTCTAGGGGTCTGCTGGGACTTTAGTTATAGATCTAGAAGCAAACAGGGGTGTTGGGGGTGGTTCCTTAGGAGAATAAACATTATCTTGCCTGGTAACTGCCTCAGGGGAGGCCATCACTGTTGCCTCATGCAGCACAGGGTTTATCTTCTCAGACAAAGGTGGAAAGGCTGATGGCAGCATGGGTTGGGGAGAGGATGTTGCCACTACTGGGGATGGGGAAGCTGCTTCTTCTGGGAAAAAAGGGCTTATCAGAGTTTACAAGCTCAGTGTCCCCAGCTTTATCAGGGTGCTCCTACGTCATCCCCATTCCAAGTTTCAGGGTCCCATTCTTTTCCAATCAACACCCTCACTTAAAACAGTAGATACCTGGTCAAGGCTGTGCATGCACCTTTCGTTGCAGGTCAGCCACTTGCATAATAAGAGCTTGTGTCTGTTCTTCCACAATTTCAGCTCTTTCTCTACAGGACATAAGACTCTCCTTCAGGGCAATCTTAGCAGATTTGAAGCTCAGTATCTGCCTCTGAAGCTGGGAGTTAGAATCCGAGTTAATCATTTTCTTTCATCACTTTGGTCCCAGTGAATTTAGGAGCAATCAACCAACTTCATTATGTTCCTTGGTTCTCCACGTAAGTCAAAGTTATTGTGTGTAGTCACTGATACCCTTGCCTCTCATGAGAAGTGAATCAGGTGTGTCAAATTCATTTATTTTGCATAACTCTCTAAACAGTTCATGCCAAGGACTATCAGTGTTCTCTGTACTATTAGAAGTAGAGTCCTCAGCATATTTTTGTCTAATCATATTAAGCAGCCAACTCCAGAAACCCCAAAACCAACGAAAGAACTCCATCCTTAATATTCTGTTCCTCTAGAACCACTCCCAATACCAAAAGCTGTATTAATCAGGGTTCACTAGAGGAAAAGTACTAATAGGATATATATGTATATATGAGAGTTTATTAAGTAGTATTAACTCACACGATCACAAGCTCCCACAATAGTCCATCTGCAAACTGAGAAGCAAGGAAGCCAGTTTGAGTCCCAAAGTCGAAGAACTTGGAGTCCGATGCTTGAGGGCAGAAAGCATCCAGCATGGGAGAAATATGTAGGCTGGGAGGCTAAGCCAGTCTAGCCTTTTCACATTTTTTTTTTCTGTCTGCTTTATATTTTGGCAGCACTGGCAGCTGATTAGATGGTGCCCACCCACATTAAGGGTGGGTCTGCCTTTCCCAGCCCACTGACTCAAATGTTAATCTCCTTTGGGAACACCCTCACAGACACACACAGGATCAATACATTGCATTCTTCAATCAAGTTGACATTCAGTATTAACCATCACATTCCCCTTCTGCCACAGTCTTAAGTTTCCTGAGGCCTCCCCAGCCTCATGGAGCTGTGAGTCAATTAAACCTCTTTCCTTCATAATTTACTCAGTCTTGGGTAGTTCTTTATAGCAGCATGAGAATGGACTAATACCTCACTTCTGGTACCAAAATCAGTATTAGGGTTCTCTCTCTCTCTATATATATCTCCTATTAGTTCATATATATATATATCCTATTAGTTCATATATATATATCCTATTAGTATATGTGTGTGTGTGTGTGTATATATATATATATATATATATATAGGAATTTACTGAGGAGTATTGACTCACACAATCACAAGGTGAAGTCCCACAATAGGCCATTTGCATACTGAGAAGCAAGGAAGCCAGTCCAAGTCCCAAAACCTCAAAAGTAGGGAAGCCAACAGTGCAGGCTTCAGTCTGTGGCCAAAGGCCTGAGAACCCCTGGCAAACCACTGCTGTAAGTCCAAGAGTGCAAAGGCTGAAGAACTTGGAGTCTGATGTTTGAGGGCAGAAAGCATGCAGTATGGGAGAATGATGGAGGCTGGAAGACTCAGCCAGTCTAGTCTTTCAAGTTCCTCTGCCTGCTTTTTTCTAGCTGCACTGGCAGCTGATTAGATGGTGCCCACCCAGATTGCAGGTGGGTCTGCCTCTCCTATTCCACTGACTCAAATGTTTATCTCCTTTGGCAACACCCTCACAGACATACCCAGGAACAATACTTTGCATCCTTCGATTCAATCAAGTTGACACTCAATATTATCCATCATAGGCACCCTGGGCTATAATTGTTGAACCTATTGTTTCTATATTAAATAGAATAAGAAAACTATTACATTAAAGGTAAGTTATTATATTGAAAGAACTTGGAATTAGAATCAGTTTAATTGCCTACTACCTAATTTTCTAACTGCATAACAATGGAAAATATCTCTAAGCATTTTTTCTTTTTTTTTTTTAAATCTCCAATGAAGTAGGGCTAATGCCATCTCTCTTACATTGTTGAGAGGAATAATGTAATTAATGTACTTAAAAAGTTAACATGTAGCTTCTGAAGTTCAGCAATGTAATCTATTTGTCTCCCTTTCTATTACAGTTTTCTGTCTTCTCAGTTGATACTTCCTATGAAAGAGTATCTATTACTGCCAGGTTTTCCCATGGTTCTGTCTCATCTCTAGTGCCAACTTTCCTTTTCTGCCACCTTTGAGATCAAAGAAGCATGCTGGTCTGCCAAAATACCTTTGTGGGCCAGGAAACTACTCAGCTTGGAAAACAGGCAAGTTCTTTTCAGTACTCGCCATTTCTTTACTAGTTCCCTCTTTTATAACTGTCTCTCCTGTTTCAGGCCATGGTGTCTGAAGTCTCAACTTAAAAGTTTAGTTCTGATAAATAATTATCTTTTTAGTATGGGATAATAAAATATGTGCATTTGGGGAAAATATTTTCCAATGCTCTAAAATGTTCTAGAGGGTGGGTTCCCAGAGATTGAGGTTTTTAAGTCAGAAAGACAGTTTTTGATACTAAGGATTTCCTGGAGACCTCAAATCTTAAAACAGAGGTGGCTGCCACTCTTTACCCAAAAGGCTAGCTCATCATTCAGCAGTTACCAGCCGGTATATCATGGGTTTATAAGCATATCAGCTAAATGTGGCCACTAGTCTTTCACTGGAATATGTCCCAGATATTGGGACTGCAGAATATATTTTACAATAATAGAAATGCAACAGTGGGAGTATGATGGAGACTCTCCTCCACTGCACCATATTTCTTGGGCACTTGGTATATATCCCATGTAATTTAAAGTCGCTTTTATGTAACAGTGAATCATTGACAATCACTGAATGTGAATGCTTTGAGTTTGGGTTTCATATTCTTTATCTCTGTGGAATGGGTGGAACTGTATACCACCAGTCCTGTGTGGCAGTGTCAGATTACATCAAATAAAGAAATTTTCACAAAATTCTCAAAACTTTGATGATAAATTGGTAATTAAAATATTTCATATAGTAAAACTGGCATTTCACTTGGAACATTTTGGTGATTTTATTTTGTGATTATAATTGGTGATTATACTTCCTTTCCAGAACAAAGGTGCATGAGAATTTTTAGAGCAGCAGAGAAGTGTCCTGGTACAATGATACAGCAGTCTGTGGCCGGTAGACTTTCCCACATAATACCAAATGGTAGCCAACTATAATAGATAGGGTAGGGGAGCTACAATGACAGGCCTCACAGACTCATCAAAACTCACTTCAAGCAGCCTGCTGTCGTCAGGATCTGTTGACCAAGTATATCACCATGGGACTCAAGAGACTCTGAGGAGTCATTGCTGATGTTACATATAGTGTCCATATGAACACCACCAAATGTTTGTTTCTTTGTGCTTTTTTTGGTGGAATGCAATTCCTAACCTTTGCAAGTGTCAGCTCTAAGGCACTAGTGAAAAGAACCACATTTTTATATAAAAAAGAAGTTTTATATCTTTAAGAACTTAGACAAGTTTTTGGTTGTGAGCACAGAATTTTTACACCTTAAAGCATCAAACATATTATCTCAGCCTGAAAATATTCAAGGCCAAGAATCACCTTGCTGTAACAGAACTTTAGTATAATCTCTGTAGATTGAATTTTTATAAAAATCTGTATTATTGGCACTACCAGAATGAATTAACTGTGAAATTAGTTCTTGTAAGAGTAGCCTTATTGGATGGAATTATTTTGGTTGTGTTTATTTAATTAGAGGATAATGTCTGACAAATGTAATACATTTAGGTTTAATATTATTTATTTTTATGACAATAATTAGCCAAGATATTGCCTACTACTCCATTCCCCAACTAGCCACTTCTTGTGGGAATTTCTCATTTGGGATAATAAGAATACATCAGGACTGAGGAGAAGTCATATTGTTATTTCCAAGACATGCAATATCTGGACAGGTGGGAGGTGGGGAAGCGAACATTTTGGGGATAGAGCCGGCTAATTTCCATCACTAGCACGTGAAACCTAGGAGGTGGTCAATAGCTGTTCCTTCTGTGATTCCAGCACCTTTATCCCCCGATATAATGGATCCTAAGTTATTTATTGGAAACTTCTAGATGTATTTTGTGTATACTCCTTAGCATATACTTCTTCCAATGACAGCATAGACAGCATAACCCCCAATATTTTTTCTTTTTCTTTCTTCCTTCCTTCCTTCCTTCCTTTTTCTTTTTCTTTCTTTTCTTTCTCCTTCCTTCCTTCCTTCTTCCCTTCCTTCCTTCTTCCCTTCCTTCCTTCCTTCTTTCTCTCTTTCTCTTTCTTTCTTTCTTTCTTTCTTTCTTTCTTTCTTTCTTTCTTTCTTTCTTTCTTTCTTTCTTTCTTTCTTTCTTTCTTTCTTTCTCTTTCTTTCCTTCCTTCCTTCTCTTTCTCTCTCTCTTTCTCTCTCTCTTTCTTTCTTTTCTTTCTTTCTTTCTCTTTCTTTCCTTCCTTCCTTCCTTCCTTCCTTCCTTCCTTCCTTCCTTCCTTCCTTCCTTCCTTCCTTCCTTCCCTTTCTTCTTTCTTTCTCTCTTTCTTTCTTCTTCTTCTTTTTTTTTTTTTGATTTGACCTCTTTCTTGTAATCTGCCCTCTGGCATTTGAGTAACCATATTCATTGGATTTCCCTGTCTTTCATTGATATTCTGAAGTCCTTTAAGCGTCAAAATCATACTTGTTTTCTCCAGTGTCCTCAGAATTCCCAATTCCATTCTGTATTGTTAACAAGCAGGAAGAAAACATGCTCTCGTTTTACACTTTCCCACGTGGGTACCAAAGCAGTCTTGCTTGTGCCCCTATGCTGCTCCAACTACTGACGCTTTGTAGCTGAAAGAAACTTGTTTGCCTGACCACTTTATTACTTTGGGCTAACTACTCCCAGAAGGTGTACCATTTCTTCACCTCGACAGGTTTCTAGTGGGTGTCTTGCCATGTATAGAGCTATAACTCTCTGTCTTGGACTCAAGTTACTTCCACCACCAACCTCTGTCTTGCTAGCTTCTCTTCCCCCTCACCCTTGATAAGTCAGTGTGAATTGAATTTCCAAAATTAGGAAGCCCTATTGGGTGAAATCAGCTTTTTATTGTCAAGGTCAAAGCCATTTCAATCAGGTGGGGGTGCAATACCCATTTAATGTCAAAGATTCTTGAGTGCTCACTAGGAGAGCGGGTTAAAGACACTACTAAGCAAAAAGGCAGACGGATCAGGGTTTGACTTGCAGCAAAATTACTGCTGGGTGAGCTAGGGCTGTGTTTGAATGGGCCAGGGACTAGTAGAGTTGGGAAGGTCCAAGAAGTAGGAGAAACATAAAGCATTAATTTGCTTTCTTGGGTAGTGATGGTGGGTTTTTTCATAAGGCACTAGAAGTAATCTAAAATGATTCTTCCAGAGACGGAGGTAAGAAAATTAGGAAACTGTAGATAAAAATATCAGCATACCATATGTTAAATTGTTTCCTTCTACATACTATAAACAAGTCGAATAAATAAAAAACTTCAAATATATATTAATTTTACTTAAAACATTCCATATTTGGGCTGTCTATGTTAAAGGAAAATATCAGGGTCATGGTAATTAACAAATTAGGTCATATTTGGCTCACAGTAAATATATTTTCAGTACTCATAAGGCTCAAGAGGGCAAAAATTTCAAGCTAAATGGGACAGGTATGAAATGAAAATAAAGTGAAGTTATTTTTCTTATTGTCTTCCAAAGGCTGTGTTTTTTTTTTTTTTTTGACTGTTAAAGCGTTTTTATCCTGCTTATGTTGAATTGTTCAAGAGAACAAAGGAATATGGCAAAGATCAACATGCTAGGATGTGCTTCCTTTTGGATAAGCCTCCTTAGTGAAGCCAGGCATCACACTCTCCAAACCCAATGTTCTAGACCTCCTCAAGGTTTTCCTTAAGGGTGTGTGCATACATTCTTGTTGATTGTTTTTACTCTTCCGAACCTGTTCCCCCATTTAGGAAATGAGAGAATAGGCCTAAGCTAGTGCTCTTCAACTCTGGCTGTATTTCAGGATTTCCTGTGGACTAAAAAATATGCTGTTGCCCAAATTCCCTTTTGAGAGGCGCTAACTGGGAGTTCTGAGGAGGGGCCTTGAAGTTTGTATTTTACTAGGTGATTCTAATGTGTTGGAAAGGTCTGAGACAAACTGACTAAATAGTCTCTTACCCCTTTAAAAGATCAAAGTGGATTTGGCTTGGGAACAAGAAATTAGGGCCACCTGTGAAGACTACGTTGAATTTTTTTACAAGAGTTCGCCAGTGAGAATGAGATTAGAGGAGTTTGCTTTTCTGACCTGGTAACCATTATTGATTCAAAGACTTCCACTTAGTCCAGCTCAACGGCCAGGTCAACATTACCATTTCATGACCTGCCACTCCTGGCACAAAGTCTTTGATTTATGCTTGTTCGTACGAATAAAACAGGTGCCCTTTGCTTACAAATAAAGGAGGAGTTTTCTATTAACATAAAGTGGTTTAGAGTTGCAAAGGGAGGGCTGCCATTGCTAATGTCAAGATATGAATTCTCAGCCCTCTTTCAATGCTCACATGGTATTACTGATTAAAAATGGAGTTATGACTAGGGTTTGAGATGTGGGCAAAGAGAATATGTGTCTTCCCTTCATCTGCTTTTTCAGCACTAATTTGTGAAAAAAAAAAAACCCAACCAAAAAACAAAACCTACTTGCATTGGGTGAATGTGTTCAGTTGGTGGCAGCAGAGATCTGTTACAGAAAATTTTTTGAGGCCCTGGTCTTAGATATTTTGAAGACAGCCAGAGGGAACAAAACAGTATGTATAATAACATCCATGTTTTCTGTTAACCTGCAGAGGTATAAATTTATTGCGTGTGCTTGGAAAGGAGAAAAATCCATAAAAGGAAGATTTCTTGCTGCCTCTGTCTAAGTGCAATCTCCTAAATATGTTCTTTGTTTCCAAATCTATAAGTAGTGTAGGTATCAGCTTCAGGTAGAGGATTTAGACAGGTCATGAGCCAGAAAGACGGGCCTCTGAAGATTTATTGTTGGTTGTCATGTAAATTTATTAAAATGGGAGCTTTGGTCTTGAAATACATCCAGACAAGATTAATGATTTAGCATCTGGGGAAATCAAGTATTTGATGCAATAAATGGATAAGGAAGCTTTCACAATTTCATATTGGCAGAGATACAAATTCAGTATTTAAAAAGCTATTTTAGGATTTTAGCTTAATGGGAAATGTAATAAGTGCCAAAGAACATTAGGTGGTATCTGACTAATATATACACTAGCAGAGTTTGTCAGCAATAAACACGGAAAAAAAATGAACAAAGATGAAATGAATTGGAAAGCTAGCACTGTGGATAGAGACATTTCATGGTTTGTACTCACAGTTTTCTACCTATACCCTGACGGTGAATTAATCTGTAAAATTTGGTGTTAATTTAGGGGCACATGGATAATTGAACCCTAAACTGGCCCATAGATTGGCTTGCAGTTGTACTACTAACTTTAAATGATTATCATGCAAAATGATTCATGCTTTTGGGAACACTGTTACCAATACTGACACTACCATTGTGAGGTGTGGAGGAGAAGACAAATGTAAATGGAAAAAATAGAGACTCAGGGAGGGGTTTTGGCAAAACTGCTTATATGTTATGAGAATGCTGACCTCCAAAGACAGCGTCATCTAGGAAAATGGTTAAAATGTGACCACATTCGAAGTTAACAATTTAGGCAGTGAAAATAAATGGCCTGATATGATGCTTTTGTTCTAATGCTAAGCATTAGAACATAAGGTGATTACCAATATTTCTAAATTCACGTTCAGAATTGCAATCCTTTTAAATATTGTTTTTACACCGTTTTGATTATATAAACATTTTTGGAAATAGTTTTGAATTTTGCTTTTAAAATAATTTTTACCTAGTTTGCTAATTATTTTTTGTTAAAGTTGATTAGAACCTTACAAATGTTAGATGGTTATTTCAAAATTTTGAAATACTTGAGTGTGGAAATGGCAACTTTTAAGTTATCCAGCATGAGCTTAAATCAAATAGACACCATCAAAAGTGAACATTCTAGGTTAACATTTCAAAGTAGTTTGGAATGTAACCATGTAAATCCCATTTAAAGTAATACGATTTCCCAAACTTGAAATGTCATTTCATGTGCACAGTTTTGAAAATATGTCCTAAAAATGTCTCTCTCTGTTCCTGTCATCATAATGTCAGTCAGATCAAAGTTTGTTTCTTCTTCATCTTTCAATTTTGAAAATACAGAAAGGCAACATAATACTGTGAACATAAACTTTTCACTCATGGGGAATTTATGGCTGGTTATTAGAAGAAAACATTGTTAAGAAATTTTATAAATGAAATGTCTCATTTTATTATAGCTGATTCTAAAAAGAACACACTGCATATAATTTCCCATTTAAACACAGAAATTAATTATTTTATATACTTGTTGAAATTGATGTGAGTAGTTACCTAGTTTCAGGGTGAACTTTTAGAAATTGACTCTCACTAATATGAACTTAAGCCAAGTAGATGCCATTAACAGTGAACATTCTGGGTTAAAATTTCAAAGTAGATTGGAAAGTGGACTTACCTTAGGAAATTCTGGTTTAGGTGACCCTGATGCCTGCATTAAAAACAACAGCAGCAACAACAACAACAACAACAACAACATAGGTGATTCTGATGATCACCAGGATTGAAAACCACTGGACCATTGCTTTGAGAGATGGTGCCATGGCCAGAGACGGAGGTCCACTATCCATTGGTTGATATCCATTCTTCTGTGGAGAATCCTGCTGGTGAGTTCCTATTACAACATTGAAATGGTAATCTCTGGGAGTTAAGGTTGCAAACAGGTAAGAACATTTTTTTCTACATTTTTATTCCACATACTCCTGCTCTCCTAACCTCCACCCATAGCATTGGCTAACTTATCTATTTTGCCTTGCCTCTTCCCATCTGAATATTTGCAAGCAAACATGTAACAATGGCTTTAAGTGGTGCTAACTGGCTTGAGAGAGTCAACTGTAAAATTTTCAGAAATTTTGTGAAGTAGTTGTTAAACACAATCATTATATATATATATATATATTTATTTATTTATTTGTTTGTTTTTTGAAATGGAGTTTCCCTCTTGTTGCCCAGGCTGGAGTGCAACGGTGTGATCTCAGTTCATAGTAACCTCCACCTCCTGGGTTCAAGCGATTCTCCTGCCTCAGCCTCCTGAGTAGCTGGGATTACAGGCACACGCCACCACGCCCGGCTAATTTTATATTTTTAGTAGAGACGGTGTTTCTCCATGTTGGTCAGACTGATCTCGAATTCCTGATCTCTGGTGATCTGCCTGCCTCAGCCTCCCAAAGTACTGGGATTACAGGCGTGAGCCACCACCCTTGGCCAACACAATCATTATTAAAAATTAAATTATATAAACACAATTAATTTATATTAATATAAAATAACTCAATATTCAAAATTTATTACTTCCTAATTCTTTTATCACTTTTAACTATTATCTCTGCTCTTCAGGTTATATATCAATTATCTGGTGAAAGAGACACTTCTTTGCATCTCTTCCAAACTTGGCCCTCAGAGACTTCATGTTGGTAACTTAAAATCGGCCAGGTGGGAGTCTTTATACTACAGCAATCAGCAAATGGTGCAAATCAGGGCTTCATTTACGTTTTGTTGATTGCCTACATTTTAGAAGTGATGGAGAAAATGTTAAATGCTGAATAAACTTAAAGTGTGTCCTGTCTGTGGCTATGATATTGTGAATAGCATAAAAAACATGAAGACATTTCTGCCAGTATTTACAAACTGTTATCTAATTTAGCAAAGAAGTCACTCACTTTATTGACGAATGAGTGAATTTCCAGCACATGGCTTATTTCACTTTCATCTTATTCCTTAATGTAAACAAAATTATCAACCAACATTTTGTCATAACTACACTCATTTCTTAATGATGTGAGTGATTTCTGTGCTGAATTGGATAGTAATCAAGCATATATTCATAGTCTGATTTTGTGACACTATTGTTGGCATATAATTATAAAAACTGATAGTGGATTTTTAAGAAATAGCAAGTCACACTGAAGTTAAATGTATATGAAGTTTACAATAAAGAATATTATATATTTATTATTTTGTGAATTGTAGGTTACATGTTTTACATCAGCAGAATTTCTAATAAACATATGTGTGCATGTGTATATATATATGTATATGAGAGATATATATGCATACATCTTTTCCTGGAGATGTGGTTAATTTACAAGCTCATCACTGCATACAGTTCTTGAAGTGAAGTTGGGAGCCATTTAGTCTAAACTTTCTGTATTCAGATATTGACTAGATGAAAACTTAAAACCGCTCAACCCAGTTAAATTTATGCAAAGGTTAATAGGCAGCTGCTGGTGTATGATTTCCCTTCCAAAATGTTTATTTCCATTGCTCATGCATTAAATTCTACTTTAGCGATTTATTAGTCTGAGTTCTAATACTTTTTGATCTTGTAAGTAGTGATTACCAAATGGGAGTCTGTTTATTGGGAATACTGGAGAAAATACAGTTTTCTAACAACACCTCCTCCCATCCAAACTTGCTAAATTGTATAAAAGAATCTGTCTTTTTAATGTTTCCCAGACTAGGGTTTGGAGACCATTTCTTGAATCTTGTGTTAAATATAAATAGCCCCAGAGAAGAAATCATGTAACTCAGGGACTGCCCTAGTTAGATAGGATTAACAGATAGTAGAGATCAAGACCATGTGGACACAACCCTTCTTCCCCACCTCCCCCAGGCTTCTAAAGCTGAGTGGAATAATGAATTCTGGTAAAAGGCATGCCAAGCTAACTGCAAATGGAAATTCTCTAGACAATCACTTTTAACTATCTGGAAAAATATTAGAAAGGAGTCTTTCCTATTCCCTTGGCTTCTTTGCTCAGGCAGGAAATATGCTGTGTCTTCAAGTGAAGTGTTATGAAAATCAGGGATTGTTCATCCGTTTTGTGTGGGCCAGCTATATGGCTTCCCAGCATGCATGCCCATCTGTCCTGCAATAAAACCTTTAATTTTTTATGCCTGTAGTTTTTACAAAACTCTTGGCAGAAAATGGAATGAACATGATTCTCTCTATCTGGTTGGTCATTTTGGGCCTATATTGCTCTTTTCTGAGACAGGTACAGAGTCTTCTAAAGGGCTTACCAGGTGTCCAATCTAAATCAATGAGAACATTCTTTTTTCTAACCCAACACACCCAGTTTGCCTGGAAATCAGCAGGTTTTCCTATCAACCTTCCAGTTAACATATATTTGCTTTTCTTCCAAGGAGAAGGTGAAGTTTGCTAAAACTAACAGGTAGAAAGTTTTTCCAACTTTTACTTTTTAGGCATGGGCTTGGAGTTTGTAAAGAAAGGTTTTGTATGATTTATTGTATTGAAAAATGCTAAGGGAGTAGGTTTTATGTGTTCTCACCCCAAATATGATAACTGTGTGAGATAATGCATATGTTCATTAGCTCAATTTGGCCAATCCACCATATATACATATTTCAAAATATGTTGTACACAATAAATGCATATATAATTGTTATTTGTCAATTAAAAATTGAAAAGAAAAGAAAAAGGCTTTGTTCAAACATCTACTCAGTGGTGGGTAAATAATTCAAACGTATATTTCTAATTTCTTGATTGGTTGGGTGTGTAAGTGTAAAGTAACAATTTTAAGGATAGAAACTGAGACAAAATTGTGTGTCATGACAATATCTCCTTTCTTACGAGTTAAAGAAAAACTGGACATATTTGCTGACACATACATTTTTCTTTTGAATTTTTAGCTATGAGTTTGACATAGTTATTTTGGCTAAATTTTCTTGCCAGTTTTGTGCTTTTCTCTGCAACAATTATTTATTTATTTTAGTTTATTGACTCTCAGAGCATAGGGACTATAATTGTTCATACTGTTTTATGTACAGGGTGACCATAGCATTTGGAAATACAGATATTATTATTTTAATGTATATTATAATGAGTTTCCCGTAAACCATTTATTCTGTATTTGTATTTCCTGATTCAGTGGTCACCCTTTATAACCTAGAGTAAGTCACGTGGGGACTAGATATGGCTAAAAGCAAGAACAAGGTGTCTGCCCCCATCTCCCGTCAGCTATCATTCATTTGGGGCAGGTAGTGGTCTTATATAAATGCTCTGGAGTCACATCATCTGTGGACTTAATTTAGGAAAAATTTGTAGAATATATCGCCTCAAGCATTTATAATTTTTCTGTGTTATAAACAATCCAATTATACTTTTAATTATTTTTAAATGTACAATACATTATTGTTGACTGTAGTCACTCTGATGTGCTATAAGTACTAGATCTTAGTCATTCTACCTAACTATATTTTTGTACCTATTAGCCATCCCCAACTTCCCCTACCCCGTCTTTCCCAGCCTCTGGTAACCGTCCTTCTACTGTCTATCTCCATTAGTTCAATTGTCTTAATTTTTAGCTTCCACAAATAAGTGAGAATGTGCGATGTTTGTCTTTCTGTGCCTGGCTTATTTCACTTAATATAATGACTCCAGTTCCATCCATGTTGCTGCAAATGACAGGATCTCATTCTTTTATATGGCTGAATAGTACTCCGTGGTTTGCATGTACCACATTTTCTTTATCCATTCATCTGTTGATGGACACTTAGGTTGCTTCCAAATCTTGGCTATCATGACTAGTGCTACAGTAAACATAGGAGTTCAGATATTGCTTTGACATACTGATGTCCTTTCTTTTGGCAATATACCTAGCAGTGGATTGCTGGATTGTATGGTAGTTCTATTTTTAGTTTTTTGAGGAATCTCCATGCTGTTCTCCATAGTGGTTGTACTAATTTACATTCCCTTCAACAGTGCGTGAGGGTTCTCTTTCCGCCACCTCCTCACCAGCATTTGTTATTGCCTGCTTTTTTTGTATATAAGCCATTTTTTACTAAGGTGAGATGACATCTCATTGTAGTCTTGATTTGCATTTCTCTGATCATGGATGATGATGACCACCTTTTTATATGTCTGTTATTTGTATATCTTCTTTTGAGAAATGTCTATTCAGATCTTTTGCCCATTTTAAAATCAGATTATTAGATTTTTTTCCTATTTAATTGTTTAAGCTCCTTATATATTCTGGTTATTAATTCCTTGTCAGATGGATAGTTTGCAAGTATTTTCTCCCCATTTGTGGGGTTTCTCTTCACATTGTTGATTGTTTCCTTTGCTGTGCAGAAGCTTTTTGACTTAATGTGATCCCATTTGTGCATTTTTGGTTCGGTTGCCTGTGCCTTTGGGGTATTACTTGATAAATCTTTGCCCAGACCAATGTCCCGGAGAGTTTCCTCAATGTTTTTGTTTAGTAGTTTCATAGTTTGAGGTCTTAGATTTAATCTTTAATCCATTTTGATTTGATTTTTGTATATGGTGAGAAAGAGGGATCTAGCTTCATTCTTCTGCATATGGAAATGCAGTTTTCCTGGCACCATTTATTGAAGAGACTGTTCTTTCCCCAATGTTCTTGGCACCTTTGTTGAAAATGAGTTCACTGTTAATGTACAGATTTATCTCTGGGTTCCTTATTCTGTTCCATTCTTCTACATGTCTGTTTTTATCCCAGAACTATGCTGTTTTGGTTACTAGAGCTCTGTAATATAATTTGAGGTCAGATAATGTGATTCTTTCAGTTTTGTTCTTTTTGCTCAGCATAGATTTGCTTATTCTATGTCTTTTGTGGTTTCATTGAGCTTCTGCAAAACAGCTAGTTTGAATTTTCCATCTGAAAGGTCACCTATCTCTGTAACTTTGAGATTGGTAATTGTACTTTATTTAGTTTGTTTGGTGAAGTCATGTTTTCTTGGATGGTCTTAACGCTTGTGATGTTTGTTGACGTCTGGGCATTAAAAGTTAAGTATTGTAGGTCTTTCCAGTTTGAGTTTGTTTGTATCTATACTTCTTGGGAAGGCTTTCTGAGTTTTCAAAAGGAATTGAGTGTTGTGATCTAAATTATTGGTCACTGAGGCCATATATTCATTAGTGGGCACCGCGAGCCCAGTAACATTATAGCTCTTTCAGACTTGAAGAGGTACTACTTTGGTGGACCTGGGTAAGATCCAAGAAAATTTCTCGGATTACCAGGCAGAGACTGTTGTTCTCTTCCCTTATTTTCCTCCAGAATACTGGAGTCTCTCTCTTTGTGCTGAGCTGCCTGGAACTTGGGGAAGGATTACACAAGCACCCCTCTGGCCACCACCACCAGGACTATACCGGGTAAGACCTGAAATCAGTACAATGCTGGGTCTCGCCTGAGTCCCACAGTGACCACTGCCTGGCCCAACGTCCAAGAGCTCTTCAGAGAGCAGGTGATGAATTCAGTCAGGCTTATGATGCCCTTCCCTTCAGGGCAGTGAGCCACACCCCGGCCCAGGGCAGGTCCACGATTGTCATCCAGGAGCCAGGGCCTGGAGTTGGAAAACTTAGGAATTTGCTTGCTACTCTAAAACTGCAGCTGACCTGGCACCCAAGCCCCAAGAGAAAGTCCTTCTCACTCTTATCTTTCCTTTCCTCATGCAGAAGAATTCTCTCCCTGTGGCCACCACCACGTGACACCTATGGTGAGTACTGTTTGGGCTCCACTGATGTTCACTCAAGGTCCAAGGGCTTTTCAGTCAGCTTTTGGTGAATTCTTCCAGGCATGAGTCTTTCTCTTCAGGGCAGCAAGCTCTCCTGTGGCCCAGGCTGGGTCCATAAATGCCATACAGGAGCTAAGGTATACAATTAAGGACCTCAGAACCGTGCTTAATTTTCTAACCCCCTCTGGCTGAGCTGGTGCCTAAGCTGCAAGATAAAGTCCCCTTTATTCTTCCCTCTCCTTTCCTCAAGCAGAAGGAACCTCTCCTTGTGGCCATTACAGCCGGGAATACACTGGGTCACCTGTGAAGCCAGCACGGGCCTGGGTCTCATCCAAGGCCCGTGTGACCATTCCCTGGGTACCACTGGTGTTTATGCAAGGCCCTGGGCTGGGGTGTGGCTCTTCAGTCAGCAGGTGATAAATCCTGCCAAAACTGGGTCTTTTCCTTCAAGGCAGCAGGTTCCCTCTTGTCCCAGGCTGTGTCTAGAAATGTTTCCTGGCTGGTAGGGCCTAGAAAGGGGGCCTCAGGACTCTGCCTAGTGCCCCATTCTACCATGACTGAGCTGGTATCCAAGTTGCAAGACAAAGTCCTTTGTACTTTCCTCAAGGAGAATGAAGAGCTGCTACCTGGGATTAAAGGAGGAGTGATGCAAGCACTCCCTTGCTGTCCTGGCTGGTGTCTCACTAGGTTGTGCACCCAAGTCTACTGGCTCTGAGCCCAGCACAGCACCAAGACTTGCCCAGGAATTGCAGTCCTTGTGGCATGGGATGCCTTTCAAATTTATTTAGGACCCCAGAGCACTTTAGCCTATGTGAGGGCGCTTGCCAAAACTCAGGTTCCAACCACTGGAGTGGATGATTCCTCTCAGTCTATGGCTGGTCTAAATGCTCCCTCTGTGGGCACTGGCTGAATTCTGCCCCATGTGGATTTCTGCTGACAGCGCAGTACTGAGTTCCAATGCAAACTCCCGTAATCACTGCACTCTCCCTTCCTCAAGCACACAGATTCTCTCACCACACCATAGAATCACCATTGCAGGATTGGGGAGGGGTGATGTCGGCAGTTCAAGATTGCCTTTCCTATCCTCTTCAGTGTCTCTTTCCTTGATATGATGTTTAAACCAGTTTAAACTCTGATTGCTCATCTGATTTTTGGTTCTTATGACGCCTGCTTTCTTGTATGGATAGTTGTTTAATTTGGTGTTCTTTTTGGGAGGATGATTGCTGGAGAGTTTTCCATTTAGCTCTGCTTCTGCCTATTACTATTGTCTCAATTTAAGCAACCTTAACATGAGGGGGTTAAGAAGAGAGAGCGAGAAGAGACAGAGAAATAATAGAGGTGATTTCATCATTCTATTCAGTGTGTCTATGACCTCAAAGTAAGTGTGAGAGGGAAGGTGTGAGCTGTTGTTCTTCCTCAGGTGCTCTCAGTTCTTTCATGCTTCTCATAGAAAGAGATCATAATGTGAAATTGTGATTCAAACGTTCATCATTTATTGGATGTTAAACCAGAAGGTTTAATCTACGTCTGGAAGGAAAGATATGATTGACTTATTGAGAAATGGTATATTGGTTTTGTATGTGGGTCTTTTAAGAGACTTTCAATAGCAATTTTGACCATATTTGACTTTTTGTCTTATGAAATATAAAAACCTAAAGCCTAACTAAGGAGGTAAGTCTACTATAGTTATTTTCATTTTTACTGCATAGATATACAGAACAGAGAACAGAGAGGCAAATTCACTTATTGACCTAGGTACTGGTGGTTATTGTAATTTGGCTAGAGAATTGGGAATGCAAATAAACTCCGATTTGTTTAGGTTACTTATAAATATAGATTTTTCTATCTTTATAATGAGTGAAATATTTAAGTGTTCGATAAGTTTTATTTATATTCTTACCTATGGTCTAAAATGTTCAGTATCCTGTCTTTATTTCT
The DNA here is from genome assembly GCF_024542745.1 of Macaca thibetana thibetana. Classification (NCBI taxonomy): domain Eukaryota; kingdom Metazoa; phylum Chordata; class Mammalia; order Primates; family Cercopithecidae; genus Macaca; species Macaca thibetana. Next base: position 62,912,937 of record NC_065584.1, read on the forward strand.
TAGTGTTTACACTCTTTTAGCTAGTCAATTACTTTTTAAACTTATGAGCTCATCTTTTATTCCATTGAGCTCATCTTCTTTCTTGGTTGTAAGTTGCAAAGATCCTGAGCCCAGATTGAGGATTGAATGGGTTCATGGGACAGAAAAAAGACCAGTGTGGGGAAATGAAAGGAAATGAATGAAGAAACATCATGCATATATATTACATTGTAGTTGCAATGAATTGCCATCAATTAAGTGACCACATGATTAGTACCATTCACTGTCATTTAGATATATTAAGTGTAACCAGCAAAAAGAATCACATGAAGTCATGGAAAGGTTTTAAGTAGCAGATTATTGTAGTTTGATTTACATCTTTAAAATTCACTCCTCCTGCTATGGGGAAGAAAACTATAAAAGCAAGGAACTAGTTAGGCCACTGAGGTCATCCAGGCTACAGATGATGTGGCATATAGATCTGGGTAGTCATAGTGGAGATGGAGAGAAGTAGATTGATTGGAGCATTCTTGGGAGGTACAACCAATTTCATAATGTCAAAGTAATTTATTTTATTTAAAAATTATTTTTAATTACAAAAATATATTTTGTGTGTAGTATTATAAAACATTATCTCAAAGTTGTTATAAGGATTAACTGAGCTAGTATGTGTGAACTCTCACAGTAAATGAATGGGCTTTTAAATACTTATTGTTTAAGTTGCTATTTGGGGGGAGAATTTGGCAGCAATAGATAGTAAGTGGTAAAACAGGAATTAGAAGCCAGATTTTTCTAACTGTTGAAGTGTATATGCTCTTTCCACTACCCACACTGCTTCTCCAATATTTATTTAAAAGCCAATATCTTACTCTAAGTATTTTCTCACATTGTAAGATATTTAGATACTTAGAGTAAGATATATAGGATCAGCTTAGCTGGGTGACTCTGCCTCAGGATTTCTTATGAGGTTGCATTCGAGATAGTGACCAGGGGTACAGTAATCTGAAGGCTTGACTGGAGCTAGAAGAACTGCCTGCAAGCTGGTTCACTCACGTAGCTCTTGGCAGGGGGCCTTAGTTTCTTACCACATTAACCTTTCCACAGGGCTGTGTTATAGACTGCATCTTTGTGTCCCCTTTAAATTTATATGTTGAAATACTAGCCCCAAATGTGACTCTGTTTAGAGACAGGGCCTGTGAGGAGGTGAAAAAGGTTAAATGAAGTCTTAAGGATGGGTCCCTAATATGATCAGGCCGATGCTCTTATAAAAAGATGAAGAGACACCAGAGCTCTGTCTTTTTGCCATGAGGGGACCTAGCAAGAAGGTGGCTGTCTGTAAGCCAGGAAAAGACCTCTCACCAGGAACTGATAGGTTAGCACCTTGCTCTTGAACTTCCCAGTCTCCAGAACTGTGAAAAACCAATTTCTGTTATTTAAGTCACACAGCCTGTGGTGTGAGAGACCGAGCTGATTAATACAGGCTGCTTGAGTATTTTCATGACATGGCAGTTAGTGTTCCTCAGAATGAGCCATCCAAGAAAGACAGAGTACAAGTAGGGAGGCTGTCTTTTATGATCCAGTTTCAGGAGGCACAAACTGATACTTCTGCCATATTCTAAGTCACTAAATCTACCCACACTTAAGGAGAAGAGAATTAAATCTCACCTTTGCAATGGATTTCACGATATTTTAAAACCATCACAAGGCCTTTATATAAACTTCTTTTTCCTTTATGAAATGGAACCAATATTACTAAACTTCTTTTTCCTTTATGAAATGGAACCAATATTTCCAGTAATATTGGTTCCATTTCATAAAGGAAAAAGAAGTTGTACACTGAAAAGTAAGTTAGGTAAAGTGTGCATTAATATATAACTGACTAGGTGCCTGCTCAATAAATAATAATTTCCTTCCTTCATAATTCAGAGATAATCTCAAAGCTAAGAGATGAATGCTAGGACAGTGTGGTTCTTTTGGGTGGCCTCTAAGTATGTCTTTTATCCTTCTTATATTCATTATAACAATACTTGTATCACACAAACATATTTTAAACCTCATTTATCTAATTTAATTAAGTTCATACATTCATTTGTGACTTTATTATTATTTTTTCTCTTTGACCTGAAAATAAAAACTCGGCTTAGTAATTTTATGGATATGTGTCAGTGATTTTTTAAAAAAATTTTCTACATATAGGAGTTTTTTGTTTTGTTTTGTTTTGTTTTGAGACGGAGTCTCGCTCTGTCGCCCAGGCTGGAGTGCAGTGGCCGGATCTCAGCTCACTGCAAGCTCTGCCTCCCAGGTTTACGCCATTCTCCTGCCTCAGCCTCCCGAGTAGCTGGGACTACAGGCGCCTGCCACCTCGCCCGGCTAGTTTTTTTGTATTTTTTAGTAGAGACGGGGTTTCACCGTGTTAGTCAGGATGGTCTCGATCTCCTGACCTCGTGATCCGCCCGCCTCGGCCTCCCAAAGTGCTGGGATTACAGGCTTGAGCCACCGCGCCCGGCTACATATAGGAGTTTTAAGGAACAAAAATTTAAATAAAAATAATGTATCTCTAATACAAGATCAGTACTATCTAAAAATAGAAAAGAAATTCATAATTAAAACAGCATTTCTGACTGTAGCCTTATTATTTTAGCATGTTTCCAGCTGTGGGTGGCTCTACATGTCTTCAGGCATAATCATATATCAGTATGCATGCAGTGATTTTCTTAATGTCCATTAATTCTTGTATAAACTCTTTGCATAAATCTGTACCAATCAGGGTGTGATTAGAACCTTATTGTGCTGCAAAATCTAACTATACTGAAGTGAGATTCAGGAATAATTTTTAACTTTTACTAAATTATTTTTTGTTCTTGCTTTTAAAAGAAATTCTTTGAACTGCAGAATTTGAATGAGATGATAATGAATACCTTATGAAGTAGGAAGCTGTCCATATCAGGAAGCCATTGTACTGATTTTTTTTAGAAGTCAGCATTTATTGTTTGAAGGAAATATTTAGAATACTTTAAAAGTTCGAATAACTATAAAGTTTCAATAGTGTTTCTTTCAATGCTTGACATAATTATTTCATTTCTAGTAAGCAATTTTTAAAAATCTGGAGTAGAAAAACACACATTACACTGAAAAGAGGTACCCCAGATCTGTGGAAGGTCTCTCTTGTCCAGAATCTCAAGAGTAAAGTCAGGAATAAACACATAAGGCCATTGATATTTGGGTTACATTTACTGGGAAATACACAATAAGTGTAATGCACAAATGACTAAAACCCAAGAGAAGAGAGAGTTTGGTTTTGATAAATGGCAAGGTTAAGAAAGCTAACATAGTTTTTCTTGAAAAAATTATATTGGTTTGTCTTGGAAGATAGAGCCAACTGCCTGAGTGACTAAATGATTGTTAATGTTAGTCTCCATTTGGGCAGGGTTTCTGCATATTAATTTCTAAGTCTGATCCTTTTGGATTTGCTTTCTGTTTCACCCTATATAATTAGCTTGATTGTAGTAACCACTTTACTATATATATATGTATATCTATATGGTCACATATAGTAAATATATATATATATATATAAACATTCTGCTAAACACCTTAAATTTATACAATAAAAAGTAAAACAAACAAAAAACTACTACCTATATGTTTTATCTGTCTAGCCCTGATGTCTTATCTGTCTCGCCTTTCTCCTGAGATCCTGACTCATGTATAACAACCACCTGTTTATCTCTATTAGGCTATCTCATAGACTATTCGAATTCAACATTTCCAGAACAACTCTTCATCTTGAGCTCCAGATTTTCCTGCACCTAAATTGTTTAGCTCAATGAAGTCAAAGCCATCATCCAGCTTTTCATGTTGGAAATCTGGGCATTATGCTTGAGGCTTTCCTGTTTTGTTACTTTCCCCTCTGCCCTTCCTCCTCCTTCACATACAAATTAATCACCTGATTCTATTTAGCTTATCTCCTAAATGTCTCTCTAGTCTGTCTCCTTGGCAGTCACCCTCTGGCCACTACTAGGATTAGGTTCATATTATTTCTTTTAGTTGGTCATCTGTCTCATAGTATCTTTTTCCAATTTTTCCTCTATTGTGATCAAAGTGATTTTGTTAAGTGCAAATCTGATCATGCTACTCTCATGCATAAGAATCATTGAAGCGGCTGGGCGCGGTGGCTCAAGCCTGTAATCCCAGCACTTTGGGAGGCCGAGACGGGTGGATCACGAGGTCAGGAGATGGAGACCATCCTGGCTAACACGGTGAAACCCCGTCTCTACTAAAAAATACAAAAAACTAGCTGGGCGAGGTGGCGGGCGCCTGTAGTCCCAGCTACTCGGGAGGCTGAGGCAGGAGAATGGCGTGAACCCGGGAGGCGGAGCTTGCAGTGAGCTGAGATCCGGCCACTGCACTCCAGCCTGGGCGACAGAGCGAGACTCTGTCTCAAAAAAAAAAAAAAAAAAAAAAAAAAAAAAATCATTGAAGCATGCATGCTCTCATGCTTCAGTGATTTCCATTTATTCCTCAGGTTAAAGGCCAATCTCTAGTACGGTATACAAGATCATTATGAATTGCATCCTTGCATTTCTCCTGAACCTTATTTCCTTCACTTAATTATGTGCACCTTGTTCTCTAGATATATTGTTAAGCTGTTCTTCCATGCCATGGTACACATAGTTTCTTTTCTCTCCAGTTCATAGATTTTCAGCTTGGCAAATTTGTATTCTTTCTTCAGTATGTGGCTCAGATGTCACACTTCTTCTGAGAACTTTCCAGGCCCCACCAAGGAGAGGTAGATCTGCCTTCCTCTGAGTTTCAATTGCACTTTGTGTTTGTTTCTGCTATAGAATTTGTTGAATCATATGAAAATTACTTGTGTACTTGTACATTTCCTCTGTAGACTGTGGGTTTCCTTAGGAGACAAAACTATAACTTACTTATCTTTATATTTCCTATCATCCAAAGATAATAGGAACTTGGCAAATGCTTATTAAATAAATGAGCAAATCAAAGTGTCTTATTAGCAACACGAATAGCAACAATATCTAGACAAATGATTCTGCAGAAGCAGGACATGTTCACCAAACACCATTTCTTATATCTACTCTTAATAAAAGCAGAGACTTGCAAATTCATCAGTGTTGGAACTATGATAAACAAACTTGGAATTATTACATTCATTTACAAACAACTTTGGTTATCTTGTACTCTCAAGGGTCTGAGTGGCACTGAGCCCAGGAGTAAGAAAAATAAAAGATGAATGTATCTTTGTTTGGAAAAATATTCTAAACCCATTTATGCAATGAGTAAGGAAACTGAAACCTTGCAACTCTAATGATTAGTCCATTCTCTGCCTGAACAGGAGGCAAGGGGGACTATAGAGCACAGAGATGTTAGTAGAAAGCAGACTTTCCCATGTGAAATCTGAGAGTCACAGGAGAAATGACAGGTGATAGAAGAAAAGAAAGAGGTGAGAAAAGAAGGGAATAAATCAGAAGGAAGAGTGGTGATAACAATGACAGTGGCAAGGATTTTATGTCTTGTACTCCAGTTGTCTCCTTATAAATCCAGAAATGCTAAGTTTGAAGTTTGAACATGTTTTCTGTATGTGGGTGTGTGTGCATGTCTGTATGTGTGTGTTTACATCCACTTAGGGAAACTCCAGTCCCTAAAGTGAATCCAGAAAACAAGCTTTCCCAGAATTATGCATTCATATTTAGTGTTAGATAATGGAGGAAAATGGAGAGTTTAACATGGGAGTTCTTTATGGGCAAAGATTGTGTTTTTAAGAGAGATCTAATTTTGTACTCTTTGCTATTTATAATTAAGTCCTTGGTAAGTATTTTCCTGATTAAGTGATGGAATGTTGTGGCCCCTAAGAAATGTCTGGGTTCAGATGCTATTTTTTGTAATGTGTCTCTTAGATCAGTAGTTCTCAAGTTAGACAGTTTGGCCTGGCTGTAGGAGAAATTATAAAGAGGTAAAGTTTATTTTCCGTATTTCAGCCTTCCTGGTGTTCCTGTCACCGAAGCCAAATCTTCCCGGTATTTTCATTAAAACCCATCCACCAATTTGAGCCCGCTGCAGGGATTTCCACTCGCCACTGTTTTCAGAATTATTTTTGAGTGAATCTGTATTATGGCAGCAATGTCTTCAGCAAAAACTAATGAATTGGGTTGATTAAATTTGTGAATCAGGCTCAGGTTTTTCCCTTCTTTATACTCTCATCTAAATAACCCCTACAAAGCCACAGGAATGAGTTGAGAGGTTGTAATCACTGCAGTGGATCTAGGTGACATGAAGGTCTGGGCCTATCTGTATAACTTACTTGTGCCTATGTATAACTTACTGCTCAGGCCTGATCTTGAGATATGGGTTTTTATCATATGACTTGCTGCTGTGTCTTTTCGACCTGATCACTTGGTGACTGACAATATCCAGTTTATTATGAACATCTCCAATTGCATAGTGGCTTGATGTATGCTACTCAGGCACTCATAGTATATTGGGATTCAGTATCATGCCAGGAACTACCTTTCAAATACAGAATGATTTTCTGCTGCAGACAACATAACCTTGCTGTAGAACCACAGGTGTCTGCACTGTGTTTGACCAGAAATAGAAGTTGAAGTTGACCAGAAATCCACAGAGCATCTTTATAGATCATGGGCACATCTAGCACCTTTGGAGCTTCTAAGTCACATAGCCCAAGTGGCAGGGCTGCTTGTGCCATAATTTGGTACATATAATTTGGTACATATATAATCTGAATCTATTGCAGAGTCATCTATTGTTCTGGGACTACTCAAAACTGGCAGCCTCCTAGATAAGTATTTGGAAGAATTGTGTTAAGTGTGTGATGCAGTCTCTAGAAGCTAAAGATACAAGCCAGGTGCAATGGCATGTACCTGTAATCCCAGCTACTCAGGAGGCTGAGCTGGGAGGATCCCTGGAGTCCAGGAGTTAAAGTCCAGCCTGAGTAACATAGTGAGACTCCCAATATCTAAAAAAAAAATCTTAAGATGTATGATATATACTAATTACTGTGCGTATTTCTTAGTGACAGGGAAGAAAGATGCTATAACTAATTACTTTTTTTTTTGGTTACTTACCCTTTACCATTTTATGTATTTCTTATATACTTGTTTAGGGTTCTTCCTCAAATGGACTTGGTCTCCCTTTATACCTTATTCCTTTCAATTCACCACAAGTCAGAGTCCTAGTAAAGGTGATGTCACAGCCTGATCACTTGGTGGCTGACAATACCCAGTTTATTATGAGCATCTCCAATTGCATAGTGACTTGATATATGCTACTCAGGCACCCAGAGTATATTAGGGTTCCTTATTATGCTGGGAACTACCTTTCAAATACAGAACCATTTTCTGTTGCAGACAATATAGCCTTGCTCTAGATCCACAGATGTGGTTATGTCAGAGGTTATTGCCACCTTACTTACGCCTGGAAATGCAACTGTTGTTGCCATTTGGCAGGCAAGCAATTGGATTCCAGAATGTCATCCTTAAGATTGCTTCCTAGGACTATTTTCTTGATTGGGTTCTATCAGAAGCACATGCTAAGACAGGAATCCTTGTGTAGGTGATTTATTTGGAAGATGAAGGAAATACTGAGACAGGGAAGGGACAGCTGCCAATAAGTGCACATCAGCAAGCCAGTTACCATTGGGGTAATTGAACTTAACTCCCTTGGGGAAACTCTGGAGCCAGTGTAGGCACATGCCTCAGGGTTACCTCACCGGAGGAGCCACACCAACTGCTTTCAGTCATTGATTGAGAGTTTCTGGAGCCAGTGGATAATTAATTCTCCAGCATTTGTGGCCTGCTGCATGGGTTGGCAGAGCAGATATCCATGTCCAGAGAAGATCTTTATGTCTTCAGTTGGGAATTGAATTGATGTGTGCTTAGGTAGGAAGGACAAGGAGATATGGGCAGTGCACTGACAATATCTGCTACAATGTCCACTTTATATCTTTAGCAAAAAGATTTAGGGCCTGTATATTAAAATTTGGAGTGTAAAAGATATCACATTCATCAAAATATGATATTCTAATAGGTAAGATCCAATCAGTAAGGCAGTAGCTCTTTTTTAGCTAATGTAAAAATGTTGTCTACAATATTACTGAATTTTTCATAGGCTCTTAGGCCACTGTGGTTTCTTTTTGTTTTTAAATAGATAAAAAACATTCAGCACTTACCATAGTGAGTGACTAGATCAAAGAACTATGCAGTATAGATAGTTAACAAAAAGGGGCAGTATTGTAATAGCATGCTGGATAAATGAATAGCTAAGATGGATTAAACTGATACGATCATAGAGACCCTTGAATTCTTCACTATTTCCACTAAAATAAAAATTCTAGCAAAAGTGTATGTCAAGTCTTTAAAACTTTGCATATATTAGGCTATTCCTTCATATAGTGGTTCATTCCATTTAAAAATTTCTAAATTTCCTTTCACTTTGCTGTTTGTTAGCCAATCTGTCAAAAGTATAACTTTAAATTTACTATTGTAATGTACAAACTGCTATAATTACCTCTAAGTATTTCTAATATTATAGTGTTTATCTCACAAATATTGTTTTTATGGTCTATGTTTAGAGCTGCCAGGAACTATTTTGAGGATCAGAATTTATATTTTCCCCCAAAAAGAAGGCATGTGAAAAAACTTAGAAATATTTAGATATAATTTTTGACTTAAATCCAACATTCTTTCCTAAATGGTCTTATAAACACTAATCGTTTCTCTCAATAATAAATATGAAAGTATTACATGGATTTTACATTAGAAGACAAAGAAAATCATTAATAGTTTCTCTTTGAAGCTCTCTAGAAAGATTTCTTTGAACAATTAGTATGTGATAAAGGACTTTTAAATAAGAGGTAAATTCAAATTCCTGAAACAATTAGTATATAATAAAGATGTTTTAAACAAAAGATAAATTCAAATTCGGAAAACAAGGTTAGCAAGCCTCTTTATTCTTTTGCTACCTGAATATATTTAGGTAAAATTTGCTAAAGTATGTAATGTTTTCTTACTCTTATAACCTGTAAAATCACAGCTAATAATGCACAAGATGTAGTTCAAAATCTACAAATTCAACGTATGTAACTTCATGCGTAGAGTGACTTTGCTCCTGTTTAGAAGATTTAAAAAATTTGCCTGTGATTATATTACCTTGAGAACAAGGAAAGGACAATATATATAAGAATATTGCTATGATTGTCTGTCTTTTAATATGAGAACTACATTCAAGATTTTTAGGTGTAGAAACTGAGTATTCCCTTGTCTGGATTGAATAATAAATTAGAGGTAATTTGGTACAGGTTAGTGTGACCTAGTCTTAATTCTACCATTATTAAATTTTGTCTTCCTAAAAGAGAAAGCACTGAATTAATCATGATTCTCTGAATTGGTCTGAAAAGTAAACATGTTGAAGAGAACAAATCCTGTCTTGAAATGCAATAGTCTTCAAGTTGCTTGGAAAAACTTGGAGTTGCTGGAGAGAGGCCAGAAGGGAGAGCATTAGGAGAACTGAGCCTGGGTCCTCACTGATGGGACCCACTTTGAGTTCCTTTTTAATTCCTTCAAATAATGGTTTGAGACTGATATTGGACTCTACCCTTAGTCTTTCCTTCTTTTTTTTTTTTTTTTTAATTTTCTTTGGCTGTCCTGAAATTTCACAAGCACATATCTTTGAAGTCTTTACTATTTGAAATGTGGCTGGTGGACCAACAGAAATGGCATCACTCGGGAGCTTGTTAGAAATGCAGCATCTCATTTCTATGAAATCAGAATTTGCATTTAACATGATCTCTAGGTAACTTGTATTCACATTAATATTTGAGAAGCACTGGTCTGTCTCTCGTTTGTTTTTCTTTCACATTTTCATTCTCATTTTTTTCAACTTTACCTTTTAGTTCTTCCGTTTTTTATCTTCTATATTTCAGCAAACACATTTTAGCTTTCCAAGACAATATTACAATTTCTCTAATTGTTCCATTGGCATAGAATCCTATTCTAATCTTGTGGTTACAGTATGTTTTCCATCCTGAGAATCCTCATTAGGACAAAAATTAAGTTATTCTCTGTTTTTCTGAATTATCAGTGTTTTTGGGGAAATTCAGTTTGTTTGCCTCAGTTTTTCACTTGTGTGTGTCTTTCTCTGAAATATTAATGAGTTTTGATTTTCTATTCGTATTCATGGAGAAGGTGTTGCATCTGGAAGTGCTGACTACGAATTTTTTTGTATTAGGGAGAGAGGAGCAGCCTGCAGGGAAGCTGCAGGAATCATTTCCGAAAGGATAAAGGGTTTACTCTGATGGGCCAGAGGTAGAAGATACATTTCTTTAAAGCAGATGGCATGGCTTGTGAATGGAAGTAAACAGCACCTCTCAGTGGAGAGCCAGAATGGGGAGCAAAGAGAGAAAACAGGAAGGGTGTAATTCTACAGGCAGACTTTTTAAAGTGTTACCGATTTCAGCTCCTCTTGCCATTACCATTCTTTATACCTCCTTCCTTGACTCTTGTGCTTCTTCTGGGTCATTTAGATGGACCAGCCACCACCTACACATTAGGCCTTGCTGGAAGCTTTATATGATAGTTTGCTGCTTCCTTTCCACCTTTCTGAAAAAATCATTAAGATCTCTGCTCAGTGAACATTCCTTTTCCCATAATTACCGCTCTTAGGGTTTTTTGTCATAAATATATATATTATGTATGTCATATATATTATATATGATATATAAATATATATTATGTATGTCATATATATTATATATGATATATAAATATATATTATGCATGTCATATATATTATATGATATATAAATATATATTATGCATGTCATATATATTATATATGATATATAAATATATATAATATATGATATATAAATATATATTTTATATATAAATATATAATATATATGATATATAAAAATATATAATATATATGACATATATAATATATAATATATGACATATATATAATATATATATATTTGCTATCTCTTCACTGGGAATTTTAGATATTAGGAGGGAGATAAGTACATTTGGGTTTTCATTGTTACCAGAAGATTAAGTTTTCCGATGGTGACAATATTCTTATGCAAATTTTATCCTTCTTAACTTACTGGATAGTCTCTCAGGAATTTTTCTAAAAATGATAATAAGTTGTGTATTGACATAATTTTCAGATAATCACACACACCAAGAAAGAAACTACAGTTGTTTCTGACTGGAATCTGAAGCAACTGAAACAGAGTGAAATGATTTTGTTCACTCAGTACCCACACGCATGCACACATGCACAAAAACACATTTCTGTGAGCAAATGAGCAGGCATAATACTAGCTGGATAGTGACTGGCACTTGAATGATAACAAAATGATCATGTTTTGAATTTTTATTCAAAGAAGTGTGCTTTTTATCATGTCTAAGGATAGACATATTACTTATTTTACAACTTACAGGGTTGGCTTTATATACCTTTGACAGTGATTTTATATATATATTTTTTGAGATGGAGTCTTGGCTCTGTCACCCAGGCTGGAGTGCAATGGCATGGTCTCGGATCACTGCAACCTCCGCCTCCCGGGTTCAAGCAATTCTCCTGCCTCAGCCTCCGGAGTAGCTGGGATTACAGGCACGTGCCACCATGCCTGGCTAATTTTTTGTATTTTTTAGTAGAGACGGGGCTTCACCACTTTGGCTAGGCTGGTCTCCAACTCCTGACATCAGGATATCCTCCCACCTCGGCCTCCCAAAGTGCTGAGATTACAGGCGTGAGTCACCGTGCTGGGCTTTTTTGTGTGTTTTCTTTCTTCTTGAGACGAAGTCTCGCTCTGTCACCCAGGCTGGAGGGCACGATCTCGGTTCACTGCAACCTCCGCCTCCCGAGTTCAAGTGATTCTCCCACCTCAGCCTCCTGAGTAGCTGGGATTACAGGCGTACCCACCACGCCCGGCTACTTTTATATTTTTGGTAGAGACTGGGGTTCTGCCATCTTGGCCAGGCTGGTCTCGAAACCCCCTGCGGCCTCCCAAAGTGGGGATTACGGGCGTGAGCCACCGCTCCTGGCCTGATTTTATATCTCTGACGTTACAGTTTCTTTTTGAGAAGTTGTATGTAGTTGGGCTATTTTCTCTTTGTAAGATAAACCATTCCAATTCTACCTTTATGTAAGATAATTTTTTTTTTTTTCCATCTTGTAGTCAATTCCTTGAGGGTCTCCATCCTTTTCTCTACCATTCATGGGTTGGTGCTATTCCTGTGGATTTCTTATAAAATCCTCTAGTACATGTCAGAATGCTTTGACTAGCACTTCGTCAATTTCTCTCTTCACCTTTGTACTTTCCCTTTATGTTTCCCATAGCAAAAAACACCCACATCTATTTTATCATTTACTTCACTTTTTCCTTTCTCATCCGAGATCTCAATTTTCTGTTTTTGTTGTCAGTGTTTAACACAGTGTTTGGTTTTCAGGTGTCTTATAGGAAAATAATATAATTTTAAAAACATGAGGCAACTAAGCAAAATAAAGCAGGAACATCTGCCAACAACATCAGTTGTAACTGATTACAACTGATGTTGCTGAAGTCAGTTCTGAGCCCAGGCAAAACTAGTGGTCTGTAAGTAGCTACAGAATGATTTTATATTCATAAGTAGCTATAGACTTATTTTATATAATATGTATTAAGTGTTTTTGCATTATTTCCTGCTTGTTTACTATGTCAAGCATAACTAGGTTAGGGCTTGAGATTCAAAGTTAAATAAAACCTAGATACTGTTCTCCTAGAAGTCTGTAATAAATGTGTGGGATATGACAATGTGTTTGTGTGCGTGTGTGTGTGTGTGTGTGTATGTGTATATATATATATGTATGTATGGAAGCTTACTTTTTTTAGAAACTTCACTACGGAAGCCCATACAAAACAATGTCATTACTCCTATTGTACTTGTATCCCTTTAATTTCCTATAATCTTTCTTTCCTTTCTCCCTCCTTGTCTCCCTTTTTCCTTCTTTCCTTCATTTTTATTTTTTCCTTCATAATAGACATAACAGCATTGAATGGGTGATCTCCTTCTCAAACTGTGAATTTGACCTTATTTGGAAAAAATGTCTCTGTAGATGTAATTCAGTTAAAGAGTTTTGAGATGAAATCATCTTAGATTACCTGAGTGGGCCCTAATTCTATGACAAATGTCCTTATAAGAGATAGATGAGGAGAAGCCATAGACATACAAAGGAAAATACTGTGTAAAGATGAAGATTGGAGAGAGATGGCTACAAACCAAAAGAGCCAAGAATTGCCACAGTCACTAGAACCTGGAAGAGGCAAGGTAGTTTTCTCCTCTGGATCTTCTGCAGGAAGTGTGGTTCTGCCAACACCTTGCTTTTGGACTTCTGGCCTCCAGAACTGTGAGAGAAGAAATTTCTGCAGTTTTAAGTCGCTAAGTTTGTAGTACTGTTTTAAGGCAGCCTCAGAACAGTAACACAACAGGTGAGAGCCTAATCTAAGGGTTTCAGTTGAGAGTAATTCCTCTGATATATTTTACTGATAAAAAATTAACTGAATACCAAACATTTTTATGAATTTTAGAGTTTAAAACTTCTTTCTAATGGCATTCTCAAAGTAGTATTTTAATTAGGAATATTCAACCTGGATGCAGAGAAAATAATGCTCGTATATGCAGAGACTAAAAATTAATTGATAACCTCATGGTTATATCTAGGTATTTAAATATTAACATACGGTTGGGCTGGATTGTTGAGAATTATTTGGATGGACATAGTGATAACAAAAATTTATATCTCTTGAAAGCTTGTCCCAGAGTAAAAGGAGCAGGATGTCATAACTGAAATGGTCGCAGGAAAGAAGTAGTCTATATAATAACTTATAGCAGGGTGGCAAATTTAACACACTATTACTTAAATATGCAAGGAAAATGGTAGTTCTTTTTTCTAGTGGTTTTAATTATAAACTGTAACATAAATACGGAAAAATGGATTAAATGTAGATAAAGGCTTAACAGATTATTTTAGCATTGTCATGAACTTTAAGCAATATTCATATAGCAAACAGCAGAAAATCATACCTGAAGTAAATCTTATAAATATAGGAGTAACAACTACTTCAGATAATCCAAGCCTTATTCAACATCTTAGGATTCATAGTTAATAGAACATTTTAAAATGGAATAAATTTGGGAGGTCCCTTAGCAAATACTAAATTCTTAATTCTCATTAGAAAAATAAAACTAGAGAGAAACTTTATAAATATGACTGTGGAATAGCCTTTAAGTAATGGTTAAGACAAATAAATGTCAAAGAATTCTTGCTGCAAAGAAAACTTCCAAATCTAGTAAGTATGCAATAACATTTTTAAAGCTTTATTGAGATATTGATTTACATAAAATTGCACATATTTAATGTATACATTTTGATGTGTTTAGACATACTCATGCACATGTGATGCCATTGCCACAATCAAGGCACTAAACATAGCTATCCGTTCCAAAAATTTTCGTGTGGTGTGTGTATGTTTATGGTAAGAACATTTAACATAAGATCTATCCTTTTAATGTCTGTTAAAGTTCTCAATACCATGTATTTAACTTTAGGCATAATGTTTTACAGCTGTTCTCTAGAGCTTATTCATCTTATGTAACTAAATCTATACTTATTGAGCAAAGATTCCACATTTCTTCTTCCTCCAGTCCCTGGCAATCACCATCATATTTTCTTCCTCTAACTTTGACTATTTCTGAGACCTCCTACAAGTGGAATCATGCATATTTGTTCTTCTGTGACTGGACTGGCTTATCTCATTTAGCATAATGCACTCCAGGTTTATCCATGTTGCTACAAATTGCAGAACTTTCTTTCTTAAATGTCAATAATATTCCCTTGTATATATATGCCACTTTTTTTTTAATCCATTCATCCAACAGACATTCAGGTTGTTTACCTATTTTGGCTATTGTGAATAATGCTGTAATGAACATGGGGGTGTAGATGGCTCTTTGAGATCCTGATTTCAATTCTCTTAGTTATATACTCAGAAGTGAGATGCTGGATCATATTGTAGTTTCATTTTTAACATTCTGAGAAACTTCCATACTATTTTCCATCCTGACTACACCATTCTACATTCTTACCAACAGTGTATAAAGATCCCAATCTTTCAGATCCTTGTCAACACTTATCTTTTTTTTTTTTTTTTTTAAAATACAAGCCATCTAACAGGTGAGAGGTGTTATCTCACTGAGGTTTTGATCTGTATTTTCCTCAGTGTATACCTAGGTGAGGAAATTGCTTAGTGTTTTTCTTCAACTTTTGGTTGATGATGGCAAATTAATTTTCAAATTGGTTGGACCAATCTGAAAGTTGTATGAAGACTTCCTGTGATTTAATATCTTGGCCAAAATATGGCATTGTCAAGTTTTTCCATTTTGTGCCTAGCTGGTAGATGTGTAGTCATATCTCATTGTGGTTTAAATTTGTATTCTTTTGATTATAATAAGGCTGAGTATTTTTTCATATGCTTATTGACCATTTAGATTTCCTCCTTATAAATTTCTTATTATCTTGTCTATTAAAAATTGTGTTGTCTTTCTGTTTCTTATTGATTCGTAGCAGACTTTTAAAAAAAACGTTTTGTCTACTGACCCTTTGTTAGTTTTTTTGTGTTGCCAAAATATTTTCCTACTCTGTGGCTTACCTTTAATTTTCCTAACAGTGCATTTAGATGAATAGGAGTTTTAATTTTACTGTAGTAAAATTTTTCATTCTTTTTCACTATGATTAGTGAATTTTCTATCCCATTAAAATAATATTTTCCTAACTTGAGTTAAGAAGATATTCTCCAATAATACCTTATATCTTAGAGCTGTCCAAGAGAAATATAGTGAGAGCCACATATTTAGCTTACAATTTTCCATATTTAAGAAAGTAGAATCAAATGAATTTAAACAATATATTTTATTTTACCCAGTGTACCCCAAATATTAGCATTTCAACATTTATTCAATGTAAAAATTATCAGTATTTTACATTTTATAAATCATACTAAGACTTTGAAATCTGATGTGCATTTCACACTTATAGCTGCAGTAGAATTCATACTTGTCAATTTCAAGTGTTTAATAGCCACATGTGGCTAGTGGCTATCAAATTGAGCAACACAGTTCTAAAAGACATCCTGTTTCACCATCTAAAATTGATATGTGTGTATAGAACAATGTAGGGGTCAAGTTCTGTTTTTCCTCATAAGATAATCTAAATGTTTCAGCTATATAAATTGAAAAGAAGATCTTTTCCTGCCACTTTGCAGTGCCATCTTTGTCAAAATCAAATGTTTATATATGAGTAGGTATATTTTTGGGCTTAATAAATGTTTATTTTCTACAATAGAAACAGTTTTTCTCATAAACCCCGTTATCCTGGATGGTGGAGATAACAGGGAAGAAACCTAACTTTTGAATCAATTGAGTCTGAGTCTCTGCCAGTTTAAATAGTATCTTTTGGAAAATTGATTCTCTTTTTGTAAATGCTCAGAGATTCATATTCCCATTCCTCTTTTTTCTCCTCCTTTAAGTCTGAATAATATTCCATTGTACGTATATACCACATTTTCTTTATTCATTCATTCAACACACAGTTAGGTTGTTTCCACATCTTGGCTATTGTGAATAATGCTGTTATGAACATGGGGGTGTAGATACCTCTTTGAGATGGATGGTGCCTGGTACGTGGGGACAATGAAAGCACCTTGTGGGGCTGGGTAGGAAGAACCTTGAATCTACCAGGAGGTTCTTTGCTTTCCTTTGCATCTTTTTGTTTCCTACTGCAGTATATACATCATGATATAGGTTTTGGCCCTTTGGAGTGGGGTCTGCCAAAGTGTGGCAGACAAAATTGCACTTTATTTTCTTGCATCAGGCAGAGCTTGGTCACCCTTGTAGATCTGGCACCACCATGGTTGTCAGGTCCAGGGTCGGGTGCCAGCTCACGCTGAGGTCTGAAGGAAATGGGTGGATGAATTACAGATAGCTGAAAGAACACTCGGGGGTCCAGAGGTAGGTGAAATATGGCTTTATTTAGTAGCCATCCTACACTGTCTGTCCCTGTCTCTGTGACTACCTGCTCTGGCCACTGTCATGCACAACTGCACAGCCGGCTCTCCCTTGCCTTCAGGGTCAGCAGCTTAAATCTTTACCTCTGGGTACAAATAAGCCGAGTTGTGTCCTGGCTCCCCACTGTCCGTCTTCAAAGATGGACAGGTTTGGCCCTCTTTCTCTTTCTCTCTCCAGGTGTGAGTATGCCTGTACAGTGTCAGCAGGGCAATTATACCTTTTACAGACAATAGTGGCCTAGAGCCAAGTGATGGCCTTCCATATTATGGCTACATAGCTGTGTTTACATTATACATGTAACTGTGCGCCTATGTTACAAACTTGGTGAGTCATGCAGGATGTTTACCTGGGTCTCTTCTTTGACCAAAGCACATCCATGTACCTTACAATGATTGTCACTGAACTGTAGTGCTCTTTGAGTCTAAACCATGCTCTCCACCCAGACTGTGACTATCAAGTTTACAGCTGCTGGAACAGTCATTGCTCATCACCAGTATGGTTCCATGAGAGTTCCACAGGCCTTCATCTCAGCTCCTTTCCCTGGGCTTGCAGTGACTTTAAGATCCCTTCTTTATCACCTAACAGCGAACGGAGGCTAAGGAGTGCTTATTCTAGTCCTCTCTCTACCTGTTTATGTCATATCACTGACATCGCTTTGATGTAGTATCTTGCATTTGTGTGGGGCTATCCTGTGTTCTAGTTTCCAGAGTTCCAAATGGAGTATGTCATACAAGATTCCTCAATTTCTCTTATATACCTCCTCCCTGAAATTTTATACTAGGTGTATGTCTTTATGTTTTCCTTTATTTCTGTCTGCCTCTCCCTTCTGCAGTCTATGGGGCCTCAATGGGCAGGGTTTCCTGCTTTTAGTGTGGCAGGAACAGCTGTATATCACAGCCCGAGCTATCTCTCCTCATATCCAGAGACTGAAGCTTAGCTCTTGATATGTTAATTGGAGCTTTAAGAATTTATAAAACAGGCCAGGTGGGGTGGCTCATGCCTATAATCCCAGCACTATGGGAGGCCTAGGCAGGAGGATCACTTGAGGCTGGGAATTTGCGACCAGCCTGGGTAACATAGCAAGACCTCATCTCTAAAAGACTTTTAAAAATTAGCATGGCTATGTGGTGCACACCTTTAGTCCCAGCTGCTCAGGAGGGTAAAGTAGGAGGATCACTTGACCCCAGAAGTTTGAGGTTGTAGTGATTCATAATTGCACCACTGCACTTCTGGGTGACCGAGTGACAGCTGATCCCATCTCTAAAAAAACTAAATAAATTTAAAAAGTCAGGTACAGTGGCTTATGCCTGTAATCCCAGCACTTGGGAGGCCTAGGTGGAAGGATTGCATAAGGCCAAGAGTTTGAGAACATCCTGGGCAACATATCATGACCCTGTCTCTACAGAAGAAAAATTTAAAAATTAGCCAGGTGTGGTGGCGCCTGCCCATAGTCCCAGCTACTGGGAAGGCTGAGCAGGAAGATTGCTTCAGTTCAGGAATTCTAGGCTACGGTGAGCCATGATGCACTTTAGCCTGGGCAACAGAACAAAACACTGTTTCAAAAAAAAAAAAAAAGTTTCTTTTTCTGTCAAGGCTTGCTTTCTAGACCATTATCTTGTCGTTAGGGATTTTTTAAAAATCGAATTTCTCAGTTAGGGCTGAGCAGTAGCTATACTGTTCTAGTTGGTGTCAGTCCTTTCTAGGGCAAGGAGTGGGCAGTGAGTCACAGGACAACGTTATTTACATGATATCAAAATGCATCTGAAAATATTTTTTAAAAATGATATCCCCATTACACTACTGAGAAAAGGGAAAAGGAGTGCTGAATAAATAAAAGTGAAAGCTAAAAGGGAAGCCTGGAAACAGAATTGTGAGTCTGTTATTAAAGTAAGGATACCTGTGTGGGAATTCATTTTCTACATGACAGCAGCTGCAGAGTTTTAAAGTCCTAAGGAAACAGGGAATTCACCTGTGCAAATAGAGCATGCTGATTTGATTTAGCACAAGTAAATATCAAATTATGCATAGGTAGGAAATAATAGCATATGCTTTGAGATCTGTTAAGCATTACAACATTAAAAATGATTGTTTAAAAAAATCACGTTTGTTGTAGAAACTTTAGAAAATGCAGATAACAATAAAGATATGAAAACTACCCATATTCCCACCAGGTAGAAAATCTGCTTCTTGTCCTTGTTTTTTATGAAGATCGGAGTGACGGCTGAGAGGGCATACTCAAGGAAATAGAGAGGCTAGCTTATTTAAACAGAGAGTTGTTGGTAAGGAAAAATAAGAGACGTGAAAGAAGGGAAAACTAGCCTGTTTCCAGAAGAATTTGAAAATGTTTTGCTGAAAAGTTTACAGGGTGGATGGGAAAGAGACTTTGAGGGAACCTGCTATTTGTAGCCAGGAGAGCATAAGGGTTGGCGAAATGAAATTTTAAGAAATTTTTCTGTTGACTTCTAGTTCCAGTTATCGTAGACCTGGTTCTCTGGAACAGCCCTCCCACTGGGGAATAGTAATCAGCCCTGCTACCCCATTTTATATGTATACTTAAAAATCTAACAAGGATTGAAAAGAATTAATTACTAGACTAAGATCTGGCAGAAGATGGAAACCCAGATAGGCAAGTCAGTAATTTGGGATAACTTTTCCCCTAGGGGACCTTTGGTTATTCAGGAAGAGATGGATGAGGCAGCAGTTTTTATAGTTTCCCAGAGAAAGGAGGACAAAAATAGATGTTTAGGGGTAGTCAAGAGGCAGCCCTGGTATTCTTTCATACCTTGAGTTGGCATCTTGAAATATTTGACCCATCATTTTTGTCTTATTGCCACAGCCACACCAGCCTTTATCGACCACCACTCTGATCAGTCAGCAGCCATCAACATTGAGACAGGATCCTCTACAAGCAAACAGATGACTTGCTGAAGGCTCAGATGATTGTTAGCATTTTTAAAGGAATAAAATATTTTTAAATTAAGATATGTGTATATTTTTTTAGACATTATGTGATTTCACACTACAGGATAGTGTAAATATAACTTTTATATATACTGGGAAGCCAGAAAATTCATACAAATTGTTTCATTGTGACAATCACTTTACTGCAGTGGTCTGAAACCCAACCTGCAGTATCTCCTAGGTAAGCTTGTGTTGCTAATTCTTGCTATCTTACATCATGAAGATGCCCATTTCTTGTATCCATTCTACTTTCCAGTTTTTTTCTTGTCTTTTTTTTTCTTTTGATTCAGCCATGTTTTATCTTAAATTTTGGATTTAATTCATTTTGGTCTTATTCTATATCTACTGATACACATTCCATTCTGCAGGAGAGTAGCAGAAAGTGGATGTGATGTAAGCAGAATGACTCCTTAGCAACCCCTTCTTCTTTAATTTTGGAAGTCTCACAGATCCCATTGCAACTTTTTTTTTGAGTGTAATAAATATTACCTGATTTGAAATAGACAATTCTCTAAAATAAGTAATTCAAAAATATTTGTGGTGATCATAAACTTTATTTTCAGTTATCTACAACCAATTTAAATGTAACATTTTAGAAGAAATGCTTCATTAGGAGGCATAGAATTTGGATTCTAATATTATTTCCTCAATTTACTAACTGTGACCTTGAGAGAGTCACTTAATTTATTTTGTCCTCAGTTGCTCATCTCTAAATTGGGATAATATTTTATTTGCTGAAGTCAGGAATCCGAGTAAATTAATTTCTTCCATTTTAGCTGCAAGAGCTACGATCATCTCAATGTCCTATGTCTTTGAATTTTATGAATAAAGTCAGTAAGTATAGTAGATGTCTGTATTTCCTAGATTTTTTTTCCAGAAATGCTAATGTTCTGTAAGATGTAGACCATCTGCACTTTTAATGAAAATTTCTTTCTGATGAAAAATGCATTTTCAGATTTTTATTGCATTTCAAAAGGAAGGGATTTTAAAAAGCTGGTTTATATTTCAAAGAGAATGTGATCATCAGATTTAACTGTGTTTTCAAAGATGTTTGAAACTTGAAGCAAAAGCTATTTTATTTCATAAATACTATGTTATATTTTCTTAAAAAGAAATGATGATGATCAACTAATTATTATGTTATTTACCTACTTGGGGCTACAGGGAAAGAGTTGGTTGTATTTAAAAGAGCAGAGAGTCATTTTGGCTTGAATCTGTAGGAAAACCATAAAGTAGGCATACTCAACCTGAACTTTGAATTTTTTTCAGTCTTCTGAATCCACACCTAAGGCAACTTGGTTTTCATTGAAAGAGTTGAATACCATTGTCAAAATGATAAATTTTCCCTAAAGAATAAGTCTTTATTGTTATATATTTAATAAATTTTTCCCAAGACCTAACAGGAGGAAAGTGAACTTCATTAGAGGCTTCCTTATGAGACCATGAAAAGCACCTTTCTCTGCCGGAGGATGAGAGTGACCAATCTAAGTTTGTTTGTTTGTTTGTTTTTTAAGAGATTCGCACTAAAAACACCTATTTCTGAATTTGCAGATAGGAATTGGGATTCTAGTAACTGTTTCTAGGCCCTCTCTTCCTAGTCAAAAAGCCATCACATTCTGAAAATCCAAAATTCCAAATGCTCCAAAATCCAAAATTTTTGAGTGTTGATGTGGCACTCAAAGAAAATGTTCATTGGAGCATTTCAGATTTCAGATTTTTGGATTAGGGGTGCTGAAGCAGTAAATATAATGCACATACTCCAAAATCCTAAAAAAAATCTGAAATTCAAAACATTTCTGGCCCCAGGCATTTTGGATAATGGATACTCAACCTGTAATCTAAGCAGAACCTCCTGTGAGCTTCTCATGTACATGTGAGGCAGTTCGCCACTCTAAATAGGCCCTCCCTATCCACTGCCAGCAGTCTCAGGTGTTCTTAAAAGAGCATCTTGGAATTTCAATGAGGTTTAGGGGACCATTCCATTTCAAATTCTCTTCATCTCTGCCATTTATTATTGTCTAACATTTCCAGCTCACACATGGCCTCTGTCTCTGTGCCTGGTCCCCATGTCGTAATGCCTCCACCAGACTGCCTAGATGTAGTGTCTTGAAAAACCTTGTGTCTACACTCTGGTCTTCTGATCAGTACACTCTACTTTCAGGCTCACCCAGGCCTCCAGTCTCCAACTCAGATCAACCAAATTACTTGAAATATCAGCCATTATTTATGGTAATTGAAAAATATCTTCATTTCTCAAAGGAGGATGTTTACTAAAGTGCTAATAGTAATAGCAAATTAATAAAAATCACTATAATTGCCTCAATTGTCCTATGCTATCAGCTGCCTTTTGTAATTAGAAAACAAATTTACTCAAACTATGACTTTTCTTTGCACCATTTAGCAAAATTCATTTCTGGAAAGCATGTTTTCACTGAAAGTATAGGTTCTCATAAGAAATGAGAAAAAAGAGGTTTACTAGAGAGATAATATACTAAGACTTCCAAGCTGTTTCCTCTTTTATCTAAGAGTTTTCTTTATCCTTTGCAAGGGAGACTATAGGGAAAAATATTTTGAGAGTGAAAACAATTTCTTCATAAGAGACAACATGTTTATTCGTAAAAATTTGTGAATGAAAGTAGACAAGATTCTATAATTCTACCCAGTAATAATGGCTATGTGAGAAATTTTCTAGCTTGGAGCACAAAACCAGGATTCTTACATTATCCAGTGATTTTTATAGTGTGCTAAATAACAAAAAAGTGAAGAGACTAGCATTCAACTGTTTCAGCAGGTTAGTAAATTATTTCATTGGATCAATAGTAGAGGTAATCAAGGTGGCATTTAAATTAATTAAGTTTTTTTGAGTTTAAATTAGAAAATGTATTTTGGTTACTACACAAACAAATCATGTTTAAATGAGATTTTAAAAGCTTTGCTTTTCTGGTTGATGAATTTTATGAAACTTTGCTACATATATCATTTCTAAATCAGGGTTCAGAATACAGAAGTCCATTTGAAAGTGATAATAAGTGTTGTCAAATAAACAAAGATAAAAGGATATTTAGTTGAATGTCTGTCATGGTTATGTGTGTAGACGACTGCTTATTTTGATGATGATTTTTCTCTTTTCAAAATAAATTGCTCAAACTGAACCATATTCTGTCCTTACATAGGCATTTTCTTTGTTTTCTTCCTTTATAGATCTTTTGTTTCCAGGGTAGGGTTTTTATGCAGTTTGTTTTAGTTGGCAAAATGTACATGAGACACATAGCAACTAAAATATATACTATTAATTTGCCTTCTTCCAGAAAATAATGTCTCCTTGAGGAATTGAGCCAAAGCATTTTTTTGTATTAATGTAATAATCATTAGTGTAACAGTCTTCCACTGAGCATGTATCTGGACAGGTTGTCACCACACAGATGAATATTACTATCAGTTTATGAAAAAGGTGGTATTATGCCCTGCTGCTCAGGTACCTGCCCCCAGGGAAACTGCCTACAGGGTCTGGACAGGCTGCTGCACTCAGAAATGTGGAGCCACTTATTTTTCTCTCTTTCACTATCTGCATGTCCCTTTTGGAATGCCAGTATTGTAGCATGTCAGTGTATGAGTCCAGATATCTATGTTTGATAAACCAGTATATGAAATACTTGGTTATAATTGGTGGTGCCTGTTCTTACTTCAACTTTGATTTACGGTTTGAAGCCTGCTTTCCCAGTCTGCTTACTCCATGAAACATGAGGAAGGAATACATATCTACTTACGTTCATGGAACCTGGGGGAGTGGCTGTTGGGAAGATCCTAGAACATTTTGTGGATTAAAGGATGATGTAGACTTACAACAATTCGTTGAAATGTAGAAAAAGACTGGCCAGTTAGGATTGTATAGTGGATACTGTGGTTGTGTCCTCACTATCTCTTATTTCTTATTGTCATTTGTATTATCCATGCAGTTGGAGTGTAATGAGAGGGCTAGAGAATGACTGTATCCACAATTCCAAGGTGGGTTCTAATTTTTTAAACCCTAACATGTGAATCCCATCTTTTTGCCCCTGTATTCAGAGAATAAAAGTGTAAGCCAATCAGTCAGTGCTTTCTATAGTGGTTTAGGAAATTTGGGGTATTTGATGGAAAGGGATGTTTGCTGGGATCTGAAAAGTCAGTACTTTCACTCCTTCTGGACAGTGTGATTTCAATATGTGGAAATGATGCAGGAAATGTTTTTTTGTCACCACCAGAGAAGAAAAAATGTTGGGTGGTGCTGGTTGAAATAAAGGCAGAGGGGAAAGGGAAAGAAATCAGGGCCTTGATATTGTTGTTGAGTTGATAAATCAAACCACACTGAAGTCTTCCATTCCTCTGAACCTTCCAGTTACCAGAGTCAATAAATCCTTTTTATAGTTTTAAACCAGTTTTAACTGAGTTTTCCATTACCTATAAAATGAGGGATCTAGGCTGATACAGAATGATAGTTTTGGAAGGATTGTAGAAAGAAATTTCTTTAATTATTTTGATTGCTCAATTTTAATGTTTAGCAAAGAATAAAATACAAAACTTTCATTTTGTGTGATATCCTCAACAATACACTGAATGAAACCTAGAATATAGAATAAGGAAATAAAATCTTGCCCAATGGTCTTTTAGTTCAAATTAAAAGGCAAAAATGAATAGCTTGCCATATGGAAGAGTATAATAGTCAACATTAAAGGGCTAATTGTTTGTCATTTAACCAGTTGGAAATTTCTCTATTATTTATGAAGTCTTGTTTTGAAAGTTTTCCTTTAGAGTAAATCCTTTTGCATATTACAAGTCTTTAGGAACTCATAACTATTTAATAAATCTTCATTTAGAGAGTTTTACATGGCTGATTTTCAAATGGATTCTCGATATGAACATGGCTCAGAGTGATGATAGCATCAATAGGAACTCAGAGTATCTGTCCCTATGTATGTATGGGTGATGCAAACTAAATGTCAAGCAAGGCATGTAAATTAGAGAAGAAGAAAGTTTATTTCATCATGGAAAAGATAGAACAACGAACTTAGAAAGTAGACTTCTGAAATTAAATGCTCTGTATCAGGTCTAGGAAAATTGCTTTTATTTTATTTTCTCAGCAGCATTTATTAAGTATCCATTCTGTGCATAGTCTACACTCAGTGCTGCATGGAATAATAATCAAACTAAAAGTTTACACTTCATATTCCAATTCGACATCACTGCTTCCATGTAGCCTTTCCTTCTTGATCTGGATCCTTTCTCTTATTGCAGTTCGTAAGATACCACATCATTTTGTTTTGTTATATACTATTCTTTATTGTGTTCAAACATATATGAGGGAGTAAATTACAGGGATTTTGGAGACTGTACAACTATGTGTGAATCTTGGGCTTTCTGTTTATTAGTTGTATGACTTTAGCGGTATTTGGCATTCTTTTTTTTTGAGGCGGAGTCTCGCTCTGTCCCCCAGGCTGGAGTGCAGTGGCGGGATCTCAGCTCACTGCAAGCTCCGCCTCCCGGGTTCACGCCATTCTCCTGCCTCAGCCTCCCGAGTAGCTGAGACTACAGGCGCCCGCCACCTCGCCCGGCTAACTTTTTGTATTTTTTAGTAGAGACGGGGTTTCACCCTGTTAGCCAGGATGGTCTCGATCTCCTGACCTCTTGATCCGCCCATCTCGGCCTCCCAAAGTGCTGGGATTACAGGCTTGAGCCACCGCACCCGGCCGGTATTTGGCATTCTCTGAACCTTGGATGCCTGACTCATCTGTAGAATGAAGAGAATAAAGATTTCTATCGCTTATGGTTATGTTTGTTTTGAGAATTAAATGACATAGTACATGTGAAACACTTATAGCAACTTAATGCTAATTAGCATACATAATATTAATACTATATACAGTTAATCATAATAGATTTAAAATAAAAAATAAATAAAATAAATTTTTTTATCTTGGGATAATCATGTTGAGTCAGATACATTATATTTGGTTAGTCAATAAATGCTTATTGATTTGAAATCAATTTTGACTTAGACTTTGCAGTAATATAAGATTTTGAGCCCCTGTTATTCAAGCATATAGTATATAATTTGTCATCTCAATTTACTAATAATTAAGTGCATTGCACTTATAAAGTGCTTTGCTGCTTTTAAAATAACTTTAATGCATTTGGCATAATTTGATTCTGTGACCTTTGCTGGGTAGGTGATTACCTCCATTTTATAGATATGGTAATTGGGGATTAGGAAAGAGAAAAGATGGAACTGTCAGTAAGTGGAAGAATTGAACTAAAGCCTAAATTTTTGATGACCCATAGTTTTCCTTTGTAAATATACATTGAAGTCACCTATTATTGATTGTTCTTACTGATTTATATTTATGAATATGGCAACTACTGAAAACTCTTTTGGAGTGGCCTTAACTTCCTGGAGGAAAGATGGCAGAGGATGGGAAAAAAAATAAGCAGAAAAAATGACCTTAAAAAGTGCTTTTTGGGAAATAAGTAGAAGTCTTTCAGAGACACAAACAAATTTTCAAGAATGTGTTTGTGTCATATAAGTCTAAACTTCTGAAGATTTTTGAAAGAATATTAATTGTTATATTTTAACTATTCTCTGCTTTGTAGCAACAACCATTTTTTGAGACAATTGTTTTTCTGCAGATATTTATCTTGTGAAGAACTAAAAGGGGAAGACAAAATATTCAATCACTTCAGGACAGAGCTGCAACAAAGGGAGAGGCAAAAAATGTTTTTCAGGACAAGCAATGATTTCAGATGACCATAAACAAACTGACTGCTGCCCAACCAGAAGCATATCAACTGTATATAAATATAATATTTCTACATTAAGGCCTTTACATTCTGAGAAGTAAAGGCTGCTGAAATAATTTCTCAAGAAGCAATAATAGGAATGCTAAAAGTAGTGCCCTGATATAGTTCAACCTTTACTAGAGAACACATTTGAGCCCACCTGGACTTCTGAACTACAGAACTATCTGTCTGTCTGTCTATCTATCTATCTATCTATCTATCTATCTATCTGTCATCTATCTATCTATGTAAGTGATGTTTGAAGCTGCTAAATTTGTGGTTATTTGTTACAAAGCAATAGAAAACAAGTATAACAGTATATAATTAGGGTCAAATTAGTTATAGGAATGAGAAAGCATATGAAAACTTGAAAGATTAATGTGGCTGAAATGGAAGTGTTGTGCTTTTTCCTACCTCCAGGGCCTTCATACATTCTATCCTTCTTGCCTCCAGCGGCCTTCACTTTCTCTATTAACAATGAATCTAAACAAGACCCACCTCTTCACAGAAGCTTTCTTGACATTTGTATTTTATAATGCTATCTCTTGTCAATGAACTACTGTTGACAAGAGATAGCATTACAGGAGTTATTTCTGAAAATTTTCTCAGTAATTTCATTGTTTTATGTATTCTCCTCTCTCAACCCCCAAGCCTGTAAGCTCAGTTCTCTTTTTGTGCTCCCAAATAGTTAAATTAATATTAAACATCTGACTGATTAAAATATGCCCTGAATACTCTATAGAGAAACTGTTGAATACAATTTGAGAATTTTTGCATTAACCTTACTTAAACCAAATGAAGGTTATTTTTTTTCCCCATCACACTAATTGCTAAACTTATCTCCTTCTGAATCAGATATGGGAGGTAATGGAAGTCATCTCAGAATTCTGCCTATCACAAATACATTATTGTTATTTAGCGATTTCATGAAAAGGCATGCTTTCTCCATACAATTTGATTGTAAGCCACTTGAAGATAGGATGCCATCTCCTACTTTGCTAAAGCTCCCCACAGCATTTATAACAGTACATTCTTGTTAAATACTTCTTGAATTAAATTGCTTTTTGCTGGAGGGAGAAGAATAAAATGTGCCTGTTGTCTTGAAAGCTTTTTATTTATTAAATTTGGATCTCCAGATATAAAGCTAAGTGAAATGTCACTCAACTGTCTGGAAGTATTCACACTGATCCAGCTAACCTGTCCAGTTATTTCAGGCAATTTACTTTTGTGCTTCGACAGTGATTGCTGTGGGACATTGGGCTTTAGAATGCAAATTTCTGAAATACAGAGAAGAAAGTCATGCATGTTCTGTAAAATGTCGTCTACTGTTGAGGGCTCAATGAATAAAGGTGGATTGGGGTAAAATAACATGTTTATGTATTTTAGCATATTGGTGTCTCTGCCTTTCATCTTACTAGTTTAGATTATATGATTCAAAAA
Source organism: Macaca thibetana thibetana (assembly GCF_024542745.1). Taxonomy (NCBI): domain Eukaryota; kingdom Metazoa; phylum Chordata; class Mammalia; order Primates; family Cercopithecidae; genus Macaca; species Macaca thibetana. Next base: position 62,941,280 of record NC_065584.1, read on the forward strand.
GTCAAGCCTATCTTCCCAATTTTTTGAATGGTATGTTTAGAAAAAAACTAAAAATCCTGCTACTTTAAGTACAGTAAAATATGTTTTAACACACTTTAAATATTGTATTAGTTCATTCTCACATTGCCATAAAGAACTACCTGAGACTGGGTAATTTATGAAGAAAAGAAGCTTAATCGACTCAAAGTTCTGCATGACTGGGGAGGCCTCGGGAAACTTACAATCATGACTGAAGGTGAAGGGGAAGCAAACCACATCTTTTCATGGCCAGAGAAGGAGGAAGAGAGAGAGTAGGGGGAGGTGCTACACACTTCTAAACACCCAGCACTAGGGGAATGGTGCTAAAACAATAGAAACCGCCCCCATGATCTAATCACCTCCCACCAGGCCACTCCTCCAACACTGGGAATTACCATTTGGCATGAGATTTGGGTGGGGACCCAGAGCCAAACCATACCAAATCTATTAAATATGAATTAAGTATATTTTAAAGAAATGCAGTAGACATTTTTCTTCTGCAGGAAGGAACATTTGCATGCTGACCTGACCTCTGGTATCATCAAGACAGTTAGCTGCATGATAAAAATTTTGAATTCCAAGAAAGGAAAAAGAAATTTTCTTTAAGAAATATATTCTTCAAGGAGAAAAAGAGAAAAAACTTACATGGACAGAAGTATCAGAAGGGTTAATTCTTTTAGCTATTAGAAACAGCATTGAGAACTGACTTAGAATGATCAGAAAGAAAACAAGTTTCTGCTTCATCATTGGTATAGATTGTTAAGAACAGATTTCAATTTTTAAAAAATATCTCTGAGTGAGTCGTCATTATTTTATATGATCTTTATCTGCAAGTCAGAAAATTCCCTGCCAAAAGGAATTTATGTCATCACATAAATGTATGTTTCCTATCTCAACCCCAAACCTAGGACTATCACTATTTTGTCCCTCCAAAATTAACTCCACATGAAGGTAGCATAATAATGTATCCTCAGTAATTCTCAAAGTATTGTGTAAGTATGATTTTTTTTTTCGGTAGAGAAATTGATAGCTGGATGCATCTGAAATCTCTTAGCAAATTTATGCTGGAGTTTGCAGGTTTTGGAGTCTCTGTCACCTGACTGCCATTCCTCTAGTCATTAACTTCCTTTATGATTAGCCCTAATAATTAGCTTCTCTGAGAAACAAAGAATTGAATAATCATCTTTCACGTTCGAAGGTGATGCTGCCAACTTTTATTGTCTGTGCTATATTTATCATCACTGCAAGACTTGTGCTTGACTTTTTATAGAGATGAGAGTTTGAGTCATATCTTCCTCAGTTGCCTTTTTTGGCCAGTGGCAAGCAAAAAGAAAGCAGAGAAAAAAGGTTACAGCTGTGACTATACAGCAGTAGCAGTTCTCTGATGCCTTCAAGTAAAAAAAATTAAGAAATGAATCTTGTAATTTCAAAGGCTATTACTATATACAAATGCAATATTTTGCAACATCATCTGCCTCTAAATAGCACTTAGGTATCTGTAAAGATCCCTTCACTGTTAGGAACACGCCAATAACATTGACTTGTTCACTTGTTACGTTTTATAGCTACCTTTCTCATATTTTTAATGAAACCTTTCAATAAAACTATCTCTTTGAAAAGGAGTGCATTTAAACTCAGTAGTGGCACTTAACAATGCAAGAGCAGTTCTTTTTCCTCTCTCTGGTGCCACTATCTAGACCAGAATCAGAACAAATTGTAATAGCAAGAAGTTAAGCTCTTAGAGGAGTTTTCATTAGAATTGTAGAAATGGGCAAGCTGGTGTTTTTGCTAAGCTGAATTTCAAATAGCTGACTAGAGATAACACGGTTAGACTGCTATTTTCTTGCAAACTTACTACAGAAAAGGCTATAGAAATGTCACTGATTACTTGTGGCATCATTAATATTTTAAAGTGTGACATTATAAAATATTTAAATGTAAATATTTTGATATGAGTGTCTTAATACAGTTGCAGCACAGTAAGATTAGAAAGGTCTCATATGCAGCATTTTAATTAAATCCATAAAGAACACTCCTTTAACTTCGATGCAAGCTCTTGTTTAAATCCAATATAAAGCTTGCATTTTGTTGATTGCTTCTACAAATTATGTGCCTCATGTCATACTTTTTTTCCCCCACTTTTTCAGAGACAAATGATCGTTCTTTGGTTTGGAATTTTTTTCTAAACAATTTATTTAGAGAATTGAGTTTATAAGGCCTGATTACATGAACTTTAATGATCATATGTCTCTTTGGGCTCAGAAAGACAAGGTTCTTCTTATCAGTTTCCTATTGAATGGATAAGCCTTTGTATATTCATGGAACCAATAAATCTACCTACTTTAACATTTATTAGTATTTTGATGTCAGCACTGTTATTTTCTGCAGAGAAATGTCTTGTAGAGACTTTTAGCATTATCACCATCAGTAACACTATTTACCAAATGCCTAAATTAGGAATAAAGAAGAGTAGAGTATTTTCATTTCAGAATGCAGGTGTGTTCAGACTGTGCATAAATATTGATCTCATATCCTGATACAAGTGTGAACTGTGTTGATAGATAGCTGGCAAGTTAAAATTTCCTTCCTTCCCTCCTTTTTTTCCTTTATTACTCACTGAGTGCTGGCTGTGAGCTTGGCACTGTGCCAGACTCTGGGGGAATAAAATAGTGAAATAGATATAATCTCAAGAAGCTTACATTTAATTTAAGAAATAGAGAAACATAATAAGCCTTTTAGTTTTAAAGTCAATGTTTACTTTGCATTTCTTTCTTGCCCCATCGTGTGCCCAGTCCCAGATGGTGTATCATGGTGTATCATGATTAGTCTAAGGCTGAGACTCTAAGCTATTTATGGTCGTTGCTGTCACCTACTTCTCCAGCCTTCCTTGAAGTGAGGACTGGCCACCTGGCTCAATTATGGCCAATGAGAAATAAGATGAAATAAATTTCTGGGAGAATTTCTGGAAACATTTTCTTACCTTGGTAAATGAAACAAGCACTGATAGCACCATCCATTCTCCTCTCCTTTACCCCTTTGTTTCTGTCTTAAATGGGGTCATAAATCATTGGGAGGCACCTAGTGACTATGAAGGAAATGCCCAGAGAATTGGAGACAGCACTGAGTCACTGAACTAATACTTGCAGTCTCTTATCTGCAAACTTACGTTTATGTGAGAAAAATAAACTCCTATTACCTGAATCACTATTGGTTAAAGTCTTCGTTACTTCAAGTTGAATGCATCCTAACTAATACAAAGAGTAAGTGGGCAATTATGTACAGGATAATGAATGCTGTGAGAAGGTATTTACAGGTGCTATTTTAACATCTCAGGATAATTTTGTCATTTGGGTTCCGAGCAGGCTTTTTGGAAGACTGATGCCTAAGATGACCCTCAATTTAATTTAGGCTCCCTGGCAAATTCATTGCACTCAGTCATGGATATTGGAATCCTGATATTCACTAAGGATTTTGTAACTTTGTATACATGTGTCAACTTCTTTTTTTGTAGATATGCAGCAGTGCTCCTTGGTATATATGTCTATATTTCTAAGAGGATTTTGTTTTCTTCCAACTTATAAATGAAGATGATAGTTTTTGTTGTATGATAATTTAGTTATGATATCATCAGAGGCTCCAATACTCCTGGTTGAAACAAAGGTAAGTTCTAAGCAGTACTTAGAACTCAAGGGAGGGCGCTTAGTGCTCAAGGGAGGGCACTTAGCTACTCCTTTGGCCGCATCTAAGCACCTCAGTTCCATTAGAGGGTGGCAACTTACCCTGGCTTGGCTGGCCGTTAAAGCCAAAGGAGCTATGTTAGCCTGTAACACAGAATAATAACAATATAGGTACTTGAAAGCGGCATTATTTGAGCTCATCATTGCTCAATACTTACTGAAAACTTGGCTGAGAGAAAGAGTATATATGCAGGTTTGCCCAAAGGATTTAGTGTTCATTTGAAAAATCAGTCACTGGCTCATACCGAGAAAGCAGAGAGCTGGGAACCTCATTCCATTCCTGGTCTCCCCAGTAGAAATGCTTTTGCTGCATTGCACTTTGACATTACATCACTGGGTTACTTTGAAGGTGTTAAAGGAAACCGTCCTGTGAGACACATTGCCACATTTGTTAGCTGTTGTTAATGGTGCTGTTTACCATCTCACGCAATTTACTGTCTCTCAGATCTACATGAAAGTATCTTTTTTTGTTCTTCTATGGAATTGGTGGGTTTCATCTTCTGAACACTGAGAAACATGTACAGCAATTGTTCATGTTTTCTTATTTGGTGTGATTTATGTAATTCCCAATGTTTGGTTTATTTTTGACGAATGAACAGGCTTTTGATATGCCTGTGTTTTGCTTTTAAGGCTAATCTCATTCATGGGTTCATCTTCTGTTTCTTACTTTCATGTTTCTTTTTTTCCCCCAATTTATTCCTATTTTGAAATTTGGTTTTATTATATTTTGTGGACTTTTACTGAATAGATTTTTTTTTTGTGGAATGTCTTCACATCCTTGCTGGTATAAGGCAGGGTATGTGTGCATGCATACAAACAAGAAACACGAAGGGAAGCGCATTTTGCTGGTAGCACTTCAAAATCAAACATTATTTATTTATTTTTCTGTTGGTTGAGACAAGTGAGTTTAGGTGGGAGTTGTTTTGAAAGTATGTTCTCAACATGACTCTTAATAGTAGAAGGAATGTTTTTAACCTTTCCCCTCTTGCTTGAGTTAACTTTACTTTGGCTTAAAAGTGTTTTTGGTTGAGAAAGAAAGACTGAAATTGATAGCTCTCACAGCAGTGTTTGCAATTAAAGTAGAAGCTTGGGGAGAGAAGGTTGGGGAATGTCTGAGGAAGATTTTCCTTTTTCTTTTTTGCCCTTTAAGTTTTTGCTCTAAATCATATTTTTTTCTGACTTTAAAGCACTAGTTTGAAATTATCTGGCAGTCTCAGTGCTATCACTTAGTCTTACTTTTCTTTTATAATCATAAAGGTTAATAACAACTAAACATCTTAACTAACATATTTATGATTCTGACATCTAGCCCTTTTGAACTTAATAGTGGATTAATTTAATGTTAATCATACGTTTAATTGCTTGGGACTTGTTATAAGAGACACTGGAGAAGATGGAGAATTTTTCTATGAAGGCAGGGATTTTTTTTCTTTGAAATTTTTAGTGATTGTTATAAGACTGAAGAAATGGATGTGTTTTGGACATTGAAGGAATCCTAAATAGTCAGGAATTTGCTCCTCTGGTACCCAGTGAGATTCCAAATGAACCAAAGGGGATTACTTCCTACAGGGACCTCTGGCATTTTTAGTAGGGTGGTGAGGTTAGGGGAGAATTTTCTTCGTTCGTTTATTACCATCTACCTCATCAGAGAGGCAAAAGTAAAGCTGGGGGGAGATGGCCACAGGGGTAAAGAAGAGGCATGAATTGGAGAATCAGCTTTCCATCTCTGACCAATCTGAACAGGGTTTTTTTTTTTTTTTTTTTCCAGAGACAGCTGGCCAGCACTTAATTTATCTAGGTCCATGAGAGGAATATGCAGTCAGGGTCTGGGCCTCCATTACCTGTGGCTGAACTCTCTGTTGTATGAAATCAGTGCTGACAGGGAGAAGAATCTCCCGAGTGGGAATCACATGGCCCCCTCTCTATCTCCAACACACACACACACACACATACACACACGCACACATGCATACACATTCTGGAAAGGAGAGAAATGGGCCACATTAGGCTTACCTACCTGACCTTAGGGAGCCTGGAGCAGATATCCCCCTACCCCAGATGCTAAGGATGTAGGGAGCAGAGGCTGGGAGTACTGGAGCTGGCAGGAGTAACATTTAGGAAAAGTACATTTGATTTTGAAAGACATAGGATGTTTATTTAGGAAAGAATATGGCTGAGATAACATGGAGATATTTATCTTTTATTCTTGTATTTTCCATTTTTCTTTCCAAGGTGTCTAATGGATTATGTGCTCTTTTGTATTTGTAGTCTCAGGGGATGGATGTAGCAGAACAACCAGCAGAAAGCTGCATACCTAACCTTTCCTTTCACTCATTCCCTCAAGATTCAACCCCAGAGTGCAGAGAGGATTTGCAGATATAGACAAAGTGTCTCATTCAAGAGGAAGGAGAGCAGGAGTTCACCCCAAACTAGAGAGACAGAGAGAGTCTTCCAGTGTCTGCCATAGTTCCAGCCACATCACAGAGGGTAGAAAGGAGTGAGCCTCCGGGATCCATAGCCTTTTCTTACACTGCTTGTCAATGAGATATTTATCATCCTTGTTTATAGGGCTTGTCAGTCCAGAGGCTTATTGAGCCTCCAAAATCTTCAGCACGACTCTCTGTGTTCCTGTCTGCCTTTCTACTGAACACAGTTCTTACCTTTCAGGGGCTTTGCTGCCTACCCTGATGGTTTTACTGGTTTGCTCTTCCATATTCTGTAGACCCATAGAATTCTCTTTCTCTCTTTGTCTCTCTTTCTCTGTCTCTGTCTTTCTCTCTTTTCTCCACCCAGAAGAAATCCCTTGTATTTTTTTCCCCGGTGGGAAATCTTTTTCTTTTCTTGTTTCTGACTAATACACTGTCAATGTTTGGGGATCCTCTACTTTTAATTCCCTCTATAAAAATCCAGGCTTTGGAAGATAATAGTAAAATTGTAAGCTACTGTCCTCTTTGTTCTATATTTATCTTGAGTAAAGAGCACAGTCTAGTTGCCTACTTGAATTAAAGAGAGAACAAAAAGAAAAGTACAGGGAGAAAAAGTAATAGCAGATTAGTATTTCAAAACATTATCCCAGCCAAATGGGCATTGTGGGGGTATGTGTATGAAATGAGTAAACAAATTAAAGTGAATTTGGTAAATATTTGCTTAGCCCCACTTGTCTAGGAACTATCGTAAATACAGACTACCTTCTCTTCCCACCAACACATTACATGGCTTTAATATTTTTTTTTTTTTGAGACAGAGTCTTGCTCTGTCGCCCAGGCTGGGGTGCAGTGGCCGGATCTCAGCTCACTGCAAGCTCCGCCTCCCGGGTTTAGACCATTCTCCTGCCTCAGCCTCCCGAGTAGCTGGGACTACAGGCGCCCGCCACCTCGCCTGGCTAGTTTTTTGTATTTTTTAGTAGAGACGGGGTTTCACCGTGTTAGCCAGGATGGTCTCGATCTCCTGACCTCGTGATCCGCCCGTCTCGGCCTCCCAAAGTGCTGGGATTACAGGCTTGAGCCACCGCGCCCGGCCGGCTTTAATATTTTTTATGTTGGGTGGTGTTGGGATACTTCAAGCACTTAGTAAGTGAATGGAGAAGTTACTACCCTTTAAAAAATGTGGTGCTAGAACATGGTTGCAGGTGAAATATGGGGGACTTGTAACTTAGAAACAATGTGTAGAATGAGGAGAGAAAGGAACAGGAGAGAAAATGGAGGTAGGGGAATGTCGTTCTCTTCATGCTTTGAGAGGATGCAAAGTTTAATCTCTTCTTAAGAGGGAGCTACTGAGTCGTGTCTTATATTGACAATCACTACTTATGAGTGGCTTATGGCCCCTCGTTATTCCTCTCTCTACTCTCTGTGTTTAACTTTCGATTCTTTTCTATTTTTTTTTTTTCTGTTCAATTTTGCACTTCTATTAAGTGAAGGTTTCACATAGAGCTTTACTTGAAAGCCTTTGATTTAGCCCTCTACCTGAGGACTGAGCTTTGATGTAAAGCTGGGCACTTTGTGAAGTCTCTCCCTCCCTTATACTTCCATGCCTTTTGTTTATACCTGGGCAGAGATGTGTCTGATGACCCACTGAGCCATATAAAGGATCTCTGAAAAATAGAATCATTTTGGCAAGGCCTCCTCCCAGAGCCAACCGATCAATAGGCATCTCTCGCCTTTTTCAAAGTACAGTGGGAGCTGAAGACACTGAAAAACAGTATCCTCCTCAACAAGACCATATTAACCCAAACCACAGCAGCACCGGTGCCAGCTCTAGGGAAGGCAGCCCTTCCCTGAAAAATGGAGACAATGACTGGGCTGGCAGGACTCTGAAGTGCTCCTGTAGATTGTGGCTAAAGCAATTCCAAACCTCTCCATCACATTGCTCGTCGCTGATGTCCCCTCAGAAGGGCTGCCTTCCCTGGAGCTGGCACCAGTGCTGCTGTGGTTTGGGTTAGTATGGTCTTGTTGAGGAGGATACTGTTTTTCACTGTCTTCAGTTCCCACTGTGCTTTGAAAAAGGTGAGAGATGCCTATTGATCAGTTGGCTCTGGGAGGCGGCCTTGCCAAAATGACTCTATAGGCACTCCCAGCAGAGCTCTTATGTCCGCCATGCACAGTGACCAGATCCGCACCCATCCCAGGGTGCTTTTTAATTGGAATGGCTGTTCAAACAGTAGTGTGAGTTTTTTCATTTCCCCCTGACTATACTCTAGGCTTCAGCTCTTTAAGTAGGAAAGATAATGGTTTACTTGTCAGTATTCTCTTTTCTGTTTGAAAACAGCTCCTCAGATGTTTTAAAGGAGTTCAAGCAAATGAGAATGGTTGACTCAATTATCTGTACTAGAGTAAATTAGCAATTATTAAAAACAAAGAAAACTCTTTAGATCCCCATTACTATAGAGTTACCATCAACCTATCTTCTTCGCTGATACAAAAGTTTGCCAAGTAAACAGATTCTACTTGCTTCTCAAGCACCCAGGGATATTTTAAGAGAAGGGGCTAATTGAAAGTGCTCTGTGAAAAGAAAATACAGTGTTTCATTCCACTCACGATTACCTAAGACCTACCCCTTCTTGCTGTAGAAACAACTTCTTGCATGAGCTAGGAGCTCGCATTGCAGCAGTCTAATTCTTATTAGCTGGGTCATCCTGAGCAAGTAGCTTAAGTATTCTGTAGCGCATCTATAAAATGGGAAGAATAATAATGAACTAAATCAGGTAGTATTTGTAAAGAGCTTTAAAAATATCTGACACTAGGTTAACTCTGATGGTTGTCCATTAGGATTTCCCTTAAGGAGCCCCTCAGTGCCTGTGGCCCCTTCCTCTAGGATCTCCTCCCTGGGTCTTAGATCAGGTGTGAAAGGGGAGAAACCAGTATGTTCTAATAAACTGTCTTCCTACTTCCTTGAATATCTGTGCTTATTATTACTGAATAACATTTGTAGAGACCTTACTGCTCACAAAAGATTTCTCCTTCTGTATAGGGTTTTATCCACACTACAATCCTGTGAAGTTAAGAAATGGTAGGAGATGTCTTCATAATATATCATGCTTCCACACCCTTTCTGATAAAATTATACACTAATGCTAATCCTGTATTAAAGGACAATACCAGAAAGTCAAGGCCCAGGTCAAAAAGGAGATGGATATTTTTACAGACCAGAGACAGAGTACATATACAACATGGGGAAAATGCCACAGGGCTGCTGAGCTACGGACCCAGTAGCAAGGAAGTGGCAGCAGAAACTTGGCCTCTGTGGAGAATAGTCTTACATGTTTTTATGTGAGACAGGGGACTAAAACCAGGCTCACAGCATAAAACTAGGGACTGGAGTACAGCACTATGCTCATAGAAGCTAAAAAACCCAAATGGCCAAAATATCCAAATGGCTACAATTGCTGCTTGAAGTTATGGCTCATAACAAGCAGGGTGCCTCATGAGAAAATGATCAAAGTTCCTGCTTTGCAGCCAGGAACTAAACCAAGTCCCACACAGCTTTCCTGACTGTATGGAAATATCTCCGTATCACAATAGGTCATTAGAAGACCTGGTTTGGAACGGAGGCCTAGTGGGCGGAGTGGGTGAGGAAGCACTGGATGCAGAACCACTAGACAATGAGAAATATGTTTCCATTGGATTTAACAAGGGGGTACTGATGACCTTAACCTTAATAGTTTCATGGAATTGCAGGTGCAAATACCAGAATAGAATGAAAGGGTAGTTGAGGGTAAAAAGAGGAGTTAGGCACACTGAGTGTAGATATCTTTCTCAAGAAATAGAGACTATGCTTCTACAGAGAGTCAGGTACAGGGAAGACTGAAGACGCTTTGGCATGCCTATATACAAATGGAAGGGTCCAGTATAGAGGGAGTGGTGGAAAGGTTCAGAAGGTGGGCTGAAGTGGCATAGAGTGAGGTGTGACATAGCAAGGTCCTGAGAAGAGGCCTGTGGTGCTTTGGACTAAAGGAACTTGGAAATGGAGTCTTTTATTAAGAATAATACAGAGTAACACAGGTTGCAAACCACCCTCCCCCTTTACAGGAAATTGCCAAAATGTTGGATACCATGGAGACTGGGGTAAATTGAGATTTAGGCACAGAGATCTGTGAGGAATGAGAGCTCTGAGTGAACATGGGGTGGTGGGTGAAAACCAGAAGAAGAGGAACTGAAAGATCAGAACTTGTAGCATTTAAGGCCAACCCAGATGGAATAGCTAAGGGCAGCAGAGGCCTGTGGCAGGAAGAACCTCCATATATTCGTGAGTACATGAAGCAAACTCCCGGGTTTCAAAGACAAGTTTTGTTGCTGGTGAGGATGGAGGAAGGGGTTCTTAAGGGACTAGATTTTCTTTGTGAACAAGTAGGACTTGGAACTAGCAAGATTTGTATATTGATGCTAGTGTGACATTCAAGCTTTTAATCATGCTTGGGGTGCATTTGAAGTATGTTTACTTATATACCTGTCTCCCTCTATTAGGCTGTATGGTCCTGAATGCAGAGACTATATCTTACTTGATGTGGTTGGTAATACTTGTTGACTGAAAGACTGGTGTGAAGGATGTTAGCAAATACTTCTCATTAGGTTTGTCAAGCCTTGAAACAATTAATATAAAAGACAATGTGAAAATCTGCAAATAAACCTTAGCACTTGGAATTAAGTCTTTGAAAGCTTTGTTTAGACTTTTGAACAAAAGCTTATTCTTAAAATGTTTCTAGGATCACATTTTCAATGTAATAACGTCTGTTTTGTTAGCATTAAAATAATAGAATTTTTCTTACACTGCCCTTTTATTATGCTTAGGCCTTACCTGTATGACCCTACTGGATATGAATGAGAAAGAACATATTGAAATTGAGAAAAGAAGATTTACATGATGGTAATACCTTTTGGATATTTACTTTTGGTACTAAGTGAATCATACCACAGGGAAAATGACGAAGCTGAATATATTAAATAAATAATAATAATTATTATATTACCTGTCATTTAAATGTGACTGAATTTTAAAATATGATCTCTCTATTTGATTTTACAGATGTCTTGAGAGATATCTTGATATTTGTAAAATCTGGAATTATGTTGGTCAGAATTTTATATGAGCTAAAGTTATAGACTTGAATTCAATAAATGATACAAGCCAGTGACCAGGATAGTCTATAAGTTGTGGGGAAAATATAAATATGGTAGCTACCCTCCAAGATGACTTCTAAGGATCCCTGCATCCTGATACTCACAGGTGGTGTCACCTATTCCATACTGAATGGGGCTGATCTGTGTAATTAACACAGTGTGTTAACTGTGTAATGAACACAATAAGACAATGTGGAAATGACAGTATGTGAGTTTAGAGGCAAAGTCATAAAAATGATGGATTGATATTTCTTGTATTACTTGTGAGTAAAGCCAGCTACTCAAGCCAGCTTGAGTAAGGACACTCAAGCGTCCCTGTGAAGAGAACCATGTGCCAAAAAACCAAGGGTCGAACAACTAGCACTAATTTTTCAGGCATGTGAGTGAGCCACCTTGAAAGTAGATCCTCCAGCCCACTCAATCCTTCACATGACGGTAACCTGGGCTGACAAGTTGACTGCAACTTCGTGAAAGATTCTGAGCCAAAACCACTCAGCTAAAATGGATTCTTGACCCAGAGAGACTGTGTGAGATAATACGTGTTTATCATTGTATGCTGTTAAGTTTTGGGGTAATTTGTTATATAGAAATAGATAACTAATGCAATGTTATCAGGGAAACTTTCTATTCCTCTTTACTTTTCCAATTAAATTGTCACTGCTTGCTGACACTATTAGAATGTGTGAAACCAAAAAAAGTTGATACTCCCATGAGCAGGTGAGGATTTGTAGACAGGGAGTCTCTGCTCTTGTTCCAGGGCCAAAACACAGACAGAAAAAAAAAAAAAATGAAATGAAATCTATAAACAAAATAAATACCTATAAAAATATAAAATAAAACATATAAACAAACATCAAATAAAAACAGGTTTCCTGTTACTGACCTGATGATATTTGGGAGGTATGTGTTGGTGTTCTGGCTTTTAAGCTGTAATTTCTAGTTGATCTCAAGGAACAATGTTACAAGTTGTGAAGGTTAATTTTATATGTTGAGTTGACAGAGCCATGGGGTGCCCAGACATTTGGTTAAACATTATTTCTGGATTGTTTGTGAGCATATTTCTGAATGAGATTAACATTCGAATTGGTAGGCTGAGTAAAGCAGATAGCCCTCTCCAACGTGAGTGGGCTGAAACAATCTATTGAGGGCCTGACTGGAAAACAAGGCTGAGTAAGAAATAATTCTTTCTCTCTGCCTGACTGTATTTGAGCTGGAACATAGATCTCTTGTGTTCAGACTTAGACTGGAACTTATACCATCAGCATTCCTAGGTTCCTAGCTTGCTGACTGGGGGCCTTAGACTTAACCTCCATAATCATGTGAGCCAATTCCTTCATCTCTTTATTATATAAAAAAAGAGATTATTATTTAATAATAATATTGTTATGTCATAATTTGGTTACACATGATATAAACCCTGTCTAATTACTATATAATAATAATTTCTTTCTTATATAATATATTATATAATAATCTATTATAAAGAAATTATTATTTATTATAAATAATTTTTATTATATAATAATCTATATAATGAGATGTAAGGAATTGGCTCACATGATTATGGAGGCTGAGTCTAAGACTTAGACTTATCTTTTTAATCTTAAAGCAACTAAAATAATACTAACTTTTAGAAACTAAGTAATAAAGGACTAGCATAGGATTTTAATTTCCGTTTATAACAGGTTCCTTTGTGAGAGGCATTCTGAGCTAAAATTATCTTTTGGGACACAACTCGTTTTTATGTTGAGAATTAACTTTAATTTAAATGGATAGCAGCTTTAGTTTTAGGAATCCTAGCTATTTAAGAACAAAGTGCATATCCCTCCATTCTTAATGACTCCATTCCCTGATGGTGCTGTCACCCATATGGCAGTAGAGTATTACAAACCTATAAACCAAGCAGTCTTCCCTTTGGCCTGCCACATTGCAGTCTGAGAAATGGCTCTACTAGTCAGGATGAGCTGGGTTATGCAGTAATCTCAAACAATCCTCCAAGTCTCAGCATCTTAAAGAAAAACAAAAAACTTATCTTTTATTCATGTTGCATGTCAATCATTCATTGGTCACAGCTCTGTTCCATGTCACCTTCACCCCAGGATCTAGACTAATGGAGAAACTTTTCGCTTGAAAATTGGCAATTGTTATGGAAGCAGAAGAGACAGAATGACAAAGCATGTTGCTCAATCTTCAGCTTGAATACCTTTCCCACGTTTCATTGCCCAAAGCAAGTCACATGCTGCCCGTGCATTTAACAGGGTGAGAATGTTTAATTCCCCACAGGAAGGGCAGTACATTTTTGTGAATAGTTACGCAATCTACCACAGCATCAAAACTGTTACATTTTTCATAAGCATTCTTGGGAGGAATATTTTAAAGCTGAGAGTCAGGCATTTTACTCACATAAAGTTACATCAAAACGAAGATGGAAAAGAAACTCATGCTCTGAGAAATATCTCTGTACTCTATTGTAAAGCAATTTCCCTCAAGTATGGTTATGGGAGCAATGTGATTCCTTGCTGCATGTCTGGGTCTGCTCCTCTCAGTGACCCCCTTTTTGCCCTGGTGTCAAGAGTTAACTTCTCAGCTTCCCTCCCTGAGCGCTGCGGGGTAGCAGTGCCAATAAATCTCTGCCTGTGAGGCCACTGGATCTTGTTGGTCTCAGTTCCTTTGTCCTAACCTAGCCCTCACTATGAGCAATGAAGATAAATAACACTGGTTTAATATAAAAGAGTATATTTTTCATGCAGTTTTCTTTCTGTAAGAATTTTCTTTTTATAAATGGGAGTAACCTTTTTTTTGTATGCGTTTTTGGTAAGAGCAGTGAAAGAGTGCTAACGTTACTTAGCTGTGGTTCTCTCAGGACTTGGCGAGTTTCTTAGCTTTTTATTTGGTGTGATAGGTTCTGTACTAGCCCTGAGCTATTCACGCTACATATGGGAAGCAACAGCATGGAAAATCCAGAGCATAATTTGTATTTAATCTTCTAAATGACTTTTATTTTTAGTGCATTTACCTTATTAACAAAATTTGATGTTACTAGAGTTAAAATTAGTTTGTCTTCCCAGAGGAGGCTGCGTGTTGTTGTAGGTGCAGGTCTGGTCTGTGACAAATTGTTGACTGAACAGTTTTTCCTCAGATTTCCCCTCTGTCATTTCTGATTTTACATCCAATCAGATATAACCTATCTAGAGCCACCCACTATGAATGTCCACCTGTGTTTCTTCTTTCTCTCTCTAAGCAGCAGTGTCTGCTTTGGATTTTTCTGTGGCAACATATGCCCCATAAAAAGTTTTGTTTCAAACCCTTAGAATCCTGTTTTAACACTTGCTGGTTGATTAAACAAATGCATGTAAATATAGTAATAGTTTAGTACCTTTTCCCTCCAATTCAATGTGTTTACCTTTGAATGGAGGTTTTCTGGAGAATGTGTCTTAATCTGTGTCAGCTCAAAAGTGGAAAATTTGTTGGGCAATATCTTTAGTGTGTGGTTGTGGTCATCACAGATTTATTTGTTCATGTTCCCAATAGAATCCTATCCTTTCACTCATTCATTTTTCATTTGTTGAATGCCAAATATGTGTCAGGTAGTAGGGAAACAAAGAAATCAATAACCTTTTGCCTACCAGTGAACCACAATCAAGTGTGTGAGCAGACACTTGAAGAAATATAGCAACTGGACAGATCCTATAATAGCCATATGAATTCAATGATATGGGAACACTGATATTTGCAGAAGTCCTGGAAGGCTTTCTAAGGTAGGGTCATTGAACTGAAGCTTGAGGGATGAATAAGACTTGTTCAAGTAGAAAAGAAAGAGGGCCAAGCAGGCAGTCTGATCAGGGGTGACACTGTCAGACTGGGGAGGAGAGAAAGATGAGGCTTTTTCAGGGAATTGCTTGTTGGTCTCAGTCCCAATCTGGCTTGATTGGAGCCTAATATATATGTAAGATTGTGAGCTGGGAAATGAGGTTAGAAAGGATGGAAACAGAAAACAACTAAAGAATTGAATGTGGTAATGATTCTGGTTTAGAAAGACCACCTTTGCAACTGTATAACATTTGCATGCTAGAGAAAACTTGACTTCAGATTAAGAAAAAAAAAACCTTACAAAATCCTAAAACACACCAACTATAAGCAATAATTAATTATCAATAAAATGGATTTAAGTTTGGATTAATAGCTAACATTTATTTGATATTTACTATGAAGAAATGTCATAACTTGCATTTTATAATTTAATTCTCACAAGAACCATGTGGGGTAGATAAAATTATTATCTCTATTTTATAGTTGAGAAATATTATGCCCAGTGAACTTAAGTAATTTGCTATATAAATCAGAAATGGATAGAGCCAAGTATTTGAATTAAATTTTGATCGACTACAAATCCAATGTCCCTGCCACAATATTTTCAATTTTTTGTTGTGAAATATACATAACATAAAATTTACTGTATTAATTATTTTAAGTGTATAGTTCACAGGTATTGAATATATTCATAATGTTGTGTAACCATCACCACTGTCTGTCTCCTCTTGCATTCCCTTTTTATCTCTCTGATTTCCAAATTCATAGTTAGGATACAGGTAGGGAAATGTATCTCCAGGCATATTTCCTTAAAGAAGGATTTTGCTGGTACAATGTTCTGTGCTGAGTCCTAGTTTAAAGATTGGACTGTGGGACTTAAATTGGGTGGGATAAATAATTTAAGAGGATGGAAAAGGACTGGTTGGGGGAGTAAGCCCAACTCTCATGGTTATAATAGTGTCTGTTGAGAATTTGTAAGTAGAACAGTAATGGTAATAGAGATATCAGAAGAGTGTAATATGTGGGCAGACCCACAAAATACATAGGCATAGAGTGAATAATGGCACGAATTTCACCAAGAAGTTTAAAAATTCCCCATCGTGTTTAATTAACACATACTGCTCTTAATGAAGTAAGATAGTGATATGGTTTAGCTCTATGTCCCCACCCAAATCACATCTTGAATTGTAATCCCCAAGTGTTGAGGGAGGAACCTGGTTGGAGGTGATTGAATCATGGGGGTGGTTTCCCCCATTCTGGTCTCGTGATAGTGAGTTCTCAGGAGATCTGATGGTTTAAAAGTGACTGGCAGTTCCTTCCTCATTCTCTCTCTCTTGCCGCCGGGTAAGAGGTGCCTTGTTTCCCTTCGCCTTCCGCCATGATTGTTAAGTTTCCTGAGGCCTTCCTGGCCGTGTGGAACTGTGAGTCAATTAAGCCTCTTTTATTTGTAAATCACCCAGTCTCAGGTAGTTCTTTATAGCAGTGTGAAAATGGACTAATAAAGATAGCAAAGAATGAATGGAGAGGAAAAAGAATGTGACTTAAAAGGGCCTCAGAATGCCAGAGTATTATCGGAAGACTTTGGTCATCCCCCAGTATCGTCTTCCATGATGACCTGCTTACAAATTGCTAGTTTTCAAGCATGGGAATTTCATTAAATTTTCTGTTGCCAACAACATATTTTTATGCCTGCTCAAACACATTCTTGATAGTGATATTTATCTAACATATTGCAATATTATTCTAATTTCAGAAAATCTTTCAGTTTTTCTTGTCAAACTGTCATTGCTTAAATAGTAAAATAATGAATATTTATCATTTATTTCCTGCATTTCTAACCATTTTTCAGGGCATTGTGTAAAAATGTATTAGTATTTCTTTCATAATGCATCTTTGTGGTATATTTCAAAGGCAGTTAGGGCCAAGTTCCTGGAATATATCTCTAACTTTTAAGGCATACTTAAAAAAGATTTAATGTTTAAAAATTACTTTGTTTTATGAGTCCCCCAAAATACCAACAAAAATATTAACTCTGTGATAAGTATGAATGTAAAAATAGATTTTATTTGCTGTGTAGTTTGCATGTTAAAAACAGACACGAGATGTTACAATATATAACTTGTGTGCTCTTTATTATTCTTTAATTATGATCCTATTGATTTCCAGTGGGGCACCAAGCTGAAGATGTTTACATATTGCTACTAAAGTTTTTCTCCTGTGTAGAAATTTCTTTCAAGGACCATTGCAAATAAAATTCCAGTTTAAATATTTTTAGGCATCGAGTTTTTGGTAAGATCTGCTTTACTTCATGGTGAATGATGCAAGGTATAGCCTATTAGTTCTTTACTATTTAAGTAAAGTAAAACTTGATTTATAATATGATGAAACATGGATATAAGAATTTTATTTTGTTTAGCTATGGTTTCATATAATCTTAATGTAACATGTAACTGTAATAATGTTCCATATAATTTATTTCCATATTCCAAAGACTATGAAAATAAAATCTGTACTTTGGAAAACCCAAAAACATAAAAAGGGCATCTTTCTTTAAAAGATGAGAAGAACATTTAAGTTTTCCTCTTTTACCTCCAGAATAATATAATGGAACCACTTATCTTTTTCAGAAATCAACTCTAAGGAAAGAAGTAGTCAGGAAACCTGTTGAAAGAAAATGAAAGCAATGTATTTCAGCAATTACTTAAATCCTGCAAGAAGATCATGTTTGATGGGTAAGTTTTCAGAATGAAAATCTCCATTGACTAAAGTGAAACTCAATGGCAATTTTAAATGTCTTATCTGCATGACATTGAGAGTTAATGATAGAAAACTTTCATAATTTCTTTTAGTGCAATGATTTAACTCAAACTATGCCCTAAAACATATCCTTACCTCCACCAGGAATCATTTATCATGCCTTGTCTGGTAGAAATATAATTTTTACCTTAAAGGAGATATTGGCAATTCAACTAATTTCATCTGCTTTGGATAAAATTCATCTGATGTTTTAAAAAAAGAATTTTTTAAAAAAGGAGATAAAGAAACTTTTTAAGATGATGGCTATGTGCATTAACTTGATCATGCTCCTTGTGCCCTGGTTGTATTTAACTCTTCTTTGAGCAGAAAGACTATCTTGTCAATCTGGTCATCAGGATATATATATATATATATACACACACACACACACACACACACACACACACACACACACACACACACACACACACTTAGCAAAATTTCTACCCTAAATATGTGCAGTTTCTTGCATGACAGTAAATACCTCAGTAAATGTGTTAAAAATAAAAATATTAGCATAACAATAACAAGCTTATGTAGAGATATACCTTTTAATACTACATCACTAATTGTTTACATAATTGAGAGACAATTCATGGGTCTTTCACATTTCTGCACGTCTTCTGAGCAGAGGCCCTGACTGCCTTTATTCCAGGCTATCTTATCAATGATGATTATATAGTGAAAAGCCTTGGAAGATAGAGATAATATCTCCTTCTTAAACAAAGGGCAGATTTATTTACTGCCTGGTATGAAAAAGATAATATCTCCTTTTGGGGCAGGCATGCTTATTGTCCATTTTAAAAGATCAGATTTCCTGGCTGGGCGCGGTGACTCATGCCTATAATCCTAGCTCCTTGAGAGGCGGAGGCCAGTGGATCTTGAGGTCAGGAGATCGAGACCATCCTGGCTAACACAGTGAAAACCCGTCTCTACTAAAAACACAAAAAATTAGCTGGGCATGGTGGCAGGCGCCTGTAGTCCCAGCTAGGGTGGGGGGGTGGGGGGAGGCTGAGGCAGGAGAATCACTTGAACCTGGGAGGTAGAGGTTGCAGTGAGCTGAGATTGTGCCACTACACTCCAGCCTGGCAATGAAGTGAGACTCTGTCTCAATAAATAAATACATAAATAAATAAGCAAAAGATCTGGGTTTCCTAAGCTTGGAGTTTCTCTCCTATAATGCAAAATGCAATTCACAGCATGTGCCTTCTTGACAATACCCTTAAGATGAGGTTTAGGAATGTGATGCAAACGCTCATACTCTAGATACTTCAATATCGGCAATAGCTTTGAGGTATATACTGAACTTTGTCTGTGAGGCAGGAGTCTCACCTTTCTCATCAGTCTCCATGAAACTATAGCTGCCTTTCCTGTTAGCTTTTGTATATGGTAAAATTTCAGACCCTTCTAAGTCCTTGATAATTTTGATGATGAGCATGGGATGCAGAAAGAGACATGAGTTTCTGGAATAGGAAGAATGAGATCCTTATGGTTGATTTAAGGCAATGCCATGTGCTGATAGCAGACGTTTGATCAAACTATATGGTCAACAGGACAATTAATAATCTTGTACTTTAATGGGTATTAATTAGGACGAATTTGGGAGGGTGTTGCAGTCTGAGAACTCAGAAGTAAATTCAAAGGCAGCTGTCTGAATGGTGCCCTGATTGTATCTAACTCTCCTCTGGGCAGGAAGACTATATTGTCAATCTGGTGGTCAGGCTCAAGTCCACCCCACTGTAACAAGCATTATTAAAATTTGCCCTGGGGAGACCAGAGAGTTCTTAGGTTTATGTGATAATATTTATAGAAAAACACTACTACTGAGTGTCAAGGAGGAAAATTTGAAACCACATGGACAGAAACCAGGCAAATGGCTGGCATTTGCTTGATTTACTCAAGAGATGAGGGGTAGGGTATATAATGCTTGTTTAAAAAGAATGGCAACCAAAATGCCTTCATATGACTTTGTACCTCCTGCAGTCTGTCATCCAAATCTTAGACCCATTTAGAGATGAAAATAAAGTCTTCTGACTTTTCTTTCTTTTTTTTTTAAAAAAAATTATTCATGGTTATTATAAGAGATTCTTGAGCTTCTTTGAGATTTTTTTTGTAGACAAACTCCTGTGGGAAGTCATAGATGAGGGATTAACAAGTACTTGAGGTTTTACTGATCCAAATTGGGTTTACGATGGTTATGAAGGTGACCCACTGAAGAATGAGAAACTAAACCAATTTCTTAGATAAATTCTATGGTTAGTCCTGCAGCTCTGGAACACTCCCCTAGTTTTTATATTGAAACTTAAAAGAATTTAAGAGAGTGTTATTTTGGTAGTGGTGCTTGCAGATGCTCCAGATTTAGGTGAATTCCTTAAAAAAGTTGTGTCAGGCTTGAGTTGGGCAAAGGGCATAACCCTTGCACCCCCAGCGAGAATGCGGTGTAGCTGTGGTTGTTATATCCAGGGGTCTCTAATACTGAAATTGATGCTGTTAGCCATAAGAATCTTGCCAATTGATACAGAATTTTAGTCAGAATGAAAACATTAGAAGTTCATTCTGTTGAGTCATGAACTATGAGCTGGGCTACCCCACTTTTTCCCTTTGCATCTTTTCATAAAGCCCTTACCTCACTTCTTGCCCCCTCCCGCCTCCTCTGTAGCTTCTTTATGCAGAAAGATGAATAGGGGTGAGGCTGAGGTCTCCCCATCCTTAAGAGGGATCAAAGGACATATTCACCTAGCTAAGTATGCTAGAGAACTTCAGGGAGAGAGATTTGAACTTGTATGACCCTCTTGGATGCAGGTGTCCATGTCATTATTCTACCTGGTCTTGAGTTGGGAAGGAAGCCCAGGTTCAACTTATCTGACTGGGCAAAGTTTACAGTGGGGTAAGAGACAGTAATGTAAGTTTACAGTTGGTAGGGTCCGTTGGAACAATTCAATGTACTGCTTTTGTTGCTTCTATATTTAAATATATAGTAGAAATTGATGTGAATATGCTTGTACCTTCCATTCCATAAGTACCAAAGGGAATTCTGATCAGGAAGAGCTATCCATAGGAAAGTAATAATACTTTTGGGATTCCACAAACTGGATGACCTCCTCGAGCTATAGTCTCAGTGACTAACAATTTTTCCATCTTGAGCCTCTGGCAAAGGGAGGCAGCTTCCACCTGAGGCACCTTTGGGACTTTACTTTAGATGCATCACTTCCCTTATATTGACACCATGCACACTCTTTTTTTTTGTTTGTTTGTTTTATACTTTATGTTCTAGGGTACATGTGCATAACATGCAAGTTTGTTACATATGTATACATGTGCCATCTTGGTGTGCTGCACCCATTAACTCGTCATTTACATTAGGTTTATCTCCTAATGCTATCCCTCTCTGCTCTCCCCACCCCACAACAGGCCCTGGTGTGTGATGTTCCCCTTCCTGTGTCCAAGTGTTCTCATTGTTCAATTCCCACCTATAAGTGAGAACATGCAGTGTTTGGTTTTCTGTTCTTGTGAGAGTTTGCTGAGAATGATGGTTTCCAGCTGCATCCATGTCCCTACAAAGGACATGAACTCATCCTTTTTTATGGCTGCATAGTATTCCATGGTATATATGTGCCACATTTTCTTAATCCAGTCTGCCATTGATGGACATTTGGGTTGGTTCCTAGTCTTTGCTATTGTGAATAGTGCCGCAATAAACATACGTGTGCATGTGTCTTTATAGCAGCATGATTTAAAATCCTTTGAGTATATACCCAGTAATGGGATGGCTGGGTCAAATGGTATTTCTAGTTCTAGATCCTTGAGGAATCGCCACACTGTCTTCCAGAATGGTTGAACTAGCTTACAGTCTCACCATCAGTGTAAAAGTGTTCCTATTTCTGCACATCCTCTCCAGCACCTGTTGTTTCCTGACTTTTTAATGATTGCCGGTCTAACTGGTGTGAGATGATATCACATTGTGGTTTTGATTTGCATTTCTCTGATGGCTAGTGATGATGAGCATTTTTTCATGTGTCTGTTGGCTGCATAAATGTCTTCTTTTGAGAAGTGTCTGTTCATATCCTTCTCCCACTTTTTGATGGGGTTGTTTGTTTTTTTCTTGTAAATTTGTTTGAGTTCTTTGTAGGTTCTGGATATTAGCCCTTTGTCAGATGAGTAGATTGCAAAAATTTTCTCCCATTCTGTAGGTTGCCTGTTCACTCTGATGGTAGTTTCTTTTGCTATGCAGAAGCTCTTTAGTTTAATTAGATCCCATTTGTCAATTTTTGCTTTTGTTGCCATTGCTTTTGGTGTTTTAGACATGAAGTCCTTGCCCATGCCTATGTCCTGAATGGTATTGCCTAGGTTTTCTTCTAGGGTTTTTATGGTTTTAGGTCTAACATTTAAGTCTCTAATTCATCTTGAATTAATTTTTGTATAAAGTTTAAGGAAGGGATCCAGTTTCAGCTTTCTACATATGGCTAGCCAGTTTTCCCAGCACCATTTATTAAATAGGGAATCCTTTCCCCATTTCTTGTTTTTGTCAGGTTTATCAAATATTAGATGGTTGTAGATGTGTGGTATTATTTCTGAGGGTTCTGTTCTGTTCCATTGGTCTATATCTCTGTTTTGGTACCAGTACCATGCTGTTTTGGTTACTGTAGCCTGCAGTATAGTTTGAAGTCAGGTAGCGTGATGCCTTCAGCTTTGTTCTTTTTGCATTGGATTGTCTTGGAAATGCGGGCTCTTTTTTGGTTCCATATGAACTTTACAGTAGTTTTTTTTCAATTCTGTGAAGAAAGTCATTGGTAGCTTAATGGGGATGGCATTGAATCTATAAATTACTTTGGGCAGTATGGGCATTTTCACAATATTGATTCTTCATATCCATGAGCATGGAATGTTCTTTCATTTGTTTGTGTCCTCTTTTATTTCGTTGAGCAGTGGTTTGTAGTTCTCCTTGAAGAGGCCCTTCACATCCTTTGTAAGTTGAATTCCTAGGTATTTTATTCTCTTTGAAGCAATTGTGAATGGGAGTTCACTCATGATGTGTCTCTCTGTTTGTCTGTTATTGGTGTATAAGGATGCTTGTGATTTTTGCACATTAATTTTGTATCCTGAGACTTTGCTGAAGTTGCTTATCACCTTAAGGAGATTTTGGGCTGAGACGATGGGGTTTTCTAAATATACAATCATGTCATCTGCAAACAGGAACAATTTGACTTCCTCTTTTCCTAATTGAATATCCTTTATTTCTTTCTCCTGCCTGATTGCCCTGGCCAGAACTTCCAACACTATGTTGAATAGGAGTGGTGAGAGAGGGCATCCCCGTCTTGTGCCAGTTTTCAAAGGGAATTTTTCCAGTTTTTGCCCATTCAGTATGATATTGGCTGTGGGTTTGTCATAAATAGCTCTTATTATTTTGAGGTACGTTCCATCAATACTGAATTTATTGAGAGTTTTATCATGAAGGGCTGTTGAATTTTGTCAAAGGCCTTTTCTGCATCTATTGAGATAATCATGTGGTTTTTGTCTTTGGTTCTGTTTATATGCTGGATTTCGTTTATTGATTTGTGTATATTGAAACAGCCTTGTATCCCAGAGATGAAGCCCACTTGATCATGGTGGATAAGTGTTTTGATGTGCTGCTGGATTCGGTTTGCCAGTATTTTATTGAGGATTTTTGCATCGACGTTTATCAAGGATATTGGTCTAAAATTGTCTTTTTTTTTGTTGTGTCTCTGCCAGGGTTTGGTATCAGGATGATGTTGGCCTCATAAAATGAGTTAAGGAGGATTCCCTCTTTTTCTATTGATTGGAATAGTTTCAGAAGGAATGGTACCAGCTCCTCCTTATACCTCTGGTAGAATTTGGCTGTGAATCTGTCTGGTCCTGGACTTTTTTTGGTTGTCCGGCTCTTAATTATTGCCTCAATTTCAGAACCTGTTATTGGTCTATTCAGGGATTCAACTTCTTCCTGGTTTAGTCTTGGGAGAGTGTATGTGTCCAGGAATTTATCCATTTCTTCTAGGTTTTCTAGTTTATTTGCATAGAGGTGTTTGTAGTATTCTCTGATGGTAGTTTGTATTTCTGTGGGGTCGGTGGTGATATCCCCTTTATCACTTTTTATTGTGTCTATTTGATTCTTCTCTGTTTTCTTCTTTATTAGTCTTGCTAGCGGTCTGTCAATTTTGTTGATCTTTTCAGAAAATTAGCTCCTGGATTCATTGATTTTTTGAAGGTTTTTTTGTGTCTCTGTCTCCTTTAGTTCTGCTCTGATCTTAGTGATTTCTTGCCTTCTGCTAGCTTTCGAATGTGTTTACTCTTGCTTCTCTAGTTCTTTTAATTGTGATGTTAGGGTGTCAATTTTAGATTTTTCCTGCTTTCTCTTGTGGGCATTTAGTGCTATAAATTTCCCTCTACACACTGCTTTAAATGTGTCCCAGAGATTCTGGTATGTTGTGTCTTTGTTCTCTTTGTTTCAAAGAGCATCTTTATTTCTGCCTTCATTTCATTATGTACCCAGTAGTCATTCAGGAGCAGGTTGTTCAGTTTCCATGTAGTTGTGTGGTTTTGATTGAGTTTCTTAGTCCTGAATTCTAGTTTGATTGCACTGTGGTCTGAGAGATAGTTTGTTTTAATTTCTGTTCTTTTACATTTGCTGAGGAGTGCTTTACTTCCAACTATGTGGTCAATTTTGGAATAAGTATGATGTGGTGCTGAGTAGAATGTATATTCTGTTGATTTGCGGTGGAGAGTTCTACAGATGTCTATTAGTTCCACTTGGTGCAGAGCTGAGTTCAATTCCTGGATATCTTTGTTAACTTTCTGTCTCATTGATCTGTCTAATGTTGACAGTGGGGTGTTAAAGTCTCCCATTATGGCCGGGCGCGGTGGCTCAAGCCTGTAATCCCAGCACTTTGGGAGGCCGAGACGGGCGGATCATGAGGTCAGGAGATCGAGACCATCCTGACTAACCTGGTGAAACCCTGTCTCTACTAAAAAAAAAATACAAAACACTAGCCGGGCAAGGTGGTGTGTGTCTGTAGTCCCAGCTACTTGGGAGGCTGAGGCAGGAGAATGGTGTAAACCTGGGAGGCGGAGCTTGCAGTGAGCTGAGATCTGGCCACTGCACTCCAGCCTGGGTGACAGAGCGAGACTCCATCTCAAAAAAAAAAAAAAAAAAAGTCTCCCATTATTATTGTGTGGGAGTCTAAGTTTCTTTGTAAGTCTCTAAGGACTTGCTTTATGAATCTGGGTGCTCCTGTATTGGGTGCATATATATTTAGGATAGTTAGCTCTTCTTGTTGAATTGATCCCTTTACCATTATGTAATATCCTTCTTTGTTTCTTTTGATCTTTGTTGATTTAAAGTCTGTTTCATCGGAGACTAGGATTGCAACCCCTACCTCTTTTTGTTTTCCATTTTCTTGATATATCTTCCTCCATCCCTTTATTTTGAGCCTATGTGTGTCTCTGCACGTGAGATGGGTCTCCTGAATACAGCAAACTGATGGGTCTTGACTCTTTATCCGATTTGCCAGTCTGTGTCTTTTATTTGGAGCATTTAGCCCATTTGCCTCTAAGGTTAATATTGTTATGTGTGAACTTGATCCTGTCATTATGATGTTAGTTGGTTATTTTGCTCATTAGTTGATGCAGTTTCTTCCTAGTATCCATGTTCTTTACATTTTGGCATGTTTTTCCAGTGGCTGGTACTGGTTGTTCCTTTCCATGTTTAGTGCTTCCTTCAGGAGCTTGTAGAGCAGGCCTGGTGGTGACAAAATGTCTCAGCATTTCCTTGTTTGTAAAGAATTTTATTTCTCCTTCACTTATGAAACTTAGTTTGGCTGTATATGAAATTCTGGGTTGAAAATTCTTTTCTTTAAGAATGTTGAATATCGGCCTCCACTCTCTTATGGCTTGTAGAGTTTCTGCGGAGAGGTCCGCTGTTAGTCTGATGGACTTCCCTTTGTGGGTAACCCGACCTTTCTCTCTGGCTGCCCTTAACATTTTTTCCTTCATTTCAACTTTGGTGAATCTGACAATTATGTGTCTTGGAGTTGCTCTTTTCAAGGAGTATCTTTGTGGCATTCTCTGTGTTTCCTGCATTTGAATGTTGGCCCTCCTTGCTAGGTTGGGGAAGCTCTCCTGAATAATATCCTGCAGAGTGTTTTCCAATTTGGTTCCATTCTCCCCTTCACTTTCAGGTACATCAATCAGACATAGATTTGGTCTTTTTCACATAGTCCCATATTTCTTGGAGGCTTTGTTTGTTTCTTTTTACTCTTTTTTCTCTAAACTTCTCTTCTTGCTTCATAAAAATATGGAACGCTTCACGAATTTGCATGTCATCCTTGTGCAACGGCCATGCTAATCTTCTCTGTATCGTTCCAATTTTAGTATGTGTGCTGCCAAAGTGAGCACTATGCACACTCTTTTTGAAAGAACCTATTGCCTTGCTACTGTGGTCTTATCAAAACTAATGGCTTGAACCTTAGAGGGCTTTTGACTCTCTATCCTGATATTCCTATTTTGGGGTGAGTGAACTCAGATTCAACAACTATTAAGGTGAGAAGGGTTTCACAAGTCTCATTTGTCTAAAGGAAATGGTATTTTCAGGACTATAGTCAGTCTGGATAACATCTTGGTTTTATGTGAAAAAGTGGCAGCTATCCCTTTGTGGGATGGGCCCTTAGCTGTTCAGCCTGAGCACCAGCTATAATAGAACTGGAAATGGACATAAATATTCTGCACAGTGGGCAGAACTCAAGGCTTTTCTCTTGCCTCTGGCCAATACTCCCCTTGACTAACCTTATTATATATTTACCAACTGTAGGTTGTAACCAATGTCCTAGCTGCTGGTGTAGAAAAATTATGGCTGGCAAATTCAAGACACACCTCTTTGGACCTGGGAAGTTATGGAAACAAATTGTAGCTGCTGTTGAAACTGTCTGGGTCCCTCACTAGGTGCCCATGATAAGGGCTCATTCTCTGATATAAACAGCTGGAATTACACTTTTGATCAAGTTTGCTCTGCCCAGATTGCTGTCAGTGCTTCCTGGATCCATCATTACCCTGGGCATGGCAACACATTCACCATCATAGATTGGGCACAAAGTAAAGGACTCTATGTTTCTGATGCAGAGGATATTTCTGCATAGAAGACTTGTAACTCCTGCCAAAAGTTCAGCCATTTGTCCTCCAGTAAGGGAAGACACAACACATGGGATTGGAGCCCCCACCCATTTCTGGCAGACTGACTACATCTTCGAGGTATATAATGTTGCCTTCCTGCTTTTAACACTTTTTCAGATTATGAAAATGCTTTTCGTGTCTGATTAGCTGGCTCTGGCCAACTATTGTGGCCTTTGAAAATATTTTGTGTTATATATTAATATATGTTTTTCTAGACCATTTGAAGTCTGACAGTGATGTGCTTTTCATCACAAAAGGTACTCAGCAATAGGCTGATAGTCAAGGTATAGTGAACTCTGCTATTAAAGAATGAAAACAGTCAGAGACAATACATACATGAAGGCTGTGTTTTAATAAAACTTTTAAAAAAATTGACGGCAGGCAGGATTTGACCTCTATTGTTCAGATTAATCATCATAACTGATGGAGTGTTGTACTCATGTGAAAAATTTTCAGAGGCTAAGAAAATGTAACAATGAGAGGTGGTTATAGTTTCAAGACAATTCTCAAAAGGTCTCTTGTGCTTCTGCAAATCGAGGCTGTTTTTTTTTCTGGACTATTTATTTAAGGATATTTGTATAAAAATAGCCTTGAATAATAGAGATAATATTTTTCTCTGGAGTAAAGGACATATTTGCTCACCATCCAGTAAAACAAAAATAGTCTCCCTTCTATGGAAAGATCAGGTAGCCTCACTGTCCATAATAAAATATTTTTACTCTCTAAGTTTAGGGTTCTTGTTCTGTAACACCCCATTGCCAATGCAAGCATCACTGGCCATTTTTGCATTACTCTTGGGGACATGTTGCAAATGCTGATACTCTAGCTGCTGCTATTGCCGTGAGAAATAATCTATTTTTTTGTCTCTAATGAGCTAATTTGTTAGCTTGCAACTAGGGTAAAATCTGACACTTCATGGTTCTTGACATTTATCATAAACAAACTTAAAAAAGACTACATCCTAACATTTTAGGTGTTTTTATACTACAATTTATATTTTTTGATTGGCACTATAAGCTTTTTAAAAACTAGCTATTAAGGAAAATAATAATGTGTTCTGATCAGATCAGACTTCTCAAAGTAGTTGTGTTTTAATGATGACAAGTGGTAGAAATGGAATATTTGAAATGTGATTGTATAGAAAGAACACAGGACTAGAAGGCAACTGGCCTGGGGTTGAAACTGAGTTCTGTTACAAACTGGGTGTGTGATCTTGAAGAGTTCCGGCCAATGGACTAAGCTTCAGGGATCTCA
Source organism: Macaca thibetana thibetana (assembly GCF_024542745.1). NCBI lineage: Eukaryota > Metazoa > Chordata > Mammalia > Primates > Cercopithecidae > Macaca > Macaca thibetana. The sequence goes on from NC_065584.1 coordinate 62,969,688, forward strand.
TCTTCAAAACAAGAGGGTTAGGACAGATTATTTCTGTGGCTCTTTCTATTGTGAGATTGAATTATTCTTTGTGAAAAAGCTTTTTCCTGGGGAGGTTTTTCTTATGACTTAGGTTTGAGAAGCCAGAATCTTTACAAATTAAAAGAGATTGCTTTTGTCCGTATCGTTTCCTGCATCTCTTTCTTTCCTCCCCAAATATGTGTCAACCAAGAAGTTTTCCTGTCAATATGCAAAATATGGAAAGTATAAGCTCTTTCTCTTCTTTATGTTTTTTGAGTCATAAATTAGGCTTTGTGAAAGTGCTCAGTTACCATGGTGATACCCACTAAATAAATGTAAAGGAACAGAATTCTCCCTTTTACATTTAAATTGTGCATTCATAACATATCAAATATGCACTATAATCATTGGCTTCTTCAGCATCAGAAGTACCTGACAATAATGCCAAATTTTTCATAGTATCTTTCTTAAAGAGAACAAGAACTAATGATAAGGAATGGTTTGAGATATGTGGTGGAATATGGACAGATTTTTAAAAAAGATGTCTGTGAATTTAAGCAATTTAAGTGTATAGTGGTCAGAAAATGTATGGTGTATACTATCTAAAAGGTATTATTTCAATTCAAGTCCTATATTTCTTGCCCAAAACATATCTAAAAATATTCCTTTAGTTATTCCTTTAGATAGTATGCGTTATGAGAAGAGATTCAATTACCTCTTTGAAAAGACAAGTGAATAGAAATCAAAATAGTTCAAAAAGTATATATGAATTTAGGATGTTGTTCAATATTTTCTATTAAATGTGTTGCATCTGGTATAGCTTAAAATAGCATTAGAAGTAACCAATTATGGACCTCATAATAGCCTAAATAATTTTATATTTCATTGTATGCAAATGAATTACATGACTTAGTAAGCTATTAGAGGACTAGTAATGGTGTCCTGAACTGGTTTTTACATTTCAGTAAACAAGAGAAAAAATTAATTTCGCTTAAGCTATAACATTGGTAGAATACAAAAAGTATTATTTAGAAGTAAGAAAATCTAAAGTTTGTTCAAATTAGTTATAACCAGGTACTGTATAACAATATTTCAGTCAATGATGGAATGTGTATATAATGATAGTCCTATAAAATTATAATGGAACTGAAAAATTCCTATTGCCTAGTGACACAGTAGCTGTAATGACATCATAGTACAAGACATTACTCACATGTTTGTGGTGATGCTCTTGTAAACAAACCTACTGTGCTGCCAGGCATACAAGATTAGAGCATGTACAATTATTGCATAGGACATAATACTTGATAATGACCATAAAATACTGTTAATATGTTACTGGTATATGTACTATACCATACTTTTAATTGTTAGTTTACAGCTTCAGGCAGATCCTTCAGGAGGTATTCCAGAAGAAGGCATAGGAGATGACAGCTTTACATATATTATTGTACCTGATGAGTTTCCAATGGAATAAGATGTGGAGTTGGCAGAGAGTGAAATTGATGATCACGACCCTGTGTAGGTGTAGGCTAATGTGTGTGTTTGTGTTTTAGGTTTTTTTCTGAGTCGGGGTCTTGCTCTGTCATCCAGGCTGGAGTGCAGTGGCTGGCATGATCATGGCTGAATGCACATCAAAATCCTGTGCACAAGTGATTTTCTTGCCTTAGCCTCCTGAGCAGCTGGGACTTCAAAAATGTGCCACTATGCCCAGTGAATTTTTTGTTTTATTTTATTTTTTAGTAGAGGTGGGGTCTTGCTCTGTTGACCAGACTGGTCTTGAATTCTTGCCTCAAATGATGTACCCTCCTTGGCCTCCCACAGTGCTGGGATTACAGGCATAAGCCACTGTACCTGGCCTGCGTTTTAGTTTTTAGCAATAAACTTTAAAAAGTAAAAAAAAAAATTAAATAGAAAAAAGCTTATGGAATAGGGATATGAAGAAAGAAAATATTTTTGTACATTTTTAGGATGTGTTTGTGTTTTAAGCTAGGTGTTATTACAAAAGAGTCAAAAAGTTAAAAAAAATCAAAAAGTTTATAAAGCGAAATAGTTACAGCAAGCTAAGGTTAATTCATTATTGAGAAAAGAATTTTTTAAAAATAAATTCAGTAGAGTATGTGTACAGTGTTTGTAGTCTACAGTTGTATACAGTAGTGTCCTAGGCCATCACATTCACTCTCCACTTACTCACTGACTCACACAAAGCAGCTTCCAGTCGTGCAAGCCCCATTCATGGTAAGTGCCCTAAGCAGGTGTAACTTTTAAAAAATCTCCTATATTGTATTTTTACTATACCCTTTCTATGTTTAGATATGCAAATACTTGACATTGTGTTACACTTGCCTACAGCACTCAGTACGGTAATATGCTGCACAGCTTTGTAGTCTAGAAGCAATAGGCTATATCATATAGCCTAAAGGTGCAGTAGGTAGACCATTTAGGTTTGTGTGAGTACACTCACAGTGAGCCCACACAATGATGAAGTTACCTAATGACACATTTCTCAGAATATACCCCTGTCGCTAAACAATGCATGACTGTACTTAAGGGTCTTAATTAAATAGTGGTAGTATGATTTTTTAAGCTGACCACAAATGTGGCAAAAGATTTATTTAAACTTTCACTGTAGTTTCGTCAGTATTGAAGGTAGGATGGGAAACTTCTCTACTCCTAATGCTTCCCCCCATGTAAAGAGAGTTCTATTAGGTTAATATTCCTGTCCTCTCCCCACTCCCTTACTCCACTTCCATAAAGGGAAACAAGTAGCAATTTGGTGAATTTGGAAGGGCAAACTGAGCATTTGAAGATTAAACCCTCTTTCTCTCCCCATTCTCTTTGGGGGCTAGCTGCCCACAGAAAGGAGGCACACAGGCCTATGCCTCTGCGTTGTTTTGTAGTTGTAGTCTCCAATGCTAGCAAGTCTGATCAATTCAGTGCTATCAATGACTAAGCCTGTCTAATTCTGTGGTTCAGATTTTAAAGAGCCTGAAAGCTTTCAGAGTTATATCATATTCAAGAATATCGGTTTTGTAATAATAATACAAGTAATATTTTATCTTCAGAGTTTGTATCTTGCTACAGCAGAGCTTAGCCTAACATTTCTAATACGATAATACATTTGCTTGAATTATCTTTCTTAAATCCCAGTAGTTAAAATAGCCCTGTGTAATGGCACTTACCATAATTCATCTGTGCAAGTCTACTCTTTTGTTTTTCTTTCTTTTAATTTTTGATTCATGCTTCCAATACCTTCCTCCCTGTAGGCACTCGTTCTGATGTGTTTTTTGTATGCCCTTGAATATGTATGTACCCTTACAAAATATGATTTACTGTGTTGTGCATATTTTAAAATTTGCTTAAATGTTACATATGAAGAGCTATGTACCTTTTTCCAATTTTTATACTTTTTATTCAATGTAATGTTCCTATGTATATATGTCTAGAGAATTGCTTTCTCGCAGAAAATTTGAGCCTTTGATAGACTTGCTGAGGGAGAGCAGGTAAATGTCTGAGAATAGATATGTGAGAAGGCAGCAAATGCTATGTGGCGTCTCATGTGAGCGTGTATCTCTGTAAGAGGGTATATTGTTTTGTTTATTATGTGTGCTTCATGTGGTGATTATAAAACAATTAACCTGCAGGTGAGCTGGTTAGGTGAGTCTAAACTCAGTTCCAGATTCAGGTATTTTCTTTTTTTGGAATTTGTTTGGTAAATTAGAATAGGAAAAGGTGGTGGTTGGGGGGATAGAAACACAGTGAGAGACAGGAAATAAATACAGTAAATAGGTTGTTGGGGCACTGGGAAAAAGCCAGGAACTGAACTTGAAAAACATTGGTGTTTTTCCCCACTTAAAATTAGTGATTGACACATGAAGGGAACTGCATACAATGTGCATACATTCCAAAGTATCCATGGAACATGGACTTCGGGCTGTTAGACCAGAACTGGGAATAAAATCCCGGAAAGATAATGAAAAACCTTGAATGATAATGTTTATATTTAAAAAATAGCCTTGTTTATCACATACATACTATGCTCTATGTATTTCACACATATTATCACATTTAATCCTTATAAGAATTCTATGAGGAGGGCACAATTCTTATTCTCATAGCTAAAGAAGTTGAACACACAACATTAGTAAGAGTCAAATTTCAGATTTAAAAATCAATCTGTTTTTGCCTAAAGTCTGTGTTCTTTCCAGTAGGCCATGGTGCCTGTCTATTTCAAGGAGAAAACTTTCAGGGATTTCTCTTTGCATTTAGTTTATTAGATTGCTACTGGTGTGCAATTCAGAAAAGAACAAGGCTTGGAGACAAAGAGCAGTGAAAAATGGAGAGTTGGATCAACACCAAGTTGGAGATAGGAACTTTGTAACACCTGACACAGAGTGGAAATTCAATAACAATTGAATGAAGGCTAAATGAACCACATCTGTATGCAATTTGTAATTTGGTATGTTATTTATAGGGACTACCTGCTGTTTAAACAAAGGCAGTTCTTTCCATTCTATGCCTTTGGTTTTTCTCTGTTAACAGTTTTGTTGACCAGTTAAAGTACCAAGGTAAACAAAGAGACAATCAGACAATCTCCTTAGACATTACTAAAGAATAATACCCGAGCCAGGTGTATGCAGCCAATAATTATAGCCAGCAAGCATGGCTTCAGCTAAATATCTAGATAAGCAACCACTCTTGAAAAAAGACCCCAAATGGCTTATTTATTCTTTTTGATGGTCAGGCGTTCTAGTTTCTATGTGAACAGATACTGTATTGTTTCCAAAATATTTTAAAACCACATTTTTTTTCATTTGTTTCTTGTCTATTTCTCCTTCCCATCTTCTCTCTTAATAATCTGATCACTGTTCCCTTAAATAAAAACCTCTCCCTGGCTGGGCGTGGTGGCTCACGCCTATAATCCCAGCACTTTGGAGGCTGAGCTGGGCAGATCACTTGAGGTCAGGAGTTCAAGACCAGCCTGGCCAACATGGTGAAACCCCGTCTCTATGAAAAATACAAAAATTAGCCAGGTGTGGTGGTGGGCGCCTGTAATCCATGCTACTCAGGAGGCTGAGGCAGGAGAATCACTTAAACCCAGGTGGTGGAAGTTGCAGTGAGCCGATATGGTACCACTGCACTCCAGTCTGGGTGACAGGGAGAGACTCTGTCTCAAGCAAACAAACATCTCTCCCTTATTATTTCAGTAGTTAGTAGCAAGTTAATGATAAATTTTACTAAATGCATTAATCAGACTCCATGAAGGGGATTTAAAAAATATTCACATTCTACGAACGGAGTATAATCATGCAGTGCAACCATTAGACATGTAAATAGAGCATTTAAATCAAATTAAATGTTGAATACTAATACAAGCATGCACATGTGATACCAGAAGAGAGAATTTAGGTTAAGATATTCTGGATTTTGCCCTTAAGGTAAAAACGTAGTGGTTTTCCTTATTGTAAATATTTTTTTTCTCCCCGGAAGGGAAAGAAGACCATTTTTGTATATCAAGAGAAGCAAAGATCTGTCTGAAAGTGAATTGTTTGTCCCGCTTTTTCCAAATGGAATAGGGAGCCTAGTGAGGCTAACTGAAATATTAAGCTTTATGTGAGTCAGAATAATGGCTCAAGATCTAGAAGAATTCTCTGAATTACCAGGCAGAGACTCTGGTTCTCTTCCTTTACTGTTTCCCAAGAGACAGTTTCTCACTCTGTTCTGAGCCACCTAAAGCTAGGGGTGGAGTGACACAAGCACTCCTATGGCCACTACCACTTTGTGCTGGGTCAGACATGAAGCCAGCACAGCACTGAATTTCACTCAAGGCCTGCTCTAATCCCTCTGTGGCTACTGCCTGTGTTTACTCAAGGCCCTGGTGCTCTACAATCAGCAGGTGGCAAAGCCAGCCAGGCCTTTGTCCTTTCTTTCAGGGCAGTGAGGTCCTCTAGGCCTCATGTGGGTCCAGAGGTACAATCCAGGAGTCAGGGACTAGAGTCAAAGACCCAGAAGTCAACTTGGTATTCTGTTGTTCTGTGGCTGAGCTGGCACTCAGTCCACAAGATCCAGTCCTTCCCACTCTTCCCTCTCCTTTTCAAAGGTAGAGGAGCCTCACTTTGAAGCCACCACCACTCCAGGCCACAAGGAGTACTACCACAGATGTTCCCCTAAGGGTCAAGGGCTCTTAAGTCAGTTTGCAATGAAGGCTGCATGGCGTGGGACCCATCCTTCAGGAAGGTGAGCTCCACTCTGCCCCGGGGCAGGTCCAGAAGTGCCGTCCAGGACTCAAGTCCTGGAATCAGGGACCCCAAGAGTCTATTTGGTACTCTGCCCACTCTGTGGCCTTGCTGGTACCTAAGGGGCAAAACAAAGTCCCCTTTACTTTTCTCTCTGCTTTTCTGAAGCAGAAGTTCTTTTTCCCAGTAGCCACCACATCTGGTAATGTCCTGAGTCTCACCTGAAGCAAGCAAGTTTTAGATGCTCACCCAGTACTCTCCGTGTCATACCTGGGTATCACTGCTGGTTATTCAGGGCCTTCAGTTAGCAGGTGATGAATGCTGCCAGGACCGGGATCTTTCCTTCAGGGCAGTGGGTTCCCTTCTGTTTTAAGGTGTGTTTAGAAATGTTATCTGGAAGCTGGGACCTGGAACGGGGGCCTCATGGCTCTGACCAGTGACCTAGCCCGCTGTGTTTGAGCTGGTATCCAAGATGGGAGATGAAGTCCTCCCAACTATTCCCTCTTGTTCCCTGAAGCAGAAGGAAGAGGTCTCTTTTGGAGCTGGGAGCTGTGCAGCCTGGGGCTAGGGGAGAGGTGATACCAGCACTCCTTTGGCTGCCCCAGTTGGTGTCTCAGTATGTCGCATGCCCCTCCAGTCCACTGTCTCAGCCCAGTTTAGCATTAGGATTTGCCTAAGAGTTGCAATCCTTATGGCCTAGACTGCCTTTCAAATTTGCTTGGAGACACAGAGCACTGTAGCCTTCAGTGGTGAGGTTTGTGGGAACTCAAGTTCAGACCCACTGGGATCTGCAATTTTCCTCTATTGAGGCCTGGTTTAATGCTCTCTCCATGGGTGGATGTCAGCTGAGTTTGGTAAAGCACTAAGTTCAATGCCTCACAATTTCTGTGTTCTCCCTCCCCCAGCACCCAGAGATGCTCTCTGCACCATGCCACCACTGTGGGGGTGGGGTGTGGGGGTGGGGGAGGAGGGGCGGTGTCAGCGATTCAAGATTGTTTTTTTTTCTATCTCTTCAGTGCCTTTTTCAGCAATATGAAGCTGAAACCAAGTACTATGAGTGCTTGCCTGATTTTTGTTTCTTATGAAGGTTTTTTTTTTTTTTTTCTGTGTAGATAGTTGTTAAATTGGTGTCCTTGCAGGAGGATGATGAGTGGAGTCTTCTATTCCACTATCTTGCTCCACCTCCAATCCCTTATTTTTCTTTTAATGAAACCAAAATTACTTACAGAGGAATTTATGATATATAGACCTGTATAAGGATGTATCAAAACGATGATGTTTAAAGGAAAAATACCACATACATAGGAACTAAATAGAGAGTCAGCAAATATCTGAAAAGTAATGAAAGGAAAATTAGTGACAAAACTGTATCAATCACATAGCTACATCAAACTTTCAATTGTTTTTTGAGCTGTACTAGTAAAATTTGGGTGTCTACTTGAAAAATTGGTGTCATATATGAGTGAGGCTTGAGTGGTTGAAGTTCATGGCCCTTTCCCATTTAATATGGTTTGATGAAATAAAATTCCATTCAATTCACAATTCTTTCATAGTGGTTGTGCTGGCATAAGAGTGCTGGCAAGAATGGTAATCTAATCCTCCTGGCAAGAAACAATCCTCTTGCCCAAATTAAGACAGCAGTGGAGTTAGAGAGGAAGTTACAAATACAAGAAGTTTTAGATCTGGAGTGGATAGAACTTGATAGATGGTTGAATGTGGGTATATCAGAGACTGTTGAGGTTTCTGATTTAGGCAACTGGATGGATAAATTGGACACAGAGTACATAGCAGGGACAAGGTTTGGGGTAAGGGAAGAGGAGTTTCGTATTTAACAAGTTGATCCAGTCAGTCTGAACTACCCACACTTCTCTTGTTTTTCTTCACATATATTTGGGGATCATTCTGACTGAACTTTAATAATTTATGTTCACAAAAATGTTGCTTTGTCCGTTGCTCTTAAGAAATTTTCATTAATACAATTGTCTTTCACACCGGATTGTAAATGATGTGAGGGCAAACTCCTTTTATTTTTTTCCCTTTTGGTATTCTTCTTAGGCCTCTAGTGAAATCTTGATACAGTATAAATAAATACAGCCAAGTTAACATCAATTTCCCCGTGAATTATGTAAGCCTGTAATAGCAGACATGGTTCACCAAACATCCATTTCAACTCGCATTAAATAAAAAATGAAATTAAAACAAAAAACATGGAAAAATGAATGTGGCGGTAGAAGGGTTATTAGAAGACAAAATATAGTTTAGGAATGTTGATACATTTTAATATTATGTTCTATTGTTTATGTGCATTCAAAAATTATTGATATTGATAAAATACTTTTAAAAAAATTGAGTTGATAAAGGCAAAATAAAGATTGTAGATTACTCTCTGAAAAATATATTTTGATTTCATATCTCAATATCTCTTTTCTAATAATTAGTTCTTCCATTATTTTGCTATCAAACAGGGAAAAATTAAAAGTAATGATATTCAGTGCTAGTGAATGTGATGAGAATTATCATATACTTTTAAAAATATGTATACTCTAATAGAAAGCAATTTGGATCTGTGTATTAAGACTCCTAAAATGTTTATTAACTTTGACCCAGAAACTCCATTTAGAAATCACTCTAAATAAAATAAAGTTTTATTAGATGATTATTTTCAAAGATGTTCATAACTTTACATAATAATCATAATGAAAAATTTTGAGTAAGTTAAATGTGCAACCAAATAGGTTCATTAAATTATGAGACTGGCTCTACCTTCTCTTCCTGGTCTCACTGTATTCAGCTTATAGTCCATTTTTCATTTTAATCACTTTCCTGCAAGCTCTTCTGTAGGTTTGCTTCTCTTCTTGCTTCACTTCCAGACAAAATTCCAGCTCTGGAAAAACTCAACTACTAGCTTTTCCCATGCTTGTATTATTGCAGCTAAGAATTATTGGAGAAAATCACACATCTTTTAAGTTAGCTTTCATTTCATCTGGGCCTTCAGCACTGACAAATCCATTCTCTTGTGCTAAACAAAAATTATTTCATACTTGCACACCTTTTCTCCAGTCTTTTCAAATCTCTATTCTCTTTATTTCTCACACTCCTTTCTCCCTCCTGGAGTTTCAGATGATGACACTGCCACATAACTGTATAGAGAAAAGTGGAAACTGCTGCATTGTCACTCCAAATCTACCGGTTATATTTGCACAGCTGCCTTTCCTATTTTCTTTCTCTGGTAGTAGGTGAGGGACCCATCTCCTATGAAAGATGAAATCCTGCATGGGTGCTCTGGATTCCATCCTCTCTTGTCTTCCCTAAGACTTTGTTCAAGTAGTTATTTTGTGTCTTCTCCCTTTAACCTCTGCTAGGTACTGGATCATGTTCAGCATTCAAACATGCTTTTGAATCTCTCCTTCTCTAAAACAAAAAACAAATAAGCAATTAAATAAACACACCTTTCCTTGAACTCACCAATTTTTTTCTGTAATGCTCTTTACAGTCAAGATTCTCAAAAAGGTGTACGTATACTGTCTTCAGCACTTCATCCCTTGCCACTCATACTATTCTCATTTAACTTTTGCTTCTCCCCCACTGCCACCTCTTACCTAAACTTTTCTCATTGAGATCATTGTGGATTCTACATTATTAATTCCAGGGGATCATTTTCCGTCATTATTATTAACTCTCATTCACATGGATAATTTTCTGTCTTTGAAACATTCTCCTTTTTTGGGTTTCCTTGACACTACACTATTCTGTTTTTGCTCTTACCAATATGACCATTCCTTTTTAATAGTATTTTTGCCTAGACTTTGTGTCTTTTTGATATCTGTTTGAGTTCCCACTGTACTTCTTTGCTTATTCTACATATGCTTCCTAAAATATATTGCTAATTATGAAAGATATTAGATGCCATACATTTGTTAATGACTTCAAAATCTAATCTCCTACCCAGGTCCTTTTCTGAGGACCTAATTTCTCTGCATATCCAACTTTTTTTTTTTTTTTTTTTTCAGATGGAGTCTCACTCTTGTTGTCCAGGCTGGAGTGCAGTGGCATGAGCTCAGCTCACTGCAACCTCCGCCTCCTGGGTTCAAGCAATTCTCCTGCCTCAGCCTCCTGAGTAGCTGGGATTACAGGTGCCCACCACCACGCCCAGCTAATTTTTTGTGTGTGTTTTTAGTAAAGACAGGGTTTCACCATGTTGGCCAGGCTGGTCTCGAACTCCTGATCTCAGGTGATCCACCTGCATCGGCCTCCCAAAGTGCTGGGATTACAGGCGTGAGCCCCCATGCCTGGACCATAAAACCAGAATAGCAAAACCACAACGTTTAATTTGACATTTTTCACTCTGGTGTCTCATAATCAGCTCAAATTTGTTGTCTTTTCAGTTGAACTTTTGATTGTCCCTTTCACATTTTTTCCTCCACCAGTCTCTCCCAATTTAGTAAATGGGGTCTTAATTGCTCAGTTTTTCATGTTAGAAACTTATGAATTATCCTGACATCAGCCTCTTATCTCTCACATTGAATGTACAGACAAATCCCGTTGATTCTACTTCCAAAATATATTTTGATTATATTTCATTCTCTTTCCACAACTTTGTTTTGGTCCTAACCAATAACCTAGCCTAAATTATTACAATTGCTCTCCTATTGTCTCTTAGCTTCCACTTTGCTCTCCTATAATTCATCATCTGCCTAGAAGCCAAAGAGGTCTTTTTAAAATGCAAATCTGATTATATCACTCCCTGGCATAAATCCCTTTATTTGGTTTCTCATTTTAAATATGTCCTAAAAGACCTTGAGGGCTCTGTGCCTGACTACTCCGTCGGCCTAATCTCCTGCTGAACTCCCACCCCCTGTGCCAGTGTTACACACTCCTACCACACTGACCTTTCTCTTCCTCACACTCTGAAGGTTTTTCTCAGTCCAGGGACTTCATACATCTTGTTTTCTTTTCTTACTTTCCCCTCTTCTCTTAATTTGACTTAACTCCTACTCCTCCATAGGCATGATCTTTAATTTTGCTTTTTCAGGGAAGCCTTTCCGATTTTTTCAGATTAGGCTGAATGCCTATATTATTTGCTCTTATAGTACCTTGTCTGTGTCTTTAAAAAATAGTTATCAGAGTAGTACACAAGTATGTAATTAATAGTTTAATGTTTGTATCTCCATAAGGGTCCATTCATTCAGGTCTCCTTACTGAGAGTTTAGCATAGTGCTTAGTAGACATTCGGCCCTCAATAAAAATATATATAATTTTAAATTTTATTTCAATAGTTTTGGAGGAACAGGTAGTGTTTCATTACATAGATAAGTTCTTTAATGGTGATTTCTCAGATTTTGGTGCACCCATCACCTGAGCAGTGTATGCTGTACCCAATGTGTAGTCTTTTATCCATTACCTTCCTCCCAGCCTTCCCCCGGAGTCCCTAAAGTCCATTATATCATTCTTATGCCTTTGCATCTTCATAGTTTAGCTCCCACTTATAAGTGAGAACATACAATGTTTGGTTTTTCATTCCTGAGTTACGTCCCTTAGAATAATCGTCTCCAACTCCATCCAAGTTGCTGCTAATGCCATTATTCCATTCCTTTTTATGGCTGAATAGTATTCCATGGTATACTGGCTGAGTAATATTCCATGGTGTGTGTGTGTATATATACATATATATATATATAGAGAGAGAGAGAGAGAGAGATGCATGCCACATTTCCTTTATCCACTCATTGGTTGATGGGCATTTAGGCTGGTTCCACATTTTTGCCATTGTGAATTGTGCCACTATAAACATGTATACAAGTGTCTTTTTCATATAATGACTTCTTTTCCTCTGGGTAGATACCCAGTAGTGGGATTGCTGCATCAAACTGTAGTTCTACTTTTAGTTCTTTAAGGAAGGTCCATACTGTTTTCCATAGTGGTTGTACTAGTTTACATTTCCACCACTAGTGTAAAAGTGTTCCATTTTCACCACATCCATACCACCATCTGTTATTTTTCTGCTTTTTAATTATGGTCATTTTTGCAGGAGTTAGGTGGTATTTCACTGTGGTTTGGATTTGCATTTCCCTGATAATGATGTTTAGTGGTTCCTTATATGTTTGTTGCCCATTTGTACATCTTCTTTTGAGAATTGTCTATTGATGTCCTTTGCCCCCTTTTTGATAGGATTATTTGTTTTTTTTTCTTGCTGGTTTCTTTGAGTTCCTTGTCCATTCTGGATATTAGTGTTTTGTTGAATGCATAGTTTGCAAATATTTTCTTCAACCCTGTGGATTGTCTGTTTACTTTGCTGATTATTTCTTTTGCTATGCAGAAACTTTTTAGTTTAGTTAGGTCCCATCTATTTATCTTTGTTTTTGTTGCATTTGCTTTTGGGTTCTTGGTCATGAAGTCTTTGCATAAGCCATATCTATAACAGTTTTTCTGATGTTATTCTCTAGAATTTTTTTTTTTTTTTTTGAGATAGAGTCTCACTCTGTTGCCCAGGCTGGAGTGCAGTGGTGCCATCTCAGCTCACTGCAAGCTCCGCCTCATGGGTTCACGCCATTCTCCTCCCTCAGCCTCCTGAGTAGCTGGGACTACAGGTGCCCACCACCATGCCCGGCTAATTTTTTGTATTTTTAGTAGAGATGGGGTTTCACTGTGTTAGCCAGGATGGTCTCGGTCTCCTGACCTTGTGATCTACCCGCCTCGGCCTCCCAAAGTGCGGAATTACAGGTGTGAGCCACTGCGCCCAGCCATCCTCTAGAATTTTTGTGATTTCAGGTCTTAGATTTAAGTCTTTGATCCATTTTGAGTTGATGAGAGATGAGGATCCAGCTTCATTCTTCTACACGTGGCTTACTTGCCAATTTTCCCAGCACCATTTGCTGAGTAGTGTGTCCTTTCCCCAGTTTATGTTTTTGTTTGCTTTGTCAAAGATCGGTTGGCTGTATATATTTGGCTTTATTTCTGGGTTCTCTATGCTGTTCCATTGATCTATGTGCCTATTTTTTACACCAGTACCATGCTGTTTTGGTAACTATATTCTTGTAGTATAGTTTGAAGGCAGATAATGTGATGCCTTCAGATTTGTTATTTTTGCTTAGTCTTGCTTTATCTATGTGAGCTTGTTTTTGGTTCCATATGAATTTTAGGATTTTTTTTCTAGCGCTGTGAAAAATGATGGTGGTATTTTGATGGGAATTGCATTGAATTTATAGATTGCTTTTGGCAGTATGATCATTTTCAAAATATTGATTCTACCCATCCATGAGTATGGGATATGTTTCTATTTGTTTGTGTCATCTATGATTTTTTTCATCAGTGTTTTGTAGTTTTCCTTGTAGAGATCTTTCACCTCCTTGGTTAGGTATATTCCTAATATACCTATATTGGTTAGGTATATTCCTAAGTATCTTATTTTATTTTTTGCAGCTGTCGTAAGAGGGGCTGAGTTCTTGATTTGATTCTTAGCTTTGTCATTGTTGGTGTATAGCAATGCTACTGATTTGTGTATGTTGATTTTGTATCCTGAAACTTTACTAAATTCCTTTATCAGCTCTAGGAGCTTTTTGGATGAGTCTTTAGGGTTTTTTAGGTATGATAATCATATAATTGGTGAACAGTAACAGTTTTACTTTCTCTTTACGAATTTGGATGCCCTTTATTTCTTTCTCTTGTCTGATTACTCTGGGTAGGACTTCCAGTACTATTTTGAATAGAAGTGGTGAAAGGGGGCATTCTTATCTTGTTCCAGTTCTCAGGTGGAGTGGAAATTTTCTCCATTCAGTATAATATTGCCTGTGGGTTTGTCATAGAAGTCTTTTATTACCTTGAGGTATATCTCTTCTATGCTGAATTTGCTGAGGGTTTTAATCATAAAGAGATGCTAGATTTTGTCAAATGCTTTTTCTGCATCTATTGAGATGATCATATGATTTTTGTTTTTAATTCTATTTATGGGATGTGTCACATTTATTGACTTGTGGATGTTAAGTCATCTTTCTATCTCTGGTATGAAACCTGCTTGATCATGGTGTATTATCTTTTTGATATGCTGCTGGATTTGGTCCACTAGTATTTTGTTGAGGATTTTCGCAGCTATGTTCAACAGGGATATTGCTCTGTAGTTTTCTTTCTTTCTTTTTTTTTGCTGTGTTCTTTCCTGGTTTTGGTATTGGGGTGATATTGGCTTCATAGAATGATTTAGGAAGGATTCCCTCTTTCTTTATCTTTTGGAATAGTTTCAGTAAGATTGATACCAATTCTTTGAATGCTTAATGGAATTCAGCTGTGAATCCATCTGGCCCTGGACTTATTTTGTTAGCAATTTTTTTATTATCATTTGAATCTGCTGCTTGTTATTGGTCTGTTCAGAGTTTCTATTTCTTCCTGATTTAATCTAGGAAGGTTGTATATATCCAGGAATTTATCTGTCTCCTCTAGATTTTCTAGTTTGTGTATGGAAAGGTGTTCATAGTAGCCTTGAATGATCTTTTGAATTTCTGTGGTATCAGTTGTAATATATCCTGTTTTGTTTTTAATTGAGCTTATTTGGATCTTCTCTCTTCTTTTCTTAGTTAATCTTGCTAATGGTCTGTCAATTTTTTTTTTTTTTTTTAATTTATTTATTATTATTATACTTTAAGTTGTAGGGTACATGTGCATAACGTGCAGGTTTGTTACATATGTATACTTGTGCCTTGTTGCTGTGCTGCACCCATCAACTCGTCATTTACATCAGGTATAACTCCCAATGCAATCCCTCCCCCCTCCCCCCTCCCCCTCCCCCCCCCCCCCCTCCCCATGATAGGCCCCGGTGTGTGATGTTCCCCTTCCTGAGTCCGAGTGATCTCATTGTTCAGTTCCCACCTATGAGTGAGAACATGCGGTGTTTGGTTTTCTGTTCTTGTGATAGTTTGCTAAGAATGATGGTTTCCAGCTGCATCCATGTCCCTACAAAGGACACAAACTCATCCTTTTTGATGGCTGCATAGTATTCCATGGTGTATATGTGCCACATTTTCTTAATCCAATCTGTCACTGATGGACATTTGGGTTGATTCCAAGTCTTTGCTATTGTGAATAGTGCCGCAATAAACATACGTGTGCATGTGTCTTTATAGCAGCATAATTTATAATCCTTTGGGTATATACCCAGTAATGGGATGGCTGGGTCATATGGTACATCTAGTTCTAGATCCTTGAGGAATCGCCATACTGTTTTCCATAATGGTTGAACTAGTTTACAATCCCACCAACAGTGTAAAAGTGTTCCTATTTCTCCACATCCTCTCCAGCACCTGTTGTTTCCTGACTTTTTAATGATCGCCATTCTAACTGGTGTGAGATGGTATCTCATTGTGGTTTTGATTTGCATTTCTCTGATGGCCAGTGATGATGAGCATTTTTTCATGTGTCTGTTGGCTGTATGAATGTCTTCTTTTGAGAAATGTCTGTTCATATCCTTTGCCCACTTTTTGATGGGGTTGTTTGTTTTTTTCTTGTAAATTTGTTTGAGTTCTTTGTAGGTTCTGGATATTAGCCCTTTGTCAGATGAGTAGATTGCAAAAATTTTCTCCCATTCTGTAGGTTGCCTGTTCACTCTGATGGTAGTTTCTTTTGCTGTGCAGAAGCTCTTTAGTTTAATGAGATCCCATTTGTCAATTTTGGCTTTTGCTGCCGTTGCTTTTGGTGTTTTAGACATGAAGTCTTTGCCCATGCCTATGTCCTGAATGGTACTACCTAGGTTTTCCTCTAGGATTTTTATGGTATTAGGTCTAACATTTAAGTCTTTAATCCATCTTGAATTAATTTTCGTATAAGGAGTAAGGAAAGGATCCAGTTTCAGCTTTCTACTTACGGCTAGCCAATTTTCCCAGCACCATTTATTAAATAGGGAATCCTTTCCCCATTTCTTGTTTCTCTCAGGTTTGTCAAAGATCAGATGGCTGTAGATGTGTGGTATTATTTCTGAGGACTCTGTTCTGTTCCATTGGTCTATATCTCTGTTTTGGTACCAGTACCATGCTGTTTTGGTTACTGTAGCTTTGTAGTATAGTTTGAAGTCAGGTAGCGTGATGCCTGCAGCTTTGTTCTTTTGACTTAGGATTGTCTTGGAGATGCGGGCTCTTTTTTGGTTCCATATGAACTTTAAAGCAGTTTTTTCCAATTCCGTGAAGAAACTCGTTGGTAGCTTGATGGGGATGGCATTGAATCTATAAATAACCTTGGGCAGTATGGCCATTTTCACGATATTGATTCTTCCTATCCATGAGCATGGTATGTTCTTCCATTTGTTTGTGTCCTCTTTGATTTCACTGAGCAGTGGTTTGTAGTTCTCCTTGAAGAGGTCCTTTACATCCCTTGTAAGTTGGATTCCTAGGTATTTTATTCTCTTTGAAGCAATTGTGAATGGAAGTTCATTCCTGATTTGGCTCTCTGTTTGTCTGTTACTGGTGTATAAGAATGCTTGTGATTTTTGCCCATTAATTTTGTATCCTGAGACTTTGCTGAAATTGCTTATCAGCTTAAGGAGATTTTGGGCTGAGACAATGGGGTTTTCTAAATATACAATCATGTCATCTGCAAAGAGGGACAATTTGACTTCTTCTTTTCCTAACTGAATACCCTTGATTTCTTTCTCTTGCCTAATTGCCCTAGCCAGAACTTCCAACACTTATGTTGAATAGGAGTGGTGAGAGAGGGCATCCCTGTCTTGTGCCAGTTTTCAAAGGGAATTTTTCCAGTTTTTGCCCATTCAGTATGATATTGGCTGTGGGTTTGTCATAGATAGCTCTTATTATTTTGAGGTACGTTCCATCAATACCGAATTTATTGAGCGTTTTTAGCATGAAGGGCTGTTGAATTTTGTCAAAAGCCTTTTCTGCATCTATTGAGATAATCATGTGGTTCTTGTCTTTGGTTCTGTTTATATGCTGGATTATGTTTATTGATTTGCGAATGTTGAACCAGCCTTGCATCCCAGGGATGAAGCCCACTTGATCATGGTGGATAAGCTTTTTGATGTGTTGCTGAACCCGGTTTGCCAGTATTTTATTGAGGATTTTTGCATCGATGTTCATAAGGGATATTGGTCTAAAATTCTCTTTTTTTGTTGTGTCTCTGCCAGGCTTTGGTATCAGAATGATGTTGGCCTCATAAAATGAGTTAGGGAGGATTCCCTCTTTTTCTATTGATTGGAATAGTTTCAGAAGGAATGGTACCAACTCCTCCTTGTACCTCTGGTAGAATTCAGCTGTGAATCCATCTGGTCCTGGACTTTTTTTGGTTGGTAGGCTATTAATTATTGCCTCAATTTCAGAACCTACTATTGGTCTATTCAGGGATTCAACTTCTTCCTGGTTTAGTCTTGGAAGAGTGTAAGTGTCCAGGAAATTATCCATTTCTTCTAGATTTTCCAGTTTATTTGCGTAGAGGTGTTTATAGTATTCTCTGATGGTAGTTTGTATTTCTGTGGGGTCGGTGGTGATATCCCCTTTATCATTTTTAATTGCGTAGATTTGATTCTTCTCTCTTTTCTTCTTTATTATTCTGGCTAGTGGTCTGTCAATTTTGTTGATCTTTTCAAAAAACCAACTCCTAGATTCATTGATTTTTTGGAGAGTTTTTTGTGTCTCTATCTCCTTCAGTTCTGCTCTGATCTTAGTTATTTCTTGCCTTCTGCTAGCTTTCGAATGTGTTTGCTCTTGCTTCTCTAGCTCTTTTAATTGTGATGTTAGAGTGTCAATTTTAGATCTTTCCTGCTTTCTCTTGTGGGCATTTAGTGCTATAAATTTCCCTCTACACACTGCTTTAAATGTGTCCCAGAGATTCTGGTATGTTGTAACTTTGTTCTCATTGGTTTCAAAGAACATCTTTATTTCTGCCTTCATTTCGTTATGTACCCAGTAGTCATTCAGGAGCAGGTTGTTCAGTTTCCATGTAGTTGAGCGGTTTTGATTGAGTTTCTTAGTCCTGAGTTCTAGTTTGATTGCACTGTGGTCTGAGAGACAGTTTGTTATAATTTCTGTTCTTGTACATTTGCTGAGGAGTGCTTTACTTCCAATTACATGGTCAATTTTGGAGTAAGTACGATGTGGTGCTGAGAAGAATGTATATTCTGTTGATTTGGGGTGGAGAGTTCTGTAGATGTCTATTAGGTCTGCTTGCTGCAGAGATGAGTTCAATTCCTGGATATCCTTGTTAACTTTCTGTCTCGTTGATCTGTCTAATGTTGACAGTGGAGTGTTGAAGTCTCCCATTATTATTGTATGGGAGTCTAAGTCTCTTTGTAAGTCTCTAAGGACTTGCTTTATGAATCTGGGTGCTCCTGTATTGGGTGCGTATATATTTAGGATAGTTAGCTCTTCCTGTTGAATTGATCCCTTTACCATTATGTAATGGCCTTCTTTGTCTCTTTTGATCTTTGATGGTTTAAAGTCTGTTTTATCAGAGACTAGTATAGCAACCCCCGCTTTTTTTTGTTCTCCATATGCTTGGTAAATCTTCCTCCATCCCTTTATTTTGAGCCTATGTATGTCTCTGCGTGTGAGATGGGTCTCCTGAATACAGCAGACTGATGGGTCTTGACTCTTTATCCAGTTTGCCAGTCTGTGTCTTTTAATTGGAGCATTTAGTCCATTTACATTTAAGGTTAAGATTGTTATGTGTGAACTTGATCCTGCCATTATGATATTAACTGGTTATTTTGGTCGTTAGTTGATGCAGTTTCTTCCTAGCCTCGATGGTCTTTACATTTTGGCATGTTTTTGCAATGGCTGGTACCGGTTGTTCCTTTCCATGTTGAGTGCTTCCTTCAGGATCTCTTGTAAGGCAGGCCTAGTGGTGACAAAATCTCTAAGCATTTGCTTATCTGTAAAGGATTTTATTTCTCCTTCACTTATGAAACTTAGTTTGGCTGGATATGAAATTCTGGGTTTAAAATTCTTTTCTTTAAGAATGTTGAATATTGGCCCCCACTCTCTTCTGGCTTGGAGAGTTTCTGCCGAGAGATCTGCTGTTAGTCTGATGGGCTTCCCTTTGTGGGTAACCCGACCTTTCTCTCTGGCTGCTCTTAAGATTTTTTCCTTCATTTCAACTTTGGTGAATCTGGCAATTATGTGTCTTGGAGTTGCTCTTCTCGAGGAGTATCTTTGTGGCGTTCTCTGTATTTCCTGGATTTGAATGTTGGCCTGCCCTACTAGGTTGGGGAAGTTCTCCTGGATGATATCCTGAAGAGTGTTTTCCAACTTGGTTTCATTTCCCCCCTCACTTTCAGGCACCCCAATCAGACGTAGATTTGGTCTTTTTACATAATCCCATACTTCTTGCAGGCTTTGTTCATTTCTTTTTCTTCTTTTTTCTTTTGGTTTCTCTTCTCGCTTCATTTCATTCATTTGATCCTCAATCGCTGATACTCTTTCTTCCAGTTGATCGAGTCGGTTACTGAAGCTTGTGCATTTGTCACGTATTTCTCGTGTCATGGTTTTCATCTCTTTCATTTCGTTTAGGACCTTCTCTGCATTAATTACTCTAGCCATCAATTCTTCCACTTTTTTTTCAAGATTTTTAGTTTCTTTGCGCTGGGTACGTAATTCTTCCTTTAGCTCTGAGAAGTTTGATGGACTGAAGCCTTCTTCTCTCATCTCGTCAAAGTCATTCTCCGTCCAGCTTTGATCCATTGCTGGCGATGAGCTGCACTCCTTTGCCGGGGGAGATGCGCTCTTATTTTTTGAATTTCCAGCTTTTCTGCCCTGCTTTTTCCCCATCTTTGTGGTTTTATCTGCCTCTGGTCTTTGATGATGGTGATGTACTGATGGGGTTTTGGTGTAGGTGTCCTTCCTGTTTGATAGTTTTCCTTCTAACAGTCAGGACCCTCAGCTGTAGGTCTGTTGGAGATTGCTTGAGGTCCACTCCAGACCCTGTTTGCCTGGGTATCAGCAGCAGAGGCTGCAGAAGATAGAATATTTCTGAACAGCGAGTGTACCTGTCTGATTCTTGCTTTGGAAGCTTCCTCTCAGGGGTGTACTCCACCCTGTGAGGTGTGGGGTATCAGACTGCCCCTAGTGGGGGATGTCTCCCAGTTAGGCTGCTCAGGGGTCAGGGACCCACTTGAGCAGGGAGTCTGTCCCTTCTCAGATCTCAACCTCCGTGTTGGGAGATCCACTGCTCTCTTCAAAGCTGTCAGACAGAGTCGTTTGCGTCTGCAGAGTTTTCTGCTGCTTTTGTTGTTGTATAGTTGTGCCCTGTCCCCAGAGGTGGAGTCTACAGAGACAGGCAGGTTTCCTTGAGCTGCTGTGAGCTCCACCCAGTTCGAGCTTCCCAGCGGCTATGTTTACCTACTTAAGCCTCGGCAATGGCGGGCGCCCCTCCCCCAGCCTCGCTGCTGCCTTGCCGGTAGATCACAGACTGCTGTGCTAGCAACGAGGGAGGCTCCGTGGGTGTGGGACCCTCCCGGCCAGGCGTGGGATATGATCTCCTGGTGTGCCTGTTTGCTTAAAGCGCAGTATTGGGGTGGGAGTTACCCGATTTTCCAGGTGTTGTGTGTCTCAGTTCCCCTGGCTAGGAAAAGGGATTCCCTTCCCCCTTGCGCTTCCCAGGTGAGGCAATGCCTCGCCCTGCTTCAGCTCTCGCTGGTCGGGCTGCAGCAGCTGACCAGCACCGATCGTCCGGCACTCCCCAGTGAGATGAACCCAGTACCTCAGTTGAAAATGCAGAAATCACCGGTCTTCTGTGTCGCTCGCGCTGGGAGTTGGAGACTGGAGCTGTTCCTATTCGGCCATCTTGCTCCCGGTCTGTCAATTTTGTTTGTCTTTTTGAAGGACCAACTTTTTGTTTCATTTGTCTTTTGTATTTTTTGTTTGTATGTTCAATTTCATTTAGTTCTGCTCTGATCTTTTTTATTTCTTTTCTTCTGCTGGGTCTGGGTTTGGTTTGTTCCTGTTTCTCTAGTTCCTTGAGGTGTGACCTTAGATTTTCTAATTGTTTTCTTTCAGAATTTTTCATGTAAACATTTAATGCTATGAACTTTTCTCTTAGCACTGCTTTTTCTGTGTCTCCAGGGTTTTGGTAAGTTGTGTCACTATTATGGTTCAGTTCAAATAATTTTTAAATTTCTATCTTAATTTTATTATTGAGTCAAAGATCATTCAGGAGCATATTATTTAACTTCCATGTATTTGTATAGTCTTGAGGTTCCTTTTGGAGTTAATTTTTAATTTTATTCCACTGTGTTCTGAGAGAGTACTTGATATAATTTTGATTTACTTAAATTTATTGAGACTCATTTTGTGGCCTATCATGTTGTCTATTTTGGAGAATGTGCCATGTGCTGAGGAAAAGAATGTATATTCTGCAGTTGTTGGGTAGAATATTCTGTAAACACATGTTAAGTTCATTTGTTCTAGGGTATAGTTTAAGTCCGTTGTTTCCTTGTTGACTTTCTGTATTGATGACCTGTATAGTGCTGTCAGTGGAGTATTGAAGTCCCCCCATTATTGTGTTGTCATCCTTCTCATTTCTCTCTTCTCATTAGTAATAATTGTTTTATAAATTTGGGAGCTCCCATGTTAAGTGCATATATATTTAGGATTGTGATATTTCCTGTGTGACTGATCCTTTTATCAATATATAATGTCTCTCTTTGTCTTTTCTAACTGTTATTGCTTTAAAGTCTGTTTTGTCTCATATAAGAAATAGTCACTCCTGCTCACTTTTGGCTTTTATTTTCATGGAATACCGTTTGCTAATCTTTAACTTAAGTTTATGTGAGTCCTTATGTGTTAGGTGAGTCGCCTGAAAAGAGCAGATACTTGGTTGGTGGATTTTTATCCATTCTGTTATTCTGTGTCTTCGAAGTGGAGCATTTAGGCTGTTTACATTCAACATTAGAATTGAGAGGTGAGGTACTGTTTTATTCATCATGCTAGTTGTTGCCTGAATACCTTGTTTTTTTCATTGTGTTATTGTTTTATAGACCCTATGAGATTTATGCTTTAAGGATGTTCTATTTTGGTATATTTTGAGGTTCTGTTTTAAGGTTTAGAACTCCTTTTAGCATTGCTAGTAGTGCTTTCTTGGTAGTGACAAATTGTCTCAGCATTTATTTATCTGAAAAAGACTATCTCTTCTTCATTTATGCAGTTTAGTTTTGCTGGATACAAAATTCTTGCCTGGCAATTATTTTGTTTGAGGTGGCTAAAGATAGGACTTTAGTCCCTTCTGGCTTGTAGGATTTCTGCTAAGAAATCTCCTGTTAATCGCTATGTCTTCCCTTATAGGTTCCCTGATGTTTTTGCCTCATAGCTCTTAAGATTCTTTCCTTTGTCTTGACTTTAGATAACCTGATGACTATGTGCTTGTGTGATGAACTTTTTGCAATAAATTTGCCAGATGTTCTTTGAGCTTCTATATTTGGATGCCTAGATCTCTAACAAGGCCAGGGAAGTTTAACTTGATTATTCCCTCAAATATGTTTTCCAAACTTTTAGATTTGTCTTCTTCCTCAGGAAAACCAATTCTTCTTAGAATTGGCCATTTAACATGTCCCAAATTTCTTGGAGGCTTTTTCATTTTTTAAAATTATTTTTTCATTGTCTTTGTCTGCAGGGTTAATTCAAAAGCCTTATCTTCAAGCTCTGAAGTTCTTTCTTTTGCTTGTTCGATTTTATGGTTGAAACTTTCCAGTACATTTTGTATTTCTCCAAGTGTTTGTTTTATTTGCAGAAGTTGTGATTATTTTCTTTATGATATCTATTTCTCTGAAACATTTTTAATCCATATCTTGTATTTAATTCTTTTTTTTTTAGTTTTCA
This sequence comes from Macaca thibetana thibetana, assembly GCF_024542745.1. Lineage (NCBI taxonomy): Eukaryota > Metazoa > Chordata > Mammalia > Primates > Cercopithecidae > Macaca > Macaca thibetana. The sequence continues at coordinate 62,992,723 of NC_065584.1, forward strand.
CCTTTCTCTGGTATCTTCTTGAGAAGCTTAATAACTTTCTGAATTCTTTATCTGGCAGTTTAGAGATTTCTTCTTGGTGGGAATCCATTGCTGGAGAGCTAGTGTGGTTTTATGGGGGTGTTATATAGCCTTGTTTTGTCAGATCAGAATTATTTTTCTGATTCCCTCTTATTTGGGCAGTTATTTCAGTGGACTAACCTGGAACTCAAAGGCTGCTGTTCAGATTCTTTTGTGTTATGGAGTGATCTCTTGATATGGTACACTCCCGCTGAGGATGGGACTTCCTGCAAGCCAGACTGCAGTGATTGTTATTGTTCTTCTGGGTATAGCCATCCAGTGGGGCTACCAGGCTCTGGGCTGGTGCTGGGGAATGTCTGCAAAGAGTCCTATGATGTGATCTATCTTCAGGTCTTCCAGCCATGGATACCAGCACCTGCTCTGGTGAAGGTGGCAAGGGAACAAAGTAGACTCTGTGAGAGTCCTTGGTTGTGGATATGTGTGTAGATAGTGTGCTGGTTTTCTTGAATGCTCGTTATGCTATCAGTGAAGTTGTCTAGTGGACAAAGTAGGACCACTGGTTACCCAGGATGTTGCAGGCAGTGAAATTCACTGTTGTTTTCTCCTTCCATGGAGCAGGGCGTTTTGTCATGAGTTGCAGTAATGTCCTGAGTTCCTGAGTTGGTTGACCTCCTGCCAGGAGGTGGAGCTTTTGAGAGAGCACTAGCTTGATAGTAGAAGGGGAATATAAGCTTGCTCTAAGTTTGCGAGGATAAGAATTTGGGTTTCTCAGGTGACAGGCAAGGTCATAACGCTCTCAGGATCCTGTTTATGTCTTTTGTGATCTACCAGGGCAAGTAGAGAAGTATCATCAGCTGGGGGCAGGGTTAGGCAGACTCTCCTTGGGCAGGGCTTGCCATGGCCACTACAAGGAATGGGGAGTGATTCTCAGGCCAACGGGGTTATTATGAAGAGAGATTATGGCTGCCTCTGTCACCAGGGAAGTGGGGGAAAGCTGGTAGCAAGAGGCCTCACCCAGCTCTCACACAGTTGGCATGGCCGGTCAGCCACAAGTTTATCTCCAAGCAGCCTGCAGAGTGGGACTCAGAGCTAGCCCCAGGCTGTAATTTCTCCACTGAGAAAGCAGCATGGCTTTCAGGCCATGCCTCTGCCCATCTGCCCACCTTATCTGCTAGACTCCTCTTCTTTCTGTAGCAGTTCCCCTCACCTCCGGATTCTGCTCAAAAGAGTTTGCACCCAGCCAAAATTATTACAAAGATCAGTTGGAAGCTTCTTTTACCCTGTGACCCCTCTCACATTCTGTTGGCTGCCTTCCCTGAGGGCTCCTGCGAGTATAGTCAGGGATGGCTTCCCTGGGCTCAAGCTGGAGAGTGGGAGTGCCTACCATACTCTTTCCACTGCTGCTTCTACTTTTATATTTCACACTAAATCCATTACAGCTCCAGGTGAGGTTAAATCCTTCTATAAACTGGATTTTCAGGTTCCCCAGTGGGGATGCGTTTAGAGGGAGATATTCCCCCTTCACACTTTGTGAACTCAGTTTTTTGCCTGTCTTGCAGGATTTGCAGTGGCCTGCTGTTTCTTTCAAAGGATCTGTTATTTCTTTCAGTCTTCCTAGTATGCTCCTGCTGGGGTTCCTGGAGTAAAAGTCCATAGTGTGAGTCTCCACACACTGTTCTTTCTGTCCAAGTGGAAGCTGCACATCCGCCTTGTCCCCTGGCAGCTTCCAATAAAATTATTTTTAAATGAAAAGGTCAGTAAGTTATTATAGATTGTTAGTGATCATATTTTATAATTAATGATGTAAATAAATGTTCATGATACATGTACTATAAAAAACAAAGGATGCTAAGCATGATGATTGGATTTTCATGCTCATGTGTGAGATGTGCCTCCTTCAAACTCTGTTACCATGTCTGCACATTACCTATCTGACATGAAATAAAAAAAAAAAAACCTCAAAGAATACAAAATAGTATTTAGCATATAATCTCAATTTTCAAAAAAGGGTCTTTATTTATTTCCATATTTTGCCTGTTGGAGGGTCAGGGCTGGAAGGAGAGAGAGCATCAGGAAAAAGAGCTAATGGATGCTGGGTTTAGTACCTAGGTGATGGGATGATCTGTGCAGCAAACCACCATGGCACACATTAACCTATGTACCAAACCTGCACATCCTGCACATGTACTTCTGAAGTTAAAATAAAATTTGGAAGAAAAAAAGGAACAATAAAAAAAGGCCTAGAAAGATTTATTCACCCTAGATTTAAAAAGTTTTGGAAGAATTTAAAGTTTTTAGAGTTTTAATATTTTTGGAATTAATTCCAAAATTAATTCTCAAAATCACCTGTAGGAATTACAGGTGATTTTTAATCTGTATATTTTTCTGTGTTTTCTGCATTTTCCTAGTGAAACTTATTTACTATTCTCATCAGAAAAAGTAAAGCTATTTAAGAAGAAAAAAATCAGTTATTGGTACAGTATTCAAATACATATTTATTTCAGATCTTTTGTATTGTTGCCTCAGCTTCCTTAAGCCTTTGCAGATCTCAGTTTTAAAAAATAAGGTACATGTTATTCTAATATAAAACATCTTTGTGCTCAATGATCAGCTGCATGGAGAGGATATACCGGCTCAAAAATGTGAATGCTTATGAATCACAGGGTACCAAGGTTTGTAACACTGATCCAACTAGCAGGAGAATTAGTCAGGGTCATTGAACAAAGACAATTTGTTCAAATATATTCGGTAAACTGCTCGCTGGGATATGAACAACAATCCCTTATCTTTGGGAAGTGTATGGCCTATTTATTAGTGCAGGTTTTTTGAGAAAAAGATACAGGTAACAAGCTGTGAAAGTCTTCAGCTGTTTCATTCTTTACAGTGCAGTGCTTAAACATTCAAAAAGAAAGCCCTAATTTGTGCAGTTATATTGACATTGTAATTTTTGCATATTTAATAAACCCTAGCTACTTTGACTGAAAAGTGGAATTTTTTCATGGAACGCTACCCTTTTCATTACTGCATACATCTTAGATGTAATTTGGCATGGGATGCATCAACCTTGGCTCTTGGAGACAAGGTTAGAATCTGTAGTGCATGAAAACGAGCTCTTCTAAACATTTTTTTTTTTCATTTCCTACATATTCTATGCCTGCTTTGGAGAGAACACAAAGAATGAGAACAGTCCTTTTTCTTAACCTGACAGAAAATTATTAGAGTAGATGCAAATATTTTCCTTTTTAGAATGAAGAGGATTGCTTTTCTCCACATCACCATTCACTTTGGAATGCCAACAAGGTAGCACTTGTCATACTATAAAGCAAAACAGCCCTTGTGGAGGTCTTACATGTTTTGAATAAAGCTGTTATTGTTTAATGTATAGTCTTCTGATTTTTTATGTTTTTCTACCAAAATTCAGACATGCCTTATTATTATCAGAAAGATATTCTATGGCTTGATATCAAAAATTTTAACACAATTTTGAAAATTTTCAGATCTGTTTCAAAGTAACCTTTTCAGTTGAATTTAAGATATTAAAAAATCCAATTCTCTAACTGATATTCATATTTATTATTCCATTTCTTTCTTGGGAAGAAAGATAAATTACCCACACTTAGGGTGTATGTCTGTGTGTACCCATTTGCAAGATACTCATTAATAAAGTTAGCTTTCTTCGAAAAGCTTGCACTACAATTCACCTGAAAATTAAGGCTTGAATGAAGCCAAAGGGGTTTAATAAAATTACGTAGTGAGGACTCTTCATTGCATGTAATATGAAGTGACTTAAAGGGTAAAAAAAAGAGTTTGCTGACTCTTATAATAGAAAATTCTAGGCATAGGTCAGTCTTCTGGCAGAGCTGTATTTTAAAGCTAAAACAAAGTCCTCAAAGTTTAATTTATCTTTACCTCTCGGCTTTTTGTTTTCCCTCTTCCTTCTGCATCAGCTTCATTTCAGGCAGGTCAACCAGCCACTTTCCTCCATTACCACTTTCCCTACTTTTAAAAGCAACTTTTTTCTTTTCGAAAATTATAATTAAATTTCCCTGGGATTGAGTTTCTTTGGCCCTGTAGCTGGGGTTGTATATTCATTACTAAATTAAATCCCTCTGGTCATCAGGGGTTATGCTCTAATGGACAAGACTTGAGGCATATGGAAGCTCAGAGCCAGGGGTAGATCCACTTATATGAACTGAGAATGGGGAAAGACAAGATATCCCCAACTGCTATTATGTGAATAAGAGGGATTTGATGTAGGGCAGGAAAATAGGATAAATATCTAATACAACTTCATAAATCTTTCTATATATCTAAGTTATAATGAATATATATGTGCATGTGTATTTGTGCATATATAGTCGGTTATAGTCAGTGTGTGTATGTATAGTGAGTATAGGGTGTATATTGTCAGTATAGTATGTATATACAGTCAGTATATGTAGTCAGTATGTGTATGTATAGTCAGTCAGTCAGTCTCAGATTAGGAGATGAAGTCCCTGGAAGAAATCAAAATTTTGACACCATTGAGGGCTAGGAGACTTTTGCCTGATGCCCTTTAAACCTATTGCTATTATTATAGGATGAAGAAGGTTATGTCTCCTGGGTGACTGCTGCTGGATAGACTGTTGAGGAACCATTGTGAAGGCTATCTTTTGATCAGATGGAGGTTTCATAGAATTTGTTTGCTCTTGTCTAGCTGGTTTCTTTTAATTGCACACATTAATTGGAGTTCCTCCTAATGAGCCCCAACGACTTGGACATTCAAAGAACAGTCAATAATGAAAAAGCAGGCCATCTTGATGTCCCAAAGATGTGGGGTTTATATCATTTATTGTTAAAGTAGGGCAGCTTGTAGCACCAAAGTCGATGCTATATTGGAGGCACATGGGATTTGGAATATCTATAAGATTGTACTGGTCATGGAATTGGCTTGAGAGCCTTCAGACCCACTGAGATCCTTTATGAAGTTAAGAATCTGAAGCTAAGTTATACCAGCAGTTCTACATTGTTCTGCCTCTTCCTTCATGTCTGTTTGAATGGGCCTAAACATTCTATCTGAGGATAGGAAGGGCAGTTTCTTTGAGCTTTCGTTGAAGTCATACTTCCTGAGATACCACAGAGTCTCTTAGCATCCTGCGAGGAGTCTAGAATAAGTTCTAGAAAGTATCTGAGTCTAAATTAAGCCTTCTCAAGTGAGTCTCACTAAAGGTGTTTTCTTGGGTCCTCTTTATCTAAATTCTTTTTCTTTGATTTCCCTTTTGTTCAAGTTTTTAGTAAATAAGAGGATATAGGTTTTTTATTTGGCTGGAATTTAGAGTTCTTTGCTTAGCATGTACCTTCATTTTTGAGCCACAACATGAAAGCCAGTTAAGGAGCCCTTAATCTAAACAAGATGGTGCTATGGCACTCACATCTGGTGGTTAGCAGGTACCACAATATTAACATTACAAAGATAAGACTTTTATGAGAATTTGGTTCTCACTCTGGTCTATACTAATTTAATAATGAAAAAATGCATTATCTCTGTTAGCAAAAATATTGCATGATTCTAAACTGTATATTTTGAAAACAAAACATTGCATTTACAGTTTTATTTCCTTGCTTATACTATGGATAAAATGCAATGTGTATATTAGGCATTTCAGTTGCTCTGAAAAGCAGTCATAATGAAATGTTTAACGTTGCTTGTTTCAAAAACAACATTTAGAATGATGTCTACTTTAGTAAGGTTTTATATTTTACCCCTACTAGAAAATTATGTCTCTCAAATAAGAAAATGAGCATTTTCCCCCAGCAGATTGAAATGAGGAAAATCGTGAGAGCTTAGAATCTGGAAAAGAAAATAAAGTGTCAGCTATAGATGTGAGAGGTCCTCCCCTCCATCTGGTTGTAGCATTGGTGTAAATAAGAAATTGTTGAGCTGGATAATTTAATTGAAAAGCAGATGATGCTGTCTTTCCTACTGACTAGGGTCTATTTCAAGTTCTCATTATCATAGGCACAAAATGTTTGAGGAAAGTAAATAGGTCAACGAACCTCAAGTGCAATTAAATCCTCATGTGTAGGACAATAACTTTAGCTCGTCTTCCAAACTTTTAAAATTACCCCAGCAAACCAGCAGCAACTTTTAATGAGACATGAGCAAGGAATACACAGATTCTGTAAGATGGAAAATCAGATAGCTATGGCAAAATCGCTGCTCTGCTACACATAGGTTTACTCCATTTGCTCTTAATGAAGCATGGCCACTTTCTGTGTTCCTGCATTTAATTCTACTTTCTGTATGTGCTAGTTTCACCTTCCCAGGGATACAGAGACACATACATTCCAAAGAGATGAATCGATAAAAGAGGAGAAACATCTTTCTGGTACATGATTAAAAAAGAGACAGAAAGAAGCAAGCACCATACATAGGTAAAAGACCAGTGAATTAGGAATTAGAAATCTGTGTTAATTTAACTTTAGTTCCACTATTTATTAGTCATATAACTTTAGGTAAGTTTTTCAACCTCTATTGCTCTCAATGACATTATCTATAAAATTAAAGAGGTGATTTAGATAACCTAACTTAGTTTTACACTATGCTATCGACGTGAAACTTTTTAAATGACTGAATAACTTTAAAAAGCTCATTTTGAGAATCAGGACCTTTGTATTAGAATTGCCATGTGGGATTCACAATTGCGTTTTCCTTGACGCATAGTGATAAGCAGGCAATTTTGAATATTGGAACAGGAAAATAGCTTGGATTTACTTAGAAGCAATGGGGGAAGAGGCTGAGATTTTAGAAATGCTGTCATTGTACTTCATTAATTACTGCTTATCCCATTCTCCTACATCCCTAGCTGTCTTTCTAAGTGTTAACTCCCTAGTTTAAGCAATTGCAAAGTTAGAAACTGTGTGGGTTTCAGTTTCAGTTTTTAAATTTTTATTTGCTTTAGTTTAGCCCTTCTTTCTCTTATACCTTGGGAAAACTTTTTAATACTAATTATTGCTAGCAGTTTTTTAAGGAGTGTATACTTTTTTTTTTTGTTTGTTTGTTTAATACTATTAAAATATTATAAGGTGGGTGTCATCATATTCATAAGTAACCTGTTCGAGGCTGTTCAGCTAGGGAGAGGCAGAGTCAGGATTCAGACCCAAGTCTGTTTCTCTAGAGCCTATCTTCTCTACCTTAGGAGACACCATAACACAGTGGTTGTCAGCAACAACAATATGGGCCAGCACTTATATCATGTTCTCTATGTGTCAGGCATTGTTTTAGGCACTTTAGGTATACCGAGACTCATAATTGTCATAAAAAGTCTATGATGCAGTCTCATTAATATCCCCATGTGATGGATGAAGAAACAGCCATAAGGCAGTTAGGTAATTTTCCCAAAGTCAAATAGCTAGTAAGTGCCAGAGCTGAAGTTTGAATCCATGAATGTGACTCCACAGTCCTTGCTGTTCACCATGATACTACACTGCTTCTCTAGCTACTACTCTTTCTGGAGGAGAACTTCAAAGATAATTCTTGATTTTTATGATAGTTGTGTTCCTGGAACATTTCCTGAATTATTCATTCTGACTCCCTTAAAAAAATGAAGCGTAGTTTCTGTTAATGCAAGAACTAAAGTGAATAAAGTGGGAAAAGGGAGACCTGAGAGGTATTAACAAAGAGAATGGTTATGGTGGGAGTGTTGTGTATGAACCAACTTGTAGTGATGGTATGACAAAAACAAAAACAAAAACAAAACAAACAAACAAACAAACAAAAAACCAGATAAACTTTCTCTACTTGCTTAAATGGAGTGGAGAGGTTTCTCCCTCTGTGGGTTATGTGTGTGTGTTTGAAACAATAGATGGGGAATTAGTAGAGTGAGATATATTAATAAACTGTAGTCAAAATTTTGAGTGTGGACCAAGCTGACTTTGGAGACTGGCAGATGCTGTTCCAGCTATGATGACCAAAGGAGTTGTTTGTGGGCTCTGACATGTGCCCATGGTCCTTGCCCCCGTTCATGTACAGGGTGTGGTGCTAATCTGAGTTTCGGAGAATGCCTTCATTAACTTAAGGATGTATTTTGGACCCAATTACTTTCCTATCGGTGAGGTACTGGAGCCATTTCTAGTGATGCAGGACATGCGGCATGGTATAATTTTCACACTCTATTATTCATTAGTCAAGAAGGTGAGTGTATAATGGTTTGAGATTGTCAAGTCTGGAAGGGAAAATCAATGAAAAGATTTGGGGCATGTGGCAGGCTTCGCATTTTATAAGTCTCCAGATTTTATGGATAAGCATTTTGAGGACTAGGGATTATTCTTTTGGAGGATTGAATGGAATGGAGATATTTGTTTAATAATCAGATTTCCCTTGTTTATATTGAGAATTCCTTGAAAACCCTTGTTTTTCAGATCATATCTTGTGCTCTTTTGTCCTACTAAAGATGTGTTTCTTGAAGTTTCCCCAGCGTATTTGTTGCTAAGGAAGATGGAGGAGAGGAAAACCCCAAAGCACCTTGGTTAGAAACCTTAATTTGGGTGGAAGGAGGCATTACATTAAATCAAATATAGTAAACTTAGTGGGGAGGAGGAGTGTGTGACATAGGACCACAGGTAGCTTCCATGGTGCCATGGATCTGTTTGCCCTTGAAAAATTATAGTAATAAATGCACTTTTACCTGGAAAAAAGAAAAAAAAAAAAACCTTTCTAAAGCAGAAAACAAAGTAGCTCTCATGCCACAAAATCATCTAGGTATGCGGCTTGTAGAGGCAGCAGATATGCTCACAGCAAACCCACAGACAGCACAAGTTATCAGAGAGGTCCAATTCATGAGCCTCTTTTTTAGACTTTGCCAATGACCAGGGAGATCAAATTGTAGCCCTGTGTTGCAAGGACTTCCCAGATACCATTTATTATCTTAGAAACCTATAGTGGCCCCAAATTCAGCAGGCAGTAGAGAAACCCTTTATGTCTCCATGTCTGAGTTGAGGTTCAGTCCCATATCCCAGACATTTTAATGTGATGCTTTATGTTCTCCACAACTTGAGGTATCCAAAAGTTTTAAGTTCCAGAATTCAAAATTTTAAACAGGCCAAAAGAGATGCAGGTATGGAAGTTGTAGGGGTGGCTGCTCTTGGCCAGAATATAGAGAAAAAAATACCCCAAACTAGGTAACTTTTTGGTAAGGAAAATATTTATTCAGCTTAGTGGGAGACTGTGCACCATGCCTAGGACATCTATACTGCTATTGTTGATTTCAGGTGAAGGAAGCTGATCCTGGGCTATGGTGTGTTGATATGACAACCCTTCAGGATGGACTCTAGATGGCAGTGTTGCTGCTGATTTTTAAACAGGGCCTTTCGGGTCCCCACCTCCTTTTCTAGTAACAGGAATGTGTAAACAGCTCTCACTACCTGGGAGTGTTCTGTTTTACATTTTACATCTTAAATCATTTAACCCAGAAGACTGTGAGTCTCGTGGATTATTATATCTCCATTTTTAAAGATTAGGAAACTAAGGCACAAAGAACATAAGGAATTTGCCTGAGTAGCAGTATTGGAATTTGAACCAGGTTGTCTGGCTCCAGAGTTAGTGTTTTTAATTAATATATTTTGGTGCTTCTTGTTGGATAATCTTAGGGCTCTGGCAAACTCAGACACCCAGGGGATGATGTGATGCAAGTTTCCTGCACCCACCAAGCTGCGAACTGTGCTTGTATTTTGTTTTGTGCTCGTGAAAGTTGCAGGCAACTTTTCTGAAGGTGTCTGTCTTGTCAGGTGCCGTACTCTACATAATATTTTCCCTTATATCTACTTCAACCACAGGAAGGATGTTTTCTACTTCCAAGTGGGACTCGGACTAATAGGTTCCTCTGAACAGATTAAAAAAAGAAATACAGCTGGGCTATGGCAGTGTCACAGACCAGGCACTGGTCCAGCAGGCCCAGCTGTTTATCAAACTCATTTTCCCATTCAACTCCACACAGTGACCATCACCCACAGGTAATTCCATTGAGGGTGTGGCCATATTTTTAATTCAAATGGCAGTGATTACACTTGCAGCACAAGTTCATTATAGAAAACAAGAGAAAGAGAGAAGTTTATTGATGACAGTGGATAGCATGAAAATCAGCACCCTTTTCTAATACAAATGGGAGAAAATAATGAGTGGCTGTTTAATCATCTTATATAGTGATCCTTGATTTCTATTACTCTTTCTAGAGTAATAGAAATCAAGCTTCCATGGAGCTTCCATGGCATAACATTTTCATGCCTCCCTTTTATGTCTCAATTCCGTTGTGTGTGCTTTTGGGTTCTACTCCACCTGTCATACTGGATTTTGAGTCCCCACGTGGAGAGGTATTTTCGGATGCAGAAGGCAAAGTCTCTCATATTGTGACAGTGACTGTACAATTAATGTTCTTCCTGGAGGCTGGTGCCTCTGTTTTTGCCATTAATGAATAGCCCTTTCATTTTAAGCACGAGATCCTCCAACCTGTGGAAGAAGGGGTACATGAGGTCTTTTTTCTGTATTTTCAGGGCACTGGTTCTCTTTGCAAAGAAGGGAAAATTTGCTCTATTCCAGTGTCAGATGCATCAGCTTTGTCGTGGTAACTAACCAAGATTTCTACTCAATCCCTTAAAATTGCATTTTTCTATCTATTCTCTATCTCGGTGAATGGCACCACCACCTGGTCCGCTAGATATATGTGCTGAGACATCTTGGCTCAGGTGATTCACCTGCCTCAGACTCCCAAAGTGCTGGGATTACAGGTGTGAGCCACTGTGCCTGGGCTTAATTATAATTATTTTTTAAATCTGACCTCTTTCTCACTGCCATTGACATGTTTAGTTTCAGGCATGTCTTGTTTTTCCACCTAAGTTAACATGGTAGCGTTTATTTATTGGTAACATGGTACCATTTATTTATACCATTTATGTAACATGATAACTGACATGATTTGGCCATATCACCACCCAAATCTCATCTTGAATTGTAGCTCCCACAATTCCCATGTGTTGTGGGAGAAACCTGGTGGTAGGTAATTGAATCATGGGGGCACGTTTTTCCCGTGCTGTTCTCATGATAGTGAATAAGTCTCATGAGATCTGATGGTTTTATAAAGGGGAGTTTCCCTGCGCAATCTCTCTTGTCTGCCACCATTTGAGACGTGCCTTTTACCTTCCACCATGATTGTAAAGCCTCCCGAGGTATGTGGAACTGTGAGTCCATTAAACTTCTTTCTTTTGTAAATTGCCCAGTCTTGGATATGTCCTTATCAGCAGCGTGAAAATGGACTAATACAAAAACATTTATTTCCCTGCTTCCATTATGAATCCTATTAATGCCATCCTATTTTTAATTTTACTTTAAGCTTCTTGATGTCAATCTCCTAGTTAAAAAGAGCAAGACTTTAGGGCAAGTCCCAGATGTTGTGCATATCTCTTTAGCTCACATTCCTTTGGCAAGATCTTTCTAATCCAACTATCTGCAAGGGAACCTAGGAAATGTAGCTTCTAGCTGGCAGGTCATGATGCCACCTAAAACATGGGTACTCTATTACCAATGGGGAGAAGGGGAGAAAGAATGATCTTTACCTTTCCCTGCTCACATATGTGGATATGCATTCATATATCCTCCTATGTCCTAGAACGTGGAGGTAAGACACCTTTTCTAGGTTCAGAGCAGTTCTCACAGGATATGAGATGCCCTGAGTACATGTAGGTTCCTGGAAGTCCTTAGACCCACAGATTTAGCTTGTTTGCCATGACAGTGTGGACCCAGAACACTGATTTTCTTTATCCTCCTGCTCCTTCCTCTTCTTTTCCTCTCTCTGTCTCAGACTTCTCCATTAGGTGACCCAATTTCTTCACAGCCAATACTACAGTAAGTGATTCTTCTTTCAGTTTTGACAGTGGTTGGCTGCTTGAGTAGGAGTAAAATTTTTCCTGTTCTTCTTCTGGGTAGTTGAGCTCTTAAACCTGTTACTCCCACCTCAAGCATGACCTTCAAAAATGTGAAATTGTTTTAACCAGCCAGATTGTCTGGCACAGAGAGTGAAGGAACTGCATTGTACCTCATAAAAGGATTTCTGATATGTAACAAAAGTGGTCCCTAATATGGATTTCACTGACCTATACCTAAAAGCTAGCTAATATATTTTCTTTTATTAAACTTCTCAGCAGCGGAGTCTACATTTTGTCAACAACAGCAACAACAAGAAAACAGTGAATTTGAAGGTTTTACTATCTCTGGGTATTGTCAAAGCAGCATTTTCTCCACTTTATTCTCACTTGCTAAGTTTTCATTGCACTAAATTCTATTTCCATTGAAGTTCATTTAGCATCATTTTCTTTAAAAGAGGTTGTCTGAGAAAGATTAACTTGGTTTGTTTTTCTCTCCTGCTAACCCACATCTTCATAAGCCATAAAAGCCTAGTCTAGCATCACCACAACTGAACTTGTGTGTGTGTGTGTGTGTGTGTGTGTCTGTGGCTAAAACACAATTTGAAGCAGAATAGTATTTTCCTGCAAAGGAAAATAGTTAAGACCTTAGCCTCTGAAGTCACAGTGCCTGGCTTCCAATCCTGGCTATTATTGTGTGTACTTAAATGTTTCTATTTGAAATTTCTGTCTCTGTTTTATCTTAGTAGAAAGGAGATGCACGCATTACTTGCCTCATAGAGTGGTTGTGTTAAAGAAAAATTATTCTGATGCTTGTTAAAACTGTAAGGAAGACTTTAGTCAAGACTATTGCAATAGGGGTCATGACTGTCACAATAGTGGGGAGCAACTGAGCTCCCTCTGACTACAACAAAAGCAGCTGGGAGTTTATAGCCAAAGAACAGAGTGTAGGGGACAGTGAATCGAAAATTACTAAGAGGAGAGATCAAGGGTAGGGGCATTCTTGCTAAACTGTTCTAAAATAATTCTCATTAAAGGTAGGCCAGGGATTTACACATCAAAGGTGGGGGATAATGAATTTGATCAGACATTAATGGAGATCATATATTAAGGGTTGGGAGATTCTTGCTAAATGGAGTTAACAAGATTCTTGCTTAACTGGACTAGGCTAAGATAGGCTGGGCCAAGGTCCCAGTTCAGAACAGGGCTCATGGTAACCTGACTGAAATTTGACCAAGGAGAAAATCTTTGTCAGTAATGAGGCTTAGAGAAGATATTCATATAACCACATTACGTCAGTCCTTAGCACATTATAAAGGCTGATTAAATGTTAGTCAATATTATTATTCTTACAATTAACAATGATTACTTCTCTCTCCATCTTGTAAGTGTGTACCAATTGGGGAATTAATTCATATCAAAATTCAGAGCAAATGCCATTAAAGTGTCCTCTGAGTTTGACAGGACTAGTACTTCCTTTAAGTTTTTCTTTGTCTAGTCTGGTTCCCCTGATAGGATGGTGTGGTAGAAGATGGAATCTGTGGCCACTTGGTGTTTGGAAGCTGTATCTGAAAACCTGGATGTGAAGGGGACCCTCATCTGCCAATGGAAGATGCTGAAAGTTAAGTCTTGAAGGAGAGTGTTGAAGGCAAGCCAAAAACATGTCCAAGTCTGGTCATGTAAGAGGAAATAAAAGGAGCTGATGTATGGGATTGACTCGGGGTTACAGGACTACCAGACCAGGGAAAGCGAAGTGGCCAATTTGGGCAAATATTTAAATTCCACAGCCAGCAGATCCTAGGATGTGGTTTATACATATTCAGAAAGAGCAGATGTGGTACAGTCTAGGTTTATTTAAATGGGAATATAAAAACACAAATATTACTAAATTACCTGGGAGCTGAAATAGAAACAAATTTTCAGGCTGGGGTACCTGAAGCCCAAAAGACATGGTGAGTTACTTTTTTTGTTATCATGTTTTTTTGTGGTTCTAACTCTTCTCACAATAAATCTGGGAAATACGCCTTCCAGAAGGCGTATCCTCAGTTACATCAGTACATCCTCAGTTACAAGCATTCCTTAACTATCAGAAAGTAAAATTTAATAACAAGCAGAAAGTATGATCCAATTTCATTAATGCAACTGTCCATTGCTTCCCTTTCAGGTGAGTTGATGTTTCTCTACTGTAAGGCATGCCTTCAGATGGCTCAGGTCCTCTGTTGCTGTTGCCCTCAACTTGCATGTCCTCTTTCTGCACTGTTGTCCTCTGCTTTAGGACACCTGTGTCTCAGTCCCTCTTCACTCAGATCCTCTGTCTATTAAAAGAAAGAGACCTATATATTTTGTTCTACATCCCTGTAGAATCATTTTTTAACATTCTATTGAGGTATAATGTACCTATAGAAAACAGCCCATACCGCACGGTGGCTCACACCTGTAATCCCAGCACTTTGGGAGGCTGAGGCCTGTGGATCAGGAGATCGAGATCATCCTGGCTAACATGGTGAAACCCCGTCTCTACTAAAAAAATACAAAAAATTAGCCAAGCATGGTGGCAGGTGCCTGTAGTCCCAGATACTTGGGAGGCTGAGGCAGGAGAATGGTGTGAACCCGGGAGGCGGAGCTTGCAGTGAGCTGAGATCACACCACTGCACTCCAACTTGGGCAACAGAGCAGACTCCGTCTCAAAAAAAAAAAAAAAAAAAAAAAAAAAAAAAAAAGGAAAACAGGCCATACCATAAGTATATAGTTTACTGAATTTTTACAAGGTCAACATGTGTGTTCAAGAAGTATCCCACTCACAAAACAGATATCACCAGAATCCCAGAAAACTCACACATTCCTTGCTAGTCACTAACCATGCCTCACCACTGATGCCTCCATCAAAAGTAACCACATCCTGACTTCTAACAGCACAATACAATTTTGTTGCTTTTTTGTACTTTATACTAGTGTAATCATACAGTAAATAGCTTTGAGATCTTGCTTCTTTTGCTTCACATGTTTGTGAGATTCATCTATATTGTTGAGTTGCAGGGTGTTTATTCTCATTGCTCTATGTGCTCCATTATGTGACTATACCAGCTTATTATTAAGTTGTCATAGGAACTTTGACATTTCCATAGTATCACAATTTTGAATAGTGCTGCTATTTTGTTTCAAAGAGAATTTAAAGTTTTTACTATTAAGGGTGGGCAGTATATTTGGGAAGTGGCAGAGTTAATTTTATAAGTGATTTTATTGATAACTTGGGAAGAAAATGTCCACTGCTCTATCTCTAAAGTATAATCAATCTACCTCTAATATTTCGATGCCAAGGAAAATGATTATTTGAATACACTGTGTACAAGATTTCATTTGGATTTCCTCCCGTTCAATATTAATGAGGATTATTCAGCAGCATTCATCAGGAGATGATTATTGACAGGACATCAATCATTTGTTATAAGAACAGGGTAGACCATGATTTCAAAAGGGAGTTAGAGATTTAACTGGTCACACAGATGTCCTGCCAAATTTCATTTGAGATATCATAAGAAAAAAAAAAAGAACAAGGCAAATATTTGAAAATTTCAAAATCTGTTTTCTGAAAACACATAAAGCTTTACTATTTAATTAATCTCCATTCAAAGCTTTTTTTCCATGGGCTCTGCCAAGGGGACTGTGATAAATCACACATAGAAGTTGCATATACTGTAATGCTTATAAAGAGGATTCTACATTATTTAGCCAGATTAGCACTCTTGCATGTGTGCACACTAAACACTGGTTATCAATGATTGATGGACAACATGCTTGAACAGTGCTCTCCTACTTGAGCTAATGAACTAAATAGTTTACTTCATGCTCCATTTCCACAAATAAATGGCTGTAATACATAATGTGATAATAATTTCTGATTTCTTTGAAGTACATTTTCTTGTCTATAATGAAAAAAAATATTTTGAAAATCAAATTTAGTCAAGCATTGCATTACTGTGATTTTACATGTTGGATAGATTATGAAATGTTGCTGAAGTCAAAATGTTTACACTGAAAGGAATATAGTTGTTAAAATTAAACAACTTAAAAGGACACCATGAAGAGGTTTAAAAAAGAGCTCATAATAGGCTTTTCTCTTACTTTCATTTCAACTATGTTCTTGGGTAAATTTACATAAATAAAAAGCTATTCTACATATTTATATAAGATTATAAATATTATTTCCTTAATCATTATGGTATGTTTCTTATGTAGCAGAATTATGATTTAGGTTTCCATATCTAATATTAACTTCAGTGAAGAAGCAGAAGTTGTGTATACAAAAATATCCAAAACCTTTATACTGAACAAGAACAATCTATGGGATGTAATACCAGGCCACCCTATTTTTGACTCCTTTCATCTTGACTGTCCTCTAAATCTAAACTATGGAGTTAGTTCTTCCCCTGCCCCTGAATGAAAACTTGGGCAGACCCCATAACATCTCTGGTCTCTTTTAGGTAACATACATGTTTCAATAGTCACTAGAGATCACAGATAGCATCTCAATATAGCAATTGATATGATCGGTTCTTTGTAATTATCAAATATCCAAGCTTGCTTTAAAATTGAGGCTTCTAATTAGCATTTCTAATTCCTTTTCTTTCTCATCTCTTTCTTTGGCCTTTCTGTGGCTCTTCAGGTAGAGAGGAGGTAGGAAAAGAGTTCTCTTTCAATTGCCATTGTCATCCTTGTGGCACCTGTGCTCTCTTCTGGGTTCAATAGGTGTTTAAAAACAAGTCTATTTCTTGTAAATGCTGGTGATGTTTCACCTAAGACAAGTTTCCTTATAGAGGACACCATATCTAATTTATAGTAAGTCATTTACTTCTTTTCTTAGCACCATGTAACCCAGCAGTACCTTCAGATTCTTTTTGCTTACGTCTATTTTGTATCTCTAGTTAGTTTTTTGGACAGGGCCTAAGATCAATAAAGCCAGCTTTTTCCTCCTAGTTTTTGAAGGGAAATTCATGCATTCTCTGAGGGTATAAGCCATGTGTAACTCAGGAAATTCTTCCTTGCTTTGCCATTAGAACAGCTAGTCAGAGTAAATCATGATGTAGATTGCACAGGTATGAATAGATAACAGACCACTAGGTCCTCCAATTGCAAATGACACGTTAAATACTCTGAGGTACCTCACTGAAATCCTTTTGCCTAAGATGAAAGCCCATTTTCTCCCTAGAGCAATAGAGCTTCAGTTCTCTTTAGAGAAATGCTTTCTTTCATATCCTTCAAATTCAAATCCTTTTGTAACCTCAATATGAGTGAGGGGTTTGAACTGTGAAATTCTTTGTAAGTCGTGCATATGTTCTAGCATACCCTTTGGGATGTACCTGTGGTCTTTTGTACAGTGAAAAATTCTTTTCTTTGCATCCTGTTACAATTATTTTTATAACATTCTTAATAAATCATAAAAGGCATTTAACACAAAGATGAAAACAACATATTCTATGACATAGGTTTTGTTGAAAGTTGGTGGGACTAAAACAAACTAAACAGTTTCTGTACAGAAAAAGAAACAATCAATAAAAAGAAAACAGAAGGGGGGGAAATATTTGCACAACCATGTACTGAGTAAAAGGTTAATATCCAAATATATTAAGAACTCATACAACTCAGTAGCAATAAAACCAAATAATCCTATTAAAAATGAGCAAAGAACCTGAATAGGTATATTTTTTTCTAAAAAGTCTTACAAATGGCCAACAAGTATAGGAAGACATGTTCAAAATCATGAATCATCAGAGAAATATAAATCAGAGCCACAATGAGATCTCACCTCACATCCATTATGATGATTATTACAAAAAGACAAGAGATAACAAGTGATGGCGAGAATGTGGAGAAATGACCTTTAATACTGTTGGTGGGAAGGTAAATTGTTACAACTGTTTTGGAAAAAAGTATGGAAGTTCCTCCAAAAAAGTAAAAATAGAACTACCATATGATCCAGAAATCCTACTTCAGAGTATATATCCAAAGGAAATGAAATTAGTGTCCCTGAAGGATATCTGTACCCCCAAGTTCACAATAGCCAAGATATGAAAATAACCTATGTATTCATCAATAGATGAATGGATAAAGAATATAAACACACACACACACATACACATACATATAATATATATTATTATATGTATATAATATGTATATATTATGTATATATTATGTTATGTATATATAATATAATATGTGTATATAATATATATTATATGTATCTTATAATATATATTGTATATACATTATATATGTATGTTATATATACATGTACATATAATATACACATATATAATGAAATAGTATTCATATATAAGAAGGAAATCCTGCCATTTTTGACAACATTGATGAAACTGGAGGCAATTATGCTAAGGGAAATACACCAGACATAGACAAATACTGTATGATCTCATTTATATGTGGAATCTAGAAGAGTTGAACTCATAGAAGCAGAGAGTAGAATGTTAGTTGCTAGGGTCTAGCAACTATAGTTAATACTGCAGTACTGTTTACTTGAAATTTGTGAAGAGAGTAGGTCTGAAGTGTCTTCACACCCTGCCCCGCTGCCACACAAAAAAAGGATAACTGTGTGGTTAGGATGACTTAATCTGATTATAGTAATCATTATACAATATGTATGTCAAAATATGACGTCATACATCTTTAATATATACAATTGTTTTTTTTTTTTAAATACACCTCAATAAAGCTGGAAAAAAAGAGTCAGATCCAGTTTCTGTCTATGAAAGGGTAGGATTTCTGCTTCTAGCCATGATAGAGTAACAGGGACCAGATTTACCCTCCTGCCTTGAATAACAAAATCAACAAAAACAAAAACAGACAAAATACATCAAACAACTGTTTCCAGATCTTTAACGATAAGCAACATAGGACAGAAACTCCCGAGAAAGGGAAACAAATGGTGAGAAGAGAAAGCTGAACTCCATGCCTCAGTATATTATCTTGAGTTTCCAGGCTACAGCAAAAGCTGAAAAAATTAATCATGAACACATGAGCATTATAAGACATGTGGAAGGAAGTCTTCAGGCAGAAATACAATGATATCAGATGGAAATATAGATCTAAAGAGAGGAATAAAGAGCACCAGAAATTGTGAATATATGGGCAAGCATAGCAGAGTTGAAAGCTATCCCCAAACTCTTCACTTAAGCGCAGTACGTAGGGATACACTGATTAACAAAGAAGGAAGGAACCATGTTAAAAACTATTTTTTGTTGTTTTTGTTTTTTCCTTATCTTTCAACTTTTATTTTAGATTCAGGGGGTACACGTGCAGGTTTGTTACCTGGGCATATAGGGTGATGCTGAAGTTTGGGTCAGGAATAATTGCAAAGTACCCAACAGTTAGTTTTTCAATCCTTGCCCCCTTCCTTCTCTCACCTCTAGACCTCCCCAGTGTTTATTGTTGCCATCCTTATGTTCATGAGTACCCAATGTTTAACTGCCACTTATAAGTGAGAACATGTGATATTTGGTTTTCTGTTCATGCATTAATTCACTTAGGATAATGGTTTCCAGCTGCATCCATGTTGCTGCAAATACTATGGATGTGTAGTATTCCATGGTGTATATGCACCACATTTAAAAAAAAATTATACTTTAAGTTCTAGGGTATGTGTGCACAACGTGCAGGTTTGTTACATAGGTATACATGTGCCATGTTGGTTTGCTGCACCTATTAACTCGGCATTTACATTAGGTATTTCTGCTAATGTTATCCCTCCCCCTGCCCGCCTCCCTATGACAGGCCCCCATGTGTAATATTCCCTGCCCTGTGTCCAAGTGTTCTCATTGTTCAATTCCCACCTATGAGTGAGAACGTGTCGTGTTTGGTTTTCTGTCCTTGTGATAGTTTGCTCAAAATGATAGTTTCCAGCTTCATCCATGTTCCTGCAAAGGACATGAACTCATCCTTTTTATGGCTGCATAGTATTCCATGGTGTATATGTACCACATTTTCTTAATCCAGTCTATCATTGATGGACATTTGGGATGGTTCCAAGTTTTTGCTATTGTGAGTAGTGCCACAATAAACATATATGTGCATGTGTCTTTATAGTAGCATGATTTATAATCCTTTGGGTATATACCCAGTAATGGAATCGCTGGGTCAAATGGTATTTCTAGTTCTAGATCCTTGAGGAATCACCATACTGTCTTCCACAATGGTTGAACTAGTTTACAGTCCCACCAACAGTGTAAAAGCATTCCTATTTTTCCACATCCTGTCCAGCATCTGTTGTTTCCTGACTTTTTAATGATCGCTATTCTAACTGGTGTGAGATGGTATCTCATTGTGGTTTTGATTTGCATTTCTCTGATGACCAGTGATGATAAGCATTTTTTCATGTGTCTGTTGGCTGCATAAATGTCTTCTTTTGAGAAGTGTCTCTTCATATCCTTTGCCCACTTTTTGATGGGGTTGTTCATTTTTTCTTGTAAATTTGTTTAAGTTCTTTGTCGATTCTGGATATTAGCCCTTTGTCAGATGGGTAGATTGCAAATATTTTCTCCCATTCTGTAGGTGCCTGTTCACTCTGATGGTAGTTTCTTTTGCTGCGCAGAAGCTCTTTAGTTTAATTAGATCCCATTTGTCTATTTTGGCTTTTGTTGCCATTGCTTTTGGTGTTTTAGTCATGAAGTCCTTGCCCATGCCTATGTCCTGACTGGTATTGCCTAGGTTTTCTTCTAGGGTTTTTATGGTTTTAGGTCTAACATTTAAGTCTTATTCCATCTGTACCACATTTTTTTTATCCAGTCCACCACTGATGGGCACCTAGGTTGATTCCATGTCTTTGCTATTGTGAATAGTACTGCAATGGATGTGAGAGTACATGTGTCTTTTTCGTTGAACGATTTGTTTTCTTTTGGGTGTATAAGTAATAATAGGATTGCTGGGTCAAATGGTAGTTCTGTGAGAAATCTCCAAACTTCTTTCCACAGTGGCTGAACTAATTTATCTTCCCACTAACAGTATATAAGTCTTCCTTTTTCTCTGCAGCCTCACCAACATCTATTGTTTTCGACTTTTTATTAATAGTTATTCTGAATGGTATGAGATAGTATCTCATTATGGTTTTGATTCATGTTTCTCTGATAATTAGTTATGTTGAAAATTTTTTCTTTTATATTTGTTCGCTGCTTGTATTTCTTATTTTGAGAAGTGTCTATTCGTGTCTTTTGCCCATTTTTATGGGCAAAAATACGGTTGTTTTGTGCTTGTTCAATTATTTAGGTTTCTTATGCATTCTGGATATTAGATCTTTGTCAGATGCATAGTTTGTGAATATTTTCTCCCATTCTGTAAGTCGTCTGTTCACTCTGTTGATAATTTCTTTTTCTGTGCAGAAGCTCTTTAGTTTAATTAGGTCCCATTTGTCAATTTTTATTTCTGTTGTAATTGCTTTTGAGGACCTCGTCATAAATTCTTTCCCACAGCCAATGTCCAGAATGGTGTTTCTTAGGGTTTTCTTCTAGTATTCTTATGATTTGATGTCTTACATTTAAGTCTTTAATCCATCTTGAGTTAATTTTTGTATATGGTAAAATGTAGGGCTTTAGTTTCATTCTATATATGGCTAGCCAGCTATCCCAGCACCATTTATTGAATAGGGAATTCTTTCCCCATTACTTATTTTTTGTCAGCTTCATCAAAGATCAGATGACTGTAGGTGTATGGCTTTATTTCTGGGTTTTGTATTCTGTTCCATTGGTCTATGTGTCTCTTTTTGTACCAGTACCATGCTGTTTGGGTTATGGAGTAGTATGAAGTCAAGTGTGATAACTTTGGGTTTGTTCTTTTTGATTAGGACTGCTTTGTCTATTCAAGTTCTTTTTTTTCCTTTTGATTCCATATACATTTTAGCATAGTTTTTAGCAGTAGTGTGAAAAATGACATTGGTATTTCAATAGGAATAACATTGAATCTGTAGATTGCTTTGGGCAGTATGGGCATTTTAATGATATTATTTTAATCCATGCACATGGGATGTTTTTCCATTTGTTTGTGTTATCTACAATTTCTTTTAGCAGTGTTCTGTAGTTCCCTTTATAAAGATCTTTTGCCTCCTAGGTTAGATGTATTCCTAGGTATTTTATTTTATTTTATTTTTGTCTATTTTAAATGAAATTTCATTCTTTATTTGGCTCTCAGCTTGAACTATATTGGTGTATAGAAATGCTACTACTTTTTGTACATTGATTTTGTATCTGAAATCTTCATAAAATCATTTATCAGTTATAATAGCCTTTTGTCAGAGTCCTTTGGGTTTTCTCTGTATAGAATTATATCATCAGTGAAGAGAGATAGTTTGACTTCTTTTTCTATTTGGATGCCTTTTATTTCTTCCTCTTACCTGATTGTCTGGCTAGCACTTCCAGTACTATGTTGATTAGGAGTGGTGAGAGTGGACACCCTTGTCTTTTCCAGTTCTCTAGGAGAATGCTTCTACTTTTGGTTCAGTCAGTAGGATGTTGCCTGTGGGTTTGTCATAGATGGCTCTTATTATTTTGAGGTACGTTTCTTCGATGCCTAGTTCTTTAGGGGTTATTATCATTAAAGATGTTGGACTTTTTTGGAAAGGGTTTTCTGTATCTATTGAGATAATCATATGGGTTTTGTTTTTATTTTTGTTCATGTGGTGAATTGTATTTATTGATTTGCGTATGTTGAACTAACTTTGTATCTCGGGAATGATGCCTGCTTTATCATGATGAATTAACTTTTTGATGTGCTATTGAATTCAGTTTGCTATTATTTTGTTGAGGATTTTTGTGTCTATGTTTATCAAGGATATTGGCCTGTAGTTTTCTTTTTTTGTTGTGTCTTTTGCAGCTTTTGTTATCCTGGTGATGCTGACTTTGTAGAATGAGTTAGGGAGGAGTCTCTCCTCCTCATTTTTTAAAAATAGTTTCAGTAGAATTGGTACCAGCTCTTGTTTGTATGTCTGGTAGAATTCAGCTGTGAATCCATCTGGTCCAGGGCTTGTTTTCATTGATAGGTTTTTAAATTACTGATTCAATGTTGGAACTTGATATTGGTCTGTTTAGCATTTCAATTTCTTTCTGATTCAATCTTGGGAGACTGTGTTTCCAGGTATTTTTTCATTTTCTCTAGATTTTTTAGTTTGTGTGAATAGAGGTATTCATAATAGTTTCTGCAAATCTTTTGTATTTTTGTGGAATCAGTTGCAATGTCACTTTTGTTATTTCTGATGGTGCTTATTTTGATCTAGTCTCTCTTTTTTTCTTTGTTAATCTAGCAAGTGGTCTATTCATCTTGTTTATCCTTTCAAAGAACCCACTTTTGATTTTGTTGATTCTTTGTATCAATTTTTGCGTCTCCATTTCATTCTGTTCTGTTCTGATTTTAGTTATTTACTTTCTGCTGCTAGCTTTGGGATTAGTTTATTCTTGTTTCTCCAGTTCCTCTAGGTGTGATGTTAGATCATACCTAACCAGTCTTTAGGAAAACTGACAGATTTCATTGCACCAAAGTGGCCAAAATTTTCAAACCAATCTTCTTATCTACCAAGTGTTTTAATACTATCCATGCCCACCCAGAAGGACAAGATCAACAATAATGAAAATTGAAGTTGAAGAAGTTGGTAACATTGAAATATTCATTACTTTTCAGCCCTGTGTCCTACATGCTTAAGAAGAAAAAACACCGCAAAAATTTTTTGTTGTATATTTTTAATATGTTGCACAAACATGGTGGATATTGGAAGAGCACTTTAAGCATTTCATAATACTCAGTTTTGGACAAAGTGTCTTTACTATAGATGGCTGGGAGACAATGGGAGTCTATTGGTTTGCCTGGAACGCAGATTAGAGAGAAGGAGCTATTTTTTGGTCTGGGAGTATGTGTTATATGGAGGGAAAAACTCAATGCAGGTGAACTTCATGGTGCTCAGTGCGGACAGGGCTCCTGGTGCCTTCCAGAAACATCTTTGCTTTTCCTTAATACAACAAAATATGTAATGTCCTCTTTGAAATACTAAAATTACAGATGATCATGTAAGGCAACAAATTTTCTTTACAGTAAAGTTAATGTATTTATTGAAGAAAAGGATACACTTTCTATATCTTAACATATATGAATAATTAGTGTTTATTTTTTATATAAAATTTTCAGTTGTATAAAATTTAATTATACTAACATTGTATAAAGTTCTTCAGAGACTAGAAAAAGGCTCATTCAAAATACTTCATGGAAAGCAATTCCACATATATTGCCTCACATATATTTGAAACTGTCCTATTAAATTAAATTTGGCTTAGAGTTGCCTCTGTGAGTAGCAAAAAGCAACCTATCTTAGTATGTAAACAAATTGCAACCTAACTTAAGAATATATTCTTCTTACAAGTAGCTGAGTCTTAACCAATCATAGCAGCTGAGTTTCAGCCCATCACAGTCTGCCAACTGATCAGACCATATAAAGCAAATGCCTCATCACACCAGGCCCAAATAAGGCCCAAATGTGGAGCTGTAATCAACCAAGCTCTTTATGTACATTACTTCCTTCTTCTGTCTACAAATACTGCCTGCCTACACTGATGGGTGGAGCTCCATGAGCTTCAACTTGTTCAGTGTGCTGCTTAAATAAACTCTGTTAAATTTAATTTGTCTGAAAGTTTTCTTTCTAAATATAGATCATATTAACCTTTCAGAGTATTAGTGATTACTTTCCCACAAATATCAATTTTGGAAAAATAGGAATTTCAAGTCTAGAAATATTTCAAAACAAAGTAGTAGGCATTATAACATAAATTTTGAAAACTTGTTTTAATTTGAGTTTTTCCTTTGAATTACTGAATTCTTATGCAACCACAATATTTTGATAGCCATGTTTTTGGTTTTCTTTTCTTGCTAGCTTGTGATATCCTGGACAGCAGGGCATCTTACTCATTCTTACATTTCCAGCACCTCCTATAGTGTTTCTTAATAAATAATAGAAAATAAAAAAGATCTTTTGGCAAGATCAATCATTTTGACTTGATCTTATTAGTCTGCACATACTCTCTATCAGTAGCATCATTGTGGAATAAGATGAATATTAACAGTTAGACACTTAGAAAATCTGATTATATTATAACTGTGTAGGATGTCGGAAGAACCCTTTATAATATGAGGCTGAAGGAAGCAGCATTACCAGTTCATCAAGCTAGGTCAATATACAGACACCCAGCATTTAGATATAATTCCTTCTTTTTAAAGCATTGGAATAAACACTTGGAGTAAGATAACTGGCATGTTGAAAATTAAACTCAATATGCTTAGAGACACTGATTTCTAGACAACTCAATGATATTAATAAAACAAGTATTAAATGAAAGCATTTTGCATTGTACATTGTGAATTTTTTTCCTTTTCATGACAATTTTACATGAAATGTTGAAATAACTGTGCAGCTCTCTTCATCACTGTAACACTTATGTGATTACAGGAAGTTTCTTCTTCAGATAAGTGTCTTATTTTAGTCATTTACTTTAGGAGTAAAGTATATATGTTTAAATGGGTATAAATTGTGTAATCTTTGACCATCTTTATTTTTATTTTTTATTTTTTAAATTATATTTTATTATTATACTTTAAGTTCTAGGGTACATGTGCATAACGTGCAGGTTTGTTACATATGTATACTTGTGCCATGTTGGTGTGCTGCACCCATCAACTCGTCAGCACCCATCAACTCGTCATTTACATCAGGTATAACTCCCAATGCAATCCCTCCCCCCTGCCCCCTCCCCATGATAGGCCCCGGTGTGTGATGTTCCCCTTCCCGAGTCCAAGTGATCTCATTGTTCAGTTCCCACCTATGAGTGAGAACATGCGGTGTTTGGTTTTCTGTTCTTGCGATAGTTTGCTAAGAATGATGGTTTCCAGCTGCATCCATGTCCCTACAAAGGACACAAACTCATCCTTTTTTATGGCTGCATAGTATTCCATGGTGTATATGTGCCACATTTTCTTAATCCAGTCTGTCACTGATGGACATTTGGGTTGATTCCAAGTCTTTGCTATTGTGAATAGTGCCGCAATAAACATACGTGTGCATGTGTCTTTATAGCAGCATGATTTATAATCCTTTGGGTATATGAAAAAATGCTCATCATCACTGGCCATCAGAGAAATGCAAATGAAAACCACAATGAGATACCATCTCACACCAGTTAGAATGGCAATCATTAAAAAGTCAGGAAACAACAGGTGCTGGAGAGGCTGTGGAGAAATAGGAACACTTTTACACTGTTGGTGGGATTGTAAACTAGTTCAACCATTATGGAAAACAGTATGGCGATTCCTCAAGGATCTAGAACTAGATGTACCATATGACCCAGCCATCCCATTACTGGGTATATACCCAAAGGACCATCTTTATTATACTGAGTAGGCTAAGCATACACAAGTGAGAAGAACGACATGGCACCTGGGCAATGGATTTTGCTCTGTCTCTGAAAATGACTTCACATAGTCCTCTCTCTTCATCTGAAAAACTGAAAACATACATTTAATACAGTTTTTACAACAAAGGAGATTTACTTGCTTAGCTAAAAGTAAATATACATATTTCTTCTTTTTTGTTTTATTATTAATATTTCAATTAATTTTGAAAAAGTTATCATGTTGTGTGTCCTGGTCTCTGGAGTCAATTTACCACACCCATTTGGGAGGAAGGGATTGTTAGACAATTATGTTCTCACTGGCTTCTCCCCTAGAGTTTTAATCAACGATCCAGCAGGCAATAAAAAAGTCATTTCTAGTTATTGATAAATGCTTGTGTAGTAGACAAATACCCAGAAGGCAGAATAGCAAATTAAGAAAAAAATCCTTTGAACAGACTAGTTAGCAATAGGGCTTTAAAAAATTTTTCAGTTCCATTTAGAGGAAAACTGTGGATTTATACCATAGGATTGAATTGGGTCTTTGGTTTTTGTGTTTACAAATTTACGTCTCACTGACTTTGCTAGTACATTTTCCAAAACAGTATTCATTTATGTTGGTTACCATAGAAACTAAAAGTGCTCCATTCCTATGTAGTTCTTTGCACGTATTCCCTCCCATAACTTGCTTTTCAAGTCTGCTAAATTGCTTTATGTGGCATTTCATGTAGAATAACCCTTGTTTTCTTAAATCTTTCATGAAGCAAATCTTCATAACTTCAAATGTGTTACTTTATATTCATCTAAATCATAATTTTGATTTGCATATTTTGCTAAAAAATGACTAACTGAATAAAACAAATGTTTTCTAAATAAAATCTATATATCAGTAGATGGTTTTAAAATAATTCTAAATGTTGCTTTGCTAAACAAAGAAGAAAAAATTAAAAATAATTTTCATAACCAAAGGGTAAATGTTTTGGCAAGTATTATAATGAGCTACATACATAGGAAGCAGTTATTGATTAACTATTGTGGGCCCAGTTTGTGATGGGCTTGAGGGAATACCAAGACTTGGAAAATGGAGTTGTCTTCAAGGTCTTTACAAATCAGCTCAAATGTAGAAATATAATAAGCTGTAGAAATTAAATTTTTATGTCCTGTCACTTAAGAAATCTGCAGAATATGTGTGCATGTTACACAGTGATTAATTACACTGATGAGCCACTTTTTTCACTTCTGTAAGGTTAGTCACATGCAGCTGTAAGTCATGTCCTCCCAACCAATATTTCTTTTCCTGTATCGGTTTTGATTCCAGGTTGCTTCCCTTTCCTGTATCATTCTCCCAATAATATTAAGGCAGCATGTAGAGCTGAATGAAAACACTGGGCTCAGTATCTAGGAAACCAGAAATTTAGCCCTACTGCTGTCACTATGAACTGTGAATCTCTGCGCCCTTGAGTAAGTCACTTTCTTTCACTCTACTTCATTGTTCAAATCAATAATGTGAGAGACTAGATGAGAGTTCTTTAAGATCTTGTGTCACACTAGGAAACTAATTTTGATTCTGTTATCCTAAAAATCTATTTTTAGATACTATTGTGGCATTTTGGACTTCTAAGTGATCTATATAAAGTACATGTTGGAAGTCCCTGGAGTCCCTTGAAATTATGCTGGGAATGACAGCTCGGTAAGAGAGCAGTAGACAGACCTTTTAGTCTGGGTCACCTTGAGGTTTCAGTGTGTTGACAAGTATGCAGAATGGCCACATTTTAAGGGCTGTTTTCCAATATGGTAGGACCTCTGAAAAGTGGCCTTGTGTTTGGGCCATTAGGGATCCACTGTCTAGGTACTTTGTGGTTTAACTAGTATATTGCTCTACCAAAAAGCCTTTTTTTATTTGGAAACACCAGAAGCTCAGAATCTATCTACTGTTTTACATATACAATGTGAAAACATCTTAGTGTCTACAACATATTTTCCCTAAAGCCTTATTTTAGTTTTCAGTAGATATATTCACCCTCCTAGCAATTGTCAAATATTTGAGAATTATTGAACTAATATTAGGTTTACCCATGTCTTCACTCTCATTGTGAATGTATATTATCTCAGTTTCACAATTTTATTAAGAGCAATAACAGTAGATGTGAAAACGTTTTCTAAACTAGACAGTGTTATAGAAATTACATTATTGCTGATAATAAATGTTTTGGTGTTTTTACACTGTCAGAAAACTATTATCATTCTTTTTTTTTTTTTTTTTTTTTTTTTTTAAGTTTTTTGAGACAGAGTTTTGCTCTTGTTGCCTAGGCTAGAGTGCAGTAGCGTAATCTCGGCTCACCGCACCCTCCGCCTCCTGGGTTCAAGCAATTCTCCTGCCTCACGTCAGCCTGCTGAGTAGCTGGGATTACAGGCATGTGCCAACACGCCTGGTTAATTTTGTATTTTCAGTAGAGACGGGGTTTCTCCATGTTGGTCAGGCTGATCTCGAACTCCTGACCTCAGGTGATCTGCCCGCCTCGGCCCCCCAAAGTGCTGGGATTACAGGCGTGAGCCACTGTGCCTGGCCTTATCATTCTAATCATAGCGTTTTTACTTTTAGTAAATGTAAGGTAATAAGTGGCAAATACTTCTTTCATACCTCTGTGTCTTTCTCTAAATTGCATCCACTATTGTCTACAGCACTGTATTCTCAGCCTATTTTCTGAATGTGGCTTAAACCTGATTCTCCTTTGAAGACTTTGCCTCCCTCTCAGACTTCTCATGGTTAGCTGTTTTCTCTTTTATATCCCTCCTATCACTGGCCTGGAGTTCAGGTCTTCTTTGTTCCTCATTACCGTTTCCATACTTTTTATGTCTTCTTTTACCATAACCACACTCTCCCTCCTCCCAATCTAGGCTCATTGTAGTCTTTGTCATTATATGATACCACTCTTTAACAATATGGAACTTATACACCACATATTATTCTAAGCACTTTATAAATACCCATTTATTTAATCTTTATGGCAATTCCATGAAGTCGATATTTTTGTCACCATTATCTCCATCTGACACATAAAGTAACTGAGGTACAGAGAGGTTAAGAAACTTACCTGATAGTTTGCTGAGAATAATGCACATGTACCCTAGAACTTAAAGTACAATAAAAAATAAATAACAAAATAAAGAAACTTATCTGAGATCATAGGTTTAGTAAGAAGCAGAGCTAGGATTCAAGTGCTGGCAGTGTGGCTCTGCTGCTCATGCTTTACCTACACTGCCTGCATCTCTACTGCTTCTTGCCCCATTTCTCTCCACCCCATTACTCTGATTTATTTTCCTTCAAAGCATTTTTTACCACCTCAAATATTAAATATTTGTTTATTTATTTATTATTGGCCTTGCCCTACCAAAATGTCAACTTCAAAAGTAGAGGCTGTTATTTTGTTCATTGGTCACCAGTACCCAGAATATAGTAGGCCTTTAAAAATATTTGGTGAGTGAATGAATGAACTGAACAGTATACCATGTGTTTCTGTGCTTGAGCTGAGACACTGCAAACTCACCTTTCTGCTTTGCAGGCAGGTCGGTTCCCTGTTAGGGTTTGCCAATAGGGGCAACTGGAAATTTGCAAAGATAGAGGAGGTAGGGGTACACATGCCTGCTCCCTCCAGCGTTTCCCCAGAAAAGCTTCTTTACCTCAGAAGCAGTGTCAGTTCTTTCCATGGCTGCTGTGGATATCAGATTGCAGTTTTCTAACACTCATGTAATCAGCCTTATTATGACTACTCAGGGACACCAGAGCTAGCTGAACAGTGCACCTTCCTCAGATATTTGAGTTCAGTTCCACGTGTCCCTTCTCCAAGCATCTAAGTTTTATCATTACAACGTTTCCCCCTTTTTATTCCCAGTTGCTGGAAGTGGTAGCTTCTCTTTGTATGATTATCTCAATGATTTCTTAATATTCTTTTTGTCTTTTCAGTTTTCTAATACATGCTTAATAATTTTGTACGTCATATTATCTGTGTTAATAACCGGTATGGGTTTTCTCTCCCGTCTCCCAACCAATGCAAAACTGGTACTAGGAGTAGTCCCAGGAAAGCAGACCTTCAAAGATGAGATTTGGGGATTGCATTGGTTGTATATTTGAGCTTGAATACAGTACTGAGTTCTGTGCAAATGTGTAATGAGATATTAGTAATATATGGTATATAGTGTCATCAGGATTAATAAAATTTTCATCTGCTGTTAATTGTGTAGAAGTGTCTAATAATCAAGTGCATTGGTAGCACTGACCGTTATGGAAGTAATGATGACTACAAGCACTGTGGTATGGAATGCTTTTCTTTGAATGCACTGGAGCACTCACAGAAGAAATTCAAACCCAGGTCTTTAAGCTGCCAGCCAAAGTCATTATCAGAGAACCAGAGAGCTGCTTAAAAAAATCTCTTGTTTCTTATGGCTTACTGAAAATCAGGCACAAAATTTAATTGTGGAGGTTGCAGAATTACATTAGTTGCAATCTTGCCAAATCTCTTAGGTGATAGATAATTGATTGGAAAGGAGTAAAACCTTAAGACTTGGAGTAGGGACATCTGAGTGGATTCATACTGAGCATGAGGTTTAGTTAATGGCTATTTCTATGAAAACCAGTATAAATCAGAAGGAAAAACAATAGTGCTTTAAATGATTAATAGTAAAATGGCAATATACATTAATGGTCTTTAGTAGAGGGATCTCTATCCAGTAGCAGTCAGTCCATATGTCAAATTGTCTCTGCCCAATGAGTCACTGGAAATGGGAATGTTTATTTGAGTCTGTCAACACTGAAAAATGGTGTCAGTGGGCTGAACTGGTGGGAACCATTACTGAAAGCTCTCTTGTGATTCATGGCGTCTGATGTGCTATAGCAGCCACTCTGCTTGTCATTAGCAGCTGTCAGAATGCCTCCCTGCTTCATTGCTCACATCTATATGTGTAAAACTCCTAGTTTTACTCCTCCGATAAGTCACCATTTTACGTTTTATACAACGTTCTCATTCATTCTGAGTTGGAAGAGCCACAGTCTGCACCAGCTGCTTCATGTGCAGATACAGAATAAGGCCCCAGTGATGAAATCTTTTCCTGGAATAAATACATGGTGGGGAGTTGTAATGTTGAGTGTATGGTAATATCAACCCATGAGAGAAGAATTATAGTAATTAAATGGGTAGATCTTGGAATTAGAATAGTTTTGAAACCTGGTTTAGGTACCCACTAGCTGAGTAAATTTGGGCAAGTTAACTAAACTCTCTGACTCAGTTTCTTCATCTGTAAAATAGCAATAATAATACATTAATAGAATTTCATAAGAATTAAATGAAATAATGGCACAGTCAATGTAGTGGTTTCCTATTGCTGCTTTACCAAATTACCACAAATTTCATGGCTTAAAACAGCACAGCTGTGTTCTCTGACAGTTCTGAAGGTCAGAGGTCTGAAAAGGATCTTGGCTAAAATCAAGGTATCAGCAGGGCTGCATTGCTTCTGGAGGTTCTATGGGAGAATTCGTTTACTTTTCTAGCTTCTAGAGGCCACCTGTATTTTCCTTGGCTCATGGCTCCTTCATCCACCTTCAAGACCAACAGAGTAGTCAACACCATAGCATCTTCAAATCTCTCACTCTTGCATCTCCCTTTCCTACTTATAAGGACATTTGGCCCAGCCAGATAATTGAGGATAATCCCCTCATATCAGGGTCATCTGATTAGCAGCCCTAATTCTCCTTTGCCATGTACACTAACATATTCACAGATTCTGAGTATTAGGACATGAACATCTTTGGGAGGGCCATTATTCTGTCCATCATACTCAAATATTTGTTAAGTAATTTATATGATGTGCTTAGTACTGTTCCCGACACATAGTAGGTCATTAATAGAGATTCTTTTTTTTTAGTGTTGCCCAAAGTTCCAAAATATTTCTTTAGATCATTGGAAAAAAGAACATGAGCAATCTGGGAGATTTATGCAGATGATGACTAGTGTATGGACAAATCCATTTATTATTGGATGAGGAGAGCATTGGTCACCTACGGATTTTCCCTGGGGCCCATCTTGGACTCTCTCCTCCTCTAAGCTTTATCTGAATTATCCCACATGGGACAGCCCCTATCCTTTGAACCTTCTTTTTAACAAAATCAGTAAGTATGTTGTCATTTTTTAAAGTTCCACCAGGTATACATCATTTTGTTATATGTATACAACAAGTGATGTATACATCATTTGATATTTGTCTGGTTGAATATAAATGTTAAGCATTTATTTGTTATTGTTAATCCTGCCTCTTAATATTCTTGTAGATATCTGATCTGCTTAAACTGAGAAATTGATCTCTAAAAAAAACTTAAGTTGGTCTGGTAAAAGTATGTTTTTCTTATTATCTATGTTTCTTATTGTTACGTACTAGAAACTTGTATGTTGGTTAAATATATATAATGTGTATATATATATACACACATATATAAAAGATTAGAGGTCTCAGTGTGTTAGTATGTTTTGGGTAATTTTCTATGGTATAATAAAACCTTAAAAAAATTGTGCATTGGGCCATGAGGCTATGTTTATTTGCAGGATCTTCTATCCATTTTTACCTTGTGTCACCTCTTTCTCTCTTTTAAGGATCTTTAGGGCCTACATGTTTTCTTCCTTCTTTTCACTATCGAAGTCTGCTCTGAAAAAAGGAAAACCCACAGAAATGTCATTTATAAGCTTATTATAAGTGTTTTTCTTCTCTGAAGGATATTTGCATGTTAGACTGCATTTCTTATGTAATGCCTTTGCTTCTTTTTAGAGAAACTTTCAGCATCAGAATTAGGGGAAGACTTTTATGTTTACAATCACATAAATAGATGTGTAGAACTAATCCACCATACAGATCTGTGTACACTCTCTGATTTTCACAATCTGAATTCAATCCCATTTTTGGAAACTTAGAAATTTCTATTCTACCTTATTTGATGCAACATTAATATTCAGTATGCATCAAAATACTTGATTTCAAGTAATGCTTACTTGAAATCTCTGCGGGTTGAGCTTGTTGTGATTTGATCTCTGTTAATTGATTTGGCATTCATTCTGAAGCTGCCATTGGAAAAAATTGTTTTACATAACTTTTTTAAAATAACAGAGCACCAACCAGAAGGGTGGTGGTATAGTTGCTTGTTTGTATGATTGAAGCAAAAAGCTTATATGTAGAGTTGAGGTGAGGATGCTTTCCAGTTTTTCCAAATGCATCATCAAAATTTTCTCTCAAGTCCCATGGGCTTCACACTTAAAAAGATCTAGCCGTGCACTGAATGCAATATAGTGTAATGTCATGTTGAAATTCAGAGGAGTGGGGATCCTATTTCCTTAGTCTGCATTTTATTGCTGTCAGTGGTTTCCAGTTTGACTCCTGGTGCCAAGTAGTGAGGAACAATGTTATCATCAGAGAACAGTGCTTGGGTTTTAATGCTTTGTAATGCTAGAGCTGACAAGTCATACTTTTAGAATGAGTCTCCAGAGTCATGTGCTATGCTCCATTTGTGTGTGCAGTAGCCTCTATTGTCCATGGAGAGCTTTGACCTTTCAGCAAGAGCTGAGCATGCCCAACATAAGGACTTATGTTGTTCAGCTGAGCTAGAACTTTAATCCATTGTGCATTCAATCCCTTAAACAAAGGATTATTTCAAATGTCTTTATTTGGTAGGAGTATATTTTTTTCTCAATTGCTGTAATGCTACCTTTGTTATGTGTATGTGAGGCTGTATATTTTCATGAAGAGTTGATGTGGATATTTTTTAACTTACTTAAAACCTTGGGGCTATTTAAAGCAAGCAAATGCTAGAAGTTAATTGAGGGGTGCTGTTTCTGTAGGCAAATAGTCAAAGGGTACTCAAGTTTTGGGCTCACATGTAATTTGCATAAAACACAGCTATACCTCAGATTTTACCATCCTATTGCAAAAATTCCAGTCCAAGACTGGCTCCTGTAGCTTTCTCTTCAGTGAAGACCTATGCAGGGCAGAGGAGTCAGAAGGTGGGTGTATTCTGGATGGGGCAGTGGATTTTTCATAAGTGTAATCTAACTCTAATATTGTTTTTATAGAAACTTCTGGCAGATATATTTATGAAAATGATCTGTAGTCATCCATTATCTAAAGTCAGAATTAATAGAAGGGAGAACTGTATCCCTTTAAAGTTCTTTCTCAGCAAGTTCATAATTTGTCCCTGGGGGATTTTTTCTAAGCTTTTTTTTTTTTTTTTTTTTTTTTTCCTGAGCATGTTTAAAAACTTTGGTCTTCTTTTTCTAATAAAGAATTTTTAATAGCCTTTCAAATTGCTGAATTTGCATTTTCAATAGTTTTCTGCTTGAGCATTTCTGCTTCTATATAATTAGAAAAATTCAAAGTAGAGCTTATACTTTTCAAATTTCTGTCAAAACGATGTTCTATTTAAAACTATATAATGTTAAATAAAAAGTTTTAAAAAGTAGTGTTGGACTAAACAGAAATTTCCATCCAAAGACTTCTTTCAAATTGCTATACATGGAACATTTGAGCCTGTCCATATATCATTTGTTTAAAGAGAGACTGAAGTTAGGAGGAGTTCAGTAAGTTACCCAAACAGGTATGAACATTTTTATTAATAGGTTTGATTAACTCTGATATTCTCTCAACTGGAAGAAGTAATGCTTTAGATTTAGAGACAATCTGGAGGAATAATTTAATGTTTTATTACATATCCATTTTGT
The DNA here is from genome assembly GCF_024542745.1 of Macaca thibetana thibetana. Taxonomy (NCBI): domain Eukaryota; kingdom Metazoa; phylum Chordata; class Mammalia; order Primates; family Cercopithecidae; genus Macaca; species Macaca thibetana. Next base: position 63,027,812 of record NC_065584.1, read on the forward strand.
TGACAAAACAACTTGAGTGATTTTATATGTGTTGAGCTTTAAATCTACATGTGGGATTTTGTTAAATTCTCTTTTTCTCAGGAGAAATGGAAAAGAGAAAAAATGTTAAATCTGTATAGGGATTGTAAGTTTTTAGATAAAAATAGAAATGTTAAGACCTTATATTGATTATTAATTGCTGCATACAAGAATGTTTTAGTCCTTTGTGTTGGACTTTTTTTTTTTTGGATTAGAAGTAGGTTCTGATTCTAATGTTGTAACTTGGTGGTTTGAACTAAGGAGGAACAAAACACACCTAGGTAAAAAAATTACTCTGTGGCCAGGTGTGGTGGCTCATGCCTGTAATTCCAGCAGTTTGGGAGGCTGAGGCGGGTGGATCACTTGAGGTCAGGAGCTCGTGACCAGCCTGGCCATCATGGTGAAACCCTGTCTCTACTAAAAATTAGCTGGGAGTGGTGGCTCACACCTGTAATCCCAGTTACTTGGGAGGCTGAGGCAGGAAAACCTCTTGAACCTGGGAAGCAGAGGTTGCAATGAGCTGAGATCATGGCACTGCAATCCAGCCTGGGCAACACAGAAAGACTGTTTCCAAAAAAAAAAAATAACTCTGTAAGCAATTGAGTTCTGGTCACAATTCAGGACTACTTGGTGTGCATCCTGCTTTGTTCACATAACTCATATTCTTTGTAAAAAAGACTAACCTGAGGGCCCGGTGGCAACTATGGCATGGCCCAAATGAATGTACTACTTCTGTCTCCATTGCTAAGCAATATCCATCCTAAAAGAGACTTCCTGGATTGTTGAAGCAGGACTAGGTTAGGAAAGGGAGATGATTGACTGTTGTCACTAAGCTCCCATCGTCTGACTCCTGTAATGTAACCTAATAAAAGGCTACATCTATTACATTGATGTAATAGAACTAATACTCAATTTGATTTTCCCATATGGTGGATTAAAAAGAACTGATATAAACTTCCTTTTCACCTCCTTTATTTCTCCAGCTAAATTCTGATTTAATCCGAAACAAATACTATTAATCTAAAACAGTTAGACAAAGTATATTGGTAACTGTATGTTCTTATCTGGGAGTTATAATTTAAATCATATATCAATGATGTCTAAGTTTATGATATAATATCCTCAGATCCCTAAATTTATATGATATGTGCATCATTCGCTGGCTTTGCAGGAAAATGCTCTATTTGTGTAATTTAAGAAGAGTTTAATATGAGAACTAGTTATAGACGTCTGAGCGGAGTATAGGGAAATCACAAAGGATACCTTGAGGCTAGTAACATCATTATCCCTAGGCTGAAAGGGGATAAAAGTGGGAGTGCTGTGTGAAGAAAGCTATGTGAGAGGGATTTTATAAAAGCTGTGATGTTTGACTGAGAGACTCAGCCAGCTTGAAGCAACTCTTCAGTAAAGGAGCTGGGAGAACTTCATTATTCTGCTTCCATCAGATCTCTGCTAAGTTCACCTCATTTGCTGAATCCAACCAAAGTCAGAGAGCAATGCCACTCATTGTTGAGGTCCATTTGGCCCATACTCCTGGGATAAAATGTAGGGGAAAGAGTGAAGAGAAGATCTATAATAATAAATAGAAGACAGAATAATATTTAATTTAAAACTTGAAGATTCAGAGGCACTCAAATATTTCTGAATGTTTGTGAATAATCATATGAATATTGATTTGAATTGTATACTTTTTCAAAATTATTCTTAATATGTACTAACTTACTGACGTATTCTTGAACTAACTTTATTGAATTAATAAACACACACACATCCCTGGCATCTTGTTATAGAGGTAAAGTGAAGAATTGTAAAATCATCCACACACAAAAAAACCAATATCCTTCTATCCCAAATGTATTTGCATTTTCTAGATGTTCTTTTAGTAAAAAAACATGACCAAAACAATATCTAAAAAAACAAACTTTGCTATATACATATATATCTTTTGCCATATATATATCTTTTGTATGTACATATATCTTTGTGTGTATATATAATATATCTTATATATATAAAGATATATATGTAAAGATATATATATGTGTGTGTGTATATATATATCTCTTTTGCCATAAACACTAAATAGAAAGAAGAGTGGGCCAAAAATAGTTCAGTAGCCTGTGATTAAACAAGGGTTACCAGAATAAGACATTGCAGCCTACGCTTACAATTAAACACTTTTTAATCTGAGATATTTGGGAACATTGAGACCACACTATCTCAGGATGCTTCATATCTTAGTTCCTTTGGCTACTACACATGCTAAACTTTGCTGAACAAAATCTATTCTTTTATTCTGTCAAAGCAAAAAATTGCATCAAAGGAAGCTAAACCAGTAAAAGGAAGACTTTGTTCAATGCTATTGTAATAGAAGAGAGAAGAACACACTGTCTGAACTCAACTTCACTAAAACAAAAGACGGGAGGATTTTTGAGAGACAAAGACCTGGGGTGGGGCAAATCTTAGGTCATCTGTGCTTGCTAATTGGCCTTACCGAAAGGAAAAGTAAATTTTCTCATGTCTTCATGACAGAAGGTAGTTTTACAGCTTGGAGCTGAATGAAGTTACTCTTCTGTCCTCCCACAGAGACTGGAAAATAGGGGCACTATCTTCTTAGATGACTACTTTTTAAAAGGATGGCTCCCGGGTCCTTGAGAAAGCAGTCCTAGATTGTAAAACTGGCAAGACGCTTTTAGAAAAATTTGCTTTTAGAAAGAAAGATTTATATCTTAAAGGAGCAGAGAAAGAATTTACAATTATAAGTTTTTTTTTTTCTTTTTAATAAATGCTCTAAGAAAACAGGTCCCAGAGTAGAGTCAGGAAGAAGCCTAGCTGAAATTTAGTCAAGCTGAGGGGGACATAAGGCCATCCTGGTCAACTCTCATACTCATTTGATTCCTTTTCTAACCTTTCATTGATCCCATCCAATTCAATCCTTTTACATTGGGCATTTCCCTAACCCTCACAAAAGATTTCAGACATTGTCAATATATTGATGGCCTGCTACATCCATCTCTGCTTTAACTGAAGGTGCAGCTGACATTGATTCCAGCCTAGTGAGATCCAGATCAGAGGACCCATTTCACCAGTACTGTGATCCTTGACCCACAGAAACAGAATAAAAGTGGGTTGTTTTAAGATGCTCTATTTGTGGTCATTTGTTTTGCAGCATAGGCATTAACACACTTCCTCCTTGTTCCTACAATCATTATAAATACAGAGGACAGAGGAAACCTAAAACTCTTCAATGTTTTTATGTGGCATTTAAAACAAAATAACAATTCTGGGTAGAATCTGTAAGTCGCTGCATCATCAGCCTCCTGTCTACTTCTTCAAGCATATGTCATGCATGCTTTCCTTACTTGGCCTTCCCTCCAGCCACAGCAGTTTTCTTACAGTTTCTAGAACATGCCTTTTGCCTCCTAGTGTGCCTCTGTTTTGCTTTCTTTATTAGAAGCTCTCTCTTACAAACCCCTTCAGCTTCTATTAACCTAGGTAAAGTATATGCTGTCTTCACTACTTAATATACTTTTTAAACTTGATTTTTAAACTTGTTTATATATTCAGTTTCTCCCACTAAACTGTAAAGTACATGAAGGCAAGAAGCAATGTCTAATTTTTTCGTTTCCCTAATACCTAGCAGCAGTCATTGGAATATATAGGTGCCCAAAAATATTTCTTCAGGAAATAATTATTTCAAAAATTCAAGTTTCTTGAAAGTAGAATTGTTGGTAAGTTGTGTGCCTATTTTAGAAACTTTATATACTCAATGCATAAAAATTGTTACATGTAAGTTGCACAATGTGATGGGTTTTTTGTTTTTCGGGTTTTGTTTTTGAGACAGGGTCTCCTTCTGTCACCCAGGCTATTATGCAGTGGTGCAGTCTTGGCTCACTGTGATCTCTGCCTCCTGAGCTCAAGTGATCCTCCCATCTCAGCCTCCCAAGTAGCTGAGACTACAGGCATGAGCCACCATGCCTGGCTTATTTTTAAATTTTTTTGTAGAGACAAGGTTTCACCATGTTGCCCAGGCTGGTCTCAAACTCCTGAGCTCAAGCCATCCCCTTGCCTCAGTTTCCCAAAGTGCTGGGATTACAGGCACGAGCCACTGTGCCCAGCCCAATGTGATGTTTTGGTATATGTACTATGAAGTGATTACCACAATTAACATATTCATCACCTCATATAGTTACTATTTTTTTGTGGCAAAAGCATTTAAAATCTACTCCCTTAGCAATTTCAATTATATAATACATTTTTAACTATAGTTACCTTGTATATTAAATCTCCAGAATTTAGAAACTTGATATGTATTTTCAAATTATCCAGAATAAAGATTATATCAATTCAAACTCTAGCCTGAAATGTGGGAGATTATCCACTTATTAGCACTCTATTTTTTGGGTATCTTTAAATCTTTGCTACTTTTACACTGGAATTATTTTAATTTTTGTTTCAGAAGTGAATCTGATCTCTTTCATGTATTTATTGGTCTTATTTTTCTTCTTCAAGTTTTCTATTTATGCCTTTTGTTAAATTTTCTATTATGTTATTTTTGTATTGACTTTGGATATTAAGGATAAATATGTGAAATTTCACACTTATTTTTCTTAGTTTCTCATTGCATTTTATTTTTAATGTACAGAGATTTTAAAATTTTATGACTTCTGTCCTCACCCTTCTACTGAAGTTGCTCTTACTGTTAATAAAATTACCAATAACTTCTTCATTGTTATATCAAATGGGCATTTTTTCAGGCTTCATCTTACTTGTTCTATTCGGTTACAAACAAGGTAATATAGGTCACAGTTTAGATATTTGCCCTATGTTAGTTCATAGCATCTCTGCCATCACTAAATCATAGCTTTCAAAGTCATCAGAATTATAAGTAAAATTAAATGCTACTCAGCGAACTTGTTTTGATAAAATTAAATCATCAGGAGGAAGTCTTTCAGCAAATCTCTCTGGTTTTATGATTATAGAAATGGGTTGAACATGGTAATGACAAGCCTGAATAAAAAATAAAGAAACAAACACCAGAGAGTGAGAGAGTCAGAAGTACAGTGTGTCACGCAAGAGTCAGAAACATGGGGCTACAAAATGATGTTGTAATAGTTTCCTAGGGCTGCAACAAGCAAGTACCACAAATTGAGTTATGATAACAAATTTATTCCCTCAAAGTCTGGAGACTAGAAATTCCAAATTAAGGTGGCAGCAGGACCATGGTCCCTCTGAAGCCTCTTATAGCCCCAGATATTCCTTACTCTGGGGCAGCATAACTCTAATGTCTCGATCTTTACATGTCCATCTTCCTACTGTGTCTGTGTCCAAATTTCTCTCTCTCTCTTTTAAGGAGACATACTCCATCAGCCAAGCTGGAGAGCAGTGGCACAATCTTGGCTCACTGCAACCTCCACCTCCCAGGTTCAAGCGATTCTTGTTCCTCAGTCTCCTGACTAGCTAGAATGACAGGCACACAATACCATGCCTGACTAAGTTTTATATTTTTAGTAGAGACAGGATTTTGCCATGTTGTCCAGGCTGGTCTCAAACTCCTGACCTCAAGTGATCCACCTGCTTCGGTCTCCCAAAGTGCTGAGATTACAGGCGTGAGTCGCTGCACCCAGCCCCAATATTTTTCTTCTTATAAGGATACCATCTTAACCTAATTACATCTGTAAAGACCCTATTTCCAAAGAAGGTCATATTCACAGGTACTGGCAGTAGGACTTCAACATATCTTTTGGGGAATTACAATTCAATCCATAACAGATGTGAACCAAGTGAGCGAGAGAGAGAGAGAGAGAGAGAGAGAGAGAGAGAGAGAGAGAGAGCTGAATCATCTGAGATTTCTAGAACAAAAGATAAAATGCCAAGTCCTAAATTGAAAGAGAGATTGTGTAATGATTAGTGGGGTCATGTAGATGAGCAGAGCAAAAGAAACATATGTATGTCTTAAGAATGGAATGAGAAACTGCTCCATGAAATCTCATTATTCTACTTGAAATCTTAGGTAATTTTAAAAATTATCTATGCATGATATTTTTACGAACAAGCTAATACTAGTAGCAAAAGGCAGTTTACTATGACAGTTTGATGCATGATTAAGAAAGATCACCTTCTGATTTCCAATTCCAAAATGGCAGTGTAGAGGCAAGCTGGCTTCCTTCCCTCTCCTCCCATACAGAAAACCAAAAACAAACATGAAACAGTAAGATTTTCACCACCAACAACCCAGAGCTTAAGTGTGAAGATGAGAGACACTTGCTCGGGCTTCAGAGAAGTTTTTCTGAGTAGATGGTAGGAGAATTGATCTTCCACATCCGTAATGCCCCTCCACCGCCATTCTGCCTGGCACCAAGCATATAAAAAATCTCCCCACAACTTATGATTTATACAGTGGAAGAAGTGAAATTGAGGTTCTTGACCAGCTTCTCCACCTTCTTGAGTTTTCATGGGAAGCATCATGACTGCCTGAATAGAGAAATATCTTTGAGGATGGGCAGAGACAATGAAGGGAGCTAGTACTACCACTTCCTAATCCTAGAAACTCTGCTGTGTAACTTGGCCAAAGGAGATGCCAAATCAGAATGACTGTTCAGCAGCAGCACACTGTAGAAGGTATGTTCTTTGGATACACTGGACACAAACCCTAGTCACTCTTCCCACACTGCTGGGATAATCCCTTTGGAACATCCCCTACTTGGGACAGGCAGCACTCTAACCATTTATTATAACTGAAGTGAACCTGGGTCTAAGGTATCACTCAGCATCAACAAGGAGGCAGTGACCTACAGGATTTGCTAAGAAAATATATTCAGTAAAATCCAAAACAAGCCACACAGAGTAATTCTAGAATAAATAACTAATTATTCAATGGAAAGACACAGACATATGATCACAAGAAACAAGAACAAACAGAAAACCATTACCTCCCCATGAGGACAAAGTAAAAATTAAATGACTGATTCTAACAAGATGGTGATATGTGAGCTCTCTGACCAGGAATCTGAAATACCAATATTAAGAAAACTCAGTGAGCTCCAAGGTAATACAGAGAAGAAATTCAGAAATCTAGCAGAGAAATTTAACAAAAAGATTAAAATAATAAGACATTGCTGAAGTGAATACATTTGCTGAATTGAAGCACTCTTTAGAGGCCCTCAACATCAGAATGAACCAACTAATGAAAAAAAATCAGTGAGCTTGAAGGCCAGCTATTTGAAAATACACAGAGGAGAAAAAAGAAAATGAATAAAAGGAATGAAGACCACCTACAAGATATAGAAAATTATTTCAAAAGACCAAATCTAAGAATTGTTGGTGTTCAAGAGGGAGCTGAGCAAGAAGGGTGTAGAAAGTTTATTCAGGGAAATAAGAACAGAAAACTTTCCAAAACTTGAGAAAAAAAAAATAACTATGTACAGAAAGGTCTTAGGGCACCAAACAGATTCAACCCAATTATGACTACTTATCATAAAGCATATAATAATTAAACTCTCAAAGGTCAAAGACTAACAGATGTCAAAAGCAGCAAAAGAAAAGAAACAACATAGGAAGAAGTTCCAAATTCATCTGGCAACAGACTCCTCAAACCTTATAGGCAGGAGGGACTAGAATGACATTTTCAATGGGCCCAAGGGGGGGGGGGGGAACTGTCGTCAAAGAATACTGCATCCAGCAAAATTAACATTTAACTATGAAGGAGAGACATATATATTTTTTTCTCAGACAAACAAAAACAGAGAATTCACCACCACCAGACTTGTCTTGCAAGAAATGCTAAAGGGAGTTCATCAGTCTGAAAGAAAAAAGCACTAATGTACAAAAGAAAACTTTAAGGTATAAAACCCATTGGTTAAATTAAGTAAATGGGAAAATCTAAAGTACTCTATATCTGTATCTGTAGTGTGAAATCTACTCATAAATCTAGTGTGAAGCCCACAAGATAAATATACAAAGAACAATAATGCTACAGCAACCTGCTAAGAGATAGGTAATATAAAAATGTGTACACTGAGACAAATAAAAGTCACAGTGTGGTTGGGGAGAAGGTAGAGTTAAAGTGTAGAATTTTTTATATGGGTTTTTTTTAACCTTTGTTTCTGTTATTTTGCTTGTGATGTAAGATAAGTTTTTGCCTCGTTAAAATAACTTGTTATGTAAATAAGATGTTCTTTGTAAGCCTCATGGTAACTACAGTGAAAAACCCACACTAGATTCACTAAAAATAAAGAAAATTAAAACATACTGCCAGATATAACCACTTAACCACAAAGGAAGACAGAAAGAAAGAAAGGAGAAAAGGAAGAGAGGAATTTTAAAACCAGAAAACAAGCCAAAAAAATGGCAATAGTAAGTCTTACCAATAATAACACTGAATGTAAATAGTTACAATTCTTTAATTAAAAGGGCTAGAGTGGCTGCATGGATTAAGAAACAAGACCCACCTATGTGCTGCCTTCAAGAAACCCACTTGACCTGTAGAGATACATATAAACTGAAAGTAAAGTGGTGGAAAACATATTCCATGTAACTGGAAACCAAAAATGAACAGGGGTAGCTCCACTTATATTAGATAAAATGGTCTACAAATCTAAGACTGTAACAATGACAAAGAAAGTCACTATATTAAGATAAAGAGGTCAAAAAACTCTGTTTCTTTGTTGACAGAAAAGCAACAAAGAAACAGAGTTAAACAATACACTAGATTTAATAGGCCTAACTGATATTTAAAGAACCTTTAACTTAACTATTGCAGAATACACATTCTTTTTATCAGCACACGGAACATTCTTTAGAATAGACCATATCAGGCTACAAAGCAAGTATGAATCAATTTTAAAAAATAAAAACCATATCAAGTACCTTTTCTGGCCACAGTGGAATAAAACTAGACATCAGTAACAAGAGGAACCTTAAAAATACGCAAACACATGGAAATTAAACAACGTGTTCCGGAACAACCAATGAATCAATGAAGAAATTAATAAATTAAAGATTTCTTGAAACAAATGTTAATGAAAATACAACATATCAGAATCTATGGGATATGGCAAAGCAGTACTAAGAAGGAAGTTTACAGCAATAATACCTGTACGATAAAAGTAGAAAGGCTTCAAATAAACAACCTAATGATGCACTGCAAGGAATAAGAAAGGAAAGAACAAAAGAAATCCAAAATTAGTACAAGGAAAGAAATAATAAAGATCAGTGCAGAAATAAATAAAATGGAGACTAAAAAACAACACAGAAGATCAGCAAAACCAAAAAGGGTTTTTTGAAAAATAAAATCAACAAAACCTTTGGCTAGACTTAGAAAAAAGGAGATGATTCAAATAAATAAAATGAGCAAAAAGAAAGGAGATCTGACATCCAAAACATCAGAAATACAAATAATTCCTAGAGACTATTATGAAAAACTATATGCCAACCAATTTGAAGACCTGACAAAAATGGATAAATTACTGGACACATAAAACCTGCCAAGATTGAACCATGAAGAAACAGAGAACCTCAACAAACCAATAACAAGTAATGATAGTGAAGCTGTAGTAATAAAAAGTCTCCCATCAAATAAAAGCCCAGGACATGAGGGCTTCACTGTTGCATTTTACCAAACGTTTAAACAAGAATTAATATTAATTCTCTTTAAATTATTCCAGAAAATACAAGAGGAGGGAGGACTTCCAGGGTCATTTTACAAGGCCAGCATTACTCTAATTCCAAAACCAAAGAAGGACACAGCAAAAAAGAAAACTACAAACCAATATCACTGATGAACAAGATACAAAAATCCTCAACAAAATACTAGCAAACTGAATGCAACAACACATTAAAAAGATCATTCAGCATTATCAAGTGGGATTCATCCCAGGGGCGTAAGGATGGTTCAACATATGTAAATCAATGAATGTGATACGTCACCTTAACTGAATCAGGAACAAAAATGATATGATAATTTCAATAGATGCCAAAAAAGCACTTGATAAAGTTTAATATTTCTTTATGATAAAAACCCTCATCAAAGTGGATATAGAGAGGACATACCTTAAAATAATGAAGACTGCATAAGACAAACCCACATCTAGCATTGTGTTGAATGAGGAAAAAATGGAACAGGACAAGCATGTCCACTTTTGCCACCATTATTCAACATAAAACTGGATGTCCTAGATAGATCAATTAGGCAAGAAAAAGAAATGAAAAGCGTCCACATTGGAAAGGAAGAAGTCAAATTAGCCTTGTTCACAGATAACATGATCTTATACATAAGAAAACCTAAAGACTCCACCAAAAAACTGTTTAAACTGATAAATTCAGTAAAGTTGTAGAAACAAAATAAATATATAAAAATCAGCGACATTTTTATATGCCAATAGTGAACAATCTGAAAAAGAAATCAAGAAAGCAATCCCATTTACAGTAGCTGCAAAAATATAAAATACCTTGGAATCAATCTAGACAATGAAGTGTAAGATCTAGACAAGGAAAACTATACAACTTTAATAAAAGAAATAGAAAATTATACAAAAAATGGAAAGCTATTCCATGCTCATGGACTGGCATAATTAACATTATTAAAATTACAATTCTGCTCAGCAATTTATAGATTCAGTGCTATCCCTAACAAAATACCAATGATATTCTTTACAGAAATAGAAAAAAAAACTTCTAAAATTTGTATGAAACCACAAAAAACCCTGAATAGCTAAAGCAGTCCTGAGCAAAAAGAACAAAACAGGAGGCATCATACTACCTGACTTCAAAATTTACCACAAAGTATAGTAACCAAATAACACAGTACTGACATAAAAATAGACACATAGATCAATACAACAGAATAGATAACTTTGATATAGATCCAAGAATATACATACAATCAATTCGTTTTTGAGAAAGGCAACAGGAACACACAATGGGAAAAAGATAGTCTTTTCAATAAATGGTGTTGGGAAAACTGGATCACTATATGCCAAAGAATGAAACTAGACTCCTAGCTCTCACCATACACAAGAATCAAATTAAAATGGATTAAAGACTTAAATCTAAGATATAACACTATGAAACCTAGTAGAAATACTTCAGGACATTGGTCTGGGCAAGCACAGGCAACCAAACCAAAATCAGACAAATGGGATCACTTCAAGCTAAAAATCTTCTGCACAGCAAAGGAAAGAGCCAACAAAGTGAAAAGACAACCATAGCATTGGAGAAATCATTTGTAGACTAATTGTCTGACAAGAGATTGATAACCAGAACATACAAGGAGCTCAAACGGCTCACTAGAAAAAAAAAAATCAAATAATCAAATTAAAGGATGGGCAATCATTATACCAAAAAGATACCTATACTAGTATGTTTACCACAGCAATATTCACAGTAACAAAGATAAGAAATCAGCTTAAGTGTCCATTAATGGATGACTAGATAAAGCCAATGTAGTGTATATACATGATGGAATGCTATTTAGCCATAAAAAATGAAATTGCTAGGTGTTTCAAAATGGCAGAACAGGAACAGCTCCAGTCTGTAGCTCCCTGAATGATCAATGCAGAAGATGAGTGATTTCTGCATTTCCAACTGAGGTACCTGGTTCATCTCACTGGGACTGGTTGGACAGTGGGTGCAGCCCACGGAGGGTCAGCTGAAGCAGGGCAGGGCATCACCTCATCTGGGAAGTGCAAGGGGTTGGAGGATTTCCCTTTCTAGGCCAAGGAAAGCCGTGACAGGCTGTACCTGGAAAAAAAAACGGGACACTCTTGCCCAAATACTGTGCTTTTCCAATGGTCTTAGCAAATGGCACACCAGGAGATTATATCCTGTGCCTGACTCAGCAGGTCCCATGCCCATGGAGCCTTGCTCACTGCTAGTGCAGCAGCAGTCTGAGATTGACCTGTGAGGCAGCAGCCTGGCAGGGGGAGGGGTATGTACCATTGCTGTGGCTTGAGTAGGTAAACAAAGCAGCCTGGGAAGCTCGAACTGGTTGGAGCCCACCGCAGCTCAGCAAGGCCTGCTGCCTCTGAATAAAAGGCAAAAGAAACTTCTGCAGACTTAAACATCCCTGTCTGACAGCTCTGAAGAGAGCAGCAGTTCTCCCAGCACAGTGTTTGAGCTCTGAGAATGGACAGACTACCTCCTCAAGTGGGTCCCTGACCCCTGTGTAACCTAACTGGGAGACACCTCCCAGAAGGGGCTGACTGACACCTCATATAGGCTGGTGCCCCTCTGGGATGAAGCTTCTAGATGAAGGATCAGGCAGCAATATTTGCTGTTCTGCAATATTTGTTGTTCTGCAGCCTCTACTGGTGATACCCAAGCAAAAAATGTCTGGAGTAGACCTCCAGCAAACTCCAACAGATCTGCAGCTAAGGGACCTGACTGTTAGGAGGAAAACTAACAAACAAAAAGGAATATATCAACATCAACAAAAAGGACATCCACACCAAAATTCCATCTGTAGGTCACCAACATCAAAGACCAAAGGTAGATCAAACCACAAAGATGGGGAGAAACCAGAGCAGAAGAGCTGAAAATTCTAAAAACCAGAGCACCTCTACTCCTCCAAAGGCTCATAGCTCTTTGCCAGCAACAGAACAAAGCTGGACAGAGAATGACTTTGATGAGTTGACAGAAGTAGGCTTCAGAAGGTCGATAATAACAAACTTCTCTGAGCTAAAGGAAGATGTTTGAACCCATCGCATGGAAGCTAAAAATCTTGAAAAAAGATTAGATGAATAGCTAACTAGAATAAACAGTGTAGAGAAGACCTTAAATGACCTGATGGAGCTGAAAACCATGGGACAATAACTATGTGTCACATGCACAAGCTTCAATAGCTGATTCAATCAAGTGAAATAAGGGGTATCAGTGATTGAAGATCAAATAAATGAAATAAAGTGAGAAGAGAAGTTTAGAGATAAAAGAGTAAAAATAAACAAACAAAGCCTCCAAGAAATATGGGACTATGTGAAAAGACCAAATCTATGTTTAACTGGTGTACCCGAAAGTGACAGGGAGAATGGAACCAAATTGGAAAACACTCTGCAGGATATTATCCAGGAGAACTTCCCCAACCTAGCAAGATAGGCCAACATTCAAATTCAGGAAATACAGAGAACACCACAAAGATACTCCTTGAGAAGAGCAACCCCAAGACACATAATTGTCACATTCACCAAGGTTGAAATTAAGGAAAAAATGTTAATGGCAGCCAGAGAGAAAGGGCAGGTTACCCACAAAGGGAAGCCCATCAGACTAACAGTGGATCTCTCAGCAGAAACTCTACAAGCTAGAAGAGAGTGGGGGCCAATATTCAACATTCTTAAAGAAAAGAATTTTCAACTCAGAATTTCATATACAGCCAAACTAAGTTTCATAAGTGAAGGAGAAATAAAATCCTTTACAGACAAGCAAATGCTGAGAGATTTTGTCACCACCAGGCCTGCCTTACAAGAGCTCCCAAAGGAGGCACAGTGAAAGGAACAACCAGTACCAGCCACTGCAAAAACATGTCAAATTGTAAAGACCATCAATGCTAGGAAGAAACTGCATCAACTAATGGGCAAAATAACCAGCTAACATCATAATGACAGGGGCAAATTTACACATAACAGTATTAACTTTAAATGTAAATGGGCTATATACCCCAGTTAAAAGACACAGACTGTCAAATTGGATGAAGAGTCAAGACCCATCAGGGTGTTGTATTCAGGAGACCCATCTCACATGCAGAGACACTCATAGGCTCAAAATCAAGGGATGCAGGAAGATCTACCAAGAAAATGGAAAGCAAAAAAAAGCAGGGGTTACAATCCTAGTCTCTGATAAAAAAGACTAAATGAGAATGAAGACACCATGTACCAGAATCTCTGGCAGACAATTAAAGCAGTTTGTAGAGGGAAATTTATAGCACTAAATGCCCACAAGAGAAAGCAGTAAAGATCTAAAATTGACACCTTAACATCACAATTAAAAGAACTAGAGAAGCAAGAGTAAACAAATTCAAAAGCTAGCAGAAGGCAAGAAATAACTAAAGTCAGAGCAGAACTGAAGGAGATAGAGACACAAAAAACCCTTCAAAAAATCAATGAATCCAGGAGCTGGTTTTCTGAAAAGATCAACAAAATTGATAGACCACTAGCAAGACTAATAAAGAAGAAAAGAGAGAAGAATCAAATAGTCACAATACAAAATGATAAAGGGGATATAACCACTGATCCCACAGAAATACAAACTACCATCAGAGAATGCTATAAACACCCCTATGCAAATAAATTAGAAAACCTAGAAGAAATGGATAAATTCCTAGACACATACACCCTCCCAAGACTAAACCAGGAAGAAGTTGAATCCCTGAATAGACCAATACCAGGCTCTGAAATCGAGGCAATAATTAATAGCCCACCAACCAAAAAGTCCAGGACCAGATGGATTCACAGCCAAATTCTACCAGAGATACAAAGAGGAGCTGGTACCATTCCTTCTGAAACTATTCCAATCAATAGAAAAAGAGGGAATCCTCCCTAACTCATTTTATGAGGCCAGCATCATCCTGATACCAAAGCCTGGCAGAGACACAACAAAAAAAGAGAATTTTAGACCAATATCCCTGATGAACATCGATGCAAAAATCCTCAATAAAATACTGGCAAACCAAATCCAGCAGCATATCAAAAAGCTTATCCGCCACAATCAAGTTGGCTTCATTCCTGGGATGCAAGGTTGGTTCAACACATGCAAATCAATAAATGTAATTTATTACATAAACAGAAACAATGACAAAAACCACATGATTATCTCAATAGATGCAGAAAAGGCCTTCGAGAAAATTCAACAGCCTTCATGCTAAAAACTCTCAATAAACTAGGTATTGATGGAATGTATCTCCAAATAGTAAGAGCTATTCATGACAAACCCACAGCCAATATCATACTGAATGGACAAAAACTTGAAGCATTCCCTTTGAAAACTGGCACAAGACAGGGATGCCCTCTCTCACCACTCCTATTCAACATAGTGTTGGAAGTTCTGGCAAGGCAATCAGGTAAGAAAAAGTAATAAAGGGTATTCAATTAGGAAAAGAGGAAGTCAAATTGTCCCTGTTTGCAGATGACATGATTGTATATTAAGAAAATCCCATTGTCTGAGCCCAAAATATCCTTAAGCTGATAAGCAACTTCAGCAAAGTTTCAGGATACAAAATCAATGTGCAAAAATCACAAGCATTCCTATACGCCAATAACAGACAAACAGAGAGCCAAATCATGAGTGACCTCCCATTTACAATTGCTACAAATAGAATAAAATACCTAGGAATCCAGCTTACAAGGGATGTGAAGAACCTCTTCAAGAAGAACTACAAACCACTGCTCAACGAAATAAAAGAGGACACAAACAAATGGAAGAACATTCCATGCTCATGGATAGGAAGAATCAATATTGTGAAAATGCCCATACTGCCCAAGGTAATTTATAGATTCAATGCCATCCCCATCAAGCTACCAATGACTTTCTTCATAGAATTGGAAAAAACTACTTTAAAGTTCATATGGAACCAAAAAAGAGCCCGAATTGCCATGGCAATCCTGAGCAAAAAGAACTAAGCTGGAGGCATCATGCTACCTGACTTCAAACTATACTATAAGGTTACAGTAACCAAAACAGCAAGGTACTGGTACCAAAACATATATATATATACCAATGCAACAGAACAGAGGCCTCAGAAATAACACCACACATCTACAACCATCTGATCTTTGACAAACCTGACAAAAACAAGATATGGGGAAAGGATTTCCTATTTAATAAATGGTGCTGGGAAAACGGGCTAGCCATATGTAGAAAACAGAAACTGGATCCCTTCCTTACATCTTATACAAAAATTAATTCAAGATGGATTAAACACTTAAATGTTAGACCTAAAACCATAAAAACCCTAGAAGAAAACCTAGGCAATGCCATTCACGACAGAGGCATGGGCAAGGACTTCATGACTAAAGCACCAAAAGCAATGGCAACAAAAGTCAAAATAGACAAAGGGGATCTAACTAAACAATGAGCTTCTGCAGCAAAGGAAACTACCATCTGAGTGAACAGGCACCTACAGAGTGGGAGAAAATTTTTTCAATCTACTCATCTGACAAAGGTCTAATATCCAGAATCTACAAAGAACTTAAAACAAATTTACAAGAAGAAAACAACCCCATCAAATAGTGGGCAAAGGATATGAACAGACACTTCTCAATAGAAGGCATTTATGCAGCCAATAGACACATGAAAAAAATGCTCATCATCACTGGTCATCAGAGAAATGCAAATCAAAACCACAGTGAGATACCATCTCACACCAGTTAGAATGGTGATCATTAAAAAGTCAGGAAACAACAGATGCTGGACAGCATATGGAGAAATAGCAATGCTTTTACATTGTTGGTAGTGTAAACTAGTTCCACCATTGTGGAAGACAGTGTGGCAATTCCTCAAGGATCTAGAACTAGAAATACCATTTGACCCAGCAATCCCACTACTGGGTAGATACCCAAAGGATCATAAATCATGCTACTATAAAGACACATGCACACATATGTTTATTTTGGCACTATTCACAATAGCAAAGACTTGGAACCAACCCAAATGTCCATCAGTGATAGACTGGATTAAGAAAATATGGCACATATACACCACAGAATACTATGCAGTCATAAAAAAGGATGAGTTCATGTCTTTTCAGGGATATGGATGAAGCTGGAAATCATCATTTTGAGCAAACTATTACAAGGACAGAAAAGCAAACACCGCATGTTCTCACTCATAGGTGGGCATTGAACAATGAGAACACTTGGACACAGTGCGGGGAACATCCCACCCCAGGGCCTGTCATGGGGTGTGGAAAAGGGGGAGGGATAACATTAGGAGAAATACCTAATGTAAATGATGAGTTAATGGGTGCAGCAAACCAACATGGCACATGTATGCCTATGTAACAAACTTGCATGTTGTGCACATGTACCCTAGAACTTAAAGTATAATTAAAAATAAAAAATAAATAAAGCTTAACCTGGTAGAAAATTAAAAAAAAATAAAATCATGTCTTTTGCTGCAACATGAATGGAACTGGAGGCCATTATTTTAAGAGAAACAACTCAGAAACAGAAAGGCAATGCATCTTCTCACTTATAAGTGGGAGCTAAATAAAGCATCCACATGGATGCAGAGTGTCAACTGATACAACAATGGAGACTCAGAAGTGTGAGAGATGGAAGTGGGGGATGATAAGAAATTACCTAATGAGTACAATTTATATTATTCAGGTAATAGTCACACTAAAATCTCTGACTCCACCACATGTAATATGTCTATGTAACAAAATTATACTTGTAGACATAAATTTATACAAAAACAGGCAAAATATCTGAATAGACATTTCTTAAAAGATGGCATACAAATGGTCAACAGTGATATGAAAAAATACTCAACATCACTAATCAGAGAAATGCAAATCAAAACCACAATGAGATGTCATCTCCCCGCTGTCAAAATGGCTTGTATGAAAAAGACAGACAAGAGAGGAAAACATAAAGATCTAAGGACTGGAAATTGATAATTCAATTTAGTTGAAATTGATAATTCAGTTTAAGGAAATTTGGAAAAGCCTTATTTAAGTTAAAGAAGCAAAACTAATCCAATACACATAATCTTATATTAACCCAATTAGTGCGATGTTGGCTTTGACATTTATTTCTTGTTGTGAATTGACCCAAAATAGACTTTGAAGATATTACATGAAATTTCAGAAACTTGACTACAAAACACACCTGCAATGTTTGTCAGATATAATTGAGACAAACACCAGGCTCTCTCTTTGCAACCACAAAGATGTTGATAAACAACCCAATAGAGATTACCCCATCAATTGACCCTTTTATGAAATGTTTCTCTGTAGCATGCAGTACTATTTTACAGCATCAAAACTTTTTTTCAAAATCGGAGTCAATCCTCTCAAACCCTACCATTGCTTTATCAGTGAAGTTTATGGAATATTCTAAATCCTTTGTTGTTTTTGCAACAGTGTTCACAGCACCTCACTAGGAGTAGATTCCATCTCAAGAAACGACTTTCTTTGCTCATCCATAAGAAGCAGCCCTTTGTCCATTAAAGTTTTACCATTAGATTGCAGCAATTTAGTCATGTCTTCAGGCTCTACATATAATTTACATTTTCTTGCTATTTCCACCACATCTGCAGTTACTTTCTCCACTGAAATCTTGAACCCCTCAAAGTCATCTATGAGGGTTGGAATCAACTTCTTCCAGACTCCTGTTAATGTTGATATTTAGACCTATTACCATTCTTTATAAAGATTCTTAATGGCATGTAAAATGGTAAATCCTTTCCAGAGGGTTTAAATTTACTTTCAATTTCACATCCATTAATGGAATCACTATCTATGGCAGCCATAGCATTATGAAATATATTTAAATAATAAAATTGAAAATCAAAATTACTCCTTGATCCATCAGCTACGGAATGGATGTTGTGTTAGCAGGCATGAAAACAACATGAATTTCAAATGAGAGGTCTGTGACTCTTCTTTTCACTTGAACACTTAGAGGCCATTGTAGGGCTATCAATTTTCCTAATTTCAATATCGTTGTGTCTCAAGCAATAGAAAGGCCTGAGGACAGAGAGAGAGAGAGAGACGGGGGATCAGCTGGCTGGTGGATTAGTCAGAACACATACAATGTTTATCTATTAAATTTGTTATATATAGGGTATGGTGCTGCAAATATTTACAGTAGTAACATCAAGATCACTGATTATAGATCACCACAGCAGATATTATAATAATGAAAATGTTTGAAATGTTGCAGGAATTACCAAAATGTGACACAAAGAAATGAAATGAGCACATACTGTTTGAAAAAATGACATCAATGGATTTTCTTGATGCAGGCTTGCCATAGACTTTCAATTTGTAAAAAGTGCAGGATCTGTAAAACACAAAAAAGTGAAGTGTAATAAAATGAGGTATGCCTGTAACTCCCAAAGATCCCATCTTTAAATACTGTAACTTTTGGGGTTCCAACATATGAATTTGTGGGTAAAGAGACAGGGCCACAAACATTCAGCTCATAACACCAATGCATGTGAAAAAAAGGGAATTATTCAATTCACCATGTTTTCTAGGGGCAATATGGCATAAATAAATTTAAAAATATTCCCAGATTAATGCAGTCATAATTATTATTTGGCATATGATTATTACATTGTCTCCTATAACTGTATTTTAAAAGTCTATTTTCTCTTCTTAATTTTCCTCAGACTAATGCACAATGTTTTTGCATACTGTTTGATCAATATTCATCTTTCTAGTAAAATTCTTGAGTGATATCAGTTAAAATTTTATCTGTATTCCAAATCTAATACAATGTCATCTACAATTTGCTTGACTGGAGTTCCTCCTTTTCATAGCGTCATTTTTTAATGTTTTTATCTTCAGCTGGTGCAGTGGCTCATGCCTGTAATCTCAGCTACTGGGGGGGAGGGGCTGGGGTAGGAGTATTGCTTAAGCCCAGAAGATTGAGGCTGCAGTGAGGTATGATTGCACCACTGCACTCCAGCCTGGGTGACAGAGTGAGATCCTATCTCAAAAAACAAAAAAAATAAAAATAAAAATAAAGTTTTTATCTACATTGGGGCATTCATTCCCATGTAGGTACTCAGCAGAGTCTAATGTGACTACTTCAAAAGGTGCATTTTTTTCTCCCTTGGCGTGTATTTAGACTCATTCTTTTAGTTGGCAATTTTGGGTGGAACTACACTCTAAAATAGTTAAATAAAAATTAAAATATCACACGATGTTTTGGAAGATAAACCTGCCTTCTATATTTTGAGAATAGGCTGTTGTATTACTGAAGGCTAAGGATGTAGAAAAGAAGCTTATATGAAGATGAACTTCAGAATTCAAGTTTTTCAAACAGTAGTAACTTCTTTTCAAGTCATATAAAATATGTTAATAGAACATCCTCACACATGTTATGGGTTGTTTTGTACAATTGAAAATAGGCTGCAGTATTCTGAGTTCTGCATTACTGTCTTTGATAATAGGATGAAAAAAACAGAACTGAAAGTTCGAAAGCATCAATTTCAGCAATTAGAAAGTGGCACTACTGGAATTTACCTGATGTTCTTTCGTAGACAAATGCTTTTTTCAACTGGACTTGTTTCAAAAAGTAGATTCTCACTTGCAGCCATTACCTATGGATGTATACTAAGTTTAAAAGCCCTAGGAATACCACTGACGGAATCCTGAAGGCAGAATTGGCTATGATGTCATAGACCCTTGAAGGAAACTTCTAAAAGTGATATTTAGTTATAACAGAGACTAAACAAGAAAGATGCTTACTGAATAAGGTGGGATCCAACAAGAGTGTAGTATGGAATGTAATAACTTATAAATTACTTTTTTTCTGAGGGAGCTCAACAGAATGACACCTAAGAAAGGCAAAGTCTTCGACACTTGGTACGTTTGTGATTTTTGGCCATCACTTGAAAATTAATAAATCTGAAATCACTAGTCTTAGAAATGGAAGAAAGTGATGACTCTGATAAGCCTATCTCAGCAGGTAGGCAAGAAATTCGAAAGAGAAGACGACCCAGCCAACCAATGGTAGACAAATCCCAGCAAACTGATGTAATAGAGAAAAAGAAACACATGCCCATACCAAAATCATCTAGCCCCAAAGCTACCCATCGTATTGGTAATACTTCTGAAAGCAAAGGCAACTACTCTGCCAAAGCCTATGAGTCTATTAGAGTATCTTCTGAACTTCAGCAAACTTGGACAAAGAGAAAGCGTGGACAGGAAATGACTAGTAAGTCTCTCCAGACAGACACCATTGTAGAAGAGAAAAAAGAAGTCAAGTTAGTTGAGAAAACCGTGGTACCTGAAGAAAAGTCAGCTGACGTTAGAGAAGCAGCTATTGAATTGCCAGAGAGTGTTCAGGAAGTAGAAATTCCACCAAACATACCTTTAGTTCAACTAAAAATGGACAGATCTCAGCAGACCAGCCGTACAGAATACTGGACCATGATGCACATCCCCCATGTGGAAAAAGTGGACAAGGAACAACAGACATACTTTAGTGAATCGGAAATAGTGGCTATTTCCAGGCCAGATAGTTCTTTTACAAAGTCAAAGGAAGGTGCCCGGAAACGTAAATCCTCAGGAAAGATTTCTGCTAGTGAACATCCTGAATTTCAACCAGCAACAAGCAGCAATGAAGAAATTAAGCAGAAAAGCATCAGCAGAACTTCATTTACTCAGGAGACTAAAAATGGTCCACCGGTACTTTTAGAAGATGGGCTTAGGGAAGAAGTAACTACACCTGTTGTACAAGAAGGTTTTGCTGTTAAAAAAGTGGCTTCTGCTGAAATAGAGCCTCCACCAACAGAAAAATTCCCAGCTGAAATACAGCCTCCATTAGTTGAAGAGGCCACTGCTAAGGCAGAGCCCAGATCCGATGAAGAGACACATGTCCAAGTACAGCCATCAACTGAAGAGACTCCTGCTGCTGAGGCAGCCACTGCAGTTGCAGAGAATTCTGTTAAAGCTCAGCCTCCACCCGCTGAAGAGGCCCCATTAGTGGAGTTTCCTGCTGAAATTCTGCCTCCATCAGCCGAAGAGTCCTCTTCAGAAGAGCCTCCTGCTGAAATTCTGCCTCCATCAGCTGAAAAGTCTCCTTCAGTAGAGCTTCCTGGTGAAATTCAGTCTCCCTCAGCTGAAAAAGCTCCCATTGAAGTACAGCCTTTACCAGCTGAGGGCGCCCTTGAAGAGGCCCCAGCTAAAGTAGAGCCTGCCACTGTTGAAGAGACCCTTGCTGAAGTTCAGCCTCTATTACCTGAAGAGGCTCGGAGAGAAGAGGCTGGAGAACTTCAGCTTTCAACAGCTATGGAGACCCCTGCAGAAGAGGCTCCTGCTGAAGTTCAGTCTCCATTAGCTGAAGAGACCCCTGCAGAAGAGGCTTCTGCTGAAATTCAGCTTCTAGCAGCTACAGAGGCTCCTGCATATGAAACTCCTGCTGAAACTCGATCTCCACTATCTGAGGAGACTTCTGCAGAAGAGGCGCCTACTGAAGTTCAATTTCCATCAGCTAAGGGAGTTTCTATAGAAGAAGCCCCTCTTGAGCTTCAGCCTCCATCAGGTGAAGAGACCACTGCAGAAGAGGCCTCTGCTGAAATTCAGCTTCTAGAAGCTACAGAGGCTTCTGCAGAAGAGGCTCCTGCTGAAGTTCAGCCTCCACCAGCCGAGGAGGCCCCTGCTGAAGTTCAGCCTCCACCAGCCGAGGAGGCCCCTGCTGAAGTTCAGCCTCCACCAGCTGAGGAGGCCCCTGCTGAAGTTCAGCCTCCACCAGCTGAGGAGGCCCCTGCTGAAGTTCAGCCTCCACCAGCTGAGGAGGCCCCTGCTGATGTTCAGCCTCCACCAGCTGAGGAGGCCCCTGTTGAAGTTCAGCCTCCACCAGCTGAGGAGGCCCCTGCTGAAGTTCAGCCTCCACCAGCTGAGGAGGCCCCTGCTGATGTTCAGCCTCCACCAGCTGAGGAGGCCCCTGTTGAAGTTCAGCCTACACCAGCTGAGGAGGCCCCTGCTGAAGTTCAGCCTACACCAGCTGAGGAGGCCCCTGTTGAAGTTCAGCCTACACCAGCTGAGGAGGCCCCTGCTGAAGTTCAGCCTCCACCAGCTGAGGAGGCCCCTGTTGAAGTTCAGCCTACACCAGCTGAGGAGGCCCCTGCTGAAGTTCAGCCTCCACAAGCTGAGGAGTCCTCTGCTGAAGTTCAGCCTCCACCAGCTGACGAGGCCCCTGTTGAAGTTCAGCCTCCACCAGCTGAGGAGGCCCCTGCTGATGTTCAGTCTCCACAAGCTGAGGAGGCCCCTGTGCAAGTTCAGCCTCCACCAGTTGATGAGGCCCCTGTGCAAGTTCAGCCTCCACCAGCCGAGGAGGCCTATGCTGAAGTTCAGCCTCCACAAGCTGAGGAGGCCCCTGCTGATGTTCAGTCTCTACCAGCTGACGAGGCCCCTGCTGAAGTTCAGCCTCCACAAGCTGACGAGGCCCCTGCTGAAGTTCAGCCTCCACCAGCTGACGAGGCCCCTGCTGAAGTTCAGCCTCCACCAGCTGAGGAGGCCCCTGCTGAAGTTCAGCCTCCACCAGCTGAGGAGGCCCCTGCTGATGTTCAGCCTCCACCAGCTGAGGAGGCCCCTGCTGATGTTCAGCCTCCACCAGCTGAGGAGGCCCCTGCTGATGTTCAGTCTCCACCAGCTGAGGAGGCCCCTGCTGATGTTCAGTCTCCACCAGCTGAGGAGACTCCTATAGAAGAGACCCTTGTTGCAGTACACTCTCCCCCAGCTTATGAGGTCCCTGTGGAAGAGGCCCCTGTTGACAAACATTCCCCACCAGCTGATTTGCTTCTGACTGACGAGTTTGCTATACAAGAGGCCTCTGCTGAAGTTGCACCTCCACCATCTGAACAAACCCCTGAAGATGAGGTGCTGGTAGAGAATGTGTCTACTGAATTTCAGTCACCGCAGGCGGCAGGAATTCCAGCAATAAATTTAGGATTGGTTGTTTTGGAAGGTGAAGCAAAATTTGAAGATGTTTCAAAAAAAATTCTGTCTAATACCAATGATGGATCTAAAGATTTGTCTAATACTAATGATGGACAGACTCCCACTCTTGAAATAGAAGGTGTCTTTCATATACAATTAAAAAATCGTCCTCCTGAACTGTAGTCAGATTGTACCTAAGCTAGCAATCAGAAGCTACGTGGATTTGGAAGAACATACTTTAGAAAAGGGTGGGCAGCTGGAAGTAGCTTTGTCAATAAGGCAAATTAAAGTGAACCCCAAGAGTTGGAGTACAGGTTGGAAAATGAACAATAAAAACTGTAGCAGTAAAAAATTACTTATGTTACTTTCATTCAAATTGATGGCACATAAAATACCTATTTTAAAAGTAAGTTTATAATTGAAAAAAAATAACTTAAAATATCCTTCCTACGGTAAACTTATTGACACGGGTGAAGTTTACTCTGCAGTCATCTTTTCTTTGCCTTCCCATTATGAGTCAATATAGTTTCTAGTGGAAAAACCAGTGTCTTTTCTGCAGATCTGTCATCTACTTTAAATTCCTTGAGTCTTAGTCACACATCTAAAGTTATGTGATGTTCTCTTTCTCCTTATTATAATTAATCATATCTCTTATTTTCTTTTCATTCAATTCCTTCTGAGACAAGCATTACTTTCCTGGTTTTAGCCTAAGTGTTCTTTATCTTCTTACACATTTTACGTTTCAATGTCTGGATAGAAAGACTGACTTCCTTTGTAAAAATCTTCAGTTCAATAAAATGAAGATGGTCATAAAGTACTGAAAACGGTGTGCAAGTATAAAGAAAAATATACTTAGATGACCTTGAGAGCACATTCCTGTGTTTAGTTTTTAATTTGATTTCAACTGAGAATGTGATGAGTCCTTTGGAAGTTTGGCTTATGCTTTTTGCTCTATGAACTGGTAATGAAGAACAACTTAGAATAAAATCAAATTACTGTAGTAAAAGCTGTTGAAGTTTTTAAAGAGCATCAAGCCTTAACAATACATATTCTAAGATGTCTGTTATTAAAGGGCATCTAGTTTTCCATGGTTGTAACAATGTTGGGAAAATATTTTCTCTAGCTACAAATTAATCTCAATGTGCTGAAATGTTGAGATAATTTTATCAGAACATTTTAAAATTTTGTCAGTGTATTTCTCTATTTAGTGAGAACTCTAGGTTAATGATTTCAAACCTCATTAAGCTTTGATGTCCTATCATTGTTGGATTTTTGTCACATTCTTCATTACCTCAGTAATCAAGAGTATATGATATTTTAAGTAAGTTTTTGAGAATTTCATAAAAATTATTGCAAGAACACTCTTTCTTGTATGTGCCAAATTTGAGGTTGAAAATGTTATTCTACACTATGTAGAATGAGGGGTTTTTTTTTTTTTTTTTTTTTTTTGCAATGTACGAGTCCTCCATTTTATGTTTTCTGAGATACTTAAATCCAGTTAAACTTGGTTTTCTAAATTAGGTCTTTTTGTTTCTATTGTGGATTTTCTATTGTTGTTTTCTTTTTAAATTCAGAAGCCACATCAGAGTACAGAGTTATACTAGAATGAAAATATGCTTAAGATGGGATCTATCAACTGGCACATGGAAAAACTTTCAACACTTAAGAATTGGATGTTTCTGGAGCTGAGGTGGAGCTTATATTTATCTGAATATATATATATATATATATATAAATACATAGTACACTGTATAAATAGTAAACAAGTATATTCATGAGATTCTGGAGGTCAAATTAAAAAGTGCTGCAAATATAAGTTCCAACAGGTGCACCTGTGAAAATTTAGGTCAAGAAACATTGATTTGATGCTTCTAGGAGACAGATATAAGTAAGAAAATCTAAATACATTGAACATTGGCAAAAATTCAGTGTGAATAGAAACGCATACAGGTGATAATCTCTACCAAATGTAAGAATGATGTCAGGCTGCTAACCATTAATTTTTTTTTTTCTCAAATGTGAGATATCTTAAAGATAGCTTTCCTGAGATATAACCTACATAAAATAAATAACATTTACTTAAATTGTACAATTTGATGACTTTTGACATCATGTATACACCTATGAAACCATCACCACAAGGAAAACAATGAAGATGGCTATAAGTCAAAAGTTACCATTATGATCATTTGTAACTTCTCTTTCCCTGCTTCCACCCCTCTACCCCATACATACAAGCAATTTCTGATCTGTTTTCTGTCACTAGAAATTTTTATGCATTTTTATAGACTGTGACGTAAATAGTAAAAGTATATTTTATTGCAAAGTTGTATTCCATTATATGAATATTGCAAAATTTTAAAATTCATTTGATACACATTTGGGTTGTTTCCAGTTTTTGCTATTCTACATATAGCTGCTATGAACATTCACATATGAGTCTTTGTGTGGACATATGCTTTTATTTCTCTAGAGGAAATATCTAGGTATAGAATGGTCTGACTGTGTGATAGGTGTATGTCTGACTAAAAATACTGTCAAACTGTTTTCCAAAGTGATAAACCATTTATATTCTGACCAACAGCTGTTGGAGTTAAAGTTGTTCTACATCCTCATCAACACTTGGACTGGTTGGTCTTTTTCATTTTAGCCACTCTACTAGGAGGATAGTGCTATCTCCTTGTAATTTTAATGTGTATTTCTCTAATGACTAATAATTTGGGGCATCCTTTTATGTGCTTATTTGCCATCTGCATATCTTCTTTGGTGAAGCCCATGCTTTTTCTTTTTTATGTGTCAAATTTAAGAAATGTTTGCCAAACTGAACATTACTAAGATTTCTTCCTAAGTTTTCTTCTAAAAATGCTATTGTTCTGTATCTTATGCTTAATTCTAAGATCTGTCATCAGTAATCTTTTCATGTGATGTGAGAAGAGATATGAGGTTAACTTTTGTTTTTTCAGACATATAGGTAGCCCCTTCTCCCAACACTGTTTAAGTGATTATCTTGTCCTCATTGAACTGCCTTGGAGCCTTTGCTGAAAATTAATTGATCATATATGTAGGTGTATATTTTTGTGCACTATTTTGTTCCATTGATCTTCATGTCTGTCTCTACATCAATTCAACATTGTTTTGAAACCAGTAGATTTATAATCTTGAAATCAGGTAGTGTTAGTTTTCCAATATTTTTCTTCTTTTTAAAAGTTGTTTTAACAATTCTAGGTCTTTTGCACTTTAGTGCAAATTTTTGAATTAGTTTATTTCCACAAAACCACTTGCTGGGATTGCAATGAATCTAAAGACCGACTTGGAAAGAAATGATATCCTACTAATAACAAATTTTCTGATCCATGAACACACTTACTAACATAGGTCTACATTTATTTAGGCTTTCTTTAATTTCTCTCAGATGACTTGTAGCTTTTGATTTTATAAAATTTATTAGGCATTCTATTTTTTTGATGCTATTAAATTTTTTTAAAATTTTACCTTCCAATTTTTTGTTGCTGTTGTATAGAAATACAGTTGACTTTTTGTATTGGCTTTGAATACTGAGATTTTCCCAATCTCATTTATTACCTCTTGTGGCTTTTCTTGTAGATTACTCAGAATTTTCTTTAAATTTTTTTTTTTTTTTTTTAAAGATGGAGTTTTGCTCTTGTTGCCCAGGCTGGAGTGCAATGGCATGATCTTGGCTCACTGCAACCTCCGCCTCCCAGGTTCAAGTGATTCCTCTGCCTCAGCCTCCCAAGTAGCTGGGATTACAGGTGTGTGACACCATGCCTGGCTAATTTTCGTATTTTTAGTAGAGACAGGGTTTCACTATCTTGGTCAGGCTGGTCTCGAACTCCTGACCTCATGATCTGCCCATCTCGGCCTCCCAAAGTGCTGGGATTACAAGCGTGAGCCACCGTGCCAGGCCAATTACTCAGAATTTTCTATACAGACAATCATATCATCTGCAAATACATGTTTTAATTTTTCCTTTCTTGTTTAAATACTTTCCCTTGTCTTATTGTACTGGCTAGAACTCTTAATACAAATGGTGAGAGCAAACATTTTGCCTTCTTCCTGATCTTGGGGGAAATCATCAGGACTTTTTGAGTATGACGTTAGCTGTAAGTTTTTCATAGATGCCTTTTTCCTCTCTGGTTGAGGAAATTTCCTTCTATTTCTACTTAGCTGAGAGTCTTTTCATCAGAAATGAATGTAGAATTTTGGCAAAAGCTTTTTATGGATCTATTAAGATCACCATATGGTTTCCATTTTTGGTCTGTTAATGCAGTGAATTTTGTTGATTGATTTTTTCAAATGTTAAAACAACCTTTCATTCCCTGGAAAATTCCTACTTGGTCATGGATACGGTTTGGCTGTGTCCCCACCCAAATCTCAACTTGAATTGTATCTCCCAGAATTCCCACGTGTTGTGGGAGGGACCCAGGGAGAGGTAATTGAATCATGGGGGCTGGTCTTTCCCGTGCTATTCTCATGATAGTAAATTAAGTCTCATGAAATTTGATGGGTTTATCAAGGGTTTCTGCTTTTACTTCCTCCTCATTTTCCTCTTGCCACTGCCGTGTAAGAAGTTTCTTTCACCTCCCACCATGATTCTGAGGCCTCCTCAGCCATGTGGAACTATGAGTCCAGTTAGATCTCTTTTTCTTCCCAGTCTTGGGTATGCTTAATCAGCAGTGTGAAAACAAACTAATACAGTCATAATGTGCTATTTGTTTTATATATTTGGGGATTTGTGCTAAAATTTTATTAGTAATTTTTACAACTATGTTCATAAGAAATAGATCTATAGTTTTTTTTTTTTTTTTTTTTAATGTCTTTGTCTAGTTTGGGTATCAATATAATGCTGGTCTCACATGATGAAGTGAGAAGTGATTCCTCTGCTTTATTTTTCTGATAGGTACTACGCAGAATTGGTGTCATCTGTTAAATGTTTTACAGAATTCAGCAGGGAAGTCATCTTGGCCTGGAGTTTTATTTCTGGGAGAATTTTTAACTAAAATTTTGATATCTTTAATAAAAATAGGGTTTTTGTGTTGTTTGTTATTTCTTTTTATCCTTCTTATGTCTATAGGATCTGTAATGATGTTTTATTTCTAGTTACGGTATAATTATTCATATCTTATATGGATAAACATTGGTAACTTCTATCTTCTCTGTCTCTGCCTCTCTGTCTCTCTTCCCAAATCAGTCTGGGTTGAGATTTACTAGTTTCATTGATCTTGTCAAAGAACTGACTTTTGGTGTTACTGGTTTTGCTGTTTATTTTTTCCCTTATTCATTGACTTCTACTCTTTATTATTTCTATTTTTCTACTTCTACTTATGTCTTCTTTTTCTAATTTCTTTAGATAAATCTGTGGTTAATAATTTAATATTTACTTCTTCTCTAATATAGGCCTTAATTTTTCTTTGAGTATGTTTTGTTTGTATTCTGCACAATCCAATTCTTTGTATTTTCTTTTTTTTTTTTTTTTTTTTTTTTTTGAGACGGAGTCTCGCTCTGGCACCCAGGCTGGAGTGCAGTGACCGGATCTCAGCTCACTGCAAGCTCCGCCTCCCGGGTTCACGCCATTCTCCTGCCTCAGCCTCCGGAGTAGCTGGGACTACAGGCGCCCGCCACCTCGCCCGGCTAGTTTTTTGTATTTTTTTAGTAGAGACGGGGTTTCACCATGTTAGCTAGGATGGTCTTGATCTTGTGACCTCGTGATCCGCCCGTCTCGGCCTCCCAAAGTGCTGGGATTACAGGCTTGAGCCACCACGCCCGGCCTGTATTTTCATTTTCATTCAGTTAAGAGTTGGTGATTTTGTGTTTGATTTATTCTTTGACAGATGTGTTACTTAAGAGGGTATATATTTTATTCCAAAATATTTTGGGGTTTTCCAGATTCCTTTTTGCTATTAGTTTTCTATTTAATTACTTCTTTGTCATAAAATACTTGTCTAATTTGTACCTTTTTAACTTATTGATACTTGTTTTATGGCTTAACTTGTGACCTCTCTTGGTAAGTGCTCTGTGTTCTAAAATATTCTGCTGGTTTTGGTTGAAGCGTTTATACAATTGGTTGATAGGTTGTTCAGTTTTTCTATATCATTACTGACTTTTATCCACCTGTTCCATAGATCATTGAGAGAGGTGTGTTGAAATCCTTGACTATAGGCCGGGCACAGTGGCTCACGCCTGTAATCCCAGCACTTTGGGAGGTTGAGGCAGGTGGATCACGAGGTCAGGAGATCGAGACCACCCTGGCTCACACAGTGAAACCACGTCTCTACTAAAAATACAAAAAAAAAAAAAAAAAAATTAGCTGGGCATGGTGGCGGGCGCCTGTAGTCGCAGCTACTCGGGGGGCTAAGTAGGAGAATGGCCTGAACCCGGGAGGCAGAGCTTGCGGTGAGCTGAGATCGTGCCACTGCACTCCAGCCTGGGCAACAGAGCGAGACTCCATCTCAAAAAAAAAAAAGAAATCCTTGACTATAGTATGTATTCATCTATTTCACCTTGAAGTTCCATCAATTTTTGCTTCATGTGTCTTGAACCTTTGATATTAGGTGTATAAATGTTTAGAGTTATTATGTCTTCCTGTTAAAATTTCCTTTTATCCCTGGTAATAGCCTCTCCTCAGTGATATTGTTACTTGTGTAGTTTAAATTCTTAATGTCCTTTCTTTTGCTTACTTACGGCCATTATCTGCTTTTTCTATTTTAGTCTTTCTTCTTGTAATTAATCCTTTTTGTTATTTCCAGAGTTATTTTTTAACACACAGATTTGCTCATGTAGTCGTTTGCCTACAAAATACAATCTAGATCCCTTAAAAAGACAGTCATGGCCATTCACAATCTACTGTATCCTACTTTATATCACTCTAAGTATAGAGTGGAAGCTGAGAGTGTGACTGAAAGTTTGTAAATCCTAACTCCATCACTTATGAGCTGTTTGACTGGTTCAAGTTAATTAACCTCCCTATGCCTTAGTTTATCCATGCAAAAACAGAAATAATAAGAACAATACCTAATCAATAGAATGGTTTTAACAAAATAGTTCATTCATTTTATGTTCCTAGAACAGTGTCTAGTAAACTATCAGCAACAAATGTGACTCCAGCTCTCATTATTATTACCTGGATACCTTCTTTCTGGTGATACCTTTTTCTATTCTTGCTATATCTGACAATGATTTTTATACTCCCAGGCCTCTTTGTTCATTGTCTTTTAGTCATTTGTATCCTGGGCATTTTGCTATTAGTATGTTAGGACACACTGGGTCCTATTTAAATTTTTTATTTTAGCAGACATGCTTAGTTTTAGCATACAGGTCTTGGCCATCTTTTGTGGACAGTGGTTCCAATGAAAATTTAATTATCAGAGCCTTTGCGGTGTTATTTTAGTCTGCTTAATTTACCTGAGACTCCCACTGTTTCCTACCAGTGCCACTTGAGGGGGCAGACGGAGCATCTCTTGGCCAGGCTGCCTGGAACCTGTAAGTTGGGGAGGGAAGTTTCATTTTCACCAAAAAGAAGCAGCTTCCCACATGGGCACATCCGGCCTGTGTCTCTTATTGTGTGAGGAGGCCTCTGGGGACAAAGAGGCTTCTGGGCTAGCCAATTCTGTGGCAGGATTCCCCCTTGTCAGTTTCAGTAGTGTTTCTAGGTAAGGAAATGTGTGTGTGTAGAGTGAACAGAAAATGCTTCCTCTAGCTCCTCATTATCACTGGGGCTTCTGATTGATCTGCACTGCTGGGGCTGGGGTGGGGCCTGCAGGACTTGCCTGGTCTTGTGGGTAGAACTCTTTTTCCGTCCAGGGGAGGAAGGACCCTACCTGGGCTGCCTTCTGTTGCTATGTGGGAAGTTGGGAAACATTGGGCTTGCATCACATCACCTTCTTCAGTTGGGTGGGTGTAAGAGATGCTCTGCCACTGTGTTTCTCCTTTAGTCCTGGGGTCGCTAACCAGTTTGCCTTTCACTCTCTACCTTTCCAAGTTCTCTTTTGGTTGTCTCATTTTATTTCCAGTGTTTATAGTTGTACTTAGCATGGTAAAACAGAGAGAAATCTTGTTAGAACTAAAAGTCTTGTCTTCCTTATTTTAAACACTTTTGTCAACATTATCTCCAACTTATGTGATTCCATTTATCCTTCAACTCCTAGTTCAGCCAGTATCTTCTCTATGAGAACTCCCTTGAATCTAGTGCCCACCTTCTTTGACATTTACTCCTTGTCAATAAAAATAATACAAATAAAAAAATAGAGTAGAACAACTATTACATAGCACTACATTGTGTTAGGTATAAGTAATTTAGAGATGATTTAAAGTATAGGGGAGGATGTGCATAGGTTATATGCAAATCCTACACCATTTTGTATAAGGGACTTGAGCATTCATGGATTTTCGTATCCATGGGGTTCCGGAACCAATCTCCCAAGGATACTGAGGGATGACTGTATTCAGTAGGCAGTTAAAAATGTCTTCTGTGGTTTAAGTAACACATAAATAAATGTTCCATATTAGGGATAACAGTCACATTTAGGTCTAAGCAAGTATCAACAATTGTAGTTATAATAGTAAAGACAGAGAGATGTTAGATGTCTCTGGAATAATAACCAATTAAGGAATCATTTTTAAGTGAGAGATCATTAATATATTTATATGGTAAGGAAAATATGCTTGTAGGTAGGAATACATTAAAGCTATATCAGAGGGTACAGTAAAAGAGAAAGAGAACATAATAAAAATGAAAACAAAATTATATCGAAGGTATAATGAAGGAGGATAGCTGAGGGAATTGTATTCAGAGCACCTGATTAGTGTAAAGTGGGACTTCTTTCCTTATGACAATAATAAATATGGATAAATATAGATTTGGGGGGAGGAAGGAGTTAAAGCTGTAGACCTATGATTCATTTCTGCCCTGATTACCAAGAGTGATGCTTTTGAGGGAAAGCAAAGAAGGCTCTTGAGCCAGTCAAATCTCCATGTAAACGTGGTAACTATATTTTGGGCAAATAGACTAATATTTGTTAGGATAAGAGTTGTCACCTATGGAATGTCCTTTATAGGTGTCTCTGACTTCAGATTACTTATAATAAATGCATCTATAGTTTACGGATTTGTAAGGCGTGAAAACTATCACATATGTTCTACAACTCTCTGAGGGCATAAAATAGAAATGGTCTGTAATCATACTCTCCCAAATCTGGAAATTGACCACCAAACCTCACTTAGAGACCTCGTCTATTCTTCTCGGCCACGTGGCTCCTGTCCAATGTGGAACAAAAGGACCTGAGAAATCAAGCAGGATGTTCTTGATTTCTCCCTTTGTCTGTGCCTCTTGATTGCTTATGTGCTTGACGTTGTTAATAAAACTTGCTACTAGGTAAGGTCTCTGATATGTGTGGTTCTGATTTGTTAATTTGGTACTCTTTGTGGTGCTTAGATGTTAATCGGGTGGATTAGGATAGGGTATTTTAATTTGATGGGTTGGGATACGTGTATTTTCTCCACAGATTGTGAAAACTGTGCCCTCAGCTAAGAGAAAGGGATTGGAGGTGGGACTTAAATAGAATGTTAAAGACTTTGACTAGTGTGTGTTGTGAAATGGGAAAGAAGAATTTACTAGGAAAATGTAAAATGATTGCGAAGAGACATTCAGCTCTAGCTAAGGTAAGGTCAATGTGATAAGTAAATGGAACAGCTGGGTTGTGCTAATAGAAGCATGGTATCTAGAGTGTGAGGGAGGTACCTATCCTGTCCCACTCTGTACTAGAATGTTCATTTCTTCTGGGTTATAATACTCTAACTAGAAAACATTCATAGGAGACCAAGAAGATGTTAAGAACTTGACTCAATGTTATGTCACATGTTGAACAGTGGAAAGATTGGCAACATTTGGCTGAGAGAAAGGAAAACAGAACAGGCCTCAGGTCATTGAACATGAACCAATGATTGGAAATTGTGCAGAACCATTTTATGACTATATAATGAGGCATTTTAAAAAGCTGCCTAAAGATAGAAAGTACAGCCTTAAGCTAGATATTCTACCACCTCTGGAGGTTTTTAGTGCAGCAGAGCTGGTGAGGCTGGAGAACATGTATCAAAAGGTACAACGTTTCAGTTAGACAGGAGAAATAGGTTCAGGTGATTACACATCATGGTGACTATAGTTAATAATAATGTATTCTATGTTTAAAAATGCTAAAAGCTAGATTTTAAATGTTCTCACTGGAAATAAGTCATATATATTTGAGATAATAGATATGTAAATTAGTCTGATTTGATCTTTTCATAATGCATACATGTACCAAAATATTACCCTTGTGCTCCACAAAGATGCAAAATTATTCATCAATTAAAAATAAGGTAAATCTTTAAAAAATAAAAACAAAACAAAAACAAAATCTGCCACATAGCCAGATTTGGGACCACTGAGCTGGTTCATGTAGTGAATATTTGAACATCTGGTGACTGAATTAGGTATAGCTCATATTCTTTTCAAGCTGATATTGTGTGTTTGCAGTTGACCACATACCGAAGATCAACAGCAGTTGTTTTCAATGAGTGCTGTCTGCTGCTTACAGCTTTATGGAACAGCTGGCCTCTGGATGATTAGTTTATTTTCTATGACTGCCCAGTACTGGATATGGCCACTGCTTATCAAATATGACTCATTTATAGGATCTTAATCAAATGGTAGGAAGCCTGACACAAGTGAACTGTCTAGATACTCATCAGTACTGAGCTGTGTCTGAAGTGCTTGAGTCAGAAATATTAGCAGAAGTGTACTTCAAGGCTGAGTTATTGCACCCATGTCTAATAAGCTCACTTGGGAATTCTAATTTTGAAGGGCTTCAACACTGGCAGAGTTGAGCATGTCATGAGCCCTTGTCTGATTTTCTTAATTGTCTTTACTGACCATTATGTTAATATTTACAATTCTAGATATAGAATCCAAAGTAGTGGCTAAATATTCTCCTTACAATATCCATAAGAAGGAAAAGTTACTGATGACACTTCTGTGTGTAAAGTGCATTTATAACAGAACCAGGGACAATACCTTCAGAGAGGAGAGGTCAAGCGTTTTATCCTGTGTAGTCCTATCAGACTTCAGTTTATTTTTGTAACCAAAAAATTAATGGTCCCAGCTCCTCTAGGGTTTGATGGGCCAAATTTGGCTATGTATATGTGATCCACCTGCATTGGCCTCCTAAAGTGTTGGGGTTACAGGCGTGAGCCACTAGGCCCAGGTCAAGAAATCTAGTTTCAATTTCTCCAGCAGATACTGATGTGTAGCCCCTGTGAAGCTTGAATACTTCAGAATTGTATTTCAAATAAGGAAGAATATTTGATTTGGATCTGTAGATAAAATTGCCACCTTTAAATAAGTGAAGAGTGATATGTTCAGAAAGAACCATGATAAAATTCCTTTGTACTGATCTTGCGGATGAAAGTTCAGTTGAAACTAAAACTTCCCTTTAGAGCAGGGTTTCTCAAACCTAGCATTACTGACATTTGGGGCTGGAAAATTCTTTGTTGTGGAGGGGTGATCTGGTGCATTGGAAATGTTTAGTGGCATCTCAGGCCTCTATCCACTGGATGACAGTGGAACCCACCACCTACTTTTTACAACCAAAAATATCTCTAGATTTGCCAAATGTCCTCGGGGGAAAAATCACACTCAGTTGAGTGCCACTACTCTAGAGAAACGCTATAGCATTGATTGTAATTTAATAAAACTTTAAAAATGTTTGTACTGAAAATTAAAAAAAAAAAAAAAACTGTAGTAATCATCTGGTCTTTTAGCTTGCTACCTCTCTAGTTGTTCCAGGATATTATATAGACTGTGAAGCTTGACCTTGATGGGATATAAATGCTTTCCAAATACAGGAAAGAAGTGGATAGGATGTTGTTTCCTGAATACAAAAAATCTGTGAGGTGTCACAGGACTCTGGCCTGAATGTGGCAACTTTGACTAATTCATCATGATTTTATAGAAAGACAAAATTTTGCTATTAGGTTAACTCTTTTTTAATCATGCAAAAACTTGAATATTTGGATTGATCCTATGGGAATGGCCTTCAGACAAAATTAGACAAATATATCTTCAGCCAACCAACGATCGTTATTAGAGGTTTATCTTTTTATTGGTTAACTTACAGTTGTAATAAAAATGTATAATTGGTAAAACAGTAATGTTTAAGAAATGCTCAGTAATTCGCTTATTTTATCTTTGTTTAAGGCTTTACAACAAATGGTAAAGTTTGTGTCAAGTGTTGTCATTTACATGAACTTAAATGATACAGTGTAATTTTACTCAGAGTTAGCAAAATGCGAGCTTTAAGGATACAGTCTCAAAGACTGTCCTCACTTCTGACACCAATTGCATCTTTGGGGAGCTCCCAAAACCACCCTCGGTTTTGAATTCACCAGAATTACTCACAGAACTCACTGAAAGCTATTATACTCATGATTATGGGTTATTACAGATAAGGACACAAATCAAATTCAGCCAAAGGAAGCGACAAATAGGGCAAAGTCTGGTACAGTTATAGATGTGAAACCTCTGGTGTCTTCAGGATGTGTTACTCTCTTAGCATCAATGTGTGACCATATGCACAGATTACTGTTAACCAGGGAAGCCCACCCAAGCCTTAGTGTTCAGAGTTTTTACTAGGGCTTCGTTACATAAGCATGACTGATTGATTCATTGTCTTTGTGTTTGATTTCAGTTGCCAGGTTGACAGATGCATGAACCAAATTTCACACTCCAAAGACAACCATATTTTAGGGTATAAATTTCAGGGTGTGTCCAGTCCCTACCCCAAGCAAAGATACTTCTCTCAGTCGTGACGTACATTACTTCGCAAAAATTGAAGGCACAATCCAGGCCTTTCTTTGGGCAAGGTCAAATTCTTTACTGCTAATTTGAGCAATACAAACTTATTTATAGAGCCTAAGTATGATACATATGTATGTAATTTGTATGAATCCATTATGCTTCAGATGTTTCCACACATACTATTCTTGAAATCCTACATCTATTTATAAGATAAGCATAGTATTAGAGGCCACAAGTATAATGATCTTATCTCATGTGTTGTACAAGTTGAATATCCTTTATCTGAAATGCTTAGGACCAGAAGTGTTTTGGGTTTCAGATTTTTTTCAGATTTTGCAGTATTTGCATATAAATAATGAGATATCTTGAAGATGAGACCCAAGTCTAAACAGTTTCATTTACATTTTATGTGTACCTTATATACCTAGCCTGAAGGTAATTTGATATAATATTTTTAATAATTTTGTGCATGAAAGAAGTTTTGACTGTGTTTTAAATGTGATCCCTCACATGAGGTCATGTGTAGAAATTTCCACTTGTGGTATCATGTCACCACTCAAAAGGTTTCAGATTTTGAAGCATTTCAGATATTACATTTTCAGATTACACATGCTCAACTAGCATTATTATTACTATTTCTTTAATTTAAACTTAAATAAGTCTCTGTATTTAAATAGCGGTAGAATGTCTCCCATTATTACGATGAGTTGTCAGACCAGTTTTCCATTTTTCAAGACCAATGTTTCACATAAATTATATTCATCATAGTTTTAAAATATTTAAATTTAACATAAAATTTTAAATTATCATAAGTACCCATTATCAAAATCACACAACTAGTAACAGATGAGCCAGAATTCGAACCTAGCTTTTTAAGTTCTATGGATTCTTTTGATCTCAAAACTGTACAAACATCATGAAAGGTGTTATTCACAAGACCCTGGAATCAGCTGAGAACACATGACCAGCCTTTGGAAAACATTGCCAGTGATTTGTTGGGACTTAGTAGATGCTTAGAAAGGCTTCTGTTAGCCTGACATGATAAAGGCAGTTGAGAAGCATTTTGTTTATGTGACTAAAATGAAAGTCCATATGGCGAATCAGAAAATTTGTTTTGGCTAGTGCCCAGGACTACATAGTTTTGGTTTGTGGTTGTATTTGTCATTGGACAGACTGGTTTTGTCTTCTCAGAGGCTGAATAAAATTTGGGTCATGATGGTACCTTTACAAAGCAGCACAATCTGACTGACTACTTAACTTCTAAAAATGTGTTTCTATGCCTCCACTGAATCTTAGACACAATAGCGTTAGGGTAATTATCCTACTTTACATCACTATTACAGCACATTCCTTCTAAATCTAAAGTTACTGTGACTTAGAGAATCGCTCATGAGTTTCTGTTTTAAAACTTGGTCTTGGCCGGGCACGGTGACTCACACCTGTAATCCCAGTACTTTGGGCGGACGAGGTGGGTGGATCATGAGGTCAGGAGTTCAAGACCAGCCTGGTGAACATAATAAAACTTGTCTCTACAAAAATACAAAAATTAGCCAGGAATAGTGGCGCATGTGTGTGTAGTCCCAGCTACTTGGAAGGCTGAGGCAAGAGAATCGCTTGATTCTGGGAGGCGGAGGTTGCCGTAAGTAGAGATCATGCCACTGCACTGCAGCTTAGGCAACAGAGTAAGACTTCGTCAGAAACAACGACAACAACAACAACAAAAAACTTTGCTCAATGTTTACACAAAAATAAACTTTGTCTATTACTTGTCAGACCAAAATTCATGTCATTTTCCAAGACTATTGTCCTGCTCTGCTATCCCACTTAAACTGATTGCTATCTTCTTGTGCAGTTTGTAGTTAAAATTTTTAAAAAATTTTTGGGCTATCAGTTCTGGTAGCTATTGAGTGACTCAGATAGTTTTAATACATTCACAAACAAAGTTTAATGGGCAGATAGCTTTTCTGTATTAAGTTGGAAAAAAGAAATCTCACGCAGATTTTTAGCTGATTTTCTTTGATGCCTTTTTCAATGTCCTGCAGTTGTTTCAACACAGAAACATTTCAGAGAAAAATGTATTTGGGCTCCTGAAGACATATGTATTATAATTTTACAACCAGAAAATGTGGGCTTTGTAACTCAAATTGCAGAACTTATCTGAAGTTTACTTGTCTATCACCAGTAAGAAAAAAGAGTGGAAATAAATATATAGCCAATGATATTAGTGACAAAATGAAAAAGTAGTCAGAGTAGAATCTTTTCCTTAAAAGTGATTTTAAAATTCTAGTTCTAGGATCAGATCCATTGGAATTATCTTGAGTACATATTGAAAATATAGAATCTCCAGACATGGAACTCAAGAAATTTTATTTTTAACAAGTGTTTCTAATTGATTCTCAGATTCACTCAGATTTTGGAACCACTATATCAGTGAAGCAGATAACCTGAGAGTTCTCTTTAGGGAGCAAGTATCTACAAATGGTGAAGAACTTATATTAAGAGGGAGACAGTATAAGGATTGGGAATAATTGATATTACTATAAGGAGATGTAGAACACGGAGGTTACCAATGTTGAGATCAAGCATATCCTAAAAGAACTGTATACTTCCTGCACAACAGAGGGTCATGGCTAGAAGAAGAAATTGGCAGATCTACATTGGAATGCATTTAACCAAGGAGGTGAAAGACCTCTACAAGAAGAACTACAAAACACAGTTGAAAGACATCGTACATGACAAAAATAATTGGAAAAACCTCCCATGTTCATGGATAGGGAAAATCAATAGCATTGAAATGAGCTATACTGCCCAAATCTACAGATTCCATATAATTCCTATCAAATTAACAATACCGTTTTTGAAAAAAATAGAAAAAACAATTGTAAAATTCATATGGAACTGAAAAATAGCCTGAATGCCCAAAGCAATCCTAAGCAAAAATAATAAAGCTGGAGGCATCACGTTATCTGACTTCAAACTATATATACTACAAGGCCATAATAACCAAAGCAATATGATATTGATACAAAAATGGACACATAGATTAACGTAACAGGATATGGAACCCAGAAATAATGCCATACAGTTACAACCAACTGATCTTTTACAAAATTGACAAAAAATAAATAATGGGGAACGGACACCCTATTCAATAAACAATGCTGGGAAAAGTGACTAGCCACAAGCAGAAGATCAAAGTGAGATCCTTACCTTTCACTATATACAAAAAATAATGCAACGTGGATTAGGACTTAAATGTAACACTTGAAACTATAAAAATCCTAGAAGAAAACCTAGGAAAAATTCTACACAGTGTCCTGGGCAAATAATTTATGACTAAGACCTCAAAAGCAAATGCAACAAAAACAAAAATAACAAATGGAGCTTGATTAAACTAAAGAGCAAAATAAACAACAGAATAAACAGACAACCTGCAGAATGGGAGAAAATATTTGCAAATTATGCATCCAACAAAGAACTAATATCCAGAGGCTATAAAGAACATAAAAAAACAAGAACAAAACAAATAACCTCATTACAGAATGGGCAAAGTATGTAAACAGATACTTCTCAAAAAAGACATACAAGTGGCCAACAAATGTATGAAAAAAAGCACTAATTATTGGATAAATGCAAATTAACATCATAAGATACCATCTCACATCAGTCAGAATGGCTATTAATAAAAAGTCAAAAAATAATCAGATACTAGCAATAATATGGAGAAAAGGGAGCACTTATATATTTTGGAGGGAATGTAAGTTAGTTCAATCCCCGTGTAAAACAGTATGAAAGTTTCTCAAAGAACTAAAAATAGAACTGCCACTTGACCCAGCAATCCACTATATATACCCAAAGGAATATAAATAATTTTACAAAAAGACACCTGCACTTTCATATTTATTACAGGGCTGTTCACGATAACAGAGTCATGCAATCAACTTAAGTATCCATCAATAATGACTAGTTAAGGAGAACGTGATATATATACACCATGGAATACTGCATGGACACAGAAAATAAAATAATACCTTTCATTAATATTCATGTATTTTTATTCAATTCATGTCCTTCACAGCAATATGGATGGAGTTAGAGCCTATATATATATATATATTTGTGTGTGTGTGTGTGTGTGTGTGTGTGTATATTTTTTTTACTCAGAAACAAAATCAAATACCGCATGTCCTCATTTATTAATGGGAGCTAAACAATGGGTACATGTGGACATACAGATGGAAATAATAGACACTGGGGAATCCATAAAGGGGATAAGAGGGACATGAGGTGTTGAAAGCGTACCTATTGGTTACAATGTTCACTATTTGGGGGATGGGTTCACTAGAAGTTCAAACTCCAGCATTATGCAATATATCCTTGTAAAAAAACCTGCACGTGTACTCTTGGAATCTACAATAAAACAAAAATAAATTAAAATAAAATGGACTTGCATATCTTATTTCTAACCCCAGCCCAGTCCTCTTTACAAAATACAATTGACCTTTTGACCTCTCTGCAAGCACTTCATCTCTCTGAGTTTCTTATACTCCACAGGGAGAATATTCTGAATAAAATTGATATAATTTGGCTCTGTGTCTTCACCCAAATCTCATCTCGAATTGTAATCCCCATGTGTTGAGGGAGGGAAGTGACTGGAACAGCGATTTCCCTCATGCTGTTTTAGTAATAGTGAGTGAATTCTCACAAGATCTGATGGTTTATAAATGGTATTTTTTCCTGCTCTCTCATACTCTCTTGTCTCTCTCCTGCTGCCATGTAAGATGTGCCTGCTTCCACTTCCACCATGGTTGTAAGTTTCCTGAGGCCTCCCAGTCATGCAGAACTGTGAATCAATTAAACCTCCTTTCTTTGTAAATTACCCAGTCTCAAATAGTATCTTTATAGCAGTGTGAGAATGGACTAATACACAAACCTTTAGTATTTAACATTAAATACCATATAATAAACATGAAAAAATATAATATATATGAGCTTTAAAAAAGTGACTCTTACATTTTGCCTATTTTATTTTTTTCTTTTTTTTTTTTTTTTTTTTTTTGAGACGGAGTCTTGCTCTGTCGCCCAGGCTGGAGTGCAGTGGCCGGATCTCAGCTCACTGCAAGCTCCGCCTCCCGGGTTTGGGCCATTCTCCTGTCTCAGCCTCCTGAGTAGCTGGGACTACAGGCGCCTGCCACCTCGCCCAGCTAGTTTTTTGTATTTTTTAGTAGAGACGGGGTTTCACCGTGTTAACCAGGATGGTCTCGATCTCCTGACCTAGTGATCCGCCCGTCTCGGCCTCCCAAAGTGCTGGGATTACAGGCTTGAGCCACCGCGCCCGGCGTTTATTTTTTTCATTCATCTATTTGCTCACTGAGCAAACTTCCAATAATTAATTATACTAGGTACTATGTTAGGGCCTGGAAATAAAAAATGGTAAAGAACTATGAATATATAATACCTATTGACTCATGTTCCAAATGTGTTGTGTTTTGTATACATTAATTCATTATTCTGGAAAGCTCTAATAATAAAAATTACATGTATTAAGTGCTTCCAAAGCACTAGATATTGCATGACTGATTGTATAAAATAGAGTTATTTAGATAAACAACCAACTGAATGTGTGTGTGTATGTAGTTGGCCCTACACGGATGTGTGTGTGTGTGTGTGTGTGTGTAGTTGGCCCTACATGGATTCTGCATCCATGCATTCAACCAACTTCACACTGAAAATACTTTTTTAAAAATTGTGTCTATACTGAACATGTGCAGACTTTTTTTTGTTATTTCCTAAACAATAAAGCATAACAATGATTTATATAGCACTTACATTTTTAAGGCATTATGAGTAATATAGAGATGATTTAAAGTATACAAGAAGATATGCATAGATTATATGAATGCTGTATCATTTTGTATCAGAGACTTGAGTACCTGTAGATTTTAGTATCTGTGAGAGGTCCTGAAATCAATTCCCCATGGATATTGAAGGATGACTGTGTGTGTGTGTGTGTGTGTGTGCGCGTGTGCACGTGTGTGTGTGTATTAAGATAGAGTTAGAGAAAGAGAGGGAGAGGGAAGTTTATTTTTAAAAATTGGCTTCTGAGATCATGGAAGTTGGCAAGTTTGAAATTTGCAGAGAAAGCAACAGGCTGGAGACTTAGAAAAGAGTTGACATTGCAGCTCAAGTCCAGAGGCAGAATTCCTTCTTCCTTAGTAGGGGAAGCAGGAGGATTAAATCTTTTGCTCTTATGGTCTTGAATTGACTGGATATGACCACTCATGCCAGGGAGTGTAATCTGGTTTCACTAAAAGGCTACTGATTAAAATGTTATTTTTTTCCAGAGATAGATTGCATAGTAATAGGTAGACTGTTATTTAACAAAATGTCTAGATACTATGGCCTAGCCAAGTTGACATATATAAGGTTAATCACCACACTGCTTTAATATATTGTATCTTTGTAATTCACAGCAACTCTGAGGTGTTATCAACTATGTTTTACAGATAAAGAAATTGAGGAAAAGTAGATAAGTGTTTTGCCTTGGAGGAGAGTAATTGTAAAGAGTGAAAGAGATTCAAACAGTTATTCTAATTCAAACCAATATTCTAAACAATAGTGCTTTCACTTCCAGGGGAAGAAATTTAGGCAAAATGAGACTAAGTAACTTGCCTGTGCCACTCAACCAGTATGTGATGGGTTCAGAATCTGATTGTAGAGTCTGTGTTGTTACTTACCATACAATACATTTCCAGTCACTGTCACTAGGCAACTCTCAGTCTGTTAGAAAAGTAAGATATGAAAACGAATAATTGGCATTA
Organism: Macaca thibetana thibetana; assembly: GCF_024542745.1. Taxonomy (NCBI): domain Eukaryota; kingdom Metazoa; phylum Chordata; class Mammalia; order Primates; family Cercopithecidae; genus Macaca; species Macaca thibetana. The sequence continues at coordinate 63,071,100 of NC_065584.1, forward strand.
TTAGGAAATGATTATTTGGAGAGGCTGGAGTCTTCCTGAAAAATATGGCCTCTGAACTTGGCTTTGTAAATAGTCAGATTGAAGAGGACACCATGAAATGAAAAGATATTCCATGTTCATGAATTGGAAAAATTAACGTTGTTAAAATGTTCATACTACCCAAAGCAATCTACTGATTCCATCCAATTGCTATCTAAATACCAATGATATTCTTCACAGAAATAAAAAACAAATTCTAGAATTTATATGGAACCACAGCAGATCTAGACTAGCCAAAACTATCTTAAGTGGAAAGAACAAAACCAGAGGATTCACATTACCTGACTTTAAATTATACTACAGAGCAGTAGTAACCAAAACAGCATGGTACTGGCATAAAAACAGACACATAGACCAGTGAAACAGAAGAGAGAACCAAGAAACAAAAATCCACACCCCTACAGTGAACTTATTTTTAACAAAGCTGCCAAGAACATACACTGGAGAAAGGACAGTATCTTCAATAAATGGTGCTGGGAAAACTGGATATCTGTATACAAAAGAATTAAACTAGACCCCTATCTCTCACCATATGCAAAACTCAAATCAAAATGGTTTAAAGACTTAAATCTAAGACCTCAATCTATTAAACTACTACAAGAAAACATTGGGGAAACTCTCTAGAACATTAGTCTGGGCAAAACTTTCTTGACTAATATCACACCAGTGAAGACAACCAAAGCAAAATGGACAAAAGGGATCACCTCAAGTTAAAAACCTTCTGCATAGTAATGAAAACAATCAACAAAGTGAGAAGACAACCCACAGAATGGAAGAAAATATTTGCAAACTACCCATTTGACCTCATTTGACAAGGGACTAATAGTCAGAATACACAAAGGGCTCAAACAACTCCATAGGAAAAAAATTAATAATCCTATCAAAAATGGGCAAAAGATGTGAATAGTCATTTCTCAAAACACAAATGGCAAACAGGCATATGAAAAGGTGCCCAACATAATTGATCATCAGAGAAATGCAAATCACAATTAAAATGAGATAGCTTCTCACCGGAGTTAAAATGGCTTATAGCTAAAAGTCAGGCAATAACAAATGGTGGTGAGATGTGGAGAAAGGGGAACCTGTGTACACTTTTCGTGGAAATGCAAATTAGTAAAACTACTATGGAAAATAGTTTGCAAAAAACTAAAAATTGAGCTACCAAATGATCCAGCAATCCCATTGCTAGGTATATACCCAAAAGAAAGGCAATGAGTATATTGAAGATATATCTGTACCCGCATGTTTATTGCAGCACTGTTCACAATAGCTATGATTTGGAGACTACCTAAGTGTTCATCAACAGGTGAATGGATAAAGAAAATATATTTATACACAATGGAGTACTATTCATCCATAAAAATGAATGAGGTCCTGTCATTTGCAACAACATAGATGGAACTGGAGATCATTATGTTAAGTGAAATAAGCCAGGCAAAAAAGACAAACATCATGTATTCTCACTTACTTGTGGAATCTAAAAGTCAAAACAATTGAACACATGAGTAAGGAGAGTAGAAGGATGGTTACTAGAAGCTGGGCAGGGGAATGGGGACTTGTGGAAGAGGTGGGGCTGGTCAATGGGTGCAAAAACAGAAAGAATGAGTAAGACCTACTATTTGATAGCGCAGTGTGACTATAGTCAATAATAATTTAATTGTATATTTTAAAATAAACTGAAAGAGTATAACTGGATTGTTTGTAACATGAAGGATAAATGCTTGAGGGGATGGATACCCCATTCTCCATGATGTGCTTATTTCACTTTGCCTGCCTGTTTATTGTTCCCCCTCCCAAGTAGCTGGGATTACAGGCACCTGCCACCACACCTGGCTAATTATTTTTTGTATTTTTAGTAGAGATGGGGTTTTGCCATGTTGGACAGGCTGGTCTCGAACGCCTGACCTCAGGTGATCAGCCCACCTTGGCCTCCCAAAGTGCTGGGATTACAAGCATGAACCACCGAGCCTGGCCACATGCCTGTATCAAAGTATCTCATGTATTCCACAAATATATACACATACTATATACCCATAAAAATTAAAAATAAAAAAATTCAAAAAAGATACAATAATGAAGTTTTATTCGTTGGACAAAAGCACATTCCAGGAAAAACCTGGCATGTGAAATAAAATGAATATAAAACAGCAAAGTATATTAGGGAAGGAATGAGCATTTTGTTATTTCTCTAACTGATATAAAGTGGGGGTGAGGTGGGGTGGGGTGGTGAGGCAGGAGATCAGAATGGCCAGTTAGAGCTAAGCTAGATATTATTTTGTGTTGGTAGGAAGACAATGAGGAATTTTTAACTGGGGAGATATTTTATTAGACTTTAGTTTTACAAACGATGAGAAAGTCTTTCAGAAAAAATTGTGAAAGACTTTGAAATAGACAAAAAACTTTACTAGGTGTCTTCAGTCAAAATATATATTGTCTAAAGGACAGAGCACACCTTTCTGAGTTATTTGATTTTCTGGGGTTCGCATCTTTCATTGTCTTTGAGCTATTTAAAATTCTGTAAATTGCAGATCATGTCGATGCAAATGACTCTTGTCCATAGATGTGCAAATGAATTGTCTGGAGAATGGAAAATTAATTTTCCTTCCTACTGTGGAAAAAGCCAGACTTGAATATATTGGTAAATTCATCTCAACATCGCTTATTAACCTATATAAGTGTGGTACTTTAACTTCTCCTTTGAACTCATTGTAACATCTTACTGGCTCCCTCATTCATTAATTAGTTAAATAAAATCTATGACACATGTTTATTTTATAGTTGTATAAAAGTTATCATGTTACCTTAAAATATTTTTTTTTAACTTGTCTGTCCTGAGTGAAGAGACAATGTGCTTCATATGAAAGCAATGGTAGCACACGCAGATGGAGAGAAGGCAATATAGTAGATAGTGCTTTATACTGACTTTGTACTGACAAAACCTAGTGTACTGGCTTTGTACTGACAAGACCTAGTGTACAGGCTTTGTACTGACGAGACCTAGTGCTCTGATAAGATGTGGGAAGTGATGAATTATGAGGGTTCAAAAATGATTCCCTGATTTCTGGCATGAGTGATTACATAGATAATTTCTTTTATCAAGATATGACACACAGGAAAAAAGATATCAAGGTAGAAATTACAGTGGGTTATTAGATATTTGGTTGTAGAGTTTAGAAGTATCTGATGCTAGAGGTGCTGATTTGAGAGTCATACATTTATGGATGTAAATTTATGACACTAAATTTAAACATTAAGGAAGAATTGTAAGGTGAAAAGACAAGTGGGCACAAACATTTTAGGGATGAGCAGAGTCAAAAGATCTAGTAAAAGAGATGGGAAATAAGTCTATTTTAGGATGATGTTAGAGAAGTCAATGGAGAACAATGTTTTTTTAGAAGGAAAGACTAGTCAACGGTGTCAAATGCTGGAATTTTCAGTCAGTTGGGTTTGGCAGTGTGGAAGTCAGTGGTGGCCATTGCCAATCAAGTTTAAGTGTCATGGTGTGTGTGTGTGTGTGTGTGTAGAATGGTAAAAGCAAAAACAAGGTGTTGGGAATCTGAAAGTCTGATAGAAGGTAAGGAAAGCTGTGGGAAAGAAGGTATGAATGGGTGAAAAATCAAGGGAATTTTTAAGATTGAACATAGCCTAAGGGGAAGGAGTCATCTGAAGACAAGGAAAAGAGAGAAGGAATTAAATTTAAAAAGCTCCAAGTTAAATCAAAATATATCAGACTCAGAGTCCAAGTGGAAACAACTTTCAAAAGGAAGAAGAAGATGTTTTACCCTGAGGTTCAAGGAAAAGAGGAGTAGCTGGGAGCAGCACAGGTAGCTTCTAAGGTTGCAGAGCAGGAAGGTGAAATATATGTTACTTGATAACTCTTAATATCATTTACTCAGAGTGAAGGAGTGAAATTCAGGAGGAAAGGAAAAAGTATGCCTAATCCCTGAGTTGAATGGGAGTGGGAAAGCTGATAAAAGATAAACCTTCATGATAAAATTAGTCTGGTATAAGTAGCTTTTCTCCTGGTGTACTGCTTGCTCTTTGCAAGGTTTATTTGTAGGTATGAAACACCTGGTTCATGGATGGTTGCTAAGAGATATGCCTACTCTGAAATATCTTTTTCACCTTCCTTTACTTTTCACCATTACACTTTTTAGTTCATTAGAAAACTGTGGGGGAAGGATTAGTCTCCTCAAACCTCAGTTAGATATGTATACCTGGCAATGGTCCTTTTAAAAATGTAGTACATCATTTTAGCTCCATTATTGAAACACTAAGTCATGAGATGATATAATATACAACAGATAATTTCCAGTGGGGTAAAATTGTAACAACCACCATTGTGGGAAGGTAAGAACAAGCAGTGTGTAGGTTAGGAAGGGCAGATCTTTATACTAAGAATGGAAGATATCCAAAAAGAAGGGGACAATATGAAGATGAGCTTCATCTCACAGTTTTGCTTAAACAGTCCAGAATAGGGATAATCATGGTTACTTACCTCTAGCAGTGTAGTATTGATAGGTAATGACTTAGTCATTTTAGAATGATTCTTTCCTGTGTGATATTCTCCCAGATTACTGCTCTAAGTGCTTTACATGTGTTAAATTCTAAATTATTTAATCCTTACAACCACGCATAAGTTAGATTATTCTTGTTTTACAAATGCAGAAGTCATTGAGTTAAAAGTCATTGAGTTAAAAGAAAAACCTTGTAATTCACATAGCTAGCATGTAGTGAAGCTTCAAACCCAATTGCATTGATGCAATTGTGGATACCCTACCTCATTTTGCTGGCTGCCTCTGTGAACTGCAATAACTTGTTGCACTCCTTGGGTGCTATGCAGTACCTGTTACAAGGACTCTCACTACAAGTCCGGCTATTTTTTATTTCACTGTCTTCTCCATGTGCTGTGATTCTTAAACTTTACTGCACTCAAGAATCAAGGGAACTTATAAAGAAATCAGATTCCAGGGCTCCAACCCCAGAAATTCTAATTCTAGAAGCCTGAGTATGTCCCATGAATTTACACTCTAAGCAGACGTCCTAGGTAACTCTGAAACAGGTGGTCTGTAGACCACACTTTAAGAGTTATCCTCAAGGATTGGGCTAGTTTAGTTTCTGGTCCTTTCTTGTGTATCTTAATGTAAATAATTGGAACCTGTTGGGTTAAATTCCATAGTTAGTATTGTGTAAGTATGTGTAAATATGTTTTATGGCTGAAAGTGAAATGTTGAGTAATATTTGTGGATTAGTAATATCTTTAAAAAGCACTCCTATTTCTATGAGACACTTTTATTACATCAGTATGTTGTCTGAACCTGGCTCTTTGTGGGGAAATCTTAAAAATTTTATATGAAATAGACAATTCTGCCAGAATTATGGCATTATAGCTTACTCAACAGCTTTGGAAACACATTAAAAGAAATATTATGAACTTACTATTCTTTCTCTTTACTGTTGACATTAGGATGTGACCTTAAAATTATAACTCTATGTGTTTATACCTTATATGAAAATATGTATACATTTCATAGATATGAATATATAGGAGCAATCCACTTCTGCTTCATTGCTTTTTACGTTTTGTTTTCAGTTTTCTAACAAAGGTCATCTTTCTATTCAGTCCAATCTTTATCTAATATTGACATAAGGGAACTATAGGCTATTTTAAAATGTCAGTTATAATCTCTGAATGGAGCTCTTGGGTGGTCAATTTCATGTTTCTGAATTTTGGTGGTGGTAGAGGTTTTTAGTGCCAGGTGTGTGGGGATTTGATTCCTGTGTAGAAGGATAAAGCAGGAACCAGATAAGATAGGTGCTGAGAAAATTAATTGACCTTTACAAGCCATTTGTCACGAGGCACAGGGTAGTCCAATGCACAATGCGTAATGTGTGCGGCAAGACCAGGTGTGTATTGGGTTATTTGTGGTAACATCCTGATAGCTACTTGAAATCTGGTTGGTACTAGCCAAACAACAGAAAATATTCAGATGGTTGAAATAAGATAGGTAATGACTTTTTTTTTATTTAGTTAGGTGATCTGTCCATTCAAGACAGAATGCCACCCAGTGGTAGTCTGATAGGAGTGGCAAGGGCTTGGTGGTAAAAATGATGATGAAGAAAAATGTACAAGCTATACATACCATAAGAGAACCTAGGACTCATTTGCAATATAATTCCAGGTAGACAAGTGATATATTTAGCTTGGTAAGAGTTGGTGCAGGAATTGGGGTCAACGGTTCTGTACTGTTAGAAGAGGTTCATTGGCAAATATATTTGAGAATCTGGGAAACATTTCCCTGGATAGCGTTTTTTTCTTTTTTTAAAAGCGTCATGACACTCCTACAAATACCTCTCCTAAGTTCTAAAGAGACAAGCATAAGCCATAATGACTGAAAAAAATATAAAAGACAAGGTGAAAGGAAAATAAGGAATAATAATAAAACGGGGCTACAAGAGAGAGAACTAGCGATATGTGCTATAAAATTCTCACAGTATCTGAAGGTGGGACACCAAATCAGTTTTGAATTTCCTAATGAGCCAAAACTAAGAAAGAATCAGGACAAGTTGCAAGATTCAAATTGTCCATATAATAACATACACCAGCTTGAGGGGAGGCTGTGGCCTTGAAGTCTAAAGGAAGTTTGCCCCATAGTTGTTGCAAGGGAGACAGAATGAAACAGTGTGCCACAAGATTTTCTTACAACATTTTTATAGCATTTTTCAATATATGATACATCATTAAACAAAAGCACAATCTTTTTTTTTTTTTTTCTTTGAGACGGAGTCTCTCTCTGTCGCCCAGGCTGGAGTGCAGTGGCGGGATCTCAGCTCCCTGCAAGCTCCGCCTCCCGGGTTTACGCCATTCTCCTGCCTCAGCCTCCCCAGTAGCTGGGACTACAGGCGCCCGCCACCAAGTCCGGCTAGTTTTTTGTATTTTTTTAGTAGAGACGGGGTTTCACCGTGTTAGTCAGGTTGGTCTGGATCTCCTGACCTCGTGATCCGCCCGTCTCGGCCTCCCAAAGTGCTGGGATTACAGGCTTGAACCACCGCGCCTGGCCAAAAGCACAGTTTTTAAAAAGTTATTATTTTATTGTCTGGGAAGGCCTAGACAATATGGTCTGGATTGATTGATTGGATAAACACAGAGGATCAAGAGAGGGGCAGAAATGTACCATGCATGCAGCAGGCCGTGCTCGACAAGGGCCTCTGAGGATGCAGCAGAGAGGTACCCCGGATAAATTCTGGCAAATCTTTCAGTATTGTTATTCTATGTTAATGATGGAGGGAAGATTCACATTTACATATTACTTAAATACTTACTGAGTGCAGGATAAGTTTCTCATACTTTTATTAAAATAAAGGAGTTTAAGACTCTGTATTGAAGAGAGAGCACTCTATAATTCCAACCATAGGCAACTTAAAACATTCCTAAAACTAGACTCATTTTTGTGTTGGCTCCAACACTTGAACAAATTAAAGACTGAATCCTCATAGTTTCAACCCTTAGAGCATCTTTGAGACTATTGTAGTTTGGAAAATTTCCCATGCAGAAATAATTAATTGATCATTAGGCCATAAAAAAATCTTACTCAGGATATCTAACTTTAATTATAGTGGCTGGCCGGTGATACCATAGCTTAAATTACTCCTCAGTAACTAAAGGAGGTTTTCTGTCAATTTGTATGACAAATATCTGTCAAAATTTATGAGAGTCAGCATTCCTTCTGCTGTTAACTCACCAGGCCCTTTGTCTCTTGAGACCAGTGTCAGTCTATTAGATCATATCCCTAGTATTGAGGAGAGCACTCAATTGTTCTAGGTGTGAGGTAGGAATGGACTGCATGTATTAGGTAATCTACAATGTGTCAGTGGGCAAGTGTACCCTATGTGATGATAATGATAATGATATTATAATAGTGACTTTACTGAATATTTACTACATATACTTGATACTTGCTAAGCACATTATGCACTTTATTTCATTTAATTTTTGACATTCATTTAGTTGTTATTAAGTATAATTGTTTTCAATTTGCAGCTATGGAAACAAGAGTTTAGAGTTTAAAGAGCTTACTTACATTTGCACAGCTACAAGGTAGAATGTGCACCGAGGTGGAAATAGGAATGTCTGTATTCTTGTCTATTTGGAAAGAACAATATTTGACTTTTCATCTTTGCATTTCCCCTTCTGACCTACAGATTATAGATCTCAGAACAGAGTTCAAATTAAGGGGCTTTTGCTATTTAGCATGGAGGGAACGTGTTGCCAGTCCCAAGGCTTAGCCATTGTCCCTGGATGGGAGCCACCCACCAAATTTCTTGAAAAATAACTGTTAAATATTATTATATCCAGCAGAGTAGATTCAGTTTTTCAGAAATATTTTCCATGACATTTAGAATCCTTAATGATTAGTGTATTATTTAGAGATTTTAAATAATTTTATAGAACATGAATTATATTTTATTGTTTAAATTAAAATTTTATTTTAATGTTAAAAACTTTAAACTCCTTACTATGTCTTCAAAGTACTGTTAGTTATACCTATGACTTATTTGATGCTGGGGTCTTTGTCAGGTTAACTACTGGTATGGTAGTCTTTCAGTGGGCAATTTTGATTCACTTTTGAAAATCTTATTCATAAAACAATTTCCAGAAAGATATGATAAATAAGCAGGAATTACTTGTACATTTTATCTTCATAGTGTAAACCTTGGATAGTGCAAAATGCTCTGATCTCAAGAAATGCTACTTATGCACACAAAAATGTTAGGATGAAAAATGTTTGTCTGTATATACTGTTAAAAATTATTCTCTGCTGTTATTAGTTTCATGCTGTAGAAACAAACCCTGAATAAATTGCCTTAGGCAATTATGCTTTTAGGCCATTTATCTTAATGCATTTCTAATATGAAGTCATATGCTCTTTTTCATTTTATAAGGAAATTGTCCTGGTGTCTGAGAGCTTAGAGTTTATAAAAGATCTATATAAAAGGGTTGATCAGGTGAGGTCTTTTGGAAGAGCTAGCTTTTATACTAGATTTGTAAATAATTAATAAAATAGACTATTCTATAAGGACAGAGAATGTAGGAAAATGGAGATAGCAATTTAAAACACCAGGATGCTAAGGAGGAGGAATACTGGGTACATGATATAGAAGAAATTAAGAAAGATGGAGGGGGAAGTGAATAAAAATGGAAGGTTTTGAGTTTAGGACTGAGACATTTAAATTAGAGTCATAGGTGATGTAAAATTATATATTTACAGATATTTTTGTGCATCATATGTGGGAAGAACAAATGAAAGACTAATTTCATAATTTTGTGTGAGATATAAGTAAAAGTAACAGATTTGTTTAGTAAATTTCATATTAAACTTCCTCTATTTGGTACTAATATTTAGTAATAAATAAGAGAGAGTTCCTTCTCTGACTCAATTTGGTCATAGTCTTAGGGAGGAGTCTGGAGTACATGGACTACAATAATAGGTGCTACAATAACAAAAATAGATTAAAAATACTTCTGATTAAGGAAGTGAAGACTATTTAAAGGAGGTGACTTTTAAGCTGTACTTTCAAAGGTTAGTATCATTCCGATAAGTATAAGAGGAAAGCTATTCCAGGTGGAAAGGCCAGGGCTGGCCAAGCGTACAGACAGGACTGCTGGTCAGGAAGTTGGAAGGAGTACGCAAAATACTGAGAGGTGTTTTAAGCCCCTTGTAAAATCACAGTCTCTTTACATTTACATGTAGATCAGCTCTGAGTAAATAAGAAGACCTGATGAAATGTGCCAATGATTTTTTCCTACTTGTTTCTTATGTGAGAATTATGATGTGATTGAATAGAATCACAATTCTATTCACAACTGATAGAACTGTGGGGTAGACTGCCCAAAAGCTAGGTAGGCTGGCATCATACTATCTTATACATATAAGCAATCAAAAATTTATTCCGTGCCTTCACAGACATATTCTAATTCCATTCTCTCAAAAACTTTGTAAATTAGTGAGAGAAAACATTCTATCCCTTCATGGCAATTTAGATTTACAAACACTTGTCAAGATTACTTAATTGGTAAGTGGTGGAAAGGGATATGTACCCAGGTTTTCTGATGTCAGGTTTAGTCTATGCCACACATGCAAAATGACAGAGATGTGACCATTGTAACAGATTAATAGTATCAGAGGAGAATCAACAAAGAGAGCAGTAAATAATTTACCTGAAAATCTTTAATTTCCTGGCAAGGGAGCCTTATAGTTCTTGATTTTTAAGAGACAGCATTATTCTGTTAGTTGATAGGCTATAAAGAAGCCAACTGCTGCAATATACTATTAAACTGCTATATCTTAATTTGAAATCTGTTGGTCTGGTCATGCCCCATTTAGTTGTTATTTGAATGGACAATGGTGAACCTATCTTCTGTAACAAATATAAATAAATGAACTCTTATTAAGAGGATCCATATTCTATCAAGTTCATGTTTACTCATAATTTTGTTACAAGGACAAAGGGGAGAGAAGGATCCTTTAAAGAATTACTGTAGGATGTTTAGAAAAACAAATACTCCCCCAAATACAGCATTACTATCTTCCCTTATACACTCCTGTTTTTTTTTTTTTCTTTTTTTTTAAAAAAAAACAGCAAGGAATTTCAGGTGTTTTATTGATAGCCCCATCAATCTTCACAATGTTTCCATAAGTCAGGTAGGTGGCAAGAATTACTATTAAGAAGAGAGGAAATTTAATATGTTTATTTGTTGCAAGGCAAAGACACATGAACACAGGAGATTTGTAGTAAGAACACTTTAGTTTGAAATATTACACATAATAGCAGGGGAATAAAGAATTATTCAAGGGAGAAAAAATTAAATATAATGAATCTTTTGGAATATGGAAAGTTTTCTCATAATAAATGAAAATAGAAAATAAATCATACTGAATATTAAAAATAGAAAAATATGATATTTCGGCTAAATTTAATAAATGTTTATTGAGTGCCTAATGAATTTCAACTGTAATCATTTTCTGTTTCCATTTATATTGAAGAATGCTATTTCTTAAGTGCTGAGTGTTAAAAATATTTTTAAAATGCTGAAGGCATCTCTTAATAATATAAGCAGTATATGAAAATGAGCTTTAATAATGATTCTAGTTGTGGGTGGTTGTGAGGAAGGAGAGACAATAAAAATCCTTAGCAGGACCTCTGCTGAAGTGTCGAATACATTGTGAAAGGGCGAATAAAAATAGGTATAACCTCCGTCTTTATGCACAGAGTATGGAAAAGTGTTAAAGGATAATGATTAGTTATTCATCCTCACTATGGGCATAATAAAAGGAAAGAAATCTGTAAGAAATTTTTAGTTGATAATTGGAAAGATTTCTCAGCAATGATCATTGCCTAATGCAATGCTAGGTTGGGCTATTAATGCAGGTTGTGGAACATTTTTAGACAAGAAAAGAGGTGAAGATATGGGGGTATGTGACTATTAATGTCCCTAGCCTGAGTGTGTGAGTGTATGTATGTGTACATGTATTTTAAGACTGTATTTTTGAGAGACTGCTTAATTCTTTTTATAAAATATGGGGGTGGGGAGGAAGTTCAAGGATGGATTGCTGATCTTTTTAGTTTATTTCTTTAATTTTTCTGACTCTATAAGTCTAGGAAATTATTTTAATGTTAAAATTTGCTATTCCTAGCATCAAAATTGTATCCAAAGCAATTAAGTGAAGATGGAAAAATAAGTTGCCCAATGTGTATATGTACATATTGTGAGATGTCTCCAGATTTTAAGGAAGGCTAAGACATCGTTTGTCTATGTCAGTTAGAAGCCCAAAGTCATTTAAGCCTACTGGTTCATAACTGATAGAAATAAAGGGTCTCCAGCTGATAGTGACTTGATCTCTCAGAAGTATATATCTCTTCCAGAAGCACATAGATTTTAAAAGAGAAGTTGGTGAATAAGGCGATTCTTAACCCAAAAGATAGGAGTTCTAAGATTTCAAGAGTGGGACCAGAAGGCATGGGGAAGACATAATAATAGCAGAAGTACTTTCAACCATACCATATAGGAGACCTCCCATAATAAAGGTGGACATAGGAACAAGAGACAGTAAAATAGTAAATTGATAAAGTGACTAAGAGAAAATGGGAAAAGTGAAAGAAATCACAAAAGGATAAGAAAGCTGAGCAGAGAGAGAGAATCTGGTTATGAGTGAGACATGAAGATGCAGAAGGAATGAAAAAGAGACAGAGGCCTGGGCACGGTGGCTCACACCTGTAATCCCAGCACTTTGGGAGGCCGAGGCGGGTGGATCACCTGAGGTCAGGAGTTCAAGACCAGACTAGTCAACACGGCAAAACCCCATCTCTACTAAAAATACAAAAATTAGCTGGGTATGGTGGTGGGTACCTGTAATCTCAGCTACTTGGGAGGCTGAGGCAGGAGAATTGCTTGAACCCGGGAAGTGGAGGTTTCAGTGAGCCACGATCATGCCATTACATTCCAGCCTGGGCAACAAGAGTGAAACTCTGTCTCAGAGAGAGAGAGAGAGAGAGAGAGAGAGAGAGAGAGAGAGAGAGAACCCTCAAAACTATGCCCTGGTTCTAAAGTAGCCAAAGGAAGTGTCTACACATTGCTAAAGAACCAATCAATTAAGTGTAAAACTTAATTAAAATTGTTGTTTTGCATTTTGCAGACTTAGTTGTAGCTACCTTTTTTTAAAACAACTTATTTTCGTCTCCCCTTCTTCCCTCCTCATCTCTTTTACCCACTTCTCATTGTATGTATGTATGTATGTGTGTATGTATGTATGTATGTATCCATCCATCCACCTATCATCTAGCTATTTCTGTGTATTTAATTTGATTCTTTTATCAAATCCTCCAAGATGTAACAGGTTAAAGTTGATAGTAGTCATAATATTAAAAGCTCTTAAATAATTTGAATGTGAACCCAAAATTAGATCAGTGTTTCTCTAGTGTGATTCAAACCTTGAACAAGTTATACTATTATTAAAATGTAGATCAATTGGTTAAGAATCTTTGCAGATGGTTATGGTGATAATCTGTATGCTAGACTCTCTATTTTAAACACGTTTACATGATGAGTTTTATGCACTTTAACATTTGATAAGTGTTACTATAGAGTGAATATATAGAAACCTGGAAATGAGAAACTTTTCTGATTTTAGACATACGGGCTTTTTGGAATACTGATGTGAGTGTTGAGGTCAGAAAAATGAATCTCGGTTGTAGTGGAGGAGGACCTCTGAAGACTGCTCTCAGTAGGTAGACAACAAGTTAAGATGAATGTGTAGCTGTTTTCTACATTCTTGTTACTGCTATAAAAATAATTGAAATGCAGAATGCTTAACTTCATTCAGCTATAAACCTTGTAAGAACGTCAATAAAAATTTAAAAATTCGATTCCTGTTCTTTCATTTTTCTAGTTTCCCTGGGTGTCTCTCATCACCCTGCCTAATCCTTTCTCTACAAAAGTTTTCTTCTTGAAACTTGAACTCTACTTTTATTACTTTTTCCATTATGCAAAAGATAACTTAAAAAACTGTATAAAAGGTTTATGCATTTATGTTACAGTTTTGACAGTTGTGGATAAAAGTGAAATTGGTTATTCCTACCTCAATGAAACTATTTTGTTGATACTTCAAAGATAATTTTTATGTGATTCACACTAGAGACAAGTTTGATTATTGATTTCTATAATAGAACATAATTATTTTTGGGGGAAACATTTACATTTGCCTAAGAAAAGGCTGTTTTTCATCTAAGCCTTTAAAATGGCTGAAATTTATCACATTTTAAAAGTTTGGGGTCTGACCAGGTGATACAGTAATGACCAACTATTTCTTCCATAAGCTTACTAGTAAATGAAGAAGGCATTTTTGGTAAATGGTATAATCTCTTGCATTAGACTGATTAGAGTTTTTCTTTTTTAAATTTCTTTACAAGTGTAAAAATAGACTACTGAGGACTAAATTATTTCTATTCAGAATGATTTTATTTGCTCATAACTATTCTAGATGAAAGTGAAAAACTTCAAGTATACATGGAGTTTGATGCAATATGAAATGTATGAGTGTGGTATTTTAGCTATCTAGTGAAATATAAGGTCATTACTTTGGAAGAAAAATTTCATATCCTTATAGGTCCCCATGATAGTCTTTTGCGCCAATGAAAGAATATAAAACATTAGCTCAGTCTCTTGGTTTATAATCTGTGAAGTTTTGAGTATATCATTAGAGTTTTGAAAACAAGGAAACATGAATTATAAAGAAACCTTATGAGTTGTGGTTGAATGCAAAAATTAGTTCATTTGGGGGAGATATATTGGCTCAATCCTATAGGCTAATTATCCAAATCTTGTTAAGATTGGATATATTTCCATCACAGATTTCTTTATTTCTAGTTGACTTAGGATAGTTTAATACTGGTAACAATTTAAAAAAAAGAGAGAATTAAAATAATTAGCAGAATACTTCAAGTGAGAAAGTGATTCTCCTTAAATATTAAGTTTAATGAGGCTAAAAATGTTCTTTTGGGTAACCTCTGAGCCAGTCTTCCCTGACTCACCTGTGAACCAAATTTAGTACCTAACGCAAATATATATATATATTTTTTTTTTGAAAAAAAAGAAAAGAAAAGAAAGGAGGCCTCTATAAGGGATAGTGGACAGAGCAGTAGAAGAAAACTGACTTTCTAGTTGGTGGACAACTTCCTATGTCCGCTAGCTTCCCTGTCTCCAGGCTGTGAGACAGGTTACTCACACATTCCGAGAGTTCTCCTGCACAGGTGGAATGGAGGTAAAAGGGTTTCATGGATCTCCCACGAACCATTACATGATTGTTTCTTGTCACCAAGGTTCATCCCTGTGCTTCTATCATTTTCTCCTCTAGTTTATTAATATTGGGGTGTTCTCACTATTGCAACTTCCAAAGCTTTTATATAAGATACAGGGCTTAATTCTCATTTTTTTTTTAAATGTAAAAGGATGTTAAATTGGAGGTTTTAAAAGAGAAACCCAGATATCAAATATCAATGTGAATCATGAAACAGATGACACTGTAGGAAGTTTAAGCAAGACCAGCCTGGGCAACAAAGTGAGACCCCCATCTCTACAAAACAATTAAAACAGATAAAGTGGATTTTAAAAAATTGCAAAGTATCTCTCTTACCATGGGGTGTATCTTCCTTCATTTTAAATAAGAGGGGGGAATTCGGGAAGCTTAATATGGATATCTGGTGACAACTGGACTGAAGGGGACACTGAGCTCAGACTACACATCTACAGGTTGTGAAGGCCACATCCGAGGAAATGTTATCCCAGACTGGAGTATGTCAGACTCAAGGGAGCTTAAGTAGGGCTGCTCGTGATGCTGCCTAATAGGGTGATCTATAGGGCATTCAAGAGAAGGTAGAAGTGACTGCAAAATTTATAGATGCTTAGGAAGGAGTAAAAACCACTGGGAAGGAGTGAATTTGTTTGTGTCAAGGAGCTGCATGTGAGAGTCCACACTAATGCTGGACATCTCTGAGGAACTCCAAAATTCACCGCGTCAGATAAAGCCAGCTGTAAATATCTGCTGGATCAAGAGTGTGGGAAATCCGTTCAGGGCTATGTAATCAAAAAGCACTGAGGCAACTGTGGGACCTGACTGAGTTTTTGCCAAAGTGAGAGGAAAAACTACCCCCAGATAATACACTTAGAGGGCATTTGAGGCGAAAGCATAATGTGTTCTGATTATATCCCATGAATTCTACTTGGTAAGATACTATGTGCATAAGTCCCAAGGCCTCCTTAAATAACTAAAGATTAATAATTATTGTTGGCTCAATTGGTGTAATTTTAATAAGGAAACAATGGTTAGTAAAATTGGAAATTAAAAGTCTTAATTTTCAATCAGTACATTTCTTTATCTACTTCATGTAACAAAGTATTACATTCTAAACACAAACACTTATAATATGACTTTTTTCAAGATTAGATAATCACGAATCACTGGGATGTTGTCACATGGTACATTCTTGTTTAATTATGCATAATCAAATTTTCCTTTATTTTATTATAGTGTGGTTTAATATCTCATAGATACTTATAAGAAGAATTATTTTCTAATCTCCCAAGACCTTGCAGTAGTAGCACTGAGGGAAGCTAAGGGAAGCCAGTAGACCTAGAAGTCACTACCAAGTTCCCCTCCATGTGATTTGTTGAATTCCAGGTGGGTACCCTAACTTTTGGACCATACTCTGAGATTGGCATCTTAAAAGACCAAGATGGTAGTGGCTATCCTTGTGCCTGGTATAGACTTTGGTTTTGCTATTTTATATCAATTATTTTAGACAATTAAATATTGCAAGATATGCAATCTTAAAAAAGGAAAGTAGTCTCTCTTTATCCATGATTTTGCTTTTCCTGGTTATAGTTACCCATGGTCAAACATGATCTGAAAATGTTAAGTGGAAAATTCCGGAAATAATACATTTTAACTCATATGCCATTCTGAGTAGTATGTTGAAATTTCACATGTCACATTCTGTCTGCCTGAGACATGAATCATCTTTTTGTCCAGCATATCCATGCTGTGTATGCTAAACATCCATTAGTCTCCTAGTGGCCTTCTCAGTTATCAAATTGACTGTTGTGATATTATAGTGCTTGCGTTTGACAGAGCAGAAGCACCATCGCCTTGGACAAACACCGCCTCTTTAAGTTCCAGCTCCCTTTCTAGTGTCATGCATTTCAAGGAAATCACTTCTCTTATTGCAAGCAACCAGAAAGAGCAGACAAGAAAACACAGATAAGACAGCTGGGGCACAGAGGGAGATGGGGGGAAAGTCTCTTGAGTAACTGCCAAACTTCACCCTCATACAATGGGCCCAAGTAAAACAGTCAGCCTTAATAAGCACATTCTCTCCCTTCAGGTGCACTAAGATAGGGAGGCTAAAAGCAGACTAAGGGATGTGCCTGCAGCTGCAGAAAGATGTATGGGAACAGACACACAACTCTCTCTCCCAGATAAGCACAACAAAGAGAACAGAAGCAGTCCAAGCCTCTGCTAAACTCTCCCACCCTGAATCCTTAAAAACTCTTAATCTGTAAGAGAATGTGGCTCTGACCTAACTCAGCTAGCCACCCCTCTCAGGTTTATTTAAAATGATCCTGTCCCTGTTGACTGAAAAGCCACTCTTCGTGTTTCTCTCCTCTTTCTTTAATTTTTACAGTCTTCAAGTAACCCTTATTTTACTAAATCGTTCTATTTTGTTATTAGTTATTGTTGTTAATGTCTTACTTGGCCTAATTTACTAACTAAACTTTATTGTAGATAGGTATGTTTAAGAAAAAACACGGCATATAGAGGGTTTGGTACTATCTGAATTTTCAGGCATCCACTGGGGGTCTTGGAATGTATCCCCTGTGGATAAATGGGGACTACTGTATTCTATTTAGATATCTGAGAATAAACTGACTGCAGGTAGTTTTTTGTAACTACTCCACCTTGCTCTATTTTCAGTTTTGTCATTTCTGTTGCAATGGTCAGAAACACCTATTATGGATGCTACTAATACCATTCTCTCTTATTATCGTCATCTTTCTTAGACTTCTTGGTGTCCCTCATTCATATGGTGGACATTGGTGTCCCTCATTCATATGGCGGACATCGGTGTCCCTCATTCATATGGCGTTTTTCCATTTGAATTCTCCAAAGTTTATTTTTAAATTTTTATCGTGATACAGTTCATGCTCTACCCAGGTCCTCTTTAACTGCCAGAGCACTCAACTCAACAAATGCTGTTGATGTTTGCTGCCAGTGCCTCACAACTGAACAAATATTCTCTAAATATTTGTCTTAATAAGGAGCCACCTCACCTGGGAGCCATGACCTGCTTTCTTCCCAGTGCAGCCTGCAGCTAATATTTCTTTGATGGGAGCGGGGCTCTAAAAGGTTGGTCTCCTTGCTTCAGGTAGAGCTGACTCTGTAATATCTTGCAGATTCAGAGATCCTCATGAAGCTAGGCTTTGTCTAAGACCACATACTTGCATAGCTTTTTTCCTGCATTACCTTTTCCTCACTCCTGTTCCTCACTCCCCATCTCCTGACAGCACTCCTTCAATAAATAACTTGAACAAGAATTTCCATCTCAGACACTGTTTCTAGGGAACCCAACATAAGGTGATCATTTTGATCTCTTCTTAAAGCTTTGTCTAGGCAATCCCATGCTTCAACGAAAGCTAATTTGCTGACTTGCAAATTCTGCATCTAGTATTGTCTCCAGTGAAGGGTGTCCAGGTTCTTGGCATCTTGAACAAAGAATTGGACGAAACACACAAACACAGCAAGGAAGGAATGAAGAGATTTATTGAAAATGAAAGTACCCTCTACAATGTGGGAGCAGGCTCAAGCATAGGGGCTCAAGGGCCCCGTTTCAGAATTTTGGGGAGTTTAAGTACCCTCTAGAGATTCCCTTGGTTATTTGGGATATGCAGTAAATGTAAATGAAGAGGATGAAGTAAAGTAACAAACTTACTTACTTGGCCTACACCCTATGGAGAAGATATTTTCCTGTCATAGCTGAAGTGTGAATTGGCCTTATGTTTCCTGCCTGTAGACCCTATTTGCCTGCCTTGATATGTCTTATCTAAATTTCAGACTGGGAAGTACATTTGTCTACTTTTTGAGGATTTTTCAAATTTGGAACTGCCTCCTATCTCTGGACAAGGTTGTATTTTGATTCTTTAAATTGTATTGATTTAGAAATTTCAGAATCATAAATTATTAATTATCAAATTCAGTAGTCTTGTGAATATAACATCCTATGGCATATAAAGATTGCAGGCCGGGCGCAGTGGCTCACGCCTATAATCCCAGCACTTTGGGAGGCGAGGCAGGCATATCACCTGAGGTCAGGAGTTTGAGACCAGCCTGGCCAACACAGTGAAACCCTGTCTCTACTAAAAATACCAAAAGTAGCTGGGTGTGGTGGCACATGCCTGTAATCCCAGCTACTTGGGAGGCTGAGGCAGGAGAATCACTTGAACCTGGGAGGCGGAGGTTGCTGTGAGTAGAGATCGTGCCACTGCACTCCAGCCTGGGCAACAGAGCAAGACTCTGTCTCACACACACACACACACAAAAGATTTCAGTGACATAAATGACAAAATTGGATTGTGTGTAGCTCCTGTTGTGGTAGCTTTAGCTCTATTTGCCTATCAGTGTTCAAGAAAATGAAAGTGCTACTTTTATAGGGAATACCCTGATTCCATTCAAATTTAAAAAAACAGAAATGAGAAGTCAGAGCTAAATTCTGGTGTACATACCTCTATTACTGTACTGATTGCATTTCAATTGTTTGTTTTCTTGTTTACATGCTCTCTACTCCTTAAGGACTTGAATTGCATTTTGTTCATCTTTTCTTGACGAAATCATAGGTACAATAAATGTTGGTTTTTAAATGAATGTAAAAATAGAGAAAATAAGGCAAAAAAGAGAGTAAGGTTTCACATGGTAGAGAAGAACCTTTGACCATCAGTTCTTGATTTATTGCCTTTCAGCTTTGCATGCACCCTTCAATATATTCTCTGTGATAAACAATAAAATTTTTCATGTATTTTCTTCTGTGAAGTGAATTGGATGTTAAACTCTCAGTAGAGAATACTGAACAGATATGGGCAGAGGAAAAGGCTCTCTTGAAGATTCCTATACAGACCATGGTTTGGTGGTGTGGGTGTGAGGATGTCTGGTGGCTCCTACCCTAGCCATGGACCCAAAACAAGATTCTCCTTTGACCTTTCAGCCTCAACCTTGCTATAATCTTTCCATAGCCCTCTTGACACAAAAACCTGGGCTCCTACATGCACTTCAGAGAAGGCGGCTCTGAAGGCCTTTTGCTTTAACCAGCAACCAGACTTGCATTGTGCACCTGTGCCACGAATTACTGATCACCTCCTCCTTAGCATGCACTCCGACAGATGCCTATTTTTTTCCCAGCAACTCCAGACCAGCTCAGGCATGATTGAAACAATGGATTTCTCTGCTATCCAGCTGGCAAACCATGCTTTCTCCAACGAAGTCTGAATGCCTTCCAAGTTTGTCCTCCATTGGGTATTCTTGCAGAGCCCTAGGGTGCCATATACAATTTCCTTATATCTTATAGATACTCATTTATTATAGATAATAATTATTTATAGTAACCTTCCCCCATTTAACTTACCATGTGTTTTCTGTCTCCTGATTGTACTCGGACTGCTACAGTTTCTGTGCTACAAAATATCTTCTGAAGTTTGGCATAAGGGGCATACTTAACACTGGACATTTACATTAGTTTTATAGAAAAACATATTGGAACCCAAGAAAGTTATAAGTTCTTTCATTATTTGATTTTTGTCAGGAAATTTTGTGTTTATTTTTACCCCATTAGTATTCTGGATTAGATAAATATAAATAAATTGTTTTGCTTCAGACTTATCATAATATTAGTTTTGAGCTGTGAGCCTTATACACATTGCTTACAAGTAAATGGGCATATGGAATCCATTAGGGCAAAACTAAAGATATTTCTCCTATTTGGAAAGATTATTTTGGGATATTAGGAAAATGTATTAGAAATAAGGAGACTATCAAAATTAGATGGAGGTTAATATCGAGCATGAATGAGTGAGAATATAAACATTTCATGGTTGCAGGCGCCATGAAGATATTGAAGGGGGTCATTGAGCATGCTATGAATCTGTCAGATTTGACTATTCTAGTTTTTAAAAGTTTTAATTGGCACATTGTAATGTACATATTTAAGGGATACGATTTGATGTTTTGATATATGTATATGTTTTATAATGGTCAAATCAGGGTAGTTAGCATATGTATCACCTCCAACCTTTATTATTTCTTTGTGGTGAGAACATTAAAAATCCTCTCTTTTAAGTAATTTGTAATAGACAACACCTTACTGCTACCCATAGTTACACTGCTGTGCACTAGAACAACATGATTTATTCCTCTTATCTAATTGTAACCTCTTAACTGTTGACCAACCTCTCTCTATCCTCCTCCTTTTTTTCTGATTCTACATGACTGAGATCATGTGGCATTTGTCTTTCTGTGTCTGGCTTATTTCACTTAACATGATGTCCTCCAAGTTCATCCATGTTGTCACGAATGACAGAATTTTATTCATTTTTTTATGGCTGAATAGAATTCCATTTTGTAGATATAACACATTTATTCATTCATACTTTGTTGGACACTTAGGTTGATTCTCTGTCTTAGCTAGTGCTGCAATTGTACTCAGACTGCTACAGTTTCTGTACTACAAAATATCTTCTGAAGTTTGGCATAAGGGGCATACTTAACACTGGACATTTACATTAGTTTTATAGCAAAATATATTGTAGCCTAAGATATTGCAGGGAATGGAGATATCTGACTGTCATACTGAATTCATTTCCTTTGGATATATACCCAGTAGTGGGATTGCTAGATAATATGGTAGTTTTAGTTTTTGGAGAAACATCCACATAGTTTTCCACAATGCCTGTACTAAATTATCTCACCAAAAGTGTGTAAGTGTTCCTTTTTCTTCACATCCTCTCCAACAGTTGTTTTCTTTTATCCTTTTTGGTAATAGCCATTCTAACTGGAGTATGGTGTTATCTCATTGTAGTTTTGATTTGCATTTTCCAACGATTAGTGATATTGAGCATGATTTTTTTCATACAGCTATTGGCTATTAGTATGTCTTCTTTGAAGAAATGTCTCATAAAGTATTTCAACCATTTTTTAATGAGTTTTCTTTCTGACTGTTCAACTGTTTAAATTCCTTATATATTTTGGAAACTTACCCCTTTTCAGACGTACAGTTTGCAAATATTTTCTTATATTCTGTAGATTGTTTCTACTGTTAATTGTTTCCTTTGCTGGCAAAAGCTTTTTTCATTTGATATAATTCCATTTGTTTGTTTTTGCTTTTGTTGCCTGTGCATTAGAGTTCTTATTTCAAAATCCTTGCCCAGCCCAATGTCATGAAGCATTTCTCCTATTTTTCTTCTAATAGTTTCATAGTTTCTGGCTTTACATTTAACTCTTTAATCCATTTTGAATTTATTTGTGTATATGGTGACAGGTAGGGGTCTAATCTCATTCTTTTGCATGTGGCTATCCAATTTTCTCAGCACCATTTATGGAAGAATCTGTGTTTTCCCCAGTGTATGTTCTTGCCACATTTGTTGAAAACTAGTTAGCTCTAGGCATGTGAATTTAGTTCTGAGTTTTCTATTATGTTCCATTTGTCTATGTTTCTGTGTTTATGTCAGCACTATGATGTTTTAGTTACAATAGTTATATGGTATATTTTGAAGTTAGGTAGTATGATGGTTCCAGCTTTTTTCTATTTATTAAAGATTGCTTTGGCTATTTGGGGTCTTTGTGGTTCCATATAAATTTTAAGATTGTTTTTCCATTTCTGTGAAGAATGTTATGGGTATTTTGATAGGGATTGCATTAAATCTGCAGATTGCTTCGGGTAATGTAGTTATTATAACAATACTAATTGTCCCAACACATGAACATGAGATATTTTTCCATTTATTTATGTCTTCTTCAATTTCTTTTAGTATTTTGTAGTTTTTCATGTGAAAATCTTTCACCTTCTTAGTTAACTTTATTCCTAGTTAGATTATTTTTTGTAGCTCTTGTAAATTGAATTGTTTTCCTGACTTCTTTTTCAGATATTTTATTTTTATCATGGCACTGATTTTTTTGTTTATTTTGTATCCTGCAACTTTTCTGAATTCCTTTATTAGTTCTAATGCTTTTTTTTGGTGGAGTTATTAGGGTTTTCTACATATAAGATAATGTCACTTGACTTCCTCCTTTCCAAATTGCACGTCTTTTATTTCTTTCTTTTGGCCAATTGCTCTGTCTAGGACTTCCAGTACAATGTTGAATAGCAATGTGGGCATCCTTGTTTTGTTTCTAATCTTAAAGCTTTCAGTTTTTCTACATTCAGTATGGTATTGGCTGTGGGTTTGTCAAATATGGCCCTTATTGTGTTGAGGTATATTTCTTCTATACCCAGTTTGGCGAGAGTTTTTATCATGAAGTGTTATTGGGGTTGTTGAATTTTGTCACACACTTTTTCTGCATCTGTTGCAATGATCGTATGGTTTTTGCCTTTCTTTCTGTTAAGGTAATATATAACATCTATTGATCTGTGTATGGTGAACCATCCTTGACTCCCTGGGATGAATCCCACTTGATCATATGAATGATCTTTCTAATGTGCTATTAAATATGGCTGTTAATATCTTGCTGAGAATTTTTGCATGTATGTTTTATAAAGGATATCCACCTGTAGTTTTATTTCTTTGTTATGGCTTTGTCTGGTTTTGGAATCAGGGTAATGCTATTCTTACAAAGTGAGTTTGGAATAATTTCTTCCTCTTCAGTTTTCTGAAATAGTTGGAGGAGAATTGCTGAGTTCTTTAAAGGTTATGAAGAATTTAGTAGTAAAGACATCAGGCCCAGGGTTTTTCTGCGAAGGGTGACTTTTTGTTACTGATTCAATCTCCTTACTTGTTATTGGTCTGTGCATATTTTCTATTTCTTCATAATTTAATTTTGGTAGGCTGTGTGTGTTCGGGAATTAATTCATTTCTTCTACATTATCAAATTTGTTGGTGTATAGTTTTTCATAACAGTATCTTATGATCCTTTGTATTTCTGTCATATCAGTTCTAATGTGTCCTTTTTCATCTCTGATTTTATTTCTTTGCACCTTCTTTCTTTTTTTCATCTGGATAAAAATTTATTCTTTTTATCTTTTCAAAAAGTCAACTCTTTATTTCATTGATCTTTTGAATTTTTTAAGTCTCTATTTTATTTATGTCTTCTCTGAGCTTCCTTGTTTATTTCCTTTTACCATTTTGGGTCTAGTTTGTTCTTGTTTTTCTAGTTCCTTGAAGTACATAATTAGGTTTTTTTATTATAATTTTTTATATGTAGGCATTTATTGGTATAAACTTTCTTTTTACAACTGAATTTGCTGTGTCCCGTAAGTTTTGGTATGTTGTGTTTTCATTTCACTTCTCTAGGAAGTTTTAAATTTCTCCTATAATTCCTTTATTGATCCATTGCTTATTAAAGAGCATGTTGTTCAATTTTAATGTATTTGCAAAGTTTTTGCAATTTATCTTGTTGATTTCCAGACGTAAATGGTTTTACTCAGAAAAGAGGAAATTGTGTTAGTCCATTTTCACACTGCTATAAAAGAACTACTTGAGACTGAGTAATTTATGAAGAAAAGAAGTTTAATTGACTCACAGTTCCACAGGCTTAATGAGAAGCCTGACTGAGAGGCCTCAGGAAACTTACAGTCATCATAGAAGGTGAAGAGGAAGCTGGGGCCTTCTTCACATGGTGGCAGCAGAGAGAGAGGCAGTGTGAAGGGGGAAGTGCCACATACATTCAAACAATCAGATCTCATGAGAACTCACTCTCATGAGAACAGCAAGGGGGAAGTCCACTTCCATGAGTCAGTCACCGTCCACCAGGCCCCTACCCTGACATGGGGATTACAATTTGAGATGAGATGTGGGTTTGGACACAGAGCCAAATCATATCAGAGATGATCTCTATCTTCTTAATTTGTTAACAGTTGTTTTGTGACCTAACATGCGATCTTTATAGGAGGACATTTCTTGTGAAGTTGAGAAGAATGTGTATTCTGTAGCTGTTGGACGGAATGTTCTGTAAATGTCTATTAGGTCCCTTTGATCTATGGTGCAGTGTAAGTCCAATCTTTCTTTGTTGATTTTCTGTCTGGATGATCTGTCCATTATTTAAATGGGCTGGCATATGCTTCAGTTAGGGAGAAAACAGTTCTGAGGCACTAAGCTGAACATAATGCCTTACATTTGCAGTACTAAGAATATTTGCTTTACATATTTGCATGCTCCAGTGTTGGGTGCATATATATTTGCATTTGTTATATCCTCTTATTAAATCAATCTTCATGTAATTATGAAATGACTTTGCCTATTTTTACAGTATTTTAGTTAAAATTCATTTTATCTGTTACGGTCACTCCTGCTCAGTTTTGGTTTTCATGTATGAGGAATGTTTTTTTTCCATTTCTTCACTTTCACTGTTTGTTTTTAAGAATGAAGTGAGTCTCTTGTAGGCAGCGTGTAGTTGGGCATTTAAAAAAATTATTTAGCCACTCTCTACCTTTTTTTTTTTTTTTTGAGATGGAGTCTAGCTCTGTTGCCTAGGCTGGAGTGCAGTTGCATGATCTCAGCTCACTGCAACCTCTGCCTCTGGGGTTCAAATGATTCTCCAGCTTAGCCTCCTGAGTAGCTGGGATTACGGGTGCCTGCCACTACATCCAGCTAATTTTTGTATTTTTAGTAGAGATGGGGTTTCACTGTGTTGGCCAGGCTGATCTCGACCTCCTGACCTCGTGATCCACCCACCTCGGCCTCCCAAAGTGCTGGGATTACAAGCATGAGCCACTGTGCCTGGCCTCTCTATCTTTCAATTGGTGAATTTAATTCAGTTTCATTTAGAAATATATTGGTAGGTAAAGACTTCTCTGACTTTATTGTTTTCTGGTTGTTTTAAAATCCGTTGTTATTTTATCTCTCCATTGTTTACCTCTGGTTTGTAAGTTTTCTGTGATGCTACACTTTTTCTTTCTCTTTCTGATTTGTGCATCAGTTATAATTTTTTTATTTGTAGTTACCATGGACTAACATAGTCTTGTAATTATAACAGGTGATTTACACTGATAACAACTTGACTTTGGTTGCATGAAAACACCTTAGAATTTTTCCTCTGCCCCACAGTTTATATTTTTGTTGCCCTAAAATTTTTAAATTTACATTTTTAGCTGCTAGCTATTTTTTTTAATATTGTCTCTTTAGCCTTTCATACTAGTAAATAGGAAGATTTATAAAGCATCTTTATAATACTGGAATATTCTCAGTTTGAATATGAATTTTCCTCTACTGGTGAGTTTTGTACCTTCATATGTTTTCATGATAGTAATTGTTGTTTTACTTACAGTTGTAGAACTCCCTTAAGCATTTCATTCTTGCTTTTCTTTTCTTTTTTTCTTTTTGAGACAGGGTCTCACTGTGCCACCCAGGAGTGTACAGTGGAGTGCAGTGGTGTGTGATCATGGCTTATTGCAGACTCGACCTCCTGAACTCAGGCAATCCTTCCACCTCTGCCTAATGAGTAGCTGAAACTGCAGCCACATGTCACTATGACCAGATTATTATTATTATTATTATTATTTGTAGATACAGGGTCTCACTCTGTTTTCCAAGCTGGTCTTGAACTCCTGGTTTTCAGGAATCCTTCCACTTTGGCCTCCCAAAGTCCTCGAATTATAAGCATGAGCCACCATGCCTGGCCCCTTAAGCATTTCTTTTAAGGCCAGTCTAGTGGTGATGAATTCCCTCAGCTTTTGCTTATCTGTGAAGGCCTTTATTTTCTTCTTATTTTGGAAGGATGGTTTTGCTGAATACGGTATTAGTAGTTGACAATTATGTCTCTCAACAATTTGAATGTATCATCCCATTCTCTCCTGGCTTATAAGTCTTCTGCTGAGAAATCTTCTGATAGTCTAATGGTGATTCCCTTATATGTAACTTGACAGTTTTGTCTTGCAGCATTTGAAATTCTCTATTTTTGAAAGTTTAATTATCATGTGCCTTGAAAAGGGTTGAGTCTAACTGAGGACTTTTGGGTTTCTCAGATCTGGATATTCATATCTATTACAAGATTAGGAAGTTTTAAGCTATTATTTTATTAAATGGGTTTTCTGTGCCTTTTTTTTCATCTCTTCTTCCCCTGGAACTCCTGTAATGTGAACATATGTTCGCTAAATGGTGTGCCCAAAGTCCCATAAGCTTTCTTTATTCTTTTTTATTCTTATTTCTTCTTTTCCCCTCTGACTGGGTTATTTCAAAGAGCTGTCTTCAAGTTCAGAAATTCTTTTTTCTGCTTGATCTAGTCTGTTGTTGAAGGTCTTAATTGTATTACTGTATTTTTAATTCACTTTTTGAATTCCTCAGCTGTAATATTTTTGTTTGCTTTTTTTCTTATTTCTTTCTATTGAATTTCTCATTCAGATCATGAATTGCTTTTCTGATTTCATTGAATTGTTTGTCAGTATTCTCTTGTATCTTGCTAAGTTTCCTGAAGGTAATTATTTTGAATTTCTCTTCAGGCATTTTGTAAATATCCTTTGTGGGAGTTTTACTACTCATGTATTATTGTGTTCCTTTGGGGGTGTCATGTTTCCTGGATTTTTTTGTTTGTTTCTCGTATCTACTGATATGATATCTACTGATATCTATACATCTAGTGGAACAGGTTGCTTTTTCCAGTTTTATGAAATGATTTTGTAGGGGGAAAGTTCTTTTTTTTTTTTTTTTAATCTGTAGAGCATCCTGGGTGTCAATTGGGTATAGTGCATTGGCTTTGTGTCTGTGTGGACTCAGTAGTGTGGTCTCTGTGTAGTTTCTTCAACTGTATTTCTCATTGGCCGATATTTGTGTTTGCCTCAGTGCCTTAGCTGTGGGAGTTTCTGATAGCCAGGGTGCATTTTTGCCGGGGGAAGGGGTGCCAAGCTGGTTGCAGGGCCAGACACATGCAGGCATGGTTGGCCGGCCAGCAGTGTGGCAGTCTCTCCCAGAACTGGGTTACTAACAGACTGGGTATCAGGGTGGGCACAGATGTGGCAGGCCATTGTTAGTGTGGTGGACCCTCTGGCAAAGCAGGGCTCTACTGAAGTGACTGTTAAACCATCCGCAGGCTCTCACATGTACTATAAACTGCCTGGCTGCCTGACGGGAGCACATGTGGGAGCAGTAACCTGGCTGGTAGTTTGGTGGTGTCCCTGCTGTGCAAGTCTGCTTATTACCCAGAGGAGCTAGTTGACATATGGCTTCAAACACTGGGGTTTTAATCATTTGTCCAGCCTATAATCCTAGTACCCAGGGTCATGGTGTTTCAGGCATGCATGTGAACATGAAAGAATGATATTGGGACCTAGGCAATGGATAAAGGCAATGTCTTCTGGCCCCCAGGGTAGAACACACTCTAGCAGTGGGTCTGGTGTTAAGATGGTGCTATGTAGTAGCAGTTTACATCACAAGAGTGGGGGATTCACAATGTGGGTTCCTATTCCAGAGCAATGCAGCTGTGCCAACTTCTAGCAACTCTCCAAAGTGAGTTTGGGACCTGTGAGGGCTAGGGGATTCTTCTATAGAAAGGACCACTGGCATCTGTGATGATAATGGGACTCCTGGGTGTGTTCAACTTTTCTTTTACCTGTAAGAAGAAATCCCGCCATCTCCAAGCTTATCCTGGTGGGGGAGACATTGTAAAGTGGCAGGGTAACTTGTACCCCTCTCTCTGGTGCTATCCTAAGTGTTTGTGGTCCACAGGATTTTTACCACTCCCTGCTGTTCTCTAGGGTACTTCATTCGTCACTCAACTCAAAATATAATTTTTTTCTTATTGTTTTGGTCCCTTTTTTTGAGGTGGGGAAAGCCGGATAACTCTAGTTGGCATTTTACTGATGCCACTCCATGACTTTTCGATTACAGTTTTTGCCAACTACAAAAATCAGTCTTCATCTGAGTGTTCCCTTTCAGTTCCTAAGTGTATCAGCTAGGATTCTTTCTGTTGCACCAGACAGAATACTAACTCTAACTGATTTTAAAAGTATGGGGGATTTATTGGCTTATATAACTTGAAAATCCAGAGGATAGTTTCATTTTAAGTGTGGCCTGGTTATAGGCTCAAACAATGTGATCAGGATTTCATTCTCCTCTTTATTTCTTATCTTTTTCCCTGTTGGTTTCATTGTTACTCTTCAGGGGTGGGAAAAGGAAGTTGTCACATAGAAGTTTTAAGCCTACATTTTCCTGGGTTAAAATCCCACAGAAGTGAAAGCATCTTTTTCTGAGTATTCTGATCAAATCCTTGCCTATGTTCTGATTGGAACAACCTGGGTGCATGTTTAATCTCGAACTAAAGAACTAGCAGGGCATGGGGTTCTGCCCCCCTTTTGAGGTTGGATTACCACTGGAACCAGATAGATTGAGGATCAGTTGGGTGTCATTATCTAAAGAAATTCAGCGTGTGGTACCCTAAATAAGGCCAATAAAAACTTGGTGGGAAATATACCAAATGTGCATTGAACTAAGCATATCCTAGATGAGTCTGAGTGATTCTCACTGGCCTCAATGCCGTCAGTCTACACTAGATGAATCTTGCTGCCTTGAATCCAAGTATTCAGTTTGCTCAGCATAAGTACCTGTGTAACCATTGAACCATTCTGACTCTAATCCTTTATGGAAATACATTCAGAATTTGCCTGTTTTTTTTGCTTTTTTGTTTTTTTTTTTAAGTTAGGTAGATTGCCTGTCAGGTTTACCACGCTTTGAGTAAATATGTTGGTTGTGGGCATCTGCCTTTCCATAGTTATCTTACCTGCTAAAGCATCTGTGCATTTTTAAAATCACTTCTTTTTGCTAACTACTTTATTGATTATTCAATGCACCCATTTACAGTGTCTCAAGCTTGATAGTCTAAGATGTTAAAAGCAGAGTGGAAGGTAGATGAATCTCTACTTTCAACTTCATTTTCCTCATTGATGATAAGAAAACTCACATTGAGGGCTTGCTAAATAGTAAGCAGGTTTATAAACAATTTAGATGTATTAACTTATCCTCACACAAAGTGAGGTAGATACTATTCTTATTATTTTACTTGTAAATAATTTGAAGCAGAGAGATATTAGATAATTTTCTCAGGGTCACAAGAATACAATGATGTGAACATTGAATTCTTACCCAGGTAGTTTGATATCAAGATGTGCTTTCCTAACAACTACACAATGCTGCCTCTGATGGACGCTCATACATTTATTCTTGATCATTTCCTCACCTTGCCAGATGTGCCCTGACTATACTGTTAATAGGCTTGTATTATTCAGGTGAGTCTTAGTGGCACAGCTTTCTCATGCCAGATGTTTTTGCATAGCTGCTGAAACTTTTCATGTACCTTCTAGATACAGAAACAAACTAGGAGTCTTTAGCATATCCTGTGTTCCAAAGCTTGGAATTGAACAGCCAGCTCCCATGTAGAAACATATCCAGCCTGCTGGCTTCCTTTTGCACTTCTTTCTCACGTTAAACTTCCCATTGCTTCAGCCGTTCTACCAGCACTTGAGGGAGGTAGAGTCATATAATGGGACAGGGAATCACTTGGGACTCAGATTTGGGTTGCAGTTCTAACCTGGTAGTTGAGATATGTGTGAATTTTGGTGTATTCATCTTCTCTGTGCTTCAATTTTTTCATATGTAATATGCTGAAAAAAATAGAATTTATGAAACAGAACTTGATTCAGTGTGGCTAAAAAGAAAAGAAACCACATTTCACAAATTATGCTAACGAATAAGGTTTAGGAGGAAATAATTTTGGAAATACAAATAATGTGCTGATGATGAGATAATGATAGGGACAGGAGGCAGGGAAATTCTGGGCACAAGAGAGCTGGTCCTGGCCAAGGGCCCCACGCTCAAGCTGAAAAGCCTAATACTGCGGCCCAAAGTGAGAACATACATCCCTGTTTTCCTGCTTGAATGTTGTCTTTTCTGATACCACCCATAGCCCACCCTGCCCCCATCATGACCCTATAAAAACCCTAGAACTCAGCCAGGAGAGAGGAGAAGCAGCTGGATGACAGAAACTATGGTTGGACATTGGAGAGAAGCAGCTTGACTTCAGAGGGACAGCTTGACAGTGTAGCTTCAGAGATGAGTCTGGCGTAGCCTCAGAGAGGAGTCCGGGGATGACCGGACTCAGAGGAAGATTACCTTTCTGCTCTGTTCTTCCCACTGAGAGCCACTTTCATCAGCAATAAAATCCACCATGTTTACCATCTTCAGTTTATTCACACGACCTCATTCCTCCTGGACACTGCACAAGAACTTGGGTGCCACGAGTGCAGGTGCAAAAGGCTGTCACACTAACCCTCCACCAAGCTGTTACCACTTAAGCTGTCCGTAGACAGAAAAGCTAAATGGGCACTGTAACACTCCTTCTGGGGCTTCAGGGGTCGTGGGCAACCCACTAGATGCTGCTGCAGAGCATGCACGGAGTTTTGCCCCTGCCAGAGCCCAAAAGTGCTTGCCCTCACTCCTGCACCTGCTTACCTGTGCTCCCCATTCCACAAGGGGTAGAACAAGGGGTGTAAAAAAATTTATATTCTGTGATCACAGGTAGTTTCAGAAAAACTCTTAATCCTTGCTTTTCTTCTCCTGTCACACCACCATAACAATAATCATCAACACGGAAGAAGACTTTTGTGACCAAATATGTGGATTTTTTTCCCCACCACCAAGCTAGTAACTAATTCTACAACAGACACTAACTGGGTGTCCTCCAAGTCAGTTTTAACGCTATCTACATGGAAATAGTGTCATATCCTACAGGTTGAGGGTTGAGTCCCCAGGATTACCCTTTAGACACCAGTCACAAGTCCAGGTCTCTGGAACTTCTTTTTCTTTTTTTTTTTTTAAGAGACAGAGTCTCACTCTGTCACCCAGGCTGGAGTGCAGTGGCACAATCATGGCTCGCTGTAACCTCACCTCCTGGGTTCAACAATTCTCCTGCCTCAGCCTCCGAGTAGCTGGGACTACAGGTGCATGCTGCCACAGCTGGCTGATTTTTTGTATTTTAGTTGAGATAAGGTTTCACCTTGTTGCCCATACTGGTCTCGAACTCCTGTGCTCAGGCAATCCACCTGCCTTGGCCTCCCAAAGCGCTAGTATTACAGGTGTCAGCCAGCATGCCTGGCCTGGAACTTCTGATTGATGGTCTTCAATTTGGGGTTTCTGTGACCCTCTTTGTGGTTTCAATTAATTTACTGGATTGGCTCACAAAAATCAGGGAACACTTAGGTTTATCATTTATTGTCAAGGATATTACAAAGGATACAGATGAAGAGACTCATAGGATGAGGTATGGGGAAAGGGGCACAGAGCTTCCATGTCCTTCCTGGGCATACCCTCCTCCAGAAACCTCCATATGTTCACCTATCCAGAAGCTTTCTGAACTGTGTCCTCTTGGGTTTTTTTAGAGACTTCACTAAGTAGGTCTAAATAGTTAAACCATTGGCCATTGCTGATCAACTTGACCTTCAGTCCTTACCTTTCTCAGGAGTCTGGGGGTTGGGGCTGAAAGTCCCAACCCTTTAATTATGCCTTTGTTTCAGGTGATCATCCCCATCCTGAAGCTATCAGCCAACATTAGTATGCAAAAAGATAGCACTTTGGAGATTCCAAGGATTTTTAAAATTGTATAACAGGAAACAGGGATACAGACCAAATAGGTATTTCAAATATCATAGGGGTACACAATCAAAAACGATTACTTCTGTAGGAACAGACATGTGGGGCAAAAAGCCGTACTTAACTTTAAATATATATGGACTCTGTCTCTTGATATAACCCTGAGAAGGAATGTAGATGCTTCTTTCTTAAGAAGACAAGACAAATTCTTCTTAAGACATTTAAAATTTCCTGTTTAATTTTTCTGGAACTTAACCTTCATAGGCAAGCACTGGGAAGCCTTATATTTTCATTTAAATTTATCAAATAAATTTGGTTTAGGAAATGACATTTTTCCTTTGAGCTGTAAGTGAACTTACCAGCCTTGGGTAAGCAGAATGGGCTCCAACCTGAGTTTCCCTGAGGGCCTTCAGCAAGCAATAGCAATAACAACATAAAGTACTTCCAGTGGATTCAAATCCAAACATGATACAAGCTTTGTTTCTTTGACAATAGTAATAATAATAGTGCCTTCCTCAGGAGATTTATTGAGTATATAATGCTCAGCAAGCGCAGTGTTGTTAATGTCAGGCCTCTGAGCCCAAGCTAAGCCATCATATCCCCTGTGACCTGCATGTATACATCTAAACAGCCTGAAGCAACTGAAGATCCACCAAAGAAGTGAAAATAGCCAGTTTCTGCATTAACTGATGACATTCCACCATTGTGATTTGTTCCTGCCGCACCCTAACTGATCAACTGACTTTGTGACAATACACCCTACCCGCCCTTGTGATCATGTGATAATGTACTTTGTGATATTCCTGCCCTTGTGAATGTACTTTACATGATACACCCTCCCCACCCTTGAGAAAGTATTATGTAATATCCTCCCACGCCCTTAAGAAGGTACTTTGTAATATTCTCTCTGCTCTTGAGAATGTACTTTATAAGATCAGGTATTTTGTAATATTCTTTCTGCTCTTGAGAATGTACTTTGTAAGATCCACCCCTTGCCCACGAAAAATTGCTCCTAACTCCACCTCCTATCCCAAAACCTATAAGAACTAAGGATAATCCCACCACCCTTTGCTGACTCTCTTTTTGGACTCAGCCCGCCTGCACCCAGTTGATTAAAAAGCTTTATTGCCCACACAAAGCCTGTTTGGTGGTCCCTTCACATGGATGCGCGTGACAGTTAAATATAATGAACTCCCAGTTTCTCTTCAAAGAATCAATGTATCAGTACATTCAGCTCTCTTATTCTTTGATTCTCCATTTTAAAGTTTAACTTCCTGGTTCTCTCACCTCCCTTGCTTCTAGTTTCAGTAAACAACTTTCCCGCCAGTCCTAATCAGTAGTTCACATCTGTTCCCTGGTTACCTGCTCTGTCCTGACTCATCCTGGTCACCTGCTTTGACCTAAGTCACCCCTGGTCACCTGCCCCGTCCTGACTCATCCCAGTCACCTGCTTTGACCTAAGTCACTCCTAGTCACCTGCTCTGACCTAAATCATCTCTAGTTACCTGTTCCTAACCATCCTTCCCTCCAAACTACTCACCCCACCACTCTGGCTCATACCCCTGCCCTCTTTGAAATAGCCAATCGGAATTAGCTTAGACTGTGCGGTCCAGCCCTAGCCAATAGGGGAACAACACAGCAGCAGGGGCTACCTGCATCAGGAATAAGAACTCCTTCCCCTCAAACCAGAAGAGCACCCACGCTCTGCAAGAGCTCTTCTGCAAAGCCTTCCTTCCAAAATAGGACCTGCCAAGTTCCAGGCAAGCTTCAGTCCCTCAGTCAATTGTGACTGCTTGAGTTTGTCCATTTCAGTTCCCTTCCCCTCCCAGAGCCTCTGCAATACATACTCTTCAAAGAAACTATCTCCAGGAAATGAAATAATGAATCATAAATTTTATTTCAAAATGTAAACGTCACTAAACATGCATACACGTTAAAACAATAAAATTTACAATTTCGTTTAAAAAAAAAAAAAGAACACCTTCCCCTCCCCTGTCCAGGTGTGCTTTCACTCACCATTTCTCCATTCGTGAGTCACACCCTTCTATAGAAGTAAAAATTGCCTTGCTGAGAGAATTAAATTTACGTTCAAGTGCTATTTCTTCACGGCACCGAGGAACAAGAACTTTGCATTTCTAACAGTGTCATAAATATTTAATAAGTGAGGAGGGAAAAAAGGGAAAAAAAATTAAAGAAAGAAAGAAAATAGAAATCAAAGAAGAAGAAAAAAACAAGCTGCCTATGTTAGCTGACTCATTTCAAAGGCAGTAACAGGCAAAGTTTCGATAACGTTATCTAAGGGCCACAGCTCAGAGGAATGTCCTCTAAATACTCTCCCAACACTCCCTCAACTAAAGGATGTGAAGAGACAAGTTTTCCTATCTCTCCTTTAGTGTGAGTAAACTTTCCCCTAGAATCCCATCCCCTCTGCTATGTAAACTATACCTTGCTTCTTGCTCTGTAAGTTGTATGAGTTTCTGTTTTTCCTGTAGTTAATGACTGCAGGTTCCTGCTTCTTCATCTAAGCAGTACAGCCTGAGCAGGTCTAGCTTGTAGCCAGCTAGGCGCCATGGTAGGGGTAGCAAGATGAGTCTTTGTGAAACTCCTTTGAACTAACCAGATAACGACCATCTGGGCTGCATAGTAAGGAGTATACTAAACCTGAGTTATAAGCCTGTCTTAGTTTGATTAACGGCCTTTGTCCTGCCTCTGTAAGTTTGCATTTGGGCCGCTTAGGAGTACGTATATAAGCAAAACCTTGTTTTTGTTCCGGGCCCAGTTTTTTGGACATTGAGTCTGCTGGGCTGGGGTACACTCAATAATAGATTCTCCTGCTATCCCCCGAGGTCTCCCTTGCCCTCTTGATTTTCTGCAACATAAGTAGTAGTTCCCCTTAACTTGCTACATGTAGTAACTTATCCAGAAGCCTATCTTTGTGTTTCCTATCACACACTCCCCAATGCCTTCCATCCCCTCCTTTAACTGGGAACTCAGCTTCTCTCCATTCTTCTGCAAACCAAAAATCAATTTCTAAGCCCTCCAATAGACTGAATGGACTCCTCTCTTGGCCAACGGGATTCCCAAGAAATCTGAAAAAGTAGTTCAGACAATGACGGGAAGGGGGCTGGACATGCCTCATTATACTCTCCTCCGTTTGGCATTCAGACACAACCAACCAGCACTAACATTAAAACAGAGATCTTAGAATGGCGATCATTAAAAAGTCAGGAAACAACAGGTGCTGGAGAGGATGTGGAGAAATAGGAACACTTTTACACTGTTGGTGGGATTGTAAACTAGTTCAACCATTATGGAAAACAGTATGGCGATTCCTCAAGGATCTAGAACTAGATGTACCATACGACCCAGCCATCCCATTACTGGGTATATACCCAAAGGATTATAAATTATGCTGCTATAAAGACACATGCACACGTATGTTTATTGCAGCACTATTCACAATAGCAAAGACTTGGAATCAACCCAAATGTCCATCAGTGACAGATTGGATTAAGAAAATGTGGCACATATACACCATGGAATACTATGCAGCCATCAAAAAGGATGAGTTTGTGTCCTTTGTAGGGACATGGATGCAGCTGGAAACCATCATTCTTAGCAAACTATCACAAGAACAGAAAACCAAACACCGCATGTTCTCACTCATAGGTGGGAACTGAACAATGAGATCACTTGGACTCAGGAAGGGGAACATCACACACAGGGGCCTATCATGGGGAAGGGGGAGGGGGGAGGGGGGAGGGATTGCATTGGGAGTTATACCTGATGTAAATGACGAGTTGATGGGTGCAGCACACCAACATGGCACAAGTATACATATGTAACAAACCTGCACGTTATGCACATGTACCCTACAACTTAAAGTATAATAATAATAAATAAATTAAAAAAAAAAAAAATAAACTAGCCACATTTCAAGCCAAAAAAAAAAAAAAAAAAAAATAAAATAAAACAGAGATCTTTAGACTGACAAAACAGACTCTTTGTAGTAAGAAGATAAAAAATTCCAGTCTGACTCTAGTATAGCATCACATGACAGATAGCAGGCCCTGAAATAAATCTAAGTATTTTACCCCAAAATATATTTCTTTGACATATTTTGAAATGGTCTCACAAAACACTCTTGTGGGGGATGTTTATACTCTGTAGAGAATCCTCTTCTCAGGTCTTTTTCTGATCCTGAAGAGATTAGCTAAGAGTCTAACACTTTTTAAAGGTCTGAATAGGAAACTTTTGGTATCTATTGCTTCTAAGGGCAGCCACCTGTGAGACTTTATCTATATAATAAGGACTTTGGTCTCTACAACCCCTTATCTATTTTTTTCTTTGTTTTGAGACAGAGTTGCACTCTTGTCACCCAGGTTGGAGTACAATGGCACGATCTTGGCTCACTGCAATTTCCGCTTCCCAGGTTCAAGCAATTCTCCTACCTCACCCTCCTGAATAACTGGGATTACAGGTGTCTGCCACCATGCCCAGCTAATTTCTGTATTTTTAGTAGAGATGGGGTTTCACCATGTTGGCCAGGCTGATCTCGAACTCTTGACCTCAGGTGATCTGCCCACCTCAACCTCCCAAAGTGCTGGGATAACAGGCATGAGCCACCGCACCCAGCCCACAACCCATGGTCTTAACCCAGACACTCCTTTCTATTGATTCAGGTCTTTAGATAATAATTTAACTTTTTCAACCAATTGTCAATCAGAAAATCTTTGAATCCATTGTTAAAGCAAACTAAATGTGGCCTGAGAAGGACCCCGTACTTCTATATTTGAGTCCTTGTGAATGAACTGCAACTTAGCTTAATAGGCAGACAAGATTGAATACCTAAGTTAGGAGTATGTGCCTGTAACAACAGCTGAGTGCTGATGCCTTGCCTAAAACATATTGTGAAACATATTGCGCTTTTTTGTGTCTCAGCAGGAGTTGGTGGGTATTTATCCTTAAGGTCATATCAATGTCTCCTGCTAGGGTCTGAAAAGATACCTTAATTATTCCTAATTCCTACCTATGTGCAATGGGTTTTGTGTTCTTTCACAGTCACCAGCCTAAGGTGTAACAGGATATTCTGGCAGCTCGCGAATCTTATAAACTGAAAAGACTGATTTCAGTTTTCCTAAGTCATATCGATAATGCTAGCATGTGGAATTTGCACTAGGTAAGCAGGGCTGCCAATGGTTATTTCTAGCTTCTCAGTGGCAAAAGCCACAAAGCCACAGAAACCACAATTTCATATTCATTTCTTTCTTGCCTATGTTTAGTACAGTGCCTAAAATTGAGATGTTTAGCAAATGGCTTAATAATTGTGTCAAATAAGTGAATTCCAAAAAGATCCATAGTGCAAAATAAATAAGATCTAGGTACAAGAAAGATCACATAGGAGCAAACACAAATGTAGTTTTCTGTTATTTTTAAGGAAGCTAGTTTTTTGACCTGGGGTGTTTAACAAACATTTCTCTTTTACCTGCAGTGTTTTGTTCTCAGTTATTAATGGATCAGTATTTTTTTTTCCAGAGTACCCACCTATTTTTTATATAACCTTGAACTTCTACTTAATTTTTCTGTGTTAGTTGCTTCTACAAAGGCACTGCAGTTTCTGAAAACAAAGCAATGCAACTTAAGCCCTCCTGTTGTGGATGAAACAGGACTTTGGGATATGGCCATTGTCAGCAGCAGGGAATCAGAGATCATAGGGAAATTGAAGTCTAGACTCACGGTATACTTGGAAGGATGACTTACTAGTATTGTTTTTTGTATAAATACTTCCTGCAGTGATATAAAAGAGACATGAGATAAGAGAGCTGGATTGTCCAAATCATTTAGACCAAGTTCAAAATCAGGACAAAAATGTCTCTCTCTCTCTTTTTTTTTTGAGACAGGGTCTCACTGTGTCACCCAGGCTGTAGTATAGTGACATCATCATGGCTGACTGCAGCCTGGACCCCCTGGGCTCAAGTGATCCCCCTGCCTCAGTGTCCCAATTGTGTGGAACTACCCTTGTGTGCCATCATGTCTAGCTAATTTTTTATTTTTTAAATTTTTGTGGAGATAGGGTCCTACTGTGTTGTCCAGGTTGGTCTTGAACTAGCCTCAAGTGACTCCTGCCTTGGCCTTCCAAACGGTTGGAATTACAGGTGTGAGCCACCATGCCCAGCTTGGAATGTCTCTTTTTTGTTTTTAATTTTTCATCTACATATTTTCTCTCTTCTATTCCTCATTTTGCTTTTATGAAGAACACAAATTTAGGTTGACTCAAGCCTTATTTTTCTTAGTGTCACCTGACTTTATTTCCTTCTCAAAATCTC
This sequence comes from Macaca thibetana thibetana, assembly GCF_024542745.1. Taxonomy (NCBI): domain Eukaryota; kingdom Metazoa; phylum Chordata; class Mammalia; order Primates; family Cercopithecidae; genus Macaca; species Macaca thibetana. Next base: position 63,109,848 of record NC_065584.1, read on the forward strand.
TTAGTTAAATATTCAAATTTTTTATTAATAACTTGTAAATCCATAATTTAATATAACCTATAGGGAATCTTTTTGATTACTTTAGATATATGCATTTTCTTTGGACTGATCATTCCTGAAAGTCTGGCTTTAAAATATAATTTATATATTAAATTTCTTATTAGCATTTGAAAAAAAAACTTGATTATTTTGGACAGCACGTTAGTTATTTTTTAATTTTCTGACAAGTTATCTTGATATCGGTCCCCAATCTATTTCTATTGTCTAATATTGGGTCCCATCATACATTACATTACTTTCTTGGATCCTACTATTATTATGAGATCCCTACAGTTAACAACTCTATGCTGGGTGCGGTGGCCCATGCCTGTAATCCCAGTACTTTGGGAGGCTGAAGTGGGTGGATCACCTGAGGTCGGGAGTTCAAGACCAGCCTAACCAACATGGTGAAACCCTGTCTCTACTAAAAATACAAAATTAGCTGGGTGGGGTGGTGCATGCCTGTAATCCCAGCTGCTTGGGAGACTGCGGCAGGAGCATCTCTTGTACCCGGGAAGTGAAGGTTGCAGTGAACCGAGATCACACCATTGCACTCCACTCCAGCCTGGTGACAGAGCAAGACTGTGTCGCAAAAAAAAAAAAAAAAAAAAAAGCTCTGATGTGGGTGGTGGTTAGGACGTATATCAGCTTTTTATGAATTTGGCAATTACTTCCATCTGTTTTGCATTCATCAAAAAGTACAAAGTGTAACCATGATGAGAACTAACAAGTGGTAGGGGGAGAATATAAGAATTAGGGGTTATTATTGGGGCTATTTTACATAATACTACATGAGAGGGTACTTACAGTAAAACAAAACTTTTCCAAGGCTGTGTATACTTAGCAAGCAGATGGATTTCTATAATAATGGTATCTCTTTTTTTCTCTTAAAATCAACTTTATTACTATAATTTGCATACAGCCAAGATATTTAAGTGTGCAGTAGATGAGTTTTAACAAAAGTATGCAGTACTCCCCCCTCACCCACAGGAAATATGTTCCAAGACCCCCAGTGTATGCCTGAAACTGCATATATAACCAAACCATATAAATACTATGTTTGTTTCCCCATACATACTTACTATGATAAAGTTTAATTTATAAATTAGCCACAGTGAGAGGTTAACACTAATAACTTAAAAAAGAACAATTATAACAATGTACTATATCATATGGTTTATCTCTCTCAAAATGTCTTATACATTCTTAACAGTTTTCAGAAAGCAGTTGGTGTAGATAGCTGAAACGACAGAAGAGAAAACTGTGAATAAAAGGGATCGACTGTACCCTTATAACCACCACTCTAATCAAGATATAGAACAGCTTCATCACTTCAGTAAGTTTCCTCATGCTCCTTTGCTTTGATCTTCACGCCCTACCCAACCCTAGGCAACTGCAAATCAGCTGTTGCTATAAATTATGCTGCCTTTCTGAAATAATACAGTATGTAAACTTTAGTGTATAGCTTTTTCATTAAGTGTGTTTTAAGATTCTTCCATATTTTTTTAGGTATCAGTAGTGTATACATTTTTATTTTTTATTTATGGAGTGATATTCCATTGTAGGAATATACCATAGTTTGCTAATTTATTTACCTGCTGATGATAATTTGGGTTGTTTCTAATTTTAGGCCATTGTTAATAAAGCAGCCTCAAACATTAGTGCTAAGGTATTTTTATGGGAATAGATTTTCATTTTTCTTGGGGAAATATTTAGAATGAAATTGCTAGGTCATATGGTTTGTATATTTTCTTTCTTTTTTTTTTTTTTTAAATTTATTTATTATTATTGTACTTTAAGTTGTAGGGTACATGTGCATAACGTGCAGGTTTGTTACATATGTATACTTGTGCCATGTTGATGCGTTGCACCCATCAACTCATCATTTACATCAGGTATAACTCCCAATGCAATCCCTCCCCCCTCCCCCCTCCCCATGATAGGCCCCTGTGTGTGATGTTCCCCTTCCTGAGTCCAAGTGATCTCATTGTTCAGTTCCCACCTATGAGTGAGAACATGCGGTGTTTGGTTTTCTGTTCTTGTGATAGTTTGCTAAGAATGATGGTTTCCAGCTGCATCCATGTCCCTACAAAGGACGCAAACTCATCCTTTTTGATGGCTGCATAGTATTCCATGGTGTATATGTGCCACATTTTCTTAATCCAATCTGTCACTGATGGACATTTGGGTTGATTCCAAGTCTGTATATTTTCAACATTATTAAGAAACTGTTTTCTACAGTGGTTATACTATTTTACATTCTACTTAGCAATGTATCAGAATTTTAGTTCTATCAATTCGTATCGTCAGTCTTTTAAAATAAGTGTGTACTGCTATTTCATTGTTTTAATTGACATTTTCCTGGTGACTAATGAAGTTGAGTATATTTTCATGACTTACTGGCCAGTTGTACATCTTTGTTTGTAAAGTGAATGTTCAAATTCACTTTACATTGGCTAATTATGAGAACCCTGACTAGAGAGCTAGAGAACTAGGTAACCCTCTCTAGAGAAATCTGACTAATACAGATTTTGGTACCATGGGTGGTTTTAGAGGAACAGAATATTAAGGATGAAGTTCTTTTATTGGATTTAGGGTTTCTGGAGGTGACTGTTTAATATGATTAGACCTTATTATTTGCTTATTTTTAAAATGTGTGTGCTCATTTTTTTTTTTTTTTCCTGTAGAAGCATGTAGTTGGTTGGTCCTGCTTTGCTATAGCCTGACAATCTGCTTTTTAAATTGGGGTGTTTAGACCATTTACATTTAATTGCATGATCAAAATAGTGGGGATAAAGTTTTGATCTTGCCAGTAACTTTAGATTTGTCTAACATTATCTCCTTTCCCCCATATTATCCTGCTTTCTCTTGGATTCAGTACATTCTAGTACTTTATTTTATAGTAACTGTTGGTCTATTAGATACACTTACTTGTTTTATTTTTAGTAGTTTCTATAGGGTTACAATATACATGTTTAACTTATTGTAATGTAATATTAACTTTTCAAACTATATTTTAGCATTTCATAGTATAAGAACAGTATATTTTCATTCTTACCTCCTGTCCTTTGCTATTATTATCAAGTGTTTTACTTCTACACAAGTTATAAACATAATTTATAGATTTTTCTTTAAACAGTTATCACTTAAGTAAATTTTAAAATGAGTAATATACTTTATATTTACTCACATATTTACCACTTTCAGCACTCTTTATTCCTTGTGCACATTTAAATTTCTATCTGCTAATTCTATAATTTTCCACCAGCCAGAAGAACTTTCTTAGTTTTGCAGTCCCTGCACTCCTCCTTCCCTCCTGCTTCCAGTAGTCCCTGTGTCTATTGTTTCTATCTTTATGCGCATGTTTACCCAATGTTTAGCCCCCACTTATAAGTGAGAATATGCAGTATTTGTTTTTCCGTTCCTCCATTAAGTCACTTAGGATAATGGATGGAAAGAATCAGTATCATTAAAATGGCCATACTTCCCAAAGCAACGTACTGATTCAATGCTATCCCAATCAAACTACCAATGTCCTTTTTGGTAGGAGAGCCCTGACTAGTTGCGAGAACCCCTAGTTGCATTCATGTTGCTGTAAAGGGCATGATTTTGTTATAAGTACTGCATTTTTTCTTTATCCAATCTGCCATTGATGGCCATCTAAGTTGATTCCATGTCTTTGCTATTGTGAGTGGTACTCCGATGAACATGAGTTATGATAGTTAATACTGCGTGTCAATTTGGTTGGATTGAAGGATGCAGTATTGATCCTGGGTATGTCTGTGAGGGTGTTGCCAAAGGAGATTAACATTTGAGTCAGTGGGCTGGGGAAGGCAGACCCATCCTTAATTGGGTGGACACCATCTAATCAGCTGCCAGTGAATATAAAGCAGGCAAAAATAAAGTGAAGAAGGGAGACTGGGCTAGCCTCCCAGCCTCCATCTTTCTCCTGTGCTGGATGCTTCCTGCCCTCGAACATCGTATTTCAAGTTCTTCAGTTTTGAGACTGACTGGCTCTCCTTGCTCCTCAAGCTTGCAGACAGCCTATTGTAGGATCTTGTGATCAAGTAAGTTAATACTTAATAAACGCCTCTCTCTATACATACCTGTTTAGTTCTGTCCCTCTAGAGAACCCTGACTGATACATGAGTGCATGCGGTTTTTTTTTTGTAGAGTGATTTATTTTCTTTTGGCTATATACCCAGTAATGGAATTGCTGAGTCAAATGGTAGTTGTTTTAAGTTCTATGAGAAATCTTCAAACTGATTTCCACACTGACTGAACTGATTTACATTCCCACCAACAGTGTATAAGCATTCCTTTTTTTCTGCAGCCTCACCAACATCTATTGTTTTTTGACTTTTTAACAAAAGCCATTCTGACTGATAAGAGATAGTATCTCATTGTTGTTTCGATTTGCATTGCTCTGATGATGAGTAACGTTGAGCATTTTTTCAGGTTTGTTGGCTGCTTATATGTCTTTTTTTGAGAAGTGTCTTTTCATGTGCTTTGCCCACTTTTTAATGGGGTTATTTGGCTTTTGCTTGTTGAGTTGTTTAAGTTCCTTATAGATTATGGGTATTCGTTTTTTGTTGGATTTATAGTTTGCAAATATTTCCCCCTGTTTTGTAGCTTATATGTTTACTCTGTTAATAGTTTTTATTTCTGTGAAGAAGCCCTTTAGTTTAGTTAGGTCCCTTTTGTCAATTTTTGTTTTTATTGCAATTGCTTTTTCAGACTTAGTCATAAATTCTTTCCCAAGGCTGATGTCCAGAATGGTGTTTCTTAGGTTTTCTTCTAGGATTTCTATAGTTTGAGGTCTTATGTTTAATTGTGTAGTCCATCTTGAGTTAATTTTTGTATATGGTGAAAAGTAGAGGTCCAGCTTTATTCTGCATATGGCTAGCCAGCTATTCCAGCACCATTTATTGAATACAGAGTCCTTTCCTTTTTGCTAATTTTTGTCAACTTTATTGAAGATCAGATGATTGTAGGTGTGTGCTTTGTTTCTAGGTTCTTTATTCTGTTCCATTGGTATATATGTTTTTATACCAGTACCCTACTGTTTTGGTTACTGTAGCTTTATTAGCATAGTTTGAAGTTAGGTAATGTGATGCCTCCCACTTTGTTCTTTTTGCTTAGAATTGTCTTGGCTACTTGGGCTTATTTTTGTTCCATATGAATTTTAGCATAGTTTTTCCGATTCTATGAAAAAGGACATTGGTAGTTTGATTGGGATAGCATTGAATCAGTAGGTTGCTTTGGGAAGTATCACCATTTTAATGATATTGATTCTTTCCATCTATGAGCATGGAATATTTTTCTATTTATGTCATATGTAATTTCTTTCAGCAGTGTTTCGTATTTATCTTTTCTCTGCAGTATACAATCTGTTGTCAAGCAGATGCGGTTTTTAAATTTCAAATATTATGTTTTTCATCTCTAGATGTTTTATTTTGTTTTTTTAATCCTCCCTTTGTCTCCTCATTATCTTCACAATAAAAAAATTGTGAACATATTTATGATAGCTTTTCAAAACTTTTTGTCTACTAATTCCCTAAGCTCCGTCATTCCTAGGTCTATTTCTATTGACAGTTTTCTTTTACTTACATCTTACATTTTTCTGCATCTTTTTAAGTTTAGTATTTTTTTTCTTTTGAGACAGTCTTGCTCTGACACTCAGACTGGAACTTAGTAGCACAATCATGACTTACTGCAACCTTAACCTTCCAGACTCAAGGATCCTTCTATTTCAGTCTCCTGAGCAGCTGGGACCACAAGTGCATGCCACCATGCCTGACTAACTTATTATTATTTGTAACCTAGAGTTGACATTTCCTCATCTGTGTAAGTTGGGATAATAATGCCTACTTCATGGAAATACCAATGATTAGAAATAATTTTGTAAAATGATCTAGCATGATTCCCAAAATGTGGTAGGTAAGTACTCTCACTGATAACTACATAGTTAGGACCTTCATCACTATCATCATCATTAGCAGCATCATTGTAATTGGTTGCTTTCTTACAAAGAATATGTGTGTGTGTGCATAGGGGTATTATGCACACATATACATATGTATGTATGTACATATGTATGCATGTACATTTATATGTACATGCATATATACACATACATATGTATGTATATTTATACATATACATATATGTGTATGTATGTGTGTACATATGTATATGTACTCTTGGCTTTTTTATGTTGCTCAGAAGGCTGATGGGACTATTTTAAATAGTTTAGCTTATATTACAGAATTGGTTAGTCCTTATAATAAATAAAAATTTTTCTTTTTCAGAAATATTATGGTTGTAGTAATCATTGAGAGATTCTTCCCAAGGTCCTCCTCTCTCCAAATATTTTTTAGTGAGTGGCATTATGTGCAAATACCATGCCTGTTGAATTTTTGTTGTGGTGATGGCCTTTCATATAAACAAATTACTTTGACCTTTAGTAAATCATTTAACTATTGCCTATCTAGATGGCATTAAGTAAAATCTAAGAAATATACGAAGGATACCACTTATATATTAGCTTCAGCTTAGAAACTCTATGTGCCACTTTTTTCCCCTTTATTATTTTCAGAGGGAATATCCTCTCTGTCGCCACGTATGGTGATATTGATGTCCAATTTCTGTCAACTGTCTTTGTGACTCTAAATCAGAGATTGGCAAACTATAATCCAGGGCCACACTTGACCCGCCATCTATTTTTATAATAAAACTTTACTGGAATGCAGGCACACCCGTTTGTTTATGTATTATCTATGGCTGCTTTTGTGCTATAGTGGCAGAGTTCAGTAGTTGCAACAGAGAATATATGACCTATAAAACCTAAAATACATTCTTTTTCAGAAATGTTAACTAGTATAGTTGTAGTAATCATTGAGAGATTCCCTGGTCTTTTATAGGCATTTGCAAATTCCTTCTCTAAATCAATAGAACCCACACTTTGGAACTCTGCTGGTCCTTGTGGGCCATATGTTTGGTCAGCCTTTACCATTCGTAAACTAGAAAGAGCAATTTCCTAAGTTGAGCCCTGAGATAGTTTCAAGCTGTCCTTTCAAAATATAAGCATTGGTATCACAATGTTTTAATACTTAAAAAGTCATTTAAAAATAATTTGTAACATTGTTTTTTAGCTTGATATATATACTTACTTAACAAATGCTAATGATAATTTTAAGAAGGGTGGGGTGGGCCTATATTTTGTCTGTAAGGTTATAAATAATCCATACTCTACTTGTAAATTTACTTGCAATTATTTCCCATATCCTCCATTTCCTTTCAAAGCAAAGGAAGTGTTATTGTTTCCAGAAAAGTCTTGTTTTCTCTCAATTGGTAGCCTATGCTTGCTGTGCAATGATACGAAGTTCATTTTGCAAAGTAAGCTCTTAGAGATACATGGTGTAATTATCATGTGATGACGAAACGAAAGCCAACCAAGTATTGCCAACTTATCTGGCTAGGGCAATATTTCTCTTCAGAGAACAGATTGCTAACACGTATTGTGCTAGTTACATTGGCTACTTTCAAATTTGTAGGATGAAATTGAGAAAGCAATCGTTGTTGGGGGCATGGGGCGTGGAATGGGAATGAGGAGCTCTCTCTCTTCTCTGTCAAATCTTTTGAGAAGAGGAGGCTAAATTCAGGCCGCTAGAAAATACACATAAACTCTTGATTTTAGTAAATCACTTGAGAGCAGACAGGTGCATGATACAACAGGTAGCTCTAAAAATGTGAAAATACAACAGCATAGACACCAAGAGATATCCTCTCCCAAAAGCCAGCCTCCAGTTTGATTTTGTGCCAGGGGTTAAAGATTAGAAGCTTTAGGCTGGGTGTGGCCGCTCTCTCCTGTAATCACAGCAATTTGGGAGGCAGAGGTTGGGCGGATCACGGGAGGTCAGAACTTGGAGACCAGTCTGGCCAACATGGAAAAACCCTGTCTCTACTAAAAATATAAAAAAATTAGCCCGGCATAGTGGCGCATGCCTGTAATTCCAGCTACTCGGAAGACTGAGGCAGGAGAATCGCTTGAACCTGGGAAGCAGAGCTTGCAGTGAGCTGAGATCGTGCCACTGAATTCCAGCCTGGGCGACAGAGTGAGACGCCATTTCAAAAAAAAAAAAAAAAGGTTAGAAGCTTTATAAAATGCCATTTTGTTTCTAATGCAACTTTGCATTTTAAAGTTCCATCTCTTTTGTATCCATCTGAAATAAATCTTGCATTCTCTGATTCATTTCCTATTTCATGATAATACTTTTCCTTTCTAAAACTTTCTCTTAATATTTTTAGAATTATTAATATCTTTCATTTCTTTGCTGTATGCCATTTTTCTGAGTTAATTAAAATAAACTTTTCCATTTCCTCTTTCATCTAATTTCTTCCAAAAATTCTAGGAAAATATTTCCTCCCATGAAAGGTATCTACATTTTTAATAGATTTAACTTCAGCATATTAAATGCTTATTATTACCAATATGCTGTTTCAGGAGATTTGGGGAGATAAAAGGAAAGGACAAAACATGGGCTCTCCTCAAATTTTTTATGTTAGTTGTATGTAAATTTTTGCTAGTTATAAAATTTGGGAACAATGATAGATGGGTGGATATTAATAGAGTAGAATAGCATCCATGTTACATTATATAAGTAGGTCATAAAAATAGTGTAGACAAAATATACTGCTGTGAAAGTATTAGCAGTATATTTTTGTGTAGTTTGAAAAGGTGGTCATCGTTCACATGTGGAGGGCTTCACTCTCTCTCCCATGCCATCTTCACATCGGAAAGAATCCATCTATCTTATCTGCTTAGTTATTATTCTCTGTCAGTCTTGTTGGGATTACAGTTATTTTGCTTAGTTCTCTTAAATCTGTGGCATCAGAGTGGATCTACTTTATGTGTTTTTCATTCTCTCTCCATGTAGATCCATGTCTGGACTGGCTCTAGCATCTAATTTATGGGATTATCGTTGCTAATCTAGCAATTAGTCCTTCCTCTCCTCCATCTTCTCTCGTTTATTTCCTGTAAGCAGAGCTAGTTAATGAATACATTACCATGTTTATGTGCCCACATGGATCATAATAGTAAGAACTGTCATATACTGGAGAGAGAATAGAGTAGTGGTTAAGTCTTTAAATCCACATTGCCTAGGTTTAAACCCTTGCTCTGTTACATAGATGGACAGTTGCAGGCAAGTCATTTGCCTTTCTGTTTCCTATGTCAAAAGGAAATATTGACAGTATTTGACTCACACTCAGTGGAGCAGATTAAATGAGGTTATTCCTGTAAAGTGTATAGAAAGGTATTAGGCATAGAGAGACCACTCAATAAATGATGTTTTATTACCATTAAAGAGGAGTAGGCAGGCTTGGAAAAAGATCTCCCTCTTCTACTTTTGATTTTGAAGATAAAAGCATGTCCCTGTCCACATTGTTAGGATTTCACATCTTTGTGGTCAGTATTTGCTGTGGGAGGCCATGAATAAATGTAATAAATTGGGATGACTTTCTGAAAAACAAAAGGTTTGGGTTGTGATTAAAGAAAACTTATGATAGGGTGAACAGTAGGAAAGAAATTACCAACTGTGCCAGACATCAGCATTGAAGAGTAAAGACCAATTGTTAGGATGCCTCTAAAATTAATGTGGCTGGAAAAGTATGCAGAGTTTGTGAGCATGATGAAAATTTTGATCTTTAGGAAAGCCATGTTACAAAAGGGAAGGTCACCTTGATGACTGCCATGGAGCTGCCTGGTATGTGATGATATAGGACCCAGCTATTCCAGTATAGATTGTTCCATGATGGAGAGTTTTACATCCTTTGTGGGCAAGTCTGTACTGAAGCCTGGAAACCAGAATTGGAAATTCTGGATTAGATCCATTTGGAAAGTCTTAATTATTTCCTAGTTTCATCTTTTAGATTTTTTTCTACAATGTGTTGACAGTTGGCCTCTGCCTTAACCTCTCTTGAGCTCGAATGGATCCCTGTAGAGCAGGAGTAACAATTTCCCTTTTGAACAGTTCTGATATACAGCAAGGCATTTTAACTTTGAGCTACTGATAGTCTCCTCATTATTTATACTCTTAGTTGTAAAGTTTCTTCTTTTCACTCTGCTATGGTCTGAATGTTTGTCTCCCCACAAATTTATTTATATGTTGAAATCATAACCCCAAAGGTGATGGTATTAAGAGGTGGACTTTTGGAAAGTGATTAGGTCATGAGGGTAGAGTCCTCATAAATGAGATTAATACCCTTATAAAAAAGGCCCAAGGGGGCTTGCTAGCCCCTTCCACCCTGTGAGGACGCAATGTAAAGGCATCATCTATGAACAAGAAAGTAGGCCCTCATCAGACACCACATCTGCTGATCGTTGATCTTGGACTTTCCAGCCTCCTAGAACTATGAGAAAAACAAACTTTGTTGTGCCTAAGCCATCCAGTTTGTATATAGGATTTTTTTTTTATAGCAGTGAGTAAGCCAAATGGACTAAGACAGGCTCTCACTGCAGCCTGCTCCTGTATCTATCCTGGCAATTACCATAATTGTTTACTTGCCCCAGTAATGTTAATGTATCACAATTACACTGACCAAGACTGATCTCTGACAAGTCATCAAAACTTCGAGGACAACTGTGACTGCAAACTAGTCTCCAGCAATTTTTATACACCTTACAAAAAATGTTATTTGTAAAAATACATCTTGGTGTATATTTTTAAAAATTCAATTGTTCTCTTTCTTTAAGTATTGATATTTTATGCTTGTTCCAGTTTGTGTACATCTAGAGAGAGTCATAACAATGTTGGTTACATGTACTGCTTACCTCCTTAAATATTATTGTAAAGCCTTCTGACTTCTTTGACTAACTGCATAAAACCATAGGAGGTTTTGGTATTCACTCCAAATAGGCTATGGTATCTCTAAATTCAGAGATATGCCCTTGTTTTTTAGGAGCTCTTGTGCCTAACACAGTGCCTAGCACTGTTAAAATTTTCAATATGTTTCCATGGATGAATAATAAAATGAAAATGTCACTAAATTATTAAACATTTTTTCTTAGAAAAAAGGAGACCCTACATTACTTTTACTTTTCTTGAAAGATTTAGGAAGCATCCTGATTCTTCTAGGAATGTAACATTAGTTGAAATCATTAGGACTTTAGTATTTTTGCTTATGATTGTTTCTTTCCATTTCTTGAGTGCACATGTTGAATTAGTTTCAGAAACCGAGTTTTGGAACCTCTGAGCCATGCTATTAACCAAGTCATTTAGCAGTATGAAAATGTTTTCAGGGAGATAGATTCAGAGAAAATAATTTCCCTTCTCACCACTGACTAGAACTTTGGAAACTGCCATTTTACCTCCCGAAGTTAGTGATAGCAGTGAGTAGCTTCTGTATCTATTCTAAACGCACCCTTCCACAGCGCTTTTATAAAGCTTGCACTGGCATCCCTGAGCATCCCATTAATTAAGAATTCACAGCCCTGTTTCTCCTTCATTCTCCTCCATGGCTATGCTGTCAGGTTTTGCTTTTCTCCCTTAGTAACAGAAACTGAAATTAGAATTCCGAGTGGAGGCGTCCCTCCCCGAGGAGACTGAGAACACCACACTCTTCTGAACTTGCTCTTTCTCAGAGCATCTGTCAGTTATGGCTCACTTGTTAAAATGTGGACATTTCACCATTCTGTCATTCACTTAGAAATAATGTATACCCCTTGGGCAAGTAGTTTCTTTGCAGAAAGAAGTGTAACAGAAATCCTTAGTTAATTAATCATTATTTTAACCATGCCCTCATGAACATAACCAACACTTTTCTCAAGCAGCCTGTTGGTAGATAACTCCAATTTAAAGTCCTTTTGAAATAAATGGAGGTATGAATGTCTACCTCACTGGGTTGTTATAACTATTAAGTGGCTAATGCATTTAAATTGGTTTGCATTATGGCTGAGAAATAACAGGCAATTAATAAAATTTGTTATTTTTAATATTTTTATAGTAATAGGTTCATATGTAACATAAATAAAACAAACTGCTATTTAACTAAATTTCCAGAGAGCCTAGGGAGAGAGCAATAATCTCACTGTAAATCAGCCCTAAAATTGCAGTCATAAACATGAAGGATCAACCTGTTTTTATTTTGTATATTTCTTTTAAATCAATTAAATTTGAAGAATTTTGAATAGAAAACAGATAGTTGACAAGAATAAAGGAGCCATCATATAACTGTTAATGAATGCATGACTGCAAAAGGAGTTTGATGTATCACAGTGAAGATGTAAGTTTGTTCCCGGACCAAACGGATCATCAGGCTGCTTATTCTTGTAGCCCAATAAGGAGATGCAGATGAACTGGAAAAGAAAGGAGGTTTTCATTTTGTGACTGGTTACAGGGAGAAGGCCTGGAAATTATCACCTGACCAACTCAAAATTACAAAGTTTTTCAGAGCTTGTGTATCTTCTAAGCTACGTGTCTACATGTAAGTGTGCACTCATCTAAAGACGTAAGTGATTAACTTCTTTTAATCTGCAGCTAAGATCTGCGTCCTGAAGACCCTCCTCTGGAGCACCAGTAAATTCACTTAATCTAGACGGGTCCAGATGCCAGGGGTGATTACCCTTATCTTGTCTCCTGCTAAATCATGGAAGTTTGGGGAATTCCTTTAGTCCCCGAGAAAGCTTGTTTATGGAGGTCTGGGGAATTCCTTCAGATCACCAATAAAATTGTTTAATTGTAAATGGGTTCTGTTAAGAATTCCTTTGTTACCTTTTCATGTTTCAAGACCCAGGAAAGGCCAAAGCCAGACTCTTGGTGGGCTTTTGTTCCATTCCAGCCTTTGTTTGAGGGCTCTGGCTCTATCAGCTGTTGACATTTAACGTAACTACTCAGTCAGTGCTGAAACAGTTGTAGTGGAGGCCTGCATTAGTGAGACCCGGCCTGCCACTAGTTGACATACTCTGCACCTTCCTATGATGTAGTATTTTTATATTCTGTTCTAAAGCCCAAGGAGGACTGATTTTGGTAGCTGGCTTCAAAGGCCATTTCCTTTCTTAACTTCAGTTTCAGCTTAAGTATATGTCTAAAAACTTAATAAGTATACATAAAGCTGCTAAGTTTATATTTAATGTAACACACCAAATGTATATAGGCTGTTGATTATTTTTTTCTGAATAATATTAATTTCACCTTTATTTTACACACCTCCAATTTAATGTGCAGTTGAAGTGATGACTGTTTCTTATGAAGAAATTAACTGATTATTTCACTTAAATTTGTATTAAGAGTTACAGCAACTTGCATTCCAAAAATAGACAAGCAGTAAGGTGGAAAGGATTTTTGTTAAGTTTACCACATTGTTTTAGAAAACATGGTACCTTTTCTGAAGTTTGTAAACTGGTAAATTATCTTGGCATTTTCTGGAGCTGGAACCGTTTCAAATAAATTCACGTATTTTCACTGTGAGAGTCAGAATTTCTTTGCCAACATTTTCTTAAACAGGCAAAGTTTAGTACGGTTTACAAAAGAGGATTATTTAAATTTATTTTTAGTAATCTACCCCAATTCCTCATTTGCTGTTATGAACTTGCTGAGGCAGACATGTAATTCCTCTGGATCTTTTCAAATCTTTATTTGAACCTGTAAGTATATTATTGAGGGCAGTTTTCAGTCTCGCTTGTATTAATTCTGTGCATATGTTTAAAAAAAGGATAGGAAATAGATTGGGCCAGGAATCTCATACAAAAGACAGAATCACATGTAATTTTTACCATAAGTGTTGAAACTAGGGATCACATTTATATGCCTACATAGATAAGTCATCAGGTGTTCTGGAAAATTAGAGGCAAAAAGTTTTGCACAATATTACTTTTCTGTTGTTGTTGCAGAAATTCAGTCTCAGGAGGTAATGGCTTTGCAAAGGTGCTGGGAAGTGGTAGTATTCTAGATATATTCCGAACATAGAGACCACAGGATTTCCTGACAATTGGATGTAAGTTTATGAAAAAAAGGCATCAAGAATGACCCTAAGGATTTTGGCCTAAGCAACTGGAAAGATAGGGTCACCATCCTGTGAGAGAGGATAAAGATGAAGCATTTTTGGGGGGCAAACCTTCCTCAAATCTTCTAAATTTGTTGTGCCTTCTTGTTCTTATCAGGACCATATATGCTTTAACATCCAAGTGGTTATAGAATGCTATAACCATTCTCCTTCTCTGGGAAGTGGCTGGGGTTGAAGGCATTGCTCGTGTTCATGTCTCTTTCTCCTTTAGAAAAGCTAATCAGAAACTCAAAAGAATGCAGCCACTTGTGTCTCACCCATCTGTGCCCTGGAAGCTACTTCCCTATTTCCAGTCTTCCTGCCTTTGCTTCAAGTTGTCCCACCTTTCCAGACTGAAACAATATACTTCTTACATATATTAATTGATGTCCCATGTCTTCCTAAAATGTATAAAATGTATAAAGCCAAACTGTGCCCCAACTACCTTGGGCACATGTCGTCAGGACTTCCTGAGGCTGTGTCATGGGCGCCTCCTCAACCTTGGCAAAGTAAACTTTCTAAATTAAGAGACCTGTCTCAGATTTTCTGGTTTCACATATTTTTCTCTGCAGCTGAGTCAGGCCTCAGAGTACTGACCTCACCTCTGTATTCCAGCCTAATTTCAGTCCTAGCATGTGAATGCAGAGGTGGTTTTTGAATGGGTAACAGGTAGAGAAGGAGGAGGAGTGGGGTTTGGGGCTGAATGCTTGGAAGCAGGAGGGGCCACCAGGGTAGAGTATTTGGATGGGTAAGGAGCGGATACAGGGGGATAAGAATACAGAGGGGGTTTATCTGCAGGGTCAAAAGGAGTTTTGGAGGAAGGAGAGATCTGGGGAGGGTTTTTATTAAGAAGAAAGATTTTAGGAGAGGTGCAAGCTTGATACAGCGAGGATTGAGATTTAAGGTAGAAGCAGAAGAAGGCCTGAATATAGAGAACCTCTTGCCATTTGCCATTCCTGGTTATAAAGTTGTCAAATTCCTGAGAATTTGCAAGTTAGAGGTGCCATTTTTGGGCCATGGGCTGTCATTATCTAATGTGTTTTGGGGCCAGGCCATGTTACAGTAAAAGACTAAACACTTAAACCAAGTTTGGTGAGGTTGTGAAGGAGACAGCACAGTGGAGAGGGTGTAGGAATGTGGGATTTTTTATCATCCATGTGGACTGGTGAGAAGAAGCCCAGGGTGTCTGTTTTTGTTCTAGGTGTCCCCAGACAAAAGACAGAGACCCAGAATCCTCCTTCTAAAGAGGATGGTCAAGCTGAGAAGAAAACTGGGCATCCCCAAGATTTATTCTAGCTTAGTCACACTAGTCCTCTGAGGACCTGGACAGTGGACCTAACTTTTCCCAGCTACTGTGAGAAAGCCAGGGGAGGGCAGATCTTACCAGTCGCTGGATAGTGTCTGATATTGGATGTTCTAGTTGGAATCAGCAAAGGGTCTCTTGGACTGCAGCACGAGAGAGAGAGAGAGAGAGAGAGAGAGAAAAGAGAAAGGGAGGATGAGGGAAAAGTGAAGTGAGAGAAAGACTACAGGGCAGGTGGCCAGAGACCCTCAGGATCCAGGAGTTAACTCAGGATGAGTAGCCATGGCCCACTGCTTCCTGGGTTGCAAGGGAGCCTCTGCCCCCAGCACTCGTCCCAGGCTTTGGCACCAAATGTAAAAGTCAAAGAAAGAAGTAAGAAACACAAGACGTGGCTTGGCAGTCAAAGACAGGTTTTCTTTAGTTAAAACCTGAGAGGTGCTCCTGGCCAATTGAGGTCAGGAGTGCTTTCTCTTACAGACTAAGAGTATATATTGGTTTTAGGGTGAGGGGGATTTATCACAAACTTGGAATGTTTATGTGTGTGGAGAATTTTATAGTGGGGTTGGAATCTCTCTGGGAGGAGGGGAGGTTATCTGGAGCAGACATCTTTAGGGTCCGAATCGGGGCTATCTCGAGGCTAGCGTCTTCCCAGCTAGAGGGGCTTATCTAGGGGCCAGCATGTCTCTGGTTGCGGAGGAGTTTGGAATGTTTCTGGTTGGAGTTGTTATTTGTGGTTTATGGTTATGCTGACCTTAGCCATTACGCTGATGCCCTATTGATTTAGGCAGTTTTATATTAAGGTGAACTTTAGAATGAGGGGCTTGTCCAAGACAGCGATGCTCCTGCTTTGTCAGTAAGTGCTTGATCAATATTGAATAAGTTAACAAACTGGGATATAAAATCTGAGATGAGACAACTCTCACATCCAGGGAAGAATATGAGGGTTCAAAAGGTTTGGAGGGTGGGGTAGTAGTGGAAAGTGAAAGTGAGACACAAAAGAGGAATTCAGGTGGAGGCACTATCAATAAATTACCAACTTCACAGTTTTGTCTAGACCTGCCCATGCTGAACTTTTAGAAAAAAACTAGAGACATCATGATAAAGCTGAAGATTAGAATATTTAGATGATCTGAAGTAGTACATTGTATTGCATAGGTTGGAAATGGGTATTTCGTTCCTTAAATATTCAGATAGTAGATATAGATATAGTCTCTGGAGAAATAACCCTCAACATATTCTGTCAGGGAAAGTTCCATTGAAAGAGGCTTCCAATCCTCTGTGATTGAGGATGAAACTCTATAAAATTTCAAGTCTGTGGAATGAAAAGATACTGTTCTTATTCCCACATATTTGGTAGATTTGGAGAGTTTTGTTGTTGAGATTTTACTGAGCTGTGTCTAATGTAATACTAGGTAGGTTGTGTTTACAGGAACCAGAAGGGATTGTATGATTATTTCAATTTAAAAACTCAACTAATAATGGAATAGATTAAGCTACAATGCCAAGAAGGATTTAAATGTTTCTTGTTTCCCGTTTCTAATTACACAATTGTCTTTTCTGCTTAATTTTAGAATGCCCATGGCATGATTTAATATGTTTAATTTTACTACCATCATATTCTGAGGATAAAGATTAAGGATTTTTGTTTATATTTTCTCCAAAGTTTGTTATTTTTCAGGAGGTTTTTACTTAAATGTGCAAAATGGTGATATTACTTATTTTAACCTTTAAGCGAATGAATTAAACATCATACAGGTAATATTGAAATTCATATTTATTTTGCCCTGTTTCTAAATAAAAATGGAGAACTTATAAGTGCTGGAATCACAATTTGTATTGTAAAAAGTTTTTACACCATGTGCTGTGTTTGGAATAGAGCTTTTGGTACTTTATGCTTTTGGGGAAAAATTGAATATCTTAAAATTCCACCCTTTACACCACATGCAGTAGTTATTAGTGAAGTCAACATATTGTGTGACTATCTTCATTATTACTTTATGACCACATGTGTTTAACTAATAGCTTTTATTTTGTTTTATCCTTCCAATGTACTAAAACTTTTGGAATACCCAATACAGCTTTTCCATATAATGACACTGCCTCGTTAGTTTGATGCATTTGGGCATACATGCTAATAAGGACAGTTGCAAGGAAAAAATACTTTATTTCATTCTTCCCTGGTGTTCCTTTTTGAAATAAGAACATTTTCCACCAGTGGATGTAGCAGCTCAAATGTAACCAAAGGAAAAAGCTCAGGAAAAGGCACAGATGGTCTCATTGGACTCTAGGGGAACTACTTGTCTTATCAGTGGCACTTTCTTCGTGGATTTTCTAACTAACTGTTTGCACAGCATAAAATTAATTTTTCAGGTAACACTTCCATAGCCATAATTAATGTCAAGGCTGTAATTTCCTAGCGTGGGCAGATGAAGAGTTACTCAGCTAAAAATAGATCGGCTTAACAGTCCCTATAAAACCTTGTGGCCCCATTCAATTAAGAGATTTTCCTGCGATGGATGGCAGCACACAGTGCATTATTCATATGCATTTTTGCTTCAGCCATTGGTATGCATCATGAATTACACCATGGGGCTCACCTTTTTCTTAGGAGGAGACTGTATCTTCCTTTCAGACAAATCCTAAATTGGATTTTCTGGGCCATAACTGACATTGATGGTTTTGTCAGTAATAAACTTGAAAAAGTTTTTTTCCCCACTCCAAAATCTTCTATTTGTTAGAAAACTGTCAATAGACAAGTGGAGATTCATGTTAGTTTATTTGAAAATTAATGTCCATTCAATTCCACTGACAATATTTTCTGAAAGAAGGTTCCTATGTAAATTGCAACATTCAGGAAGAGAGAAATTTTAAGCTGCCAAACTACAGCTGCAACCAAACACTAATCTTTATTTAAAAAGAGTTTCAATGACTAGGAAGGAAATGAAATCTGTTTGGAGATTCACTTTCACTGTTCTGTATCTTGATTCGTTACTAGACTCTGCGAAATTTGATTTCTGTTAGTCTATTCTTAAATACATTGATTTTTTATTAACTTTCATTTTTTTAATTTTTAATTTTTGTGGTTACATAGTAGGTGTACATTTTTATTGGGAACATGAGACAGCTAGATATGGTATACAGTGCATAATAATTGCATGAATGTAAATGAGGTGTTCATTACCTCAAGCATTTATCCTCTTTGTGTCGTAATCAATCCAATTATACTCTTTTAGGTATGTTATAATGTACAAGAAATTATTGTTCGCTGTAGTCACCCTGTTGTGCTATCAAATACTAGAATTTATTCATTCTATTTAACTATATTTTTATACCCACTAACCATCTCCACTCTTTCCCATCCCCAGACCACACAACAATACTTCTCAACCTTTGAAAACCATCTTCTACTCTCAATTTCCTTGATTTCAGTTTTTTTTAATTTTTAGCTTCCAAAACCAAGTGAGAAAATGAAGTTTGTCTTTCTGTGCCTGGCTTATTTCACTTAACATAATGTCTTCCAGTTCCATTCATGTTGTTGCATATGATAGGCTTTCATTCTTTCCTATGCCTGAATGGTACTCCATTGTATATATGTACCATGTTTTCTTTATGATTTCTTTGCTGTTGAACACCTAGGTTGCTTCCAAATCTTGGCTATTGTAAATAGTGCTGCAATAAATATGAGATTACAGATATCTCTTTGATATATTGATTTCCTTCCCCTTGGGTATATTCCTAGCAATGGGATTGCTGGATCATATGGTAGTTCTATTTTCAGTTTGTTGAGGAACCTCCATACTCTTCTATATAGTGGTTGCAGAAATTTACATCCCCACTAACAGTATGTGAGGGTTCTCTTTTCTCCACCAGCATTTGTTATTGACTGTCTTTTGGTTAGTACCCATTTTAACTGGAGTGAGATGATATCTCGTTGTGGTTTGATTTGCATTTCTCTGATGATCAGTGGTGTTGAGCTCCTTTTCATATACCTGTTTGCCATCTGTATTACTTCTTTTGAAAAATGTCTATTCAGATCTTTTGCCCATTTAAAAATCTGTTTGATTTTTTTCCCCATAGAGTTGAGTTCCTTACATATTCTGGTTATTAATCCCTTGGCAGATAGTTAGTTTGCAAATAATTTCTCCTATTCTGTGGATTATTTCTTCACTTTGTTGATTGTTTCTGATTGTTTCCTTTGCTGTTCAGAAACTTTTTAACTTGACATGATAAAACTTGTTCATTTTTTCTTTGTTTGCCTGTGCTTGTGGAGTGTGACTCAAGAAATCTTTGCCCAGACCAATGTTCAGGAGAGTTTCTCTAATGTTCTCTTTTAGTAGTTTCATAGTTTGAGGTATTAGATTTACATCTTTAGTCCATTTTGATTTGATTTTTGCGTATGATGGGAGATAGGGGTCTAGTGTTATTCTTTTGCATACGAATATTCAGTTTTCTCAGCTTCCTTTGTTGACAAGACTGTCCTTTCCCCAGTGTATGTCTTTGGCACCTTTGTCAAAAAGGAGTTTACTATGAATGAATGAATTTATTTCTTGGTTCTCTATTCTGCTCCATCAGTCTATGTGTCTGTTTTTATGCCAGTATCATGTTGTTTTGGTTACTATGGCTCTATAGTATAATTTGAAGTCAGGTAATGTGATTCGTCTAGTTTTATTCTTATAGCTTTGGCTATTCTGGGTCTTTTATTGTTCCATATACATTTTAGATTTTTTTTTACTTCTATGATGAATGTCACTGCTATTTTAATAGGAATTACATTGAATCTATAGATTGTTTTGCATATTATGGACATGTCAACAATATTGACTCTTCTAATCCATGAACATGGAGTTAGATTTCTATTTTTTGTGTGTCATCTTTGGTTTCTTTCATGAATGTTTTAGTTTTCATTGTAGAGATCTTTTATTTCTTTGCTTATGTTGATTCCCAGGTACTTTATTGTCTTTGTAGCTGTTACAAATGAGATTACTTTGTTGATTACTTTTTCACATTGTTCAGTTGACATAGGAAGTACTACTGATATTTGCATGTTGACTTTGTATCCTGCAACTTTACTAAATCTATCAGGTCTAATAGGGTTTTTTTTTTTTTTTTTTTTTTTTTTTTTTTGTGCAGTCTTTCCAAATAAAAGATTGTTTGCCAACAAGGATAATTTGACATTTCCTTTTAATTTGGAGGCCCTTTATTTCTTTCTCTTGTCTGATTGCTCTAGCTAGGACTTCCAGTATAATGTTGCATACCAAGGATGAAAGTGAGCATCCTTGTCATATTTCAGATTTTAGAGGAAAGGCTTTCAGTTTTTCTACATTCAGTGTGATACTAGCTGTGAGTCTGTTCTATATGACTTTTATTGTGCTGAAGTTTTGATATAGTTTGGCTGTGTGCCCACCCAAATCTAATCTTGTAGTTTCCATAATCCCCACGTGTTGAGGGAAGAAGCTGGTGGGAGGAAATTTCCCTCATGGTGTTCTCATGATAGTGAGTGAGTTCTCATGAGATCCGATGGTTTTATAAAGGGCTCTTTCCTCACTTTGCTCAGCACTTATGTCTCCTGTTGCCATGTGAAGAAGGATGTGTTTCCTTCTCCTTCTGCTGTGATTATAAGTTTCCTGAGGCCTTCCACGCTGTGTGGAACTGTGAGTCAATTAAACTTATTTCCTTTATAAATTACCCAGTCTCAGGCAGTTCTATATAGCAGTGTGAGAACAGACTTATACAGTAAATTGGTATTGAGAGTGGGGTGCTGCTATAAGAATACCCGAAAATGTGGAAGTGACTTTGGAACTCATAACAGGCAGAGGTTGGAACAGTTTGTGGGGCTCAGAAGGAGATAGGAAATGTGGGAAAGTTTGGAACTTTCTAGAAGCTTGGAGAGCTCAGAATACAGGAAGACATGAAAAGGTTTGGAACTTCCTAGAGACTTGTTGAATGGCTTTGACCAAAATGGTGATAGTGATATGGGCAATGAAGTCCAGGCTGAAGTAGTCTCGGATGGAGAAACTGTTGGGAACTGGAGTAAAGGTGACTCTTGCTATACTTTAGCAAAGAGACTGGCAGTTTTTTGTCCCTGCCCTAGAGATCTGTGGAAATTTGAACTTGAGATAGATGATTTAGGATATCTGATGGAAGGAATTTCTAAGCAACAAAACATTCAACAGGTAACAGAACATAAAAGTTTGGAAAATTTTCAGCCTGATGATGCAATAGAAAAGAAGAAACCATTTTCTGGGGAGAAATTCAAAATGACTGTGAAAATTTGTGTAAGTAACCAGGAGCCAAATGTTAATCACCAAGACAATGGTGAAAATGTCTCCCAGACATTTCTTGCAGAAACCTTCAAGCAGCCCCTCCCATCACAAACCTGGAGGCCTAGTAGGAAAAATTTGTTTCCTGAGCCAGGCCCAGGGCCCCTTCTGCTGTGTGAGCCTAGGGATGTGGTGTCCTGCATCCCAGCCACTCCAGTCATGCCTCAAAGGGGATGAGGTACAGCCCAGGCCATGACTTCAGAGGGTCAAGCCCCAGGCCTTGGCGGCTTCCATGTCGCGTTGATCCTGCAGGTGCACGGAAGTAAAAAATTGAGGTTTGGGAACCTCAGCCTAGATTTCAGAGGATATATGGAAATGTATGGATGTATAGGCAGAAGTTTGCTTCAGGGGTGGGACCCTTGTGGAGAACCTCTGCTAGGGCAGCGCAGCAGGGAAATATGGGGTCGGAGCCTCCACATAGAGTCTTCACTGAGGCACTACCTAGTGGAGCTGTGAGGAGAGGGCCACCATCTTCCAGATCCCAGAATAGTAGATCCACCAACAGCTTGCACTGTGTGCCTGGAAAAGTCACAGACACTCAATGCCAGCCACAAATGCAGCTGGGAAGTGGGCTGTATCCTGCAAAGTTACAGGGGTGGAGCTGCCCAAGGCCATGGGAGCTCACCTCTTGCATTGGTGTGACTTGGATGCGAGACATGGGGTCAAAGGAGATAATTTTGTTATGGTTTAATGACTGCCCAATTGGATTTTGATTTTGCATGAGGCCTGTAGCCCCTCCATTTTGGCCAATTTCTCCCATTTGGAAGGGGTGTATTTATCTAATCCCTCTATCCCCCATTGTATCTAGGAAATAACTAACTTGCTTTTATTTTACAGGCTTATAGGCAGAAGGGACTTGCCTTGTCTCAGGTAATACTTTGGACTTGGTCGTTTAAGTTAATGCTGGAATGAGCTAAGACTTTGGGGGACTGGTGGAAAGGCATGGCTGTGTTTTGAAATGTGAGGACATGAGATTTGGGAAGAGCCAGGATGGAATGATGTGGTTTGACTGTGTCCCCACCCAAATTTCATCTTGAATTCTAGTTTCCATAATTCCTATGTGTCATGGGAAGGATCTAGTGGAAGGTAATTGAATTATGAGGGCAGTTACCCCCATATTCTCGTGATAGTGAGTGATTCTCCTATTATCTGATGGTTTTATAAGGGGCTTGAATCCCTTTGCTTGGCACTTCTCTCTCCTTTCACCATTTTAAGAAGGGCATGTTTGCTTTTCCTTCCACCATGATTGTAAGTTTCCTGAGGCCTCCTCAGCCATGTGGCAATATGAGTCAGTTATACCTCTTTACTTTATGCATTACACTGTCTGGGACAGTTCCTTATAGCAGTATGAAAATGGACTAATACAGATACGTTCCTACTATACTCAGTTGTTTGAAGATTTTTATCATGAAGGGATATTGAATTTTATCAAATGCTTTTTCAATATCAAATGCAATTTGTCATGATCATATATTTTTGTGCTTTATTCTGTTGATATAATGTATCGCATTGCTTTGCTTGTGTTGAACCATCCTTGCACCCCTAGGATAAATCCCTCTTGGTGATAATGAATGATCTTTTTAATGTCTTGTTAAATTCAGTTTGCTGGTGTTTTGTTGAGGATTTTTGCATCAATATTCATCAGGGATATTGGATTGCAATTTTTGTTTTTTGATGTGCTTTTTATTTTAGTATCTGCATAATACTGGGCTCATAGAATGAGTTTTGGAAGTATTCCCTCCTCCTCTATTTTTTGGAATAATGTAGGTAGGATTGGTATTAATTCTGTAAATGTTTGGTAGAAATCAGCAGTGAAGCCATCATGTCCCAGTCTTTTTTTTTTACTGGGTGGCTTTTTATTATGACCTTGATCTTGTTTCTTGCTATTCGCCTGTTCACATTTTCAATTTCTTCATAGTTCAATCTTGATAGGTTGTATGTGTCTAGAAATGTATTTATTTCTTCTACATTTTCCAATTTATTGACATGTTGTTGCTCATAGTAGCCTCTAATTATCCTTTGAATTTCTGTGGTATCAGTTGTAATGTCTTTTCTTTTTATCTCCGATATCATTTATTTTAGTCGTCTGTCTTTTTTTTCTTAGTCTGGCTAAAAGTATGTCAATTTTGTTTATCTTTTCAAAAACTACCTTTTATTTTATTGATCATGTGTATTTTTCTTCATTTCTATTTAATTTATTTCTGCTCTGATCTTTATAATTTATTTTCTTCTAATCATTTTGGGGTTGGTTTGCTCTTGCTTTTCTAGTTCTTTAAGATTGTTAGATAGTTTATTTAAAGTTTTTCTACTGTTTTGATATAGGTCATTGTAGATCTAAACTTTCCTCTTAGTACTGCTTTCACTGCATTCCATAGGTTTTGACATATTGTGTTCCCATTATTATTTGTTTTAAAATACTTAAATTTCCTTCTTAATTTCTTTATTGACCCACTGGTCATTCTGAAGCATGTTGTTTAATTTCCATGTATTTGTATATTTTCTAAGATTCCTCTTTCAGTTGATTTCTAATTTTATTCCATTGTGGTCAGAGAAAATACTTGATATGATTTCATTTTTTGGAAACCTTACAAACTAGTTTTGTGGCCTAACATATGGTCTACTCTTGAGAATGCTCCCTGTGCTGAAGAGAAGAATGTGTATTTGGCAGCTGTTGGATGATGAAATATTCTGTAAAAAATCTGTGAGGTCAATTTTGTCTATAGTGCAGATTAAATTCATTGTTTCTTTGTTGATATTCTGTCTGGATGATCTGTGCAATGCTGAAAGAAGGGTGTTGATGACTCCAGCTATTATTGTATTATGGTGTATCTCTCCTTTTAGCTCTATTAATATTTTGTTTATATAGCTGGGTGCTCCAGTGTTGGGTATATATGTATTTAAAACTGTTATATCCTCTTGTTGAATTTACCTTTTTGTCATTATAATGACCTTCCTTGTCTCTTTTTGTTGTTTTTGTCTGAAATATCTTTTTTCTGATGTAAGTATAACTACTTATTTTCTTTTCTGGTTTCCATTTGCATGGAATATTTTTTTCCATCCTCTGGCTTTTAGTCTATGCATTTCCTTATAAATTGTTGGTTCTTTTTAAAAATTTATTTATTCAACAACTCTATGCTTTTTTATTGGAGAGGTTAGTCCATGTACCTTCAGTGTTATTATTGATAAGTAAAGACTTACTTCTGCCATTTTGTTTGTTTTCTGTTTGTTTTGTGGTCTTCTATTCTGTCTTTCCATCCTTCCTGTCTTCCTTTTGGTGAAGGGAATTTACTCCGGTGGTATGTTTTCATTTATTCCCTATTATTTTTTGTGTATCTGTGGTATATTTTTTGATTTGTGGTTACCATGAGGTTTGCAAGTAATACTTTATAATTCATTCCTTTAATCTGATGACAACTTAGCCTAGATTGCAAAAACAAACTAATTAACAGACAAGCAAAGAGAAAACTTATAAAAACTCTACTTATAAGTTTATCTCACTGCTTTTTAACTTTTTTTTTTTATTTTGAGATGAAGTCTCACTCTGTTGCCCAAGCTGGAGTGCAGTGGTGTGATCTCAGCTCACTGCAACCTCCATCTCCCAGGTTCAAGTGATTCTCCTGCCTCAGCCTCCCAAGTAGCTGGGACTACAGGCACACACCACCATGCCCAGCTAATTTTTGTATTTTTTGTACAGATGGGGTTTCACTATGTTGGCCAAGCTGGTCTTGAACTCCTGACCTCGTGATCCACCTGCTTCAGCCTCCCAAAGTGCTGGGATTACATGTGTGAGCCACTGTACCTGGCCGATTTTTAACTTTTTATTTTTTCTGTTTATATCTTATTGTACTGTCTGTATCTTGAAAAGTTGTGGTTATTATTGCCACCAAGTCTGTCCTGCAGACTCTGGCTGAGCAATGGATGAGAGGAGTACTCAGACACAGATACCCAGTGAAAGAGTGGGCTAGGGGACTGCTGGCATTAGGGGCCAAAGAGAGTTATCAGTCCCCCTAAGCTGATGACGCTCACATTTATTTAGTACAAATTTAATGACAAAGGCTTGGAACAAATACAATTTGTAGGTAGTAAACATTGTCAACTGCCCAAGTAAAGAGCAGCCCTGTGCAGAAGGATCAAAGGTTGGTTTCTGAAGACATAAGTAAACAGATTCATCTAGATAAGTTCCTTTACATTCTCTTGTTATCTGCCCTTTGCTCTCAACCCCCAGATAAGAGAATTTGGCTGCCTTCAGTTATAATCCTCTTCAGAGGCTTTTGCAAAAGCTCCTGGCCCTCCAAGAACGTTTGCATCTTTCCCTATAACTTTGTTTCTTACAACTTTTCCCACCACCCTGACCGAACTCCTACATCTTCCCCTTTTCGGGGTTTTTTTTTTTTTTTTTTTTTCCATCAGGTTTTGTTGATTTGAAAGTACAGATGTGTGCAGCAACAGGTTTGTCTGGCGTTGCAGTCACTGCTTGTATTCCGGCTTTACATCCTAGAATTAGTAAATAACATAAGACAAACATAAGTATAATCAGTAACATTCTTTTCCAATCAAGGAGTGACATGTAGTGTTACTTGGCACCTCATTCAATGTGTGTCATTACTAAAGAACCCCACGGGGGGTATGTTAACCCCTTCCAGCCAAGCAGTTACATTATTAGAGGCTAGGAAGGTGGTGCTTGCCCAGGTAGCAGGGTGGAAGAAAGGCGGGTTTAGAAGATGGTCCCAATAGAGTGTAGCAGGTACTGGTTGCAGGTAGAATGACAGAATTTAAAAGGTTAATAAAGCATAGCAATGAACAAATTATATGGAGTGAGTGGTGTCTGTGTCTGGAGCAGGATTTGCTTAGCTTCCTGAGTTGTCTTCTTCAGCAAAATGTCTGGGGTCTGTGTCGTTTGAGAAAGCTGCATTGTCCGAGGCTGCAGGGGCTGCAGGTTCTGCAGGGACATTTCCTTCATTTCTGGTACCGGGTTGGGTTCTAGCCATGCCATGGTATGGTTTGATGCATTATATGGAATCCAAGGAGGACCTGAGGAGGTGTGGACACAAGCATATCCTCTTCCCCATGTTAGCAATTCATTTGGACCACACCATATATTACTGTTTACGTCTTTCCGTAAAACTGCAGGTTTTATGTCTTGAGAGGTTTTAGCAAACTGCTTTTCTATAGCTGATTGAAATTTGTCATCTAAATTTTAGAAATTAAGGGTAAATAAGGCATGTGCTAGTAGTGTTGCAAGGTCCTTACTCATATTCCCCCTTTTTTGTTTACTGAGCATATTTTTAGGAGTGGAATGGACACGTTCTACTATGGCCTGTCCTTGGGGGTTATGGGATGCCTGTGGAATGTTGGATGTTCCATATGTGACAAAATTGTTGAAATTGTGAGCTGGCATAAGCTGGACCATTATCAGTTTTAACTTTTGTGGGCTGCCTCATAAACACAAAAGTTAAGAGAAGATGTCTAATGACATATCTGGTGGACTCTCCAGGAAGAGCATGTGTGCTAATTAGGTGAGAATTGGTATCAATGGATACATGCACATATCTTAGTTTTACAATTTCAGGAATGTGTGTAACATCTGTTTGTCATAACTGATTAGGTTGTAGTCTTCTAGGGTTAACATCTGTTGAAGGAGGGGATATTCCTGTGAGCTGGCAATCTGGGCATTGCAGGATAATTTGTTTAGCTAGTCTTTGGGTAAGTTGAAATTGTTTAGTTAAGTTCCTCCAATTTTGGTAGAAAAATTGATGAGATTGAGTGGCTTGGTCAAAAGTGACATCATAACCTGCAGGTCTTCCTGTTCATTGCCATAAGCCAAAGGGCCAGGTAGTGAGCTGTGGGCTGAAATATGTGTGATAAAAAAAGGATGTGTACATCGATTCAGCAATTCCTGAAGTAGAAGAATAAATGCACATAGGGTGGGCTTGGGAATGGACTTAATGAGGCCTGTTTCAAGGTTCTGCAATAAATAAACAGAGTAAACAGAGCACTAACAATATTGATAGGCTGAGCGGAAAAGGTCTCCATGGCCAATATTAAGGCTCCAACTTCAGTTCTCTGGGCACTAGTAAATCCAGAACAAGTGAGGGGATTATGTGGTCTCCACCAAACAGCCACTTTTCCATTTTTACCAGAGCTGTCAGTAAAAAGTGTTAAAGCATTAGGTATGGGGGAGTGAACTACTTTTGTAGGCACAACTATAGGAATATGAGATAAGAACTGAACTAGTTTGTCAGCAGGAAAGGCATGCCCTATATGGCCTGTGTAAACAGAGAGTGCTGTTTGCATGTCCAGAGATAAGGGCAGTACTGCTTCAAATTGCTTTTTATTCAAAGGAATTCTTATGACCTCAAGGTCATAACTTAGCAACTGATTACACCATCTGTGGCCAGTATAGATAACTTTACTAACTAGCTGGATATAGGGAGATTGTGTTTTAGTCCTGGTATGTGAGCCAAAAACCCATTCTAGGAAGCATAGCCCTGCGGCCATCTGTCTTATTAATCCTGTTGGGGAATGTTTAGTAGGAAAAACAAACTATTGAACTGAATATCATGGGTCTATGTGATCTAGCTGTCTCTGAGAAATAGCTTGCTCTACTTCCTCATTTTCCCTTTTTGCTGCAGGAGTTAAATACCTGGGAGAGTCTAGAGCTGTATTGCCCTTTAGGGTAGAAAACAGGTTTTGTAGCTTGTCAGTAGTTATGCCCAAGGTGGAATGAAGCCAGTTAATATTGCCCAGTAATTTTTGATAATCATTTAAGGTGTGTAAGTTGCTAGTATTTAATTTAACCTTTTGAGATCTTACTGACCAGGAAGTTAGTATGTATCCAAGATATTTCCAAGGAGAGGACAATTGTACTTTTTCAGGTGCTATGATTAAACCTCTTAACTGTGTATTCATTACAACAGAGGCATATAAACTTAAAAGTACTGGCTCCGTTGGGTTGCTAGTAAAATATTATCCATAAAATGAATAATCTTGCAATTAGGACATTCTTCTCTACTGGGGAGCAAAGCCTGATTTACATGATACTGACACATGGTAGGACTGTTCAGCATCCCTTGAGGAAGTAGTTTCCAGTGAAATCATTGAGCTGGTCTTTCATTATTGATAGCTAGTATTGTAAACACAATTTTTTCTCTGTTGTGTTCTGCAAGGAGAATAGTTAAGTCAATAATGACTATAGGCCAATCTTGAAGAATTGCCTTGGGGGAAGGGAGGCCCTGTTGAAGGGGCCCTATAGGTTGCAAATTAGCATTGATAGCCCATAGGTTATTCAAAAGTCTCCATTTGCCAGATATTTTGGGAATGACAGAAATGGGTGAATTCCAAGGGCTGTTTGATGGTTCTATATAGCTGGATTTTAATTGCTCCTCAGCTAATTCATGGGCTGTTTGTAATTTCTCTCCCTTTAAAGGCCACTGTTCTACCCAAATTGGATCTTGAGAGAGCCATGTCAGAGGAAGGGGAGGGATAATAACAGTGGCCAAAATTAGAACGATGTCTGAAGAGTGACCTCAATTAACCCTTTTGTAAATGAACTAGTGGCTCTGTTTTCTCTAATGCTTTTTCTATCTGTTTACAAGCATCAAAAGAAATGGGTTAATACGCCTGATTGCCTTGTTGATCTTGCATTACCAGGCAGGCTAAGAGCTCCCCTTCTAATGCCATTTGCCTAAGACAGGGTCCCATAGTTGTAGCATATCCCTTATCTTTTTTCCAATTTATTTGAGAGGGCTCAGACAAAACCTCCATTCCCACTTTGTTATTTTGCCCATTAATGGTGGGACTGAGGGAGAAGGAGGCAGTGGTAAAGTAGGTGACAGTTCCTCCTCCCTTCCCTTTTTAGGCTCTTCTGTGTAGAGCAAGACCAAAGCAACCCTAACTAAAGCCCATAACATTGAAGATGTTACTGGGACCCATTGCCCTTGCATGTGATGTTGTTTAAGATTTCTCCCCACTGTTCCCAGAGCTCTATGTCAAGTGTACCTTCTTCTGGGAACCATGGATTATGGGAAACAACAGTTTGCATTAGGTTCCTTAACTGAGTCTGCAAAACCCAGGCTCCACTAGCTTTAAGCAGCTGTTTCAATACTTTTATATACTGTTGCTGTTGAGCTGATAACTGTTGTCTCTTGATGAAACCCTAGCCTGAAGAGTTCCCTTGAACTTGGAAATCTCAAGCAGGCATCAATGACTTACTGACTGTGCAGTCTCTTCACCTTCAGTTTTAAGGGTTCTGTTGCAATCTGTTGCAGCGTTCCTCACACAGTGAGGCTCACTCAGCTGCTGCTGAGTCTGTCCTATAGACTCTGGCTGAGCGATGGATGAAAGGAGTACTCAGACACAGATATCCAGTGAAAGAGCGGGCTAGGGGACTGCTGGCACTAAGGACTGAAAAGAGTTAGCAGTCCCCCTAAGCCTGCGATGCTCAAATTTATTTAGTACAGATTTAATGACAAAGGCTTGGAGCAAACACAGTTTTTGGGTAATAAACATTGTCGACCCCCCGAGTAGAGAGCAGTCCTGTGCACGAATGATCAGAGTTTGGTTTCTGGAGACATAAGTAAACAGATTTATCTAGATAAGTTCCTTTACATTCCCTTGTTATCAGCCCTTTGCTCTCCGTCCCCAGAATTCAGCCATAATCCTCTCCAGAAGCTTTTGCAAAACCTCCTGGCCTTCCAAGAAGGCTTGCATCTTTCCCCATAACTTTTTTTCTTACAACTTTTCCCACCACGCTAACTTAACTTCTACATATTATTTTTGATCAGTTCATCATTTAGTGTTTCTATCCAGGATATGAGTAGTTTACACATCACAATTACAGTGTTACAATATTCTGATTGTCTGTGTACTTACTATTTCCAGTGATTTTTGTACCTCAAGATATATTTTTTTTGAGACAGGATCTCACTCTGTTGCCCAGGCTGGAGTGCAGTGGCATGATCACTGCTCACTGCAGCCTTGAGCTCCCTAGGCTCAAGTGATCCCCCCACCTCAGCCTCCCCTATAGCTGGGACCACAGGTGTGTGCCACCACACCTGGGTAATATATGTATTTTTAGTAGAGATGAGGTTTCACCATGTTACTAAGACTGGTCACAAATTCCTGATCTCAAGCAGTCCACCCACCTACAATATTATAGGTATGGTGTTGATGAACTCCTTCACTTTTTTGTTTGTTTCTTTTGGGAAAGTTTTTATTTGTCCTTTATGTTTGAAGAATACTTTCCTTGGATATATTATTCTAGGATAAAAGCTTTTCTTTTAGCAATTTAAGTATGTCGTAGTCTGAATGGTTTCCAGTGAGAAGTCTGCTGCCAGATATATTAGAACTAAATTATATTTTGTTTCTTTTCTCTTGCTGCTTTTAATATCCTTTTTTAATCTTTGACCTTTGCCACTTTGATTATTTAAATATCTTGAGGTAGTCTTCTCTGGGTTAAATCTACTTGATGTTCTATAACCTTGTACTTGAATATTGAGATCTTTCTCTGTGTTTGGGAAGTGCTCTTTAATTATCCCTTTGAATAAATATTCTACCACTCTCTCTTTCTCTCTACCTCCTCCTTAAGACCAATAACTCTAAGATTTGCCCCTTTAAGACTATTTTCTAGATTCTGTAGGAATGCTTCATTGTTTTTTATTCTTTTTTTCTTTTGTCTCTTCTGATTGTTTATTTTCAAACAGACTTTCTTTAAGCTAAGTAATTCTTTCTGCTTGATCCATTCTGCTTTTAAGAGAATCTGTTGCATTCTTCAGTATGTCACTTGAACTTTTCAGCACTAGAACTTCTGCTTGATTCTTTTTAATTATTTCAATTTCTTTGTCAAATGTATCAGATAGGATTCTGAATCCCTTCTCTGTTATCTTGAATTTCATTGAATTTCCTCAAAACAGCTATTTTAAATATTCTGAATTCTCTGAAATACCTCATATCTCTGTCTCTCCAGGATTGGTCACTGGTGCCTTATTAGTTTTTTTTGTTTGTTTGTTTTTGTTTTTTTTTTTTTTTTTGGTGAGGTTATGTTTTCCTAGATTGACTTGATGCTTGTGGATGTTTGACCACTGTCTGGGCATTGAAGAGTTAAGTATTTACAGTCTGGGTTGACTGTGCTCATTGTTCTTGGGAATGCTTTCCAATTATTCAGATGGGCTTGAGTGTTATAATCTAAGTTTTTGTCACTGCAGCCATATTTGTATTAGCAGGGACCACAAGCCCAGTAATGCTGTGGTTCTTACAGATGTCTGTCCTTGGGGTATTACATAAAATCTAGAAGAATTCTCTCGATTACTAGGCAGAGTCTCTTTTTGTCTTCCCCTACTTTCTCTCAAACAAAGAGTCTCTGTCTCTCTGTCTCTCTCTCTTTCTTTCTCTCTCTCTCTCTCTCTCTCTCTCTCTCTCTGTGCTGAGCTTCCTAGAGCTGGGGGAGGATGAACCAGCTCACACAGGGCCCACAGCAAGTATTACCTGGCTACTGCTGCGATTATTCACAGATCAAAGTTTCTTCAGTCAGCGAGTAGGAAATTGTGTCAGAACTGGGCCCTTCCCTTTAAGGCAGTGGGTTCTCTTCTGGCCCAGAGAGTGTCTAGAAATGTCATCTGGGAGCTAGGGCCTGGAATGAGGGCTTCCAAACTCTGCTTGGTGCCCTATCCTATTGTCCTGAGCTGATATTTAAGTTGTTAGACAAAGTTCTCATTACTCTTTCCTGTCCTCTCCTCAAGCAGAAAGAAGGAGTCTGTCCCAGAGTTGGGAGCTGCACTGCCTGAGGTTAGGGAAGGGGTGGAACTAAGCACTACCTTGGCTGCCCCAGTTTGTGTCTTACAGGTCACATGCCCCACAAGTATACTGGCTTTGAGATCAGCACAGTACCAGTACTTGCTGAGGAATTGCTGTCCTTTTGGCCTAGACTGCCTTTTTAAGTTTACTTGGAACCCTAGAACATTTTAGCCTGCAGTGGTGAGGCTTGCCAGAACTTAGGTTCTGACCACTGAGATGAGTGATTTCTCTCTGTGTAGGGCTGGTCTCAATGCAACCTCCATGGGCATTGACTGAGTTCTGCCTGATATTTCTTTCTGCTGTGACAGGGTAGCACTGAGTTCCAAGGCAAAGTCTCACAATCACTGCACTCTCCCTTCCCTAAGTGTACAGTTTATCTCTCTACTCCATGGGGCCCACTGCTATAGGATGGAGGAGGGGTGGCATCAGCAATTCAAGACTGTCTTTTCTATTCTTTTCAGTGCCTCTTTCAGTGACATGAAGTTAAAACTGGGCTCTGTGATCACTCACCGGATTTTTGGTTCTTATGAAGGTGCTCACATTGTGTGCATACTTGTTCAATTTGGTGTTCTTGAGCAGGGGGATGATTAGTGTAGGCTTCTATTTGGCTGTCTTACTCTGCCTGGTTTCTGTTATTCTTATACTATTAATTCTATTTTAATTTGTGTAATCCTGCAGAACAATGAACACCCAAAACTTTTAGATATAACAACTGCAAAGAGAGAAGTACAAGACTTGGAAAACAACAGTGATTGCAAATTAACAATATTTATTTCATTTATACTCTCATTTGGTCCTAAAAGGATTTAATGAAGGTGTTTTTTGTTTTTTGTTTTTTTTCAAAGCGTAAAATATACTAAGATTAAGTGATATGAGAGCAACATTTAGCAGTACAGAAACATTGTGAAACTGTTTTGTTTGTTTACTTTTAGGGTCTGTTAGAGGCTCAATATAATCTTTCTATGTTAAAGGGGAATGAATGGAAAGGAGATAAAAGCGGTAGACTAGCTAACAAAAATATTTGTGTCAGCCAGAAGGGCTGCCATGGACAAATCGGTAAGGTAAATCTCAAGATTCATATTTTCTTCTAGGCTAATTCTTTCTAGCCTGGCAGGTTAGAAAGCTCACGCCCCTTGCTGATTTTACCTAAAATCCATTTGGAAGAATTCTTATGGTTGTAATTTCCTTTTTGGAATCCCTCCTCCATGGCTCAGCGCCTGGCATATATTAAGTGCTTAGTAAATGTTAAATGTTTTATTACTAGAATGCATCATGCAAATTATATGGAGCTTTATGACTTCAGGAGAGAATGACATGAATATTCTGGATTCTTTGTACTCCTAAATCTATAGAGCATTTAAATGCGTCTCCAAGGATATACCAATAAAAAACACTTCTCCTTATTTTATTATGGATACAGTTATCCGTTAATTAAAATAAACTTCAAAATGTTTTCTAAATGAGCAAAATTTTCTTTTATAGTTAATGCCTCTGAATCTGACCTATTAACAGTTTAGAAATAATATTTAGAAGTGGGATGTTATATCTGTAAACAAAAAGGATCACTTGCTCTTTAAGCCAGAGGGGAATGGTCCTAACTCCAAAAATCATATTAAATTTAGGTCTTAGTTAAAAGGCAAGTATAAAACTTTTATTAAGCATTCCAAGAGCTAAAAGTTGTACACATTAAATTGATATGTGAAATCTGAAGCCTTGTCTAAGCAACCTGGTTTCCAGAAACTAGTTCCTTATTCCTGCATAATACACCAGTTACAATGGGAGCTGAGTCCTAGGGGTCTATTTCTTTTACAATCATTAACATTGGAGGCGACACAGGAACTTGTAAGTAAGTGTGAGATAAATAGTATAGGCTGATCCACATGGCTATAGAGTGATTACTCTTTGGGATACTGAAGAATAAGATTTTAAAAAGATTCCATAGATTAGGAGAGAGATTAAAGGTGTGGGGGCGGAATTTAAAAACCTGGAAGGGAAAATGAAGGGAAGCTGAACACCTGTCCAGAAAGGTTATTTGAGAAAAGTGACCATATTTAGACAAGATTGTCTTTTGTATTTTATTTTTCTATTTGGATAAATGTATAATGGTGTTATGGATTTTATAAAAAATTGCTGTAACATCATCACATAGTTCGAATTAAGAATTCTGCCCTGTTCTTTCATCTTGGGTCTTTGTCTGAAGTACATACAGGTTCACACTTTTCTCCATCTCCTATCTTTCTTTCCTTCATACATGTATCTGTATGTGTTCATTTAATATTGCCCAATTAAGTTTACTTTCAGTTACACAAGTAATATAAAAGTACATCTAATAAAAAAATCCAATGTTGGTGATGAAGAGTAAGTCTCTTTTGGGGGCAACCTTCCTACCTCATTTCTTTGCTCCCAACGATGCTACTTTATCACCAGGGGTAATCCCTGTAACTAATCTATGTTTATTAATTCCCATAATTAATTCCCATAACTAATTTATGTTTGGATTATTTTCTAACATTATTTTTAAAGAAGATACAATTTTTGTTTCTTGAGAGCATTAGGAAAAGCAAAGTTGATGCACTGAGATAAATTCTTCCAATACTATGCTTCTGTGTGGATTTAAAGATACCTGACCTCTGGCTGATTATGTGCTGATACTTAATTCACAAAACATTTTAGAGTATTTTTAATTCTGGTGAGAAAAGAAAACCTTTCTCTTACCACATTTTTATATGTGACATAACTCTTAAAGGAAACAAATATTCTGATTAATATCAGTTTGGCTACTTATATTTATAATATATGAAACAATCTTTTAGTAAATTTGATTCTATCCATTACTTAATGAATGTTTCGAGAAGTTCATCATAACATTTTTTTTAGTGACTTAGAAGCACTTTAATTTTTATGGATGCCTTGTAATATAGAGAATAATTGAATGAAGAATGGACAGGTTGACTCCTACAGTGAGTAAAATTCCTTCTTTCAAGCTAGTGGTAGGCTTTAAATGATGAGTATTCCAGTTAGCAGTAAGTGCACACTATAAGGTGATTTTCTTATCACATTTTAGGTAAATGAAGATGCTCTTAGAACAACATGTCATTATGTTCTTCCAATAACATAAACTACATTTGAAACAGAAATGACTCTCTTGCGTTGCATGGTATATAAGCAACATATTCTGTAGTATAACTTAATTCTACATGATGTTTCTCGTAGTCAGTAAACTCTTTCAAGTAAAAAGTTAAATGTACATGGCAGATGCGTAAAATCTATTTTTTGGGGGGTTTCTAAAATGTTACATGCCAATAACATGCCAAGAGCCAGGAAAGGAATGGAACACAATAGTCTTTGCTGGGAGGGAAGTTCTACATAGTTTTGATATGAACTTAATTCTGAAGTCTTCAAGTAAGCAGATGTCATGTTTTCTCTGTAAAGTCACTCTTCCTTATTTGCATTGCAGATTGTTTCTTGAATGGTAAAGAAAGGAGTGGAACCACAGTTGGAAACTCAGGTATTGTGCATATTCCACAGCCCAGTTTAACACAGCCTGCTTTATGCCTTAGCATGAGGTAACTGACTACAACTGATCTATCACTGACAAGGTGACTGCAAATTATTCTAGTGCTTATAGAAATTTGCAGCTATTTCTCTACCTTTTAAAATTTTACCCATGGATCAAATTTTCTAGTAACTTAGAAAATGAGATAAGATGAAGAAAAGATGAATAAGTTAATCCCATGGAAAGTGAAAAAGAAGGATAGAATGAACATTTTGATATGATTATGACCAAATTTAAAGGCAGACGAAATATGTTGTAATACACACACACACGCACAGAGATATGCATATACACACATTTATTTATAAAGTATGTAAATTTAGGGGTTTTCTTTTGATGTAGAGAAGACTGATGTATAATGTAGAGCCTTGTGTATGGATTCACTTTGTCACATCAGCCAATTGTTCCAAGCAAGTTCAGAAATTTCTAGAGCTAAATCATAAGTAGGCTAAACAGAAGTAAAAAAAAAAAAAAAATCTGGGATTTTGACCTTGCCTGTTGATTTTTGACTTTGCCTGACTCAGCTGTGATGGTATGATCCATGTAAAAGTTCTTTCTTTCTTTTTTTTTTTTTTTTGTTCTACAGTGTGTGGCTTCAGGTAAAAATTTAAATATAGGGAGGCAGCATGGAAAGGACTTAGTATTTCCCCAGCCCAGCCCATGGGTTGTGATCTTCCCCGTCAATAAACAGACTTTTTCCTACATGTTTCACTTTGCATATACCACCAAACTGAACATTCTTCGTGTCCCCAATGAGACACTGAGAAAAGCTCTATTGAAGACTTTAGGTGGTGTTCCCAAAGGTGGAGAGTTGGAGACCAGGGAGGAATTTTTAAACTGTCTCGGGTATTGTGAAGAGTAGACTTTTATTTCACTCTTTATTGAAAGACTGTCAATAAAGGTAAACTAATTCTTTCCATACTGTGGCGTAGAAAATTTGAAATGTGGCATCCTAATCTCTAAATTGATAAAGGGTGTGCATCAAAATAAGAACCACAAACAATAACAGCCATGCACAAAACCCCACTCAACTCTGGTTTGATTAGTGTGGTAATTTGTGAAATTAAAATTAGATGAAGGAACCAAAATTTTTAGCCTCAAATTTAATTCCCATTGTAAAATCTTAAATAATATTGGAGGTCATATACGCATGCTATAAATACTAAATATTGCCAAAAATTAAATGTCACTAAAATTAAGCATTATTAGCCAGAGTTCCCTAGTTTCCATTACTGGTGCCATTTTTTTTTTTCATGCATCTTTTCAGAAATGGTAAGTTATATATGTGTAAACATCTTCTTTCATTATAAATTCTCTTTTCTTCTAATTCTTTGGTATAATAAATTTACATGGTAAGACTTGAGTTTAGCTGATGAAACTGGTACTGTAGACAAATTCTAGAACATGGCTTTTCTGTTTATGAGTTTACTGGGGGATATTCTAAAATTAATTTATTTGTAAAAAATAGGAAACTTCCCTACCCCCTACTTTTCCAAACAAATTGAATGGTGCCAGACTTTATATACCCCAGCTTATTTTCTGATTATGTCTTAATAATACTTCATATTGCATAAATAATTAAAACCCTAAGCTAAACATAACCTCAGTGAAAGTTTTTTCTGACCAAGCTTTCATAAATCCTATTAGTCTTGCCAATTAGAGAAACTTTATCAACTGTCTGAGTAGAGCCCATCTGATGGGATTTAATCTCTGTTGCATTCCTTCATTTTAAAAAACAGCCTTATTGAGGTATAGAGGAATTAGAGAAACTTTATCAACTGTCTGAGTAGAGCCCATCTGATGGGATTTAATCTCTGTTTCATTCCTTCATTTTTAAAAACAGCCTTATTGAGGTATAGAGGAATTAGAGAAACTTTATCAACTGTCTGAGTAGAGCCCATCTGATGGAATTTAATCTCTGTTCCATTCCTTCATTTTTAAAAACAGCTTTATTGAGGTATAATTGATATACAGAGAACTGCGCATATTTAATGTGTATACTTTAATAGGTATGGATGTATGAAAGTACCCCTGATACCACCACCATAATCAAGGCAATAGACATATTCAACACCTCTCAGTTTCCTTATGTCCCTTGTGTGTGTGTGTGTGTGTGCATGTGTGTTAAGAACATTTAATAAGAAATCTACAATCAACAAATTTTGAGGTGCACAATATCATCTTATTAACTACAGGCAATACGTAATACAGAAGAACTCTAGAACTTATTTATCTAGCATAAGTGTAACTTCATATCCAATGAACTCCTCATTTTCTCCACCTCCCAGCCCCTGCCAACCACTGTTGTATTCTCTGCTTCTATGAGTTTGACCGTTATAGGTAACTCAGAAGTGGAATCATGCACTATTTGTCCTTCCGTGCCTGGCTTATTTCCCTTAGGATAATGGCCACCAGATTTATCCATGTAGTTGTAAATGGCAAGATTTTTGTCTTTTTAAAGACTGAATAAGTTTCCATTGTATACATGTACCACATTGTCTTTTTCCATTCTTCTGTCCATGTCCACTTGGGTGGTTTTCATTTGGCTATTATGAATAATGCTGCAATGAACATGGATGTGTAGGTATCTCTTTGAGATCCTGATTTCAATTCTTTTGAATATATACCCAGAAGTGGAATGGCTGGATCACATGATAGATTTATTTTTAATATTTTGAGGAACCTCCATACTGCACTAAATAGCTGCTGCACCCTTTTACATGCCCACTAACTGTATAAAAGTGTTCCAATTTCTTCACATTCTCCCCAGTCTTTATTATCTTTGTTTGGTTTCGATAACAGTCATCATAACAGTGTGAGGTGGTATCTAATTATAGATTTTTTGTTTATTGCTATAAACTTCACTTAAAACTACTTTTGTTATGTAAGTTATAGTATGCTGTGTTTTTATTTCCATTTATTTCAGGATCTTTTGAGATTTTCTTTTTGTTTTTTTCTTTGACCTATTGGTTATTTACGTGTGTAATGTATAATTTCCACATTATTTGTAAATTTTATAATTTTCCTGATGTTATTACAGTCTAGTTTCTTATTGTGGTTGGAAAATATGTTGATATAATTTCAGTCTCTTAAAATATATTTTACTTAAAATTGTTAGGACTTGTTTTGTGGCCTAACATGTGGTCTGTCCTGGAGAATATTCCATATGTGCTTGAGAATAATGTGTATTCTGCTTATGCTGGGTGGAATGTTTCATATGTCTCTTAGCCTCATTTGGTCTATAGCAGTGTTCAAGTTCATTGTTTCCTTATTGATTTTCTGTCTGAATGTTCTGTCCATTGTTGAAAGCAGGGCATCACTTCATTCTTATTAAGGATAATTCTTTACTCCATTCAAATTATAGATAATTATATTACTTTATTTCTTGATACATTTATTGTAAGTTTGCCTTTTCCCAAGGAGTTACAAGTCCTAGGCACTGTTATTTCACTATTCACCACTGCCAAACTCTATTATGATTGTATTTTCCCAGGTATGTCTCTATATTTTGTCTTTAAGGCTCTGTGGGCAATAAATATGTAGAGGGTCAGCCCCACAGCAAAAGCTTTTGTTCCAAATCCCTGGATGAACTTTGATGACTTAGACTTGACAAATGGGTAGCTCCTTTGGCCCCTATATAGTGACAGTAGGAAAAGTAAAATATATTTTCCTTAAAGTGAGAGAACAGCCAGCTTAATCTGCCTGTATCAGGAATTGTATGGGGGCAACAGTTCTAACCAGAACTCTCTCAGATCCTCCTACCTCAGGTGTATGGGAGAAAGACTTAGAAAGAAGAAAAAGGGAGAGGAATGGTGGGATTCTCTTAGAAGGGTAACATGCAACCTAAGCAAGCATGTATAAGAAAACAGCCATTTTTCTGGTCTTTGCTTCCTTATCATGATGAATGCCCCACTCATTAGGAGAATTGACAAAAAATATATATTTTTTGTTTGAGTAACACTCTCCTCTCTTTGGAATAAACTGATATAAAATATTTTTGGAGGCAGATGGCAATAGTAGGGTGAAACAAAATTTGTTTTTGGCAAATGTGCATGGTATTTTGTTAAAACGTTAAAATTAATCTAGCTTAAAATTATTATGCTCTTATCGTATGGCAACGATCTTTGGCACTCTGATGATCCCTTTATTTGTGAGCAGGAGAGTAATTGCTTTTTGAAAAGAATCTTGGCCCTTCCCGTAGGTACTCCGTTGTTTATCTCTGTGTGCAGATGGAGTGGCTTTCTCTTCAAGCATTTGTTCTTGTCAGACTTGTCAACTTTCATAAGAAAATGTCAATCTGGCCTCTGGGTTGAGGAGCTGTTAAAACATATGGCTTTGCACTTAACCGGAAAAACAGAATAGCTTCACTCCAGGTACTTGTCAGGGAATATAATCTTCAACTCACTGCCATTCAACATTTATCAGAAGCTCAGCTGGGAGAAACACTATTTATGAAAGATTGTCTGAAGGACATGCTGTCTGTCCATTCACCTAGCTCCTCTTAAATCTATCCTATGTAAGCCAGACAAGCAAAAATTCTGTAACACTGTTCTGGTTCCTGTGGGAATGTGCTTACTAAATTGTGGAGTGGCATTTTGCCATAAGCTTATGCTGAGTCATGTTAGAAGAAACAGATTTTTGAAAGCCACTATGTTTACTATGAGGCTGCCATTTAATGATTCTTCACTACACTGCACACTCTTTTCTTTAAGAGGGCCCACAGGAGAAACTTCTCTCTCATGTCAGTACCAGCCATGAGCGTGTTCTTCTTTGCAACTTGTATGTTTATAAGCACGTAGACACTGAACCATTACTGATTCTGCCAATGCCTTTATTTACTAGCAAGTATAAAACTAAAGTTGTAACCCATTTCTGGAAAGCATGCAAGAGTTTACAACATATATTTTGAGAATTAATTACATGCCTGGCTTCACCTTGTTTGATTTTACCTGATTTACCCTTTCTTCTGAGTTGGATGGGGAGAGATAAGGAAAATCTTCAAAGGAAAACTGATCAGTCGAGTCTGGAAGGATAGTAGTTCCTGGAAAAAGAAGAGGAACTCACTTGATTTGTAGAGCATAATGCTTTGGGTCTGCAGTTAAATCCATGCTTAAATGACATTTCATAGAAATCCAGGTCATATTATCATGTCTCACTCTTGTGTCATTGTCTGTCTGGGGCTCAGACATTCCACCTCTAGTGACCCACTTTTTATTTCTTCTGGGACTCCACTAAGGGAAGAGTCTTTCTGGGGAATTGAAAAGAGACGCATTTGTCAATGGGATGAGTGAGAAGGAGATACAGTCTGGGGATGATAAGGATATATAATCCACAGGAATTACTTTGTTTTCAGAGTCTTATTCAGGAGTTATTAAAGTAGAAGCAACTGAGTCTGAAGCAAACCATCCAGATAAAATATTGGCATCCAGCCACCAAGAGAATGTATGAGCTAGGCCATTAGTCACACAGATGCTTCTTTCACAGCTTGTGTCAAAATCTGTCACTGATTTTGGCAGCCGCAGGTTAAGTCACTCTTTTAGGGACATAGCCACATGCTACAGAAATGATAAACCTTGATTTTCACCAAATGTTAAAAGGCCTTTTTGCTTTCTATAAAATAATAATTAAAAGCAAATTTTATTTTCCAAACTCAAATTTATGAAAGATAATAAGAACTTTCTTTTACTA
Source organism: Macaca thibetana thibetana (assembly GCF_024542745.1). Lineage (NCBI taxonomy): Eukaryota > Metazoa > Chordata > Mammalia > Primates > Cercopithecidae > Macaca > Macaca thibetana. The sequence goes on from NC_065584.1 coordinate 63,151,588, forward strand.
GTTTGTCATATAATGAGAATGTGCTATAAGGGTAATGCAGTGAGTTTTTCTTGTATCTAAAATTATTTAATTTAAAAGTAAATCTGTGTTTCATTCTGAGATTATGTACTTCCTATTTTGGGTGTTCATGCCCAAATTGTCTTTATGAAACTGTAAGGCATTTTTTAAAAATTGCCTCCTATTGTTAAATAATAACAACAACAACAGTAATAATAACAAGTTAGTCTGTAGGGCTGGCAAGTATGGTTGTTCAGGTTGTTTACTGCATAAGGCACATGAATTACATATTTGGTGATTATTCAAATTCTGGAAACCACTAACTAAAAGGATGTCAGCTTTTTATGAGCCATATATATCCTTTCTCCCCCCAGTTGGAAAGTTTAGCTATGGTTTCCCACTAAACAATATTATCTCATAAAAGATTTCTGTGAAAACATTGTGGAGTAGAAAAGGTAATTACCTACACCTTTTCAAACAATGTGGAGCAGATTAATATGCTTCACTGATGTGATGATGACGGCTAGAACCCTTTAAAAGACAGCTTCTGCAATTCAGCACCACAACTTTCCCAGTTGTCAATAGCAACGCCTCTTTCTGATTGTTGATTGGCACTGAAAAGTGCTTGTCAGCTCCTAAAATATATTTAATATGATACAACAGCATGGAAGACAAGAGAGCTTTTAGGCATTATATGCTGCCCTACTGTGTCTCCCAGAAATAAATTTAAATGATTTTCTACTAGGCTTCTAATTTTCTTTTTATAAAGACATGCAGTGTAGTTAGGCAACCTTCATGCACAAGTACACTTACATGCTTACAACTAGCATATAAAAGACTCAGAGTTCTTGAAAGTTGAAGACAGCCTATTATCATGCCCTAAGCACACTGGACACAAAACCAGCACTTCACCAATTTTAGAAATTAAGTTTACAAGGTCCTACAAATAACACCATTACATGTCACTGCATGATTCTACAAGGATAAGGAAACATGCCTTTTTGTGTCCTTGAAATTTCTGTAGAACTCTTAATCCTAACTCAATTCACTACAGTGAAAACCTGAATAAATACATCTCATCCAGGAAGGGATTTTGCAAGGTTGAATGACTGCAGGTGATATTTTAAGCAAAAGGATTTTTCATTCTCTCTCTACTGTAAAGGCAATAATTTACCTAGTGTAGGTAAAATATGCTACTAGAAGCAGTCTTCCTTATAGGATGTAGTTTATTGTTACATTTCTGAAAGAGACAATTGTCAAAATATAGTAAAAATTGACTGGCAGGTTCCTATATTACTGGATTTGTGGATAAATAATTCCTGATGTGAGAGATTAAAAAGTTACTGTGAAGCAATTAAATTAGTTAAGAAAATCACTTTAATAAGGCATTAAGGTTTGGCTCATCCTTCTCCAAGAAAATCATGTGATAAACCATTTCTTCACCCATAAGCTGTTGGGTTCTAAAACAGTGTGGTAGATATTTTATAAAAGTGTACATTATGATGATTTTGAAAAAAACCTTTTAAAATATGAACAAAATGTAAGTCTAGTTTTATTTGAAATGCTAGTAATAATCTCAATGGTCATTTTTTCCTAAAAACGTTATAAGCATTGATAATTCTAAATATTCTGACCCTAGTAAAGCTTTTTGGGAAAAGATAAATATAAATAAATATTAAAATTAGATTTTGTTAGTTGCATAACGATATTTACATATCTTTTTCTATTCTCTCTCCTCTTTCCTTTACCTTCGTTTCTTTCAATCCTTCCTCTTGCTACATGTTTCACTTTTATTTCCTGTTGGAATATTTTTTCCTTCCAGTCACACAGATATCTTTAAGTAGAAAGGCTGTGTTCCTCCCTGTGGCAGCACTGATTGCAAGGGAGGTTGTTGCTAAGGTGAAATATCTATTTCTGGAAATATTTAAGCCTAACTTTTAAGAAAATCTAGGAAATGAATGATACTTGCAAGTAAGGAGATAACTGATTTCCTCAAAGGGACTCTTCTAACATAATGACTTCACTTTCCATCAAGAAAAGTCTCATTCATGGCAACATATCCATAGAATCCAAATCATTTCCAAAAAAAAAAAAAATGAGATACATATTGATAGGAAACAATGTAAAATTAAAATGAACCATAAACTTTTCCTCTTCCCAAAAATTGAAATGAGAGATTCTACTATCATGTTTGGTAATTTTTTTACTAACTCTTTATTATTTTTACTTTTGTAATAAAATTTGGATTCAATTTCCTCTAGAGTATTTTAGAATCTTAAAGGTCAATAAAATAGGCAGTCATATTAATTTTTTATTAGGCTGGGAAATTGAAATATACGCTTTTATTTCACTGGTGTTCTACTCCAACCTTCTGTAATATTTATGTCCTTATCTCACTTTCAGCTCATTATTTTATTCTTGTTTATTTATTTGTTTAATAGGACCTCAAAAAAGAATGTGGCTCAAGCCTGTAATCCCAGCACTTTGGGAGGCTGAGACGGGCGGATCACGAGGTCAGGAGATCGAGACCATCCTGGCTAACACGGTGAAACCCCGTCTCTACTAAAAAAATACAAAAAAAAAAAAAAAAAAAAACTAGCCGGGCGAGGTGGCGGGTGCCTGTAGTCCCAGCTACTCGGGAGGCTGAGGCAGGAGAATGGCGTGAACCCGGGAGGCGGAGCTTGCAGTGAGCTGAGATCCGGCCACTGTACTCCAGCCTGGGTGACAGAACGAGACTCCGTCTCAAAAAAAAAAAAAAAAAAAAAAAAGAATGGTCCATTTGGAAAGCTTAAGTGAGGAATTTGTAGCGCTAACCAGCTCAAATTAAAAAAAACACAGTATGTCTACATGACAAAATAAAATAATTTTAAAAGTAACTACCATATGTTAAATGTAAACCATAGTGGTAAACATTACTTTAGATCATGGCAACTGAAATGTCTTTCTTTAAATAAGTTGCCAAAAGGCAAAGTTAGTACAGCCTGATCAATAATGCTGTTTTAAGATTAAAAAAAAAAAACAACAAAAAACAAACCTTGCAAAAGGGTTTATCGATGGGCAAATATGTTTTTCCTCAGCACTTCACAATACTAATAATTTTTCCCTCTCTTTTCTGCTGTGGTTGAGTAAAACAGCCAAGAGCAAAGCCATTTTTTTCCTTGCTTTAAAACTTGCTTACCTGGGTTAATATACTAACATTAATCAAGTTGATGTTCAGGAGGCAATAAATAGCTATAAACTGTCCTACGTGTTTAATCCTGTCTGCAGCATGGAAAATGTGAACTTGATTCCTTACTGTGTTTTTAAAAGAATTATGACTTTATATAAAAAATTTGTGGGTGAAGGCATTTGTGTATTCACATCCCTCTATCTTCTCTGGTTATAATGCAGTTAATCACTCTTCAATGCCATTTTATCACAGTATTTTTTAAAGTGGGATTCATGAACAACTGTGTCCTCTAATGGTCAAAAATGCAAGTACTAGCCAATATCTTCTTGAAGTTCCCAGTCAAAATGGGCAGAGAAGGAACTAGAAGTGGAGCAGTGGTTGATTTTTATCTCATTGCAGTCAGTTGATCACCTTCATTACCTGGACCTTATAGCAGTTTTTCCACAGGACATAGACTTCCCTTCATCTCCCTTTTCCATGAAATGCAAGTGACCAAAGAACATGAGTGCTCTGTTGTCTTTTCTAAAACAAATTGTGAGTACATTGCAGGTATATATATTTATGGAGTATACTAAATATTTTGATACAGGCATACAGTGCATAATAATCACATTAGGGTAAATGGGATATAAATGACCTCAAGCATTTATCTTAAAGTTGCAAACATTCCAATTATATTCTTTTAGTTATTTTAAAATATACAATAAGTTATTGTTGATTGTAGTCACTCTGTTGTGTTATCAAATACTAGACCTTGTTCATTCTGTCTAGCTATATCTTTGTACCCACTAACTATCCTCACTGTCCCCCACACTTCTGCTGCCCTTCCTAGTCTCCGGTAACCAACTGTCTACTCTCTATTCCATGAGTTTAATCATTTTAATTTTTAGTTTCCACAAATAAGTGAGAACATGCCAAGTTTGTCTTTCTGTGCCTGGCTTATTTCACTTAACATGATGACCTCCAGTTCCATTCATGTTATTGCAAATGACAGGATCCTATTCTTTTCCATGGTTGAATAGTAGTACTCCATTGGGTACATGTACCATATTTTCTGTATCCACTACTTTGCTTATGGACACTTAGGTTGCTACCAAATCACTATTGTGAATAGTGCTGTAATAAACACAGAAGTTCACATATAGCTTCAATATACTGATTTCCTTTCTTTTGGGTATATACCTAGAAGTGAGATTGCTGTGTCATACTATAGTTCTATTGCTAGTTTTCTGAGGAACCTCTATACTGTTCTACATAGTGCCTGTATTAATTTACATCTCTACCAACAGTGCATGAGCATTGCCTTTTCTCCACACCCTTTTATCCAAACAATAGGCATTCATTATTGCCTGTCCTTTGGATAAAAGGCACTTTAACAAGGGTGAGATGATATCACATTTTAGTTTTGATTTGTATTTCTCTGATCAATGATGTTGAGAATATTTTCATATACCTGTTTGCCATTCGTGTGTCTTTTTTTGATAAATGTCTATTCATATCTTTTGCCTATTTTAATCAGATTATCAGATTTTTAGATTAGATTTTTTCCTGTACAGTTGTTTGAGCTCCTTATATATTCTTGTTATTACTCCCTTTCAGATGGATAGTTTGTAAATACTTTCTTCCATTCTGTGAATTGTCTCTTAACTTTGTGGATTGTTTCTTTTGCTGTGCATAAGGTTTTTAACTTGGTGTGATCTAATTTATCCATTTTTGCTTTGTTTGCCTTTGCTCGTGGGGTGTTATTCAATAAATCTTTGCCCAAACCAATGTCCCTGAGAATTTCCTCATTATCTCTTTTATTAGTTTCATAGTTTGAGGTCTCAGATTTACCTCTTCAGTTCATTGTGATTTGATTTTTGTAAATGATGAGATAGGGGTCTAGTGTTATTCATTTGCATATGGATCTCCAGTTTTCTCAGCGCCATTTATTGAAGAGACTGTCCTTTTCGTAATGTATGCTCTTGGCACCTTGTCAAAAGTGAGTTCCCTGTAGATGTATAGATTTATTTCTGGGTTCCCTATTCTGTTCCATTGGTCTATGTGTTTGTTTTTATGCCAGTACTATGCAGTTTTGGTTACTCTAGCTCTGTAGTATAATTTGAAGTCAGGTGTATTAGTCCTTTCTCAGACAGGTATAAAGAACTGCCTGAGAGTGGGTAATTTATAAAGAAAAGAGGTTTAATTGACTCAGAGTTCTGCATGGCTGGGGATGCCTCAGGAAACTTACAATCATGGCAGAAGGGGAAGCTGGCACATCTTACATGGTGGCAGGCAAGAGAGAGCATGTGAAGGAGGAACTGTCAGACACTTATAAAACCATCAGATCTCATGAGAATTTACTATCATGAAAACAGCATCAAGATAACCGCCCCTATAATCCAATCATCTCCCACCAGGTCTCTCCCTCGACATGTAGCCATTATGGGGATTACAATTCAAGATGAGATGTGAGTGGGGACACAGACCAAAACCATTTTATCAGATAATGTGATTCCTCCAGTTTTGTTCTTTCTGCTCAGGATAACTTTGGCTATCCTCAGTCTTTTGCAGTTCCATATAAATTTTAGAATTTTTTTTTTCTATTTCTGTGAAGAATGTCATTGGTATTTTGACAATAATTACATTGAATCTGTAGATTGCGTTGGGTAGCATGGACATTTTAACAATATTCAGTCTTCCAATTCATGAAGATGGAATATCTTTACTTTTTTGTGTTTTCTGCAATTTCTTGCATCAATATTTTACAGTTTTCAATGTGGAATCTTTATTTCTTTGATTAAGTTTCTTCCGAAGAGTTTCATTTTTATTTGTAGCTATTGTTAATGGGATTACTTTTATGATTTCTTTTGTAGATTGTTCACTGTTGACATATAGAAATGCTACTGCTATTTGTATGTTGATTTTGTATCCTGCAAATTTACTGAATTTATCAGTTCTAATAGTTTTCTTGTGGAGTCTTTAGGTTTTTCCAAATATAAATCATATCATCTGCAAACAAGAATAACTTGAATTCTTCTTTTACAATTTTAATGTCCTTCATTTTTTCTTCCTGTATGATTTCCCTACTTAGGACTTCCAGTTCTATGTTCAGTACCAGTGGTAAGAGTGGGCATACTTGTCTTGTTCTAGATCTCAGAGGAAAGGCTTTCAGTTTTTCTTCATTCAGTATGATACCAGCTGTGGGTCAGTCATATTGCTCTGTTGTCTTGAAGAGCTGATTTATTTGTGGCAGATGAGGCTTTTTGAGGGTTCAACGTTGTAAGAACTGCCTTGATAATGCAAAGGTTGGGGACACTGTGGATAAATTTGGATTCCAAAAGTGGCATTTAGTGACATAGTAACTCATATTGGAATTGAAGCTATGTAGAGTATTTTGTAAACTGTAATGTGCTTTTACATTGCAATGTACTAGCTGTTTACTTAACACTGGAATCATTTGATTAATAAATTATATATTTATATATCTACATTATTTATCTATCTATCTATCTATCTATCTATCTATCTATCTATCTATCTATCTCCATCAGCTGCTTATTTAGAAGTCAGTTTGGCTGGTTGGTTCAATTTAACCACTGCATTAAAGTAGATTCTATATATTTTCACACATTTCATTGAAGACAGCCCAATTTTTTATACACAGTTTTATGGAAATATTTAATAGAACCACATTTTTGTCTATTTTAAATGAACCATTGGACAGGAGGCCTTTTCAGTAGCAGAATGGCAGTCAAATATCTGCTGTTCAAGGCACTATTTGTTTCAAATCAATACTAAACACAATGATAACAATATAAACAAAGAAAACTGTTGTAAACTGAAACCAAACAAAAATCAGACATTTATTTAAATAACTACTCATTTAAATAATTGATTTCTTTTTCTGATTTTAAAAGATAATTATTCATAACATAGACAAAAAGGATATATAGAAGGGAGTGAATTCCAGCATAGTGAAGATGGGGTGATGAGAGTGGGAATAAGGGGGAAATGGGTAAATAGATAGGGCAGCAGAGACTATGCTTCTTCCATCAGGTTATTTGAATATTTAAATTAAAGAAGGAAATTATATATTGAATGAGAAAATAAACAGTTTTTTTTACAAATGTAGTGACATTTTGGCTGCATTTTATTAGGAAATTTATGTGATATTTAGAGTTGTTGAACTATTATATTATTTTATAGTTGTGGGTTATAGTTCTAAAAGAGTAAACATGTATCTAAAATATTAGATGCAATTTTAATTACACAATGTTATGTTTAATTAAGTTTGTAGCATGTATAGGTGAGTTTTATCTCAACTGTGATTTGGTGTTTTCAGTTACCACCTCTTGCCTACATTCTTCTCTTAGTACTCTGGTTGTGAAATGTTTACTTAATAGTATCATTGGAACTTCTCTCCATTCCTTCATTCACTCATCCAGCAAGTATTTGCTGAGAAGTCACTATGTGCTGGGTACTGTTCTAAACCTGGGTATGTAGCTGTTAAAGCAACAGATAAACTTCCTATTCTTGTGTAGTTTGCATTCTAGCAAGTGAGATGGAAAATATATGAATATCAATAATGCCAAGATAAGTGTCATAAAGGAAATGAAGGGGATAGGAAATGATAGACTGTGCATTTTAAAGGGAGGGGGCAGGAGATATTTTAAACAAAGTTGTAGAAGGAGCTGAGGGAATGAATCAAAGGAAAAAGTATAAATGAAGTATTAGAAGTAAGATTAGGATAAAGTACGCTAAATGTCTGTAAAGAAGACAACACTGAAGTTCTAAGTCAGTAATTCGATTCTGAAATAAATCATCTCTTTTCAAAAGCATATTTGGTAGCTTCTATTTATATGACTGAAAAAACTGCATTACTGCAAGCTAGAAACATTTTTCATTGAAAAATGCACTCTTTATTCATTCTTTAGGCAATTTCAAGTTAACTTTCTAAAATGAACTAAGATTTAATTTTATCATGATTATATTGAAATGTTAAACTTTGCAGTTCATTTAGATTTATGAAGAAAAAGTCATATAATGAATTCTAATGTGATTTCAGCTAAATTTGGAAGTCAATTTCTTAAGAAATGAAGAAATGTGTTACATTACTTAGCAGAGATCACGAAGACTCAGCCTGGTTTCTCCAAAAACAAGTGATGCTGAATTAGCTTCATGTTCTTTTTCTTGACAGAATTGTTAGGCTGGTAGATCAGGGGAAGGATAGAGATATGTATCTGTATTTGTTAAAGTAATAGAACCTTTCTTTAAACTTGTGAAGAGATATGCACGTGGTGTTAGTACAGCTACATTTCTTGGAAACTGTTTGATAAAGTATATCCCAGATTGCTACGTAACAGATAAACTTGGCTTGGAGAAAGTTTCTAGTAATGTGGCTTAGGGAATCTATCCTTTCCCTGTACATTTCAACTTTTTTTTCTAATGACTTAACTAAATGAATCAGGTTCCAAGCTAAATTGGTGTGCTAGAATGATGTGGCAGAGCAGCAAAATGAAGTTTCTCAGGATTAAACATTAAAGTTTTATCATTGGATAAAAAAAATACCAGCTCCAACAAAGACAGAATATAGAAGAGACATGGCTTAGAAAAAGCATGTGTGGAAACTAAGATTTTTGTTCAGTAAGGGTAAGTAGTTTAATGTGCTGCCATTTTTGCACCCTGGGCTGTGTCATTACAAAAAAAATCATGTTTGGAAGAAAGGTGATTTATTCTTTGCCTTACTTTGCATTAGGCAGGCCACATGCTATTTTTAATTTTATGTAAAATACTGTATTTTTAGGAATGCATTAGAAGAGAGACCAGGATAGTGAAAGAATATCATATGAAGAAACATTTTCAAGTCAAGAGGCTACCTACCTAGACAAGAGAAGACCTGACAAATATGTAAGAAGCTGCAGAGAAGGATATAAATAGAAACCAGATGAAGTCACATTTAAGCTTAATATGACTGTAACCTAAGGATATATTGATCTAAAGATGGACTGTATTAGTTTGTTAGGACTGCTGTAACCAAGTACCACAAACTGAGTGGCTGAAACAACAGAATTCCAGTGTTTGATGGAAATCTTTGCATTCCTTGGCTTGTAGGTGCATCACCTCTATCTCTACCTTTATGTTCACATGGTATGCTTCCTGGGTGTGTGTCTATCTTCAAGTTTCCCCGTTGTATGAGGACAACAGTAATATTGGATTCGGGGCCTACCCTACTCTACTATGAACTCAACTAACTATACCTGCAATGATCTTTTTTCCAAATTGGGTCACATTCTGAGGTACTGGGATTAGAAATTCAACATATGACTTTTTGAGGGTCACAATTTAACCCATAACAGTGACTAATAGCTGATTATCCTCCTAGGAATAAAGACACGTGAATATGTTGTCTCAAGGGTTTATTATTCTTTATAAACACCAACATCGAAAAACAGTAAGATAGTCTGCTTTAGAAATAGACATATTTTAAAAATATTTTCTATGATTAAGAAGAGGGTGGTGAATATTTTTTGAAAAATCTATAGAATATCTTTAGGGGTGAAATATCTCATATGCAACTTCTACTTAATCATTGCTACTAGTTTGGTGCAAAAGTAATTGCAGTTTTGCCATAATGTAATGTCAAAAACTGCAATTACTTTTGCACCAAACTAAAAGATAAACCTAAACTCTACATTATGTCTGTCAGATATTCTGATGATGAATGTGCATGCTGAACCCTGACAATTATGAGGCTCATCTCAAATGTGACTGCTCACTTTTATTCCCACTTATTCAGTACTTTTTTTTTTTTTTTGGCTTGGTAAGATCCAGTTATATTTGCTCCCAAACCTGTGTATTTCAGACATTTAGATAGAATTATGTATTTTTACAAATATTTTCTAAACCTGTAATATTCAAGTGAGTAAAAATTAAAGTAGTTGAAATGAAAATAAAGTTTATTCTTTGGAAATACACAATGAAGGCAAATTTTATTTTTTAAAAATATTGTCAAATTAGATGTGGGGAGGCAATTGTGAAAGTCTGGAAAAAAATTGTCAAACTATGAAAGGATATGCATTAGTTCCCTGACAAATGTCTTCTTTTCTCTTCAAAGACACTGGAACTGGACATTGCAGAAGATGAATTATGAGAGTGATTTATGAAAGAAAGACAATGGAGAATTACAATCGATGGAGCCATTCAAAGAAAAGACTTTGGCACTGCATCAAAAGACAGTAGAATAAGTACTCTTTGCTTATACATTTTAAATGAAAATAAATGTTTATAATACATAGTTGCTGTTTTTTAAACTGTAATTCATTTACTAAGGCTGAAGGGAAGAATAGATGTTGGATAAAGAACTTTCAATTCTGTCATTGTTAGTAGTATTTGTGTGTGTGTGTGTGTGTGTGTGTGAATGTTGAGCTTCTCAGTTTCAGTAGTTAGCAGGAAAAAGCACTGAATCATGAAGCATAAACTATGAATATAGCATCTGTATGATATTCTCTTAAAAAATGGCAAAACTCTAGCAAACTGTCTTTGGTGCTTGCTTTTTTAGAATGATTGGCATGGGATCTGAGTCTTAGTTTCACCTTTTATGATTGCTTTTTACTGCATCAAATATTTGACCAGGCAAAGTACATTTCAATGAACAGCTTTACTCCCCTTTAAAAGAAACTGAAAGTCCAGCTGAAACTCCTCATCAAGTTAACTGGGATCATAGTGTTCATTTTGGATGAGGCAATGTACTAATTCACTAAGTCAACTCAACTTGACATTTCTGGGTTAGTGTATCTTCCTTAAAAGTTATGCAATAAGTTGGAATTAAAGTGCTCTGCTTGCTTTTGATAAGACTGATCAAAAGAGTGATAGGAATAATCACTACTTAGAATCCTATATAATAAGTACTTTCAATTTATCTAACTCTAAGGAGAATTTAGACTATTTGTCTAGTGAAATCCATTTGATACCAGGATTTGTTATGGCCACTCTACAATCAGGTGTTCCTAATATAATGAATGAGATAAAAAAAATGAAGCTAACATTTAAATGATGCTTACTACTTCCAGAAACTGTTATTATGCATTATTAACTCACTTAATCCTCCTTACCACTTTAGGGGGTAGATACTATTATTATTCCTTTTGTTTTCAGATGAGGAAACTAGGGCACAAATAAATTAAAGAACTTATCCAAGGTCATACAGCTGGAAAGAAGTGGATTTGGGATTGCGAATGTCACAATTTCACAAACTGCATTTCACCATGGGTAGAGCTAGTCAAACGTCTGAACATAAAGCTTGGTTTAAAGATGACCATCATCTTATGTTTGTTGTAGAACTATTCACAATAGCAAAGACTTGGAACCAACCCAAATGTCCATCAATGACAGACTGGATTAAGAAAATGTGGCACATATACACCATGGAATACTATGCAGTCATAAAAAAGGATGAGTTCATGTCCTTTGTAGGGACATGGATGCAGCTGGAAACCATCATTCTCAGCAAACTATTGCAAGATCAGAAAACCAAACACCGCATGTTCTCACTCATTGGTTGGAATTGAACAATGAGAACACCTGGACACAGGAAGGGGAACATCACATACCGGGGCCTGTTGTGGAGTGGGGGGAGCGGGGAGGGATAGCATTAGGAGATATATCTAATGTAAATGATGAGTTAATGGGTGCAGCACACCAACATGGAACAGGTATACATATGTAACAAACCTGCACATTGTGCACATGTACCCTAGGACATGAAATGTAATAATAATAAAAAAAGAAATTATATAAATAAGTATCACTGAAAAGTCTCTCTTTAAACTCACCAAGCACTGTTCACTATGGACAAGAAAGTGTGAATATGGTTATTTTTTATTTAATATTTTCATAATGATTACTGAAGGATCTGACAGTAAATAGTCTTTGGGTCTTTTTAAGCTAAAACTCCAGTTGTTGTTGATAGTAATTGATGCAATTGATAGTAATGTGCTGTATCCCTCAGATATATTCCAGTCGAAGAAGGTGGAGAGCCACTAAAATTTATTGTTCTATGTCATTTTTCTAAATCATCTTTTGATAACTGTCCATCTACATATTGCTCAGTGGCTTTATATTTAGAGCATTATTTGGGAAATTATAATTTCAAATATTTTAACCTGTAAATATTCAATGAAGCCTTGGCAGTGAAGAGTAAGACTTTATAAAACCTTGAATTTATGAATAGCACAGTTCTGGTTGTCTACGTAACAACACCCCCTATAGTAACCTAAAACAGTAACATTACTATTTCCCATGATTCTGTGGATGGCCTAGGCTTAGGTGGTACATTCTCAGGGTGTTGCTCGTTGTCACACCCAGATAGCAGCTAGAACTAGAGTCATCTGCAAACTCCTTTTTCTTGGGTGGACCATCCAAGGTAGGTTTCTCATGCACATATCTAATGCTTTGGTGCTTCTTGGCCTCTCTCTTTCCACATTGTATTTCATCTTCCTGGCCTCTTCACATGGCTTGGGCTTCTTGTTGCATGGTGGTACAAGGTACTCACACTGCTAACACAGTAGCTGACTTTCAAGATGCACAAATTGGACCCTTTTAGACCAATTAAGGGCTATGGTGAAATTGGAGCAGTATCACTTCCATTGTATTCTACTGGCCAAAGTAGCAGAGGGCCTGATCAGACCCAAAGAGGTGGAGCAATAGATTCTACTTTCCAATGGGGGAGTACCAAGTTCATATTGCACAAGAGGAGGTGGAATGGGAGCTATTGTTGTTATCATTAGGCAATACACTCTGCCTAAAGTACTATATCACATAATTAGACTTACTTTGCACATGATGACAAGGAGAAGACAAGATGCTGTTTTGGAATGTACCCATTAAACAGCTGCCTAGACACTGCTTACCTAACAAGTGCCTTGTTTCCAATAAAGGTCGTGGATCTTTGGTAGTCTACTGAAAGTGATGAAAAATTATTCATATGTCTCCTTCCTTTACTATACAATCCTCCCTGCTAAGAGAAAGACAGGCAAAGGACCTGGGATGGATATCTTTGTGAATCTATCAATAATGGATAAAATATCTCATTTGTCTACTTCCCTTATTATCTAATTCTTCCCTCTTAGAGGAGTCTGAGCAAAGGAGCCTAGACTGGGTGTATGGTGGAGAGTCAGTAACTAGGAGTAGAATATAAATCAAATCAATAGTGTCCTAGGTAACAAAATCAAAGAGTAAATGTACACAAACACAGCAAGCCATGCAGGATAATCAAGACTAAAATTCTGGGTTATAAGGAAAAGCCTAAAACAATTCTGAGTTGCAAAATAAATGGCACCAATAATCTTATAGTAAATTTCAGAATGTCAGGATAGGCCTATTCTGCTTAAGCTCAGAATTGGTTCAAGATACTGGGTTGGGGTTGAACCAGAAAGTTCTGGGTTGGTAGCCCCAGCTAGAAGGAGAGGCCTGGGAAGATGCCAAGGAGTAACTGGGAAGTTGCAAATGCTGAGTTCCTACCATGAACTTCTGCAACAATTGGTGACTGATTTGTTAGATGTTGCAGAGAGACTCAAAACAACTATCAATCATCCTGTTAAGTAATTAAAAATAGTTATTTATTGGATTTTTAAATATATTGTATTATATACTTTTGATAGGAAAACAATAGAATGGCATAAAAGAATAAATTTTATTGTTTTATTTATATATTCTTTAATTTCTAGTAATCTGATTTTTTTTTTTTTTTTTTTTTGAGACATTGTCTTGCTCCATCGCCCAGGCTGGAGTGCAATGGCACGATCTTGGCTCACTGAAACCTTCGCCTTTCGAGTTCAAGAAATTATCCTGTCTCAGCCTCCGGAGTAGCTGGGACTACAGGTGCCACCCCCACGCCCAGCTAATTTTTGTATTTTTAGTAGAGATCGGGTTTCACCTTGTTGGTCAGGCTTTTCTTGAACTCCTGACCTCAGGTGACCCACCCGCCTCTGCCTCCCAAAGTGCCGGGATTACAGGCATGAGCCACTGCACCCGGCCTATATCTGAATTTTTAAGAACTAAGTTTTACGAGTGAAGATAATATAAATAATATATACATTTATGAATATCCTTGGTTGCATTATTTTTAATAGGTTAATACTTATAATAATATGAATCTACATTAGCTAAAAATGACCTATGTGTAGTTGATTTAGTTCTGGTCATTTTATCATTTTGATAAATTATTAAATTATATCATTGCATAGACTGGTTGATTTTTATAGAATTGTTTGTGCAACTAATTGGGGAAAGACTAGAATGATTACTACAAGGGTGATTTAGTTTTTGAGTTTAAACACAAACCAAGGTTTCAATTTCCTGCAGTGGAAGTGCTTTCTGAGCTTGCCTGAATAGGACTAAAATCATTCTGGCCAAAGAGAAGTGTTGAATAATGATGAATTTTTCTTAAGCTCAGCTGATCTATTTTTAAAGATAGCATAGTGAATGAGAATCAAAGCTTATCATTTCTGAAAAATGGCAATAATAACAAATTGTGATATACTTTTAAAGAGTAGCAGTTATATTTGGATAAAACTTTATTTTTTCCAGCATGTGAATCATTACCTAATAATATTTCATTTAATTAATCAGAAAATTGTGAGTCAAAAGCTCTGCTTACAAAACCTATAAACAGAAACTCCAATTCAACCTTATCACTACTAAATTTAATGTAAGAGACAACACAAATTAATTAAAGATAAAATGATTCACAAAATAATTACAGCCTCTTGTTGCCTTAGGGAATAATAAAGAACTAACTTATTTCAGTTGTGAGGCTATTAATGGTGTGCACGACAAAGAGATAAACCCAAGTATAGTTAACTCAATTTAAAAATTGGCTCTGGCAAGTGAAGAAAATAAGTGCAGGTATATATATGTGTGTGTATATACATATATGAAGTGAGAGAATTAGTAAATTTTAACCTAATTTGTTTTTTAAAATAATTAATGTGTAGGCCTTTTCTATTGTGACTTTGAAAAAGTATTTGAAAACACTATATTGATTTTGGTTTTTACTTGTTTATAATCTATTATATATCTATTATATAATCTATAATTATGTATCTATTAAATTATTTATAATTATAATTTATTAATAATGATTATAAATTGCACATGAGCACTACTACTTTTTCATTTTGTGTTTTTAATGTAAAATTCCTGTATTCTACCAATTTTTAACTAAAACAGCTGCATTTAGTTCATTAGAGAGTTTCTTAAAAGTTTCTAAAATTTCATGATATTTTGTTCTATCTTTTTTGTTTAGAATTTACATCCTTCCTGTTTTTCAAAAAAAATTGAAGTGGCTTATGAGATTAGGCATAATACAAAATAAGACAGTTAGAGATAGAATGAACAGATATCATCTAAACTATAGCAGAGGGAATGAGGTGAACAGATATCCAACATGAATTGATAGAACTGGGGCACTGATCTTTGCTCTAACTTTCTCGTCAGCCAAGAAGAAGAGGAAAAGTTTACAAAAGTACAGAACTCTAAATCTGACTAGAGAAAGCATTAGGATATTAGTGTTTTGTTTTTTTTTTTTTTTTTTTTTTTTTTTTTTTTTTTTTTTTAATTAACTGGGCTTAAACTCAGATTGTATTTTGGTATATTGTCTAAGAGACATTGTGTAAGGTACTGAGAAGTATTTTTGCTCCAATTTGAGACACACACATTCATTCTGTTCAAATATCATCATAAAATTTCACGACTCCAATTAATGCTTTCTTATTTGAAAAGTAATACATGTGTGTAGAAATAAGAATGTAAACTGACCAAAATGGCATAAAATAAAAATGTTAAATTATTTAATAAAACGTTAAAGTATTTTTAGGTTCCTTACTTTCTCTCACCGTCAGTCCCTTCCTGAGAAGTAGCAACTTATGGCATTTTAAGTTCTTTTGGTGGTTATATCTATAACACTAAATAATATAGTTACACTTTATTTCTTGATTATCAATTTAAGCAGTATTTACAGACTTTCTAAAATTGATAATGAAGGGGGCTCATTTACTCTTATAACATTTCATTCTTTCAATCTCTCTCTCTCCCATTTTTATTAGTCATTTTATTATATTTTAATTCTTTTATTGATAAGCTGAAAATTCAGCTTCAAATATAGAGTAGAATTTTATTTTTGGCATTAAAATCTTTATTTAAAAGAGCAGGCTGGATGCCCTGGTCCACACTTGTAATCCTAGCACTTTAGGAAGTCAAGGCCAGAGGATTCCTTGAGACCAGGAGTTCAATACCAGCCTGGGCAACATAGCAGGATCCCATCTCTACATTAAAAAAAGAAAAAAAAAAAAAGAAAAACAATAGTACTTAACACATACATTTTAAAATAAATAACTGAATTATTTCAGTTAACAATTGATATTTTCTTATAGATTTCTGAGAGGAGTTTTGAAAGTCAGTGATTTTTATGTGAGGTGTATTTCAAGAACTCATTTTTTTCTTTGTCTTTCTCTGATTTTGCTTTTTAAATCTAAAATTTTGATTTTGCATGTAACAAGGCTGGAGTTTCTTATTATGCAATACAGTCTACACCATTCTTCTCACTGTTAATTGAGCTCCTTTTCTTCAAAGTTTTGGCCTATTCTTCAAAGAGCTTAGTTTAGTGGAGCTCTCCAAGGCTTGAGAAAATGACATTTCTTCCATACATGTACTTTCTCCTGCAGCTTGTTTTTCTTGTGTACTTACCTTCTGCCTTGTAACACTGTCTCCTTTTATTTATTTATTTTCACTTCTTTTTTTTTTTGGTTTTTACCCCTCCTATTGATGTTTTGCCTTCTATTCTATGTTATGGGGCAAGAATATTTTATTTTTTCTTATACTATTGGCATCCTAGCAGAGATGTAACAGGAAAATCAGAAAAACGGAAATTGCTTTCATGGCAGTTCTTTTTCTATATTAGATTTCTCCCCTAAACCCAGAAAATTTGTTTTTCTTTAAAAACTATTGGCTGCCTATTCCTTTGATTATATACTGGCCTCAAGACTTTCGCATTCGAGTCCTTTAGTTCTCTCTATATGTTGCATATGAGCAGATGTGATATGCCAGAGCTTCTGAAGCAGAAGCTTTAAAAGGCAGCACACGTTTTTGGCCAGCTCTCTCACTCTTCCCTGTGGCATATCTAAAAGAGGGGCTAGTCCTGCTTTGATTCAGGAATTAAAAGTCTCATCTAGCAGAACCACAATCAATTCATAATTTAGGGGCAATGTGAGTGAAAAATAATTGTATAAGCCACTGGGATTTGGGGGTTGTTGCTTGTTACTTCAGCAAAGCTGATTAATACATGGGTCATATTTAAGCCTCAACCTTTGAAATATCTGGGCAAGGAGGAGCTACTCAGAATTCGAAATCACATGTTATTGAAAAAAGATGTCCAATTATCACATAAGTTTCTCAGCTGGTCTCTTTGAATACCTGAGTAAGAAGCAAAAAGCTGAAAAGATATCCCTCCTAAAATGATTCGTCACATTAAATCTTTCTGATGTAAATTGTGAACTTACCCATAAATAATTTTCACTGTGTATAATAATCTGATATTCTTCATCGTAAGTTATAATTCTGTATGGAATTTTCCTGATGTGGGAGGCAGATCCTTCCAATTTCAGTTACTGATTTTGTAATCTGGAACTGAAACTGACCAATAATAAAATAAAATTCTGGTCCCACTGAGACAGCCTGGTAGGAAGGGGGTCCCTGGAGAGACACCAACCAGCCTGTCCACTGGGATGGTGCCTTGGGAAGTTCACGACGTTTGCAGCAGGGAGGAGCCTGGCGCCTTCTCTTTCTGTGTGAACCTAGGATTTGAATGCGGGCAGGAAGTGTTTTAGCAGGAACTCTGGCCTAGCAAGAGTCCCTGTTTCCCCCTTTAATTCCTTTTCATCCAAGAAAGCCCTGTCTCACTCACCATTCAAATTGTCTATGAGCCTGAATGTTCGTGGCTATGGGACAAAGAACCCTGTCTTTAACTCAACTAAGGAAAAGTCCTGCAACATTATTGGTGCGCAACGTGGGGACTGGAGAAATGGTGAGTGAGATGCAAACCAACAATTCTTTTTCTGTCTCCCTTCTGAGCCTTTTCATCCTTATGGCCTTTTCCTTCCTTTTTCGGGCTGGACTGGCAAGCAGCAGCTCCCCACGGCTCTCCCCTCCATGCCGGGGCTGGGAGGCATGGCCCAAGGATCTGGCACAGCAGGCTGGCAGTCCCAGTTACCTGCGTTTGCAGGAGGCTTCCCCTTCGCCAGCCAAGGGGTTTTACTCCATGGGACAGTAATTGAACTAGTCTCCCTGGTGGAGGAACCACTTGCTTAAGAGTAAGAGGTTCTTCCCCAGGCATTTTTAAACTGTTTTTTTTTTCCTTTCCTCTTCTCCACTCCATCAGCAGTTAAGTTTTAAGCAAGTTTTTTTTTTCTTTTCTTTTAGAAGACGTTTTGCTTTGCCAGGCCTCCCAGCTATCACTGTTTATATTTTCTGTAAAGCTTTAATTGTGAAGAAGGGTTTGCGGGGCTAGTCTTGGGCTGTAGCCAATCCGGTGCGCTTTGCATGTCTGTATGGTTTGTGCTGCAAGCCTCCATCTTGTTTTACACAATGTGTGCATGGCCTGTAACTGCTTGGCAAGGCTTTGTTGAGGAATACTGCCTTAGGGAATAAATTTCTTTCTGGGTTGATATCTGCAAGTTTTCCTAGCCCTGTCTCTTAAAGGGCCCCACCTAGCAACTGGGTTTTCTTCTGCCTGTGTGTGTGTACTGTGCGTAATCTCTGTCAAAAGAGCTCTGATTAATTCGGCCTAATGAAAGACAAGCACTTGGATCTAATATTTTTTAAAGGGAAGTTAAAAGCTGTGGAAACTTTCAGTTGATGACTTTAAGAAATAAAAACAGCCCTAAAGACTATTGGTGAAATGCAGGTCAGGTGCAAAGTTTGCTAAGTGTTTTGAGGTTACAAACTGCTTTTTGGGTTTTGAGAACTATTGGACTTGCTGGCTTCACAATTGGTAAGGCCTGGGGACATATGGAACTAACCACCCCTTAACTAATAAGGCAAACCTTGGTTGCAGTTAGCACACAATTAAAGCAACTTACCAAGTTTTATCTTAAAAGTTCAAAATTGCTAGGAGTTAATTGAAACTACTAGAAATATATTTACATGCAGAGTATGTAAGAACAGTAAAATGTGGTTTTAAATAAAAGTTATAAGAAGGCATGGAAATTTAAACTTTTGCCTCCAGTTAAAGGATTGTTATGAGCTAAATTAGGAAAAAGCTAAAGGTTCAAAGAAGTGGTGGAAGAAATGTGGGAATTAATCTTGCAGAAGAGGTTCTCTGTGTGAACATACTGACTAAATTCAAAAAAGGGTATTATATGGTTTTTCTGTAAATTGAGTATTGAAATAAAAGCATGGCAAGGTTTTCCTAAGTCTCTAATCTGCTCTTTGGCAAAATTTGTAAGGGGTTATAAAAGGTTTTTGCTTCTTTAAATCTCTGAGCCATAATTTTTGTCAAAATAAATAACTTACGGTAATCTGGAATTCTATTTCATAATATCAAGTATTTTAAACCTTGAACATTTAACAGCCTTCCCAAAATTAAACTTCAGTTTCAAAACTGTCTTTCCTGACACCTGGCTTTTTGGATAGTCCAGAGGGCCCCTGGAATGTCCAGAAAAGAGAGGTAAACAGGATTATTTGACATATTAGGTACATGAAGTTGTCAAAATGATGCTCAGTCTTCTTTAGGTTATATCTTGGTGAATAACGCTAATATGTGTTCCAAAATTGTATGGGATTTCTAAAATTATAATGTCTAAGTATATGCTACCAATCATAATTAAGATTTTTATTTTGTTATGATAAACCACAGAGATAACCAAACTTCTTTGTCAGTTGTGTTTCTAACAGTAACTAACTTGGACATTTTCCTATTCACAGACAATTGTTTTCTTGTTTTAATCCTTCCCAAAAGATGGTTTATAATGACCTGTAGAAGTTTAAGTGGTACTCTTAAATACAGCCTTCTGATAACTTTAGAGATTGTAACATTGGAGTAAAGGAAAATGTACAAGACTCATGAAGAGCTGAAATGCTCATGAATATCAAGCAAAACAAGAGTTAACTAAATGGATTGAACTCAGGAAACTGAAGCAAATCTTTTTAACCTTTGCTTGGAAAATTGCTGATCCATATTTTGTTTTTTGGACTCAAGGAAACTTTGAACTATGTATGGCCTTTAATAATTAAGTAGGTATACTCCTGTGATCAAGATTTGGAGCATGTTTGTTTCTCTCTGCCTGGTTTCTCTAGAATTTGGAAACTATTTGTGAGTATTATTATGACAATATTGTTGTTTGCATCAGTGCAATAAGAATCCATTGTCTTTTGGAATAGGACACAATTGGAGAAAGTGGTTATTTTACCAAGGCTTTGACTGGAAGGGTATGCTCCCCTTTAAGGAGTCAATCTCAACTTGTAGAGCTGATAAAAGCCCCATAGGAGAAACTGGCCTAATACCCTCATCTGTGCAGTCCCTGTATAGGGTTCCTGACCTGATCAGTAAAGAATGTCACTTTCTAACAGGTCCAGGAGCTCCAAGTTTATCTTGGGACCTTCAGAGGAGAGGATCACTCAACTCACAGGTATTTGAGGATAAACCCATGGCTTGACTAGGTTTTAAAAGGACTTATCTGAGACTCCCTGTGGAACAAACTTCCACCAAAGTCAATCAGTCCAAAAGGTCTATGTAGAAATCGCTATTCTTGCTTTATCCAAATAATCAGGCCTAGTATAAGGCTAAAATGTATTTTGCAAAAAACACCCATTCGGTCCCATGATGATTTGTTTTTTTTTAAACAAACATGAGGACTGGAGAGAAAGAAATCATGTTTCAAAACTTGTCATATATTTGTCATTAAATTCTAAGTTTTTTGCCTACATTTTAGACTAACCCTCCTTGCTTCTGTGAACCAACTAGCAATCCCTGGCTGAGGCTCAGAAAGAATAAGAGGCATAGGTAACGTAGAAATTCTGATCAGTATCCTAGCTCTGAGCA
This sequence comes from Macaca thibetana thibetana, assembly GCF_024542745.1. Classification (NCBI taxonomy): domain Eukaryota; kingdom Metazoa; phylum Chordata; class Mammalia; order Primates; family Cercopithecidae; genus Macaca; species Macaca thibetana. Next base: position 63,172,830 of record NC_065584.1, read on the forward strand.
ATTATTCTGCAAATCCTGTTAGGTGATGGGAATTAATAGGATGCCTAACACTTGGAGGTTTTCTTTTGGGAAAGTAAGGCCAAGGAGCTAACCAAAGCCACGCACCATGCACCCAAATCTTAGCAAGCATAACTATAGCCATCACTTATTTGGGTGTGTCACAAGACATCCTTTCCTCTCCCTTTTTGGAGGAGGACTCAGTTCAACAGTTTCACCTTAGCATTTGGTTTATGATAAGGAGTCCATACAACACCTGAGACACATTTTTGTCCTCAAATCAATTCCAAGCTTTGGGGTCAAAGCCCTAGGAAGGAAAACTGGACTGAGGGGTCCATAGGCAAATGACAACAGAGATTAAAAGGCACAGCGCAGGTGAGTGTGGCTGATCCTGCCAATTAAGTCAACCCCAAGCTTCCTGTTTCATTGATAAAGGCCACATTAATATCCATGGCATAAATGAGGTAAAGGGAACTCCAAGGCTACTGAGAGTAGGTGGGAAAGAGACATAGGTGACAGGGGGTAATTCCTATTCTCTAGGCCCCCCGGCTTCATGGGTGCAAGCCACTTTAATGCCCATGGCAGTACCTGCCAAGGTTGCTGGAACTTGGGCATGCAAGGATGGAAAAAGGAAAGAGGATGCCCTTCCCTCTCTCCCTCATCATGTACTCTGGATATCTGCTAGAAAGAGACGGGAACCAGGGATGCCTGCTCCCCTCTTCTAGATAGGCAGCCATTTACCTTCAGTCTGTACCCTTTTCAAATGTATCCTGAACCCCTGGGACTCCTTTGAAAGAATGCCTTCTTTTTTCCTTTCTCCTCCTCAATTCTCTCTTCACTAATAGGTAATTATGTCCCCATACTATGAGGTACTCCCCTCAAGTGCATCCTCCAAACTGGAAAGAGTTAATTTTCTAAACCTTAAACTGGTTGGTTTAGGATTGAGCTCAGGGGAAGGGAACCCAGAAGCCCAACATAGCAGCAAAGGGGTAAAGTTTTTTTTTTTTTTTTTACCAGTCGGGCTTTTGGCCTCCCTCTCCCTGTGTAAACTGGTAAAAGGCCTTAGAATTTTTGAGCTGTCTTTACACCTCCCCTTGTTTTGTTTTGTTACATGTTTTCTAATAACCTGGTTTATCTGTTCTTGCCTTCAGGCCATCAAACTCCAAACAGTCATGCAACTGGAGCCTCTGATGGTGGCTCCTTCTGCCGGTGGCTCCTTCTGCCTGGAACCCTTAAATAGGACTCTAGGGAAGTTCTGACTGCCTTTTCCCCAAAACTGTCCCCTGTCAGCAGGAAGCAGTTAGGATGGGTCTTCTTCCTTATCCTAATCTTATGGCAGTTGGATGTACTTCTTTAGAGGAAGGGATGAGACAGCCAGGTGGGAGGGGTTCCCCAGAGAAACTCCAGCCAGCCTGCCCACTGAGGTGGAGCATTACAACATTTTCAGCGGGGAAGAGTCCGGCCCCTCCTGTTCCCGTGTGGAACTTGGGATTTGAATGGTGGGCGGGAAGCACTCTAGCAGGAACTCTGGCCTAGTGAGAGTCCCTGTTTCCCACTTTTCTTCTTTTTCACCCAATAAAACCGTGTCTCACTCACCATTCAAATTGTCTGCAAGCCTGAATTTTTGTGGCCATGGGACAAAGAACCCCGTCTTTAGCTGAACTAAGGAAAAGCCTTGCAACACCACCATAGGAGTTTATGAACATGTAAATTCACAATTATAATGCCAATGCAACATCAAGACAAAATTTTGCCACATTAAAAAATAGTTTTGTCAGTGTTTACTAATTTTTGTAATCATGAAGTTATGTAGATCCATATGCTGTATGAGGAAAACATCTTTATGTTTTGTCTATAAGACAAAATTTTAAGAATCATGTTTTTGTAATTGTTATAATTTAGTTTTAAACTATGATAATAATTTTAAAGTATTTTGAATCTGCCTGTAGACTGTATGTGATTATATTGGACAAAGTCCAACATGTACTGCCAAAGGGAATGTTGAGATGATATTTGAAAGCTTTTCAATATTGCAAAAAAGGTGTTTTTTTCTCTTCTGTTGACCTACATGTTACTTTCATTGACCATATCAAGTGTGATATATTAGTGATCAGGTGTAATTTGTGAATAAACTATATTTTATTTTTCTTTTAAGATATTTATTACTGTAAAGTTATAGCGAGGGTGCGTTTATGGTGAATTACTGCCAACAACAAGCAATTTGACATTTGATTTTTACTAGAAAAAAGAATGAAATTTAAACTTTAAGCAGTATCTTTTTTTGCCAATATTATACCATGAAAAATGTCAATCACTTAGCAAGCTTAAAAAATGTTAATGGGAAGACTTGTACACGCACCACAAAGATTCATTCATCAATACTTTACCAATACTTGCTTTATTGCATATTTGTCCATCTGTCTATCACCGTAAACTTCCACCAATCCATCTTATTTTGGGGTACATTTAAAAGGAAATTGCAACATTATTACAGTTTTTCCTAAATACATCAGTATGCATATAATGAAATAGAGTTCATTATTTGTTTATAATCTTTCTTTTGATGCAAAATTACATAAAATATAATACACAGGTCTTAACTGCATATCCACAAAGTTGTGACAAATATGTATGCTTGTGTAATCAAAACCTCTAATAAGATATAAAACATTACTTTTGTCCCAGACAGATTCCTTATGACTTTTCCCAGTCAATTTCACCTGATATGGTTTGGCTCTGTGTCCAACCAAACCTCATCTTGTAGCTCCCATAATTCCCACGTGTTGTGGGAGGGACCCGATGAGAGATAATTGAATCATGGGGGCGGGTATTTCTGTGCTGTTCTCATGATAGTGAATAAGTCTCATGAGATCTAGTGGTTTTAAGAATGGGAGTTTCCCTGCACAAACTCTCTTCTATTGTCTGCTGCTTTGTGAGATGTGCCTTTCACCCTCCACCGTGATTGTGAGGCCTCCCCAGTCATGTGGAACTATAGTCCGAAAACCTCTTTCTTTTGTAGATTGCCCAGTCTTGGGTATGTCTTTATCAGCAGTGTGAAAGGGGACTAATACTCCACCCTACCCCCTGGCAAACTAATAATTGCTATGATTTTTTTCACCATAGAGTAATTTTGCTTGTTATGGAATGTAGTATAAATGAAATCATACAGTGTGTACCCTTTTGGGTAAGGCTTCATTTACACAGCATAATGTTATGAGATTCACCTATATTTTATGTGTACTAAAAATTTGTTTATTTTCATCATTAGTATTTCATTGTATAAATATATAACAATTTGTTTATTCTTTTGCATATTGATGGATATCTGGGGTGTTTCTATTTTTTGATATCATGAATACAGTTATGAGCATTCCTGTATAAGGTGTTTTAAGGTTTTTTTTTTTTTTTTTTGGTAACCTTTAAAAAAAAACATTTTTGCTGGGTACATACCCAGCATTGGAATTACTAGTTTATAGGGTAGGTGTATGTTCACTTTTATAAAAAATTTCTACACCTTTTCCCAAGTGCTTGAATCATTTTACTTTCCTACCAATTATTTATGAAAATTTCAGTTACTCCAGATCATCACCAACATTTGGTGGTGTTAGTTGCTTTAATTTTAGCCATTGTAGTGTGTGTGTAGTAATATTTTATTGCAGTTTTCATTTGCATTTACCTAATTATTAATGATATTATCTGTTACCAAAACAGCAAGAGTTAGGTCTAGGTCTTGCTGCTTGCCCAACAGAAAGCCAGTCACTGAGACAATGAGTATTACCAGGGAGGAAGGCTTTATTTGGATGCTGCAGTAAAGTAGATGGAAAATCAGTCTCAAATCTATCTCTCTGACTAAAATTAGAGATTTATTCAGCAGGGAAGAAATGTAATCGTGTATGGGAAAACCCAGTCCTCTCACTTATCCCTTCCTTAGGGGTAAGGAAGAGGAGTTGGTCAACAGGAAGCAGGAAGGGAAGCAGGAACAGGAAGTCAGTTAGGCAATCATGATTAGTGAAAGGTCTGGCATCTCATTGCCCAGATGTGGTGATGTGGTAAGTTTCAGTTCCTTGATAGTATCTAGGAAGTTTGATGGTTGATTTCCTGAGAAAGGAATTCAGGTAAGATAAATCAAGTTTTTCTCAAGTTTTGAGACTAGCAGAGTCAATTTCTACATTTATTCAAAAGAAACCATAAATATGACTTCTATGGAACAATTGAGCCATGTATTAGTCTGTTCTTGCATTGCTGTAAATAAGTACTTGAGACTGTGTAATTTATAAAGAAAAGAGGTTTAATTGGCTCACATTTTGGCACACTGTACAGGAAGCATGCCTGGGGAGGCCTCAGGAAACTTAAAATCATGGCAGAAGGTGAAGAGGAAAAAGGCACATCTTACATGGCCAGAATAGGAGGCAGAGGGTGAAGCGGGAAGTGCTGCACACTATTTTTTTTTTTTTCAGTTCTTCAATATTCTTTTTTTTTTTTTTTTTTTTTTGAGACGGAGTCTCGCTCTGTCACCCAGGCTGGAGTGCGGTGGCCGGATCTCAGCTCACTGCAAGCTCCGCCTCCTGGGTTCACGCCATTCTCCTGCCTCAGCCTCCCGAGTAGCTGGGACTACAGGCGCCCGCCACCTCACCCGGCTAGTTTTTTGTATTTTTTAGTAGAGACGGGGTTTCACCGTGTTAGCCAGGATGGTCTCGATCTCCTGACCTCGTGATCCGCCCGTCTTGGCCTCCCAAAGTGCTGGGATTACAGGCGTGAGCCACCGCGCCCGGCCCAGTTCTTCAATATTCTTATTTATCTCATTCCTGAAAGGAGGACTCCCTAAATCTTGAAAATATTTCTTCCCACTGTTTCTCACATTCAACTATCCTTCATATAAAAGAAAACATAAATAGCCATTTAACATAAGATCTAGTACTTGCTCTCTCTCTCATTAACTTGCTTATAAACTTGTTACTTACAGATTTTCTTTCATGTCAAGTCATTTCTTAGTTAAGAAATTCCAGGCTTACATATAATGGCTATTTATTTTCCCAAAAGACTCAAAATATCTAAATATTTCTTGGTATTTCCTTTAGATCATTAACTTAAATATCACAGAAAGAGCTGAAAGCTCCTTTGTATTTTTTTAATTCCTATTTTGTTTCCTTCTTCCATGGTAATCTGGTGTATATCCTTGTCTTTCATATTTTGGCCCTTAACGACATATATATCTATGAACAATACCTACAGTTTTGCTCTTTTTAAATGGCATATAACAATATCATATCCACACACACACACACACATATATATATTTTAAGACAGGGTCTCACTCTGTCACCCAAGCTGCAGGCAGTGGCACGATCTTGGCTCACTGTAGACTTGACCTCCCAGGCTCAAGTGATCCTCCCATCTCAGCCTCCGGAGTAGCTGAGATTATAGGCATGTGCCATCATGCCTGGCTAACTTTTTTCTTTTAATTTTTATTTTTTTAAATTTTATTATACTTTGAGGTCTAGGGTACATGTGTACAATGTGGAGGTTTGTTACATATGTATACATGTGCCATGTTGATGTGCTGCACCCATTAACTCGTCATTTACATTAGGCATTTCTCCTAATGCTGTCCCTCCTCCTTCCTCCCACTCCAGGACAGGCCACGGTGTGTGATGTTCCCCACCCTGTGTCCAAGTGTTCTCATTGTTCCATTCCCACCTATGAGTGAGAACATGTGGTGTTTGGTTTTCTGTCCTTGTGATAATTTGCTCAAAATGATGGTTTCCAGCTTCATCCATGTCCCTGCAAAGGATATGAACTCATCCTTTTTTATGGCTGCATAGTATTCCATGGTGTATATATGCCACTTTTTTTCTTTTTTTGAGATGGAGTCTAGCTCTGTCACCCAGGCAGGAGTGCAGTAGCCGGATCTCAGCTCACTGCAAGCTCTGCCTCTCAGGTTTACGCCATTCTCCTGCCTCAGCCTCCCAAGTAGCTGGGACTATAGGCGCCCACCACCTCGCCCAGCTAGTTTTTTGTATTTTTTAGTAGAGATGGGGTTTCACCGTGTTAGCCAGGATAGTCTCTATCTCCTGACCTCGTGATCCGTCCATCTCGGCCTCCCAAAGTGCTGGGATTACAGGCTTGAGCCACCGTGCGCGGCCTATGCCACATTTTCTTAATCCAGTCTATCATTGATGGACATTTGGGTTGGTTCCAAGTCTTTGCTATTGTGAATAGTGCCTCAATAAACATACGTGTGCATGTGTCTTTATACTAGCATGATTTATAATCCTTTGGGTATATACCCAGTAATGGGATGGCTGGGTCAAATGGTATTTCTAGTTCTAGATCCTTGAGGAATTGCCACACTGTCTTCCACAATGGTTGAACTAGTTTACACTCCCATCAATAGTGTAAAAATTTCCTATTTCTCTACATCCTTTCCAGCATCTATTGTTTCCTGACTTTTTAATGATCACCATTCTAAATGGTGGGAGATAGTGTCTCATTGTGATTTTGATTTGCATTTCTCTGATGACGAGTGATGATGAGCATTTTTTCATGTGTCCGTTGGCTGCATAAATGTCTTCTTTTGAGAAGTGTCTGTTCATATCCTTTGCCCACTTTTTGATGGGATTTTTTTTTTCCTGTAAATTTGTTTGGGTTCTTTGTCAATTCTGGATTTTAGCCCTTTGTCAGATGGGTAGATTGCAAAAATGTTCTCCCATTCTGTAGGTTGCCTGTTCACTCTGATGATAGTTTCTTTTGCTATGCAGAAACTTATTAGTTTCATTAGATCCCAGTTGTCTATTTTGGCTTTTGTTGCCATTGCTTTTGGTGTTTTAGTCATGAAGTCCTTGCCTAAGCCTGTGTCCTGAATGGTATTGCCTAGGTTTTCTTCTATTAGGTCTAACATTTGTCTTTAATCCATCTTGAATTAATTTTTGTATAAGGTGTAAGGAAGGGATAGACAACCAGGTCTTGTGAGAACTCACTCACTATCACAAAAACAGTAAAGGGGAAGTCTGTCCCCATGAGGATCTAATCCTCTCCCCTCAGGCCCCTCCTCCAATACTGGGGATTACATTTTCCCATGAGATCTAGGCAGGAACATAAATCCAAACCATATCAGGTAAGTTTCATATCTTTTCATGCGCTAATTGACCATTTGCATAATTTTGTGAAATATCTATTCATAACCTTTGCTCATATTTAGCTTTTTGTCTAGAACTCTTTCAGTTTCCATTTTATTGCCTACTTTAAAATATGTTTGTTGAATTCAAAAAGAAATTGAGGTTTATTTGTTTCATGATTGTGAGTACAGGGAAGAATCTTACATCTGTGGAATTTCTCATAATTTGGTGGTCCAAATCCTAATTATAATTTCTAAAACGATTATACTATCCCTCTGATCACTGTGGTAATTTGGATACAAATGTTTCACAACTTCACTTTTCAGAAACATGGTTTTAGACTTAATAAAAGCCTTAATTAGAAAAAACCTAATTGTATGTTTTTTTAAAGAAAATATCTGGCCGGGCACGGTGGCTCATGCCTGTCATCCCAGCCCTTTGGGAGGCCGAGGCAGGTGGATCATGAAGTCAGGAGAACGAGACCACCCTGGCTAACACGGTGAAACCCCGTCTCTACTAAAAATACAAAAAATTAGCTGGGCGTGGTGGCTGGCGCCTGTAGTCCCAGCTACTCAGGAGGCTGAGGCAGGAGAATGGCATGAACCTGGGAGGCTGAGCTTGCAGTGAGCCGAGATCATGCTACTGCACTCTAGCCTGGGTGATAAAGCGAGACTCTGTCTCAAAAAAAAAAAAAAAAAAAAAAAAAAAAAGAAAAAAAGAAGAAGAAAATATCTCTATAATCAGTGAATGAGTTGCTTCTGAATCTGAAAAGGAAGCACTTGTAGCAACAATTTTTCTCATACCAATAATTTCTTTCATAATGGTGTATGTTGATAACTACAAACTTTCTAATGAAATGCCAACAATATTTTTGTAGAGTTACTAAAGTCATGGACTGTTTCTTAAAAAACTGCTTAACCTACTTTAAAATATAACATGGGTATTTTTCTTCTGTTTTCTCTTTCTTCTCTTTTAATAGTGGTGGTAATAATATTGATAGAAATGATAAACTTTGATTGTTTACTATGTGTCAGATATTGTACTACATACATAAGACATTATTTTGTTCTATTATATGATGTAAACTTTAATTGTACCTGATTTATTATAAATGAAGGAATTGAAAGAGGGTCAAGTTGTTATCTCAGCTGAAAAGTGAAGGAATTAGAACTCGAACCTAGTTTTTTCTTTTTCTGCCTCTTAACTGTGATATGCTGCTTTGGAGGTCATAGACTCCTGAATTTGGAAGATGAAACATGATTAGTGGTGCTATTATACTTGTGTGAGTCAATCTAAGGAGTTTAAGATGTGCTCCATAGGCATTCTATAAGAGTATTCTTACTTAGTTTGTCTTCTTTGGGCATCAGAATCTTAACTGAATTGTCAATTGTGGTCCACCTGTTTCAGGCATGTAGTCATAATGGTATCTGAAAGAATTCTTTAGTTCGAAGACTTATAAGTACAGCAAATAGATTACCTGAGAGTGAATATGCTATTTAGTATTTAGAATAAATGATGGTACAGAACACCTACTACATACTTGGTGTTCTATTAAACAAAGATGAATATGGCCCAGAGGAACTTATAGTCTAGTGGGAGTTACTAATATGTACACAGAGAATTTCTTTATAATATGGTTAAGTGTTATGATAGAGGCATGCAATGACTATAAATACTATATCATTTGTGTTTCTGATAATGTCTGTTAGCCCCTGCTTGCTAAGATATAGGGAAATTCGTGGTTAAAATTTCCTGAGGGAAATGCTCACTGATTTCAGTTTTGGATTTTATGGTCTTGCTTAATTGTATTTGGCACTGGAATGACTAATACTAATTTCTGATAATCCTCTTTTTATTTATTTATTTATTTTTATTTATTTATTTATTTTTTTATTTTTTGAGACGGAGTCTCGCTCTGTCGCCCAGGCTGGAGTGCAGTGGCGCGATCTCGGCTCACTGCAAGCTCCGCCTCCCGGGTTCATGCCATTCTCCTGCCTCAGCCTCCCGAGTAGCTGGGACTACAGGCGCCCACAACTGCGCCCGGCTAATTTTTTGTATTTTTAGTAGAGACGGGGTTTCACCGTGGTCTCGATCTCCTGACCTTGTGATCCACCCGCCTCGGCCTCCCAAAGTGCTGGGATTACAGGCATGAGCCACCGCGCCCGGCCGATAATCCTCTTTTTAAACCACTACTGAAAATTTAGAATTTGTTAAACACTGAATATTAAACATTGAATCTGTCTCTTAAGAGGAAGTGCACAAAATCCTAATTCTGTTTCTCTGCAGCCTTTCAGGCTCCATCATTACTAAGGGATGGTTGTTCTGTTTGCCCAAGGCTGCTAAGAAACTCATATCTTTTTGTGAAGAGAGACTAAGGCAGAGAATAATCATGGGGAGTAAGGGACATAGAGAAGATCCAATGTTTGGATTTATTATTGGATTTTGTTGGGATAATGGATAAGGAAACATCTCTTCTTATCTGAAAATGCAAAGCTAACACTCTTTGTGAATAAACTATGATCTGGTGGTTTATCAGGATCATGTGCCAACTGGAGGGTCAGGCTTTTCATGCTTGCGTTTTTACTATTATAGAGTAGTTAAAGGGATGGAATATACAAGAATGGTAAGGTTGAATGATTCCTTTTGGAGCACTGGGTAAATTACAGCATGACAGATAAACTCAGGTCGTCAAATACTTGGCTTATGGAGCAAAAGGAAACATATTTGGTAACCATGGTATAGGAGTTCCCTTCTGCCTGCAGCTGGTGCACCAAAACTGATGAAAAGAAATGGCAGAAACTGATGTATAATAAGCACATTTTACTTCGACTTTAGCACACACATTTGTATGGGGTATGTGTATGTGTAAGTAGAAACAAGTTTCCAGAAACAATACTAACCCTTATAAAGTTGCATTCACTGCGATCTGTTATGTTCTATTCTATTCAGAGGGAAGAATGTCTTTTCACTTACAAATGTAGTCATTAGATCATATTAGGGGAGAAAATTATTGAGTATTTGGAGCAGTATATTTGAAAGGCAAGCATAGAGGGTTTAATGTACTAAATGAGCAGATCATAACAGTCTTTTCCATTCCACTTCTGATCAATCCACTCCAAACTTTGCTTTCTTCCAACCTTTGTACTATTTCTACCACATGAATCTTTCTACCACTGGCCAAAGCTTACTGGACTATGGGTAGATACTTGGCCCCAAAGAAATCAATCTGTAGGCTGAGCTGTGTCAGTCAGATGCCTAGAGTGTTCAGATTTTTCTAGGATTATGATAGATCTATATCTCTCTTTTTTATTTTTTATTATACTTTAAGTTCTAGGGTACACGTGCACAATGTGCAGTTTTGTTACATATGTATACTTGTGCCATGTTGGTGTGCTGCACCCATCAACTCATCAGCACCCATCAACTCATCATGTACATTAAGTATAACTCCCAGTGCCATCCCTCCCCCCTCCCCCCTCCCCATAATAGGCCCGTGTGTGATGTTCCCCTTCCAGAGTCCAAGTGATCTCATTGTTCAATTCCCACCTATAAGTGAGAACATGCGATAGATCTATATCTCTTTAAAAGTCCATTTTTAGAGTCAGTTTGAAATTTCTCTTCCTTATATGCAAATATGACTTGACAGATGTACAGATATTTCCATGACTGTCATTGAAAGCTCAATCCATCCATAGATGGACATACTCTTTTATAGCCTATATTATTACTTTATAACACTGACTGGTAAGTTTTATTCCCAATTAAATGCAGTAAATTGGTTTTTTTCTAGGCAATTCATTACCTCTTCTGACAGTCAAGCTAACAGGACATTTTCTCCAAGTGAGACTCCATTTTTTGCTGACTACGTAGTCAGTAGTTTCTGTTGAGTGACTGGCAGGTCACAGCTTCTCTTTCTTCAGAATGTCTTGTCTTTTCTTTCTTCATTTCCTTTGGTTTTATTAGATGGAGCTTGTATTTTCAACTTAACCATTTCTCCCTTAGGGCTGTTAGATAGATCTTTGATGTCCTGACATATCAGGTAGTTTAACCATGAAAAGGATTTGTAGCTTGCCCTTTTTCTCTTCATGAAACATGAATTTAGGACTACTCTAAGTTTCTTTAATATTTGGAAAATTTACTTATTGAGAATAGAATGATATTAAGCACCTCAGGTACTTTTAATACTTTTAAACATTTCAAAAGTCACCTGTTTTCAACTTAAGGTTAATTTTTCATTTCAAAGTCCTCAGAGCTCTTTCAATTTGGCCTGATGCCAAATATTTAGGCACACTGCAAAAGAATTCCATTATGAATCTCTCATTCAATTATCTGTTTTCAAAGGGCAGGAGAGAACAGAAATTTAGTTTCTTTTGTGAGAAGAGCAGATAAGAGTTTTATTTGCTGAGTGGTTTTTGAAAGAGAATTTTGAACAACTTTTGCCAATGAGTTTCATAGTGAATACATGTTTTATATTAAAATTCCTAAGATGCAGTTTCATTTCCCTTCTTCTTTAAAAATAAACAAGAGTTGAGGAAGTATACTAACTGGTTTGTTTGGAAGACATTTTCATGTCTATATTTTAATGGAAGTATTATAACTAGTGGTTTTATTCCAGGGATATTAGATAGGTTTTTGTTTAACATTTTATGTGGGGATTTACATTGAAGTAATATTATGGATAATATTTTGTACTCAGAGACTTTTATCTATCCCTCAACCCTCCCCATTCCACAAGGCTTAGAATGGAGTTAATTTCCAAATAAATCTCAATCATATCTTTACTCTGCTGGTGGGAGAAATCTAGAAAAATGCAGCCACTTGTCTACTGTTATTTCCCCTGATACACTGCTATAGTTCTAACGTTAGTTGTTTTTCAGTTTAAAATGCAAGAGTTTAGGAGATAAATATAAAATACCTTGTGGGCATTCTAACAGTCCTTGATATTATTAAGATGACACAAAGAATTTGCTGTCAATAGATTTTAACAACTTAGATTACAAATCTTACAGGATTGGGTAATATTTTACTCACACTTAATTTCTGCAATTTATAAGATACTATGGAGTTCGTTTCTATTTTCTTTTATTCTTGTAAGAGAAACATGATTTCTCTAGGGACTTATCCATATCTCATTTTGTGCAATCTTACTGTAACTGCTAATCAAAGTGTCCTCTAGCCTGCTGGAAAAAGACTTGCTATTTTACCTAAGCTAAGACGATCAGAACCTCTCTTCCAGAAATGTAAATCTGAGTCATAAGATCTTATAATAGAAAGCAATTGAAGATTATTAATCATGGGGTACATGGTAAAAAAATGTGTCACTCAAGTGCCATAATTCCTTGAGTCACTATGATTCTTATACTTTTAAAATCCTGATCTTTTGCATTTTCTTTTAAGATTATTCTTTATCCTATATTTCTTTTTATTTAAGAAAACTGACTTTTATATTAAAACAAATACAGAAAATCACATTAAAATTAAAACTAAATGAACTATTATAAGGTGAACACTCTTATAACCACCATTCAGGGAAGAAGTAGAAATTGATAGCAGAAAGGAATAGAGCCATCACCACAGATAGCCCCTCTGCCACCATGTGCCCCATTTCAAGCTCAACCATTACCTTGACATTTAAAGCAATCACTTCCTTGAATTTCTTTCTAGTTTTGCCAAATAAGGGTAGATCCCTAGACACTATAGTTTAACACTGCCCACTGAAAAAAATGTTCATATGTCTTTTAAACTCTTTTGATTGATGTATTTTTTTATTTTTAAATTTTAATATGCCTATATCATTATAGTTGAGGTGAATGTCTTGTGGACAGCACATCATTCAGTCATATAAAAAGAACTACCCTGATACTTTCTGTCTTTTAATTGGTATATTGTGACAATTTACATTTAATGTAATTTTTGTTATGTTTTGGTTTAAGTTTATAATTTTTTTTCTGTTTATCCCCTTTTGTTTTATATCATTTTTCTGTCTTCCTGTGGGATACTTAAACATGTTTTAAAATTTCACTTTCTACTTATCTGTAATGTTTCGTGTTTATCTCTTTGTATAATCTTTCAGTGTTTGCTTTAGGTATTACATTATCCATCCATAACATATCAGTCTACTGATATCATGCTGTTTTTATACAATGTGAATGTAGGATCAAATATACAATAGTTAACTGCCTCGTCTAATGCTAATTCAAGTAAAACAAGACTTTTTTGATGCTTTAGTTAAAAATGCAGTAATACTAATCAAAATTTATAATTAATCATGGTTTGTACAATAGGTTTGAATTTCATGCCAGTTTTCATGTTATAAAAGTGAATGGTGAGGCTACTTGTTCTGATGTGAAAGGTACAGAATTAAATCCTAAAATTAAAAAAATAGAATTATAGTATAGCACAGGTGTATTTAACTTAAGTTAAACTTGATTATTTAAAAAATCATTTTCTTAAAAAAAGAAAAAACAATGCTAAGTTATAAGAACAAGATTAGGTTATACTCTTGTTTGAATTTAGTATAGCAGGACACTGAAAACTGAAATAATTACTTGTTTGGCATTCGGAAAATCCATGTTTAGTTGAAGGCCTTGGTTAATACATATAATTTTTGAATTATATAAAACCAAGTTGAACAAAACTTCTGGAACATAACCATTAAAAAAGTGAGCAACTAGAATTTTCACATTAATTTGATTTTAAAGTTGGTGTGATCATTAGCTACTGATTTTACAGGATTGTTCCCAAATTTTACCTATCCAAGTTTAAACTGTGTCTTACGTATTCTTATAACATTAAGTTTCTGACTTGTGTATTAGTTAAAATTTTGAGTATTTGCACTCACTTTTTACTGCAACAAAATTTTAAAAAATGAAATAGCCAGAATAGAATGAGTTAGAAAGACTACTTAGTAACTAATAAATTGGAGATTAAACTGTTTCTTAGCATGGAGGAAAACAAAATGGGCATTCGATTACCATTGGACATGGACTAGTGCCTTAAGTCTGTTTCCTAATCCTGCATACCAGCAGACGCCTAGAATAGCTCTTGGCTTTCTCCTGAACCTTCTGATTTATAATTATCTTTCTGCCTGAGGACACCCAGACTTGGAAATGCAGCATATTTAAAATTGACTAGTTCTGCTAAGGATGCTCCTGTTGAATCCTAAAGTCTTTGTATTCATGGTGGTATCCTGGATTGCTTTTTATTTTTTTAACACCATTTTCTTTACATTTTGCCTTATTGCACGTAGTATTGATTCATAAGCCTCTGGTATATTGTCAGCTTTTCTCTGAGGGACAGAAAATATAGACAATGAAATGTTTTCTTGTTGAATGTGTACCTGCTGCTCAACTTCTGTTGTGAGTTGAAAATGAGAATAGGATTATTTACGCCCATAGTTTTTGGCTTGAGGTATCTTATCTTCATAACCATTGTGCAGGTAATGGGCCAGGAGCAGAAGCCTGTTCTTGATTCTTGGAGACCCTGGAGTGGTGCGTAACTGGAGCAGGAATGAGCATAATTCCGGGTCTTCTCTCTGCCTTCATTATGATTTACTCTGTGTCACTCTCAGAAATACATTAAGGGATATTTATTCCTTGCTAAGTTTTAGGGAAGCCTAATGTTTATATGTTAGTTGCTTATTTCCAAAATTAATTTACTCTTCTTACTTTAAGACTTTCATATAGATTTTTCTTTCTCACTGGAAACATCTTTCAGCTAAGATAAATGAGCCAAAAGGATGAGTGCTCACTGATGTGCCATCTCTTCTTGCTGGCTTGATGAAATCCCTTTTTTTCTTTTTGGAATAGACTGTTCAAGATCTAGTATGGCAGGAAGTCAGTCTCTGCAGTGTGTTCTCTGCTGGAAGCATTGATCTTCATTCGTTTTCTCTTTTTAGTTCTTCCTTCTTGATAGTGGCCTAGTTACGGTAATTCCTGATTGTGGCTGACAAAGCTCACTATGTAAAACATTCTCTTTCTTCACCTGAGCTCTGCCTCGGCAGAGACCTGCAGCTGAGAAGCTAGCTGGGAAAAAATCTTTGTAGTTCTTCCCCAGTTATTCACAGCTCATGTTATTTGGACTCTCTAACCTCTCTGTGTTTGTGGGGAAGTTTTTACACTTAGAAATGGCAAGTACTGGGAAAAAATTGATAGGACATTTGCCTAGCCCACACTTTTTGTTGTTTCAAACATCATACCAGATGATTGTAGAAACAATGGTTATAATTGACTAAAAATGCTAAAGTGAAGTTTCAAAATAGAGTGACATCATTCTGGCAGACATATTTTAAAGTTTGGCTTAGGGTCCCAGCTATTAACCTGAGGACAAAATGAGCACTGTGAAGTTTGGACTGATTTAATGAATCAGGTAATATCACTAGTCCGCTGGAGTATTTAATGATTGTAAATAACATACCAGCTAAACAGGTGAGTATGCATTGATAATTAGAAATGGACTCAACATAGCTTGATTATAAAAGGGAATATTTTATCCACAACTTTTGAAATGAAATAAATTTCCAGGGGGGGCGGAGCAAGATGGCCGAATAGGAGCAGCTCCAGTCTCCAACTCCCAGCGCGAGCGACACAGAAGACCGGTGATTTCTGCATTTTCAACTGAGGTACTGGGTTCATCTCACTGGGGAGTGCTGGACGATCGGAGCTGGTCAGCTGCTGCAGCCCGACCAGCGAGAGCTGAAGCAGGGCGAGGCATTGCCTCACCTGGGAAGCGCAAGGGGGAAGGGAGTCCCTTTTCCTAGCCAGGGGAACTGAGACACACAACACCTGGAAAATCGGGTAACTCCCACCCCAATACTGCGCTTTAGGAAACAGGCACACCAGGAGATCGTATCCCACACCTGGCCGGGAGGGTCCCACACCCACGGAGCCTCCCTCGTTGCTAGCGCAGCAGTCTGTGATCTACCGGCAAGGCAGCAGCGAGGCTGGGGGAGGGGCGCCCGCCATTGCTGAGGCTTAAGTAGGTAAACAAAGCTGCTGGGAAGCTCGAACTGGGTGGAGCTCACAGCAGCTCAAGGAAACCTGCCTGTCTCTGTAGACTCCACCTCTGGGGACAGGGCACAGTAAACTAAGACACACAGACACCTCTGCACAGACGCAAACGACTCTGTCTGACAGCTTTGAAGAGAGCAGTGGATCTCCCAACACGGAGGTTGAGATCTGAGAAGGGACAGACTCCCTGCTCAAGCGGGTCCCTGACCCCTGAGTAGCCTAACTGGGAGACATCCCCCACTAGGGGCAGTCTGACACCCCACACCTCACAGGGAGGAGTACACCCCTGAGAGGAAGCTTCCAAAGCAAGAATCAGACAGGTACACTCGCTGTTCAGAAATATTCTATCTTCTGCAGCCTCTGCTGCTGATACCCAGGCAAACAGGGTCTGGAGTGGACCTCAAGCAATCTCCAACAGACCTACAGCTGAGGGTCCTGACTGTTAGAAGGAAAACTATCAAACAGGAAGGACACCTACACCAAAACCCCATCAGTACATCACCATCATCAAAGACCAGAGGCAGATAAAACCACAAAGATGGGGAAAAAGCAGGGCAGAAAAGCTGGAAATTCAAAAAATAAGAGTGCATCTCCCCCGGCAAAGGAGCGCAGCTCATCGCCAGCAACGGATCAAAGCTGGACGGAGAATGACTTTGACGAGATGAGAGAAGAAGGCTTCAGTCCATCAAATTTCTCAGAGCTAAAGGAGGAATTACGTACCCAGCGCAAAGAAACTAAAAATCTTGAAAAAAAAGTGGAAGAATTGATGGCTAGAGTAATTAATGCAGAGAAGGTCCTAAACGAAATGAAAGAGATGAAAACCATGACACGAGAAATACGTGACAAATGCACAAGCTTCAGTAACCGACTCGATCAACTGGAAGAAAGAGTATCAGCGATTGAGGATCAAATGAATGAAATGAAGCGAGAAGAGAAACCAAAAGAAAAAAGAAGAAAAAGAAACGAACAAAGCCTGCAAGAAGTATGGGATTATGTAAAAAGACCAAATCTACGTCTGATTGGGGTGCCTGAAAGTGAGGGGGAAAAATGGAACCAAGTTGGAAAACACTCTTCAGGATATCATCCAGGAGAACTTCCCCAACCTAGTAGGGCAGGCCAACATTCAAATCCAGGAAATACAGAGAACGCCACAAAGATACTCCTCGAGAAGAGCAACTCCAAGACACATAATTGCCAGATTCACCAAAGTTGAAATGAAGGAAAAAATCTTAAGGGCAGCCAGAGAGAAAGGTCGGGTTACCCACAAAGGGAAGCCCATCAGACTAACAGCAGATCTCTCAGCAGAAACTCTACAAGCCAGAAGAGAGTGGGGGCCAATATTCAACATTCTTAAAGAAAAGAATTTTCAACCCAGAATTTCATATCCAGCCAAACTAAGTTTCATAAGTGAAGGAGAAATAAAATCCTTTACAGATAAGCAAATGCTTAGGGATTTTGTCACCACTAGGCCTGCCTTACAAGAGATCCTGAAGGAAGCACTAAACATGGAAAGAAACAACCGGTACCAGCCATTGCAAAAACATGCCAAAATGTAAAGACCATTTAGGTTAGGAAGAAACTGCATCAACTAATGAGCAAAAATAACCAGTTAATATCATAATGGCAGGATCAAGTTCACACATAACAATATTAACCTTAAATGTAAATGGACTAAATGCTCCAATTAAAAGACACAGACTGGCAAACTGGATAAAGAGTCAAGACCCATCAGTCTGCTGTATTCAGGAGACCCATCTCACACGCAGAGACATACATAGGCTCAAAATAAAGGGATGGAGGAAGATTTACCAAGCAAATGGAGAACAAAAAAAAGCAGGGGTTGCAATACTAGTCTCTGATAAAACAGACTTTAAACCATCAAAGATCAAAAGAGACAAAGAAGGCCATTACATAATGGTAAAGGGATCAATTCAACAGGAAGAGCTAACTATCCTAAATATATATGCACCCAATACAGGAGCACCCAGATTCATAAAGCAAGTCCTTAGAGACTTACAAAGAGACTTAGACTCCCATACAATAATAATGGGAGACTTCAACACTCCACTGTCAACATTAGACAGATCAACGAGACAGAAAGTTAACAAGGATATCCAGGAATTGAACTCATCTCTGCAGCAAGCAGACCTAATAGACATCTATAGAACTCTCCACCCCAAATCAACAGAATATACATTCTTCTCAGCACCACATCATACTTACTCCAAAATTGACCACGTAATTGGAAGTAAAGCACTCCTCAGCAAATGTACAAGAACAGAAATTATAACAAACTGTCTCTCAGACCACAGTGCAATCAAACTAGAACTCAGGACTAAGAAACTCACTCAAAACCGCTCAACTACATGGAAACTGAACAACCTGCTCCTGAATGACTACTGGGTACATAACGAAATGAAGGCAGAAATAAAGATGTTCTTTGAAACCAATGAGAACAAAGATACAACATACCAGAATCTCTGGGACACATTTAAAGCAGTGTGTAGAGGGAAATTTATAGCCCTAAATGCCCACAAGAGAAAGCAGGAAAGATGTAAAATTGACACTCTAACATCGCAATTAAAAGAACTAGAGAAGCAAGAGCAAACACATTCGAAAGCTAGCAGAAGGCAAGAAATAACTAAGATCAGAGCAGAACTGAAGGAGATAGAGACACAAAAAACCCTCCAAAAAATCAATGAATCCAGGAGTTGGTTTTTTGAAAAGATCAACAAAATTGACAGACCACTAGCCAGACTAATAAAGAAGAAAAGAGAGAAGAATCAAATCGACGCAATTAAAAATGATCAAGGGGATATCACCACTGACCCCACAGAAATACAAACTACCATCAGAGAATACTATAAACACCTCTACGCAAATAAACTGGAAAATCTAGAAGAAATGGATAATTTCCTGGACACTTACACTCTTCCAAGACTAAACCAGGAAGAAGTTGAATCCCTGAATAGACCAATAGCAGGCTCTGAAATTGAGGCAACAATTAATAGCCTACCAACCAAAAAAAGTCCAGGACCAGATGGATTCACAGCTGAATTCTACCAGAGGTACAAAGAGGAGTTGGTACCATTCTTTCTGAAACTATTCCAATCAATAGAAAAAGAGGGAATCCTCCCTAACTCATTTTATGAGGCCAACATCATCCTGATACCAAAGCCTGGCAGAGACACAACAAAAAAAGACAATTTTAGACCAATATCCCTGATGAACATCGATGCAAAAATCCTCAATAAAATACTGGCAAACCGGATTCAGCAACACATCAAAAAGCTTCTCCACCATGATCAAGTGGGCTTCATCCCTGGGATGCAAGGCTGGTTCAACATTCGCAAATCAATAAACATAATCCAGCATATAAACAGAACCAAAGACAAGAACCACATGATTATCTCAATTGATGCAGAAAAGGCTTTTGACAAAATTCAACAGCCCTTCATGCTAAAAACGCTCAATAAATTCGGTATTGATGGAACGTACCTCAAAATAATAAGAGCTATTTATGACAAACCCACAGCCAATATCATACTGAATGGGCAAAAACTGGAAAAATTCCCTTTGAAAACTGGCACAAGACAGGGATGCCCTCTCTCACCACTCCTATTCAACATAGTGTTGGAAGTTCTGGCTAGGGCAATCAGGCAAGAGAAAGAAATCAAGGGTATTCGGTTAGGAAAAGAAGAAGTCAAATTGTCCCTGTTTGCAGATGACATGATTGTATATTTAGAAAACCCCATTGTCTCAGCCCAAAATCTCCTTAAGCTGATAAGCAACTTCAGCAAAGTCTCAGGATACAAAATTTATGTGCAAAAATCACAAGCATTCTTATACACCAGTAACAGACAAACAGAGAGCCAAATCAGGAATGAACTTCCATTCACAATTGCTGCAAAGAGAATAAAATACCTAGGAATCCAACTTACAAGGGATGTAAAGGACCTCTTCAAGGAGAACTACAAACCACTGCTCAGTGAAATCAAAGAGGACACAAACAAATGGAAGAACATACCATGCTCATGGATAGGAAGAATCAATATCGTGAAAATGGCCATACTGCCCAAGGTAATTTATAGATTCAATGCCATCCCCATCAAGCTACCAATGAGTTTCTTCACAGAATTGGAAAAAACTGCTTTAAAGTTCATATGGAACCAAAAAAGAGCCCGCATCTCCAAGACAATCCTAAGTCAAAAGAACAAAGCTGGAGGCATCACGCTACCTGACTTCAAACTATACTACAAGGCTACAGTAACCAAAACAGCATGGTACTGGTACCAAAACAGAGATATAGACCAATGGAACAGAACAGAGTCCTCAGAAATAATACCACACATCTACAGCCATTTGATCTTTGACAAACCTGAGAGAAACAAGAAATGGGGAAAGGATTCCCTATTTAATAAATGGTGCTGGGAAAATTGGCTAGCCATAAGTAGAAAGCTGAAACTGGATCCTTTCCTTACTCCTTATACGAAAATTAATTCAAGATGGATTAGAGACTTAAATGTTAGACCTAATACCATAAAAATCCTAGAGGAAAACCTAGGTAGTACCATTCAGGACATAGGCATGGGCAAAGATTTCATGTCTAAAACACCAAAAGCAACGGCAGCAAAAGCCAAAATTGACAAATGGGATCTCATTAAACTAAAGAGCTTCTGCACAGCAAAAGACACTACCATCAGAGTGAACAGGCAACCTACAGAATGGGAGAAAATTTTTGCAATCTACTCATCTGACAAAGGGCTAATATCCAGAACCTACAAAGAACTCAAACAAATTTACAAGAAAAAAACAAACAACCCCATCAAAAAGTGGGCAAAGGACATGAACAGACATTTCTCAAAAGAAGACATTCATACAGCCAACAGACACATGAAAAAATGCTCATCATCACTGGCCATCAGAGAAATGCAAATCAAAACCACAATGAGATACCATCTCACACCAGTTAGAATGGCAATCATTAAAAAGTCAGGAAACAACAGGTGCTGGAGAGGATGTGGAGAAATAGGAACACTTTTACACTGTTGGTGGGATTGTAAACTAGTTCAACCATTATGGAAAACAGTATGGCGATTCTCAAGGATCTAGAACTAGATGTACCATATGACCCAGCCATCCCATTACTGGGTATATACCCAAAGGATTATAAATTATGCTGCTATAAAGACACATGCACACGTATGTTTATTGCAGCACTATTCACAATAGCAAAGACTTGGAATCAACCCAAATGTCCATCAGTGACAGATTGGATTAAGAAAATGTGGCACATATACACCATGGAATACTATGCAGCCATAAAAAAGGATGAGTTTGAGTCCTTTGTAGGGACTTGGATGCAGCTGGAATCCATCATTCTTAGCAAACTATCACAAGAACAGAAAACCAAACACCGCATGTTCTCACTCATAGGTGGGAACTGAACAATGAGATCACTCGGACTCAGGAAGGGGAACATCACACACCGGGGCCTATCATGGGGAGGGGGGAGGGGGGAGGGATTGCATTGGGAGTTATACCTGATGTAAATGACGAGTTGATGGGTGCAGCACAGCAACATGGCACAAGTATACATATGTAACAAACCTGCACGTTATGCACATGTACCCTACAACTTAAAGTATAATAATAATAAATAAATTAAAAAAAAAAAAAAAAAAAAAAAAAATAAATTTCCAGTCAGAAAAGGATTTTCAGTATAGTGAAAATGATGTTGTCAAAACAACTTGAAAATGCACAACTATCTAAACTTCTAAGCAACACTAATCATTTCCTTGGCACTGTAAGTACTTTAACAAAACTTAATTTCTTTATATTATTTGCAATGTAATGTTAGTTTTACACTTGCAAACCAAAATCTATGCTGGGTGAAAATGTGTTTTAGTGTTTATAGAGGAAACATTGTTTCTTCTGATTGATAACACAGACGCCTTATATCGTAGTGGGATAATTTTCAGCAGTCTATAGTCTTTGATAGAAATCTATAGAAGCCATTATTTCCTATGAATTAAAACATTTGGCAATTTTAAAAGCTATTCTATTTTATAACTTTATTCCTTCTTATTCTTAGATATAAACATTGGATAGAAATGTTTGCTCATATTATATGTCATCATATATTCTTCATTAGCCCTTCTAAAACTACACTCTTACTTTCTCCATCCTACCCTGTGCCCTTGGGGACAGCTTTTCCCTTGCTCTCTTATGTTCCTTGATTTGACGAATGAGAGCTATTAGTAGATCATTAGTAGGGTACAGAAGGGAGAAGTCAGGGTTATTTCTCTCATTTTCTTCCTGCTGTGTCTTAGGCTGCCAGTGGGTGCTTTTATCTGTTTAAGGCCACAGCTTCTGTAGATTGCTGTCTTCTGCAGCTACAGCTTTTCTCTGGTTGTGGTAGCTTCTCTTTCCTTTGATTTTTCAGACATAGGGATGGTAACGATCTCTGTTTTTGTTTTACTAAACTGGGTACTTCTCCATCTCTTGGTAGTTTTTCTTATCTCTGCTAAACCCTGATAAATATTATCTGTATTAGTTTCGTAGGACTACCAAAACAAATGACCACAAAGTTGGTAGCTTAAAACAACAGAAATTCTTTCACAGTCTTGGAGCCTAGAAGCCCAAAATAAAGGTGTTCGTTGGCAGGGTTGGTTTATTCAGGAGAATAGAAGGAAGAGTCTGTTCCATACCTCTCCCTATGATTCGGGTGAATGTCAGAGGTCCTAATTCCTTGACTTATGGATACATCACTCCAACACCTGTGTTTATCTTTACATGGCCTTCCCTTCTCTGTGTGTATTCTCCTTTTCTGTTCCTTATAAGGACACCTATTTGTTGACTTTAGAACCAAACATGGTTGATCTAATCTTGATATTCTCACTTTGATTATATTTGCAAAAACCCTTATTCTAAATAAGATCATATTCTGAGGTTTCAGGTGAGAATATTTGGGTGGGTGAGGGGAACATTCAACCCACCATAGTCTCTTCATTAAAATTTCCTCATGTAATCATGTTGAATTCCTGACTAATAGAGGCTCTGGTTTTACTATACCAAAATCTGAAAAATTGAGAGATTATAATGAGCTACTTGATGAAAGAAGGCATTCAAAATTAAGTATTGGCACAGCTAGACTTGCTACAATAGAAACTAGGAATATATTGTATAAAAAGCACACTAGAGAAAAGTGGATTTCTACTGTCTTTAAAAAATACTTTCTTTAGAGTTCCTTTAAGACAGTGTACTTCTAGTCCCTTTTAAAATGCTGTTTTAGAGAAATAAGATTTATTTATTTGGAGTTCTTCACTCTCCCTACCAGAGAGGATTTAATTTAAAAAACAAAACACCTCTAATAAAATTGTTTAGTTTTATTGTTTAGTTTATTCATGTGAACTGTTGGGATACAGATATAGCCCTCCCATTCCTGAGTCAAGATAATTAAGCAGCAGACCCTCCCCTCTATGATCTTAGCAGCTCAAAAATGCTTAATTGAATTGCACAGTATATCAATATCACTCTCTAGTAGAAGAAATCAGGAAGACCCAAGACCCCAATTAGAAAAACATTTATTTCCTTATAATGGAAGGAAACATGCACAGAATAAAAAAGAGCTAGTAATAAGAACAGAGGATAAAACTGCAGTCATGGACAACCTAAGTCAGGGGGAAGTGAGGTCAAAAACTTTATGCAGAAAATATAGAAATAGAAAACCTGCATAGGATACTCAGAAGAGGAAGCACAGTAAGAGGCCCCAAGAATCTGGACTCAAACAGTCAAGACTGTTATTTGAGTCACAATGTGTTAAAAGAATTTTCATCATTTAAATTTTCCCTCTTTCCACCACGTATTATATGTAAAGAATTGTTGCTTATTAGTCTTATAGGAAAAAACGTATAAGGTCTTAGTCAACCTTGTCAACAAAACTCTTCCAAGTTTTTTTTTTTTTTTTAGGATAATTATTGAATACATCCTTTACATTTATGTAAGTCAACTCTGGCAAACCAGAGAAAAGTAACATTATTTTTATCCACCCCTTTCAGAATGTTGTTCTAATGAACTGTTTTATAAAAAACCTGCATGTGCTGCATGGTGTACAAACACAAGACCTTGTTCTTGTCATTCATTTGTTACACTAGAATGTTTGAATGAGGGAAAGTAATTTCTTTTTTTTTTTTCCCCCCGATTGTTCTTTAAGGAAGCTATTTGGAATTGACATTTGCTTCATTATAAAAAATGCAAAATTTCTCCTATTTCAAATGTTTTATTTGCCTTGAACAATCTAGTAATATTAAAAAGTCTTTCTTCTTCCATGGCAGAAATGAAAAATTGTGAAACTATAAATCTGTGCAGATAGTTATTCAAATAAAAGAAAATGAAATACCATTTTAAGTGGTAAAGATGTTTTGATGAGTAACAGAGATAAATGTGGCATAAAATACATTACTTAATAAATAGTTTACAGCTGTGATTTGTTTAATGCATTATCGTTGACTCATAGTGCCTGCTCACATTAATGGTTGAACATAAACCATCTTTGTCGGTGAAATTTTATTCAGATTTAAAAAGAATAATGTAGTTTATGACAGATTAACTACAGCCATCCACTCTGTACCATCCTGTTGCTTTCAGATTGTAGATTGAACATATGTTTTTAAAATCGTAATATGTCATATAATCAGAAGTGTTCTGTGTTAAATATGGCTTTGTTCATCTGATTACAGCACTGGAAGAACATTAAAGTTTTATGAGAGTCCTATAAAATTCAACAGTTTGATGGAATACCAAACAGAGTGATCACTGTGCTTATGAAACTTTATTCTGAGATGGGGTAGATTTTCTCCAGTGGTTATTAGGTGGAGTGACTGTTTCAGATCATTAGATGCCACTTAGCATACACGAGCAAGGATGGCGCCTGGGTCTGGAGTTGTGGAAAATTAAAAATATCTCTTAAAATACTTATCATCAAAAAGTGACTCAGATTTTTGTAAGAAAATGTCTTAAGTAGTGATGATAGACATTTATAATCTCCTGTCTTTTTTTTTTTTTTTTTTTTTTTCTAGGGGATCAGCAAACTTTTTCTGTAAATGACCGGGTAGTAAATATTTTTGGTTTTGTAGGCCATGTTCACAAAAACCACTCAACTCTGTGCTTGTAGTGTGAAAGCAGCACAGATCATATGCAAACAAATGAATGTGGCTGTATTTCAGTAAAACTTTATTTATAAAAACAAGTGGCAGGATTGATTTCACCAGCAGATTGAAGCTTGCTGACACTTGCAAACCTTTTCTGGTTAGCTGAAACTCTGGATGACCAGGAAGACATATCAAGGCATGAGGCTCTTCCAGTTTTCTTCAATTTTTGTAGCCAATACCCAAACAAGAGAATAAGCTCTACAAGTCCTGGGATTTCCAGTTATGTGATATTGACCACATGAAACATTTAGCTTACTTTTTCTAGCTAGTGAAGTCAGTGAATGAAATTATCACTGTATCTGTATCACTGTGTCACTTAGAAAAATCCCAGCATGAGGCTCATTAAATTATATGCAACCCCCCAAAATTATTTACAAGGTCCAAACCATCACCTCTGATCTTAGTAATCTCTTAAATCGTTACACATTTCTTTGTAAACATCTTCCAAAGGTTTCTTTCATTTGCATGATGCTTTTCTAATTATAATCACATGGGCAATGGGGCTTTGTTACCTGACTTGTAACCTGGAGAGATCATATCTAGTTTAATTTTAGTGGAGAACTTCATCCCGCTGAATTAAACTAGTACCTTCACTTATCTACCAAGGAATGTAACTGAATCTTCTTCTTCATGTTATTTATGTTAGCAGCCATTTAGATTCTTTCTCTTTATTTCACTGACCAGGGCATTTTTAAATACTCTTTTCTCTTTGCCTGTAATTTGATGTGTATTTTCTTTATTTAACAAATTTCTCGTTTTGTGAGATCCTACCATCCACAACTGATCTTGTAGCATGCAGCCACCATAGTTCATCTATGGTGTTTAGTGATATACTGACTTCTGGGGAATAAATAGTATTCTTCAGGCAGCATCAAAGGCCTCTATCAATATCTAAAACATGGGGAGGGATGGGGGGGTTTCCTGGACTACATCTTGCTTGCTTATTTTTTGTGAACTTTGTCCAGTTTATTTGGGATTCAGTCCTAGGATCTTAGTCTTCAGGTGCTTTTTGGTTTGTTTTTCCTAGCTTCCATTAGAATTGATGGTATCTGGGTAGATGGTGCATACCATGTGATTATGTAAAAAAATTAAAAAATCAAAGATTTTTTCATATCATTTATTTAATACACATTTATAGATAGGTTGGTCTTAACCATGTAATTTATTGTGCAAATCATAGCCCTTTTTTTTTTCCTGAAAAGAAATAAAATAGAAAATAAGGGACTAAAGAAAGGTCATTGTGTTTAATGAATATTTCCTATGCCTATTCCACACACCAAAGATGCAGCAGTGACCAAAGCAGTCAAAGTCTCTGCCCCCAGTTTTTATTATCTGTCTCTCCCAACTTTTTTGAGGGCAGAGACTTTGACTGCTTTGGTCACTTGGAGTAGGGAGAAACAGATAATAGGGAATAAAACAATCATTAAAAATAACTTTTCCAGTTGTATTAGTTTGTTTTCATACTGCTGAGAAAGACATACCTGAGACTAGGCAATTTACAAAAGAAAGGGATTTATTGGGCTTACAGTTCCACATGGCTGGGCAGGCCTCACAGTCATGGCGGAAAGTGAAAGACACATCTCGCATGGCAGCAGACAAGAGAAGAGAGCTTGTGCAGGGAAACTCCTTTTAAAAACCGTCAGCCGTCATGAGACACATTCACTTTCATGAGAACAGAGCAGGAAAGACCTGCCCCTCATAATTCAACCACCTCCCACTGGATTCCTCCCATGACACATGGGAATCGTGAGAGTTATAATTCAAGATGAGATTTGGGTGGGGACACAGCCAAACCATATCACCTGCTTATGCAAATTTAAATGTACTTATTATAACAAACTAAATGTATAGACTTTGTTTTCTTCTCTTATGGGCTAGTATAAAAATGGTTAAGAAAATTTAACAACTGGTAGTTAAGGAAGTCTAAAACTACACTTCTTGGTTTTGAGTCCTGCCTCTCCTAGTTGGAATACTGATGAGAATAAATGAGCTAACACACGTACAACAGGGCCCTGCATATAGGCCTGGCACCGATAAGCACTCAGTAAGTAGTATGTTACTTTTATTATTACTTGACAAGGGGACTATGCTGACGAATCCTCTGAGAATCTGAAAATAAGATCATCTTCACTGTTGAACTGCAAAGTCAATACATCAGAGTACAGATATACACATAGTCTTAAAAGCAAAGGACAGTTTTCCAGAGCAAAAGGACAGTATAGTAAATCTTCAAATGAACCAAAATAACTAAAAAATTACGACCACAACTGAAGTGCTCTTTGTTAGCAATGGAGGTGTAGAGAAAGGAAAGCCAGAGGGCAAATGTTGGTACTGCCAATGCAAATGCTCTCCAGGAGGGAAGGTAGTCTTAGCTTGGTAACTTCTCTAGGTGTTCCCCTTTGTTTGGTAGAGGTCCCTGGAACAGGTTCTCTAGAGACTTGTGCCCAAAGAGAAAGTCCTTTTTCTTTTTTCTTTTTGGTCATAAGATATTTCTCTAAAGTTGTTAAAGCTTGTAATGAGAGCTTGGCTGATCAAATTTTTTTTTTTTTTATAAAGGAGTTGCTGTGCTTAAAATCTTAATTGGATTCAAATTTGACTATATTCTTTAAAGAAACAGTTGTCTTATTTTTACTGGGGGAGTACAGAGTCTGAGTTTATGGCCAACTTTGATATATAGTTTCAACCATATGAAATTTCCATTTTTGTAGGTCAAAGTGGTCCCACATTGGCAATATCACATAGTTCAATTGAACAGTTGGGCAGCCAGACTGAAGTACTGAGTTGTGTAGTTATGCTTAATATGATTCAGCTTCTTGCCTCTTTTTGGCTGGCCACAGTCAGCCAGAAAGAGGACTTTAACCAGCCAGTCAAATGCAGAGGTCCTTGGCTGTCTCTCCTGGACAGTGAGGGCAAGGGGACACATGCTGCCCTTGCAGTCTCTTGACACCTGGTTGAGAGTGGTTAATGCAAGTGCTGCTACTGCTCTTGCCAGACACAAATGGACTCAGCTTCCTCTAGGATCAGCAAACTGTAGGGATAAATCCATTATCCAGGCTCAGTTGTCTGTATGTACCACATACTTTGTCTAATGATGACAAACTGTAACTCTTTACCTCTCCTCTTCAGCTAGGCATCCTTTCCTTTGCTACTAGGTCTTGAGAGGCTACATTTAAGTTCTTTCTGTTTTTTTTTTTTTCTGCATTCTATAAGCTTATGTCCTGTATGAAGGCCCCATCCTTTAAGGCAGGGGTCCCGAATCCCCTGGCCGTGGACCCGTAGTAGTCTATGGCTTGTTGGGAACCAGGCCACACATCAGGAGGTGAGAGGAAGCGGAGTGAGCATTACCACCTGAGCTCGGCCTCCTGTCAGATCTGCAGGGTCATTAGATTCCCATAGGAGCTGGGACCCTACCGTGAACTGCGCATGCGAGGGATCTGCGTTGCGCACTCCTTATGGGAATCAAACTTGACGCCGCATCCCTCTGCTACCAAAACTGCTCCCTGGTGCCAAAAAGATTGAGGACTGCTACCTTATATCACAATGGGAGTAAGAACCAGTGAAAGCTTCCTTTTGCTTAGTTCTAATATTTTTATATGTATTGCTCCTCCCTCCTCAAGAAAAAACTTTTTGCAAAACTTACTGCAAAAAAATTAGAAGGACTTTCTGCTTCATTTTAGGAAGTTCTTAACTGATAAATGTTTAGAATATTATTTTTGAAAAAACATAATTATATTAATAAATGACTGTACAATATACCAATTTTATAGACACACCAAAATTTGTAGAACAATACCATTGTTATTTAATATCCAGGCCTTTATATACTTTATTATAAATATCTTTATGATGAAGCATTTTCACATGCGCTTGTGCACATCTGCCATTTTTTCCCTTAGTATGAATTCCTAAAAGTGAAATTTATGAGTCAATATGTACAATAATTTTCAGGTTTTTGATATATAGTTCAGTTTTTTCAATGAAAGTCTTAATTTATACCACCACTGTGTTGGTTAATATTAGGTGTCATTTGATTGGACTGAAGGATGCTTAGATAACTGGTATTGTTTCTCAGTGTGTCTGTGAGTGTGTTACCAGAGGAGATTGACATTTGAGTTGGTGAACTGGGAGAGGAAGACCCAGTCTCAATGTGGGTGGGCACCATCCAATTGGCTGTCAGTGCAGCTAGAACAAACCAGGTGGAAGAAAGTGGGATAAACTAGCATGTTGAGCCTTCTGGGTTCCTTCTTTCTCCCATGCTAGATGCTTCATTCCATTCCTCCTGGCCTTGGACCTCAGACTCCAGGTTCTTGGGCCTTTGGACTCTTGGACTTACACCTGTGCTTTGCCAGCGGCCCTAGGGCCTTTGGCCACAGACAGAAGACTGCACTATTGGCTTTCCTGCTTTTGAGGCTTTGGGACTCAGACTGAGCCACCACCAGCTTCTTTCTTCCTCAGCTTGCAGATGGCCTATCGTGGGACTTCACCTTGTGATCATGTGAGCTAATTCTCTGTAATAAACTACCTTTCATATATACATATATCCTACTAGTTCTGGAGCACCCTAATACAGCCACCAACTTTGGAGGAAACTCCATTTCACTGCCCAGTCCCCTATACTAGTTTCACTCATATTTGTGAATCTTTGCAATTATTATAGCTAAAACATAGTACAGCATTCTGAAAAGTAGCTTTTAGCTGATTCCTAATTAGAGTAAAATTTTTCAAGTGCTTTTGTCAGTCTTCATTTTTCTTTATAAAGTTTTCATATCCTTTGTATTATTTTATATTTGCATATTGTTTTAAACTATACACTTTAGTAATTCCAATATTTCATATGATTATAATTCTTATTTATTTTTTCTGATTTTTTAATATATGGGTTTTATGTAGTCATATCTACTAATCTTTTACTTCGTGATTTCTTTGTGACTTACAAAATTTTTCTTCACCCTAGAACAGATTGTGTTCTATATATTCTTCTCTATCAAACTTAGAAACTTATTTTTACTATTTATTCAGTTAATATGAGGTAGGACTCTAATTCCCTCTCCCTCTCTTCCTCTCTTTCCGAAACAATTTACTATCTCAGTAGCACCTATTAAATATTGACTATCCCTTTTCCATGTGAATTTCTTATGTTGTTTTTATTATAACCTAAATTCTATAATATATGGTCTATTTCTGCCATCTAGTCTATTTCTGTTTCTTGCATTTATACTTTTCCTGCTGTCTTCTCTTATTTTTCCGTTTAAAACAGCCATCTGAAACTTTAGTTAAAAGAAGCTTCATATGAGAGTATATTTTTGTGATTTCTGTGGAGTATTCCAGACTAACCTACCTGACTTTTATTTTTTTTTCTTAGTATTCCACTTAATCTAGAGATGCTAATTTGCTCCTGCCTGATGAAGTGTTAATGAGAACTCTGATGTTGTGTTGTGTGGGAAGAGCTCAGGGGTGAAGTCAGCCAGATTTGAGTGTGAACATTTGTATTAGTTCATTCTCATATTGCTAATAAAGACATACCTGAGACTAGGTAATTCATAAAGGAAAGGTTTAATTGACTTATGGTTCAGCATGACTGGGGAGGCCTCGGGAAATTTACAATCATGGTGGAAGGGGAAACAAACACATCATTCTTCACATAGCAGCAGGAAGGAGAAGTGCTGAGCAAAGGGGGAAGCCCCTTATAAAACCATTAGATCTCGTGAGAACTCACTATCATGAGAACAGCATGAGGGTAACCACCCTCATGATTCAGTTACCTTCCACTGGGTCCCTTCCACAACATGCAGGGATTATGGGAACTACAATTCAAGATGAGATTTGGTGGGGACATAGCCAAACCATGTCAACATTGTATTGACACTTACCTGAACTTGTATTCTGGCAACTTAGTCTCTCTAAGCTTCCGCTTCTTTATTCATACTAACATGCCCTGAATGATGTAATATGCTCTGTATTATCCTCTTAATTATGTAGTGTGGACTATTGAATGGATCAATGTAACTCTTCTGGCACTTGGGGCATTTAGTAAAGGGGGTAACTATTACCAATATCTGCATCATGTTTAATCTATTGTCATCTTGGTAAACTGGTGTTTTAGAGTTTGTTTTTTCAAAGGTAAGGAAAAATGGAGGCTTGAATCTTCTGCATATGAACCCTCACAAATCTATTTCTCTGTGTTGTGGCATTGAATAAAATGATGCACATTTGAAAAGGCAGACCTCAGGGCACACACTGTATTGTTGGCACCCCCAACATGGAAGGCCCAGACCCTCAGGAGATATGGACAGGGTTTTAACATAACCCACAGCACATTTCTGCCACCTGAATAACGTCTGTGTAACAGGGAAAGTAGAGAGAGTGACAATTCGAGTTGTCTGATGTTCCAAGACACCAGTTATTTGGTTAGTTGCTTTTATCTTGGGTGATGATGGTCCCTCAGACTGTAGCTCTTCAGTGACAGACTCCTGTGGCTAGAAGACCAAGCCCATTTCCTTCAGAGCTTTTATTATTATAGCTGAAGCTTTTATTATAATAACTGATGCCTATTCAATTTTGTATCCAGGCATACCTCATTTTACTCTGCTTCATTTTGTTGTACTTTGCAGATACTGCATTTTGGACAACTTGAAGGTTTGCAGCAGCTCTGTGTCTAGCAAGTCTACTGGTGACATTTTTCCAAAATCACATGTTCACTTTGTGCATATCTTTACATTGTGTAATTCTTGCAATATTTCAGTTTTTTAAATTATTATTACGTCAGTTATGGTGATCTATGATCAATGATTATTAATGTTACTACTGTAATTATTTAAGACTTCATGAACCATGCCCGTATAAGACAGCAAACTTAACCAATGAATGCGTGTGTTCTGACTGCTCCATGAACCAGTCATTCTCTCATCTCTCTCCCTCTCCTCGGGCCTCCCTGTTCTCCAAGACAAAACAATGTTGAAATTAGGCCAATGAATAGCCCTACAATGGCCTCTAAGTGTTCAAGTGAAATAAAAAATTGCAAGTTTCTCACTTTCAATCAAAAATTAAATATGATTAATCTTAGTGAACAAGGCAAATAAGCCAAAATAGGCTCAAAGGTAGGTGCCTTATGCCAAACAGCCACATTGTGAAAGCAAATGAAAAGTTCTTGAAGGAGATTCAAAGTGGTACTCCAGAATACACAAATGATAAGAAGCAAAACGGCTTTCTTACTGATACAGAGAAAGTTTTAGTGGTCTGTATAGAAGATCAACAAAGCCAAAACATTCCCTTAAACTGAAGCCCCAACTCTCTTTAATTCTCTGAAGGCTGAGAGCAGTGAAGAAAGTACAGAAGAAACATTTGAAGCTAGCAGAGGTTGGTTCATTGGGTTTAATGAGTGAAGCCATCTCTTTAACATAAAAGTGCAAGGTGAACCAGCAAGTGCTGATGTAAGATGCAAGTTATCCAGAAGATCTAGCTAAGATAATTGATGAAGGTGGCTACCCTAAACGACATATTTTTAATGTAGATGAAACAAGCCTTCTATTAGAAGGAGGTTCCTTCTAGGACTTTCATAGCTAGAGAGGAGAAGCCAATGCCTGGCTTCAAAACTTTAAAGGACAGGCTGACTCTCTTATTAAAACCTAATGCAGCTGGTGACTTTAAGTTGAAGTCAGTGCGCATTGACCATTCCAGAAAACCTAGGGCCCTTAAGAATGATGCTAAATCTACTTTGCCTGTGCTCTATAAATGAAACAACAAAGCTTCAATGATAGCACATCTGTTTACAGCATGGTTTACTGAATATTTTAAGCCCACTGTGAAGACTTACTGCTCAGAAAAGACCCCTTTCAAAATATTACTGCTAATTGGCAATGGACCTAGTCACCCAAGAGATCTGATGGACATGTACCAGAAGGTCTGTGTTGTTTTCATGCTTGCAAACACAACATCCATGGACCAAGGGGTAATTTCAACTTTCTAGTCTTATTATTTAAGAAATACATTTTATGAAACTCTTACTATCATAGATAGTGATTCCTCTGATGAATCTGGGCAATGTAAACTGAAAACCTTCAGGAAAGGAGTTACCATTTCAGATGCCATTAAAAACATTTGTGCTTAGCAAGAGGAGGTCAAAATATCAACGTGAATGGGAGTTTGGAAGAAGTTGATTCCAAGCTTCGTAGATGACTTTGAGGGGTTCAGGACTTCACTGGAGGAAGTAAGTGCAGATGTGGTAGAAATAGCATGAGAACTAGAATTAGAAATGGGGCCTGAAGATGTGACTGAACTGCTGAAGTCTCATGACAAAAATTTAACAGATGAAGAGTTGCTTCTTAGGCATGAACAAAGAAAAGGATTTCTTGAGCTGAAATCTACTGCTGATTAACACTGTTAAAACAGCAAGGAATTTAGAATATTATGTAAATTTAATTGATAAAGCTGTGGCAAGTTTTGAGAGGATTGACTCCAGTTTTGAAAGAAGTTCTACTGTGTGTAAGATGCTATCAAAATGTATCTTATGCTACAGTTTAATCTTTCCTGAAAGGCATAGTCAATTGATGTGTCAGACTTCATTGTCATATTTTAAGAAATATGCCAAAGCTACCCCAAACTTCAGCAGCAACAACCCTAATCAGTGAACAGCCATCAACATCAAGGCAAGACCCTCCACCAGCAAAAAGATTACAATTCGTTCAAGACTTAGATGATCATTAATATTTTTTAGCAATAATGTATTTTTAATTAAGGTATGTACATTGTTTTCTTAGACATAATGCTATTGTACACTCAATAAACTAATAAGCTGCAATGTAAACATAAATTTAATATGCACTGAGAGGCCAAATTCATATGAATCATTTTGTTGCAATATTTGCATTATTGAAATTGTCTGGAGCTAAACACACAGGATCTCCAAGGTATGTGTGGATATTAAATGTAAACTTCTCACAAATAATTCAAGTAATTTAGACACTTACACTCTTTTTTCAGATGTGCATTTCAAGCAAGAAACCCAACAGTGGCATTTATTACATCATCCCAAAGCAAACATTCTCCTAAAATGAATTCAGTATCTTTAAAAAGTACAGTTTCATATACATAATTTGAAGCATTATTCCAAGATAATTTGTTTATAATTGTTGGGCCTACTAAAATGACCTGAAGCTAATCACCTGGAAAACATTACAGGATTTCTTGATGAAAAAATCAATTCTTTAAAAGGTATTTTCTAATATGGCTTTTAGACTTTAGTCTAAGGTTCTTGTGCTTCTGAAGAAAGCCTGAAGCATGCCTCTCTAAATGTCAAAATGCTTAATCTCAACCAGTGCTCTTTTTGTTCTGAATCCTAGCTCTTCTCTTTAGAGTAGCATAGGAAGCAAGGCTCTCATTTATCTCTATATTGGTTTCCCTGACTGAGAATTAAGCCCTTCCAAAAATCCTACAGCTTACTGTACATTTGTTTATTTATTTTTCTACTTAGCCATTTATTTAATACTTATTCATATATTTATTAAACATTTTTTCCTTTTAAACTTGACAAGTAATAGCCATACATATTCATGGGGCACATCGTGAGTAATGTTTTGGTACTATTATGTACAAGTGATCAGGGTAGTTAGATCAGGGTAATTAGCATATCCATTATCTCAAACATTTACCATTTCTTTGTGTTGGGAATATTCAATATCTTTCTTCTAACTATTTGAAACAAAGTTATAGTGTTCCATAATTCTTGTTTCTATTTTTTCATTATCCTTTCAAACCTCAACCCACTTTAATTTGAGGTTTGATTCTGCTTCCTTCTTGAGGCAGTTCTTCCTGGAGGGACTGATAACTTTTTAAGCAAATAGTCCATTTAAAGTATTTTCTGTCTTTTCCTTTCTGTGACACTAGCTATCCACTCTTAATACTTTTTTTCTTCCATAACTTCCATGTCACCACTCTATCCTGCTTTTCTTCCTACATTTCCGATTATTTTTTCGAAGGCGCTTTCACAGACTCCCTTCACTGAGGTTATTTCTTGAATCTCAGGATTCTAGAATGACTTCTCTTGTTCCTTTCCCCCCATCTCTTTCTCTACCTGTATACATTCCCAGACAATCTTATCTTCATCCATGACTTCAGATACCATTTGTTACTGTATGCCGTATACATTCTACAGAGGGGGAAGTATAATACAGAATACACAAATCAGTTATAATGCCAGATGGGAGTTATATGTATATGTGTATTTTTGTCAAGGCATGACCTGCCCCCAATCATTTCAATCTTCTTAACAATTTACATGGATTATGATTTGACTAAGTTTAATATGTCAATTAGAATAAAAAAGCTCAATGAAAGAGATTACTTGTTTCATGAGAGCAGAAAGAGCTGTACTCCTTTGGTTCCCTGTAAGACTTTAGCATTACGGGTTTATATATTCTAGGCACTCAGCAATTTTATGATGCTTGTAAATAATCACCGTGACAGTGTGTGCCTATGCTTGCCTGACAAAGTTCCTCATAAAATAAAGTATAAAGGATAAAAGTAGATGTCACTCTTACCAAATGTAATTTTCCGAAGATTATTTTTTGAAAACCTAAGCTAAAGAAATAACTTTCAATTACACATAATAGCTTTGTATTTAAATGTGACCTGTTCCTGGAAAGTTGAACAGAAAAATAATATTCTTTAAGCTACTAGGCCCCAGGAACATTATAGATCCCGTATCTTGCTGGCGATTTTCATTAAGTGGTAGATGAAAGTGATTTTATATAATCATGTTAATCAAAAGATGAAGATGCAAAAATGTATGAGATCTTTAAACAGTGCAAATAATTTCAGAAATACTCTGGTCTTCATTTTATATGAGAGAAAATTGAAGCCAGAGGGGTTAAATGAGCTTTTCAATTAACTTAACTGATTAGTGGCAAAGCAGGAAAAAAATCTAAGTTTCAAGACTCAGATATTAATGTTCTTTATGTTACACAACAGTGCTCATACATATCCAAAGTCATTATCAATTCTGGCAGAAAAATTAGACCTGCTTTAGCATCATTCTTTAATTAAATAAATAGACCTTCCTTTCTACAGCTGAATTTACTTATTTGTTTCAACTTAGACTTACGAAGTGTTGTGCAGGTGAAGGAAAGTGGGACAAATGCTTTACTCAGTGTGGTGAGTAAAGTTACCAGGTGAAAATAATGTTGCAATTTTGTTGTTTGCTAAGGGTAATGGCCTCCAGTTCCATCCATGTCCCTGCAAAGGACATGGTCTCATTCTTTTTTATGGCTGCATAGTATTCCATGGTATATATGTACCACATTTTCTTTATCCAGTCTATCATTGAAGGGCATTTAAGTTGATTCCATGTCTTTGCTATTGTGAATAGTGCTTCAGTGAACAAACTTGCACACATGCATTTATAATAGAACAATTTATATTTCTTTGGGTATATACGCAGTAACGGGTTTCTGGGTTAAATGGTATTTCTGTCCTTAGGCCTTTGAGGAATTGCCACACTGTCTTCCACAGTGTTTGAACTAATTTTCATTACCATCAACAGTGCTGGTTTTGAGGGTGTTGGAAGAGGGCCTAGAGTCAAGAAATGTGGGTAGACTCTAGAAGCTGGAAAAGGCAAGGAAATGAATTTTCCCCATAAGCCTGCAAATAGGAGTGCAGCCTTGTCAATACTTTGTTTTAAACCAATTAGATGTGTCCTAATTTTGACCACTAGTTTTGTGTGATAGTTAATTTATATTGTTTTAAACTATTTAATTTGTGTTAGTTTAGTACAATAGCAATAGCAAACTAATACATTTTCTAATTTTAATTCAAATGTCTGTAATAGTGAAATTTAATAATTTACACTTTTTTAAAAATTTCTTTTTCTCCTGAAAACTTTCACTTAATTTACTTGATGTTTTTCTATTAAGATGTTTTCCTTTGTTATTAATATTATTAAGATGGTCTAGTTTGAGAAGGCACCTTTAATATATTAATCTTTTGTCATATTTGCACATTTTTTTCAACTTTTTATCTATGAATTTTGATTTTGTTTCTTCCATACAGAATTCTGATAATTACAACTTTAAAATATTATGTTTATTTTATTTTTGATTATTCACATTTCCATTTCATATTTATAAAGTCATCACTCACCTTGAGATAAATGTTCACTCACATTTTCTTTATTTTTAAATTATTTTACATTGGATCCATTTAGAATTTATTTTTAAATCCTCATTTTATAAGTTAAAAATATCCACTATATTATTTCTTACTTTCAGAGACCACAATGATCCACCACTGAAAATCTAAACATTCTTCAGAAAGTCCTGAAATCTAAAGTATTTTCTAAGTGATTTCACTGGGTGACCCACTTACTCAACTTGTGACTTCTTGAGTTGATCCAAATTCTAGCCTTGAAAGTACTGTTAGTTCAAATGCTGAGCACAAATGTGCAGGAAAGAAAATAAACAGTCCTTAAAATAAATGTTTTATGGTGTTAGCAGTCATTTCACTTAAGAGAAGTATGACTACTTTCTTTCCACTTTAAAACAATTTTCAATCAAATGCTTTTGTAAAAGTGTTATTTCCTCCATCTCTATGTGGGGAGTTACAAAGGAGTATACTTTACAAATAATTAATACCAAATACAACATAAATAATTAAGTATAATGCAGAAATACCTATTGACTATTATCACTGCATAATGATGGCAAAAATCTGACTTTGCTAAAAATCTGAGGTGTTGATGTAAAATGGGGTCCACATACAGACCTGGTGCTAGAATAGTTTCATAAATTCTTTTATCTATAACTTTCAAACCAATTGGAATCATCATTTCACATGGCAATCTGATGATAACAAAGAATGCTTTTGGAAATTCTCTCTTTCAAAATCATGCTTATTGGTACAAGCCAAATTCTGAACTGTAGTGTCTGTAGTCTTAAGAATAAAGTTTCATATGTGGAGATATATGTACTGACTTACCAAAAGTCAGCATGTGTTTTGGCTTGTCTTCTGAACCATGTGGTTTGCATTGATTTATAGATTTCCTAGCCTATTTCCCCCAAAAGATACAGCATATAGCATTACACATTGTAACTTTGATTCCAAAGAGGTTCAAATTATAGACTGCAACCTTTGAGTGTAGTTAAAATTCATTTTTCTTTGATTAAACAAACAACTAAAAGTGTCTTTTTTGTAGTTTATGTGCACACTAATTATTAAGTATATGTTTCCAAACGGAATATCTATCTATCTATCTATCTATCTATCTATCTATCTATCTATCTATCTATCTATCTATTATCTATCTATTTGGTTTGGCTCCGTGTCTCCACCCAAATCTCATATATATATTTTAGGTAGAACCTCATAAAATTGTCATTTTTGTAAACTGAAAAAGATTAAACATTGTAACTTTTGTTGTTTGACCTAATTAAGATTATCAACTAAACAGTGATTAAAGTTATAAGGAAAGGAAACATTGGAAGCACATTCTTAAATGAGCTGCTTCTTTGTTTTCTTATTGTCATACAAGAGAAAGAAATTATTCCAGTTTTAAGAAAATATGCTAGTTGCTTACCCAAACTTTCTTACTAACAGAACCCAGGCTTTGCAAAAGTCAACAAAATATCCAGCTAGAAAATGTGATTTCTCTAGAGTTTTTGCAGCTAATTATACATACAAAACATAGTTCTGTGATGTAAATATAGTCTAATGAGTGGGTTCCTGGGAAAAGTTATAGTTTCACTGATAAAGGAAGAAGACGCAACTGGCATGCAGTCATTTTGTGAGCATGAAGGTGAACACTACAGAGTAAGAATTGAGGATCAGGAAGCTACATAGGACTTAGGTCCTTAATGACTTTTTTGAGCTGTTATACCTATCTTGGACTGCCTACCTCAATACTTCATGTTATGTGACAAAAATCGATCCCATTGGGTTAAGCTACTGTTTGTTGAGTTTCTAGTATGTGTAGCTTAACTGATCTTCCTTATTTATTGCCTAAAGCAGTGATTCTCAAACTTTAAATATCATTAGAATCGCCTGGAGGTTGTGTTGTAAATCTTTTGTTTCTTTTATTTTCTTTATTGCTGCCTTTTGTGATTTGATGGTTTTCTGGAGTGGTATGCTTTGAATCCTTTCTTTTTATGTTTTGTGCAACTACTATAGGTTTTTGCTGTGGTTACATAAAATATTTTATACTTACAGCAGACTATTTTAAAATGATAACTTTTTAAATCAGATACAAAAACTCTACACTTTTACTCCTCTCCACCTCATATTTCATAATTTTGGTGTCAATATTTACATCTTGTATAGTTTACAAAATTAACAATTTATTGTAGCTATAGTTGTTTTTAATAGTTTTGTCTGTTAGTCCTCATATTGGAGACAAAATTTCTTTGCACATCATCATTATAGTATTAGAGTATTCTGAATATGACCATGTATACTTATACCGTTGAGTTTTGTACTTTCTGATGTTTTATGTATATTTATTAGCAGTCTGTTTTATCAGCTTAAAAAATTCCCTTCAGCAATTCCTGTAAGGCATGTGTAGTGGAGATGAATTCCCTTAGCTTTTGTTTGTCTTGTGAAATTGTATTTTTCTCTACATTTCTAAAGGACAGCCTTGCTGTGTGAACAATTCTTGATTGGCATTTTGTTTTACTTCAGCACTTTGAATATATCATCCCACGGTTTCCTGATGTGCAGGGTTTACGCTGAGATGTCTGCCAATAGTCATATTGGGGCTTCCTTTTTTATGATACGTTTATTATTTTTTGCCATTTCAGAATTCTTTTTGTCTTTGATTTTTGATAGTTTATGATGTGTCTTGGTGAACTCCTCTCTCAAATGATTTTGATCAGAGACTTCTGAGCTTTCTGTACTTGAATGTTGATATCTTTCCCCAGATTTGTGAAATTTTCAGCCATCAGTTTCTTTAATATGCTTGTTGACTCCTTTTTTTTTCTTCTGAGGAATCTACTAGGCAAATGTTAGTCCTTTTGATGGTACCCCATAATTCTTGTAGGCTTTCTTCATTCTCTTTCCTTTTTGCTCCTCTGACTGCATAATCACCAAAATCCTCTCAAGTACCAAAGCCATCTTGAGGAAACAGAACAAAGCCAGAACTATCATGGTACCGGATTTAAAAATATACTATAAAGCTTTGTAATCAAAGCAGCATGGTGCTAGTACAAGAACAGACATGTCAACTAATGAACAGGATAGAAAGCCCAGAAACATATTTATAGACAATTAATTTTTAATAAACATGCCAAAAACACATAATTGGGAAAGGACAGTCTTTAAAAATAACAGTCCTGGAAAACTGTATATCCACATACAGAAGAATAAAATTAGATACTTAATTCATACACACTATATGGAAAAAATCAACTGTAAGTAGATTAAAGGCTTAAATATAAGACCTTAAAACTGTAACAGTACTAGAGACAACATGAGAAAAGCTTCTTGACATTGATCTAAGTAATGATTTTTTTTGATATGACACCAAAAGCACAAACGTAAACAAGCAGGACAACATAAAGCTAAAAAGCTTCTGCATAGCAAATGTTTAATAATTAAAGATTTAATAATTGAAAGATTTGATAATATGAATATTAATACTAAAAGGCATAATAATACCAGTGTACAAAATGGTAGAAACCGTTGATTTTCAGTTTCATGGTTTTCTTTTAATGGGAAGATGTGAATGCTGAGTAAGAGTATCACCTGATCAAGTAAAGATGGGATTTGTGAAGAACTTATTCCTGACTGCAGAACATCCCTTAGTAAGCTACCGCTTTACTCTCTCTTAGCTGCTGTCCATCAAGACAAAGCTAGCTTCTTAATGGTCTCCTTTCTCCAATTTTGGAAGTGGAGGTGTGTGATTAATGTGTTTAGTTATTAAGAGAAGATGTGGCAATCCTGTAAATCAAAACATCTGAGACCTCTTTAATTTAGTATAAATTTAGTCCCAGACATACATACTAACTCCTATGGTTTAAATGTGTCCCCCATAAAGCATGCATTGAAAACATAATTCTCCAAGCAACGGTTTTGGGAAGTGGGGCCTCATGGAAGGTGTTTAGGACCATGAGGGCTCAAGCACTCTAATGGATTAGTGCTGATTATAAAAGGGTATGAGACTGCAAGTTCAATCTCTTGTTCTCTCTTACCCTCTCTTTGCCTTTCCTCCATGGGATAACACAGCAAAAGGCCCTACCCAGATGCTGGTCATGTGATTTTGGACTAACCAGTCCCCAGAACCATAAGCCAATAAGATTCTGTTCAGTACAAATCACCCAGTCCTGTGATACTGTATTATAGTAGCACAATATGGACAAAGACATTATCTCAACTTAAGAATTAATATAGCTTTGGTTTGTTTTATCAACAGGGATAAGGAGGTTCATAATGACATGCAATAGGGAAAACCCTGTGTATGTAGCTTATCATCTGCTCTTCCATATACCATCATACCAAGACATTCAACCATGGAGTCTTAAGAAATATCCTCTCTATATTTTTATCTAACCATGAATTTATAAAAATTATTCTAGCTGGATCTATATAATACTTATAGTTCTTGTTTCTAGTCCAATCAAGTATCAAGCAGGATAATTTAGGCCTTGGAAAAAATATTAAGATGTCAGAGCTTTGTAAGTTGAGCTGCGGTCTTTGTTTTAGTAGAAATGTCTAGAGACATCAGTAAAAAAGTCCAGGAGGCTGGCTTTCCAAGTTAAAAGTTATTGGCATATGTGTAACTTGGTAATGATACCCCAGATGGTTAATTCCTCTGCTTTGGAAACTCTTTCTTTCCTGTTTACTTATGAGAACACGGAGAATAGCTTCATGGTACCAAAAAGGAAAAAAACAAAGAAAGAAAAACAGAAAAAAAATACCTTACAAGAAAATGATTTATAAATGTATGTCAGCTTTTACATTTATAACTGAGGCAGCCGTGGACACTGTGGAAGAGCAGTGCTTTCCAAGGGACATTAGTGCTCTCTTATCTCATAGGCCCATGCTTTCTTTTATCAAGATACTACTGCAATCAAATGATTAATCGGAAGTATGCTTGGTGAGCAAAGGGACTTGGGTACTTCTGCAGGATATTTAATCTGGACTGGCTGATGTGGAGGCTGATGACCTTCTTCCAACATTGCACACTTTCCTATTGCCTGAAACACAAAGGTCTTTCAGTCAGTGGCCTTCTGCATAGGCCTGGAGAGACTCTGATAACATGGTCATCTCTGGCTCTTTTTTTTTTTCCAGCTTTATACAAACTGCTATCTTTCTCTTATGAAAAAATCTTCTTGACAAACAGGATATTATATCATTTTTAACTTAATACTAGTTAAATTTTAGACATTGGATAGCATTTAAAAGACAAACTTATTTTTTATCCTTAAGAAATATGCTTTATTTTCATTAGAAAAAAAATCACAAATAATTTCTTGATATGTAGAGCATCTTTTAAAAATGCCATTTATCAACTTATTTTTTCTCCATTACAATGAAAGCCTAAGATGGATACAGGAACACAGGAAAATGAAAACCTAAAAATTAAAAAAAAATCAGAAACATAACAATTGAAAATATTTTCTTACATATTGTTCTTCTTACAAAAATGGTAATATGGTGACCGTACCATTTTATATGTTAAATTTTAATTGTAAAAGTTTGCTATGACAATGAATATTATTATAGGATTGTGTTTTAATTGATGCATATTATTATACTATATGGAGATATCATAATTCACTATATCCTATTAATTGACATTTACATTCTTCCCAAATTTTTAATATTATAGATAATGCTATGAGTGTCTCTTTTAAAATATCTATTATTTGCATCTTTGATTTTTTCCCTTAGCATTCATTTCTAGAAGAGTTTCATTGTATGTATTGGCTAGATGGGTATATCACTCTTTCTCATGGTAGTTCAGTCCATTATATATCGATGCCTCATCTCAAGTCAATAAGGTGTTCTTTCTGATTGTGGTCTCAGAATTTGGTTGTTTTGTGAATTTGCAGCCTGCAGTCCCTAGAAGGTACCTCAATGCAAGCAAATCATTAGTTCTATATAAAAGTCTTCAGAGTATTATTTTTGTTGCATTTTGAATAAGCTCCTAGTTAAGTATACTGTTATATGTGCGTCCCTGTGGGTGTGTTTTACATATCATATGCATAGCTAAGAAAGTAAAGTATACACATAGTACATATTATATGAAGTACAGATGGTCCCTGACTTAGGATTGTTCAACTCACAATTTTTGCAACTTTATGATGGTGTGAAAGCAGTACACATTCTCCCCTCATGACTTTGAATTTATTTTATCTGGAATTATTTTCTTTTCCATAATTGTTTGGTTCACACAGAAATTATCTTCTCAAATAAGTCTTTCCTGAGCATATAAAATATGACATATTACATTCTCCATTCATACTCTGTCCTGTCACCTTATTATCCTTTTCAATAACTAACAACTGATACATTTACCTGTTCACTATTTTCCTCTCCCTTAATAAGATGTAAACATGTTGAGAGATGGGTCTTTTTTCCTATATTGCTTTATCTCTGGGGTCTATAAAAGTGCCTGAAAGTCAGTAAACTGTATTAGAGATACAGAATCTTACTCAACCTGAAAGTCTAGAAGCTAACCATTGTTTGTATAGTTCAGTTAAGGTTGATGTAAAGTTTCCTTCAAAAGCTACAATAACCCAGTACCTAACATTTAGGCCCCTGATTAGTTCAGAACAGTGAACATCTGACCAAATAGTGCATTTTGGAACATATCTTGGATATCATGATGTACATCTATGGTCAATAATAGTTACTGAACAATGCCAGGGCCACTGACTAGACATGCACAGAATGTCCCTGACAGCATCAGAATGCTCAATA
Source organism: Macaca thibetana thibetana (assembly GCF_024542745.1). NCBI lineage: Eukaryota > Metazoa > Chordata > Mammalia > Primates > Cercopithecidae > Macaca > Macaca thibetana. The sequence continues at coordinate 63,217,065 of NC_065584.1, forward strand.
TTTGATATCTATTCTCTTTAAAAAAAAATTGAAAAACTTCACTATATTGAAAACATTTAAGCAAAATCACATGACAGAGTAATTTAGACAATGATTTATGTTATCTGCATTTGTAAACTATAAAATATAATGTGAATTTGTACATGAAAGTAAATAATTTTTATTTCAAAATTTTTGTATAAAATAAAAATTGAGCTGAGCATACTATGTACATAAGTTCTTTATGATTATTTTTGTCTATTTCTTCTAGATTGTCAATAGGTATATAATTACATATGTTGAAATCCACAAGAAAGTCTCATGTTATATATTTTTTCTGATTGGAAGAAAACCCATAAGAGAAACTCTTCCCTATTTCTATACAATTTGCAGTCTCAAGAATATGGGATAGTTCAAAGCAAAGCCTCGTTCTGTTTTGAAATTCTTCCATTATTTATTTATTCTGAAGTCATATTATTGCATTCTTCCTTTCAAAAATATGAAAGTAGTTAAGTAGTTAATTAAAGCAATGGTGGAACTTCCTCCAGTCCTGACAGGATGGCATTAGACCTACTTTTTCCCTTGCTCCTCCCCTCCTAAACACAACTGTAAACCTTGAAATGGTGTGAGAATCAATGCAAAGATAACTTTGAAAGGTGTTGAGAAGGCGGCGAGCTGCTTTGGGACCTCTGGATCTGAGAACTAGCACAGAGGCAGGATCTCTTGTATCCTGCCTACACCCACCCAGTAGAAAATGGTGTCCAGAGCTGTTGTTTCCAGATCACCTAACTGGCAACAGAAGGCAGCCCAGGTATGCTCCTCCTCCCTGGCAGCCCTCAGATCAAATGGAAAAATCCCTGACATCAGATAAGCCTGATAGCACCTACAAGGGAATCAACGGGGAGCCCCACCAGAAATAAATGGCCAGAAGAAGTTCATCTTCTCTCTGTGGGCCTGAGACTCCCTTTTGTGCAGAAGAAAGATGTCCATTTTTTTGGGAAGAAAATGATATCAGGGAAGAACAAAACTGAAAAGACAACAGTTATTTGCTTTAAGTTCTAACTATCAAACACTGGACTAGGTGTCTTATAAATGATATCAAACAGACAGTACTGGGTAATGATTAAAAGTGTGATCTCTGGAGTCAGAGTCTATAATAAGTGCCTCACACGTGATAGCAATTACTCTTATCTAGATGATTTTCACAACAGACACATGGAGTAAGCATCATTATTCCCACTGCCTACTGTATAAACAAGGAAAGGAAGTTAGAAGGGTTAGATATCTTGCACAAGTTTCCACAATTGGGGTAGATTAAGATTCTGAATTCTGATTTTGCAGCCTACAGTTTTTTTTTTGGCTCAACTCTGCTGCCTCTCACCTAATGTATAATGTTGTATAAATTGCATTTTTCTTAGTACTTATACTTGCAAAGTAGGGGGGATGCTCAGCATGTGCTGACATTAATCACAGAAAGTGTACTGATGAAAATGAGTCTTACAGAGGGATCTGAATGACGTTTTGGGCATTAATTAGCGAAACAGAGTTAGAGAGACATTGCAGAAAGAATAACATAAGTCAAATCACAACCATGGGAATGATTTTTTTGTTTTTTTAAATCTGGCAAATGATAAGGAGGTAATTCTACTGGAGCTGGCAGCTGTTTGTGCATTGCAAGATGAGAGGTTGCATAAGCATGGCCTTTCTAATACTGATTTTATTTGATTTGTAGCTTTTGTTACTTTTTTGCCCTTTTGACATAATAGCATTTTAAGAAAAATTGGAAATAATAATTTACTTTTCAATTTAGAGCAACTTAGTGGACGCACTCAATTACATGACCTTTCTCTTTCTGTGAATCACAAGTGCACTTCACAGAATATTTGTGCACTGCAAAATTTGTAAATTAAATTTTGTTAAGATAAATAATACATTCTTATTAATTGCCTCCTAAATACTAGTTATATTCCATTTGAATGATTATTGTTTCTAAAGTTTCCCAACTGGTTTCTCCCTTTCCATCTCAGTATAAGCTTCTTCCATAGCTGTGGTGATTCTTGAAAAATCTTGTCAGTCAAGTTACTCCTCTGCTCAAAGTTTCCAATTACTTTCCTATTTGCTCAAAATAAAATCCAATACTATTACCATTGCCTATTGGGCCTACAGATGTTATCTCCAGCTGGCAACCTCTCTGATCCATCTTCTTTCTTTTTCTCTGTCTACATGACCTGCTATCTCATCTCCTTTGGATATTTGCTCAAATGTCATCTAATCATTGGGGTCTTTCTTCATTACTCAAAATAGACTAAATGTTAGTATCCCTTCAGAATTCATTTGTTGAAATCTTTATCTCAATGTAATGGTATTAGGAGGTGGGGTCTTTGGGAGGTGGTTAGGTACAAGGGTGGAGCTCTCATGAATGGGATTAGTGCCCCTATAAAAGAGTCCCTAGTGAGCTCTATAGACTTCATTCCACATTCCACATTAGGATACAATGAGAAGTCAGCAGTATGCAACCTGGATGAGGGTCCTAACCAGAACACAACCATACTGACACCCTAATCTGAATTTTCTATCTCCAGAAATGTGAGGAATTTCTTTTGTGTACGAGTCACCCTGTCTATACTACTTTGTTATAGCAGTCCAAAGTGACTAAGACAAAATAAAAGACTAGATGTTTTCATCTCTTCCAAATCTGTTACAGCATTCTGTTCTCACTTACCTTGACTTTGTTCGTATTACTTATCACCATCTGACATGTTACATGTTTATTTATTTATTTATTTATTTTTGTTTGTTTTTTTTTGAGACGGAGTCTTGCTCTGTCACCCAGGCTGGAGTGCAGTGGCCCAATCTCAGCTCACTGCAAGCTCCGCCTCCCGGGTTTACGCCGTTCTCCTGCCTCAGCTTCCCGAGTAGCTGGGACTACAGGCGCCCGCCACCTCGCCCGGCTATTTTTTTTGTATTTTTTAGTAGAGACGGGGTTTCACCGTGTTAGCCGGGATCGTCTCTCGATCTCCTGGCCTCGTGATCCGCCCGTCTCGGCCTCCCAAAGTGCTGGGATTACAGGCTTGAGCCACCGCGCCCGGCCGTTACATGTTTATTTGTTTATTGCACATCTCCTCCCTCATGTAAGTCCCAGGAGAGTAGGGACTTTTTTTGTGTGTTTCACTGCTTTAACATCAAAAACATTGACACATGTTAAATTCTCAACAAATATTTACTGAAGGAATGAATGAGTAAAATGATTTTTAATAATGCTAATATCTTTAACATTTTAAATTTTTATTTGAAGAATAATAATTCCAATATGGGAGCTGTGCTATACTAAAAGTACTTCACAGAATAAAATAATTGAAGGAAAATTGTCATGCAGTGGCGGAACCTGTGTCAGCGGGGCTGTTTTTAAAATCTACGTACTACTCAGTATAGTGATAGGATTTTCTAATGCAGACAAAAATACTTTCATTTAAAATTGAAAGCCATTAATATACGGTGGTCAGAGTTAATAGCCAAGGAATATGAACAAATCAATAACAAAAAAATCTGCATTTCTTGGTGGAGTGGTGAAGTTGCTATGGAAAAGCTGGGAGAGTTTATGAATGACAAATCTTACATAAAAATGAGTTGTACTGTGAGTCACTACTCTAAAGAGTCTAAGAAAGGCTAGAATTGTTTGTGTGTGTTTGAAATACAAAAGGAGACAGAGTTATTAAGTATCCCTCAATCCCTAACATATTTTATGAGGTTGGATTGGTTGCCACCCAACCAGTAAATTTCTTTCATTACCTGTTAGGGATAAGCCAGACTATCTGTCCTTTTTCAGAAAGGCATTAGGAATTGCTGCTTTATCATTATAGTGATCTCTGTGGATAGAAGACCGCTGTAGATCTAGTTGAGGCAAAGTCAGCATTCAAGATTGTGTCCATCCAAGTATTACTGATCTAAACAATGCAACTTGTTTTTCCATCTACTATGGTCAAATGAAAATTGACATACCACATAATATTTTACTGTTCTACCTAATATTTGTAACACTTAAAAAGTCCTTGAATTACTCATGTTCCATTTACCTGATAGAGGTCTTGTAGATTAATCAAGGCAGAGAAAAATACAGTAGTGTGCCCTTTGTACATTATCGAAATCAGACAGACCAACTACCCTTGTAGAGGTTTGGGTTGAAGAGATTGGAAAATTGGAAAATAGTACAAGTTTTGTGGGTTATCAGTGACTCCTGTGTGTCAAAAAATTTCTTCTTTGGGTATCCCTGTTTTTTTTTTTTATAGTGGTTCCATTACAAGTGGGGCTTTCAAACAAGGATCTAGTGAGTAATAGTAGAATTGTTTGCACATGTTTGTTTTCTACTAGACAAAAACATTGTTTGAAGTTTTCCCATGACACCCAGGTACTCATAAAATTATGCTAACACAGCAAGCTGTCTCAAGTAGCTACAGCCACAGTGGTGATATTTCAGTTTATATTTATGTTCTCTGAGAAAATCTCCCTGATGGTAGAATGTATACCAAATTCCACCAGGCATCCAGTTCAAGAATGGAAGACAAATAACTGCCCAGCATTATAAGTCAACACATAAAACATTTTAAATTTTTATTTGAAGAACAGTAACTCTAGTGTGGGGGCTATGCTGTACTAAAAGTACTTGCTTTCAATGATACAAACATTGTTCCTTCATCATGCAAACAAAAAAATGTATACCTCAAATATTTTCTGAGATGCTGATGACAGTAATCTGAAAGGGAGCCAAGTTCTTGTTTAGGCACTGCCGTATCTCAGCCCATGATGTAAAATGCTGCAAACAATGGATTTTAAATTAAAAGTGGTCAGCTGCCTCAGTAGAAATATTACAATAGAAATATTGGTGGCTGGTCTATCTCCCTCATCTCCAAGGTAATAAAACTCCCACCACCCTGGGGGCTTATAAGGGACCCCTTCCTGTTTTCATGCATTTCCTCACCTGTGACACTCTCTTTTCTCCATGGGTCCTAAAAATAGTCTTCCCTACTAAAGAAACATCAGGGGTATAATTAGGAGTAATGTTATGTTGGTTAGTCATTCATAGTCATTCACTCACAGGGATCTACACTTTCTGGGTCTTCCTGGATCACTGATCTTTACAATTTAACCAGGGGACATGCAGTTGCTATCATAGGAGCCATCTGCTGTCCCTTGGTTAAACTCGTTCTCTGCTTTTACCGTTATATTTAATATACTCATTTTGTTGATACATATTAGATATACATAATTTCAGGGTACATGTGATAATTTGATACATTCATATAACTAAATCGGGGTACTTGGGATATCCATCACCTTAAATATTTATCTTTTCTTTACTCTAGGAACATTTGAATTATTCTCTTCCACCTATATTGAAATGCACAATTAATTAAAATTAATTATAGTCACTTCACTGATCTATTAAACACTAGGTATTATTTCTTTTATCTAAGTGTATATTTGTACCCATTAATCAACCTCTCTTTATCTCCCTTCATCCCACCTTTTCTAACCTCCGGTAACCACTAATCTACTCTCTATCATCATGAGATCCACTTTTTTAGCTCCCACATATGAATGAGAACATGCGATAGTTGTCTTTCTGTGCTTAGCTTGTTTCACTTAACATAATGGCCTTCAGTTGATCCAAGTTGCTGCAAATGATGAGATTTTATTCTTTTTATTGCCAAATAATATTCCATTGTGTATTTATAACACATTTTAAAAAATCCATTCATTTGCTGATGAGCTCTTACATTGATTCAATGTATTGGCTATTGTGAATAGTGCTGCAATAAACATGAGCATGCAGATATCTCTTTGATATATTGCTTTTCTTTTCTTTTTGATATATACCGAGTAGTGGAATTGCTAGTTCATATGGTAGTTCTATTTTTAGTTTTTTGAGGACCTTCCATACTGCTTTCCATAATGGCTGTACTATTTTACATTTCCACTAATAGCATACAAAGATTCCCTTTTCTACACATACTCACCAGCATCTGTTATTTCCTACCTTTTTGATAAAAGCCATTGTAACTTGAGTGAATTGACATCTCATTGTGGTTTTAATTTGCATTTCTATGATTAGTGATGTTGTGCATTTTTCCATGTACCTCTTGACCATTTGTATGTTTTCTTTTAAGAAATGTCTAATCAGATTTTTTTTTTGTCCATTTAAAAATCAGATTATTTTTTCTCTTGCTATTGATGTCTGAGCTCCTTATCTATTCTGGTTATTATTCCCTGGTCAGATGGATAGTTTGCAAATATCTTCTTCAATTATGTGGGTTGTCTTTTCACTTTGTTGATTGCTGTGCAGAAGCTTTTTGGCATGATGTAATCCCATTTGTGTATGTTTGCTTTTGTTGCCTATGCTTTTTAGGTCTTACTCAAGAAATCCTTGCCCAACCAAATGTCCTGAAGTTTTTCCTCAGTGCTTTCTGCTTTTAAAAACATTTCCAGTGGGACAAGCAACATGGATTTCTCCCATGGGTGTGGGTGTGTAGTACTATTTTGTTGTTTTAGTTTATAATTATCTGATGAAAAATGAAGATAGCATCTTTTCATGAACTGTATGTCTCAATTGGTGAGGTATATGTTCAAATCTTTTGCCCATTTAAAAAATTTGGTTATTTGTTTTCTTATGTTTGCATTTTAAGTGCTTATAAAATAGTTTGGATACCAGTTCTATATCAGATATGTATTTTGTAAAGATGTTCTCTAAGTCTGTGGCTTGTCTTTTGATATTCTTAACAGTGTATTTTGGAGAGCAAAAGTTTTTATTTGTTTGGGTCTATTTCTGGGCTTTCTCTTCTGTTCCATTGATCTATTCATGTATTCTTTTGTCAATACCTCACTCTCTTGATATGGTGAGTCTTAAAGTCAGGTAGAGTTCATCCCCCAACTTTATTTTTCTTCAGTATTGTGTGGTCTATTCGGAGTCTTTTGCCTTTTGGTTTAAATTGTGGAATCATATTGCTGATACCCAAAAAATAATTTGCTGGAATTTTGGGGGACTGTGTTGAATCTCTAGATCAAGTTGAGAAGAAATGCCATCTTAACACTATTGAATCTTCCTATAGATCCCACTTATTTCTATCTTTTAAAATTTATTTAATCAGAGTCATGTAGCTTTCCTCATATTGATCTTGTACATAGTTTGTTAGATTTGTACCTGTTTTATTTTTTTTTGGTGATAACATAAATGGCATTGTGTTTATAATTTCAAGTTCAAATTGTTTATTGCTACCATACAGGAATCAACTGACTTGCATTTAACCTTCTATTCTGCTACCTTCCTATAATCACTTATTCATATCAGGAGTTCTTTTGTTGATTATCTGAAATTTTCTGTATGGGCAGTTGTACCATCTGTAAACTAAACCATTTCATTTCTTTCTGCCCCGTATGTAGAACATTTCCTTTTATACTAAGACTTCTAGTAAGATGTTGACTAGGAGTGATGAGAGGAGACATGCTTCCCTTGTTTTGCATCTTAGAGGGAAAGTATTCAGTTTCTTACCATTAAGTATGATGTCAGCTATACATATTTTGTAGATGTTCTTATCAAGGTGAGGACGGTGCTCTCTATTCATGGTTTAAGAATTTTCTTCATAAATGGGTGTTAGGTTTTGTCAAATGCTTTTTCTTCTTTACTCTGTTAATGTGGTAGATTAACTGATTTTCAATTTCACAATCAACCTTCCGTACCTGTAATAAATCCTCATTTGGTTGTGGAGCATAATTCTTTTTTTTTTTTTTTTTTTTTTTCTTGAGATGGAGAGTCTTCTTCTGTCGCCCAGGCTGGAGTGCGGTGGCGCGATCTCGGCTCACTGCAAGCTCCGCCTCCTGGGTTCACGCCATTCTCCTGCCTCAGCCTCCCGAGTGGCTGGGACTACAGGTGCCCGCCACCACGCCAGGCTAATTTTTTGTATTTTTAGTAGAGACGGGGTTTCACCGTGTTAGCCAGGATGGTCTCGATCTCCTGACCTCGTGATCTGCCCACCTCGGCCTCCCAAAGTGCTGGGATTGCAGCTTGAGCTACCGTGCTGGTCTCATAATTCTTATTATACATTGCTGGATTTAGTTTGTTAATATACTGTGGAGGATTCTTGTGTCTATGTTCATGAGAGATTGGTTTTCTTCTGTTGTCTATATAATTTTGGTAATAGATAGTTCTGGCCTTATAGAATGAGTTAGGATGTGTTTCCTCTGATTCTATCTTCTGAAAGAGATTGTAGAGAATTAGACTTGGGTAATTTCACTTCTCCTACATCAGAAAAGGCTCTGGTAAAGTCCCTTTTATTTGGAGTATTGACCTTTCTTATGGAAAATACTCTGGGTATTAAAAAATGGTAAATTTTTCTAACCTCCTGTCAGAGATAGGAGTGTTTTTCATGTCTCTTCACCATGAGAACTTGGTGGAGTTCCTGGAAGAAAAACTCATGAAAGTGTGGGTATCCCCCAAAACTGTAACCCCTATAACTTTCACATTCTCACATTAGTCCACACATTGTCTCCAGTAATTCATCAATGTTACCTTTTAAGTGTTCCTAGTAGTTTACAGCAACTTCTGCTTCTGGTAAGCTGACTTTGACTGATTCTCTGTATTCACTTGTCTCTCAAATTTTCAGTGTGCTATTTTGTCCTGTCACTTCATTTCTTCTTCTATGGCTCCAAAAAACATCATTGGCTTCCAGTCTGTGTAGCTTTTTTCTTAAGGTAAAGATGAGAGTGAGGAGCTCTTTCCACGTGGAAGCTGTAACTGGCAGTTTCTACCTGCCCATTTTTTTTTGGTCTCTAATTGTATTCATTGTTGTTTGGTTAGAATAGTTTCTTAAATGTTCTCTAAAATGGTTCCTGGCGTATTTGTACAATGTTGCAAATATGCAAGTATGTTTGATTCTCTCTGCTAGGTGAAGGATGTCTTGGCTGAATATTTGATTCTTGGGAGGCAGACCTAATAGTCTTTGCCCCTTTGGAGACTGGAGGTAGGAGGTGGCAGGTTATCAGTCCCTGTACAAACCGCTTAGTTCACCAGTCTTCTTAGCTATGGAGTCTAGAGTTACAGCCTCTGATGCAGGAAGGGTGGGAAAGAGCCAGTTCATCTTTTCAGGAGTAGATTCCCCAGATCCTCTCCTTTGATCCTCAGAGTGTTATCAAACACAGTACACAAGGGAGTCAGCTACAGGCTCCTCTCTCTTTCCCATTCACCTCAGTCTTTGCCTCACCCTCCAGTCTCTTTCTGCCTGCTAAATCTAACAGCTGCAAAATGCAAAACTCAGGGAAATTCACTGGTAATTAGCATCCAGTGAAAAGGGAAGAGGGCAAACACTTATAGTTAGGGCAATAATTTCCCAGAATCCTTGTGTTAAATTGGCATCTGGTTAGCTGCTTCTTTCTCAGCGTATCATAACTCTCATTTTATGCCTTTGAAATGAAATGGCAAAATACATCAGGCAAGCCCTCATTTGTGGTGTCAGCTATATACAAACTTTATACTTACAAAAGTAATTTTACATATACTAAGGGACTCAATTTAAGCCTAAACTTTACTGGCATGGACACTATAGACAGAGTTAAAGTGATTTCATGCAGCTTAACCAGCAGCAGAGGCTTCAGCTGAAGTGCCAAAAAGTAAGCTGTCATTGAAGCAGACCGTGGAAGAGGAGAAAAATGGCAGATTCAAGTGGTAAGAGTAGGAACAGCTCACAAATACAGGTAATAGCATTCCCAGTGTCTCTGAGGTAATTCAAGATTTTTTGAATCTTGTATTCAACAATTCAAGCAGTCGAATAGCGAGATCACTGAAATCCAGTCATGACTCTTAAAATGATCACTTTTTAAACATCCAGATGTGCTTAAGTAAATCCAGGTTACACAGCAGTAGAATGTGGAGAATACTTTATAATTTTATTTAGCCAATAGATGGAATTGCTATGTTTTTTGACACACATCTTTGGCCTTGGCTTTAATATTTTCTCTTAGTGAGATTTAAAAAGGATGATTAATTACGTGTGTTAATAAGCATATCGTTGGGAATATGTATTTATAAAGTACACATGCTCATTTTACCAAGAAAGAAGAATCTTTAGTTACTCCTAGTCAACATCTGCCATATTCATTTAGAAAGAGGCAAAAGCATTTTCTCTGTCACTGCTGCTATCTGCCTCACATATCCAGCAGACCTTGACAAGTACAGCACATAAAGCTTATTTCCGTGGTGATAGGCATGGTGCTTCACTTCTCCCTAAGACACCTTTATAGACAAGGATTCAGTTCCACAAAAATGAGCTAAGACAATCTCACAGCTTGTTCAAAACATAAGTTGCTATCTTTGCTTCATTTCACTGGGTTTCTGAAAGCAACTCTGAACAACTTGTTACTTTTAGTCATTTGAATTCATCCATCAATTAGTATGATTTTTTTTTTTTTTTTTTTTTAATGGAACACCAGATTCTTTAGAGACCAAGATTTGAAATCAGGGTCTTTCACGCTTGGGAAGGAGTTATTGATGCCTTTCCTATCCATAAACTCACAATTTATACTTATTTAGGATGTTTTAACTTCTTATGAAACAAAGGATTTTCTACAGTTGATGAGAACAGTAAGGCAGAGTATGAAGTTTTTGGGGGTTTATAGCTAACCTACTTGAGTGACCATAAGCATCTTTGAAATATACACTGTAAGTGTAAGAATATGATGCAGTCTTCAGGCAAATAGGGTATTTTTGGAGATTCTGAAAGATAGATTTTGTTTGATTTGCTTTGGTAGATTGTATTATATCTGACATATAGTAGAGATAGAATAAACATAGTTTCCTCTCCTCTTTTGTGTATGGTAGAAAAAAAAATTAAAATAACGATAAAGTAGTAAGTGTTAAATAATATCATTTACCTTCAATTACATGGAATTAGAGCTTAAACTGTTAGTTTAATTTGGCATTTTAAAGTTGAGTTGCAAAGTCATAATTTTACAAAGATTAATGCAAAGCAATAGTTCTCATTATGTTCTGATCAGCATCTCCCAGAAACTTACTAGAAATGCAAATTCTCAGACTCCGCCTGAGATCTATTGAATCAGAAACTCTTGGGTAGATACCCAGCCATCTGTATTTTAATAAGTCCTCCTGGTAATTCTAACGCAGGCTAAAGTTTGAGAATCATTGGTGTATGGCATAGGTCTGCTTTAAAGCCGTTGCATTTAACTTATTCTTAGAAGAAACAAAGAAGGTTATTCTGTTTTACATATGACATGGTAATGATGTGTGTATTTTAAGGACAGGTTGTGGAGATAATTCTGTAAGTAATTAATTTCTGTTTCAGAGGTAGACTACCTAAGTGTTAAAATTGTCTGCTTTTGTAAAAGGGTAAATGATATGGTTTGGCTGTGTCCCCACATAAACATCATCTTGAATTGTAATCTCCATAATTCCCATAATCCCTAATGTTAAGGGAGAGACCAGGTGGAGGTAACTGAATCATGTGGGCAATTCCCTCATGCTTTCTTGTGATACTGAGTGAGTTCTCATGAGATCTGATGGTTTTATAAGTGTTTGGTAGGACCTTCTGTGTTAATTCTCCTTCCTGCTGCCTTGTAATAAGGGTGCCTTGCTTCCCCTTCACCTTCCGCTGTGATTGCAAGTTTTCTGAGCCCTCTGCAGCCATGCAGAACTGTGATTAATTAAAACTCTTTCTTTTATAAATTACCCAGTCTCAGGTAGTTCTTTATAGCAGTGTGAAAATGAACTAATACAGTAGATCAGAGTGAAACCTATTGTATTAAAAGTGAGAAATTTATTATTTTTAGCCAATAGAGAATATACAGACAATCCCCACTTAGGACTTACAAGAGTTTGATTTGCAATTTTCAACTTTCTGATGGTGCAAGAGTGATACACATTCAGTAGAAACTATACTTTTTTGAATCTTTTTCATCTTTTTCTGAGCCAGCAATATGTGGTAGGACACTGTTTTGCAATGCTGGGTAGCAAGCCGAGTTGCAGGTCCCAGTTAGCCAGTGATTGATCATGAGGGCAAACAAATTATACTCTGTGGTGTACTGTGTTGCCAGATGATTTTGCCCAACTGTAGGCTAATGTACGTGTTTTAAGCACATTTAAGGTAGGCTAAGGTAAACTCTGATGTTTGACAGGTTAGTGTATTAAACACATTTTTTATTTACTATATTTTCAATTTATGATGGATTTATTGGCACATAACCCCATTGTAAGTCAAAGAGCATCTGTACATGTTTATTTGGCAATTTTTGAGGTATACCATTATGAACAATAGTAAAGACAAGGGGTGAACATAGGACATACCTTCCTTCCAATGTCATTTTTTTTGGTGAATACTGATCAGAATCTTCTTGTGAAATGCAAATGCTCTGCCATTCCATCTCTTTTTTTATCCACCTTACCAATTCATGCTTTTTATCTTTTAGAGCATTTATTACTTCTATCATACTAAAGAATTTCCTCATTTATTCTTTTTGGTATTTGGTATCTGTCTTCTTTCAAAAGAATGCAAGCTTCTTAAGGGATGTCATATTTTTTACTCTCTTGATCAATGCAGTATCCAAAGAATCTGCAACATGCCTGACCCTAGCACACATTCAATAAGTATTTGTTGAGTGTGTAGTGTTGTAAACTTGCCGTTGTAAGAATGAAGAAATTCAAGAGCATGGTGGGAGCTTAACCAAATGGAAGAAACAGTCTACCTGAGACTGACTTGGGGAACTTTGCTATTTACCCCAGATGTGGGATTTCTTCCTCATGTTAATGATATTATAATGAGCCAATTTACAAGCAAATAATGTAGGTTGTAATTAGAGGTGGAGTAACTAATGTTCCAACTGGCTTGTATGTTAGAGGACAGTTAAAGGGGGAGTTTGGAAGGACCTTTCATTGTGAGAAAAGAATGAGGTACAAGGGCTATACATGAATAATAGAAGATTGGTTTATAAATAAAAAAATCTTATAAATAAAAGACATTGTATTGAATGTGTGAGTTCATTAATTTCTTGGGTATTGCATACCTGGAGGCTTCCGAAGAAACTACAACAGGAAGGTGGTGGCTTTTGGGAATGGCTTATGTTATTATTTGTGATGACTTGTCTTGATTATTTTCCCACCCCTTGCTGCCACCCAGCAGCCCATCCAAAAGGATTAGGACAGGTAGAAGGTAGAATTATTTTAACCAGAGAATATATTAGATTAGGATTCTAATAATATTATCTTTGACTGATGGAATTGCTTTTTAAAATAATTTATTTTTCTTGATAATATTCTTGTCCTAAGTGGCAAGTAGAAGAACATTCCAGGTAGGTGGGGCAGATAGAAAAATTCAATTGTTAGCTGACTCACTGTACTCTAGGCTCACCAGATTCAAAAATTAGGTCATTTCTTTCTTAAATTCCCATCACCTCTCTATGTATTTCAAAGTTACATCCTTGTCCCATTAATAACTCTTATAAAGAATGTATTTTTTCAAGTTATCCTTTTTGATTACCTTCTTTACTAAACACAATGCTAATTGTTGGAAGAATCTATTCAAGTTCAGAGTTATCTCAGTTATAGCCTAAGAATAGCTTAAGTTCAGGTGAATTTGCTTTAGTAATTAAAGATAATATTGTTAAAATTCATCATAGTTGATTCTGAATAATTAAGAGTAGATTCAGAAAAATTAAAAGAAATAGAATTAAAAATGAAAAGAACCATCTTTTTTTTGAAGCTGGCTTCTGTTTCATTCCTGGGCTTTTCCTGATCACAGCCCACTGACAATTAAGAAACAAAATCATTTTCTCTAAGCTGTGGCTATTTATTTCAGCTGTCATTGTCACCCACTCTTGTAAACAAGAATGCAAATGAAAAGAGCCATGTTGGATTCTATTCTTTGAGAGACTCTAAAGACAACTTGGCATCTGGCAGATGGAAAATAAAAATAGTAGGTTTATGTTTTACTAATTATAGATTTCCAAAACAATAGATATGTCAGGAAAACACATGTTAAAAAATGTAAAGCAAAGCACAGCTATCTACAAGTTACTTTAGAGAAACATTGTCATGTTTTAGGTATTAAACTTGGAGGTTTGATAGAAAAATTTATTTTTAGCAGAAGCAATGGGTATGTGTGAGTTTGTGTATGAATGAAATGAGAGCAATGGAAAGAGGGAGAGATGGGGAAGAAGAAGAGAAAATGAGGGGAGAGGAAGAAAGAAAGGAGGGAGGAAAGGGAGGAAGAGAGAAGGAAGAAGAAAGAAAGGAAGGAAGGGAAGGGTTGCAGGGGGCTTGGAGGGGAGAGGGAGAGAGAAATAGATGGATTTCCTTTCAGGCTTGGTTTAAGCGTGTTTTACTGTGTGCAGATGCCCATCTTGGGAAGCCAAGGGTTAAGACTCAACAGATCCTGAATCATGCTTTCATAATCTGAAGGAGAATGCTCCGTCTTCCTTTGCCAGGCAAAAAGAGTAGAAATGAGAAGGTTGTGCCTGGGTTTACTATTTGCTTTGGATATCTATGTGTCCTAGAACTCAGGAAATGTCTAGATGTAAAATATATATGGAGAAAAAAGAGGTGTCCAGAAATTTTATGGAACATTTGTAAAATGTGAGGGGCTTTCTAACTGCTAACAGGTAACATTGAAGCTGATCCATATTGATGAGTTAACTGGGTCTTCAAGAATTTAGGGCATAGCTGTACTGCAGGATATCAGCACCCTCAATTCCACTGTAGTATAGCACATTTTTTCTGGCCTAAGTCAACTCAATATTAGTAAAGTAAATTAACAATATAAAACATAGTAAATTTTCACAAATGTATACTTAAAATGTGGTGCATTAACCTTATTTATTTTAATTCTTTGATAAATGTAACTTCAGAATTTGATATGCGTTTTGTTAAAATATAACAACAACCCATTTTATTAAAATATAACAAAGTAGTCTGCCCCAGGAAGCAAGCAACAGGGTAGTGATTTGTTTGTAGAAAGTTTAAAACTTAACTATAAAAAAAAGTTAAAATCAGTCTGTTATTTTATCACCAAGTGCTTGGGAAATTATAAATAGCATTGATAAAATACACGTCTACACCGGGGCAGACTGATTCCAGGCTGTTGTATATAGAATGTACCATTTAATCCTGGCACCAACCCATATGAGGTAGGCATTATTAATATTCTCGCTTTACAGAGGACCAAACTGAGGCTTAGAAAGGTTAATTTGCCTAAAACATAGAATCAGTCAGGGTGATGCCACCAGAAACCACATTCATAACAGATACGTCATGTTGCTTTCCTAAAACAGTTTGGATGTTAACTTGTATTGAACACCCCACCTCACTCCCTTTGCCCTACCATACTTCTTTCCTCTAATTAATACAGGGAGAGGAAATGTGATTATTCCATCAATTAATTTCTTCCAGATGATTCTCTACTAGAAATTCTTTATCCTATGTAAAGTCTTATGACAGCATTTGTGAATAGGAATCAAGCTCCAGATTTTTACTCTCAGAAAGAGAGGTCACTCATATATCTTGGACTGATTTTATTAAATCTCTGTCAAACTTGGTCTTGAATCAAAGGTGGATATTGTAAAGAAAATAAGATTTTCTATAATTCTTCTAAAGTTGGGTATGATGGTTAGAGACTGCACTAGTCAACCACCAATGAACAAATGGAAATATGTGGGTTCCGCACATAAGGAGAAGTAGGACCTTATCAAGGTGCCCAGGACATTTGGTGATATTTAATATCCTTACGTGTATGACTGTTAGAAATTCCTCTAGGAGACATTTAGTGCAGCCCTGTTTGTAAGAACTGTAAGCAAGATATATAAATGGAGAGTTTTGAGCCTAGACAAATAAGTAAGTGTATGTATGTAAGGAATTGAGTAACCATAGGGTAGTGAGAGGACACAGAAAATAAGTCTCATGGAGTATATCTTTGAATATCTCTGAATTAACTATAGATGTATACCAATAACTTGAGAGTCCAGTCCCAAGGAACAGGCTTGGGACTTAAAACAGGAAAGGTGGGATGAAATTCATCCAGAAAACTAGGACCTGACTGAGCTTAGAAGTTCTGCCTTGGTAAAGGGAGACATGATTCTTGCTCGTGTGGAAAGAGTCTGAGATGGCTATCACCAGCAATCCATGGTCTCTTGTATCATAAAAACATGAAACAGTCAAGGGACTCATACTCATGAAATAAATCCTTCACTGTTCTGTCAGCTACATTTCCATACTGATAACCTTTTTCATGTTTTAGAAACTCCTGGTCTTATTGCCTTTTCCCTCAGAATATAAATGTACTTCTTAATTTCCAGGGAACATAGGAGGCACAGGTAGGAAACCCTCCAGCTTTCTACCAACAAACATACAGACTTGGCTAAGTCTTCTTTCATTTTTTATTTCTTTCCTTCTGTTACAATGAATGATACCTAGGTACTTCCTGAGATAATCTTCCCAGTTTGGCTCCAGATTTCATCTCTTTCTTTCTCAGGGTGCATATTGTACTGATTATTTCCTCCCCCTTCCTTGTGTCTTCAATTTCTCCCTACTTCCTTCTTTCCAAATGAATTTAAACAGACTGAAATATCTTACATCAAAAACCCACAAAATAACAGGCCCTACTTTCCTTACTCCCAAACATTCTTCAACTTGCTATACTCTGCCTTTTGCATTCATGTAACTGCTAAAATGATTTTCACTATATCACCAAGTACATCTTTGCTGTTGAACCTAACAACTCTTTTCTATAAAACTCTTTTCTAAACTCTTTTCTAAACTGAATTATTGTTGTTCATTCTGTCTTTAAATATTCCTTTCTTTATCTTCTAGATTACCTACTGTCCTGGTGTTTCATACATTTTTCTAATAGCCACTTAACATTTGCTTTGCAGTGTCCCCTTCTGCCAGGAATTCTAGCTTTTTTCCCATTTCTCCTTTCCTTGCATACTTAACCTGCATAACCCTTCCTCTTCCTCTTCCTAAGGATGTTTTGTTCATATACCCTCTAAGAATTTTTTCCTGAATTTTAACATATGTATTCTGTTCAAGTTTATTTGCTTCTGAAGTACATTTTCCTCAAATAGTACTCACCACTACTGGATTGTAACTAACTCTATACTCACTCGCATTCTTCACTATCTTGCTTCTCAAAACATGGTTCACAAAACCCTCAGCATCAGCATCATGTAGGCACTCCTTAGACATGCGGAGTCTCAGACCTCACCTCAAACCCGATGAATCAAAGTCTGCACTTTAACCACATCCCAGGGTGACTTGTGTCCACATTAGAATTGTGAAGCTTAGTGTGGTTGTATTAGGTGCTTGACAAATATTTATTGGATTAAGTAGAAAAATTCCTATCTAAGAGATCTGAACAGAACAAAGCAATTAAGATAGATTGCCTTAAGGCAGGACTGATACTTATAGTTTAAAAGTGTCAGCAAATTGAGAACGTTCTTTTTCCTCAGGTGTAGAAGAAAATCTCCATTCAGCTGCTTTGTGTCTATGTGATGCAGAAAAGGGTGTGCTTGTGTTTTGTAGATGTGTGTATGTACTGTGTACGTGAGAAAGAGAGAGAGGTAGAGATACGGGGAGAGAGAGAGAGAGAGAGAGAGAGAGCAGAGAGGTAGTGAACTTTTAAAATCTCCATGGTTTGCACTTTTTGAGCAGAGTGGAGCAGCTCAAAAGTGATGGAGCAGCTCAATAAGTACCGTCTAAAGTGGAGCTCACATAAGAAGCAGAATTTGGAAGCTCCTCCTAAGGCAACACCAGGTCTACTGATTTCATTCCATTTCCAGACCCTAAGAACTGAGGTTTTGTATTTGGCAAACATTTACTGAAACCTATCAAATAACTCGCAACATGGCTATTGCTAATTCAAAGCAGGCGTTGGCAGACTTTGCCTATGGATCAAATTTAGCCTGTGTCCTGTTTTTAAAAGTCCCAGGAGCTAAGGATGTTTTTTACATTTTAAAAGTGCTTAAAAAATGGCCAGGCACAGTGGCTCACACCTGTAATCCCAGCACTTTGGGAGGCCGAGGCAGGTGGATCACAAGGTCAGGAGTTCAAGACCAGCCTGGCCAAGATGGTGAAACCCAGTCTCTACTAAAAATAATAAAAAAAAAAAAAAAAATAGAAGAATATACAACATATAACATAAATGACCCACAAAATCCTAAAATATTTACTATCTCTTTCCAGAAAATATGTACTAATCCTGATTCAAAACTTTATAGCAGGATCTGTAACACTATCAGAGGAACCATGTCAGGGCAAAATCTTCCAACATAAGACTAATCAGTAGCAGGAAAAAAGAAAAGATACTTTGTCACCATGTTTGTGCATGAGTGGTACACACCCACACACCCACCACACACACACACACACACACACACACACACACACACACACACAGTCCGAACAGACTCTAATCCACTGTCTACCGGAAACTCCTGGATATGATTTTCAGGACAATGATTTTCATTGAAAAAAAGGAGAATAGACCTTTCCTAGTAATTCTTTGTTTTTGTGCAGTGGGTGGTAGAATTTATTTGGTTTGAAAAATTCTGTTCAAGTTTTTAATTTTAGTTATGGAAACACTATTCTACAAAAAAAAAAAAAATTTCAATAAATCAATACAGTCGTTTACTATCTTTCCTATATGTTAGTTTAAAACAATGGATTATGGCTAGCACTTTATCTATAACCAAGTGGCAGTTGTACTTAGAAAAATGTGTTTTTCTTGGTGAGAGGGTGGATTTTTGTTACTATCTGATATAGACATAGCTGCAGTTTGAGCAAAAGATCCTAAGATTTGACTGAGAGGTACATTCAAATTATAGTGTAGAACTGACTTTATAAGTTTTATTCAGGAAATGTAAAGACCTTTAAAAATATTTTCTCAATAGTTTGATGATGGTGATGATGGTAATGATGATATGTAAGAAACTTGATATTATTTTCATCTTTCTATTTAGTGGGGAAATAATGGCCTGTATGGATGCAAATGCAAAAGTATCTTTCATCACATTGGTGAAGCAATTTTTTGGAGATACCTATCTATTGATATTCATGATTTCTTTTGTCTGCACATGGGAGATAATCTAATTGCCAAAAGGATTAAAATAAGCAAACTTGATTTTTTAGGAGATTGCTGAAATAAATCCCATGTATATGATCGTGTACAAATTATAGAGAGAAGGAACACTCACAAGCAATTGCAATTATCCTCTAATTTAACTTTGCCATACACTTGGTCTTTCTTATAATTATAAAGCTGTGTATTGTGTGCAAACAATGAATTTATGCAGTACACGTATTTGTAAATTATTTGAAAACAATTTTAGTTGCTGGTGCTTCTATGATTAGACTTGAATTTAGTTTACTCTCCTTCTGTTTTGTATAATAGCAGATAACGTCACCCAGAAGGTGCTTTTTAAAATTTAATGTGTTTAAGGAATCTCTGTTGATGTTAATTAAGTTTGATCTTGCTTCTAGGATAGGACATTAATGTAAAAACTATTTTTTTAAAATAAGTCTGCGTGATATTTCATTTTTCCTTATGTTAGGTAGCATCCCAAATTAAGGAAACAAGTAATTATTTTTACCGTATCAGTTTTTAGAGGAAGCATTGACTTCTCATCATGTATGAATAGTTTTGCATTTCATACAAAATTATCAATATTTATTATTATTGTAATTGATACTCATCATAATAAATTAATTCCAAATATTACAAATATTTATATGACCAAAATATACACAATAATTAATAACTTCCTTGTGTATGACTAAAATAGCTACAAATACTTTTATGACCAAAATATATAAAATACTGTGGAAGATATGAAGGGTAAGGAAAATGAATGGGTCATGCTTTAAGATAAATTTCGTGAGGATAGGATAATGCTATATTTTTCTTTATTGCTCCAGAAGAAGGCATATAGTCTATACATAGCAGATTAAATGTTGAGTAACAGGGTGAATCTGTAATGAATGTAGTGGAGAATGGATATAAGAATAATGCACGATGAACCATAGTGCAATTTGAATATAAACATATAAGTGCCTTAAAAAATTTCAAGTGATGTGAAAGTTCAAACAAGAGAAGAGTTATATAAGGTTAAAACTGGGGAGGAGACGAAACCTAAGAAGACTCCTTGTTAAAGTGATTATTGAGATATCTTTAGATGACAGAGAAGACTTTCAACAGTCATAAATGAGATAGGGAACTATCTTAGTTTATTTGTTCTGCTAAAGAAAATACCAGAGACTGGATAAGTTTATAAGTAACTTATAAACTTTTCATAGTTCTGGAGGTTGGGAAGTCCAAGATAAAGGCAACATCAGATTCAGTGTCTGGTAAGTCTCCCCTAGACTGCCTTGTGGCCAGGAGTGGCCATATGATCTAGTATGACCAATGATAAGGAAGCCGAATTTGTCCAGTGGGGCCACCAGACAAATGTTTTGAAAAGGGACACACATGGTGGACACACTTCTCAGCCTTTGCTCCCTCTTCCGGCCTGTAATGTGGATATGAGCTGAAGGTGAAATGGTCATGCTGCATCCATGGCCAACTATGAGGACACTGCTTCCAAGAGGGTGCTTTGTTGCTGCATCCTCTGGAGGGAATAAATGCTGTGTCCTTATATGGCAGAAAGAGCAAAAAGAGAAGAGAGACTAGGGCATTCCTTTCAAATTCTTTTATAAAGGTACTAACCTTTTTCCTGAAAATGGAACATTTGTACTTAGTCACTTCCTAAAAGAGTGTTAGTTTCCACCTTATGAATTTTGGAGGGTCATATCCATTCAAACCATAACAGGAACATTTAAGCCAGAGAGAAATCACATGAAACAGGGAACAGAAATAGAAACACGTGGGAGGTGTTAGGTGAATAGTGGCTACTGTGGATTGACTGTAATGGGAGGTACATGCAGGCAGAATGTGGGAAGATCAGGATTTAATATTCTCTAACAGAATCATTGAAAAATGAGTAATTTATATCATCTGATCTCCTGTGGTGCTGCCAACATACTCTGCAATAAAGTATTAAACAAAATCTTCAAAAAATGAACAGTCAATATTATGTAACCACTTCAGGTAAATTGTTTCAGATTTAAAAATACATAGTTATCAAGTAAGTTCCTTAAGTAATGCCCAACATTGTTTCAGATGTAGAAGCTATAACTTTGGCAACTCTTTTAGGAAATAATAAAATTCTTTCTTGTATTAATTTTACTTTTTGTGAATGGAATAAACTTAGTTTTATATCCTCTCAGATGCTAAAATTATTTTACTAATTATTTGCTATTCTATCATTAAATAAAATATTGAATAATAAAGTTTATTGTAAGGAAATAATGTATCATATACAATGGTGTTGTACTTAAATCTGGACTCCTATTGTTTATTGTTTGTTTTTAACATATAATATTTTAAATTATTTCTTGACTTTTACATAGTACCCCCTTATCCACAGGACTGAGACTCCCAGTGGATTTCTGAAACAAAGGATAGTACCAAGTAATATATACACTATGTTTTTTTCCTACACATATGTACCTATGATAAAGCTTAATTTATAAGGTAGGCACAGTAATGAGACAGCCAGGTGAGAAGGGCTCCCTGGCAGAACCTCCAACCGACCTGCACACTGGGAGGACTGCGCACGCGGGTGGAGCCTTGGGAAGTTTGCGCCATTTACAGTAGGGAGGAGCCTGGCCCCTCTTCTTCCTGGGTGGTACTGGGATTCAGTCTGAGAGGCAAGAAGGGCACTAGCAGGACTCTGGCTTTGTGGACTGTCCCTGTTTTCCCCCACCCCTCTTTTCCTTTTACCCAATAAATATCATTTTTCTTACTCTTCAAACTGTCTGCGAGCCTAATATTTCATGGCTGTGTGACAAGGACTCCATCTTTAGCTGAACTAAGGAGAAAGTCCTACAACAGTAAGAGATGTACAACAATAACTAATAATAAAATGGAACAATTAAAACAATATGCCAGGATCACTATTCTTGTGCTTTGGGGCTACTGTTAAGTAAAATAAGGGTTTCTTGAATACAAATACTGTGATACCGCAACAGTCAATCTGATAACTGAGAGGTCTACCAGTGACTAATGGGTGGGCAGTGTATGTTCAGCTTGCATACACCAAAGGGGTGACTCAGAGCTGGATGGTGTGAGATTTTATTACAATACTCAGTATGTCACACAAATTATAATTTATGAGTTACTCATTTCTGGTATTTTTCATTCAATATTTTTGGATTGTGTTTGACCACAAATAACTGGAACTGCATAAAGTGAAACTGTGAATAGGGTAGTGATACTGTACTTTTAGAGAAAGTATTACAGAATTTTTCTTGAACATTTGTGTTGAGACTTAGAAAACAAAACCCAAAATGAAGGACTCAGAAGCAGCCTAAAAAAACAGTTTTATTTAGGCTGGATGTGGTGGCTCACCCCGGTAATCCCAGCACTTTGGTTGACTGAGGTGGGTGGATCAGATCACTTGAGGTCAGGAGTTTGAGACCAGCCTGGCCAATATGGCAAAACCCGGTCTCTACTAAGAAAACAAAAATTAGTGGGCATGAATGGCACATGCCTGTAATCCCAGCTCCTCAGGTGGCTGAGGCAGGAGAATCACTTGATCCCCGGAGGTGGAGTTTTCAGTGATCTGAGATTGCACCACTGCACCCCTGCCTGGACAACAGAGCGAGACTCTGTCTCAAAAAAAGGGCCAAAACAACAACAAAACACCCAACAACAAAACCCATTTTCTTTCTGACCTTCTCCTGCTCTCCTGTCTTTTACCCCTTACTTTCCTCCACACAGGTCTCAGAAACAAGCATCCTTCTTCCCTAAAGCTAGTTATAGAAACCAGCATCCCCGCCCTCAAAGCAAGGCTAAAATGTTGCTCTACCTAAACAAACCTAAAACAAACCTAAAAATGTTGCTCTAACCCACCTCTGCCTTTTTGGGTAAGAACTGGCCATAAATAAATTTTCCGGCCTACGTTGTTTGATAGTAGGCCATAACACCCCTGTTCCTGTATTCCAGAAAGGGTCCTGCCTCATACAGGGAGAAAGAAAATACTGCATGGAGAGGCCAAGAAGATCTCAACAGACAGTATTGCTAGGTTTCACCACTCGGCCTGTTTCCATTAGGGTGTCCCCTTCTTGTCCAATCACAATTCTGCACACTTGTCCATTCTTCATTGAACCTAGGCATAAAAATGGATAGCTTTTCCTGTATCTTTGGGTCTTTATTCTGACGACTCCCATGTCATGTAGAACTTTAATTAAAAAATATATATTGTGCCTTTTTATTGTTAACCTGTCTTTTGTTATAGGAGTGACACGACCCTTATGATGGGGAAAAAAAGGATCACTCCTTTTCTGCTCCTACTTTTGCATTTCCAATATATGGCAATGCTGTCATGTGGCCTTTGGAATTTGCAAAAGAAAATCATAATGAAAGGAAGCAGATGTTTACTGCTGATGAGAAACTCTATGTGATGCTACTACCAAAATATCCATCTTCTATATCAATAAGCTGTTTTTCATTTCTGCCTTTCTCTATGTGCATTAGAATATCTTATGTATATTATTCACTGCAGGAAATATAATGTTTGTAGGAATATTGTAATAAGATTTAAGTTTCATATTGAAGGAATAGTTGGAAAATTAACACAGGAGAATTGAACAGCTGCTGATTTCCCCTTTTTATTATTTTTAGGAAGTAAAGCTTTTCAACTAGATTTTCCTAGGGTGGATTACAGGAAGCTCATGAACTAGGGAAAAAAATAAGGTCCAAGAACACAGGGAGAAGAAAATGTTTGTGTCAAAAGGCATATTTGCAGATATGCTTAAAAATTATTTCTAGTGACATATTTCCTTCATATGTTAATAAACTTCATTAAGAGACATTTTAATGTAATAGTAAAATTAGTACTATTTTTTTCTTAACACTTACTTGAATAGGAAAAAATATGTTTTAGAAAGTCCATGGCATTCATTTGGAGTCAGTGTTTGCTGTTTATGATTTTTCTTTAATGAGGTAGTATTGAGGTCTTTTCAGTACCGTCTCCTGGAGGTTAGCATGTGGTTTGGCATATCATCATGCATGGGAACTGTATAGTAGGGAAAACCAAGTCGTCTCCCCTTCTATACTCTCAGCATAACACTTCTGGTCCCCAAAATATGTGGGCTTCTTCCCACACTGATTTTCTGATACCAACATGATGTCCCACCATTTAATTCAATCCTTTCGTTGTCTACCTGTAGTTAAGAGTCAGATCCCACAAATTAAGGGCTCAGTCCTACAAGAGTGCCCCCACTTCTCTTTGGGGGTTGCAATCACAAGTCAGAACCTTAATTACTCTATTACTGGCTATAAATTGTTGGTGCCCATGACCCTTTTCACAGGCCTATGAATGGCTGACAGAACTCAGAGAAACACTTAAGTTAGCCAGTTTCCTAGAAAGAATATTTCAAATGATACAGATGAAGAGCCAGATGAAGATGTACATAGAGCAAGGTTGGTGGGAAGAGGCATGGAGATTACATGCCCTCTCTGGGTGTGCCACTTTTCCAGCACTTCCACATGTTCAGAAACCAGGAATCTCTTTTATCTAGTAGTTCAGGAACTTTTATGGAGCCTTCATCATGTAGGCATGATTGATTATTAACTCAACATTCAACCTCTCTCCCCTTCCTGGACGATGGGAATGGAGGATGGAACTGAAACTTTTAAGCTTCTAATCATGGTTTTGTCTTTCTGGTGGGCAGCCCCTACCCAGGAGCCCACTGAAAGTCACCTCATTAGAACAAAAGATGCTCCCATCAACTGGAAAATTCCAAGGGATTAGGAGCTCTGTGTTAGCAACCTGTGACAAAGACCACTATGTATTTTTTATTATAATCACAGCATCACAGGCACAAAGCTACAATAACATAACGATCATAGAAACACTTATTAAACATTTATTAAAATCCAGCATTATAAATTTTACTTATATTTGATCCTCAGATCAGAGGTTAGTTGCTTTGACTTTTGTCTAGTAGAGGCAGATAGTTCAAAATGATAATACCTTTATTTACATCAATATTTACAAGTCACATTTATATTAATAATGGAGCAAATAATAAAAATAAGAAACATGTAGGAGTGAAGATTATTTTGCCTCCCCCTCTAAAGGTTCAAGTCTGCTGAAGCGAACTGACAATAGACAGATTAACAGGAGAAAAGGTATATAAATGTATTAATGTGCATAAACATGGGAGTCATATAAAATATGAGATAAAGAAAGGCCAGATGGCTGAAACTTAATTAGCAACCTCTTCACAGGGGAGAGGGAGATGGGGAAATGTGGGCAATTTTGAGGGTTAGTAAATGTTTTCTGGGGGAAATGAATCAACCCAATAAACAGACAATGGTTTGTAAAGGATCCTCTTTGGAAATTGAATAGGATCCACAAGTTACAAGATTGTAACTGCACTGTGAACAATGGTTCTCTTATTATGCAGATGTAGTCTCTTATGTAATATCTTGGAGCTGCCCTCAGAAGAATAGATGAAATGTCTCTCTGGGCATGATGACCACTATTAGTCTCTTTTCTCCTATTTCCTTCTCTTGTTCAGTGATCAGTCTTTACTAGGGAAAGGGTTTAAAACAATTGCATTTCTTTTGGAAAAAAGTTTCATCATTTGGATATGGAAATTCCAGGAAGAGCTCCTCCCTGTATTTAGGAGGCAGGGAGAGACAAGAGAAGGTCCTTGATTTTGAGGCAGCTTCTAAGGCCTTCCAACTTCCTTTATTTCTAACATGTTCAGCATGCCATGTTTTAGGATATAATTTTCTGAGTTCCAACACAAGTAACAGAAAACAAGTAACATAATACGTTAGTATTGCAGATAACAATATTACAGGTATTGTATTAGTCCATTTTCACATTGCTATAAGGAACTGCCCGGGACTGGGTAATTTATAAAGGAAAGAGGTTTAATTGACTCACAGTTCTACATGGCTGGGGAGGCCTCAGAAGACTTACAGTCATAGTGAAAAGTGAAGGGGAAGCACCTTCTTCACAAGGCAGCAGGAAGGAGAATGAATGCAGCAGGAACTACCAAATAGTTACACAACTATCAGATCTCATGAGAACTCACTGTCACAAGAACGGCATGGGGGAAACCATCCCCATGACTCCGTTACCTCCACCTGGTCTTTCCCTTGACACGTGGGGATTATGGGGATTATGGGGATTGCAATTCAAGGTGAGATTTTGGGTGAGGACACAAAGCCTAACCAAATTAGCTATCATAACTTTGTATTTAAATTTTTGAATTCAGAGTGATCACTAAAGTATAGGTGAGGAAATTGAGACTCATAGACGTGAAGAGTCTTGTTTAATTTACAAAGCTAGCAAGTGTAAGAGGTGGAACACTAATCTAGGGCTTCTGATTTCGAAATTGGAGCTCTTTTTCTTTAGTAAAATGTGAATTTTCTTAGGAAAAAGCCATACATTTATCAAAACATCTCATGTACCCCATAAATATATATACCTACTATGTACCCACAAAAATAAAAATAAAACATATCCATACATTATTTTAAAAACCTATATATTATCAATTCAAAGGCTGTTGACTCCAAACCATCCCTTTTATCCTATTTTCTCATGCTTTTGAGTTGACTGCATGATGGCAAACATTTAAAAACTAAAACATTCAGTCAAGAATGTAGCCATTTTTGTCTCTGTAACATCTACCAGATATTTGGAAACCCAGAATTATGAAAATTCTGAACTAATAGTTTAGACGCATATGGTCCCACATACTCATTCCACAGATGACAACATTGGGTTGATAACTCTTTTCACAAAACGCAGCAGGGCTTTCCATGAACCCAATAAAAACTAGAAATGATAATATTACAGTAGTGATATTTTTAGAGAAAATGGTTTTGCTCTTTCAAATTTTTCATTTATATAGTCCTTTTTATATTCAGAGAAAGGAACATTTTGTTATGCCCTTTAGTAGAAAAAAAGCAATCAAGGCCATTTATGCCAGAGTAAGCAAGAAGGCACGTAACTCCAGGGAGTTATCCATCTTGAAGAAAATTTCCATTTGAATTTTCTGGCTCACTTTTGTTACCAGTCTGGTTTAAGGTATCTAATAGATGAGACAACATTAATGATATGGTCCAACAGAAAAGATCTTTTAAGACAAGAATATGATATGGAAATAAAGCATTAAATAAATACTTGGCTTCCATCCTCATAATGTATGGTTTCTCCACTGTTTGCAAAGACAGAGCACCATTTGCTTACCACAAAGCTGTGACAGAGTCTGTCTGCTTACAAAGAGCTAAGAATTGTTTTGAAATGACATAAACAGATCCTATGACTTCAAGCTACTAAAAGGATGTAGGGATTTCATTTTATCATAATAAAAATTTCCCCTCTTATTTGCAATATTTCATTGAATCCAAGATGACACAATGATCTGCATTAATTGTAAATGGTATTAGTTGAAACCTAGACTGCATTCTCTCAGAATAATGAAGTTCATTATTCTGAGATGAATGAATTATCTTCATAATAATAAAATAAAAATAATACAATTACTTTTCAAGTTCCAATCAATTTACCCATACCCCCAAAATAATTCAGCACTTAATCCTACTTGAAAAAATGCTAGAAATTAGGAATGATAGACCTGGGACAAGTCCTCAGAGAGTTTGCAGTTAACCATGCATTAGTAATACAAAGTGGTAAGAGCAACACAAAGTCATAATGATAAGAAAATATAGGATCTATTGGAGCATATTGTAGGGGTCATGAGTCAGGAGCAGGGCTTAAGGAACCAGTAAAGGGACAGTTTCAATAATCAAATTTTGGGGAGACATTTAAAGTTAGTAACACCTCTGTTTTTCTTTTCTTTGAAAACTTGATAGTTTAAGTTCTAAATATAAAGTAGTTATTAATAATTGCTAGTGATAGTGACATAATATACAATGTACCTATTATTAATTAATAGTTCCCTGCCCCTTTAGTTGGCATTAACGACAAGAATCCTCTTTTTAAGAGCAATAATTACTAGTATTTTAGGTTGAAAGATAAGAATTTTTTTTCCATAGGTTGAAAACAGTTGAATATTAGTAATTTCATATGGCACAACTGTACGTGTTACTAAGTTTTATTTGTTGTCTAGATCTTAGGAAAAATACAAAATCAATAATTTTTAGGTTTAATGAGTCTATCTCTTCTCCTGAATATCAAAATTTATATGAATTTTGGTTTTGTTCATTTTTTTCACATGTGGTTAGGAAACAAAAGAAAGTTTTTGAACTATTGTGGTAAAATTATTACCTGTAATTTAGTCAGTGGTCTCAATGAGAATTTCCACATTTGTAAGCTGACATAAGACTACTGATTCCATAAAATAAACACTAACTTTGCCTAAGTTAAATAATTGTTCTTGAACATGACAATTAGAGACTTATTAGTCATGCCATCAGAAGAAAAGTTCTTACACCCTTAAGGGGGACGACAAAAGGTTTTTCCTCCAGTTAGTTTTGGGGGGCATGCAGTTGAGAAAATGAAGGTGAAGTGTGTTTCCTTATGCAGACTTAGTAAAATGCAAAGTACTAGATTTTGTCTGAAATTTAAAATACAGATCATGAATAAGGGATGTGTAAAAATAGGAATGTAAACCATGATCTCATCTGTATTCTCAACTTGTCTACCAACATGTTTATCTAGAATACGTTAATATTAAGCAAAAATAGTAGAAAAGAAAATTATCTTTTTTTATTTTTAACTATAATCTAGAATTATTTCTACACATTTATATGACATAACAGGTTTGCAATCAAATGGATTAAATAATGGGTTCAGAAGCAATGGACTAAATAACTGGCTGTAAGTAAAGTGAGAAGATTAGATTGTTGCCTTAATGTTTGAATTCTTGAGTCCTCTTATTTAAGGGATAATAGATATAAGTAGGAGAACTTAGAAAGGAAAATAAACTCCTTTTATTCTTGCTTCTTCCTTGCTAGCTATTGCAAGAATAAGAGCTCAAAAATTAAGATAGATGGGAGAGGAAAAGGCAAGAAAAGACATATAGGTCTTTTTATTATTGTTGTTTTACTAAAATGTAGCCTGTGACTGAAACTTTCAAAATACCTTTAATTTTTAAAACATTATTTAAATTTCACTAACACCTATTTCTGGGATGCTAAATTTAGAGATCATGAAATGATTAATATTAACTAAACCAAAGTGTAGAGAACAATAAACAAATCTCTGAACACATTTCCCAAGGAGTGATATTCTACCTGAAATCAGTTGTGCACTGTGTAACTTTTATAGATAACTTTATTCTTTTGTAGTTGATGCTAGCTACCTCAATAAAACATTTTAAGCTCATGAAAAATAAGACAATGGCAAAAATATGGAGTGTTCCGTTAACAGTCATACAGAAGAGATAAGTACAGAAGAGAGATAACAACTGTCAATCCAGTGGTTTATAAAACAATTTTAGGGTAAATAATTTCAGACAAATATTTAATATCTCACACCAAGATTAATTTGCTGTTTTAATATCCATGTACTTAATCAGTATTTTCTGATCCTTCCATATTCATAGTCTTTTACATATGGTAGTATAAAAAAGCAATACTTCATGATTTTCTGTAGTAAATTATCTGAGTGAAAGAAAGATATGTAATTTTTTATTTTTATTTTTTATTTTTTATTTATTGTTTATTTTTGAGACAGAGTCTTGCTCTGTCGCCCAGGCTGGAGTGCAATGGCACGATCTCAGCTCACTGCAACCTCCGCCTCTGGGTTCAAGCGATTCTCCTGCTTCAGTCTCCCATCTAGCTGGGATTACAGGTACATGCTACCACATCCGGCTAATTTTTTTGTATTTTAGTAGAGACAGGGTTTCACCGTGTTGCCCAGTCTGGTCTTGAACTCCTGAGCTCAGACAATCCACCTACCTTAGCCTCCCAGAGTGCTGGGATTACAGGCGTGAACCACCGCGCCCAGCCCAAGATATGTAATTTTTACAACATACTTTTTAAAAACAGAGTGAAGTGAGCAAAGAAAATCTGGGATAAAGTTCATTTAGGAATTATAATTAGGTTGATGGCAATTTATCCTAAGCAGATGTAAGTCTAATAGTGGGTAAAAAGTTCTCTGCCATTTTACAGTTAAATTATCCTACTTTCATTTATTTGAAAATTATTGAAAAATTTATATTTTTGTTCCATTATATTCATTGAATTTTGATATTAAGTAATTTGTGTATTATATTATATAAGTTTTCTGTGACCACTTTAGTATTCCTTGAGTATTCCTTCTGTAATTCTTAGGATATTTGTAGACGATAAAATTTGGCATTTAGGTGTATGTCATATATTATTCGATATTTATTGACTGTGCATTTTTTAAGTAAGCTAGTTAATTGTGAGGTTCTTAATTGAATAATTACTTATGCTTTCTATTGTGTCTCCTACATATTAGGAATATTTTCTTCATTGCATTTCATTATTGCCTACAAAACACATAAGCAGTAGGACTATTAGAGGTTTCTCATTCTTTGGAAGTCAGCATTTTTCAGTACTTTCATCTGCTAGTTTAAAATTAATTAAAACTATTAATCTATTAGCATTGTGACCAGCTACCATGATATAATTTTCCAATTTTTGTTTACTCTATTTTTACTTTGATTTCCAAATGCTATAGTCTTTAAGACAAATGCAAGTAAATAGGTGGAATTTTAACCTATGAAACTAGCATTTTGATTCCTGTCATTCCTGAGCAGGGTGACTTGAAAGTTATGCGATTTAGGTTCCTTGATCTGCCTGATAGCCTGCCTTTCTGACTAGTAGTGAAATTTATTATACGTCATGCGCCAACTTGACCCATCTTACACTGAGCTCTTTATTGCCAATATCTTTGACTATGCTGTCCTTTGTATTGAGACACATATCAGCAGGAAGTCACCCTATATATTCATCTAGAATGTTCAGAAGCTTTCTTTAAAAGATAGGATAATGGAAACACAATACATATGGATTATTAGAAATTTTACTTTTAGAGTCATTTCCATTCCAGTTTATTCTACATTGTGGGATCAAAATAAGCAGTCTTCTGCTGGAAAAAAAAAAGGAATGAATGATATTGAATTTTTATTTTCTTAATGTTTGAATCTCTGAGAGCTTTTTTGCCTTTTGGGAGTGGTTTAAAAAAAACAATAAGCCTCTTGAAGCTAAAGTAGAGCAACAAAAATGCCCTAAAACTGAAAAAATAGAAATATTACAAAATATATATCTTTTATTTCTATCAAATTAGTAAAAATTAAGAACTTTGTTATATTTTATGAATTTAAGTGTGTGATAAGATTTCTCACATTTACTTTTGGTTGGAATGTAAATTGCTACCATCTTTTACAAACAGCCTTAAGGTAATTAGGTATAATGTCAGGTAAAAAGCCAAGTTATAAAATTATATGGAAGATCTCCATTATGAAAAAAAACTATGAAAATAAAAAAAGTCAGTAAGGAAATACATCAAAATATAAAATGATTATTATTGAGAAGTAGGATTATGGGTAAGCTTGTTTACTTTTATACTTTCTTTTAATGTACAATTAAAGTAGATTTTTGACATTTTCCAAAAGCTAAGCATGTATAATTTTTATATTTAGAAAAATATCTAAAAACTTTATTTTTTATAAAAAGAGAAATAATGGTTTTAATGAATGTCATCCTTAGGAATAAATACATGAATGGCAGCACTGCCATACAATATAAATATTCCCTGACACTACATACTGGCTTTGGTATGATGTTTTATAATATTTCAAAGAAATGTATATTCATGGCTAAATTAAGGCAGAAAGTGCAATTTAACTTTTAAAATTCCTTAAGCAGAAACTGCAAAGTTCAGTGGGATGCTGTAGCTACCCTGTCATTATTTCACAGTAGAAATTCTTCCTCTTCTTTCTCTTTCCTTTCTTTACATATTTTTTGGGCACTGACTATGTAGATGGCATTGTATTAGATCAAGAGGATATAAAAAGATAAACAGCCCCTATCTTTTAAAAGTTTGCAATTCGTAGCATCAACACTCTTGGAAACCTACTGTATTTGAAGAAGCTAAACTCAAAGAGGATTTAAAAATAGAAAGTCTTTAGGGACAACACATATTCAGGTTTAATTATTAAGAATATTATTTAGCCTTAAATAAGAAGGAGATCCTTGCCACAACATGGATGGACCTGGAGGACATTCTGCTAAGTAAAATAACCCAGACACAGAAAGAAAAACATTGCATGATCTCAGTTATATGAGGACTATAAGAGATATATGTATATTTTATATATATAAAATATGTATATATTATATATATATATAAAATACACAGACATAGAGAATCAAACAGTGGTTCCTGCAGGTAAGTGGTAAAAGGAGAGACAATGGGGAGACGTATGTCAAAGAATACAATGTGGGATATGTAGGATAAATCAGTTAGAGATCTAATGTGTAACATGACATGCAATTCTATTATATTAGATATTTTTGTTAAATAAGTAGCTTTTAGCTGATCTTGTCTCAAAAAAAGTAACTATGTAAAATGATGAATATGTTGATCTGCTTCACTATAGTAACCATTTATCTATATGTACTCCATACATCATGTTGTAAATCTCAAATATACACAATAAAATTTATTTTAAAAAGAATCTCAGAATCAAGACATACAACTGTTTTCTTTGTCTAATTTACTTAAGACTGATTTTATAATCTATTAGCTCAACTAGGAGAGCTGTTGACTTGCTGGAATGACTGATGCAGGTTTTTTTCTTGGTCACTTTGCAAACTGGGGATCTCCAGCTGGTGATGCCTCATCTGGACTTTGCTTGACCATAGCTTTCTGCTGCAGGAGATGGCCTGCCCACTCAGTCTACCCTACCCGAGTCTGGCTTATGCAATGGTTCCCCAGTTCCCGAACCATAACCAAGAAGAATGAGCATGTGCTGACATTGAAGAGTAAGCAAGGCAGGCAGTTTTATTGAGTAATAAAACAGCTTTCAGTGGAAAGGGGATACAGGCGATGGGGTCCCCCTAGCTGAAGGCAGAAAAGTCCTCTCAATATAGCTGAGTCTGGGGCTTTTTATGGGCTTAGAATCGGGGAGGGGGAGGCTTTAGGTAGTACTGGAAAAAGCAACATTCATTGATTAAAAGACATTATTCAGAAAGAATCAATCAGGAAGCAGTGGGGCAAAGAGGAAGAGAAGTTCTCACTCTCAGTTGTGGGTTTCATAGTACCAGCAGTTCGGTCTTTCAGCCTTCAGGCTGTTTCTGGCTTGAAGGTGGGTTTCAACGGGGATCTGCCCCTATCTGCCTACCATTTGGCTGCTTCCTGTTGCTATCAGAAACAGATAACCTTGTTTCTTCCTGAATTATAAAGAGTGGGATTGAAGGACCACAGGGGATAGAATTTTGAAACAGTTTCTCTGATGTGACATTAATGACTCTTTTTTTTTTTTCCTAAAGTAAAAATAAATTTAAAGGGATTTGGAAAAGGGAAATAGTACAAATCTTTTCACAGTTGTTGTATATCACATAATCTAATAATTTTAGCAAGATATTTGGAGAACTTTTTATCTTGTGAATATTTATCTTCTTAGACTCAAATGAATTTAGCAACATAGCAACACAAAAAGCAGTGCAAAATCACTCAGGTGACCAGCAGGCAATGAAAGCATGTTCTACAAATCCTTGTGATTATCCCCCTTTGTCTTCTTTATTATTTTCTGTCTTCCTATGCTGTTAAAAGGATTCCCTTACTCAACACTACAATACAGCTCATTTATGTAAAATCAACTACCAATGCTAATTTCAAATGCAAAACACATATGCACTGAGGGGAGACCTCAGGGATAACATCTTTATCTTAAGTTTTATAGAGCCCAAGGCTTTTTTATCTTTTAATTCTCTATGCAGCAGCTGCACTTATCTTTCATGGACAGATTTGAAATGTAATGGAAATGCTAACAAATTTGCCACTATATAACCTTTTCTTTTCAGTATCATTAAGAATTAGAATGAGTCACTCATTTCCTTATATTATTCACACACAATTGTGGTCATTACTGACCCCCTTAATTATAGCTATTAGCCACCATAAAATTTCAAAGTACTTTTCAACTTTCCTCTTATTTGCAAGCCAAGTATTTTACTTCAGGGGTACCAATATTACTGCTTCAATATTGAAGTATATATCTTTAGTAGCTAAATTTGGGTGAATCCACTCATAAAAAGGTAGATATCAATGAAGAAATGTCTCAGTGTTCTTCATACCCTCACTATCCTTACAAAATATTCATTTTACCTAATAATAATATAAAAAATACATATATTTTTAAAAATCAGATAAATGCTTAGAAGTCAGAGTCCTTATAGATGCACATATGATCAATTATACTGCTACTTAGTTCCTTTTTTATTAACTTGTTTACTATTAGAATGCTTGGATGGAAATTACCATTTAAGAAATTTGCTTGTATAAGGGTAATGATAATAATAGCTAACATTTATTTTGTACTTACCATGTAAAGACATTATGTTGCCTTACTTGGAATATATTTTTAATTCACATAGTAATTGTAATATATGAGATTAAATGATCTGCCCCAATTTGCATAGGTAGAAACCAACATAACTAGGACTTGAAACTGTATTTCTGAGTGGCTCCTGAAGCAGCTGCTCCCAGTGCACATATTTAAACACTATACTATAATTTGGCCATTATTTATCTCTCTATCTAGGTGCCTCTAAGGAAAAACATAAATTTTTTACTGACATTTTAGAGCCATATTTTGCCAGTTCATTATTTTCTTTGTATCCTTCAAATTTTGACTTTATTATGTATTTATAAGATTTAATAATGGTATTAGGTCTAACATTTAAGTCTCTAATCCATCTTGAATTAATTTTTGTATAAGGAGTAAGGAAAGGATCCAGTTTCAGCTTTCTACTTATGGCTAGCCAATTTTCCCAGCACCATTTATTAAATAGGGAATCCTTTCCCCATTTCTTGTTTCTCTCAGGTTTGTCAAAGATCAGATGGCTGTAGATGTGTGGTATTATTTCTGAGGACTCTGTTCTGTTCCATTGGTCTATATCTCTGTTTTGGTACCAGTACCATGCTGTTTTGGTTACTGTAGCCTTGTAGTATAGTTTGAAGTCAGGTAGCGTGATGCCTCCAGCTTTGTTCTTTTGACTCAGGATTGCCTTGGAGATGCGGGCTCTTTTTTGATTCCAGATGAACTTTAAAGCAGTTTTTTCCAATTCTGTGAAGAAACTCATTGGTAGCTTGATGGGGATGGCATTGAATCTATAAATTACCTTGGGCAGTATGGCCATTTTCACGATATTGATTCTTCCTATCCATGAGCATGGTATGTTCTTCCATTTGTTTGTGTCCTCTTTGATTTCACTGAGCAGTGGTTTGTAGTTCTCCTTGAAGAGGTCCTTTACATCCCTTGTAAGTTGGATTCCTAGGTATTTTATTCTCTTTGAAGCAATTGTGAATGGAAGTTCATTCCTGATTTGGCTCTCTGTTTGTCTGTTACTGGTGTATACCATAAAAATCCTAGAGGAAAACCTAGGTTTATCATTCAGGACATTTTGCATGGGCAAAGACTTCATGTCTAAAACACCAAAAGCAACAGCAGCAAAAGCCAAAATTGACAAATGGGATCTCATTAAATAAAGAGCTTCTGCACTGCAAAAGAAACTACCATCGGAGTGAATAGGCAACCTACAGAATGGGAGAAAAATTTTTGCAATCTACTCATCTGACAAAGGGCTAATATCCAGAACCTACAAAGAACTCAAACAAATTTACAAGAAAAAAACAAACAACCCCATCAAAAAGTGGGCAAAGGATATGAACAGACATTTCTCAAAAGAAGACATTCATACAGCCAACAGACACATGAAAAAATGCTCATCATCACTGGCCATCAGAGAAATGCAAATCAAAACCACCATGAGATACCATCTCACACCAGTTAGAATGGCGATCATTAAAAAGTCAGGAAACAACAGGTGCTGGAGAGGATGTGGAGAAATAGGAACACTTTTACACTGTTGGTGGGATTGTAAACTAGTTCAACCATTATGGAAAACAGTATGGCGATTCCTCAAGGATCTAGAACTTGATGTACCATATGACCCAGCCATCCCATTACTGGGTATATACCCAAAGGATTATAAATTATGCTGCTATAAAGACACATGCACACGTATGTTTATTGCAGCACTATTCACAATAGCAAAGACTTGGAATCAACCCAAATGTCCATCAGTGACAGATTGGATTAAGAAAATGTGGCACATATACACCATGGAATACTATGCGGCCATCAAAAAGGATGAGTTTGTGTCCTTTGTAGGGACATGGATGCAGCTGGAAACCATCATTCTTAGCAAACTATCACAAGAACAGAGAACCAAACACCGCATGTTCTCACTCATAGGTGGGAACTGAACAATGAGATCACTTGGACTCAGGAAGGGGAACATCACACACCGGGGCCTATCATGGGGAGGGGGGAGGGGGAGGGGGGAGGGATTGCATTGGGAGTTATACCTGATGTAAATGACGAGTTGATGGGTGCAGCACAGCAACATGGCACAAGTATACATATGTAACAAACCTGCACGTTATGCACATGTACCCTACAACTTAAAGTATAATAATAATAAATAAAAAAAAAAGTAAAATAAAAAAAAAATAAGATTTAATAATTTATGTAATTGCTTATCTTTGTACTCCCAGTGCATAGCACAATTCCTGGCAAACTATCAATACTTAGTAAATATTTATTGAATGAATAGATTTGCATATTATTTTTATTTAAAAATACATCAACCTATTCATTTAATTTTGTTAATACCTATGATCAAATAACAGTTTGAGAAAACCAATCAGTAACATTATCCTAAGTCAATAAATCCAGTTCTTATACACCAGGTTCAATACCTTCACTGTATTTATTCCTTGATATGGTTGCACCATAATTAATTTACTCAATCCCCTGTATTTGAAATTTTTTTTTTTTTTTTTTTTTTTGAGACGGAGTCTTGCTTTGTCGCCCAAACCGGAGTGCAGTGGCCGGATCTCAGCTCACTGCAAGCTCCGCCTCCCGGGTTTACGCCATTCTCCTGCCTCAGCCTCCCGAGTAGCTGGGACTACAGGCGCCCGCCACCTCGCCCGACTTGTTTTTTGTATTTTTTAGTAGAGACGGGGTTTCACCGTGTTAGCCAGGATGGTCTCGATCTCCTGACCTCGTGATCCGCCCGTCTCGGCCTCCCAAAGTGCTGGGATTACAGGCTTGAGCCACCGCGCCCGGCCTTGTATTTGAAATTTTAAGTGGTTCCCCAATTTCTGGCATTTGTGTCAATGTTTGAAGGCATATTCCTATACTTAGTTTTTTATATATAGCTCTAACTATTTAAAAAAGGTCATTGCTATGTCAATAGGAATGTACATTTTCAATAGACATTGATAAACGTCTATAAAGATATACCAACAGAAAAAGAGCATAATTAGATCAAAGAATTTTTTTTTTTTTTTTTTTTTTTTTTTTGCCACAAAAGGCTTATTACAAGCCACCTAACCCATGTGTAAGAGTTTATGGATACTATGATGAATAGAGATTTCACATCTCTTATAATTACCTTCAGAAGTGGACATAGGATATATAAAAACACATGAAGCTCAAAAAAAAAAAATAAGAAAACAAACCATCCAATTAAAACATGGGCAAAATTTTGAATAGACATTTTTATGTCATTTTTGAATAGACATTCTTATGTCACCAGAGAAGACATAAGAATGATAAATAAACATATCAAAAGGTGTTCAACATAGTCATTAGGAGAATAAAAGTTAAAATCACAATGAGATACCAGTACACAACAAATTAAAATAGTTAAAACAAAATAAGACCAAACAATAAAAAACTGACAATAGCAATACCTGGTGAAGTTGTGGAACAACTGAAACTTTCATTCATGGCTAGTGGGAATGCAAAATGATACATCTACCTTGGAAAACAGGCAGAAGTTATATATATTTGTACCACATCATCTCGAAATCTACTCTTGGGTGTTGCCAAACAGAAATGAAAGCTTCTGTGTGCAAGAAAACCTTGAATGTTTATAGCAGCTTTACTCATAATTACCCCAAACTGGAAACAACCTGATGTTCTTCACTATGTAAATGGATAAACTAAGCATGGTACATCCATACAATAAGATACTACTCAGAATTAAAAAGAATTGATACGTATCAATAACATGATGGATCTCAAATGAATTATGTCAAGTGAAATGAGTCAGACATAAGAGGCTACATGTTGTGGGATATTCTCTATCTGTGTGTCTCTGTGTGTGTTTATAACATTTCTCTCTTTGCACACATAGACACACACACAGACACACACACACATAACATTTTGGAAAAAGGTAAAACTACAAACACAGGAAATATCAGTGGATTTCAAGGATTTGGGGTATGTGACTATGAGGCAGCATGGAACGGTTTTCTTCAGCTGGCAGAACTATTCTATATCTTGACTATGGTGGTTATTACGTTACTTGCATTCATCAAAACTCACAGACCTCTACACCAAAAAAGTGAATTTACTGTATGTAATTTAAAACTGACATAGTTTGCATGTTTGTCCCTGCCCATATCTCATGTTGCATTATAACTCTCAATGCTGGAGATAGGGCCTGGTGGACGGTGTTTGGATCATGGGGGTGGATCCCTCATGGCTGAGTGGTGTCTTTGTGATAATGAATAAGTTCTCATGAGATCTGGTCATTTAAAAGCATGTGACACTTCTCCCCTCAACTTGCTCCTGCTTTCGCCATGTGATGCTTTTGCTCCCCCTTCACCTTCTGCCATGATTGTAAGCTTCTTGAGGCCTCTCCAGAAGCTGAGCAGATGCCAACACCATGCATCCTATAAAACCTGCAGAACCATGAGCCAATCAAAACTTTTCTTTACAAATTACCCAGTCTCAGATATTTCTTTATGGTAGTGTAAGAAAAAAATAATATGAAAAATTGATACCAAGAGTGGAGTATTGTAAAGTTAGCTGAAAATATGAGAGCAGCTTTGGAACTGGATAATGAGCAGAGGATGGAAGAGTTTAGAGGGCCCAGAAGAAGATAGGAAGATGAGGGAAAGTTTGGAACT
The DNA here is from genome assembly GCF_024542745.1 of Macaca thibetana thibetana. Lineage (NCBI taxonomy): Eukaryota > Metazoa > Chordata > Mammalia > Primates > Cercopithecidae > Macaca > Macaca thibetana. Next base: position 63,256,359 of record NC_065584.1, read on the forward strand.
TCCTAGAGGCTGGTTCAATAGTTGTGACCAAAATGCTGATAGTGATGTTAACAGTGAAGTCCAGGCTGCTGAGATCTTGGATGGAAATGAGGAACTTTTGGAAACTGAAGCAAAGGTCACACGTGTTATGCCTTGGCAAATAACTTGTTTGCATTCTGTTGATGCCTTAGGGATCTTTGGAAGTTTGAACTTCAAAGTGATGATTTAGGATATCTGACAGAAGAAATTACTAAGCAGCAAAGCATTCAAGAGGTGGCCAGCTGCTTCTACAACCTATGCTCAGGTAAGGCAAATAAATGACTTACAGATTGAATTTAGATATAAATAGGAAGCAGAGCATAAGGGTTTGGAAAATGTAACGTCTAGCCATGTGGCAGAGAAAGAAAAAGCTTTTTGTTGGGGAGGATTCCAACCACTTGCTAGATATATTCATGTACCTGAAAAGGAGTTAAGTGTTAATAGTCAAGACAATGGGAAAATATTTTGAAGGCATTTCAGAAATCATTGTAGCATCCCCTTCCATCACAGGCCCTGACGCCTAAGAGGATTGAATGGTTTTATGGGTCAGGCCCAGGACCTTACTACCCCAAGCAGCCTTGGGACACTGCTCCCTGCATTTTGGTCATTCTGGCTTCAGCCAAGGCTCAAAGGGGCTTAGCTACTGCCCTAGTGGCTGCTCCAGCTCCAGAGAGTGCAAGTCATAAGCCTTGGTGGCTTCCGTGTGGTGTTAAGCCTGCAGGCACACAGAATGCAAGAGTGAAGAATGCTTGGCAGTCTCTGCCTAGATTTCAGAGGCTGTATGAGAAGCCTGCAGCAGGGGCAGAGCCCTCTGTTAGGGCAGTATAGGGGGAAATGTGGCATTGGAGCCCGCACAAAGAGTCCCCACGAGGGCACTGCCTAATGGAGCTGTGAAAAGGGAGCCACCATTCTGCAGATGCCACAGTGGTAGATCCAGCATCTTGCACCCACAGCGTGGAAAAGCCACAGGCACTCAATTTCAACCTGTGAGAGCACCCATGGGGGCAAAACCCTGCAAAGCCACAGGGACGGGAGCTGTTCAAGGTCTTGGGAGCCCATCCCTTGCACCAGTGTACCCTGGATGTGAGACATGGAGTCAAAAGAGATTATTTTGGAGCTTTCAGATTCAATGACTGCCCTGTTGCGACTTTGAACTTTTGAGTTAATGCTGGGATTAGTTAAGACTTTGGGGGACTGTTGGGAAGGTATGATTGTATTTTGCAGGGACATGAGATTTGGGAGGAGCCATGGATGGAATGATAAAGTTTGGATATTTGTTGCTGCCCAAATCTCATGTTGAATAGCAATCCCTAGTGCTGGATATAGGGCCTGGTAGGAGGTATTTGGACCATGGTAATGGACCCTTATGGCTTGGTGCTGTTTTTGGAAAAATGAGTGAATTCTCCTGAGATCTGGTCATTTAAACTGTGTGGCACCTCCCGCTCCAACTCTCTTTCTTACTCCTGCTTTCACCACATGATATACTTGCTCCACCTTCACCTTCTGCCATGATTGTAAACTTCCTGAGGATTCCCCAGAAGCTCAGCAGATATCATCACTATGCATCCTGTAAAACCAGAAGAATCATGAGCCAATTAAACTTTAAAAAAAAAATTACCCAGTCTCAGGAATTTCTTTATAGCAATACAAGAATGGGCTAATACAAACAAAATTCAAAAAGTAAAAGCAGTGAGCAGAGGGTAGCCATATCACATGCTACCTTTGACAACTACAGGGCATTAAACATGCATGGTGTGACCTACTATATGCAAGTGTGCATGTGTGTGGGTATATACATATGCACGTGTGCTTATTATTACTAACATTGCTTTGCAGCTTCTGGATTTAGGTTATAAAAGGTGGTTATCCTAGTTCTGGCCTGTATTGTTTTCCATTTTGACCCAGATTGAAAATCATTTAATTATTGTCAATTTGGATTTGTTGCTGGTAAAATTAGTCTTGATGCACTCTTCTCGTATTACAGAGAAGGAAATGCTTATCTAGGTTGGTCAAGGGACTTTCTTTGGGGTCAGAGTCTGAAATAGATTTAACTTATTTATTTTCCCATGGGTCAATTTTTCTATTTTAGCATGGTTATATAGGACTGCAAATGTATCAATATTGCTCATAGTGCCTCTCTTTGAATATCTCATAATTTGTATGTTTTGTCATACACGTTTGGAAATATAAAATTGTTCTTTACTTAAAGACAAGATTACATAGCTACAGTCTTAATGGAATTACGTGTAACAACTCATTTAAGTTCCTCTAAAGAAAGATACTTTTAAATTAAGATCATATAATTGCCATTTTACTTGTCTTAAATTAAACTAGATCAACCCACATATGAAAAACATTAGAAATAAAACTGTGTATCACTGTTTACTTTAGATATTTCTTACTTAGTTTTTACTTTTTGATTTGACTTCATATTTTTATGTGTTACTCTTTTACACATTTAGATTGTGGAGTTTAGTCAAAACCTTGGCTGAAAGGCATACCCAAAATAGCCCTTTAGAAGGTGTACCTCCATTAATCATTCTGAAGGGATTAGAATATTTTATATATATATATTCTATATATAATACATATATTTTTAAATATATATATATATTTTTTGCAATTCAGAGTGAGAAGACTTTCTTGTGATATGGACTCAATTCAGGTGTTATCACTACTGAAGAATATCCCTCCCTAGGCACTCATTAAAAGTAAAGTAGTGCAGGGAGGGCATGCCGGCAGAAAGGAGTAGAAAAATGGAAAATGGAGAGGAAGTTTAGTGTTCTTAATATTTATGATGATACTGGGGCAACAATGAAGGAAGGATGGTGACAGTTGCATCACTCAAAGTGGTGTTTTTTTTTTCCCCTTAGAAATGTTTCCCCTGTGAGACTTTTTTAGTAATTATTGTCTCATTGCAATTTTACTTATTTTCAATTAAAAAGGTAAGATGTAGTCTTATAGCTTTAACAAAATAAACACTTCAGAGTGAGTTTTAAGCTATAACATTCAGTCAGAAAGTTATTCAATCCCATTTATGATTTTATGTAATGTATTTGAGGTATGATATTTTTAAAAATATATATTTTAAAAAATCTTACAAATAAAATGTGAATGTACTAATTGAGAATCAAGCAATATGTTAACAATTTTGTAAAAACTCATATTTCAAAGTCAATATTCCTGCAGAGAATATGAATCATGAGCATAATCATGTTCTTCTTTTGATTTTAATAACATCACAGAACTTTTCCAAGAGGCATGACATTTAAAAATTATGTTAGTATAAATGTGCACAACTATCATTTGTCAATTAAAAGTAAATTATACCAAAATGAAAATTATATTAGTAGTAGAATCTGCAGACAATAAAAAACATAAATGATATTGACAGTTGAAATATACCATTTCTGCATTTTTACCTCTGAGGTTGTCTTCTCATACCCCCATTTTCTGCACACCCCTAACCCCCAGGTTATTATATGTACTCTCCTTAGAATGAAAGAATTTCTTAATACAGTATTTTGTTAATATTATGAAAATTCTCACTGTCAAGATAGATTTATTTGGACTAGACTATGAGGCAAGCAGTATAGGGCAGGTTGAGGAGACATTGACTTTGGGAAATGACAAAGACATGAGGGGTATGACAAATATCGATGGCTTAATCAATAGCCTAGAGTGAAGGACACCTATTAATACATGTTAAGGGCAAATGAAAAGTGAGGTGACTGAATGTGCTATTAGGTTGAAACGGAGAGGTCAAGTTACATACAGAGACCCAGGGTTAATCGAAGTTAGCATTAGAGGCTTAAGCTGGGCAGAGAAAATGGACATTCCGCGGTTTTGTTTGTTTACATGGATGTGTGTGTGTGTGTGAATGTGTTGAATGTGTGATAATTTATTTCCTGACTTTATCAAGGAGGAATTTAAATCAATTATGAAAACACAGATATTGGGCCCTCTGCCTCTGGCTATGATGGATTAACATGGGCTGAGTGAGGTACCTGAAGCAAATACAAGACAGAACAAAATACTATAATCAATGGTAGTTCTTTGAGAAAACCAATCTCTTACCAGATGGACCAGGAAAAAAGATAGAAAACACAAATCACAAATTAGAAATAAAAGAGATGACATCACAGAAGATTCTATAGCTATTAAAAGTATAATTTCGGCATATTATAAACAATTTTATGCTAATATATTTGACTACTTACAGGAAATAGACAAATTATTTACTCAGTCAAGAAAAATAACCCCAAATGTCTTATAGCTATTAAGGAATTTAATTTGCATTCAAAAGTATTAACACAAAGTAAACATCAAGAAATTATACTAAACTTTTAAAGAGGAAATAATACCAATTCTACGTAATTTTCCCTAGAAAACTGAAGAGGATTGAATATTCTACATTTTATTTGATGAGGACAATATTATCATAATACTAAATTTAGAAAAACTTAATAAGAACAAGAAACAACTGCATAATACTCTCCAAAAAAATAGATGCAAAAGGGTCAATAAAATTTTAGCAAATGAAATCCAACAATACAGTGGGACATACCACGACCAAATGGAAATTATCCCAGAATAAAAGATTGTTTTTACATTGAAAACTAACTAATGTAATTCACCATATTAGAAAGGTATAAAAGAAAAAAAAAATATATGATCATCCCGGTAGATGCATAAAAATGCAATTGACAAAATCCAACCTCCATTTCACCCAAACTCACAGCAAACCAGGAATATAAATAATTTATGCAATTTGATTGAGGACATCTGCAAAAATCCTGCTGCTAACAGTGTACATACTGATGAAAGATAGTGCTTTTCCCCTGTGATCAGAAACAAATCACTCTCTTACTACTTCTATTCAGTTTTGTACTAGAACTGGTAAGTAAGTTTATTGGGGTTGCAGGAAAAAGATCAAGTCACAAAATTAATTGTATTTTAATATACTACCAACAAATATTCACAAATTGAAATTAAAAATGATGTCACTTATTATAGCACTAAAATTATTAAATACTTAGAGATAAATCTGACAATGTGTAAGATATATACATTAAAACTAGAAAATATTAGAGAAATTAAAGAAACCATAAATAAATGGATTTATGTCTCATGTTCATAAGCCAGAAGGATAAATATTATGATGTAGATTTTCACCAAATTAATCCATAGATTCACAATCAATATCCTAGCATGAGACTTCTTTTTCTTTTGTAGAAATTGGCAAGCTAATTCTAAAATTCATATAGAAATACTAAGGAACTAAATGCAAGCCACAAATTTTTAAAGAACTTTAAAAAAGGAGAAAAAGTGTATGGCAAACACTACCTGATTTCAAGGCTTATTATAAAGCTTGAATTATCAAGAAGAATGGCATCAAGATAGACAAATAACTCAATGGAACAGAAGAGGGAATCTATAAATACACTCTCATACACAAAATACTGATTTTTGACAAAGGTACAAAAGCAATTCACTGGAGAAAGAATTGTCATTTTCAAGAAGTGGTTCCGGAATAATTGGATATCTATATGCCAAAAACAAAACAAAACAAGACGAAAAACATGAGCTCTGATCCATACTCAGATGCTTTGAACCATGTAAAAATGAACACAAAACACATCATAGGCTTCAATGTAAAGCCTAGAACTATAAAACTTCTAAAGGTAAACATAAGTCAGTTTGGCTACAGGATTTGGATTTTTTTTAAATCACTTCCTGAGATAAAATTTCTTCAGGGATTCATAGGCTCTGTTTGGAACTCTCTTCCACAAGGGAAAAGGAGCCGCTATAAAGAACTTAGTGATGAGGAAATAATACAAGTAATATTTCTTTCATAGCACTTTCTTAGACATTTTGCCACAAATTGAAAATAGAAACACAGAGCCTGTGAGCAGCAAGATCTAGGAACAGAGTTTGAGCTTTGCCACTCTCACCATCCAAAGACTGCTGAGCCCCCATTCATCTACCGCCAACCACTTCTGACACAGAACATTCAGTCATGGGTAAAAATATGCCAGTGCAGGAGGCCAAGTGGGTTGAGCAATATGTTGTCATGAAAGACTGCATGATGTCTGTAACTAAGCAAGGAACTGATTTTTTTTTTTTTTAATTAGGAGAGGAATCTTCTTTCAGTTGCTTATATAAATGTTGCAGGAGCCTGTAGGTCATCTTGGAGCATCATCTCAAGTATTGGGCAAATGACAGAAGCTGCTGAGAAAAACAGCAGATGGCTTGAGAATACAGAGAGAAAATGGAAAGTGATCTAAGAACTATCTGTAAATGATGCACTGTCCCTTTTGGAAGAGTTCTTGATCCCCAAAGCTTCACAAGCACAGAGCAAAATCTATTAAAAGCGAAAGGAGGTTATTTTTGTTATTTGGCTCAGGTTGCTGCTAGTGATAAGAAAGGGATTGTGGATCAGTCACAACAAGCACATCAATAAGCTTTTGAAATCAGAAAAAGGAATTACAATCAACACATCCTATCAGATTGGGTCTGGACCATAAGCTCTCTGTGTTGTATTGTGAGAATCTGAACTTTCTGGAGAAAGTCTGCTGTCTTGCAAAGACAGCTTTTGATGAAGCCATTGTTGGACTTCATACATTAAGAGTCATATAAAGATAGCATGCTAATAATGCAACTACTGAGAAACTACTTGACATTCTGCACATCAGATACCCAAGGAGATGAAGCTGAAGCAGGAGAAGAAGGTGAAAATTAGCTGACTTCTCAAATTTGTCTACTTCATTCTAAAACACAGTGGACCATTTGTCATCCACATGCCCCCTCCCAAAAAAAGGTATAGGTTACTTCTATTTGAATTTCTGTTTCTTCCTATATGGTTTTTATGTTTCACATTAGAATAGGACCAATTAAGATTTAGGGAGTTATATGTTTTCATCCTTAGGTGGCCAATATGGGGATATGAAATTTTCATATAAGCTATAAATGTTTGATATAGTATTTTGCTAAATTGTGGCCTCAGAAGGACCTCTGTTATAACTGCCTCTATGTCTAGGCAAAGGAAAGCACCTATATATTGGTGTGTCCTAACATGGGATAAAAGGGTAATTTGTTCCAGTTTTAGTTGTAGTTGTGCAAACTGTAAGGAAGGAAAAGTTTCCATAACCCTTTTAGGGTTCCTGGCTAGGTCTGAAAGAAAACAGACAGATTAATAGGATAAAAGCATAAAATATTTGTTTAATCAAAGTTTTACAAGACATGAGAGGCTTCAAATTGAAGATGCAAAGACTCAAGGAAAAACTGTCCATCTTAATACTTAGATGTGATAAAGAGTAGACAGCCTTGCAGAAATGTAATTTGACAAAAAGGGAGTGATCTAATGCTAATAAACTGAATGGAGAAACAAAGCCAGGCCTGCACGTTTATATTTTTCTTGTGCTTCTATGTGTGGCATTCCTTCCTTCTGGATATAAGATAAGACTGCTTCTGGAATAAGGGCCTTATGACCTACTAACAGACAAGGTAGGTCAGGGAATTTCTCATATGGCTAGCTCTCAAACAGAAAGGCAAGAAAAGGCTAGAATAATATTTTTACATTTTATGTTTGACTTTGCGGGAGAGGATTTCTGGTGTCGTTGACCTGCCTTGGGGAGGAGAAATGTCAGGGCCTATGGCCTGAGTTGGTGAAGAAAGGGGACCAGGAGAAAGAAGAGCAGGAGAAGGTCAGAAAGATTTTACTTCTGAGCCCCTTTTTACAGTTCAGCATGCCAAGGCACTGTACTTTGGGAGTGTTCTGAGCCCTGACAGTGGGAGTATTTACAAGGCTGTTGTAGAAATAGGTACCCCATAGGCATAATATCCAGAACATGTGCATGGGTGGAATGCAGTTTCAATGTGTACACCTTGGACTATAGCTTCGAAAATGTTCCTTTATACAAAGCTGTCACTCAGTTTCCTCTAGAGAAGGGCAGAAATGATTCCTATTCTTTGTAAAGTTATCTGTTATTTGCTTTCTTTATTTCTTTTTTTTTGTTTGTTTGTTTTTTGAGATAGTCTTGCTCTGTCACCTAGGATGGAGTACAATGGCATGAACTTGACTCACTGCAACCTCCGCCTCCAGGTTCGAGCCATTTTCCTGCCTCAGCCTTCCCAGTAGCTGGGATTACAGGCACCCACCACCACGCCTGGCTAATTTTTGTATTTTTAGTAGAGATGGAGTTTCACTGTGTTGACCAGGCTGGTCTCGAACTCCTGACCTCAAGTGATGTGCCTGCCTCGGCCTCCCAAAGTGCTGGTATTACAGGCATGAGCCACCATGTCCAGCGTTATTTTTGCAATTCTTATTTATTTATATTTAAATATTTTAAGCAACCTAACAACAAAAGTACGAATAAAGATGCTGTAAAATGAATTGCTTGATATGCATTACTTCGTGTATATCGAGTGCAGCAGTAAAAGAAAAAACTCATGTGTTCAACTTTTTAAAGGTATTTTGCTTTTGTGAGTTTTAAAAATACTTTCCTAACATGAATGTGCTGTAAAAACAGTTAACAGGGAAATAATTTGAGATGATCGCTATTTTGTTTAATGTCTTATGAAATTTTCATGAACAATTTAATCTTAATCATTGTTAAGAACATGTGTAATAAACTGATATAAGTAGAATACAAGATTTATGAATAGAAAAAATAGAAATGTGCTCTCCGTTTTTCTTTAGCTTACTTTATTTTTCATTTAATTTTAAGTTAGGAAATTTTAAAAATTTTTTTGCCAATATTTAACTTAGAAGGTATTACCATTGTTTTTCTCCTGCTTTCAGTGTACACTTTTGAAATGTGACTGATATTAATATGTACTTTTCATCACCCTTTTCCTTTGCTGTATTTATTGATTTGTAATACTTTGAAATTTTAGTGATTAATTGTAACATAAACAATTTTAGTCCTGCTCATAAATGATCAAAATTTGTCTTCTTTTATTGGTGAGGAGCTGAATGTAAGTATACAATAGAATATCTATAAGCAATAAATACTGGAAGACTAAACCAGTAGAATGTTTAGAGCTTTAGAAAGTACGTACGCATTTTCTGCTGAAACTAGAATTGTGGTAGTAGGAGGAGCTGCTGGAGAGGGCTGGGTCCTGGGGCATCAGTGATTTCATAAGGATCACTGGACCAATCTGGAGTCAGAGGAGAAAATGAAAAATCCTGTCTTAGACATATGAATTAGTAACCAGAGACAACCTAGAGATAAAAAGAATGACTGTTTTGGGGCAATAAAGCTAATGTAATATTTTGGGTGAAAATTATCTGAACTATGTTTTAAATATTTAAATACTTTTTGATTGATTAGTAGCAACTTGTCTTTGAATATTAGGATTTTTTATTTTGTAAGTTATTGGAGGAAGATCTTTGAAATGTATTTGAAGAATTTGATCTAATTTAAAAGAAAATCCGTGACTTATTTTTAATTTATGGGTGAAATATAAATAAATATTGCAAAGTTTTAATAAATCAAAGAGCAACTTTCACTACAGATTAATATTAGATTGACCTTATAGTATTAATTTTATAATGAAATATGTATATATCTGTGAGAGACTGAATATGTCAATGCACAATGACCAGGGCATAAATAAAAATAGAACTCTGACTCACAACCTCTGTGACAATCAGACCTGGAAGCCAAAAACCACAACCTCTGTAGCAATCAGCTCTTTATGGTCAAAACTTGGTCAATAACTACCAGCATCCCTAATTTTTGCCCTGTTTCTAATTTAGGACTAAACAGAGAAAACAAAAGACTCCTCTATAACCAACATAGGATGCCCTACTTCTGGTTAGGCAGGCTTCAGCTTTCCTATGCCAACAAACTCCAATCAGAGCATACTCGAAGCCTTCCAATTTCTCTAACTTTTGTACTGCACCCCTTCCAACTGCTTTTGAATCTCTGCAAGATGCAGGTGATGGTGACTGATTCTCTGGCTATAGCAAGCTCTGAATAAATAGCCTTAGATTATTTTCATTTGGATGGTCTTCATTTATTTTCACATCTGGAAATATAAATGTATGGGGTATCAAAAATTATAAAATCCAAATGTTCTCATTTAAAATTCTTAAATAACAATTTTGTATATAAATCACTCAAAATTAAATAATCTGATGACAGACAGTAAACATTTGGTGAAACTCAGCTAGATGTTGAGAAGCAGTCAATTCTAATTTAAATACCAGCTTTTCAGTCATTCTTGATTTTGAAATATGGATTTTCACACTCATACTTTGAAAAGTAAGATCATCTGAAAATTATTTTAATATATAATTTATATTAGTCCTATAATTAACCCAGGATCATACCTGATTAAAGTTTTATCCAGAAAAGAATTTTCACTTTCAGTTAGTTGGTGAGGAATATTCAATATTTAGATAAGAAATTCAATTATCTTTTCAGAGAAGCCCAGATGATTAGAGTTCAGAGAGCCAGAGGCACTCTGCTGTTTCATTTTAACATATAGCTGAACCAATTATATTTTAAAATATTTTTTTCAAGAAAGTGGATCTGCTTTAAAAGCCATAAACTCTCATTACTGCATTCATATTTATTGTTTTAAAACAAGTTATATTGCTAACTAATACATTAAATTTATTCTGTTAAAGCCCTTAACTTTATAAATATCTCTCTGGAGTTTTCTCTTGGACCATTATTTAGTTATGTTTAATAAATTGTAATAGTTAATGCCATAAAAACTTTCGGGGGTTCTTAAAAGAAGCAACAAAAATGAAAACACCTGGTAATGTACATTTCAATCAGGAAATCCTGGGATATTGGTGGTTTTCATCCCTTTTTAGTCTCCACAATAACAGTAAATGCAAACACTTGTATCAGTAAAAGCTATATTGATGCCTAAAGCCAATGTGTGGTTTTACCTTGAGAATAAATTAGAAATTAAAACAGTTTTGACTAGTTGATGGAAAAACAGCCAATCTTTTTGTCAATTTTATTAAAAATAGAGATCAGTCAAATTTCCTAGTTTTGTGTGGATAAATTGTTGGTTGAATTCTTTACTTTTTCACTATTTGGTTTGTTCTAATGACTGAAAGCAGTGAATATAGTGTTAAAAGTAATAGAAACATAATGAAGCAAGAAATACACAAACACACACAAAATGGATTCACATCCATCCATGCTCACTAGCCTGTAAAATTTTCAAATAAATGTTTTGCAGACTGAGCAGTAAGTTTATTTTCCTCATGCCTTCCTTTAATTATATGATTTCTTAGATCTGTAAGTTAGCACTTGCTTCCCCAAAGTCCTCTACTTGACTTAATTATCACTGTGCCCTTGGGAACACTGAACATTATATTTCAAGCCCAAGGAAATTGATGCCTATCTATAGAGCATACAAAAGGTAACCCGATTTTCTTTTAGGAGTTTGACTTTAAAGCTATATCAATTTGTTATTTAATTGCCACTTGCTAGTTTTTAAGAAATTATCTCATCACTGTTTGGGTTTATAATAGGGATATATTTATTATTCTCATGGATGTGTTGAGTGAACTCATTACAAAGAGTTACAAATTCTATATCCAGGAATCAGGAAATTACTAATGAAATTAATAGATGTCAAAAGTGTATACCATTGATTGAATAGAGAGTTATGATGATAATTCAACTCTGCATAGAGATAAATGTTCACTGAAAATAATCCAAATACTACATTAATGTTTTATTGACTTGTGAAAAAGAATGGAATTATAGTCATGTTCTCTGCTTGTTACAGAGGCTATTACTCTGGGATGATTATTTTGATCAGATTAACATTATAATAAAATTAATTAAAAAATAACTTATTATGTGGCGATCAACCAGCAAAACATTACTCAAAAATATCTGAAACAAATACTGTGAGTGTGACTATAAAAATATTGGTAAGGAGAAATTAATTTGTTTTTTGATCCATAACATTCATAGAGAAAAGAAACCTAATGAAAATGGTTTTGTACTGCATAATAATGTAATTGATGTCAGGTATCTGATTTCATTTGAACAATTACTTTAAAATAATTTGTAATGAAACTTATTGTAGTAGGATGAATTGTGGTCCCCAAGAAGATATGTCCAAATCCTAATTCTCAGTACCTGTGAATTTGACTTTATTTCCTTGACTTTATTTGGAAAAACTTTTTTTTTTTTTTTAACCATTTATAATTAAGGATGAGAGCATTCTGAATTACCCAGGTGGGCCCTAAATCCAGTGAAATGTGTCTTTATGAGAAATGTGATATAAAGCCACATGAAGACAGAGGCAGAAATTGGAGCGATTTGTCTGCAAGCACAGACTGCCAAAGATTGCCTGTAACAATCAGAAGCTAGGAGAGAGTTGTGGAACAGATTCTGTCTTAGAGCCTTAAGAAACAACCAGTTCTGCCAGTACTTTGACTTTGGACTTCTGGCCTCCAGAACTGTGAGAGGATAACATTCCATTTATTTGTTTTTTCTTTCTCTCTATTTTTTTTAAATTCTTTTTTTGAGATGGAGTCTCTTTCTGTGGCCCAGGCTGGCATGCAGTGGCACAATCTCGGCTCACTGCAACCTCCGCCTCCTGGGTTCAAGGGATTCTCTTGGCTCAGCCTCCCAGGTAGCTGGGACTACAGGTGCGTGCCACCATGCCTGGCTAATTTTTTGTATTTTTAGTAGAGAAGGCATTTCACTGTGTTAGTCAGGATGGTCTCAATCTCCTGACGTCGTGATCCACCAGCCTTGGACTCCCAAAGTGCTGGGATTACAGTCCACCACGCCGGCCTATTTTTTTTTTTTTTTTTTTAGACAGAGTCTTACTCTGTCACCCAGGCTAGAGCATAGTAATGCCATCTGGGCTCATTGCAACCTCCACCTCCTGGGTTCAAGTGATCCTCCTGCTTCAGCCTCCAGAGTAGTTACAACTACAGGTGTGCACCACCATGCCCCAGATAATTTTGTATTTTTAGTAAAGATGGGGTTTCACTATTTTGGCCAGGCTGGTCTCGAACTCTTGACCTCCAGTGATCTGCCCGCGTTGGCCTCCCAAAGTGCTGGGATTACAGGCATGAGCCACTGTACCAGGCCAGAATTCCATTTATCTTTTAAGCCAGCAAGTTTTGGTAATTGTTAAGGCAACTCTAGTAACCCAAAGTGCTTATGCATAAATTAAAATGTCAGAAGATTTAATAACTCAAACAGAAAAGCAGTTACATCATATTTATTCAACAAAGTTAAATAGAAGATTAACTCGAAGTTATCATCGTCTCTACTTTTAATATCTATCTCCATTCACAGTCTTAAATAAAATTAATTAAATTTGCCACAATTCTTGATTTCATGTTATGTTCCAACACCATTGAAGATAAAGGAATAATATAAATTGACATAGTAAAGTCAAAATATATAAGCAGAAACTGATTAAGAAATGAAAATTAACTTAGAAACCAACCACTTAATATATCTAGGGAAAATTCTTCCTTAAACCTAAATATTTGGAGGAGAATTCACTTGGGAAATCTGTAAATGCTTAAGCAGAACATGAAAGATCTTAACCAAATAATGCTAGCAGATGTGATTTTAAATAGACAACATTCACCACAACAATCTTTATGCACAAAGTTTTTCTATGCCTCAGTTAATGATTGTTTATATAATTAGTTAGGAATTTCATCATCTATGCAAAAGTTATTTTAAATCAAATCAAAGGAATCTAACATGCTCTTGGAAGATATTTTTATGTCCCAAATTAGGCTGACTCACAGAAAAATGCTACAAAATATCTATTTAAACTTACCAAATTTATTTACTTAAAAGATCAGCTAACTGATATAATTTAGTTCAGATACTTAAACTTCCTAAAATTTATTTTAGAACAGAAATGAGTGTATTTTCTACTCAAATTATACAGAATATATATACTATCATTGCCAACTATTATCAGAATAAATGTATCCATCTAAATGCCAGAATTTTTAATCCTTCATAACTTTATAGAAGATAGAATTCTCATTAAACAAACATAACATGGCATTGAGCCAAGGGAATGAAGAGATTTGAAATCTTACTATGGATAAATGTCTAATTAATCATTGTTGACTAATTAATTCAGCCCTTTTATTTCTAGTCTAAGCTTTTCTAAGTTGATATTTTACAACATATAATAAATGGTGTTTCAGAAATATATTTTGAAAGATATTGTGTCAACGTAAAGGTTATCTCCTGATGAGATTTTTAATTAATTAGAGAGAAGTTCAATAGAGCTGTAATAGGAAAAAAAAAGTTGTAAATATGTTTGGTAATGCTACAATTTGTTTTGATATGCTACTGAATAAAACAAGTTTGTAAGGCAATAATTAAATATGTTTTAGTAACTGAAGTTTTCATTCCTGAAAACATGTATTTGGCTTATTCTGTAAAATTTTTATTGCAGATGGACGTAAGTATGTAGGGAATGTATCAGAGACATATGTTTTAGTGGTCTATTCATTCTGGGTTTGATTCCTTGCTCTAAATTCTACAGTATTGAATGAACTAACATAAGTAAGGTATAGCACATATAAATAAAGCAGATAAATACTCATTAAATGCCACTTATTGCTGCATTGGAAATTTTATTTCTTCTTCATTCATCCTTATCAGATCTAAAATGTTTTTTGGTTAGTATCCATCCTCTCACCTTAGTAACTATCCTTACATCTTTATATCTGAAATAAATTTGAAGACCTTAGTGGATTTTAATAAACATATTGAATATTGAAAATGTATCTCTTTTATCATGTTTATTAATTAGAAAAGTGGCATGGATACACATTGATTTTTGAAAATGTGTATCTTTAATCATATTTATTACTTGGAAAAGTGGCGTGGAATAGAGTTTAAGTGTGACTTTATATGATGAGATAAATATAGCTGGCTATTTCGATATTTTCCTGAGTAAGGTTCAGGATATGGCTATTTATGAACACTTTGCCTTAAATTTCCTGTCCTCCTCAATTCCATTAACCTTCACCTTCATGCCATTTGAACTACCCAACCCTAAGACTACATATTGGATACTGTCATTATTTAGAATGGTTGGTCAGATGCTGTGGCTCCTGCCTGTAGTCCCAGTATTTTGGGAGGCAGAGGCCGGTGGGTGGCTTGAGCCCAGGAGTTTGAGACCAGCCTGGGCAACATGGCAAAACCCAGTCTCAACAAAAAATACAAAATGGGCATGATAGCACATGCTTGAGGTGGGAGGATCCCTTGAGCCTGAGAGGTGGAGGTTGTGGTGAGCTAAGATACCTCCTGATGATACAGTGTCCAATTTGACTACCACTTTTACTCCTGTGTCTCTACTTAACTGAACCTTTGATTTCCTGGAGATTATGAAGGCCTTGATCAATCACATACTTTATTTATTTTTACTAATTTCTTGGGCCCCTCTGTCTTCGCTTAATCCTCATTTTAAAGTTTATCCTATGGTTAACATTATCAAGACTGTTTTGACTGCAATCAATAGAAAAATGATTCAATCTAATTAGGGCAAAAACAGTGAAAGGATAACTATTGGAAGGGCAGGAGTTTAGCTGATCCCCATGGAACACTGGAAAGGGATGGTTCATTCCATAAATGTTACTGAATTGGTTAACCAGGCAGAAAACAAAAATGTTTGATTTTTTCCATACACAAAATAAACTGAAGTTCTATTTCGAGAAGCAAACCTATATCTCTAAAAATAATTATAGCAGAATCATTTTAGAAAATTGTGATAGAAAACAATTTCTTCAACAAGGGGCAACTATTTAATGTATTTCACAATCCTAAATTATATCTATATCTTTTCATACTACAAGAGATCTCCTGAAGTTCAAAACAAGCTGCATATTGAGCATTTGTAATGAATATAACTGACTAAAGATTGATAGAGTGTGAGAATAACTTTTATAAACTGATAAGAGAAAATGTACAGTAGAAAATTGACTGCAGAAATATTGTATTAATCAAGGTTCAGCAGGAATCATATGGCATACTTAAAAGGATAATTTGAAGACAATTAATACAAGGACCCTTTTGAAATGTAAGGGCAAAATTCAGGAAACCAATGGGGAATAGACTAGTTCCACAGAGTCAGCAGCAGAAGAGAGAAATATGAAGGTATGAGGAGAGAGACGAGGATAAGAGAGCCTGTCTGACAGGAGCGATAGATTCTGGTAGGGAGACACAACCACCCCCTGGCAGCCAGCAGGGAGATATCTAACATCAGTTCCCTATTGCTCTCTGGATTTTCTGCTAATGTCTGTCTCCAGTTGGGAAAAACCAATTGTAAACCAAAGGACTTAGAAATCAATTGATGTAGTCCATATGGCTCTGACAACAGGGTATAGAGCAAGGGTGGATAAGGGTGGAGAATGACTGTACAGCAAATGAAAGTTTCTGAGCATAAAAATTAACAGAAAAGGCAAACTTATTAGCATTTAAAGAAATGAAAATTCAAACTGCTTACATGTTGTTTTACACTGTTCAAATATACAAAACTGCAAAGTTTGATTAATCAAAGTTTTGGTGAAAATGTGGAGAAATAATTACAAATCTGTTAGTTAGAATATAAATAGAGGCTTCTGTTTTGAAAGCAAAGTTGGAATGTCCACAATGATCCAAAATTCAACTCCTGGTATATTCCTCAGAACAATTTTATGTTTATCCATAAGAAAACGTTGTTTTTCATTGAAAAAGTAGGAAAAACAAGTTCATCAAAAGGGAAGTGAATATACAAATTGTAACGTTATGGACTGATATGCTATCTACGTGTACCATCCAAATACATCTTAATGAAATAATATTGGTTGAAGAAATTAAGCTGCAGGATGATGATCAAGGTAAGAATTTTAAGCCAGGTGTGGCGGTACATGCCTGCAGTCCTAGTGTTTTGGGAAGCTCAGGTAGGAGGAGTGCTTGAGCCCAGGAGTTTGAGGCTGTGCGAGCCAGGATCGTGCCACTGCACGATAGTTGCACATGAGTGCGACTATCTCTAAAAACAACAAAAAAAGGAAAAGACGTTAAGGATTTTGTTATTATTCAAATCTTAAATATACAAAATAGTAGTATCTGTTGTTTATTGTTTATATGTCTATGTAAAATATGAAAACATATGTAGGGTGGTTATTTTACATAGACATTGGTGGACTACATCAATGAGTTTCTAAGTCCTCTGAATTCCAATTGGTTTTTCCCAACCGGAGACATTAGCAGAAAATACAGAGAGTAGAAGGGGAGTGATGTTCATATTTCATGTAAAATATGAAAACATATATAGGATGGAGATATATGTATACACATATATATGTATATATACACATGTATGTTTCTGTATATATATACATGTATATATACACACACACACATATACACATATAGTGGCCTTTCAATATAGTGGTTTCTTCTGGCCAGAGGGGAACTAGGTGTGGAGAATGTGCCTTAACAGTATCTGTGAAATTGTATGTCTGACAAAGTAACTGACCCAAATATTATGCAATATTAGCATTTAAAGTATTTAAAATGGGAAATCTGTTATGTGTCACATGACTCCTTATATCTTAAATTATTCAATAATTAATTAAAATATTATGAATTTGAGGTTATGATAGAAAAATTTTTAAGGTGGCTGCATCATGTATATTTATATTCTTAATTCCTGAACATGTAAGATGACAAAGTCAGCTCAGATTTTTACTTTTTCCTTCAAGAATTCCCGTTAAATTGACTAATAAATATTGAAATGGAATTATCTGCATCAATACTGGACACTCAGAAAAACTATCAGTGTAAATAGATGTAAAAACATATTTGCTAGAGACAGGGAAGAAGAAATTAGACTAAACACAAGTTGTAGAGAGGAGGAATTAAATCCTCTTGTGAACAAGCTGTGTAAAGTACCAGAAGGATACCTTGTTGTAACCACACAATAGCTTCTGATTTACAGATCAGAAAGCAGGCTTGGATTAGCAAAGAAACCACATGATGTTGGGGACTTGCTAGGGATTTACGGCTGAGGAAGCTCAAGTAAGCAGAGAGGTACTTGGCTAGACTTCCTATTTAATGAGTAAATGGAGCCAAACCACTAGAATTATTAAAAGATGCTACTGGTCAAGTGGAAAACACATTCAAGAAACAAAGAACATTTCTTCCTGGAATATATTTATTACAAAATGAGAGAAAATGTCAGAATATTAATGGACTTGTTCAATTGCACGTGATTATTGAATATTTGTGTTTAAGTGAATGTTTTAAGAATGTATTATAAAATCAAAATTTCTTTATTTGAAATTCTTCACACCACCCCTGCATAAAGTAAATAAGAAAAAGTAAGTTAGAGAAAATACAAATATACCAATTGGAATGAAAATGAACTACAAGCAAAGATAGGAATTTTATTATTTGTAAGTAAATGTTATGGGAAACTTTATAAAAATAGATGCTTTTATAGAGAAATGAAAATTACCAACAATGCATCAAAAGTAATCTTATAAAATGACAATTAAAATACTATAACCATAAAATAATACTAAAATCTTCTTCCAAAAAAGCACTAGGTCCAGCTAGTTAAATGGGAAAGTTTTTATAATCCTTCAAAGAATAGTTAAGTACCATACTTTTTAAACTGTTCCATGACATAGAAACAGATATAAAACTTTCAAAAATATGTATGAGACCAGCATAATCCTGATAAAAAGGTAGCCAAATATAATGTCATTGTATGCTCCCCTGACTTCACCTCTTTCTCTTATCCTTGTATAAAATAAGTAAATGGAGGCCGGGCGTGGTGGCTCACACCTGTAATCCCAGCACTTTTGAGGCCGAGGCGGGCGGATCATGAGGTCAGGAGATCGAGACCATCCTGGCTAACAGTGTGAAACCCCATCTCTACTAAAAATACAAAAAATTAGCCAGGCTTGGTGGTGGGCGCCTGTAGTCCCAGCTACTGGGGAGGCTGAGGCAGGAGAATGGCGTGAACCCGGGAGGTGGAGCTTGTAGTGAGCCGAGATTGCGCCACTGCCCTCCAGCCTGGGCGACAGAGTGAGATTGTCTCAAAAAAAAAAAAATAAAGAAAAGTAAATGCCATTCAGCTTATATTTAAAAATGTATATATGGCAATGACCAAATAAAGTTTATCAAAGCTAAAAAATTGGTACAATGCTGGAACATGTAGCATATTAAAAAGTCATGGAGAAATTTAAAAAGTAAGATAATATTGACTTATATAATAAATAGGTAATAAAATACAACATCTATTTCTGCTCTTTGCTTTTGGTTCTCTATGATTTATCTAAAACCAATAACCAAACTGAGATTTACTATTGAAACACTCTAGGCATTTCTCTCATAATTAGGACAAACTAGAATGCTGCTATTGCGGCAATTTTCACCTTATTGTGGATCTTTAACCAATGAAATAAGACAATGAACAAAGATAAAAGATATATCTATTCGAATATTATTAATCTTTACAACTATTTTTTGTCTACCTGTAAAACTCAAGAAAATTAACTGAAGTTTATTAAAAATATCAATTTAGAAATGTTATAGGATATTTTTTAAATTAATTTTTTAATACATGAGAAACTATCAGTCAAAAGGCATGACCATTGAAGATCCACTTGTGGTTGTGTGACTGCACTCCAGCCTGGGTGACAGAATGAGATGCCATCTCAGACAAACAACAAAAATAATCACAGTACAATTTAAAAAACCCATTTATTTGTAAAATATCTTAACAACTAGCAATATTTATGTAAAATAAGTGCAAAATTCTACTGTGGGATCTAAGTGAAAAAGACTTGGAAAATTTGTGAGCTATTCATTGCTAAAGAAAGAAGACTCAATACTGTAAGTCTATATTATGATGTAGTAAATGAACACTTATGGAGATTAATTAAAAAGAACAGAAAGTCCAGAAATGGGCCCAGGTATGTGTGTGTGTACTCATGTGTGCTTGGCAGATACTTAATGAATCAGAGATTTAGAATTTTGAATATATGGGTAATACATTGCTTAAAACTCAGTGGACAGGCTGGACACGGTGGCTCATGCCTGTAATCCCACACTTTGGGAGGCTGAGGCAGGTGGATCACCTGAGGTCAGGAGTTCGAGACCAGCCTGACCAACATGGAGAAACCCTGTCTCTAGTGAAAATACAAAATTAGCTGGGCATGGTGGCACGCACCTGTAATCTCAGCTACTCGGGAAGCTGAGGCAGGAAAATCGCTTGAACCCAGGAGGCGGAGGTTGTGGTGAGCTGAGATCGCGCCATTGCACTCCAGCCTGGGCAATAAGAGTGAAACTCCGTCTCAAAACAAACAAACAAAAAACAAACAAACAAAAAAACCAAAAACTCAATGGACAAATTGGTTAACAATCTGGAAAAAATTATACAGTAGGATTTTGTGATAATCTAAATATTGAGATGGCCTCCTAAATCTCGGTCCCTGATATTGAGGCCCTTTATTACCTCCTTTCCTTGAGTGTGAGCAGAATGTATGAATAGGATGGATTTTACTTCATGATTAAATTAGTTGATTCTGAATTAATCAAAATATAAATTAGCTCCGGTGGTCCTGACTTAATCAGATGATCTCTTAAAAGGGGTTGGGACCTTCTTGATTTGAAGTGTCATATTCTCCTGCTGGCCTTGAAGCAGCACATAACTGGGTTATGAGAGGGCCTATGAAGGTGGCCACATGGCAAGAAATTGTGGATAGCAGCTAAAAGCTGCCCCTGGCCAACAACCAGTGTGAAAACAAGAAACTCAGTCCTACTGTCACAAGAAAATGAATTCTGCCAACAACTATTCATTTTCGGAGAGAACCCTGAGCCTCCTATAAGTTTACAGACCCAGAAAAATACCTCGATTTATCCTGGTGAGACTCTGAGCAGAGGACCTAGCCATGCTCTGCCTGGGCTTCTGACCTACAGAAATGTGAGAAAATAAATAGGTCTGTTAAATTTGTGGTAATTTGTTACACATCAATAGAAATTTAATTCAGATATCTAAAGGGATATTAATAGCGGTATTATTTGTGATTAAAAACAAAATTACATGGAATACAGGCATTAAAAGCCTGTTGAAAAGTGTGTTGGAAAACACTTATTTTTAGTGGTTATTTCTAGTTAGTTAGAATGGAGGACTACCTTTTTTCTTTGTGCCTATTTGTGTTTTAAAATGTTTATAATTAGTGTACATATTTTTAAATGAGAACAACCTTTGGAATCTGGTTATCTTATTTTTTGGTAACTTGTGCTTATTTCTTTTATCCCTAAAATAATGCATAAATATCACTTTCATCACTAAAAGTGATATCACCATGTATTACTTTTACTTAACATAAATATACTAGATATTATATACAATATGACTTTAATCACTTAATAACCTCACTTTAAAGAGTAAATATTTAGTTCTATCTATATATATAGATGATTAATTGAGTGCTTATTTAAGTTGGGGAGTCTTTTTGAGTAGTGGAAATAATGTAAAAATATAGATGTGCCCTAGACTTTAATTGTCCAGGGTACTATCAGTTTTGTGTGGCACAGGGGAAAATGAAGCGAGATATTTGCTTACAAAACAAACAACAAAATCAGAAGTAGCATAAATCTGGCCAGCTATCTTAAGTAGAAAACTTGAGGATATAGTAAATCCAGATTAGAGAAAATCAGTCCATCCTGAAGGAAAGGGGTGGATAGAATTTGCCTCCAAGTCTTGCTAAAAATACTGGTAGGGATTTCATCTGTTTTGAAACAGAAGGGATAGGCTCCATTTATAAGGTTTCCTATGAAAACATAGAGGTTCTTCAGCTTCCCTTTATAGTTGGAAGTGCAGTAAAAAATTAGTGATGATACTAGGGGGTAACAGTGTCCCCTAATAACCCCAAACTGTTCCATGCATATTAGAGATATAAAGTGTTTCAATTATTTTAGCTATCACTCAAACCTAGAATAGGAAAAGGCCATAAAATGTCATCTAGTCAGACCTACAAATTGATGTTTGAATCATTTTTATTGTATACTTGATAAGCCAGCTTATTCTTTGCTTGAACACCTATTATGAAAGGGTACTTATTTATTACCTCTAAGACTGCCTATTCTATCTGTGTGGGTAGGTGTGATTTTAGGTGCTTTGTCTTGTGTGTCTGTCTCCTGTGACTTCTACCTAGTCTCCTTGGTTTGATCAATTAGAGCCATAATAAAAAAACTTCTGAATCCACCTTTCACAGGATAGCCTGTCATATATTTAAGGCATCATGCTTTTAAAATTTTTTTTTTTCATTTTGGACTGTGTCCTTTGTACTGCATAAGAAATGAAGTTTATGGGTAGAGTTGACCTTAAACAAATCATTTATCTTTGCTAACATCTTTCTTGGGCTTCCACACTGATGCCCCTTTTTGGTACCAAACATTGCCATTGTCTAACTTGAGGTATGTTATTGCTACTAAGTTATCAATATCTCCATCCATTCTAGCACTCACTTAGCATTTCTTTTAGTTGTGTGTTTTTATTTATCTTCTAAACTCAAAGATCTCTAGAATGAAGAAAAGCTGTATAATTTGTTGTGTCATCATCAACAATCAACCTCATTGTTGCAATAGCTAATGTTTATTACACATGTACTGTGTGATAGAACATGTTCTAAGCCTTTACATACATTAACATTCCAAAATAACCTTATCTTGCAGGTGCTATTATTACCCATGTTTTATATAGAGAGGTTAAGAAATTCTCTCAACACATAATAAGTGTTGGAACCAGGACTCGAACCTTGGGAATCTGGTTGTCGTACTCACTGTCGTAACTATGTTACACTGTCTCCTGCAATCTCAAATCAGAGCTTTCATTTGTTCAACATGCTTTTCTTGGATGAGTTTATCTGTGCCCTTGTTTTTAAACTATTACTTAGATATCAGATCTATTGTCTTCTGTGCTTCAGATCTTTATTTTGAACTGCAAATCGTGCAACTTTATTTGAAAACCCTATAGTCATGTCAAACTTAGGCCATCCTAAACTGAGTTCATCACCTTCCTTTCAAAACCCTACCTGCTCTTGTGTTCCCTCTTTTATTGAATTGAATCATCATGCATTGATTTACTCAAACTAGAGATGTAGGCTTCCCCCTAGATTCCTCCCATGCCCATTCCACTTTCTGACATCTCCATTTAATCTCAAAGTCCTATGATTTCTGCTTCCTCAGTATCTCCCTAATCATTCCTCTCCTCTCCATTTTCACTATGATTTCCTTAATTCAGGTTTCCTAATTTTTCACTTGGACTATTGCAGGTCCAGCCTCAGAAAAGTCCCCTACCCAAACACTGCTCCCTCTCAATGGGTCTGTTGAAGCATACTTAAGGAACTTTATAAAGCATAAGTGATTTTGTCATGTAACTGTTTGAAATGCTTAAATGTCTCTCCACTTCTTTAAGATAAAAGAGACTAGCAAGTCAAACAACCATAATCTAGCTTTGTTTACCTTCCCAGTCTTACGTATTGTTCTATATTCTTAATTGACCTCCTGTATGCTATTTTCTCTGCCTAGGGGGACCTATCTATCTCTCATAATTTTTCTTCAATTAACTTGTCTATATTTTTAAAATTAGCTCAAATATCACCTTCCTTTGGAATTGTTCCCTATAACCACTTACATTCTGAGATCTGATTTTGTTCTTTACTCTGTATATACATCTATGCTTTTTTAATATTACTGTTTTAGCAGCATTGTAATGGTTGGTTTTTATTTTTTTCAGTCTTTTTTCTTCATGGCTTGTAAGTTCCCTGAGGGCAAGTACTATGTCTGCTATGGTTATGGTCCCAGTATTTGGCATAGCACCTGGGAAACAGTGAACCTACAACAAATAATGTCAATAGTCTTTTCCAGTCTATTAACAGAATGAGAGGACCTAAAACAGGATGAGAAAAGTTTTCACCTGTGTGCTTGTTCTCACTATTGAAAGTGCTGCTGGGACCACAGTATTAACAGAGGGTCTAAGGCAACATTCAGGCTCAGTAGAAGTATGTGACGGTTTATTGTGGATATTTTCTATAGGCCTGGTATGGAGTAGGGAGAAGCGTAATTTACCTACTCTGATACTATTCTAGAAATACTTTTCATTAGGATTTGCCTTGAGATAGGGCACCTTTGAAAATTATAACTATTTTATTGCTTTCTGAATTTTATTTCTAAAAATAGTAAAATCTTTGGAACTTATTCTAGGGCCTGGAAACTTTCTCTTGCCCTTCAAATTACATAAATTAAAAAAGCAGAAAGCTTTTTGAAGCAACATGGTTGTAAGTTCCAGGGTTAGAGTGTCAGGGAGTGTTAGCTTGAAATTCATCATGCCACTTGTTATTTGCTTGATCTTAGGCAAGTTAAACCCTCAGTTTCCTCATCTAGAAAGTGGAAGTAACAGCACTACTAACTTACTGTTATTAATAATTCTATTGTACCTCAACAAGAATAGTTCTACACACATGTGTCCTATGTAGAAACTTAAACCGAACCCACAGTATTGCAGGTGAAATCTAATTACATGTACCATTGGTAAGTATTCCTGCTGTACATGGAGGGGTCTTCACTAGTGTCTTTATGCAACTCAGAGTATGATTGACTCACAGTAGAGCTAAGCAGGTCAGTTTACAAAGGGACATGTGTCATGTAGGCAGATAGTGATAAGTATTACCATTGATTTCCTTCTGAATGCCAGGCACTTTATACATTTGCTGAAATAATACATGCAACTGGCTTAATATGATATTTAATACAATAATAAAGAAAAATGCTAAGAATATTGTTTGTAGTCTTCACAAAAACTGAATAGAAAAAGTGGATTTATTTGATATTGAATATATGTTAAAATACTCATGAAATTATTGCCTACACTTCCAACGCCTTATATTTATTAAACTGTTTGTCTGTGACAGATATTGATTCTGTCTTCAATAATAAGAAAATCGAATATTACCCAGGTAATCTTATGAGACCCTGTGCTAGTTCCAATCCATGGTGAATGACCACTAATAGTGTTCTGGTTAAACTGTGTAACAGCATATGTGATCAAGAACAGTTAATAATGAGAATGCTTTTCCAAAAATGAGCTTGGGGATACAAGCTTGCTATGGAAACTTCATCCGGTGGCCACTAATAACAGCATATACTCATTTCACATGAAGATAGGGATTTTAAAAGACCATGACATTACCATGATAAATATATTTCTTATCAAATTAGATGAGAGAACGGTTTCTTGACTTTTACTCAGAGCAGGAGAAAGAAAGCAGTTGTCAGGAATCTAGACCGACCCTTTATAGCCAGATTTCCACACAACTGAAAGTTAAGCTTGATGAGACTCAGCCTTAAGAAAGCTGAACACTTGATCATGCAGGCACTGAGCCCATGATGCCTCACAATGCAAGTCTTTAAACCAGACTCCTCAAAACAATAATGAAATGTATTTAGCAGCTCTTTTATTTCGTTTTAGCGTTGTTAAAAGAATATTAAAGCAAAGCCGTGGAGATAGGACTCATCTGTATAAGCACATTTAAGTACGGATTACATAGAGATGAGTTATCTAAAAGTATCGCCACTTCTGAGCATTTGAATATGGTTCTTAGTCAGTTATCCCAAGTTAAATTTGATTGCATTGGGATCAGGCTTTTATCCTTTATTTTCAATAACAAAAATCATACCCAACAGTATGACAGCTAAGGCAGTCCTGGAAATTAAATGTTTTGCTAAGAAGAAAAGCCATCTAAATGGGCTTGGTTAAGTTTTTTTTTTTTTTTTTTGAAGGCGGTCGGGGGAATCACAGAGCTTATTTTCTTCTTAACATTTGATGATTTTAGGACTACTGGGCCATGCAGCCCAGTGTGCTGCAATGGCTAATTTAAAGTTCTAAGGAAGTTTAAACTAGCATGTATTTTTCATCACAGATAGGTTAAAAGGTTTTTAAAGTATTCTGCTTATTCACGAGCAGCTGGAATTCAGTAGGACTGCATATCTGCCACGACTTCAGCAAATACAATTCCCAACGTGACCCTCTGGACAGGACAGCACGAGAGATTCTTTACACCTTTCCTATCTAGAAGTAGACTGAAAATTGTATGGCAACTTTAGGTGTGAACTCTTCATTTCATAGCTCTATCTCCTCATTTTAATTGTATTGCTATGTATTTGTGTGCCCAAAGAATACTAAATTCATGGTAGACTGTGAATGATACAGGTCATTATAGCCCTTTTTAAACTAAAGCTATTTATAGAGTGTAAGAACTCCTGACCACAAATAGCATAAGTGTTGTTTTCACTACTTCCAATTATCTGTATATGTCATAGTAGATTTATTTTTTTTAAATGTACTTTTGGTGGTCTTGCTCTATGAATATGCATCCTATAAATGTATGTCAAGTCAGTGCATTGTCTTGGTATGGTTACTGCCTTTTTATTCAAAATGAGCATGGTTTTACAAATAGAATCATGTGAAAGAGAAAGAAAAGATGTCAAAATAAAGGGATCCTTTGTAGAGCCAGGAGACATTGCTATCCCCTGATGTATTATATAAAGCCTGCAGCCTCAGACCTACTGTGGATAAATAATGACGCGTTATCAAAACCATACCATTCAGTTAATATCGTCGATGTCAAACTCATTTTACCTCACCAGGTATTTCTTCCCATTTATAATACTCTTTTTAAAATAAAAAAGGGTTCACAAATTCAGATGTGTATATAATAGGGATGATATACAATTGTACTTCAAGCTGAATGCAAGCAATCTGTCAAGAAACAAAGCTAAATTCTGAGTAATAAAATCCACCACATGATTGATATCTTGCATTAAAGTGTGAGTCGGAGAAAGCAATTTTGTTTATGGGAAAGTCTTGGCTTGGTACATTTTTCATGTCACATAAAGATGGAAATCTTACCTTATGGTTGTAGATTACAGTTATATTTCAGCTTCTGTAATTGTGAAAGGACATGCATCTCTTATAAAATAAGAACCATTTTCTTCTGATTAAAATGACCTCATTTTAATGTTTCTTTCTTCCAATACATATCATATTTTCTGTAGCTTTCTTCTCCGGTTAACTCTTCTGTGATTTTTTATTTCACTATGATTTGGTAAACCAATGCATCTTCTAAGAATTTTTGGCCTCCAAATTACTGTTTGTTTGTGGTCACTCCATAGTATAAAAAAATGAGGTAAAGATATAAAAGAATTGACTTAACATTTAAGAATGTTGTAAATTGAAGAAAACTAAGTCAGCATGTTCTCATTTTTCTAGGTAGGTAGTAGTATTCAAAATCTTGTAAAATTTCGGAAGCATGTCACTTATTCATTTTACTTACCATTCTTTGTATGAAATACTTTTTAAATAAAGTTTTCTAAAATGCACAGTATTTTATAGTGTACAAAATGCTAACACATATATCATTTCTCATCTTTCCTTTGAAGGAATTAATATATTACTATTTTTATCTTCCTGTTTCATATACCAGAAAATGGAAGTGCAATAAAGCTAAATAATCTGCCCAAAGCTGATTATCTAGAATTTAGCTAACCGAAGTCTTCTGTTGTAGTAGAATTCTAAATGAGTTCAGCTTACGTGCCTTTTGATTAAAACATGGGCAGGCCAACCTTTAGCCTTTGAATTAACCTGATTTCACTAAACTAAAGCTATATTTAATCTAATCAAAGTATTTTTTTAGGACAAACGAGAGAGTGAGAATTGGTATTAAAAAGGATGAAGAAGAAAATTCTATTGCCTCTTAAATATATGTATATATACATATATCTTTTTAAGAAACAAATAGTCTAGGTAAAACAAAGTAAATTGTTAATAATTAATATTTTAAATATTTTTTAAATTTCAAACTTTACTCAGGAAGCCAACACTTTTTGCATAAACACAACAAAGAAAATCAAATAATTTTAATAATGCAGATAATATGTTGCTATATGAAAATATGGATGAACATAGTATCAAAACACAGAAAAATGCAAGTTTGAAATGTAGTATATGTCAAAATCATCTTTTTTTCTTTTTACCTCATTTTGTGCAAAATAAAATGGTGAGAATATTGCTCATGAAGACCTTTGGACATGGAGAAGTTAATCGTGAGCTAGCTGTAAGAAGGAAGATTAGCAGCAGGTTAAACATATTTGAGAAAGAATTCTTCTGTAGGTAGAGATAAAGAGAAAAAGCAAACGTTTTTGCCCGAAGCCACTTATTTTTACTTTAGGAAAGGACAACAACAAGAACTTAGAAAATGCAAAGTTCATTCATTCATTCATTCATTTCACCAATTAGTGAGTGCTAGTAACTAGGTGTCAGGTGCTCTTCTAAGCATTGGGGAACTAACTGTGAACCAGAAAGACAAGCTTTGGACTCTTATGAAGTTTACGTTTTAACTGGGGGAAGGGAGATAATAAAAAACAAAAAAGTAAATTAAGATAACTTCACATAATGAGCTGGGCCTGGTGGCTCACGCCTGTAATTCCAGCACTTTGGGAGGCTGAGGTGGGAGGGTCACGAGGTTAGGAGATCGAGACCATCCTGGCTAACACGGTGAAATCCTCTCTCCACTAAAAATACAAAAAATTAGCCGGGAGTGGTGGCAGGTGCCTGTAGTCCCAGCTACTCGGGAGGCTGAGGCAGGAGAATGGCGTGAACCGGGGAAGTGGAACTTGCAGTGAGCTGAGATTGCGCCACTGCATTTCAGCCTGGGCCACACAGCGAGACTCCTTCTCAAAAAGAAAAAAAAAAAAAAAAAAGATAACTTCAGATAATGATAAGCACTTTCGTGAAAATAATACAGCATAATGTGACAGAGAATATCAAAGAAGGCACTGCTAAAAAGAGTGGTCAGTCAAGCAAGTTCTCCCTGGAGAGATGACATTTTGGCTGAAACTTGAATGAAAACAAGGAAGAGCTGAATGATGAGAACACATGGACACATAGAGGGGAACAATACATACTAGGGCCTTTTGGAGGGTAGAGGTTGGGAGGAGGGAGAGGATCAGGAAAAATACCTAATGGGTACTAGGCCTAATACCTGGGTGAGGGAACAGTCTGCACAACAAACCCCCATGATGCAAGTTTACCTATGTAATAAGCCTACACATGTACCCCTGAACTGAAAATGAAAGTTAAAAAAAGAAAGAAGAAACCATGTGAAAATCTGAGGTCAGTATTTCAAAAAAGCTGCAAAATTTGCAAGGAACCTAAAGCATTCCTGGAATTATAAGGGTATAGTAGTTATAGTTATCTATTGCTGTTTAACCAATTTCTACAAGATATAACTGCTTAAAAAACATATATTTGTTGCCTCACAATATTTGTGGGTCAGATATTAGGGATTTTCCCAAGGTTGCAATCAAAGTGTCCACTGAAGTCATCTCAAAGTTCAGCTGATGAAGAATTTGCTTCCAAGATTACTTGGTGGGTATTGGTACGATTCAGTTCTCTGTGGACTGAGAGTCTAAGGATCTCAGTTCCTTCTCACATGGGTCTTTCCATAAAGCAACTCCAAACATGGCAGCTAGCTTCATTAAAGTAGCCAGAGAGTGAGAAGCAAGGGAGAGCAAGAAAGGGATAGAAAACAGAATTTCTTCTAACCTTATCTCAGAAGTAGCATCCCATCACTTTTGCCATATTCTGTTAATTAGAAGCTAGTCACTAGGGGCAACCCACGTATAAGAGGAAGAAATTGCACCAAAGTGTGAATACCAGAAGGTGGGAATTATTGAGAACTCTTTTAGAACTAGCCTGCCACATGGGCGTTCAGAAAGGTAGGAAAGGACATGAAGTTTTGATACCAGAAAAGAATTGCCCACCTGAAGAACACTGGGATAAATTCAGATTTTGCTAATCTCCTTCTCCCAAGAAAAAAATGTTTGCAGAGTACACAAAGATAACCCAAAGGGAAAAAAACACTGCTCAACTTTCACATATTTTACATAGAATTGTTATGGCTTGGGCAATTTAATTTTTGCTCACTTATGAGTGAGAACATGTGGTGTTTGGTTTTCTTTTCTTGTATTAGTTTGCTGAGAATGATGGTGTCCAGCTTCATCCATGTCCCTTCAAAGGACATGAACTTATCCTTTTTGATGGCTGCATAGTATTCCATGGTATATATATGCCACATTTGCTTTATCTGGTCTATCATTGATGGGCATTTTTTTCCAAGTCTTTGCTATTGTGAACAGTTTCACAGCAAACATACATGTGCATGTGTTTTTATAGTAGAATGAATTATAATCCTTTGGTTATATACCCAGTAATGGGATTGCTGGGTCAAATGGTGTTTCTGGTTCTAGATCCCTGAGGAATCGCCACACTGTTGTCCACAATGGTTTAACTAATTTATGCTCCCACCAACAGTGTAAAAGCATTCCTATCTCTCCACATCCTCTCCAGCATCTGTTGTTTCCTGACTTTTTAGTGATCGCCATTCTAAATTGTATGAGATTGTATCTCATTGTGGTTTTGATTTGCATTTCTCTAATGACCAGGGATGATGAGCATTTTTTCATATGTTTGTTGGCAGCATAAATGTCTTCTTTTGAGAAGTGTCTGTTCATATCCTTCACCAACTTTGTGATGGGGTTGCTTTTTTCTTGTAAATTTGTTTAAGTTCTTTGTAGATTCTGGATATTAGCCCTTTGTCAGATGCGTAGATTGCAAAAATTTTCTCCCATTCTGTAGGTTGCCTGTTCACTCTGATGATAGTTTCTTTTGCTTTGCAGAAGCTCTTTAGTTTAATTAGATCCCATTTATCAATTTTGGCTTTTGTTGCCATTGCTTTTGGTGTTTTAGTCATGAAGTCTTTGCCCATGCCTATGTCCTGAATGGTATTGCCTATGTTTTCGCTGGGGTTTTTATTGTTTTAGGTCTTACGTTTAAGTCTTTAATCCATCTTGGGTTAATTTTTGTTTAAGGTGTAAGGAAGGGGTCCAGTTTCAGCTTTCTGCATTCAAGTTGATGATTTTGTATCTCACCTCAGAGAGATAATAGAAGCCATTAGACATTACCTACCATATTTTCTTACCCATCTCTCTAGTTGTGAATCTACTGTCAGTCACCCTTTCAGACCTCTCTCTTGTTAACATGGAGGAATTATATATCTTCCCCTGATCTCAATTAGATACTCACTTGACTTTCCGAAAATATTAAACTATCATGCACTCCTTTTTTCTCTTTTATCTTCAATATAGTCCTCTTAACAAAACTCTTCTTATTAGCAAACATACTACATGTGAGTTTATTTCAATTGCAAAAATATATTAATATTCAATGTTATAAATATTAAAAAGTTAATTATATTTTCTACTGCATATATCTATCCTTATATAAGCATACTATTATATTTTTCCATCTTAAAACCACTCTCCTCTTAGCCCATTTCCATCTTCAACTATTGCTCTATTTCTGTCCTCCCTTTATAGAAAAACTTGCAAGTGTGATCTACCCTGTTTCAAATTTCTTTCTCTCCTCTCTTATCAAAATTCTTGTATCAGGATCACCAATCAGCATTATTAAACTTAGTGATCATTTCTCAGTTGTGATATTTTTAAATTCCAGAAACATTTGCTGTAGGTAATCACCCTTTTCTTTGAGCCACCTTCTTCACTTGACTCCTAAGATGTGACACTGGTCTGGTTTTCTTACTAACTCTTTGGTTTCTTCTCCTCATTCTCCTTTGCTGATTCCTTCTTATCTCCCTGATCTTTGAAGTAGGATTGTTGAGAGCTTACAACTTAGACTTATCACTCTCTCTAAATTCATTTCCTTTAGATTTCATAACTGTCAGAGCTTTAAATATAAGCTGACAATTCCTGTATGAATGCCTCCAGCACAAATTTCTTCTTTGAACTCTAGACTAACAAACCACCTGCCTACTTGCTCCCTCCCCTTAGATATTTAACATGCATAATAAACATAACATACCCTAAACTGAGCTTCTTATATGCCCCACAGCTCAAACCTATGCCCCTCACAGTGTTCTCTAATGCAGTGAATGGCAAATCCACCCTTCCAGTTTTTCAGGATAAAATCTTGGAACCCTCTTTAGCTCCTCCTTCGGTCTCTATTTTAGGCTAAATATATCCAGGATACAAATTCTTGTCACACCTCCAATGCCATCACACCTTAATCAAAGTCACAGTTATGTCTCACCTGAAGTTTCTTAACTGGTCTTTCTGTATCTACTCTCAACATATTCTCAAACAATGAAGACGAAGCAAGAGGAAGTATGGTGAAACACAAGGTAAATTACACTCAAAATATTCCAAAAGATTTTCATTCCATTCTGAATAACAGTCCAGCTACTCACAATGGTCTACAGGACCCTGCATTATTTGTTCCCATTACAAATTATACTGCCATCTTCATCATCTCTAATTTCTGCCCCAGTCATGATGGCCCTTTATCTCTTCCTCCAACAATCTAGTATGCTTGTAGCCGAGACTCTTGCACATGATATTCTTTCTGCCTGCAATGGCCTTTGCTCTGTTCATAACAAAATATATGTTTTTGTTATTTATCTTGTTTTTGTCTGTCCCTCCCACCAAATATAATTCCCAGTAGTGGTTGAAACAACCAATCCCTTACATTTGAGTAGGCTAACATAATATGGTTTATTTTTGGCTCACATATATGTTCAATGATTTTTATGGTCAGTGGTTTGGGAGGGTGTCATGCTCCACATAGTGACCCAGGCTGATTAAGGCTCTGCTACCTTGTAACTGTAGCTACCAAAGTTATTCCAGGAGCCATTCCTGTTTCTTAAAGGCCACAGTGCAGAAATAACCACCTTTACCTCCATTCAAATTCTAATGATAATACCTGGTAAGATGTGAATGCAATTCTTTTTAGGTAGCTACTCTTGAATGGCAACACAGAGCCTGAATATTTGGTGGATGCCTACATTTCTGTATCATACTCCATATGAACAGCGGTTATTTTAACTATATTTTTTACTACTATATACTCAGCACCTAGAAGAGATGAATAATAGAAACAAAGAAATATAAAATAAAATGCAAAATAAATAAAACATGTATGTGCCCATAACCCTGTTCATCTACTACCATCTTCCTTCCAAAGCTGATTGAAATGGTAGCCCAGACTTCTGGTTTCACTCTTACTTTCTAACTGCTCCTCATCCTACTTTAATCTAAATTATACAGAATCGGAACTTTCTCTCTGTAGTTATATTCAATACAAAATATGTCAAGATAATACTTTTGGTAGTTAAAAAACCTTTCACCTTGTGGTACTCTGGCCGCTGGAATGGAAGCTACTGTTGCTTCAGGGTGAGGGCAAAACAACTGCAAGCAAAGAAGTCAATGTTCAGCTTTAATGTTCGATAGACAAATTTTTAAATCTCACGAGACTGCAAAGGTCATGAAACCTGATTTTCAACTGCAAGAATGAGGCACTATAAGAGTGAGAAAGGTTTTTCTTTTTCTCTAAATTTCCAGGGATGTCTTTACATAGTAGAAAACAAACTTGAAAATAGTTTATGAAGTTTTAGCGTGAGCTACAGAATAGAGACAGTATGTTATGAAAAATTGTCCCCATGCTTCAGTTGGAGAGTTGTCTGAGATGAGGACTATCTTGAGTTTTCCAGAAGCAGAGGCTATGATAAGAACTTGTATGTCATTTATTCATTTGCAAGATGATCCTTGGAAGCAGAAGGAGGAACTGAGGAGAGTGAAATAGGACAGTTGAAAAGCCAGTAGAAGAGTGTATTGTTGAAATTTCCATTGCGGGCAAAGGGGACTTTATTTTGCCACAACCTCCTGAGAGGCTTAGAGAATGTCTTCTAGAACTTTTTTTCCAAGTGTAGAAGGCAGAAATATTTTAGTCATTGGCTCCCATCCCTCAGTGGTTAAGAGTTACTCCTGAGAATGTTAGTTCCCTTCTGAGCTATACATATATTCAGGCCAGTTCGGCTATCACAGCATTGGAGAAGGTCCTGGGAGCGAAAGTGTAACATGGGGCATTGTGTCTTTGCAATGGAATGCTGAAGGCATAAAGTGAGTTAAAGCCCACATGAAACTGTCCACTTCAATTATGGCTGAAATTAGAAGTGACACCTTACAAGAAGATTCTGAGGTGATGTGACAGAAAATTAGAATTAGTAAGGGATCTATTCCTTTGAACATCTCCAGAATTTAGACAAGAAGAAACTGGGATTTGAAGTTGAATGACCATAACATACAAGTATCAAAAATTAGAGGTTGGCAGGTACTATGGATATCAACAAGTGACTGCCACCACAAGAAACTTAAAACCAGGCAGAACAAGCTATATCATAATTGGAGGCCACTGAAAATCTGAGGACAATCACATGTTTATACACCCTCCCCTGAAGTTACGATGTTCCAAGCATGGAGAACAGCAGAAAGACACAGGAAGAGTCCTTTGAATTGTACTGACTACCTAACAAAGAAGATAACTTTTTAATTTAACTTTTAAAATATTTTTTATTGATATAGAATATTTGTACATATTTTCAGGGTACATGTGATATTTTGACACCTGTATATAATGTGATATGACCGAGTTTGAGTAATTGCAATATCTATCTCTGAAGTGTTTATCATTTCTCTTCTATTGTGTTCTTTGTCTTATAATTTTTCTTTTCTAGCTATTTTGAAATATACGTTATTGTGAACTATAATTTTCCTACTGTACTATTGAATATTGGAACTTATTCCTTCCATCTAACTGTGTTTTTATACCTCTTAACCAATTTTGCTTCATCCCCGCTTTGTCCTTCCCTTCCAAGCTTATGGTAAAACCAACATTCCTTTCTACCACCATGAGATCCACTTATTTAGCTCCTACATATGAGTGAGTACATGAGATATTTGTCTTTCTGTGATGGGCTTATTTCCCTTAACATAATGACTTCCATTTCCATCCATGTGGCTGCAAATGACAGGATTTTATCCTTTTTCATGGCTGTGAGAGTAGCAGGAGGCAGCCAAATGCCTAGGCATATAGGGGTGGGTCCCTGGTGAATCCCCACCTCCAAGCCGAAGGCAGTTTAAAACCTGAAAGCTAAGCTACAAGTTAAATTCTCAGACCGGATTGAGAACTTGTCTTCCTGTTTGGTGCACTTTTCTCTAATTGGTCCAAACCTTTCACCTATTTTACATATACCTACCCTTTCCTAATTGGTTTTTCTACACTGTCATGCTCACCTTTGAGTGGTGTCTTTGCTTTAGCCTTTCTTAAACACTCACAAACCAATCAGCACACACTCCCCATTCTGAGTCCATAAAAGACCCAGCTCCCAGCCAAATAGGGGACTTTCCCACCTTTGGGTAGGGAAACTACTGTCTTTGTCCCCTCTCTGCAGAGAGCTGTTCCGTTGCTCAATAAAATTCCTCTACACCCTCCTCATACTTCAATATCCAACATATCCTCATTCTTCATGGATGCTGTACAAGAACTTGGGAACTGCTGAACATGGGTACCAGCTATAACACAGGACAGCTGGGGCATGCCAGTGTGGCTGAGTGAGGCCTGGGTGGAGCATTGCCACAGGGGAGTCCCTGGCTTGCAAAGTGACCAAGAAGAAAAATTCTGCATCAGTTGTATAATCTTCCATTGTTTACATAGACCAATTTCTTTTTTTTTTTGTTTACCTACTACTTTAGAGTTTGCAAGATATTACACAAACATCAACTCAGAATCATATGAAGTAGGTATTATTATAAGCCCTTTTAAAAATGGCTAATTTTTATCTTACTTTTTAAAATGGCATGTAATAATTATATATATTTGTGGGGTACACTGTGATGTTTCAATAAATATGAGGTATAGAAATGAGACCAGGGTAATTAGCATATTCATCATTTCAAATATTTATCATATTTTTGTGTTAGTAATATTCAGTATGCTCCTAGTTATCTGAAACTATATTGTTGTTAACTACAGTCATGCTAGAGTGATAGAGACACTAGAACTTATTCATTCTATATGTTACCAAAATGTCAGAGGTTTGGTCTAAGTCTTGATGCTCATTGCACTGAAAGCCAATCACTGAAACAAGTATTGGCAGGGAAAGGGCTTTATTTGGGTGCCGAAGCTGAGAAGAACAGAAGATCAATCTCAAATCTGTCTCCTCAACTGGCTAAATTAGGGGTTTATATGATAGGGAAGAAATGTAACCATGTGTGGGAAAACAGGAATTAAAGAGGGGTAAAGAGGAGTTGGAAAACAGGAATCATGATGGATAAGGTGTCTGGCATCTCACTCAATGCAGTGATCTGGTGAGTTTCAGTTTCTTGATGCTATCTGGGAGGCCTGGGGGTATTTTCCTGAGGAAAGAACTCAGATAAGACAAATGTAAGTTTCAAGCTTTGATACCTGGAGGGTCAATTTCTATATTTATCCTAAAGAAAAAATACAGTAAACATCAGTTCTGTGGGACAGTTAGGCTAGTTTCATATTTAGCTGTAATTTTGTATTTTATGACAAATCTCCCCTTATCCTCTTCTTCTTACATTTCCCATCCTCTAGTATCCTGTATTTTACTTTTAACTCCTATGAGATCTTCGTTTCAAAACTTGAGAACGTGCAGTGTTTAGCATAGTTGTTCTTGGCTTATTTCTCATGACATGGTGTCCTCTAGTTCCATCCATGTTCCTGTGAATGACAAAATTTCATTTTTTATGGCTGAATAGTATTCCACTGTGTATATATGCTACATTGTCTTTATTCATTCATCCATTGATTCTGTATCTTGGCTATTGTGTATAGTGCTACAGTACACAAGGGAGTGCAAATATCTCTTCTACAGATTGATTTTATTTATCTTGAATATATAGCCAGATGTGGGATTGCTATATCGTAGTGTAGTTCGATTTGTAGTTTTTGAGAGAACTCCATATTGTTTTTTCATAATGGCTGCACTACTTTACATTCCTACCAACAGTGTATGAGGATTCCCCTTTCTCTGCATCCTCATCAGCATTTGTTATTTTTTTTGTCATTTTGACAGTAGGTATTCTAACTGAGATGAGGTGACGAGGATGAAATGACATATCATTGTGGTGTTTATTTGTATTTTCCTTATGATTAGTGATGATGAATATTTTCCACAAACCTGTTTGCCATTTGTATGTCTGTTTTTAAGAAATGTCTATTCAGGTCTTTTGCCCATTTTAAATTAGATTCTTTTTGTTTTAATCATTGTTTCATTGATAGTTTGCAAATATTTTATTCCATCTGTAGACTGTCTCTTCATTTTGTTGAGTATTTCATTTTCTGTGCAACGAAGTTTTTAGCTTGCTATAATCTCGTTTTTTAAATTTTCGCTTTTGTTGCCTGCAATTTAGAGATCTTAGATAAAAAATTTTTGTTAAAGTTAAATTTAGCAAAATAAAGATGTTTACATTTTTCGATCACTTGAGTTATACTTTCAAAACTAACATCCATCTAAAATTCTTTTGTCTCTATCACCATTAAACTAATTTGGCTACTGTTGCTTGCAACCAAGGAATCCTAACAAATACAAAAATTGCTTCCAGAGGGTGAATTAGCTGGCTGCAATTTTGTCTTGGAAATGGGAATTGGTTATCATTCTGAGACAATGAGATCCCAATTTATATCCTAGGAAGGGAAATTAACAGCCCATTAGTCAAAATGTAACCTGGACCCATGAGGGTGAAGCCCTAGAATCTAAGCAGCTGCTGCCATAGAATATGAATTCCAGGGTCCCTGTGTATGGTGATTGCTTCTGATAGTATTGGACAATTGAAAGTAAGAGGATAATAAGCTCAAAATTAGTCACTTTGTATCATGGAATGAAACCCATGGACTTTCTGATTCTGCTGAAAGACATTTTTCTCTTTATAGAAGAACTGCTGTAGTCACCAGTTAGTTATTGATTCTGCAGATTGCTAAACTATCATATCAATTGAATTCATAACCTCATCAGGTTAATTGTGTGAAGGTTAGGAAACTAATGAATAACTGATAGAAACAAAAAAAAAATGTCTAGAAGGGTTTAGAGGACCTGGACATGGAGGCTGCCAGATAGGAAGTCATCTGAAACTCCCTGTTGTCATGTTGTTTGCTAGAGAAAACCCTCCCTCGCTACCACAAGAAAGCTAGCATTTTCCTTCATGCCCATGCTGTTGCTTGTTAGTGGGCAGAATCCAAACTCTGTATTGCCAGGACATTAAAGTGCCGAGCCAGAGGAGGGAATGAAGGTCATAAACAGGTAAATTTCAAGAATTTGCCAATTTGATTAACCAAAAATCAAAAAAAGATTGAGGAAACTGATTTAGAGGGTATGATAAGAAAGGAAGATATAATGAAATTGTAATTATGCTTTATTTATTGATATGGCCACACTTTTTTGAGATTCTGGATTTAATGGATTAGTGCGAGCTAGAGCTGTGATTCCAATGGTTTCTGGGTCGAATGATTAAAAACCCCAATTCAAATTTGGCCCATACAAACGCACGAATTGGCTAGAAATCCCTGCACATCATACAGAACAGAGATTGCAATCTGGCAGCCTGCAGTCTGGATCTGGCCTATTGACATGCTTTATTTGGCCCTCATAATTTTGGCCTCTGCAGTGTTTTTAAAGCAGTTGATTTATGTGCCAAGAAGCTTACATTAAAACTTTTATTTTTACCTTCTTTTATTAAGACCTGGCAACACTGAGCTCATATTCCTGTGTGGCAGCAATTTGCTGTTGTCTGCTTAAGATGAAACAGGTGTGCTTCAAATTGCTATAGGCCCATCACTCTCTATAGAGACCCTATTCTAGTCCACTGCACTCATTTAAATTTGATTTGGTGATCTCTATTGATAGGGAAGGAATAAAAATACTTTGAGTAATATTTAGAATAAATCTGGATTAATTCTACCCTATATCCCACTTATCTACCCAGAGAGGCCTTGAGCGATGGATTGATGAAGAAATTGGAGGAATCTAAAAAAAATACTTCTAGTGACTTTGTAGGCCTAGCATACTGGTGAAAGGGTCTGTAATTGAAATGGGCTCAGATTTTAGCAAGAATGAAGTATCTAGTGGTGTCAAAAGCCAAGGGGTAATAGCTTACAGAAGAAAACACAGAGAGTGTACCTCAGACTGTGACCTTATTGCAAATAATGTTGCAGATGTAATAAGCTGAGATGAGGTTATAGTGGAATAGGATAGGCCCCTAGTCCAACATGACTGTTGTTATAAAAAGGGGAAATTTGAACACAGACACAGGAGAATGCCATGTAAAGATGACGACTGAAATCAGGTGATGCAGCAAGAATTAGGAAAGGATAAAGATTGCTAGCAAACCACCAGTGGCTAGAAGAGAGATATGAAACATATTTTCTTTCATGGCTTTCAGAAGGAAGAAACCCTCTTACACCTTGATCTTGAACTTCTAACCTCCAGAACTGTAAGACAATAAATTTCTATTGTTTATTTTTCTCTTTTTTCTTTTTTTTTATTATACTTTATGTTCTGGGGTACATGTGCACAACGTACAGGTTTGTTATATATGTATACATGTGCCATGTTGGTGTGCTGCACCCATTAACTCGTCATTTACATTAGGTATCTCTCCTATTGCACCCCTTCCCCCACCCCACAACAGGCCCCAGTGTGTGATGTTCCCCTTCCTGTGTCCAAGTGATCACACTGTTCAATTCCCACCTATGAGTGAGAACATGCGGTATTTGGTTTTCTGTTCTTGTGATAGTTAGCTGATAATGATGGTTTCCAGCTGCATCCATGTCCCTACAAAGGACACAAACGCATCCTTTTTATTTATTTATTTATTTATTTATTTATTTATTTATTTATATTATACTTTAAGTTCTAGGGTACATGTGCATAACGTGCAGGTTTGTTACATATGTATACTTGTGCCATGTTGGTGTGCTGCACCCATCAACTCGTCAGCACCCATCAACTCGTCATTTACATCAGGTATAACTCCCAATGCAATCCCTCCCCCCTCCCCCCTCCCCCCTCCCCATGATAGGCCCCGGTGTGTGATGTTCCCCTTCCCGAGTCCAAGTGATCTCATTGTTCAGTTCCCACCTATGAGTGAGAACATGCGGTGTTTGGTTTTCTGTTCTTGTGATAATTTGCTAAGAATGATGGTTTCCAGCTGCATCCATGTCCCTACAAAGGACACAAACTCATCCTTTTTTATGGCTGCATAGTATTCCATGGTGTATATGTGCCACATTTTCTTAATCCAATCTGTCACTGATGGACATTTGGGTTGATTCCAAGTCTTTGCTATTGTGAATAGTGCCGCAATAAACATACGTGTGCATGTGTCTTTATAGCAGCATGATTTATAATCCTTTGGGTATATCCCCAGTAATGGGATGGCTGGGTCATATGGTACATCTAGTTCTAGATCCTTGAGGAATCGCCATACTGTTTTCCATAATGGTTGAACTAGTTTACAATCCCACCAACAGTGTAAAAGTGTTCCTAGAACTCATCCTTTTTTATGGCTGCATAGTGTTCTGTGGTGTATATGTGCCACATTTTCTTAATCCAGTCTGTCATTGATGGACATTTGGCTTGCTGCTGGGAAAACTGGCTAGCCATAAGTAGAAAGCTGAAACTGGATCCTTTCCTTACTCCTTATACGAAAATTAATTCAAGATGGATTAGAGACTTAAATGTTAGACCTAAAACCATAAAAACCCTAGAAGAAAACCTAGGTAATACCACTCAGGACATAGGCATGGGCAAGGACTTCATGTCTAAAACACCAAAAGCAATGGCAACAAAAGCCAAAATTGACAAATGAGATCTAATTAAACTAAAGAGCTTCTGCACAGCAAAAGAAACTACCATCAGAGTGAACAGGCAACCTACAGAACGGGAGAAAATTTTTGCAATCTACTCATCTGACAAAGGGCTAGTATCTAGAACCACAAAGAACTCAATTTCTGTTGTTTAAACCGGTCAGTTTGTGGTGCTTTTGTGAGGACAACTACAGGAAACTAATACAGTTAAAATTTTCTGAAGAAGATCTTTAGTTTTCTGTCCTATTATGTTATTTAATATTCTTTGAATTATTGCTTTCCTTGGAGGAATGAGGGCTTAAGGTAGAATCTTTTTCTATCTTTCTTTTATTATTATTTTTTTCAAAAGAAAGTAACAGGAGCAGAAACATTATCCCACAAGGCCATGTATAATTTGGACAGGGGGACCTATTCATACCACCTCTAACCCTTATTCATTGCTAAATTGCCAACTGTTAAAGAAAGGGGAAGAGAAATCACATACTCTCTACCTCCAAAACTAGATTAGCATTCTGTATTTTTCTGCCACAGAAAGATTTTAATTACAATGAAAATTAATTATTTATGGGGTTGTCAATGTATATCTTCCTATTAAACTGAAATCCATTATAGCATGAAACACTTGTGCCTTATATCCACTTAGTATTAATAGTACTTGGAACACTGTAGACACCCAATAAACATTAGATTTGCCTTATTCTTAAAGTTAATAATAGTTGTTAAGTATAATTAGCAATGAAAAATTTCTCACAATTAAACTAAAAAAATAGATATCCGTTTTACAGTTCTCAAAATATCTGTGACTATTTGTTTCCATGTTAGAATGCAATCATTTATTTTAGAATTATTTAATTTTAAAAAATTATCTTCTAAATTTTTAATTTCACATATTCTGACCATATACTGATACAGCATATATGTATGTATTATTGAGTTGGATTATCTAGAATTAAATATAAGCTCTTTTTAGCAATATAAAAGTACATATTAGCAGTAATTACCACTTAGATGAAAAAGAGTATAAGCCTTTTGTTTCCTGATAGATCAATCAAATTTGAAAGAATTTATCTGTCTCATAACTTATTGTAAAAGAAATTGTCAAAATTACCCTTGTCTTGTCAAACACACCAATAGAGAGTTGAACATAACTGAAGCAATCATATTCAAATATCACATCAAACGTTCATTTAAAAAACCAGTCAAATGCTTACTTCACACTAAGTGGAAAAAACAGTAAAAATATCTTACAAAACAGCTCTTTGTTATATGACATTTCTACATACATGTTAATCTAAGTGTCCACCTGCCAGTGCCTCTTCAGTGTCTAATAGTTATCCCTCATTTAGCTATCTAAATAACACTCTTGATTTCCAATGTCTTTCAAAGCTAGTTTCTACTTTTTTTGTATCACAATTTACCCAGTTTATCAAGACAAAAATCAAGAAGTCAGGCTTGTCCTCACTCTTTCCTTGATCTTTACCTCCAAACCAATAGCAAGTCCTGTTGTTTTAGCTTATAGTCACCGTGAGTGCGATAGAACACCAGAACTTATGTATCCTAACTGAAACTTTGTACCTTTTGACCAATGTTGCCCTTTTCCCTGTCTGTCCTTCCTCCCTCACAACTTCTGGTAGCCACCATTATACTCTCTATTTCTACGAGTTAACTTTTTTAGATTTCACATATAAGTATGTGAAATATATGGTATGACAAATACCACATATAGTATTTGTCTCTTAGTGCTGGCTTATTTCATTCTCTAGGTTCACCAATGGCAAATGACAAATGACAGGATTTTCTGCTTT
Organism: Macaca thibetana thibetana; assembly: GCF_024542745.1. Taxonomy (NCBI): domain Eukaryota; kingdom Metazoa; phylum Chordata; class Mammalia; order Primates; family Cercopithecidae; genus Macaca; species Macaca thibetana. The sequence continues at coordinate 63,299,018 of NC_065584.1, forward strand.
TTAAAGCTGAATATTTTATTGTGTATACATGCCATGTTTTTCTTTATTCATTTCTTGATGGTTACTTAAGTTGTTTTTATATATTGGCTATTGTGAATAACTCTGCAATGTGTATGAGAGTGCAGGTATCTCTTCTAAATACTGGTTTCAATTCCTTTGGGCATATATGCAGAAGTGGATCACTGGATCATATGGTAATTCTTTTTAGATTTTTGAAAAACCTTAATACAATTTCCAAAATAGCCATACGAATTCAAAATAACACCAATAGTGTATAAGGCTTCCCTTTCTACACATCCTTGTCACCACTTGTCTTTCTTATTTTGCTGGTAGCCAGTCTTACAGGTGTGAAGTTATATCTCACAGGGTTTTAATTCGCATTTCTCCGATGGTTAGGGATGTTGAACATTTCTTCATATATCTGTTGCCTATTGGTATGTCTTCTTTTGAGAAAAGCCTATTCAAGTCCTTTGCCCAATTTTAAATAAGGTTGTTTCTATTATTGAATAGTTCTTTGTATATTTTGGATATTGATCCTTTATCCAATGTATAATTTGTAAATATTTTTTCTCAATCTGCGTGCTCTCTTCACTCTTCATTGTTTCCTTTGGTGTGCAGAAGCTTTTCAGTTTGATGCAATCCCATTTGTCTATTTTTGCTTTTGTTGCCTGTGTTTTGGGGATTTTATCCGAGAAATCACTGGCAAGACCAGTGTTTCCCTTTTGTTTTCTTCTAGTAGTTTTACAGTTTCAGGTCTTATGTTAAAGTATTTAATCCATTTTGAGTTGATTATTCCATCAGGGGTAAGATAAGCATCCATTTTTATTCTTCTACCTGTAATATCCAATTTTCCCATCACCATTTGTGGAAGATATTGTTTTTTATCCATTGTGTGTTCTTGGCTCCTTTGCCAAAAATCAGTTGACAAAAGATGTGTGCATTATTTCTGGGCTCTTGGTTTTACTGCATTGGTTGATGTGTCTATCATTATGCCAGAATAATGCTGTTTTGATTGCTATAGCTTTGTAATAGATGTTAAAATCTGGCAGTGTGATGACTTCAGCTTTGGTCTTTTTGATCAAGATTGCTTTGGCTATTCAAGGTCTTTTATTGATTTGTACAAATTTTAGAATTACAAAAATTTTCTGTAAAGAATAACATTGAATTTTGACAGGAATTGCATTGAATCTGTGGTAGGATGGACATTTTAACAATATTAATTCTTCTAACAGATGAACGCAGCATATATTTCCATTTATTTGTGTAATTTTCAATTTCTTTCATCAATGTTTTATAGTTTTTAGTTTGCAGAGCTTAATTTCCTTGACTAAATTTACTCCTAAGTATTTCATTTTTTATCCTAGTGGAAATAGGATTGTTTTCCTAATTTCTTTTTCATATAGTTGTTAGTATGTAGAAATGGTACTGATTTTTGTAAGTTGATTTTGTATCCTCCAACTTTAGAGAAATTTATTAGTTCAAACAGTTTTATGGTGAAAGGACACGCATCTGCGTTAAAATAAGAATCATTTTCTTCTGATAAAAATAAGCTTATTTTAATTTAATTCTGTCTTCCAGTACACTTAGGTTGTTTTCATACCTTGGTTATTGTAAAAATGTTGCAATGAACATGGAAGCTCAGATATCTCTTTGAGATACTGATTTCATTTCTGTTGTGTATATACCCAGAAGTAAGATCCCTGGATCACATGGTAGTTCTGCTTTTAATTTTTTGAAGAAAATTCATACTGTTTTCCATAATGGCTGTACTACTCTCAGTTATCTCCCTTACTGGCTTATTATTGCCTTCAATTTCAATAATGGTAGTTGTGAACTATATCTTTTCTTGTATATTTTACATTGTAGTTATCTGACTTCTGAGATTCTATACTTGTATTCTTTGAGGATTTTCAAGTTTCCCCCCAAATGGCTTTGCTTTCATGTTTTAATTTTGAGGATAATTTTAAAAATTATATAAACATATTCTGAATTACCTGATTGAATCTTCTGATAATACAAATATGTGACTTAAAGTTGTGTATCATTCTATCCTGAAGAAGAAACTTTTGATATGGAATACCTTATTATCAGTGGTGAAAAAGTTGACTTAAAGCAGACATTACTATACACAATAATTCAATATTTATTCATTCATTCAACACTATGTGTTGAGTCCTCAGGAATGATAAAAGCAGGCATTTCTTTTTTCCTGTTGTCTGGTAGGCAGGCATTAAACAAATGATTATAACATATTTAATTATATCTGTCCTAGAATACTTGTAAAAATTCAAGCTCCTTAAAATTCACTAACAGATATTAATGTTTCAGAAGACAATCACATGACAAATGTTCACTATAGAATTGCAAATAGGGCCTGAGTTAATTCATTTATCAGCATTTCCTCCCAGGGTGTTAACACTCTTGCCTAAGATGATCAAACAAGCCACATTTATATTTATGCACTTTTCTATGAATTTCACTCATATTCAGCTACATTTGTATAAACTTTTGAGGCTGTAATCTTCTGGATAGGTATAGGCTGCTTTATAAATGTATAGAATAGTAATGTAATACATGGTCTCAGATAAAAATCATAATAATAATGTTTTATTTCTCTAAACAATCATGAATGCCAAAGAAAGAAGTCAATTTAGAAAATGACATTTTAGTTGAAAAATTCATGGCTACATGGTACTGAATAAATTATTTTTAAAAGATAGAAATGCTTAATCTTGATATAATGGAAGCATAGATAGAAAAATACTTATTTATGAAAAAATAGTTTTGCCCCATAATATAGATTATGAAAGTCTCCATGGGAAATGAGACATTTAAACAAAAGAGTGGGAGAAACTTAACTAAGCAATAATGTTTTCCAATTGTAAGCATATATGTCACTGGGCAAAAAGAGTTGCTTCATTAAAATATCTTTATAAGACTTCATAACCTTTTATGGGTTACTAATGTGACTCAGAAAAATTAAAGAGTTTTTTTTGCCATAGTGACATTAAATTATTAGTCTGACATTTTTTATAACTAAATCAACATAGATTTAGAAATAATCCAAAGAATTGCTCTTACAGATTGAGGTATATATAACCAGGCTAATATCATATCTACAGGTTTTAGTGAATGTCTCTTTTCCCTCTCTAGTAGTTTTAATATAGAAAATTATTTCAAAAGGTGAGTCTTACTCTACCTCCTGCACTTAGCTGGTAGCTAGCTATACATGCTGCAGGAAGCTTTCCCGCTTTCTTGTGCAATGGTTCCCTTGGCATACATTTAAACAGAACTTGAGAAAACAATCTCTAACATTACATGGAGATCAATTCTACATCACTAGTAAGGCAGCTTTGTTACATTTTTTAAGATGAAAAATAGAGAAAGCGATAGTTGAGAGAGAAAGAGAGAGAAGAAGATGGAGAGAGAAGTAGAGAGTTTCTGCTGGTGGGTACTGTGCTTTTTATCTTTGATAATAAATGAGTAAACAGTCTTATTGTTGAGCTGCTTGCCATGTGACATATACCTTTGATGCTCTCTCCCTTACTCCCTGCCATGACCCTTTTTCCAATTATGGATCAGGAAAAATAACCGATTCTTATCATTTTTAAATATGGACTCGGGCATAGAAATTCTATCTAGAAGTCTAGTTCGTTCTCTCATTGTGAAAGCAGCGTTCAAGGCACAAGATAAATTTTTATAGACTCTTGCTATGTTAATACAAAGGAAAACACAACTTTGGAAATGTTTCTAATGAGTTATTCTTTCTGAAGGGGGAAAGTTTTCAAAATGAGTTTTTTAAAGAGGAAATTATATATTTTTCCTATAGCATTTTATAAGATAAATGAATATACCCAAAGGGCTTCTTTTTTTTATTGTTGTTTTCCTATTAACATAGCAGCTTTTGTTGTAAATATTTTCAGCATGTTTCACAACAAAAATTCTAGCAAATTTAGTTATTTTATATGGCTTAACATACGATTTTCCAAAAGATACAATATGTAACATTTTGCCAAATGTACACTGTTCACAAATTACCAATTTCTCTTGGGTTAAGTAGTAGTAATAAATATTTGGTAGCATGTCTGTTACACAGCTTCTAGAGCTGTAAACAAGGGAACTATTAACAAGAGAACTGGATGTCTCCTCCTTCATTTCACATTTTACAATGTATGTTTCTTCTTTTTCCCATTTCTTTCAGTGGTGAATTATTTTCTATAAACATACATCAAAATAATTTCCCCTTTTCTTCTATGCTTTGATGTTTTTCTTTGGCAATGAATTTTTAACTTATTTTCATTTTCTATTATGCAATATTTACTACATAACAAAATAATATATGCCATAATAAATAATAAATTGATTACCATTCAAAACCACCCAGACTGTGAAATAAAATGGAACCAATACCAATAAAGCTACTCCTCATCATCTTGTGATCCCATTACCACCTTCCCCACCAGCGGTATGTCCCTCTTTCTTGTAATTTTGTATCACTTAGTTTCAGGAGCACCCCTTTTTCTTGGCTTCTTTTTACCTTAGTGCTGCTCCTTCTTCTTTTTTTTTTTTTTCTTTTTTTTTTCTATTATGCTTTAAGTTCTAGGGTACATGTGCACAACTTGCAGGTTTGTTACATATGTATACAAGAACCATTTTGGTGTGCTGCACCCGTTAACTCATCATTTACATTAGGTATATCTCCTAATGCTATCCCTCGCCTCTCCTCCCTCCCCACAATAGGACCCGATGTGTGATGTTCCCCTTCCTGTGTCCAAGTGATCTCATTGTTCAATTCCCACCTATGAGTGAGAACATGTGGTATGTGGTTTTCTGTTCTTGAGATAGTTTGCTGAGAATGATGATTTCCAGCTGCATCCATGTCCCTACAAACGACACAAACTCATCCTTTATTATGGCTGCATAGTATTCCATGGTGTATATGTGCCACATTTTCTTAATCCAGTCTGTCACTGATGGACATTTGGGTTGATTCCAAGTCTTTGCTATTGTGAATAGTGCCACAATAAACATAGAGGTGTTTACAGTATTCTCTGTTGGTAGTTTGTGTTTCTGTGGTGTCGGTGGTGATATCCCCTTTATCATTTGTTATTGCATCTATTTGATTCTTCTCTCTTTTCTTCTTTATTAGTCTTACCAGCGGTCTATCAATTTTGCTGATCTTTTCAAAAAACTAGCTCCTGGATTCATTGATTTTTTGGAGGGTTTTTTGTGTCTCTATCTCCGTCAGTTCTGCTCTGATCTTAGTTATTTCTTGCCTTCTGCTAGCTTTTGAATGTGTTTGCTCTTGCTTCTCTAGTTCTTTTAATTGTGATTTTAGGGTGTCAATTTTAGATCTTTCCTGCTTTCTCTTGTGGGCATTTAGTGCTATAAATTTCCCTCTACACACTGCTTTAAATGTGTCCCAGAGATTCTGGTATGTTGTATCTTTGTTCCATTGGGTTCAAAGAACATCTTTATTTCTGCTTTCATCTTGTTATATACCCAGTACTCATTCAGGAGCAGGTTGTTCAGTTTCCATGTAGTTGAGAGGTTTTGACTAAGTTTCTTAGTCCTGAGTTGTAGTTTGATTGCACTGTGGTCTGAGAGACAGTTTGTTATAATTTCTGTTCTATTACATTTGCTGAGGAGTGCTTTACTTCCAACTATGTGGTCAGTTTTGGAATAAGTGCGATGTGGTGCTGAGAAGAATGTATATTCTGTGGATTTGGGGTGGAGAGTTCTGTAGATGTCTATTAGGTCCGCTTGGTGCAGAGTTGAGTTCAATTCCTGGATATCCTTGTTGACTTTCTGTCTCATTAATCTGTCTAATGTTGACATGCAGAGACACACATAGGCTCAAAACAAAGGGATGGAGGAAGATCTACCAAGCAAATGGAGAACAAAAAATAGCAGGGCTTGCAATCCTAGTCTCTGATAAAACAGACTTTAAACCATCAAAGATCAAAAGAGACAAAGAAGGCCATTACATCCTAAATATATATGCACCAAATACAGGAGCACCCAGATTCATCAAGCAAGTCCTTAGGGACTTACAAAGAGACTTAGACTCCCATACAATAATAATAGGAGACTTTAACACCCCACTGTCAACATTGGACTGTGCTGCTCCTTCTAAACCTCACTGACTGCTGCTTCTCTTCCAGACCACTAAGCACTAAAGTGCCATGAGTCTTATTCCTCAGTCCTTTCTTCCCTATCTGCAATCACTTACTAAATGGTCTAACTCACCCTCAGAATTTTAAAAATCATCATTATACTGAAGATTTCCTTATTTGAATTGCCAGCCAATAATTTTTAACACTGTACTTCTGCATCCAATTTCCCACTTACTTATCCATGGAAATGACTGATAGCTGATTCAAAGTTAATATAACCAAATCCAAAATCTTATTTTTATTCACCACTGCCCAACTTCCACCTTTCACTTTGTCTTCCAGATGCTTAAGCCAAACAGCTTGGAGTCATCTTTTACATCTCTTTGTCTCACAATCTTCAGTCAATTTATCAGGAAATTTTCTAATTTTACCTTCAAAATTAGATCCCAAATCAATTCTCACTACTTCTAGAGCTACTACCTTCATTCCATGCCATTATTTTTTCTTGCCTGGATTATTGCAGTTGTTTCCTAATTGGTTTTTTATCTAACTATCTTTTTCTCCTATAATCTCATCTCCATATTGTATCCTGGGTGATCCTCATAAAATGTAAAGCTGATCACATCATTTCTCTACTCAAAACTCACCAGCAACTTTCCATCTAACTGAGACTGAATGACAAGATGGCCTATAGGGCCCTACATGATCTTACTACTGACTTCTTCTCTAACCTCATCTCTATCGCTTTCCCTACCTACTACCAACCTACTCTGCTCTGTAGGTATACAGGCATTTTTGCCATTCCTGCAATGAACCACGTACACCCCTTTTAAAAGCATTTGCCTTTGCCTTTCCTTATGCCAATGACACTGGACCCTTAGAGAGTCACGGGCTACCTTCTTTTTTTCCACCAGGTTTTTTCTTATATTTTACCTAAGCAGAGAAAACTTCTATGACCTGTGTATAAAATACTTACCTTCTCCAAGCCTACCAAATATTCCTTATCTACCTCACTTCTGTTTTTCCATAGATTATTGATCACAAGACATTAATTTGTTTATGGTTTCTCTATTAAAATGAATGTTGTATGTGAATAGATTTTGAGAATTGTATTTTATTGATTGTGCCATCAACTCAACCATATCAGGTATATGAATAAATACTAAATGTTGTTATTAATCACATAATTGACTTTTTAAATAATTTTGCCACATTTATTTGTGACATTGAACCATAATAAATTGCCAATACTCATCTTTTTCACCTACAAAAACATCAAACATCAATTTCAAATAATCCTATTTCTCCCTAAACTTTATATGTTACATGCTTAAAATTTATGTAAATTATGTTCTATGGCATATATTTTTACAAGAGTTACTTTTTCTTCAAAGTTATATTTTTGACATTTATCCATGTTTGGTGTATAGGTATAGTGCCCTTTTAAAATTTTTTTTGAGATAGAGTTTCACTCTTGCCCAGGCTGTAGTGAAATGGCGTGATCTCAGCTCACTGCAACCTCCACCTCCTGGATTCAAGTGATTCTCCTGCCTTAGCCTCCTGAGCAGCTGAGATTACAGGTGCCTGCCACCACGCTTGGCTAATTTTGTATTTTTAGTAGAGAGAGGGTTTCACCAAGTTGGTCACACTGGTTTCGAACTCCTGATCTCTTGTGATCCTCCTGCCTTGGCCTCCCAAAGTGCTGGGATTACAGGCGGAAGCCACCACCCCTGGCCTAGTTTGCCCATTTTTAAGGCTACATAATATTCCTTTTTTGTCTTTTTTTTTTTCTTTCTCTTTTTTGAGAACAGGGTCTCGCTGTATTGCCCAGACAGGTCTTGAACTTCTAGGCTCTAGCTATCCTCCTGCCTCTGCCTTCCTAAATGCTGGGATTACAGGCATGAGCCACCATGCCCAAGAACATAACATTATTTTGTATGAATAACCCTTGATTAATGTAGCTAGGCTCAAGACCACGGACACTGACTTGTTTTCATTTTTGTTGTTGTTGTTGTCCTTTCAAACTATGTTGCCATTAAATTCTCACACATAACTTTGATGTCCATGTGTTTGAGATTTCCTGCTTTATGGGTGTACAATTGATGTGTTGTGGTGGGGATTGGGTGGTTACATATTCAAACTTACAAGATAATTACAAATTATGTATGAAAGTGGTGATTGTATTGACTTTCACTTTCACTGGTAGTTTATAAACTTTCTTGTCATCTGCATTCTTGTCAATATTTCTTGCCACACTTTTAATTTTTCTTATCCTGGGGAGTTTAAAAAGGTGTTTGTGGTTTTAATGTTCATTTTCCAAATTGTTAAAAGGATTGAACATCTTTTCAAATATTCATTGCTTCTCCATGTATCTCAATCTATGACATGTTTATTTATGGCTTTTGATCATTTTTTTTTTTTTTTTTTTGCCATGGAAAAGTAATTTAGATTCTTTGTTTTTTTTATTAGTTTGAAAGAGATTTTATATTCCAAATAGTAATAATCTTAAGTCATAGGTATTGCTGATATCTCCTTTTGTGTGACTTCACATTTAAATGATTTTATTTTATGAAAGGTATAATATTTTTAACAATGTCTGATATATTAAATAGGTTATGATATGTGCTTTTAGTATATTAAGTCTTTCCACATCTGAAGTCATCGAGGGGCCATATTTTGAGAACTAATACAGAAGATTATGACAAATGTAACCAGGTGGTTTTGCTAATTACGGATACATTTCCAGTGTGTGCAAACAAGAATAGCCACTGATATAAAGCTAGAAATTACTTTTTCATCTAATTATAAAATTAGAATCACTTTTCCCTCACGTGACATTAACAAAAGTATATATTTATTTCCTGCCTCGTGGCTGTATCAACTTTTCTGCTTTCTATCAAAATATAATCTGGAGATAACTTGAGAGTGATGACATCTCAGAGAACATCTGATAATGTTACGCTCATTACATCTTTATTTTATTATCTGTTACTGCACAACAGAGTACCCATTACTTAGCAGCTTGCAGCAACAACTCTTTTAATTTTGTTCATCATTTTGTAGATCAGGAATTTGAGAAAGGTTCAAATGCATGATTCTGGCTTGAAGCTTCTCAAAATGCTACATTCAAATTTGGTTGGGAATTCAATCATTTGAAAGCCTGACTAGGTTGGACATTCAAGATGGCTCATTCACATGGTTGACAATTGATGTTGGTTACCCACTGGCAGCTCAGATGGGCACGTACCTACACAGGCTTTTTCATGTGTCTTGGACTTAAAGCAGCATGGCAAGTGGGTTTTGAAAGGCAATGTCCTAAGAGGAAGTTATAAAGAATGAATATTCCAAGGGCCAAAGATGGAAGTTTAAAGACTTCTGATTTCTGCCTTGGCCTTGGAAGTCATGTAGCATCACTTCTATTGTAAGCCAGATTAAAGGGGAAGGGAATGAGAAATACTCTTAGTTAGTTAATAGAGCAGGAAGAAAGTGTGAATCTTATATATTGATGGCTCTGCATGGTAATACTGGTGCAAACTGAGAGCCTATGGCCACTTCACTTTAGCTCTTCTTAAGGCTAGTCTAGGAGTGAAGGGGAAGCCTCCAAATGGGCAGAAATATGGGGCTGAGTATGATACATTTGACTGGTTAGTTCATGTGGAAGGAGATACAATTTAAGTCTGAATCTATGGCAATTAAATGACATTGCATGATGGGTTTTCTGGCTAGTCAGAGATGTCAAAAGAGCGATAGGAGCATTAACATTATATCTTGTTGATTTTCTTAAAACTAAGCACTTTAGAACTAGTAGTACTTTTAGAAAATGTTCCTCAGTGATATTTGGGATCTTGGGGAGGGTTTTGTGGCTGTGTATATGTGTTTGTGTGTATGTGTTTGGGTGTGTTTCTGCCTCTGGAACGTTGCTCTGTTTCTTTTGTCTATCTCATTTACTCTTATGCCAATATGACATCACAGTAATATAAAAATGGCTCTTAATATCTGGTTGAGTATAATTTGTACCCCTTTTCTCACTATGTAATCCTTCTTCTTTATGAGTATCTTTGCCATTATTTACTCTTCACTTAAAAAAAGAGACTATCTTTTTTTTGCCTTTTAAAATGTCACAAGTATATTTTGTCTTGGAGATCAGCTTGCATTAATTTTGATATCTTGGCTTCCAATTTTTTACCGTCAGCCCCACAAAATTAAAAAAATCTGTTCACAAATGCACAAAAGTGAAACATTTATTGATCCAAGAACTGCAAAAATGTTGAGGATTTAAGGAATTTTATTCTTGATTGAAAAGTAAATCCTACCAATTTCCATCATCTGCAAGACACTTTAAATATAAATACACATTAAACACATTACATTTATAATATTTTAATATTTGGCATCCTTTCAAAATTACTTATGCTAAAAGTTTGCCAGACCTCTATAATTATCCATAATATTCCTTTAATCTAAGATCCAAAACATATAATGATACTGGAAATAAACAAACTCCATCACTGGAACTTCTCAGAGCTCTTATACATTGGTATTGGAGATTTGTTAATTCGTATACTCAATCTCCTGAAATCAAATGGCTTGGGATTTCTAATTCCCTGACTTCTCCTCAGGTAAGAGTATTATAATTAACTGATCTAAGAAGCACATATTCCCTTTTTTAAAATTATGGTATTTAATATTTTTAAAAAGTACTGGTTATTGGGCCGGGCGCGGTGGCTCACGCCTGTAATCCCAACACTTTGGGAGGCCTAGGTGGGTGGATCTCGAGGTCAGGAGATCGAGACCATCTTGGCTAGCACGGTGAAACCCCATCTCTACTAAAAATGCAAAGGATTGGCAGGGCGTGGTGGCGGGCGCCTGTGGTCCCGGCTGCTGGGGAGGCTGAGGCAGGAGAATGGCGTGAACACGGGAGGCAGAGCTTGCAGTGAGCCGAGACCGGGCTACTGCACTCCAGTCTGGGCGACACAGCCAGACTCCATCTCAAAAAAAAAAAAAAAGTATTGGTTATTGAGTGTCTTAATTATTGAATGTTTGTAAATTTAATATATCAATTCAAAACTATCTTTTGGGTAGTAAGTATGAATAGTGTATTCAGGAGTACAATAAATTTGATGTTATTTTTCTTTAAATTGACCTAATTTTTGACTGGACTCTTGATTTTACCTGACTGTAAGAAAATACTGCCTTAGTTGTTTGTAGTGCCTTCATTAGGTTTGAAAGCATTATGCTTTTTTTCTGTCAACGTTGTACACCTGTAAGTACAAATTGTTATCAACTGTTATTGTTACTAAAGAAAAGGTTAGTTGCAAAAAAAAATAAATAAAATTATACTTTAACTTCTGGGATACATGTGCAGAACGTGCAGGTTTGTTATATAGGTATACATGTGACATGGTGGTTTGCTGCACCCATCAACCTGTGATCTACATTAGGTATTCCTCCTAATGCTATCCCTCCCCTAGCTCCACAGGCCCCAATGTGTGATGTTCCCCTCCCTGTGTCCATGTGTTCTCATTATTCAACTCCCACTTATTAGTGAGAAGATGCGGTGTTTGATTATCTGTTCCTGTGTTAGTTTGCTGAGAATGATGGTTTACAGCTTCATCTATGTCCCTGCAAATGACATGAACTCATCCTTTGTTATGGCTGCATAGTATTCCATGGTGTATATGTGCCACATTTTCTTTATCCAGTCTATCATGACTGGACATTTGGTTGGTTCCAACTCTTTGCTATTGTGAACAGTGCCACAATAAACATACATGTGCATGTGTCTTTATAGTAGAATGATTTATAATCCTTTGCGTATATACTCAGTAATGGGATTGCTGGGTCAAATTGTATTTCTGGTTCTAGATTGTTAAGGAATTGCCACACTGTCTATATCTATCATACTGAAAGGGCAAAGGCTGGAAGCATTCCCTTTGAAAACCAGCACAAAGCAAGGATACTCTTTCTCACCTCTCCTATTCAACATAGTATTGGAAGTTCTGGCCAGGGCAATAGGGCAAGAGAAAGAAATAAAGGATATTCAATAGGAAGAGAGGAAGTCAAATTGTTTCTGTTTGCAGATGACATGATTGTATATTTAGAAAACCCCATTGTCTCAGCCCCAAATCTCCTTTAGCTGATAAGCAACTTCATCTCAGGAGACAAAATAAATGTGCAAAAATCACAAGCATTCCTATATACCAATAATATACAAACCGAGAGCCAAAAAATGAGTGAACTGCCATTCATAATTGTTACAAAAATAATAAAATACCTAGGAATACAACTTACAAGTGATGTAAAGGACGTCTTAGAGGAGAACTAAAAATCACTGCTCAATGAAATAAAAGAGGACACGAACAAATGGAAAAACATTCCATGCTCATGGATAGGAAGAATCAATATTGTGAAAATCTCCATACTGCCCAATGTAATTTATAGATTCAATGCTATCCCCACCACTGCTCGATGAAATAAGAGAGGACACAAAGAAATGGAAAAACATTCCATGCTCATGGATAGGAAGAATCAATATTGTGAAAATGACCATACTGCCCAATGTAATTTATAGATTCAATGCTATCCCCATCAAGCTACCATTGATTTTCTTCACAGAATTAGAAAAAACTCCTTTAAATTTCATATGGAACCGAAAAAGAGCCCATATAGCCAAGACAATCCTAAGCAGAAAGAGCAAAGTGGGAGGCATCATGCTACCTGACTTCAAACTATGCTGCAAGGCTACAGTAAACAAAACAGCATGATACTGGTACCAAAACAGATATATAGACCGATGGAATAGAACAGAGGCCTCAGAAATAATGCCACACATCTACAACCATCTGATCTTTGACAAACCTGACAAAAACAAGCAATGTGGAAAGGATTCCCTATTTAATAAATGTTGCTGGGAAAACTGGCCAGCCATATGCAGAAAACTGAAACTGGACCCCTTCCTTACACCTTATACGAAAAGTAACTCAACGTGGATTAATGCCTTAAACATAAGACCTAGACTAATGACTTAAACATAAACAATACTAGAAGAAAACCTAGACAACACCATTCAGGACATAGGCATAGGCAAAGAGTTCATGACTAAAACACCAAAAGCAATGGCAACAAAAGCCAAAATTGACAAATGGGATCTAATTAAGCTAAAGAACTTCTGCACAGCAAAAGAAACAAGAAACTATAATCAGGGTGAATAGGCAACCTACAGAATGGAAGGATATTTCTGCAATCTATGCCTCTTACAAAGGGCTAATATCCAGAATCTACAAGGAACTTAAACAAATCTACAGGAAGAAAACAAACAACCCCATCAAAAAGTGGGCAAAGGATATGAACAGACATTTCTCAAAAGAAGACATTTTATGTGGCCAAAAAACATACGAAAAAAGCTCATCATTACTGGTCATTAGAGAAATGCAAATCAAAACCACAATGAGATACCATCTCACGCCAGTTAGAATGGTGATCATTAAAAAGTCAGGGAACACCAGATGCTGGAGAGGATGTGGAGAATTAGGAATGCTTTTACACTGTTGTTGGGAGTGTAAAAAGGAGACTAATTTGCAGTTTATATTCATATTATAGAAGTGTTGAGAACAAGATATGGAGACTTCCTATATTCTCCTTGGCACTGTAAATGCAGAGCCTCCCCCATAATCAACATCCTCTACCAGAGTAGTACATTTATTACAAGTGACAAAACTATATTAACACATCGTAATCACCCCAAGTTTATAATTTACAGTAGAATTCACTCTTGGTGGTATACATTCTATGGATTTAGACAAATATATGTGACACGTATACACCATTATAGTATTGTACAAAGTATTTCATGGCCCTAAAATTTCCCTGTTACTCAACTTATTCATCCTCTCACCCTCCAACTCAACCTGTGGCAACCACTGAACTTTTTACTGTCTCCATAGTTTTCCATTTTCCAGAATGCCATGTAGTTGAAATTATATAGTTTGTTGTTTTTACAGATTGGCTTCCTTCACTTGGTAAAATGAATTTAAGATTTCCCCATGTCTCTTCATGCTATGACAGTTCATTTATATTTGATACTGAACAATATTCAATTGTCTGGATATACCACAGCTTAATTTACCCATTCTACTGAAGGACATTTGGTTACAAGTTTTAGCAATTATTAATAAAACTGCTATACTGTTCACCTGCAGGGTTTTGTGTGGACAAATTTGTTTACCTCTTTTGAGTAAATACTGAAGAACAAAATTAAATATGTTTAGTTTTGTAAACTGTCTTCCAAAGTGGCTGTATTATTTTGCATTCCAATAAACTGTGAATGAGATTTCCTGTTGCTTCAGATTATTGTTAGTAGTTTGAATTTTGGTCATTCTAACAGGTGTGTAGTGGTATGACATTGTTGTTTTAATTTGCACTTCCCCAAAAACATATTATGTGCGACCTCTTCTGTATGCTTATTTGCTATCTGTATATCTTTAGTGAGGTGTCTGTTAAGGTCTTTGACCCTATTTTCAATCAGACTATTTTCTTAATATTGAGTTTTGAGAGTTTGTGTATATTTTGGATAACAATCTTTTATCAGATGTGTCTTTTGCTAATACTTTTATCCCCATTGTTGGCTTGTTTTCTCATTCTCTTTACTTTGTTTTATGAAGAAGAATGTTTTCAGTTTTAATGAAATCTAGCCTATCGATTATTTCCTTCATGGATTGTACCTTTAGAGTTTTATCTAAAAACTTACTGCAATACCCAAGCTCATCTCGAGTTTCTCCCATGTTACGTTTTAAGAGTTTTATAGTTTTAAATTTTACATTTAGATCTATCATTTATTTTGAGTTAATTTTTTGAAGAGTATAAGGTCTATTCTAGATTCTTTTTCTATTTTTTTTTACATTGCATATTCAGTCATTCCAGCACCATTTGTTGAACAGACTATCTTTGCTCCATTTTATTGCCTTTGTTCCTTTGTCAAAGATTGGCAGACTTTCTTTATTTTGAAGTCTTTTGTATCTGAAGTCAGTGTAGCTACTACTGCTTTCTTTTGATTAGTGTCAGCATGTATATTTTTTGCCAACCGTTTACATTTAATTTTTGTCTTTATATTTAAAGAGGGTTTCTTGTAGGCAACATATAATTGGGTCCTGTTTTTATTGATCTAATGTGACAACTTCTGTCTTTTAATTGGTACTTTTAGACTATTGATTTCAAAGTGATTATTGATATTGTTGGATTAATATCTACCATATTTATAACTGCTTTTCATGTATTGCCCTTATTCTATGTTCTTGTATTTGCCCTTTTATTTTTCTTCCTTCTGTGGTTTTTAATTGAGCTTTTCGTATAAGTTTTTTCTCTCCTTTAATATCATCAGTCATACATTAAAAAAAAAAAAAAAACTCTTTTCACTAGTTTCCTCAGAGTTTCCAATATGCATTTACAGCTAATTCGAACTCACTTTCAAATAACAAAATACGACTTCAGGGATAGTGTGAGTACAGTGAGTCCTCAATATTGTCAATAGGTTATTGAAAGCTGTAACTTTAAGTGAAACAATGTAAAAAGCAGGTCCTCAAATAGTACAGTTTCCTTCAACATCTGTTTGTTATAACATTAATGGGGAAAAATTGTTCCATTATATGTCATTTTATTAAAACTAAATATTCTCTAATAACCTATCAATGACATGAAGTGAAGACTTACTAAACATTGTATTATAATAACAATACAATCCTAATTTTTCATCCTCTCCCATGTATTATTGTTTTCATTCACTTCATTTATATATAAGTGTGCATAAGCTGAGATATATACATATATATATTTACCCACACAAAAGATAGATACATAAGTATACATAAAATATATTGTTGCTATTATTATTTGATTTGATTTCATTTGATTTTAGAGACAGGCTTGCACTGTGTCCCACAGATTGGAGTGCAGTAGCATGATTATGGTTCACTGCAGTCGCCAACTCCTGGCTACAGGTGTGAGCCACCATACCAGGCTAATTTTTGTTTTTTTCTTGGAGAGATGAGGGTCTCACTACATTGCTCAGGCTGTTCTCAAACTCCTGGCTTCAAGATATCCTCCCTCCTCAACCTCCAAAGTGCTTGGATTACAAGCATGAGCCACTTTGCCTGGCCCTATTATTATTATTATTATTTTTTATTTTTTATTTTTTAATTATTTTTTATTATTATACTTTAAGTTCTAGGGTACATGTGCATAACGTGCAGGTTTGTTACATATGTATACTTGTGCCATGTTGCTGTGCTGCACCCATCAACTCATCAGCACCCATCAACTCGTCATTTACATCAGGTATAACTCCCAATGCAATCCCTCCCCCCTCCCCCCTCCCCATGATAGGCCCCGGTGTGTGATGTTCCCCTTCCTGAGTCCATGTGATCTCATTGTTCAGTTCCCACCTATGAGTGAGAACATGCGGTGTTTGGTTTTCTGTTGTTGTGATAGTTTGCTAAGAATGATGGTTTCCAGCTGCATCCATGTCCCTACAAAGGACACAAACTCATCCTTTTTTATGGCCGCATAGTATTCCATGGTGTATATGTGCCACATTTTCTTAATCCAGTCTGTCACTGATGGACATTTGGGTTGATTCCAAGTCTTTGCTATTGTGAATAGTGCCGCAATAAACATATGTGTGCATGTGTCTTTATAGCAGCATGATTTATAATCCTTTGGGTATATACCCAGTAATGGGATGGCTGGGTCATATGATACATCTAGTTCTAGATCCTTAGGAATCGCCTTACTGTTTTCCATAATGGTTGAACTAGTTTACAATCCCACCAACAGTGTAAAAGTGTTCCTATTTCTCCACATCCTCTCCAGCACCTGTTGTTTCCTGACTTTTTAATGATTGCCATTCTAACTGATGTGAGATGGTATCTCATTGTGGTTTTGATTTGCATTTCTCTGATGGCCAGTGATGATGAGCATTTTTTCATGTGTCTGTTGGCTGTATGAATGTCTTCTTTTGAGAAATGTCTGTTCATATCCTTTGCCCACTTTTTGATGGGGTTGTTTGTTTTTTTCTTGTAAATTTGTTTGAGTTCTTTGTAGGTTCTGGATATTAGCCCTTTGTCAGATGAGTAGATTGCAAAAATTTTCTCCCATTCTGTAGGTTGCCTGTTCACTCTGATGGTAGTTTCTTTTGCAGTGCAGAAGCTCTTTAGTTTAATGAGATCCCATTTGTCAATTTTGGCTTTTGCTGCTGTTGCTTTTGGTGTTTTAGACATGAAGTCTTTGCCCATGCCTATGTCCTGAATGGTACTACCTAGGTTTTCCTCTAGGATTTTTATGGTATTAGGTCTAACATATAAGTGCCTAATCCATCTTGAATTAATTTTCGTATAAGGAGTAAGGAAAGGATCCAGTTTCAGCTTTCTACTTATGGCTAGCCAATTTTCCCAGCACCATTTATTAAATAGGGAATCCTTTCCCCATTTCTTGTTTCTCTCAGGTTTGTCAAAGATCAGATGGCTGTAGATGTGTGGTATTATTTCTGAGGACTCTGTTCTGTTCCATTGGTCTATAGCTCTGTTTTGGTACCAGTACCATGCTGTTTTGGTTACTGTAGCCTTGTAGTATAGTTTGAAGTCAGGTAGCGTGATGCCTCCAGCTTTGTTCTTTTGACTTAGGATTGTCTTGGAGATGCGGGCTCTTTTTTGGTTCCATATGAACTTTAAAGCAGTTTTTTCCAATTCTGTGAAGAAACTCATTGGTAGCTTGATGGGGATGGCATTGAATCTATAAATTACCTTGGGCAGTATGGCCATTTTCACGATATTGATTCTTCCTATCCATGAGCATGGTATGTTCTTCCATTTGTTTGTGTCCTCTTTGATTTCACTGAGCAGTGGTTTGTAGTTCTCCTTGAAGAGGTCCTTTACATCCCTTGTAAGTTGGATTCCTAGGTATTTTATTCTCTTTGAAGCAATTGTGAATGGAAGTTCATTCATGATTTGCCTCTGTGTTTGTCTGTTACTGGTGTATAAGAATGCTTGTGATTTTTGCACATTAATTTTGTATCCTGAGACTTTGCTGAAGTTGCTTATCAGCTTAAGGAGATTTTGGGCTGAGACAATGGGGTTTTCTAAATATACAATCATGTCATCTGCAAACAGGGACAATTTGACTTCTTCTTTTCCTAACTGAATACCCTTGATTTCTTTCTCTTGCCTAATTGCCCTAGCCAGAACTTCCAACACTATGTTGAATAGGAGTGGTGAGAGAGGGCATCCCTGTCTTGTGCCAGTTTTCAAAGGGAATTTTTCCAGTTTTTGCCCATTCAGTATGATATTGGCTGTGGGTTTGTCATAAATAGCTCTTATGATTTTGAGGTACGTTCCATCAATACCGAATTTATTGAGCGTTTTTAGCATGAAGGGCTGTTGAATTTTGTCAAAAGGCCTTTTCTGCATCTATTGAGATAATCATGTGGTTCTTGTCTTTGGTTCTGTTTATATGCTGGATTATGTTTATTGATATGCGAATGTTGAACCAGCCTTGCATCCCAGGGATGAAGCCCACTTGATCATGGTGGATAAGCTTTTTGATGTGTTGCTGAATCCGGTTTGCCAGTATTTTATTGAGGGTTTTTTGCATCGATGTTCATCAGGGATATTGGTCTAAAGTTCTCTTTTTTTGTTGTGTCTCTGCCAGGCTTTGGTATCAGGATGATGTTGGCCTCATAAAATGAGTTAGGAAGGATTCCCTCTTTTTCTATTGATTGGAATAGTTTCAGAAGGAATGGTACCAACTCCTCCTTGTACCTCTGGTAGAATTCAGCTGTGAATCCATCTGGTCCTGGACTTTTTTTGGTTGGTAGGCTATTAATTATTGCCTCAATTTCAGAGCCTGCTATTGGTCTATTCAGGGATTCAACTTCTTCCTGGTTTAGTCTTGGAAGAGTGTAAGTGTCCAGGAAATTACCCATTTCTTCTGGATTTTCCAGTTTATTTGCGTAGAGGTGTTTATAGTATTCTCTGATGGTAGTTTGTATTTCTGTGGGGTCGGTGGTGATATCCCCTTTATCATTTTTAATTGCGTCGATTTGATTCTTCTCTCTTTTCTTCTTTATTAGTCTTGCTAGTGGTCTGTCAATTTTGTTGATCTTTTCAAAAAACCAACTCCTGGATTCATTGATTTTTTGGAGGGTTTTTTGTGTCTCTATCTCCTTCAGTTCTGCTCTGATCTTAGTTATTTCTTGCCTTCTGCTAGCTTTCGAATGTGTTTGCTCTTGCTTCTCTAGTTCTTTTAATTGCGATGTTAGAGTGTCAATTTTAGATCTTTCCTGCTTTCTCTTGTGGGCATTTAGTGCTATAAATTTCCCTCTACACACTGCTTTAAATGTGTCCCAGAGATTCTGGTATGTTGTATCTTTGTTCTCATTGGTTTCAAAGAACATCTTTATTTCCGCCTTCATTTCGTTATGTACCCAGTAGTCATTCAGGAGCAGGTTGTTCAGTTTCCATGTAGTTGAGCGGTTTTGATTGAGTTTGTTAGTCCTGAGTTCTAGTTTGATTGCACTGTGGTCTGAGAGACAGTTTGTTATAATTTCTGTTCTTGTACATTTGCTGAGGAGTGCTTTACTTCCAATTACGTGGTCAATTTTGGAGTAAGTACAATGTGGTGCTGAGAAGAATGTATATTCTGTTGATTTGGGGTGGAGAGTTCTATAGATGTCTATTAGGTCTGCTTGCTGCAGAGATGAGTTCAATTCCTGGATATCCTTGTTAACTTTCTGTCTCGTTGATCTGTCTAATGTTGACAGTGGAGTGTTGAAGTCTCCCATTATTATTGTATGGGAGTCTAAGTCTCTTTGTAAGTCTCTAAGGACTTGCTTTATGAATCTGGGTGCTCCTGTATTGGGTGCATATATATTTAGGATAGTTAGCTATTCCTGTTGAATTGATCCCTTTACCATTATGTAATGGCCTTCTTTGTCTCTTTTGATCTTTGATGGTTTAAAGTCTGTTTTATCAGAGACTAGTATTGCAACCCCTGCTTTTTTTTGTTCTCCATTTGCTTGGTAAATCTTCCTCCATCCCTTTATTTTGAGCCTATGTATGTCTCTGTGTGTGAGATGGGTCTCCTGAATACAGCAGACTGATGGGTCTTGACTCTTTATCCAGTTTGCCAGTCTGTGTCTTTTAATTGGAGCATTTAGTCCATTTACATTTAAGGTTAAGATTGTTACGTGTGAACTTGATCCTGCCATTATGATATTAAATGGTTATTTTGCTCATTAGTTGATGCAGTTTCTTCCTAGCCTCGATGGTCTTTACATTTTGGCATGTTTTTACAATGGCTGGTACTGGTTGTTCCTTTCCATGTTTAGTGCTTCCTTCAGGGTCTCTTGTAAGGCAGGCCTAGTGGTGACAAAATCTCTAAGCATTTGCTTATCTGTAAAGGATTTTATTTCTCCTTCACTTATGAAACTTAGTTTGGCTGGATATGAAATTCTGGGTTGAAAATTCTTTTCTTTAAGAATGTTGAATATTGGCCCCCACTCTCTTCTGCCTTGTAGAGTTTCTGCCGAGAGATCTGCTGTTAGTCTGATGGGCTTCCCTTTGTGGGTAACCCGACCTTTCTCTCTGGCTGCCCTTAAGATTTTTTCCTTCATTTCAACTTTGGTGAATCTGGCAATTATGTGTCTTGGAGTTGCTCTTCTCGAGGAGTATCTTTGTGGCGTTCTCTGTATTTCCTGGATTTGAATGTTGGCCTGGCCTACTAGGTTGGGGAAGTTCTCCTGGATGATATCCTGAAGAGTGTTTTCCAACTTGGTTCCATTTTCCCCCTCACTTTCAGGCACCCCAATCAGACGTAGATTTGGTCTTTTTACATAATCCCATACTTCTTGCAGGCTTTGTTCATTTCTTTTTCTTCTTTTTTCTTTTGGTTTCTCTTCTCGCTTCATTTCATTCATTTGATCCTCAATCGCTGACACTCTCTCTTCCAGTTGATCGAGTCGGTTACTGAAGCTTGTGCATTTGTCACGTATTTCTCGTGTCATGGTTTTCATCTCTTTCATTTCGTTTATGACCTTCTCTGCATTAATTCCTCTAGCCATCAATTCTTCCACTTTTTTTTCAAGATTTTTAGTTTCTTTGCGCTGGGTACGTAATTCCTCCTTTAGCTCTGGGAAATTTGATGGACTGAAGCCTTCTTCTCTCATCTCATCAAAGTCATTCTCCGTCCAGCTTTGATCCATTGCTGGCGATGAGCTGCGCTCCTTTGCCGGGGGAGATGCGCTCTTATTTTTTGAATTTCCAGCTTTTCTGCCCTGCTTTTTCCCCATCTTTGTGGTTTTATCTGCCTCTGGTCTTTGATGATGGTGATGTACTGATGGGGTTTTGGTGTAGGTGTCCTTCCTGTTTGATAGTTTTCCTTCTAACAGTCAGGACCGTCAGCTGTAGGTCTGTTGGAGATTGCTTGAGGTCCACTCCAGACCCTGTTTGCCTGGGTATCAGCAGCAGAGGCTGCAGAAGATAGAATATTTCTGAACAGCGAGTGTACCTGTCTGATTCTTGCTTTGGAAGCTTCCTCTCAGGGGTGTACTCCACCCTGTGAGGTGTGGGGTGTCAGACTGCCCCTAGTGGGGGATGTCTCCCAGTTAGGCTACTCAGGGGTCAGGGACCCACTTGAGCAGGGAGTCTGTCCCTTCTCAGATCTCAACCTCCGTGTTGGGAGATCCACTGCTCTCTTCAAAGCTGTCAGACAGAGTCGCTTGCGTCTGCAGAGGTTTCTGTTGCGTTTGTTATTGTTTACTGTGCCCTGTCCCCAGAGGTGGAGTCTACAGAGACAGGCAGGTTTCCTTGAGCTGCTGTGAGCTCCACCCATTTCGAGCTTCCCAGCAGCTTTGTTTACCTACTTAAGCCTCAGCAATGGCAGGCGCCCCTCCCCCAGTCTCCTGCTGCCTTGCCGCGAGATCGCAGACTGCTGTGGTAGCAATGAGGGAGCCTTCGTGGGTGTGGGACCCTCCCGGCCAGGTGTGGAATATGATCTCCTGGTGTGCCTGTTTGCTTAAAGCGCAGTATTGGGGTGGGAGTTACCCGATTTTCCAGGTGTTGTGTGTCTCAGTTCCCCTGGCTAGGAAAAGGGATTCCCTTCCCCCTTGCGCTTCCCAGGTGAGGCAATGCCTCGCCCTGCTTCAGCTCTTGCTGGTCGGGCTGCAGCAGCTGACCAGCACCGATCGTCCGGCACTCCCCAGTGAGATGAACCCAGTACCTCAGTTGAAAATGCAGAAATCACGGGTCTTCTGTGTCGCTCGCGCTGGGAGTTGGAGACTGGAGCTGTTCCTATTTGGCCATCTTGCTCCGCCAGAATTTTTTCTTTATCTTTGATTTTCAGCAGGTTGATAATAACATACCTACATGTAGTTTGTGTGTGTGTGTGTTGTTTGGTATTCATACAGCTTGGTATCCTCTGAATTTCCTGAATCTGTCTGATATCAATTTTGGGGAAAATCTCAAGAAATGTTTCAAATATTTCTTCTACTCCATCTTCTTTCTCTTCTCCTTCTCTGATTTCCCTTTTGCTCAAATAGTATCTTTTAAAATTGTTCCACAGTCCTTAGATGTTCTGTTTTGGTTTTGTAATCACCGTTCTTTTTGCTTTTCAGTTTGGATGTTTCTAACCCAAAGATTCTTTCCTCATATATGTTCCATCTACTAATTAGCCTATTGAAGACATTCTTCATTTATCTTACAATGTTTCTGATGTTTAGCATTTTTTTGGAATTCTGTTCGTTCTTAGGATTACTGTTTTTCTGCTTACATTGCCTGTCTCTTCTTACATGCTCCCTCTTTTATCTATCAGAGCACTTAGTGTATCAATCATTGTTTTAAATTTCGGGTCTAATAATTTTATCATATCTGCGATATCTGTTTCTTATGCTTGCTCTGTCCCTTCAAATTGTGTGGTTTCTTTTTGCCTTTTAGTATGCCTTAGAATTTTTTTTTTGATAGCCTAACATGATGTACCAGGTAAAAGGTAAATAGGCTTTCAGTAATGTGGTGTAATGTGAGGGAGGAGGGGAGGCATTTGGGTCTCAGTCTTTTAGTGACTCTATGCTTCTATATTTTGAACTTCACATGTGTTTCCCCACTTAGTTGACTAGAATTGGCTGGAACTGGGTATTTCTCTTTCCCTATGCCAGTTAGGATCTGATAAAATCCTAGCACTTAAGGCTCTGGTTAAATAGTTTCTCTTGATGACACATCATATATATTAAGAACAGAGTGCTCTGGCATATTTCCAAATGGTTCTGCTTTCTATCTCCCAGGCAGGAGCATTGGAGAACTGTCCTCCAATATTTACTGTTAGAACCTGGCAGAAGCATGAGAAAACTGCTTTCCAGTATTTACTGTTAGAACCTGGTCAGGCTCCTGGAGATAAAACTCACAGAAGTGAACCCCTCCCCTGTGACTGAGTCCCCGTTTGGTTATTTTTAACTGTTGGACTCACCCACATTTAACATATAGCAATGTGCCAGTTACAGTTCAGATTTTCCTATCCTAGCACTGGTTCTCACAGTGGTTTCTACTCATTAGTCTCTGCTCTGGTAAGATATGATTTTCTGGATTTGTCTGTCTGTTTCTCTAAATTTGGGGGCAGTGGCTTGCTCTATGTCCTCACTTTTCTTAAAAATCCCAGAAGAGTTGTTAATTTTATTAGTCTTCTAGCTTTTTATTTGTTAGAAATGAATGGCAGTTTCCATTTTTCTTACATGTGGAACCCAAAACTGAAAGTGTATTATTCATTTTTAAATATGTATTTAGGTGTGAGCTTATCAAGCTTTTCATTTTCTGCCAGGAAAAAGAGAGACAGAGAGAGAGAGAGAGAGAGAGAGAGAGAGACAGAGTGACAGAGAGAGAAGAAGGAAGGAAGGAAGGAAGGAAGGAAGGAAGGAAGGAAGGAAGGAAGGAAGGAAGGAAGGAAGGAAGGAAGGAAGGGAGGAAGGAAGGAAGGAAGGAAAAGAAAAAGAAAGAAAGAGAGAAGAAAGAAGGAAATAGAGGAGAAAGAGGAAGGGAGGGAGGAAGGAAGGGAAGAAGGAGAGGAAGAAAGAATGGAAAGAACAAAAAAAGGAAAAAGAAGAAAGGGAGAAGGAAGGAAAGATGGAAGAAAAGACAAAATAAGAAATCTTGCTTGGAGTATTTTTAGACTATTCATTAAGCCAAATATCAATTTATAGTAATAATTTGTCCTACTTGGCATATCTCTACATTTGCTTAGAATCAGTAATGCTTATTTTTGAAAAATCATGTCATGTCTTTTCAAAACGTATTCCTTGTTGACTCATGTATTATATGACTTATATTGTATATATTATATTATATATATGTTTGTTATTGCAAATGGTAACTTTTTGAAACTAACTTATTTTCTACCTGCTTAATAAATAAAAATACAAATAATTCATAAATTTGTTTATATCAAAATTATTTAAGATAATTTATATTTAAAATAATTGACATTCTAATCTTTTCTCTCAATTTTAATTTGGACATATACATCATAATGACCACTGGTTAAAGCACTTTTCCAAACCATATATTTTTTTTAAATTTCTTACTGTAATAAATAATAGTTACAGTGAGAGAGCTAAGCAAAGTGGTATTAGGGTTATCTTGTTCTTGTTCTTATTTTCAATAGAAATTACTTCATTAATATTTTTTAAAATACTGTATATTTGCTATAAGTGTTTAATAGTCCTTCTCATATTAAGCAAGTTCTCTTCCACTTCTAGTTTGCTAATAAATATTTTTAACAACATGAATATGTGTTGGATTTCATTGAATACATCCATTAGTTGTAACTGCCAACATAAATATATGGTTTTCTTTTAATATTTTATGCTTTAATTGCATAATCAGTTATTCAATGTTAATTCAACCTTATGTTCCTGAGGTACTCTCAATCACAATATAATGCAAATTGTTGGGGTTTGCTAATATTTTAATATTGATTTTTACATTTATATTTATGAATAAAATCACTCTGATATTTTCCTTACTTAAAAGGTCTCTGTGACATTTTGTAACCAATTTCATACCAACTTCCTGAGAAAAACTAGAAGTACTTCCATTTTTTCTGTCTACTGCAATAATATTTTCAAGATTAGAACCATTTCTGAATATGTGGTAGACTTTGTTAAAATATTATGGACCTAAAATCTCTTCTGTGAAAATAATTTTAACAAATGATTTTATTTATTTATAATTATAAACCTGACCATGTTTTGTATTTCCTTTTGAATCGGCTTTGCTAACATAATTTTTTGTGATATATGTATTTGTTTGAGTTTGTCATTTTGTTCACATAAAATTTATGCTGTTCTCATTGTAATTCTAGCTATATCAATGTTATGCCCCCTAATTCATCACTGATATTATTTCTTTGTGCTTTCTTTCTTTTCATCTTGAGAAAGCATTCCAAG
Source organism: Macaca thibetana thibetana (assembly GCF_024542745.1). Classification (NCBI taxonomy): domain Eukaryota; kingdom Metazoa; phylum Chordata; class Mammalia; order Primates; family Cercopithecidae; genus Macaca; species Macaca thibetana. Next base: position 63,324,608 of record NC_065584.1, read on the forward strand.
AGTTTCAGTTTGCTTTCAAAAAAGCAACTAATTGATTTGTTGATCCTTGTTATCACATTTTTGCTGTTTTACTTCATTCTGCTATTATGTTAAGTATTTCATTACTTCCACTGTGATGAATTTATTTTGAAGTTCACTTTGTAAATGCTTAAGTTTTATACATAGTTAATTACTTTTTAGTCTTTCTTTCCAAAAAAATCTACATTTAAAAATGACAGTCTTCTAATTATTCATTTAGCTACCTCCCATAATTTTGTTGTGTAATATTTTAATTATTTAGTTCTACTTTATTATTTCTTAAGTGACATTGAGTTATTTTTGTGTGTATTAAATTTTCAGGCATTTTCTTATATCTTATATGGTTATCTTTTAGCGATTATTTTCTAAATTAATTACATTGCAGTTAGAGATGGTAGCCTGTATTATACAGATATTTTAAAGCTTATGCAGATTTTCTTTTCTGCCCAGAACAGTTAAGTTTTTACATACATTCTGTTTGTATCTTAAAACAATATGTACTTTCAAATTGAAGAATATAAGATCAATATTTGTCCATTAGAGTGAGCACATTATGCTTTTCCTAAATTTTACCTATTTCTGTTGAGTTTAGTAGGCTGCATTATATACCAATTGAAGATAAAATTTGGATAAAATATCCCTATATGGTGGTGGATTTGTCAATTTTTTTTGTCATGGGTATTTAGAAACTGTTCATAGTTTCATTCAAGTTTGGAATTATATCTTTCTAGTAAATTAAAACATTTATTGTTATGCAATGATCACCTTATCTCCAATAGATTTTGTATTATAATGTGTTTTTTTTCCTATGCCAATGTAGCTATGCAGTTTTTTTTCTTTTATTTCTAATTTACATTGCATGTCTTTAAAAATCCTTTTGTCATATTCTAGTTGTTGGGTACAGAGTTCTGTTAATTAGATCAAACTTATTACTGATGATATTCAAATATTCTATATCTTTACTCATTTTTATCTGCTTGATATAGCTGTTACTGAAAATTTATTACATTTTATATTATAAAACTTTGATCTACATGCCCTATGTTTTAGTCCTTTCTCATACCACTAATAAAGACATACCCAAGAATGGGTAATTTATAAAGGAAAGAGGTTTAATCAATTCACAGATCGGCATGGCTGGGGAGGCCTCAGGAAAGTTACAGTCATGGCAGAAGGGGAAGCAAACACATCTTTAATCACCAGAAGGCAGGAAGGAGAAGAATGAGAGCTGAGTGAACGGGAAAGCCCCTTGTAAAACCATCAGATCTTGCAAGAACTTACTCACTATCATGAGAATACCGAGGGAGAAACTGCTCCCATGGTTCAGTTATCTCCCACCAGGTGCCTCCCACTGCACATGGGGATTATGAAAAATACATTCAAGATGAGATTTTGGTGGAGACACTGCCAAACCATATCACCCTGTTTAATTCCCTTTTCTTGAATATAACCAGCGAATATGATGGGCTATCCCTTCTGTAATTAGATTACTAATCAGTTGATTATTAGTTAATCAAAAGAGAGATTGTCCTGTTTGGTCTTAGTCTAGCCATTTATGGAAAAATGGAACCTCAAGGAGATGCTTTCCTGATGGCCTTGATGGTTAGTCTTTATGAGTTCTATAGCTACAAGAAAATACATTCTTCCAATAACTGCATTATCTTGGAAGAGGACACCAAGTCTCAGATGAACCCCTGGCTTCAGATGTCACCTAGATTTTAGTCTTTTGAAATCCTCAGCAGAAATCCTTGAGGCCTGTTTGGAGTTTGGACTTCTGGCACTCACGAACTATGAGATCATGAATCTGCGTTATTTTAAGCTGCTAAATTTGTGATGAGTAGTTATGCAGCAATTGAAATCTAATACAGCCTTTAAAAACATCTATTTTGGATCCATTTATTATATGTGTATATTCTTGAAAAGTACATGTCATTTTATATTTATATATTTTGAGTATATAAGTTATATGCTATATATTTCATTGTAATGTTACAACTCTTTACACAATTTTTCTGTGAATTATTCAAATGGTGTTTACATTTAGCCCATTGCTTTTCATCACTGTCTGGTATTCCCTGGTGTTCATCCGCCATGCTTTTATGACAGTTCCCCAGTAATAGCCCTCAAAATTGCCTCCAACTTCCTGTCACAGAAAGAAGTGCAGCAATTATCATCACTTTTGAACTTGTGGGCACTGTCTGTGGGATATATGCTCAGGAGTACAATTGCTGATTCTCATAGAATGTGTAGGCTTAATGTCACCAAGTATTTTGAGACTGCTCCCAGAATTGCTGCATATTTTATACTAGCATGGGTACACACGAACATATCCGTATTCCTATTCCCTCTACAACAATTTATGCTGTTTAACTTTCTAATTTTTGCTGATTTGATGGGTATGGATTTTTTCCCATTAAAACAATTTTCCCATTGTTTTACTTTTTTTCCTTTAGAAATTAGTTTTGAGTATTTTTCATATCACTATTAGTTATTTTGGTTATTTCTCCTGTAATTAGGACTTTTCTGAAATTAATAATTTTTTATGTTTACTAGTAAAATGGGAGACTTTATTATGCAATCACATTAATTTTCATCCTATTTTTCCATCACTTTAATATTGTCTGTAACTTTAGGGCTATGTTGTTATGAATATGTCTTTACTTTTTCTGTTGTAATATTTCTAAGTTTGTCCATGAGAAACAATCATAAATATGTTGACATTTTCAGGAAATGTGTATGACATTTGCAGTTTTTTTAAGTACTGTACTTAAATATACACTCACACAACTTCCAGCTTCACCATAGATCTTTGCTTGTGCAAATACCAAAGATATATTTCACTTTTTAAAAAATATTAAATTCAGTTGAATGGTTAGTATAAGAAACAAGTGGCCTAATAAAATACCTAAAAGAATACTCCCTTCTTAGAACAAAGGTTACCTAATATGAGTGGGCAGTTGTTTTTGTAGGAAGATAGGATTTCACGTGAAGAAATACCAAAAAGGAAAATGTATTAGACTGAAAATATCACTGATTCTTATAGGTCATTGATCTTGGAGTGATTTTTTGGTTTTATTAAGGAATAATCAAGAAGTAAATATTGTATACATTTAAGGTATAAAATGTGATCATTTGATATATGTATGTATTATGAAATGTTTACTATAATCATATCCATCACCTCACATACTGATCTTTTTGGTGGTGACTACATTTAATATCTTCTATTGTCTTAGCCTATTGTAATTATGTAAAACATTATTATCAACTGTAGTCATCGTTATGTACATTAGATTTCCAGAACTTATTCATCCTATAACTGAAAGTTTTATGGTTTAACTAAAGTCTCCCCATTTTCACCACACCCCAGCTCCTTGCAACCATTATTCTACTCACTGTTTCTGTGAGTTTGACATTTAATGCAGTATTTTTCATTCTGCATCTGGCCTATTTCATGTATCCTCTAACTTTATCCATGTTATCGCAAATGGGAGTATATCTTTCTTTTATAGCTGAGTAATATTCTATTGTGTGTATACACACTAGACATATATTTCACACACCATAATGTCCTTCAGTTCAAACATGTTGTCATGAATGATGGGACTTTTTTCTTTTTAAAGGGTGAATAGCGTTCCATTATATACATACATATGACATCTTCTTTATCCATTAATCCAGTAATGGATAATTAGGTTGTTTCCATATCTTGGCTATTGTGGATAATGCTGCAATGAACATGGGAATGCAGCCATCTCTAAGAGACTGCTTTCATTTTCTTTGTATATATACCCAAAAGTGGCATTGCTGTATAACATAGTAGTTTTAATTTTAATTTCGATGTTGTTTCCATATTGGTTGCATCATTTTACATTCTCAACAACAGTGGAAAGTAACTCTTTTCCCACATCCTCAGCACTTATCTCTTTGGAAAGTCTTTTCATATTGTTGAGTATATTTTGTTTAGTTTGATTTATCCCATATGTTTATTTTTGCTTGTTCTCTGTGCTCTTGTTGTCATATCATCACCCAGACCAATGTCATGGAACTTTTTATGTATGTCTTCTTCTAGGAGTTCTATGGTTTCAAATGTTACATATAAGTCTATAATTTATTTTAAGTTAATTTTGTGCATGGCATAAGATAAAAGTTTGATTTCATTCTGTAGCATGTGGGTATTTCATTTATTTAGTCTACTCCACTTATTTAGTCCATTTCCATTTAAAGTAATCATTGATATCTAAGAACTTATTATCACCATTTTGTGCATTGTTTTTGACATTTTTATAGTTTCTTGGTTTCTTTCTTCCATTCTTGTTGTATTCCTCTGTAATTTATTTTTTTGTAGTGGTATGCTTTGATTTATGTTTCTTTATTTTTTGTGTATCTACTAAAGATTTTTTTCTCTGTGGTTACCGTGAGGCTTACATAAAACATAGTTGTAACTGTCTATTTTAAGATGATAACTAACACCAATCACATACAAAAAATCTACAAGATTACTACCCCCACCCATTTATGCTATTCATATCTGATATGGTTAGGCTTTGGTTTCCCACCCAAATGTCATCTTGAATTGTAATCCCTAGGTGTTTAGGGAGAGAACTGGTGAGAGTGACTGGATTATGAGGGCAGTTCCTCCATGCTGTTCTCATGATAGTGAATGAGTTCTCATGAAATCTGATGGTTTTTTAAGCTTCTGGCATTTTCCCTGCTTGCACTCACACTCTCTCTTGCCACCTTGTAAAGAGGTTTCTGCTTCCCCTTCTGCCATAATGGAAAGTTTCCTGAAGCCTCCCCAGCCATGTGGAACTGAGTCAATTAAACCTCTTTTCTTTATAAATTACCCAGTCTTGGATATTTCTTTAGAGCAGTGTAAAAACAAATGAATACAGTAATTGGTACCAAGAGTGTGGTACAGCTATAAAGATACCCCAAAATGTGGAAGTTACTTTGGAACTGGGTAATGTGCAGAGGTTGGAACAATTTGGAGGGCTTAGAAGAAGACAGGGAGATGAGGGAAAGTTTGAAACTTCCTAGAGACTTTTTGAATGGTTGTGATTAAAATGCTGATAATGATGTGGACAATGAAATCCAGGCTGAGGTGGTCTCAGATGGAGATGAGGAAGTTATTGGGAACTAGAGCAAAGGTTACTTTTGGTATGCTTTAACAAAGAGACTGGCAGCATTTTGCCCCTGCCATAGAGATCTGTGGAACTTTGAACTTGAAAGAGAAGAACTGAAGAAGGAACTTATGTTTAAAAGGGAAGCAGAGCATAAAAGTTTACAAAATTTGCAGCCTGATGATGTTAGAAAAGAAAATCCCATTTTCTGGAAATTCAAGTCTGCTACAGAAATTTGCATAAGTAAGGAGGAGTCAGATGTTAATCACCAAGACAATGGATACATGTATCCAGGGCATATCAGAGGTCTTCACAGTAGCCCCTCCCATCACAGGCCCAGAGGCCTAGGAGGAAAAAATGGTTTCATTGGCTGGGTCCAGGGCCTTGCCACTTTGTGCAGTCTCAGGAATTGGTTCCGTGTACCCCAGACCTGGCTAAAAGAGTCCAATATACAGTTTAGGCCATTGCTTCAGAGGGTGCAAGTTCCAAGCCTTAGTGGCTTTCATGAAGAGTTGGGCCTGCAAGTACACAGATGTCAAAAATTGAGGTTTGAGAACTTTCACCTAGATTTCAGAGGATGTATGGAAAGTCCTGGATGTCCAGGCAGAGGTCTGCTGCAGTGGTAGGGCTCTCATGGAGAACCTCTGATAGGACAGTGTGGAAAGGAAACGTGGGGTTTGAACCACCACACAGAGTCCCCATTGGGGCACTGTCTATTGAAGCTATGAGAAAAGGGCCACTGTCCTCCAGACCCTAGAATGGTTGATCCACCGATAGCTTGCACTGTGATCCTGGGAAAGCCACAGACACTCAATGCCAGCCTGTGAAAGCAGCTGGGTTGGGGGTTGTATCCTGCAAAGCCATAGGGTTGGAGCTGCTCGAGTCCATCTCTCACATCAGCGTGACCTGGATGTGAGACAAAGAGTCAAAGCAGAAAATTTTGGAGCTTTAAGATTTAATGGCTGCCCTGTAGGATTTTGGATTTGCATGGGGCCTGTAGCACTTTTGTTTCGGCCAATTTCTTCCATTTAGAATGAGTGTATTTACCCAATGCCAGTACTCCCACTGTATCTTTGAAGGAGCTAACTTGTTTTTGATTTTATAGGCTCACAGGTAGAAGGAACTTGCTTTGTCTCAGATGAAACTTTGGACTATAGACTTTGGAGTTAATGCTGACATGATTCAAGATTTTTGGGGACTCTTGGGATGGCATTATTGGTTTTGAAATCTAAGGCTATAAGATTTGGGAGGGGCCAGGAGCAGAATGATATCATTTGGCTTTGTGTTCCCACCCAAATCTCACCTTGAATTGTAATCCCCAGGTGTTTGGAAAGAGACCTCGTGGTAAGGAATTGGATTATGGGGTATGTTTCCCCCATGCTGTTCTCATGATAGTGAGTGAGTTCTCATGAGATCTGATGTTTTTTTTAAGCATCTGTCATTTCCCCTGCTTGTGCTTATCCTCTCTTGCTGCCTTGTAAAGAAGGTGCCTGCTTCCCCTTCTGTCATGATTGTAAGTTTCCTGAGGCCTCCCCAGCCCCAAGAAGTGTGAGTCAATTAAGCCTCTTTTTTAAAAAAAATTACCCATTCTCAGCTTTTCTTTATAACAGTGTGAAAATGGATTAATATAACATCATACTACCTCTTTTGTATTGCACATTCATTAATTATTGTAGCTATGATTATTTTTAATATTTTTGACTCTAATTTTATACTATGCTTAACAGTGATTTACACACTACCACTATAGTTTTGGAATATTTCAGATTTGACTATATATTTATCTTTACCAGATAGTGTTATACCTTCATATATTTTCATGTTATTATTTAACATCTTTTGTTTCAGCTTGATAAACTAACATTAGCATTCCTTGTAAGGCAGGCTGACTGGTGATAAACTCCCTCAGCTTCTGTTTTTTTGAGAATGTCTTTATCTCTATTTCATTTCTGAAGGGCATATTTACCAAGTATAATATTCTTGGTGGCTGTGCTTTTGATTTTAGCACTTTGAATACATCATGACCCTTCCCTCCTGAATTGCAGGTTTCTGCTTAAAAATCCATTGATATCTTTTTTTTTTTTAATTATACTTTAAGTTCTAGGGTACATGTGCACAACGTGCAGGTTTGTTACATATGTATACGTGTGCCATGTTGGTGTGCTGCACCCATCAACTCGTTAGCACCCAGCAGCTTGTCATTTACATCAGGTATAACTCCCAATGCCATCCCTCCCCGCTCCCCACTCCCCATAACAGGCCCTGGTGTGTGATGTTCCCCTTCCCGAGTCATCCTTTTTTATGGCTGCATAGTATTCCATGGTGTACATGTGCCACATTTTCTTAATCCAGTCTGTCACTAATGGACATTTGGGTTGATTCCAAGTCTTTGCTATTGTGAATAGTGCCGCAATAAACATATGTGTGCATGTGTCTTTATAGCAGCATGATTTATAATCCTTTGGGTATATACCACCCAATATACCCAGTAATGGGGTGGCTGGGTCATATGGTACTTCTGGTTCTAGATCCTTGAGGAATCGCCAGCACCTGTTGTTTCCTGACTTTTTCATGATTGCCATTCTAACTGGTGTGAGATGGTATCTCATTGTGGTTTTGATTTGCATTTCTCTGATGGCCAGTGATGATGAGCTTGTTTTCATGTGTCTGTTGGCTGTATGAATGTCTTCTTTTGAGAAATGTCTGTTCATATCCTTTGCCCACTTTTTGATGGGGTTTGTTTTTTTCTTGTAAATTTGTTTGAGTTCTTTGTAGGTTCTGGATATTAGCCCTTTGTCAGATGAGTAGATTGCAAAAATTTTCTCCCATTCTGTAGGTTGCCTGTTCACTCTGATGGTAATTTCTTTTGCTATGCAGAAGCTCTTTAGTTTAATTAGATCCCATTTGTCAATTTTGGCTCTTGTTGCCGTTTGCCATTGCTTTTGGTGTTTTAGACATGAAGTCCTTGCCCATGCCTATGTCCTGAATGGTATTACCTAGGTTTTCTTCTAGGATTTTTATGGTTTTAGGTCTAATATTTAAGTCTCTAATCCATCTTGAATTAATTTTCGTATAAGGAGTAAGGAAAGGATCCAGTTTCAGCTTTCTACTTATGGCTAGGCAATTTTCCCAGCCCCATTTATTAAATAGGGAATCATTTCCCCATTTCTTGTTCTTGTCAGGTTTGTCAAAGATCAGATGGCTGTAGATGTGTGGTATTATCTTTATGGGATTCCCTTGTATGTAAAGAGGTGCTCATGTCTTGCTGCTTGAAAAATTCTGTTTGTCTTTGATTTTTGAAAATTTGATTATGATGTACCTGGGGATAGTCTTCTTTGGGCTGATTTTGCTTGGAGTACTTTGTGCTTTATGAACCTGGAAGTTTATATTACTCCCCAACTTTGGAAAGTTTCAGCCACTATTTCTTACATAATCTTTATGTTCCTTTCCTTTCTTTTGTCCTTTTTGGATATTCATAATGCATATATTCCACTTTGGATGATGTCTGATAGTCCTGTGCACTATATTGTTTAATTATATATTGCTTACTTTTCCTACTGGCTAATTTAAAATGGCCTGCTTTTGAGTTCACAGATTCTGTCTTCTGCATTACCATGTTTTTTATTGAAGGTATCGGTTCAATTTCTTCAGTTCTGTCGTTGTGCTCTTCAGCTCCAGGATTTCTGTTTCGTTCTTTTTATGGTTTATATTTCTTAATTAAACTTCTAATATTCTCATTCGTTGTTTTTCTGATTCCATTTAGTTGTCTTTCTGTCTTCTCTTAAATCTTTCTGAACTTTTTAAAGATGATAATTTTGAGTTATTTTTCAGGTAACTTTTGATCTCCATTTCTTTTGGTTTAGTTACTGAAATTTAATTAGTTTCCTTTGGTGATGCCATGTTTGCCTGATTGTTCATAATCTATTTAGGTTTGCATTAGCTTCTCTACATACGAAGGAGCAAAGCCTTATCTAGGTTTTACAGCATGATCTGGACAGATAAAGGCCTTCTTTTATTGAGTCCCAGGGCTGACATTGCCTCCTCTATTGCTGCTGAGTGCAGTTAGAGCCTGAACAAGGGTTCACTTTAGGGTTTAAAAGATTCACAAATGGAAGGCCTTTTACCATGTGTGCAAATGGCTATGGCTCCTGCTGGATCACTGGGGGGTGGGGTTTTCCATCTGGTCACTATTCAGATCCATAGGAAGTCAGGACTAACACTGGATCACAAATGAGTGGGGCTTGAATCAATCACAGGCTTGCTTCAGGTTCTACAGCTGATATTGAGGTCTATAGACCTGTCTCTGTTGGCACAGATGGGCATATCTCTCTCCATATTCTTGGATTGGCAAGATTGCTCGTGGACTATTTCTGAGAGTGGCTGGAGCCAGGTTACAGCTCTGCTTCAAGATCTGCAGTCAAAGTGTGGCCAATGGGTCTGCCTCTGGGGACATAATCAGTTGTGACTTTTCCTGTATCCCTTGGCAGATGATACTGGTAGCAGGACCAAGGCCAAATGGGGTTTTAGCCAAGTCCAAAGTGGATAGAGAGCTGTTTCTTGGTTGGTTGCCAGGATCATGGTCAATGGCTTTTCTACCTGGGCATGGGCCTGCCCTCGCAAAACATTTCTTGGTCCTGAACACCTCTGGGGTTTTGCAAGCTTCTTCCTGTATCCCAGATCCCACAAAGGCACTTTGTCCATGTGTGACTACCAAATTATTGTTGCCGTGAGGTAATACAAATGGGGACTTCCTAGTTTGTCGTTTTACATGATATTAGGATAATGTTAATATGAAAGTTGTATTACCAAAAATATAGAAATTTCATTTGATTTAAAATTATATACTGTTCTCGACCTAGTACTACTTTAATGAAAAAATCTGAAGGAATAATAATATTATTAGCTACTATTTTTTTTTTTTACAGGATTTGCCCTTTTAGTTTATTCAGTGTTTTATTGGCAATAACTCATATAATCCTCAGAAGGCCTCTATGAGATTTATAATCTTATTTTCATTATTTTACAAATGAGAATCTGGAGGCTTATTGTAACCAAGAAGCCAAAAGCTTAATTGTTTTATCATGTGAATTTTACTATGCTATGCTGCCTCAATTTAAACTAAATGTTTTTGTCATAATGCAGAATATGAAAGGGTAGTAATAGTCTGGGTGTAACTTACTAGGTATTATGTATGTGAACAATGTTAATATCCTGGCACCGTTGCTGACACTAGTTCTTTACTAAGTAGTTTCAGAGTTGCAGTGGCAGCTCATATTGAATTGGGCAATATCCAACCTAACTGCATTTTCAAGACTTAGTGTTTCTTAGTCTTTTCAGTTTTGGTGGTCCTTGTTCCAACTCCTATTCACTAGAAGTTTTTGAATTTTGAACAGAGCTACATTTACTTCAGATTTCAAGGGAAATGATATAGGAAACCCCATGTATTCTGCAATATTTTTAGTGCCTAGAGATTTCAGGATTACTAGGTGAAATTGATCATTAAGGCATTGCTTAGAGGTTTCTCCTTATGTGACACTAAACATTTGCATTTTAAGTAATGTTGTGGTTCTGAGTACAAAGAAAACTGCATACTAAAAATGTGGTTATTGATATAGCAGGTGTATATTGAATATCTGTTTACATTTATTTAAACATGAGATTCTGCATTTGGACTCCTCCTTTAGATATGGTTTTCTTCCCTTGGAGGCAAAAAGAAGTTAAATTTGTAGCATGTCAGAGCATCAGAGTGTCAATAAGATGGACAAAGAAGTTAAGCCAATAATGACTTAATCCTTGTTATTCTGAGTTTTGAGATCATAAACAAATGGGAGACATGTTCCCACTTTATAAAAAGGGAGCAGTAGAAATCTGGTTTAGCATCAATGGCTAGGAATCAAGAGGAGAGGCACTGTAGAAATCCCAAGCTCAGGCCACAGTGCTGCTGGAGATGTGTTTGTATTCATTTAGTCAAAGTGCTCCGCTTATACCCAAATACTTTTCCTTAGCTTTCACTGAGATTGAAGAATCATGATGCACACAGATGCAGTGTGTCCAAAGGATCCATGGAAATCATTCATGTGCACTGAGTCTGAATGGGGGACCTGCATAAGTCTTCCATCCCAGGAGGAGGCCTGAGATATTAGGAAGCAGAATACTTGACGTTACTTCTACTTTCCCCTTCTTCTCTGTACCTTCTGAATATGCTTATTTTCCTTTTTAAAGTGCCTGCTGTTAAGGAGTGCTGATTTGGTCTGAACTATACGGGTCAGCTAGGGCAAAGTGGAACAGATTGAAATAAAATTATTGAAGTGTACCCAGAGAGACCAATCTGAAACAGCTGGAAAAAATTCAATTGCTTGTCATATGATACATTCTTTGATGCTTTTGATCCAGATATTTTAGACACTTGTTGACCTAGAATGCATTTATAAACATTCTGCTTTTAAGAGAGTAGACCTCTTATCCCAAATCATTATATGCACTTCATATTTTAAATTAACTCTAGGCAGTTTTGTCACAATGTAGCAGCAGTCATTTACTTTCTCTGCCAAATATTTATACACAGTTAGTCTTCCCTACCAAACTGCCAACTTTCAAAGCTTAGGTAAGAGTACAAACAAATGACCATTGAAAATAAACCATAAACACCTAAATGACTGTTAAAATAATCACTGGCATTAGATGGCCCTTTTTTTAAAGAAAACACATTGATGGGCTTCTCAATTTAAAGGATTCTTCTCTAACTCAACTGCAGCTCCTAGCCTGGGTAAGAGAGGGGAAGTTGTGTGTGTATTGCAATTGCTTTGCATAGTCAAGCAAGAATAATTTGCATTTCTTCCTTGAGAGATGGTGATGCTGGGAAACATGGGAATGGAGAAAAGAGGATAATATAAAGGCTACCAAGAGAGGTAATGTTAGGCTGGTAGGACATGGTAGGTGGTAACTTTTATGGTAGTCAAAGTCAAGCATAGAAAACATTCTTTCATTATTTTTGTGGGAACAAAAGAAGAGGATAGTGTTTATTGTGTGATAATGAGTTGTAGAAAGAGGCTGGGCATGGTGGCTCACCCTTGTAATCCCAACACTTTGGAAAGGCAAGGCAGGAGGATCACTTGAGCCCAGGAGTTTGGTACCAGCCTGGGCAACATAGCAAGACCCCATCTTTTACAGTTACAAAGTTAGGCATAGCTGTAGTCCCAGCTACTTAGGAGGCTGAGGTGGGAGGATCATTTAAACCTGGGAGGTTGAGGCTGCAGTGACCCATGATTGTGCCACTGCACTCTAGCCTGGGTGACAGTGAGACCCTGCCTCACCAAAAAGAAAAAACAAAGAGCCGTAGGAACACAGCAAAGGAGTCAAGACCGATAATAAAGAACTAGGTGAAAACAAAGAAGCAGAGAGTACATAAATCTTTAAGAAGGTGAGAGGTATCTGCAAGTTGCAGAGGGCTTTACAATTTCAAAATCTCTTCTCTCTCTCTCCCATCTCCCATCATCTATTATATATCTATCATCTATGAGTGAACTTGTGACTCCAGGTACCCAAATATCTTATAAATCTTCAGATTGAAGACATCTTGATACTCTTAGATGAAAACATCGTACCTTATTTTTATGAAAAGGATCATTTCATGGACCAAGAGGACTTCTAAGCCTTTTCTTGCTTCTCCTGCTCATTACTGCCTTAAGATGAGAGAGTACAAGAAGAAAGATGGATTCTATTTTCCAGTGGTTTTAACAAAAGAATAAATGGTAGACAAGGTTTATAGCTATTAGCTAAAATGAAGTCTATAGATGAAACTTTTTGTAATGTACATTGCATCCCAATAAATAAAAGATAATTGAAATTTAAATATACAAAGTGTTTACTAAATTTTGAAATAGGACTACATTTATTTTTAACTTCGTATATTTTAAAACCCATGGTAATGTAAAAGAATAATACAGAGACATCAGTGACTAAAGATGGGTATCAGGACTGGGTTTAAATAGATTCCTGTGGTTCCTTAGATCTTTTTTTAACCTCTTCCCCTTGCCCTCTCAAAAGGGCTTCACTATAGATTGAACATTTTCAGACTAAAATTGGGGAAACGTTATGTGCATGGAGGTGGAAAACACACATTATTTCAAAAGAATGGAAGATGATAGAAGGTTATCTTTGAACCTCAAAGGTTTTCTTCCTGGCAAATGAACTATAAAATGTTTTTCTCAATACGAGCCCAATTTAGCACAGTCCTAAGTTTCAATGACTCCCGGATTTTTGAGGTCAAAAAGAATGGAAAAGTGGGTTTCCTGTGATTGTTTGCTATAGAAATTCCATGCTTGTGATCAAAAGAAACTTTGTTTACTTATTATCTGGACAATGTGTCAAGAGAAATATGAGTGATAAAATCAATTACAGAAAACATACTAAGTTGCCTTTTATTTTGTTTCTGCTCTATTATTCAGTTTTTCATCAAAGTTAGAATTGAAGCAAGCTAATCTATTTCTCATCAGGAAAACTTATACTATGTTTGGAAGAAGTGAAAATCAATAGCAATAGGCAGTTTTGAAAAAGAGTGCTCCAATTGGTTTGGAATTCTTTTTTAGGGGATTTTTTTTTTTTTTTTTTTAAGTGGGCATAAACCCAGTGAGCTTTTCACAGTAGCTGAGTAAGGAGCTGCCTAGAGTGACATAGATGGGGAACTTCTGAGCGGATCTCAGTCTCACTCTGTCGCCCAGGCTAGAGTGCAACGGCGCGATCTGGGATCACTGCAACCTCCGCTTCCTGTGTTCAAGCGATTGTCATGTCTCAGCCTCCTGAGTATCTGGGATTACAGGCGCATGCCACCGTGCCTGGCTAATTTTTGTATTTTTAGTAGAGACAGGATTTCACCATGTGGACCAGGCTGGCCTCAAACTCCTGACCTAGTGATCTGCCTGCCTTGGCCTCCCAAAGTGGTAGGATTACAGGCGTGAGCCACTGCAGTGGGCCGGTCGTTAGTATTTAGCATGGTACTCTACATAGACATTGGAAATGTCATCAGTAGAAACACATTTTTTGAATTAAGCTATATTTGTCTGTTTAAGTGTAATATAACCACAATTTTTTATAATCCACTTTTCTCCAGTTACTTAAAATAACCCTCTTTAGTGGCCTCATAGAGGATGCCCATCCCTTGCTGTTTTTTTCTTATTTTCTATTATTAACATCTTTAGACCTTACCTCTTTCCTCAATCTTAAGTGCTCTTTTTCTGACTTCAGTACTTCATTTGCCAATATCCTCCTAACCTCTGTATAATTGTAATTCCATTGCATCAGCTTGGTAAAGCACCAACCCTGGATAAATCTTTGGATTAGTTTTTCTGTACAGCTCATAGATATGTAAACACTCCTTAGAATTGTGAGAGATGTTTGTCTTCATAAATCATTGTCTCCAAGTTTGTTTGATCCTTAAATACACCCAGAAATTCTTCTAGATATTTGGTGTCAGATTTCATCATTTTTTTTTTTTTTTTTTTTTTTTTTTTTTTTTTTTTTTTTTTTTTATCAGAGTCTCTCTCTTGTCACCCAGGCTAGAGTACAGTGACATTATCTCAGCTTTTCCAACCTTGACTTCCCGGGTAAAAACAACTGTTGTCCCTCAGCCTCCTGAGTAGCTGGGATTGCAAATATTTCAGTATCTTAATACTAATCAACTGTTTTCAAATCTGGGACTACTTTCATCTTGCTTTCTCACAGCCTCAGATTGTCTCTACCTTTAAACGGAAAATAATAATCCCCAACTTCCTGTCTCCCCATTTACTAACTTCTCTGCATGCAGTATTTCTTCTTGACCACAGATTACCAAGGAAAATGTGTCCACTGAAGGAGAACTCTTCCACTTTTTTTCTGAACTCCATTTCATCCCATGTTCTTAGTAATCTCACTCTCTCTGCCTGTGTATTAAATATCTTCTCCTTAACAGCACCTTTATGTCAGATCACCATTCTGGTATACTCAGTTCTCTGCTGTCTTAAAATATATATTTCTTTCTGTTCTAAGTCTCCTTACAGTTAAAACTCTCTTTCTCACATTGAAGAGTGTTTTAGAGTTTTCTGTACTCACTGTCTTTATTCCTTTCTCTCTCACTCTCTCTTTGCCTTCATTCCTAATTTTATTAGTCAGCTTTTTTGAAATAGCGAATAAGCCCTTTAATTTTAACATCTTATGCCAACAAACATTTATTTCTTGCTCATGTTCCATGTCAAGCACCAGTGCTTTGCTGCTTTGGTGCTGCTTCTCCCTGTGTCTTCATTCTGGGACCCAGTCCCTTTGGGGAAATGCTGTTTTTGTGGCAGAAGGAAAAGAGTGAGAGCTGGTGAAAATATTCCATGCCCTTTAAGATTTTACCTGAAGCTGGTTAAGCTCTATGTCACAAACTTTTGTGATATTCAGACACAACCACCTTTCGTGTAATTGGTATAAATTATACAAAACCATTTCTGGGATATAAACCAATTTAGTATTTAGAGCAAAAATTTAGGCCTATAGTTTGTGCCATTAGTACTGAGCACCAGATCCCAAAAGATGGAGTGGTCTATGTGTTGCTTTAACACATTTATTTTCTGTGTCTGTTTCTGACATGTGGAGTCCTCTAAAGAGCAGCTCCCAGAGTGGGGTCCTTTTGCCTGAGCCTAAAGGCAGCTTTTACTTGGACCTTCCATATTAACATTTAACATAACTGAAGATGATTTTTCTTGTCCCATATATGCTGCTTCTCCAGGGAGCATGAGGGCAGCAGAAATCATATTCTCTTTGACACAAATTCTAATACTCCAAGTTATTATCATATTATTACTGAGCCTCTGTCTGAACTAGAAATGTGATGATATGCCCCTCTTTAAAGTTCAGAATATCCCCACTCTCACAAGATTAAATCCCAAAATTCTGGCTAACCACAGTTTATGCTTCTTCCTCCTTTCATTTTCTTACATGCACCATTTTGGCAGTTTGAACTAGTAAAATTTGTACTCTTGTACTTGCTGTTTGTTCCAACATGTGTCTATCAGTAAATTATTTATGCGTTGGTCTCCTGTTCATTTTCTAAATCTCAACTAAGAAGCTACCTTCTCTATTGGATACACAGACTTTTGCATGCTTTTCTAATTCTCACAAAACATTTAATTCACTATCTCATATAATTCTTGGTACAAAGTCACAGCGACATATATGTGTCATACATAAATATATATAAAACCATACACATATGCCTAACCATATATACATATATATATGCACATATATATCAAATACAACATGTAGAATGTAATGTAAAATAGGAGGTCAATACATGTTTACTAAATAAATAAAGTGCTCTTGTCAAGCACATTTTTCTTAGGCATTAAGAGATAAACTATTACTTTGAAAATTTCTGAAATAATCATGGTCCCAAAATAAGAAATTCTGCTTTCATTTTATATATGATTCTTTTCAAAGTAATTAGTGTCAAGTGGGGAACAGTATAAAAATCACACATATGCCTAAAATTTTCAGATCCTTCTTCAACTATTTAAAGTCATTAAAGATACATGCCTCAGTGATGTCTGACTGCCGTTCATTTCCATGTGAATTACATGAAGTGTTGAATTCACATGTAGAATTTGGTAGAATAGATGAGTCTGAGCAAATAATTTATATAATTTATATGTTACTTTCCTTCATTTATATTACTTTGGGTTCCCAATAGTTTTATTTGAAATATTGTGTTTGTCTCAATAATTGTTTCCTTACCCTGTTTCTTCTTTTTCCCATTTTAAAAATATAAATCTAGTCCTTTTACTCTTCAGGTAAAACTATCAATAACTTTCTTTTCCCTATACTATTCATAACAGATACCTCTCTATCCTTTACTTTTTATCCCTGTTCAGTCAAATTGTACAGATTTTTCCATATCATTTATCATATTCAACCTTTCCTTTCTATCCCTACAGCTACTGATAATTAAACGATCTATCATATTGTCCCTGAATTATAATAGCTTCAAAATTGCTCTCTAATTTTTGAGATTTGTCTTTCTACAGTGCATTCTCTACCCTGCTGTCAGATTGACTTTTTGTAAGTTAAAATCAGATTGCTTTAGACACAAGCTAAACTCCTTAATTTTGGCACACTTTTTAAATTGCTTTTATCTTCTCATTTTTCTTTTTTTGTGCTAATAACTGTAGTACTTCCGTTTGGAAAACCTTTAGCATAATTTTTATCGATGTATTCATTGACAGACACTTGGGTTGATTCCACATCTTTGCTCTTGTGAATAGTGCTACAATAAACATGCAAATTCAGGTATTTCTTTGATACACTGATTTCTTTTTCTTTGGATAAATACATAGTAGTAGGATTGCTGGATCATATGATAATTCTATTTTTAGTTTTTTGAGATAATTTTGTTTTTCATAGCAAGTTATCTTACTTTACATTCCTGCCCATAGTGCATAAGAGTTCCTTTTTTTTTTTTTTTTTTTTTTTTATCTTCACCAGCATCCATGGTTTTTGCCTTTTTAATTATAGCCATTCTAATTGGGGTAAGCTGATATTCTATTGTGGTTGTGATTTGCATTTCCCTGATGATTAGTGATGTTGAGCATTATACACTTGTTAGACATTTGGATGTCTTTTTTTCAGAAATGTCTATTCATGTCCTTTGCCTACTTTTTAATGGAATTATTTGTGTTTTTTCCTTCCTTCCTTCCTTCCTTCCTTCCTTCCTTCCTTCCTTCCTTCCTTCCTTCCTTTTTCTTTCTTCTTCCCTTCTTTTCTTTTCCTCTCTCTCTTCTTCCTCCTTCCCTCCCTCCCTCCCTCCTTTCCCTCCCTCCTTCCTTCCTTCCTTCTTTCCTTCCTTCCTTCCTTCCTTCCTTCCTTCCTTCCTTCCTTCCTTCCTTCCTTCCTTCCTTCCTTCCTTCCTTCCTTCCTTCCTTCCTTCCTTCCTTCCTTCCTTCCTTCCTTCCTTCCTTCCTTCCTTCCTTTCCTTCTTTCTACTGTTATTTAAGTTTCTTGTATATTTTGGATATTAGTCTCTTATTGGATGAATAATTTGCAAATATTTTCTGCCATTCAACAGGATGTCTCTTCACTCTCTTGATTGTTTCCTTTACTATGCAAAATGTTCTTAGTTTAATATAGTCCCATTTGTTTATTTTTGTTTTTGTTACCTGTTCTTTTGAGGTCTTAGTCATGAAAATCTTTTTCTAGAACAATGATCTGAAGTGTTTTCCCTGTTTACTTCTAGAATTTTATAGTTTCTGGTCTTATGTTTAAGTTTTTAATCTGTGGTGAGTAATTCATTTTATTTCTTTGTTGAAGGACCTCAAACGGATAGGGAACAGAAATTAGAAAATAACTATCAAAAATGACATATTTAAGCCTAACTATATGAATAGTTAAAAGAGATTTTCAGACTAAGTTTTAAAAAATGCAAAAACAAGACCCTACTGTATGATGTCTAGAAGAAACTCATGTGAAATGCAAATATGCAGATAACATAAAATTGAGAAATAGGGTTTGAGGTATTTCTACTTATTAGCTTCCCAGGGCAATGTTTCTCCTTTGATCCAATTTGTGTCAAAAATGAATCTTGGACACCACTGATGTTCTAGCAGTTTATTGTGGGACCCCATTACATGATCGATAACAGAAGCAGGCCAGTGGAATGGGCCAGATACAGTCAGGGATTAGGGGCCATATGTAGTAAGGAGATTAGTTAACTGCTTACCAGCATAATGTCTGTCTGGAGACCATTCTTAGAGATTTGAGAATCCTTTCCCTTTTCTTATACCTGTATTTAATCCAGGTCACTTACCAGGTGTTTCTTTCCTAAAGGGATTTTAAGCTATTATTGGCCTACAGACAACTGGCTTTATCTTCAGCATTTAGAATTTTCATGCAAATAAATAACAAATGCTGAATATTCATTGGAATTTTATATCACAACTGTGTGATCATTTATAGAGTAAAAACAGATTTAGAAAAATTCCAGAAGTATGTATTTGAAAGGAGGATTATAGCTCTGAAGAGTTTTCCAGGGTTCATCAGAAGAATACTCCAAGAGTTTTACTTTTCTCAATTCATTTACTTTCACATACTTTATTATTCAGAAATGTACATTTTAAAGGCACTGAAGAATATTTTTTAAACTGAGATTTTCTACATATTTATTTTACATTGTGATTAGGATTATTATGATCAACATAACATTTTTTTCCTTGGGATTATCTTTTTGATTCAAAATGACTGTGTTCAATCATTTTATTTTTCATAGAAATTTATAAATTATTAAATGTTGTACTTTATTAATTAAGGGTTCTCAACACTAAATATGTGGAAGAAGATAATATGATGGAATGTTGACAAGTAGGGGAATAGCAAAACTGAATAATTAAGAAGCAGTTTTACAGTAAGCATCAGAAATCATTTGATGTTCAATAGATTTAGTGGTAACTGAATTTTTAGTCCAAATTTAGACTTGAAAAACAATGTGACGATTAATTTTGATGGCAACTATAATCAATTCCTGTATTTGTTTAAAATGAGAGGAAACACTTTAGTAATTTAAAAATGTACCTGTGAATATAGATAGAAGTATGTAATGAAGTCATTTATATATATATATATGAGAAAACACTGAACTCGTTTCGCCTACCTTTGGCCATACCTACCAATTAAATAAAATACGCGGTTGAGAGCATTCCCCAAATTTTAAGCCAGAAGTGTGACTTGTGGTATGAAGAACTTTTTTTGAGTTACTGTTTTAACCTTCACTCTGCTTGGCAAGTTTGCCAAAATATCTGATAAAGACAGTAATTTACAAATGTCCAGGAACAATTAAAACAATATTTCAAGCACTAGAAAGAAAAATGCTTATTTTGTTCCTTAATAAATATAACACCTAATTCCACAATATTTTTTATTTACATTCTAGTAAAAGCAATTATGCTTTTATTTAAAGTAGTATTTAAAATATGGTCCAATATATTTTTAAAAAGCATAAATAGGAAGAAAGAAAACAAGAAGTAAAGGTAAAGAAGAGGAAAAAAGCTGCATTGTAAACTTTTGAGTGAGGAGAGGTTTCATACGTATTGAGCATATTTAATTCTCAGTTTTTTATTATTATTGATAAGTAATAACTTACTCCTGTCATGTTGTTAGTTGTTTTCTGGTCTTCTCTTCCTTCTTTCTTCCTGCCTTTCTCTAGTGAAGGAGATTTTTTCTGGTGATATTATTTATTTTCTGGCTTTTTATTTTTTGTGTATTCATCATATGTTTTTTGATTTGATGTTACCATGAGGCTTGTCAATACCATCTTTAAACTAATTATTTTAACTTGATAACACGTTATCACTCTTTGCATAAACAAACAAGCAAGCAAAAAGAAAACTAATATAAAATTCTGCACCTTAATTTCATCTCCCCTGGTTTTTTAACCTTTTGTTGTTTCTATTTATATCTTATTGAACTCTAAGTCTTGAAAAGTTGTTGTAGTTATTATTTTTGGTTGGTTCATCATTTCGTTTTTCTACTTAGGATAACAGCAGTTTTCATACCATAATTACAGTGTTATACTATTCTGTTTTTTGTATGTTTGTTTGTTTTTTTGTTTTGTTTTTGGTTTTTTTTTTTAGATGGAGTCTCACACTGTCGCCCAGGCTGGAGTGCAGTGGTGTGATCTCGGCTCACTGCAATCTCTGCCTCCCAGGTTCAAATGATTCTCCTGCCTCAGCCTCCTGGGTAGCTGGGATTACAGGTATGCCACCACACCTGGCTAATTTTTATATTTTTAGTAGAGACGAGGTTTCCCCATGTTGGACGGGCTGGTCTCAAACTCCTGACCTCAGGTGATTCGTGCACTTCAGCCTCCCAAAGTGCTGGGATTACAGGTGTAAGCCACCATGCCCAGCCACTAATCTCTTTCTAAAACACCCCTCACGGTCACACACCTGGAAATAATGTTTTACCAGCTACCTGGGCTTGCTTAATCCCAGTAAAATTTACACATAAAATTTACAATTGCACCATCCATACTTCAAGTCAAATATAGTTTATCAATCAATGGCCATTTTTACTATAAGAAACCTTGCCTGGTAATACAGCTGACATACTTTACCAGTTTCCAGGGAAACAGAAATAGAAAGTTAACCCAAGGCTAAATATGTCCTTAAAGAGAAAGACAAGATTACTGTATTTTCTTTAGCAATCCTTTTGCCTTAAAGGATATATTTTCAGATATTAGTGTAGTTATACCAGATTTCTTTTAGTTGAAACTTTCCTGGAATGTCATTTTCTAATGTTTTTATTTTCAAACTTTCTGTAGCCTCATGATTTTTGATATGTCTCTTAAGAGCATACAGCTAGGTTTAGCTATTTAGTATGGCAATATTTTTACTTAACTGAATATTTTTTGTTTCCTTTTGAATTAGTTGATTATTTCTTATAATTCCATGTTCTCTTTTGCCAATGTTTCTTGCTTTCATTGTTGTTGTTTAAAAGTCAACTGTTAATCTAATTATCTATTTCTTTACAGATTTATATCTTTTTTTCTCAACTTTTATTTAATATTTTCAATTTGATGTAGCTTTTTGTGGTATATTTGTGTGTATATATGTCTGTACACACAAAAAGATATCTGTACACACACACACAAGCACATAGAAATACACACATACTCTTACCCCCTCACACAGATGTTTTTTAAATTTATATTCTTGGTGATTAGTTTGGATTTCCAGATTTGAAGAGTTATCCTTAAGCTGTTTTTATAAATTGTCATCCATTTTTTACAAATAATATTTCCTCTGCTCAATCCTCTCCTTTCTTTTAATACGTTGATTAAACTTATGCTAGTTTCATTCACTTGTCTTTTTCTTATATTTTTTTCTTTTAACCTCTATTTTTGTATTCTATATAATTCTAGATAATTTATTCAGGTATATTTTAAAGATTCTGAATTTTCTAACTGTGACTAATCTGCTGTTCAAATTTTGACTCTAATATTGGGTCTTAATTTTAATTATTTATATGTATGATTGAAGATATAAGTATATGTATATTATAATTGAAGATATACATAAATAGATATAAAAATAACTGAAATTAAGACAAAATATCAGTTTATATATATCAGGTTATATCTATCTATAATTTCTAAGTACTCTTTTTTATTCTTTCTTAAGTGCTCTTCCACTGAACTCATTTTTTACCACAACTTTTGTTTTTTGACACTTGATATATTTATTTCATACTTTTTAATCTTATAGTTTCAGGAGTTAATTTTTGTTGAATATTATTCTATTTTGTTGTTGTTGTTGTTCTTCTTGATTTCACATCATGGGGATTTCTTTATTAGCTCCTCATATTACCAGGAACTTAACTTCAGCAGTTCTTTGATGTCTGTGATGAATAGGGATTTCCTCAGAAACGATTGCTTTCTCTTCTGATGAACACCTTAAATATTAAACATCCCAGAGTAATTTAATCTCAGTTCTTATTTTATAAACTTTTGCAGCAATAAACTCATGTGGGGATTAATTGTGACTGTAAATTTTTAGAGGATGCATTTTTCTCTCTTCACTTACAGCTGGAGCTTAAAATAGGTGGTTATTCTTTCAATTCCTGGGAGAAGAGCTACTTCTACTTTATTTCCAGAATCACATGCAGTTTTAGGGGAAGATTTTCTAGTAGACTCTCCACTTAAATAGGCCTTGGGTTTTCTCTTGTATCTCCTGTGTTATGTAGAAAATGGCATCCACATTTGTATTTCTGGCAAAGCCATCAATGTAAAAGCTGAAATTCATCTTTTCACATTTATACTTTTAATCTCATTTCTCAAGACTGGTATTATTCCTTAACTTTTGTTTCAGAGTTTTTACATAATCTTCCACTTTCCTGTTTTTTGATTCTCATTTTTCAGCCCAAGCTGGTCTTTGCTTAAAAATAGCATAGGTCATTTTGTGTTGAGCCCTATTTATATTTACCTCTTCTGTTGATCTAAATTATTTCTTAGAACTTAAGAAAATAGTTTATGTAATAAATATTTTCATTATACCAGTTAATGTCAAGAGGTTCTGAGGAAGAAATTGAGATTCTGGGCAATTCCAGATTTGGATGGAACTCAGTACTGACCTAGTTTTTCTCTATATTAACTAATACACTAGTAGCCATTGTTTAATAGCTAGATTTCCACTCGTTCATGTTTCTACTCCACGTACACAGTGTGCTTCTGTTCAATTTTTATCCATGGTACTGCTCTCTCTAGTTTTGAGAGCACCTGTTTTGTCACATCTCTTGTAAGTTCTCTGTTAATTATTGGTGAAATAAACAGTTATTGCTGCTACTTCCTGTGGGTTTTGGTTTGGAGAGGCCACTTGAGTTTTCCTGTCAGCATAACCTTCTCTTCCTCTTTTAGTTCTTAGTGCAGAAAATAGCTATGCGTGTATTGAGACTATCTTTCTCATGTCTGTCAAATTTCCAGACTTCAACTCTCTTTTACGATCCATAGTTGAGAAATTCTGCTCCCCACTTACTTGTGGATCCCCATTTTCTAATTAAGAAATAGAGCAAACCAATTGAACTCATTTTAAATTTTCATTTCTTTATCTGATACATAAGAAAGTGTATTAAATAGGAATTGCTTTATTTTCCTTGGTTTGCTAGAGTTTCTAGATTCCACTTTCTTAAGTAAGGGGGCATAGTAGGAATGACCAGAAATTCCTCTAACTGGGTTCCCAGTGAATCCTTGGATAGTCTTTGATTTAGAATTATGTATTTGGTACCTGGAAGGATTTCTTAAATATTTGTGAAATGGGGTAAGAACATTGTCTACATTCATCTTTTGGCTTCTGTATTCCTTTTTCACCTACTCTTTCTCCTCTGTGCTCACTTAGGGTTGGTTTCAAGGAGGTACCCTGTTAGAAGTTACCTTTACCAGAATTCTTGTCAATATAATTTTCAATATATTTTTCTGAAATATACTTTTCTGAAATAAGTAAACATTATTTTAAAAATATTTAATGGTAAAAAACAATAATTTATTGCTAACTACTGAATTATAGAAACAGGAAAAACATGGAGGACATTCATAAATTCACCCTCTTACTAAGACTTTAATTTAAAAATTTCTGATGAAAGTCATATCATCATCTAATTAAGCCACTCCTTATACATAGGTTGCAATCACTCTGAAGATATTCACTGAAATTGGTTCTCTGATGTGAAATTCAGTATTATTTAATTGATAGCTCTATTTTGTTTGTGATAAGGACAGAAGATATTTTATTTATTTCCCAATTGTTAATACTTGTTTCAGATTTTCCTATGATAAACATTACTCTGTTTTTATTGTATCTTTTTCTCTACATCCAGCAAAGGCCAACTCAATTCTGATTGCTATTTTCCAAATTTTTCTTTATACACAAACATTATTTTATTCAGGAGTAAAGTTACTTTCTATAATGCAGTTGTGTGATTAGAACAATCTATAACTCTCTTAGGCCATCTGGGATCTAAGTATTTAAAACATACTGTAGGAGAAAATAAAGCATAAATATTATTGTTCTATAGTAACAATTGTATATTTGTAAATATAGAGAAAATTCAAATCTCCATGAGAATGTTGATTATAACTGTAGATCCTTATGTTAAGGGAAAGAAATTTTTATTGATTTACTTGCATAGTAAAAGTTGGGAGGCCAGGCTCACGCCTATAATCCCAGCACTTTGGGAGGCAGAGGTGGGCAGATCACGAGGTCAGGAGATCGAGACCATCCTGGCCAACATGATGAAACCCCGTCTCTACAAAAAAAAAAAAAAAAAAAAAATACAAAAATGATCTGGGCTTGGTGGCGCATTCCTGTAATCCTAGCTACTCGAGAAGCTGAGGCAAGAGAATTGCTTGAATCAGGGAGTCAGAG
Organism: Macaca thibetana thibetana; assembly: GCF_024542745.1. NCBI lineage: Eukaryota > Metazoa > Chordata > Mammalia > Primates > Cercopithecidae > Macaca > Macaca thibetana. The sequence goes on from NC_065584.1 coordinate 63,349,668, forward strand.
GTCACAGTGAACTGAGATCACACCACTGCGCTCCAGCCTGGCGACAGAGCAAGACTCTGTCTCAAAAAACAAACAAAGAAAGTTGGGAAGTAGAAGAATTATATTTTGCAAATCTCTAACATGATTCAATTTTGTATGGCCTTTCATGTCATTATGATAAAATTGTAAGCTTAATGTATGTGTTTCTAGTCTCCACAGTATGGTTTTATTTATATATAGTAAATGTATATATGTATATAATCTTTAAAATTATTCAAATGGGCTGCAAAGAGCACATAGTATTTTCTGAAATGACCATTGTGGGTGCATTGTATACAATATAAAGCTTAGTTATATGGTTGCAGGCTAAATTTTAAAAACTTTACATGTAGTAATAAGTCTAAATAAGTAGACCAAAATATAACTTATACTATTACTTAAATTATAACTTAAAACTACAAATCCAAAAATATGTGGATGTAAATACATCAAATCTCTGGATTATTGAATTTGAGATTATGTGTTTTTTTAGCTAAATACATTTTCTACATCTTCTAATGATAAAAAACTACACATGACATGTGAAGTTTCTAAAATGTAGCCTATTAACATATAGCTAAGCTTTTAAATTATGAATTTTTAAATGGAACCAGATATCAAGAATTGTGAGGGGTCTGACATTTTGCCATACAAAATTAACCTGCTACAATTTTACTGATTCTAGTGGCAGACTCTATAACCAGAGGTAAAGAATGGTTCATTATCAAAGCAATAACAGTATCAAGAATATCAACATTTTTATGCCAATTCCCTGAGCCCCAATTCCCACAAGGTGATATAAAGGGAGTCAGTGACACCTGTACACACACTGTGGATTGCATCACAAAAGAGGACTCCTAAGCTTCAGGAACCCAAATATTTTATGAGACTCTGTATACATACTTGAGAGCTATATATACCTAAGAGCTATAATTAATTTCAAGCAGAGTGCGATTCATTACCAGTTTTTGAAAGAAATCTTTTGAGTTGAGATTGTAAACTGTTAATATGTTTTGGTTCTTTTGTCTATCTGCTGATATGCATATTAACATAAATATTTTTCAAATATGTCTTTAAGTTGCTTTAAGTTAAAAAATAAGACTATTTTTTAACATTTTAAATAACACATTTTGAGAGCATCTATAATATAATATTAAAACACATCTTACATGTTTATCTTTCTTAGTCTCAACAATTGTGAGATTTCAGTTGGTGAAGGCTACACCAAACAATTCGATTCAGAGGCATAAGGGTCAAACTTGTTGGTTCCTAGTTTTCATTCTAATTTAATTGAATATCAATAAAATATGTTCTGGTATCTTTGACTAGATTTAAAAACTAAAAATTCAAATGAACTTTTAAGTTAGTCTTCACTTTGATCTGGACCAGGTTTTTTTTTGATATTGCATAGTATTTTCTAAAATTTCAAAAAAGTTATTTTGGAAGTTGCATCCTAGTCAAGCTGTGCCAGGTACATGTTAATTAGCACTTTCATTCTATTGCTCTAAAACTTCAGTCTTAAGCTCGGAAAATACATTTATTTTTCTGTAATAAAACAAATTACATGGCATCTTGTGTTGCCTACTAGAAAGTAATTTGGTTCATATTATTTGGAAGAATTATATTCTTTTTAATTTATTACTTTGAATAATTTTTTACTCAAAAAGTTATCTGTCTTGCACATACATTGTTTAGATAAAATTTCTATCTAACAAATTATAACATGTAATTTTATTAACAACATTTAGTTATGAAAAGTTTTTAGTATTAAGAGTTTTGAACAATGTGTATAATCTATGGGTACAAAAGTTTTTTCACCATTTTAATACAAATTCAAAGTTATGAAATAAATATTTTTTCATCTTAGCCTACAGGGAGATTTATTTTACTTACCTAACTTCGAGGTATTCAAAATGCTACATGGAGCAGTGTTAAAGAGTCCTTAAAGTGCAAATGGAATTGAATTCCATTTTCCCTTATCTTTATGAAAAAAAAGAAATAACATTCAATCTTTCTGTTTTTATTCTTTTGCTAGTTATTGAACTGCTGCTTCTTTAGCGAATGACTAGGGCTTTCATGAGTTTGCAGGAAGAAAAAGAAAGAAGGCTTATGTATGAATTTTATAGCAATGTGATGCGTTTTCTTGCATGAAAAAGACGTGTAGATACCAAGTGACATAACTGGAATTCAAACTTTATTGTTTCAACAGTATAAAAGGGATGGATATTTGGAAAGGTAACTCGTGATGGATGAATAAATATCTTACTTATATCTAGAAACATACACGGATGAACACCTTTCTAATACCTACGAACTTACTTTCGAATATCAACTTGCATACTTGGGAGCTTGACCGACTTATCAAAGATAATAAAATACTTGGTCTATATCTACAATTATTAATTTCTTCAGACATGTTGCTAACTCTCTACCCCACGTGTTGTCAAATTTGAGAATTAATTTATCTTTCCTTCATTCTTTTTAATAGAGATTAAAAAGGATCTTATTTCAATGGAATAAAGAAACTGGGGAAAAATATAATACAACATTAACTTGGGTCAGAAAAAAAAATAGTTAAAAAAAGGCATTTCAACTATCCCATCAGTTCGAAAGTTTTCCTGATATAAAATATTTTTTATAATTCCAACATGTGAAAGATGAATGGAAACATTTTGGCAGTGAGTTAAGCCTGGTATGAAAAAGGCTGTTCTTGAGTGCAGCATTCAATCTCTTTTGTAAGAGAAAACTGAGTAATGTGACCAGCTAGAAGAAAATGTTTCCCAGTTTTCATTGCTGCTAGGTCTGTTCATATGTCCAACTTCTGCTCACTTATATAAAAGTATTAGCTAGGTAGGACTTCAGGGAAGGTTCCATAAGTGGAAGAAGCTTAAAGCTTTTTTATTTTTTATTTTTTCCTCTCCTACTTTCTCCTATTGCTTGACTGAAGCATGAGTATAATCGCTGGAGATTTAATAGTCATTTTTGACACTGAAGTGACTTTGAAGATAAAAGCTAGGCTCTTAAAGGTAGAACTGTGGAAAAAGAGGAGTCTGAGTCCCTGAGGACCGTGTATAGATGCATATAAACTCCAAACTGCTTTTTATATAACAGAGAATTGCCTCCTATCTTGTTTAAGCCACTGGCCCTTAAACTTGACTACAGAATGAACATTCCTGAAGAGTTTTGAATATTTGAGACACCAGTGTTCTATCCCTAGAAATTATGATTTAATTCATATAGGATGCATTGGGAATCTTTAAAGCTCCCCAAATAGCTCTAACATGAAGCAGTTTGATCACCACTGGTTTAAGAGTTACTTTTTTTTTTTGGATGAGAGAGTAGTTATTTACAGCTGAAGACTTCGTTAACTTTTACATCTTATTTTACACAGTAGGATTTAAGTAAAATTTTTGTATTTATCATAGCCTGATAATCTCAAATGGATCTTCAGATACAAAATGTATCATGTCAAATATGTTAAAACTGAGCTGGTTTCTGTCTACTACAGTTAGGAAACTGCATAACTTTAGTATTCACTACTTAAAAATACAACCAAAGATATATTTATTTTAAAATTTGTAGACATTTTATTAATGTGTCTGGCACAGTATTGCCATGGTGACAGTGAGTAGCAAATAAACTTGAAATATTTTGGTGTATTATGTTGTGGGAAAGATTATTTCTCATAATAAGGGGTTTAAATTTACTGATTTGATGATTTTAATTAAATTTAAATAATAAGAAATTTAAACAGAATTTAAAGTGTTTTAAAAATATTAACATTTGTATAAATTTAAGGGGTACAAGTACAGTTTTGTTATGTGGGTATTGTGTAGTGATGAAGTCTGAGCTTCTAGCGTAACCATGACCCAAATAACGTTACACTGCACCCATTAAGAAATTTCTCATTCCTCACACCTCTAGCACCCTTCCATCCTTACAAGTCTCCAATGTCTATTATTCCACACTCTATGTCCATGTGTATACCTTATTTAGTTCCCACTTATAAGTGAAAACATGCAATATTTGACTTTCTGTGTCTCAGTTGTTTCACTTAAAAGCCTCAAGGCTGCAAAATACTTGATTTCATTCATTTTTTTATGGCTGAGTAGTATTCTATTGTATATATATTTTATATTTTCTTTCTCTAATTATCTATTTGTGGACACTTAGATTGATTCCATGTCTTTGCTATTGTGAATAGTGTTGCGATAAACATGTGAGTGCAGGTTATCTTTTGCATATAATTTTTTTCAGGGGGTAGATACCCAGTAGTGTGATTGCTGGATTGAATGGAAATTCTATTTTTTAATTCTTTGAGAAATCTTCATATTGTTTTCCACAAGGGACTAATATCCAGAATTAATGGGGAACTCAAACAATCAACAACAACAATGAACAAATAACCAATTAAAAAGTGGGCAAAGAAAATGAACATTTTTTAAAAGAAGACATGCAAACGGTCAGCAAGCATATGAAAAAATGCTCACCATCACTAATTATCAGAGAAATGCAAATTAAAACCACTATCTTACACCTATCAGAATTGCTATCATTAAAAATTCACAAAATAATGGACATTGTCAAGCATAAGGACAAAAGGGAGCACTTACGCACTGTTTGTGGGAAAGCAAATTAGTATTTTTGAAATCCTTAAGACTATAAGAGGCTAGATTGAGTTACTTGGATAATATAGAGCCAAATTTAAAATAGCTTTTATAAAAGCTGAGTATGGGCTGTTGGGACATTTTAGAATCCTGAGAGCCCCAGAAAGAGAGGTACATCCAATCACTCACTAGTATATTTTTATGGGCTTTTATCAGGTATTTCAAGAGAAAGATTGGTGAAAAGGCAGGAGACATGGAAAAGCCCTTCTTAGAGGTACAGGTAAGCAAGACTTGTCAATGTTTGAGGTTTGACAAGAGTACTTGGAGAAGTCCATTCATGCTCTGGGCCCTGCATGAATACAAGGTGGTGATGGGCTGCCATTGAGGGACATACACACACACACAAACACACACACACACACACAGCTGACGAAATTGTCTACACATCTAAACTATAAAAAATATACAAGGAAGCTTTAAAAAATTACACAAGATAAAAATCTAAATTTACTTAAAACATTAAGAATTCTGGAAATGATAAACTGGGTAAAAATATGTTATTTTGTTTTTAGTTTTATTCTCTGTAAAAGATAATTGTGCTGCGTGTGGTGGCTCATGCCTGTAATCCCAGTACTTTGGGAGGCCGAGGTGGGTGGATCACCTGAGGTCAGGAGTTTGAAAGCAGCCTGGTCAACATGGTGAAACCCTGTCTCTACTAAAAATACAAAAATTAGCTGAGTATGGTGGTATATGCCTGTAATCCCAGATACTTGGGAGGCTGAGGCAGGAGAATCACTTGATCCCAGAAGGCAGAGGTTGCAGTGTGCAGAGATCATGCCACTGCACTCCAGCCTGGGGAACAGAGCAAGACTCTGTCTCAAAAAAAAAAAAAAAAAAAAAAGGCAATCGATAGTTAAAAGCAAAAGTAATCATAAATTTCATAAATTTGGGGATCTATAACATATTTTGATGTAAAATATAATAGGACAAGAATAAGAGAAGGAAATGAAAGTGAACTGTGGTAAGTTTTTCACATATGTGAAAAGTTACATGAAGGTTAATTATGATAGGGTAAAGGTGTATGATGGTTAATATTGTTAATCTATGTATAAAATTCTGGAAAATTAAATATTCTTGTAATGTAATTCATTTCTTGTCTATGGATAGTTGAGTATCTTAATTCTTTTAAGTATTTTTTTAAAATATTCTTTTGTTTTAAAAATTTGTAATGTCGTGAACTGAAATAAGTGATGTATACCCTCTTGATTTATTTTCAATTCTTGTTTCATTCTTCAAGCTTTATAATACATTTCAAATGTCTTAAAGTAGTACCAACTATCAAGTTTTAATTTTAATGGATTTCTTTACTATTCTTGAATTTTTTCCCAATTGAATTTAATGTTGGCTTGTCATTTACTAATCTTTTATTTTATTTAGTATTCCAATAAACTGAGGAGTCAGTTTAGGAAATATTGACAACTTTATAAAATGAACATTTGTATCCAGGAACATGATGCATCTTTCCATTTATTAACATATTTTATTTTGTTCCTCATTAGTGTTTTTTTATATGCTTTCCATACTTTTGACTTATTGCTTATTACCATGTGTGCAATATTGTTTGTTTTTCCATAAATATGGAACTAAATTCCAATAATAACTGATTGTTGTTTGTGTGCTAGAAACTATTCATTCTTACACATTGATTTTATAAAATGAAAATACTAGATTTTAAGTTTATTTGTAATATTAAACCTGGGGTTTCTACATATGTAATCATATTATCTAAAATACAATGGCAATGTTTTGCCTCCTTTCCAATGCCTTTTTACTGCTTTTGACTTTCTTATCTTGTTCCAGACTTTAAAAGGAAGACTTCTGAGGTTCCAACTTAATCATTGTGCTTAATTTTGTTTTGACTTGCATTATTTTTTAGAGACAGGGTCTTGCTCTGTCACCCAGGTTGGAGTGCAGTGGTGCAATCATAGCTCATTGTAATTTCAAGCTTCTGGGCTCAAACGATCTTCCTGCCTCAGTCTACCTCGTGGCTAGGACTACTTTTGGACAGCACCATCCTTGCTAATTTCTCTCTCTCTCTCTCTCTCTCTCTTTCTTTCTTTCCTAAATAAAGACAGGGTTTTGCCACGTTGCCCAGGCTGGTCTTGAACTCCTGGGCTAAAGTGATCCTCCCACCTCCACCTTCCAAAGTGCTGGGATTGCAGGTGTGAGCCACTCTGCCTGACCATGACAGTAATTTTTACTGGGGATGATGATAATTTTTGTCAACAGCTATGATTTGGTCATGTTATTTTAATTATTCATAAATAATTATTTCCCAATATTAAACATTCCTTGCATTCCTGAAACAACCCTACTTTGTCATACAGTATTGTCCTTATAATGTATAATTCTGTTCAGTAATGTCTTATTGAATATCCTTGCATTAATAATCATATTTGTTATGGTTTTGTGAGTTTTTCATTGTCAAACACTAATACTAGTCTTATATACTTCAAAAAAGTAATTTGCAACAAACAAAAATAATTATTGTGATGCTATAAATTTATGCTTTATTGACACTTGCATAGACCTAGATTCAAATGCAAAATAAATATCTTCATAAATTTTTAGAAGGATTATTTCCCATTGACCTTTTTATTATTTGTTCTTTGCCTCAAATTTGCCCTTTGTCTGATAGTAGATACAATATGTAATATTTTAATGAACATTTATTTAACTTGCCTTTCTTTACTTCCTTCTGTCTTCCTTTTCTTCCCTCTTCCCTCCGTTCTTCCTTCCCTTTTTTCTTTCTTCTTTTCTCCCTTTTTCCTTTTTTTGTGTGTGTTATCTTTGAGTTTATAAAGTGACTAATTTTCTTTATTAAGCTTATCTTTGACTTTTTAAATTTTATGTAAAAAGATATATATACATAGTTTAAGAAGTCAAACCCCAACAAGTCATATTCCATAAACAAGATTACCATACTTTACATTTCCATTTCCCAATTCCACGTTTTAGATTCAAGTGCTTTCATTTATTTGGATATTTATTCTGGCATTTACATCCATATTTGTAAATAATTTATTTATGTTACTATTTCTTGCTTTATTCAAAACTATAGTGAATTTAGTCATTTATTTGACTTTCTTGTAAGAAAATCTCAAGTTTTTGTTTACAATCACCATCATCTTTACAGGATTGTGCTAGGCACTTAGATGTCAACACAGAGTATGTGGTAGTGTTATTTTATTATGGAGATATGACAGTGTTATGCTGTGAACAGTATGGGAAAGTCAATACACATAGTGGAGACACCGTCTATCTCCACTTGCCTTCTTATGGTTTGGCTCCTTCCTGAATTTGGCTTAATAACTACATCATCCAGGTAGAATACTGGAAGATGCCACTCTTTTTTCTTGGAATAATTCTTTCTTTAAAAATATTTAATGGACACTTAATCTCTTTTTTTCTCACTGAATATGTCATTGTAATTATATATATATAAAATATTTTAAAATATGTAAATAAAATATATATATTCTATATTTCTATGTCCTTGATTTATATTTCTTCTTTTTGGTTAAACTATAGATGGTATACTGAAGTTGGTAACATTTCTGAGGATTTACTTTTCCAAATTGCTAGTTTTTTTTTCTTCTTATATTTGGATGCCAATAGGGAGAGACTGTAAGTAAATAAGTGTACTGACTTCCTCACCAATCCCGGTTCCATATCTTTTTCCAGATACCCCACTTCAGGAAAATGAAGTCCTTAGCTGAGTTTGTTAGCAAATCATGAATCACTATATCATCGGGTCCTAATCCATCTTTTATTTTCTGCCTTCCTCTGTCTTTTCCATCCCTTTTCCTTTTCTCCTTCCTTTTTCACAATTAATTTTCCCATACTAGTTTTGTAGAGGTACAATTATTCCAGGCTCTAATCTGATTCCTTCACTAGCCTCAATTGAGCCATAGAATCTTTTCCAGAAAGTTCTTTCCGTTTGTTTCAGAAAAATATTTCTCAACTGTCAGATAATAATAATAACTAGAAGCAATAGTTAGCATACAAATTACAGGGAAGAAACTGCAGGGAAGGGGCTTGGAAATCGGAATTTTTTTCAACAGATACTTGAAGATTCTTATTAGATAACTGTTTTCAAGATTTTAACCTGAGAGTATAAAAACTGTTTCCAGTGCATATGTACATGCATATGTGCTGTTACAAGGATCTAACTGAATAAGTTATTCTTAGTCATTTGTGATTACTGACACTGAAAATTATCCCGAAGTCCCTTTATGCTTTAGATAGTTGTTGATAATTAGCTTGGAGTTTGAGTGTTTTAAAAGCAGTCTTTTAAAAGAACGGCTTTTGGTTTTGGAGAACTGCTTTTGGTTTTCTGTTATTTTTTCTGCTTTGAATGCGTCAACTGAAGCCAGTGCAACATTTTATGGAATGAGTACTTAGGGTTGAAGAGAAAGAAAGCCAAAGATGTCTGTGGCAGAGCTGAGAGCAGTGGGGAGTACATGCCATTAAAATGAAACTGCCGATTGGGATAACTCAGCTATGATCAAATGGCACTATTTCCAAATAGCATAGAGGAAGTTTATCCTAGAAAAGTTTGGAGGTTGACCCTTGGCTTACTAGTGCAAAATGTATTACTACTTTATTTCCTAAATGACCAGGTACCATATTACAACATTTACTCTAGGAATAAAGAAGGAAATTAATGGAGAGAACAATATTATATGAAACAACTATTATGCCTCATCCTTATCTATGTATATTAAATCTGCATTAACAGTCTGAGATAGATTAGTAAAGACAAATTTCATTGCTTCTGAGTGAATAGTTGTGGTAATTTCATTACCTCTGAGTAGAGGAACAGCTAAAACTAACAACATCTAATAGTATAAAATTAAACAATAGCACTCGTTTTGTTTGACTTTACAAATTTGTATTGAACATATCATCCTACCCTGGATATTTCTTTAGGATGTATGCTTGCATGTTAAGTTTTTGTTAGCAGGAAAAATAGAAATAAGATAGACTGTATTACTTTCATGAAATATGTGGTATAAACCATGATCCAATCTTTATAAAGTTAAATCATTTGTGAAAACATTGCTATTATTGGTCAACCTATGGACAGACTATAAACAATGAGCAGGTATTTTAAAATAATTTTAAAATATTTGTGTAAAACCTAAAAGGGTAGTGGAGTCTAACTTTACTTGTCTGTACGGTGAGTTGACTGGCTTTCTTGTCAAATTTATTTTAAAATTCAGATTGAAACTTCCAGGAAATTGGCAACAGCTAGAAGCTCTAGGCCTGAACATATTTAACCTTGTATTTGGCTGACCAGTGTTGTTATATAGCTTCACATTGCTGTAGCTTTTAGCTGATTAAATATCCATGTGTCTGTGTTTGCTCTGTCTTCACCAAACGTTCTTTATTCGTCCTGACTCTGTTCTGGAGGTTAAGTAAACTCACGTTCTCCAGCCTTTTCTTTTTTTTTTCTGTTGTCACCCTCCAGACCTTTTATATTTTTCCTGGTTGATTTAAGATTCTGACTTTTATTACTAGTAAAATGCATAGAAAAAATTCTTTTCACCTTGAAGCACTATTCTTGAAACCTGAACATAATAGTATATTTCTGATTGTTTGTTCATACTTCTTCTTGGTAAGGAAGACGTAGCACAAATATGCTGCATAATAGAAAGGTCATATTCTTCCTGCATCACTGTCGTGTAGCTTGGTCCAAAAATTTTTTACCCCCCAAATACTTATACTATATATAACAAATCTATTCTTGTTACTATAATTGCCTAATGTAAGGGCAACAATTTTTCTTGAACATTTAAAAATATTAGAATTCTAACAAATATCCTTAAAAATTATTGAACTAACCTATGCCTTTCTACAAACATATGTTTTCCCCACACTGTAACTAATAACAACCTTTGAAATTTCTTTATGATTGAATCAAAATGTGCTATGAGTAGTTAAAAAGTCTCTTAAGGCCTAAAATATTCTTAATGACTCCACCAAGTTATTTTAGTTTAGTATACAGACATTGGAGGGAGTACTCTTAAATTAATTTTTAAACATAAATATCAGATTTTAAGGTCCATCTTAGGTCTTACTAGCTGTCTCTCCAAGTAAAGCAATTGGAAAACAGGATATTTAACTACCAGAGCAGTTATAATTAAAGTTAATATACATACCTCTCTACAACATCGAAATTATCTATAACAAAACCATTTGCATTTTCAAAATGCAAGTGCAGATGAAACCCAAATTCACACTGCAAATTCTAATTAGTTATCAGTGATATAGAGTGAACAAGCTCAAACCAAAGAATCGTAAATATTAGCAAAATTTATTGTCTTCTTATTTTGACCCTGTTCTAGAGGTTCCACTGTGCCCTTGTGTGTCTCTTCTCTTCTTGTCTTTCAGTTAATTCGATGTTCAGTTGTAAATATTTTCATGAGCCTATGCTTATTATTTAAATGACTTACAATGTTTCCACAGAAAATTTTGGAAATGGCTCACATACTCTAATACTTTGTGGAAAGCCTCTGTACTGGAACTTGTTTTAATTTATGATTGTGTGGAGGGTAAAAGTCAGTATAAAGATTTTTAAAATTGTTAAATAATATGAGTATATACTGACAATGTCTGCTATGGATGATATGTGCCACAAACAATAGCTATGAAAGGGACTTCTAGCCCTCATCCATCTCATATCCTTCTGGGAATATAAGAGGATTTTGTTTCTATTAGTGGCTGCACTCCAGCAGTTAGTTGGAGCCATGATCTGTGATAGGAAGTGAAATTGTCATTTTCTGGTTGAGGCATTTAATTTTTAGCATGAGACTTTAGTACTCTCTTCCCTGGCCACAGTGAAAATGAAGAGCACAAATACCCCATGGTGTAGCTCCAAGATGGTAGTGTCTACCTCAGACCCTGAGTGACTGTGGATTAGTCTCCACCCCTGTCACTCACCAACCATATTTTGCACATATAAAAAGAAATAAGCTTTGTTTGAAGCTGATGAAATTTAGAAGTTGTCAGTTATAACAGCATCACCTAACCTTAACTGATCAATGTATGTATTAGTCTGTTCTCATGCTGCTAATAAAGACATACCAGAGACAAGGTAATTCATAAAAAAAGAAAAAGAGGTTTAATGGACTCACAGTTCCCCATGGCTGGGGAGGCCTCACAATCATGGCAGACCAGGAAGGAGGAGCAAAGGCATGTCTTACATGGCGGCAGGCAAGAGAGCATGTGCAGGGAAACTACCCTTTGTAAAATCATTAGATCTCTTGAGACTTCTTCACTATCACAAGAACAACACGGAAAAGACCTGCCCCATGATTCAATTACCTCCCACCAGGTTCCTCCCACCACACTTGGGGATTTGGGGAGCTACAAGTGAAGATGAGATTTGGGTGGGGACACAGCCAAACCATATCAGTGTATTATCTTATATTTAATTTCTTTAGTTTAAACAGCACAAATCTGTGAGATACATTCATCTTTTCCAGATGAAGACAAAAACTTCAGAAGTTAAAGGGACAAATTTAAGGAAAATAACTGGAGCAAATTCCAAGCCTGGTATTTTCTACTATTTCAACTGCATTGTAAAGACAATCATAAAATATTGTTGCATTGTGTTTTATATTAGGACTGTATTGGATTGCTGGATTACACAGGGTTACACAGAGAGCAATTTAGGAAAGGCAGGGAGCAGAACTGCAGTGATTTTTTTTAGTATTCAGTTTTAGTCTAGCTAAAGAGAAAACATCTGCCATCTTCATCGCTGTTATAGCTGTTGGAGTTGCTCTTCTTAGGTTGATGCTGAGCCTGAGGGGAGAAAACCAGCTGAATGTGCTTAGAAGGATTTGTTTTCTCTTAGGTTAGAAGGGTACCTTAGTACAGCCTTCATCGTAGAAATGCAAGCAGAAAGGTAAAAGACTTTAGTACTGCCTGTTGCTTCATATTGCTCCTTTTGGAGGCAATACATTTCTAAGATGCCTTTTCAGCACAAAATTTGTGATCAGACCCTGTTCTGGTATTTGGTTTAGATAAAGGATCATTGTAAGCATAGTTCAAATGAGAGGTTAATTTCACATACAGACATTGTGTATTGAGGAGAATAAGAAAGAGAAAGTATTAGAAGAGAAAGATTATCCTGAGTACTTGATAACAGTGGTTACCCATGTAGATCTGAAATCAGAACACTTATGATCTGGGTGACTTTGGGATGGTTACATAATCTCTTCAATTCAGATGTTTTATCCTTTAAAAGAGAAAATAATACAGTTTGGTGAGTTTTAATGAGACCATATATGTAAAGCACTTATCTGAGTGTCTGGGACACAGAAAGCAATCAAATAATGTTAGAATTTGAAGGTTTTCCAAGTTTTCAATCAGTTGAGATACAGACTTTTATGTTAGTTAGAATACTGGTATGTGAATTGCAGAATTCAACTTAGACAAGAGGCCACCACTGGTGCTGATATGTTTAACTGAACCAAGTCATTGTATTAGTCAGCTTTTTTAGGTGGTATTGTGGTAATAAGCTATCTCAAATATCTGTACACTTACAAAAACAAAGGTTTGGTTCTTGTTTACATTGTACATTGGCTATAGGTCATATTAGGCTCTGCTCTATGTCTTTATTCCAGGATCCAGAATGAAGGCATAGATACTATTCAGGATATTATTTGGCTGGTGGTACAGAAAAATAAAGGAGTGGTTGATTTGTGAAATAACTTTTCTTAGAAGTAGCACCTGTCACTTCCACAGATATTTCATTAGTTAAACAAGTCAAATGACAAGTCTGATATCAGTGTGACAGAGATATATAATCTACCTTTTGGAAAGAAGCTGTGGATGTTTTTACAGTTATACAGTTGACAAGAGTTCACACTTTGGGTGTAAATATTTATTTGCTTTTCTTTCATAAGAAAAGCACATTCACCCTCTCCCCAAGTACAATGTTGATCATGGAGTTGGGTTCAAGGTCTGTGAGTGATTACCTTTGCATCAGCTTTGCTTATTTGGGGAGTTATTAACTATAAAATAAATGTATTTTACCTCTACAACCCATTTATATAATGGAACAGGGGAAGGGTAACCCCAATAAACATTGCTATTCAGAAAAGGAGAATATATCGTTGTGTTAGTCTACTTTCACACTGCTATAAATAACTACCTGAGGCTGGGTAATTTATAAAGAAAAGAGATTTGACTGACTCACAGTTCAACAAGGTTGGGGAGGCCTCAGGAAACTTACCATCATGACAGAAGCTGAAGGGGAAGCAAGGCATGTATTACGTGGTGGCAGGAGAGAGAGAGAGAGAGTGAAGGGGGAAGTGCTACGTGTTTGAACCATCAGATCTCATGAGAACTCAGCCACTATCATGAGAACAGCTTGGGGGAAACTGCCCGCATGATCCAAGCATCTCCCACCAGATCCCTCCTCTGACATGTGGAGATCACAATTTGAGATGAAATTTTGTTGGGGACACAGAACCAAACCGTATCAACCAAGTTCAGCAATCACTGTTCCATAGTAATTCTGAAGTCCTTTTGCATAGATATCCTGAGGGCCCTTCTGTACCAGACATGTGGAACACACTTTGATTAGGTGCTTGCTCCTCGCTTGCTTCTTTTTCAACCTGATTCATGGCCTTTTTAAATTTAATTTAATTTTATTTTAGCAGTACAGCCCTCTCAAAAACGTGGTCAACTCCTTTTTTTTTTTTTTTTTTTTTTTTTTTGCTTTGTTGTGATACACAAAGAACCTCACATGTTTGCTGTGAACAATTTGATGCATTTGAACATATGCAAACACCTGTGATACCATCACCATAATCAGAGTAACAGACATATTCAATACTTCTCAAAGTTTCCTTGTACTCCTATGTTGTGTTTGTGTGTGTCTATTAAAAGCACTTAATGTGAGATCGAACTTCATAATAAATTTTGAAGTACACAATACTATATTATTAACTGCAGTCGCTATGTGGTATAGCAGATATCTAGAACTTATTTATCTATCAAAAGTGAAACTTTATACCCATTTTAGAGCAACTTTCCATTTTCCCAGGGGTTTTCAGTCCCTGATAACCATTACTATATTGTCTTTTTCTATAAATTTGACTATTTTAGATACTATAAGTGGAGTCATGCAGTATTTGTCTTTCTGAAACTGTCTTATTTAACTTGGCATAATGTCCTCCAAGTTCACCCATGTTGTCACAAATGGCAGGACTTTCTTTTTATGGCTGAATTATATTCCAAACTTCTTATCTATTTTATAACATTTAGCCTTATTGCTCATGCTACACACTTAGCTCTTTATAATAAATGTCTCTAGATTTAATTAAGGGCAACTTTAACTTATCAGGTCTCCTGTGGAAGAGTCAAATCTTCAGTCTTTGTCTTCCAAGATATTTTGTCCAATTAAATGGATTTAATGGATTCTGCATTAACAAGTTCAGATGCCTTAAAAGACATACAGCTCTATTTGATTTGGTCGTGCCACCAGGTTGAGGTTTTGCAGACCTTTGTATTTTTCAGTTTTATTTTTTTTATGGGTAGAAGTGAGAACCAGTTGTATTGTAACTTTGAAGGTGAAAGAATTCTAGATCGTATAAATTCCTTTTTTATTTGTTTGCAAACTCGCCACTTATTTTCTGAGATCCTATATTTCTTATAGATTTTTAAAATGTGTATTAAATTCAGTCCTGGAAATTAAGTCACACTACTGAATTCTGTTTTACAACTTTAACTAAAGTCACAAACTCGTTAGGTACACTTATTATAGAAAATAGTTTCAGCAGATGTTTGCCACTGAATAGCATGGATCTCCACCTCTCTTGGCACCAATAATAGTTGGATGAATGTCACCTGCCTGGTCCCAGAGCCAAAGCCACTCATTCCAGATTTTTTACTGAAGCATCCTTATTATAGTTAGCCCTTGCTGTATTAGTCACCTTTCTCTATGCTATGCTACAGTAACAAGTACATCCCAAATCGTAATGTCTTAGTACAATAAAAGATTGCTGATACTACATGACAACTATGGCTTGGCTGTGGGTAGCCTGTGGCTCTGGTCCCTGTCTCCTTTATTCCAGCATCTAGGATGAGGAGTAGGAATCATTTTCAGACTCATTTTAGAGAGAGAGGAAAAAAGACAGAATCATGATGTGATAGCTCTTGAAGCTTCTGTTTAGAAGTATTAGAAGTGGCATTATCATTATCATTCATATTTTTTGGACATAGCGAGTCACATGGCCATGATGGACATAAATATGTAGGAATGTATAATACATCTGGTTGATGGGGGCAGTAACAAGTTTCAAAATGATATAGCCTACTACAGTATCCTTTTGGTCATAGATATTTGCTTCTGCAATGAAGGGATAATGACTGAAAAAATAATACAATCTACCTCATCTACCCACTGAGTTATAGTCTGAGGAACAGAGAAATTACAGACCTTCTCCGCAGAATAGGGAATCTCTGCCTGAAACTTCTTAACACATGAAAAAGGGACCAATGAGAACACACACTGCAATAGGTAAGCCTCTCTGAGAGAGAGAGCAACAAAAAAAGAGAGAGCATACAAAAAGGGGTCTTGTGTAAGACCTTTTCAGTTTTTACAGAGACCTCTTCAACTTTTATGCAAGATGGATTTTCCACCAGCATTAGTCTCTTCTCCTTTGACAAGGAGGAACAAGAAAGGAACCATAAATAATGATCCAAAATGATTCCCTCCCCTGACGTTCAGTAGAAATTTCTTACTTTCTTTGGAAGCACGTTTTCCACTACTCTCCAGATTATTGTCCTGTTATCCCAGCAAACCTAATAGTTAAATCTATAGACAATTGATGTTTGGTTTCCTCCCTCAGTGGGGAACAGATCCAAGCCCAGGTCATGCATACCTTAGCCCTACTTTATCAAGATAATTCCTCAATAATAACTACTGCTTCTTTATATATTTTCCTAGGATCCAGGGTGAGTATGCCACCTTTTTTCCCCAGAAATTTCTGAAATGGTGCCAGAATGAAATATTAATAAATTAACCCCAAAGTATACTTTATTATTGACTAAAATTTCACTGCCTATTTTGTTTCCCACCTTCAATTATGTTTAGCAATTTGTTCAGTATAGCTGAGCTAAGATTAGGCAACAAGCAAATGTTATAATAAATTATAATATACTGCCACGACGTAAGAATTCTTCAAAGGTAAAAAATTATTTACCTCTTCACATTATTGGCTCAAATGGCTAAATCGAAGTAAAAAACTTCCTTTATTGCATCTAATGAAAATACAATATTCATTTCCAGTGTCATAATTTTCTTCTTATTTGCTGACATACATATTTCATTCAGATACTTGGGTATAGATAAATGTCTATCAGCAGTGGTTGCTTGAGCTGTCTTCCTTTTGAACAAATGCAGTTTGTTTGTATTTGCAAAGTTACATCAACCCAGCCTCACATGTCTCCTGGGACTTTATTTTCCAAAGAGCTAGTAAAGAAGATACAAGAGAGTATCAATGCACTAGTCATACTCCCATATGAAATTTTGAAAATAAGAGAAGCCAATCAAGTTATAATACCATCAAAATATGTATAGCCACATTACTCTGGCTAGTCAAAAACTATAGACAAAAGTAAGTATCTAGAGGAAAGAAATGGGGGACAGAGAGGAAATGAGAAGAAATTGGGAGGGTGAAATGAAGAAAATGAGGAGGAATAATCATGAAAAACCCTCATTTGTCTATGAGTTTCTAACTTCACAAATATCATAGTTCCAATTTGCCCTCATTTTGAATGCCAACATTTCTTCACTGTTAAAATCCAGGAAAAGAGAAATACAAGGTGGTATTTTATGGGCCATTTAGAGATGAATAACTAGGAGTCAACAGAGCTGCAGATTTTGCCAGAGCTCGAGTCAACACTTTTTTAATCTAGAAATAGAGGAGTTAAAATTTTTCAGTAGCAATGGGATTACTAGAATGACCCATTTATTGGAGGATTGGACTCAGAGTTTTGAGGATTTTTTATCTTAACATTTCCTAAAGCATTTTTTAGCTATTTGAAACAATGGCTGTGCTATTGCATCTGATCTAGAGAGTTTTAGACCTATTAATTTTACTCCCTGAGGAGAGTCTCACATTTTGTCCATCTTTTGTCTCAGTTGGGATTCATGCTCAGTGTGTTTTTTTTCTAAAACAGTATCTTCAGGGTCCAAGTGAGAAGAAACATTTATTTTTAAATATGCATTTCTTACAATCTTTTCTTCATATGATAAAATTTTCAGGTAATCAGTATATAGCTGATGATATTTCATGTAATAGTTAAATCACTTCTGCGCAACACTTCTTTCTTTGTATCAATGTCATATGTCCCTAGTGTTTTATTCTGTATGCTTTCAATCACTTAAAAAAGGGAAATTTGGGTTTTAAAGCTTTAATATGTGTTTTAATATGTTTGTTTTTCTTTCTCTACTATGTGAAAGGCTAGGTAATAATGCTTGCTTTCCTTTGTTACCCCTTTGCTCTTGGGTTCAGACATTTGTTTCCCTATTAGGTTTCTGTAGATTATCACCTGAAGTGTGTTCCATGGTAAGATATGAAGACAATAAGACACAAATCTTACTAACCCTTTGGTAAGATTTGGATAATTCTACGTAGAATATAACTTAGACCTGTCACCATTGATCTGGATAATTCTACATAGAATATAACTTAGATCAGGATTTTATCTGTTTTTGCTCTGCATGAGTCACTTTAGGATGATTAAACTTTAATGTGCATTCTTAAAAGATCTAGCTTCATAAATTTTCTGACCATATTCCCCCATATATATATGTATATATTTTCTCACAAAAAGTAAAACAAAACAAAACTACCAGAAACAAGCAAACAAACAATAAAACAACAAAAATTGTTACCATGAACACAATCAAATACTGCTTGAAGTATTTTAAACCAATCTTCTTAGTTTTCCTTCTGAAATCTTTCTGAAATTTTTTCCCAAACAGCTGGCTGTCCTTGTTTTCAAGCTGAGGGTTTCCAATTGCATTTATTATAGACTCTCTATCTGTAGCTTTGAATGTTTTCCAATAGTTTCTTGGCTATGGATTGTCCCTGTGAGCATAATTTTATTGTATTTTTTTTCTGTGATCTTCTTTCCCTTCCTTGTTTAAGTACCTTGGGGGCCCCAAGCCCTTCATTATTTGTTAATGAACAAATATACACAATGCTTACTTTATTTCCTTTCATTTCATGTTACTATTCCATTGTTTTTGCTCTGAAAGCCAGGTTCAACTTGCTTTTTTTTTTTTTTTTTTTTTTTTTTTTTTTTTTTTTTTCCAGACAGAGTCTCACTCTGTCAACCTGTCTGGAGTGCAATGGCATGATCTCGGGTCACTGCAACCTCCGCCTCCTGGGTTCAAGCGATTCTTCTGCCTCAGCCTCCCAAGTAGCTGGGATTATAGGCATCTGCCACCACACCCGGCTAATTTTTGTATTTTTAATAGAGACAGGGTTTCGCTATATTGGCCAGGCTGGTCTAGAACTCCTGACCTCGTGATCTGCCTGCTTCGGCCTCCCAAAGTGCTGGCATTACAGGCCTGAGCCACCGTGCCTAGCCTCAACTTGCTTTTAAAATTAATATGATTCCTTATTGATATTCTGAATAAACTTAAATTCTGTAGTGAGAGAATTAAAATGTAAAATTAAATTAAAATTATTAATAATGATTTTTTTTTTTTTGCTATCTCAACCTAAGAAGAAGAAAGAGAGTCTCTGCTTATCAGTTGATTGACAAAAATAATTACTCTACTATGATGGATGCAATGCCTGGGTTTCTAAAATCAAAAGGCTTCATGAGGTCTTAAGTAATTAATCATGATAAGCTAACTTGAGATTATTGTTTGGAAGTAACAAAACACACGAATATGTGAAGTTGGAATCTTTCAGTGTCCTTTTTGTTCTTAGTGAAATTTAACACACCTACAAGGGAAAAACATTTGAGACAAAGTTCTGTGCGTTAAAGTTTAAAAGTGGTGATAGAGTATAAAATGGCCAAATTTTTTCACCTCTTTTTATAACTACATGTTTTGTGTGATTTTGCAGTTCCTCTCACTAGAGAGATAGAAGTTTTTCTATACTCTTTGAACTTGGGCTTGCCTTCTGACTTATTTTGGCCAATAGAATAGAGTGGAACTAAATACTAATTCTGAGTCTTTGTCTCAAGAAAGCAATTCTTGTTCGCCTGCACTTCTTCCTCTACCATAACAATGATTGTACCTACTTGAGGCATGAAAGAGATTCATTTGAGAGAGATGAGGCCATCATGGATCAGCCAGCAATCAGCCTATCTCTAAAGAGTTGAGAAGGCCAATCAAGATCAGTAGAGATCCTCTATGACCCATTGCTGATGTAGAAATATAATTGAGACCAAGGTGACCACTCAACTGATTTGCAGATTCTTGAGCAGTAATAAAAGACTTACTGTTATAAAGCATTGACTTTTAGGTAGCGTTGTTACATAGCAATATGTGGAAGTTGATCATTTGTAAAGAGAATCATGCACTAAAACCCTGTGGTCTACAAAGAATTTATATGCTCATTGCAACTTAAACTGTGGGACTACAGCCCTGGTTGAAAACAGAATCCAATAATTTCATTTAGTAATTCCTTAAAAGCTTATCCAGAGAAGCTCTGGCAATTTTGATGTGAACCTTAATTGAAATTAAATGACTGCATATACTGGCTTCATCTTCAATATGAGAAAAGGTCAAGTTGTGTCATGAGTACAGTCAGATCTGTGTTTGATTTTCCCCAGCTAATTGTCCCTATTCTAAAGGCACGTATTGAAACTAGACTTAGGGTTACAGAAACTTACCATTACATCACAAAAGATGTCTTTTTTATTTATTTATTTAATTTTTTGAGATAGAGTGTCACTCCATTGCCCAGGTTGGAGTGCAGTGGTGTGAGCTCAGCTCACTGCAACCTCCATCTTCTGGGTTCAAGCGATTCTCCTGCCTCAGCCTCCCGAGTAGCTGAGACTACAAGTGCGTGCCACCAGGGCTGGCTACTTTTTGTGTTTTTAGTAGAGATTGGGTTTCACCATGTTGGTCAGGCTGGTCTCAAACTTCTGACCTCACGATCTGCCTGCGTTGGCCTCCCAAAGTGCTAGGATTACAGGCATGACCCACAATGCCTGGCCAAGATGTCTTACTCTTTTCATGTGTTTCTTGATCTCCTAGTTTCCTGCTTTGTTCCTGTTTTAAGGTTTGTTTGCCATGTTTTGGTTGAACTAATGAGCTATGAATGATATTGTTTGGTGGTTTCCCCCGTGCTATTCTCATGAAAGTAAGTTCTCAAAAGATCTGATGGTTTTATAAGGGGCTTCTCCCTTCGCTTGACTGTCATTCTTCTCCTTCCTGCCACCAGGTGTAGAAGGACATGTTTCCTTCCTCTTCCGCCATGGCTGTGAGTTTTCAGAGGCCTCCATAGCCTTGTGAAACTGTGAGTCAGTTAAACCTCTTTCTTTATAAATTACCCAGTCTTGGGCAATTTTTTTATAGCAGTGTGAGAATGGACTAATACAGTATATGACTTGCTTTGACTAATGAAACAGGAAAGGAAGTGATATGTTTCTTTCTAGCTGAAGTCTTTTAGAGCAATACATGTTTCACTAAATTTTTTCCCTTTCTTTGGAACTCATTGAAGTATGTGAGAATATAGACTTTCCACTAGCCAATGTCCCTGGTGGAGTAAATATTTCTAAAGAACCACATTGAACACATTGAAGATGTAAACTGAGTGAGAAATAAAATAAACGTTTTTGAAATTACAGAGATTTCAGTGTTTTTGGGTTTTTTTTTTTTTTTTTTTTTTTACAGAGTTTCTCTCTGTCACCCAGGTTGAAGTGCAGTGGCGCGATCTTGGCTCACTGCAACCTCTGCCTCCCAGGTTCAAGCAATTCTCCTACCTCAGCATTCCAAGTATCTGGGATTACGGGTACCCGCCACTGCACCCAGTTAATTTTTGTATTTTTAGTAGAGACAGGGTTTCACTATGTTCACCAGGCTGGTCTCAAACTCCTGACCTCAGGTGATCCACCTGCCTCGGCCTCCCACAGTGCTGGGATTACAGCCCAATGTTGTTTTTTACTATAGTATAACCTGCACTGTCCTAATTTTTTTTAGTTCATAAAGAATACTAAACTACAATAAGTGACTGCTATTCTAGGTTTTTGTTATGTTAGTGCTCACTTATAGTAGCTTCAGTTTTTTTTTGTTTCCGGAGACTGGAATTATGGCATTATATGATTTTCAATGGAGAAGTAATTGGAAAGACTGAACACTACAGTAATTTGAAAGGCATACAATGTACTTAATGAGCATTTAAATCTAAGAAAATAAGTTGGAAAATAGCATATTTTATATTAGTAAATCTATATATTAGTGCTAATTAGCTATTAGCTACACTTGACAAGAAATTACCAAGAAGATATAAGCCCAGAAAAAAAATTGCTGTCATTATCTTGAAGGTAGATAAGAAAGAGAATAGATAAAGATTAGAAATTTGGGGATTTGTAGAGATGACAAGATATCTGCTTCTTAACCCCAAGCAGTAAAATGATAAAATGGTGAGATTCTCTGGCTAACAAAAATGGATTAGTCCTTAGCAACAAGGGAATACTTAAATCAAGGGAATGGTTAATACACTCATTTTGTTAAAACCTCTAAATCAACTAAGGTATCTGAGTGGAAAGGTCCAACTAAGAAGGTGTTCCAATAAATATTTTTAATTAGAAGAACTAGTTTAAGGAAAAGAGACTAAATTTCTAGTTTTTCAATTAAATCCTGAGATGGTGCAGAGACCTGCAATGAAGTTGAGAAACAAAAGTATCAAGGGGACAATAAAGCAGAGATATTAGAAAAATCTAACTAGTCTAGAAAATACTATACATAAAGTTATGGGATTTGCTGGATTCAACTATATAAGAAGTCTATTAAGTTTTTAAAAGGCTTGTACTGTAAAACCATGGGGTAGATTAAGGTTCTGCCACGAACCAAGTAGGACAATAGACTAAGTAGCTCTTCTCAAGGAACATAGTATGAGTTAATTGAATAATATTTTTCATCCTACAGAAGGGAGTCCTTGAATGATTTTCCAGAGGCATTTCAGAATGTTACAGCAAGTGGCTATTGGAACACCTGCTAGATTGGCTAGATTTTCCATTGTTCCATTTTCCAAGTTAAAGTCTTTATTATAGCTGTATGGTCTCTGTACCTCCATTGTGTACTGGGTGCATGGGGAACAGTTATTTGGTCTTTGATTTCAGATCAAGGAACATGAATGTTTGATCCCTTCCTCATACCATGCACAAAAGTAACTTCAATGTGGAATAAATATCCAAACTTTGACAGTAATCCTATTCATATTGACATTTACGTTTTTGTGTGTGTGTCCTAGATTCTCAAATTAGAACTCAGGAAGTCTTAAATGAAACATTTTTATAGTAGGGACCAAAAAGATGAATAATTGATTGCTAGGATTAATGATGGTGGCTTACAGCAGTGGCACGAGTGATGTTGTACAGGAAAATAATTTGTTCCTGAAGTTAATCTTAACTCTGTAAAGTGCCCAAACTCATCAATCATTGTTTAAATTCACCATCTAACTATTAGATGTGTGAAAAAGGAAGTTTCCCTGGATATTGCATTATTAATTTCAAGTATAGTAAAAGGGGATGTGATACATTTTGAAATATTTAATGCTAAACAACAGGAAGATCTGATTGGGTAGATGATTGAATTTATGCTTCGTATATTCCCACACCAGAGGATAAATTAATATAGGAAAATGTTTAGATAGAAAACTTAGGCCGGGCGCGGTGGTTCAAGCCTGTAATCCCAGCACTTTGGGAGGCCGAGACGGGCGGATCACGAGGTCAGGAGATCGAGACCATCCTGGCTAACACGGTGACACCCCATCTCTACTAAAAAATACAAAAAACTAGCCGGGCGAGGTGATGGGCGCCTGTAGTCTCAGCTACTCAGGAGGCTGAGGCAGGAGAATGGCGTAAACCCGGGAGGCGGAGCTTGCAGTGAGCTGAGATCCGGCCACTGCACTCCGGTTTGGGCGACAAAGCAAGACAAGAAAACTTAAACCATAATATAGTTTTACAGAAGCCATACAGAAAAAAAGCAAACTTGTAAACACTGTGGTAATGACTCACACACAGATTCAGCTTTAGAATACAAACAGCTGCTTTTGGAAAAATCAGCCTTGAAGAGAAATATGCTTTGATTGCCTGAGGCTAAATTATCTGGCTTCAAAGCACACAGGAAAAAAAAAAAAAGTAACATTTTCTAGCATAACTTTCAGCATCTTAATCTGGCGCTGAGGCTTGAATAAATGTCATTCAATTCTCTGTTAGGGGTTATGGTAGAGTTTAACAGAAACATGTTTAGATTAGATAAGCCAAAGGGCAAGAGCATAGAGTATGCTGAAAAAGAACAGCTTATGCTGAAAATCTTTGCAAAGTGGGATGAAGGTAAGACATTTTGAAAGCTTAAACCTTTCTAAGGTTGTTATACTATCATTTTTACTTTGAGGATTCAAGGAAGTTTAATCTAATTTTTTTTTTAAATGAGTGGATAGTTGGCATTTAAATATATGATCAAGTTCACATAACAACTCACATTCTCCCTTTTCATTCCCATTTATCTATACTGTTATCTGCTTTCCCCTCTATCATCAATTATTCTCTTCCTACTGGGAAATTCCCATTGCCGTACAAGTATGCTATCGTATTTCCCAACATATATTTCACAAACACTTTCAGCCACTTCCTCTTTTCTTTGCTGACTTTTATGGCAAAATTCCTCAAAATGCCTGTATTCACTATTAACACTTTCCTTAATCCATCTAGGTTTTCATGTCTATCCCTGCACAAAAAAACACTGGTTTCAAGATTATCAGTAGTTTCCATGTGGCTAAATCTAATGGTGTATCTTAAACTTCATGTAACTGGACATAAGTAACATTCGACATCACTGAACTGACATAATTGACATAAATCAGTTTCTTGCAACCATTTCTTCACCTGACCTCCAGAAAAACTCTTCTTTCTCCTCCTATGTCACTGGATTCTCTATTAGTACTTGTTCTGGTTTGTCTTTATTGACCAGACCTCTAAGCACTAAAGAGACACAGGGCTCAGTCCTTGTACGTCTTTTCTGTATCAGTAGGAGTTTTCTAATTGATCTCATCCAGTAATGTACATGTACATCTCATCCACATGTAGATGACTCTCAAATACATGTCCTTAGTATTAACTCTTCTCTGAACTTCAAACACATAAATTCAACTTGCAGTTGTATAGGCATCTCAAACTTAACATATCCAAAACAATTATTGATTTTTACTTTGAAACCCTCATTTATATTCATATCTAAAAATAGTAGCTGTGTTCTAACAATTGTTTAGGCCAAAATTCTACAGTGACCCACGAATACTCAAAGGCCAGCATAAACTGTTGGTTTCATCCTTAAAATATGTCTAAGTCCTAACCATGTTATTGCATTTCCAATCTTTGCACACCCATACAAGCCATCATCCTCTCTCATGTGAATTACTGCAATACTAATTTTCCAACTTCCACTTCTCTTGATGTGTTTTGTTTCTTGTGCTTGTGAGGCTCTCATCTCTTCTTCACATGAAAGAAAAGAAAATTCATTTAGCTCAGGTCTTCGTTTCTGTAAGGTCTTTGTCTATTATCTCATTATCAAAAAGATGTTACTCCTCAGTGTAAAGTAATATCTTATTTACTATTCCTTACATCACCTTAATTTGCTGAATTTTCATTGATAACATTTTTACTTCTTTAGATACTACCCATACATTTTTTTCATTCATTCGTTCATTCATTTGTTTTTTATTTGTCACTCTTCTCTGGGATATAGGCTCCATATGAGAGGGAATTCATAAGTTTTGTTCATTGTTGTGCCTGGAACACTCATTGGCAGATGATAGGTGCTCAATAAATATATGTTGAACATATCCCAATCTTATCCTAATTTCCAGTGACTTTTTAATAGCATCTAGTCAAATGAAATAATAGCTAAAATTTTATTTAACGACATTTGTTTTAACTCTAAATATCCTTTAAAAATCCAAGTGTAACAATCAATACCACTTATTCATAAACTCTGTGAAAGAGATATATTAATGTTTAATTCCCCAGGAACTATTTTTTAAATCAGCTTTTCAATAAGTCACTACCTCTTAATTTTTGCTCTTATTTCTGTGATTACTATTACTTTTTTCCACCAGATTCTTTTTCATTTATCGATTACTTTCATTCTCTGCTTTCTTTTCTTTATTTTTTTCCCCTGGTAACAGCTTTATTAAGATACAATTTACATATCATAATTTGCTTATTTAAACTGTACAACTGAATGATTTTTAGTAAATTCACAGAGTTGTACAATCAGAGCTACAATACATTTTAGAAAATTTTTATTACATTGAGGAAAAATCCCATGTCTTTAGCTCTCAGTTCCTCCCATCCCTTTCCCACACTAATGTACTTTCTGTGTCTATATATTTGTCTATTCTAGACATTTCATAGAAATTGAATCGCTCAATATGTGTCCTTTTGTTACTGGCTTTTTTCATTTAGCTTCAAGGTTCATCCATCATGCAGCATACATCAGTACTTCATTTATTTTTATTATTGCTGAATAATGTACCATTTTTCTGGTTATGCTATATTTTATTTATCCATTCATTAGTTCTGGGCATTTTTGTTGTTTCCACTTTTTGGTTATTATAAGTAATGCAAATGTGAATATTCTTGTACAAGTTTTTGTATGGATATACATTTTTATTTCTCTTGGATATATAGATAGAAGTGGAAACTTGGGTCAAATGGTAATTCTATGTTCAATTATCTGAGAAATTGCCACAATTTTTTCCCAAGCTGCTGCACCATTTTACAGTCCCATCAACAATGCACAAAGGTTCCAACATGTCCACATCCTCACCAATACTTGTTATTATCTTTATTTTGTATTATATACATCTTTTTTTAAAATTTATTTATTATTATTATACTTTAAGTTGTAGGGTACATGTGCATAATGTGCAGGTTTGTTACATATGTATACTTGTGCCATGTTGCTGTGCTGCACCCATCAACTCGATGTGAAGTGATATCTCATTGTAGTTTTGATTTGCATTGCTCTGGTGGTTATTAATATTGAACATCCTTTTATGTGCTTTTTGGTAATTTACATATTTTATTGGGAGAAATATCTATTCAGATTCTTTGCTCATTTACAATTGGGTATTTGTCTTTGTATTATTGATTTGTATGAGTTCTTTATGTATTCTCAATACAAATCTTTTATCAGACATATGATTTGTCAATATTTATTCCCCATTCTATGGTTTGCCTTTTCTCTTTCTCGATGCTGACATTTGCAGCACAAATGTATTCAATTTTGATGAAGCCCAGTTTATCTTTTTTGTTGCTGTATGTGCTTTCAGTGTCACATCTAAAAACCATTGTTTAATTCAAAATTGAAAAGATTTACACCTTTTTATTTTCTTTTAAGATTTTTATAGTTTTAGTCCTCTTTAGGTCATCATTCCATATTGGGTTAATTTTTGTATATAGTGGGAGATAGGGTTCCAGCTTTTGCATGTGAATATTCAGTCATCCCAGTACCATTTGAAATGCCTATTTTTTCATCTTATTGACTTTGCATGGCATCTTTATTAAAAATTAATTAAAAAGAGAAAAAAATTAAAAATCAGAAATAGGAGACACCAAATAAGATATCAGATATCACAAAAACCAAATGAATTAAATTTGATTGTTAAAGGATAGAAATGCCCATATATATTATAGAAGTCCAAGTGTATGTGCACTACAAAGAGACTCAGCTAAAACAAATAACAAATAAATCCTGAAATAAAAAACTAACAAACACATTTCAAATACTAACCAAAAGAAAGAAAAATGTGTAACATCCATATTATTTTTAGGAGACATAGATATTAAAGAGAAAGGCAATTGTTAAAAGTAAGAACTATTATGCAAGGACTACATGAAAATTTTAAATTTGAAGATATGAAAACAACAGCTATACATATGCATGTGTCTGTGTGAAAATGTATGTGTGTGTGCATTGTATACCTATCTCTATAAAGATATATGCATGTAGTATGTATATAAAATTTCAATTAGAAGAGAAACTTATAAATTCAACATCATATTGGAAGATGTAACAACTTTACTCTTTTCTCTGTAAAATAAAAATTAAATAAACTAATAGAATACAGAAGATACAATAATTAGTAAACTTGTTTTATTAGACCTTGGTATCCAGAAAATACAGTAAAATTATTTTTGGCAATTACAAAATTGCCCAAATACCAATCATAAAGAGTAACAAAAAATAGTAAAGAATTTGTAGTATAGAGAACATGATCTTCGACCACAATGAAATACAATAAAATATCAATCATGAAAAACTTAAAAAATAAAGGAAAATCTTAGGACATTTTTAAAAACTGAATAATTTGTTGAAAGAGAGATCATAAGGTTAATCAAAAAGTATTTGCGTTTGACTCTTGAACAATACAGGGGTTATGGACACTAAACTCCCAGGTAGTTGAAAATACATGTCTAAATTTAGACTCCCCCAAAACTTTTCTAATAGCCTACTGTTAACCAGAAGCTCTACTGAAATATGAACAGTTGACTAACACATATTTTATATGTTATATGTACTATATGCTGTATTATAATTATAAAGTCTACTGGGAAAAGGAGATGTTATTAAGAAAATTACAAGAAATAAAAACTATATTTAGTATTCATTAAGTGAAAATGGATCATTATAAAGGTCTTCATCCTCGTCATCTGCACCTTGAATAGGCTGAGGAGGAAAAGGAAGAGGAGGGGTTGGTCTTGCTGTCTCAGGGATGGCAGAGATGAACGACATGGAGGAGGTGGAGTGGGAGACAGTGAAGTAAGGCACATGTGGTGTTACTTTTATTGAAAGAAATCCATGTAGTAGTGAGCCTGTACCATACAAAATCACCTTGTATAACTGAGCTTCTATCAAATATGTCAAGAGGGTTTTGATGAAGAAGAAAATTGTGTGTACTAGTCTTAATAGACATTAAGAATTTTACAGTGCAAGGTAGAAAACTGAGATAATGTGACAGAATAGAGAGCATAATATATGGAACTTGGTATAACAAAGGGTTAAATAATTTGGAAATGAATAGCCTATTCAAGAAAAGGAGCAGGGATGGGGACTGTGAATAGAAAAAGGATAAAGTTAGATCTGTATCTTATACTAAATATTTAAAGTCATAAATTTGAAAAGCTGAACGCTGACATTTTTAGTGAAAATTATCAGAGAATCATTTTAATATATCTGTTTTTATCAAGATAAGGAAGGATTTAAGACATAAAAGGCACAAAATAGATAGAAAATATTTCATTAATTAAGTTAACATTAAAATTCCCTATATAACCAAAGATCCCCAAAACAAAGTTAAAAGACAAACCACAGATGTGGGTGAAATATTATTAAAGATTGAATCACAAAGGAAAACTATTTATAGGTGGTATAGTTCGGCTGTGTACCTACTCAGATCTCATCTTGAATTGTAGCTCCCATAATTCCCACATGTAATGGGAGGGACTCGGTAGGAGGTAATTGAATCATAGGGGCTGGTCTTTCCCGCACTGTTCTCGTGATAGTGAGTAAGTCTCATGAGACCTGATGGTTTTGTAAAGTGGGGGTCCCCTGCTCATGCTCTCTTTGCCTGCAGCCATGTAAGACATGACTTTGCTTCTCATTTACCTTCTGCCCTGATCGTGAGGCCTCCCTAACCATGTGGCACTGTGAGTCTAGTAAACCTCTTTTCCTTTGTAAATTACCTAGTCCCAAGTAAGTCTTTATTAGCAGCATGAGCATGGACTAATACAGTAGGAATTTCCGCCATTGTGCAAAGATCACAAGCAAGCAAACCACAAGAGACAAAAATCAGGAATGCTCATACAAATACAATGAAAGGTATTTGTATTTATATTTGATAAAATTAAGTGTTACAAAAATGTGGAGACAGGACACTTTCCTACAGCATCAGTAGAGTTTAAATTGCAATAATTATTTTAAAGAACAAGTTGGTAATAGCTAGATTTGCAAATCTTCGTCTCAGTGACTCCACTTCTCTCTCTCTCTCTCTCTCTCTCACACACACACACACACACACACACACACACACGAGTTCTGGCTCATGTTCACGTGAAAATATAGAGAATAATATTGCCGCATTTTAAAAGGAATGACACAGTGTATAGCATGTTTTGATATATGTGTACATTGTGAAATGACTAAGTCACACCAATTGATATATGCATTACTTCATATACTTTTATTTTTTTGGTGTAAGAACACTTAAAACTAATCTCTTGGTAATTTTCAGTAATATAATATATGGTTATTAACTATAGTCACTCTGTTGTACAATGGCTCTCTTGAACTTATTCCTCATATGTAATTGAAATTTTGTGTCTTTTGACCAACATCTCAGTTTGCTTTCCTCTCTCTTCTCCGTCCTCCTGAAACTCTGGTAATGACGATTTTTACTCTGCTTCTATGAGTTTGCCAATTTTAGGTTCCATATATAAGTGACATTATGAGGTAT
Organism: Macaca thibetana thibetana; assembly: GCF_024542745.1. NCBI lineage: Eukaryota > Metazoa > Chordata > Mammalia > Primates > Cercopithecidae > Macaca > Macaca thibetana. The sequence continues at coordinate 63,380,080 of NC_065584.1, forward strand.
TTATCTTTCTGTGCTTGGCTTATTTAACACATTGTCTTCCAGGTTCATCCATATTGTTGCAAATGATAGGATTTTCTTATTTTTAAGGCTGTATAGTATCCCGTTTTTATAATGAATTTAAAAATTCACTCTTTTGTTGATAGACACTTAGGTTGATTCCATATCTTGGCTATTATAAATAATACTACAATCAACATGGGCATGCAGATATGATTTTGAGATAGTGACTTCATTTCCTTTGGATATATACATAGCAGTGAGATTGCTGGATCATATGGTAGTTCTATTTTTGATGTTTTGGGATATCTCTATGCTGTTTTCCATAGTGGCTATATTAATTTACATTTCCATCAACAATGTACAATGTTTCCCTTTTCTCCACATTCTGACCAGAACTTGGCATCTTTTATCTTTTTTGCTTATAGCCATTCTAACAGATCTGAGGTGGTTTTAATTTGCGTTTTTCTCATTTAGTGATATTGATTTTTTTTTCATATACCTGTTGGCCATTTGTATGTCTTCTTTTGTGAAATATTTATTCAGATTCTTTGTCCATTTTTTAATCAGATTATTTGTTTTCTTGCCATTGAGTAGCAGGAGATCTTTATGTATTTTTTATATTAACCCCTTATCAGATGTATAGTTTGCAAATATTTTCTTGAATTCTATAGGTTGTTTCTTCTATCAGCATTTTTTCATAGTAAAATGTCACAAACAAATATGGGTAATAGGGCAATGGAGAAATAAACAATTATTTTGTCATATAATTGGATACTATGGAGAAGTCAAAACAAATAAACTAGAAGTGGCCAGGTGCAGTGGCTCACACCTGTAATCCCAGCCCTTTCGGAGGCTGAGGCAGGTGGATCATGAGGTCAAGAGATTGAGACTATACTGGTCAACATGGTGAAACCCAGTCTCTACTAAAAATACAGAAATTAGCTAGGCATGGTGGAGTGCACTTGCAGTCTCAGCTACTTGGGAGGCTGAGGCAGGAGAATCACTTGAACCCGGGAGGTGGACGTAACAGTGAGCCGAGATTGTGCCACTGCACTCCAGCCTGGTGACAGAGCGAGACTCCATCTCCAAAAATAAAAATAATAAAAAAAAAACTAGGAGTACAAATTTCAGAATGAAAATCCCAAGAATAATAATGCTTAACAGAAAAACACATTGCAGAACGACACACATAGTATAATTAAAGTACACTTGAAATAGGTATATATTAAATAACTATAATATGTAGTACATATTGATACAAACATATCCGTATTGATTTGCATGAAAGACAATAACTTCGGGTATTGCCTACCCCTTGCTTAAATGGGAAAGAGAATGGGATGGATGATGGCTTTTGTATGCATCTTTTAAATTGTACTCTTAGAAAACAATATAAACCAGAAGCAAACAAGGCAAGATATTAACATTTGCCAAATCTGGTTAGTAGGTATGAGAATGTCTGCTACTTTTTATTCTTTACATTTTTATCTAAAATATTTTGTAATGAAAACAAACCTCTAATGGAAACTGAATTTTATGTTATCTGCTTATAAACCTCTATTATGTTGCTATCTTACAAATGCTGTTACTATAGGGTTCCAGTATATACATTTTAAATTGTAGATCCAAGGTCCCAGTCCTTAAGATGTTTTCATAAGATCTTGTTGCTCTTGTATTTAGATGCCAAATTTGGGGAAGAAAGCTATAATTTGTGAGTATTTATTGAACAGTGTTTGCAATGAGTTCAGGTATCATAGCCATTTCCTAGGCAGGGCTGCAGAGCCTGTCTTTTTGGGGTAGGCTTAAGGCAGGAGAGACTTGACTTTAAAAAAATCAGGGATGCTGGAGTTCATACCAGTTAAAGACATTGATAGCCACCAGACTCTTCTAGATTTCTATAGGGTTTGAGCATAACTACTTCCCCAAGAAACAAATACCATCTATTGCAAAATTTAAAAAATACGGTGTCTGCCGTTCCTTTCCTTAATTACAACAGTCACATGTTTCAATTGGCATCCTTCAATATGATCTTTAGTTTTGATTTGTTTTCACTTTTTCCCAATCATTCTTGATTCATTCTTTGTTTAGTCAAAATCCAGTTGGCATTAGGGCTTAAAATTTTGTAATTGTGTAATCTTGGAATTTTTAATAGCTTGAATACTTGGAAATTGCATATTTTGCTCTGGTTATTTAACTTTTGGTTATGTACCTTTAAGTAATATTTACTTTTTCAAGCCTTTTTCAATTTATTTCTAACAAAAATAAGAAAACAATAAGTATACCTCTCTGAGACTACCAAATGTGAAAGGAAACAAAAATTTGTTTTATTTACCTATAAAGTTGTTTGTCCACTTAAAATATTTATATATGATATGTCAGTTCATTCACTTAAGCTGATTCACCTCAGTGAATAATTTAGCAAATTTATGATTTATTTATTTTTCTTACATTGCATAAATATAATGATAGATGTGTGCAGGCATTAAATATGTCATTTCAATTTAGTTTACTGGCTCACGGTGGATTTTCAATGCCTCCCCAAACAAATAAGTGTACCTTTCCGGTGACAGGAGTCTTTACCATGTTTCTCATTATAGGAAGTAGTTTAAAAATATATCTGTAATATGATGAATTGTCTACTTTTTAATATTTAGAACATTAAAATATATTTTATTAAACTCTTGTCATACTTTAATTTGAATGGCATCACAATGTTTCTCCTGTTTTGATCCCTCATATTTAGAGTATTAGTTTTGTGATATGAACAGGCTATGAATTCTTGCTGGCAACAAAACTGAAATTTTTAAGTCAATATTCAAACTTCAAGACTCTTCAAGTCATTATGGCATAACTTTTCTTTATTCCTAGTTTTATATGGTGATGGACTTAATTTAATTTAATTTAATTTCTAGACCTGGCAGAAAGACAGCAGGGAGACTTGTGCCATGAGTTACTCACCCTATGAAGATAACAAATGGCTCATTAAGTATAGCGTATTTAATTATAGAATCATAGAATGGAAGAGATTTTTGAGGGCTTCTAGTTTAACCTTTCTTCCAATCCAGAGACTTTTGTCAACATGCCAGATGGATAGTTATTTAGCCTCTGATTAAATTTGTGCAGTGTTGAAGATTCCACAGCTTTTCAGGGAAACCCATTACATTTGGGACCTGAAGAATTATTAGAAAATTCTTGCTCACTATCTAGCACATGCTCCTTTAAAATCCTATTTGCCCCTGTTACACAGCACAGTATACATTAGCTTCTCCTTCTACTTGACAGTCTTTCAGATATTTTAGTCTGCTGTTATGCATTTTTAAATAATCTGTTCCCGAAATTAAGTAGAGATGATTTAATATTCCAAGTTAAGTATTAAAATCAGCTTGTGAAAATAATATGTGTGATTAAATGATGATGAAATAGAAATAGAATCATAAGAAAAAATATTATAAAATCAGTCCAACCAAGGGAAGGCCATAAACAGAAAATGTAGAGTCATGGTGGTTTTTAAGGTTGATCTTTAATTTGGATTCTGCATTTCCTAGTAATCAAAGTGAAAACAAGTAATATGGTTGCTTACAAAAAGATTATCAGTGTAACCAAAGGTTTTTCATTGACATAAGTTCTGAAAGAATATATTATAGCTCAGAGTATTTTAATGACCAATGTCTTCAATAAATATGCCTTTGGTGAAGAATGTAATATAACTCAGAGTATTTTAATGACCAATGTCCTCAATAAATATGCCTTTGGTGAAGTTGTCATTATTCCTTTGGTATTCGTAGAGCTTTCAACCTCTGACATACTTATGGGAAAAAACTGGACTGTGTCATTCAATTCCATATGTATTAGAAAAAATGGATAGTGGACCACTCATTTAATGAATCTTGGCAGGCAGTCTGATATGTATCACTTTTTTTTTTTTTTCATATACGTGCTGCCAAAATGAGCATGATATGTCTCACAATGTAAGCTACAAAGATGTTGCAATTCCCCAGGATAAGCCATGTCAGGAAATGGTCTTGATCATCTTTGAAAGACTCACCAGGGAGTTATCAGCTAGGAGATGTCTTTCCTTTTTATACAAGTGGTAATAATAGAATTCCTGCTGCTTGCCACAGGATATATATCTTCATTAGATAGCACTGAATACATGTTGTACTTCAGACACCTCAATGCTTTCGTAAGGATTAAAGTGCTAATTCCAAAGTTTCATTCTAGTTCTATCAAATTATAAATTATTTTTTCTCAGTTTATTTTTATCCCAACTCTAAGGTCATAAAAATAAAATAAAAATTGAGTGACATAAACGGTGGCTCACGCCTGTAATCCCAGCACTTTGGGAGGCCAAGGCGGGCAGATCACGAAGTCAGGAGATAAAGACCATCCTGGTCAACATGGTGGAACCCTGTCTCTACTAAAAATACAAAAATTAGATGAGCTTGGCAGTGCATGCCTGTAGTCCCAGCTGCTCGGCAGGCTGAGGCAAGATAATTGCTTGAACCCGGGAGGCGAAGGTTGCAGTGAGCCGAGATTGTGCCACTGCACTCCAACCTGGGTGACAGAGCGGGACTCCATCTCAAAAAAAAAAAAAAAAAAAAAAAAAAAAATTGTTTGAAAGTGACAAAAGTCACTTTAAAGATATTGGTTAAGGCAAAAGTCATAATTTCTGCATCAATATGTTTATTAGAGTATTTTTGTCATAACATAGCTGGTTTTGATTGATGGATAATACAATCATGTCACACAACTTGACTGTGCGTCACTAGTAATTGCTACTAATAGGCATCATTTCTAAAGGTGAATTATATTCTCTATAACAATAGCTGTTTATTAGGTACCTATTTAAGCTACACTGCCTCTTGTGTTCTCTAGTCTTAGAAATACTAAAATAAGGTTGGGCATAGTTGCTCATGCCTGTAATACTAGCACTTTGGGAGGCTGAGGTGAGTGGATTGCAAGGTCAGGAGTTCAAGACCAGCCTGGCCAACATGGTGAAACCCCATCTCTAACTAAAAATGCAAAAATTAGTCAGATGTGGTGATGCATGCCTATAATCCCAACTACTTGGGGGGCTGAGGCAGGAGAATCACTTGAACCCAGGAGGCGGAGGTTGCAGTGAACCGAGGTCACGCCATTGCACTCCATCCTGGGCGACAGAGTGAGACCCCATCTCAAAAAAAGAAAAGAAAAGTAAAGAAAAGAAAACAAATACTAGAATGAAAATCATTTGTCAGAAAACCCTGTTTGGTATAAAGTGTGTTGGAGATCTCAAAATAGCATTGCATGAAGTAGAACAAAAAGATAAGATACTCTCAACAGCCAAATATCATTATATAAAGAATATTAAATAACAAATCACTGCCTTTATTGTTGAAAAATGTAAATAATTCATTAGAAATAACTATACTAATTAGAAATTCAGTTTGAGGTTTACAAGTAGACATTGCCATTCTCCTCTCTGTACTCATATAGCTGGCATAAACTCATGCAAAAGGAATGATGTGAAAACTTCATGGTTAATGCCTCAACAGAGACAAATTAGGACATTTAGCCACCAAAAGAAATTGTTTCCTTTGAATTATCTGGTTTGACTCTAATTTTTAGCTGTCTCCTTTCATCTGGTCTTTACACAAGCCTTTTCTTCAGGCTAAAGATAATGAGCTCTGACTGTGTTTTTCGATATCTTTGCATAAAAAATGAAACAAGTGCTGAAAGACAGTTTCTCATGTTTGCAGTGTTTAGTGTTATGTATCTGATATTTAGTTTTGCAAATGAAAGTGTATTCACGTGGGTACATTTATAAATTTTAGCTAGTCAAACAATTGTAAAATACTACAACTGCATAGTATTAATTACTCATGCTAATGTTAAGTAATAACAGGATAGATTCTGTAGCCATTTTCTGTCACAGGAAGTTTTGCAGATGCTATTCAAGAAGAAATCTGGAGATCAGATGTTGGAAAGGAGGGTCAAACATTGTGGGAGTGTTTCTGATTATGAAATCCGTAGCATGGAGGGGGTAAACAGGTAGACTATGGGCAGAGTTTGAAATTCTTTACATTGGCTTCTTCCCTTCTGGAATTCCCACTGTGAAAAGAATATGTGTCCTCAGGACCCATAGTGGGGTCCCCCAGGTACTGATGTCTTGGAAGCCTTGTGATGAGATGTCTGAACATCTTGGTGCAATGCACAGATTCTAGGAGGTGAAATGCAGTTAGAAATGTGCAGTTTTTATATCTGGCAAAAAAAAATTAAGTGGTGTGAAAATCACATCTCTAGAGCAATACAAGGTTTTGGGTTTTGATACATAAGAAAGGAAAATGGAATGAATTCCCTTTACAAAATGTCTTTTTAATGTTTTATTTACTTCTCCTAGTGTCCTTTGCTTCAAATAATGAATGCTGTGAACAGGCAGTGAATTAGATGCTTTTAAGAAGAAACACATAGTGCACAAGAGCACAATCAAAGCTGTGATAGGTAAGTTCAGATCTGTCTAGTGCTCTTGGTTTATTGGTCCTTCAGGGACTGCCTGGAAAGTACCAGAGGAAAGATAGTTTTAGGCTATAGGCAGTTGAAGTGCTATAGTGAGATCACTTATTAATCTTTAAACAGTACTGTCTGCTACTATGTGTGTGTTTTAGAGTCCAATTTATCTTACTTTCTTCTGCTGGTATAGGATATAAGGTCACATTCATAAATACAATCAAACGGCACCATAACAAAAGGTGAAGAAAAGCCACTAGAAGTACTAAATCTTTGGCCAATTGCATAGCTGTAAATTAAACTGAAGTCCATTATTAAGCTAATAAACTCTCTCTGTGTGTGTGTGTGTGTGTGTGTGTGTGTGTGGGGCAGTCTGTGTGCTTGTGTGGTGTTGTGCTATCCTGCATGAGAGCAAACCCTTCCTTGTATGATTTGAAAACAATATATGCAAAAGTCATTAGTCTGACTATGGGCAAGAGCAAATTTTCTTTGCTTTAATTTTTTTCTGGTTCATTAAAATGTCATCGTGAAGAAATATAGGTTTCTAGCTGGGTTTTACCATCTATGTGATTATGCTATGTTATCTCAAGTTTTTTCATATTCTGAAGGAAAGAATAAAGCAATTGGAACTCAAAAGTACATGCATAGACTACTTGGGCAAGTATTTGAGGTATACATATAGAATTTGTGTGTGTGTGTACTTGTGCATATTTATGAGTAATTGTGCATCTAGTGTGAGGAGACATGATGGAATGCTGTTCTAATTTTTCTGTATATTTGTTTTCTTTCCAGTAATATGGAACTTCTAGAAAGGAGTGTGAGAGAAGAGTGCTCAGATTTAAAAGAAGTGCTTAGCAGATGTGTCTGTATATGGCAAGTGAAGAACTTACCAAAGGGGTATAAAAGCAAAATGCTACTAACCTTATTGGATGTGAATAATTCGGTTATTAAGGCATTCCCCACACAGTGAAGAATGTAGTACCTATATTTAATGACATCATCATTTATTTGTGATCATATATTGAGAGATCTGTTGGGTGGTAAGTTTAGCAATATACATGGTGTGAGAGGTCATGAGATGCAAAGTTCAAGGAAAGCAAATTACATACAGATTACTAAACATTTCTATTCACATTTAGAGATGATGCCATCAGCTATATCTATGGAAAACAAATGCTTACATACTGAAGTGTAATAAATGAGGGAGAAATGTGAAGAAGTATCAGCATTCATACCCAAGCCATTAATTACACTATACTACAGGAAATCACATGAAATGAAGTGAAGGTACCAATACATGACATTAGTAACATTTTTAATTCCTTGGGAAGTTAGTACCATTCACTACAGCCTTTAAGTGGAAATCATACCTGATTTTAGAAACTATATTGCTAAATTTTTCCAGCATGAGAACATGGGACATAAGCATGCATTTCTTTTCTCAGTATTTTGAAATGCCACACAATTCCAACTTTACAATGATACATATCTTTAAAGAGAAAAGTAGAAATTTGGTAGTTTCATGGTAAACTACTGCTGTCTATTTTATGCTCCTACTGTGCATATTTCATCTCCATCTAGTACAGAGCAAAATTTTCAGTTATTTGGCCACCAAATCACACTGTGGCTCTAGGTACACTGTGAAATAATAGACTCAGTATTTCCAGCAGCAGAGACCTGAACGAAAGTCATAAACAGAACCATGCCCTTTAGATTGAAATCATCAGTCTTGTGAATGTATAGGTTGCTATCTGTAACTGACTAGCTTTTAATAATATTTAACTGTCATGAAAAGCTAATACAGTTTATGTTAACAATGTTATATGAATAACTGTTTCAGCTAATGATCCATTCATTTTTCCCCATTAGTGCAAGTTTGTGTGGATGGTCTGATTTTATTTAATCTTCTTTAATGGAACTCAGCTTATGGTTGCAACAAACCTTTTAAAAACAAGTGTCTGATTACTTATCTCCTGAGTTTTGGCAGTGTTACCAATCACGTATAAACCATTTTAACTCTAATATCCTTTACCAATTAAAGAAAATGATAGCATCTATCAATTATAAATTGTGCATTGTATTTCTACAATGGCATGTTTAAAAACACACATATATTGCTATATTTGTTCATAATTCATAGATTATACTCCTAACTTTGTACATACTGAACATGTACTGTTTATTTCACAACCAAGTTTTTTAGCTGAAAGTCCATTTTTAGTTGCTGAGAGATAGAATGCCATATGTTGCTTTCTGCAGTATAACAATGTGATGCACCTTTTAATGAAGTCTGGACTTCTTCCAAAAAGGAAAGTGATATAATCCTTCTGGTGAACTGTGAAATCCTACATTTGCACAGTGTCTTACCCAGCAGGAAATGAGCATTCCTCATGGACGGATTTCGTTAGAGGTCTGAGGGAAAGGGATATGCTGGGAGATTCAATGCCAACTTTAGCAGCAGGTTAATTGCTAGCTCTAAAATATTTCTGCAGTATTTTTTTGTTTTGTTTTGTTTTCTTTTCTTTTTTTGACTGGGGGAAAAATTTTCTAGCCACATACCCCAAAGCGATTCATACTTTACATTCCGTTGTTCTCAGTATTGACATGCTTTTGTCGGCTTCTGTAAAGATTCCTTGAAGATTTAGTGGTGGCGTTGGCAGCATCTGTTTAATTCTACAAATCAGTAGTGCAAGTGACTTACTTGTGATCACCATGGTTTTCATCACTTATCCTGTAATGATGGGAAAATTTGTGAACATAACAAACATTAGCTCTTTTAAAAAAGACATAAGTAATATGTCTTATATCTTCACATTTGGAAGACTGTTTTTGTGGGATAGTAATTTTTAAAATATTTTCTGTAAAAAAATGGGAATAGGGTTGTGAATTATATCACCGTGCTTATCTAGATATTGCATATGTAGTAGAAATAATAAGGCATTGGTCTGGGATTTAAATGAACCAATAACTAATGATATAAAACAAAAAGAAGCCACACACTTTTCATAGTGCAGTAGGCAGACTATTGATGGTATCACAGTACACCTTGCAAAGATGATGTTCCAGGGAATTTTTACCAGTATCCCTGGACACCGGTGTTTTCAGAAAAATGATGATAACTCTCCTTGGATATGTTTTCTTTCAAACCTTGATCACAGTGTTGAGCAGCAACTAATAAATGTGGGTCTAAAGCTTCTCATGGTTTTTTAAGGACTATAGTCTATGGTGATGAAAGATTACTAATCTCTCTGTGAATTATATATGTTGAGTAGTGAATATATTTCTTTATTATTTTCCCTTCTGTTTTTTTTAATACCATTCACTTTTATATCATGTTATATTTGTGTAGAACTTCATTGCTGACAAGGTTGTTAACAAATGTTATTTTATTTTACCCTTTAAAAACCCTCAGGTAACACTATGATTCCATATTTATTAAAGAAATTATGTTTTCCAGTTTTATACAACTTTCCTAAATCTACGTAATTTATCATATTAGAAAGAGCTACTGTTTCTTCCATGCTCACTTTTGTTTTCATATATTATTAAACTCTTATAACATTATAAGGCTATTATTTTTAGCAGAAGGAGCATGTGAATTACAGAGAGGTTAAAGAACTTGAAATAGTCTCTTAACTGAGCTGTCTTTCATTAATTCTTCTTTCCTCCAGTCTTGCTCAATAAAGAGTTGTTGAGTCACTTTTCTATACTGCCACTAGAATGGCATAATATACTTTCAGTGAACATTTACTGCTTGTTGATGCTGCCTGAAAATAGTACAAATTTCCTACCCTGGTGTTTAAGACCCGAGATAAAGTTATCCTAAATTACAATTAAAAGCTTATGCCAGATTTTCCAATACTCCATTATATCTAATTTGAACTCTCCACCATATATCTTCAAATTTTCCAACATGAATTTTTACTTATGCCAGTAACTTTATCTAAAAAAATCTTTCTCAAATCTGCCTGTCAGCATTTGAACTTATTTCTAATATATGGTTCATGAAAGAGTTTTTAATCCATCAAGCAAATATGATAATTTCCTTGAATGAATTCCCATAGTTATTTGTACTTTCTCAACCATGCTTTGCAGCTTTCACCTCATCTTTTAATTTTTTTCTTCTCTTTTTTTGACATATAAAATGCTATACATGATTAATGCATACAACTTGATGATTTAGAGATAAGTATCCAACCACAAAACCATCATCATCACAATCTATGCCATAAACCTATCCATCACCTCCAAAAGTTTCTTCCCATTCTCTTATTATTATCATTTTGCAATAAAAACACTTAATATAAGATCTACCGACTTAGCAAAACTTTAAGTATATACTATTATATTGTTAACTATAGTTAGTGTATGTGTGTGTATATATGTATTTTATATGTATACACTATATCTATGTAGTATAGTAGACCTCTAGAACTTATTTATCCTGTTTAACTGAAACTTTTTACCCTTGACTAAAATCTCTTTATTTTTTTCTCCCCCAAGCCTCTGGAAACGACCATTCCAGTTTTAGTTTTTGTCATCAAGAAATTTCAAATACCCAAAGCCTTATAGTATCTTGTTAGGAAATGCAGGCATTTTTACATTCTGGTCCATAATGTTAGTATTTATATATTATCTAGTATGTGGATCGAACATATATAGTCACATCAAGTATAATACTATATTAACAATTGACAAATTTATATTTTTATTAAAGTCAGATAATACTGTATTTTTGTGAAAGTATAGTTTCTAATTTAATGTCATCCTCCTCCACAGTAAAAATTTAACAAGAACACAAATACAACAGAATTGAAGTGGAATTATCACTTTGCTTTTCGTTTAAAAGAATGTGATATCCTCCCATGTTGATCTTACATCTACTTTGTTTTGTCGTTTTTGTATTTTGCCAGTTTGAATTTATCCTTATAAAATCTGACCCCAGTGATTTTTTTAAAAACAGTAAAATAGCTTAGAACAGAGGGTAAAGTGGAAAGCAGTTTTACTTGGTAACTACCCTCCCCACAACATATACACACACACACACACTCCAAGACTAACATAGTGAACTGGTTCAAATTTGTACATCATTGTCTTGTTCAGGGTCAGGTTCCAGCCCCAGCTGAGAGCGGAGGAGACTGGGTAAACGTGGGGCAGGGAGCTGGAAGAACATTCAAGAAACAGCAGGTAAATGAAACATGGCTCTATTTAGCAGCTCCTTCACAGTGTCAGTGTTACATTTATACACCACACAAACAATAGTGGCTGAGAGCCAGGTCGTAAGCTTCCCTATGTTATGGCTTCCTGGCTGTGATTACATAAGACACGTAACTGTGCGCGTGCGCCACAATCTTGCTGAGTCATTCAGGCTGTTTGCCTCGGCCTATGCCTACTGTCCTGTGCCTGCTTAGATGCAGCACAGCCATGTTCTTTACAATCATTTTGTTTGCTTCTTGAGTTGGCTATCCTATCCTGTGTGAATGGAATTTATGACAGTCTGAAAAGTATATCTTGGTAGAGTTTAGGATTCCATTTACTTTATGGGTACTATTGGGAAGCAGTAAACACATCAATATAACTTTCAAAGTTATGTGGATTACTTCCCTCTAGAGCCTAGGTAAGTTTTCATCCCAGCTTGTGATACAGTATTGATATTCTGGATGTGAAATAGCTATAAGTCTTAAAATTAAAGATAAAAAGACTGTCATAATTAAAAATGGCTGAATATCTGTATCATATGTTGGAATTTAATGTGATTGGATTTGAAACACTACACCTTTCTGAAGGCATCTTTAGCTAAACATAGGCTCTGTATTAGATGTCCATGTGGAAAGCAATGTGGAATAAAGTCCACTTCATGGAACTCTTCAGAAAGTTACCTATTTATTTAGGACAACTCTCTCTAGATTGGTGCTCAAAGGGGAATGTAGCGATTTTGGAAGTCCTGTAGCTGCTTCTTTGCAGATTCAATTTATACTTAAACTACATCTTCTAAATTTATCACTTTAAAAATTTTATTTAAATGTCTTCTCACAAATTCTATTTGTAATTTATTTTTTGTTGTATGAAGTAGTCTTGTTACCTTTAATAACATACCATGCTTTAATTACAGATATCAATATGTGATGATAATGCCTAAGTCTTCATCCTACTAGGGAAAAAGGAGGCTTCTGAAATGGCACTTGATCAAATTAAAGGTATTCCCTTGAATTTAATTCTTAGGACTCAATATTCATATATTATAACTATTATAATGAAAGCAGATGACATTTGCTGAAACAACATAGTAATTAGAGCTGATAGTACAAATTTAAACTGACCCATATGATAGAGATGCTACTTCTCCTTGTAGTTTGCTTTAATAAACCTTTCTGTTGACAGTGCATTGAAAAGCTCAACTCAGCCATGTGGTACTGTCCGCAGTGAGGAGGGGCTTTTCTCTCTAGCACTGCTAACAGCCCTGGAAGACAACCACAGCAGTTACCTGGAGTGAAAATCAGACTGTAAAATAAAATGAAGTGCACTTGTCATTAATACTTATTAAATGAAAAGATTTACAACAAAAGATAGAGTTGTTCCTCAGTATCCCTGGGAGATTGGTCCTTGGACATCTCTAGATCAGTGTAAGGCGGGGATTTTTCCATAGTCCTTACAGAAAAACCAAGTAGTATGGTTAATATGTCCTTAATAATATTCCTATAATAACTACAACAAAAATAACTTTTCTACCATGGTCTTTCATGGTAGGCTTTAAACTCATGGGTGATGCCAAAGAGCATTTTTAGCAAAAAATTATTTTTTAAAGGAGACACAATACATTGGGTTCCTAAGCAAATAGTTTTGGCTTTACACAAAATAAAATTTAGAACAGATAAGAAAATTTATATTTATTTCTGCAGGATAGCTTTCATAAATAGTATTTTTTTCATAGTCGGATATTGATAAAGGTTGGGGAGAAATGTTGGTTCATTCTGCATAATTTTCAAGTACTGATATTATTTGTTGCTGCTTAAATACAGTTACACATGCTTTGGCAATAATCTTGACAAAGGTTATAGACTCGTTAGGAAAATTATGGAACTTAATCAGCACATGTATCTGAATAGAAGGACAAGGAATGATTTTAGTGCAACTCTAAAATCTTTTGCGTAAAATTCGTCTGGTTCTATTTGAATACATGAAACAGTGGACAATCTGTTCCAGAATATTTTGCCAGTGATTTCAGATATAACTCTTGTATCTGGAAATGATTTTGTCTCATTTGGCTCCACTAATTGCCCATCATGTTTATAGAAATGTTTTCTTTGTTCTATTTTTAATAAATGCAGAGGGACTTTATGAAAGCACATAACAAAATGTTTATTCTAGATTAATGAACACTTTATTCAGCTTTATTGAGGTATAACTGGCAAATTGTATTTAAGGAGTACAATGTGATGTTTAGCATATGTATACATTGTGAATGATTTCCACTATCAAGCTAATTAACATATCCATTATCACATAGTTACCTTTTATGTAGTGAAAACATTGAAGATCTACTCACTTAATGTATTTCAATTATATAATACAGTATTATTAACTGTAATTACCATGCTGTACATTAGATATGTAGAAAATACTGATCCTGCATAACTGAAACCTTATACACTTTGACCAACATCTGTTTCCTTTCTTTCAAAACCTTGGCAATCACCATTCTACTCTCTGCTTCTAGGAGATTGACTTTTTTAGATTCCACTTATAAGTGAGAGCATGGTGTATTTGTCTTTCTGTGCCTGGCGTATTTCACTTAGAATAAGTGATCATGTCAGATATAGATGTTTATTGCTTTAACTTTCTTCTTAGAACTGCTTTTTCTGTATTTCAAAAGCTTTGGTATGTTGTGTTTCTATTTTCTTTTGTCTCAAGATTTTTTTTTTTTTTTTTTTTTTTTTTTTTTTTTTTAGCATTCAAAATCTTTTTAATAAGAGGGTAGGATCCAAGGTTAGTTTTTGTAGCCTCGGCTGGCCCGTCGGCCTCTGGCACGCTCGAACTTCCAGTCCTTGGAGCGGACGTAGGGTTTGGTGTGGTTGTGCGGGGTTCCTGGGGCCTTGCCGAAATGCCGGTACACCTCTCGGCCCTTGCGAGGACCGGAGAGCAGGACAGTGCCGCAGCCCTTGGGGGAGTCCAGGGCCAGCTGGTCGAAAGTGAGGATCTTGCCCCCTGCCCTGAGGATGCGGCTGCGGGCCCGGCTGGTTACGCGCAGTGCACATACCTTCAGTTTGGGCACCTCCTGAACCCGCAGGTCGTCCGTTATGGTCCCCACAACCACGGCCGTTTTGTTTTCCCGGCCAGGAAGCTTCATCTTCCGGATCATCCGACAAAGGGACAGAGGAGGCCGGTTGGTGCGACTCATAAACAACCTCTTCAGCACAACCTGGTTGAATGTGGAATTGGTTCTTCTGGCCAGAAACCTATACAACTTGACCAACAGCCTCAGGTAGATATCCTGGCTCTTGGGCTCCTTGCGCCGAACCTTTCGGTCCTTGTTGTGGCGGATGTCAACTCCCATGATGGCGCCTCCTGCTCGGCCAGGTCCGGAAAGAGCGTCTGAAGATATTTTTTTAAATTTCCCTTTTGATTTCTTCTTTAATGCATCAGTTATTCAGAAGTATGGTGTTTAATTTTCATGTATTGATAACTTTGCCAATTTTCCTCCTGCCATAGATTTCTAATTTCATCAAATTGTGGTTAGAAAAGATACTTGATATGATTTTAATCCTCTTAAATTTATTTTGTGGTCTGACTATCTATTCTGGAGAACATTCCATGTGTACTCGAATGTGTATTTGTTGCTTTTGGGGGAAGCATTTTGTGTATGACTGTTAGCTCCATTTGGTCTATAGCATTGCTTGATTTCACTGTTTTCTTGCTGAATTTCTGTCTGGATGATTTCTTTATTGTTACTAAAGGGGTACTGAAAGTTTCATATTATTATTTTATTACTGTCTATTTCTCCCTTCAGTTCTGTTAATACTTGCCTTACATATATTGGTGCTCCAACAGTGGTTGTACACATATTTACAACTGTTACATCCTCTTGATGAAATGACCCCCTTATGATTACGTAATGACCTTCTTTGTCTCATGAGAGTTTTGACTTAAAGTTTACTTTGGCTTATATAAGTATAGACCCCGCCTGATCTCTTTTGGTTACCATGTAGATGGAATACTTTTTTTATTCCTTCACTTTCAGTCCATGTGTGTTTTTCAAACTAATGTGAGTTTCTTACGGGCAGCATATGCTGGGTCTTGTTTTGTATCAATTCAGATATTATTTCTTTCCAATAGAGGATTTAATCCATTTGTATTTAAAGTAATTATGGAGATGTAAAGACTTACTGCGGCCATTTTGCTAATTGTTTTCTTACTGTTTTGAAGTTTCTTCTTTTTTTTTGTTCCTCTCTTGCTGTATTCCTTTGTAATTTGATGATTTCTTAAAACAGAGGTATGCTTTGATTCTTTATCTCTTTTGTGTATCTACTACAAGTTTTATCCTTTGTGATTATTATGAGGTTTATATGAAGTATCTTATAGTTATAACATTCATTTTAAGCTGATAATAACTTAATGTTGATTGTGTACAAAACACTACAGTTTAACTTATTCCACACACATTTTGTTATTGATGTCACAATCTACATCTTTTTACATTGTGCATCTATTAACAAATTATCATAGATATAGTTGTTTTTAATACTTTGGTCTTTTTACTGTTATGCTAGAGTTAAAATTGACTTATGCACCACCATTACAGTGTTAGTGTGTTCTGAATTTGAGTATATTCTTTTCTTTACAGTGACTTTTATACTTTCATATGTTTTCCTATGTTTAGTTAACATCCCTTCATTTCAACTTGAATAACTTCCTTTAGCATTTTCTGTAGCATAAGACTAGTGGTGATGAATTCCTAAGCTTTTGTTTGGGAATATCTGAATCTCTACTTCATTTCTGAAAAACAGTTTTGGCATGTATTGTATTCTTTGTTGGCAGCATTTTTTGCTTTCAGCACTTTGGCTATATTGTACTAATATGTCTTAGCCTACCAGGTTTTGACTGATAAATCCATTTATTGTCCTATGAGGGGTTCCCTTGTAAGTGATAATTCACTTTTCTTTTGCTGCTTTCAAAATTCCTTATATTTTTTCTTTTGAGAATTTAATTATTATATTTTGGAAAAGATCTCTTTGTGTTAGATCTATTTGAATCTATTTGGAAAACCTGAATATTCATTTTCCTTTCCAGATTTGGAAAGTTTTCTGTCATTGTTTCTTTAAATAAGTTTTCTGCTTTTGTCTCTTTCTGCTCCTTCTTAAACTTTCATAATGCATATAATGCTTCTCTTGATGGTGTTTCCTAAGTCCTATAGGGTTTCTTCACTCTTTTCCTTGTGTTTTCTACTCGATCCTCTGACTATATAATTTTAAATATCTTGTGTTCAAGCTCACTGAGTCTTTTTTCTGCTTGATTAAGTCTACTGTTGAATCACTCTATTGAATTTTTTAGTTGGTCTTTGTATTCTTCAACTCCACAATTTTCATTTAATTCTTTCTTATGGTATCTATCTCATTGGTAAGCTGCACATTTTGTTTATGTGAACATAAACAAATTTTGATTTTATTGTCTGTCTTCTCATATTGGTCATTATCTTCTTTAAGATAATCATTTGAAATTTTTTGGCAGGCAGTTCATAGATCTCCATTTCTGTAGGGCTGGTTACTAGTGCTTTATTTCATTTATTTAGTGGTGTCGTGTTTCCATGATTGCTCATGTCCTTTCCCTTGTGGCCTTGTGTTGCACATTTGCCTAAGTAGACACGTCTTCCATTATTTACAGAATGGCCTTGGCAGGGAAAACCCTCATTAGTCAGCCCTTCTAGAGGAACCAGGGCAGGCTTATTGATGCAGGATGCCTAGTGCCTGGGTCAGTGAGTGGGTATGCCTAGTGCTTGTATTTGAAAGGATGATCCTGGTACCTGCGTTCATTGGAACGATACTGGAGCTTGGATCCATGTTGGTGGGCCTGGCACCTGGTTACATAGATGCAAGCCTGAAGCTTCAGTCCATGGGTATCGGCCTGGATCCCGGGTTCTTGGGAGCCAGCCTGTAGACTAGGTCCATGAATATGAACCTGGTATCTGGTGCTGTAAGGGCTGGCCTGGAGTTTGATCTGGCCTGGAATGGGCCCAAAGCTTAGGTCTGAAGGGGCAAGCTGAATTCTGGTGTCCTAAAGATGGTCTGGCACTGGGTCAGGCTTAGAGCCTGGGACTGCAAAAACTGGGCTGGCATTGGCATCAGCCTGAGGCATGGGTCCTCAGGGGTAGGCTGGAACCTGGTCCTACAGGCGCCAGCCTGGAGCCTTGGGCCATGGAGCACTTAATTGGGACTGAAGCCTAGAGCTGTGGGGGTTGAACTGGTGGCTGCAGCATGGGAATCAGTTGGCTCCAGAATTCACTGGGATGGGCCTGGTACTTGGGCAAAGTCAGGCACTCACTTTACTCTCCTTCCCCCACAAAAAGGGCATTTCTTTCTAAGTAGCATGGGCTTGGGGGTGGGGTGATGCCAACAATGTGAAACTATCCTTCCTACCTTCTTCAATGCATCTTTTCTTATTTCTGTGTTCCACTTGGATGCTATAATATCTCACTTGTATTCTTTAACTCTCATGAACTTATTTTTGCTTGCAGCAGTTCAAATTTGCTTCTGTGAGTGAATGAGTGCTGGAAACTCCTATTTCACCATCTTTCTAACACTCTCCTCCACTCTACTGAATAAACACACACACAAACATATATATAAATTTATGAAAATTTTTAAAAAATAATGATCAAATTTTAGAGCATTTGACCGTAAGTCAGATTTAATTGTCAAGGCAATCCTAGTGTCTCAAACTTCATATCATGTGTAAATTTAAAAACATTTAGATTGCCATTCTCAATTTCTGAATAGATGTGTAGTTTATAGTTTCAAATCATTAAGGTAAAAAACTTCATAAATGAAGACAGGCCCATTTCTGTTTTAGAGTACTCTAAATAAAGTGTTCTAGCTGTCTGTAATATTTCTGTTCACCCTGTTATCTATAAGGTATGAATATGCAAGTTCTATCTGAGTATCAGTAATTGGGAGTGAAGATTAAGTTTGACCCAGAAAAGTTTCAACTCAAAGGAAACAAAATTACCAGTAAAAGCTAAAACAAATGTTTCACTTTATTCATAACCATTTTTTTGACACGTTGATTAAACAGGGCCAGGATTAGGGTGAGACAAACTTTGAGTTTGAGGCACAAAATTTAAGGGTGTACTCAGTCTCAGCTGCTAACAAGTAAGACAAGGAGTATTCTATGCAGTAGATATCCAGGATTTTTGCCTCAGGTATAGGCAATCAGTATTTCAGTGAAGGAGCTGGACACTCCATAGGTGAGCTTAGAGGACACAGCACAGTGATGTATTTTAGTGCTATTTTCACAGATGGTGGAGTTGGCTTCCATGCTGATTTTTTAAATGGTGCAGTTAGCTGACGTGAGCACCTAGGAATGTATAGAAAAGTCATTCCTTGTACAACTTTGAAGTATTTGTTTTTTGGTGATTTTACATTCTTCAAAGTTGCTTATACAAAATATAAACATTTTCATAGTATGCATGTATATAGATATCTCAAAAATTTAATTATACAACAGGACAATTTGGATATTTTAATATATATTTTAAACAAACTGAGAGCAAGAGGGAAATCATGGTATTCTGTCCTTCCAGAGAAAGAGGAGCCAGGCACCTAAGTCCAGTATTTCCCTGATATTCACTATGAAGAGCCATGCTTTTACATAAACATACACGACTTGCTCTTTTCACTTTAGATTCTACATTTTGTGAGCTGATGCCCATATGATTATACTTTCTTCAAGGTATCACCTAATAATTCAGATAATTGAAGGTTAATAATTAATGATACCTTCCTCTTCATTTACTTCTAAATCAATTAAAAAAAAAAAAACTAAAAAAAGAGCTTTATGGAAAAATACACAGCAAAATGGTTTGGAGACTAACATTCCAGCTCCAAACTAAAGGGAGCTTTCATAATACTTTTCCTATCTAAAATCTAAGGAGTCCAGAACTGTACAGCTAACAGCCAGGAGGCAAATGTGAAGGATCTCACCCCTGCCTCAAATACCTTGAAGTAATAGGGTGAGTAATGGGTCTGGATTCCCAAAAACAGAGGTGGAAAAGAGAACATGATTCGTCTGCTGGCCACTAACTGAAAGCAAGGAGGGACAGAGAGAGAAAGTGAGAAACCTGGGGCACACCGGACCAGCTATCCTCATGTTATGTTTACCTATAAATCCTAATCTATAGGGAACAGTAATTGAGAGTGAAGAACAGAGGAAAAAACCTTTCTTCTAATCCTCCTCTGAGAAGAGAGTAGTAACACCAAATGTTTATATGTTGTTCAAAGCAGTAACATGTGGGGAGGGAAAGTAGAGGTTCCTCTGTGCTGAGTCCTACATATTAGGGTAGCATTTTAAAATGTATTATCTCTTTTTATCCTAGCAAGAACCCTCCGATTCAGGAAATCTATATTCCCGTTATACAGATTCAGAGCTTGAGGCTTAGAGAGATATAGTAACTTGGTTCATGTCACAAGGTAAGTGTAGAGCAGAGCTTGAACTCAAACGTGTGCTTTGAAATACTACATGACATTTTATCATATACACTTATATGGCTCAGTTGGAATATTTTTTTATGACACTTCTTTTATTCCTCTGATCAGATATAAATATTGTTCTACTCTCAGCATCTCCATATTTACTTAGTAGTATGTAGATTTCAAGCCACTCTAGAATTTTGATTATTTAGGTGCATTTGTTTTCTCCTTTACTTGATTTTATGCTAGGTGGGAGAGAGGCTTATGTCTAAATCCTGTTGATATACAACATAGGACCTCACAAAGATTATTCAGTGACTTAAATTTTGCTTCTGAAAATGTAATAATTCCACTAGTTCTGAGTTTAAAAAAAATGATGAAAATTTACTTGTAACTGTAGAGCAAATTTCTGTTTCCTTTAAGATAAAATTGACATTTTGATGTTTTGGGCGTCACGTTCAGTTGTATGCAGAATTAATCTCCCAATATCAAGGTGTTTAATTCAAATTATTTTCTTTAGAAAAAAGGCCATTTGGCAAGAAATGTTCTTTTGAACCCTATAGCTCTTGAATTGGTGCCATCCTGTTAAAATTCCTAACACTGTTTTGTACCATTTGAATTGGGATGTAAAAGGAAAGCTATTATTAACCTACAACTCTTTTCCTCAGCTGGAATTCTGCCTAAGGTCTGACAGGCTTTATTTTAAGTCCAACTTCTTACTTGAGGAGTTTACATGCAAGCCCTGAGATTTTGAAAGCTAACCATCATGGTGTTTGCATGCAATCCTGAGTCTTTTCTACATCTGTTATCTGCTTGAAAATTCTGACCTGAAGGCACAAAGCATTTAAATTACAGACCATATGGAACATCTGGAAATTTCTCATTTCCATTTGGTGGGCCATAACTAAAACCCATCTCTTCCTAGTTCATTACTTCACTCACTAATGATTAGTGCTACATCAGGTCTGTTTCGATTCCCCTTTCTGGTCCGATAGTTCTCTATGTCTTTTATTTCCTGCTGTCTTGAACTCTGCTTCACTTGCTCCCCTCCATCTCATTTACTATAATGATAAGCCTCCCTCCACAAATTACTTAGGTTCAATTAAGTATCCAGGAAGGCCAGACATTAACAACACTTTATCCCTCAAGTTAGATGACCACTTGTTGTGAGCACACCTTGTTCTAAAGAGCGCTTGTGATATTTTCATTCATAAGCCTCATGTTTACATAAGGGACTATGAAAAATTCTCTCTCTCTCTCTCTATATATATATATATAACTTTCTAATTTTATTCAGATTCAACTCTTGTACCCTTGACATTGAGCTTTTTTTTTTTTTTTTTTTTTTTTTGGTCATGTATTTGAAGATGACAGAAGGGATAAGTTACCTCTATGGCATTTTTATACTTTAATATTACTTAGTTTTAGTAAGCAGTTGAGGGAAAAAGTTACTGCATATGCAGCAAGCAGCTTCTTTAGGGGCCTCTTCTTATTCTGTGCTTCTTCTCTAGATCCTCCTCACCTAAGATTGTCACTTCCAGCCAAGCTTGCATTAAGTCAGCTTGCTCTTCCTTCCAATTAAATATGTTATGTTAACATTTCGGAATGCAATAATGGCTTTGGAGATGAAGCCAGTCCTAGCAACAGTGTAGGAAGCTTGAAGAAAGCAATGAGAGTTTTATAAATTTGAAAATGAGACTTTTCCTTGCTCTTTCCACTTAGGTAAGATGTGTTAAATTCGGTATGGGTGGCACACGTAGATACCCTGTAAAATTTTGTATTGACTTTTAAAAAAGCAATAGAAAATGCCCTTGATGTTTTTGGGGCTTGAGTGCATGCTAATGATGCATATTATTTTTTCTGTGCTGTGAACCAACTGAGAAGTAGACATAGGGAACAGGAATAAAAACGTAGGTTCCACGGCCGGGTGCGGTGGCTCTCGCTTGTAATCCCAGAACTTTGGGAGGCCGAGGCAGGCGGATCACCTGAGGTCGGCGGTCCGATTCCAGCCTGACCAACATGGAGAAACCTCATCTCTACTAAAAATGCAAAATTAGCTGGGCATGATGGCACATGCCTGTAATCCCAGCTACTCGGGAGGCTGGGGCAGGAGAATCACTTGAACCCGGGAGGCAGAGGTTGCGGTGAGCCGAGATCGTGCCATTGCACTCCAGCCTGGGCAACAAGAGTGAAACTCTGTCTCAAAAAAAAAAAAAAAAAAAGAAAGAAAGAAAGAAAAAAAAATTATATATACATAAAATTCTCCATATATAATTTTATATATATATATATGCTTCAAAACTACTAACCCTAATTTCTAGAACACAACTTAGAACAGAGCTCCTTATTTTTTTTGCTCATGAACTTTGGGATCCACATTTGGCGAGAGCTTGATGAGAGGTATGAAGGACTAGGACCTCCCTTACCAGCCACTGGGACGGAGCAGAGAGCTCAGCGAAGAACATGTGTGAACAACTCAGTACCTTAGGTCTTGTTCAGTCGGAAAACACTGACCAATAGATGGCAGCCTTTCTCCATCCCACCAGTCATAAAAACCCACCTGTCCCCTCATACAGGAGGCACTGGAGAAACAGGCAGGAGCCTCTTCAGTGTTTTAGGGAAGGTTAATGGCTCTAAAATGAGTTGATGAGAAAATGGGGGGAGAACGTGCATGGTTATCCTTGCTGAAGACATCTCTGGTAAGAAGAAAACAAAAGTGCTTTCATCTTTACTATTTTGTATACAAGCTAAGTTTTTAAGCTTGAAATGCAATTTTATGACTGAGATACTTTTATATTTTGAAGTGTTACGAACCTATAACTTTCGCTGGTTTGCCAAGTAACCATATAAGTAAGGTCTTTAGGAGAAAGTGTTTAACAGCAAAGTAGTTACCTGTCTTGGAGCCAGAGCAGGGAGGTGATAAGATTATTAGCATGAGGAGTTTTGGGCAAGAAGCATGAGTAGGAAAGAAAAATAAAAGTTAGGGGGAAAAAAGAAATTACTACCGTAAGAAAAAAGAAGAATCAAGAAAAAAAGACCAAAAAGTACAACTTTTTTGAAAAATAGACGATGTTTAGAGTAGTTTTATGTTTACAGCCACATTGAGAGGAAGTTAGAGATTTCCAATGAATCCTATGTTTCTACACATGCTTGGATTTCTGCTATCAACATCCCACTTCAGAGTGGAACATTTGTTAGAATCAACAACCTACATTGAAACATCATTATTATCCAAAGTACACAGTTTACTTAAGGTTCACTTTTGGGGTTGTATATTCTATAAGTTTTAGCAACTGCATTATGACATGTATTTACCGGTAAAGTCATACAAAATAGATTCATCACCTTAAAAATCCTCCGTGCTCTGCTAATTCTTCCCTCTCTCCCCTTATCCTCTGGAAACCACAAATCCTTTTACTATCTCCATAATTTTGTCTTTTCTAGACTGTCATATAGTTTAAATCATGTAGTATGTAACCTTTTTAAATTGACTTCTATAATCTATCATTTAGTAATGTGCATTTAAGTTTCTCCCATGACTTTCCATGATTTGATAGCTTATTTCTTTTTAGCATTGAATAGTACCCCATTGTCTGGATGTGCCGCAGTTTATTTATCCATTCAGCTACTGAAAGATATCTTGGTGCTTCCATGCTTTGGCAATTATAAATAAAGCTGATATTTATGTGCAGGTTTTTGTAAGGACATAAAATTTCAAGTCCTTTGGGTAAATACCAAAGAGTGCAACAGCTGGATCAGTTTTGGAAGAAATTGCCAAATTATCATCCCAGTTTGCTATACCTTTTTTAATGCTTAACAGCAATGAATGAGATTTTCTATTGCTCCATATCCTCATTCTTCTATGGATCCATTTCCAATTGTGTACCTAAGAATGTGGAATTGTATACCAAATATCCTCATTCCAGAGCCCTTTGCTGTTAATTAAGGCCAAAAAGGAAACATTTCTACTCCTAGAATAGTAAAAAATGCTAAGATTTTTTGCAGGTTAAGCATCCATATGAGCATTTGTGAAATAATCGTGCCTTTTCTGCTATAATACTTCTCAAGTAGAGGGTATGATTTCTTTGAAAAGTTGACCCTAGTTTGAAGTCCTGGTTCCAATTTTAACCTAATTTAACAATATGTAGTACTGTCTTAATTTAATAACATACGGCATTGTGAAAGCTATTCACCTTTCTGTGCCATAATTTCTTCACATTTATGAGCTAGAGTTGACTAGACAATTTCAAAGATTTCAATATCTCTTTATTCTTAAATTCTCTGACTGTAAAGGGAGAGAAAAGACTCAATCCTGTGTATATAATGAGCAATCCTAATTTTTAGAACACTTTGTTTTTAACTTTAGAAGATCAATTCATTATTTATTATAATGTAACTACTTACTGGTTTCTTGTTTGAGTGTCACATTATCAGGGAAGAAAAAGTAATTAATTAATATTCATCCCAAAGTAGGGAATGTTTTTAAGACTATTGAGAAGTCCGGATTTAAAACATGTATACATGATCTGTTCTGGAAAACAAGATATTTTTTATTAATTTAGGCTAACGTCAGTCATTGCTGCATCTGATACTATTGCTTATCAATACATCATTGAAAAGTTTGGAAATTTAGATAAAAACCTTCACTGGATATAGTTTATATTTTCTGTACTAAACACAAGGGGTAGTAGAAGAAAGTAGGTCAGTAAAAATACAAGTAATATGCTTCCTGACCAGAATCAGTTTTTATTCTAATAAATGAGACAAATATAAGCCAAAAATACATGTGAATGACTATGAGAACTATGTGATATACATTGATTAAAACAAATTTTGAAAATACCTGATTTCAAGTTTCCAAAGTGGAACACTAGAGATCCAGTGTGATATGATCACCCTTGCTTAGCAGTTAAGGGCATGCTTTTGAATAAGATGAGCTTGAGTGCTGTAGTACAATTGATACACTGTTTTACCTTAGGCAAGTCCCTTTATTGCTGTAATCCTCACTTTTCTCACTTAGAAAGTGGGAATGATAATTTTATTTGTCTCAAAAGACTAATGTGATAAATGAGATAATATTTTTGTAGTGTTTAGCATCATGCCAGCACATATGTGGTTAAAATAGGTTAACGATCATTTGTAAGTAATTACATGTTTCTATGTTAATGAATCTCACTGTAGTGAATGATGAATGCCAGAGAATACTCCTGGCTCTAGGAAAGCAGGTGGACTATTGGAGATTTTTTTTCTCCTTTCTCTTTAATTCTTTGATTTATATAACCATGAAGTATTAAAAGAGTAATGTTAGTCAGTATAGAAGGCTGAAAAGTTCAATATTATTATGTTAAAATGGCTTTGTGCAGTCTAAGATCTAATTTTGTTGAAGAAATGAATTCATTTACTACAAAACACTATCTCTTTTACTGCAAATGATTTGTGTGCAAATTGCTTTGCTAGGAGATTCTAGAATTGTACACCAATGCCTTTCTCCCTACCTTTCAATTAAGCTTTTATATATAGATCAGAACTCAATCACTTGGTCATGAGTAGAGCATGGTAATACCTGATTCTGGTGTGGACATTTAAAAACATTTATCAACCATCTATACAAGAGATATTTCCTCCCAACTTTTGGTTTGCTTACTATTTTAAATAATTAGTTTGCTTTTTTTGCTATAGAGTATTAAAGCAAGGTAAAAAGTAATTATCTATCAAATTTACCTGTAATGCTTTAGCTTTTCTTATTGATCCAATTAAGTACTTACTCTAAGCATGAGCCAAATTCCACAGCATATGGCAACAATTGTAATTTACCCTAGCCATTTGTTGCAACTTAATATGTGTCTATTGATTTTGGTTCTTAACTGTTGTAAACACTAACAGTTTTCATCATTTAGAAGTTACAGCACCCTAGTCTGATAGTTAAATCTGAGGGAGGGATGCTTCATTTGGATGAGAAGCTTTTTATGCCAACATAAAAAGCATCATGACTTACTTTTACTTAAGGCTATTGGAGTTACGATAGATTAGGGAAATAGCATGAGATTATAAAGCACATCATGTATGCATGTATTCCTCATTTATACTCATTCAGGAATGGAAAGTATTATCTGTCATTACAAGCTATTTTAAGACTTTGAGTGTGTTATTAGTTTCAAATTTTCCATGATTACAACTTAGATATACAACAGAGAGAATATAATGATACAACTAAATGCACACTCTCTTTTCTAATATCTGTCACTTAGTGAAAAGCAAAAGCTTTTAAAGCATTGCACTTAGCCTGAAGTGTAATGAAATGAAGTGCTTGCTCTTGAACAGAAAGAATAATCAAAATCTAGTTAGGCAATTAACATCTTTGGTTTTTGTTCCACTCCATACTTCATCATCAGGACACCCATATATTTATCTCTGAGTGGACACATATGAGAAGTTGAGTCTAGGAAGCTGAAAAATTGCTGGAACTTTTTCACATATCCTAAAGGTAGAAGACAATGGACACAATTTTACTGTCTATATACCATCGTTTATCTTCTTTAACATTCACCCTTCCTTAGAAGACTGAGAATAACACCTTGGAGGGTTTGGTGTTTCATTCACATAGAAATGCTAAGTGGCTCTGGTTCCTAATGACATCTCCGTATACCATGGTTCTTAGGAGAACAAGCTCTTTGCACAAATCTAGAAGGAGGAATAGTGAGTAGAAATGTGGCATTGTCTGGTTTGCATGTTAATGTGGAAGACTGCTTTGGAGACATGAATATATATATACGCTTCTCAGGCTAAATTTGTCTCTGTCAAATAATTGTATAAGTCACAATTTTTGTATATGATAAAATATTTTACTAAAAAAAGCAAGAGCTAACCTGATTAACCAAATTTAAATAAGTTACATAAAACTCAAACAAACAAAACCAAAAACCCCACTTTTGCTTGTTATCTAGATTTCATTACAGCTGGCTTGTGGATATTTATTTTCTTCTTTTATTTGGAACATAACCCCTTGTTTCTTCATTTTCCTTGACTCTCTGTTGGTTTCTGTGCATTATAAGAGAACCGTCTTGTATTAGTCCATTTTCACACTGCTATAAAGAACTATCTGAGACTGGGTAATTTATGAAGAAAAGAGATTTAATTGATGACTCACTGTTCTGCAGGCTTAACAGCAAACATGACTGGAAGGCCTCAGGAAACTTACAATCATGGCAAAAGGCGAAAGGGAAGTAGTCACCTTGTTCACATGGCAGCAGGAGACAGAGAGTGAAGGAGCACATGCCACACACTTTTAAACCATCAAATCTCGTGAGAACTCACAATCACGAGAACAGGAAAGAGGAAATATGCCCCCATCATCTAATCACCTCCCACCAGGCCCCTCCTCCAATTCCACATGAGATTTGCATAGGGACACAAATCCAAACCATATCACACCTCTCTCAGTGTTGTTAGACTTACACACCCTCAAATTCATTTGTTAAGAAATACCAAAAATAACGCAGATTTTGAGGAAAATAGAAACCTCAAAATGTAAGCATTAATTTTAAAGCTGCTTAATAATTATATCTACATGTGATGGAGTAATTGGATTGTACATGCTTAGGAAAGATTAGACAAAAATATAAATATTTTTAAAAGAGATTATGAGAAAAATCATGAATCCTTTTATATTTCTTTTCAATAGCAGATGAAATTTATGTTGATTTTACTGTATGTCTATGATAACACTTCTTTGATTTTTCAATTTTTACTTTTTGCTTTATTTTAGAATTTATTTTTATATAGTTCATATATGTTTTTGCTCTACAAAATAAATAAACATATTTGTTAAATTATATTATTTAGTTACGAGGTTTTATTTCTGGTAGATGCAAGATATACTTCTAAAAGGCAAAAAGGAGAAGCATTTAATTTAACCTTAAGTTGTTTTGCCTTTTTAATTTTTTGTTAAGGGTTTGCAGGGAAAAATACTCAGTCGTATTGACTTTTGATCACCTGCCCTTGGAAATGAAAATGATGCTAAATTTCTTCTTATTTCCTATTCTCTTCCCTGTTGAGTAGTTATGCTTGAGAATCAGTTTTACTAATGGAAGACTGCTTAATTTAATAGTTGCAAAAGATATCTTAGGAGAGCAATTTGGCAATTGTGAAAAGTGAAATGGGATCTTACTTGTCAGGTTTAGAATTAAAACAACAATGATAGCCACCAAATCAAACACATTTTATGGGTTGTGGAGTAAGGATGAACTTCGCTAAATCACTGACTGGTCAAGTGTTACAGGCATAATGTGATTCAAGCCACCGCAGAGACATTCTGGTGACTTTGCTTTGTACATATTCTCATGCCCTTTTTTCTCTTGTGTGTGTCTCTTTTACGTTGCTTTTCCCATTAGATATAAACCTATAGGAGGAGTTTTCCTGTTGTCACTATTGAATCCCAGAACTGACATCTGACATGTCCTTCACATTTAGGTCTGATTGCAAATGTTATATACTCAATGCCTGAACAAAGTTTGTCTCACCATGGCTATTCAACTTCTGTTTTAATTTTTTAGATAATGCGGAATGAATAAGAGAGACAGCAGGTGAAAATGGATGCCAACTATGAACTACATGCAGGTAGGGAAGACTTCCCAGAGGAGGTAAAGTGAGAGCAAAGAGAACAATAAAATGAAGCCACAAGCTGCGTGGGGACATAATGGAAGAGCGTTCTTGGGCAGTAGGAATAGCAAGATCCTCATCTCCAGGGTGAAGTCTGAATGGTGTGTTTGAGAAACACCAAGGAAGCAAAGAGAGCAAAAGCAGTGATGGCAGAAGGTGACATAGGAGAGGCTGACAGGGCCCAGGCATATTAAGGGCCCATGTAGACTTCTGTAAAATCCTTTGGGTTTTACTCTAGGTAAAGTGAGAGCCCATCAAGGGAATTTGAAAAAGCAGTGGCTTGCTTACATTTCTATTTTAAAAGAGAACTCTGAAAATACGGCGAACAAAATGTAATGAAATTCTACCTCATAAAACCTGAGATACAGCAATAGTAGAGCTTAGAAGTAAAAGTATGTAAAGTTTAAAAACAGGCAAAAGTAAACGGAAGCAAAAAAAGCCAGGAAAGCAGTTGCATATTGGCATGATGACTGGGAATTCTGGGATGCTAGGAGTGTTCTGTTTCTTGATTTGGGTGCTGGTTATACTAGCATATTTATTTTGCATACAGTTCTACACTTAGGATTTCTGCACATTTCTTCATGTGAACAAGCAGAAACCTTTTTTTTTTTTTTTTTAAAAAAAGGACAACTTAAAAATAGCCAAATCAGACTGAAGAAAAATGCAACAGAGGATTTGCTTTATAAGATATTGAGACAATATAAATATATAAACAATAGTGTGATATTGGCACAGAGAGAAACAAATACACAGAAGGAAAAGAATAGAGAACTCAGTTTCTCACAAATAGAAACCTGAAATATGATATGGTTGACTTGTACAAAATCATAATTTCTGGATAGATTAAGGTCTTGCATCTAGACATTAACACCATAAAATTATGAAACATTTAAAGAAAATATAGACTAGCTTCAATGATCTTAAAGCACAACGTGGTTTTTTATGTATGATTAAAAGTCATAAATCATTAAGGGATGCAAATTGGCAAAATCAACGAAATTAAATTTATGAACATCTGTTTATCAAAAGATACTCATTTCATAAGAAGAAAGGTAAGCCACAGCTAGGAAAAAAATATTGCAAAACATGTAGCAGATAAAAGACTAGCATCTCAAATGTATAAAGAACCCTTATGAATCAATAAATAATAAACCAAAAAGAAGACTACAATAATTATTTAATAGAAGAGCAAAAACAAAAGGTCAGTAAACATATGAAAATATTCACACGCTATTAGAATTTGGAGAAATGCTAATGGAAACTACAATGAAATTCAATCTCACATCCTTCCAATTGGCAAAAATTAAATGTGTGTGTATGTGCCTGTATTGTCTGTTGCTACTAAGTAGTGGTGAAGATGCAAATTGCTAGTAACGTTCACATAGTGCCAGTTGAAGTATAAATTTGTCTAACTACTTGGGAAAATAAGTTGGCATTACCTACTAAAGTGTGAATATGACAATGTTCTACGATCCAGAAATTCTTTTATAGGCCTAGCAATACACATTGACATACACGTCAAGAGACATATATGGATGAATTTATTTATGTGTGTATTATAAATGAACCTAGATAAAAGACCAGAATGTGGACAGTAAAAACAGATGCATGTGTGTATGTGATTGGCTGGTTGTGGGGTAGGGGTGTGGATACCCAACTCAAAACATGGAGTTAAGTGAAAGTCAAATACAGAGTGAACAAATTCCTACCTGCCTTTTCCTTTTTGCCCCCAAAACACTGGTAATTAGGCAGTCAGCCTTATACTTCTCTAATAAAAGTTTAGAATTTTTTTTTTTTGGGAAAAAGGGACCCAGATGTATTGATAGATTGAATGTATGTATTTTTAAGTCCAATTACAATGTACATACTTTTACTTCTAAACTTCACTATTGCTGTATCTCAGGTTTTATTAGGTATAATTTCATTAGATTTTTTCTCTGTATTTTCTAATTTAAACTATAATCTCTTATTTAACCCATAGATTACTTAGAATTGTGAGGTTTAAAAAATATATCTTTATAAATGCATTGAGTATTTTTTAGTCATATTGTTATTATTAACTTTTAAAGTCTTTCATTGTATTTTAATGTCCTGATTGTGGCCAGTTCAATAAATGTTCCATGAGTACATGAAAAGAGTATGTACCATTGTCTAAATTTGTGTTTATTTGTTCTGTGTGGTCTATAATACATTTTTTTTCTTTTTTGTTACTTTCTTAATTTCTTCTATTATAATCGTGTTTTGATTTTATTTACCTTAATTTTTTATTTTTTTTTTTACCTTTACTAATTTTGAAGTTATAGACTTTATTTATATGCTTGTAGTTACGGTAGCTCCAAGCTTTATCTCCTGGTTTTTGACGCTCTTGAGGTCAATTGAGTCTCAGGTTCTAAGCCAGATTTGGAAGATCCCCTCAGAGAAACTGTCTGCTTGGATGTTCTCTATTTGTTTTGTAATCTTGCTGCTTCATTCCCTCCCTCCTTCAATTGTTTTTCTCATCCATGTTTTAAAAAAGTATTTTAAACTTTATCATACTATTTGTACATTTAAAAACTATTTTTATACTTAGTTTCCCAGGTTGTTGAAAATTTTAGAAAATTAACTAAAAAATAAAATTCTGGCATTTCAAGTAATTTGGGAGCATTTTAGGAAGTGGACGTACAGACTCAGACATTCTGAGACATTTAGTTAACTGGTTCTATCTTTTTCTGCTTCCTCAGTGGTTCTCAGATAATTCTAGTGATTTCTCTAGCTTAATCCTCATAGTCAGAATTATATGACGTACTGAGATTCTTGAGTTCATTTCTGAGATCTTAGAGTAATGGCAGAAGGAAAAGAATATGCACTCTTTTCTGATAGCTCTTGGTTTAAATAATAGTTTTTTCACTTGCTAGTTGTGTGACTTTCTGTACAGCACTTAACTTCTTTTGGCCTCAGTTTCTGCTTTAGAAAATGAGCATCCTATTATTCAAATAAAATGTTAAAACAAATATTAATCTTAATTTTAATCAATAATGTATGTCTGCCATTGTCATCCCTTTGTCCCTTCAGATTTATTTCCTATTCTTCTCAACTCTCCTCTCTCATCTGGGAGGCCCACTTTTATGAACTACACTCAATATACCACTCCAGAGGACATACAGTATTATGTAAATAGCCTAGCATAGTGACTGAAATAAGAGAGGTGCTCTTTAAATGTTTGTTGAAGAAAGAATGAACTTTAAATTATTCCTAACTATTATTATTGAAACCAAAGACATTTACAAAGTTAAGATCCAACAGTAGTAATGACATGAATATGACATGGTGTTGAACCATGTTTGAAACCCTATAGTAATCATTTTTCATGCACAATAGCAGGGATCGGCAAACTATGGCTTACAGTATACATCTGCTCTGTCATTTGTTCCTGTAAGTAAAACATAGCCACCTTCATTTTTTTGCATGTTTTCTGTAGCTGCTTTCATGCTACAACAGCAGCATTGAGTCACCGTGGCTGAGGCTATACAGCTCACATAGCAGAAAATATTAACTAGTTGGCCTTTTTCCAAAAAAAAATTTTGTTTATAGCATTTAATCTTCACAGTGACTCCATGAAGTGTATACAATTTCATTACCTTTTCTCACATGAGGAAACTGAGACAGAAATATTAATTAGCTCGTATATGCTATTGCAGAAAAGATTCAAGACCATTTTAATTATTTTAAGACAATCAATTATGCATTTCCCCAATGTATTTAGATGTCTTGACTAAATTGTCCATTCTTTATGTATAAAAATCTAAAGAGGAAAATAGACCTATTAATTTAGACATAATGGATCAAAAGGGAAAAGAGAAAAATTGTACCAATTTTTAATTCTTCTTTTCTTCTGCCCTCAGTCCTAGGGAAATATTTCTTACCATTGGATATCTTTCTCAGGAAAGATGTGGTAGGATGTGGTGGTCATGACTTGAAGGATTTAAGGCTTCTATTTTGGGTCACTTACTTAGCTGCTCTAGGGCATTCTTGAGGTTCTCAGTTGACCATGGTTTGAATTAGTGATATTTTCAATTAACTGTGGGTTTATTGGAATATAATTCCATTATAAATCTAGAAGTATCATATTTTATTAATATATAAAACCAACAATTTTATTGCTATCAATAATAATATAAAGGAGTACAATATATAACAAGGAGGTATCTATTAAAGTGATGTTTATAGCTATTATCATTGCTATAATTATTATCCAGCAGTAGTGGTAATAGTAGTAGTAATGGTATAATACACATTCACCACCACCACAACTGTTTTATATATATGCTATTGGCTGAACACTCACTGCAATAACCAATGTAATTAGTGCAGTTTAACTTCCACAGCTCCTCAGTTATATATCCTGATAGATAAATATCTCTCATAGTCTGAACAAACCTTATTCTTCACCACTATGCATGTATGATGTGTTTTTTTCTTTTTCAATAGATGCTAGAAGACAACAGGGATGCTCCCAACTCCTTAAATAGTTAAATCAATTATCACTGTCTCTGTGAAAACTTTATCATCTTCTCCAGGCTTTTGAAGATTACATTGAAAAATCTATTATCTGTGATTACATTGAATTTAAAAAATATCTCTCAGATGGTTATACTAAAAGCCCAGACTTCACCACCATACAATATATCTATTTAACAAATTACACTTGTACCCCTTAAATTTATACAAATAATTCAATTAATTAAAATATAACAGAGTGATTGATATATTGTATTACAATTACTTGAAAACTGTAGTGAGTACTCATTGAGTATAGACAGTCTTCAATTTCTGTGTTTATTTTCAGGAATTATTACGTTGCCTAATAAATTGTACTTGGTGTTCAATAAATGTTTGATGAATAAATGGATGGATTAATTAATGAATGAATGGGAATAGAAATATGATGAAAGTTGATCAATGGATATGGACTAAAGTATTACTAACTGGAGACATCAGCTAGGACATTTCTGGACTTAATGAAAAGGAGATGAATGATACCACATATTTCACATATATATTTAACATTTTAAGAAACAAATACAATATATTGTTTTAAATAATTTTAGAGTTATATAATTATAAAATATTTAGCTTCTAGATTTGCTTCTCAGAAATACTGCCTGTATTAGAGTTTCAAAAATACTAGATCATACATTATCTTCTGCTTAAGTTAAGTTTCATTTAATTTAGTTGCTGTTTTTAATTTTGAAAATATACAGGGAAACATTAACAAAGAGTATGTAGGGTTTACTGGAGAAAATATTTAGGAAAGCAAGTGCTGTAGTAAAGAAGAAGCAAGAACAAGAGGGAAGAGGTAAACATTTTATCTGTCAACTTCATTCAATGTGCATTAAAAACACTTTCATCTGCTTGTGGCTGTAAAAGTCCCCTCGATGCTACTAAGCTGTCTGTTATTAGTGATCTGGTATTGCTTGCTTCAGCTAATTAGTAATATCTCATATATATTCAAAGCATATTATGGTGTTTACCCTGATATTGGTTGACACATAATAAAGAGAAAAATTTTAAAATATTTAACATGAAATATGAGTGTATTAAATTTTAAACAATTTTAGTTTTTACAAATAAGTGTAAGAGATGCACTTAGCGGCAATGCACTGCATCTCCACAAGTGAAAAGTTTTGAATAGTTTTGGTATTGACCAAGATGGCTTTAACATTTCCCTCAGCTTGACTAAACTTTAGACCAGTTTCTTCCCGATTATAGGCTTCTGACTTCCCTTTTCTTACTTGAGAAAACTTGCAATTGTAAATTATTCTTCTGCCCTTTGAGATGTAAATCTTCTATAACCCAACACTTTCTCTAGGACCTGAGAGCCATCCCTTTTAAACATAATCTCAAGAAGTATAAGGCTCTTATCTTCCAACTTTTGTGGGGGAGTGGGAGCCTAACTTCTTTATGTGTCAATTAGCAAACGTCTATGGCCTAGTCACATTGACCAACCTCTCCTCTAGTGTCCTTTAGGATGTTTCCATTAGCTCACCTCAGGTGCTTAAAAATTTTCCCACGTTTTGTTCCAGTGGAAATATCTCTCCCTTTATTGCAATAATACTGACCCAAATTGTAATATTTTTAATAAAGTCTTTCTAGAATGTTTAACAAAAATATCTGGTCCAATTTCTCTTTGACAGTATAGAATTCAAATAAATGTTATAAATAACAAGTTTATTTGTATTAATCATCCTCACAACTAATGACTTTTTATTTGAATTGATACAATATTGGTTGCTACCGTTATTTAGCCCAGTCTTCAGATTTTCCTTTCTTTTTTAGGGGCTGGGGAGTAGGCCCCTGTGCTGGTTAATTTCTGTGTCAACTTAAGGGGCCCAGACATTTGGTCAAACATTATTCTGGGTGTGTATGTGATGGTGCTTCTTGATGAGACTAACATTTGAATGGATAGACTAAGTAAAGCAGATTGCTGTCCCTAATGTGGGTGGGCCTTGTGCAATCCATTGAAGACCCGAGGAGAGCAGAAGGGCTGAGTAAGAGGAAATTCTTTCTACCTAAGTACTTGAACTCACATTAGTCTTTTCCTGCCTTCAGACATGAACTGAAACACTGTCTTTTTTGGATCTTGAGCCTGTTCGCTCCTACTGAAACTTATACCATCAACTCTCCTGGTTCTCAGGCCTTCAGACTCTTACTGAAGCTATATTAGCAGCTCTGCAAGGTCTCCAGTTTACCAACTGCAGATCTTGGGACTCTTTAGCCATCATAATTACATGAGCCATGCATCTTTAAAGGAGAATTTGCAGGAGATGGAGCTTTAAATGTTGGGCCCTTTTTACTCTGGAGACAAATGTAATTATGTCAGTCTAAACTTTGGTGAGTGACAGGAAGGTAACTGTAAATATTCATGTCATTTATAGACTCTTAGGAATCACCTCTCAATTTTCCTTTCTAGCACTGATAACCAACTGAAAATAGGTAGAAATTGGAGACATGAATCCAATTAACTTTCCCAATGAATTTTGGCAACAGTTTTTAAGTAAATGATGGTGATGTTATAAAAAGTTAATGAATTATTGAGAGAGTTGCTTGACTCATGCAAAATTCTCCATAACCTACATTTTATACAGAAAACTAAATGAAAGAAGGGAGGTTCATTTAAAAAAGTTACGTTCAGTGTGATACCTCCTTAGTATCTCCTGCACTAAAGCTGTAAATTACAAAGTTAGATTTACCTATTCCCTCTTTTCATCCCAATTCAGTATTTTTCCTACTAAAAAAATAGAAAATATTCCAAGCTGAAAAGACTCTGGGTATTTCCATCATGTTTGTTCTAAAACCAAACTTAAACTACCATTCGATTTGAGTTAGGCAATGATTATTGTGACATAAGACATTACCTAAGAAATAATATTATGCTAGAACTTGCTGATGTCTTAGGTCAAGGCAAAAGTTACTAATCACTTAGTAATACACAGATTTTTAAATAGCTATTGCATTCCTGATATAAGATAAAAAGCACATGATATAGTCCAGATATTTTTATTTCTCGTCTTATTATAGTTGCCTTAAAAAAGTAGAATTTTTTTGTAATTATGAAAAAAAACAAACTTCTTTTTCTAAAGTGTTCTTTTTCATATCTGCTCTTTCCTTTCACTATGTTTTTTTTCCCTTTATTCTTTAATTCTATTAAAATATGTTTGTGCATCTACTAAAAGTATTCACCTAAGGACCATGGGGAATGTAAATTTTGTGAAGACACTCTATTTTTGTCCTCCACAGGCACACAGTTTTGTGAGGAACTATGCAGGTAAGTGAAGCACAAAGCCAAATGAAATTATTTTTATTCTGGAGTTACAAAATACAAATGAAGAAAGGTAGCCATACTGTAATCACATAGAGGAATCCATAAATGTATGTGGAGAAAGGGATGGAGTAGAAGTATACTTTTCTCTACACATCAATTAGGATAGACTTCTGTGGGTTACAGAAACCTCTAAATAGGGGCTTAAACAAATAGGAGATTTCATTTTCCTTTTACATGACAGTAATCTGCAAATGAGTATTCCAGGACCAATGTAACAACCTGTATTAGTCCATTCTCACACTGCTATAAAGAATACCACTCAAGACTGGGTAATTTATAAAGGAAAGAGATTTAATTAACTCATAGTTTTGCATGGCTGGAAAGGCCTCGGGAAACTTGCAATCATTGCAGAAGGGGAAGCAGGCATGTCTTACATAGTGGCAGGTGAGAGAAGTGAGATACAAGCACCGGAAAAATTGCCACGTTTACACCATCAGATCTCATTTGTTTCACTATCACAAGAACAGCATGGGGTAAACTGCCCACATAATCCAATCTCTTCTTTCCCAGAACACGTGGGGATTACAGGTCCCTCCCTGGACACATAGGGATTACAATTTGAGATGAGATTTGCATGGGGACACAGAGCCAAACCATCTCCCAACCCAATACTTCCTTAAAGGAACCAAGTGCTTTCTGTCTTTATGTTCCATCGTCCT
The DNA here is from genome assembly GCF_024542745.1 of Macaca thibetana thibetana. Taxonomy (NCBI): domain Eukaryota; kingdom Metazoa; phylum Chordata; class Mammalia; order Primates; family Cercopithecidae; genus Macaca; species Macaca thibetana. The sequence goes on from NC_065584.1 coordinate 63,417,423, forward strand.
AGTGACAAATGCTCTGCTACAGGTACAACATATTTCAGGCAATAAGAAGGAAGAAAAAAGAAGGCTTGACACTCTTGTACATCTACTTATGGCTTACTAGAAAATGCTGTCACACTGCCCCACCTAGCAGCACAGGTATCTAGTATTTTCATTTTCTAGGCATTGGATTAGGTAAGAAAAAGAGAAAGGGATTGGAATGTGTATGGAATAAGACAACTTATATTAGTTGCAATAATTCAAATGTTTGACTACTAGAACCACCCAGAATTGTAAAGAAAGTGATATTACTTTCTCTATTTGTAGATGATGTATTATGTTTCTGGAAAACCCAAAAGAAATAAAAAAAGAACTGCAAGCAACATACATTAAAAAATGATGTAAAATGGCCATAGACTTAAGTGTCATAGCTATATCTATAACATTTTCAGACAAAAAGAGGAGAAAATTGTTGAGACATTAGAGTATGCAAAGATTAACTGAATCAGATACAAAAAGCATGAATTAGAAAATAAAAAATGGTAAATTAAACTTTATTAAAATGGGAAATTTGCTCTTCAAAAGACATCATTAAGAAAATAAAAAGACAAGCAACAGTGGGAGAAGTTTTTGCAGTGTATACATCTCACAAAGAATGTTTAAGCAGAATATATAAAGAGTTCTTATACTTTAATAATATTCTCTCTATAAAAACTTCGTAAATTATTTTAGAGATGGGGTCTCACTATGTTGCTCAGGTTGGTCTCAAACTCCTGGCTTAAAGCTATCCTCTTGCCTCAGCCTTTTGAGTAGCTGGGATTACAGGAATGAGCCACCACATCCAGCTCGTTCAGTAATATTCTTGAATGGCCTGCATGGACAGATACTTAAAAACATACAAGTACAGGTATATGCATATAAACATGTAGATATAATATTCAATATATTTAACAACCAGATTGGTAGATGCACTGACCAATCAGAATTGACACTGACTTTGGGACTAAAGAAGTTCCATAAGCCTCTGTTTTGACAGGCTACTAGATCCAAGATTGTGGAGAAATATTTTGGGATCCCTGGGAAGAACTGGGATTGGAGGATTGGAGGAGACGCTTGGGTAACCTGAGCAACAGATACTTACCAAATTATATAGATATTTTACAAACTGTAGAGTCATACCAATGCATATCACCTGCATATTATAATGCTATTTATGAAGTTTATTTTAGTGATTAATTTGTATATTACCCCTGTACCAATTCCACAATGTATTAGTTACTATATTTTATAGCAAATTTTGTCAGTCAAGACTCCTAATTTTATTTTATTTAGAACATTATTTTGTATTTTTAAGCAGGTTTTTTTTTCTAGTTTAATTTGAGAATCAACTTGTTATGATTCTTAAAACTCTTTATTCTGAATTTGTTTGTAATTGTATTGAATTTGAGAAAAGTTAACAACTAAAATATGTCTTTGCATCAAAAAATATATGTATCTTCACTTGTTTATACACTATGGTGAAAACTGAATAACCATTTTTGTTAGTTACAGAGTAGCATAACTCACTTAATGAATAGCTGTCTGACATTACAGTCCAAAGTATCTTGATTTTACTTTCAATAATCAAGTTCCTATAACTGTATAAAATATATTTTTAGCCTCCCCAGTAGGTCACTGACTCCCTCTAGGATCCTGCTGTGCCCTTGTCCTTCAGAATCTTCTATAAGATTTTTCCTGAAGCGTTTCAACATAGAACTCATTACCCAGTTTATATTCTGGATATGTATATATATTTTATATTTGGAAATATGATCTTATATAATTCCCAAAGATAGAATTTTTAGCAGTTGAAGTTTCCTTTGATTTGGTAATGTAATTGTCACTCTATGTCACTTAGAATATTTTGGATTTTGTCATGCTCAGCAATGAATTTCCTTTCATAGATTTTCTTTGTATCCTGGCAGCTTTTACTCCTTTGTAGATTTTGAATGGTTAGAAGACAGGGCAAAGAAGGCTACTTTACACATAAAGATACTTTAATTAGCTGCACAAATACATTTAACTTATTTTATTCTTGAATTATATACTTCTTAAGGCCATAAAATGAGTCTAATTCAAATTTCCCAGAGTGCCATGGTGTCCAGCATAGGTATTTTGTGACTGGCAGGTGGTTGTATTTATCTAGGAAATAAAAGACAAAGAACACCTGTTGCACATTTGCTGTGTGTCAGTTTGCTAAGTACTTCATATGAATTTTCTCATTTTACTTTTTCAACAAACCACTGAAGTTATGCTATTATTGCTATTTTACATATGTGGAAGATGAGACTCAGAGAAATTATGAAAGTTGCTAAAATTCTCAGAATTGAAGAATTGTGGATCTATGCATCAAATCTAGGCAGATTGATGTCGAAAGTTCATTTTGAAATGAACAGTTAGGTCTTCAAGATGCTTGTTAGTGAATTCAAGCCAAGTTTATGGTTTTCCTTATATGTGCTTCTTATCAGATCCTCCATGTTGAGGTATATAAGGTTCTGGTCAGGTAATTAGGAGAACTGAGGCTGAGATGAGCTCTGCTGCTAATGAACCGTGAAACCATAACCATTATTTTCTTGTTCTTTCTAACAGAAATTATTTACATACGTAAAATACTTTGTGATCTACAGGATGCATTTGCATATATTACTTGGGTAATTGTTATGGTGGGCAGAAAAATTATCTCCTCTGCCCTCCTTCCGCCCGTCACCAAAGATGGCAACATCCTAGTCCCCAGAAATGGTGAATATGTTGTGTTAAATGGAAAGGGGAAATTTAAGGCTGCTGGTGGTATTAAGTTTGCTAATTAGTTGAGATGGGGATCTTGGGATAATAAGAATAGTCTGGTTTATCCAGGTGGGACCAATGTAATCACAGGGATTTCTATAAGGGAGAGAAGGAGGGAGGAGAGTCAGTGTGAAAGTGTAAAGGAGAGTGTTAGAAGCCAAGAAATGCAAGCAGCCTCTGGAAGCTGATGATGACCAGGAAACAGATTTCTCCCTCGTGTCTTCAGAAGGAACTTAGGCCTGCCAGCACCTTGATTTTACTCGAGAGTGACCCATTTTAGACTTCTGAAACCCTACCTCCACAACTGTAAGAAAATGAATTTTTATTGTTTTAATTCACCAAGTTTGTGGTAATTTGTTATAATGGGAGTGGTGAGCTAATACAAGTATCATTACAAACCTGCATCTTAGATACCATTATCACTGTATTGTAGATGTGCAAACGAGGTCCAGAGTGAAAAATGACATGCTTAAAGAAAGTCAGCCATTAAATACTGATTAAGAAATTAGCTCAGGTGTTTTGGCCACAAATCCATGGCACTTTTTACATAAAATGAGGGGGTTGGATGACATACTGTCTAAAGTCTTTCTAGTTCTAACACTCAATGATTTAAAGTGTCAAATGAAATCGCAGACTAAAATGTGAGAATTTATTGGCTGTGTACTTCTTGGTTCTCGGGAGCATTTCTAAAGCAAAAAGGTTTTGGCATCTTTTTGCTGCATTGCAAAATAGATGTTTTTCTTCTAGTGTAAGCCTTGTGGCCTTTGCTCCTAGCTCTGAAGTTTAGCTTCTTGGATTCTTTGACACACATAACTAAAGTAGTTTTCTCCTGTGCCTTTTAAGGATTTACTAACAGTTCACTAAACTGGCTTTTTGCTGACAGCAACTGATTTTATACCTGACCTGTTTCTTGAATGAAACTTGTCTTTTCAACAGTTCAAAACATTTTAAATAAATAGGGTTAAATTTGGCATCTGTTTTGAAACAAATTACAATTTCTTTGACATGTTAACTAATATATGTATTTATATAATGATGAAAATATATACACTATTAAAATATATTAAAATGTTTTATTTCTAAATATTACTTGTAAAAGACAGTTTTGTATTTTCAAAGTATTGAATAGGATTTAGAGATGTGTGTACAAAAATGATCCATAATTGCACTGACAGGATAATCTCTGGTGAACTTGAAGAAAAAAATAGAAATAATATATGCACATGGTTAGAAAATGCAAATGGAATAGAATGGTGTAAAATGGAAGAAAAGGGAAATGATTTTTATGTGACCAGTTGAGTTTATGTGTATAACTATCACTTATCTCATCTGTCCCTTCCAAAAAGCTTACATCCTGACTCTAAGCATCATTTGGGATCCACTTTGCATAGAATCCAGAGAGTAGATTCAAAAATTGCATTAAGTAAACTTTAATCTCAAACTGTATAAGTAAAGCAACAAATAAATTTGAGAATGACTGAACTTGGAAAAAATGAAAACAATGCACAATTTAGTATGTATAGGTAAGAGGAACTGCAAATGTTATTTTATTTTTCAGACTTAGTATATATGGGTGAAATTATTTGCCAGTTATAGTTAAAGGACTTGTTTTAGTTTTTTTTCTTTTTCATCCCTTGCCAAACTTTTGCTATGTTCACTGATCTCGTCTGTCTTCTGAATTTGGCACTGAAATAGTTGCTTCCACATGCCATGACTTATTTCAAATTGCAAATAAATATTGGCTTCTTAGTAGGAAATTGTCCATAGTTTAGACTTGACAAAAAATCTACTTCAAATATACCGTGAACTTAGTTGTTCACCACTTAGTTCTTCTGAGTTCAAGATAACTGTGTCTGAGATCTGAGGGCTCTCTACATTTACATATCTATTATGAATGTATCTGTTATGCTTCTCCTGAAAGATAATGATATTGGCAGTGGAGCAAAGCCATCACAATCTGGTTTGGCAGGAAGGGATTTTTTTTCACATTGTCTAAGCCAAGATTAGTCACCTGATTGAAAAAAAAAAAAAAAAAAAAGAAAAAGAAAAATGGTGTTACACAACCTTTATCCTTTAGTCTTAGACATTTCTTTCAATTACAACATATTGAGTATTTTTTGTTGTTATTTTGTTTTTGTTTTTGTTAGCTCTAACTTTAAAACTCTTTAGGATGGTTTATGAAGACTACTTTTTAGAGAATTTTTATGTTGCTGCACAATTAAGAAGAAAATACAGAGATTTCCCTTCTCCCTCCCTCCTCTAGACATACATAGCCTACTGCATTATCAACACTGCCCACTGGAATTGTACATTAGTTACAATTGATGAACGTCCATTTACTCATTATTATCAACTAATGTACATAATTTACACAAGGGTTCATTCTTGATGTTGTACAATCTGCAGGTTTTGACATACTTATGATGACATATATGCATAATTATGATATCATACAGAGTAGTTTCACTGCCCTGAAAGTCATCTGTGCTTCACTGATTCATCTCTCCTTCTCCTCAGTGCTGCAACCAATAATCCTTTCATTCTTGCCATAGTTTTGTCTTTTCCAGAATGTCATATAGTTGTAATCATACAATAGGTAACTTTTTTAGATTGACTTCCATCACATAACAATCACACAGCAATATGAATTTCAGGTTTCTCCATGTCTTGTCTTTGCCTGATAGCTCATTTCTTTTTAGCTCTGAATAATATTTCATTGTATAAATGTACCACAGTTTTTTTTAATCCATGCACCGACTGAAGGATGTCTTGGTTGCTTCCAAGTTTTGGGTGTTATGAACAAAGCTGCTATAAACACTTATGTGTGGGATATTTTTATGGACGTCTATTTTGAATTCTTTTGGGTCAATGTTAAGGAGCACAATTTCTGGCTCATATGGTAAGAGTATGTTTAGTTTTGCAAGAAACTACCAAGTTTCTTCTAAAGTTGTGGTGTCATCTTGCATTCCCACAAGCAATGAATGAAAATTTCTGTTGCTCCATGTCCTTGCCAACATTTGATGTTCTCAGTGTTCTAGATTTTGGTCATTCTAATAGGCATCTAGTGGTAGTTAAGTTCTTTAATCTGTATTTTTTGATGGCATATCAAGAAGATGATGTGGAGCATTTTCTTACAAGCTTATTTGGCCTCTATATATTTTTTCCAGTTAGGTGCCTGCTAAGCTCTTTGGCTTATTTTAAAAATCAGGTTATTTATTTTCTAATTGTTGAGTTTGAGAGTTTTGCATATTTAGGATAATAGTCCTTTATTAGATAAATCTTCTTGCAAATATTTTCTCAGAATCTGTGACTTGTCTTTTTATTCCCTTGACAGTGTTTTATGTAGAAGAAATTTTTAACTTTAGGGAAGTCCAGCATATGTATTCTTTATTTTATGAATTATGCTTATTGTTTTAATTATGCTTATTGTGTTTATATATATATATATCTCTCAACATCAAAACCAAGGTCACCTAATTTTCTACTGTGTTATCTTCTAGGACTTTTATGTGTATTTTGTTTACATTTAGGTTTGTGATCCACTTTAAATTAATTTTTGTAAAGAGTATGAAGTCTGTTTCTAGATGATTTATTTTTTTTGCCTGTGTATGTCCAGACTCTTTAAGACTTTTATAAGAAAAAGTGTGGTGCCATAGAGGGAAAGAATGTTAAGACGAGTAGAAGAATTATCTTTTAGGAGCTTTACCATTCACTGAGAATACACATTATTCATAATAAGTTAAATACTAGAATAACATAGAATTTGATGAAAACCATACATATATATGTAATCTATGAATAAGTTAATGTTATTTAATCTTTTATTATAATGCATTATATATAAATGGGTAAATAAACCTTTCTTCCTTTATGGATTTTGAATCATTTGAATGAAAAAAGTACCAACTGCTTGACACCTATATACCTGAACTTAATAAATGATCATAACAATGGTATGATATACCACTATTTTTCTTATTTTATAGATCAGGAAACTAGGAAAGAGAGAAGTTAAATAACATAATGAAGGCCATATGACTAGAAAGTGAAAAATGAAAATATAACTGGGGACTTTTTAATGCCAAAATACATGATCTTTCCTCTGTGCTCTACTGCTTCGATATAGATAAGAATTGTCTAAATTTTGTTAATATTTGTCTTATATTTTATACACTTATAAATATGCCACCAATTGTTACAGTTATGAACACTCTAAAGGTGATTTAGCACTCAGAGACAAATTACTTGATTTAGAAGTAACTTCTAGTGAAAATAACCTAGGACCATAATATGGGCATTCCAAATGACTTTAAGGAAGTAATGTAGACACGAAAGAGGAATAGTGGTATAAGCAGATCAATAGTTGAATTATGAAACTTCAAAAGTATGTATATAAGCATAAGCCATCACTTTTTGCATTCATTCTACAGTTACTAAAATGTTTTCAAAAAGTCCTTTTACCTAGAATTGGAATTATTGCCACATAATTATTTGTTCATTCAGTAGTCACTTGTTGATAATGGAAAGGAACCATATGTGGTGACATTTAATTCTAGCTGACATTCCTGTGTGCTTTTGTATTAGGTTATGATTTACCATTCTGAACCATTCTTATGATTTATTTGTGGAGGAAATGTGGCACAAACTGCTATTAACTCTTCATGCAATGTGAGAACATTATAGACTAAAGTCAACATTGTTTTGAAAGCTGAAAACATGTTAAAATTCAAAATACAGTAATAAAAATATATTTAGATTTTAATAAAACTATTTTATGGAGATGAAATTCAATGATAGTAATTTTAAGTTAAGATATCTTAAATGAATGGGAATAATTATAATTTGGCTTAAAATAGATTTAAGGCCTAAATGCATTTTTGGTATATTTTCTGATGACATCTCTTTCTGTCTCTCTCTATCCTCCCCCCTTCTCATTCTCTATCTACCTGTCTATCTATCCATCCACTCATTTAACTGTCATATATATGCATTGTGTGTGTGTGTATCAAATATCAGCATAGTGAATTACCAATTCATAAAATTATACTTTTGTCTATCTTGAAATTTATTTCTTTATGATTATCTTATTTTTTTATTATACTTTAAGTTCTAGGGTACATGTGTACAATGTGCGGGCTTGTTACATATGTATACATGTGCCATGCTGGTGTGCTGCACCCATTAACTTGTCATTTACATTAGGTGTATCTCCTAATGCTATCCCTCCCCGCTCCACCCACCCCACAACAGGCCCCGGTGTGTGATGTTCCCCTTCCTGTCCAAGCGTTCTCATTGTTCAATTCCCACATATGAGTGAGAACATGCGGTGTTTGGTTTTCTGTTCTTGCAATAGTTTACTGAGAATGACGGTTTCCAGCTGAACCCATGTCCCTGCAAAGGACATGAACTCATCCTTTTTTATGGCTGCATAGTATTCTGTGATGTATATGTGCCACATTTTCTTAATCCAGTCTGTCATTGATGGACATTTGGATTGGTTCCAAGTCTTTGCTATTGTAAATGGTGCTGCAATAAACATACATGTGCATGTGTCTTTATAGAAGCATGATTTATAATCCTTTGGGTTTATTTATATATTTTCATTTCTATGTTCATTTTCAATGTTTTAAATTATGGGAAAAGGAGAATTTCTTTGCATATACACGCAGGTTCCAATTTGTTTATAATAATGGTTTTCTGTCAGTGATTTGAGGTGAGGCATGAAGCTGCAGTAGGAGCATCATTTAAATATGCAGTAAAGTAAGATTTTTCAGTCTTTGAGGAAGTGGAGGGAACTAAGGATACAGTTGTGATCCACCCAGACTTAATTAATTTATCTCAAGCATTTTAGATTCATAATACTATATCCATTCTAAGTTACACATTTTTAATTTACATTTTTCTCCTCTGAAAAATAGGTGCTCCATACAATTGATGATGTTTTACAATAATTGACCAGAAAGAAATTGTGATATAGTTTTTATTACTGCATTTATATGGAGTTAGTCAGATATTTTGTTCCCACACCAATAGTGTCTATACCCTGTACTGCTACAAAAGTTGAATTCAATTGACATTTTAGTGTCAGATAATTCAATGATCATTTGAGAAAGAAATGAGTCACAGTTGTTCCCTTGAAGCCTTCCACTGATAATTTATAGCAAGATCAATATAGTATTAAATGTGTAGACTTAAAAATAGTATTTAGAAACTGAGATCTGGTGCTAAGTGTTACTTATTGCTATGGGTGTGTCACTGCTTCTAAGTCCTTTAGTAGACAGACCTGAAAAATATGTATAATTACCATGTATATACATACATATTAATGTGTATTCCTATACCCATCTATCTGTATGTAGACATTAATATAAATATGAGTTCATACGAATAACTGTGACTGTAAACCAGCATCACAGGATATGTTTGAGCCCCTACCCCCTTGGTTATTTCTATCTTCTTTATCCCGCAGTGGAAAAACCTGGCTCTTATTATCTATAATATATTTATCTGTTCAATCCTAAGTTAACATAAAATGGTTTCAGAATACATACTCCTGTGAGAAGCAAATACACCAGCTAGAGTACAGTGTTGGTATACAGTACGTTTTGTCTCTTGCCTTACAGATAAAATGTTATTTTTTAAACCTAGCTTCTAGCTATCTCTTTAGAGATATTTTAAGTATAGAAAGCACTTCATCTCCAAATTTAGTGGATTTGAAAATGGAGGAAGGAGGGTACCAGCCAAGGAATGCAATCTGCCTTAAAAGTGGAAATTGGCCATGGCTGACAGTCAGCAATGGATATGAATTCAGCCAATAACCTGAATGAAGTTGAAAGTAGACTCTCATAACTTCAAGTAAGGAAGGCAGTCTTGCCAATACATTAATTTCAGTCTGTGATACCAGGGCAGAGAAACCAGCTGAGTCTCTTGAAATTTCTGTCTTACAGGGCAGCGGGTTAATATATTTTTGTTGTTTTAGACCATTAAGTTCATAGTAATTTGTTATAGGAGCAATAGAAAATGAATGTCACATCCTTCCTAATAACTCATAACCTCAACCTATTAGGAGAAAAGATCAAATGTGAAATACCTGACCTCTGCTCTGCAAAAGAGTCAAGGGCATAAAAGACAAGGAAAGACTGAGAGACTGTAACAAAATGACAGATACCAAAGTGACAATGGTAACTAAGTGCATTATGAGTTCCTGGATTGGATTCTGAGACAGGAGAAAGACGAATATGGGCAAGCTGGTATAATTCCATAAAGTCTGCAGTTTGATAATATGAACCAATGCTAATTCATCAGTTTTGAGAATTATATGTGGTTATGTAAGATAATAGCATTGGGAGAAGCTGATTGTAGTTACATGGAAATGCTCTTCATTGCTTTTGCAACTCTAAGTCTCAATTTATTTTAAAATAAAAAGAAAACAATATGGAATGGGGGTCAGGATTTTGTGGGAAAAGATCCTGAGCAGTATAAGGAATGCTGCTTTTCTGATGTGCTTAATGACACAGAGAAAGTGTGGGGAAAATGCACTTTCAAGTGAAAAATGATTCAGAGTAGTAGTACACTAGGGAGATTTAAGAATAATGGGACCAATTTGTTTTGCTTTTATTACTTTTTATATATAACATAATAATATATACAATATAAATCCATGGCAGAAAGATTTTCAAAAAGAACTATTTTTGTAAGTGTAAAATAAAATAAACAATTAGAAAGCATTGTTCTAACTTAATTGGCAGCATTTATAGTGATATGGTGAAATAATGAAAGCCTTTTTAATTTAAAGCATCTTAAATTTGATAAAATGTTTGTGTAGCATTTAATTTTTACATCAAACATGAAATATTTCTTATCACTATTAATATATGCAAAGGGGAATCTAAGGTTCAGTGATATCAATTTACCTGAACTCATAGTATTAATAAGGGGCATTGCTGGAAATCAAAATAGCTCTCACAGCTAAAAGGACTGTATACTTACTCCAGAATATGCTACCTCCTTTAGCAAATGAAAGTACAGTAGGTCACAGACCCACCCTGAACTCCCAACATTAATGTTCTAATGTCTTAGACTGGTATATCTAACATGTAGTATATTAATTTGGAAGTAAAAATAATTACATAAAGTAAGTAATCCTATTTGGATGAATTGTTGAAAATTAGAAGACAGTCGCATGGTGATCCACTCTTTTGATGTTAATGACATCCTGAGACATAAAGTAGCCATTTGAATTTGAGAGTGAATTCATTTTATTTTCTTTAGATCAATTAAATTAGTAAAACATGCAATATTGTAAATTATGTTAAAATAATAATTTTCAGCCTAATAAGGTAGTGAAGAGAAAGATGACAGTGGTGAATCTTCTCATTTTGAAGCTTCTGTAGTTTTTGTGTGAATTTGAAGCACAAAAAATTCAGCAAATATAAAGCATAAGGTATGATATGAGTTATTCAATGGCACTTGCTGATTTTTGAGAAAGAAGCATGCAGAACAAATTAAGGTGTTTAATTTCTATTTTATCCTTTGTGCCATGCCAGTCAAAACATGTTCTATTTCAAAGCTTTCCAAAATGAAAGATTTTAGAATTGGTTTTTGCTTTCAACACCCATTGCCTTAAAAATGGCATTTAAAAAATTAGAAATCTGAATGAGAAAGAAAAACAATATTTGGAAATCCTTGAAATTTAGGAAATTTTCAATACATACACTTTTTGTGTTTTTGAAGTCAGGTTGGTCAAATAAGTCCAACTAATCTGAGTTTTTTAATATACATTGCCAGAAACAAATTCGAGATAATTTAAAAGAAAATGATATCTCTCTCTTTTATGTGGTATTTTCACAGTAGTTTTAACTATTGATTTAACCCCTTGAAATATTGATTTCTTAATACCAAAGTTGGGATATTTAGGGAAAATGTCTGGATCAGGCTACAACCTGGAAAATATTATCTAAAAAATCCAAGATACTATTATCATCATCACAACCATCATCTATATTACGTTTAAGTTTTTAGAGTATTCACTTTTTGGAAGTACTATTAAAAAGGTATTAAAGTATAAATTGAAATAACCACTGAAATTATAGTCAAATAAAGAACCTACTTATTTAATTATTAATAAAAAGGAACATGTATAAGTAAATACATTATTGTTTGGACTTTTTCTTACTGTCAGAAACTATTTAAATACAGAGGCAAGATGGCTAACTAGAGATGTCAGATATGAATTTTCAGAAAAAAAGATCCAACTTTCAGGTGAATGATCATGGCCTGAATGGAATACTGAGGGAAGAGTGCCAAAACCTATTGGAAAAGCCATGGGAAGAAGCTGGCAGTACAGAAAAAGAAGGCAACAAGAGTTTGGTAGAGACTGACCTCCAAGAAATTTTGGAACTCCATGGAAAGGGTAGGCAAGAGTGATTATTTTCTCCCTCTTCCCTGTGTCAGGCTGTTAACTAATGAATTTCTGGAGAGCTACTCTGCCTTTGCAAGCCCAGGCACTGCTGTTGGCAGATACTTGGGAACTTCTGGAGAACAGAGCGCCTGGAAGCCAGCTCATGTGGGTTTGCTGGCTTTCCACTCAAACCCAAGCTAAAGCAATGAAACCATAATGGTTGTGCACCCATTGTGGACCACTATCCTGCCCAGAGAATCTTAGCATTGTTTCTCCACAACACTAGATCCCCTGCAAATATTCCATCATAGAATCTGCTCTGAAATGTGGCAACCACAGGGACCAGTCGGACTCTGTGGAACTGTGGGATCCCCATGGATCTAGCCCTCAGCACAAATTGTCTCTAGGGGAAGGGGAATTGAAGTCCACCAAAGAGCCTCTGCAAGCAAAGGAAACCAGATCACACACTCTCTATTGCTCGACAGCCACTTACTTGGGACCAGAAAGTGGCTGTGTACCTTCCAGTGGAGACATGGGCATGGTGCTGATCTCTGAAGAGGGGAAGTGCTGTTCCACCTCAACAAACAGGTAGAAACAGTGGCTTGGAATGGATGTGGAGCTTCTGCTACCCCCAATTCACTACTGGAGATGCAGTTATGGCTTCTCCCCCTGAAAACTGGTGCAGGTGTACTTGGAGACAGCCTTTTCAGCACTATTGGAGCAGCTGTTTCCCCACTGAAAGTATACACTGGCCTGGGCTTGCATGAAGGGTGGAGTTCATTTTCTCCCTTCTGGGCAAAGTGAGAACATTCCTGCAGGGGAGTTCAAACTAGTTACAGAGTTGTCTATTTTGGGTTGAGGAAAGAGATTCTGCCTTGCAATCATTTGAGCAGCAGCCATAAGATGGGTGTTTTACATCAAAAAAAAAAAAAAAAAAAAAAAAGCATGAAAACTGACTGTACAAAAAGGCAGGTGTTCCACCACCCTCAAAGGATCACACTAGCTTTTCAGCAATTATTCCTAACCAAAATGAAAATTATAATGTGACAAAGACTCAATATATGGATTGTAAGGAAGACTCAAAATATGGATTGTCAAAACACACGATGAGAACCAAGAAAAACTGAAAACCAACACAAAGAAATTAGAAAAGCAATCCAGGATATAAAAATATAATTATATATATATATATAAAACAGATTCTAGAACTGAAAAATTTACTGGAAGTTCAAAATACAGTTGAAAGTCTTAATAATATACTACATCAATGAGAAGAAAAAATTTCAGAGCTTTTTAATTCATCCAGTTAGAGAAAAATAGAGAAATAAGAATTTCAAAAAATGAACAAAGCCTTCAAGAAATATAGGATTTTGTAAAATGACCAAACTAAGCTTGATGAATGAAAGTGACCAAAATAAGCATCATAAATGGAGACAGAAAGCCTTTCTCAGATAAAGAAACTCTAAGGAAATGCATCAACACTAGACTGGTCTTACAAGAAATGCTCAAAGGATTTCTAAACATGGAAATAAAGAATACTTGCCATCATAAAAGCACATATAAGTACAATGCTCACAAATCTATAAAGCAATTACACAATTGAGACTGCAAAGCAACTAGTTAACACCATTATGACAGGAATGGAACCTCACATATCAATACTAACCTTGAATGTGAAAGGCCTAAATGCTCCATGGGAAGGATATGAACTGGCAAATTGGATAACAAAGCAAGTTCCAACAATTAGCCGCCTACAAAAGACCCACTTAATGGGGAAAGATGCCCACAGACCCCCCCACCCAAAAAAAAGGAGAAAAGATATTTAACACAAATTGAAAGCAAAAATGAGCAGGAGTAGCTAAGTGTATATCAGGTGAAATATACTTTAAACCAACAAACCTAAAAAAGACAATGTCATAAAATAATGATAAGTTTCAATTCAACAAGAAGATATAACTATTTCAAATATATATGAACCCAACATTGTAGCACCCAGATTCATAAAACAAATACTACTGGTCCTAAGGAAAGAGATAGCAGTAGCGTAATGATTGAGTACTTCAATATCCCACTTATAACACTAGATAGATTATTGAGGCCAAAAATCAGCAAATAAACTTTAAACTGAATTCTAGGCCACAGAAACCTAATAGACATTTACAGAACATTCTACCCAACAAACACATAATACACACTATTCTTATCTGCACATAAAACATTCTCCAAAAGAGAATAGACCAATAGACCACATGGTTGGCCATAAACTGAGTCTTATTAAATTCAAAAAAATAAAAATTATATCAAGTATCTTCTTGGACTACAGTATAATAAAATTGGAAAAGTAACTGTCAAAACTACACAAATGCATGAAACAAAACACCTTGCTCCTGGATGATTTTGGGGTAAACAACAAAATTAAGACAAAAATAACAAAAAATCTGAAATTAGTGAAAATACAGACACAATGTATTAAAACCTTTAGCAGTGCTAAGAGGAAAGTGTATAACATTAAGTGCCTACATTAAATAGGCAAATTTATCTCATACTAACATTCTAACATTTTAAATCAAAGAACTAGAAAAACAAGAGAAGAAAACCCAGGGGTGGCAGAAGAAATAACAAAGATAAGAGCAGAACTAAATGAGATTGAAAACATAAAAATGATACAAAGAGCAACAAAATGAAAAGTTTGTTCTCTGAAAGGATAAACAAAATCAATAGGTTGCTAGTGAGATTAAGGAAAAATGATAAATGATTCAAATAAGCACAATCAGAAATGGAACAAAGGGGAAGCAAGAACATCTTCACATTTTGACATGAGAGTGGGTTGGGAGAAGTGCCATACACTTTTAAACTATCAGATCTCATGAAAACTCACTCATTATCATGAAAACAGCAAAGGAAAATTTACCCCATGATCCAGTCACCTCCCATTAGGTCCCTCCCCCAGCACTGGGAATTAAAATTTAACATGAGATTTGGATGGGGACACACAGCCAAATAATATCACAATCTTACTGATACTGTGTCTGGAATTAGTGGGTTCTTGGTCTTGCTGACTTCAAGAATGAAGCCGTGGACCCTCGCAGTGATTGTTACAGTTCTTAAAGATGGTGTCCAGAGTTTGTTCCTCGAGGTGTTCAGGTGTGTCCACAGTTTCTTCCTTCTGACGGGTTCATAGTCTCGCTGACTTCAGGAGTGAAGCTGCAGACCTTCGTGGTGAGTGTTACAGCTCTTAAAGGTGGTATGTCTGGAGTTGTTCATTCTTCCTGGTGGGTTCATGGTCTCGCTGGCTTCAGGAGTGAAGCTGCAGACCTTCACGGTGAGTGTTCAAGCTCATAAAGGTGGCGCAGACCCAAAGAGTGAGCAGCAGCAAGATTTAGTGTAAGGAGTGAAAGAACAAAGCTTCCACAACATGGAAGGGGATTGGAGGCGGTTGCTGCTGCTGGCTCAGGCAGCCTGCTTTTATTCCCTTATCTGACCCCACCCACATCCTGCTGATTGGTCCATTTTACAGAGAACTGATTGGTCCATTTTGACAGGGTGCTGATTGGTGCATTTACAAACCTTTAGCTAGACACAGAGTGATGATTGGTGCATTTACAAACCTTGAGCTAGACACAAAGTGCTGATTGGTGCATTTACAATCCTTTAGCTAGACACAGTGCTAGACAGAAAAGTTCTCCAAGTCCCCACTAGATCAGCTAGACACAGAGCACTGATTGGTGCATTTACAAACCTTGAGCTAGACACAGAGTGCTGATTGGTGCATTTACAATCCTCTAGCTAGACATAAAAGTTCTCCAAGTTCCCACTTGACTCAGGAGCCCAGCTGGCTTTGCCTAGTGGATCCCACGCCAGGGCCATGGGAGGAGCTGCCCACCAGTCCTGTGCTATGTGCCTGCACTCTTCAGCCCTTGCATGGTCAATGGGACAGGGCCCTGCGGAGTAGGGGGCAGCGCCCATCAGGGAGGCTCAGGCCTCATGGGAGCCCACCTGTTGGGGGTCTTGGGCATGGTGGGCTGCAGGTCCAGAGCCCTGCCCCACAGGGAGGCAGCTGAGGCCCCGTGAGAACTCGAGCGTGGCGTGGGTGAGCCAGCAGTGCTGGGCGACCTGGTGCACCCTTCACAGCTGCTGGCCTGGGTGCTAAGCCCCTCACTGCCCGGGGCAAAAGCCCTGCTCCGAGTGCAAGGCAAGTTGAGCCCACACCCACCCAGAACTCATGCTGGCCCGTGAGTGCTGTGTGCAGCCCCCAGTTCCCGCCCATGCCTCTCCCTCCATACCTCCTGGCAAGCAGAAGGAGCCAGTTCCAGCCTCGGCCAGCCCAGAGAGGGGCTCCCACTGTGCAGCAGTGGGCTGTAGGGCTCTTCAAGTGTGGCCAGAATGGACGCCGAGGCTGAGGAGGTGCCGAGAATGAGTGAGGTCTGCTAGCATGTTGTCACCTCTCAATACTATTCCAAAAAAATGATGAGGAGGGATTCTTCCCTAACTCAGTTTATGAAACCAGTATCATCATGATACCAGAATCAGGAAAACATACAACCAAAAAGCAAAACTATAGGCCAGTATCCCTGCTTAGCATAGACAAAAAAAAACCAACAAAATACTTGCAACGTGCATCCAAAAGCATATCAAAAAGACAATTGATATTGTTTGGATGTTTTCTACTCCAAATTTCATGTTGAAATCTGATTTGCAATGCTGGTGGTGGGTCCTGGTAGGAAGTATTTGGATAATGGAGATGGATTCCTTATGGATGGCTTAGTACCATCCTCCTGCTAATGAATGAATTCTTTCTCTGTAGTTCACGTGAAATCAGATTGTTTAAAAGAGTGTGGCACTTTCCCCTTCTGTCTCTTTCTCTTTCACTCTCGTTACCTCTCTCATCATGTAACATGCCTGCTCCTTCTTTGCCTCCCACCATGAGTAAAAGCTTCCTGAGACCTCACCCTAAGGCAATCAGATGCTGGTGCTATGCTTTCTGTAACAGCTGGCAGAATTGTGAGCCGACTAACTAGAAGCTACAAAAGACTGATGAAAAAAATCACAGATGATGTAAACAAATGGAAAAACATCCTGTGCTCATGGATTGGAAGAATCAATATTATTAAAATGAACATACTGCCCAAAGCAACCTGAAGACTCAACACAGTCTCTGTCAAGTTACCAAGGTAATTCTTCACAGAATTAAAAAAAAAAAAAACAGTTACAGTTCATTTGGAACCAAAAAAGATACCCAAAACACAAAGCAATCATAAGCCAAAAGAAAAAAGCCAGAGGTATCACATTACCTAGCTTCAGATTAGACTTCCAAGACTATATCAACTCAAAAAGCATGACACTGGTAGAAAACTAGACATATAGGTCAATGGAAAAGAATAGAGAACCCAGAAATAAAGTCACATATCTACAAGCAACTGATCTTTGACAAAGTTGACAAAAATAAACAATGGATAAAGAACACATTACTCAATAAATGGTGCAGGGAAAATGGGCTAGCTATACACCTCTGAATGAAACTAGAGCCCTATCCCTTGCCATACATAAAAGTTAACTCAAGGTGAATTAAATACTTCAGTGTAATCCCTGATAAAAAGCCCAGAAGAAAACTTGGGGAAAACTCTTCTGGGCATTGGCCTAGGGAAGGAATTTGTGACTAAGACCCCTAAGCAAATGCAACAAAAACAAAAATAGACAAATGAGTTTTAATTAAACCAAAAAGTTTTTGCATGGTAAAGGAAAGAATCAACAGAGTAAACAGGCAGCCTAAGAATGGGAGAAAATATTTGTAAATTATGCCTTTGACAAAGCACTAATTTCCATAATCTACAGTGAGCTCAAATGATTCAACAAGACAAAACCAAACAATTCCATTCAAAAGTGAGCAAAGGATATAAACAGACATTTCTCAAAAGAAGATATACAAATGGCCAAGAAACATGAAAAAATACTCAACATCACTAATCATTAGAGAAATGCAAATAAAAACTACAATGAGATATCTTATACCAGTCAGAACAACTATTATCAAATAGTCAAAAGTCACAGATGTTGACAAGGGTGCAGAGAAGACGGTATGCTTATTCACTATTGGTGGGAATGTAAATTAGTACAACCCCTATGGAAAACAGTATGGAGATTTCTCAAAGAACTAAAAATATAATCACCATTTGATCCAGCAGTCTCACTACTGAGCATCTACCCAAAGGAAAAGAAATTTTAAAAGACACCTGCATTTGTACATTTATCACAGCACTATTAACAATAACAGTCATGAAATTATCCCAAGTGTTCATCTTTGGATGACTGGATAAAGAAAATTTGGTATATATACACCATGGAACACTATGCATCCATAAAATAAAACAGGAAATCATGTCCTTTGCAGCAATGTGGATGAAGCCTAGAGGCCATTATTCTAAGCAAAATAACTGAAAAACAGAAAAATCAAATACAGCATGTTCTTATAAGTGAGAGCTAAGCAATATGTAGACATGAATATAAAGATGAAAATAATAGACAATGGGGACTCCAGTAGGTGTTGGTAGGGAAGCAAGAAAGGGTTAAAGAAATACCTATTAGGTACAATATTTACTATTTGGATATGTACTAAAAGCCCAAATCTCACCATTATGCTATATATCCATGTAACAAACCTGCACATCTACCCCATGAATCTGAAATTTAAAAAAAATTAAAAATAGCCACAAAATTTTATTAAAAAAAGAAAATATACTTAGTATGTGTCCACAATGGAATATTCTTCAGCCTTAAAGAAGAAAGAAATTTTGTCATTTGCTACAATATGAAAATAACTAGAGAATATTTTTCTAAGTAAAATAAACCAGGCAAAGGAAGACAAACACAGTACCACATTTTCTCATTTATTTATGAAACATGAAAATATCAAACTCACAGAAGCATGGAGTAGAATGGTTATTAGAGAGATTGTGAGTATGAGGGGAATGAAAATATGATGATCAATGGGTACAAAATCTCAATTAGATAAAATTTTTTTCAGATTTTCTATTGCATAGTGTGGTGAATATAGTTAAGAACAGAGTATTGTACATTTCTAATAATGCTGAGTAAATTTCACATGTTCTCACCACAAAAAAGTTAGTATTTGAAGTGATAAATATGTTAACTAACTTGATTTAATTATTCTATATAATATTCATAAAACATAACATGACTTTGTACTCCATAAATAAACATAATCATAAATTGCCAATTTATAAAAAATACAAATTTTAAATATGTTTAACCATTTGCATAAATAAATACAATATAAATCACTAGCATTAGTGGCAATATTGAGGCAAGCATATTTTCTATATTTTGATTTATTTTTTCTTGTCATTAATAATGTAAATATAAACCACTCAATTTTATAGCAAGAAAATTGCTTTCAATTTGGATTCTGATGCTGGGATCTGTTCTTTCTCCTTTTGTAGGACATTTATGTATTACCTACTAGAGACAGCAGTCATTGCTATAATTTAGAACATTAACCCTTTAATTTCAGTCATAATAGATTTTGCACTTCGATTCTGGGTTTAATTACGTAAAATAGCCCTTATAACATTTTGTCGAAGTATTGCTTTCATTTCTTATTTGATCCAAAATATCTATCCAACATAGAAAAATTCAGTTAACTTACTTTTTGGGGGAAAATGTTCAGCTTATTTTAAACATGTGTCTGGCAATAATTTTAGATGTGGTTTGGTTTATATATTTAAAGATTTGGTTTTCAAGCAGTTTCGGAAACGCCAATGGGTGGTGAGAAAGAGTATCACACTGAGGCTCGTTGTTGGGGTTTTCAGCATGTATGCTTGACACTGTTACAGAGAACTCTGATTAGAATATGTTCTTCTTATATTGCTATTAAGTTACTTAAGAATTGTCTTTTCTGAAAGCCTAGAGTTGTCTGTCCTTGGCTTTATATCCATGTTTATTTGACCACAAATATTGTCTCATGGTCATTTGCAACTGCTGAACTCTAAAACCCTGACTGCTACTCTGTGATAGTTGATCATTAGAATTTATGCTTTTAAAAGTAGCTAGTGGGTTTTAAAAACCAGGTTAGTAGAACTGTCTTTGTATGTTTTAACTGACTGTTTTGCTAATATTATACTTCCTATTTTAATTTCAGTCTTACAAACGGCAAACTAAAAGAAGAGAATTATGCAAAAATTTAATGCAGAAAGTTAGGGAGGTTGAACAATTTTCTCTTTCCCAACAGAGTTTCTATTAAATAGATCCCCATATTCCTTCTGTAGTTGAAGTCCCTAATACAATGCAGTGTGTAAGAAAAAGCTGACATTATGAACAGAAAAACCACTGAGCTGTGCAGCTTAGAAGAACCATCAACCCAAACATCCCCCTTGACAGCACTAAGTCCACCCCAAGTTACAATTCAGCTGAATTGCCTGTGCAGTGTTGTGTCCTTCTGTCTGGAACAATTCGTTCTCTTTATGAGAAAGGGGGGAAATTATCCAAAATCCATGGTCTCTACTTTATGTGATTAATTGACATTAGCCAATATGTGCAAGCATAGTATGAGAACAGCAAGTTAGAGGAGCCTCCCAGAGAGAGGCTCCTGAGTATACTCCCTCCGGTTTAGCTCAGCAGTTAATCAAACAGTTCTTAACTTCCCACTAAGGTTTTCTTTCTTTCTTTTTTTTTTTCTTTTCTAAAGGAAGCAAAGCAAAGAATCAGTAAACATAACATTGGAATTTCTTTTACCTGTTCCAGAACAAGTAGGGAACATTTGTCTTTGTCAAGCTGCAAGTTGAGATTTATTCTCTTAAGTGTACTTAGGTCTTCTCAACATCCTTCCTTTAATGAAAGCTATAGAAAAAGGGATTTCCCTCAAAAGAGATTTCATTCATTGTGTTGGTGGTTGTTTTTCATTTCCAAATACAGAGATTGTTATATCTCTGTTTGACCATGATTATCTAGAAAAATAGAAACAGCATGAGTCATCAGAAATTATCTAGTGCCCTACAGTGATAAAAAGTAAAATTTGTATTTCTCTTGCTTAGCCTATCACCAGATTTCCCTATGAGTGTTGCATACTTCTGAGGAGATGGTTGGAGACTGTGATAAACAGAGTCATTGCAGAGACTCAGAGGGGCATGGCAATGATTTCAAATTTAACTTACCCAATCTGACATTATTTGCATTACTCAGTTGTATCCTTAGGACCTTTCTAATTGCAAATCTTGTGTCATTCATGGACTCATTCCAGTTGACACTAATATCAATAGTTACTACTGCTGAATTTCTCACACCATATTATTTCTTTTTAAAATGTTGCTGTGTGCTCAGTCCTTTAGATGCTCAACTTCCCCAGTTGTACAATGAAGCAATCCTCTATAGTTGACTGGTTCCTCTCTCCTCAGATAGCTCAGTATAAGCCCATCAGCTTTCTCACCACATGGAATTAGTCATTTATGCTGACTCTTCAATATGACACTTGGGTCCTATTACACTCTGGTAGTGTTATTGAAACTTCAGCTATAAAACTTAAATTCCAAAAATCTAATGGCTTCATTTTCCCTCACACCATGGCCTTTATGGGATGTGTCTGTCAAGACAAATGATCCTCTCCTGATGAAGCATGTTTTGAAGTGGATCTAAATGCAAAGATCCTGACCTTGTAGTTCTCCTAAATCTCATTTTTCCTGAAAGTAACTTTAAAAAAAAGTGTGTGCTGTCCTTGTTGTTGAGACATACAACTTTCTGCTAGCAATAGGGATTTACTAAATTTGCTAATTATTATTATGTGAGCAGGTATATTATGGCTTGCCTGGCAAATTAGAGATCACCTCTTTTTAGGTCCACAGTAATAGCAAAATTATATTTTAGCATTTACATTCCTTTTGTTAAGACATATGCACATTTGTCAGATGTCTCGTCAACAGTCTTTCTCATTTTTATAATATCTCGAATACAATAACTTATATTATATCAGGAAATCTGAATTCTAGCACCATATAAAATCCTTCTCCCTGTAAATATATAATCTTGAATGTAAACTTATTTGGTGAAGGATTACTCTGATTAAATTATTTTATAAGATGAACTAAAGATAGTTAAATGACAGTTGATAAAATAATCTTTAGCATTGCCTTAAAATAGATATCTAATATATAATCAACAGATTTCATTTCCTTTCTGTCCTTGATTTTGAGTTTGGCTGAAATACTAATAAGCATGCCAGGATGCATAGAACAGCAAGATTGAATAAGGATTATTTAACTTTATAGGCAATTTCCTTCCAATAGAGGCTTGCCCCTTCTACATATGGATATATCCCAGAAAGATTCTCTTTAAACTATATCTGGCATTAAAATCTGAAACTAAAGAAATAACCCATTAATTTTTATCATGAAAGTAATCATAAACTTATTTTCATAATGTATATATATTCAGTATCATCGGAATTCTTATGTTAATTCACTTATTTTATCAAATGTTTGCAAAAAGATGAAACAAGATTGTAGCTACATGATTAAAAATTGCTATAACAGCTAAATACTCTGAGAGGTGGATTTGACAAGTCCCTTCTAATTTTTTCACTATTCCGTTTGTGTGTGTTTCAAGTGTAGAAAATTCAAAATAACAATCTGTTTTCTGTATTAAGTATAGAAACTTAATAAATTAAGAGCAGCATTGTATCTATTATTAAAACAAGTGTGATAAATAGATCAAAGGCATTATCCTTGACTATGTGGAACAAAACAAAGTGTAATTAATTATGAGATAGATGTTAAGACAACCATTTCATAAGATACTTTAACTGCAATGCTCTTTGCCACTTAATTTTCCACATAAAGAAAATGATGGCTGGACACGGTGGCTCACGCCTGTAATCTTAGCATCTTGAGAGGCCTAGACGGCATATCATGTTCGCTCAAGTGTTTGAAACCAATATGGGCAACATGGCAAAACCCCATCACTACAAAAAATAAAAAACTATCCAGGCATGGTGGTGCATGCCTATAGTACCAGCTCCTCAAGAGGATAAGGTGGAAGGATCACTTGCGTCTGGGAGGCAGAGGTAGCAGTGAGCTGTGATTGGTCCACTGCACTCCAGCCTGGGTGACCTCGTCTAGATAAAAAAAAAAAAAAGAAAAAAGAAAAGAAAATGACACATAAAGAGACATGGGACAATAAAAGGCTGTTAAATTTCTAACACAAATGAATATTTTCTTTTTTTTAAAAAAATGCATGTTTATTGTGTGTATTAAAGGTATACAATATCATGTCATGGCCATTTTTGCATTACTAAAATCTGAGACTGAGTAATTTATAAAGAAAAGATGTTCAATTGGCTCAAGGTTTTACAGGCTTTGCAGGGAGCATGGTGCTGGCATCTGCTCAACTTCTAGAGAGGCCTCAGGAGGTTTACGAAGTCCCAATCATGGGACTTTGATGTGGTAAAAGGAGCAAGTGAGACAGAAAAAAGGAGTTGATGTGGCACTTGATGTGGTAAAAGGAGCAAGCAAGTGGCAGGAGGCATATGATATGGTCAAAGAAGGAGCAAGTGAGACAGAAAAAAAAAAGAGAGAGAATTGGTGGAGGGCTGCTATACACTTTTCACAACCAGATCTTGTGCGAACTCAGTGACTATTGTGAAGTCAGCACCAAGCCGTAAGGGATGTGCCCATATGACCCAAACATCTCCAACAAGGCCCCACTTCCAGCCTTGGGTATTACAATGAAACATGAGATTTGCACAGTTACAAATATCCAAACTATATCATTCTGCCCCAACCTCTCCCAAATCTCATGTACTTCTCACATTGCAAAATACTATCATGCCCTCCTAAGAGTCCCCCAAAGTCTTAACTCATTCTCCCATTAACTCAAAATTCCAATGTCCAAAGTCTCATCTGAGACAAGTCCCTTCCATTTATGAGCCTGTAAAATTAAAAACAAATTAGTTACTTCCAAAATACAAGGGAGGTATAGGTATATCGGCATTAAGTAAACATTTATATTTTAAAAGAGAAAGTGGTCAAAAGAAAGGGGGTATAGGTCTCATGAAAGGGGAAACATAGCAGGGCAGTCATTAAATCTTAAAGCTCCATTGATGTCATATCCCACATTTGGGGCACACTGATGCAGGGGTGGGCTCCCAAGGTCTTGGGCAGTTCTGCCCCTGTGGCTCTGTGGATTCATTCCCCATAACAGCTCTCACAGACTATCGAGTGCCTGAGGCTTTTCCAAGCACAGGGTGCAAACTGCTGGTGCTTCTACCCTTCTGGGATCTAGAAGATGGTGGCCCATTTCTCATAGCTCTACTAGGCAGTGTACCACTGGGGATACTATGTGGGGGCTCCAATTCTACATTTTCCCTTGGCACTGCCCAAGTAGAGGTTCTCTGTGAGGGCTCTGCCTCTGGAGCAGGCCTCTGACTAGACACCCAGGCTTTCTCATACATCCTCTGAAATCTAGGTGCAGGCTGCTAAGTGTTTTTCACTCTATAATTCTGTATACCTACAGGCCTAAGGCTACATGGAAGCCTCCGAGGTTTATGGCTTGCATTCTCCAAAGTGGCAGCCCAAACTGTACCTGGGCCTGTTTGAGGCCTAGCTGAAGCCAGAGTAGCCTGGATGTGAGGAGCAGTGTCCCTAGGCTGTACAGGGCAGCAGGGACTTGGGCCTGGCTAATAAATCCATTCAGTCCTCCTAGGCCACAGGGCCTGTGATGGGAGGGGCTTCCTCAAAGGTCTGTGAAATGCCTCCAATTGTCTTGTATATTAGTACTTGACTCCCTTTTACTTATGCATATATCTCTAGTAAGTTGTTGCTCCACAACCTGCTTAAATTCCTCTCTCAGAAAAGCTTTTTCTTTCTCTGCCACATGGCCAGGCTGCAAATTTCCCAAACTTTTAGGCTCTGCTTCCTCTTTAAATACAATTTCCAACATTAAGCCATTTCTTTGATCCTTCTTTGATCTTAGTGTGGGCTTTTTGAGGCAGCCAGGTCACATCTTGAATGTTTTGCCACTTAGAAATTTATTCTGCCAAATATCCTAAAGTATTACTCTCAAGTTCAAACCTGCACAGATTCCAAGGGCATGAACAGAATGCAGCCAAGCTCTGTTGGCATAACATGCATAACCTTTACTCCAGCTGCCAATGAGTTCCTCATTGCATCTGATACCTCATCAGCTTGGACCTCACTGTCTGCATCACTATCAGCATTTTGATACAACCATTTATCCAGTCTCTTAAGAAGTTCTGATGCAGGAGTTTTTGCTTCTTAGTTCAGCTAAATCTGAGTTCTTATCTCATGACCAGGAAAAAAAATAGGCATGTGGACACATTGAAGGGCGAGGAGGATAGAATTTATTAAGCTAAAGGAAAGCTCTCAGAAAAGAGAGGGGTCGTGACAACAGACTCAGGGTTCCCACATGAGCTGAAGAGGCTAGGTTCCTCCCCAGCAGAAGGCACAAATTCCTGGTGGCTCCACCCAGTTCTCCCAGCATACAGGTGGTTCTTTAGTCTGAGCCGCTCCACACTGATGTATTTCCCTTCCTGCACATGTGTTAAGGGATGAAATTTTTCATCATGGGCATGTTTAGGCAAGCTCCCTGTGCACAATGACCTGGGCAGGTTGGGGAGATTTTCTGGGGATTCTTCCCTATCTGCTTAGGCATATGGTTGTCTTCTGCTTCTATCCGTTCCAAACTTTCCCAAATCTTTCTATTTTCTTTAAAGCCCTCTAAACTCCTCCAAACTCTTCCCATGACACAGTTCCAAATTTGTTTCCATATTTTCAGGTATCCTTATAACAATGCCCCACTCCTCAGTACCAATTTTCTGTATTAAGCCATTCTTGGATTGCTGTGAAGAAGTCCCTGAGACTAGGTAATTTATAAAGAAAAGAGGTTTAATTGACTCATTATTCTGCAGTCTTTGCAAGAAGCATAGTGCTGGCATCTGCTCAGTTTCTAGGGAGGCCTCAGAAAACTTAAAATCATGACAGAAGGTTAAGGGGGAGCAGGTACTTCACATGGAAAAAACAGGAGTGAGAGAGAGAGAGACAAATGGGGAGTGGAAATGCTACGCACTTTTAAATTACTAAGTCTTGCGAGAACTCACTCTCGTGAAGTCAGGACCAAGCCATGGCAGATCCACCCATGACCCAAACATCTCCCATTAGGTCCCAGCTCCAGTATTAGGACTTACAATTCTACAGCAGATTTGGGTGGGGACAAATATCCAAACTTCATCGTATATGTGTATACACACACACACACTATATATATATATACACACACACACACACACATATATACATACATATATATAGCAGAACAGTTATTACAGTGAAATGTCTTATTGCATCCTTCATCTCATATAGTTACTC
Source organism: Macaca thibetana thibetana (assembly GCF_024542745.1). NCBI lineage: Eukaryota > Metazoa > Chordata > Mammalia > Primates > Cercopithecidae > Macaca > Macaca thibetana. Next base: position 63,444,009 of record NC_065584.1, read on the forward strand.
TTTTTCCACCCCATGACAAAAGCAGATATAATCTACTAATTTAGTGAAAATTTTGGATATAATACACTATTATTAACTATAGTCCTTATGTTATATATTAGATCTTTAGACATATTGATACGATGTATCTGCTACATTGCATCATTTGACTTATATCTCCCATTTTCTCCCTGATCACCTGCCCCTGGTAAATACTGTGTTATTCTCTCTGTATGCCCTTCCCCCCATTTTTTAGATTCAACGTACGAGTGAAGCCATGTAATACTTTTTGTGTCTGGCGTACTTAGCATAATATCCTCCAATTGCATACATGTGGCAAATGGCAGGATCTCCTCCTTTCTTAAGGCTGAATAGCATTCCATTGTGTTCAATAATATTGCATTGCAGCAGTCTTTACTTATTAATAGTTTTCCACAGTTTCAGTTACCTGTGGTCAACCATGGTCTGAAAATGTTAAATAGAAAATTCTCCAAATAAAAAATTCTTAAGTTTTAAATTGCATGCCTTTCTTGGTAGCATGATGAAATTTCATACTGCCTATCTTCTTTTCACTTGGGACATGAATCAATCTTTTGTCCAGTGTATCCATACTGTATTCACTACCACTCCTTAGTCATTTAGTAGCCACCTCTGTTATCAGATAGAGGTTGCCATATCACAGTGCTTGTGTTCAAGTAATCTTTATTTTACTTAAGAATGGCCCCAAAGTGCAAGAATACTAATACTGGCAATTTGAATATGCCAAAGAGAAGCCATGAAGTCCTTTCTTTAACAGAAAGGGTAAAAGTTATCAATAAGAAAAAAAATTATATGCTGAGGTTATAAAATGTATTTTAAGAACAAAATGTCTCTGCATAAAATTGGGAAGAAGGAAAAAAATATGCTAGTTTTGTTGTTACACCTTAAATGAAAAAGTTTGTAGCCTCAGGGCTTTGTTAAGATGGGAAAGGCGTTGAATTTGTGCATATAAGCCATGAAAAGAAACATTTTCTGATTTAAAACAATCTGGTTCTGGTTTGGCATCTACTGAGGGTTTTGGAATGTATCCCCCATGACCAAGGGGGCCTACTGTACCACAGTTTTTTGTTTTTCTTTTGTTTTTTTAATATCCAGTCATCTGTTGACAGACACCCAGGTTGTTTCCATATCTTGGATGTTGCAAATAATGCTACAATAAACATTAGAGTGCAGTTATTTTTAGTAGGTGGTAATTTTATTTCCTTTGAATATATACCCAGAAGAGGGATTGCTGAGTTATATGATAATTCTCTTTTTAATTTATCTGAGAGCCTCCATACTGTTTTCTATAATGACTGCACCAATCCATGCTCCTGCCAAGAATGTACAAAAGTTCCCTTTTGTCCATACCTTCACCAACACTGGTTATCTGTTGTCTTTTTCATAATACTTAACTTAATGGGTATAAAGTAATATTTCATAATAGCTTTTATTTGTATTTCCTTAACTATTGATGATGCTGAGCACCTTTTGATATAGCTTTTGGCTATTTTTATTCCTTTGGATAAATATATTTATCTATTGAAGTTATTTGCCCATTTTTAAATTAGGTTATACATTTTCTTTTTGTTGCATTGTATGCATTCTTTATAAATATTGAGGATTAATCCTTTACCAAATTTGTGATTTGTAATTTTTATTTTCTAATTCATAGGTTGCCTTTTTATTTTGTTGATTGTTTCCTTTGCTGTGCTGAAGCCTTTTAATTTGATGTAGTGCCATTTATTTATTTTTGCTTTTGTAGCTTCAGTTTTTTTATATAAGAAGTCATCACCAAAACCAATGTCAAGAAGTTTTTCCCTATGTTTTCTCCTAGGAGTTTTATGGTATTACATTTAAGTCCTTTAGACCCAAATTATTACACTTAATTCTAAACATAATAGCTGAAACCATAAAAGCAAAATGATGTGTAATAAGGGTTCATTTTCATTCTTTTGCATATGGAAGTTGTTTCCCCAGTACCAGCTGTTGAAGTCTTATTGGTTGAAAGCCCTCTGGACCCTTGTTGAAAATTAGTTGACCATGTATGTTTAGATTTCTTTCTGGGACCTCTATTGTGTTATATTTGTCTATGTGTTTGCTTTTATGCCAATCCCATACTGTTTTGATTACTATAGTTTTGTAATATTTAAGTTTAAATCAGGAAGTGTGATACCTCCAACAATTTTTTTTAATTCTCAGAATTTCTTTGGCTATTTAAAATTCTTTATGGTTTTATACACAAAAACATTTTTATTTCTGCGAGTTATGTCATTGGGATTTTTTAGGGATTGCACTGAATCTGAGTATTGCTTGGAGTGGCATAGACATTTAAACAATATTAATTCTTCAAACCTATGAGCATGGAATATCTTTTCATTTATTTGTGTCTTCTTCAGTTTCTTTCATCAATATTTAATAGTTTTTGGTGTACAGGTCTTTCAAGTCCTTGGTTACATTTATTTTCAAATATTTTATTTTATTTTGTGATGCTATCATAAATGGGATTGTTTTACTGATTTTTTTTTTTTTTTGCTAGGTCATTATTTTGTGCAGAAATGGCACATATTATGGCATGTTAATTTTGTATTCTGCAACATTACTGAATTCATTGATTTTAATAGTTTTCAGTGACGTGTTTGGGGATTTTCTACATATAAGATCATATCATTTGCAAATAAAGATAATTTTGCTTCTTCCTTTACAATTTGGATATCTTTTCTTTCTTTTTCTTGTCCGATTACTTTGCTAGTACTTCTAGTACTATGTTGAATAGAAGTGGTGTTAGTGGGCACCCTCGCCTTGTACCACAGCCAATAGGGCATAATGTCACCTTATGTTTCAAAGAGTAAGACACTACATAGTGGTGATTCAGGACCCTAGGATAGTATGACATGGCAGCATCCTAAGCTCTCTGAGATGGGTACATGGTGGCATGGACCTAGGAACAGCAGAATGCATTCATGGACGACCCAGGAGTGGCAGAATGGACCTGTGGGACAGCGGCAGTGATGGGATGATTTCACTACCTGCGAAGACAGTACACTTCAGCAGTTCAGACTCTGGAAAATTAGTTCAGTTATAGGGAAGCAGGATGCTATAGTTTTTTGGTCTGGAGGGTCAGGTATCCAAGCTTAGCCAATTCTCTGTTTCCTTGCTATGTGGAATGCTCTGTTAGCTCAGCCTTTGGAGGTGCTCCTGCTTGGCTAGGCCAAAACATTGATTCCCTGAGAGATAGAACGCCACTTCAGCTTAAGCACTGTGGGTGAGTGTATGATTGCCTTGAGTGGACAAGAAAACATTTCCTCAGAAGGCAGGGTGCTGAGTCAGCTCAGACCTCAAAGTGCTGGGTGCAGCAGCAATTGGGAGGAGCAAATGAAGCAGCTACCCAGCAACTGGGTCCCTCCGGATAGGATGTCCAGTAGCTTGGGTAGAGGAGGGCGGTCCACCAAAAGTGGGTAGAGCCACAGTGATAAAGCCTCACTAATGGAAGGGTATTCTGGCTACATGCCCCCAGCACAGGGCACAGTACAACAGTCATCCTGATTCCAAGATGGCACTGTGCAGTAGCAGTGTTGGCCATAGGAGGCCGAGCAGCATTGGTTCCTTCTCTGTGGCGATCACAGCTGTGTGGACTCCAAGTAGCTACCTCATCTGAGCCTAGTAACTGAGTACTATAGGGTTTACTTTCAGTGGTGAGGAGGACTGTAGGTGTTCAAGGTGGAGATGGGGGCTGCCGAGGTCCCCTTGTTACTTTATTGCTGCAGGGAGAAGTCTCTCCTGGTTCTAAGCTGATCCCAGCTGGGAGATGAGGTGGCAAAGGCAAGGTGTTTCCTCTTATTCTCTATGTGGTCATTCTAAGTTTCTGTGTTCTTTGCAGTTTCTGCACTCTCTTGATGTATTCCAGCACTTACTTTTAGTTATTTTCATCAAAATGTAGCTACATATTTGCTGCTTTGTTTTCATCAGCGGGACAAGTGCCAGGGGCTTTAGATTTGCTATCTGGTTGATGTCACTATTCCATAATTTCTTTGAAAATAGTTAAGAGTAGATCAGGTATACTATCATATTCTTTTGAATAATGTTAATGAGAATAATATACTCTGTTAATGTTTTAAATTTAAAAAATGACTCAATATTGATAAGGATCAAAAGCAGAATTTTTAACACTAATCACATTGAATTGCCCATTGCAATCTAAAAACACCTACTTCAATTCTGCATAACGTAAAAAACAGGGAGCAGTTTTTCATTTGTTTATGGTATTTAAAAAAAATGACACAACCTGAAGAACATTATCTCCAATATGGAACAAATTATGTATGCCTTAGGGAATGAAAACCCTGTCACCTTTTTAAACAAATTTTTACACTTGCATCATAATTTATAAAATTGATTTGGATATAATTTTGGCTTATAGAAAGTTGTAAATATAGTACAGAGAAGCCTCATCTACCTTTTGCCCAGTTTCCTCCATTGATTACTTATGGTAGTCTGAAACCACATACTTAAATACTGTGTAATATGATTTATAGGAGGTAGATATCCATTCATGCATAATACCTCAAAACATAAAATCTAAATGGCACTGTTATCTCAAACACAGCCAAGTTTTTATGTGCATTAGTATAGTGAAAACACAATCATCTTCATAAGCAAATTTTTACATTTGTATTTTAATTAGTTTAAAAAATAATTTTCAAATATTATTGATTTACAGGATATTGCCCTGTTGGAACATGACAGGTATTCTTCACCTAGTTTCCCCCAGTGGTTTTATCTTGTATAAAAAGTACAATATCAAAAGCAGGAAATAGGCATTGGTACTGTGTGTGTATAATTCTATGCATTTAATCATATATATAAATTTCTGTAACCATCGCCAACATCAAGATAAAAAACTGTTCCATCAACAGAAAAATCAACTAGTGTCAACTTTTTATAGTCCAAGAAACCTCACATCCTTTAAGTTTCCTTATCCTCTCTTGTGTGTAACATAGTTGTCTTAAACATTTTCTCTATATACATGCATACATTTTCTTTATGTAGATATTTATATTGAACTCCACATCAATGTTAGACTCTTTGCCTGAAGTATTACAAACTTCAAAGGAGAAGAAAACATTATATTATTGCCCATATATTTGCTTTTATTCTTTTCAAATTTTCATCCTTAGAACATCTTAGAATACTATGAAGTTTTTCTAACACTTTTAGAAACAGAAGCTGTATGCAAACACCTGGATATCCAGGCAGAAGCTTGCTCCAGGGGTGGGGCGCTCATGGAGAACCTCTGCTAGGGCAACACAGAAGGGAAGTGTGGTATTGGAGCCCCCACACAAAGTCTCTACTAGGGCATCATCTAGTGGAGCTGTGAGAAGAGGGCCACCGTACTCCAGACCCTAGAATGGCAGATCCACTGACAGCTTCCACCATGTGCCTGGAAAAGCTGCAGACACTCATCGCCAGCCTGTGAAAACAGCCAGGAGGGAGGCTGTACCCTGCAAAGCCGCAGGGGCATAGCTACCCAAGACCATGGGAACCCACCTCTTACATCAGCATGACCTGGATGCGAAACATGGAGTCAAAGGAGATCATTCTGGAGTTTTAAGATTTGACTGCCCTGCTGGATTTTGGACTTTCATGGAGCCCATAGCCCCTTTGCTTTGGCCAATTTCTCCCATTTTCAATGGTTATATTTACCCAATGCCTGTACCCCCATTGTAACTAGGAAGTTACTAACTTGCTTTTGATTTTACAGGCTCACAGATGCAAGGGACTTGACTTGTCTCAGGTGAGCCGTTGGACTGTGGACTTTTGAGTTAATGCTGAAATGAATTGAGTCTTTGGGGGACTGTTGGAAGGCATGATTGGTTTTGAAATGTGAAGATACGAGATTTGGGAGTGGCCAGGGGCAGAGTGATATCATTTAGCTCTGTGTCCCCATCCAAATCTCATCTTGTAGCTCCCATAATTCCCACATGTTGTGGGAGGGAGCAGGTGGAAGATGATTGAATCGTGGGGCAGGTCTTTCTCATGTCCTCCTGAGAGTGAATGGGTCTTACGAGATCTGATGGCTTTAAAAATGAGAGTTCCCCTGCACAAGCTGTCCTTTTACCTGCTATTATCTACGTAGTAAGATGTGACGTGCTCCCCCTTGCCTTCTGCCATGATTGTGAGGTCTCCACAGCCATGTGTAACTGTAAGTCCAATAAACCTTTCTTTTGTAAATTGCCCAGTCTCAGGTATGTCTTTAATAGCAGCATTAAAACAGACTAATACACTCTGTTTTGTAGCTTTTGTTCGAATTTCACTTTGTATAGGGAGGTCATATATTCATATATGCTGTAAACATTTTACCCACAGTTATTTGTATTTTGATCTTGTTTATAATGTTTTTTCCTTATTTGGAAGTTTTCCTTTTTTTTTTTACTTGAATTTCTCAAATTTTGAATGGCTTTTGATAATTGAATCATCATTTAAAATATCTCCCACTACTTGAGATTATAAAGGATTCATTTCTGATTTATCTTCAGAGAGGATATTATGTTCTAATATACAGTTAATTTATTATTACATTTATTCCATTTTCCCTCATTAGATCTAAATGTCATGAGCACAGATTTTTTCCCCCACTGTTTTGTCTTCTGTATCTAGAATAGTACTTGGCATAAATTTCTAAGATTATTTGTTGAATGAATACATGAATGAATGAATATATGTTTTCTAGATCAGAACGTTAAAAGAGTAACACAATTAATGGCATAGAGATTGGATTAAGCTGGAAGGTCAGTGAAGTTCTTTTGTAATAGTCTTTTATTTTGGGGTCTTCCAGATAAAAAATAACTAGGAAAGAATTCTTATTAAAGAGCAGTGATTAGGAGCTAAGTAGTTAGAATGGAAATGTGTATGTGTATGTGTACACGTATATTCTGTATATACCCATGAGAGTGTGTCATACCATGAACCACATGTGTCGCAGAAAGAAAAAAAGAAGATTTATTTTTCTTTCTTTGAAAGATAATCAAGGGCTGATTTCTGAAACTTATATTTGCAACATATTTTTCTGTGCTGTTTAGAGAGTAGCTACTTGAATTACTGATGGCAGCCATTTAAAGGTATTAATTTCTCTTCAGTGGCTCTGCCTTTGCAATACAACCTTATTTTGGTTGTAAAACCTGACATTGTTAGGGTACTTTAGGGACTAATAAATTAGAAAAAAATCTTACTTCTTAAAAAGTTTTAAAAGGGAATAGAAGTATAATCATAAGCCCTTAAAAGTATAAGTTAGAAGTTAGCAATTTGTGTTCCTTAAAAAAAAAAAAAAAAAAAAAAAAAGAAAAGGAAGAAAGTATTTTAAAGATTTTGGAAAAAAGCAAGCTAGAAAAAAGTATGGATAAGGGACTGAAAATAAAGCTAAAAAGATCTAACGGTTGTGTTTGGTATGGGTAGGAAGTAAAATCTGGATTTACATGATGTTTATTGGTAAGATCAGAACCAAAGAAAAGATTTGTTAGGGTGCCAGTTAATGTTACAGGGTTAATGCCAGTTAATGGGGTTTCTTTTTGCAATCCACAATAGAAAAGCACTGAAGTAATATGGTGCCAAAAAAGTAAAAGCACACTTTTTTCCATTTTTGAAATGTCACTGGGGGGTAGCCAACTATGTGTCAAGTTTCTTCACCTTTACTTTAAGCAATTGCAAAATCAAATTCTTCATTTTGCCTCTAACTGTCGTCTCTTTGGCAACTGCCTTTATTTTGTTACGTGTGCTCTTCACATATAAGAGATTCAAATATATTTTTTAGGTTTCCATTTTCAAAAATGTGTCTCCCCCAGAATTCCTGTGTTGGAAGTCTTAACACTCAACACCTCAGAACATAACCTTATTTGGAAATTGGGGTCATTAGCAGATGTAATTAGTTAAGATAAGAATATAATGGAGTAGATTCAGCCCTTCGTCTAATACGACTGTTCTCTCTAAAAAGGGGAGAGTTGGAGCCAGAGATAGACACGCAAGGAAGAAAGATGATGTAAAGAGACACAGAGAAAAGATGGTCAACTAACTACGAGCCAAGGAGAGAGGCCTATTTTTCTCTCACAGTCTTCAGAGGAAGCAAACTTGGCAGACATTTGATTTTGGTCTTCTAAACTCCCAAACCATAAGACAATAAATATAATTTTGGTGTTTAAGCCACTCTGTAATATTTTGTTACATCCTTTTAATTTAAACAACAAAATTGGAATTTAAGTTATAAATAAATACAAATTTTCACTGAAGGATAAATATTTTATCTAACATTCTCTTATTATTCTCATTCTTAACAGCACTATATATATATATATATATATATATTTTTTTTTTTTTTTTTTTTTTTTTTTTTTTTTTTCTGGGCCATTTTCTTAACCTCGTGATGCATACTGGCTGATTTCGGTTTATTTTCTGAGGTATGTTTACGTAAAAGTCCTTTAGAAAGTCACTTGGAATGAGATGTATTTCTTTTAATTAGATTGTAGCCTTATCTACTCAAGAGTCAAAGTATTCCTAAGGAACATGGCAATTAACACGTAGCATAGCTACTAGCTTGTGGCATAAAAGATGTGGAAAAGAACTTCTCTGACTTTGATATCTATGATTCTTTGACATTATTGCAGTTTAAACTTTAAATAAAATAATTTCTATCCAGTTTCTGCAAGCTACAGAACATTTGAGGAGCTCAGTTTATTTTGCTATTCCAGGAAATTTCTGATTTGAATGCAACTAGCCCAACTGATTAAAGTCAAAAGAGCAGGTTAATCAGTTTCCTTTATTTCCTTTAAACTTCCTTTCTATTGAAATGCAACATATTTATTTTCAAATTTGCAACAGAAGAAATAGCAGAATTCACTAATAATACAAACAAAAGTTTAAGGCACAATAAGAATACACTCACTTGTCAACTAATAGCATTCTTTGTTTTTTTCTTATTTATCATATACTTGAGTTGTCACACTTAGGTTTATGAAAAACTGGCTTGGCATTTTATAACAGCTGAAGTTTTGAATAAATGTCTGAAGCACTATTCCATGTTAAATATCTCAAAGTGCTTCTACATTTACATCTCAAAATAGATTTCCTATCCCATTTTGTCCTTGGGTTTGCTGTACAAAAAATAAGCTATGTGATTTGAAAAACAAGGCTTTAACCAGGGAGTTCTTTCTAGTCATTTTAGGACAAAAATTTACTGATGGCAAAACTTACAGAAGCCATTCTTTTCCAACCAAATCAATTTTAGTTACAACTTTTTATTTTACCACACATATGCTTATTTTCTACATATCTGTTTACCAGCCCATTAGTATAGAAATGGATTTCTTAATTTTGAACTATTTAAATTACTCTTGTTTCAAAAAGCTAATTTATTATTTATTTATTGTCATTTACTTATCAAGGAAATGTATACTAGTGACTGGATTCTACCAGAATTAATGTTGTCTAGATGGGAAAGTCACAATCATTATAAAAGCTACTCTCTTAAGTGTTTTACATAAGTCTATCAGAAAAGGAAAATCTGAAAGAAACATTTTTAAAAGTGGCCCAAGATGACTGCGGGTTGAACACAAAGATAATAGAAACTAGGCCTATGAACTAATCGGAACTCCTGTGTGGAAGGCTACGTTCTGTTAAATATTTGACTGACACATAACAATTGTAACCTTGCATATCAGATGAAACACAAAAGCAGGATAGAATTAATCATCCCTCTCCATACACTAAGATGTCTATACACTTGCTAAGATTTTACTCTATTTGCTTTATCTTATGTGTGATGTCACTAAGCTCCAGTCAGAATTGTAAGAATGTCACCTTTGCTTCATTGTCTCCTTCCCCAATTTTCTTTGTGGAAATCTGTAAGTACTATACCGCATGTAATCTGCGGCACATTCTTCGTTTGCTCTGAACTTGCATGCCTGGGCTATTGTCTACAAACGTGGCTCAGAGTAAAATCAACTTTGAATTTCTCTAAGTTTATAGTGCTTGTTATTTAAATCATGGTTGACATGTCAAATCATTTAATCCTAGCCACAGTTCTATGAGGAAATGCCATTAGTATTCACTTTTTACAAATGCAGAAGTTGAAGCCTCAGCCAGGAGAGTTGAAAGATAAATAAGTAAAGTGTGATATTGTGTATTACCTATAGGATAGGTAAATAAATATTACTTTTTGATAATACTGGGGATAGAAATCAATTTGACCTAAGAAGGTAGAAAATGAATTCATAGAGTTGGCAATGTTGAGTTAGGCTTTTATGTGAAAGCAGGAATTTTATAAGGGGAGAAAAGGTTGCCAGAGGGTAAGAAGTACAAAATGACCAAAAATAGCTCATCCGTTCATGTCAAGGCTTTCACCATGGAAAAGAGCAAAAACTAACTAAAGCTAACTTAAAAAAAAAATAGCACAGGCTTATTTTTAAAATGCACAAAAATCTCAATGAAGATGGAATCCAGAAGTTGTCAGGAATCAAGGCAGTTCATCTCTGTCTCTCTCGGTCTCTGTCTGTTTCTATTTCTGTTTCTGTCTCTCTTTCTCAGTGTCCTCGAGGATGGCTAAATCTCTTCTTCCAACCCTGTGTATCTTTCTGTTTCTGTCTTTTATCTAACTTACTCCTCTCTTATTTTATCTCTAGACACAGAGCTGATGGCTTTCCAGTCCCAGAACCTACCTGACTTCCTGGCTGAATTCTCCATGGGTTACTATATTTGTATATACTGTATGTATTCCTCAATGTACAAATTTTAAGTTCTTTGTGGAGAAATCTCGCTGGCCTCATTCATCTTTTGTATGCCAGAGATCACAAATTATCAATGGTCCATTCAGCTACAATCAGGAGAATTAGGCATTGTCATTCTATTCTTGAGATCTGTAAACGAACATTCATGAACTAATGTCTACTGGACCATATGAGATAATGACTCAGTGTGGCAGGCATATATTTCCTACTTGGCAGTTGATAAAGCAGGATGATAGAGGGCCTTCAGTGTAATGAACTGACATAGATTTTTGATCTACAGCAATTGGGAGGCTGTTGTATTTTAAAGCTTCAGAGTATCATAATCATGCCAGTTCTTTAGAAGTAACACTCGAACATGTGATGAATAAATCAGAAGGGAAAAAGGTCAAGACACAGGGAGAAGAAAAGGGAACATTTATGGTAATCCAAGTAAGAAATGAGGAGTAACTAAACTCAAAATGGGAGGTGCCAATCCCTGACATTGATGACAAAATCAAAATGTTCACAGAATGTCTTTCCATTTTTAAAATTTTGTCAAGAATGGGATATTTTCTTACTGTAGGGAGAAATGATCCAAAAGGAATGAAAACAAGAACAAAAATGAGGAAACAGAGAAAGATGTAAGCTAGAATCCAGAAATTGGTGAGTAGAAAAATAAGAAAAAAGAATAAAAGTGTAATTATACAATTTTATATCAGCTTTAAAATAAGGAAGAGATAGAAGAAAATTTTATTTATTTTTTAAAATGGCACATTTTGTCATATAGAACAAGGAAAGCACTTACAGGCATGAATAGATTCAAGGAACCTAGAAAGAAGGCATAATAAGTATTTCTCTGCATGAGATGGTATCTATGGAAAAAACACTTTTTCCCCTATAGACCTAATTTTTAAAAATTCTGACTGTATTATTTCTCTGTGAATTAGATAGTATCTGTGGTTTATAAACTCAGGAATGGCCTAGTATCAGAAAAAATGGTGCTGAATGGTCAAAACCATCCCTTATGGAGGCATTAAAGAGTAAATTTAATAAATTATAACAATAATAATAAAAGACAATCACCTATTAAGCACCACCAAATGTCAGGTACTGTAATAAGTACTATGAAGGTTATTATATTTAATCTTCATGACATCCCTATTGGGGATACAATATAACTATTTTATAGATAAAAACATTAAGGCTCAAATAAGTTAACATGCAAGTTATTAACAATTCCTGTAAGAAGGACAGAAAGGTCTTAAGTTAGTACACTTTATATTGCATTATGATGCCTCCCTAGAGTACTACTGCTAAGAGCCAACAAACACCGTGAAAGAATGTGAGTGTGGAATCCTTAAGTTTGCAATAGCTGGAAGAAGGACTGTTAGGCATAGGTAGACATAAGTGCCACAATTTAGTATAAAGGAAAAATCTTTAATATAGCATGGTTTTAGATAGCTGAAAACAATTTTTTGAGAACAAGAATTTGAAAATATTTAAATAAAATTTTTATGATAAATTAAGAACAGGAAAATATGGATGATCAACAAGAAATCAAGTATGTGGGGATATTAAATGAGCACAGGTTTGAAAAGATTTTTCATGAACACTGGAAAAAATGGCTTAGGTAGAATATACATGTAAAAGTTACATTTATAGTGTCAGGAATACTAAATAACAAATTATGTTAAAAGCTTGTTAAGATAATTTTTTAAAAGAATGATGTGTGTGTTTGAACATATTATAAGCAATAAGACAAAGACAAAGGGGACTCTTATCTCTTGAAGATCTAATATTAACAAAACAATAAATAAAATAACATTAAACAGAAGCTTAATCTCCAATCTCAGAGTGGTTAAGAAAAATAAGTTTAAGAAGGAATGTCATTTAAGGTATAGGAAGAGACCACACAGCTGTTTGAATTGAATTCAGTCATTTATTCAATTATTAAAATAACTTCAAGAGGTATTTGTACAACAGCTTTCATTATCAAAATCTATGAAGGAAGACAATTACAAAAATAATTTTACTTTATTTCAGAAACAAAAAATAATATTCTATCAGGTATAAATAATAAACCTAATAGTACTTTGACAGGTTTCTTAAATGGATGAGTTACAAATATTAAAAATGAAATTATGCATACTTAAATCACCATGGCCTGCCAACAAAAGTTCCCTACAAGTCAAATTTATTCTATTTTTCAACATGCTTTAACAAGTTATAGACATCTTTGACATCTTTTCTTTGTACTACATTTCCTTCCTTCCTTCCTTCCTTCCTTCCTTCCTTCCTTCCTTCCTTCCTTCCTTCCTTCCTTCCTTCCTTCCTTCCTTCCCTCTCTCTCTGTCTCTTTCTCTCTCTCCCCTCCCCTTTCACTTTTCTCTTTTTTATTCTTTGCACCTTGTAAAAGAACCCTGATTTTTCTTTGGTAGAATCATCCCTACTCCACTCTTGGTTTTTTACTTTGATAGAGCATGGTACAAGCTTTGCCAATCAGAGAATTTAATCTCAAATCTAGCTGATTGGATCAGATCATAAGCAGAAATCTGGGACTTCCAGGAAACATTTGGAAAGAAGAGAGCTCTGTCCTCTGGCACTGTTAGAGGGATGTGAGTTTGTGATTTTCAGTGGCCATTTTCTGTTGAGTGGGGAAATTAACTGAGAGTACAGCCAACTAAACAGAACTTCTAAGCTGAGAAATGAAGACAGGGAAATAAAACAAAATGATTTGATTTATTTGGAATTTTCAGATAAATAAGCTACCATATATTATTTTGCTAATGTCACTCTGTTACTTGGAAGCCAAAAAGAGTTCTAATTCTGAAACCGGTTTCTGGAAGTGTGAAGTATTATAATTGCAACACTTAAACTGGGGATTAAGTTGATTTGCCAAAAAATACAGTATGAAGATTCTCCATTACCTTGGTTGAGAAGATGCTGATAGGTATTATATAGTAGAAAAAAATATTTATACTGCCATATTCATGCAAATTCACTTGGTATTCAGAGTTTTAGTTCTCTGTGGCTAGAACTTTAGAAAATTCTGTAGAGAAATTTCAGTATTTTGAAATGTGTTGACTATATTTTTGTGTGGCTTTTAAAAATTTCTTCTAAGAAAGAGACCAGCTTCTTCTAAGTAGCCTATCTGCAAGCAGAGAAGGAATAAATACGACCTAATGAAGAGAAACTCTTTGTGTCTTCAGCTAGTGCCACAATGTGGCTGAGAATTTAAAAATCCTCAGTTCGACAGCACCATAAATCTTCATATGCTGCCCTAGGTAGAGTTTGTAGTAGAAAAAGCAGTGAAGGAGGTAACAATGAAAATAGAAATGATACTATAAAACCTGAGAAAAACCACTTTCCTCCCCATGAACCTAATTTTTAAAATTTTTGACTGACAAATGTAAAAATTGTTTGACTGTGAAGTATAATCCACTGAGATACAACTGTAGAGCAAGGTCTCTATAATTTCTACTGTTGCAGAACAATTACCAAGAAAGAAGCCATTATACCGAGTGCTGGGAAGATGGCAGAACAAAAAACCTCTTGTAAAAAGGAAGACATTCCCCATCAATGAATTAGATTCAGGATTTTGACTTCACTAAATTTCTGATTTTTCTTACTCGTCCATAAAGTTTTAGTTCACTAATACATATTGCATGTGTTGGAGTGGTTAAATTTGTCATCCAACTACAGGTTTCTAGAACATAAACAACACCACACATCTGGCGAAGACAGAGACGTGCTTGTCACTTAGAAATTCTGTGCAGAGTTGAATGCAAGTTTAACTCTGAGTGAACTTTGCCTCTCAGTGTCGTGAATGACTCGAGAGTTTTGATAGGATGTGCCAAAGGCTCAAATTCTCTGTCACAAGAAAAAGTCATTAAAGAAGTTATAACATCTCTCTCTTTGTAATTGTGGACCTCCATGCCTGCAAAGATTCTTTGCTAAGCATAAACTCTTGTCTACTACACTCGATGTGCTAAAAAACTCCCCCAGCAATTTAGGACTTGAAATTACTCATAGTTGAAAAAAAAAATCACATCTTAAGTCAAAAGCTTAAATGCAGATGAAGTATATATATTTAGTAGTATGTTTTGTCAGGGATAAAGGAATTGTGAAACAATTTAACTGCTCTCTGACTATTGATGTTTTGAAACATTTTGGTCTCAATAATTTAATTATTCAAATTTTTGTCTTCTTCAGATGTGAGAGGCTGCCCTAGTTTAGAAATCCTCAAATCCTGCCATTAAAGATGACCAAAATCTAACAGAAAAGTTGATATTTTAGAATCTAAAATATCTAAGATAATAGAATTAGGATTCAAAAGATATACACATTTTTTTATTATTCAGATATAACTTTCAAAAGTAAAAACATTATTCTTTTACAGATTTAGAATGAATTTGTGTCAAAAATACTCAATTTATTATTGAAAGGATCAAAAAAACAGTAAATCCACTCTCAATGTGAATAAGAGGAACAGAGATTATATCATCTTTCAAAAAATGCATTAAAAAACCAATAAAATGAGATTGCTAGGTCAGATACACATTTGGTTAATGTCTTACCAGGCAGGGCAACTATAACTTTTATACTGATCAAAAATGTATGTTAAAATGTAAATTCACAGAATTTATGGCCTTACTTAACAGGAAACATCAGAAATAAACATAAGTATATTTTCCTATATCAGAGGGCAACCAACTATGCCTGCTGGCCAATTGCCTACTTTCATAAATAAAGTTATTATTATTTTTTTAAAACACAACCATACCCATTAGTTTAAACATTGTCCATGGTGGATCTAGAGTCGCAATAGCAGAACTGAGTAGTTATGAGAGAGACTGTATGGCTAACAAAGCCTGATTTATATTGTTTACCAAAGTTCGCATCTCCCTGATAATTAAATCATATTAAAATAACTTTTTATACAGTACATTCATTTTGATAATACATAATTTCTAAAGAGTACTCGTGATGCCAAAAAGGCCATTCTTTTCATGTGTAGATCTGTTTATTAACGTAGCTGTAGCAAGAGGTGTTAATTGACTATATATGTTTCCTTCAGCACAAAGTGTCAAGCAGCTATTGAGGCTAGAATAATTAACTTATTTCAAGACATTTCACTTAAAAATCACATTATGAACCTTTAAAAAGTTCTACAATATATTTTCTGCCCCAAGGCTGGAAAGTCAAGTGAAAGAAATTCTCTCCACCAGATTTTCCAGCAATATTATAGATTTGAGCTGCTTCCTCTCTCCTCGGGTTACACCAGATTTTCTAAAGTTCCTGGCCTGTCAGGAAGTCACCTTCCGGCTCACCACCTGAGAGACTGAAACCTGTAAACTGTGTTCCACATCTTCTTGAAAATATTTATGGGCATTGTCTGCAAGTAAAATGTGCAATTCTTTTTTTTTTTTTTTTTTTTGAGACAGAGTCTCTTTCTGTCGCCCAGGCTGGAGTGCAGTGGCCGGATCTCAGCTCACTGCAAGCTCCGCCTCCCAGGTTTACGTCATTCTCCTGCCTCAGCCTCCCCAGTACCTGGGACTACAGGCGCCCGCCACCTCGCCTGGCTAGGTTTTTGTATTTTTTTTAGTAGAGACGGGGTTTCACCGTGTTAGCCAGGATGGTCTCGATGTCCTGACCTCGTGATCCGCCCGTCTCGGCCTCTCAAAGTGCTGGGATTACAGGCTTGAGCCACCGCGCACGGCCCCAATTCTTTGTCATTAATGATGAGCTTATTGTTATTAGAGCAACGTATTACCAAATATGACACTCCAGGGTTGGCCTTGATTATTGCACAATCACTTTGTTTAATTATATCATACTACAGAGGAGGATCAATCTTTATTATACTTATATGAATAATAATATGAAAAATAAGGAGAATTAATAAAGTAATTCTTACCAAGTTTAATGGAGTCGATGAAAGTTATACTAATTTTAAAAATGATCCATTTACTTCATGAAAATGTATTCTACCAACTTGAATATTAGAGTCAGATTAAAAATGATTGCACATATGTTAATAAAAAGTAGAATATTAGGTCAACCTCAACACTCTCACAAACAAATAACTACAAATAATTTCCTTCATCCACATAGTCAATCTTTATTTATTTATTTTTTATTTTATTTGAAACAGAGTCTCATTCTGTTGCCTAGCCTGGAGTGCAGTGGCACAATCTTGGCTCATTGCAACCTCAGCCTTCTGGGTTCAAATGATTTTCATGCCTTAGCCCCCACTGCCCTCCCACTCCCACAAGTAGCTGAGGTTATAGGCACGTAGCAACATGACTGGCTAATTTTTGTGTTTTCAATAGAGACAGGGTTTTGCCATGTCAGCCAGGTTGGTCTCAAACTCCTGGCCTCAAATGATATGCTTGCCTTGGCCTCCCAAAGTGCTGGGATTACAAGTGGGAGCCACAGCACCTGGCCCACCTAGTCAGTCTTTTATAATTAACTAGAACTTGAGAAAATTCTTCTTATTCTAGATCTTCTGATAGCAGTTTAATTTCCAAATCCTGGGATAATGTCTGACAGTTTTCTAAGCAATGATAGGTTTAAGCTCTGAAACATGTACTCATGAATCTATTCCTTAAAATGTTAATGCTCTCTTGTTGTATCCTTTCTACATGGCTCTGAGAATATCCTTTATTGAAAATTCAGTTTCTGGCCTCAAGTTTAGAACAGCACCTTCAGACAAATACCAGAGGAAATGGTGGGATGAATGCTTACAAGAAGCGGCAAAAGGAAGATGATCTCTTTCTTCTCTATGTGAGGATGTAGCAAGAAGGCAACCTTATGAAAACCAGTAAGAGGGACCCAACCAGATAACAAATCTTCAGGCACCTTGATCTTGGACTTACCAGGCTCCAGACTATGAAAATAAATGTTTATTGCTTAAGCCCCCACCCTAGCCTATAGTATTCTGTTACAGCAGCCCAAACTGGCATATAAAACTCTCTTTCCTCAAACATTCTACAACTACCTATATGAACTCAAGTTTCATTTTCATAGTGATCTTTCATATTCTCAAGCAACCTGATACTTTTTCCTGAGAATAAAACTACTATTTTCCCTGAAAAACAAAAACATATTTCATTATTTTTCATATGTTGCTGTATTTATTTCCCATTATTATTTCTAGTGAAACTCAAAATATTTTACAGTTACTCCGTAAGGAGTAAATGCTTTTCTGGTTATTCAAGGTCAGCAATAGGTCAAAATAATATTGAAAGAAGGACAGTCTTCCATCCAAATATTTAAAGCTATCCTCCTTTTCAATAAGCAAGAAGTGTTTTCCTAAATGATATAATGTATTATGTTGAATATATAAACGAAACAAACCAAAAACAAAAAAATTAAGCAAACCATTTTTTTTTTGTTTTCTTACCTGATAGAAAACCAATTTGCATAATCTATTAAATTATCAGAATAACAAAATGTCTTCCTTCAATGAAAAGCCCAAGATCTGGTGCCTTCATTGCTGAATTCTACCAAACATTTAAATAATTAATATCAGTCTTTCTCAAACTCTCTTAAAAAGTTAAAAAGGAGTCAATAATTCCAAACTCAACTTATGAGGCCAGCATTATCCCGATACCAAAGCCAGACAAGGAACCTCGAAGAAAAGAAAATTTAGGGGCAATATCCTTATGAATATAGCTATAGAAATTCTCAAAAGACTGGCAAGCCTGAATTTAATAGCACATTAAGAGAATCATTCACCATGATCAAGAAGGATTTATCCCTGGCATCCAAGGATAGTTCACCATATGTAAATCAATAAATGTGGTATACCAATGAGCAGAATGAAAGACAAAAAATGAAAGACCATCTCAATAGATGCAGAAAAATCACCTGACAAAATTCAACATCCTTTAATGATAAAAACTTGCAACAATATAAGTATAGAAAGAATATACCTCAACACAATAAAGGCCACATTATACCTGTTACACAGGTAACATTATACTCAAAGCTTCTCCTCTGAAAGCAAGCATAAGGCAAAGATGTCCACTCTCACCAGTTTTATTAAACATAGCACTGGAAGTCTTGGCCAGAGAGGCAAGAAATAAAAAGCATTCAAATTGATAAGAAATAAATTAAATTGTCTCTGTTACCAGACATAGTCTTATATGTGGGAAATTCTAAAGACTCCACCAAAAACTATTAGAGTCAATAAACAATCAGTGAAGTTATAGGATACAAAATCAACATATGAAATTTGTAACATTTTTATACACTAACAATGAACTACCTGCAAAAGAATAAAGAAATAAAGGTAACCTCATTTCCAATAGCACCGGAAAGAATAAAATACTTAGAAATAAATTAAATCAGGAGGTAAAGGATATGTACACTGAAATAGAACACTGATGAAAAATCAAAGAAGAAACACACAAAAATTAAGAAATTGCACATCCATGGATTGAAAGGATTGATATTGTTAAAATATGTATGCTAACCAAAGTGATATACAGATTCAATGCAATCGCTATCAAAATTTCATTGATATTTTTCGCAGAAATAAAAAGTACTATAATTTGTATAGAACCACAAAATACCCTGAATAGTCAAAGTAATATTGAACAAAAGACCAAAACATCACATTACCTGACTTCAAAATATATTACAAAACTACAGTACTCAAAACAGCATGTTACTGGTACAAAAACAGAACACAGACCAATGGTACAGAGTGGAGACCTCAAAAATAAATACAGCCAACTGATTTTTTTTGACAAAGGTGCCAATAACATGCAACAAGGAAATGACATTTTCTTCAATAAAAGGTGCTGTGAAAACTAGATATTCACATGTACAATAATGAAATGATACCCATAGCTTACAGAATCTACAAAAAAAATTCAAAATGGCTTGATGTCTTAAATGTAAGACTCATAACAGTGAAACTTACTAGAAAACATAGGAATAAACCTCCATGATATTTATCTGGGTAATGATTTTTTTTTAGTATGAACCCAAAAGCACAGGCAACAGGAGCAAAATTAGACAAATGGGATTACGAGAAACTAAAAATCTTCTTCACAGCAAAGAAAACAACAAAGTGAAGAGAAAACCTACAGAATGGGAGACAATATTTTCAAACTGTCCATCTGAGAATCGTAACAAAAACAAGTGAGACCTAATTAAACTTAAGAGCTTCTGCACAGCAAATAAATAGACAACCTATAGAATGTGAGAAAACATTATCAAACTATGCATCTGACAAAGTCTAATATCCAGAATCTATAAGAAACTTAAATCAACAAGAAAAAAAGCAACCCCATTAAAAATGGGTAAATGACAAGGACACACAGCTGAAAAGAAGACATAAAAGTAACCAATAAACATAAAAAAAAGCCCATCATTTCTAATGATCAGAGAAATGCACTTCGAGACTACAATCAGATAATATCTCACACCACTCAGAATGGTGATTATTAAAAAGTCAAACAACAACAGATGCTGTCAAGGCTGTGGAGAAAAGGGAACACTTATATACTGTTGGTGGGAATGTAAATTAGTTCAGCCATTGTGGAAAGCAGTTTGGAAATTTCTCAAAGAACTTAAAGCAGAGCTACTGTTTGACCTAGCAGTCCTATTACTGGATATATACCCAAAGGAAAACAAATCATTCTACCAAAAGGACACACACACTTGTATGTTCATTGCAGCACTATACACAATAGCAAAGACATGGAATAAATCTAGGTTTATTTCACTGTCAACAGTGAACTGAATAAAGAAAATTTGGTGCATACACCACCATGGAATATTATGCAGCCACAAAAACAACAAAATTATGTCCCCTGCAGCAACATGGATGCAGCCCTTAGAGGTCATTATTCTAAGCAAATTAACATAGGAACAGAAAACCAAATACCACGTGCTCTTGTTTATAAGTGGGAGCTAAACACCAAGTGCACATGGACAGAAAGAGGACAACAGTAGACACTGGGACTAGCAGAAGGGAGAGGGAAGGGAGGGTGTAGGCTGAAAAACTATCTATGGGATATTCTGCTCCCACTACCTGGGTGACGGGATCACCCATATCCCAAACCACAGCATCACGAAATATACCTATGTAACAGATCTGGACATATACCCACTGAATCTAAAATAAAAGTTGAAATTTTTAATAAATAAATATGGGGCCAGGTATGGTGGCTCACGCCTGTAATCCCAGCACTTTGGGTGGCCTAGGCGGGCGGATCACCTGAAGTTGGGAGTTTGAGACCAGCCTGACCAGCATGGAGAAACCTTGTCTCTACTAAAAACACAAAATTAGCTGGGCATGGTGGCGCATGCCTGTAATCCCAGCTACTCGAGAGGCTGAGGCAGGAGAATCACTTGAACCCGAGAGGTGGTGGTTGCGGTAAACCAAGATCACGCCATTGCACTCCAGCCTGGGCAACGAGAGTGAAGCTCCATCTCAAAAACAAAACAAAACAAAACAAAAAACAGGCAACACATCTGAATAGACATTTCTCA
The DNA here is from genome assembly GCF_024542745.1 of Macaca thibetana thibetana. NCBI lineage: Eukaryota > Metazoa > Chordata > Mammalia > Primates > Cercopithecidae > Macaca > Macaca thibetana. Next base: position 63,465,266 of record NC_065584.1, read on the forward strand.
AAAGAAGACAGGCAAGTGGCCAACAGGTATATGAAAAGGTGCTCAACATTATTAATCATCAAGATAATGGGAATTAAAACCACCGTGAGATATCACCTCACACCTGTTAGAGTCAGTATTATTAAATAGATAACAGGTGTTGGTGAGAATAAGGAGGAAAGGAATTCTTGCACACTGTTAATGGGAATGTAAATTAGTACAGTCATAATGGTAAATAGTTTGAAAGTTCCTCAAGAATTTAAAACTAGAACTATCCTATGATCCAGGAATCCCACTACTAGATATATACCCAAACAAAATAAAATTAGTTTGTTGGAGGCATAGTTTGTGAATATTTTTTCCCATTCTGTGGGCTGTCTGTTTGCTCTATTGATAGTTTATTTTGCTGTGAAGAAATTCTTTCATTTTATTAGGTCTGACTTGTCAATTTTTGTTTTTGTTGTAATTCCTTTTGAGGACTTAGACATAAATTCTTTTCCAAGGTAAATGTCCAGAATGGTGTTTCCTAGGTGGTCTTCCCGGATTTTCATAGTTTGAGGTAATACATTTAAATCTTTACTCTATCTTGAGTTAATTTTTGTTTAAGGTGAAATGTAGGGGTCTAGTTTCATTCTTCCACATATGGTTAGTCAGCTGTGCTAGCAAAATCAATTTAATAGGGAGTACTTTTGCCACTTCTTATTTGTATTGAGTTTGTCATAGATTGGATGGCTTTGTGTGTGGCTTTATTTATGGATTCTTTATTCTGTTCCATTGATCTATGTGTCTCTTTCTGTACCAATACCAAGCTGTTTTGGTTCTGTAGCCTTATAGTATAGTGTGAAGTCAGGTAATGTGATGCCTCTGGCTTTGTTCTTTTGGCTTAGGATTGCCTTGGTTATTCGGGTTCTTTTTTGGTTCTGTATGATTTTTATAATTTTTTTTTCTGATTTTACAAAAAATGCCATTGGTAGTTTAATAGGTAACTTTGGGCAGTGTGGTCATTTTAACAGCATATGTTACTCCAATCCATGAGCACAGAATGAGCTTTTCCGTTTGCTTATGTCATCTTTGATTTCTTTCAGCAGTATTTTGTAGTTCTTCTTATGAAGATCTTTCACCTCCTTGGATTGATGTATTTCTAGGAATTTTATTTTTTTTTGTGGCTATTTCAATGGAGATTTCATTCTTGATTTGGTTCTCAGCTTGAACATTATTGGTAAATAGAAATGCTACTGGGTTTTGTACACTGACTTTGGTATTACTGAAGTTGCTTATCAGTTCCAGGAGCCTTTGACAGAATCTTTGGGGCTTTCTAGGTGTAGAATCATGTCATCAGTGAAGAGAAATAGTTTGATTTCTTTTTTTCCTATTTGGAAACCTTTTACTGCTTTATCTTGACTAAATGCCCTGGCTAGGACAGCCAGTACTGTCTTAAATAGCAGTTGTAACGGTGGGCTACTAGAGGGGGAGGGATGACAGGGAGGAAGGGGTAAAAAACAAATTGTTGGGTGCTATGCTTACTAACTGGGTGATGAAATCATTCATATGCCCAACCTCAGCATCACTCAGTATTCCCATGTAGCAAACCTGTACATGCACCCCTGAATCTAAAATAAAAGTTGAAATTATAAAAGAAAAAAAAAGGGAAAAGGAGAGATAGAGATCTCTGGCATGTGAGGACACAGTGAGACGGCGGCTGTGTGAAGCCAGGAAAAGAGCCTTCTTCAGAACCTGATCCTGCAGGACCTCGATCTGGATCTTCTAGCATCCTGAGTGATGAGAAAATGCCTTTCTATTGTTTAAACAAAAATAAATAAAAGAAAAGATTTTCTAGTGAACATTTTCCAAACTTTTGTTCTAGTGCGATAATGCGTCAGATTTCACTTAGTAATTATGTTAATTTAATACAAATTTCCTGAGTGGATTATATTTCTTTCATGTTTGGACCAAAAATGACATTTCTCAGATAACTGGGTTTCTTTTAATTCATCCTTTCATTCCATCTCATGTCAAAATTATTCAGAAGATACATGATACTTTATTTGCATTGTCATCCTCGACTCATATCAGGTTTTGATTATTGTGTAATTAGGTTACTGAAATTGCTATATGCATCCTGCTTATTCTGCTAATTTCTTTAGACACACTCCTTCATACAGGAAAATAGATCTGCATCTCAACATCTTTAAAGAATAAAAAATTTTTTTCTTAACATTTTTTAAAAGTAGGATTTGTCTTTTTCCACCTTTAAATACTTTAAACATAACTGAACATACAGCCATAAAAAACTGAAATGTATGATGCTTTTTACTGCGATTATGAATCAGCTATATAACACATACAGGAAGCACTAATGATTGTATTATTGTCAAAAGGAAAAGAATATTGAATAGGTAAACACAAAAATTCACATGATGCAAAGTCATGAAGGAACTGTATATTTTCTTTATTTGCAATGTCACAAACTAAGAAATTCATAGTTTTTCCAAGGAATTTTGGATATGAAATAGACAATCACTAGTTGAATCACAGATCATAAATTAATAAATTATTTATATTATATATATGTTTAATATAGTTGCTGCCTTGGCATTAATTTTTAAGCCTAAGTTGTTTGAAACCCAGTTGTACTCTGTCGCTTTGGGCCTAGTGAAATGTTTCCTTTCTTGCGTGTTTTCTGTGATATAGTTCTGAATTATCCTAATCACACTGGCTCAAAACACAACAGACTCCACAGGTGTTAACCAGGATAAAACCCAGTGGTCAACACTACAGCCATGTCAATAAGTTCCCTCCTTTATGTGTGTTTTCTTTAAGCTAGCCAATCTACAACTCCCATGGGAAAGCCTAAGAGATAATGTCCATAGACCTTAATAAACGCATAGTTCCACAGATTCTCTCCTCACTCCCAACTTGCTGCTTGAGCTCCCTGTTGTCTCCAAACTTGTTGTCCACACCCCTAACCCCTAGAGAACCTAGGGTAATAAATTTCTTCAGTTTCATGCATTTTGGTTTTTACTTCCTTATTGTGTCTTACCTTGTCGACCCACTAAAACCTAACTTTCTCCTGTAAGGGCTCTCCTAGAAAGTGACTATCTTGGCAATGGCCACTGTCAAAAGACAGACCTCACCATCAAATTAGAAAGAATCTGTAACAGATAAAAGTCAAAACAACTTACAATTTCCAACTAAATAATAATACAGACACTATTTCCCACAGATTTTGGGGTTTTGCAAAAATTGCAATAAATTGTCTATGAAATAAGGTGGACTTGCAGGAAATTTACTGGATGGTGCTCTCAGTACCAAGACCTGTGATGGAGGGAATGAAGGAAGGAAGAAAGAACAGGCACAGCAGAGGTTGTTCTGCAATTCCATGGGAAGTTCTACTGCTAGAATGTCCCTCACAGTTGCAAATTAAATTAAAATGTCCGGAAAGGCCAGACATGGTGCCTCACACCTGTAATCCCAGCAATTTGGGAGGCTAAGGCAGGTGGATCACTTGAGCTCAGGAGTTTAAGAGCAGCCTGGGCAACATGACGAAACCCTGTCTCTAGTAAAGGTACGAAACTTAGCTCAGTGTGGTGGCATGCACCTGTAGTCCCAGCTACTTGGGAGGCTGAGGTGGGAGAATTGCTTGAACCTGGGAGGTGGAGGTTGCAGTGAGCTGAGGTTGCGCCACTGCACTCCAGCATGAGTGACAAACCAAGACTCTGTCTCATAAAACAAGCAAACGAACAAACAAAACCACAAGACAGTCTTGATTTCATCAGATAGCAGGTGGTACTCCCAGCAACTCAGGGAATAAGTGCCTTATCTAACAGGGTGAGGAATATAGGAAGCACACTCTAGCATTTACTACTGACGGATGATAACCCAATATATTTTGGTGATGTTCACGCCTTTAGTACACTTTTGTAATAATTGTAAAAATCTAATGACCATTTATCAACCAATGTTTAAAAGTGATGCCCATTTAATGATGTTTTGAACAATATAGTGGTAAGATAGAAGAAACCATTTAAATTTCCCCAAAGAGGTGAATATAAAAATAAATTACACTATCAATAAAATATAGGGCAAGATTCATATGTTAAATACAATAGGAATATCACTTTTTCAAAAACTAATACAATGTTTAAAAACATGTAGAACTTGTTGGGTGTGGTGGGGCATGCCTGTGGTCCCAGCTACTCTGGATGCTGAGGTGGGAGGATCATTTTAGACCTTCCACAGGAGGGAGGTTTGCAGGTTGTCAAAGCTGCAGTGAGCTGACATCGCTCCACTGCACTCCAGCCTGGGCAACAGAGTAACACCTGTGTCAAATAAATAAGTACGTATGTAAGTAAAACATGTCAAAGTGTTAACAATAATAATTTTTTCTTTTTTTTTCTTTTTTCAATGAAGGCTTTTCTTAAAAATTTTTTTGGTTCTGTGATTTGGATTCAAACTAAGTGAAGGATTTTTACATTCTCTGTATATTTCAATTTTTTTATGTCAATGAGCATGTATTATTTTGATAAACAGGTAACTTTTTAAATTGATCAATAATGACTTTGGGGAAAGCTCAGCAGACAAATGTAGGAATCATGACATTATTTGATGTTGGACTTCAGTGCAGTTAAGGATAGTCATGTTTTAGACTCTTCTAGATGATTTTGCAAGCCTTGTAATTCTTGGCGTTGGTTTCTCTTGTCCCTGGGCATTCTCTTGTTATTTTTAGCATGATTGTTTTGACCCACACGTTGCATACTATTTCTGCTGAGTCAAGACTACACTCTCCTGAACAGCGTTATACTAGTATATGGATGACTTTTGTTGATAGCAGCTATTTTTCGACTGTCCAGCTGTTTCACTGCACTTTTGAGGCATTTATCCAGATATCTTTGAGTGTTTTTTGTTATTTTGCTTTTTAACCTCATATATCAATATAATCAGATAATCATAATGTTATGTAAGAATCTACTCAAAGTCTATTCTTGACGTTTTTCTTGCCCAAGTACAGTAAACTGTAGCACATTTCTTTAAAAAACAGAGACATATAAAGCTCTGGGATATGAGAATTATTTTTAGATGAACGGTACTGGGAAGGAGAGAAAAAGAAGAGAATATAAGTGGAAGGAGATGAAGAGAGAGAAGCAAAATAGAATGGTGAGGAAAAATAGAAACCTGATTTCCAGTTAGTACTTCTGTCCTCATTCCATTAGCAACAGAAATAGCCTCTTGTCACAGCATCTTGTCTGGCTGCAGGGCTAACACCATTTCCTAGAGGCATGGAGGAGGGCTGTGCTGCTTTGATTCTGGCACAAGGACATCTGTGTTCTAAACCTACGTCTTAATATGGTGAACCATCTGGTTCAGATATCTGATATCTAAAAACTGTATTTTGGGTTAGCTGCATTTTTTGTGTGCTAAGTTCTCTAGTCTGCAGCCCAAATAGTGGTAGGTAGATGCGTGTATATGAAAAAGTTGGTTCTATGATTGTTCTATAATTGTGCAAATGTTGATATGTTTAGCAGTCCTAACTTGTTCAATATTTCTGAAAGCACACTAGTGTCTGTTACCTACTTTAAGCATTTCCTTATAAGTTTTTTATCTACCACAATCATGAAGTTAATGCCATATTTTATTAAATGACTTAATATGACTAAACAATATCTACTGCTACATAGTATTTATTATTTTAACCATCACAACTAGGTAACACAGGCAACAAGTTTCTCTGTAATAAGAAAGATAAATGGAATTATCCATTGTATACTTAAAAAACAAGTAGGAAAAGAGACTCACAAGAAAAATGTTAATCTAACCTTAAAATCTTAAACCCTCATAATTTCACAAAAATCCATATATTAAAAATTACCAGATTTCTCTTGAACACCAGTAGTATTTCTAGGGTTGTTCAAAATAACTTGCATATTATTCTAAATGTAAATGTGTCATTGAGAGACTTTGAAGAAAGGATGTTGTTATTGTCCTTTGTATACAAAGTTAAATATTGGTTAGAATTTTAATGTGAACAGCTCAATCTCAAAGGCAATAAATTGTGAATCTTACTACTGTAGAACAATATCTGATGTCTGTGATTATCTTGAGAGGTGTGCATGGTAGCATTTCAATAGCCTTGAGCATATGTTTTTTGATTGTGCTTTTATATACACAAGGCATCTATACAGATTGGTCTGCTGGGCTCATACCAGGTAGGCAGAAGGTCTGTGTTAGGATGTGGTGGTGGTATTACTAGTCATTATTCAAGAAAGTGGCAGAGAAAAATAGATGAAAAAGTTAAGTTTTATATTTGTTTTATAGATGGATGAGAATATATCAACAACAAAGTCACTAATCATTTTGGCCACTTTTGCCATGTTGGCTTCACAGAACTGTGAGTGCTTTGACTGGAAATTTTGCTCCAGTATGAATAGCTTAAATCTAACCATAAGATTAATCTGCCCAATTTGTGCAGTAATGGAAGTGTCAGTTTGGCAGTTCTTTTGATTCAAGTTCAATTTAGTTGTTTTCTCTCCCTTTTTTCCTACTCTCCTATATTCTATTGTCTAGACTAAGCACTGCTCATCTGAGATACATATAAGAAGTGGAGATGAACAAAGAACGGTGTTGAAGAAAATGCAAATTTATACTTTGATGCCATGAAAATATATTATCACACAGAACAGTATGAACTGGCCGAAGGAAACAGTATTAAGCAGTAAACGGAGGTGTATCAAAGTGAAACTAGAAAGAGACAAAGGAACTCTCATTGCCAAAAAAGAGCAAATAAACAATATTTTGAAATAACAGCATCAAAATACCATCGCATTTTTTAAAGGGGTTAAGGCCAGGGTTAAATAATCCTTAAAGAACTTAGTGATGAACTTAGTTAGGGCTTATTAAATGTGAGCTATTAATATTATCGTATGTCAAATAATTTGTCATAAATCAAGCAGATATTTTCATTAATCTTAGTTTTTTTATATCTAGGCATGCTTATGTGAGAACATTTTTTTTCCTGTTAGAATTTTAAATAATTTTGATACATCACCTCATTTTATGAGTCTAATGTCAAAAGTTGAATTAACATGTCCCTAAAAATGAGTGTTTTTTTAATGTGTCTAGTATTATCTTTTACGTAGGGGCTTTATCATATAAATACAGGGTTGCAGCTCTTAAATATCTTAAGATGATAAACATAATAGGCTTGTTTTAAAAAGCATTAAGTGATACATAGTCTGACATTTTTAAATGAAAACAAAACCCCTCACTTATATGGATTACTTTAGTAAAATGCAAATAAATTTCCATTTGTTAGCTATAGAGAACATATTTGGTCAACATTTCTATTCATGTTGGGTTATAGGCTACTATAGAAAGAACGTGAAATTCAAGTACCGAAACCACTAAGTGGCTAGTAGATTTGCAAATATTTTGGGGCTTTTAAAATTTTAAGTTTTTTATACAGTCATTTTTTTTTAACTTTAAAGATCAGATTTCTTTGGATAAAACAAAAAACCCACAACCCAAAAGATGGGCTTTTACATCTCAAGACATCTCCCAGGTAATAAGTCTACAGATGACAAATCATTTTCATAGACAATATTTTTGAACAAATTTTATATGTATTCAGGAACGGGACATTAATCAATCCCCATTTCTATTTTAACAGGGGGCAAGGTAGGGGAGAGGGAAAAACAGTTTTGGATACAACTATTTGGAAGGAAAGTAGACACGAAGAGAGCAAACCCTAGCTTTTCATTATCTACAATAAATGGTTTTGTTTTTCTTTAAAATAAACCTTTTATAATCTGTAGTATCTCTTTAAAAGACCACTTCTTAGCTACTAGCCAATCCACACCAATTATTTAAATTCACTTGGTACACACCTTTGTCCGCTCAGTAAGTTATATTCATTATATCCACTGCTGCAGCATGCATAAAACAACACCCCTGCATGGCTGACCAGGGCCTAATCTAGGACTGATGGGAGAAGGGTCTGCAAACCAAGATCACGGTGTCATTTCTCTCCTTGTACTGTCTACCAAGCTGATCCCTACAAAAATGCACATAAAAGCAGGCAAGTTTAGCTACTCTGTTGCAAGAGCTCAGACACAGAGCCACAATCTCCCACAAGTGGTGGGGGAAAAGTAGCTGCAGGTCAACCATCTGAGGAAGGACCAGCAAGGAAAGATGAAAATAAAGTAGATGGGATGAATGTCCCAAAAGACCAAACTGTGGTCCAGGAGATGGAGGGAACAAAGACCACTGGAAGAAGTCAGATAGGGAAGATGGCAAAAAGGATCCAGACTCCAGATCTGCACCTAAGCCAAAGAAACCTGAGGAAAATCCAGCTTCTAAGTTCAGTTCTGCAAGCAGGTATGCTGCTCTCTCCATTGATGGTGAAGATAAAAACGAGGGAGAAGATTATGTTGAACAGACCTCGACATCCTGTGCTTTCTCCTAGTTTCTCTCCACCCTGAAACATTTGAAAGCAAATCAAATCTCTATCCAGACAAGACAAAATAAAACTCACTGTCTCCTAGAGACCTTTCTTACCTTTAAAAAAGAAAATGAAATTATTTTGCATGCTGCCACAGGCTTTACAGTATTGAAGTAACTGGAGATCGCCAATACAGCCAGAGAGAAAGAGGCTACAGCTTTTTAGTGGAAAAGTCGTGGTGCATTGTCACCATGCAGTTGCCAGTGTGGTTAGTGCCTAGGGGGCCTCCATTTAACAGAAATGGTAATGACAGTGATAGAAAGTCTGGAATCTGGTTGGGCAGTAGGGGAGGGAGGTATAAGGAAAAGTGTGAGATTTCTGCCTTTCGGTTTTTATCCTATTGTGGCATATATGAATTTTCAAACATTATGTGAATAAATGTTCCACTCTTGGAAAGATAGATTTAGCCTTAAGTTATTTTAGTCTCCAGGAGGCTGCCAGCCCCTCCTATTACTTAATTCTGAGTTTTGGGGACCAGGTTGAAGGGAATTCCTTCTTTTTTTTTTTTTTTTTTTTTTTTTTTTTTTTACCACCCAGAGAAGTAGTTCGGGGTGAGACTATAGGACATAAAGAATAGGACTACCTTGGACCAAAATAAAAGTGAAAATCGTGTTTTGAAAAGAAGCTTTTGGGAGGTGATGAGTCATTTTGTACCAGGTAATAGGGGAAAATTGTGTGGCCTCCAGCAAACACATGAATGGTTATTACCTGGAGCCAGAAGCACTTGGGGGTCATGCTAATTCCCAATGTTTTGTGTGTCCTGGTTTTACCCCTTCCAAACACTGTCCTTTTTGAAAGTTTGAATATATCCACATTCTGTTGAAACCTTGAAATTTTAAAAATTTAGACTTGAAACTTTAACAATTTAGACTTGTCATTATCTTAAATTCTCCATGCTACTCTTAACCTCCCAAAAAGGAGTCTCTAAGTCACATAGATGATCTCTTGGGCATTTTCCCTCTCAGCCATAGAGAGCTGTTAAAGGAAGAATGGCTGCTTTTCTCAAGCAAATCGGTTTCTTGATGCCTTTTCGTTCTCTCTCCTTGCCTGTTCCTGATGCTTTGACCACTTTTATAGGTGAGGGTGCTCTAGAATAATGGATGGTCTTGGGTGGTGAATAGAGGTGGGTAAATAGGGACAGGGACAGTTACATTGGGAGCTGTTCTTACAACCTTGATGGGTTATTTTTCCCCCAAGTTTCCTTCTCCACTGAAATGCCACAACAATGCTTGTTGGATTGATGAGGTGGCCAGACCAATGTGTTGTTTTTTCTTCTTCTTTATTTTTTAAGCTTCCCTTGAGAGAATAAATGGTAATTGAGAGAACTATTTACATAATCATTTTTAAATAAGTGAACAGGCAACCTACAGAATGGGAGAAATTTTTTGCAATCTATGCATCTGACCAAAGGGCTAATATCCACAATCTACAAAGAACTTAAATTTACAAGAAAAAACAACCCATCAAAAAGTAGGAGAAGGATATGAACATACGCTTCTCAAAAGAAGACATTTATGTGGCCAAGAAACATGAAAAATGCTCATCATCACTGGTAATTAGAGAAATGCAAATCAAAACCACAATGAGATATTACCTCAGGTCAGTGAGAATGGCAACCATTAAAAAGTCAGGAAACAACAGATGCTGGAGAAGATGTGGAGAAATGGGTACACTTTTACACTATTGGTGGGAGTGTAAATTAGTTCAACCATTGTGCAAGACAGTATGGCAATTCCTCAAAGATCTAGAACCAGAAATACCATTTGACCCAGCATTCCCATTACTGAGTATATACCCAAAGGATTATAAATCATTCTACCATAAAGACACATGCACACATAAGTTTCTTGTGGCACTGTTCACAATAGCAAAGACTTGGAACCAACCCAAATGCCTATCATTGATAGACTGGATAAATAAAATGTGGCACATACACACCATGGAATACTATGCAGCCATACAAAAGGATGAGTTCATGTCCTTTGCAGAGACATGGATGAAGCTGGAAACCATCATTCTCAGCAAACTAACACAAACACAGAAAAACAAACACAGCATATTCTCACTTATAAGTGGGAGCTGAACAATGAGAACACATAGACGCAGGGAGGGGAACATCACACACTGGGGCTTGTTTGTTTGGGGGTAGCGGGGTAGGGGAGGGATAGTAGGTGACAGGTTGATTGGCGCAGCCACTATGTGCATAGTGCAACCACTACAGCATGTATATAACTAAGTGACAAAACTACACATTCTGCACATGTGCCCCAGAACTTAATGTATAATAAAAAATAAAACATAAAATATAAAAATAAATAAGTTTGACTTTTCTTTCTCTTCTTCACATGTGAGTTTGGGAAAAGTGCTGTATGACCTTAGAAGATTTGGTCATAATTGACCACAAAATCATTAATCTGTAACTCCAAAACACATTTTAAACAAATTCTTCCTTGGGTGTGTCAATTATTCACAAACATCACAAATGCAACATTTTTATTTAGCTTGATAATTCAACTTTCTGCACATATATTTTTCTAAATTAACTATGCTTAGTGATTCATTAGTATTCTCTTCCAAAAAAAGTTCAATAGAATCCACCAAAATGAATAAAAACAAACTTCTAATTTTTTATCTCTAATTTTAATCTTACCTTATTTTAGAATATCAGTTAAAAGAGTTGTTTTTCTTTTTTTTAGATTGAATAAATGCTTGGCTGATTCAATTATAAAATGTAGAACAGACATTTGTTGAACATATATACATTCATTTATTAAAGGTTTACTGATTACTAACTAGTGGTTTTTATTGTCTAGCTTCTGGGGCATCTGGGTGAAAATCATGATCCTCCAGAAATTCCAATCTTTGGGAATCAGAATATGCAGAAACAACCTTTATGAGAAATATTATGAAAGATGTTCATCATCAGGTCATTGGCAGAGTGACAGATTTTATAAACATAGAACCCTCCAATTTTTGAGATTTAGTTGGTGAAATGAGAAATAAACATAAGAAAGTTAAATAACAATGTAAGTCTCAATACAGTAAATGTCAGCTGAATACTTTGTCCAGTAGACTGCAGAAGTTCAGAAGGTGCAATCCTTTTCATTTTTGAAAGTTAGTGGTAGACATGGTAAGAAAAAAATGGAACTTGACAAGGTAAAGGGTGAGGAGGTAATTCAAACTAAGACAGCACACTCTGTCTCTAAGGCAGGGTGAACTGATGTCTAACTATGATCTACCCGTGCAGATTTTTCTTTGCTGCAGTAAATGTTTGTGGCAGGTTTTCCACCAAAGCTGTGTGCTAGTCATAATGGTGGAGGAAATTTAGCAATACTGTGGGAATCAGAGAGTTTCCTATCTGGTGCACTGGTTGACATTACTATGTGTGTGACATTTCCACAAGAAACCAAATGTAATTTCTTGATCCCTGAGATATTGAATGTACCTATGTCACTTACAGGATTGTTATATCCCTGAAATTAAATAATAGACTTGAAAATGTTTTATACTTTTAAAGGTGTATTCATTTTTTAAATAAAATAACTGGGCCATAGTAATACCATTACATAATCACAAAAACGTAACCTTCCTCCGCCCCACTGGACCACATCTTATATAATCTCTTTCTCTCTTGCTCTGTAACTGTGAACATGTGAGTATCATCATTATACTAAAAAAACAAAAGAGAAAGATTTTCGTTTTTACTGTGATTTTCCAAGATGTAGCGTTTCTACATTAATGAGAGTTGGGTGCAAAAATTTCATTTAAAAATATAGCTTGTTGCGAATTCTAAGATACCCTTTAAAGTCCCTAGTATTTTATGCATTTTACTGATATAGAATAAATGTTAAGATATATAGCAAAAGGCTAATTATTAGCAAAGTTAAAACACAACCTGAATTCTGGAATCTCACTTCAATCTTTTTCCTAAGTGTATAGAACAATGTTTGTGTTTTAAATGTTTATAATATTTGAAAAAGAAAAAGTATTATCACTGAGAACCACTTGTAATTGCACGTAACTATTTACTTTAGCTAATCAGAAACATTAGTTCCACTGTGGGGAAAATTAACATTTGTAAGATTCATCAAAGATTCTGTTGGTGTATCATCTCTCTAGAAAGGGGAAGCCTACTTTGTAACTCTTTATGCATAAATTAAATAGTTAGACAGCTACAAATTTAACTTCTATTAAATTGCACTGTGCTTGTTTATTTTCCATTGTATTACATATTTTTCCAGATACTTTCATTTCTCTTACATAATTCAAAAGAGACATCTATTTGTTGTCCACCATAACCACCTAACTCTTTAGACTCATTTGTGATATCAAGTGCTTTACTAGTTTAATTTGTCTATAACTAGCACAAAACTTTAAACAATTAAATTGTATGTGTTTGAAATTCATTAATTTGGGACTTATTGATAGTTCTTAGAATAATATTTACCATGAATAAATAATTACTAAATATTATTTTCCTGGTGTTTTTACATCCAAGGTGTATAATAATACCCAATGTGGAAATTCAACTGCAAAATTTGACATCTATGACAAAATTAGCCGCAAAGGATGTGTCTACCTTGATGATTTCCAATTGCTGCTAAGATTATAGATTTATCACTTTATAGATGTCAGCCTGATTCCATGTGTTAAACTGTATACTGAAGATTATTCAAGTAAGATATGTGTAATCTACTTTTGCGGCTGATTTCCTAACCATGCGTGACTGAGCTTATTGGAAGGAGAGAAGTTTAGTAAAACACATTCCAATTGAATTGAGGTGATAGATTCAAATAAAAAATATTTTAAAAGGGAATTTTATTAGTTCCATTTAAACTAACAAATACAGATTTTTATTTACTTATTCTTTTGCACATGACCAAAAGATCAATTTTGAGGTATTTAAAAAATAATTGCTAATTAACATATGAATTGGATGCCTGGAGACTAGAGCAAGAGAATGTTGCCGACTAATCCATTAAAATAAGGCCTAAACAAAGTCTTTTATATAGTTCTATGATTTAAGCAGGCTGTAACGACAGCAGAGCACTTTTTTCTCTGATATATTTAAAATTTATTGGTGTAGCTTCAGTAGAAGCAATTTATTTGGAAGATAGTGTTTACAGAACTGGTTATAGCCTAATTACAATTATCTAAATGAGTATAAGATGTGTGACATTCTTACATAAATGGTTTCATGAAGGAAAAATCAAAACTTCTTCAAGAATAATGGATAAAGATGATTGCAACATATTCAATAAAAATCTAAAGCACTTTATATTTTATATTCATTAGTGTTCATGTATATTGGTTCATGCAAATCATAAGAGTATATATAGAACTAAGAATTAGGACATCATTAGGGTTCATTTTTAAGCTTCTTAATAATTTTTAAGGCAACATACCTTTGTTTCTACCCCTTATGTTACCTAAATTCATAGAGTTTGCTTATTTGTATAGCATAGTTTCTTGAATTAAAAGTTTTTGTAAACTTTATTACTCTCTCAGAGTTTTGTTGTAGCCTATGAGTAAAAGTTGTAAAATCAATGGTCAAGATATGTTCTCTAGCTTGTTTGCAGCATATCTTTACATGTGATTTTTATTATGAATAATAATTCTTAAAGCTAATAAAAAAGACAGAGCCTCCTACAGCATTATGAATTTATTCGCACTTTAAAGAGTTATGAATACCAATGAAAAATCTGCTTTTAGCCATTAGGATTTTTTTATAAACAAAGGTGAGAATTTTTAAATAGACCAAATATTTCCAGTAGAAACAATCCATGTGTGCTTCATTAATGACTTATTCCATATAATATATATTAGATACACACGTGTGTGTGTGTGTGTGTGTGTGTGTGTGTGTATGGTAATATATAATCTCCTTTTGGAGTCTAATTTTGTAATCACTGTGGTTTACTCTAGTCCCTTTGTGTTTTCCTATATAAACTAAAAAAAGAAACACACAATATGAAGCAAAGTCTATCATGTTTCCCTGGCAAATGATTCCAGGTAGTTTGTAGAAGCTTTTATAGAAATTTGTGAATAACACAGCAAACACAAAACAAAAATATTGATCTGAAAGGATAGAACCTTGAGCTCTATTCTCAATGAGTAATAAGACAAGCCAAGTAGAACTTACTGACTGTGAAAGTAATTCATCAGCTGCAAGGACCAACTTTAAAGAGCATAGATGTTAACAGAGAAAAGACCTCCCAGTATATAGAAAAGGAGCAGGGGAGGGGAGGGGAGGCAGTTCCATATGTACCCCTGGGAGAATATAGTCAATGATTCCTTCATGAAATATAATGGTATTAGGTCTTTCCCTGTGACCTTAGGTATTGTGTTGTAATAATATAGCCTCAGAAATGTAAAATTAATTTAAGTGACTACAGTAGAAAAGCCAACCGTGTTGTTTCCTCTGCGCTGATATGTAGATTTGCCTAGACGTTAAAAAAATTCTTAGTCAAGATTATTATATAAGTTATGATACATTTTACTTTGAAATGATGCCTTCTATGTTATAATAAGCATTTTTTCATATTTAGTAATATATAGCACATAACCATACTTTATATTTTATTTAGTAAATGCTAATCTATGATGGTACTAAGGATTAAACTCCTAGAAGCATTAGGCTAAGTGTATTCCCTTACAAAATATCAAACTAGAATGTAATGGTTGTATTCATCACTTTATGGCAATTATTTACATTCTGTACTAACCGTCTAAAATATAATATTGTAAAAAATGATCCTTGCAGGAAATTGACTTTGGAGTTTGGAAGCAAATAAATTATTTGGAGGATACCCATTAACCTCAATTTTCAAAATGCATAGCTTTAGATGTTTAATAAGATGAAAAATTTAAAATCTTGTGCAGGTAGAAATTTCACTAAAGGGAGGATAGCACATAGGTCACCCAAACATGTTATCCCAGAAAAGGTCCATCAAAGTGGTGATAATGTGGAATCCTACTACTCTATTTCAAAGTTTTATTTCCCTGAAAACTCAAGAAGTATTCATATTGAATAAAATATCCAATTATAGTAAATTTGGACCAAAATAAAAATAAGGCAAAACAAAAGCATGTGTTCTGCTTCAAACTAGTGAATCTTTTTAAGGACAGGAAGCAGTATGCAATCCTGAAGTTTGGTTCCATGACAGCTGGTAATCGACATAAGCTAGCAGTCCCACTTGGGCTTGCGTTAAACTTATTCCTTTGATACTGAGCTGAATTTTAAGACTCCACGCCAGCTGCTCTTTCAGAAACATGCATTCATACAACATTTTTGCCTTGAGCTTAGCTAATTGTGCATGTCATGTGATGCAAGAACAGATTGAAAATCCTTTTTTGGAATGATGCCCTGGTGGCACACCAATACATGGTAAACTCCTGTTGGTGTTTGGCACGTGAAAATTTATTTTATAGCCAGAATATGTTTTTAACATAAGTTACAGGTTTAGAATAAAATGATTACACTGAAGTTTTTGGTCATTTATTAATTTTATTGCCAAGAGTGGCACAAAATTAATGTATTGATATACTCACTTACCTTTTTACTCCCAATTTAACCGAAGGAAGGAAGCAAAATACTTAGTTTTATCCAGAAGCTTTGTGGCATCAACACTTCTGATCAAAATCTGAAATAAAACCCCTGGTTCTTATATTAATAAGCTACATATTGTCCCCTGATTGACAAATGAAAAGAATAAAAATTGCTTCCTTGAAGAGAAATGACAACTTTCAATTCTGGTTTATATTATTACTTTTTTTCCTTTCTCAAAATGATGACAAGAGTTTAAGTTCTGAGATTATAGTTCCTAAACTCGGTTCTTGTCATCAAAGAGGAAATAATTTAACAAGTTTGCCTCTTTTTGAATCTTTTTCTTTTTAAATTTATCTTCCCCTTTTGAGGTAAACATCAGCACATTACATGTTTTCTTTTAAATTTTCTTGAACAAGTGAAATGATCGTTCCCAACACTGAGTTATTAAAATTATAGGACAAAAAGCAATACTAATTTTGGAACATTTTAAAGAATTAACTTCTGATATAACTTGCAGAATGTAATGAGTGACATAAAAAAGTGAAGATTATATAATCTCTTTTGAGTTCATTTCAGTATAAACTTAACATTCATATTAAAATAGACAAGACTAAGATACTAGACTATGTTTTCATTGGCATAATGAAGGAGACACTGAGTCATCATAGTTTATTGCACCATTATATTCTTATCCTTTTAGGAAATTATAGCAGAAAATTTAAGAAATATACTTTCCTTATATCTTTTTTTTCCAGTAACTATTTAATTTGAAACTAAATATACCAGTTTAAAGCATGCTTATATGCTTATGACTTAGGCTAGTATTAGAAACACTAATCATCATTCTCAAGGTGACCAGTGGGTTTAATTAGAACTAGATGGGGAATATCATCACTATGAGAGAAAATGCATTCAATGATTTCCTATTTGAAAGCAGAAGTTATGTACCGTTTCTTAGCATCAAAACTCTAGATGTTAATATCAATATTAACTTCTGAGTAATAGCATAGCATATAAGTGAAGTATACAACTATAGAATCAGACAGCTTTCAGTCAAATCCAGTAAATTGGGCAAATTATTTTGTATCTTTGGGCTTCAGGTTTCTCATCAGCAGGATATGGGTAAAGTACCTACATCAGAGGATTGTGGTCACAATTGAATGGTGTGATACATGTAATGTGCTTCTTGAGAGTTAATGGCCTAGAGGGGATAATAAACTTGCGAATAGTAATTTGGGGAATAATATGTAGTAAGATAAAGATGTTCATGGAAGAATGGAGAAGAAATTCTCAAAAAACTAAAAACTTAGACTAGAAGTGTCTAGAGGAAATAATACTTGACCCAAGACTTCCTGAAAAATCCTCATTGTCATAACTGCCCAAGAAAAATTTATGAAAAGTTGATAGCATGAGAAAGGTACTAAGGTGTGAGAGAATGAGTGTGCAAATAAATTTCTATAATACAAGGCATAAAGTATAAGTATAGAAAGTGTCATGACTTATAGAAGAAATTATAGAAGATGCTATGGCTAATAGAAGAAACGTACATTATAGAAAATGCTATGGCCGATAGAAGAAATGTACGTTATAGAAAATGTTATGGCTAATAGAAAAAATGTACATTATTTCAAAGTCAGGCATTTAAGACAGGCTCTTTGGTAGCAGCCTTATTTGGGCTGTGTATAGTAAAGAGTGGGTGATTTTAAAATGGTCATGCTTACTAGTCCTTTTATTAATTTTTTAATGGTTCTTAATGGCTGGGAATTCAAAATGCCTTACCCTTTTACATGCCACTTTAAGAAAACTTGTATTTCTTACAAATTTTGCATTTATTTTTGAATAGGTAATGTATGCAATTGTTATAAATCTTAAAAGTTAGGAAAAAATATACAATGAAAAGTATAGTTTTCTCATTTTCTGTTTCCCAACCATTGTAAATTTTCTGTGTATTCTTTTGCAAGTATTCTATACGTTTCAGTCATATATACTCATTAATTTTTAAATTTTGTTCACACATATATGCACATGTGTGTACACACACATATATTCTGTTCTGCATTTTTTCACTCAACAATATATCTTATAACAGTGCACTCAAGATTGCATTTTTATTGTACGAACTGCTCAGTATTTCATTGTATGAATGTGCTATAGTTTAGCTACAACAACTCCACTTATGGACCTCTAATGCATTTCCATTTTTATAGACATTTAATCCATTTTCATTTTTAATTGTTGTAAGTTTGCAATATTGGCTTTTATTACATGTACAACCTATGACTTGGGAATATAATGACATATATTAAATTATTTCAAATAGTGAGCCATCCTGAGATCTCTGAAAAAAATTCTAATTTCATTTGTGATTTGGTTGCTGGATTCTATGGACTAATATTTATAAGGTTCTTGTACACATATCATGAATGGTATTTTTGCTGTGATTTTTACCCATGACTATTTTTTGGAACAGTGCATATTAGCATTATTAATAAAAGCTTTCCTTTTTCTTTCCCAATGTTTGGAACAGTTTATATGGATTAAAGCTATGAGTTTCTTAAAGGAGTATTTTAGAATTCCTCTGTGAATGTGTTTGTGCCTAGTAGAATTGCTTTTTGGAGAGAAAGTAGGATGTTTTAACAATTTTCTCCTTGAATTAAAAAAAAAAATAAGGTATTTGGCTCATATCTTGTTACTCACAAGCCAGGACAGTCTGTTGTTCACCTCTTGGCATGTACTCTATTTTGGGGAGAGCTGCATACTCTGAGAGCTGCAATTAAATGAAGATGGATACTCTTGATGGGATTCCACTGATTCACCAATGTTCATTGCAATTGATAGCTCTTCCTAATTTTTCTGTGTAGGCGTTACAGATATTTTTTAGTTTCAGAAGAAATCAGTTCTGTGTTTCTATGTATTTTCTTCTGCCTTGCTTTTGGGTGTAGATTTAAGAATGAAGAATTAAAATATCTTCTCTCTGAAATATTTTTCCCAGAACATATTGATTCTGTCTAACTGAAACTTTTTAGCCTTTGACCAAAATCTCCTAATTTATCCTATTCCTGTAGCAACAACCACTCTATCCTCTGCTTCTATGAATTTGACTTTCTCAGATTCTACATACGCAATTATGTGGTATTTGCCTTTCGGTACCTGACTTATTTCACTTAACATAATGTCCTCCAGTTTCATTCATTGTATTACAAATGATAGGATTTCCTTCTTTTAAAAGGCTGAATAGGATTTCATTGTCTCTATATACCAACTTTTCTTTATTCATCCATCCAATGATGGACACTTAGGTTGGTTCCATATCTTGGATATTGTGAATAATACTGCAGTGAACTTGGGAGTGCAGATGTCTCTTTGACATATTGATTTAATTTCCTTTGAATATATACCCAGAAATTGAATTGCTGGACCATATGGCAGTTCTATTTTAAATTTTTGAAAACCTTCATTGAAGAAAAACCTTCTTCAATGTCTGCACCAATTAAATCCCCATGAACAATGTATAGGGTTTCCATTTTCTCCACATTATTTCCAACATATGTATTTTCATAATAGCCATCCAAACAAGTATAAGGTAATATCTCTTTGTGGTTTTGATTTGCACTCCCTTAATGACTAATGATGTTGAAAAATTTTTACATATCTATTGACAATTTATATGACATCTTTAGACAAATGTCTATTCATGTTCTTTCCTCATTTTTAAATTGGGTTATTTTGGAGTTTCTTGCTATTAATTTGTGTAGTTTCTCATATATTATAGTATTAACCTATAATAGATCAAATAGAATATATTTGATTTGCAAATATATTCTCCCATTCCATAGGTTGGCTTTTGATTCTGCTAATTATTTCTTTTGTTGTACAGAAACATTTTAGTTTAATATAGTCCCACTTGTTTATTTTTTCCTGTACTTTTAGTGTCATATCCGAAAAATTATTGTCAAGACCAATGTCAGTTTTCCTCACATTTTTATCTGAGGGTTTCATAGCTCCAAGGCTTATGTTTAAGTGTTTACTCAATTTCATGTTGATTTTTGTGAATGATGTAAAATAAAGATACAATTTTATTTTTTGCATGTAGATATTCAATTTCTCCAGCACTATTTATTGAAGAGGCTATCTTTTCCTTATTGTGTATTGTTGGTACCCTTGTCAAATACCAATTGACTACCCATGCATGGGCTTATTTCTGGGCTTTCTATTCTGTTTCATTTATCTGTCTGTTTTTATGGCAGTGCCATGCTGCTTTAATTCTTATAGCTTTGAGGTATATTTTGAAATCAGGAAGTATGATGTCTCCAGCATCTTTGTCCATTTTTCTCAAGATTACTTTAGCTATTTCTGTCATTTGTGGGTCCAACAAAATTTAGAATTGTCTTTTCTATTTCTATAAAATATATCATTGGAATTTGATAGAAATTGCATGGAATCTGTGATCTCTTTTGATAGTACAGACATTTTGACAATATGAAGTCTTCTGATCCATGAATACTGACTGAATAACTTTCCATTTATTTTTATAGTTTTCAGTGTACAGATTTTTCATTTCATTGTTTAAATTTACTCATAAGTAGTTTTTTAAATGCTGTTACACATGGGACTATTTTCTTCATTAACTTTTGAATAGTTCTTTGATCATGGATAGAAATGCTATTGATTTTTGTATGTTGATTTTGTATCCTGCAACTTTACTGAATTTGTTAATTATTTATAATGGTGCAATTTTTTTTGTGGAATTTTAGGATTTCTGATCATGTCATCTCATCTGCAAACACAGATAATTTTACTTATTTCTTTCTTATTTGGATGCCTTTAATCTCTTTCTCTTGCCATAACTTCTGACACTATGTTGTAAAGATGTGGTAAGAGTGAGTTGCATCATCATTGTACCACAGGGATAAATTCTGCTTGATCATGGTGAATAATTATTTTTACGTACTGTTGAATTTGAATTTGGTTTGCTAGTATTTCATTGAGGATTTTTGCATCTATGTTCAGGGATACTGACCTGTAATTCTCTTTTCTTGTGGTATTCTTGTCCTTTTTTCTTTTCTTTCTTTTTTTTTTTAATCAGGATAATGCTGGTCTACTAAAATGAGTTTGGAGAGTATTCTCTCCTCTTCAATTTTTCAAAAAGTTTGAGAATTATGGGCATTAATTATTCCTTAAATATTTGGTAATATTCACACATGAAGCCATGAAGTCTTGGGCTTTAATGAGAGATTTTGTTTACAGATTCAATCGCCTTATTTGTTATTGGTCTGTTCAGATTTTCTATTTCTTCATTATTCAATCTTGATAAGTTGTGCATTTCTAGGAATGTGTTCCTTTCTTCTAGGTTTTTCAATTTGTTGGACTATAATTATTTCGAGTAGTGTTTTATGATCCCTTGTATTTCTATGCTATCAGCTGTAATGTTCCCTCTTTTATTTCTAATTTTATTTATTTGAATCCTCTCTCTTATTTTCTTAGTCTGGGTAAAAGTTGGTCAATTTTGTTTATTTTTTACAAAAACAGAACTCTTTATTGCCTTGACCTCAGTTTTTTCTGGTCTCTTTCACATTTATTTCTGATCTGATGTTTGTGGTTTTTTTCCTTTTTACTTATTTTTTTTTATTGTTTTGAAATATAAAGTTAGTTTGTGTCTTTGAGATCTTTATTTTTTCTTCACACAGGTATTATCACCATAATTTTCCTTATTATTATGGATTCTGGTGCATCCCATAAGTTTTGGAATGTTATGTTTTCATTTTTCCTTTGTCTCCAGGTATTTTTAAATTTCCTTTTACTTTATTTGTTGGTCCATTGGTTATTTAGTAGTGTGCTTTTAATTTTCCCAAATGTGATTTTTCCGTTTCCACCTGTTATTGGTTTCCAGGAAACTGCATATTGTCTGTCCTACTAACATTGTAATCAGAAAAGTGGCTTAATATACTTTCATTTGTCCTAAATTTGAGACTTTGTGTTATCTGTCTTGGATAATGTTCCATGTATAATTAAGAATAATCTGTATTCTACTGCTGTTGTATAGAATGTTCTGTATATATCTGTTAAATCCATTTGGTCTAAAGTGTAGCTCACGTCCACTGTTTCCTTATTAATTTTCCGTCTGAATAATCTGTGCATGGCTGAAAATGAGGTATTGAAATCCTCTATTATTATGATATTCTTGTCTACTGCCGCCTTCTGATCAGTTAATATATGCATCATATATTAAGATACTCTGATATCAGGTGCATATACACTTAAAATTGTTATAGCTTCATGATGACTTGGCTTTATCATTATATAATGATCTTAGTCTCTTTTTACAATTTTAGACTTAAAGTCTCTTCTGTCCGGTATAAGTATAGGTATCCCTTCTCGCTTTTGGTTTTTATTTGCATAGAATGTCTTTTTCCATCCCTTCAGTATTAGTTTATGTATTTCCCTAAGGCTGAAGTATTTCTCTTGTAGGCACCATATTGTAAGTTTTTATTTTATTTATCCATTCAAGACTCTACAGTTCAGTTCTCCTGGTAGTCCTGCACCAATCTGGTTCTTCCCTCCCCTTTTCTTGCTTTAAGTTCTCAATATTTGCAGAAATATGATGAGAATACAATATCCTGAGATAAGGAAGAACTGGCCAGAAGAGTTTGGGCTCTGTTCCTTTTCCTTATAGTAAAGGATGCCCTACAACACTTTAACACAGCATATCAAGTTTCCCTGGGGTGTAAATCCTGGAGTAGGCCACTTTTCAGGTCTCTCAGTTGCAGTACAGATGGCGCATGTGCAGGTGAAATTCCATTTATCTGGTGCAGTTTTCCTAAGCAGGGGTCTAGCTCACCACAAATCCTAGGTTTCTACAGCCCCCTTCCTTTATATCTATTAGTAATAAATCTGCATCATGTAATTTGTTATGTGAGTGTTTTTTTGTTTGTTTGTTTGTTTAATTGGGCTTGAGCAAGTAACAGAAATTGCATCTCAAGATGTGGTGGGCTAAAGTGGCACAGGAAATAGGCTTTGCATGTTTTATGTCTTTGATTAGAGAAGGTAATCTAATTACATTTAAAGTAATTGTTGACAGGCAAGGACATACTATTGCTATTTTGTTAGGTGTGTTTTTTTTGTGGATTTTTTTTCTTCTCTTTTTTTCTTTGTAATTGGAGAATATTTTGTAGTGGTATGCTTTTTTCCCTTCCCTTTTTTTTTGTGTAACTACTATAGGTTTTGGTAACAGTCAGACTTACATAAAATATCTTACAGTTATAGCAGTCTATTTTAACCTGATTGCAACTTTACCTTTTTTCTTTTTTTGCTTTTAAATAACTTTACTTTTATTGCATGCAAAAACTACATTTTCCCCTCTCACATTTTATGTTTGATATCATAATTTACATTTTGTACATAGCATCCCAATTAATAAAATATTACAGCTGCATTAATTTTTATTTCTTTTTTAACATTTACACCAAGTTATAATTGATTTACATATCACTACTACAGAATTAGAATATTCTGAATTCTCTGTTAACTTTACCAGTGAGTTTTACACTTTCATTTGCTGTCATGTTGCTAGTTAGCATCCTTTTATTTCAGCTCAGAGAACTCTCTTTTTAGTAGTTTTTGGCAGAGCGGGTCTAATGGTGATGAATGGTCTCAACTTTTCTTTTTATAGAAAACTTTGTATCTCTCCTTCATTTGTGAAGGATACCCTTGCCAAATAAAATAGTCTCAGTTGGCAGTGTTTTTTCTTTCAGAAATTTGAATGTATTATTCCATTTTATCCTGGCCTACAATGTTTCTGCTGAAAAGTCTGCTGATAGTCTTGTTACTGGTGCTTGAAGCCTCTTTTCTCATGCTGCTTTCAAACTTCATTCTTTGTCTTTTATTTTGGACACTTTGATTTTAACTTGTCTTAGTGAAGTATTTTTTGAACAAGTATTTTTGAACTTGTTTGGCAACTTTTGAACTTCATGTACCTGAATTCCATATGTCTCTCCAAATTTGGAAAGTTTACACCCATTACTTATTTAAATAATCTTTCTGCCCCTTTTCTCCTTCTGTTACTCTCATAATATGAATGGTATCTCTTTTGACAGTGTTCTATAAATACCACAACCTTTGCTCATTCCTTTTAATTCCATTTTTTTTTTTTAAATTTTTATCCTCGACTAGATAGTTTCCAATGACCTATCTTGAAGTTTACAGATTCTCTATTCAGATTTATCAGTTTGTTGTTTATGCTCTCTATTACATTTTTATTTCATTTGTTGTATTCTTCATCTCCAGAATTTATTTTTAAGATGATTTTATCCTTTTATTTAACTAGTTGTTTTTTCATTTAAAAAAAAATTCAGTGAGTTGTCTATGTTCTCCTATAGTTCACTGAGCTTACTTAAAACAATTATTTTAAATTGTCAATTCATAGATCTGCCTTTATTTAAGGTTTGGGTTAGTGGAATATCATTGTATTTCTTTGATGGTGTCATGTTTTCCTCATTTCTTTTTAATTTCTTGAAGTTTTTCATTTCTGACTTTGCATTACATATGCAGTCTTCTCCTACAGTCTTTATTGCCTGGTTTCAAAAGATAAACACCCTTACCAATTAAATTGACTAGGAATTCTGAGGTTCTCTCAGACCTTTTTTAAATGAATGTGCCTTCTCCACAGCTCTTGTTTTCATTCAGGTGAGAGATTCTTAAGACTATAGGCTTTCTCTCTGTCCTGCAAAGTAAGCCAGGTGCCAAGAGCCTCTTGTTTCTTTTCCCTAAGGTTGTGTTCTGAAAGACTCATTTGTACACCTTCTCCCAACCCTGCAGAATTTAGCTGGTTGTTTGCATGAGATGCTTTCGCTCACTATCTCCAGGGACATGCTCAGAGGGCCAGCATAGGAGTGGAATGGAGGAGAGGCATGTGGAGCATTTGTGGTTCCCATAGGCCAGTTTCAAGGGGGTGTATAGATAAGGCAAACTAAGTATCTCATAGGCAGGCTTCCTGATAGAGTTTGCAGAGCAAGTAGTAGGGTGCACAGCCTCTCATCCCTATTTCCACCCTCTCCAAATCACTCAGCTATGCTGATCACCACAGCTTTCTGGTTGAGGCAAGAAAGAAAGGGACAGCATCTCTCTTGCCCACTTGGGTACCATCTGCATGGCTGAGGGAGTTGGACACTTCCTCACTATACTCTTTTTCCCTCAAGGGATAAATTGATTGTCAATTGTTTCTCTCTTTGCATTGAGCTGTACCTTGGTAAAACTGTGACATGGGTAAAGGAAAACTATTCTTTTTTTTTTTTTTTTACAATTCATCTATGTTTGGAATTTTTGCTTACATGGTCTCCTAGAACTTCTCTGCTGAACTCCTAGACTACTTCATAGGTACTCCTATACAAGCGTAGTTGTCAAAATTGATGACTTTTGTGGGGAGGAAGATGACATTAGAAAACTATAATTCTATTATCTTACTGACCTTACCTTTCCATCTTTGAAACTAAATATAGATTGTTATGGATGAATTTTACCCCTTAAAAATTTATTTGTTGAAGCCATAACCCCCAATGTAAATGCATTTGGTGATAGGGTCTTTAGAAAGGTAACTATGGCCAAATGAGGTAATAACGGCAGGACTATAATTTGATAGTATTGAGATCTTTATACAAAGAGGCAGAGACACCAGAGATATCCCTTCACACACAGGGAGGAAAGAACATGTGAAGATGTTCCCAGACCAAACAGTGGTCCAGATGCTAGTTCTCCTGGTTCAATAAGGAAGTTAAGACAGACTGGGAAAGAAGGAGTTTATTTCTGTAACTGGTTACGGGGAGAAGTTTGTAGTAATTCACCAAACCAAGTCAAAGTTACAAGTTTTTCTAGTGCTTATATATACTCAGTACACCTACAAACTGAAAGCCAAAGTGTTTCACTTTATCTATTCTTTGACTAGGGTCCTGGGTTTAGACAACTACTTCAGAGGCTTGGAAAAATTACTTAAAATATTATCTAAAGCGAGTCCTGGTACAACATGTGCAAGAATGTCTCCATTATTTTAAGTAAACCCTAGAATCTAAGAAAGTCCAGGCGGTGTCATAATGGACTTGTTTTACTTTCTAGCCCTTTGCACTAAGGCACTAGTTTCTCCAGTTCTTTAATGTTTAACTAATACATTCAACAGAATTACAGCAAGTGTTGGTAAAGACGGACAGCTCTGGTTCCTAATGGAGACCTGGCCTGCCACAAAGACACAACAAAAAGGTGGCTGTCTCTAAGCTAGGAAGAGAGACTAGAAACTGACCCTGATAATACCTTGATATCAAACTTCAAGTCTCCATAACTGTTTTTAAAAATCTGTTGTTTAATTCACCCAGTCTGTGCCATTTTGTTATAGCAGCTGTGGTAGACATATATAAATCATAGGAAACTCATTGTTGATAAATAGGAAAATTTAAGTTCTTAATATTTGTCTAAATCATGATTGTTATGTTTCCTTTTTTTTGGAAATAAAATTCAAAACTTTAGTGATTATCCTCAAAGGAATAATAGAAAGAATATAGATACATTGATTAGGTGTCGATTTTAATATCTGATAAAATCTAAATAATCTCATTTTTCAAGGTATTCTTTAAGTCCCAAGATTCCTATGTACAACAATATTCTATAGGAACTACTTTTCTAATATAGTCGCAAATGAGATGACATGTTAAAGTAGCCTGTGTAGAAGTCAGAGTTCTATCTTATTACCATTTTCATCTACATTTAGTAACTATTGAATACTTAGTACTGATATTGAAATATTTATTTAGTCACGTTCTTTAGCTGAGTACTTTGTGCGGCTGATTTCAATATGTAATTTTAGTATCCTCCAAAGACTATTATACAAGGCCCAAAGTTTTGTAATTAGTGACACATATACAGCTGAAGGAAGATAGTGCATGTGTATATGTATGTGAAGGGAAGAGAAGAGAGATTCTGAAATATTTTTTTTCTGGATTTTTAAGACAATTTAATGTTCAGTAGTCTTTCAGAAAACATTGTTTTACCGTATTTATTTTCATCTCTATACTTTAGATCTGGCCATTTATCTGGTTTTGGTAAATATATAATTACCTTTATATGACTCTTTTCATGGTTTTTAATCCTTATTGATGATACTTCTTTTCTTCTTTTGACTTATTTAGATTTTTTCCATTAGTCAAGGTTCAGATTTTGTTATAGACTGAATTATGTCACATCTTCCAATTCATATTTGAAGCCCTAATTCCAAATTTGACTATGTTTGGAGATAGGTATTTAAGGAAGTAATTAAGGTTAAGTGAGGTCATAAGGGCAAAGCCTTCATCCCATAGAATTGGTGTTGTTTTAAGAAGAGAAACAGATCCCAGAGGTCTCCCGCAATTCAGGTGCACACAAAGAAGAGGTCATGTGGCCTGATGGTACTTGCCTACAAGCCAAGAGAAGAGGCCTCAATGAAAGCTACTTTGTTGGCAACTTGATCTTATACTTTCAAGCCTCCAAAACTGTGAGAAATAAATTTCTGTTATTTTAGCCACCCATAGTTAGGTATTTTGTTATGGCAGCTCTAGTAGACTAAGATAGATACTAAGCCCAACATTCAATAAAACAAGACAGTTTGTGCCTCTTTACTATCCTTTGTGAAACTATTTTAGTCATAATTATGTAGTTTTAATTCATACTTTGATTTTTTTCCTTTTCTCAACTAAATGGTAGGCACTGAGGGCAGTTATCATTTCATGTAAGTTTTGTAGGCCTATCAGAGAGGTGGCTACAAAAATACAACACTTGATAGTTCTTATAATTTGATTCCTTAGGGATCCTGAATGCCCTAAAGATGACAATTTATCTGGAAAATTTTGCAGTTTCTTTTTTATTTCCAAGTGAAACTGTTAAGGTAAATGACTTGATAAATATCTTAATATGTTTAAGGTAAGTATTCTTAACCAGATATTCTGGGTTTAAAAATAAAATACATAAAGAATGAATATTTAAATCAAGTTTCTCTTCATTTATGGAAATAAAATGAGATGAAATAAATGCAGTTGCATTTTTTATGATGGATATTTTCTCAATGAATAGTACAGAAATTTAAAATTAACATATAACTTATTTTTATCATTTTTTGAAGGAAATTTGTTCATATTCAGTATATTAGAAAAATGAGAAAAAATTCCTTTTTCATTTCAAAGAAAATATTATTTCTCATAAGTAATCCTTGGTCTTTCAGCATAGCATTTATATCTTTGTCATAAGTCAGTACAAACAGAATTCTGAATGCATGAATAAACAAATATTAAATTTAGAAGAAAATAAATTAATTACCACAGGTAATATAATGACATAACTTCCATAAGTTATTACAACATGACTTCAAACCTGCTGGCTTTAACACAAAAGACCTATCCTTTAGCTGCTGAGCTGAAAATTGGTGTTGGCAGACAAAAAGAAGCCCAATTTCATTTTTAAGAACACAACTAAATGCTAATTACAAAAAATTGATTTAAAGTTACCAGAGGGAACATTTTTCACCAGTCTTATGAAAAGAACTGCTGGGCAATACGGAATTAATTTAGACACCAAGATATATCTTTTCACCTTCCATTATATTAGTTCAATATTAGTCATAGAGGAGATAAAAGCATGAAGTTAAACTTTTCATCCACTGTATCTTTATTTTTGCCTCTTTAGTATGGGAAATCCTTCCTTTCCATACTGACTGTTGATATTTTGAGTATGAAATCTAATAGGAAAAAATAGAAGCAGAATGTTTAGATTGATAAGTTACAGGACTAATGATATTAGTTTGGAAACATTTAAATTTTCATAGACACAATGAAAATGAAACTCAAATAGGTATATACTCATATTTACGTTCTACTGTATTTCAATGAATGCTGAATCATATTGTAAAGAAAAAATATTTGTGAATAACAGAAATGAATAACTAGCCAAGAAAGATAATAGTCTTCAAGTTCCTGTATTTATATTTAGTTGTTTAGTGTCATCAGGAATCTTGCATTTAAGTTATCAAATTCTTTCTCAATTCCCTTATCTGCTTTCGAACATGTTATTAAAATTATAGATATTGAAGAAAATGTTTTAGATGTTGGTCCAGTTTGTATCAGTTTATTGAGGTTTGTTGGCATTTTCCACATTTAATAAATGAAATAAACCGTGTACAAAAAACTTCTTTTGGAGATTAATTTTAAGGACTTTTTTTCTAAAACAGAAATATATGGTGAAACACACACACACAGAAGCATTAGATTAAAGGAAACCAATACATCCACATCTGAAAAAATTTTAACATAGATACTTCTAATTTAGTCACAGTCTTTGAATTTTAAACATGAATCTTTCTCAGCCTGTTGCTATACATACAGAGAATGGAGTCATGGTACTCTTTTTTTCTCAGGAGGAAATCGTTTGTAGTAAAAACTCATGCAGTTTTCAGTGATTTATTTAGGACAAAATCTATTGAAGAAACTTTAAATTAATATTATAGGCACTTAGAAAAACTTTTAGAGAAAGAAATTAGATTGAATAGCATAGTTTTACTTTATCAAGTACAGGCAAGAACAAAAGCTCCCTAGGGGATTATGAATTTGAGAACAACTTACTTTTAGTTCTCAACATGAAATGTTAAAACACACATGGGAACAAGTCTGAAATAAATGCTCACAGAATACAAATTTGTATACTTAAGGTGAAACAGAAGAACAAAAAAGGAATGCAACATATTAACATATGAAGAATGAAAATAATGTGGAATCAAAATTTTAGGAACTGACATTATCATTATCATTGACTAGGAAATTAAAATATTAATGGCATTTTATATAGTATTACATAAAAATATTGGGAGTATTTTGAAGGTGGGTAAGGGCAATAGATTTAGCCTTCATATAAAGGCTAATGGAAGTGACTGAATCAAGAGGGAATGAGCTCCCTATCTGCATAATTACTCACTTGTCTGCATCAAATGAGTGAGGGGACCAGATTGAAAGTTAGAATATTCTTACCCGAGGTTTCTTTGCAAGAATCAATGAATGTGTCCTCAACTGTGTGCATTCCCAACTACTCTGGAAGTAAAAGTAGGAGTAGCATGCCTAAATACACTTTCAAGTTATGGAGAACGGTAGCGTCCACTTGAGCAGCTGACTTGGGTGAAACAGGCAACATTATGAAAAATGTGTTCATTCAACAAACACGTACTAACTGTCTACAGTGTGCTAAGTACTTTGACAGGTATCAGAATATAACAGTGAACAAGGAAGAATCTCATGAAACTTATTACTGGTCTCATGAAACTTATAGGTATGTTTAAGGCAAATCTCTGGATTGTGAGAAAGTTAAACTACATGGTGTCTAAATCCGCTTTTAAAATTTCATTTATCAAGGTGTGATGGGAGTAATTATTGTACAATGATATGACAGTTTAAGAGTTGTTTTAGGCCGGGCGCGGTGGCTCAAGCCTGTAATCCCAGCACTTTGGGAGGCCGAGACGGGCGGATCACGAGGTCAGGATATCGAGACCATCCTGGCTAACACAATGAAACCCCGTCTCTACTAAAAATACAAAAAAATTAGCCGGGCGAGGTGGCGGGCGCCTGTAGTCCCAGCTACTCGGGAGGCTGAGGCAGGAGAATGGCGTAAACCCGGGAGGCGGAGCTTGCAGTGAGCCGAGATAGCGCCACTGCACTCCAGCCTGGGCGACAGAGCGAGACTCCGTCTCAAAAAAAAAAAAAAAAAAAAAAAAAAGAGTTGTTTTATTTGTTTGTTGCCACTGCGGTATTCACAATGAAGAACACAATTCTTTTGTCCAAAGGGGCCTTAATGTGACTACTTCAGTTTTCCACAACCACAATCCAGTGCTGTGCAGGAACTTCTCTAGAAACTCTTCATTGTTCATACCCAAGTCAAAGTCTGTATCTGGAGATTTTTAAATAAACTGATCCTCTGAGAAATATTGCACCTTCTTTCCCTTGGCTTCTAGCATTTTTACGGTAACTTCTTATTTCAGTGAGATTATCTGAACAGAATGAAAATCAGTTGAAGCTTAACAAACACTAACCCAGTTATCATTTAATTCTATGTGCTGATTATATTTTAATTTCCATACCCATTCACTTTTTTCTATAATAGTACTTAATACTTTATGACCTCATATTCTCTGGTCCACCAAGGTAATATCAAATATATGATAGATATCTCCATCTGATTGGGAAAAAACAAAACTTTTTAAAATAAGTCTTATATTACTTGACTTTACATCTACTACTAGTTGTTGACATCTAATTACCTCTTGGATAAATTCATGTATACCTTGATATCTTTTACTTTTGCTTCACAATCTTCTTGCCAACTCTAATTTCTGTATTTGTGAGGGACTTTGATGTTTTTGTGAATAATCTTTCCAATAGCATGGTGATTTGGTTTCTTGACTGCCCCTCCTCTAATGATCTTTTTGCACACCTTGCCCTACTCATTTCATAATCATACTCCAGAACGTTTTTTCTTTCTTTCTTTTTCTTCTTTATGTAAATCTCATTGGAAAATTTTACACAGGAAGCAGAAAGATTTTTGTGCTCCAGACATTCTCCTGGGCTAGTAAGATCGGTAGGGCATATTACCAGGTCAGAGATTGTCAATGACAATCCTAGACCTTTCATAATGTTTCACTGAAAACATGAAGCTATGGAATAATTAACACATGATGGTCTCTTATTATTATATTGTACATGGTCAACAATTGCAACTGTTTGTCCTTTAACCTCAGGAGAACTCACTTTTAGCCCACAGTCCCAACTACTCTCTCCCTATTCATGGGATCTTTTTCCCTTTAGTTTCCTCTGATTTTAGCTAACATACTATGATTTGTTTTGTATTTTTTTTCTTACCATTACTATTAACATTTACCTCTCTCTCCTTTCATTTCTGCTTGGAGAAACCAAGCTAAACCAAACCAAACCAAATACCATATGCAGGCAAACTCTCTACCTTCTCTACACCTGCATTGAAACAACTAAACCATGTAGAAAACAATCTCCAAGGCATTCTGATGATACCAACTGTGTAATCAAAATCATCTACAGCCTCTGAGCCCCCAAACAATCCATTTTTTGGAATACATTACTGTAGCCAACTTGTTTTTCTGTTGTCTACAGTGTTGAAAGATCAGATGTAGGAAAACTTGGATAAAATTGGGAGCTCTAGGTGAGGATGATGATGCAGTAAAAATAAACAAAGAAAAGGGATGACTAGGATTCCTGGGTGAAAGGTTATATGCGTATTCAATTTTGATAGCTACTTCCAGGTTATTTTCCCCAGAGGTTGAAGCCATTTATATTTCCACTAGTAACACATGACAGCACTCATTTCCTCTACCCTTTCCTCTGTTGAATGTTAAGAACTCATTTCATATTTCCCAATCTGATGGCTACAGATAGTATCTCATTCTTATTTTAATGTATACTTTTCTGAGTAATGGTGAGATGAATTGCCTATTAATATAACTTGCTCAACTTTCTACTAGGTCATTTTTCATTCTTTTGCAATTTTTAGAGTCTCTTTGTTAGAGAATAGTTGTTTTTCTTTTCATATTGTTGCCAATATTGTCTCTGACACTTATCTTTATGTAGATTTTTCTTTTTTATTAAACATAAATCAACATGTTTTATGTGGTTGCATGACTATATATTTTTCATTTGACTCCTGCAGATTCTATCTTAAGAAATTCTCACAATTCTGTTGAATCTTCAGTGGTACAGTTTAACAATTCATAGCAGGTGGTTCTAGTGTGGAGCATTTAATAATTCTGGTTCTGTCTCATCTACCTGAACACATAATACCTTTGGCGCTGTCAATCTGTTCATGCTGTACTGTCCCACTCTATTTGGACTTCTTATGAAACAGGCTCCAATTCTTTAATTAAAACAACGAAATAATCCTTAGTTTTATTATATTTATTCTTCCAAATATTAACTCCTTTGCTATAAATGATCCCCCACTAGTAGCAGATGATATAATGCTCAGAAAATAATTCTAATTTATTTAAAATATTTATTATTAACACAACAAAGAAATTCTTTTAAATTTTAGGCTATTTCAATAGATAATATACTTAAGTCATAAAAAATCATGGCCTTGGAACTATATACACCTTACAATAAATTCTATTCACCACATAAGCAACATAAATAAGCTCCATGAACTTCATTTTCCACAATTGTAAATGGAAGTATTGAACATTGTTGTTATGGCAATTACATATAATGTGTAAAGCAAACTGAAGATAGTCACTTATCTGGCACATAGTAAAATGGTAAAATAAAAAGGTAACTATTTTTTAATAGTAATAGTTGTTTCAGTGTAAATAAGTAATGATATGTTTAGTAATAAGAAATCCTTCCAACATTCTTGGTGGCTCTCTGGTAGGTATTACAGGGCATAGTTAATATCCTTCTCCATCCTTTAAGATTAATTATTCCCCTGATGGTGTCAATTTTTGTAAGATCTTGTCAATATCTCACTAAAATTCATGAGAAGGAAATCCATATCTAATACCATTATAACTGTGTCTGGTAATCTGCACACTGGAAATACTGGGACATGAGCTATGTTTGTTAAACTTGAAAAAATTTAAGTACTAAAAATATTTTCCCATCAGCATTAGCAGCAAAGATTTTATTGATCAATGATATGGATGTTGTTTGTGCTGCCTTTTGACAGTATACTTACACTACTTTTTAGCATTTCACTTTTACATTTGTCTGCGTGCTAGAAAAAAGGGTCTAAGCAAAATCAGTCAGTCCTTTAGGTATTATTGTCAGGTCAATGAAAGACCCTGTAAATAAATGTTTGAACTCTGTTTTTGTTGTTGTTGTTGCAGAACAAAAAATAACCTTTTCTTAATGTGGTTCCATAGATGTGGTGCCATAGATGGATCCATATGGAATAATACAGTAACATATCCAAAGAATTTCAAACATAGTGCAAAAAGCCATCACTGGAAAACAAGTTACCATTTAGAGGACTGTACATAGAAAGGTGTGGGAAGTTAGACTGATATGCTCTGATTTGAAGACACACATTGACATGACACACTCTTATGTCTTTTATCTTTTTTCCCTTAAGGGCAATAAGCACAAAATAGATA
Organism: Macaca thibetana thibetana; assembly: GCF_024542745.1. Taxonomy (NCBI): domain Eukaryota; kingdom Metazoa; phylum Chordata; class Mammalia; order Primates; family Cercopithecidae; genus Macaca; species Macaca thibetana. The sequence goes on from NC_065584.1 coordinate 63,499,451, forward strand.
AATCCCATTTGGATTTATTCTGCCATAGATAAGTTAAAAATAAAACTTAATGACATTTAACTTTATTTTATTTTAAATATTGTCAATTTTTATTTATTTTTCTGGATGTTGAAGGTAAGCAAAAGATGAAAGAAGAGTTATGCAATTTAAGAATAATTGTTACTGAAGTCAATGTGAATTAAAATTAAAGTTAAAATTAAAATCAAATATTATGAAACTATTTTTTGATATATACTAAGATTTAGATGAGAATTTGAACTACAGTTTTTTAAAAAAGAATAAATCTAGTAGTAGTTTAAAAAATTGCTCTGTGGTCATTATATGTAAAACTTTTGTGTAATACAGATTTTGCCTTCCCATAAAACCTCATTTCTGTCTGGAATCTAATACTGATAGGGTAATGAGGACACTATATTTATACATATTTTATATACATGCATTTCACCTTACATTAATGCAACAACACATTTTTATAATGTAAAGAATGACATAAAATAAATAAAATTATCGTGATAACCTTCAATAAAGATTCAAATGTTCTAGGCAATATTATAAGGACATTACATATGAAATAAAATAAATGTCATTATTATGATCATTTTGCTACTGAGAGTTATCTTATTTGATCAAGGCCTCAGAGCTAGAAAGTGGTGTAAGTGGGACTCGTGTCTATTTACATGAAGTATGCATAGGTACATTTAATAAAGTAGTGAATTAAAGAAGAATTCATTGTATATCACCTATGTGCCAAGCATTTCTATGCCCTGAAATAGCGCAAATAGTCAAAATCTCTTCTTCCCAGAAGTTCATACATGAGTTTTAGATAAAAATATTAAACAACTAAATACGTATACACTGTATTGCCAATTAGAGGTATATGGTATGAAGAAAATTAAACTGGTCGGGCGCAGTGGCTCAGGCCTGTAATCCCAGCACTTTGGGAGGCCGAGGCGGGCGGATCCCGAGGTCAGGAGATCAAGACCATCCTGGCTAACACGGTGAAACCCTGTCTCTACTAAAAATACAAAAAATTAGCCAGGCGTGGTGGTGGGTGCCTGTAGTCCCAGCTACTCAGGAGGCTGAGGCAGGAGAATGGCGTGAACCCGGGAGATCGCGCCACTGCACTCCAGCCTGGGCGACAGAGCGATACTGCAATACTCTACCAAAAAAAAAAAAAAAAAAAGAAAAGAAAAGAAAAAGAAAATTAAAGTAAACCAAGTGATAGGGATTTGAAGGTCTAGAATGAGCTTTGAGAAGGTGGCCTCTGAACAGAGACCTGAATACTGTATAGGAATGACCTATGCAGATACGTGGAGGAAGAGAATTACAGGGAGAGAGAAGAGCAAGTCTCTATGCTTTAGTTGCCCCAGGCTTCGAATAGTAATGAAAAGCAAAATGAACAAAAATGGATCATAGGAAGAGGGAGAAAGAGTAGTAGGAAAACGGGATGATTCCAAGAGTGAGCATGAAATCAGATAGTGTATACCAAGGTAAGAATTCTGTATTTTATTCTAGGGGTGAGTGAAAATAATTAGAGAGTTGAGACTCAGAGAGTGGCTGAATCTGATTCGTATTTTATAAGGGTGGCTTTGAGTTCTGTGTGGTCGATCGCCATTATGGAAAGACCAGGCGCAAGGCCGTGTCTGTTTTCTGCATTCGTTGTCTTGAGAAATGCTGGGGGTTAGACAATTTGCGGTGGTGGCGAGAGTAATTCTGGATAGATCTGATTGATTAATGAATTGCACTGGCCTCCTTTTCCTTGTAATATTTAGAGTTACACAGATATGTCATTTTTTCAGTTTATTTTTTCTTTCTCTAGAACAGGTATACTGCTATACTTTGAATAGAAGAGACAATTCAATAAATGCCTATTGAGTAAATGAATGACGGAAATGTATCTCTTCCCTCTTTAGAAGATCTATTTTCACATGCGGTATTGAATAATGTATTATCTCAGTGTACCGTGGTAAATTCATCATATTCCATAGCTTCAAGGCCCTTTTTTTTCTATACTTGCCCAAGTAATCTTAAAATGTGACATGGAACATTGGGCTTCAAAATAAATACTCTTTTGAAAAATGAATACCATCCTATCTTCTAAACATCATCAATGCTATCCCTTATTGTTGTATACATATCAAATACCCAGCAGATGAATCGTTACACCAATCTTAATACTCTTTATTAGATCTGGGGAAAAGCACAAAGAATTATTTAAAAGTTGGATAAAAAAATTTCTAATGCTTCCATTATTTTTATCATTACAGGTTTTAAATGATAAACAGTAATAATTTCATTTTCAGTATATAAACAATGAATGAAGAACCTAAAAAAGATACATTTTCTTAAGACTGTTAAATTGTTTTTGAACACTGTGCTGAATATACAGATTTTTTTTTTCCTAGCCCTTTGACTCTTCCTTGCTTTTGGGAGACATGTTTTTTCTCTGAATCACAGAAGCCATATATGTAAAGGTGGAGAGTGTCAGCAAATACACTTTCTGCCATGTGGAAAAAGCTGGCCTGTAGTGAAAGGGAGAAATGCAGCAGACACACATGGAGACTCTGAGACAAGAAACAAAGATGAGCCCTGGCAGTGTTCAAGCCCCAATAGTGCTGTCCTGGGGCTTTGTTTAGCACTATGCCTATCTTGTAAAGTCCTTGCTTAGTGTGAGCTGGGTTGATAACAGAGTCTTAAATAATACAAACAACTGCTTAAAAGACATGTTCAGAATACTTGGAATAAATGCATGACCCCTCATTGTGAATATTTAAAAAGCATATTTAAAATGTAAGGTTCTGTAGTTTTGTTTAAAAGGAATTAATGTATTTTTATATAATTAATCTATAGATTATATATTCATTTATTGAGAAACCCAGCTACCTCAAAACTGTACAGATGAGAGTCATCACTAGTGATGTCATTAAGTTCCATGACTTTAAAAAAATTAGGTTGGTGCAAATGTAATGGCAAAAACCACAATTCTATTTGTACCAACCTAATACTATTTCTATGTGATTTCCAAATTTATGTCTGTAGGGCAGATCTTTTCACTTGAGTTCATGCTCATATAACTCATATTCTCATATAGCTTACATCCCATCATAAATGTCTAATATGCTTTTGCAACTTAACATATCCTTTTTCATTTAGCATATGCAATCCATCTTCACATCCCATCGGCTTGGCCCTCAGTCTGCCCATGATTTGAGCACTCCTCACTACTACCATTATTTCCCTGACACAATCATTTCTTACCAAAATAGTTTAAAACCTTCTTTTTTCCATTTTTATCACATTATTTTTTTTCCATTTTTATCACATAATTTTTTTATTATTATACTTTAAGTTTTGGGATACATGTGCAAAACATGCAGGTTTGTTACATAGGTATACATGTGCCATGGTGGTTTGCTGCACCCATCAACCCATCATCTACATGTAAAGTATTTCTCCTAATGCTATCCCTCCCCCAGACACCCACCCCCGACTGGTCCCGGTGTGTGATATTCCCCCCGCCGGTGTCCATGTGTTCTTATTGTTCAACTCCCACATATGAGTGAGATCGTGCAGTGTTTAGTTTTCTGTGTTTGTGTTCATTTGCTGAGAATTATGGTTTCCAGCTTTATCCATGTTCTTGCAAAGGACATGAACTCATCCTTTTTTATGGCTGCATAGTATTCCATAGTGCATATGCGCCACATTTTCTTTATCCAGTCCATCATTGATGGGAATTTGGGTTGGTTCCATGTCTTTGCTATTGTGAACAGTGCCACAATAAACATACATGTGAATGTGTCTTTATACTAGAATGATTTATATTCCTTTGGGTATATACCCAGTAATGGGATTGCTGGGTCAAATAGTATTTCTGGTTCTAGATCCTTGAGGAATTGCCCACTGTCTTCCACAATGGTTGGACTAATTTACACTCCCACCAACAATGTAAAAGCGTTCCTATTTCTCCATATCCTCTCCAGCATCTGTTGTTTCCTAATTTTAGTAATCACCATTCTAACTGGCGTGAGATGGTATCTCATTACAGTTTTGATTTGCATTTCTCTAATGATCAGTGATGATGAGCATTTTTTCATAAATGTCTTCTTTTGAGGAGTGTCTGTTCATATCCTTTGCCCACTTTTTAATGGGGTTGTTTGTCTTTCTCTTGTAAATTTGTTTAAGTACTTTGTAGATTCTGGATATTAGTCATTTGTCAAATGGATAAATTGCAAAAAATTTCTCTCATTCTGTAGGTTGCCTGTTCACTCTCATGATAGTTTCTTTTGCTGTGTAGAAATTCTTCAGTTTAATTAGATCCCATTCATCTATTTTGGCTTTTGTTTCCATTGCTTTTGGTATTTTAGTCATGAAACCTTTGCCCATGCCTGTGTCCTGAATGGTATTGCCTAGGTTTTCTTGTAGGGTTTTTATGGTTTTAGGTCAGTCTTATGTTTAAGTCTTTAATCCAAATTGAGTTAATTTTTGTATAAGGTATAAGGAAGGGGTCCAGTTTCAGTTTTCTATATATGGCTAGCCAGTTTTCCCAACACTATTTATTAAATAGGGAATCCTGTCCCCATTTCTTGTTTTTGTCAGGTTTGTCAAAGATCAGATGGTTGTAGATGTGTGGTGTTATTTCTGAGGCTTCTGTTCTGTTCCTTTGGTCTATATGACTGTTTTGGTACTGGTACCAAGCTGTTTTGGTTACTGCAGCCTTGTAGTATAGTTTGAAGTCACGTAGCATTATGTCTCCAGCTTTGTTCTTTTTGCTGATGATTGTCTTGGCTATGCGGGCTTTTTTTGGTTCCAAATGAAATTTAAAGTAGTGTTTTCTAATTCTGTGAAGAAAGTCAATGGTAGCTTAATGGGGCTAGCATTGAATCTATAAATTACTTTGGGGAGTATGGCCATTTTCACTATATTGATTATTCCTATCCATGAACATGGAATGTTTTTCTATTTGTTTGTGTCCTCTCTTAATTCCTTGAGCAGTGGTTCATAGTTCTCCTTGAAGAGGTCCTCCACATCCCTTGTAAGTTGTATTCCTAGGTATTTTATTCTCTTTGTAGCAATTGTGAATGGGAGTTCTCTCTTTATTTGACTCTCTGTTGGTGTGTTATTGGTGTGGAGGAATGCTTGTGATTTTCAAAAGCTAGCAGAAGACAAGAAATAACTAAGATTAGAGCAGAACTGAAGGAGATAGAGACATGAAAAACCCTTCAAAGAATCAATGAATCCAGGAGCTGGTTTATTAGAAAGATCAGCAAAATAGACCACTAGCCAGACTAATAAAGAAGAAAAGAGAGAAGAATCAAATAGACAAATAAAAAATGATAAAGGGGATATCATCACTGATCCCACAGAAATACAAACTACCATCAGAGAATGCTATAAACACACAAACTACAAAATCTAGAAGAAATAGATAAATTCCTGGACACACACACCCTTCCAAGTCTAAACCAGGAAGAATTTGAATCCCTGAATAGAGCAATAACAATTTCTGAAATTGAGGCAGTAATTAATAGCCTACCCACCATAAAAATTCCAGGACCAGACAGATTCACAGCTGAATCCTACCAGAGGTACAAAGAGGAGCTGGTACCATTACTTGTGAAACTCTCCCAAACAATAGAAAAAGGGGGAATCTTCTCTAACTGATTTTATGAGGTCAGCATCATCCTGATACCAAAACCTGGTATAGACACAACAAAAGAAGAAAATTTCAAGCCAATATCCCTGATGAACATCGATGCGAAAATCCTCAATAAAATACTGGCAAACTGAATCCAGCAGCACATCAAAAAGCTTACACACCTCAATCAAGTCGGCTTCATCCCTGGGATACAAGGCTGGTTAAACATACGCAAATCAATAAACATAATCCATGACATAAACAGAACCAATGACAAAAACCACATGATTATCTCAATAGGTGCAGAAAAGGCCTTCGACAAAATTCAACACCCCTTCATGCTAAAAACTCTCAATAAACTAGGTATTGATGGAACATATCTCAAAATAATAAGAGCTATTTATGACAAACCCACAGCCAATATCATACTCAATGGGCAAAACCTGGAAGAATTCCCTTTGAAAAACGGCACATGGCAAGAATGGCCTTTCTCACCACCCTTATTCAACATAGTATTAGAAGTTCTGTCCAGGGTAATCAGGAAAAAGAAAGAAATAATGGGTATTCAAATAGGAAGAGAGAAAGTCAAATGGTCTCTGTTTGCAGATGACATGATTGTATACTTACGAAACCTGTTGTCTCAGCCCAAAATCTCCTTAAGCTGATAGGCAACTTCAGCAAAATCTCTGGATACAAAACCAAAGTTTAATACCTTCTAAACCTGTCTCATTACTTCTTCCATTGTCCTTTTCAGGAAGAATGGTTACAATAAAACAAAAATTAGATCACTCATTCCTCAGTTAAGAAGTATTCAGTAACTTCCCCTCTCTTTTAGAGGAAAAGCTCAAGTCAGATTTTGCTGATTTCTCTGACCCATCTATTACCATCTCTAGACTCAATTTTTCCTTCTCCATGGCAGCCACACTGTCCTTTCACTCTGTCCTGAACACTCCAGGCAGTTTTCCCCAGACTGTCAGACTTGATGTTTCCACGGTACATGATGATCTTTACCTAGACGAATGTGAGTTTTGCTCTTTCACCCTCTGTACTAGTCAAGTTCCAAATATTGATTCACAATTTTTAAGTATTTAAAATAGGTATTTAAAATATTTTGAAAAAGGAGATTTAGCACATGGAATTGGCTTTCTCCTGCTGGGAATACTAAATACACATCAATTTAAAACAGTAGGGAACTGTCTACCTCTTTCTTTCATTGCCAAAAGAAAGAGACAATATTATCAGACTGTAAGACCTGGGGTTAAGAAGAAAATGTTGGAACCACAGTTACCCCATTCAGTAAAAGAGCCAGAAGCAAAGCAAAGCTAGAGGCACTGCCCAAAACATAAAACAAAGGTGGGCAAAAGGGAACACTCTCGCTTCTTTCTTCCCCTTAGTTTTCAATGCTCTCCTTTAGCCAAACCTAGCTAGATGCTGCTGGTCTACATCAGAATGCCTTGAATATAAAGTAGAACAAAAGAAGGCTGAGAAGTGTATCTAAGGAAAGACACACTCATTCCAGCATACCTTCATTCAGCTCTTTATTCAGATGTCCTTCAGTCTGGTCTTCTCTAATCACTCCATCTAAAATTGCATATCCCAGGTCCCCCCTGGAATGTCCTATTCTTCTTTATTATGCAATTTTCTTTATAGTATTTGTCAGTGTTAAACACATTTTATTTTTTAATAAAATATTTTCTTTGTCTCTTTCTCCCGATAGAATTTGAACTTCTAGGGGCATGAGCCACTGCTTTTTTTATTCACTGCTGATTCCTCAGTACCTGAGAATGTTTCTCTCACATAGTAATTGCCCATTAAATATTTTTGAATGAATAATTGAATGAGCAGGTAAAATGAATGTGAAAATGGCCTTGCATACCTTGAACTAGAATAGTTTCATTTAAGAGAAGTTTAGACACTCAATTCAGAGCTAGTTAATATAAATATCATATGCAATTTTAAATTTGCAATTATATGCAAATTTAAGATTAAGATATAAAATCTTAAAATTTTAAGATTTTAAGGTGAAATCGTGTTTCTGTGTAATAAAAAAAAAAATCCAAGACATCAGTTATACACATGAAAATGAAGCATCCCAGCAAGCAGGTACACTGACAATAAAAAGCCATAGCCATTGAGCCATCTAATAATTAAAGTTAAAATAAAAAGGCATAATAGTCCAAGTCCCCCTAGAGTAAGGCCAAACAAACATTTAATATCTCTAAATACATGACTAAGTTACTGCTGTCTATAAAAACTAATGACCCTGAGGATAAAAAAATTTAAATAAACACATATTTTATTATCCACAATTTAATAGAGATGTAAAAGAGCAATCAATGCATTTGTTAAAGCTTTTCCACAAAAGTTGGAAAACTCAATAACACTCTAAGCTTAAGAGTTTAGATTGTATTTCTACAAAATAATTTTATAGGAAATATCTTTGATGCTGGATAAATTAAATTGTTCCTTGTATGTGTTTCATATATATAATGTACATATAAATATGAAGTATCTTAAAAATTGTGTGATTTTAGTCAGAAAACAATTTCAAAAAATGTACAAATGATTTGACTTTAGGCAAGTTGTTAAACTGCTTTGCAATTAAGGTTTTTCATTTACAGGCCGATTGCAAGAATTAAATGAAATAACATTGATCCTTTCAATTACTTACCACATTACCTAGCACATAGAAAATGTCATATTAAGTCTTTTTATATGCCATTAAATATACCGAAATAGTGCTGAGTGCATATGTAAATTAGAAAATTGCATTTGGTACAAAAAAATTAGCAAAGCATGGTGGTACACACCTGTGGTCCCAGTTGCTTGAGAGGCTGAGGCAGGAGAATCGCAGGAACCATGAAGGCAGAGGCTACAGTGAGCAGAGATCATCACACTGTACTCCAGCCTGGGCAACACAGCAAGACTCTCCTTCTCAAAAAAAATTGCATTTGCTTGCATACGATTTTCATAATCAAAAGTATTTTAAGGTAGATTATTTGAAATATAATCTGCAATAAGCATCTAAAATCTATAGTAAGCACCAAATTATAAATGGAATAATTATAGCATATGGTCACCCTCTTGATATATTATTAAACATCTTTTGAAAGTTTGTGATTTCAGAATATTTTCTGTATAGTTAATTTTAAAGTTGAATTACCATTTGGGTTGTAAATCATTGTAACATCATGTGAGAATTCTCACTTTTTAATGTTTCTTTAATTTTCATAAATTGATAATATAGTTGTGACATCTCTTCTATAAATTTTCAAACAGACGTGTTCAAAAAAGAATGATGATGCAGACGTGACTCAAAAAAGAAAACCAGTTGCTCTTTATAACTCATGATAACCATTTCAATATAATTGCCTGGAACAAAATTAATCAGACAATAATGTGTTACTCTTTAAAAGGTATGCAGTTTAGGAATACAGCAATTCACTGGCCCATTTATTTTTCATAAATGCAAGCATAAAGAAAACGAAAATGCAGTTTTGATTCAAGACATTAGGATTATTTTTCATGAAAAGTTAACTACATTTTCCACAGTATATGATTTTATTGTTTTGGATTCTATTACATAAAGGTATGAAATGTGTTATAATTACCAATCCTTAGTCTTTTTTACAGAAACACAGTGGAAGTCACTCAAATGCCATTGATTTTGGGGTTGATGTAATGAGTGTATACCTAAGAAAAAAGCCTAACTCTGTTACTAAATACACTCACAAAAGGGTATCAGTATACTCATCAAGTGATAAAAATAACATGGGTGGGAAGGACTGGGGTTGATATTTTTCTGAATGTTAAATGTGCATGAAGAAATAATTTCTATCTGTAGATTATGTCATTTGATGCTAAAGACAAATTGAATATACATTGATAACACGAACCTAGATACCTTTTTAAACTTTTTATTGATACAGTGGTAATTGTTTATTTTCTCAATAAAATTTTATTTGAGACTGGCTGTAGAAATTGTGTATTGTAGGAAACTCCAAGGAACAAGAAAGCTTTTTTTGCAGCTATAACTTAAAAGATAAAAGAGATAGTAAACACATCATAAAAGAACAGTATCCTCAGTCCCTGTCTACCTTGTTTCACTGAAGTGCAAGCAATAACTGTGTGTGTGTGTGAGTGTGTGTGTGTGTGTGTGAGTGAAGCTCTGTCTGACTCCTCAACTAGAGACCCTGGCCTAGGAGAATGGCAAGACTTTCCATTTACTGGTGAGATGAAGAAAGAAAGAAGTTCTGCTCATAGTTTGGGATGCCCCAGGGGAACTTCATTTGCACTGTGCTATAGCCTTCTGCCTCAGGTTGTTTGTGTTGCTATAAAAGAATACCTGAGGCTGGGTGATTTATAAAGAAAATACATTTATTTGGCTTATGATTCTGCAGTCTGTATAAGAAGCACAGAGCTAACAATATCCATTTCTGGTGAGGGCTTCAGGCTGCTTCCACTCATGAGAAAAGGGGAAAGGGAATCCACATGTGCAGAGAACGTGGTGAAAGAGGAAACAAGAGAGAAAGGAAGAGTCCCAGGTACTTTTTAACAACCATCTCTTTGGGTAACCCTCCTGGAAACTAATAGAGAAAAAAACTCAATCATTAACTTGAGGATAGACAGCACCAAGCCATTCATGAGGGATCCACCTTCATGACCAAAACATGTCCCATTTGGCCCCACCTCCAACACTGGGATCAAAATTTCAACATGAGATTTTGGGGACAATCCTTCACACTATAGCATTCGACACCTGGTCCCCCAAGTCTCATGTTCTTCTCACATGCAAAATACAACTATTACATCCCCATAACCCTAAAAGTCTTAACTTCTTTCAGAATCAATTTAAAAATTCAAAATCTCTTCTGGGACTCAAGGAAAGTTCCTCACAGTTGCAAGTCAAATCCAAGTTGTTTACTTTCAAGACACAAGGTTGGAACAGGAAAAGGGTATGGATTCCCATTATAAAAGGAAGAAATGGGTCAAAAGAAAGGGGGTAACAGGTCCTATGTAAGTCCAAAACTTAATAGGACAGACAGTAAATCTTAAAGCTCTAAAATGACCTCTCTTGTCTCCATGTCTTGCATCTGGGGCATATGGTTCAAGGGGTGAACCCCTAAAGCCTAATGTAGCCCCACTCTGTGGATTTGTTGGGTATTGCTCACATGGCGGCTCTCACAGGTTGGAGTCAAATACCTGTAGCTTTTTTTGGCTGAAGTTGTAACCTACTGGTGGCTCTATAATTCTAGGGTCTAGAGGGCAGTTGCCTTGTTCCTGTAGATCCACTAGGCAGTGCCCAGAGTGGGGACTTTCCACGGGGGTTCCAAACCCTCATTTTAGCTCAGCATTGCCTTAGTAGAATTGCTTTGTGAGCTCCTCCCCTATGTCAAGCTTCTTCCTGTGCACACAGGATTTCCAATATACCCTCTGAAATCTAGGTGGAAGTTGCCAGGCCTCCACTATTCCTGCATTCTGCATATCTGCACTCTTAATCACCATGTGGAAGCTGCCAAGGCTTATGGCTTAGACTCTCGAGTGAGGTCCTGAGCTGTACCTGGTACCATTTGAGCCATGGATGCTTCAGCCAGAGGGGTCTGGATGCAAGAAGGAGCATCTCAAAGTGTTTCAAGGCAGTGGCACCTTGGGCCTGACCCCAAAACCTTCTGTCATCCTAGGCCTGTGATAAGAGAAGCCAACTCAAAAGATTTCTGAAATGTATGCAGGGCCTTTTTCCCATTGTCTTGACTGTTAACACCTAGATGCCTTTTATCTGGGATTATCTTTCTAGTAAGTGACTGCTCCCCAGCACCCTTAGGTTTCTCGCTGAAAATGCTCTTTCCTTCTCTACCACATGGCCAGGCTGCAAATTTTCAATTTTTTATGCTCTGTTTCCCTTTTAATTATTACTTCTAACTTTAGCTCATCCCTTTGCTCCCATGTCTAATCTTAAGCTATTAAATGCAGCCACACTACTTCTTGAGCACTACTTTTCTAATAAGAAATTTTTCCTGCCAGATACCCCAGATCATCACTCTTTAAGTTTGACCTTCCACATAGCCCTACAGATGGACACGATGCAGCCAAGTTCTTTGCTACAGCAAAACAAGGGTGACATTTGTTTCAATTTCCAGTAAGTTCTCCATTTCCATCTGAGACCTCTTCAGGATAGTCTTTACTATCATATTCCATCAGCATTTTGTTCACAACCACTTCATCAATTTCTAAAGAAGTTCCAAAATTTCTCTTGTCTTTTTGTCTTCTTCAGTGCCCTCACCAGAATGCTTCACTCATGGCAATAGAGTCCTTTTCTAGTTTGCTCCTCCATACTTTTCCAACTTCTGCCCATTACCTGGTTCCAAAGTCACTTCTACATTTTCAGGTATCTTTATAACAACAGCTCTATATTAGTACATTCTCACAATGCTCTAAAGAAATACTTGAAACTGGGTAATCTGAAAAGGAAATAAGTTTAATTGAGTCACATTTCCATATGGCTGGGGAAGCCTCAGGAAACTTACAATCATGACAGAAGGTGAAGGGGAAGCAGGTACCTTCACAAGGTGGCCAGGAGAGAGAAAGAGTGGGCACAGGAAAGTGCCACTTTTAAACCATCAGATCTCATGAGAATTTCCTTACTATCATGAGAACAGCATGGGGAAAACAGCCCCCATGATCCAATCACCTTCCACCAGGTCCCTCCCTCAACACATGGGGATTACAATTCCAAATGAGATTTGGGTGGAGACACAGAGTCAAGCCATATCATTCTGCCCCTGGCCTCTCCCAAATCTCATGTCCTTCTCACATTGCAAAATCAATCATGCCTTCCCAACAGTTCCCCAAAGTCTTAATTCATTCCAACACTAACTAAAAAGTCCAAGTCCAAAGTCTCATCTGAGACAAGGCAAGTCCCTCTGCCTATGACACTGTAAAATCAAAATCAAGTTAGTGACTTCCAAGATACAGTGGGAATACAGATATTGGGTAAATGTTCTCACTCAAAATTGGAGAAATTAGCCAAAACAAATGAGCCATAGTCTCCATTCAATTCTGAAACTCAGCAGGGCACTTGTTAAATCTAAAGTTCCAAAATAATCTTCTTTGACTCCATGTCTCACATCTAGGGCAGATTGATGTGAGAGCTGGGCAGCTCTGCCCCTGTGACTCTGCAGGGTACAGCCCCTGTGGTTGCTTTCATGGTCTGGTGTTAAGTGTCTGCAGCTTTTCCCAGAGCACAGTGTAAGCTCTTGGTGGATCACCATTTTGGGGTCTAGAGGATGGTGGACCTCTTCTCACAGTTCCACTAGGCAGTGCCTCAGTGGGGATTCGGTGTGGAGGCTCCAATCCCACATTTCCCCTCTGTATTTCCCTAGTAGAAGTTTTCCATAAGGGCTCCACCCCTGGAACAGACCTCTGCCTTGACCTCTAGGCATTTTCAGAGATTTCATTCTCTGAAATCTAGGTAAAGGCTGCTAAGGCTCATTATTTGGCTTGTGGTTCTGCAGGCCGTACAAGCATGACACCACTAGCATTTGCTCTGCTGAGGGTTTTATGCTGCTGCTTCTCATTGCAGAAGGTGAAGAGAAACTGGTGTGTATAAATTACATGTTGAAACAAGAGACAGAGGGTAGGTGCTCTTTTTAACCACCAGCTCTCAGGTTAACTCTTTCAGGAAGTAATAGGGTGAGAACTCACTAATTACGATGAGGACAGCATGAAGCTGTTAATAAATAATCCACATCCATGACCCAAACACCTCCCATTAGGCCCTGCCTCCAACATTGGGGGTCAGATTTCAATATGAAGTTTGGGAGGAAAACATCCAAACTATAGCTCCTTCTTTCCACCAGCCTGTGTGCAATGATCTGGCTAACAGGCCCAGTGCTGAGGAACATAGTTCTGAATTTTTGCTACCAGGGAGAGGCCAGCCCTTGTGTTAACCTGTACCCCATGATTATTTCCTGGCTTGACTGATTTTTGCTACTTAATGGATTTCAGCCTGCCTCTTAACCAGGCTGTGGTATTCAGTGGAGTACAAAACCCTGAGAAGGTTTTGTAATGGAAGAAATTACAGATAGGTATATCATCTAAGACCTCATGAAATAACTTACCATTCAGCTTGGCTTTGATGAACTTTGGTACACAAGGCCAGAGAAAGAATTATTTCTAAACAAAATACAGCATCAATTTAAAAAAATAAAATAAAAGCCAGCATCTAGAAAGTGTACAGAGTATTCAGTGTGTTAAAAAGTCTTATTTGATTGGAGAATAGGGCATAGGTAGAAAACTGAAGAAGAAATGCAGGAGAATAAATGCCAGATTAAAGACTACCCAGTATCAGACCCCATTCCAGTTCTTCAAAATTAATACTCAACCATTTACTGCTGGCACAATCTCTCTGCTAAAAACAAAGAATGACATATCAAGAACCTCTTTCCTGAGGCCAGTAAGTTTTAGAAACACCATTTCCAAGTCTCAACTTGGAATAATCAATCTCTACATCACACATTCATTGCTGTCCACCAACCTCTGACTACTCTCTTGGAGCAGCCAGCCCACTCACATATATGACTTACTTTTTTGTGACTTTAAAGGCGGGATTACGTTTTTCCTGTCTAGGAGACTAACCAGTAAACTGAAAAAAGAAAATACTAAGATAACTTCCTTGTTCATGGCATCCCATTTTGATGTTACTAACCTCACGTCTGGCTTCTGCCTTCTTATTTCAGATAAAATGTCTGGAATGAACCAGATTCCAGCATGTCTGCCATCACCAAACTGTATTTACACCATGATATTCAAGCTTCATTCCTATGGATGAATTTCCTCATTGTGCTTCTAATGCCTAAAATAGACTGCAATAAATATGTAAAATCTGTGCTGGAATTTTGAGCTAATCCCACCACCATGAAGGGTAGGCCACCACTACAGATAGTGAGACCTACAGGGTGAGCTTGCTACTTTACACAGCTATACATTGCTGTTGCAACCATAGATTCAAACTCTCCTTCCATTCTTCTTTGTTACCTTTCTTCATGAATCAGATTTCTAGCTAGTAGCATCTAATTGTCTGAGCCTGGGTAATTTGCCCTCACCTTGGCTTGAAGGATGTAGAAAGAGAAAAAATATCTGTCTTAGGCTGTCACAGGGGGCAGATACCCTGTTTCCCTCAGAGGCTCACATTGTGAAGAATTTCTTTTAAAATATGGGGTTTTTATGATAAGAAGTCCAAAAAAGAAAAATGTTCACAGAAAACTTGGTAGTGGGTCTTCTCTAGTTTTCTTGTGTCTTGTTGGATAGCTGACAAATGGCTCTGCCCCACCTTTGGTTCCTTTTAGGTCTTAGAATATACTATAGCAGTACCCACAAGAACTTCACCATCTCTCTCTCTCTCTCTTTCTCTCTCTATACTAGGAGCAAATGTTGATAATGTGCACTTTTTAGGAGGTAAGGGAAAGCTTTACCTGCGTTCTGTGAGCAGGATAATAATACAGTCAGGCTGTACCTTGGGAATGTTATCTGCCAGGAAAGATGAATCAATAGGGACAGCAAGTGGATGCTGCAGCTCTTTTTCAGAATCCTCTTGTAAAAGACAAAATGATAGGTAAGGAGGGACTTAAGAAGCTGATGGAAGTTATAAAATAATAGTGGAGTTACTCTATAGAGGTTCAGTCCACAAGAGATGGTGTTCAATGATACGCGAAATCTAAAGAGAAGGAAGAGTTATAATACACCCATATATATTTTAGAATGGACGATTAGAAGAATAGCAGTGCCATCAGCAGAAATAGGGAAGTCAGGAAAATAAATTTATGGGAGTAGGGGAAAAAATGATAAACTTGGTTTTGACTATTTTTAGTTTGATGGGCTGGAAAAAATGCAAGAGTGGGATATTTGTAATGCAGAACTGCTATGTGCAATCCTTCACGATTTGTTTGTTGTTTTGATTTATTATGATAGGTGATTTCAAGCTCTCCAAGGAACATGAGATGAGATGGTGAATGACACTGAGCATATGAGTTAATGATAATAAACCAGCAATGCATTGCTTACCAGTCTGATTTATAATCGCTAAAACAGATTTCTGAAGTTTTAAAACCACTTGCTGTATAGTGAATAGAAAAAAAACCATAAAAGGATGTGATTTATGAGGCATATTAAACAACTCTAAATTCTTTTGAAAATTCTGTACCTTACTATTAAGATGAAAAAGGTTCTGAAAAAATAAAAACCCATACAAATGACCACTGAAATACCAAAAAAAAACCTAGTGTGTTATACTGTATATATGTTTATTTTAAAATAAAACCTTAAAGTTGAAATACTTGTTTGGTTTAATTAATCATATTTTTTGGAAAGGCCACTTTTAAGGAAATAATTGTAATAGAAAAATCCTACATATTTATATAAATTGGTTGCACTTTAATAGAATCTTTACAATATATCTTAAAAATAATCTTTATAAGCCTATAGAACATTCCATAAATTCATTTAAACATTGTTCTTCTTCAGACCGTTTTCTTAAAACAAAACGACTAACAGCACAATCCAGTTCACAGAAACAACTGTTCTACTGTTCTAACAAAAAAAGATTTGCAATATTGAAGTATTTTCACTAGTATTTATTAGAAGTCTGGTAAATATTTATTTATGTAGTTCAACAGTTGACTTTGGTGTGATTAGACAGAGAGTTCTGATTTATAAAATAAATCCTTGATAATACTGCAGTCCAAGCAATGGTCCTAAATGTTCTTGTAAGACAATTCCCAAATTGATACAGCATTAAACACAATTCTGTCTTATTTATTATATTATATGTAGCCTTGTCTTTCAAATCGTGATTAAATTTTCTCCCTCTGTTGATGTTATGACTACTAATTTGCAAGATAAATTTTTAAAGTCTTATTTTTTATTTATCTGTGTCTTTGATTCTACTTGATATTTTAAAAAGACCAAAGACACTGATTATCATTCTTCTTTAATGTAATTTCAGCAAATACCTTCTAAGAGTTTTTGATAAAAGTTTTGTTAAAGTAAATGCAACATTAGGCAAGAATTTGCAAGTTTACAGAGGTTCAGCTGCAAACGGAATCTTATTTAAGATTCTCAGCAAGCTTGGAGATATTATTATTAGCCTTATTTTTATATAACAGAACAAGTTTCAAAGTGGATAGGTAACCTATAAAATGGAGAATCAAATTAAGATTCTGTGATAATAAATGACAAATAAGCTGTTTTCACCATTAAACTATTACTTTGAGTACTACTATATTTCTTAAAGTTTGTCCTGTTCATTTGCTGAAAATGGGATATGTTAAAGTATAGAGGCACACGATTAGGTTCAACACATTTATTCATTCAGCAGTGAATAATACTTAGCACATAACATTCCAGTTTTTTTCCTAGGCAATTATGATCCGGTACTAAAAATGAAATCATTGACACTGTAAAGACTACATTCTATCAGAGAAATGTATAAATAACAGATATATTTTCTACTCTTATGAAATAGGTGCTTTGAGGAAAAAAAATGATAATTCGGTAGAAAATAATGTGTGTATGGGAGAAGGGAGACTGTGTGGCACTGTTGATTTTAGAGAATGCCAGATAGTCAGGTAGAGACTCCTGATTTTCTCTACTTAAGAGACTTAAGAGAAGGGGAGACCCGTACAGTTACCTGTAGAGAGAGTGTTACCTGTAGAGAGGGTTCCACTCGTGGAAAAATTAGGAAACCTAACAAAATTAACACAAATGCAGATAAATTAGCAAACAGATAAATTGGCAAACACTTGAACTGATACATCACAGAAGAGGAAACACATTAAACCAATAAATGTAAGACATACGGTCAAACTCAACAATAGAGAAGTAGAAATTAAATCTATAATGAAATACTTCTAAGCTACAAGGTTGTAAAACATTTCTGATAATACTAAATATTCAGAGTGATATAATACAACAATGCAATTTACACGCTACTGGAGGAGTACAGATGAGTACAACTGCTTTTGAAACCATTTATCATTTTTTGGCAGGGGTGAACAAGTGCACATGCACCATATAGAAATTTACATGTGTTTGGAAAGAGGTGGGCAAGAATGACCCTAGTGCCATTGCCTATAATAGGAAAAAGCTAGAAATAATTCCAATTTCTATCGGCAGGTAAGCAGTTAAATAATTTGTGGATTTTATATAAAGAGTAGGATAGTATGTAGCAGTTAAAGTTTATGAATTACAGAGCTACAAGAATCACTCAGGATAAAAAAAACGGAGAAAAATGTCATAGAACACAAACAATGTGATATAATTAAATATTTATGAATATTTATGAAGCTTATATTTATTCAAAAGTAAGCAATATGTTGATTATAGTTAAATTTTTGCTGAAGATATAAATAAAAGGAAGGAAGCAATGAGCTGAAAATTCTGGATTCTCTTATAGAGGTAGGATTAGGGAGAGAACACACAGGACTTCAAGGACACTGTTAAGATTCTATATTTTTATCTATGGCATGGATACATGCAGGTGTCCTTTTACTTTTATTATATATATCATACACCTCAGTTACACATTTTTTGTTTCTAAACAATTTGTATTTAACACAGTTTTGAAGAATGAAAATGAGAGATAATTAGTGAAAATAAATATATCCAGCACTTTCAAATAGTTTTTTTTTTTTTTTTTTTTTTTTTTTTTTTTTTTTGTAAAGAAGAAATATAGGTGGTAGAAGAAGGGGCTTATATGGCCCAAAAGAGGGTTTTCTATGTTTGTTCATACTGCGGCTTTTATTTGGGCCAGCATTTTGGTGGCTTGTTTACTTTGTCTGTAAACTAATGAAAGTAATCCAGTACAAAAGAAAAATTGCTGCAACACAGAGAGGTGTCAGTTACTGCAGCAAAGTCCTTGAGTCGAGGAGAGGGAAGAGGATCCAGTCCCACTACTCATTAACAGGCACTTTATACTCCAGTCGTGCTAAACATTGGCAGTTCTACAAAATTACTTTGTCTTTTGCAACATCATGCCTGCAAACTGTTTACTCCATCTTCAACTCTTCTTTACCACCCTCCACCTGTGAATGATTTCTCATCCTTCAAGAATTCAACCCAAATGGCACCTCATTAATCAACCTTTGCTTACCAACCCAGACAAAATTAGTCGGTCTCTCCACTGAGATTCTAGAGCATCTATACATATGTCTATTGAAATCACATTTACAGTTCTGCATCCTGGCTTCCTCACTAGTCTGTGAGTATCCTGAGGAACTGACAACTGTCTTATTCATTTGTGTTTATTTATAGGGACTAATACTGAGCCTGACATATCATAATTCATCATTAAGTGTTTAAACAAATGAATGCATAAAGAACTTTCACTTCAAAATACTGATTAAGAAGGATTATGTGAAATGTTTTGAGGGCATAATTTTTTCCTCAAACTGCTTCCATCCCAAATGATACGAAAGTCCGCAGTTAAGGTGAAATAAAGACACTTAAATCTACTTCCCTCTAAAATGCATAATAATCTACAAAGAATAAAATACTGAAAATGCATCTACCTTCCATATTCAATGGAAAGAGAAATGGCATTGAGAAAAATAGGTATATACTTGTCACTACTATAAAATTTGTTTCAAAATTACACATGCCTCATAGTATGTAAAGCAAAAAATGTATTTCTCCAAAAGTAAGGCTCATGATTTTAAGACACTTTGATTAGGATCATATTTCAAAAGTTGTGGGTGGGCTATAGGATTAAAGAACAGGTTCTCTATGGAGTCTTAGGTCAGTAACAGATTAGTAGGGAAGGTAGAGCTGAAGAAAAAATCATGCTGATATGTCATCTAAACTGGCTCTTGAGCCATGGGGACTTGAATTAGGAGATACACTCTAAGTTATAAGGAAATAAACAGTTTTATTAGGCAGAAATAATTTGAATTAGAAGAGACACTCTAAGTTGTAAGGAAATAAACAGTTTTACTAGGCAGAAATCATCTGTCAACTTAATAGGAGAGAAAGCTACTTCAGGTTACTCTCCCTACCTCTTTTAAACCATTCTTTAATAAATATTTAGCCCCATTTAAAGGTGAATAATTGTCTGAAAAGAACTCCTATATGACCCCTATACAGTAATGCAATAAAATACCAGAAACACAATTTTAAAAGCAACAGGAATTAAATAATTATCAAAGTTTTAAAAGTACATACTTTTTTTTTCTTTTAAGACAGCGTAACAAAATGTAAAGTGATTTGGAAAATCTCAGGGAACTAAGAGCAATAGAAAATAAAAACATTTAAAAAATTAAGACCATATTAGAAACATTTACAGAATGTATATGATGGGAAAGACAGTTACTTTGGAAAAATCAAACTGAACAGAATGGAAGTAGCAAAGATAGTAACACACACACATACACACACACACACACACACCCTTAAATATGTAGGATGAAATGATCCAACACACATACGCATCCATATACAATTCCTTTGTCACATGATGCCTTTGGATGCCCTTAATATCAATGGCAATCGCATGAAAAAAAACTACAATGTGTATATGCTTGCAGAAATTTGCATGTACAATTGCATAAATTTACTGAGAAGAAGATGAGTCTTCACTTGCTATGTGTGTGCCACATACATAAGGAAAATGGGTTTGATCACTTTTTGCTCTCTTATAGAATAAATTTCTCATTAGTTAATATAATGTTATGAATAGTGGATGTGTTAGGATTGTGATGGGTTCCAGCTGTGTATGAAGCAAAACCAGGCATTGCTATTTAAATCAACAAAATTATGCTTAAATGCATGCCAATCTATATAAAGAATAGTTGGTAGCCACAAAAAGACTTCCTAGTCTCAATCACAGTATCATGGTGAAGGGCATAGCAAAAAGATTTTTTTAAATGAATTTGATCAAATGATGGACAATAAGTACATTTTTTTTAGTGTGACTTTATAAAGAAGTAAGTAGTGATTAAAAACATTTCTTTTATTATGTATCAACCAGGATCCAGTCAAGAAACAGAAACCAGACCAGTAATTTGAGCAGGGAAAATCCAATGTAAAGAATTGTTAACTGGTAATTAACTGGTAAACAAGGATTAATTACTAAGAAGCATGAATGGAACTCTAAAAAATACAGGAACAACATATAAAGGGAGCAGCCACTAACTCTAGGGCTGACATAGAAAACCCAAGGAAGTTTCCACCGATGTAGAGCTTCTTGGAGGGTGACATACCTTGCCCTGTGTATCTCTTCATCTGTATCCTTTGTAATATCTTTCACAATAAACCAGTAAATTTAAATGTTTCTTGTAGATTCCGATTCACTTTAACAAATTAAACAAACTCAAGGAGGGGGTTATGGGAAGCCCAATGAATAGCTGGTTGGTCAGAAGAACAGGTACAATAACCTGGGGATTGTGATTGTCATTGGAAGTGGGAGTATTATTATAGGACTGAGCCTTTAACCTGTGGCATCTGACACTATCTCTAGATAGACAGTGCCAGAATTGAAGTGAAGGACATTCAGCTGCTATCTACTGCAGAACTGATTTCTTAGTATATGTGGGAAAACATTCACACATTTGTTCACAGATCCCCTGGGACTTTTTTGAGATGGGGTCTCTCTCTGTTGCCCAGGATGGAGTGCAGTGGTACAATTATGGTCAGTGTAGCCTTGAACTCCTGGCTCAAGTGATCCTTTTGCCTCAGGCTCCTGAGTAAGCTGGTACTACAGGCACATGCCACCAAGACAAGTTGTGCGTGTGTATGTGTGTGTGTGTGTGTGTGTGTAGACAGGGTCTTGCTATGTTGCCAAGGCTGGTCTCAAACTCTTAGCCTCAAGCAATCCTCCTGCCTTGACCTCCCAAAGCATTGAGATTACAGACATGAGCCACCAGACCCGGCCAGTCTTCTGTGTAATTGTGTGTCATCCGAAAGACAATTAGACTGGCCAAACAGAAAGAAGATCTTTATTGGAAATAAAGGTTTGCAAACTGGGGAGAGATGGTCTATCTGTATGGACCAGAGGGGAGGTGTTCTCTCTTCGAAGACAGGAGGGATAGGTTGGGTTTTATGCCTCACAAGGCGTATGTCATACATATTCAACATATTTAGGGGAAAATCTATACATATTTATGAGGGAAGCTGAGCACATGCAATAATGGATAAACATATATGTAACATACATCTCATGTTCACTTTCAGGTGGGGGTTTATAATTAAAATGAGGCAAAATTGACTATGTCAAAAGGTGAACTATGGGACACAAAGAAGGTTTTTGCGCAGCCTCCGTTATTTGGCTAAACCTGGCTGCAATTGCTTATCAGAAGGGCATGCTTATAAGGTAGGTCAATTGTTCAGTCAGAGTTGTGATGGTCTGGGTTGTAAATCAGAGCTGATAACTACTGTTGTTGGAAAGTTTAGTCACAGAAATTTGGAAATGTGCCATGCCAGCCCGGACCTGAACCTTAGACCCATAGGTAATTTTGTTTCCTTAACTTTAGGGTATTTCTTGGTTAATAAAGGGGCATCTGTTTTGGTGTCTCAGATCACAGGAGAGTGGAGGAAAACAGTTTGTGTGTTGTTTTTTCTCATTAAGAATAACTTAACTAGTTTTGGCAAAAGCTTAACTTAATCTAATTTTTAAAAATAAATATGTATATTATTTTAATCAGACATTTTAAGAAAAGGCACAGTTGAAGTAATTAGAGATATTTCAGCAAGAGCTAGACTCATGATGGGGTGGATTGGAGAATATCATGATATCTATTTTTATTTATTTATTTATTTATTTATTTATTTTTTATTTTTTATTTTTTTGAGACGGAGTCTTGCTCTGCCACCCAGGCTGGAGTGCAGTGGCCGGATCTCAGCTCACTGCAAGCTCCGCCTCCCGGGTTCACGCCATTCTCTCCTGCCTCAGCCTCCCGAGTAGCTGGGACTACAGGCGCCCGCCACCTGCCCGGCTATTTTTTTGTATATTTTAGTAGAGACGGGGTTTCACCATGTTAGCCAGGATGGTCTCGATCTCCTGACCTCGTGATCCGCCTGTCTCGGCCTCCCAAAGTGCTGGGATTACAGGCTTTTTGATATCTATTTTTAAAAGATTGTTAACAAATAAGACATTTAACTTACTTTGTGTGGTTCCAGGAACTCTGTTTAGGAAATATAGAAGACAGATGTTAGAGACTGCATTTTGTTTTCCCAACGTTTACCTATTGAATTCCTAACTTCCAATGTGATTATATTAGATATACGGCTTTTAGGGCAATCATTACATTTCAATAAGGTTGTAAGCATGGGATTCTTATCCAGTAGGACTTGTGTCTGTATAAGAAGAGGAAGAGACACCAGAGTGCTCTTTCACTGACTATGCACTGAGGAAAGGCCACATGAGGACAAAATGAGTAAGCAGATGTCTGCAAGTCAGGAAGAGAGCCCTCAGCAGAATCTGAATTTACCTTAACCTTGATCATGAACTTTTAGCCTCCAGAATTCTGAGAAAATAAATGTCTGTTGGTTAAGATATCCAATATATGGTATTTTGTTATGGCAAACTAAGTGGACTAATAAAACATATTATGTTGGCAATATGGCATATATGGCAAAAAACTTCATTACAATTAGAATATTTTAAAAGTAGAATGGAAGAGCAATCTCTGTCACCAAGCCAGGCCAGTGTTTTGGAGCACTCTAGTACTTCTGAGAATAGAAGCAGCTGCAGTCTGTGGCACTCATGGAGAGGAACAAAAGTGGCCAGTGAATATAGCATCTTCAACTGAAATATCCAGGTACTGACATTGGGACTGATCAGAGAAACAATGCAACCCATGGAGAATGAAGAAAATTAGGGTGGGGCAATGGCCCACCCAGGAGCTACACAGAGCTGCGGAAACATCCACATCCACCCATGGGAAGTGGTGAGTGATGGCGTGATGCCAGGAAACCACACTTCTCCCAAGGATCTTTGCAACACGTGAATCAGGAGATCCTCTTGTGAACCCTTGCCACCAGGGCCTTGGGTCTGCCACAGAGCTGTGTGGAGTCTCTGCAGAGCAGCCGCTCAGGCATGCACAAGACCCATACTTTGGGCCCAGGATCCAAACAAAGGTATCTGCAATGCAGGCAAAGAGGATGTCTGTACACACCCCTAGGAAGGGGGCTGAATCCAGGGAGCCAAGCAGTGTCAGTCTGCAGGCCGCACTTCCACAGAAATCCCACTGGTTTGGAATTCCAACAAGACACAAGCAACAGGATGGAGCCTGTCTGAGACAGGATGGAGCCCCCGAGGTGAGGGGCGGGGGACAGGGGGTGATGGGATACCATCACTGCTGTTTGGTTGCTTTAGCTGTTTCAGCCCGTGGGCTTTGGAGACTTCAAATTGTCCAGATGAGGAAGGGTCCCCTTAGCACAGCACAGTTGCTTTGCCAGAACATGGACAGACTGCTTCTTTAAGGGACTGCATCCATTCCCCCTTACTGGGCAGGACCTCCCAGCTGGGGCCTCCAGCCAACTTCACACATATTCTATGGACAGAACTCTGATGTCTCCCTGGGACAGAGTGCTCAGGGGAAGGGATGGCTGCCACCATGGTTGTTTGGATAACAGCCATGCCAGTCTGTGGACTTTGGAGTGTTCAAGCCAACAAGGGCAGAAGAGGTTCCCCAGCACAGCATGGCTATTTCATCAAGTTATGACCAGTCTGCTCCTTTAAGCGGGCCTGATCCACTCCTCTTCCTCATGGAGTAGGTCCTCCCAACTAGGGCCTCAAGCCTCCCCAGCCAATGTTTTATGGCTGATAGAGTTCTAATTTCTCCCTGGAATAAAGTGGTTGGGGAATGGGGCAGGCCACTACCTTGGCTGTTTGGGCATCTCAGCTGGTACAGCCTGTGGACCCAGAGAGCCCAAAGCAATAGGGGACCAAAGGGATCTCCAAGACAACACAGTTTCTCTACCAAAAAGCAACCAGACAGCTTCTTTAAGTGGGTCCCTGATCCCATTCCTCTTGACTGGGTGAGACCTTTCAATGGGAGTCTCCAGCTACCTCCTACAAGCGTGTTCAGGCTGTCAACAGGTCATTACCCCTGGGACAGAGCTTCCAGAGGAAGAGGTAAGCTGTTGTCTTTGCTGTTTCCCAGCTTTCACTGGTGATACCTCCAGGTACAAGAAAAACTGAGGCAACTAGGGTCTGGAGTTGACCCCCAGGAAACTGCAGAAGCCTTGTGGAAGAGTGGCCAGACTGTTAAAAGAAAAACAAACAGAAAACAACAAAAACTGCATCCAGAGCTGAGCAACATTGAAGATTAAAGGTAGACAAGCTCAAAAAGGTAAAAAGGAATCAATGCAAAAATGCTGAAAAGTCAAAAGGCCAGAGTGCCCCTTTTCCTCTGAATGATGTAACACCTCTCCAGCAGGGGCTCAGAACTGGGCTGAGGCTGTGATGGCTGAAATTACAGAAGTTGGCTTCAGAATATGGATAAAAAACAAACTTGGCTGAGCTAAAGGAACATGTAGTAACCCAATGCAAAGCAGCTAAGAATCATGATAAAACAATGCAGGAGCTGACAGCCAAAGTAGCCTGTATAGAGAGGAAAATAACCTACCTTATAGAGCTGAAAAACACACTATGAGAACTTCATAATGCAATCACAAATATTAATAGCAAAAAAGACCAAGCAGAGGATGGAATCATAGACTTGAAGACTACCTTTCTGAAATAAGAAAGGCAGAGAAACATAGAGAAAAAAGAATAAAAAGGAATGAACAAAACCTCCAAGAAACATGGGATTATGTAAAGAGACTGAATCTATGACTTATTGGGGTACCGGAAAGAGTCAGGGAGAATGGTATCAACTTGGAAAACATATTTCAGGATATGCAGGAGAACTTCCCCAACCTACAAAGACAGGCCAACATTCAAATTCAGGAAATGCAGAGAACCCCAGTAAGATACTCCATGAAAAGGTCATCCCCAACACACATAATCGTCACATTCTCCAAGTTCAAAATAAAAGAAAAAATGTTAAGGGCAACCAGAGAAAAGTCAGGTCACTGACAAAGGGAAGCCCATCAGAATAACAGCGGACATCTCAGTGGAAACCCTACAAGCCAGAAGAGATTGGGAGCCAATATTCAATGTTGTTAAAGAAAAGAATTTCCTTGTAAGGCAGGCCTAGTGGTGACAAAATCTCTAAGCATTTGCTTATCTGTAAAGGATTTTATTTCTCCTTCACTTATGAAACTTAGTTTGGCTGGATATGAAATTCTGGGTTTAAAATTCTTTTCTTTAAGAATGTTGAATATTGGCCCCCACTCTCTTCTGGCTTATAGAGTTTCTGCCGAGAGATCTGCTGTTAGTCTGATGGGCTTCCCTTTGT
The DNA here is from genome assembly GCF_024542745.1 of Macaca thibetana thibetana. NCBI lineage: Eukaryota > Metazoa > Chordata > Mammalia > Primates > Cercopithecidae > Macaca > Macaca thibetana. Next base: position 63,525,476 of record NC_065584.1, read on the forward strand.
GGGTAACCCGACCTTTCTCTCTGGCTGCCCTTAAGATTTTTTCCTTCATTTCAACTTTGGTGAATCTGGCAATTATGTGTCTTGGAGTTGCTCTTCTCGAGGAGTATCTTTGTGGCGTTCTCTGTATTTCCTGGATTTGAATGTTGGCCTGCCCTACTAGGTTGGGGAAGTTCTCCTGGATGATATCCTGAAGAGTGTTTTCCAACTTGGTTCCATTTTCCCCCTCAGTTTCAGGCACCCCAATCAGACGTAGATTTGGTCTTTTTACATAATCCCATACTTCTTGCAGGCTTTGTTCATTTCTTTTTCTTCTTTTTTCTTTTGGTTTCTCTTCTCGCTTCATTTCGTTCATTTGATCCTCAATCGCTGATACTCTTTCTTCCAGTTGATCAAGTCGGTTACTGAAGCTTGTGCATTTGTCACATATTTCTCGTGTCATGGTTTTCATCCCTTTCATTTCGTTTATGAACTTTTCTGCATTAATTACTCTAGCCATCAATTCTTCCACTTTTTTTTCAAGATTTTTAGTTTCTTTGCGCTGGGTACGTAATTCCTCCTTTAGCTCTGAGAAATTTGATGGACTGAAGCCTTCTTCTCTCATCTCGTCAAAGTCATTCTCCATCAAGCTTTGATCCGTTGCTGGCGATGAGCTGCGCTCCTTTGCCGGGGGAGATGCGCTCTTATTTTTTGAATTTCCAGCTTTTCTGCCCTGCTTTTTCCCCATCTTTGTGGTTTTATCTGCCTCTGGTCTTTGATGATGATGGTGATGTACTGATGGGGTTTTGGTGTAGGTGTCCTTCCTGTTTGATAGTTTTCCTTCTAACAGTCAGGACCCTCAGCTGTAGGTCTGTTGGAGATTGCTTGAGGTCCACTCCAGACCCTGTTTGCCTGGGTGTCAGCAGCAGAGGACTTCCATAAAATTCAACATCCTCTCATGTTAAAAACTCTCAATAAACTAGAAATTGAAGGCACACACTTCAAACTAATAATAGCCATATATCACAAACCCACAGCTAATATCATACTAAAAACTGGAAGCATTCCCATTGAAAACCTGTAAAAGATAGCTTGCCTTCTCTCACCACTCCTATTCAACATACTATTGGAAGTTCTGGCCAGGGCAATCAGGTAAGAGAAAGAAATAAAGGGCATTCACATAGGAAGAGAACAAGTCAAACTATCTTCATTTGCAGATGACATAATTCTATATCTAAAAAGCTCCATCATCTCGGACCAAAGCTTCTTTTTTTTTTTTTTTTTTTTTTTTTTTTTGAGACGGAGTGTTGCTCTGCCTCCCAGGCTGGAGTGCAGTGGCCGGATCTCAGCTCACTGCAAGCTCCGCCTCCCGGGTTCACGCCGTTCTCCTGCCTCAGCCTCCCGAGTAGCTGGGACTACAGGCACCTGCCACCTCGCCCGGCTAGTTTTTTGTATATTTTAGTAGAGACGGGGTTTCACCATGTTAGCCAGGATGGTCTCGATCTCCTGACCTCATGATCCGCCCGTCTCGGCCTCCCAAAGTGCTGGGATTACAGGCTTGAGCCACCGCGCCCGGCCCCAAAGCTTCTTAAGCTGATAAACAACTTAAGCAAAGTCTCACGATACAAAATTAATGTGTGAAAATTACTAGCATTTCTTTTTTAAACTAAGGGAAACTTTTATTTAAATTGTGCAATCAATCAGTAATTAGACAGCAGTTTCATAAACATTTTGGCATTTAAACTTTTATTTGATTTTAGCATGACCTGTAGGGTAGTATATAAACTACCCAGTGGGGTGGGGGAAAGTACTAAGCAATATTTACTATGATATAAAAAAAAAAATCTATATTATTAAACAAACATGTTTTAAGAAGACATTAACAGGATACATTTAAAATCAAGGAAAACATTTGCTTTCTTCATGCAATGGCATTCACAGAGCTGACCTCCTGGGTCAAGTATAAAATTAGTATAGCTCAGTTCTATAGTCCATTAGCAAGTCTACAAATGCTGCCCATACAAGAAAATGGTATACGGCGTGAAAGGATCCAGAACACCCATGACATAAAGTAATTTAACTGGCTCCCACACTTTCATTTAATTCACATCTTTGAAGAAAGAAAAAACATCATACAGACATAAAATTTTGTCCAACAAAAGCAACAAGCAGACACATTTTCTTAACATATGTCCTCTACTCTACTGATAGACTAAGGCAATGTGTGTGTATTCACGCTTTGCAATTTCCTATTAACAGGCTCAAGTTGCTAATCATGAGTAATAATTTTCATTTGTAAACAAAATAGATATCCAGAATATGATAACAAGAAACAGAATATTTTAAGGTCAAAATTTCTAATATTTTTCTTGTTTTTAAAGACAGTTCCAAAGAAAAAATAAACTTCCATAACAAATTTTTTCTTAAGTTGTTAAGTCAAGACTATGCCTATGTACCATGAACTACTTACAAGCTATGAACTTAAGGAAATCTGCAAAGCTGTTCAGAATCGTATAAGGATAAGAAAAAAGGGAAAATATTTTCTTTCTATAAAAAAAGAAGACAATCATATAATTCTTCCCAACAAACCCTACATATGGACTCAAATAGACCAGAATCAGGTGCCAGTATGTGTTGCCCTATATAAAATTCATTCATTTGGAATAGTTTGCAGAAATATTAAAATACTCCATAATCTTCAAAAATATCTTTTAGAGAAAATTTCTAAATATGTACTTTTCTCCTCACCCATCTACCCTGCTGGGCATATCTGATTCTCTCTTTAACTCTTTAAAAACCAACATATCAAAAAAAAAAAAAAAAAGAACATTTAAAGTGGAGTAAGATGACTTCAAATTTAGTACTTCAAAAGTAGTCAATTCCATTTTTTCTTATGAATTTATCCACCTAACAGATGAGTGTTTCAATTTCAGCTATATCTTTTACTAACCACTTTCTTCTGTTGGTTTTTCATATGTGTACAGGAGATGCAAACGTTTTTCATTTCAAACAGGCAAAATATAATTGGAAAGGCTGACTTGCAAAGAAAGAGCCTGTAAGATCTTTCGTAGCCTCATACAAATGAGTTTCAGATTATGATTATTTACACTTGAATTTTCTTTTAAATTTTCAAAGTACTATTGTTTCATTTTGCACAAAAAATTACCCTCATTTCATGGATAGAGAAGGAACAGAAACAGGTTAAGAATTTTTGTACCAAACGATTCTCAAAATTGTCAAGATTGGAATTTAGGTGCTCCAAAGCCTGACTTATACTTGTTCTGTTTTATGACTCTCCGTTAACTTTGCTGTCTCTTAAATTAATTCAAATAATGAATTAGTTTACATTCATAAAAAATCATGGACTCTTCAGACCTAACAAGACAGGATTACTGGTTACACACCTGACTTTTTCAAGTTACATGAATTCCTGTTTGGAATTTGTGAACTACAGAAAATTACAAAAGATAAAATGCAATTCTGAAGACCTTGTCGAATAAGGAAACACCTGACTAGAAAAGGACTCTGGAAACTATGCCTACCTATTTCTAATGTAACTCTAAGCACAAACAGCCATCAGACACAATTTTAGCTGAGAGAAATGTAAGGTTTTGAAGGAGGAGAGAAATTAGGAGATGATAAGGGATGAGTTACAGCTGCCTAAATTCCTCCTGTGAATACCTTTTTTGATTGGTTATTACTCTGTAGAAAGGTTTTTCTGACACAATCTGATCTTTGTGGATACAAGGAAAAAAAGTTGTATCTGATCATACTATGGAAGGCACTATGACCCTGGGTGATTAAATATATATATATATATGACAATGTATTATAGTCCTGTACACTTTCAAGTATAGGATTAACTAACTAGGGTTAGTACCTTGCCTAAACCACTCATTAGCTGTGACTTTTGGCAAGAGATCAGGAACCTCTGTTTCCTAATCCCCAAAATGGGGATATTACTTGCTTTGCAGAATGTAACAGTGGAAAATCACTAGCATTTCTATACACCAACAACAGACAATCTGAGATCCAAATCATGAATGAACTCCCATTCACAATTGCCACAAAACTAATAAAGTAACTGGGAATACAGCTAACAAGGGGAGTGAAGGACCTCTTCAAGGAAAACTACATATCACTGCTCAAAGAAATCAGAGATGACACAAGCAAATGGAAAAACATTCCATGCTCATAGATAGGAGAAATCAATATCACGAAAATGGTGATACTACCCAAAGCAATTTAACATTCATTGTCATTCCCATTTGCATTATTCACAGAACTAGATAAAACTGTTTTAAAATTCATATGGAACCAAAAAGAGTGCCAATAGTAAAGGCAATCCTAAGCAAAAATAATAAAGTCAGAGACATCACACTACTTGACTTCAAACTATACTATAAGGCTTCAGTAACCAAAACAGCATGGTGCTGGTACAATAACAGACACATAGACCAATGAAACAGAATAGAGAGCCCAGAAATAAGATTGCACACTTACAACCATCTGATCTTCCACAAACCTGACAAAAATAAGCAATGGGGAAAGAATTCCCTATTTAATAAATGGTGCTGGGAGAACTGGCTAGCCATGTGCAGAAAATTGAAACTGGACCCCTTCCTTAAACTATATACAAAAATGAATGCAAGATGGATTAAAAACACTTTGGGAGGCTGACGTGGGCAGATGATGAGGTCAGGAGATCGAGACCATCCTAGCTAACACAGTGAATTAAAGACTTAAATGCAAAACACAGAACTATGAAAAACTATGAAAACTCTAGAAGAAAACCCTAGGCAACATCACTCAGGAAATAGGCATGGGCAATGATTTCATGATGAAGATGCCAATAGCAATTACGACAAAAACAAAAATTGACAAATAGGATCTAATTAAGCTAAAGAGCTTCTGTACAGCAAAAGAAACTATCTACAGAGTAAACAGACAACCTACAGAATGGGGGGAAATTTTTGCAAACTATGTTAAAGAAAAATTCTAATATACAGCATCTATAAGGAACTTAAACAAATTTAAAAGAAAAAAACAACTCCATTAAAAGTGGGCAAAGGACATGAACAGACACTTTACAAAAGAAGACATTTATGCAGCAAAAAAATATGAAAAAAACCTCAACATCGGTGATCACTAGAGAAATGCAACTCAAAACCACATTGCAATACCATCTAACACCAATCAGAATGGCTCCTATTGAAAAGTCAAAAAATGACAGATGCTGACAAAGTCATGGAGAAAAAGGAATGCTTTTACAATGTTGATGGGAGTGTAAATTATCTAACCATTGTTGAAGACAGTGTGATAATTCCTCTAAGATCCAGAGGCAGAAATACCATTTGGCCCAGAAATCCCATTACTGGAGATATACCCAAAAGAATATAAATTGTTCTATTATAAAGATACATGCAAATGGATGTTCGTTATACACTATTTGTAATAGCAAAGACATGAATTCCACCTAAATGCCTATCAATAATAGACTTGATAAAGAAAATGTGGGACATATACACCGTAGAATACTATACAGCCATACAGAGAAATGAAATCATGTCCTTTGCAGGAACATGGATGGAGCTGGAGGTCATTATCCTTAGGGAACTAACACAGGAAGAAAAACAAATACCACTTGTTCTCACTTATAAGTGGGAGCTGAATAATGAGAACACATGGACACATGGTACGGGGAACAACACACACTGGGGCCTGTAGGAGGGTGAAGAGGAAGGAGAGCATCAGGAAGAATAGCTAATAGATGCTGGGCTTAATACCTGGGTGACAGGATGATCTGTGCAGCAGACCACCATGGCACATATTTACCTATGTAACAAACATGCACATCCTGCACATGTACACCTGAACTTAAAAGTTGGAAAAAATAAAAAATAGACGACAAAAATAAACAAAAATAAAAAAAAGAAATGTACATTGTCTAACAAAATTTAATTTGTGAAAGAAAAAGAATGGCTTATATATCTTATATAGGTTTTACGTTGAAACAGTTATTTTTACTGTTTTATATTTGTTTTGTATAATACATTAGTAAATTGCCCATAATTGAATACTAACAAAAAGTAATGAGAATGCTACAGAAGCATTCTTGCATTAATAATAATTAAGTCATCATCTGTTTTTTTCATCTTGGAGAATTTCTTAGTGAGTGAAGTCACAAAGGCAGAACTGCCAGAATAAAAGGTCATGAGATGACCAGAGAAAGAGGACAAAATTAATAATGCTCTTGGAGTGTAGCAAAAAAAAAAAAAAAAAAAAAAAAGATCTTCTGTGAATTCTTTCCACATACCCTTCAAGTAATTTGTCTTGTATTTTCAAGAGATCAGTTCTTAAGGCTTCTTGATGTATCTCTGACATCATGTAATATGGTAGCCATGCTCTATATATTTCTCCTTTATTTCCCCTAGGGTGCTAAGAAATATCTGAAAGAGACAGTGGTTGCATTAGCCATAAAGTAAGTCAATGAACAAATTTTGACGTTAACAAGGAGCAATTTCTCAGTCACCTGGTCCATGTGACTATCCAATACTTATCCAGCATTTTTTAAAAAAATCACTAAAATATAACAATATTTTGCATTCTATAGGGATATACAAAAATAATTTATTTAAACAGACTTCTTGTGTTTTTATAAACATGTAGTTTAAATATGGGCCACCATGATACTCAAGGTCCTGTCTATTTATTTCTACAAAAATAAATATATTTAATCTTAAGAAAAGTCTAAAGATTATTTATTATTTCCTTTTTAAGAAATAAGGCAATTTTTGCTCTGATATTAGTTATTTCTTGTCTTCTGCTAGCTTTTGAATTTTTGCCATTGCTTCTCTAGTTCTTTTAATTGTGATGTTAGGGTGTCAATTTCAGATCTTTCCTGATTTCTCCTGTGGGCATTTAGTGCTATAAATTTCCCTCTAAACTCTGCTTTAGCTGTGTCCCAGAGATCCTGGTACATTGTCTCTGTGTTCTCATTGGTTTCAAAGAACTTATTTATTTCTGCCTTAATTTTGTTATTTACTCAGTAGTTATTCAGGAGCAGGTTGTTCAGTTTCCATGTAGTTGTGCGGTTTTGAGTGAGTTTCTTAATCCTTAGTTCTAATTTGATTGCACTGTGGTCTGAGAGACTGTTTGTTATGATTTCCATTCTCTTGCATTTGCTGAGGAGTGTTTTCCTTCCAATTATGTGGACACTTTTAGAATAAGTGTGATGTGATGCTGAGAAGAATGTATATTCTGTTGATTTGGGGTGGAGAGTTCTGTAGATGTCTGTTAGTTCTGTATGGTCCAGAGCTGAGTTCAAGTCCTGAATATCTGTGTTAATTTTCTGTCTTGTTGATCTCATACAACAGTGGGGTGTTCAAGTCTCCCACTATTATTGTGTGGGAGTCTAAGTCTCTTTGTAGGCCTCTAAGAGCTTGCTTTATGAATCTGGGTGCCCCTGTATTGGGTGCATATGTATTTAGGATAGTTAGCTCTTCTTGTTGCATTGATCCCTTTACCATCATGTAATGCCCTTCTTTGTCTTTTTTGATATTTGTTGGTTTAAAGTCTTTCAGACCTGCTTTTTTTTTTTTTTTTTTTTTTTTTTTTTTTTGCTTTCCGTTTGCTCCATAAATATTCCTCCATCCCTTTATTTTGAGCTTATGTGTGTCTTTGAACACTGGATGGGTCTTCTGAATACAGCACACTGATGGATTTACCCAATTTGCCAGTTTGTGTCTTTTAACTGGGGCATTTAGCCCATTTACATTTAAGGTTAATATTGTTATGTGTGAATTTGATCCTGTCATTATGATGCTAGCTGGTTAACCATTTTGCCTGTTAGTGGATGCAGTGTCTTCATAGGGTCGATTGTCTTTGCAATTTGGTATGTTTTTGCAATGACTGGTACTAGTTTTTCCTTTTCATATTTAGTGCTTACTTCAGGAGCTCTTGTAAGGCAGGCCTGATGGTGACAAAATCTCTGAGCATTTGCTTGTCTCTAAAGGATTTTATTTCTCCTTCACTTATGAAGTTTAATTTAGCTGGATATGAAATTCTGGGTTGAAAATTCTTTTCTTTAAAAATGTTGAATATTGGCCCCCACTGTCTTCTGGCTTGTAGGGTTTCTGCCAAGAGATCCGCTGTTAGTCTGATGGGCTTCCCTTCGTGGGCAACCCGACCTTTCTCTCTGGTTACCCTTCACATTTTATCCCTTCATTTCAACCTTGGTGAATCTGACAATTGTGTGTCTTGGGGTTGCTCCTTTCAAGGAGTATCTTTGTGGTGTTCTCTGTATTTCCTGAATTTGAATGTTGACCTGTCTTGCTAGGTTGGAGAAGTTCTGAGGGATAGTATCCTGAAGAGTGTTTTCCAACTTGGTTCCATTCTACCCATCACTTTCAGTTACACCAAGCAAACGTAGGTTTGGTCTTTTCACATAGTTCCATATTTCTTGGAGGCTTTGTTCATTCTTTTTCATTCTTTTTTCTCTAATCTTTTCTTCACGCTTTATTTCATTAAGTTGATTTTCAATCTCTGATATTCTTTCTTCTGCTTGATTGATTTGGCTATTTATACTCGTGTATGTTTTATGAAGTTCTCGTGCTGTGTTTTTCCACTCCATCGGGTAATTTATGTTCTTCATTAAACTGGTTATTCTAGTTAGCAATTTGTCTAACCTTTTTTCAATGTTCTTAGTTTTCTTTCTTTGGGTTAGAACTTGCTCCTGTAGCTCAGAAGAGTTTGTTATTACTCACCTTCGGAAGCCTACTTTTGTCAGATTAACATAGATGTGAAAATCCTCAATAAAATACAAGCAATTGAATGCCAGAAGCACATCACAAAGCTTCTCCAGCACAATAAAGTCAGCTTCATCCCTGGATGTAAGGCTGGTTCAACATAAACAAATCAATAAATGTAATCTATCATATAAACAGAACCAATGACAAAAATCACGTGGTTATCTCAATAGATGCAGAAAAGGCCTTCAATAAAATCCAACACCCTTTCATGCAAAAAACTCTCAATAAACTAGGTATTGATGGAACATATCTCAAACTAATAAGAGATATTTATGACAAACCCATAGCCAATATCATACTGAATAGGCAAAAGCTGGGAGCATTCCCTTTGAAAACCAGCACAAGAGACAAGGATTCCCTCTCTCACCACTCCTATTCAAGATAGTATTGGAAGTTCTGGCCAGGGCAATCAGACAAGAGAAAGAAATAAAGGGTATTCAAATAGGAAGAGAGGAAGTCAAATTGTCTTTGTTTGCAGATGACATAATTGTATATTTAGAAAACCCCATCGTCTCAGCCCCAAATCTCCTTAAGCTGATAAGCAACTTCAGCAAAGTCTCAGGATAAAAAAATCAATGGGCAAATTCACAAGCATTCCTATACAGCAATAATAGACAAACAGAGAGTCAAATCGTAAGTGAATTTCCCTTCACAATTGCTACAAATAGAATAAAATACCTAGAAATAAAACTTACAAGGGATATGAAGGACCTCTTCAAGGAGAACTAAAAACCACCACTCAAGGAAATAATAGAGGACACAAACAAATGGAAAAACATTCCATGCTCATGGATAGGAAGAATCACTGCCCAATGTAATTTATAGATTCAATGCTATCCCCATCAAGATACCATTAACTTTCTTCACAGACTTAGAAAAATCTACTTTAAATTTCATATGGAACCAAAAAAGAGCCCACATAGCCCAGACAGTTCTAGCAAAAAGAACAAAGCTGGAGACATCATACTACCTAACTTCAAACTGTACTACAAGGCTACAGTAACCAAAATAGCATGGTACTGGTACCAAAAGAGAATAGAACAATGGAACAGAACAGAGGCCTCAGAAATAACACCACACATCTACAGCCATCCGATCTTTGGCAAAACTGACAAAAATAAGAAATGAGGAAGGAATTCCCTATTTAATAAATGGTGTTGGGAAAAACTGGCTAGCCATATGTAGAAAACTGAAACTGGACCCCTTCCTTACACCTTATACAAAAATTAACTCAAGATGGATTAAAAACTTAAATGTAAGACCTAAAACTATAAAAACCCTAGAAAAAAACCTAGGCAATACCATTCAGGACACAGGCATGGGCAAAGATCTTGAGACTAAAACACCAAAAGCAATGTCAACAAAAGCCAAAATTGACAAATGGGGTCTAATTAAACTAAAGAGTTTCTGCACAGCAAAAGAAACCAACATGAGAATGAACAGGTAACCTACAGAATGGGAGAAAATTTTTGCAATCTATCCATCTGACAAATGGCTATTATCCAGAATCTACAAGGAACTTAAACAAATTTACAAGAAAAAATCAAACAACCCCATCAAAAAGTGGTGAAGGGTATGAACAGACATTTCTCAAAATAAGACATTTATGCAGTTAACAAACATGAAGAAAGGCTCATCATCACTGGTCATTAGATAACTGCAAATCAAAACCACAATGAGATACCATCTCATGCCAGTTAGAATGGTGATCATTAAAATGTCAGGAAACCACAGATGGTGGAGAGGATGTGGGGAAATAGGAACGCTGCTACACTGTTGGTGGGAGTGTAAGTTAGTTCAACCATTGTGGAAGACAGTGTGGTGATTTCTCAATGATCTAGAACCAGAAATAGTATTTGAACCAGCAATCCCATTACTGGGTATATAACCAAAGCAGTATAAATCATTCTCCTATAAAGGTACATGCAAATGTATGTCTATGGCAGCACTGTTCACAATAGCAAAGTCTTGGAACCAACCCAAATGCCCATCAATGATAGACTGGATAAATAAAATGTGGCACATATACACCATGGAATACTATGCAGCCAAAAAAAGGATGAATTCATGTCCTTTGCAGGCACTTTGATGAAGCTGCAAACCATCATTCTCAGCACACTAACGCAGGAACAGAAAAACAAAACACTGCACATTCTCACTCATAAGTGGGAGTTGAACAATGAGAACATATAGACACAGGAAGGGGCACATCACACGTCGGGGCCTGTCAGGGGGTGGGGGTTAAGGGGAGGGATAGCATTAGGAGAAATACCTAATGTAGATGACGGATTGATGAGTGCAGCAAACCACTATGGCACGTGTATCCCTATGTAACAAACCTGCAAGTTTTGCACATGTATCCCAGAACTTAAAGTATAATAATAATTAAAAGAAATAAAGCAAATTATATCACATATCCCATTTTATCTGTTCAGTTAATTGATTTACAGGCATTTATATTTGTAAAGTACAGTAATTAACTCACTGAGACTTACTAGTATCTATTTCCTTTGATAATGTTGATGATCTCTGTAGCCATTGGGGTCCCAGCAGTAGAACGAAGCACTCTCAAACTGCTTAACTGAAGATCATGTTAAAAGTTGCTTTCCAAGGTGTGAGCAGAATTTAGGGAAACCAATAAGTGGGAAGCATGTACTTTTCCTAGGTTCACTACCTAACCAGATTCTCCTTCCATATCTGATACTCCAATCCTTTGTTCCCCACACCCAATCAAAACACAAGGAGGAGTGAATGCTTTGAAAAAGCCTATACAAGTCTGCCTCCAGAGAGCAGAATGGAGAACAGATTGTAGGTATAAAGGCACTATGGAAAATGGAAAATATCCAGCAGAAGCTCTATTATTTGCATTATTAATTACACTATAATTAATTATACATAATATACTATAATTAATTATGTTTAACTTACAAATAAGCTCAAATTATTTAAGAAAAGCAAAGTTTCTATAAAGTAAATAAAACAGTGAAGAAATTTAACTAACCCAATAAACACTATTTTATATTTAAATCATGTATTATATAGTTCACTTCATTAAAATGAATATTTATTACCGGTATAATGAAGATACTTTTAATTATTTGCATATGAGTTGTATAATACTTTATTATTAATTACCCTGCAAAAATTTCCATTATAATACTTTTTATTTGTATAGTGCTTTGTATCTTTTGAAGCAACTTTATAACTAGGTTATTACTAAGAATTACTCAATAGAACAAATCCTAATTTTCAGGATATTACTCATTTACTTGTATAAAAAATACTTGATTGCATTTTATAGCACATATACAATATTGAAATAAAATGATTAATTACAAAAACCTTATTTTGTAGGCTTACCAGTAAATAAGCTATTCATTTAAGAATCAAAAAATGAATACTGTGAGGGGTAAAACCCAAGATTAACTGTAATGATATATATTAATATTATTTCTGTATAATTTATCAAATTGAGACATTTTGTGGTATGTTTAATCATAATGAATTAAAATATATGGAAGCTATAGAATCCATTTAAATTACCCAAGTGGTCACTTTCTGGCCACAATACTATCCCCCTCAAACACTGCTAATAAATAACCCTTTTTTTCATGCTATCTAATAGCTTCATGAAGAGGCAGAATAAAATCAGAATTTTACACGGCAACAAGACAAATTCTTTTCTTTTTTTAACCATGTGGAGAAAACATAATTTTATTTATTCTAATAAGAGCTTTAAATGTTTTATTTTTCTTATTTCAGAAAGTTCTTAATGAAAATAATTTTTGACAGTTTTATAGCCAATCCCTTACTTCCAGATTAAATAGATATAAGAAAATTGGAAAATTTTAAAAAATTGTCAGTGATATTTATTTGAGTAAATTGTGTTCATTAAAAACATACAAAACATATACAACTTCCCTTTGATAAATCCACTAGCACATGTTTACGTCAATCCCAGATAGCTATAAAATTTGTTCTTAAAATGAAGAATGCTTCATATTATGTAAAGTTTATTACTTTTTAAAAAGTCCTCAAAGTAGAGACTTTTTTCTGTGTGTGTTTAGAGTTGATTTGAAACCCTAACAAAATTATGGGTTCTGAAATCTCTTGCTGTTACAGAATTATTTGGTAAGAGTTTATACAAGTTAAATTATTTTCATGTGGTTCCATATGATTAAAGGCTAGTCTTCAATAGTATTTATAAACAATTCATGAAAAATAGATACTTAATATGGTGAATAAAATTTATTATGTAAAAATGTTGCTTTTAATAAGACTATAATTTCAAAATATATTGCAAATAGTATTGAGATGGTGTATCTGTTTGTCATGATGAATTTGTTTGATCTGTGTTCAAGCATAACACTTAATAAATACAATTAATTTGGATTCACGGTATTTTAAATTTTGTTCTGTGGTATCTTTGAAGTCAAGGAGCATATGCCAGGATTCAGAAACCACATTTCCTATGAAAATCTTTGAGAGAAATGTTTCTAGTTTTATGATTAAGGTAATTGTAATTCTATGTAATACATTTATTTTACTTGATTGGTATGTGATCTTATAAATGATATTTTCCCTATTCACAATGTTTCTTGACAGCTTAAAATTAAATTTGTGATCAATCTCTAGTACATAAATAGGACTTTATGATATGACTTTATGATATGAATTTACTAAACTCATTTTTGTTGTCATCTTGCTTTCCTATATTGCCTCTTACTTTGTTTTTCTCACTGAATTTTGTCATGTTACATAAGTATATTTTAAATAGTGTTCAATAATGTTACATAAATGGACAAAATTATAGTGATGTGTAATAAAGATTGAATAAACAATAAAGACAGGTAACATAGGTACCAGATAAACAAATATTTTGTCTATTTTTAAAATTTAATAATCACAGAAGTTCTATTAATACCATTCTATTAGTACAATTTTATAGATGAAACAATTGAAACATATATTTTATTTAACTTATTCAAAGCCCACACAGTAAAGAGTAGATCTAGAATCTGGTCTCAGGCAAGCCAACTCCTAAGTTCCTCCTTGTGACTACAAACATGAATACTGACATTGAAAAGAAGTATGCTTAGCTTTGGAGACTCAAGGAAGTTTACATTCTGGAGTATGTATCAGTTAGCCATTGCCACAAGAATATTTTTAAAACCCCAAAATGTAGTCGTTTATAACAACAATTATTTATCCTTATAGATCTGTGTGTAATTACATCTCAACTGAATATTTACTCCTTTCATATGCAAAAAAGGACTATTTTCCTTCATATGATAGGTGTTTCCTGAGATGTGAGGCTCTTCTATTGAACGATACAAATAAAAATATTTATTCCTGAATTAATAAATATAACTTTACCTTTAAGTTACTTATTGTGATTCTGAATTTTTATTCTTTAAAAGATGAAATAGTAAGGAAATAATACTGATGAATATGAAACTTGTGCACAGTTAGGATCTTCATAGGAGTCAAGACGACAGTGACTTATGTAATGGCAAAACTGTGGTACAATGATTGAAAAGAAAAAATGCCATACAAAGAAGTCACCTTCCTTTCAAAATACTAGGGGACTTTGTTGGCAGCACTGAAACAATTGTCTGAGGTGCCAAATATGTGCAAAAAGATACATTTATAATTTTACCACTTCAGAACTTATTTTTGTTCAGAAGACATTAATGAAAACATTGAATATCTCTGAGAAAAATGAAATTACAAGATGCTATTGCCTGAAAATATGCTTTTACTGTGTAGTTATGAAAAAATAGAGATTAAAGCATATTTTAATCCAAAATATTTTCTCCTAAAATATAAAAAAGGACTTTTATAAGCTTTAAATGTCAGTTGTTTTCCATAATTTAAAGTCATTCTTTTTATGTATTCATAGTCACATTTTGATTTTTATTCATATCATATTAAAATCAGTTTATGAACATAAACAACCAGTTACAAAGTCATAAATAAAAACAATGGTGAAAATATTTTGATTGATTTTAAGAAGTGGGGGAAAATAGAGGATTATAATAAAACTAATCCACTTTTGTGCACTTTTTTTGTATAAGACAGTGTTATGGAGTTTATATAGATAAACTCTTATTTATACTGTTATATATATATAAACTTTTAATATAACAGTTGAAGGGTTATATATATATATAAACTATATAAACTCTGTATGTGTAAACTACCTATAACTGTCTTGTATAAAATAGCAGTATATATATATACACAAACAAATTTTTTTTCTACATGCCTTATGAAGTTGGAAAACTAGTTCTCATTTTATAATGTAGGAAACTGAAGATTAGAAGGAAAAGTTAACTGAAGATTACGTGGCTATTAAATCAATAAGAATGCACGTTCAAGGTTTTCTGAGTTCAAGATTGGCTTTCCTAACACTTAGAGCTCAGATTTCTCCTTCTCCATTTGCATTAATTCTGTAGTTTCCAAATTTAGTAAGCATTCATCAAAATTCCTTTTCACACTTCTCTCTTCTCTCCCTTAGTTCTGTAATGTCATCATCTTGTTTGACCCAATGCAACTCTATTTTCCTCACTCTCTAAATTATTCTTTCTACTTTCTTCAGGCATGTAGTTCTAAAAGCAACAATGAAGAAAACAAAAGTAAACAAACACATAAACTAATTAGTTATTTTCCTGCTTATCTTAGTGCCAGATTGGCTGACATGGTGATTCTGTCTCTTTGAAGCTATGCACTTTATTTTCTTTCTTTTCATTCCTTTTCTTTTATGTTCTCAATGTATAGTAAATTACTCTTGTTTAGTATGTACAATTTGATGAAGTGTGACATATGTCTACAATTGTGAAATCATAACCATGGTCAAGATAGCGAGTATCACCCTCTAAAGTTTGCACAAGCACCTTTGTATTTCAGCCCTCCTCTCTCTCCACAATGCCCATTGCCACTCTCTCTGGTCTGGTCTAGTTCCAGACATTATAAGTGAGCCTTAACAAGAGTCATGGTGCAGCTATCTTCAAATAATTTTTAAACTAACTTTATACAACACATAGCATCCCTATATTCTGGTAGATGAGGGATTTTTCAACTATAATATGCTTTCTCAGATTTCTTTTGGAAAATGTGTATCTTAATCTGTGTCAAAGAAAAACTGCACTAAATGGAGTTAAATAGGCAAGACTATTGCAATATAGATCAAGACTATTGTAATAGAGTGGAGAGATTGAAATAAAC
Source organism: Macaca thibetana thibetana (assembly GCF_024542745.1). Classification (NCBI taxonomy): domain Eukaryota; kingdom Metazoa; phylum Chordata; class Mammalia; order Primates; family Cercopithecidae; genus Macaca; species Macaca thibetana. The sequence goes on from NC_065584.1 coordinate 63,541,489, forward strand.
TCTGCTGAAACAAAAGGCAGGAGAGTTTCTAAGTGCTAGAGTGAACTACTGGGAAAATACTAAAGAATATGGGGAGACAAGAGGTTGTTCAATGTGATTAGGTTATCTGCGTTTGCTTATTGTGCTTATGAAAGTTAGCCTCCCACCTTCCCACAGAGACTGGGAAACAGGAGCTTGCCCCTTCCTTCCTTCCTCCCTCCCTCCCCTCCCCCCCCCCTTCCTTCCTTCATTCCTTCCTCCCTCCCTCCCTCCTTCCTTCCTTCTTTCCTCCTTCAACTTCCCTTCCTTCCCTTCCTTCTCTCTCTCTTCCTTTTTTCTTTTTTCTTTTCTTTCTTTCTTCTTCTTTCTTTCCTTCTTTCTGTTTTTTCTTTCTTCTTTCTCTCTTTTCTTCTTTCTCTTTCTTCTTTCTCTCTTTCTTTCTTTCTTATTTCTCTTTCTCCTCTTTCTTTCTTTCCTTTTTCTTTTCTTTCTTTCTTTTTCTTTCTTTTTCTTTCTTTTTCTTTCTTTCTTTTCTTTCCCCTTCCTTCCTTCCTTCCTTCCTTCCTTCCTTCCTTCCTTCCTTCCTTCCTTCTTTCCTCTTCTCTCTCTCTTTCTTTCTCTTTCTTTTTATTACTCTCTTTACTTCATGTATTTGTCTGTTCTTATGCTGCTAATAAACACATACCCAAGATTAGGTAATTTATAAAGCAAAGAGAATTAATTGACTCACATTTCCATATGGCTGGGGAGGCCTCACAATCATGGCAGAAGGTGAATGAGAAGCAAAGCCATGTCTTACATGGTGGCAGGCAAGATAGCTTGTGCAGGGAACTCCCATTTATCAAACCATCAGATCTTGTGAGACTTCTTTACTACCACAAGACCAGTAGGAAGGAAACTGCCCCCATGATTCAATTATCACCACCTGGGCCTACCTTTGACATATGGGAATTCCTGTAATTGAAGATGATATTTGGGCAGAGATAGAGCCAAACTATGCAATTTCACCCTAGCCCCTCCCAAATCTCATGTCCTCACATTTCAAAACCAATCATTCCTTCTCAACAATCCCCCAAAAACTTTTGTTTTTATCTTTTAACTTTTGTTTTATTTTCATTTAAGTTTGGGGGTACCTGTGCAGGTTTGTTACATGTGTATGAGAACATGCAGTATTTAGGTTTCCACTCCTGTATTTGTTCATTTAGAATAATGGCCTCCAGCTGCGTTCATGTTGCGGCAAAGGCCAGATTTCATTCCTTTTTTATGGCTGAGTAGTGTTCCATGGTATATAGGGATCCCTTCTCCTCCTCCTCTTCCTCCTCCTCCTCCTCCACTACTTCTTCTTCTCCTTCTCCTTCTCCTCCTCCTCCTCCTCCTTCTCCTCCTCCTCCTCCTTCTTCTTTTTTTTGGTCATTGCCATTGCTTGTTCAAGCATAACCTTAAAAGAAAACTTTCTGACCAACTCTCTTATGATAGATTAAAGGCCTCAAAGGAGATATATGTCTCTCTTTCTCTCTCTCTCTCTCTCTCTCTCTCTCTCTCTCTCTCTCTCTCTCCTCTCCATACACACACAAACACATTAGTTAGGAACATGTTTTGGAACAAAATCTTCAGCTGACAAAGTGCTAGTGTCATGTCAGTTAAGATACGTGTTTGTTCAAAAGAAATGACTAATTTCTCTTTGTCTTTCATCAACAAAAGAAGAACCCTGGGAATGTGCACACATTAAATATTTAATAGGACTTACTGTTAACATCTTTAAAGAGAGCATATGAATCTGCCTTTCCTGTTCTCAGTAATGAGAAGTCAGGGATTTGCATATACTGTTATACCTTCCAACATTTACATCTTTGCTATTACTATCTGCTCTGGACCATCACTACTACCCTTATTGTACAGATAATTTTTATGCATGTTAGCCACCAAGAGAAACTTAGATCTCCTGGTCATAACTCATTCATTTTTTTTCAATACTGAGTCAAAATCACTACTTGTTTATTAGGGCTCATCACTTTTCCTTTATTCGAGGACTTTCCTTTAGCAAATATCCTCATGATCTAATTAATCACCAATTTTTCCTTTTTACTAAATCTTTGCTATTAGCTATCGAACTTGAACACTGAAGCTGATTTTATGCTAATAATGAATCAAGACATTTTAGTCAAAGATCTATAAATTAGATAGATCCTTCAGTTACTTCCCAGTTACCTGCTCCCCTTTATATCAAATCTCTCCTACAAAGCCGTCTCTAGTTCTTTTTCATACATTTTACTTGGTTCCCACCTTTTCATGAAATGCAGTCTTTTTAGTTACCAGTGATCTTCATGTTGCTAAATTCAATAGTCAATCCTCATATCAAATCACATGTGTCTTTTAATATGATTTCTCAAAATTGCTATTTCTTCTTGTCGAATCACGTTCTTGATTGGCTAATAGAAACACGGACTTTCTCAATATTCCTTACATCTACCTGGTCTATCAGACTCCTTTGTAAAGTGTTCTCCATCTTTCTGGAGGGAGTGACAAAGGAATCAATTTAGTTACAATCCTTGTGCCTCTCTTTTTCTCTTTCTATATTCAAACCTTGGTGATCTTACTCTCACAGATTGAAATTTTTTATTTTCTCCTACCCCAGATGACTTATCCCCTTGTTTCTTCCCTTCCCTTATTTCCTAGTATTCTTTCCTTGTCCTGTTTCTCTCTACTAGCTTTTATGCTTGTACTGGAGGTTTGTTAGGAATACTCCTAACTTTGGAACTTGACAATTGTCATTTCTTCTGCCTAGAATGTCTCTCCAACAGAGATCTTAATGGTTTTGTTCCTCACCTGCCTCAAACGCTTGTTCAAATATTACTCTCCCAGTAAGATGTGTTCTAGCTAATTTATTTACTTAGAAGTTAGAAAGTGGCTCATCACTTTCACCTTTGCATTTAACAGTATACCTGTCCTGTTTTATTTTTCTTCATAACTTTTAAAACCTAATTCATGCTGCATTTTATTTACTTATTTTTAATTTCTATGTCCACACAATAGAATGCAAATGGTACGAGACAAGGTATTCTTTTCTTTTTCTTTATTTTATTTTTTATTTATTTATTATTATTATTATACTTTAAGTTCTAGGGTACATGTGCATAACGTGCAGGTTTGTTACATATGTATACTTGTACCATGTTGGTGTGCTGCACCCATCAACTCGTCAGCACCCATCAACTCGTCATTTATATCAGGTATAACTCCCAATGCAATCCCTCCCCGCTCCCCCCTCCCCATGATAGGCCCCGGTGTGTGATGTTACCCTTCCCGAGTCCAAGTGATCTCATTGTTCAGTTCCCACCTATGAGTGAGAACATGCGGTGTTTGGTTTTCTGTTCTTGTGATAGTTTGCTAAGAATGATGGTTTCCAGCTGCATCCATGTCCCTACAAAGGACACAAACTCATCCTTTTTTATGGCCGCATAGTATTCCATGGTGTATATGTGCCACATTTTCTTAATCCAGTCTGTCACTGATGGACATTTGGGTTGATTCCAAGTCTTTGCTATTGTGAATAGTGCCGCAATAAACATACCTGTGCATGTGTTTTTATAGCAGCATGATTTGTAATCCTTTGGGTATATCCCCAGTAATGGGATGGCTGGGTCATATGGTACATCTAGTTCTAGATCCTTGAGGAATCGCCATACTGTTTTCCATAATGGTTGAACTAGTTTACAATCCCACCAACAGTGTAAAAGTGTTCCTATTTCTCCACAACCTCTCCAGCACCTGCTGTTTCCTGACTTTTTAATGATTGCCATTCTAACTGGTGTGAGATGGTATCTCATGGTGGTTTTGATTTGCATTTCTCTGATGGCCAGTGATGATGAGCATTTTTTCATGTGTCTGTTGGCTGTATGAATGTCTTCTTTTGAGAAATGTCTGTTCGTATCCTTTGCCCACTTTTTGATGGGGTTGTTTGTTTTTTCTTGTAAATTTGTTTGAGTTCTTTGTAGGTTCTGGATATTAGCCCTTTGTCAGATGAGTAGATTGCAAAAATTTTCTCCCATTCTGTAGGTTGCCTGTTCACTCTGATGGTAGTTTCTTTTGCAGTGCAGAAGCTCTTTAGTTTAATTAGATCCCATTTGTCAATTTTGGCTTTTGCTGCCGTTGCTCTTGGTGTTTTAGACATGAAGTCTTTGCCCATGCCTATGTCCTGAATGGTACTACCTAGGTTTTCTTCTGGGGTCTTTATGGTATTAAGTCTAAAATTTAAGTCTCTAATCCATCTTGAATTAATTTTCGTATAAGGAGTAAGGAAAGGATCCAGTTTCAGCTTTCTACTTATGGGTAGCCAATTTTCCCAACACCATTTATTAAATAGGGAATCCTTTCCCCGTTTCTTGTTTTTGTCAGGTTTGTCAAAGATCAGATGGCTGTAGATGTGTGGTATTATTTCTGAGGACTCTGTTCTGTTCCATTGGTCTATAGCTCTGTTTTGGTACCAGTACCATGCTGTTTTGGTTACTGTAGCCTTGTAGTATAGTTTGAAGTCAGGTAGCATGATGCCTCCAGCTTTGTTCTTTTGACTTAGGATTGTCTTGGAGATGCGGGCTCTTTTTTGGTTCCATATGAACTTTAAAGCAGTTTTTTCCAATTCTGTGAAGAAACTCATTGGTAGCTTGATGGGGATGGCATTGAATCTATAAATAACTTTGGGCAGTATGGCCATTTTCACGATATTGATTATTCCTATCCATGAGCATGATATGTTCTTCCATTTGTTTGTGTCCTCTTTTATTTCACTGAGCAGTGGTATGTAGTTCTCCTTGAAGAGGTCCTTTACATCCCTTGTAAGTTGGATTCCTAGGTATTTTATTCTCTTTGAAGCAATGGTGAATGGAAGTTCATTCATGATTTGGCTCTCTGTTTGTCTGTTACTGGTGTATAAGAATGCGTGTGATTTTTGCACATTAATTTTGTATCCTGAGACTTTGCTGAAGTTGCTTATCAGCTTAAGGAGATTTTGGACTAAGACAATGGGGTTTTCTAAATATACAATCATGTCATCTGCAAAGAGGAACAATTTGACTTCTTCTTTTCCTAACTGAATACCATTGATTTCTTTCTCTTGCCTGATTGCCCTGTACAGAACTTCCAACACTGTGTTGAATAGGAGTGGTGAGAGAGGGCATCCCTGTCTTGTGCCAGTTTTCAAAGGGAATTTTTCCAGTTTTTGCCCATTCAGTATGATATTGGCTGTGGGTTTGTCATAAATAGCTCTTATTATTTTGAGGTACGTTCCATCAATACCGAATTTATTGAGCGTTTTTTAGCATGAAGGGCTGTTGAATTTTGTCAAAAGCCTTTTCTGCATCTATTGAGATAATCATGTGGTTCTTGTCTTTGGTTCTGTTTATATGCTGGATTATGTTTATTGATTTGCGAATGTTGAACCAGCCTTGCATCCCAGAGATGAAGCCCACTTGATCATGGTGGATAAGCTTTTTGATGTGTTGCTGAATCCGGTTTGCCAGTATTTTATTGAGGATTTTTGCATCGATGTTCATCAGGGATATTGGTCTAAAATTCTCTTTTTTTGTTGTGTCTCTGCCAGGCTTTGGTATCAGGATGATGTTGGCCTCATAAAATGAGTTAGGGAGGATTCCCTCTTTTTTTATTGATTGGAATAGTTTCAGAAGGAATGGTACCAGCTCCTCCTTGTACCTCTGGTAGAATTCAGCTGTGAATCCATCTGGTCCTGGAGTTTTTTTGGTTGGTAGGCTATTAATTATTGCCTCAATTTCAGAGCCTGCTATTGGTCTATTCAGGGATTCAACTTCTTCCTGATTTAGTCTTGGAAGAGTGTAAGTGTCCAGGAAATCATCCATTTCTTCTAGATTTTCTAGTTTATTTGCGTAGAGGTGTTTATAGTATTCTCTGATGGTAGTTTGTATTTCTGTGGGGTCAGTGGTGATATCCCCTTTATCATTTTTTATTGCACCTATTTGATTCTTCTCTCTTTTCTTCTTTATTAGTCTTGCTAGTGGTCTGTCAATTTTGTTGATCTTTTCAAAAAACCAACTCCTAGATTCATTGATTTTTTGGAGGGTTTTTTGTGTCTCTATCTCCTTCAGTTCTGGCCTGATCTTAGTTATTTCTTGCCTTCTGCTAGCTTTCGAATGTGTTTGCTCTTGCTTCTCTAGTTCTTTTAATTGCGATGTTAGAGTGTCAATTTTAGATCTTTCCTGCTTTCTCTTGTGGGCATTTAGTGCTATAAATTTCCCTCTACACACTGCTTTAAATGTGTCCCAGAGATTCTGGTATGTTGTATCTTTGTTCTCATTGGTTACAAAGAACATCTTTATTTCTGCCTTCATTTCATTATGTACCCAGTAGTCATTCATGAGCAGGTTGTTCAGTTTCCATGTAGTTGAGCGGTTTTGAATGAGTTTCTTAGTCCTGATTTCTAGTTTGATTGCACTGTGGTCTGAGAGACAGTTTGTTATAATTTCTGTTCTTGTACATTTGCTGAGGAGTGCTTTACTTCCAACTATGTGGTCAATTTTGGAATAAGTGCGATGTGGTGCTGAGAAGAATGTATATTCTGTTGATTTGGGGTGGAGAGTTGTATAGATGTCTATTAGGTCTGCTTGCTGCAGAGATGAGTTCAATTCCTGGATATCCTTGTTAACTTTCTGTCTCGTTGATCTGTCTAATGTTGACAGTGGAGTGTTGAAGTCTCCCATTATTATTGTATGGGAGTCTAAGTCTCTTTGTAAGTCTCTAAGGACTTGCTTGATGAATCTGGGTGCTCCTGTATTGGGTGCATATATATTTAGGACAGTTAGGTATTCCTGTTGAATTGATCCCTTTACCATTATGTAATGGCCTTCTTTGTCTCTTTTGATCTTTGATGGTTTAAAGTCTGTTTTATCAGAGACTAGTATTGCAACTCCTGCTTTTTTTTGTTCTCCATTTGCTTGGTAGATCTTCCTCCATCCCTTTATTTTGAGCCTATGTATGTCTCTGCATGTGAGATGGGTCTCCTGAATACAGCAGACTGACGGGTCTTGACTCTTCATCCAGTTTGCCAGTCTGTGTCTTTTAATTGGAGCATTTAGTCCATTTACATTTAAGGTTAATATTGTTATGTGTGAACTTGATCCTGCCATTATGATATTAACTGGTTATTTTGCTCGTTAGTTGATGCAGTTTCTTCCTAGCCTTGATGATCTTTACATTTTGGCATGTTTTTGCAATGGCTGGTATCGGTTGTTCCTTTCCATGTTTAGTGCTTCCTTCAGGGTCTCTTGTAAGGCAGGCCTGGTGGTGACAAAATCTCTAAGCATTTGCTTATCTGTAAAGGATTTTATTTCTCCTTCACTTATGAAACTTAGTTTGGCTGGATATGAAATTCTGGGTTTAAAATTCTTTTCTTTAAGAATGTTGAATATTGGCCCCCACTCTCTTCTGGCTTGTAGAGTTTCTGCTGAGAGATCTTCTGTTAGTCTGATGGGCTTCCCTTTGTGGGTAACCCGACCTTTCTCTCTGGCTGCCCTTAAGATTTTTTCCTTCATTTCAACTTTGGTGAATCTGGCAATTATGTGTCTTGGAGTTGCTCTTCTCGAGGAGTATCTTTGTGGCGTTCTCTGTATTTCCTGGATTTGAATGTTGGCCTGCCCTACTAGGTTGGGGAAGTTCTCCTGGATGATATCCTGAAGAGTGTTTTCCAACTTGGTTCCGTTTTCCCCCTCACTTTCAGGTACCCCAATCAGACGTAGATTTGGTCTTTTTACATAATCCCATACTTCTTGCAGGCTTTGTTCATTTCTTTTTCTTCTTTTTTCTTTTTGTTTCTCTTCTCGCTTCATTTCATTCGTTTGATCCTCAATCGCTGATACTCTTTCTTCCAGTTGATCGAGTCGGTTACTGAAGTTTGTGCATTTGTCACGTATTTCTCGTGTCATGGTTTTCATCCCTTTCATTTCGTTTATGACCTTTTCTGCATTAATTACTCTAGCTATCAATTCTTCCACTCTTTTTTCAAGATTTTTAGTTTCTTTGTGCTGGGTTCGTAATTCCTCCTTTACCTCTGAGAAGTTTGATGGACTGAAGCCTTCTTCTCTCATCTCGTCAAAGTCATTCTCCATCAAGCTTTGATCCATTGCTGGTGATGAGCTGTGCTCCTTTGCAGGGGAAGATGTGCTCTTACTTTTTGAATTTCCAGCTTTTCTGCCCTGCTTTTTCCCCATCTTTGTGGTTTTATCTGCCTCTGGTCTTTGATGATGGTGATGTACTGATGGGGTTTTGGTGTAGGTGTCCTTCCTGTTTGATAGTTTTCCTTCTAACAGTCAGGACCCTCAGCTGTAGGTCTGTTGGAGATTGCTTGAGGTCCACTCCAGACCCTGTTTGCCTGGATATCAGCAGCAGAGGCTGCAGAAGATAGAATATTGCCGAACAGCAAGTGTACCTGTCTGATTCTTACTTTGGAAGCTTCCTCTCAGGGGTGTACTCCTCTCTGTGAGGTGTGGGGTGTCAGACTGCCCCTAGTGGGGGATGTCTCCTCGTTAGGCTACTCAGGGGTCAGGGACCCACTTGAGCAGGCAGTCTGTCCCTTCTCAGATCTCAGCCTCCGTGTTGGGAGATCCACTGCTCTCTTCAAAGCTGTTAGACAGAGTCGTTTGCGTCTGCAGAGGTTTCTCCTGCTTTTTGTTGTTGTTGTTGTTGTTGTTGTTGTTTAGCTGTGCCCTGTCCCCAGAGGTGGAGTCTCCGTTGAAAACGCAGGAATCACCAGTCTTCTGTGTCGCTCGCGCTGGGAGTTGGAGACTGGAGCTGTTCCTATTTGGCCATCTTGCTCCGCCCCCTCTTTTCTTTTTCCTTTGTTCACTGATGCATCTCCAGTGCTTAGAAAAATACATGGTAAATCGTGGGTATATATACTTGCTAGGTAAAACAATGAATAAATGGAAACTTTCTGTCACTTTGCTTCTGTCAACTAATGAGTGGAACGCTTCTGTCAACAAGAATGGGTGTCAACAAGAAGAAATGGCGATTTTGAGAAATGCTACTAAAAGAACCATGTGATTTGATAATGAAGATTGGCCATTGAATTTGGCAATGTGAAGATAACTGTTACCTTTGAAAATGTGCATTTAGTGAAAAGGTGGGAACCAAATAAAATGTGTGAGGCGGAACCCAAGGCAGCCGAAAATATTAATTTTCCTTTAGCATTCAGTATATTTGTCACTTTTTCCTGCAAGTCTTACCTAAATTCGCATGACCAGGTTTCACTGTGGTGTGCTTTTCTTTTTAAAAACAATTTTTTTTATTATACTTTAAGTACTGGGGTACATGTGCAGAATGTGCAGGCTTATTACATAGGTATACATGTGCCATGGTGGTTTGCTGCACTCATCAACCCGTTATCTACATTATGTATTTCTCCTCATGTTATCCCTCCCCCCACCCCCTACCCTGTGACAAGCTCCAGGGTGTGACATTCTCCTCCCTGTATCCATGTGTTCTCATTGTCCAACTCCCACTTATGAGTGAGAACATGCCGTGTTTGGATTTCTGTTCCCGTGTTCTTTTGCTGAGAATGATGGTTTCTAGCTTCATCCATGTTCCTGCAAAGGACATGAACTCATCCTTTTTTATGGCTGCATAGTATTCCATGGTGTATATGTGTCACATTTTCTTTATCCAGTCTATCATTGTTGGGCATTTGGATTGGTTCCTCTTATAATGAGAATTATGCTACATGCATTTTTACTGCTTTTCTAATTGCCTTTCTCCATCTGTGACCTGAATTATAGACTAAGAGAGAGTAGGAATTTAGTCTTATTTGTTGATCATATTATAGTAAGTATTTAGAAGAGTTCATGTGAAAATTAGATACTACCGTCAACAGACTTTTAACATACACCTTGAAATTGGCGGGAAAGGTGTACAAAAATAGTTTCAAAAGTGATTGAAATATTTTAATCTACATAACTTCTTGAGAAATATTCCTCTCGTAAAAACTGCCACTAGAAAAGAAAAGATTTGTTATGTCAATTATATTCTCAGACCTTTCAAGAAGTATTAGGGAAGCCAGATCTCATGCCTTACAGCACAGTGGGAAGAACCACTGCCTCCATTGGTTTGGAGGTGGAGGGTTGAATGTGTGCAACAGAGCTGCTGTGGATCTTGCCGTGGAGGCATATGTAAGATGTGCTGAAGCCTTGCCTTTACCACAAGGGACACTGAGCCAGCTGCCTGAGTGAAAGATAAAGATGTAATACTGGTGGTGAATACATCATAAGTCCAATTTCAATAGTCAGTTTGGAAACGTGATTAGTTTCAATCTTAACATTAAAATTATGTCTTATGTCTGTTACTGAATCCAAGTTATCATACAAAGAAAAATGCAAACTGAAAGTGCCTTAATTTTTTGAAAGAAATCACTATGAAAAAATTAAATTTCTAAATGCCCACTTAGAGATTCTTATTTTTTTGCCTCAGCAGAGAGTGAGATCATATTAAAAACATAAATTATGTTTTAATTATTAAACACATAAATTATGTTTTAATTATTAAACACATTCAAAATAAACATAGAAAAACATAGAAAATATAAGTAGAAAAAGTTAAATTAATAAAAGCTAATGATACTGATACTTACTATTGACAATATTTGAATATATTCTCTTTCTGTTTTTCTATTTTATACAACATTAGGATAGTGCTACCTAAGTGGTATTGTAACATTTTTCCTCAAAATACTATATTGTAGATATTTTCTCAAATCCCAAAATATTTTTTGTAATGTAATTTTGGTTTGAATATATCATGCCATAACTTAATATTTTTCTATTTTTTGACATTCGTATTGCTTTAACATTTTTACTATTGTATATAAAATGCTTTGATAAATGTATTTTTGCATGAATCTTTGTATACATCCTTAGATTTGTGATATGGGGAATAGTAGATATGTAACTTCTGGGTCAAAGAACTTGAATATACTTAAAGATCTTGACTTAAAGTGTCAAATTGCCATCCAGAGAGATTGTGCCAACATTCTTACTGGTACCTTGTGTGAGGTGAAAATGCCTGACTTTAAAAAATCTCTTATTGTTGCTATTTTAAGTTTTACTTTTATCTAACAGTTATTTATGAGGTTGTCATTTTCTAAGTGGCTAGTTTAAGCACACTTTGTAAATTGATGAGTCATTTATATTACTATTTGGTGAAGTACCTGTTTTTGCCCAATTTTCCCTGTGGCTTCATTCATCTCTTTTCTATTTACAATTTTACATCAAGGATCCTATTCTTTACATTTATGTTGTGATCATTTTTCTGTTTGTTATTCCTCTTTGAGTTCTATTTACAGTCTCTTTTGAAGTAGTGCTTCGCTTTTTAAAAAATGAATTTGTTAATCACTCTTGTATGGTTTCTTTCTGCTGATATAATACTTAGAATTTGTTTACCACCTCTGTTAGATTTATATGAAGCTTCTTATGTGTTACTGTTCATTATAATATGTTGACTCCCCTAATCCTCACAAAATATCTGTATTAAGCTCCTATTTTTGTTGATGATGTTTTACAGATGACTAAACCTAGAAACAGAAATAGTAAATGATTTCACCAAAGTCACAATAGTATGTAAATTGCAGAGCCACATTTCAATAAGGCAGTCCAACTCCATATTCCATGTACTTAACCAGTATGATGAAGTGCTTGCATTTTCTCCTATCTACTACATGATTTTATTTCTTAATTTTTAATTGTTCTACTCTTTTTGATTAATGATATATGTCATGAGTAGGTTATTTAAGTTTTTTTTAATTTGGAAGACTTATGGTACCAAGACTATTTTTGAATAATTTACTTTTGCACCTTGATAACAAATGTTTCTCTGAGCACATACTGAATCTGTATGTAGTACAAATTTTGTTCCTTGAATTTCTATTTTGTTTTCTCTTTTACTATAAAAAATCATCAAAACTATTGTATTTTTAAATGTTTTCATTTTTAAAATTAATATTTCACTTTCTATTACTTTCTTAGTAAAAAAACTTCGGTTATTCTTGAGTTTTATGGAGTTTTTAAGTTATTACTACCCTGAGAAATATTTGTCAAGATGTAAAACAATTTCCACTAAATTCACTTGAAATAGATTCACTGAAAGACAATTCACACTTTATTATATTGTTTTCCCAATTCCGAATGTGGTGCAAACCCCCTGATTATTCAATATTAATTGTATATACTTATCTAATATATTATACCTTTTATATAGAGTTCCTGCATATATGTATATGTGCATATGTATATATATACCTGTACTCACATACAAAAATGTGTATGTATGTAAATAAAATAAATGTATAGGGGTATTTGTGTATGGTGTGAATATATATGTATTAATTATTTATTATAACTATTCTGCAGTTGTCCAAACTAATGACTCTATTATTCATTTTAATTTAGATTTCCACACTTGACTATGATAATTGATTTGTGTAGCTATTCTCTCCAACACTGGGAAATATTAGGACAGAGTTATTACACCATATTCTGTAACCCCTCAGTGCATAGAGACACAGTAAATATTTCTTACATGAATGAATGCTTTCCTCCCTCTTATTTAAAGTAGAAATATTTTAGCCCTTGTTTTATTCACATATATTTTACCATCACTTGTAAATCACTAGAAGTAGTATATTTCATTGGAGCCTGCAATGCATTTCTACAAATTATTTGTTTGACTCAGAATAAGACAATTTGAATTGAAGGATTACCTTTAAAATATTAAATACTGTCATTTTTAAAGCAATTTGAGGAAGGTTTTAAGTGTGGTCAGAAGTAGACATTGCCTGTACACAGAAGATTTTTATTTCTTGACCCTTGATTGTTGCTCTCATGAATTTGAAAAAATTAAAAACAGCAAGAGTTTTCATTTAATAGATCCAAGGTTTCTTTAGAGGTGCTTATTTTTGTAGCAGCATGCAAATCTTCTAAATTTCAGTAATTCACATCAAATATGATATCAGGAAAACACAATCTTAAATAACTATGGGGAAAATGTTTTGAAATTACTCTTAATATTGCTATTTTCCACTTATGAAGGTAAACAAAACTGAGCATATTATCATAACTACATATATAAATCTAAAATACATATCATAATGTGTATATACCTATATACATATTATGTGCTGTATATAAATATATGTTAAATAAAAGTATTTTTCAATAGAAAGCAAAATACTCTTTAATTCTCTGGTGTGTCTTTGCAGTAAGTTAGCATTTTATATCAGAATCGCTTTGGGAGCTCAACTGAATTTCCTTTGAAATTCCTGTGTGTCATATAACCGGAAGAGTATCACAAATGTGAGAAAGATTTGTGGTCATAGAGAACTTTCATGGCACATTAAATATGTGCATGTGGGTGGGAGAGAGAGAAAAAAGAAAGAGTGTGTGTTTTTGTTTATGTGCGTATCTTTGCATTGACGTACTGTATGTTATTTTATTTTTTAATCCTATAGAGTCTGATCTTTTGTCAGTCATGTTTTCTTTGTATGACTTTTAAAATTTTAATTTTTTAATATTTAATTTCATGGGTACATGTGCAGGTTTGTTGTATTCATAAATAGCATACCACAGGGATTTGATGTGCAGATTATTTCATCATGCAGGTCATAAGCATAGTACTCAATAGGTAGTTTTTTGAGCCTCATCCTCCTTGTGCCCTCTACCTTCACGTAGGTCCCACTGTCTGTTTGTTCCTATCTTTGTGTCCATGTGTACTCAGCGTTTAGTACCCACTTATAAATGAGAACATGTGGTATTGGGATTTCTGTTCCTGCACTACTTCACTTAGGAACATGGCCTCCAGTCTATCCATGTTGCTGCCAAGAATATGGTCTCATTCATTTTTATGGCTGTGTAATATCTTATAGTGTATACGTCCACATTTTCTTTATCCAGTCTACTGTTGATGGGCATTTAGATTGATTCCGTGACTTTGCTATATGGTGCTGCAGTGAACACATGCACAGGAGGAATATCTCTTTTATCTCTACTCTAATAGGCTAACCTCATTAGGTCAGGTCCAGTTAGTTAATTTCCTTTTTGTTTAACATAAGTTTGACTGATTAGAGACCTTAACTGCATCTTCAAAATACTTTTCCTCTTTTCTATTCTATTGGTTAAAAGCAAGTTGTTAGTCCTGCCCATACTCAAGAGGGAGGGATTACAGACAGGTGTGGATATCAGGAGCTAAAAATATCAGGGCCATTTTATAATCCTGCCTACCACACTCTGTGACTACAGTTTGCAAATAATTTAAGAGGGAGAAAAAATATCCTGTTTATATTATCTCAATTTGTAATTTTTCACCTGTATTTTAACCAGCATGAAAGCACTATAGAAGCTATAATATCCTCTATAATTATTAAATAATACAGTGGTTATGAATATTTTCTTATCTTTGCATAACTCAAAAGAGACTTTTGTGACCATTCTCCTTCTAAGGTAATTTTAATATAATCTATAGAAGCATTCTTCAGATACTTGACCTAATTCCAAATTGATATTTTGAAAAAGAGACCCAAATGTGGATATACTTGAACATGTTCATGATGTGAGGAATGATAAATCTTAAAAGATTTTCTCATCATTTGAACTTTTATAGTATTGTAACAGTTTGCCATATCAGTCAAGGAGTACTTGTGCTGCACTTGTGGTTTAGATTGCATAATAGAAAAGTCTCTAATACTCTCAAATAATATTTTTCCTGAATTTAAGATTATTTTATTCAATCTTATAGGAAATAAAAGTACAGTCAAGAGAATTTATTTTATTATACTCAATTTTATTTAAAAATACTAACGATTTACTGAAAATTATCATCAATAAAAAGAATCTTAGTATGTATTGAAATATGTCTACACTGGAATAATCCTTTATTTTGAAATATTTATGCCTTAGACATTGCTAATTTATATGTCTAGATAAATACCTTTAAATTAATATACAAAAATTGCAGTCATTTTTAGGAAAAACATCATACTTACACTTTTAAAATGCTTTAAATTGATTGAATTCAATCTATAATTACACCTTCAGCTCCCATTTCTCCTTTTTCGTTTCTAGGTTAAGCTGTAATAGAAATTCTGTTGATGACACAAGATGGAAGTTCTACCATTGAATACTCCTTGAACTTGGAACTCTTCTGAATAGGCCCAAAGGATGAAAACTTTGATTATATAAACTACTTGTGGTCATTAGAGGTCGACTATTATGTTCTCTTGTCTTATAAAGCAAATATTATCTAAAAGATTGTACATGATTATAAACATAACCTTTCCAAAATAAAATCAGAACTTTTTCCTGTGCCAGCATCATGAAACAGTCTTATTATTGTGATGAGAATGTTTATAAGTGGATAAGCATTCTCTGTTCATCAGGGATTCTTTTTCTCTCCTAAAATTTAGAAGATTTTAAAGGTATTATTGATCTAAAAGCACTTTCTTCCAGCCCATGTGGCTTTCTCTATAAGCTTCACTGCTCATTAATTGCTCTTGAATTGATAGCCATTGTGCGTAACTCCCACTGTGGTCAATCGTCAGGCGGTAGAACTTAGAACAGTGGGAAATATTCGTTAATATGATTCTTTGATCAACTCAAAAAATACAAGGACTTTTAAGGGTGACATCTAATACAAGTGGATTTAATTTTGTGGGCAAAAAGAAAGCCTAATATAAAAACCCAGGAATTCATAAGGACCTTCATACTCAGAAAGTTAAGTCTTTTAAAGAATTTGGCATGCAGAAAGAGAGCACAGACTATTGCACTGTTAAAGCAGTGCAGCCTAGCAGATAGTAGTCCTAGAGCTTTCTGGGTGTCTACAAAGACAACAATATTTAGTCTCATGTGAGTGGCTATTGAAACTTCTCTGACCTTACAGATTATTTCACATAATAAAATTCCGAGTTAGATCTTGGAAACTTTTATTAAAATAAAAGTATGTTCTTAGAAAAGGGTAGCAGGTCATACATTAAGGCAATTAATAAACTATTCATCAGATTTTTATGATAGCAGATACCATTGAGGGAAAGAGAGGGATTCTTATTTTGTCTCCTCGTAGAGAAGATAAGGGCCATACATTGTAAAATATCTGTGCCATCCATGTTCATTTTATACCTTCCTCTTTTCGTCTACCAATCTGCAATTGCATCTGATAGAACCTGTGTATTCCAAAAAAGGTCAGGTACAACCTATATAGGTAGGCATACAAATACTTTTATTATCCTTCAAGAAGACAGAATCAGGAAGAGAGTTACACAGTCTCTAAAGTGAACTCAGCCAGTTTCAGCAGCTGTTTTAGTGTCTTGGGATCCACAGCATTGCCTAGAGTTAGTGAAAGGCTTAATAAGGACACATCTCGTTGGCTCCATTGACTCCTTAAATAGGAGGGAGTGGCAGGGTCAGACAAGGTAAGATCTGGATACTCTAAAGCCAAGGTCCAAGATGGGTCCTTGATTGTTCATGTTTATAGTGGAGCTGTGCTCCTTATTTTCATATATCTAAAAATTTCTGCTGACTTATACATTTTTCTCTTAATTTACTAGTTTATATTTATTAACAAGTATATCTTAATAGCCAATATTTTCCCTTTATCATAATTAACTTATTTTCTTATGAATATTATATAACATCAATGAAAATATTCATTTTCCTTTCTTTTTTTCTTTGAAACAGTCTCACTCTGTCATCCAGACTGGAGTGCAGTGGTGCGATCTCGGCTCACTGCAACCTCTGCTTCCCGGGTTCGAGCGATTCTCTTGCCTCAGCCTCCTGAGTAGCTGGGATTACAGGTGCGCACCACCATGCTGGGCTAATTTTTGTATTTTTTTAGTAGAGACGAGGTTTCACCATATTGGCCAGGCTGGTCTTGAACTCCTGACCTCACGATCCACCTTCCTTGGCCTCCCAAAGTGCTGGCATTACAGGCATAAGCCACCATGTGCAGGCTATTTTCCTTTTAACAGCTTGTATATTTTTAATATTTTTAAGCCAATACATTTCACATGATAACATTCTGTACATTTTGGTGAATATTTTATAAAAATTATTTTAAATCTCTTGACAGTACTTAGAAACTTATGTCATAAAGTACAATGAGATTAATTGAGCAAATCAAACTTCTAGCATTACATAGTAATCAAGATGTGATTGCCAATGGAGTAATATTTCATTTTTATTACTGTAATGGTATCTGAGAAAATAGATACATTTTGGTTTTTGTAATCCATTAAATTATGCCATTATGTTTCAAGCTCTTCTGATTCCATTTTGAATTTAAATTTTATTAACGTAAATTTTAGTCACATTTTGCTTTACCTAAATGTCCCAAAATATTAGTATTAGCTCTTTTCTTGTATATAATAATCTTAATAATCTCAGATTTTTACATCCAAATCTAGAATTTTCAGTATTGAGACAAATTAATTTTGTGAAATTGGGAACTTAATTTTTCATTACATGAAGAATCTAATTCTTAGATATTTTTGCTTGCTTAGGTGGCCTTAAAAGGTAAAGATTGCTGGATACATAGTGCCATCAACAATATTTTTTATAATTCCAGTAGAAATTAATTTTAAATAACAAATATATATGGTTTAATTTTGATAGCAGATGAAACTTACTTTATGGTTATTGAAGAGTCTCGGTGATTTCCTTGGTTGGAAATACTTTATTGACCCAAGTGGCAGGAAGACCACTCAGCACAGAGGACTGTTCCCAAATAGGGAAAAATGGGATGTAGCCATCAGACCCATGCCTTCTCATATGATGGAGAGTGGTGACTCTTCTCTGCTGATCTATGTTTACACAGTCAACTCTCAGGCAGGATTCTCAACTGGACCATACAATGTGAACATGGCAGAGGTAAGGTCAGTGCTCTTCTTTTTGTACTAAATAGGAAATATGACTAATTGACTCTTAGCTTATAAAATAGAATAATACCTAAACCTTTTTTCAACATAGCTGGGAAATAAATGAGTGATGAAAAGGACATCTCATGTATTCTTTACCTTGTAAATCATATTGAAAACTTCTACATTAATATCAGAAGAGTATACTTACACTTCAGGTTTGTGTAAAATTTGAACTTATTGAAATTAGTAAAGATAATATGTCTTAAAAATGTGTAATATATTCATTGAACTCTACTCAAAGTTTCATTTTAGCCCAAATTTTGATGTTTGTTGTCACCAAGGTAATGGTGATAAAATCATTTTGCACTTTTGAGAGTTATGTAAAAGAAAGTCTCTGTAAATAATTTACATTGTTATCAGGAAATAATATGTAGTATCATAAAATAGCTTACAAGAAAGCATTGTGTTTCTTAGTTTTGAAAGAGAGTTGGGTTGAGGAGCAAAAGATCTGAGATTGTGCTCCAATTATTTTCATAATTGGTTGTGTAGTGTTTACCTTTTCTATACGGTGTTTTATTGTGTTAGGTCATAAGAGCTTGTAGTATCTATGCCTCTTTTAGCCTAAAATTCTGTGATACTTAGTTGCGATATAATAAGAAAAAACTTCCTTTAGTTACAAACTATACAGATGTGTGTTTTACATAGATTTTGCATAATTAAGAATTAACAATTGTAATACATTTTAAAGATATTACAATATTCTCTCACGCCAAAATATCTCACCCAATAGTCATATTCCTAACCTCAGTGTTTCTTGTAGATTGTACTTATAGCAACACATATGACTTGGTAGATAACAGACCCTTAACAAATATTTGTTGACTAAATAAACTTTGCAGTTCACAGATATTTATATACATTATTTGTTTTACTCACTGGGGAGAAGAATTATAGTACACTGCAGTCATCCTCGTACTAACACATTCTCTATAGTGACAGAATAAAGGTGCCTTGTTCTATAACACTTGTCCTCTGCCAAATGAGAAAAGAACTAGGGTGTAAGAAAAACAAGAAATACTTGAAAGATTATAGATGTTACCAAAACAAAAGATAGGGCTTAACATGGATTCCATATTGTTTTTCCCAATTTGTTGAAAGACTAATGACAATTTATAATTTAAACAAAATTATTTAGTGATGGGAGCTATCTTTTTGACTTTATCACTTCCATTTTACATAGCAGGTAAAAATGTTAATTTCCCTTGTCAACTTGAAAAATTCAACTGGTATCATATAAATGAAAGGCATAGTCTGTGTTTTTGTATTCTTGCTCTATAAATTGAATATTATGAATAAATTGTATATTTTTTAATTTTAGTGCAAAACCAAATCATAGAATTTTTTTATCTCTGAGAAAAATTAAGTAATGTAGGCAAATTTAAAAATAGTACAGAGATTTAAGACACCGAGGTCTACTGTAGATTGAATTTCAGTATCAGTTTATGTTCCATGGGCTGGATCCTGATCAGATATACCTTGTTTTTAAATATTGAAAACAAGATATAGAGAGCCTTAAATGTTACCTGGCAGCTAAAAGTCTTGATTGGACCAGAACTGCCTTTAGGAAATGACATTATCTATCTGTAATTTGTTTCCTTTTCTTTGCTTACATAAAGAAAAGGTATTTCTCTAAATGTCTTCTTCTTAATTTGCTGCAAGGGGAGAGGGTATAAGGGTTAATATGGGTGAGAACAAAGGGGAAGACACAACTAAAATATGTTTACTAATAAACTGATTCCAGTGAGATGAGATGCCTTCAGCTAGTAAAACCTCAAAACAAAGAAACAAACAACAAAACAAATACACACACAGAAAAGAAACAAAACAAAACACTCACAAATCTTTTAAAAAGAAAATCTGACTTTATTCCTGAATCAGTATGCAGTCAGGAAGTTTGAAATCAAAAAGTGAGTGAGAGAGTGTCCAGAGGATTGCTGTCAAAATATGAACAGGTCCATAAGGATAAAACAAACAAAAGGCTTAGGTAATAGTTTTATTTTCTCTAAGCATCTAATGGAAACTTACAAGAGGATGATGATTGTCTCTGTCTCAATAACAAGCAAGAAACTAAAAGTTTAAATTGCAACAGGAGGAATTTGTGTTAGTCATAACAATTATTTTTTTCTTACTTGGATTACAAACCACTGAAAAACTTAAGCAAGGATAATTTTTGAAATTTCTAGTTGTTGGCTAAAAACAAAGATTGTAATGCATCACATTTGGTTATAAGAAAGAGTCAGGGACTAGTAAATTTTTGAGATTTGTAATCTGTAATTATAGCCGTATCTATATCAATTAATTTTATACTGGTTCATAAATCTCAAGACCAAGATTTAGAAAGTAATTATTTGTTTTAGTGCACTAACTAGTTACAAATAATTTTTAAATCTATTTTATATTACTTTCCTGTCACATTTCAGGATAAAGTACCTGGAAAGTACAGGAGATGGAATATGTAAGAAAATATATGTGTTTCAGTAAGACTTTTAATGTGTTCTACATTGGCACTTGCCTTTAGAGAATAACGTAAATTATTTTTATCTTAACGCACAAAAGGAGAAAGACTTAACTTGCAGAAAAAAGAACATGCGTTAAACACAAAAAAGCCTTTTATTTCCTCCACTGCTCCCTGAATACAAACCCATTATTATAAGATACTCCCTCCCACAACCATTCTCACTTTGTTTTCTATATGCCCCAGAGAAAAAAAATAAAAATAATCATTGAAAACATAAAGTATACATGAAATGAGCTACAAAAATGTACCAAATAAGTCATGAATTCACTCACTGACTCTTGGTGAAAATAAGAATTAAAAACTAAAGCAAATATATGTACCAACCTTAGAAAAGATTCACTAGCTTATATGTCTCCACAACGATTTTATTAACAAAACTCTGCACTGAAATAAAAAGATTGACAAAATAGAATGAGATGTCCGAAACTTTTTGAGGGATCATTATTTCTTCTCTCATTTGGTATATGTAGGCATCAGAGGTAAAAGTGAGAGACAAAGATAAAGAAAATAAATTTCTTAGTCATCTACTTACCATAAGCCTAAGAGAAAATCAGTGTTTTATATAATAGAACTAACACTGTAAGTCATTTCTAATACCTGTGCTGATGGAAACCACATGCAGCTTATAATAGTCCTTATTAGAAGGGTTTACATGGAAATGAAAGGTCAAAAATTACAAAATGGAAAAAAGCAATAGGAGATTCATTATTTACAGTTCCTTTAGACATTTATAGCACAAAGTTGGGAAGCTCAAGACTGGAAGCAAATGAAAAGTCAATGAAAAAGAAAAGATGGAGCACTTTTTAACAAATTACCGTATTCTGTCTGAGAGGCAAATAAATAAGCTGAGGATATACAGGATAGAACAGAAACTGTGTACTGCCTGTTATGGACTTTATTCAAAAGTTAGTTCTAATTTTTAATACAGTGAATTATCGTGAAGGAGAGTCGGAGAGCAAGCCTGCAATGGATGTAAGCACGCTATGTTCTGTTTATACAGCTAAAG
Organism: Macaca thibetana thibetana; assembly: GCF_024542745.1. Lineage (NCBI taxonomy): Eukaryota > Metazoa > Chordata > Mammalia > Primates > Cercopithecidae > Macaca > Macaca thibetana. Next base: position 63,562,963 of record NC_065584.1, read on the forward strand.
GAGCAATTTTGCTCTAAATTTGGAATAATCTTTATGGTATTCAGTGAATCTTTACACATAATATATGAGAAAATATAAAAGGAAAATGGGAATTACAGGAAGGTCATCTTAAAAAGAAAAAATAGGCCGGGCATGGTGGTTCACACCTGTAATCTCAAAACTCTGGGAGACCGAGGTGGGCAGATCATGAGGTCAAGAGATTGAGACCAACCTGGCCAACATGGTGAAACCCTGTCTCTACTAAAAATTCAAAAGTTAGCTGAGCCTGGTGGCGTGCTGGCCTGTAGTCCCAGCTTCCCAGCTACCCTGGAAGCTGAGGCGGGAGAATTGCTCGAACCAGGGAGGAGGAGGTTGCAGTAAGCCAAAATGGCTTCACTGCACTCCAGCCTGGCGATAGAGCGAGACTGTGTCTAAGAAAAAAAAAAGAAAGAATAATGAGACTTAACACTTTTCTTGCAAGTTGACATCATTGTACTAACAAAGATAGATATCAAGAAGTTATCTTATCTTGCCCTTGGATGACCTATTCAGCAGCAAGTTGAGAAAAATATACTCAGTGTTACAATGTGGAAAAATTATATTTTTTTTTCCTGTTTAGTAAAAAGGTCATTATAATATTTATTCAACTATTAAAAGAAATTAAAGCACTCTGAGTTACTAAAGTAATATGAGATTGAAACATAAAAGCGTAAAAACGGGGTTTTGTACTAGCATATAGCTCTCACCTTAAAATAGCAGCTCTAGTTCTTGTTTCCCTCCTTTGTGCTCACAACTGCTTATCTTCTTCCAAGAGAATAAACTCTGTGGGTTTCACATACATAAAAGAGTGTTTACAGCACTCAAATGGGTATCCCTTTTCAATATGATTACTCATCCAGCATTCATGGCTGCTTCTTAAGTTTCTTTATTTGGCATTTACTGAGCAATATAGGGAAAGGCACTCCCTTTGGCTTTCATTACAAATTTACGAAGTGATGAAATTTGAAACCCTATTCTAAACAAGTTTAGAAGCAACCATAATTAAAATCTTCCTATAGTGGCCACTGTTAGGAATATATATTGATTGTTACTTTCCTGAGGAGAAGGCAGCCATTAATTCTGACTGTTAAGGTTCTGAGAAGCCTGAAGAGCAGAGCTAGTGTTGCAGCCAATTCACAAAAAATGAATTGAAGGTATATAATGAAAAACTAGAGGAATATAAAAGAAATTTTATGGGGAAACATTTAAAGGTATAAAAATGCATAGCATATTTTAATTGTATTCAATTCAAAATATACTTACTTGTTTGATCCTGTGCATGAGGCATAGTTAAAAGTCTGAAATTTATAATGCAGTATGCATTTGGACTGACATTCAGTTTGTACACACTGATATAGCCATTCTGAGCATTAAAATATTGAAATGCTGTGACTGTGCTTGGTAAATCATCATAGTCCTTAGTCCTTCAAATATGTCCCTTTGCTGTGTCCACTCTGGAAGCTTCCTCAGGTTTCACTATCTCTCTAGGATCTAACAATGAAAAAAAGGTACAGCAAGCACCTCAAGGAACCCTCTTCAGACCAAGTTTTCTAGTGTTAATATTTATCCGTCGGTGAACTTAACATAATGGTTCTGATGTATTTTGAATTTAATCCCCTGGGTACATCAATTAGAGTGGAAAATATAAATGAAAAGAAAGATTTGGAACATACTGTGAAGAATCTTGGCTATGATGCCTCTGGGAGGCTTTAACTTTTTTTTTTTTTTATGAGAAGTGGGTGAAATGATTAAATGCTATAATTTTAAAAATAAGTGGTAAGGTGGTATATGAACTTGATATTTTATATGTGTCCAGTTTGGCTAGGAGAACATTATAATTAAAATAGAGCAGTTGAATCAAAAAGATACCGTCCAGTGTGATTTTTTGAAATCCATTCTGGATCTTTGTGTGTTTAGTCTGTACTGTTCCTAATTCTACTGAATAGAGCTTCTGTTCACATTAGGAATAAACTTACGTAAAACACAGTCAAACCAAATTTCCTTTATGGGAAGGGTGCTGGGTAGAGTGGGCTCAAGTACAACAAATTTAAGGTAAGGCACCATGGCTGTGTTCATTTGTACCCTCTAGGGTGATAGAAAGACCAAGATAGGAAAGAACAGCAAAGCGAGAGAAGTGTTACATAATGAATTCCATCTATTCCTTTACTCAGAGGTCCATTTCAAGTATTCAGAATTTTGACAGATGAAATTCCAGTTGAAGGCCATCCTTGATAAAGACTTCTACCATTTTGAATAATTAGTATTCCTTGAAGAGTTACTTTTCACAGTTCAGAAACTAGAGTAGCCTAAGTTAAGACAGCATTAATTTTGTTTGATTGCATCACCTCATATTACTATACCCTCTATTGCCCACAATTAAGCCACATTGCTTGAAATTATAATTCACTTTGTGATTACGCTTTCACTGATGTAGTTCTTCCTCCTTTCAACAGTCCATCTGGGAGTTATTTGACTATCCTCAGCAACTACCTGCAAATATTAGAGCAGTGATCAGCATTGCTTTAAGCTGGTGAATTGACAAGACTTTGGGGAATAACTCCTGCCTAATCTATTTCATACTTATTATGGCTTCCAGGTTAGCCTGCTTAATTTAAAAAGCTGACTTTGCCATCTGTCAGATGAGCAAATCTCAGAGTGATGTTATGTTGACTTTTTGAAAGCAAAGTACACGTTGAAAGAGAGGGCTGCTAGGGAAATTCTGCCTAGCTAGCTCGCTTCCCAGATCCTTCATAGAATGTTATTATATCACTGAATTTAAGTAGGTCCATAGTCTGAAACTCCACCTTGTAGGTCCAGGAGCAGGATTTTATCAGTATACCCAGATGCTAAATACTAAGCTGAATGCTTCTTGGCGATCATGGCAGTAGTCTCCTGAATGATAGTCTTGAGAAGCATTTTGACTAACCCAGTGGTTTTGATTCTATATTCCAGAAAGCTCTAGAATTTAACTGTTTAGTATGACAGCCTCTAGCCATATATTAAGTATCAAACAATTGAAATGTGGCTAGCAACTAAGGAACAATATTTTTAATTTTAATTTTAGATTTCTAATCTTACATTAGAATTTTAAGGTTGCTTAACTTAAATCAAAAATTAAAAACCAATATTCAATGTAGTTACTGAAAAACTTATATTTAGAACAACAGCATAAATACATTGTTTAGAACAATATACTTTTTCAACTCTAATTTCCTGAAATCTTTATACAGATCAAGTGTTTCCAAGGAAAATTTAGCATCTGAATTGAAATGTGCATTAAGTATAAAATGCACACTAAATGTTAAGACTTACTAAAATAAAAATAATGTAAATATGTCATTAACAAAATTTATGTTAAATATATGTAAATGATTATATTAGGTAACATATAATAATAAAATTAATTTTACCTATGACTTTTTACTTTTTTAAAATGTGGCTTCTTGGAAATTAAAATTTTCACATATGGCTCACATTATATTTTATTGGACCAAGCTGGTCTAGAATATGGGTTTTTTTAAATTCAGATTATTTATCCACTCAGGTAATAAGCATAGTACCAGATAGGTAGTTTTTTGATCATCATCTTCCTCTCATCCTCCACCCTAAAGTAGGCCCCAGTGTATATTGCTCCCTTGTTTGTGTCCATGTGTACTCGATGTTTAGCTCACCCGTATAAGTAAGAACATGCAATATTTGGTTTTCTGTTCATGAGTTAGGATAATGGCCTCTGGCTCCACCCATGCTGCTGCAAATAACATGATTTTATTCTTTTTTATGGCTGCATAATAGTCCATGTTTTATACTTACCATAATTTTTATATCCAGTCTACTCTTGATGGGCATTTAGGTTGATTCCATGTCTTTGTTATTGTGGATAGTGCTGCAATGAACATGTGTGCCTATGTTTTTATGGTAGAACAACTTATATTTCTTACAGTATATACTCAATATTGGGATTACTGGGCCAAATGGTAATTCTGCTTTAAGTTCTTTGAGAAATTGCCAAATTGCTATACATAACATTTGATGTAGTTGTAGATTCCAGAAGTTTTAAGAATCTTCTTGGTATTTTTGTTTTTTGCATTTCTTTTATAGATTTGGGGGTATACATATTTATTTGTTACATGGATATTACTTGTGTGGTGGTGAGGGTTGGGCTTATAGTGTACTCATGAGAATGGGAGAAAATATTTACAAATTATACCTCTGACAAATGAATAATATCTAGAATATACAGGGAACTCAAGAAGAAAAAATCAAACAACCCCAGTAAAAACTGGACAAAGGTTGTGAACAGACATTTCTCAAAAGCAGCCAACAAACACATTTAAAATGATCAACATAATCAATCATCAGTGAAATGCAAATGAAAACCACACTGAGATATCATCTTATTAATACGTCAGAATGACTTTTATTAAAAAGTAATAAAAACAACAGATTTTGGCATAGATGTGGGGAAAAGAGAATGCTCATACACTATTGGTGGGAATGTAGATTACTACCACCTCTATGGAAAACAGTATGGAGATACCTCAAAGAACTAAAAACTGAACTACAATTTGACCCAGTAATTCCACTACTGGGTGGCTATTCAAAGGAAAATAAATCATTTAAAAAAAGACACCTGCATTTTTATGTTTATCACACACAGCACTACTTACAATAGTAAAGTCATTGAAAACACCTAAGTGTATCTGTTTTTGTCTTCTCTGATGTCTTTATGCTTCCCGAAGTACTCCTTCTTAGATAGAGTCTGTGTCTTACAGCTCTTTCAGTTATAATCCACTGCTAATAATTGATTCCCCTCGTGGATGTGGTAAGATACGGGGGAGAGAGACCATGTCGTAAACTTATAATTATATCTCAGTGTTTATGTGAGCCTGTTTCTCTGGACTATGGCCTTTCCAACTATTTCTCAGCTTTCCCACTCCTAAAGGTGATACAGGAAGAATAGAGGGTTCTGGAGACTAAGAGAAATGCCTTCATCTCAGGTGGGATAAGGCTCTGATAAAATCTCCCTAACCCTCTTTCCCAGAGTAAAATCTTGTTTTGGGAAAAGCTGTGGGTATATTTCACAATGACTATTCTTCCCTTCCCCCTTCCAATGCCATAAGGAGAGTTTTCTTGGTTCTTCACAATAAGGAACCTGATAGGGTTCTTGGAGATAAAACTAACCAAAGTGTTGGGCACCCCCCTTAAATAGTGATCTGCAGGAATTTCTCATTCTAATGCTAGTCTGCAGTCAGTCTTCAGCAGTTTTGGAAAATTACCATTTAAGTGCTTCAACGTGTTTATTGTTCTAGAAGTTCTGTTCTAGGTAAGCAGATCCCAGCTGTTAATGTCTGACTATCTTGTCTCTTGAGATTTGGGGATAACTGTTTGTCCTATGACCTCAGTTCTCTGGTAGATCTAAGAAAAGTTATTGTTTTCCAGTGTGTTTAGTCTTTTTATTGTTATGAAGATAAGAATGATTACTTCCAAACTACCTGTCAGGAAAGATAACCCGTATAATACCATTTGTAATTACTCTGGATAATCATGGTCACATTATATATTTTTTGTCCCAAAAGCCTTGTCTTTCAATTGGTATATCCATTTTAAAGATATGCGTATCACTTTATTGTATTCTAATCAGGATACATTTTGCCTTTTTCCATGGGTGTTAATTAAATTAAATCACATTTGATTATTTTTTTTTTGTAGAGTGGAAGTTAAGAAAAGCTAATATTTACATCTTTAATTTTTTAATGGATCACAAACTACTAAACTTGGTGTTCTTGAAGTTACAAAGAAAGGTAAAACAGCATTTATGCCCCAGTGAAGCTTATCATGTACTTGGAGAAATGAAGCTAACCTTCTTGAAACAAATAGAAAAAAAAAATGTTTTTGATCAAATTCAGAGATTAAAAAATGGCTTTTAAAACCAGGTCAAGGAAATAAATAATATTCTTTGGAGTCTAGGTAAGCATGTAGCACATAAAGCCAGAACAAAAGTTTAAGGCATTTAATTAAATTATCTTCTTTTACAAATCCAAACACTGACAACAAATACTTTACAAACAGTTACTGGTGTAGCTGAAGCAAGCTTCTAGTTTTCTAATTGTTATGACTTTGCCTAACACATGATTTAGAATTTAAAATAAATAATTTGTTCTTGATTTAACACTTATATGCATGCTAGCATTTTCAGATGACATATCTCAGCTATAGTAGGACAATTTTGGAGTATCATTCAGTATTAAATATTTAGAGATGATTTTTCTCAGTATCCCTAGTGATGTGTCACACTGAGGGTGAGATTATAATCCCAGTCTTCATCAGGTTCATTGACATTATTTTAAAGTGTTTCATGATAACTCAGGAAACTAACACATTTTCTTACTCATGCTGTTCTAAGCTATAGCCATTAGCAAACAGTAGTTTCTAAATGACATTTAAAAAAATGTTTTTTGCAATAACTCAGTCTATTATTGCTATATTTTTTCCTCTGAGAAACTACAAAATTTTCAAATAGCACTTGAATACGTGGAGTTATTTAATGGAAGATGTGTTCAAGATATTAATGTATTTTATATTATTTTAATAAAATAATAATATATGCCACTTAAGATCTCAGTAATAATTATCTTCAATTCCTTTTAAATTTATATTTATGAGCTGGAATAAACTTCCTGTAATCTCTGAGTCAAGTATAGATAAATGAAGAATTTAAATGTAGTGGATTTTATGTTACATCTTAGTATAAAAATACAACCTATCAAACCTACCTCTTATTTTTCCTTATCATGCATCTTCTGCTCATTTTTACCCTGCTTCTCACAGTCCTATCATGGAAAGAGGGTATGGAATACTTACTTGAAATGTAGACTCTGAGTCCAGGTACAAATCTGAATTGTAATTCTTTTTTATCTTTTTTTTTCTTTTCTTTTTCTTTTTCTTCTTTCTTTTTTCTTTCTTTCTTTCTTTCTTTCTTTCTTTCTTTTTTTTTCTTTTTTTCTTTCTTTTTTCTTTCTTTCTTTCTTTCTTTCGGAGTCTGGAGATGGAGTCTGGCTCTGTTGCCCAGGCTGAAGTGCAGTGGCTCCATCTCGGCTCACTGCAACCTCCGCCTTCCGGGTTCAAGCGATTATCCTGCCTCATCCTCCTGAGTAGCTGGGATTATAGATGGGCACCACTACACCAGGCTAATTTTTTTGTATTTTTTTAGTAGAGTCAGAGTTTCACCATGTTTGCCATGCTGGTCTCAAACTCCTGACCTTGTGATCCACCTGCCTTGGCCTCCCAAACTGTTGGGATTACAAGCCTGAGCCACCACACCCAGCCCTGAATTGGAATTCTTATTAGTTACTGATGGAGGAAGAGCTATTTAAGATTTCTGTCAGCAATTTTCTTTTATTACAATGAGGATTAAAACATATCTTATAGAGTTTTCAAAGATAAATTCATATAGTCAGTACCCAATTACAACCTGCTTACTATATGCCAAGCCCTATTTTAGATCCTAGATATATGCCCATAAAAAAATAGATAATCCCTACTCTTACAGAGTTGAAATAATCGTGAAAATAGATAAATGATAAATACATACGTAGCATCCAAGCTACTGATACATGCTGTAACAAAGAATAAAGCAAGGTGAAGGGACCAAAACTAAAAGGGGCTGCTAGTTTAGATGCAGTTACCATGGAACATCTTCCTCAGGAGGTGATATTTAAACAGAGACCCCCAAAAAGGTGAAACCAGCCAAATGGTTATCATACGGAAACGGTCATGTCTTTTTCTGGTCAAAAAGAGACCAGAAAGTAAGTGCAAATGTCTTGACGCAGGAGTGTGCTTAATATATTTAAAGATTAGCAAGAAGGCGGCCGGGCGCGGTGGCTCACACCTGTAATCCCAGCTCTTTGGGAGGCCGAGGCGGGCGGATCATGAGGTCAGGAGATACAGACCATCCTGGATAACACGGTAAAAACCCGTCTCTACTAAAGATACGAAAAAATTAGCCGGCGTGGTGGTAGGCGCCTGTAGTCCCAGTTACTCAGGAGGCTGAGGCAGGAGAATGCCGTGGACCTGGGAGGCGGAGCTTGCAGTGAGACGAGATCGCGCCACAGCACTCCAGCCCACTCCAGCCTGGGCAACAGAGCGAACCTCTGTCTCAAAAAAAAAAAAAAAAAAAAAAAAAAAAAAAAATTAGCAAGGAGGCAAAAGTGGAGGTATCAGAGTTGGCAAAGAGAAAGTGGTTGGCGATTATATAAGCAAGGTAGTAGGGGAAAGTGCAAAGCCATAATACGGATTTTTCATTTTACTCGGCATCAAGAAGGGAAGTCTTTAAGAATTTTACTGTAGAAAGGTAACATGGTTTGCCCTGAGATTTTAAGGAACTGTTCTTTTGGTTGCTTGTGGCAGGAACTATAGGAGAGCAAGGTTAGGTGCAGCAGGATCAAGTAGGAAACAATAGGAATGGCCCAGGAGGGACATAATTGTAGCTTAGACTAAGCTGCTGGAAGTAGAGGTGATAAGTGCTGGATCCTGAACATATGTTGAAACAGAGCTCATATGATTTGTTTAAAGATGGCCCCAAGATGTTTTACCTGAGTACCTATAAGAATAGACTTGACATTTAGTAAGATGTAAGAGATCAGGGCAAAGAGTAGGATGTTTAATGAGGAGAGGTATGCATGGTCTGGGGATGACTGTTAACACCTGGAAAGTAGCCAGACACAACCTGCCTCACAGAAATGATGAAATAATTATCAGCAATTCTTTTCCACCACACATGTTATTTCCATTCTTGTGTAACATTAACTTTGCTCTTGCTCCTTGCCATATCAAATTCTTCCTTTTTGCAAAAAAAGTCAATTTTAAATTCATTTCTAACCTTACCCCAATAAAGTTATTTTATTTCTATGAAAATCTTAAATGTGTGTAACCTGAACAGATTTTCTCACATGTGATTCTATGTTGCTTGTGTATTCTTCTCATTCAAGGTACTTTAACATTGTAAATGTGCATGGGTGAGTGTAGAAAGGTATATATATTTCATGCCTCTAAAACTTTTGAATGATTGACATCAAGCATAACAACAATTAAAGCCCAAAGCAGAACAAGAGAGCAGTCATAATTTTCATAACAGAATTTATTTCCCTTTGGGAACACTTGCAGATGTTTAAATGTCAGGTGTGCTGATAGCTATGGATTCGTATATCCACTAAACCATGCTCTAAGGTAAGGAAAAGGATGATCCTCTCTGTGGGAATGTTTGTTAAATATTTCTGATATACATATATTTATATATGTAATTCTTATACATTGTGAATTTATTGTCTCTTTCAGCGTAGATGTTCCCTGGTTAAAACTCACATATGTGATTCAAGATGATCATACTTTTGCCCACTCTCACACTTCCACCCATAGTTGCAGGCCCCTGGCCAGGTAGCCAGTTCTTTTGATGTTATTAGGACCATTCTTGGAACCAGCTGTCTCAGATGCAGAGACGGGGCCTCGCGTGCAACTATCTTCCTGGCCAGGAATAAGAAAGGAAGTACTAGAAAGAATGAAACAGAGAAGGAGGGAAAGCTAATTCAAGGTACATCACTGAGCTAGTTAACTTGTATCATTTTCTTCGTTTGTAAAATTAAAATTCTGTTTCTGTTATCAGCATTTCAGTGAGACAGCTGTCTCCTAAAGCTCATTTTCTAGTGTTTTACTGATTATCGGGATGGCTAATGAATACGTGGATTAAGGTTTTAAAAGTGTAATTTTCATAGCTTAGTGTTCTATGTGTCATCAAAGTTTGTTTTAACAAGAATGGTCTAGGTCAGCACCTTGGAATCAAACTCATTTCATTGCTTTTAAGAGATATATAATTGGCTGCATAGGTTGGTGATTTTAGATGGAATGAGAGGAGATCATGAGTTTACTTTCCCAAAGAGTTCCCCCATCTTTTCAAGGCCTAAATTCTATCATTGAGATTCTTTTTTTGCGGCCTGCAGCTTTTATCCTCCATTAAGATGCAAACAATATATTCTTTATACCTTACTGCATTTGTGCTAATTAGGTACTCCATTGAAATGAAGTTTTGCTGTTGACAAGTAAGGATGAGGGGGTGCATGAGAAGACCCTGGTATCGTAAGCTATGAGTTGGATGTTGATTATGGAAAATGCCTGCTGACGTTTCAGTGTTTCCTAGAGCTCTCATTATAGAAAGGCAATATTGCTTCAGTTCTTGAGAAATTAGAACAAATGGCTCTTAGGAAGGGAGAGAAAAATGAGAAAAACCTCTTGATGCTATTCAGTAATTAACCTGAAAAAGAGAGTAGTTTAAAGAGAAAACTCTAATTCTTAGTTTCCAGACTTGTCCTACCAAAAGAATTTATTGTTTTATTGAGCACCAGATTTAAACGCAAGGCAAGTTTGGAATAAGAAGCAGCAACAATGCTACACATTTGCCAGCAGGAGACCGTGTAACACAAGCTCCTTTCTCGATTGGCTAAAATATCTTTCAGAACCAAATCAAATACACTCTAAAGAAAGAAAGTCTATTCTTGTTCATAATTCTTTAGAAGAGCTTCATGGAATTTTTTTTTTTTTGACAGTCTCACTCTGTCGCCCAGGCTGGAGTGCAGTGGCATGATCTTGGCTCACTGCAACCTCTGCCTCCCGGGTTCAAGCTATTCTCCTGCCTCAGCCTACCAGTAGCTGGGATTACAGGCGTGTGCCACCACATCTAGTGATTTTTTGTATTTATAGTAGAGACAGGGTTTCATCATGTTGGCCAGACTGGTCTCGAACTCCTGGCCTCAGGTGATCTGCGCACCTCGGCCTCCCAAAGTGCCAGGATTATAGGTATGAGGCACCACTCCCAGCTGTTTGTTTTTCTTAGACAGCATCCTGCTCTGTTGCCCAAGGTGGAGTGCAGTGGTGCGATCTCGGCTCACTGCAACCTCTGTTTTAATAACAGTTGGGTCCTGGCTTTGGAGAATCAGTAAGCCGACATTTTGAATGAGTCTTAGAATTAACATTTTTTCAGTGACAATTTTGGTACGTATTTTTTCTTATACGCTTTAGCAATATGTTTGGAGACAGAACCATTTTGAAATATCAGCTCTACAACTTACTAGAAAATTTACGAAGCTTCTGCAAGTCTCATTCTCCTTACCTGTAAAATTGAACAAGAGTAACTCCTTGCTTTAATGTTAAATGATTATGCATATCACATTTTAGCTACTTCGATTATAATTGTATTATCTCAGATTGCATCACAAGATTAGGTATTTTATAAAATGATCATATTTATGGAGGTATGGAAAATAAAATTTATAACTCAATAATACATCACTGTAGTAGACTTGTGTATCAGTTACTACAGTCTAATATAGCACTAATATTAGAAAAATCAGAGGAATCAAAACATATTTACCAAATTTATGCAAAATGATTAGCATGCTCCTACCATATTTTCTCAAGGCCAAAGTGCTGTCTGAAAATGAAGAAAAATATTTCAGGTGTTTTTAATATAACAGAGTAAAATATTATATTTTGATGTTTTGAGAAAGTTAACAGTTTGCAAAATTCCTATCTCTCAGTCTGTTTTATTTTGTTTACTAGGTCATTTTTTCAGAATCTGGTTACAAAATTCATTCATTTTCATAGTATTCTACGCAGGGGAGACATTTGTAGTCTTGGAGGCAATATGAATGAAAGTTATTTTAGTGCTGTCTCACCGGGATTACTTTAATAGTCTCACTGTGCTCAGTTTTTCACTCCACTTTAACCCTTTTTATACCTTTCTCTTTTTATACCTTTCCAGGCATGTTGCATCATTTGGTTTTCTAAAGACTAATTAGAATCTTGTCCTTTCTGTGAAAATGTTCTATAATTTTATCTGTTTCCTAGGCTTTGAGGTAATTCCACACCACTAGTATTTGCACAAGCAAATTATTGACTGCTTCCCTGTACTCCCTACAACTTTCTGATTTTATATATGGGCATTCATTGCTCCTATTTCTACATCCCATCAACACATATGGCATTGTAAAGGGAAAACTGGCCACCCCCTTCCCCACTGCAACCTCACCTCACCAGAGCAACATTACCTGCAAAGGCAGAAACTTTTGAAGTTAATCTTGAATTACATGAACCTAATGACTTTAGAAAATGGATCAGCTGCTTCACTAATTGATAAATTCTTTATTAGTAAAGAGGTAAAGTGTATTATCTATGATAGTTAATATTTGTGCTTAGAAACATGCATAGGTTTAACTGAACAGGATCTTTACTGAAGAGAACTGGCATATCTCTACCTCATATGGGTGAGAATTTTTTTTTTTTAAAAAGAGATCCTGACCAGGTGATACATATCGTCCTTAGAAAAGAGGTTCTAGAGTTCCTGGTTCATCTTCAAACTGGGGAAGCAAAAGATAACACTGATCAAGTTCAGGGGTTCCAACAACTCAGGACTGGCAAAGAAGGAGAGGATATCAGGGAATAGAGAGACTCAAGGGAAAAGATTTCCACTTGTCCATAGGATAAGTTATGTTTCCAGGAATGTAACTGGAGATACTAATGAAAAGACCTGAAAATAAGACTGCCTTGGAAAGAAAAAGCAAGGCTGAGGAAGTAGAACCTTGGTAGAGATGGGAGAAGCAGGCATATTGAAAAAACTTCCAAAGGTCTCTTCCCTTGGAGATCTAGAGTTCATTCCACAATTATGAGAGACTAATGTTTCATTTTGATATTGTACTTCCCTTATGGAATTGTTACATTTTTCTTCACAAGTTGATTTGACTATCTCATTGGACACTGAAGGGACAGAAAAGAATAGGGTGGGAAAACCTCAGCTGATCTGCTCACTGATTCTGGTAGAAAAGCAACTGTCTATGAATCTGAGTTCTGGTTGGTGAGCAGAAGTACAGGAAGGTTGATTCCAGAGAATTTGGCATCATTAGCAAGTGAGTATTACTAGATAGTTTAACCTAAGAAGAGAAGCACAGTTAAACTTTATTTTCATGCCATATGCCAATGGGAACTTTCCTTGGCCAGGAGAGAAAAGCAAACAAACAAACAAACAAACAAACAAAAACACTGGAGGTAAGAGTTTATGGATTCTATATTTTAAAGACTCCACAATCTTCTAGCAAGAATCTATCTCCTTCTCCTTTTTTCTTTGAACCCACATGGCATGTATCACTTTTTAACTTATAAAAGAAGTGTATTGTTATAATAGTGGTAAATATACAAATGATTGCCATATCATGATTTACAACTAGGAATCTGAGAATGTATAGGATATTATTTTCTTTGATTATATAGTCTTATTTTATCATAATTTAGACATTTAAAATAAATGGAAGACATCTGATAACATTTGTTTAGTAAATTGCTGAGAATTGACTACCAGTGATAAAATAAAAGGAATACTTTTTTATTTTATTTTTAAATGTACTCTATTGACTGGGCGCTGTGGCTCATGCCTGTAATCCCAGGACTTTGGGAGGCTGAGGTGGGTGGATCATCTGAGGTCAGGAGTTCAAGATCAGCCTGCCCAACATGGTGAAACCCCGTCTACACTAAAAATACAAAAATTAGCCGGGCATGGTGGTGAGCCCCTATAATCCCAACTACTTGGGAGGCTGAGGCAGGAGAATCACTTGATCACTTGAACTGGAGTTAGAGGTTGCAGTGAACCGAGATCACACCACACACCACTGCACTCCAGCCTGGGTGACAAGAGTGAAACTCTGTCTCAAAAAACAAACAAAAAAAAAAAAAAAAAAAAAAAACATTTGCTCTATCATACAAATTGTTATCCCCCCAACAAACAAAGCAGTTTATAAGTATACATATAAAAACTACATAAAATAAATTAGCAATAGGGTGAAAATTTTTTTTTTCAGTTTGACACACTTTCTCATGTCACATAAATTTTGCACATCTTTTCCTGCCCACACCCCTCTCTCCCTTTCACTTGGATAATTCTTATTTGGGAAAGGAAGGAGGTGACTGTGGCTTAAAAAGGGTGACAAAAGGTATCCTTGTAAAGGAACTGTTTTGTATCTTGAACGTGGTAGCGATCACATGAATTGGCACATAGGGTACAATTGCATCTAAGCAAATATATTCACACACATAAATGAATGTAAAACTGGTGAATGTGAATAACGTAAGTGGGTTTTATCAATGCCAATTTTTTGGCTGTGCTTTTACTATAGTTATGCAAGATGTTACTGTGAAAGAAAAGTGAGTGTAGGGTACACAGGATCTCATTATATCATTACATATACCTGTATTTTAATCTATAATTATTTTAAAATAAAGTAAAATATTTAAAAAAAATCTTCCCAGATATCCATCAATATTTGTATTGTTTGTATGAAATCAGCAGTATCTTTTTATTAAAGAGATTGCATTTTTTCACAGATATATTAGTTGTGTTCAGTGCAAATGAATTATTAATCTCTAAGGATAAATCCTCACTACTTCATTTAAGTCTAGTTAAATTTCCTATAGTTTCTATATCTTGTTGGATCTAGTGGCTAATTACTTATCTAAACACTTGGATAGCAAAAGAGCAATAAAGACCTTTTATGTAAAACATATATTTTAAATATAGGATTTCATTTTAAAAAGTAAAATTAATTCTTCTAGTTGTGCTCCCATCTCAATGTCTATTTCTTCTTCTTCTCCTTTTCTGGATCTTCCATTTCTCCTGACCTGTACATGTTGGCTAGTCGAAGGTGTTGCTCTTTTTTTTCTTTCTCTTCTTCATTCGCATTGTTAAGAACTGTGAAGGTTCTGAACTTCTACTTTACTTGAAAGCTAATAGTTACCCTGCCATAGTTCTGTAGATGCTGCCAGAAGACGCTGGCAGAGGCTCCTCAGTCAGAGACAAAAAACTTTATTGTTCAAGCCACAACAGGTAGCATGAGCTTCATGTTTACATTATTTTCATTATTTCCCCCAAGACCCACAGAGATGATGTGAAGTGATTGATGGATGCTATGGCACAAATCTGCCTTTTAAAATTAAAGATATTTATGCATATATAAGAATTACATATATTTATGGGGTACATATTTTGATACAAATATTCAATGTATAATGATTAAATCTGAGTAGTAGGAACATCCATCCCCTCAAACATTTATCATTACTTTGCATTGGGAACATTCAAAATCTACTTTTCTGGCTATTTTGGATTATTCAATAGTTGTCCTATTGTGCTACTAAGTAATATAGCTTATTCTTTTTATCTAACTGTAATTTGTACCCATTAATAAAGTCGTCTTCTTTCCCCAACCACTACTCTTCCCTGCCTCTGAAAATCACCTTGCTGTTCACTTCCTCCATGAGATCAATTCTTTAGCTGTCACATATGAATGAAAGCATGAGCCACTTATATTTCTGTGCCTGGCATTTTCACTTAACATAATGTCTTCTAGTTCCTTCCATGTTGTTGCAAATGACAGGATTTCATTCTTTTTCATGGTGGAATGACATTTCATTGTGTATGTATACCACATTTTCTTTATCCATTCATCGTTTGATGGACACTTAGGTTGATTTCCTATCTGAGTTATTGTGAACAGTGCTGCAATAAACACAGGAGTGACATACTGGTTTCTTTTTTGGGGGGATATATACCCAGCAGTGGAATTGCTGACTTATATGGTAGTTCTGTAATTTTTTTTAGGAACATACTGATATGGTTTGGCTATGTTCTCCCCCAAATCTCGTCTTGAATTCTAGCTCCCATAATCCCCATGTACTGTGGAAAGAAACCAGTGGGAAGCAAGTGAATTATGGGGGTGTTTTATTGCCAAGCTGTTCTCACGATAGTGAATAAGTTTCACAAGATCTGATGGTTTTATAAAGGGTAGTTCCCCTGCACACACTCTCTTGTCTGCCGCCACATAAGACGTGCCTTTGTTCCTCCTTAACTTTCCTTCACTTTCCACTATGATTGTGAAGCCTCCCCAGTCATGTGGAACTGTGAGTCTACTCCTTTTCTTTACAAATTACCCAGTTTCAGGTATTTCTTCATAACAGAATGAGAACAGACTAATACACATACATACTGTTTTTAATAGTAGCTGTACTAGTTTACATTCCCACCAACATTGTGTAAGTGTTCCATTTTCTCTGTATTCTCACTAACATTGCTATATTCTTTCTTTTTGATAATAGTCATTTTAGCTGGGGTTAGTTGATATCTCACTGTGGTTTTGAATTGCATTTCTCTGATGATCAGTGATGTTGAGCACTTTCTCATATTCCTAGTGGCTTCACAATAACAATTCTCCACAAAGTGGATATAGAAAGAACATACCTCAAAACAATAAAGAGAATCTATAACAAACCCACAGCTAACATTACATTGAATAGGGAAAAATTGACAGCCTTTCCTCGAAGATCTGGAATGGACAAAAATACCCGTTTTCATCACTGTTATTTAACAAAATACTAAAAATCATAGCAAGGGCAATTAGGTAAGAGAAAGAAATAAAGGGTACCTAAATTGAAGAGGAAGTAATCAAATTGTTCTTGTCTGCAGAAAATATGATCTTATATTTAGAAAAACAACCAAAAACTATTTAGACTAGTAAATGAATACAGTAAAATTGCAGGATACAAAATCAACATATGAAAATCAGTAGCATTTATATGTGCCAATAACAAACAGTCTGAAAAAGAAATCAAGAAAGCAATGTCACTTACAATAGGCACAAAAAATAAGAGTAAACTTAATCAAAGAAGTAAAAGATCTCTACAATAAATAGTATAAAACATTTGTGAAAGAAATTGAAGAGAACACAACAAAAGGGAAAGATATTCCATGTTCATAGATTGGGAGAATCAATTTTGTTAAAATGTTCATGTTACCCAAAATGATCTGTGGATTCAATGCAATCTCTATTAAAATGCTAATGGCAGTATCACCCTAATACCAAAACCAGGAAGGGACACAATAAAAAAGAAAACTACAGGCCAATATCCCAGATGAACATAGATGTAAAAATCCTCACCAAAATACTAGCTAACTGAATCCAAAAGCACATTAAAAAGATAATACATCGAGTGAGTGTATTTCATCCAAGGAATACAGGGATGGTTTAACATATATGAGCAAGTAAATATGATATATCACATAAAATTAAAAACCAAAACAATGTGATAATCTCAATAGACACAGAAGAAAAGTCATTTGATGAAATCTAGCATCCCTTTATGATAAAAGCCCCCAACAAAATAGGCATAGAAAAGACTTACCTCAAAGTAATAAAAGCTGTATATGAAAAACCCACAGCCAATATCATTCTGAATGGGAACAAGTTGAAAGCATTCCCCCTGAGAACTGGAAGAAAACATGGATGCCCACTTTCACCACCTCTATTCAACACAGTATTGGAAGGCCTAGCCAGGGCACTCAGACAAGAGAAAGAAATAAAGGACATTCAAATTGGAAATGAGGAAGTCAAACTGTCACTGTTCATGAGTAATATGATTGTATATGTAGAAAACCCTAAAGACTCATCCAAAAAACTCCTAGATCTGATACATGAATTCAGTAAAGTCTCAGGTTATGAAATCAATGTATGCAAATCAGTAGCACTGCTATACACAAGCAATGACCAAGCTAAGAATCAAGAACTCAATCCCTTTTACAGCAGCTTCAAAAAATAATATTGATAATAAATAAAGTACTTAGGAACATACTTATCCAAGTAGGTTAAAGATCTCTACAAGGAAAATGAGAAAACATAACTGAAAAAAAAAAAAAAAAAACCAGATTACACAAACCAGTGAAAACATGCTCATGTATGGGAAGAATCAATATTGTGAAAATGACCGTACTACACAAAGCAATGTACTGATTCAATGAAATTCTCATAAAAATACTATCATCATTCCTCACAGAACTAGGAATACTAATCTTCAAATTCATATGGAACCAGAAAAGAGCCCTTATAGCTAACACAATAGTAAGCAAAAAGAACAAATCTGGAGGCATCACATTATCTAACTTCAAATTATACTACAAGGCTGTAGTTACCAAAACAGCATGGTACTGATATAAAAATATACATGTAGGCCAATGGAAAAGAATAGAGAACTTAGAAATAAAGCCAAATACAGCCAACTGATCTTCTACTAAACAAACAATAATATAAATTAGGGAAAGAACACCCTATTTAATAAATGCTTCGGGGTAAGTCACATGTAGAGGAATAAATTCTCACCTTATAGAAAATTCAACTCAAGATGAATCAAAGACTTAAATCTAAGACCTGAACCCATAAAAATTCTAGAAGGTAACATCAGAAAAACTCTTCTGGATATTGGCTTAGGCAAAGAATCCATGACTAAGACCCCAAAAGCTAATGCAACAAAAACAACAATAAATGAAACCTAATTAAACTAAAAAGCTCCTATACAGAAAAAAAGATCCACAGAGTAAACAGACAAATAATTGAATGGGAGAAAATATTTGGAAACTATGCATCTGACAAAGGATGAGTATTCAGAATCTACAAGGAACTCAATCAAATCAGCAAGAGAAAAGAATCCCATCACAAAGTGGGCAAAAGACATGAATAGACTATTCTCAAAAGAAGACATAAAAATGGCAAGAAACATATGAAAAATTTTTCAACATAAGTTATCATCAGAGAACTGCAAAATAAAATGAAAATGATACCACCTTACTCCTACAAGAATGGCTATAAATAAAAAGTCAAAAAAACAATAGCTATTGGCATGAATATGGTAAAAAGGGAACACTTTTACACTGTTGGTGGAAATGTAAATTAATACAACCACTTGGAAAACAGTATGGAGATTTCTTTAAAAAACTAAAAGTAAAACTATAATTTGATCCAGCAATCCCACTGTTGGGTATCTACCCAAAGGAAAATAAGTCCTTATATAAAATGTCATTATTAAAAGAAGTCATGCAAAACAGACATGCACATGCATGTTTATAGCAGCCCAATTTGCAATTGTAAAGACATGGGACGAACTTAAGTGCCCATCGACCAACAAGTGGTTTAGAAAATGTGGTATATATACACCATGGAATATTACTTACTTATTAAAAGGAATGAAATCATGTATTTTGCAGCAATTTGGATGGAACTGGAAGCCATTATTCTAAATGAAGTAACTCAAGAATGAAAAACCAAATATTATATATTCTCATTTAAAAGTGATAGCTAAGCTCTGAGGATGCAAAGGCATAACAGTGATATAATGGACTTTGGGGACTTGCAGGGAAAGGTTGAAAGGCAAGTAAGGGATAAAAGACTACATATTGATTATAATGTACACTGCTTGGGTGATGGGTGCACCAAAATCTCAGAAATCAGCACTAAAGAACTTATCCATGCAACCAAAAACCACCTGTGCCCCAATAACTATTGAAAATTAAAAAAAAAAAAAAATTCCACTGGTAACTGCTGTTAATAGAAGAGTATATCAGGGAAACTTGAATCAATGCTCCTGGGTTACAATCCTCAAGGTTGGCCCAAATAAACTCTATACTTTTATTTAAAAAAAGAAAAAAAAAGGAAACATGAATTCCATTCTTCACAGAAACATAAAAACACAATCTTAAAATTAATAACTAAAGCAATTCTTAGCAAAAAGAAAATGGCTAAAGGAATCAAATTACCAAACTTTAAATTATACTACTAAGCTATTGTAACTGAAACAGTGTGGTACCAGTATAAAAACAAACACACAGAACAATGGAACAGAACAGAGAACTCAGAAATGAATCCAAGCACTTATAGTCAACTTATTTTTAACAAATGCACCAAAAAAATACATTAGGGGAAAAACAAAACACAAAACAGTCTCTTCAATAAATGGTGCTGGGAAAACAATAACGATATTCAGAAGAATAAAACTGAGTCATTTTTTAAAATGGCTACTAGCAAATCTGCTTAGTCTTTGCACTGCAAGAAGTAATTATCATTATTAACCTAGTCAGGAAACAAATCTAACCTCCTATCTGGGTACACACAAGATCTTTATTGCCTAAGGCAATTTGCTATGCAAATACCTTTGAAAATATAGTCACAAACAAAAAATTCAGACATGCCATGGAGAATTCTTTCCCAACACATTGTCTTCCATGGTTTTCAATATCATCATTATGTGAATGATTCAAAATTGATTACCCTAATACTAACTCCTTTTCAAAATTTATGTAAAATTCAAAAAGTCCTTAAATATCTTTTAAGAACTACAAGGACCCTTTCCTAACACCATATACAAAAATCAACTGAAGGTAGGTTAAAGATATAAATGTAAAACCCAAACTATAAAAAACCTTAAATATAACTAGGCAATACCATTCTGGACATAGGAATGAGCAAATATTTTATAACACAGGCGCCAAAAGCAATTGCAACAAAAGCAAAAATTGACAAACGAGATCTAATTAAACTAAAGGGCTTCCACACAACAAAAGAAACAATCAGCAGACTAAACAGACAACCTACAGAATGGGAGAAAAATGTTTTGCAAACTATGCATCAAACAAAGGTCTAATAGCCAGAACATATAAGAAACTTTAATGAATTTATAAGAAAAAAACTTCCATTAAAAACTGGGCAAAGACATGGACACTTTTCAACAGAAGACATACATGCAGCCAACAAGCACATGAAAATCGTTCAACCTCACTGATCATTAGAGAAATACAAATCAAAACCACAATGAAATGCCATCTCACACTAGTGAGAATTGGTACTACTAAAAGTTAAAAAAATAACAGGTGCTGGTGAGGTTGTTGAGAAAAGAGAATGTTTATACGTTGTTGGTGGGAGTGTAAATTAGTTCAACCATTGTGAAAAACAGTGAAGGAATTTCTCAAAGACTTAAAAACAGAACTGCCATCGGATTCAGGAATCCCATTACTGGGTACATACCCAAAGGAATAGAAATCATTCTAGCACAAAGACATATGCACATAAATATTCACTGTAGTACTATTCACAATAGCAAAGACATGGAATCAACCTAAATGCCCATCAATGATAAACTAGATAAAGAAAATGTGGTACATATACACCAAGGAATACTATGCAATCATAAAGAAAAGATTGTGTCCTTTGCAGGAACATGGATGGAGTTGGAGGTCGTTATTCTTAACAAAATAACACAGGAACAGAAAACCAAATGCGGCTAAATGATGCAAACACATGGACACATAGTGGGGACAACATGCTCCAGGGCCTGTTGGAAGGAGGAGGCTGAGAGAAGGGAAGAGATCAGGAAAAATAATTAGTAGGCTCTAGGCTTAATACTTGTATTATAAGATAATCTGTACAACAAATCTCCATGACACAAGTTTATCCATATAACAAATCTACACATGTAGCCCTGAACTTAGAAGTTTTTTAAAAAAGAAGAACTGCAAACTGAATAATATCAAAACAGAAATATTGGACTTTCTTTCTGTCAAAAATCTCTTCCTTCCTCCTTTTTGTTTTCTCAATGAATATCATCTATAGCCACTATTTCTGCTTTCTTTCTCTCTCTTTTTTTTTTTTTTTTTTTTGAGACAGAATCTTGCTCTGTCACCCAGGCTGGAGAACAGTGATGCAATCTCAGCTCACTGCAACCTCTGCTTCCCAGGTTCAAGCAATTCTCGTGTTTCAGTCTCCTGAGTAACTGGAATTACAAGCATGCACCACCAAGCCTGGCTAATTTTTGTATTTTTAGTAGAGACGGGGTTTCACCATGTTGCCCAGGCTGGACTAGAAATCCTGACCTCAAGCGATCCGCCTGCCTCGGCCTTGCAAAGTGCTGGTATTACTGGCATGAGCCATGGTGCCTGTGTCTATTCTTTTTTCAAGTTCAAAATCAAGGAGTCATCCTTATGCCTTGCTTTCTTCAAATCTCATATGCACATTAGCAAATTATGTTGATTCTGCTCCCAAAACATATTCTGAGTTCAAACTAAGTTAAAGAGATCATGAGTAGTACTACTACTACTACTACTACTACTACTACTACTACTACTACTATTTCCCTTGCAACTAGAGGACATCATGTAATATGTAAATAGAAGTATTGTGTGGGAATTCCATAAAGCCTATCTAAAGGGTACTTGACTGAGCAAGAAAGACAGCTTTTTTTTTTTTTTTTCCATTTATTTTTTAATCCTCTTTTCTCTTTCCTGAAATACACAATAGGATGCCTCAGGTGTAGAAGTCATGTTAAGCCACTTGCAATACCAGGGACTGAAGAAAGCTGAGAACCTGACAACTCCATGTTTCGACTTGGAAAAAGATAGATAACTGTGGACAGCCCATCTGGAATTGTCTTCAATCTCATAAGCATGAGGAACTGACCAATCTCCAATTGTTTCCTCTCTCTGATTATACGAAATCAGCCAGTGAAGATAGAGTTTAGGACAGGGAATGATGGGACCATTAGCGATCTAAATTTCAGAACATTTAAGAGACTCCTACTCGTTGATAACTCACATTCTGGTCTAGTATCAATGGTATTCCTTTATGCATTCACTAATCGCCAGAAGGATACGTATGCCTGATTTCTTCTCTATGGAGTCCCCTATGTCTAAAACCGAAGGGAGAGGCAGTGAGGCTTAGACCGTATTTCAGAAAAAAAAAAAAAAAAAAAAAAAAAAAAGCCTTTTAAGTGACACAGCCAATGAAAATAATAAAGAAAAAAAAGAAACTTACTGAGTGCTAGAAGTACTGAGTTTACTTTAGGGATTAGATACTAGTCTGAGCACATTGTACCACAAATATTCAGTTCAAATGCTTCTTTCTTTCTTTATTTTCTTTTTTCTTTTTTTCTTTTTTTTTTTTTTTTAGACTGAGTGTTGCTCTTGTTGCCCAGGCTGGAGTTCAGTAACAAGATCTTGGCTGACTGCAACCTCCACCTCCCAGGTTCAAGCAATTCTCCTGCCTCAGCCTCCTGAGTAGCTGGGATTACAGGTGCCTGCCACCACGCCCAGCTATTTTTTTGTATTTTTAGTAGAGACAGGCTTTCCTCATGTTGGTCAGGCTGTTCTCAAACTCCTGACCTCAGGTGATCCACCTGCCTCGGCCTCCCAGAGTGCAGGGATTACAGGTGTGAGCCACTGCTCCCAGCCTCAAATGCTACTTTCTGTGGGAATGTTTCCCAGATAAAATACAAGGCCTCAATTAAATGCACCTTCCTAATTAAAGCCAAGCACATGCCACTATTATAATACTTAATGCTCTGTATTGTAATTAGGCTTTTAAATTGTATCTTTTTCAGTACACTCAAAGCCTCTTAAGGCAAGGCTTACATTTTATATTCCTAAATCTTGAGAGATAGTACTAAGGCTGGTACATATTATGTGCTAAGCCTGGTACATATTATACACTTGATAAATATTTATTGAATAAATGAATCAATGAATAAATGAAAGAAAAAGAAGAAAGCATGAATTATTTGTTCTAAGATAGAATGGCACAGAAAAATTGTGAATTGTTTAAAGCTACACAATGATTGACTGATAGAAGAAAGACATTGATTGTTGTTTGAGTAGTAAACCAGGATGCCTGTGCATTTTATGAAGTTCTGCCAAAGCCTTTGAAATGAGGTTATATAACATTGTCCCAGAATTCCAGGTTTCTACTCTGTAAAATTGGCAACATTTTAACTATGCAACAGGATTGTTATTAAAATAAATAAAATGATAATGTTAAAGCTCTTAATGTATTATGTGATTTGCAGTAAGTGCATAAAAATATTTACATTAAAAATATTCATTTTAGCTTTAGGTTTTACAGTTAAGTTTATCTCCAGTTGATTTTTGTATATGGTGAAAGGAAGGAGCCTAGTTTCAATCCTCTGTATATGGCTACTCAGTTATCCTAGCAACATTTACTGGATAAGAAGTCCTTTCTCCATTGCTTGTTTTTGTTGACTTTGTTGATGCTCAGGTGATTATAGATGAGCAGCTTTATTTTCCTGTTTCATTGGTCTATGTTTCTGCTTTTGTACCAGCATCATGATGTTTTGGTTACTGTAGCCCTGTAGTATAGTTTGAAGTTGGGTAGTGTGGTGCTTCTACCTTTATTCTTTTTGCTTAAGATCGGTTTGGTTATTTGGGCTCTTTTTTGGTTCCATATAAATTTTAGAATTTTTTTTTTCCTAATTCTGTGAAAAATGTCATTGGTAGTTTACTAGGAATAGCATTGAATCTGTAAATTCCTTTGGGCAGTATGGCCATTTTATTGATGCTTATTCTTCCTATCCATGAACATGGAATATTTTTCCATATGTTTGTTGTCTCTGATGTTTTTCAGTCGTATTTTAACATTTTTGTTACAGAGGTCTTTTACCACCCTCGCTAGCTGTATTTCTAGGTATTTTATGTTTTTTTTATGTGTGGCTATTGTTAATGGGACTATGCTCTTAATTGGCTCTCAGCTTGGATATTGTTGGTCTACAGAAAAGCTACTTATTTTTTTGTACATTAAAAACCCTAGAAGATAACATATGAAATACCATTCTGGACGTAAGGTGTGACAAAGATTTTATGAGAATGAAGGCAAAAGCAACTGCAATGAAAATACAATTTGATAAATGGGATCTAATTAAACTAAAGAGCTTCTGCACAGCAAAATAAACTATCAACAGAGTAAGCAGGCAAGCTACAGACTGGGAGAAAATATTTGCAATTTATGGATCCAACAAAGGCTTAGTATCCAGAATCTGTAAGGAACTCAAACAAATTAACAAGCAAAAATCAAACAACCTCATTAAAAAGTGAGCAAAAAGCATGAACAGTCACTTCTCTAAAGAAGACATACACTCAACCAAGAAGAGTATGAAAAAATACTGAACAACACTAATCATTAGAGAAGTGCAAATAAAAACTACAATGAAATACCATCTCACACAAATTAGAATGGCTACTATTAAAATGTCAAAACATAATAGATGCTGATAAGGTTGCAGGGAAAAGAGAATGCTTACACCAATAGTGGGAATGTAAACTAATTCAGCCACTGTGGAAAGAAGTTTGGAGATTTCTTAAAGATCTAAAAACAGAGATACTATTTGACCCAGAAATCCAATTATTGTGTATATACTCAAGGAATGTAATTCATCTTACCATAAAGACATATGCACACATGTGTTCACTGCAGCACTCTTGACAGTAGCACAGAAATAGAATCAACCTAAATGCCCATCAGTGATAGACTGGATAAAGAAAATCTGGCAGATATACACCATGGAATACTAAGCATCCCTAAAAGGAACGGGATCATGTCATTTGAAGCACTTTGGATGGAGCTGGAGGTCATTATCCTACATGAATAAATGCAGAAACAGAAAACCAAACACCACATCTCCTCACTTGTAAGTGGGGGCTAAACACTGAGAGCACATGGACACAGAGAAGGGAACAACAGACACCAGGGACTACTTGCGGGTGGAGGTAGAAAGGAGGACAAGGATTAAAAAAAACCACCTATTTGTTACTATGCTTATTACCTGAGTGATGAAATAATCTGTACACCAAACCCCTAAAACACACAATTTACCTACATAATAGACCCACACATGTATCCCTTGAACCTGAAATAAAAGCTGAAAGAAAAAACAAACACTGTATTCATATAGCTTAAGTAGTCACTGTTTTATGCTATATAGTTAAGTATTTAATAGAAATTATTCCTGATTATGTATAGTTTGCAGTTGGGTAGTAAGCATAGGCCTATGTATGATGTATTCTAATATTTGTTCAAAAATTAAAAGCTATTTAAATCATCTCTCTATTTGATTTGATTTTCTCCTCTGTATTAAGTGGTAGTAACATATTTAAAAGTTCATATATATCAAGTGTCTGGTTTTTTTTTTTTCATTTTTTAGGGTAAGTATAGTTCAAATATATGATGCATTTAATGGTATAATTCAAATATATGATACATTTAATGGAATTTACTTTGTTAAGACCCTCAGAATTCTATAGTAGAAGATGCATTCTAGCAATGACAATTGTAAGAACAAGAAAGAAATCTGTGCTTCCAACTGCATTTTTAGAATTCTTTCAGGTACGCTTATGCTCTCAGTGTCTGTGAATCATGAGTAGTTGTATAGGTATGTGGGAAGAAAAAAAAATGTTCGAAAAAAGCTGTAAGTGGAAATGAAACCTTATTGATCCTCAGTAAGATTCTTTTTATTACAAACTTTTCAACTCTTCCAAAAATCTGAGCCAATTGAAGTGAATTCAGAAATGACATTTCTGGTGGGTTTGCTTTGTTCAGTAAGAATAACAAGTGAAAGCATTTCTACTAACCTGAGCTATAGAATGACATATTACCTTTTGTTGATATTGTGTTTTTATTTAGCATTGGAGATAAGCATTATCTTATACTTCATGGGATATCA
Organism: Macaca thibetana thibetana; assembly: GCF_024542745.1. Classification (NCBI taxonomy): domain Eukaryota; kingdom Metazoa; phylum Chordata; class Mammalia; order Primates; family Cercopithecidae; genus Macaca; species Macaca thibetana. The sequence continues at coordinate 63,589,390 of NC_065584.1, forward strand.
TATAAACATACATGCTGGATGTGAAAAAATAAAATACCATAATGTTCATTCAATAATATTTGTCAAACATCTATTATATATATGACTTTATGAGTCAGGGATCTGAGGGGATAAAAAGCTATCAAATCATAATACTCAGCTTCAAGAGCTTACATTAAATTACAACTGACAAGGAACAATGGAAAAGCAACAAGAAAGGGCTACTGATAAAATGTTTGTAGAACTGGATAGAGATTACTTTTGTCTGAGAAATCTATTGAGGGATTAATAAAAAAAGTAGATGTAGATATATATGAACACTCAAAATATACATTATAAAAAGTACCACTGTTTGCAGCTTTTCTACTGTAAAAATTGCAACTTTCTAATGTATATTTTCAGAAAATATACTGGATAATATTTTCAGTTAATAAGATATTAATTAATGAAATATTAATGAAAATATTAATATGATTAATGATTTGTATGTTAATAGAGTTATTTACTGCATCATAATATTTTCAGCAAATTATCGCATTTTAGTAACATAACCACTGTGCCTGTGTGACTGGCATTGTTTTTTTTTTTTTATTGCTTTCTTTTACAGATAAAGAAAATGAAGCTCAGTGAAGTCACATTCACAAAGTAGGAAAAAGCATATGTATCTCTTCAAGCAAACCAGCATAATAGAACTACTATGTGACCTTAGTTATGTTGCCAATTTCCTTTATGATCATATTTTCTCATCTGGATACTGGGGTTGAAAACAGTAGTTGCCTCACAAAACAGTATATCAGTGAGGATACTTTCAATTACCAATAACAGAATGGTGGTTTAACTAACATAGACATTGATTATTTTTCACTCAGATGGCTTAAAGATACATGGTTCTAGGTTTGACTCTGCAGCTCAACTTCGTCATCATAGTCCCAGAGTATTTTGTCTGTTCACTGTGTCATTATCAGGGTGTTTATGACATCTTCTACTCTGCCCACACAGAACATCATACAAATCATACAAGCATCATGCCCATATACCTTGTAGGATGATATGTACTGCATATCATCCACTTGCTCTTTTGCTCTTCCAGATTCCCGCTCCCTTTTTATTTTTTATATTTTTGGAGAAAGAGTCTCACTCTGTCATCCAGACTGGAGTGCAGTGGCACAATCTTGGCTCACTGCAACCTCCGCCTCCTGGGTTCAAGCAATTCTCCCATCTCAGCCTCCCAAATAGCTGGGACTACAGGCATGCGCCACCACACCTGGCTGATTTTTCCATTTTTTAGTTGGGATTTCACCACGTTGACCAGGCTGGTCTCAAACTTCTGGGCTCAAGTGATCTGCTGCCTCAGCCTCCCAAAGTGCTGGAATTACAGGCCTGAGCTACCACCTCTGGCCCCAGATCCTCTCTTGACCCTTCTCTACCCATTCTGTACCACAGGAGGGTGACTGGAATGGACTGCTTCTAACTGTGACTGATTTCTGATTCATTTTAGCTAATGAAATCACGAGTTTAAAAGTAGAAAAGCAAGTAATGTTGGGATATTTATTTCTCATTCCTTCCTCCTTGCCAGGTCATGTGGGTTGGATGTTAACAGCCCCCTCAACACAGCTATTCTTACCAGGAACTAAACACTGAGCCCTCCTTTGCTGCTTCACAGCAGCTCTTCTCTTGAAAACCTCCAGTTACTTCACTATTTCTTGTTCATAATAGATTATTTAGAAAACTATCATACTTACTATACCAGTGACTTTGTGCTACTTATACTGGGTTGTTCATGCTCTATATCTATATAGTCTTAAAGGCTATTAAGCAATTTCTTCTCAAATGATCCACAATGAAGAAGACTTACCTAAATTCTCATAAAATAGCCATGAATAGACATAAGACGGTTTTACACCACTAAAAGCAGTAATAGGCAAACAAATTATAGAACCACAGATAATTCATAGTTAACTATGAGATAGATTTATTCTATATATACAGATAGATACAGATCTATCTCTATCTTTCTATCAAAAGCCAGAGAGGGAGAGATAACTCCTGAAACGTGTACTTTATAATATAAAATAAAGACCACCTACAATGCAAAATGAGCTTTATCATTATCCATCATTAGCCCTGTGATTCCAATCTTTAGGTCCTACACAAATTTAAAACTAGATTGCCCACCAACTTTTTTGAAGAGTAGCTTTATAAAGTAGAGTACTATTTACTTCATTCTAGTTGCCTTTAAAACTGGTAGCAACATACTTTTCTGTCCCTGTTTTAAACACTACTATTACCAGGCAAAAGCAACTTAGCAATTTGCTTTAAAAAACTCTTGTTATTAGAAGACTGGGAAAATTAAAATAGCATTTTTTTAAGACCAATAACTTGCTCATCCTCAAGACTTGCTTCAACACTCACCTTGCCGTATCCACTAGGTTAAAACTAACATCTTGTAAATTTCTTAATGTTAACCAGTTTTATACCTTGCAAAATCCACCATAAAGTCCTTCACTCCAGTCCTTAAGATCCCAGAAGTATACTCCCCTGACCTTGCCCCTGTCAGCCACTACTAAGATTCAGTCAATATAGTGTTCTCTTTCATTGCAGTAGGTCTAATAAACTTAGTTTTGTGTGATCAATGTATTTTTCTGGTGAATTTTTGTGGGGGTGGTAGTGTCAATATTTGACAGCCTTCTCCTTACTCTAAGCTGTGCTAGCATCTTACTCCACCAAGATGGAGACTGTAAATCCTAGAATAAAAGTACACAAGAAATAAGAATTTTGAGGGGTTGGATCAATACATTACGTGGTTTTAGATTTTGTGAGTGGGTCAAGTACAGTAGGGACTGTTGGTTAGAAAAATAACCAGTGTAGCAGTTTACATATGCTTGAAAGTACAGGTTTTCATGTATTAACATTGTCTTAGAGCATCAAACGAACAAGAGCTCAGGGATAGGATGAAAATACAACTCTAATATGTTTTACTAGAAGAAGATAATTAGACTAAGATATGTGTACTTCAACCTGATTTCAAAGTGTAGCTCTAAAAGAGGTACTGACCTACCCACTGAGTGATGTATAAACAGAGGAATCTGCAATACTCTCACACTTTTCTGACACATACCTATTGAGCTTGGATTCATATTAGTTAACAATAGAGAGAGGAGAAAAATAAAACACTAAATTTTAAAAAATGATGTTTTCAGAAAAGATTAGCATATTAGCACTGAAGTCACCCAGGAAGTTTTAAAAATATAACAAAACACAGAGTTGTGGGCAGGGATTATGATTTAATTAATCTGGTTTAGGACCTACTTCCAATATGCAGCTAGGATGGAGAACTCCAGAGCTGGAACAGAGGTCAGCAAACTACAATTTGTTGGGCCAGATAGATCTTATCATCTGTTTTTGCACAGCTCTTAAGCTAAGAATATTTTTTAAAACTTTAAAGTATTGAGGGGGAAAAGACTATTTCAGGGACACATAAACGTTATAAGAAATTCAAAGTTTAGTGTCAATTAATAAAGTTTTCTGAGGATGTAACCACTTTCATTTGTTTACTTATTGTCTGTGGTCGCTTTTGAGTTAAAACAGCAGAGTTGAGTAGTTGAGATAGAGTGTACGATCTGCAAAACCAAAAATGTATAATTTTTAGACCTTAACAGAAAATGTTTGCAGATCTAGAAGATTCAGAGGAAAAGTCTATCTCTAGGGTGGATCTACAGCATAATTCAGAACAAAATTTTAGAAAACTCATTGATGTATTAGCACAGTATGACTTAACTGTTACAGATTGATAACAAATTATGTGGAGAAATAATATTAATTCATTATCAAAAGGCACAAAAGAGAAATAAAAAGAGAGGTGACTACATTAAGAAAGGCAGATAAGTGAAATGCAATAGCAATGCTGGACATATTTCCTTCCATGCTTTGACATTAGCAAATCAAAATTTTACTCTTCTTCACTGTGGTTTCTGTTTTACAACAGTGAAAGTATAGAATGGGAAAACACAAACAGCAAAGACACATACATCCAGCTGGCAAAAAAACATGTATTTTCTAATAAACCGGCTTTTGCTCACGGTTCTAACATTCTGGAAACTGAACCCAATGCCTGCATTGACATTCCTTGGGTCACTTACCTTATCCAACCACACCAATTAGTATTTTGTGTGATCTGCATTAAAGTAATGTTATTAACTCGGTACATCACTGCAGTTCTAATTCATCATTTCAGCAGTAAACGTGAATGCATTAGGCTGTCTAGGACCAATTTTCACCAGCAACTCTATGTGGCCCCCATGGAAACAGTGGCAATGACTAGCAGATCATGCTACAGTAGATTAGGTTTTTGTCCTCTTCACATTTAGCCATGGATTTTCTAATTTGAAAATAAGCAAGTACATGGACAATTTGAAGGTGAGGTGAAGCAAGAGACTTTAGAAAACAATAGATTCACTCTTATTATATAGAAATGGAACTTTAAGCAAATAATTTTTTAAAATGAAAAATATACAGCTATCTTTATATATGTTACTTCAATTGATGATAATTTATGTATGCTATACTATATTTTAAAATTTTTTTCTGTTTACCTCATTGTCTGCTGTTATGAAAAAAGACTTAAATGAATACATAAAATATACATCTTTTGTAAATGCGTTTATGGATTGTGAAAATGAACAAATTGATTTTATCCTATAACATATATAGTTTAATTGAGGCAAAACTATATATTTGATTTGATTTAATTTGTAAGTTAATTTTTTTTAAGTTGAGAGTTATAATGTTTTTTCTGGCTGACTTCATTAAATGCCAATGCTGTATTTGCTTGTCAGCTATAATACTGAAATGTATGAAAGTGGAAATTTTATATTTTATAAGTCACAATGACTGCCTGAATTTGAAACTATAAAGACTGTATTAATGTATTTCAAAAACCAATATTCTTTGGAATATTGCCATGGAGAAATAAAAGAATGATTGTCAGATAAATATTGGTATGACATTTTGTATAACTTTAGGTGACCTTTCAATGAAAGTCTTACAAAGACTTTTATTCTAACACTAATTACTACTCACAATTATTAAATTTGGTAAAGTTCCACATGAATATAGGCTAAAAATCCTGACTCTACAGGGTGGGAAATCATCCTGCCACTGTAATATTTTATTTTGATTTTTATTTTAAGTACAGGGGCCAAGTGTAGGTTTGTTATGTAGGTAAACCTGTGTCATGAGGGTTTGTTGTGCAGACTATCTTACCAGCCAGGTATTAAGCCTAACACCTATAAGTTGTTTTTCTGGATCATTTCCCTCCTCCCACCCTCCATCCTACAAAAGGCCATGTTGTGTGTTGTTCCCATCTATGTGTTCTCATCATTTAGCTCCCACCTAAAGCAAGAACATGCAGTATTTGGTTTTCTGTTCCTGTATTAGTTTGCTGAGGAAAATGGCCTCCAGCTCCATCCACATTCCTGCAAAGGGCATGATCTTGTTCTTTTTTATGGCTACATAGTATTCCATGGTGTAAAAGTATCACATTTTCTTTATCCAGTCTATCACTGATGGGAATTTAGGTTGATTACATGTCTTTGCTATTGTGAATAGTGCTGCCATGAACATATATGGGCATTTGTCTTTATGCTACAATGATTTCTATTCCTTTAGATATATACCCGGTAATGGGATTGCTGGGTCCAATGGTAGTTATGTCTTTAGTTCTGTGAGGAATTCCCACATTGTCTTCTACAATGGCTGAACTAATTTGCACTCTCTCCAACAGTGTACAAGTGTTTCTTTTTCTCCACAGCCTCACCAGCAACTATTATTTTTTGAGTTTTAATTAAAAGCCATGAAATGGCATCACATTGTGGTTTTGATTTGCGTTTCTCCAGTGATCAGTGATGTTGTGCTTTGTTTCATATGTTTTTTGGCCATACATTTATCTTCTTTTAAAAAGTATGTTCATGTCTCTTGCCCACTTTTTAATGGGGTTGTTTTTTCTTATAAATATGTTTAAGTTTCTTACAGATTCTGGATATTAGACCTTTGTTGGATGAATAGTTTGCAAAAATTTTCTTCCATTCTGTAGGTTGTCTTTTACCATGTTGATAGTTCTTTTGCTGTGCAGAAGCTCTTTAGTTTAACTAGATCCCATTTGTCAATTTTTTCTTTTATTGCAATTGCAGTGTCTTCATCATGAAATCGTTGCCCATGCCTATGTCCTGAATGGTATTGCCTAGGTTGTCTTCCAGCATTTTTATAGTTTTAAGTTTTATATTTATTTCTTTAATACATCTAGAGTTGGGTTTTGCACATGGCATAAGGGGGTTTTGTATATGGCACAACTTCAGTCTTCTGTATATGGCTAGTCAGTTATCCCAGCACCATTTATTAAATAGGGAACTCTTTCGCCATTGCTTGCTTTTGTCAGATTTATTGAAGATCAGATAGTGTAGGTGTGCAATCTTATTCCTGGGTTCTCTATTCTCTTCCATTGGTTTTATGTGTCTGTTCTTGTACCATGGAGTTTTGGTTCCACAAGAATTTTAAAATAGTGTGTTCCAGTTCTGTGAAAAATGTCAATGGTAGTTTAATGGGAATAGCATTGAATCTGTAAATTGTTTGGGGCAGTATAGTCATTTTAATGATATTGATTATTCCTATCCATGAGCATGGATTTTTTTCCATTTCTTTGTGTCATCTCTGATTTCTTTGAGCACTGGTTTGTAGTTCTCCTTGTAGAGATCTTTCATGTCTCAAGTTAGCTGCATTCCAAGGTATTTATTCTTTTTTGTGGCAATTGTTAATGGGAGTTCATTCCTGATTTGACTCTCGGGTTTACTAATATTGGTGTATAGGAATGCTAGTAATTTGTGCAAATCAATTTTGTATCTTGAGACTTTGCTGAATTTATCAGTTTAAGAAGCTTTTGGAGCTGGGCATGGTGGCTCACGCTTGTAATCCCAGCACTTTGGGAGGCAGAGACAGGCGGATCACGAGGTCAGGATATCCAGACCATCCTGGCTAATACGGTGAAACCCTGTCTCTACTAAAAATGCAAAAAATTAGCCGGTCATGGTGGCAGGTACCGGTAATCCCAGCCTCTTGGGAAGCTGAGGCAGGGGAATCGCTTGAACCCAGGAGGGCAGAGGATGCAGTGAGCCGAGATTGCGACACTGCACTCCAGCCTGGATGACAGAGCGAGACTGCGTCTCAAAAAAAAAAAAAAAAAAATAGAAGAAGATTTTGTGCTGAGACTATGTGGTTTTATACATAGAATACCATACCATTTGCAAACAGAGATAGTTTGACTCCCTCTTTCTATTTGAATTCCCTTTATTTATCGTTTTGCCTAATTCCCCTAGTCAAAACTTCCAACACTATGTTGAATAGGAGTGGTGAGAGAGGCCATTCTTGTCATGTTCTGGTCTTCAAGTGGTATGCTTCCAGCTTTTGCCCATTCAGTATAATGTTGGCTGTGGGTTTATCATTGATGGCTCTTATTATTTTGAGGTGTGTTCCTTCAATATCTCATTCATTGAGGTTTTTAAAATGGATGAATATTGAATTTTATCAAACGGCTTCTCTGTAACTATTGAGAAAATCATGTGATTTTTGTCTTCAGTTCTGTTTATGTGCTGAATCACATTTATTGATTTAAGTACGTTGAACCAGCCTTGCGTCCTGGGGCTAGAGCCTACTTGATCATGGTGGATAAGCTTTTTGATGTTTTTCTGGATTTGGCTTGCCAGTATTTGGTTGAGGGTTTTTGCATAGATGTTCATAAAGGATATTTGCCTAAAGTTTTCTTTTTTTGTTGTATCTCTGCCAGATTTGGGTATCAGAACAATCCTAGCCTCACAGAATGAGTTAGGAAGGAGTTCCTTCTCCTCAATTTTTTTGAATACTTTCAGTAGGAATGGTATCAGCTCTTCTTTGTACATCTGGTAGAATTCAACTCTCAATCCATGTGGCCCTGGGCCTTTTTTGGTTGGTAGGCTATTTATTAGTGCCTCAGTTTCAGAACTTATTTTTGGTCTATTGAAGGATTCAATTTCTTTCTGGTTCAATCACGGGAAGCTGTATGTGTCCAGAAATTTATCATTTCTTCTAGGTTTTTTAGTTTGTGTGCATATAGGTGTTCATAATATTCTCTGTTGGTTGTTCATATTTCTGTGTGTCAGTGGTAATATCTCCCTCATCATTTCTGATTATATTTATAACATAGCATTAAATGTAATTAAACATTGATGGCAATTATCAATATATGCAATAAAAATAATTTAAAAGTCTTGGATTTTTGCTATTGGGTTATAGTTGAGCTTTTTTGCCAATGTATTTTAGAAATATAAGCCTTCAAGTCAAAGAAAATTCCAATGTAATCATAAAAAAATTCACAACAACCTTAGAATATGACTCAAGTAATTAGTAGAAAAAAATGCTAGGTGGGATGAAGAAGAAAAATCTGGCTGTCATTTATATATGTAAAAACATGAGAAGTTTTAAAACATATTTTTAAGTTAATTTTCACTGCTTTTGGAATATAGTCCTCTAAACTGAAAACAATATCCATGAATATTTTTAGGCAAATTTCAATATTTAAATCTTAAATTACAGAATGAATTTATATACTTTATTTATTTGTTTGCTTGTTTGTTTGTTTATTGGAGGTAAATCCTTACATTCTATTTTCAAAGATAGGTTTATAAGTGAGGCTTTTGTCTTTCACAACTTTTGCTGACCTTATTCTTTCCATTTGTGGGTGTTTGAACATTAATATTTCATAATATCAAAGTAAAATATTTAAACTGCCTCATTTCACACAACTATTTTGTTTTTTTTAAAGATGCTTCAGAAATGCTTTGGTGCTAATATTTCCTGGAATGCTCACTACAGATATAGAACTAGTGCTTTAAATAGATTATTGAGAATTCTCCTTGATCATATAAATTATACACATTTTGTTATACAATTTTAAGTTAAATGTTTTAGAAATTAAGTTATCCTGCATGAAACCTATAATATGCTATAAAATTATCACTACAAACCCTAAAATATTTAACATATTTATGATATTTTGTGAAATCTAAGTTGCAGTCTATAAGAAAAGCCATTCTTTTATGTATTAAAAAGAATGATAAATATATCTATTATATAAGAATCATCAATATAAGAATTCTACCATTTATAGAGATGTTAAAATGTAAAAAAAAAAAGTCTTAAAAGTTTTGGTTATAAAAATAAAACATTTGGCCGGGCGCGGTGGCTCAAGCCTGTAATCCCAGCACTTTGGGAGGCCGAGACGGGCGGATCACGAGGTCAAGAGATCGAGACCATCCTGGCGAACACGGTGAAACCCCGTCTCTACTAAAAAATACAAAAAAAAAACTAGCCGGGCGATGTGGCGGGCGCCTGTAGTCCCAGCTACTTGGGAGGCTGAGGCAGGAGAAAGGCTTAAACCCGAGAGGCAGAGCTTGCAGTGAGCTGAGATCCGGCCACTGCACTCCAGCCTGAGCGACAGAGCGAGACTCCGTCTCAAAAAAGTAAAACATTTAATCAATATTTTAGTTATGATCTACTTGGCTGAAAAATATATTATCTTCAAAATTTGTTTAGCAACTTTATTTTTTAATTCATATGTTTTATTTTTTATTTGTTCTGAATTTTTGATTCGCATTATATATTACTTCTTATACCTCAAAGTAAGCTCATATTTTCTTTGGCTCTACCATAATAATCAGTTTCTTTCAACAGTCCTCTTATTGATGGAAATGCAGGGTTTATCCTTTAATTAGAACTGTGTTTTCATGTATCTGAAATTTATGCAATGGTAAAGCAAGAGCCTTTCTACGAAATTCATGCTATATTTAAAACTGTAAATGTGACTGGCTTCAAGATGAAGCAGATGCTTTTCTTTCTCAAGATTATTAGTACTTAAAGATATTCTGAACGGTGGCTTTAAATATGACTCAAATTGGCCCCCTCTATAAGTAAAGTTCTGATAAACAGACAGAATTAACCATATAAAATGTATTTAATTTGGTTATAAATTGAGTAGCATCTAGGTGTGATTTAATCATTTCATCAGCAGCATACGATGTCATTTCTGCACTGAACCCAGAAGGGCAATTGGTATTCTAAAATCAGATGAAACAAAGTTATTGATAAATTCAGGGTATTCCAAATAGAGAGATCTAACAAATACATATGTGCATCCGTGACCTATAAAACACTATGCTGCTAAAACCAGACTCCCCAGCCTCATGGAGCTTACAAGTTTATCAGATGGAGAGTATTTTGAAAGAATGGTGAGAGAAGGGAATTGAAATTTTCTGGAAAAGAAAATTCATTTTGGAAAGTGATAGGCTATTATATTCTAGTGATAGATGGGGTGAAGAGAGAGATTCCAACTGGGTTTTGTCTTATAGTAACGATTAGAAGTTTTTGAGCATGAAGTTGAAACAAAAAAAAAGGAAGTCCTTGGAAAGGTAGCAATGTTTAAGAAAACCATGAACTTTTGTGTGGTTCAGGTCTAAGATAATGGGTTTGGAATAAGGAAGTAGAGATGAGTAGGAAAAGAAAAAGTTTAATAGTTATTTGAAAAAAAGCTTTGTAGAATTTTAAGATGAGTAAATTAATATTAAGACACTCTAATATATTTGACGAGGTAGTCAACAAACATTTATAGAATTTATCCTCGTTTGCCATTTTCTTCACAATACACAGCAAAATCCTCATTGAGAAATATAACCTTTTCTTTTGCATTATTGGAGTGAAGAACAGTTACAATATATTCTGTATTTTAATATTTCTAAAGGGTATCTCAATATCTTTTATTTGTAATTTCACTACAATTTTAAAGACACAAATATTATCCTGTGATAAATTTATCAACAGAACAGCTTATGGCTTGTGATAAAAATTTAGAGTAAGCATAAGGCAAAATTATGTCTGGACTGGGAGCTAAAAATGCCACTTGTTATACAAAGTTGAGAATTTAAAGCAAGCTTGACTCACATAATATCTTTAAACTATAAGTAGTGATGATGAGGCTGTCAGTGGAAAAGACTAGCACATATAAAAATATCCCTGCCTCAATATTATTTCTATTGTCAAAATGGGAGTTATAAAAATGTTCAGTTATGACCAATTGCTTACAAATCACATCTTCTTGGTAAAATAGCAACTTAAATTTTCATTAACAAATGACTAAATCAGAATTAGAACTAAAATCCATTTACATTTTTTGAACCATATTAGGGTAGTTCATGTGGTGGCCACAAACAAGTCCCAAATCTTTGTAGCCTAGAACAAGGGTATACTTCTTGCTCACACTGAATATTCATTTTGACTTTGTTGGTGTTCTGTTTTATGTTAAGCTAACTCATGGAAGCCAACTGAGTCATCACAAACAGCAGCTGTCATTATGGAAGTTGGAAAGAGCAGAAGAATCATGCACTGGTTCCTGAAAACTTCTGTCTAAAAATGACACCTATCAAATCCACATGTAGCTTTTGACTAAAATCAGAGCAAGCTCCAGGGCACAGCATATTCATTCTCCATTAATAGCAAACCACTTTTATTCATGCAGGTCTTAGAGTACAGACAACGTTCGTTAGATTGGTTATATAAATGGCCTGACGATGGCCAATTCATATTAGTCCCTATGTTGTTTACTTCCCCACAGCAATTGAAGACTGTGAGCACATAGCCAGCCAGCACCAAAATCAAATCCCTACGCATCTAGTTGCTTTAAATATAGTCCCATTTAAAATGTGTTTATCCATTTAGCACCTGTCTGCTTTTTATAACCTGCGAAACTGCACTCAACATCGGCTGGCCACAGATTAGAGAAAATCTATAGCTGTAAATGACCCCGAACCACTGCTGCCTTTCAGAGTTCTCTGATCCAGAGACTCCCCACCATGCTGCTGAATGGCATGACCTGTCTCCCCTTCGCTGGGAGTTGTCCTCCCCACTTGCCCTTCACGATGGTGGCCCCATTCCACTATCTCTGAAAAGTCTCCCAACAAAGTTTCGGTCAGATAATGTTATTTTGTGTTTATTTTCCTTGATTGTCCCCAGATACTCAAATAATCAAGCTCATCACAATATTCTCTTACTTTACCTTGAAATTTAGGCACCCCTTGCACGCCTGAGTCATGATGGAGGTCTCCCTCAGATCTTCTGTCATACCCCTAGTAGTACTTCTCCCAAGCAGTCTGTGGAAGACTGTGTAAGAGAGTTGGTAAGCAGGTACAGTCTCCTTGTTTCTGGGATCTCAGGGATTTTAGACTTTCATACTAGCCACTAGCCTTCACTTCATCTTTAAGAATGCTAAAAATTCTTCCTTATTTGTCTCTGTGTGGCTATCTCTTCCTTTCATACACTACCAAGGTGAAATAATCTACATGACTGATCTCAGTGGAGAGAAGCATGACATCTTTTGGGTTTCATTTCATTAATTTGCTTTGTTTTCTCAGCTCTCTGATGGATTAAACAAATATGGTTTTATAGATTATCCAAGTTTTTCTTGTTAAGCTTATTAATATTTGATTTTTCTCTACTTCCGAAGAAGCAGAAATAATTCTAGATTTTAATTGCATTTAGTAGTTGAAATGACTGTGTTTCTATGACTGTGAGATGAATGTGCTGTTCTTTGAGCATTAATGCTGAACAACTTACTAGTTGTGTCTTTTGATTTAGAAATCATACTGTAAATTTCTTATACTCAAATATAAGTAATGTAAGTTTTGAAAGAAGAGCTTGCAGTTGCTTGGGTTAGCAAACTATTTTAAAGCTAATATTTACCATTTATGCTCAGGAATAATAATAAAAGAAAACTTACAGGGTAGATACCCAGTTTTATGGTTGAGGAAACTTATGTCAACGTATTGTAAATTAGACTTTAAACTAGAACTTTCAAACTCCAAAGACCATTACTAAATTATCCTGTCGCAAATCATAATAAAAATAAAATTATGATGTCACAATATAATAGTTTACTATAACCCATACTTTAAAAAAGTGTTTTTTTAACTTTTTTACAAATTACATAAAGAAACCAGAAAATCAAGTATAAATGGATGGTTCATCATAATTATCATTTATAGCACATATATTTCATTCATAAATATATATGTATACTATATATTTGAGTTATTGCATATGTATATTTTAATTTTAATTTAGTATAATTTTATTTCCACAAGTATATAAAGCTCCAAATTGAACAAATTTATTTAAAAAATCATAACTAATAATGACATTCCATTGCTACATCAGTGATACAGAAGAACTATTCTTGAAGATAGAGATATCACTAGGCAGTTGCTACTATGCATGTGCGTAGCATTGACACTAAAGCCAATCTTTGTAGAGTTAGAAGTGTTAATGTATCACTGAAAAAATAGCAATCTGCCTTAAACTCAGGCAACTATTTCTATGTGTGTGACCTTGTAAGAAAAGTCAGCATTTCAATCAGGGTAACTATAAAGTCGCCCAAATTTTGAAGTTTCAGTGGGAAAGTAGAAATTATTTAGCTTAAAAAGGAACAACTAATTTTTGGAAGCCTTTATAGTAAATGAGAGCACCAAAATCCTTATTTTAGAGAATCTTACAGGATGGTGGTTTTTTAACATTCGAATAATTACACATTTAGTGTTTAGATATGGGAATTTTTCTACATAAGGAAACAGATGATATCTTACACCATAGTCATATTTTAACATTAAAATTACTAAAATAATGAAAGTAGTTTATACTAGCACTGGTGCCTGCCTGGGAAAATTTGGACAATAGCAGCACAGGGAAACGTGCAAGACAGAGACTTAAGTAGAACTTCTCACTCCACATGTCTTAGTATTCCACATAGAGAATCAGGAAACAGTCACAATACCAAGTAAGGGGACAGGAATTTGCTAAGAGAACTGGTGAACCAACAGAGGCTTGAAGTTGGAACAAAGGGGCTTTTCTCTTGCAAACAGAGATACACAGCTGGGAATAGATACATAAGTAGTAGATAGTGACACATTGGTCCTAACAGCATATCAGGACTTGTTTGCAGCAATCCCCAGTCCAATAACCAGATCAGCATGCTACAGAAAATAGTATGGACCCTTGTAGCTCCCATTTTTCCTCCCAGTCATGGAATTATTGATGCCACCTGCTCTCACAAATACAACCAGGTGGCCTTTTGGAGATGAGGAGTTGGGTAGTATTTACCTTACAGAGGCTGAATTTTCCAAAGGAGAGCCTTTAAACTAGACAAAACTTCAAGTTTCCAGTGTTCAAGTTCAAAGTGTTCTCCTCTAATACCCAACAGGAAAAGTGATTACTTAAAAGATTAGATTTAATTTTTTATAGAATACAAGATACAGTGTTTCTTTTTTTACTTTTTTTGTTCATTTGAGTCCTACAGAGAAAAATATTCTTCTCTATTAGTAGTAATATCAGATCATTTACCTATTTTATACTTTTTTCTCTGTTCCAGTATATACACTTATTTCCATTTAATGTCTGTTTGTATTGCTAAAAGGCACTGAATAGAAATGATAATAGTAGTGTTAAGTCGGCCCTTATTTTAAATTCGAAACTTCCATAATAGAAAAATACATGTCTCTGTTTATGAGTTGTGAGCCCTCATATTCCCTTAGATAATATTCACCTTGATATCAACCTCTTGGATAAATTCAGTTCTCCTTGTCTTTGTTCTCATAGGCCACTGTATAAACACAATATATGGTCTTATATTACTATACTATAAATTGGGAATTTTAGCCTATTCCTTCCACTGGGACAGTGACTCCCTGAGAGTAAGACTTTGGTTTTCTGCAGTATTCAGTCCCTGATGTGGTGCTTATCACATGATGGATGCTAAATATATATTTGGTAAATATTAAATAAGTTCAATATTAAGAAATACAAAACTAGATCTAACCAGATTTTACACATATATATATTTTTTCTTTTTTCAATCTATTTGGATAATTTTCAAATACTTCTCTAAATTATACTTTAGTGAAGTATTTAGTTAAAATATTTACAAAATAACTCCTACCAATAAGGCAATTTATGTTTATTTACCAAAATATTCCAACTAGCTTTAGGAATAAAAATCCACTTACTTTATGTGCTTAAGAATCCAACAAATTGATGTTTTGAGGATATGCATTGGATTCTAAAGTGGCAGTGCTGTCTGAAAATAGACTTTGTACATATACAGTATCATTATTATACTGTCATTTGAGATTACATTAGAATATAATTAACAAGAAAGATGATGCACATAATGCATTAATCATCTCTGTATTCAGTGTATATATACAAAGGAAACAGAAAGTTAATAAGTGCTTTAAGTTAATGAGAATTTCCCTACATTCAACTGTACTTTCTCTGATTTAAATTTCACTTCAATTACACATCATCTTTTCATTTTATATGAATTCTCAGTTTGTGACATTTCTAAATTAAAAATTAGATGAGAATTTTAGATGATTTAAAGCAATATTTTTAAACATATTACATCAATCTCCCGAGTTGCTTAAAAGCAAGGCATTGTCACTCTCTACTGCCTAATATGATGCATATAATTTATGATACATTCAGTGGATAAGGAGGAGAATACACAGAGGTTTTTAAATAAATCTTATTTAAATTAAAATCAATATGTTGAGTTGAGTTTAGGAGCAACTGAATAAGTAATAGAACGTAATTTGGAGAGCACAATGGCAAATTCAGGAATTATTTGAGTTGCTAGATACTACATAAAAGATGCCGAGAACACAGACATTGTAGAACTGTGTAAAGTCCTGTTACCTTAACCATTTAGTTTTTAGTATGTAAAGTAGGTAGATTGCACAAAGAATACTTATAAATTACTTTTCAACTTTAAGCATTTTATTCAATCTGTGGAAAAATTATGAACTGTCATGCACTAAATCAAAGAATATTAAAAAGAACAAGCATGTTAAAAACTCTAAAAACCTACATTATTTTTTAAGGAAGGATCACATCTTGTTTACTCTTTGTTTTTTGTGTAAGTTATTATAAAAGGAAATGAATGAGTTAACAAATTGGCAGATACTATATATGTAAAAGTTAATGAGCTATTTAGCAATTAATTTAAAGGAAAAGTTTACTAATAACTTCAGTGGATTATTTATAGTTTTTAGAATTTGAAGGTTGACAAATTGCATTGCTAATTCAAGTAAGAAATAAAATTTATAATGGGAAGTTATGTCTTTGAAGAGTCAGTTTCTCACTGTTCTGTGCCCATAAAGAGTTTCAGTTAACAGAGACAAGAAAAATACTCCTTTGATTTTTTCCGTTATATAAGCAATGCATGCTCATTATCGCTTGTTAAAACTACATGGTACATAAGGAAATAAAAATGTTAGATTTGTAGATTAATAGTAATGCAGAATAAATCCCTAACATTCTTTCTTCCATATCCTTCTCTGAAATTATAAAATGGAGATGAAGAAGTTTAAGCATCAGGACTGTAATTCAATTCTCTCCTAAGTACTGATTACAATTGGGATGGAGAAAAAGATGTTCCTGGAGAAAGAAAGAAGACCAGGTGAGCTGGTCTAATCTCTTTGTAAATAGTCTGTTAACTGATCTTATGGTAAATAGACCAGCGATATTTGCTAGTGTGGGAGTCCTCATCTATAGGATACTTTGAGCAGGATATCCTTAGCTTAGGATTGTTTATGGTAACCAAATCCAAGATCTATGGATTAATGAAGTAAGGTTTCCTGACAAATGTTGTGTAGTCTGGGTGTACATATAGATATGAGTGGACATGTTTTATGTTCTAAATGTTCTTCTTTTTGTGAGAGGACCTGCAAACCTCCTTTGAAGTATCATCTATTCTGGCCCAGAGAGTGTGATACAGAAAAGAAGGATCTGGGAGCCATATGTGATGTCTTTGACCTCTCTTTACTTCATGTGTGCCTCCTCATTTCTTCTCTCCTTGAAATTATTATAAAGCCTGATAGTACATAATTCTAATTTGACACTGATTCTTCTTTGATTTATGGAAACATCGCCTCCAGCGAGTTCAACACAGAATTTCCTGGTGGTGGCAGTGGTGGTGGCTCTCCACCTTCTCCAATTTCAAATCAGCTGCAGTCAGACTGTGGGTAATTTTTAGTATTAAAAATATGAAGGATGACAATTCCACTTATCAATCAAGTAAGAAAGAAAAATAGAATAGGAAGTCATATGTTTGAGGAGTCAGTATCTTCCTGTTTTAAGCCCATATTGAAATTCAATATTGACAGGCTTTAAAAAAAGCTCATTGATTTTTCCAGTTCTAGTTATATGTGCAATATGAGATATGTTTTTTATATATCAATACTTTCGATGAATTTGAAAGAGCATGTTGTATATAAGGTATAAATTAGCTGACTAATGCCAAAAAGAGGGAAGAAGGTGTAAAATAAAGCTCTTAAATGTGAAGAGATATAAAACTGGGGATTAAAAATTAAATAGTGAACAAATAGGATAGGAAGAATGATTTGACAAAAATAATCTGAAGTGAAGCACAGTTGTTGGTATTTATATATATATATATATATTTTTTTTTTTTTTTTTTTTTGGAGACAGGGTTTCTCTCTGCCGCCCAGGCTGGAGTGCAGGTATGAAATCTCAGCTCACTGCAACCTCTGCCTCCCAATTCAAGTGATTCTCATGCCTCAGCCTCCCAAGTAACTGGAATGACAGGCACGTACCACCACAACTGGGTAATTTTTGGCATTTTTAGTAGAGACAGAATTTTGCCATTTTGGCCAGGCTGGTCTCGAACTCCTGGCCTTAAGTGATTCAGCCACCTTAGCCTTCCAAGTTGCTGGGATTACCGGCATGAGCCACCACACCCAGCCAGGGTTATTTAAACTCTGCACATTCCCAGGAAAAGGATGGAACTTGGTAAGGTCTTGGGAGATAACCTCTAAGCCCTTGGAATTGTCTGTCTGGTAGAAGAGTTTTTGTATACCCAAGACCCTGGGCAAGTCTGACAGTTTGTGCTAATCATGTGATTAATGATGAATGCCTATTTTTTTAAGCTCGAGGATTTGAGCCTCTCTGTATCAGCCTGACCTCCGGAGGCCTGGAGACTGAGTAGTAAGGTTAGTCACATGGGACTCTGCCTGCCTATGTGACTGTTTCTCAATAAAAACCCTGGATACCAATGATTGAGTGTGCTTCCCTGGTTACTCATATGTGTTGCTAGGAGAATTAACCAGTGCCTCTTAAAAACTACTAAATTGTTCTTAGTTTCTCCTGAACTTTACCCATACACCTTTTACCTTTACTGTTTTTATAATGTATTTTTTGCTACAATAAGTCATAAGTATGAATATAGAAGCTTCTCTGAGTTCTCGGGGTCCTTACAGTGAATTATTAAACCTGAGGTTGTTCTTCAGGATCCCCACACAACATATATTTTATTCCATTAGTTAAATAACCCTTTTTTTCTATCTAAGCAATAGAATCACAAAGTAAAATATTTAAACATATTGAATATGATATAGATGAATAATTACATTAAAATGTAATGGTTTCCAATATTGATAAAAAATTATTAATATATAGCGTGATACATCTGAACTGATGTGTGTGTGAATATATACATATAAAGGAGATATGTATGTATCTCCTTTAGGGTTGGTTTGCAAATATTTTGATGCATGCCATGTCTCTTAATGACCATTTGCAAATAAAATAAATAACACAGTGTGGACCTGCTTTCATACCTATTGCTCTGATACCTGCAGTATCACCCTATTAGCTACTCTGTTAATTTGCATTGCTAAGAACCATCTAGAGCTCTGCAAAGAAGATTCTGAACAGGAATCATTCGTGTTAAGGTAAAAAAAGAACAAAATGAAGTCAATAGTTTGGCTTTTGATAGTTGCTCTAATGAGAAGCAAGTGCTGTACAAAAGCAAATGTGGAGGCTGGGTACGGTGGCTCACGCCTGTAATCTCAGCACTTTGAGAGACCGAGGTGGGTGGAACATGAGGTCAGGAGTTCGAGACCAGCCTGACCAACATAGTGAAACTCTGCCTCTACTAAAAATATAAAAAATTAACCAGGTGTGGTGACGGGCGCCTGTAATCTCAGCTACTCAGGAGGCTGAGGCAGGAGAATCCTGGAAGGTGGAGGTTGCAGTGGGCTGAGATTGTGCCACTGCACTCCAGCCTGAGTGACAGTGCAAGACTCTGTCTCAAAAAAAAAAATGTAAATGTGGAACCTGAAATGAGGGTGATAATGTCCAATCTGATTCCAAAGTTTGCGAAGTGGTGTAGTGCTCAAGAGTTGCTTGCACACCTCCCAGTAAGCAGTAGATGTCAGTTAATCATGAAATAAAAATATTATTTTTCAAGCATGTCTATTGCTTTTTCAAATGGCAAGTTTTTAATGACAATAACACTTATTAAATTATTCAGATCCACCACTGAATAAACTATTAGGCATTTAATAGACCTAAGGGTGTTCTGAAAGAAATGAAAACGAACCACTATGTTTCTGTGAAAATAGAAAGTTTTGGAACATCTTATCTATGACATTTGAACAATATAAAATGTCAGGCCTCCCTAGCTCTGATGTATTGAACCAGAATCTATATTTCATGGGACCCAACAGAAATTTAACCATCAACTTATTCTGATGATGTAGGTTTGCATTCTGATGATGTAGCCAGTGATTGTTTGGCTTATTGAATATAGATCTCATGAAGTTCAGCTTAATGATATTGTTTATATTCATTATGGTCAACTGATAAAGTGTTTCACATCAATATTTTTCTTGTTATAATTATTATATATCAGTATGTTTGCAGCAGACCACAGGTTTCAAAGAAATTGTAATCTTAAGACTCCCCATTGGAACCAATTAGCACTTAAAATGTTTATTATGAAAACACTTATTGTTCATTAATTCATGCATGCTCAGTTAAATTTTAATGAGGCCATTTATTTAGTTATTTTGACAATAGGCCCTTTATATTCTACATGTGCCTTTGATGGTATCAATGAACTAGTGTAAAATAGTTCTGTTAAAAGAAAAGAACTTCTATGTGATTCTTTGATCTATGAAAGCATTGCAATTTTGTTTCTCATTAGCTTACAAATGTTGAGAGTAAAGGCCATCATTAACTCTGGCAGAGAGACGTACTCCTGGCCCAAGTGTGGGAAAAGGAAAAGATTCCAGAAGACTGTTAATCAAAAATTAGCGATATAGATAAATAATTCTGAGAGATGCTGTGAGAAAAAGTTATATAATACAATTATTTGTAAAAAGCAGAATACAGTGTGTTTTAATGATCCACTCCACATTTTCACATTAAATGCTCTGGGTGCTTCTGAGGTAAATAAAAAAATGGAATGTTATTAAACTCAGTGAATGACTACTTACCTATCCTGAATGAGTGTTTATTGATTGTCCACTATGTATCAGTCACCACATAATGGTGAAGACAAGAAGATGTCATCATTATCCTTTTGGAGGGAGACAGGTCAATTCAATGAGCTGTGTGATCAAGCATGAGCATATTTTACTGCTACAGTGTGATTTGAACATCATGGATCAGGTACAAGCTGATTCAGTCTACAGGTATCAGGAAAAATAAATAAATACATAAAAAGAAAAGAACTGGCCAGACATGGTGGCTCATGCCTTTACTCCCAGCACTTTGGGAGGCCAAGGTGGGGGAATCACCTGAGATCAGGAGTTCCAGAGCAGGCTGGCCAACATGGAGAAACCCTGTCTCTACTAAAAGTACAAACATTAGCCAAGCTTTGTGGTGCGTGCCTGTAATCCCAGCTACTCCGGAGACTGAGACAGGAGAATCGCTTGAACCTGGGAGGCATAGGTTGCAGTGACCCGAGATTGTGTCACTGCACTCCAGCCTGGATAACAGAGTGAGACTAGGTCTGAAAAAAATAAAAGAGCTGAGATCTGAAATATGTGTGTGTTTTTAGCCAACACATGTGCATGTGCGCGTTCATGAGAGATAAAGAGAAAGAGGGTGAGAGAGAAAGAAAGAGAGAGGAAGAGAGGGAGGAAGGGAGAGAGAGGGATTGAAAAGGGAGCTTGGGGATTTAAAGAGCTATGGAAGAAGTAGGGTGGGACATTGCATTCAATTATTTATTTGTTGTCTTTCCGCAGTAAAATTAAAGCTTTATAAAATAGAAAGTGTTTGGTTTCCTTTCAGATGTTTCCTCAGGCAATAACTTTGCCTAGAAGATTACAGGTGCTTAAAAAATACTTTTTGAATAAAATGAACTTGCGACTATTCAGTCAAGTTCAGCATAGGTTGAAAGATAAGTGATAGTAAAGCTAATTAGGGTGGATAGCATAAACCAGCTCTTGATTTATTACCATGTGTTATAGACTGAATGTTTTTGCCCCTCCGAAATTCATGTTAAAGCCCTAATATCCAGTGATTTGGAGATGGGAACTCTAAGGAAATAACTAAGTTTAAATGAGATTATAAGTGTTGGGCCTTGATCTAATAGGATTAATGTCCTTATAAGATAAGACACTGCACAGTTCAATCTCATCTCTCTGTCTCTCTTTTCCTTTTTGCCTCTCTCTCTGTCTCCATCTTTCTGCCCACACACTGAGAAAAGACCATGTGAGGACATATAGAGAGGTTAGCTGTCGACAAGACAAGAAGAGAAACCTCATTAGAAACCAGATTTGATGACACCTTGATCATGGACTTCTAGCCTCCAGAACTATAAGGTAATATTTATTTATTTTTTTGTAATTTAAGCCACCTAGATTGTGATATTTTTGTATAGCAGCCGAGCAGACTAAGACATTATGTTTCATAATTTCGTATATATTCTATTGCCAAATGGGAGACCATTGAAAAGTTTTAGGCAAGAGAGTATTAGGAAATCACTGGCTGCAATGTGGAAGATTGTAGTAGGCAGTTATGAAGCTGTGGTTGTGGGAAAATTCAGATGTATTTAAGAGGAACATTGGTCTAGGCGCAGTGGTTCACGCCTATAATCCCAGCACTTTGGGAGGCCGAGACTGGTGGATCACCTGAGGTTGGGGGTTCGAGACCAGCCTGACCAGCATGGAGAAACGCTGTCTCCACTAAAAATACAAATAATTAGCCAGGCGTGGTGGCACATGCTTGTAATCCCAGCTACTTGGGAGACTGAGGCAGGAGAATTGCTTGAACCTGGGAGGTGAAGGTTGCAGTGAGCTGAGATTGCGCCATTGTACTCCAGTCCAGGTAACAAGAGTGAAATTCTGTCTGAAAAAGAAAAAAAAAAAAAAAAAAAAAAAAAAAAGAGGAAAGTTGACATAATTTTATATCTAATTCCATAGAAAATGAAGAATTCCTGTGTTTTAAATTTGTTGATTAAATGTTAAACAGTAACGTTCAAATTCGGGGTTTGGGGCAAGCTGAATGGCTCCATGTTGGTCATGTTGAATTTGATGTTGTTATGAGGTATCCAAGTAAAGACCCCCCAGAAGCAGTTGAAACATATGTCTGAAACTCAGAAAGAAAGGTAATTGGATATATACAATTCCTCCTCTTCTGGATATATACATGAATTCAAGCCATAGAGAGATTTTTTAAAAAGAGTCGAGAAGAGAAACTAAAAGAGATCCCTAAGACAAAAAAAGAATTAAGTATTAAAAGAGGACAAAGTTTGCAATGAAATATGTCCACTCGTGGATTCAAAAGATAAAACTCGGGGACTTTTGAGGAAGAATTCATTTAAGATAATTTTCAAAATTGGAAATATGGTCAATATTTTCAGATTAGACATAGTATATTTCTTCAAAAATATGAATACAAATACTTCTTCCTTTTGAATCTATTGCAAATTGAAAAATGTGACAGTCTATCTTTCAATACATATTCTGCTTATTAAAATTTAATTTCAAAGACAAAGAAAATAAAGCTACTGGGAGTATCCATCTTAGCTCTTCATATGTAGAAATCATTATAAGATGGCAAAATATTATTTTACTTTTCAGGGTCATTCATTATCCAAAATCTCCTTAGCTTACAACACTGACCTTCTTAATAAACATGATTTTATGGGCCCTGACAGGTGCAGGAGTCACTTATTTGTGATGGACTATGTATGAGATAAAATATTATCAGTTATTTAAAAAACAAATATTTTCTTATTGCAGAAAAATAAAGCTATAATAAATTTTTCTTTTTATAGATATTACAGTGGGAAAGAAAAGAACATTGAATTGAAACAAATGTTGAGTAAAGCCTTGATCCTACGACAACCTAATCACATAGTAGAACAAGATGAGAAAATGACAGACTTTACAATAACAGTATAGTGATTTGAGTACTGAATTTTAACTTTCTGATTATCTGAATATATTTGATTCTTTATACTTTCATAATTTATGTGGAGAGACTTCATTTTTAAAATTTGTTCTGTGCAATTCAGATGTATCTTAATTCCCGTCATTGAGAAGACAAAAAATATGCAGCAAGATTTTTTTTCTTTCTATTTCAAATGCCACGTTGTCACGGGATCCCTAGGTTGTCACTTTCCCAACCTCTGTGGTCTGTGGTGCCTTTGCCTGAGTTTTGCTCGGGCCCACTGGGCTTATTCCACCCATTGGGCCCAGCAGGCTTTGCTCAGCCACACTACCCGCCTGGATCCCATGCCTGACAAGGGTGAGGTAAGTGCAGAGAAGCAAGGGGTGTGTGAGCGAGGAAGCGTAGGGTCCAGCCACTATGCACAGCCAGGCACGTTGGCTGCTACAGTGGGACGGGCAGCTCTAGGTGCTGCACATGTGCCAGCTCCGTGCAAGGCTGTGGCAAGATCAGGTGTGTTACAAGAGGCTTCCACTGAGGGCACCTGCATGTGGATGAGGGGAACACAATGGAGCTTAGAAGCTTGGAGATGCCAGGAACCACAGAGCCCCCTAAGAGAGTGTCACAGCCCTGGCTTGGAGAGCACCTAGGTCTGGGCTTTCCAAAGGGCCACAGCTCGTCTTTCATTTTTGTTGCTCGCCTACAACGTTGTGAGCGGGGCTGAGGCGGGGGGAATTTCAGCTCATTTGTGTTACAGCTCTTTCAGTCCCACCATTCGGTGAGTCACAAGTTCTTGACTTGCACCAGGAAGAATGAGGCATGCAGATAACTGGAGGGTGAGCAAGGCAGAGAGGAGCTTTATTGAGTGACAGAACAGCTCTCAGGAGACCTGAAGGGGGTAGCACTTTTCTGCAGTTAAATTGTCCAGATGCGTGTGTGAGTCTGGCTGAGTCAGGGAATTTGATGTGCTGAGAATGAAGAAAGTGCGTGTTGATTGGTCCGCGGGAGGGCATGGGAGGGTCTAAAAAAGCACCATTCGATTGGCTGAATGGTCATCAATAAAGTTCCCATTCCGGGCTGTGGACTTCGCCCACAACTGGCAGCCTGGCCCCCAGGCTTCAGGCCGTTCCTGGCTTGAAGGAGGGGTTTCACCAGCGACCCACCCCTTCGCGCCTACAAACCTGTCTGCCTCCCACCACCATCAGCATGCCATCCATAGCATGCAGGATATCCGTGTTGAGGGATGCCTGCAGGCCGGTGCTGAGCCACCCTTGTTAGCCCCACCTAGCCCTCTCCTGTGCTCGTTGGTGCCCAAAGTCTGAAGGGGCCTAACGGGGTGGGTGCGTCAGCGTCGCCCTGAGTGCACGCACACCTTGTCCCTTGCCGTGTTACAACAGTGCCTGGGCTCAACCACAACTTTGCTCCACCCTGGAGCAGGTGCCAGGCACAGGAAGAGGCCAGAGAGGAGGAGCAGCAACTTTCAAGCCTGCAGGAGCAGAGGGCTTCCTGGGCCCCTGAGAGTGCAGGAATGCCGGGATCTGGAGCGATGGCTGGGCAGCTGCAGCCGTCCCTGCGAGCGTGGGCTCCTGCCCTGTCAACTAGGTAGTGTGTGGGGCTTTCGCCTGTTCCCAGCTCCCGCTGGCTCTACAGAGCATGAAGCCCCAGCCATACTTTCCCTGCTACGGCCAGCATCCTCCCAGTGGCCACTCCAGATGGACCATCACCACCATTAATGTAAGATTCCTTACTGTCTCATGTCTCTGAAGATAAAATGCAAAATATTAACATAGGCAATTAATAGCATTTTCCCATGTGAACTGAATAGTAAACACAAGAAAAGGAGTTTCAGTGGAACAAAAGAATGTTGAGTGAAGGGGGAAAAAAGACTTCCAGAAAAGTGACATTTTAAAGCACTGTGATCATGTAACTAGAATTAACAAGCTTGGAGATTTCGTTACAAAACATACCTATTTTATGGAGTGATTTAAGGTCTACTTAAATGTTTTCTTTACTGGCTTAGAAAAACTATATGAGGTTATAATTTATATAATAAAATTCATATGCATCATGCCGTATGCAAATAATAGCAAGATAAATAATGTTGTTCATTAATATTTATGGGAGGAGATGTATGCATTCATTAAAAGTTACTTTTGATAAATATTCTCCCAAACCTATGTTGCCATTCTCAAAATTTCACAGAAATTGAGTGATATGGTTTGGCTGTGTCCTCACCCAAATCTCATCTTTAATTGTAGCTCCCATAATTCCCATGTGTTGTGGGAGGGACCCAGTGGGAGAAAATTGAATTATAAAGGCAGTTTCTACCATACTATTCTTGTGATAGTAAGTCTCATGAGATCCAATGGTTTTATAAGGGGTTTCCCCTTTCACTTAACTCTCATTCTCTTTTCACCTGCCATTGTGTAAGATGGGCTTTTCACCTTTTGCCGTGGTTGTGAGGCCTCCCCAGTCATCTGGAACTGTAAGTCCATTAAAGCTCTTTCCTTTATTATTACCCAGTCTCAGGTATGTCTCTATCAGCAAAGAGAGAACAGACTAATACAGTAAATTGGTACCAGTAGAGTGAGGCAGTACTGTAAAGATACTTGGAAATATGGAAGCAACTTTGAAATTGGGTGACAGGCAGAGGTTGGAACAGTTTGGAGGGCTCAGAGGAAGACAGGAAAACAGAAAAGTTTGGAACTTCCTAGAGACTTTTTGAATGGGTTTGATCAAAATCCTGATAATGATGTGGACAATGAAATCCAGGCTGAGGTGGTCTCAGATGGAGATGAGAAACTTGTGGGGAACAAAAGCAAAGGTCACACTTGTTATGCTCTAGCAAGGAGACTAGCAGCATTTTGCTCCTGCCCTAGAAAGCTGTGGAACTTTGAACTTGAAAGAGACTATTTTAAATTAGAACTTACATTTAAAAGGGAGGCAGAGCATAAAAGTTTGAAAAATTTGCAGTCTGACAATGCAATAGAAAAGAAAAACCCACTTTCTGCGGAAAAATTCAAGCGACTGCAGAAATTTGCATAAGTAATGAGGAGTCAAATGTTAATTGCAAAGACAAGGGGGAAAATGTCTCCAGGGAATGTCAGAGGTCTTCACAGCAGCCCCTCACATCACAGGCCTGGAGGTCTAGGAGAACAAGATGGTTTTGTAGGCAGGGCCCAGGGCCCCCCTGCTATCTCCAGCCTAGGGAATTGGTGCTCTGTCCTCCATTTCCTCCAGCCATGGCTAAAAGGGGTCAAGGCACAACTTGGACCATGGCTTCAGGAGGTGCAAACCCCAAGCCTTGGCAGCTTCCATGTGGTGTTGAGCCTGCAGGTGCACAGAAGTCAAGAACTGAGATTTGGAAACCTCTGTCTAGATTTCAGAGGATGGATAGAAACTCTAGGATGTCCAGACAGAAGTTTGCTGCAGGGGTTGGGCCCTTATGGAGAATCTCTGCTAAGACAGTGCAGAGGGAAATGTGGGGTTGAAGCCCCCACACAGAGTCCCCATGGGGGCACTGCCTGGTAGAGCTGTGAGAAGATGGCCACCATCCTCCAGACCCCAGAATGATAGATCCACTAACAGCCCTGCATAGACACTCAACACTATCCCATAAAAGCAGCTGGGGGCCAGGCGCAATGGCTCACGCCTGTAATCCCAGCACTTTGGGAGGCCAAGGCGGGCAGATCACGAGGTCACGAGATCGAGACCATCCTGGGCAACATGGTGAAACCCCACCTCTATTAAAAATACAAAAATTAGCTGGGCCTGGTGGCATGCACCTGTAGTCCCAGTTACTTAGGAGGCTGAGGGAGGAGAATCACTTGAACCTGGGAGGAGGAGGTTGCAGTGAGCCAAGACTGTGCCACTGCACTCCAGCCTGGTGACAGAGTGAGACCTCATCTCAAAACAAACAAACAAACAAACAAACAAAAAAAAATAGCTGGGAGTGAGGCTGTACCCTATAAAGCCATAGGGGCACAGATGGTCAAGACTGTGGACTCCCACCTCTGCATGACCTGGATGTGAGATATAGAGTCAAATGAGGTCATTTTGGAGCTTTAGGATTTGATTGCTCTGCTGAATTTCCAAGTTGCATGGGGCCTGTGGCCCCTTTGTTTTGGCCAATTTTTCCCATTTGGAATAGGAGTCTTTACCCAATGCTTATACCCCCATTGTATCTGGAAGATAACTAATTTGTTTTTTAGTTTTACAGGCTCATAGGTGGAAATAACTTGCTTTGTCTCAGATGAGACTTTGGAATGTGGACTTTTGAGTTAATGCTGAAATGAGTTAAAACTTAGGGGGACTGCTGGAAAGGCATGATTGGTTTTGAAATGTGAGGACATGAAATTTAGGAGGGGCTGTGATAGAATGAGATGGTTTGACTGTGTCCTCACCCAAGTATCATCTTGAATTAGAGCTCCCGTAATTTCCATGTGTTGTGGGAGGGACCCAGTGGGAGATAACTGAATCATGGGATTGGTTTTCCCATCCTGTTCTCGTGGTACTGAATAAGTCTTATGAAAGCTGATGGTTTTATAGGGGGTTTCCTACTTCACTTGTCTCTCATTCTTTCTTTGCCTGCTCCCATGTAAGATGTGCCTTTCACCTTTTGCCATGATTGTTATGCCACCCCAGCCATGTGCAACTATGAATCCATTAAACTTCTTTCCTTTATAAATTACACAGTCTTGTGTATGTCTTTATCAGCAGCATGAGAATAGACTAATACACTGTGAGACCCATGTGTTTCCTAACACATCCAGGAATATGAAACACTCTGCTTGTTATAAGCAATATGTGAGAATTTTTACATGAAATACCATATTTGGGACAAATTAGATTTGTCATGGTTTCCTTGACTTTCAGACTTCTGAAGCAATAGTCTTTGAACTATTGAAAAGACTTCCTTTGCCCTGATATTGTCTTTGCCTCTTTGTCAAAGGTCAGTTACTAGATTTATATGAATTTAGTTGTGGTCTCTTTATTCTGCTCTATTAATTTATTTGTTTGGTCTTACACTATCTTGATTACTGTGGCTTTATAATAAGTCTTCAAGTTGGGTAATTCCAGTTCTCCAACTTTGTTCCTTTCCTTCAATATTTTGTTGGCTATTCTGGGCCTTTTGCCTATCTGTGTAAACTTCATAATCAGTCTGTCAATGTTCACAAGATAACTTGCTAGAATATTGATTGGCATTCTATAAGTTGAATCTATAAATCAAATTTGGAATAATTTACATTTGATGACATTGAGTTTTCCTATCCATAAATATGGTATAGCTTTCTAATTATTTAGTTCTTTAATTAGTTTCATTAGTGTTTTCAGTTTTTCCTTGTAGCTCTTGTACATATTTTTATGTACATAGGTTAGATATATACCTAAGTATTTTATTCTTGGGGGATGCTAATGTAAATGATATTGTGTACTTAATTTCAGCTTCAACTTGTGCATTGCTGGTATGTAGGAAAACAATTGACATTTGTATAGTAACATTGTATTTTGCCACTTTGCTAAAATTACTCATTAATTCCAGGAGATTTTTTGTTGATTCCTTCAGATTTTCTACCTAGATCATCATGTCATCTGCAAATGAAGACAGTTTTAATTTTTCTTTTCCAATCTTTTTCCTTTCTGTTTTTTTTTTTTGTCTTATGAGATTTGGTAGTACTTTCAATATGAGGTTGAAAATAAATGGTTACAGGGGACTTCCTCACAATTCTTCTAATCTTAGTTGGAAGGCTTCAAGTTTCTCACTATTAAGTATGGCATTACTTGTAGTTTTTGGGGTTTTTTTGGTGGGTATTTTTTTAAGTAGGTATTCTTTGTCAAGATAAGAAAGTCCTCTGCAACTTTTAAAATTGTGAATTAGTGCTGAATTTTGTCAAATTCTTTTTCTGCACTGTTGATATAATTATTCAATTTTTAGTTTGTTAATGTAATAAATTGCATTAATTTATTTTTAAATATTGAACCAAACTTATATACCTTGGATAAATCCCACTTGATCATGGCATATAATTTTTTAATGAACTTTGTTGTCGATGGATTTGCTATTTTTTTTTTTGAGAATTTTTTATTTGATGAGTTTGAGAGATATTAGTCTTTAGTTTTATTTTCTTGTATATCTTTGTCTGGTTTTTGTGATTATAGTAATGCTACTTTTATAGAATAACATAGCAAGTAGGCCTGCCACTTCTACTCTCTGTAACAGATTATAGAGAATTAGTTAATTTTATTCTTAAATATTTGATAGAATTCATCAATAAACCCATCTCAGCCTGGCACTGTTTTGGAAAGTTATTTATTATTTATTCAATTTATTAATAGATGTAGTCCTTTTCAGACTATTTCTTCTTGTGTGAGCTTTTTGGCAAATTGCATCTTTTAACTAATTGGTTTGTTTAATTGAAAACCTACCAATTTTAAGAAATTTTAAGAAATTGGTAGGTTTTCAAATTTGTAGGCATAGAGTTGTTCATCATATTCCTTTATTATCCGTTCAGTGTTCATGGGATCTGTAGTGATGCTCCCTCTTTTATTTCTGATATTAGTAACTTGTGTCCTCTCTTTTATTTCTTAGTTATTCTGGTGGAGAAGTATTTTATTGGCCTTTTCAAGGAAACAGCTTTTGATTTTCTCTATTGATTTCCTGATTTAAATTTCATTGATTTCTGTTCTAACTCTTGTTATTTCCTTCTTCTTACTTTGGATTTAATTTTCTCTTCTTATTTAAATTTAAATGATTAATTTTTTTATCTTTTCTAATATATTTTAATGTTATCAATTTCCTCTAAGCACAGCTTTCACTGCATCTCACAAATACTGATAAATTGTGTTTTTATTTTATTTAGTTCAAAATATTTTAAAAGTTCTTCTTTGACCCATTTGTTGTTTAGAAATGTGTTGTTTAGTCTCCATGTATTTGAGGATTTTCCAGTTATCTTTCTGTTATTAATTTATTGTTTAATTCGATTGTGCTCTCAGATGAGACATTGTATGATTTTTATTGTTTTAAGTGTGTTAAGGTTTGTTTTATGGCACAAAATGTGGTCTATTTTTGTGAATGTTAACTTGTGAGCTTTAGAAGAATGTGTATTATGCTGTTGTTGGATGAAATAGTTTGTAGATGTCTATCCTATTCAGTTAATTGATCATTTTGTTAGTTCAACTATGTCCTTACTGATTTTCTGACTTATAGATCTGTCAATTTCTGACAAATGGGTATTAAAGTTTCTAGTTATAATAGTGGATTAATTTATTTCTTTTTGCAGTTCTGTTAGTGTCTGCCTCATGTTGTTTGATGGTCTGCTTTTGGGTGCGCACACATTAAGAATTGTCATGCCTTTTTAGAGAGATGATTCTTTTATTATTATGTAACACTCTTCTTTATCGCTGTTAACTTCCCTTGCTTTAAAGTCAGCCTTGTCTAAAATTAATACAACTATTTCTGCTTTCTTTTGATTGATGTTAGCATGGTATATTTTTTTCCAACCATTTACAGTGGATTTCTTGTAGAAAATGTATAACTGGGTCTCATTTTTTGACCAACTCTGACAACCTCTGTTGTTTAATGTGTTCAAAGCAATTATTAATATGTTTAGGTTAACGTCTTCCATATTTGTTGCCTTTTTCTATTTGTTGCCCTTGTGCTTTTTGTCTGTTTTTGTTTTCCACTCTTTTTCTGTGCTTTGTGGTATTCAATTGAACACTTGCTATGATTCAATTTTTTCTGTCTTCTTAGCATAGCAGTTATGCATCCTGGTTTTTAGTTTTTATGGTGGTTGCTGTGGAGTTTGTCATATGCATTTATAAGGAACCCAAATCCACTTTCAAATAACATTAAAACACTTTACGTGTAATGTGAGCACCTTCTAATAACGAAATAATCCTAATTCCTCCCCATCCCTTGTATCATTGTGGTCATTTATTTCATTTGTATATATATATATACACACATACACATAAACATATATAAGTACCATATACTTGATTATTGTATTAGTACGTTCTTACACTGCTAATAAAGACATATCTGAGACTGTGTTAGTATATAAAAAGTTTTAATTGATTCATGTTCATTATATCTGGGGAAGCCTCGGGAAACTTACAATCATGGCAAGAGTGGAAGCAAACACATCCATCTTCACATAGCAGCAGCAAGGAGAAGTGCAGACTGAATGGGGAGAAAGCCCCTTATAAAACCAACAGATGTCATGAGAACTCACTATCACGAGAACAGTATGGGGGAAAATGCCACCGAGATTCAATTATCTCCACCTGGTCCTGCCCTTGACATGAAGGGATTACTTCAATTCGAGGTGAAATTTGGGTGGGGGCACAGAGTCAAACCATATCAATTATGTACATATCAACATACATAATAGAATATATAATAGAATTTATTGCCATTATTATTTTGAACAAAATTTTATTTGTTAGATTAATTAAGAGTAAGAAAAATAAGTTTTAATTTTACTTCCTTTATTCCTTCTTTGATGCCCTTTCTTCACTCAGGTTTCTAACCCCTATAATTTTCCTTCTTTCTAAAGAAATTTCTTTAATATTTATTACAAGGAAGCTACTGGCAACAAATTCCATCAATTATTATTTGTCTGAGGAAGTCGATTTTTCTTTCACTTTGTAAAGATAATTTTTATGGTACAGAATTCTAGGTTGGCATTTCTTTTCTATCAACAGTTTAACTGTTTCAATCCATTCTGTTCTTGCTTGCACTAAAAAGTGCAAGGGAAGTAAGATGTAATTATTTTTTAGAGGTAAAGTGTCTCTATCCTCTGACTACTTTCAGGATTTTTTCTTCTTGTTTTTTTTTTATTATTATTATTTTATTTTTTATTTTTTTTTATTTTTTAAAATAGTTTAAAAATGATATGCCTAGGTGTTATTTGGAGTTTTTGTTTTGTTTTGTATTTATTTTGCTTTGTGTTTTCTGAGCTTCTTGGATCTCTGGTTTGTTGTCTTACATTCATTTGGGGAAAATCTCAGTCATTATTGTTTCAAATATTTCTTCTGTTCCTATCGTTTCTTTTATCCTTATGGAATTTTCATTAGAGGCATGTGAGAGATTTTGTAGTCATCTCAGTCTTCAGATATTCTGTTTTTTTTTTGTTTTTGTTTTTTTTTTTTTTTTGTAGTGCTTATTCTCTTTCCTTTAAGTGTTTGAAATTTTTATTAATATATCTTCAAGTTTGGAGATTCTTTCATCGGCCATGTCTCGTCCACTAATAATACTATCAAAGGCACTCTTCATATCTGTTTTTTCTCTAGCATTTCTTCTTGATTTTTTAAGATTTTCTATATTTCTGCTTTAATTGTTCATCTTTTTTTGCATACTGTCTACTTTTTATTAGAGCTATTTGAATATTAATCAAATTTTTAAAAATTAGTCTGAAAATTCCAACATCCTTGCCATGTCTAGTTTTGATATTTACTTTAATTCTGATTTTATTTTTTATTTTGCCTTTTTGTATGCCTTGTAATAACCTGTTGTAAATATTAACGTAATTGTAAATTGGGGGAGGGGTGTGTGCAGAGGAAGCATTTGATAGTCTTTTTATAGTTTGACTTTTTTAGTGAGCTTATACTTCTGGACTGTGAACTTCACAAGTGTTTCTCAGTTTTGTTCTCCTGCCTTAGGTGGGAAAGGATGGCTACAGTGGGCTGAGGTTGGGTCATTCCCTTCTCCCAAATGGAAAGTTACAGCTGACTGGAATTGGGCATTTCCCTTTCTCGAGGTCAGTTAGGCTCTGATAATGCACCAGCAGGTTAGGCCTTGGTTAACTACTTTCTCCTGAGGTCAGGCCTTGTTAAGAAACAGAGTGCTATCGTATATTTCAAAATGGTTTGTTTTCTCTTGCCTCTGCCTGAGCAAGCGGGATTTTTCTCCGATATTTACTTTGGGAACCTGCTTGAAGTTCTGAAGGTAAAACTCACAATATTATGCTCTTTCCCTGTGACTTGGTCCTTCTGGAGCTTTTAACTCTCAGAGTTGTCTACATTAAGCCTAGAGAAAATCTTCAATTACAGCTGAGATTTTCCTATCAGGCGCTGGTCCATACAGTGGTTTTTTGCTGATGAGTCTCTGTTCCTATAAACCATGACTTTCTGCATTTGCTTGTCTGTCTAATCTTGGGAACAGCAGTTTTCCCTCATGTTGCCTTATGTTATGGATCCAAGAGGAGTTGTTGATTTTGTCTGTTCAGTTTATTACTTGTTAGAACAAAGTGTTGACTTCCAAACTTCTCGTATGTAGAACTGGGAATCTATGACAATGATTTTACGATATATTTTTCCATACAGAAAATAGAAAGGTAATTCAGTGTTTTCTCTATTGTGTTTTGTCAAAATTTGTTTTTTATTATTGAGATTTGAATCTGCGTATGGATTTTTTCACAGTTTGTAGCACCACTACAGATGTTTGATGCAAAAACTAAGAATTCTGATAATTTCTCCATTGTATAATTTCCCATTTAAAAATGTAAAAGTACTGTGCAGACATAGTACATACATTGCATTATTTAATATATTTCTACCAGGAGAATTTGACCAGGAAATTAGAATGAAATCTTCCACTTTTAATTTTGCTCATAAAATTATTGGAAGAATTTCAATTATTAACTTCTTATCCTATTCATTTCAAATTTTATTTCACTTCCACTGTGTATGTACCTGCAATGCAAAATGCAACAGGGCACATTCCATTATGATAAATTATCAGTCCCTGTGCCTCCATCTCTTGATGCTAGGTAAGGTGGCATAGAGGAAGCCATCTCTACCAGATGCTTACTAATAATCTAACTTTATATGAAAGTCACTGAAATTCACATTAGGACATTCATCTACACCTTAAATCAATGTAGCATGAATTCAGCTTTCATTTCCTGGATCTTCAAAATTTCTAAAACCACTCTAGCCATGTGTGATAGTTTATAATGGACAGGAATTTCACTTGATTGCAGGTAAAAAATTATCCTTGCAAAACTTTTAAAAATATAGATCCTATGAACACATAGCTATGATTTCTTCCAGGGTGGTGGAGGGGTTTTATGAAAGTGAGAAGCCCTGAAAGTTAAGCTTCAGTAGCTTCACATCCATCTACCTCTAGAATTTTATTATTAACCATAGATTTTTAGTTACTAAAAACAGCTTCCTAGTAATAATAATACATGATATCCCTCAGTGACTGGCAAGGTGCTTAATTATAGGCTGAAATATGGGTTATTTTGTGTGAGGAAATAATTGCTACAGTTATCTTTAGAACTAATAAGCATTTAAATGAAATATTTTTAAAAAAATGTTCTAATTGTCTTGATTTTGAAAAATTTCCAAATCTCATTCTTATGGAAATCACAGCTCTTACAATACATGAGCTCTTAAGAGAAATCATTTCAGTGATGACTAATTGTTGGAATGTCAAAGATGATGTTTGCACTTTATATTTTCCATTTATAAATAATGTTTTCCCTAAGGAACAAAATTATCGTGAAATATAAAAACTATCATAAATTATAAATTAAAACATGTAAATTTTATTAAAAGCAGGACTATGCCAGTTTTTATTTTTATAAAGATAGCTTTATTTTACATAAATTGCTCAAGTACCAACTAGTATAGTAGATAGTTTTCAAAAAGTTATGTTGCTTGAGAGTACAATCTGACAATTTCTACACACCAAAACTTATTTGTCTATTACCACTTTCATGCACTCACTGTTATAAATAAGTAATGGGAAGTGAATTCATATAAGTGACAAAAGGACTTTGATAACACTAACATGTAAGTAGAATTTTAGAGTTGGCACTTTTGGCTATAACAATCTGAAATAAATCCTTAGTGACTTGGAACATATTTTTACTTCAACATTAAATGTAGTGAACTTTTCTCATAAGCTTTAAGGTTGAGCTTAGTTGTTCATTTATTTCTATTCCATAGTGAATATTGAGACCTATTTTCAGAAATCAGACCTACATGCTCCAGAGATAAATATTCTAAACAATCACAAGAAGCCTTCCAAGGGAATCTTGTGGGCTCATAATAACTAGTTGTATAAAATAAATAAATAAAAGTAGATACATTAAACAAAAACTCACTTCTATTGAACATTTTTCTTTGAATCTCTAATGACTTCCTCATTGTGATTTATAGTTTTAAAATATGTCTGAAAAGGAACAGAATATTTTATAAGCATAATTCTTTTTTAGATCTGACAGCAGTGTTCAGGCTTTCTTCTCAGTGATGATCACAGCATTAGGGCATAATTTCTTCAAAATAAAGAATTTCTAATATAATTTTAAAATATACATTTTTCATCTAAATAATTGATCTAAAGTTTTCCACATTATTGGAAACAACAATTGGGCATAAAAATTGAGTTTTATGTACAATAACTTAAAATGTGTTGAAAATATATTAATAAGAGATGTATAGCATCCAAGAGCTATATTTCATAATTGATTTATCTCATTGGAATGTTAAAGGGAGGTGGTCCCAATGTCTTTATTTTATAAAATATTTGTCTTTTATATCAAATGAGAACATTATTTTTACATCAAATGAGAACATTATTATGTGTGGCCTAAGAGCAGCATAAACAAATCAACTAGAAAGATTTTATAATCAGAGCAATATATATAGTACAAAACAAAAAAGGTGTAGTGACATGAAAAAAGTATAAACACATTCAATCATATAAATGGTATATACTGAATAACTTTAAATCTTAGAAGTATTATATTATTTAAAATATACATTAAAGTGGTGTACCTCAAGTAGGTGATACTAGGAAGCCTTTGTAATTATATGCATGACTACATCAGTGAGTCAGTAACACATTTCTTTGAATTTTTTGAATGAAGACTATTGTTCTCTACTTGCATAGTTATTAATACAAAGCACAATCTAAGCCTAGGTGAAAATTACCAGGATGAACAGCACTATAAAAATAGATTGTTCTGGTTTCTGAAATTTGGTCTTTGAGTACAGCAGTGGGTATAAAAAATAGCTTGCCAAAATGCAAGGACCCTCTATTACAATGTCTTCAGTAGCCAAAAGAATAACATGAATGTGTGAAGACAATAAGTTTTTAAAATGAGGAAATTGTGGAGACTGTGGTACAGAGAACCTATCCCAACTAAAATA
This sequence comes from Macaca thibetana thibetana, assembly GCF_024542745.1. NCBI lineage: Eukaryota > Metazoa > Chordata > Mammalia > Primates > Cercopithecidae > Macaca > Macaca thibetana. The sequence goes on from NC_065584.1 coordinate 63,625,858, forward strand.
TATTTAAATACATTATTTTAAATATTGTATTGCTGAAGGCTAAAAATAGACCACGTGCCTTGAGTTTGTTATTCCTGCCATGATGGCTCATTTAAGCATGGGGAATGTAAGCTGTTTCCCTATGGATATCTTCTACAGGCTAGAGAACATATGTATCCATGTTAAAAATTATTTTAAAATCAATTTTTGAGGCATAATTTATATGTATTAAAATGTACTGATTTTAACTGTTCAGTTCAGTGAGTTTGACAGATGTATAGATCCATGTAACCATTACACAATTTAAAAAGTATAAACCATTTCCATCACCTCATGCCAAGTAAATTCATGCTATGTTCAGCAGATCCCTACTTCCAATCTCTATTCTTAGTCAAAAAATGATCTGTTGTTTGTCATTGTAAATTAGTCTTAAAAAAATTTTTTTTAGAGACTGGATATTGCTCTGTCACCCACGCTGGAGTGCAATGATACAATCATATCTCACTAAAGCCTCAAACTCCTAGACTTAAAGAATCCTCATGATGCAAGACATTTTTGGCGACTTTGCCAACCAGGGACTTCCAGGGCTGTTGATACTCCCCACTCCCGGACCTCACTTGGCCCAGGGCCTGCTGCTGGTGGCACCCCACCCACTTGGTACACCTGGGCTGGGTCTGGTATATGCACTGGCTCAGCCCGTGGCTGGACTGGTTGTGCCCCAGCTTGCCTGTGTTACAGGTTGTACCCGCCTTTGGGGGTGCCCAGGCTTTTGTCCTGCATCCAAGAATAATGAGGTTATGCTGACAATTTGAAGAGTGAAGAGGGTGGAGAATAATTTTATTGAGCGAGGGGACAGCTCTCAGCAGTGAGGGAATGCGGGGGTGGTCCCCTACCCCAACAGTCAGGTGGTTTCTCTCCTAGGGTGGCTGGGTCCAGGACTTTTTATGGACTCAGCATATGGAGTGTGTGCTGAATGGTTTGTGAGTATGCAAAAAAAGTTAAAGCAATAACACCACTCAAAGGTGGGTAGTACAGTGTAGAAAGCCAATTAGGAAAGGATAGGTGTTTGTAAAATTGGTGAAGGGTGGGAATCAGAGGAGAGTGTGCCTAAAAGGAACACAAGTTCTTAATCCAGTTGGAAGATTTAACTTGTAGTTTGGCTTTCAGGCTTTAAACTGTCTTCAGCTTGGAGGTGGGGTTTTACTGGGGACCTACCCCTATCTACCTAGGCATTTGACTGCCTACTGTCACTATCATTCCTGTCTCAGCCTTCCAAGTAGCTGAGATGATAAGTGTTCACCACCACTCCTGGCTATTTTTTTAACTTTGTTTTTATTGTTTAGAAATAGGTACCTACTGCATTGTGAGAGGCTGGTCACAAACTCCTGGGCCCTGGCTATCCTTCCTGTTTAACCTCCTGTGTAGCTATGATTACAGGTGCAAGCCACTATGCTAGCTAGAATGGTCTTGTCTTTCTGCAGTTTCATAATAAGGGAATCATGTAGCTTGTACCTTTTTTCTTTGGCTTCTTTTGCTTAGTGTCTTGTTTTCAAGATGTTGTTGAGTGTGTCAGTAATTTGTTTAATTGCATCGCTGAATGTTATTCAAAAAAATAAGCAAAATGCAGTCTGTTCATATCTTCTCCCATTAATGGACTCCTAGTCTATTTCTGATTACAATCTATAGTTTAAAAAAAGTTACTATGGTCATTTTTATACCAGACTTTTTGTATATGTGTTATTTTTGGGCAGGGTGCATACCTATGAATGTAGAGTCACCTGTTAAAGATATGAACAATGTTATTTTTAAGATGGCCAAACCATTATACAAATGGTTGTTCTGTTGAGCAATGCATTAGAGTTCGTTTATATCTTCATCAGTACTTGGTGTTGCCTGTTTATTTAAAAATGTATTGTATTAGTTGATGTCTATAAGGTTTTGATTTAATTGTATTTCTCTGATAAATAATAATGTTTAACATCTTTTTATGTGCTTAATAGCCATTTATATAAAAGCAACTATGCAGAACGTAGTCATTGTACATGATCTATCTTTCTTGACTCAACATAATTCCACAGAAAACCATCCAAATTTTATATATCTATAGTTTGTTTTTACTGTTAAGCAGCATTATATGTTATTACTATGTATGTTCCACGGTATGTTTATGCACCTGTTGAAGGGTTTCCAGATTATTTCTAGTTTTGAGTCATTACAAATAAAACTACTATAAATATCTTTGTATAGGTTTTTGTATGAGCATAAACTTCAATTTCACTAGGATAAATGCCTAAGATTCAATTATTAAGTCATATGTTAATTGCATGGTAAATGTTATAAGAAACTGCCAAACTGTTTTATTTTCAGTTTCCAGATATTATTAGTGTATAAAATGACATTGATTTTTGTGTTTCGATCTTGTATTCTGCCACCTTACTGCACTTATTATTTATTTCTGGAACATCTTGAAAATTATTTGATAATTTCTATGCAAAAAGATTATATCATCTTCAAATGGGAAAACTTTTAGTTCTTCTTTCCAATCTATTTGGCTTTATGCCCTTTTACTTTTCTTATTTCAGTGGCTACAATTTTCAGCGATAAAACCTTGATGAAGAATGATGAGAGTGAATACCTTTACCTTATTCTCATTCTTACAGGGAAAGAAATCAATCTTTCACTAGTAATTATGATATTAATTGTAGGTTTGGGGATTTTCTTAGCTGATCTTACTAACTTGAGGTAATTTACCTCTATCCCTATCTTGCTGAGAGTTTTTAATCATGAATTTGATATTGAATATTGTCATTTTTCTGCATTGTTAATTGATATAACCTTCACATGTTTCTTGTCTAGTCTGTTTATATGCTATGTTATACTGATTGATTTTTGAAAGTGTTGCTAGTCTTTCATACCTGAAATAAATCCTACTTGGTTGGTCATGGTATATAATTTTGTTCATGCATTGTTGGATTTGCTTCCTAATATTTTTTTGAGAACTTTTTGCATCTTAATGAAAACTATTCATCTATGGTTTTCTTTTTTTGTCATTCCTATTTGTTCTAATTGGTTTTTGTACCCATTAACCATTTGCTCTTTCATCCCAATGCCCCCAAGGGCTACACTTCCCAGCCTCTGATAAACATCATGCTACTTTCTATCTCCACAAGTGGAATTATTTTAAGTGTTGGCTCTCACAAATAAGTAAACATATGTGATGTTTCTCTTTCTGTGCCTGTATTATTTCACTTAACTTAAGTATCTCCAGTTTTATCCATGTTGTTGCAAATGACAGGATCTCCTGCTTGCTCATGGCAAAATAGTACTCCATTGTGTAAATGTACCATGTTTTCTTTATCTTTTTGTCTATTGATGGACATTCAGGTGGTTTCCAAATATTGGCGATTGTAAATAGTGTTTTAATAAACATGAGAGTACAAATATCTCCTCAATATGCTGATTTCCTTTTTTTTAATTATTATTATTATACTTTAAGTTCTAGGGTACTAGTGCATAACGTGCAGGTTTGTTACATATGTATACTTGTGCCATATTGCTGTGCTGCACCCATCAACTCGTCAGCACCCAACTACTCATCATTTACATCAGGTATAACTCCCAATGCAATCCCTCCCCCATCCCCCCTCCCCATAATAGGCCCCGGTGTGTGATGTCCCCCTTCCCGAGTCCAAGTGATCTCATTGTTCAGTTCCCACCTATGAGTGAGAACATGCGGTGTTTGGTTTTCTGTTCTTGTGATAGTTTGCTGAGAATGATGGTTTCCAGCTGCATCCATGTCCCTACAAAGGACACAAACTCATCCTTTTTTATGGCTGCATAGTATTCCATGGTGTATATGTGCCACATTTTCTTAATCCAATCTGTCACTGATGGACATTTGGGTTGATTCCAAGTCTTTGCTATTGTGAATAGTGCCGCAATGAACATACGTGTGCATGTGTCTTTATAGCAGCATGATTTATAATCCTTTGGGTATATCCCCAGTAATGGGATGGCTGGGTCATATGGTACATCTAGTTCTAGATCTTTGAGGAATCGCCATACTGTTTTCCATAATGGTTGAACTAGTTTACAATCCCACCAACAGTGTAAAAGTGTTCCTATTTCTCCACATCCTCTCCAGCACCTGTTGTTTCCTGACTTTTTAATGATCGCCATTCTAACTGGTGTGAGATGGTATCTCATTGTGGTTTTGATTTGCATTTCTCTGATGGCCAGTGATGATGAGCATTTTTTCATGTGTCTGTTGGCTGTATGAATGTCTTCTTTTGAGAAATGTCTGTTCATATCCTTTGCCCACTTTTTGATGGGGTTGTTTGTTTTTTTTCTTGTAAATTTGTTTGAGTTCTTTGTAGGTTCTGGATATTAGCCCTTTGTCAGATGAGTAGATTGCAAAAATTTTCTCCCATTCTGTAGGTTGCCTGTTCACTCTGATGGTAGTTTCTTTTGCTGTGCAGAAGCTCTTTAGTTTAATGAGATCCCATTTGTCAATTTTGGCTTTTGCTGCCGTTGCTTTTGGTGTTTTAGACATGAAGTCTTTGCCCATGCCTATGTCCTGAATGGTACTACCTAGGTTTTCCTCTAGGGTTTTTATGGTATTAGGTCTAACATTTAAGTCTCTAATCCATCTTGAATTAATTTTCGTATAAGGAGTAAGGAAAGGATCCAGTTTCAGCTTTCTACTTATGGCTAGCCAATTTTCCCAGCACCATTTATTAAATAGGGAATCCTTTCCCCATTTCTTGTTTCTCTCAGGCTTGTCAAAGATCAGATGGCTGTAGATGTGTGGTATTATTTCTGAGGACTCTGTTCTGTTCCATTGGTCTATAGCTCTGTTTTGGTACCAGTACCATGCTGTTTTGGTTACTGTAGCCTTGTAGTATAGTTTGAAGTCAGGTAGCGTGATGCCTCCAGCTTTGTTCTTTTGACTTAGGATTGTCTTGGAGATGCGGGCTCTTTTTTGGTTCCATATGAACTTTAAAGCAGTTTTTTCCAATTCTGTGAAGAAACTCATTGGTAGCTTGATGGGGATGGCATTGAATCTATAAATAACCTTGGGCAGTATGGCCATTTTCACGATATTGATTCTTCCTATCCATGAGCATGGTATATTCTTCCATTTGTTTGTGTCCTCTTTTATTTCACTGAGCAGTGGTTTGTAGTTCTACTTGAAGAGGTCCTTTAAAGATATATACCTAGCAGTGGGAATGCTGGACCATATGGTAGTTCTATATTTAGTTTTGTCGGGAACCTCCAAACTATTTTGCATAGAAGTCACACTAATTTACATTCCCACCAACAATGTGCAATGGTTCCCTTTCTCCACGTCTTCACCAGCATTTTTTATTGCCTGTCTTTTGGAGATAAGCCATTTTAACTTTGGTGAGATGTTGTCTCCCTGTAGTTTTGATTCACATTGCCCTGATGATAAATGATGTCAAGTACCTTTTCCTATGCCAGTTTGTCATTTGTATATCTTCTTTTGAGAAATGTCTATTCAAATTCATGTCTTGATCAGATTATTACTCTTTTCAATAGAGTAGTTGAAGCTCCTTATATATTCTGGTTATAAATTGCTTGTCAGGTAGGTAGTTTGCAAGTGTTTTCTCCAATTCTATTCTATTTCAACAAATTCAGAACAATTTGTTGAAGAGACAGCAAATTGTCTCTTCAATTTGTTGATTGTTTCCTTTGCTGTGCAGAAGTTTTTTGACTTGACGTGATCCAATTTGTCTATTTTTGCTTTGGTTGCCTGTGCTTGCAGGGTATTGCTCAAGAGATTTTTGACCAGACCAATGTTCTGGAGATTTTTACCGCATGTTTTCTTATAGTAGTGTCATAGTTTGAGGTCTTATATTTAAGTCTTTAATCCATTTTGATTTTTTATGTGGCAAGAGATGGGGTTTAGTTTCATTTTTCTGCATATGACTATCTGGTTTTCCCAGCACAATTTATTGAAGAGACTGTCTTTCCTCCAGTGTGTTTTTGGCACCTTTGTTGAAAATGTTTTCACTGTAGGTGTGTGAATTTATTTTTGGATTCTCTGTTCTGTGACTTTGGTTTATGTTCCTTTTTTTAATGCCAGTACCATGCTGTTTTGGTTACTATAGCTCTGTAATATAATTTGACATCAGGTAATGTGATTCCACCAGTTTTCTTATTTTTATTCAAGATAGTTTTGGCTATCCTGAGGTCTTTCATGGTTCCATATAAATTTTATGGTTTTGTTTCTATTTCTGTGAATAATGTCATTGGTATTTTTGCAGGGATTGCATTAAACATGTAGATTGCTTTAGATAGTATGTATATTTTAATAATATTGATTCTTTGCATTCATTTCAATTTTTTGTGTCCTTTTCAGTTTCTTGGATCAATATATTATAGTTTTTAATGTAGAACTCTTTCACTTTGTTAGTTAAATTTATTCTTATATATATTATTTGTAGTTATTTTAAATCAGATTACTTTCTTGATTATTTTTTCAGAATGTTTGCTGTTGGCATATAGAAATGTAACTGATTTTTGATGTTGATTTTTATCCTACAACTTTACTGAATTTGTGTATCAATTTTATTAGATTTTTGGTGGAGTGTTATAGCTTTTTCCAAAGAACATATTATCTGCAAACAAGAATACTTTGATTTCTTCTGTTCCAATTTGAATGCCCTTTATTTCTTTCTCTTGTCTGATTGCTTTAACTAGGATTTCCAGTACTGTTTTGAATAACAGTGGTGAAAGTGGGCATCCTTGTCATGTTGCTGATCGTAAAGAGAGGCTTTCATTGTTTTCCCCATTCAGTATGGTACTAGCTGTGGGTCTGTCATATATGGCTTTCATTGTGTTGAGTTATGTTACTTCTATATCCAGGTTTTTCAGATTTTTATCATGAAGGAATATTCAATTTTATCAAATGTCTTTTTGGCATCAACCGAAATAATAAAAAAATTCCTTCCATTCTGAGGGTTGTCTGTTTACTCTATTGATAGTTTCTTTTGCTGTGCAGAAGCTCTTTAGTTTAATTAGATCCTCCAGCATATATAAAGAACTTAAACAACTTTACAAGAAAAAAAAAAAAAAACCAACCCCAATAAAAAGTGGGCAGAAGATATGAAAAGGCACTTCTCAAAATATGACATACATGTGAACAACAAGCATATGAAAAAAAGCTCAACATCACTGATCAGTAGAGAAATGCAAATGAAAAACACAATGAGATACCATCTCTCACCAGTCAGAATGGCTATTATTAAAAAGTCAAAAAATAACAGCTGCTGGCAAGATTGTGGGAGAAAAGAAATGTTTATTCACTGTTTGTGGGACTGTAAATTAGTTCAACCATTGTGGAAGACAGGGTGGTGATACCTCAAAGACCTAAAAACATCTACCTTTGGACCTAAGAATCCCATTGCTGGGTATATGTCCAAAAGAATATAAATTTTTCTATTATAAAGACAAATGCACACAAATATTCACTGCAGCACTATTCACAATAGCAAAGACATGGAATCAACCTATATGTCTATCAATGACAGATTGGATAAAGAGGTTTTGGTACATATACACAATGGAATACTATAGCAGTCATAAAAAATAATGAGATTATATCCTTTGCAGGGACATGGATGGAGCTGGAGGCCATTATCCCTAGCAAACTAACACAGGAACAGAAATACTGAATGTTCTCACTTGTAAGTGGGAGCTAAATACTGAGCACACATGGACACATAGAGGGGAACGACACACACTGTGGCCTACTGGAGGGTGGAGAGTGAGAGGAGGGAAAGGATCAGAAAAAAATAACTAATGAGTACTAGGCTTAATACTTTACTGATGAAATAATCTGTACAGTAAATCCCCATGACACAGCTTTACCTTTGTAACAAATCTTCAAGTGAACCCCTGAACTTAAAAGTTTTTAAAAATTTTTAAAATGTCAATGAGCCCTGCCCCATATCATAGATAAGCAATAAAGCCTTTCAAATACCAACAAAAGAGAAATGATTGTATGGCTTTTGTGGTTTATTCTGTTGACATGCTGAATCACATTGATCTGCATATATTGAACTATCCTTGCATCCCTGGGATAAATCCACTTGGTGATGATGAATAATCTTTTTAATGTGTTGTTAAATATGGTTTGCTAGTGTGTGGATGCATAGAAGAGGATTTTTTGCATTCATGTTAATCAGGGATATTGGCCTGTAGTTTCCTCTTTTTGATGTGTCTTTGTCTGGTTTTGGTATCAGGGTAATACTTGCGTCATACAAGAAGTTTGGAATTTTCCCTCTTCCTCTATTTTTCAGAATACTTTGAGTAGAATTGGTATTATTTCTTCTTTAAAGGTTTGATAAAATTCAACAGAAAAGCCTTCGAGTCCTGAATGTTTATTTTCTGAAAGAAATTTTATTAGAGCTTTAATATCGTTACTTGTAATTAGTCAGTTCAGGTTTTGGATTTCTTCATGGTTCAATCTTGGTAGGTTGTATGTATCTAGGAATTTACTCATTTCTTCTAGGATTTCCAATTTACTGGCATACAGTTGCTCATGGTAACCACCAATAATCTTTTTAATGTTTACAGCATCAATTGTGATGTTTCTTTTCCCATCTGTGATTTTATTTATTCAGGTCTTTTCTCTATTTTCTTAGTCTGCCCAAAGGTTTGCCAATTTTGTTTCTCTGATCAACCAACCAACTTTTACTTTTCATTTCATTGATCTTTTGTATTTTTTTAATTTTAATTTTATTTATTTCTTCTCTTATCTTTATTATTTATTTTCTTAGACTTATTTTGGGTTTGGTTTGCTCTTGCTTTTTAATTTCTTAAATGCATTGTTGAGATTTTTATTCAAAGTTTTTCTACTTGTTTGATGTAAGTGCTTATTAGTATATAAACTTTTCTCTTGTACTGCTTTCACTGTATCCCACAGGATTGATATGTTGTGTTTTCATTTTCATTTGATTCAAGAAATGAAACAGTGGTCATTCAGGGGTATAGTGTTTAATTTTCTTCTTTCTATAATTTCCAAAATTCTCCCTATTATTAATTTTTTGTTTTATTCCATTGTGGTCAGAGAAGATACTTCATATAATTACAGTTTTTTAAAATATTGAAGACTAGTTTTGTGGCCAAACATATGGTATATCCTTGAGAATGAGCCATATGCTGAGGAGATGAATATGTATTTACAGTTGTTGAATGAAAAGATCTATAAATGTCTATTAGGTCCATTTATTCTATAGTGTAGATTAGTCTATACTGTAGATTAATATAGATTAAATCTAATGTTACTTTGTTGGTTTTCTGTTTGGATGATCTGTGCAATGCTAAAAGTAGGGTTTTGAAGTCTACAGCTATTATTGTATTGGGGTCTATCTCTTTTTTAGGTAAACAACATTTGCTTTATATTTCTGGGTGCTCCAGTTTTGGTACCTATATACTTGCAATTAATATATCTTTTTTTCTAAATAGACCCCTTTATTATTATATAAGGATCTTCTTTTTCTATTTTTACAGTTTGGCTTAAAATCTATTTTGTCAGATACAAGTATAGCTACCTCTGCTCCTTTTTGGTTTCCATTTGCATGAAGTATCTTTTTCCGTTCTTTTACTTTCATTCTATTTATATCTTTATGGGTGAATTTCTTTCTTATGGGCAAAAAAATCATTTGGTATTTTTTAAAATTCATTCAGCCACTCTATGTATTTTGATTGACAAGTTTAGTCCATTTACATTCAATGTTATTATTAATAAGTAAGGACTTACTTCTGCCATTTTATTATTGATTTTCTGGTTGTCTTGTGATTTTCCTTTCCTTCTTTCCCTCCTTTCTGTCTTCCTTTTAGTTAAGGTGATTTTCTCTAGCAATACATTTTAATTTCTTGGTTTTTATTTTTTGTGTATCTGTTATATATTTTTAAATTTGAAGTTACCATAAAGCTTCAAAATAGTGTATTATAACCCATTATTTTAAACTGAGGACAACTGAACACTGACTGTATAAAGAAACACACAATCAAAGAGAAAACTGAAAACACTGTACACTTCATCTTCTTCATTCTGATTTTTAACTTTTGTTATTTCTATTTATATCTTATCATACTGCCTATTTCTTGAAAAGTTGTTTTAGTTATTATTTTTAATAGGTTCCTCTTTTAGTCTTTCTACTCAAGATAAGAGTAATTTATGTACAACAGTTAGAGTGTTGTAATAATCTGTGTTTGTCTGTGTTCTTACTACTACCAGTGAGTTTTGTACCTTCAGGTCATTTCTTACTGCTCATTAATGTGATTTTCTTTCAGACTGAAGATCTCCCTTTAGTATTTCTTGTAGGAGAAGTCTGGTGTTGATGAAATCCCTCAGCTCTGGGTTTGTCTGAGAAAGTCTTTATTTCTCCTTCTTGTTTGAAGGATATTTTAATGGGATATATTATTCTAGGATAGAAGATTTTTTTTTTCCTTAAGCATTTAATTATGACATGCCACTCTTCTTTGGTCTTTAAGGTTTCTACTGAAAAGTCTGACAGACATATTGAAGCTCCTTTGCATGTCATTTGATTTTTTTTTTCTGTTGCTGCTTTAAGGATACTATCTTTATTCTTGCTTTTTGGGAATTTTACTATTAAACGTCTTGAGGTAGTCTTATATGGGTTAAAAGTCTTATATTGTTTGGTGTTCTATAACCTTCTTGTACTTGAACATTGATACCTTTCTCTAGGTTTGGGAAGTTCTCTGTATTATTAATTAGAATAAACTTTCTGACATGATCTCTCTCTCTCTCTTTCTATCTTCTCTTTAAGACCAATCATTCTTAGATTTGCTTTTTGGAGGCTATTTTCTAGATCCTGTAGGCATACTTCACTTTTTAAATTCTTTTTTGTTTTACCTCCTCTGACTGTGTATTTTCAAATAGCCTGTCTTCAGGCTTACTACTTCTTTCTTCTGCTTTATTAGTTCTGCTGTTAAGAAACTGATGCATGCTTCAGTATGCCAGTTGCATTTTTCAGCTCCAGAATTTGTTTGATTATTTTTAATGATCTCAATCTCTTTGTTTAATTTATTTGATAGGATTGTGAATTCCTTTAAGTAATCTTGAATTTCATTGAGCTCCCTCAAAACAACTGTTTTTAATTTTCTGTGTGAAATTCACCTATCTCTGTCTCTCAGGAATTTGTCACTGATGTGTGCTTTGTTTTGTTTGGTGATATGTTTTGCTACGTTTTCTAGGATGGTCTTAATGCTTGGGAATATTTGCTAGAGTCTGAGCATTAAATATTTAGATATTTATTTTAGTCTTCAAAGTCTCGGTTTGTACTCATCCTTCTTGGGAAGGCTTTCCAAGTATTCTAACTGACTTGGGTGCTGTGATCTTAGTCTTTCGTCAGTGCAGTCATATCTGCATCAGGGAGTACCCTAAGCCCAGTAACACTGTGACTCTTTCAGACTTGTCGACATACTGCCTTGGTGGTATTGGGTGAAATATGGGAGAATTCCCTGAGTTATGAGGTAGAGACTCTTGTTATCATCCCTGGTTTTCCTCCAAATAAATGAAGTCTCTGTGTGTTGAGCAGCCTTGAACTAGGGGAGAGGTGACACAAGCACCCCTGTAGCCACCATCACTGGGACTGCACTGGGTCAAACCTGAAACCAGCGCAGCACTGGGTCTCACCCAAGGTTTACAGTAACCACTGCCTGACTACCACCCGTGTTCACTCAAGGCCCAGGGGCTCTACAACCAGCAGGTCGCAAGTCCAGGCCAGCTTGTATGCTGTCCTTCTAAGTGGCAAGATTCCTTCAGCTTCAGGCAAGTCCAGAGATGCCATCTGGGGGCTAGGGGCTGGAGTCAGAAACCTTAGGAATCTACCTGTTGCTCTATTCTACTGTGGCTGAGGGGGCACCCAAGCCACAAGACAAGGTTCTTCCAGTGCTTGCCTCCCCTTTCCTCAAGCAGAAAAGTCTCTTCCCATGGCAACTACTGCCCTGGGCCTGTGGCAAGTATTGCGTGGTTACCACTGATGTTCACTCAAGGTCAAAGGGCTCTTCAGTCAGCTTGAGGTGAATGCTACTAATTCTGAGACTCTCCCTTCAGGGCAGTGGGCACCACTCTGGCCTAAGGAAGGTCTAGAAATGCTATCCAGGAGCCAAGGTCTAGAATCAGTGACCCCAGGGGCCCACTTGATGCCCTACCACACATTGAGTGAGCTCGTACCAAAGCTTAAAGGCAAAATCCCCTTTACTCTTCCCTCTCCTGTACTCAAGCAAAAAGAGTTTCTCCCCATAGCCACCACTTCTGGGAATGGCCTGGGTCCCACCTGAAGCCAACATGGCTTTGAGTCTCACTCAAGGCCTGCAGTGTGCACTGCTTGGGTACAGTGGCTGATTATTGAGGGCCCAATGGCTCTTTAGTCAGCAGGTGATGAATCTTGCCAGAACTGGTTTCTTCCTTCCAAGGCAAAGGGTTCCCTTTTGCCCCAAGGAATGTCTAGCAGTGCCCTCTGGGAACTGGGGCCTGGAATGGGGACCTTAGCACTCTGCCTGGTGCCCTATTCTACTGCAACTAATCTGTTATCTAAGTTGCAAAGTCCTCTTTCCTCTCTTCTCTCAAGCAGAGGGAAGAGGGAAGGGGTCTCCCCCAGAGCTCCAAGCTGTGCTGCCTGGGGCTGAGGGAGTGGTGACGCAAACACTTTCTTGTCCACTCCAGCTGGTGTCTCACTAGGTAACAGGTGTTGTAAGTCCACTGGCTCTGAGCCCAGCACAGCACTAGGACTTGACCAGGAATTGCCATCCCTGTGGCTGAGATGGCGTTTCTAGTATATTTTAGGACCCCAGAGCATTTTAGCCCACAGTGGCAGGGCTTGCTGGAATTCAGATTTTGGCAGCTGGAATGAACAACTCACCTCTGGCTAGGGCTGATGTAAATGTTTCTTCTATGTGTGCCAGCTGAGTTTTGCCCCCTTTTGCTTTCCACTGTGAGAGGACTGCATTGAGTTCCAATGCAAAGTCCCACGATCACTGTGCTGTCCCTCCCTCAAGCACAAAGATTCTCTCTATGACATGTGGCTGGTGCCAGAGGATGGGGCAGGAGTGGTGTAGGTGATTCAAGACTGTCTTTCCTACCCTCTTCAGTGCATCTTTCATTAATATGATGTTAAAAATCAGGTACTGTGATCACTCACCTGATTTTTGGTTCATATGAAGGCACTTTTAAGTGTGGATAGCTGTTCAATCTGATGTGCCTTTTGGGAGGATGATTGCTGGATACTTCTATTTGGCTATCTTGCTCCATCTCCATGAAAATTTTCTTAATGAACAGAAAATAATAAGATTGAAGCACTACCTATGAACAAATGAGAACTAAAAACAGTAAACCTTTAAATGCAAAACTTAAAATAATAAAACTAATGGATTATAATACGGAAACCTTTGCTTCTAACTTTAATTTTGACTTAAGTATTTCTTAAGCAGGATACAAAAATCACCAATTATTAAAATGGAAATAAATACATAAATAAATAATTTATTTCATCGATGGACTCCATAGACAAAGTTAAACTTTATTTATTTATTTATTTTTGAGATGGAGTTTCGCTCTTGTTCCCAGGCTGGAGTGCAATGGCACAATCTTGGCTCACTGCAACCTCCACCTTCCGGGTTCAAGCAATTCTCCTGCCTCAGCCTCCCGAGTAGCTGGGATTACAGGCATGCACCACCACATCTGGATAATTTTGTATTTTCAGTAGAGACGGGGTTTCTCCATGTTGGTCAGGCTGGTCTCGAACTCCTGACCTCAGGTGATCTGCACGCCTTGGCCTCCAAAAGTGCTGAGATTACAGGTGTTAGCCACCGCACCTGGCCAAACATTTTTAAACGAGCAGAATATTCATGGTTTTCATAGTTTAAACTGATCAGAGCTTATCAACTTCTTTGAAGGATACATACTTAAAATTCAATAAGAACATAAGCAGAAAATACAATAAAAATGAAAATAATGCAATTTGGTTAAACTGGAATTGTTAAGAAACTGGAAACTAAAATTAGTTACTCTTTGTAAATATCAGATTGTTAAAGAATGGAACATCATACACAACAACATGCTAATGAGAATCTACATGTACTACTGCCAGGGTGTGAACTGTACGTATTCTGATGAGTAATCTGTTGTTTTTGGCCATTCTTAGATTACTATAAAGAAATACCTGGGCCGGGCGCGGTGGCTCACGCCTGTAATCCCAGCACTTTGGGAGGCCGAGGCGGGTGGATCACGAGGCCGGGAGATCGAGACCATCCTGGCTAACACGATGAAACCCCGTCTCTACTAAAAATACAAAAAATTAGCCGGGCGTGGTGGCGGGCGCCTGTAGTCCTAGCTACTCGGATGCTCAGGCAGGAGAATGGCGTGAACCCGGGAGGCGGAGCTTGCAGTGAGCCCAGATCGCGCCACTGCACTCCAGCCTGGGCAACAAAGCGAGACTCCGTCTCAAAAAAAAAAAAAAAAAAAAAAAAAGAAAGAAAGAAAGAAATACCTGAAAGTGGATGATCTATCTATGTGAAAAATTGTTTAACTGGCTCATGGTTCTGCAGGCTGTACAGAAGCATGGTACTGGGCAGCTGCTCAGCTTCACATGAGGCCTTAGGAAGCTTTCATTCATGGCAGAAGACTAAGAGGAAGCAGGCATTTTGCATGGTGAAAGCAGGAGCAAGAGAGACAGAGTATTGCAGGTGGAAGTGTCACACACTTTCAAATGATCAGACCTTGTGAGGACTCACTATCATGAAGACAGCACCAAGTCATGAGGGATCCATCCCTATGACCCGAACACGGCAAGTGTTCCCTCATTTTCTCATAGGAGTCATATGCAATTATGCAGTTGAAGTTGCTTATTTGAGATATTTTCAGCTCTCTTAATTCACATTTCAAGTATGTAATCTGAGAAGTACTGTAATTATATAGATTGCTCTTCTTTCAGAAAAGAAGAGTAACATAGTATAATAAAAATGTTATAGATTTTTTTTGTTTCAGAGGGAACTGGGTATAAATCTCAACTCTACCACTTTCTACTAGTTTCCTTGAGCTTCAGTTTGCTCTCTTATAAAACCTGAATGACAATCCCTAGGTTTTCTAGAGAAATTTTTAGAGAAAATATCTGTGAATGAATATGATCTTGGATTATGGTGTCCAACACAAGCCAGTTAGTATTTCATCTGTATAATTACCTCCTAAGAAGATATTTTTATCAGTCTGATTCTAACAAAAGTAAATAGGGGGCAGGGTTATTGGAATTACATTAATGAATATAGAAAGTGTGATCCATTTGCAATGAAAACATTTTAAATAGTTAAACTATTGATGAGGCAGCAACGAAGTAACTATTGAGTCTGTATATAAATCTGTTGCTAATTGGTAAATGTTATAGTACTGTAAGTTATTCTAATGTGAAATCTCAGTGGGAAGATTTTAATGACACAACTATTTTCCTCAATAAAATAACAATTAGTCTGCCTGGTATTGTACTAATTGTTATTAACATAGGATATTGACAGTACTTAAAAGCTAAGTAGTAAGCCACTTCAGAAAAAGTATTACAAGAGTCCTTCCTATATACAGAACTGATGATCTTGCTATGCTAAATAGAACATTTAATCTAAATTTTTCTAAACATTTTTTTAAATAAATAGAACAGTTTTTGATTTACAGAAAAATTAAGATAGTGTAGAAACTTCTCTAGAATACCTCCTCTCTGCCACCTTCCCTATACACATTTCCCTTTATTATTCACATGTTGCATTAGTGTGGTATGTTTGTCACAATTAATATGTTTTGATATGTTATTATCAGATAAAAATAATTTGACTATTTGTCCACTGATGGACACTTATATTGATTCCATATCATTGCTGTTGTGACCATTGCTACAATAAACATGGGAGTACGGGTGTCCCTTTGATGCACTGATTTTCTTTCCTTTGGATAAAAATACCCAGTAGTGAGATTGCTGGATCCTAAGCTTGTTTTGGTATTAGTTTTTAAAGAAATATCTATACTGTTTTCCATAGTTGCTGTACTAATACACATTCCCACCAACAGTGTATAAGCATTTCTTTTCCTCTGCATACTCGCCAGCATCTGTTATGTTTTTGTCTTTTTAGTAATAGCCATTCTTAATGGGGTAAGATGATATCTCTTTCTGTTTTGATTTTCATTTCCTTGAAGATTAGGTATGTTGAGCATTTTTCATATACCTGTTGGCCACTTGTATGTCTTCTTTTGAGAAATGTCTATTCATGTTATTTGTCTACCTTTTAATGGGATTATTATTATCTTCCTTACTTTTGAGTTGTTTGAATTCCTTGTGTATTCTGGATATTAATCCCTTAGTTAGATGAATAGTTCGCAAATATTTTCTTCCATTTGACATGGGATTCTGTTGAGCAAAAAGAACAAAGCTGGAGGCATCACACTACCTGACACCAAAATATATTACGAGGTACAGTAACAAAAATAACATGGTATTGATATAAAAGCAGACAGATAGATGAACACAGAATGCAGAAATAAACCCACATATTTACAGTCAACTGATTTTTCACAAGGGGGCCAAGAATTCATAATGAAAAAAGCACACTATCTTCAACAAATATTGCTGGGAAAAGAAGATACTCATATTCAGAAAAATGAAACAAGACCCCATCTTTCTCCATCTACAAAAATCAACTCAAGATGAAGTAAAGACTTAAATGTAAGACCTGAAACTATAGAACTACTAGAAGGAAACATAGGGGAAACACTTCAGTATATTGTTCTAAGCAACAACTTTATGGCTAAGACCTTAAAAATATAGTCAACATAAATAAAAGTAGAAAAATGGGACTATATTAAAGTAAAAAGCTTTTGCACAGCCAAGAAAACAAAAATACATTTTAAAGAGAAAAAATAATCAGAGAAAGCCATTAATAATTACATAAAATGTTTTCAATTCATGCAAAAATATAAAATTGTAAGCAAAGTTAAATTTAACAATCAATCCAGGAAAAAATTAAAAACCCACCAGGTAGTAATGATTTAGAATACCTTTTCAAGAAGCTGATGTTTATAATCTCAAACAATTTTTTTCTGGAGGATAGAAAAATAAACACATTTCCTCAAATAATTGTATATGGCTATTCAAACCTCAAACTTCAAGCCTTTAGAAAAGAAAATTATAGGACAAATCATAAATTATAAAGCACGATCAAGCATTGTATAAATAAGATCCTATCCAAATAGTAGAAAATCAGTTTACTACATTTTCACATTAAAAGGGAAAAGCCATAATATAATTTCAATAAATGTAGAAAAAATATTTAAAAAATCATCATCCACTCATTTTTAAATATTGGAAAATATAAAGAGGACTATCCTTAATTCGAAAAACATAAAAGTACAAACAGCTTTCAACATTATCCTATAAGTGGATCCTTTCAAATTTTAAAATCAAGGGATGTACAAACATCACAACTATCACTTCTTTTTATCAACATTGTACTTAGGGCTTAATCAGTGCAATGAAACAAGCAAAAGACACAAAAGAAAAAAAGATTAAAAAGAAAGAAAGAAGACTTCCATTATTTACAATTAATATGGTTATCTACATAGAAACACTCTTCAGGGATAAAAATGACTTTCTAAAATATAGCAAATTGGCTGGATATATGAAATAAATAGAATTGCTGGAGAAGACGTAGAGAAATAAGAATGCTTTTACACTGTTGGTGGGAGTGTAAATTAGTTCAACCATTGTGGAAGACAGTGTGGTGATTCCTCAAGGATCTAGAACCAGAAATACCATTTCAGCAATCATATTACTGGGTATATACCCAAATAATTATAAATCATTCTACTGTAAAGACATATGTACACGTATGTTTACTGAGGCACTATTCACAATAGCAAAGACTTGGAACCAACCCAAATGCCCATCAATGATAGACTGGATAAAGAAAATGTGGCACATAAACACCATGGAATACTATGCGGCCATATAGAAGGATGAGTTCATGTCCTTTGCAGGGACATGGATGAAGGTGGAAACTATCATTCTCCACAAACTAACACAGGAACAGAAAACCGAATACTGCATGTTCTCATCCATAAATGGGAGTTGAACAGTGAGAACACATGGACATAGGGAGGGGAACATTACACACCAGGGCCTGTCAGGGGGTGGGGGAGTAGGGGAGGAATAGCATTAGGAGAAATACCTAATGTAGATGATGGGTTGATGGGTACAGCAAACCACCATGGCATGTGTATACCTATGTAACAAACCTGCCTGTTCTGCACAGGTATCTCAGAACTTAAAGTATAATAATAATAAAAAAGAATTGCCATGCATTAACAAAAATAACGATATATACAATTCAATACCTTACATTTTTTTTTTTTTTTTTTTGCTGATGTTAGGTTTTCTAAAATTAATATTTAGAAAAATGTGTAAAACTTTTATAGAGAAAATTTTAACACTTCATGGAAAAGATATTGAAGGTAATGTGTACATGGATAGGAAGAGTCAATATTTAAATGACCTCAATTTCTTTCAAATATATATATATTTTTTATATATATATAATTATTTGCAATAAAATTACCAACAGGGTATTTTCATGAGGTATGATAAAGTGTATGTAGAAGAGAAAGACTTAAGAGCCTCATGAAAAAGAATGAGGAAGAGGAATTTTCTTATCAGATAGCAAGACTCAGTATCAAGATACAATAATTCACCTGGATGGTTGTTTGTGCCAGAATATATAAACTGCCAAATGCACCAGAGGAGAGAGACAAAACGGAGTGTGTTTGTGTGTGTATGTATAAATATAATTGATCTATGACAGCCATTATATTCATTTACACTGGGAAAAAGTGGGCCATATTATATGACAATTATCCATCCATAAGAAGCAAAATAAAACTGGATCCATAATTTACAATACACAATTTTAATTGCAAATGAATTCAAGTCTTAATACAGTAATATAATTTATTTATAATTTGGAAATCTGGTAATATTAAGATTAGTATATTTACTAGATGATATAATAGTGGAATATCAAAATTATAATCCTACTAGTGAGAGATTTGCTATATGAATATCTGAGACCCTTGAATAGAGCTCTGTCTACCCTTGAATAGAATTCTACCTTGTATTTCTGTGCAACACACGACTTAGAAAATATGTACAATATTTCCTACTACATAAGAGAAAGCCATTGTATCTCATCAATATCCAGGTCCAAGGTTATGTTTTCATTAATTTAAAAATATCACATAAAATATATTTATATTTTAAGTGTAAGTTTTTGAAATAACTAAAGAAAATACATGGAACATTCAGTAAAACAAAAGCAAGCTAATATTGGTTAATATTCGTGTTGTAATTAAATTTTAAGATATTTTGAAAAGTTCATCCCAATTTTTTAATTGTATTAAATGGTCATGATTTGATTTCTAGTGGCCTTAGATTTTACCTGGCTTTCTGCTGTTATTGACAGGCAATAAAATTGCTTGCTTAGATAAGAAATACTTAAATCCTCTTTCAAAGTTATTTTTAAATGGATACATTATTTATTTTCATACATTAAAATTATGTGTCATACTATCAAATGTGTTTCTTCATTTGCTAACTAATATCTTTGGATGTGAGATGTAAAAATTCATATTTTTACAAAACTCTCCGTGGGATTTTGATGTGTAACCAGAACAGAGAGAAAGTGTTTGGATCACAAGTCCTGCCCACATCTTTTTATCAAATGACTTAATTCCACTCATTTAGAAAATTAAAACTTTTTTTGTTCATTTACTAAAGTCTGCACAAGTTTGGGCAAAGAAGTCCAAAATTGCGAATCCTTTTATAAAACCAAGATAGTCTTATGAGTTCTAGACTGGAGAGTATATATGGAAGGGGAAACATAATAATAAAAGAGAAACCAAGCTCTTGGAACCCTTTGAACATTAGTAGGAAATAAGATGTCTTAGTAACATGGACCCTGAGGTACTGGGAACTGCTTAATTATTACTACATTTTTCACATTTGTTGATACTGTTGCTCCCGTTTTTTTATATTGATGATGAGAGATAGACTGTCATGTAGGACAATGAAAAGAAAAGGAGGTAAAAACTTTCATTTCTCTAGTTAAGATCTGTGCCAGTTAAGCTGTAGATTTACAGCATCTCATTGATGCTAAGCTAGATTCTCTAGAGTAGCTGTATTACAGCATCTCATTGATGCTAAGCTAGATTCTCTACAGTAGCTGTCTTCATTCACACCAGAGCTCAGAGATGTAAATTTTTATTTTTCACTCAGGCTACACCCATAAGATATTTAAATTCTCTGTGTGATGGGTTTCCTAGAATTTTGATTCAAAAAAAAATGTGCAATGTATGTAAGACAGAAAGATTGGAGCTGCAGAATGAATCAAATATGTAGTTTTACAAATATCAGCACAAGTTAGGAGCAGAAGATTTAAAAATTGTACAGGGGGTTTACCTTGTACTAAAAGGGGTCCTTAAAGGAGAATCTAAAAGCTTCAGAGCAGAAAATGAAACTCTTCTTTAGTGGAGCCAAAATTAAATTAAATCTGATTTAACTGAAAGCAGATTTATTGATCTTACTGAGCATTTACTGCAATGCCCAGTAAAATGACAACAGATACAAATGATTTGATTCTGAGAATTTCATTTTGGAAGTATTAAGTATGCACTTTTAACCATCTTGAGAAGGAAAAATATAGAACTAATGAAGTGTATTGTTTTCGTTTTATTTTCCCTAGTTTGTAATCTCTAATACGAGTGTAAATTTTGCACTAGATGCTATTAGTAGATTATCCTTTCAACAGAGACACATTTTTTCAAGAAATTATTCAAAGTAGAACCCTCCTGTAGGACTTTTAGTCCCTTCCTCCTTGAAATCAGATAGATGAAAATGGTCATGATTGTGATGTTCTTTTATTCAACTCCGATACACAATCTTTTCTTTTCCTTTCTTTATTGTTATTTTTATTTTATTTATTTTAAATTCTGAGATAGATGTGCCAAATGTGAAGGTTTGTTACATAGGTATGCATGTGCCATGGTGGTTTGCTACATCTGTCAACCCATTGTCTAGGTTTTAAGCTCCACATGCATTAGTTATTTGTCCGAATGCTTTGCCTCCCCTTTCCCCCAACCCCCTGACAGGTCCCTGTGTATGATGTTCCCCTCCCTGTGTCCATGCGTTCTCATTGTTCAGCTCCTGCTTATGAGTGAGAACATGTGGTGTTTGGTTTTCTGTTCCTGTGTTAGTATGCTGAGGATGATGGGTTCCAACTTCATCCATGTCCCTGCAAAGGACATGAACTCATTCTTTTTTATGGCTGCATAGTATACCATGGTGTATATGTGCCACATTTTCTTTATCCAGTCTATCACTGATGGGCATTTGGGTTGGTTCCAAGTCTTTGCTATTGTAAATAGTGCTGCAGTAAACATACTTGTGCATGTGTCTTTATAGTAGAATGATTTATAATCCTTTGGGTATATACCCAGTAATGGGATTGCTGGGTCAAATGGTATTTCTGGTTCTATACCATTGAGGAATCACCACATTGTCTTCCACAATGGCTGCACTAATTTACACACCCTACCACAGTGTAAAAAGCATTTCTATTTCTCTGCATCCTCGCCAGCATCTGTTGTTTCCTGACTTTTTAACGATCACCATTCTAACTGTCGTGAGATGGTGTGTCATTGTGGTTTTGATTTCATTTCTCTAATGACCAGTGATGATGAGCTTTTTTTCATATGTTTGTTGGCCGCATAAATGTTTTCTTTTGAGAAATACCTGTGCATAAATACCTAGGAATACAACTTACAAGGGATGTGAAGGACCTCTTCAAGGAGAACTACAAACCACTGTTCAAGGAAATAAGAGAGTACAAAAACAAATGGAAAAAAATTCCATGCTCATGGATAGGAAGAATCGATATCATCAAAATGGCCATACTGCCCAAAGTAATGTATAGATTCAATGCTATTCCCATCAAGCTACCATTGACTTTCTTCAGAAAACTAGGAACAAAAAAATACTTTAAATTTCATATGTATAGCCAAGACAATCCTAAGCAAAAAGAACAAAGCTAGAGGCATCACACTACCTGACTTCAAACTATACTACAAGGCTACAGTAACCAAAACAGCAAGGTACTGTTACCAAAACAGATATATAAACCAATGGAAAAGAACAGAGGCCTCAGAAATAACACCACACATCTACAACCATCTGATCTTTGACAAACCTGACAGAAACAAGAAATGGGGAAAGGATTCCCTATTTAATAAATGGTGTTGGGAAAACTGGTTAGCCACATGCAGAAAACTGAAACTGGACTCCTTCCTTACACCTTATACAAAAATTAACTCGAGGTGGATTAAAGACTAAAATGTAAGACCTAAAGCCATAAAAACCCTAGAAGAAAACTTAGGCAATACCATTCATGACATAGGCATGGGCAAAGACTTCATGACTAAAACACCAAAAGCAATGCCAACAAAAGTTAAAATTGACAAATGGGATCTAATTACACTGAAGAGCTTCTGCACAGCAAAAGGAACTATCATCAGAGTGAACAGGCCACCTACAGAAGGGAAAACATTTTTACAATGTAGCCATCTGACAAAGGGCTAATGTCCTGAATCTACAAAGAACTTAAACAAATTTACAAGAAAAAAAAATTCCCTATACACAATCTTAATCTTCCAAATTTCACGAGGCACCATAGAACCTAATATTTCTTAAGATATCATATACCAAAGGATCCACTTAGTTCTAGTTAAAAACATGTAGAGCTGACAGCTACATAAATATTTCAATGGCCTGAGCTTCAGAAATTTAGACCTAACCCCTAATATTACCAAATGTTCAGCAAACTTTAAAATAGGTGTAGAAGTTTGTATCTCATGCGCATATGACAGTAAAACGATAATAAAAGCTGTATTTTACATTTTTCAATTATTACGTGTGTGTGTGTGTGTGTGTGTGTGTAAACTCTTTTCCATGTATCTGTATTTGAGTGGCTCAGGAAAGTAGAGATTTGGGGAAGAGCATCTAATAATCAAATAGTCACTCAATTTAGGAAACAAAGTACTGAAACAGTACTGGTTGCAGACAAATTTACATTCAACTACTATTGTTGTAATTATTTCAGGGAGAGATCATAGCACAGAAATGTTATCTAGACAAGATGAACAGATTTTGTATATGACCAGTTCTGCAGCAAGCCAAGCCTATATGACCAGTTCTGCAGCAAGCCAAGCCAAGAAATTACAGATAATTTCAAGAAACCTTCTTATTCTGATAAGAATCTTCAAGGAATGAGTCCAA
This sequence comes from Macaca thibetana thibetana, assembly GCF_024542745.1. Classification (NCBI taxonomy): domain Eukaryota; kingdom Metazoa; phylum Chordata; class Mammalia; order Primates; family Cercopithecidae; genus Macaca; species Macaca thibetana. The sequence goes on from NC_065584.1 coordinate 63,649,248, forward strand.
TTTATCTAATGATTGTAGAAGGATACCTAATCAATTCCTTACATGTCAATCTTTTCCCAATTTTTAAAACAGTGCTGGTTTAAGAATGGTTGTTTTCCAACTATCATGGGCCCAGTTGGTGTCTATGCAAATAGGTAATGACATGCTGGCAGAGAAAATCTGTCTTCCTTGTTAAATCTGTCTCCTGCTCTGATTAGGTGATGTCCATCACACAAATTCTGAGGTGTCCAATTATAGAGGTCTATTATTCCCCGGGAGTTGGTGTATAGAGGGTTGGTTTATTTGAGTATCTCAAAATGCCCATAGTGAAATTATAAAATGTCATAACAATGTTTATTTTACAAAACACCACCACTGACTTTCATTCCTGAAATCCAAATGGAATTTTACAGTACAGAATGGCTAAAATACTGACTTGTGCTCTACTTTGTTGCTGTAAAAAAATTCAGACTTCTGCATACTTTTATCCTCAGCTTCTGATAGTAATCATCTGTCTAATTTGCACATTCTGCTATAGGATTCCGGATAGGATTCTGCAATAGGATTCAGGAAGGCAACGTGGCAGGACATGACCTCTTTGTCCAGTTCTGGCCACAGCAACTGTATCCTGGTTACATGGATCATTTAGTGTTACTGCACCCTTATGGCTAGAGGGAAGAATTCTATTTAAATGCATAGTTGTGTAACATGAATCATTTAGTATTGCTGTACCTGCAGTGAAGAATTCTGTTTCTTTAACATTCATGGTAAAACAATAATGACAATATCAGGCACATGGTGTAGAAAGATATATGGCCCATAAAGAGCCAAAGCTGTTCAATTTCTGCTACCCATTGAATCTGCCAAACAGGTGCACCATTTACTTGGTGCTGAGTTTATTAAGACACGGAGTGCTAATTCAATTTCCTGCATCCCACCTTTATTCAGACATATGGACAATTAGGATTAGGAGCAGAGTAGTTAGCATTCTACACATTGTAGATAGTCCCTTCCTGTTAAATAGCTAGAACAAGAGATTATTAGATTGTGTATTATTCTCAGGAAATTCTAATTCTTGTTATCAATAAGTTTATTGCTATTAATTACACTTCCTTGCAGTATTATCTCTCTTAAGAAACAATTGCTTTGCTAATGAATTTAATTCTTTCCCAAGGATTCTGATTTCTCATTGTCAATCTACCATCTAATTCAGCATGCATTGCTTAGGTAACAACAGGTTAAAAACAAAAACAGAAATAATGAAATTTAGAGATGACATGATATAGTGTGGTAATTTCTCACACCATCACCTACAAAATGTTTTCTTTTTTCCCCAATGAATCAAGACTCACCATTACAGCAGTTAATTCTCAAGGCACTCACAATAAATTCTCATCCAGAGAACTATCCTTATTAATTTTCTAAAGAAACTAAGCTGTCTCTGTTGATCAGTATTTTACCTTTCCTCAGTTGCTCATTAATGTCAATACAAAAGTTCATGAGCTGTAAAATCCTGAGGTTAAGATTAAGCAGCTATTACAAGTGTACCTTCTGGCCTAAAGTAAAAGGCTCATAGAGTAAATTGCTCTCCTGAATACCACTGCTTAGTTGTTCAAGAGAGATTTTTTTTTTCTGTTTTATAAGATCACATGAAAGCTTCTTCACATTTTTTATTACTTTCCTTGCAGTAAACTCTGAAAAAAAAACTCACTCTGTCTGAATGGAATCTGTTATTTTTCATCCTCTGAAGATTTATACTTCAATTGAATTTTTTCTTTCAGTACAGGAAAAAAGATGCACTTTCTCACAACATTCTCTTTACTGCCTTTCCTAGGCAACATTTTTTTTGTGGGAATAAAAATAAGACACAGAGTACTTTGTCTCTTTGTATTTTTACTTGATGTAATCAGTCTTTGCTGTTGGCCAAAGACCAGAGTTTAATTTTAATATACAGAATGAAGAATGTCAACATAAAGTGTACTTCCTTGACAAAGGTCATAGGGATATCTAATAAATAATCAAGATCCTTGTCTAAGCCCTTTCATCAGATTAATTTTATTATTCTCAGTGAGTGTCTAGATGTTCTCTTTCTTAACCTTTCCTAGATTTTTGGGTGTAAATCTGCTATTGCTTGCTGTCTTGGAGAAATTACATAACCTTAATTGCTGTCTGTCCTTGGGTAGACAGCAGCCTGTAGATGAACTAGCAGCTTCCCATATCTGGTTACAAAAATCTCTTCTACTGTGTAATGGAAATGGACTTGGTTATAAAATAAACCTATTTTCTAATTGAATTCAAACTCTGAACTGACTTAACTTACTTGATATATGTCTCACTTGGATGCTGATATTACACATAGAGAGGCCTTATACTAAGTATTAACCTGACACCCATATTTTGTCTGTCATGGAAATTAAATATTATCCTGCTCACCTGATGTCAACTCAGGCTTGTGTCTGGCAATATACTACTACCTTGTGGGTTAACTAGAACTTTCTGTGAGCATATTCTATTGATTGTACTAGTTAGGGTAACCAGCACCTATAGTAACATAGACCCAAAATTGTAGAATGACACCAAAACAGTGGTATTTTATTTTTCACTCACCTAATTTTCCCAAATAGATGGTACTGGTTTGTGTGTGACTTTCTATGTGGTGATTCAGGCATCCAGACTGTTTTTGTGTTTTTGCTTCACCATCATCTAGGAAAAACACTATCCAGTAAAACTTTCTGCAATGATGATATGTTTTATAATGGTAGTAGCCACTTGCTATGTGACCATTGAGTGCCTGAAATGTGGTGAGTGTGACTGTGGAATTGAATTAAAATTGTATTTAATGTTAACTAATTTAAATATAAGTACTCACTTAACGGCTAGTGGTGATTGTATTCGGGTAAATTCTTGGTCAATTAAAACCCTGAATATATACACAATATAAATTAAGTATTTTGTATATCCAGTTTGAAGAGGAGGAAGAAGAACATGAAGGAAGCACAGCCACTTCATAAAGCTTGATCTAGAAACAGCGCACATAATTTTCACTTTTTACTGCTTAGGACTCTGAAACCTGGACATATCAAATTGAAAGAAATCAGAAAATGTAATCTTGCTGTGTGCCCAGGAGGATGAGAAGAAGGATTACACAAATTTTGGTGAGTGGCTAACATACCTTGTACTGCACTGAGGAATGAAATATAGTTATTAACTATCTAAATATAAGGATGTATTTTTTTAAAAAATATTAGGTTAAGTAATGAAAATATTATTGCAGAAGAGCCCAAATTCCTTTTGGTTATATTGACCATTTCAGTATCAAAGAGAAGAGATGTGAACATTGCTCACTAAGTAGACATTTCATAAATAACTCAAGAAATCAACTGAAGTGGGTGAAACTTAAACATGTCTCTCAAACTTCACCTGATCCTTTTCATATGGGTATATACTGCCTCTGGTCATATAATAACAGCTCTTAGGACCATAAACCAGGGCAGGAAGCAGAAAGCTGTCTCACTGAATTCTGCCTCCCTGATAGAACTATGCTCGGAGGTCTTTTATTATGTACCTTGCTCAATGGCCTCAGTAAACGTGGTGCCTCATTCTCTGATGATGCAGCATCTTTCTATTTTATTTTAAATCCTGGTTACATCTGTACTTTTCCTGCTTCTTTTCTGGCCAATCCCACAGCTGTGTCTTATCTGCCATGAATGCTGACAATCATGCTTACCTAGATATTTGCTTTTCTGACTGGTGGCTATTTAGTGGCCTCTACTGATCTGATTTGAACTTACTAACCCTGAGAATGATTGACTTCCAGACACACACACACACAGGAAGTTGAAGAGGTTTCTGGGGAACGTCATCATTTAATCTGACATGACTTGGATTCTTGACTCTTTCTCTATTCCTTTTTTTTTTTTTTTTAAATAGGTTTTCCAAATATCTTGAATAGATGCCTGCCAGGGCTGATAGTAACTACCAAACTTTATACTAAGTGTACATAACATGATAAGTGTTTATGTGCATAGGTATATTCCTAAATTTGCTTTATACATTTCTAACCCCTTTGTATTTTTCCCTGCCTACCTTTATCTGAAAGTGGTATTTCATTAGGTGTTTGTGCAGAAGGACTTCAAAGAAGCACGTCAGTTTAAAAAAATGTGTCATAGATGTGATCAAAAGCTAGTATTTCAAATGTTTTCTTTTAGATACTTTTACACTGCTAGGTTCTTTTTCTTTTGACATTCTTGAATTGTGTTTCATAAATGTGTAGATGTCTCTTTGTACAAATACAGAGTAATATAAAAAGAACTAAACAACTAAAATGGGATAAGGAGAACTATTGACAGATTCATGAATGAAGACATGCCACTTTCAGATTGTTTTACATTCTTAAATTTTGTAGCTGTTCAGTTGATTTCTTGTAAGGAAACTTTATTTCTTTGGAAGTGTTACCAATAAATTTTTATTCAGAAATTGTTAAGAAATCCAAAATATATCATCAACGTGACAGAAATTTTAAGATGCTTATTTTATAATTACCATATATATTGGTGGCTCAGGAAAAAAAAAAAAACAGACTGGTATGCAACTTGTTTGCAGATAGAAATAAAGAGTGAGTTAGTGAAATTGGCTCATTATGTAAAGTTATATACATCCAGTGGGGTAATCTTAAATAATTCCCTGAAGTATTTTTGATATTTATTTTGAGATTTTACTATAAGGTTATTTTTTAATCTCTATGCATTAACTTGGTGCTATTAGGACTGTTGTCTGTTAGCCTATCTAATCTGGTAAAAAACCAAATAAAGCACTAAAATGATCTGCTAATGAACTGGAGGATAAATAGTAATCCTGCCTTGTAAGTTATAGAGTCTTCCATAAACCCATCTTTCATCATCATCATTAAAATGGCTGAGATATTGTAACAGAAATAACTGATAGAAAGTTAAATATGTATTATTTAAGTTAATTATAGAAATAGTTGATTTAGTCAATTAATCTTACCATCAAATATTTATGGATACCATTTTTCTAGCTATTATCCTAGGCTTGAGAGAGAGAAAGATTCTCAAGTTCTGTTACCTGTTCTCCATTTCCTTTGTGCATTACTTCCTCATAGTTTCTATCGCACTCAATGTAATGTTTGTGTGAATGCTTCTTTTTAACACTAGATGGCAAGTTGCCTACAGGTAAGGAAAAGGGAGGGAAACTTGTGATCAGATTCAACAGGTTTAAATTCAGAGAATATGGAAAAGTTAGGTCACAACTTTTGTGGAGGAGACATTCAGTGCAAGCATAATAAAGAGCATCCCTGGATAAATGAGGAATTTTCCTTGAGAGAGATAAGAAATTCCCCAGGACCTAGACTAATAACCGCAATGTTAGGGCCTGGGAAAATATTATGCCTACCCATCCCAACCCCACATTCTTCAAATGTAGTAAATTCAGTCACGTAAAACCTAGCTTATAATATACATCTGACTCCCAACTTTTGGAGAGGTAATATTTATCTTTAGGACTGCAAAGACGTATTGGTGGGAGAAAAATGGGAGTGGGAGTTAATATTTTTGAAGTATTATCTACCGTTATTCTCTGTTCCCTGACCCTATTTAATAAGTTACCTTTGTTGCATTTAGAGATATTGTATAATAAAGGGAAATAAGTAGCTTAAGCACTAGAGCACATTGGAATAACTAGTATTGAAGCATAGGTCATTGTGACACCAGAGTCCCTGTTATTAAATACTACTCAATATTGTCTCCCGTCAGAACATATGAGGTTCTCCAAGTGCTCAGAGATGAGCAAATTAATAATAATAATAAATAAAAATAAATACAAAGAATCAAAAACATATAAGGTAACTAAATTCTGTTATTAGAGCTAACTTTACTAGAATAAAATAACATGATTGTTACCAGCTAGGATGTGAATGACAAAAGAGTATTCACTGTGGCTCACGGGGAATGTAAAAGAAAGTGATCAGAAAAAATGGCAAGAAAACAAGAAATTTGAGTTCACCATCAAAATTATGAAACTTGGAAAATGATTTAGGTAGGTTTAAAAAGGAGAACATGTTAAATAAAGTTTTTAAAGGATAGATAAAGAGATATCTCATGCAAAACTTTCTATAATTTTATATATGTGTATATATATATATATTTGCCTTAGCCATTGAAAGACTATGAAAAGAATGGGGTGACCGAGTTGAATATAGTATTACTGTGGGTAGAATGGCCATGCAACTTAACCCCTAATTGGATCTTTTTTTTAGAGTGAAAGGGACTGCTTTCATTCATCGCAATAGGAAAAATTGGGAGTGTTTCAGGAAAACTGGGATGTATGGTCACCCAAATTATTGGCCATCATGTTCATTAGAAAGAAACATAGAAGATGAGAGTGAGAAAAGAAGACACTGATAGTCTTGCTATAAAACATGAGAACCTGTACTACTTTAATAAGAGGGAGGATAAAATCAAACCAATTCATTCAAAGGCACAAGTGAAAGACATATGCACAGAATGTGGTATTTGCTTGAATGTGGCTGTAGGATGGTTAAAATGATGCATAGTTTGGTTGGATATGTCTGGGAGAACATATCACTATTAAGAACTAGATCATATACCCTACTAGTCTCAAATTGAACATGTATCAGAGAAAACAAAAGTGTATGTCTATAATGTCATGAAATTATAATGTAAAGATAATGGTAAGTTTTACAAAGTGAATAGAAATTTTCTATTAGACATTTAGGGCAAAGGACCAAGTTGTGTTTATTATTTTTCTCCCAGAATCTAGTAGTTCAGTCCATGGCACATAGTAGGCATTTCATATTATTTTGATTATTCTTAAAAGGAGGTTTTTACATAAAAATGTTTTAGTGTTACTGAGTATAGGAAATACATTATAATATTCCTAGGTAGGTGTACAGGAGGACAACTATATTGTGATAATAATTCAATTCACACACCTTATTCCAAATCTCAATGCCCCAGGTACATCATGGAAGGGTAAATAACATCTATTTCTAATAAATGAAATAAAGCCACCTTATGTCTTTACTAAATCAGAAGAAATGATAAGCCTATTGGACAGCAAAAATCAGTTAACTAGTTTAATGTTGTCTTATTTCGCCCAATAATTATGATAAAAATTCAATGAAATAAAAAGATATTATTATGCCTTTAATGTGTCTAATTTTAATGTAAAAGGGAAAACAACAAGAAAAACAACCAATTATTTCATCAAACCAGTGCTGCAAAAACACTGAACAACATGAATTTCTCTTACATGACTTGTCAACCCCCAGTTCTTAGCTTTGAGAGTGTTTACAAGAAGATAGAAAGTATATATAAGGAGGATGAACGAATTTTCATACTTAGTTTACATTAATTTTAGACGAAGGTCATCTACTAACTTTTAGTTTAACAAGTCCTATCATTGGAAAGAAAATAATTCCAAATTTCTGTGTATTAAAGACATGTCTTCTAAATGCTATTTTTTTTATCTTAAAGTAGTATATTAGTTAATGCCTTCCTAAGTTATAGTTATGCAATTCTGTATATATGTAGGGTATATTGAAGGCTCAATTTGATTCACCTTGGGGGAAGACAAAGTCATATTGATAGAGTAACTGCAGAATGAACCTTCACTTTCACTACATCCATCTTAACCACTAGAAAGCAATGAGCTTCTGAAGTGCACTTGCGCCAGCTTCATACATTGCCCCTCTCTCACTCAGTATCCCAGTCATGTTGCTTGGTTCTTTGTAGTTTGACAAGCTTTGCACAAGATAGCCTAACTGCATTTTGCCTTATTTACATTTTCTGCACCTCACGTTTCCTGCTCCAGGGCTTTTCTGAAGACAAAGTTTAGGAGACCAGCCAGGAAGCCTACAGGAATTCGTTGATCCTCATCCATGCACTACTTAGAAGTGTGAGAGAGTTGACATTCCTTGAGGCAGCACTTTATCTATGGGGGATAGGAGCCCATGAATTAATTCTCTTGTTTTTCCACTGGGTGGATAGTTTTAAGGTACATTTTATTAGGCATCTCAGAATGTTTTGGTGGCATCATGTGATGAATCACCCTTAGGTGTAAGAACTCCTTGTATTGGTTTTACTTCCTTTTCTTATTCCAACTCTCCAGTGTTCCAAAGTAAACCACCTAACTATAGGTCTTTGCCCCAGGCTCTGCTTTTGGTGAAAGGGTTGGTACTGGGAGTAGCCCTAGAAAGTATACCCTCAGGATGTTGATACTCTGTTACTTACTATACATATGAAAACAGAGGTCCCATTATTGGTAGTGAGTGCTATTGAACAGCAGCACTATATAAAGGGGATACAGAATTCTGACTTAGTAGTATGGCACCTACACACCATTGCTTTGGAACAAGGAACTCAATTTGTAATAAAGGAGATTCTACAATATGCACATGACTGTGGGATCTGTGGGTTTTCCCATCTATCTCATCACTCAGAAACATCTACATTGATAGAGCCATAGATTGACTTTATTAAGCCTTTGCTAAGATACCAGCTCAGGGACTACCACTAAGATTTGGAGTTTTGTTTTCCAAGACGTTGCACATATGTTGAGCCAATGACTGATACGTTATACTAGATCCTGAGAAACATTCCTCTAGGAATCAAGAAGTGAATGTAAGATTGGCCCATTCATCCTAACCCTTACTAGCCTGTACTTACAGCAATTGTGGACCAAAAAGGGCAAGGACATCGAGGAGTTGGATTTCTGAGAGACTATTATTTTGTTACATAACCAGGTAAAAAACACTTGATAGGCTGATATAAGAAATAAGGGTTCAAAAAACCTAGAACACATGGTGAAGACAAACAGAGTTAATGATGAAATATCAGTTAAGGACTATGAGTGAGCTGTAGGAACAGAGATTATAATTAGTCACAATAATTGTCTTTTATGAAACTCATAGAATTTAGATCAAGCTGAAGGGGACTATTAGATGGATTGGTGTTAATAGAGAGCATAAATCTATCTACATATCTAAGAGAGGCACAGGGCTGACTGTATAAAATACCTTTTCAATGCACTTCAAATCTTCTTGGCCTCATCTCATTACCAGCAGAGGTGTGGCAACTAGTTTTGAGTGAGTAGAACCTAAGAGTTTCTTATGCTAAGCACATACTCTGCACCTCTTTCTTCTTGCCCTGGTTTTTCTCTGACATTATAATGTAAGAACTTCATATTCATGTAGGAAGCTCATGTCTTTCACACATGCACAACTAGGAAGTACTAAAATGTTAATGTCCCATGGAACAAACCTTTGTCTCTGAGGGGAGGTGGCAAATAAATGTTTCCCTTTCTTACCTCTAGGGGGCATAATTCTGAGATCCTTTTTTTTTTCTTTTTTCTTTTTTTTTTCCCCCGAGATGCTTTTCTCAAGGCTCCTCAACGGGTCCCAACAGAATTCAGAACTGATGATACACAGTGGTGGATAAGTCAATAATGCACCAATACATTAACTTCCTCTCCTTCCCTGGATCACTTCTCCAGTCCCTCATTTCTGCTCCTACAAACAAGCTTTTGTCTCAGACATTGGTGTTTGGGTACCTAGACTAAGCAAAAACATTAGTAAAGAAAGTGTGTGATTGCATTACCTTCTTGTGTTAGAGTGGGAAAAAGACACAGTGAAGACACAGTGAGATCTAGATACAATTTTAAAGTATAAGAATTTGCCTTTCACATTTACTTATTTTCCCCTTAAGAATCCTACTATATTTGTTCTAATTACTGTGCAGGGCTCTCAGGTAATCTGTATCACAATTTTCTATTAAAAATAATTTATTTTCAATGAGATGACAAGTTAAACTGAAAAAATGCAACTAAATTGTTCAAATATGTACATTGATAACAAACAATATCTCACTTCACCAAGATATCCTTTGCATTTTAGTAACAAATAGTTACTCAATCTAGAACATGGGCTCTAGCTAGATTGTGAAGGGACTGTGACTAGTTGTTAGGAATATAGTTTCAGAGAAAGATGTCTTGTTGTCCTGTGAATTGCTTTTGCTATAAAAAATGACAAACTTATAATAAAATAATAGTGATTATTTTTCTTGAATATTATATCTATTATTAACAAATTTTGATGTAATAGTAGATGCCAAAGTTAGGTTAAATTTTGATCACATGTTTCAACCTGTCATAGGGATGGCATTCAAGTTATATAACTGCAAATTATTCATCTGAATATTCCTGATTTAAATTTGCTGCAAAGGATGTACATTTTGAAATTTGTACAATTTGGGGAAATTAATATTATTGTTGAAAAATGTTGCAGCTAAAAGCAGTAAATGAAAAATATTGTAGTAATCTTATATGGCTCTTTGGGCAGATTTTATCAAAGCTAGTTTATAAAATTTTTAGGAGCACTGCTTTTGAGAAATAAATGACTTAGCTGTTAGCATTATATTCAGTAGAAAAATAATAGTAGGTCAGTTGCAAGCATAACATAATTTTCTTAATATTTTCAGAACTTTTCCTCTAACATCTACCTATAACAACATTGAATTAAGAAATTTAATTTTTTTTAAATTTATTTATTATTATTATACTTTAAGTTGTAGGGTACATGTGCATAACGTGCAGGTTTGTTACATATGTATACTTGTGCCATGTTGCTGTGCTGCACCCATCAACTCGTCATTTACATCAGGTATAACTCCCAATGCAATCCCTCCCCCCTCCCCCCCCCTCCCCATGATAGGCCCCGGTGTGTGATGTTCCCCTTCCTGAGTCCGAGTGATCTCATTGTTCAGTTCCCACCTATGAGTGAGAACATGCGGTGTTTGGTTTTCTGTTCTTGTGATAGTTTGCTAAGAATGATGGATTCCAGCTGCATCCAAGTCCCGACAAAGGACACAAACTCATCCTTTTTTATGGCTGCATAGTATTCCATGGTGTATATGTGCCACATTTTCTTAATCCAATCTGTCACTGATGGACATTTGGGTTGATTCCAAGTCTTTGCTATTGTGAATAGTGCTGCAATAAACATACGTGTGTATGTGTCTTTATAGCAGCATAATTTATAATCCTTTGGGTATGTACCCAGTAATGGGATGGCTGGGTCATATGGTACATCTAGTTCTAGATCCTTGAGGAATCGCCATACTGTTTTCCATAATGGTTGAACTAGTTTACAATCCCACCAACAGTGTAAAAGTGTTCCTATTTCTCCACATCCTCTCCAGCACCTGTTGTTTCCTGACTTTTTAATGATTGCCATTCTAACTGGTGTGAGATGGTATCTCATTGTGGTTTTGATTTGCATTTCTCTGATGGCCAGTGATGATGAGCATTTTTTCATGTGTCTGTTGGCTGTATGAATGTCTTCTTTTGAGAAATGTCTGTTCATATCCTTTGCCCACTTTTTTGATGGGGTTGTTTGTTTTTTTCTTGTAAATTTGTTTGAGTTCTTTGTAGGTTCTGGATATTAGCCCTTTGTCAGATGAGTAGATTGCAAAAATTTTCTCCCATTCTGTAGGTTGCCTGTGCACTCTGATGGTAGTTTCTTTTGCTGTGCAGAAGCTCTTTAGTTTAATGAGATCCCATTTGTCAATTTTGGCTTTTGCTGCCGTTGCTTTTGGTGTTTTAGACATGAAGTCTTTGCCCATGCCTATGTCCTGAATGGTACTACCTAGGTTTTCCTCTAGGATTTTTATGGCATTAGGTCTAACATTTAAGTCTCTAATCCATCTTGAATTAATTTTCGTATAAGGAGTAAGGAAAGGATCCAGTTTCAGCTTTCTACTTATGGCTAGCCAATTTTCCCAGCACCATTTATTAAATAGGGAATCCTTTCCCCATTTCTTGTTTCTCTCAGGTTTGTCAAAGATCAAATGGCTGTAGATGTATGGTATTATTTCTGAGGACTCTGTTCTGTTCCATTGGTCTATATCTCTGTTTTGGTACCAGTACCATGCTGTTTTGGTTACTGTAGCCTTGTAGTATAGTTTGAAGTCAGGTAGCTTGATGCCTCCAGCTTCGTTCTTTTGACTTAGGATTGTCTTGGAGATGCGGGCTCTTTTTTGGTTCCATATGAACTTTAAAGCAGTTTTTTCCAATTCTGTGAAGAAACTCATTGGTAGCTTGATGGGGATGGCATTGAATCTATAAATTACCTTGGGCAGTATGGCCATTTTCATGATATTGATTATTCCTATCCATGAGCATGGTATGTTCTTCCATTTATTTGTGTCCTCTTTTATTTCACTGAGCAGCGGTTTGTAGTTCTCCTTGAAGAGGTCCTTTACATCCCTTGTAAGTTGGATTCCTAGGTATTTGATTCTCTTTGAAGCAATTGTGAATGGAAGTTCATTCCTGATTTGGCTCTCTGTTTGTCTGTTACTGGTGTATAAGAATGCTTGTGATTTTTGCACATTAATTTTGTATCCTGAGACTTTGCTGAAGTTGCTTATCAGCTTAAGGAGATTTTGGGCTGAGACAATGAGGTGTTCTAAATATACAATCATGTCATCCGCAAACAGGGACAATTTGACTTCTTCTTTTCCTAACTGAATACCCTTGATTTCTTTCTCTTGCCTAATTGCCCTAGCCAGAACTTCCAACACTATGTTGAATAGGAGTGGTGAGAGAGGGCATCCCTGTCTTGTGCCAGTTTTCAAAGGGAATTTTTCCAGTTTTTGCCCATTCAGTATGATATTGGCTGTGGGTTTGTCATAAATAGCTCTTATTATTTTGAGGTACATTCCATCAATACCGAATTTATTGAGCGTTTTTAGCATGAAGGGCTGTTGAATTTTGTCAAAAGCCTTTTCTGCATCAATTGAGATAATCATGTGGTTCTTGTCTTTGGTTCTGTTTATATGCTGGATTATGTTTATTGATTTGCGAATGTTGAACCAGCCTTGCATCCCAGGGATGAAGCCCACTTGATCATGGTGGATAAGCTTTTTGATGTGTTGCTGAATCCGGTTTGCCAGTATTTTATTGAGGATTTTTGCATCGATGTTCATCAGGGATATTGGTCTAAAATTCTCTTTTTTTGTTGTGTCTCTGCCAGGCTTTGGTATCAGGATGATGTTGGCCTCATAAAATGAGTTAGGGAGGATTCCCTCTTTTTCTATTGATTGGAATAGTTTCAGAAGGAATGGTACCAACTCCTCCTTGTACCTCTGGTAGAATTCAGCTGTGAATCCATCTGGTCCTGGACTTTTTTTGGTTGGTAGGCTATTAATTGTTGCCTCAATTTCAGAGCCTGCTATTGGTCTATTCAGGGATTCAACTTCTTCCTGGTTTAGTCTTGGAAGAGTGTAAGTGTCCAGGAAATTATCCATTTCTTCTAGATTTTCCAGTTTATTTGCGTAGAGGTGTTTATAGTATTCTCTGATGGTAGTTTGTATTTCTGTGTGGGGTCGGTGGTGATATCCCCTTTATCATTTTTTATTGCGTAGATTTGATTCTTCTCTCTCTTTCTTCTTTATTAGTCTGGCTAGTGGTCTGTCAATTTTGTTGATCTTTTCAAAAAACCAACTCCTGGATTCATTGATTTTTTGGAGGGTTTTTTGTGTCTCTATCTCCTTCAGTTCTGCTCTGATCTTAGTTATTTCTTGCCTTCTGCTAGCTTTCGAATGTGTTTGCTCTTGCTTCTCTAGTTCTTTTAATTGCGATGTTAGAGTGTCAATTTTAGATCTTTCCTGCTTTCTCTTGTGGGCATTTAGTGCTATAAATTTCCCTCTACACACTGCTTTAAATGTGTCCCAGAGATTCTGGTATGTTGTATCTTTGTTCTCATTGGTTTCAAAGAACATCTTTATTTCTGCCTTCATTTCGTTATGTACCCAGTAGTCATTCAGGAGCAGGTTGTTCAGTTTCCATGTAGTTGAGCAGTTTTGATTGAGTTTGTTAGTCCTGAGTTCTAGTTTGATTGCACTGTGGTCTGAGAGACAGTTTGTTATAATTTCTGTTCTTGTAGATTTGCTGAGGAGTGCTTTACTTCCAATTACATGGTCAATTTTGGAGTAAGTACGATGTGGTGCTGAGAAGAATGTATATTCTGTTGATTTGGGGTGGAGAGTTCTATAGATGTCTATTAGGTCTGCTTGCTGCAGAGATGAGTTCAATTCCTGGATATCCTTGTTAACTTTCTGTCTCGTTGATCTGTCTAATGTTGACAGTGGAGTGTTGAAGTCTCCCATTATTATTGTATGGGAGTCTAAGTCTCTTTGTAAGTCTCTAAGGACTTGCTTTATGAATCTGGGTGCTCTTGTATTGGGTGCATATATATTTAGGATAGTTAGCTCTTCCTGTTGAATTGATCCCTTTACCATTATGTAATGGCCTTCTTTGTCTCTTTTGATCTTTGATGGTTTAAAGTCTGTTTTATCAGAGACTAGTATTGCAACCCCTGCTTTTTTTTGTTCTCCATTTGCTTGGTAAATCTTCCTCCATCCCTTTATTTTGAGCCTATGTATGTCTCTGCGTGTGAGATGGGTCTCCTGAATACAGCAGACTGATGGGTCTTGACTCTTTATCCAATTTGCCAGTCTGTGTCTTTTAATTGGAGCATTTAGTCCATTTACATTTAAGGTTAAGATTGTTATGTGTGAACTTGATCCTGCCATTATGATATTAACTGGTTATTTTGCTCGTTAGTTGATGCAGTTTCTTCCTAGCCTGGATGATCTTTACATTTTGGCATGTTTTTGCAATGGCTGGTACCGGTTGTTCCTTTCCATGTTTAGTGCTTCCTTCAGGGTCTCTTGTAAGGCAGGCCTAGTGGTGACAAAATCTCTAAGCATTTGCTTATCTGTAAAGGATTTTATTTCTCCTTCACTTATGAAACTTAGTTTGGCTGGATATGAAATTCTGGGTTTAAAATTCTTTTCTTTAAGAATGTTGAATATTGGCCCCCACTCTCTTCTGGCTTGTAGAGTTTCTGCTGAGAGATCTGCTGTTAGTCTGATGGGCTTCCCTTTGTGGGTAACCCGACCTTTCTCTCTGGCTGCCCTTAAGATTTTTTCCTTCATTTCAACTTTGGTGAATCTGGCAATTATGTGTCTTGGAGTTGCTCTTCTCGAGGAGTATCTTTGTGGCGTTCTCTGTATTTCCTGGATTTGAATGTTGGCCTGGCCTACTAGGTTGGGGAAGTTCTCCTGGATGATATCCTGAAGAGTGTTTTCCAACTTGGTTCCATTTTCCCCCTCAGTTTCAGGCACCCCAATCAGACGTAGATTTGGTCTTTTTACATAATCCCATACTTCTTGCAGGCTTTGTTCATTTCTTTTTCTTCTTTTTTCTTTTTGTTTCTCTTCTCGCTTCATTTCATTCATTTGATCCTCAATCACTGATACTCTTTCTTCCAGTTGATCGAGTCGGTTACTGAAGCTTGTGCATTTGTCATGTATTTCTCGTGTCATGGTTTTCATCTCTTTCATTTCGTTTAGGACCTTCTCTGCATTAATTACTCTAGCCATCAATTCTTCCACTTTTTTTTCAAGATTTTTAGTTTCTTTGCGCTGGGTACGTAATTCCTCCTATAGCTCTGAGAAATTTGATGGACTGAAGCCTTCTTCTCTCATCTCGTCAAAGTCATTCTCCGTCCAGCTTTGATCCGTTGCTGGCGATGAGCTGCGCTCCTTTGCCGGGGGAGATGCGCTCTTATTTTTTGAATTTCCAGCTTTTCTGCCCTGCTTTTTCCCCATCTTTGTGGTTTTATCTGCCTCTGGTCTTTGATGATGGTGATGTACTGATGGGGTTTTGGTGTAGGTGTCCTTCCTGTTTGATAGTTTTCCTTCTAACAGTCAGGACCGTCAGCTGTAGGTCTGTTGGAGATTGCTTGAGGTCCACTCCAGACCCTGTTTGCCTGGGTATCAGCAGCAGAGGCTACAGAAGATAGAATATTGCTGAACAGCGAGTGTACCTGTCTGATTCTTGCTTTGGAAGCTTCCTCTCAGGGGTGTACTCCTCTCTGTGAGGTGTGGGGTGTCAGACTGCCCCTACTGGGGGATGTCTACCAGTTAGGCTACTCAGGGGTCAGGGACCCACTTGAGCAGGGAGTCTGTCCCTTCTCAGATCTCAACCTCCGTGTTGGGAGATCCACTGCTCTCTTCAAAGCTGTCAGACAGAGTCGTTTGCGTCTGCAGAGGTGTCTGCTGCGTTTGTTTAGTTTACTGTGCCCTGTCCCCAGAGGTGGAGTCTACAGAGACAGGCAGGTTTCCTTGAGCTGCTGTGAGCTCCACCCAGTTCGAGCTTCCCAGCAGCTTTGTTTACCTACTTAAGCCTCAGCAATGGCGGGCGCCCCTCCCCCAGCCTCGCTGCTGCCTTGCCGGTAGATCACAGACTGCTGTGCTAGCAATGAGGGAGGCTCCGTGGGTGTGGGACCCTCCCGGCCAGGTGTGGGATATGATCTCCTGGTGTGCCTGTTTGCTTAAAGTGCAGTATTGGGGTGGGAGTTACCCGATTTTCCAGGTGTTGTGTGTCTCAGTTCCCCTGGCTAGGAAAAGGGACTCCCTTCCCCCTTGCGCTTCCCAGGTGAGGCAATGCCTCGCCCTGCTTCAGCTCTCGCTGGTCGGGCTGCAGCAGCTGACCAGCACCGATCGTCCGGCACTCCCCAGTGAGATGAACCCAGTACCTCAGTTGAAAATGCAGAAATCACCGGTCTTCTGTGTCGCTCGCGCTGGGAGTTGGAGACTAGAGCTGCTCCTATTCGGCCATCTTGCTCCGCCAAGAAATTTAATTTTTGTGTTTGCGTGAAAACTATATTAAATTTTCCATTGAAATAGAAAAGTCACATTTGTTTTCTGATTTTCATATTAGTAATTTTTGCTCTGATGTAGTAAAATTGTAAGAGTACAGTTAATTCTTCAGTTTCAGTGATGTATGCTTAGCTATCTCTACTACAACACTATTTGTTTCTAACTCCAACAATTAAAAGTACAGTGCTGGACACAGATGTTATATACAAGACTTTTTAGTACATTCAATTTGCCTACACTCTTTATTTACATTGTTAATTTTTAAAAATAATCTGAAATAAGTTTTTCAAATTAAAAATAACTAAGATAGAATATGCAAATTAGTAAATGTTCATGGTTGTTCAGTATAATGAGACAACTGGCAGTGAATATTCTCTTACATTTACTTCATTTTTATGGTTGCTTATGATCAAATTATTGTGGTAAAAGTTGTAACTGCTAGAGTTTTGCCACTAGACGTGTAGAAATGATGTTAGTTAAATGGTTTGTAATGGAAATGGAAATAACTTTTATGAAAGGTAAATAAAGAAGTATAAAGAAGAGGAATAAAGTGTAACTGGTTCATACTTGAGGCTATAGACTGTACCATCTATCTCTTTTTCAGTCATCTAAACCTTTTTTCACTTGTTGGGTCTGTGTCTGTTGGAATGGGAATTATAAACTAACATTAATATTTTTCAGGTATTTACAGTTTTTTGCATACATTTTCATATTTTTTTATTTTAAGGAGAAAAACAAATACATGGCAATTATTATGAAAGCTGAGGTTCAAGTAGATTCTATGACTCTATCAAAGGACTAAGCTATTCAATAATTGTGTAGGTACTAACTTAACTTCCTTTCTGTCATTTGTTACCTTCCAGTTCATGACTAGAGCCATTTAAAAATTATATTATTTCCCAAAATCACTATTGTCCTTTAATGAATGCAAGAAAAAAAGTCAAATATATTGCTTATTACTTATTTAAGAGTTATCTGTATCTCTCTGTGCATCCTATCCCTTAGAGATTTCAGGAAACTTAAAATTGGCAAGTTAACATTTCACTCTTCTCTAAAAATTGCTAAATCAATGGCTAAAATAAAGCAAAAAAGGCAGGTGTGGTGGAAAGGGGCTGATTCTTCAGTGAGCCTAAAATTACCAATGTTTTCAAACTGCAGACGCAAATACAAGTTAAAATGTCATTATTCATTTATTATGTGAACATATTGAAGAAATGTGAAGAGAATGAAGATATTTATTATTTATATGCCATAATGCACAAGATGGTTTAAAATAACTTGGAGTTAAACCAACAAATAAGAAAAACAAATGTCAAGAAACAAAAAGCCAGGTTATCCTCAATATTACTATAGGCAAGAGGCACTCAAAGCCTAAATAATAGCCCTTTATCTTTAACCACCTCATTTAATGGTCATCCTTTCAATTCTTTAGCAAGAAAACTTGGAGTCAATTTTGACTCCTGTCATCCTTTCAAAATCTTCATGTAATCCCTTATCTGCTCCTCATAGTTCCATCTTCAAAATTAATGCAGCATCTAGCCACTGACTTCATGTCCACTGTAACTACTAGAATCCAAATTCAGCATGACTTGTTTAGATTATTGAGGCAGTCTAGTTGTTTCCTGTTTTTGTCCTTACCCTCTTAGTCTATTTTGAAGAAAGTAAGCCTGCTAAAATGAGTCTGGTAATGTTACTTCAGCTCTGTACCATCAGATGACTTCTTATCTCATTTAGAGTAAAATCCACATTCACTAAAATGGGCTCTAAGACTCTGGATGATGTGGCCTGCTGCTCCTCATCCCTAACTCTCCATCTCATCTCCTAACACTCCTCCATCCTCTCCTCCTTTCTTCCAGGACATATCAGGCACACCCCATCCTCAGGACTTTTGTGTTTGTTGTTCACTCGCCTAGGTACTTCTTTGCTCATATGTGGTATAACCCATTTTGCTTACTCCTTTAGTTCTTCAAATAAATATCTCATTCCCATTAAGCCTTGCCCTTATTTAAAATTGCAGCATCTTCTTCAAAAGTTCCTTATTCTCTTTCTTTTGTTTTATTTCATTCTAATTATCACTAGCTTAGATATAATGTATATTTTACTTATATATACTGTTTACTTTCTGTACTCCTTCACCCTAGTGCAAATGAATGTAAGAGAAATTTGTCTTTTTTTTTTTTTTTGCAATTATTTGTTTACTATTGGACACATAGTAGGTGCTCAAAAATATTTGTTGAATGCAAGACTAGCTAATGTGAAAAAAACCTTTGAGATATTTTAAGGGTAGAATCTTTTCCTTATGACTAAGCACTTAAATAATTATAAAGGCCTGATCTGAATCATCCAATAAAATTATACCCACTTTTCGAGGATAAAGAATTTAAAATTGCCCAAAGATTAGATATTTTTATAGTCAAATGTATTCTTTTGTTTTCTTAATCTATATGGTTGTCCACTTGTTAATGAAGTGAGTGAGCATCCCTAATATTACTTGTCACTTCACAGTGTTAATGCACATTTTAAAAGGATGAAAAATTGAGTTGGCAAATTAAAGCTAAAAAGCACTATTCAACTAAGCAACAGGAAAGGTGTTTATTGTTTTGGGCTATACTGGAAAGAATGAAACCTGCCTTTAATCTTGGCACTTTTAATTGTGTACCCTGGAAAAATCATGGAACCCTCTGACTTTTGATTTCTCAAGCTGTACTTGAGAATGCTACTGGCTCTACTGAATGGGCTCTGTGGATGGATAAAATAAGTACACAACAATTGAATTTTCAGTGGTATTTCAGGGTTTTGAGAAATATACTAGGACCATGCACCCTACATAAGGTTAATGCAAGAATATGCCCTTCTCTCCCACTGAATTGTGCTTTTGCAGTCATAGTAACTGTTAGGTTTAGCAATCCAACACTAATTTTGTTGTTGAAAGACTTTATAGACACAAATTCACTATGTCATTTAGTTATAAAGTTGGCTATAATCTCTTCTCAGTTACTTTTTCTGCATACATGCAATTAATTTATTTAATGCTTCTTCTAGTCAGTGCCTTTGATTATTATGCTTTGAAATATTCCCAACATTTCAACTATGTATTGATCCCAAGGATCTTAAAGCAAGTTTATGACTAGAGAAGCATCTCAGCACTATTATGCAGAGAAACATACTTGAATAGAGTTTTGATAATCTTTATATAAGCCTTAGGCAACTTAAACAAATTGTAAGAAAACTGCATCATAAAACTTTGACGCTCCTCTCTGGTGTTTATGACAATTTTTTTTCTCTAATTCTGCTTTTAAAAAAGTAGAAAAAATGGAATCTTATGGTGTTTCTCAAGTTTTGATCTTATTTTAAAAAGCATTTTGACTTAGGCTCTTTTATATAGAAGCTCCCAAAGAGCATTAAAGTGAATGTGAAATAGTGAAATTAGTGTTTTCCATATCAGTGAGCAAGTATTGCTTCAGCTTTGATTCTTCCCACTAATTTTTTGTCAGCCCTTGAGAAGTTTGTAATTCTTTTAAATAAAGGGTATTTCTTCCCTCAGACAACTCCTTGACTACCACCTCAGTGCTGAGTTCAAGTCTAAATCATCACTCTTCATTTAGTGAGGGGATAAATGCAATATAAATATCTTCATTTAAGGTCCCTTTGATTTGATTTTTCTACACTTCTTCAACACTGAAGATCTTGTCAGGCATTTAAAAAAATTATCATTAAGTACTGCTTCTTTACTCTAAATCCTGTCATAGCTCTGGGTTACCTCAAGTTTCCTGTGCATGTTTTATGTGAACACCATTTTCAGGTAGACTATCTCAACTCCATGTGTTACCACACTCTTGGTGATAATCTAAATCTTGTTATTATCTTGTACTCTTACAAATCAGAAATCTTAGATTTTAATTCCTCGCTTTTTGACAACAAACTGCTTTCCTTCCCAGACTTCTCATACTTTAACATACAGAACATCCATTCTATGATACTCTAGAAATCCTCTTTTCTTCTCATGGTTTAAGAGGGGCTTTCTTATTTTACTTTTCTTGACAACCAAAGACCTTCAATTAATCACTTGACCCACTTTCTCACTTTCTACCTGAATCCCTTCTACTGCACCCATTAGACAAAACAGCAGCAACAAAAATCCTTAATCAACCTTAATATTTGTCTTTGTTGTTCTTACACTCACACCAGCAAAAATGCCTCAGCCATGTGCATGGTTGCCAGTGGAAACTGAGGAAACTCTTCATCTGTTATTATAATAGCTTCCTAAAGCTTTTCTTCTTTTGTTGTTCTTATCTCAATTAGTAGCATACCTAACTGCCCAGTCACCTAAAGCCAGAATCTGGGAAAACAGTCTAAATCCTTTCTGTCTCCAAAACATCATATCATGTCACTCTTAAAATTCTAATATTTGTCTCCACATCTTTCTCAAGTTGATTCTGTCTTTACTTCTCCATCGTTCTACCACAGGACTATTTCAGTCCTTAACATACCGTGTCTTGATTATTATAAAAGGTTTGAAGTTGTTTCCTTGCCTCCAGTCTTGAGGGTTTATCTACAATACATTCACAACTGTAATACTTTTCTGCTTAAAGACCATTAGATGGCTCCTGCACTGCCTTCAAGTCTGAGCTAAGAGCGTCTTTTCTATATGTTGTTCAGTATTTCATATGCATCACAGAACTAAGTATATTGTGTTACTATTTTTGTAGAATAGCTTATTCCTGCTATATGTAAGTTCTTTGAGGGCTATGAGCATGTCTTTTCAGTTGTATGCTGGTAATAGAACTTCTGGAAACACAAACACACACATACACAAATTTGATGTTTAGTAAATATTTGATAAAAATAGAATAAATCATTCAGAAACCAACTAACATACAGCAAGATAAAGGAAACAAAATGCTAAATTATAAAACCATATTACTATCTATATAAATATGAATATATTACATTGTAATATATTATGCTTTAGCGCTGAGTACTTAAGCTTACATGCTTCCATTTTGTTTGATGATTTGTAAAGGTTGTGGATAAATTTTTCTTTCCTTAATATATAAAAAAAAATCCAGTGGCAAAGCTATTCATTTGACCCTGAACATAATGTCAATTTATATCACTGTCAAAAAGATTTATAAGAAGAGTATACAGAGGCAATGTTTTACATATTCCAAGTTTCCATCTCCTTCATATTTTCTCACTTTTCTCAGGTAAATACGCATTGGCAGTATCACAGCCCCCACATTATCTACATTTAATATCTAAGGCAGTATCGCCTACATGATACAAGGGTT
The DNA here is from genome assembly GCF_024542745.1 of Macaca thibetana thibetana. NCBI lineage: Eukaryota > Metazoa > Chordata > Mammalia > Primates > Cercopithecidae > Macaca > Macaca thibetana. The sequence goes on from NC_065584.1 coordinate 63,671,278, forward strand.
AACGAGTTATTATTGCCTGTATAAATTAAAAGCACTTATGCAACTGTAGTTTCATCTTTTAAATCAGTGAATCTCAACCATCTCCCCCACCTACTCCTGCTCCAGTGGACTTTTCTCCATGTCTGAAGACATTTATGTGTTGCAGGAGGTCAGGGACCCCGAATGGAGGGACCGGCGGAAGCCGTGGCAGAAGAACATAAATTGTGAAGATTTCATGAACATTTATTAGTTCCCCAAATTAATACTTTTATAATTTCTTATGCCTGTCTTTACTGCAGTCTCTAAACATAAATTGTGAAGATTTCATGGACACTTATCACTTCCCCAATCAATACCCTTGTGATTTCCTATGCCTGTCTTTACTTTAATCTCTTAATCCCGTCATCTTCTTCGTAAACTGAGGATGATGAATGTCGCCTCAGGACCCTGTGATGGTTGTGTCAACTGCACAAATTGTAGAGCATGTGTGTTTGAACAATATGAAACCTGGGCATCTTAAAAAAAGAACAGGATAACAGCGATGTTCAGGGAACAAGAGAGGTAACTTTGAAGTGGCGCCGGTGAGCCGCATGGAACAGAGCCATATTTCTCCTCTTTCAAAAGCAAATAGGAGAAATATCTCTGAATTCTTTTTCTCAGCAAGGAACATCCCTGAGAAAGAGAATGCGCCCTGAAGGTAGGTTTATAGATGGCCCCTTTAAGGCGTGCCACCTTTTATGGTCAAAGTCGAAGGAATGAAGTAAGCCCCGGTCTCCTGTAGCAATCCCAGGCTTATTAGGAAGAGGAAAATTCCCGCCTAATAAATTTTGGTCAGACAGGTTGTCTGCTCTCATACCCTGTTTCCTGATAAGATGCTATCAACGACAATGTGTGCCCCAAACTTTATTAGAAATTTTAATTTCGCCTCATCCGGTGGTCCTGTGATCTTGCCCTGCCTCCATTTGCCTTGTGATATTTTATTACCTTGTGAAGTATGTGATCTCTGTGACCCACACCCTATTCGTGCACTCCCTCCCCTTTTGAAAATCACTAATAAAAACTTGCTGGTTTTATGGCCCGGGGAACATCAGGGATCCTGCCGATATGTGATGTCTCCCCCCGACACCCAGCTTTAAATTTCTCTCTCTTGTGCTCTTTCCTTTTATTTCTCAAACCAGCCGAGACACTTAGGAAATCGAAAAGAACTCATGAAACCATCAGGAGCGGGTTCTCCCAATATTTATGGTTATTACAACTATGAGAAGGGAGATGGGAGCAACTGTCATCTAGTGGATAGAGGCCAGGGATGCTACTAAACATCTGACAATGCACAGGCAGTCCGTAACAATGTTCAAATGCACCACAAGATCTTCAATAAGTCAATAGCACTGCAGCTGGACAACCCTGTCTTAAATATCATTTCATGTTTGAAAATTATCTAATAGAGGAAATTATCTTTCATTAATACATAGGCCAAAAACTTATATATTGATTTATTTCTTAGTGCATTTTATTATACTAGGTGCTGTTGCAAACAAAATAATGCATTTTATAAGAAATCTGCTTTCAAAGAATTTATATGCTTATTTAACAAAAAAGAGACTACTACAAGATTAGTATACGTAAGCATATATAAATATTAAAAGTAATGGCAAAAACTGCAATTACTTTTGCACCAAGCTAATATAAATGTATAGCAATGTGTATTAGTCTGTTCTCATATTGCTATGAAGAAATTCCTGAGACTAGGTAACCTTTTAATGAAAGAGGTTTAATTGGCTTATGGTTCTGCAGGCTGTACAAGCATGGCACCAACACTGCTTGGCTTCTAGGAAGGCCTCAGGGAGCTTTCACTCATGGCTAAAGGTAAAGCGGAGCAGGCACTTCACATGGTGAAAGCAGGAGCAAGAGAGAGGGAAAGGAGAGATGCCACATGCCTTTAAAGGACCAGATCTCACGAGAACTCACTCACTATCACAAGGGCAGTACCAAGGGGATGATACTAAACCATTCATGAGAAACCACCTCCATGATCCAATCACCTCCTACCAGACCTCACCTCCAATATTGGGAATTACAATTCAACTTGAGATTTAGGTGGGGACACAGATCCAAACCATGTCACAATGGAAATTAAGATAGAATAATTGAGGAAGACCGTTTTTAAAGTATATGAGAGTTCAAAGAAGGATAAATTATTTCAATCTGATTAGGATTCCCGAAAAACTTTTGAAGAAGTCTTTATTTTCATTGTATCTTAGGGGTTAGTAGGATTTCAACATGCTAAATGGGGGCCAGGAAACATCCAAACTGTAATAAAAACTTAAAATCTTCTACTCTTATCTTTATTTTTTCCTTCTATCTCTACATTATATTTTATTCACACCTTTTTGTACTACTACTTAATATGAACAAATGATACTCTCCAGTGGATTCACACTAATTGAAATTATTCAGTAACCATTATTTCTCTATCATGTTGTTAGACCCAGAAAACACAATAGTCATTTTTTATATAATTTTAAATTAAACATCTATATCTATGTATCTATATCTATATCTATATTACATCCATACATATTTCTATAAATAAATGTTTCTGTAAATTTCTGTAAACGTCCACTGAGGTAGAGATGAATAATTTATTTATTTGATGGGAGAACATGAGAGACACTCAGAAAAGATAAAATTTGGACTGAACATTGTTGAATAAGTCTGAGGACAGAGAGAAGAGAGCATCACAGTGCAAATAAAGTTAGAGGTGTGGATACTCTTGTTTTGTTTGAGAATAATCCTGGATAAAGATTCTAAGATCGGGGAGTAAATGACCTTGTATGCATATTTAATTTAGCTGTGTAATCTGCACCTAAAGGTGTCATTAAATATTTAGTTTAAATAACAACATAATCCATTGTTAATTATTGGCATTTTATATTGCTTTCTAGTTTCGTGCCAGTGAATATCACATTTGGCACTCTGTTTTATGTGTGTGGTATTTTTTGTGTGTTTTCTTTTGTTACTGTTTTTAATATTATACAATCTGCATTTGCTTTTTATGCCTGCCTGTCTGAGGCTTCCTTCTAAGACTGAGACCCTGTGACTCCTCCTGTGATCCAAGTCATATTTAATAGTTGGTATGTCTTTGACACTTGATACCAGTCTGAGACACAGTGCTGTGCAATCACAGTGGGAAGTAGATTATAAGGAGATGATCAAGGATCTGGCTGCAATGACTGGAAAACTTTATGTTTTGTGTGGTAGAAGTGTTCGGTGAGCTTCATTTTATTATTTCCTTTAAAGCTTATTCTCATAACATATAAAAATATTATTTATCATAGAAAATTAGGGGGTATCCCAGACTTCTTGCTTTCACTGACTACTCAAGCCTAATCAGTGATTGCGTCCTTAAGGACCGGCCTTCCGGAATGGCTCTATTGAACTCCTGCTCCCCATTCCTATGCCATTCTCTCTGTTCATGTTTTCATTCGATTACTGTAACAGTTCCTCGCCAATAGCTGCATTCAGACTTCATCTGAATGCTGGAGAAGACATTTAGACATTTAGAATGCAAATTTGCTCCTTTTATGTCCTTACTTAAAACGATGGCCTCCACTTCCTATGGAATAAGATCAAAATCCCCCAGCGAGACACACAAGGCCTTCCTCCAGTCCTGACCCTGGCCTGGTCTCCAGGTGATGCTTTGCTGAGTCCTAACAGGCACACTCTGCATGTGCATGGAATAAATAAACAGTTGCTGAACATACCATTCAGGCTTGTGGCAGACAGGGAATCCCTTCAAGGGAGGACTTGCTGCCCACCTGTGAGCAGTGTAGCTAGCCTATGGTATCCCACTGTGACCTCATTCAGGTCTCTCTCAGCTTTTGAGCTGAGGTCATGTCTTTTCAGGGTGGCTTTGGCCCATGGCTGAGTAAAATGATGGTACAAAGCCAGGCCACTTTTATCCAATGAAGGATCCTCTAACTAGGAATCTTTGCTCCTGGCTCCATGTTGGGCTAGCAGAGAGTTTTTCAGGGTTGTGTTGCCGTTTCAGCCCCCTTCCCTGATCTTGCATCCTTCCCTTCCCTTTCACAGATCTAACTCCTCAATAGATTTCTAGCACTCTTGGCTCCCTCTCAGTGTCCATTTCCCAGAGGAATCAACCGATACAAAGTTCATGTGCCTAATCTATGCAAAGTGTCTCCTCAGCTAAGAGTTCATACTCTCTGTCCTTTTCTTGGAGTTTCATTTTGCCCACACAGAATTTTCCCTTCAAAATCAAGTGTGACAGTTCCCTTCTCCACCTTCATGCTTCCTGGTATTTTCCTATAATTGTTCATTTACTTGTCTCCCCCAATACTTAGTCGTCCTGAGGGCAGTCCCACTGCCTTATTTCACTCTGTAACCCTAGAGCCTAAAATTATACCAGACAGATAGATTCACTCATTGATTTAGCAGAGTTTTAATTTTTGGTTATTAGGTGAAAGGCTCTGTGCTAGGTACTAGAGATATAGATGTAAATAAAGAAAATGCAGTTTCTGCCCTCATTTATTTCCATGCCTATATATGGAAAAACTAATTACACAATTATCTTTACTACTATGGTAAAGGTAAGTCAAGGAGAGAAAGAGTTATAAGAATGTAAAACAAGAAGAAACTGACATAATCTGAAAAATTTGAAGGCTATTTAAAAAAAGTTTTATATAAGCTAGATTCTGAAGGTCGAATAGGAATTAACTAGCTGAAGTCAGTGAGAACATGATAAATGTTTATTGAATGAATAAAATAATGGTGTTTATGTTTATAAAACCACTCCAGAGACAAATATAAGTTTTATTAGTGACATCAAATGTTACTTTCTTTATTGTGACCAATTACATTTAATATATGTTTTTCTTTCAGGAAACATCTTCTATGTGCATCTTAACTACTATCTTCACAAAGCTATTTAAATGCACATTTCTAGTTGTAAATTTGTCTAGTCGCAAATGTTAAGGTATCATTTGAGAGCCTATATGAGCTCAATGGAGTCTTAAATCTACTATTTTCTATCACTTTCAGAATATCTTTTATTTTTAACCTCATCAGTAAACCATGAATGCAAGTATTTACCAACAGGATTGATTTTTCCAAATGTTGTTTATAGCAGGCAGCCAAAAGTATATTTTTATATATTCTGGCAACAGAATCTTCTATTGTAATGACATTTCCGTAAACTGTATTTAATAAAGTGTTCCTTCTAAACATTTCCGACAACTGCTGGTTCACAGAAAGTACTCAGTAACTAGTTGTTTAATTGAAGAGAACTGAACTGCTGATATGTAAAATATATATAATAAGATTTTTTAAGTTTTTGGAAACTTGAGAGTATAGCTTCTTGATGTCAAATAGCCAGTGGGACTAATTTTTTATTTCATCACCATGTTCTTGGCACCATGCAGACACAATCTATGTCTATTGTTTCCATTTTCACTTCACCCTATGTGCCTCATTAGGCCTGCAATAGAGAAAAGGCTAGTACAAAATAAAGCTTAGATCAATCATTCCTCTATAGGCCAGAACAAGCAAAATCAATCACTGTCCATTCAAGTGCTTCTCGGTTATTGACCAGACTTTCCTGATCTAGAGGTTACTGTACTGTTAATTGCACTGAAGTTGAATGTTTGTGTTTCAGTATAGTCTTTAGCTATCTTTAGAGAATGCACACTACTATATACCTATTAATTTTATATGTGAATTGATGAAGGGTGGGGATCTTTAACCTGTGATTACAAGCTTGGTAATAATACCCTTAAGTATTTATGAATAGCTTTTACATAGAAACTCCTACTAGTTAGCTAGGAATTTATACCTTTCAGCTTCAAATCTCATTGCATATTAATTATTTAAATGCCCTAAGTATTAATTATTAATATTTCCACATAATGAAAAATTGGTCATAGCTATTAAGATAAAATTATTTCAAAAATGTGAAAAATATATAATTTAGCCTGACACATTTTAAAGTTATTTTTTCTACAATTAACAATTATTAAATCTAATATATAATCATTGTTATGAAAATATTTACTATATTAAGAATCATGTATAATTTCTTACCTTGTATGTAGTAAGCATTATGACTTTAAACAGGTTGCTTTTTAGCCTTGAAATTTGTTTTTTCAAATATTTCCTTTACTTAGAAACACAAGGCTACTGACATAAGTCCAATATATAGTTATGAGTGTCTTTATATGGTCTTAGAAGGTAGCCCAAACTGTGCCCTTCCAACTAAAATCCCACAGGCTTGTAACAGGTAAATTTAGATTGATTGTGGCAGTGTCTCTATAAAAACAAAGTACGTAGAAGAAAATAAAATAAGTCAACTTACCAGTTAAAACATTTGACAGATTAAAAGCTAAGTAAGTTGTGATTCGTCAAATGTTGAGTCAGATTTTTGTTGTAAAGAAACAAAAAACTTGAATGTCTTTGCTGTCTAGAAGCCATAAAGTAAAAATTCCAAAAGCCAAATAGAAATTATTTTCACAAATTGGAAACTAAAATAAAAGGGTCTACAGCAAAAGGAAAAGCAAGTGAAAATAAGAGAGGTGAATTTTTCAGTGTCTCATGATAAGAATCTTTGAAAGTTTTTTTGTGAAATTTAAAATGACTAAAGAGATCTGAAAACAAGTCCATCAAAAATATTTGACATTATCAGGGTAAAGATAATACTATAATGCATAGACATGTACATGTAAATTTAGAAATTCCTTTAGGTTTTTGTTTATTTTCAAATAGTTTGTTGGTCCCATTACTACTTCTTTTAATACTGATGGATAATGATCCCCAAATTGAAAACCACTGCTTTATTTATTGCTTTAACTTTTATAATATTTATATAAATGAAACTTGCATTAGTTAATTTACACATAGAGAAAACATGTTATAAAAATAAATTATATGACAAGATACATTATAAGGCAAATATAAGGTTTATTTATATTCTTGTTAATTTTAAAATATTTTATCACATTAAATATGTTAAAATTAATGGAAGAAGTATATACATTTTTTAAATACTTAAATAGGGTTAATTTAGCCTCTCTTTCCTAAAGATAGAAACACAGTTCACATGTAAAAAATATAAACCAGAATGAATCATATTTTCATGTTTCTCAAAATCAAATTTACCATTTGTGTTTTTGAAACATTTTATATTACTGTGTTTATCAAATGGTTTCCTTAAACATGTTCTGATATTCCAAAGTAGAATTTCACTAAAGTTCTCTCTTCCTGGCACCAAAAAATAGGTAGCTTTTTCATATCACAGACATATAATAAATAATTTTTTAGTGATCACCTGTTCTGTTGTTACAATAAAAAATTATAGTTGAAGAATATAAAATTAGGAAATATATAACTTTTAAATGTTTCATTTTCTGAATTCTCAAGAAGAGTACATAATTTTATATCACCAAAGAGAGCATCTCTTAGTTTTGCATAATGAACATGTAAGTAATGAATTTTTATAACTTTAGTGATGTTCCTAATTGGTTTTTGATTTTCTCTCAAAGTGTGTCTCTAAATATAGAAAATTAAAATTGTTCTTATTCTGCTTGATGTGCAAATTCAGCAACAGACTTTCAGGTTTTTTTTTCACTATTTTATTTTTTATATAGTTCATGAATTTTTTCAAAATCAGTTGATATGTAATTATCATCTTACTCAGGTAACTCTGTCTTAAAATAAGCTTGCCTAATTATAAAAAGTGATAGTACAGTAAACACTTCCAGCATTATATAATCAAAATGTTTATTTTTTACAGTTATGGAGGGAGAACATTTTTTCTGAAATGAATACAAGTCAAGGTCAAACCAATGAGTTAGAAAACATTTTCTAAGATGTTTTCTCTGGTTCAATTAATCTATCATTTGCATACATTTACCATAAATAAAATTATAAACTTATGAATTTATGATATAAATATTTCCTTGTTAAATAATAATCTTTTAAAAATATGAGCCACATTTGTTCTTGATCTTTATACTATTCATGTATTTTTCCCTTTGTAGTGATAACTTTAACCCATGAAATCTGAGAAGTAAAGGATATTTGGGTTAGAGAGTGAGGCAGTCACTGGGATATGTGTCGATTCAGAACTTGACCAAGTCTGAGATTTTAGTCCTATTTCCAAGTCTGATGAAGACTTTTTTTTTTTTTTTTTTTTCTCTCTGAGATGGAGAGTCTCGCTCTGACACTCAGGCTAGAGTGCAGTGGCGTGATCTCTCTCGGCTCACTGCGACCTCTGCTCCCGGGTTCAAGCGATTCTCCTGCCTCAGCCTCCACAGTAGCTGGGACTACAGGTGTGCGCCACCATGCCCAGCTAATTTTTGTATTTTTTTTTTTGTTATTATTTGTAGAGACGGGGTTTCACCATGTTGGCCAGGGTGGTCCCTATCTCTTGACCTTGTGATCCGCCCACCTCAGCCTCCCAAAGTGCTAGGATTACAGGCATGAGCCACCCTGGCCAGTCCCCTGATGAAGACTTTTATGTTCCCAATATGAACAAAGTCTTCTTGTAGTTATATATCCTGCTTCCTTGAAATAATTGAATATATCGATTTATGGGTGAGAGAACAACTAATTTATATTTCTTTTCAGCTTTTAACTTATCTCTATTTTTCATGATAGTAATAATAATAGAAATTACAAGTCAATTTTAAAATTGTGTCTTTATCTTCTAAGATCTTAAGTAAGAGTAAAAATGTTTAAACTATTTTGCAATCTCATTAATGTCCTCCCTGAAGTTGCTATCGGTAGCAATCTAGTCTGTACCTCTAGCATTCTGAGGCAGAAATGAAGAAATATGTAAAACTTCATCCCAAATAAACTTATGGAAAAGATTATGTATGTTTTAAAAGTTAGACCTTATCAAGTGTTTATTTTTTTTTTTTTTTTCCATTTTATTGGTATGTGGTTGTCTTATTTTGAGAAGCAAGATCTGTGACATCAAACAAGGGTCATAAGCTCACCTGTATCTTTAAAAGAGTGATAATCACATCATAGGCTAATTGCTAAGCTTAAATAAAATTTGTTTTATACAGCCCCAAGTAGGAGAATGCTCACACTTGATAACATATACTTAACACGATGATGATGTTGATGACAAACTGCCAACAAATATATAGTTAATAGGATAATAAACTAAGACCATCTAAACAAGCTTTATTTTACTTTTCCAGAAAATTCTTGTCCAGAAAGATAATATTGCAATAACATAATTGTTTGTTTCAGAAACTGCCTGAAAATCTACTTCATGAATATATTGCTCTCTTGGCTTGCCTTCTTGGCACAATGAATCACACAATCAGACAAACTATTCTCTTACCAAATGACTTATCATCAAGATTCTTTCAAAACCCTCACACTTTGCCCACCAATTCTCAGTTATTATATCATGAATTTTGAATTCCTGCATTGAAAACCCCACCCTAAGTCAAAGTCTAATTCTTACAACGATCTACCATTAGCATTTCTTTCAGAGACACTAACTACTAAGACTGTCAATATGATGTTTCCATTATTGCAGGAAGTAACAAACTCATCTTTGCTTAATCAACTGGTTATTTTAGTGTTTTGCTCAGAAAGTCTTCAATTGAAAATGACAACGAGGGTGATAGTAACATTTATGCATTTGTATAGCAATTTATTTCTCACTAGACATTTGCAGATTTAATAATTGGATTTTCAACATGTAATAAGATGGGAGTTTTTATATATTCCTTTTATAGATGAGGAAACATGTTTAATGAGGTTAATGTCATCCAAATAAGTGGCTAATTTAGGGAAGAATTCCTGCTTTGTGATTCTCTGTCCAGTGTTCTATTATGTCTTTCTCATTATGAGTGTCCTGTTGTCATCGATTATTTTCTATAGTTAACATAATTTAAAAAAATAATTTTAAAGAATAAGCCTAAAATGACTGAAGATCACAAAAGCCTTATTATCCTCAGCAACACTGTTTGAACCAAGTGATTGTTTGAAGTGATTGTCAATTTCTAAGCCAATATAGTTATAGATGTAAATTTTAATGCATTCTCTTTATTTCTACAACATGTAGATTTTTCAAAATTTTGGCAGGGAAAAGGTTCAAGGGGACTTCATAATTTACTATGCAAAAATTCACTTGCTATTTGTCTTTACAAAATATTCATTTTAAAAATTTCTTGTTAAACAAATAACAGTTGTCTTTATCATGCACTTGAAAGAAACTTAGCTTCTATTCATTCATTTTTTTTTTTCTTTTGTGAAAGGGCATTTGAGAAGAGTCACTTGCTTAATTTGTAAAGGCATTACAAAGAACTCTAAAACTTCTTATAACAAGGTACAAGTGCATACAAGGGGAAGAGGTTTTCCTTAAAGAATTAGCTAGTCTACACACATAAATATAAGAATATAATACAACTTGTTAATTTCTTCTTCAGAAAGGCATCAAAATTCATGCTTTACTAAATGTCTATTTTTTTGTTACAACTTCAACTGCCAACAATGTGTCGACCTTGTAGAAAGTGACATGCAAAATTTTGTCTTACATTAAGTATATCACAAAATGACTACTGTGTTTTGCAAATACTGATTAATAAAAAATACTTTGGCTCCATTTGTGGTCTTTTTGCTGGTTCTTACCATGATAAATACGCTTGTATATGTAACCCTCACAATCTTGGTCATGAATCAACTCATTAAATTTCTGAACCACTCCATAGCAACCCTTGTAGGAGAATATTTAATGATATTAAAAATCATATTTTAAGTAATGGCCAAATGTGGGTTCATTTGACAATCAGATGCTCAAGTAAGAAGTTCTTCTCATCACAATAACTTTCAGCTCTCTCTCTTTGACACTGAAGGGGTGCAAACTGAGCCATATAAGAAGAAAATGGGAGATTTTTAGTGAAAAATGAGCAGAAGCAATGCTCTCAGGTTAAAGCTGCAGTTTGAAGTAGTCATTTCTTAGCTGTCATCAACAAAAAAAGAAATATAACTCCACAGTGCAACTTTGAGCAAGTGCCTAATCAAACACAGTCTTCCTAATAAAGGTCAGTTAATGTACTAATAAAGGTCAGTTAATGTACTACAACAAGCATTAGCCCAGCCAGCCATCTCAGCCCTTAGAGATCCTGGGAAAATCAAGAGATAATTCAGGTTGAATTTGCAGGAGCTAATCTCCACCTTACCTGCCAGCCTCTGTAGCTCAGGGTTATTACAAATCCCTTACTTAGAATTGGAATCAGACATGAACCCATTAGTGTTTTACATATGTAAATATGTTAATTTTATGTTCTCATTGTACAAACTTGATTTATTTAAATCAAATTGTGGCTTTATCATAATAAATCCCTTGCTACATTTTTCGCCATCCGAAACAACAGAAGTTTGAACTGAATGTCTATAAACCTCTCACAAAGTTAAGATTATAATGCCCAGAGTGTGCCAAAAAATAAAAAGAAAGTCTTGCAGGATTCCTTCATTTCTTATTTTGCCTGCACATTTTATGAATTATAATGTAACTCTCAGACAAATATCTGCATTTTGGAATAGTTTCATAACTATTACTGAACAATCCAATCATTAGCATTTTCACATTCCAAGCGGTAGTGTCCTCCTAATTAAAATTTACTATTTACCCCTCTGCATAAGCTTGCCAAATTCTGAAGACTTTCAAGCAACTCATGTTCTGCTCATGAATACAGCCAGCACATGTCAATTCTCAATAAATGGTTTTACATCAATCTACTCTCATTCTCTTTATCCATCACAGTGCTTCCTGCCTGTATTATGACAATACGACTTTTTCACATCTTTGTAAGCTTATTTCCAGACTCTTCTAAGCATTGCCAAGATCAGATTACTTTGATTGCCATGGATGTATATTGTAAGCTCTTTGCAGGCACAGGACCTGCCATAATTAGAAGACAAAAGTTAACATGTTAAATGTTTGAATTGAATCAATAATTACCTGTGTAACTTTAACTATGGCCAAGGTTTTTTGTTTATTTGTTTTGTTTAGCAAATACAGTAATTCCCCTTTATCTGTAAAGGATATGTTTTAAGACCTCCGGTGGATGGCTAAAACTACAGATTGTACCAAACTCTATGTGGTGTATACTATGTTTTATTTCCTTATACATACATACATGCCTATTATAAAGCTTAATTTATAAATTAGTCACAGTAAGAGATTAATGACAATAATAACAAAATAGAACAATTATAAGAATGCAGTGTAAGAGAAGTTATGTGAATGTGGTCTCTCTCTCTCTTTAATATTTTATTTTACTCTATCTTGGGTAACTAAAATGGCAGAAAAAAAAAGCTTCAGGTAAGGGAGGACTACTGTATATCTTGCATATCACAGTTGATTAAGACAGCTACTTTTTCTCCAAATGACTGTAGTTAATTGAAAGAATTAGAATAGCTACAGAGATATATCTATGTAGCTAACATAACAAATATTCTAGGTATTTTTTTATTCCATTTGTAAAACGGACATTGAGCCATACGTAAGGTATGAGGTATTCCTTTGGGCTTTAAGTACTGTTTTTTATGAGATTGATAAGTGAAAAACACAATCAGTCACTACCTTCAAAAGAAGGAGAATTTCAACAAAAAAAATAGGTGGAATGTCATGTACAAACTTAGGATGTGTATAATTTTGTAGAGGAAACAGAACATGTACTGGTTCAAAGTCATAGTAATCCAATTTAAAATTGGAGAAATTCAGTCCCATTAAAGTAGATGATTTGACAAATAAACTACCACCCTTAGTTAGTAACAGAAAGAATCAAATCCCATGTTTTTCTCTATTATCTGCTTTCAGTATCACAGCCCCAACTCTGGAGATATCCCCACACTTTTTTCTTTAATTTAATATTCCAATAAATCACTCTGTAAATTCAGTACTTCTAGACCCAGAACTTAAGATGGGTATTCTTATGTAAGTGATGCATTAAGGGTATTCTAGAAAGAGAAGCTTACAAGAAAGAGAATAATAGATAGAGAAGGAGATTTATTAGTCGGCTCAAACTGTCATAACAAAATACCACAGACTGAGTGGCTTAAACAACAGATATTTATCTTCTCACAGTTATGGAAGCTAAACACCCATGACCAAAGTACTGAACAATTCCATTCCTGGTGAGGGTTTTCTTCTTGACTTGCAGACAGCTCACTTCCTGGTTTATTATCACGTTTTCCTCCATATGCTTGCGCAGGGATGAATCTCTGGCATCTCTTCTTCTTATAAGGATACCAGTCTTGTTAGATTAGGGTTCATCCTTATGACCACATTTAATTTAATTACCTCCATAAAGACCCTATCTCCAAATACAGTGGGGGTTAGGACTTCAACCTTGAGATTTGGTAGATACACACTTCAGTCCATAACAGGTAAACCCAAACAACAATATAGTTTTAGTTGAAGTCTAGGCTTAGTTGACACAGAAGGGAATATAATTTGCACCACAGAATTAGTCCTGCTGAGGCTAGTGAGATAGACTTTTGTGCCAGTTTTCTCACCACACCCAACCAAATAACATCACATTGGCTATTCATGTTAGTAAATTTGATAGGAATGGGCAAGCCTCCAAATTGGGCTTAGCCTGAGAGGGTGCTTGGCTTTGCCCACGAAAGAATTCAAGGGTGAGCTGAAGGTATTAGCAACTTTTATTGAAGTGTACAGCAGAAGCAGAGGTACTACTTTTGGTGGAGCAGGACTAACCCTTAGTCACTATGCCCAGAGTAGCAGTGCATGGGCTGGTGGCACCTGTTTTTAATTAAGAGGCAGATTACTTAGAACTTTCTGCAAAAAAAAAAAGGTGGGGAACTTTTATAAGGTAACTTTTGTGCTACTGTCTTCATGCATGACCACGGCACATTCGTCATGGCACCAATGGGAGTGGCTTTATGTTAATGGGCAGTGAGGGCAACTAGAGATCATTTTTATTGCCATCTACTGAATTTGACTGGCTTCTTTACTGCACCCTGGTTTGACCAGATTCTGATCTGATTAGTAAAGTCATGACCAGTGTCATGACCAGTGCTTGGAAAACAAGTCCTGATGATCTCCTACCTCAGATTGTGGGGTGACATAAACTGCAGGGTTGATCCGTTCATAAAAGACAGCTCTCTGGAGGAGTTTCCAGGTGGGAGCCACTAACAGCAATACAAGCAAAAGTTAAGAGATGGGGATATTAAATCAATGAAAGAGTTCGCAGAGGATTTGGGCAGGTTCCAATCAGATCTGCAAAGTCACCAAATTGTGTGTTTCACTTATCCGAATGCCATGCTCATGCCCCTGTTGATTCTCATCTAGATATTGCAGTAGTCTCTGATCTTGCTGCTTCCAGTGTTTCCCTTCACCACTCCATTCTTCTTGTTGTATTTTTAAAACACAAAAATGAGCATGCCACAGATCTCTAAAATCAGTCACATCCTTAAGGAAAATGTCAAACTCTTATGTGCAACACCTAAGGCTCAATTTATCTGAACCTGGTCTACTTTTCCATTTTCATCCATGGTAGTTTCTAGACCCACATACCATGCTTAATTGTACCTAAGAAATTACTATTTTTTGAATCTCCCAAGCTTAACTAAACTTTGAGGAATTTCTGGTTCTATTTTATCCACTTAGTTTGCCCATTAGTCCTCTTCTTCAATTGACTTTCTTGTGCTTACTCTTTAAATTTAACTAAAATGTCATTCTTTCTAGGAAGTTGTCAACCCACTCAAACTCAGGCTGGTTTAGTTGCCTACAGGGCTACTTGAGCAGAATCTATCTATCTATATATATATATACCACAGCATTTCATATTATGTTATAGTTAGTTGTTTTATATATCTAATTAGTACTAATAGTATGTATCAGAAGAAAAAAATTAATTTGTGTCAAATAAGAAGAAAAAAGAGAGTGTGTCTCTGAGGCATTACAGCTATTAAAAGCTAAGCAAAAATTAGATTTAACCTAGAAAGTAATAAGAAGTCACTGAAAAAAGTAAAGTTTAGTCATAATCTGTCAAAATTAGAGATAAGTTTAAAACAACTGCAAGTAAAATAGTTTTGATTTGAAATAATTTAAAATATACATAAGATCTGTGAAAGAAATATTTATGCAGTCTATTTTAATTGTTTGAATAACCTGTGATGTGTATGCAGTCACAATTATAGTTTTGAAGTATGTGGAGAGGAATTATAGGAGTGCATCATTTTAATTTTAATTACAACAGAACTGTTTACTAAAAAATTGACCAAATTTTCATAAATTATGTTAGAGTTTCAATTCTTTTGAGTTATTTAACCTGAGTAATAAGGTCTTACATAAGCATGATTGATTTATCGCTATGCTTCAGAATTCTAAAAGATGTATAAATAATAAGAAAAAAATTAGAATGCTGAAATATTTAATTCTATTTAAAGTCATAGGATATTGGATTGAGGGTAAAAGCAATTTTTCACTATTTTTTTCTAAATATTTCTGTATTACTTACCCTTTTGAAATTAGCATGTATCATTTTTGAAATTCTAAAGAGTTTAGAAAGATGAAACAAATCATTACATTTATCACAAATATCTAAAAATTTTTATGATCTTAGTAGATTCAATCCATGATTAAATCAGAATAGATTCTATCAACTTTTGATTGCAAATCAACATGTAAAGACCCTGGAAGCCATTACTTCAAGAAAATCAAAACAACACGAAAATCAACATTTGGACCCATCTGAAAATTGATATTGATAAAGGAAACTTACATCCTGAAATCTCGAGAGACAGAGAGTCATAGATAAGATCTGCTTACCTAAAAGAGAAACTGCTGAAGCTACAAATTTGCAGAACATTTAAATGCTATTATTGATGAATTCCCGGAGTCTGAGGTTAGACTAAAATGAGAGTGGGAAATTCCTAGGGGCTACAGTCTTAGAGGTCCAACACTCCAGGATCCCACATTCCAGGAACTCCACAAGGCTCTCATGGTTAAGTGCCAAAAGATATCCATGTGTGGCTCTGGAAGGAGACCAGGAAGAGAAACCATCATACAATATTCCCCAAAACATTCTTCATAACAAAGGAACTATTTACCACATGAAGGTCAGAATTATTTCAGCCTTACTGACAGCTAGAGGGAGGGCATTTCTACCATACCAGCCCCTCAGTAGACTTCCTCTCTTACCTACAGGATGAGTGGGGAAGATGAGAAACACTGGGAAGGTTATGACTCAGAGAAACAGTCTCACTAAATGCTGATTATAATTATAGGTTCATTAAGTTCTCCTCCACACCCTTTACTACCACATCAATATAGGTTCAGTAAAATCACAACAGATTGCAACCGAAACAGCTGCAGGATGCAATCTGTCTGTGGAAGAGTTTTTGTAGAATTCCCAAATCAACAGGGCAGTAGGGGGCAAAAACAAGAACCCAAGAGGAATTTGAAGCAGTTGGCACCTACTGCTACAGCAAATATTAAACTCAGCTTAACTCCTAGCCAGTTTAAAATAAATCATTACACTAAATGCCTATTTACCGAAGTTCCTATTACCCGACATATCATGTCTGGCTTCTAATAAAATATCACAAAGTATGCTGAGTGCCAAGAAAATACAGCCTGAAATAACAGAACAAGCATCACAACCAAATTTAGACATTATGTCCCCAATAACAAACAAGATGAACTCTGTGGCTCAAAAGTTAAAGGAGAGTAATGGAGGCTGAGCAAGATAGTGGAATGAAAGGCTCCGCCAGTCATCATTCTGGCAAGGACACCAAGTTAACAAATATCTACACAGATGAAACATCTTCATAAGAACTAAAAATCAGATGAGCCCTCATAGTACCTGATTATAACTTTGGATCCCGGAAAGAGGCACTGAAGAGGTAGAAAACAGCCTGGAATAGCTGACGCCACTCTTCCTCCACCCCAAAGCAGTGGCAGTGTGGTGCAGAGTGTTTCCAAGTGCTGGGGAAGGGAGAGCACAGCAATTGTGAAGCATTGAACTCAGTGCTGTCCTGTTAGAACAGAAAGGAAAACAAGGCAAAACTCAGTTGATGCCCACCCACAGAAGGAACATTTAAACTAGCCAGAGTGGAATCGCCAATCCCAGCAGTTGGAACTTGAGTTCCTGCAAACTTTGCCACTGAAGGCCAAAGTGCCCTTGGTCTCTATAAACTTGAAAGGCAGTTTAGGCCATAAGGATTGCAACTCTTACCTGAGTCCTAGTGCTGAACTTGGATCAGAGACAGTGGACTAGGGAGTACATGATATTTTGAGATATCAGCTGGAGCAGCTAAGGGAGTACTGACATCACCCCTCCCCTAACCAAAAGCTGCACAGCTCACAGTTCAAAAAAGAGACTCCTTCCTTCTGCTTGAGAAGAGGAGAGAGAAGAGTGAGGAGGACTTTGTATGGCATCTTGGACACCAGCTAAGCCTCAGCTGGACAGGGTACCAATCAGAGTCGCAAAGGCATCATTCCAGGCCTTAGCTCTCAGATGACATTTCTAAACACACACTGAACAAGAAGGGAACCCACTGCCTTGAAGAGAAGGATGCAGTCCTGGCAGCATCGGTCACCTGCTAACTGAAGAGCCTTTGGGCCCTGAATAACCATCAGTGATACCCAGGCACTACATCACAGGCCTTGGGTGAGCCCCTGAAACTAGTAGGCTTCAGGTGAGAAGCAGCATATTACCAGCTGTGGTGGCTATGGGTCAAGATCTGTTCTGCCTGAGAAAAGCAGAGGGAAAAGTAAAGGGGACTTCGTCTTGCACCTTAGGTAATAGCATGACCACAGGGGGATAGAGCACCAGGTGGGCTTGTGGGATCGCCAATTCCAGAAATTGACCCTTGGATGGCATTTCTGGATATGCCCTGGGGAAGATAGGAGCCCATTGTCCTGAAAGGTGGGTCCTAGGTCAGGCAGAATTCATCACAAGCTGACTTAAGAGCCCTTAGGCCTTAAGGGAATATTGGTGGTAGTCTGGCAGCACTCCCTGTGGGCCTGTGGTAGCAGTGGCTATAAGGTGAGGCTCTCCAGCCTTTGGAAAGGAGAGGAAATGGTGGGCAGGATTGTATCTTGTAGTTTGAGTGCCAGCTCAGCCACAGCACAAAAGAACACCAGGTAGATTTCTAAGGTTTTTGATTTTAGTCTCTGACTCCCTGATGGCACCTCTGAACCTATACAGGGTCTGGGGATCCTCACTGCTTTGAAAAGAAAGATACTGTCATGGTTGGCTTTGCCACTTGCCAACTGCAGACCCCCAGGGCCTTGAGTAGACTTAAGCAGTAGCCAGGGAGTAGTTACAGCAGGCTCTGGGTAAGACCTAATGCTGTGCTGGCTTCATGTCAGTCCTTTTGGTAGTGGTGGTGACAGAGATGCTTGTATCACTCCACTCCCAGCTTTAGGTGTCTCAGAACAAACAGAGATGTCCACTTTCACCAGCATTTTTCAACACACTACTGGAACTCCGAGCTAGCGCAATCAGACAAGAGAAAGAAGTAAATGGTGTCCAAATGGAATGAAAGAAGTCAAATTATCTTTGTTTGCAGACCCTCCCAATCCTAAAGAGATTAACTAAGACTTGAATAGGAAACATTTGTCATCTATTGTCTCTAAGGGTAGCCACTATAAGACTTCAAAAGAACTTTGGTCTCCACAGTCTTTATCTTAACCTGAACATTCCCTTTCTATCAATCCCAGGTCTTCAGGCAAACTCAACCAATTGTCAACCAGAAGATGTTTAAATTCACCTATAGCCTGGATGCCCTCTGGCTTGGAGTTGCCCTACCTTTCCAGACCAAGCCAATGTATTTCTTAAATGTATCTGATTGATGTCTCCTGCCTTTCTAAAATGGATAAAACTAACTTGTGCCCCGACCACCTAGGGCACATGCTCTCAGGGCCTGCTGTGGTCTGTGTCACAGGCCATGGTCACTCATATTTAGCTTAGAATAAATATCTTTGAATATTTTACAGAGTTTGACTCTTCATTGATGGAAATTCTAATTATTAATAGCCACAAGATAGATACTTTAAATTAGATTCATAAATTTTAAAAAATGAGAGTTCTTATTCTAAAGAATTGCCTTATACACATTTATAAAAATATTAAAGTTTTTAAAAGGGACACATAATAGTGTTATGGCTAGACTTAGAAATTCTCTTGACAAAACTAAAGAGTAAATCTGACCTAAAAGTTAAAATCCTTTGTATGCTCAAACTTCTTGCTTTGAAACCCCCGTAAGACTTACAAAAACTGTTCCACCCTATGGTCTAGTCATTAAGATTCTGTGCCTTTATGGCTGCAGCCCAGGTTGGATTCCTGGTCAAGGAATCAATGTGGGGTACCCATTTGTTACGGATCCTTTTTACTTCCGTGGACAGATCTTGATATTTTCATTTTTGTTTTGTTTGGTTTGTTTTGATTTTTCATCTTTGGAGCATCTGAAGCCTTTGGGCTTTTCTGTGTAGGCGCTCAGCTGAGAAACAGATCCTAGAAAATATGATCAGACAAAAATCAGGTATAATAGGCTTGCTGCTTTTTCAGAGCTATCCATACTAAGTCCAGGCATAGAAAATACACCTTTTGCCTTATTAAAGTCAATAATCTAATCAAGAAACAAGCTTTGTTAAAAAGGCCACCTATCTAACTACAATGGTCTGCAAAATACTTTCTGGAATTCCTCTGGCTATTCTAACATGCTTTGTAAGAGAAATTTATATCTACAGAAGAAATCGTCATGTTTAAGTGTATCTCCCTTCCAGTATCTAAGTCCCTAGAAACTTAGGAAGAGAAAGACATTGGCTTACAAATATTCCCTTTGTTTAAGACACTTTCTGGATAATCTTGTCTTGACTGGACCTTTACTTACCCCTTTTTTATTTCAAGGAATAATGGTGTTTAGAACTAAATTCTGTATCTTTGATATGTAAATATTCACCCAAGAAGTCATGTCATCAGAAATAAAAATTTCAGCT
Organism: Macaca thibetana thibetana; assembly: GCF_024542745.1. Classification (NCBI taxonomy): domain Eukaryota; kingdom Metazoa; phylum Chordata; class Mammalia; order Primates; family Cercopithecidae; genus Macaca; species Macaca thibetana. Next base: position 63,691,265 of record NC_065584.1, read on the forward strand.
TGCTGGATAATAATCATTTAGAGCTTGACAGTCTAAAAGGGGAAAACAAAACTATTTGAAAAGTGGCAAATGAAGGATCTTAAAAAGCTGTAAGATCTGCTTCTGACACTGTGTCTGCATGTCTATATGTTTATGTGTGTTATGTTATGTGCTATTTCACTACCAAAATATAAGAGCTCTAATTAATTGGCTTAACAAATAAAATAAATGCTTAGATAAAATGTTTTTTTTTAAATTTATTTATTATTATTATACTTTAAGTTCTAGGGTACATGTGCATAACGTGCAGGTTTGTTACATATGTATACTTGTGCCATGTTGGTGTGCTGCACCCATCAACTCGTCAGCACCCATCAACTCGTCATTTACATCAGGTATAACTCCCAATGCAATCCCTCCCCCCTCCCCCCTCCCCATGATAGGCCCCGGTGTGTGATGTTCCCCTTCCCGAGTCCAAGTGATCTCATTTTTCAGTTCCCACCTATGAGTGAGAACATGCGGTGTTTGGTTTTCTGTTCTTGTGATAGTTTGCTAAGAATGATGGTTTCCAGCTGCATCCATGTCCCTACAAAGGACACAAACTCATCCTTTTTGATGGCTGCATAGTATTCCATGGTGTATATGTGCCACATTTTCTTAATCCAATCTGTCACTGATGGACATTTGGGTTGATTCCAAGTCTTTGCTATTGTGAATAGTGCCGCAATAAACATACGTGTGCATGTGTCTTTATAGCAGCATAATTTATAATCCTTTGGGTATATCCCCAGTAATGGGATGGCTGGGTCATATGGTACATCTAGTTCTAGATCCTTGAGGAATCGCCATACTGTTTTCCATAATGGTTGAACTAGTTTACAATCCCACCAACAATGTAAAAGTGTTCCTATTTCTCCACATCCTCTCCAGCACCTGTTGTTTCCTGACTTTTTAATGATCGCCATTCTAACTGGTGTGAGATGGTATCTCATTGTGGTTTTGATTTGCATTTCTCTGATGGCCAGTGATGATGAGCATTTTTTCATGTGTCTGTTGGCTGTATGAATGTCTTCTTTTGAGAAATGTCTGTTCATATCCTTTGCCCACTTTTTGATGGGGTTGTTTGTTTTTTTCTTGTAAATTTGTTTGAGTTCTTTGTAGGTTCTGGATATTAGCCCTTTGTCAGATGAGTAGATTGCAAATTGTCCCTCTTTGCAGATGACATGATTGTATATTTAGAAAACCCCATTGCCTCAGCCCAAAATCTCCTTCAGCTGATAAGCAACTTCAGCAAAGTCTCAGGATACAAAATTAATGTGCAAAAATCACAAGCATTCTTATACACCATAACAGACAAACAGAGAGCCAAATCAGGAATGAACTTCCATTCACAATTGCTTCAAAGAGAATAAAATACCTAGGAATCCAACTTACAAGGGATGTAAAGGACCTCTTCAAGGAGAACTACAAACCACTGTTCAGTGAAATAAAAGAGGTCACAAATAAATGGAAGAACATACCATGCTCATGGATAGGAAGAATCAATATCATGAAAATGGCCATACTGCCCAAGGTAATTTATAGATTCAATGCCATCCCCATCAAGCTACCAATGAGTTTCTTCACAGAATTGGAAAAAACTGCTTTAAAGTTCATATGGAACCAAAAAAGAGCCCGCATCTCCAAGACAATCCTAAGTCAAAAGAACGAAGCTGGAGGCATCACGCTACCTGACTTCAAACTATACTACAAGGCTACAGTAACCAAAACAGCATGGTACTGGTACCAAAACAGAGATATAGACCAATGGAACAGAACAGAGTCCTCAGAAATAATACCACACATCTACAGCCATCTGATCTTTGACAAACCTGACAAAAACAAGAAATGGGGAAAGGATTCCCTATTTAATAAATGGTGCTGGGAAAATTGGCTAGCCATAAGTAGAAAGCTGAAACTGGATCCTTTCCTTACTCCTTATACGAAAATTAATTCAAGAATGATTAGAGACTTAAATGTTAGACCTAATACCACAAAAATCCTAGAGGAAAACCTAGGTAGTACCATTCAGGACATAGGCATGGGAAAAGACTTCATGTCTAAAACACCAAAAGCAACGGCAGCAAAAGCCAAAATTGACAAATGGGATCTCATTAAACTAAAGAGCTTCTGCACAGCAAAAGAAACTACCATCAGAGCGAACAGGCAACCTACAGAATGGGAGATAAAATGTTTTATCAGAAAAATAGAAACAAACATAAATGTCTTTTAGTTCACATGCCTTGGGTAAATCTTTGGTAAATAAAGTTAATTTAAAATTGTTGGAAACGTAAAGTTGGAATGTCCTCAGAACTGTCAGTGTTAAACATAATTCAGACATTTTTGCTTGTACTGCTCACCAGACAGGTTTAGGCTGTTTCTACGAGATGTATCAAGGTCATAACACTATTGCTTCTGTAGTACTTTTAATATGTGCTGAATTTGTCTGTGCGCTAAAGCTTTAAGGGATGGCTACTAGGCTTCTCTGAAGCCTTGTGCACATCTGATTGTAAGCTTCTCTTTGGTTTTTGAGCCTCTAGATTCTGAGATCTGAACAAGTGGCCATGGTAAGGCTAAGGACATGTTCTCAGCACCTGGACTACCAGCTACAAGGCAGAGTCAAGCCCTGTATGGCCCCATCTTCTATGGCACAGCTTTGCCTCCTAGCCAGGCTAGGAGGGGTTAGATCCTTCAGACATCATCTTCACAACTCTGTCCTTTGTCCTGAGCTCTATACCTGGTATGTAATGTGAGATCCAGATGGACCTCACTCTCTATAGCCATCCATGGGTGCCACATAGCTACCTGGGACCCCATACAACTTGGAAAGACTTTAGGAAGGGTACCTCCTTTATAGCTTCAAAATTCTTTTCAGTAACTTAAAATCCTGTTTTGTTAAGTAATAGAGAAACACAAAATGTCTGAGTCATTTAAAAGTAAGTTAACAATATTAAATATTAATTACTAATCAAAAATTTGTGTATATACTTTGACATCTTATTTCCATATAGTATACGAAAGGTAAATATACTTAGATTTGTTAACAAAACATTAAAGAAACATGTTTCAAAAAATTATAAAGTGTTTTTCACCTACAAGTATTGTTACAAAACAGTTGAAATTACTTCCTAAGTTTTCTACTTAAAATTGGGGTTAATAAGAGTTAAAATTGTAGAACCAAGAGGCTACAGCAGGGTGAGGAAGCAGTCATCCTCTCTGTGTCCTTGGAAAATCTTGCAAAGCCTGTTTTTCTAATATATTTGCTTACATGTTAAGGTTACATGTACAGTCAGGAATGCGTGTTTCTATATTTCTGGGCCCCCTCCCCCCATATTCCCTACTCCTTCTTGTTACTTCCAAGAAGTACTCATGACCTTTATATTTCCTTGCTTTGGATACTTTTTGCAGGGCAGAAAGCTGTAGTTGCATGGACATTTCAATTTGATTTTTGTGGATTTTCAAGCACATTAGGAGGATTGTTATGGGAATGTATTTGAGGAACATATAAGTAGGGAATAGATAGAATTTCCACAGACTACAAAAAGTTGAAAGTTGATTGGTGGGTTTGGGGATTACGAGAGAGAGAGAGAGAGAGAGAGAGAGAGAGTAGAGAGAGAGAGAGAGCAGAGATCTGCTCCCTCTTCTCCAAGTCCTCACAGATCACAAGGTGGTAAGACCTGGAGAAGAGAGAACAGATGGCTCTGTGATGTAGCTTTAGAGGCTGGATTGTAATTGTTGAGGTCTAGATGCTGTTCTGGAAACAACAAATCTAATAGACGGGAGGGGTTCTACAGACTGTGCAATGGACATCTCAGCAGGAGCAAAGAGGGACCACTAGCAGTCACTGAGATTCTTCTCCAACACCCTGGCTCTGTACAGAAACTGGAACTTTGGGACAATTTTGCTCTATGTGGCAGGACAAAGCCTCAGAATAGAAACTAAACTGATTTCAAGAAAATAATAAATAATGTAAGATACCTGAGCAGCTATATTGAAATATAACATATTAAATTACTCATACTTTTTTATTCCCCTCAAGATCACAGCATACTGCTTATGAATGTATGAAATATTTCAACACACAACTTGCACACCTATGAATAACAACACTAATTAAATATATTTTAATGATTTAAATTTCTTCAAGAAATATGACTAAAATATATATATGAAAATTCAATGAAATAAAATACCTGCCCTCTATTGAATCATCACATAAGAGTAAATGAATAAGAAACGGGGATTTGAATGAACAGAATACTGGAGACAGGTAAACTTACAAAACTAGGTAACAATTGTGAATGAAATACAGCACTCTTCTAAGTGAGATAATGTAGAGATGGCAATAATAGTAACTGTCATTCACATTTGAAGTTAAGAACTAGAATCTGGGTTAGCTGGATCATGTTGAACATTTTGAGGAGAACTTAATAAGATATTCAGGTTTTTAGGGTGATAGCAGGAATAAACAAATGAGAATTACAGGCTTCAGACTTTTATGGGGAGATGTTGGCACCCTCCAAAGATTTTAGAAAAATTACTGAAATTAGGAGATAAATCACAGAATATATGTTTTAACTTATGCTGCATCTAATTATTTTGAAATCTGGGAAAAATCACTATTAAATATTTCAAAGGTTAATAAGACTTAGCACGAGTAGTTATAAAATACAAACTGAAACTACTGTATTTCCTTTCTTTTTTATTTATTTCTTTTTCTTTTTTTTTTTTAAATAGAGATGGGGTGGTCTCACTATGTTGTCCAGGCTGGTCTCGAACTCCTAGACTCAAGTGATCTGCCCACCTCGGCCTCCCAAAATGCTGGGATTACAGGTGTGAGCCACTGTGCCAGGTCTCTTTTTATTTTATTGTGAAAATATCAGAAATAAGAGGAGAGACTAATTCAGTTGTTACATATATTATTTGGGGAGACATTTGTAACTATCTACACTTCTTTGTTATGTCTTTTAATCTGAATTATTTTGTGATAGTACATATTTTTTTTAAATAAAGCAACATTTATAATCAACATATAATTTAAAAGAAAAAACCCTAAAAACTCTTACATGATAGCACGCTAGCAAAGGTAGTAGCCTATAATGATTTCCCCTTTCAAATTGATTTTCATATATTAATTCATCATAACTCCCCTTGTTCCCTGGGGTATGAATTTCTAGCTGATTACCTTTATCAAAAAGTATTTTTCAGTAATTCCCATGTGATTTAAACTTTTACTAACTTAAAATACAATTTTTGTTCTTGAATGCTCCCCTTTTATAAAAGAAGTTGTCCAAGTCATCTTCTTCAGACATTTAAGAGGCCTATTCCACTACTGTTTGTGTCTTGCATTTGAAAGACCAAGTCCTAGAGGGTTTCCATAAGCATAATATGGTAGATCTTTATGTAAGTGAGTTAAATGGCAGGTGTTCCCTGTGATCGCCTTGGATTATATTTTTGCTCTGTTCATCCTAAATTTGAGCATTTCCAGAGAATTTACAGAAAGGCTTCATCTAGAGTCTCCTCAGAGGAATGCCTTTGTAACATAAGAAAGCAAGAAACAGCAGAGAGTTAGCGGTGTAGTTTAAGTTCAAGGACAACAGACTCATGTCAGAGAAGGCATGATTCTGAGTGCCGTACTCTTTTTCTTTGAGATGGAGTTTTGCTCTGTCACCCTGGCTGGAGTGCAGTGGCTTGATATCCACTTACTGCAACCTCTATCTCCTGTGTTCAAGCGATTCTCGTGCCTCAGCCTCCCGAGTAGCTGGGATTACAGGTGCCCGCCACCACACCCAGCTAATTTTTGTATTTTTTAGTAGAGATGGAGTTTCACTATGTTGGCCAGTCTGGTCTCAAACTCCTGATCTCAAGTGGTCTGCCTGCCTCGGCCTCCCAAAGTGCTCAGATTATAGGCATGAGCCACTGCACCCAGCCTTCAAATATTTATTTTAGATCAGTTACCAGAAACTCATGCCTGAGTACTAGGTATATTTAAAATACCTGTGTGAATAAAAACTAAACAGAGTTCGCCATCTTAATATAGTCACCAAGAAACTTTGAGAAGACTGACTCTTATGATCATTGGGAACCATAATTTATCAGTGATCCGAGACAGTTAGAAATTGACCTTGCACATAAAAAATTTTATCCCTGTGGGGAAACTCAATAAATTTATGTCTCTGGACACTTGCCTTTTGGCTAGGAAGACATTATTATACTCAATTGTAAAATAGAGATACAAAATGAGTTATACTTCTAAATGATTATTTTAACGTTTCTCATGAGTGCCAAGTAAATAATGTTGGACAATGCCTAGATGACTGAATAGAAGTAGAATACTGTCACTACTCTAAAACTAGCTAAGTAAGGGTAATAATATGTTCACAGTGGAGGGGATGCCATTGACTCCAAGAGTACCCAGGTTATTTCTGTGAATTAGAAGCCAGATGTATTTCTAGGTAATTCTGCACGTACAAAACTTTGCTAATTTTTTTTCATTATTAATTGCTTGCTAAGCCTCCTCATTTCATGTCTTGGTCTTTAATTGAAGTATGCCAGTTGTTTGATTCTCCAGATTTCTTAAATAGGCAATTGCTTTATTGCACCCTTGTAGAGTGGTGGTACTATATTCCACAACAATATGGTTGCATCCTTCCAAAATACCCTGCACAGAGTACAACTGGTTAACTTAAAAGCAACTTATGAAATGCACACTATATTGGTGTCTCTGAGAGGGGGTATGATTTGTAAGAATGTGAGAGAATTAGTTGTGGCCAATTTGTGATATTTAGTATAATTCTTTAGTACTATTCAATAAATAGTATCCATTAATTTTCTAGGCATGTTGTAGTTTTAGGGTAGTGGTTAAAAAACAGTCTGGGTTAAATATAGTTTGCAAACGTACTGATTTTGTGACTGAGGGTTAATTACTTAACTCTATAGATTTTTTTTTTTATATCTGAGGTGGATATAACAGTACTCCTACCTCTTAATTGTCTCCTGTGTTGTTTAAATGAGAATAACATTTTGTACATGAATTAACATATAATACACAATAAATATGTTATTTTAAAATGTATTAAAATTTAAAATTTTCAGCAGAAGCAGAAAACATAAGCCAAGTTGAAATATTAAAAACAATTCATACATATATTATAAATATAAAAACTTGCTTAATGATCTTTAAGTGGTCATTTGATCTGCTTTTGTACTCAGCGGAAGGAAGATCATTGAAACTGAAAACAGGCCAAACCAAAACATAAAGATAGTAATGAGTAAAAAATGACTAAATTGCCAAACATATTGAGATTAAAATGTGTGTGTATATACATATATATGTATATATCTTTTATATATATGTCATATATATCTGTCATATATATATCTGTCATACATATATATATATAGATAGATAGATACATGTCTCCGTGTGTGTGTGTGTGTGAGAGAGACTTTATTGGAATACAAAATAAAAGAGGAGAGAGAAAACAGTGCAGAAAATTTGAAGAGATAATGGTCAGAAATTTTTTAAAGTACATAGGATATATCACAGGAATCCATTTCAAATGGGAAAAGGCAAAGAAAACCATATCTAGGTATATCAGTCAAACTGCTCAAAACCAAATATACAGAGAAAATCTTTTTCCTTTTTTTGAGACAGAGTCTCGCTCTGTCGCTGAGGCTGGAGTGCAGTGGGGTGATCTTGCCTCACTACAACCTCTCCCTCCTGGGTTCAAGCAATTCTCCTACCTCAGCCTCCTGAGAAGCTGGGATTACAGGCACCCGCCACCACACCTGGCTAATTTTTATATTTTTAGTAGAGATGGTGTTTCACCATGTTGGTTAGGCTGATCTAAAAGCGTCTAGAGTCCAGGGCAAGGCCCATTACAATAAAAACAATGAGTACATCTCATCAGAAATAATGAAAGTCAGAAGACAAAGAAAGAACATTTTTATAATGTGCAACTGGAGGAAAACATAAACTCTTCATTCTATATCAATTGTATTTCAGTTGAAATATCATGTAACTATGAAGGCAAAATAATAATATTTTCAGAGAGACTTTGTCTCCAGCCCACCTGTACTACAAAAAGTACTGAAAGTTCTTCAAACTAGAAGAAATGATTACATATAAAAATGTTTAACTGCTCAAAAAATATAAATAGCTGGATAATTATAAAATATCTTTTAAAAGTTAAACACATATATCTGTGTATGTATAAGTATATACACATGCCTATATGTATGTGTATATATTATATTTGTACTCTCTAGTAATTATTGTAAGAAAAAATAACAACAATAAATGATGGGATTATTGCATATGTAGAAATACATTATGAAAAATGTGAGCCTGAGGGCATGAGGAGGGTAAACAAAACTTTACTGTTGTAAGTTATTCTTATAGTGTCTCTAAATTTAGTTTAAAAATTCATTTGATAGATCGTAAAAATTTAAAATGTATATTGGAATCTCTAGAGTAGTCCCTAAAATAGCCCAAAAATATTTAACTAAAAATTCATAAAAGAGATAAACTATTTTTTAAAATTTGATTAAACAATATGAATATAAGATATTTAAAGCAGGGGAACAAATAATAGGTTGGAAAAATAGGGAACATATGCCAAATGGTAGATTTAAATCCTGGCATATAAACATTTATATTAAATGTAAATGGTTCAAACACTTCTATTAAAAAAGAGAGGTTTTCAGATTGGGTTAAAAAAAGAAAAGCAAGAACTAACAATAGTTTATTTAGAAGAAATACATTCTAAATTACAGGACTTTATAGTTTGAAAGCAAAATAATAGAAAATTATCTTCTATGCAAACAATAAAAATTAGAGAATTGGTATGGCTATATTAATATTAGGTAAAGTAGATTTGATGACAAAAAGCTATGCTAGAGATAAAAACATTTTGTAATGATATATGAGTAAACTTTATCAAAAAGTCATAACCATCTTAAACACATATAACTGTAAATACAGAATTTCAAAATACAAGAAGATACAATTGATAGAAATGCAGAAAGACAGAGAAATTCACAATCGTAGGTGAGATTTTCAAAAATAATAATATCACTGTCTGCAAGTCTTCAATTTTGGTAACAGAAATAACACATATAAAACCAATAATAAGGTGAGGTACGGTGGCTCACACCTGTAGTCCCAGCACTTGGGAGGCCAAGGCTCGTGGAGTCTAGGAGTTTGGGACCAGCCTGGGCAATATGATGACTCAGTCTCTACAAAAAAATACAGCAAATAGCTGGGAATGGTAGTACATGCCTGTGGTCCCAGCTACTTGGGAGATAGAAGCAGGAGGATCTCTCAAATCTGGGAGGTCAAGGCTGCACTGAGCCATGATCGTGCCACTGCACTCCAGCCTGTGTGACAGAGCAACACTGTCTCAAAAATAAAAATAAATATAAATAAAATAAAACCAACAATAATATACCTCAGAATATGACTTTGCTGAAAACTAGAGTTACAGAGTACTATAAGGAGACAGAAAAAAGTAGAACCCTGAATTAAATTTTAGTTAGATAAATGTATGAGTGTCTTAGATAAAGATAGTGGTGGCAGTGGAGTAGAAAAGTTCAGGTTGTGTTCACAGTTTTACCACAATTCTTCTTCAGGATGTGTTCGCAATTTTACCACTGCTTGAAGAATAGAATACTTAACAAGATTCCATCGTAAGGTAAGTGTATCAATTCCTTTATTAGTCCAATAGAAATAAGCTCTAATAAGATGTTGTCAGAATTACTTGAGGGAAACTGTAAAGAGCATATCAAATAGTATGTACTGAATAGATTTTGATGTCTTCCCTTCTCCAAATGTTTCTTCTTTTCTGGTGTTACTGATGTAGATTATATGCTTATCTGATGTCATCTGGATATCCCAGTACAGATTTACTTTCCTCTAGTCTCTGTTAATACTTGCCTAAAATCCACAATGTGACTAGATTGATTATTCTGCTGAAAGACTTCCAGACTTATCAGTTGCCCATAATGAAATATGAATTTCCATAGCATAGCATCACATCTTATTCACTTAAAAAGAAACAGAAATTAGACCTGAAAAACTTAACCAAATATAAAATTTAATAGGAAACCACACATTTACACTTTGCTTCTTCGTTGGAATTAATATAATTATGGAATGACTTATATATTTTATTCACTTCAAAAAATAAACAATGGGCTGGGCATGGTGGCTCACGCTTATAATTCCAGCACTTTGGGAGGCTGAGGTAGTCAGATTGCTTGAGTCCAGGAGGTTGAGACTAATCTGGGCAACAGGGTGAAACCCCATCTCTGCAAAAAACTAGCCAGGTGTGATGTCATGTGCCTGTAATCCCAGGTACTTGGGAGGCTGAGGTGAGAGAATCACTTAAGCCCAGGGAGATCAAGGCTGCAGTGTGTTGTGATTGTGCCACTGCACTCCAGCCTGGGCACCAGAGCAAGACCCTGTCTCAAAAAACAAACAAACAAACAGACAAACAACAATGTTCTAAGCTTATTAAAAAAAAAAAAATTGCCAGGCGTGGTGGCTCACACCTGTAATCCCAGCACTTTGGGAGGCCGAGGCAGGCAGATCACCTGAGGTCAGGAGTTCAAGTCCAGCCTGGTCAACATGGTGAAATCCTGTCCCTACAAAAAATACAAAATTAGCCGGGTGTGGTGGCAGGTGCCTGTAATCCCAGCTACTCAGGAGACTGAGGCAGGAGAATTGTTTGAGCCTGGGAGGCAGAGGTTGCAGTGAGCCGAGATCGCACCACTGCACTCCAGCCTGGCTGACAGAGCAAGAAGCAAGACTCCGTCTCAAAAAAAAAAAAAAAAAAAAATAATAAATAAATAAATAAATAAATAAAACAAAACAAAAAAAAACAAATTCAAGTATAAAAGGGACACAATTTATGCAAAATACCAGGAATGAAAATTTACCTCCTAGAGTCCATGTAATAGATACTTCAAAGGAATCTTGTTAGAACACTGAAAGAAACTAACGCTATAGAGCTGAAGATAGTCCTAATTTTGATTACCAGGCATTTTCATATTCTGCCAAATCTGTTGTATTCATTTGTGAAATAACTGATATTTCCAAATTACTGGTGATAACTGGTAACTTGACTTAATCAGAGTTTAAAGACATGAAAATCAGAAAATGAGCTCTGCTAATGTTACACTACAAACTAGGAAGAAAATATGCCCTAACATGAGACTATACCCTAGAAAGAAAAACTGCCATATTTTGCTAAATCTGGAAGAAATAGCAAGAGGATATGAAAGGTGGTACATAATTGCTCAGTTCTCAAGCAAAATTGAGTTTTCTCCAAAAAAGTGTCATAGCACTAAATGTCACATCCAATAACCAAGGTGTTGGGATCTAGAGTCACAAGAGGAAAACAGCAGGAACCTACATTTTCCTGTAATGATTGAGGTCATACCAACCATAGGAATGCAGGTGAAGTGAACCTCCATGGGGAAGTCTTCTTACTTCATCATTCTCATTGCATTGTTATCCAGATGTAATATCCAATATAGGGAAAGCATTAGAAAGAGAAATATTAAGGAAGTATAGGCTCCAACTGAGAGCATGTAGATTATGTGACTATGGACTTTTTAAAATTTCCTAAATGATACAAATTAAGCAGAAAGGTGTTCACAAAGCAGAAGATTTAGTAAGAGAAGGTTTGATTTTATAAATCTGTTAGAGGCTGTGCCTAAACTCAGTTCCTTCTCTCTTACTCATGTAATTCTTAAGTAAACATTAGCTGAAATATAACTGCCCTCTTTCAAATCTGAATATCTACAAAGATGTAGTGTGGACTTTATGCACACATTTTTATAAGGGAAGTAAACAAAATCAGAAGACATTTGAAACAATACATGTTCTATGCCCAAGACTGTACCTTGTGGGGTGAACACGGAAGTGCATGAAATGTGGTGATATACTACGGTAATTAATATTTTACTGTGAGGAATTAATATTTTATAGTGAACAATTATTAAGTCTGGAAGTCTTTCAGCAGAATAATAAATTTAATAACATTGTGTAGTTTAGACACATGTTGACAGAGAATAGAGGAAAGTAAATCTGTAGTGGGATATCCAGATGGAACCAAATAATGCATAATCTACATCAGTAACACCAGAAAAGAAAAAATATTTGGAGAAGAGAAAATACCAAAATGTATTCAGTAATACTATGTGCTATACTCTTTACATGTTTCTTCAACATCCTGTTGTTAGAGGTTATTTCTGTTGTACCAACAAAGTACTTGAGATATAAGGATTTTGTCCTGTTCAAAATCACTCAAGTTGTAGTTGGAGAAACCAGATTTGAAACTAACATTAATGAATATCTAAAATCATTAATAGAGTCCTGAATTGAAAGATGTGAATGTGAAATAAATTAAATTTACTCTCTGATTCTGAGGTTTTAGTAGAGGCAAGAGAGTAAGTTAATTATATTTTTAAATAGTGGATATTGTGCCATCTATCAAAATAAAGAACACAGTAAATTTTAGGGTCAAAAGTTTATATATTGTAAGTTTGAGATGTTCACAGTGCTTAAAAGTGAAGATTCCTAAAGTTGTGTTGGAAATATATAGGAAAGGTGTCATCAGAGCTTCTAGAAGGCAGGACTATATCTAGTTTACCTTTGTACATCTAATACCTTGCACCCAAACATAGTTTGGCAAATGAATGCTGCCAAACTCCTGGAAGTTGATGAGTATGTCTATAAACAGAAAGAAAAATGTAATGAAATTAGAACATCAGAGCTAAGTAAGAGCAGGGGATTCAATAATGCTCTGAGATTGGTCAAAGAGGAACCTGGAGTATGCAGCACCTCAAACTATGTTAAAAAATCAGAAATGAAGGAATTTAAAAATTGGTGAAATGTTACCAAAAGATCCTATGGATGAGACATTTTAATATATGATTTAATTGATTGTCTTTAATATGTAATGGGAATATCAAAGAAATGAAAGTAAAATTATGGTGTTCCAGATCCATGGCTACAGGTAAAAAAAAGTGCGTTTATGTTCTCACTCACAGGTGAGAATTGAACAATGAGAACACCTGGACACAGGAAGGGGAACATCACACACCAGGGCCTGTCATGGGATGGGGAGAGGTGGGAGGGATAGCATGAGGAAATATACCTAATGTAAATGACAAGTTAATGGGTGCAACACACCAACATTGCACATGTATACATATGTAACAAACCTGCACGTTGGGCACATGTACCCTAGAACTTAAAGTATAATAATAAAAATACATACACACATGAGAAAAAAAAAGTGTGTTTATTTAGTTGACAAAATAGAAAAGGTTTTGCAAAGGAAGGGATGGTTAAGGGCAGTGAAGCTAATGTAAGTCATCAATCCAAACATTTTTTTTCAAATGCTTGAGTCATGATTGTACTTGTGTTGTGATTGAGTACTGTGCACTCTGATTGTACTTGTGTTGTGAAGAGTGCTCTCTTGGTAGAGTATATAGGACCTTTAAAATACGAAAAGTTAGCTGTGACTGAAATGGATTCTGTCTGGAAAAAAATAGTTCATTTTTAGGAGTATCTGTGGCTAAATGAACTTTGTGATACATGAGACAACACAGCTCTTGAAATCTGATTTTGCTATTTCAAACTAAAATACATATTTCACATAACTATATAGTTTCACAAAATAATCTGGCATTATTGTAAAATGGTTATGTGTGTGTATTAAATGAGCCGTTTATAGGATTGTTTAAAAATAGTACATTAAGACTGAGGGTGGTGGCTCACACCTGTAATTCCAGCACTTTGGGAGGCCAAGGCAGGTAGATCACCTGAGGTCAGGAGTTCGAGACCAGCCTGATCAACATAGTGAAAGCCTGTCTCTACCGAAAAATACAAAAATTAGCCAGGTATGGTGGTGCGCACCTGTAATCCCGGCTACCTGGGAGACTGAGGCAAAAGAATTGTTTAAACCCGAGAGGCAGAGGCTGCAGTGAACTGAGATCATGCCACTGCACTCCAGCCTGGGCAACACAGCGATACCCTGTCTCAAAATAAATAAACAAATAAAAATAAAACATAAAGTTTGAAAGAAGTTGACAATCCAGAAATTACCTCATGATTTTGTTCTTCTGTGTTGATCACATCAGTTTCTAGGATGTGCTCATAGTTTTCTCAGTGCACACCACCTCTTTTTTTTTTTTTTTTTTTTTTTGAGTCAGAGTCTCGTTATGTCACCAGGCTGGAGTGCAGTGGCGCAATCTCTGCTCACTGCAACCTCCATTTCCCAGGATCCGGGTTCAAGCGATTATCCTGCCTCAGTCTCTGGAGTAGCTGGGATTACAGGCACGTGCCACCATGCCCAGCCAATTTTTGTACTTTTAGTAGAGACGGGACTTCACCATGTTGGCCAGGATGGTCTCGATCTCTCAACCTTGTGATCTGCCCTCCTCAGCCTTCCAAAGTCCTGGGATTAAAAGAGTCAAATCTCTGGCAAATTTTGCCTGTTAACTTGGATGCTCTCTCCAAAACAGGGATGAAGCTCTTTTTTACCTTTAGGTACCACAGAGTTTCTTAATTTATTTTTCCTGTTGTCCCCCACAAGGAGACATTTTAAACATTTTCTCCTACTCGTTCCCCACAAAATGTTGATAATACAAATACACTATATATTTGTTATGTAACGTATGAATATCTGTGCTTTATACAAATGAAGAATAAGATTCTCCTTCTCTAGGAACAATTTTTGTTCTTTCAGATGTTATACTGTGCCATTAAGAATACTTAATATATCTTATTCAAAGTAAACAATGTGTGATTCCTTGGTGAAGCTATATTATTAAGAAGGCTATAAAATTCGTCAGGACTTATAGTAGTTTTGTTTTTAAGGAGCCAATTCTCTTTAGAACCATGCGAATGCTGTCTTGAACATAGTATATCATTAAAAAATAAGAGAACAAACTTTACTATAGTTTCCTGATTTGGAAATGATGGTTTAAATACTTATTTAATCTGATGCAAGACTTGAAAAGCAAAGTTTTATGAAGTGTAACCATATTTTCAGAGATTTAAACACATAATTATATGCACTTTTTATAAATACAAGCAATCTAAGGTAAAAGAAGTAAATCATTTATTCAAATATTTATTGAATACTGGGGATTCAGTAGTGACTAAAATAGAAATGGGTCTACTTCAGGAAGACCATTATCTACTGAGTGAAAGAGTCACCCAACCCAGGTTAATAGAGGCTAAGTTCAAGGGTTTAGGGAACTCTAAAAATCTATACTGAAAACGTCCACACGCAGACCATCTGGCACAGGGGACAGTTGGCAGGCTATAACAAATCTATGGACATGGCAGATTTTAGATCCCGAGGTGCCTGAAGTGTAGAAATGCAGGCATAAAATCTGTTTCATGTAAGAGAGCAGTTGGCAAATGTCAAATAAGAGCAGCAAGCAGTGAAGATTTTAACAAGGCAGGCTGGATTGCATCCAGAATTTTTTTATTTTTTAAGGAGGAAGGGACAATTGGTGTAAGCCACTGCTTGAGGAATAAAGCTGCTAATATCCAGGCATGGGAACAAAGGTTGGAAGTTAACAAAAGTTGGAAGCTAAAGGAAAAGATTTGAGGCATCAGATGTCTGCAAATCACAGATCCACAGAAGAGACAAAAATGAAAGACACATGTGGTACTGGCAGCAGCATAACAACCAATAATGTAAGACTAGGGACTGTCTTCCCTAAACTCTTGCTTTATCCTTCCTAGAATAAAGCATCTGCGAATAGGCTTAAACTGATGGATCATCTGAAAGGCAGAAAGTTGATTATAGCCATTAACTTTAAAAATAAGATTTTTCTGAGATTCCTAAATTTCACCTAACTTTTAATGTCCAACCCCAAATCATTCCTTTCATTTTCTCTGTAATTTCTCTCAAACTAAATAGGATTGTTAGAAAAAAAAAATGCATGGAATTGTATTGGCATATAATGCTTAGTATCAATTTTCAGTGTACTGTAATTTCCCCGAATAAGATAAATTTTCTAATTTCACTGCTATCCCAAGTATAAACTTAACAGTCAGAAGTTCATTTTATATATGCTAAAGTACCGTGTTTTTCACATTTTTTTGTAATAATCATCTCACTTCTAATAATATTTCATGTCTGTTTTCTCTAGTAGATGAGAACCTCTTAAGGGTAGGAGCAATATCTCTTTGGTTTCAGACTATTTCCCTAACACCTAAAACAGTGTCTGGAAAAAATAAATAATTTTATGTGGAATGACAGATTGTACAACAAGAGAAAAAAAACAACATTGGGGTAGGAAGGAGGAGAGAAAGGCTGAGAAAAAGGAAAGATGTAGGAAAGAACTAAAGAAAAAGTATAGAGAAAGTTTTGTTTCTTCCTCAGCATTGGCAACTCAAGGAAATCATTCTTACTTGACATATTAAATAAAGACTGATATTAAAATAAATATTTATCTTTATATATATTTAAATGTGTCTAGTCAGAGATTTACATTACAGATAAATTTTATTTCATTATATTAGTATATTGAAAACAAACCCATTTAATAATTTGAGAATTAAAGAAAACATTTGTTCAGATGGTAGTTTTTTCTTTCCAATTGTAAAAGTCTTAAGAAACATCTCCTTGTATATAGTGCTTTAATAAATACAAGAAGCTTCCAATGCAGTGTTTAATGTCATTGCAAAACATAACATAACAAAAAACACCTAATGGAGAATAAATACCTAATAAATAACAAATATCAGTAAAATAGTTTTATATTTGGAACTATAAATATAATCTCTTATCATAAAGCAATCCCAGATATCTTAGTTAAAGTATCTTATAAAGTGTTATAAAGCCCATCTATTACTATAGAGAAAAAACTAACTTTAATACGTGCTTGGAGGATCTGTCACGTGTGGTTTTTCCAAAGGCCCTAGCCACACGCTAGATGGCAATCACTACAGCCAGGAGCACTCTGTAGGGCCTGGCATCCTCAGCCAGTGAAGTGTGTTCTTGGGGTCCTTTTGTGGAACTTAGAATACAATTTCACCATATAAAAATATGTAGTAGATAAAAAGCATTAATCAATACTGTATTTCATGTATTTTAAGGATTAAATTAGGCATACTTCACCAAACTTTGATGTACTAATCACTATTATCTATTTTGAGATATTGATTCAGAGTTACAAAGATCAATGTACAAATAAAATTTTGACAGAAAAACTGCTTGTCAATTGAGCTATATTCGTAGTTTCCTAAAATATATTTTTTCACACTTTGCTTATGACATCCTACTTAAACCCAAGAACACTATTGCTGCTTCAAAGAAGACTCTAACTCTCTCAGTGATCTTGGCAAGGCTTTACAGTGTTCTAAGCCAGCTTGCAAAGCCTTGAACAAGTATACATATCTATGCTTAGGCAGCTTTAACGTAGATCCCTTAAACCTGTTTCAGACGATTTCCTCTGCTCTGTGTCAGAGTACATTTAGTGAGAACCAATATATCCGGCTGACTCTGGGCAAAACTCTTTTAGGGTCTTCTACTTTAGCCACTCTGTCAATCTCCTTCCAATATCCAGGGCTTTAATGGATACTTAAACAGACAAGTGTTAGGAATGTGTTCTCAACATAACCACTTATTTTCTAGAACTCTCTTTTGCCTTACCTCTTGCTTTTGTGGGCAAGTTTGATAATAGCTAATTTCCAAAAATGAACATGCAATGTATTTTACATGTAGTTTTATGGAGCAGAAACATAAAGAATGAATATGCTATTTTGGCTTCCCTTTAGGAAATATTAAACAGGCTTTTAGCTGTGGTACACAAAAATACATAACATGCTGGTGGATTTTGTTCAATCCTTACTTTCTTAAATACAATTTTACCTATAGCTAAAACAGATATTGTAAATTGAAAACCAAATTAATGGCATGATTATTATTTGTGTATTTTAAATTACAAAACACTGTATACAATTTCTGATGAATTTGTTTTAGAAAAACTATTTTTACATTTAAAATTTTAAGAAAATATGAGTTCTAATCAGATTAGATTGAAGTCAGATTAGAATACAGCTATGCTTATGTAATGTCCAAATATTTATTCTTTATATCTATTGCATTTGTTTTATATTGTCACATCAAAAATCAGATGTTGGAATTCTGATAAGCCTTTGTTTGATAAAATTATATAAATTTTAATAAATGGATTATTAGAGATACTTCTTTTAAATATTGAAATATATTTGCCTCATCTTAGTTTAAGGTACTTGAAATGACTGTTCTGAATAATCACTTTTCTCTGATATCTCCAATCAGTATAGAGGAGTGCTATATTGTATATGCTTGAACATGTGACTCTCACCAATTTCTTATCCCTGCAAGGATTGCATAAACATCATGGTACCTAGAGGCAGTGCAGTATAATAAAATGAGCCTTACTGGTAATATCTTGGCTTTGTCTCTAACCACATGTGTAACTTCAGACAAATTATTTAAGCTTTCTAACTGTTAGTTTTCTTATCTACATAAGAATCTTAATGATTTATTACAGAGCTATTGAAAGACATCACTAAAACAGCCAACTATAATAATGCTTTAGATTGATTAATATGTAGTAAATAGTATGCTACAGATTTGCTGAATTTTTTTACCTAATTTATGAATACACTGTGTGTATTGCTTTGCAAATAGTAAACTACACACCAAAAAGATTTTATTTATATGTGTTTGTCACACACGCAAACACACATATACAGAAATACCCTTTAATTAGCATAGGAATTCTTCCTTTCTGTGTGGCTATACAAGTAGCATGGTGCCAGCATCTGCTTTTGGTGAGGGCTTCAGGAAGCTTCCAGTCATGGCAGAAGGTGAAGGAGAGTTGGCATGTTACATGATGAGACAGAGAGCAAGACAGGGAAAGGAAAAATGTCCCAGGCTTTTTTTAACAACCGGGTCTCTGGAGAACTAAGAGTGAGAGCAGTCACTCAATTCCGAAAGAATGGCACCAAGCCAGTCGTGAAGGATCTGCCTTTATTACCCAAACAACTCTCACTAGGCCCCACCTCCAAGAGTGGGGAATCACATTTTAACATGATATTGGTGGGGACACATAGTTAACCTATATCACTAAGTATCATGAAATCTTTGTCTGCTGGTGGAACTACACAATGGTGCTGCCATTTGGAGGAGCGCTTTGATGCTAATTAGTCAAACTAAAGATGCAACCCCTATACATGATCAGATTGGGCTCACTGATTCTCTGAATACTAATAATATGCTATTTTGGTCACATTTTCTATATTTATTTATTTATTTATTTATTTATTTATTTATTTATTTTTGTTTATTTATTTTGAGACGAAGTCTCGCTCTGCCGCCCAGGCTGGAGTGCAGTGGCGTGATCTTGGCTCACTGCAAGCTCCGCCTCCCGGGTTCA
Source organism: Macaca thibetana thibetana (assembly GCF_024542745.1). Taxonomy (NCBI): domain Eukaryota; kingdom Metazoa; phylum Chordata; class Mammalia; order Primates; family Cercopithecidae; genus Macaca; species Macaca thibetana. The sequence continues at coordinate 63,710,744 of NC_065584.1, forward strand.
CGCCATTCTCCTGCCTCAGCCTCCCGAGTAGCTGGGACTACAGGCGCCCGCCACCTCGCCCGGCTAGTTTTTTTGTATTTTTTAGTAGAGACGGGGTTTCACCGTGTCAGCCAGGATGGTCTCGTTCTCCTGACCTCGTGATCCGCCCGTCTCGGCCTCCCAAAGTGCTGGGATTACAGGTTTGAGCCACCGCGCCCGGCCTTCTATATTTAAAAATATATTTTTCTTATTATTCCTTAAGATAAAGAGGGTAGTCTTCTTGATTCTTAAGAATATTTTGTTTCTGGCTTCTCTTCTTATCTTTTCACATTTTATCTTACTTACCTTATCATTTGATAACTACATATGTGTAATTCCTGAAAACAAATCTTACTTCAAATGAATTTTCTTGCTCTAACTACTGCTTTTTATGTATCCTGAAAGTAAAGATGCTCACCTGATTGGCCATCTCTGCTCCAATCTGACAACCTACTCAGGCATTTTCCTTAATCTCAACAGCTACTGATCTACACCTAGTTGTGTTGTGTGTGTGTGTGTGTTTTCAGGATTATAGCATTATTCATTGGAAACAAAGACACGTATGTACAGGCAGGCTGTACATAAGTACATATATATGAGAGGCTCAGACCAGGGATACCTATTTGGAAGCATCAACACAGAGGTAGAGCTATTAATTCTAAGCTAAGGCAAGGCAGCCAACTGAGGTGTTGATACTCTATAACCATGCACATTCTTTCTTTTTTTCTTTCCTTTCTTTTTTTTTTTTTTTGACGGAGTCTCGCTCTGTCGCCCAGGCTGGAGTGCAGTGGCGCCATCTCGGCTCACTGCAAGCTCCACCTCCCGGGTTCAAGCCATCCTCCTGACTCAGCCTCCCGAGTAGCTGGGACTACAAGTGCCCGCCACCCAGCCTGGCTAATTATTTGTATTTTTAGTAGAGACAGGGTTTCACCGTGTTAGCCAGGATAGTCTCGATCTCCTGACCTCGTGATCTGCTCGCCTCGGCCTTCCAAAGTGCCGGGATTACAGGCGTGAGCCACTGCCCGCAGCCAACCATGCCCATTCTTTTAAGTATAAATGAACGCTGAGTAGACAGAGGAAGTTCCAGGTTTTAAGAAAGCTGAACATTTAAAATTTAGTTGTCCTTTAAAAAAAAATACAAAATTAAAAGAACAAAGTCACATGTGAAAATGTATATTCATTTTAATTAGAAAGAAATTAATACAACTAGAATTGTTTTAAGTCTGTCTACTATAAACTTGAAAATACTCAGAAAAAGATAGCATCATATTTATAATAATTAACGGCTTGACATATCGCTCAAACACTTTTTTCCTAAAGTTTTGTATACATAATCTTTTGTCACTTATTCATCTATTTTTGTTAGGAGAGAACTTTTGGTTTGGCTATGCTTTAAAAAGAATCAAGTACTCTGGTTACACTTTTTCATATGTGATTAATGAAAGAATATTACAAGACTAGCTTATGGCGCTGCACACATTTCAAAGTATTTTTAAGATAATATATTTTGGAATTGGGTATCACAGAGCACTTTCCTTTATAATTATTTTTCTATTTTCTCGGATTTCTTTTTTTTAATTCTTTCCTTTTATTTTAATGCTTCTCATGCTTGTTTCCTAAGAACACTTTCATATTTCAGTAGAATCCCTGACCAATTCAGCCAGCCAAAGAGTCTGAAGCGCCTCTCAAACCTGTGTTCATCCAAACTGCTGTTTCTGTTTTTGGTGTCTCCCAGGGTAGGATATGCCATATTCTGTCAGTACCACAGATGCGTATGGTAAAAGCCAGACCCTCTAGATGTAGCTGGAATAGTTGGGGTGTTAGATGTATATTTCAGTTCCTTTTTTCCTCATGGTGAAGCTGAGAAATATTTGTTTATCTCTTACTGTCTCTGCACTAAGCCAGGGAGAGAATCTGTGGCAAATGCCTGCACTTGTGTTCAGACTGTCTCCTCTGTTCCTAGGGAGATAATCACTGGAAGTGATGCAGGGCAGCGAAACCCCAAAGTGGAGCTTAGCCCGTAAAGGTCTTGGCTTTGCCCCAGAACAAATTCAAGAGCAAGCCAGAGGTGGAAAAAAACAGCTTTATTAAAAAGGCAGTCTTGCAGCTTCGTGACTGCTCCTGTAGAGCAGGGTTACCCTGTAGGCAGACAGTAGCAACTCAGGGCAGTTGTGCAGTCAGATTTATACCCACTTTTAATTGCATGAAGATTAAGGGGCAGTTTATGCAGAAATTTCCAAGGAAGGGGTAGTAACTTTTGTTTATCTCCTTTGGATATCTCCATTTTGTTTACCTCCATTGGATCATTGCCATGGAAAGGGGTGGTAACTAACTCCCAGGTGTTGCTATAACAATAGTAAATTGACATGGCATACTGGTGGGCATGTCTGATTGAAGACTGCTTCCACCCCGGCCCTATTTTGGCTAGATCTCAATCTCATCTGGTGTCCAAGCCCCACCTCTGGAGTTGAGTCCTGCTTCCTACCTAAGTGGGCCCGTTGTATATCCACCTCTTTGTTTTCTGTGATCTGGGGAGAATTAAAAATGCAGACCCCCATCAACTCCCAGAGCTAGGTAGTTAAAGAGGCATTCCCTTTGGTGAGTGGTATAAAAGTTGGTGTATGAACAAGCTCTTTTTAGGAAGAATGAGTAGACTTAAATTTATCACTGTGGTGAGTCATGGGAGAAGGTTTGGTAAGTGCCAAGCTCTTGCTCAGTCTTCAGAGGTCTACTGTTTTACTGCTCCATTCACTCCTCAATGCATATTAGTCACAAAATAGGTCATCAAGCAGCCACTGGAAGTGAAGCCCTTCCAGAGAGAAAATAAGAATTGCATGTTCCAGTCTCTTTTCTGCTCTGCTTGCAGGAGTATAGCTCTGGAAGTCCTTGTGCACCGATTTAAAATCTCCTTTTTGTTTTGTGGGGCTAATATCCAAAATATATAAGGAACTCAAACTACTCGTAAACAAGGAAACAAATAACCCTATTAAAAATTTCAAGGACTTGAATAGACATTTCTCAAAAAAGGCATAAAATGGCTAATAGATATATGAATGAATGCTCAATATCACTAATCATCTGGGAAGCGCAAAAGGCAACCTTATATATTGTTGTCCTGAGAATGTAATTTAGTTCAGCCACTTAGAAAAACACTATGGAGTTTCTCAAAACACTAAAAAAGAATTAATATGTGATCTAGCAATCCCACTACTGTATTGCTGGATACACACACACACACACATATATAGACATTATAGATATATTACATGTATTATTATATAATTATATAGACATTATATATACACAGAGGTTATTTATATACACACATTGTATATATATGTGTGTGTATTTTTTTATTCTTTCCTTTTCTTTTAATGCTTGTCATGCTTGTTCCCTAAGAACACTTTCATATTTCAATAGAATCCCTGACCAATTCATCCAGCCAGAGAGTCTAAAGTGCCTCTCAAATCTGTGTTTATCCAAACTGCTGTCTCTGTTTTTGGAAATAGCCTTTCATATTCATTGCAGCATCATACACAATAGTCAAGATATAGAAACAAATAAAATGTCCATCAGTGAATGCATGAATGTTTTAAATGTGGTATAAAATACACAATGGAATATTATTTATCCTTGAAAAAGAGGAAAAGTTTGTACCTGTGAGAATGTGAAGAAATCTAGAAGATGTTAGGCTAAGCAAAGTAAACTAGACACAGAAAGACAAATAGAGCATGATCTCACTTATATGTAGAACCTAAAACAAGTCAAACTTGTAGAAGCAGAGAGTAGATTGGTGGTTAACAGAAGCTGGGTGTAGTGGTGGGCAGGAAAAGGAGAGATGTTGGTCAAAGCGTACGAAGCATCAGTTACATGGGAAGAATAAGTACTAGTGATCTATTGCACAATATATTGACTATAGCTAATTATAATGTATTATATATTTCAGAATTACCAAAGGAGTAGATTTTAAATGTTCTCACCACAAATAAATGATGAGTATATGAAGTGATGAAAATCTTAGACTGATTTTATTATTCCATAATGTAAACATGTATCAAAATATCACATACCCCATAAATACATACAGTTATTTATTAAATTTATTAAAATTTAAAAGTAAGACTGCTGGTTAAGTGTTTCTTGTCATGACATCTGGTGTGTTGGAACACAGAGAGATGGGAGTATTCATGGAAGCCACTCCTATACCAGAATGGTTTACAATTACTGTAAATGAAGCAGCTAAGAACCACATAAATGTATCTCACTAATGCCAAAACTCACACTTCAGCTAGATCCCAGGAGTCATGACAATGCCACCTACAGAAAGGGAATTATAAATGAGAGTAATGTAAAATGCAAAAAGTCAGTGATTTAACCTTTTGCAATAAAAATATCTTACTCTCCCAAATTACACAAAAACACACAATAATGCCAATATATTGCTAGTGCTTCTCTCATTGCAAGTGAAAGTTCTCATTAAACACAAAACAAATGTGCTTAGTGCTGGCTTGGGATTGGGAAAACAATTACTCTGATAATATACACACACAATGGAATATCATTTAGCCATTAAAAAATGAAAACATTCTTTTATATTTGTATATACATATATAATATATACCCATTTGTATATATACATATACTTTTGTGTGTGCATATATATATATATATCACATTTTCTGCATCCAGTCTATTGATGAACACTTACGTTGATTCCATATCACAGTAATTGTGAATAGTGCTACAATAAACATATGAGTGCAAGTGCTCTTTTTGATATAATGATTTCTTACCTTTGGGTAGGCACCAAGTGGTGAGATTGTTGGATCAAATGGTATTACTATTTTTAGTTCTTTGAGAAATCACCATACTGTTTTTCATAGAAGTTGTATTAATTTACATTCCCACCAACAATGTATAAGTATTATCCTTCCCCTGCATCCACACCAACATCTGTTATTTTTTTGTCTTTTTAATATTAATTTATTATTAAAAGTAATGGCAAAAACTACAATCACTTTTGCACCAAACTAAAAATAGCCATTCTAGCTCATTTAAGATTATATCTCATTATGGTTTTAATTTGCATTTCTCTGATAATTAGTGACGCTGAACATCTTGTCATGTGTTTGTTGCCCATTACTGAGTCACCTTCTGAGAAATATCTGTTGATGCCCTTTGCCCACGTTTTAATGGGGTTCCTTGTTTTTTGTTGTTGCTGTTGTTGACTTGTTTGAGTTTCATGTAAATTCTGGATATTAGTCCCCTGTCAGAAGCATAGTTTGCAAATATTTTCTCCCGTTCCAAGTTTTCTGTTCACTCTGTTGAATGTTTCTTCTTCTGTACAGAGCTCTTTAGTTTAATTAAGTCCCATTTGTCTATATTTGTTTTTGCTGCTTATGCTTTTAAGGTGTTGGTCATAAATTCTTTGCCTAGGCCAGTGTCCAGAAGATTTTGCTGTAGGTTTTCTTCTAGTATTTTTATAGTCTCAGGACTTAGATTTAAGTATTTTATCATGCTGAGTTAATTCTTGTATATAATGAGAATTAGGTTCCAGTTTTCTTCTTCTTCATATGGCAGTCTCAGTTTTCCCGAATCAGTATTTCTATACACCAATAATGATCAAGTTGAGAGAACTCAATCATACATACAATAGTGGCAAAAAAATAAAATAAAATAAGATACCTAGGCATACATTTAAGCATGTGGTTGAAAATTCTCTACAAGAAAAACTACAAAACATTGATGAAAGGAATTGTAATTGAAACAGAAAATGGAAAAAATTCCATGCTTATGGATAAGAAAAATTAATATAGTTAAAATGGCCATATCATCCAAAGCAATCTACAAATTCTATGCAATCTCTATTTAAATCCCAAGATCACTTTCTCCAAAATTAGAAAATCCAATCCTAAAATTCACATGGAGCCAAAAAAGAGCACCCCCCCAAGAAAAAACAAAAAACAAACAAAATTCCTAAGCAAAAATAACAAAGCTGGAGGCATCACATTACCTGACTTCAAATTATTCTACAAGGCAATAGTAACCCAAACACCACAGTACTAGTATAAAATAGACATATAGATCAATGGAACAGATTAAATAACTCAGAAATAAAACCATATATATACACACACACACACATATATGCATATATATGGTTTTATTTCTGAGTTATATATATGTGTGTATATATATATAGCCAACTGATTGTTGACAAAATTTTTCAAGAATATACACTGGGGAAACGACTTATTTTTTTCCCCCCCGAGATGAAGTCTTGCTCTGTCACCCAGGCTGGGGTACAGTGGCATCATCTCGGCTCACTGCAACCTCCGCCTCGTCGGTTCAAGCAATTCTCCTGCCTCAGTCCCCCGAGTAGCTAGGATTAGAGGCGTCAGCCACCACACGCCTCTAATTTTTGCATTTTTAGTAGAGACAGGATTTCACCATGTTGGCCAGGCTGATCTGGAACTCCTGACTTTCACCTCATGATCTACCCACCTCTGCCTCCGAAGTGGTGGGATTACAGGTGTGAGCCACTGTGCCCGGCCAACATTCTTTTAAATAAATCACATTATGAGTTCCTGGTTCTTGATATAATGGGTGGTTTTTATTTTATTCTTGACATTTTGACTATTATGTTAGAATAATTTGGACCTTATTTAGATATTTTGTTTTGGCACATAGTCACCTTGTTTAGGTTTGGCAAAAAAGTCCTAGTCTGTGAAGACTATGGTTTCAATGACAATATAATTTTTTAGACACCATGCAGTGTTATTTTGATCTGTTTTGTTTATCTCATATTGCTGGGGTTCTCACTGATAACAGCTGATTGTAACTGACAGGCTGGAGGATATTCCTCAGTCTAGGCTGACTGACTTCTAAGTAGGGGAAGGACTTCCTACCTCTTAGTTATGTCCACTATATAGAATGCAGAATGCTAACTGGGATGGAGCTTGATGTGCTGGGATCCTACTTTCCAGTACGCTCCGAGTATTGGTTTCATTAGGCATAAGAGGGAAATACCAGCGCAAGCAGGGAAAAAGAGACATTTTCATGGCCAGTTATTGTCACTAGGACTTCCCATTGACCCCTCTTTCCTGTTCTGTCAGTCATGCCTGATGTCGTAGGCTGGAATTCAGTTCCATCTATGGGAAGAATGAGATTCCTGGGCTGTCTTTCTTTTGCCAGGCTTGGAGTTGGGAAATGCCAGGCCTAAGGTCGCCTTCTTATGTTGGCTGGGGTCCGTAAGACATGCTGCCACTGTGTTTTCCTCCAATCCTGGGGGCCCCAAAACACTGTAATGCTCCCATCTACCTCTTACAATTCTCCTTTGTTGTCTCTTAATTTATTTTCTGGTTTTGTAGTTCTACTTGGTAGGGAAGAGGAGAGAGAGAAAAGTTTGCCATATAATCGGACTGATAATCCTGTAATCACATTTTGATCTGAAATTATTTTTATTGCATTAGATTTCTTAATTTAATTTATAACTTTTCTGTATAGCCCCTTTGAGAATACATGATCCATGAGGGTAGGGGCTTTATTTGTTAACTGCTGTCTTCCTATTGTCTTGAATAGTACTTGGCAAATAGGAAGTATGTATTACCTGTGTAGAATATATAAATTTAATATGTCCCCAAATTATTTAAGAGTACTATAAATGCCAGTGCCATTGAGAAATGGTGAATATTTTCAAGAAAAAAAATAAGGTGAGAATATAGATGAAAGTAACAGAAGATTCACTGACTAAAAGATAATTGTAGCATTTTACTCAGAAGGAGTAGGTACCAAAGCAATTAATGTATTCAGCTTAAAATATTCTTTCTTCATATTAGTTCTAAGGTTTTTTTAGTCAGAAATTGATCAAATACAAATGTAGAGGAAAAAATATATTAATATATGCCCATATGTAGGCACACAGCCATATGTCTTTTGGCAATGCCATTGTTGTGCAAACAGCATAGAGTATACTTACACACACCTAGGTGGCATAGCCTACTACACACATAGGCTACATGATATAGCATATTACTCCTCAGTTACAAACCTGTACAGCATATTACTGTACTGAAAACTGTAGGTAATTGTAACACGATAGTAAGTGTTTGTGTATCTAAACATATCTAAAGACAGAAAAGCTACAGTAAAAATATGGTATAAAGGATGAAAAATGTGTTGAGTCTTTAGTATAAATGGAGTTTGTAGGACTGGCAGTTGCTTTGTGTGAGTCAGTGAGTTAGTGGTGAATGAGTGTGAAGGCCTAGGATACTACTGTACACTACTGTAGACTATAAACACTGCACTTAGCATATACACCATGGAATACTATGCAGCCATAAAAAAGGATGAGTTCATGTCCTTTGTAGAGACATGGATGAAGCTGGAAACCACTATTTTGAGCAAACTATTGCAAAGACAGAAAACCAAACACCGCATGTTCTCGCTCATAGGTGGGAATTAACAATTAGAACACTTGGACATAAGGCGGGGAACATCACACACTGGGGCCTGTCGTGGGGTGGGGGGAGTGGGGAGGGATAGCATTCGGAGAAATACCTAATGTAAATTACGTGTTGATGGGTGCAGCAAACTAACACGGCACACGTATACATATGTAACAAACCTGCACGTTGTGCACATGTACCCTAGAACTTAAAAGTAAAATAAAAAAAAAATGTACATAATGAAAGGCCATCACTGACTACAAGTTGTCTGAAGTGTGCAAGGCACCTGTGGGTACTTGATCATTAATGATTTTTTTTTTTTTTTTTGGAGACAGAATTTTGCTCTTGTCGTCCAGGCTGGAGTGCAGTGGCACGACCTCGGCTCACTGCAACCTCTACCTCTGGGTTCAAGAGATTCTCCTGCCTCAGCCTCCCAAGTAGCTGGGATCACAGGCATGTGCCACCATGCCCAGTTAATTTTTGTATTTTTAGTAGAGATGGGGTTTCTCCCTGCTGGTTGGGCTGGTCTCAGACTCCCGACCTCAGGTGATCCCCCCACCTCGGCCTCCCAAAGTGCTGGGATTACAGGCATGAACCACTGCACGCTGCCATTAATGAACTTTTAAGAACACTTTTGCATTACTTTCTGTGAGGCTAGAAAAATGTGAAAGTCTAAAATGTGTTTCAGTCTAAGCAATAATGTTTACCTTTCCCTCCTCTATCTGTCTCTTGCTCGCTCTCTTTTTCCTTTTTTAAATACTTAACAAAAATCTGTGCCATGGTGTTTGAATAATTGAATGTAAAAAAAAAAAAAACTGCACTTAGGCTACACTAAATTTATAGAAAATAATTTTCTTTCCTCAGATAGCTTACTGTAACTTTTCTACTTTGTGAACTTTTAAAAAAAACGTTTTGACTCTTTGGTAATAACAGCATTAAAACACAGACATCGTAAATATGTACAAAAATGTCATCTTTATATCCTTATTCTGTAAGTTGTTTATATTTAGTTTTTTTTTTCACTTTTTAAACTATTTTTTCAAAAACTCAAACACAGACATGCATTAGTGTAGGCCTACATAGGGTCAAGGTCATCAATATCCCTGTGTTACACCTTCACATCTTGTCCCAGCAGAAGGTCTTCAGGCAGAATAACACACATGGAATTATCATCTCCAACAATAATAATGCTTTATTCTGAAACACTTCCTGAAGAACCTGCCTGAGGATGTCTTACAGTTAACATTTTTTGTAAGTATCAGGTATGCATGCTAAAATAATCATAAAACATATAGTTTATTAAATATATAAGCCAATAACATAGTCTTTTATATTATCATCAAGTATTATGTACTGTACATAACATGATATACTTTTATAGAACTGGGAGTGCAGTAGGTTTGTTTACACCACCATCACCATAAACAGATGAGTAATGTGTTGTGCTAAGACAGACATTAAGATAAATATGACATCACTAGGCAAAAGAAAATTTTCAGCTCCATTATAACCATATGGGACCACTGTCATATGTGGTCTGAGTAGCTTACTGAAGTTTTCTTATGTGTTGCATGGCTATATTTAATTGTCATAACTCCTAAAAAAGAACTTTTAGAGAACACAAAAAATACACTAACATCAAATTTACATGTTTGTATAACTGTATGTGTGTGTGTGTGTGTAGTCTTGTGATAATAAATACACATAAAGTGTTGATAGAGCACAAGACATTGTTAGCATAAAGTGCAAAGCAAATATTTACACAGTAAGTTTTCAACACAGATGATTCCATGACAGGATAGAGCATCAAATAAGTGAATCATTGAACATAATAAATTTTAAAATGGTTCAATCTGAAGAAATTACATAGCAATATCCAAGACTGTAGCAGTGAGCATTTTGAAACAAAAACATTGTATACATTATATTCAATATCTAGTTGATAACTTAATCATTTTCTTTGACAATGACAATATAAACTGGCTTATTTTTAATTTATTTGACATCATATTTTTTTTTTTCTGTTTGAAGCAAAGAGTTTATTTTGCATGTTGAACAAATAACTTCAGTGAGATAAATTCTTAGCAAGTCTAACTGAGATAGCTGAATTGTGGGAAGACAAATGGGAGGAACCAATGACTCTGTGTTGATATCTCACATAAAATAAAACATATCACATATATTCAATAAACAACAGTACCACAAATAACTTCTAAGAGACTATGCAGTTCTCATAATTCAGAAAGAGGTTTAAAGGTCCACCAGCTAGGGTGTCAAAATATTAGAAGAATGGAATGGAGATATTAGACAAAATTTGTTTTACCATGGAGTTTTTTATTTTATCTTTTTTACTTTTTTTTCTGAGACAGAGTCTTGCTCTGTTGTCCAGGCTGGAGTGCAGCAGCATGATCTTGGCTCACTAAAACCTCTGCCTACTGGGTTCAAGGGATTCTCCTGCCTCAGCCTCCCCAGTAGCTGGGACTCCAGGCACCTGCCACCAAGCCCAGCTAATTTTTTTTTTTTTTAATATTTTTAGTAGAGATGGAGTTTCACCACGTTGGCCAGGCTGGTCTTGAACTCCTGACCTCAAGTGATACGACCACCTTGGCCTCCCAAAGTGTTAGGATAACAGGTGTGAGCCATCATGCCAGGCCTCCATCTGCTAATTACTGTTTGATTGTTCCATTGCAGAGAGCATGCTAAGCTGAAAGGAAAGAAAAAAGGAAAAAGGAAAAATGGAAAGAAACAAGAAAGGAAGGTAGGAAAGAAAGAGAAAAAGAAGAGAGACAGAAAGAACAGAATAAGAGAAAATCTTTTTGAAAACTCTACATGTTTAGGTAAATAAAATTGTGAGTTGAGAAAGAAACTTCAATCTTAAAATCCACCATTCTCTGATCACTTTGATCTTTTTCAGACTCCCTGTTTCTGTCCCCTGACAGAAATGAATAAAATATAAATAAAGCAATTAAGCAAACAAAACAAAACCACCACCAGCAAACAAAAAATAGTCCCAAATAAAACAAATTTATTTGTGTCAGTAAACAATCATCGCTTTTCACAGAAAAAGTGGATAAAAAGAACATTTCAACATATTTCAGAAAGTAATTTGAATATTTTATCTACTATAATCTAATGATAACTAATAACCTAAGTAGGTGAAAAAGAGCTTGTAAGATCTAATGGTTGAAGTATTAATATACAGATTTTGTATATATAGAGAGAGCAATAAGCCAAAAGGAATAGATAATTCATACATATTTATTCTTTTATTCATTCAACAACTATTGCTGAGCCCTTAATATGGGCTAGTTGATAAATTGATACAAATTTTTAATTTTAGGTCTTATATATATAATGGTTAGAATACACCAGTAGCATATTACAATAAGAAAAAAGCTGGAAAAACTGAAAATCAATAACTTTCCTTGGACCCATCAGATAACTGAGGTCATGAGCAAACTGCTTCCCAGAAATCTGGAGATGGGTAAATTGAGAGAAGCACAGTCCAAATCATCTTTCTGTGAGCAAAAGCTGCTGGGGCCATAAGCTGGTAAGAACACTTAAACAGCTGGTGGGTTGAACTGTATCCCCGAAAAAGTTATGCTTAAGTCCCGACCCCTGATACTTATGAATGTGACCTTATTTGGAAGTAGATATTTTGTAGATGTACTCAAGAAAAGCTGAGTTTACATTGGGATTAGGGTGGGCACTAAATCCAGTGTCTGGTGTTCTCATAGAGCCTCAGTGACACAGGAAAGACAGAGTAAAAGGCCATGTGAAGACAGATGTAGAGATTGAAAGGATGCAGCCATAAGCCAAGGAAGGCCAAGGATTGCTGACAGTCATGAGAAGCTATGAGAGAGGTATGGAATGGATTCTCCCTCAGAGCTACCAGAAGGAACTAACCTGCTGACACCTTGATTTCAGACTTATGGCATCCTGCACTGTAAGCAAATAAATTCCTATTGTTTCAGGCCACCAAGTCTGATGTAATTGGCAGCCTGAGAAAACAACTATAAATGGTAACTTTGACTAATTTGCTAGAAGTGGAAGGTAGACTAGTCAAAGACTGAGAAATTCCTAAGTGTCAGGGTGGCCTCTATGTTTTTATGAAACTTAATCCTAGGAACTCTTAACAGGTTCACAAGGTGAAGAGTCAAGTAAAAGCATCATATTTCTGGCAGGAAAAAGGAAAAACTTGCTATTTTGAAACACACCCAGAACATTCTCCATAAAAAAGTCCTACCTACCTAAATCCCAGCACTTTGGGAGGCCGAGACGGGCGGATCACAAAGTCAGGAGATCGAGACCATCCCGGCTAACACGGTGAAACCCCGTCTCTACTAAAAAATACAAAAAAAACTAGCCGGGTGAGGTGGCGGGCGCCTGTAGTCCCAGCTACTCGGGAGGCTGAGGCAGGAGAATGGCGTAAACCCGGGAGGTGGAGTTTGCAGCGAGCTGAGATCCGGCCACTGCACTCCAGCCTGGGCGGCAGAGCGAGACTCCGTCTCAAAACAAAACAAAAAACGAGTCCTACGTAGCAAGAAAACAAGAAAATGTACATTACTAGAGCCATATCTGTGTGTGGAAAGAGAAATTACCTATCTCCAGCACCCTACAGACTTTCTATCTGTAGAAGACACAGAGGAAAGTTAAGAAGCACTTGTGAAGGTCATTGCCCAAGGACCCAAGCACTCTAAAAGATCGTGACTTAATCGCAGAATTAAATAACTTTTCTTTCTGCAACATATCTTTATCAGCATATCAATGGGACTCCAGTATAGTAATAATTAAATGCATCTGAAAGAAAAGTCAAGACTCAGGCTCCATGTTAAAAAAAAAAAAAAAAAAAAAAAAAAAAAAAAAAGGCCGGGTGCGGTGGCTTAAGCCTGTAATCCCAGCACTTTGGGAGGCCGAGACGGGCGGGCGGATCACAAGGTCAGGAGATCGAGACCAGCCTGGCTAATACGGTGAAACCCCGTCTCTACTAAAAAATACAAACTAGCCGGGTGAGGTGGCGGGCGCCTGTAGTCCCAGCTACTTGGGAGTCTGAGGCAGGAGAATGGCGTAGACCCGGGAGGCGGAGCTTGCAGTGAGCTGAGATCGGCCACTGCACTCCAGCCTGGGCGACAGAGCGAGACTCCGTCTCAAAAAAAAAAAAAAAAAAAAAAAAAAAAAAAAAAAAAAGGAATTTACAATACATTAAAAATTACAGAACACTGTTGAAAGAAATTAAAACATGAATAAATGCAAAGATACCTTATGTTCAAGGATTTAAAAAGCTGATATTGATAAAATGCCCATAATATCCAAAGCATTCTACAGATTCAATGCTATCCCCATCAAAATCTCAAGGGAAGTTTCTGCGGAAATAGAAAATAATCAAGAAAAACACCAAAGAGTAATAAAATATTGAAAAGGAGAGCGAAGCTGGAAGCCTCACACTTCCTAATTTCAAAACATATTACAAAGCTACAGTAATCAAATGAGTATGTAGTGGCATAGACACATAGACCAATGGAAAATAATAGAGAATTCCAAAATAAATCCAAGCATGTACAGTCAACTGATCTTTGACAAGAAGCCAAAAATACACGGAAGGGAAAATGTAGTCTCTTCAACAAACAGTGTTGAGAAAACTGGATATCTACACACACACACACACACACACACACACACAAAATAGGATCTGTATCATACACAATACATAAAAATCAACTCAAAATGGATGAAAGACTTAAATGTAATATCTGAAACGGTAAAACTCCAAGGAGAAAACACAGGGGGAAGAGCTTTAGAACATTGGTCATGGCAATGATATCTTGAAAATAACACAAAAGCACTGTCAACAAAAACAAAAATAGACAAGTGGGACTATAAAAAACTAAAAAGCTTCTGTACAGCAAATAAACAATCCATTGAATGAACAGAGTGAAAACCTATTGAATGGGAGAAAATGTTTTTAAACCATATACCGGATAAGACATTGATTTCCAAAAAAATATAACAAACAACTACAACTTAATAGCAAAAAATCTAGTACCACAATTTGAAATGGAACGAAGGACTTGATTCCTGAAGCACCTAAATAAATTGGTATTTCTCCAAAAAGACGTACATATGGCCAAGAGCTAAGGTAAATGATGTTCAATGTTACTAATCCTTAGGGAAATGCAAAACAAAGTCACAATAAGATATTACCTCACATTTACCTCACAGTTGGCTGTTATAAAAAAGATAAGGGATAAGAAATGTATGTTGGTAAGGATGTGGAGAAATCAAAACTCTTGCACACTATTGGTGGGAATGCAAAATTGTACAGTTGCTATGGAAAACAGTTTGAAGGTTTCTCAGAAAATTACAAATAAAACTAACATATTATCTAGTAATTCCACTTCTGGGTATATGTACAAAGGAATTGAAATTAGCATCTCAAAAACATACCAGTACTCCCATGTTCATTGCAGAACTATTCACAATAAACAAGATGTGGAAACAATCTAAATATCTTTGGATAGATGAATAGATAAAATGTGACATACACATATAATAGAATATTATTCATCCATAATAAAGAAAAAAAAATCTGCAAGATGTGACCACATGAATGAACATAGGGGACAATATGTTAAATAAAATAATCCAGTCACCATACGACAAATACTGCATGATTCTACTTATATAAGGTATCTAAAATAGTCACATTCATAAAATCAAAGAATAGAATTATGATTGTCATGAGCTGGGATTCTGAGAAAATGGAGACTGACTAATGAGTGCACATAAAGTTCCAGTTAAGCAAGTTTAACAAGCTCTAGATAGATGATGTCCAACATTATACCTGTAGTCAAAAATAATGTGTTGTACTTTAAAATTTTAAGAGAGTAGATCTCATTTTATGTGTTCTTACCTCTATAAAATAAAATTTACAAAAATGAAAAACAAGACAAGACACAATTACTATATTAGAAATAGAAACAAAATTCTAACTTCTGATTTCAGATACATCCAAAGAATAATAAAGAAATATTTAGAATAACTCCATGCCCATATGAATAACTCTGTGCCCATATGCACTAGTTTCTTGAATATACTAACTACAAAATCTCACACATGGAACAAATAGATTTTAATAGGCCTATATTTACTAACTACATGAAATAAATAATTGATAACACCTCAAAAAAGAAAGCACCCAGCCCAGATGATTTCAATTTATGGAATAAATAGTACAAATTCTCTACAATAGAAGCAGAGAAGACATTTCTGTTATGGGCTGAATTGTGCTGTCCTCAGCAATAAAAATAATATTTTGAAATCCTAACCCACATTACCCCAGATTGTGACTGTATTTGGAGACAAGACTTTTAGAGTTATGATTTAAAAAAATAATGCTTTTAGTGATGGCCACGATTCTATTGGCTGGTGTCCTCATAAGAAGAAGAAATTTGGAGACACTAGGCATGTATGGGCACAGAGGAAAGACCATGTGAAAACACAGAGAGAAGGCAGCCATCTGCAAGTCAAAGAGAGAGGCTTCAGAAGAAAGCCAACCTACTGAAACATCTTGAAATTCTAGTTTCTAGAATCATGGAAAATAACTTTGTGTTATTTAAGCCACCCAGTCGGTGGTATTTTGTTATGTCAATCCTTACAAACTAATATAACTCCACAACTCATTCTATTAAACCAGCAATACTCTAATAGTCAAACTAGATAATGACATTATAAGAAAAAAAAAAAAAAAAACTATAGGCCAATGTTTCTCAAGAATATAAATGTAAAAATTCTCAATAAAATATCAGCAGGTCAAGTCCAAAAATGTGAACAATAATTCTACACCATAGCAAAGTGGGATTTATTCCAAGTATGCAAGGCTAGTTCAATGTTTAAAGCAATCAATCAATGTAATCTACCAAATCAACAGATTAAAGAAGAAAAAAATATCATCAATTATATCAAGGATTTGATGAAATCCAACACTCATTTTTCGGTTAAAAAAAAAGTCTCAGCAAACTAAAAATAGAGAAGAAATTCCTTAACTTGATAAAGAAAATTTACAGGAATCTGTAGTTAACATCATACTTAATTGTGAGAAGTTGGATTTTGCCCCTTAATACATGGAACAAGGCAAGAATTCCTTGTGTTACCATTATATCAGATGTCTTAATTAGTGCAATAATGCAAGAAAAGAAAATAGATTAGACAGATTGGAAGGGAAAAAATAAAACTCTTTGTTCTGTGATAATATGATTATCTAGAGAAAAACTCAAAAAATTGACAAATAGTCTCCTCAAACTAAAAAGTAATGGTAGCTAAGTTGCAGGATAAAAGGTTAACATACAAAAGTTAATTGTTTATATACCAGCAATGAACAACTTTAATTTAAATTTCAAATGCAATGGCTATTAGGATATTAAAAAAACTACACATATAAGCGTGTGGAGAAGAGAGTTTGAGACTGTATTGTTGAAGTACGGGACATAGGTTTTTTTGTTTCATCAAAATGCATCCAAAATAAATAGATGGTTTATTCATTTGTATATCTATTCACTTAATAATTACTGAACTGTTATCAGGCTTAGCCAGTGAAGTAATAAAAAGTTGAAAAAAAATATGTAATTCTTTTCTTCAGGGAAATTCTAACCTGCAAGGAATTATATAACAAATGTTAAATCCAAATCATTCAAAGTAGCATGCATGTTTTTAAATGTATAAAAAGAAAATGCTAAAGAGGTTAGAGGAAGAAAGAGCTTATGACTGCATGGTGAAATTTAAAATGATGACACTGGAGCTGGACCTCGGAGTATGTGTAGCCTTTCAACGTTTGAGAATGGTGAAAAAACTACATCAGTGCAGAGAGAATGGCATAAACTCTTTACCCATATTACGTCATTTAATCTTTAAAATTATACACTAACTAATCATTAACTTATTAACTTATGAATTACCATATTCACTAACTTGCCAAAGGTCACCCAATTAAGAAATGACAAAAGTAACATTTGATCCTAGTTTTTTAAATTAACCTTTATAGGGAAAATTAAGAGAAAAAGCAAAAATAATTAAAACAAGAGAAGCTGGATTGCCTCATATCTCACCAAGAAGATTTAACATTCTGAATCTTCCTTCATAGAGTGGATTAGAGGAATACTGATATCTTATTGAAGTGAAGTGTTGAAAATTATGCTTCAGAAAGATTAATATTGGTGAAGGATCCATTAAAAATGGATTTAAGAACATGCACTGTGTTTCCCAATGAGACTTCTGGAAAGATACGGAAGGCATACCTGGGAGAGAACAATAAAAAGGCAAAGCCATTAGGGGAGCTGTGTTTTGGAGTGCAGCAACTCAGCCAACCTATGGCAACCTCAGAGTGAACTTGAGAAATAAACATCCAGTGTTGTTCAACTTCTTCTCTCAGATCTCTTGTCACATTGGCAGGAACTAAAACAGAATTCTTTAAACAGAATTTAAAGGACAAACCAACCCATGATGTTTTCCATGTAGGTCCACTTCCTAGTCAAAAAGCTGATTTCAGAAGGAGAATGGGTGTATTCAGAGAAGTAAGCAAAAATACCCAGCTTACCGCATATGAATACATTTCAGTTGTCCAAATAAAAACATAATCATAATTGTTGAAAAGACATCAGAATGAAAATTAAATAATTAGTGTAAGAAATACTGTATAGTCCTCAATACTTGAATATAGTATAAAATTTGGGGTGAAAAGGAGATAAAATAAGGGTTAATACTAAAGTCTTGAGATGAAGTGATTTGAATATCACTATGTTTTTAAACAATTTCAAAAAATGAAAGAGAGTTTAAATGGTGAGGATTCAGGGTAAAATGACATTCACTCTACTCCATGTCCTCTGACTTCACTTAATTAACTGATCTTTGGTTTGCTTTAATGGCTATTTTGCATAGGTATATTCCATGATAAATTTATTCAAATTATTTGAGGAAAAATACAGAATAAAATAAATGAAAACATAATTATAATAAATTATCTCAACCCAGATTGGGATTTCCAAGGGACATTAATTTGGACATGCAGGATTTGAGAATGGAAGAAATATAATAATTAGCGAATTAGGTTTGAGAGTCACTGTCATAGAGGTAGCAGAAGTTCTGAATATAGTTAAAATAAGTAAGAATGTATAAAGTGGAAGTTCTTAATCTTTTCAGAATCACCAATCCTCTTGAAAATTATGTCCTAAATTTCCACAAAATACAATACATACATAAGCATAATATGCTGCAATTTAGCTAAAGGAGCTCAAAAACTTTATAAAGTCTATATGAAAGCCCACTCAATCCTAAAAAAGAGAATTAAATGATGTAATTTGTGGCAATATGGATGGAACTGGAGGCCATTATCTTAAGTGAAACAAGTCAGGCACAGAAAGTTGAATATTACATGTTCTAACTTATAAATGGGAGCTAAATAATGTATACACATGGGCATGAACAGAGAGTGTGGAATGATAGACTACGGAGACTTAGAAGCATGAAGGAGTAGAAGCGGGTGGATGAGGAGAGATTTCTTAATGAGTACAATAATATGGTATTTGGGTGATGGATACCCTAAAAGCCCTGACTTTACCACTACACAATCTATGCATGTAACAATATCATGTTTATACCCCGTAAATGTATACGATTAAAAAATTTTGCAAAAACAACTGCTTTAAAAAGAACTCAAATTATATAAAGTTATGATTAAGTACATTCTATTTTTAAAAAGAAAGCCCACAACCCCTATTTTAAGAACCCTAGTTAAGTGTGATACCACAGAGGACCAGGACTGAAGTATACTAGCATATTTTAAATGTTCGGTAAATTTCTGTAAATGAATGAATGAAACAATGTGATTAAGTTTCTGACATCAGTAGAGCAGTCTCTCTACAGCTCAAGGATAGAAAGACCCAGCTCATATCTATACTGCACTAACTTATAATATCAGAGTCTCTTTGTTGCCTAGGCAAACAGATGATCAGAAGTATAAAGAAGAAAGTCAAGCTCTTTATTTTTTAAAATATAGGAATTCTAAATTATTAGGTAACAAAATTCAAAGCCTTTTAGTTCATAAAGTAGAAATGAGCACAGGAGCCCAAATATTCTACCAGGTGCATATACAACTGGATTTTTAAATTTAGGTTCTATTGCTTCCCCTTAAAGTAACCATAATGCATTTTGAAACATATTCATAGATCCCTAACTGAAACTATGAGATAGTGTGGCCGAGAACTGAGTAAGGACTTATGGAAAAAAGAAACAAACAAACAAACAAAAAAACTGTAGCTAAAGAAATTTAAATGGAGGAAATACTAGGTAAAAAAATTTTTAAATCATGGAGAGTAGAATAAATACATAATGAATCACCAGACTTGATAAATTAGAACTAGGAGGCTACCTAGAAGTTTAATATAGAGTTTATGCCAAACATAATTTTATATCAATTTACAATGCTAAACAGAGAATTCATTACTAGAATAGGCGGTGATATGGTTAGGCTTTGTGTCCCACCCAAATCTCATCTTGAATTGTAATCCCCATAACCCCATAATCCCCATGTGTCAAAGGAGAGACCAGGTGGAGGTTATCGAATTATGGGGGTGGCTTCTCCAATGCTGTTATCATAATAGTGAGTTTGTTCTCATGAGATCTGATGGTTTTATAAGGGGATCTTACCTACTTTGCTTGGCACTTCTCCTTCCCGCCGCCTTGTGAAGAAATTGCTTGCTTCCCTTTCACCTTCGCCATGATTGTAAGTTTCCTGAGGCCTCCCCAACCATGCTGAACTATGAGTCAATTAAATCTCTTTCCTTTATAAATTACTCAGCCTTAGTTCTTTCTAGCAGTATGAAAATGGACTAACACAGGTGGTAAAGTCTAAAAGTAATAAAAAGTTTGAGAAGGACTTGCATGTGTGTATAGATGATAATGTCTTATCATCTATACATAGAGAATCAGCTATTTATTTTGGGGGGTGAATTTATAACCCAAATCTCACGAATTTAGAAACTTTGTGAGAAATTATGTTTATCAGCATACTATCTCCTGCATTCAAAATTTAAAGTAGTGTGGAAAACTGCATGGCCATTCTCATCCATACCACCTTTCCTCCTAAGGATGCAAAGTTAAACAATTACTTTTAATGTGAGTAGTTTTCCCATCTCACATTAAAAGTAATTTCCCATCTGCCTACTACTAATAGCTTTATATCTATATTTAGGCATTGGTGAATACCTTTAAACCTCTGTAGATAAAATGATATAGAAGCAAAGAAATCTGGCTGAATTGTTTCCCCCGTCAGTGAAATTGCCAGAAGCTCTGTTTAGTATCTCGTCCTCTCAGCCAGTGTTAGCATTCATTTTTGGCAATTTCATAAATTTTTACATTTCTTGAGTTCTCTTCTTTTCCAGTTCTTTGCTCTTTACATTACCATTTTTTTAGTATCTTTCTATGCAAAAGATTTTGTTTTTGTTTTTGTTTTAATACTGCAATCCCTGTTGTTCTCAACAGGAGAGATGGTCTGTAGAAATCTAGTCAACTATTACTAGAAATCTTCATTTGTTGTTTAAAATTTCCTAACTTGTAGACACTTCATCAATGTGTTTATGAGGCAGTTGTCTTTTTATCTTCCTCTACACTTCTCCTGTCTCACAAGAACTTCAGTGTTTTGGGCTTACCAGTCTTACCAGTCTGTTGGACTGTCATAGGCTTACCAGTCCAACTTATTTTTCCTGTAATTTTTTTTCTTTTTGTGAAGATTACCAGTCCAACATTTTTCCCGTAATTTTTTTTTCTTTGTAAAGGAAGAGTCTCACTATGTTACCCAGGCTGGTCTTGAACTCCTAGGCTCAAGTGATCTTCCTGCCTTGGACTCCCAAAGTGCTGGAATTACAGGCATGAGCCACCACATCTGGCCCCATAGTGGTTTCTAAAGGAAACAAACACTGTTTAAATTTATCTACGTATTTTAGAAATAGCTGATTTAATTGATTTTCTAAGTTCTGAAAATGTATCTGTGAACAAGCTACCTTCAGGTAACTTACATTACAGTGGAAGGAAACAAGTGATAAATATATAGGCAAAAGAGTATATGATATAATGAAACATGCTGATAAATGTTATGAAAAAAAGAAAACTGTCTTGCTCCAGTCTTGATATATTACTAAAAATAGTGGCTAGTGATGACAAAGCATAGCAATTTTACAAGCTACTACGAAGTAAAGTAACTGCAAAATTCTTTCTGCAAAGTGATTATCTTCATATTGGAGTAAATATGCTCTGGGAAAAGCACAAAGAGTTTTTACGTTAGAGAGTAATATAGAAACTTCAGTTGTGGATTTCTTAAAAATAATCTGCTTTTAGACCTTCAATTGCTATAAGTAGTTTTCTTGCCTGCATATGCTTCCTTACTTTCCTCAATCCCTTCCTTCCATCTATCTTAGAATTCAGAAATGAGAAGGGACATGTCTTGGAAGGAGAAAAAGATGAAGTTATACCCTTTCAGCAAATCTAATTCAGTTGATAGGTTTGACATTGAGAACTGGCTTTACCTTTTAGGTTATATTGTGTACATTTTTCATAAACTGAATGATCTAAATCTGTATCTCCAAGGGTTTGATAAATGTATATTTAGAGCATATGTGTAATAAACAATATGCTGGAAAATTTGTCCACTGAACATATTTAATATTTTAGATAGCAACTTCTAACTGTACAAGGTGATAAATATGTTTCTGATAAAGATATACTAGCAAAAATATTCAAAGAACACTGTCATTGAGTATGGTAACATTAAGATTAGTAAAGTTAGATATGAACTTCATTTTTAAGAAGGGCTATTTGCTTACCTATGAATATGGTCCCATCTCCTTTCTGGGAAAAATGATATTAGTGTCTTAGTATTAGAATTTGAAATGCTTTGTTTAAATGCTTAAGTCAACTTTGTTAGAGAAATGAAATAGCCAAATAAACAAAGTTGACTTTTTTGTGTTTCTCTGAGGTTGGCTGTTTCTGATTACTCCAATGAGGATACACTTTCAACAACTTAGCGTGAGAAGTCCTTACTGGCCATTTCAGCTTTCTTAAGAACAATAACAAAAGACAGTTTGTGGCTCTTGGTTTTTCTCAAAAACATGTGAATAGTACATTAACATATTTCAATGTCATTTACAGCCTTTTTGATTTCTTCTCCTCAGAGGATGCAGTGGTGCATTATCCAAATTACCCCACTGCCTCTGAGGACTGAAACACTCATTTCCCAGGGGGCTAACAGATTACAGCTGAGACCCACAACCCCATTGTCCTGAGCTAAAGAGAGCTGCCTTACCCAAGGAGATTTCCCAAGGTTAAGTTCAATAACCAGCTCATACTCAATTCTGAACAATTTTGAAATGTTATCTCAGATCTGGAGATTCCTGTGGTGTAGCCTAAGGCCTTCATTGAGGCTACATCTATAAGTCCTCTGCTCAATTATTCTTCTGTTTCTTTTAGTCTTGCATGAAATTGATCCCTGCAGCACTCCCAAATAAACAGCCTACACAGCTCTATTGTATAATATGCTTCAAGGTAGTCTAACCCAAACAGTTGTCTTATTCATATCCAGCTAATTTAAAAAATTTGTCTATCATCTATACACCTCTTAAATTCACTCCACCTTTTCCACCATCGATGCTACAAAGTTATAGCAAACCATTATGTTTCTTTTTTTTTTTTTTTTTTTTTTTTTTTGAGATGGAGTCTCGCTGTGACGCCCAGGTTGGAGTGCAATGGCATGATCTCAGCTCACTGCAACCTCTGCCTCCGGGGTTTAAGTGATTCTCCTGCTGCAGCCTCCTGAGTAGTTGCAACTACAGGCACGCACCACCACGCCCAGCTAATTTTTATATTTTTAGTAGAGATGGGGTTTCACCATATTGGCCAGGCTGATCTCGAACTCCTGACTTCCAGTGACCCGCCTGCCTCGGCTTCCCAAAGTGCTGGGATTACAGGTGTGAGCTACCATGCCCAGTGCATTATATTTCTTTACTTGACTTATAACCTCTCTTACCTCCTTACTTTTTTCTTCTTTTTACCTGCCCTTTAAACCACCACATAATGATCATTTTTAATATTTAAAGTCTAACCAATTCCTTAGCTATCTTAAAATCTGTCAGCAGCATCTAATTTCTAGAAAAAGACATCTAAATTCCAATACTGTTGAGGATATGGAGAAAGGGGAACTCTTCTACACTGTTGGTTGGAATGTATAATTAGTTCAGTCATTATGGAAAGCAATATGGAGGGTCCTCAAAAAACTAAAAATAGAACTATCATATGTTCCAGCAATACTGCTGTTGAGTATGTATCCAAAAGAAAGGAAATCAGTATAACGAAGAGACAGCTGTCATCCCATGTTTACTGCAGAACTATTCACAATAGTCAAGATATGGAATCAACCTTAGTGTCCATCAACAGATGAATGAATAAGGAAAATGTAGTATATAGGCACAATCAAATATTATTCAGGAGTAAAAAATGTGAAATCCTGTCATTTGAAGCAACATGAATGGAACTGGAGGGCACTATGTTAAGTGAAATAAGTCAGGCACAAAAAAACCACAAATATTTCATGGTCTCTGTCATATTTAGGAGCTAAAAAAATTGCTCTCATGGAGGTAATAAATGGAATAATGGTTACCAAGGAGGCTGGAAAAGGTAGTGGGAGGGGTGGGTGAAGAGGAGTTATAAATGGATAAAAAAAAATCAATAGATATAAAGAATAAGTTCTAGTGTTCGGTAGCACAATAGGATGACTATAGTTAACAATGTATTATATTTCAAATTAGCTAGTAGAGAAGATTTGTGTTGGAAGATTTCCAACACAAATGAAAAATACTTGATGTGCATTTACCCAGTTTTAATTATTACCTGTGTATATTTGTATAAAAATATCACATGTACCCATAAATATATATAACTATTATGTATCCATAGACATTAATAATAAAATAATTTAAAAGTAAGACACACTAGGCTCTATAGGATCTAAATTGTCAAGTCATTTTTCTCACTGTATACTTCAGCAATCCTGGAAAATTGGTAGTTCTCTGTGTGTTTGATGTTCTTTCACTCCTTCATTGCTTCATGCATGCTTTTCTAATACAATATATTCAAAATATTCAATATATTATATTTAGCACCTTATATTCAGGTGCTAAGATTGCACATAATATCACTGTTTTTTAAACTTTTTTCCATGGTACCTTATTCAATGAATAATTGAAAGAACTTGCATTAATTAGATCAATTTTGCTGATGGAGAAAAACTAATATAGTAATTTTGTTTGATGACTTGGTAGGATTATCTGGAGGACATTGCAAAGAATCTCCACCAGAGGAAATATTCATCCCTCCAGACTTCAAACAAGTGCTAATGCTTAATTACTAATTTGTACTCATTAGAAGACAGACTATGGGATGTTATCAAGAAATATAAGGCATTGTTTCTGCCCTCAGGGAGTCTATAACTTGAAGAATAAAACAAACGTTAAATGATTACAAAATATTATATATTCCAAAACATGTAGAACATATATTATTAAAGAACATGTGCTAGAGTGAGATGTCTATAAATCTGAAAAAAGGAATAACTACAATTATTAATCAACTAAGATTTGCTAATTAGGTCACACAACATCTCTTTGAGTTAACTAATGTTTTCTCTAAGGTACATTTCAGGGAGGTGTGTCCATTTACACTGGCATTATATGGCTTTAAGAACTTGAACCCACGACTTGACAACTTCTTAGAATCTTTTTCCCAATCATGATCTAGCTAACTATTCTGAAATTCACTTAACTTCAAGTAGTGCCGGTTTACTCAATGATATCTCTATTATAATTTAAATTATTTCATCCTCTCTTCTAAAAAAATATCTAACTTTTAATGGGATTTTTGTCTTTAATTGGCTAGATTTTCTCATGCTTTTTGTTCTGAAATGCCTATCAATATAGCAGGTCTCTTAGGTGTTTTGGTGATTAAAGAACACATCAACGTATCAAAACAGATATCATGACTTGGGATTATCCATTTGAACAAAAATCTATCACTCTGAAATTTACTGGCCTTTTCTAAAATATAAAATATACAATTCTGTAAGAAAATATGGCCAATTATTTGCTGCCAGCAGCACTAGTGTGGATGACATTCCCCACAGTAGACCCCTTGTCAACAGCAAATAGTCATGAGGTTTATGTTCAACGTAAAAGAAAACAAAATAAAGCAGATAATCACATTTTTGACTTATTGGAGTGAGCTGGCGAGAGACAATTATGTGGTCAGTTTCTGGAGATACATAATTATGCAGATACTATATTCAAGAGACTGTCACTTAATATCATCACAAGCAGTAATAATGCAAAAGCCAAGACTTATAGACAAAAAACAGAATTGTGCATAGGAAAAAGCTTCCTTTTAAAAAGGAAGTTAAAATATATTTTATGAATACTTAATATGTCAATTTAACTTGCTTAGCTCTGTGTTGCAACATCTTAAATAAAATTGCTATTTATGTAGTCATTACCTTGAAAGACATTCTGAATTAATATAATTATACAATGCCATAGGTGTGAAACAAAAAGGAGAATGATTAGAATTTTTGAAACACTGAAATTTAAAAAAATGCCTTGATTTTTTGAAAAATCAGATTCAGGGGTAACAAGTGAAGTTATCTGGATACATTGCGTAGTGGTGAAGTCTGAGCTTTCAGTGTTCCCATCACTCGAATAGTGAACATTGTACAGAATAGGAAATTTTTCAACCATCTTCCCTTTCACACCCTCCCCCATTTTGGATTACATTCTTTTTTATGGCAGCATAGTATTCTATGGTGTGTGTGTGTGTGTGTGTGTGTGTGTGTGTGTGTGTGTGTGTATCTATCACATTTTCTTTATCCAATCATTCATAGATGGAAATAGGTTGGCTCCTTCACATCACTGTTGTGAATAGTGCTGTGATCAACATATGAATATGTGTCTTTTTGATATCACAATTTCTTTTCCTTTGGGTATATACTTAGTAGTGAGGTTGCTGGATTATATGGTAGTTCTATTTTTAGTTGTTTGAGAAATTTCCATTCTGTTTTCCATAGGGGTTGTACTAAGTGACATTCCCACCAAAAGCCTATAAGCAATTACTTTTCTCTGCATCCTCACCAACATCAGTTTTTTGACTTTTTAATAATGCTATCCTGCTCACAGCTGAATTCTACCTAATGTATGAAGAAGAGCTGGTACCATTTCTGATGAAACTTTTCTAAAAAATTGAGGAGGGGGACTTCTCCCTAACTCATTCTATAAGGTCAGCATCATCCTGATAACAAAACATGGCAAAGATGCCATAAATAAAGAAAACTTCAGGCCAACATCCTTGATGAACATCAATGTAAAAATTCTCAACAAAATACTGGTAAACCAAATTCAGCAGCACTTTAAGTTTGTCCAGCATCATAAAGTCGGCTAAAGTAGAACTAAAGACAAAAACCATGTGATCACCTCAATAGATGCAGAAAAGGCTTTTTAATAAAATTCAACATTCCTTAATGTCAAAAATTCTCAATAAACTAGGTATTGAAGAAATATACCTCAACATAATAAGAATCATCTATGATAAACCCACAGCCAACATTCCCCTTGAAAAATGGCACAAAAAAAGGATACCCTTCTTCACCATTTGTATTCAATATAGTACTGAAAGTCCTGGCCAGAGCAATCAGGAAAGAGAAAGAAATAAAGCACATTCAAATAAAAAGAGGGGAATTCCAACTGTCCCTGTTTGCAGACAACATGATCCTATATCTAGAAAACCTCATGTGGTCAGCCCAAAAGCTCCTTAAGCTAATAAACAACTTCAGCAAAGTCTCAGGATACAAAATCAATGTGCAAAATTCACTAGCATTCTATATGCTATGACCAACAACAGTCAAGCCAAGGGCCAAATCAGAAATGCAATCCCAATCACAATTGACACAAAAAGGATAAACTACATAGGAATATAGCTAACCAGGGAGGTAAAAGGAGAGCTACAAACCACTGCTCAAAAAATCGAAGATGATACAAACAAATGGAAAAACTTTCTATGCTCAGGAATGGAAAAAATCAATATCATTAAAATGACCACACTGCCCAAAGCAATTTATAGATTCAATGCTATTTCTAGTTAACTACCCTTGCCATTCTTCTCAGAACTAGAATAAGACTATTTTAAAATTAATATGCAATGCACACAAAAGAAGTCCAAATAGCCAAGGTAATCCTAAGCTAAAATAATGAAGTTGGAGGCATCACCTACCCAACTTCAAACTATACTACAAAACTATAGTAATGAAAACAGCATGATACTGGTATAAAAACAGACACATAGACCCAATGGAACAAAATAGAAAACCCAGAAATAAGGTGTGCAATTCCTCAAAGACCTAAAATCATTCGACCCAGCAATTCCATTACTGGATACATACCTAAAGGAATGTAAATTGTTCTATTATAAAGACACATGCACTTGTAGCTTCATTGCAGTACTATTCATAATAGCAAATACATGAAATTAACCTAAATACCCACTGATGATAGAGTAGATAAAGAAAATGTGGTACATATACACCATGGAATACTATGCAGCCATAAAAAAAGAATAAGACCATGTGCTTTGCAGGAACATGGATGGATCTGGAGGGCATTATTGTTAGCAAACTAACACAGGAACAGTGTATTAGACCATTTTCACACTGCTGATAAAGACATACCTGAGTCTGGGTAAATTATAAAGAAAAAAGGTTTAATGGACTCATAGTTCCACCTAGCTGGGGAGGCCTCACAATCATGGCAGAAGGCGAAAGGCAGATCTAACATGGCAGCAGGCAAGAGAAAGAATGAGAACCAAGTGGAAGTGGTTTCCCCTTATAAAACCATCAGATCTTGTAAGACTGATTCAATATCACAAGAACAGTATGGAAGAAAATGCCCCCATGATTCAATTATCTCCCACCAGATCCCTCCCAAAACACATGGGAATTATGGGAATTCAAGATTTGAGTGGGGACACCGTCAAACCATATCAAACAGAAAACCAAATACAGCATGTTCTCACTTATAAGTGGGAGCTAAATAATGAGAATACATGGACACATAGAGGGAAACAACAGACACTGAGGCCTATTGGAGGGTGAAGGGTGGGAAGAGAGAGAGGATCAGAAAAAATAAAATAGATAGTAGGCTTAGTACCTGGGTGACAAAATAATCTGTACAACAAACACCCATGACACAAGTTTACCTATACAACAAACCTGAACATGTACCCCTGAACTTAAAATAAAAGTTAAGTTGATAATAATAAATACTACTACTAATGATAATAGTGCTACTCTGACTATTGTAAGATGGTATCTCAATGTGATTTTAATTTCCATTTCCCTGATAATTAGTGATGTCAAGCATTTTTATTTTATTTAAAAATTAAATATTTTTGTTGACTAGCCTCTTGTTTGTCTTCTTCTGAGAAATGTCTTTTCATGACCTGTACCCACTTTTTAATTTTTTTTTTATTATTATTTCTTGAGTTGTTTGAGTTCCTTGTAGATTATGGATCTTCATCCTTTGTTGGATGCATAGTTTACAAATATTTTCTCATATTCTATATGTTGTCTGTTTATTGATTATTTCTTTTGCTATGCAGAGCTTTTTAGTTTAAATCCCATTTGTTGGATGGGCGCTATGGCTCATGCCTGTAATCTCAGCACTTTGGGAGGCCGAGGTGCATAGATCACTTAAAGCCAAAAGTTTGAGACCAGCCTGGCCAACATGGTGAAAGTCTGTCTCTATGAAAAATACAAAAATTAGCCAGGCATGGTGGTGGGAGTCAGTTATCCCACTTACTTGGGAGGCTGAGGCATGAGAAGTTCTTGAACCTGGGAGGCAGAAGTTAACAGTAAGCCAAGATGGCGGCATTGCAATCCAGCCTGGGAAACAGAGCAAGAATCTGTCTTCAAAAAAACAAAAATAAGAAAGAAAGGAAGAATGAATGAACAAAAAACAGAAACCTTACCTCAAAAAAATCCCATTTGTCTATTTTTGTTTTTATTGTATTTGCTTTTGAGGTTTTAGTCATAAATTATTCACCTAAACCAAAGTCCAGAAGAGTTTTTCCTAGCCTTTCTTCTAGAATTTTTATAGTTTCAGGTCTTACATTTAAGTTTTTACCCATCTTCAGTTAATTTTTGTATATGGTGAGAGATGGGTTCCATCTTATTCTTCTGCATGTGGCTATCCATGTTTTCCAGTACCATTTATCGATAGGGTGTCCTTCCCCAAGTATATATTTTTGTTGACTTTGTTGAAGATCAGTTGGTTGTAGATATGATTTTAAAAGTTCTATTCATAAATGTTTTCTATTTTTTTGAAATAATCATTAATAAGACTAAATCATAAAATAAGTGAACAAGGTTGTAGCTCAGCAAACTGAGGTGAGTTTAGGGTCCCTGGATCTATATGCTGGAGTATTCTCCCCTCTTTTACAGATCATCCTCAGATTTATTGCAGTGAAAATCTGTATGGACAAAGCCTTTTGGATAGAAATGCAAACTTCCTGGTGCCTGGGTCTCTTTCATGTTAGTCCAGCTGGAAAACATTTTATACCTGTGTTGTTTCCTTAAAATAAGATGTTATGTCTTTTTAGGAGAGATTTCTATCTGATAGTAGTTGATATTACATAAGTAGTACAAAGAGTATGAGAAAAGAAGGTAAAAAAGATCTTAATCAGATTTTGTGC
The DNA here is from genome assembly GCF_024542745.1 of Macaca thibetana thibetana. Taxonomy (NCBI): domain Eukaryota; kingdom Metazoa; phylum Chordata; class Mammalia; order Primates; family Cercopithecidae; genus Macaca; species Macaca thibetana. The sequence goes on from NC_065584.1 coordinate 63,741,031, forward strand.
TCTGTATGTAGACATTGCTATTCCTATTTCCAAATGTTTCTTATTCTTAATTTTAGTCCTTCTCAGATGTCAGGCAGGTGAGATATAACTAATATCAGTCTTAACCACTGGAAGAAATAACAGTTGTAATAAACTAATAAAAAATTATAAGAGAACTAATTTATAAATGTGGATTACATTCAATTTTGGATTGTCTAAAATTTGGTTTGAGAATAGAGTCTTTTTCCTTGGTTCACAAAAACTTAAACATATATATATATTTATATATACATATATACAGATTTAAAACAAATGTATACGTATTTGTATATATACACATATATACTTCTCTACATACTTATTCTTTTTCTCACATATGTTTTCCTTATTTTATTAATTTATCTATGGTCAATTTTAATTTTAATGTAAAAAAATTGAGGCATCTAAAAATTGACAATTATAAGAAGTATTATAAGTGGAAAATAGCATTTGGATTCTATGAAGATAAAGACTTTTGAAAGCAATTCAGTGCAAAGCTGCAGTAGAAATTTTCAAATTCTGCACTACAGTGAACATTTTTAATCACAGAGTTTGATATAATTTCCACTTCTCTACATAATGAAACTTCAGCTAAATTGTAAGAAAATGTCAAAAATTACAAAAATTTGAGTTTATATTGATGATATACAAATATGAGTTTGTGGTGACAACTAATAGCATTATTTCAGTTATTTCTACTTCTGTTTGTACAGCAATGAACTTTGAACTTTACTTCCATAAAACATACTAAATACGAGACTAGGATCCAAAATGTATGCAATAGAGAATATAGATAGATTATATATTGTATCTGTCATATATTATATACATGTATAGTAAGTGTATATGATTGAAATTTCTTATTGATTAAAACAACCTTTTTTCACTTTTTATTTTAACCTATTTGAAAATTTTAAAGCAAAAAAATATAATTTTACAGAATTCATGCACATGATAAGATAAATGTATTTGTTATTGTTATTATCAACAGTAATATCATATATATAATATATCATCGATTAAGTTTCCAATTGGCAATGGAATTTTATTTAGAAAAATCAAATAGAACCAGCGATGTAAACTCATTTATTTTTGGCAGCTGGAAGTTGAACAGCTGAAAGACATGACATTTTGAAGCGGGCATGGAAAGGCAAAATATTTGGCACAAGCTTAGCAGTTTACAACAGCAATATTGCTTTCTGGGTCATTAGTGCATAGTATAAGCACAATATTAGGGTTGATTATGGAAAAATAACTATATATATTTCACTGTTAGCCTTCTGAATTCAAATTCAACATCTGCAAAAATCACAAACTATTTGAAATATCTCTTTTAAATGAATTTTAAAGTCCAGAAAAATAAATATAATCTTTTAAAGCTCTAAAGTCTTGAATTGAACACAAAATATACACATACAGTAGTCTCTCAAATTTAGATGTTCAGCAATAAAATTTCACTTATTAGTAACAGTATAAACTTAGTAAACAATAGAATGCCTTAGAATATATGAAACTTTGCCATAAAGTTTATTCAGATAATATATCCAATATACTTATTTCTTGAATATTCAGAGCCTTACTATCATTTAATATATAACTCAAACTTGGTTACTTGCCATTAGCCTATAGCAGATTGAAATAGAATCTTCTATAGATTCTAGAGAACTACTGCATCAGACTGCTGCCTTTCATAAACATCATTTTCACAATTCTAGTGCTCCTTTGTCCTGGGCATGCCACAACAAACCCCCGTCCTCACCCACCTTAGTCTCTGGACCCATGGAAATGGAGATTGGTTACCTATAGGGAACTGGAACAAATCATTCATACATTAAACATGGTAGAGTTCTATGTTTCTCAAGATGAGTGGGGAGAGTTTGAACCCTGTGATGACATATTGGATTTGGAAATGTATTGGTGGCAATTCATGATGTGTATATGGATATAGATGTGTATATGGATGTGTATATGGATATAGACATAACTATGGATGTAAATGGGTATGTATAGATCTGTTTTGTATATACACATATATTTATTAGCTGTATTCTATAACTCTGTATAGGAGAGGGTCTGGTAACAGTGACATGTCGACTGCAATGAATATACCTAGTACTCACGTCTTGGCTTTTAAATTCCATTATCTACTAAAGGAAAGCAACATGCCTGGAGGAAATGGCTAATTCCATAGCTGAAATCAGGAAAGTACAAGATAAGACTGGAATATCTTATTTCAGAAGGTAAAGAAGTATTTGATGAGGGCATGTCTATGGAAATAAAATTCCACTTAAAGTGACTTCTTCTGGCTAAATTGAGGACAATTAGAGAAATAATAACAGAAATGAGTTACAACATATTCAATGCAGGAAGAAAACATGAGTATATAAGATATGAATAAATGAGTAATACACAAAATGAAAGTTTAATGAGAATAGAATATATACAAAGTGTGAAAGTACTCTTACCCCAAATCATTATTCATTACAGAGTGAAGACCATGTAAAGATAGAGGGCGTTGGCAGGGCTGGTTTCATCTGAGTCCTTTCTCCTTGGCTTGTAGATGGCCTAACTTCTTCTATAGGCCTATCATCTGTAGCCTACCTTCATCCGTACTGTTTCATGATAGAGGAAAAAAAGTGTAAGTAGTATCATTTAATCTAATTGATATTACAGTTTAGTCTTGGCCTCACCTAATAAATAAATATTATTATTGTAAGTAATATTAACTATAGTCAATACATTTATTTATCATCATAGATCCTCAGCTTGTAGATGGCCAAGGAGAAAGGACTCAGATAAAAACCAGCTCTGCCAACACCTTGATCTCTGACTTCCAGCTTCCAGAATCAACAGAAAATACATTTATTTGTTTAACCACCCAGTGGTTATTACTATGTTATGGAAGCACTAAAAATCAGTTCAGTAATTATAACAAAAGTCTATAACATTATTCTAATTATGAAGAAACATAAAACAAAACCAAACTGAAAAAAAATCTACAAATATGTAGCCTGTAATTTTCAAAAGCTGCAAAGTCATAAAAAAACTCAAGCAGTTTCACATTTTGCAAGCAGCTCAACTGAAGTTCATTAAGGGAACTGTGTCAGCTGCCTGCAGCCTAAATTTACTGAACCTTCATGCCTTGCTAGTTGAAGCCTGTGATTTTAGGAAAAAGGACAGATTTTTCACATCCAATAGCCAGAGATAAGGAGATAAAGGGAGGTTCTTGAGAGGGTTCTGAGTTGAAGTGTTCTCAACCAGAAAATGAGAGCCAGCCCCACAGAAACATCCTTCCCACTCAAACATCTAAACTTAGTGCTCAGATATCCACAAGTTAGTTTTCATTATATTGAGAAAGAAGGGTATATGCTGAGAAGAGAAAACTAAATAAACTAAATGAGAGACTTTATACTTAAAAATTGTATTTAGATGATAAGCTTGGCTTTAATGGCTTACATTTAGAACTGACTGACAGTGAACAGTCCAGAAACTACTAAGTCTGTGGTAAATATATTGCCAATAAAAGGCTTAAAATTATCATCTCAGTACTTGGCATTATTCAACTCCTAAAGCAACTTGCAACCTCTGGATCTGCAACCTTCATCTAAGAAAGCAGGTTGTAGAAGCTGTGTTTCTGCCAATGAAGATACACAATTTTATGTCATTTGATGTGACTGTGCAGGATAATAAATAGGGAAGAAGCTACTAGATGGCAAAGCCAGAGACCCTAAAGGATAATAGATAGGTTTGTTTAAAAACAAACTAATGATAAAGAAGAAGTCTATATGTCAGGTCAGAGAGTCTTCACAATTTCTGCCATTCAGATTTTAATAACTGCTATGGAAAAGTAACTTCCCCTCATCCCATATCTACCTTTTTTTTTTTTTTTTCAAAATGAGAATTTTCAGATTGGGGATGTTTACTGAAATAATACAGCTCCTATACCAGTAGTGATATTAGTTGTGTATGTGTAGGGCAGAAAATATGTTTTAGTCTATAGTTTGAAGAAAATGAAGATTTATCTGTCTATCTGGATCTGGTAGACAGCACTACACTTCTCCATATTGCCTAGAAATAGTGGATTTTAGAACTGGATGTGGACATTTAAAATTGTCTCCTTTGGATGTGTGAGTGGGTTTATTAAGTATTGCAAAAAATATATCTGTGGACACCTGTGTGCTCACAGGAATGGACTTGGCCAAGCCTGACAATTATTCCCTAATATCTCCAGTTTCTTTGTTCCCTTCAGCAATAATGTCCCAAGTTCTGCGCATATAGCCATCTAACCAAAACTCCATTTTCCAGCATCTCTAATAGCTAGGGATAATGTTACCAAGTGACTACATTCTGGACAAAGGGATTTAATGGGAAATGATGTATTCAACTTTTGAGAGCGACTTTTTAAAGATGCTTGCTCTTCACTTTTTATTTTTCTTTGTGAAGAGAACAGGTGTCTGTTAGCTTCATCTTCTTCAGCCAAGTATATGATAACCATATCATAATAAACGTCACAGTAAGTAAGCAAAGACAGGACTATGGACATTGAGCAGGAAGAGTTACTTACTGAAATCTAGATAGCCTACCTTCATCTGTACTGTTTCATGAGAGAGAAAGAAACCATTTCAGTAGTATAATTTAATCTCATTGATATTACAGTTCAGCCTGGGCCCCATCTAATAAAGAAATATTATCATTCTAAGTAATATTAATTATAGTAAATACATTTATTTATCACAAGTTATGTGCCAAGACTCTATCCAGTGCTTTAAATGAATCATCTGATTCCTTCCCCATTAAAAAACATGTGAGTTTTGCACTACAACTTTCCTCCTTGTATGGGTAATACAAGCCTGTAGAGTTTAATACCTACAATTTTTATAATGTTCAAAAATTGCCAAAAATTAAAAAAAGTGATTAAATAAGTTATACAACATCATTTTACTAAAATATTTTTGTTATTAAAATAGCCATGAAAATACAAGTAAAAATATGACAGAAAGATTTGTTATATTTTGCGGAAAAGGGATTCATATTGGTTCATAAAATATGGATATAATTATCTAAAGCCAAAATCAACTAAAGAAGTCAATGATGCATAGAAGTATACTGAATAAATATATACCATAAAATAAACAATACATTCTTACAGGCTGTTGAATTCTAGTTAACAAATATATGAAAAAATCCTATCACTGTCTTTCCTAATACATCTTGATTCTTTAATATTAATAAACATATTTTAGTTTACTTTATGTCCTTAAGTTACTCCAGATAATTTCAGGTGTTTCAGGGAGTTGGCATTTTTTTCCAAAATAAAATAAATTCAAATAAAAATATCTGCTACGTTGCCTATAACTCATATTTGAAGGTGGACTTTAAAAACAGTTGATGCTGAATGATCATAGACTTCTTATATTTAGTACCTCTAAGTCATTATGTTTTCATTTATTTGACATACATATTTTTGGATTCTAATAATTCCATTTAAAATAGTTTAATAGAGTGTCTTGTGTGCTCTGGGAACTGTGCTAAGTACCAGAGATATAAAGATGAAAAAGAGAGCATCCTAGTTCTAGAACAGTTCGTTGTCCAATGGGACCAATTATATTTAAAGAAAAATACATTAAGCAAACACTGGAACTTTGAGCATGTTAACCCTGTATGGACTCTTCATTGATCCTGTTCTAAGACATTACTTATATTATTTATTTATAAATATTTAGTAACATTAAAATTATAAAACACATTTATTTTAACAATTTTTTAAAAATGCCTAGACATTCCAGATTATTGTGCCCCTATATTATGTCTTAAATATTGCATTTTAGACATTGGAGAGAGAGATAAATAAGATACATTCATGGTAGCAGCTTGGAAAAAGCAGCCAGTAATTAAGGCTTAATTCCACAGATAGCAATTAGGCTTAAAAGAATCTGTTTAATAATCCAATGAAGAGAGTAAAAATAAAAGGCAAATAATCTGATCTACTTCCCTTAGTAATAAGTAATTCTGAATATTAGAAAGCTTATAATGCTACAACATCATGTTATCTTCATTTAAAGATTGAGATACCTAATAGAATTATACAATATGAAGCACTTCATCTTTTTAATATTCAAAGTAGACAATTTAAAAATTCATGAACTAAAAAGTATAGTAAAATTTGTTAAAAGTTTACAAACCTCATCCATCAAAGCAATAAACTGAAATAAGCAAGCAAATAACCAAAAAAAAAAAAAAAACCTAATTGATATGAACAAAGAGACAACTAAAAATGACAAATATACTTTGAAAGATATGCATGTTTTAGAGTAATCAGATAAATGTAAATTAACATAGAAAAGCTAACCCATCAAACTGTTAGAGATAGCATTAAATTTTTATGACTATGTTGTTAAAAAGGCCCTTCCATGCAGGGTATTTAGGATACTTAATGGATACAACAATTTTGGAGGACAATTTAAGATGGTTAAAAATCTTTAATTTTGAATAAACCCTAGGCCAGTAATTATATTCTTATGAGCTTTCTTAAATATTTTCAAAAATACAAAGACAAGAATATTCATTAAATTGTTGTGTTAATGTTATATTTCTATTGCACAAAGCATAGATTATTGAAAAATCAGAAAAAAAACAGTAAACATTATGAAACTGAAAATCACTTGCATTTCCAGAGACAACATTGACATCGTTGTCTATGTTTAATGTATATATTCTGCTTTACAGAAGGCTAGTTTATGCCTTCATACAAGCATACATATGCTCTTGAATGTTGCTTTGGAATTAACATAGCTAAAATAGGCTTTTAATAACACTAAAAAATTACACAAATAAATTATGCTACATCCATAAGGATTTGCTAGCAGGGCTTATCTTTCAGGTTGTTTTCAAAATTGACTTCTTCATAGCATCTTTTAACTTTTCAAATGTTCTAGTGTAAATATATAGTCAGTTTTTACTCAAAAAAATTAATGCATGCTATTATAAATGAGAATCTAAGGTATCAATGAACACTTCTCAAACACTTTGTAGGTCTTCTCTTCTCATACCTCGCTACACCCAGGTTATTTAAAGGCATAATTATAGTAAGTATATACAACCTCAAAGATTTTTTTACATATATGTTTTGTATATTGATGCTTAGTAAGATATCTGTAATTTGTGCTTTTTCTGACTGAATTTCTATAAATCTATTTAACATTTGCCTAAAATTTGAAATCACAGGCAGCTTAGAAATGTAGAAAAATGTAAATATACCTTCTCCTTCATAGAAACAAAATTATGTAATGAATGGTGCCACTTTATGGATAAAACGAATACATTGATAAGGTTTTTCTTTAGTGGAACTTGATTCGTTATACTCAACCACCCCCATCCTCCTTTTTTTCTGTTTTTTTGAGGCAGAGTCTCTCTCTGTCACCCAGGCTGGAGTGCAGTGGTGCGATCTGGGCTCACTGCAACTTCCACCTCCAGGATTCAGGTGATTCCCCTGCCCTGGCCTCCTGAGTAGCTGGGATTACAAGTATGTGCCACCAATGTGTCACCATGCCTGGCTAATTTTTGCATTTTTAGCAAAAATACAAAAACAATTTTGTATTTTTCACCATGTTGGCCAGGCTGATGGTCTTGAACTCCTGACCTCAGGTGATCCGCTGCCTTGGCCTCCCAAAGTGCTAGGATTATAGGCATGAGCCACCACACCCAGCCTTACTCAATGCATATTTATCCATTAAATGAATAAGACAATATGTTTTATTTTGTTTCTTTCTCTCTTTTTTTCCCCCAGAAGGTAAACATTGTATTTCAGGAGCTAAGGTTGAGTTAAATTTTTGTAAATGACTAAAAGAGTTTCCATGTTTAAACCATTAAAATGGCTCATTTGTAATTGTGGAGACAATTAAAAAAAAAAAAACATTGTTTTTCATCAAGAATAATTTCTAAAAATATTTTTACTTTGGTCATTATCTAAAATCTCAGAACTAAAGCTCTTATAATAAAATACAAAGAGAAAATAAATGTTTATATTATGAACACTGAATTTGGACATTGAGGTGCATACACCATTAAAAAAAGAAAGAAAAGACAGGAAAATAAAAAGAATAAAAACTTAAATATCGTGCAACTACTAAGACCTTAACACTAAAAATCGATTAAAATATATCAAGTATCATGATAACTGAAAACTTATTTCTGTGTTTTTAAAATTGTAGTTTACAACTACTTAATGCACCATAGAATCATTTTAGTGTGTCTCAAGCAGCATTTTAAATATAATAAAATACATATTTCAGAATTTATTACTTTTAATCAGATTAAGTATTATTTTGTGTAACTTTTGTTTTAATTTTATATTATTATAAGTCTGTGTGTGTGCCTCTATTCTTAACGTACTTTTTACAATGGGACACAGGTGAAATATTTGAAAATCTTTGTATCTCATTTAATATCACAACAAACTTATGTATTAAGTACACTTACCAATGCCAATTTGAAAAAGGAAAATTAAGTTTCAGTGTGGTAAGCACTTTTTTTCCAGATTTATATTTGGGAAAAGTAACAGAAGCAAGTCTTGAACCCAATATTTTGAGCATATTAGAGTTCTATGATTTAGATTTTTCTCTTTTTCTGTATATCTTCTCTTTTAAAAAATTCTTGTTTCTTAATATCTGTCTCTCCCTACCTCCATCTGTCTCCCTCCAATCTAGCTGGTTCAAATACGTAACCAGCTGGACTTACCGAAGGAGGCTATCATTATAAGGTTTATAATTAAATAACCCCATACTTATAATAGTGCTTACCAATAGGAAGCCCCCTCTGTTGTCACCCACCAGGGAGACCCTCAGTCCCCAGGCAGACCCTACACAAAAGCTAAAAGCCTTTCCCAAAACAAATGGGACAACTGTCCCCAAATTCCCAAATAAAGTCATCAACCTCAACCAAAGGGAGGTCAACCAAAGAAACGCCAATACTCAATCAACCAAAGGAATATCAACTGTCTTATATTAGGAAGGGGCTGTTTCAGCCAATTTGAAACTTAATTGGAGGAACCCAATGAATTTATGCAATGTCTGTTGTGGATTTAGTTGAAATTTCCTCAGGAAGGTCTTTTAAAAAAGTTTACTTCTTAGCATTTTTGTGATTTGGGTTAAGGGCAAGAATAGGCAAGGGGGTTAACAAATGGACAATGGGTGACAGTCCATTTCAAGAATTATTTCCTCTTTTTGAGGAAAGGAATTGGCAGCAATATATTTTTCTAAGAAGTTCTTTCAACAAAGTGAGCTGGGCCAACAGAACTAATAGGGAAAAATAATGACAAAGTTATGCTAGGACTATTAGACTTCTATGAGTTTTACACAATTTCTGAAATATCTATAAAATATAATTTAAAAAGATTTAACATCACTTTGTTATTTGACAATACTTTCCATACAATTCAACACATCAAACAAGTTTGATTAACTTAACATCTCCGCATTATGAGAGATACATCCTTTGAGGTTCTCCAGGGGACGTACTGGAAAATCGCAAAGTCAATTCTAGGTCAAAAAGACTTAATTTAGAATTCAATTTGGGGAAGTTTGTCAAATATATAAAAGATTGAAAATGCTTGATCAAAATAAGATAACAGTTCACTGTGAAATAATAGACATTCATTTAACCAAAGTGATAATTAAATATCTAAAGCTGTATAATTGTTGAAAAAATTCTAGATCTTTACTTAGGAGGATTGAGTCTTCTCTCTTAATTGGGAGACCTAATAAAGCTCTATTTCCCAGTAAGAGCAGATCAGTTCTCTAATGAAATCTTGTTGTTGTAATATAGGGAACAAAATTCTAATTTTTTATAGTCATATTTGACATTAATGTTCAGTTCTCAGAAAAGTTAATAATTATCTTTTAATTTTAGCCAACTTATTCATACATAAAATTCACTGACATAATTCATATTCCATAAACCTTCTACAAACCTCTTATCCATTCAATTTTATCTGTATTATTACTTTTTTCTTCAGAAATAACTTTTAAACAACCTGAAAACTAGGTAAAATTACTTTTATTTTATTTTTTAAAAAAACACATCCTTCACACCTTAGAGTTTCACTTCCAAAAAAGTTTTGCTCCCTTCAAATAAGAAGTTATTTTTAGTTTTAATTACCATATATTAATTATAATTTATAATTAATTTCTAGTGAATACCTAAAATGCAAGCAATTTTGAACTGTTTTATATCACCATTGTACAGATGAACACCATTTTGTAATTTATTAGAAACATATCTCCTTATAATGCAATCTTTTTCATGTTTATTATAGACACAAGTATACCTAACATCTCCATATTTCATAAAAACAGAATATACCACTAGATGAATGTATTCATTATCAAATATTAAACTGTGAGACCAGCACTTTTTTTGGTAGCAGATAAATTGCAACAAAATTGACTGACATGAAGTGTTCAATCCAACCATTTGTTCCTTTGCAGATTATAGTGAGTTGACAATACTTGTTGTTCATAGTATGTTACAGGATTACTAAGTTTCTGTATTTACTTATTTGTACTGTGTGCATAGATCTGTTTCTTCTATGCCACTCCATGAGGGGAAGAACTGCATCTATAGAACCTTTTTTTGCCATTATATCCCTGGCCCTAGTAAAATGTGTTATATATAGTAGATTGTCAAATACTTGTTAAACAAATGTGGTCATGCATTAATTATCAGCCTCAACCAACTCACAGTTCCATCACTCAATGCTTTCTAGTTAGTCAAGACACATTCTACATTGTGTCAATGAAAGCAATGAATAGCTGTTTTCTCTTCAGAACAATTTCTAGTAGCTTACTTCAGTCATTAAAGGTAGTCAGAAAATTTCCCACTAGTCAGAATCACATGTATCCTATCCTCATCAGACACTGCTCTTCTAATACATAAGAAAATCAGAATGGTAGAGGAGCAAGTTTCAGTATTTTAACTGACTTAAACATGACTTAGACATTTCATAAATGTCACTTAATACAACATAACTTTAAAACCTAAAGTAACTGTAAGCAATTCCTGAAACTATGAGAAACTCATCTACAAATTTTCATCCCGTTTTTATTCAACTAATTTATTCATTCTTAATGATTATGCTTGACTCACTCATTAAACAAAGTGAACCAATGAAAAATGTCAAGAAATACTACTCCAAAATATATCACTTTGCTATACTGATTACCAATAAACTAATAGATAAGTAAGGTGAGGTCTTTTGAAATCCTTTTGTCTGTCTAAAGAAAGAGCCTCCAAGGTACTCAACTGATACCATTCATCTGAAAATTAACTCTTTTCACTGGAGGGGAGACTTTCTCACACCTAGACAGACGTTGTCACAAATCATTTATACTTCTAGAGCCCATTCGTCTTCCCGACCAAAAAACAAAACAAAACAAAACACTTTGAGCATGTTTTCTTCACCTCACTTACCATTTTACTCATTTTAGCAAGGGGACTGAATTAAGAGACTCTCTTCATTTTCTTGATTGACCTACATAATTATTGTCCTAAATTATTATTAGCTGGGTTGTTAATCGTAATCAGATTTCAGGCCTAAACACCATTACCTGTTGAGACAAAGAAAGGCATGAGTGGAAAGTCTCATTCGGACAAAATGGTTAAAGGTGAGACATGTTTATATAGATCTAAGTCTTTTCATCTTCTCTATTGTAAAAGCCTTTCCTGATTTAGCCCTTCCTCCTTCCAGATGCAAAGTGAAAGAAACCTCCATAAAATGGAGACTTCGACCAGGCGCGGTGGCTCACTCCTGTAATCCAAGCACTTTGGGAGGTCGAGGCGGGCAGATGATTAGGTCAGGAGATGGAGACCATACTGGCTAATACGGTGAAACCCCGTCTCTACTAAAAATACAAAAAAAAAATTAGCTGGGCGTGGGGGCGGGCGCCTGTAGTCGCAGCTACTCCGGAGGCTGAGGCAGCAGAATGGCGCGAACCCGGGAGGCGGAGCTTGAAGGGAGCCCAGCTCGCGCCACTGCACTCCAGCCTGGGCGACGGAGAGAGATTGTCTCTAAAAAGAAAAGAAAGAAAAAGAAAAAAAGGAGACTTCTTCCACCAGTGTAAGTTTTCTTCTCTGAAGACAGATTTCAATATAACTAAAGATAGGCAGCTTCTTAACCCAGTCTGTATTTTTTTAACCTAGGTTTCTGAGTTCAGGGCAAAGTTTAGTAACAAGCAGGGTAGATGAAGCAACTTTCTAACTAGACTAAGATAGCGTTCACTGTTGTTCTGAGCTCAAATTTTAACTTAAAGAAGCAAGCCCCGTTGATCTAAGGGCTCACTCTGTAAATTTTTTTTTTTTCCATTTGTGTTTTAGTCTTTTTAAAGCCTCTGTGTTCTAATTTTAAAAATATATTCCATTGTTTCTATGGATTTTTTGATCCTTCTTTTTCTAATATACCCCATAAATAAAAAATTTTACCCAAATTAAAATTTCCCTCATTATGGCTACTGTAATACCAAATTACCTTAGGTAAAGTCCATCTATTTCTCTTACACACACACACACACACACACACACACACACACACGTACTGGGGATTTTTATACATAAAATTTTCAAGAGTTCAAAATGGAAGAGTACCAGACCATGGACTCTGTCCAGTTTTTTTTTTTTTTTTTTTTTTTTTTTCTGATCCAGGTAGTCACCACAAACCACTACACATCACCTAAAGGTGATATGCCCTCTCATAGCACACACAAACCCTGGAAGCAGTTCCAGAAGATGGAGTTCTAGACTTCCTGGATCCAAATGAACTTATGATTATGTCTTCCAGTTAACTTTATCTAACTACTGAACACACTTCAGTTTTTGCTGCAACTTCGAAGTCAAGTCTGGATCAGAAATTTACCCAAACAAAATAAGATAGCTCGAAACGCTTGTCTGTGGAGCTTTGGAAGCCGTGAGAGAACTTACCCATAATCTCCGTATGAAGCAAGAAAATAGTGACCACAGTGTGTTCAGAGAGTATCTATGCTTGGTTACTTGATGCTCCTGGGGTCACTGAAACTCTTATTCGGATCCTGTCAACTCCGGCAAATGTGGTAAACAGAAAAAAACTTAGACAAGTTTACATTTTAACTGAGTTTATTTGGGCACAGAAAAACAAAACAACAGAGTGAAACAGAAAAGATTTGATAATCAGACAGTCCTTTGAACCAAAGCAAGTTTAGAGAACTCCAACCAATAACATGACCTAATAGCATTTATAGAAAATGCAAGTGTAGTATAGAGACAGCTTAATTGGTTACAGCTTAATTGGTTAATTGGCTACACAACCTCTTACAATTAATGAAAGCTCAACTACTGTAGTTAAAATCCATATTGGGATGGTCTGTTAGGCTGAGTTTAATGGCCTAGTCCAAAACAATGACCTCTCATCAATTTTATTTAACAATGTTAAGGTTTAAAATTTATTTTCAGCTAATTTTCATATTGCGTGTAAAATGTGGATTGGAGATTAATTTTTTGTTTTGTGGGTTTTGTTAGATGTTATCCTTTGGTCCTAGAACCATGTTGCTTTTGAAAAGACTATTTATTGTCCACTGAAGTGCATTTGCATTTTTGTCAAGTATCAACTGACCATATCTAGATGGGTCTAGTTCTGAACTCTATATTCTCTTCCATTAATTTATTTGTCTATTCTTGCCACAGTACCATATTTTTTGATTATAGTAACTTTATAATAAATCATCCAACTTTGTTATTTTCTCAAAAAACTTTTGACCATTCTAGGTCCTTCCCATTTCAATATGAATGTAAATTGATTAATTCGTTTTAAAAAAGACTGCAAGAATTTTTATTGGAAAATTCTATACTATAGATAGTACAGAATAGATACATCACTTTAGAAAGAATTGAAATAAATATATTGAGTTTCGGCCGGGCGCGGTGGCTGAAGCCTGTAATCCCAGCACTTTGGGAGGCTGAGATGGGCAGATCACGAGGTCAGGAGATCGAGACCATCCTGGCTAACACAGTGAAACCCCGTCTCTACTAAAAAATACAAAAAACACTAGCTGGGCGAGGCGGCGGGCACCTGTAGTCCCAGCTGCTCGGGAGGCTGAGGCAGGAGAATGGCATAAACCCGGGAGGCAGAGCTTGCAGTGAGCTGAGATCCGGCCACTGCACTCCAGCCTGGGCAACAGAGCGAGACTCTGTCTCAAAAAAAAAAAAAAAAAAAAAAAAAAAAAAATTAAATAAATAAGTATATTGAATTTCTTGGATCATGAACATTGTATCTCTCTGGATTTATTTAGGTTTCCTATAATTTTTAAAAACAATGTTTTATAGGTTTCAGTGCATAAGTCTTAGTAATTCTTTCTCTAATTTATTCCAAAACTTCTAAATATTTTGCTGTTACTGTAACTGGAGCCTCTTTCATTCCTGATATTTGTAATTTGTTTCTTCTCTCTCTCTTTTTCTCTCATAAGTCTGGCTAGAGGTTAATCAACCTTATTAATTTTCTAAAAATATCAACTTTTTGTTTACAATGTGTTTATTTATTTTGTTTTGTGCATCACTTGTTTCCACTATGGTCTTGATTATTTCCTTTCATTCGTGTGCTTTGTGGTTTATCAGCTGTTGTCTCCCTTGTTTCTCAAGGAAATAGCTGTGCACATTGATTTGACACTTATTATCTTCTAATTTAGATGTTTACTACTATAAATTTCCCTCTAAGTGTAGTTGCATCCAACAAATTAGATCGGTTGTTTTTTCATTTTCATTAAGTTTAAAAACCTTTTTTTAAATCTTAACTTTTAGATACGGGGGTACATGTGCAGATTTGTTATGTGAGACTACTGTGTGATAGGGAGGTTTGAAGTATGGATCTCACTACACTGGTAGTGAGAGTACTACATAATAGGTAGCTTTTAAACCCACACCCCTTCACCCTCTAGTAGTCCACAGTGTCTATTGTTCCTATATTTATATCCATGTGTGCTCAATTCTTAGCTCCCAGTTACAAAAAAAAAATGTAGTATTTGATTTTCAGTCCCTGTGTTAATTTGCTTAGGACTATGGACTCCTGCTTCATCAATTTTGCTGCAAAATACATGATTTCATTCTTTTTTATGGCTGTGTAGTATTCCATGGTATATATGTACCTTATTTTCTTTATCCAATCTACAATTGATGGGCACCTAGGTTAATTCCATGTTTTTGCTCTTGTGAATAGTACAGCTATGAACATATTAAGTTCATGTGTCTTTTTTTGGTAGAATGATTTATTTTCTTTTGGGTTATACTTAGTAATTTTTTTTTTTTTTTTTTTTTTTTTTTTGGTGAAATCATATCTCTGATTTCAGTTCTTTGAAAAATCCTCAGGCTGCTCTCCACAGTGGCTAGACTAATTTACATCTCCACCAACAGAATATAAATGTCCCCTTTTCTCCACAGCCTCACCAGCATCTGTTGTTTTTTGACCTTTTAATAAAAAGTCATTCTAATTGGTGTGCAATGGTATCACATTGTGGTTTTGATTTTCATTTCTCTGATAATTGGTGATGCTGAACATTTTTTATATGTTTGTTGGCCACTTTTATGTCTTAATTTGAGAAGTGTCTGTTTATGTCCTGTGCCCATTTTGTAATGAGGTTATTTGGTTTTTGTTTGTTGATTTATGTTCCCTACAGATTCTGGATATTAGAATATTGTCATATGCATAGTTTGCAAATATCTTCTTCCATTCTGTAGGCTGTTTGCTCTGTTGATATTTTCTTTTACTGTGCAGAATTGTATTAGTTTAATTAGATCCCACTTGTCTATTCTTGTCTTTGTTGCAATTGCTTTTGGATACTTAGCCAAAAATTCCTTACAAAGGCCAGTGTTGGGAATAGTGTTTCCTAGATTGTCTTCCTGGATTTTTATAGTTTGAGGTCTTGCATTTAATTCTTTAATCCATTTTGAGTTTAATTTTTATATATAGTGAAAGGTAGGGGTTCAACTTCGATCTTCTTCATGTGGCTAGCCAATTATTCCAGCACCATTTATTGAATAGGGAGTCCTTTCCTCATTGCTTGCTTTTGTTGGGCTTGTTGAAGATCATATAGTCCAGATGAATGACCTTATTTCTGGGCTATCTATTCTGTTCCATTAGTCTATGTGTCTGTTTTTCTGCCAGTACCAAGCTGTTATGGTTACTGTGGCTTTATAGCATAGTTGAAGTCGAGTAATGTGATGCCTCTAGCTTTGTTTCGTTTGCCTATATTCGCCTTAGCTATTTTGACTCTTTTTTTTTTTGACTCCATATGAATTTTGGAATAATTTTTTTGTAACTTTGTGAAGAGTGATGTTGGTAGTTTGCTGGACATAGAATTGAATCTGTAACTTGCTATGGGCAGTATAGCAATTTTTATTATATTGATTCTTTCAATCCATGAGCATAGAATGTTTTCTCATTTATTGACATTGTCTCTGATTTCTTTCACCAGTGTTTTGTATTTCTCCTTGTAGAGATTTTTCACGTCCTTGGTTGGCTGTATTCCTAGGTATTTCCTTTTCTTTGTGGCTATTGTAAGTGAGATTGTGTTCTTGATTTTACTCTCAGCCTGGATGTTGTTGGTGCATAGAAATGCTACTGATTTTTGTACATTGATGTTGTATCCTAAAACTGTATTAATATTGTTTATCAATTCTAGGAGTCTTTTGTACTAGTCTTTACAGTATTTTAGGTATAGAATCATTTCATTAGTAAAGAGAGATAGTTTGACTTACTTTCTTATTTGGACACAATTTATTTCTTTTTCTTGTCTGATTGCTTTGGGTAGGAGTTTCAGTACTATGTTGAGTAGGAGTGGTGAGAGTGGGCGTCCTTCTTCCATTTCTCAAGGCGAATGGTTCAAGATTTTACCCATTCAGTATAATGTTGTCTGTGGATTTGTCATAGATTGCTGTTATTATTTTCAGGTGTGTTCATTTGATACCTAGTCTGTTGAGGGTTTTTATCATGAAGAAATATAGATTTTAGTGAAAGCTATTTTTTGCATCTATGGAGATGATCATACAGCTTTTGCTTTTGATTTTGGTGTTGAATCATATTTATTGATTTGCGTTTGTTGAACCAGCCTTGCATTCCCGGAATAAAGCCTACTTGATCATGGTGTATTAACTTTAGGATGTGCTGCTGGATTTGATTTGTTAGTATTTTGTTGAGCACTTTTGTGTGGGATATTGATCTGAAGTTTTCTTTTTTTATTGTGTCTCTGGCAGATTTTGGTATCAGGCTGATGCTGTTCTTATACAATGAGTTAGAGATGAGCTCTTCCTACTCAATATTTATAATGGTTTCAGTGGGATTTGTACAGTCATTGTTTATGTGTCTAGTAGAATGAAACTGGGAATTCTGGTTCAGGACTTCTTTGGTTTGTAGGTTCTTTATTATTAGTTCAATTTCAGAAGTTAATACTGATCTATTCAAGATTTCAAATACTTCCTGATTCAACATTGGGAAACTGTGTGCTTCTAGGAATTTATCCATTTCTTCTAGATTTTCTAATTTGTGTGCATAGGGTTGTTCATAGTATGCTCTGAGCATCTTTTGTATTTCAGTGGGATCAGTTATAGTATCACCTTTGTCATTTCTGATTGTGCTTATTTTGATCTTCTCTTTTTCTTTGTTAATCTAACCAGGTATTTATCAATCTTATTTATCCTAAAAACAACAACAACAACAAAAAACCTCTTGGTTTCATTGATCTTTTTTATGAATTTTGGCAATTCAATTTCATTAAGAAACAACTAAAATTAGTTATTTGTTTTCTGCTAGCTTTGGGGATAGTTTGTTCTTGTTCTTCTAGTTTTGTTAGGTGTGAGGTTATATTGTTAATTTGTACCTTTTAAAATATAGAAAGGGGCTTCAAAACTTATTTAGCCATTTCCTTATCCTTGACTTAGGAAATGGGTTAATGAGTTCTTATATTTTTATCATGCACAAATTATGTGTATATAACAATGTACTACATATGTATGTAACAATGTACGTATATGTGCATATATGAATATTGTGTTATAGTAAAGAAAAATTATCCCTTTTATGTGTTAATAAAATTATTTGAATTGTAAATAGGGCAAAAAATAACTATGTAATTGTTAAAGACCATATTATTGCATTTTCTAACAAGCTATTTGTGGTGCAACTTACTCTTTGGAGAAATGCAACTTTGCATAATTGCTTGGGGCTTGAATTGCTTATAATTCTGTTAAACTAATACAATGTGATACTTGCCTGTCCAGTAAAGAGAGGATAGTCCCAAAGTTCATAAAAAATCAGTTTAGTTTGTAATTTATTTATATCACTTCCTTGTTCCTTTTCTTCACTGACTATATAAAATGTCAGTTCTCAAATTTTATTTTGAACTATGTATCTTGGTGATTTCCTTCTTAAGTATATGAAATTTCAACACATTCTTTTCATTTGTTTGAGCATTATGTTTCTAACATTTTGAGAATTGTAACCAACTCTTCTGGAAGTTCCACTGAGATTTTACTCTCACAGAGTTTCACTGGATGAGGAAACTGTCCATGGTTCAATGAAAATCTCAAGTACAACTTTAAAATCACTGACCTTATTGATCACTGAGCTCTCACTGAATTGTGACAGATTGGCTTTATTTTCAGAGCTCTTATGTGTTAAAAGCTATGACATACCAAAGTAAATGGGAAGGAAAGTGGCAGCACATTGGAATCTGTTTTATAACGAAAGAAAGGTGCAATTTGTATATTTTTAGTTAGGGTAATAAATTCCTTACTTAGAAACTATGCTGCCTACTTGGAAGAGTTTAGTTTTGTTTGTTTAGCCCCAAAGGAGTTGTTATAATATTTATATGTGCCCTTTTTCTACTTTATTTCTGGATAAAGTTGTAAAACTGAAGTTGCCAGCTCTTTGTGGTTTGAACATTTTATCTCTAAGAAAAGAGCCGCATTCCTTCTTGTGTTAAATTAGTGTAAAATATTTTCACAGGATATCATACATTGAATTATAAAGTTTCTTAACATTAAAGAAGTTTCTATTTTAGATATATCACAGAATAATGCTGATAACAATCTAACATAATCTAGTTTAAGTATTTAAAAAGAAGAAAGTCAACTTTTAATATGTCAGGTATGCTAGCCTTTTCAGAAAAATGCCTTCTCAAAGAGATTGCCAGCTCAGACACTAATTTTAAAAAATATATGTGGAATAAAATGAAAATGTATATTTTAAATATTTAAAGCTCATGTGTGCTTTTTTCATAGAGTGCCTTGTTAATCAGAAATTTCTAAACTTTGCATACTTATTTTTATTTATATTTTGTATTAGTATTACTGTTTATTTTTTCATAGGTTATTGGGCTACAGGTGGTGTTTGGTTACATGAGTAAGTTCTTTAGTGGTGATTTGTAAGATTTTGGTGCACCCATCACCTCAGCAGTATACACTGCACCCTATTTGTAGTATTTTATCCCTTGCCCCAATCCCAGCCTTTCCCCCAATTTTCCGAAGTCTATTGTATCATGCTTATGCCTTTGCATCCTCATAGCTTAGCTCCCACATATCAGTGAGAACATACAATGTTTCGTTTTACATTCCTGAGTTACTTCACTTAGAATAACAGTCTCCAACCTCATACCTTATCCAGGTTGCTGCAAATGCTTTTAATTCATTTCTTTTTATGGCTGAGTAGTATTCCATCATATATATATTTATGGTCAGTACTGTGATATACATGTATCACTATACACACACACACACACACACACACACACACACACACACACACATATGTTTATCCACTCGTTGATTAATGGGCATTTGGATTGGTTCTACGATTTTGCAATTGTGAATTGTGCTGCTACAAACATGCATGTGTGAGTATCTTTTTCATGTAATGACTTCTTACCTCTGGGTAGATACCCAGTACTGGGATCGCTGGATCAACTGGTAGTTCTACTTTTAGTTCTTTAAGGAATCTCTACACTGTTTTCCATAGTGGTTTAGTTCTTTAAGGAGTCTCTACACTATTTTCCATAGTGGTTGTACTAGATTACATTCCCACCAGGAGTGTTGAAGTGTTCCCTGATGATCACATTCATGGTAACATCTCCGATTTTTCTTTTTTTTTTTTTTGGCCATTCTCGCAGGAGTAAGGTGGTATTGCATTGTGGTTTTGATTTGCATTTCCCTGATCATTAGTGATGTTGAACATGTTTTCATATGTTTGTCAGCCATTTGTATATCTTCTTTAGAGAATTGTCTATTTATGTCCTTAGCCCACTCTTAGGGGTGGGATTGTTTGTTTATTTCTTGTTGAATTGTTTGAGTTTGTTGTAGATTCTGGTTATTAGTCCTTTGTCAGATGTATAGATTGTGAAGATTTTGTATAGATTGTGAAGATTGCAAAGATTTTCTCCCATTCTGTGGGTTGTTGTCTGTTTACTCTGCTGACTGTTCCTTTTGCCGTGCAAAGCCTCTTTAGTTTAATTAGGTCCCAGCTATTTATTTTTGATTTGTTGCATTTGCTTTTGTGTTCTTGGTTATTAAAACCTTGCCTAAGCCAATGTCTAGAAGGGTTTTTCCAATGTTATCTTCTAGAATTTTTATAGTCTCAGGTCTTAAATTGAAGTACTTAATTCATTTCGAGTTAATTTTTGAATAAGGTGAGAGATGAGGATCCACTTTCATTCTCTTACATGTGGCTAGCCAATTATCCCTGCACCATTTGTTGAAGAGGGTGTCCTTTCTCCATTTTATGTTTTTGTTTGCTTTGCTGAAGATCAGTTGACTATAAGAATTTGGGTTTATTTCTGGGTTCTCTATTGTGTTCCATTGGTCTATGTGCCTATTTTTATACCAGTATCAAGCTGTTTTGGTGACTATGATCTTATAGTATAGTTTGAAATCAGGTAATGTGATGCCTCTAGTTGTTTTCTTTCTTCTTAGTCTTGCTTTGGCTATGCAGGCTTTTTTTGTTGTTGTTCCATATGAAGTTTAGATTTGTGTTTTCTAATTCTGTAAAGAATGATAGTGGTATTTTGATGGAAATTACATTGAATATGCAGATTGCTTTTGGAAGTATGGTCATTTTCACAATATTGATTCTACTCATCAATGAGCATGGGATGTGTTTCCATTTGTTTGTGTCATCTATAATTTATTTCTACAGCGTTTTACCTCCTTGGTTAGGAAGTTTCCTAAATATTTTAATTTTTTACAGATATTGTGAAAGGGGTTGAGTTCTTTATTTGATTCTCCACCTGGTCACTGTTGGTGTATAGAAGAGCTACTAATTTGTGTATGTTAATTTTGTATCTGGAAAATTTGCTGAATGATTTTATCAGTTCTAACAGCTTTCTGGAGGATTCTTTGGATTTTGAGGTAAATAATCATATCATCAACAAACAGTGACAGTTTGACTTCTTTGCTGATTTGGATGCCCTTTATTTCTTTCTCTTTTCTGATTACTCTGGCTGGGATTTTCAGTATTATGTTGAAGAGAAGTGGTGAGAGTGGGCATCCTTCTCTTGTTACAGTTCTCAGAGAGAATGCTTTCAACTTTTCCCCAATCAATATTATGTTGGCTGTGAGTTTGTTGTAGATGGCTTTTATTACATTGAGGTATGTCCCTTGTATGCCAACTTTGCTGAGAGTTTTAATCATAAAGCGATGTTGGATTTAGTTGAATGCATTTTCTGCAGCTATTGAGATGATCATATGATTTTTGCTTTTAATTCTGTTTATGTTGTGTATCACATTTACTGACTTAACATATGTTAAAGTATCCCTGGATCCCTGGCATGAAACCCACTTGATCACGGTAGATTATCTCTTTGATATGTTGTTGGATTCAGTAGCCAGTATTTTGTTAAGGATTTTAGCATCTATATTCATCGGGGTATCAGTCCGTGGTTTTCTTTTTTGATTATGTTGTTTCCTGGTTGTAGTATTAGGGTGATGCTGGCTACATAGAATGAATTAGCGAGGGTTCCCTCTTTATCTTGTGGAATAGTGTCAATAGGATTGATACCAATTCTTCTTTGAATGCCTGGTAGAATTTTGCTGTGAATCCATTTAATCCTGGACTGTTTTTAGTTGCCAATTTTTAAATCACCATTTCAATCTTGCTGCCTGTTATTGATCGGTTCAATATTGCTATTTAATTCTTCCTGATTTAAGCTAGGAGGGTTGTATCTTTCTAGGAATTTATTCATCTCTTCCAGGTTTTCTAGTTTATGCATGTAAAGATGTTCATAGTAGCATTAATAATCTTTTGTGTTTCTATTGTGTCAGTTGTAATATCTCCTGTTTCATGTATTATTGAGTTTATTTGGATTTTCTCTCTTCTTTTCTTGGTTAATCTTGCTAATAGTCTATCAATTTTATTTATCTTTTTAAAGAACCAGCTTTTTGTTTAATTTATCTTTTGTATTGTTTATGTTTGTTAGTTTCAATTTCATTTAGTTCTGCTTTGTTCTTGGTTATTTCCTTTCTTCTACTGGGTTTGGGCTTGGTTTGTTCTTGTTTCTCTAGTTCCTTGAGTTGTGACCTTAGATTGTCAGTTTGTGCTCTTTCAGTCATTTTGATATAGGCGTTTAGAGCTTTGAACTTTCCTCTTAGAACCACCTTTGCAGTATCCTAGAGGTTTTGATAGGTTGTAACACCATTGTCATTCAGTTTGAAGAATTTTTAAATTTCCATCTTGATTTCATTTTTGAACCAATGATCTTTCAGAAGCAGGTTATTTAATTTCCATGTATTTGCATGGTTTTGAAGGTTCCTGCTGGAGTTGACTTCCAGTTTTATTCCACTGTGGTTTGAAAGAGTGCTTGATGTAATTTCAATTTCCTTAAATTTATTGAATCTCATTTTGTGGCCTATCATATAGTCTATCTTGAAGAAAGTTCCATGCACTGTTGAATAGAATGTGTATTCTATGTTTGTTGGAAGGAATGTTCTGTATATATCTGTTAAGTCCATTTTTTCCAAGGTGTAGTTTAAATTTATTGTTTCTTTGTTGACTTTGTATTTTGATGACCTGTCTAGTGCTGTCAGTGGAGTATTGATGTCCCCTACTATTATTATATTGGTGTCTATCCCATTTCTTAGGTCTATTAGTAATTGTTTTATACATTTAGGAGATCCAGGGTTAGGTGCATATATGTTTAGGATTGTGACATTTTCCTGTTGGACAAGGCCTTTTACCATCATATTATATCCCTCTTTGTCTTTTTAAACTGCTGTTGCTTTAAAGTTTGTTTTGCCTGATAAAAGAATGCCACGCCTGCTCACTTTTGGTGTCCATTTGCATGAAATGACTTTTTCCACAAATTTACTTTAATTTTATGTGAGTTCTTATATGTTAAGTGAGTCTCTTGAAGGCAGCAGATTGTTGGTTGGTGAATTCGTATCCATTCTGCAGTTCTGTGTATTTTAAGTGGAGCATTTAGACCATTTACATTCAACGCTAGTATCGAGATGTGAGGTGCCATTGCATTCATCATGCTATTTGTTGCCTGCACACCTTGGTTATTATTTTTTTAATTGTATTTTTGTTTTATAGGTCCTGTGGGATTTTTGCTTTAAAAAGGTTCTGTTTTGATGTTTCCAGGATTTGTTTCAAGATTTAGAGCTCCTTTTAGCAGTTCTGGTAGTGGTGGCTTGGTAGTGGCAAATTCTCTCAGCATTTGTTTGACTGAAAAAGATTGTATCTTTCCTTAATATATAAGGCTCAGTTTCACTGGATACAAAATATTTGGCTGCTAATTGTTTTGTTTGAGGAGACTGAAGATTGGACCCCAATCCCTTCTAGTTTGTAGGGTTTCTGCTGAGAAATCTGCTATTAATCAGATAGGTTTTCCTTTATAGGTTACCTGGTGCTTTTGTCTCACAGCTCTTAAGATTCTTTCCTTCATCTTAACTTTAGAAAACCTGATGACAATTGCCTAGGCAATGATCTTTTTGTGATTAATTTCCAGATTTTCTTTGTGCTTCTTACATTTCAATGTCTAGGTCTCTAGCAAGGTTGTATATAAGGGAAGCTTTTCTTGATTATTCCCCCGAATATTAAGAGGTGAAGCCAGCTGGGCTTCTGGGTCACATGGGTACTTGGAGAACTTTTCTGTCTAGCTAGAGGATTGTAAACACACCAATCAGCACTCTGTGTTTAGCTAAAGGGTTGTAAACGCACCAATCAGCACTCTGTAAAAATGCACCAATCAGCACTCTGTGTCTAGTTAAAGGGTTGTAAATGCACCAATCAGCACTCTGTAAAATGGACCAATCAACACTCTGTTAAATGGACCAATCAGCAGGATGTGGGCAGGCACAAATAAGGGAATAAAAGCTGGCCACCCAGCCAGTAGCAGCAACTTGCTTGGGTGCCCTTCCACGCTGTGGAAGCTTTGTTCTTTCACTGTTCACAATAAATCTTGCTGCTGCTCACTCTTTGGGTCTACACTACCTTTATGAGCTGTAACACTCACCACGAGGGTCTGCAGCTTCATTCCTGAAGTCAGTGAGACCAGGAACACGCTGGGAGGAACTTACAACTCTGGACACGCCACCTTTAAAAGCTGTAACACTCACTGTGAAGGTCTGCGGCCTCACTCCTGAAGTCAGCGAGACCACAAACCCACTGGAAGGAATAAATACTGGACACAATATGTTTTCCAAACTTTTAGATTTCTTTCTTCCTCAAGAATACAAATTATTCTTAGGCTTGGTCATTTAACATAATCCCAGACTTCTTGGAGACTTTGTTTATATTTTCTTACTGCTTTTCTTTGTCTTTGTTGGATTGGGTTAATTAAATGATCTTGTCTTCGAGCTCTGAATTTCTTTCTTCTACTTGTTCAATTTCTATTGCTGAGATTTTCCAGAGCATTTTGCATTTCTATAAGTGTGTCTAGTGTTTCTTGAAGTTTTGATTGTTTTATGTTTATACTATCTATGTAATTGAATATTTCTTCCTTCACTTCTTATAACATTTTTTTTGGAATTCCTTGCATTGGGCTTTGCCTTTTTCTGGTGCCTCCCTGATTAACTTAATAACTAACTACCTGTATTCGTTTTCAGGCAAATCAGGTATTTCTTCTTTGTTTAGATTCATTGATAGTGAGCTAGTGTGATTTTTTGGGAGTGTTAAAGAGCCTTGTTTTGTCATATTACCAGAGTTGATTTTTTGGTTTCTTCTCATTTATTTAGGCTCTGCCAGAGGGAAGGTCTAGGGCTGAAGGTTGTTGTTCTGATTGTTTTGTCTTACAGGGTGTTCCCTTGATGTAATACTCTCCCCATTTTCCTATAGATGTGGCTTCCTGAGAAGTGAACTGTAATGATTTGTTATCTCTGTTCTGGATCTAGCCACCCAGCAAGTCTACCAGACTCAAGACTGGTAATGGCGGTTTTCTGCACAGAGTCCTGTAATATGAACCATATATGGGTCTCTCAGATGTAGATACCAGCACTGGTTCTGATGGAGGTGACAGGGGGGTGCCATGGACTCTGTGAGAGTTCTTAGCTTTGGTGGTTTAATGCTCTATTTTTGTGCTGGTTGGCCTGCTGCCAGGATGTGGTGCTTTCCAGAGAGCATCAGCTGTGGTAGTATGGAGAGGAACTGGTGGCGGGCAGCACCCTAGAACTCCTGAGTATATGCCCTGTGTGTTCAGTTACCAGGGGAGGTAGGGAAGGCCTATCAGGTTGGGGGGAAGGGCTAGGTGTGTCTTAGCTCAGACTCTCCTTGGGCGGGTCTTGCTGTGGCTGCTGTGGGCGATGGGGGTGAAGTTCCCAGGTCAATGGAGTTATATACCTAATATGATTATGGCTGCCTCTACTGAGTTATGCAGGTTGTCAGTGAAGTAGGGGAAAGCTGGCAGTCACAGGCCTCACCCAGCTCCCACACAATCCAAAGGGCCAATCTCACTCCCACTGTGCCCCCCAACAGTGTCGACTCTATTTCCAGGTAGTAGGAAAGCAGGGTTGAGAACTTGCCCCAGGCCACCCACCTCCCAGCTATGAAAGAAAGTAGGGCTTTAGTTCTTCCCCTGCCTGTGGAGTCTGCACACAGGATTCACACCCTCCCCTGAGTTCTGGCCAGGAGGCTTCTCACCCTGTTCAAATTGTTATAAAGTTCAGTTGGAGACTTCCTTCTTCCTGTGGCATTTTTCCTGCATCTCTGGCTGTGCTCCCGAAGGATTCCTGTGGTGCCAGACAGGAATGGCCTGCTTTGGGACCCAGTGAGTGCATAAAACATTTCCTGCTACTTCCTCTACTCCTGTATTTCTCTCAGCTCTCTAAATTGACTCAGCTACAGGTCAGGTTGGAATCTTCTCCCATAAACTAGACCCTCAGTTTCCCTAGTGGGGGTGTGTGTTCGGGGGTGGAGGATCTCCCTTTCCCACTTCCACAGTTTGGACACTCACAGTATTTGAGGTGTGTCCCATGTCCTGCAGGAGCAATCCACTTCCTTCAGAGGGTCTTTGGATCCTCTTGGGTTTTCTGATTTATTCCTGCAGTCATTCTGGGGCTAAAATTCATGATGTGGGTCTCCACACACTATTCTGTCTGTCTGAGTTGAAGCTGCAATCTTGTCCTGCCTCCCATTTGCCATGGTCCTCTTATTTTATTTATAATAATCTAATTTACTTCCACATAATTAGTAAGACTATAAAATATAAATTATTTATATAAAATGGAATATTATTTGGGTTAAAAAAATCTGCCATTTGCCACAATGTGGATGGACCTGGAGAATATTATGCTAAGTGAAGTAAGCCAGACACAGAAAGATAAACGTTTCATGATCTCACTTACTATGTGAACTATTAAAAAAAAAAAAATAGCTCAAATATGTAGAGGTAGAGAATGAAGCAGTGGTTACCATGGCATGCGGGGGAGGAAATGGGAAGGTGTAGGTCAAATGCAGAGAGGAGTTCCAAAGAAATGGGTTGCCAGATCCATGGTGACAAGGGGTTTTATAGATGCCTGATGAGGAGGTGGTGTCTGATTTACATAGGGCATGGAAGATTGGTTGGACCAGATGTGTCATTTGCATAGGCCATGAAAACTGGTTAGGACTAAGTGTGCCATTTGGCTAGGGCACAAATTTCTGGTAACCCCACCCTAATCTCTTATTCTGTGCCTGGCCTGTGCCATGTTGCCCATTCCTTTACTGTACAAGTGGTAACGAAAAAAAAAAGGAAGATGGAGCCTCCATGTTGGATATGTATGGCCCCCCAGGTATCCCTTTTCTGTTGGCACAGTTGCTGGCATTCCCCTGTGCAAGCTTCCAGCTTGTTTGATTATGTTTACAGCTCAATTTTTCAGGCTAGTCTTTTTTAGGAAAAAATAATTTCTTGGGCTGCTTTTTGTTAAAAGGGAAGCTCTGCTGAGGACTCTTTTACCCTCATTATCTACCTAAAAAATTTCTTTCTATGTCCTATATCACATGTGCCAGATTTTCTTTATCCATTCGTTCATTGGTGGACACTGAGATTAATTTCATATCTTAGCTATTGTGAATAGTGCTACAGTAAACATAGAAGTGCCAATGTCTCATGAATATACTGATTTCCTTTCTTCTAGATCTATACCCAGTAGTGGGATTGCTGGATCAAAGAGTAGTTCTATGTTTAGTTTTCAGAAAAAGCTCCATACTACTTTCCATAGTAGCTGTACTAATTTACATTTTCAACAGTGTAAGAGGCTCCTCTTTCTCCATATCCTCCCCAGTATCCATTATTTCCTGTTTTTTTTTTTTTTTTTTTTTTAAATAAAAGCCATTTTAATTGAGGTATGATGATATCTCATTGTTTTGATTTGCATTTCTCTAATGATTAGTGAAGTTGAGCATGTATCTGTAGACCATTTACAATTTTATTTGAGAAATATCTGTTCAGATACATTGCACACTTTTTAATCAAATTATTTGTTTTTGGCTATTGAGTTGTTTGAACTCCATATATATTCTGATTATTAGTCCCTTGTCATATGGGTAGTTATAAGACGTTATTTCCAAGCCTCATGGTAACCATAAAACAAAAACCTATAATGGATAGAGAAAAAAAAAAAAGCAAGACATTAAAACACACTACCAGAGCAAATCACTTTTACACAAAGGAAGACAGGAAGGAAGAAAGGATGAGAGGACCAACAAAACAACCAGAAAACGAATAACAAATTGGCAGTAGTAAGTCCTACCTATCAATAATAACAGTAAATGTAAATGGACTACATTCTCCAATCAGAAGACAGAGTAGCTGAATGGATAAAAACCCAAAAACAAAACCCAATTCTATGCTGCCTGCAGGTAACACACTTCACCTATAAAGATACACATAGACTGAAAATAAAGTCATGGAAAAAGATATCCCATGCAAATGGAAACCAAAGGACAGCAAGAATATCCATGGTTAGATAAAATAGCTTTACTCGTCTGTTTTGAGGGATTAATTAGCCATACCTACTGTTCTCTAAGGGCCTCATACTGTTCAAAGGGTACAAATCTGTCTCATGATGGCACCTAGGGAAATCTACTTATTTGGGGGACATACCTTACCATGAGAGAAAATAAGGACATCAAATTATTATCTGGCTTCTTACCTCAACATGCATTAATAATTCCCATGAAGGGAATCAACTCTTGTGATACTATAGTGTACACTGAATTTTATTCAGCACTTACTTATTTCAGCTGTTTCAACTTTTTAAATTACCATTTTGAATGTGCTTATATGTGTTTTATTAGTATAATGAGAATATGATATACTTCTCAGCCTCTTTATAGTACATTTTTGTTTTGTTTTTTGCTTATTGCCTCACTAATCTGTCTTGGACAATATAATATTTCATTATTGGATGGCAATCCTAGTCATACTAAGTACTAGAATGTAGAAACCAATATTTCAGAGAGGCACTGCATTTCTATTTTCTTTAAAATAATGTCATATCAATTATCTGTTTTGTTCCCCTCCTCACTTCATTTATCTTCACATTGCCATGATGAATTATTCTCTTTTTCTAAGATCTCCATTTATCTTTTTCCTCTCAGCCTTTGAACTGTGTGTGAGCAATGATTATGTCTATCTTAGGACTATTGAGAAGGATTTTGCAGTTCGTGTACTGCAAAGTGCCCATATAAGAGAGAATGAACTGGTAGGGTCTATGTTCCACTCTTTACCAAATCATTTGCCCTTTCAGTTAATTTCCACTGATAAAGAGTGCTATTTTGTAACTCACTTGAAAAATTCTTGCAGAGACATTGTAGGTACTAATAGGTACTCCCCACCAACTTCTCCAAACCCCAAAATAGCTTGTTCCTCACTGTTTTTTCAGGACCAATTCAGAGGCTGGTAAAGGTAAGTACTTAATAAAAATGTTTAATTAATTATATGTCTAATTATACTGATAAATGGCGTTTCTTCCATTCAGTAACAGTGCTTTAGCTTTATGCCATCATAAGTCAGGAAGTAGTGATGTTTCAATGCCAGTACCACACAGTGATAAAAACAAATAGGAACTTCTAAGTTTGTTATTCTGGTTTCACCATTTACCAACTGTGTCACCCTGGGAAAATTACTTAAACTTTCGGATTTTTAGTTCCCTTTTTGGGAGACATTATTCCATAGAATTACCATGAGAGTTTAAATGAGTTAAATATATATAACTTGACACAGTACTTGGCACATTAAAATGATACTGAAGTGTTTGCTATTATTTTTACTGTGAGAAACAGCCCAGTAAAATTTAGTGTTTACTTGAAAAGTGTTTTAAATAGTATTTTTCAT
This sequence comes from Macaca thibetana thibetana, assembly GCF_024542745.1. NCBI lineage: Eukaryota > Metazoa > Chordata > Mammalia > Primates > Cercopithecidae > Macaca > Macaca thibetana. The sequence continues at coordinate 63,770,859 of NC_065584.1, forward strand.
TGAATTACCCAACTTTTTAAATAATACATTTCCCTCTGGTGTCTGTTCTAGCAATAGTGTTGCTTCCCCTGAGAAACGGTTTGTTTACAATTGATCATGTCCCAATATTTTCATTGCCCCTTGGATATTCAAAGCCAAATCTGCAGTCTACTTGTCGCAAATCAATATATAATTCATATACTAATTTACATAGCTTTTGTTATAGTTTACCTCTAAATGCTATTTTTTTCACCTTAGATTTGTTTAGGAAATTGATGTTTATATCAAATAATTGCCTGGTAAAATATGAGGAAAGGGTTACCCTAATTTTCTGTGTAATTTTCCTCAAGCATCTTAATTGTCTAGCATAGTTTTCACTTTTGTTCTACTAATAGAATAAAATCTGTCATATATGAAAATAGAAAAATATGAGTATATTGTCATATGATAGATCAGGATATAATTAATGTAGTTAGTTACATTTAGATGCTTCCATAAAATTTTACTATTAAATCTTTAGAAAACACATACAAGAAACTATATTTAATGAAAAATACTTTTCATAAACATTACTAACCTGAAGTTAGATTCAAACTATACTAAAGAAATTAAAGAAATTAAAATTCTCCTGAGAAAGGGGGAAAAAAAAACCTTTGGCTATTCTAAAATCACAATGACTTTTTTTAATATTGGATTCAAAATTACTCTAATATCAGAGACCTTAATAGCACCTGGAAATGCTGTTTATAAAAGACTATCATTATATGAGGATTGAAATAATTGCTGTTTTACTTGTTATAGTTAAACAATTGCTTGGACATCTGTAATTTATAATTGGTAATGATTTAAAAATGTTTTGATAGGGTTCTATGTGATCACAATATGGGACACATATAGGGTCCTTATGCATTCTGAATTTCAACTTTCATTTTATTTTAATTGGATTAGAAAATTGAGCTCCTAACACGTGTATAATTCTGATGTTTTTCTATTAAGTAATGTGTCACAGAGTTAGTTTTTAGTACTATTTTGCCTTCTTTACATAATCTTCTTAAGGACAAATACTTACGTCAACATATTTTAAAATAATTTCTGGAGAAATGCTATATTAAGTTGATATTAACAAGTTTAAAGTAAATTTATCCAAGAGAGCTTAGGGTTCTTTCAGGGTCAGTGTATTAACAAGTGAAGGTTATAAACTTTACTGTTTTCTCTATTTTATTATCAAATTTCTCAAACAAATACCCACAGGCAATAATAAAAATAGAGGCAGGAGAATGGCGTAAAAACCCGGGAGGCAGAGCTTGCAGTGAGCTGAGATCCGACCACTGCACTCCAGCCTGGGCGACACAGCGAGACTCCGTCTCAAAAAAAAAAAAAAAAAAAAAAAACACCTTTAGTGGCATAGGTAATTAGAACCCAAGAAAAGCTACCTAAAGGAACAACCTTGTGAATCTTTTTTTTTCCCCAAAAATCTTTTTAAAAAAGGAAAGTCCCGGGCCGGGCGCGGTGGCTCAAGCCTGTAATCCCAGCACTTTGGGAGGCCGAGACGGGCGGATCACGAGGTCAGGAGATCGAGACCATCCTGGCTAACACGGTGAAACCCCGTCTCTAATAAAAAATACAAAAAAAAAAAAAAAAAAAAAAAACTAGCCGGGCGAGGTGGCGGGTGCCTGTAGTCCCAGCTACTCGGGAGGCTGAGGCAGGAGAATGGCGTGAACCCGGGAGGCGGAGCTTGCAGTGAGCCGAGATCTGGCCATTGCACTCCAGCCTGGGTGACACAGCAAGACTCCGTCTCAAAAAAAAAAAAAAAAAAAAAAAAAAAAAAAAGGAAAGTCCCTGAAATTATTATATAAAAATCTTCCTTGTGCTATAGCCTCCTCTATCTACAGGAGATGAGTTTAATCAAAAGCAAAAGACCAAAGAAGGAAACATTTGTGCTTCCAAGCCTTGTTTGCCAAAATAAGCTATGGACTGGAAAACAGGAGATATCTCCTCTAATTTAATTTTAATTGATTGATTAAGTAGTTGTTTTACCATAGATTCTGTGACTTGCTCAATGTCACAAAGCTAGTTATCAGCAGAACTCTGATAAAAAGATCTGATATTCTCTCAGGTCAGTCTCTACCTAATTGTTTTCTTCTTGCACAGGTGATGGTGTTTGTCTTGCAAGAAGTGGGGGGAAACTTTCCAATTAGCTAAGTTAGTGAAGTTTCTCAAAGGTTGATTTTTTTTTTTGACCTTTGACAATGATGCATTAGTGAACGACTAAGGAACAGAATGACAAAATCAGGTTTAAATTCTAAAATGTTTACAGTGATGAGAAGGATGAACGAAGAGGCTGTTGTCCATGCCAGAGCATAACAGTTTTACCTATGATAGAGAATCCTAGGATAGTTTGAAGTGCAACCATTTGGGAGATTAAAAGAACAGGCTTTAGGTTGGACTGAGGGAGATCTTGAGAATGCTACCCAAGGCCTTCTATCAGGTTTGAAGATAACTAATGGAAAAGACTGACCAAGAGGGCCTTAAACTTTCCCTCAGCTTGACTAACTTTTAGAGAGGCTTCTTTCTGCTAGTAGGCCCCTGAACTTTCATTCACCCTAGCCCCTACAGAATTCAAATAGCTTAACCCCAGAGGACTCACCCCTTCCTTTTCTCAGAGCATTCATGTTTGCAAGCTTGCAATTGCAAATTCGTTCTCTGACTTTAAGATGTAAATAATTTTAAAAGCCTTACTAGCTTATAAACCCAAGACTGTCTTTTATTAGGACCTAGGAAACACATCTTTGGAATGTAACCATGGAGGAAGGTAATACCTGCCTCTCGGTCTCTGTGGGAGTATAGGAGCCTAACTTTGAGCCCCTTGCCACAAGTTGCGAAACTACTTCTTGTAATAAAAACAGAAAAATCGTATTTTTTCCTTTGGATAAAGCCAAGTAACTAACACAGATGGTCCCTCCAATTGTTTTACTGTTATTTTTCTTCTTTGTTTACTTTCAGCTCCATCCTGACATTTACATTCTGAATCTATGTTGATTTTTATCTTTAGGTAACAGTGAATAAACTAACAATTTAGTAAAGGCAGTTGTCTTTGGGGGAGCCCAAATAGGTCTAAGTGTTCCATAAATCTTTGTCTTCTCAACATCGGTGTCTAACTAGTGATCTAGCAGAAACCCTTTAAGTTTGAAAGGAAAATTATTTTAGTTTTCTGGGGCTGTCATAACAAGCTACCACAAACTGAGTGGCTTAAAACAAAAGAAATGTATTTATTGTATTACAGGTCTAGAGGCTAGAAGTCTGGAATGATGGTATCAGCATGACCCTCTGCACCCTGTAAAGAAGCATCTCCTCTTTTCTTCTTCGAGCTTCTAGTATTTGCTGGCAATCCTTGATGTCAGCTTGTAAATGCATCACTCTAATCTCTGCCTCCACCCTAATATGGCTGTCTTCTCCCTGTGTGTCTGCACATCATCCTCCCTCTGTGAGTCTGTTTCCAAATACCTGTCTTCTTGAATCGTATTGGGTAAGAGGACCACCCTCTTCCAATATGACTTAATCTTAACTAACTACATCGTTGCAGATATCTTTTTAGGTAACAGAATTCAACCTTTATCAGACATTAAAGGAGAGAAGATGATATCATGTCTTAAAATTCAAAGTGCTAAATAAAGCTTTTAGAATATTTACACTTAACACTTTGGGTTTATCTTGAACACTGTAAAACTTGATGGAGTTTGAATCAAGCACAAATACCAGGTCTTTTTATTATAAATACCTCTCAAATAGGAACACTTTGGGAAAGGCATATATTATCCACTACTATTTTCACATTCATAATGGGTTTGATGATTTTTAGGAAATACTAAATATGATATAAAAGATATACTCTTGAAAATACCATAAACTCCTGCAATGCAATTCAGAAACTACCACTTGGTGGCAAGATAATGCTGCTGTTAATGGGCCTAGCAATGACCTACATACTTGTTCTTTTGAATTCTAAATCCTTGATAAATTTGAAATAGATTTGCAAAGGGAGTCAGGCTAAATTACTGACATTTTTTAAAAAGAAAATGATTTACATAATAAAAATGACTGGTAAAACACACATGTAAGATTCAGTTCAAACAATGAGTTAATTCTTTGACTATTATTAGTAAGATACTCAAATAAAACATGGAAATGAATAAGAAAATAATTATTCCATAGATACATTTTATGCCTGTATATTTTCTTACAAATCCTAGCCCCAGGTGAGGTGTCATAATTTTTTTTTTGTCTCTGGCTCATTTGATTGAGCATGACTACCCAGTACAATATTTACATTTGTATCCTGGTAGCACTTTAGAATAATATGTCCCTATTTTATTGAACTACTACCACCTTTTACAAGAATTATGAAGTTTCTGGCAGAGAAAAATGGATTCCTTACTTACCACTGTGGTCAGACAATGTTATGCTTAGTAAATATGTAGTGTTTTCTATGAAAAAGCGTATGAAGATTTCTCAAAGAACTAAAAGTAGAACTACTATTTAACCTGACAATCCCACTACCAGGTATCTACTCAATAAAAAGGAAATTATTTTGTCAGAAGAGACACCTGAACTTGTATGTGTATCACACATTATTCACTACAGCAAAGTCATGGAATAAACCTAACTGTCCATCAATGGATGCGTGAATAAAAGAATTGTGTTACATATACACCATGGAATATTATACAGTCATAAAAATGAATATCATGTTCTTTGCAGCAACATAGAAGAAGCCAGAGGCCATTATCTTGAGTAAAATAAGAAACAGAAAGTCAAATACTGCATATTCTCATTTATAAGCGAGAGCTACACTATGAGTACACATGAACATAAAGAAGAAAACAGTAGACACTGTGTCTCATTTATAAGTGAGAGCTAAACAATAAGTACACATGAACATAAAGAGGAAAACAATGGACAAATGTGCAGAGGTTAAGAGGGAAGTAAATGTTAGAAAATTGCTTACTGTGTAAAATGTTCACTATTCAGATGAAGGGTACCTAAAATTAAAAAAAAATATATATATATATATATATACACACACATACAAGTATAAGGTTTCCTAATGAGTATATATTCATTCTAAAATACAGAAGAAATAGAACTGTTTTCCAGGATTCTCTGTTTGAGAGAAAATAGAGTAACAATAGAAAATGCCTATTTTATACATATATATAAAGAAAAATGAAAAGGGATAATAATTCATGGGAAAATTATTTGTTTATTGAGAATATAAAAGATTTAATGATATTCCTGAGCAGAGGGAGTTAAATATAAATTATTGTTTTGTTGTCTAACAATCTCTTTCAATGCTTAGTTTTTTCATGGATAATCATTCTAGGAAATATTTGAATTAAAGAGTAGCCTCTCATTGGCATAGGAGACATAAAGGTTTGGATTGTTTTATTTCTATGTTATTTTGAGGCAGTATTTTACAGTAGTTAGGAAGGAAGTGAGTCACATCTTGAGTCCCACCTCTGTAATCTACTACATACTCTTGAGCTAGTCACTTAACTTCATTTCACCTCAGTTCAATCATTTGTATAATTCGAGAAATAATAGTACCTACCTTGTGATGTTGGTGTGAGAATTAAATAGAGTTATGCCCTTAAGATGCTTGGTTTAGTATCTCTTCCACTGTAAACATTAAGTATAATTTGTTAATATTTTTCCTAAGCATACATGGGTACATATTTCTTGGATATTTGATGAACAATTAGGATCTTGGAAGAATTTCAGGAAAGAAAGTTTCCACCAAATTCCTTTTTCCCAAGCCTTTTTGCAACTTACTAACAATTTTCAAGTAGAAAAAGATTATAGGTCGTTTTGGTTGCTGACGGAAGATCAATTTTTCTTGCTCTTTCTGGCTTTCGGTGCTCTGCTTTGGCTGGCAATCTAAAATCAAAGAATGCCTGGAGGTGTCACATTTTCTGGGAAAGTACTGGAGCCCTACAGTGTTAACGCTGACTGTAGTTCTATGATGAGCTTTTCAGCTTCTATGCCATGCCTTTTAATGAATTTTGCCAGGGGCTGCAACTTCTAAACTTTTTTCTCAGATCTTTTTAGCCTCTTAACATATTGCCAAAGCTGATAGAGAGAGATATCACAGAGTCATTCCTGTTGCTGAAATAGTCTACTCCGTGGTGTTCATCATTGACTGGGGGTCAACACTAAGCAATAGACAGACTCTAACAAAGAACTCCTATGAATGTGCCCTACCCATTAAGTCTTAGAGGTATGCTTCTTTGTTTTAGTTTTGTGCTTCGCTGTTTGTTAATTTAATAATATAATTTACAGTCAGTAATATGAAAATGCATAAACAAATCACTTTGGAAAGTTAAATTTAAATATGAAGAATTAATTTTTATAGAAGTATCTAGCATCTCGGGACTTCAAAATTTGTTTTCATTTGCTTCTAAAAGTTTTCTCATGTATGTCAAATATGCAAGCTATTTTGAAAAGTATTTTTGGCAGAGTCACCTCCTATATAAAGTAACAAGCATCAACAAAGGCTTGAGGGATGCAATGAGCGCAGGAGCATCTCTACAAAGAACAGACAACAGAGAAACATAAGAATTAGTCACTGGCTACTTTCAGAAGCAAAAACAGCCCTTCTTTCTCTTCACTTTTTCTCTACTCAAAATATACAGAAATGGCCAAACTGTGGATATACTTAGCTGCTTGCTGTTGTAGTAAAAATATAGATCATTTGTAGGTATGAAAACATTTAAAAAAAGAAAAAAAAGTGTGAAGATAATAAAGGCTAGAGGTGAGAATATAAAAAATCAAAAGCGCTGGTAAAAATTTTAGGCTCTTCTATTGGATCTTAGAAGTGTTTTTCTTTACTGTGGAGAAAAGTACTCTGGAAGAAGAAATTACCTACCCAACTGGAGGTCCATTTTATCATATATGGTATACTCTTTCTGTTTCCATAAGGAATTTTAAAATGTCATCTACCTTTAATGTTTAAAAGATAAATAAGCATAAATGCAGTTTCCCTATTAAACCAAAACAAATAGAAGTTAAAGTCAGTTGAAACATTTTAAATGAAACATTAAAACATTGAGACAGATAATAATAGAGAAACATAGATGATAATTTAGATAATGAAGCAGACTTTTATTTTCACCTGGAGTGACAGAGGATATATAAGAGATTGTATCCCATGGATAATTTAAAGTTAATTCATTCAAAATAGAAAGGAATTTGAGATATTTTAGAGGCTGAACAGAAGAGGACTGTTTCTACAAGATCTCTTAGGGACATAGGATTCCTTCCGAAATGAAGGTAGACTATTTACTTGGCACCTTCTGTATCCCATTTGGTAGTGAATCACTCAGCAAAGGTCATAATTTTCCTTAGAGACAGAGCAGAATATGTCTTCTACCTCTGGGAAGGAGATTGACTTGTATTCTGTCCAGTATGACAAAAGCTGCACTTAATCTCTCAAAAAACCAGTTTATCTTACCCATCACTGCTGCTTTTGACCACCACCATAAAATGTGATCTTAGTCTCATCTGAATTTTCACCACTGACTTACTGTAACATTCACTGGTTTTGATCATCTATTACATTAAAGCATTTCTTCTATTATTTTTATAAAATAATTGAGCTTCTTCAATTGAGCTTCTTCACTCAGCTGGAATGACAATAGAGGAGGACTCATTACATTCAACTAAATTCTTAAAATCATAAGATAATGAATAAATTAAAAGATCAATATACTAAATTTTCATGAGACAATATATTTGTACAGTTACTAAAATTCTGCCCTATATCCCAGGCACTTCCTTTCTAAAATTGGAAAACCTGAAAAAGGGAACTAAAAAATTAGAAGTTTTTTTTTTTTTTCTTTTTGTCAACAAAATACCTGAGCAAAAGAAGATGAGATTGTCGTGGGTAAAATGAGTCATCTGTGTCTCTTAACAGAAATCACCTCCCAGGAAAATAGTGTGTACAGTACCAGCATCCCTCAGAACTGAACAGTGTTGAGCAAAATAGTATATTGTTGTTCTCTCATCTCCTTATTCTGTAGGTATTCCAGTTGATCATTCTTATAGTAACATATTATTTTCAGATATATTAATACTATGGTTATAGTAGAGTTTCTTTTACATCTAATCATCTGTAATTGAACTCCAAGTAGTTCCTGTTTTACAAAGTAGATTTCCTGTCTCTGTTTTCTTAGTTTTAGCATGAAGGGTTTATTTATTCCCTTCTTTTCCCTTTTTTTAAAAATAAAAATGTAAGAGTTTGAGGCATCTCCCTATAGTTTAAATATTACATGCACTAATTATGCATGTGTAGGAAATGACTCATATAAAAAACTACAATAATCCTTTTAAAATAATTAAGAATATATATATTCAATTCTTAAGCAAGAGAATAAAGCAAGGAAGGAATGTAAAATGCTTAAAAACTTAAGAGTAAAAAAAATGACAGGAAATTTTATCATGTAAAAACAAAAGGCCATAATACTATTCATAATGTGATGTATATAGCTTCCCTGTAGTTGTTTCGGACATTGTGAACTATTACTTTTAGAAAGTTTGGGTTAACATCTCATATTTTAGACTTTTTATTAATTCTAGAATTACTTGATAACTAAGATCACTAGGTGACTTTTTCCCATGATTTGTGACAAATAGTAATTATCAGCAAAATTCTGCATTTTTACAAAAATCCTTTAGATATAAAGTAAATTTTTATTAAAAAGATGTGTTCTACAAGTCCATATTGTCAGAGATGTTTAAACCAGAGTGACTCCATCTTGTACTGTGGCTGGGTAAAATAAGGCTGAGACCTACTGGGCTGCATTCCCAGAGGTTAGGTTTTCTTAGTCACAGAATGAGATAGGAGGTCGCACAAGATACAGGTCATAAAGACCTTGCTGATAAAACAGGTTTCAGGAAAGAAGCCAGCTAAAACCCACCAAAACTAAGATGGTGACAACAGAACCTCTGGTCGTCCTCACCGCTCATCCAGGAACTGCCCATTTCTTCCCTGAAAACTCATGAATAATCCACTCCTTATTCAGCATACAATCAAGAAATAACCATAAAATGGGCAATCAGCAGCCCTTGGGGCTGCTCTGCCTGTGGAGTAGCCATTCTTTTATCCCTTTACTTTCTTAATAAACATGCTTTCACTTTGTACTGCAGAGTTACCCTGAATTCTTTTTTGTATGAGAGCCAAGAACCCTCTCTTAGGGTCTGGATGGGGACCCCTTTTTGGTAACCATATGAATTGTAGAAATCACCATACATAAATTTTATTCATTCTTTAATTATAAAATGATAGCTTGGAGATTTTAGAAATGATTTAGATAGAATGGTGAGGTTGGAATGAGTAACATAGATTTTGTTTCTTCAGGCAGAGATATTTTTAAAAGGTTGAAAAAATGTATGCTGTGATATTTCTTTATTGAATGCCTACCTTTTCTCTCAAAAACTCTGGAGAACACCAGTAGATACTTTTTACATCTTATTTTGAGTATGTCCTGGTCTGAATAGTAATAGAAAGAGAAGAATTTTGGAAAAAGCTCTACCATCTCTTTAAAATAAAGTTATCCTGTGTTTCACATCTTAATTTATATAACTCACCTTGTAATAAGTCTAATGGGAATAAATCTACCCAAACTGGGGCTTATTCTCACAATTTATCTCTTTTAATAGAAACTTTATTGCTAGGAGACATTGAAAACCAAATGAAATTGATGATGAAATTTAAGGTATGACTTGTGGGAGTAATAAGTTCAGGAAAAAACTTTGACCTTTATAGTTTCTTTAAGTCTCAATAGGTAATGTTTTTGAACAGTTCACAACATATATTTTGATGAATCAGAGTTGTTTGAAAAATGAGATACTGATTCAGAATATCCATAAAACTGTTTTTAAAGACAATAGCTTCACTAACACAAATTTTCAAAGACAATTGAATGAATTCAGTGGTAGATGTAAAAACAAACAAAGAAACAAAAACCAGTTCTGCATTTTAGTTTCACCTACCTGTGGTCAGCAGTCTGTGAAGCCAGGTAGATGCCCTGAGGGTATTTCCTCTTTAGCAGAGCAAATTGTCTCTGGGCTTCAAATCCCTGCCTAGGATATGTTCTGGAAGTTGGCCTGCATGGATAGACAAATTTTACTAGAATGATTGGAGTAACTGATGGAGATTGGGGGTGAAATAAAGGCTAGAGGAGTACCATACTTCTTCTCTTCTATCAGAGAACTATGCACACACTATGCTTTCCTGTCTAGTGTTTATAATCCTAACCACACTCTAAGCCTTCTTGAAGCAGCACTTAGTTCTACTTAGTGCCTGGCTTAGAATAAGTGCTTAATTAATGTTAGTTGAACAATAATTAATCAACATCCTCTCTTGTAATTGTTCTCTTCTTTGTCAACCTGAACATACACATATTGACATACAATTATGCATACAAATTTTCCTCAGCTTACATTCATCTCTAGTGGCCTTTTATTAATATTAACAAAGGATAATCAACTTTTCCTTTAAAATATCTATTCTGTTAATCTTTGTTAATCACAACTACACAGACTGGAAAACAGTAGTATGTATATGTGGAAGATACTACTATTTTTTCAGTCTCCAAACAACGCTTGTTGCTTGTATGAACTGCAGATGCTTTGTACTAACTCTGCAGCCTCCTGCCTGCTCCACAGTGCCTAGCACAGTGCATAACACATTTTACCTACTAAATAATTGTTTAAACAAATAAAAATTAACTAGATTAAGATTTTTTTTACTATGAGATATACATACTTGAAAGAGCATGAGGATCAAATTGATGATAACAAGCAAAATCAGTAGTAACCGTCGGAATTATAAATCCTAAAATCCCTGACTTGTAATATTTTACATGTGTTATTTTAGATATTTATAGTAGTTTTAAAAGGTTAGTATTTTCACTTCCATTTAACAGATGATAAAACGTAAGTTAAAATAGTTAATGTGTCCAGGGTCACAAAGCAGAGAAGTGGAAATATTTACATTATTTCATATTCCCTTCTTAATTACAAATACGTTATCCAAATGTTGACTCTTATTGTCCTTAAAGATTTCATCAGCTAAGACTATTTGTCTGACCCATAAAGTAAGAGTTTGGATGCCTTTAATCCTCTTTCTTCTCCATTTTCTTCTACCTCACTGGTGTAGCATAAGAGAAAAACATTTTTCAAACTTGTCCTCATTTTTTCTCCATTCATTTCATATAAAACTTTCCCAAGAGATACTGGTGATAAATAGATTCAGTGCTAATGATATATTTATGAACTTTTAAAGTGAAATGAAACATTATAAAAGAAATACTGCTATAAACACTTTAATCCACTGAACTGGTTAGAAAATATATTCAAAATCTTGCTAAACATTCCACCTCCTTCTTCTAGCACCAGCATTTTGTAAACTAAAAAAAAAGCAAAGCATTCTCTATTTTAAAATTTTTCTTTCTTTTTTCTTTTCTTTCTTCTTCCTTACTTAGTTATGCTGCTTCATATTGTTTTGTAAATATTTATTATAAAAGCAGAATATTTTTATTGCTCTAGGCATTAAATAGGTATTCATGGTTTTGGAGCCTTTTTACAGAGACCTAAAGTGCACTTAACTTATCCACTTATCAATGGCAAAAATAAGAGGTAAATGTGGATATTAAAAGAAAAATATAAAATATATGTGCAAATAAAAGGAACATAAAAATTGTGTCCTAAATGACAGGGATTAAAACAAATGTAAAAGAACAAGAAAGAAAATAAAGAAGAGCTATAGCAAGGTATTTCTATGATGCCTCCAAGCAAAAACAGATAGTATTAAAACTTGAACACTATCTAAAGAATATACTCAATAAATGCAGCATCAGCTTTAGAGGAAAATGTATTTTTGGTGTAAAAGATGTACTATTTGATGACATGAAGACTTTTATTTCCTTACTATGGCATACTAAATTATTCAGACAGACCATCTGGCTAAAGAAAAGTAAAAATGCTCAAAACAAATGCAACTTGCTCCCCCTAGAGAAATCAACCATTCTATCATGACTCAAACTTTTCAGTAAATTGTTTTCAGGAAAACCTGAGGCTTAGAATAAAAGATAACATGGCCAGGTGTGAGGGCTCATGCCTGTAATCCCAACACTTTGGGAGGCCGAGGTAGGAGAATCACTTGAGGTCAGGAGTTCGAGACCAGCCTGGCCAAAATGATGAAAAACTGTCTCAACTGAAAATACAAAATTTAGCCAGGCATGGCAGCAGACACCTGTAATCCCAGCTACTCAGGAGGCTGAGGCAGGAGAATTTCTTGACCCTGAGAGGTGGAGGTTGCGGTGAGCTGAGATCACACCACTGCATTCCAGCCTGGGTTACAGAGCAAGAATCCATTGCCCCAGCTGTTATTTGTTTATTTATCTAAAAAAAAGAACAAATAAATAACAAAGTACCTGAAAAAATAGCACCATGAGTGAAAACCAGCACTGTTTTTAAAAAAGTCATTGAAACTTCTACAGAGGTTTCAATAGTGAAAGTATACACACAAACCTAGTGGATTTGAAATTAAAAAGTGAATAGGAAATGGAAATAATTAAATACAGAATAATTTTAAAAATTGAGTAGATAAGTTTACAAGGTTATTTAATATAGCTAATAATACAACAAAGGAACTAAATATATGGTAGTGAAAATATTCAAAATATAACAGATAGTGAAAAAGACCAGAAAATTCAAAGACGTTGAGCAACATGGTGAATAGAGTGAGAGCTAGTTGTACTTCCAAAAGAAGAGCAGCAAGAATGAGTCACAGGCAGTGATGAAGAGATGATGACTGAGAGTTTTCTAGAATGACAAGAAAGAAATCCAAGAAGTACAATGAATCTCAAGCATGTTAAATAGAAGAAATATACATGCAAATGATATGGGAGGGGGGCAGGGAAATGCTGGGTAGAGAAAGGTGGGGCCCTGGCTAAGGCTCTACCCTCAGGCTCCGGCCCATGGACCTAGGTGAGAACAGGCACTCCTGCTTTCACACCTAAATGTTGCATTTTCCAAGACCATCCTGGCCACCACATCCCCATCCAGTGCCTATAAAAACCGCAAGACCCTAGCGGGCAGAGACACAAGAATCTGGATGTTGAGAGGAACACATTGGTTGAAGCGCACATTGGCAGGCACCAGCAGATGGCAGCACGCTGGCAGGCCATCAACCAGTGGAATGACTTGGAATTTGGCCAGGGCAGTTGGAGAAGACTCCAGTTGTTGAGTGGCCCAACTCCAAGGGAAAGCCTTCCCATTCCATCTCCCTTCTGGCTTCCCCATCTGCTGAGAGCCACTTCAATAAAAAACTTGCACTTATTCTCCAAGCCCAGGTGTGATCTGCTTCTTCCAGTACACCAAGGAAAGAAACCCTGGGATACAGAAAGTCCCCTGTCTTTAAGATAAGGCAGAGGGTCTAACTGAGCTGATAAACACAAACCGCCTATGGACAGCGAAACTAAAAGAGCACACACTGTAACACATGCACACTGGGGCCTCAGGAGCTGTAAACAATCACCCCTAGACACTGCCATGGGGTCAGAGCCCCACACCCTGCTCACCTGCTGTTTCCCCTTAGGGGGTTTGAGCAGTGGGGCACCAAACAAGCCAGCAGCTCTCCCTGTCACACACCCTGCAAGAGGGACAAGGGAACATTTCCAGTTTCATAAACATGATGGTGAAACTAAACAGGGACAAATCAAGAGGAAATGGTAAAAGCTATCTGAGGGGGAGGAAAAATTATTCAGAGAGTGACAGTAAGCTTGGTTCTAAACAGCAACCATAGAAGCTGGGTACTAAGAAAAAAATCAACGTGGAAAGCTGTATCCCAAAAGGTATTTTCAGACCCACACTCAGTTGTCATTAAGAAAAAACATTTGAAAGGATGTCCTTCAGGAGGAAGGAAAGTGCTCCCAGAAGTAATGCTTGTGATACAAGAAAGAATGGAGTAAAAATGAATTGGTAAATTGGTGAATAAATATTAGCAAATCACAACTGTATATAAGAATAATAATTATGTATGCAATTTAAAATGCAATTTAGAATAAAAATAAGTGACATTGTCACAAAATTAGTTGTGAATGTAGTTGTGAATGTAGTAAGTGGTATCGAAGTTTGTTTGTTGTTTGCAGAGTATTGTTAATCATTGCACTTTGATAAATTAGTATGTGGTCACCTTTGTATATTTCTTAACTTTTCAAATAGGTAAATGCATATTCTAGTTTTAAAATTATAAAATTTTTCATACACAAACACACAAATACTGCAATCAGTGCTAGAGAACCTATAAATATGTGGCTAAATGTTAATAGTGAAATTCTCTTATTTACGAATATTTGTTTAATTCTGAAGAGTAAATACATAGAATAAACATTTCCTTGAATGTATGTCATACAGTTTTTTCAAAATAAAATTGTGTGCATATAAAAAAGTACATTTGAATAACAATTAGACATTTAAAAAAGTGATCCATAATTCTACTATTGTTGGTGAGAATTATGAACTTTCATGCAATTATAAATAAACAGAATTATGTGAATGCATATACATTTTTCAGAATAATTGAAAGGAACATTTTTCTCTATATAAGATAATATTCTAATAATAGCTTTTGACCATAGTACTTATTCATCTCTATTCATTTTATCATAATGCTAAAATAATGTATTTGCTCACAATGGCCTATATCATTAGAAATTAATGTTGGATTTCTGTATTCTGTTAATAAAAATGGAAAGGAGATTTTTTTTTCTCTGAGACAGCATCTCATTCTGTTGCCCAGGCATAACAGTGGTGTGCAGTGGCATATTTTCAGCTCATTGTAACCTCTGCCTCCTGGGTTCAAGCGATTCTTGTGCCTCAGACTTCCCTAGTAGCTGGGATTACAGGTGCCCACCACAACGTCTGGGTATGTTTTGTATTTTTAGTAGAGATGGGGTTTCATCATGTTGGCCAGGCTAGTCTTGAACTCCTGGCCTCAATGATAGCACCCACCTTGGTCTCCCAAAGTGCTGGGATTGCAAGTATGAGCCACTGCCCCAGCCAGACTTTTTTCTTTTTTCTTTTCTTTTTTTTTCTTTTTCTTTTTTGAGATGGAGTCTTGCTCTGTTGCCCAGGCTGAAGTGCAGTGGCGCAATCTCGGCTCACTGCAATCCCCGCCTCCCAAGTTCAAGCGATTCCCCTACCTCAGCCTCTCGAGTAGCTGGGACTACAGGTGCGTGCCACCAAGCCTGGCTAATTTTTTGCATTTTTTAGTACAGACGGGGTTTCATCATGTTGGCCAGGATGGTCTCGATCTCCTGACTTTGTGATCTGCCCGCCTTGGCCTCCCAAAGTGCCGGGATTACAGACCTGAGCACCACACCTGGCCAATTTATTTTATTATTATTATTTCTTAATTAAAACTGATAATGGCTTATCCTGGCTTCCCATGTTAGTAGATGGTTCATATGCATAAAAATATATTGTTTTATTGCTTCCTTCTACTTATCATGAATAGTGAAAAAAATGGGTGAGATCCTAAATAAATAGCCAACAATTAGGGGGGAAATGTATATGAGAATGTGTTTTGATTCTTCTCAGGGAGGCAAAGAACTCCTCTAAGGGAGAGGTGGCTGAGGGGTCCACAGGGATGAGCCTTAAAAAGTAAATATGCACCGCATAGAAAAATCATAAGATACAAATATAGTTGGGGTTTTGGGGAACAAGTGCAAATACAGATATAAAAATATAAATGAGTAGAACATAAGATCAAGATTATTATTACAACAGAAACAAGATTATGGAGTACCTTGTGTAGTTTCATTTATGCTGAGGAATTATGTCTTTATTTGATAAACCGCTGAGTCTCATATTTCTAAAAATATAATATCTTGCACTTTTTAAAATGCCATCGTCAGTTCCCCTCATTCTGATTCATTTGGTTTGACGGAGGACCCACAGAATTTGCGTGTTTAAGTTTTGCACTGAGAGAAATGCTGTTTTAGGTATTGAAAACCATGAAAAGTTTCATAGTAGAGGACTGATATTATCAGATTTTTGGTTTTCAAGTATAGTTTGAGAGAAATAAGTCAAGGTTGAGTAGTTATGAGGCTACTGGAAAAGGACAGGTCAGTGATAATGACGTCTTAAAAAACAATAGTGATTTATGACAAAGGCAGCAATGCAGTACATTGGGGAATGGCATTTTGTTCAATAAATAGTTGTTAATAAGCAAAAGTAGATATGTGAACTTCTATCTTTCAAATACAAAAATTTTTATATCATTAGCAAAAATTATAATGTATTGAAAAACCTAAATATTATAGCTAGAACAGTGAAACTTAAGGAGAATAACTTTAGGACTTTGATTTAAGAACAGACTTTTAAAATAATGTATATGAAGCTTTATGAGAAAAAATATAAAATTGACTATATTAATATTAATACCTCTTGTTAATTCAAGACATCATTGAGAGTTGAAAAGGCAACCTACAGAGTAGGGGAAGCTGTTTTTAATACACATATCAAGAATATATAACTTCCTAAAATTGAAAAAGAAAATAAAGAAAACTCAATTGAAATACGAGTTAAAGCCTTACTTTTGAAAAGTGAATATCTAAATGACTAACACACAAAAAGCTGCTCATAACATAAGACATCAGAGAAATTCAATGAAAACTTCAATGGGATAGCATACTACATCTACTGGAATAGCTAAAATATATAATAAAACATGAAATGTGGGCAAGGACATTGAACAATCAGAATTCATATGCTGCTGTGGGAATGTAGGTTTTTTTTTTTTTTTTTTTTTGAGACTGAGTTTTGCTCTTGTTGCCCAGGCTGGAGTGCAATGGAGCAACTTCGGGTCACTGCAAACTCCGCCTCTGAGGTTCAAGCAATTCTCCTGCCTCAGCCCCCCAGGTAGCTGGGATTATAGGCATGCACTACCACATCCAGCTAATTCTGTATTTTTAGTACAGATTGGGTTTCACCAGGTTGGTCAGGCTAGTCTCAAACTCCTGACCTCAGATGATCTGCCCATCTCGGCCTCCCAAAGTGCTGGGATTACAGGCATGAGCCACCATGCCTGACCTGGGAATGTAAACATTTTACATCTACTTTGGAAAATTATTTGGTTCTATCTTTTAATCTTAACAAATGAATACTAATTCCATCCATGTTTATATGCTCGACACAAATATATACAAAGGTTCAACAATACACAGATGTTATATTCACAGAAGCACAATTCATAAAAGCTACAAAGTAGAAAAAAATCCAAATTCTCATCCACAGTTGACTATCGTTCATTCAAAGAATGGGTACAGGTTCCAGTCGTTGCATACATAGCCATTGTTGCTGCATACAAAACAATTTCAAGTATACTAGAATAAAATAACAAACAATATGACCATAGATACTATGAATCAGAAATTGAGATAAGGCACAGCAGGGATAAATTATCCCTATTATATGATATCTAGGGCCTCAGCTGGGAAGACTTGAATGGTTGGGGGTAACTTGAATGACTGGAAACCAGAAGTTTCTGAATGTTACTTCATTGGAGTGATTGGTATCTAATTGGGATTATTCAGTTGGAACATTTGCATGTGACTTGGGCTTCTCTGAGAATTTCAGCTGCATTCTAAGAAGCGACGGTCCCCAGAAGGAGCATATGAGGAGCTGGTGTTTCAAAAAATAAGAACTAACCTGCAGTGTTTCTTCTGATCTAGCATTAGAAGTCATAAGTCACACCCTATTCATTAAGCCACATTGCACTGATTACAAGAAAGTAATTAATGTCAGGATAATTCAAGTGGATGGGAATTGGATTCCATCTCTAGGAAGCAGCAAGGTCAATTTGAAGATCATGTGGGTTGGGAGATACTGTTTTTTTGAAAACAAAATAGGCCACAAAGTACAATAAGATTGACGACTATGCCCATTAATATAGATGAATCTCTCAAACATTCTGTTGAATTAATGAAGCTAGACACAAAAGTGTGTATGTTGAATAAATTAATTTATACACAAAGCATGTAAACTGGCAACACTTTTTTATTTTTTTGTATCAGTATGGTGATTAACTATTGGAATAGTAATTGAAAGAGAACAACAAAATTATCTCTGAGATATTCTTTGTTATTTTTCTTTTATGAGTGCTAGTGACAAGGTGTGTTTAGCGTGTGAAAATTCATCAATTACTCAGTTATGGTATAAGCTTTTTTCCTGTATATATATTATGTTTCAAAAAATGTTAAAAAGAAAAATTCTTTCAATTTATTTATATTCATTATGTATAGTTTTATCAATATTTTGAGATCTTTTATAAGTTTTTCTCTTTTTTTCACTCATTGCTTTGCAGTGTCTTTATTTCTTCAATCACATATCTGCACAAAACTATTGCAAAGATGCGGGCTACTGTGTTACACATAATACTTGAAAAATGACGCTGGTATAACTGCTTATTCTTCACTTAACACAAAATAATTGACTTACAAAGGTAAAATTAGTCTCACCACTATTTGCTTCTACTTGTTAAAAAATTAAAAGTTATTGAGAAAGACATGAAGAATTATAATACATGAAGAAACCATTATCTTTTAATTGTATTTATAAATATTCAAAAAGTTATTTTCCCAAGACATTTAGAAACTGCTATTTTTCCTTATAAATACCATTTTTTCACACCTACCTCTAATCTTATGATAAATCATTTCCGTTTTTGCTTTAACACATATCCAGACTTCAACCATTTTCTTCCACCTTCACTACTGTTACTCTGTCCTGAGCCACTGTTATCTCCCACTTAGTTTTTAAATAGTATCTTCTAAGGATCCTTGCTTTGTCCTTGCCCCTTGCATTCTAATTCATGACACAGCAACCTGAGTGATGATTTTAAATCTGTCAGATCATGTAGACTATGTTGTTCTTATGCAACTCATTCTCCAATGTCTTTGATGTCACTCAGAGTAAAAGTCAAAATTCTCAACAAAACCAACAATGCCATACTATACCTCATCTGTTCTCCCAACTTGTTCTCTTTGCTTTAGCTAGCTAGCCTTCTTGCTTTTATAAAAAAAGTTAGCCAAGCTCTCATCTTGGCTATTTGTATTTGCATTTCTCTTTACATAAACTTCTTTTCCTCAGATCTTTGAATGACCTGTTTGTTCTCTCTCTTCTTTCTGGTATCTGCTCGAATTTCCCCCTTTCGCTGAAGCTCTTCTCTTGACACTCTACGTAATATTTTAAGCCTTTTTCAGCCCCCATCATTGCTATTTGTTCAATCTTTCCCTGCTTATTTTTTTTTCCCAAAGCACAAACCTTTTCACATATTTATTATTTATGCATGTTTCTATATTGTACATCTCCTCTACCCCATTTTCACCCTTAACAGAGTGAATCCTATTTCCATAAAAACAAGATGATTTAACTCTGTGTGTGTGTGTGTGTGTGTGTGTGTGTGTGTGTGTGCATGCGCGCAGGCACCTCAGGCCTTTTGCCCTTTCTGTATTCTCTTTCTGAAACAATTTCTCAACTCACTGTTTTTTTTTGTCTCGTTTTCAACTTTCATGTTTAATGTTTAAAGCTTAAATGTCAACTTCCCATGAAATGTTTTCTTGGTCATTCTATAAAAGGTAGTCTGGCTTTCTACCTTTTATTTCTCTATTTATTTCTTACATAGATCTTTTTTTTTTTTTTTTTTTTTTTTTTGCAAATTGTCTTTTATTATACTTTAAGTTCTAGGGTACATGTGCACAATGTGCAGGTTTGTTACATATGTATACATGCTCCATGATGTTGTGCTGCACCCATTAACTCATCATTTACATTAGGTATATCTCCTAATGCTATCCCTCCCCCCTCCCCCACCCCCCAACAAGCCCCAGTGTGTGATGTTCCCCTTCCTGTGTCCAAGTGTTCTCATTGTTCAATTCTCACCTATGAGTGAGAACATGTGGTGTTTGGTTTTTTGTCCTTGTGACAGTTTGCTGAGAATGATGGTTTCCAGCTTCATCCATGTCCCTACAAAGGACATGAACTCATCCTTTTTTATGGCTGCATAGTATTCCATGGTGTATATGTGCCACATTTTCTTAATCCAGTCTATCATTGAGGGACATATGGGTTGGTTCTAAGTCTTTACTATTGTGAATAGTGCCACAATAAACATAAGTGTGTATATGTCTTTATAGCAGCATGATTTCTAATCCTTTGGGTATATACCCAGTAATGGGATGGCTGGGTCAAATGGTATTTCTAGTTCTAGATGCTCGAGGAATTGCCACACTGTCTTCCACAATGGTTGAACTAGATCTTTAACATTATGTAGTTATCCTGTTCATTTAATTATTGAATTGATTGTCTTTCTAATTGGAATATAATCTCAGTGAGAAGAACCTCATTAGAAATTGAATGTGTGAATAGGATGTGTTGAATATATTTTAGCTGAATATTGGACTTTTTAAAAACCGGTTTCTCTTGTAGATGAAGCTTATATCTGCTTGTTTGAGTATATTTTTATTACATCAGTAAAGATAGCTGAAAATAGAGTTTTGTAATAATTTTCTTTCTCAACATATGAAACTTTCTTTTCACTTCTACTTTAGGAAGTACACTAATTATTTTTCAGGTTGACATATTTCCTTCATAGAAAAAATAAATCTTACTTCACCCACAGGTCCAAGGATGAGCTTGCTAAATCCTGCAGTAATCTCCAAGTCAATTAACCACAAAAATCCCTTTGGCTTCAAGATTGGGGTATGGCTGACTCTGAGATGGAGAGATGAAAGAGAAGTTTGCTGGGAGCTTAGGGAAAAGAAGTTTTCTGTTTCCTAAAATAAAGCCACTGGAAGATGTATCTCACCCTCATGAATTTGTGTTCTGTGATTGTGAAACTTTGACCTTCATCGTCACATTGTTCTCATGAAGGAGACCATTGTAGGAATGAACACAGAGGAATTCACAGTTAGGAAAAGGTGTAGCCCAGACCTACTGAATATAGCTAGATTGAATCCAGTGACCTCTGGAATTTTAATTGTGTGAGCAAATACCCTTGTTTATTTTATCGGAAAAGATGTAGCTCAGACCTACTGAATATAGCTAGATTGAATCCAGTGACCTCTGGAATTTTAATTGTGTGAGCAAATACCCTTGTTTATTTTATCCATTGTAGTTGGCTGTTCTATACTTGCAGCCAAAAGCAGCTAACTGAAATTCAGTTTTCATTCTCATGTTTAACACCATTTTCTGCTATTGTACTCAACTGGAAGATTCTTCCATTGCTTAGGGCTCATATTGATTTGCGCATCACCATAGCTATTTGGGGAGGCATTTTATGGTAGAGACCTCGTGCCTATTACCTTCACATTGCTTTGAATACACATAATATTTTTTAGTGAACTTCCAAACATGAGGCCCTAGTTCCTGTCATTATTACTGTTATTGATTAGTTTAGTGTCTTCCAGCAACTAAAATCAATTAAAAGTCAAAGGTAATGCTATTTTGTTCTTTATTCCACAGACTATTCACGGATGGGAGTTTCTTTCAGGTAGTAAGAGACCAGTTTTAGAGTTTGCCTCTTTCAAAGTTGTGTAATCTTTCGTCAGTAAATATTGATTCATTTTCAGTCAGGTTGGAAATGTTTTAGAGAGTAACTCTCAGTAAAACTAACCAGTCTTACAAGTCAGTAAAAGCTAAACATTCTTGGCAGTGCACTCTACTTCCAAATGTGTTGGAACTGTTCTCTCATATTATGCCTTGTATACTGTATTATCATTGTTAACATACAGTGAATGTAGTACTTTTCCCTTTTGTAATACAGTAATAGATAAACAAAAGTATGTAATAACTTCACTATGATGTAATGGTATGTTCAATTTATTTCATGAAAGCAGGTAAAACTTGCCAACATATGGCATAATATCATAATATTTTCCTTTAACTTATTTTCCCTCTGTTTTAGAGTATCAAGAAAAAAAAAAAAAACTTATTCTGCTGGCTCTGAGGCTACAGATAAATAAAAATAGGTTTGAAAATACCGTGGTTATTTTATTTATGAGAAACAATTTTTCCTGTTTATGTGTTTTAAGAGAATTTATCTAAAATTAAGTGATCTCTTAAAATAACAATTAAGGGGATAAGACAGGATATTTCTGTACTTTAAGATGTTACATAAGAACTAGAAGTTTAGAATGAATATATTATTCAAAATATTAAAATGTTTTTTGTTTGATTTCTTTTTTAAATGCTTGATAGACCATATATCACAATCTCTCAGAACAATTTGTTACATCATCTTCTGTCAAATATACTCCTAATTCAAAGTTTTTTTCTGTTTCACATTGATTGGATACTCTTTATAAGATATAAATTAGACTATAATCCTTCAAAAGACTTTTTAAATAATGTATTAGAATAATGCCATGTGTAAAAATATTGCTGTCTTACTATATTATCACTTTGACTTATTTAGAATGCATTAGCAGTTCTTTCATTATTGTGCATATAGGTTTCTGTTATAGGAACTTGGTTAAACTTCATATATAAGAGTAGAAAAATGCACTTTTTTATATGTATGAAATATCAAAATTTTAGTTTATATTCTTAATTCTGATACAAAATAAATATTAAATCCCATGTTTGAAACTATTCCCCTAAATCTCCAAGTCCAGTTGTCTTTAGAAGTAAGTACTTTTAAACAATTAGGAAGAAACGATAACAATCTTTATCTATAAAATATCTATACCAAAACCTGATAAGAACATTTCAAAACAATAATATTGTAGACAATCTCCCCTATGGATGGATATACAAATATTTCAGAGAAGATATTAGCAGAGTGAATCCAATCATATAGATCAGAAAAATAGCAGAAACAGTTGTGTTAGGAATGAAAGAGACATTTTATATCAGAAAAGTAATCAATGTAATGCACCACAAGCAAATTTGATGATCACCTAGATAATTCAGAAAAGAAATGTAATAAAGTTAGCATTAGTTTTTGTCAGATTTGTTGAAGATCAGATAGTTGTAGGTGTGAAGTCTTATTTCTGTGTTTTCTGTGCTGTACAATTGGTCTATGTGTCTGTTTTTGTACCAATACCATGTTGTTTTGGTGACTGTAGCCCTGTAGTATTGTTTGAAGTTTTGAGTGGCATGATGCCTTCATCTTTTTTCTTTTTTCTTAGGATTGCCTTGCCTATTCATGTTCTTTTCTGGTTCCATGTGAATTTTAAAATAGTTTTTTTTCTAGTTTTGTGAAGAATGTCAATGATAGTTTAATAGGCATAGCATTGAATGTATAAATTGTTTTGGACAGTATGGCCATTTTAACAATACTGATTTTTCCTATCCATGAGCATGAACCATGTTTCCATTTGTGTCATCTCTGATTTCTTTTAGCACTCATTTGTAGTTCTCATTGTAAAGATCTTTCACCTCTCTAGTTAGCTGTATTTCTAGGTATTTTATTCTTTTTGTGGCAATTGTGAATGGGAATTCCTTCCTGATTTGGTCCTCAGCTTGACTGTTGTTGCTGTATAGAAATGCTAGCAATTTTTGCACACTGATTTTATATCCTGAGACTTTGCTGAAGTTGTTTATCAGCTTTAGAAGCTTTCGGGTGTAGACAGTGGGGTTTTCCAGATATAGGATCACATTACCAATAAACAGAGATAATTTGACTTTTTCTCTTCCTATTTGGTTACCTTTTCTTTCTCTTGCCTGAATGCTGTGGCTAGAACTTCCAATACTATATTGAATAGGAGTAGTAAAAAATGGGATCTTTGACTTGTGCTGGTGCTCAAGGGGAATACTTCCAGCTTTTGCCCATTCAGTATGATGTTGGCTGTGGTTTTTGTTATTTGTGACTTTTCTTATTTTGAGGTATGTTTCTTCAATACCTAGTTTTTTGAGAGTTTTTAACATGAAGGAGTGTTGAATATTGTCTAAAGCCTTTTATGCATTTACTGAGATAATCATGCGGTTTTTGTCTTTAGTTCTATTTATGTGGTGAATCACATTTATTGATCTGTGTATGTTGAACCAACTTTGCATTCTAGGGATAAAGCCTAGAATGATGGATAAGCTTTTGGATGTGCTGCTAGATTAAGTTTGGCAGTATTTTGTTGAGGATTTTTGCATCAATGTTCATAAAGGAATTGGCCTGAAGTTTTGGTTGGTTGTTTGTCTGTTTGTTTGTTTTTGATGTGTCTCTTCCAGGTTTTGGTATCAGAATGATGCTGGCGCTATAGAATGAGTTAGGGAAGAGTCCCTCCTCCTTAGTTTTTTGGAATAGTTTCAGGAGAAATGATGACAGCTCTTTATTGTACATCTGTAGAATTTGGCTTTGTTTGTCTGGTTCTGGGCTTATTTTGGTTAGTAGGTTATTTATTACTGCCTCAATTTCAGAGCTCATTATTCATCTGTTCAGGGATTCAATTTCGTCCTGGTTTGGTCTTGGAAGGGTGTATGTGTACAGGAATTTATCATTTCTTCTAGATATTCTAGTTTATGTGCATAAAGGTGTTCAAAGTATTCTCTAATGGTTGTTTTTATTTCTGTGGGGTCAGGGGTAGTATTCCCCTTGTCATTTCTGGTTATGTTTATTTGAATTTTTTTTCTTTATGAGGGTAACTAGTGGTCTATCTGTTTTATTAATTTTTCAAAAAAAAAAAGAAAACCAAAAAAAACAGGTCCCTGAATTTGTTGATCTTTGAGTGTGTGTGTGTGTGTGTGTGTGTGTGTGTGTGTCTCCTTTAGTTCAGCCTGATTTTGGTTATTTCTTGTCTTCTGCTAGCTTTGAGGTTGGTTTGCTCTTGATTCTCTAGTTCTCTTAGTAGGGGTGTTAGGTTGTTAAATCATGAACTTTCTAAATTTCTGATATAGACATTTAGTGCTACAAATTTCCCTCCTAATGCTACCTTAGTTGTGTCCCAGAGATTCTGGTATGTTGCATCTTTGTTCTCCTTATTTTCAAATAACTTCTTGATTTCAGCCTTACTGTCATCATTTACCCAAAAGTCATTCAGAAGCAGATTATTCAATTTTCATATAATTGTATGATTTTAAGTGAGTTTCTTATTCTCCATGTGTAATTTGATTGTGCTGTAGTATGAGAGACGGCTTGTTATGACTTGAATTCTTTTGCATTTGCTGAGGACTGTTTCATTCCCAATTATGTGATCAATTTTAGAGTATGTGCCATGTATAGATGAGAAGAATGTATGTTTTGTGGCTTTGGGGTGGAAAGTTCTGTAGATATGTGTCAGTTCCTTTTGATCCACTGCTGAGTTCAGATACTGAATATTTTACCAATTTTCTGTCTATGTGATCTGTCTAATACTGTCAGTGGGGTGTTGAAGTCTTCCTATATTATCGTATGGGAGTGTTAGACACAGGAGAAGGGAGCTGTCTGCAAGCCACAGGAGACACCAAACCTGTCATAATGTTGATCTTCAACTTTCAACCTTCAGAATTGTGAGAAAATACATTTCTATTGATTAAGCCACCTGTCTGTGGTATTTGATTTTGGCAACCCTACCAAATTAATAGATAAATGGACAACAACTTTTCATGTTGTTTTCTAGTGTGAAAACTAGTATGATAAACTTATTTGTTCATATTTTTTTTGTGCAGAAATTTGAGAACTTCTTTTTCATATAAGCTAGAAGTGAAAACATTGATTCACTAGAAGCTGTATGTTCAATGTAGATGTTGATTAACTGGCTTTGTTTGTTTACAATCTTACCAACTTACATGAGAATTCCCATGTTCCACACCATTGCCACTATTTGTACTGGGGTTATCTCTTCAAAAACATACAGTTGCTCATTGATTTTAGTTAAGCTGATTCAGACAGCAGATGTAACAAGCATTATTGTATCTCTATTAATACATGTATAATGAACACTTCTGGTAGATACTTTCTATTCTATGTGGAAGATATTAACATACTCTTATTGCCAAACTGAACACGAGGGAACATAATTATCAGATGGGAGTTTGCACAACTCTCAGATTAACTAATTCTTAAAATGGAGTCAATCCTGAGCATTTTGGGCTTTTATGCCAAAATTAACAGTTGAAGATATAAAAGAGATTGGTGCTAGATATTTACAATTGTGTAGTAAACAAAAATATTAACTCCTGATTATCAGTAAAAATATATTTTCTTATGAATACTAGATTTATGCTTATCAGGCAAATCTACATTATTCAGGAACATTAAGTGAAAAATAAATTTTGATTGGCATTTTACAAAAGTTTATACCAAATTTAATTCACAGTTTTTAATAACAACATAGTTTATGGCAGATTTTCCATCACTGAAATAAAGAAAATTTAGAAAAATATTGCGGTTGCTTTCTGAATATAAAATACTTGAATCCCATGTAACTAATGTATGCTTTCTAAAATTATCATGGTTCAGAATAATATAATTAGAGAATTGGCACCATTTAACATCTACAAATTGAAAAAAGTAGCAGTAAAATTTAAATTACTGGTGGAATGTGTCCAGGTTCTTGGCATTTTGAATAAATAATTGGACAAAACACAAAAACTAAAGAAATCAAAGAAAAGCACATATTTATTGAAATGAAAGTACACTCCACAAAGTGGGAGCAGGCTCAAGCAAGTGTCTCAAAAGCCTAGTTACAGAATTTTCTGAAGTTTAAATACCCTCTAGAGGTTTCTCGTTGGTTACTTGGTGTATGCCCTATACAAATGAAGAGGCTGAAGTGGAGTTACAAAGTTATTTACTTGGTGTACTCCCTATGCAAATGAAGAGGATGAAGTGAGGTTATCAAGTTACTTACTTTGTGTACACCCTAGGCAAATGAGGAGGATATCTTCTGTCATAGCTGAAGTACAGTTGCAAAGTTATTTACTTGGTTATAAAAAGTGGAGTTTTCTCCATTTGATTTAGTTCTAGGAAGTCCTTAAGTTCCCTGCCCCCAGACCCTATTCTTCTGCCTTAAGCTGAACAAATTCAACATGCAAGTACAAATCTCAAGTCAAAATTTACCTTTTAGTCTCACGTCTGACAATTATTTATGGTGATTACTAAACCTATGGAAACATAGAAATACCACTGGATAACTTAACTCCACTGTTGCCAAAAGGCATTAGTTCATCATGTAATAGAATTAGGAATAAATTTTTTCAGACCTGGTAAAATGAATCCAATGAGAAACCTGATGAAATTGTGATGGAAATGCAAACAGATTGATCCTAATAAAATTCATGCAATAGGATACAATGTAAAGTACTATAACCTCTCATGTGACCAAAAAGAAACATGATTTCTAGCCTGTTTGTTGACTTAAATTTTAGTAGTCCAAATATAGGAGAAAAGGAAAAAAATGTGATCTATCAAAAGAATAAGAGAAATATGTCAATTTATGCTATGCTAGCTGTATACATAGACACATATTTTGCTATTTTGACTAAATAAAATATTTGAGATCATGTGTGTGTTTACTACTATTTTGCTTTTGTTGCAGAAAAAAAGTAATAATTTCTCTGGTTAAGAAAAACAAAACAAACAAACAAAACATAAGTAGGCAGCTAAGGCACAGAATGCTAGTTGTGTCCCTAAGTATATTATCTCCTAATTATTAGTTTTACTCAATCAGTCCTGCGTGTCCAATTAAGAAATATATTTTCAAAATATTACAGAATTTTGCAAAAACCGTTACAGAAAATCATTGGTCTCATGATTATTGTGCACCTGAAGTGCAAGATAAATGTTAAATTTTTTTTTTGACATAAAATGAAGTATAAGCATTGTCTATGTCCCCAAAGCCTTGGTGGTATATTTGGCAAGATGAAAGACATAATCATTTACATAAAAATTTGATTTAGTTCAAGACAATAGAGTATAGACTCTAACTATTTTCCTAAGTGTTTCCCAAAAGAAGTTGAGTTAAACAACTACAGTGTCTGATGATCTGGATTTTAGATAAATTTATGTATATTGAAGAAAGAGAACGTAGATAGAGAAATCATTTATAAAATTTTCAGATTATGTACATGTCAGAGAAGGAGCTGTGGAATAGGTTAGTGAAACTTTCTGGAATAAAAATGATTTAATTTGACTGCAAAAGAAGCAATTAGATTTGTGAGCAAAATCTTTAAGGGTAAAAATTATAATAAAAGCTACTGATTTTTCTAATTTCTGAGAAAGTTTTGTAATAGAGATAAGGAGGATTTAACAAAGGTGTTTCAGTCAACAAAACAACAAATATCCTCCCTCAATATTATAAATTAAACATATTATTAAAAATTTACTCAACTAGTCAACCTGAGAAATTCCTTCTTTGACAATATTTTAAATTATGTTCAGTATTAAGCATACCTTAAAATGTCCAAAAGCATTTGAAAGTTTCAGAAATAATATCAAGACTAAAGCTATGGCTAGAGATTTTGATTTAGAAGTGATGTAAAGCAATAATAGCCAGGCACAGTGGCTCACGCCTGTAATCCCAGCACTTTGGAGAGCCGAGACAGGAGGTTTGCTTAAAGCCAGGAGTTTGAGACTAGCTTAGGCAACAAAGCGAGACACTGTCTATTAAAAAATAAAATAAATAAAATAAAATAAAATAAAGCAATATTAGAAGACTAGAGGTAGGTAAAGTCATAGGAAGGGTTAAAATTGCCCAAAGAAAAATATAAGGTCTTTGGAGGGATAAAGGTCTGAAATTGGATTGGAGGACTGCAATGACTTTTTACATAACAGATTCAGTGGCCCAAGGAAACAATAAAAGAAATTGCAGAAAGGTTTAAATAAATTAAAGACTTCACACATTTCTTAAAACACTTTAATATCTTTTCAAGTGAAGAGAAGAAGAAGAATAGATACTGTTTGGAGAATGAGCTTTGATGGAATTTCTTCATTTTTCAGTAATGTCTGAGCTTGAATATAATTGTTATAATTGTGTTTCTTTATAAGTAAGTAAACATCATATAAAATGAACTTTTTCAAAGTCATAGTTAATAATAAAATTAATTCTTGAGCCCACATTCTAGACTGCAGTGTTTCAGCTAGAAATACTTTTATTAACTAATCCTCTAATTTGTTTTATTTGTTTTCCCCTATAGACTATAACTCCAAGATGTAGAGTCATGTCTGTTTACTTCAGTCTGTTACCTCAGTGATGAACATATGCAGGCACAAAATAGATTTTTTATTTTATTTTATTTTATTTTATTTTATTTTATTTTACTTTTTGAGACAGAGTCTCGCTCTGTCATCCAGGCTGGAGTGCAGTGGCATGATCTCGGCTCACTGCAAGCTCGGTCTCCCGGGTTCACGCCATTCTCCTGCCTCAGCCTCCTGAGAAGCTGGGAATACAGGCGTCCGCCACCACACCTGGCTAATTTTTTGTATTTTTAGTAGAGACAGGATTTCACCATGTTGATCAGGATGGTCTCGATCTCCTGACCTCGTGATCCACCTGCCTCAGCCTCCCAAAGTGCTGGGATTACAGGCATAAGCCACCACGCCCAGCCCAAAATAGGTATTTTTTAAATGAATGACTTGCAAATCCTAGGATATGTTCATAATGGCAGAGTGTTTTAATTTCCAATGTTGTTCCTATTTTTATAATTGTTAGAAATGTTGTAATAATTATGTTAAATGAAATAATCTGGGCATGAAAAGGCAAATGCCACATGATCTCACTTGTATGTGGAATCTAAAAAGACTGATTTTATAGAAGTGGAGAGTAGATGGTGATTATCAGAGACTGAGGAGGAGGATAGGGGAGATGTTCTTCAAAAGGTACAAAATTTCAGTTAGATAGAAGAGATAAGTTCAAGAGATCTATTGTAAAACATGCTAACTATAGTTCATAATATACTATATTCTCAAAAATAGCTTAGAGAGTAGATTTTAAGTGTTCTCACCTCAAAAATGATAAGAATGTGGGGTAATACACATGTGATTTAGCTCAATTTAGCCTTGCCACAATATGTACATATTTTAAAACATCATGTTGTAGATGACAACAATGTACCATTTTTGCTAAGAAAACATTGCTGATAATAAGTATAAAATACCAATAACCATTAAAATCATTTGTATATTTTTTCTAGATTTTTGTGTTATTAGTTACATAAAACAGTGTCATTTCTCTCCGTGTGTATCAGTGAGATTATACTGTTTTGATGAGATATCAAACAACCAGAAAGCGCCAGCGGGTTATAATTGAGTTTTGTATATCACTGATGCTCTAAATCCACTAAGGGCATAGTAGGTTGACAGGATAGCTCTTCTCATTGACTGAGCCTTATAGCAGCTTCACATCAACACACACCTCTAAGATCATTGTAGCAGAGGAAGCAGGGATATAACTCACATATTTGTTCTTAAACCTCTCACATGTAACTGATACAACTTAAAGCCTGACTAGTCACATTAGCTCATATTTCATTTTCAAAAGCAAGGTTTGTGATCATGAGTACTTTCAAGAAGAATTAACTGCTATCCTACCACTTTTCCGGAACATAAAGACCTAGAATATTTAATAAATAGCAATACTGACTGTCTATCTCTTTTCAGTTCACTGCTTGTGGAATTTGCTCTAATCAGAGGAAATTTTAAAAATATTGGTTTGCATTACACAAATATGTTTGAAAAGTACAAGTGTAACAATTTATTCAAGTTATGCTTAAAAATATAATTTGCAAAAACATCACAATTCAGTTTAAATCACTAATTATAAAATGAGGCAATAAAAAGAATTAATAATATAAAAATGTAATAGTCAAATTTAACACAGTATATGCCATAGTGGTGAAAGATGCTACATAGTAAGAGAATAGTTGGGAATTATTATCATAAATGTGATGATGGTGATGATGCTGAGGATCAGTTTTTTAAAATATGAAAAAACTACTTAAGTTTTTCTAATGACTTCATATCTGAACCAAGAAACCATGCTTGTACACGGTGATTTGGGACTCCAGTGTTTCATTACAGTAAGCTGACTATGATTATAGTGATACAAGTTTTATGTATGTAAATACAAGAAAGAAAAATAAAATATTTGCCATTTTAGTTTTAATAGCAACACATTATTTAATGTTCTAATGTTTTTCATAAAAACAAATATTGAGAGAAAACATGTTTTTACACTGAGGGAGTCAGAAGGAGCATAGTCTGCTCAGATGATTATCAGGAAATAAGCAATTATTATTTTAAATGAGTAAGCACAAAAAATCAATTATCATCTTAGAGATAAACTGAAAACTAAATGTCATTATTATTTTCATTAGATCATTCCTCCTATGCTCTTTATGCTCTTTTCAAATTTTAAGGCAGAGCTTCAGTGATTTGTGTGGAAATTATGATTAATAACTTAAACAGAAAGTTTTTTACTTTTAAGTAAGTAGTCATTCAAATAATGAATCATGCTGAAATATACCTATATGTCTTTACAGTTTTATAATTGTATTATAACTGGGGTAACTGTTAAAATATTATAGTTTCTAATCTGATTTAAAACTGTGTCTTTGCGTTATGTTCAGTTGGACACAGAATTCATTTTGCATATCTGTTTCTTTTTTCTGTCTTATCGTTAACGGAGATTTAGCAGATAAATATTTCAAATTCCAGTCTTCAGCGAATAATTTATTATGGTTGTCTTTCATCCCTAGTAACATGAATTCTAATGTCATTTTTAAGAAATTATAATTTTACCCAAATGTTCTGTTAGCATTTATCTACATTTAATAATCTGAGCTATCATTGTTGTTCTCACTTATTGAGGACTTAATTAAAGTCTTCAAATAATGAGAAAAGTTGTAAGGAAAATGTTACTTTAGAGAGCCTAAAAAATACTGTTTAATGTTTAAATGTATTAATATTTCTGTATGACAGATTTCTTGAAGCAGTAAAAAAAATGCCAATTACAGATTTTTAATACAGAAACAAAATATAGTGTTACTGATTAGTTTCCTTCAGTGAAATTTTCACAAGACATTTGGAATAAATTAGTAATGAGGAGCCAATGGACTTCATTATAATACACTTATTTAAAAATTTCAATAGTAGGAATATTGTGAGAAAGGACTACAAAATTATTCTGTCTCAAATAAAAATGTTTGTTATTTTCCACCCATATAATACAAAAATTTATGTTTCTAATTTGTCATAAAAGGTAAAAATGGAGTTCATATTTCACATCTCAAGAAGGGGGCACAACATGTTGAACAAATATTTTCAGTTAGATATACTGCTTGGCTTATGTTCATCTGATATTTTATAAATTATCCTTATTATAAATCTAAAAAAACTTATTTAATTCTTATCTGCCTTCAGAATATATTTATACACTTATTTTGTGAATACCAAAACATGAATAAATCAGATTCCTATAATCGGCAAAGTAATCAAGTTTTGTGACTGTGTGACTGTATATTATTCTGAAAACATAATATAGACTAATGTGATTGTTCCTGAAAAGTTCCCTTTTCTCTCTTTATATGCTGAGTTCCATGAATATTGTTATTCTCCATTTATTTGTAAATCATATTGGTATCAGAAGGTATCACATATGTTTTCATTTATATAGTAAAATATTTTAATAAATTTCCAGTAATAATAAGATTGCTATATGGGATAATATATCTTTGAAAGCTATAAAGCAGTACACATGTTAAGTCATATTATACATAAAGCAAATAATTGTTTGAAATTTAAGATTCATGGAAACAGTTTATACTACAACTGGAAAAATAGTCTATGCTAAGATGTTCATCAAGAAATAAGTTATTAATTCAGGTAGATAAAATAAAAAAGATCAATTATAGACTTAGATCAAAAGTAAAATTGAAATATGATTATTATCTCTTAAGATTTCTCCTCCTTTTTTGTCTCTTGTGCCAGCTCTGTAAATTTTCACAGTGATGTGATAGATGGCTTTAAGAGCTAGCTTTTTGTTTGTTTGTTTGTTTGCTAATTTGTATTTTTTCCAGAATTATTTATTGAACTATTTCCATGACTTCAAATAAATTTAATAAATACTTCCATGCTATATTTTGTTTATTCTTCTCCAACACTGTAATTGGCAGATTGTCACAGAAAAT
This sequence comes from Macaca thibetana thibetana, assembly GCF_024542745.1. Taxonomy (NCBI): domain Eukaryota; kingdom Metazoa; phylum Chordata; class Mammalia; order Primates; family Cercopithecidae; genus Macaca; species Macaca thibetana. The sequence goes on from NC_065584.1 coordinate 63,803,994, forward strand.
ACTGTCATCCCCATCTTATCACATTACTGATATAGCATTTTTAAAGCTTTGCAACTTTCAAGATAAGTGACAGAATATTTTATCATTAGGCTATTGGTAAAAATAATTGAAAAGTGAAAGTTTTATAAATATATAGAGTTTATAGGAACATATGTAAGATGACTATTGATAATTGACAACTGTAAAGTTTCAGGGGATTTGTAGAGAGATGCTGTTAAGGAAGTTATTAAAAATAGGTTGCCTTTAGTGAAATTACTTATAAATATAAGTAAGATGGTTAGTTGATTTATTGCTACTATTAAATAACTTGTTTCAAAAAAGTTTACCACTTATTCCATCACTAAGATTTTGTAACAAACATGTGCAGGTTTGTTCTATAGTTAAACTCATGTCATGGGGGCTTGCTGTACAGATTATTTCATCACCTAGGTATTAAGCCTACTACTCATTAGTTATTTTTCCTGATCCTCTCCCTCCTCCCACTTTCCATGCTCAGGAAGGCCCCAGTGTCTGTTGTTCTTCTATGTGTCCATGTGTTCTCATCATTTAGTTCCCACTTATAAATGAGAATATGTGGTATTTGGTTTTCTGTTCCTGCTTCATCCATGTTCCTACAAAAGATACAATCTCAATCTTTTTATGGCTGCATAGTTTTTCATGCTGTATATGTATCACATTTTCTTTATCCAGTATACCATCGATGGGCATTTAGGTTGATACCATGTCTTTCCTGTTGTGAATAGTGCTGCAATAAACATACACATGCATGTGTCTTTGTAACAGAATGATTTCTGTTCCTTTGGGTATATACCCAGTAGCGGCATTGCTGGGACGAATGGTATTTCTGTCTTTGAGTAATTGCCACATTGTCTTCCACAATGGTTGAATTAATTTACATTCCCACCAACAGTGTATAAGCATTCCATTTTCTCCACAACTTTGCCAGCATATGTTATATTTTGACTTTTTAATAATAGCCATGCTGGCTGGTGTGAGATAATATCTTGAGGTTTTGATTTGCATTTCTCTAATAATAAGTGATGTTGAGCTCCTATTCATATGTATGTTGGCCACATGTAGGTTTTCTTTTGAAAAGTGTTTATGTCTCTTGCCCACATTTTTATGGAGTTACTATTTTTCCTGTAAATTTAGTGTTGAATACAAAGTTTGCAATTTTTGTTTCATTCTATAGGTTATCTGATTATTGTTTCTAGTTACTTTTGCTGTGCAGAAGCCCTTTAGTTTAACTTGATTCCATTTGTTAATTTTTGCTTTTGCTGCAATTGCATTTGGCTTCTTTATCATGAAATCTTTGCCCATTCCTATGTCCAGAATGGTATTTCCTATGTTGTCTTTCGGGGTTTTTATAGTTTTGGGTTTTACATTTAAGACTTCAATCCATCTTGAGTTGATTTTTGTATATGGTGTAAGGAAGGGGTCCAACTTCAATTTTTTGCATATGGGTAGTCAGTTATCCCAACATCATTAATTTAATTGAGAGTCCTTTCCCTGTTGCTTGTTTTTTATCAGGCTTGCTAAAGATCAGATGGTTTTGGACCTGTGCCCTTATTTATGGATCCTCTAAACTATTTCATTGGTCTATATGTCTGTTTTTGTACCAGTACCTTGCTATTTTGCTTACTGTAGCCCTGTAGCATAGTTTGAAGTCAGGTAGCATAATGCCTGCAGCTTTGCTCTTTTTCCTTAGGATTACCTTGGCTATTTGAGCTCTTTTCTGACTCGATATGAATTTTAGAATAGTTTCTTCTAGTTCTGTGAAGAATATCATTGGTAGCCAGACGGGAATGGCGTTGAATCTATAAATTGCTTTTGGCAGTATGGCCATTTTAACAATATTAATCCTTGCTATCCATGAGCATGAAATGTTTTTCCATCTGTTTGTGTCATCTCTGATTTATTTGACTAGAATTGTGCAGTTCACAATATGGAGATTGTTCACCCCTTGGTTTGCTGTATTCCTAAGTATTCTGTTCTTTTTGTGGCAATTGTGAATGAGATTGCATTTCTCATTTGGTTCTTGGCTTGACTGTAGTTGCTGTGTAGGAATTCCACTGATTTTTGTACATTTGTTTTGTATCCTGAGACCTCACTGAAGTTGTTTATTAGTTTAAGTAGTTTTGGTGCCTCGACTGTGGACTTTTCTACATATAAAGGATCATTTCATCTGCAAACAAGGGTAGTTTGACTTTCTCTCTTCCTATTTGGATCCCTCTATACCTTTCTCTTTCCTGATTGCTCTGACCAGAGCTTCTAATAATATGTTGAGTAGGAGTAATGAGAGAGGGCACCTTTGTCTTGGGCAGCATTTCAAGGGAAATGGTTCTAGCTTTTGTCATTCAGTATGATGTTGGCTATGGGTTTATCATAGATAGTTCTTATTATTTTGAGGTATGTTTCTTCAATACCTAGTTTGAGAGTCTTTAGCATGAATGGTTGTTGAATTTTATCAAATACCTTTTCTGCATCTATTGAGACAATGAGGTTGTTTTTGTCTTTAGTTCTATGTGATGAATCGCATTTATTGATATGTGTATGTTGAACCAACATTGCATCCCAAGGCTAAAGCCTACTTGGTCACAATTAATAAGCTTTTGGATGTGCTGCTAAATATGGTTTGCCAGTATTTTATAAAGGATTAGTGCATTGATGTTCAGCAAGGATATTGGCCTAAAGTTTTCTTTTTATTTTATTTTATTTTATTTTTTTATGTGCCTCTGCCAGGTTTTGGTATCAGGATGATGCTGGACCCATAGAATGAGTCAAGGAAGAGTCCCTCCTCCTGTTTTTTGAAAGAGTTTCAGTAGGAATTGTACCAGCTCTTTTTATGTCTGGTAGAATTTGGCTGTGAATCTCTCTGGTCCTGGGCTGTTTTTGGTTGGTAAGTTATTTATCACTGACTCAATTTCAGAGATCATTTTTGGACAGTTTAGGGATTCAATTTCTTCCTGATTCAGTTTGAGGAGAGTGTATGTGTCCAGAAATTTATACATTTTTTTACAGATTTTTCTAGTTTCTATGCACAGAGGTATTCATAATATTCTCTGATGGTTGTTTGTATTTCTGTGGGGTCAGTGATAATATTCCCTTTGTAGTTTCTAATTGTATTATTTAGATTTTCTCTTTTTTCTTATTAGGCTAGCTGGCAGTCTTTTTATTAATTTTTCAAAAAATTAACCCCTAGGTTTGTTGATCTTTTGATTTTTTTTTTTTTTTTTCATCTCAATGTCTTTCAGCTGAGCTCTGATTTTGGTTATTTCTTGTCTTCTGCTAGCTTTGGGGTGGATTTGCTCTTGGTTCTCTAGTTCTTTTTGTTGTGATGTTAGGTTGTTAAATTGGGATCATCCTATTTTTTTGATGCAGATGTTTAGTGCTGTAAGTTTCCCTCTTAACACTGCCATAACTGTGTCCCAGATATTCTGGTATGTTGTATTTTTATTCTCTTCGTTTTCAAATAACTTCTTGATTTCTGCCTTAATTTCATTATTTACCCAAAAGTCAACAGGAGCATGTTTTTCTCTTTTTATGTAATCCTTGTAATTGTATGGTTTTGAGGGAATTTCTTTGTCTTGGTTTCTAATTTGATTGTGCTGTGGTTTGAGAGAGTGTTATGATTTCATTTATTTTGCATTTGCTGAGAGGAGTGTTTTACTTCCAATTGTGTGATGGATTTTAGAATATGTGCCATGTGGTGAGGAGATGAATGTATATTCTGTTGTTTTTGAGTGGAGAAGTTTGTAGATATCTATCAATCAGATTCATTTGAGCCAGTGCTGAGTTCAGGTTCTAAGTATTTATGTTGATTTTCTGCCTCTGTGATCTGTCTAGTACTGTCAGTGGGGTGTTAAAGTCTCCTACTATTATTGTGTGGGAATCTAAGTCTCTTTGAAGGTCATTAAGAACTTGATTTATGAATCTGAGTGCTCCTGTGTCAGGTGCATACATATTTAGCACAGTTAAATCTTCTTATTTAATTGAACCCTTTATTATTATGTAATGCCCTTTTTTGTCTGTTTAAATTTTTGTTGGTTTAGTCTGAAATTAGAATTGCCACCTCTGCTTTCTTCTGTTTTTCATTTGCTTGGTAGATTTTTCTTCATTCTTTTATTTTGAGCCTATGGATGTCATTGCAAATGAGATTAGTCTTCTGAAGATAGCATGGCATTGGGTCTTGGTTCTTTATGCAGTTTGCCACTCAATGTCTTTTAATTAGGGCATATAAGATTTATATATGAAGTTGGTATTGATATGTGTGGATTTGATGCTGTCATCATGACATTAGCTGGTTATTATGCAGACTTGTTTGTGTGGTTGCTTTACCGTGTCACTGATCTGTATACTTCAGTGTGTTTTTGTAGTGGCTGGTGATGGTCTTTCCTTTCCATTTTTAGTGATTCCTTCAGGAGCTATTACAAGGCAGGTCTTGTAGTAACAAGTTCCCTCGGCATTTGCTTTTCAGAAGAGGATCACATTTCTCCTTCACTTACGAAGCTTATTTTGCCAGATATTAAATTATTGACTGCATTTTTTTTTTAAGTACTCTGGATATTGGTCCCCAGTCTTTTCTGGTTTGTAAGGTTTCTGCTGAAACATTTACTGTTAGGATGATGAACTTCCCTTTGTATATGAACCAGACCTTTTTCTCTAGCTGCCTTTAACATTTTTTCTTTCATTTCAACCTTGGAGAATCTGAGGATTATGTGTCTTGGGCATGAACTTCTTGTGAAGTATCTTACTGGGGTTGTCTGCACTTCCTGGATTTGAATGTTGGCCTCTCTAGGTAGGTGAGGGAATGCTACTTTGAAATATGCTTTCTAGGTTGGTTCCATTTACCCTATTTCATGAACACCAGTAAGTCTTAAATTTGGTCTCTTTATATAATCTCATGTTTCTCAGAGATTTCGTTTGTTCCTCTTCATTCTTCTGTTCCTATTCTTGTCTGCTTTGTTTATTTCAGAAAGTCAATCCTCAAGCCCTGGTATTCTTTCCTCCACTTGTTCTATTGCACTATTAATACTTGTAATTGCATTATGAAATTCTTGTGTGTTTTTTTCAGCTCTATCAGGTTGATTACATTCTATTCTATACTGGCTAGTTTGTCCACTCCTGTATCATTCTACTGCGATTCTTCACTTTCTTGAGTTGGGTTTCAATTTACTCCTGCATCTTAATGATCTTCATTTCTATCCATATTATAAATCAATTTCTGTCACTTCAGCCATCTCAGCCTGGTTTGGAACTCTTGTTGGAAAGCTAGTATGGTCATTTGGGAGAAAGAAGGCACTCTGGCTTTTTGAATTGTCAGAATTCTTGTGCTGGTTCTTTGTCATCTTTGTGGGCTTCTGTTCCTTTAGTCTTTCAAGTTGCTGTCCTTTGGATTACTTTTTTTTTCCTTTTATCCTATTTGATGGCCCTGAGGATTCATGGCGTAAGTTGGGTTCAATCAACTCTCTTTGTTCCTAGAAGACTTAAGGGGGCCAAGGCTCAGCATCCAATTCCTGAACTGTGTGTTCCAACTCTCATGAACTTCTATCAGGTCTTTAATTTGTTCTCTGGCTCCTCAAGGCTAGGAACCCCCTGCACTGAGGGTTGAGAGGGGAGCTACTCTTGAACCTGTGGTCTTAGCACTCCAAAGGGTGGTGCCAGCCAAAGAGTTTCATAGTGCAGTGGCAGTGGGATCTGTCATTGTATGAGTCAGTAGTAGTGGCAGTGGCAGCAGGGTGGAGTCTGCTGTTCTCTATTCCTAGTTTCACTCTGACAGCAGTGTTGGTGCATGGGTGAGGTGCTGGTGGGTTCAGGACTGGCCAGCTCTGTGTCCGTCAAGGCTCCCACTACAATTGCAGTTCAGCAGAAGAGGGGGCAGCGTGAACTTCTGACAGCAGCAATGGCAGGGCAGGGTGCAGGCATACATGCATGCTGGCAAGGCAAGGAAGGCAATGCAAACACAGGCTGGCAAAGCAATGTTAGGGGTGTCCATGAGTCTGGGGAAGTTGCAGTTGGGGGAGGGAGCAGATGGGCTGGCGTGTGGCAATCAGGGATATCCCACTGGAGCTCTCTGCTGATCAGGTGCAGTCAGCCAGTGCAGGAGCTATGATATGGGCCTTCAAGAACACCTGAGGCTGCACTGCAAGGAGGCACAGCCAGGATGGGGCCCTGGGAGAGGCACATAAGTTGGGGAAAGGGTTAAAGTAAGTTAAAAGGTTCTAATGCCCTAGTGTTGTTTAGGAAAATATAAAAATAAAAATTTATATTAGATTTTCATGAGTTGTGTGCATAGTATAATCTCTAATATAACAATTATAATAGTAAAGAATATAAATATCATGTCACTAGAAAAGTAATGTTAAAATTAAACTAACATATAGACAAACAAACAAACAAAAATCTACCTCAATTCAAAAGGAGAGCAATGTTTTTTTTCTAAATAACACAAACAGAAACAAGAGTAATACTAAATGGTGTATTGAGATACATATGTTTCAATAATTGCATTAACTATAACTCTATGAAGAAATAAAAGATGAAATGGAATTATATGCCACTGAAAGCAGAAGTAGAAAAATCCACCAGTGTAGTGTAATCATTTCTACTCATCTTTCTCAGTATCTTCTTTTTGACTTAAGATATGAAACGTGTTTATTCATACAAGAATTCAGAGAAAGAAAAATAATTTTTTAGTATAGGAAAGTATTATCAGTTTTGAGATATAAACTTACATTGTGACAAGAGATGAGTTTATATTTCTCATTTATACCAGATCTTTTCAGAAAGAAAATCAATCAAATATTGAGGTAAAGGGATATGAATAATTTTTAGATTCATTCTTTAAAACCAACCACAGGCCTGAGTGATTTTCTCAGATGAGCCAGATGATACCAAAACTGAATCCACCTCTTTCCTCTCGGTGCATCAGGAGCTGGAAGATGAGAAAAGCCTTCTTTAAGGTTGAGGCTACTTAAAACTGTGAAATTTACTATGTGCAAGGGAAGACAAAGTAGATCAATGACTTGATTATGTCTTCAGAAGGTAGTTGTAAATTCCTGGATAAATGTTCAGTTAAGAAGCACAATGAGGGAAGGGTTTAACGGTGACAAGAATTATTCATCACAAATGATGTAGTCAATCAGACTCAAAGGAAATATGATTAATTTTTACTCTGAAATATCATGACCCATGAGAAGAAAAATGAAAAGAACTGCCTTAGTCCCTTTGGACTGCTGTGACAGAATACCGTAGACTAAGTGGTTTACAAACAACAGCAATTTTATTTCTCACAGTTCTATGGGCTGGGAAGTCCAACAGTAAGCTGCTGGCAGACTTAGTGTCTGGTGAGGGCCTGCTTGCTGGTTCATAAATGATCATCTTCTTGTTCTGTTCTCACATGGTAGAAGGGATAGCAAAGCCTTCCAGAGGATCTTTTATAAGAGCATTAATCCCATTAATGACAGCTCCACTCTCATGACTTAATTACCTCCCAAAGTTTCCACCTTCTAATAACATCATATTGGGAGTTACAATTTCAACATGTGTTTTAGAGGGACACAAACATTCAGTCCTCAACAAGACCTACTATAGCAATTTAACAAACTTCGTTCTCACCCCTTCCCTAGTTTTCCCTTTATCCAAACATACAGACTGCGAGAACCTTGAAGCATATTTAATCAGAATGGTCATATATGATATGTACATGTTCACATAGTTAATGCATATCGATATCTGTAAGGTCAAAGTAAAAATCACTTTGGTGGCTAAATATTAATGTATACATATTCATAATTTATTTAATAAATATCATATTAGGCATTTTGATTTTTTCCCTTGTGTAATTAAAAATGGACTAGGCTAATAAATATTTCTTTGAATCTTTAATTGAATCCTTAGTTATCAAAAATATCTTCCTAAAATCAATTGATGTATAGTATGTCATTTCCTTTATCTGTCAGGATAAGGTAGTTCATGACACAGTAATAGTATAATCCATTGGTTTGTGTGCTAAAACTGTCTTTTGCTGAGTGAGGCTGCATCTTAACAAATGCTTTATGTATTCACCATGATACAGAAATATAATCATTGAAAATTACGCTTATGTTCTTAAAATCTCTCTCAGAAAGCATCAGTTATCCCTTTTCACTTGCCAGCTATTGCTCTAAGCAGCTCACATGGTCACCACTGATTTCAAAATTTTTGGAACCTAAAGAAGAAGCCAGAATATTTGTTAAGAGTCCTAATTATTACAATATTTCTCTTTGAAAAATTTTGCGTTGTTCTCTTTCTTTTTTATTTAGAATCCTATTCTAATGTGGTTCCTAATTACTTTCTGACCTCCCCCTTTTTATTGTCGAAACACTTTCAAAACTCCTTTCCTTATGTTATCTACTCAGACTAAAATTCACTTCTCTCATTTTCACCTTTTGAAATACTTTTCATTCCTTTCTACTTTCAAATGTTATTTCTCTTGATAACCATTCTTAATTGTTCAGTCTCCTTGCAGCCACAATTAAAGACATCTCTTTATTCGGGTATTTCACACCTTCTTAATTATGCATCTCTGTAGCACTTCATTCTGCCTTGAATTCTTAGTCATTTATCTGTTACCTTGTACTATTTGAATTAGAAACTTAGTTTGACTCCACAATTTGTAGTACAATGCTTTCTAGAAAGAAGATGAATAGTAAATATTAATTGAATAAAATTGAATAGAGGCAAAGATTATACTGCATACTGTTTTATATTAGTCTGAACCATTTGACAATACTAATATTTTATTAGACCTATAAAAATGGCACTTTATATGGTACAACCTAGTATATATTGATGTCCCTATACCAGAATTGGTGTGCAGTATTTGATACATTTTCATATATTCGCATTTGTATTGAATTTAAAAAATTGAGAAAAGAATTTGCAGTAGAAAATATAAAATATTTGAACATCCAAAATGAAGAAATTGATCATAATTACTTTATTCCCAAAACAAAAATTAGAAAAAAGTGGTTAGTTGTCATAGAAATTAAATTACCATAAAAATCAAGACCTCTAAATTTAATGACAGTAAAATCTATAGATAAGAAAAACATACTATGTAAATGTATTGTCACTGTCGTTCAATCATTAAAATTGGCTATTTGTATTAGAGACATTATCTTATATTTTTAGAGTGTATCTGATGGTATCATAGACAAATTACATTTTTTTAAGTCCAATATTAGAGATTCTCCTGTGTTGGAAGTAACATGAATGTTAAAAATAATAAAGTCACTAATTTTTTTCTTTTAATTTTTATTTTTAGTTCTGGGATACATATGTGGGATGTGTAGGTTTGTTACATAGGTAAAAGTGTGCCATGATGGTTTGCTGCACCTATCAACCAATCACCTAGGTATTAAGCCCAGCAAGCATTAGCTATTTTTCCTAACGCTCTTCCTTCTCCCATCCAACCTGCCAACAGGCCCCAGTGTGTGTTGTTCCCCTCCCTGTGTCTATGTGTTCTCCTTTTTCAGCTCCCTCTTATAAGTGAGAACATGCAGTGTTTGGTTTTCTGTTCCTGCATTAGTTTGCTGAGGATAGTGGCTTCCAGCTTCATCCATGTTGCTGCAAAAGGCATGATCTCATTTCCTTTTATGGGTACATAGTATTCCATGGTGTATATGTACCACATTTGCTTTATCCAGTCTATACTTGATGGGCATTTGGGTTGATTTCATGTGTTTGCTATTGTGGCTAGTGCTGCAGTGAACATACGCATGCATGTATCTTTGTAATAGAATGATTTATATTTCCTTGAGCATATACCCAGTAATGGAATTGCTGGGTTAAGTGATATTTCTGGTTCTATAAATACCAGAAATTGCCACACCATCTTCCACAATGGTTGAACTAATTTATAGTCCCACCAACATTGTAAAAGCGTTCCTGTTTCTCTGCAACCTCGCCAGCATCTGTTGTTTCTTCACTTTTTAATAATCGCCATTCTGACTGGTGTGAGATGGCATCTCATTGTGGTTTTGATTTGCATTTCTTTAATGATCAGTGATGTTGAACTTTTTTTCATATATTTGTTGGCTGCATGAATGTCTTCTTTTGAGAAATGTCTGTTCTTTTGCCCACTTTTTAATGTTTTTTTTTTTTTTTTTTCCTTGTAAATTTGTTTGAGTTCCTTGTAGATTCTGGATATTAGACCTTTATCAGATGGATACATTGCTAAAATTGTCTCCCACTCTGTAGGTTGTCTGTTCACTCTGATTACAGTTTCTTCTGCTGTGCTGAAGCTCTTTAGTTCAATTAGATCCTATTTGTCAATTTTTGCTTTCATTGCAATTACTTTGGCAATTTCATCATCAAATAATAAAGATACTGATCTTTATTAGCTGGTACTATTTTTTCTTACATACTTATTTTCTTTCTTTCTTCTTTTTTTTAAGCAAGCAAGTCATGTTCTATTTATTGTATATGGTCCAATGGTATAAATTATCATACAAAAAACTTAAATATTTTTAGATATTTTTACCTAACCAGAGAAAAATTATAAAGAATATAAAGCTATTAAATATAGCTATTAAATATGCAAAGCAGTTTATGCTGTTTAAAAGCAGATGATATGTAAGAGCCACTTAAGTCACAGAAGTGCTACCTGTCATTATATCTCCCACACCACTGAGAGAAATTAGGTGTTTGAAAAGCTGTAACGTGCCTTTTACTTGAAATGCGGAGGCTTTAATTTTACCTCTCTGTAGAGTAACTCTAATGTGATGATGCCTGTCTGTTTAATCTGAATATGATATTCTTTCTTTATAAAAGTAAAATATAAGATCTGAAGAAGTCTTTTTTTTTTCAATTTTCATTATACAATCCGTTAAAATATAGCACTTCCAACCATTTCCATCGCATGCAAAAATATGCTAGTTTCCTGTATTTTAAATCTTTATCACAGGACATTAAAAGGGACTTATTCTTCCTCAGTGTCTATTGAAACATCAGTGAGACACAATTAGATACCAAAATGATAGTAAGACCAATCTGCATAAGGAGATTTTTAGAGTAAATATTACACCACTCCTAAGTTATAGCACTTCCCTTAAGAATATAAAACAAATGAAAATTTGAGAAGGGGAGATTTTGTTAAATAATTCTATAAGCCCATTACCCTCCTGATCAAGGGCTTGGGGATAATTATAGTATTTAAATATATTTGTTGCACTATAGTACAAGGACTCATTCCTGAGTCACATCTTAAAAAGTTACAGTGGAATTGTGGATGTGGGTCTGAATTGTATAACCTTAACCCATTCCTTCAAGAATTCTAGGGTAGAAAAACAATGCCACAGGACCCAGTGCTTTAGAAAAGAGATCAGAGAACTTTCAGTTTGTTGGATTGGTGAATGTTTCCAGTGGATCTTTTGCCCATTGTGGGGTTTCTGTGAACCCTTTTGAATGGGAATTTCTGTTAGGGTGAGTCAACCTTAGCCAAAAGAGAAGGGATGTATTGCACCAAACATGCAGTGAATGACAAAGGAGAAAGAAGTTACACGTTAGAATAAAAAGGCAGGCATTCCCATAAGGAGGCTGCTGGGGAGGGGTTTTAGGCAAGAATCACTAAGAATTACAACAATTAGCATAATCCTATCCAGACTCATTAGGAACCCCAGCTTTCACCAACCATTAAACCTGGATCGTTCTAGGCCACCTAGCCAAAAAGGTACTGTCCTCCTGTTCACCTGTTTTTACTCCCCATACCCTCATAGCCTGGCTGAAAGTAAAACAACTAAAGTGAATTCAGGTAGGGAAAGAGGAGCACAAGAAAGCAAATCTGCCCCAATCCCTTTCCCACTTCAGATGTGCCAAGCAAAAGAGGCCAGGTAAGAAGAGAGAAGAGTTAATTCTAAATCAATTCATAACATCAAGATGTAAACATACATGCAACTGGATATGCTAATTACTATCTTGAGGCATATTTTTTGTTATTAAAGGGGCTTTTTAATATTGTAAATTGTATCAGGAAAGTAATTGTCCTATAAGAGTGTACACCCAGGGGCAGGGCAGATTATGGCATTAAATATGTTTGAAAGAACTGTAGGAGGCGAAACCAAAGTTGTATTTTGATTTAAATTTTCCTGTTATTTTATATATGTTTATATTTATACATATTTATTCAATATGCATGATATTAAAGACATTTTTATAAATGTAAAATAGTAAAATAAATTAGGTATTTTATTTCTTGTAATGCAAGAAAATTTCATTTATTGATATTCTTTTCTATCCAACTGTCCCATTAAAATCTAATAGCACATAATTGAAAATTGATCTGAAGAAGCAGCATCAATTGACTGGCAGCCTTGTTAATGAAGATTCCTTTACTCTAAACGTATTTCTGTAAGATACAGGAGCTATCAGCGAATAGTGAAGTCTTGTGATTGTTTAATCTCCATTTGTTTTTCTTTCTTACATCCAAGAAATAATTTTATAATTACATGTGTTAATTTGAATTACATTTTGTTCCAAGCATGCCTCCACATTTGAGTTTTTATGTAACAAACCACAACCATGTTTAGTATGCAAACTAACTGAAAGCCTAATTGAGGGGAATACTTTGCTAAGAAACAGCTGAGTCCCAGTCTGACAGGCACTCATAGGCAGCCAGCTGATTCAAATAAGGCAAAATGCTGAGGTATGACCAGGTAAGCTGTCCCTATATGTCACTTCCGTTTTCTGCTCATAAATGTTGTCTGACTGTGTTGCAGCCCCAGAGTTCTTGGGACTCTAGTTCTGAGGGCTGCTCCATTTGTGAATCACTTTTTATCTTATTGAAATTCTTCTAAACTTGTCTAAGGTTTTATCCTTTTTATTTATGTTTCCATGACTCTTTGAGTCCTAGTCCATGTCCTGATAATAGGGTGAATATGGGACACATAAAGATACTCGGTCTTAATCCCTAGAACCTGTAAATGTTAAAAGTAAAAGGGGTCTTTGCAGATGTGATAGTTAAGGATCTTGACATGGAGAGATAATCTTGGATTATCTGCATGGGTCCTAACTGTAATTACAAGTAACCTTATAAGAAAGAGGCAGAGGAAGATGAACACCCACAGGAGAGGAGAAGGCCTGTGACTACAGAAGAGAAGTTGAATTGAGGTGGGGCAGGGGGCACGAGCCAAGAAATGTTAGCAGCCACCAGAAGCTGAAAGAGGCAAAGACTAGTTCGTTTGTTTGTTTAATAGCATGGGACGGAAACTTGTCCCTGCTGACTTGATTTCATCTCAGTTGGCTCACATCTGTAATTCCAGCACTTTGGAAGTCCAAAGCAGAAGGATCATTTGAATCCAGAGGTTCAAGACCAGCCTGGGCGATATAGTGGGACCCTATCACTATAAAATAAATAAAGAAAAAAAATTAGCCAAGCATGGTGGCACACACCTGTAGTAGCAGCTACTCAAGAGGGCAAGGCAGGAAGATCCCTTGTTCCTGGGAGTTCAAGGCTGTGGTGAGCCGTGATTATGCCACTGCACTCCAGCCTGGGTGATAGAGTGAGATTCTGTCTCACAAACAAACAAACAAACAAACAGAAACTGTTTTCTGGCTTCTAGTTTCCAGAACTGTGGGAAAATAGATTTCTGTTGTTTGAAGCTACAAAGTTTGTGGCAATTTGTTATAGTAGCCACAGGAAACTCATGCCGCTCTCTAACTTTTATGATCTGATCTCTCGCTTCTCTCACTACTTTTTCCTTTTCGTTATTCTAAGATCCATAGCTCAAATCAACCTCAAGGACTATTTATTCCAGTGGCTATAAAATTGTTTCTCAAAGACTTACAGTTTCTCTAGAGTGTTGGTTGAGACTGAATGAAAAGACTTGTTTTTAATAATAATAATAATAATACTTGAAGTCTAGAAAGTCAGTGGGCATCTCAAATTTAATACTATTAGTGATTTATACCACAACCTTTCCTTCTCATCTTTTATGTGAAGAGATCCCTGATTTTTAAAAGTGTCCATCCCTCAGACTCAGTATTAGATCTTGAAAATTTGAAGTCACACATTCTCTCTGTAATGGGTGGGCATTGGATAGGTAAGTGACCTAGTTTTAGCCAAAATTATGTGAAGGGAGGAATGCTTGGGGTAGAGAGTAATGGGGATATTTGAAGAAAAGGTCATTGCAGAAACAAATATACACACACGTGTGTGTGTGTATCAGTGTCTGGAACTGCCACAACTATCTTGTCAATAGGGCAATTATTATAAGGATCAAAGTTGACACACTATAGATGGCAGTGCAGGGAAATGGAAACAATCTGGACCAAGTATTATATCTTGGAGTCAACAAATTAATGCACCACAGGAGATATAAACTTACTTTTAAACCATTTTGAGTTTTTTTCTGAGTTGAAATTTCTGAATTGATGAGAATAATGTTATTTTAAAATATATTTGCACATGTAGGGTGGGTGCAGTGTCTCACATCTGTAATCCCAGCACTTGGAGAGTCCAAGGTGGGCAGATCACAAGGTCAGGAGATCGAGGCCATCCTGGCCAACATGGTGAAACCCTGTCTCTATTAAAAATACAAAAATTAGCTGGGCGTCGTGGTGCCTGCCTGTAATCCTAGCTACTTGGAAGGCTGAGGCAGGAGAATCTCTTGAACCAGGGAGTCGTAAGTTGCAGTGAGCCGAGATAGTACCAAAAAGAAAAAAAAAAAAATATATATATATATATATATGTATATATAAACAGATTTTTTTTACATGTAAAACATGAATTAAAATAATTATAAATAAAACTAAGTCAAGGAAATAAGTTCCCTTTAAGAATTTTTAGGATATTAATATTTATACCATCATCATAGTAACAGCTGTTAGCCTAATATTTATTGAGTACACATAAATATGCAATACAAAGATAATATACAATCTTTTTAAATTAAAAAAGCAGAGATGACAGAAAATTTTTTCTATATAAAGTATTTACATGATGAGAAAAATCACTGCTCAATGTTTAGTGTCCTGGGAGGAAAACGACTAGGAAAGAGTACCTCATTAAAAAAGATTTTTGGTGCTTATTTTTATAGCTTCTATTTCTGTAAGTAAATACTGAATACATCAGACATTTGGGAAAATCAATAATGTTTCCAGGTCTCCTACATTTTCAAAACTTACCGTAAAACAGAGTAAAACAGTTTTGAAAAACAAATCTTCAAAAATGTTCTGTACACAGACATAACATACATGAAATATATTTTCACTTACAAATTTTGTCACAGGAAGACATATTTATTTTAAATATAAAACTAATCTTTGTCTGAGAACACAATACTTTTTAATAAGAAGAGTATCAAGGGTAAAATAAAGATACGGGTGTTAGGAAAATGGAAAACAGGAGCATATGAGAGTTAGGGAGATGCCAGTTTAAAATCAACTGCATCTTAAAACTAGCAAGGCACATTCCTTGCCTCCTTGCCAGTCAAGACCCATGGTTATAGATGTTTATGGCTGAGGAAACAGCTGCAAGGACACACTCCAGTAATATCAGAAAGTCAAGAAATCCCAATACTCACAACAATACATGCCTTCAAGATAATTATATCTGTGCTTTGATGTACTTATATATGAAAATGCTATGGATAACTTTCTTCAGATCAGCAAAGTACTAAATTTTGTCAGACAGCCCACAAACATGTAGACATAGCTTAGCTTTTACCTAGCTAAGACCCCTATGTGAGAAGAGTTTAGATAACATGTTCTTCCTCTTGCTTTCTGAGAACACCCTATTTTGTATCTGAGGAGCTTTTGATAAACTATCTCTTCTCATTACACTCTGTAACTCACTCTGAATTCCTTCCTACGTGAGATCCAAGAACCCTTTACTGAAGTTTGGATTGGGACCCCTCTTTCCATCAACAAAGATACTGTTTTCTCTTTCCTATGGTTGTAGAATTGGTTTTCTTTTCTAGAGAAGAAATGTTTATGCATGAGTCATACCAAATACTTTACAATATTAGGTGCATGTGTATATATGTGAAGATACAAAGTAATAAAGAGTTAAGAGAACTAGGTTGCACAAGAGTGCACTAAAATGTTGTTTTCAAGTTAATTAAAAATGAAATATTTAAATTGTCACATGGGAAAAGAAATCTGTGAGTATATTTTTATTTTAAAATATTTTTACCTATTTATCTTTCCAGCATCTGAATATTCTTGTTAAGATGAAACAAAATATTTTAAAAATTCCAGTGTTTCATAGGTTTGTAAATTGCTGTGTGATTTTGGTGTTAAAATGTGGATCACATTTTGCTGTTACACTCTCCATAGTTTGTACTGTTGTCAGACAGCACTTGAGACTAAATATGAAAATGAACTAATTTCCAGTAGGACTTTCATGGTGTGCCCAGAATTTAGTAAGTGACCATATGATAACTGAAACCTTAAAAGAGATATTTGGTAAAATGTTTCAATTCTGACACAAAATACCACCCTGTGGTTTTATTTCTGAAAGAAGGAATAAAAATGTATTTGTTTTGTTTTTAAAAAGATAAATTTGGTATTGTAGAAAGAATTGAGTTAGCCAAGTTCAAATTGAAGATCCACCACTTATTATGTAGTGACATAAGATTTCTGAACTTCATTTCCCAGTAAACAATATCTAACCAACTGAAAGATATCTTGTGAAGACCAAATGAGGACTCAGGGATCAATAATGTACAGTGAGTTCTCAATTCAAAAACTCCTCCTACTGTACACAGATAGCGTAAAAGTTACTGGAGATCTTGGATAAAACATCTTGATTCATCAGAAACAAAATGGATTCACAACACAACCACCATGGGTGAGGCCACATGTTTGAGGGGTTCAAAAATCACAAAGTGGGGTGTTATGTGGATGTGCTAAAATAACTTAAATTGAAACTGAATTCCAAAGCCAGGTTTAGAGACTGAGAAGCCAGGGATGAGATGTAACCAAAACTCATGATGAAATGAGGGTGAGAAAAGCTGGAAGAGGAGAGGCAAAAAAATAGTTTTGCTACTAGGACCTAAGCCAAACATGCTTTCAGGTCTGCCATATTCCAATATCTTACAGTCACTCAGTACCATCTATCTAAGAACTTGTTTTATTGGCAGATGATAGAGGTATTGAGGTAACTACAAAACAAGTAGAGAGAGATAAGCATTGGAAGGGGAGATGGAGATGATAGATAATAGGTGATAGAAGATAGATAGGTGATAGATAGATAGACAGATAGATAAGAAAGTAGGAAGGAAAAGTGAGTAAGAGATTGCAAGCCTACTCAAAATAAGTTTGAAAATAAAAACTCCAAACTGCATGACAAAAATATAACACTAAGAAATTGACTAGCAAAATCCACACTTCATAAGAGGAAATTTCTAACAGTAAATTCAAAATAACTATTTTGAATAGTTTACAGAGACAAATGAAAATATAAAAGAAATAAATCAATTAAATCAGAAATTTAAAAATGATATTCAGGTGGGTATAAAGAACTTAAAATATAGTCATTGATGTAAATATGAAATAGTATAAAATCATCTAGGTAAAAAGAGTAACTAAGATAATTAAAAAACGTGTAAATGATTCAGAATGCACAACCAAAGTGACTTTAAAATATGAAACAGCAGTTAAGATAAAAGATAGATGGAGAATCCACAACAATAATCTAAGGAAAATGCAACAGAAGGAAATGACAGAATGTAGCAAAGCAAATGCTTGAAAACATACTTGATAATTTTTCAGAACTGAGGAAACACAGAAAATTAAAGATCTGAATACAAAGTGGGAGACATAAACAAAGTTTCACACTATCACACCATACTTAATCCCTAGAGCATCAAAAGTAAAAATAAAATCTTGAAAGCTTCCAGAGATAAGAGACAAATTGCCTACAAAGGAAATACATTTTGACTGATATGAAAATTCTTACCATTTCAACAAGATTACAGAACAACAAAGACCTTACTGTTCTAAATTTTATGATTAGGAAAATTATATATTCTTGGTGAGGGATAAAAGAAAAGGCTAAGATCATTTATTACAGTTCATCACTAAGTGAAATTTTGTTGGGGGAGTTTAGATAAATTTAAGAAGTACAAGTGCAATTTTGTACATGGCTCTATTGCATAGTGGTGAAGTGTGGCCTTTTAGTGAATCTGTCACTCAAATAAAGTACATTATACTCATTAAGTAATTTAAAATTATCTATCCTCCCAACTGCTCACCATTTTGAGTATCCAATGCCTATCATTCCACACTTTGTTAGTATGTGAACAGTATTTAGCTTCCACTTATAAACGAGGACATATAGTATTTGTCTTTCTTGTTTTGAGTTGTTTCATATAAAATGATGATCTGTACTTCCATGCTGCACAAGACATGATTTAATTTCTTTTTCTGGCTGAGTAGTATTCCATTGTGTATATATACACCACATTTTCCTTATCCAATTATCCATTGATGGACACTCAGGTTGATTCCATACTTTTGCTTTTGAGAATAGTGCTGTGATAAACATAAGTGAAGTTTTACAGAACAGATTTCAGTATTATCAACATTTAAATGATGAGTACACTAGAAGCTCAATCCCCAAATAAAAGAGAATCCAGAGAGAAAGTATGGCATGACCAGAAACAAACAATGGGCCAAAAAATTGATAACTCACTTAGGTAAATCATTATCTTATGATGATAATAATAATAATTAGTAATAATAATAATAAAGTTTCTGTGTTTGCTAACAGAAGAGAACTATAACTCCAAATATCTATAATATACTTGAAAAACGTGTAGTTAAAGGATAATAAGATCTTTGTCATGATTAAGGGTGACAATAAGTATACTAATTAACTTTAGTTCTTATTTGATTCATTTAAGGTACATTACAGCTTAAAATTTACAAGCAACTCAAACGTGGAGCAATTAAAATATTAAAATATATAAAGATATTTATAATAATAACTCTCTTAAATAACCTGAACTCACATTTATTATATAAGTAAAAGAATAAAAAACACATAATTAAGTAAATGCAAAAGAAAGGGAAGCTTTTTCATGAATGTCAACTAATAAATGTTGAAGGAATGGTGAAGTCCGAAAATTATCATTGGTTGCTAAAAGTAGTATTTAAGAGTTTGATGAGGAAGGAGATATTTACCTAGTCTCGAAGTATCTCCTTGCAAATTGCTTGTTCATTACAAAAAGAAAAATAGTAACTTTAAAATGGAGAAATCTGGTGGACAGTACTGTAAGTCAGTGATCAAAGTTAACATCACCAATACTGGAGCAACCTAACATCCTTAGGCTATTGATATGATGCACCAAGAAAGACATATCATCATTTTTGTGATAGTCCAGCTGAATATTTATAAACTGAATCAATCATAAGGAATCATCTCACAAGCCGAAATTGAAGGAAAATCTCCAAAATAACTAGCCTATATACTCTTCTAAAATGTTAGAGTGCATCAACATCTGGGAGAATTTGAAATGAAATAAATAAATAAATAAAGTTAAAGTGCAGATAGACAAAGAAAGTTTTAGAGTTTTAGCAATTTTTCCAGAATAAACTAACTACTCTAATACTCTAGTGTCATCAATTTCCTCTGAAATGCATCCGAAAAATGTATATATATATAATGTGTATGTATCATAAATAATATATATTATAAATGCATTATAAATTATATAGGTTCAGTAGTATATATAATCTGAGAGAAGTAGAAAGAGATAGAAAGAAATTAAGGCAAATTTCTTACAGATGAAGGATTTAATCTACAGCTTTCATATGAGTAAAAGAATAAAAAATATTGAAGTGAAAATGAAAATAATAGGCAAAGTAAAAGAGGAGTAAAAAACATAAAATAAGATAATATTAATAAAAAGCAGAACAGAGAATTTCATTACAAAGTTGCTATTCTAATCCTAGATACTAAGCAACTGACTTAGCTTTAATCACCAATTCAAGTTCCAGGAAATTATATATGTACTGTGTCTGTCAGTGCCTGTTAAAAGAAAATAATGCCTTTATTTTTCTGTTTAGTGGAAAAATACTTTGAAACATGTTATTGTTTATGTATAGAAAAATCAGTGTACAGTGTCTTAATGTGATGTTTCCCAAAGTCATTGAAGAATTCTTTCAAAACAAGAATTCCAAAAAGCACGTCATTTCCAAAAATTTCTGATACCTGCAAGAGGTGATGGTGTCTCATTTTCGCTATACCTTAATCCTTTTTGAGGCTTTAAACTATGGAATATATGTGCTTCAGTATCAGAAACAGTTGAATTATCAAAGTTGACCCAAAGTAGATCTAATCATGGATCTTACCAAACTTCACACATAATCCAGAGTCTATAAGACATGTAGATAAAAATAGTATTCCTTTCTGGTAGAGTCCTGAACCTGTCAGATGCAGCTTCCCTATTACCCCTTTCGCTGTTTTGGAATGTGGTTTGGTTTCAGATTACCAGATAACTGCTTAACAATGTATGCTGTACATTGACAAAGTCACATTGTGGTTTATTAGTTTTACTTTCTTTGTGTCACACATAGATGTGGAATGTGTGACTAATTTCTATCCATCATCAACCAGCCATTCCCCAAATTTAGGAATACTAGGTTTATGCACATTAAGCAAGCTGGACAGCTCAGGAATACCTTGTTAAACAGAATATTTTAGGTAAAGATTTCCTAATAGCTTTCCACTAATAAACACCATTAGACTGTATATAACAAGGTTGAATGGAGATCACTCATTCCCTTGGGCATTGCCAATGTCAGTCATTTCTTTGGGTATCTCCAACAGGGAAGATGGAAGTCATAGGCCACCTATTATGCTTTCCTTCCCACATAGCCAAATAAGTAGTATATTATCAGTAAAAGTTTAGAAAAGTTATACTATTTAAACTAGAGAAATGACATCATTTGGGCAATGTATTTTGAATGATATAATCCTCAACATTAAGCTTGTAATCCCCATGTAATAAATAAGTATATGCACCCCCTCAATCTAAAAAGACAAAACAACAAATAAGCAAGTAATTTATAAATGGCCTTATGCTTCCATGTTTTTATGTTTACCTCTTTCATACCCGGCCATGAGTGGCCTTTCCAATTAAATTTTTCACAGGTCAGTTTAAGTAACAGGATACAATGACTGAGTTTAAATAGGCCAAATGCGTTACAACAAACAAACAAAAAATTTTCCAGATAATAAAATAAGCCATTAGCTCATTAAGTAAGATTTTATCAAGTCTTCCTTTCACTTTGTTTGTGGAAATTCAGATTTGCTTATGATCAACCACATTTTTCAGTCATAATGTTTCAAATAAATTTCAGAGTGGTTTGTGTTGTAAAATGAGAAGAAATTGGATTTGGGACCTTCATGCTGACCCACTCTTCAACTGCTAATGAAATCATTTTCCTTCACATTTTGATTCTCTTGCAACTTTATCATTTACTTTGTGAAGGTGAGATTACTTATTTCATGTTCTTCGTGAATTCCTGTAGGTTACTTGGCCTGCCACCTTTAGGTTATTCAGTTAGTAAATGGGAATTATATGAGATCATGGGTTCTCAGAGTGTAACGGAAGTTAATAAGTAGGAAGATGTCTCTAAACTAATTAGAACTTTTTTGAGGAATTTTTTTCCTCTGCCTTGCCTCTTAAAATAGTATTTACTTTGTAGAGAAAGTAAATACTATTGCTGCTCTTTATAGAAAAATTATCTTTAACATAGTATTATAGATATTTATCTCTAGTTTAAATATAATGGATAACAAAAAAAGGCAATGAAAACAACAAAAATCTTAACAATTTAAAAACTGACAAATAAAGGAAAAGGCCTAAAATTGGCTCAGTCATACAACAGCATATCCTTCTTTAAGTATATATGAGAAGGCAATAGCCAGACCAAAAGTAAGTGATACCATTAAAGGGCAAAAGGAGATGTTAATGCAGAAAATCTTGATTTTTGCCAAGGGTGCAAAAGATTCTTTAGCCTCAGTAATCACTAGGGAAACTAAAAAGACAATTCAGTACTTGTAGAATGTATGATGTATTTCTCTGAAGACAGGCTTATAAAGATATATATTCACTTTAGTATAAACAGATTTTTAAAAGCAAGATTCTAAAAAACGTTAGAATGAATGTGGGAAACAATGAAGGAAAGAAGATCAGAAAGGAAGGAAGGACAGAGGGAAGGAGAAGAGAAGGAGGGAGAGAGGAAAGAAAGAAAAAAGGAAGGAAAAAGAAAAGTCCTTCAGTTATGCATAGCAAAGTTTAAAGGTACCTATATATATATATAACTCTATATATTAAACTATATGTAACTATATATAAATAAAATAAATTTAATGTCTTAATTATAGTTTATCATGAACATGAATACACACATGCATATATGTAACTATATATGCATATATGCTCTATATAAAACTATATATGCATATATAGCATATATGCTATATATAAATCTATATATGCATGTATGTATTCATGTTCATGATAAAGTATAATTAAGACATTAAAATCATTGTATTTATAAATAGTGAGAGCATGGGGAAAGTAATTACACACATACACATGTGTGTGAATAACTGAAGGACTTTTCCTATGTTTTGTGCAATTTACAAATATGGTATGATATCAATGCCTTTATTGCGCTTCACCATAAACATGAATAATCATTTAGGTACTTAAAAGTGAAGTTGTTTTAAAGGTTTAAATATTATAAACAATGTCCCGATGGACATGCTTGTGTAAACAACTTTGAGCACCTCTTTAGTTCATGGTATATAATTATTGATAATTATTCAACCCTTTAGAACTAATACAGTATAACAAGTAATTTTATTTGTTCAATAAATATTTATCAAATACATAAATATATTCCATATAATGTTCTAGAAGCAGATGTATAGCAATGAGAAGAGAAAAAAAATCTCCCCCGGCTCCATGGCTCTAATATTTCAGAGAGAGTAATAGGTGAAAAGGAGTAGTTAAAATATATAGTACATTAGATGTTCAGTTTTCTATAAAGGAAAATAAAGCAGTAAAGGATAGGCAGTATTGGTGGAAGGCAATTTTACCACTGAGAAAGTCATATTTGAATTTAAAAAATTAAAAGCATAAAGAATACAAGTGTTTCATGCAGGTACCTGCAATAAGAGAATTTCAGCAGCAGAGACCAGCAAGTGTGAAGGTTCCAAGCCAGCAATAGAATACAGCAAAGAAACAAGTATAATGAGAATAGGAGATTATGAGAGACTGTGAAACTTAAGCCAGGAGTGAGAACTGCAGATAATGTAGGGCCTTGTAAGCTATTTTAAAACTTTGTATTTGATTGTGAATGACGATGGAAACTTGGAGGCTTTTGAGCAGAGTGGTAAAATCTGACTTACTTTTTAACAGAATATCTCTGACAGTGGAATTGAAAATAGAGAAAAAAAAAAAAAAAAAAAAACTTGTAGCAGGCTTTAAGAGGCATGTGTAATATCCCAGGTAAGAGGTGACTGTGACTTGAAGTGGTGGTAGCGCAAGTAATAAGCAAAGGTAAGATCCTCATTCTATTTTGAATGTTAATCCAATAAAATATTGTTCAAGGATTGGAAGTCAGATACAAGAAAATGAGAGAATTCTAGATGTCACCAAGGTTTGGCATGAACGATCAGAAGCATGAGGCATCCACGAATTAACAAGGGGAGATTTTGGACAGCTAAGTTTGGAACCAAGATTCGTTGCTCAGTTTTGAAAATGATAAATTTGACATGTATAAGAAACATTGAGCGGTTATTTAAACATGCATCTAGCTTTCATGAGCAAGGTTAAGGCAGAAGATAGAAATTTGGGATTCACAACTGGATATATGGTATTTAATGCCACAAGACTTGATGTGACAATCAAGAGAGTAAATGGCATAAGAAAGTGAAGAGGTCTAACCAAGCTTGGTGGGCTGTATGTAGAAACACTCAAGGTTTAAGGATATAAGGAAGAAGTGGAAATCAGTAAGGCAGAAAGATACCGAAGAAACTGTAGTATCCTGAAAGCCTCATGAAGTTCCCCAAGAAGAGAGTCTTCAAATTCTGCCTATAGATCAAGATGAGATTTAAGGTATAGTTGACTCCTAATGATTCAACATCCATTTGATTAAATTTTTCATCAACTATTTATTAAAATTATTTCTAAGGGAATAATACATTTTTCAGTTAAAATGATTTTAATAGGTGTTTAAAATTTATAAATAATGATTTAACAGTGCAAAAAATAAAAAATGTTATTCTTAAAATTATAGATAAAAATAGTATCTTGGTTACTATAATCATTGTGCTGTAAAATATATTTCAGCTTAGCTCTTAGCAGTAATGTCCAATAAAACATAATCCTTTTATGTTTCAAAAACAAAAATTAACTCAATATTTAAAAAATATTTTATGTGTACAATTGTGTTAAGTGGATACACACATTAGATATAACTCATTCTGTCAACCATATTTTAATTAGCCCAACATTTTATTATTTTAATGTAATTTCCAGGCCTGTAAAAATAAAACCTACACTCTTGGAGATTATTGTTATAATCAATTCTAGCTTCTAATTTTAAATAAAGTTTTCTTTGCTCTAACTATAAAAGGACTGTAGTCATTCAATAGTTACTTCAAATTCTGACTCTAAACCACATCCCCAACTAAAACATCTCTCTGTATCTCTTGCCTCATCCATCTACATTTTACTCTGAACTTACTCTCTATCCTCTGAGCATATACCTTTTCAGAATTTTTTTTTTTTTTTTTTTTTTTTTTTGGCTCTGATTTGGAACATGGTCCCAGCTTACTTTAAAAAGCAAGCATTATATTCATTGCATCCTCCTGTTTCTCAAAAATTTGAGAGCCATATTTTACTCTTCTTCCTGACTCAGACTCCTATTTTGTATCAATTTCTTTTCATTGTGTCAGAACTAGGAATTATCTCCCTGACTTACAGATTCCAGGCTCTTTCGCTTTTTTCTGCCAAGATTTTTGAGGAAGTTTTAGGCTTCATTGTGTTATGGGGAATTTTTTTTTTTTGTCCTTTTTTGTTGACTGAGAACTTGCCTCTAATTCTCTGCTTTGCAGAACTGTACTTATCAGTGGAGCCAGTCCCTGAAGGAGAGATGGGGAGATTGAGCTAGGTTTGAAGTTTTGTGTAATATATAAATGAGATCATAGTGTATTATAGTGCTTTTTTTTTTTTTTTTTTTTTTTTTTTTTTTTGAGGTCCTTGTTCAAAGTCCTCTTGTAATGTCTCACAGGCTAGTATCTGTTTTATAGATTCTGTTACCATGATGTGTGGTTTGATTTATTCTTAAGGACTTAAGAATGAAAGCAGACACTAAGAAAAATAATCAAATACAATATTAGAGCAAAACATATGTCTAGTAATGTAATGCCCCATCTAGTTTTCTGTTAGTGGGTCAGGGCACACATTCCCCATTTGCTGTGAATGTGACTGGGTGCCTCTATTCTCAGTTGCTTTGGATTAATGACTGCCATTCTCCTATAATGGATTGATCATTGTCCTTGGCTGGCTGGCTGGAGTTGATTCACCAGGAAGGTTACCTACTCCCTTTCCCGATGATTGACTGGTACTGAGGAACAAAAAACCTGACCCCTTGTTTTCTTACTTCAATGAAGGGTAACTTTACTGTCTTATTTATGTTCCAGAACACTCTTTTTCTAGTCCCGTGTCTACCAAAGTTCCCCATATGTAGTTAGGCAAAATAGTGAGGAAAAAATAAGATCCATAACAGTGTGAATACTTTGGGGTCACTTGTGTAAAATGCATTTTACACAATAAATAAACAGAAAATAAACATTTATGTTTTGTTAAACATAGAATATCTCTGGAAGAATACACAGGAAAAAAGTAATCTACCTTTATTATGGTAATTGAGGCATTAAGGAAAACATTAAGATATAAATTTTATTTTCCTTCAAATATGGTATTATGTACAAAGATTACTATTTCAAAAGATTAAATATTGTTCATTTTTTTAAGTGACTTTTTTTGCAGTGGTTGCTTCTAGTTTTTGGAAAGGCTAGCCACTTTTAAGAATTAGACATAATGTCACAGATAGATCATAATCTGCTTTGGTCTGGGACAGACAAAAGAAGTGGGAAAGGATCAAAAGTTGGCTATAAATAAAAGTCCTGATGGGTTGGAAGCTGTCAAAAGTTTGAGAAGGCCAGATGTGGGTTCAGCTGCCTAGTTACATAGTAGGTACCTGAAATTCACCTCTTTTATAAATCTAGAGTACTAGAGCCTATCTGCTCAGTGGAACAAGTGTCAGTATTTGGGCGGGCAGTTAGGGCAAAGCTGTTAGTCTGGCAAAAGGCTCACCGATAAATTTCTAAAATATTTTATGAATTATGGTATTTTTATTGGACATTTTGCACTTATACAATGTAAAAACAATATGTAAATAAAAGAAATACAGCTAGCCTTCCATGTCTGTGGGTTCCACATTCATGGATTCAACCAACCACAGATTGAAAATATTTGAAAAAAATAAAAATCCACAATGTTCCAAAAAGCAAAACCTAAATTTGTTGCATGTCAAGTACTATGTTGAATCTCCATGAAGTAATATGTAGGCATTTTATTGGGTATTATAAGTAGTTTAGAGATGCTTTAGATTGTGCCTCGGTTATGATAATATTAAGGCATTTTATACAGGGGACTTGAGAATCTGTGAATTTTGGTGTCTATGAGGGTTCTGGAACAAGTTCCCCATTCTCCCACTGATACCAAAGGACAACTGTATATAGGAAAAGTTTTGTTTTGTTTTCCTGAGGGAGGGAGAATATATCAGATCAACAGAAAAAATATTAAATTAACATATTTTTGAAAAGATATCCACAATGTAATATGAGTAACATTATATTTAATTCAAATATATTGAAAATAAAAAGACTATGTAAGTTTTTCATTAGTATCTTAAGATTTCCAATATATTTACTAAAACCTAAAAAGTAGCTGTGTTGGAAAATTAAATTAAGTTTCATTATATTCATATTTATTCATTTTGCTTTGTCTTTTATTTTCACAAAGTTCTTCCAAGCCCTGGTGTACACTGTGTCATTAAATAGCAGGGGCTGTGATTAATAGATATGAGAAATGCCACCTGGGCAGAGATTTGATAATAATTTTTAAAAATGTGAGGTTAGGTTAAACACTATAAAAATGTAATGTTTGACCTTAAACATTTCTAAGAATAATTATTAAGTATAGACACTTTCTGTGATAAATCTAATATACTCTATTCCTATTAGTTTCATGGAATACCATAGTGGCTCTGAATATATAAATGTTCTTCATCTCAAATGTTTTCTTACAATCATTTTAAACTTTTTACATTCATCTATGTAACTCTAATTTACAATTATATATATATTATTTTATATATGTAAAATAAAATATATATTATATATTAGTATACTTTAAGTTCTGGGATACATGTGCTGAACGTGCAGGTTTGTTACATAGGTATACATGTGCCATGGTGGTTTGCTGCACCCATCAACCCATCATCTACATTAGGTATTTCTCCTAATGCCATCCCTCCCCTTTCCCCCTACCCCTTGACAGGCCCCCATATGTGATGTTCCTCTCCCTGTGTCCATGTGTTCTCATTGTTCAACTCCCATTTGTGAGTGAGAACATGTGGTGTTTGGCTTTCTGTTCCTGTGTTAGTTTGCTGAGAATGATGGATTCCAGCTTTATCTATGTCCCTGCAAACAACATGAACTAACTCTTTTTTTATAGCTGCATGGTATTCCATGGTGTATATGTGCCACATTTTCTTTATCCCAGTCTATTGTTGATGGGCATTTGAGTTGGTCCCAAATATTTGCTATTGTGAATAGTGCTGCAATAAACATATGTGTGCATGTGTCTTTATAGTAGAATGATTTATAATCCTTTGGGTATATACCCAGTAATGGAATTGCTGGGTCAAATGGTACTTCTGGTTCTAGATCCTACAGAATGGGAGAAAATTTTTGCAATCTGTCCATCTGACAAAGGGCTAATATCCAGAATCTATAGGAAATTAACAAATTTACAAGGAAAAAACAACCCCATCGAAAAGTGGTTGTATGAACAGACACTTCTCAAAAGAAGACATTTACGTGGCCAACAAACATGAAAAAAAGCTCATTATCACTGGTCATTAAAGAAATGCGAATCAAAACCACAATGAGATACCATCTCATGCCAGTTAGAATGGCGATCATTAAAAAAATCAGGAAACCACACATGCTGGAGAGGATGTGGAGAAATAGGAATACTTTTATACTTTTGGTAGGAGTGTAAATTAGTTCAACCATTGTGGAAGACAGTGTGGAGATTACAAGTATATTTTACATGGCAAATATGTGCCTGGCTCTCTGCTAAGGCATATAAATGTGCAAGATACTGTTTTTGACAAAAGAGTTTCATACTCTAGTGGTGGAATGAGGCATAATATAAAGCAGTATTATGGGCAGGGCGTGGTAGCTCACGCCTGTAATCTCAGCAGTCTGGGACGCCAAGGCGAGTGGCTCACTGAGGTCAGGAGTTTGAGACCATCCTGACCAACATGGTGAAACCCTGTCTCTACTAAAAATACGAAAACTAGCTGGGTGTGGTGGCACGCTCCTGTAATCCCAGTTACTGGGGAGATTGAAGCAAGAGAATCGCTTGAACCATGGAGGCAGAGGTTGTAGTGAGCCGAGATCATGCCACTGCATTCCAACCTGGGCAACAGAGAAAACTCCATCTCAAAAAAACCCCACGGTATTATGAAGTCTTTCTTCTTGATAATGCATGTAAAAATGTTGTGCCGTGGTTACTTAGAGGTTGAAAAAGACATAATTGGGAGTCCTGGTTACTTGTATTTACATAGAATGTTAATATTAGTATTATATCAAGAGAGAATTTTAAGAAATAGCTTCTTTCCGGATTAGCTGAAAAAGTCACAGTTATGAAACGTGTGTTTTGAAATCACCATTTTTGCATAATGATTTGACAGCACTTTTTTATTACATATTCCATACAGTTATAACAGACAGAAACATTGTTTTACAAAGGAGAGGAATAAAAACTGCAAGCACCATCTTCAATTAAATTGAAGATAACCAAAACCCACAAAGTGCAAATAGGTGCCAGGGCTACCAAAACAGAGGATCTAATTTCAACTTCACAGAGAGGCTGAAGGGTCTGAAGATTCTGTGAACACAAAAATCTTATTCCTTCACCATATCTGATTCATAACCAGAAAAGAAACTGCTGGAAATGAAATGAGAAGGAAAACAAAAGAGACAAAAGTGTCAGTTTTCAGCTACATTCCAGAGATGCTCAATGATCCCCAAGATCATTGGCAATTCATTGAGCAATTCAATCCAAGTGTTTTCAATATTGTACTTACCAAAAAGGGGATTAAATTCAGTTGACTTTTAGTATACCTTTCCAGGTATACTATTTATCTGCTGGTGCTTTAGCTCATAGCTAATTACAATTTTCTTAGGCAAAGAGTAGGTTCATTTAAAACACTCCTTTTTAAAACACATAAGCAAAAAAAAAAAAAAAAAAAAAAAAAAAAAAAAGCATAAAACCCACCTCTTATATAACAATCAAAAAGGAAAGGAGGCTATTTTAAACAGAGATAATAGCTATTGCTATTATTAAAATAGTCTCCTTTCCTTTTTGATTGGACTTTTTGAGCACTCAGTTACTAAGTGCTTCATCCACTCTAGTCATGTACTCAGGCAATCCTCACGGCAACCCAGTAAGGTAAATAGCATTATTATTCCCATTGTTTAAGATTTGAAGCAAAGTTAATGAAAGATTAAGTAACTTGATCAAGGTTACCCAGCACAGAAGGGATTGTATCCCAAGCCATATGGCTCCAAAATCTGTGCTCTACTAATTTTCCTCGATAGCATCTGAGAAAACAAAAGAAGATGAATGATAAGAAAGCTAAGGAAAGAAAACAATTGAACCATTACAAAAATGAGATATGCATTAAAGACATCACGAACGGGAAAAGATACCACTGAACATGAATCCAATGCCATGGAGAACAGGGTGGTGAAAGTCATGCAAGGAAACAAATGTGTTGTGCATATGAGTGTCAAACAAAGAAAACCCAGAATACACACAGGGCGTGTTATTGAAAACACTAACGGTTAAAGAAAACATACATCTATTAAAGATACATAAAAGACAACTGTACCTAAATAAAACCACAAATATGCATAGTGGTAACAAATACCATGTTTTAAGAAAGATTCATGCAGGATGGTATACACAGAGATATATTCTGGTTGAAATTATTGATCTTGTTTTTGCTCTTTGCTCTTTTTTAAAAATGTGTTTTCCCAATGCAAATCAATTTTATAACATGAAAAACTACTATGAATCAAAGCATAAATACACAGATACAAAGTATAATCCAGAAGAGATACACAATGCCTGGATATGAAGCAAAAGGAGGTGTTCATTCTCACACATAGTGGCTTGAGACCTATTGGATTTAGTTTTCTTCAGTGAAGTTTCTAAAGATGGCAAAAATTGTCTTTGGTTATTAAGACTACACTGGCCATATTGGATACTAGAATATTGAAGCAACAGCATGTGATGGTTTGAATCAAAGACCTAATGAAATGTCTATTTCTGAAAGTTATCTGTGCATTGTAAAAGTTGTAAAAAATTCACCTTACAGATCAAGCCCACTTTAGGATTAAGAATGCGTTCTGGCCGGGCGCGGTGGCTCAAGCCTGTAATCCCAGCACTTTGGGAGGCCGAGACGGGCGGATCACGAGGTCAGGAGATCGAGACCATCCTGGTTAACACGGTGAAACCCCGTCTTTACTAAAAAATACAAAAAACTAGCCGGCCGAGGTGGCGGACGCCTGTAGTCCCAGCTACTCGGGAGGCGGAGGCAGGAGAATGGCGTAAACCCGGGGGGCGGAGCTTGCAGTGAGCTGAGATCCGGCCACTGCCCTCCAGCCTGGGTGACAGCGCGAGACTCCGTCTCAAAAAAAAAAAAAAAAAAAAAAAAAATGCGTTCTAACTACAACTATTAACTTATAAACAAAGTGTTTCAAATGTGTCTATTCTGATATATAATGTTAAAAAAAAGTACTTACAGAAACAGTATGGGAGAGAGAGAGAGTAAATTTAATGCAGTTTAGCATCTTTGCTTCCCAAATAATTTGTTTCCATCCTGTTTGCTCTACATTCTTCATCCCTTGCTTCTGCAACTCAACTCCAGGGGTAAAAGTGGAAGGGAAAAGCTTCCACTGGGAAAGGCGTTTTATTTAGTCAGTGCTGTTAGTACTTTTATCTTGTATTTGGATTCCCTCTTTTATGAGAACTATAAAAGTGTAAGATCTTTAATGATCATTAATGGGTTCTTTGGAGGACCCCAGCACCACAAAATCTCCGAACTTCACCATTTTGAGTGTTACCTCTTCTGTTTGACTTTTTGGGAGGTCTTTCTTCAGGCTTGCGTCTGCTGTTGAATGTCTAATATCTACTTTCTACTTTTCTTGGCATTTAGGATTGCAACATGACATCCATTTGAATGTCCCACCAAACTCAGGAAGGAGACTTGGTACCACTATTGACTTCTATGAATTCATTTTTATTGACAATTGCTCTCTTCACCCTCCTACCTTCAGACTTTTTCAGGTGGAGATGAGTCACTCTTTCTCTCTAGGCTGAAAGCTGAACTCTCTGGCACTCTGCTTCCCTGGCAGTGTGAGCCTGGCCTACTAATTTTTGAGCTTCAGTAAGAATTCCACCTGAGATTCAGATGTCTGTTGTAAGAGCAAATATAAATTTAAAATAATAGTTTTTCAATCTTTTGGGGGCAAAAAGGCAAGACTTTCCCTCCTACATTTTCTTAGAGCATTTACATTAGAAAATATGTAATTGTAAGCTTTTTTTTCTTTTTGCCTCTGGAAATGTATGCAAAACCTTTTAAAAGCTACATAATCCACTTGCCAGCTTTATGATCACAACATCTTTCTTAAGTAACTGGTAATCATCTCTTTGAAATGTAAGCATCAAGGAAGATAGTGCCCTTATCTTCCAGTTTTTGTGGAAAGTTGAGGGCCTAACTTGTCAGAGTACTCTGTTCCAAGTTTCTGAATTACCTCCTATCATAAAGATTGTCTTTGCAGTCTCTTAGCGGATTGCATGGAATGCACAGCACATTGTAGTTTAAAGCATATTCTGTAATAAAATTGTTTTCTTTCTCTTCTACCTCTGTGAAGAGGTTTTCTGAATCTGGAGAAAGCTTTTTTTATACCTTATAGTTGTATATAATAATTGTGTATAATTATGTAATAATTGTATATAATAATTATGTATAATTATGTAATAATTGTATATAATTATGAGATACACAGTGATTTTACTATATAGGTAGATAGTGCTGAATGAAAATCAAGCTAATTATAATTCCTATCACCTTAAATAGTTATCATTTATTCCTCCTTTCTAACTCTAACATTGTAGCTTTGACCAACATCTTTCCATTCCCACCATCCCTTAGCTTCTGGTAACCACCATTTTACTTTCTGCTTCCATGAGGTCCATGGTTTTGGATTCCACATGTAAGTGAACACATGCGTTATTTGTCTTTCTGTTTCTGGCCTATTTTATTTAGCATTATGTCCTCCAGGTTTATCTGTGTTGAAGCAAAAAAGCTGAATAGTATTCCATTGTGTGTACACTGAGTGCGCACATAAGTCATCAATAGCTTCTTGGAAACTGCAACTTTAAGTGAAATGATATATGACAAAAACCAGTTTTGCCATAGGTCAATTGATATAAATGAGTAACTTTTTACAGTACATACACACTCATACACACTCTCACTCCTACTCAGACTGAACCTAACATGCACATCTTTGAGAGGAGAAAGGAAACCAGAATACCTGGAGAAAACCCACAGAGACATGATGAGAATGTGTGAATTTCAAACAGATGGCCCCTACTCTCGTTAACTGATTTTTGAGAAGAATGCCAAGACCATTCAAAGGAAAAAGGACAGTCTTTTTAAAAAAATGGTGTCGAAAAAACTATATCCACATCCAAAGAATGTATACAGACCTTACTGAACTTTTATCTGCATTAAATCCAGGTCTGGACTGAATATATTATATTTCCTGACTCCCCTCTCATATGTCCCTTTTTTGTTCCCCTGTAGAGGGTTAATTTCAGAAATCACTTTGGCATTTTCCCTTAGGGAACAGGCAATTTCTGAATTCATTTACAATACCTGTATGACCTTAAACTTTCTATTCATTTCTTTGATTTGAGTTTCTTTTGACTTGTGAGCATGTGGTTAAGACACATGCTCAAAATTTTCTTCATGGCTTAAATTGATAGTGGATTTTGGAGACAACCAATCTAGAAATGCCTAGCAAGGCATAAAATTAATCGTTTAAAGCTAGGTTATCTTACATATTCTGAAGTATCCTCAGAATTCAGGTGTCTTAAAGTTTAAAAGAAGAAAAACATTTTTTTTGCTTCTAATACATGAAAAGTTATATGTGGTGTAGTCTGTTCCCTATAGTTGAAACAGGAAAAGGTTGTACTTGTGTAATTGAATTATGGTGAAACACCAGTCATTTGCATTCTGAAGCTGCTTTAGCCTGCTAAGTCCTACCCTTTAGCTGACGCCTGTCTAGATGGCATTAACTTACCAAGCCTCTTGTGGTTGGCTTTTGTGAGGCCACACTTGTGTTTCAAAGTTGATTGAACCACACTCAGACCCATTTATAGAACCCTCATGCTGGTGCCTTTGTTAAAACTTATGAGTCCCCTGTGATGGTTGGGGCCCATAGTCGTTTATTTGAGGTCTGGCACATTCAGCCAACATACGAGAAAACTATTCATAAAACATAGAAATAGCCACTTACCTAGGGATAAAACAATGAGCTGCTGTGACCTGCAAAGATAAAATATTAAGAAGCTTAATGCTTCATACCTCTTTCTCTGGCCTATGCATGAAAGCCAAATTGTAACAACTGTATATTTATACAATTGTGAAAATCAGACTTATGACCCAAAATAGACATCTAAAATCGATAAAAAATATCCTGCATATTGCCAGGTGTGGTGGCACACACCAGTAATCCCAGAACTTTGGAAGGTTGAGGCAGGTGGATCACTTGAGGTCAGGAGTTTGAGACCTGCTTGGCCAACATGGTGAAATCCCACCTCTACTAAAAATACAAAAATCAGCCAGGCGTGGTGAAGGGTGCCTGTAATCCCAGCTACTTGGGAGGCTGAGGCACGATAATCTCTTGAACCCAGGAGGCAGAGGTTACAGTAAGCTGAGATCACACCACTCCACTCCAGCCTGGGTGATAGAGTGAGACTCCGTCTCAAAAAAAAAACTCCTGAATATATAAAAAAGCTCCGAGCCGCACACATGCATCCTAATTCCAACAAGACTCTCTGTAATGTATAATTTATTCCTGCATATTTTCCTTCGTTTTTCTTAAAGTTTTCAGCCATATAGCACATATTGGAATAAAAGCTGTCTCAGTAAGTAATACTACACTTCTGCACCACTTCTGCACTCAAGTAGCAAGCCAGTTGAGAAGCAATGGCAAAAACTATATATGAACAACAAAGCAGATATCAGTTAATGGTTTTCCTAGCACCAAAGCCCAGGCTTATGACTTGTATTCCTAGCAGGGTTAGGCTGATACAGGGATCTCCTTTTTAAGACAGAACCTGTACCTGAAAGAGTAGAGCTGGCTCATGTTCCATGTGGCTAACTCCTCACGGAGTGATGAAGAAGGGGTCTGGTCCACAAGTGCCCTCCCTCCCCTTTCAAACTCAGCAATTAAATCAGTCAGTCACTTTTCCTGCTGTGACTGGAGTGACTAGATGGATTTCAGTCAGTATTGTGGTTGCTTCTACTATCAGAAGAGACCATCAAGGGGAAGTGTCACTCAAATCTCCAGCGCCTGCACTGTTTCCCCAAACTCTCACCAACATACTGTATTCCAAAATACTTCTAGTTACATATTTCATCTAAGTTTAACAGATTTCTCTTGATTCATGTTTCTAAAACTTCAGTAGATCTCGACTCATACTTATTTTGAATAAAAATGGTCTGAAGGAAAACAAAAAAGGTGTATTTTTCCTGGGAAGAAAAGGTCTTTGGTTCTTTCTATTATCTGCAGGCCAGGACTTAACTTCTTCCAGTTATAACTGGCATAAGTGACAACCAAAGCTGTAAACTTACCTGGTTCATTTTTGCATTCTTCTTCTTGACCCAAGTATCTTGTGAAAAGGGTCATTATTTTTGTTACCACATTCATCAAGGAGAAATTTGCAGCATTCTGTAGGTTCTCATTCTAAACCATCTACAGTTTATTAGTATGGATAGATTGTTTCATTATTTTCTGTAACTCATATTATTAAAGAATGAGCAATGATGGTTGTTAAACAGGAAAAGAAACCCGTATGCATTTGCAGTATTGGTTTAATGTAGAGAAGCTATGTTTTGCCTTGGTCAGGAATTTTAAAAAAAACATTACAAATCTCTCTTTTGTTTACTGGAAAAAAATAGAATACACGATACTTCAAACTCATTTCAAAGAGCATACTTTTGACTCACTTTTAAAAACTGAGTCTTTGGCCATTATTAGACCATCTTCTACTAGCCTTTTCCAGTCTTCTCTTATTCTTCCACAAACAACCTACACTCCTTTATGAACAATCTGTCACTTGTAAAATAATGTCTGTGTCTTTTTATTTTTAATATTCTGTAAAGTATACCACTGCCAATTGAATAATTTAGATGATGACATCAATTCACAAGGTTTCTTAACATAATATTGTAAATCCAATATTGGGATATCAAATTGCCTATATATTTTTTTGTGTATATGTAAGTGCCTATATATATATACACATACACACACACATACATAAAATGTTTGCCGTTACAAGTGTCTTCTTGTTTTTAGTATTCTAAAAGTATAGCATTAAAGTATAAATACATACAAATTTATAATTGTTATATGTACACATACACAAATATATCTATATATCTATTATATATACAAATGTGTGTGTGTATATGTGTGTGTGTGTGTGTGTGTGTGTGTATATATATATATATATATATACACACAGGATATATATATATCTTAAAATCAGATAGGAAAAAGCAGCTACCTGTCAGAAGGTCATCAAATCTCATGTATAAAAGAAAACATTTATTTTAGCTGGTAGGGTGAATTATTCTACCTTGAGAAAAATTCTGACTAAGTACAAATTTGTTGTTAAAAAATAAACAGAAATAGAGTGACTATCTTAAATGTAATTATCCTTTATTACTATTTATTCTGATTCCATTGCATATTGTCTCCATGTAAAATTCATATATCTTTCAATATTATAATTTAGTATTATCCTAATATCATTTCTACAATGTTTTAGAAAAACTTTAATACATTATTTTGAGAGATTGTCAAGATGGTCCATCTGTACCTGGAGTAGTTTTAGTTTCCTTGTGACAGCTGTGAATTCTACAGAGCTACCCTTCCTTCAGCCTCAGACCCAATCTAGGGCTCCCAGGTAATTCCAAATCCCCCTGCTCCTTGATCAGATTTTTCTGCGTTCGGCTACATATAAGCGGGAATGGAGAATAACAAAATAAAATCACACTGAGGGAAGACATGATAGGAGGATGTGATGTTTTTTCTGTTTCTTTTCCAGATCATATTTCTCCAAAATGTCAATTACCCTTCAAACTGCTTTCAAGTAATTTCCCCTTCTTTGCAAACTATAAGCTGGGTACATCATCTTTTTATATTTTAAAACCTGCTCCAAATATGCCAACTTCCATGATTAACAAAGACACCTTTCTCCCCATCTTCAAACTAGTAAGATGACAAAAAAGTAAATAAACTTTTAACTAAGAGGTTTTTATAAAATTTTGCTAAAAAATTCTGCCTGTTATGAACAAGAGAAAGGAAGGGGAATATTGTTATATAGAAAGAAAAAGATGATGTGAGACATTAAGCAGTGTCTATACTAGACAGCTGTCTGGCTGGAGTCCCCCAGAGGGAAATTAAGAAGCACAAGCAGTACAAGAGGTAAGAATTGCTTTTTCTTTTGCCTTGAAGTGTAAATAATGCCATACTTCTTAATTCTCTTACATTTACTTGGTATAAGCACCAATGTACCCAGATTGGTTGAAAGTCTACTCTCCATAATTTTTTGGATCTTAGAGCAGAAGGTGGACAGGGTGAGTTATTAGCAATCCTAGAAAGAAGTCCCCTGGAATTCCAGCAGTTGATTAAGAGTTTGGGATTAGTGTTACCCTACCACTTGCCAATGTGGTCATGAAGCCTCCTGGTTCAGTCCTCTATCAAGGGAAGCAAGGCCTTTCCATGGGAAGTGTCTCTGTGCCCACTCCAGTCTGTCTACACTAAACGTAAGCACTAGGGTGATTCCTAGCCATGTTTTTTTCCCTGATACTCATATAGGAAAAACAAATCTACCATAAAGTTGTACACAGTGTAACTTTCTAATAGATTATATTAAGTCTTCAGTAAGTTAATGAAGTAACTCGGCTTTTATTTATTTTTTCTTTTTTCAAAAATTGAGACTAAAACTGATACCGATGGCAGGAATCCGAGTCACCCCGAGTGACCGGTGGCGTGTCTGTTTGGGTCCACAGCGATTTCAATTCTTGTCTCCTGAGAAGAAAGAATTTGACTGAGGGGCATAAGACAGAAGGAGGGACTGAGGCAAGTTTCAGAGCAGGAGTGAAAGTTTATTAAAAAGCTTTAGAACAACTAGGAAAGGAAAGAAAAGAAGGAAAGTACAACTTGGAAGAGGGCCAAGCGAATGACCTGAGAAACCAAATGTGCACCCTGACATCTTGACTTGGGGTTTTATACATTGACTTACTTCCAGGATCTTGAATTACTTCTCTCCACTCCTAAGATTTTACTGAGACGCTGCTGATCAGTTTTAGCTGTTTTCTATCTAGGAAACTGCCGCTCCCTGGCGCCAGCTGTGACCAATTATTACCTTAGAGAAACAGTTAACAACCACCTGACCATCACCTGATGGTCGCCCAACTCTCCTGCTGTGGGTGTGTCGGGGAAGCCCTCTCCTGCCCTGCTTGTACCTGACTAGCTATCTTCTGTAAAAAAACCTATCTTGGGGACCAAAAGATTATATGTTATGATTCCAAGTATATTTAATTTTCTGAGATATGGGAAGTCGTAGTTGGCAAGACATTAGTGTGCTTGTTTATTTACTTGTCTATTTTTTATATACCCATTATTATTATCAATATATTTGTTAGGCTTTTTCCCCCCAACTCTTCATACAATGCCTCTCTGGACAAAAGAAAGAATTCCGTTGGTTTATTTCCTTTGACAATCTACACGTCTCTGCTTTTTTCTATAATGGTAAGTGAATTAATTTTAAAAGTTTTTACTTTTCCAAATGTACCTAAATATTATTTAGATATATTTTAAAAACTGAAATATAACTGCTTTTTCTATAACATTGAATAACAAAAAAATACTGAAAATTATTACTCTTTATGTATGTGCATAAAAAGATATTCTGGCCTTTGTATCATGAGATATCTATTTCCTCTGAAACAATATATTTTCTTTTATGTCATGAGTTACTTTCTATAATAATTCACTGGGGTTGTCGTTTGTAGTATAATTGGTTATGTATTTTCAGAGGTTTACAAATTTCATGTTTGTCTAAATTGTACTAATAAAAAATGACGACTATAGACATTTAATTTTACTGTACCTTGAAGGCTAAACCTTCCTCATTAAATAATGTATCTCTAAATGCAATCCCATATTGAGCAATTTCTATTATATATGTTCCTTGTGAATGTGTCAACAAATTTTTCATTCCCTAGTCACCTGAAAGAAAATTTTCAAATAAAAAGAAATTGCCCCCGATGGTACAGCGTAATAACTGTTATGTTGATGCAAGCTTTGATAAGAAGAGTACATAGATTGGTGAACCCTTGGGGCCACTTAGGAAGGCTGCTGAGTTAACAGAGTATGCAAGGTTAGACCTCCCTTGCATGTAATTGGAATTGGCCTTTAGGGCCCCATGTGGACTCATAAATGATACATAATGGAATACCCAAACTTTGGTCATTATGTAGTATTCAGTTCAAATAGTAAAGTATTTTTGTTCTATGTAAGGATGGTTAACAATATTATTTTTCTCCAGGAGAGGAAAGCTTCTACTCCTTCCTTGCAAAGCAAAACATTCCTGTGGACTCAATTTTTGAGAAAATAGTTTAAATGTTCTTGCTGGAGTGCATCAGCAAAGTGATGCTCTTGATGACACTGAGTGGCCCTTCATAACTTTTGAGGGTGTGATTCCATCAGTCATCAAGTTTGATAAAAATGGAACATAAAATATAATTTGATGAGATATATGTTAAAATAGTTTTTATA
Organism: Macaca thibetana thibetana; assembly: GCF_024542745.1. Classification (NCBI taxonomy): domain Eukaryota; kingdom Metazoa; phylum Chordata; class Mammalia; order Primates; family Cercopithecidae; genus Macaca; species Macaca thibetana. The sequence continues at coordinate 63,843,511 of NC_065584.1, forward strand.
GAAAAGTAAAATGTAAGTGAAATCATATATAGTACATTATATATATTCCATCCGTATATATCACAACCAATTTTTCTCCTATCACAGAGATATGTTTTTCTTAAGCATCCATTTATGTGTGCATGTACTCAGACCTAAGCAAATATTTCTCACACTTTTAGCTCATAAGGTACTATTTGTACATAAGATAAAGGAACACGAGCCAGGATCCGCATGGAATCACTCTCCATCTGCTGCCCAGGTCTCCATCTGCTGCTCAGGTCCGGATAGAACTGTGGAACTTTCTTTATTACCTTTAGCCCTCTGCCAGCAATAGCACCTGGATATACTTTAACTTCAGTCACTAGGCTGTGTTTTAGGCAGAGGCCTGACAGGAAGGAAAAACATATTGTGCGGAAGTGCAGACCATTTCACTTTTCTTTTATGCTTGGAAGGGTGGTAACTAAAAGCTTTACTTGCTGAGAATTTGACCTCCAATATAAACATAGGATGTCCATAGTTCTTGTCCATGTAATAGCTACCCTCTGGAACAATGTCTCTTCATTATACAGGATTTACAGGATGTCGCTCAGCTCTCTGCAGTTGATGGCTGAGCAATAAAATGACTCCCCAAAGGCTACTTGTAGGCTTGACTGGGGTTAGTCATGATGTCAGCCTTGGCAAGCAGAGTCAGGCTGATCTGTCTCCCTTGTTTCGTTATAAGGAACCTCAGCTTTGGGAGATTTAACTTCTATTGAGATTCCTTTCAGGATACATATGCACCAAGACTTTTATTTGCCATGGGCAATTTTTTTTCTTGGTTGGATGTACCCACATATTTAAACATTTGAGGCAAGAGTCCTAAAGAGGTATATTAATGTGATTCAATATTAAGTGGGGCTTTTATATATGGGGAAACTGTTTTCCATAACTATTTATAGAATAGATGTGTGTTTGCTCATTCATACTTGTACACATGTACTATTATTAATTTGACAGTGAAGGGTAACAGTAAATTTTCTGCATAATTTTACTTTCTGAGGTGTGTATTAGTTTTCTATTTCTGCTGTTAAAAAAAGTACAAACTTCATAGCACAAAACAGCTATATATACACATATATAACTATATGTATTATATACGCATATATAGCTATATATTATATATGTATATATAGCTATATATTATATATAGCTATAAATGTATATATTATATATATAAAAAATAGTTCTGTAGGTCAGATGCCCAGCATAGGTTTCACAAGAAATCAACACAAAATCAAGGTGTTGGCAGGGCTGCATTTCCTTATGGAAGGAACAGGGGAATCCATTTCCTTGCCTTTTCCAGCTTTTAGAGACTGAGTGCATTCCCTGGATCATAGAATAGCCACTTTTCTCCATTTTCAAAATCAGCAATGGTGACTTGTGTCCTTTTCACATCCTATCGCCTCACTTACTCTCCTGCCTCCCTCTTCTCTTTTTAGGGAATCTTGTGATTACATTGAACACATCTGAATAATACAGGATAATTTCTCTTTTTTACTTCAGTTTGTCAGCAATCTTTAATTCTATCAGCAACTTTAATTCCCCTATGCTATGTAACACAATGTAGCATATTTCCAGCTCTCAGGGATGAGCATATGGGCATCTCTGGGGAGAGGGACGTTTCTCTGCTTACCACAAGGTATATGAAATGTCAGAATCTTATTCAGTCTGGAAGGGTTTAGCATTAGGCCTAAGTGGTTGCTGTTGTCAGTAGTATTGTTTCTGCCGTTGAAGAGTGTTCTCCGTCTGTCAGTCACTGTTCTCCCTACCTGCTCCTTACAGAGGCCCCAAGGTCACTGGGCTTTATGACCTGCTTCCATGGGCAGCCACACATCCTCTCCCCATGTGGGAAGCCCATCTTTGGAGCTGTTTGTGGTGGTGTCTCAGTTCCTGCCCATGGCAGAATTATGGGATGCTCTTCCCACTCTTGGAATCATCTGGTGTCCACTGTAAGGAATCCTGCAGTAGGGGCTGACCACTCCTCTTGCACTCAATGCATCAGCTTCTCTTTTCGCCTTCTATCTGATATGCAAATTTAAATACTGAATACAGTTAATCTTAATACTCAAAGGTCAAAGCTGTGGTTGGGGAATGTCCTTCGTGGCTCATTAACCCAGGGTGGTTAGAAGAACCTGGCCTTAGAACAGTAAGGCTTAGTTACTGTTCTAGGGAGGAAAACACGTGAAACAAAAATTTCCAGTCTTCTAATATGGTTTGGATATTTGTCCCTGCAAATCTCATGTTGAATTGTGACCACAGTTGTTGAAGGTGGGACCTGAGGGTGGATTCCTCATGAATGGCTTAGTGTCTTCCCTATGGGAATGAGTGAGTTCTCACTCTGTTGGTTCACATGAAAGCTCCTTGTTAAAAGGAGCCTGGCTCCTCCTTCCCTTTCTTGCTCCTTTTCTCACTGTGTGACACGTTCAATCTCTCTTCACTTTCTGCCATGAATCAAAGCTTTTGAGGTCTCACCAGAAGCCTAGCAGATGTAGGTGCCATGCTTGTACAGCATACAGAACCATTAGCCAAATAAAGCTATTTTCTTCATAAATTACCCAGCCTCAGGTATCTCTTTATAGCAACATAAAAGAGATTAAGACATTTTCTTTCCTTTAATATCCTCCACTTTTTCTGTTCTTCCTTATTTCCCCTCTTTTCTTGTTCCTTTCTTGTCCTCAAATACTTTCTACTAGATAGAGAAGATATCCTATGGTAGATAATTTATTTCTATTGTAGTTATTCTTATGTTGATGAAACTAAGTCTCTACCTCCACATGCTACTTCTTTTTTCTAATATTTTATATATTGCAGAGAAAGTGGAAGGCATAAAAGATGCTTTGTTTCCTGCAAAAACAGACTAAAAAATAGTGTAAAAAATAATCAGGTATACACATAGAGGTGTATAGTAATATAACAATAGACAAGCAAAAGTAGACATTCTTTGTAAGCAAATTGTAATAAACCAAAGCCATAAGTGAAATAAATGAATAAAAACAAGATAGTGATGAATAAGGGTGATAATTGAAATGTCCCTATTTTAAAAAGAAAAAGAAAAAAGAAGTGCAGGAAAAGCAGAACAGAAGTCAAGGAGAGACAGAGAGATAAGGAAGGAAGGGAAAGAAAGAAAGAGAGAAAGAAAGAAAAGAGAGAAAAAGAAAGAGAAGGAAGGAGGGACGGAGAGAGAGAGAAGGAAGGGAAGAAGGAAGGAAAGAAAAAAGGAGAGAAAGAGGAAATATGAAAGGAGAAAAGGCAAAAGGAAAGTAGAAAGACCTAAAATGAAATGCTATTTTTATAAGAATATGGTTGTCTTTGAGAGGGACAGTTTTTTTTTTTTTTTTATGATGAAATAAACTTGTACCATCAAATATTACTGACCTGACAACACTTTAGAATAAACTTAACGATATCAAACAGGAAACTGATGCTCTAAGGAAAGGTGGTGGCATCCGTGTGAAATTGATTAGTGCATTATTTAATGCATAGCCCAGGAATTACTACACCGCACAGCACAAGAAAATTCATTGTGGAGTCACTGCAGTATATATAAATTTAAAGTTGAGCAGAGATTCGATTTTGAGATACCAAAGATGTTTTAGTAGTGATTTGCTTTAGTAGTGTTGCCCTAGGATACTATTTTTTAAATATGATAATTACCCTGCAAAATGTATAGCTATGACCAATTTATTTTTTCTTATCTTGCCTTTTTCTTTTCTTACTGAACTGTAATTGTTTTTGCAGTGGTTCATGTTGAAATATTGTATGCTACAGAATAAAAAATATTTTGATGTTTTTATTACTTCTCTGATACCAAAGAAACATAGTGACCTACCTTTCTATTTCTTTGATACTTCCAAACTTCTAGAATTTCATCTTTTTTACAATGGCATTTAAAAAATCAGTGCCTTGTTCTCTGAAAATTCTGTTAGTTTACATATGATGATGCTTACAATAAGAAAAAATAGTTGAAGGCATTTAATGTTTTTATTTTATTGTGTATTTATTAAAAATACAGGCTGAGCACCCCCAATTTGAAAATATGCAATCTGAAATGCTCCAAAATCTGAAAGTTTTGAGCACCAACATAACACAAGTGAAAAATTCCACACTTGTCCTCATGTACACAATTATTAATTTTGTTTCTTATAAAAATTATTTGAAAATATTTTATGAAATTACCTTCAGTCTGTGTGTGTAAGGTATATATGAATGAATTTTGTGTTTAGACTTGGACTTATCCCTAATATAGCTCATTATGTATGCACAAATATTCCTAAATCCAAAGCATTCCAAAATCCAAAACATTTCTGCTCCCAAGCATTTCAAATAAGAAATAGCCAAACTGTAATACATTTTGTAGTTTGTGATTGTAGGCCATAACAAATAATATCTCTCAATTAAAACAAAAAATATAATAGCTAAAGTTTCTATTGTTTTGCTTTCTTGACAGTACAGCAGTTTATCCTTTTCATTGCTGTGTACCCAAACCTCCTAGACGATTATGTGGCACATAATACACTCACAGAATATTTGTTAAATGTATGAATATATAATATTTCACAGAGTCTCCAACTTAATATGTCACTGGCATATATTTCTCTTTATTTAAATGTAAAACTTATGAAGAAAAAAATGAGGAGTTCGTGTCTCACTTACATGACTAGATTCACTCTCAAACTTAGTTTTATTGTAAACAAGTTCATTTATAAATCCTTGAAAATTACTGATTGTAGAATGTTATAATGCAACCTCTGAAATCACGAAGGGAAAAAGCATTCCACATTTGTATGTGCTTCTGAACAGATGATTGTTCTACAGGAAAAATCAACCCTTGGAGCCACCCTTTAGCAAGGAAGATTTTTTGTATAGGCATCCAGGAATGATGATTTTTTATATCTAGGAAATCTAATGTGTTGCCAGCACTCTTTGGGAAAATCTGTCTCATAGTCTAAGACAAAAAAGCCCTCTAGTTCTGTCAACTAAAAAAGGATTTTCTGTCTATTTCATTTATTAATTCTCATGATCCAAGAATGTAATGATGAATAAGGCACAGTCCTTGATCTCAAGGAGGGGAACACATAATGGAGAACAGAGAGAAAAACTCAACTTTAGGGCCACATTCAGCATGTATATTGATCTAGAATGGTTATAAAGAAAAAAATTTGAGGAATATTGAGGAAAGGCACCAAGATTCCATGAAAGTGGATTTCCTGGGCCAGCAAACAATGCATCAAATGTGTTTTCACACTTCAAAGTTGAGACATAATGCTATATCTCCAAAATCAAATGCTACATATATACATCTGAACACTAAAAAAAAATTCAATTTTTCTAGCTTCCATCATGGTGTCCTATTATTCAGGGTGATTGGAAATGAAGAGAGATAACAAAATACTGTAGATTACTTTTTCTTTGTGTTTTATTGCTCCAATAAGTCAATTAAAGTAAGATTTAAAGTAATTAAACCAATTACTCTTATCACCATAAAACAAATGGGTTTTCTGTGTATTTTTTTAAATCTGAACAGCTATGCTATTAAGAATAATTTTTTTTTTCCCCCCAGACAGGGTCATGCTCTGTTACCCAGGCTGGAGCACAGTGGTGAGATAACGGCTCACGGCAGCCTGGACCTCCTAGTCTTAAGGTATTCTCCTAACTCAGGCTCCAGGTGTTATAAGTTTATACCACCATGCCTGGCTAAATTTTGTAATTTTTGTAGGGATAGGGCCTCACCATGTTGTCCAGTCTGGTTTCAAACTCCTGGACTCAAGCATTCCACCCACTGTGGACTCCCAAAGTGCTGAGATTACAGGCATGAGTTGGACTTCTAGAAATTAATTTTCTAAAGCTACATATTCCTTCTTATTCCTGTCACCTTCTACCCTAAAACATTTCTATTTTCTACACACTCTTTTATTGTCTGCTTTCCATTAGAGCTGCCGTGTACATATACTCCCTTTCTGACATCTGTAACCCAATTTTCCCACGCACCTTCTTTGTCGCACCGTAATTTGTTTTGACATACATTGACATACAATTCTTTGTCACTCATACTGTCTTGTAGCTACAAGTTATCTTTTTAAAGAGTCTCTTAACAATTCATTTATTCTATGTATTCTTTCTCTGCTACTACATATATATCCTCACTTATCATCAGCCTCTTTTTCAGGTTAATGTGTAAATCAGCAAGGTCAAATAGGATCACATAAAAACAAAGGCAGTAGTGCCAATACACCATGTACCACTGCACAGCTATATCCCCAACTAGTGACCTAGAAAAACTCATCTTAACTTCTTACGGCACTGAGAAAACACACAATGAATTGCAACATCGACTGTTTCTTACGTGAGTACACACACATATAAACCCACACGACATACAGAAAGGTGTGCACACCACTCCGCCTCCCACCCACATACACATACCTCTCAATGCTGCTTAGTTCCATTGTTCTAAGTTCAAACTGTCTCAGTGACTTGGTAGTATTGAAAGTATAGAGGACAGACTGCATGGTGGTACATAGCACGTGGAAGAGAATCCTATTAGTCTGAGAATCCTATTAGTCTGAGAGTCAAACACCCTTGGGGAAAAGATGAATGAATGTATTGTCTGTATTACAGTGGAATCAAGGGCTAAGAAGACATGGAATGGGAACTGCCTATGCACATATTTTATATTGCTGATTATGTTAAAAAGACAAGAAGTTGTCATCAAATGTTATCCAGAAGTTTTCTTATTCAAAGGAGATTACATGATTTTTTTTTTTAACAGGCAAAAGATCACAGTGCAAACTCTAATTTACAACAATGTAACTCTTATTTGCACACTTGAACGTAAATTTTAAAACAATATTGTAATTGATTATTTTTCATTGGGGAATATGGTACTTTTTAACATGTTTCCTTACACATGAAATGTTCAGTGGAAAACACCTATTTTATCAAATTCTACAAGGGTCATGGAATTAGCTCTATAAGAACGTGAGACATTCATTTGGGGTTACTCTTTCACCAGACCACTGGACTACAAGCAAAACTAGATAAGTCTAAAAGGAAAAAAAAGTTATTAGAATTAGATTAATACAAATTGAATGTAAATTTTTCCTTTCTAGGTGACACTTGAAAGAGCTGAGCAAGAACTTAAAATTTATTTCTAATTAAAAAAAATTTTAAGTAATGTCTTATCAAGAAGTAAGCTACACATTAAATACAGATTACAGAAAACATTTGGTATAGTTTAAAAAAAAACACTTCACAATAAAACTAAGCAGATTTTTTGTCTTAGTCCTGAATATACATTACACCATTTCTCATCTGTTTTTTTCAGGGTAATTGGAATTTTTAGTTCACCTTGCATTCATACAAGTGCAAAAGTCCCTTTTCTATGTAGGATTTTTGTTGTCCCATGTGCTGAAGGGATAACATGCATTATTTTATTGTGAAAAGGTACTGTATATAATAATAACAAAGTTACTGTATATAACTGGAATTTTCATTGTTTTAAAATATTTGATATATAGGGCACTATACTTGTATTTCAGTGTCCCTGAGTCTTAAGAGTTTCCCTATTTTGAAATTTTCCTTATTTACTTGAAATATCTTCTGACTTTTGAATATTACATGGTCATTTCTACATACAAACATATTTTTTCCACAAATGATAATAACACTTTTAAAAAATAGTCTTTTTTTAATTTTAAGCTGGTTCCTTTCCCCCTTTATTTATTTTTCTTCAAGATAAGTAAAGCTAGAAAGAAACTTTATGTATCTTAGCAGCAGTCCATTTATTTAAACATACTCTGCTTAGGTAACTTTAACTTTTTCCACCATTGTAATATCACTCTGCAGATTTCACTTTCAGCTTCCTCTGTAAACACTTTGTTTCAGGTGAATACATGTAACTGTTTCCACTTTTCTGTCCTCTCTAGTGAGACAATTCAATATATTTCCTGCTTTCACTGTTGTGCTTTTCTCTCATATTTTTTCCTCATTAAGCCTGAGTTTCCCTTTGTAGAATGCATGTTCCACTTTTCTTCTCATATTGTAGTATTTGTGAACTCAGGTGTGTTTTATGCTTGCTATATACATAAACATGAGGATTTATTTTCTCCTCAAGAAGCTGCTTAATTCCATGGTACATCTTATACTCAACTATGTTTTGGAACCAAGGAGATATGGTACATGGGATATGCAGGAAGCCACCTGACTGTTTTAAAAATCAGTTTTCTCCTTTTCTTCTAACCTCTGGGGATGACATCGTACTGAAAGACTGCACTACTTTTTCCAGGTCTTGATAGTCTTTGACCACACTGGAATCACCCTTCAGCTCCTCTTCTTGCTCACTTATATTGTCACCACTCTCTTGATCAGAGTCTTTTTCATGACTTTTGCACAGATTGTATTACTTTTGAGCTGTGTATGACATAGAAAAATATAGTTTGAAGATACTGAAAGCCCTGGAAGTCTCCATGAGAAAATATCATGGGAAAATGTTTTATAACTTGTGCACTTAAATTGATACCAGAAAAAAGTATCAATTTCAGGAGGCATAGAGTGTGTAAAGAAGGTATCCCATGGAGTCCTCTCCAGAGTCCATTGCAGGCATCTGGGCTCTCTGAAAACACTGACATTTGTCGTAGCCTTGGTGTATGTAACCTGTATGTTACCACTGCTCCTCCTTCTAGCACCAACCCATCCATCTGTTTTGAAAGCCCCTGGCTAACCTGGGGCTCCAGTACCAGAATGTCCAGTACTAGTTCTGTCCTAACATAAAATGAAGGTGAGCTGCACGTAGATATTTACAGTGGGTCTTTTACAGGATATCTGTTTTACCTGGAGGTTAGAGACAGCCTAATGCCTAGTTGTCTGGTGCATAAGCAGGGGGTTCTTTTTTTGGAAGCTTATTTATACTGGCAGGTGCCCTTGTGGCTCTTGTCTGACCTGTGTCCAGTTTACGCCTGCCTGACCATTACTCTGGTGCTGGGAGCCTGACCCTGTGTCTCCTCCCCAACACACCCCTTAGCCACATTTCTGGGGAAAACCTGGCCTGGAGTCAATCCTAGTTCTTCAAATGGAAGTCACAGATTCAGTATATCACTACAATAGAAAACTAGTTCAAAGACTTTTTCTTACAGTTCCTGGGCAGGGTGGGCTTAATGTCAGGAGGTCAATCTTCCATTTCTGGATCAGGTGAGGCAGGAATGGATTCAGAGAGTCAGGCCGAAAGAGAAAAATATCACATGGCGACTAGCTGTGTGTATTGGAAAGTTAGGACCGTGGTCTGCTAAGTTAGAAAGTTGCCTTTAAGTTCTTATCCATGGCCAGCTGCTTAAGTCATTTGGGTGTGATGTAGAAATGAAAACTGTGACAAGGATGACTGAGCCCTGCTTTTGGTACGAGAAAGTTAAAACTCGTATTCAAAATAAATGTCAAGGAAACATAAAATGAGAATTCACTATATCATCAAATACATTATATATATTTTTATATATAATGCATATTTTAATATGTATTTGTAGATATTACATATATATTTTGGATTGGTGTCTTAAATATTTTTAATTTTTTTAAACATTTTTATTTCTATAGGTCTTTGGGGAACAGGTGATATTTGGCTACATGAATAAGTTCCTTAGTGGTGATTTGTGATATTTTGGTGCACCCATTACCTGAAACACTTTTTTTATATTGATACATAATAATTATACACATTTTTGTGATATAATGTGGTGTTTTCATAGTGTATACATTGTATGATGATAAAATCGTGGTAATTAACATGTCCATCATCTTAAACAACTATTTTTGCTTTATTTTGAGAATATTCAAAAACCTCTCTTTTAGCTATTTGAAATATACAATGCATTTTTGTTAGCTATCATCGCCCTATGCAATAAAGTACCAAAACATATTCTTGTCTTCAACTATACCATTGTACTCATTGACCAACCCTTCCCTGTCTCCCACTTCTTCCTATCCTCCCCCATCTCTGGTAACCACTATTGTAGTCTCAAGTTCTTTGGGATCATTTCTTTAAGAGTCCACACATAAGTGAGATCACGTGGTATTTGTCTTTCTGTGTCTGGCTTATTTCACTTAATATAAGGCTCCAGTCACATCTATATTGTTGACAAATGACAGAATTTGATTCTTTTTTATAGTCAAATAGTATTCCATTGTATATATGTACCACATTTTCTTTATCCATTGATCCACTGATGGGCATTTAGGTTGATTTTATATTTTGGCTACTGTGATTAGTGCTACAGTGAACATGGGAGTCCAGCTATCTCTGAAATACTGATCTTATTTTCTTTAAATATATGCCCAGTGGTGGGATGGCTGGGTCATATGGTAGAATTCTTTTTTTTTTCCTGAAAAGCCTCATACTCTTTTCCATAATGTCTGTACTAATTTACAATCCCACCAACAGTGTATAACTTCCCCTTTCCCTGTACCCTCACCAGCATTTTTTATTGTTTTGTCTTTTCAATAGTAGCTATTCTAACGTGGGATATCTCATTTTGGTTTTGATTTGCATTTCCCTGATTGTTAGTGATAGTAATATTAAGCATTTTTATAAAAATATACCTGTTGGCCATTTGTATGTCTTATGCTTAGTTTTTTTAAAAAGAGGAAAAATCAAATACATTGCTGAAAGGCATGGGTATATACAAGATAGGGAGTTAGAACTGAGAACTCTTAAAAAGCTGAGGCCTTAAGATGGCCCCATGTTGATCATATATAGTGGTTTTCCAGAGCAGGAACCAGTTTCTGCCTATTATCAAAACATAATTGTCCCTATTTATGAAATAAGTAATATTGTCACTCATTTGATTGGGGGATAGAAAAGCTGTACTCACTGGTCCAGAGAAGCTGCAAATAATTAGCCCTCTTCCTGGGATTCAGAGAAGGAAAAAAAATTGCCCAAGAAACCAGAACCAAAGTTGGCAAGTTTGAAGTGCACTTCCCTCAGAACTTTAGAAGCAGCAATGCATTCCCAAACTCAGAAACACTTATAGAACAGAGAGCACCAGAGGCTGCCACAGAAGAGGAAATTATTGTTAAAAATGACACACAATAAAAACAATTTTTACATAAGATAATAGAGCACATGAAGAAGATGAAGCTGATCCAGACCAAAAAAGGCGTAAAAATTACAATCTAAAAATTTGAGATTATTGAATATTCTGCACAGACTGTGGCTCTGCTAATTACCTCTCTCTCCATTCTTTCTCCTCTTTCCTTGAATGAAAATCTCTCTCTCTCTCTCTCACACACACAAACACACTCACTTTCACTGAGTTCGTTGGGAAAATGTCTGCTTGTCATGTGATGAAGGTTTTGAGCAAGCCTGATTTGTGCATCTTCTATATCACTTCTTTGAAAAGAATTTGCTTATTCTGCAACACCTTCTTGTCTCTTCCCATAAGCCTGAACAAAGACATGGCATTGAGGAGTCAGCATGGATCCTGCCAGACATGCTAACAAAAGCAGCATCCTAGTGAATGGCAAAATACCCGGAGGAAAGAAACTATGTCCTTAATAACCTTGTAGAGTGAGCTGCCTACTGTCTTTGTCTGTCCTATTATGTGAGCAAGAAATGCAGTCTGATATTATCTGAAAAACTCTTATCTTAACCAATACCAATATTCTGATTTTTCAAAAAATATTGTAATGGGAGAGACTCCTGGCCAAACCCAGGAATTCTAATAAGAGAGACTCCTGGCAGACCCCAGGCAGTCTAATGATAGAGACACTTGGGTGACCCCAAGCTGTCAAATAGGACAGACTCCTTCCTGCTGACTCCAGGCAGTATAATGATAGAGACACCTGGGCAACCCCAGGAATTCTGAGGGGAGAGACTCCTGCCCGACCCCAGACAGTCTAATGATAGAGACACCCGAGCGACCCCATGCATTCTAATGGGAGAGACTTTCACCCGACCCTAGGGAGTCTAATGGTAGAGATACCTGGGTAACCCTAAGCTTTCTAATGGGAGAGATACCCACCCGACCACCAGCAGTCTAATAATAGAGACATCTAATTTTCACTAATCATTGAAACACCAAATAGCAACAAACAAATGTAATTTCAAAATAAGAAAGTCCGTTTTACTGTTCACTAATTAGAAAATAGAGGGGACATGATTTCTTTGGGGCATCACTGGGTATGAAACATCTAAACCAGCAAAGGACAATGTCATGGTCTGTGAACAGATTCACCAGTGCCTCTTGTCCTGTGGACATTTCAGTACAGTAACCTGTATTTTCATTACCATTTGCTAGGTAAGAAGATAACAAGAAATCAAAAAGAACTAGAAGAGAAGAAGAGACCCAAGCATCCAGGTATGCATCCTGAATATCTGTTTTTCGATTGTTTTAAAGTATTTCAATTTGGTAAAATAAGTTAGTTAATACTGAACAAGTAAAAACTTAAGGCATGCATAGTTTGTCATATCACTGATTTACTTAGTTTCCCTCATTTTGAAATACTTTAGTGACTGGAAAATTTCATTTTTAGAGGAAGTGAGGCAAATGCCAGGAAATGTATAATCATTTGTATTAATTGAACACCCCCTTCCATTAATGTAGTTTTTGTGGAACCATAAAAACAACCATCATACAATTAAAATATTTTTCTGGCATGAGGTATTAAATTATAATAACTATTTATTTTGCAACATAGAAACTGGAGAAGAAATAGTCTAGTGGCTCAGACCAGATTATTCATTATCAGCTTAGATAATGCCAAATTCTAACTACTATTTGAGTTACATGATGACCTCTCATGATTAGAACAACACAATAGCAAAGATATATTTGCTTATTTTTTATTAAAATATGAAATTAATTTGTGGTCTTTTCTCCCATTTTAAAATGTATTATCGTTTTAATTCTTGATCTTTCTTTGAAGCCCTACTAACATGTGTAAGTCAAAACCATCAAATTTAATTATGCTTGCGTTAGTCTTTTCTCTCATTGCTATAAAGAAATCCCTGAGACTGAGTAATTTATAAAGAAAAGAGGTTCAGTTGACTCATCGTTCTGCAGGCTATACAGGAAGCATGATTCTGGCATCTGCTTAGCTTCTGGAGAGGCCTCAGGAAGCTTACAATCATGGCTTAAGGCAAAGGGGGAGTGAGACATCTCATATGGCAGAGCAGGAGCAAGTGAGAGAGAAGCGGGAGGTTCTACGCACTTTTGAACAACCAAATAACATGAGCACTCACTCACTCACTAGCATGAGAAATGCACCGAGAGGATAGTGGTAAACCATTTATGAAGGAACCACCCCTGTGATCCAATCACCTCCCGCCAGGCCCCACCTCCAACATTGGGGATTACAATTGTACATGAGATTTGGACAGAGACACAGATACAAACCATATTAATGTGTTTTCTGTTATTCAAATAATACAGAAATTTTTGGAGTAGCTTTTGGTTTCTGGATCTCTTGTGTTCCTTCAAATCCTTCTTTTGACTTTTCCTTATACTCCTCCCTTAGAACAAGGAGAATGGGGGGGCTGTGTTATCTTTATTTCTCTTCAACAAATCACAGTATCATATCTTAGCAACTGTTGGAAAAATATTCACTGCTTTTGACCCTTATGTGACCTACTCTATAGATTGTTTCAACATTTAATAATCCCCATAGATTCAAGTTTCACAGTGTTAGAATCAATGTGAATAATTTATATTCTCTCTACATGTGAAAAGTGTTGGAGGTATTATGACTGGTAAATAAAAAAATAAAAACCAAAATGCCGTGGCATTTGAAGAAAGTTCAGAACTTTTAAGTAAGAAAGTACCATGTGTACATATTATGTGTATATGTGTGTGATAAAAGTTAAAAAAAAGGGCAAAGGAAAAGGACAGGGTGATGGATTTATAGGTTTGAATCTCTCATATTAAATGATTCTCAGGGTGAATAAACATTTTTAGACCTTAAACTTTTAGAGTAATACATTCAATGCTTATGTTATCTCAAGTATTTATCCCTTAATTCTGAAAATACTGATTAAATAGTTTTACTGTATTGCAGGTCCTGCAATAGGTAACAGAGATGTAAACATCTTCAAATAACATAAGGCTTAATGGAAGTAGCTTGGTAAATTAATCAAAAAGTGGCACAATACTATTTATATGTATTGTGTGGATCTGGAATTCTATAGAAAGAATAACAAAAGAGAATGTTTTTTGCTAACCTGGTCTTAGGCCATGAAGGGCTTCATTGAAGAGGACTTTGAGATTTAGACCAGGATTAGTAGGAAACAAAGACAGAAGGACAAAGGCTTATTGATAAAACTTTATTAGGAAGTGCAACTTCTAGGAAAGAGAAGTGAAGTGAAAGGAGATGGAAGCAGGAAACAACTAATAAAAGTTGACCATATCTTCCTGTTAAGCTATTTTCACAAAGGTCTTGTGCATGATCTAAGGAGCACAGGGAGGAGAAAGGTAGATGCTTTTCTACTGACTTCTCATCCTCCATTGGTTAAAACTTGCCACAATGAGTAATAATTCCCCATTATTTCTAGGTATGCATCCCTGAAAAGCTGTTATGTCTTGCTATTTCTCATGCACAGTGAGAAAGATGACCCAGGTCCGGAAGCAAGAAGTGGCAGGAGCATTTATATGAGGTAAGATTTTGTAGGGTATGCATACAAGAGATGGATCAGGAGTAGTGGCCACAGAGATCCTTCAGCTGGTAGCAGTGGCTATGGCAGCGGCAGTAGCATGGAGTCAGACAAGTTTATGCTAGAGCATGTCAGATCAGAAAAGAAGGTAAGTGTGAAGATCTAGTATGATCCAAAATTAGTCTTGTTTATGCTGTGTGGAGTTAATCTTGAAAAATAACTAGGTGTGCACCACACTGACAAGGGGAAATGTGCATGCAACCAGAGGGAGCAACATGAGAAAAGACATGATTAGGCGTACCTATGATTATATTACTCTTGAATCCATCCTGCTTCTCCATTGATGCAGCCACAATCCTGGCCTAGGTCTTTTAACCAACAGCCTTTTAAAAACCATCTTTTAATTAATCTTCCCACATTTAAGTTTTCCCATTCCCATAGATAGATCTATTTTTTAATCATCCAACGCAAATCTGGATGTGCCTTTCAAAGCTTCAAACACTTATATGAATTTTCTTTCAATTAGGATAAAATTTCCAGTACTCAAAATGGCCTACCAGGATTTTTTTAGCATGAACCTACATTTCCTCATAGCCCCAATTTTGATGGTTCTCTTTTTCTCTCATGTGCCAAGATCTTTCCCATCACTATATCCTCAGTGACTAACAGAGTGTCTAACATATATCTATGCAAATAATTATGACGTAACTAAACTCCACATTGGCCCTTAGAAGCTCCATTGAGCAGGAGAGACAGATTTATTGATATTAAAATAAGTCCTACATAACGTTTTATGGAAACATTTTTATTTTGTGTACTTGGAGAAGGGAAAAGCATTAGAAAATATTTAGAGCATTAGCCTCTGAATGAGAAAGAGGAGTAGACATCGAGTTACAGATAAAATGCATTATAGAAGGAAGTACAGTCACAGTATTGAACTTGTGAAACTTTGTGACATGATCAGAAGAAGGAAAGTAATCTTGTGCTACTGGCACATACAGGGTTTGTGTGGGATATGCCAGAGATGAGACTGTGTGTGTGTGTGGGGCGGGGGGGGGGCTTCATTTTAGCATCTTTAACTGTTTGAAGTCTATGATTTATGTATTTACATAAAAGCATATAGTTTCATGAAAAACTCTTCACTCAGTGAGTCATGTTATTCTTATAATGCAGGGACTTACTATAGAATGTTTTAATTATAAATCCCATTCTACCATAGTAAATATTACTGTAACATATTTACCTCCTTGTGTTAAAAATTTCAGGTCACATGATTTCTTGTCAAATCCAATTATTGGCCTACAGTTATATAAAGTCAAAGCTATTGTCTTTTATTTTCCTGTGATTTTTTCCTCATTAAAATATTTAATATACTCCCTATTACTCTTTCTACATCAAAACAACTATTCTCTGTGATATTTCCTTCTACAGTTTTGTTAGGCCTTGTGAATCAGTCAGTGAATCTCTTGCCAAACATGTGGCTGTAGAGATGTCGTGGGTTTAACATTTTCCTTTTTTATAGCTTTGTTGTTGTCGTTGTTCTGGGATCAGGAGCAATGACCTGAAAGAAAAGAACCTGTTCTTTGACACACTTTATAAATACGCATTCCTCCCGGCTCTACTATCCTTTTTATCCAAAAGTATGAACTTCAATAAAATTAAGATATATTGATGATTTTTAAAAAGGGCCTTATTTCCATGTAATTTCTACTATTCAATATAAAACACATTTATTTTATTTCAATTCATGGATAATACCCAGGACTCAAAGTGACTAGAAATATGTAACAAGCTTTCCTAGTTAATAACATATTGGACATGAGCAAACAATGAAGAAAAGTAATAATTATGTAACAGTAATAACAACAACAGTGAACTATTTTACAAACACTTTTCTAGCACCTTGTAAAAATTATTTCAAATATTCAAAGCTGCCTATGATGTTGATGATATAATATATTCCGTTTAAATTAGTTAACATAAGGAGACTTTTAGGAGAAAAAAACAAGTACATTTTTATGGTCAAATTATGGAACCCTACTTAGCAAGTACATGAACGTAAATTGCCAGAGCTTATATGTTTATTTATCTCTACCTATAAGTAGAATCTCAGTAATCATTCCCAACAGCAAATTGTTCTGGTTGATCTCAGCATCCAAAAATATTTTTAAACATGTATTTGAAAAAATAATCACAGAAGAGGAGTCTCTGGGTGCAGGTGTGGTGATATTAACAACTCACATTTACACAGCTGCTGTATGCATGTGATCAGTCACTCCTATGGTGTGAATATAAACAGGAGATGGGAAAAATTATGTATGCATATTAATGCTTTGGCAAATTTTGGAATCCAGATATAATCTTTTCTGGGACTTTCAGTTATTTATATTTTTTATATATTTGAGGATTGAGGAAGTCAAATAGACTAGAGGTGTAATTTGTTTACATATAATAATAAAATCATTATTTTTGGAAATTTAAATGTTCAATTTCTACAAAATGTTTCGATTTTTTAAATTAATTTTTGAAAGTCACAAAGTAAACTTTTAAAATGTATGGTCACTGTAGTGACATTTGAAATATCTGGTTTCAATTCACAATACAAAAGCAATAATGTGATATTTATAAAATATTTTGCATTCTCAGTTGTGTTTGCTAATTACTTTTGTTATTTTTCCCTCAAAACAAATTAATGAGAAATAAAAATATTATTTTTCCCCTTGAGGAAAAACTAAGATAAAATGAAGTCGATAAACGATGTGCCTAGCATTACTCTATAGTGCAGTGACACTCGCAGAAATAGAACTCAGACTGCTTATCTTCCAACTGCATGCCCTCTCTAGTAGTCCTTATTTTGGACTAAGTAACAATCTTTACTCTGGATTCTTTCATATATGCCGGATGGAATATTTAAACCAACCAGGCCTCCTAGGCTATCCTAGGAAAATGTCCTATCTTCTCTCTTCCATTAATTTACATATTTTTAAAAAGAGAGACATACAAGTTAAATGGAAGCTATTTTAGTGAATTCGTGTGTTCATTTTTCAAGAAAAACTATTTCTGAAATAACTCATAAGATCATAATGTATTTGTACAGTTCTATATATATATCCTATGAAATAATTTTGTCTATTTTTAACCTTGAATTATTACATTGCTGCCAAATTTGAACATTAGATCTCCTGATAGTGTTTTGTGCAAAAAAAAAAAAGTCAATTCAATCTTTCAGTTTCTTAGCAGCCATTAAAAGTATTAGTTAATAACTGATACCTATGTAAATTTATACCAATGACACAATATTTTCAAATATTTCCAAAAATAAAGATAAATGTAACCATAGAATAAATGTAAAGTTATAAAGCAATGTTTCTCATATCATTGAGAATGAATAAATGCTTATTTAATTGTTATTCAGTCACTCAAAATTAAAATGTAAATATGAATGGGAAAATATAGTTTATTAAGCAACTATGATTTGTAGTGATTGGTAGAGGAGCAGAAACATCATTGAAGCAATCACCATGCCTGCTTTATTCACTGCTATCTTCCTTGGATTTCTTTTAATGTATAACCCTCCAAAAATATAATTTTTCAGTAAATGAACAAATATGGATAATATATTGACATTAAACCATTAAACCTTTTTTTATTTCCTTTATGTTTCTTACTCTAATATACACTCATATTTCAGAACTTCAGTTTTTTTTTCTTCTATTCTCAAAAGTTGTTTTATCTAGTCAATTCAAGATGTAATACATAAGTATCAATACATTGTACAATAAATAAGAAAATTTATTAGTCTGCTTAACAGTCATTTCATTATTGTCCCTACCTTATTTATTTAATTGCCAAATTGATTAATTTTTTTTTGTTGTTGCTATGACACTGGTAGAGATTGAAACTACTACTACTGCTCAGGATCTCCACCCCTAGTTTTATTAAGGTATAAATAACAACTAAAAATGTGTATGTTTAAAAGGTAAAATGTGATACTTTTATACATATATATGTATGTGTATAGTGAAATGATTACTATCATTGAGTGTATTAACATATTAATCACCTCACCTCATGTAGTTACCTTTTTTGTTATTTCCTTTTATGATTGGTGAGAATATTTATGATTTACACTTTTAGTCCATTTCTAGTATGCAATTAGTAATATTAACTATATTCACAGCACTTGTATTAGTCCATTCTCATGCTGCCATGAAGAAATACCCAAGACTGGGTAATTTATAAAGAAAAGAGGTTTAATTGACTCTCAGTTCTGCATGGCTGGAGAGGCCTCAGGAAACTTAACAATCATAATAGAAGGCACCTCTTCACAGAGTGACAGGAAAGAAAATGAGTGCAAGCAGGGAAAATGCCAGACTCTTATAAAACCATCAGATCTCATGAGACTTACTCAGTATCATAAGAACAGCATGAAGGAAAATGTCCCCATGATCCTGTTACCTCCACCTGATCCCACCCTTGACACATGGAGATTATTATAATCCAAGACAATATTTGGATGGGGGCACAGACCCAAACCATATTATTCCACTACTCGCCTTTTGCAAATCTCATGTCCTCACATTTCAAAACATAATCATACCCTTCTAACAGTCCCTCAAATTCTTAACTCATTCCAGCATTAACCCAAAAGTCCAAGTCCAAAGTCTTATCTTAGACAAGGCAAGTCCCTTCTGCCTATGAGCCTGTAAAAGCAAAAGCAAGTTAGTTACTTCCTAGATACAATGGGGGTGTAGGCATTGGGTAAATACACCCATTCCAAATGGGAAAAAATGGACAAAACAAAGGAGCTACAGGCCCCATGCAAGTCCAAAATCCAATAGGACAGTCATTAAACCTTAAAGTTTCAAAATGATCTCCTTTAACTCCATGTCTCACATCCAGGTCACACTTATGCAAGAGATAGACTTCCAACGCCTTGGGCAGCTCCACCTCTGTGACTGCGCAGGGTACAGACACCCTCCTGACTGCTTTTGCTGTGGCTTTTTAGAGTACAGCTCCCCTCCAGCTGCTTTCACAGCTAGTGTTGATGTCTGTGGCTTTTCCAGGTGCATGGTGCAAGCTGTTGGTGAATCAACCATTCTGAGTTCTGGAGGACAGTGTCCCTTTTCTCACAGCTCCACTAGGCAGTGCCCCAGCAAGGACTCTGTGTAGGGGCTCTGACCATTTCCCTTCCACACTGACCTAGCAGAGGTTCTCCATAAGGGCTCCACCCCTGCAGTAACTTCTGCCTGGATATTCAGGCAATTCCATAAATACTCTACAATCTAGGCAAAGGTTCCTAAACCTCAATTCTTGACTTCTGTGCATCTGCAAGTCCAAAGCCACGTGTGAGCTGCCAAGACTTGGGACTTACACCCTCTGAAGCCATAGTCCAAGCTGTACCTTAGTCCCTTTTAGCCACAGCTGGAGTGACTGGAATGTAGGGCACCAAGTTCTGAGGCTACATACAGCAGGGGGTTCCTGGGCCTGCCCCACTAAACCATTTTTCCCTCCTAAGTCTCTGGACCTTGATGGGAGAGACTGCCTTGAAGGTCTCTGATATGCCCTGGAAGCATTTTCCTTGTTGTCTTGGTAATTAATATTTGGCCCCTTGTCACTTCTGCAAATTTCTGCAGCTGTCTTGAATTTATCCACAGAAAATGAGTTTTTCTTTTCTATTGCATTATCAGGCTCCAAATTTTTCAAACTTTTATTCTCTTCTAACCCTTGAACACTTTGCCGCTTAGAAATTTCTTCTGCCAGATACCATAAATCATCTCTCTCAAGGTTAAAGTTCCACAGATCTCTAGAGCAGGGGAAATACTGCTAGTCTTTTTCTAAAGCATAGCAAGTTTGACCTATATTCCAGTTTGCAACATATCCCTCATCTCCATCTGGTGGACTTCATTGTTCATATCAATATCAGCATTTTGATCAAAGCCATTCAGCAGGTCTCTAGGAAGTTCCAAACTTTTCCACATCATCCTGTCTTCTTCTGAGCCCTCCAAACTGTTCCAACCTCTGCCTGTTACCCAGTTCCAAAGTTACGTCCACATTTTTGGGTGCCTTTATAGCAGCACCCCACTCTTGGTACCAATTTACTATGTTAGTCTGTTTCCATACTACAATGAAGAAATACCCGAGACTGGGTAATTTATTAAAAAAAGAAGAAGTGGTTTAATTGACTCACAAGTTTGCATTGCTTGGGAGGCCTCAGGAAACTTACAAATATGGCAGAAGGTATCTCTTCACAGGGCAATGGGAAAGAGAATGAGTGCAAGCAGGGGAAATTCCAGATGCTTATAAAACCAGAAGATCTCAGGAAATGTAGTCACTACCATGAGAACAGCATGGAGAAACTGTCGCCATCATTTGAGTACTTCCACCTGGCCCCACCCTTGACACATGGGGATTATTACAATTCAAGGTGAGATTTGCATGGGGACACAGAGTCAAACCACATCAATGCTATACATTAGATTTCCAAAATGTACTCATCTTGTATAAATGAAAGTTTCTGTTCTTTAATCAGTATCTTCCTATTTCCTTCTAGCCTCTGGTAAAAACAATTATATGCTCTGCTTCTATGAGTTTAACATTTTTAGATTCTGCTTATAAGTGAGATCCTGTAGTATTTGTATTTCTGTGTCTCGTATATTTCACTTAACATAATGTCCTCCAAATTCATCCATGTTGTTACAAATGACAGAATTTCCTTCTTTATGAAAGCTGAATAATTTTCCATTCTCTCTCTTGTGATGAATATACAAATACATTACTTTAGCCATTTATTCCTCAATGACCATTTATTTTTATTTCATTACTTGGTCATTGTGAATAATGCTACAATAAACATAGGAAAGTGGACATATTTTCAGCATAGTAATTTCATTGCCTTTGAATACATAACCAGAAGTGAAATTGCTAAGTCATACAGTAGTTCTATTTTTAATATTTCTTTTAGGAACCTCCATGCTGTTTTGCATAATGGCTATACCAATTTACCATCCCACCCACAGTGTGAAAAGGTGCCTTTTTCTTCACATCTTCACTAGCACATAGTATCTTTCATCTTTTTGATGTCAGCTATTCCAATTGGGTGTGAGGTAATATATGATTTAAGCTTCTATTTGCACTTCCCTGATAAGTGAGATTGAGCATTTTTCATATACATATTGGACATTTGTCTTCTGTTAAAAAATGTCGACTTAGGTTCTTTGCTCATTTTTTATTTGGGTTATTAGGATGCTTTTTTAAAATGAGCTGTTTGAGTTTCCCATATATTTTGGATATTGACCCATTATCAGATACATTGTTTGCAAATACTTTCATTCCATTTCACTCTGGTGATTGTTTCCTTTGTTGTACAGTAGCTTTTTGGTTTGGTGCAATTCCATTTGTCTGTTTTTGTTTTTGTTGTCTGTGCCTTTAAGGTCACATCTAAAAAAGTCAATGCCTAGATCAGTGTCAAGAAGCTTTTTCCCTGTGATTTTTTACTAGTAGTTTTACACTTTAAGTCCTTATAGTTAAGTCTTTAATAACGCATTTTGAGTTCACTTTTTTTATGTTGTAAAGTAGGGTCCAATTTTATTATTTTGCTTGTGGATAATCAGTTTTCCTAACAATGTTTATTAAAGAGACTGTCCTTTCCCCATTGTGTGTTTATGGCACCTTTGTTAAAGATCAATTGACCATAATTGTGTGAATTTATTTCTGGGCTCTCTGCTCCATTCCATTGATCTGTGCATCAGTTTTCATGCCAGTAACATACTGTTTTGATTACTATAGCTTTGCAGTATAGTATAGAATCAGGTAGTGTGTTGCTGATACGGCTAGGCTTTGTCTCCCCACCTGAATTTCATCTTGAATTGTAATCCCCATAAGTACCCACATGTTGAGCGAGAGACCTGGTAGGAGGCTATTTAATCATGGGGGCAGGGTCCCCCATGCTGTTCTCATGATAGTGAGTGAGTTCTCATGAGACCTGATGGTTTTATAAGTATCTGATAGTTCTTCCTTCACATACTTGTTCTCTTGCCTGCTGCAATGTAATATCTGCCTTTTCCCTTTCCACCATGATTGTAAGTTTCCTGAGGCTTCCTCAACCAGTGTAACTGTGACTCAATTTAACCTCTTTTCTTTATAAATTTCCCAGTCATGGGCAGTCCTTTGTTGCAGTGTGAAAATGGACTAATATAGATGCCTTCAGCTTTATTTTTCTTGTTCAAGATTGATTTGACTATTAAAGGTCTTATTTGATTCCCTATAAAATTTAGAATAGTTTTTTTCTACTCTGTGAAAAATGCCATTGGAATTTTGATAAGGTATTGCATTGAATCTCTGGATCATTTAAGATGGTATGGATATATCAGCAATTATCATTCTTTCAGTCAGTAAACATGGTGTAGTTTTCCATTTGTTTGTTTCTTCTTCAATTTCTTTCATCAGTGTTTTATAGTGTTCTGTTTACAGATCTTTTCACCTTACTGGTTATGTTTATTCATAAATATTTTTATGCCATTGAATGTAGATTATTTTCCTAATTTCCTTTTGTAAATTTATTTTTCTTTTTATAGTTCAATGTTAGCATATAGAAAAACAACTGATTTTTATATGTTGATTTTCGATTCTACAAATTTACTCAATATGTTTGTTGGTTCTAACAGTTTTTGGTGGTTTTTAGAGTTTTATATTTATGAAATCATGTTATCTGCAAATAGAAACAATCTTCTCCATTTTCAGTTTGGATGCCTTTTATTTATTTTTCCTTTGTTAGTTACTCTGTGATGTTGTTTTGATGTATGTACCCTCCAAATCTCATGTTGAAATGTGATCCCTAAGGTAAGATGTGGAGACTGGTAGGAGATGTTTGGGTCATGGGAATGGATCCCTCTCAAATGGCTTAGTGCCCTCCCAATAGTAATGAACTCACATGAGATCTGGTTGTTTAAAAGAGCTTGGTACCCCTGCCTCTACTTCTGGCTTCCTCTTAGAAGTAGCTGGTGATATTCTGGTTTCCCCTTCACCTTCAACCATGATTGTAAACTCCCTGAGGCACTCACCAGAGCAGATGCTGGCACCATATTTATTGTATAGCCTGAAAAATTGTGAGCCAAAATAAGCATCATGATTCCCTCTTAGCTGGTTGTATTATTCTAGTTCTTTATGCATTTCTTGTAATTATCTGATTTGTTGGTATATAATGGATAATAGTCTTATGATACTTTGTATTTCTCTAGTATCAGTTGTAATGTCTCTTCTTTCATATAAAATTTTATTTTAGTCTTCCCTCTTGTTTTTCTTAGTTTAGCTAAAGGCTGGTAGATTTCGTTTTTATTTTTAAAAAGTGAACACTTAGTTTAACAATCTTTCCTGTTGCTTCCCTAATCTTGATTTTAGTTACCTCTGTTCTGACCTTTATTATTTCCCTGATACTACTGACTTTAGTCTTACTTTTTTTTTTTTTTTTTTTCCGTGTAGGTATTTATTGTTACCAACTTTTCTCTTAGGAGAAAACTGCTTTTCCTGCATCCAAAAGTTTTTGTACATTGTATTTCCATTATCATTTCTCTCAAAATTTTTATTTTCTTTTTAATTTTTTCTTTGATCCATTTGTCATTTGGAAGTGTGTTAATTTCCAATTATGTAAGAATTTTCTAGTTTTTATCCTGTAATTGATTTCTGGTTTCACACCAATGTCACATTAGACATTTGATATGCTTTCAATCTTAACTATGTTAAGACTTGTTTAGTGGCCTAACATATAATCTATTCTGGGGAATGTTCCATGTGCACTTGAACACTGAGAAAGAAAGCACATTCTGCTGTGGTTGGATAGAAGGTTCTGTATATGTCTGTTAATTGTGGTCTGTATAGTCTATAATATTATTTAACTCTATTGTTTCTGTATTGATTTTCTGCCTGAATGATACATCTATTCCTGAAAGTAGGTTATTGAAGACCCCAACTATTATTGTATTTCTATCTATTTCTCCCTTATGTTAAACATTAATATTCATTAATATTTGTCTTATATATTTAGGAGCTCTGATGTTGGGTACATATACATTTACAATTCTTGTATCCTCTTGATGAATTAACTTCTTTATTATATAATGATCTTCTTTGTCCTTTATTTCAATTTTTAACTGAAAGTCTATTTTGTCTGAGAATTATAGTACTGCTGCTCTTTTTTAGTTTTCATTTGCCTGAGGTATCTTCTTCTATCACTTCAATTTCAGCCTGTGTATGTCCTCATAACTAAAGTGAGCCTTTGTAGGCAGTGTATACTTGGAGCTTGCTTTTTCTTTTTTCTTTAACCCATTCAGCTACACTATGTGGCTATTAATGGGAAAATTTAAGTCATAAATATTAAAAGTAATTATTGGTAAGGAAGGACTTACTATTTCTGTTGTGCTAATTGTTTATACTTTTAGATATTATTTTAGGTTCAGGAGGTACCCGCACAGGTACAGCCTGTAAAATTGTAAGCCAAAATAAACATCTGACTGTGTAATTTAAAATGACCTGTCTTCAAGCTGTTGAATCCTTTCTTTTGTTTGATGGAGTCTGTTGTTGGTAACCTATATAGAATATTTTATTTTAATCACTGTATTCTTAATGCAGCTCCAGAATTTTTATTTGGTTCTTTTTTGTAATTTCTATTTCTTTCTGGAACTTCTTATTTTGTTCAAGCAGTTTTCCTCATTTCACTTAGTTGTTTGTTTATGTTAGTTTGTAGCTCACTGAGGTCTTTGAAATGAGTATTTTGATCTCTTTGTCAGGCAGTTTTCAGATTTCCATTTTTTAGGGTTAGATACCAGTGCCATATTTTATAATGGCCTTGTATTGGTGTCTGTGCTTATGAATAAGTAGGTACCTCATTTAATCTTTATAATCTGACTTTGGCAGCAAAACTGTTTACCAATCAACCTGTCCAGATATTCTGAGCATGCTGACTAATAGGGTCCACCATTGAGTTTGTTTCTGAAGTCCTTGGGTAGGCTGGGCCAGAGTCTCAATATTTTGGGCTGGGATTGAAGCCTAGGTCCATGGGGACCAGCCTGAAGCCTGGATCTATGGGGACTAGCCTGTTGTTAGAGCAGGTGTTGAGACTGAATTGATAGTGACTGGCCTAGACTGGGTGGGCCTGGAGCTTACATCTGTAGAGTTAGACCATGGTCTGCGACCTGAAAGGAGCACCTTGAAGCTTGGGTCCTCAGGAATGTGCCTGGAGTCTAGGTTCATGGGTCCATCCTGGTTCTGGGTCTACCAGGGCAGACCAAGATACTCGGTCTGCCAGAGCTTATGTCTTTAGGGACTAGCCTGAAGCTTGGGGTTACAGGGAATGGCCTGGTGTTGGAGCAGGCCTGGAGCTTGGCTCTGTATGGGCTGCTCTGGTATTGGGTTTTACTGGTGTGGGTCTGATGCTGAGGTCTTTAGTGTGTTGGGTGCTCACTTTACTCTCCCCACCCCGCCAAGTAGAGGGTATCTCTCTATATTCTGTGATGTGTAACTTGAGGGAGGAGTGATGTGGGTAATGTAAAACTGTGCTTTCTACCCTGTGCAGTGCATCTTTTCACATTTCTTTGCTTCACCTAGGTACTGTAATTTCTCACTTGGATTCTCTAGCTCTTGTGAAGATATTTTCAAATGTAGACGGTTTTTCAGATTGATGTTCTTTTAAGGAATGAGCACTGGACACCCCTATTCTGCAATATTGTGAGTGCCTAGGTTTTTGACAAATTCTTGACAAAGAAATAAATTCTAAACACTACACTAAAGATAAACACATGGTGGCTCTCATCGAATTATTTAAAACTATTTCAAATACAAATTGTCCTATGACACACTATACTAGAATATGTCAATTTTTAATTTATTTTTTAAATTTTCCTTGCTCATAATTTGTTTCTGTACATGAAGAGTTAATTACATAACTGTTTACTCAATTTTTTTTGTTTTTAAAATTATCTTGTAGTGATCTGGAATTTCCTGTTTTGATATATACACAGCCTATCTTTTTGGAAAATGTGCATATCATAAATGAACCAGTGGGCTCAATTTAAATATTTGATGATGGTTTTTAAAGTGTATCACACATGTGTACTTTTCTGGAAAGTCTAATGTGATATGAATAGTCATAATTACCTTGGGCATATGAAGTCATACCTATATTCATAACTTGATTCTTTAATAATTATTGCTTAATTTATGATGTTCTTGCTTTGCAGCAAACATTAAAAAAATCCAGTTAAGTTTTATTGAGATTAAGTGTAAAACTAGATTTGGTGACCTTTATTATGTTCCAGGCAGTTTAACTCTATTTATCTGCGTATACTCAATTTAATCCTCCCGAGAAGTCTATGAGGTTACAGTAAACACTGAAAAAATGTTATCTGTTATTATGCATCAATCTCTATTCTGCTAATAGCTTTTTGTGTACAAAAATTGCACATATTTAATGTATACATCCCTGAGTTTGGACATTGTGTGTGTGTGTGTGTGTGTGTGTGTGTATGTGCATGTGTGTGTATACCTGTGATACCATCAAAAAACTCAAGGTACTAAACACATCTATTGCCTCCAAACATATCTATTGTCTCTTGTGTTCATGTGTGTATATGTGTGTTTGTGTTCATGGTAATGTTAAGAGCATTTGACATTAGCTCTGTCCTCTCAATGCATTTTTCTTTTTTTTAAATGAGACAGGGTCTGATTGTGTCATCCAGGCTGGAGTGCCATGACATGATCACGGCTCACTGCAGCCTCCACCTGCCAAGTGCAAGTGATCCTTCCACCTCAGGCTCCTAAGTAGCTATAGCTACAGATTTATGCCACCATGCCCAACTAGAATTGGAGTTTTACTATGCTGCCCAGGCTAGCCTCACATTCCTGGCCTCAAGTGATTTTCCCACCTCCCAAAATGTTGAATTAGCAACAATGTGCTATTACCCACTCAACTCATGGTACCTGACAATCACCATTCCATTCTCTGCTTCCATAAGTATTATGTGTTTGAGTAATTTATATAAGGAGAATCACAGTTTTTGTTCTGGTGTGACTGATTGCTTCCTAATTGCTTTTGAATACGTAGTCTCATTTATACTCATGAAAACGCTGTCAGTTTGGCCCTATGTTTATTTCCATTTTTCAAAGGAGGAAATGGGAATAAAAAAGTTAGGCTAAGTTTCTTCAAGTCAGATAGCTATTTCACTTCCAAACCTGTATGCTTAAACAGTAATACTGACTGAACCAAATATGGACAAGGTCCTGCCTTATTATCACCATAATACCATGACAGAATGAAAATAGCATAGTTTTAATTGCTGACAGACATTAGTTTGTTTCCTAGTTTTAGACAATGTATTTAACTTCTCACATTTCAGTTTCCTAATCTGTAAATTGTAGAATTATGATGAGGACCAGAAAAACCAGCTATGGGATAAGAGTATTTTGTAAATAGAGTTCTTGCATTATCAATTATAAAACAATATTAATTTTTATAATATATAGTTTATGGACTTGGGATATTAGGGTAAACAATGAATAATTGCAGGAAAAACAAAAATTAGATGTGGATTAATAAAATATAATTTTCAATGCAATGAAAAAGCCATTTTATTTTATAATTCATGAAAATGGTAAGGTTTCCCAAAATTGCATTTAAGTATTGACAAAATAATAACTGCCTTAGTTACCCAGATCATCTTTAACAAAGAGATCATCTTTAACAAAGCCAATGGGTAAATCTCTGAAAATTGAAAAAGGCTTGGTTTGCACAATACTGAATTAGCTATTTGACTTTCTTTATTCTCCATTGAATAAGAGCTATTTCACTGTTTGTATTGATTGTTTCTGTATCATTTAATCATAGTTGTCTCTACTATTCAAATCACCAAATTGTTCTGACATGCTAAGAAAGATTTTTCATTGTCACAGGAGCCAAAATAAAAATCCATGTTAAATACGGATAATCAAGCTTGTAAAACAACTTCCAGATTCTAGGTACCCAAAATTATACAGTCTTCAATACTTGTAAAGTTGCGATACAGGATATTTTGTACTTGAGACCTTGTCTCTTAAAAATGCATCCTCAATACCACACTTTTTCCCACAAAGGATGAAAAGTATAGGACAATGTCTTTCTTCTACAATGTATCAACAGAATGTAGAAAAATGTCAGGCACCTGGTGTGATATTTCTAAATGCACTAATATTTTTATCATCTTTATTTTAGTCTCATTGCCCTCAACTCCAATATTCCTGGAAATCTTCCAAATTTACTGCTTTCCCTTCTTATAATTTGCTACTATTGTACATATCTCCTTAAGGTCCTATTCATGAGTGGCACTATAAAACTGGCCAAAGAACTATAATTAAATGGTGGATACAAATAATAATGTGAAAAAATGATCATGATTTTTAAGATCAACCAAAAGGTTAGTAATTATGTCAAAATAATTTCTTCTTGACCATAAATTATGTAGATGATTTAGTCACATTCCTTCTCAATATGAACTACTGAGATTGATAGTTTACTTATAGAATGTTAATATGGCATAAATATGTATGAAATATTTACATACTCTATATCACTTTATTAAATATGGTTGATTTAAAAGGAAAATATCTAATTTAATATATTTTGAACACATTAAAAGTTCTCAAATGACCACATTTCAAATCTGCATATAATTTTTAGTCTTATTTTTCTAGCTATATTGGAGAATTCTGCCCTGTAAAAATAATTATATACAACCATTATTAGATTGTCATTTTTGTTAAAACAGAATTCATGAAAATTTTCTTTGGAAATATTTGAAAAATGGTTGAATTTAATATATTTATGACAACATCACTAAATTATATCATAGACCAATAGTTTTAAAATATTGCTGAATACTCGAATCATCTGAGGACTTGTTAAAAATGCACAAATCTGTACCCTATATAATGCTTGTTCAGTCAAATATCCAAAGGAAAAGCCTGGTATCAATATTTTATTTCTTTTTCTTTTTTTTTTTTTTTTTTGAGATGGAATCTCGCTCTGTCGCCCAGGCTGGAGTGCAGTGGCCTGATCTCGGCACACTGCAAGCTCCACCTCCCGGGTTTACGCCATTCTCCTGCCTCAGCCTCCCGAGTAGCTGGGACTACAGGCGCCCGCCAACACGCCTGATTAATTTTTTGTATTTTTAGCAGAAACAGGGTTTCACCGTGTTAGCCAGGTTGTTCTCGATCTCCTGACCTCGTGATCCGCCTGTCTCGGCCTCCCAAAGTGCTGGGATTACAGGCTTGAGCCACCGCGCCCGGCCTGTAACATAGATTTCATGTGCTTCTGACATTAAAGCTACTTTGGAAATTACCAGTATAGAAAAAGTATTTATCTTGTATAAAGTTTATGACTATATTGAAGCTTCCGTTAGCTTACCGTTAGTATTTTACAAATATCTGAAGTGCATATAAAATATCTTTTTTATGGTCATTTAGGTTTTAGATTTTATGCTCTTTCTCATTAAACTAAACTGCTTCATTAAATGTCTTAGGTAGAGGCAATGTATACCATTTTTGTTCATATACTTTTATAGTAAAAGGTGGTAGAGAGTGTTATGTCCATTTATTTGCCATGTGACTTTGCATTTCCTCCTACAAAAGGTCAAGAATGTGTCCTTGCCCCACTAATTGGGCTTAGCCACGTGATTTATATGGGCTGACAGAATGTGGTCAGAAATGATGGCATGTCAATACTCAGCTTCGATTGTTAGTAACATTGTATGTTTTTCCTATCATACATGCATGTCTGCCTCCTCTGTGAGAAGAACATAACCCTTGTAGCTGCTGCTTCTTCATTCTGGGGCTCAGAATGGCATAAAGCAGAGCCATCCTAGTCAATGCACAGATGCATGAGTGTACATAAGAGCTATTGTTATACATGGCTGAGATTTTGTGATTATTCATTATATCACACCATAATGGCCAGGAGTAACCAATATATAAACCTGGAATAATGTATTCATAGTCTAATTTTATTAGTCCCTTTTCATGCTGCTATAAGGACATATACGAGACTGGGTAATTTATAAAGAAAAGAGGTTTAATTAACTCACATTTCTGCAGGGCTGGGGAGGGCTCAGAAAACTTACAATCATGGTGGAAGGGGAAGCAAAAATGTTCTTCAAAAGGTGGAAGGAGTGAGAAGAATGACAGTGGAGCGAGGGGGGAAGCCTTTTATGAAACCATCAGATCTTGTGAGAACTCACTCACTATCACAAGAATAGCATGTGGGAAACTGCTCCCATGATTCAATTACCTCCCACCAGGTCCCTCCCACCGCACATGGGGATTATGGGAGCTACAATTTAAGATGAGATTTGGGTGGGGACACAGCCAGACCATATTATTAATATTACAATGCCTTAATTAAGAATCAAAAATTCCCACTAAGACTATTTAACAGTCATGCGTTTAAACTTTTCTAAGTGATTTGATAATGGCAAATGTGTTCTATATGAAAGGATTAGAGATATTTATAACTTACAATAAGCCATTTTTACTATTTCTTATTTATCTTTGTATCTCTGGCATCAAGTCTTAGTTTGGGAACAGGGTTAACACTTAAATTTTATTGAATAATTAAGTGAAATAGAGAGTGAAATACAAATAAATTTATTTGAGCTGATGAATTTTCCTTTGATCTCTGGAAACATGTAATATTTTAGTGCTGAAAGATTCTGAATGTATCTGTTTTCAATAAAGCATGATTGCACTATTTATAACAGCTTTTTAGTTTCCTTATGTAAATAAGTAATAAAAATAATTGATTCTAATATTTTTATCTTTTTAGCTTTGTAGCATATAACCTAATACTTCAAGAACAAGATAAGTAATTGCCATTTGTAATTATACCTGTTTTCTAGTGTATTAAGTATTGTTTTAGGATCAGTTCATTAATAATCTCAGTAATATTTTATTTTTGTCATTTTGACAGTCAGTGAACCAGAAGTTCCAGGCGAATGGCATTTGAATTTTGTGTAACAGTATACTGAGTATGATTACCTCTGTTAATGACTCACATGACGTTGAATGTAAAAATCTCCAAAAAACAAGACTCAGATCATTGTGATTACTGGCACATCTAATCCACAAACCTGACTAGCAATCATGTATTCTTTTTTATGGATGGACCCTTGGATTTATTTGAGCATGTTTGATTTTTTTACTATGCCAGTGGCAAAGTTCAAATAATTGGTAGGCATTATAAAAACCATTGTAGAATGTTATGTCCTTATTATCTATGAGTAAAAAAAAAACACGTTTTGTAATTCACAAGTTGCTAATTTTAATGCTTCTCCTTTGTTTTTGATGCTAAATCAACAAATACATCTGAACTCCTTTAGAGTGTAATTCTCTTATACTTAAGTTTTGGAATTGCTCTGTGATAACACCTTTATCGTGAACAAATTCCCTTATCATTTTGTCTTTTCTATTTAATATGCAAACTTTTATTAGTTGTACTATTTTCTGCTGTTGCTAGTTCTTTGAGATACTCCCTAAAGTAAATTGCTCTTTCTCCCAATTTCTTTTCATAGTCATATCTATGAGAAAGAAACTGAAAATGCTTTGGCCTCATTTTCCACCAGATTTGCTGCCTCTCAACAACTCTTCTCCTTGTAATTTGCATTCTGATACCCCCTTTTTTGCTATCTTCCTCATTGGAGCCATCTACCAAACTCTAGGAAACTCATTCGTTTCCTTCAGTTTTTCAGCTCATGGATCACAATTTTCTTAATACAACTCATCCACTACCATCATTTTCAAGATCTTAAAAATGCACAGTGAAGATGCTTCTAAAATTCTGGTCTCAGTGTTTCTTGAATTTGTTAATTACAATGATTTTCACTGTACTTTAGGCAAGCAAAAACTAACATAAAAATGTCTATCAGAAATCCCCTACTTCTTATTATTTCAATTCTAAATATTCTTATTCTAAAATATTTTTTTCTTACTACTTGTATTTTCTTACCATTATCATTTGATTATTTTTAGTTAGGAAGATTCTTATTAATTTGGCTGTTATAAACATTAGTAGTCCTCAGATGCACTGTGTCTTCCACCTATATTTTACTCAGTGTAATCTGAATAATCATTCACAACAAGGTACTCGGAACCCTAGATTATTTTTTCCCCTGTAGTATATATCTTCCAGTTGCAGGGCTTGGTGAGCCCCACCATTTGTTTCAGCATGAAAAATTACATTTTTTTCTAAAATTGAAGAAATGTTCTGACTTGAGTCTATTTTTAGCTAAATGCAGTATAATATCATCTGATCAGTCACCATGATTCAGCAAGTTTTATTTATAGGTTGATGTGAAGTAGCCATCGCCGTAATGGTTACTCTCACTAGAGTAGGGTAATCTTACCACCTCCCCTTTTGCTACTTCATTGAATTTAATATATTTTTTCCAGATCAACTGAGCAGAATTTCACTTACCTGAAAATGAACCCCAATAAAATGTCACACCTGTATGAATCTTGCCCTGTGCTTTCAAGTCACTCTTGTTTTTTTCTCCAAATCCTGAGAATATATTTCACTTTGTACTTGCTAACATTATTACACTGTCTCTAATATTGTCATTTCCCGCCTCCTACAAATCTTTTATAATTGTTCAAGATGGTCTCAGATGGTCACAAAACTCATAACACAAAGTCTAGATGTAGACTTAGTGAAGATGCATTTATTTCTAATGCATATAACCAAAGAGAAGGGTAACAAGGACAGCCCTCTCTTCTAAAGTTGAAGCTCTGTAATCTATATGAGTTCAAGAGATTTTTAATTATTGGTATTAATTGACACTGGAAGTCAGAAAAGACACAGCATATTATACCCAGAGATAATTTTGACATTGAGACCTGTTTCATAAATTTGTTTATAGAATATTCAACTCTGTTAGCCAAATCTACATCTGAGGAAGTGACACTATGTGTTATGACCATTGTTGCATCAATAGTGAATGGCAGCATTTAAGATGAATTTCAAAGGTGTGGTCTTACTGAAACAATGAGTGATAAAGGTAATATGGCAGCCCCTTGGTTATTTTCTCCTTTTGTTCACTACATAGTTTCTACATTTTATAGTATTTCTCAAGACCTTAATCTCCTTATATGAAAAAAATTAATATATAAGTAGTATATTTGTATTACTAATATAAATTATTTCATGGTATTCTTTAGAGGATAAGTGAGTTAATGCATGGGATATACTTGCAATAGAAATTCAAGAACAAACTAACACATAGCTGTAACTTATTCTTCAGCTATCCTCTCTGGCTTCCTTCTGCTTTATATCTTACTCTCTAAGATAACCATTATTTTAATATGAACTCACCTGAGTTTGAAAGGAGATTAGTATTATGTCCGGGATTTCTAAGTATAAAAATCTCTTTTTAGCAAAAAAGAAATTTTGCTAAAAAATCTCTTTTTAGCAAAAAAGAAATTTTGCTAAAAAATCTCTTTGCTAAAAAGAGATTTTTCTTGATACATACTGTGTCATATGGTTAACATTTGAATTAAATTTCTTTCAAGAAATTTCAGACTTAAATGAGATTTTAATTTCTTAGAGTTTATATTCCAAAAATTGGACTAGATATTTAAATCAATTATTTTGACTATAAGTAAAAAATTTACTCATGTATACATTCATTCAATAAATATGTATCAGATTATCTATTGTGTACCAAGCCTGATTCTCATGATGGAGTATATAATAATGTATAAAACAGATGAATAACAAAGACAAAGATATCCTATTTACCTGATGTGCTAGTGATACTATCTGAATATCTAACTGTCTGATGTCTGGAGTCTCATATTTATAATTCACAAAGGGAGTATTTTAAAATTTAATTTAGAAACATTTAGAAACAAAGTTATTATTTGACCCCCAAACCACTAAGTGTTCATATTTGTTTGTGGTTTTAATTCCAGTTGGTGATAGGTGGTTATTTACAGATTTTTAAATAATTATAATTTTAATGTGAAAATTAATATTAAATATATTTTCTTCCAGAAATTAATTTTATATAATAAATGTTAATGGTAAATGCAGATACAATTCTATTTTTAATAATTAAATTATATAATATTTAATGTTGGCATACTTGCTTATAAGTTCACATTATCTAAATATTGTTTTAGCCTGTGGTATTCAGTTTTATATATTTGGGATTAGACTTGGGTCTTAAAAATGGAAGACTTTATTTTTGATATAACTCAACAATTGATGGAAAATTTTTTTTGAAATTTGATTTTTTTGAAATTTGATTTGAAATTTGATGTTTGATTTAATTGCAAATATAAAATTTAGTCTTCAAATACTGACCTAATAAGTGTGATTGAAATCTTATATAATTATATTTAAGCAAAAATAAATGCAGAATATAAATTGTGTTGCAGCCAAGTGGGGTGGCTCATGCCTGTAAACCCAGCACTTTGGGAGGTGGAGGTGGGCAGATTGCTTGAGTCCATGAGTTAGAGATCATCCTGTGCAACATGGTGAAACTTTGTCATAGCAAAAAAAATAAAAATAAAAAGAAGAAGAAAAAAAAAAAAAAAAAAACAGCTGGGCATGGTGGTTCGCACCTGTAGTCCCAGCTACTTAGGAGGCTGAGGTGGGAGGATCACCTGAACCCAGGAGGTTGAGGCTGGAGTGAGCTGTGATTGTACCATTGCATTCCAGCCTGGGTGACAGAATGAGACCCTGTTTTTTCTTTCTTTCTTCTTTTTTTTTTTAATGTGTTGCTTTGATTTACAGCTGATAATAGTGAAATCTGAGAGAATACAATCTTTAAAAAATCTTAAAATACATATTAATTAATCTACCACATTTTCTATAGCTTAATGCCTTATAACAGAAAATGTTAATTGAAAAATATTTTTATTGGTAATTATTTAATACTCAAAAGTTAATACCCAACAAATCCTCTCCTTGTGATTTGCATTCTGATACCACTTTTTTTTAACTATCTTCCTCATTAGCGTCATCTACCAAACTCTAGGAAACTCATTTGTTTCCTTTAGTTTTTCAGCTCATGGATCACAATTTTCTTAATACAACTCATCCACTACCATCAAGAAACTCAAAAGTTTCTTGTTTTAAATCTAATCAATAAGATTTAGTATTGACTTTCATAAATCATAAATTTAGTTTTTAAAGACTCGTTTTCAGAGAAGTCCTAGGTTCACAGAAAAATTGAGCAGGCAGTACAGAGTTTCCATATATTCCCTTCCTCCTCACACTCACAGCCTTCTTCACTGTCCACTTACTGCACCAGAATGCTATATTTTATTATAATTGATCAACCTACATTAGCACATCATTATCACCAAAAGTTCATAGTTTACATTAGGATTTATTCTTGGTGTTTTAGATTCTACAGGTTTTGACAAATGAATAATTACATATATTCACCATTATAGTATTATACAGGATAGTTTCACTGTCCTGAAATCCTACGTTTCATCTATTTATCCCTCTAATGGCAACCACGGATCTTTTTACCATTTCCATAATTTTGTCTTTTTCCAAATGTCATGTAGCTTGAGTTATATAGCCTTTGCAGGTTGACTTCTTTCACTTAGTAATGTCCATTTAAGTTTCGATGTGTTTTCACGTCTTGATAGCTCATTTCTATTTAGCACTCAATATTCCTTCATCGGGATATACCACAGTTTATTCACCTACTCAAGGACGTCTCAGTTGCTTCTAAGTTATGGTAATTATGAATGAAGCTGCTACAAATATTTGCATGGAGCTTCTGATTGGTCTTATTTAAATTTTTAATTAGCAAATTACCATTATGTATGCTTATGGATTAAAAATGATGTTTTCTTTTGGGTAAATACCAAGAAGTACGATCCATGGATCACATGATAAGTGTATGTTTAGTTTTATAAGAAACTGCTTAACTCTCTTACAACATGGATATACCATTTTGCATTTCCAGCAGCAAAGAACAAGAGTTCCTGTTGTTTAACTTCCTCAGTAACATTTGATATTGACAGTGTTCTGGACTTGGCCATTCTAATGGGCTTGTAGTGGTAATCTCATTGTTTTACTTTGATTTTCCTAACAACATATGATTTGGAGCATCTTTTCATATGCTTCTTTGCCATGTTTATATCTTCTTTGGGGAGGTGTGTGTTTGAATTTTTTCCTTTTAAAATTGAGTTGTTTGTTTTCTTTTCTTTCTGTTTTTTTTTTTTTTTTTTTTTTTTTTTTTTTTTTTTTTTTTTTTTTTTTTTTTTTTTTTTGAGACGGAGTCTCGCTCTGTGGCCCAGGCCAGGCTAGAGTGCAGTGGCGCTATCTCAGCTCACCACAAGCTCCGCCTCCCGGGTTCACGCCATTCTCCTGCCTCAGCCTCCCGAGTAGCTGGGAATACAGGCACCTGTGACCACGCCTGGCTAATTTTTTGTATTTTAGTAGAGACGGGGTTTCACTGTGTTAGCCAGGAAGGTCTCGGATCTCCTGACCTCGTGATCCACCCACCTTGGCCTCCCAAGTTGTTTGTTTTCTTTATGTTAAATTTTAAGAGTTATTTTATACTTTGGGTAATAGTCCTTTATTGGGTATGTCTTTCGTAAATATTTTATCCCAGTCTATAACTTATTTTCTCATTCTCTTGACAGTACCCTTTTAGAGCAGAAGTTTTTAATTTTAATGAGGTCTAGCTTATTGATTATTTCTTTCATTTGTTTCTGACGTTTGTGCTGCTAACAAAAAAGCCATTGCTATTCTTAGTCCACTAGGTCTTCTCTAACGAATACCACAGATTGTGTAGCTTATAAACGACAAATATTTATTTTTCATAGTTCTAGAATCTGGGAAATTCAAGATCAATGTGTCTACAGATGTAGTGTTTAGTGAATGCCCACTTCCTTTACAGATAAACATCTTTTCTCTGTGTCCTCATGCGGTTGAAGGGGCTGGATAGCTCTCTGAGGTCTCTTTTATAAGAGCAGTACTCTTAACAATGAGGACTTCACCTCATGATCTAATCACTTTCCAAAGGCCTCACCTTCTAATACCATCATCTTGAGGGTTGGAATTTCAACATATGAATATTAGAGAGACATGAACATTCAGACCATAGCACATATTAGAGGTCATCTAAACTTTCTCTTTCTTATGTTAAATTCTAGGAATTTTATAGTTTTCGTTTCACTTTTGGGTCCATGACCCTTTTTGAGTTAATATTTGTAAAGAGTATAAGGTCTATGCTTAAATTCACTTTTTTTTGTGTCGTCGTTTGCTTTTTTGAGACGGAGTCTCGCTCTGTCACCCAGGCTGGAGTACAGTGGCGCAATCTCGCTCACTGCAAGCTCCGCCTCCCAGGTTCACGCCATTCTCCTGCCTCAGCCTCTCGAGTAGCTGGGACTACAGGTTCCCGCCACCACGCTTGGCTAATTTTTTTGTATTTTTAGTAGAGACAGGGTTTCACCATGTTAGCCAGGATGGTCTCGATCTCCTGACCTCGTGAGCTGCCCACCTTGGCCTCCCAAAGTGCTCAGATTACAAGTGTGAGCCACCGTGCCCGGCCTTAAATTCACTTTTACGAATTTATGTGAATGTTCAGTTGTTCCAGCACCACTTGTAGAAGTGTGTCGTTTCCCCATTTTTATTGTCTTTTTTTGGCCAGACATCAGTTGATTATATTTATGTAGGTCTATATAAATTATGATTATTTTAACATCTTTCATTTTACGCTTTGTCTTCTTTTCTGTAAACATTGCTGGCACTAACCCTTCTGTCACACTGCTCCCAAAATTAATCTTTCTTTTTATATTACCAATTCCATTTCAAATGAAATTTATACGTGTTTTCTACTGACATTTTTAGGTAAATTATTAGAATGATTGGTCTAGGAGTGGTGTTTCTATATCTTCATCACGTTATATAACACCTCGCAACAGTCCAGGTATTTATCAGAACATGTTTGTGAAAAGCTCCAATATTACTTGTGCTCTACTCATTTATGCAATTTTCTGAATGACTCTGATGTTCCAGGCACTAGTCTGAGTGTCATAATATCCTTTATAACTTGTGTTGTTAGGTGAATTTTTATATACCTATACATATGTGTGTGTATTTGTGTATACATGTGCATGTGTGTGTGTGTATATATATATATGCACACACATATATAATCAAAATAATTTATATAATTAAAATATGTTCATAGTGTATGTTGAAGCAGAGCAGAGGATAAGTCATTAACTGTTTGGGAGAAAGAAGAGCAGATATTTGAATATAATCATTGAAAGATTAGTTAAAGATGTGAGGGTGTAAGGGGAGGCAATATTCAGGAAACTGCAAGTAGTTTAATACAGATATACCCTTTGAAGATCCATTCAGAAATGTATCTGGACAAGTAAAGGAGAACAATATTATTAAAAGTCTGGTATGTTAGGCAGATGAGATTTTTATTTTTGAGGTGAAAATAATATAAATGAGTCATGCTACATTCATATTTTTTGAAAGGATAATACGGATAACATTGTGGCAATATGACTTAAGAGAGTAAAAATCAAAGGGTACCGATAAAAGGTTTTCTGCATTTTACTTACTGAGATTAAATAAGAACCTGAGATCAACTCAGTGATGGTGATCTGGAAAATTATTTAAAGGTTGAATAATAGCATTTGATGAGGGTTTGAATTTGCAATCTGCAGAGGACAGGAGGAATTTAAGATGGCTTTTGGTTTTCACCTGGATTCATGGTGGAGTGGTTTTCAGAGGCATAGAATGAGGCAAAGCTCAAGTTTAGATGGGTGTGAAAATTAGACATATTTTTTAAAGCTTTGCTGTGGAATAACAACTCTAGTAGAGATGTATATTATATTGCAGGATAAATTAGTCTAGAATCCAAGACAAATATCTGATCTGGAGATAAACATTTAAGAATTGTAAGTGTTTAGGAGAGGTCACTAATTACTTCAAGAAAAACTACTGATGACTTCTTTATTCTCAACCATAAGTTTTACTTGTAGTTTATCAATCTTAGTCATCCTTTTTTAGATATCCTCTTTATAAAAAAAAAAAATTATTTATTATTATTATACTTTAAGTTGTAGGGTACATGTGCATAACGTGCAGGTTTGTTACATATGTATACTTGTGCCATGTTGCTGTGCTGCACCCATCAACTCGTCATTTACATCAGGTATAACTCCCAGTGCAATCCCTCCCCCCTCCCCCCTCCCCATGATAGGCCCCGGTGTGTGATGTTCCCCTTCCTGAGTCCAAGTGATCTCATTGTTCAGTTCCCACCTATGAGTGAGAACATGCGGTGTTTGGTTTTCTGTTCTTGTGATAGTTTGCTAAGAGTGATGGTTTCCAGCTGCATCCATGTCCCTACAAAGGACACAAACTCATCCTTTTTTATGGCAGCATAGTATTCCATGGTGTATATGTGCCACATTTTCTTAATCCAATCTGTCACTGATGGACATTTGGGTTGATTCCAAGTCTTTGCTATTGTGAATAGTGCTGCAATAAACATACGTGTGCATGTGTCTTTATAGCAGCATAATTTATAATCCTTTGGGTATATCCCCAGTAATGGGATGGCTGGGTCATATGGTACATCTAGTTCTAGATCCTTGAGGAATCGCCATACTGTTTTCCATAATGGTTGAACTAGTTTACAATCCCACCAACAGTGTAAAAGTGTTCCTATTTCTCCACATCCTCTCCAGCACCTGTTGTTTCCTGACTTTTTAATGATTGCCATTATAACTGGTGTGAGATGGTATCTCATTGTGGTTTTGATCTGCATTTCTCTGATGGCCAGTGATGATGAGCATTTTTTCATGTGTCTGTTGGCTGTATGAATGTCTTCTTTTGAGAAATGTCTGTTCATATCCTTTGCCCACTTTTTGATGGGGTTGTTTGTTTTTTTTCTTGTAAATTTGTTTGAGTTCTTTGTAGGTTCTGGATATTAGCCCTTTGTCAGATGAGTAGATTGCAAAAATTTTCTCCCATTCTGTAGGTTGCCTGTTCACTCTGATGGTAGTTTCTTTTGCTGTGCAAAAGCTCTTTAGTTTAATTAGATCCCATTTGTCAATTTTGGCTTTTGCTGCTGTTGCTTTTGGTGTTTTAGACATGAAGTCTTTGCCCATGCCTATGTCCTGAATGGTACTACCTAGGTTTTCCTCTAGGATTTTTATGGTATTAGGTCTAACATTTAAGTCTCTAATCCATCTTGAATTAATTTTCGTATAAGGAGTAAGGAAAGGATCCAGTTTCAGCTTTCTACTTATGGCTAGCCAATTTTCCCAGCACCATTTATTAAATAGGGAATCCTTTCCCCATTTCTTGTTTCTCTCAGGTTTGTCAAAGATCAGATGGCTGTAGATGTGTGGTATTATTTCTGAGGACTCTGTTCTGTTCCATTGGTCTATATCTCTGTTTTGGTACCAGTACCATGCTGTTTTGGTTACTGTAGCCTTGTAGTATAGTTTGAAGTCAGGTAGCGTGATGCCTCCAGCTTTGTTCTTTTGACTTAGGAATGTCTTGGAGATGCGGGCTCTTTTTTGGTTCCATATGAACTTTAAAGCAGTTTTTTCCAATTCTGTGAAGAAACTCATTGGTAGCTTGATGGGGATGGCATTGAATCTATAAATGACCTTGGGCAGTATGGCCATTTTCACGATATTGATTCTTCCTATCCATGAGCATGGTATGTTCTTCCATTTGTTTGTGTCCTCTTTTATTTCACTGAGCAGTGGTTTGTAGTTCTCCTTGAAGAGGTCCTTTACATCCCTTGTCAGTTGGATTCCTAGGTATTTTATTCTCTTTGAAGCAATTGTGAATGGAAGTTCATTCCTGATTTGGCTCTCTGTTTGTCTGTTACTGGTGTATAAGAATGCTTGTGATTTTTGCACATTAATTTTGTATCCTGAGACTTTGCTGAAGTTGCTTATCAGCTTAAGGAGATTTTGGGCTGAGACAATGGGGTTTTCTAAATATACAATCATGTCATCTGCAAACAGGGACAATTTGACTTCTTCTTTTCCTAACTGAGTACCCTTGATTTCTTTCTCTTGCCTAATTGCCCTAGCCAGAACTTCCAACACTATGTTGAATAGGAGTGGTGAGAGAGGGCATCCCTGTCTTGTGCCAGTTTTCAAAGGGAATTTTTCCAGTTTTTGCCCATTCAGTATGATATTGGCTGTGGGTTTGTCGTAAATAGCTCTTATTATTTTGAGGTATGTTCCATCAATACCGAATTTATTGAGCGTTTTTAGCATGAAGGGCTGTTGAATTTTGTCAAAAGCCTTTTCTGCATCTATTGAGATAATCATGTGGTTCTTGTCTTTGGTTCTGTTTATATGCTGGATTATGTTTATTGATTTGCGAATGTTGAACCAGCCTTGCATCCCAGGGATGAAGCCCACTTGATCATGGTAGATAAGCTTTTTGATGTGCTGCTGAATCCGGTTTGCCAGTATTTTATTGAGGATTTTTGCATCGATGTTCATCAGGGATATTGGTCTAAAATTCTCTTTTTTTGTTGTGTCTCTGCCAGGCTTTGGTATCAGGATGATGTTGGCCTCATAAAATGAGTTAGGGAGGATTCCCTCTTTTTCTATTGATTGGAATAGTTTCAGAAGGAATGGTACCAACTCCTCCTTGTACCTCTGGTAGAATTCAGCTGTGAATCCATCTGGTCCTGGACTTTTTTTGGTTGGTAGGCTATTAATTATTGCCTCAATTTCAGAGCCTGCTATTGGTCTATTCAGGGATTCAACTTCTTCCTGGTTTAGTCTTGGAAGGGTGTAAGTGTCCAGGAAATTATCCATTTCTTCTAGATTTTCCAGTTTATTTGCGTAGAGGTGTTTATAGTATTCTCTAATGGTAGTTTGTATTTCTGTGGGGTCGGTGGTGATATCCCCTTTATCATTTTTAATTGTGTCGATTTGATTCTTCTCTCTTTTCTTCTTTATTAGTCTTGCTAGTGGTCTGTCAATTTTGTTGATCTTTTCAAAAAACCAACTCCTGGATTCATTGATTTTTTGGAGGGTTTTTTGTGTCTCTATCTCCTTCAGTTCTGCTCTGATCTTAGTTATTTCTTGCCTTCTGCTAGCTTTCGAATGTGTTTGCTCTTGCTTCTCTAGTTCTTTTAATTGTGATGTTAGAATTTCAATTTTAGATCTTTCCTGCTTTCTCTTGTGGGCATTTAGTGCTATAAATTTCCCTCTACACACTGCTTTAAATGTGTCCCAGAGATTCTGGTATGTTGTATCTTTGTTCTCATTGGTTTCAAAGAACATCTTTATTTCTGCCTTCATTTCGTTATGTACCCAGTAGTCATTCAGGAGCAGGTTGTTCAGTTTCCATGTAGTTGAGCGGTTTTGAGTGAGTTTCTTAGTCCTGATTTCTAGTTTGATTGCACTGTGGTCTGAGAGACAGTTTGTTATAATTTCTGTTCTTATACATTTGCTGAGGAGTGCTTTACTTCCAATTACGTGGTCAATTTTGGAGTAAGTACGATGTGGTGCTGAGAAGAATGTATATTCTGTTGATTTGGGGTGGAGAGTTCTATAGATGTCTATTAGGTCTGCTTGCTGCAGAGATGAGTTCAATTCCTGGATATCCTTGTTAACTTTCTGTCTCGTTGATCTGTCTAATGTTGACAGTGGAGTGTTGAAGTCTCCCATTATTATTGTATGGGAGTCTAAGTCTCTTTGTAAGTCTCTAAGGACTTGCTTTATGAATCTGGGTGCTCCTGTATTGGGTGCATATATATTTAGGATAGTTAGCTCTTCCTGTTGAATTGATCCCTTTACCATTATGTAATGGCCTTCTTTGTCTCTTTTGATCTTTGATGGTTTAAAGTCTGTTTTATCAGAGACTAGTATTGCAACCCCCGCTTTTTTTTATTCTCCATTTGCTTGGTAAATCTTCCTCCATCCCTTTATTTTGAGCCTATGTATGTCTCTGCATGTGAGACGGATCTCCTGAATACAACAGACTGATGGGTCTTGACTCTTTATCCAGTTTGCCAGTCTGTGTCTTTTAATTGGAGCATTGAGTCCATTTACATTTAAGGTTAAGATTGTTATGTGTGAACTTGATCCTGCCATTATGATATTAACTGGTTATTTTGCTCGTTAGTTGATGCAGTTTCTTCCTAGCCTCGATGGTCTTTACATTTTGGCATGTTTTTGCAATGGCTGGTACTGGTTGTTCCTTTCCATTTCCTTTAGTGCTTCCTTCAGGGTCTCTTGTAAGGCAGGCCTAGTGGTGACAAAATCTCTAAGCATTTGCTTATCTGTAAAGGATTTTATTTCTTCTTCACTTATGAAACTTAGTTTGGCTGGATATGAAATTCTGGGTTTAAAATTCTTTTCTTTAAGAATATTGAATATTGGCCCCCACTCTCTTCTGGCTTGTGGAGTGTCTGCCGAGAGATCTGCTGTTAGTCTGAT
The DNA here is from genome assembly GCF_024542745.1 of Macaca thibetana thibetana. NCBI lineage: Eukaryota > Metazoa > Chordata > Mammalia > Primates > Cercopithecidae > Macaca > Macaca thibetana. The sequence continues at coordinate 63,887,651 of NC_065584.1, forward strand.
GGGCTTCCCTTTGTGGGTAACCCGACCTTTCTCTCTGGCTGCCCTTAAGATTTTTTTCCTTCATTTCAACTTTGGTGAATCTGGCAATTATGTGTCTTGGAGTTGCTCTTCTCGAGGAGTATCTTTGTGGCATTCTCTGTATTTCCTGGATTTGAATGTTGGCCTGCCCTACTAGGTTGGGGAAGTTCTCCTGGATGATATCCTGAAGAGTGTTTTCCAACTTAGTTCAATTTTCCCCCTCACTTTCAGGCACCCCAATCAGACGTAGATTTGGTCTTTTTACATAATCCCATACTTCTTGCAGGCTTTGTTCATTTCTTTTTCTTCTTTTTTCTTTTGGTTTCTCTTCTCGCTTCATTTCATTCATTTGATCCTCAATCGCTGATACTCTTTCTTCCAGTTGATCGAGTCGGTTACTGAAGCTTGTGCATTTGTCACGTATTTCTCGTGTCATGGTTTTCATCTCTTTCATTTCGTTTATGACCTTCTCTGCATTAATTACTCTAGCCATCAATTCTTCCACTTTTTTTTCAAGATTTTTAGTTTCTTTGCGCTGGGTACGTAATTCCTCCTTTAGCTCTGAGAAATTTGATGGACTGAAGCCTTCTTCTCTCATCTCGTCAAAGTCATTCTCCGTCCAGCTTTGATCCGTTGCTGGCGATGAGCTGCGCTCCTTTGCCGGGGGAGATGCGCTCTTATTTTTTGAATTTCCAGCTTTTCTGCCCTGCTTTTTCCCCATCTTTGTGGTTTTATCTGCCTCTGGTCTTTGATGATGGTGATGTACTGATGGGGTTTTGGTGTAGGTGTCCTTCTTGTTTGATAGTTTTCCTTCTAACAGTCAGGGCCCTTAGCTGTAGGTCTGTTGGAGATTGCTTGAGGTCCACTCCAGACCCTGTTTGCCTGGGTGTCAGCAGCAGAGGCTGCAGAAGATAGAATATTGCTGAACAGTGAGTGTACCTGTCTGATTCTTGCTTTGGAGGCTTCCTCTCAGGGGTGTACTCCACCCTGTGAGGTGTGGGGTGTCAGACTGCCCCTAGTGGGGGATGTCTCCCAGTTAGGCTACTCAGGGGTCAGGGACCCACTTGAGCAGGCAGTCTGTCCCTTCTCAGATCTCAACCTCTGTGTTGGGAGATCCACTGCTCTCTTCAAAGCTGTCAGACAGAGTCGTTTGCGTCTGCAGAGTATTCTGCTGCTTTCGTTGTTGTTTACTGTGCCCTGTCCCCAGAGGTGGAGTCTACAGAGACAGGCAGGTTTCCTTGAGCTGCTGTGAGCTCCACCCAGTTCGAGCTTCCCAGCAGCTTTGTTTACCTACTTAAGCCTCAGCAATGGCGGGCGCCCCTCCCCCAGCCTCGCTGCTGCCTTGCCGGTAGATCACAGACTGCTGTGCTAGCAATGAGGGAGGCTCCGTGGGTGTGGGACCCTCCCGGCCAGGTGTGGGATATGATCTCCTGGTGTGCCTGTTTGCTTAAAGCGCAGTATTGGGGTGGGAGTTACCCGATTTTCCAGGTGTTGTGTGTCTCAGTTCCCCTGGCTAGGAAAAGGGACTCCCTTCACCCTTGCGCTTCCCAGGTGAGGCAATGCCTTGCCCTGCTTCAGCTCTTGCTGGTTGGGCTGCAGCAGCTGACCAGCACCGATCGTCCGGCACTCCCCAGTAAGATGAACCCAGTACCTCAGTTGAAAATGCAGAAATCACCGGTCTTCTGTGTCACTCGCGCTGGGAGTTGGAGACTGGAGCTGTTCCGATTCGGCCATCTTGCTCCGCCCCCTAGATATCCTCTTTTCTGCACATGGATTTACTTCCTTTGCATTGTATTTGTTTTAAACAGTATCTCCTTTGTTTTTTAGGGCTTTACAAGCTTCAAGGAGAAACTCATAATAAGTGCAAATAAGTTTTAGTTTGTTGTGATTAAAACAGGAAGTTCATATTTTTATTTTGGATAGGTCTCTAGCCAAATCACAATTCATTAAATATTATTTATTGTTTATTAGAGATATTTGATTGGGACAAATTAATGGCAATGCATTTCATGTGAAAATAATTAAGGTAGACTTCAGTAATGTTGCCTCCCATTTATATTTACCAGTAAAAGCATTGATTTCATAGTACTGAAATATCCTGTACAAAATTCAGAAGAGATAAAGAAAAATCTAGAATGGTCCACATATTTTATTAATATTAATGCTCTCCAAAGGAAAGCAAAGTGTTCCCTATTGTCTAGGGAATTTGGTTGGTTTAGACATGGTCCCTATGACTCCCTACCCTGTAAAACTCTAATAGGAACTTATAGAGAGAGCATCCTCTCTCCACATAAAAAGACACGTAACATGCTAACTCGAAAGTAGTTAATCATAATATTTTTCAAAATGTACAAGGTAAAAACAAACGCCTCAAATCTCCAGTGGCAAGGAGAGAAATAAATGAGATAAGTAAATGAGGGAGCAAGAGAGAAGATAACGTTTTTGACCTTTTTTTGTTGTTGTTGTTAGATTCCACGTATAAGTGAAATCATGCAATCTTTTTCTTTTGGGTCTGGCTGATTTCACTTACCATGTTTTCTGGGTCCATCCCTGTTGTGGCAAATGGCAGAATATTCCCATTTTTAAGAAAGGCTGAATAATATTTCATTTGTGTTTGTGTGTGTGTGCGTGCGTGTGTGTACCTCTTGTTTCTTGATCCATTCATCTGTTCATGAACACCTAGATTGTTTTCATATTTTGGCTATTGTGAATAATGCTGCGGTGAACATAGGAACACAGATATATTTATGAGTTGGTGATTTTGTTTCCTTTAGCTGTATACCCAGAAGAGGGACTGCTGGGCTACATAGTAGCCCAGACATTTTTAATTTCTTTAGGAATCTCCATACTGCTTTCCATAATGACTGCCTCAATCTCTATTCCCACCAACCGTGTAGAAGGGATCCCTTTCTCCACACCCTCCCCAACACTTGTTAGCTCTTGTCTTATGATAATAGCTGTTCAAATGGGTGTAAGGTGATATACCATAATGGTTTTGATTTGCAATTTCCTGATAATTAATGATGTTGAACACTTTTTCTAATACCTGTTGGCCACTTCTTTGGAAAAATGTCTATTGAGATCCTTTGCACATGTTTAAATGAAATAATTTGTTTTTCAGAGCGTTACTTTAAAAAGTCTTGGGCCTTGTATATCACAATACTGTGGAATAAAGATAGGAAGATTTTTAAAAGAAATACTGGGCTAATTGTGAGCCTAAGGATAAGAAAACTTCCTTTTCTTGTCCTAAAGTACATGTAAATGCAACCTGAATTTTATAGTAGAGTTCACATATTATAGCTAAATGTTTATAGCAATAAAAATGTATTGCAATATGATATCAGGAAAAATAATTTTATTATTGCCAGATTAAATGTTACTAACCACCAAACATTTTTGCTCATTGTAACAACTGTTTTTATAATTTGAGGGCTTTAAAAAATGCATATATGTAAAGACTAGTAGGTATTTCCATTTTTACACTATGGCAAATTTAACTTTTATGTAATTTTGCCTTTTATACTGGAAAGCAAAACTTCTTCCAAGGATATTTTGAGTGTTCTTCTTACTTCTCCTTTATTTCCTTTTTCTATTAATCTATTTTATGTTTGCTATGATGCATTTTTATTGTAAGAGGTTTAAGTTTCTTAATTCCAGGGCTTCATTTCCACATGAAGTCTTATCACATTCCAAGTTCTTTTACTCCTATTTCTGCATTAGCCGGTTTCTAAAAATTAACCTTGCTTAGGCTGTTCATTTCTGCTGACACATAATGGCACTGCTGCAGAAGGTTTCTAAATAGAAACCTGCTTGCCTATGCACTAATACCATTTCCTACAGGCTGTCTTGTAAAGAAAATTCTAGAAGGAGGTATAAAACTGAAACTTTTATTATGATAAAATAATGATAGGATTTTCTTTGTTGGGGTGAGGTGGGGGGTGGACAATAATCACTACCCAAGGTCAGAGCTGACCTTAGTAATTTTTTTTTAATTGAAAGTTCGGATATTTCTTTGGTACCTTTCAGTCCTATCATCTTCTTTTTCTTTCTACCTAAACTCCTTTTTAGGTGTATTTTATTTTTTTCCCCCTGCACTACCCCTTGAACCTGGTTGTCTATTTTTTTTTTTCCTCTCACAAATAGAGAACCAACTAATAAACTCTGACACCCTTCTTCTCTGACTTCTCTAGAATGAGCCAAGCTCTCTGTTCTTTCACCATGGAAGAGCAGATAATTTCTGGGCACCTTGCCGCCTTCTACAGAAAATTATCATCATCTACTTCCATCATATTTTCATGAGATATATATCATGAAAAATCATAAATTTTGCTTTGCTGGAAAAAAACTCATGTTTTTGTGCCTGGTTCTCCATTCAAATAAATTTGAATATTAGGACTCAAGGTTTTATCTCTTATGTCTTGCCTTCCTAACTTTGCTAAGCTTTTATTATTGCAGTTTAACATGAATGTTTGAAACTAAACAAAAAAGCAACTATTTGAAACAAACTACAGCTTTGTCTGACACCTCTTTGGGACTCAGCTTTTGTGGGCTTATCTCTTTAATATCATTCCGAAAAGATAAAGCTCTAATTTGCATATTCTTAGTTTTTTTTTTTTTTTTTTTTTAAAGTGCAAGCTTCTAGGAGTATGGATAAGATTTGGAAGAGTCAGTGTTCAAAATGTTGTTTCTTTAGTCACCTGTCCAAGCTGGTTTTGAACATACACACAAAGCTCCTATTCCTACCACACACCCTTAGTCATGACTGGATGCCTGGTGTATTCATTATCTCAATTAGGCAGAGAAACAAAGGGCACAATAATTTAGAAGTCTGATTTAAGCACATGGTGACAAACTGGTAATAATAATCCTTTCACTTCATCAAGATTAAAAGCATTTATGCACAAATTATGCTAAGTGCTTGTGGTGATACAGGAAAACATCAAATAAACAAGTTTTGTAGGTGACAGATTTCATATGAGTTAAATTTCAATTAAACCTATATTTATATTATTGTTGATTTTACCAAATTCAGTTAAAAAATGTTATCTTCATCCAACCAATATTTTTATGATCCACATCAAAGAGCCCTATCCTGTAGATCAAACTATGTCAGGGTTTTTTAAAGTTTTATATGGCCTTCAGCAGGACCCAGACTAGATCTACTAAGAAATAGTAAAAATGTATGAATGCCTTGGAAATTGTTCAGAAATTCTCTCTGCCTCTCATTAAACACTCAGAATTTTATTCAGAAGTATATATAGAAAGCAGGCCAGATTAAAGAAGCCAAGAAGAGTCTGGAGGGGATAAACAAGAGAATCCAAAAAATGAGAATAGAGGCTTTTTCGTGTTTACGGCATAATTTTTTTCCACGTGTGCTATCTCATCAGCCAAGGGGCATCCCAGAGAGGATTTGAGGAGTTCTGAGAAGCTAGCATCTGGGATGAATCACATACTATTTAATATCAATTCTCCTGCTTTGAGAACATACAGTATAGGGCAGTTACATTTCATTTGTAATTTAAAAATGTATCTGTTTCAAGAGTATCCACTGGCATCTTTATGTGCCTTCTCATTCTGATGCCTAACCAGTCTCGTTTCTTAGATGTTTATAACATTGTTAATATCCACTTTTAGATAGATTGCAGAGATTTGATTTTTAGTCAAGACATAAAACAAACAAACAAAAATACCTGCAACATATCAGCTGCCATGCCCATTTTTTGGTAATACAAGGCCAATGTGTCCTCAAGACACTGAAAAAGATATATCTACTTTATGCAAATTGACAAGGGGCTGCAATTTACATGATAGCAAACTAATCTAAAGAAAAAATCAATTTACCTTTTTATTTTAGTATCATACCAACACTTAATTACTCTGTGCTCTAACGCTAAGTGAAAGATTGTAATAGGAGAAGGGGTTGAAAAAGAAAGGACAGAGAAAAAACTTTAAGTAAAAATAAACTTTAAATATCAATATGGCTGATTTCAGGGAGTTAGCAGCAAGATTCAAAAGTATTTACTATGCCAGAAAAGCAAGAATTGTTTTAATTGAGGCCTCTGAGAGATATTTTAGCTTATACTTCAGGTGAAAATATTAAAACACTCAAAACTAATGCTCATTGAAATATATTTTGAAAATATCTTTATAAGAAGTTTGTGTTTTCAACAATGTATTAATTATATAGACTGGATACAGTGGCTCATACCTGTAATGCCCGTGCTTTGGGAGGCTAAGGCAGGCTGAGATGGTAGGTGGGTGAGGTGAGGAATGGCTTCAGGCTAGGGGCTCCAGACCAGACTGGGTAACTTAATGAGAATCTGTCTCTACAAAAAATTTGAAAAATTAGCCACTCATTGTGGCACAGGTCTGTAGTTCTAGCTACATGGGAGGCTGAAGTGGGAAAATAACTTGAGCCTAGTAGTTTGACGTTACAGTGAGCTATAATATCACTGCTGCACTCCAGCCTGGGTGACAGTAAGATACTATCTCTTAAATAAAAAATAAAAAATTAATTCTATAAAAACACACTTAAATCCCTTTAACAGGTAAACTTTAAAACATACACAATTAGACTGTGAGTAACTTTTTTATTACTATTTTTAGGACAGAAACATTGTTAACTCATTTTACAGTTAATTCCTAGGAATCAATAACTAGTTCAAAAAAAAAATCTTATTTTATCACTTCCCCTGGGGATTCATAAGGGTTTTGACCACTTGAATTATATTGTTCAGATGCTATCATCAGACTAATTTTAAAATTCTCCATGTACGGAGGGTAAAAGCTTTCTGAATGGCAATTCATATGTATAAGACCAATTAAAGGTAGTAGATGCTTTACTGTAGTCAACATGAATTGTCAAGTTACTGGAAAAGCACAGGGGCATGCTGCATTGGAAGCTTCTGTGTGCGTTACATTTGCCTATAATTTAATTTTACACAATAGATTTTAGAAAGAAAACTATAAGCAGATTTCTTTTCAGTGCTGGAAAGTAGAATGAGCTTCAATTGGTATGATTTAATTCAATTATATGTTTTAATTTTAATAAAATTATTTTCACTCAATTGCTTCATGCACTAATCTAATTACTAAATTGAGGGATGTTTTAGATGTTTAAATGAAGCAAAAACATTGAAATTACCCTTTTTTAATTAAAAATTGCATTTAATAATGTAGTACAGCAAATAAGGGCATATTATCCCACCAAACACATATATATATATATATATATACACACACATTATTTTTTAAAAGTAATCACTTAGTAACAGTCTTATTGCTTATAATAATAAATAAGTATAATAAATATTAGTTATAGTGTCTGGAATTTCAAAATTAATGTGACATGTTAAAAATATTTCTTAAGATTATATTTGTACTATGTATTTAAAGTATTAAAATATGTAACCATTATTAACATACATTAAGTGGTCTGTATTTGTTGAATAGACATGAATTATTTAAATTCTATTCATGTATTTTTCAATTTAATCATTTTCTGAAAAGATTAGAGATTGCACACATGTAAATTTATTTTTTTTAATTTAATTGGTATCTTCAAGTGACATTTGTGATCACTCATGAAAGGCTGAAATTTCAAAATATATGCTTTTAAGTATGAGCTTATATTATAATTTTAGAGTGGGTTTGAGGGGGGCAGTGATATTTGCTAATAAATAGACTGCAAACATTCTAAGCATATATATTTGGATGGTATTTACTAGTGATGAAAATACATCTTTACATACATAATGTAACTAAATAAACTTATGGACAGTGAGGTGCTATTTCAATTCCTTGATTTAGAGCAAAACAATAGAAAAACAAAAACAACATAGTGACAAGCCTCGTGAGATGATTGGTGATTCTGTAACCATTTCTCTGGAACTATCATAGTTATCTATCCTGTTATCTTCCGGTTGGTCTGGCAATACATTAAATCAAGTCATTTAGGCTCCCTGAGGCTTAGGAGATATTTTGAGCCAGTTGCATTTCTGTCTATCTTAGAGGGAAGAGAGGGCTCACCAAATGAACTTCCAGGGCTTCCTCTAAGTGTACAGCATCTGTTTTGATCAAGTAATATATTTAAAACTTAGAACTATCTGTGAATTGTAAATTCTTCTCATATGGTTTAAATTTCCCATTCTCCTTAACCACAAGAACGGGAAAACTGTTCCTACTAGTTCCTCATATCTAAAATATAAAACAAAGCTCAGAAAACATTGGAGACATACGTCTCTCATCATGCTTCTTGTACAGCCTTAGCATATTTTGCTATCTTTGAGAAAAGTTAACTTCTTCCACTTCAGTGAGGCTTCCAAAACTCTGCTCAGTTGCTTCTCTAACCTAACATAAAAGGAATGTCCACACACAAAGCAGTTTATGTCTTAGGTAAGAGCATGAGTCAAAGTTCTGTTTGAGACTTTTGAGAATGATCAGTGCATACTACTAAGAAAAATGCCATTAGCAGCTCTAAGACTGAACTCAAAAAGGGTGTAGTTATAAGTATGCCTCACTCCCACAAACCCAGGTACCAAAGATTCTGTACTGGTTTGAAAACGTTGAAAATAAATGTCAAAAGTGAGGAGGGAAACATAAAAAGGAGGTTTTATTTTGACAGTAGTACCTCAGTGTTGGCCATACAATGTTTTTTCTCTCCTAAGTTCTCTTCTTAGAAGACAATTGCAGACATTAGATTGGCTGTTTTCTTTGGCCTTGAAAAAGGAGAGATAAGAGGGAATTCTGGTAAAATGTGAGTATTTGAAGGAGAGAAGACTCCTCTGTGCCACAGAGAATATTGACTGTTTACCAATCAGACTTGCTATCTGGCTGGTGTGGAACTTACGCAGAGATACTAGTCACATTATCCTTGCTTCCTCATGTTCTTGGTTCTAAAGATATATGTGAGTTGAATATTTGAGATCTACAGACTTGAGAGGGACTAGAGTGAGTTGTAAGCAAGAAAGAGACAAGCAAATTAGATGATGATGGGGCTAGGTCAGCTGATAAGTGTTGAGAATATGTTTAAGATTAAGCTTGCATCAGCTGTGCATCCTCTGTTGTTGATAACCAATAGAATGAAGACTAATTAAAGAAGGAATTAGCAGCCTTGTCCCTACCTACTGAGTCTGTTCATATTCTAAACTATAAAAATCGAGCAACACCGACTCATAGGGAGCACATGTAACTAAATTTAACTCTCTCCTTTCCCTTTATTATTCCCTAAAGCCAGAAGCATAAGAGATCAAGAGATAATACTGGGACTGTGGGAAAGCATGTTACAAACTTACTCCTCTCCAAGACTCTGAGCCAATGCTCTTTCTTAGTGGAAGAAGGTGGCACTTTGAATCAAACACAATGGAAAGACTGAAATAAATAGGGTTAAGTGTTAACAATAAAACAATTGACTGAAAAAAACAATTTGTTATTTATGGAATGCATTATTTAAGGACAAGTTGTTATTACAGACTCTATCTTTTACAGTTACTAGAAAAACAAAATGCTTTCAGGTATAAAAGTATAATTTTCAAAAAGTTAAAAATATAGCTATTGTATATATGTAGACTGGACATTAGACAAAGTTTTTTAACTTACTGAAGAGAAAATTAGCAAGATGTAAAGCTCTTTAAAATATCATGTGAGGAAATATTCATAGTCAATGGAGAAAAGAATGTTGACATAAATTTGTTAAGCTGTAACACAAATTGCTTAAGGTCTCATAGAGCAATTAAAACCTATCTTTTGGGGTGATATTCTTCAATTGACAGAAATCCTTTGCATCTCTACTGACAAAAAAATCTATATCTTTGCCTGTAGCTTCAAGGAAACACCTTCCAATCAATATTCAATAGTAAATCAAACAAAGGTACATTCCATAAAAAATGAAATAATGTTTGTGTAGGCTTTTTTTGCAGGGGTCATCGTGTGTGTGTGTGTGTCTGTATGTGTGTGTGTATAAAGGGCCAGATAATAAATATTGTAGACTTTGTAGTACATATGGTATATAATGCCACTACTAAGTTCTGTCACTGTGATACAAAAGCAGACAGAAAATACAGAAACAAATGAGTAGCTATTGTGATGGTTAATTATAGATTTTAACTCTACTGAATTAAGGGATACCCAGATAGCTGGCAGAGTACTATTTCTAGGTATGTCTGTGAGGGCGTTTCTGTAAGAGATTGATATTTGAGTCAGTGGTCTGAGTAAGGAAGTTTCACCCTCACCTTATGTAGGTGGGCACCTTACAATGACTAAGGACCCAGATAGAACAAAAAAGCGATGAGAGGTGAATTTGCAAACAGGCCTTTTCTCTTCTGAAGCTAAAATAACGATTTTCTCCTGCCCTTGGATATTAGAACTTCACGTTATTTGGTTCTTACACTCTGGGACCTGCATCCATAGGCCCCTAGTGTCTCAAGCCTTCAGATTGAGTTGAATCATACTGCCATCTTCTCTGGTTCTCCAGCTTGTACACAGCATATTGTGGGACTTCTTAGCCTCTGTATTTGTGTAAACCATTCCGCTAAGAAATCCCCTTTCTTTTATCTATCCACATACCTCCTTCCTGCCTACCTACCCATCTACCTACCTTTCTAATCCATCCTCTATCTGTTTATGCTTTTGATTCTGTTTTTCTGGATAACCCCTCCAATTCAGCTATATTTCAATAAAATTTTACTTACAGACACTGAACTTTGAATTATATACAATTTTATGTATTGTAAAACATTATTCTTATTTTTAAAATTATTTCAATATATGAAAAACAATCTTAGCCTGTAGCTTATATAAAAACAGGTGGTACACCAGATTTGGCCAGCACATTATAGTTTGGTAACCCTCATGTTAGACAGTACTCTGTGACATTTAAAGGCCATGCAGTCATCATTTTGCTTTATGTGCATGTTCTCTTAATATGTGATTATATATAAATAAGTTGAATATTTTCAACCACACTTGTTCCACCTACAATCTCATTTAAAAATTATTTAAATATGTCACCCCTCAATTATAAAGACAAGGGAAAATGTTGAGCATTGAGAACTAGTTTTTCTAGCTTTAACCTTAAGTAACCTTTGACAGGTGGGTCATTTGGATTCTTTGGGTCTCTCACAGCTTAGAGATGCATGGACTTAACAATTTCTAAAATCATTCTTAAGTATAAGATTATTTTCTATCAGCAAATCTAAAACAAATGAAAAAAAATTTAAAAACAATGGTTTCTCTACATTTTTCACGCTGGTAGAGCAATTTATGTCAAGTGATGGTTTTACTTTGAACCTCAAGCCGTTGTCTACATTATCAACATTTTATACCATTCAGTGGTTGAAGAGATTTGCATTTATAGTTACTTAATGTGTTTCTCTTCATGAGGATTCAAATTAACGAGTATATGAGCCCTACAAGCATTTAGAAAACTAGGCATTATTGGGGGAAAAGTACAATTAAAATGAAGTTATATGAGATATTGACAATTATGATTTTATTACATGATTTTGAATGTTTTTTTCTCTCTCTGTGGATCCTAAACCAGCTATGTAATTTGAATGCAAGCTCATCTTAATTTGATAAGTTGCTTGTCAATATTGGCACATAGTGGAAGTGAGAAATAGAATATGCATGAATTTGAACAACTTTCTTCCTTATCTCTGGTGATAAATTTGACATCAACAGATCACTTGTAAGAAACTTTGTAAAGCAATGCATGCCATCTTTAATTAAATATACTTAAATACTTTTCTGCACAAATTAATTTTATATAAAACATATACCCATGATTTCTACTAATTTTAATGTGTACTTTTATTGAAGTCATTTTTAACATAAATGCACCAATTTTATATGCCCAAATTTATAGGTATGCATACATATTTACTAATACAAATAGTGTAAAATATATGAAATAAACATCTTAAAAGCATGTTTTAAAAATAAATGTATAGAGAAGTTCTAATATTTTCTTTCCATATCTTTCACAATACTTTTATTTTTCCCCTTTTAGCTACCTTTGGAGGCCATTACTCTAGCTCAGTAATACATGACATAGAAATGAGGGGAGATGGAGTTTCTGCTGCTCCAGTAATATATACCAGAATTTTAGGGTTATTAGTAGTATATGTGTTTTGTACATAAATTAAAAATCACTGTTCTGGAAAAAGAAACGGGTAAAGTCTGAATCCTGCAGATTTTTTTCTCTATTATGCATCTAAGAATTCCTTTCTCTGCAATCCTCTTTCAAGGAATGAGAACTTTTCTGTACAAGAAAAGGGAGCCAGAGAGAAGTTGCATCATTTAGAATCCCTGTCACTCCAGATATTCAACACTCAAATCTAAATCTAGTAACAGGGATAGTTTAGGAATTCTTATATATTTTGTAGATATGCAGAGAAAAATGAAATTCCTAAAAATAACTGAACCCATTTTCATATTTGTAACTTGTCAGTAATAAATCTAAAGTTAATAATTATTAGTCTGTATCTTCAGTCATCTGCTGGCTGATATTTATGGGAGTAATGTGGTATCTTTCCAAATAATGCAATCATGTACATCAAACAGAAGCCATTAGGAATGGATATGTACTGTTGTAAACAACCAAGGATGAAAAACACTTATTGGTGCCATTATCATCGTTTTAAAATACCCATTGCAACTTTTAGAAATTGATGGTATTGTTCAACTGCCCACAATGATTTCTAATCTTTAAAATTGAATTGTGTTATACTTTCTGAAAATATGTGTTCTGGGCATCTCACCATATAAAATGTAAGTTGATAAGCCTGATTAAAATATCCAGACTGCTTGATTAAAACTCTAATAAAATAACTTTAATTATCTCAATAGGTAACTAATGACTTCCATCTCAGCTTTGGCTCACTGGTTAAATAAAGGTAGAAATACAAAAAAAAAAAAATTATTGTATAAGATAATAGAATGACTTTATTTTCCATCAAAATCAAAGATTGTCTCTTTATGAGGCATTGGTACACATAACAGAAAATAGATTCTTTGAGGTAAATGTGTATATATCAAGACTACATTCATTTTTCGTATAAAACATGAATTAACTTTGTGACCTAAAATGGCACATCATTTATTTATTTATTTTAATTCAGGCAAGAAGCTAAATGTTATAATTAACATCAAGCTCTTCTCATCTCGTATTTATATATAACACACCCACTGGGGTCTGAAAAGTGGGTGGCAGTAAACACTAATCTGTTATTGAGTGGGATGAATTACTCATTAATTTGCTAAGCAGTAGAGCTCAAAGGATTCTTTCTTGTTTCAGGTTTTGGAAAGTAAGTTTGCCAGCCCTTTGGGGTTTCCTTGAAAATTCTAGGTCAGGCATCAGATTCTCTTATATAGGATAAATGTCACTTCTGGAAATAATGTGTTATAAAGCATGTCATGTCTTTAAAGTATCAGGCTTTAGTTTACCAGATACATCCAACCTTGCCCTCTTACTTACCTAGTAATATGTACATCCTAATAACTAAACTGTGAACTCACCAAAAGGAATTAAAAGATTGTTTTCCCCCACCAGGAAAAGCTTCCCTGTGAGATATTAAATAAAGTCTGAATATTTTCATTGGTATACTTTCTCCTTGGTTGACCCATAATCTATTATTTAAACAGCCAGAAAGCTGAAGAGAAAAACAAAATTGTGTTGAACAAGCCCTTGACTTCATGGTGTTTTAAAAAATCATATAGTGACATAAGAGGTCAGCAAAAATAAATTATGCTCCATGCTGGTAACTCGGTTATTTTTTTTAATAAGCTTACTTGACTGGTAAATTTAGAGGAAGATTAAAAATTAATGATCAAGGAGGATTAATTGTGACATTTAAACTTAAAGGCAATTTAAAAAGTGATTTGGGAGAAGGAATATAATATGCATTTTATATAATTTAATATATACTGGAGTCTACTTGCATATATTGCTAATGGTTTTTATGGCTGCCATACTGCATGAGGCCTAGAGCAGATAGTCTCAAATTCTTAGTTTTGTGTCCCGGTATATTTCAAGGCACTCCAAGTTTTCTATGAATTCATAGAGACTTCAATTCTTATGATTTCCTCTATAGTCAAAACCAATACTTACCAGTTAGTTATAAGTCTGATTTTGAACATGAAAACAAAACAAATCTAAGCAAAACAAAACAAAATTAGAATCCATCTCATGATTGGTTCTTCCAGCCAACGTCTGCACCCTTAGAAATTTTCAAAAATATAATTAGCCCTTCTTGGAGAATGGTTTTCTATTTATAGTCACATTGCTTCAGCTCCAAAACTATAAGTATACGATTTCTCCCTCTCTGAACACTCCAGTATAAAAAGTCACCAGACCCTCTAGCTTGGTTTCCCTGTTATCTCATGTTGTACTCTTTCCGTCTTCTCCCAGGATACCAAACTCCTTCATTCCTATGACGATAAGGAATCTTACCCTTTTTCCTCTTTACTCTTCTATAGCAAAGCCAGTTTACTAGGTACTGTTAGAAATGTGACTCGACACACAGTCTGCCTCCCTTTCTCCCCCACAACAGATGAATAAAGTGAATAGAAAATATCCCCTTCACACTTGAACCAATCTATGCACCTGGCCTTGGCACAGAGGTACAGCCACTGGCCTTGACACATTACTCAGAGGCTCTGTTATGAGAATGCTGCCTATCACACTTCATGAAAATTTTTATTGTGAAAATATTTTACTTTATGATTTGTGACATTCAGACAGCTCAAGTTAAGATTTATGAAAGGTATTATTATATAAATGACTATGGCATGGGGTACTTATCATTTGACTTAATCAAAACTTAAATAATATAGCAAGTAATACAAGAGGCAGGTGGAAATATTGAAATAATAAAATAGCACTGCTTTTTAAAATTTAAATGTTTATAAACCACAGCTTTTATTTATTTTTACTATTATTTTAAGTTCAGGGGTACAAGTGCACATAGGTGAACTTGTGTCATGGACATGTTGTACAGATTATTTCATCACCCAAGTATTAAGCCTAGTGCCCATTAGTTTTTTTTTTTTTTTTCCTGATTCTCTTTCTCTTCCCACCCTCCACCCTCCAATGGGCCCCAGTGTGTGTTGTTACCCTCTGTGTGATCATGTGCTCTTATCACTTAGCTCCCAATTGTAAGTGAGAACACTATTCACAATAACAACAGTGCTTTTAATAAATTCTCCTACTGAACTGTCAAAATAAAAAAAAAAATGGCAAATACATTGTTATATGGTGTTCTAATTTTAAAATTCTATTTAGTTGTTAGGGTTTTTCACTTTTTTTTTTTTTTTTTCAGTATGTTAGGACTCTTTGGCCCTATTGGCAGTCAAAATATTTTCTGATGTCCTCAATTTCATGAGTTTTGTTAACAGTTAATGTTGAGTATTATTCAAAACTTTAAAAATACTGGAAATAATTGACTTCAGTAATAGCTTTTATCCATATATTCACCTATCTTACAAATAGAAAAATATAAACTTATGGCATAATAAATTTTAAGTAGTATGAAAATTTTCTAAATAGTTTTTTTTAAATAACAAGAATGAGTTTGAAAAATTCTTTCACAATAAAATTACCAAAACAATAGTTTAGAATTCATGTAATCATGTTGTGATTGTAAATTTTTATGAGAGTCACAAAATACGAATTTATATGTATTCAGAAAAACTGTATGCTGGCAATAAAAATGTACATTTCAATCTGCCTAATAAAAGTTGAAAGGAACTAATCTGCTAGTATTCTGAAGATAAATAATACATTGAGGGCAGACTGCCTGAGTTTTAATTCTATCTTTAATTCTTATCATTTGCTGTGTGACATTAGACTTGTTAGTGTGTAAGACTATGTTTTGGTTTGTTTCTCATGGTTAAACTGGAGATGAATTTTTTATGTGGTTTTTGGCATCCTACATTCCTGTAAGGATACGCACTAGTCTCTTGGTATCAGTGGGGGATTGGTTCCAAGAATCCCCATGAATACCAAATTCCACAAATACTCAAGTCCCTTATATGAAATGGTTTAGTATTTGCATATAACCTGTGCACATCCTCCTGTATACTTTAAATCATCTCTGAATTACCAATAATACCTAATATTAATACAATGTAAATGCCATGCAAAGAGCTGTTATACTATATTGTTTTGGGAATAGTGACAAGAAAAGAGTCTGTACATATTCAGTACAGAAGCAACCATTCATTTTTTAAAACATATTTTTGATCTGTGGTAGGTTGAATTCATGAATGTGCAACCCACAGATTTGTAAGGTCGATTTCCACATCTGTGGCTTCAACTAACCTTGAATTAAAAGTGTGTGTGTATAATACACGCACATATATATGTGTATATATGTATATATACACATATATATGTGTGTGTGTATATATATATATATATAAATTACATGTGTACTGAGCACAGACAATTTTTCTTCTCATGATTCCCTAAACAATACAGTATAACTACTATTTACATAACATTTACATTGTATTAATTGCGATGAGTAATATAGAGACAATTTAAAGCATACAGGAGGTTGTGTGTAGATTATATGCAATTAACATTTTATATCTGGGACTTTAGCATTTGTGGATTTTGGTATTCAAGGGGGATTCTGGAACCAATTCCCCATGAATATCAAGGGACAACTTAACAAGGCTTCAATGAATTTTAGATTTCTTCCCTCTAGACATATTAAATAAGAAACAACTGTCAAGTTAGATGTCTCAAAATCAATGAAAGATTAAAAAGTAACATGACTCAATGGGACAGATGACAAAGGACAGACAGGGCTCCATACTTGACAGAGAACTGTCACGCTACAAACAATATTTGAAACATCTGTCTCTAAATGCTTCATGCCACAGATACATACAATTGAAATGATAAAAGTTTCAACCTAGCCATTTCAAATGAATCAGATCCAAAGTTCTGTGATGAATATTTTTTTTCATTAAGTTTGTCCACTTAGCTTCTAATCCCAGGGATATTGGTGTATTTTTTATAATCTTATACACAACACTTTACTCATTAGGTTATATTCCCATTCATATCTCTCTCTCTGTCTCCTTGTTGCTTGTTTGCTTTCTTCTACTTCTGCTTCTTTGTAATTGTATTATATTAAAGACATTGAAATATCATATCGGTGAGAAATATCAAGAGTTCATTCTTGATCTGATAATACTTTGCTCTGAATTGTCAAAACAAATATATTAGTAATAAAAACCTAACCACCCCCAGAAAATGTTTAAACTAGAGTGAAAAATTAGAAGAGAAAGACATATTACCAAAACTCCACAGAATTAAGGAAAATATTTACAAACTATTCATTTCACAAGGGATTAATAACCAGAATATATAAGAAGTTCAAACAAATGAACAGGAAGAATATAGTAATATGATTTAAAGATGGACAAAAAATCTGAATAGAAATTTCTCAAAAGAAGACATAAAGTAGCCAACAGATATATGAAAAAATGCTCGACATCACTAATCATCAGAGCAACGCAAATCAAAACCACAAGATATATCTTCTCACTCCAGCTTTTATCCAAAAAACAGACAATAATGAAAGTGGGAGAAGAATGGTAGAAAGGGAAACTCTTGTACACTGTTAGTGGAAATATAAATTAGTAGAGCCACTATGGTAAAGAGTATGGAGTTTCCTCAAGAAACTGGAAATGGAACTACCATATTATTCATCAATCCCACTGCTGGGTATATGTTCAAAAGAAAGGAAATCACAATGTGGAAAATATATCTTCCCTCCCATGTTTAATGCAGCACTAATCACAACAGCCAAGGTATGGAATTGGCTTTTGTCCATCAATGGTTGAATGGATAAAGAAAATGTATACACAGTGGAATATTATTTGGCAATAAAAAATAATGAAATTCTGTCATTTGCAACAAAATGGATGTAACTGGAGGACATTATATAATGAAATAAGCCAGGTATAGAAAGGCAAATTTCAACAATGTGAAATTAGATCTCACTCATGTGAGAACTAAAAATTTAAAAAATAATAACTCTTGCAGACAGAGAGTGGAATGATGGTTACCAGAGGTTGGGAAGGGTAGTGGGGAGATAGGGATAAAGTGGGGATGGTTAATGTGTACAAAAAAACAGTTGGATAGCATAAATAAGGTCTAGTATTTAGTAGCACATTACGGTGACTATACTTAATAATTTACATATTTTTAAATAACTAAAAGAATGAAATTGTAGTGTTCCTAATATGAAGAAATGATAAATGGTTGAAGTGATAGAGGGATACCAAAATTACCCCAATTTATATTATTATATGCTGTATGCCTGAATCAAAGCATTACATGTATTCAATATACACAACTATTATGTGCACATAATAATTAAAATTTTTAAAAAATAAGTAAAAACTAGAGTTATATTCAAAATTACAGGTAATCATAAACTCTTAAAATCAGCTCAAAATAGTGAAAACCTAGGCAATACCATTCAAGACATAGGCATGGGCAAAGACTTCATGACTAAAACACCAAAAGCAATGGCAAGAAAAGCCAAAATAGACAAATGGGATCTGATTAAAGAGCTTCTGCACAGCAAAAGAAACTATCATCAGAGTGAGCAGGCAACCTACAGAATGGGAGAAAATTTTTACAATCGATCTATCTGACAAAGGGCTAATATCTAGAATCTACAAAGAACTTAAACAGATTTACAAGAAAAAAAAAACCATCAAAAAGTGGGAGAAGGATATGAACAGACACTTCTCAAAAGAAGACATTTATGCAGCCAATAAACATAAGAAAAAAAGCTCATCATCACTGGTCATTAGAGAAATACAAATAAAAGCCACAATGAAATACCATCTCATGCCAATTAGAATGGCTATCATTAAAAACTCAGGAAACAACATATGCTGTAGAAGATGTGAAAAAATAGGAACGCTTTTACACTGGTGGTGGGAGTTTAACCATTGTGGAAGACAGTGTGGCAATTACTCAAGGATCTAGAACTAGAAATACCATTTGACCCAGCAATCCCATTACTGGGCATATACCCAAAGGATTATAAATCATGCTACTATAAAGATACATGCACACATATGATTATCATGGTATTGTTCCCAATAGCAAGACTTGGAACCAACCCAAATGCCCATCAATGATAGACTGGATAAAGAAAATGTGGCACATATACACCATGGAATACTATGCAGTCATAAAAAAGGATGAGTTCATGTCCTTTTCAGGCACATGGATGAAGCTAGAAACCGTCATTCTCAGCAAAACAACACAAGGATAGAAATCCAAACGCTTCATGTTCTCACTCATCAGTGGGAGCTGAACAATGAGAACACATGGACACAGGGAGGGGAACATCACACACCAGGGCCTGTTGAGGGATGGAGGCCTATGGGAGGGATAGTATTAGGCGAAATACCTAATATAGATGACTGGTTGTTGGGTCAGCAAACCACCATGGCACATGTATACATATATAACAAACTTGCATGTTCTGCACATTACCCCAGAACTTAAAGTATAATAAAAAAATACAAAACCAAAAATAAATAATTAAAAACACAAATAATAGCAATACAAATATTTTCACTTTTATGGTGAATTATAGCCATGTACTTCTTTTGGATTATATTAAGAGCAAGAATCTTAGGAAAGTCAAAAAGAAATCTCAGTTGTAACAAGTCTATAAAGCATTGTCAAATTGCAAGAGAGTTAAAGTGAATGTGCCTGTAATGAGTCAAGTTCCTTTTAAGACATTGTAGCACATTTTGTACCAGATACTTCTATTATTTCCAAGTCTTAATGAAGAAATTAAGCAAAGTATATTATTCTCCAGGTATAGTTTATAATTAATGCTAAGATTAATATGTTCACTTAGTGAATTTTTCTCTGCCAAACTAACAGACATTTTTCTGTCTTATGTATATTTCAGTTAAAATCTACACTAAAACACCATATTTTATAGCACCTACCTGTTTTAATTTAATGAAAACCTTAACTTCAAGATTGTACTTGCACAATAGATAGTAAAATAAAAAATGAAAAGATCAGATGACACAATAAATGCACTTTATCTAAGACAATTAGTTTTAGTTTTAAAATGCATTTATATTGTTTTATTATGGTCTATTTCCTCAATGACAAACATTATTTGGCCTATTTGAGCACTATTTTTTTTTTCATATTACTCTAAGTCAATAAAGTCAATGTATTTTTGTTAATAGACACGAAATGAGTTACAACAGCAATAGTAACTAATTGAGGATGAAAATGTGCCTGCGACACCAAAGGTATTATCATTAAAACAAATCATTTAAAACTATTTTATTCATTAAAGACTGAGATCCTCAAGAAGTTATATACTTTTCCAAAATTTTGACCATGGCATATGTATTAGTCCATTTTCACACTGCTGATAAAGACATACTGGAGATTGGGCAATTTACAAAAGAAAGAGGTTTAATTGAACTCACAGTTACATGTGCCTGGGGAAAGCACATAATCATGGCAGAAGGCAAGGAGGAGAAAGTCAAATCTTACATGGATGGCGGCAGGCAAAAGAAAAGCTTGTACAGGGAAACTCCGCCTTATAAGTCCATCAGATCTTGTGATCCTCATTCACTATCACGAGAACAGTGCAGGAAAGACTCGCCCCCAAAATTCAATCACCTCTTACCAGGTCCTTCCCACAACACATAGGAATTCAAAATGAGATTTTGGTGGGGACACAGCTGAATATATTAAAAAGGTAGATTTTGAAGAATATAAGTAATTACTAAAAAGAAAGATTTTAAATGATCTAAACATCTCAGGATTGACAATAAGTATTATGTTAACAACCATAAGTATTAATATTTATCTAATTTTTATAATTAATAAAAACATTTACATGTGGTAGGGCATAGTCACAGCTCAAAACTTCATGATTCTGAAACGTACAGATTCTGAAACCTAAGTATCTGGGTTTAAATCCTGGTTATGCCTTTGTTTTTCTTTGGTCTATAAAATATCAATTAAATATTTTCACTTTATAATTGCTTTTGAGAATTATGTAAGTAAATACATGTGCAATGTTTGCAATGGCACCTACCTCATAGTAATCCATAAGTCAATAAATGTCATCTATTGGAGTTATTTTAATTACATAGATTATTTATACCTTGAAACAACATCTTGAATAACAGATGTATATTAGACACAAACCTTGAGCAATTTTTCAGATTCCCTTTGTGACCTCCTTCTTTTCAGAGGCACTGTCCACTTTTTGGACAGTGTTGCCATAGCCTTTGCTGATGCTAACACAAAGCTCCTCATGCTGCCTAAAGTTGAAGTCCCATCTCTGAATGGCCATCACACCCCACATGCCAAGTTCAGTCTAGGTCACATTACCCTTCTACTTCCAAATTTGAATAAAATGTGGCACTTCTGGATATAGACAATGGTTTTCTGAGCCACCCCCATAAAGCCAAATGCCAAAACCCAGAGGCTTCTACATAGTAACCTTTGTTTACCACTAGAATTGCCTAGATTTGCTGAGACTGTCTTGTTATGTGCTGTTGTCGTGTGTAAGTATTAATAGTAACCCAAGGTACTCCAATATATTTGACAATAAATTTTGTGGCTACCCTAATGATGAGAAAGAGCTGGCATTGATATTGGTAAACAAATAAATAAATGGAACAGAATGAAGAAACCAGAATTAGATCCACACAAATATGATCAGTTGATTTTTGACATAGGCCAAAAGCAAATTGAGAAAGTACAATTGGACAGGTATATTAAAAAATGTAAATCCAACCTCGACCCATATCAAGCTTTTGTGCAAAATTAATTAAAATGAACCAGCAATACAAATAAAAGAACTAAAATTATAAATTATTACAAGAAAATGTAGAAGAAAATTTTTGTGATATTGAAATAGAAAAATATTATTAAGATATAACCCCAAAAGTATGATCCATAAAAGAAAAAGAATGACAAATTAGACTTTATCACAATTAATACTCTTCAAAGACATGATTAAGGGAAAGAAAAGACAAGACAGGCTGGCAGTAATTATTTGCAAATTATATATTTGATAAAGTACTTAAATCTAGAATATAAAAAGAACTCAACCTCAAGAATAAGAAAATAAACCATCCAATTACAAAGAGGGAACAAGATCTGAACAAATACTCTATGAAAAAGGGATGCAGATGGCAACTTAGTTATTAAAATGTTGTTCAACATGTCTAGTCGTAAATTAAAACCACCATAAGATATAATACATAAATGTTAGGAAGTCAAAAGTGTGAAGTAAAATGAAGAAATAGAACAGTTCAA
Source organism: Macaca thibetana thibetana (assembly GCF_024542745.1). NCBI lineage: Eukaryota > Metazoa > Chordata > Mammalia > Primates > Cercopithecidae > Macaca > Macaca thibetana. The sequence continues at coordinate 63,910,017 of NC_065584.1, forward strand.
TTCTTTTTTTAATTTTATTGTTAACATGAGGTTCATGTGCAGATTTGTTTATGTAGGTAAACTTGTGTCATGGGAATTTGTTATACAGATTATTCCATCACCGAGGTATTAAGCCTTGTAAACATCAGTAATTTTTCCTGATCTTCTCCTTTCTCTGACCCTTCATTCTCTGGTAGGCTGCAGTGTCTGTTGTTCCCGTCTATGTGTCCAAGTGTTCTCATCATTTAGCTCCCACTTATAAGTGAGAACATGTGGTATTTGGTTTATTTTTCCTGTATTAGTTTGGCTCAGGGTAACAGTCTCCAGCTTCATCCATGTTTCTGCAGGAGACAATCTTAATCTTTTTTATGGCTACAGTATTCCATGGTGTATGTGTACCACATTTTCTTTATCCAGTCTACCATTTATGAGCATTTAGGTTGATTCCATGTCTTTGCTATTGTGAACAGTGCCGCAATGAACTTAAAAGTGCATGTGTCTTTCTGCTGGAATGATTTCTACTCCTTTGGGTATATACCCAGTAATGAGGTTGCTGGATCGAAAGGTAGTTCTGTTTTTAAGTCTCTATGGAATTGCCACACTACTTTCCACAATGGTTGAACTAATTTACACTCCCACAGAGTATAAGTGTTCCTTTTACTCCACAACCTCACCAGCACCTGTAATTTTTTTCCTTTTTAATAATAGGCATTGTGGTACATGTGAGATGATATTTCATTGTGGTTTTAATTTGTATTTCTTTAATCAGTGATGTTGAGCTTTTATTCATATGCTTCTTGGGCACATCTATGTCTTCTTTTGAAAAGTGTCTGTTCATGTTCGTTATCTACTTTTTAATGTTTTTTTTTTTCTTGTAAATTTGTTTAAATTATAGATGCTGGGTATTAGACCTTTGTCAAATGCATAGTTTTCAAGCATATTCTCCCATTCTGTAGGTTGTCTGTTTACTCTGTTGACAGTTTATTTTGCTGTGTAGAAGCTCTTAAGTTTAATTAGATCACATTTGTTAATTTTTGCTTTCGTTGCAATTGCTTTTGGTGACTTTGCTATGAGATCTTTGTCCATTCCTATGTCCAGAGTGGTATTGTCCAGATTGTCTTCCAGGATTTTTTAACCTTTTGTGTTTTACATTTAGGTCCTTAATTTATCTTGAGTTGATTTTTGTATATGGTGTAAGAGAGGGATTCAGTTTCAGTCTTCTACATATGGCTAGCCAGTTATCTCAGTACCATTTATTGAATAAGAATTCCTTTCCCCATTGCTTGTTTTTGTCAGCTTTGTTGAAGATCATATGATTGTAAGTGTGTGGCATTATTTATGGACTCTCTATTCTATTCCATTGGTCTATGTGTCTGTTTTTGTACCAGCATCATGCTGTTTTGGTTACTGTAGCCCTGTAGTATAGTTTGAAGTTAGGTAGCATGATTCCTCCAGCTTTGCCCCTTTTGCCTAGGATTTCCTTGGCTATTCAGGCTCTTTTTTTAGTTCCATATGAATTTTAATTTTTTCTACTTCTGTGAAGAATGTCACTGCTAGTTTCATAGGAACAGCATTTAATCTATAAATTGCTTGGGGCAGTATGGCTATTTTAACGATACTAATTCTTCCTTTCTATGAGCATGGAATGTTTTTACATTTGTTTGTGTAAACTTTGATTTATTTGAGCAGTGCTTTGTAGTTCTTTTGCCTCCCTGGTTAGCTGTATTTCTAGGAATTTTACTCTTTGTGTGATTATTGGGAATGGAATTGCATTCCTGATTTGGATCTCAGCTTGGTGGTTGTTGGTATACATTGATTTTTGTATCCTGAGACTTCACTGAAATGTTTTATCAGATAAGAAGCTTTTGTGCCAAGACTACGGGGTTTTCTAGATATGGAATTGTATCACCTGCAAATAGTGATAATTTTGACTTGCTTTCTTCCTATTTGGATGTCCTTTATTTATTTCTCTTGCCTGACTGCTTAGGCCAGGACTTCCAATAAACCGCTTGTATTTAACATAGGAGTGGTAAAAGAGGGCATTCTTGTCTTGTGGCGGTTTTCAAGGGGAATGCTTTCAGCTTTTAACCAATCAGTATGATGCTGGCTATTGGTTTTTCACAGATGGATCTTACTATTTTGAAGTATGTTCCTTCAATACGTAGTTTATTGAGAGCACTTACCATGAAGGAGTGTTAAATTTCACTTAAAGCCTTTTCTGCATTTAAAGATAATCATGTGGTTTAGTCTTTCGTTTTGTTTATGTGATGAATAATATTTATTGATTTGTGTATGTTGAACCAACCTTGCATTCAAAGCCTACTTAATCATAATAAATAAGCTTTGAAATGTGCTGCTGGATTCTGTTTGCCAGTATTTTGTAGAGGGTTTTTGCATCAATGTTCATCAAGGGTACTGGCCTGAATTTTTTTGGTATTAAAATGGTGCTGGCCTCATATAATGAGTTAGAGGAGGAGTTCCTCCTCAGTTTTTTGGAATAGTTTCAGTAGGAATTGTACCAACTCTTCTTTGTACATCTACTAGAACAGCTGTGAATCTGTTTGGTCCTGTGCTTTTTTTTTTTTTTTTTTTGCTTAGTAGGCTATTTATTACTGTCTCGATTTTAGAGCTCATTAGTGGTCTGTTCAGGGATTCCATTTCTCCCTGGTTCAGTCTTGGGAGGGTATATGTGTCCAGGAATTTATCCATGTCTTCTACATTTTCTAGTTTGTGTGTATAGAGGTGTTCATAATATTCTCTGATGGTTGTTTGTATATCTGTGAAGTCAGTGGTAATATCCCCCTGGAATTTTCTGATTGTGTTTATTTGATTATTCTCTGTTTTCTTTTTATTAGTCTTACTAGTGGTCTATTTATTTTATTTTCTTCAAAAAAAAAGAAAAAACAGTCCCTGAATTAGTTGACCTTTTCAATTTTGTGTGTGTGTGCTAATCTCCTTTAGTTTAACTCTGATTTTGGTTATTTCTTGTCTTGTGCTAGCTTTGGGATTTTTTTTGTTCTTGGTTCTCTAGTTTTTTAAATTGCGATGTTAAGCCTTTAACTTGAGATCTTTCTAACTTTTAAATTGAGCATTTAGTGCTATAATTTTCCATCTTCATGCTGCCTTGGCTGTGTCCCAAAGAGTCTTGTATGTTGTATTTTGTTCCCATTCGTTTCATAGAACTTCTTGATTTCTGCTTTAATTTTATTATTTACCCAAATGTCATTCAGGAGCAGGTAATTTCCATGTAATTGTATGGTTTTGAGTGATTTTCTAAACCCCAATTTCTAATTTTATTGTACCATAGCCCAAGAGAATAGTTGTTATGATTTCACTTCTTTTGCATTTCCATTTTGCATTTGCAACTGTTTTGTGTGCAATTATGTGATTGATATTAGAATATGTGCCATGTGGTAATGAGAAGAATATATATTCTGTTGTTTTGGGTGGAGACTTCTGAAGATGTCTATAAAATCTATTTGATCTAGTACTGAGTTCACATCCTGCAAATCTTTATTAATTTTCCACTTCAATCATCTGTCTAGTATTGTCAGTGGAATTTTGAAGTCTTCCACTATTATTGTTGGTAGACTTTGAGTGTCCTTTTGAACATGTCTAAGAACTTGATTTATGAATCTTGGTGCTCCAAAGTTAGGTGCATATAGTATAAGACAGATCTTCTAGTTGAATTGAACCCTTTACAATTATGTAATGTCCTTTGTTTGGTCTTTTTTGATGTTTGTTGGCTTAAAGTCTACGCTGTCTAAAATTAGAATAGTGGCAACCCCTAATTTTCTCTGGTTCCCATTTGCTTGGTAGATTTTTCTCCATCCCTTTATTTTGAACCCATGTGTGTCTTTCCATGTGAGATGGGTCTTGAAAACAGCATACTGATGAGTCTTGATTCTTTATCCAGCATGCCACTCTGTGTATTTTAATTGGGGCATTTAGCCAATTTACATTTACAGTTAGTATGGATATATGTCAATTTGATTCTGTCATCATGATGTTAGCTAGTTATTATGCAGACTTATTTTGTTGTCGCTTTATAGTGTCACTGGTCTGTGTACTTCAGTGTGTTTTGTAGTGTTTGGTAATGATCTTTCCTTTTCATATTTATTGCTTTTTTCAGGAGCTATTACAAGACAGATTCTAGTGGTAACAAATTCCCTCAGCATTTGTTTGTATGAAAAGGCTCTTATTTCTCCTTTGCTGGTGAAGCTTATTTTGGCCAGATATAAAATTATTTCTTTATTATTATTATTTTTTGAGATGAAGCCTCACTCTGTTGCCCAGGCTAGAGTGCAGTAGTACAGTCTCGGTTCACTGCAACCTCCACCTCCTGGGTTTAAGCAATCCTCCCACCTCAGACTCTCAAGTATCTGGGATTACAAGTGTGCACCACCATGCCTGGCTAATTTTTGTATTTTAGTAGAGATGAGGTCTCATCATGTTGGCCAAGCTTGTCTTGAACCCCTGATCTTAAGTGAGCCACCCACCTTGGACTCCCAAAGTACTGAGATTGCAGGTGTGAGGCACCACATCTGGCCAAGATATAAAATTCTTGATTAAAATTTCTTTTCTTTAAAAATGTTGAATATTGTACCCTAACCTTTTCTGGCTTATACAGTTTCTGCTATGAGCTCTTCTGTTAGTCTGATGGGCTTTCCTTTGTATGTGACCTGATCTTTCTCTCTAGCTGCCTTTCATATATTTTCTTTCATTTCAATCTTGGAGAATTTGATGAGTATGTATTAGGGATGATCTTCTTGTGAAGTATCTTACAGGGGTTGTCTGCATTGCCTGAATTTGAATGTTGGCCTCTTTAGCTAGGTTGGAGACATTTTCATAGATGATATCCTGAAATATGTTTTCTGTGTTGCTTCCCTTCTCTCCATGTCTTTAGGGACACCAATGAATTGTAGATTTTGTCTCTTTACATAATCTTATATTTCTCTCTCTTTTTTTTTTTTTTTTTTTTTTTTTTTTTGAGACGGAGTCTCGCTCTGTCACTCTGGCTGGAGTGCTGTGGCCGGATCTCAGCTCACTGCAAGCTCCGCCTCCCAGGTTCCCGCCATTCTCCTGCCTCAGACATAATCTTATATTTCTCAAAGGTTTCATTCATTCCTTTTAATAGTTTTCTCTCTATTCTTGTCTGAATGTCTTATTTCAGAAAGCCAGTCTTAAAACTCTGAGATTCTTTCTGTCTCTTGGTCTATTCTGCTATTAATATTTGAGATTTAATTGTGAAATTCTCATAGTTTGTTTCTCATGTCTATCGGGTTGGTTGCATTTTCTTCAAAATTGGCCCTTCTGTCTGTCAGCTCCTGTATCATCTTATGATGATTCTTAGCTCCCTGGGATAGGGTTTCAAGATACTCCTGAAAATCAATGATATTTGTTTCTGTCTATATTCTAAATTCTATTTCTGTCATTTTAGCCTTTTGGCCAGATTCAGAATCGTTGCTTGAAAGGTAGTGTCATTTGGAGAAGAGAAGGCACTCTGGCTTTTTGAGTTGTCAGAGTTCTTGCACTGGTTCATGCTCATGTTTGTGGGCTACTGTTCTTTCAGTCTTTGAAGTTGCTGTCCGTTGGATGAGTGTTGTTTTTTTTTTTTTTTCTTCTTTTATTCTATTTGATGACCTTGAGGGTTGCATCATGGTATAAGGTGGATTCAATAAACTGGCTTTGTTTCTGTAATATTTTAGGGGGTCAGTGCTCAGTTCCCAACTCCTAGACTGAATGCTCTAACTCTGGGGGACTTGTATTGGACCCTGATTTTGTTCTCTGGCATCTCAAGTTTAGGAACGTACTGTACTAGGGTGGCCAACGTGCTCACTACACTCTGATGGGTGGTGCCAGCCAAAACATATCATAGAATGGTGGCAGTGAAATCTATCCTTGTTTGCATGTGCCAGTGGCAGTGGCAGCATAGCAATATACAGCAGTGTGCTAGCAAGTAATGGGGTGCCTACCTCTGTATTGGTGCTCGCAACAGTTGCAGAGGCAGCATGTCTTGATGGGTGGTCTGGAGGCCCCCACTGGTGAGTGTTGCACTGGTAATGGGTTAGCATTGGGGAGGGGGCCTGACAGGCAAGGGTCTGTATGCACCCTCTGTGCATGTTCATACAGAGTAGAATGGCCACTCATGGTGTGGAGGGTCCACTGTTCTCTTTGCCTAGTTTCATTCCAGTGGCAGTGTTAGGGCAGGGACAAGACATTAGAGGACTCTGTGCCCACCAGACTTCGACTGCGATGGTGGTACCTCAGGGGAGGCAGAGTGCACTCCCATCAGCAGCAGCAGAAGGGTGGGGTGCACATGCACATGCATGCTGTCAGGGTAGGGAATGCAAAATCCATCCAGGCACCCATGTGGTAGCAAAGCAATGTGAGGAGCGGCCTTGGGCCCAAGGAAAGTTGTAGGGGAGGGTGAGTGTGAGTGGGCTGATCTGTATCCACGGAGCTGACCTGCTGGAGCCCTCTGTGAATCAGGCATGGTCTACCAGCACAGGAGCTGTCATATGTGTCCCCAGGGGACTGAGTCTGCACTGCAAGCAGGCATCGCCAGGCTGGGGTCCCAAAGAGTCCAGCAGATCAAGAGTTGTTCAGGCCAGACTGGCCCTATCTGATGGGCAAGACTGCCCTGCAGAGTTTAGGTCTGACACTTCCCCTAGGGCTGAATGCTCTCCTATGGGAGTAAGCTGAGCCTAGGAAGATGGCCATCCCTAGCCATGCTCTCTCTGCTACAGGTGCTCCTGCACCAAACTTTTTGGGCTCCACATTGGCAGCATGCTTTCCCCTACCACTTCTCTAAGCAGCTCTCCCTTCAAACTCGAGTGTCCATGGTGGTCAAGCAGTCTCCCCCTGCTGGAATTCCAGAGGCCTTTGGCAAAAGCAGGTTACTCCTTAACAGTTCAACTCAACTTCATCTCTGGAGTTGTCAGGGGCCAGCAAGGAGTTCTGGTGCTGTGCCTGCTAGCCAGGTGCAAAGTTCCCAGCTTCCTTCCCCTTCAGCTAGCTCCTATGTTTTCTCTCTGTTCATTCTCAGTGCATTCCCTCTGAAGATCTGTTAGGAGTACACTAGTTGTCCCAGTCCCTCGGTGGCAGCTGTTCCAACTGGCAGCATCTAGTTGGCCATCTTATCCACATCTTAGTTCTAATTCTTATACATTGCTGATGGGCAGCCACTTTGGTAAACAATACGTAAACTTCTTTTAAAGCTGTGTACTTACAACGTGACCCAGCAATTTTCTTAGAAGCCCTAAGTACTTACTAAGAGAAATGAAAACTTATTTTCACATAAAAACCTATATGCAAATATTTATTTATGATCACCAAAACAGTAAAAACCAAAAAGGAAAGGCTGCTTTTTTTTCCCAACTTTTGTGTATACACACAATGGAATAATACTTAGTAATAAAAAAAGAACAAACTATGTAGCAATATGCTTGAGTCTCAGTGGCATTTTGCTAAATAAAAGAAACCTAACTCAGAATTCTGCAAAGGGAACCATTCCATTTATATGACATTTTAAGAAGTCAGGGTTATTATAACAGAAAACACATAAGTGGTTGCCAGAGTCTCAGGGAGAAAAGAAAATGGCTATCAAGAAGCATAAAGAAAATTTTTGTGGTTATACATTAATGTTTGCCTTGATTGTGGTTATAAGGTTACACAGGTTTTGCTGAAACTCAGAAAATTGTACAACAAAATTTAGTTTTAGTCTATGTACATTTTAGGTTAATCATAAAGGAGAGTTATAAAAAGAAAGGAATAGAATGAGATCACAAAGAATTCTTTTTACTAAGAAAAGACAATTGAAGTCCCCTAGAAATTTGTAGATAAAAAAGCAAAATAGCGTTTGAAGCATTTCAAAGTGTGCTGCCTTAAAATTCCCATTAGGCAATACTAACTATAATAATTCTTCCAAGTTTGTAAAATATTAATTGTGCATAACAATAGTATACAACACAAATCACATCTTATCCAAGAATTTGGAGGTCATACAAGTATCAAAAGACTTTATATTTTATTTTTAGTGTTTTTTAATGGAGATCATTTTTGCACATTTCAATATTTATTTTCTCATCCTTTTAATCCCCAAAATAGACAACATTGTCAAAGGTATTTTCTAGCTGAGTTCTAGTTCTAAGGCTATACTTTTCTAATATATTATTAAAAGCAATTTATACAATTTTCTATTCACTTATTTATCCATTGGTAGAATAAAAAAAAAATACTCAGTACACGTGGTACATTGTCCAGATTATACCTGGAATTTAAAATTTTTGTTTTCTCACAAACAATGCCACCCTATTGAACAAAAGCAAAGTTGATCACAAGCTGTGGTATTGTTAAATAATAACAAAGAGTACAAAAACCCATTGTATCGGAAGCTGATGGAAAGTGTCATATTATTGAGTTTTAATACTGAAACTGGCATTAGAAATGAACTAATAAACCATCTATGTAAAAAACCAGAAAACCAAGGCCAGCAAGTCCAATATACTTCTTCAAGATATGCAGCTGAATGATGTCAAAGGCTGAAATCAACCATTTCCCTTCCACATCATCAGTTTATTACCCTTTTTAGTATGATGCATAAATATTTTGGGCAGATTTATTTATTAAAAATATACCATTATAGTTTGTATTGATACTACTCAGCAAATTATCATTCAAATTGCAAACTAGTAAAATTTGAAGTAGACTTCTAGATTCTGTATTTTATAAGTTTTTGACATCAAGTATAATCTTCATATTGATCTGCATAAAAAATTATGAAGTTAAATGTACAAGTAAACACACCATCCAATATTTATATGTGAACATACAAGACTATACAAATAAAAAGTTAAATTTGTTTTTGGTCTTAAATGGGAAAAGATTTAGTAATTATTAAACAGAAAGGCATATTTACCCTTAGAAATCTGCTATGCTATTTAGCCTTCCCTCCAGTTAATGTTCAACTCTTAAGAGGCCTCAAATTAGCATAGAAAATAGAATTTATGGATTCAATTTATGTTAAAATTGTTTTTTACAAGTTAGTATAGTGAATGGAAGAATATATTTTATTGGCATTAAATATTATGCTTTCTGAAGTAATTATGCTTCTTGGGTGCATGTATTTATTTTAATAATTATATTTATTAAATGGAAATAATTGAATTTAAACCTTTTCATATTTAGTACATTTTAAATCATGCTCCTCTTAACCACAATTGTGCTTCAATTCTTTATTTACTTTAGTCAGCTGAAATATAATTTTTATAAAAGATAAATTGGTTATTTCTGAATTACAGCATATTCATAATATTTTGTAGCCTCCTTTACTCAAGATTTTATAGAAATTGCTCTACTATTTTCAGATGTATGTCATATAGATAAAATGTATAATGAGCACGAATTTTATTTTTCCTGTAACTATCTTGATTTTTGTTTTCTTTCTGATATGTAGTTATAGGATTCTTAACTTATAATTCATACATTTCCCCCAGGACACGTAAGTGTCAGTTTATTTTTTTAAATGGACATTTGTTGAATATATTGACAGTGCCATAACATTTTCACAAACAAATTTTCATTTTATTCAATTATGCTGATCGTATTTTACCACCTTTCTTCAATATTTTGCCTGCTTTTTTCCTTCTCCTGGTGAGAATGCTTTTTCAAATTTACTTCCATATACTTTTTACTTATCCTTGATGAGTCTGCATATTACAATATTTAATATTAATCTGAATTTTAATTTTTATAGTTTATATTATTTTTCTCTCACTCTCTCTTTTTCTCATCTGTCTGTTGTAGTTTGTTCTTTCAGCCAGGTTTTTAAAAATGATCTTTTCTTTTTATGTTATGTAATGTCACCCTTACTTTCGTAATTCATTTAGTCTGTGTTTTCTAGTATTTGTTTTTATTTTGTGCTTAAAGAGGACATACCATACCGGGCATGGACCCTACACTATTCTGACAGATTGACTACATTTGATCTTTAAACCAGTATTGGGGTTATCAATGGTGTTTTAATGGCTGTTGATATTTGTTCAGGTTATTATGTTGCTATTATAATAGAATCTGCTGATTCTGGCTACATACTTACACCTCTTGAAACTAACTTGCAGTTTTCAGTTTCCCATAGCATCTTCACTCTGATAATAGTGTGAGTTTAATAACAAATACCAGCTAGCATTAGGTTGAAAGTCGAGGTGTTTGATAGCTCTTCCGTGCTTTTATCATCCACAGGCTTCTGGTATCATTGAGTATTAGAATGACCTCCTCCAAAACTGACTCAGAAAGATTTCTTGCTTTACCTCCTTCACCTTCTCCTGGTCTGCACACACTAGTAAGGCAATTTGGTCACTGTATGCCGCTGCCTCAAGAAAGATATTACCTCTTCTTGAACGATTCTTAGATAATAATCAAGATGAAAGGAATGTAGTGTTATATAGACCTATGTTGAAAATTTGGGACTCTACTCTGTCTTAACCTATCTTAACATGATAATTTTTTTTTTTTTTCTTCCTATCAGCAACTCAGGGTCAATTGATTGGCATACGTTCTGCACGACAGTGTGTCAAAAAGGATGCTAGATTTAAACATAATTCTTTTTTGTAGCTACCTTGGCCCCCTGTTGAAATAATTTGAGAATAGTGGCCTCTTGGTAGATTATACTGTTTAGTAAGCTACCCTACAGTGGCACATATGCTTACATAGACTAAGGTTTGAGACTTAAGGCTTTAATGCAAATTTTATAAAAATGTTCCTCTCACTAAAACATGTGACTGTTCTGAATAAAATATTTCTATGCAAGAAGGGAATTATTGGAAAAATGGTGAAATCATAGCTACCAGAATAGGAAGTTCTGATTTGTAATGGTGAAGGAAAAGTAATACCCCAGACACCTGGAATAGATGAAGACAGTAGGGATAATGCTGTTTTGTTTTCTTTTCCAAGAATCCATGGAAATTTTAGCATGTAGAAGAATTCCCCAGTGCATGAAGGACACTTTCAATCTGTACCACAGATTGATGCAAGTCCTACTTGGGAGGCCCCAACAATAATAAAAAAAAATACTATGTTCGCACAGTTTGCAAATTGTACTATACTTATTTTGTGGAAATTATGTATTAGGCTGATTCTCTCTCAACTATATGAATTGAACTCCTGGAGTGATTATAAGAGAACCACGAGTGTTTAAGGAAACACCTCTAGTAGATTATGTAGCACTAAGATGACTATGGTGATCTCTTCAAATCAAGGCTACCCTTACTTAGATAAACTTTCTGGAAGGAAAAGTAACTTATTTATATACAACCTATAGACAGTTATCCCTATGAAGGGAGTCATCCAATAAGAAAGTGGTAAAAAAAAAATGGTTCTTGACTTCAAATAAAGTCATTAATAACATCACCTCTGCCCTGAAAGACATTCAAGTACACTTCAACTTATTAACCAAGATTATTACAGATACCAAACTCCCCTAGACTTTCCCCTTGGGGACAAGACAGAGTCTTCACAATCACTTAAAAATTTAGCTCTACCTAGATTAATGCTTTGGACCCAGAGGTAAGGTCAGGATAACAATTTATGGAGAAAGCTGCATGGCTTTCTAAGGTAGACTCTGATGTTTTTAATTTTTTTTTCAGCTGGTGGGTTCTGTTCTCTTGAAAGCAATGTTGATGTCAATAATGCGAGATTGGCCTTGGCCAAATTGAAGAGATGTCCTCCCATCCTTTGTTAGTCACGTTTATCAGAATACAGATGACTATGTATACTCTTGGGAAAATGCAATAAAACACCAGGTTGGTGTAGGACTAAGGGGTGGATTTTATTACAAGTGCAATCCTCATGAGTCTCTTGTATTTTTGCACAACTTTGTAAGAAAAGGTGTTTGCATTGCAAATACTCTTGAAGGAGACAGTGTCATCCTCTGAAAGAAATTGAAATGCCAGGTATGTTTGTAGACCTGAAAGACAGAGATATAGCTCTAGATGGAACTCTGCAGCAATGGGTATGCTGAATGGAATGATGAATGCCTATTATAATTATTTTTTTCAGTTTTCTATGCTCAACAGTTGCCCTCCTATAATAAAACTCACTGCATGTTAAGGTGTCACCTGACCCTGTTTCTATCACCTCATGGGAATAGTAGCTGGAAGAACCAGCATGAGGCCATTCTGGCTAGCATTATTGCTGTGAGTAATAAAATGATCTTCTCTTACCCAGAAGTTTTGTGTCTTCTTTCAGCTTCTGTGAAACTGTGGCAGACTAACTTGTTAGCTTGCAGATACATTAAAATCTCAGACCCTTTCCAGTTCTTGCCAGTTTATACAAATTACTCTAACAGATGTTCTTAAATTCAAAACTTTATCATCATAGGACATTTTGTCAATTAGGTTTTTTAAAATTTATTTCCCTAAGTTATTGGGGAACAAGTGGTATTTGGTTACATGAGTAAGTTATTTAGTGGTGATTTGTGAGATTTTGGTGCATCCATCACCCAAGCAGTATACACTGCACCCTATTAGTAGTCTTTTATCCCTCACCTCCTCTCCATCCCTTTCCTCTGACTTCCCAGAGTCCATTGTGTCATCCTTATGCCTTTGCATCCCCATACCTTAGCTCCCAGTTATGAGTGAGAATACATTATATTTGGTTTTTCACTCCTGAGTTACTTCACTTAGAATAATAGTCTCCAGTCTCATCCAGATCACTGTGAATGCCACTAATTCATTCCTTTTCATGCCTGAGTGTGTGAATATATATATCTCACAGTTTCTTTTTTCTTTTTTTTTCTTTTTTTTTTTTTTTTTGAGATGAAGTCTCACTCTGTTGCCAGGCTGGAGTGCAGTGGTGCGATCTCGGCTCACTGCAACCTCCACCTCCTGGGTTCATTCAAATCTTCTGCCTCAGCCTCCCTAGTAGCTGAGACTACAGGTTTGTGCCACCATGCCTGGCTAATTTTTGTATTTTTAGTAGAGACGGGATTTCACAATGATAGCCAAGATGGTCTCAATCTCTTGACCTCCTGATCTGCCCACCTCAGCCTCCCAATGTGCTGGGATTACAGGTGTGAGAGCCACTGCACCCGGCCACCACAGTTTCTTTATCCACTTGTTGATTGATGGGCATTTGGTGTTGATTCCAAGTTTTTGCAATTGAGAATTGTGCAGCTATAAATATGCATATGCAAGTATCTTTTTTGTATAATGACTTTTCTTCCTGTATAGATAACCAGTAGTAGGATTACTGGATCAAATGGTAGATCTACTTTAAGTTCTTTAAGGTATCTCCACAGTTTTCCATAGTAGTTGTACTAGTTTACATTCTTGCCAGCAATGTAGAAATGTTCCCCATTCACTGCATCCACACCAACGTCTGCTATTTTCTGATTTTTTTTATGGCCATTCTGCAGGAGTAAAGTAGTTTCACATTTTTTCATTGTTCTTTGGTCATTTGTATGTCTTCTTTTGAGCATTGTCTTTTTATGTCCTGAGCTCATATTTGGATGGGATTGTTTTTTTCTTGTTGGTTTGTTTGAGTTCATTGTAGATTCTGGATATTAGTCCTTTGTCAGATGCAGTGATTGTAAAGCTCTTTTCCCCACTATGTGGCTTGTTGGTTTATTCTGCTGACTGTTCCTTTTGCTGTGCAAATCTCTTTAGTTTAATTAAGTCCCAGCAATTTATCTTTGTTTTTATTCCATTTCCATTTTCTTGGTCATGAAATTCTTGCCTAAACCAATGTCTAGAAGGGTTTTTCCAATATTATCTTCTATAATTTTTATATTTTCAGGTCTTAGATTTCAGTTCTTAATCTATGTTGAGTTGATTTTTGTATAAGGTGAAAGATGAGGATGGTTTCATTCTCCTACCTGTGGCTAGCCAATTATCCTGATACCATCTATTGAAAAGTGTGTTCTTTCTCCACTTTATGTTTTTAATTGCTTTGTTGAAGTTCAGTTGGCTGTATATGGGTTTATTTCTGTGTTCTCTGTTCTGTACCATTGGTCTATATACCTGTTTTTATACCAATACCATGCTGTATGGGTCATTATGACCTTATAGTATAGTTCAAAATCAGGTGATGTTATGCCTCCAGATTTGTTTTTGTTGTTGTTGTTTTTGTTTGTGTTTTTTGCTTAGTCTTTCTTTGGGTATGCCAACTCTTTTTTGATTCCATATGAACTTTAGGATTGTGCTTTTCTAATTCTGTGAAGAATGATGGTGGTGTTTTATGGGAATTGCAGTGAATTTGTAGAATACTTTTGACAATATGGTTGTATTCACAATATTGATTCTACCCATCAATGAGCATGGGATGTTTTTCCATTTGTTTGTGTCATCCATGATTTCTTTTAGCAGTGTTTTGTAATTCTCCTTGTAGAGGTCTTTCACCTCTTTGGTTGAGTGTATTCCTAAATATTTGATTTTATTGCAGCTATTGAAAAAGGGGTTGAGTTTGTAATTTGATTCTCAACTTGGTCACTGCTGGTGTATAGAAGAGCTACTAATTTGTGTACATTAATGTTGTATCCAGTAACTTTGCTGAATTTTTATTTTATCAGTTCTAGGAGCTTTCTGGAGCAGCCTTTAGGGTTTTCTAAGTAAATGATCATATTGTCAGCAAACAGTGACAATTTGACTTCCTCTTTACCAATTTGGATGGCCTTTATTTATTTCTCTTGTCTGATTCCTCTGGCTAGGACTTCCAGTACTATGTTGAAGAGGAGTGGTGAGAGTGAGAATCGTTGTTTTGCTCCAATTCTCAGGGGGAATGCTTTCAACTTTCTCCATTTAGTATTATGTTGGCTGTGGGTTTGTCATGGATGGCTTTTATTGTGTTGAGATGTGTCCCTTGTATGCCGATTTTGCTGAGAGTTTTAATCATAAAACGGTGCTGAATTTTGTTGAATGCTTTTTCTGCATCTATTGAGATAATCATGTGATTTTTGTTTTTAATTATGTTTATGTGGTTTATCACATTTATTGACTTGTATATGTTTTTTTTTTTTTTTTTTTTTTTTTTTTTGAGACGGAGTCTCGCTCTGTCGCCCAGGCTGGAGTGCAGTGGCCAGATCTCAGCTCACTGCAAGCTCCGCCTTCCGGGTTCACGCCATTCTCCTGCCTCAGCCTCCCAAGTAGCTGGGACCACAGGCGCCGCCACCTCACCCGGCTAATTTTTTGTGTTTTTAGTAGAGACGGGGTTTCGCCGTGTTAGCCAGGATGGTCTCGATCTCCTGACCTTGTGATCCGCCCGTCTCGGCCTCCCAAAGTGCTGGGATTACAGGCTTGAGCCACCGCGCCCGGCCAACTTGTATATGTTAAACTACCTCTGCCTCCCTCGTATGAAGCTGACTTGATCATGTTGAATTACCTTTTCGATATGTTGTTAGATTTGGTTAGCTAGTACTTTGTTAAGAATTTTAACATCTATGTTCATTAGGGATATTGTTCTGTAGACTTCTCTTTTGGTTATGCCCTTTCCTGGTTTTGGTATTAGGGTGATACTGGCTTCATAGAATGATTTAGGGAGGGTTCCCTATTTCTCTATCTTGTGGAATAGTGTCAGTAGGATTGGTACCACTTCTTCTTTGAATGTCTGGTAGAATTCCGCTGTGAATCCAACTGGTACTGCACTTTTTTGTTGGTAATTTTTTAATGACTATTTCAATCTCACTGCTTGTTATTGGTCTGTTCAGGTTATCTAATTCTTCCTGATTTAAGCTAGGAACATTGTATCTCTCCAGGAATTTATCCATCTCCTCTAGGTTTTCTACTTTATGTATGTAAGGGTGTTCACAGTAGCCTTGAATATTTTTGTATTTCTGTGGTATCTGTTGTAATATCTCCTGTTACTTTTCTTATTGAGCTTATTTGAATATTATCTCTTCCTTTCTTGGTTATTCTTGCTAATGGTCTATGAGTTTTATTTATCTTTTCAAAAACCAGCTTTTTGTTTCATTTATCTTTTGTATTTTTTTGTTTGTTTCCACTTCATTTAGTTCTGCTTTTATCTTGGTTATTTCCTTTCTTCTGCTGGGTTTGGGTTTGGTTTATTCTTGTTCATCTAGTTCTTTGAGTTGTGACCTTAGATAGTCCATTTGTGCTGTTTCAGACTTTTTGATTAAGGTGTTCAGGGCTATGAACATTTTTCTTAGCACCATCTTTTCTGTATCCCAGAGGTTTTGATTGGTTGTGTCACTATTGTCATTCACTTCAAAAATTTTTTTAATTTCCATTTTGATTTTATTTTTGACTCAATGATCATTCAGAAGCAGGTTATTTAACGTCCATGTATTTGCATGGTTTTGGAGGTTTCTTTTGGAGTTGTTTTCCAGTTTTATTCCACTGTGGTCTGAGAGAGTGCTTGATACAATTTCAATTTTCTTAAATTTTTTGAAGCTTGTTTTGTGGCCTATTATATGGCCTATCCTGGAGAAAGTTCCATGCACTGTTGAATAGAATGTATAGTCTGTGGTTGTTGGATGGAATGTTCTATATATATCTGTTAAGTCCATTTATTCCAGGGTACAGATTAAATCTGTTGTTTCTTTCTTGACTTTCTGTCTTGATGATCTGTCTAGTGCTGTCAGTGGAATATTGAAGTCCCTCACCATTATTGTGTTGTGCTTTATCTCTTTTCTTTGGTCTGTTAGTAATTGTTTTATAAATTTGGGAGCTGCAGTGTTAGGTGCACATATGTTTAGGATTGTGATATTTTCCTGTTGGACAAATCCTTTTATCATTGTATAATGCCTATCTTTGCTTTTTAACTGCTGTTGTTTTAAAGATTGTTTTGTCCGATACAAGAATAGCTAGCCCTGCTCACTTTTGGTGTTCATTTGCATGAAATGTCTTTTTTCAACCCCTTTACACTAAGTTTGTGCGAGTCTTCACGTGTTAGGTGAGTCTCTTGAAGGCAGCAGATAGGTGGTTGGTGAATTCTTAGCCATTCTGCAATACTGTATCTTTTAATTGGGGCATTTAGGCCATTTATATTCAATGTTAGTATTGAGATGTGAGGTACCATTCCATTCATCATGCTATTTGTTACCTGTATATCTTGATTTTGTTTTTTGTTTTTGTTTTTTCAATTGTATTTTTGTTTTATAGGTCCTGTGAGATTTATACTTTAAAAAGGTTCTTTTTGGATGTGTTTCCAGAATTTGTTTCAAGATTAAGAACTCCTTTTAGCAGTTCTTATAGTGTTGAGTTGGTAATGGCAAATTCTCTCAGCATTTGTTTGTCTGAAATACTGTAACTTTCATTCATATATGAAGCTCAGTTTTGCTGGATACAAAATTCTTGGATGATAACTGTTTTGTTTAAGGAGGCTGAAGATAGGACCCCAATCCCTTCTAGCGTGTAGGATTTCTGCTGAGAAATCTTCTGTTAATCAGATAGGTTTTCCCTTATAGGTTACCTGGTGCTTTTGTCTCACAGCTCTTAAGATTTTTTCCTTCCTCTGAACTTTAAATAACCTGATGACAATGTGCCTAGGCAATGATCTTTTTGCAATGAATTTCCCAGGTGTTTTTTGTGCTGCTTATATTTGGATGTGTAGGTCTCTAAAAAGGCCAAGAAAGTTTTTCTCAATTATTCTCCCAAGTACATTTTCCAAACTTTGAGATGTTTGGATTTCTCTTCTTCCTCTGGAACACTGACTATTCTTAAATTAAGTCATTTAACATAATCCCAGAATTCTTGGAGGCTTTATTCATATCTTCTAGATTTTTCTTTGTCTTTATTGGATTGGGTTAATTCAAATACCTCATCTTCAAGCTCTGAATTTATTTCTTCTATTTACTCAATTCTATTGCCAAGACTTTCCAGTGCATTTTGCATATCTATAAGTTTGTCCAATGTTTCCTGGAGTTTTGATTGTTTTTTATTTATGCTATCAATTTCCTTGAATATTTCTCCCTTCACTTCTTATGTCATTTTTGGATTTCCTTACATTGGGCTTTGCCTTTCTCTGGTGCCTCCCTGATTAGCTTAATAACTACACTCCTACATTCTTTTTCAGGTAAATCAGAAATTTCTTCTTGGCTTGGGCCTATTGCTGGGGAGGTAGTGTGATTTTTGGATGTGGCTTCCTGAGAGCTGAGCTGTTGTGATTGTTATCTCTGTTCTGGTTCTAGCCATTCAGCAAGTCTACCAGGCTCTGGGCTAGCTAGTACTGGGGGTTGTCTTCAGAGTCTTGTGATGTGAACCATCTGTGGTCTCTCAGCCAGGGGTACCAGCACCTGTTCCAGTGGATGTGGCAGAGGGCTGTGAGTGCTCTTAGCTTTGATGGTTTAATGCTCTACTTTTGTGCTGGTTGGCTTCTTGCCAGGATGTGGCACTTTCCAGAGAGCATCAGCTGTGGTAGCATGGGGAGAAACAGGTGGTAGGCAGGGACCTAGAGCTCCCAAGAGTATATGCCCTTTGTCTTCAGTTAACAGGGTGGGTAAGGAAGGACCATGTGGTGGGGCCATGGATAGGTGTGTCTGAGCTCAGACTCTCTTTGGGCGGGTCTTACTGTGGCTGTTGTGGGGGATGGGGGTGAGGTTCCTAGGTCAACAGAGTTATGTTCCTAGGAGGATTATGACTTTGTTTGTTTACTGTGCCATTCAGGTTATCAGGCAAGTGGGGAAAAGTCAGCAGTTATAAGCCTCACACAGCTCCCATGCAATTGGAAGGGCTGGTCTTACTCTCACCATGCTCACCCCAACAACACTGAGTCTATTTCCTGTCTGTGGACAAGCAGGGCTGAGAACTTGCCCCAGGCTACCCTCCTCCAAGCTGTAAAAGCAAATACAGCTTTTCTTCTTTCCCCGACTGTGTAATCTGCACACCCCTTCTTTTGAGTTCTGGTCAGGAGGCTTCTGGGTCAGTTCAAATTGCTACAAAGTTCAGCTGGAGACTTCCTTCTACCTGTGGCCTTTTCCAAGCACCTCTGGTCACCCTCCTAAAGGACCTTTGTAAGGCCAGGCAAAAATGGCTTACTAGGGGACCCAGCGAGCTCCCAGGGCTTTTCCCACTGCTTCCTCTTCCCTTGTATTTTGCTTGGCTCTCTAAATCGACTCAGCTCCAGGTAAGATCGAAATCTCCTGTAATCTAGGCCTTCAGTTTCCCCAGTAGGGGTGTGTGTTCAGTGGGGGCGGATAATCTCCCTTTCCCACTTCCACAGTTTGGGCACTCACAGTATTTGGGGGTGTCTCCTGGGTCCTGCAGGAGCAATCTGCTTCCTTCAGGGGTCTATGGGTCTTTTCAGCTTTCCTGAAGTCATTTTCTATAGGATTTATTCCAGTTGTTCTGGAGCAAAAATGCACAATGCAAGCCTCCACACACTCCTCTGTCCTTCCAAGTTGGAGCTGCAATCTTGTCTTACTTCTAGTCCACCATGATCTACTGCCCGCTAGGTTTTATTTTTTTTTAAATTTTAATTTTGTTGTGTACACTATTTACCTTTCAAGATATTCAAGCTGATACTTGGATTTAATAAGGATTTGAAGTAATGGGTTTACCTTTCTCATGTTTCTGGACTTCTCCCAAAAAGTTGACTTTATTTATCCATTACAAAAATTGCATAGAGTGATGAAGTTATGGCAGAACAAAGAAGAGGAAAACAGAATGAAGAAGACTAAATCTGACTTTTGACCCAAGTCTTAGGGAAGTGAGATCAGATCATAATGTAGCAGGAGGCTTAGGATCTATCCTGTAGGGGTAAAATAGATTGTTTTCAGCTTGGTGGGAGGAAACCTTAAGAAGGAAGGCCTGTGAACATCAAGAAAAGAATATGTGGCTTGTAAAAGAGGTCAAAGAGATTTTAATTCTCTGAGGGAATTACCTCGTTTTACTTGCTATTTACTATTTATTAGGGCCTAGTTTCCACAAAGTTAGATATCATCTGGCAGACTTTTTTCCAGTACAAAAGATAACCCCAATGCATATGTTTTATTGTGATTTTGCCCATAATAAGTGAATATATCTGCTCTTAGAATGTTTCCCCAATCTTTCCATTCTCTATCTGATGATCCTAGTGGATGAGAAAATTGAGAATGGAAAATCTTACTCTCCACTAGCTGGAGAAGATGAGTTAATGATACTGCCCACCCATACTGTCCCCTTCTATGGGATAGACACCTTTATCTCAAACTTCTCCATGTTAACACCACCACATCACACCCTAGCTTTAGGGGCAAAGCCTGCAACTATCAAGTTCTGTTTATGGCTGAGTAGGTTTAAGTGTTTAGCTTTTATTTGGGTAGAGGGGAGTATAGGAGTTATTACTGGCTTCAGCTCATCAGGTTAGTTTAATTGTTTCATATTTGTGCATCTATTTGATTGTTTCAGAATCTGGGAAGGAGATAGAGATTAAGAAAAAATTGTTAAAAACTTAGATATCTGGCAACAGGATGGTGTATGTCTTCTGCAAGTTCAGTAGCATGGTATAATTGGCTTACCCAGGAGATTTTTATCCTCTTAGTGATAAACCTCTGTTTTACCTGTTATTTGCCATTTATTAAGTCCCAGTTCTCCATGACATTAGATGTTAACTTGTAGGGTTTTCTGTTCAACAGAAAAAAATAATTGCAATGTTTATGGCTTACATTAGCTTGTTCTGTATCTAACCTATCAATCTCATTGCAACATTCTTCATCAGCATCGATAAATACTGTTTCATAAATGTGTGCTGAACTCGTTTTACCATCTCAATAGTTCTCATAGTAATGAATTAAAGAATTGTGTGTAAACACAACAAATGTATTTTAAAGTGGTGCAGCATCCCCTTCATAACTCCTTCCTGGGTGAGTCTTGGAGTACCTTCGTTTGAAAACGGTGATCGTGGTTTAGGTATGAGCTCTCACAGGGAAAATTTTGTATTCTACAGAGTGTTTTCAGGAGAAATAACAGTCATGATAAGAATTATGAGCTCTGGAATGAAATAAAAAATGGTGAAGACATTTCTTATGTTAGCATTTTAAGGCCTTTGAAAGATAATTTAGTACCCAAAATCACCATGCCTAGGGCCAGTCCTACATTAACAAGGAAAAAGAAAATAAAATTTCCACATAGCTTATGAATTTTCTCTTGTGAGTGAATGGTTGCATGCATTCAGGGATAGAATCAATAAAAGGCTAGAAATTGAAATGCCCTAATGTTTAAAGAAAAAGATCCTAAGTAGATTTCTTTAGGTTAAGAGAGCATTTTAGTGGTTGTGCAATGCTTAGGAAAGCCAAGAAATATTTGGGGGCTTAGATTTAAAACTAAAACTCTTATAGATATGAACTTAATTCAGGTTTAAGACAATATATGAGAGATGAAGAGAGGGGGACCGTGTGGGTATTTGGAGTGGGGATAAAAAGAAAGACAGTAAGAAACAAGGAGTAACAAAGAAATAGGCCAGGTCCGTGGCTTACACCTGTAATCCCAGCACTTTGGGAGGTTGAGGCGTGCGGATCATGAAGTCAGGAGATCGAGGCCATCCTGGCCAACATAGTAAAACCCTGTCTCTACTAAAAATATAAAAATTAGCTGGTTATGGTAATGCACGCCTGTAGTCCCAGCTACTCAGGAGGCTGAAGCAGGAGAATCGCTTGAACCCAGGAGGCGGAGGTTGCAGTGAGCCGAGATTGCGCCACTGCGCTCCAGTCTGGTAACAGAGCGAGACTTTGTCTCAAAAAAAAAAAAAACCCAACAGACACAGAAGTAAGCTATACACAGCCAGCTAGAAGATTGCATGGTGAGAACTTTTAAGACACAGACAAGTGATACTCAATTTTAAGTTAGAGCCTGTACTATGCACTTCTTTAATCCTCTATAGTTACAGCAAACAAGAATAACAAACAAAAATTGAATTCACTTGAAAAATAAAGAAGGAAAAGAAGAAAAGAGGTAAAATTGTTTGGAAAAATAATGCATTTAATTTTTTTTTGTTTTTTGAGATGGAGTCTTGCTCTGTTGCCCAGGTTGGAGTGCAGTGGTGTAACCTTGGGTCACTGCAAGCTTTGCCTTCCAGGTTCAAGCAATTCTCGTGACTCGGCCTTCCAAGCAGCTGGGACTACAGATGCACGCCACCATGCCTGGCTAATTTTTGTATTTTTAGTAGACATAGGGTTTCACCATGTTTGCCAGGCTGGTCTCAAACTCCTGACCTCAAGTGATCCACCTGCCTTGGCCTCCCAAAGTGCTGGGATTACAGGCATGAGCCACTGCACCCAGCCAAGATAATGCATTTTTAAAGAAATATTACCAAAATACAGATGTAGAATGCTATTGAAATGGAACATGGAGCCTAATATGTCTGAGAGAAACTTACATTTCCTGAGAATCCCTGTATGCAGGGTGAGGAATTGCTCCCTGTCACTTGCAGGATGCTTCAAATGAACTGCAGACATCAACCTTAGTATTAATGAAAGAGTGATCACAATATTCTGAAGAACACAAGTAATACATCTAATAAAGATTCAGGATTTAAGCCAATTTGGTGACTATAAATTTGAAAATTTCCCCTTTAATGTTACTAATTTTTACTGGCCATTTATACTTATCAGTTTTGTGTTGACTGAAATATCTGTTTTGCAGTGTTTCTTTGATCTCAATAATGATGTAGAATATTTTTTCTCAGTCACTTTGTAAACCAGGGACCTACAGCCAATGATTCCCTGCCTGGGCCCCACTCTGCCATGCTGGCATGCCCCAGCTCACCTTTGTTATAGCTTGTACCCATGTTTAATGGTTCCTGAGCTCTTGTACCACACACAAGAAGAATGAGGATATGCTGGACACAAGATTGATCCCCTTACCTGAAGGTGGGAAAGCAGCCCGGTGTCACTGGATCTGGGGCCTTTTATGGACGCAGAAGAGGGAGTGTGTACTGATTGGTTTATTGATATGCAGAAAAGGATAAAGTGAAGACACCACCCAAGGTTGGGCACGACAGTATAGAAAATCAATTAGGAAAGGGTAGCTATATGTAAAATAGATGAACAGTGGGAATCAATCAGAGGAAAGAAGCAAATAAGAAGACAAGTTCTCAATCTGATCGGAGGATTTAACTCGTAGCTTGGTTTTCAGGCTTTAAACTATCTTCAGCTTGGAGGTGGGGTTCACCAGGGACCCACCCCTGTCTGCTTAGCCATTCGGCTGTCTCCTGTCACTCTCAATAAGACTCTGAGGCATAAGATTTATATTAGTGGTAAATATATATAACAACTTAATATTTTTAGAAATTAATATTCATTCCTTTATAAATAAATTAATCCATGTTTATCTTATTTCTCTAGAGAGATGTGAGTTTAGCATAATTAATATCCTTTATTTGAGGATAATTTATTATTTCTCTGGGCACTATTATGCTTATATCTATTCTCTAGAAAAGCTTACTGCTATCACAGGCAAAAAGACTATTGTGCAATTTATTAAAAAAGATAGACTGTCTGGTTAAAATAAACTCTTTTTAAAAGTTCTATTCTTCAGTGAAATCCATTAGTATTCTTATTTGAATGAATGTGACAAGTCCAGAGCTTAACAATACACAGTGCAAAGTGCTCTCACCTTTAATCTACATGAGTAGTAAGATCAGAGGGAAAAAAACTCCTTTAGCTTTTGTGAATTATTCTGAAATGACTTCTTCTTCTTGCATTACAATGTGAAATTGAATTCAACATTTAAACCCATTTCACATACACGCACAAAAAAAAAAAAAAAAAACATGCACACACACATGATGCTATATAAGAGGAATATAATACAGTGAGACAAATGATGGAGAACTTTGATGAAAATTTGAACTTCCCACTACTGTTTTTGTTTTTACAATTTAAAAATAACTTTAATTATCATTGTCTAATCCTCATTCATTAAAGAAGCAGTTATTGATGCATACTCCAGTGGACACTGCATTAATACTAGAGATAAAGAGATGAGTAACAGAGTTTCTACATTTGAGATGTGTACAGTCTAATGAGTGTCTAAGGGTGTCCCCCTTTTGCAGAAAAAGAAACTAAAACTAAATGCTGGTGAGGCCTAAATGTCTTATACTCACTTAAATTCCTGGAGACAGTGACAGGACTTGATTCAATTCTTGGTCTGAGATTCTTCTAGTCGTAGATCAATGACTCTGTCTCTCTTTTTCAAATTTCAATAGCCTTTGGAGTACAAGTAGTTTGTGGTTACATGAATGAATTATACAGTGGTGAATTCTGAGATTTCAGTGTACCCATCATCTGAGCAGTGTGCACTGCACCCAATATGTAGTCTTTTATTCCTCATCCCACCTCCCAACTTCCTCCACCCAATTTTCCAATGTCCATTATATCCCTTCATATATCTTTGAGTCCTCACAGCTTAGCTCCCACTTATAAGTGAGACCATACGATGTTTAGTTTTCCATTCCTGAGTTACTTCACTTAGAATAATGGCCTCCAGCTCCATCCTAGTGGCTTCAAAAGACACTATTTTGTTCTTTTTTTATGGCTGAGTTGTAGTCCATGGTGTATATGTACCATATTTTCTTTATCCACTCATTGGTCGGTGGGCACTTAGGTTGGTTCCAAATCTTTGCAATTATGAATGGTGCTGCTGTAAACATGCATGTATTTGTGCCTTTTTGACATAATGACTTCTTTTCCTTTGGGTAGATACCCTGTCATGGGATACCCTGTTGTGGGATTGCTGGATTGAATGGTAGATCTACTTTAAATCTTTAAATTTTTTTAAGGAATGTTCATACTGTTTTGCATAGAGATTGCATGAATTTACATTCCCACTGGCAGTGTTCCCTTTCACCACATCCACACCAACATCTATTGTTTTTTGACTTTTGAATTTTGGCCATTCTTGCACGAGTAAGGTGGTAACTCATTGCGATTTTTATTTATATTTTCTTGATGACTAATGATGTTGAGCATTTGTCATGTTTGTTGGCCATTTGTATATCTTCTTTTGAGACATGTCTATTCATGCCTTTTATTCACTTTTGATTACACTATTTATATTTTCTTGCTGATTTGATTGAATTCCTTATAGATTCTGGATACTACTCCTTCATCATAGGCACAGTTTGTAAATATTTTCTACCATTCTATAGGTTGTCTGTTTACTCTGCTGATTATTTCTTTTGCTGTGCAGAAGCATTTTAGTTTAATTAGGTCCCCTTTATTTATTTTGTTTTTGTTGCATTTGCTTTTGGGTTCTTAATAATTATTTGATCTATCTGAGGTGATGTTTGTACAAAGTGAGAGATAGGGATCCAGTTTCATTCTGGTACATGTGGCTTGCCAGTTTTCCTAGCAGCATTTATTGAATAGGGTGTCTTTTCCCTAGTGTGTGTTTTTGTGTGCTTTGTTGAAGATCAGTTGGCTGTAAGTATTTGGCTTTATTTCTGGGATCTCTATTCTGTTCCATTGCTCTACATGACTATTTATTTTTTTTCCATTTGAAAACACAGATTATTTCTTACTATGAAAGTACTATGATTACTTTCATAGTAATAATAGATGACACAAACAAATAGAAATAAATGTGTAGTTTTCCTTGCAGAGATCTTTTACCTCCTTGGTTAAGCATATTTCTAGGTAATTTAGTTTTGTTTTTTTTTTTTTTTTTTTTTTTTTTTTTTTTTGCAGCTATTGTAAAGGGGATTGAGTTCTTGATTTGATTCTGAGCTTAGTTGTTGTTGACGTATAGCAGTGCTACTGATTTCTGTACATTCATTTTGTAAACTGGGACTTTACTGAATTAATTTATCAGATCTAGAAGCTCTTTGGATGAGTCTTTAGGGTTTTCCAGGTATACAATTGTATCATCAGTGAACAGCAGTAGTTTGACTTCCTCTTTTCCGATTTGAATGCCCTTTATTTTTTGCTCTTGAATGATTGCTCTGTCTAGGACTTCCAGTACTATGTTGAATAAATGTGGTGAAAGTAGACATCCTTGTCTTGTTCCAGTTATCATGGGGAATGCTTTCAAGTTTTCTCCAATCAGTATGATGGCTGTGTGTTTGTCATATATGGTTTTTATTATTTTGAAGTAAATCCCTTCTATGTCTATTTTGTTGAGGGTTTTCATCATAAAGGGATTCTGGATTTAATCAAATGTTTTTTCTGCACCTAATTGAGATAATCATATATTTTTTAAAAATTATGGTTTATGTGATGTATCACATTTACTGACCTGTGTATGTTAAATCATCCCAGCATCCCTGGGGTGAAACCCACTTGATAATGATGCATTATCCTTTTGATATGCTATTTGATTTGGTTAGGTAGTATTTTATTGAAAATTTTTGAATCTATGTTCGTCAAGGTTATTGGTCTGTAGTTTTCTTTTTCTGTTATGTCTTTTCCTGGTTTTGGTGTTAAGCTAATATTGGTTTCACAGGATAATTCAGAGAGGATTCCTTGTTTATATTTTGGAATAGTTTCAGTAGAATTGCTACCAATTCTTCTTTGAATGTCTGGTAGATTTCAGCTGTATATCCATCTGACCCTGTACTTGTGTTTTGTAGGCATTTTTAAATTACTAATTCAATATTACTCTTTTTCATTGGTCTGTTTGGGGTTTCTATGTCTTCCTGATTTAATCTTGTAGAGTTGTATTTTTCCAGGAATTTATCCATTTCCTATGGATTTTTCTAGATTCTGTGACCAGAGATGCTCATAGTAGTCTCAAATAATCTTTTGTATTTCTGTGGAATTGGTTGTAATGTTTCCAGTTTTATTTCTAATTGAGCTTATTTGGCTCTTCTCTGTTCTTTCCTTGGTTAATATCACTAATGATCTATCAATTTTGTTCATCTTTTCAAAGAACCAGATTTTTGTTTTATTTATCTTTTGTATTATTTTTGTTTCAATTATATTTAATTCTTTGATATTCATTTGTATTTTCTTCTGCTGGCTTTAGGTTTGGTTTGTTATTGTTTCTCCAGTTCTTTGAAGTATAACATCAGGTTGTCAATTTGTGCTCTTTCAGACTTCTTAATGTAGACATTTAACACTATGAACTTTCCTCTTAGCATTACTTTTTCTGTTTTCCAGAGGTCTTGATAACTTGTGAAACTATTATCATTAATTTAAAAGTAGTTTTACATTTCCACCTTGATTTCATTGTTAACCCCAAAATTGTTCAACACCAGATAATTTAATTTTTATTTATTTGTGTAGTTTTGAGGGGTTCGCTTGAATTGATAACCAGTTTTATTCAGTTGTTGTCTGAAAGGTACTTGATATAATTTCAATTTTCTTAAATTTATTGAAACTTGTTTTGTGGCCTATCATATTATCTATCTTGGAGACTGTTCCATGTGCTGATGAAATAAATGCATATTCTGCAGATGTTCTGTAAATATTCCGTAAATATCTGTTAAGTCCATTTGTTCTAGAGTATAGTTTAAGTCATTGTTTCTTTGTTGACTTTCTGTCTTGATGACCTGTTTCGTGTTGTCAGTAGACTATTATTTTGTTGCTTTCTATTTCATTTCTTTGGTCTAGTAGAAATTGTTCTATAAATCTAGGAGGTCAAGTGTTTGGCGCATATAATTTTAGGATTGTAATATCTTCTCGTTGGATTGATCCTTTTATCATTATATAATAGCCTTCTCTTTCTTTTTTTACTGTTGTTGCTTTAAAGTCTGTTTTGTCTGATGTAAGAATAGCTACTCCTGCTTGCTTTTGGTTTCCATTCGTGCGCCTTTTTTCATCACTTTACCTAAGTTTATATGAATTCTTTGGTGAATTTCTTAAAGACAGAAGATATTCGGTTGGTGGTTTCATTAATTCCACCATTCTGTATCTCTTAAATGGAACATTTAGGCCATTTACATTCAATGTTAATATTGAGATGTGAGGTACTATTCTATTTATCGTAATAGTTGTTACATAGATATTTTGTCTTTTTCATTATGTTATTGTTTTAGAGGTCTTATGAGTCTTGTGCTTTCAAGAAGTTCTATTTTGTGCACATCGACCTTTTGTTTCAATATTTAGAACTCCTATTTGCATTTCTTGTAGTGCTGGTTTGATAGTGGCAAATTTCCTCAGTATTTGTTATTCAGAAATAGAACTTATTTCTCCTTCATTCATGAAGGATACATAGTTAGCTTTGAGAATACAAAATTTTTGACTGCCAGGTATTCTGTTTAAGGAGGCTAAAGATAGGGCCCCAATCTCTTCTAGCTTGTAATGTTTCTTCTGAGAAGTATGCTGTTAGTTTGATAGGAGCTTTTTTTTTTTATAGATTACCTGATGCTTTTGTCTTACAGCTCTTAGAATTATTTCCTTCATGTTAACTTTAGGTAGCCTGATGTCTAGATGTCTTGGTGATAATATTTTTGCAATGAATTTTCCAGGAGTTCTTTCAGTTCCTTGTATTAGGATATCTAAATCTCTAGCAAGGGCAAAGGAATTTTCCTCAATTATTTACTTAAATAAGTTTTCCAAACTTTTAGCCTTCTTTTCTCCTTCAGTAACACCGATTATTTTTGAGTTTGGTTATTTTACATAGTCACATATTTCTTGGAGATTTTGCTCGTTTATTTTATTTTTTATTTATCTTTGTATGATTGGGTTAGTTCAAAAGACTTGTCTTATGCTCTGAAATTCTTTATTCTTCTTGTTCTAGTTTACTGTTCAAACTTTCCATTGAATTTCGTATTTACCTAAGTATGTCTTTCATTTCCAGCAGTTCTGTTTTTTTTTAATTTGTTTTCATATCTCTCTGAAATTTTTTTTTTTACTTATATCCTGAACTGGTTTTTAAAGAATATTTTTAACGTTGTTTTTCACCTTTCTCTGACATTTTCCTTGAGTAGCTTAATAAGCTACCTCCTAAATTCTTTATCTGGTACTTCAAAGGTTTTGTCTTGGTTTGGATTCATTACTGGGGAACTTGTGTGATCTTTTGAAGGTGTTATAGAACCCTGTTTTGTCATATTACCAGAATTACTTTTCTGATTCCTTCTCATTTGCATAGACTATTTCTTCTGATTGCTCTTGAATTTAATTTTTATTTGGCTATTTTTGTTAATTTCTTTTTTTTCCTTTTTAAGGATGTGACTTTAATGTTTATACTTTTTATAGTCTAATTTGGTTTTGGTGCTTTTTACTGTGAAAGCTCTATATGAGTTCCTTGGTTATAGAGAGTATCTGTATGATGGGTTTCTCAGATGCTGCGTTTAGTAGTTACCTACTTGGTATGTGGACAATTTCACTATATCCTCTGGGGTTGGGTTGACAGAGGTCTCTTGAAGCTTATCCTATTCTTCTGTTGTATTCACATTTTATTTATTTAATTTTTGTCCAATATTTTATTTACTGAGTTGATAGTTTAGGCTTTAGGCTAAAAAGGGAGGTATCTCTGGGTCAGAACTTGTTGTAGCTAAAGCAGGTGGGTAGATGCAATACCCAATGGTGGGCAGAGGTCCAAACCTTGATGAAAGTGGCTGGGCAAGCTCCCAATTAGATGCACTGAGGTCTTACCAGGGTGAAGGATGAAAGCTACTTCAGCTCTTCTGCAAGGCCAACAGGAAAGCTATCCATCTCCCAGCCTCACTCCTGTCCCAGTGTTTTGGCTATTCAGATCAGATAGGCACCTGTTTTTGTCTGTATGAATGTTGCCGTTCCAACTGGAAAGGAAT
Source organism: Macaca thibetana thibetana (assembly GCF_024542745.1). Lineage (NCBI taxonomy): Eukaryota > Metazoa > Chordata > Mammalia > Primates > Cercopithecidae > Macaca > Macaca thibetana. Next base: position 63,939,618 of record NC_065584.1, read on the forward strand.
TGTGAGTCTGCCTCCTGTGCAAGTCTGAACTCAGGGGGTGCTCCTCCTGTGGAAAAGCAATCTCCCTGAAGTGTTCCAGAAAAGATGCCTATAGGCTCACCCACACCTAGTTCTTGTGAGAGAAGCCCCAGTTGTGTCTGTATTGGTGGGTGAGGGGGCAAAGGAAGATTCCTTCTTCAAGACTGTTCACAAGCATCAAGGCTGCCTCACTGATGGGGTAGAGGTGCAGACTTTTCCTGCTGAACCCAGCACTGCAGTTGTGTCTCTGCTAAAAGAAACTTACCACCAGCAGAAAGATCTGGGACACAAGACCTTCCATCCAGATGCTTTTGTCCTATGGGGTGTTCTCTTGATATAGTACTCTCCCCTTTCCCATAGGAGTAGGAGTTCCTGAGAGCCAGACTATAGTGGCTGCTATTGCTTTTCTGGTTTTAGCCACTCAGTGAGGTTGCCACACTCCAAGCTGATGCTGGGGAATGTCTGCAAGGGATCTGGTGATGTGACCTGTCCTCAAGTTTCCCAGCAGCAGGTACTAGCATCAGTTCTGATGGGAGTGGCAGGGGAGTAATATAGACTCTGGTAGATTCCTTGGTTGTAGATAGACTTAGTGTGCTAGCTTTCTTAAATGTTGGCTATAATAGTAGTGTACTTGTCATGTGGACAGACTCAGGACTTCTTGTTGGCCAGCATGTTGCTAGCAATGGTGATACCTGAGGTTACATATCAGTTTTCTCTTTTCTGGGCACAGTGTCATTCTACCTAGAGATTCTATAATGAACTGTGTCAGTTGACCTCCAGCAAGGAGATGGTGCTTGCAAAAGAGCACCAGCTGCAGTAGCAGAAGTGGAATTTGAGCTTGCCCTGTGTTGCCCAGGGGAGGGGAGGTATTCTGGTTTCTCAGGCAATGAGTAGGGCCATAATGTTCCCCCAAATTTTTGTATTTATTTTAAGTGATCAGGGCTGATGGAGAGACACAGGTGAAGGCTAGGTCAGAGCACAGGTAGGTCTGTGCTCTGACTCTCCATATGCAGTGTAAGCAGCAGCCCCTATGTGGGTCGGGGTGGGGTTCTCCAGTGTCTGAGGTAACATTCCAGAGGGGAATATAACTGTCTCTACTGCACATGAGAATTCTCACAGGGAGTGGATAGTAGCAGGCAGCAGTAAGCCTCACCCAGCTCCCATGCAGTTAGCAAGGCTGGTCTCATTCCCACAGTGCTTTGCTAACAGCACAAGCCAAAGTTCTAGCAGTCTGAACTAATAACTCAGAGCTGCCCCAGGCCATAAGCTTTCCTCACGGAGATAGCAACTGTGATTTGTAGTCCACATCCTTCTCCATCCACTCACAAGGCCGGGGCAGCTCCTGTGCTCATGTCTGCAGCACACATCCCACTCACGCCCTGGGTTCTTGCAAAACGAATTCATCCGCACTTGAGAATGTATTGCAAAATTCAGTTGGGAGCTTCTTTCCACCTCTGACCACTACCTGAGCTAGTTGACTAACTTCACCAAGGTTCCCTGTGAGATAAAATAAGGAATGGCTTCCCTTGGTTCATGCTGGAGATTGGGAATACCTGCAAGGTGCTTCCTGCCATTGCCTCTACTTTTGTATTTCATGCCACTCCCTAAATCAGTTCCAGCTCTGGGTTGGGTTAATGACTTCCCCCATGGCCTGGATTTTCAGATTCCCCAATGGGGATGTGTATCCTGGAGGAACTATCTCCTCTTCTCACTCTCTGGGGACTTACATTGTTTCACCTGTCTCACAGTGTAGTCTGCTGCCTTCTATTCTTTCAAGGGTTCTGTAGATTCTTTCAGTGTTCTTTTAAGTTCCTGTGTTGCTGCTTGGAGAAAAAGTTCCCAGTGTGAATTTCTACACACTATTTTGTTCTTCCAAGAGTGAGAAGCATGCTAACACTACCTCTAATCTGCCATATGGAAGAAAACAAAAACACCAACAAAACACTACTTTTATAGAACAAAGACAGATTGGATTTGGATATCTACAGGTATCATTCAAGGTTCAGCCAAGAAAGAGATGTCTCTCTAGCTACTTAGAGCAAGTGGATTAATATAGGGGAATGACAACTTAACATTTCCGTGTTAGAAAATCTGACAAGCTAAGGTAGGGATTTTGTAGGAATTGGAAAAGCAAGATTTGCATGGAGCCCTCCACTTTTCTCAGTTGCATATAATTCCAAAGTGGTCCTAGTAGAACCCTTAAAATTATGGGTACAATCTCTCATTGGCCATTAGCTGAAACCTATGTCCTTAACTCAGGTGCTTTAGAGAATAATGGCTTTTTCCATTTTCTCAATATTTTGTGATATCTCTCCTTGATGAGGATTAATTCCAATCCTACCAGCAAGAACTAATGGGTGATAAATCATGAGTATTTATATTCTTGTAGTAGGTGATACTAAATATCAACAAATAATATCTGGCAACCAAATAAAAGAGAGTGCTGACTCTGAAAACATTTGGAACATTTTGATGTTTCTAATTAAGTCTAATCAAATATCTAAGTAAAGGGACGAATTACTAAATAATTATTACAATAATCATCCTTTTAAAAAGGTTATTTTTCCAATGGGATTAGAATCACACTTACGAGGATTAAAGTAAACCAAGTTACCATTCTTTATAGTATTCATAAATTTGCTTATTAAAGGGTATAAACATAAAACATGTTTATATTTGCTGTCATTTTTTAAAAGTCTATGAACAGAGGTATTAAAAAATAGTAACAGTGATTACTTGCTTTGTATGAAGAATTGGAAGGATTAGGGACAGAGTAGTTGGAGGAAATCTATATGAGTGAAATTTTCACTACGCACTATGCATTTCTCATTGAAACAATAAATATTTTTAAAAGAATGATTACTTCAGCTTTTGTAATTTTTTTTTCTGATACAAACATTCACAAGTGCATGGCTGTAAAAAAAATTATGAGAAATGAAATTGAGTCTGAGGCAGCATCAACAACATCTGGCAGGTTGTTCGAAATGCAAAATATTACCTGTACCTCAGACGCACTGAATCCAAATTTCCAGAGTTGAAACTCAGGAGTCTATATTTACCTAGTACTACAGGTAATACTTATGCATGCTGATTGAGAGAAACCACTTTTGTACATTATGGGCAAATTCTTATTTGAGACTAATAATGAAACTTTGGAATTTTGTCAAGCTCGTAACTTAAAAAAAAGATAGTATCATAGTGCCATTTATCTTTTATTTGTACCATTATTTCTGTATATCTAACAGTATAAACTTACTTGTACTTCATATAAATGGAATTGCACATTATGCGTTTATATCTGACTTATTTTGTTCGACATAATGTTTGTGAGAATCATCTATATTGTTGTGTGTCATTGTAGATTATTGATTTTCATTTATCTAAGTCAGATATGCATTCATGTGAATGTACCAACATCTATTTGTCAATTCAACTGATGAACGGTTTTAAGGTACTTTGAAGTTTGGTGGTGTTATAAATAATGTAGTTGAACACATCCTATTATGTGTATTTTGGTAAATATATGAATACAGTTCTTTTGGGTCTATATTGTAGATTAAACTGTTGTTGAGTCATTCACTATGCATTCATCCAATTTTCATGCATATTGCCAAGTATTTTAAAAGTGTTTGTTCAAATTTACTCTCACATCAGCAGTGTATAAGGTTTAGTAATTGCTCTACATTCCTGACAACATTTGGTGTGTCAGCCTTTTTAATTTTAGCCATTCTTGTAGTGTGGACTGGTGTCTCATTGTAAGTTTAATTGCATTTACCCTATGACTAATAAAGTTGAGCACCCTTTTTATGTTTAATTTTAATATTATATTTAATGAAGTGCTCTTTCTCCAGGGGAAGCCCATATCCAGTTCCTGGCTAATATGCAGTACACAAACACATAGCTTCATTATCTCAAATTAGGAACAACTCTGAGGGGATATATTTTAGCTCCATTTCTCTCCATAAGATTAAAGAAGACCTATATTGCAATTGTTTCCCAGTTCAATTTCTACTTCTGACCAATCCTGATTCTCTCAGTCTCTTGCAGTTGTCCTGAGAAACACTTCTCAAAAAACTCCCTACATAAAATTTTTATCTCAGAGCTTCCCAGGAATTCAGACCCATTACCAGTTAATGCCTAAGAGTTTAAAAAAATTTTTAGATCTGTGAGCAGTATCATTATCAGCTGCCAATAAAGATCACTAGCACTCAGTAGTGCTATTGAAGTTATGGTAGCACCAAGAAAGTTGTAGCAGTGCAATTGTTAAAACTGTCACTGGGGTGGGCTAAATTAAATATTGATGGATGAAAATATATTGGCATAATTGTATCTTGCCATTTTTCTGTATAGTTTGGAAGTGAACATAAGTACTTTTGAATCAAGTGGTTGATGCTGGTTAATGCATTGGAGAAGGTCAGGGGAGGATCTGAGAGTGATTACTTACCAGATTAAGGAGTGTGAAAATTAGAGACCCACCTTAGAATCATATTTAAAACACAAACACACAAAATAACTCTTCCTTCGTACAGCTAGAGGGCAAAAAGGCTAAGGATTTTGCTCAATATTTAATTATTAGGGTATCAGAAAACCATTGAAGCATATACTCTCTAATCTGGTAAATTTCATGGGCAAGATCTTGTCTTGATTCAGAAATGTGGGCTCCTGAGACAAGCAATAGAGAAATATGTATCAATGCATCTAGTCACTTTTAACCTATGTATTTATCTGAATCCTCTGAGCCTGCAATATACCTCTCTTCTTATTTTTATAAATGATTCCTCCATGCTTAAAGATCACACAGAAATTTCATTCTTGCAAGAAAACATGTACTCCTCTAAAGAATTTTGTCTAAACTCCTAACTCCAAGCTCTAAAGCCCCTACCTAAAGCCAGGTCACAATACAATACAGCTATGGATGATATCTACTTGTTAAGAGAAGGGAGGATTCCATGGTGTATATGTGCCACATTTTCTTAATCCAGTCTGTCACTAATGGACATTTGGGTTGATTCCAAGTCTTTGCTATTGTGAATAGTGCCTCAATAAACATACGTGTGCATGTGTCTTTATAGCAGCATGATTTATAATCCTTTGGGTATATACCCAGTAATGGGATGGCTGGGTCATATGGTACATCTAGTTCTAGATCCTTGAGGAGTCGCCATACTGTTTTCCATTATGGTTGAACTAGTTTATAATCCCACCAACAGTGTAAAAGTGTTCCTATTTCTCCACATCCTCTCCAGCACCTGTTGTTTCCTGACTTTTTAATGATCGCCATTCTAACTGGTGTGAGATGGTATCTCATTGTGGTTTTGATTTGCATTTCTCTGATGGCCAGTGATGATGAGCATTTTTTCATGTGTCTGTTGGCTGTATGCATGTCTTCTTTTGAGAAATGTCTGTTCATATCCTTTGCCCACTTTTTGATGGGGTTGTTTGTTTTTTTCTTGTAAATTTGTTTGAGTTCTTTGTAGGTTCTGGATATTAGCCCTTTGTCAGATGAGTAGATTGCAAAAATTTTCTCCCATTCTGTAGGTTGCCTATGCAGCCATAAAAAAGGATGAGTTTGTGTCCTTTGTAGGGACATGGATGCAGCTGGAAACCATCATTCTTAGCAAACTATCACAAGAACAGAAAACCAAACACCGCATGTTCTCACTCATAGGTGGTAACTGAACAATGATATCACTTGGACTCGGGAAGGGGAACATCACACACTGGGGCCTATCATGGGGAGGGGGAAGAGGGGAGGGATTGCACTGGGAGTTATACCTGATGTAAATGACGAGTTGATGGGTGCTGACGAGTTGATAGTTGCAGCACACCAACATGGCACAAGTATACATATGTAACAAACCTGCACATTATGCACATGTACCCTAGAACTCAAAGTATAATAATAAAAAAAAAAAAGAGAGAAGGGAGGAGCCATAAGTTTTGAAGTGCTTGGAGGACCAGCTAACATGTTCTGGAGGAAGCCAATAGATTATGCCTGGGACTTGATCCTGAAGGTTTTAAGTCAATGTAGGTGGAATATAAAGTTGGATCAAAGTACATTTATCAGTATAGAAATATGAACCTCTGTCACATGATATACTCACTCATACTTGATCTACTAGCAAAATTTTTCTTTCTGTTCCCATGACCTTACACTTTGTTGGCCTAGAAGTCTTAGTACCAAAAGGAAGAATGCTTTCACCAGGAGATAATACAATGATTCCTAACTGGCCACTTTGGATTCCTTATACATCTGTACCAATGACAAAGAAGAGAGTTACTGTGCCAACTGGATAATTAATCTTAAATACCAAGGAGAAACTGAACTCCTACTTCATAATGAATATTTTTTTAAAAAGGAGTCTGCTTTCAAATACAGGAGATTCCTTAGAGCATTTCTTAGTATTACTATGGCCTGTGAGTAATGTCAATGAAAAAATCCAACAACCCAATCCAGGCATGACTGCTTATTGCTCATAACTTTCAGGAATACTAGTTTGTATTGTTCCACTGATAAAGAACCCCAGCAAGCTATGGTACTTGCTGAAGGCAAAGGTAATAAAGCATAGGTAGTAGAAGAAGGTTATTAAAAATACCAGGTATGACCACTTGACCAGTTATAGAAATCAGAACTTTACTTGCCATGAGTACTCTCTATTTTCTTATGAATGTGTGTGTATTCATGTGTGCGTGTATGTGTGTGTGTCTGTGTGTGCGTGTATATATATATATGTATGTAGGCAAATATATTTACTTTTTTTTCTATTTCCTTATGATATAACATAAGTTGTATTGAATTAATATCAAAATATTTAAGTACTGTCAATTCTCTAATTCTGTCAATTTGACATCATAGTATGTAATTATGGGATACCAAGATGAAGTGTAAACATCACTCAAGGGCTTTTCTGAGGAAGTGTTAGTGTGTTTTTCATTGCATGAAGAATAGTTGTATAATGTTAGGCAGAATTATGACCTAGTTATTGTCTTTATTTGGAGATTAAGTACGGTTGAAGGAGATGGTATACAGCACTAAATTAATAGTGTTTGGATTTTGATGGTTAATTTTATAATTTTGAATTGTCTAATTTATCCCACTTAAAAGAAAAAAAACTTCTTTCCTGCCTTCACTTGGATTAATAAAATATTTCATTTGTTATTCATTTATTGATTTCTTATACATGCTGTATGTTTGTACATTTTATTGGTTACTGCTCTGGTATGAATGTGTCCCCCGCAATTCATGTGTTGGAAACTGAATCCCCAATGCAACAGTGTTAGGAGGTGAGGCCTAAAGGGAGGTGTTAGGTCATGAGGGCTCTGCCCATATGAAGGGATTAATGCCATTTTAAAAAGGGCTTGTGAAAGTGGGTTTGCCTTCTGCTTTCCTCCCACCTGAGGACACAGAATTCATCTTGTCTCTTGCCCTTTCACTTTCTGCTATGTGAGGTCACAGCAAAAAGTTCCTCACATTTGCTGGAAGCTTGGATCTCCCAGCCTCCAGAAATGTAAAAATAAATTACTATTTATATAAATTGCCCAGTTGTGGGTATTCTGCTATAGCAGCACAAAATGAACTAAGACCGTTAGCTTTTAACAACAGCCTTGGCATATGATAGTCTAATGCAAATTAATACATTTAGCACTTCCCTGAGAGTGCTAGAAGTTTAGAAATTTTTATCTCCTTTTATTCTGTTCCCAGTTGCATTAATCCTGTCACGGATTTTCTAACTGTGATTTCAGCTCCAGCATACATCATGCTATTATTTGTACAGTAAATAGGGATTGATATTTACCCACATATTTACATTTTCTAAGTTTACCTACACTGCTGTCTTGTCATTTTTCTAGGATCATTTTTCTTTTGCCTTAACAACTTCATTAGTTTCTATTTTAGTGCAGGCCTATTTGCAACAAATTACTTACTTTATACAGCAGACATCTTTATTTCACCTTCATATTAAAAGATAAAAACATATTTATATATCATCATTGTATTTTCACTGAGCATAGATTTCTAAGCTGGCAGTTATGTTCATTCAGCTCTGTTAAGATTAAAATATTCCTTCTGGATTTGATCTTTTTTTTTTGTGAGACAGCCTTCAATTGCTTTCATTCTCTGGATGACTTGACGTATTTTTTGACTTTCTGTTGTCTCACTGTGATATTCTTAGGTATGGCTTTCTTTGTTTTTATTTTTGGTGATGTTTGTAGTAATTTTTGCATCTATATCTTGATTTCTCCCTTCAGGTGTTTCAAAACCATTAGTCATTATCTCTTCAGGAATTGACTCGCTCTCACTCTTTTCCCTATTTTTCTGCAACTTCCATTGTGTCTATATGTAATTTTAAGATTTTGCTTTATTTGATTCTTTTCCTTTTTTTTCGTATTTTTATCTCTTTATTCTTTTCCTGTTACAATCTGACAATGAGTTATATTATTTTTTCTTAATTTTTCTCTGAATCTAATTTGCTGTTAAATTCATATTGAGGGTTTTTTTTTTTTAGTTCCATAGTTTCCATTTTGATATGTTACATTTCAATTCTCATATAAAATATTCTCATATAAAATATAAAATCTTGACCTGGCACAGTGGCTCATGCCTGTAATCCCAGCACTTTGGGAGGCCGAGGTGGGCAGATTGCCTGAGGTCAGGAGTTCGAGACCAGCCTGGCCAACATGGCAAAACCCCATCTCTACTAAAAATATAAAAAGTTAACTTGGTGTGGTGGTGGGTGCATATAATCCCAGCTACTTGGGAAGCTGAGGAAGGGAGAATCACTTGAACCTGGCAGGCGAAGGTTGCAGTGAGCCGAGATCGTGCCATTGCACTCCAGCCTGGGCAACAGAGCAAGACTCTGTCATAAACACACACACGCACGTGCGCGCACACACACACACACACAATCTTGTAATCTCTTCTCTTCAATATATTAATCAAAATTATTTTACAGTCCATATCTGCAAACCTTATTATCTATCAATCTATCAGCTGCATTTATTTCTGTTGTTTTTGTTTTTGTTTTAATATTGCTGTATAGAAACTTTTTAGTTTGATGTATCCCACTTGTCTATCTTCAATTTTGTAGGCTGTGGTATTTTATCCAACAAATTACTGCCCCGAATAATGTCATGCAGCTGACATTTTTTCCCTATGTTTTCTTCTACTAGTTTTATAGTTTCAGGTCTTACATTTAAGTCTTTAATCCATTCTGAGTTGATTTTCATATGATGTGAGTTAAGGGTCTAATATATTTCTTCTTCAGGTGAAATATCCAGTTTTCCCAACACTACTTGTTGAAGAGAGTGTCCTTTCCTTTTGTGTGTTCTTGGGACCTTTATTGAAGCAATCTCATAACTAGGTATGAACCAAAAGGGAAATAAATTATTTTACCAAAAAGATACATGCACGCATATGTTTGTCGCAGCACTATTCACGATAGCAAAGACATGGAATCAGTCTAGGTGCCCATCAATGGTGGACTGGATAAATGAGATATGGTACACATGCACCATGAAATACTACACAGCCATAAAAAGAAGAAAATCATGTCCTCTACAGCAACATGGATACGGCAGGAGGCAATTATCCTAAGCAAATTAGCACAGGAACAGAAATCCAAATACTCCATGTTCTCACTCGTAAGTGGGAGCTAACATCAAATATACATGGACATAAAGATGGGACCAATAGACAATGGGAACTACCAGAATGGGTAAGAGAGGAGGAAACATGGACTGAAAAGCTACGTACTGTGTACGTTGCTCACTATCTGGGTGACAGCCTCAGCAGTACACAATATACTAATGTAGCAAGCATGTATATGTATCCCCTGAATCCCATATTTTAAAAAATTAAATAAACTGACTGCAAACTTATGACATTATTTCTGGACTCATTCAAGTAGATATTTAGTAATGTATAGATTTTTTAAAGTTTTAGTGAATAAAACTAGGTATTTTAATGTACTAAGAATTATGCACTTACAAACTGATTAAAGCAATCAACTAGCCAGACCGCTGTGAAATTTAAAAATACTTCAGCATAATAAATAAAGAATTCGTTATTCCTATGTATTACCCCATTAGCCTTAAATATAAAATTCAACATTAATGTTGATATATCTTATATGTTATATCACTAATTTAAAATAATTAGAACTGTATTACCCATTGAGTGAAATGTTTTTCTGTCATGCCATATCATGTTGTTCTATGAATGATAGTTTGCATATTTACAGTAGAAATTTAAACTTAAATTTAGCTATTAACTTTTATCATCTTTCCTTGGGGGTGAGTTTATGTTTAAGACTAAAGGATATATCTTTTATTCATTAATTACTACCTTAAATATTATGAAAACAGACTTTTCTGCAAACACAAGCTAATTGAACTTGAATTTAACATATGATTAAGCAAAATCTCAAAATCATGTTTTATTTTGCTTATATCAAAGACTAAGCTACCTAATAATACATATTCTTTTTTATTTTCTAAGGAAATACAGTTGACTATGTTAGGTAGAGTGATTACTGTAAAGTCAGAGTGACTTTTCATAATAATTTACAACCCTAAGAATTTCTATGAAATAATCGATTATTCTGGGGATTATCAGAGCATTCATTTCCAGTTTAAGATAAGATTTCAAGGACTACAAACTAATATATATTTTAATACCACTTGGGCACTGAATTTTGCATAGAAATAAAAAAATACACATGAGTTTGAAATAATAAAAATTGCTGAAAACTTTACATGAAAATTGAAAACATTTTAGTATTCTTCTTGAAAATATCTCAATTCCAAAACTGTATGGAGTAATAAAAGTACTCAACTATGCTTAGAAGACATCATTCTGGAATTAAACTTCTGTGTTCTACAAAATAAGACATTTTAAGCCCTGGTGCTCAGGTGACCCACCAAATTAAAGCAGAAGCAAAATTAGAAAGCAATTATAAAAATGTGAAATTAGCTCAATGATCTGCTTTTTATTCTCATAAAATATTAGTCAATGTAAATATTTTGTAAATAAATAGACTTCCAAATCTTCAGAGAAGTTATCAAATTATTAAATCTTTAGTTATGATGTGGTACGTATGTGTGTGTGTGTGTGTGTATGTGTGTACAAACATTTATATGAATATATGGGACTTGTGTTCAGTCCTACAGATGCTGTAGAGTGAAATCTAGCGGGTCTACATGGAAAGAGAACAAGGAATAGGGAAGTAAACAGAGAAGCTCTATTTTGAGTTAAGTTTACATAAGTACTTCCCAAACTGGGAGCCTCTAGATGAAACCTCAGTTTCTTAACTTAAACTCCACATGTATTCGTCATGCTGTCTATGTGTTTGTATATGTGTATATGAGTGTGTGTGCATACATATGCAAACAAATATGTGTGTGCATTATTTTTGTATATTTGTTGTGATAACTGACCAAAATCTTCCAGAAGTAGTGATTCAGAGATCAGGAAGTAGACTCTTGAAGCTCCTGTTACTGCTGGTACTGATGCATGTTTTTCGACAAACTCATAAAATTTATGACTGTGCATGGCAGGGCATTATTTTAAGTACTCAAACATAAGCATAAGTTTCTAGATAGTTATGTTAAATAAAGTGTTATGTTGAATCTTTTAACAGCGGTGAACCTCTATTTGAGGTAACTGTAATTGCATTGCTTACCAGGAAGATACGAATTTTGATTGAATTGAGACCATCAAGATAAAAATGCATGTTAAAATTATAAAAGATAACTATGAAAAAGGTAAAGGTAAAGGGGATCAATCAGATCGAACACAGGAAACAAGAAAAAAAGACAAACCTCGCAAGAATTGAAATAATACAAAATAGTATGATATAGTGAGTGAAAAGAAACCACTAGAGATAAATTTTTAATATGCTAAGATATTCTCAGTGTAGATACAACACATAATACACAATGTACAAAATGTAGCTGCATGCTCTTTACAAGCTTAATGCTGTTTATTTATAGTTAGAAAGAAAACTCCCAAATCAGGCAACTTTGGATAAGATGCATTCAAAATAGTTGTTGAAAATAGGATATGCTGTAATTTCTATTTCACATAATAAAGAGCAGAAAACTAGCAACATATATAGGAACTGAACAATCACGTTTATAGAAATCTGACCACATATTCATATTTTATAAGCACATATGAAATATTAATATTTGATTATATACTAGACAGAAAGATGCAAGGCGCCCAAGTCTTTGAAAACCTGAACCACCACCAGTCTCTTTTAGTCTTTTTGTTTTATAATGATATGAACACTATTGAGTTACAAGCCATTGTTAATTGGATTTTCTAATATTTTCAGCCAATATTCATATAAATTCACAGTGCCTAGGCCAAAGATAACTACATGAACCAAAATGTTTATTGAAGAAATATTGCACTGCTTTTGCTTGCAGTCTGTACTGATAATGTTCCCATTAACTGATCGTTCTCAGTTAAATTGAATCTAGGGAGTAGACTTGGCAGAAGGGAGTACAGTTCAGTAACATGGTGCATCTTCTAAAGAATAATGAGATTACTATTTTGTTGCAGATTGTGTGATCTGAGACCTTGAAATTTTTGACAGCTTGAGTTCTGTCAGTTATATCTATATTTTGTTTATTGAGAGTTAATTGCTTACTGTGCATGCTTTCATTGAAATAGATTTCATTTTACTCTGGAGCTATGAAAAGGATAATCCTTTTATTATTATGTGAAAAAAGATTTCAGGTTTAAATAACTTCATATAAAATGACATAAATTTTATTGCATTATATTGAATATTATAAAATATTTTGTTACTTATTTTTCTAAAGGTTTTAAAAAATGTGATATCCAATTTTATATTTTCAACTTTCTAAGTTTTGAAATTGTAAGAAAAACATTTAAAAAGTCGAGAAGACTCAGATTATTTGGTTGGCACTTTTTTGCCTGGCATTTGGTTGTCCTTTCTCTTTATTCCAATTTTACAGCAGTTCTACCACATTTATTTTATTTTATTTTTCAAGTCATTAATATCTTGAAGATGCCAGCAGAGTTGTGTTGTGGAACTATTCCCACCATTTCCTTTGCATTCATTTAAAAATTAATCTGTTAGAGTCTTATATTCATTTTCCTTAAACTTATTTTTAAAGAAGAGTCTTTTATATGTTTCAAATTTAAGAGAACCTATCCAGATTTTTAATTTTGATTTTCAAACACAGCTCTTGTCAGGAACTGGATATTTTTATTTTATTGTTATTACTTATTATTTGAAACCGAGTCTCGCTTTGTTGCCCGGGCTGGAGTGCAATGGTGCCATCTCGGCTCACTGCAACCTTCACCTCCCGGGTTCAAGCGATTCACCTGCCTCAGCCTACACACTAACTGGAACTACAGGCATGCACCACCATGCCCGGCTAATATTTTTTGTAGTTTTAGTACAGATGGGTTTCACCATGTTGGCTAAGCTGGTCTCGAACTCCTGATCTCAGGTGATCCACTCGCCTCAGCCTCCCAAAGTGCTGGGATTATAGGCATGAACCACATGGCCTGGAAATAACTGGGTACTTTTTATAATATAGTATGAAAACTCTGGGAATCAGATGTCCCCTTCTTTCCAGGGTTTATCATTATTGCTGTTTTATTGCTGTGCTGTTTTCCAGGACTAATTTTCTAAAAATATATATATATTTTTTTCATTTGTGGCCACTAACATCTCTTCTCTATTAGCTTAATGGCCTGCTAATGCTTGGACAGAGATTTTTTTTTTTAAGTCTTGGACCAATATTTCTCTCACTATTTCTTAAGGAGCTCTATTTGAATTGAGGCATTCTTTCAATGATCTGGAAGTTTACACCTCTACCTTAGCTTCCACTTCCGGCTTTCACAGAGCCTGAAGTACTGTCAGAAGCCAGAGATGAGAGTTTTCTTTCTTTTCTGTGTGTGGCCCCCATTAATATATCAGAGAGCTTTTCAAAGCTCCCAATGAATATCTCATTTTTCAGTTTTTAAAAATGTATTGGCCAATCATATGTTTGCTATACTTGATGTTACTGCCTCATACTACTACAGTAGTCAACAATTTCCTCTGATTTTTTAGATAAATTTTTATGGTAGGAATTTTATCACTGAGGGAAAACTGAGTCAGTTCAAATAAAACTAGGCTTTTTTCAGGAAATTGCCAGACAGGTCAAATAGTAGTAATTCTCTTGGGATGGTTCTTTAGGGAACACAAATTCTTTTTTCCCTCTCAAGTGTCTGCTAGGATGCCGGTTTTCTCAGCTGCTGTAATTTGACGTTACTGATTATTAAGAATACCACAAAGATGCAGAGAGAGATATGGGATGAAGGCACATTTAAACAGTACAAATATCCCTCTTCTTACTGAAACTCATCTTATTTTCTTATTTAATTTTATTTTTTAAATTGAAAAATAATTATTCTACATCTTCATGAAGTACATGGTAATGTTTCAATACCTATACAGTGTAGCAAGCAGATCAGGATAATTAGCATATCTATCATCCCGAGCATGTATCAGTTATTTGTACTAGAAACCTTCAATGTCCTTCTAGCTATTTGAAACTATATAATATATTATTATTAACTGTAGTCCTTTCACAGTTGTATAGACTAATTGAACTCATTCCTCCTATCTAGCTGTGATTTTGTAACTGTTAACAAATCTCTCCCTCTCTCTCTCTCCCTGTCCCAGCTCATATTGTTTACATGTTTGTCCACTCCAAATCTCATGTTGAAAAGCAATCCCCAGTGCCGAAGGTGGGACCTGGTGGGAAGTCTTTGAGTCATGGTGGCAGATCTCTCATAAAAGTCTTGGTGCCAAGTCAAAGTAATGAATTTGCTCATTTTTCAAATAAAAAAATTGCTGTTGAAATTTTACAAGCTTTGGTTAATTTTCACAGTTATGAAAAATGTGATTTTTGACAATATTTGCCAGGAATCTTATTACATGTATGTAGAGTCAATTTTGGAGGCTCTTATTCTATCACCCTGGAAATGCTTGTTTCTGGAATGTGTTTTTAAAGAAAATCAAGTCTCTTCAAAACATTTCCACTTTTAAAGGACATTGGTAGCTTCAGATAACATTCTCTCTAGACCATCAGCTCTTAGGTTATTTTTAGATTAGTTTTAATGTGTCTTTTCTTTTAGATATTAAAGATATACATGAATCCTACATAGAAAGATTTAGAGATACTGATGATACAAGTTGAATACATGAATATCTCATTATCTGAATTGGATAAATTATTCAATTAATCTATAAACATTTTGTTCTGATATATTTAAAGATACAATAATCTTCAGTAACTACATTTCTCTTAAAAATCTCTTAAAAGATGATATTTTTGGTTTGAATTTTGACTTCTTTGTTTTTGTGAAAATAACATCTAAAAATTATGTAAACTATACGCTGTGTATGCCCTAAGGGAGTACAGAGAAAAAAAGCTCTAACCTTGATAATTCATATAAGTATCTGGGATTATGCTTCTGCTTGTCTGCTTATTCTTGTCCTGAATATTGGTGTCAGATTAAAGTCATTGTATTCTACCTTACATCATGAAAAGTGAGAAATATTCATAGGTAATGCTATTGATTCTTAGGAAGCTTTAAAAAACCGATATGGAACTAGTTCAATGCCCAAAGAATGTATGTATCACATGCTTATGGTTAGTGAATTAATATTTTCATAGCTGTTAAGGAAATCTCAAAATGTACCTTCAGAATTTTTGTTTGAGGAAGAATTGAAACAATTTAAGAGCTGATAAACTTTAAATTGGTCACATAAAATCCTGTGCCAACACAATAGAAAATGCAAGTCAAAATATATGTAGAAAATAAGTAGATATAGAATAAGATATACAATAATTATTTATGTCATTTTATTGCCCATTATTTAAGATAAATATATTAGATCTGAAAGCCATATCATATACTTACTCTAATGAAAGACAAATTGTTTATATTATCCCTGATTTTTAACAGCAAATATTCATTTGTGTAAAATAGTCTTATGATAAAACTTATTTTCCATTTTACCCTGAATTTTTACTTTCTATTTCCAGATTTTTTTGTCTTAGCTTTTAGAGTATTAAGGGGAAATTGAACAAGTAGTGAGTGGTTCAGCTATTCTCCTCCCAACAAAGTGACACAGGTAAAGTAATCATGTACATCTGACCTTTAAAACGTAATACTCCAGTGATTGCCAAAAGGCCAGCTCGATGTTTTAATGTGCTGCTGCACTTTCACATGTAATAATCAGGAGTTGACATTTATAAAACTGCTGATGCAGTCTGGTAACACCCTGATATCTGAGTTGTTATATAATTCTATCTGTACCATGGTAATGGATATGTAAGTGTGTTAGAGGTTAACACTTGAGAATTTTGATCAAAAACTTTTATCACTTAGTTAACCAAGTATTTAAAAACATAAATATAATTTTATAGTTATTTGCTGTGAATACACAAATTTATACTCATTCAAAGTAACCATTTAAGTAAATCAGTAAGAAAAATATCACGTAACCAAGGTTGAAGACAAATGTAAAATATTTTTTAATAGTTGACAACGCTGAACATGATTTTTCACTTTCCTTCTATATCACTAAATATAATGTTTACTTGGCAATAATTTTCCCCAAGAAGGCAAATGAGAGATCTCCACGGGCTGCAAAAACAAACGAAATACCTTACTGAAATATTTTTAACATTTTTATAAATTTCATCTAGAAAAATTATTTCTAATATGATCTTATGTTTTAAATAATTCAAAAAGAGGATAAGCAAATACTATTTTAATGTAATAATTATTTTGTCTAAAATATCTAGATTTAGAACATTTTTATTTGTCAAATACATGTGCATAGTTTTAACCATCCTGGTGAATTTCTTCAGGCTCACAGTTACACAGAGTATAACTTTAGGAAATGCAACTTTATCTAGTATTTATATCTCCATTTAATGTGTTTTTCAAAATTAGAATATCTGTTTTCAATTATTTACATTATAAACATTATTTTTCTCATGTTTAATGCTTGAGACACTTATAATTAATAGGAATCATATTTTCAATGGGAACATTCTTCTGGAATTTAACCAGATAGATAGATAGATAGATAGATAGATAGATAGATAGATAGATAGATAGATAGAGATATAATTATATTGTTACTTTAAATGCATTTTCAAAAATATGCAAGATGACATTTTATTAAATTTAGAAATCAGTGAAATTTACTGATGATGTCATAGAAAACATTTGTGAACATTTATGTTTCCTTCACTCTCTGTACAACAAATTGACCAGTTCAGACATATTTTTGAAGAGACACCTACATAAATACAGTTACAAGTAAACATAGGCCCACCATCAATATCTCAAAACTGTCATTTGGGCAGTTACCTACTACCACACACACATGCACATGCAGTACACCAGAAAATTAAAAAAAAAAATGTTTTTTTCAGGATACATTGTTTTATGTTGACAGAACAGCTATCACTGGAAAATTCATATTTTGTCAAACATGATAGATATACTCTCACCTAATATGTTCTTTGCTGAAATAGCTAAATCTCTGGAAGAAAGTTTGACTAGAATGGTTCACGCCACTAGGGTATGCTTAAATTTAACCTGAGCTTCTTTTTGAAAGTTAGTGTGTGATGGTTAATACTGAGTGTCAACTTGATTGGATTGAAGGATGCAAATATTCTTCCTGAGTGTGTCTGTGAGGGTGTTGCCAAAGGAGATTAACATTTGAGTCAGGGGACTTGGAAAGGCAGACCCACCCTTAATCTGGGTGGGCACTATATTCTGGCTCTGCTGGCAGAGCCAGAATGTAAAGCAGGCGGAAAAAAACAAGTAACATGAAAAGGCTAGACTGGCTTAGCCTACCAGCCTACATCTTTCTCCCATGCTGGAAGAAATCCCTCAAACATCAGAAAAGGGCCCTCAAACATCAGACTCCAAGTTCTTCAGCTTTGAGACTCGAACTGGATTCCTTGCTGCTCAGCTTGCGCATGGCCTACTGTGGGACTCTGTGACTGTGTGAGTCAATTCTCCTTAATAAACTCCCATATATATGTGTGTGTAGTGTGTGTGTGTGTGTGTATATATATCCCATTAGTTCTATCCCTCTAGAGAACACTGACTAATACAAAGTGCCAGGTAATAATTTTTACTGAATACCTGTTTTGTCCAAATTGTGCTGTATTTGTTGAGACAAATTGATAAAGAGAGAAAAGGATATTTAATAGATGTATGAAATGGCTTGTGTGTATTAGTGCCTTCTCACACTGCTATGAAGAAATACCTGAGCCTGGGTAATTTACAAACAAAAGAGGTTTAATTGACTCACAGTTTTGCATTGCTAGAGAGGCCTCAGGATACTTACAATCATGGCAGAAAGCACCTCTTCACAGGACAGTGCAAGAGAGAATGAGTGTCAGCAGGGCAAATGCCGATACTTGTAAAACCATCAGATCTCATGGGAACTCACTCACTATCAGGAGAACAGCATGGGAGAAACCACCCCCATTATTCAATTATCTCCCACTGGGTCTCTTCCATGACAAATGGGGATTGTGGGGATTCCAATTCAAGATGAGACTTGGGTGGGGACACAGCCAAACCATATCAGCTTGTTTGCAATGTAATTTGTCCAAAGTTATTATTTGGTTAAAATATATTTATATGGAGATTACTCCTGTATATCTGGTAGAAAGAAATGTTACATTTAGCAATCACAGGGTGATCAAAGATAATATATGTCCAGTTGATGTAAGAATTCAATGCTGTAAATGTTAAACTTGCCAACAGTAATCTGCTATATACAACGGGTGGGGTAAGTAATAGGAGAACAATGAATCTGAAAATGAAACAGGAAGAACCAATCTTGGAAAGTAATCTGAAAGCAAATTCAGTAACTTCAAAAGCAAAAGATTTTGAAAATAATAAACTTTGATTAAAAATCAATCCATCAAAATCATTTTAATTTCATCTAGCTCTATTTTAGTTAAAATAACTGCTCTTTCAAGTATCATTTAGATGAGTATATATTAACAATTTTAGTAATTTTGATAACCTAACAGAAAGGTAACTCTTGACCAGAAAAACTTGCAGAAGGTTGTTTAGGAAACGGATATCATTCTGCGTGTTTCAATCCAATCAAGTTGACACTTAATATTAATCATCATATTTACTAAGACTGTTACCAGATATGAAGTCCTGACTGTGAGTTGTCCAGATTCTTAGTGCATTTAACAAAGAATTGAACTAAATGCATAAACAAAGCAACAGAAAACAAAAGCAATGTTTATTGAGGCGGAAGTATACTCCACAGAGCGAGAGTGGGCTCAAGCAAGCAGCCCAAGAGCCCTGAATATAGTATCCCTTGGGGTTTTATTGACTAAAAGAATTGGTAACACCTGTGGGTACCCTTCTGAGGCCTCTAATTGGTTACACCCTATACAAATGAAGACTTGGCCCATGACCAGTCAGAGGCTGAAGTGGAGGCTTAGTTCATGGCCAATCAGAGGCTGATGTTTTCCTATCGGCTTAATTCCAAAAAGTCAGCTATAGGTTGGCCTTAGGCTCCCTGTCTGCAGATTCTATTCTCTTGCCTCATTTTCCCCTGAGAGACATGATCCCTGTAAATCTTTATGGGAAGCAGAGAGACTGATGGTCTTTTTTTTTTTTTTTTAATTAATTTATTTATTTTTATTTTACTTTAAGTTCTAGGAAACATGTGCAGAATGTGCAGGTTTGTTACATAGGTATATATGTTGTATGGTGGTTTGCTGCACCTGTCAACCTATCATCTATGTTTTAAGCCCCACATACATTAGGTATTTGTCCTAATGGTGTTTCTTCTGTAACTGCTTCATGCTAATTGGGGCGCCGTCCCCAGTTGGGGACCATAGCACTCTTGTAGACTATGGAACTGTTGCCTGCTCTCTTTAGTGAAGACAGGGTGACGTCTGGATGGCTGTGCCTGACATAATTATCTGGAACTGGCTGGTAGCTCTGCTGCATGATCATTTGGAGCTTAATGGTCTTTAGATGAGAATAAATAAATCTGGTTAAAAGATTTTAAAAACTTGGTCCAAAAACTAATAGTTTTTTTTCACTAGCAATGGGCCAGCTAAGGGAAGGAACCATGAAGCCCAACTTAATGTCCTTGTCCAGAAGCCTCATGACTCAGACAATCATTGTTGCATTTTGGAGTCCTGGTCAGCTAATATTTGAGCTGCATCCCTTACTAATCCTGGTGGATTGACATAAACACAGCATCTTCCTCTAGGAAAATACATAAGCCACTGGTTTTTTTGTTTGTTTGTTTTTGTTTTTGTTTTTGTTTTGTTTTGTTTTCAGCTAGGAGATCCATTCCTCTTCTATTTTGTAAAGCTACTGCTGCCAAGAAATCTACTTAATTTTGTAAGATGATGATATTAATACTTTGAGCATTGTCTTCCAAGCTGTCTGAACGATCCTTAGACAAGCATTGTTAATATGATAGGGAAGTTGCAAGCCTGCTAACTCCCATTCCTACACCTGCTGTTATTCCTAGCACTACCAAAAGGGAGTATTCCTTGTGTGGTTCATTTGTGTCTGATGGTTGCAGGTAAAGGTATGATAAGAGACTGGTTATTGGGAGCTATATTTATTTCAGGGGCTAAATAAATGAGAATACAGGTTTCTGTCCAATTGGCTGGTAAACATAAGTAGGAACTGGTCCCACTCAGGAAAAAGGCTCCTTGTTTTTCTAGACAAAAGTTGTTCTCTGTGGTGAACATATGGGTTAGCTTGTTGTTTCTGCTTTCCCTAGTTGTTAAGGTTCCTGCTAAAGTAGCCCTGGTTAAAGGCTGAAAACATTTTTGGGAAGTGTCCTGAGCTGCCCCAGTGGTCTTGCTTTTCCAGTGGAGGCAGTTAAGCTTAGTGTCCACCAGCAACCACCCAGAGGTTTTTTTCGTACTGGGGAACCAAAAGGCAACTAGATGTCTCAGAATTAGTGCAGTCTTCCCGAGGAAAAATGTGAATACAGCCAGTGGGTCTACCTTGACAGTGTTTAGTCTGTGTGTGCTTTAAAGTGCCCTCTACTAGGGGTCATTTTTATAAAAACTCTGCAGGTTTTCTTAATGAAGTTGTTTAGGCGACTGCATAGCTTACATGATCATGTGAGTGGCTAATCTCCAGGGATTAATTGTATTGAGGACTTTTCGAGGTTCCCAGGGCGTAACCAAAATTTTGGCTTGTTTTAATACAAAGCAGCACCTGGAATTTTAATTCTGTGTGCATTGATATTAGGCCCCAAATGAGTTTTGAGGGGATGTAACCTCAGAAAGTTTGCTTTGATAGTAATGAAGAAGGCTTACTTTTTGTTTTGTAACTTTTGTCATTTCCATAATTTTGAAGTCATACAAGTCATCCAGGTTCATTAATTTTAAGGGAGTTCCCCCCTTGTAGTTAGGGTGATAGGTCATTTTTTCAAGGGTCCAAGATCAGGCTGGGATTGATGGCAGTATAAATAGTTCTTTGCCAAAGCTGGACTGGTGGTATTTGACAGTCCATGTGTTAAATTTAAAAACTTCTTAATAAATACTCATCATTCATTAATTGCCAGTATATGTAGACTGTGGCAAATCATTATAAAGCCAAAATACTTATCTGTTATTTTGTTATTTGAACAGGAACTTCAGGGAGTGGATACCTATACTGTCAGGAATGATCATTATAAAAATGAATGAAAACATTTTGCTTAATTATCACAAAGGAAGTGATTCCATCCGTTTGGAAGAGGGCAATTAAGCTGTAAAAATACAAAAATAGCTATTATTATCCAACTTACAGTAACTATGCAACAAAGACACCAAAGAGAGTTGGTAGGCATTTACTTATCTTTTGACTGTCATTTAAACAGGTACTCCAGGTCTTCCGCAGATTCACAGGCATAGCAGCTGGCAGGAGCTCTGGGTTTCAGGCCTGGAGCTTCAGGTATTGCAGGCTTAACCCTGGAAAAAATGGATCCAACTATCTAATCCTAGTACTTAGAGGTGGAAGGCATAGCCAGTACCACTGAAAAGGGTCCCTTCCATTAGGGTAGTAGTTGTTGAGCAGGTGACCACTCTTTCTACATTTTAACAAGTGCCTTATCTCCTAGCCTGATCTTCGGTGGCTTGTTATTTCCCGGTGTGGGGAGTCACTGAGTTCCAAACTCTTGCAAATTCTGCCAAAACTGTCCCAAGCTAACTAGATATTCTATTAGAGTGGCAATTTCTGGATCAATAATTAGATCATTAGTTAAAAATGGCCTCTCATACAACTTTTCATAGGGGCTCCTATTACTTTTTGCTCTTGGGGGATTACAGATGCTTAAGAGGGCTATGGGCAGCAAACTGACCCAAGTCTCTGATGTTTCCTGACATAGCTTAGCTAACACCCATTTTAGAGTGTGAATAGTCCTATCTGCTTTCCCAGAGGATTGAGGTCTCTGTGCTAAATTTAAATAGTATTTGATTCCAAGAGCCTTAGTAATCCCTTGAGTCATCTGGGAGATTTAAGATGGGCCATTATCATTCTGGAGGCTTTGGGGTTACCCAAACTGAAGGATCATCTCCTTTAAGAGAACCTTCATAACTTAATTAGCATTCTCTGTTCTGGTAGGTTAAGCTTTAACCCAGCCAGTAAAGATGTCAATTAGTACTTACAAAAACTTGTGTCCTCTGCAAGCTGGCACATGAGTAAAGTCCAGTTGCCAGTCTTCTCCTGGGTAGGTTCCCCTTCTCTGAACTGATTCTATTAGATGGGGTACTTTGCTTCCTGGATTGTTGACTACACACACTGAGCAGGCTTGGAAGACCTGCTTAACTGCCAAAGCCAAGTTAGGCCCGATAAAGGGTCTGTTTACCATTGCCAGAGTTGCCTCTCTCACCTTATGGTAAGAGTTATGCAGGGTTTTTGTAACTTTTCATTGAGCTGTTTGAGGGAGATATAATTTTGATCCTATATGTCATCAGAATCCTTGTTTTTGACCTCCTTGCTCCTTTGTTAACTATTTTTTCCTGTGATGTGTATTCAGGTTCTATTAGGGAATCAAAGAAGGGAAGCAGTCCTAAGATTTGTTGAGACTACACACTGAAAGCTGCTGCTTTGGCTTCCTTATCAGCCTTTTTGTTCCCTTGTGCTATAGGGGTTAAGTCCTTTGATGCCGTCTACAATAGATCATGGCTACAGCCTCTGGCAACTGTATTGCTTCCAATAGCTGTAGAATTTCAGACCCATGCTTTATGAGGGAACATTTTCTAGTTAGTAGTCCCCTTACTTTCCAAACTGCAGCTTGAGTATGAGCCATGAGAAATGCATATTTGAAATTTGTATAGATATTTAGCTTCTTCCCTTTTCCCAATATCAGGGCCCAACTGAGAGCAATGATCTCAGCATTTTGTGATGATGTGCCTGGGGTAGTGGTTGGGTCTCAATGATGATGTTGTAATTTACTACCACATATCCAGCCAGGCATTCAGGCATTCTCCATTGGACACAAAGCTATTGCTGTCTGTAAACCAGTTATCCTCTGAATTTGGGAGGGGGTGATCTTTTAAATCAGGTCAGCTGTCATATGTGTATGCGATGACCTGCCTGCAGGAGTGACCAATCATTGGACCTGTGGGCAGCAATGAAGCTGGATTCAAGGTGTTACAGGTTTTAAGGGTAACCTCTGGATTGCCTAGGAACATAGTCTGTTATTTGGTTAACCTTTCTTCCATCATTCAGATATGTCCTTTTATTTCCAGGACTGACCTTACCTGAAGTAGGGTTAACACTTTCAGTGGTTGACCCAGGGTGATTTTAGTGGCTTCCTCCACTAAGATAGCAGTGCCTGCTATTGCCTGCAGGCAGCTTGGCCTCCCTGAGGCCACTCTGTTCAATTTCTTTGAAAAGTAGATGGTTGGTATGGGTTCTGATCCCAATTTCTGGGTTAGTAGTCCCACAGCTATGCCCTTTTTTTCTGCTATATACAAGGAAAAAGGCTTAATGAAGTTTGGGATGCTAAGAGTGGGAGCTTAGTTAAGAGCCTGTTTTAACTTGGCAAAGTTTCCCCTCATTTCTAGGGCCCATATCATTGACTCATTTTCTGGCCCCCTTGTTGCTTTATAAAGGAGTTTTGCTATGACCCCAAATTTGGAACACATATTCTGCAAAGCCTGGCCATTCCCAAAAAGGAATGAAGCTGTTGCTTAGTACTGGGGGCTCCTAACCATATATATCTTGTACCATTCTGGGGATATTTGCCAGGTCATGGGGATCAAAATATACCCCAAATATTAAACCAATTGAAGGGTGATTTGAGCCTACTTTTTGAACACTTTGTATCCCCTGTGTGCGAGGAAATTCAAGATCTTTATAGTAACTTGATTAGATGCCTCCCAGGTTGGGCTACACACAAAAAGGTTATCTACATACTGGAGTATACTCCTGTTTTCCAATTGTAGATCCCTCAGATATCTTTCTGAGACTCAGGCCAGAAAAAAAAAAAAAAAAAGGTGGGAAAGGTGGGGGCAGCTATTTTGAAAGTCCGGAGGGAATACTGTCCATCCAGGTGTATTGTGTTTTTTCTCTGCTATTAGGATCTTCCCATTCAAAAGCAAAAAGGTATTGAGATTTTAGAAAAGAAAACATCTTTCAAGTTTTGGACTGAGAACTAGTCTATGCTCCCTGGCACTTGAGTTAAAAGAGTATATGGATCTGTCACTAATGGATGGATTAGGATCACAGCCTCATTAATTGCCCTTAAACCTTATATCAAATGGTATTAGCCAGAAGACTTTACATGGGGTTATTATATTACAGGGAGAATTACAAGGTTTTAGAAGTCCATGGGCAAGCAATTTCTTAAGTACATATGCTAGGACCTTTCTTGCTTCCAGTTTAATGGGGTATTGTTAGCTGGGGTCTTTAAGCTGTATTTTGACTGGCACTGCTGTTTTAGCCCTTCCTGGTCTCCCAGGATACAATGCTAGCAAGTTGACCTGCTTGTTGACATGGTCCGGAACATTGCCTGTATCACAGACCATTAGAAGTCTTGCCAGGTGGTGCTTAAATTGTAGCAGTGCCCCTAGTTATCCTGTGCAGAGATCTTGGTACAAAGGGGACCTCTCCATTCTACATCAAGGTAGATTTCCAGGCCTTTGGAGTACCTGCTACTGTAGATTTGCAGTTTGAGCTGCCCAAACCTTCCTGTGAAGAAATCTTAGTGCAGGACAGTCCTCTTTACTACGTGCCCAAGCAGATGTCCAGGTTTTTGGAGTACTCACTCTCCTGGATTAGGAGTTTCAGTTGCCCCAATACCCATGCGGAGAGCTTGGAGCTAAAAGGGTTTCACAGCTTCAAACCTAGGCACACCTCTGAGTGCATAGTGGCCACTCATTGATTATCCTTTGGTGCTGGTGCTTGTACCTGCCATTTCAGGGACCTGTAGGTGGGCATGCTAGGTCCAGCCCCACCTATTATGGTCCCCACCCTTCCCGTGCTTAGCAGGGAGTTCAGATCACTGTAATTTACATAGGTCAGCATCAAAGAGCATTGGTGCATAAAGGAATATCAAAGATATACCCAGCCACATGAGCTACAGATGGCTCTTACCTATAAGTACCATCTACTGGCTTGTTGGTTGAACAGTGCAGCCCAATATAAAACCTACCAAAAGAAGTGGATAGGGCTATAGAAGCAAAGACAAAAGACTTTACCCAGTATTCTCTATCAGATAGGGAAGAAGGAAAAGGGAAAGAGAAAGAGCAAGAAAAGAACCCACAAACTATTATAGGGAAAAAGAGAAAAAGAAAAAAATTCTACTTGCACAAATGAATTTTGTTTTCAAAAATTTAGAAGTGTGTGCACCTCCAGATGAGAAGGAACCAGGGCAAAAATTCTAGCACCATAAAAAGTCTGAATGTATGACACCATGAAAGGAACACACTAGCTCTCCAGCAATGGTCCCTAACCAAAATGGAAACTCAGAAATGACAGAGAAAGAATTCAAAGCAAGTATTGCAAGGAAGTTCAATGAAATTCATGACAAGGTTGAAAATTAACACAAAGAAATTTCTTTGAAAAAATCTAGGAAATGAACGAATGGATAAATATTGTAAAAAGAAATCAAGTAGAGCTTCTGGAATTTAAAAACTCACTTAAGAAACTTTAAAATAGAATGGAAAGTTTTCTCAGTAGACTGGATCCAACAGAAGAAATAATTTTAGAGCTTGAAGACTGGTCTCTTTAACCCAGTCAGAGAAAAATAAAAAAAAAAAAAATAAATCTTAAAAAATAAAGTCTTTAAGAGATATAAGATTATGTAAATTGGTCGAATCTACAGCTTATTGACAGTCCTGAGAGAGAAGTATAAAAAGTAAACAATCTGGAAAACATATTTGAGGAAATAATCCAAGAAAACTTCACTGATCTTTCTAGAGAGGTAGATATCTAGATCTAAGAAATCCAGAGAACAGCTGTGAGATACTATTCAAAATGAATATCACCAATGCATATAGTCACCAGACTATCCAAGGTCAATGCTAAAGAAAATAATCTTAAAGACAGCTAGAGAAAGATGTCAGATTACATACAAAGGGAACGCCATCAGACTAACAGCAGATTTCTCAGCATAAACCTTTCAAACCACAAGAGATGGGTGGCCTATTTCTCCTTTAAGCATTCTTAAAGAAAAGAAATTTTGACCTAGAATTTGTCATCTCACCAAAATAAGCTTCATAAGCAAAGGAGAAATAAAAGGTTTTCCAGATAAATAAACACTAAGGGAATTTGCAGTCCAGGCTTTATAAGAGATTCTTAGGGGAGTTCAAGTACCACAAAAACACACAAGTACATAGTCCACAGAATTTTTAAAGCAACTATATAATAGAAACTACAAAAGAAAAGGCTAACAACTTCATGATAGGTTTAAAACCTCATATATTAATATTACTTTTGAATGTAAAAGGTCTAAATACCCTACTTAAAAGGAACAGAGTGGCAAGTGGGAAAAAAAGGACATGTCCATTTACAATTGTCAAGAGACTTATCTTACACATAGTGACAGAAAACCCATAGACTCAAAGTAAAGGGTTGGACAAAGATCTATTGTGAAAGCAGAAAATAAAAAAGATCAGGAGTTGCCCGTCTTACATTTGAGAAAAGAGACTTTAAACCAACAACAGTACAAAAGGACTCAGAAGGGCATTACGTAATGATAAAGGGTTCAATTCAACAAGAAGACTTAACTATTCAAAATGTATATGCACCCAAATTTGAAGCACCCAGATTCTTAAAACAAGCACTTCTGGAACTACCAAAATACTTAGAAAGCCTCATAATAATAGTGAAGAACTTCAACATCTCATTGTGAGCATTAGACAGATCATAAAGTCAGAAAGCTAAGAAAGAAGTTTTGAACTTTACACAACACTTAACCAATTATATATAATAGACATCCACAGAATATTCCTCCTATCAAAGAATATACATTCTTCTCATCTGCACATGAAACATGCTCCAAGACTGATCACATGCTTGGTCATAAGACAAACCCCAGTAAATTTAAAAAAAAAAAAAATCATACCAATCATATTTTCACACCACAGTGGAATAAAAATGAAAATCAATACCGAGAAGAACTCTGAAAACTACACAGTTACATTAAATTTAAACAACTTGTTCCCGAATGACTTTTGAGTAAACAATAAACCTGGGAATACATAAAAATATTTAAAATAGATAAAAACAGAGACAAAACATAGCAAAATCTCTGGGAGCAGTAAAATCACTGTTAAGAGGAAAGTTCATACTGCCCAAAGCCTGCCTCAGAAAGTTAGAAAAATCTCAAATTAATGATCTAACATTACACATAGAGGACTGAGTAAAACAAGAAGCAACTAACTCCACAGCAAGCAGAAAAAGAAATAGCTAAAATCAGAGCGGAACAAAATGAAATTGAACCACCCAAAATTCATACAAATAATCAATGAAACCAAAAATCGTTTCCCTGTCAAAAATAAACCAGATCGTGGACCACTAGCTAGATTAACAATAAAAAAGAGAGTATATCCAAATAAATACAATCAGAAATGACAAAGGTAGCATTACAACCTATCCCAGAGAAATACAAAGGGTCCTCAGAGACTATATTTTTAACACCTCTGCAAATACAGTATAGAAAATATAGAGAAAATGGATAAATTCCTAGAAACACAAAATCTCCAAAGATTGAATCAGGAAAAATCAAAACCCTAAAAACTGACCAATATCAATTAAAACTGAATCAATAAAAAAAATAAAAAATAAAAAAATAAAAAAATCTACCAACCAAAAAATCCCAGAACCAGATGGATTCATAGCTGAATTCTGCCAGATGTGCCAAGAAATTGATACCAACTTTACTGAAACTATTCCAGAAAATTGAGGAGGAAAGACTTCTCCCTAACTCATTCTATGAAGCTAGCTTCACTGTGATACCAAAACATGACAAAGACATAACAAGAAAAGCAAACTTCAGGCAAATAACTGTGATGAACACAGATGCAAAAATCCTCCAGAAAATACTGCAAACTGAATCTGACAGCACATTAAAAAGTTAACTCACCATAATAAGGTAAGCTGCATTTCTGGGATAAAAGGTTGGTTCAACATACACAAGTCAATAAATGTGATGCACCACATAAGCAGAATTAAAAACAAAAATTATATGACCATTCAATAGACATGGAAAAAGCTTTTGATAGAATCCAACGTCCCTTCATGATAAAAACCTTCAAGAAAGTAGGCTTTGAAGGAGCATACCTCAAAATAATAAGAGCCATGTATGACAAGCCCAGAGCCAACCTCATAATGATCAGGCAAAAACAGGAAGCATTCTGGTCAAAAACTAGAACAAGGTGAAGTTTCTCCTTGCCACTCTTATTCAACATAGTGCTGCAAGTGATATCTGGAGCAATCAGGCACGAGCAAGAAGGCATCAAAACAAGTAAAGAAGAAGTCAAAGTATCTCTTTTCATGGAGGATATGATCTTATAACTAGAAAACCCCCAAGTCTCCAATGATAGGCTCCCTGGAACTGATAAATGACTTCAATAAAGTTTCAGGACACAAAATCAATGTACAAAAATTAGTAGCATTTCTATATACCAATAACATTCAAGCTGAGAGACAAGTTGAGAATGCAACTCCTTTTAAAATAGCCACAAAAAGTAAAATACCTAGAAATACATCTATCAAAGGAGGTGAAACATGTCTATGAGACCTATAAAATACTGCTAAAAGAAATCACAGATGACAAAAAACAAATGGAAAAAACATTCCATGCAGATTGGTAGAATCAAAATAGTTAAAATGGCCATACTGCCCAAAGCACAAATTTAATACTATTCCTATCAAATTACCAGTCTCGCTTTCCACAGAGCTAGAAAAACTTATTCTAAAATTCATGTGGAAACAGATAAGAGCCCAAATACCCAAGACAATCCTAAGCAAAAAAGAACAATGCTGGAGATATCGCATTACCTAACATCAAACTATACTATGAGACTACTGTAATCAAAACGGCACAGTATTGGTGCAAAAACAGACATCTACACCAATGGAACCAAATAGAGAACCCAGAAATAAAGCTGCATACCTACAGGCATCTGACCTTCAACAAGGTCAATACAAATAAGCAACAAGGAAAGAACACCTTATTTAACAAATGGTGTTTGAATAGCTGGCTAGCCGTATGTAGAAGAATGAAACTGGACCCCTACCGTTCACCATACACAAAAATTAACTCAAGATGGATAGAATACTTAAATGTAAGACAGAAAACCTCAAAACCTCAGAAGAAAACCTGTGAAATACTATTCTGAACATAAACCTTTGCAACGTATTTATTACTGAGTCCTCAAAATCAAACAAAAACAAAAATGGACAAATGGGTCCTAATTAAACTAAAGAGCTTCTGCACCACAAAAGGAACTATAACAGAATAAACAGAAAACCTACAGAATGATACAAAATCTTCACCAAATACACATCTGACAAAGGCCTAATACTTAGAAAATTAATTCAACAAGAAAAAGACACAAATAATTTAATTTAAAAACGGGCAAAGAATATGAACAGATACTTCTCAAAAGACATACAAGTGACCAACAAAAGTATGAAAAAGTGATCCACATCACTGATCATAAGAGATATGCCAATCAAAACCACGATGAGATATCATCTCACACTAGTTAGAATGGCTATTACCAAAAAGTTAAAAAACAGCAGATGCTGGTGAGGCTGTGGAAAAAAAGGGAATGCTTATACACTGTTGATGATAATGTAAATTAGTTCAACCACTGTGGAAAGACATTTGGAGATTTCTCAAAGAACTTAAAACAGAACTGTCATTTGACCCAGCAATTCCATGACTTGGTATATATCCAAAAGAAAACACATTTTTCTACCGAAAAGACACATGCACTCACATGTCAATTGCAGCATTGTTCACAATAGCAAAGACATGGAAACAAACTAAATGCCCATCAGTAGAGACTGGATAAAGAAAATTTGACACATATTCACCATTGAATACTACACAGGCATAGAAAGACAAAATCATGTTCTTTTCAACAACACAGATGCAGCTGAAAGCCATTATCCTGAGTGAATTAACTCAGAAACAGAAAAGCAAATACCACAAGTTCTTGCTTAGAAGTAGGAAGTAAGCATTGGGTACTCATGGACATAAAAATGGCAACTATAGAAACTGGGGCCTAGTCGAGAAGGGGAGGAGTAAAGGTTGAAAACTATTGAGTACTAAGCTTAGTACATGGGTGATGGGATTATTCATGCTCCAAATCTCAGTGTCATTTAATATAGCCAGGTAACACACCTGTCTTGTACCCCCAAACCTAAAATAAAAGTAAAAAAAGATAACTTTAAACATAACACTCATGGTATGACTCAGTAATTCCTTTTCCAGAGATCTGCCCACATGATATTATTATAAAATTAATGTCTGTGTCTCCTCTACCAATCAAATGTTGATGCCTTAAGCCTTAATGTGGTAGTATTTGAAACTGTGGCCTTGGGTTGTAATATTGAGGCCCGCATGATGGAATTATGGCCTCGTTAGAAGGTAAAGAGACATCTCTATCTTTCTTTTTCAGAGTCTCTCTCTCTCTCTGCAAGCACACATGCAAGCACTGAAGAAAGGTCATATGAGGATATATCAAGAGGGTAGCTCTCGGCAAGCCAGATAGAGAGTGTTCATTAGAACCCAACCATGCAGGCACTGATTTTGTAATTTCAGCTTCTAGAACTGTGAGAATATACAGTACATCGCTATTTTTTAAGCACCTAGCTATGATATGTTTTTATGGCAGCCTCAGCAGACTAAGACATGAAAACCTATGTTCACACAAAACTGTACATGAATGTTTATAGAGGCCTTATTAATAGTTACTAAAAAACGGAATGAGTCACATGTCCCTCAACTGTGAAATGAATAAAGAAAATATGGTACATCCAAATCTAAACAATGGAATATTACTCTTCTACAAAAAGGAATGGAATATTGCTACACGTGACAATATAGCTGAATCTGAGAAAGTATTAAGACTAAAAAAGCCACATAATATATGATTTTATTTACATGACATTCTTTTAGAGTCATATTTTAGGAAGAGATAACAGGCAATAAATGCAGAGTCTAGAGCAAACTTATCCAACCCACGGCCCTGGGATGTATGAGGCCCAGGATGGTTTTGAATGCAGTCCAACACAAATTCATAAACTTTCTTAAAACATTATGAGTTTTTTTTTTAAGCTCATCAACTATTGTTAGTGTTAGTGTATTAAAGTGTGGATATTTCACACCAAAGCCCTCTGTAACCAAGTCCATTTCCATTACCAACATGCTGACCCATTACTTTCTCCCCAGGGTACTAGAGTCAGTAGAATTTCCAGTGTGGGATGAATAATTGGAATTCTGGGTATAAAGACATACCTTTAACACATTAAATTTCACCTCTTCAGAGAAGAACTACTAAGTATACTGAATAATCAGTTCAATCACTGAAGCCATGTGAATGGACGTATTTCTTTATTTTTGGTTTATAACAGGCTAGGTCCTAAAATGATTACAATGTTACAAGGAGTAATTTTCATTTCATTTTTGGTTCATAACAAATTAGTGCCTAACATTATTGCAGTGTTTCTAGGAGTAATCTTATTAACACCACTGATCTGATCAAGCTTTGCAAGAAAATTGATGAAATATGTAAAATTAACAAAATTGAGTGGTGCCAACTTCTGATATGTTCTCCATAAATCTTGAAGTTTTTTTGACTTGATTCTGCACACTTGAAAGGTGTGTTCTTTATTCGTGCTAATTACATGCAATCAAAAGGACATGCAGTTTCTATGAATTAGGAGTTCATAGCATCTTCTACAGCACGGAATTCTGAATAGAACTCATCCAGGTGAGAAGTAGAACATTCTAAAGCAGCTTTCAGTTTCTTTAACTCGAAGTCTCCAACTCCAATTCAGAATTATTCTTCTTCCTGCCAGTCTCCAGGAGCAGCCTGGCCCAGGCTTCAAGTGTAATACCTCAAGTCTACTTTCAAAAGATTCCCAAAGACTGTTTTTTCCACTCACTTGTTTTGATTGGATCGCATGTCAAAGAAGGCCTTTTCTAAGACTGCTGATGTTTTTCTATGGTAATCTGTTTAAGTTTCTAATAAAGTGACAAGAGTTTGCCATTCAGCCCTTCTTTGGCCATACAAGTCTGCAGCAAACTGATCCTTGCACTATTGTACTTTATTTCCAGCTTCATTCATTTCTTTCTTTTGGTGTCTATTTTGGATATAAGCCTCTGACAGTCGACTCCTGAAGATTTCTGAGTTTGGTTGCACTCAACTCTGACACAATCTTAGTCAAAAAGCAAAACAATGTAGCAAGCTGTTTCCTCTGTTTCCTGCTGTTAGAAATTTCTGCCTTGCTACGCCACATGGAGAGTCTACAATATTTTCTTCAACAATAACTTTATACCAAGAGAGTTCTAGAGTCATCTGGTTATCAGCATCTTCCTATGTCCAGCATCATCACCAAAACATAACTTTCAGGTTGAGCCAAAGCTTCTTGCATATTCTGAAAATTGATACCTATCCTATGGAGACTATTCCAAAAAATAGAGAAAGAGGGAATCCTCCCTAAATCATTATGTGATAACCAGTATCACCTTAATACCAAAACCAGGAAAGGACATAACAACAAGAAAAAGAAAACTACAGATCAGTATCCCTGATGAACATAAATCTAAAAATGCTCAACAAAATATTAACGGAATCCAACAGTATATAAAAAAGATCATCCACCATGATCTGGTGGGTTTCATAACAGGGATGAAGGAATGGTTTGATGCAAGTCAATAAATGTGATACGCCACATAAACAGAATTAAAGACAAAAATCATATGAGCATCTCAATAGACACACAAAAATCATTTGATGAAATCCAGCATCCTTTTATGATTAAAACCCTCATCAGCTTCGGCATAGAAGGGACATAACTTAAGGTAATAAAAGCCATCCATTAGAAACTCACAGTCAACATTATCTTCCATGGGGAAAAGTTGAAATCATTCCCCCGAGAACTGAAGCAAGACAAGGATGCCCATTTTCACCACTTCTATTCAACATAATACTGACAGTCCTAGTCAGAGCAATCAGACAAGAGAAAGAAAATTAGCGGCATCCAAATTGGCAAAGAGGATGTCAAACTGTTGCTGTTCACCAATGATATAATTGTATTCCTAGAAAACCCTTAAGACTCATTCAGAAAGCTCCTAGATCTTATAAACGAATTCAGTGAAGTTTCAAATCCTGAAAACTTTGGACTTTTTTGTTGGCAATTTTTTATTACTGTTACAATCTCACTATTTGTTATTAGTCTGTTCAGGATTTGAAACATTCTAAATCAAAGTACACAAATCAGTAGCACTGCTATGCACCAACAGCAACCAAATGAGAACCAAATCAAGAAGTCAACTCCATTTACAACAGCTGCAAAAAAAAAAAAAAAAGAAAAACTGAAAAATATACCTATTAAAGGAGGTGAAAGATCTAGAAAACACTGCTGAAAGAAATCATAGATGACACAAACAAATGGAAACACATCTCATGCTCATGGAAGGGTAGAATCAATAGTGTGAAAATGACCATACTGACAAAAGCTCTCTATAAATTCAATGGAATTGCCATCAAAATATCATCATAATTCTTCACAGAACAAGAAAAAAAATCCTAAAATTCATATGGAACGAAAAGAGGGCCCATGTAGCCAAAGCAAGACTAAGCAAAGAGGACAAATCTGGAGGCGTCACATTATCACCTGACTTCAAACTATACTACAAGGCTACAGTTACCAAAACAGCGTGGTACTGGTCTGAAATAGGTATGTAGACCAATGGAACAGAACAGGGAACACAGAAATAAAACCAAATACACTCAACAGATCTTGCACAAAGCAAACAAAAACATAAAGTGGGAAAAGGACACCCTATTTAACAAATAGTGCTGGGAGAATTGGCAAGCCACACGTAGAAGAATTAAATTGGATCCTCATTGCTCATCTTTCACAAAAATCAAGTGAAGATAAAAACTTAAATCTATAACCTCAAACCTAAAAATTCTAGAAAATAACATCAAAAAAACTCTTCTAGATGCTGGGTTAGGCAAAGAGTTCATGACCAAGAACCCAAAAAGCAAATGAAAAAAAAAAAAAAAGATAAAGAAGAATTAAGCTAGAAAGTTTCTGCACAGAAAAAATAAATAATCAGCAGAGTAAATAGACAGCCCTCAGAGTGGGAAAAAATATTCGCAAACTATGCATCTGACAAAGGACTAAACCCAAAATCTAAAAGGAACTCAAACAAATCAGCAAGGTAAAATACAAATAATCTCCTCAAAAAGTGGGATAAGGACATAAATAGACGGTTCCCTAAAGAAGATGTATAAATGGCCAACAAACATATGAAGAAATGCTCAACATCACTCATTACCTGGGAAATGCAAACTAAAACCATAATACGATACCGACTTTCTGCAGCAAGAGTGGCCACAATTTAAAATTTAAAAAAATAGGTGTTTTCATGGATGTGGTGAAAAGGGAACACTTTTACACTGTCATTGGGAGTGTAAATTACTACAACCTCTATGAAAAACAGTATGGAGACCCCTAAAAGAACTGAAGGTAATGTAGAAAACTGTTTCCTGCTGTTAGAAATTTCTGCCGCTGCTAAGCCACATGGAGAGTGAACTAAAAGTAGTTCTACCATTTGATCCAGCAATCCCACTACTGAGTACCCAGTGGATAAGAAGTAATATAAAAAAGACACTTGCACATGCATGTTTATAGCAGCACAATTTGCAATTGCAAAAATATGGAACCAGACTAAGTTCCCATCAACCAATGAATGGAAAAAGAAAATGTGGCGCATATAGATATAGATATAGATAGTGGATATAGATATAGATATAGATATAGATATAGATAGTGGAACACTACTCAGCCATAAAAAGAAAGGAAATAATGGCGTTTCCAGCAATGTGGATGGAATTGGAGATCATTATTCTAAGTGAAGTAGATCAGAAATGGAAAACCAAACACTGTATGTTCTCATTTATAATTGGGAGCTAAGTTATGAGGATGCAAAGCCATGAGAATGATATAATGGAATCTGGAGACTTGGGTGGGGGGAGGGTAGGAAGTGGGTGAGTGATAAAAGAGAACATATTGAGTTCAGTGTGCACTGCTTGGGTGATGGGTGCACCAAAACCTCAGAAATCACCACTAAAGAACTTATCCATGTAACCAAAACCCGCCTGTTTCCCAAAACCCATTGAAGTAAAAAAAAACTTAAAAGATAAATAACAACAAAAATGCTAGGATATATAAGTTTCAAGGGGCCTGGTTATACTCTGTATGTCATAGCAGAGGTGGAGATCCCTAACATCTGGAAAAGGAAAACATCGTGCTACATTGATATTAGATTGGGATTTGGTCAGAGCCAAGTGTAACTCACCTCAGAAATCTTTAGGAGTCAATATTCAAAGGTTTCCATCAAAATAGACATCCTAAAAAGAGAGACGAAGGGACTGGATATGAAGTAGAACCATACAAAAATAAATTTGCTGCAGAATTGTGTAACTATATGACAGATCTATAACAGATCTTCACAAAGAACTCCCCTTTCCTTGGCTCTGCCACTGCTTGGTGGACCAATTGCTTCATGCGGTTTAACTACTTCATGGTGGCAGTGGTGCCAGAGCCTGCAGGGCTTGGGTCAGACAGAGCTGGGAACCTCCTGATGGCTCCAAAATTTTCACCAGTGCAGCAGCTCCCCAGGCCAGTGGTCTTGTTCTTCTTGCTGTGCCCCTGCAGCACTTCCAGTTGTGCCTCTCTATTTCCTTTTTTTCTGTTTTTGTTTCTGTCATTTCACTTTACATTCCTTCCTGCTTAAAATGTCCAGGTTTAATTTGTCAAAATG
Organism: Macaca thibetana thibetana; assembly: GCF_024542745.1. Classification (NCBI taxonomy): domain Eukaryota; kingdom Metazoa; phylum Chordata; class Mammalia; order Primates; family Cercopithecidae; genus Macaca; species Macaca thibetana. The sequence goes on from NC_065584.1 coordinate 63,976,214, forward strand.
ACCTTGCTAGTTGTGTGAAATTTATGAAAGCATGGTCTTTCTATCAGGTGGGATGTGGAAGTGAGGAAACATATGGAATGTATGGGATAGTATGTTGTTCTGAAACTAATTGCATAATTCAAATATAAATGACTAATATTCATACAGTTCATATCTTTGCAAGAGAAATTCTCCTTTTTAAGATTTATTGTTCTTTCTTGTGAGAAAAAAATTACTTTTATTGCCACTTTTGAAGGAAAATTTTGATTTTAACTTGGTTATGATCGAAGTGTGACCTCGAGAGGGATTTTTCTCTGTAACAAAGGAAATGGTGACATTTAAACTGTCACAATAGAGATCTCCTCTCTGTTTTTCAAGTCCGTTCTGAAAACATTATCTACATGTTTTACACATATACCGTAAGAGGAAAGTATCAAGATTAAAATAGAATTTAAGTGACTTTTTATCTCAAATTTAATTAATTTCTAAGAACTCTGTTCAATATTAACCAAAAGGTTTTTAGTTAATACTGTCTTAAGTAATTATTGTTACCAGCATGCTACTATTTTATGAATAAAGAAAAGAAAACATAAAAGTTACTTTCATTCCTTATGTAATATAGAGTTTGACTGGTGTGTTGAGGAGTAGGAAATATGCTTTAGATAAATGAATTTGTATAGAAGACAATTATATGGATGCAAATTTGAGGAAAAAACTAGAGTTTGTTTAAAATTCATGAGTTCAGCATTCCTAAGGAATCAAGATTATCTGAAGGTAATTCATCTGTTAGAATTCTTGAAGAATGAGAAATGGACAGTAGATTGACAAAATCTGCATAATAAAGTAATAAATTATTAATTCACACACTAAAGAAAGTATGCATTCTGGAAAATTTTCCTATGCAACATTTTTACTATTTTTCTTGCCAATTCTTTTAATGGTTGATTCACATTCCATATAGAAATAATATGTTGTTACTAAAAAATTGCTCAGTAGCCTATTTGTCACCTCTTACATCTCTGTCATAGTTTCATAGAATATTTCCCCCCAATTAAATATTTTTTTCTGAAAAAAAATTGTCATCAATTTTCATATAGGCAAATAAACTAAAAAAAATTTTTTTTTAAGTAACAGGAAACTTTGATGGAATTCATCACAGAAAGAATGTATAACTATCTATTTACATCAATTCCTCAGAGGAAAAAATGTATTACAATTGTGAGTTATATAAATAATTATTTGTGTTTTTCAAAAAGCATAATCAGTTCATGTCCAGTGAAGAAAAGAAAGAGAAACCCTTAATTTGAAAAAAAGCTATTGTTTGAGGACAAAGTACAGATGCTGGTGTTTGAATTTGATCAACTCTGTAATAGAACATGTATAAGAAACTTTCAAAGGCATGAGGAAATACTAAAGTATGCTTAACTTTTACAGAATCAAACAGGACCATGTAATTGAATTTCATCCTTAGGCTCCTGTAAAATGTGTTTTAACTAAACTCTGTTTTCATGCAGTCTGATCACCTTAAACAAAGGTTAGTATTAACAACTATCATTCCATAACTCATTGCTATGACTGTTATAACGTAAGGACATTTGTAATGTAAGCTAATCTTGCATTACTCAATATTTTCTCTCTTACAGGTTACTAGGTATCAAAATGCTTTTTAAGATTTTCTAAGAAATCTTAGTTTGTCGTTTATCTTGCGGATTCACTGAACTACATAATTGAACAGCTCCTAGCTGCTAAAGCTTTTACTAAAAGTGCAGAACTTCAGTGCATGCACAATGTGCTCAAACCTCACTCAATCTTATTTTCTTTATGCCTCATCGTTTTCTCAATTTAAATTCATTTCAACTTGAAATATTGTGTGTAATAAATCACCTATTTAGAATGAGGCAGGGAATAAATGAAAAAAATAGAATCAAAGAACACTAGATTGATAGGGCTGGCAGTTTACATAACTGTAAAGGAAAATTACAGGAACTGCTTAAGCAGTTTGCATTGTTGACTCAGCTTTGGTGTGGATGCTTTCAGATGTTAGTTATTTTTACTTTAAGATACCTTGTATAGAAGGTAGTTCAAATTTTGTTGCTACTTTTCCGCCAAGGCCATGTGTATTATTTTTAATTAATTTTTCATTCCTTCTGTTAGTTTCAGTAGTTCTTCTATTAATATATCATGGGCTTCAAATACAACTCTGTATCCAGTATTTAAATAATCATTATTTACCATCTTTATCATCTTCAGGATGTTCATGATTATGATCTCCATTATATGAAACATCATCACCAAAGCAAATACAAAAATTAAATGTTGCTATGTACCAGTCACTGAATAGAGGATGTGCACATATTGTGTTTGCATTTATTTATTACAGCAAGTGGCATTTTATTTTGCTCCTTGAGAAAATGTGACTGAACAGTTATTCAAAGAATGTAAATAGTCATCTGATCCTAAAGCTGATATTGAGAATGCAAACCCTGATTGAGAGGGTGCAGAAGCCAGTTTTATGGCACTGTGTCTGTTTTATGGCATTCTGTCCATTTCACATATTGGATATATAGACATGTTCTTAAGAGAAAATCAATGTTCCATGGCTGTCATTCTTTGTTTTTCCAACTATATTATTTTCACCTACCATTCCTCATTTTCCTTCCAGCCTATGTGCTCTTGATTAGCCAAAGTGTTTCAATATTTGTTTGACTTAGATGCAGATAAAATAGTTTCAAAATACAATAGTTGTAAATGAGTGTGAGCAAAGCAGTAGAAGAAGAATTTCTCATCTTATGGAAGTCACCTACATAAATTCTGTAGTTAATAACATAGCTAATGCTTTTGTTGGTGAGAATGTGAAACTTTTTTGGAACAGATAAGGATTTTTGTTTTCAATCTTTCTGTTCACTGTTGTCCTTGAGATGTTAGTAAGTCCAATAATGGAAAAAATTTAAAAAAAGTATACAATTTAAAGAAAAAGAAATAAGGCAGTTTTATTTTCAGTACAGTGTTCTACAGAAGAAAGCCTAAGGAATATACAACATGCAATTAGAAAGAATTTGTGACATTTACCAGTTATAGTATCACTATAGAATATTCAAATGTATTTCCATATACTAGCAATAAACAACTACAAAATTAAACTTAAAATATCATTTACAAAAACACTGAAGAATATGAAAAAATGTAGGGATAAATCTAACAGAAATATGTGTAAGACCTCTATCTACAGTAAGAACTATAAAACTTTGGTGATAAAAGCATTAAGATGTATATAATACTTTAGTTATATACAGTAAGATGTATACGATATTTATGGATTCAAAAACTCAATATTGTTTAAATTTCAATTGTTCCAAAGATGATTATTAGAATTATTAGAAATCATAAGATGTTTCAAAAAATATTGTTTTAGAAGTTGACAAATTGATTTTAAAGCTCATGTGAAAGTTCAAAGGATATAAAATAGCCAGAACAATTTTGAAAAAAATATTCTAAACATTATGAGAAATGATACAACCTTATTTCATAATCCGGATATAGTGTGGTATTGACATAATGATAGATTAATATATCAATTAAACCACAGTGTACAGAAATAGACATACGTATACAGGGCTAACATATATTTTTTAAAAGCACCAAATTCATTTAATATGGAAAAAAAAAACTTTTCTACAAAGTATTCTGGAACAATTGGCTAGTTATACTAATAGAATGAACCACACACAATTTGAGACTGATTTTAGATATTAACCTAAAGCTGAAGCTACAAATCTTCTACAACAAAACTAAGTATGATACCTTCACAATTTTGGCACAGTGAAGATTTCCTAGAGGGGACCCAGGAAGCATTAGCAATGAGCAGCTTTATTTGAAAAAAAATCAAAACAAAAACAAAAGTTAACTAAGGAACATAAGTATGCAAAATGGATAAGCAAGCAACATAGTGGGAGAAAATAATTGTTATATACATGTTATTGAAAATATGTGTATCCAGAATAGATGAAGACTTTTCACAAATGAATAATATTAACCAAGAAAATTGGCATATTAGTTTAATAAAGATTTCATTAAGAATGTTAAGTATTTAGCTAGTAAGTATATGAAGAAACAATCATCATTATTATCATGGGAATGCAAGTTTAAATGCAGTTCTTGTGGGGGAGGAGTCCAGCTGCTGTTCAAAACCCTATGTGTGATTTTTCAGGTCTGATCATAGGCAATTACAAAAGCTTTACCTGGCAGGCCTCTCTGGAAAACACTGCCCTCTCCACACTAGAACTGGTGTGCATCCAGTGCATTGCAGTCTCTGAAGAGAGTTACAGTTAAGGACTCAGGACTCTACTAACCTCCCTCCTGACCACTCAACCACCACCACTTGGCCATGCTGTTGCTTTTCTGCATTCCTAACTTATGCACCATGTATCTACATTTCAAAGACTATCCGAAGCCTTTGGCAAAGGCATTCCTCAATCATTTTAGTGAAGAAGGGAAGCAGGAAGAAATCTTGCCACTCTGATTTAGTACTCGGTTCTCTTTTATTCCTAGTTATTCCACCCTGTTTCTTCCCCTGGCCCCCAGGTCCATAAAACTAGAGGAACCTTTTGTACAGGCCTTCCTGTGAAATGAGAAGAACTGTTAATTGAAAGTAGTAGCAAAACCCGCAATCACTTTGCACCAACTTAATACCTTTCCTCCCCACATCCTCCATGTATATGCTGATCCACCTGATCCTGGACTGGTGTGCCATTCAATAGAGGGAAATAGGGGAAAGGGGTGTTGGTGCCTTTTCCAATTTAGCCTTTTGCTGATACTATTATAATAAGTAATTAAAGATTTAATTATTACTTTTATCGTTGGCTTTTTGCTCTGACTATCCTGATGTCAGAGGCATCCCAACCAAAGAGATATCATCTTGAATAAAAGCCAGATAAAGCCAACCCTGCTGAGTTACATTCCCAGGATGTTAGGTGTTCTTGGTCACAAGATGTTTATGGTTGAAGGAAAGAGTTAGTAATGCTAAGTAACAAAACAAAGACTCAGTACTTATCAAAAAGATTATGCCACTTATTCTTTCTTCAGGTGATATGTTAGGCTTAATTCTCATTAAGAAAGTTAGTTTTACTTATATTTTTAGTAAAACACTGATTTATCTAACAGTTAATTATTAGACACATCCTGTTGCCCTGCACTGTGTAATCCTTGGTCATAGAGATGAACAAGATCTCTCTTCATGGAGCTGATGGACTTCTGAAGAAGACAGTCATAAAAAGGGTCTATTAAGTGTGTTGAGTTTTATGGCAATAAAAGAGAAAATTTAACTGCAAGAATATTCTTTTAAGCAAAAAATGCTTCCTGAATGATTCTTCAATGTTGAATAAATAATTGAGAATTCACAGAATAATAAAAAGTATTATTTCGTGCTCTTAAGTGCTATACCAGAATAGTCTGTATTCCCCCTTTTAAAATAATAGATCCCAAATGCAATAAAATCATAATTACTATAATTGCTATGACAATTATTTAAAATTTTAAAGATTATTTATTATGTAGGCAACATTGTTTAAGTATTTATGTGAATAAACTATTTTTCTCAAAAATCATTCAGTCAGGTGGATGCTAGTGCTTACACCATTTACAATGCAATTCTAGTTTCAATCTATAAGTTACCAGAATTTTTATTGTTAAAAAAATGTATTCATTCTTAATAGTATGTAGATTATTAAAGTAGTATATAAATTAAGCATAAATTAATCATTTTAGGCAGATATGAAAAGATTTTGAGGAATAATTATCCATTCGACCAACTTTTCAAAGCAACTTGGATTTCAAGAAAAAATTAGTAATACATGCAAATAGATTGTGACATAACAAAAATGAAAACATTGTTATAATGAACATTATGATTCTTTATCATAAATTTTATTTGTTAGAGAAGAAAACATAATTTAGATACAAATTCTTAGTGACATTGTCTTCTTTCTACCCTTTCTTACCAAGATGAAGTACTTTCTCTAAGCACACACATGGTAATGACATTTTTTAGTTTATTTATGCATTTAACAGTAGAATGACTTACCTGGTTATTAAAGCTTGGAAAAAATAACTGGGTTTACTCGACAGAGCTACCTCTTCATCTTTGCAATTTATTTTCCACCATTGGGAGTCCTGCCTTATTTTCTAGTGCCCATAACTGGGTGGGTAAGTCAGCTTACTTCTGGAGTTCAGTATGAGAACTGCTATGTCATTTAACCCAGGATATAGTATGAGCAATTTTGAATATGTTGATCTTCTTCTCCCATTTCTTTGTATTATTTTTATTTTTTTAAGAGCTTCTGTAAAAGACATGCTGTCCATTAGAACTTATTGGATAACTAATGTATATACTGTTTTTACATAATTATCTGTTTTGAGATCCATTTACTAAATAATGTAAGATTAAGTTATTTGGCTGGGCGCAGTGACTCACACCTGTAATCCCAGCACTTTGGGAGGCTGAGGTGGGCAGATCACGAGGTCAGGAGATCGAGACAATCCTGGCTAACATGGTGAAATGCTGTCTCTACTAAATATACAAAAAAAAAAAAAAAAAAAAAAAAAAAGCCGGGCATGGTGGCGGGCACCTGTAGTTCCAGCTACTCAGGAGGCTGAGGCAGGAGAATGGCGCGAACCCAGGAGGCAGAGCTTGCAGTGCGCCGAGATCGCGACACTGCACTCCAGCCTGGGAAACAGAGCGCAACTCCATCTCAAAAAAAAAAAAAAAGAAAAAAAAGATTAAGTTATTTGGGATATTGTACCTCTGAAGCAGTTTAAGCCAATAAATCATCAAGGTTTTCTTAGCATAGACCAACGTGTATTGCTATCATGCCACATTGCATATAAGAATGATAGTTTCAGTTGATTTTATGATATGATAAAAATAAAAGTGAAAATAAGGTGAACATTTAAAATTTTAACCAAGGCATTTATGTTTGAGTGGACAACAAATTTATAGCCAACCTCTCCAATCTAAGTATTTGTTTTGTCTTTATTGTTATTTTTATTTTATAAAATCTCTATATTGCAAATGGTCAAGTAACCCAGTATTTGAGGCCAGGTGTAAATGCAGAAAAAGTTGGGTGAATCTCAATGCCTTACGAATTACAATAACAATTTGAAGCTTTCATAAGTAGGTTAGGGAAATAAATTATTCACTGACTAATGTTCACAGGAAACCCTTATAAATTAGATCCTGATTGAAGGGGTTTTTTCCTTCTAAAAAGGATTAAAAATCAGCTTTTATAAAAATTTCAATTAGCACTTCTACTTTATAATGTTAATTCCTATGTCATTTATGAAACCTTATTTGGGAATATTCTAATCTTACAATTGATCAAATCTTCTCTTAATACAAAGACCTCAATTAAGATTTATTAAACATTCTTGTGATAAGGCAAATTAAGAAATTTTTTTTACATAAACAAATAGCATATATTGATTTACTTTGCATAACACATCATTGCTTTAAACAGCAGGGGATGGTTATTTAAGAAGCTAAATTGCTCTGCAGGGTATAGATGGAGCAAAGCAATGAATGGCTTCAATCAAGCCAGCCACATTCTTGTGAGATGTTTGTGTCTGTGGTATTACCAATACTATTACCTAAAATATGCTGCTAATTGTAATCCCTATTCAGAATCCAGGATAATTTAAATAACTTTCGACTGGTAAAGGCTTATAGCAGTGTTGAGACTCTATAATTTAACTACACAAAGGCCTCTCTTTGTTAATATGAAAAAAGCATGAAAAGATAGCTAACTATACACACACACACACACACACACACACACACACACACCCCTATGCACAGAAACATCAAACATTGTAATTCAGACATATTTCTTACCATGTCTGGGAGATTTAAGGTCTCTCAGATACAGTAAATTCTTAGCCTTACTTATACATAGGGCCTTTGTATTAAGACTAAGGAAAGACAAAATTTAGAGGAAAGAATCCAGGCAAAAGAGAATTAATTCAATTGTGAACCCTTAGTCATTATAAAAAGCAATAATTTGTCATAGAGCATATTTTCTGTCACCAGTCATTACCAAGGTCAGGATCCTGAGTGTCCACCTGAGTCTTAGGGCAAGATAGTGCTATAAGTAACTCATGAAGAACTGAAGTACAAACTGCCCTGCTGTTACAGGAAAGGGATCCTGATCCAGACCCTAAGGGAGGGTTCTTGGATCTCGCACAAGAAAGAATTCAGGGCAAGTCCACCATGCAAAGTGAAAGCAAGTTTATTAAGAAAGTAAAGAAACAAAAGAATGGCCACTCCATAAAGCAGCCCTGTGGGTTGCTGGTTGACCATTTTTACGGTTGTTTCTTGATGATATGCTAAACAAGGGGTGAATTATTCATGCCTTGCCTGTTTAGATGATATAGGGTAACTTTCTGATGTTGCCATGGCATTTGTAAACAGTCATGGCACTGGTGGGAGTGTAGCAGTGAGGACAACCAGAGGTCACTCTCATCGCCATTTTGGTTATGGTGGGTTTTGGCTGGCTTCTTTACTGCAAACTGTTTTCTCAGCAAGGTCTTTATGAGCTGTATTTTGTACCAATCTCCTATCTCATCCTGTGAACCAGAATGCCTTAACCATCTGGGAATGCAGTCCAGTAGGTTTCAGCCTCATTTTACCCAGCTCCTTTTAAAGATGGAGTTGCTCTGGCTCACACACCTCTGACATTTCTCCCCTCCATTTTGTAAGAGAACCAGAGGGACTAAAATTCATCTTCTCTGACTTCTTCAGGCTGAATAGCAGCAATGATATTCCTGCCTAACTATGAGAGTCTCTTGCATTCAAGGTAGAGAGGAGCTCAGTCAGAAAGTAGCAGTATAGTAAGGTCCATTCATAACTCTTGAGTTTTGACAAAAGGGGATTCTGAAAGATTAGTAAGTGTTTAATTTAAGAAAACATTCAGTAAGCTTGTCCTGTATTCCTACACAAAGAGTATAAAAGTGATATATTCCATAAGAATAAAGCAAAATAAGTAAAGTTATTCCAAGTAAACCAAATCTGAAGGCTTTTCATGAACTGGGCCACTGTTGGAACTAAGCTGATATTGGGTTGTTAGCTGATTGTAATGTGCCCAGAATTAGAATACTGATCCACATTTTTACATAACTTATCCTCTTGTTTCTTCTGAGCAGCAGTAAGAGATCACTGGTTGGTTCACAGGAATAAGCAGGGTTATTCTAAATTGCAGAAACAAACTTTAAAACAACTAATGAGCCTAGAATTTAGTAACAAGTGTACCATAGTTGTCAAAACATAATATTTCTCTCCCCAGTTTCCTTTTTTTACTAAAAACAAATCATGTTAAGACTAACTTGCTTTATTATACTTGGCCTGATTATTTGTATAAAGTGCAGCAAGAATAATTATTTTTCACATAGGCTTTTTTTTTTTTTTTTTTAATTGGCTTTGATAGAATTCTGTTCCATAGAAGAAATCTTAAATAAGACTTTTTAAAGCCAAGTTCAGCCATGGATTTGTACCCTCAAATGCCTATGAATTGAGTAAATTCCTCTCCTCTTGTGGGGTTCCAAGATAACTTGAGGCTGTTAGACCTGTCAGAAAGTGAAATTCTTCACTTACCACAGGTCAGAAACCCTGCACATGGACTGTTGCAGACAAGGTCTGAAGTCAATTTTCTGAGGGGCTTTTATTGACTTTATAAGTCAAGTTTGATTCCTTATAGGAAATCACACCATTTCAGTTAAAGTCTTGGTAAAATAACCAATTTCTCCAATTGTGTCATGTTACAAAAGAAAACAGATTCTTATTGCACTTATGCAAATGACTATATTGCCATAAATTAAGAATGCTCACAAATAGTTTTCAAATTTTTGAGAAATCAAGTAGAGAGAGACAAACATGCTCCAAATTTTGTTCACAGGAGTATATTTTACTCAATTTCTAAAATCTGTAAATAGCTTAAAAGTTTCATTGACTCTGAAAAACAAAACAAAGGATCAGCAGCATTTTAAGCAAAATTTAAAATATTACTTCAGTTTTCTAATGGTTCAGTTAATTCAGTTAACGCCTGTTGCATTTGTTTTTCATGAATATTACAGCTCTTCCTGAGAATTCTGAATGCTGTTTCCTCTATTCTAATGTTACAATTTCCATAGTTATTAGAAACGTGCATTTGAGAACACCTGCTAGAGTTATATAGTTGACTATAAACCAATTTCTAAAGAGGATTAAAACAAGACAACAATTGTCTCTGGATGCTAAAAGGTTTTCAGACAGCCACTATTAAAGCACAATTGATAAGGAAATTTGGTTACTTCTGTGTCACACAAAATTTTACATAACAATTATAATTATTAATAATATACACTGAGTTATATCAGAATTATAGGAGTTTCCCATAACTTTGGAACATATACCAATAACACATTTATTCAAATATAGTCCAAAGAAAGCAAAACACACTCACATTTCACATTCAATAATACTTCCTGTATGATTTTTATACCAAATACAACAAATTTCACCTTTATCTTAGTGTACTATTGAGAGGTGAAGCCAGCTGGATTTCCTGGGTCGTGTGGGGACTTGGATAACCTTTCTGTCTAGCTAAAGCATTGTAAATGCACCAATCAGCACTCTTTAAAAATGCAGCAATCAGTGTTCTGTGTCCAGCTAAAGCTGGCCACCCGAGCCAGCAGCCACAATCCACTTGGGTCCTTTTCCATGCTGTGGAAACTTTGTTCATTTGCTCTTCACAATAAATCTTGCTGATGCTCACTCTTTGGGTCCACACTACCATTAAGAGCTGTAACACTCACTGAAAAGGTCTGTGGCTTCACTCCTGAAGTCAGAAAGACCACGAACCCTCTGGGAGAAACAAGCAACTCTGGATGTTCCACCTTTAAGAGCTGTAACACTCACTGTGAAGGTCTGTGGCTTCGCTCCTGAAGTCAACGAGACCATGAACCCACCGGAAGGATGAAACTCTGGACGCATCTGAACATCTGAAGGAACAAACTCTGGACACATTAAGATTTGTAACACTCACCACGAGGGTGTACAGCTTCATTCTTGAAGTCGGTGAGACCAAGAACCACCAGAAGGAACCAATTCTGGACACATTTTGGCGACCCAGATGGGGCACATTTTGGTGACCACAAAGGGACAATCACCAAGTGGTGAGTGCCATCATACCCCTTTCGCTTGCTATTCTGTCCTATTTTTCCTTAGAATTTGGGAGCTAAATACTGGGCACCTATCGGCCAGTTAAAAGTGACTAGTGTGGCCATCAGAATAAAGACATGGGTGTCAGACTTTATGGGAAAGGGCTCTGTAACAACCCCCGATTCTTTGGAGTTGGGAGCGTTGGTTTGCCTGGAACCAGCTTCTGCTTTTCCTGTACTTCTGGGCTGAGCTGAGGGTCGACAGAGAGGAAAGCCATTCAGCTCCAGGGTCCTGACAGCAAGTTCATTGACCCTGCAGCCATGAGCGGAACTCTCAAAGTCATGTCACCTAAGCGAGACTTGCCCATCTATCCTATCTATCCTGATCCTTGCCTCCTGGGTCCTAATGCCTGTCAGACAAACTTCCTCTCACCTCTCTTCTCCGAGGCCAGTCCTGCTTCTAAACAACACTTCCTGTTCCTGGTGCTTTTCAGTTTCTCCTATAAGAATGATTTCTAGTATAAACTACAGGACTTTATTCCCTTCTTTAGGCACCCAGGCTCACCAATCAGAAAGACATAATTTTTGCCCAAAGCCCAATTGTGGTGGAGGGACTATCTAGAATTTTAGGATACCTCCTCAGACTAGCATGCCTAATAAAAGTTATTATTGAAGCTAGGATATGGGGAGCTTGAGAAATGATATCCTTCCTATTCAAGTGAGGACAAAAGATGTCACTCTTCCAACCCTGGAGATCCCTTCCCTTCCACAGGGTATGGCCCTCCACTTCATTTTTGGGGCATGACATATTTATAGGACGGGGTAAAGTCCCAGTCTCCCTAACAGGAGAATGCTTAGGACTCTAACAGGTTTTTGAGAGTGTGTCAGATGTTAATGGACCTTGAGTCTAGCCAAAGGATTGTAAATGCACCAATCGGCACTCTGTAAAAGCACACCAATCAGTGCTCTGTGTCTAGCTAGATGATTGTAAATGTGCCAATCAGCACTCTGTAAAACACACCAATCAGTGCTCTGTGTCTAGCTAAAGGATTGTAAATGCACCAATCAGCACTCTGTAAAATGGACCAGTCAGTGCCCTGTAAAATGGACCAGTCAGCAGGATGTGGGCAGGGCCAAATAAGGGAGCAAAAGCTGGTCACCTGAGCCAGCAGCAGCAACCTGCTCAGGTCCCCTTCCATGCTATGGAAGCTTTGTTCTTTCGCTCTTCACACTAAGTCTTGCTGCTGCTCACTCTTTGGGTCCGCACTACCTTTAATAGCTGTAACACTCACTGCTAAGGTCTGTGGCTTCACTCCTGAAGTTAGCAAGACCATGAACCCAACAGGAGGAATAAACAACTCCAGACACGCCACCTTTAAGAACTGTAACTCTCACTGTGAAGGTCTATGGCTTCACTCCTGAAGTCAGCAAGACCACGAACCCACCAGAAGAAATAAACTCCAGACACATCTGAACATCTGAAGGAACAAACGGTAACACTCACCGTGAGGGTCCGTGGCTTCATTCTTGAAGTCAGTGAGACCAAGGACCCACCAGAAGGAACCAATTCCAGATGCACTATTAATGTTAAACCCATTTTTAGGAAAACGTTATAGACATATTTACCCAATTTAAATGTTTAACCATAAGGTGAGATTCTTATAAATCTTTTAAAACTCTTTAATTTTTCTGTGTGTGAAAGAGCAGATTAGTGGTCTAAGAAAAACCTATTGTGTTTTTATTCCAATGTTTAATTTACAGAAAAATGTAATAATACCCCTTTAACTTTAGCCAATATGTTCACACACAGAATCTCTTAAAATTAAATTTTATAAACCTTTCACAACTTGTTTAAACCTTTAGTTTTCTTTTTCTTACTTAAAACAATTCTTTAACACTTTAGTCAGAAAAAAATTCCACATTTTCATGAGTTCTTATAATCTTTCACCAAAATACTTTTACTTTTTTTTACACACCTTATGTATAAAATTGTTTAGCAGTTTCAATTACATGTTATAATGTTAACTCTTAGCAACTTTTAATTTTGGTGAAAACCTTGGTAAGTTCAATATTTTAATTATGTACTAGGGTAGGGCCTAGCCTAGGACACACCAAGCAGAAGTGCAGATAAGAGCTGACTCTCCAGCATAGCTGGGGCAGTGTCTAACTCCAAATGTCCCCAGGCCTTACCCAGCTGTAAAGCAGGCAAGTTGTACAGTAAGAGTCATAGTGGCGTATTATGAAGCATTTAGGAGGCTTAACAACCTTTGAATTGTACAACATTTATTGTATAAATCACCTTTCATAAACCTTTTTATGACTCACACAGACCATCTGAGACACTCTTGGACATTCTGACTTGCCCTAAACATCCCTCCTTTTAAGCAACCAGTCATTTTACTTTAGAACAATAATTTACCATACAAGATCTTTTCTTATATAAAATCCCTTTCTTTAAAAACTTCTTTGTATAGCTAGGAGGCATGACTAATTCTGCATGTCTCCAGGCCTTATCTAGAATCTAATGCTTTTAAGGTGGGTAAATTGAACAATTGTTAAAAGGTAAAGCAGCATTTTATGAACTTGAAGCATTTAGCAAACTCGATATCTGACCTTTGTAATTTATACTAAATATTTTTGTTTTATCAATAATTTTAAAGCTGTTTTTATTTCCCAAAGATTACTAAAGTTACATGAACTAAAAGGTATTACAGCTTTTATTTTACTTTCAAAATATTTTATTTAACCACTAATTTTTGTTTAAGTCAATTAATTAAAGCTCTTTTATATAAACATTACACAGAACACATATATGGCTACACGGAAAGACCGAAGAGGATTACTACATTAGTTGTTAAGTTTTTTCGTTTGCCAGTTTTTAAGTTTCTTAATTGGATTACTGGCTTTAGGGTTGAGCCTTAGAAGAACAGGGCCAGGAAAGGGGTCTCTGGTACCTCCTGTTTTTCCCAAAAGTCCAGGCTGTTAGAGCTTGAATATTCACTATTAATTAAACTGATTTTAACCATAGCATTCTTTAATAAAGTGCTTTTAGAATTTCTTATGCCAAATGGCTGATATTTTTGGCTTTAAACTTTACCAAAGGTAACCTCCTAGGTGCTTAGAGAAAGAAAAATTTAAGACAGTCCATGAAGGAGAAGAACATAGACAAGGGCACACAGATATTAAACCAGAAAAGACTTACTTTCTAGGTGGGGAAATGAACCCAGACCTCAATATGAAAGGGTAAAACCTTAGCTACTGAGCTGCAGCATGGGGTAGTTTCCAATTCCTTTCCCAGAAGAAGCCTAGAGTAGTTAACTTTGAACTTGCTAAGCCTTTGAACTATTTAATATGATTTTTAGAGCTATGACATGAACCCTAAAATTTATGTGCCCTCTAAGGTGGAGACCAAAAGAAAGTACCACCACATCATTAAAAGGTCAGGCTTCCAACGACATAAAACAAGGTGGCGATTTCATTCAGTTTTTCGGTTCATTTCAGGGACCTGCAGCCAAGCTTGTTACTGACCAGCTCGCTGGGTTGTTTTGAAAAGTGGGCTTACAGGTGTTCTAAGCCCGTGTTTCATCCTAAGGTACCCCATGACACAGAAAAACGAATTCATAGCACAAAATACACTAGTTTAAGACTAGCCTTAGAATTCTTTTTCACATTCATCAAAACTTTACAGAGGAGATGAACACTGATTTTTCCCCCCATTTATTCAACCATTTCCACAGAGAGAGAATCAAGAAATCTAACTGGTAAGAAATTCATACCCTTTTGCCAGCATGCCAGGATTCTGGGTTCTCATTCTCTGACGGGCCCTAATGATCTGGCTTGTAGCACCATCACTCTGGGGGCCAAGACACATCATAAAGGAAAAAAAAAAAAAAATTCATGCTGGCCAGAACAAAATACATGTGATAAAACATAGACATTTAGCCACTCTACTTAGCACCCAATATCAAACTGGCAAGGCCTAAATTTGCCCCCAGATGGGCCCAATCATCTTTAACCCAACCTCTGACTTAGAGTTTCAACACATGGTCTCTGGGCAATATGGTTGCCCTAAGTGACAGAAAAGGTAGGAAAGTAAAAGCCGAGAAGGAAAGTATTGCCTGTGACAGGGTGGGGAAGGTGAAGAGATTAGGGAGGCCAGAGAAACAGAACCACTCATTGCAACTGACAATGAAAATTTCAGGTGGCCACTTGTCAATAGTAAAGGGATTTTTTCCAGCAGTCTAATTAGCTCTCACATTTCCCCTTTTAGGGAGGAAAAAACTCCCCATGTCCCACGATTTGTACATGCCTAACCCTGTCACCCACAGCCATCAGCAAAGAGTGCAAGGCAAATTAATCCAAAGAGAATAGCAGTTAGCATCCTGTAGTGCGAAACCTGTTCTTAGCCAAGAGGGACTTTACTGAGAGGGGCCTCTAACCCTAAATGTTAGAAGGGACGCTGATCCTCCTAATTTGGCCTCTAACCGAAGGTTGGTCAAGCGCCCTTGCCTTTTATTAACAGGGGCCTCTAATCCACTGTGTGTTAGGAGAGACTCTAAGTCCCTGAAATTGGGCCTCTAACACAATCCTATTATTTACCTGGGTACCCCACCACTTACCCAAAGTCATCCAATCAGTGCTGCAGTCTATTTCCTTTGGGTCGGGTGTCTTCTTTGTATTGACCCTTTTGTGGTTTGCAAGAAAGATGTTACTGGACCCCACCACTTACCCAAAGTTAGCCTTTGGGTCAGGGTTTCTGCAGTGTAGTCCCTTCCTGGTCACCGAAAGATGTTACAGGAAAGAGATTCCGATCTAGACCCCAAGAGAGGGTTCTTGGATCTCGCACAAGAAAGAATTCAGGGCGAGTCCATAGTACAAAGTGAAAACAAGTTTATTTAGAAAGTAAAGAAAAGAATGACTACTCCATAGACAGAGCAACCCTGAGAGCTACTGGTTGCTCATTTTTATGGTTATTTCTTGATGATATGCTAACAAAGGGGTGGATTATTCATGCCTCCCCTTTTTAGACCATATAGGGTAGGTTCCTGATGTTGCCGTGGCATTTGTAAACTGTCATGGTGCTTTTGGGACTGTAGCAGTGAGGACGACCAGAGGTCACTCTCGTCACCAATTTATTTTTAGTGGGTTTTGGCCCACACCTTTATTGCAACTTGGTTTATCAGCAATGTCTCTATGACCTGTATTTTGTGCTGACCTCCTATCTCATCCTGTGACTTAGAATACCTTAACCATCTGGGAATGCAGCCCAGTAAGTTTCAGGATCATTTTACCCAGCTTCTATTTCTGATGGAGTTGCTCTGCTTTACATGCCTTGACACTACCGTGGGACTCCTCCAGGGAATCTGAAACCAAAAGTAAAGGGTGTTCTTCCCGTCCCTTTATGCTGCCTTGGAGTGTAAGCAACATCCCATGTGGGAACTGTGCTGCATAGCAGAGCAGGAGAATGAACGATTGTGCAGATCAGAGGAGAGAGTAGAGGAGACCAAGTGGTCCTCGAAAGCCCAGCAGAGTCAGGCAGCACTGAGGTACCCAGTGAAGAAGCAACTCTAATTTCGTTTTACGCTGCAGAGCTGCAACCACACTTTGTAGGATAAATGCAATAATAGCAATAACAAAGGTTCACTCAAGTTGGGCACATACACAAACACTTGTAAAGCACCCTCCACAAATCTCAGACATGCTATCAGAGTACATCTTAGGTGCCAAGATTCTGCATTCCATAGGTGGACACTCAAGACAGTGAAAATTTCCATCATTATTTTCCAAGGAGGTAAGGCCCAAAGAACTCTGAGATATGCATATTAAAACCATGTAGGTTATGAACAGCTAATAAAAATGAAGAAACATAAATCGGAAAGCAATTAAACGTTTTTATTTCTTATACTTAGTACTGTAGTATGTCTTCATAAGACTTTATATGTGTAAATTATTTATTTGTGAGGGAAGAATTAACTCATGTTCATGTGTGGCCCCTATTTATGTTCTCTTTTATATTTTCCTTTTGTAATTGTGTATTTCTTTCAGTTTCATGAGACTACCTGCAGTGATATGAACACACATGTGACCCAACATACTTTGAAATGAGAAAAACCTATGTGATTTCAGATTTTACCAATTTGAATTATTATCATATTATCACTGTATACACCTCTTTCCCATCCAACTCACTTCTGATGGCTAATTCTGCATGGATCTAATAAATATAGCCAGTTATCACCTTTTAATCTTTCCCTGACTTAATTAAATCTTCTATAAATGTTTCTAAAAATAATTAATTCACTTGATATTTCTGAGGATTAAATAAAATAATGTACATAGAGTGCTTTTGTGTGTGTGTGTGTCTGTATGTGTGTGTGTTTGTATGTATGTGTGTATATATATATATTTGTTTAAATCTAATTCACATTCTGGAATTTGTCTTGACAGAGGCTTAATGGAAGAAAATCTAGGTTAAAAGCTCAATAGTTTAGGATTAAATTTTTCCTCATTCAATTCTCAATTTCATCTTTTACCTTATTGTCATTAAGTGGATATTTGTTTCTTATGATTTCTGTGTCTAATCCCACAAACCAAGGTTTAAAGTTTCTGCTTTTCCTCACATGACTTTGATTACTGTAAAGAGCATATCAGTCATCTATTCAGTGACAATATCTACATATAAACTTTCACATAATCCTACAGCAATCAAAATAAATTTAGTAATATTACTTTTAATTCAGTTTCACAGAAGAGAAAATTGAATACAGAAAGTAACTTGCTTGTGGTCAATAGACTGTGAGTGACAGTATTAGATTGTTAACTCTGGCTCTTTGGCTCCAGAGCCCTTACTCATCACCACTGTGCAATGCTGCTTCTCATAAAATGCTTAGCATAGTCCTCGGCACTTCAAGAAACCCTAAATGAATATAATTACCCTTTTCCCCACTCATTGTTTAGATGTCAAATTTCTTTGTTTCACTGCAGTCTTTCTGGGTTGATAACCTACATTTGACTTGCCAGTGCTCCTTGCTGCTTGATGACTTTACCTGAATTGACTTCTACTTTTTCCTTAATGCCAGAATCCTCACCAATATTACTATATATATTTTTTGAGACAGGGTGTCACTCCATTGCTCAAGCTGGAGTGCAGTTGTGCATTCTCGCCTCACTGCAACCTCAGCCTCCCAGGCTCAAGCGATTCTTCCACCTCAGCCTCCCAAGTAGCTGGGATTATAGGTGAGTACCATCATGTCTGGCTAAGTTTTATATTTTTTGGTAGAGATAAGGTTTCACCATGTTGGCCAGGCTGGTCTCAAACTCTTGATCTCAAGTGATCCACCAGCGTCAAGCCTCCTGAAGTGTGGGGATTAAAGGCATGAGCCACTGCGCACGGCCCCAAATTTATTTTTTCTTAAACACCTGTCCAACCACTAGAGATTTGCCTCTAATTTTTATCTTTTACATATATGCCAAGAGCTAGTTATGTCTTTCCATGTCATCATAACTGGCCTTTCTGTTACTGAAAATGTTTTCTTTATCTATCCATAGTTGTTATTTTATCTGTGCTTAGGATCACAATCACTCTTGTCTTTATCGGACTCAGTTTTTGGGATTGTTTGTTGGCAGACAGTCTTCACTGCTCAGTGACTGCCTCAGTTCTGGAGCTCCACCTTACTCAAACGCACAGCCCTTTCCTGCCAGCTCATATCAAATAACTCATCTATTCAGATGGCTTTATAGATTCTATTTACAAATAGATTTCTTAAAAATCTATTTATAATATCTGAAGGCTATAAAATCTTATTCTGTAGAAAAGTCATTATAGATACACAGCTTCCTGTGAAGTTTCTGAAGGCTTTCATCTGATCTGCATCACAGCTGATATCTCCCTCTGGCCAATTCATCCTCCTTCCTCAGGTATCTGTCCCATTGATACCAGGGGCAGTCTACTTGGGAAACCCACTTCGCAACCCAATCAATTCAATATCTTATGCTTTTCCTGGAACTTTGAGCTCTCCCTTTCTACAGATTCCTTCTATTGGTATTTGCATATATTCAATCAATTCTTTATTCCAATGATAACAATGATGGAAAAACCTCTCTTAACACCACATCATCTAACCTCTCCCCTAATTTTAGCTATACATAGCAGAATGCTAGAGTTATGGTCCACATCATCTACCTGCATTGTTTATTTCACTCCTCATTGCCTCCTTAGTGCTTTGCTATTTGTTCATAAACATGTTGTTACACTAAAACTGCACTTGTAAAGGTTCACAATATCACCTTTTTTGTAAATTCTATATACATTCTTCCTTTCATACTACGTTTGAACTAGTCTTCTAAGTGAAACTTTGCTCCCTGAAAACCATTCTTATCTTTAACTTCAAGAAACCACTTATCTTGATTTCTGTCCTAACTCTAGAGCTATTGCTTTTCTATATTTTTGTAGGTTCTTGTGCCTCTCTCCACTGTTAAATGTTGCTGCACCTTATTATCTCATCCTCTGCTTGCCTAAATTCTTATACTTTATATTGTTTTTGCATAATATGTTAATCTAATTATAAAACCTTCAAAATATTGATACTAGATGTCATAGGAGACATTTCCTGCTGAAGGTAAAAGTATAATAAACCAGCTTAAACTTTGTGAGGAATTCAAGAATAGAGAGAATTTGGGAAATCATTATTCAAAGATATAACAGCAGAGAATTTTCTAGAAATGACAAAAGACAACAGACCTAAGAACATCTTAAGTGCTCAGCAGGATACACACACACACACACACACACACACAAACACACACACACACACACACACTTTTATATGTAAATATACTATGTTGAAACATAAAACTAAAAAGAGAAGGAATCTTAAAAGATACAAAACAGAAATTGTAAATTACCTGAAAAAGAAAACACTTACATTGAGAGTATAATACACTTTAGCCATATACATGGATAATGTTAATGTTATATTTAAATTGACAGGGAACAAAGGGGAAAACACTTTCAACCTAAATTTCTATTACTGAAGAAGGAGGAATAAATAACTTTTAAAATGTCAGACAAACAAAGCATTAGAATTTAGCCATGCAGGGAAATTTCTTGAAGAACTAAAAGTAGATCTACCAATTCATTCCAGCAATCCCACTACTGGGTATCCATCCAAAGGAAAAGAAGTCATTACATAAAAAACACAATTGCAGGTGTATGTGTACTATAACACAATCCACAATTGCACATAAATAAAACCAACCTAAGTGCTAATCAACTGATGAATGAATAAAGAAAATGCTGTCTACCTACACTATGAAATACTACTTAGCCATAAAAAAGAATTAAATAATATATTTTGCAACAACTCAGATGGAGCTGGAGGCCATTATTCAAAGTAGAGTAACTCAAGAATGAAAAACCAAATACTATGTGTTCTCACTTGTTAAGCTATGCATATGCAAAAGGCATACAAGACTCAGAAGGAGGGAGGGTGGGGGGGTGAGGGATGAAAACCTACATATTGAGTACAATGTAAACTACTTAAGTGACTGGTGCACTAAAATCTCACACTTCGCCACTACACAATTCATTCATGTAATAAAAAAAAACTTGTACTCCCCAAACTATTGAAATTTATTTATGTATGTGTGTCTGTGTGTATATACACACATTTCTAAATATATTTATATATTTCATATATATGTATATATTGTGTGTATATATTATATATAAAATATATATATACATGTATAGAAAAAATATATACATATATACACACGTATATGTATAGATACATTATATGTAATGCATATATATGTATATGTGTATATACACACACATATATAGACATATAATATATATTGAGAGAAAAGTGTGTGTGTGTATGAGAATGTAGCCTTACCAAACACTTCCTAACAGAATTTTGGAAAAACAGTTTTTAGGAAGAACGAAGTTAGAGTTAAAAAGTGGAATATAAAGAACAATAGCATATAAATAACATAATAAACATACAACAAGTCTCTATAAGGATTAACTTTTAAAATATTTGAATAATTTTAGTGAAAAAATATGCTTATTGTACTGTGGCACCTGTTCTGTAAGGAATAGTTTTTCTGTCGAGGTACTGAAGTATGAACTTCTTCCATGTTAAAGATGGAGCAGGTTCTGAATTGAGCTGGTGAGAAACGTTATTATAAATAGCTTCTGTCCATGTCTGAAGCATTGTTTTTATCATCAGTCAAATGACTGATTGCAATTTTACAAATATATATAAATTAAACACAGACTCTGCCCAAGAAAGTGACAGAATCTTATCAGGCGCTTGTTTGTTTTAGTGCAATTTGTGATTGATTGAACTTTGACAAAAAGTTTTGTTTAATTTTGGAACCACTATGAATTAATTTAGCAACGGTTATGAATAACAACAAAAGATTGAGCCTACTGCAGGCTTCAGTTGTTAAGCTAAGAGATTTTAAACTACGGTAATGTCTTCAAATTAGTATTCCAAAAAATATATTCACTGAAATAGCCATTGTGTCTGCTAATTTTTGGTAATTATTTGGAGTTTTTAAAAAATATAAGTAAACTATTTGTGGTCCTATATTTTGTTATCAGAAATTTAAGGCTGGGCCTCCCAAAGTGCTGGGATTACAGGCTTGAGCCACCGCGCCCGGCCGCAAACTTTCTTCTAATATTGAGAAGTTTTAGGAACTCCAACTGTTGAATTTTTATCTTTATAGATAATTCACATGGTAAATAAACATATATTTGTTAAAATATTTGTGAAGGAAACCTATTTCTTCACTTAAATATTGGAGGCTATGCTTGTCAACATAGAATTCTATGATTTTCAACACAAAAGATTTAATGAACCAACTTGAATTATTAACTCATTTTGAGCCCGTATTTTAGTTTTCATGGATTAAATCTATATGAAAGAACTGTTTAGATTTTCTCAAAATTAGAAAACCAATTAAATATTTTTTTCCTTTATGTGTTTAAATTTCTACAAGGTACAATAAGATTAACACTAAATGACTAACTTTATTTTTATATACTTTGTAATTTAAAGCCAACTATTTAGGAATCTTCTTCAGAGGAGAAAATGACTTTATCTCCCGAGAAGACAAACTCTCCACCAAATTACTAATTTTGAAGGCCAATTCAGATTTCAAATATTCTAAGAAATAAAAATATTTAAATATACTTTGTATCTATTTTCATACTGTCAAACTTGAAATAGATACTAGAATTATTTTTATTTCTTTTTTCCCTCAACTAAAAGCCTTGTGCATCAACTTTATGAATTTCATGGAGATGAGTAATTACCAAAATCTTTCTAGTGTTTCCCCAAGATTATTGATTGGGTTGAGAGCATCAGGTAAATATAAGATGGGATCAAATTTTTAGGATATTGTATTGGAAGATACATGGGAGGAAGATTGAAATAAGAATATAAATGAAATTTTGTTAACTCATACGTGTATTTCTCAGCTAGAATATGCTGTTAAATTAGAGCAAGAAATTAAAGCTAAATACCCTCAAAAAATTCAAATAAAATTACCATATCATCTAGCAATTCCACTTATTTGTAAATATACCCAAAAGAATTGAAAGTAAAGACTCGAACAGAAATATGTACATCAACATTTATAGCAGCATTGTTTATAATAGCCAAAAGGTGGAAATAATCCAAATGTCTACCAGGATATGAAGAGATAAACAAAATGTGGTTTAATATTTAATACATACAAAAGAATATTTTTCAGCCTTAAAACAAGGACATTCTTCTACATTCTACAGCGTGAATTAATCTTGAAGACATTATGCCAGGTAAAATAAGACACATGACAGATATTGTATGATTGTATGTACATAAAGTACCTGGAATAGTCAAATTCATAGACATGGAAGATAGAGTAGCGGTCACCAGTGGGTGGGGAAAGGAAGGAATGGGGAGTTATTATTTAATACATACAGAGTTCCAGTTTGGGATGATGAATGAATGCTAGAGATAGATAATGGTGATGATTGCACAACAATGTAAGTATACTTAATGCCACTGAACTGTATACTTAAAAATGGTTAAATGGTAAATTTTACATTATTTATGTTTTTGACAATATGAAGGAAACTTTATAATAGTATCCACATTCTGATTTTTATGGTTGTTACAATTATTCATTTAGAAACATCAGGGATCATATTGGATAATGTTACATTGAAGGTATAAATTTTATAACTGTCTTAAATGCTACTATTTAATAGGCAAGGTGCAGTAGCTTACACCTGTAATACCAACACTTTGGGAGGCCCAGGCAGCAGGATCAGTTGAGCTCAGTTGGTCGAGGCTGTAGTGAGCTCTCTTTGTGGCACTGCACTCCAGCTTGGGTGACAGAGACCCTGTCTCAAATAAATGAATATATAAATAAATACATACATAACAGGGGTAAATGGTACATTAGCTGAGTAGTATATGCATTGAAGTGAGTCTACATTATCAAATAGACAAGGAGGATTTATATAAAGAACTATGTTCACATCAAATAAAGAAAAAATCATCGTAAGGGGCCTTAACCACAGTTTTTATGACTAGACTTTCCTTGACAAAATGCCTTTGACAAGTACATAATTTTTAAAAATATAATTATCTTCTAAAACCACAGAACTAATTATGATATACTGGATTATCTTATTAGGCTATTTGTATTTTTAACCTGTTATGCCACATTTAATGAAAGAACTTTTAAGTCATAATGGAGTATACAGGGCTGTATGAAGGCTGCTGCTTTTCTTTTTAAACCTGCAGTTATATATTTCTATAGATGCTGATTTACAAACATTGCCAGAGTTGGAAGGATATAGTATATGTTTGCTGAGGTCCAGCAGTAATATACTTTATTTTTGTAGAAAAATTTATGGGTCTTTTATTCAAGTTTATCTGAGGAATGAAGAGGATTAGTTCCACTAACTGTAGAACTGTATACAGTAGGGTGTAACCTTGGGATGTTGTAAGAGATGGTACAAAATCATTGCAAAGGGTGATAACGTCATCAAATGTTGGAAATGTCTTTTGGAAATGCTTACAGATGAACTAAATCTCCTAAAGGACTTAGACATTTTAACTGTATTTAAGCACATAGGAATGGTCAATAGTTATTTACAGAATCTAGTAAATTCAAATAGGTTTAGAGATGTTGTAGGGAATCTAGATTGGAAATGATATTGTGTAGCCATTTCCTGGAAAACAGTTGAAAAGGGTACAGACAGTAATGGGCTATCTTCCAGTGCACAGATTTCTTTGTGAGGAACTGACTTTCATTCTTTACAATTCTATAAATTACCTGTCAGAAAAATGTAATTGGGTCAACTTGTTTCTTTAGTAGAAATCTTATGTAGACCACCATTCACTGCCTTTGGAAGGTGTCTACATTTCTAGAATGACACATCAGAAAGCTCTTTACTAATTTGTACACATAAAAGTTTATCCTCCTCTTTTCTTGCTCTCTTCCTCCCACTCCCCATGCCTTTATGTATGCATATGGTATCAAACTTACTACTCTAAATATCAGACTTTCTTCCAAAACCTTACATCATTTCACATATTAATTCCTTCTTTATCTGGGATGTGGGTAGATATTTTTACTTAGGAAGGTATTAGAAGGTAAAAGTACTAGTTATTACTACTTTCTCAGGCATTTGGCAAACAAATTAGCTATTTTAATTTTACTCTACCATAAGAAAAGCATAAATACCATAAATAAATACACCTGGAAATTTTTTATCAATTTAAGGACAAAGTGAGATGGAATTATTGCAACATCATTTCTTTATTGTCACTTTTATGATGAAAGCCCTTACTACAACAGAAAATGTTTCATCAGTTTTTATATTTTAAAAATGTAGATTAGACAAGTGATTCATTTTTTGTGTTTTACAGATGTCTCCTTACTAGCCATAACATTTAAAACTAAGCTATTCAATGTTCAAAATGTAGTTCAGATGATTCAACATTTCGATAGTCCTTTAAATAAAAAGAATCGGCCGGGCACGGTGGCTCAAGCCTGTAATCCCAGCACTTTTGGAGACCGAGGCAGGTGGATCACGAGGTCAGGAGATCGAGACCATCCTGCCTAACACAGTGAAACCCCGTCTCTACCAAAAATACAAAAAAACTATCCAGGCGAGGTGGCACCGGCGCCTGTAGTCCCAGCTACTCGGGAGGCTGAGGCAGAAGAATGGCGTGAACCCGGGAGGCGGAGCTTGCAGTGAGCCGAGATTTCGCCACTGCACTCCAGCCTGGGTGACACAGCAAGACTCCGTCTCAAAAAAAAAAAAAAAAAAAGAAAAAAAAAGTATCCATCTTAGTTTATAATAAGTGCTGTAAAGAAAAATAAACATGACTAGTTGGGATAAAAATATAGTTATTTGTTTCAGTTAGAAGTTAGAAAATTTTCATAAATTGTCGCAAGCCACATTAACATTTTTTACTGAAAAGCCTAGGTCTGCTTCCAAACAAAACTTAACATAAACACCAACCTAATCTTGTTCACTTCCAAGGGCAAAAGAAGATACTCAGTCATGTATTCTTTCTTTAATTCAGCATGTAATTATGGGCAACTGCGAGGTCAAAAGTGGCATTAAGAAACATTAAGGACACTTGGGGTGGTGGAATTCCTAGGTTTCCTACAAAAGTATACATAGAAAAAGTTATTTAGGAAGTAACTAGCTATGCAATCTGTGATAATCCTTTAAAGTATAAACTTCAGATATATCAAGTTTCAAATACATTTGCCACATATTTATTTTTATCTCTCTTTGCTCACCTTGTCAAATTAAAGTTATTTCTTCTTAATAAAATAGAGTAAGAATTTAAAGTCATAATCCTGTTTATTCTAAAGGAAGCAACAATTGCATTTGCTATGAAGGATGGAAAAACTATTTTATTTACTTTATTCAGTTTATTTTTAAAAAGCTTTTTTAAATGTCAGAATAATTCAAGTATGCATTAGAAATTATCTTAAGTGCAATATTTATTTAAGCTGATCATTTAATCAAAGCATATTCTCACTTAGGTGTATAATAATGCAATTTTTTGTCAAAATATGTGAGATGGTTCAACTTTAAATTATCATACTATAAATCCTGTTCTATTAGAAGGGAAAAGAAAGACTAATTTTTAAATTATTTTTATTGTTTAAAAATACAATTTTTACTTTGAACTTCTGTTAGCATTGTCACATAGAAATATAAAGTATATACTCATACCTTTTCCTGAAATGTCTATTCTATTCCATTTATTCATTTTTCTATTCTTGTGTCTAGTCTAAACCTTTTATTATTATAGGCTTCTAATATCTAGAAGTGTTTAAGTTTTATTGCATTGAGTATTTCCAACAACTTCCAGGCTTTTGCATTTCTAAACAAATGTTAAAATCAGCCAGTCACTTTCTATTTTAAAAATCTGCAAAATGTTTATTTGTCGGAATGCCAATTTAGGGAGAATTGGCTTCTTTCTATTATTGATTTTTCTAAATCATGATCATTGTATAACTTTCAACTGTCTTTGCGATTCTTTAATTTCTCTTAGTAATGATCAGTAGTTTTTGAAGAAATGGTCTCACAAGTCTTAAAATAGATTTATCCTTGGTTACTTGAATTTTTAACTTCATCAAATATATGTATACAGCATGCATCATAAATGTAGAGCTCTCTGAATTTTGATGCTGTGAATATACTCCTAAGCATACATAACAAGCCTTCAGATAAAGAATCATAACGGTAACAAATAATTGCAATGGGAGCCGGTGGCAAGAGGTATTGACAGCTGAAAGAAGAAATTAGTGTGGGTGAGGAGATGATGCAGCACTGTATCCAGGGCAGGTAGAGTAGCTACATGGGAAGAACATAGTTTTGTAAACCCTTTTAAGTTAAAAGCTGGTGCTGAGAAGAGCCAAGGTGCTTCCTCCATGGCCCCTCAATCTTCCGGGCTCTGTACATCTCCGCCACTATGACCCCTGTTTAGACACAAGACTTCCAGGGTTTCCAAATCTGAAGGCTCTTGAATGCACCCCCTGCAGACTTCACAAGTCCATAAAATAAATACTATTCTGACCTCTAACAGCACAATCTCTTTTTTTCCCCCATAGAGATGAAAGTATACAAAATTCACTATTTTACTTTGGCATATATTGCTCCTACTAATGATTCTAAGATTAATTCATATTTTTTCAGTAATGACAAATGGTTTATTCAAGCTGTTATATCAACATTATTGTTAAATAAGAGCATAAAAAGCTTATTTTATTACAGGGACCTATACTGACAACTACTTCCTCAAACAGGAAATTATGATTTCAAATTACTATGTAAAAATATTTGTAACTGGATGACTGTAATGCACATGGAGTCTAATTATGGATGAACAATCATCATCATAAGAAATTGTATAGAGTGAGCAGTGAAAAGAGTTAGATAAAACCAAGAACTTATCAACATGTATCTTTCAAAATAAAATGAAGCAACAGGAACCTGAGACATCTGCACATTCACTGACAGCTGGCCAGATTTTAGCATAGTTTCTTAGATTAGCATAATGAAGTCAATTGGATTTAAGTAATAGCTCCCTTTAGAACTTAAGTCATTGATAAATGAGGCATCCATATCCAACTTATGCATTTTAATTATAATGATACATTATTAAATGTACCAAATTTTAGATTTCAGATTATATGACAACTGTAAGATGTACAAAATAATCAAAATCAAAACCCTTTCCCCCAGTTTGAGAGCTCTTTTTTAGCTCTCAAAATCTTTACACTGAAGATAAGCTAGGGAAGAACCAATGCAGAATCATTTTGTTATGTAAAATGTTAAAATGCTGCTAGATTTATAGATGTTCCATGATTTCTACAATGTGAAAAACTATCATTTATACCATTTGCCATGTGCTTATGCAATTCCAAACAAAATTTAAGGATATAAGGTGTTGCAAAAGCCAATGCTGAGAATCCTCCTTCTAGACACTTTAACCCATTACTAGACTATTTTTGTGCTACTGTAGGTTATTAAATTGTAGTCAAATTAAAGTGTGACTATTGGAAACATCTCTCTCTTTCTTTTTTTTATCTCTCTACACACACACAGACACACACACACACACACACACAGAGAAAGAGAGAGAGAGAATGAGAGAGATTTACCTATAGTCTTATTTTCCCATAGAAATGGAACACATGAAAAAAGCAAAATGATCAGGAGTCTTCCTGCCTTTACCTTTATTTTTAACACTTCATTAAAGAGATTTCTATTTCTGAGAACACAATGCATGGTTTTACAACCTAAACCAGTGAATGGATTTTCGTTTCAAATATCTATACTTTATATGTTTCTTAAATAAGATCTCAACACTGAGTGATATATCTGCATTTGTAATGTTTTAAGCAGTGCACAACCAGCTTATATTTTGTAGCCATTTTTATTTTCATATTCATTTGTAGTGGGCATTTATTTCTGGAGCTGGCTTTATTTCAAATCACTCTCTTTGTGGTTTATTTGTATATTTCCCTTGAGACATTTCCTTAATGGAGACTTGAGAAGTCAATAAGAAAACTGCAGAGGTCATTGAATTTAATAGTCAATCACCTGTTGGGGCTTGATCACTATAACTTTCTCACCCCAATATTCTTCTCTCAAAAGGAGACAATCTGTGGCATTTATCTTCTGTCGAGAGACACTCAGGAATTTATCTGATTCACTTTTTCTCACCTACATTGTATTGCTCTTCTAAGATCAACGTTGGCTGAAATGATTTTTCCTTCAAAAAATACTAGGCAGTTCAACTACTTGTCCCTTTTACTCGCTAAATAAATCAGATGGCTTGGAATCTTCTGGTCTTTATTTTACCATGTTCTGTTACTTTGTGTTAAAAATTACATTTTGGGATATAATTTGCAGCATATTTGAAAATGACATTCATGCTTTCTGTTAGCATTGTGTCAAATAAATGATACAATTATTTTTACACACAGTTTAGCTTAACTACTTAAGAACCATATTTAATTAATCATTTACTTACTGCTAATCAAGAATATTTTTCACAGGTATTTAGTTTAGCGAGTTATCAGATATTCAACAAATTTTTAGATAGGAAAGAAGGAAGGTTTTTATATTTCAGAAATACAGAAACTTATGAACAATTGTTAGTAATTCTGGAGGATTAGTAATCTGTTATCAGAAGAATCTTAAAAGAATGAGCAGGAAGGAGATAGAGACACAAAAAACCCTCCAAAAAATCAATGAATCCAGGAGTTGGTTTTTTGAAAAGATCAACAAAATTGATAGACTGCTAGCAAGACTAATAAAGAAGAAAAGAGAGAAGAATCAAATAGATGCAATAAAAAATGGTAAAAGGGATATCATCACCGAGCCCACAGAAATACAAACTACCATCAGAGAATACTATAAACACCTCTACGCGAATAAACTAGAAAATCTAGAAGAAATGGATAATTTCCTGGATGCTTACACTCTCCCAAGGCTAAACCAGGAAGAAGTGGAATTCCTGAAGAGACCAATAGTAGGCTCTGAAATTGAGGCAATAATTAATAGCCTACCAACCAAAAAAAGTCCAGGACCAGAGGGATCCACAGCTGAATTCTACCAGAGGTACAAGGAGGAGCTGGTACCATTCCTTCTGAAACTATTCCAATCAATAGAAAAAGAGGGAATCCTCCCTAACTCATTTTATGAGGCCAACATCATCCTGATACCAAAGCCTGGCAGAGACACAACAAAAAAAGAGAATTTTGGACCAATATCCCTGATGAACATCGATGCAAAAATCCTCAATAAAATACTGGCAAACCGAATCCAGCAGCACATCAGAAAACTTATCCACTATGATCAACTGGGCTTCATCCCTGGGATGCAAGGCTGGTTCAACATATGCAAATCAATAAACGTAATCCAGCATATAAACAGAACCAAAGACAAAAACCACATGATTATCTCAATAGATGCAGAAAAGGCCTTTGACAAAATTCAACAGCCCTTCATGCTATAAAATCTCAGTAAATTTGGTATTGATGGAACATATCTCAAAATAATAAGAGCTATTTATGACAAACCCACAGCCAATATCATACTGAATGGGGAAAAACTGGAAAAATTCCCTTTGAAAACTGGCACAAGACAGGGATGCCCTCTCTCACCACTCCTATTCAACATAGTGTTGGAAGTCCTGGCTAGGGCAATCAGGCAGGAGAAAGAAATAAAGGGTATTCAGTTAGGAAAGGAGGAGGTCAAATTGTCCCTGTTTGCAGATGACATGATTGTATATTTACAAAACCCCATTGTCTCAGCCCAAAATCTCCTTAAGCTGATAAGCAACTTCAGCAAAGTCTCAGGATACAAAATCAATGTGCAAAAATTACAAGCATTCTTATACACCAGTAACAGACAAACAGAGAGCCAAATCAGGAATGAACTTCCATTCACAATTGCTTCAAAGAGAATAAAATACCTAGGAATCCAACTTACAAGGGATGTAAAGGATCTCTTCAAGGAGAACTACAAACCACTGCTCAGTGAAATAAAAGAGGACACAAACAAATGGAAGAACATATCATGCTCATAGATAGGAAGAATCAATATCGTGAAAATGGCCATACTGCCCAAGGTAGTTTATAGATTCAATGCCATCCCCATCAAGCTACCAATGAGTTTCTTCACAGAATTGGAAAAAAAACTGCTTTAAAGTCCATATGGAACCAAAAAAGAGCCTGCATTGTCAAGACAGTTCTAAGTCAAAAGAACAAAGCTGGAGGCATCATGCTACCTGACATCAAACTATACTACAAGGCTACAGTAACCAAAACAGCATGGTACTGGTACCAAAACAGAGATATAGACCAATGGAACAGAACAGAGCCCTCAGAAATAATACCACACATCTATAGCCATCTGACCTTTGATAAAACTGAGAAAAACAAGAAATGGGGAAAGGATTCCCTATTTAATAAATGGTGCTGGGAAAATTGGCTAGCCATAAGTAGAAAGCTGAAACTGGATCCTTTCCTCACTCCTTATACGAAAATTAATTCAAGATGAATTAGAGACTTAAATGTTAGACCTAATACCATAAAAATCCTAGAAGAAAACCTAGGTAATACCATTCAGGACATAGGCATGGGCAAAGACTTCATGTCTAAAACACCAAAAGCAATGGCAACAAAAGCCAAAATTGACAAATGGGATCTAATTAAACTAAAGCGCTTCTGCACAGCAAAAGAAACTATCATCAGAGTGAACAGGCAACCTACCACATGGGAGAAAATTTTTGCAATCTACGCATCTGACAAAGGGCTAATATCCAGAACCTACAAAGAACTCAAACCAATTTACAAGAAAAAACAAACAACCCCATCAAAAAGTGGGCAAAGGATATGAACAGACATTTCTCAAAGGAAGATATGCATACAGCCAACAGACACATGAAAAAATGCTTGTCGTCACTGGCCATCAGAGAAATGCAAATCAAAACCACAATGAGATACCATCTCACACCAGTTAGAATGGCAATCATTAAAAAATCAGGAAACAACAGGTGCTGGAGAGGATGTGGAGAAATAGGAACACTTTTACACTGTTGGTGGGATTGTAAACTAGTTCAACGATTATGGAAAACAGTATGGCGATTCCTCAAGGATCTAGAACTAGAAGTACCATGTGACCCAGCCATCCCATTACTGGGTATATACCCAAAGGATTATAAATCATGCTGCTATAAAGACACATGCACACGTATGTTTATTGTGGCACTATTCACAATAGCAAAGACTTGGAATCAACCCAAATGTCCATCAGTGACAGACTGGATTAAGAAAATGTGGCACATCTACACCATGGAATACTATGCAGCCATAAAAAGGGAAGAGTTTGTGTCCTTTGTAGGGACATGGATGCAGCTGGAAACCATCATTCTCAGCAAACTATCGCAAGAACAGAAAACCAAACACCGCATGTTCTCACTATAGGTGGGAACTGAACAATGAGATCACTTGGACTCAGGAAGGGGAACATCACACATCGGGGCCTGTTGTGGGGAGGGTGGAGGGGGAAGGGATTGCATTGGGAGTTATACCTGATGTAAATGACGAGTTGATGGGTGCTGACGAGTTGATGGGTACAGCACACCAACATGGCATGGGTTTACATATGTAACAAACCTGCATGTTGTGCACATGTACCCTAGAACTTAAAGTATAATAATAAAAATTAAAAAAAAAAGAAAAAAGAGTGAGCAGAGAAATAGTATTTGTGGGTAAATCTTAAGAAAAAAGGCACTTATAAAAATCATGCCAGTAAGTTTTTATTTTCACACCATTTGTGTTAGTTGAAATATTCAAGAATGCAGCCATTTTAATCTGTGTTCTTTCACCAAGCATGGTGTTTCTGAGGTTCATTCTTATTGCTGCATATATCACTAATTCATTCAATTTTATTCCTATTCACCAGTTGATTGACATGTTAATTATTTCCTATTTTTAGCTACTATGAATAATCCTGCAATAAACATTAAATGAACATTCATGTGTCAGTCATTACAAATGCTTCTCAACTTACAATGAGGTTACATCTCAATGAAGCCATTGCAAGTTGGAAGTATTGTAAGCCAGGACATATTCAGTAGACCCAGCATCATAGTTTAGCCTAGCCTACCTTGAAGTAGCCATTTCAGCTCCTTTACGTTATTTTCTGTATGGTATGTATTTTTTGATCATTCTACTTTCTCTCTATTCTGGCTCTGAACCTAAAATGTATCTTTTACACAGCTTATAGTAGGACTTTGATTCTTTAATTCATAATGATAATTCAGCAATAGTGATTGGCATGTTTTGTGTTTTGTCAATTCATGTTTATTATTATTATCTCCTTATTCCTTTTTTATTTAAATAACATCAATATTAGTTATAAATCAAACATTATAGTATATATTACTCTAAACAAACTTAACAATTAAAAATTTTTTTAAAAATGTTTTTAAATAAATTCAGTGAATACCATAAACTTATATTTCTTCCAAGGCACTAGCAAAAGATACCCAGTTACTTCCTCAACTTTCTTTCCAGAGTATGCTTTGCTGATAGTGGATCTTCTAATTTCATCATTTTTTGCAACTGCATAAGTTAAGAATTTCTTAGATTATTAAGTTTATACCTCTTTGTTTAATATTTTTTCCCTCAGCTTATCTCTTTCCACGTTTTAGTGTAAATAGAAAGAAGAAACTAGGCTCTACCTTCAACATAGTGCTTAGAAAGTTCCCCTGTTAAATACTAAAGTCATTTGTTTGTAAAATGCTTTGAACATAATTGCTAATACAGAATTCAGCTGAGCTTTCTGAAACTGGGAAAGACTCTACTTTCTAATAGTGTGTTCATCAGTTAGTTACTTCTGAGTCCTCACCAGCAACACTTATAATGTTTATATTTCTACTAGCATTTTGGTTATGACAATTTAGATATTCTCTAAGAAGGTATACATTTTTCTACTGTGGTTCTCCCTTCCTTCAGAGTCTCATCTGCAGACTTTTTAACATACATTTCCACAGGAAGTCTGATCAAGGCTAATTAGGCTTTCCTTTTCTGCTATTTTGATCCCTAAAATTATACTAGCCTTTATTCATTATCCAATTCTAAAGCCACTTCCATACTTTTATACTGTGTATGTATATATTATTTTCAAAGAATTTAAGAAGAAATTATATATGGAATATATATTTTATACATATTCTATATTAAAGTATATTATGATAGTTATATTACATGTAATATAACTATAAAGATATTAGTTACATTAACATAATATCTTAACATTTCATATTTTTACCATTTTTTGCATTCTTTATTTCCTATTGAATTGAGTAATTATCCAATATTCGTTAAGCCTAAAGTAGTTATCCAATATTCTTTAATATGTAAAGGATTTCCTTTAGTGTATTTTAAAGGATATATGTAGTAACTTATTCTTTTTTATAAATTCTGCTGATTTCTTTATTTGCATTTATTTTGGAATAATACTTTTCTGGATATAAAATTTTTGGCTGAGATTTTCTTTATCTTTTTTTACTTTCAGAAATGTGCATGTTATTCAAATGCATCTAATCTCTATTATATTTGAAGAAGTCTCCCATAAGTTTAAGTTCTCCCATTAGTTGTAAGTTCTCCCATTAGTCATAAATTCTCTTTTAAGCATTCTATCATTTATCCCTTGATGCTTTAAAGATTTTCAAATAAGAGTCCTTGGATCAGGAAAAAATAAAATAAAATAAAAGGGTTTTCAAATTATCTTTAACTTTCAGCAATTTCCACAATTGTTTAAATGTAGTTTTATGAAAACTTGACTTGACATTTGTTAATTTCTGTGAATCTATAATGTTTTCATTGAAATTGGCAAGTTTTGTTTTCCTTTAAAAAAAAAAATATGTGTACACCCCTATCAGTCTGCTTTTTCTGGAACAACCATATAAACCCATTGCTTTGATAGATTTGTCTCATAGATGTTTAATTTTGTTTCACAGGCCTTTGAAGCTCTAGTAATTTATTTTCAATTTTTTTCACTCTATGTGGGAAAAATAACTTGTATTAATTTGTCTTCAATTTCACTGATTATTTATCTGATATTGCAAATCTGCTGTTAAGCCCATTTTTTGATATTTTTATATTTTTATTTCTGTTATTATACTTTTCAGATATAGAATTTTGACTTGGATCTTTTTTATAGTTTATTTACAAATAATTTTTAAATTTCATGTTTATAATGGCTGCTTTGAAGTTCTCTGCCTAATAAAACATTTTGAGCCATCTATGAATTTTTTTCTAACTATAAACTAAACTATTCTGATTATTTGTATTTTTAAATTATGCCCAATTTAAATTCTGATTTACTCTTCGATGTATTTTGTTTGCTTGATTTTTTAATAATTAGCCTGAACATAAACTGTAGAATGTGTCTCCCCTGTAAAGTATGGCTGTTGAATTCTCTGCTCAGTGTTTTTAATTTTATTTGTATTTTCTAACCTGTATTTCAAAGTATTAGCCTTACAGCTACATAACTTAGTGGTCAGCCAGTGATTTGGGCAAAAGTCAAGCTCAAATGGATGAGTTTATAAGTCTTCTCCCAGATGTTTATTGAGAGTGCACACACTAAACTTTATCCAGTTCTCAAGTTATCTTTGGCTTTTTTTTCAGGGTCTGTGTAGGAACAGATCTCCCACTCATATGTAATATTTCAGCCCATGAGGGGCATGTGATGAAATTAACTTGCCTTTCTGTGGCTTTTTTCATTTCTAGGGTCTCTGTATTCATTTCCGGCTCATCTGAATGATACTAGCAAAAGATACCCAGTTACTTCCTCAATTTTCTCTCCAGAGCATGCTTGGGAGCCAAATCTGTGAATTTTAAATATTTGTTTTCTACAGAGCCTGTTTTCTTTTATGCTGAAAAAGCCAGAGTTTTGTCACCCATCGAGGATTAATTCAGCCTTTCATAAAAGCAAACTTTTGGTTTTGGTCCAGTCGTTGACTAAGCTTTAGGAGAAGGTGGAGCCCCAGGAAAGATCACAAATGCTTGTTGTTTTTAACTTATGATCTAGTAGTTATTCAAGAATAAACACTTAATAAGTTGTCTGCCTTTTATGGATTTCCAAAACCTTGCAGTGGT
Source organism: Macaca thibetana thibetana (assembly GCF_024542745.1). Taxonomy (NCBI): domain Eukaryota; kingdom Metazoa; phylum Chordata; class Mammalia; order Primates; family Cercopithecidae; genus Macaca; species Macaca thibetana. Next base: position 64,012,094 of record NC_065584.1, read on the forward strand.
AGCTCTTGACAACTCTGTCCAATTTTATACCCTTTTGTGTGTGTGTGTGTAGGAACTTTGTAAACACCTCAAACTACCATAACTGCCCATTAATTTTTAAAAGTTTTAGATTTGTTTTAGACTTTTTAGACTTTGGAAGTGTTAGGTGCTAATATTTTCTAATATGGAAAAGTTAAATAAACTTTTGGAAAAGATAATCTATAATTCAACAAATTTTAATGAGACATTTAGATTTGAGGGCCAATATTTATAGTTTATCACCTAGGCATTTCTTATTTATTCATTCTCTTGAAAACTTGTTTTGAGATCTCCTAGTTCTACGTGTATGGATACACAATGAATAAGATGCAAAAATACTGGACCCTGGGGCTAGTGTTACAGTTGAAAAATAAAAATAATTAACAAATGAATAAGTAAAATATATTGTTTAGTAGTTGGAGATGAGCACTGCGGAGAAAAATAAATCACGGCAGTGTGTACACAATCTGAGAAACGAATTAGACTTTCTGCAATTTGAATGAGATAAGCAGGGAAGTCAGTAATGAGAAGGCAAGTTTAGAGCAAATTCTTGAAGTGGTTTAAGAAATTAAGGAGAAAAATATGTAGACATTTTTGACAATGTTCAGGCAGAAAGCAGAAAGAATAAGTACAAAAGTCTGAGCTAGAAGAATTTACAGTTTTCCAGGAACAGAAACTGGATAAAAAATAAATAAGAAAGAAAGTAGTAGAAGACTTTCTACTGAGGTAGGGTGGGGTGTAGATAGGACTTTATGTCTTACAGTATGAGCTCTTAGTTTTATTTAGTGATATGGAAAATACTGGAGGATTCTAAACATAATTTACATGACATAAGTTTTAAATTAATCACTGTGGTTTCAATGTTAGAATGTCAAGAACAAAGGCAGAAAACACAGTTATGAAGCTATTGCAAAAATATAAGAAAGAAATGCTAGATGAGGGAGTATCGGTGAAGATTTGAGAAGTAGTCAGAGTCTGATGATATTTTAAAAGTAGATCTATTTGGATTTACTGACTGATGTAGGGTGTTCAAAAGAGAAATTAGGGAAACTGTGTGGCTTTGGACTGGCACAATTAAAGAGTTCACTTTGCTATTAGTGATGCAGATCCTACCGAGAGAGGGGCACTTTATGATGGAAATATACCTGGAGTTTGTTTTTGGACATGTTAAAGTTTAAATATCTATTAAACATTCTGATAGAAAGGAATCTGAAATCTGAGAGTGTCCATGCAAGTGATGTTAATTTGTGGGTTTTCCAGGCATATGCAATATTTAAAACTATGAGACTTCACATGATCATCAAGCCTAAAATGGCATCTACAATACTGCTCTGTCACTAGAGTTACCTAAAAGTAAAAATAATGTCTAAATGCTTATAAATGTAGAAGTGTCTAACCTCATTGATGTGTGGAGAGTAGCATATAACTATTACACTTGGTTTGCTGTAAGTTATTATTTACAGACTTTTTCCCCATAATCAAATCTTATAATATAGCCAATGTTTGGTTCTATTAAACTGAAAATTTTTACCAATCTGGTTAATTACATTTTTATTAACAGAGGAATTTTAGAGTTTCAAGTTTATAGAAAAATTGGGCATTTAGTTCCTATATCATCCCTGCCACTTAAACTTTCTCCAATTATTAGCACTCTATGTTACTATGACATGTTTGTTATAATTAATGGTTTGTTTAAATGTCTTAGTTTTACCTTTTGTCCTTTTTTCTGTTCTTGGATTTCATTCAGGATTACTTTGTAAACTTTAGTTGTCACATCTCCTTAGGCTTCTCTTGACTGTGATATTTTTCCAGACTTTTCTTATTTGTTTGATGACCTGACAGATACAAGGTCAGGATGTCCCTCTATTGGAATATGTCTCATGATTAGACTGAGATTATACATCGTGAGATGAAGATCACAGAAGTAAAATGCACTTTTCATCACATCGTATCAAGGGTACGAATTATCAACATGATTTACCACTATTGATGCTGACCTTGGTTATATGGCTAAAGTAATGTTCATCAGATTTCTCTATTGTAAAATACTCTTTATTATTATTCTTTTTATACTGTACTCACTGGAAGGAAGTCACTTCTACATAATATATTTCTCTCTTTTATGAATTTATTTGATTATTTATATCTACATGAGTCTTGGATATTTATTTTACATATTTCATAATCCAATATTATGTACCTTTCTTTCATTTTATTTTTCGCTGAAATTGTGTTAGTTTCAGCCATTGGCAGTTCTTCCACTTGGCTGTCAGTTCTTGTGCCCCTTTGATGTATCTTCACTAGTGTGTGTTACACTTGGTTTGCTGTGTGTGTGTGTGTGTTTGTTTTGAGCACTTCCTTAGTGTCTGGCACTACAAGATCATCCACTAATTGTGTACATTTTCTCACCCAGTCTTAGAATCAACCATTTCTTCCAGGAGCTCTGATTACTTTTACCATATTAGCCAGGTTGATCTTGAACTCCTGGCCTCAAGTGATATGCCAGCCTTGACCTCCCAAAGTGCTGGGATTACAGGCATGAGCCACTGTGCCCACTGACTTTTTATTATTATTATTATTATTATCATCATCATCATTATTATTATACTTTAAGTTCTAGGGTACATGTGCACAACGCGCAGGTTTGTTACATATGTATACATGTGTCATGTTGGTGTGCTGCACCCATTAACTCATCATTTACATTAGGTATATCTCCTAATGCTATCCTTCCTCGCTCCCCCCACCCCACAACAGGCCCCGGTGTGTGATGTTCCCCTTCCTGTGTCCAAGTGTTCTCATTGTTCAATTCCCACCTCTGAGTGAGAACATGCAGTGTTTGGTTTTCTGTCCTTGCGATAGTTTGCTGAGAATGATGGTTTCCACCTTCATCCATGTCCCTACAAAGGGCATGAACTCATCCTTTTTTATGACTGCATAGAATTGCATGGTGTATATGTGCCACATTTTCTTAATCCAGTCTATCATTGATGAACATTTGGGTTGGTTCCAAGTCTTTGCTATCGTGAACAGTGCCACAATAAACATACGTGTGCATGTGTCCTTATAGCAGCACGATTTATAATCCTTTGGGTATATCCCCAGTAATGGGATGGCCGGGTCAAATGGTATTTCTAGTTCTAGATCCTTGAGGAATCGCCACACTGTCTTCCACAGTGGTTGAACTAGTTTACAATCCCACCAACAGTGTAAAAGTGTTCCTATTTCTCCACATCCTCTCCAGCACCTGTTGTTTCCTGACTTTTTAATGATTGCCATTCTAACTGGTGTGAGATGGTATCTCATTGTGGTTTTGATTTGCATTTCTCTGATGGCCAGTGATTATGAGCATTTTTTCATGTGTCTGTTGGCTGCATAAATTTCTTCTTTTGAGAAATGTCTGTTCATATCCTTTGCCCACTTTTTGATGGGGTTGTTTGTTTTTTTCTTGTACATTTGTTTGAGTTCTTTGTAGAGTCTAGATATTAGCCCTTTGTTAGATGAGTAGATTGCAAACATTTTCTCCCATGTGGTAGGTTGCCTGTTCACTCTGATGGTAGTTTCCTTTGTTGTGCAGAAGCTGTTTAGTTTAATTAGATCTCATTTGTAAATGTTGGCTTTTGCTGACATTGCTTTTGCTGTTTTAGATATGAAGTCCTTGTCCATACCTATGTCCTGAATGGTATTGCCTAGGTTTTCTTCTTGGGTTTGTAATGGTTTTAGGTCTAACATTTAAGTCTTTAATTCATCTTGAATTAATTTTTGTATGAGGTGTAAGGAAGGGATCCAGTTTCAGCTTTCTACATATGGCTAGTCAGTTTTCCCAGCACCATTTATTAAACAGGGAATCTTTTCTCCATTTCTTGTTTTTGTCAGGTTTGTCATATATCAGATGGTTGTAGATGTGTGGTATTATTTCTGAGGGCTCTGTTCTGTTCCATTGGTCTATATGTCTGTTTTGGTACCAGTACCATGCTGTTTTGGTTACCGTGGCCTTGTAGTATAGTTTGAAGTCAGGTAGCATGATGCCTTCAGCTTTGGTTTTTTGACATAGGATTGTCTTGGCAATGCAGGCTCTTTTTTGGTTCCATATGAACTTTAAAGTAGTTTTTTTCCAATTCTGTGAAGAAAGTCATTGGTAGCTTGATGGGGATAGCATTGAATCTATAAATTACCTTGGGCAGTATGGCCATTTTCACGATATTGATTCTTCCTATCCATGAGCATGGAATGTTCTTCCATTTGTTTGTGACCTCTTTTATTTCATTGAGCAGTGGTTTGCAGTTTTCCTTGAAGACGTCCTTCACATCCCTTGTAAGTTGGATTCCTAGGTATTTTATTCTCTTTGAAGCAATTGTGAATGGGAGTTCTCTCATGAGTTGGCTCTGTTTGTCTGTTACTGGTGTATAAGAATGCTTGTAATTTTTGCACGTTGATTTTGTATCCTGAGACTTTGCTGAAGTTGCTTATCAGCTTAAGGAATTTTGGACTGAGATGATGGGGTTTTCTAGATATACAATCATGTCATCTGCAAACAGGGACAATTTGACTTCCTCTTTTCCTAATGGAATACCCATGACATGATTTTATATTTTGAAAGCCCACCGACTTTTGATAGAGATTATTAGAAACTGAGATCTGGGCAATAGATATGTTCATGGGCCTTGGAGGTAGCGTTCTGTCTAAACTCTCTCAACTGAAAGATCAAAGAAATATTTGCACACATACTAATTTGCATACATATACGTATCTATAAATATTTTAGTATATAAACATCTGTATCTTTAGTAAATTAAATGAGATATTTTACTGATGTCTCCAACTCTAACCCATTACCACATGAATCATTCTAACCTCTATTGCTTGCTTATTTGTAAATTCCCCTCTATCAGTGAGAAACACTATGATCACTGTCTACCATCCATTTATTTAATTGTTCAAGTTTAATATACATGCATAGCAGTGTCAAAATTGATACACTTTATCACCACTTGAAACAAGTTTATCAACTAAAGTGTTTATAAGCATTTCCTTCTGCTTTTAGTCTTACAGAATCAAATCATTTCCAAATAACTGTTCCCCTCTCTTTTCATCTTCCTTTCTCTTTTCCCTTTTCAGTGAGGTTTTGTTATACATTTGTAACACCTTTAGATATTCTTCTCACAATTTGCCTGCTTTCCTTGAATTGTATGACCTCCCTAATGATTTTTAACATTTTCATATATTAAGCTTGTCCCCTTGTGTTGTAGACTCTATAGTTTTTTAAAAATGCATAGTGGCATGTATGTATAATTATAGATTCATAAGGAATAAAATAATCTTAGAAATTATCTGTTCTTCCTATGATCATTTCTTGCCTCAAATTTCTGGCAACCAATGATCTATTCAATGTCTCTATAGTTCTGTTTTTGACCAAATGTAATATAATTGTAATGGTGTAGTATGTAGCTTTTTCAGGCTTCTTTCTGTCACTTAGCAATGTATATATTTAAGGTTCCTCCATCTATCTTTGTGGATTGATATCCTATTTTATTTTTGTGAATGGAATTATATTCCATTGTGTTAATGTACCAAAATTTGCTCATCCATTCACTTTCTGAAGGACATCTTGTTTGCTTCCTGTTTTGACAAATATGGATAAACCCGCTATAAACATTTAGGCACAAGATTTTGTGGTTCGTGGTGTTAAAAGAATGACTTCAGCTAAATTAAATTTAAAGAAGTTTAATTGAGCAATGAATGATGTCTGATTCGGGCAGCCCCCCGAATCACAGCAGATTCAGAGAGAATCTAGCACAGCCACATGATGGAAGTAGATTTACGGACAGCAAAGGAAAATAATGTACAGAAAACAGAAATGAGACACAGGAAAAACTGGATTGGTTACAGGTCGGTGTTTGCCTTATTTGAACACAGTTTGAACAGTTGGCTACGTTTGACTGGCCAAAACTCAGTGTTTGGCACAGTTGTGGGCTATGGTTGATTTACACCTCTACTTGTTACAGTTCACAATGTACAGAAAAACCTTAAGGCCAAATTTGAATATGTAAGAAGGCAGCTATAGGCCAAGGTTGATTTAACAATAGTTTTTCAATGCAGTTGGATGAGTAGCTACAATGTGTTTGCTGTACCGTATGGTTAGACGATGGTTAGCTTGGTAAGAAACTGAAAAATTGTCTTCAAAAGTGAATTACCAGTTTACACTTCCATCAATGAGGGATAAATATTCTTGTTGTTCTGCATCTCAACAACATTTGATGTTGTCAATTTTGTATGAGTTTAGCCATTCTAGGTGTGTGGTGAGATATATATATATCATATCTCATATATGTCATATATCATATATACACATATACACGTATATCATATATATGATATATGACATACATGTATGATATATGTGTATATATGATATATGTGTGTGTGTATATATATCATGTATAATATATATGTATAACCAAGGTGTGTGGTGATATATATGTGTGTGTGTATGTATATATATTCATTCTAGATATGAGGTGATACATATATATAAAACCAAGATATATATATATATATATATATATCTCTTCTCATGATAAAATTATATATATATAACATTGGTATATGTTTATATATATAAAGCACCTAGCTTCTCATGATAAAGTTATATTTATAAATATACAATTATTATTTACAATTCCCTAATGACAATCGATGAGTCTATCTGTATATTTTTCTTTTGAAGTGTCTGTTTAGATCTTTTGCCACTTTAAAAGTGGATTTTTTTATTGTTTTAAGACCTCTTCGTATATTTTGAATATAATCTTTTTTCATATGTGTGTTTTGCAAATGTTTCTCCAGTTTGTGGCTTGTCTTTTTATTCTCCTAACAGTGTCTTCCACAGACCAAGATTTTTCATTACAACAAAGTCAATATATCAATATTTTCTTTCATAGAATGTGCTATTTGTATTGTACCTATAAGTTCATTAGCAAACCCAAGGTCTCTAAGATTTTCTTGTGTTATCTTCTATAAGTTTTATATTTGGCATTTTACATTTATATATCTTTAGCTACTTTTGGAAAAGGTATAAAGTCTGTATCTGTATTGCTGTATATGCATTTCCAAATTTTTCCCCACAATTTATTGAAGAGACTATCTTTTGCCCATTGCCCATCTTTTGTCTTTGCTCATTTTTCAATGATGTGTGGACTGTATTTATGTAGCTCATTTTCTGGGTATTTTATTCTGTTCCAATATTATGTGTTTCCTCTTTTATTAATGCCATGCTATCTCAACTAATAGATCTATGTAGTATACCTTGAAGTCAAGGAGTGTCAGTCCTCCCTCCAATTTGGTTCTTTTTCAGTATCGTATTGGCTACTGTAGTCTTTGGTTTTCCACACATACTTCAGCATCAGTTCATAATATCTACAACAGCTTGTTGAGGTTTTCACTGGGATTGCATTGAATGTATAGATCAAGCTGGGAAGAACAGGCATCTCAACAATATTGTTAGTTCTAATCTTTTATCACCAAGTTCTCCTGATTTGGAGCTTTTGTGATTTCATATACCAGAGTTTTGTAGTTTTCTACATATTCCACACACATATATATATAAAATTAGATTGATATCTAAATATTACATTGTTTTGCTAATATAAATTGTATTATGTTTTAAATTTCAAATTCCAGTTTCCATTGTTAGTATGCTGAAAAGAAATTGATTTTTTGTACATTAACCTTGTACATTGTCAACTTTCTATAGTTGCTTAGTTTCAGGAATTTTTTTTTTGTGTATGTGCCTATTTGGGGGGATTTCTGTATGGGCAATCAGATGCTACATAAACAAAGCGAGTTTTTATTTCTTTCTTCTCAATCTGAATGCCTTTCAATTCCTTTTCTTCTCTATTTTAATAGCTGGAGCTTTCAATTTTTATGTGACTAGAAGTGCTGAGAAAGGACATTCTTGCCTCATTCCTAACCTTAGGGGTAAACATCTAACTTCTCATGATTAAATAAAATGGTAACTGTAGGATTTTGTAGATTCTCTTTGTCAAATTTAGTACACCCCTCTTTCTCTAGATTGCTGAGAGGCTTTATTTTTCTAATCATGCATGAGTGTTGAATTACATCAATGTTTATTCTGCATTAATTGATTAGTTGGTATGATCATATGATTTTTCTTCTTTAACCTGTTTAAGTGGTACATTGCGTTAATTCATTATTGAATGTTAAAAACAAGCTTGCATACCTAAAAAAACTCACTTGTTCACAATTTATAATTATTCTGATACATTGTTGGGTTTGTTTTGCTAACAACATATTGAGGATTACTGAATCTGTTATTCTTGGGATATATAGGTTTATAACTTCCTTTTGGCAATACCTTGATCTGGATTTGGTATTAGGTTAACCCCGGCTTCATAGAATGAGTTAGGAGGTGTTTCCTCTCATTCAAATTTCCAAAAAATATTATAGAGAATTTATATAATTTCATTCACAAATGTTTGGATGAAATCACCAGTAAAACCATGTAGGTAGGCTAGTGCTTTCTTTTATGGAAGGTTATTAATTATTAATTCATTTACTTCTGTTGATATGTAGGCCTTTTGTGATTGTTTGTTTCAATATTTCTGAGTTCTGGTAGTTTGTCTTTTTCAAGAAATTCATCTATTTCATCTAAGTAGGTAAATTTATGGGCATAAAATTGTTCATAATGTTCCCTTATTATTATTTCTCAATGTCAATGACATCATTAGTGATACTTCTCTCATTCATGACATAAGTAATTTTTGTCTATTCTTTTTTTTTCTTGGTTAGCCTAACTAGGACCATATCAATTGATTTTATCTTTGCAAAGAACAAGCTTTGAGATTCAGTAATTCTGTGTTTTCAAATTCATTTATTTCTATTCTAAATTTGATTATATTTATGTAATCTACTTTCTCTACGATGAAATTGTTCTTTCTCTTTCTCTAGCTTGTTATGGTAGAAGCTTACATAATTGATTTTAGATCTTTTTTTCTAATACACACATTCAAAGCTGTGGTTTTCTCTCCAAGCACTGCCTTCATTGCATCCCACTATTTCAATAAATTGTATTTTATTTTTTTGAATATTTCTTAAGATTTTTTTGAGATTTGTTTGATTCATGTTATGTAGAAGTGTGGTTTTTAATCTCTAAATGTTTTGAGATTTTTCAGATACATTGCTGTTTTTGAATTCTATTTTATGTTTTATACCATTGTGTCTGAAAAGGATACTTTGTATGATTTCTAATTTTTAAAATTTGTTAAGCTGTGTTTTTTAATTCAAAATGTGATCCATTTTGGTGAATTCGCCATGTGAGCTTGAGAAGAATGCATGTTCAACTGTTCATGGATGAAGTATTCTATAAATATCAATTAAATCCAGTTGAGAGATTGAGAGATGATTCTCTTCAGATAAGTTATGCCTGTGATGATTTTATGCCTGTCAAGTGTATCAATTACTGAAAAATGTGTGTTGAAGTCTCCCACTATAATAGTGTAGTTGTCTATTTCTACATGCAGTTCTATCGGGTTTTGTCTTGTGTTTTTGACACACTTGTTTTTAGGTGCATATGCATTGCAGATTGCTCTTTCTTCTCGGAGAATCTAGCCCTTTATCATGTAATTTTTACTTTATGTTTGATGATTTCTCCTGTTCTGAAGTAAGCATTCTCTGAAATTAACATATCTACTTCAGTTTTCTTTTGACTGGTGCTCCCATGATATTTCTTCCTCCATTCTCTTTTATCTCTTCTTTCTTTCTTTCCCTTTCTTTCTCTTTCTCTCTTTCTTTCTTTCTTTCTTTTTTTCTTTCTTTCTTTCTTTCTCTATTCTCTTTTATCTCTTCTTTCTTTCTTTCCCTTTCTTTCTCTTTCTCTCTCTTTCTTTCTTTCTTTCTTTCTTTCTTTTTCTTTTTTCTTTCTTTCTTTTTTTTCTTTCTTTCTTTTTCTTTCTTTCTTCCTCCATTCTCTTTTATCTCTTCTTTCTTTCTTTCCCTTTCTTTCTCTTTCTCTCTTTCTTTCTTTCTTTCTTTCTTTCTTTCTTTCTTTCTTTCTTTCTTTCTTTCTCCCTCTCCCTCCCTCTCTCCCTCTTCCCTCCCTTCCTTTCTTCCTTCCCTCCCTCCCTCCTTCCTTCCTTCCTTCCTTCCTTTCTTCCTTCCTCCCTTCCTTCCTTCCTTCCTTTCCTCCTTCCCTTCCTTCCTTACTTCTCTCTCTTTCGTTCTTTCTCTCTTTTTTCCTTTCTCTCTCTTTTTTTTTTTTTTTTTTTGAGACAGAGTTTCACTCTTGTTGCCCAGGCTGGAGAGCAATGTCACGATCTTGGTTCACCTCCGCCTCCCAGATTCAAGCGGTTCTCCTGCCTCAGCCTCCTGAGTAGCTGGGATTGCAGGCACGTGCCACCATGCCCGGCTAACTTTTTGTATTTTTAGTAGAGATGGGGTTTCACCATGTTGGCCAGGCCACTCTTGAACTCTTAACCTCAGGTAAACCACCCGCCTGTGCCTGGGATTACAGGCGTGAGCCACCGCACCTGACCTTCTTCTGTTTCTTTTTATTTAAGTTAGGTTTCTTGTAAAATATATATAGTTTATGTTTATTGCTATCCACTAACAATCTCTGCTTATACTTGTTCTGTATAGACCACTCTTTTTTTTTTTTTGAGATTGAGTCTCGCTCTGTCACCCAGGCTGGAGGGCAGTGGTGCGATCTCGGCTCACTACAAGCTCCACCTCCCGGGTTCACGCCATTCTCCTGCCTCAGCCTCCCGAGTAGCTGGGACTACAGGCGCCCGCCACCACACCATGCTAATTTTTTTTTTTTTTTTAATTTTTAGTAGAGACGGGGTTTCACCATGTTAGCCAGATTGGTCTCGATCTCCTGACCTCGTGATCTGCCTACCTCGGCCTCTCGAAGTGCTGGGATTACAGGCGTGAGCCACAGCTCCCGGCCAGATCACTCATACTTAAAGTGATTACCTACAGTTGGGTTAATATTTACCCTGTTTGTAACTTTTTTCTATTTGTTGTGTTTGCTCTTTGTTCTTCTGTTTTATAATCTTCCCCACATGCTTTGCTCTCTGAAATTTAAATAAGCATTCTATGACATTTAATTTTCTCTCTTCTATTAGTATATCAATTAATATATATGTATATATAGCAATTAATTTTTAAATTTTGATTTTTTTGAAATAATTCACTTTTAGTTGGATGAAAGTGGTTTTCCAGATGTTTTCAATATATATGAATAACTAACCTAAGTCTACTTTCAAATAAAAGTATGCAGTTACAGGAATAGGGCAAGTATTTTTTACAATAAAATTTCTGATTGCTTCCTTATTCCCTTTATAACTTTGCCATTCAATTCACTTTTCTGTATGGTGATAAACACTCAAATATGGTTACTATTATTATTTTGGACAAGCAATTATTTGAGTCACTAACAATAAGAAAAAAATATGTTTTATTTTCCTTTCATTTAATCCTTTTCTGACACTTTCCTTATGTAGATCTGAGTTTTTTATCTATATAGTTTTCATTCACTCTGAAGAAATTTTTGGAAATTTCCTGCAAGCTAAGTCTACTGGCAACTCAGATTTTGCTTGTCTGAGAATGTCGTTACTTCTTCTTTACTTCTTTAGTTCTTATCCTTGTTCCTCTGTAGGTAAGATGTTTTTTACTCTGACTTCTTTTATAAACCTTTTCTTATATGTGCTGTAGTTTGAATACGGTGTTCCAAATTACAGATTGTTTTGGGTAGTTATTCTACTTAATCTTTGCTGTCGTTATGGGTTTTAGGAACTTCAGCTTTCCCTAGTGTTCTTGTACCCTCCACAGCTACTGTCTCTGAGTGATTTTAAGAATACCTTCTCTGTCGTGCAGCACTTTCAATTGTAATTCATCATTATTATACTGGAGCTCTACTGAAATGGATAGTGGTAGGGTGTGTGGGAGGGAAAGTAGCCTATAATCCTTTGATTGTAAGAATGTATTATTGTAAATCATTTCAATTCAATTTTCTTATGAATTATTTCACCCCTTGTTGTCTTGTGTCACTGGGCTATGTCATTTTATTTATTTATTTATTTATTTATTTATTTATTTATTTATTGACGGCATCTGACTCTGTCACCCAGCCTGGAGTGCAATGGCATGGTCTCGGCTCACTGCAACCTCCATCTCCTGGGTTCAAGCTATTCTCCTGCCTCAGCCTCCTGAATAGCTGGGACTACAGGCACATGCCACCACACCTGGCTAATTTTTGTATTTTCAGTAGAGACAGGGTTTCACTATGTTGGCCAGGCTGGTCTCAAACTCCTGACCTCGTGATCTGCCCACCTCGGCCTCCCAAAGTGCTGGAATTACAGGGGTGAGCCACCGTGCTTGGCCTATGACTTTTATTAATGTTTATTAGCATTTAAAAAATCTTCTTACATATGACAGGAAAGCTAGAAGGGGCTAACGTTGGATAATTGTCCTTTCTCCCTCCAAAAGACTCTAAGTAATTTCCCTTGGATTGTTGGCCTTTGTTGTGGAAAATACTCTGCAATTATACCAAAATGGCTACTTTTCTGCTTCCCATTCCGAAAATGTATGAACGTGTTACTCAGATCTTCAACATGATAACCTGATGGAATTCTCATAGATAAAACTGACAAAAATTTGGAGAAGGGCCCCAGAAGTTTCTTATGCACAAGCTAATCCACTCTCAACCTCTGGGAATTCATCAAAATTACCTATTGTAAATTATCCTACTATTTTATATCTCCAGAGTTTTCTGCCCCAGGTTAAGTTGATAGAGGCTGTTATTTGCTGTATTTGCCTCTTTATTCAGAGTTCAGGTGGTCGTTTGTCAACTGATCTAAATTCTCTGATGGGTCTAATAATTTCCTTTCTGTTTGTTCAGGTGTTTTTTTTTATTTTTTGTAACGATGAGAATGACAAGATCCAATATTTTTACATGTTGGAACTGAAAATAGAAGTTTTATAATCACATTTTAATGCCAAAAAACTATTTTATGTGCTAAGTTGTAAAGACAAGAGCTATAATTTTTTCTGTGGTAACACATATCTATCGGACTCCAGGAATGGCTGATAAATTGTCTTTATCAAGTGATATTTTTTAATTTATAAATACATTATTTGGTGAGAGTTGGCTTTCTGTATTAATTATTCATTTTTCTGCACTTTTTTTGCAGTTCTCACCATGAATATGTATTATCTTGTCAAATAATTTAAATGAAAACAGCAGTGTAAATAGAAGTTTTGTAAATAATAATTTCAGGTATTTAAGACAGTTGCTTGGGAGGAACAGAGGTTTGCTTTTCCATATAAAAGATGTTATTACTTTATTTGTCAATTAATTGTAGTGTTTTTGAAATAAGGTTAATTTCTCAAGCATCAGAACTAATATTCTTGAGTATATTTAGAATACTATAGCCTAGTTTTCCAGCAATGTAAATTATATACACTGACTGCTGCCAAAGAAGTAGCTGTGGTTCCCTTCTACGTTTATTCAATTCCAAAATTTGGAAAGCCCCCAAAGGTGTTACCGGCATGAAAAGTACTGAGCATTGGGCATCTGGTAAACTTAATCAGTCATTTGAGTTTTCTCCTTGAAATGGGTGCTTTCTGCAGTTTTGGCATTGGTATTTACAAAGTATTGCAAAATATTATAATACAGACTTGACATGTATTGAAAACTACTATGAGGTAATGATGAGATTCCAGCATGAATCTCATGCCTATGAACATGAAATGTGTGTCCAATGCTCTTTTATCATGACTTCTTTTCATATTAGATAAAGTGATGCCTTCATTATTGAAAGGCATGACTTATTTGTCAGTACAATACTACTTACAGACATAAGCTTTTAAAATTAATACTTAACGTTTTAGTAAAAGCATCAAATATATGCATACTTGAGGACTCTAAATGTCATCATTCTTGAAAATCAAACTTTTAAATTATTTTCTGTCTATAATTTATTACTCCCACTAGATTCTGCCTGCTAATTTGTTTGGCATTCTATTACTTCCACATCACTGCCACTAGACAGGGCTCAAACTGGCCTCTCTGAGAGCTGAAACTAACATGTACATTTTCCACAAAAAATTTGTTTTAGCTCATATTAATTTTGAAATTGTAGTATTTAGCAAAATTTTTAGCGGATTTTCTTGGTTATTTGTGATAAAATATTAAAACTGACTTGGGTAACTGTTATTAGATTATTGAACTACAGTAAAATTTTGGTAAATTAATGATCCTGAAAATGTAACTCCTCTGGAATATGATTTATTTAACCAATATTTTAAAGTTACAGGTATATTATCTTATATGTATTGGTTTTACTTTTCTATTTCATACATTTTTTCTAACATTGATATTATTAAGTCTTATAGTAATAATTATTATAATACTGAATAATACAATTATCTCGCGAATATGGAAAGCTACTTGGTAGAGATGGAAGCGCACAAAGTGAACAATACATAAAGGAGTAAATATTCATTGTTTATTATCTAAAAATATAGATATGTATAATCCAAAATGGAATAATTCAATCAAATCAACACAATCTATCACTTATATATAATAATGTTTTTTCAGAATATTGTCTCTATTCCTTATCATTTGAAATATACTCTTTTATGAATGTTATTGCCCTCATTTCTAAATTAATAATGAAGATGGGTATGTTTTAGAATGTATATTCAATTAAGTTTGTAAAAATGCCCTTATTCCTGGCTTATCATCATGTGTTCTCACTTATTGGTGTTAGCTAAATATCAACACAATTGAACTCATGGAGATAGAGAATAGATGGATGGTTACCAGAGGCAGGGAAGGGCAATGGGAGAGAAGAGAGGAGGTGAGAATGGTTAATGGATTAACAAAAAAATAAATTTAAAAAAGAGAGAATTCAAGGTATGAATAAGATCTAGTATTTTATAGCACAACAGAGGGACTATAATCAATAACAATTTAATTGTACATTTTTAAATAACTAAAAGATTATAATTTAATTGTTTATAACACAACGAATACATGTTTGAGGGGGTAGATTTTAAAGATCCCGTATAAATATGTGTCTATGAAAAAATGCCTTTTTTGTTGACTCTATTTTTATACTATTAGTAGTTTAAATTCAAATAGTGGAAAAATTATGTTGATAGCATTGTTAATAACATTTTGCATAGCTCTCATACTTTTAATTCCCGACTGCTGTCAACATACTATACATATCCTCTGTTATTTTCTTTAACATTTCTGTGAACGATACATGATAACACTGTGGCCGGGCGCGGTGGCTCAAGCCTGTAATCCCAGCACTTTGGGAGGCTGAGACGGGCGGATCACGAGGTCAGGAGATCAAGACCATCCTGGCTAACACGGTGAAACCCCGTCTCTACTAAAAAATACAAAAAATTAACCGGGCGAGGTGGCGGGCGCCTGTAGTCCCAGCTACTCGGGAGGCTGAGGCAGGAGAATGGCGGGAACCTGGGAGGCGGAGCTTGCAGTGAGCTGAGATCCGGCCACTGCACTGCAGCCTGGGGACAGAGCAAGACTCCATCTCAAAAAAAAAAAAAAAAAAAAAAAAATTATGGGATTAATATAATTTTGATTAAGTTACAGTATCATTTCTTCTGTTAAATAATGAAGAAAGGAACAACTTCTATGAGTCCTTAATGTATTATGATAAACACTGAAGAATAATTACTTCTCTAATTATTGTTAGAGAAAATAATGAATGAGCTCTACTCCTTGTCCTCAGTCTTGGTCTGTTGATACTGACCTCTGTCACAGGGGCCATACTGAAGCCTCTTCTCTCTAGCTCACTATTCTCGATAGTTTAACTCACTCAAGGAGAAACCCATATGCTTTCTTCTCATGAAATTTCTGGCCTAGGAAGTTTTAGTAGCAATTGCTGTGCTTCCTGTGCCGCTTGCAGAACTGTGAGCCAATTAATCTTTTTCTTTTAAATGACCCAGTCTCAAATATTTCTTTATAGCAATGTAAAAACAGCATAAGACAGAATCTACTAGTCAAATTCTACAAATAAAGAATTGTGAGCTGTCTTATAAAAATAAAAACAAACAGAAAATGTCCTACAGAGATTAGTGATTGTAACCAGAGAGTTCCATATTTGCCTTATATGGGCATAAGTTGGCAGCCTTCAGCCTGGGGTTGGGTGAGGGTTTAGCTACTAAGACTAGCGGAGACTCAGTTGCCTGTGTATGAGGGTACACTCTTAGATGGATTACAAGCTGCTTGCACATTAAGCTAGCGGCAGTTCACTATATGCAGCTGCTTTGGGCCAGATTTTTCACCCAAGTTTAGAGGCTTGTTTGGGCCAAATTAAATTTAATTTAACAGGTGTTTAGAGGAAAATACAGAATTACTGCTGATCGGTGCAAGTGTCCTTTTGGGAATTACTAAAATGTAAAAATGATTGTGGTGATGAATATACAACTCTGTGAATATAGTAAAAATAATTAACTGTGTCTTCTTAAAAGGTGAATTCTCTGATACATGAATTATATCTTAATAAAACTGTTATTTTTAAAAGCAATTAATTAGCAGTCTCTCATATACTTTCTCATGTATTCGCATGTTGATATTGTCTAGAAATTTTATTTTTATGCCTCTAATTTTTATTTGGCGATTCATGATTAAGTTACTAAATTATTTGATTATCATTTCTTCCATATTTTTTAGCATTATTTTGAATTTATTTCTCAAGTACTTTCTGAAGGAATGTTTTAAAAATGTGCCTTCATTTGACAAGTGTGATGGTTAATATTGAGTGTCAACATGATTGGATTGAAGGATACAAAGCATTGTTTCTGTGTGTGTCTGTGAGGGTGTTGCCAAAGGAGAAAAACATTTGAGTCAGTGGACTGGGAGAGGCAGACCCACCCTCAATCTGGGTGGGCACCATCAAATCAGCTGCCAGCACAGCTAGAAAAAAGCAGGTACAAGAAGTTGCAAAGAGCAGACTTGTGTCTTCCAGTCTTGTCGTTTCTCCTGTGCTGGATGCTTCCTGCCCTTGAACATCAGACTCCAAGTGCTTGAACTTTTGTACTATGAATTTACGCCAGTGATTTGTCAGGGGCTCTGGGGCCTCTGGCCACAGACTGAAGGCTGCACTTTTAGCTTCCCTACTTTTGAGAGTTTGGGTCTCAGACTGGCTCCTCAGCTTGCAGATGGCCTATTGTGGGACTTCACCTTGTGATCGTGTGAGTCAATGATCCTTAATAAACTCCCCTTCATATATACATCTATCCTAATAGTTCTGTCCCTCTGGAGAAGCCTAGCTAAAATAACATGCCTTTGAGTTCTTGTGTGCCTCAGAACATTTTTATTGCCCTGAAAATTAAATAGAGTTTTGAATAAATGTATAATTCTAGGTTCAAATTTCTTTTATCACATTTCTATAAAAATATAACTATAATATATTATTAAATTCTATGCTGCTATTGAAAAAGCTAACATCAATTTTATTTTTATTTATTTGTAGATTATTATTTTTTTCTCTGAAGTTTTCAGGATGTCTTTCTTTTTTATCTTATTAAATTTAATCTAAGTGTATAATTTTGATTATACAACCCAGGTGCCATCCTTTGAGACCCTTGAATTTGAATTGTGTTAGTTTTGATTTACAGGTTTATGTTCATTATTTATTAACTATTTCTTTATATGCATGCTTTCTCTTTCCAAAGATAATTAATTAATTCTCTGTCATTTTTAACTTTATCTTTTCTATTTCTTAGTGTTTATTTTATAATTACTATTTGTCCTATGGCATTTCAGAAAAATTATATCCATTTCTGAAGTTCTGCTTCATGACATGAATGGTGTTTATTATTCTCGCTTTCTATCATGGTGGTTCCTTTTCGCAGATGTGTAATTATTTTGGTTATGTGTGTATATTCACCTTGGAATATAAGCATTCCTGTCTAGTTACATGTACAGAAGTAAGGCAAAAGTACAGACATCAAGTTGTTTGTCAATGTGAGCTTAAAAAGAGGGTAAGAGTAGACTTAAAATAGAGTGTCAGGGAACACAAAGGCACTGCCAGCTAACCCAATTTGATGCAACTTCACTCAGAAATTCTCTAGCGAGGGAGGAGACATTTTATTTAATTTTTATTCTACGAACACTCGACATTTAGAGAAAGAGGGGTAAAGAAGTAAAAGTCTAAAATACCTGATTATCCATAACCTTCTTTTATCAATATCTCACCCAGCAAGGATGTGGCATACTCATATACCTGCAAACACTGCACATTCTGAGCCACATTCTGAACCGATAATGCCTGGGGGGGGTGTGTGTGTGTGTGTGCATGCGCACGCGTGTGATGACAGCACAGACAACGATGTTTCTCACTTTATTTCACTTTAAATACAGTTCCAATTCTCCATTTTAATTCTGTATGTTTTCCTGGATTTATTTGTTTGTTTGTTTGTTTTTGTAGAGACAGTCTTGCTCTATCGCTCAGGCTGGAGTGCAGTGGTGTGATCTTGCCTCACTGCAAGCTCCACCTACTGGGTTCAAGCAATTCTCCTGCTTCAGCCTCCCAAGTAGCTGAAACAACAGGTGTATGCCACCACACCCGGCTAATTTCTTTTGTATTTTAGTAGACACAGGGTTTCACTGTGTTGCCCAGACTGGTCTCCAACTCCTGAGCTCAGGCAATCTTCCCGCCTTGGCCTCTCAAAGTGCTAGAATTACAAGCGTGAGCCACTGTGCCTGGCCCCTGGATTGATTTTTTGGAAGAAAAGCTGAAGTCTGTGCTGGTCTACCTTATTGTCAGGAACCAGAACCCTTATGCTGTCTTACTCAAACTTATCACTTCTCTCTGTCACATTATAGCACCTTCATACTTATTAAGATATTATTCCATAAACTTCAAGTAATTTGAGATGGGATTGGGATCTTAAATCATTTGGCAAGTATACCCGGTTTATCCAATCCCTCCAGATATACCTCCAGAAGAATTATCAATTTCACCCACTGAAGAAAGCATAAGAATTTGTTTTCAGTCAATTATAGCAAATGATAAAGTTTGGGGGACAATGTGAAACTGACATTTCAGAACATAATTTGTTGAAAAGAAGTAGATACCTTGGAAGTGAAGAAATAATTTTAAAGATGATTTCATTCATCGAGGATGAAAAGTACAGGACTTGCTTTAAGGCAATGTCAATGAGAGTAGAAAGTAAGAAACTGTGTGTATGTCATTGCTTAAAGTTAAAAATTGTAGGTCTTAAAAACTGATTTTGACATATGAAGTAGAATAATTCAAATAAAATTATTCAGGATGAATGTAATTCCCATTTACTGAATGACATACAGGATGGGAAACAAAGTTTCAGGGACTACATTGAGCATAATTTCATTTGCTGTCCATTACAGACTCAAATTAGATGGCATTCACAAAATTATGGAGATAATTGCTCCTTGATTTTATTGCTAATAATTCCCTTCTGTATTGAGTTGAAGCTTATCATGAAGGGCTGTTTTGGGAATATTTTAGGATCACAGGCTCTTCTCTATATTTGTACATTTTGGCAAATGAGGAAAAGAACCACATTTTCTGGCACACTCCTCAGTGAGTTACTTACTCCAAGAGTATTTACAGATAAGGATTGTTATTTATTAACTATTTCTATTAAAAATTCAATAACAATAATAACTATTCAATAACAATCTGTAAATTGTTATTTTCAGATAAGAATTTTTCATTGACTGTTGACCCAAATATCAATCTTGGAGTATTGGGAGAAAAAAAAAAATCAAGATTTGGAAACATATTAAGATTCAAGTCTCTGATTCTCTGTTTATTTGCCGATATTCTCAGAGAATCTGGTCTAAATCTCTTAACATCAAGAGATGTAAATACATGTGAAAGTCATTCTATCTTTATACTGCTAGTTGATACCTTTATTATTTAAAGTAATATATATTGATTATACAAGATTTTGAGAACAATTTTTTTTTTCTTCCAAAATTGATGTGGATGATCTGCCTCTTTGGGCTTCATCTTCAACAGGGTTTTGTCCTTTCCTGAAACAGGTTATCCACTTTTAAAGTACTGATTTCTTTAGGGTATTATCCCCATAAACTTTTCTGTAAATCATCAGTGATTTCACCATTCTTTCACCCAAGCTTCACCATAAATTTAATGTTTGTTCTTGTTTCAATTTTGGCAGAATTCATGTTGCTTTGATAGGGGCTCTTTTCAAATTGTTGATTTATATTTTTAGTGCCTCATACCAGATCTTGTTCAGATATGTTTTTAAAAGCTAGCATGAATTTATTTTGTGCAAATTGTTTTTGAAAACCATGCAGAGTTTTTCATAATAAACATTTTCATGACTTTTTTGAAGTCCCTCATATATGTTGTGCTAATCACAACAATAATTACTGATATGCAAACAGGAAAGATCTTGCTCTGAAAGCACTTAAAAGGAGAATATAGATAAGTTAATTGAAATTTATAAACTAGTATAATATATTCTAAAATAGAGGTCAGTATAATAATAGAGGAAAGACCACAAATCAGAATGGAAGACATGATGCCTCACTTGGTCTATCAATTATGAGTAGTATTAGATATCAAGCATACAACTAGCCTCTAAGCAAAACATCCAGTTCATTCTAGGGCAGAGTCATGAGAGAACATGAGCAATGTATCAGTGCACCAAATTGGGTTGTTATGCTGAATAATGATCTTCTCATTATAGTAAGTTACAACAAAAATTTACTTCTTAGTAATGTTTATTATCACTGTGGCTCAGCTACTGCTCAGGGACCAAGACAGATGGAACAACTTTGTGGTAGAGGAAAAAGACATATGGTAGACTCAAAATTAACTTCTATATAGCTTTGCTGAAAAGTGATGTATCTTACATCTATATATTTTTCAGTGTTCAAAGGGAATCACAGGCTAAATCTGATTTCATTGAAACAGGGCAGTATAGTTCTACAGCAGAAGTGTTCTTGGTAGACAGCGGAAATAAATAGTTTGAATAATAACAGAGACTCCAGATTGTTTGATAGTTGAATATAAAATTTAGTAGGCTTCGGACACAATCCATTTGGTAAGTTGTAGATGTATTTGGAAAAGTTGACATGTGCCAGACTATGAACGGCTTTGCATGACACACAAAACGTCAATTAAAGGATTGTGCATATGATCCAATTTTATTAAAAAACTTCAATCTGGAAAAGAGAGAAGTACTCTTCTCTGGGAAGTAAAACTAAAGCCAAGGAACTGTGTTTGGAAATGCTGCAGTAATTAATGCAATTTTTAAAGGATGGATTTTGGAATAAAATCATATAAGAAACATTAGAGGAGGAATGAAAATAATGATAGTTTGGAACAATAATTAGGAGGTTGAATTAATAAAAATTGTGCCCAATTTGGGAGCAGTTACCAAGGAGACACTCTTTCCTTTTATATATTTGACTTGGGCAATTCTGGTGAGTAGTGGTTATCCACCATCAAGATAGAGAAACTGACAGGTGAAATATTTAAAAAGAAGTAGGGTAAGATAAGGTAATAACAGATTAAGTGTAATCTAATAAAGACTGTTCAGAGACTGTTAGACACATGTGTCAAATCATACTCCTAATGTAGAGAAAGGGCTGTACTGGAGCAATAAAGTTACAACTGCTAATGTATATGTTTAATTTATGCTACAAATCTGATGAGCTCATTTATGAAGAAGGGGATTATATTAAAAAATAAATAACTCTGCTAGGGACAAAATCCTGGAGATTATAGATATGGAAGATCTGAATGGACATAATAAACATAAAAGGGCAGAAAGTTAGAGAAATGCAAGCTACTGGAAGGCAGAAGAAAGAAAAAGAAATTGCCTCATAAAATAGGAGTGGTCAGAAATGTGTATATGTATATATTTTTTAATTATTATTATTATTATTTTTTGAGATAGAGTCTCACTCTGTCACCTGGTCTGGAGTACAGTGGTGCTATCTCAACTCACTGCAATCTTCGCTTCCCAAGTTCAAGAGATTCTCCCGCCTCAGCCTCCTGAGCAGCTGGGATTACAGGCATGTGCCACCATACCCAACTCATTTTTGTATTTTTAGTAAAGACATGGTTTCACCATGTTGACCAAGCTGGTCTCAAACTCCTGATCTCCAGTAATTCACCCGCCTTGCCCTCCTGAACGAAGTGCTGGGATTACAGGCACGAGGCACTGCGCCTGGCCAGAAATGTCAAATACTTCCTAAAGAATAGGAAAATAAGGAGTCAAACAGTTACTAGATTGGGCAATTAGTTATTCATGAGTGAATTTTGATTAATACATTTGGATGAATTTATTTTATGCAGCCCTTTTGCTTCAAACATATGGCAATTATAGACAAAATACACTTATTGCTAAAAAAGAAGAAAAAAATTGAATTTGGTAAAAGGCAAGATCAAAGGTTTGCAGAACAGAAATGAAATACAAATTCAGAGAACTGAACATATATAAGATGTCTCAAAAGATCAACGAAAATTAAGCAGTAAATGCTGCAAATTCACAACAAAATAGGTATTGAGGTTTGACCATTCAAATTTATTCTAAATTTTTAGCTTTGTGAACTTTCTGTAATTAACATCTAATTATATTTTTTATCAATAGGGAGTGCTAAAATAAATTTTTAGTTCTCTACTTTTGTTTTAATTAGAGTTGCTAAAGTACAGGAATTTCAGATAAATTTGAATTTCATATAAATAATTACTTTTTTATTATAATCATGCCCCATGTAATATTTAGGACATGCTTACAGGGAAAAAATATTGTTTATGTGAAATTTAAATGTATCTGAACATCTTGTATTGCTACTTCCTAAATCTATCAACTGTTAATGAGGGGTCTTAAAGAACAATTTTTTTAAATTCAAAATTCATAAAACTAAATGATTGGAAAATAAATTTCAAATAATTATATATTTTTTAAAGAACTATAGCATCTATGCTATTGAAGTGCATAAACTACTTAAACCTGTTTCAAGACATATGAGACATTTTATAGACACTTTAGTAAGTGGTGCTGTGGCAATTAACTGTATCCATAAAAAAATTAATTTACCATTTATATTATATAAATAATTTAATAAATTTTAAAGGTTAAACTGCAGAAAGTTAAACTTTAATCACTAGGAGTCCTTACAGAAAACTGTATCCATCTTGAGGTAGGAAAATATTTTCATCAAGTCACATCATAAAGAAAAAACGAAACTGGTCAATTTTTAGAGCATTAATATTAAGAATATTATATTAATTTTTAAAACATCATCATAAGAATAAATGGTCAAGCCACAAAAGCATATTTGCAACATATGCATTATATTTCAGCATATAAACTATGTAAACATCTCCACCATTTCCAGTGGTGAAAGAACAAACAAGTCAAAAGAACAATTGCCAAAAGTCATGAAGAAGCATTTCACAAGAAAGCAATTGCTGACAAAAATAATTCAGACTCTGCTGATGACAGTATAATTGTATCATCATTTTAAATCAATTTAACAATATTTTTAAAAATAAATTATGTATTCTATTTGATCCAGCAATTTCATTTCTCTCTACGTATCTTCAAACAACTCCTTACCAGAAGTGTGTTTATTGTGGCATTGTTTTGTGATAGCAATAAAAACTAGTTACACAGAACAAGAAGCAGCTTCTCTGTTCGTTCTGGAATGTCTGCCTGGTTCAGCCTGCCTGTCTCCACTCCTGCCTCCACCACGTCCATCAGGGTGACCCAGAAGTTCTACAAGGTGTCCACCTCTGGCCGCTCCTACACGAGTGGCCTGGTGCCCACATGAGCTCCTTGAGCTTCTCCCGAGTGGGCAGCAGCAGCTTCTGGGGTGGAGTGGGCAGAGGCTAATACGGAGCCAGACGTAGGGGAGGCATGACCGCCGTCACGGTCAACCAGAGCCTGCTGTGTCCCCTTAACGTGGAGGTGGACCCCAACATCCAGGACATCTGCACCCAGGAAAAGGAGCAGATCAAGACTCTCAACAACAGGTCAGGTTTGTCTCCTTCATCGACAGGGTACAGTTTCTGGAGCAGCAGAACAAGATGCTGGAAACCAAGTGGAGCCTGCTGCCGCAGCGGAAAACAGCTTGGAGCAACATGGACAACATATTAGAGAGCTACATCAACAACCTTAGGCGGCAGCTGGAGACTCTGGGCCAGGAGAAGCTGAAGCTGGAGGCAGAGCTTGGCAATACTCAGGGGCTGGTGAAGGACTTCAAGAACAAATATGAGGATGAGATCAATAAACGTACAGAGACGGAGAATGAATTTGTCCTCATCAAGAAGGATGTGGATGAAGCTTACATGAACAAGGTGGAGCTGGAGTCTTGCCTAAAAGGGCTGACTCACGAGATCAAGTTCCTCAGACAGCTGTATGAAGAGGAGATCCGGAAGCTGCAGTCCCAGATCTGGGACACTTCTGTGGTGCTGTCCATGGACAACAGTCGATCCCTGAACATGGACAGCATCATCACTGAGGTCAAGGCACAGTCCGACAAGATAGCCAAGCACAGCAGGGCAGGGGCTGAGAGCGTGTACCAGATCCATTATGAGGGGCTGCAGACGCTGGCTGGGAAGCACCGGGATGACCTGCAGTGCACAAAGACTGAGAACTCCAAGATGAATTGGAATATCAGCCAGCTCCAGACTGAGACTGAGGGCCTCCAACGCCAGAGGGCTTCCCCGGAGGTCGCCATCACAGTTGCCGAGCAGCGCAGGGAGCTGGCTGTTAAAGATGCCAGGGCCAAGCTGTCCGAGCTGGTGGCTGCCCTACAGCGGGCTAAGCAGGACTTGCAGCAGCAGCTGCGCAAGTACCAGGAGCTGATGAACATCAAGCTGGCCCTGGACATCGAGAACGCCGTCTGTTGGAAGCTGCTGGAGGGCAAGGAGAGCTGGCTGGAGTCTGGGTTGCAGAACATGAGTATCCATTGGAAGACCACCATCGGCTATGGAGATGCCCTGATCTCAGCCTATGGGGACCTCACAACTCCCAGCCTCAGCTAAGCCTGGGCTCCAGCTTTGGCTCTGGCTTGGGCTCCAGCTCCTTCAGCCGCACCAGCTCCACTAGGGCCATGGTTGTGAAAGTGGAGACCCGCGATGGTTAGCTGTCCCGGTCCTCCGATGTCCTGCCCCAAGTGAACAACCACAGCAGACCTTCCCAGCCTACCCTTCCTGTGGCTGCTGCAGAGCCCCTGAGGGAGGCCACAGTGCAGGGGAGCACAGGCAACAGGAGACCCGCCTGAGGCTCAGCCCTAGCCCTCAGCCCACTGGCCAGGGAGTTTACTGCCTGGGGTTGTCCCCTTGCCCATGCCTCCAGCTACAAAACAATTCAATTGCTTATTGTTTTTTTTTCCCCCCAACATAAAACCTCAGCTAGCTGTGCCAAGAAACAAAACAAAACAAAACAAAATCAACTAATGACACAAACACTAAAATAGAAAAATATATTCTAGTACTACAGAAACAATATAGTGGTGAAAATGAATGTATGAGAAAGATGTGGGCCATAATGTGCATTAGATTTTATCCTTGCATAATGAACAAGGAAAAACAGATTGCAAACTGATTTGGAAAATATAATAATATTTAGATAAAATATATTTTATGGACACTTACATGATCAGTAATAATATAAAACATTCATAGAACGGAAGGTGGCATATTTAGGAGAATATTTATTATTTTGGGGAGATAAAGGGTGAATAAAGAAGATATTTACATTTATCTATTGATTGCATTTAAAATATTAAACATTATAAAATGCTAATATTTAAGAGGTAGCTAAAAGTAGATGTTAATGCTGTAGAAGTGGATGATAGTGTTCAAATTCTAGCTCTGCCACTTGCTAGCAGGGGAACAGCTAAAGGGGAACAGAAATAGTATATACCTCATAGGGTTGATTACACCCTTTATCAAAAGATTACATGAGTTAAAACTCTTAAAGTACTTGGAATATAGCAAGACTATGTTGGTATTTGAGAAATAAGGTAAAATTAATAAAGAGTAGTATGTATTTATGTTGTTAATTAGATAATTCTTTACAGAAATATTTTAGGTGATTAAGATAATGGTACTTTTAAAGCACTGTTGTGGCCAAGAACAATCTAATAAACAAAAGAAAAGCAAGTGTACTTCTTTTCAAGAATCTTGGCTATATAAAGAAGAGATGGGTGGTAAACTAGGGTCTGGTGGCCGTAGGAGGACTCTTACTTCAATGCAGAGACAGAAGACCTAGGACAGGGGCAGAGTGAACAATTCTAGAGATAAGGAAGGATTTAGAGACTAAGGTTTTCCCTACAATTTGGGAGTTGTTTTCCCGACAATTTGGGAGTTGTTTTAATCCTGGGCCACGTGAAAACCTCATTTGTGGCAAAAACTAGTGGCATTTCTCAGGCGAGAACCAAAAGAAAATTTTTAAAGTTACTAATTCTGGAATATGAAGTTGACAGAATTTATATCTGAGGGCCTCTATTTCTCTGGGAAGTGTGATGTGTGATTAAATTCTGAAGTTCTTGAGGACAGTTGTCAAAATTTGGTTTAAACATTGAAGGTGTAATAAATTATGGTCACCTTGATAATAATACTGTAATGCCTTAGGTTCTTGCCTAGCCACGCCAAAGAATTGGTGTGGCAGCCAACCGCATCAAGTGATAGAGACACAGACCAAGAGGGAGAAAAAGTTGTAGGCTTTATTGAGCAGAGTGAAAGTACAAAGCTTCCACAGCGTGGAAGGGGTCCCGAATGGGTAGCCAGAGTTAGATTATACGATTGCCTTTTAAACTCTTTAAGTCGGGAAATACATGCGGCGGGAAGATGTTACCAGAGTAAGGAACAAAGGCAGCAAATTATTTTGTGACATGTCTTAGATTTTGAGGAAAACCGGAATTGCGACTTAGGCTTTATCTACTTTATGATCTTGCAGCGGCATGGCAAAGGAGGCAGGATCTCACAGGACTTTACAAAGTATGTTTACAAGGAATTGGAATTGGGAGTATAGATAAGGTCTGCTGGTCACAGAACAAGGCGCAGTTAACATTCCTTTTATTTTCGGGAAGGGGGGAAGGAGAGAGGGAGAGAGGACACAGGGAAACTTACAGCAAAATTTTCTCTGTTTATAGCTTTCTTGGGGAAGAAAACACATGCACAAATCCTGGTGTTAGGAATATTTTAAGCATACATCTTCAATATTATTCATCCAGGACTGAAGTAAGTCCTGATGCAGGAAATGAGTGAGTTTCACGCTTTCCGAGCCCCTACTCGACCCGGGAAGCCCAACTGGCACCTCCTGTCAGTCCCCCTCTAAACAGGACACCCTAACTGCTGTTGGGAACTGGGCAGCAGTTGTTCTGGCTACTTCCTGCT
This sequence comes from Macaca thibetana thibetana, assembly GCF_024542745.1. Taxonomy (NCBI): domain Eukaryota; kingdom Metazoa; phylum Chordata; class Mammalia; order Primates; family Cercopithecidae; genus Macaca; species Macaca thibetana. The sequence goes on from NC_065584.1 coordinate 64,039,540, forward strand.
GGTTAGGAGTGAAGAAGGGGCCCTGCAGTGGTGGTGTCCTCCAGAGGGAAATTTTACACCAGTCGAGGGACCAGCAGGTCGATCCAGGGGTCCTCGATAGAAGCCATGAGTTGAGCCTATTTGAAGTTCCATTTGTAAGACCATTTGTAACTTCATTGCCTCGATCCTGGAGGAAACAAATTTGACAAGGAGGTTAAGAATGCAAGGCCCAAAGGCGAGTAATACTAGGATGACTGTCACAGGGCCTAGAAAAGGGAGGAGCCAAGGTATTCATTGATTAAACATATTTTAGGGTCCTGAGTGTTCAAGCTCCTTTTTCCTACTTTCTGTCCATTCTCTTATTTCTTTGACCTTTTCAGTAATGATTCTTGACTGGTTAACAAAATAGCAACATTCCTCTCCTAAGAAGAGGCAGGTTCCTCCTCTTTCAGCTGTTAATATATCTAGGACTCTTTGGTTTTGGAGGACTACCGCAGCAGCTAGAGAATTAAGCTGGTCACTAGGGAGTAGGCAACTTGTTCCTTGTCATTTAATTCTTGTGATAATTTATAATAGAATTGGGTGGAGAAGGTTATACCTCCAATTCCAGTCCCAAGCCTGCCTGATATTTCGGCTCCTACAATAAAAGGGACAATAAGGGTTCGTGTGTGGTGGGATTGGGGTATAAGGAGACTTTGTAACTCTTGTTCAGTATATATGGACACGCTAGGTGCTAGAAAGGAGAGAAAGCATAGTCCTTTGGAGTGATGTTTACGCATCAACAGGCTGTGTTATCACAGATGAAAAAGATGCCTGAAGTTAGACAGGTGAAACCTGAGGTTACTGATATCCAGGACTGACATCGGGAGGTGTTCTAACTGAGAGCCATGCTGAAGTTTATGCATGTGAGATTTGAGGCCTGTGTGACTGGTAAATTGGTGACTATGGGATTGATTAATTTGGTGGTGTTTAGGACTGGGGTGGATAAGTTCCACTGTCTGGGGATAGGGGCTGGGACATATGGTCGAAAACGCAAGGGGAGACACATTCAACAGTTGATTGGATTACTAGGAGAGGCCTCTTTTATTCCTGTAAGGGTAGTGTTAAACATGCTCCAGAGATGAGAATGAGAGTTAAGGGTTTCTTGTAGCCTGGAAAGATCTAATTTCTTGTATGGACTGGGAGTACTGGAGAAGTGGACTAAGTTTTTAATCACTTGTTGGATATGCCCTTCTTTAGCCTCATCTTGGATGCCTCCTCTGTCAGTACCTATATGGGCATAATATGTCCAGCAAGGCTTGGCCCCCCATTTCTCAGGGCAGTCAGCTCGGATCAGTTTACTTGGTGATATGTACTGCCATTGTGAGAGCAGAGAGAAGCAGTTTTACAACATTCTTTTCTTATGTAAGTATACATGGCAAAAGATGTGGGTGCTCACAAGTGGCTACCTAATCCCCAAGAGTTTCTGAGAGAATGCCAGTTGACTCCTCCTCCAGGGGAGGCACACTGACACAGGGGGTGCGTTTTAGTGGGAGAAAGGGACATAAGTATGAAGAGGATGGCAGAAAGCCTAAGAGGATTCATGACGTGTTGTAAGTGGAGCAGTCTTAGGAAAGAGGAGGGAAAAAGGAGTAAATTGCTGTTAGAAGTAAGGATGATAGAAAGAAGGTTGATGTGATTAAGATTTTTGTTCTGGCTGCAGCTACAGTATATAATCCTACTGTAAAGAGTACAATTAGTGTACTGCTTAACAATGTAACAAAAGAGTAGAAGGATTCCATTAAAGAGATCAAGGAGATGTCAAAGATCATGTAGGTTTTCTACCATCCTCTTTTCAGTAGGGAGAAATTCCTCTTCAGGATTAACTGCAGGAGTCTTTCTGGTCTGAGCTGTTTCCTTACAAAATAGGAGATGCAGGTCCTCTAGTGGCTGACAGGTGTATCGAGGCTGGTCTGGCTAACCTTGTGACTCCTGAGTTGATGATCCTGTAAGTTCCTCAGTGGGTGTCCAAGGCTTAATTCAGGTGTGGTGAATCCAAGATTCCACTCCTGCCACTTTAACTGCAGTGCGGGTAGAGAGGATTACCGTCCACTCCTGCCACTTTAACTCCAGTGCGGGTAGAGAGGATTACCAAGTATGGTCCCTCCCATAAGGAATCCATAGATGGAGAGGTAGAGGAGAGAGACTTGACTAATACTAGATCTCCTGGTTGAAACAACTCTATTCCTTTTTCCCTGTTAATACCTCTTGGGTAAGGTTTTAAGGTTTTGTTGTTATTTTGCCAGAGAAGTTATATCTTTGACTAAACTGGCCGTGTCCTGATCAAGCAGGAGGTCATCTGTGAGAAAAGGCCATCCATACAGCATTTCATATGGACTAAGCCCCATTCTGTGAGGGGAGTTTAGAATTCTTAATAAGGCCTCGGGCAAAAGAGTGGGCCATGGGAGATGAGTTTCTTGTGCTGGATTTTTCAAATGCCTGGAGTGTTTCATTTGCCTTTTCGACCTTCCCGAAGGATTGTGGCCTCCAGGCACAGTGGAGGTGATATTATATTCCTAGTGCCTTGGAAATTCCTTGAGTTACTGTAACTTTAAAAGTTGGACCATTGCCACTCTGTAAGCTTTGGGGAAGTCAAAATCTAGGAATTATTTTATGAACTAAGACTTTAACCACTTCTTGGGCCTTCTGTGTTCTACAAGGGAAGGCTTTCACCTACTTTGTAACGGTATCAACACAGACTAATAAGTATTGAAATTCTCTTGACTTTGGCCTATGGGTAAAATCTAACTGCCAGTCCTCTCTGGGATAATGTCCTGTACTTGGTCCTCCTGGAGAGGCCTTATGGTGGGCCAAGGGGTTATTCTTTTGGCACACTTCACAGGCTTTGACTACTTCCCAGATGGTTTTGAGGAGATTTGACCCTGTAAATAGGGATGTGGCCATCTTATGGGTACTTTCAGTATCCATATGAAAAGTTTGGTGGAGGGTATTAAGTATTTTCCACTGGCTGGCTTCAGGTATGAGCACCTTTCCCTCCTCTGTCATTAGTCACCCTGAAGGGAGAAAACTATGTCCTTGTGAAAGTCCCCATTCTGTTTCAGTTGGGGAATACTGGGGCTTAACCTTCTGGAGGGGGTTGCTCCATACCAGGATTCCTTCCATGGGCATTTCTGAAGGAAAGTCCTGCCTGGCAGCAATTTTGGCTTCAGCATCTGCTTGGCGGTTTCCCTCTGCTTCTCCTTCACTTTTCTGATGGCCTTGGCGGTGTAAGACTGCCACCTCCTTAGCTTTTTGCACTGCGTGCAATAACTCCATGATTTCTTTGTAGAACTTAATGGGTGTTCCTCTGGAGGTTAGGAACTCCCTTTCTTTCCATATTGCAGCATGTGCGTGTAGGACTAGATAAGCATGCTTGCTATCTGTGTACACATTTATTCTTTTCCCGTCTCCCAGCTCTAAGACTTGGGTAAGCGCCACTAGTTCTGCTAACTGAGCACTGGTCCCTGGGGGAAGAGGCTTACTTTCAAGTACTGCTGCATCACTAACTATGGCAGTCTGCCTTTTGTACCACGTTTTCTACAAATGAACTTTCTTCTGAATACAGGTTAAAGTCAGGTTTAGCTAAGGGGACTTCTAAGAGATCGTCTCAGGCGGCATAATTCTGAGTTCTAATTTGTTGGCAGTTATGCTCAATTGGTTCCTCATCCTCTGGGAGAAAAGTGACAGGGTTGAGGGCCGCACATGTGCATATTTGAAAAACTGGTCCCTCAAGGAGTAGTGCCTGGCCATTTGAGTAGGTGGTTATTTGAGAGCCACAAACTTCCTTTAGTATTTAATATGCCACTTAGATCATGAGTAGTCCAGACAGTGAGACCCTTTTCTTCTATTATTTTAATTGCCTCCGAAACTAAGATGGCTACTGCTGCAACCACCCGTAAACAGTGAGACCAGCCTTTGGCTACTACATCAATTTCTTTACTTAGGTAAGCCACTGGTTGTGGGACTGTCCCACGAGTCTGAGTAAGAACTCCAAGAGTTATTCTTGCCCTCTCAGTGACATATAAAGAGAAATTTTGTCCTGTGGGGAGGCTCGGGGCTGGAGCTTGTACTAGGGCCTGCTTTAAAGTTTTGAAGGCTGTTTCCACCTACAGTTCCCACTCTACTAGAGGAGTATTTGCCTTCTGAGTCTCCTTTATCAGGGTATAGAGTGGCCTGGCCATTTCAGTGTATCCAGGAATCCATAGTCAGCAAAAGCCAGTGATTCCAAGGAACCCCCATAACTGTTTTAGTGTCTTAGGGTGTGGATAGGCCAGTATAGGCTGAATATGCTCTTTGCTAAGGGCCCTAGTTCCTTTGGCTAGGACTAGGACTAGATATTTAACTTGTTGTAGACAGAGCTGGGCCTTTGTCCTAGATACTTTGTACCCTCGATTAGCTAGAAAGTTTAAGAGACCTAGAGTAGGCTGCTGACATGAGGCTTCTGAACTGGTAGCCAGAAGTATGTCATCCACGTATTGGAGGACTGGAGTGCCTGGACTTAAGAATTGGCTTAGGTCTTGGGCTAATGCCAAACAGATGAGGGCTATCTCTAAACCCTTGGGGCAAGACCGTCTACATAAGCTGCAACGTGTGTGGTCTGTATGATCCTCAAAGGCATAGAGGAATTCAGAGTCAGAGTTCAGGGGAATGCAGAAGAAGGCATCTTTGAGATCCAGAACAGTGAACCATACTGCTTCTTCTGGTGTCTGAGAGAGCAGTGGATAGGGGTTGGGTACAGCAGGCTATAAAAGAATTATTGCCTCATTGATGATTCTGAGGTCTTGCATTAGTTTCCACTGACCATTTGGTTTTTGTATTCCTAGGATTGGGGTGTGGCAAGGACTGCTACATTTTCTTACTAAGCCTTGAGCTTTTAAATGTCTAACAATTTCCTGTAATCCTTTGTGAGCTTCAGGTCTTAAGGGATATTGCCTTTGCTGAGGAAAGGTGGTGGGGCCTTTTAGCTTGATTTGAACTGGATGGGCATTCTTTGCCCTTCTGAATTGTCCTTCAAGGCCCAGACTCCAGAGTTGATTTCTTCTTCAAGTAGGGGAAAACAAATGGGTAATTTGTTCCCCATATTCATGTAGATAACAGCTCTGGCTTTGACTAATATGTCCCTCCCTAATAAGGGTGTGGGACTCTCGGGCATGACAGGAAAGGCATGTGAAAAGAGCAAAGTCTCCCAATTGCAGCTGAGGAGGTAGGAGAAATGCCTGGTTACAGGCTGTCCTAAGACTCCTCGGATAGTATTGGACTTTGAGAACAGTTGTCCGGGACAGGAGATTAAACTGAGAAGGCCATGCCAATGTCCAGGGGGAAGTCCACTTCCTGACCCTCAATGGTCACACTTACCCGGGCTCTGTGAGTTTGATGGCGTGAGCTGGCACTTGCCCTGGGCACCCTCAGTCCTGTTGCTGAATCATCTGGTTAGGTGCTTCTGGCCCATTGGGCCTTCATCCTCTGGGGCAGTGTGTCTTCCAGTGATTGCCTTGGCATATTGGACATGGGTGAGGGGGTGGTTTGTTTTTAGTTGGACAATCTTTCTTAAAGTGTCCTTGCAAACCACACTGATAACAAGCCTTACTAGGCAATTGGCCTGCTCCTCTTTTGGTTTCCTCTGAGCCACCAAGGTCTGCCTGTCTGAGGGCCATGACTAAGGCTGAAGCCTTTCTCTTATCTCACTTTTCCCTTTTGGCCTGTTCTTCTTGGTCTCTGTTATAGAACACCGGGGTTGCCAGATTTAATGATGCCTTCGAATTTCGTTCTGGGCCTAAGGAAGACTTTTGGAGTTTTCTCCTAATATCAGCTGCTGCTTGGGTGGTAAATTTATCTTTTAAAATAAGTTGACTTTCTATGGAATTTGGAGTTAGGGAAGTGTGCTTTTTTAGGACCTCCCTTAGCCTTTCTAGAAAAGCGGAGGGAATTTCCTCTTTTCTCTGGGTAATTGTGGATAGCATTGAGTAGTTCATAGGTTTTTTTCCTAGTCTTCCTCAACTCTTTTAAAATGCAAGTTAGCAAATGCCTGCAGCTCTAATTTCCATGATCTGAGTCAGTATCTTAATGAGGGTTTACAGTGGGGACTGCCTGTTGCCCTGTGGGGAATTCTTCCCTCTCTTCCAGGGCCATTTGATCATTTACCTGGCTAAGGTACCACAGATCCTCAAATTGCTGGGTTGCTGCTAAAGCTGCCTCTTTTTTAGTAGGACTTAAGGTCTGATCAAGAAGTAACATGATATCTCTCCATGTTAGATCAAAGAACTGCCTCAATCCTTGCAGGACATCTATATAGTTACCAGGATCATCTGAGAATTTCCTCAGATCTGCCTTTATTTGCTTTAGATCTAAGAGTGAGAAGAGGGCATGCACGTGAATGGGCCCAAATTCTCCTCCCACTGCTTGTAAGGGATATAGTTTGGGTGCCAGGCTCACGGAGTTTACGTTTTCTTTTCGGTGTGCCTTTAATACTTCGGTGGGTCTGGAGGAAGGACAGTCAGTGGGGGAGGAGAGAGGCTGAGGAAGAGGCCCTGAGTATGGAGGCAATTGTGGGCCTCTTTCATTTGGGCAAAAGCTTGCAGCCTTGGCACAGGGTAGTATTGTCATGAAGGGCAAAGAAAGCCTGTACATAAGGGACTTCACTCCATTTACCTTCCTGTTTACAGAAAAGATCTAGTTGTAGAAGGCTGTTATAATTAATACTTTCCTCAGGGGGCTAAGTTTCTCCATTTTGTAAGGAATACTGTGGCCAGGCAGTGGTACAGAAGAAAATCAGCCGCTTCTGTTTTAAGGTCACAGGGTCGAATTTGTCCTAGTTATTTAGGATACATCTTAAGGGAGTGTATGATTTTGAAGTTGTGGTGCCCATCTGGAATTTTAAACACAGGGCTGCCCACACCCCTGATTAATTCTGGGACTCATCTTCCCTTAGGGCCTCCCCTAAGGGTCAGGTCCAATTGTGCTCAAAGCTCATGGCTGCTTTTCCTGAGCTCTCCATCTACTGGATTTAACCATGCTTACCGGTGGGATGGAAATTTCCTTTGCCCCTGCCGTGTGCCCGTTGACCACTAAATGGGGCACAAGGACTGTTGGATTTATTGTGGTCCTTCTGTCAGTGCATCCTACCTGTTCCAGGAGAGCAAGGCCTGGGTCATGGGCACCACTGATGCTTGCATGCTAAGGCCCAATTTATGTGGGTCTGGCCATAAAACTGTCCTTCAAGGAGAAATCTCTGAATTAGTGATAGGAGGCTTAGTAAGCTTAAAGTGGGGGATGGATGTCCTCTAGGCCAGGGCTGAGAGAACAGCTGCTGTACTTTAGCCTTCTGTCCCCACTTGCCATCAAAGCAGTAAGCCCCCCTCTCAAGGAGATACCAGTATCCTGTATCCCAACTGACTGTATTTTCTTCCATCCAATACCAATTATTGAATGGTTGAAAAAACAATTCAACGGCTCTAAGACCTATGCCTATGCACCACAGATTGTTCTTGAGAGGCACCAAGGAAGGGGAAAGTCTATCTCTGGAGCAATGGAGGAAATACCCTAACGCTTCTACTACCCACGTGAAAATAACAGACCTGTCTTTAAATTGTCCTGATGTGGGGGCCCATACACTACGGTGGGGAACCGGCCCTTTAAAATAGCCATCAAATGCCTAAACCCTGGAGGGCACCATGAACAGGGATCTTCTGGGTGCCACCGCAATAATTTAAGACTTCTAAATAGGGAATCTTGATCCTGCCTAGCGGGAATAACCTTGCTTAGGAGATGAGGAAAGAAGTTTAACTGGCAGACATTAGGATTCAGGAGGCAGGAGTCAAAGATGTAGCTGTCTCATGCTCACTCACCCATGCAGGGGGAGCCTATGGCAGGGCCATGGTCTAAACCAGGATATCTGGGAGACCAAGACCTCCACTGAGCACTCCTGGGTATACTTCGGGACCACCACGGAAAGTGAAAGTTAGAACTGGTTCCAAGCAAACTAATGCTCCCAACTCCGAAGGATTTTATCTACTTTATGACCTTGCAGTAGCATGGCAAAGGAGGCAGGCTCTCACAGGACTTTACAAAGTATGTTTACAAGGAATTGGAATCAGAAGTATAGGTAAGGTCCGCTGGTCACAGAAAAACAGGTGGTTAACATTCCTTTTTAGTTTTGGGGGAGGGGGGAAGGAGAGAGGGAGAGGGGACACAGGCAAACTTAGAGCAAAATTTTTGCTATTTATAGCTTTCTTGGGGAAGAAAACACATGCACAAATCCTGGTGTTAGGAATGTTTTAAGCATACATCTTCAATATTATTCATCCAGAACTGAAGTAAGTCCTAAAGTAGGAAACGAGTGAGTTTCACGCTTTCAGAGCCCCTACTCGACCCAGGAAGCCCAGCTGGCACCACCTCTCAATGCCTCAGAAGTACTCTCTGGTAATTATTTTCTATCAGAATGGCAGAACCTAGCATCGTGGAGTAGACAGTGAAGTGCAACTGGTGAAACTCTCTCTCTGTGTATTTGTTTTACCGAGAAGTAATATAGGGAACTAACTAGACTGGGGGCTCTGAAATAGAAGCCCAGGCTTCCAGTTTAGATTCAATTCTTGGTCAAGGAGTTTAACTTCTCTGTGTTTCAGATACAATACCAATAAATAGGGCACAATAATAGAATGTACATCATGAATTTTTGTGAGAATTAAAAGTGTTGAAGGAGCTAGAAGCAACTGAAACATAGTCAAGCATGTAACAAATGTTATCTATCATAATTACTTCTACTATTACTATTCATTGTTATGATCAAATTTTGTATCTACACCTTAAGATGTTTCATTTTTATCATCTAAGATTTGTTTAAGTTCAAGTTCAGAGAAGCAAGCACAGAACAAAAATGGCCACCTAAATATAAAATACCTACATGTGGATAAATCATACTGACTTCACAGTAGTGGTTTCCTTGGAGAATGAGCAAGATTGAGGGGATAGAAGGCAGTTCAGATGTAATTTTACAACTTCAAATTCTGTCATATTTTTTAAAGTCTGAAAATATTATAAGTATTTTTAAAAATAATTAATAGTCATCTTTTCCAGCATTTAGTATTTGGTAAGCATTGTGTATTTTGCATGCATTTGCTCATAATCTTTATATCTTACTCATAGTTTATAAGTCTTCTTGTTTCTATCCAGTATTTAATAGGAACACTTTTTTTTAATTAAGTGATGAAAGAACAATTTTTTTTAAGTTTAGATGTTCTTTTCAGGAATATTTTTTGCAAAAACTGCAAGACACTGCACTTAGTGACAATTTGAACTATAACAAAGTGCTTAGCTACCTTCCTGGATAATGAGAACACATAATGGCAGAGGTACAGCCTGCTGCTTTTCCTAAGGTTGTCATCATAGCCAAAGTATAGAATCGAGAACTAGTTAAGGCTTAATAAACCTAGATTATTGGAGACTATTTGTTTTACAGTTTCACAGTGAAGGAGTGATAACTTCATCTGAATTAAGAAAAACACCATTCTTTGACAAAAATAATAATAGTAATTTTTGCTGAATGAGGGATGATTTTATTATTATTAACACGACTATAACCTAAAACTGTTAGAGCTACTAAAGTTTTTGCTAATTCCTCTTTTAGAAATAGTACAAAATATATGTTTAGTACAACATATCTTTGTTATGTCAACTTGTATTTCTGATTTATTTAAAATATTTTATTGCAATATATTATTTTTACAATCTTATTTTGATTACCCATTTTCTTTCGATGGCCTTTACAAATATTTATTAACTTAGGCAAATAACAATAATAACTGAAATGTATTGAGTCTGTCCAATGTGCTAGTAGCTCTTCTAGTCCTTTATACACCTTACCACTAATTCTCACAACAAGCATTCAGGTGTTTATTTAAAAAAAAAAATTGTAGAGATGGGCATATCGTTATGTTGCCTAAGCTGGTCTTGAACTCCTGGCCTCAAGCAATCCTCCCATCTTCACTTTCTAAAGCACTGGGAGTACAGGTGTGAGGCACCATGCCTGGCTTCAGTTGTTTCTTATTTTATTTTGTTGTTTACCCTACATTTCACGTAGAAGAAAATGCAGTCTTGCTAGCAAATTATCATTAGGCAGAAGAAAAATATTTCAATTTCAGATATGTGTATTTCAAATTCAAGACTTTTTTTCCCTCTACTTTATTGGCAGATACTTTTCACTTTACAGAAAAACACAGATTAATGGAGCCAATATGGATGATATTTAATTTATTCTGTAGCAGGATGAGGCGCGGATAAAACCCCTCAGACACTGAGATAGTGAAGGGAGTGGCTTTAATCAGCTGGGAGCTCGGATTTTAAGACACTAAATGTTGCATCATCTATAATCTGCACAATATCACTTTATCTAAGAATCCCATGCCAAAAGATTCTTGGCAGTTGTGCCAAATGCTTTCAGAAATCATTTTATCATTTGTTTTCAAAACAACACTGAAAGGAATACATGGCTTTTAAAAGTATTGCACTTTTGTAAAGAAATTCAGAAACATGCTCAACTTTCCCAAGCTCAAAAAGTATTATGTGACAGGATAGGAACTCAGCAATTTTTGTTTCAGAATCAATTAAATTTCCACAAATACTAGTTTCCTAACAAAACCAAAGGTATGTTATATGAAGTTAGAATTCGGCTAATGCATTAGTATCTCGTGATTGGACTCATCACCTTTTATCTGTGCTAATACTCTATCTTCTTTCCTCCTTTTACCTCTTAGATATTAAAAAGGTTATTTACATGTAATTATTTGTCTTATTTATTTGGAAATATTGTGATTTTGTACTTTTCTTTAAAGTACCTAGTAACTCTGATATCCAGTGTCTTTACAGCTTTCATTAAAATCTACTGCAAGTTTGACAGAAATCTTAACCTCAATACCAATTCCCAAAAGAAATACAACCCAGAAAGGCATACTTGATTTGGAAAAATATTTAGAAGATTGAAATAGAGGCACAGGAAGGGTAATGTTACATAGAACTGTTCTTAAGTAGAAACAGTTAATTGCAGTTTTGCTTTTCTTGACCCAAGCTTTTTTCTAAATCACCAAGGCATTATTTATTTTCCAATTTTATGTCAACCCAACTTTCACGCTCAGCACCTTATGCCTCTTTTACCAAGCAGTGTTGATGCTTTGTTTCCACTGAGGAACAAACCTGTAGTCCACAAAAAAGATGAGAAATCTTTTTCACCAAGCAATATTATGGAAAAAAGAAACAAAAAATTAAAACTTCAGCAAAAATAATTCCCCTTAGTCTCATTTTATAAAGAGATTATCTTCTCAGTCACTAAGAAGATAACATGGTGTTCATAACAATAAAATATATAATCCAAAAATTGTCCCATAATCAGAGGGTAGATCACTTTTTAATCCCAAGCACTTTTACTTGTAACAATGTACATTAACATTTAAATGGAAACACAGTAATCATGCAATCATACTTGACTCGAACTTTAGCTTTTCACAAATTAGTTTTCTACCATTATTTTATTCACTGAACCAATATATTTAATTGTAAAGTTTTTATTTATGCTAAGATTGAAACTTCTTGAATTTTAGAAGGGCAGTTTATTCGAGGATAAATGATTGTGATAGGGTGAAACAAAATTAGTATGTATATGTGTATCTAGATCTACATAATTTGTAATAATTTATTTTGAAATCCAGCATAGAAAAAAGTTTTAGAGCTTAACTCTGTCTTGAATTAAGAAAGTTTAGTTAGTTATTACTAAAAAGATTTACCTACTTTCAAAATCCCACTGTATCCAAATAAAGCATATTTTGAATATGAAATAATTATTTAGGGCTTTAAAAAATCACCATATGTATGGTTTTCTACTGCAACTTATTTGAAACTTTTTTTATGTAGCCAATTATATGGATGTTATTTTATTTTATTTTCAATGAAGATTCAAAATATGTAGAAATTTAAATGAGTCTTGTTACAATACAAAATAGTTTTAGGATAATATCAACATTAACTTGATTTCCTTTTCATCTATTACTAACTCCAATTAATCAGCAACTACTTATTCAAGCAGCAAGTTGGGATATAAGATAGGATGTAAGAAAAGTTTGGTAACCTGAAGAAGTCCTGATGGAAAACAGCTGTATAAATAGCTTTCTCTTGAGGATTAGAGTGGAATTAGAAACTCGTCTTAGAGAATTCATGCTTAAAATACAAGCACTAAATACTTTGAAATTCCACGTCTTGTTTAAGTGTCCCTACCATTTCTGGTCTCCAAAGTTAAGCAGTAAACAGACAGGACGGAGTTTCTGATGTCACTATCACTAAAAACTAGGGAGACACTTTCCAGTTGCTTCAAAATAAGACTGAAAATGGAACTGTTGTAATGTTTTCAGATTCTCCAACAACCACACAAACAACGTTTTCAGATATAGAAATTCCCAAATAATTGAATTTTTTTTTTTTTTTTTGAGTTTCAGTCCTTAACTAAGTGCTCAGAGGACACGGCAGGTTGGTAAAGAGGGGTTCTGAGGATGGTTCTTTCTGGGCCCCAGTGGGTAACTGGTTCATTCTTACTCCACAACAACTGGATCTTGTTGATTGTGAGGTATTTGGATTTCATCATGGGAGACCATTGGCCTCTCCACACATCACAAGCCTCACCTTGAAGAGCTTACTTTCACATTCCATAGCTAGGTAGATAAGCCATAAAAGTGCTGTCAAGGACCAAAACCATGAAGAAGTTCCAAAAATTTACTCGCCATGCATCCATTCTCAAAAAACGATGTCCTCGTCAAATGGCAAAAGTTAATGGCAAACCAAAATAACAAATACAAGCTGAGCTATTCGAGAATAAAATCGGATTTCCCTGCTAGGTTAAAGAATCATACTCAGGTCTTTCGCTGGTTGAGGACGAAGGGAATATGGAATTGGTAGCAGAATTTATAAGTAGTAAGAATGTAAAGACCTTGTGAACAATTAAGGAAATAAGGACTAGCAAATATGCATAACTCTTTTTGTTTCATTATGCAAATGCCTGTGTTCATTAACCATTTCCCCCCCCCGTTCTCTCTCTCTACTATTATATAAGAGGATACTAGTGGTGTGTGTATATGTACACATATACACACATATTATTTTTATATATTTATTAAATCATTTGATTACCAATATCAAAGTGAGATTATGGTTGAACTAGAAGAGAAATTATGTCATCCTAAAATAAAACCACATTATAGGGATATCTATGCAATACATCGATAAGGGAGACTATGTGCTTTTCTTTGGGAAAAAGTAAATGTGTCTTCATTTGTAAAATGGATATTTACATCTTTTTAGCCAGAAGTATGGTGCTACTTTCCTGTGATTTAGAAGAGTAGATAAGAATAAAAACCACCTGAGGCACACAGTAACAGAAAGTCTCTTAGAATTTCAACATAACTCTCATTCCCTTCCAGGCCCTCCCAAGCATCACAGGGGCAGGAAGACTAGAAACTAAATATTTAAGGTTTTTTGCTAGAAAATTTACAGTTCAGGACTTACCAACAAGAAGCATATGTGTAATGTGAAATGTACCAGATAAGGAGAAACTATTATAGCTCCATCAGCAGCAGCCTGGGAAATGGGCTTTGGCAAGTGGTAAAAGTAAGATTTTCATCTTCCTGTGAATTACTTTTGTGCTATAGGCAGCTGGGATCATTGGCGGCAAATTCCAGCAATTCCCCTACCTTCTGATTTCCTGAGCACTAGGAGGTGTATCTCTAATTTTCATTCCTCCAGGCCTTTCAGCAGTTTGTAAGCCTCTAATTCACTACATGAAATCCTTTCCTGCATAATTTTCCTGGGTTATTTTCTGTTTTCCTTAAGAAAACTCAATAACACATAAACTTAGAAAGTGGGGGACATAGGTTCCCAATCTGGCAAGTCTGGAGAGAAAGCCAGCATTGTGCTTGAGGAAAGCTGCCTTACCATTCTGCTCTCACCTTCTGTTCCCCATCTCATCAGGGTTTGTTTACTGGATACTGAAATACTGCAGAAAATGTTTTCTTGCCATTTAGAAGCTTCTGGTCTCGTTCCCTAGTCGTCTACATTGCTCAGACATTAACATTATATGGTGACAAAACTGACCATACATTTCAGCACTTGCATTTTCTAGTTTTTCCAGCTTAGAAGAAACTCCCAAAGCTCCACTGGTGTTTATTTTCCCTAACAGAAGCCCAGAATTCTCCGACTAGAATCAGCGAATACCCCAAGGGGAAAAAAAAAAAAAAAGGTTGGCAGTTCTCTGCCTAGCTAAGAATGGTTCTGTTTCTCTGAAATTCTTATTTATCTGGTTCTTATACCTGCCGTAGTTATCAGATACCTTTAAATCCATACCTGTGTTTCAAAATGTAGCTGGCTTTTTTACCCCCTCTGCTGCAGGACATTGTCTCTGCCTTACAAAGCAGTTAACTTGCTATTGCCAGAAATGCTAAATTGTAATTCGGTAAATATATGTAAGACAATTCTGAATGACTTATCATCTTCCTTATGGAGAGTTAATTTAGTCTAAATTATGTGTGTCTTTTCTATTTTCCAATTTTTGGTTATATGATCATATTTCTAATGTGATAACTATGTTGCTAAGACTGTTTCCAGCAGGATCATATATCACATGTTTAAATTTGTGTGTGTGTATGTGTGTGTGTTTAATAGCATTGGATTAATTTAATCTGCCATTATTATTTTCCCTCCTTATGAATTAGGTACATTATATAAATCTTTAAAAAAAATAAACATCTGTGACCATGGCTATTTGGGAATTTCAAAACAGCAAATATTTATTGTAGAAATAAGTGGTTCTCAAACTTGACCTTGCATCAGAATCACCTGGAGAGATTGTCAAAGCACAGATTGCTGAGCCTATTCTAGAGTTTTTGATCCAGTAGGTTTGTAGTGGGGTCTGAGGATTTTTACTTTTAACGTTCTCACTACTAATAATGCTTCTGGGAACAACACTTTGAGAGTCTCCAGTATAAAGAAATGAAACAGCTGCATGATTTTACTTTATTTTGTGCTTATGCAAACCTGAGATATGAAAAATGTAAGCAAGGGCAGAATGGTCCCCATAGCTTCCAGTTCTGCTCTATAATTTGCACTTACAAATGGCCTGTCAAGTTGGTTATATGATCAGCTATTTAAATATTGATGAGACTTTTTTTTTTTTTCTCACTGCTGTTCTCAGCCTAGCCAGCTTGGAACTGTAAGCAAATCATGTTGTCAGTCAATGTGTAATGCACATTACTTTCTCTTTCTCTCCTTCACTGTATCTTCCAATAATTTCCTGTAAAACTTGCTGCTTACCTCTGACGGGAATAATGGCAGCTCAGGTCATCCATCAAACCAGCACTCTGTGTCAGCAGCTTTTCAAATGATATAAGGAGATTCTTATATGGCACAGCCATCAGAAATCCACAAAGAAGAAGTCACAATTGTCAACTTGGGTCATAAACCATAGGAAGTCTCAATGAGCCTTCTAGTACCTGCCAAGGCTAGTATTAAAGAATCAGGAGGATAGAAAGATAGCATGGCTACAAATGGCAGGTAAATATGTCTTTCAATATTCAAATGCATACAATATAGCAATCCTCAGGGATCATTCACCTGTAGAAAACACATTTTGATATTACAAATATTCATTAAAGCATAAAATATTTTATTTGAATAAAAGTAATAAAGATGTCATTTTTTCTCATCCATTGCTCAGGTACATATGCCCGTTCCTATAAAACACCATTAGCTTTGACTTTAACAACTCTATGTATTTGGTAAATTTCACTGGTCAAGAAATTTTATGTAATTGTAATTTAATAATTTAAAGAGAACAAGATTTCTATCTTGTATTTTCTTCCCCCTTTTTACTGTATTTTTAAAAGTTTGGCCATCATTTCTAGACAGTGAGAAAAAAAGAATCCTTTGAGATTCTTATATCAATTAGGAAAACATTTTTGCCGGTGTTTTGCAAACAAAGGGACCATGTTTTTTAAAAAAGGTGGATGTATAACACTAACATAAAATTTAAACAAAATCAAAAAAAGCTCCCAATGTCAAAAATAGTATTGAAAAGATAAGAGTTATTAAAATTGAAGAGAGTAAAACACTTAGATTTCAAATACAATTTTAATATAAAAATAGGTCCCTTGTGGGATTACTCCATATTATTATAAATTATTAAATACAGATTGAACCTCTTTGTCTTTAACCCTTCTCTCTTATTTTAAATTTCTTTTCCAAGTTAATACCATCTGTAAGACTATCTGAACATATTTTCTTTTCTTTTCTTTCTCTTATTTTTTTTTTGATACGGAGTTTTCCTCTTGTTGCCCAGGCTGGAGTGCAATGGCACGATCTTGGCTCACTGCAATCTCTGCCTCCCAGGTTCGAGCGATTCTCTTGCCTCAGCCTCCCATGTCGCTGGGATTACAGGCACCCACCACCACACCCAGCTCATTTTTTGCATTTTGAGTAGAGATGGGGGTTTCACCATGTTGGCCAGGCTGTTCTCAAACTCCTGACCTTAGGTGATACACCAGGCTCAGCCTCCCAAAAAACTAGGATTACAGGCGTGAGCCACAGCACCTGGCCTATCTGAACATATTTTCAAGGTTTCCAATATTTTATTTTGGTGGTGGTGATGGTGATCATAGTTTTAATCTCCAGGAGTTGTTTCACATTTTTTATGCCTTCTTATGGCATCATTTTGATTAATTTAAATATGCAGTGCTCAGATCTGTTTGGGTATATTTACTAGGGGTTTTTGTTTGTATTGCTTTTCTCTTCATTTCTTAAAATGCTTATTAATTCACTAACGTTCTGTAGTAAATTTTGAGATTCTGTTCCTTGAATGTTTGTACTTACACATACCTAACAACCATCATTGTTGTTTATTATCTAAGAAAGAAAAAAAAATGAATAATTATCTGAGTTTCCTGAGCTAAATTTATGACCAGTAGCATTGTTTCTCAATATATTTTTTCAGTGGATGGTATATCAGAGGAATAAGCTAAATTATGCTGTAGTAACCAACCACCCCTTCATTTTGGTGAATTGACATAAAGATTCATGACTTGCTCACACTGAACTTCCTCCTGCGGTTTGGTTCTGTGCTGCGTTTTAAATTGCCTTCACTTTGGGACTTATCATGGGACAGCAGTTACCACATGGATTTTTGTTGATCATTATGTAGAGAGAAAAAGAACATTAGGGACTCTTCTGGCAACAGTTAATTGCTCCAGTCTGGAAATGTTGCACAACTCATTGTCTGGAACTAGTTGGGAGGCCACATTCAATCACAAGAAGGGGACAAATTGCCATCCTATCCTGTGTCCCTTGAAAGTCCGAGATTTAAGAAAGAGATTTACAAGAATCATTAATGACTATCGTAGAACAGAATATGGAAGCTCAGATCTGTGCATGATAGGATGTGGGTGTTCAATCCCAGCCTTCAATTTGTAATGCCTTAGTTGGGAGGCTTCTGTAAGGAAATGGATTTTCCAAGTGCCAGAATGACAAAGATTTTCACCTAAAACAACAAAATCCACACTAGATCCTCAGCTTACTCCAGATTCTTTAATCAATTGTGTTAAAGCAAAATGGTCTATTTTGGCTGGGCGCGGTGGCTCACGCCTGTAATCCCAGCACTTTGGGAGGCCAAGGCGGGCAGATCACGAGGTCAGGAGACCGAGACCATCTTGGCTAACACGGTGAAACCCCGTCTCTACTAAAAATACAAAAAAATTAGCCGGGCATGGTGACAGGCGCCTGTAGTCCCAGCTACTGGAGAAGCTGAGGCAGGAGAATGGCATAAACCCGGAGATCCGGCCACTGCACTCCAGCCTGGGCGACACAGCGAGACTCCGTCTCAAAAAAAAAAAAAAGGAAGAAAAATGGTCTAATTTTTATTTAAACGAGTAATGCCTTAATTCTGCATAATGAACAAAATGAAAGAAAAAAAAATAGGATGTAAACTCTGTCTTCAATCTTAACTTTTACTCTTGCACAATTTTTTACTTGCTGAATCAGAGCCAGGAGAACTTTGGAACGTCAGTACTAAGATTGTGTTACAACTCTTTTTGCACACCATCATAACTTACATTAAACAGTAGCTTCCTATGAATTTCAACATATATATAACTTTAATTTTTTATTTGAATAAATGTACTATTATACATTGATTTCTATTTATTTTTATGTTATAGATTCAAAATGGTTTTAGGAGTGAGATTGATGTGTGTACAGTATCACTGTCTGAAAAGATGAACTAAGATGTAGTTTTTGTCTGTTTCGTTATTTATTTTTTAAGTAATGACTTTAAATAAATATTTCACTTTTCAGGTCTGTTAGCCCATACCCCCCATAAGAAGCAATTTTATTAACTAGAATACAGTCTTTCTATGCAATTCATTCTTCCTTTAGTCTTACACACTATATTCATGTCACTCATTTCAGCGAGGTTGCTTCATCCATTTGTAAAATAATTAGGTTCATTTGTACAGTCCGCATACCATTCTGTGATACCTCAACCTTGTAAGTAATTTTTTAATTGCATATATTGAATTTCAGTCTTTGTGCTACACTGTTTTATGAGTTTTTGACAAGTACAATGTTATCTGCCCATCATTACAGTAATACAGAGCGCTTCCACCACCCTAAAGCATCCTTATCCTAGACTTATTAAACACTCCCATTGCATAACCTTAGCAACAACTCATCCGTTTACCGTGTCTAGAGTTTTGACTTTCAGAATGTCAAATAAATGGAATCATATAGCATGTGGTTGTTTCAGACTTCCTTTTCCCACTTAGCATGTATTTTTAAGATTTATTCATGTCTTTTTGTAGCTTAACAAGCCATTCCTTTTGTATGAACATACTACAGTTTCTTTATCCATTTACTTATTGAAGAATATCTTGTTTGCTTCCAGTTTTTGACATTTATAAATAAAACTGTTATAAACATCAGTGCGGAGACTTTTGTCTAGACATAAGTTTCAAATTATTTTGTTAAATACCTAGGAGTGTGATATGGTGAGACTATGTTTAGTTTTGCAAGAAGCTGCCGAATTATCTTCCAAAGTGGCTCTGCTATTTCACATTCTCACCAGCAGCAAATAAGAGTTCCTGTTAACAGGCATACCAGATTACATTTGATCTTGTCTGTTTTTTAATTAAATTTTCGCTATTCTAATAGATGTGCAGTGGTATCTCATTGCTGCTTTAATTTGCAATTTTCTAATGATGTATGATGTTGAACATATTTTCACATGCTAATTAGCTATCTACATGTCATCTTTGGAAGGTATCTGTTCAGGTCTAATGCCCTAAGGTTGTTTGTATTCTTATTGTTAAATTTTAAATGATCTTTGTATATTTTGGATACAAGTTCTCTAGAAAATCTGTGGTTTGAAAATATCTAGTCTGTGAATTATCTTTTCATTCTCTTAACTGTCTTTACAGTGTAAAAAATTTTAATTTAATGTTAGATATATCCATTTTTATGGATCATGCATTTGGAATATCTACAATTCATCAAGAAACCCAAGATCATGTAAATTTTTCTAAATCTTTTATCCTTCTTTATACATTTTAGATTCAGTTTGTAGATATCTACAAAACAGGTCACTGGGATTTTGAATGACATTGAGTTCTATTATTAATAAAATTGCAAATCATTGACATCTTAAAAATATGGAGTCCTTCAATGCTTGAATATTGAGTAGTTCTCATTTTACTTAGAAATTGTTTTGTTACTTTCTTCTTTGTCTTGTAGGCTTCTGATTCTATAGTCTATTCATATGATTTTTTTAGGATTTATCCTCAGATTTTTATTTTGGGGGTGCTATATTTTATGGTATATTTAAAATTATAGTTTTCAATACAGTGTATATTAAAATACATTATTTTACTATATTGACGTCACATACTGTGAATTTGTTTACTGATTTGTTAGTTCCAGATTTTTTTTGGTAGATTCTTTGGGGATTTTTGACATAAATAATCAACTATCTGCAAAATGTAGCACACACAGCAACTTTTCCTTTTCAATATGTTTAGTTTCTAGGACTTTAAGTATTATTTTGATTGGGGTAACGGGTGTAACAGAACATCCTTGCATTTTTTTTTTTTTTTCAAAATTGAGGAAAAATACTCTAGTTTCTCAACTCAAATTATAAGGGTTGCTGTAGGATTTGAGTAGATATTCTTTATCAAGTTGAAAGTATTAACTGCTTACTTTGCCGAGAATGTTTATTATGAATGAGATTTTGTCAAATGCTTTTTCTGCCTCAATTAAAATGTTCACTTGAATTTCTTTTTTAGCATATTGATATGCTTGATTCTATTTATTTGTAAAGAATAAATGTTGAGACAGATTTTTCACAAGAGATCTTTCTGTATGTTGAGACAGATTGTATTGGTGGAATAGCGCTTACTTGGCTGTAGTGTATAGTACTTTCTATACAGTTTGTTTGTATTTACTTTGCTAAGTAGATCTTAGCTTTAATTTTCTGTATTTTTCTTTCCCTCTAGATTTTGGTGGCAGTTTACCCTGCAACCTCAGTTCTTAGATGGATCCAAGAAAAGTTATTGAATTTTACAGCTTTTTCTTGTTATAAATAAGGATGAAAGTGATGACTACCAAACACTCTATGTTGGAGTTAAAATCAGGAGCCCCCTGCTATCCCATCCGGTTAAAACAAAAACAAAAACAAAGCAAAACAAAACTGTATCTTAGTCCTCATGAAATAATAGTGATACCCTTCTGCAAAAAAATAAATAAATAAATAAATAAATAAATAAATAAATAAATTCGCCAAAATAATTGCGCAGTAATTGTGACACTTCCATCTCCTAATTTTTCTTTCATGATTTACTTTTTATTTTTTATTATTTTTAGTTCATTTTTAAAATATTATTTCAATAGATTTGGGGGAACAGGGGGTTCTTTGTTACACGGACAGGTTCTTTAGTGGTGATTTCTCAGATTTTGGTGCACTCATCACCTGAGCAGTGTACAGTATACCAAGGTAATGTGTAGCCTCTTATCCCTCACCCCCTACCCACCCTTTCCTCCAAATCCACAAAGTCTGTTGTATCATTCTTATGCCCCTGCATCCTCACAGCTTAGCTCCCACTTTAAAGTGAGAACATACAATGTTTGGTTTTCCATTACTGAGTTATTTAACTTAGAATAATGGTCTCCAACTCCATCCAGATTGCTACTAATGTCATTATTTCCTTCCTTTTTATGGCTGAGTAATATTCCATGGTGTATGTATATATGTATATATTACACTTTCTTTATCCACTTGTTAATTGATGAACATTTAGGCTCGCTCCATATATTTGCAATTGTGAATTGTGCTGCTATACGCATGCACTTGTGCAAGTGTCCTTTCCATATCATGACTTCTTTTCCTCTGATAGATGCCCAGTAGTGGGACTGCTGGATCAAATGGTAGATCTACTTTTAGTTCTTTAAGGAATCTCTATATTGTTTTCCATGGTGGTTGTACTAGCTTACATTCCCACCAACAGTGTAAAAGTGTTCCCTTTTCACCACATCCAAGTCAACATCTATTATTTTTTGATTTTTAAATTGTGGTCATTCTTGAAGGAGTAAAGTGATATCGCATTGTGGTTTTCATTTGTATTTCTTGGATAATTAGTGAACTTGAGCATCTTTTCATACGTTTGTTGGCCATTTGTATATCTTCTTTTGAGAATTGTCTGTTCATGCCCTTAGCCTGCCTTTTGATGGGATTGTTTTTTTTTTTTTTTTTTTCTAGCTGATTTGTTTGAGTCCTTGTGGATTCTGGACATTAGTCCTTTGTTGAATGCATAATTTGCAAAATTTTTCTCCCACTCTGTGGGTTGTCTGTTTACTCTGCTGATGGTTTATTTTGCTGTGCAGACCTTTTTGTTTAATTACGCCTTATGTATTATCTTGTTTTTTGTTACATTTACTTTTGGGTTCTTGGTCATGAAGTCTTTGCCTAAGCTAATGTCTAGAAGGGTTTTTCCAAAGTTATCTTCTAGAATTTTTATGGTTTCATGTTTTAGATTTAGGTCTTTGATCCATCTTTAGTTGATTTTTGTATAAGATGTGAGATGAGGGTCCAGTTTCATTCTTCTACATGTGGCTTGCTGATTATTTCAGCACCAATTGTTAAACAGGGTGTCCTTCCCCACTTTATGTTTTCATTTTCTTTGTTGAAGATCAGGTGGCTATAAATATTTTGCTTTATTTCCTGGTTCTCTATTCTGTTTCATTGGCCTATGTGCCTATTTTTATACCAGTACCATGCTAGTCTGGTGACTATGGCTTTATAGTATAGTTTGAAGTTGGGTAATGCAATGCCTGTACATTTGTCCTTTTTGCTTAGTCTTGCTTTGACTATGTGGCTCTTTTTTGGTTCCATATGAATTTTAGGACTGTTTTTTTCTAGTTGATTGAAGAATGATGGGGCTATTTTGATGGGAATTGCATTGAATTTGTAGATTACTTTGGCAATATGGTCATTTTCAAAATATCGGTTCTGTTCATCCTTGAGCATGGGATGTGTTTCTGTTTGTTTGTGTCATCTATGATTATTTTCAGCAGTGTTTTGTAGTTTTCCTTAGAGAGATCTTTCACCTCTTCAGTTAAGGATATTTCTAAGTATTTTATTTTATTTTACTTTTTTGCAGCTGTTGTAAAAGGTGTTGAGTTCTTGATTTGATTCTCAGCTTAATTGATGTTGGTATATAACAGGCCTACTGATTTGCATACATTAAAGTGTATACTGAAACTTTGTTGAATTAATTTACCAATTCCATAGCTTTTTGGATGAGTCATTAGTGTTTTCTGGGTATACAATCATGTCATCAGCAAACAGTGTCAGTTTGGTTTCCTCTTGACCAATTTGGATGCTCTTTATTTCTTTCTCTAGCCTGATTACTCTGGCTAGGACTTCCAGTACTCTGTTGAATAGAAGTAGTGAAAGTCAGCATGCTTCTCTTGTTACAATTCCCAGAGGGAATGATTTCAACTTTTCCTCATTCAGTATAATGTTGACGGTGGGTTTGTCATAGATGGCTTTTATTACCTTAAGTTATGTCCTTTCTATGCTGTTGCTGATGAGGGTATTAATCATAAAGAAATGCTGGATTTCATCCAATGAATGTTATGCATCTATTGAGATGTCCATATGATTTTTGTTTTTAATTCTGTTTATGTGGTTTATCACATTTATTGACTTGCATGAGTTAAAACATCCCTGCATCCCTGTTATGAAACCCACTTGATCATGGTAGATAATTTTTAAAAAAATATACTTCTGGATTTCGGCATTAATATTTTGTTGAGGATTTTTAGATTTATGTTTATCAGGAATATTGATCTGTAGTTTTCTCTTTTTTGTTATGTCCTTCCTGGTTTGGGTATTAAGGTGATACTGGCTTCATATAATGATTTAGGAAGGACTCCCTCTTTATTTATCTTTTGGAATAGTTTCCATAGGATAGGTGCCAATTCTTCTTTGAATTTCTGATAGGATTCAGCTGTGAATCCATCTGGCCCTGGGCTTTTTTTTGATGGTAGTTATTTTCATTACAATTTCAATCCTGCTACTTGTTATTGGTCTGTTCAGAGTTCCTATTTCTTCCTGGTTTAATCAAGAGGGCTGTAAATTTCCCGGAATGTATTCATCTCTTCTAGGCTTCTAGTTCATGTGCCTAAAAGTGTTCATAGTAGCCTTGAATGATCTTTTGTATTTCTGTGGTATTGGATGTAATATCTCCCATTCTCTTTCTAATTGAGTTTATTTGGATTCTCTCTCTTCTTTTCTTGGTTAACCTCACTAATGTTCTATCAATTTTGTTTATCTTTTCAAAAAGCCAGCATTTTGTTTCATTTATCTTTTGTATAATTTTTTGTTTCAATTTCATTTAGTTCTGTTGTTATATTTGTTATTTATTTTCTTCTGCTGGATTTGGGTTTGATTTGTTCCCATTTCTCTAGTTTCTTGAAGTGTGAGCTTAGATTGTCTATTTGTGCTCTTTCAGACTTTTTGATGTAGGCATTTAGTTCTATGAACTTTTCTCTTAGCACTGCTTTTGCTGTATCCCAGTGGTTTTGATAGATTGTACTGCTACTATCATTCAGTTCAAATAATTGTTTTAATTTCCATCTTGATTTCATTGTTGACCCAAAGATCATTTAGAAGCAGATTATCTAATTTCCATGTATTTGTGTAATTCTGAGTGTTCCTTTAGAGGTTAATTATAAAATGTGTTTCTCTGTGGTCTAAGAAATTACTTGATATAATTTCAATTTTCTTAAGTTTATTGAGGATTATTTTGTGACCTATCATATGGCATATCTTGGTGAAAGTTCCATGTACTGATGAAAAGAATGTATATTCTGCAGTTGTTTGGTTCTGTACATATCTGTTAGGTTTATTTATTTTAGGGTATAATTTGAGTCCATTGTTTCTTTGTTGACTTTCTGTCTTGATTTCCTTTCTAATGCTATCCGTGGAGTTTTGAAGTCTCCCACTATTATTGTGTTGCCATCTATCTCATTTCTTAGGTCAAGTAGTAACTGTTTTATAAATTTGGGAGCTCCAGTCTTAGGTGCATATATATTTAGGATTGTGATTTTTTCCTGTTGGACTAATCCTTTTATCTTTACATAATGTCCCTCTTTGTCTTTTTTAACTATTGTTGCTGTAAAGTCTGTTTTGTCTGATATAAGAATAGCTGCTACTGCTTTCTTTTGGTTTCTATTTGCATGGAATGTCTTTTTCCACTCCTTTACCTTATGTTTATGTGAGTTCTTATGTGTTAAGGGCATCTTTTGAAGACAGTATGTACTTGGCTGGTGAATTTTTATCCATTCTGCCATTCTTTACCTTTTAAGTGGAGCATTTAGGCCATCTACATTCAACATTACTAATGAGATGTGATACTGTTCTATTCATCATGCTAGTTGTTGCCTGAATATCTTGTTGTTGTTTTTTTTTAATTGTGTTATTGTTTTATAGGCCATGTGAAATTTATGCTTTCAGAAGGTTCTATTTTAGTGTATTTTGAGGTTTTGTTTCAAGATTTAGAACTCCTTTTAGCAGTCCTGAGAGTAGAGGCCTGGTAGTCCAAATTCCCTCAGCATTTGTTTGTCTGAAAAGGGCTTTATCTTTCCTTCATTTATTATGCTTAGTTTTACTGGATGCAGAATTCTTGGCTGATAATTATTTTGTTTAAGGAAACTAAAGATAGAACCTCAATTCCTTCTTGCTTGCAGGTTTTCTGTGGGGAAATCTGCCAGTAATCTGATATATTTTCATCTATAGGTTACCTGAGATTCTTTCCTTTATCTTGACTTCAGATAACCTGATGACTACATGTCTAGGTGATGATCATTTTTCAATCAATTTCCTAGATGTTCTTTGAGCTTATTGTATTTGGATGTCTAGATCTCTAGCAAGGCCATGGAGGTCTTCCTTTATTATTTCCTCAAAAGAGTTTTCCAATCTTTTAGATTTATCTTCTTCCTCAGAAACATCAATTATTCTTAGATTTGGTTGCTTAACATAACCCCAAGCTTCTTGGAAGTTTTGTTCATTTTTCTTAATTCTGTTTATGTTAGATTGGATTAATTTGGAAAGTCTTGTCTTTGAACTCTAAAATTCTTCCTTCTACTTGTCGATTCTGTTTTTGAGATTCTCCAGTGTATTTTACATTTCTCTAAGTGTGCCTTTCACTTCCAGAAGTTGGTGATTGTTTTCTATTGATGATATCTGTTTCTCTAGAGATCATTTTTGTCCATATCCTGTTTCTTTTTTTAAAAAATTTGTTTACATTGGATTTTGCTCTTTTCTGGAACCTCCTTGAGTAGCTTAATCATCAACCTGAATCATTTTTCTGGCAATTCAGATATTTCTTCTTGGTTTAGATCCATTGCTGGTGAGCTAGTGTGATCTTTTGGGGCCCTTAAAGAATTTTTTTTGTCATATTACCAGAATTGTTTTTCTTGTTCCTTCTCCTTGGGGTAGACGATGTCAAAGGAAAGATCTGGGACTCAAGGGCTGTTGTTTAGAATCTTTTGTCCCATGGGATGATCCTTTGATGTGGTGTTCTTTTCCTTCACCTAAAAAATGGGACTTTGTGGGAGCCAGACTACAGTGATTGTTATTGCTCTTCTGGGTCTAACCAGGAGTAGGATAGAAGGGTGCATATGTGACATTCAAAGACATTATTTCAAAACTAGGAGCTAAATTGTGTGATATCCTAAGAACATACTATAAGAAGCACTTATTGCTCCTGTTTTTTAAAGAAGCCATTACAGTCACTGATAACAGAAAAACCCTGCTCCAAGAAAAAAGGAAACAGTAGCTAATTCCTTTGCTTGTAGCATCCTGGCTACTCAGAGGTCCTGAGCCTGTCCACATGACAACTTCACTACCAGCATAACCAGCGTTTGAGAAAACCAGTGCATTAAACTAAACTACAACCAAGGACTCTCACAGAGTCTACTTCACATTCCTCCTACCTCCACCGGAGCTGGTGCTGGTGTTCACAGCTGGGACTTTTCCTTCATTGAGTCTTTTCCTTCATTTTTAATCAGCCAGGCTCTACTTCAATCTCACTCTTAATCTATAATAATGAGATAGACGGTTTAAAACTTTTCTAATCACGACGAAAAAGATGTTCACCTAAAAAGACATAGCAATGTGCATAGCATTTAGGTATCTGTTCAACATTTCTTTGTGGGAGGAATTACTAAATAATTATATCAGAACCAACAAAAAGTCTTGCTTATTTTTGTGTACATTTATTTTTAAATTGTAAGAGATATAGAGATGTGGCACTCAGCTTCCCCTTCAGGAAAGGTCTAGCTCTTGAGCTTCAAGGAGTTCCAGTAAATGATATTCTCAGGCTAATAGAACCTTTGGGGTCACCTCAGCTTTCCAAATAAGAATACGGGCAGTCATTGTATTTCCTGAGTTGCAAGTAATGCACTTGCAACTATTTGTGTCTTTCATATTTAGTGTTCCCCCAAATCTCCAGGTTATTTCACTTGTATTTCCTTCATCTAAACTATTTTCAATCAGTAGAAAAAATCTATTAGCCACCTTAATTTTTTTCTTCTCGAAAAGTTATTTTTATATCACTTCATATTTTCACTACTTTTTTCAATTTAGAATAGTTCCATATATACAGAAAAGTTGTGAAGACAGTGCAGAGAATTCTCATAATATCCCACAATTATTTTCACTATTTATATTACACAGTAATATGGTAATTTGTCACAACTGAGGAACAAATTTTGATACATTACTTGATGTATGGAAGAAAAACCCGCTGGGTGCCATTCCCTACCACTCACTGAATTATGGGAGCAAAAAGCCACAACAAAAAGAACTGTATATAAGCATTATTGTCTAGTTCATAAACTTTTTTTCTATGAAGTACAGATTAATAATTCTGAAATCATTCTCTGTGAGAAAAAAATCTAAGTAAATGACTGGTGGATTTTGGGAGCTAAGTTTTCACTTTTGGAGTAGAAGGTACAGATATTTACATATAAAATATGTATAGATAAGGCACATATACTTCCTTGCTCTTTTTGTTGTGATGGCATAGACGGCAGTGATATCGCAAAAGCAACAAGCACATCTAGAGTCAAGAACTTGTTTTATAATATCATTTTTTATTACAACATAAGTGCAATACCTATAGTATGCAATCCCATAAGAGCAACCAGGAATTCTTGGGGAAATCACTGACTCTAGGACTCTAACTTCTAGGATAAATGATGAATTCTTAATTTCCATCAAGAGAAGGAAATTATCAAGGTAAACCTGGAACATCTTGCAGTGCCAAACAATATTGATTTAAAAAAAAAATCAAAAACTTTGATGGAGATGTGTGAAAGAGAAACAGGAGCCAGTTGGATAACCTCCCAATGGCAATAGCTAAAACAATTTTAGACAAGAAAGAAAAAGAGAGAGACAGAGAGAGACAGAGAGAAAGAAAGAATTATGAGATTACAGAAAGAAAGAATTATGAGATTATAGATAGAAAAAAATCCTTGAATTATAGAAAGAAAGAATTATTGGATTATCAAAAGAGAAATAAATAAAGAAATGAATTATTGGGTTATAACCAAAAACAAAAATAAATATCTGTGGCACATACTGTTATATACATATGATTGAATAAACAAATCTCATGTAGAGATTCCAACTGATCCCCCACTCTTTAAGAGCGGGCTGTGCATGGTGATACCCTTTTAAAAATACAGTATGGAAAGTTGAAAAAAGAGTAACTTTATAATGGAGGTACTTAACAATCATTGCCTCAGCTAAGTGACCTTGGTTAATATAAATAGTAGTGTTGTATTGATAAGATATATTTGACATGATGGAAGAAATAGTACTTTATATCACTATCTGTAGTTTTCTTCCTCAAAAACCTATAACCCCACTATAATCAAAGAAATCGTCAGACACTAGTTATGAGACATTCTTCAAAATATCTGACTGGAACCTCCCTTCCCCAACGCCATCAAGATTGTCAAAAACAAGAGAGGTCTGGGAAACTGCCTCATCCAAGAGGACCCTATGGAGACATGATCACAAAATGTAAAACAGGAAAAGATGCTGAAAAAGAAAAATAATATTAGATTAAAATTAATTGTATCTGAATAAATTATGGAATGTATTTAATAAAATTTTAGCAGTATTTATAATAATGTACTGAAATTAACATCAATATTAGTGTTTAATATCAATGATACATCAAGTAATGTATCAAAATTTGTTCCTCAGTTGTGACAAATTACCATACTACTGTGTAATATAAATAGTGAAAATAATTGTGGGATATTATGAGAATTCTCAGTACTGTCTTCACAACTTTTCTGTATATATGGAACTATTCTAAATTGAAAAAAGTAGTGAAAATATGAAGTGGTATAAAAATAACTTTTTGAGAAGAAAAAAAATAAGGTGGCCAATAGATTTTTTCTACTGATTGAAAATAGTTTAGATGAAGGAAATACAAGTGAAATAACCTGGAGATTTGGGGGCACACCAGAAATATGCAAGACACAAATAGTTGCAAGTGCTTTATCTGTAACTTAGGAAATACATTAATTGTCCGTATTCTTATTTGGAAAGCTGAGGTGACCCCAAAGGTTCTATTAGCCTGAGAATATCAGTTACTGGGACTCCCTGCAGCTCAGGAGCTGGACCTTTCCTGAAGGGGAAGCTGAGTGCCACATCTCTGTATCTCTTACAATTTAAAAATAAATGTACACAAAAATAAGCAAGACTTTTTGTTGGTTCTGATACAATTGTTTTATTACTATGCAAAATGAAACTGATAAAATCTTTTTACAGTATCCCAAGGGAGTGATCTCTGTTTGAAACCATGTGTTTCCTTTCTTCTTAATTTGTCCACATCTGCCAATTATTGTATACATCCTACTTTTTATTGTATTATATTAGCTGATGCTGGAATTTTTCTTCCTTTGGTTAAGATTATTTCTATTTATATAGTATACTTGATTAACACCTGCAATTGCTACATATCTATTAAGTATTAAATTTTTCATGCAGTATTACCAAAAAGTATGTTTCCACCAAAAATATTCACACAATGCTGATTGTTTTTAATTTCAAAATCTGTCTTCCTCTGAATTACCTTTTTTCTTTGATCCCTGTCTGTCTTTCCCCCTTTACTGAATTTGAAAAGCAGAATCTTCCAGAACTTATTTTTATTAAAAATGTATATTTCTTAACACATATCTCCACAAACTAATAATAAAGAGAAATTCTTAGGTATGGGCAATTTCAAATTTTACGATTTAGTAATAACCTCAAGTAGTACAAGTACATTGTGATATTTTAATAGTTTTGTGACGGTGATTGTGGATAGCTGCTTATAAATTTCTCAAAATAAATTATTGAGTGATGATAAATTAATGCATTAACAACTTCCAAATGATTGAATGAAAGGCAATTTAAGTTGCATTATCTTAGGTATAAAAGCTACCCACAATATATATAGGAATATATTCAAATGTTCTGCAGTGAAATAAACATTTTAAAATACTTTATTTTAACAACATTTACAAGCTAAAATAAAGTTAAATATGAAAAACAAAGCTAGGAGGCTCAGCAATCAGGCGCTTTAAAAATAATATATTAGTTTATTATTTTTAATTAAGTAAGCATATTCAACTATTAAAATAAATGTCATTCAGAGACAGTATTGGAGTTACTATTGTTCCGGAAAGAAAAAAAAAAAACTAAATTTGAAAATTATGGAGAAGCAGACTTAGGTTCAATTTAAGTGATGTACCTAAACTTCTAGACACTGTACTTGTATCATAATAGGTTCTTGATTACTGAAAATTTTCTGGTAGTAAATAGGTGACCCTCTTACTATAGTGAATATCTCTATACTGACTCATGAATTAGGCTATGAGTCCTGTATTATGATCCCTTTCAACTAAAATATTCTATCACTAGATTTTTTTATAAATATCTAATTGTATCATTATAAATCAATAGTTGTATTACTCACATAATTCTTTTCCAGATGTAACTCTCAGAGATTGACCAAGCAACGAATATTATTTTCTTCATAAAACATTACCTAAAAATCATTTACTTCAAATAAATTTGCTGTTCATGAAATATGTTAGAAAGATCATTTGTATTATTATATAAAAATGCTTTATTCTTTTTGCTAAAAAATTGACAATATTATGAGTCAGTGAGGTTATACTTTTTATTGTTTTCTGCTGTATTTCCTTTCTGTACAAATGAACTATAAACTAAAGATGATTTCTATGTAAAAAAGGTCTATATAAAATCGTGCCTCATATAATACATTAGCAACTTACATTTCACCTGTTTGGAACTGAAATAATATTAAAATGTATATTTACTTTCTAATGACTATATGAGAAATACTAAAATTTCAGCAGCATTGTATGTGGTAAGCTTTTTCTTTTAATTCCTAAAAGTAATATGGGTATAAAAGGTCTAACAGTTTCACTTTATCACTTCATATCAATTGTGTTAAAATTAATACCAATTATCCTGAACTCCCACCCGAAAGTTATAGTTTTCACCTTTCTTTTTCTCAAACAAATTTGTACTGTAACAAAACGCACATATAATTAGGTTACTTTTTCATATTGCTAGCATATTGTGTAATTTATTTTATAGTGTTTCAGAGTATTTTAGAGAACTTTGACCTTGGAGCCTATTACAGTATAGTCATGAATTTAATGATGGCATTCTCTCACCTATCCCCCTCCCGCCATTTTCCTTCCCTCCCTCCCTCCCTCCTTCCCTCCCTCCCTCCCTCCCTCCCTCCCTCCCTTCCTTCCTTCCTTCCTTCCTTCCTTCCTTCCTTCCTTCCTTCCTTCCTTCCTTCCTTCCTTCTTCTTTCCTCCTTCCTCCCTCCCTTCTTTTCTCTTCTCTTCTCTTCTCTTCTTTTTTTTCTCCCTCCCTCCCTTCCTCCGTCCCTCCCTCCCTTCTTCCGACCCTCCCTCCCTTCCTCCCTCTCTTCCTTCCTCCCTCCCTCCCTCCCTCTCTCTTTCTCTCTTTCTTTCCTTTTGACAGAGTCTTGCTCTGTCACTCAGGCTGAAGTGCAGTGGCATGAACTCGGTTCACTGAAACCTACACCTCCCAGGTTCAAGCAATTCTCCTGCCTCAGCCTCCTGAGTAGCTGGGATTACAGGCCTATGCCACCATGCCCAGCTAATTTCTTTTTCTATTTTTAGTAGAGAGGAGATTTCACCATGTTGGTCAGACTGGTTTGGAACTCCAGACCTCGTGATCCACCCGCCTCGGCCTCCCAAAGTGCTGGGATTACAGGCATGAGCCACCGCAGCTAGCTTCCTTCCTTCCTTTTCTTCTTTTCCTTCCTTTTCTTTCTTTTTTTCTTTCTCTTTCTTTCTTTCTTTCTTTCTTTCTTTCTTTCTTTCTTTCTTTCTTTCTTTCTTTCTTTCTTTCTTTCTTTTTCTTTCTTTTTTTCTTTTCTTTTTCTTTCTTTTACTTTTTTCTCGCTCTTTTTTTCTCTTTCTCTTTCTCTCCTTCCTTCCTTCCTTCCTTCCTCCCTTCCTCCCTCCCTCCTTCTCTCTCTCTTTCTCTATTTCTCTCTTCTTTCTTTCTTTTTCTCTCTCTCCCTTCCTTCCTTCCTTCATTCCTCTCTCTGTGTCTCTTCTTCTCTTCCTTCCTTCCTTCCTTCCTTTCTTCCTCTCGCTCTTCCTTTCTTCCTTCATTCCTCTCTCTCTCTCCCTGCCTCTCCTTCTCTCTCTCTTTCTCTCTTTCTTTTCTTTCTTTCCTTTAGACAAACATTGAGAATATCATATTAGGACATGTTTCTTTCTTCTTTGGGTGCTAATAGGTCAAAAGACAAATCCAATAATGAAAAGTAAGTGTAAATTTGCTTTCTTACAGGCTCATAAACTGTTTTTTTTTTTTTTTTTTTTGAATGGAAGCATTTGACAACATAACAGCCTTCTCAGTGAAATTTTAGACACTATTAGAACATTTTTCTTTCTCTATTGGGCTGTAATAGGCTAACAGAGATATCTAGCAATAAAAGGCAAATGTAAGCATACTTTCTTAAAAATGCATCATAAATGAAAATGTATTGATGTGGAAAGTTGGAGAACCTTAAGTTAAATAAACAAGTTTTTTTTTTTTTTTTTTTTGGTAACTTTCTGCAATACATACATTTACTTATAATAATAATAGAATGATATAACAATAAAAAATGCATTATAAATTGTTTTGTTTCAGTGAATGAGAGTTTATCAAAGAAAGGCCTTTGTAGGCAAACATTGTGAATTTGTTATTACAATATGTTTCTTTCTCCATCAGTTTGTATTATGCCAGTTTACATATACATCTCTGAAAGGCAAATGTAAGCCTGTTTGGTTTTTTTTTTTAATTTATTTTTATTTTATTTTAGATTCAGTGGGTACATATGCATGTGTGTTACACAGGTATATTATGTACTTGTGGGAATTGGGTTTCTAGTGTATCCTTTACCCAAATAGTGAACACTGTATTTGTTAGGTAATTTTTCAACTCCCAACCTGCTTCTACTCTCCCCTATTTTGGAGTCCCCAGTGTCTATTATTTCCATCTTTATTTCGATGTGCTAATTGTTTAGCTATGACTTACAAGTAAGAACATGTGGTATTCGGTTTTCTGGAAATTAGCTTTATGGGATGAAATTGCCTTTCAATAGCGATTGACTTTATTTCTATTTAAAAAGGCTTAGTATCATCATCCCTCATGTTTTCAACTAGATAAAATATTTAACATATAAAAATTTATTTTCTAGACATGTCTGTGAACTGATTGATCTATATAGGTAATGTAACATTTCATCCTATCATTTAGTATAGGTGTAACAAATAAAACCATTCACTAGCCCCTGCATTAGTTGTTTACAGAGTATATCACCTATAACACTTTCTCATGTTCTCCTAGTTGTTCAACTATAGCCAATTAGATGGTACTCTTGTTCATTTTGTGGAGCTCAATTGAGCCTATATTTCATTTCTATTGATTTCAGTCTCTGAATTTGTTGTTGAAGAACACACATAAATATACCCAATATACAACAAAACTTTAAAACTTGCACACATTTTCTAGTTATTGTAGAATGCAATTACATTAAATTACAATTACGTGAAAGTTTTACTGAAATAAAAAAAAATTGAGCAAAGATGTAACAAAGTATATAGTGGTTTATAATTTGTAATGACAATTTGATTTACATTTTTTCATCTCTGATTAAATTCTGTTGTATTACAGTACAATTTACATTTTCTTTTTGAAATTCTTCTCTCCTTGTCATGTATAAGTAAGACAATGACTTGATTCACTTAGCTGTTTTTCTAAAATCACTACTTTGTGCTTGTCTATGGGATTTATATTTTTCTCACAGCTAAATCAGTTGATTCTTATAAAATGCAAGACAGTTTTAAAAAGAATATTTGAATAGACTTTATTGATAATTAATTCACTATTGCTTTTATTCCTTAACTCTATATAAAAGAAATTAGAAACATTTGTATTACATCTACATTCTTTTATGTGCATTTATCCATGTTACATACACAAATTGAATGAACATTTTGAAATGTATAGCAAATTCCAAAGGAGTTACATGTATGCCATCATCCACTTGCATACATATCCTATTTAAAAGTATGTTAAACATACATAGACCAATTCTTTTTATGACTTTAAATAGTACAGGCCCAAATATTTCCGTTTATACTGAGCACTAATTGTTAAATTTATGCACTCTTATGCAATCAGGCGCATTTTTGAGAACCTCTTGGTGCTTCAGATTAGATAAAGATGGGATGAGTTCCCACCATTAAGTTCACTCTTCCATTTGGAAGGCAGACTATTATGGATTCTAAAATATTAGATACTTTCAATTTCTCTTATGAAAAGAAGTGAAATAACCTAGAAGAATATGACTGAAATTACTAAAAAAAAAAATCAGTGAAACCTATTTTGATATAGAATGTGAGAAGCTGTGACATAGCAAAAAAGGTGCTGAAAGCTCTCTTAATCCATCTTAGGGAGATCTGTTCTTTGCTGTGCAGGCCAAGAAGAATGGCAATTCTTTCACAACTTGAGGAAGATTATTTTACTACTCTTCTTATCATCCTTCTGCTTGAAAGCACATAATTAAAACTAATGTAAAATTGAAAGCAACTCACTTCCCTCACAAGTGAGAATCGTGTTGATTAAACGAATAAGACTTTGAAGTAAAACAGGAAAACTCCTGGTAAAACTTGCAATGTTTTAATTTTCTATTCAGAATTCCAAAATCCTCTAATAGCAGATTCTATGCTATTTAAAACTTGTCAGCACTGAAGTTATTCTGACAAAATTACAGTAAGTGTCAGTGAAGGAGAATTTTAATAAGTAAAATAGTTTCTGAGTTAAGCATAATTTCATCCCCTCCAGAATTCAACATCTGCTTAAGCAGCACATTACTCTGTCTCAAAATGAAGAAGAGTCGTATTTTTCCAAAGGTAACAATTAAGCTAGTTCAGTATTAAAGATTTTTAGAGCATCTGGTTAGGATTTACCTAAGATCAACAAAGTTTAACCTAATCAAAATAGTATAAATGACTGGCTCAGATGCTCTTGGAATATGCTGATAATATTAATAATGGCTCATTGATATCTTTAATTTTGATGATAGATAATTCTTAATAACTCCATATTTAATTTCTTAATTGAATCTATACAGGGGAAATATTTGTATTAATTAGAGAAAATATATAATTTAAATATGTATTCACATGTCTAAATTCATCAGACTTTAGAATCAATATTTTAATAAGGAAAAATTATTTGATTCCAGAAAGCATTTAGAATATTTAGTAGACTAAACATAGAATATTGGCAGTCTCTTATTTTCTTTTTGCATTCATTTACCACTACTACTTAAGAGTAAGACTTTTGCATTTGCTGTCTACTGCTGCGTAACAAATTACCCACAACTAGCAACTTAAACAATTACACATTTACTATTTCACAATTTCTGAGGGTAAGGTACTTGGAAATGACTTAGCTGGGTGGTTCTATCTCAGGTTCTTTTGTAAGGATGCAATAAAGATGTTAACTGGAGCTGCAGTCAATTGAGGTCTGGACTAGACTGTAGAATCCTTCTCTAGAAGGTTTTCACAAAGCTAAGAGGAAGACAGAGTTCCTCGCTGGCTCTTGACACACAGTGACATTTTCACATTACACAGGCCTTTCCTAAAGGCTGCTTGAGTATCCTCATGATATCCCGCAGCGAGTGATTCCTTAGAGCACCAAGTAGCCACAGTGCCTTGGATTACCTGGTCTCAGAATCACACATTGTCATTTTTGCAATGTTCTATTGGTTATATAGGTCAACCATATTTGATGTGGGAAGGGATTGCATAGAAAGAGGAATAGGTTCATTATGTATTACAAGGTTCATGAGGGTACATAGCTACACAGAATCTTTAGCTTTAAAGTAATATCAAGAAAAGTTGAAAATATTCTAAATTATTTCTATTTTATGGCCATGTACTTTTTTCAGAAGCTACTCTATTGGAGAAGCTGTTGCAATTGGCTTTTAAAGAATTAAAAAAATTCTCTTTCAAAAGTGCATTCTCGTTTTTCCCAGTAAAAGAAGTTCATTAGGCCAAGGGAATTATTTTACATGATTTATTCATTTTCTTCTTTGTGATGAATGTTTTTATCCACTATTTCTCATATGCCCTACTCTTCCAGCATTTGAATAATTTCCATTTTTTCAGACCCACATCTGTCTTACTTACTGACAATGAGAGCAGCAAATACTCTAACCTACTCTAACAATTTTAACCAACAATTTAGACACATGACATGTTTTTCTATCGTTAGTTAATGGCTTTATGTTTGCAAGCTGCTTTTTCTCAAGAAGAATATCATTTTCTTGAACGGACAAAATTGTATACTCTTTTTACTCCTTATTATATCACTTGAGATAATCCTGAACAGAGTACAAGTACAAAATAATTATTATGCAGTTGAATTATCTATACAAAGGTAAATGCTGATAGCATCTCACATAATACTCTGTTTCGGAAGTGCCATTTATCTGACCCTTGAGGGAAAGAGAAACCCTTCAGATGAGTAAATCCTGACGCTATCACTCTTCATCTGATTTTAGCCTACATTATGCCATTATCTGCCATTAACTGATAATGATTTTCCTGAAAAACATCATTTTATGTTGATCACAATATCTTAGAAAACTAAAGTTCTAGAATATATTTTATAAAACTATTCCCCAGTCAGTGTTACTTTCTTTTTGAAAGTTTTTGTTTGTTTGTTTGTTTGTTTTAACTTTAAACTATTTTAAATAAATCTTCTTCCTGGGGATTTTTTTTTTCTTATAAATCAATTATAATTGACAGCACATTTCAAATTCACTTTTACTTTAACAAATTACTGTACCAAATTTCCTTCAGGCTGAACTTTGATTATTAATTAACACACATATCATGTAGCTAAAGGAGGATAGGCACTTTATGGCAAGGTGTTTTTTTTTTTTTTTTTTTTTTTTTTTTTTTTTTTTTTTTTTTTTTTTAAATTAAGTGTAACAGCTTATTCATCTCCAGTGACTTTGAGGTTACCTTTTAAAACTCATCTTTAACTTCTTCTTTATTTTTCATTATTGTGGAACATAAACTTCTGTGATTTCAGCTGACTAGTGATAACTATTATTGTCACTCACACTCCAGTAACAGTGCCTGATTCCAAAAAGGAAGTTTTTCTTTATTTGATTATCTCATGCCCTTTATTAAACTCAGGGCTTGATCATCAAGTATATTAAAGTTTACAATGCTCCATAATCGATTTTTTTGAATTACAAGAAGTGAGTCTTTGGAGCCACTTGTTGGATAAGATAGACTACATGAATTGAATATATACTTCAGGAGTTTAGGAAGCTTCTGTTAATTTATCAGTATTATGTATTCTACTATGCCAGTTTGCACTCCAAAAGATATTCTCATATTTTTTTACTTGTTTGTTTCCAGGTTTTGTGTTGGTTTTGTTTGTTTGTTTTGTTTTTGTTTTTAACTAGAATTACACAGCTTGATTCACAGTCTCACTTATCCTACAATGTTGTCCTCTTCCTCCTGGCGTTCCCCTTCCTATCATGATTCATGAAGACAACTGAATTCTAAGTCTTATCCACAAAATCAGTCACTCTTACTCCCACCTTTGAGCTTGGTATTAACTGTTAATACATTAAAGGTATTAACTGTTAATGCTTAATACCTTTACAGTGTTTCAAAGTGCAAAATTTTAAAAAAAAATTCTTCCTACCACCCATATAGTGGTAGGATCAGACTAGAATATTTTATACAAAACCTGGGCTTACATTTCAAACTAGATGATATTTAAGTCTAAATTCTCACAGGAAGGTTTGACTCTGCTGGATTCCAGTGTCAACCACATTGTAGATATAAATTTATAGTCACGACTGTTAGCCTGTCTCTTAGGAGCAAGTCCATGGGTTTTATTTCTTTTATCTTTATATCTTGATTTTATATCAGGGGACTCATTTTATCTACTGAGCTTTGTCGTTCACCCTCAGGTGTTTAAACAGATGCAAATTTCAGGAGAAAGGTAATGAGGTTTTTGTCCTTGCCATGTAGGAAGGCATCTTGGCTCTTCATAAATTCTCCCTCTCCTCTCCTCCCCTCCCCTCCCCTCCCCTCCTCTCCCCTCCCCTTCAACAATCCTTAAGTACATCATTATGTTTTTCATGCAGAGACAAAAAATAAGTCCCTCCTCAGTGTACAAATCAACACATATTTTAAAATATACATATTAATGTGTACTTGTATCAGCATACATTCATACATATATATTTTATGTATATGAAATATCATTTTATGTTTTATTAAAATTTCCCAGTACGAACTAGAAACATACATTAAACTACAATTGCCAACAGGAATACCTAAAGAGCAGATAAAAGCAAGAGTTTTACTTTCCATGTTGTGGACTGATAGCAGTTTTTAGATACAAACACTATATTTATAGCTAGAAACAAAAATCACAATGACAAAGAAACAATGTGTATAATTGTATAGTTTAAGAGATAAAGATACCTCATGGACTCTCCTAGAACTTGAAATATGACCATTCTGAATCATGCTCTTTGTAAAATGGTAAAATATTAAATCAAGTTCCTATAAGAATAAATTATCCTGTAATTTAGCTCTGCTGTGATTAGTTTGCCTTCCCATGTCTTTGTTACGAGTTTACTGACAGATAGAAAAAACCTGTTACTTTTGCTATCATGGATTTCAGATCATTTTGCTTCAGGGAGTTGCTTACTGATGCCATTTTCAATTTACAATTTGGAAGTGGCCTTATGCATCACTTGAAATACAGCAGATTTTCATCTTTAAGTTTATCTTCCATATAACAAAATCTAAAGCCCTGTTGTTGACTCCCAGGTATCATTTTAAAACCCACACTTTCTGGATTAACATTTCCTACACATATGTAAAATATAATAATTATATCTCTCAGTAATCAGACTG
Organism: Macaca thibetana thibetana; assembly: GCF_024542745.1. Lineage (NCBI taxonomy): Eukaryota > Metazoa > Chordata > Mammalia > Primates > Cercopithecidae > Macaca > Macaca thibetana. Next base: position 64,078,714 of record NC_065584.1, read on the forward strand.
CTACAGATGTATGTTTTTATGAACTAACCACTTATATTTAAACCAACACATTTAATAATTACTGAATAACCTGATGTCTATAATATTCTATCCCTGTTAGGTGATAAGTAAGTTTAATAGTCATAAAATAATATTTAAGGGAATGATATAATTATCACATAAAGATGCAGAGCAGTAAAACACACTGATAAAGTAAATTATAAGAGATATTATAAATTACTTCCTGATTATACTACAGAAAATTTGGTGGACTGATGGGTACATAATCTTATAAAATCATGGACAGCCTTTAAATAGAAATGACACCTCATAGCTTGTCTAGCTAATCCTGTCATTGCAATGGTTCAGATAAATCATCATTTATAAATCTTTTCAATATTTGATTGCTTGAACATTCTGAATATGGAAAAGGATAAAGTTAATGAAACTGGATTTGTGCTGATATATTTGTGAACATGGAGAGTGTCTACTCCCTTATCCTGTTTATTGGAGGACTTCCTTTTAAGGAATAATGGCTCTTAAAAGGGATGAAGAAGTGATGCCACCTAAAAGGGATGAGAAAGCAATGTGGACTCACAATTCTTAGTTACACCCATGCTAGTCACTCTAATAGTGGCCAAGAAAGTCTCCAAGGATTAACATCAGTTTAGAGCCAAAACCGAATCTAATAGTAGTTCTCTTTGTTTATTTTAATTGAAAATAATGTATATTTTATGCTGCTGATTTGCGGGTTTTTTCAATAATTCATCTTAATGAGATATAAATATGGTAAGATACGTAGATAATTTTATAGTTCAATGGGTTTTGAAAAATTAATAAGGCCATATAATCACACCCTTATCAAAATGTAGAATTTTTATTGTTTCCTTATGCAGCTTCCAGTCAAGTTTCCATACTTCCTGCTCTCAGATATTTTTTCTATCATCATAGATTTCTATTGTCTAATCCAGAACTTCTTCTAAATAGAATCATACAGTCTATGTTGTTCTATTTTTTCACCAAAATGACTCTCAGCAAAATCCTGGCATCTGTATATTTACATGGATCAATAGTTTCTTCTTTTCTGTTCCTGAGTAAAATTTTATTTTATAAATATGTCATAGTTTATCAGTTTCCCTGATGATGAATAGCTATTGTTGGATATTTCCAGATTTTGCTTGTTACAAATAAAGCTACTATGAAAATTCTTGTCTAAGGCTTTCTGTGGTCATGTTTTTATTTATCTTTGATAAATAAGTAGCAGTACAACTCATGTATCATAGTTTGAAAAAAGTATCAAACTGATTTTCAAAGTAGATATAGGCTTTTATCAGCAGTTTATGAGTGTTTCAATTGCTCTACAAACACCATTTAGTGTTGTCAATATTTTAAATTTACCATTCAGGTTGTGTGTAATGTTAAATCATTGTGGTCTTAACTTTTCATCTCTGATAATTAATGATATTGATCAAATTTTTCATGACTTATTGGCCATTTGAGTATCTCCCTTTATGAGGTGTTTGTTCAAAATTTTCCTGCATGAGTTTTGCTCAATATAATGCTATTAGTAGAAAGAGGAAGAAGACTAGAAACAAGAATATTGAAAATTTTTCTGTGCTGTATAGTAATATCCTAATTTTTGCTGTATGCTTTTGAACTTAAACTGTGTCCTTGGTTTATCTAATCATTGGGGGTTACAAAAAATACCTTCAGGTCTCTATAATTTATATATATTTTTAACTTTTGTTTTAAGTTCAGGGGTACATGTGCAGGATGTGCAGGTTTGTTACACAGGTAAATGTTTGCCATATTGTTTTGCTGCAGAGATCATCCCATCACCTAGGTATTAAGCCCAACATCCATTAGCTATTCTTCCTGATGCTCGCCCTCCCCCATGGCCTCCAACAAGCCTCAGTGTTGTCACCCACAACGTGTCCATGTGTTTTTATCATTCAAACCCCTAATTATAAGTGGTGCATGCGGAGTTTATCTGTTTCTACATTAGTTTGCTGAGGATAATGACTTCCAACTCCATCCATGTCTCTGCAAAGGACATGATCTCATTCCTTTTTATGGCCGCATAACATTCCATGGACCACATTTTCTATATCCAGTCTATCATTTATTGGCATTTAGATTGATTCCATGTTTTTACTGTTGTGCATAGTGCTGCTTGAACATACACGTGCATGTATCTTTATAGTAGAATTATTTATATTCCTGTGAGGATATGCCCAGTAATAGTATTGCTAGGTCAAATAGTATTTCTGCCTTTAGGTCTTTGAGGAATTGCCACGCTGTCTTCCACAATGGTTGAATTAATTTACACTTCCACCAACAGTGTTAAAGCATTTCGTTTTCTCTGAAAACTTGCCAGCATCTGTTGTTTTTGACTTTTAGTATTAGCCATTCTGACTGGTGTGATTTGGTATATCATTGTGGTTTTGATTTGCATTTACCTAATGATCAGAGATATTGAGCTTTCTTCTTTCTTTCTTTTTTTTTAATTATACTTTAAGTTCTAGGGTACCTGTGCACAACGTGCAGGTTTGTTACATATGTATACTTGTGTCATGTTGTTACATATGTATACTTGTGTCATGTTGGTGTGCTGCACTCATCAACTCATCATTTACATCAGGTATAACTCCCAGTGCCATCCCTCCCCCCTCCCTCTTCCCATAATAGGCCCCGGTGTGTGATGTTCCCCTTCCAGAGTCCTAGTGATCTCATTGTTCAGTTCCCACCTATGAGTGAGAACATGCAGTGTTTGGTTTTCTGTTCCTGCGATAGTTTGCTGAGAATGATGGTTTTCAGCTGCATCCATGTCCCTACAAAGGACACGAACTCATCCTTTTTTATGGCTGCATAGCATTCCATGGTATATACGTGCCATATTTTCTTAATCCAGTGTGTCACTGATGGACATTTGGGTTGATTCCATGTCTTTGCTATTGTGAATAGTGCTTCAATCTGTTTGTTGGCCGCATGTATGCATTTTTTGAGAAGTGTCTGTTCACGTCCTTTGCTCACTTCTTAATGCAGTTTATTTTATTATTATTTTTTTTCTTCTTGTAAATTGGTTTAAGTTCCTTGTAGACTCTGGATATCAGACATTTGTCAGATGGATAGGTTGCAAAAATTTTATCCCATTCTGTAGGTTGTCTTCTCACTCTGCTAATAGCTTCTTTTGATGTGCAGAAGCTCTTTAGTTGAATTAGATCCCATTTGCCAATTTTTGCTTTTGTTGCAGTCGCTTTTGGGGTTTTTGTCATAAAATATTTGCTCATGACAATATCCTAAATGGTATTGTCTGGATTTTCTTCTAGGGCTTTACATTTAAGGCTTTAATCAATCTTGAGTTAATTTTTGTATTTGGTTTAAGGAAGGCATTCAATTTAAATTTTATGCATATGGGCAGCCAGTTCTCCCAGCACCACTTATGAAATAGGAAATCTTTTTCCCACAGCTTTTTATTGTAAGGTTTGTCAAGGATCTAATGTCTGTAGGTGTGCAGTCTTATTTCTGAGTTCTCTATTCTGTTCCATTAGTCTACATGTCTGTTCATATACCAGTACCATGCTCTTTTGGTTACTTTAGCCTTGTAGTATAAAGTCAGGTATCATGATGGGCCCAGCTTTGTTCTTTTTGCTTAGGATTGTCTTGGCTATTTGGGTTCTTACTTGGTTTCATATGAATTTTAAAATAGCTTTTGCTATTTCTGTGAAGAATGTCAATGGTAGTTTAATGGGAATAGCGTTGAATATATAAATTGCTTTGGACAGTATAACCATTTTCATAATATTGATTCTTCCTATCGATGAGCATGGAATGTTTTTCCATTTGTTTGTTTCATTTCTGATTTTTTTGAGAGTGGTGTGTAGTTATCCTTGAAGAGGTCCTTCACTTTTCTTGCTAGCTGCATTTCTATGTATTTTATTATTTTGTAGTAATTGTGAATGGGAGTTCATTCATCATTTTGCTCTCGTCTTGCCAGTTGTTGATGTAAAGGAACGCTTACAATTTTAGCACATTGATTTTGTATCCTGAGGCTTTGTTGAAGTTTTTTATCAGCTTTAGAAGCTTTTCGGCTGAGATGATAGGGGATTTTAGATATAGAATCATGTCATATGCAAACAAAGACAGTTTGACTTTATCTTTCCATATTTTAGTACCCTTTATTTCTTTCTCTTGCCTGATTGTCCTGGCCAGAACTTCCAAAATTATGTTGAATAGGACTGGTGAGGTAGGGCATCCTTGTCTTGTGCCAGTTTTCAAGGGAAATGTTTCCAGCTTTTGCCCATTCAGTATGATTTTGGCTATGGGCTTGGCATATACATCTGTCATTATTTTGAGGTATGTTCTTTCAATACCTAGTTTATTGAGAGTTTTTAACATGAAGGGTGTCGAATTTAATTGAAGGTCTTTTCTGCATCTATTCAGATAATCAAGTGGTTTTTGTCTTTGGTTATATTTATGTGATGAATCACATTTATTGATTTGCATATGTTGAATCAACCTTTCAACCCAGGGATGAAACCAATTTGCTTGTTGTGGATAACATTTTGATTTGCTGCTGGATTTGGTTTCCCAGATTTATACTCTATTTTAATGTGTGTGTTTATCCTCACTGTCTCATTGGTAAACGTTCTTTAGAATTTAATAATTTAGCATATTTTCTATTAAATTAACATTTAAACAGGTAATATATAGTTATTATAATTTTTATGTAATACTTATATAATGATATTTTATATACTTACAATTTGATTTATAAAATATCTAATTCCAGTGCAATGAATTGTCTTTCTAATGCATTACCATGGTGGTGTGTCTGAATTGAACTATTTTTGATACTTTATACTCAGTACAAAGCTTATAAATGGAATCATCTTCAATTATTTTTGTTATATAGTATTTAATAGAGTATACAGGTTAATAAGGTTAATGCATTGCACATATACTGTTAGTAAATCATGAAAGCTGACATTTGATGTTTTAGTCATTCATAGTTTCTAAAGTACTTTGTTGTAGTACTTTGAAATGTCAGGTGAAGAGAATATTCAGCAAATGCTTTCTTTAAACACTGAGATTTCTGTTCTATTCAAATCATGCTGGAAAGCATACATATAGCTAAATGAAAACAGCTGTTGGGAGAAGATGATGCCAAAAAGCAGAGATAGGAAGTAGAGATATTTTTGAGCACTTTCAATTTTCGGTATCCAGTTATCTCTTAGATTCAATTGCACCCAGTCCTTTATATGGTACAGTAAAGTGAGTCAATAGTTTTCTTTTTTCTTTTCTTTTTCTTTTCTTTCTTTCTTTTTTTTTCCTCTGCAACAGAGTATCTCTCTGTTGCTCAGGCTGGAGTGCAGTGGCACAATCTCGGCTCACTGCCACCACTGCCTCCCGGGTTCAAGCCATTCTCCAGCCTCAGTCTCCCGAGTAGCTGGAGGTGTATGCCACCATGCCTAACTAATTTTTGAATTTTTACTAGAGATGGGCTTTCACCATATTGGCCAGGCTGGTCTCGAACACCTGGTCTCAAGAGATCCACCTGCCTCGGCTTCCCTAAGTGCTAGGATTACAGGTGTGAGCCACCATGCCTGGCCTGTCAATAGTTTTCTATTTTGCCTACAATTCTCATATGTTTTCTGTTTTATTTATGTATTTCACAATCACATATAGAATATTTGCTATGTGCCAGGCACTGATTAAAGACTTATAGAAATATTAACCCCAAACCAACCTATGAGGTACAGACTATTATTTCTCCAACTTTATAGGTAGAAAGCTAAACCCAGATAATTTAAGTAATTTGCCTTTTTTTAGTTATCTATAGCCACAAAACACTACACTTACAGATGACCTTAAACTTAAAAAGTCAACTATGTATTTGCCTATAATTCTGTATGTTAGGACTTGGACTTATCTGGAAGGTTCTGCTGGTTTTACCTGGGGTCACTCATGCAACTCCAGACCCTTGGCAGCTCTCCTGGGGCTGACTTGTCCCACGTGGTTATGCATATATAACTGTTAGTTGATTCTGGCTGTCACCTGCACCTCCTTTGTTCTTCTCAACAGGGATGCTCATTTCTAGCTAGCCAGTTCTAGATTTTCTACAAGGTGATTTACAGAAGTGTTACTAGAGATTAAGAGTAGAAACTAAGCCTTTTGAAGCTTAGGCTCTGAAGCTTAGTAACATCACATATTTTATATTCTCTTTTTCCAAGCAAATCAAAATGCAAATCCAGATATATGGGGTGGTCATATAGATTACACCTTATTATGCAGGAGTGCTATAGCTACATTCCAAGGGAATGTGCACGTAGGAAACAAGGAGCTATTGTGGCCATTTTTGCAGACTTCTGCTACACCAAACAAAGTTACATAGCTAATGAATGGTAGAAGTCTTGGACTCCATGGTTTCAACTTTACATTGTGATGCTTTCAATATAATAAGCCAGAGTCCTCACTTAGATCCCATATTTGCCTTCATTAAAAGAATATAAAAAAAGATATTGTGTTTTAATATATTTTGTTTAACATGTAAAATAAATTATATTATGTAATTATTAAGTTGTAAAATTATAGACATGTGCAAATATGGAGTAATTTTATTATTTTATTTATCTTTTTTGAGATATTTATAACTATCAATCTATATATTCAATTGTTGTATTAGAATTGTATAAGAATTTGGAGTATTAATTCGTAATACTCCAAAGAATGCAACAATAATCTTATAAAAATTATATAAAATTATTGTATAAAAATTTATGTTGCATTCTTCTGTGTATTATGACTCGAATCTTTCCAGCAGTGTTTCTTTATAGAAATAATTGATGAAATAAGCTTAAGATGTGATATAGATTAAAAGAAAAAGATCTCTTATGGCTAGATCTTCAGTGATTCAGAGATCACACTGTATTACAGCATTGAAATTTTGTTTGTTTTTTGTTTGTTTGACAAAAGTAATTATAAAGCCCACTTTGGGAAATATTTTTATAGTACATCAAGGCAGCAAATACAGTCAATACTCTTTAAATATGCCATACTTAAACATATTATTGATTCCATTTCTTAAGCTAGATTGCTTATTTTGAGTCAAAGTTCCATCAATTACTAAATGGGTGAATTTGGGTAATTTTCTTAGTCTCACTAACCCACAATATCCATCTATATACAGTATTATAGTCATAACTCTTAGAGAGATAGATATTTTCTCTCATTTAATTAATTATTTATTTAAATTATGTATTTTACACGTATGGCATTTTGTTTTAAATATATATATTTAATATAAATATATATATTATATATTTAATATAAATATATATATTATATATTTATATATATATATATATATTTAATATAAATATATATATTATATATAATATATATATATATTATATTTAATATAAATATATATATTATATATATAGTGGAATGAAACTAAATATAGCTAGTTAACATATTCAGTACCTTACATCTGTGATGAGATAAGAACTCCTTATATCTACTCTCTTAGCATATCCTAAGAATACAATGTAATTTTAACTATAGTCACCATGTTGTACAATAGAATACTATTTGGCCATAACAAATCAATATTTTCTTTATGTTAGTTTGTTAGGACACTATAGAGAGAGCACTTATAACAGCAGTTACTATAAATGTTCATAAATTTTGGTAATTAGTATTGGTGTTTTCTATAAGATTTTTTTTTTTTTTCAAAATTTCAAGCCATTTCTTCTCTTTTACTTTTTTCTTTTTTTGAGATGGATTTTCATCTTGTTGCCTAGGATGGAGTGCAATGGCGCATTTTCAGCTCACGGCAACCTCCATTCCTGGGTTCAAAACATTCTCTTGCCTCAGCCTCCCGAGTACCTGGGTAATTACAGGCGCCCAACACCACGCCTGGCTAATTTTTGTATTTTTAGTAGATACAGAGTTTCACCATGTTGGCCAGGCTGGTCTGGAGCTCCGGACCTCAGGTGATCTGCCTCCCAAAGTGCTGGGATTACAGACGTGAGCCACCACGTCTGGCCAACTTTTTATAACTAATAAAAAGCTTTGCCTTCGTTGTTAACTTAATATTAACATGTTAATGGAGACTCTGGATTTAGGTTTATGAAACTTTCCAAGCACTCTTTATTGGTGTAATTATTATGTTTCTAGGACACTCACATTTTCATGTTATCAATATTTAAGTTCGTTGTGTTGTAGTGTGATTGGCTAATTGCCTTCCTCCTACTTGGAAAATGTTGGAAATAAGTAAGAAGTATTTTCACTGATGTTAGACAACTAGGAGCAAGGTAACGCTCATGTATACCAATGCTCTGCTTTCTCATTTTTTGATCTGGTAAAAATAAAAATGTTTTTAAATTTTTTATCTCTTCTATTAATATAAAATTCATTCAATGAGGTTTGATTTTTCAGATTATTAAAGATTTTGACTAAGAATATCATAGTGTGGATAATATTATCTCCTCAAAGACTGTACATCACAGTAAAAATTTACAGTTACACATTTTGTAAATGGCAGAAATAATATAATTGGATATAGAAAAATATTGTAGATAAATAAAGAGGTCTCATTCATTCAAAATTTATTTTTATTTTTATTTTTATTTTTCTGAGACGGAGTCTCGCTGTCTCCCAGGCTGGAGTGCACTGGCGCAATCTTGGCTCACTGCAAGCTCCACCTCCCGGGTTCACACCATTCTCCTGCCTCAGCCTTGCGAGTAGCTGGGACTACAGGCTCCCGCCACCCCGCTCGGCTCATTTTTTGTATTTTTAATAGAGACAGGGTTTCACCGTTTTAGCTAGGATGGTCTTGATCTCCTAACCTCATGATCCACCCGCCTAGGCCTCCCAAAGTGCTGGGATTACAGGCGTGAACTACCGCGTGCAGGCCAGAATTTTACTTTTTAACTTGGTATCTGTCTACTTTGCTGAGGCTGCCATAACAAATGCCATGGACTGGGTAATTTAAACAACAGAAATTTATTTCCTACAGTTCTTGAGGCTGAAAATTCCAAGATCAAGGTGCCAGCAGATCGAAGATTAGGGATTGTGTTAGTTCGTTCTCATGCTGCTATAAAGAACTACTTGCGACTGGGTAATTTATAAATAAAAGAGTCAAAAAGAATTGACTCACAGTTCTGCAGGCTTTGCAGGAGGCATGTCTAGGGAGGACTCAGGAAATTCACAATCAGGCAGAAGGCAAAGAGAAAGCAAGCACATCTTAGATGGCGGTAGCAGGAGGAAGCGAGAGAAAAGGGGGATGTGCTACTCTTTCAAACAACCAGATTTCATGAGAACTCTGCCACTATGCAGCACTAGGAGGATGATGCTAAACCATTAGAAACCACCCCCATGATTCAATCACCTCCCACCAGGCCTCACCTTCAACACTGGCAATCACAATTCAACATAAGATTTGACTGGGGACACAAAGCCTAACCATATCATTCTGCTCCTGGCCCTCCCAAATTTCATGTCCTTCTCAAATTTGAAAGCCACACTCATGGCCTTCTAAATAGTTCCCCAAAATGTTAACTCATTCCAGCATTAACTTAAAAGTGCAAGTCCGAAGTCTCATCTGAGACAAGCAAGTCCCTTCCATTTATGAACCTGTAAAATCAAAAACAAGTTAGTTACTCCTCAGATACAATGGGAGTAAATGCTCCCCATAAACTTTTTGTAAAGCATCAATGATTTCACCATTATTTCACCTGAGTTTCATTATACATTTGAAGTTTGTTTCTACATTAACTGAATTCATGTTGCTCTGATGGGAGCGCTTTTCAAACTAATGTCTGACCCTTCTTATTGCCTCCAAACTAGATCCTGTTCAGACATATTACAACAAGTTAGTACAAGTTTATCGTGGTGCAGAAATACTTTGAAATTCATGAATAGTCTTTTCATAATATGCATTTTTTTATGAATTTCTTGAAAGATGTCATATATGGGTGTAAGCTTTTTATGTTTTACCAGAATTAAGTTTCTATTATCTTGAAGTATAAGTTAAGATGCATTTTTTAGTACCTAGGACAACCAAATAGAAAATAATTCAAAAAATTTGAAAAAATAACAGAAATATGAAAATTGTATACTAAAATATGTTTTTAATAATTCAGTAAAGGAAGAACAGAGGAATAATAAAGACATGATAAAAACAGAAAACAAATAGCAAAATAGCAAATATAAATGTGACTGTATCAATAATATCATTAAATGTGAGTACACTAAACACCCCATCAATGGATAGAAATTTTTAAATTAAGGAAATATGCAGAACCCATTCATTGCATACTGTCTATAAAAGACAAAGCTTATATGACATCGAAAGTAAAAAGTTTAAAGTAAAAGCATGCAGCAAATTACCTTACAAACACTAATAATAATAGAGTTTGAGTTACTATACTAATATCAGACAAAATGAATTTTAAGACAAAAAATATTACTGGAGACAAAGAAGGACATTCTGTAATGATAAACGAGTAAATATATCAGGAATGGTACTCATTAGAATGAATATACACTTCACAAAGGAGCCCCAATATGCTTAGATAAGAAATTGGGATATTTCAAAGAACTAGATAATTTAGCAGCCAAACTAAAAGATTTGAATGCTCCATATTCAATAAGTAATAGATAGATTAGACAGACAATTAACAGTTCTATAGAATACTTGAACAACACTATCAACCAGCTTGACCTAATTGACAATCATAAAACACTTCATCTAAGGACTACAAATAGAAAATCTGTAGTTTTAATTCCTGTATCAAAAAAATAAAAGAAAGTTTAAATCACTAACCAAGTTTTATTTTAAGAAACTAAAAAAGAAGAGCAAACTAAACCAAATCAAACCAAGACAAGAAAGTAATAAAGATTAAAGCAAAAATCAATGAAATAAATAGAAAATCAATGGAGAAAGCAATGGAAACATAGTTGGTTCATTTAAAATATGAACAAGGTTAATAAATTTTATCTAGAATGATGAAGAAAATGAAAGAAAATACAGATTTAAAAAATCACTATGAATTTATAGGACTGTAGAAATTATAAGGGATTACAAATAATGTTATTCCAATAAAATAGTCAATTTAGATGAAATGAAAAAAATCTCAGAGAAGCAAAATACCAAAATTGAATTGAGAGGAAAAATCACCTTTCACAAACTTGTCCAGACAATAAAGGAGGAACACTTCCCATCTCACCTATAAGGCCAATATTACCCTGATGCTAATGTTGGATAAAGTCATGTTTAGAAAAGTAAGGACTAATATTCATCATGGATATAAGACGTAAAACCCCTTAAGAAAATGCCACTAAACTAAATTTAACAACACATAAAATCATATACACTATGACAAAATGGAATCTATTCCAGGAAATCGAGGCTGTTTTAATATATTATAATAGATATGTATCTATATATATATATTTTATGTATTAATACCTATTTCATTTCATAAAATATATGTAAATATATGCTGCATGCATTTATTTTTAAATATATTTATATATTTACATATATGTATGTAATATGCATATATATAATATTTACATATGTAATTATGCATATGTCAATATACCCATATTTCAATAAAAATAATATGTTGATAAATAATATAATAATTTTATTTATAAAATTTTATAGATATAATAAATATATACTTACATATATTTTGTATAAAATGAAATATATTTATTTTCATATAAAATGGTAGTATACTGCATTTATAGAATAATAGAAAATTATTACATGGTAATTTGAATACATGCACACAAATTATCCTACAAAATTCAGCATGCATTTAGTATAAACATTTTTAAAACTTTTTTATTTCTGAGGAATGATATTTTTGTTTAACTTGACAAAATCACAAAAGAAAAAGTTAAATGTAGAAAATAATTTGTATATTTTTCACTTCAGCCTCTTGTATATGTGTAAGATTATATAATTAAAGAATGTTACTATTTTGCAATAAGAATAAGAATAATGTGTTAGAAACAATTATAGTTTAAACAGATATTAAAGTATTAATATTGGGAGTGTTACAAAATGATAATATATTCTGTCAGTTTTATTGTCTAAAATTTTAAAAAAGATGGAACAGTATAATTATTCCTTGCTTTCGATGAACGTTAATTTCAAATTTTTTGGAACATTAGGATTACTAAGATCAAAACCATTAAAAGGAATTTTCAATCAGAAGGAAATATTATCAAGTAGCAGATTGTTTAAATTGTAGACTTGGGCAAAACAAAACCAAACAAGTGTCTTTTTTTGGGAAAAAATAACTTGGAAAAAATGTTATAATCATATTTTAATTTATATTTAAAAATAAATTCCAGTGAAAATATATTCTACTTTTTCTTAGTAGTTGTACTTTAAATATTATTTCAAAACATATCACTTTTGTGATTTGCAAGTTTCCAAATACAAACTCATCATTTATTAGACTTTGCAATAATTTTAGAGATAAATACAAAGAAGGACTGTATAATGTAAACTGAAACTAAAATTCTAAGATCCCCCATCAATGGAAAAAATCCCCTTCACCAAAGAGACCCCAGAGAAACCTTAAGAAGTGAGTTCCTGGCGATAATGGGAAGGGAGATCAGATAAGCCTCATTATATTCTCTTCTGCTTTTGAGTTTAGGCACAACAATTGACTAGCATTAATATTAAAATAGATGTCATAAGATTGACAAAGCAGATTTCTTGTGGTAATAAGATACCAAATATAAACAAGATCTAAGGCTATGCAAGACAAGTGTTCAGTCACATATGCAGGCCAATAATCTTGCTAAACAGGTCATTTGTGGCTGATTCTGGCATAGCATCCTAATCTTACCCTTTTCCTGTTTAGGAAAAAAAAAAAAAAAGTGCAGCTTCCTGCCAGTGCTGATTTAATTTTAAATAAACACTTTGTTTGATGATGAAGTCAATCTGACTGATTTTCAATGTGAAAATAAAATATAGAAACTGTCCTTGGAGTTATTTCTCAACAGAACAAACATCAGAATTGTCTCTCTCAGAAAAACTAAATTCATCAAATGAATCTTTGCCCCACAACTGTTCAAGAATGATGTTAACATCACACATAGGAACGCTACATTTTCTAGGATTTGACATTTTCAGTGACTGATAATTATTATATTTTGTAAATGGAAATACCACTACTAAAATCAGAATCCTATAAATAGAATGATGCCTTTTGTTTCCAAAGTCAATATACTCAAGTAATGCAAAAATAAATAGAACGCAGGATATTTCATGGCAAAGTTATCTCAGGGTAAATTCTGCAGCCACAAGTCTTTAAGGAAAAAAGGAAAAGGATTAAACATTCCTTTCTGCTAATCCCAAGCTTTTAGATAAAGTTTAGTTCCTTTACTTACAGATTAAAGAATCTCTGAATCTATCTATGACTTATAAACCTCTGCTTCAAGATGTCCCACCTTTTTGGGCAAAGCCAGTGTGTAATTTCCATGTATTGATTTACGTCTCTTCCTGTAACCCATGTCTCCCTGAAATATATAAAACCAAACTATAAACCAATTGCATCAGGCACACTTTCTCAGGACTCCTTGACACTGTTTCCCTGGGTTGTGGTCACTATATTGGCTCTGAATAATCCTCTTTAAAATGTTTTACAGAGTTTGATTTTTCCATGAATAATTAGATGTACAAAAATTTCTATGATTATAAGCAAACTTTTGAATGTCTATAATTTCTGTCTTCATAAAAAATATATACATAACTCATATAGTTTATTCACTGCATATTGTTTTATAAATATATATCAGTTTTCCTTTAGAATATATCTAGTAAATTTGAATATATCACATTTTAGTATCCATATTCTTATACAGATGAGATGAATTTTTGAAATATTGATCATGAAGAAAAATGCTGAAGGTTATATGGTTTACATTAAAATTTCCAATATGTCAGTGTAAACGAGGATCAGTAGGCCTTTCCAGTTGCTGATAACAGGAAAACAATAATAGATTATTGTAGAATTGGCAGAACAAATATTTAACATATTCAACTGAACCTTAAATTTTATTCAGAGGTTTGGATCCAGATTGAAAAAAAGTATATAAAGATCTAAAAGGCAGTTTAAAAAAAAAAAAAAAAGAAAAAAAGGAAAGAAAAAAATCAACAATGAATCTAACAATCACTAAATTAATTAATCACTGATTCGGCTAGCAACAGGAGTAATGATGGAAGAGTGGAGTTATTCTGATGATAATCAAATTATTAGAATAACTTATTAGAACTTGGTTAGAACCAAGTTATATTATTTTGGATGTTCTTGTTTTCATCTGTTTGTTTGGTTACTCGTGTCTGTGTGTGTTTTACCCATATTTTTAATAAAGAAACAACAAGCCAAAGATCACTGATGAACTCTCCTGTTTCTCTATGTCTGTTTGAATACTGTAAGAACAAATATAAGTGAAAAATAAGAGGCTTAATTCTATTTAACAGTAAAAGATTTCTCTCCCTCCCCGTTTTCTTAGACCATTTATTTTAGAAAACCTATAATTGCCAGGCACGGTGGCTCATGCCTGTAATCCCAGCACTATGGGAGGCGGAGGCGGGCGGATCACCTGAGGTTGGGAGTTTGAGACCAATCTGACCAACATGGAGAAACCCCGTCTCTACCAAAAATACAAAACTTTAGCTGGGCGTGGTGGCATATGCCTGTAATCCCAGCTACTAGGGAGGCTGAGGCAGGAGGATTGCTTGAACCTGGGAGGCAGAGGTTACGATGAGTCCGAGATAGCGCCATTGCACCCCAGCCTGGGCAATAAGAGCGAAACTCCATCTCAGAAAAAAAAAAAAAAAAAAAAAAAAAAGGGAAAGAAAACTTGTAATTGTAAGTATTTTCTCTTCTCTTTGAAATATATATAAATCTCTTAGAAAACTAGATAGGCCCTTTGTCAGCTGTAGAACACAGAGTTATCTTTCTCAAAGACCTAGGAATCATTTGCCTAAAATGTAAAAATCAAAACGATAGCACCCCTATCTCCCCGTTTCTATGGGAGGGCAGGAGCCCAGCTTCATTGAGCACCTTGCTCCAAGTTGTGAAACTACATTCCAACACAAAGATATGACAGTATTGTTTTCCTCTATTCCATCACAAAGATATGACAGTATCGTTTTCCTCTATTCCATCACAAAGATATGACAGTATTGTTTTCCTCTATTCCATCACAAAGATATGACAGTATTGTTTTCCTCTGGATAAAGCCAATGAGCTATCACAGATGGCCACTCTAATTGCCAGGTAAATCTAGGATAAATTATGCATGACAAATGGTTCTGTCAAGTCCTCTTACTTGAAAAGTAGTTATTGTTTATCTTGAGAACATGCTTGTAAAGGCTTTATGTGCTTGGCTATGTAAATGGGTAAAATTTTTTTCTTTGTAATCTCTTAGCAGATTATGATGCTCATCACATCCTAGTTTAATGCTTATTCAATAATAAACCTTTTTCTATTTTACTACTCTGTGGAGGTTTTTGAGTTGGGAGAATATGTTGTTTTTAATTGTCATTTCCTAAAACTTTCCATAAAGTTTACATTTATAAGTACAGCTATCTGAAGTATATGACAAATTAATGCCCTAATTAAGTATCCTATGTTTCAAATAGACATATGAGTGACATATTTGATAAAGTGTCATTTTATAAAACAAGAAGGCTACCTCATCAGGATGAATGAAAGTTCCAAATCAGATATCTTTCTCCATGCATGAGCATTAAACTAGACATTATATATTCCATAAACATCTCAAATTCAACATGTCTGAGTGCAAAGATGGTATCTCATCTATCCAAACCTATTACTGGCCTTGTTGAATGCAATCAACCCTGACACAAGTGTCCAAGAAAGAAGCTTATACTTGATCAATTTTTTCTCATCTTTATCTCAAATCAATCAGTGAAGATTGGTAACTGTACCTACACAGCTGTAAAATCTATCAAATCTGCTCTATTGGCAGATTCATCATATTATTATAAGCCATCATGACATCACACTGGATTATTACAATAGCTACTTAAATGGTCTTCCTAAATTCATTCTTGCCCTCATCTTATCCTCCACATTTTGGCTCAAGCTTTTTTTCCCCCTGAAATGAAAATATGGTCTTTCCAGCCTTTAATTTACAACAAGTTTTAAAATTTCTAGTGTGAAATTAAACCAAATATTTAACATTTTTAAAGAACTTTCTTCCTTTGCTCATATTTGCATTCTTAAACTTGTTCCCTCCGGAACCATTACTTTTTCAGTTTGGTGATATTAAGCTGCTTTCTATTTCTCACTCATCATGTTTGCTATCCTGGCTTTTTCTTTTTTTTTTTTTTTTTTTTTTTGGTCTCAAATCATTTATTCTCTCCTTCAAAAACATGTGTTTTGGTAATGCTCATGCTGTGTAGATTTTTAGTTAAAAGTTAATAACAAATACTAATAAAAAGCAATACGGAGTTTCAACTTCCAGGAAAGGATGAAGTGAAATAAGTGTTTTGCAGGGTATAGCATAAACTCTTACACCAGAGGGTACCCAATAAACATTTGTGGACTTGACTGATGGTTCATGAGTGGATTTAGAGGCTGTTCTGTTGTTGTCTTGACATACCAGGAGTAGAAGTGCTAATCACAGCCAGATGTTGGGGATCATCCAAGAGGCTATCCTGGCTTTTTCAAGCTTACAGCAATGTTATTTAGTTCATTGGAAGACAATTTACCTCTACATGGTTGGTATCTACCCTATGTGTTCATAGTGCCCTTTATTTCAACTCTAATGACACTTATTTTGTTGTATTTTGACTATCTGACACCTCTAAGTATGACCCACAAGTCTCTAAATTCCATACATAAAAATCTTTCTGTCCAGTTTATTTATTAAGCTTCTATTTATTGGGCAGGTACTTTTCTCAGCTTCAAAAATAAATGGTACAAACAGGTTCTAATATTCTTGATCTTACAAAATTTGCATCTTCCTAGAAGGTGAAAGACAATAATTAATAAAATATAAGATATTTTCAAGTAGCAATGAGTACAAAGAAGGTAGTAGAACAGTAATATTATCCTTCTGGACAGTATAATCTTAGGAAAGTGCTTTCATTTCTCTAAGTTCATCTTCTGTTGTAAAGGGGGTAATTATGAAAGGAATGAGGCACATCCCCCATATATCTCCCAACTTCCTGAGCCCAGCACAAACACATTCCTCCATATTTCTCTCAAACTTCAGAAAAACACCACCTAGGAAATCCCCGATAAGGACACAGCGGGAACCAATAAAAAATGCTAAATGTGCTGTAACCGACAGAATTACCTTGTTCCCCTGTAACTTTACGTATCCTGTTTACATCGGGCTATAAAAAGCAAGCACTCTCATTGTTCGGGGCCTTCTCGTATGCTGTGGAATGGAGGGACCAAGTTCGAACTTGCAGTAAAGATCCTTGCCGCTTGGCTTTGACTCTGGACTCTGGTGGTCTTCTTTGGGGAACAAACGGTCTGGGCATAACAACTACCCCCTCGAATGTAAAGGTGATAATTACAACCTCTGTTTCATTTTAGTCTTCCACTTGTGAGAAGTGAATTTCAGGGTTTATGCTTGAAGTTATGAGTCCAATTCTCAGTGGTTTTCAGAAAGTGCTATGGTATCTGGTAATTATTCCTTACTGGTATCCAAGAACTTGCTCTTTCAGTTCTCATAATTTGTGGAAGTTTCTGTTTATAACTACCTATGTAGAGTGCCTTCTGTTTCCTGTAGTACTTGACTTAGGTGATACCAGAGATAGATGCAGGAAACAGAGGCTCAAGTATGGAAATCTGGATTTTCTTACTTGGCCTGCTTAGAATGAATTGACCTGGTGGTTATACCTAGAGGATGACAGTTGTGTAGCCCGTGAAAACCAGTGGCAAAAATAAAGTAATAAAAATAAAAATAAAAATGTACTAAGAAAGCCACAGCTTCAGTGAATAGAGTGTTTGTCATGTTAGAGTATTATGATGAAGATGAAGAACATTAAAAACTGACAGGTGGGCTAGCTGCTTTTGAAAAGCTGAAAGAAAAACAATTGCAAACACAGGGCTATCAATTCATAGCTCAAGGCAGACATATATACATATCAAAGGTAATAAAGCCAGCCATCAGATGCAGTATTATCTTGTATATTATTTAGTTAAAACATGATTAAATTCATAAGCTTCTTTGTCTGTCATGTGAAGTTTAAATCATTGGTTGAGAAAGAGCACAGCTTGACAATTGGAATGGGGTCATTTACGTGGATTAATCTGGAAATGAGTTCTGTGTGTCCAAAACCCCTGATTCCCCCTCGAGGTCTGTTCATCCTTTGGTGGAGACCTTTTAATTATTCCCCTGGTATAATTGCTTTGGACAGAAGTGCCAGTCTGTTTTACTGCACACTCCTACTACCTCATAGCCACTAGGCCAATAAGTAGATTTCTGATACATTTGTCTCAGGAGGCAAGTAAAAAGAAGATCAAGATAAATATAGAGATACCACATATTAAAAATTTTTTGCCATTTATATTGGCAAAAAACCTGAGCAGTTTATGTGAGAATTTATCCTAACTGTTCCAGAAAGAGAAGAAAATAATGGATTAGGGCTTTTTAATCAATAAGACTATATTTACTTGAAATTCTGAATGTATTGTGCCACCTAGAGCTGTCAGGAGTGGTTTCAACAGTTGATTCAGTTGCTTGACTATAACAGAGTCTTAGAGTTAGAGGTGGTCCATTTCATGCACACCCGTATGTAGAGACCACCAAATAGGCTTTGTGTGAGCAATAAAGCTTTTTAATCACCTGGGTGCTGGCGGGCTGAGTCCAAAAAGAGAGTCAGCAAAGGGAGATAGGGTGGAGCTGTTTTATAGGATTTGGGTAGGTAGTGGAAAATTACAGTGGAAGGGGGTTGTTCTCTGGTGGGCAGGTGCGGGGGTCACAAGGTGCTCAGTGGGGGAGGTTCTGAGCCAGGAGAAAGAATTTCACAAGGTTAATCACTCAGTTAAGGCGGAACAGGAACAAATCACAATGAAGGAATGTCATCAGTTAAGGCAGGAACTGGCCATTTTCACTTCTTTTGTGATTCTTCACTTGCTTTGGGCCATGTGGACGTATGCATGCAGGTCACAGGGGATACAATGGCTTATCTTGGGCTCAGAGGCCTGACATTCCTGTATTCTTATATTAATAAGAAAAATAACATAAAACAGTATTGAAGTGTAGGGGCAGCGAAAATTTTTTTTGGGTGGGTGCATGGAGAGATAATGGGTGATGTTTCTCAGGGCTGCTTTGAGCAGAATTAGGGGCATCATGGAAACCTAGAGTGGGAGAGGTCAAGTTGAAGGAGGATTTTGTGGTATGGGGTGATATTGTGGGGTTGTTAGAAGGAGCATTTATTGTATAGAATGATTGGTGATGGCCTGGATATGATTTTGGATGAATTGAGAAACTAAATGGAAGATACAAGGTCTAAATAAAAGAAGGAGAAAAATAGGTATTAAAGGACTAAGAATTGGGAGGACCCAGGACATCCAATTCGAGAGTTCCCAAGGGGGTTCAGCATAATTACTTGCTTGGTTGGCGAGTTTTGGGGCTCTATCCTTGAGTTTTTTTTATGTTGTCATACACCAGGCCAGATTGATTTAGGTAAAAACAACACTCTTCATTTAAAAATATACAGAGTCCTCCTTTTTCAGCAGTGAGTAAGTCAAGGCCTCGGAAGTTTTGGAGGACACCTGCAGCTAAAGAGTCAAGTTGGGCCGGGAGGACTGATAAAAATTGTGATATGTCTGTGATGCTAGCAGAGAAGTCTTAGAGAGGCTACAGAATGTCGTGACAGAGGTTGAAATGCCTGCTATTCCAGTACTGAGAGCAATAGTGGAGGCAGAAAGTCCTAAACCGACAAGCAAGAAAATTAGTGGAATAACTTTTTTGTCGTGTTGGTCTCATGAGGGGAACAGGGAGCTCTTTGGTCCCATTTGCAAACTGAATTTTGGAAATAAGGAAAACTAGTGTGCCTGTGCCTGTCCAATTAGCAAGTAGACACATGTAGGTAGAGGATGCACAGAGGAAGAAGAGACCTTGTATGAGGCAAAACTGGAAATGCAAAGCAAAAAGATGAGAAGGAGTACTGAAAGAGGTGTCTTGTAACCAGACTCTTAGGGATCTAGCTAGGGCGACAGCCATCAGAGATTGTAATGGGGACTGATGGGGTGACTGCGTAGAGGGGGAGGTTTGATTTTCATGGTGTATGAGAAAACGTTGAGTGTCTACAAGCAATCTTTCACTGTATTTTCAGGGCTGGGTGTAAGCAAACAAGAAGAGGGCCTGGGAAGAGAGTCTGATGAGCAATGGGAAGGTAGCCAAGGATGGAATGAAATACAGGGTAAGTGTCTTCCTAAGCAATAATTACTGCTAATATTTTTAAGTTTGCCAGTATTGATAGAGGGCTTATCTGTAATACGGAGCTGGAAGTCTCCAGTTGTTTCAGTGATGTGTGTAGTTGGGCTTTGGAGATGAAGAGTGAAGGAACATCGAGAAGGTGAAAGGTTACCCAGGGGAATTTCAGTGGGTCTTTGCTGAGAGATACATAAAAGAGAAGCCACAGTAATAGTAGTTTGTGTTGTGAGGGCTCCATATATCAGAGGAGTAGAGTTGATATAAGGAGAAATGTTTTTTAAGTAAGTGCGGAGGAGAGCGGCAGCTTGCTGATGTGAAATGTCTGGGGAGGTCTTGCTAGACCTGTCTAGAAAGTAAAGAAGTTCTTTAGGAGGGTAAAGGTGAGGGCTGTTAAAGGAAGTTTGGAGGTGTAGTTTTGTTGCCCAGTCTATATGTAAGACGGGGATGTTGGAACCGAACTGTCGATTCCCTCCTGGGCAGGGGTCGCCGCGAAGGATCACCGACACGAGATTCACAGCAGAGAGTTATTTATTACTAGCGCGCTAGGGTCCCAAGCTCTAAGTTGGTCCTGGGACCCCGACTGCTTGTTACAGGCTGTTTATATAGGCAAACACAAGTTCAAACACAGCTTATGGCGCGAAATTCAAACAAAGCTTAAGGCGCAAAATGATTGGGTCTAGCTATGGCCTGAGCAAGGTGTCTTATGCTAATTGGTTAGAGCAGGACCTTATGAGGTTTTTTTTTCCTGGAGTTGTTGATTCCGGGAACTTCGAGGCAGGGTGGGACCCCCGGAATTGGCAGGGTGGGACCCCATGAGGTTGTTTCCCGGAATTGGCAGGGTGGGACCCCATGAGGTTGTTTCCCGGAATTGGCAGGGTGGGACCCTATCAGGGTGGGTCCCTATCGAGGCAGGGTGGGACCCTATCCAGAGCCACCTGGTGTTAATTTTTTCTATATGAGGCCTAGTTTCTAAGTTTTATGAGGCCTAGTTTCAGGGACAGCTGTATAGGCACAGGAAGAAAGGGAAATGCAAAGCCAGCAATTGTTTACTAAGGAGGGATTAGAAATGTCTAGGAGAGAGTGAATAAGGTTGATAGTGTGGTGGAGATAGCTGGGGAGAGGTAGAGGGTGGTATAAGAATGGGAATGAGAATAAGAGTGAGTATAAAAGTAAAGAATAGAACTTCATCAGGGTGAAAGTATTGGAGGGTCGCCTGCCAGCACCAGGAGATATCAGCTGTGATGGCTTGGGGAAACAGTGTAAACCAGCCATGTAAACAAGAATAGGGCATTTATGAGTAGTTAAGAATGGTGAATAGGAGTATGACTAGACAGAAGATAGTGGGGATGACTAGTTTTTGGGGCTCAGTCCAAGTAGTGGGGGTGACTGCATAAAGTCCTGTTGAAAAAAGGGTAAGGACCAACAGACCTAATATAATGAAGGGATGTATTAGACTCATAAAAGTTATTACTGTTCTTCAGAAATGCGAGTGAGTTTAAGGAAAGTAAGGGAGAGTACTTGCAACTTCCAGGAGGAAGAGGAGGGATTAGGCTGGCTGTCTGACGGACACAGCTTTATTCTGGAACAGTGAACCCAGTGGGGAGGATCCTGCAGGCAGATGGTAGTTGGGGTACTATAGTTGACTAAGTAAGGTCTGTTCCATCGAGGTTGTAGAGTTTGAGGGGTCAGATTCTTAACAAGAACTGATCGTCCAACTAGGGTGTCTTCATATGGCTGGGAATCTGGAGTAGGCAAGAGATGATTAGCAGCCTGGCAAATTTCCTGTCTAGCCTGCTAGAGGACTGGAAGATAGTTGCCTAGAGGGCTGTGGCTGGGACGAGTTTGGGGCCAAGCAAGAAAATGCGTCTATATAAAATTTCAAATGGACTGTACCCGGTAACATCTTGAGGACAGTCTCTAATTCTGAGAAGGGCAAGAGGTAAAAGTACTGTCCAGTCTTTTTCAAGTTGAAGGCTGAGCTTGGTGAGGTGTGTCTTTAAAAGACCATTAGTCCGTTCTACCTTTCCTGAAGGTTGAGGATGGTAGGTATGAAGGTTCCACTCAATACCAAGAGCCTGAGAAACTGCTTAGGTGATTTGACTAGTAAAGGCCAGTCCATTATCAGACTGTATAGAGGTGGGAATGCCAAACCGAGGAATTATGTCTGACAGAAGGGAAGAAATGACCACAGTAGCCTTCTCAGACCCTGTGGGAAAGGCCTCTATGCATCCAGTGAAAATGTTTAGCCAGACCAAGAGGTATTTTAGTTTCGTGACTTGGGGCATGTAAGTAAAGTCATTTTGCCAGTCCTGGGCAGGGGCAAATCCCAGAGCTTGATGTGTAGGGAAGGGAGGGGGCCTGAGCAATCCCTGAGGGGTAGTAGAATAGCAGATGGAACACTAGGAAGTGATTTCTTTGAGGATAGATTTCCACAATGGAAAGGAAATGAGAGGTTCTAAGAGATGGGCTAGTGGCTTGTAACCTACATGGAAGAGGTTATGAAATGATGACAGAATAGAATGGGCATGTGAGGCTGGATGGAGATATTTTCCTTGGTCTAAGAACCATTTGCCTTGTGTGGGAAGAGAGTGATAGGTGGAAGTTTCAGTGGGGGAGTAGGTGGGAGTGACTGATGAGAAGGAGAAAAACTGGCCATGAGGGACAGAAGTTGGAATGCTAGCTGCTTCTTTAGCTACCTTGTCAGCATAAGCATTGCCTAGAGCGATGGGATCTGATGCCTTTTGATGGCCCTGGCAGTGAATGACTCCAGCTTCCTTTGTAAGTAAAGCAGCCTTGAGAAGAGTTTTTATTAAAGAGGCGTTAATGATAGAGGACCCTTGTGTAGAGAGGAAACCTCTTTCTGCCCATATGACAGCATGGTGGTGCAGGATATGGAAGGCATATTTAGAGTCAGTATATATATTGATGCATAGCCCCTCTGCAACAGTGAGGGCCCAAGTTAAGGCAATGAGTTTGGCTTGCTGAGAGGTAGTGGAGGGGGACAGAGCAGTAGCCTCAATGATGGATGTGGAAGATACTATAGCATAGCCTGACTTTGCTGGTGA
Source organism: Macaca thibetana thibetana (assembly GCF_024542745.1). NCBI lineage: Eukaryota > Metazoa > Chordata > Mammalia > Primates > Cercopithecidae > Macaca > Macaca thibetana. Next base: position 64,102,221 of record NC_065584.1, read on the forward strand.
GTGGCGATTATGCCTGGTGGAGCTGCCATCAATAAACCAAATGTGATCAGGGTGAGGAACAGGAAAGAAGGAAATATGGGGAAATGGAGTGAATGTCAGGTGGATTAGAGAGATACAGTCATGGGGGTCAAGTGTGGTATCCAGAATAATGTGGGAGGCTGGATTGAAGTTCAGGCTAGGAACAATGGTAATTGTGGGAGACTCAACAAAGAGTGAGTATAGCTGAAGGAACCAGGGAGCAGAAAATATATGTGTCAGGTGGGAAGTAGAAAATAGGTTTTGGAAGTTATGAGAGCTGTAAAGAGTGAGCTGAGCATAGTTTGTGATTTTGAGGGCCTCTAAAAGTATTAGGAAAATGGTAGCTGCCACATGGAGACATGATGGGCAGCCTAAAACAGTAAAGTCAAGTCGTTTGGACAAAAAAGCTACAGGGCATGGTCCCAGTCCTTGTGTAAGAATTCCAACTGCACAGCCCTCCCCTTCGGCTGTGTGTAATGAAAAGGGTTGTGATGAGTCAGGGAGAGCCAGTGTAGGAGCACTCTCTAAAGCTGTCTTCAAGGAATGGAAAGAGGAGTGGGGAAAGGATTTGGGATCTATGGGGTCAGCTAGGTTTCCTTTTGTTAGTTTATATAATGGTTTTGTTAGGATGGCAAAACCAGGTATCCAAAGCAAAAGTATCCAACCATGCCTAGGAAGGAAAGGAGTTGTTGTTTTGTAGAAGGGATTGGGGTTTGAGAGATCAGTTGGACACAATTGGCAGGGAGAGCATGTGTGTTTTCACGAAGAATTATGCTGAGGTAGGTAACAGATGGAGAAAAAATTTGAACTTGGAGGGGGATACCCAATATCATTTGGAGAGTAAATGTTGAAGGAGCAGGAGGGTGTCTTGTTGAGAAGATTCAAAGGAGGGGTTACAAAGTAGAAGGTCATCAATATATTGAATAAGATGAGAAGCAGTGGGGTGGAAAGAAAGTAAATCATGAGAAAGAGCTTGGCTGAAGTAATGAGGGCTGTCCCTGAAACCTTGTGGCAGCACAGCCCAGGTAAGCTGCTGGGACTGTTGGGTGTCAGGGTCAGTCCAGGTAAAAGCAAAGAGAGGCTGGGATGAGGAGTGCAGGGGAATAGTGAAAAAAGCATCTTTAAGATCAAGAACGGAATAGTGAGTTGTGGAGGAAGACATTGAGGACTAAAGAGTGTACAGGTTGGACACTACAGGGTGGATATGCAAAACAATTTGGTTGATAAGGTGTAGATCCTGAACTAGCCTGCAAGACTTGTCCAGTTTTTGGGCAGGTAAAATGGGGGAATTGTAAGGAGAGTTTATAGGCTTTAGAAGCCCATGCTGTAGCAGGTGAGTGATAATAGGCTTCAATCCCTTTAAAGCCTGTTGTGGGATGGGATACTGGCATTGAGCAGGGTGAAGGTGATTAGGTTTTAATGGGATAGTAATGGGCAGGTGATTGGTTGCCAGGGAGGGAGTAGAGGTGTCTCATACTTGTGCGTTAAGGTGGGAGGATACAAGAGGAAGACGCGAAGGAGACTTTGGGTTGGGAAGAAGGGTGGCAACGAAATGTGGCTGTAGTCCAGGAATGGTCAGGAAAGATGATAATTTGGTAAAAATGTCTCGGCCTAATAAGGGAACTAGGCAGGTGGAAAGAACTAAAAAACAGTGCATAAAAGAATGTTGTCCAAGTTGGCACCAGAGTGGGGGGAGTTTTAAGGGGTTTTGAAGCTTGGCTCTCAATACCCACAATAGTTATAGGGGCAAGGGAAACAGGCCCTTGAAAAGAAGGTAATGTGGAGTGGGTATCCCCCATATCGTTTAAATGGGGGATGAACTTATCCTCCACTGTGAGAGTTACCCAAAGCTCAGCATCTGTGATGGTCCAGGGGGCTTCTGAGGCGATCGGGCAGCATCAGTCTTCAGCCGCTAAGCTGAGCAGATCTGGGAAGGAGTCAGTCAGATACCCTTGGGCTAGAGCTTTAGGGGCTCTAGGAGTGGCTGCCAGGTGAGCTGTGCAGTCTGATTTCCAGGGGGTCCCTACACAGATGGGACACAGCTTGGGAGGAATCCCAGGCTGTGGGCATTTCTTGGCCCAGTAGCCAGATTTCTGGCACTTGAAGCAAGATCCTGATGGAGAAAGTCCTGTAAGAATGCTTGACTGCTGTGTCTTAGGTGTGTGCGGCTTAGGCATTTTGAAGTTCTTGTGTGCTGGAGGTGCAGCTGGGTTTTGTCTCACAGCAGAAGCAAGTAATTGTGACTCAGAAATGTGATGCCATCTGGCTGCCTCCTCTCTATTACTGTATACCTTGAAGGCATGTTGTACAAGGTGTACTAGTTCCTATTGTGGAGTTTGAGGGCTGGATTCTAATTTTTGAAGCTTTTTTCTAATGTTGGGAGCTGACTGGGTGATAAAATGCATATTTAGAAAGAAACAGCCTTCTGACCCTTCAGGGTCTAGGGCTGTAAAGCGTCTCAGAGTTGTTGTCAAATGAGCCATGAACTGGGCTGGGTTTTCGTCTTTACCTTTGGTAGTTTATTTAAGTTTGTCATAATTAACATCTTTGTAAGTTGCCTTTTTAAGCCCTTCAACTAGGCAGGAAGTCATGCAATCTCGCCTAGCTATACCTGGGGAATCTGCCTGATAGTTCCACTGGGGATCCTCTCAGAGAACTGCTCTAATGCATTCCTGGAGGTCTGGCTCTTGGAGCCAGGAGTTGTCAGCGTGAGATTGGGCCAGAGAAAAAACTCTTTCCCATTCATCTGGGGAGAGGGTAGAACTCAGGATGACATTTAAGTCACTCCAGGTTAAATTGTAAGACAGAGTTAGATATTGGAATTCCTGTATATATTTAGTAGGGTCTGATGAGAAAGAGCCTAAACACTGACTGGTCTGAGAGAAGTCTGAGAGAGAAAAAGGCACATGTACTCTGACTACACCTTCAGCTCCAACCACCTCTCTAAGAGGAAATTGTTGGGCAGGTGGGGAATATCTAGTCATGGAACCAAACCGTAAGCCAGACTGGGTGTGAGGAGGGGAGGTGATGGAAGGATTATGGGGTGGAGGAATGGAAGCTGAGGAAGAATTGGGACCTGGTTTGGCCTGGTGAGGAGCAGCCTGGGGAAGAGGGGAGATGTCAGATGGGTCTGTAGAAAAGGAAGTTTGGAAAGACTCAGAAACGCTTGGGGTTGGGACTGAGGGGACAGGCAGGAGGGAAAGAAGGAGGATTTGGGAGGAATCACGTTGGGAACAGAGACTAGGGAGGGAATGAAGTGTGAAGAATGCCTGGATGTAAGGCACCTCAGACCATTTACCCATTTTTCCACAAAAATTATCTAGGTCTTGTAGGATGGAGGAATCGAAAGTGCTGTTTTCTGGCCATTTAGAGCCATTATCAAGTTTGTATTGGGGCCAAGTGGTGTTGCAGAAGAAAATCAAGCATTTAGGTGTGAGTTGAAGAGGTTTTAAGTTTTTGAGAACACACGGTAAGGGAGAAGAGGGAGATATGGAGGGTGGAAGGTTGCCCATAGTGAAGGAGGCAAGCCCAGAGAAAAGAGAGGGTAGAGACATGGAGAGAAGGGGTGGGGGGTGCTTGCCTCCCAGGAAAGTGGAGAGAAAAGAGAGGGTAGATACACGAAGAGAAGGGGTGGGGGTGCTTGCCCCCCAAAATAGTGGTGCTTGTCACTAAGGGTGAAGGATCAAGACAGGTGTCCCCGCGGTGATCAGACACCACTGAAACATGGGTGAATAATCAAGCAGGCATTCCTGTAGTGATTAAACACCAAGGGAAGACTGTCCGTGACCAGCCCCGGAGTTTTGGGTTCACAGATAAAGCGCATCTCCTCTGTCTCTACCAGAAAAGGAAAGGAACTGAAATTAAGAGAAGGGAGAGATTGAAGGATGGTGACAAGATTGAAAGGAGAAGGAGGTTGAGGGAAGTGAGAGAGGTTGGAGAAGAGAGTAAAAAGAGGCTGCTTACCATATTTAAAATTGGTGATCTGAGAACACCAATTGGGTTGGGCTGGTTGATCTGAGAACCCAAGGTTGTAGGTAGATCTTTCTCATGAAGCAAAGAGCAGGAGGACAGGGGATTAATCTCCCAAGGGAGGTCCCCCTAGCTGGGTCATGACACCAAATTTCACACGTGTCCATGTGAAGGGACCACCAAACAGACTTTGTGTGAACAATAAAGCTTTTTAATCACCTGAGTGCCAGTGGGCTGAGTCCAAAAAGAGAGTCAGTGAAGGCAGATTGGGGTGGGGCCATTTTATAGGATTTGGGTAGGTAGTGGGAAATTACAGTGAAAGGGAGTTGTTCTCTGACTGGCAGGGGGTCACAAGGTACTCAGTGTGGGAGGTTCTGAGCTAGAAGAAGGAATTTCACAAGGTTAATTGCTCAGTTAAGATGGGGCAGGAACAAATCACAATGGTGGAATGTCATCAGTTAAGGCAGGAACCAGCCATTTTCACTTTTTTTGTGATTCTTAACTTACTTCGGACCATCTGGACACATACGTGCAGGTCACGGGAGAAATGATGGCTTAGCTTGGGCTCAGAGGCCTGACGGTCCATACTAAATTAATGTGATATACTAGACATTTCTTGGCATAATTTACAGATGTAACAGATCACTAGCTCTGAATACATGCTTAACTTTGAGAATGCATAATGGCATGGTGTACCACTGGAGGTAGTGCTTATAGTCAAGTGGGAGAGTTTTGACATGAATCATTTCACAGAAGGTTCTGTGGTTAGGAGGAGCCAAGGATTAGCTCTTAAACCAGACCCTCCTCATGAAAGAAGAACAATAAATGCAATACTGCATTCCTGGGGAAAGTGCTGAGGTTCAGGTTGGTTATTCCCATCATAGATCCGTGGAGTGTCTGTCTGGCCTGTACAGATGAAACATGGCAGGAATGGGAAACAAAGCACATAAAATCTGATGATGACCCCAATTGTTGTTCCAGATGTAGTCTCTTTATAGGAGCAATTAGCATTGCCCCTGGCACCTATTATACAGCTCTCAAACTGCCAAAAGATTTTGTTGTCTACCAATAAGTAGAAAACACCAGCAGCAGTTGGCTTTCAACTTTGTAATGACAGCACTAATCCTCTATTGTCTCTTTCCCCTTTACAGTTTTTCCTCATAATTTAGTGTGTGTGATTCCAGAGTTACTGAATATCTCAAAAGATATGATGCTGGCTCACCACACTGATGTCTACAAGCTGTTAAGACATGATAAGGCAGAAATTGTTGATAACCTCTAAAATCTGGCAAGACACATGCTTGCTTAAAGAAATAAAACCTATCAAATGTCAGGGATTTTCTACTTTAGTCATGATTATTGGTGCTTCTGACTTGGCATGTATTAGGATTTCCCCTTTTAAAGTGAAAGGCAAAGTTGATGCCCATTTCATTCTTTAGGACTAAAAATGGGGCACAAGTCTCATTAGCCTCATCTCATTTGGCTTGGGAGGCAAGATATGACAAATTGAATACATTCTCTTTTGCCAATGAACTTTTAAAGCTACAAGATTTCAGACTGGGGGTGTGGACCTCACATAGGCTCTGAGAGCTGGCCCACGCTGTAGTGAATGAATATAGCTCTGCCATATATGACTTGGCAGAGCCAACAACACTCAAAATTCCTGTAGCATATTAGTATGTACGTACAGTCTGTGGCCAGGTCTCAAAGAGAATTAGGTTGTGGGTCCTTAGAGATGGAGAAAATCCCTCTGGGCCTGAGGGTAGACTAAACATCATTGGCCTACAAATAAGCATACAAATTAAGCTGGCCAGTGAATGGGTATTATCTAATCCACCCAATCAGAAATGTGTGACAGTAATCCTGTACCACCAAGTAAAAACACTGTAGAGGAGAAGCGCCTCAGGTTTGTCCTGAAAGCACGCATAAGATGTCCTAGCTCATGGATCATGCTCCCACAGTGCCTATTCTCAATACATTGCCCTACACCCTCAGCCCACTACCATGGCCTCCTGGTGAGTTTGCCATGACCAGTTAACTGAGGAAGACAACATTTTAGTCATCTTTACAGACAGTTCTGCATGATAAGCTGACACCAGTTGTAAGTTGAAAGCTACAGGATTAAAGACTTTTTAATGAGAACAAAGCATTGAATTTACATTGCAAGAGGGGAATCAATGGGCTGATGAGCATGGATTTCACTGCTTTTATTCTGTTTTTGTTTTTCCCGGTTCTTAGTAACACTTGGCCTTTCAGGATGTTAGGATGACCTTTTGAAGAATGCAGAGTCCAGCTACCAAGAGAATGAATATAGGCCCACATTTTTTCATATCTAATACTCCACACATAAATCAATGTATTCATTTCCATAAGACATTGTGTTTTGACGGTTTAGGAGTCTTAGTTCTCAGGTGCTATGGGCTGAATTGTACTTTCCACCCTCACCTAAATTCATATGTTGAAACCCTAACCTCCAATGTGTTATTATTTGGAAATGGCATTGGGGAGGTAATTTAGGTTCAGTAAAGTCATGAGAGTGGGACCTTCATGAGGGATTAGGGCTCTTATAAGCAGAGACACCAGAGAGCTTGCTTGCTCTTTCTCTCTGCCAGGTGAGGACACAGAGAGAGATGACAGACATCTGCAAGCTAGGAAGAGAGCCCACATTGGAACCCAACCATTTTGGCACCGTGATCTCAGACTTCTAGAATCCAGAACTGTGAGAAAATATATTTCTGCTTAAGTTACCTGGTTTCTGATATTTTGTTTTGGCAGCCCAAGCAGGCTAAGACACTATTCATATTTTTTTCTTGCTATTTATATCCTTTTACCTCTTATTTTATATATGTTGGTGGTAATGAATGTGAACATTTAGTTCCTGGAATAAAAGGTATTAGAGTTGTACTAGATTGTAACGGGCATAGAAGATGAATGAGTATCACCAGGCTACTGATGAAATTCTATGGACTGTTTTAGTGAGAACCAGTTTTGGCAGCAGAGAAGTCTCCTTCATTATGATTTTTGATCTCTTTCCCATGACTGTAAAGCTGGAGCGCACAATTATATTAGTTACCTTGGAAGGAGTGTGTGTCCCAATGAGTCAATTTTGTGTTGCATGGGGAGATATTTCTGAAGTTCCAACCTCAAACTTTTTTCTTCTGCCCTGAAAAGATTTTATGTGCTTGAGGAGTAAAAAAAATATTTCTTGCATGAAAATTTTGACTTTCTGCTTTGAATCATTATTGAAAAATTAAATATGCTAATTTTGCAAAATTTGGCAGAAAAAATGCAAGCAAATAAATTGAAATCAGTCAAAATTCTGTTATCAGGGGAAATCAAGACATAATCAACCACTATTAAAATATTTTGTTATAAATGTCCAAAAGATTTTAGAGGTACAGTAATATTTTCAACAAAAATTATAGTCTACTTTAAATGCTAGTAAGTACCAGCGTACTTTAAGAGGACTGGTTTTCCAAGGATTCCTTTTTATTTTCCTCTTAGGATCAGGAAGTTACAAAAAATATGTCAACTAAAACTTTTTAAATTACAATGTAATTACAAAAGTGTAAAACAGGAAAAATTATCCTGCCTTTTTTTTCTCTTTTCTCTTTATTCTCTCCTTGCTGGCCCAAAAATTTGCCATTGTTTCCTTGTTACCTTTCTTTTGCTTCTATTACCAATGCAGTTATCTTCCTTCCCTGTTTTCTCCTGTCATTATAAGAAGCCTTTAAATCTTCATTTTTACATTTTTTTTCCTGAGCTGATGATTATTTGTTATCAAATTTTTCAACCTCTATGAAGCCATAAGAAACTGAGCCACCTGCAAATTGCCAATGTACCAATTTTTTTAAATGGTATTTTTCACCTCACAAATAGATCAATGTCAGAGTTAGAATTTTTCCAGAGCATTCATAAAATATTGATAGTAAAATCCAGGCATTTCAATATTTTCATGTCTCAATAATAAAAAACTTCAAAATAGTGAGTAGCTAAGCAAAAAATTCTGACTTTCTTCTTTATCATTAGACTTGTTAACAGGAGTGCTGATAATATGCAACAGCAGTATTAAATTCATTATGTAATCCAGTGACCTGGAATTACTTTCAAAATTTTAAAACTCTGTACATCTACTGCTTTACTCATACTTGAACTTTTGGTACAGTATGTAAAAATTTAGAGTTTCAAGTATACTTTAACAATATTTTACTTAGAAACAATTTCTAATTAAAAAATATTTATTTGGACTACATACATACATACGTACCAATAAAATAATTATAATAGAAATATGTTACACATTCTTATTTTAAATGCACTTTACTGTTTAAGAAATTGATGTATGTTCCAGTATGTAAGTAGGAACATTTTCAAAATAATTCAATTATTTTCTTAGTTACTTACTTCTAAAATGTTGTAACAATTTATTCTCAAAATCCTAGTTCTTAAATTGTATTATATTACATTTATAAAATTTGGACTCTTTGACATCAAATGTAAGAAACAGAGATTTTTAAGTCTAAAATATACCAATGGTGCACTCATTTATTTATTTAAAATTTGGTCATAGTTTAAACCTGATATTAATTTTTTTGCTTTAAAAAAATTATGTTTCTTTTTAATGAATACAGTTGTATAGTTTTTCTTTCATATCATTTATAGCCATACACTTTGTTCAGAGATTTATATTTTTAAGTAGACCAGTTCAAATACTTTGAGTATGGAATTATGCTTTCCAAAACACAACTCATCTTATTTGGTTTTAACCAATTAGCTTTGTTTGGTTTTCACCAAATAAGTATTTGTGTAGTGAATGTATTAATTAGCAGATTAATCATTGTGTTAATTTGCAAGATGTCAAAATTAGAAAGTTATGGTCTCTGCATTAAAAAGATAATCACAGTACAAAGTTTTGATGACAATCTTATTCAACATAGCATGACAGATGATATAATCTATTTCTGCATTTTTGGAGGTTTATTTTCAAATGGAAAGACAAAACTGTCAAATGTCTTCTACATTTCTTAAAAGAAGTAGAATTTTTCTAAGTTTGAGATGCTGTAAACACAAAGCACCATAAACATGTTATGTACACAGAGAAACAGGAAGGGGTACTATACTATATGAATCTTCAGGTTGTTAGTGATACATTTGCTAGTGCTATCATAACAAGTACAACTAACTGAGTGACTTAAGCAACATTTCTGCTTTCTCACAATGCTAGAGGCTGTACGTCCAAGATCAAGGTGTCAGCAGGTTTAGTTTCTCATGACGGCTCTATTTTTAGCTTGCAGATGGCTGCCTTCCTGCTATGTTCTTTTCTCTGCATATGAATAGCCCTGGTGTTTCTTCCTCTTCTTATAAGGACACCCGTTTCTATTAGATTAGGACCTCAACTTTTTTTTTTTTTAATCTCATTTGACCTTTATTATCTCCTTAAAGACTTTCTCACCAAATATGGTCACATTAGGATTTAGGGCTTCAACATATGAATTTAGGGGAAACACGGTTTAGTCCATACCATATGGCTCAATAAAATTCTGTGTTTTAAAATGTGTTTTCTCATGTAAGAGTTTCTTTGCCATTAAAAAAATTAAATTCTAAGATGATATTATTCATATAAAAATGACAGTTTCCTTTGTGGATTGAGAGATGCAGAAACACTGTGAAATTATCCAACATATTTTAGAAAATATTCAGCAACCATCTATTCTAAATAACTAAAAAGAATATGAAATTTGTAGATGTGTTTCAATATGATCAGTACTTTCTGTATACATTTTTTTAAATTTTATGGAACTATAACCAATAGTAAGGTAAATGAAGTTTAATAGTCCTAATTTATGTAGTTTTATAAATTTGTACATAAGTAGACACCTTTGTTAACTACTACCCAGATTGAGCTCTATATCCAATCTCAGTTCAAGGAATAAAGAAATACATACGGTCTTTTAACTTTTTTTTAACATCCAAGTGAAACAAATTAAATGCTTTCATATGCTTTGGTTATCTGAAAAACATAAATGTTTCAATGCAACCTGTTCCATATGCCATAGAAAACACGAGATGTCTATTTTTGACACCACCATATTTAAGCATGTTTATCCATTTCTTTTCAAATTCAGAAACTTACCACATAAAGCATACAGCTAGAATGACTATTCTGTATGTAACAGAAATATTTATGGTGTTGTAAAACAGTGTCTGGAGAGAAAATAACACATACGATTTTAAGAATTAGACATCAGAATTAAACATAAATTTAAAAACAATAAAGTATGAAACAGATGAGATTATTGTAAAATGCTTCAACAGCTAGTGCTGAATATTCTAAACTTTTAGATAAATTTTATTTTCTCTTTTTACACAGCCATCTTGCCTTTGGGATTTCAAATACCTGATAATGTCCATTAATTTAACACAGTCAACTAACAGTATGTACATGAGAAAGACGTCTAAATAAACAACCAATCTACAGATATCAAAATTCACGAACTAGACTTAATCCATTCTACTCAAGAAAGATTTCTAAACTCTCCCGCAAATTATATTTATTATTAATTTACATAAAATTAAGGTTTATAGTTGTCACTCTTCTAGGTCAAAATTATACTATATTCAATACATTAAAAAGAGCATAAGTTGCTAAAATCCAGCTTCCCACATTTTATGACAGCAGTGATAAAAACAGAGCAAACACGTAAGATTATAAGCTCATTCACAGGGATTTACAGGAGGAAAATTGAGTTCATTTATTTTGTGAAAAACAAGGCTATACACTCCTGGGAGAATTTATGGAAACTGGAGAGATGATTTAATTGTTCATTTGATAATTGTTTGTGGAGATACATTAATGTGAAAAATATTTTTAAGAATGCTGCTATCCTGTATCTTAATTTGATGATTAGTTTTTATTGAGAACTCAATATACAAGGTATTGAGCATCACTATAGGATAGAAATGATCTTAAGTGCTATAGATGGAAATATTGCTAGGTTGAGTCACATGAAATTGCTGCTATTTTATCAAAAATTAATAAATATGGAAAATTTTGTATTATCGAGCCTATTAATAAGTGTAAGTTCTAGTAGGGCAACACAGACATGTAAGTATATTTTTAATGATCCATTAAGGATATTGTTTTTTAAAATGGGAAAAAGTATGGCAGGATCCTAATAATTTGCTAAATCTCAGAATTAATTTTGAGATGTTACATTTTCTATATGTATTGTTTTAAAATGTCCTCTGTATATTTCGTGTGTACTTTCTATATGTTTGAAATAAAGCAAATTAGAAAGTAATAACCAATATATAAAAACAGAATACAGATATAATTTCTCCAACTTAATCTATAGAGTCCATGCAATACAAACATTTTTCTACTAAATATCTTGAAAGATTGAAAATGTATATAGTGGAATAAAGATCTTTAAATAACTTATTCTTCTTTCAAAAAGAAAAAGAAAATAATGAGTGATTGTCCTAACCAGTTTGCTATCAACACTATTAAATGTAAAATGATACTGAACTACATTAGTTATTCACAGTTAAATCGTAGTTCTCTACTACTACAGACACAATTGAATGACTAAAATGAAAAAAGAGGTAACTTCAAGTGTTTACAAGGATATGGAAAGAACTAGCAGTTTAATACATTGCTGATGGGGATTTAATTAAGATACTATTTATCAGTATTTGCCAAATCTGAGGGTGTCTGTTTGTGTGTGTGTATGTGTATGTGATTGAGTAGCTACCAACATAGTAGTATATTTGACAGAAAAGTACTGTTCTTGCTGGCATTAGCACTATTTTTTTCTATCTTTTCTTGTCTTTTTTTTTTTTCTTGGTGAGACAGGGTCTCCCTCTGTTGCCCAGGCTGGAGGACAGTGATATAATTATAGCTATCTGCAGCTTTCAACTCCTGAGAACAGCAATCCTCCTTCCTCAGTCTCCCACAGCATTGGGATTACAGGTATAGTTCACCATCCTCCACCATTAGCACTATTTCTAATAGGCACAACCCTGAAATGGCCCAAATGCACATAAACAGATGAAATGGATGAAAGAATTACAATATGTTTATATAATAATGGATAATATACAACTTTGATAATGAAAAAAACCACAACTCCACACAATAGGGATATGTCTCAAAAATATAATGCCGATGGAAGAAACCCTAACTCAAAAGAATGCATTTTGTACCTTTCTATTCATGTTAACAGAGCAAAAAAAGATAATCGATTTTATTAGAAATCGGGGTAGTCTCCATTCTAGGGGTTAATGGTTGGTATAAAACAGGAAAATTGCTTTTCACGTGAGGACACATTTTCTTACTCTTGATGCAGCTAAAAGAAGCATATCCAGTTTACAAATATTCATTGAGCTGTTCACTTATGTGACCTCTTTTGTATACACATATTAACACTTCAATAAAAGGAAGAGAGAAACACTACTTTAAATAAATAGTTTAAAAATTCCTATAGAAATTATACAAGAACAAGCAAATAAAGCAATGGAAAGAAAGTTAACACTTTGGGAAGAGTAAAAAGAAAAATCTCTTATTATATAAAAAATATAAAATCAGTTCCTTAGTAATGTGATATGCAAAGATACCAAATGGGGTAAAAAAGCTAAATATAAAATTTTAAAAAATTAATATTAACTAATTAACTTTTTAAAAAGCTTATGCTCATAATACTAAGAATTGCTTTGTGGTCTAGCTGTGCAGCATGAGGAAAATATAATGAAAACTGATCTTATGATTATATACATTTGATATGAAGAACTCATGTTCAGGGAATTACAGCATAGAAATAAAAGATGACTGAAAAATTAGAAATATCAAATAAATTTTGAGAAGTCTAAAACTACATCAGATTAATATGTAGTATAGTCTTTCACATCTGGCCATGATGGAATGGAGCAATGGGATTATATATACATTCTCACAGTAAACAGTTTTCAGATATTGAACAGCAAAAGTAGGCAGCACCAGGCAGAGATTCCTTGGAGCCAAAAATGAAACAAAACAAACAATAAAAATGGGTAATCTCTATATTGCTCCGGTTTTCTGCTTGGAGAAAGTTCTCAGGCTGCAACTCAGGGAGGAAAAATCCAGAGCTCAGTGGTCTGACTGAGTTAAAGAGGATTTGGGGCATCAAATGCAGTTGGAATTCACAGGGCAGAGGTGACAGGAAGTGTAGGAGACAGAGAGGGTTGTGGTAAGAAAGAGAGAGAGAGGGGCGAGAGTAGAACTACAGAGAAAACAAGTTGCAAAGTGAAAGAGAAAGATCTGGAGCGCTGCAGACAGTTTCAGGCTTAAATATTGATCAGTGCACACATGTGAGGAAACTGCAGGGCAAATAACTATTGAAAAGAAGCCGATAGGACAATACTCAGTACAGAGAATGCTAGAAATAATAGCCGGCTTCCTCACCAGCCACAGCAGGCAACTTCAATATACCCAGAGGATTGAGAAAATTACCCAGAAAAGTATTACCTCAGTAACAGGGTACAATTAACCCAAGGCTAAAGGAGTCTTTTGTCTCATCTAACAGAGATTCAAGGCTAGTTTCAAAAGAATTGAGCCATTTGAAAGTAACTTAACTGTCTCAGGTCAAAGCTTGAGAATAGGTAAAGGAATATAAAATTATCCAACTCACAATAAGATGAAATTACAATATCTGGTTTCCAATGAAAAAATATGTGAAAGGAAGAAAATGCAACTCAATATGGAAAAAATGATATATAAATTCAAATAGATCCAGTTTGAACATGGATATGATAATTAGTAAACAATGCAGCTGAAATAATTATTATAATTATATTCTATGTACAAGAAGATAGAGAAAAGCATAGCATGTAAAGGAAAAATGTAGAAGACATAAAACAGATCCTAGTTGTATTGTGCACACGAAGAATCCAAGTTTTAGATGCAAAAAATGCACTGGATAGAATTAAGAGCATATTAAAAACTGAAGAAGAAAGTCTTATTGTAATTGAAGGTATAAAAATAGAAACAAGTGTTAAATTAGATCGGCCTGAAGGTATCTCTGTACTCTGAGTTTCTACTTAATCAATAACAACCTACAATAGTCAAAAAACAAAATGAATCCTAACAAAGGAGTATTTTTCTTCCAACAGATAGCCAAATAGCCAATCACAAGTAACTGAGCATCAGCTCATCACAGGCAGCCAACTGATCAAATCATGTCTACATAAGACAACACCTAGCTGTAACTAATTAAGCTATTGCTCTTCTTTACTTTCATATTCTGTCTATACTCACTGCTCATTTGCTGAGCAGAGCTCTCTGCACCTCTCATGGTTCTGGGTGCTGCCTAATTTATGAATTGTTCTTTGCTCAAATAAGGCTTTTCTTTTAACATAAGATGAAATTAAATAGATTTTTAAAAGTAGATATTTTATCAGATAATTAATATTATATAAACAAAATTAATGTGGCCTAGTGTAAACTAAATTATAAAAGGGGGTGGCAGAAAAAATATGAGTGAAAAATGTCCAAATTTGTTGAAAACTATAAACCCATAAATTCTAGAAGCTCAACTAGCCGTCAAATAAGCAAATAAACAAAAAATATGAAAAAAACTACAGCAAACATCAAAATAAACATCTCTGAAAACCCATCTTAAAAGCAGACTGCAAAAGAAAGAACAAATGTACAAATTAGTACATATTACAGCAGATTTTTTTTGTTAGAATCAAAGCTAGTTGAAAGAGAGTGGAACTTTAAAGTATTTTAGAAAACACTTTAAACCTAGAATTATATACTAAGCAAATATGTATTTTGAAAAGGATGGCAGAATAAATACTTTTTTATGGCATATGGAAATTGAAATAATTTACCATTAACAATTACCACTTAAGGAAATGTTAACTAAAAAACATGTTCCTTCTAGCAGAAAGACAATGATACCAGGTACAAATCTAGACTTGCAAAAAGAAATGAAGCGCACCAGAAATGTTCTCTTTTTCTTATTTTAAAAATCCTTTTAAATATTATGGACTATTTAAATCAAGCATTATAGTAATGCATTGTGGGTTTTATATGAATTCTAGAAATACAACCTATGAAACAAAAGCATGAAAATTGGGAGGACTAAAATGAAAATATACTATTTTAAGATTCTTATATTTGGAGTGATTCTATAGCACTTGTTGGTAAATTGTTATAAATATATCAACTTAAAAAAGAACATGCACAGACACATATACAAGTGGTAGAGCTGATAATCCCACAAGGGAGATAAAATAGAATTAGACAAAACAATTAATACAAAAGAAAGAAACCAAAGAAAAATAAAGAGTGAAGAATATGAGACAAAATGAAAAAGAAAAATTTGATGTTAGAGTTAAAACTAATCAATAACCAGTTTTCTTCTAAATGGTATATATATCTCAAATAGAAGATATATTAAATATAAATCTTATTTGTGTAATTTAAATTTTTATTAATGTACTTATATATTTTTTCCAAATAATGTTCAATTTTGGTAACTGTTTTGTGTAGTTTGCTGTTATTGGAGAGACTTCTACAAATGTTAACTTGATTAAGTGAGTTAATAGTATTCTTCCTGTCTTCTATATGCTTATTGGTTTCCTCTTTATTTGTTCTATGAATTATTTAGAAAGAAGAGTTGAAATACTTTAGTATAATGTGGATTTATTTATTTCTACTTTCAGAGTTTTGTTTTTTTGCTTCATTCATTTTAGATCTCTGTTTTGTGATGCCTGAACATTTAAGATTTTTATTTTCTTTAGAAAAATTGACATCTTTATCATTAAGTAATAACTTTTTTCTAGAAATATTACTGTTTTGAATATATTTGTATGATATTATTTTGGCCTCCTGTGTTTACTATAGTTAGTGTTATCACTGGATAATTTCTTTTCTTCTTATGCTGCCCTATTTGTTTCTTTATACTTGAAATGACTTTTTTGGGAATCATATAATCTGAATACTGCTGTTTCAATTAAAACTAGAATTTTAGATCATTTTTGGCATAAAGGTATCCCTCAAAACAAGTCATACTATTCTTGTCTTCAGAAGTTTATTTACAATCCCTTTATTCTTTGCCTTTTCCTATTATTATTGTTTTATTTAAAAAAATGAAGAAACAATTTCCTGTGTAACTTATTATCTTCTTTCTTAAGACTGCAACTTCTGACTTGGTGATGCATTTCTCTGTCCTTTAAATATTTTATTACAATATTGGTTTCCAAATGTCTTATTTAGAGCAGTCTTTTGATGTTAGAAAATATATCTGGTTGAGGCGAAATATTTTGTTTCTCTAGTTTCTCCATTGCATTCTAGTGAATCACTCTCCTATCTTTAAATATTTTTAAATATTTTATGCTACAACTTTTTTTTGAACATTCAGATGCTGTTAGGAAATGCGAGGCTGATGTTTATTTGCTTCACAACTGAAATATGATAAAATATCTCTAAATCTGTCAGACTTTTAAATGTATATTTATTGATCTAAAAAATATTTTTCCTAATTATCAATGAATATAATAAATAAATAACACTGGATTTACTAGGAACTAAGGTGAATATTTTGTTGGGGGCATAAGGAGGAAGTAGGGATCCCAACTAAGTGAAAATAACAAGAGCAACAACAACAAGAAAGCACCAGGTTTCTGGCTGTACACAATTGGGTTACCTAGTGTTTGTTAGTCAATTTCTTTTTCATCTTTCTTCTGTGAAACTATGTAATTTGTAATTTCTTCTACTTATAACTATGCATTTATTAAAAACTGGTATGTTGAGGACTTTCTGGAAGTATGAAAAATGCCCAAAAAGCCTGAAAAGTCTCACAAAAGTCACGGAGCAGAAAATGTCTGTAAAATTAAATAGAGATAATTTTATCTTTTAATTAAATAACTGGTTAAAATGATTTAGAAATCTCAATTCCAGGCACAAAATTTTGTAACTCAAATTCTATAAGCTGAATAATCAAAATAGGAAAATTGGAGCACTTAGTGGCAAATGAGGACTTTGATGAAATTGACTTCTCTGAAATAAGGGAAAAGAAAACGTAGAAATTAATTGTGTTGGAGCCACAGTTTAATTATATATTTAAATAGTAGCAGGCAGAAAAGAAGGGGACAATAAATGCATTAAAATATATTTAGATAATAGAAAGCACAGGTACTGAACGTGTGTAATTTTAAGGTACCGAAGAAAGGAAGAGGAGTATAAAAAGAAAAATGAGGAAATACATCAAAACATTAGAAGGACAAACAACTGAATAAATAAAAGAATAGATATGAAAGCAATTAAGGGGCATTACATTTTCAAGGATTATTTAAGAGTTTTCAAAGCCAACAGTGTAGTTAACCGGCTTCACAAATATTATGCTACAATAGCTCTAATTTTGAAGAATAATGAAAAAAATTCTTGGTAACTCAAAGCCAGCAAATGATGTAGAGCAAAAACAGTATGTGCTAAAACTTTATTTGTTGAATCAAATGTCACACAAATGTTTAAACTAGTAAAATAGTGTTATACGTATGTGCTCAACAATTGAGGAATAACTTTTAGCAGTGCTTACTTCCTCAAAACATAGCCTCTTGACAGATATTCTCACCTTTTCTATTTTTCAGTTTCTCTGTAGATTGTGTGTGTTGCTTTTCACTACATTTAATTTTTCTTATACATTTGAGATGGATTATGAATATAAAATTTTTTTGATTCTGTGGAAAATTGTGTTAAATTCAATTTATATGAGGCTAGTAGGGTAACTATATAGCCAGCAAATATTGATCTATATTGTTTGAATTTTTAAGACCTTAAACTACAGATTATTACATTGTAAAATAAATTCTTTATTTTGCTTAGTCACAAGAAATTTATAAACTGAGATTTTCATGTGATTTTATGGAACTATAAAATCCCATACATGTTTCTTTAAAATTGATTATAAATATGTAATAAAATAGGCATGGTTATAGTACAATGCATGGTAATTTTCTTTAGAAATCTATTATTTATTAAGGGATTAATAATTTATGGAAATTCTTCCTAAAATAAATAAATCTGTAACATCTATAATACTTCACAAGATTTAGTATGTTTTATGCTGTTCACACTGTTTTGAAACTCCAACAGTATTCAGCAAATGGCCAGAAGAATAGTAGCACAGACTCCTGACTACCCAGAGGCCTTGTTGCATATGATACTGAGAATGGCATGGCAACTATCTCCTTGCATCTAAGGTCAGTGTCATCCTGAGCCTAATTTGGTTTAGCATTGGGATCTTCTTGGGGTTTTCTTATTTAAATTAACAGATTAATCTCCCCAAGGATTACGGGAGTCTTTTTATCTGTAAATACAGGTGATTTTCCCATCTTGGTCCCATTCACATCAATAAAGAGTGATTCCAAACACTTCTATTCCTGAGAGAACAAAAAAACAACAAAAGAACTATTTATTCCTTTAAAGAAAGAATATTAAAGTTTCACTTTAATATAATGTAGCAATAGTATGAATCCAATGAGGGGGGTTTTCCACTCTGAAATGTTTTAACTACTAATGCAATTATATTTTAATAACTAATTCAAACATAAGTAGGTTATATATTTCTAAATATTGGAGCTGTTATTTTACAGGAGTTGTTAAAATATTCTTCTTGTGCAGCTAGACAATTTGTCCTTGGAATAGGTTATATAAAAGAAATGCGGAAATTCTGAAGATAAACTGGAGGCAGGGCTTATTAGAATGGAAGATATTGGGAAATAAATAAAAGTTTGGTCTCTCAGTAAAACTTATAGCAAACTTTCATCTTTCAGATGAAAGAAAGAAACTCACCATTTTTCTAAACATATTTGAATCAGACTGTATACATATAATGCTATGTGAGATGAAAAAGTAACATAATTCCAGTACTTTGGGAGGTTAAGGCAGGAGGATTATTTGAGACCAGGAATTTGAGACCAGACTGGGGAACACAGTAAGACCTGGTCTCTAGAAAAATATACAAAAACTGGTTGGGTATGTTGTCAGGCACCTGTAGTCCCAGCTATATGGGAGGCTGAGGTGGGAGAATTGCTTGGGCCTGGAAGGACCAAGTTGCAGTGAGCTGTGATCATGCCACTGCCCTCCAGTCTCAGCAACACACCAAGAACCTGTCTTTAAAAAAAAAAAAAAAAAAAAAAAAAAAAAAGTGGCAATAACACACCAAGAACCTGTCTTAAAAAAAAAAAAAAAAAAAAAAAAAAAAGTGGCAATAAGGTTTATTTTAAGCTAGTAACGGAAATTCAATGTTCTTTTGGTCCCTAAATCTAAAGCAATTAAAATAAGAATTAAAGATATATTAGCAATTTCTTAAGTCAAAAACAAACAAAAAAACCCACAAATACACAAAAGCTTGAGTCTTATAAATCTTTCCTGTCCATAATTACTGGCACTCATCATCATTTACATTCCCATTTCCAATCATTTTATTCTTCATTTCACACTTATAATTTATTCTTTCTTTATGCCTGGAATTATAGCCTCTGCTTTTTCCTTAACTCTTACTATTTTTAAATATAGTGACTTCCTTTTAAGAGTCTCCAATGTGTCTGTTAAACTTTACATGAAATGAAGGTAAACATTGCTTATGATTCATGATTTATTAGATGTGAAAGTCTATGAGCCATATTTTCAAATAAGATTTTAAGCTAAATCTGCAACAAGGTATGACAAGAATGAGTGGCTTTCAGAGACTATAACTGCACTGTTGAAATGTGATTGATCCATTATAAAATAATTAATACCTTTAGCCATATATTTAATATATGCATTTCCCTATTTATCTTAAGAAATAAAATGCTGATTACTAAAAAATTCTTTTTTAAGAAAATGGATCAAAATATTTGATAGTAATATAGTTAAAACCATGTATATCTTTTCAGGGACACAAAATCATTGTAATTTCAATGACATAAATGAAAGTTTAAAAAGTTATTTATGGGACTAGCATTCTTCTGATACAAAAATCAAGGACACAACAAAAAAAGAAAGCTACAGGCCAATATTACTGGTGAACATAGATAAAGAGCTAAACAAAATGCAAGCAAGCTGAATTCAACAACACATTAAAAAGATCATTCACCATGATCAAGTGATATTCATTCCAGGGATGTAGGATGTTTTATAACATATGCAAATCAATAAACGTAACACATCATATTAACAGGACTGAGAAAAAACAATATGATCATTTCCATAGATGCTGAAAAACCATTTGATAAAATGCTTTATGATTTAAAACCCTCAAAAAACTGGCTATAAAAGGAACATACCTCAAAATAATAAAGACCATATATAACAAACCCACACCCAACAGCATACTAAATTGGGAAAAGCCTTTCCTCTAAGATCTGGAACATGAGAAGGATGCCCACATTCACCACTGTTACTCAACATGATACTGAAAGTCCTTGTCTGAGCAATTAAACAAGAGTAAGAAATAAAGGGCATCCAAATTGGAATCAAGCTCAAATCAGCCTTGGATGCAAATGACAAGAGCTTAAATTTAGTAAAGCCTAAAGACTCCACCAAAAAACTTTAAAAACTGATAAACAAATTCAGTAAAGTTGCATGGTATAAAATCAACATACAAAAGTAGTAGCATTTACATACACTAACAGCAAACAATTTGAAAAAGAAATCAAAGCACAATTTTATTTACAATAGCAACAAAGAGTATCAGATAACTAGGAATGAACTTAACTAAATATAAAAAGATCTATACAAAAAGCCATAAAGCATTGATGAAACAAATTAAAGAGTATATACAAACATGGAAAGATAGTTTATGCTCATGAACCAAAAACTTAATATTGTTAAAAACAATTTACAGATTCAATACCATCCCTATCAAAATACCAATGACAGTCTTCACAGAATAGTAAAAGCAATCCTAAAATTTATATGGAACCACAGAAGACCCTGAATAGCCAAAGCAATCCTAAGTAAAAAGAATAAAGCTGGATGCATGACACTACCTGATTTGAAAATATGCTATGAAACTATAGTTTTCAAATCAGCATGGCACTGTCATAAGAACAGAAACATAGACTAACGAGACCAAAAAGGGAACCAGATATAAATCCATACATTTTACAGCCAACATTTTGTCGACAAAGGCACCAAGATACACAATAGGAAAACAGCAATCTCTTCAATAAATGGTGCTGAGAAAACTGGATAACCATGTGCAGAATAATAAAATTGGATCCCTGTCTCTCACCATATACAAAAATCAAATCCACATGAATGAAAGATGTGAATCTAAGTCCCCAAACCATGTAACTACCAGAAAAAAATTGTTAAAGAAACATTCCAGGACATTTATCCGGGCAAAGACTTTTTGTGTAAGATCTCAAAAGCAGACAACAAAAGCAAAAATACATATATGTAATGATATCAAGCTAAAAGTGTTTTGCACAGCAAAGAAAACAATCAACAAAGAAACATAATCCACAGAGTGGAAGAACATATTTGCGAACTCTCCATCTGAAAAAGATTAATAACCAGAATATATAAAGAGCTCAAACAATACAAAAAAAAATCCAGCTTAAAAATGGGCAAAACACCTGAATAGATATTTCTTAAAAGAAGACATACAAATGGCCAGTAGATACATAAAAAATGTTCAACATCACTAATTATCAGGGAAATGCAAATCAAAGCCACAGTAAGAGATAATCTCACCCCAGTTAGAATTACTTTTGTCAGAAAGAGGGAATAGCACATGTTGGTCAGGATGTGGAGAAAAGGGACCCCACATACACTGTTGATGGGAAAGTAAGGTAGTACAGCCACTATGAAAAACAGTGTGGAGCTAAAAGCCGAAAATAAAACCTCTAAAAGCTAAAAATAAAACTACATATGATCCAGCAGCAATTACGCTACTGGATATATACCTACAAAAAAGAAAATTGGTGTATTAAAGGGATAGCTACTCTTCTGTGTTTATTGCAGCACAATTAATACCCAAAATATGGAATCAATCCATTGATGTCTATCAATGGATAAATGAATAAAGAAAATGTTATATATACACACACACACACACACACACACACACACACAAGAATATTATTCAGCCATGAAAAAATGAAATCCTGTCATTTTCAGCAGTTTGGATGCAACTAGAGATCATTATATTCAGTGAAACAAGACAGCCACAGAAAGAGAAATATTACATGTTCTCACTCTTATGTGGATTTCATAAAGATAGAGAGTAGATTTGTGATTATCAGAGGCCAGGTGGGGCTAGGAGAAGGAAGGGATATAAAGGAGTTGATTAATTGATATGAATATACAGTTATATAAAAGATATAGGCCATGGTGTTCAATAGATCAATAAGGTGACTATAGTAAACATTAATCTATTGTACATTTCAAAATAGCTTGAAGAGAATAATTTAAATGTTCCCAGCATGAAGAAAAGGTAAATATTTAAGATGATTGATAGCTTAATTACCCTGCTTTGATTATATAAATGCATCAAATTATCCCATGTACCCTCAAAATATATACATCTATTATGTATCAATAAATACATAAAAACACATTAGGCTGAAAACTATTAAGGTTCTGGGTGATTTTATCTTTTTCCTGTCGTAGTTTTGTTTGTTTGTTTATTTGTTTGTTTGTTTGTTTTTAATTTGGCAGGCAGTTTTTCTGGAGGCAGAATTGAGTCAAAGCTGAGCTTTATTCCTTTTGAAGGTTTTTTTGGTCTTTTTTCCCTTTATTTCTAACATTTAGTGCCCTAAGTAAAGCCTTGGCTATTTATCAGGACCCTCATTCTTGGTGTCATGCGAATTTCATTTTTTTTTCGCTCCAGCTTTTGTAAGTCTGCTTTTGTCTAAACTTTTACAACGACACTTTTACTTTAGAATTCATAATTGTCTCAAGGAAAAAAGCAGCTCCCCCAATTGAATTTAGCTCTCTTGCTTCAACTTTTCATTTTCTTCTAAGAAAGCTCACTGCCTCGATAACTCTCCAACACTGTCAGACAGACATCACTGTTCCCCACTCCCCACTAGGTTTTCTAATTTTTCTCTTCAGGAGAATTAGATTCAAGCAACATAAAGCAGTCATTGCTTAACGGTATAAATGATCATGTTTGATTTAACAAGCGCATCAATATATGTTTACGGTAGAAATTTTAGAAACTATAAGTTAATAAAAGTAACAAAATAAAAGCACATAGAATTAAATCACACAGAACTAATTACTATGGAGATATACTAGCTAGTGACCATGACGATGATACTGTTTCATATGTATATATTTAAATTTTATCCTTACACCGTCAAATGACCAAATTAGTAGAAAGACAAGGATCAATGTCTTGAGTTTCCTCTTTATTGTTAAGAGTGCTGATCTAAGAATCTTAAATTAGGCCAACCTAATCTAAGTTTGTCAGTCCTGCTTCTAAAATCAACCCAAACAAACCCTAAAAGGGCTTTAATAGTCCACATATTTAAAAATCTATGCATCTCCTGCTATTGATTCAGGTGGCTCCCACACAGTTTCTATGTTGAAAGCAGGTCCTGCACAATCAGATGCTTTTTTGTTCTTTACTGCAATGATTCTTTTGACCTAGACTTTGCCTTTGAAGGATACAACTACAGTGGTAAAGGGTGAACTGCCATTCTGTTCTATTCCTCTGAATGTGACAAGGATGCCTGATTTAATCACCTGCTATGCCTGAACCAGTTTCTTACTCAACATCTAGATTTTGTTGTTGGTCTTAGGTCAACAATACAGATCATTCATTTGCACAGCTACAGGGCCCTTGAAATGTTTGCATTTGTGTTTGTTTGCTTTTAGATCTCAGCTGCAAAAAATGAGGAAGTTTCTGAATATCTTATATCTTTTCTCACAAAGAACTTGTTCCTTATTTTCCTTTCTTTTTTTTTTTTTTTTTTTTTTTTTTTTTTTTTTGCTGTATGCCCTTTCAAATGTTTGCAGATTTGTCAACTTTTTCACCAGTCACCATTGCTGCCAACCAAGAGTCTGAGTGACAGCATAAAATTACCACACCTAGAAACATCATATATTGTTCAACAAAAAGCCAGAGTACTCTGGTTTTTTTTGTTTGTTTGTTTTTTTAACAGAGTCTTGCTCTGTCATCCAGGCTAGAGTACAGTGGTGTGATCTCGGCTCACTGCAAACTCCACCTCACGGGTTCAAGAAGTTCTCTGCCTTAGCCTCCTGAGTAGCTGGGATTATAGGCGCCTGCCACTGTGCCCAGCTAATTTTTATATTTTTAGTAGAGATGGGGTTTCACCATCTTGGCTAGGCTGGTCTTGAACTCCTGACCTGGTGATCCACCCACCTCAGCCTCCCAAGGTGTTGGATTATAGCCCCGCCAAGAGTAATCTTTTAAAATAGTGTATCTGAACATGTTTGCCAATTCAGAGCTTAAAATCCTTTACCATCTTCCTGCTATCTGTAGCATAAAGTCAATACTCTTTAACATACCTAGAAGAGACTACCGATTCAGTCTCTACCTAAATTTATCATTTTATTTCATCACAGGCCTCTTTTCAAGCTCTTCACACTGCCCTTGAATACTTCAGATTTCCAAGTTCTGCATACTTACCTGACTTCTTCCTTTCTTCACACCTTTGTACAGGATTTTGTGTTTCTCTCTATTTCCATGTGGTCATCCTTCCTAACTCAGCCCAAGCATTATATTCCAAAGGAATTTCCTGATTTGCTGTCTGCAGATTCTTTTTATGGCTGCATAGTATTCCATGGTGTATATATACCACATTTGCTTTATCCAGTCTATCATTGATGGGCATTTAGGTTGATTCTATGTCTTTGCTATTGTGAATAGTGCTGCAATGAACATGCATGTGCATATGTCTTTGTCATAGAATGATTTATAGTCCTTTGATTATATACCCAGTAATGGGATTGCTGGCTAAAATGGTATTAATGTCTATAGGTCTTTGATGAATCACTACAGTTTTCCATAATGGTTGAACTAATATACACTCCTACAAATAGTGTAAAATGATTCCTTTTTCTCCACAACCTTTCCAGCATATATTTTTCTTTTTTGACTGTTTTAATAATAGCCATTCTGACCGGTGTGAGATTGTATTACATTGTGGTTTTGATTTGCATTTATCTAATGATCAGTGATGTTGAGCTTTTTTTCATATGTTGGTTATCCACATGTATGCCTTCTTTTGAAAAGTGTTTGTTCACATCCTTTGCTCACTTTTTAATGGGTTTTTTTCTTGTAAATTTGTTTAAGTTCCTTATAGATGTTTGATATTAGACCTGTGTCAGATAGATAGATTCCGAAAACTTTCTCCCATTCTGTAAGTTGTCTGTTAACTCTGTCTATAGTTTCTTTTGCTGTGCAGAAGTTGTTTAGTTTAACTAGATCCAGTCTTGGGAGGGTATATAAGTTCAGGAACTTATCAATTTCTTCTAGTTTTTCTAGTTTATGTGCATAAAGGTTTTTATGGTATTCTCTGATTATTGTTTCTATTTCTGTGGGGTCAGTGGTAATATCCCCTTTATAATTTTTGATTGTGTTTATTTGAATCTTCTCTCTTTCTTATTCATTAGATTAGCTAGTGTTCCATCTATTTTATTAAATTTTTCAAAAAAATCAGCTGCTGGATTCATTGATCTTTTGAGGGATTTTTGGTATGTCTATCTCCATGAGTTCAGTTCTGATCTTGGTTATTTCTTGTCTTCGGCTAGCTTTGGGGTTTATTGCTCTTGGTTCTCCTGTTCTTTTAGCTGTAATCTTAGTTTGTTAACTTGAGATCTTTCTAGCTTTTTGATGTGGGCATTTTGTGCTATACATTTCCCACTTAACACTGCTTTTGATGTGTTCCAAGATTCTGGTATGCTGTATATTTGTTCTCATTAGTTTCAAGGAACTTTTTGATTTCTGCCTTAATTTCATTATTTAGCTCAAAGTCATTCAGGTCAGGAGCAGGTTAATCACTTTCCATGTAGTTGTATGGTTTTGAATAAATTTCTTAATCTTGAGTTCTAATTGTAACGCACTGTGGTCTGAGAAACTGTTATGATTTCTGTTCTTTTGCATTTGCTAAGAAGTGTTTTACTTCTGATTATGCGGTCAGTTTTAGAGTAAGTGCTGTGTAGTGATGAGTAGAATGTATAGTATGTTGTTTTTCAGTGGAGAGTTCCGTAGATACCTAAAGTTTACTTGATCTGGATCTGAGTTCAGGTCCTCAATATCTTTGTTAATTTTCTGTCTCAATTATCTGTCTAATATTGACAGTGGGGTTTTAAAGTCTCCCACTAATATTGTGTGGGAGTTTAAGTCTCTTTGAAAGTCTCTAAGAACTTGCTTTATAAATCTGGGTGCTCCTGTATTGAGTGTGTATATATTTAGGATAGTCAGCTCTTCTTGTTGAATTGAACCCTTTACCATTACTTCTTTGTCTTTGTTGATCTTTTGTGGTTTAAAGTCTGTTTTGTCAGAAACTAGGATTGCGATCACTGCTTTTTTTCTGTTTTCCATTTACTTGGTAAATTTTCCTCCATCGCTTGATTTGAGACTATGTGGGTCTTTACATGTGAGATGAGTCTCTTGATAGCATACCAATTGGTATTGGCTCTTTAGCCTGCCAATCTCTGTCCTTTAAATGGGGCATTTAGCTTAGTTACATTTAAAGTTACTATTGTTTTGTGTGGATTTGATCCTGTCATCATGATGCTAGCCGGTTATTTTGCAGACTTGTTTTTGTGGCTGCTTCACAGTGTCACTGGTCTGTATACTTCAGTGTGTTTTGGTAATGGCTGATAACAGTTTTTCCATTCCAAATTTAGAGCTTTCTTCAGGAGCTCTTGTAAGGCAGGTCTGGTGACAGAATATTCCCTAAGCACTTTCTTGTCTGAAAAAGATCTTATTTCTACTCTTATGAAGCTGAGTTTGGCCAGATATGAAATTCTGGGCCAAACTAAGCTTCTTTAAGAATTTTGAACATTGGCCCCAATCTCTTCTGGCTTGCAGGTTTTCTGCTGAGAGGTCCTCTGTTAGTCTGATGGGCTTCCATTTGTAGATGACCTGGCCTTTCTCTCTGGCTGCCCTTAACATTTTTTCTTTGTTTTAGACCTTGGAGAATCTGATGGTTATGTATCTTGGGAATTATCTTCTTGTGGAGTTTCTTACCGGAGTCCTCTGCATTTCCTGAATTTAAATGTTGGCCTGCCTAGCTAGGTTAAGGAGGTTCTCTAGATGATTTCCTGAAGTATGTTTCTCAAATTGGTTCCATTCTGCCTGTCTCTTTCAAGTGTCTCAGTCAGTCATAGATTTGGTCTCTTCCTAATCCCTTATTTCTCACAGGTTTTGTTCATTCCTTTGCATACTTTTTCCTTTTCTATTCACATCTACCTTGTTTCATAAAGACAGTCTTCAAGCTCTGATATTCTTTCCTCCACTTGGTCTGTTCTGCTATTAATACTTGTGATTGCATTGTGATATTTTTGTAGTGTGCTTTTCACCTCTATCTGGTAGGTTCTGTTTCTCTCTATTCTGGGTATTTTGGCTGTCAGCTTCTGCATTGTTTTATTGTGATTCTTAGCTTCCTTGCATTAAGTTACAATGTGCTCCTTTAGGTTAGCAAAGTTCATTGTTATCCACATCCTGAAGCCTACTTCTGTCATTTCAGCCATCTTAGCCTCAGTCAAGTTCCAAACCATTGCTGGAGAGGTGTTGCATTCATTTGATGGAAAGGTGACACTCTGGCTTTCTGAATTTTTAGCATGTTTGTACTGATTTTTTCTCAACTTTGTGGGCTTATCTACCTTTGATCCTTGAGGTTTCTGACCTTTGGATGGAGTTTTTGTGTTTGTTGTTATTTGTTTGTTTGTTTCCTTGTTTTTCTTTTAAAAGTCTGGCCACTCTTCCATAAGGCTGCTGCATTTTCCTGGGGATTCACTACAGACACTAGTCACCTTGTTTTTTTCAGTACCTGGAGATATCATCAGTGAAGGCTGTGAAACAGTGAGATGGCGACCTGCCACTTCCTCTGGAAGCTCTCTCCCAGGGGGATACTGACGGTTGCCCCACCAAACACACCTGTAGAAGGTGGCTGGAGACCCCATTTGGGAGTTCCCAGGCAGGAAAAATGGGACCAGAACCTGCTTAAAGAAGGAGTCTGGCTGGGTTTTGTTAGAGAAGCTGTTTTGTGTTGAGGATCCCTACAGCCTCCAATCAGTTTGGACTCTCTAAAGCCTGAAGGATGGAGTGGTCGAGTTGCCCAAACAGTAAAGATAGAGTCCTGTCCCTCTCCCAGGCACTGTCCCAGGGAGAAATCAGATCTCAGTCCATAGAATACAAGCGGGTGGGGGTGGCTGGAGGCCTGGCTGGGAGGACTCACCCAGTGAGGAGGACTGGATCAGGGTACCACTTACAGAAGCAATTAGGTCACATTCTGGCAAGGCAGCCGTGCTGTGCTGTGGGGACACTTCCTCGTCCAGACCATTTGGACCCTCCAAAGCCTGCGGACTAGAATGATTGAGACAAACAAATAGTGGCCCACACATCCCCCTTGGGGGCTCTATCCCATGTCATGGCAGGCTCTACCTTGTTGCCAGTGGCTGGTTGAAATTCCAAGCCAGTGGGTCTTATTTTGTGAGGTGCTGTGGAAGTGGGGTCCACAGACCGATACAACTCAGCCCCCTGGATTCAGTCCCTTCCCTAGGGGTATATGTGGACCTCCTGCCTTGCCTGAGTTATAGCCACCTTTACCAGGGATCCCAGGGAGGGATTATGTAAAGCTCCTGGGTCTCTGTGCAAGTCTGAGTAGCTGCTCTGCTGAGACTCCACACGGCTCTGTGTGTCTGACCCGAGTCCCTGATGGTGTGAGCTCACAAGGAGATCTCCTGATTCTCGGGTTGCAAAGATCTGAGGGAGAAGCATGGTTTCCCCTTGGGTCACACATTCACTCATCACTTCCCTTGGCTGGAGGTTCACTTGGTTCCATGTTGCTCCCTGGTGGGCTGTTGCCCCACCTTGCTTTTCTTTGTCTCTGTGAGTTGAGTAGTTTCCCTGATTTTTCCCAATGTAAGTACCTGGATATTTCAGTTGAAGATACTGTATTCCCTCACCCCTTTCTTCTCAGTGAGTGCCATGCACTGCAGCTGCTTCTAATTGGCCATCTTTACCCCCACACCCTGCTTTTATATTATGAATCTGAAAATATAGAAGTTTGGTGGGGAATATAGCTATGAGCAAAGAGTACTGCTTACTTCATCCCTCATAATGCTTCTTAAAGGAAAGTCAGACATTTTTATACCTATCATAAGAAAGTGTAGTGAGTGTTGTCTTCAGAGAAATGCTATGAGTGGAGGCAGTAGTTTGTGATCTCATCTAAAATGTGAAAATCTCCCAGAAGAAATTACATATCAAATGAATTGTTAAAGGTAGATGGTGATGAGTGTTCTAAACAAAAGTAGTAGATTGTTTCAAAGTTTAGAAGTAAAGAAAGAAAGTCAAGCATTCAGGAGATTGAAAAGGGAAATAAGATTGTGCCTATGGAGGGAAGCAGAGGCAAATCATAGAGGAACTGGAATAGTGGTAAGGTGTTTGGGGCATGCCTTGAAGGTAGCTGGAGAGCATGAAGGTTTTTAACTATTAATACTGGTAGTGATGTTATCTGAATGTAACTTAAGAAATAAAAATCTACATTTCTTTCTGTAGTGCAAAAAACTATAGCAGAACAGTTATACTGATACGAGATTTGAGGAACCTGACTTAGAGGCAATGGTGTAAGTAAGAGATACAAGCTTTTTAAATCTGATAATGGCAGTGGAGATTTAAAGAGGTAGAGTTAGAAAGATATTGTTCCCAGTTACTGAGACTCTTTTCTTTTCAAGCAGAATTAGTAGAACATCTGATAGGATACCTGTGAGATAGCCACGGGTTGGTTTTTAATAAGCATTTGGTGCACAAGCCTGAGCTTTTGGAGATATAATTAAACTGAAACTGTATATGACACACATTTGTTTTCATCTGCACTTTTCTGATTAAAAGTTAGATTGGAATATGCTGAAATCCATATTCTTTTCCAGTTCATTGAATTGCCTTGTATACTGATGCCTATTTATTTTATTATATTATGTTATTTGTTGTGTTCTCATTGATGGATATACATTATTACCTCATGTAATAATAATAATCTTTAGTAATTGAACATACACATGAACCAATAAACTGAAACACAAGCAGTAGCTATAAAAAAGATGGTAAATAAAGAGAAAATTAAATTTCCAAAATTTCAGAGGCAATATAGTTATTATTCCATGGTTCTAACACTGATGTTTTCAAAGAGAGATTTGAGGTGTCTTCAAAGCAAAGCTCAGAATGTCAATTATGTTAAAGCAATGATTATGTTTTCATCGTGCCAGTCACATTCTCAATATGTGTGTTTGGAATAATAAAAAAAGACAATTTCATTGATTAATACCCTGATAAATATGTAAAGAGAAACATTAAAAAAGTTCATTTAACTTTCAGTAGCTCTATTAAACAACCAGTCTTTAACACATATTCACTGAAGGTAGAAGGAAAGGCATTGATGATCTGGTGTCTCAAACATGCAATCTGTTACATAAATACACGTCAGAAGTTTATAATCAAGAATGTGATGACTAAAAAACTTATAAAAATAAAGATTGTTTTTACAATAATACTCAGCAAAAAGGGAAGAGATTGAGGGTGTAAAGAAAGAAAATTAGTCACCTCAATTCCATAGATAATGCACTTAATAGTATGAACTCTATATTGGGAAACATAATTGAGTAGACCAAGATAATAATGGTACATTACTAATTGATGTAAGACAATATTTTCAAATGAAGTTTACATTATAGTGTGATTAATCTTAATTGGATTTCAAAAAGGCTAAGGCAGAACTGCTCATATTGTATTTAGGATGTGAAGAGAGTTAAAGAGAGCTAATTTTTCATGTGCTATTTTAAGTAAAAAATTTGAGATATCCAAGAACAAAAGAAAACACAACATGTTTTTAAAGAATAACAGGGCAGACATTTGAATTTTCCTGTAGAAATTTTATTAAAGACACAGAAAAAGTGCCCTTGCAGATACTGGCAAAAGGTAGCAAATAAACAAAAGTTTTCCATTATAGTTAGAGTTACAGAATTTCAATTTTATCTGAAGTTTCCAGTAATAAATTATGTTTCAGGAAGTAGAGAATAGTTTTTAAAAAGCTAACCTTCAAAGAAGAGGTAACTTGAAAGATGTGATCAACTATAAAAGTCATCAAAGAGAGGAACAACATGAATCTTACCTACAGAGCATATTCCAAGAACAGGGGATTTTCTTCCCTCTTAAAGCAAATGTTCTCAAAAGGATTTATACTATGGCTGCCAGAACTAAAATAGTGAAGTCAGCAACTATGTATCTATCAATAAGCAGGGGTCATTGGAAAGAGTTAGAGGTGAAAATACCTTTAGATTTTTGTGGGACATATTTAACATATTTGATTTATATTCATAAGAAAGAGTATTGGCAATCCAAGCATGCATGTAAAAAGATGTGTAGTGTAAAAATAAAAGAGACCATCAGACAATAAATAAACTATTTTAAAAATCTCAAAGTAAGTACAAGGAGTATTTGTTTTCATATCAAAATAAGTGTTGTGCTAAAAAAATAAAATCAATAATGCTTAATATATTTCAGGATGAGTATGTGTGTGTTTATATTTTGTATAAGGATATAAGCTTTTCCTACATTTTACTATATATGTTTAACCCATAAAAATATGTTCTTTGTGGCTATCTTATTAGTCATATGATTTTGATGACAAGAAATGCAGGTGACAAATTTTTGTGTTCCAGACTTCATCTTTCATGTTTTATATTTTTCTCTAAGTTATTTAAACTATACCTGATCCATATCTTCAAATCAAAGTTGGAAATAATGTTGTTATTAAAATTAAATGAATTAAGGAAATTCATTCTATTGAAAGTACTGAATTTTGAATTTTTAAAATCTTTGCCAATTTGCTAAATGCCTATATAATATTTCCCTTGGCATGCATGTATTCAGAAACCTGACTTAGTGTAATTATGACAAATATATTAAATAATACTTTGAACTTAACAGTGTATCAGTTTACACACTCAATTAGAGAGACAACACACATTGTAAATGAAACAGAATCCAAACACATTGTTAATGTTGAGTACACTACTAATACAATATGTATAATATAAATTATATACGAAAATGGAAAAATTTGTGTAGTATGACAATGGCATTATACTAGACCAGAAAGTGTACAAAAAATGTTATGTGTAATTCTGAGGTATTTTACCTTGGAAAGATAGTGAAGCTTATTTTCTACATTTTTTGGCATTCTTAGTATTTATTGAATGTGCCCAAGAGTATTTCAAAGATGTAAGAAGTATTTTGAGTTGAACTAAATTTAGAAAACAATGTAACAAAAGAGAAAATTTTAAACAATTTATTTATAGTCAGTGTTTAGCTTCCACTTGAGAATGAGAATATACAGTGTTTTGTTTTCTGTTCCTGCATTAGTTCACTTAGGTTAATGACCTCCAGCTACATCTATATTGCTTCAAAGGAAAGTATCTTATGCTTTTTATGGCTGTGTAGTATTCCATGATGTAGATGTACCACATTTGCTTTATCCAGTCTACCATGGATAGACATTTAGGTTGATTACATGTTTTTGTTATTGTGAATGGTGTCTGATGAATATACACATGCATATGTCTTTACGGTAGAACAATTTGTAGTCCTTTGGGTATACCCACTAATGGGATTGCTGGGTTGAATGGTAGTTCATTTTTAAGTTCTTTGAGAAATCACCAAACTGCATTCCACAGTGGCTGAAATGATGTAAATTCCCGCCAGCAGTGTATAAACATTACCTTATCTCCACAGTCTCTCCAGCACATTATTTTTTGGCTTTTTAGTAATAGCCATTCTGATTTGTGTAAGACAGTATCTCATTGTGGTTTTGATTTTCATTTCTTCAGTGTTTAGTGATTTTGAGTCCTTTTCCATATGCTTGTTGGCCATGTGTATATCTTCTTCTGAAAAGTGTCTGTTCCTATATTTTTCCCACTTTTTAATGGAGTTGTTTGGTTTTTGCTTGTTAATTTGTTTATGTTTCCTGCATATTCTGGATATTAGATCTTTGTCAGATGCATAGTTTTTAAATATTTTCTCCCATTGTGTGGATTGTCTATTTACTCTGTTTATAGTTTCTTTTGCTGTGAAGAAGCTCTTCAGTTTAATTAGATTACATTTGTCAACTTCGTTTTGTTTCATTTGAGACAGGTCTTGCTCTGTCGTCCAGGCTGGAGTGCAGTGTCATGATTATGATTCATTGCAGCCTCGACCTCCTGGCCTCAAGCCAATTTTTGTTTTTGTTGCAATTGCTTTTGGCTTGTCTGTATTAAAAGCTTTGTCAGAGCTAGAATGGTATTTCCTAGGTTTTTTCCCAAGGGTTTTTATAGTTTTAGGTTTTACCTTTAAGTCTTTAAATGATCTTGAGTTGATTTTTTAATGTGGTGTAAGGAAGAGGTCTAGCTTCAGTCTTCTGCATATGGCTAGCCAGCTCTTCCAGCACCATTTATTGAATAAAGGAGTTCTTTCTCCATTGATGGTCAAAATGAATTAGATCCATGTCCCCAACCAAATTCCATGTAGAATTGTAATCCCCAATGTTGAAGGTAGGGCCCGGTGAGAGGTGATTTGATCATGAGGGTGGAGTTCTCATAAATGGTTTACCACCAGCTCCCCTTGGTACTGTATAGTGAGTGAGTTCTCATGAGATCTAGTTATTTAAAATGTGTAGTACCTCCATCCTCTCTCTCTTTCTTCTCCCCTGGCCATGAACAATGTGCCAGCTTCCCCTTAACCTTTCACCATGAATCAGAATTTCCCAAGGCCTCCTCAGAAGCTATTTCTGTGCAGCCTGCAGAACTGTGAGCCAATTAAACCCCTTTTCTATATAAATTACCCAGTCTTAGGTATTTCTTTATAGCAATGCAAGGAGAGACTAATACACTTGTTTTTGTCAATTTTGTCAAAGACTAGATGGTTGTAGGTGTGTGGATTTATTTCTGGGTTCTCTATTATGTTTCGTTGGTCTTTGTGTTTTTGTACCAGTATTATTCTATTTTGTTTAGTGTAGCTTTGCAATATAGCTTGAAGTCAGGCAATGTGCCTTCAGCTTTTTTTTTTTTTTCCTTTTTCATATTGTTCTGGCTATTTGGGCTATTTTTGGTTCCTACAAATTTTAGAATAGTTTTTTTGTTCCAATTCTGTAAAGAATGCCATTGGTACAATCCTAAGCAAAAAGAACAAAGCTGAAGGCATCACGCTACCTGACTGTAAACTATACTACAGGGCTACAGTAACCAAAACAGCATGATAGTGTTACCAAAACAGATATATAGACCAATGGAACAGAATAGAGGCCTTAAAAAATAATGCCACACATCTACAGTCATCTGATCTTTGAAAAACCTGAC
The DNA here is from genome assembly GCF_024542745.1 of Macaca thibetana thibetana. NCBI lineage: Eukaryota > Metazoa > Chordata > Mammalia > Primates > Cercopithecidae > Macaca > Macaca thibetana. Next base: position 64,136,770 of record NC_065584.1, read on the forward strand.
AAAAACAAGAAATTGGGAAAGGATTCCCTATTTAATAAATGGTGCTGGAAAAACTGGCTAGCTATATGTAGAGAGCTGAAACTCGATCCTTTCCTTACGCCATATACAAAAATTAACTCAAGATGGATTAAAGACTTAAATGTAAGATCTAACAGCATAAAAACCCTAGAAGAAAATCTAGGCAATACTATTCAGGACATAGGCATGGGCAAAGATTTCATAACCAAAACACCAAAAGCAATGGAAACAAAAGCCAAAATTGACAAATGGGATCTAATTAAATAAAAGAGCTTCTGCATAGCAAAAGAGACTATTATAAGAGTGAACAGGCAACCTACAGAATGGGAGAAAATCTTTGCAATCTACCCACCTGACAAAGAGCTAATATCCAGAATCTACAAAGAACTTAAACAAATTTACAAGAAAAAAGCAAACAACCCCATCAAAAAGTGGGCAAAGGATATGAACAGACATGTCTCAAAATAAGACATTTATGCAGCCAACAGACATAAGAAAAAATGCTCATCATCACTGGTCTTCAGAGAAATGCAAATCAAAAACACAATGAGATACCATCTCATGCCACTTAGAATGGTGATCATTAAAAAGTCAGGAAACAACAGATGCTGTAGAAGATGTGGAGAAATAGGAATGCTTTTACACTGTTGGTAGGAGTGTAAATTAGTTCAACCATTGTGGAAGACAGTGTGGTGATTCCTCAATGATCTAGAACTAAAAATAACATTTGACCCAGCAATCCCATTACTAGATATATGTCCAAAGGATTATAAATCATGCTACTATAAAGACACATGCACACCTATGTTTATGGTGACATTATTTACAATAGCAAAGATTGGAACCAACCCAAATGTCCATCAATGATAGACTGGATTAAGAAAATATGGCACATATACAGCATGGAATACTATGCAGCCATAAAAATGGATGAGTTCATATCCTTTCCAGGGATATAGACAAAGCTGGAAACCATCATTCTAAGTAAACTATCACAAGGACAGAAAGCCAAACACCACATGTTCTCACTCAAAGGTGGGAGTTGAACAACGAGAACACATGGATACAGGGTGGGGAACATCGCACACAGAGTCTGTCGGGGGGTTGGGGGTAGGGGGAGGAATAGCATTAGGAGAAATACTTAATGTAAATGATGAGTTGATGAATGCATCCAACCAACATGGCACCTTTATACCTATGTGACAAACCTGCACGTTGTGCACATGTGTCCTAGAACTTAAAGTATAATAAAATTTTTTAAAAAAGAATGTCATTGATAATTTTATAGGAATAGCACTGAAGTTTTAAATTATTCTAGGAGTATAGTCATTTTAAAAATATGATTCTTCTTATATATGAGCACAGAATGTTTTTCCATTTGTTTGTGTCATCTCTGATTTCTTTCAGAAGTTTTTTGTCATTCTTGTTGTAGAGATCTTTCACCTGCCTACTTAGCTGTATTCCTACATATTTTATTTATTTATTTATTTATTTATTTATTTATTTATTTGGTGTGGCTATTTTGAATGGGATTGCATTCTTGATTTGGCACTATCAGTGCATAGAAATGTTACTGATTTAATAAATTGATTTCATCTCCAGAAACATTGCTGAAGTTGTTTGTGAAGTTTAGGAGATTTTAGGCTAAAACTATGGGGTTTTCTGGGTATAAAATTATGTCATCAGCAAACAGAGATAGTGTGACCTCCTCTCCTCCTATTTGGATGCCTTTTTTTTTTTTCTCTCTTGCCTAATTGCTCTGGCTAGGACTTCCAGTACTATGTTGAACAAGAGTGGTAAGAGTGGGCATCCTGGCCGGGCGCGGTGGCTCACGCCTGTAATCCCAGCACTTTGGGAGGCCGAGGCGGGCGGATCACAAGGTCAGGAGATGGAGACCACGGTGAAACCCCGTCTCTACTAAAAATACAAAAAATTAGCCGGGCGCGGTTGTGGGCGCCTGTAGTCCCAGCTACTCGGGAGGCTGAGGCAGGAGAATGGCGTGAACCCGGGAGGCGGAGCTTGCAGTGAGCCGAGATCGCGCCACTGCACTCCAGCCTGGGCGACAGAGCGAGACTCCGTCTCAAAAAAAAAAAAAAAAAAAAAAAAAAGAGTGGGCATCCTTACTTTTTTCTGGTTCTCAAGATAAATACTTCTGTCTTTTGCCCATTCAGTATGATATTGGTTGTGGGTTTTGCATAGATGGTTCTTATTATTCAATGCCTAGCTTATGGACATAGAGAAGAGAACAATAGACACCCAGGCCTACTAGAGGGTGGTGGGTGGGAGGAGGGTTGGAATCAAAAAGTACCTATTGAGTGGTATGCTAATTACCTGTTGACAACATAATATGTACACCAAACCCCTGAGACAAGTAATTTATCTATAGAGTAAATCTGCAGATATACTCCTGAATCTAAACTAAACTAAACTAAATAAATAATAAAATAAAATAGTTTATTTAAATCAAAACCACATAAGCAAACATCTGTCTTGTTCTGTTATCAGCATGGCAGCTAAGCTACCTCTTTTCTAACACTGCTTCTAACTTTCTCCTCCACACTGAAGTTACGGTCATTATTTTCCTGATAGAAGACAGAACATGAGGTTATCACACCCAAATGTGTAAATAATTACTTTAAATATAAAGTTATAAAGAGTCCAATTAAAAAGCAATGATTGTCATGGTAGATAAAAAGGCAAAAGCCAACTACATGATACATATAGGAAAGCAAATTTAAATGCAAAAGCACAAATATATTTAAATTTAAAGGATGAAAAAGATATGCTATGCAAGTACTAGCCAAAAGAAAGCTAGATTAGCGAAATTAATATTAGACAAAAGTACTAAATCTGACAAAGAAACAACAACAAAAAACTATAAGTCAATATCTCTGGTGAACACAGATCCACAAATTATTCTAATAAAATATTAGCAAACCAAATTCAACAGTACATTGAGAAAGTCAGTCACCATAATCAAATGAGATGCATCCCTGAATCCAAGGATAATTCAACATACACAGATAGAAAAACATGATACATAGCATTAACAGAATGAAGGACAAAGCTATATAATCATTTCAATAGAATCAGAGAAAGTATTTGACACAATTCAACATGCCTTTATAATACAAACCTTCAAACATTAGGAACAGAAGAAATGTACCTCAACACAATAAAGTCTATACATGACAAACCCACAGCTAACATCACACTGAACAAGGAAAAATTCAAAGCTTTTCCTCTGAGCTCTGGAACAAGACAATAATGTCCATTTTCACTACTTCTACCCAACACTGTACTGAATGTCCTAGTCAGAGTAACTAGGCAAGATAAAGAAATAAAAGTCATCTAAATTAAATAGGAGGAAGTTAAGCTGTCCCTGTTTGTAGATGACATATATTATATACAAAGAACCTGAGAGACTCCAGTTAAAAGCTATTATAACTAATAAACAAATTCAATACAGTTCCATGATACAAAATAAACATACACAAATCAATAGTGTTTCTATGTGTTAATAACAAACTCTCTGAAAAAGAAATCAGGAAAACAATCCCATTTCGATAGTGACAAATACATAAAATAACTAACAATTTTAAATGATGAAGTGAAAGATGTCTACAATGAAAACTATAAAACACTGATGGAAAAATTGAAGATACGAATAATCAGGGAGGTATTACATGTTCATGCACTATAATTAATGTTGTAAAAATGTTCATACTGCTTAAAGCAATCTACAGTGTAATTTCTATGAAAATTCTAATGACATTTTTCACATAAATGAAATGGAAAAAAAGATCATACAGAAAATGGAAAAAATGTACACAGAACCACAAATGACTCTGAATAGCTAAAGGAATCTTCAGCAAAAGAATAGAGCTGAAGGCATCACACTATTTGAACTCAAAATATAAAGCTGTAGTAATCAAGACAGCATGGTACTAGCATAAAAACACTTAGACCAATAGAACAGAGTAGAGAACCCAGAAGGAAATCAACACATTTACAACCAACAAGTTTATGACAAAAGTGCCAAGAACATACACTGAGAAAAAGACAAACTTTTCAATAAATGGTGTTAGGAAAACTGGCTAGCTACATGCAGATGAATTGCATGCTTATCTCTCACCATATACAAATATCAACTCAATGGATTAAAGACTTAAATGTAAGACCTGAAAATATAAAACTACTAGAAGAAAACATAGGGGAAATTCTTTATAACATAGGCTTAGGCAATAATTTACTGGAATTTACTACAAAAGAAAGTCTACAAAGCCAAAAGTAGAAAAAATATATTACATCAAATCAGAAGTCTTTTTCAGAGCAAAGGAAATGGTCAACAAAGGGGAGGCACAACCTACAAAATGGGAAAAAATATTTCCAAACTGTACATCTTATAGTAGGTTAAATCTTAAATTTATAAAGTACCCAAACAATTCAGTAGCAAGAAAATAAACTATCCAATTTAAAAATGGACAAAATACCTGAATAGGCATTTCACACCAATGGCCAACAGGTATATGAAAAAATCCCCAACATCACTAATTATCAGAAAAATGCAAATCAATAATACAGTGAGATGTAATCTCACACTTATTAGAAAAGCTATCATTAAAAATATAAAAGGTAACAAATGTTGGTAAAGATATGGAGAGAAGGTGGAAATGTAAATTAAAATAGCCATTATGGAAAACAGTATAGAGGTTCCTGAAAATATTAAAATAGAACTACCATGTGATACAGTAATCCCACTACTGGGCATATATCTAAAGAAAGTGAAATCAGTATGTCAAAGTGATCTCTGTACCCTTATGTTTCTTGCAGCACTTTTAACAATAGCTAAGATATGAAATCCACCTAAGTATCTATTTACAGATGAATGTATAAAGCAAATGTGGTATACAAATACAATGGAATACTATTCAGCTGTTAAAAAGAATAAAATCTTGTCATTTGCAATAACATGGATGAACCTGGAGAGTATTATGTTAAGTAAAATAAACCAGGAAGAGAAAGCAAAATACGATGTAATCTCACTCATATGTGGCATCTAAAAATGCCGATTTCATAGAAGTAGAAATTATAATGATGGTAACCAGATGAATAGGTAGTTAGAGGGGAGGAGAGATGTTGTTTAAGTAATATATAATTACAGTTAGATAAGAGAAATATTTTAAAGCATTGTCCCAAATAAGCATAAATATAAAGACAGAAGGTACATAAGTGACTGCCTGGAGGCAGGGATTTGTGAGAGGAGAAATAGATGACGTGGTGGGGAGAAAGGGCAAATGACTGCTAATGGTTGTAGAGATTCTTTTTTATGTGATAAAAATGTTCTAAAATTGATTGTGGTGATCATGACAACGCTGTCAGCATACTTTAAACTATTGGATTACACACTTCAAATGGGTGAATTGTATGATACAAAAATTATATATCAATAAAGCTGTTTTTAAAAATTAAAATGTTAGGCAAAATTAATTTCATAGCAAGGGATACTAACAGGGAATAGAAGGTCATTTATTAACGATAAATATTTCAATTCACCAAGAGGGCATAAAATCTTAAATAATTACAAACCTCAGACCAGAGCTTCAAAATACATGAAGCAAAAGCTGAAAAGAATGTGAAGTAAAATGTAGAAATTCATAATTTTGGTCAATGGCTTAAACATTTCTCTCTCAATAATTGATAGAACAGATACATGACAATCTTTAATAATGTAGAAGCTTTAATCAATACTGTCAATCAAATTGAGGTGATTTACATTTCTAAAACACCCCCCCTTACTATGTCACCACATACATTCTTTTTAAGTGTTCATTAACATTTATCAAGAGGGACTACATTCAGAGTCATAATAAAAGGGCTACATTTAAAAGTCAGAGGTACTAAGGGAATAATATGGCAACATTACAAATAAATTAATGCTCACAATTTCAACAGCAGTGAAAAGGATAAATTGTTTGAAATAGACAAGTTACCAAAACTCACTCAAGAAGAAAACATTAACATGTATGTTCCCATATTAAATAAAGCACTTAAATTTGTAGTAAAAATTATTCCCACAAAGTAGCCTTCAGGTCCAGATAAATTTATGAGGGGATTCTACCAATTCTGTATGTATTTTTTCCAAAAGATTGAAAAGATGTCAGTACTGTCCAACTCATTCTATGAGTTCATCATTTATCTGAAACTAAAACCAGGAAAACTAATGTGTTACAACTGTAGAGTGAAAGCCACCAGAAAAAAAAATGCTTATATTACATATGAAGCAGATGAACATTACCTGAAAGTATACGGTGACAAGTTAAAATGTATGTCATGTCCTTTGCAGCAACAAAGATGTGGCTGGAGCCCATTATCCTAAGTGAATTAACTTAGAAACAGAAAACCAAATACCACATGTTATCACTCATAAGTTGGAGCTAAACATTGGGTACTCTTGGACATAAAGATGGCAACAGGAGATACTGGGGACTAATAAAGAGGGTAGGAAATATGGAGGGTGATGTTTGAAAAACTGTCTACTGAGTATTATGCTCACTCCCTGGGTAATGAAATATTTTGTATACTAAACCTCCACATCATGTAGTATACCCATGTAACAAACCTGCACGTGTACCCTCTGAATCTAAAAGTTAAAATTATTTTCAAAACATTAACATATAACTTAAGACAATCAATAGAATACCATAACAGAAAACTATAGATACAAATCCAAAAAATAAATAAAATAAATCAATAAACATTTCTCAATCCAGAAGAGGAAAATAAGAGGGAAAGATGAAAAGAACAGATGGGCAAAACAAAAAATAAATAAATAAACAATATATTTTAAACAAAATATATTAATGTTTACATTAAATATAAATAGTATAAACAGCTCACTAAAAGTAATTTCAAGAAAACTATAAACCAATATAAGTTATGAGCATAAATGACAAAATTCTTAATACAACTTTACCAACAATATATAAATCGATAAAATATTATAACCAAATGAAGTTTATCCCAGGAATGTAAGATTGATTCAACATTTTGGAACCAATGAATGTAAATCTTCATATTGATAGACTAAAAAACTGAACACTTAGAGTCACATCTATGAATGCACTAAAAGTATTGTATAAATTCCACCTCCATCCCTAATAAAATTCTCACTAAACTAATAACAGCAGACAAATTTCTCAACATGGTAAAGGGAATCTTTAAAATACAGTTAGCATTATACTTAGTGGTAGAAAAGTAATGTTTTACCTCTATTGTTAAGAACAATGCAAGATTTTACTCTCATCACTTTTATTTAACATTGTATAGAGATTGCAGCAAGTTGAACAAGGCAAGAAAAAGATATACCTCTAAATTGGAAAGCGTTAAGAAAAAATGTCTTTATTCAGAAACATAATTTTCAAATTTGAAAATTCCATGGATGATCCTAAAGGGCCACTAGACTTAAAAAATGCAAATCAAAACCACAATGAGATACCATCTCACACCAGTTAGAATGGCAATCATTAAAAAGTCAGGAAACAACAGGTGCTGAAGAGGATGTGGAGAAATAGGAACACTTTTACACTGTTGGTGGGATTGTAAACTGGTTCAACCATTATGGAAAACAGTATGGCGATTCCTCAAGGATCTAGAACTAGATGTACCATATGACCCAGCCATCCCATTACTGGGTATATACCCAAAGGATTATAAATTATGCTGCTATAAAGACACATGCACACGTATGTTCATTGCAGCACTATTCACAATAGCAAAGACTTGGAATCAACCCAAATGTCCATCAGTGACAGATTGGATTAAGAAAATGTGGCACATATACACCATGGAATACTATGCAGCCATAAAAAAGGATGAGTTTGTGTCCTTTGTAGGGACATGGATGCAGCTGGAAACCATCATTCTTAGCAAACTATCACAAGAACAGAAAACCAAACACCGCATGTTCTCACTCATAGGTGGGAACTGAACAATGAGATCACTTGGACTCAGGAAGGGGAACATCACACACCCGGGCCTATCATGGGGAGGGGGGACGGGGGAGGGATTGCACTGGGAGTTATACCTGATGTAAATGACGAGTTGATGGGTGCAGCACACCAACATGGCACAAATATACATATGTAACAAACCTGCACGTTATGCACATGTACCCTACAACTTAAAGTATAATAATAATAAATAAATTTAAAAAAATAAAAATAAAAAAATAAAAAAAGAAAAATATAAAAAAAAAGAAAATATTCTTTTCTCCCATCAACTGAGCATGAAACAAAACAGCAGAGCTGCTAATTAAACTACTAATTCTATATTAAAAAAAAAAAAAAGAAAGAAAATATTCCATGTGTACTTGCTTGTTTTCAGTGTAGAGCAATACAATTACATTTTGCATATTTGTATTTTATTCTGCATCAAAAGTAGATTTTAGATCTTTCCTGCTTTCTCCTGTGGGCATTTAGTGCTATAAATTTTCCCCTAAACAGTGCTTTAGCTGTGTCCCCGAGATTCTGGTACATTTTGTCTTTGTTCTCATTGTTTTCAAAACACTTTAAATATGTGTCATTTATTATGTATTGTGTTATTATTATTACCTTAATAAAGCTGTTAAAAATGGCATTTGGAGCCAGGTGCAATGGCTTCCGCCTGTAATCCCAGCACTTTGTGAGGATGAGGAAGGCAGATCACTTGAGGTCAGGAGTTCAAGACCAGCTGGGTCAACATGGTGAAACCTTGTTTCTACCAAAAATACAAAAAAAGAAAAAATTAGCCGTGTGTCCTGGTACATCCCTGTAATCACAGTTACTCAGGAGGCTAAGGCATGAGAATCGCTTGAGCCAGGGAGGTGGAGGTTGCAGTGAGCTGAGATTGTGTTACTGCACTCCAGCCTGGGCAGCAGAGCAAGACTCTGTCTCAATATATATATATATAAAAAATATGATAAACATGCTTAAAAATTAGGGAAAGTAAATTTGAACATTATGTCATCATCAGTTTTGCCAAATGTATTTAGAACTATAGATTTAAAACAGTACATTCTGGGGTTTGGAAATAGCTACTTTTATGTTGTCTTAGGTAGTGAAAAGTAGTAAAACTTTTAAAAAATGCCATTTGAAAGAAATTATAAGATTAAAAATTGCATATAATTTGTCCAGGTAATTGTTTGTCTAAGTTCCCCTCAGATGATACACACACACACACACACACACACGCAGTTACATATACAATGCATATTTACAAGAATGTTCATTTTAGGATTATTCATAATATAAAAATATTTTATACTAATTTTGCATCAATGTTGTAATCATTCTAATTGATTTTACATCACTATAGAATATTGTATTATTAGATATAGAGAATTTTCCAATGAAATGTTATGTAATGAGAATAGATAATTGTTTTCAAAGATATATAAAATCCAATACTATTTAAGTAAAATAAAAAGAAAATAATACAAATATATACACCAACACTCATACAAGCAATACAAACATTTCAAGCAGAGAGTGTGTGTGTGTGTATGTGCATGTGTGTTTGTGTGTTCATGCTCATATAAATGTATGGTGATGTCTCTGCAAAAAATAAATTTAATAATGTTTACAACCGGAGGAAGTATGATATGGTTTGGCTCTGTGTCACACTCAAATCTCTTATCAAATTTCAATCCCCACGTGTCAGGGGAGAGACCTGGTAGGAGGTGATGGGACCTCGGGGACGGTTTGCCCCATTCTGTTTTTATGATAGTGAGTGAGTGCTCATGAGAGCTGATGGTTTTCTAACTGTTTAGCAGTTCCCCCTTTGTGCACTCTCTCTCCTGCTGCCTTGTGAAGAAGGTACCTGCTTCCCCTTTGCCTTCCACCATGACTGTAAATTTCTTGGTTTCCCCAGCCTACAGAACTGTGAGTTGATTAAAGCTTTTTTATTTATAAATTGCCCAGTCTCAGGTAGGATCTTTATAGCAGTGTAAAAACTGACTAATACAAAGTAGTATTATTGAACAACAGTTACATGAAAGGGACATTTAAATTTTCTTGTTTTACATCTCAATCTTCTCAATAGTTCTATATTGATGGCAATTCTTAAAGTGAATTTGTATAAATTTGATAATTAAAAGAAAGTAAATCAAAAAAGAGGTACAAAAATCTCTCTGTATAACTTATACTGCTTTATTTCCATGCTATCATTTAAATCTGCTCTTTTCAAGTTTTTTTTTAATTATCAGAAATAAAATTAATGCCACTCTTTTGGCAAAGGCTAATCTGAATTGGAGTTGATTAGTTCTAATTGGCTAATTAACAAAAAAATCCCTATCTTTGGAATCCATTCTGGAACTCTGCATCTTACTAGGAAGACTGAATTGACTTATCATAATTTATGTTATTTGGTACAATGTGGTTAGTGAGGTGTTAAACTGAACCTATTTGACCTTATTTTCCAGTACAACTCTATTTTCAAATAGTATAAATCAGAACAGAAATAACAAATGGAAGAACAAAGAGAAAAAATAATTAAGAAGTTGAGCACATGTTTATTCTCTGTGTTTTATGTCTCTAAGATGCTTAAAAATTCCTTCAATGTGACACACATCTGCTTGCCAGTGAAAACCTAGCACTTTCTGGAATACATATACACACACACACCTGCACATAGACATACATGTTTATCCATATACCCACACACATACACACACTCTCACACACACCTGTTTTCAGACAGCTGGGTTTTTAAAAATTTTAACTATGGTGGTGCAGCCATCAGCATTTTTTTTTTAGAACCTACCATGTGTAGACTCATGCTGAACCACAGAGCGGAATAGAATTAAACATCCAGTCCAGCACTGAACCAGAACAAAGCTGCTTCCTTAAAATTAATGTTGGGAGAAACAGAAAACAGTTTATTTTAGCCAGTTTATGACACACTCCTTTCCAGTAAAGAAAGATTGAGGAAGGGGCCGAGAAGTCCAACCCCAGTTTTACATCTGGTGACTTTTCCAAAGTCACTAATCAGATTATGAATGAGGGAGAGAATAAGGAGGGACTAGTCATCTTTTGACAACAGAACTCACAATATAAGCTGTGGGAAGCAGGTGTTTTCCCTATCAATGCCTTTCTTCATATTACTTTACCCCAACAAACATAATTTTCACAAAGATTTCCCCTTTGCTACAAGGAACAAAGCATATATTGCCTCAGGAAGGCCTGTGACTGGAAGAACAGAATAAAGCTATTGCCTTCTAGAGGCCTGCAGGTTTAAAATATAAACTATGAAAAAAAGGCAAACATTTTTATTAATGCCGGGTGAACTTTCTTTTCTCCTCATCTGCTGAAACTTTTTTACTTGGGCCGATTAAGACAAATGTAGATAAGATAACCGAGAAAAGTCAAAATCATTAGGTGTTAGAAAGATAATTAAATTCACCTTGGGCCAAATCCTCTTACATGAGCATAGAATACCTCAATAAAAATTTAAAGGACAAAGTCTAAAAGGGATCTATAATCTATATTTCATTTTCCAAATGTAGATCCACAAGTTTTGCAAAAGCATCAAAACATCTGGTGACACCACAGCACAGGAAAATAGAATGGAATCAGCCCTGTATGCTATCATGAAAAGTGAACATGCATAATTGTAGAAGGAATAGTGTCTCAGTAGGAAATGGGAGCAATCATTTTGGTTTTATTTTTATTTTCTATATGGTTTAAGATGAAGGAGAGTTGATGTTAGGGTATAATAGGTACAATGCTGTTTCACAGTTGCCACAAGTACCCAGAAGTTATTTGCAAATATGTCTGCTTCAGAGGGGTCAGTGGGGATGAATTTAGATGAATAAAGATGCAAAGGCAAATGTTTCATCTCAGTAGGGAAAATGGTATAATCAAGTAAGACTCAGATATTATTGGTGAATAGAGACTAATTTCTTCACTTTCTTTGTTACCTGGTTCTTACACTAAGAATAAGGTAAATGAAGGGACATAAAATATTGAGCTTGGCTAAATGTAAATCCTAATGACTGAGAAACTACAGAAATGAATGTTTTAACTGATGTTGATTAAATTAACTTTCTCCTGTGAGTTAAGTCATGGCAAACTAAAGACAAATTTTGTACCTTAAATTTTGTGGGCTGTGAAATACCTTTATGTTATGTGAGAAGAAATATGTAGTACATTATAATAAAAAAATGTACACAAAGACAGCTATGGGCCAAATATTTGTGTTCCTTCCTAATTCACCTGTTGAAGTCTAGTACCCAATGTATTTGTATTTAGAGGGGTGGCCTTTGGGAGGTAATTAGGTTTATGTAAAGTAATGAGTGGGGTCTCCATGATGTAATTAGTGTCCTTACAAGAGGACAGGAAGAAATGCCAGGGCATGTGCAGGTGCCCACTCCCTCACCCTCACCCTCACCCTTTTCTTTTCCCTACCACTTCCCCTTTCTCTCCCCCTCTCACTCTCCCACTCTTCTTTCCTCCCTCCCTCCCTCTTTCTGTACCTTGTGAGGTCACAGGAAAAGGCTGCAGTCTGCAAGCCAAAAGGAGGGACATCATCAGAAACTAAATAAAACAATACCATGATTTTGAACTTCCCAGGTTCCAGAACTGTGAGAAATAAATGTCTGTTGTTTAAACTACTCAGTCTATGGTATTCTGTTAGAGTAGTCAGAGCTAAGACAGAGAGAGTACTAGGTAGTCTGACATATAAGTTATTTGCTGCATAACTGTCTTTTGGTCAAGGATGAACTGCCTATGCAAGGGTAGTCTCATAAGATTATAGTGAAGCTAAAAAATTCCCATCACCTACTGACGTTGTAGCCAAGACATCATCTTGTGAAACACATTACTCACATGTTAGTGGTAATGCTGGTATAAATGAACATACTGTGCTGTAAGTCATACAAGTATAGAGCACACAATTATGTACAGTGCATAATACTTGATACTGATGATAAATGACTAAGTTACTGGTTTATGTATTTACTATACTATACTTTTATCATTATCTTAGAGCATACTCATTCTACTTTACAAAATGTTTACTGGAAAGCTTGTCCTATTATACCGCTGCACCCTCACACATTTTGTGTTTACTGCATTTCTTGATTGAATTATTCTTTCTTGTGCTAAATTTAATCTCTGTTGTTTTGTTCATAATGGCCCCTAAGTGTACAAAATCCTCCCTAATATTACTAGTTTGAGGCCACATCTAGTGATTGACCTGGAAATAAGGTTAAATTGATTAAGAATTATGAAGATAGAAAATTAAGAATGGTTATTGCTCACTAGTCAGGTGCGCACCCTTACACCATAGCTGTAATCTTCAAAAATAAGAACACAGTGACAGAGACTGTTAAAAGAACTTCTTCACTGAAGGTAAGAAGAATAACACAAATTTGAAAAGGGCCTCTATCAGATACAGGGAAACTTCTCATGACCTGGACTGAATACCAGACACAGAAATATATCCCTGTCAGCACCCTGAGTATCATGACCAAAGCAAAAAGTTTGTGATGTTGAAAAAAAAAAAAAAAGCTGGATCCGACTATGATGTCAGATGTTAAATTTACTGCTAGCTCTGGGTGGTTTAAACGATTCAAGAACCATTATTCATTACATAATGTGAAAGTGAGTGCTGAGCCTGTGAGTGCTAATGTTAAGGCAGCTGGAGAATTTAGAAACCCCAGATAAGCTAACTGTGGAGGAAATTTACTTGGCAAAGCAAATCTTCAATGTGTATGAACACTCCCTATTCTGGAAATGGATGCTGAAAAACGCATTCATCCATAAGGAGGCCAAGTCAATGTCAGGTCTCAAGCCTTTTGAGGACAGGATAAAAGCCTTGCTTGGGGGCAGGGTTTCAGGCTACAAGTTCAAACCCTTTGTGATCTGGAACTGTGCAAACCCTAGGGCCTTCAAGCATACAAATAAACACACACTGCCAGCTACAGGAGCCGTAAGAAGTCATGAGATGACCCAGTTTCTCTTCCAAGATGTTTTCCTGAATGGCTATTAGAGTATTGTTTAGAGAAAAACATACCTTTCAAGAGTTTGCTTACTGTTAATAATGCTCCTGCACATGTTTCTTTAATTGGTGATCTCATCCCAATATCTAAGTGTTGTTTCTCCCTCTAGATACCACCTCTTTGATCCATCCAATGTATCAAGGAGTTACAACAGCATTTAAGTTCTACTACCTGAGGAGTATCTTTGCCCAGGCTATTTCTGCAATTGAAGAAGACACTTCGAAGATGTTGATGTAATTCTGAAAGGATTACTACATCTATGACTACATCAAAAACCTTGCTTAGGCTTAGGTTAATGTCATCAAGGAGTATACAAATGGCATCTGAAAGAAGACACTTAGGTGTTTATCTAAGATGTCAAAGGATTTTCTAAGGATGAGGAGGTTGCAAAAATCAACAAGGCCGTGGTTGAAATGGCAAGCAACTTTAACTCAGGTGTGAATGAGGATGACACTGAGGAGCATCTATAGGTGGTTTCAGAGGAACTGACTATTGAGGAGTTATTGGAACTGGAAAAGGAAGGCAATGCTGAACAAGAGGTAAGAGAAAAGGAAACTGCAATAGAAGAAAAATAAGAACCCCTGATAAAATTCACAGCAAATTGTTTAGCAGAAGTTTTTGCAGTACTCACCAACTTCCGTAAAAGTTTGAAAACATGGACCCCAACACAGAAAGTTTTTCATTAATAGAGAGGACTATTCATGGCATATTATCTGCTTACAGCGAAATCTATGATTCAAAGAAAGAAATAAAACAAACCACAATGGTCATATTCTGCCAAGAGGTTATCCTCTCAAGATCCTCAGTCAGGTCCTTCAGTAGGTATTCCAGAAGAAGGCACTGTTATTATAGGAGATAAGATCTCCATGTGTGTTATTGTCTCTGAAGACCATCTAGTGGTACAAGATGTGGAGGTGGACGACAGTGATATTGACAGTCTTGACCCTGTGCAGGCCTAGGCATATGTGTGTGAATTTGTCTTAGTTTTCAACAAGAAATTTTAGGAAGCAAAAAAATAAAAATAAAAAAAACAATTTAAAAATATAAAAACAATATAGAATAATTATATAAAGAAAGAAAATATTTTACAGCTGTACAATGTGTTTGTGTTTTAAGCCGTGTTATTACAAAGTTCAAAAGTTTAAAAATTATAAAAATTAAAAAGTTTATACAGCAAATATGTTATAGGAAGCAAAGATTAATTTATTATTTTAAAATGTTTAAAATAAATTTATTATTGCTTATGTATACAGTGTTTATAAAGCCTACAGTTCTGTACAATAATATCCTTGGATTTCACATTCCCTTACCTCTCACTTACTGATTCACTCAGAGCAATGTTCAGTCCTGCAAGCTCCATTTATTGTATGTACCCTGTATATGTGTACAATTTTTTAATCTTAATAACACACTTTTATTTTACCATTTCTATGTTTAGATACATAAATACTTACCATTGTGTTGTAGTTGCTTACTGTATGTAACACAGTAACATGCTATACAGGTTTGTAGCATAGAAGCAATAGACCATACCATATAGCTTAGCTGTGTATTAGAGCATACTATCTAGGTGTGTAAGTAAAATCTATATTTGCCCCAAAATAGCGTCCCCTTAGTGATGCATTTCTCAGAAAGTATCCCAGTTTTTAAGCAACCGATGACCACAGTTAGACTTTTTGGAGGAGCTGATCACTAAGCTGAGACTGAAAGCGTATAAGTTAAGGGACAGAAGGAGAAGAAATACGTTTTAGAAAGAACACACAGAAAACATGTGGGGGTGTGAAACATGAAAAAGATGGCTTAATATGACTAGAGTATGGATTAGGAGCAAATCAAATGCTGAGTTATGAACTGAAATGAAACATACACATTTGGCAAGGGTACACAGTTTGATGGGAAATTTGTGTCATGGAATTATGTGAGCAGAGACATGATATGGACAGGCATGTATTTTATAATGATTACTCTGACATTTGACATTGGCATGAAGAATGGATCAGGAATGGTGAGAAAGAATAAAGGAAGATCAATTAGGCTATTATGCTTTCTAAAAAAGTAATGATGAAGACTGAACTATATCAGCTGCATTTGGGAAGCAGGAAAAATAATTAAATTTATTGAAAAACACTATAATGAGGTATGTGCTTTTTTCTTTACAGTTTATATGAAGATTATTAAACTATTGCTGTAAGATCAACTCCAAACCCACACTCCTGTACAGCTGATTGGGGTACTAAAGGGTAGGACTCTTTTTTTTTTTTTTTTTTGAGAGTCTCCCACTGTCGCCCAGGCTGGAGTGTAGTGGTGCGATCTCGGCTCACTGCAAGCTCCTGCCTCAGCCTCCCGAGTAGCTGGGACTACAGGCGCCCTCCACCGCGCCCGGCTAGTTTTTTGTATTTTTTAGTAGAGAAGGGTTTCACCGTGGTCTCGATTTCCTGACCTTGTGATCCGCCCGCCTCGGCCTCCCAAAGTGCTGGGAGAACTCTGTAAATTCTTAATATATTTCTGATTTGTCAGTTAGCTTCCTGTTAGGCTCTTCCAATATGGAGTACCATAAGATTAGAGGGCAGAGGGGGTAAAATAGGATTTGCGTTTTCTTGTTAGTTTGCTTATTGACTGTAGCAGTTAGTTCCAGTGTTGACTGATTTGCATATCCAGTTACTTAGTAGCACTTGAATAACTAACCATGTAACACTGTCCAGAGGCACCAGAAGCAACCGTGTAGCACCTGTTATTTAGAGGTCTGTGTCTACCTCCAGATAATTTTTCCTATTAAATTCAATAATTTGACATTTTCTCTTTACTCCCTAAACTAGAGGTAAAAGCTGCTCTCTGCAGTTAGCATTTCAGTGTTATCTCAGTATTCTTTTTGGCCTCTGCCTACTTTCAAAATACTTATTGCCAAATCCTTATATTACATTTTTTTCCTGTTAAAATAATTAGTAGTCTTTTTTATTCACTGGACCCTAATTAATACGGCTTCCATTAAAAGTCATAGTGAAGGTTCTCTCCTCAACTAATCATATTATTTAATTATTGTAGCATCAATTCTTAGAATTTGCTGACGTACTGTCTAAAAAATGACATCAGATGTTTCTTTAAGTCATTTTAAATTCCCTGCCTTCTGACAAATATTACTTATATTTTTAGATAAGCACATTTTATGCTTTTTCTTTAAAATTCTCTTACATTTTCAATATTTTAACAAGACGTATATATTATAGCATAAGTGATTAATAAATAACACTTGAAATTAGGAGGTATGTTTTCACTTTTTACTTAAATTTTGTAGGAAAAGATACATCTAAGTTTCTGAAACAATAGAATGACTTTGCATGGCAAAATATACTATTTTCCTCAACGATAGTCAACAGGAAACTATAAACTATAAGCTGGACATCCTTTTGATACCCTCAATCATCTGGCAGAATTTTATACAAGAAGAATCTCATAATAAGAATCAATGAGATTGTGAGGAAATAGACCAGTGCCTTTATAATTTGATAGCAACATTTTCATGGTCATGTTAAACTTAAAGTAACACCATGTGTGTTTAAGGGTTATATTCTTTTACACTCGAAAGATATTCCCAGCCAAAGTTAATTGGGTTAGCATAAAAATAGATTGTGTATTATTTTGCTATTTGGGAATACTTTTGGTTCTTTATTCTCATTAGTCAAAGTTAACTGGGCTAGCATATGAATAGATTGTATATCATTTTGTTATGTGAGAATAGTTTGGGTTCTTTATGCTCAATAAAATATGGTGTACAAAGTTTAAAATGAAATAAAATGGCTGAATACTGTTTAGAAAATATTTAGGTGGACGCATAGAATGATGTCGTTAACAAATTTTAAAAACATAAAACATTTGTTTTCAAAGTTTGTGATTATCTAAATTTGAATTTAGGAAAAGACAGGGTGTTGAAGTTGATTTCAGTCTGCATATGCAATTTTCCTCTACAGATGGTTTCCTTAGTGAAAGAAGAGCCAAGGTCACTTTAATGTTTAACATTCTTACAGCAAGTGTATTTTGGCTCAATATGTGTCATGAAGCAAAAATAATTTTATGCTGGTCAAGATGACCTAGAAAGAGGAAAGTTTTATTTTTTCATTTATTAAACCAATATCTTTAAATGATGTGAAAGAGTCGAGCTAAACATACGTTATCTCCCTTCTTCTCATCCTGAAAAGCAATTAAAGAGATTGGAGAAATTACTTCATTGACCCATGTTCTCAGGGAAGAACTGTGGACATTAGAAAAATCTGTGCAAGTTAGAAGAACAGGGATAATGGAGTTTAAGCAGGATGAGCAGTTATACATTGTATAACTCTGACATTTCAGAGCCTAATCTAACAATGGCACTGCTGCACTGGCATCAAATCTGCTATACTAACCTGATATTCTGAGCCCTAACCTTGCTCTTACAGCTCTCCAGGGTGCAAGAGATGAAGCAATGGGCAACCATAGCCCAGGAGAAGAGTTAAACATAAGTACCATAAGTTTTTTATTCCAAAGGTACACATGTTGATTGTTTTCTATCCACTAGGCCAAATGAGGAGAATGTTACAGTAGAAGTGAATTGCGGGTTTTACTTATTTTCCAGTGCCTTGTGCTAAATGATGCTTAACCTATCTATCCACAGGAGGATTGCAAAAATCTGTCTATAAATTACTCAAATTAACACAAATAAATCATTCCGAGTACCTGAAGATTCCCAAGCCTCAATTTTATTTGTAAAGAGGGAATAAATTCATGATATTAAATTTCATTTCAATTTGTGCTTAAGAGTGCAACTCTGAGATAAAAGTTTTTAAAAAAAGTTCAGGGGTGAATGTTCCTTGGGTATATACACAAAGAAATTAATGGTATTCTTTAAATATTCTCTGAGCTTTGTTGAAATCTCCACTTGAAAAGTAACACCTTAAACAACACTGGTAGAGTTTTTTTGTTTTTGTTTTTTCAATTATCTTCCAGCTCTTTAATGACAAATTCTGTAGTAACTCAATGTTTAATAAACATTTGTTGAGTTTCTGGTTTGTGTTTGTTTTGATTGTTTGTTTGTTTTGCGATGGACTCTTGCTCTGTTTCCCAGGCTGGAGTGCAGTGGCACGACTTTGGCTTACTGAAACCTCCTCCTCCTGGGCTCAAGCGATTCTCCTGCCTTAGCCTCCTGAGTAGCTAGGATTACAGGCACCTGCCACAACACCCAGTTAATTTTTGTATTTTTAGTAAAGGTGGGGTTTCATCATGTTGACCAGGCTGGTCTTGGACTTCTGATCTCAAGTGATCCACCTGCCTCAGTCTCCAAAAGTGCTGAGATTACAGGTGTGAGTCACTGTGGCCAGCCATTTGTTAAGTTTCTATCATAAGAAAATATATCTTTATTTCTGGGAATTCAGAGATAACCATGATATTTTGATCTCAATTTATATGTATTGGTATATATGGTATTTCTATATTTAATTTTAAATTTGCCTGATGTTACATATCTACTGATTGTTGAACTGAGATTTAAATATAAGTATGTATAAATCCAGAAAGCCATTTGGTTATGTACTTTAATTCCCAGCCTAATCCCAACCTAGAAAAAATTAATGTCATGTGTGTGGGACTCCATATAAGAAAAGACATTTAGGCAAAACAAAACAAATACAATAGAGCTGACTAAAATGCAAAACAATAAGACAAATTATATTCAGAATTTTGAGTAATATCATTATAAATTTCTGTCTTATTATTGTATATGCATATGAAATTTTGCATAAAGATATATTTAATTTTGCAAGTAATAGTTTACCAACAATGGGATTAAAAAATATATATATTATCAAAACAAATAAGAGGGCAAAGTAATCTAAAGAATCAAGTTAAAGACACCTTATTTTTAAGCAGGGTAAAACAAAGACAGAAGAAAAGCAATTTAAAAAACAACATAAATAGTTTGAGGTAGTGGTTTTGTCTCTTGCTTTTTCTTTCTGCTACTGAGTTTTAGTGGGCAATGTTTTTCTTATTGACAAACCACTTTAGTAATTTATACTTTTGTGTTTAACCTACAGATTTGTGTGAATTTCATGTGAAATAGAAATTGACATTGTTGTGAGATGTCATGGGCTATAAATATCATATTATCAGAAACTCAGCAGCTTTGTAGTGGTGTTTATACGGGGGGAAAATAGGTTATAAGCAGTGAGATTAAACACATTAAAAAATATGGCTTTTGTCAGGTTTGTCAAAGATCAGATAGTTGTGTTCCATTGGTCTATTTACCTGTTTTGGTACTAGTACCATGCTGTTTTGGTTACTGTAGCCTTGTAGTGTAGTTTGAAGTCAGGTAGCGTGATACTTCCAGCTTCGTTCTTTTAGCTTAGGATTGTCTCAGCTATACAGGCTATTTTTTGGTTCCATATGAAATTAAAAGTAGTTTTTTTCTAATTCTGTAAAGAAAGTCAATGGTAGCTTGATGGGGATAATATTGACTCCATAAATTATTTTCGGCAGTATGGCCATTTTCATGATACTGATTCTTTCTATCCATGAGCATGGAATGTTTTTCCATTTGTGTTTGTCCTCTCTTATTTCCTAGAGCAGTGGTTCATAGTTCTCTTTGAAGAGGTCCTTCACATCTCTTGTAAGTTGAATTCCTAGGTATTTTATTCTCTTTGTAGCAATTGTGAATGGGTGTTAACTCATGATTTGGCTCTCTGTTTGTCTATCATTGGTATATAGGAATGCTTGTGATTTTTGCACATTGATTTTGTATCCTGAGGCTGCTGAAGTTGCTTAAAGGTTAAAGAGATTTTGGGCTGAGATGATGGGGTTTTCTAAATATACAATCATGTTATCTGCAAACAGAGACAATTTGACTTCCTCTCTTCCTATTTGAATATCCTTTATTTCTTTCTATTGCCTGATTGCTCTGGCCAGGACTTCCAATACTATGTGGAATAGGAGTGGTGAGAGAGGGCATCCTTGTCTTGTGCCAATTTTCAAAGGGAATACTTTCAGCTTTTGCCCATTCAGTATGATATTTTCTGTGGGTTTGCCATAAATAGCTCTCACTATTTTAAGAAACTTTCCATCATTACCAAATTTATTGAGAGTTTTTAGCATAATGGGTTGTTGAATTTTACTGAAGGCCATTTCTGCATCTATTGTGATAATTATGCAGTATTTGTCATTAGTTCTGCTTATGTGATGAATTACATTTATTGATTTGAGTATGTTGAACCAGCATTGCATTCCAGGGAAGAAACTGACTTGATCATAGTGGATAAGCTTTTTGATGCGCTGCTGTATTCAGTTTGTCAGTATTTTAATGAGGATTTTTGCATAGATGTTCATCAGGGATATTGGCCTGAAATTCACTTTTTTTGTTGTGTCTCTGCCAGGTTTTGGTATCAGGATGATGCTGGCCTCATAAAATGAGTTAGGGAGGTGTCCCTCTTTTCCTATTGTTTGGAATAGTTTCAGAAGGAATTGCACCAACTCCTTTTGTACCTCTGGTAGAATTCAGCTGTGAATCCGTTTGGTTCTGAACTTTTTTTTTTTTTTTTTTTGGTTGGTAGGCTATTAATTACTGCCTCAATTTCAGAATGTATTATTGGTCTATTCAGGGATTTGACTTCTTCCTGGTTTAGCCTTGGGAGGGTGTATGTGTCCAGGAATTTATCCATTTCTTCTAGATTTTCTAGTTTATTTACATAGAGTTGTTTATAGTAATTTCTAATAGTAGTTTGTATTAGTGTGGGATCAATGGTGATATCCCTTTATCATTTTTTTACTGTGTCTATTTGATCCAATTCTTTTTTCTTTTCTTCTTTATTAATATTGCTAGCAGTCCATGAATTTTGTTGATCTTTTCAAAAAACCGACTCCTGGATTCATTGATTTTTTGAAGGGTTTTTTGTGTCTCTATCTCCTTCAGTTATGGTCTGATCTTAGTTATTTCTTGTCTTCTGCTATCTTTTGAATTTGTTTGCTCTTGCTTCTCTAGTTTGTTTAATTGTGATGCTAGTGTGTCAATTTTAGATCTTTCCTGCTTTCTCCTGTGGGCATTTAGTGCTATAAATTTCCCTCTAAACACTGCGTTAGCTGTGTCCCAGAGATTCTAGTACGTTGTGTCTTTGTTCTCATTGGTTTCAAAGAACTTATTTATATCTACCTTAATTTCGTTATTTACCCAGTAGTCATTCAGGAACAGGTTGTTCAGTTTCCATGTAGTTTTGTGGTTTTGAGTGAGTTTCTTAATCCTGAGTACTAATTTGATTGCCCTTTGGTCCGAGAGACTGTTTGTTATTATTTCCGTTCTTTTGCATTTGCTGAGGATTTTTTTACTTCCAAGTATACGGTCAATTTTAGAATAGGTGCGATGTGTTACTGAGAAGAATGTATATTCTGTTGATTTGGGGTGGAGAGTTCTGTAGATGTCTATTACATCCACTTGGTGCAGAACTGAATACCCTTGTTAATTTTCTGTTTCGTTGGTCTGTCTAATATTGACAGTGAGGTGTTGAAGTCTCCCACTATTATTGCGTGAGAGTTGAAGTCTCTTTGTACATCTCTAAGAACTTGCTTTATGAATCTGGGTGCTACTGTATTGGGTGCATATATATTTAGGATAGTTAGCTCTCCTTGTTGCATTGATCCCTTTACCATTTATATAATGCCCCTCTTTGTCTTTTTCTTCTTTGTTGGTTTAAAATCTGTGTTACCAAAGACTAGGATTGCACCCCCTGATTTTTTTTCCTTTCCATTTGCTTTGTAAATATTCCTCCATCTGTTTATTTTGAGCCTATGTGTGTCTTTGCATGTGAGATGGGCCTCCTGAATACAGCACACTGATGGGTCTTGACTCTTTGTCCAATTTGCCAGTCTGTGTCTTTTAATTGGGCCATTTAGCCCATTTACGTTTAAGGTTAATAGTGTTATGTGTGAATTTAATCCTGTCCTTATGATGCTAGCAGGTTATTTTGTCCATTAGTTGATGCAATTTCTTTATAGTGTCGATGGTCTTTACAATTTGATATGTTTTTGCAGTGGCTGGTATCAGTTTTTCCTATCCATGTTTAGTGCGTCCTCTTATAAGGCAGCCTGGTGGTGATAAAATATCTCTGCATTTGTTTGTCTTTTAAGAAACTTTTTTTAGTAGTTGCCCTACATTTTGCAATATACATTTATAAATAATCTAAGTTAACTTTCAAATAACAGTATGCCACTTCATGGGTAGTGTAATTATCTTATAAAAATAATTGTAATTTATTTCTCTTATCTCTCATATTATTGCTGTCATTCTTTTTATCTAGACATAAACATACACGCACACACATATATATATAGAGAGAGGCATAATCATACACAATCATATACATTGTTGCTATTACTATTTTGAACATATTTTACTGTTCCATAAATTAAGAAAAAAATACAACTTTTTATTTTATCTTCCCTTATTCCTTCTCTGATGTTCTTAAATTCCTTGTGTAGATTCAATTATTTTTATATATATACATGTTATTTCTCCCTCTCCAAAGAAATTTTTAAATATTTTTTGAAAGGCTAATCTATCTACTAGCACAAAAATTTCCTCAATGTGGTTTGTCTGAGGAAATCTTTAATTTCTCCTTCATTTTTTAACCAGTTATTTCACAGGTTATAGAATCCTAGGTTGGTAGGCTTTTCTTGTTTTTGTTTTCTCTCAACATTTTAAGTAGTTCACTCCACTCTCTTTCTGTTTACACAATTTCTCAGAAGTAGTTGAATGTAATTCCTGTTTATGCTTTTTTTTAAATTTTTATTTTTAAGACAGAGTTTTGTTCTTGTTGCTCAGGCTGAAGTGTAAGGGCACGATGTCAGCTCACTGAAAACTCTGCCTCCCAAGTTCCAGTGATTCTCCTGCCTCAGTCTACCAAGTAGCTGGGACTAGAAGTGCCTGCCATCATGCCTGTCTAATTTTTGTATTTTCAGTAGAGATGGGGTTTCTCCATGTTGGCCTAGCTGGTCTCGAACTCCTGACCTCAAGTGATCCGCCTGCCTCGGCCTCCCAAAGTGCTGGGATTACAGGTGTGAGCCACTGCACCTGGCCTTGCTTTTTTAAATGTATGATTTTTTTTCCTCACTGTGACTTACATTTAGATTTTTTTTTCTTTATCTTGATTTTCTTAAGTTTGAATATGAGATGCATAGGTGGTGTTTTTTCTTTTCTTTTTTGTTTTTTGGTGGGGGTGGGCATTTATTCTGCTTGGTGTTCTCTGCTCTTCCAGGATCAATGGTTTGGTTTCTGACATTAATTTCTATACATTCTCAGTCATTATTTCTTCAAATATTTCTTCTGTTTTTTATTTTTTCTCTTTCTGTTATTTCAATTAATTATATACTATGTCTTCAGTTATTTCATAGTTGTTCAATATTCTGTTTTGGTGGGCTTGTTTATTTATTTATTTATTTTTTGGCTTTTTTCTGTTAGAATTTTAGTTTGAATAGTTTTTATTGAGATATTCTAAACTTCAGAGATTCTTTTTCAGCTCTGTTCAATCTACTAGTAAGCCCATCTAAGACATTTTTTATTTCTTTTACTCTGTTTTTTAGTTCTAGTACATCTTTATTTCTTCTTAGAATTTCTATCTCTCTGCTTACATTACTCTTTCTGTTTGTGCATGTTATTTGCATTATCAATTAAGGTTCTTAGCATAGCAATCATAGTTGTTTTAAAAACTCTATCTGGTAATTTCAACATATCTGCTGTATCTGAGTCTAATTGTAGTGCTTGTTCTGTTTCTTCAAACTGTGTTTTTGCCTTTCAGTGTGCTTCATGAGTTTGTTCTTGCTAGCCAGACATGCTGTACTGAGTAAAAGAAAATTGTAAGTAGGTCTTTACTAATGTAGTGATAACATGTGGAAGGAAGTGAATCATTTCATAGCGTTTTGATTAGGTCTCAGTCACTTAATAAACTTTAACCTCTGGACCATGAACTTCACCAGTGTTTCTCAGTTTCTCCCACCCAACTTGAGTAGGACAGGGTGGCTAGAGTGGGCTGGAGTTGTATATTTTCTTCATTCACATGGAAGGCTAGAGTTTGCTAGAGCTGGGTCTTCTCATCCTCCCAGGTCACTTAGGAACTAATAAATCCTCATCAGATTTGTCTCTGGTTAAATGATTTCTCTTGAGGGCAGACTTTGTTAAAAACAGAATGCTGCAGCAGATTTCAAAATGGTTTTTTTCTCCTTTGCCCCCTGCCAGAAGCATGAGGAAACTTTTTTCTGGTATTCACTGTGAGAAACTGGTAGAGCTCTTGGGGGAAAACCATGAAAAGTTGGGTGTCTCCTCATGACTAGAGATTTTATCCCCCAGACTTGTCCACACAGAACCTCCAGCAATTTACTGATTACTGTATAGGCATTCTTACCCTGGCACTAGTTTCAAAGGAAGTTTCTGCTGGTCAGTTCCATTCCAGTAAGTTGAGATTCTTTGTATTCAACTGTTGGTATCTCCAATTTTGGTGCCAGCAGTTTGTCCTGTGACCTTCCTTCTCTAAGGTATCTTAGAAAAGTCATTTCTTTTTTGTTTTGTTTTGTTTGTTTGTTTTAGTTAGTTCCACTTTTTACTTAGTTTTAAGACAAAGTGGCAACTACCAACCTGCTTACACTATGGACAGGAAACTGGAAATATGTGCCTTTATTTTTAACAGAATATAGTACTAAAAAAAATGGACTGAGCATAACAATTTTTTGTTTATTGTTTTGTTTTAACTTATGCATAGATATTTAAATATAGAGTTTTAACAAATGATAAACAATTCTGAATTACTTACAATAGAGAATACATTCTTATCAGTAAAGTTTTTCTATTTAATTGATAATACTATTTCCTTGAACTTTGTGTTTTTAAATCATAATCTATGTTTTTGTATCCATATTTAATTCATTATTTTATATACATATATACACACACATATGTACTTAGATTCTTATTGGTATTTTTGTATTTCTCTCATGATATTTGAAGAAGTAATTTTAGACATTTTGAAAAATTTACACAAAAAACAGGGAAATCTTAGATGTCACCTAGTTCTAATTTATTCTTGTTTCTTTTGAGAATGCATTTCTCTGAGAATATCTTGGTAATTGTTTATGTCATGTTCGATTTCCTTTTAGAGCTTAAAGATAAACAATGATTTACTAGGGGTATGTCTTTCAGGCTTAAGAAAATGAATATACTGAAACGTGTTGACATAAGAGATGAATTCTTCTCTGCTAGCACTGTGTCCAGTCTCTAGTCTTGCTTTATAATTAATTAACTGTCAGATCTGCTCAACTTCCATGAAGACACTACACAGATGTCATGGCAAATTGTTCTTGAAATTAAGATCTGAACTGGGAATGTTTTTCATACTGACCTTACAATTCTCTTTATTGATTTTGCTGTCATTTTCACCTGTTAAGAACAGAAATAAATGGAAATGGTACTTTATTTGTTTCTAAGAAAAAATGTAATATAATATTTGAAGAAAGAGTTTAGTCTTTATAGAAAATCATATATATGTATATATATGACTTTGAGCTCTTAAAATTAAAGTTATCGTGTAAATCTAAGACAATAAATTATACAGTTTAGATAATATATAATATTTAAAATAAATTTGTAACATAAAGCCATTGAGGATTCAAATGGAATAAACGTTTGGCACAATGTTTTTCAGCTTGCCCTTACTCTAAGTTACTAGAACATATTTTACCTTATTTATTATCTATTAATATGTTTAATATTGATTTTAGTTGTTGAAAAATCAATATAAATATTAATATTCCTTATCCAAGGTCTGATATATATATTAGAGTTGTTTAACAAATAAAATATTCTTCTCACTGCAGTAGAATAGCCTGAATTGATAAGAGATTATTAACATTTTGAGAACATATTAAGTGGAGAATATTTAATATGTTATTATATAGTCATTTCTAGAGTAATATGCCATATTTTTATGTTTATTGCAATTATAAATTTCTTAATTTTTTTTTATTTCAGTAACTTTAAGGGTGCAAGTGATTCTTGGTTACATGGATAAATTTTACAATGGTAAAATCTAGAATTTTTAGTGTGCCCATCACCTGAGTAGTGTACATTATACACATTAGGTAGTTCTTTTCCCAATAAACACTCTATAAGAATGTTCTGATTACATTTAAAGTTTCATAGAAATATAACTTTATGAATGTATATCATTCCATTGAATTCATTATAGTATACTAGTATGATGTCATTAAGATAATAGCACATATTTGAGTACTTATTTTTATGAAGGCAGTCCAATATAAAGTACAGTTTAATTCTGGGCATAGATCTTGAAGAATATAGAATGCTTAATTCCCAAAAGCATATAAAATTATCTATTTTCTTGGCTCACCTTAAACATTAAGATATATTTTAAAATATTTGTTTATTTTTACAAATGGCATATTTTAAGACTGATAGTTTAATATAAATGAAATATAAAATGTTATTCCGATGGTCTATTCATTATATTAATGTAATGATATATTCATATACCAGTTTCCTCTCATAGCAGGTTTGAACTTATTTTTTATGTGATTTTGGTTTTGCTTTTGGTTATTTACTTCAGTCTTACCACCTAGAAGAATCTGCTAGGAAACATGAAGAATATTTGAAAGTGAAATCAGTATAGGGAAGATATCAGAAGACTAAACGGGGAGAATATGGTGAGTTAAGATAAACTAGAGTAGAAGTGAGTGTACTTGGGGGAATGTAAAATATTTATGTGGCTTTTCTCCTTGCATTTGCCAGCATGAATGCAGGGGCATGAAAGTCTGAATAGGGCTTTCAACCATCACCTGGGGCTTAGAAAATAAAAATTAGAGTTCAGGATATGTCAAAAAGGGCCACATTGTAGAGTGGGTAGTAATCCATTCAAAAGCACAGCACTAACAAACATTAAACTTCAGATTTAAATCAATTCAATTATTGATTCAAAAAAGTTAATGTGACCTTACCATAACTCCTGGCCAAAAGAAAATATCACTTCTTTTGGGAAGAATATAACATCATTTAGATCCTCAAATGAATGCTACACATGCTCAAACCAAGTGTTTAACAACCAATAAAAATAACCAAGTATGCAAAAAGAACAAAAGTACAAAAAGGAGAAAGAAAAATAGAAGGGGAGGGGCCAAAATGACTGATTAGAAGCAGTTGCAGTCTGCAGCACTCAAGGACAGGAACAAAATGGCTCAATGAATACAGTATCTTCAACTGAAATATCCACGTTCTCGCATTGAGACTGATTAGGGAAACAACTTGACCCACAGAAAATGAAGAAAAGTAGGGTGGAGAGATAGCACACCCAGGAGTGACATGGAGCCAAGGAAAGTGGTGAGTGATTGTGCAAACCCAGGAAACCACGCTTCTCCCACACATCTTTGCAACCCATGGATCAGGAGATACCCTTGTGAGCAACCCTACCAGAGTGTTTGGTCCAACACGCAGAGCTGTGTGGAGTCTTGGCAGAGCTGCTGCTCAAGCATGCACGGAGACTCAGGAACTTTACATTATCTGGCCCTGAGATCCTCAGGAAACATGTCTGCAACTCAGGCAAGGCGGGAGGCCCACACTTATCCCTAGGAAATAGGTGGAATCCAGGGATCCAAGTAGCATCATTCTTCTGGTCTCAATTCCACAGTACCTCACAAGGTAAGACACATTGTTTTCAAATTCCAGCCAGCTACCAGCAACAGTGTGGACCCTCCCTAAGACCTGATGGAGTCCCAGAGGGAGGCGTGGGTATCATCTCTGCCATTTGGTTGACTCAGTTGTCCAGCCTGCAGCATTTGGAGAGTCCAAATGGTCCAGACAAGGAAAGGCCCCCCAATCAGCACAGTACAGTGGATTTACCAGATCATGGCCAGACTGCTTCTTTAAGTTGGACCCCGATCCATTTCTGCTCACTGGGTGAAACCTCCCAGCCAGGCCCTCCAGCCATGTCCACCTGCACGTATGAGGGACAGAACTCTGATCTCTCCCTGGGAAGGAGTGCCTGGGGGCAGGGGATGGTGGCCACCTGGGTTGGTTGGATGACTCAGTTGTTCCAACCAACCTCATCCCCAACAGGGGCAGAGGAGGTTCCCCACCATGACACAGTTCCCCCACCACGATACAGCTGTTTTCTTGAAGCATGGACAGACTGCTCCTTTAAGTGATTTACTCCTTCTCGTGGAGTGGGTTCTCCCAGCCAGGTCCTCCCAGTAGGGGCCTCCAGCCACCTGATCTGTATTCTGTGGGGCAGACAGAGCTCATATTTCTCCCTGGGATGAAGTGTTTGAGGGGCAGAGAAGGCCACCTCCTAGACCACTGGGGCTTCACAGCCCGTTCAACCTGTGGGCCTTGGAGAATCCAAATTGTTCACGAGATGAAGGAATCCCCAAAACAGCAAAGTTGCTCTCCCTGAAAAAACTGCCAGAATACCATTTTAAGTGGGTTACTGACCCTGTTCTTCCTAAGACCTCTAAACCGGGGTCTCTAACCACCTCCTACAGGTGCATTCAGGCAGGCAATAGATCAGTACCCTCCTGGGACAGAACTTGCAAAGGAAGGAGAATGCTGTCATCTGTGCTGTTTCACACCCTTCACTGGTGATACCTCCAGGTATGGGACAAACTGAGGCAACTAGGGTCTGGAGCAGACCCCCAGCAAACTGCAACAACCCTATGGAAGAGTGGCCAGACTGTTAGAAGAAAAACAAATGAACCTAAAACAATAACCACGACAATAGAACGCCCCCCCCCCCCCCCCCCACACACACACAGAAACTCTCCAAAGATCAGCAACCTCAAAGATTGAATGTAGATAAGCTCAGAAAGATGAGAAAGAATCACAAAAAGGCTGAAAACTCAAAATGTCAGAGTGCCCCTTTTCCTCCAAATGACCACAGTACTTTTCCAGCAGGGGGCTCAGAGCTGGCATTAGGCTGAGATGGCCGAACTGATAGAAGTAATCTTCAGAAGGTTGGGTATCGATGAACTTCCCTGAACTAAAGGAGCATGTTGCAAAACAATTCAAAGAAGCTAAGAATGATTGTAAAACAATACAGGTGCTGACCATCAAAATAGCCAGTTTAGAGAGGAATATATCTGACTTGTTAGAGTTGAAAAATACATTACAAGAACTTCACAATGCAATCACAAGTATCAGTAGCAGAATAGACCAAGCAGAGGAGAGAATCTCAGAACTTGAAAACTCTCTTTCTGAAATAAGACAAGTGGAAAATAATAGAGAATAAAGAATGAAGAGGAATGAAAAAACCCATGGAGAAATATGGGATTAGGTAAAACGACCGAATCTATGACTAATTGGGGTATCTGAAAGAGATGGGGAGAATGGAACCAAGCTGGAAAACATACATCAGTGTATCATTCAGGAGAACTTTGCTAACCTAGAAGGACAGGCCAACACTAAAATTCAACAAATGCAGAGAACCTCGGTAAGATATTCTACAAGAAGATCATCCCCAAGGAAAATTATTGTTAGATTCTCTGAGGTCAAAAAGAAAGAAAAAAGTTAAGTACAGCCAGAGAGAAAGTTCAGGTCACCTACAAAGGGAAGCCCATCAGACTAACAGTGGACCTCTCAGCAGAAACCCCACAAGTCAGAAGAAATTGGGGGCCAATATTCAACATTCTAAAAGAAAATAATTTCCAACCTAGAATTTATTTCATATCTGGACAAACTAAGCTTCATAAGTGAAAAAGAAGTAAAATCCTTTACAGAAAAGCAAATGCAAAAAAGTGAGGGTATTTGTTATCACCAGACCTGCTTTGCAAGTGTTCCTGAAAAAAGCAGTAAATATGGAAAGGAAGATACTTTACCAGCCACTTCAAAAACACAATGAAGTACACAGACCAGTGACACTGTGAAGCAACCACATAAATAAGTCTACATAATAACCAGCTAGCATCATGATGACAGAATCAAATTCACATAGTCAATGGAGTCAAATTGTATTTCATTTGATAGTAATTTTTCAGGGACCCTCTTTTTAAAATTGTATTTAGTTCAGCTAATAGTGAGGTTTCATATTATCATAGCAAAACTGAGTCAATTAGAACATGAAAGCTGCATTCTTTGGTTTTATTTATTTATTTTATTTCAATTTTTGAGACAAGTTCTTTCTCTGTAGCCCACACTGTAGTTGCATGAGCATGGCTCACTACAGCCTTGAACTCCTGGGCCCAAGTGATTCTGCTGCCTCAGCCTCCCATTTAGCTGGGACTTTAGGCACACAACAGCACACTCGGCCAAATGTCTTTTGTTTAGAATAAATATTCCCCACTTCACCGTGTTTATTCCCTTTTTTTGTTTTGTTTTAGTGTCACTTTGTCAGCCAGGCTGGAGTGCAGTAGCCAATCTTGGCTCACTGCAACCTTTGCCACCCAGGTTCAAGCTATTCTTGTTCCTCAGACTCCTGAGTAGATGATACAGGTGTGCATCGTCATGCCTGGCTAATTTTTGTATTTTTAATGGAAACAGGGTTTTGGCACATTGTCCAGGCTGGTCTCAAACTCCTGGCCTCAAGTGATTCGCCCATCTCAGTCTCCCAAAGTGCCGGGATTATAGGCATGAGTCACCATACGCAGCCCCATTGTCTTTCTTTTAGCATATTTTTGAATTATTTTCTTAGTCGTATCACTGGGGATTACAATTAACATCTTAATTTAAAACAATCAAGTTCATAATAATACTAACAATCTCAATAGTATTGAAAATATTTACATATTATAGTTCAGATCTCTCCCCCACATCATCTTATTGTCTTTAAAAAGATTGTAATTTGATGCATGTATAAGCCTATAAAAACATTTGTAATTATTTTTTATGTAGTTGTCGTTTAAATAAGATGAAGGCAAACAGTAAAACAAACCAAAATATGTGTATACTTTATTTTTAATTACCTGTTTATTTACACGTCCCTATGTCCTTTATGTCGTCGTGTGGATTTGAGTTTCTGTTTAGTGTCTTTTCATTTCAATTTGAAGAGTTACTTTTAGTATTTTGTAAAAGCAAGTCTGCCAACAACAAAGTTTCACAGTTTTTGCTTATTTGGAAATTTCTTATTTCTTTATTTTTAAACTATAGTTTTTCTAGCTATGCAATTCTAGGTAGATGCTTTTTTTTCCTTTCAGTATTTTTAATATGTTATACCATTAGTTTCTAGATTCCATGACTTTTTACATGATTTCAGGTATAAATATTTTTAGTGATTCCTCGTATGTGATGGATTGTTTGCCTCTTCTTGCTCTCAAGATTCTCTTTTGGCCTTTGACTATTGATGGTTTCACTCTGATGTGTTTAGAGATGGATCTATTTGAGTTTATACTACTTGAAGTTCATTGAGCTTCTTTGATGTTTATAGTCATAATTTTCATCAAATTTAGAAATGTTGTGGCCATTATTTTTTCAAATACTGTTTTTGTTCCCTCTCTTTTTTTTAACACTTTGCATACATTTTGTGCAATTGATGGTTTTCCACAGTTTGCTGAGGTTCTGTTTGCTTTTCTACATTATTTTACTATTGTTCCTCAGTTTAGATAATTTCGAGTGACTTTTTTTTTTTACTTTGCTGATACTTCTGAAATCTTAAGCCTGCTCTTAAGTCTGTCTAATGACTTTTTATTGTAATAATTTTAAATTTAAACTCTATAGTTTTGGTTATATTTATATCTTTTTGTTATTCTCTATTTGATGAAACATTATTCTAGTACTTATGCTTTCTTTTAATTCTATGAGCATACTTATCATGGCTGATTCAACATATTAGTATAATAAATAGAAAACCTGGCTTTCTTCATGTTGGGTAAATTTTTCTTTCCTGTATATGAAGCATAATTTCCTGATTTCTTTTTTCTTGCCTAATAATTTCTTATTGGTGTTGAAAACTGCATATTTAACAAATTGAATGTAGCAAATCTGTAAATCAGATCAAGTCCCTTCCAGGATTTGTTATTCTTATAGTTTATTCTTCTTGTTGCTCTTACTGTAGTTTGCATATTGAACATCCTGCAATAATTCTGTAAAGACTGTATTTTTTTCCATTTGTGGCTACTGAAACCTCTGATTGATTAGCTTACTTAGTGGCAACTAATTAGTGGACAGATTTTCTTTTTTTTTTTTTTTTTTTTTTTTGAGACGGAGTCTAGCTCTGTCACCCAGGCTGGAGTGCAGTGGCCGGATCTCAGCTCACTGCAAGCTCCGCCTCCCGGGTTCACGCCATTCTCCTGCCTCAGCCTCCCGAGTAGCTGGGACTACAGGCGCCTGCCACCTCGCCCGGCTAAGTTTTTGTATTTTTAGTAGAGACGGGGTTTCACTGTGTTACCCAGGATGGTCTCGATCTCCTGACCTCGTGATCCGCCCGTCTCGGCCTCCCAAAGTGCTGGGATTACAGGCTTGAGCCACCGCGCCCGGCCTCAGATTTTCTTATTCATCTTGAAACACTAAGTCACCTAGTGTTTGCCAAGGGATTCTGTGTATGTTTTAAGGCAAAACTTTCATTCTCTGAAAGTTTATAACTCTGCCTTGGCCTTTATTTTCTTGTCACATAGGGCTTTAAATCAACCAGAGTTGAGAGATTAGGGCCTTCCTAGGTATTCTCTGCAAGTATTCATTGACTTCTACAGTCCTAGGAATATTTGAGAGCTTTTTCAGGGATTACATGAACATTTTATTCTCCAGATTTTTCTTTTAAGTGTTTTGACCAATTTCTTTGTTGCCCCAACTGGTATTGCCACCTCAAGCTGGTGAAATATTAAACACTTGCCACTGGTTTGAGAAATGCTCTATAAATAAGGCTTTTCCATTAGCTCTGTATCCAAGTTAGAAAAAAGAAATATAAGCCCGGTGAATGAAGCTCCAGACAGAACTGGAGTTCTATTCTGTGATACAGAGCTTCCAGGGAGCTCCGAACCCATCTTCTTCCCTCTTGTGTTAGGTTTCTGGTTTGCAAGGGTTACTATGTAGCTGAGGTGAGGAAAAATAGGAGACAGGGCTTATTATAATGTTACCAGATTCAGCTTTCTAACAAAGAATTGGCCATTTTTATTCAATTAATGGTTCTTGGATTATTACCAGTATTTGGGAAATTCCTGGAGTTCTGAAAAATTTAATGTTCACACATTTTTTTCAATGTTCTTCAAGCTTTTATGGAGGAGATTATCAGATATTTTACACTCCTATTCTAAATGTGCTTGACAGTTTATTATTTCTGGATACATTTAAGTTGCTAAGAAGAGGCGAATAAACTGAATTCATTTTAATGTCTGATATTTTAATTTTGCAATGGTCACTTAGCAGAAATAAAAGCATTTGGGTTTTAATTTACTCATTTATTTAGTTTTCTTTTACATAAAACAAATTCCAGACATACAGTTCAGTGATACTAGATCAAGTCTTGATGAATTTGATACAGCAAACTTGAGAATCTCATCATATTAGGATAGCAATGAATTTCAGCTTCTTTTTGGGTGAAGATAAATCTTAAAAATTTTAATGTTCTTTACTTATTTACAGAATGAAAAAGATCTTGAGCAATCACTTATTTATTCATTTCAGCTGAGAATACTGTGACAGTTTTATTAGACTCCAAAACTCATGGAGGAAAATAATAGATATATATTGAATGCATAAATATTCAAATAACCTATTATAAATACATGAATTACTGTTGTAATTTAAATATCCAAAGTATACACATTCTATATATAGCACAATGGCAACAAAGAGACAGTTACAGTTGCATGATTTTTTTTTCTAAAATGTATACTACTACACTACCAAAAAGACTTTTTCTTTATAATATAGTTAATCTTTTTAAATATAACCTGGATTCAGTATGAAATAGTTGTAGAGAGTCTGGAATCTCATATAAACACTAAATCAACATGTGCTTGAAAGAACATTCATAATAAAGATAATCTAGAATATTACAAAATAAAAGCCTATGAAAGCAGTTTGTGTTTTGGTAGGTATTTTCTTTTCTAGCACTAGAGTCTGTCAATAGTTAGCTAGCCTCCATAAAGTTTATTATCTAAAATAACCATGCAACATGAGATATAGATATGGCTTCATACCCTTAGTCTCCCTCTCCAGAGTCTCTTCCTATCCTGGATGTACTTTCCAAAAAATTTTCTGAGCTTTCCAACTCACTGACTGTCATGAACAATTATCTCCAAGACAGCAAACCTAAAAATTCATTACAAATGCTACGAACAAATACAAGCTTCAATATGTGATTTTATATGTTTTTTTAAATTTATTTATTATTATTATTATACTTTAAGTTCTAGGGTACATGTGCATAACGTGCAGGTTTGTTACATATGTATACTTGTGCCATGTTGGTGTGCTGCACCCATCAACTCATCAGCACCCATCAACTCGTCATTTACATCAGGTATAACTCCCAATGCAATCCCTCCCCCCTCCCCCCTCCCCATGATAGGCCCCGGTGTGTGATGTCCCCCTTCCCAAGTCCAGGTGATCTCGTTGTTCAGTTCCCACCTACGAGTGAGAACATGTGGTGTTTGGTTTTCTGTTCTTGTGATAGTTTGCTAAGAATGACGGTTTCCAGCTGCATCCATGTCCCTACAAAGGACACATTGTCAGCATTGTTCCACAATTCTTATTAGCAATATCTGAATGCTTAAAAATGTTTACTAGTTTGGCTTATCCACTCACATTCTCATTTTAAAACTGAAATTCATCAGTAGTCTAGGCCCCCTTGTTTCGTTGAATGATAGTCTCTAGCAAATGAGGAGAAATACATAGTGCAGTAGTAATTAATACTACATTATTATAAACATACTTAATATATTTGAATATTTTAAATATAGAAAGTAGTTCACATATTATTTAATTTATCATTCATAGAGCTTTCAATGTATATTTCTATTCAGTTTAATGTAATCAGACTGCATATACAGAAACACGTGGACACATATACACATGCT
This sequence comes from Macaca thibetana thibetana, assembly GCF_024542745.1. Taxonomy (NCBI): domain Eukaryota; kingdom Metazoa; phylum Chordata; class Mammalia; order Primates; family Cercopithecidae; genus Macaca; species Macaca thibetana. The sequence continues at coordinate 64,172,834 of NC_065584.1, forward strand.
TATACTATCATTTAGTGTATCTATGTATTCAAATATTTCCTTCCTACTCATATTAAAGTGAAGCAAATATTAGCATTTACTTTTTATGTATTTTTTAATATTTAATGTAAAGCAATATATTGAAAAATGCTCTGTGACCTTTGAAACAATGTATTCTGATTAACTGGTTCTCCCATGTCTACACTAACATTCAGGGAGTGAACTGAATGACTACTCAATCAAGACATGGAATACTGAAAAGGTCAAACTGATATGATAGTGAAAATCACCTAATAATGTTTTTGATCTTAAATCTATTTTTTATATAAAATAAACTGAAAACTGATACAGCAAGGTACATATTTTCCAACATTAAATAGTGAAAGAAAAAAGGGATATTGTACAAACACTATAAGGAAACGTGAAGATAATGTTCTTATTTTTGGTCACATAGTCTCAGACTACTTGTATTCTACTTGGAATATGTTATCTCAGATATACAAAATTTACAATTACATTAATTAATCATGAAATCACTACATATAGGTCATGATAAGTCACAATAATGTAAAGTAAAATATCTTGTTATGTGCTTAAGAGACAAAGATACATTTGTATTGATGGCAGCAGCGGGCTCTCTGGAGCTGCCACTGCAAAGACACTGGCCGCAGTGAGGGAGGTGCTACCAGGGCTGTGCATTCCATGGAGCCAGCAAGAGCCAGGAACAGGCAGGAGCTGCTTCCTAGTTGGTGGTGCAGGAGTCCTGCCCTCCTGGCTGCAGCTGCAGACCTGGGCATTCCTGCACTCTCAGGGTCCCAGAATGCCCCCCTGCCTCTGCAGGCTCAGAAGTGCCTGCTCCTGCTTCCTGGCCTCTCCCTGCTCCCAGCACCCACTCCTATTTTGGAGCAAAGTTGTGGCTGAGTTTGGGTGCTATTGTGATGTGGCCAGGTGTGTGTGTACCAGGGGCAGCATTGACATGCCAGCCCCTGTTGCCTCAGCCCTCTCCACACTTTAGGCACCCATGAGCATGGGTGGGAGGCTGAGGGACACCTGACGGCAGCTCCATTGCAGGCCTGCAGGCATGCCTTAGCACAAACAACTTGGGCTCCATGGACAACATGATTGATGGTGGCAGGAAGCAGTCAAGCTACTGGGTGGAAGGGGTTGGTCCCTAGTGAAGACCTACCTTGAAGCCAGAGATGGCCTGAAGCATGGGGCCTGGGCTGTCAGGTCCAGTTGGAGTCTGCAGCCTGGAGTGAGAACTTATGGTACTTTTCCAGGCCCACTCATGGCCACCCATGGACCAATCATCATGTACTTCCTAACTTCTGAAACCCATAAAAACCCCAGACTCAGCCAGTCTTGCAGAGAGATGTTGGGACAATTGCCATGTGAGTAAGAGCTACCCACTCGGGGTCTCCTCTCTGCTCAGGGCTGCACACTCTTTGAGATGACCTGCCTGTGGATAGGAGCTACCAATTTGTGGTCTCTTCTCTGTTGAGGGTTGCACACTCTTCAAGATGACTTGCCTGTGGATAGGAGCTACCCACTTCAGGTCTTCTGAGAGCTGTATTGGCACTCAATAAAGCACTTCCTTACCTTGCTCACCCTCCAGTTGTCCATATACCTCATTTTTCTTGGATGTTGGTCAAGAACTTGGGATATGCTCAGTGGCATTACTGAAAGAGCCATACACACAAACAGGACTGAAACATGCCCCCCTGCTCTCCATGTTGTGAGTGATGAGAAGGAGAAAAGAGCTGCCACCCTTCCAGGAGCTAAGAACTATGGGCTCTTCCAGCCAGGGCTGTGACTCCTCTTTGGGGCTTTGCAGTCTCTGGTGTCTCTAAGCTTCCTGGTGCCACCATGATCTCCTTATCCAGATGCGAGTGCCCACAGTGGAAGCCACTTGGTGTGCATCAGATCCAGCTGCAGGCTTGCACAGAGCTGGTGCCTGTGCTTATGACTGAAACTGCCTGCCCCACTTCAGCAGCTAGCGTGCCTGGCTGTGCGCAGTGGCCAGACCCAGTTCTCACTTGCTCATGCACCCCTCGCCACTCTGCACCTGTCTTTTGCTTTGCAGACATGGGATCTAGACTGGTAGCACAAGCTGAGTGCAGCCTGCCAGGTTGAGTGAGTGGAACAAGCCCAGCAGACCCAAGCAAGACTCATGCAAAGATGCCACCAGCCACAGAGGCATCTGGCTAGAAAAGCAACACCCTGAGGATCCTCTGACAGTGTTACACTTATTCACAGAGTCTTGTCCTAAAGTCAGAAACACAAAAAGCTGAAGGTTTGTGTTTTTTCATAGTTCTGTTGGTGACTAACTCTAATCTCATATGAGACTATATCAGTTATTTATTTACTCATTTAGGGTATACATTTATATCCTTTGCAGCAGAAAAATTAGTGTGAAATTATTGGGTGCTTTCATAAACTTTTCTGGGAGGGTTCCATAATGGATGATATATGCAAGTACTATCTTTTTCAACACCAAAAACTTTGAATTTCAAAATATCTTTAGCCCAATGTTTCATATTGACTTTTAACCAGTTGATTTAACTGTATAATGTTTCCATGTGCTGTTAAAAGAAAATGTAGAAGTATTTATTAGAAGATTTTAATAGTTCAAAACCATATAATTTAAGAGAAATTAAACAACCTGCTCCTGAATGAGTTTTGGGTAAATGATAAAATTAAGGCAGAGATCAATAAATTTTCAAAACTGGTGAGAACAATAATACGACATACCAGAATCTCGTACACAGCAAAGTCAATGTTAAGAAGGAAGTTTGTAATACTAAATGCCCACATCAATGTGTTAGGAAGATCTGAAATTAACAACCTTACATCAGAACTAGAGGAACTAGAGAAACAAGAGCAAGCCCACCCAAAAGCTAGCAGAAGACATGAAATAATAAAAAGTAGAATGGAATTGAAGGAAATTAAGACTCAAAATATTATATGAAAGACTGACCACTACAGGAGTCGGTTATTCGAAAGATAGATGGACTACTAGCTCTAGAAAGAGAGAGAAGATCAAAATAAACAAAATCAGAAATGAAAAAGGGAACATTACCACCGACCCCACAGATGTACAAAATTCCTCAGTGACTACTATCAACATTTCTATTTACACAAGTCAGAAAACCTAGAATAAATTGATAAATTCCTGGAGTCATACACCTCCCAAGGTTGAACTGGGAAGAAACTGAATCCCTGAACAGACCATTAATAAGTTCCAAATTGAATATTTAATAAAAGGCCTATCAATAAGAAAAAGCCCAGAAACAGACAGCTTCACAGCAAAATTCTACCAGATGTATAAGGAGCTGGTACCATTTCTATGGAAACTATTCCAAATAATGGAATAGGAGGAACTCCTCCCTACCTCATTCTATAAGGCCAGCATCATCTTGATACCAAAACCTGGCAGAGATAAGCCAAAAAAGAAAACTTTATGCCAATGTCCTTGATGAACATAGATGTAGACATCCTCAACAAAATACTAGCAAATTGAATCCAGCAACACATCAAAAAGCTAATCCGTGACAATCAAGTAGACTTTATTCCTGGAATGCAAGTTTGGTTCAACATACAAATAAGTAAAAGTGATTTACCACATACATAGAAACAAAATAAAAAAAAAAAAAGAATCATCTCAATAGATGTAGAAAAGGCTTTTGATAAAATCCAGTACTGCTTCATGTTAAAAACCCTTGACAAACTATAAATTGAAGCAGCATACTTCAAAATAATGAGCTATTTTCAAAAAATAAACTACAGCTATCATCATTCTGAATGGGTAAAAGCTAGAATTATTCCCCTTGAAATCAAGACCATGACAAGCATGACTCCTCTCACCACTACGATTACACATAGTACTGGAAGCCTTAGCCAGAGCAATCAGGTAAGATAAATAAATAAAATGTATCCAGACAGGAGGAGAGGAAGTCAAATCATCTCTCTTCTATGTTGATTTGATCATATACTTAAAAAATCCATTGTCGCTGCCCAAAATCTCCTTTATCTGTAGCATTGCTGTACACCAACAGCATCCAAGCTGTGAGCCAAATCAATAATGTAATCCCATTGATAATAGCCATAGAAAGATTAAAACCATATAGGAATACAGAAAACCAGGGAGGTAAAGAATCTTTACCATGATACTTACAAAACACCTGTTAAATAATTCAGAGAGGACACAAAACAGTAAAAAAAGAAATTCCATGCTAAGTGATTGGAAGAATTAATATTGTTAAAATGGCCAAAATGTCCCAGGTAATTTACAATTTCAATGCTATTTCTATCATACCACCATGGCATTCTTCACAGAATTAGAAAATAAAAGCGATTCTAAAATTTATGTGGAACCATAAAGGAGGCTGAATGGCCAAGGAAATTCTAAGCACAAACAACAAAGCTGGAGGCATCACATTACTCAACTTCAAACTATTCTACAAAGCTACAATGACCAAAATAGTGTGCAAATGGTATAAAAATGGACACATACACCAATGAAATACAATAGAGAGCACAGAGATAATGCCACACACCTCCAACTCTCTGATCTTCCACAAAGTTGACAAGACCAAGCAAAAGAGTAAGGATTCCCTATTCAACAAATAGTGTTGGAATAACTGGATAGCAATATACAAAAGACTGAAACTGGGTCCTTTCCTTACACTGTATACAAAATAAGCTGAAGATTATTTAAATACTTAAATGTAAAGCCCAAAACTATAAAAACCCTGGAAGATAATCCAGGAAATACCATTATGTTCATAGGCTTAAGCAAAGTTTTTGTCATGAAGCCTCCAAAAGTATTTAAAACAGAAACAAAAATTGACAAATTGAACATAAATGAAATAAAGAGCTTCTGCACGGCATAAGAAACTATCAACAGGGTAAACAGACAACTTACAGATAAGAAAAAAATATTTGAAAACTATGCATCTGATAAAGGTCTAATATCCAGAATTTATAAGGAATTTATAAAGAATTTTATAAGGAATATAAGGAATTTTAAATTAACAAGCAAAAAACAAAGAAATACATTAAAAAATTGAAAATGGATATGAACAAACACTTATCAAAAAAAGTCATACATGCAGCTAAGAAGCTGCTCATCAGTAATCATTACAGAAACGCAAATCAAAACCACAGTGAAATGACGTCTCACACAAATTATGATGGCTATTACTAAGAAGTCAAAAAATAACAGATGCTAGTGAGGTCACAAAGAAAAGGGAATGCTTATACACTGCTGGTGGGAATATAAATTATTTCAGCCATTGTGGAAAGGAGTTTGACGATTGCTGAAAGAATTCAATACAGAACTACCATTTGAACCTGCAATCCCATTAACTGAGTATATACCCAAAGGAATGCATAAAGCCACATGTACATGTATGTTCATCATAGCACTATTTACAATAGCAAATACATGGAATCAATCTAAATGCCTAGCAATACAATTATATATATTTTATATATATATGCCTGTAATTATATATATTATATGCAATTATATATGTTATATATATTATGTATGAAATTTTATATATTTTATATATTATATATATATCACACCTGTAATCCCAGCACTTTGGGAGGCCGAGGCAGGTGGATCACTTGAGGTCAGGAGTTTGAGACTACCCTGACCAATATGGTGAAACCTCATCTCTGCTAAAAATGCAAAAATTGGCCAGGCATGGTGGCTTGAGCCTGTAGTTCCAGCTTCTTGGGAGGGTGAGTCAGGAGAATCACTTGAACCTAGGAGGTGGAGGTCACAGTGAGCTGAGATTGTGCCACTATACTCTAGTCTAGGTGACAGAGCGAGACTCCAACTCAAAAAAAAAAAAAAAAGAGAGAGAGAAAAAAATATGTACATATGTAGTACAGACATACACATATACCATGGAATACCATGGGACCATAACAAAGAACAAAGTCACATCCTTTTCAGCAACATGGATGGAGCTGGAGGCCATTATTCTAAGTGAACTAACACAGAAACAGTAAATAAAATGTCACATGTTCTCTCTTATAAGTGGTAGCTAAACATTGAGTATATATGGACACAAACAGAGAACAACAGACACTGGGACTTACTTGAGGGTAGAGGGTAGTAGGAGAGTGAAGATTGAGAAATTACTGATTGGGTACTATACTTACTACCTGGGTGATGAAAGAATCTGTACATGAAATCCCCATGACATGTAATTTACCTATATAACAAACCTACACATGTATCCCTGAACCTAAAATAAAATTTAAAAATAAAAATAAATCTGTATTGAATACTTTAAATGCACAGCTATTAGAAATCTTGCAGGTGATACACATACATTAATTTTACAACAAAATCATAAAATCATTTATAAAATTTCTAATATAATTTTAAACATACTTTTTAAAAGTAACATTTGATTCAGAAAGCATCAGAATATTCATGGACATTTTTAAATGACACTTTAACCTGAAGGTATCAATTGCTTTCTTCCACCCCTTAAATATAGATAGGCTGGTAGCATACTATAAACAGACACTTATTTTCAGAAAAAAATGGCAGCAAAATTAAAACAATTAATGTTTTCATAAATGTCAATGTGTAATATCTATACTTTCCATGGTTTAAGGTAAATAATAATCTTTTTTATAAAATATAAAAATCTTCTTTATAATAATAAATTTTAATTTTATAATATCAACCACCTAAATGTTATACTGTTGGTCTTCATGAATTACCTTTTGAACATTCATGCAATAACTTGTCTATAAATGATCCAGATAATATATTTTATGATATTATTTATGTAACCTTCTCAAACATCATTTTACTATCCTAAACAAAACTCTCATTCATAGGTTTATATTGCTTTCTGTTACAATAGATCTTGTAATGTATATGCCAATAGGTGCTATATATCATGATATATTAATACTACAGATTTTCTGGTATGTCTTGCCATTGATTCCTCAAATATTCACATAGTTTTAGTTTTTCTCATTTGTCAGCAATATTGTAGATACAATTTGGTAAGTTTTTTCAGAGTATCAAGTTATATAGTCACCACATAATCATTATGTAGCTCATTTCCAATAACCCTCAAAATTTCCTTCTGCTTTTTTGCAATTAGTCCCTTCCTGTTGCCAATGACACATATTGACTGGATTTCTTTCACTACAGTTTTCATTTTATATCATATGTTATAAATTAAATTTTAGAGTGTGGCATCTTCTTTATAAGTTTTATTTTGCTCTGCATTATGCTTTTTGTGATTCACTGATGTTCCTGCATATATCCATGGTCCCTTTTTATTATGGGATGATATCCCATTTTATGTTAATACGTTATTTCTTTATTCATTCACCAGTTGGTGGATATTTATATTGGTCCTAGTTTTTCTCAATTATGAAAAATTCCTCTATGAATCTACCAGAACATGTCTTTATTATGGATATATCTTTTCATTACTCATAGATAGATACCTAAGAGTGGAATGGCTGGGCCAATGGTAACTTTATGTTTACCTCTAAAAGAACCTGCAGAATTGCATTCCAAACTGTTTGTATCATTTTGTATCTCCACAAACAAATGAGAATTTCTATTATTCCTCACCAATGCTTTTTATGGTTAGCTTTATAAATTTTAGCCATCTAACGGTTATGCCAATGGCATTTTATTGTTGTTTAATTTTTATTACTCTGATGATTAATAAGGTTGACCATCTTTTCAAACATTTATTTGCCATCTGTAGGTTTAGAATCTGTATAAAATTATCTATTAGATACGTACTGTTAAAACATTTTCTATTAGCTTGTGTTGTGCCTTTTTATTTTCTTATGAGTTTGTTTAAAAGAGTTAGTTTTAAAAATTTTGATGAACTCATGTAATTTATAAAATTTGTGTGTACTATTTAAGAAATCTCTGTTAAACTTAAGGTCACAGAGATTTTCTCTCATGTTTCTTTTCTGAGATATTTGTAATTTAAGTGCTCACGATTAGATCTATGATTTATTTTAGTCTAATTTTTTATGTGATATTAGGCAAGAGTGGGATTTCATTTTTCTTACAGATGAAGGAATATTAATTATTCTAGAACCATTAGTTGACTATATTTTCTGTTTGTTTTTGAATTGCCATTATGTTTTTATTTAAAGTTAATTGGTTATACATTTGAGGGTTTTTTCTTGATCTGTCTTTTTTTTCCCATTAATCTGTATGTCTATTTTAACAGCAACATTTTATAATCTTACTGGTTACTTTGTAATAAGCCTTAAAATCATGCAGTGTGAATCATCCAACTTTGTTTTTTATTTTCATAATTTTTGTTATTGTTAGTCCTTTGCATTTCCATATGCATTTTATAATTAGTTGTCATTTTTGAAAAACACATAGTTTTATCTGGGCACTCATCATATTACAATGTTGGTTTTTCTCTATTGTAACTGAGGCAACAGGGTATATACTATATCAGCATGCATTTCCTCATTATCCTCCCACCATCTCTACCTAGACCCTCTCTCACAATGATATCTTACCCTCCAAAGGCTCTTTTAGTATATATAAAACTTATTTCTCCTATCTACATCTTGTTTTTTGAAGACTAGATTCACATATCAAAATTTCAACTTGATTGTCTTATTGGAAGCCTACTATCAACATATCGAAAATGAATCTTATATCCTTGTGCTTTAACATATATTTTGATCTCTTCATCAGAGTTAATGGTGCTCTGTCAGTCCATTCAGATGCACCTGCCACATAATTAAATGTCTGTCTTTATTCTGTCCTTCAGCTGATACTGTTAATGGTCTTGTTTAACACTTACTCTAAATTCATTTCTGATCACAGAGGCTGAAAAGCTATTACAACTGGGAGAATGCTATCTGTCAGGCTTAGAAACCACTAGTTTAGACAAACTGCCTATGTAGCTCTTTAGACATTGCATTAGATTACATGAATGGAAATATGAGATCTGATTATCTGGACAAACTTACCCATAGTTCTTTGGTACTAATCATGGATTGTGCTCCAGAATTGCTGTAATTTCCTAATCATTGGCCATGTTCCTTTCCACATTGCTGTCTTCCTTCAGTCACATCCTCTCATGTCTAGATGGATACTTTCCAATGCTGTGAAGGAAAACAAAGATAAGAACTTCGTTTTTACAGAATTTTGTCCATTATTTACACGAGTGAGTAGCTTTTCAAAAAATAATAAAGCTAGTACATATATTACAATAGATTGAGAGTTGTACACAACACATTAGAATATGTCGGCAATTTGTTTCACGGTAAACATGCTAAAACTAGATAGTATTGAAACTAGAAGGAGGTGTGGGGTCAAGATTTTTAGCGTTTAATTAATTAATTATATGTTACATGTCAATAAAATTTGTCCATATTTAAATATATATAAAATCATGTTTCATATGCAGTGTTAAGACAAAAGGGAATATATAAAACAGGAAATATTCCAGTTGCTAGAAACTAAATCAGAATCATGCCTATTTCAGTCTTAGAGTTATGCCATAATCTTTAGTTGTAAAATAGAATCAAACCTGACATAATGAATATCTAACAAGGGCAACCAAACCAAGAAAAGGGTTGAAGTAAATATTCAGCTACATTTTACTTATACATTCAGCGAATTTTATCCAGAATGTATTACAATAAACTCTGTGATAATAATAAGAACATATATGCACTAACATATCTTATATCTATAATCACCACTCCCTGTCTTGAGAGACTGCAAAATGTAAGAGCCCCATATGCCTTTTCTAAAGAATTTTCAAGCTTTTGCCTCCTACTTTTCATCAGTTTATATGTCACTTCCACAGCAATGTTTTCTCTATATATCAATCATCTCTTTTTAATTAAGGCAAACGTATGTTGTTAAAAACTTGAACTTGAAATCCTTTAACCACCATGAATTAACTAAGGGATCTTGGACATATTCTTAGCTTCCTCATTCATGTAATACTAATACTACAGTTATCTTTCTCATAAGTTTAGTGTGTTGATTAAATGAGTATATAGAATAGTTCCTGTTATATAACCATTGCTCAATAAACACAAAACTAATATTGATAATTTCTTACCTCCTGTATACTAAAATGTCTGTGACATACGACATAAATGTTCTTGTTCTAATTATGTAAATGAGGTATCTGAAAGAGAAATCTATGAAGTTGACAGAGTTAGAATTATAAAACCAAATCTGCTCAATTTCAAAGACTCCATTCTGTACACAGTGTCTATAATCTAATTTGTTAGAGGAAGACAAATAACAGAATTCAAAGTCATCTCTCTGCTCACTTGAGACAAATGCGTATCAGGTTCTTTATTTTGTACTATGGGTTTATGTTATCTGCAAATTCAGTGAGCCGAATGAAGGCATAAGTAACTATTCCTCTACTACCCACCCAACAAGTAAATTGTATATCCATTGAAAGACTGAACAGAGACTCAAAAGGAACAAAAGGATGCAACCGTTTGTCTCTTACTGACCCATACATTAAAAAAATTTCTTTTCCTTGCCCTAATATCCACCCTTCCCCTTTAAATATTGAAGCCCCAAAAATCCTCCCTGGAGAAGGCGTAGACCTGCCTCCTGTGTACACATCCTTAACCAAGGCAAAATGAACTTTCTAAATTGATTGAGATTTTTCTCACATACTTTTGGTTTACAAATGCTTTATTTGAGCCATGTCGATTTAAAAATACAGTTATCATTCATCAATTAAATTGCAAAGTGTTTTACTGCTATTAGTGTCATATGCTACATGACAATTTAGTATAATCCTTAGAAACATTTGTATTCATTATCTCATAATTATGTCTACATTCTTATAAAATATAAATCTTTAGTGGCATTTTATCAAATATAACCAAAATAAAGCATTTTTTTGCATAATATGGATCTTGTAAACACTTAGCACCAGCTAATTTTACATGTAAAGATTTACAAATATTAATCTGGCTATGTTTTGTAACTAACCCAAGTTGCAACTATAAGAAAATTTTGTAGAAAATGTTCTGAGTGCTGCATTATTTTAGATTTTTGCTGAAAACAAACAAACAAACAAAAAACTTCTGTGGTCCCATAATTTTCTATATAAAAATTTCTTTATCTAAAAAATTCAGCAGTTTCTTGCAAGATATTTTGTGTTCTATTTAATTTCATATAATGCTAGGTCTCACTTTCTACGCTGTAGCCAGATATGAGTTCCTTTAAAATGCCAAATACTTTCATGAATCTGGAATTTTGATCATGCTATTTGATTTACCCATAAATCCCTTTTAAAGAACCTTCCAGTGATTACCTACTACTCATCCTCTATCCGTCAAATTATGTGTCATTTTTTTCAGTAATGTCTTCTCTATCACTGAAATATACTATAAATACCACTACCATTGACATAACTTGGTGTCTGTATTTTCTTTCATTGTACTTAGCAGAATTTGTAACTATTTCTATCTGTAAGCTGATTTTTTTCCAAAGTCCTCCCTCATCTTTATTTCACTATCAGACTTCAAGTGCACTAGTTTATGATTATTTGGTTCATTATTATATATACAACAACTAGGAGACAAATGCATATCAGGTTGCTTATTTTGTCAGAGCTTCCAGGATTTTATTTAATGGATTTTATAAATTAAAAATAAATGAATAAAAGGCTGTAAATTATATATGGTCTAAAGCTGTTTGACTATAGGGAGAAAAATTCTCTGGAAGCACCTATAAATCTGGGAATCTAAGGGGCATACTTAAAGTGAAAAAATTTTAATTGTGTGCTTCAATTTTTGAAAACAAGTGTTCTTTATAAATTAGAGCACAAATGAAACAGACATTAACTTCATTTTGCAATGCATGTAAAAAAATTGAGAAACAAAACTATTAATTAATTTTAAATTTGTATATTCAGCAATGAGGAACAAGGGTTTAATAAGGTATTTTAAATGCATACTTCAAATGACACAAATAAAAGAAGAAAAAAAGCATGCAATTCCTTGGCTTTACATTTTCAGGAAATTAGTAATTTACTCTAAACTTCCATTGGCCTAATAAAATTAGCATTATGCTTTGATTAAGGTTACAACTCTTCTTTGTTGGTAGAAAATATATTTCAGTGAAATAAGCCAGTAACAAAATGACAGATATTGCATGTTCTCACTCATAAGTAGAAACTAAAAAAGCAGATCTCATGTAGGTAATGAGGATAAACTTTGACCTTTTTTTCTTCTCTTTTCCGAATTCCTATCTAAGGGGCCCAGGGAGTCATGCCCTACAAACCATAAAGTCTCATCAGAGGGTTTTTATTTAACCCTATATAACATGCTCCAACCTGACTCTAGCATAACAACACATGTGAGATAAGGAAGGAAATCAAAATATTTTAACATCAAATATATTTCTTTGCCACGTCTTGAAATCACCCTACAAAGTTGTCTCTTGTGGAGAAAGATCTACATACTATAGAGAATCTCTTTCCCTTTTCCTGGCCTTTTTATTGATCCAGGAAAGACTCAACTAAGAGTCTGAAACCTCTTTAAGTCTGATAAGAAACTTGTACAATCTATTCTTTCTAAAACCTGCTACTGGAGGCTTCATCTGAACTTCATTCTCCACAATCTCTTGTCTTAACCCAGACATTTCCTATCTGTTGATTCTAGGTTTTTAAATAAACTCTTTCAACCAAGTACCAATCAGAACATCTTTGAATCTGCCTATAACTTGGAAGCTCTGTTTCTGGTGCAGGGTGGGGAGTCTTGAGTAGGAGTTGTTCAGGTTCTTGTCATGTGGAACAAAATGCACAAACAAAGCAATGAAAGCATAGATTTATTGAAGCAAAAGTACACTCCACAGTGCAAGAGTAGGCTCAAGGACTCAAGGGCTTGAGCAAGTAGTTCAAGAGGCCTGCTTGCAAAATCTTCTGAAGTTTAGTATTCTTCAAGAGGTTTCCTATTGGTTACAGCCTATGTAAATGAACACTTGACTCGCAACCAATCAGAGACTGAAGTAAAGTTACACCCTATGCAAATAAAGACTTGGCCTGTGACCAGTTGGAGGCTGAAGTGAAGGCTTTCTATCTCCAGATGCTATTCTTCTGACTCAGCCCCTCTGCTTATAGTTGTCCTGCCTTTTTAGACAAAATTAGTGTACATCTTACATGTATTGATTAATGTTTTATATTCCCCTAATATATATAAAATCTAGCTGTGGGCTGACTACATGTTCTCAGGGTTCTCTGAGGGCTGTGTCACGGGGCCATGAACACTCATATTTGGCTCAGAATAAATATTTTCAAATATTTTCCGAGGAGTTTGACTCTTCTCATAGACAATAAAGAATAGGATGATAATTACCAGAGGCTAGGAAAGGTAGAGGAGTGAGGTAATGAAGAGAAGTTGGTTAATGGGTACAAAAATCTGGCTAGATAGGAGTTAGTTCTAGTGTTTGATAGTACAGTAGGGTGACTATTATTAATAATAATTTATGGTATACTTCAAAATAGCTAGAAAAAAATTGAGAATGTTACAAACACACACACACACACACACCATGTTTGAAGAAGTGGATATCTCAATTACCCTTATGTGGTTATTACACATTGTATGCATGTATGTATCAAAGTGTCACATGTACTTCCAAAATATGTACAACTACTATGCACCAATGAAGAAGGGAAAACATAAGAGGAATAAAGGCATGGATATTTTTTAAAAAGCAAGTATATGACAACTACACAAATTTCATTCTTCCTGATGACATATCTCATCTAATCTTCTTTATGAACAGTGATCCCAAATTATGATGTTCTTTCTCAAGACTGAAGAAACAAATATATTAAGCTAAATTAGAACAGGTGGTGGTGTCAGGACTCCATCCCACATCACTCTATTATCAAAATCCATGTTTCTCTCATACATTAAACATTCACCTAAAATTTGTGCTACTTGATTAATTTTAATGATAATTGGAAATTCCTTGGGACTTGTTATGAGAAAATTCTACATATGTCTACAATAAGGGAAATAATTGTTTTCCAGGCTGTTCTCAGTGAAAGTATTCACCATTATGTTCATTTCTAGATGATCAGCAAACATCTGTCTCTTCTACTCTGTATGTCCCCTGAAGGACCAACACAGACAACTATTCTTTCCTGTGCTGTGGAGAGTTTCAAGTCCTAATGCTCGTCTATGAATACTTTTCTTGAAGTTTTTAGTGCTTTTGGAATTTAATTCTTATCTCATTTTAAATTATATAAAAGAAAAATTTTCTTTTCAATGAAAAATAATTAATTAAAAAATACATTTTAAACTTTAAATATACAGATGAAGGTAGATTGGAGAAACTAGATCAATTCTTCTGATAAGTAGAATACAGATTAAATACAGAAATCATCTTTGTGATGGCAGAAAAAAAATTGAGAAAATAAAAACTAGAGGTGCTAAGAACTCTAGAACATGGGCAGTCTCAGAAAGGTAAATTTACATGTATAGCTCCTTTTATCTTAGTGGCAGTTTTTAAGCATCAGAAAGTTTTTTTTTTTTTTTTTTTTTTTTGGTATTTCTATGCACAGGTAGAAGACATTGCATCTGAAAAAGACTCCTGCTTAGTTAAAGAAAAACAAAACAAAACAAAACAAAACAAAACAAAACAAAAAAAACAGCAAAGCTTTTGAAGACTTGGAGGAATCTCTAAACCTGCTACTTTTATGCTGAAAACATTCGCAATAGTTCAGGATGAGAGGCTAAAATAACCTAACAGAAAAATCTATTAAACAGAACAGAAGTTTCAGCATTCTTGAGAGATAATTATTAAGGTTTAGAACTGTAAGAATAAGTTCTAGAAAATACAAAAGCTTCTCAGTTGAACATGCTAGAAGGGCAGAGATAAAATGGAAGCTTATTGCCAGCCCAAAAAAGCAATAGAATTGTCTGGTGACGTTGAAAATATATTAGAAATAAAAACTCATAAAAATTATTCAAACTGTTTAGTTGCTAAAATGTAAGTATTCTAATGGTTTAGTATGGCTGGGAAAGTGGAAAAGTATTTATTTGCCTTAAACTGTTATTAATACTCATGTTGAAATATTTTTCATTAATATTATTTTAATTCATAAATTTTAATTGTATACATTTATAAGTACAATGTGATGTTTTGATAAGTGTAAACAATATATAGTGATTAAATCAAGTTAATTAACATATCTTTCACCTCACTTGTCATTTTTTTGTGGTCAGACATTTGAAATTTACTCTTTATTTTGAAATATATAGCACATTATTATTACCTATAGGTATCCTGCTATGCAAAAGATCTCAAAAACTTTTCTTCTATGTCCTTTCACCAACATCTCCTGGTCCCCTCCCTCACTATTCCCTACATCAATCCTCTGGTAACCACCATTCTGCTCTCTATATCTACAGTTTGACTATTTTAGATTCACATATGAGTGAGATTATGCAGTATTTGTCTTTCTGTTTCTGGCTTATTTTACTTGACACATTTTCCTTTAGGTTCATCCATAATGTCACAAATAAAAGAATTTATTTTCTTGTATCAGGTTGAAGAGTATTTTATGATGTGTATAAACCACATTCTTTTAAAATCCATTCATCTGACAATGGACATTTGGGTTGATTCTCTATCTAGGTAATTGTGAATAATGCTGCAGTGAACATGAGAGCGTATGTCTCTTCAACCTATTGACTTCAATTCCTTTGGATATGTACCCAGAAGTGGAATTGCCAAATCATAAGGTAACTCTAATTCTTTTTTGGTGGGCCCTCCATACTGTTTTCCAAAATGCCTGTACATATTTACATTCACACCAACAGTATACAAGGATTTCCTTTTCTCTATAACCTACCAACTCTTTTTTCTCTTCGATCATAGCCATCCTAACAAGTGTGAAGTGATATTACATTGTAATTTTAATTTCTATTCCACTCACGATTAGTTATGTTATACATATTGTCATCTATATGTTGGCCATTTATCTATCCTCTTTTGAGAAATGTATCTTTAGGCCTTTGGCCCATTATTTATTTATTTATTATTTTTTTTTTGAGACGGAGTCTCGCTTTGTTGTCCAGGCTGGAGTGCAGTGGCGCGATCTCGGCTCACTGCAACTTCCGCCTCCCAGGTTCATGCTATTCTCCTGCCTCAGCCTCGGGAGTAGCTGGGACTACAGGCGCCCGCCACCTCGCCCGGCTAGTTTTTTTGTATTTTTAGTAGAGATGGGGTTTCACCGTGTTAGCCAGGATGGTCTGGATCTCCTGACCTGGTGATCCGCCCACCTCGGCCTCCCAAAGTGTTGGGATTACAGGCGTGAGCCACATTGCCCAGCTGGCCCATTTTTTAAATGGATAATTTGTTTTCTTACTTGAGTTCCTTGTATATTTTAGATATCAGGGAATAGCTCCTTATCAGATACATAGTATACAAACAGTTTCTCACACTCTGCGGGACATCTCTAAACTCTAATTCCTTCCTTACGGTGCAGAAACGTTTTGTTTAATGTAGTTCCATTGGTCTATTTTTCTTTCATAGATTGTGCTTTTGGGGTACTATCTAAAAACATTAATGCATAGACCCATACTGTGTCACTTTCTCTCCCATGTTTTCTCTCAGTAATTTTACAGTTTCAGGTCTTATGTTTGAGTCTTTAGTATACTTTGTATTAGTTATTTTATATATTGTGAGTTAAGGGTCCACTTTCTTTCTTCTGCATGTGGATATCCAGTTGTCACAACACTATCTATTGAAGGAATGGTCCTCTCCCCATTTTGTGTTCTTGGAATCTTTGTCAAAACTCAATTGGCCATAAAAGCCTAGGTTTATTTCTGGGTTCTGTTCTCTTCAGTTGATCAGTGTGTCTGTTTTTATGCCAGCACCATGTTCTTTTGATTACAATAGTTTTATAACATATTCTAAAATCAGGGAGTATGGTGGCTTCAGCTTTTTCTTTTTGCTTAAGATTACCTTGATTTGGCTATCCAGGATGTTTTGTGGTTTTGTACATATTCATGGATTTTCTATTTCTGTGAAAAATGAAAATACATTTTGATAAGGATATCATTAAATGTGTGGATCGCTTTGGGTAGTATGATTATTTCAACAATATTAATTCTTCATTAACTAATAAAAAATTAATTATAAATTTATCCAAAAAGGTAAAATTTGTATATACAGAAAACTATAAAATGCTGATAAAATAAATTGAAGAAAACATTAGAAATTGAAAGATATCCTGTGCTCATGGATTAGAAGAATTAATATTGTTAAAATATTCATGTTGCTATATTTATTTAAAAATTGCTAATACAATTTTAAATATGCATAACTCACAAATTATTCACTGAGAAAATGGAATCATTATTTTGTAGAGCAATTAAAATGAAGAAAAATGAATATGAAAAATTGATGAATAAAATAGTTCAAGAAAAATACTATGATTTTTCAGAAAACAAAATGTGAAACATAACCTCATGTTTCTTTAAAGATAAGTTTCTTATAGATAAGGACATGGAAAGCTTAAAAAGCAAAATGATACAATATAATATAATGTAAACACAAAACAAGAAAAGATATTACAGCTGTACTAATTATAATTAAAGTACATTTTAAGAAAAAATAAATCACTAGATAATGGAGGCATATTTTGTAATTTAAAAAACACATATAAATATATGCACATATATAAACATAGGCACACTTTTACATATAGACACACATCTATCTATATATACATACATATTCAAATAATGAGAGACATTTATACACCACTGTTAATAGCTAATATAATAAAGAGAAATAATTGGTAATAGTATAATAGATCTGAAAACACAAGCTATACAATTAATCTAAGTAAACAAAATCTACTCCCAATCAAGGTAATTCACATTTTTTTAGGTACACATGGAATATTTATCAAAACTGAGCACAAACCATTATCAGCTGTGAATATATTTTTAAAATACATCAATTTTTATCATAAGATGATTAAGATAGTAGTCAATAACATAAAGTTAAAAATTTCCAACTACTTAAAAAAATTTTTACTTATAATGAACTAATGATTCAAAATGTAAATCACAATATAAATTATAAAATATATTCTTAAATATAGGTAGATATGTGATATGGTTTGGTTGTGTTGCCACCCAAATTTCATCTTGAATTGTAACTACCCCAATTCCCACATGTCATGGGAGGAACCTGATGGGAGGTAATTCAATCATGGGGGTGGGTCTTTCCAGTGCTTTTCTCATGATAGTGAATAAGTTGCATGAGATTTGTGAGATTCGATGGTTTTAAAAATGGGACTTTCCCTGCACAAGTTCTCTCTTTTCCCTGTTGCCATGTAAAATATGCTTTTTACCTTCCACCATGATTGTGATGCCCCTCCAGCCACGTGGAACTGTAAGTCCATTAAACTTCTTTTTCTTTATAAAATACCCAGTCCCCAACATGTCTTTATCAGCAGCATGAAAATGAGCTAATAGAATTTGAGAAAAATATTAAACTAGTAAGGTGCAGATAAAACAAAATTTAGAAGATACTTGATAGCTTTCAATGTATACATTAGAAAAAAAGAAAAATATATAAGAATAGTAGCATTGATAACATCATGGTAATTAATATCAGCCCAAAGGAAAGAGAAGAAAATTATAAAGAGCAAAAATAAATGAATTGGAAAACAAAAAATTGATAGAAAAGATTAGCAATGTTAAAAATAGCTTTTTCATAAACACAAATAAACTTTATAACTCCTTCCAAGATTGATCAACAGTGAAAGAATACTGCAATTCTCATTATAAGTAACAAAATCCAAACAGACTTTATTATCTCTGCAACAGATTGTGTAAAATTGATATTATTTTTTATTATATGAAATTACAGGCCTAAAATACAGGAATACAAATATACACTTTTAAAAAGTATAGTAAAAATTATTCGCACTAATTGGTAAGCAAAATTTTATATGTAGGGTACATAAAGCATGAAACATTAAAGAAAAATAAAACTGATGAATTGCACTTCATCAAAAGGAAAAATTCACCCTGCCAAAGTCATTGTTAAAAAAACAAAAATATAATGATCTATTTTCCTTTTGGTATACAAAAAAACACATGCACTTATATGGACATTGCCATATTATTCCCCAGAGCAAAGACATGTAAACAATGTCCATCAATGGTGAGTCAGATAAAGAAAATGTGGTACATATACTCCATGGAATACGGCACAGCCTTAAAAATTGAATGCGATCACTTCCTTTGTAGCAGCATGGACGTAGCTGGAGGCCATTGCCCTAAGCAAATTAATGTAGGAACAGAAAACTAAACATTAGATGTTCTCACTTAAAAGTGGGATGTAAACATTGAGCATATGGGAACTATCGACACTGGGAACAAATAGAGCTAGGAGGCAGGAAGTGAGCATGGATTGAAAAACTGCCTATTGGATCCTTTGCTCACCACCTAAGTGCAATATACCCATATAAGAAACCTGCATATATACCTCCTATACCTAAAATAAAAGTTGAAATTTAGAAAAAAAAAAAAAAAAAGAAAAGAAAAATATATGTGACAGGCTGGGAGAAGTCACTTGCAATGCATATTTCTGACACAGAATGTGTCCCAAATATACAAAGAACACTTACAACTCCACAATGAAAGAACGTACACCCTCTACATATTGCCAACGTATTTCAACAGTCACTTCAGGGAAATATAAGGCACATGAATCTCCGATAATTGCATAAACAGATGTCAAGGCTTGTTAGTCATCAAATAATATCACAATGAGATATCATGCAACTTTTATATCACACAGCCTGTAAATTCTAAAATTAAAAAAGATAATGCCAAATATTAGGAGGTTGTGCAAAGGGAACTTTCATAATTTGTTGAGGGACATGTAAAATTGTACAACCACTTTGGCAAACCATATGTCACTTCTAATAAACTTAAATATTAAGCTTATCATATGGTCCAGAAACTGTATCCATATGTATATACACAAGAAAAATCAAATACATATCTACATAAAATCTTCTACATTAATTTTATGGAAGTTTTATTCATAGGGCTGCAAACTGAAAACAATTTGAATGACCATCACTAGGTGCATAGATAAATATATTATACCTTATGCATTCAATGGAATACTTCTCACAAATATTATAAACCATTATTATCAATGTAGCAGCTCATATAAACCTCAAAAGCATGCTAAGAGAAATCAAATATGTACAAAATAGGAATTACTGAGTGATACAATATTTGTTAAATGCTAGGACAGTTAAGTCTAATTCATTTATTGTAATAGAAAGGAGATCGGGGGCTTCTTTAGGCCAGGAATGAAAAAAAAAATAGACTTTAGAAATAAAAGAAGATCAGTGAAAAAGTTTTATATTTGGAATCTAATGGTGGTAAATCTAAAGGAGTGTAAACATTTGTGAAAAGCCATTAGACTGTATACTTATAATTGGTACATTTTATTTTATGTAAATTTTAATTAATATAGTTTTTTAAAATATTAGAATGTAAAAGAGCGTTATAAAAAAACTTTATGATGATAAATTTGATAACTGATGAAATTGTCAAATGTATTGAAAAATAATTTTCAAAAGTGTACCCAAAAATAATTGAGTCTTTTAAAAGTTTATTTTTAAAAGTCTAAGTTTAATTTTAAAGGAATATTATAGTCATTCCGGGGCTGGAGAAAACATAGAACACCTGTGTGTGAATGCCTTTGATATGTCCATCGTATGTTTGATAACAAATCCTAACCAAGACATTAGAGGCAGAAATTTCCAATCTTTCTCACACACAAATGAAAAAAATTAGTAAATACATATGGTTTTATTAAGAACAGCAATACATTACTACCAAGGAGATCTGTGAATGCATATGCAGATTGCTACTTGAAAATCTCCAATCGTTCATAAAATTGACAGCTAAAAGGAAAAACACCCATATAATTATCTTGACAGATGCAAACATATTATTCAATGTAATTCAAAACTAATTGATGATAAAATGGTTTTGACAAAATATGAAAAGGAAGTAACTTCAGCAAATTACGTATTAAAAGGTGAAATAATGATTGTTTTTTATCTGTGACATAATGAAACTTGAAGATCCAGTATCTGACTTTTATTCAACATTGTTCATGAAGGTTTTTAAACTTAATTTTCATAAACCAGATTTCTCCTTCCAAGATATGGCCCTATGCTAAGGTAAACTTCTGAGAGTAGACACAAAATTAAGAATGACTGAGACACCACATATGAAGAAATAAGCAAATCTAGATAAAGGTGAGTCATGGGGATACAGGTAAGAACTTCAGAAGGCAAACCATCATATTTTTGAGCGCTGAGACAAAACAACAGAATTAAGAACCTCCTTAAAGTTTTAAAAAGGTATTCTAAACTACACTTTCCTGTTAAAAGTTACAATAAAAACCCTACCATTACACTTTAACATCAGAAATTGTTGCCGTCAGAACACATATCCTTATTATGTCTGAAACACACACGCACACACACAAGCCCAAATCATAAAAATCACATTTTTATCATTTTTTTCATTTTATTTTCACTAATGAAAGACCAAGGACTACAATATTGATACAGGAGGTAGAAATATATTACTTAGGCAGATAGGGCAAAAAATTCCTTGGTGGAATTTTCCTTCTAAGAAAAAGCAGCCCCCAAAATCATTTCTTTTCTAACAAATAGTAGGCTGAAAAATCAAGCTGCAAACATAAATAAAGAGGCTGGAAGCTTGCAGCGGGGAATGCTGGTAGCTGTGTCAGTAGAAAAAGGCTACCTGGGGAGAGGCAGGTCCAACATGGAGGATCCGTCTTTCCTTTTGTTACTACGTGTACCACATTAAAGAAATGAGCAACATGGTGCAGCTCAAGCAGAGAACTTGCCTACATAATAAAAGATTGGGGTGGTGATGGCCAGAGATTCACACCCTGTGCAAATGGCACACCTGGTCCAACCAGTTTTTTGTGTCCTATCTAAATCAGACACCACCTCCCCACCAGGACATCTATAAATGCCCCTGCATTTCACCCTGGACTCAGCAACCCATTTTTCCAGGACCCTCTCTGCAGCAGAGAGCTATTATTTTTCTTTTGCCTATTAAACTTCTGCTATCAACCTCACTCTTTGTGTGTCTGTGTCCTTGTTCTCTATGGTCGTGAGACAACGAACCTCTGGTGTTACTCCAATTAATAAGACAATTTAAACATCATCCTTAGTGATAATATCTTTAAGCCCCAAATCAGGCACACACCTATTGTTGAACAAGTTGCTCTATTGCTCATTACAATAAGGGAGCCTACACATCGTGGAAAACTGTAGTGTGTTTCAGTAAGAGCATGTTAGAAAGGACTCGTAGTATTTGGGCTCATGTTGTAGCATTTACTGAAGTGGAACTTTAGAATTTAGAAATTGGATAGTGTCAGAAATGGGTAATTTTATGATGAGAACCAACTCACCTTCCTTCCTCCCTCCCTCCCTCCCTCCCTCCTTCCCTGCCTTCCTCCCTCCCTCCCTCCCTTCCCTTCCTTCTTTCTTTTTTTCTTTTTTTTGGGGGGGAAGCTGGAGTGCAGTGGCGCGACCTCGACTCACTGCAACCAGTGCTTCCAAGGTTCAAGCGATTCTCCAGCCTCAGCCTCCCGAGTAGCTGGGACTACAGGCGCTCGCCCCCTCGCGCAGAAAACTTCTGTATTTTCAGTAGAGACAGGGTTTCACCGTGTTGGCCATGATGAACATAATCTCTTGACCTTGTGGTCCGCCTGCCTCAGCCTCCCAAAGTGCTGGGATTACAGGCGTGAGCCACCATGCCCGGCCGAGAATCTTTCTTAATAAATATCTAGAAGTAAGACTACAGTAAGTTTAAAGCTCTAATTGTTAAAGAAGTAGCAGTCACTCATAGTAGCCAAGGTAGAGGGTTGCTTGTTAATTTTTATGGTTTGGAGTGTGTGTGTGTGTGTGTGTGTGTGTGTGTGTGTGTGTGTGTGTGTGAGTCATAATAATTGAAAGATCTTATTTACTATTTTAATTTTGATGCATCATGGTCAAAGGTGGCTCTGTCTGATGTTGAGGCTTTGTAAAATCGTTTATATTCTGCAGAGGTGGGCTAAAACTTACTGACAAATGTCAGGTTAACTTCTCAAAACACTTGTGGGTTTGCTGATAATACCAAACCAGCTTGAAGATGTCAGGGATTGCTTTTCTTTTTTGTACTGCTGACAATGAAACAATGCCAGAAAGACAGGAACACAGAACAGATCAAAATTGTTTCAAAATCAGTTGAAAGGCTTAAGTAAATGATACCAAAGAGAAAATATATATATATTAGAATTAGAGAAACTCAGATGTAACATTAAAGAATTCAAGGAATAATTGGAAATTTTTTAAAAAACATCAGAAACTGGCCGGGCGCGGTGGCTCAAGCCTGTAATCCCAGCACTTTGGGAGGCCGAGACGGGCGGATCACGAGGTCAGGAGATCGAGACCATCCTGGCTAACACAATGAAACCCCATCTCCACTAAAAATACAAAAAAATTAGCCGGGCGTGGTGGCGGCGCCTGTAGTCCCAGCTACTCGGGAGGCTGAGGCAGGAGAATGGCGTGAACCCGGGAGGCGGAGCTTGCAGTGAGCTGAGATCGCGCCACTGCACTCCAGCCTGGGCGACAGAGCGAGACTCCGTCTCAAAAAAATAAAAAATAAAATAAAAATAAAAAACATCAGAAACTAAGACTAAAATGAAGAAAAGAGAAAAGCAAAGTAAAAAAAAAAAAGATATTTTAAAAGTAAAAAGAAATGAAGAAAGGAATATTAAAAGCATTCAAGAAAGTGAAAAATATTAAAGATATCCAAAAAGGACCCAACATATGCTTCACAGAAATTTCTGAGATAGAGAACTGAAAAAATAAAATAGAACAAATATTACAAACCATAATTTCAAAAACTCTCCTAAATTTTTTAAACAGATTTGAAATATACATAGCACTGCATTTTTAGTGTACAATGCAAAAAATATTATGAAACACTTCCTGAAATTTGAAATATGACAATGCATTTTAGCATACAATGCAATAGATAACATGAAACATTTTTTAATTTTGAAGAACAAAGTTTTTTAAAAAACAAAAAACCTATATACCTAGTGTAAAAGATTGAGATTTTTATGAAAGATAGAAAATTATGTTACAGTAAAAACTTCAAGAATATTACTCTGTGCTGTATGAAAAAATGAGTCAAGAATTTACTTGAAACGTTGATTTTCAAGAAAAAATGGCTGGAAAAAAGTTGCCAACACGCATGTGCAGTTGCCCCTTTATATTCATGGAGAATTGGTTCCAGAACACCCCTTGCTATCAAAATCCATGGATATCTATGTCCTTTTTATGTAAAATGGCATAGTATTTGCATATAAGTTATACACATACTCCCATATACTTTAAATCATTTCTAGATGACTTATAATACCTAAGGCAATGTAGATGGTATATAAATAGCTGTTATAATGTATTTAGGAAATAATGACAAGAAGAAAGTGTCTATACATATTTAGTGTAGACATATCCCCCAATATTTTCAGTCTGTGGATGACTGAATCCATGAACACATAACCCATGAATATTTACGACTTACTGTACATCACTGAGATGTACACATGTGGAATCCATGAGTCAACTTTACGTGGGGAGTTACATTTGCATGAATCACCCCTGGGAAATCTGCCAAAAATTATCTTCCCATGAGTAAAATTATTAAAGAAACATCAACATAAAAACTGGTA
Organism: Macaca thibetana thibetana; assembly: GCF_024542745.1. Classification (NCBI taxonomy): domain Eukaryota; kingdom Metazoa; phylum Chordata; class Mammalia; order Primates; family Cercopithecidae; genus Macaca; species Macaca thibetana. Next base: position 64,197,666 of record NC_065584.1, read on the forward strand.
ATGATTAAGAAATGTATAGATTTTGTAAAACAAGAACAAATGAGGCTATTATAGAGTATATTATGCAATGTCTATTATGGCATTTTACTTGTAGTAGACTTTTAAACATGAGTTGTGCAAAAATATCCCTTTAAGAAACTAATAATAATTGCTACTATTCGTATTGATACATCATGACACTTACGAGCGTAACATGTCAAAGCAAATAAATAGAGAGTATTCTGAACCTGTTTTCCTAATTTTCTGAAAATCCGAGTTTCTTTGTGTTTTAAAGGAAAGAGAAACTACTATATAAAACGAGTAAAACCTCTGTAGTACTAAACTAATATCAATATGGAGTATCAATCTTAAGTATCTTAAAATATCAGATAGAAAAGAAAATATATGAGATTTCTAAGATAACAAAACTATCAAGATATTGCCTTGCAGGTAGATACTTCCCCTGGCCAAAGATGGGATATATGAAGCTGCAATAGGCATAGTGATTATAATTAATTGTAATTCATCAAATGTATTTAAATTCATAAGTTAATTGTACACATGCACACACATTGAAAACTGATAAATAGAAAGAATCAAGCATTAATTCTTTTTCTATTTGATCTGGGACTTTTTAAATAGCAAATACCTCTGATTACTTTATAAACAACAATTGTATTTATGACCAAGATGTTTCCTCTCCAGAAATTTCTTTAAAAGTGGAAGAGATTTTTTTTCAAAATCATGTTAATAATTATTATTAAGAAATTCTTACATTAAAGGATGAAGAACATTAAAAACATTAAGAAGCACATCAGTCCACCGACCCCAAATTTTGGTGAAGTGTTATCTCTGTCTATGCCACTACTTCTATTTTCTCCTTCGACATCCTTGCAACAATGTTTATTTGAAGTCCTGATTAAAACATCTGCATTTTGTAGAAGATTTTCTAGACCACTGAACTAAAATGTGATAAAAGGATAGCTTTGCATGAAAAATTCATGATATTGTATATTAACGTCTTGAAATCTGAGGATGGTTAATATTTGGCATTTAAAATTTTTCCACAGTCTAATGGTCTCCCTAGTTCAGAAGATAATGGATTTGTGTATTGCCGTGCATTTAAAAACTAAAAGTAAATTTAGAAATGTTCGTTTGTGATACAATAATCTTTTAGTCACTGCAGACAGTCTACAAACTTTCTTCAGGTGAATACAATTAATATTTTCTAAGATGGTGTGAAACAACATATACATAGATAATTTTCTTCTTGACTTTCCAATTGTATATATATTAAAACTAATTTGAACCTTTCAGTCAGTTGATAAAAATAAAATATATTAGATCTTAAAAACTGGTTGTCATTACAGTTGTTTGCCATATATTAATGTTTATTTAGGTGCAACAAATTTATATGGCAATTGTTTTATAAAGTGAAATAGGATATTGTATAAATTAAAAGGATATGTCATATACCTGTAAATTATTCCTCTCTTGTATTTGTGTTAATGTGTTAACATGGTGAGCCATGCCCTCAAAAATACTCACTAAGTACCAGCAATTTCCTTGTAATTTTCTTCACTCTGCTTCTTGAACAAAGTCCTTCTTTCTTCTCTAGTTCACTGAATCTACTCTAGCTTTAAGGCTTTTGCAGTAACTGTTACCATTGACTGAACACCTATTTCCTTCAAATCTTAGCTTGATAAGAACAGAATTACCATTCAGACATCAGTGCAATGCCACATCCTCAGTAAAGTTAATCTCTGTAATTATATGCTGTTTTGCCTCCACCAAGCAATTTATCACTGCCTGAAATATTTATTATGTTACTTACATGTTTACTATATTCCACGAATAGACTGTAAGGCACATGACCGAAATACCTTAGCAACTTGTAACTGGTATTCTTGGCAATTGTAATGATAGATGTTGATTGAAAAAAATATGAAATTGGTATGCATACTGTCAAAACAATGGCGAGAAAGTTCAGTTGACATTGCCTTTACATAGTTGTTTGCTATCACAATAGAAGTTCACATTATATTACACAACCTTCACATGGCTGCAGTTTATTTACTTTCTTCCTGTTCTTTTAATCTTCACCTTCATGTTCTTTTTAAAGAAAAGGTTCTAAGTGGTCTCAGTAGTCGATATCTCTTTCTTATTCAACAACAAAATAAGATCTCTAAACCATATGTTTCAGATATTTTTCTCATATTAAATATGTTACAATTTAAAATATTTGTTCTATATTTATCATGTCTAAACTTAGGTGTAATTATTATTCTTTCATCAAATCATTTTGAGTACCTATCATGTGGCAGGCACTGTGAGAGGTGTTTAGACATATTGTGGACATGGCATTGGAACCAAACAAGGAAGGAAACATTACCTCAGCAAACTGTTGATAGGGTTATAAACAATATTTTTATATTCATGAAAATTAATGGCATTTATTGGTGCTTATCTTTGGGAATCAAAATAGAAACGAGCCAAATAAGATTGCAGTTTTAAAAAACAACTGTAGGCTGGGCGTGATGGCTCACACCTGTAATCCCAGCACTTTGGGAGGCCGAGGCAGATAGATCACCTAAGGTCAAGAGTTCAAGATCAGCCTAGCCAACATGGTGAAACTCCATCTCTATAAAAATACAAAAATTAGCTGGGCATGATGGCAGATGCCTGTAATCCCAACTACTTGGGAGGCTGAGGCAGAAGAATCACTTACCCTGGGAGGCAGAGGTTGTAGTGAGCCAAGATGGTGCCATTGCAGTCCAGCCTGGGTAACAGAGCATGACTCCGTCTCAAAAAAAAAAAAAAAAAAACAAAACTGTAAATGTTATCAAGCTTGAAAGTATAGAAAACAATATTTAAATACTTATTATTAATATAACTTTTAAATCTTACAACAAAAGTTAACTTTAAAAATAAAATACATTTTAAAATATTAAAAATTCTAAAAATAAAAAAAGTCTAATTTTAGACCTATATTATATTGTATTACAGAAAATAGATGATTCAAAATAAGAAATAAACTTTAAAACTTGATAGTAACATTAACTACACATAACATTGTAGTATTTGTGTGTGTGTGTGAATTTATATATATAATAAAATATATGATAATGTTAATATGTTCTATACATACTTTAAAAAAATTTCCTAAATTTCTAGGAATATTATATTCTTAGAATATATTCACTTTATCTTTAATTTTCTAAGACCTGTCAAATTTATTGTGTATAACTCAACTTCTTTCTCATTCATTTTACATTAGTTTTTCTATCTACATTATGGTGATATTGTACATGATCGCCATGCTACTCACATAAAATCCTGTATATTATTTGGACATGGTGGTATTAATTAATACATGTCCAGTATTTTTTGAGAAACTATTATTAAATTGTGTCTAAATATATAATCTTTAATTATTTGCTATCAATAATTCAAAAACTACAAACCCACTCAGATTTTAACAAATTTTTTTTCCTTTAAATTTCCCAGGTTTTTGGCTAATTTTAGTATTTCTGTGTGTTGTTTTGGGCAATCATATAATGAATTTCAATGAGACAATTTAATGTCATCTAATCTGCTCATGTGCTTAAATAGAAAGATATTATAAAATTAGTTATAACTATAGGTTGTTCTCACACCTTAAAACTGTATGCTTCAAAATTTCTCTACTTATATTTTTTGTTACAGAGTCTGGTGCATAATAATAATTCAATAAATGTTTTCTAGTAAATGACTAAATAAAATATTTAAATATGCAATACATGTAATCATTTGCAGTTTTATGATAATGATGCACAGCATTTAGAACTTTCGGAAATACAACCCAATTCACTAGATATGTGTTAATTGTACAAAGGTAGTGAGATGAAAGCTATTGGCCTTTCAGCTTACATATTACAAGCAAACATATCTAAATAAATGTGTTTCAATTAACTCTGTATTAAGGAAAAGTACAGAAAATATGCAATCTTCTTAATAATGGCATTATATTATTAACAATATTGATCAGATGGATATTGGTATTAAAAGATATAAAAACTGTCATATTTTGAAGGCTCTGGTTGTAATAAGACTACAATTTTAAATTCAAAATTAAAAAATATTTTATCATTACTTTGAATCAATATTTAAAAGAACTTTTCACTTTCTAACTGTATTTTGTTGTTGTTGTTTTTCATAATATACAATATTTCCTTTAGGTAGCACCTGAAAATTTTATCTTGGAATCCAGTAATCTGTCTACAATTAATTTTCTATTTAAAAATAAATTCAATGAGAAACAAGATTATATTTCAAAAATACACTAATAGATTTAAATATCTCTATTGCCTCTAAGTATTTTGGTATATATTTTGAACCAGGGTAAGATGGAATGAAGCACATATGCACACACACAAGTAAATGAGTTTGTCTCTTTTCTTTTAAAAGGATACTATTAAATTATGAGTACACATCAATTATAATCTCAAAATAGATTTTGCCTTAACAGGTTGTGAGTGTGTTCTTTGACAAATAATATTAAAACAAAATTGTTTCTACAGAATGCCATATTGATTGATAATTCTGCATTATCAACTGCACTCAACTTTAAGGAATGAGTGGTTAAAAAATTGAGTCTCTCTAATTTTTATTCTGAACAGGGACAGATCTCAAATGACTTACTTGATTATTTACATTTGTGATCAAATTAATTCAAATATATTAATCTGAGAAATAAGCAGATTTTGTTTTGTATGAGTTGTGTCAATTTTGTTGATGGCATATATCACAGTAGGTAGTTCAACACGCTTAATCTGATTTTTGAAATGTCACATGTAAGTGTCACATCAAAACAAAATTGACTGGTCTCTGCAAATAGTTCTTTATGTCATTATGTTAGCAAAATGAGAAAGATCAAAGTTTGATGCATATCTTAGCTTCCATTCTTATTAGGGACTGGTTTTAACCATTTCTGTGCTTCTACTGTACTGGAGTAGGCAACCCAGCTGCTTTCTCTTCTGGGTTCTCACAATTGGTGAGATAACTTCCTCTTGTTCCAAGGAATTACTGACATGGAGTAGCTTTTCCCTGGAACTTTTCAATATGAAAAATTACTATGTCTGTGCCCCTAATTAGCAACCCAGTTTCAAACAAAACAAAACAAAACAAAACAAAACAAAAACAGCTTTTGACAAAATGAACATTGTTGGCTTTCCTGTAATTTCTCTTCCCCCAAAGATGCTCAATTTATTGTTTTACTTCCTCAAATTTATTTTCTTTATTGTGACTTCTTCTATGCCTATTCAGAATTTTCCCAATGTCAACATTTATTAAGATCCTGTCTCCTCAACCTAGTGCTAAAGGGCTGCACTGCTTTTATTTCAATCTGACATGTTGACACAAGGTATCTTGGATCCCATTGACAGTAAATTTAGCCTATCTATATGAATAAGATAAAGAGAGATATTTTGTCTCTAGAAAAGTAGAGATTACTATAATGAAATAATCTCTCTAACTTCTTCATCTTTCAATCTACTAATGTTCTTCAAAAAGAATAAATCTTTTCTAGATCTGCAGCTAATTTCTCATAAGAAGCCATCATTTTATTTGAGTGAAAGAGAGCTTGGGCATGGAAATTAGACTAGTACTATAACTCAGTGTAATTCCATTCCTACCTCAAATATATAATAGCTGTTTTTGTTTATTTATTCATTTTTTTAAAATCTTGAGACTATGCCTCTGGCCTATGAGTCTCTATGCATGCTGTAGCAAAAGTACAGGATGGTTGGAGAGCAAGTGAGGTAAGAGATTCAGTAAGATAATATTAAATGGTAGGAGGCTCTGGTAAAAGAAAAGGAAAAAGAAAAATCTGGATGTCATAGTGATGATTTGATATCTGTTATATCAAACAGCCCATGTTTATTTGTTGCTCATTTAGAGGCCAGTGAATTAGCAATACAGGATGCTTCCATCTTATTCCAGCATCTTGTTTTTAAGTCTACTTTAATTCAAGTATAATCTCTTTTGAATTTAAGTCTACTTTAATTCAAGTATAATCTCTTTTGAATTTAAGTCTACTTTAATTCAAGTATAATTGATCCTAGAGATAGAAGATCTCTTGGATCTATCTCTTGGATCCTGGAGCTAGGAGAATGTAAAAAGACTTGCATAGCGACAATTAAATAGTTTTATCTAGAGGTGACATGCATCATCTCCCTTCAAAAGCTTTTAGTGAAACTAGCCAAATGGCTTTTCTTGATTGTTCTTGAGCCTTAGTAGCAGAGTCTGTCATGTGGCACAGGGTGGAATTGTTGGGTAAAATATAGGATGCCTAGTTAAATTTTAATTTTACAGAAAAACATAGTTTTAGTATAACAGTATGATATATTTAAAAAATCTATCCTTTTTGTTTTTTTTTTTTAATTTAAATTTAAAAAGTTGCTAAATTTTGCAGCCCTTTCAGAAGTGAGAGGAACTGAATATTTAACAATAACCATTAAGGTCTAACACAGTCCCTTATTTTCACAAGAAATTATTTGGTTCACTTTCTTTCTGACACACTGAACACACTCACTTGCTCCCTATGGAAGACCTAAATCCTATACAGTAAGAGTTCAAAATTCCCGGAAAGCAGAAGAGTTTCCCCTTGTCTCTTCACCATGTATGTTTATGTTTGTCTTTGGAACTGTGCACTAAATATGAGGCAAAACATCTGCTCTATATACCCCCAATGTGTAATGGTGGAACATGGAAACACCAGTAGAAAGACGTTCCCAGAAAATGGAAGAATGGGTGTAATACAGTAATCACAGATTTTCACATCTCACTCGACAAGTAATATGAAGTTCCTTATCTTGGGATGAGACTGTTTATTAATTAATCCCTGATTCTGCAAGGAACTATCAGGTGCATTGCTTTTTGTTGTTGTTGTTTGTTTGCTCGCTTGTTTTGACTTCCATTTGTTGAGAATTTATTTCACCCTCAATCCTCTTGTTAAATAGAGTTGAGTCTGCCCTTTTGAGTGCTTCACAATGTTTACAGACATATTCAAATATTGAGGCAAGAACTGTAACATATATATTATATGTGTGTGTGTATACAAACATACATAAAATGTATGTATGTTTATTGTTTCATTGGTAGTACAATAACATCAAATTTTAACAAACAACTTTTTGACCTATTTAACTTCAGTATGCTCTTTCTTAGATATAAGAAAGATATACCTTTTTTCCTCCACTATTTGTGAAGCTCTAATAACTTATTGTTGGGTGCCTGAAAGCTATCGGGAACAATCTTCTTGGGTTGCAAAGTAACACTCAAAATAATACAAATTAATGAGAAGTAACACTCAAAACAATAATTTGCAAAAGACAGGCAAAAATAAATAAAACACAAGAACATTTTGACTTTTCCCAATCAATTGCTCCGTAGCATTGTCTGTACGTGGTGTATCTTCTAACTTGCTACAGATAAAAGCTTTCTTAAGAGGTCTATTTTCCTCAATCTTATTAAAAAGGAAATTGATTTGGAAATAACATTACTTTAGAACACTTTGTAAATAATATAGTATCATATACAGACTTTGCTTAAGCAAATAGGTGAGATCTAATATGTGGAAGTACAAAATGACAGGAGATTGAAAATTCCTGTTTAAAACATTTACATTTCATCTTTATGAATTGAGAAATTTATCAATATTTTAAAAATTGTTCAGAGGCAGAAAGAACAAAATTTGTTACAGATAGCATTTTTCATAAAATATGTATCTAAAAGACCATGTCAACAATCCTTTTTAAGTAGGTAGCAATAACAGAAGTTTTTTGCAATTAACTAATTGCATAGATAATTAACCTACTCACCTGAGGAGAATATGACTTTTAGATTTGATTCATTAAGATTGTCATGTTTTTTTGATGGAAAGTATGCTACAGAGCTTAAATGTAGTTCTTATGGGACAAGTTTTACTGAATAATTTACTAATAACTATTATGCTTCTATCAAATGTACTCTCTCTGCAATTTAATTTTTCTTATTTGAATATTGCTTCTCAGTTGTACACAAAATGATATCACTGCAGATGTTAGTGGAAAAGACATATGAGCAAGTCAATAAAAATGAAATGTGTTTAAAGTACGTCTATAAAGTGTTAACTTCATAGATGCTTTCAAATTATGCAAATAGTATAATTAATAATGTAGAAAAGCTTGAAAAAAGTGCCTAAAAAACAAAACAAAACAAAAAAGCCATTAGATTTTTTAAGTGGAACTTTTTACCCCCCAAATGTGCCATGAGCCAATTAAAATGTTAATTAGTATTGACTGGACTGGGAAATTTTATCTAGCTTTCATAGAAACTTAATCTGGAAAATGACAATTACCAGAAAGTCTCATATTTCTCTACACAGCAAGTTTCTGAATTAGCACATAATTAAAGAAATATTTTTTCAGCTAACATTTTTCACCATTAGCACTGCTCAAGCCATTTAAAAATTACTATAGTTTATAAGATACATTGTCATAAATTATGAAACTCACACTATCCCTTTATTACGCATGTTGAGTTGGGACTTTAACAAGGTTAATTTTGAGAAAAGATTATGAAAAGTAAATTCTTATGTTTTTGACAATTATGTCAAATCATTTGCAATTGCAAAGATTTATTGTGTATTATTTGCCATACCTGATTGTCTTCCTGAGTTTCTATATTAGTTTCTTTCCTCTACTGCATTTACAGAGCCATATTACGGCAATATCAAATATGGCTTATTTCTAACATCTGAAAAAACTACCATCATCTCATTCTTTTCAGAATCACTTGTTAAACTTTGTTTATATACTTTGATTGTTTACATTAGCTTTGCTTATTTATTATTACTAGTATTATTATTATTACTATTATTTATTATTTGAGACAGGGTCTCACTCTGTCACCTAGGCTGGAGTGCAGTGATCTCAATATGGCTCACTGCAGCCTCGATATCCCTGTCTCAAGCAATCCTCCTGCCTTAATCTACCAAGTAGCTGGGACCACAGGCACACACCATCATGCCCCCGCTAATTTTTTGTAGAGACAGGGTTTCGCCTTGTTGCCCAGACTGGTCCGGAATTCCTGGGCTCGAGCAATCCACCCCCTCGGCCTCTGGGCCTCCCAAAGTGCCAGGATTTCAGGCACGAGCCACTGTGCCCAGCCTCAGTTTTGCATATTTTTAATTAGGGAACATATACAAATTAATATAGTGTACTAATTAATATTTGTGAATTAAATTTTTATCTGAGTGTGTTTTTAATCTCATCAATGCATGGTTAAGAATGCAAGTTAGCACTTTAGGAGGCTCAGGAGGGGCAGATCCGCTTGAGACCAGGAGTTTCAAAGCCTGTTCTGCTAAAAATACAAAAATTAGCTGGGCATGGTGGTGTGCCTGCAGTCCCAGCTACTCAGGAGGCTGAGGCAAGAGAATCGCTGGAACCAGGGAGGCAGGCGAGATCAGACTACTGCCCCACTACAGCCGGGGAGACAGAAGGAGACTCCTTCTTAAGAACAAAAACCAAGAATGTAAGTCAATCTTTAAAAATTTTACATAAATATTTCAAGCTAATTTTAAAATTATTTCTTTGTATTTTATTATTTTTAAGTATAATTTTATTTCTATATATTTTCTAAGCAAAAAAATGATTTTCACATATTAATTCTCTCTAGCTTCTTTTGTAAATGTTTTTACTTCTTGAAAAATTTCCAATGCACTCAGGTTTTCCAATTATACATTTCCTTCTGTGTATACTATCTGTAGATAATAAAACCTTTCAACTGCTTTAGGATTTTATGCACTTTACTAGTTTTTATTAGTAAATGCAGTAATAAATTTCCACAAATTTTGTGGCTTAAATAAGCAAAACAAAACTTATTATCTTACATTTCTGAAGGTCAGACATTCAAAATGTTCTTATTGGGCCAAACTAAGGTGTTGCCAGCTGTGTGTTCCATTTGCGGGAACTCTAGGAAATAATCCATCTTCTTGTCTTCTCCAGCTTCCAGAGACTGCCCAGTTCTTTGGCTCATTGTTTGCATCACTCTGACATTAGTTATTCTGCCTCCCTCTTTCACATTAAAAAGCAAAACAAAACAAAAAAGTCTTCCGATTGCAATGAACCCGTCAAGATAATCTAGAATAATATCATTATTTTAAGGTCAGTAAAATATCAAACTTATTTGTGTTTTCAGCCTTACATCTCCTTGCTGTGTACGTGCTATAACATATTCATTTGTTTCAGAGATTAGACTATAAACATTTTTGTGGGGCCATTGTTCTGTCTACCAAAACCAATTATAATTTTATCTTGTCTATGTTGTTAGCTAAATCCAATTAATGTTAAAAATCAGGTGTGAAGGGGGTGCTTACTATTTTATTATATATTTTATTATATATGTTATATATTAACATATAATATATAATATTTACCTGCTATGTTGTACATGCTATGAGTTTGGACAAATGTATAATGCATATTATACATTTATATGCATATAAAAATGCAAGGAAATATTGTATTCTAATTTTATTAGGAATTATATGTACAAACAAACTAGGTATTTAACTTCAACCAATGCAACTTCAGTATCTATGAAAAAATTAATTTATTTTTGTTCTTTTAGTCTCTTAATATGCAAGCTATATTGCTAGATTTTCTAATATAGGAATATCTCCTAATTAGCATTTTATTCCAAACAAGAAACCATGTTGACCTGATATAATGCTATTTTAAAGATCTGATTTATGTTTTGTTATTTCTATTTGAGGTTTGTATTATTAACATTTGTAGATTACCCTGGTCTATTATTTCTTTTTAGGACTATATTTACTAGTTTCATATCAAGATTTACTTATTTTTGAAATAGAATATATAAGAAACATTGTGTTCTATTCTCCATACCCATGTAGCTGTTGCTACTAGTATAGCATTGAGTTAAAGTTTCTTAAATATATGGCTGAATTCACCTGTAAAATAATTTGGGCTTAGTGCCATTTGAAGATTTTAAAATCTCTTTTGTGTTATTTTGTTTAATTTATATTCAATTATTTAATCAATCAATTTATTCAAGGTTTTCAAATTATCGACAAATTTATGAAATGAACTCCAACATATATGTTTCTCATTGCCACACAATCAACAACAGTTTCTTCTGAGTATCTGAATTTCTGTATGTGATGTCAAAACACTTAAAATTTTGAACACCTGCCAATAACTCTGTATCAAGGTTCTACATAATATTAGTATTCTGTTCTACTCAGAGAGACTGTACTTGATGAATATCGTTGTCTTTTATGATAATCAGTAATAGCTTTGGGTTGTCTTTTTATTTCAGATACTTAGAGGTAATCTTAACATTCTTTGACATACACGAATTAAGTCTTAAAAGATGCTAAAATATTAAATGGAATAGAATCTCAACAGATGATGAGACTGCTAATGTATAATTGTTAATATAATAAAAACACTAAACCAGAATTATTATTGTTAGTGAAGAGAAGACATTCTACTTAGATATGGTATTTTTGAGCAGAGTTACAAAAATAATCTCATAATGGCTTTTTTTTTTAAGAGCTAATGCTTTTCCATAGCAGCAAAAAATTAAAAGACTTGTGGATTTTCAGGAACAATAAAGTTATCCATCATATATAAAACTGTGGTAATTTGGGTGATATTATAAAGCCTTACTGTAAGGCTGTTTATTGAAATAATACATCCTTATCTTCTTATCTAATTTTAAGAAGGTAGAGAAGGTAGAGGCTAAAACCGATTTCTTGTTTCATGAAGGCAAATTCATTGCACCAAGTTGTTATTGATTGGTTGAACAGTTTTAAAATGGCCTCAATTGAATATCTGCTACCATGCTATGACAAAACAGTGTTTTCCTAATCTAGTGGCACATATGTATTTGCAGTCATCCTGTTAGTTGCTATAGGAGAAGCCATCAAGTATAGTCCAGATCTTTACCCTGTTGTTGATTTTCTTTGTATTAAAGGCTTCTGTATATGAGGTTTTGGTAGATTTTGATTTTCAGTTTATGCATTCATCAGCACAATTTCATGCTTTTTTTTTTTTTTAAAGTAGAGTTTATGTTTTAGAATAGTTGATTTCCCAGCAAAATTCGGAGGATGGTACAGAAATTTCCTATAAACCAAGTGCCTCCGTATATGCATAGTCTTCCCCATTATCCCCCACCAGAATGGTACATTTTTACAATTGACGAACTTACATTAACACATTATTATTACTCAAAGTCCATGGTTTACATTAAGGTTCACTTATTTTGTTGTATATTCTATGAGTGTGGACAAAGTACAGTGACATATATGCACCATTATAGTATTATACAGGGTAATTTTACTGCTTCAATCATCTTTTGTGCTTGTCTATTCATTCTTCACACCTAACAATCTCTGAAAACTACAATTCGTTTTCAACGTTGCTATAATTCTTTTTCAGAATGTCATACAGTTACAATCATACAACACATAGCTTTTCAGATTGGCTTCTTTCATTTTATAATATGCATTTAGGTTTCCTCTATGCCTTGAAAACTCATTTATTTTTAGTGTTGAATAACAATCCATCACCAGATGTACTGAAGTTTGTTTGTCCATTTACCTACTGAAGGATATTGGTTGCATCTAAGATTTGGAAATTATGAATAAAGCTGCTAAAGATTTGTATGCAGGAAGCTTTCACCTCCTTTGAGTAAATACTAAGTGGCATAATTGCTTGATTGAATATGAAGAGAATAGTTAGTTTTGTAAGAAAATGCCAAATTGTCTTCCAAGGTGGTTGTACCGTTTTGCATTTCCTCCAACAATGAATGAGACTTCCTATTGTTCAACATCCTCACCTGCACTTATTGTTACTGTTCTAGATTTTGGACATTACCAGAGGTATGTGGTAGTAATTAATTTCAGAGTGCATTTTCCTGTTTTCCAGTTTTCTTTCCATATGTTTGTCATCTGTAAATCTTTTTTGGTGAGGGGGCTATTGAGGTCTTTTGCTCATTTTTTAATTGTTTGTTTGTTTTCTTATTGTTGAGGTTTAAGAGTCCTTCATATATTTTGAAGAATAGTTCTTTAACAGATATGTATTTTATAAATATTCTTTCCCAGTTTTTGGCTTATCTTTATTCTCTTCATATGTCTTTTGCAAAGTGGAAATTTTTACTTTTACTAAAATTCAACTTATCAATTCTTTCTGTCATGAATGAGGCCTTTGGTGTCATACCTAAAAAATAATTGCCAAACACAAGGTCAACTATATTTTATACTGTGTTATCATCTAGGATTTTTTTAGTTTTGTGTTTCACATTTAGGTCTATCATCCATTTTGAGTTAAAGAGCTGCCATTTGTGACAACATGGATTTCACTCAGAGGTGAAATCTATGAGATAAACTTTTTTAGATTTCACCTCTGAGTGAGAACACGTGACATTTGTCCTTCATTGCTTGACTTATTCCATTTAACATAATGTTCTCTATGTTCATCCATGTTGTCACAAATGGCAGAATTTCATTCTTTTTTATGGCAGAATGGTATTCCTTTGTGTATATATGCCACATTTTAAAATCTATTCATCTGTTAATGGACACATAGATTGATTTCATATCTTGGCAATTGTGAATAGTGCTGCAATAAATATGGGAGTGCTAATATCTCTTTGATATATTCATTACTATGTATATTTACTATATATGTGTGTGTAGTGGGATTGTTGGATCACATGATAGTTCTATTTTTAGTTTTATGAAGAGTCTCCATACTGTTGACCATAGTGGCTCTACTAATTTACATTCTCAACAACAGCATATGAGAGTTTGCCTTTTTCCACATCCTCATGTACATTTGATTTTTTAAAATCTTTTTGATAATAGCTATTCTAACTGGGATGAGGTGATGTCTCATTGTGGTAATAATTTTCATGTATTTGATTATTGATGTTGATATTTTATCATATACTTGTAGGCATTTGTATGTTATTTTTGAGAAATGTCTGTTCAGATCTTTTGCCCATTTCATCAGAGTGTTGTTATTTTTTGATATTGAGTTGTTTGGGTTCTTTATGTAGTTTGGATAGTAACCCTTTGTCAGTTGCATAGCTTGTGAATACTTTCTCCCATTCTGTAGGTTGTCTCTACAGTCTGTTGATTGCTTCTTGCTGTTCAGAAACATTTTAATTTCATATAATACCGTTTTTCTATTTTTGTTTGCTTTGCCTGTGCTTTTGAGAGTTTAATCCAAAAAATCAATATCAGTTCACTTGTTTATTGCTAGCATATATGAAAGAAATAGACTTTTATATATTTACCTTTTATTCAGAAAACCTGGTGTGTTTACTTATTAGTTTCATGTATTTTTTTGTGTTGATTCTTGAGGATTTTCTTCAAAGATGATTATATCATCTGTGAATAAAGACACTTTTAATGTTTTTCTTTCCAGTTTGTATACCTTTTACTTCCAGTCTTGTCTTGCTGTGCTAGCTAGGAATTCTAGCATGAAATTGAAAGGCAGTGGTGAGAGGGAACATCCCTCCCTTTATCTCATCTTCCTGCGAAAGCTGCAAGTTTCTCACCATTGAGTATGATGTTAGCTGTGGAATTTTGTAGAAATGCTTTGTTAAGTTGATGAAGTTCACTTCTATTTCTAGAATACTGGGAATTTTTTTATCATGGATAGACATTGGACTTTGATCTGAATTATATAAAAATATAATTCATTTATTCATTTACTTATAGTTGTGCAATAATACTTTAAGAATTATGTCTTTGTATACATTCTACCCCTTAAGCATTAACTTTAAATTAATATTTATTTATTTATTCTGGTGAGTATACTTTTCATGACAATTTCATATCTTTCAAATTAAGAAAAGTATTCTCTGATTACATATAATTAAGTTTCTTCTAGCCCACAATGTATCCCAGTGATTATATATCTTGGTCTTTTTTATTAAAAGAAACTAAATTTTTTAAATGTAGAAATGATCTTTTACTCTACTTTTTAAGGAAGATCTCATTTTAAAGGACTGTATAAATTTTCTTAGTTGCAGGAATTTTTTTATTTCCATTATATTTCTACATTTGCAATCAAATTTTACAATAATTTAACAAGCCTCTTTTATAAATTAATATAACTGGAAACCAAAATTAAGAAGGACAGTAAGGTCAACATGAATGAATTTAGACTGAGTGTGTATACATAAATATATATATCATAAATATATACATATATTTATATATTTCCTGATATATATATAGCTATATATAGCTATATATCAGAAAATATACTATATATTGTATATTGTGTGTGTATATATATGAGAAAACATACAATCTACCATCTGTTCAGCCCAGTACAATGTTTAGGTAAATTTACAACTACGAGCTAATAAACAAGTCTCAGCAGATATTGATCAATCAATAGTGTATGAATTCCCTGACTGCAAACACAAATATACACCTCAATTAAAAAAAAAAACTTTAAACATCTATATGTATACAAATTTATAAATTTAAATTACAATATTTCTCCGTAACAGCTGATTTACATAAGAAATTTTAATGGAAATTAGAAAATATTTTCAACCAATGGGCTTTGAAATCATTCCATGTAAAAACTTGTAGAAGACAGAAAAGTAAGTATTTAGAGGAAAATTTAAGCCATAAGTGTACATATTAAATAAGAAGAAAATTAAAATTAATGAGCTAAAGTCAATTTCGAAAAAGTGTAATAGAGAACTTAATGAAAGTAGAGAAAAAGTAAAAATTATGAAATAAATAAAAATCAAAGAAACAAGATTTAAACTATTACCCTTGAAGTTAATAGGTTAGAAAAACCACAATGATGGTACATAAAAAGAAATAAGCAAATTAGAGATGAAGTATGGGCCATAATTAAAGATAAAAGTAAAAATAACAATAAACTATAAATTATTCCAATTAATCAGTAAACTTAGAAAAGGACAATGTCATAGAAAATGCAGAAAATGTCACAGAAAATATTTATTGTCAAACATTTTGAGAACAATGTCTTAATAGTTTTATAGCTATTTAATAAACTTAATTAATATCAAAATGCTAATCTGTGACCTAAGACCTAGAATTACATTAACATTTTGAATAATATTTAATTCATGTGAAAAGTGCAATATTAGAGAACACAAAATACATTAAGTAATGTAAAGGGTAATTGTAATTTTAATACTCATTACTACTAAGTATCCATACTTTGTAGCCCTCCAAGTAAATATATTTGTTTTATTTTAACTAATTCTGATAATATTTTTTAAAATGCCATTAATCAGAGATTTTACCAATTCATATCCAATACTAAAACTATTAATTTCCATCTCTGAATATATTGATTTAGTTTTTTATTTTATGTTCATTTGTTCTTTATTTAAATTTATGCCCTCAAAGTTTTTCAGCGATATCCTGGTTCAGTATTAAACCTTTTAGCTCTCCTGCACAGTCCCCAGCCTACGTAATGTAAGGTATTCTGGAAGAGTCAATGGAAAAGATGGTAGGTGGCTGCTGGCTCACTGTGTAACCGTGGCTTTTAGGGATTCAAAGTTATTCCTTCAACCTTTGTAAAGTGGTTAAAAGTTGGAATGATTCTTCCTTACACCTAGTTATGTTCTATTCACTCTTCCTGTTGATCTTCTAGGGTTGAAATCAGCCATAGATTGCTTATGTATTGGAAAGGTATGGTATTGTTTAATATATAATTCATTTAGTTGTGAGTTTTTTTGAGGCCTTGTCAACATGATTGATTTTAGATGTATTTTTTAAAATCATCTGACATTATTGGCAAACAAAATGATGGTTATCGGTAAAGTTCCACAGTCTAATTAAAAACAAACAAAAAAACATGAAATTGACCCTTCATTATTCTTTAGGTTAAACTTAATTTTGAAGTAGAATAAGAAAGGACACTCCTTCTGAGTTACAGAGAAGAGAGAAAAAATTCACTGACATCTGTTTAATGATACTAGCCATGATCACTTCACTCCCTCATGTATAATGAAGGCTATAAAATAAATTTATGCTGGCTAATGCACAGATGATCTCTCTTTAGATGAGTGATTTCCAATTCAATAATGTGCAAAATTACTTTCCTCATAATGAGAATATAAAATATTCCTTAAATTTATGCCATATAGCAAGTGCCCAAGTGACTGGATCAAAAGAAAGCATTGTATGAAAAGATTTCAGAAAGAAAACAGTTTCAATTACATATATACATGTATACATATATAGAGAGAGGGAATTTAGCTTATTATATATGTAGAAATTCAAAACAAAAATGTACTGAAGGATTTCTTTGATCTTCAGTAATAATTATTTGATTCTATTTTTAAAAGAATGTAGACATTTCTCTATAATTGATATATGTCCTTTAGGCTTCTTGTTATGGTAAGCCAGGTAGTGATGTGGACTGGAGAATAGCAATGTTCCTAAGGAAAAATTAGCTTTTGATTCTCTTTTAAATCCTTTTGTGGTGAAGTTCTTTCTGAAGGAAAGATGAGCCTGCCAAAATCACTTATCCTGTGTTCAATGCATGATAGTCACTGTTACTGTTGGTTGCTTTGCTCCTGCAATAGGATTGTGTGTCTTCATCTTTTAATTGATAAAAAAATTTTATTTAGTGATTTTGAAGATTAAATTATCAATGCTTACTTAACTACTTTAATCACTAATTTCTTTTGTGTTGTGGTATTAGTAGAGTAATATATGTAAAATATTATAACTAGATTCTAATTAAATTAATTCTCTCTGAAAACCTTATCAACAGAATATTTTAAATGTCTTCTAGAAATAAACATAAATTTTATAATTTTTTTAGTGATGTGTAAGGTTCAAATCATTGTTCTGCCAGGAATTGTGTATTTTCCTTAAATGAAGGAAATAAAGAGTGAGGATAAATTTATATATATATATATACACACACACACACACATTTATATATGTAACATATCGTACAAGATATGTATTTTATTCACCTATGAAAATATTATTTATAGCAACATATAAAGCTTATCAAATAAGCATTTTGTGTTAAATGATATTCTAGAGTTCCTCTATATATTGGAGAGGAAATGGAACTATTTGATATAGCAACATACAGGATGATAAAGTTTTACAAGACATGACTGAAGCATTTGCATAAGTCATAAAGAAAGTTCACACTAAAAATTGTACATTTCACCACTTTTCACACTTGAGGAAATCACTTTTCACAAATGAGGATTTATGGACTAACAGTCCAGCTAGACCCAATATAGCAATATAAAACACCGTTTCTGAGGGGTTAGGACTCTACAGTGAAATTATAAAACATAATGTTTCTATTTTAAGTAAAATTTTTATGATACAATATTTCTTATGTTTCCTTAGTCATTTGTTTTTATTGTCATCAAACTCAAGCTATTGTTGATATCCAAGTAGGTTTTTAAGATAATTTTTAAAAGTACTAATAATGTTGAAAATGTCTACAATTTTGTAAATAATAAAACATAATAATGATATTTTTCTTTTAGATATCTCTTTGGACTCTGCAAAGTATATTCTCAAATATTATCTTGTGTCATCAGAATGTATGTATTCAACTCAAATTTTTAAAATTTATATGTTCAGATTCTATCTTTTTCAAAATATCCAACAGAGATGCTAACTTAAGTAAAAGAAAAATAAACTAGTGTGAAAGAAATCAAATTTATGAAACTGAATTTTCTAAAAATCATGGTCAGAAATATTTTTCATATAACCTCATCTGGACCTGAAGAAAAGATAATTTTAAATAACTAAATATTCCATCAACATTTATTGGGTGTCTGCTAATACCATAAAATATATGTTTGCAGAAAAAATTTTTATAGCAAGAGTATCAATACCTTTTCACATATGTACTTTTCAGTGTGTGAAAAGCACAAAAGGAATTGTAAACAAATGTATTATCCTGTAACATAGAAGTTTCCATCAATATTTTTGTCTTTTATTTCTTTCCATGAAAAATTTAATTATTAATGTTGTTTGTCTCTACAATTATTGAAATCCTACATATGGACACACTTAATATTCTGGAAAATTTATAATTTTAATTGAATGGTTAAAACTATTTCACAAACAGCACCATATAATAATACTTTTAACTGAACAATCATTATAATTAAAATGTAAAATTCATATAAATGAAATATGTAATATTTATAAATACAATGTAATGCATTATTATATAATATAATACAAATTATATTTATGTAAACTTACAATGTGATGTTAAACATATATAAATGTTATATACAAATATGAATAAATATTGTCCATGTTATCCAAGTTGCTAAACTAGGAAATTAATAAAATAAATGTGTGATGGCAAACAATTGGAATAGTTATACCAGAACTACAATATTCTTGAATTGGAAATATTCTGTCATTTTGGCATAAACTTGTAAAGAAACTACTCTGGACTATGTTCACTTTGATACTATCAATCACAAAATAAAAAATGAAAACATTTGTCCTTTAATTTTCACCATCTTAAATATAAATCTTATAGCAAATAAATTCTGACAAATTTATTTTGAAATTATAAAAACATTAAAATGTAACTGATTCAAATATCATTCCATATTTTAGCAAACATCAAATAGGTATATACACATGTAGACACACACACATAGATAATCATATATAATCTATGTCTTTAATAGATTAAAAATTATATTTTACAGTCATTTTCTTTATCATCACACTTCACATTTGCCAATAATTATCTTGATTATATTCATATTTGACAAAGTTTATGAAAATTCATATAATGTGAGAATACAATACAAAATGTTAAAAAAAGTTAATACTCATTATTACAAGATGAATAATGTTCATTCCATTACTAGAAATATGTAATGTGAAGCATTAATTTGGAACTTTATGTAAGTATTTTCTAATATGTAGGAAAACGAGTCTGATTAATGTTGAGATAGTAGTTTGGAAACAAACAAATTTAATGGAAATTGCTCTGCCAAATTAAGTCATGCTGAAAAAGGCTATAATCTCTAATCTTAATCAAACAATTCAAAATGTTATTATCATCTGTGAAAATAACATTATGTAATTTATGGAAATCATTTGCAACTTATAACTCTAACATAAGAAATCTGAAGAGATTTCATCATATGAAAGGACCAGGCTTATTTTTTAAATCTACCTAGGGGAGAAAACTGATCTTCAATGATCAAAGACATTTTCTAAAAATATAAGTCCAGCATATTTTAAAGTTTGCCTCATTAAAACTCAGTAATGAAAATGGAAGTGTATAAAACTCAATTAAATAATGAAAGAACAAAAAAGTTAGTATGCTGAAATGACAAAAATATCATTTATTTTTGTGTCATGGGGAAGTTATGCAATTGCGTCATTAAATATTTACAAATAATTTAAATATGTTATAATAAATTTGTAGTGAAATATTCAAAACAAGATTGGGACCATTATTCTAATTCACTGTGTTGGCAAAAATAAATAAAATATTCTGTGACCTTGGGCCAGTCTTCTTTTCTAAGTTTATATGTTCCTTCATCTGTGAAATATATCTGAGTCAAGAGGTCTGGTAATATACTCTCTAATTACTGGGTTTTATAAACTAATGGTGAATTTACTGTCACTGATTAATTGACTAGACAGCTGGTAATCACACTCAGGAACCACCGCTAATTTAAATTCAGACTTTTGGTGAATTAATTCTGTTTTAACTTTAAAGGTGTCTGTGTGTGTGTGTGTGTGTGTGTGTGTGTGTGTGTGTGTGTGTGTGTGTAGTAAAAGTTCTCTAGAAAATATCTGTACTTATTGAATTCTAAACACTAAAATTAATGCCATACTGTTTCTTTATGTTTACATTTCATATTATGGAACATGGCCACACAGTTCATCCACATAATTAACAAGAAAAGCAGTATATAGTGAAAACTGATGAGTTACAGGAAATGGTTCATCTAGTTCATTAAAATGCAGTAGAAGTTATTCATCACTCTCAGTTATAATCAAAAGTAGAGGATACATTTCCAATAGATTCTGAAGGTCTACTTGTCATAACTTAACTGGTTTATATAACTTAATATTGTATCACACAAATGAAATTAGAACAAATATAACAAATTACATGCTAAAAACTAAATGCATATATTAATAAATATATATTATAAAATAAAACATAGTAGTGAGGCTGTACTTCATCTTTGTAAACACTGGAGACTCATGCTGAGGAAGGATGACAAACTCCAGAAATTCTAGTTTTCTTCTTACTTTTAGAACAATGTATAATCTTCCTGAATAACAAATCAGTATGAGGGTGTTTTTAATGATCTGTAAAAGAAATGGTAAGAAAATATAGAGCACTTCTTTTTGTTTTGAGGAAAAAGGCTTGTGCAATTATTTGAGTTGTGAGCTTCATTAGCTGAATTTGTTTGCTTATTTTTGTATGTTTATTCAGAATCTGATTTTGGCAGATATATTCCAGAAAATGTCTAACCAGTGCCTCTTACAGGTAAAAGCTTGGTACTCTTTGTTGCCGATAATAAAATTGGAGACTTCAAGTGAAAATTAAAATTTTGGAAAACAGATATAGCATTGTTTGCTGGAAGGTCTACCAATCCTTATATTGTTTTAAAATGAGATCATCAGTGATTTCAACAAATATGATTATTCTATATTCAATTATGATCTATGTCAGCATTTTTATTCAATATAAAACACATATTTATTATTCAATAAAATTATTGCTTCTATATGTATAAGCCAGTGAACTAATATTTTCCAAATGATGAATGCATGATGTTGAACAATAGAACTTATGTTAAAGATCATTAAAAGTGCAAGATAAACCAATGGGTTGTAAACGAAGAGATAATACAAATGTAATCAATATAGTTTCTGATTCTGTAATAGCTACTAATAAATGACCACTTCCCTAATTGGCTATAGTATCAAAGTATATCCACAATTATCTGGAAAGGCTACTAATATAATCTGTACTTTTCTAACTATGTAACTGTGCAACCAGATGTTCTTTATATACTCAACCAAAAAGTATTACAACAAATTTAATACACTTATATGGAAATATAGTGGTTGGTTTTCTATTAAACCAGATATTAAAAGATTGGCTAAAAAAAGAAAATAAGAAAGAAGGTAAAGTATTATGAGTCTTCCTATCTTTTGGTTTTTGAAAATAGATTTATTTTTCAATTAAATATGTGATATACTTATTCATATTTGAATTTATACACATGTATATATATATAAAATGCATCTACTATTGCTGTTTAAAATAAATGAATATATTGATGTTTTAAACTTTGAAATATACTGGTTTTCATTTCTAATGTAGTAATAGTAAATGCTTATAAATATAACCCTGACATAAACACATTGGGGTTCTCAATATATTTTAAGAGTCTAAAGGGACATATAACCAAACAGTTTTGAGAATAGATGAAACAAATAAAGCTACAGTGAAGTCACTATGTCAGAAAAATAATGTATACACACATATATTATTGTCTATATGAATAAAAGTTTTAAATAGTGCATAAAAGTGTTTGAAAGAAAGAAAGAAAAGAGAAAGAGGAAGCATGGGCAGAGAAAAGGGCAGATTTCACAATGAAATTTTTTAATGTAAAAATAAATGTATTAAAACATTATTGTTAAGAGACAGACCCCCTGAACATTTCCATAGCCATCTGTCGATAGTAAACAAAAACATCTTATCTAAAACAAATTCATTACTTTGTATGTTTTCTTTTATTTTTTCCCAGCTTTATTAAGGTATACTTATCAAAAAAGTACGTATTTATAGGTGTACAATGTGATGTTCTGATATATGTGTACAGTATGAAATAATGCAATCAAGATAATTTACATATCCATTATCTCACATACTTATTTTTTTCTGTTGATAACATTTAAGATGTATTCTCAGCCATTTTAAACTATATATACATAATTGTTAACTATATATTCACTATGCTGTAAAACAGATCCTCAGAGCTTATTCATGTTGCTTTGTGAAACTTTGTAACCTTTGACCAACATCTCCCTCCCAGCCCCTCAACTCCTGGTGACCACCAATTTACAACGCATATATGAGTTCAAGGTTTGTAGATTCCACATATAAGTGACATCAAGGATTATTTGTCCCCCTGTGTCTGGTTTATTTCCCTTATCATAATGTCATCCAGGTTCAACCGTGTTGTCACAAATGCCAGGATGTTCTACTTTTTTAAAGGTGAACAATATTCATATGTGTGTTTATATGTGTGTCCATCATGTGTGTATCCATTTTTCTATTGACAGACACATTTGTCGTTTCCATATCTTGGCCATTTAGGATAATCCTGCAATAATCATAGGAGCACAGATCTTTTTATATATCTCTTGGCCATCTGTGTGTCTTCTGTTTGTTTTTTCATGTCCGTTGCCCATTTTTAATGAGTTTGTTTGTTTTTTGCTATCAGGTTAAGTTCTTTATATATTTTGGATATTATCCCATTTTCATATGTATGGTTGGCAATTATTTCCTCCTATCCTTAAATTGTCTCTTCACTCTGTTTCCATTGCTGTGCAATACCATTTGTCTGTTTAATCTTTGGGGTTCCATTTATAACAATTAATTATTGCTCAGAACAAAGTCAAGAAGATTTTCTATTATGCATTCTTCTAGCTTTTTTATAGCTTCAGGTGTTACTTTTAACTCTTTGATACATTTTTGGTTGAATTTTGTATATGACTTGACATAAGTATCCAATTTTATTCTTCTGCATATGAATATCCAGTTTTCCTAACACCATTTATTGAAGAGAAAGCCCTGACTGTATATTATATTAAAGTATATTTTTCTATAGTTACTTTTTTTCTATCACTTGCAAGTGCAGAAAGTTTTTCTAATTGTAAATAACTCTCCAAACAGGAAAAAAATGATATATTTGATAACTTATAAAAGGAAGGCTTAAACATGATACACAGTCAAGTTAAAATGACAAAATATGAAATACAATCAATATTTATTAATGAAATGAAACACATAATACTTGTTATATACATTTTATATTAATAGAGAATAAAAAATAAATAGTCTGGTAGAAACATGGGAAGGAAATAGAAATTATTTACAATAAATAATTGCCAGTAGCCTTAAACCTAGAAAAATATGCTTGAACTCATATAAATAAGAACATTAAAAATTACAACTACATTGATATTTTATTTGTCACCTAAATCTGGACCTATATTCAAAGTCTGATAAAGTACTCAGTTGATGAGTCACTGTGAGAATACACACTCTTAAATATTGTTGATGATAATACAAGATGGTAACTTCTCCTGTGGAGAGGAATTGACCAATATCTAGAAGACAGACTTAGACATTGACTTTGACCCAGAAATCTTACTCCTGGAATCTATTACAAGGTTACACTGGCAAAAATACATTTTAATCTTTCAAAGTAAGCTTTCTTGTTTGCCAGCATTGTCACAAAAGGCACATCTATTTCACATGTTGATATCTTTAAATATCATTTCTATTTTAAAAAAATAAAATCTCATTTTGGAATTGGCTGAATTTTAAGGCTGAGCCTGGAAATATCCAAGATAAACCTGAAATATTTTTCAGTTGCCAAAAGCAGGGGTGCTATTAAAGACTGTTCCGGCCTTGACAAATTGATTCGGGAAACATTTTGAAATGGTTTTCTGTCCAAAGATGGGGTACTTTTAATACTAATAAGAATAATAACCATAATGGATTGAATACTTAAAATATGCAAAATCCATAAGGGCATAATATATTTTTTTAAAGAAAGAAAGAAACAACTCATATTTATCTGTATATGTTGCTAAGTAGTCAAATCAATATTTTCAAAACTAGTAAATAACGAAAAATAATCAAGCATTTATCTATACATTCATGTAAGAATTTAGTCAATAAGGGAAAATGTTTGTTAGAAAAGTACCTGGTTAATAGATAAAAAAAGGAATAATTGAGTTAGAACTTTGCCATTTTTTTTTCACAAGCAATTGAGTGATTAATCTAGGCAATGCTCATCAGTGATTGCTAATGTCTCAAAACATAAACTACCCAGACATTTTTGTGTATCCTGTCAGAGGCACAGAATGAATATATTACTATTATTATTATTTATTTATTTATTTGTTTATTTATTTATTTTTTGAGACAGTCTCACTCTGTCGCCCAGGCAGGAGTGCAGTGACGCGATCTCGGCTCACTGCAAGCTCTGCTTTCCAGGTTCGTGCTATTCTCCTGCCTCAGCCTCCCGAGTAGCTGGGACTACAGGTGCCCGCCACCACGCCTGGCTAATTTGTTGTATTTTTAGTGGAGACAGGATTTCACCATGTTAGCCAGGATGGTCTCGATCTCCTGACCTCGTGATCTGCCCGCCTCAGCTTCCCAAAGAGCTGGGATTACAGGCGTGAGCCACCGCGCCCGGCGAAAAATATTTTTAACGTGAGTCATAATAAGAAAGTAGACATAGCTAGTAAATTGCAAGAAATTTAAGGAACAACAGTGTATGTTACAGTAAAACACAGTCAATTGGTAAAATCCAGATTTTGAAATTGAAGAACAAGTGATTGATAATAATTCAATAAATAAATTGTAAAGACAGAGGGATAGAGATTCAAGAGTCATATCAGCCAATTGTGATTTATAAGACTGTTTCAATCCTAATTTGAAGAAATAAATTTTAAAAGGTTTATGAGTGGCCGGGCGCGGTAGCTCACGCCTGTAATCCAGCACTTTGGGAGGCCGAGGCGGGCGGATCACAAGGTCAGGAGATCGAGACCACGGTGAAACCCCGTCTCTACTAAAAATACAAAAAATTAGCCGGGCGCGGTTGTGGGCGCCTGTAGTCCCAGCTACTCGGGAGGCTGAGGCAGGAGAATGGCGTGAACCCGGGAGGCGGAGCTTGCAGTGAGCGGAGATCGCGCCACTGCACTCCAGCCTGGGCGACAGAGCGAGACTCCGTCTCAAAAAAAAAAAAAAAAAAAAAAAAAAAAAAGGTTTATGAGGACATGGAGTGAATTTGAGCAGTACTAGATATTTCAGGAATGAAGTGTTATCATATTTATTTAAGCTTTTTATTTTGAAATAATAATAAATTTGCATGCAGTTATAAGAAACTATTAAGAGAGATACAGTGCTCCGTTTACCCAGTTTTTCCACTGGTAATGTGTTGCAAAACTGGAGGGCAAGTTCACACTAACATATTAACATTGTCAAGAAAAAATATTTTCATCACCACCAAGATACCTCTAGTAGCCCTTTTGTGGCCACACTCACTTTTTTCCCTCTCCCACTTACTCCCTAGCACCTGGCATACATTAATATGTTCTTCATTTCTATAACTGTGTCATTTCAAGAATGTTATATAAATGCAGTTACACAACCTATGATCTTTTAGATTGCTTTATTTCATTCAGAATAATTCTCTGCAAATTTACTTAGGTGGTTGCTTGTGTCTATAATTTGTTCATTTGTTGTTATTCATGTACATAATTTGTTTAACCATTGACTTGGAGGACATTTGAGTTGTTTCTGATTTGTGCTATCATGAATACAGCTGTGTGAATATGTGTACAGGTGTTTTTTTGAATGAGAGTTTTTATGTCTCATAAAGACAGAGCAAACGTATTTAATGTTGATAATGTTCATTTTATCAATGTTTTTTCTTTCATGAACCATAGTTTGGGGATTTTACCTAAAGCTCATCACCAAACACAAGGACACACAGACTTTCTCCTACTTTTTTTGAATTTAGATCCATGATTGATTTTGAGTTAATTTTATGAAAGTTGTAAGTCTAAGTTTATTTATTATTTTTTATGTGAATATCCAGTTCCAGCATCATTTGTTGAAAAGATACATTTTGTCCATTGAATTGCCTTTTCTGTTTCATCAAAGATCAATTGACTATATTCATGTTGGTCTATTTCTGGACTTTCTATTCTATTCACTGATCTAGGTGTCTTTCATTCACCAATACCATGCCTTATGTAGCTACACAGCAACTCTTGAAATTGGGCAATGTGAGTCCTCCATTATTCTTTTGTTGGCTATTTTGTGGGCTATTCTGTATTTCACTTTTTCATGGAAATTTTAAGATTAAGTTATCAATATCTATAGTGTTTTGCCTAGTTTTGTTAGGATTTCACAAATATTATAGAACATATTTGGAAGAATCGATGTCTTAACCCTATTGAATCTTTGAATCCATGAATATAGAATGTCTATTTTATTCAGATCTTGTATTTCTTTCAACAATTTGTAGTATTCTGTATATAGGTTGATACTATATGTGAATAGTTAATTGGTTAGATTTGTATCTAAGTACTTAATTTTTGCTGTTATTTATACAGTGTTTTTAAGTGTCCATGTGTTCATTGCTAATATATAGAAATGAAATTGATTTATTTATATTCATATTGTATCTTGAAATGTTTCCAAACTTATTAGTTGTAGATTAATTTTTGTTAGATTCTTTAGGATTTTCTACATAGACAAATATGTCATCTGATAATAAGAACAGATTTTTTATATTTCACATCTGTATGTCTTTTATTTTATTTTATTATTTTATTTTTACTGGCTAGAACTACCGGCACTAAGTTGAACAAGAGCAGTGAGAAAAGATATATTTGCCATACTTCCAATTTTGAGTAATGCATTCAGTCTTTTCGCCATTAAATATAATGCTAGCGGTAGTTTTTTTATAGATGCTTTCTTATCAAATTAAGTTCCACTCTATTTCTATTTTTTTTCCCTGAGGAGTTTATTCTGAATAGATGTTGAATTTTATAAAAGAATTTTTCTGTATCAATTGAAATCATCATATGCTTTTCTGTGGTCTAATAATATAGTGGACTACATTGATTGATTTTCTACATAAACCAGCATTGCATCACTAGAATAAACACCATTTGGTGATAGTAGAAATTCTATAATTTTTAAAGAACTTCTGTGCATATATTTATGAGAAATATTGGGGTTCATTTTCTAAATATGTTTGTCTCTCTCCAGTATCAAGATAATATCAGCTTTGTTAAGATAAATTCAATGTATTTCCTCTTCTTCTATTTTATAACATATTAAATTACATTAAGTGTATTTTATTAATTTTATATACAATAGGATATTCTCATACTTCATAAATAATATATTTTGGAGAAACATGCTGGGCCATTTTAAAATATAAAGGTATGAATTATTGGGCTTGACTCAAAATAATTTAGATTTGGGGGAGGATAGGAAGATAGATGATTGTTTATGAGTTGAAAAACTTTTTTGATTTATGCAATGGGTGTACTAGGGTTTATATTTTCTGTCTCTCCACTTTTTAATATATGTAAATTTTCCTTAATGCAGATTTATTAACCAATGCCTCTTTATCATTAATGTATATCGGGTTTATAATTTATTGCTCTAGATTATATTGGGTCACCGAATGTTAAATGACAGTTGTACAATTGTTTAAAACGTAAACTATTTCTGAAACAATTTTCACTTCACTTCCTCTTTTGCTAGTCTTTTCTAAATATATTCAACACAGTTATGGAAAAAAAAGCCATATGGTGTCTGTCATATGTGTGTTTTTTTTTAAAGGCCATTTAATTTATTCTCATCTTCTGTTACTTGTTTTGAACAAGAATAAACATGACAGATTCATGGTTGGAGGACACAGGAAAAATAACTTGTCAGTCATTTTCAAAATTCTATCTATCTTGTGTATCAGTACACAGAAGTTGAATTGTTGTGAAGGTTGTTTTGTAATATCATTAAACGTTATTTATGGATGTTTTGTATTTTTAAAAATATATACAATTATTAATCAGAAGTATTCGAATCATCCTTATAGGAATGTAAATTTTTATTTACATATTACATATAATATTTATCCTATTGCATTTCTCTTTTTCCTTTCTTGTCTTTTGTTTTGTTTTTTGAGACATGGTCTAACTTTGTAATCCATGCAGAGTTCAGTGGCACAAACACGGCTCACTGAAGCCTCAATCTTCTGGGTTCAAGTGATCCTCCTACCTCAGCCTCTCGAGTAGCTTGGACTATAGGTGTGTGCCACCAAGCCTAGCTAATGTAGTTCTTTTCTTTTCTTTCTTCTTCTTTTTTTTTTTTTTTTTTTTTTTTTGTAGAGATGGGAGTTTCGCCATGTTGCTGAAGCTGGTCTTGACCTCCTGGGCTCAAGAAATCCACCTACTTCAACTTCACAAAGTGCTGAGATTACAGGCATGAGCCACTGTGCCCAACCTACATTTCTCTTTTTCAGAATACTCTTTTGTTTTCTCTCACACACACACATACAAAACAAAACCTTAGACTAATTAAATGAATAAAAATTTAAGGAGAACAAGAAAAGAAAGTTAGGTTGTAGTCTGTAGTCCTACCTGTGCCAAAAAAGAAAAAATCTATATTTGCAAAAATACTTAAACTGAGTTTTCCACTTTTCTTTACCTGACTCTACTCACATATTACAGGGTAGTTATAATAGCTAAATATATAACATTAGAAAACAGGACGATAGAAATTACTTTAAATTAGAAGATACATTGACAAAAGGACATAAAATAGAGTTTTTAAACCAATTAGAATAAATGATGAGATTAATAAATGTTTACATATTAGTTAACATTTGTGAACCTTAAAGCTGTTTTGGTTTACCTGCTCAAACATAAATTACACATGATTTTCTTTCAAAATAAATACATACAACAGAAACTTTGAAAATCAGGTCTGTATAGTGGCTTATGTCTGTAATGCCAGCATTTTGGGAGGCCAAGGCTGGAGGATCACTTGAGCCCATGAGTTCAAGACCAGCCTGGGTGACCTGGCAACACCTTTTCTCTACAAAATTTTTTTTTAAATTAGCCAACCATTTTAGCCTCCCTCCCTTAGGTGCGAGGATAGCTGAGGCTGGGGAGGTGGAGTCTGCAGTGATTTGTATTTGTGCCATTGCACTCCAGCCTGGGAAACAGAATGAGATTCTGTCTCAATAACAGAAAGATACAGTCAGTAGGCCACCGCTCTGGTAAGCAGCCATAAACAACAAAATAATAAATAAATGGCCTATCTTTGGGGAAAAATATAAAATTTAAGTTTCTACAAATGTATCAGAAACTGAAATTATGTGACAGGTAACTTTTTCTTCATCTTTGAATATATTATTGCATGCATCTAATAGCCACTATTTTTGTATGGAATACATAAAACAGAAATCCATGAATAGAATATAAAATAGAAAGCATGCTGTTGACTATCACTTAAGAGGATAGCCAATATTTTTTTGGAAGGTATTTAAAACAATCTGCTTAGTTTTAACTCTGTGGTATAGTTATCTGGAATCAAATGTTTCATCAATATTGCAAGTATATAAAACAAGTGTATTTCATCAATATTGCAAGTATATAAAACCAAGTATATAAAACAATAATAATCATTAAAATATAATTTAGATAATTATTTTGTGCACATATCTATATAATATTTATTAATATGATTTCACTGGGAGCATTAAACATATATGTATTTAATTTTATGAATTTAAATGGCTTACTATTCTAGATTTTAAATTATATGTTTTATTCTCTCTGATATTCATATTTATTTCTGTAATAATAATTTTTTAAAACCCTTTAAGGCTGTGTTCCCAAACCTTTTTGGCACCAGGGATTGGTGTTTTAAAACACAATTTTCCCATAGATATAGGGGTAGATCTGGTTTCCAGATTAAACTGCTCCACCTCAGTTCATCAGGCATTGGAGTCCCAGAAGGAGAGCATAGCTCCTTCGCATGTGCCGTTTACAACAGGGTTCTCATTCCTATGAGAATTTAATGCTGCTGCTGATCTGACCAGAGGCAGAGCTCAGGTGGTAATTTTCAGTTACCAGCTGCTCACATCTGGTTGTGAGGCCCAGTTTCCTAACAGGCCAATGGACCTGCACCAGTCAGTGGCCCAGAGGTTGGGGACCCCTGCTGTGTGGTCCATGTGGGTGGTGGGGATGTGTGTGTGTGTGTATATACATATACATATACATATACATATACATATACATATACACACACAAATACACACACACACACACAGATACGTGTGTATATAAATATAGATAGGTATTTGACGTATCCCTAACAGTATAATACTGCACATTTGTAAAATATAAATATATCATTCAGTTATAATTACTGTTTTTACATTACATGAAGACCCAGGAATCATTTTTGAAACAAGATCATGTGCATTTTGTGTGTGTGTGTGTGTGTGTGTGTAAGGCAGACTGTGTGTTTCTGTGAGTTTGGATGTATGGTATAATCTTTTTACTGTACTTCTAGAAAAGTTTACTAAGATTTTTACTCTTCACCCCTTAATATAAAACTAACGTGATCATTTCAAAATATAAATTATATCATAGTAATCTCATGCGCCAAAGCATTGTTGCCTCTCCATTTCACTTAAAATAAAATCCAGAGTAATTATGGCCAGCATATTCTTGCGTGAAACAATACTCTTTTACTTGAGAATGCAAAAATGGATCAGCTATTTTACAAAACAGACAATCTCAGAGAAAGACATGACCCAGCAATTTCATGCATACTAGATATCTACCCCTGGGAAATAAATATGTGCTCATAAGAAGACTTTGACACAAATGTTTATGACATCTTTATTCTTAATCACTGAAAAGTGCAAAAAACACAGATGTCCTTCAACTAGTTAATGGACTAACAACTAAATCAATTCAATAGAATACTAATCAGCAACACCTGAAGAACAAACTTAATTCACACATGAATAAACCTTAAAAATAATTTGTTCGAAAGAACCCAGACCTCAAACTCTCAAATACAATACAAAATTATATTTACTGTCTTTATATGATGTTCTGGAACAGGTAAAAAATAAAGGGATGTATTAAAATATCCTTAATTGTCAGTGTTTGGAATATAGAGGCAGGAACTGACTACAAAGTATCAACATGAGGAAATCTTGCTGTGAAGCAAATATGTTATAAAGTTCTGTAATTGTAGAGGTGGATGTATGGCTCTATGCATTTAAAAAAAAAAACCACATATATCTTTACACCACAAAAAGTAAATTTTAATTGACATAATTCTTTTGAAGCAATCAAGATGTTGTAGTACTGAACATTGAGTGGAGAAAGAGACAAATAAATCTATATGTATTACAAATAAACCACATACCACCCTTATGGGCCTTGGGAAGAAAAGAGTTGACCAAAGTAACTTTAAAAATCTTTGTACGAGATTCTGAAGGCTAAGGACAAAAAGACAGGTACACAAGCTCTATACTTAAAAAGTTAAATTTGTTTTCCAGAAGTGAGGATTAGTAATTCTAAAACTAATTTATATCTGTAATATGATTGAACAAACATATACATATATTATTGCAGGTAAGGAGACCTAGGCCTTTCTGCATAAGAGAAGAAAGTTGTGAAATTATAAATAAGAAAAGGAGTGCCACTGCACTCCAGCCTGAACAACAGGGTGAGGCATTGTCTCAATAAATAAATATAAATTAGAAAGGGGAAGGCTAGCTCTGGATTCAAGTGGGAGACGCCAATATAATAATACACATATGCAAACACACCCGCATATATCCATATTATACATGTCTGTATGTGTGTGTGCATGTATGTGAAAAATTCTAATTTTCCAGGTCTGTGTGTTAAGAAAACTCTAGAAATATCATGATGGTAGCAATTTGTATATCTAGTGCCCAGATCTTGGTTTCTAAATATTCTTCTATAAAAGAAACATCAGAGTTCCCTGAAAAGTGGTTACTTCTAGGGCAGGGGTAGAGATAAATCAAGATAAATCTAGATCATCTGCTACTGCCAAAAAACAAGGGACTACTCAAAAAAGAAAAAGAATGCAGGCATGCCAAAAGTACACAGGAAATTATCTGTGATGGCAGAAACTGCTGCTGCTGCCTGACTTCTCTCCACTCCTGGTGCCGTATCTGATTTTGTAGCAAATTTGAGGACAAGCCTGGGTTCTGTCACCACCTGGCTGGGTGTGCATGTGTTCAGGGCAGCGCTAATAGGCCAGCTCCCTGCTGCCTCGACCCCCTTCAGACTTTGGGTCCCAACAAGCATGGGAGGGAGGCCAAAGTGGCAGTGAGGGCTGCTTGGTGTGGGCCTGAAGGTGTCTTTCAGCACAAACAGCTTGGATGCTGTGGATG
This sequence comes from Macaca thibetana thibetana, assembly GCF_024542745.1. Taxonomy (NCBI): domain Eukaryota; kingdom Metazoa; phylum Chordata; class Mammalia; order Primates; family Cercopithecidae; genus Macaca; species Macaca thibetana. Next base: position 64,230,960 of record NC_065584.1, read on the forward strand.
ACATGATTGATGGTGGCAGGAGGCAGACAGGCTCCTGGGTAGAAATGGGCGGGTCCCTGGTAAAGATCCACCATCAAGCCAGGGACGACCTGAAGCATGGGTGCTAGTCTGTCAGTTCCCAGTGGAGACTGCAGCCCAGAGTAAGAACTTATGGTGCTTTTTCTAGGCCCATCCATGGCTGCCCATGGACCAATTAGCACTCATTTACTCCTTTAGGAAGCCCATAAAAGCCCTGGACTCGGCCAGACTCACAGAGACATTGAGACAACCTGTATGTGGACAGGAGCTATCCACTCTGGGTCTCTTCTGAGCTAAGAGCTGCACTCATCAGGACTACCTGCCTATAGAAAGGAGCTACCAGGCTTGGGTCTCCTGAAAGCTGTACTTTTGCTCAATAAAGCACCTCTTCACCCTGCTTACCCTCCAGTTGTTGGAGTACCTCATTTTTCCTGGACACATGACGAGAACTTGGACCCGCCGAATGTCAGAACTGAAAGAGCTGTAATACACAGAGATGAAACACACACCCCTGCTCCCACTCCCTTTCATAATGTTGTGGGCAAGGAGGAAAGAAGAGCTGCAGCCTGTCTGGGAGCCCAGACCTAGGAGCACACCAAGCCAGGGCTGTGACACCCTCTTTGGGGCTCTGTGGCTTCTGGCATCTGAAAGCTTTCGGCCAATGCATTCCCCTCAACCAGATGTGGGTTCCTGCAGCAGAAGTGGCATGCAGTACATCTGGTCCAGCTGCAGACTTGCACAAAGCTGACACCCATGCTAGAACCTGGGGCTGCCCTCTCCACCACAGCAGCCAGCATGCCTGGTTTTGCGCAGTGGTCAGACCCTGTGCATACTCACCCACACACCCCTCACCACTCCACACCTGGCTCACCCTTGGCAGGTGTGATATCTGGACTGATAGCACCAGACAAGTGCAGCCTGTCAGGCTGAGTGGGTGGAATGAGCCCAATGGGTGCAAGCAATACTCAGGCAGAAGGTGTCACCAGCCATAGAAGTTTCTGGCTGATGAAGCAACATCCCAAGGATCCTGTGACATCCGAAGGTCTAAATGATCAATCCTAGAACAATTTGTGTAGCAAAGTAAATAATCATAGTATTGGATTATAGCTTAATGAGTGAAATGAGTATTTTAAATTCATTCTGATGCATTATGAATCATAGTATTGTATCATAGCTTAATGAGCAAAATGAGTATTTTTAACTCACTTTGATGCATTATGAATGGGGAGAAGGGACAACTCTTTCTTGCAGAATAATTCTGATTACTAAATGTAGAAGAAATTAGTAAAACAAAAAAAAGTCCATGCTTAGAACATCACAGTAATGATCACTATAAGCAAGTTCCTGATAGTGGCTAAAAGCAATTGGTGTACAGTTCAAAATAAATAGAATCTTGTTGCTATGTATTTGATAGAGCAAAAATAGAACATTTTCATCATTATCAGTTGAACAGCGTTTTTAAGCAATTGTCAATAAATGGATGACATATTTTTAAAAAATGAAATCTTTAAGTTTTGGCACATCACCATTGTCTAAGAAATTGGTAATTACTTTACATCTTTAAGTATAAATTACCTTATACCAAACCCAGTTTTGTTAAGTCAAACATATCTCATTTTCTTATTAGACAATAATTGCTGCAATTTATAAGTAATAGTGTGAAAAAATCAAATAGTAATCATAGAAAATACATAATTGCATGTGAGAAATGTAGTGTGTATAGTAAATGTTCTCCATGAACTATAATAATGCCCAATTTATGAGCACATATACATATAGACTAGTAAATAAAAATGGTGAATCTATTAATATGCCATGGGTGAAGGCCCAAATATCTGTTTGTCATCATTTACTGAGTCTGAAAAATTTAGTCTTTCCACTGGATTATTTAGCTCATTTATGTTTAACATAATTATTGAACTATCTGATTATATATATATATATATATATATCTTCCTATTTGTTTTCTCTATGAAATACTTCTATGTTCCTTTTTTCTGATCTTTATTTGCATTACTTCAATATTGCTTTGTTAGCCCATTTTTTCTCCATTACTTGTTAATGAAGCATTCTTTTTGTTTTCTCCTAAGTACTCTAGAGATCAAAAATGTAACCTTGACTTATTTCAATCTATTACAAAATATTGCTGTTATGATTTCCTTGATATTACAGAGGTTTACAAGTTAAAGTCATGTATTTCCCTCTCATATTCTACACTATTTTATTCATGAATTTCAGTTAGACTTATATTTTAAACCCTATTACTCATTACTATTATTATTGTTTTATACAGTTAATGTCTTCCCAACATTTATTATATTTATCTAATATTTATCTTTTTGGTGCTCTTTATGCCTTCCTACCTGTAATTTATCTCTCCCATTCTAGCCGAAGAGTAAATCATCCCCTTTCTGAAGGAAGAAAACATTATCTGGAGTCTCATTTTTCAATAGACATGCCAGAAGGCAAAACCACATGTTAAAGAATCTAGAGGAGAGAACACAGCCTTCGAAAGCAGAAACACTGTTATTCAGATAACAGAGGTAACTTATATGGAATTTTAAATAATTCTTAACAATATAATACATAAAACATAAGATAAGGTGAATAAAATAGATGAGAACATGGAGTATCTCACTGAAAACTGAAATGTATAGAAGAATTCCACATGTTTACATCTAGAAAGTAAAATATAATGCCTGAAAGTAACATGCCGTTAGATAGAAATTTTAACAGAACTGAAAGAGAAGAAAGCATGATTAGAAAATTGGAAGGCAGGTTAAGAGACAATATGTAAACACAAGTGCAGGGAAAAAAGATAATTTAAAAATACAGGAAATGATAAAGTTGAAATCTCTAACATTCATGTAATTGATTTGAGAAGAGAAGAGAGAGAGAGTGCCAACAGCTTATCTCAGTGCACATAAGGACTGCACTGATTTCAGCGTGGGTATCAGTCCAGGTAAGGCTGGGTCTACCTCACCTTCACCCCTTGTCCTTCAGGCTTGTCAACTAAAAAACTCATTTATTTTCTGTTCCTGGCAGGAGTGCTGTTGCCCTTTGTTTTTCAAAACCTTTTTGATAAAATATTTGGTGTCCAACTTCCTCCATTCTCTGAGGACTAAACAAACATGTGTTTGAGACAGGCCCAGTCTCTGTCAACATTTCTGCTAGTCTGTTACTCAGCAACAGCCCTGTGTAACACAATATGAATTTCCTCACTCTTGTTTGTGCAATATATTAATCTTCCATTGCTACCATAACAAATTACACATATTTGCAGCTCAAAACAACACATGTGTATTATCTTCTGATTCTGCAGGATGAAATCTACCGTTGGTCTCACTAGGCTAAAATCAAGCTGTCTCAGAGCTGAATTTCCTTGTGGAGAATATAGGGGATAATCCAATTCCAAGATTTTTCCAGCTTCCAGAAGTCCCTTGAATTCCTTGACTTGTTGTGCTGTCCTCCATCTTCAGAACCAGCAACATCACACCTTTTTTTGACTCTCCTTGCATTTTCCCATCCCTTGTGACTATATCGAAGACAGGTTCTCTGCTTTTAAGACTCAGGTGAAAAGATTGTGCCCACACTATGTCAGGCCAGTTGATTATCAACCTTATTTACATCTGCAAACTTAATTCCTTTTTACAGGATTTAAATACTATTATTCTGCCTAAAACATGCCTGGAATTATGAAATGTGTCCAAGGTTAAAGTCTTTAAAAGTCAGTTCACCTCACTAAGTGTTGCCTTATCTGCAGTTTTACTTTGTCAAGGTCTCTTTGCCTTTTCAGCTCTCTATTTCCTTGAACTAGTTGATTTATTTGTTTTAAATACACTTTTTTTCCAGTGGTTTTGGTGGGAGCACTGAATATTCACTAGCTAATAAATCTCTCCTGGAAGTTGAAGTCTTCTTTCATCATTTCATGTTTCAACCTAAAGAATTATGTAACACAATCTTTTACAATTGCAGATTAAAAATGAACAAAGAAACCAACAAAAAGCCCAATAATCTTAGTAAATGATCTATTTATTCCTGCGACATTTAGGTGATAAAACTGATACACTAGTGTCATGATTTTTATTAGTTTTTAAAGTTTTGTTTGTAATTGGTACATAACAATTGTACTTTTTATGGGGTACAATGTGAATTTTCAATACATATATATGTTTTATAATAATTGAATTTGTCATTAGCATAATCAGCACCTAAAACATTTGTGATTTCTTGGTGATGAGAACATCAAAAATTCTCTCTTTAGCTATTTTGAGTTATAAAATACAACATTGTTGACTGTAGTCATCTTTTGTGCACTAGAATGACAGAAATTATTTCTATTTATCCACAATCATCAAGAAAATGCAAATCAAAACCAAAATGAGGTATCACCACATTCTAGCTGGAATGACTATTATCAAAAAGAGAAAAAATAACAAATGGTGGTAAGAACATGTAGAAAGTAGAACTTACAATGTTGGTGGGAATGTATAGTACAGTCATTATTATCTATAGTATTGAGGTTCTTCAAAAAAATCAAAAATATAACTACCATACGATCCTGCAATCCTACTATACTACTGGGTATATATTCAAAGAAAATGAAATCAGTATGTCAAAGAGAAATCCGCACTGCCAGGTTTATTGCAGCACTATTCACAACAGACAATTAACAGAATCAATTTCAGTGTTCATCATACATGAATCTATTAAAAATGTAGTATATATACATAATAGAATACTTTCAGCCATAAAAAAAGAAAATTATGTCATTTATAACAACATGAGGAACCTAGGGGATACTATGTTAAGTAAAATAAGCCAAGCAAAGAAGCACAAATACCACATGATCTCACTCAAATGTGGAATCTAAAAAAGTGAATCTCACAGTAGAATAGTGGTTACCAGAGGCTGAGGGTGGGGGTAATGGGAAGAGACTGGTTAATGATATTCTCATAAATTTTAGGCTACAAATTCTTTTTTTTTATGTTTAATTTTTTTTATTATTATTATACTTTAAGTTCTAGGGTACATGTGCATAACGTGCAGGTTTGTTACATATGTATACTTGTGCCATGTTGCTGTGCTGCACCCATCAACTCATCAGCACCCAACAACTCCTCATTTACATCAGGTATAACTCCCAATGCAATCCCTCCCCCCTCCCCCCTCCCCATGATAGGCCCCGGTGTGTGATGTCCTCCTTCCCGAGTCCAAGTGATCTCATTGTTCAGTTCCCAACTATGAGTGAGAACATGCGGTGTTTGCTTTTCTGTTCTTGTGATAGTTTGCTAAGAATGATGGTTTCCAGCTGCATCCATGTCCCTACAAAGGACACAAACTCATCCTTTTTGATGGCTGCATAGTATTCCATGGTGTATATGTGCCACATTTTCTTAATCCAGTCTGTCACTGATGGACATTTCGGTTGATTCCAAGTCTTTGCTATTGTGAATAGTGCCGCAATGAACATATGTGTGCATGTGTCTTTATAGCAGCATGATTTATAATCCTTTGGGTATATCCCCAGTAATGGGATGGCTGGGTCATATGGTACATCTAGTTCTAGATCCTTGAGGAATCGCCATACTGTTTTCCATAATGGTTGAACCAGTTTACAATCCCACCAACAGTGTAAAAGTGTTCCTATTTCTCCACATCCTCTCCAGCACCTGTTGTTTCCTGACTTTTTAATGATCGCCATTCTAACTGGTGTGAGATGGTATCTCATTGTGGTTTTGATTTGCATTTCTCTGATGGCCAGTGATGATGAGCATTTTTTCATGTGTCTGTTGGCTGTATGAATGTCTTTTTTTGAGAAATGTCTGTTCATATCCTTTGCCCACTTTTTGATGGGGTTGTTTGTTTTTTTCTTGTAAATCTGTTTGAGTTCTTTGTAGGTTCTGGATATGAGCCCTTTGTCAGATGAGTAGATTGCAAAAATTTTCTCCCATTCTGTAGGTTGCCTATTCACTCTGATGGTAGTTTCTTTTGCTGTGCAGAAGCTTTTTAGTTTAATTAGATACCATTAGTCAATGTTGGCTTTTGCTGCCGTTGCTTTTGGTGTTTTAGACATGAAGTCTTTGCCCATGCCTATGTCCTGATTGGTACTACCTAGGTTTTCCTCTAGGGTTTTTATGGTATTAGGTCTAACATTTAAGTCTCTAATCCATCTTGAATTAATTTTCGTATAAGGAGTAAGGAAAGGATCCAGTTTCAGCTTTCTACTTATGGCTAGCCAATTTTCCCAGCACCATTTATTAAATAGGGAATCCTTTCCCCATTTCTTGTTTCTCTCAGGTTTGTCAAAGATCAGATGGCTGTAGATGTGTGGTATTATTTCTGAGGACTCTGTTCTGTTCCATTGGTCTATATCTCTGTTTTGGTACCAGTACCATGCTGTTTTGGTTACTGTAGCCTTGTAGCATAGTTTGAAGTCAGGTAGCGTGATTTAGGCTACAAATTCTTAAATTGCACCCTCTGATGTAAAAAAATATCATTCAGTCTGCTTATATAAAAAGTTCAGAAAATCAAAGAGTGCAAGTTAAGTAAATACTTCAACAGTTCAAAACAATAATCAATGAGAAAAGATGGCTTATCATGTAACAAATACCTTAAAATATTTTATTTCTATTTTAAATATTTCATAAGTGGAAATATTCTTTATTGCTAAGTTAACTGAAACATTATTAACTGTAGAAAAAATCTAAAATCCTTTAAAAACCTTACATTTGTGTGTGAGGTACATAATAGTAAAAATCACATTGGCTTGATAATCAAGTCTCTTGAAATTTCAGTAGTTAAAGGATAAGAGTCATGGTGAGTTTAACTCTTCACAAAAGCACAGTGTTGAATTGTCCAGAAAATGACCCTCAGGAAAGGTTTATTCTCGTAATTTAAGCCTTAGAAATACCGTTTGGAATTATCTAATTTCTCTAATCATTTCTATAAGCCCTTCAGATGATCAAAAGTCATTTAAAAGTTTCTATTTTATATATAAAATATATTTATTTTCCATTGCTTAAGGTTGGGCAAGTATGACAGAAAAAGGTTTCTTAAGCAATCATTTGGGATAAAAGCCAGAAAACTCAATTGTCCCTCTTTATGTTCTGAAATCATTCCTCAATTGTAGATTGCTGAATGCCTTTTAAAAAGGGAAAATCAAGAGCATGTGGCCATAACATTTCTTTAACAATATTTACTAATTCTTTTCAAAACACGAATTTAGAGATGCACAAGCTTTAATTTGTCTGCCACATTTGTAAAAAGAATGCTGATGAAGCTGCTGAAAACCAGAGACAGAGAGTGTGTTTCTGGTTCCTTCTGATGTCACTTTATGGGTTCAAAGTTCAAATTTTTCCATGAAAGTCAATAAAGAGTAGCATCTAGGACCACAGATGCTGGAAGCCAGATAACACTTAATGCAACGCCCATACTCGACCTATTGATTAACGGCCGTATGTCTCAATTTCTCTATTTAAAAACAGAGACTAACAATAGTATTGGTGTGTTGATTATAATTGAATTATTTAAACTTTAAATCTCTCAGAATCACACAGAGTAAGTGCTCAATAAGTGATAGCGTTCTTGCTTTCTAGCCTATGGTGCATGCAGTCTCTCTCTCTCTCTCTCTCTCACACACACACACACACACACACACACACAAACACACACACACACACACAGAGAGAGAGAGAGAGAGAGAAACCCCTCAGTATTCATGGTGTTGTTCCAGACCCCCCTGCAAATACCAAAATCCTCAGATGCTTAAGTACTAAGAAATAAAAATAAAATTCTAAGTCCCCAACTGACTGAATGGACCCTCTCTTGGCCAAAGGAACCCAAGAGACACCTTGGAAGCTGAATTCAAGGCCTTAAAGGGATGGAAGATGTTACATACCTGATTATACATGCGTTTTCCCCAAAACACTCTTCAGGCTTTCTTCCCTATGGGCTAAACAGAAACCAGCCCTTTCAAAAAACTACTTGCTTATCTTCCCATGTACAGAACAAAGACAAGTTGAAATTCATCTTTCCTTCACATATCTCTGAGAGGTCTGCTTCCTCTATTCCCTTTATCTTCAAATGTTCACCTTATGTTATATAAAATGTAGATTTACTGGGCACTAATTAAAGTCTTTCACAAGTATGTAACCTTTGTGTCACTGCTGCCTCTCCCACTACTTGTAAGAAATATGTATAAATACTAAACCTCCTGAAAACGTCTTTGGGAAAAACAGCCACAGATGCTTCTGTGACTCATGTTTTCCCTGGTCATACCCTCAAGCTGCCTCAATAAACCTCTACAATTTAAGATTTAAGCCTCAAACACTCATTTTGCTTGTTAGTCCCCTATATTAAAAAGTATAGTATTTGCACATAACCTACGTAATCCTTCCTTATACTTTAAATCATCTCTAGATTACTTATGTTTTCTAATGCAATGTAAATGCAATGTATATAGTCATACTGTATTGTTTAGGGAGTAATAACAAGAATAAAGCTCTGTATATGTTCAATACAGCCTCAATTATTCTTTTTTTTTCCTCTTTTTCTGGTATATTTTCAATCCCTGGTTGGTTGCGTTCACAGATGAGGAACTCAAGAAATATGAAATATCCACTGTATTGACACTTCCGTGTGGTGTCACTATTTTGTATACAGATATATACACAGGGAAGGGGATAGAGAGAGAGAGCTATAGTGTGACTCATAAATACCCTTATTATATTCACCCTTGTGGACATATGTTGAATGTTTACTATGCTTACCATTTGCTGGCGCTGTGATAAAACTTTTGCATGAATATATATTTTTATTATTAAAGCAATTGTTATATGGGAGCTATTATTATATCTACATTATTGAAAGTATAGAAAGCTCAAGAAAATTATTTGTTATACATCTAGAAATCACAAGACAAATATTCAGACTGAGTCCCGCTTGACCCTAAATCCAGTGCTTATAACCAGTCGTTGCCTGGGCAAGAGAAAAGTCAATTTATTTAAATAAAAATAGTTGAACTAATTAAGTATAAAGAAAGGTAAAGTAATTGTTAATCTGCAAGTATGAAAAGACATCATATTCTTTCACTGCCAATGAAAATTGTTAAATTTATAATGTTCCAAAGAGCAGAAATATTTTTCTCACTTCCTTTTGACCAATTTGAACAAAAAGTATTTGATAACTAGTCTCTACTTTTACTTTTGCAAGCAGTTTGCCTTTTGACACTTCAACCTCCTTTTACTATATTTAGAATTTTGGACAAATGTCTGATTTCTTTATACCATTTATTCTGTTTAAATCAGTTTCCAAAGTTTCCTAGGTAAAATAAATTGCTTTTTCTCTCACGCACATTCTCTTCAACTTTTCACAGCTACTGTCTTTTTAAACTGGTTTTTCTACTCTGAGCAGCATACTTGACATATATTAGAAAATCAATGATTTTTTCTTTCTTAAGCAAAAAACCTTACTGGAAGTGTTCTTAAAACCTGCAATTCACCAAAGCACTTAAAAATGTTATACTCTAAAGAGACAGGCTTTATCTACCCAGTTAATAACATGATATTTTATGGCTCCAATTCCCGAGTAAGAATATTGGTTGAGTTGGATTACATTTTATTGACACTAGCACAGAAAAAGTAAATTTTTAAAAAATGAAGATATCATATTTCATCTTTCAAATCAGTATTTATAGAAAAAATGTAATTGTGCATTTTCTTTATAAAATGACTTTTGTTAAAACTCATTACACTAGTACATTAACATTCTATAGTTGAAGAATAAATGATATAGTATGATAAAATGACAGTGATCTACATCTCTTAAATAGTAAAAGAAGGACTGACAGGATTCTTTTAATCATTCACTTACTCATGTACTAACTTATTGTATAATATTTAAAGTTACTTTGGAAAGGATCTAATTATCCTGGGTTGTGCTATTTTTTCTATTAAAATAGACTGCCTTAAAATCTGACCAATACATTTTCTGGTTTTTCTGATTCATACTATTCATGAAACACAAGTGGCATAACATTTTGGTTAAGGAAGTATTATAAGGGCAAGAGACAAAGACATATTTAAATCCATGTAGGGGAGAGGGGCGGAAACTGACAAGAGGCTTTTTTTGTTTGTTTTTTGAGATGGAATTTCACTCTTTTTGCCCAAGCTGGAGTGCAATGGCATGATCTTGACTTATTGCCACCTCCACCTCCTGAGTTCAAGTGATTCTCCTGACTCAGCCTCCCGAGTAGCTGGGATTATGGGTACTTACCACCACAACAGGCTTTTTTTTTTTTTTTTTTTTTTTTTTTTTTGTATTTTTATTAGAGACAGAGTTTCGCCATTTTGGCCAGGCTGGTCTTGAACTCTTCACATCAGGTAATTCACCTGCCTCTGCCTCCCAAAGTGCTGGGATTACAGAAGTGAGCCATTGCTCCCAGCCTAGGCCTTTTTTTTTTTTTTTTTTTTTTTTAACATTACTACAATCTTAATATATTACTCACAAGAAGGAACACTCAGAATATGGAATTAAAAATAAACATTTGTGAGAAAAACAAAACTCAAAAGATTATTGATTGTAATAAGCATTCCTTAAGACCATTCTAAGAAAAGGCTGGAGAATGTGTGGCAGGTGAGGATTTTAGAAACATTCAAGGTAGTCTACTAAGGTACCGGTTTAGGAATGAACTACAATTCATGTTCCTAAGAGTTTAAGAAGGATGGAATTCGGCATCAAATAGGTTTGGATATAAAACTCAGCACTTTGCCTTATATTTTCATGGAAGGTGAATTTTATCCTGCAGAGTTTTTGCTAGTAGGTTTTGTTCTATTTTTACTGAATTTAGGACACCAGTTTATCACTCACTGCCAGCATGTGCCTGGCCTGGTATACCCCATAAATATCACCTCACCTTCTTTCATGATCCATACATGCTCATTGCCTCACTTCTGAATCTTCTTGTTACTGATTTAAGAACAAAAGAAAAATAACTGAAGTAAATATTGAGGTACATAATATGGTTTCGATGTTTGTCCCTTTCAAATCTCATGCTGAAATGTAATCCCCAATATTGGAGGTAGGACTGAGTGGGAAATATTGGGTCATTGTGATGAATCCTTCATGAATGGCTTAGAGCCATCTCCATGGTGATGAGTGAGTTCTGATTCAGTTCAGTTAATTCACCTGAAATCTGGTTGTTTAAAAGAGTCTTAGAGACCCGCTTCTCTCTCTTGCTCCCACTCTTGCCTTTTGACATGTCTGCTGTCATTCATCTTCTGACTGGAAGCCTTCTGAGACCTCACCATAAGCAGATGCCAGCACCATGCTTCTTGTACAGGCTGAAGAACCATGAGCCAATTAAACCTCTTTTCTTTATAAATTACCCAACCTCATGTATTTATGTCAATGCAAACGGACTAACACAATATTGTTCCCTTTTAACACTATTCTGAAAGATAAACAGATTGAAAAAATATTTTTTCTGTTTATGTCATTATGGAATATTCATTTTAATAGGCCAAATGTATTTATAAGGTGTTAGAGAAGGAATATATTATTTGGAGAAAATTTAATACTCTACTCTGAAATTAGTACTTTGCTTGAGCTTCTGGATGACTTTTTGGGACTTGTAAGACCCTTGTAACAGAAACTACACTTATATGTCTTACAATCTTCAACAATAGATGGCAAAATGCCACACGCTAGTAGGTGCTCAAAAATAAAATAAAAGGTAAATAATTAGTAGTATCATTAAATCATTACCTAATTTTTATATTTCTAATAAGTAATCACATTCCAAAATACTATTTCAGGGATCTATAAAAGTCATAGAACAAAAATCTAAAACCCATACTGATAACCAGAGAAAAATCCCCGCAGCCTGAAATAGTCCTTTCAGGATAGAAGTAGTTGATTTGCCTAGGAGTAGACCTGTGTTCTGAAGCACAACTACCGGCTGAGGTGGGAAATAAAAACAGAGGCAGCATCTTTGAAATAAGTTGGCATTCCCTAAAGATTGTCTGAGAAAATGAACAAAGGACCTAGCAAAATGCATGGCCTCTTATAGCTAATTAGGATAGAGCCATGGGTATTGTAACAAAAAATAGATGGAAAGTGCAAGGGTAATTAGTAGAGGCTGAAGGGTGGGGTTTTAAAAATATATTGATTAAAATATGTAAAAAATTAAGAGAAATAAAGAGATTTATTGTACAACAGACTATAGTTACAAACAATATATTGTATACTTGGAAATTGCTAAGAGAGTAGATTGTAAGTATTTTCAGTACAAAAAAATAAGTATGCAAGGTACTACATAGGTTAATTAGCTTTCTTTTACCATTCCACATGTATATGTGTATCAAAATATCATGTTGTGCACCACAAATATAGACAATTTTATTTGAAAATTTTAAAACAAGTATAAAATAAATAAATCAAAATGTTACATTGCTGGATAGAATAATTGTAAAACAACATACTATAAAAGTATACCTCTTTGAAAATGATATAATCATGAGAGAATATGTCAAAATATTTTCTTGTGTATTTTAAATGTTTATGTTACATAAGGAATTATAGAACAATCTTATAGGAGATCAGGAAGGTGTTAAATAAATAACACACAATTACTATGTGCCAGGAACAGCTCTAAATATTTTTACCTATACTTTCTCATTGAATCCTCATAGAAACTTCATAAGGTAAGTACTATTATCTCCCATTTCTATTTTCTCCTCCAGAGGAGGAAGCAAAGACACAGTTAAAAATATACACAATGTCACAGATATTGTTAATGGTGATGCCAGTATCTACTAAAGCTGTGTCTACTAAAGGCAACATTTCCTGCAGCTATTTCACTCTCAAATACATACCAATACATATACACACAATATATGATAAGGCAAAATAACAGAATATCACACAGCAATGAAGGGGAAGCAACTGTTGTCACATGCAATAACATGGATTTGTTAAAGCTGGTCGGTGGGTATAAAAACTTTTCTTATGAAATTGTTGATATCTTTATGTTTCCTTTATTCTTATAAGTGATATTATACATCCCTTAAATCACTTTAAATTGACAGACTAAGTACTAATACCTCTTCCTTTTCTTTGTCTTTAAATCTCCCTATCAATTAATTCTATCAGTTCTCTTTCATGTTCTCAAATTCTCAAAAATGTTTTGGAAGGTCTTTCATCTATGTAACCTATTCATAGGCGAATATATACATAGCCAATTAGCAACAAGAAATATTTCTAGGTTGAATGATATGTGTTTTTTTTTTAATTGTGTCACATTGTTTTCCATGGATGTTGTACCATCAAACAGTAAAGCATGTAGGTAGACTGTGCTATACAGTAATGTATGAGAGAACTTAATTCCCAAATTAATGTGCTACCAAACAATTAGATCTTTGGCTACGCTAATGATTGAAAGTATTTCAGTTTAATTTTAATGTGTATTTCTCTCTTATAAGTGAAATGGAATGTCATCATATATGAGAACCTCTTGTTTTCTTTGTAAGTTTACTACTTAAATTATTTTCAATTGGACATTCACACATTGAGCTATTTGTTTATCTTTTAATAAAATTATCCATTTTAGTATATATTGTGAATATTTTCCAGTTTTTGTCTTTTAAGTATTGTGCATTTTTTTAAGTTTTAAAAACTTACATATTGAGCTTTTTGATCTTAGAGTTTCTGAAATTTTTATTTTAAATAAACAGACAAATTCCATTATATATTTTTATCATGTACAACAGGATGTTCTGAAGCATTATATAAATTGTGAAATAGTGAAATCTAGCTAATTAAAACTGCATTACTTCAAATAGCTATCAGTGAATGAATGGATAAAGAAAATGTGGTATAAATATACAACAGAATCCTATTCAGCCATAAACAAAGAACAAAATTCTGGCATTTACAACTACATGAATGAACCTGGAGAACTTTAGGTTTAATGTAACAAGTCTATTTTTCATGAAAGAAAACTACTAAAGAGCTATAAAGAAGTTGATCTCCGAGGACAGGCCAAGATGGTGGAGTAGAAACAGCTCGGGTCTGCAACTCCCAGTGAGACAAACACGAAAAATGAAGTGATTTCTACATTTCCAACTAAGGTACCCAGTTCACGTCATTGTGATTGACTAGGAAGTTGTCTAAACACACGGAGAGCGAGGAAAAGCAGGGTGGGGTGACCGTTCACCTGGGAGCTGCACAAGGCAAAGGGACCTCCTTCTCCCAGCCAATGGAGGCACTGCGGGACTGTGCTCCCTGCCCGGTGTACTGCATTTTTCCCCATGGATTTTTACAATCCATGGATCAGGATATTTCCTGGTAAATTTACACCACCAAGGCCTTGGGTCTCAAGCATATAACTAGGCAAACCCATGGCAGCTGTTTTGGTCATTCTGACAGTGGCTGAGCTGCAGGAGTTTTTACACAATCCTGTGGCACCTGGAGCTCCGCTGAGGCAGGAGAACTATTCACTCCAGTGGAACCAGGGCTGAAGTCAGGGAGCCAACAGCCTTGCTCACTCCCACAGAACCCGGCAACCTAAGACACTGGCTTGGAATCTCCGCTGGCCAGCACAGCAGCCTGGAGTCTGCCTAAGACAACTGAGTTCCCAGGCGGGAGGGGCAACCGCCATTACTGTGGAATTAATTGGTGGTTCTCCCCACCCAGTGCTAGGGAGGCTGGGCAGTTTGGACTGGGTGGTATTCTGCACAGCGCAACACAGTGGCTGTGGCAGGTCATGGCTAGACTGCTTCTTTAGGTGGGACCCAGATCCATCCCCACTCACTGGGCAAGGCCTCCCTATAGGAAATCCAGCAATGCCAGCCAGGGACTTACAAATATAACTCTCATCTCCCTGGGACAGAGCACCTAGGGAGAGGGCTGGCTGTGGTCTCGGGTTCAGTAGACTTAATCTTTCCTGCCTGTTGATTCTGAAGAGTCCAGGCAATCCAGATGAGGGAGATTCCCCCAGCACAGTGCACCAGCTCTGCTAAGGGACAGTTAGACTGCTTCCTTAAGTGGGTCCCTGACTGCAGTGCCTCCTGACTGGGTGAGACCTCCAAACAGAGGTTGCCAGACACCTCATACTGGAGAGTTTCATCTGTCGTCAGGTTGGTGCCCCGCTGGGACAAAGCTTCTGGAGGAAGGAGCTGGCAGCAATCTTTACTGTTCTGCAGCCTGGTGACACCCAGATAAACAGGGACTGGAATCAACCGCAAGAAAACTGCAGTGGACCTGTAGAAGAGGGGCCTGACTGTTAGAAGAAAAACAGACAAACAGAAAGCAACAACAACAACATCAACAAAAAAGACCCCACAAAAACCCTATCCAAAGGTCAACAGCTTCAAATATCAAAGGTAGATAAACCCACGAAGATGAAGAAAATCCAATGCAAAAACGCTGAAAATAGCAAATGCCGGAATGCCTCTTCTCCTCCAAATGACTGCAAGACTTCTCCAGCAAGGGCACAGAGCAGGGCTGAAACTGAGAAGGATGAACTGACAGAAGTAGGTTTCAGAAAATGGATAATAATGAACTTTGCTGAGCTAAAGGATTATGTTCCAACCCAATGCAAAAAAAGCTGAGAACCATAATAAAATATTATAGGAGCTGTTAACTAGAATAACCAGTTTAGAGAGGAAATAAATGACCTGATGAGCTGAAAAACACAGCACAAGAATTTCATGATGCAAACACAAGTATCAATAGCTGAATCAACTAAGTAGAAGAGAGAATATTAGAACTTGAAGACTATCTTGCTGAAATAAGGAAGGCAAATAAGATTAGAGTAACAAGGATGAAAAAGAATGAATAAAACTCCAAGAACGATGGGACTATGTATAAAAACTATAGTTACAACTGATTGGAGTACCTGAAAGAGACAGGGAGAATGGAACCAAGTTGTAAAACACACTTTAGGATATCATCCAGAACCTCTGCAACCTAGTGAGCAAGGCCGACAGTCAAATTCAGAAAATCCAGGAACCCCAGTAAGATACTCCATGAGAACATCTAACCCAAGGCACATAATCAATCAGATTCTCCAAGGTTGAAATGAGGGAAAAAAAGTTAAGGGCAATCAGAGAGAAAGGCCAAGTCACCTACAAAAGGAAGTTTATCAGACTAACAGTGGACCTTTCAGTGGAAACCCTGCAAGCCAGAAGAGTTTGGGGACCAATATTTAACATTCTTAAAAGAATTTCCAACTCAAAATTTTATATCTGGCCAAACTAAGGTTAATAAGTGAAGAAGAAACAAAATCATTTTCAGACAAGCATATGCTAAGGGATTTCATCACTACCGGCCTGCTTTGCCAGAGCTCTTGAAGGAAGCACTAAACATGGAAAGGAAAAACCATTCCCAGCCACTACAAAAACACAATGACGTACACAGACCAATGATGCTATGAAGTAACCACATAAACAACCTGGAAGCCATTATCCTCAGCAAAGTAATGCAGGTACAGAAAACAAACACTGCGTGTTCTCACTTATAAGGGGGAGCTAAACAATGAGAACACGTGGACACAGGGAGGGGAGCAACACACACTGGGGCCTCTCATGGGAGGGCAGAGATAGTTAGGGAAAAGAGCTAATGCATGCTGGGCTTAATACCTAGGTGATGGGTTGATAGGTGCAGCAAACCACCATGGCACACATTTACCTATGTAACAAACCTGCACATCCTGCACATGTACCCTGCAACAACAACAACAAAAAAATGTTGATCTCATAAAAGAAAAGAGTAACATGGTGGTTACTAGAAGCTGGGGTTTTCAAGGGCAAATAAGTTGGTGTGAGTTTGGTTAATTGAATTTTTATTCGTTTTTGTCTTAGAAAAGACTCACTAATTCTGAAATTAATTTTCTCATGCCTCCTTAAAAAAAAAAAATCCTGACCTTTCTTCTTCTCTTTCTCCTGCTTTTCTTCTCCTCCTTTTGTTCCCTCTTATCTTTCTTCTCTTCCCTCCTCCTCCTCCTCCTCCTCTTCTTTTTCCCCCTTCTGGCTCCTCTTCTGGTTCTTCTTCGTCTTCCTCCTCCTTTATTTTCTCTTTCTCTCATTTATTTATAAAATATACTACTTTAGTTTAATTAGAATGTATCTTAGTTTGGGGTTCATGCATAGATCCACATTTTTTTTTTGTTAGATGAATACTTAGATGAGCTTACATCATTTTTTAACATTCTGTCATTTTCTAGTGATCATAAACACTGGAAACACTTTATTAGATATTAAATGTGTTCATGCATCTGCAGATACTTTAAAACTTTCATTTGTAGTTAGTTTGTCGTGTGTTCATGTACCAGTACCCTGTGATTTATTTTTATAGCATCATAATATATTTTGTTGTCTGTTAGCAGTACTGTTGCTTTATTATTCTTAATTTTCAAAATTTCTCTGGATATTTTCCCTGTAAAATGTAGAATCAGTTTTGCTAGTTAAAAATTCCTTTTGTCACCTTTATTAAGAGTACATTAGATATATAAATTAACATAAGAAGAATTGGCATTTTGTGACTTTAAATATTTTTGTCTATAAATCTATTTTTTGTTTGCCTTTATTCATCTCAACTTAAGGAAATTTTAAGTGTTAAAAGTCATTGAAATAATGTATAATTCTAGTTATATTTATTAATATGTCTTTCATGCTTTTTGTTGTTTTACTATTATGAATCAATGTATCTTCTAATTGGTGATTATTTCTATATGAAAAAGTTATTGATTCCTGAATATTGTTATTTTTTTAACCAGTCAGTTTCCTATAGCCTCCTGCTTTTTTCTAGTAAAAAAGGAGGAAGCTATAGGAATTATAGCCTTAGTAGGGTATTATACTACTAATGTAGTATTTATACTTAATTTCCTTGGATTTTCTAATCATCAAGAAATTATTATTAAATAATAATTATTATAGTTCTTTTTTTCCAATTTTTATATCTCTAATTTCCCTTCCCAATGATACTAGCTCTGACTTCCAAGACATTGTTGAATAATAATGACAATGACCAAAAATATATCTAAATTCTGAATTCAATAGCACTGCTTCTAGCATTTCTACTTAAAAATTATTCTAGCATTTCTTTTGTTAAACTAAACATGGTTTTTATTGTTAAAAGTATCCTTATGTTATAACTTTATGTCTTATTAACATAATTATGAATATTATCAGAAATCTCTTGCATTATAGAGATCAGTATGTGCCCTTTTTGTCAGAGTATTTGTCATGTCATGTTTTCTGATGACTCATTACTTATTGATGGCTTAGTTTGAGCAAATTCCCATTTTAGTGATATCTATGTCCCACAATGTTAGAATCTAAAAAATGAAATCATTTAGTGGGGACCCATTTTAGGCTTAGATCTAGGTCTATGTAATGGACCAAGGATTCAGCAATACACTTACTCCTAGAGACTTTCATTCATAGTATTTACAATTTCTATGGAATTCATTTTGCCAGCAAACATGCCCAGATTTCAGTAACAACAGAAGCAAAAGGTTGAATTATAACACTTAAGTTGCATGGGTGGGGCAGTGTCAGTTAGGGGGTGATAATGCCTTTGTCAAGTGATTGAGTGACTTCAGTGGCTGCGGTTATCTTCACATGAGACCAAATTGATAGCATTGTTTTGAACATTGTAGTTGGAAGCTTAACTTGCTGTTTAGTTTGCCAGAACCTATATGTTTTTATTAAAATTAATTACTTTAAAACTTCTATGAATTGGGGGAAGATATAAATAGAAGAAGCTGACCCTCAGGGTGCTATGGAAAGTCTGGTAATGGCTTTATTAAAAGAAAAAAAAAAAACCTTAGACAAATTAAATTTAACAAAATTTAATTCAGCAAACAATAATTCAGGAATCAATTAGTCCATAGAACAAGAAAAGGTTCAAAAAGCCGTGCTGCACAGCTGTGGGCAAGAAGCATTTATAGACAAAAAATGGAAGTGAACTACATAAAAAGCTTGATTGGTTACAGTTCAGAGTTTCCCTTATTTGGACATATTTTGCTCAGTTGGAAGCTTGTGATTGGGTAAAGCTCACACATTGTGATTGGCTGAGACTCAGCTATTTTATTACAAAACTATGCTCTTGTTAGATTGCAGTGGTTTATGTACTAAGGTTGAAGTTTACTATGGAGGAATTCAAGGTTCTGAGGCAACCTTAAGCAAAATTTAATTTATTTTAACAGTTTTCCGGCCTGGTTGGAATTCTGTCATTTAATAGTATAATTAAAATATGTAACACATAGCCTATGGCATGCTTTGGCTAAGTAACTAAATTACCATGTGTGGATAACTGGAATAAAGTTCAACTGACAACATTTTAATAGAAAAAATATATATTTCAAAAAGCATGAAAAATTGGAGTAATGTATAATGAGCTGTTTCCTTTATTTATACTGGTCCTCTTAAAGAGAATAAAGAGCTTAGAGTGCTAACTTTTTAGTTCCAAGTAAAGGACAGTAAGTCATATCATTTCTATGACTGAATTTAAAGAATTTCTCATCAATTACATTTTTAGGGATAATATGCCTAAAAGTTTGAATTAAAATTTGATCCTGTGGGTTTATGAATTACAACATTCACTGATCTCTGAGCCTCAGTATAGTTAAATGTAAGGGTTATAAAGCTAGATTACTTTGATGCAGGTTCTAGTTCAGCTATTTCTAGCTTTGTAATTTGGGGCAACTATCCGTCTCTGTAATGCAATTTTCTCATTTAAATAATAATGCCTGCTTTATAAGGTATTGTGAGGAGTAAATTTGTTAATATATGTGAATTCTCAAAACAGTCTCTGAAACGTACTTAAGTTTCATCATTATTAGTTATAAGAGTTATCGCATGCTAAATTTAAATAATTAATAAAGTATATGAAGGGATATGAACATGACAATAAAAGTGGTTGCAAGAGGAGGTAACAAGATTGCTGAAGTTTTCCCTTAACTCTCTGACCACATACTTCCCTGATCTACAGATGCATCCTCTCCTCTACACGGTCTCAGGAGGCCATTTCTGCCTTGCTAGGAAACTATAAAAACCTCTGGAGCTGTCAATTCTCTCATGAACACCTCCACTAACTTTAAATTCACCATTTTATCCAGATCTATAATGGGACTAAGAATCTAGCATCCCCCAGGGGGCCAATTATAAAGTTACCCGGGGAGGAAAAAAAGAAAGCATTGGAAAGCTTTGCTAATTTATATTGGAAAAAATCCATGAATGATATTTGTGAGTATAGATTCTGAGAGTATTTGACCAAGTACAAAGAAATGTAATTTTAGTAAGGTGATTTTTAAAGAGCACATTGATTAAAGATTGTGGATTCAATATTATAACTAGATAAAACAGAAATAGTTCTAGTTGTTTGTTGACTAAGCTTTGGACTCAGAGTTCTCTCTCACAAAATAAGGATAAAATGCTGGAAATTTCTTGGTCTAATGTAGTGGAAGAAATGGAAAAAAAAAGATATATATGTTTAAGTTGATTTAAGATATGCAATTTACTTTCACTGAGTTCCTCTCTGATGTCCCCAGAGATGGTTCATAAGGTACTGCTTTCATGAAAGCATCAGGAACTGCATTTTTGATGAGAATGAAAACATTGTTGAAATATATTCTGGTGATGTTTCTCTTAAAGTCAGAGATGTTGCTATCAGATTCTACTATTTAAATGGACTGCCTTAATTTTATTTGGGATGATGTAACCACAGGGTCCACAGCAGCCAAATGTCCCTTAAATGTGAAAATGATTAACTGACTATGCAGTTCCTGGGACTGAAGAATCACTAAAATCCAAGTTGGATTGTAAAAAGGTAAAGAGTTATACAAAATGGCCAGCCACAGTGGCTCACGCCTGTAATCCCAGCACTTTGAAAGGCCGAGGCGGGCAGATCATGAGGTCAGGAGATCAAGACCGTCCTGGCAAACATGGTGAAACCCCATCTCCAGTAAAAATACAAAAGCTAGCCAGGCATGGTGGCACCACCTGTAGTCCTAGCTACTTGGGAAGCTGAGGCAGAAGAATAGCTGGAATCTGGGAGGCGGAGGTTTCAGTGAGCCAAGATCGCACCACTGCACTCCAGCCTGGGCACAGAGTAAGTTGAGTCTCCATCTCAAATAAATAAATAAATAAATAAATAAATACAATAAAAAAAGTTACATGAAATAAAAATTATAGATATGGCAAGCACAGTGCAATCTTAAATCAATATGATGGAAACTTAAAACATCTCACCCAGTTCTTAGAAATGAGTCAGTTCGCAATCACAGGTCTACTTTATGAAATAGAATCTAGGTGACTGACAAAAACAAAAGATTCTATAATAATATAATAAGTGCATATTATACATATTTATTTTTGCCTTTCCCAAAGATACCTGTCAAATGTATGCCATGATAATTGTTAGAGATTTCAGGGTTTGTTTGGCATAGATCCAAGTGAATGCAAATTCCTGGGGACACATTATGTTTTATGGATAGAGGTAAAGGGTTAGCATGTAATGAATGAGTTTTCATTCACGATTGCTACACAGTTGGTTTATAGGAACTCATATTCATCCTTTGATTAGTTTCCCTGTTCCTGAATACAGAATTTTAATCACTTCATTTAGTAGTTGGTATGTTGTTCATATTAGCTTTCTGATTTGTGAAATAAGGGCTACTGTGCAAGAAAAGATCTTATGCTATATAGGTTACTTGATCCCTAGAAGATCTCCACTTAGTTTACTTTTACACTGTATAGAATAGTGATAGAATTTGCGAAATAACCGTGGATTATAATTCATTTAATCAAGTGATGTATAGCTGAAGCTTCTATTCTGGATGTATTCTTTACTGCAGCCAATCAACACAGCTCATGGTATTTTATTTATTGTTCATGACATTGCCTTATAAATCTCTACCCAAATAAAGTAAGAATGAGATTGATGAATTAATATTTTAGGATCTGAAGCGTGTGTAAACTAGGGGACATGTCTTTTTTTGTTTGTTTGTTTTTTGAGACGGAGTTTCACTCTGTCGCCCAGGCTGGAGTGCAGTGGCGCCATCTCGGGCTCACTGCAAGCTCTGCCACCCGGTTTCACGCCATTCTCCCGCCTCAGCCTCCCAGGTAGCTGGGAATACAGGCGCCCACCACCAGGCCCAGCTAATTTTTTGTATTTTTAGTAGAGAAGGGGTTTTGCCGTGTTAGCCAGGATGGTCTCGATCTGCTGACCTCGTGATCCACCCGCCTCAGCCTCCCAAAATGCTGGGATTACAGGCATGAGCCACCGCGCCGGGCTGACAAAAACACACAGTTGGTAGGTCATCTCTCAGGCAGGATTAGGTAGGGAGCTTTCCAAATCAGACGTCCTGAAATTTAAGCTACATTAGTGTCATGAGTAATCTGTTTCAGAGTGTATCATCACAACTGTTCATTAAAATGCTGCAAACGCTGATGGATGACCTATAATGAAATTCAGTCTAAAAGAACCTTTCTAATCTGAATATTCAATAAAACATGATGGTGGTCTAGTAAAAGTTTGCTTGATTCCATTTTTCTTGATAGGTCCTGAAGAAAATGAAGTTGATGTTTTTCTGAGACACCTGTATGCCAGAGAGTAAAAGGTAATTCCCAACCAAATATTGTGTTTTGGTTTGATACCTTATTTTAATTCTGGAATTCTGTGGTCTGGGCATTTTAAGTACTCCCTCTAGAGGACATTTTAACACAACTACAGATACAAAGTATGCATCATAGGCATGAGTAAGGAGAAATACAGCAAACTTTTCTCCTCTTCCATCCATTTTGAACGCACATTTAAAGGATGGATATGGTAATTATCTTGATTTAATTATTGTATAATGTACACCTGCGTTGAAAAACTGTACTCCGTAAATATGTATAATTAGGGGTCAATAATTTAAAGTGACAAAACATACACACTAGCAGGAAAAATACATAAACCTTGAATTTGCCTTCTAGTTGCTAGCAATCTGATAAAGGTAGAAAGTCAGCTGTGTTCCCAGGCAACATTGGTTTTAGCAGGAAAAATAAAACAACAACAATAACAACACTGATTATGAAACTGCTTCTGGACTGAAGATACTATTAAAAAAGAATCATACCATAAAAACCATAAAATCCAAAACCATAGCTTTGGATTTTCCTGAGCTTGGTAACTCTTGTAGTTGAGCATGCTCCTTTTTCGGTAACCTGGAAGCTGTTGTGAAACTGCTAGAAGAGATAATGATTCCTGTATGAAGCTTGAGGCCTCTCTAGAGCTCACAGATACATTCTTGCCTTAAGATTTTTGTTTTAGCTTGTTTCATTGCCAGGATGCTTTTCTTGTGGCTATTTGCTTGGCAAATTCACTAATTCCCTTGACATCTGCAGGCAAATCTTGCCTTAATGATACTTCAATCACACTGCCAGTTCCTCATCCTTATCCTGATATACTGACTTTTCCATTTTACTTTGGATATTCTTATATAATATAATATATAACTATAATAATAATTTATATGAATATTATGTTTACTTTTTTATCCAGTCTACCTTCCTTTCATCATATAAAGTCCATGACAATAGGGGTAGTTGTCTGTTTTGTTTCCTGATATAACATACATCTCTCAAATAGTGCCTATCATACATTAGCTTCTCAAAAGTTTGATAATAAATAACATATTTGTTGACAGATTTAAATTCAATTTGTCCTGAGCTCATTCTGTCACATTGTTTTTTCTGTCTCTGTCATTTTACTGTTTTTTCTTAAGTTCTTATGCTTCTATTTTGTTCTATTGATTCATACAGGTGATTACTGCATTCAGTATATTATTTTATTTGCATTTCACCAAGATGCAACAAAACATTTCTAATAACTGTTTTGTTGCTGATTAAAAGGATACTTATTTTCCTTGTAGTATCTTTGTACTGTCTTTCATTTTTTTAGGGAATCTGTTTGAAGGAGTTTCATGTTGGAAAACACTTAGTTCCAGATGCTAGTTACTTATAATTTTTTTCTTTTGCTCCCTGGTTTTGAGGGTAAATTTGTTTATTCCTAGTTCTCACTAGTTCTAGAGGATAGCAACTCTTCATTCCCTCCTGATGTAGAGATGGCTTTATCCTGAATATATGACCTGCTTGTATGATTCCTTTGTTTGCCATTTCTGGGAAGAAAACTGGTTCCAAAGAAGCCATGCTCACTATATGCTATGCTTTTTCATTACTAAATAAAAGAGATTTACCGGACGCATGGCCAAATCAAGGAGCCTATTTTCTGGTGACTTCTGAGACTAATTTCCATTGTCTTTTCAAGTTCTTAGAGCAATTACTAATATTTGAGCCCCATTGCATATGGCTGCAGTTTTACCTAATTTTTAATGTGTTTTTCAGGGGTTGTTTAGCTGTGTCATAATTTTTCTAAAAATGCAAGTTGTGTTTCAATTTCTCAGCTTTCTTATAATCTTTATGTAATTGTCTATAGAGGAAAAGGAAATGCTGCCTTCTTCAAATCACAGTTTATCTAATTTTTGTGTTGATAAATGCAATGCATTTAATATCTACCTTTTCACTCTTTTTTTAACCACATTTAATTGTTTTTACCTAAGTACTGCTTTGGTATCATTAATAATATTGATATACTGCAAACTGATTTAAAATCATTTCAAAATAGTTTATTAACTTTCCATTTTCTTCACTTACAAGTTACACAAACTTGGTGGCTTAAAACAATACACATTTATTATCTCACAGATCTGGAGGTCTGAAACCCAACACCTTTCTCACCACGTTGACATCAAAGCATCTACAAAGCTATGTTTCTTTCTGGAGGCTCTAGGGGAGATTCTATTTCATTGCTTTCTCTGGTTTTGAGAAGCTGTCCACATCCATTGGCTTTTGGCTCCTTTTTCCATTTCAAAGCCAGACAACATCCTTCCGACTTCCTTTCATTTTTACCTGTCTTTCACTGATTCTCACTTCTCTTGTGCCTCTCTTCCACTTTTACTTGTTATGATTGCACTGAGGCCACATAGATAATTCAGGATAATCTCTGTATTTTCAATTGTTTAGAAAAAAATTCCATCTGCAAACTTAATTCCCCTTTGCATGTAAACTAACAAATTCACAAAGCTTCCAGCATTAGGAGTTGGGCATCTTCTTGGAGAAGGGACAAAAAAGCTGTTTATCTTAACTACAAAGTTTCTTGTTTTAGTTGAAATTTGCATATTATTCATGCCTTTCTTCAGGCATGTACATCCTGATTTGTAAGCATACACAGTAGTATTTATTTTCAATTGTTCTAATGTTAAACATCCAACTGAAAATGACCCATATATTCATTTTAAATTAGAAAGTGGTCATTTTTTTGTGATAATTGCTTGATACCTTGGAAGTAATACATATCCTCTATGTAAGAGATGAATAATTTTCTATATGTTAATAAAATAAATCCATGCATTTTTCTGCTTAAATCCTCCATGTTTTAAAATAATAGGTTAGTCCCTTTAACTCACAGATACTTTGTTTATGTTGCAAATTTAATCTTCTGTCTGTTTAGTATCATCTAGTATTTTTTAGTGTTTCTTACACAATATTTTATATTTATATAATTTAATTTTTACCATATCTATTAATTACTTGCTCAAAATTTGTGGCAGAGATTACTGATTGTTCTACAGATCTAGTATGTCTTTTATATAGCAATACAACTCCCACATTGTGGCTGGGCATATGGTCAGCTGGAATGTAGACTATATGTGGCCACATAGCCTGTAGGTAGTTGTGATCTTACCAATATACTCTACTCAATGGGATATGAGGATTGTATCTTTAATGGAAGAAGAAAGGCAAATGCATCTTCTTCCTTTTCTTAGGCTGCTACTTGGATCGTTGATGTGATAGCTAGAAAACTATTTTGTATAATGATAATGAGAGCCATATACTAGTCTAAGTAACTGAAAAACTAGAAGTACCCTAGTTTTCAGAAACCATGCAACTATAACACTAAACTTGATCTGCCTGCAGTTGCACCATGGAGATCCATAAGGTCATGGAAAGGTCATTTCTGAGCTCCTGTCTCAGAACTGGTTGAAGATTTCTCTACTTCAACAATTTATGGTTGAAATGCATCTATGTTCTACTAATGCACCAAAATTAGGACTGGTAGAAGAATTTGAGGCATGCTCCTTGAATCTGAAATTTAAGAAAGTGCCAAAAATCAGTAATCCAGAAAAATATTTAATGCAGCATTTCAAAACTTAAAGTTGATGCAAAATATTTTTGAAGAAAATATAAAAATTGTAAATAATGGCAGTGTATTGTTTACTTGTGTACCTGAAATTATTGTGCATTGTAAACAGTCTGTCCAATAATCTCATAATTCTAAATTTATAAGGGCTGACAGTGACTAGAGAATGGATTGAGCAACAAGGGGCTTTATATGTAATAATGTTTTCGGTTTTCTTTTTTGAGACAGAAACTTGCTCTGTCCCCCAGGCTGGTGTGCAGTGGCGTGATCTTGGCTCACTGCAGCCTCCACCTCCTGGGTTCACGCGATTTTCTGCCTCAGACTCCTGAGTAGCTGGGACTGCAGGCACACACCACCATGCCCGGCTAATTTTTTGTACTTTTTAGTAGAGACAGGGTTTCACCATATTGGCCAGGCTGGTCTGGAACTCCTGACCTCGTGCTTGGCTTCCCAAAGTTCTGGGATTACAGGCGTGAGCCACTGCACCCAGACTAATAATGTTTTTTAATTGTTAAATATTAACTCACTTTTTCATCAGGTCCAAAATATAGGACAACGTTTTGCTAAGTGCACATATGGGCACATATTTTTCCTTTTGCTTCAGGTTCTAATGTAGCACTGCAGGACACGGTCCTACGGCCCCACCCCAGGCCTGCGGGAGTATGGTGCTTTGCAGTATCTGTTTGTTTTTTGGTCCTCTTTCACAAATGGGAACTTTTCTTTCATCTCACTCCCCACCACTTGTTTTCAAATAGTGAGATGAGGTTTTAGTCCTCATTCTCATTGAATTCCCGCATACCTCTACTTCTAGAATGAGAGCAAAGCAGGCATGTCTTCAGCCCTAATCACTGTGAGGTGTTCTGATTCCACATATTGTCTGGTATTATTCATCTTATATTGTGCCCATGTCTGTCTTTTTATTTTTGTGTATTTTGTTAATCATTTATTTGTGTTTAGAAGTGAAGGGGTACATGAAAAGTGAGGACTTCCTGAGTTACTTTGATCAACATTTCATATTTTAAGCGAAGGATGAAACTAAAGTCTAGAGAGATGATTTTTATAATGAATCAGCCATTAATGATGCTATGTCACATCTTGTACTTGAATATGTGCTTTTCTTTAAGGCTTCTACTGGAGAATTACTTAGAACTAATTAGAAATTACGAAGAAATAATACTGGGGCACATATATCTAGGGCAATTTACTACACCTCTGGCTGTTCTTCTATTATCAAGAATTGAATACCTTTGCCAAGTTATTTTCCTCTTGTGGTGGTTGATCTAATTACACAAACCTATAAGAGAAAATGTTATTTATTAGGTGTACATTTTTTGTTTTTGCTTTCCTCCTGCAGTGTGATTCCTTCAGTAAAGCTACATACACTAGCATAAAATTTCTATTATAAGAAACTATTCATTTCTCTGGTTCTTTTATCATTTGCTATAAAAGACTGAAAATAGCTGCTTCCATTTCTAATATTTTCTCTAAGTTGCAAAAAACTGCAAAAGCTTAAAATGCCAGTGATTATCTTAGATAAGTCTTAAATTAATAATCAGCTTATTAGATAAAACATAGTTTGGAACATGTATCATGCATATTTAAACAATATTTTAGTATAAGTTCATGGTAAATCTACTTACTTTCATAGTTTTTAGATTAAAAAAATAATACTTTGAAGAAATCAGGAAATTTTTAAGTAATGCAATATATAGTCTGGATATATTATCATGTCCACTTATGTAAGTATAGCTTGTTGTTCAAACTTTTTTTTAAAGACAGGAAGATTTTCTAATTTTATGCAGAATAAGAATAGCCATTGCTTATAAAAGGAATAGACCTAAAGTTACAAAACAGTTGATAAGAACAAAACAAAATATGATTAATATTAGGTTAATATTAATTTTCCCACCATATTATGACGCTTCAGCATAGATTATGATATTGCATGTTCCTTAGGTTAAGCTATAAACAAAGAGCAGTAAGTATTCCAAAGAATACACTTTCCCATCAGATAGTTCATATTGCACACGGTGTGATTAAAAAGGGATTTTGACTACCTTGTTCAGCACTTTCTTACTTAACATGGTAAATATGAGAAATGGGTTTTATTGGTACAAATAGTGACAGGTTAATAGGTGTTTTCTGTATTAAAAATGGGTTTTTATTGATAAAGTCAATAAAAAAAGTTGGGTAAAATATTTTAGAGATTTTCATTGCCCTTGGCTGAATAGATTATACAACAGCAAGACCTATAGATACTACCTTTATAGACAATGGCTTAGGCTAATCCTCTAAGAAGTTCTTTGCCACCCTTGATCCTGGGGGTTGCCTAATTTTTTTTCTTTTAAAAATGTGTTTATTTAATGCCTATGTCATGCTGTTCTATACATATATATGTATTATAAAATGATTACTACAATTAAGCAAATTAACCTATTTATCACCTTCCCAGTTACCTTTTTTATGTGGTAAGAGCACCTCAAATCTACTTCTTTGGAAAATGTTCAGAATAAATTACAATATTATTAACTGTAGTCTTCAAAATATACATTTGATCTCTAGACTTACTTGTCCTACACAACTGCAGGTTTGTATCCTTTGACCTACATTTCCCCATTTTCTCTCCTCTCCCACCCCAGATCCCCTGGTAACCACAGTTCTACTCTCTGTTTCCATATTTTTGACTTATTTGCATTCTCAAAAACAAGTGAGATCACTTATATGTGTTTTTCTTTCTATGTCTGAATTACTTCACTTAACATAACGTGTTCCAGGTTCATCCATGTTGTCACAAATAGAAGTTAAATAATATTTCATTATGTGTGTGTGTGCACACACACGTACCACAATTTCTTTAGCCATTCTCCTGAGACGAACACTGAACACGTATGTTGTTTCCATACCTTTGCCATTGTGAATAATGCTATAGTAAACATGAGAGTGCAGATATCTGTTTAATATATTGATTTTATTTTATGGCTGGGTATATACCCAAAAGTGAGAATTTGGGGTCATATTGTAATTCTATTTTTAATTTTTCAAGGACTCACCATACTGTTTTTATAATGGCTGTACCAATTTACATCCCAACAACAGTGTACACTGTTCCTTTTTCACCACACCCTCACCAACATTTGTTGTCTTTTGCTGCTATCTTAAAAGGTATGAAAAAGAAACAAAATTCTTAGAGGTAGATTTAACCAAGTACTTGAATGATCTGTTCACTGAAAACTATAAAACGTTGATGAAGGACATTGAAGATTGCAAAAGAAAATGGAAATATATCCCATGTTCATAAATTAAAAGATTTAACATTGTCAAAATGTTTGTATATTACCCAGTGATACACAGATTCAATAAAATTCCTATCAAAATTCTAATGGTACTCTTCACAGAAATAGAAAAAAAACTTCTAATATTTGTATGAAACTACAAAAGGACCACTAATAGCCAAAAAAATCTTGAAAAAGAAAATACAAAATTGGAGTATCACAATTTCTGATCTCAAATTATATTGCAAAGCTATGGGCTATAGTACTTAAAACAATATGGTACTTACATAAAAATAGACATATACACAAATGGAACAGAATAGAGAGCCAAGAAATAGAGAGACAAATAAACAAATACACAAATGGAGCAGAATAGAGAGCCAGAATAGAGAGCCAAGAAATAAACTCAAGCGTGTACAGACCTAATTTTCCACAAGGGTACCAAGAAGACAGAATGGGGAAAGGATAGCCTCTTCAGATGACGGGAAAACTGCACATACACATGCAAAATAATAAAACTAAACCCTTATATATATATAATTCAAATCAAAATGGATTAAAGACCCAAACACAAGACTTGAAACTGGAAAACTACCAAAAGCAAACATAGTAGAAAATATTTTTAATATTGGTCTTTGTCATTATATTTTTGATATTACACAAAAAGCTCAGGAAACAAAATTAAAAATAGACAAATGGGATTGCATCAAATAAAAAAGCTTCTGCACAGTAAAGGAAATAATCAAATGAAAAGGCAGCTAATATTCAAAGTACATAAAGAACTCACACAACTCAATGGCAAAACAAAAACAAGACAAAAAACAAATAATCTAATCACAATATCAGCAAAGGGCATTAATAGACACTTTTCAAGAAGATGTAAAAATGGCAACTAGTATATGAAATGGTGCTCAACATCACTAATCATGAGGGAAATGTAAATAAAAATCAAAGTAAGCTTTCACTTCATACCTGTTAGATGTCTGATTCTTTTTAGGAAGTGTAGCCAAACTCTGCCTTGGGAAATTGGGTTGGTGTGGAGTAACCATTTACGTAAGTGGTAGTATATCACCTGAAAAGACAAGGAGCTGGCATTTGCTTGAGATTAGTGAAAAGGCTGCATGAAGTATTGTGCTTGCCTGCTAGTAAATTTAGTTAATTAAATGTATGATGTCAGAATACTCTGAGGCTTATTTTTACTATAATTAAGAAAACATTTAGAGGAAAGTAGCTAATTATTAATGTCCTCAAAAATTTTCTGTTGCTACAATTTTTAGGAAAAATACAAAGTTGTATAAGACTGTAAAAGCTTAGATCACTTCACTACCCTACAACATTTATTTATTTGACAAATTTTTTTGTTTTTTATTTTTTATTTTATTTTATTTTATTTTATTTTATTTTATTTTATTTTTGAGACAGAGTCTCGCTTTGTTGCCCAGGCTGGAGTGCAGTGGCGCAATCTTGGCTCACTGCAAACTCCACCTCCAGGGTTCACACCAGTCTCCTGCCTCAGCCTCTCGAGTAGCTGGGACTACAGGCACCTGCCACCACGCCCAGCTAATTTTTTTGTATTTTTAGTAGAGACGGGGTTTCACCATGTTAGCCAGAATGGGCTCGATCTCCTGACCTCTTGATCCACCTTCCTAGGCCTTCCAAAGTGCTGAGATTACAGGCGTGAGCCACCACGCCCAACTATGTTTTTTTTTTTTATCATATGTATGATAGGCTGAGAAAATATCATTGTAGATAATTTCTTTAATGTTTGTTAAAGGAAGATATAAACATTATAAAATATTAGTCATGAAAATAAATGTATTCCATTTATCTCCAGGCATGTGTATGAATTTTATTTTAGTATCTATTTAATACTAAATAAAATTAACAGTAGTTACTAATGAAAATGAAGATATGTAAACTTTTCATTCCAGCATCATAAACTTTATTTAATAATAGTAATTTGTAATGATAACCTTGACTTTTCCTGGCCAATCTTGCATGCTTTTAATTATATTTTAAGCATATGTTTACAAACAATGAATAACAAATCCTTATCTTTCAGAAAAAAATAGAAAGCTTCCAATAGGTTACAAATAAAATTTGGAAATTACAATATTGATCCACTTATAGTGCCTGTCAGAATTTCATTTGAATGTATATGCGTTTGTTATTCTTGCAATTTGCTTTGCACTATCCTCTCTACTTCGCCCTCATTATTCAAGAGCTTATCGACTTGACATATTATTATTACCCTAATCTAACTGATAAGTGCAAAATCTTTGCCCGTGTTTTGCATTTAATGAACTGTTGGAAATATTGTGTGAATTCCATTAAAAGCCAATATTGATCACACTGGAAAATCTTATTTTTTTACACAAAAAAGTAACTACATACTTAATCCATGTTGTTAATTATTCCCTCTTCTGTTTTTCATATTAAGAAATTTTCAAAAATTTATTTGAGTCTTGTTTTAACAGTTTATTTATGAACACAATTTCAGTGGAGTCCTCCCAAATTAAAAGATCATTTCATTCTCTCTTTCAACCGTTAGCTACAACATGCAAGATATTTTCTGAAAATGTGCTGTGTAAAGGAGATAAAAACAAGGCTGTCAGTAAGGTTGGCATCAGTCTCTGTCTTGCCACTGTCTAACCATTGAAGTTATAAAGTTACTTTAACCTATTTAAGATGCCGGTTTCTTACCAGGAAAATAGCTACAGTTCTGCTGTAATAATATAATGTGTAAGGAGCATAAGGGCAATATTTGGCATAGAGCTGAGCCTTCAGTACCCATATCTGTTTTCTATAGTAACTTTTCTGTATATGGTACCTTTCCCTACATAAGGATTTATTTATATTTATGCCTGAGTGAAAGATCCCAGGAGACAACACCATGAGCAGATTAACTTTGATTGTGTATGCAAACAAGTTAGTATTTTTGTTTACCTTAAATTTACATCTTTTAGTAAAATATTATGAGTTCTGACAAATTCACACATTTGTGTAACGATCACCATAATCGAGGTAGGAGCTGCTGCATTATCCCCAGAAATTCTCTATGTCTCGTTGTAGTCAACACCTCCTCATCCAACTGCAGCTCCTAAAAACTCTTTTTGTTTTCTGCCTCCATAGTTTTGACTTTCAAGAGGCCACATAAATATAAATTTACAGGTTGTAGCCTTTTATTTGAAACTATTTTGTTGAGGTATGACTGACTTTTAAAAAGGTGTACATATTGAATGTATACAATATGATTAATTAGGAGATAAATATATACCTATGAAATCACCACCACAATCTATGCCACTTTCAAAAGTTTCCTCCCACCCTATTTATTAAATTTATGATCATTATTATTGATTTATGATAGCGTAAACCACAAATAAAATACTAAGCCCCTGAACAACTGAATGGACATCCTCCCCCTTACCTTAACTCAAGCTGATTTCAACACTTCAGACAGAGATAAAGTCTTTCAACCAATTGCCAATATCCACCTGTGACCTGGAAGCCCACCCTGCCAGACAAATATATACCATACATGTGTTGATTTTATGTCTTTGAGCATAAGTTCTGTCTCTCTAAAATGTATAGAATCAAGCTGTAACCAAACTAACTTGAGCACATGTTCTCAGGATCTACTGAGGCTGTGTCACAGGCCATGGTCTTTAACCTTGGCAGAAAAACATCTAAATTGATTGAGAACTGCATCAGATACCTTTTGGTTTATAACAGGTACACCTAACATAAGATATACCCTCTTAGTAAATCTTAAGTATACAAAATAATATTACTAACTACAGACTTTATGGTATACAGTAGATCTCTAGGACTTAATTCATCTTGTACAACTGAAACCGCATACCCTGTGACTAATCCCTCCATTTCTCTCTTTCGCCAGATCCTGGCAACTGCCATTTCACTCTCTGCTTCTATGAGTTTGACTATTTTATATTGCACATGTAAGTGGCATCATGTGGTGTTTGTTCTACAGGGTTTAGCTTATTTCACTTAGTGAAAGGTCATCCAGGTTCATCCACATTGTCACAAATGGAAAGATTGTCTTCTTGTAAGATTCAATAGTATTCTATTGTGTGTGTGTATGTGTGTGTGTATGTACATATATATATACATATATATATATATATATCACAATTTCTTCATTCATCCATTGGTGAACATTTAGATTGCTTCTGTGTTTTGGCTATTCTAAATCATACCACAATAAACATGGGAGTATAGGTATTTCTTTGACATAATGATTTTATTTCCTTTTGGTTAATATGGAGAAATGGAATTGCTGAATCATATGCTAGTTTTAGTTTGTTTTTTGTTTTTTTTTTTTAAATTTTAAGACTCTCCATCATAATAGCTATAACAATTTATACCCCAACCAATAGTATATAAAGGTTTCTTTTTCTCCATAAGGGAATTGTAGGAGGATTCCCGGAGAACAGGAGTTTGAGCAACAGAGAAAATATTTTGTCTCTAAAAAAAAAAAATTAAAAAGTAAGCCAGGCATGGTGTTGTGCACCTGTGGTCTCAGCTACTTAAAAGGCTGAGGTGGGATGTTTGCTTGAGCCTGGGAGGTAAAGGCTGCAGTAAGCTGTGATTGTGCCACTGCACTCCAGCCTGGGTACAGATTAAGACCTTACCTCAAAAATTAAGAACAATTAAAAAAATCTACTGCAGATATCTATCTATCTATTTATTGATCTACACATATATTTGTGTGTGCAATTGTGTAAACACAGTTTTAATGATCCTGACTGAAGTTTGGGGGAAAAAAAGGCAGTAGGCGTTTCATTCTACCTTTTATTATATTTGGTGTCTAAAAACCCTGAGAATATTTTAGTAGTTATCAACATAGTAAGGAAGAGAACAAACTCAATATTGAGGGGTCACAATCAATGTATCTATTTCTTTTGATTCAAATGCTTGAATAATAAGGAGGGCAGAAATTATTTTATATTAGAAAAATTTTGGACCAAATAAAAAGAACAAGGTTATGTTTCTACACATTTATAATAATTCATTACTACTGATTTTAGTAGAAAGCACATGCTGACAAAAGTTTTTAAGAACCATACTCTTGAAGATCATTACTTGGTATTTTTAACAGGAAGATTCAGCATTTACATAAATTTTTTACATATAATGGCTGGCTAGTACCTATATTACTGTAATGCACATTGATATTTATAGTAATAATGTAGATATATGTCAACATTTATCATAATTATGCATGCATTTTGATTTCATTTCTTTGCATATTAGACATTCTAAATAATTGCATAACTGTAAAATAATGAAGAGGTGAAACTAAAAGATAAGAAAGACAAAATGCAAAAATATTTATTCTAGTTATAAAATTTAGGCAAAATCATAACTATGATATACATTATCAGAGAAGTAATAACTACCCATGAATAGCATAATATTTAAATACTAGGCTAGGAAACCAATGGGATTAAAATATTAGATAGCTAATTTTTTCATTCGATGAAAGACAATCCAAAAATCTTACCCCTGTTATAAAACTTCAAATTCCATTAGATTTCTTCTGGTTCAGGTTTTATGATAGGAAAAATAATACAAACTTTAATATATTTTCATCTTTGAAGAAGAAAAAAGATGGAATATAGCAGAAAGCATAAAAGTGGCTTTCACATTTTCAGAGCAGTCATGAAGTATAAAAATCTGTGATATATAAGACTTCATAATAAAGAACCCAATGTTTATTAAAAAGAAGTATAATTTTTTCAGAAGTCTAGAGCTTTCCAAAAAATATATTAAATTTTATTTTGTTTTCTCATTTTCTTTCCATGCCACACTTTACCATTTTTTTAAACAGCTGGAAATAGTCATTTTTTTCTGATTTTTCATTGATGAGGTTACTCTCTACAGCTTGACAAAGTTGTAGCCATGACACTCTCAAAGGAAGGGCAAGAATTAACAAGAATTAAATACTAACTGAGCTGCTCCTCTTCTCCATATGGAGATGGCTCTGGTAATGGAAGCATGCCTGGGGACAGAACTCCCAGAAGTTTAGAGTACTTGGAGTTATGTGTTTTCTTTTCCTATAAAATCTGCAATCAAAATGCAGATTGAAAACTAAATTTTCCTTAAAAGTCACTATCATTTTATAAGCTCTTTTAAATATTATTTTCAAATTCTATAAATTACCATAAAGCTCTAAGTCTCACATTTCTGAAATATTTTGCAAAAGTGAAATTGCTCTGTCCAGAATAGCTTTTTTTCAATTTCTTCTGATAAAAAAATTGCAAGATGAAATTCTAAGTAGACAGTAAGTTACATCGTAATCTGCATTGAAGCTTCACTGGTTCCTTATTAATTTCATCTGAAGGTATGGGGTTATTTAGGGTGCAGTAAGGTATGGTGAAATTGCACATGAAACTGCTTCTAACCCTAAATAATAAAGCATAGGAAGAGAAATATTAATTTAGTTTTACCAGAATTAGAAAGTTTAACATGTTGAACATTGAACTTCATCATTTAAGTATTAAAAAAGCATGACAATATTACATGAAATCTTTTAATCTGTTGTGCAAATATATGTTCAAATTTAGTATTATACGTGACATGTAGACCTAAGAAATTTAAGGAAGGAAGTAGAGGCATGGTATCTAAGGGATAGTTAAAATTGTTTTACAAGTATAGACATTGAAAACCGGAGTTCTATTATTTTATAGGAATTATTCCCTTGTTACCAGTTCATGAATCTGTAAGGCTTTCCTGATATATTTATGTGTGTTACAACACTTTTAGGGATATATTTTCATGTCCATCATTTTTTTCTCCTATTAAAGGAAAACATTAGCTAAATTAAATTTAAAAGGGTTACATGGAGCAAAGAACAATTTGCGAATCGGGCAACCTCCCTAGCCAGATTAGACTCAGAGACTTCAGCACAGCCAAGTGGTGGAAGACTTATGGACAGAACAAGGAAAGTGGCATACAGAAAATGGAAGTGAGGAACAGAAACAGCTGGATTGGTTACAGCTTGATGTTTGCCTTATTTGAACACAGTTTGAACATTGGCCACCTTTGATTGGATATAACTCAGTGATTAGCACAAGAGTAGGCTACGGTGTGTTTACAACTCCATTTAGGTTATAGTTCATGATGTAAAGAGAAACCTTTAGGCTGAACTTAAAATATGTAAGGAGGCAGCTTTAGGCTATACTTGATTTAGTAATTCCCCCGCTTTGGTCAATTTTTTCAACTATGAGAGATTGAACAAAACTTTAATCATTAATGTCACTCTCGCCATTGTAAATGTACTTATTCAATCTTGAAACCCACTGAGAAATAGCAGATCAGTGGATTTGGTAAGGGGAACAAGGACTTCAGGTTATTTTTTCGTAAGGGTTACAGTAAAGGGTAGCTCATTATGTTGGAATGGCCTGTTTACAGGAGAAAACAAAACCTGGTTTGTTCTAGGATATACATGTTTCCTTAAAGTTTTAGCTTGATTATGTCACATTTAGCATGAGTGACTCCATTTTGGTTTGGTCTGGTCTACTGGGGTCTAGTGCCTGTGATTAGTCCAAAACAATGGGCTCCCACTATTTTGTTTAAAAATTCTCCCCTTTTGGTCAGGTTCTCACTTATGTGAGAGTGTGATTCAAACTTAGGGCCTTAGCACCACTGTCAGTTACCATCATTTTGGATTTCTGATCTCAGCCTGTCATTCATAGATTACAGTGCCCTCATGATCACACATCTTTTTCGGCTCTTGTCATTTCCATTAAAGAGAGACCATTTGACCTTTTAGAGATGTCTGTATGCAAACATTTAATACTTTTGGGAGAATACAGTGCATCAGGAAGATTACTATTATGACTATTGGGAGAATAATACCAAGAGCTTGGAGTATGCTCCTTACAGTGGGTCCCCATAAACCAAACCAACTAAAGTCAAATAGATCAAAGAATAAGCTAAAGATTCTACTCACTTTAATTAAACAGTCTCTTCATTAATCCCGTACAACTGAATCTCTATAATATGCCCTATGATGTAGTTCTCCATGGGCAACGAGAAGTGCCACCAGCTGCACAGATACTTCTCTGTTTAGCCAGTAAGTAATCTAGAGCAACAGAGCAACTCTATTATTTAGCATAACTTTCACAAGATAATTTAAAGTGTGTTGTGTAACCATAACCTTTAGAGTAGAATCTGCTGTAAAGCCTATCATCAGTGGTAAATTTTCAATCATTGCCTCATTTACTCCTAACCATGGGAAAAACAAAAACAAAAACAAAAACACAAATGATGCCCTTCTAGAATAGTGAAGACCTCCTGACAATGTTCTCTTTAACGCATGATGTAGGTTAAGAGAAGTGGAGCAATGTTCTGTTTCTGACTGATTATTAGGCAACATATGTACTATTAAAGCTTTTCACCTACCATAGGCCTTCATCTTCCATCAAGGTATAAAGCTATTCATGCATAAAGCTGGCTGCAAACTCCATTATATATATATATTCCATGAGTACATCCAACAGCACCCTTTTTACTTCTATTGTTCACAAATGAAAAAAAAAAAAAAAAAAAAAAAAGAAAAAAAAAGAAAGATAAGAGTCTCATGATAGTAGAGAAATCTTGATTCTTGATCTTGGGAAAAAGCTGTTCAAATCAAGGATGTCACATTCTTCTGGGGAGAAACTTCCCTGGCTAGCTTTACCTTAAGTTTTCCAGTGGGTATACAGTTCCAAGAGTGTGGGGGGACCCTTCTCAGTTGAGAGATTATGAATCCAAGGTTCAAGGTCCTGAAGTTTTGCTGCAGTGTGAATAGCAAGGGTGGTCATTCTCCGATGTTCTCCAAAGATCCAGTCTTTGCGTTCTAGATTGTGAAGGGGACAATTGTCCTCAGTCAGTAAACCATGAAAAGCTCTCTTTACCTGGTGAAAATACACTGTGGAATAATGAGCTGCTATTATGTCAGTCTTCTTGCATGAGAAAGCTTTAATACAACCAGAAAACATGCATTAAAATTGACAATTGAGGCCAGGCGCGGTGGCTCACGCCTGTAATCCCAGCACTTTGGGAGGCGGAGGGGGGCGGATCACGAGGTCAGGAGATAGAGACCATCCTGGCTAACACGGTGAAACCCCGTCTCTACTAAAAATACAAAAAAATTAGCCAGGCGTGGTGGCGGATGCCTGTAGTCCCAGCTACTCGGGAGGTTGAGGCAGGAGAATGGCCTGAACCCGGGAGGCGGAGCTTGCAGTGAGTTGAGATCGCGCCACTGTACTCCAGCCAGAGCGAGACTCCGTCTCAAAAAAAAAAAAAAAAAAAAAAAAAAAAAGACAATTGAATGAAACTCCTCTATATTAATTGTTTAAGTGGCCCATCAGGTAGCAGATTGTACACGAAATTTTGATTGTCTTCCCAGGAATATGAGTTTGACAAACCAAACATTGGTCATAAACTATTCAAACTATTTTAGCAATTTAGAAGTCACTATTTAATTTGGATCATTTTACTTATTCCATGATCAGTCATGAAATGCAGAACTTTTAATAACAAAAGTTTTAAGGACTCAGGAAGGACAAGGCAGCCATCCTGGTCCTCCATGAGTCCATGCTTAACATTGTACTTACGTCCTCTTGAATACCAGTTGTTTTTCCAATTTAGGGGTATAACACTGATAACTGATGGGTTATCATAGGTAATCTGACTTATACCATGGAGTTCATTCAGATTGTATATCTAAACAATTTCAGTACTGGCTGATTCAGCATGAAAATCTGCCAAAGTATTTTCTCGGTGTTCAATTAATTTTTATTCTACTTCAGTTAGCAGTTTTGTAAACCAGTCAGTCTCTTCATTAAAGTCCTAGGAATTCTTACCCAAACCAAATGATATGATTCTAAAGTTAATAGAAACCTGCACTCAAGAGTGCTTTTTAGGGTTGTTTTCATTCTTTCATGAACCTCCTTAAAGCCTCCATATTCTAGAATTCTGCATGCTTGTGAAGTTTTCAGAAACTGCATAAAA
The DNA here is from genome assembly GCF_024542745.1 of Macaca thibetana thibetana. Classification (NCBI taxonomy): domain Eukaryota; kingdom Metazoa; phylum Chordata; class Mammalia; order Primates; family Cercopithecidae; genus Macaca; species Macaca thibetana. The sequence goes on from NC_065584.1 coordinate 64,270,520, forward strand.
ATTAAGCAATTAACTGTGGAAATAACTTTAAACAAGAATTTTAAAGACACAGTTGATAAAAAAAAATTGGTTATTTCTGTGGTCTACAATAACAACATTATAACCATAAGTATGATTGATAGCATATACTCAGACATACTAGAATTTTAGAAAGCCCATATAATTTTGGAACATATATTAATGACATTCATTAAATATAACCTGAAGAAGGTTAAACATTATTTCTTATTTGACAATGCTTCCCATGTAAATTAACATGTCAAATAATCCTGTTTACCTCCCTACAGAGGGCTTCAGTGGCGCTCTTTAGCATCCCAAAGTTAGAGGTCAAAGAAGACTTAATTTTGAGGCTGAAATATGATTTTGGGAAGCCTATCAAATATGTTAAAGGTTTAAAACATTGAACAAAATAGGATCACTGGTCACCATAAAACAATAGTTGTTCATTTAACCAAAGTGATAATTTTAAAGATTTTTAAAGGCAAAAACCTGTACTCTGATAAAAGAGACCCAGTTTTCCAAACAATCAAAAGACCTAAGACAGCATGCGACAGAATCTGACTCTTCTTTCCTCTGTCTTTTTCACTTTTTTGGCAGTTTACTCAAAAGGTGAATGAAAATATTTTACTATGTGTTATTAAAACTACACAAAATTTTTGTTCAAAAGAGAAAACCAAATTTTCTTTTTGTATTAGTGTATTATCAATACCAAAATTAATTTTAATAAAACCTTATAAATTAATGTATCAAATTTGTCATCTTTTAACCATACAAGATTTCCATAAACCTTTTGTTTTACATTTTCCCCCAACTTTCTTTGTTCATTGTGTTTTATCTATTTTATTACTCTTTCAACTTGAAACTTTTAAGTAATTTTAAACCAGACAATATTTTAAACACACATTTTTATGCCTTTATAACTTTCCCCATTGAACACATATCTTGGTTTTATTTATACACTCTGTATACAGAATTGTCTCATATCTAGTAGTTTCTAACTTTTATTATCTCTATTTTTTAGTGAAAAACCTAGAAAGTATTTTTGAACGGTTTTATATCAGTATTTGTAGATAAAAACGATTTTATATTTTTTAAGAAAAGTAGCTCCTCAAATTATTGTTTATTGAGAAGTCTATTTAACTTTTCTATATCATGTAAAAATAACATGGGAAGGTATATAGACTTAAACTCATGTTCAATATCTATATTTCAATATCAGCTTACAGATGACTCAGACATTTTCTAATTATCTGCTACTTAATTTTACATAACATGACTCTAAAAGTTTAAATTACTGAAAATAATCTTGAAATTGACACAGGTAGCCTTTCTAATGTTCCTTCAGGCATTCTAGGTCTCAGATAGCCACAGGGGACCCAAGAGGATTATGAAATTCAAGGCCTTTCTGAATCCATAAGGACAGAGAACAGAGCCATGAAGACTATACCTGGAGAATCCAACCGTCCCAAAATAGCCAGGAGGCAAACAGAAAAAACAGAGGAGGAAGCAGCCATATTGGGCTTGATTCTGGCTGGTATAGGCACTAAGAAAATGTCTTCATACCTCATCATGACTACCTACTCAGATCCCTGAATCCAGAGACTCTAAACCAAAGCCATAAGCTCACAGTAAAATGAAGCCAGTATCTCTATTTAACTGATAATTTTGAAGCCATTTTTATTTTACCAACAATTTAAAAACTAGCTTTATTTACTAAATATTATCACATATAGACACACAACATATAGCATAACACATATAGACACACATATATAACACGTATAGACATACAAACATGCAGAAGCTTTCATAAAGGATTTTCATTTGGTGGCTTTTAAATAGTTCCTATGCTTACACCCCATTTGGTCTATCAGTCTTCCAATTACCTGTTTCTTTGCCCTAAGCTATTGTTAACTAGGCAACAATTTGGATTTCTAAAGGGACAGCCCTTAGGTGAAACAAATACATATATATGTAAGTTTGTAAGCACAGAGCTAATATTTTAAGCCTAAATATTTTACCATCATTTGCCCAAACCAAAGGAAAACATGGCTCAAACAAAAGGTCACTTAAGACAAGATGGCCAGAAAAGCACCTTAAACAAAGGTATGACTTATTATGTAAATTTAAAATAATCTTACGAGTTTCTAATATACTTGGGCAGATATCCTTAAAAGTGGAGATTTCCTTTATAGATGTAAATTTCTTTTACAAAAGTTTTTCAGGATAACCAATTAAATTCCGAAACATGTGTTTTACATTAACAGGGTGTTCCTTTAAACTTAGCTACTGTTTTTTATCTAAAATTACTGAGTTCAGGGTGGAGTCCATTAAGGACTAGGGCCAAGGAAGCATTTTCTATGCCTGGACTCAGCATGGATAGATCTGAAAAAGAGGCAAGCCTTCTTCACCTGAGAGACTACATTTTATTAACACTTAGGATAGCTTGCTTTCCACCTTTGTGGTGGGATAGTAATAAGTCAAAAGTTTAGCAGATTTAATTTTTCTTATCAATTAGTCACTTTAGCTTCTTATTTGTCTTTTATAAAGTCTTTGCATGAAAATGCTGGTATATTTTTAGAAGCTTCTGCATATCAATAGTCATTCTTACATGAGACTAATGTGGGAGCCCTCATTTTCAAATGCATTTCTTTAGTGCAGTGCTGTTCATTTGGAATGTTCCACTGTAACTAATCTTTAGTAAGATTTTGTCATCTCTATAAGACCTTGCTGTATCCAGGGCCTAATACCTATGCATGTATAAGCTGGAAGAAACTTAGTTCTTTAGAAATTAAGGATCCTGTTTTTACCACAAATATTGGCCAATGATCAATTAGCCAAAGCTCAACTTTTCCCTACCCAAGTGTATGAGAAAAAATGAAACAAAGTGGATAGAACACAAAAATTCCTACAAATGTCCAAAAGACAAATTTTACACCCCCTGCAGTATTGCCATTTACTACCAGTTTGTTTGTAATCCAGTCAGACATAAGAGGCTTCTAACTGGATCCAAGCCAGTTAATTATCAGGTCTAATCTGATCCTGGACCCAGTCCAGTTTCTATTATGACTTCCAAACCCAGTTTGGATCAGAATTTTGCTCAAAGAAACTCAGAGAACACACTCAATTCAACCTCAGAATCTGAGAGAGAACTTACCATAATCCCCAGCTGCTCCAAGAGACCAAAGGACACAGTGAGACTAGCGGGTACCTCGGATGGTCACTCAGTGCTCATGGGGGTCATTAGAAGCTCTACTTTGGATCCCAATTCTGACGCCATAAAAATAAAAACTTTAGCTGAATTAAATTTTAAAAAGTGTAATTGAGCAAAGCAATATTCACAAATCTGGAACCCCGCTGAGCCAGACGAGGCTCAGAGACTCCAGCACAACCATGTGGTAGAAAAATATTTATGGCCAGAAAAAGGAAAGTGGTGTATGGAAAATGGAAGTGAGGTATCGAAACAGCTAGATTGATTACAGCTCGGCATTGACTTATTTGAATACGTTTTGAATTGTTGGCCACCTTTGATTGATCAATATTCAGTGATTGGTACAAAATTAATCTACAGCGTGTTTGCGACTCCATTTAGCTTTTAGTGCACAATGTACAAAGAAACCTTTAGTCTGAACTTAATATATGTAATGATACAGCTTTAGACTAAACTCTATTTAACACTGCTTACTTTTTTAGTGCCCTTAGACTGTATCATTTTGGACAAAATATCTCTACTGTTGATAAAAAGAGTCAAACTGTAAAATATTCAAAGAGACTTATTCTGAGCCAAATATGACTGGCCCATGGCCCATGACATAGCCGTCAGGAGATCCTGAGAACATCTGCCCAAGGTGGTTGGGGCACAGCTTGGCTTTATACATTTTCGGGAGACATGAGACATTAAATAATATGTGTAAGGTGTATATTGATTCAGTCAAGAAAGGCAGGACAACTCAAAGTGGGGCTTCCAGGGAATGGGTAGATAAGAGACAAATGGTTGCATTCTTTTGGCTATTTGATTAGCCTTTCAATGAATATGCAATTTACATGTGACAGTGGGCATTGAGGGGGAGGGTAAAGGAATAGTCACTGATGCCTTAATCCGGCTCAATGAATCTGCATTTTTACATAAACAATAGGGCTGAGAAAGCAATTAGATATGCATTTATCTCAGGTGAGCAGAGGGATGACTTTCTGTCCTAGACCTGTGAAGATAAGCTATCAATTTACCAGGATGAAATTCAACAAAACTATTTTTAGAGTAAAAATCTTGAGGCTCACAAGAAATTTCCTTAATAAAATGGGAGGAATGTTTGCCTGATGCAGTTCCCAGCTTGATTTTTCTCTGGTTTAGTGATTTTGGAGTCCCAAGAGGTATTATCCTTTCATACTACTATTTTGCATATTAAATTAAAAATACCATTTACCAATGTTAAGTACTAAGTAGATTTTCTTCCTAAAATTTGATTCAAGAAAAATTGGGACAACTGGACCTCAATATAAGGTTACTACATGTTGATGATTATCAGAAGTTCTGCACCCCAGTGATAATCCTTGTTTCTCTGTTCTTACCTAAAACCTGTATGCTCCTTAAACATTACTTTTGTTCACTTAAGTTCTCCTGCATTGTGGATTTGCACTGTAACATTTTTTTCAATTGATTTTCCTGTATATGATACCTTAACTACATATACCCATGTTGTTTGTTCAGCTCTCTCCTCCAGGGCTGTTATGATTTTCCTGGGTAATTTTGTTTTATTTTAACCACACTCTCTAGTGACAGCAGATGGCAATGTCAGAGGAAGATTGTGGAGAAAATATGAAACAATTAATTTACAGTGTTTGGAATTATGCCTAATTCAGCTCAGTGTCCCCAAACTTAGGTGAAATCAAAAAGTATAATAACAGTTGATTTATTGAGATTTATGTACAAGTACAACAATAGCAACAATTAAGATATTTGTTTTTTGATCTGTTGAGAAATATGTGTTGTTTTTTAAAAAGATGGATTAAAATATATTCTAGCTGTTATAAACCTGGATTCTGGAAATTCTACTTGGATTTATACTTTGTTATTAATACAATACCAAGAATGTTTCCCTAAAGTAATACTGAGCTATATTTTATGTACAGGTCTGTCAATTAAACTAGGACACATAAATTAAAAACTAAATACTTACAACCTACTTTGCCTTTTTGATAGTCTCTATTTTGTTCATTGTTTTAATACTATAAATTGATTTGAAATTAGTTGATTTTTTGGAAAAGTTATTAGGTAAAATATTTAGGTAGAGTACAACCAAAATAAGGCAATGGTTTTATAAAATTACTAAAGCTATATGTCTAATGAAATAACTGTAATATATGACTTATAGGTTGCCATACTATAACATTAACATAAAGTTTCTATAAATCCTAGATCAATGTATTACATTTTTTTTCTACTTCATACACAATTTAATCACAATAAGGACATATTAGGGCAGCTTTGAGCTATAGGAATGTCAAATAAAACTAATAAAATTGATATTTCAGAAAGATTCATTTGTAGCAATTTGCTGGGCAAGATAAACAGAAACTAAGAGAAACAGGGAAGCAAGAGAAAAGACATGACTTTATTATATTAATTCAGGAATAAATTGATAACACTATAATTTTGACCTCCCTTCCAATATTTTCACATCAAAATATACTACCTCTTCATATTTTTCTCTAGTCATAGTTTTCATGAATCTGAGTACTGTTTAAGATCTCCCTAAATTTTCTTGCTCACTATAAAGTTCAGAAATGCTTACAGGTTATATTTTCTTCCACTACCTTAAAATTCTCCCCCAAGCTATGACCTTATTTTTAAAAATTCAAGACCACTTATATCTGTACTCCACAATTCCCAGATTTTAGTACAGTTGACATATGGCAGTTTGTTCCTAAATCATAAAACAAATTATTCAAATATTGCATTTCTTGCAGACTTAGGTAATTATGTCCAATACCAAATCCCCAAAACTAAAGCCCAAAGCAGGCTATTTCTCAATAGCATAATGGAAAGATATGTAGAACAATATTCATTTATATTATATTCAGATTGGGGATTTGATTATGAGTTATAGTGGTACCAAAATGTTATAGGAGTCATGTGAGACAAGGAGTATTTATCTACATACAAATAAAAAAATAGGAAAGAGATCACTAGTGTAATGGCTTATTGGTTAACATCAAATGTATTCACTAAAAAAGAAAAGACTCTACACATCATGCATTGAAAGAAATAAAACATAATCTAAATGTAACAAATCATAAGAAAAAGCCATACTGGGAAACAAACCATGTTATTTAAAGTAAATCCAAACTTAATTTATTTTTATGTACATTTGGTTGAACTCACTTCATACAGACATAGCATCAAATTAGTGAATGCTAGAGCAAATTCTAGTATGAGTTAATATATAAAGACTTTAGGTGCTTGACTTGACACAAGCACAATTACACCAACAAATACAAACTTATTTTTAAAATAAAATAGCCAATTATAGTGTTTTCCCTGAATATGGTTTACATGATTTTACTGTTTATCAAAGTAGTGACTGATACATTTCTCAATGGAAGGGTAGAAAATCTCATCGCTGTTAAGAAAATATTCCCAGCAAAAGGCGTTCCCAATTTCTTTTCAGTAAAATATGTATTGATGTATGATTTTAAATTTAATGAAGTGTTGAAATTCTTTACCATTGACATCAGAGTGCTGTATTTTATCATTTACTAGCTCCCGGCACAAAAGCAATACCTGCAACCCAATTATCCATTCTTGGCTAACACTGCCTTATGTAAATAAGAACACAAATATGTGCACTTAATATACTTACCTTAAACCAGAACTCCCAATATAAAAATCAACTTTAAATTTGTCAATAATTTTTTTAAGGCAGTGACAAGGTAGACTTTCATTTAAAAATAATAAATAAAACTCTTCTTGTTATGCCAGTTTTTGAGATAGTACAGGTCTACTATCTTTCAGTGTGAATTCCTACGTCCTTCTCTCAGTAGATCTGGTAACACCTCAAGATGTAGTCAGCTCTCATTACTCATGGTAGTTATGTTTTATGAAGTCACCATGAACACAGAATTTAAAAATATTGAATGACTGCTTCTGGGAAAAAGCAGGGTTAATTTTATGCAAGCCTTGGGTCACAATGTGTTCCTCAACCAAAATGTCATTTGTGTTATACAGGTTAATTTGACTATGTCCTTATTAAACAAGTCAGTATTTAATCATCAGCACTGAAAACCTGATCTTCTACCTAATATTCCTCCTGTATAATATTTAGCAGGCATTCTAAATTATTTTCTGAAGTCTCCAGATCTGTAGAACCCACCCTGTCTGTTAAACCTTCAAGTTTAACATTTTTCAGACCATGCTGCTTTCAAAACATGTAAGACAGTCAGCATCGGCCAAGAAGGATTTAGCGTTTTCCTGACCCTGAGTAACATGACTGTGTATATATATATATATATATATATATATATATATATATATATATATATATATATATCTGGCTTTAAGCATGACAACAATGCTGTTCACTACACATTTTTATATGTGTCATCTCATGAATTTACAAATTTGGCAGGTTTTCCATCTTTTCCATGTCTTTATCATGCATTGTAGATGTTATTTTAGCACTTTATGGAGCAGCCTCATGTATAGATGAGCTAATTTCCTCTTTATTTTTCTGGGTGTACATAGTGTTGATTTACTAACATTGAGATCACTGTCAACAGCTTATAACTCATGCCTGAATGAAAACTATCAAACATATATTTTCTCCATATGGCACACATGGATATATATGAACATCAAATAGCACTTTAGCACTATGCTTGGGGGCCATTTTAAACAGCAAAATCACCAACAAAAAGCACAAAATGTAGTACCAGATAGACTGTAGAAGGGACACTTGTTTAAAGTATGAGAACTAAAACAAGAAGGCAGAGTGTTGCCTTGTTCAATTTCAGTTGAGAATAAGCACATTTACTGATTCAAAATTTTTGAGGTTATGAGCATGTCTGCAAAAGACTGAGAAAATTCATGAGTATTGATTTTGAAGTTGCACATAAATTTTAGTGAGTGGGCCAATTCACAGAATCCATGAATAATGAGGATTGACTGCATACAGGTAAAGCAAGGTCTATACTAACTAGAACGTCTAATACTCCAGTTGAATTATCTTGGGAGGAAAGCGTTTCGAGTGAATAATAAATATAACATTTATATTATAATTGCCTCTGTCTTAAGCATTTTAAATTCAGTTTTTAATTCAATCTTTATAACAATCCTATACGTAGGCAATATTGCATCCATATTTTTTTAAGAAACTGAGTCACAAAAGTTAACTTTTATAAGACCACCCAGTTCATGAGTGACAGTGCTAGTATTTAAGCACATGTGATATAATTTTACAGCCTACAGTATTTACCACACAGGTACAGTGTGTTAAGATTCCTTGAAAACATAAGGGCTGATAGAAACATTTAAAGGCAAAATAATAATATATATATATTACAAATAATATATATATTACAAAATAATAATATATATATATAATAAATATATATTACATTAAAATATATATATATATTTAATTACATAACATAAAGGGAATTAGGCCTCATAACGGAAGTAGAGCTGGTCACAGATCAAATTCAATAACCTAATTAATAGGAGATGTCATTAAATAAAAGGAGAAGAAAGCATGGACACTAAAGTCAAAGAGCTAGTCTGAGGTCATGGCTTATGGGACTGACAAATAAGTCAGACCTGGGAGTATGAAACACAATTGTTCTGATGTACCATGTTGTGTTCAGACAAATCATAGTGTTCGCCCTGTAGGAAGGAGTTTCCTTTTGGTACACACCCTCATATCTGATCAATGTGGCTTTGCTAGACTGGCCCAAGTACTTTATAAACCTTTGTGACACAAACCATGTTACTTTAATTATACATCAAAAAATCAAATGTACTCATTTTTCATTGCCCCTAGCAAATAATTAACTCAGTGATATTACCATCAAAACTGTCAAGATACCATAACCTGGCATCTGCAGCACCAGATGGTTTTTTGTATTAGGATATGATATTGCTCTTCCAGAGTTGACAAGAAGAGTGTTATCATAAATACTGAACAAAAGATACCCATGTGGTATATGCTATGATTTAATTATGGTCATGGATATCCTTAGAAGAATTCTAAAATTAGTACATGTTTTAGGAGTATGGTCATGGTTATAGATGCGTATATCCTAAACACCAATTTTAACAGCAAAGGGATGGTTACTGTTAACTTGCTTACCAAAGGTCTATTCTGTAGATGATACTGCTCTTGCATAATACATTATTGATTTACCATTACCATCTGGAATAATCTCTTTAACGGATTTAAAGTAGGTTCTATGCTATCATGAACTCCTATACATATATTTTACCATAGATGAACAATATTTCTGTAGCAAAATTTGTCAGCATATAAAATATAAAGATTTTGCAAGTGGTCAATTTTCTGTATACTTGTCAAATAAAAAAAGTAATGATTTTTCTTTTTTTCTTTTTGTCAAACTAATTATCATTCCAAAATAGTGACTCACAGAATTTGTATACCTGTTTTTATGAATGTGGTGGCACATTTTTTTCATGGTTCATGTTTATTGGGGCTTTGTCTTACGGTTCTATTTGTCTTGTTTTTCCTAAGGAGATTTTTTTTTTTTTTTTTTGCTTCCCTTATTGATTTGAAAGAACATTTTATATAATATATTCTGAATATAAGCCATTTTTCTCTTAATTATAAGCCACAGGTTAAAGCAAAGTTCTGAAAGTTAGGGCACATTGCCGTGGGGAGGAGTACGGCCCCTCCTCTTCCTGTGTGGAACTGGAGATTTGAATGGCCAGGCGGCAAATGCTCTAGCAGGGACTCTGGCCTAGCAGGAGTCCCTGTTTCCCCCTTTTCTTCCTTTTCACCCAATAAAACCTTGCTTTACTCACCTTTCAAACCGTCTGCGAGTCTAAATTTTTGTGGCTGTGGGACGGACAAGGACCCCATCTTTAGCTGAACTAAGGAAAAATCCCGCAACCATTATATATAAAAACGTTTGGTAATACCTAAGGAGACAATGACGAAAACTAGCATAATAATGACCTAGTAGCTTACCACTACCCACTTCTATTTATTTTCCACCCAATAACAAATATATTCTATTTGGAAAGTTTGATGTTCTAAACTCTCTCTGTATAAAGCTTTCCAGATGATTTAATCCTTTCAATTTATTCCTCGTTCTGTAATATTGGAGCAGTTGTGTAGTATTAATTATAACATATATCTTGATTAGTTAATTTTTACAAATTGTAAGAATTCTAGTGTGAAGCGTTTACTATGTATAAATATAGCTGGAAATATGTGGTTTCATGGAATGAGAACAAGAGAAAGCATGCACATGTGCTTCTGTTTCCTATGCATAAGATTAATCCTTGATGTCTCCAGGGGACGATGTATAGGTAAGAAAAAAAAAAAAAAGTCAAGTTAGGGAAGAGGCTACCAGAAAAATATAAATTATTGCTGGTATATCTGTTGAGCCCAGTCAAATGACAATAATTTTTGGAGTGAGAAAGTGTTGAAACAGATATAGAATATTGTGTTTTTACATAGAGCTGTAGATACTTACAGCTGTGTGTTTAAACTGATAGGACCTGAGTTCTTAGATCTGAAGCAGACATGTGCCAGCATAAGATAAAAAAAAAATTTTCACTGTAATTGATCTTTGTTTAAATCACAGAAAGGATTTAAAAGGTTCTGAGGTGAACAGAGGAGAAATCACAAGTATTAGGCATTATGACTATTCTGTGTGTAATAAAACATTACAGATAATGAAAACTTACCCTTATCTCATTTTAGCCCATGGATTCATCTGGAATGGAGATTAAGCCACTGCTTTTTCATATCTTACTTCTTTAGAAAAGTAAAACTAACGTGAACTTAATTTTGAAAAGGTCATACTACAACCAAAATGCAATAATCTGGATAACTTAGTTTAAGCATAAAATAATGTCACACTTAAGTTTCTATGACCCTACATACTAAATGTAACAAAAGTCAGGCTTGGCATACTTGTGAAAGAATGAAACTAAAATTTTGATTTTAGAAGAGTACAGCTCCAAACACAATATCTTATCCTTGAACCATATATACATTTTAGAAGATCCACAAAAGATAAATAAAACAGTCCTACACAAAGTAAGTTTTGACCCCAAACTTTTCCTATTGCTTTGTTGGAGTTCCAAACATGCTTATTACGTCACTTTTATAGTATTGTATTTCCTGTATTTTAAAGAAAGCAGAGTTTGAAATTGTACTTGCTGGATTTCTGACCCAGTCAATGTACAGATTACTCTAAAAATCTTAAGAATTATAAGCCTCTATCTTCATTGCTTTTATGTAATATATGTATACAGTTGGCCCTTGAACAACATAGATGTGAACTGGCCAAGTATATTTATATAGAGAGTTCCTTCCACCTCTGCTATCCCCGAGACCTGAGACAGCAGGAACAGCCCCTCCTCTTCCTTCTTCTCAACCTACTGAATGTGAAGATAAAGAGATGAAGATCTTTATGATAATCCACATCTACTTATTCAATAGTAAATGTGTTTTATCTTCCATATGATTTTCTTAGTAGCATTTTCTTTTCTCTAGATTATTTTATTGTAAGAATATAGTTTAAAGTCATACAGAAAATATGTGTTAATTTACTATTTATATTATTGGCAAGTCTTCTGGCCAATAGTAGGTTATTAGTAGTTAAGTATTGTAGGAGTTAAATGTTATACGCAGAGATTAGACTGGGTGGGGGTTGGCATTGAACAAACCCTGTATTGTTCAACAGTCACCTGTAATTTTTTTCTCTGGAATATATTAACATGGAAAAATAAACTAATAAATTATTTTCATAATTTAATTATATTCTGTGGTCTTGAACTTACTGTGTTAGTTTTAAAAAGTCACTTAAATTTTCTGAAACTTTTTTACCTGTAAAAGTACATTAATAATCCTCCTACAGCTCTTTAACATTTTTTAAAAATTTACTGTTTGCTAGGCATTGTGTTAAATGTTATATACAGATGAATTCATTTAATAGTCACAGTAAGTCTGTGAAATTAAAAACTACTTTTTTACAGATGGAGTAGCTGAAATATTAAACAAAGGTCACATACTAATAAATCATTGAACAGTATTTGAAATAAAAGTGTGACTTCTTTTATATTCTTATATTTTTCACATTATTTTTACAGTTCTTAGTATTGGACTATCCTAAGAATCAAGAAATGAAAAATCTTTTGTAAACTTTGAAAATAATTATCTGCTATGTATACTGAGGTTGTTGTTATAAAGGCATCAACTATTAGCCAATTCCTCTATAAAAATAAAAGGAAATTTGATTATAAAATAATCACATCCTGCTGTAAAGCATTAGCAAAGATTATGGGATAGAAATATTTAAACTGACAATATACCTGGATAATATATATGTATGTGTGTGTGTATATAAAAGTTACTGAGTTAGTTGCTAATTACATTTTGGAGTTATTATTATGAAAAATATATTAACGTCCTTGTGATCATGAAATCTGCATTCTAGAGTATAAAGAGCAAACACAAATGATGAAAAGTGATAGGCAGATACAATAAATATGTGAATCAGAATATGTAAAAGACCATCAATGGTTATACATCTATAGAGAAATGGAGCAAGCATGGTTGTTAAAATTTGTTCAAATTCAATAAATCAACATTAATAAGAATAAATTCTTGACCAATAAATATAACACATCTATCCTCCTAGATTGGCAGTGTAAAGCTTCTGGCTACCTTAAAAGAGTCCATGTCATACAAATCTGTTAAAATAAATAACATATAAATTTAAAGTACCTTAACCTAGAAAATTGTTGATGCCACATAAATTAATGCATAGTTTAAAAAGAACTTTTTACCTGAGGAATACAGTTTAATTTTTCTTTTTCAGAAATAATAGTTTATTTGAAAATATGACACACTTGAGAATTACTGTACCAGAATTTCATATACATTTTAAAATCTGTAACAGTGAAAATCAACAATTGAAAAGCATGCATATAGGAGAATAATTTTTTACTAATTATACTTTTAAGACTACCAGCTTATATAAAACATGTTTTTTATGACAAGTTAAAAAAGAGATATTATTCAGTCTACCGAATTAATAACAAGTCTTTCAAAAGAATATACCCCCATCCCAATAAAACTAGCTTAATACATTTGTTTCTTGATTTAAAAATACTTAAATGCTTATTTGGCATAAAAGAATAAAGTTCCAACAGTCAAAACAAATAAGGTAAAAATATTATTGAGAATAATATCAATGCCCTAAATGATCAAAGAAGACAATAAGTATACCATATAACTTTAAGAAATAGAATAAACATGATTACAGATACTGGCAAGTTATTTCAAACCCTTTATTCTATGCATTATGATATAAAAATTTTCTCAGGAATATTTTGGAGCTTGTAGCAATGAACACACAAACAGTAATTGTTTTTGAAATATTATTGCCTTGAATTTATTCCATATGGCTCCTGTGGTTATACCATATTTCCTTTACTATCTCTGAAAAAGATAAATCTTTATATCTAATCTTGGCATTTTGTTATCAATTCTTACACCATAAAAATTATGTAATTAATTATCCTCATTGTCTTTCCAACTGATCCACCCTGGTATCCCAGTTGGTCATATTTCTTTCTTTCTTTTTTTTTTTTTTGAGACAGAGTCTCGCTCTGTCGCCCAGGCTGGAGTGCAGTGGCGCGATCTAGGCTCACTGCAAGTTCTGACTCCCTGGTTCACTCTTCTCCTGCCTCAGCCTCCTGAGTAGTTGGGACTAAAGGTGCCCGCCATCAAGCCTGGCTAATATTTTTGGATTTTTAGTAGAGATGGGGTTTCACCGTGTTAACCAGGATGGTCTCGATCTCCTGACCTTGTGATCCACCCGCCTCAGCCTCCCTATGTATTTCTTTAAATACATAAGTAAAGTGTTAGCTCAAGTTGCTAACACTTTATTAGGAATGCTTTCATCTCTGCTAATCAGGCATATTGGTCTGCAGTTCTTTTTAAATCTGATATAGTTTTCTGGATTTGATATTACTGTAACACTGGTCTTATGAATCGAGTTGGCAAATGTTCCAACCTATATTATTTTCTGAAAATAAAAAATATATGGTTGGAATTTTTTCTACCCTAAATATTCGACAATTCACCAGTGAAGCCATCTGGGCCTAGAGTTGTCTTAGAAAGTTTCTTATTGTTTATTCAATTCCTTTTGAGTAATAGAAGGTACTTAAAATTTTATATTTCTTCTAGAGTATGTTTGTGTAATTTGTGTGTGATATGGAGGTATTAGTGCAATTTTATTACATGAGGATATTTTCCATAGTGGTCAAGTCTGGGCTTTTGGTGTAATCATCACCCAAATAGTGTACTTTGTACCCATTAGATAATTTCTTATTCTTTAACCCCTCTCCCACCCTACCACCTTTCAGACTCGCCAGTGTCTATTATGCCACTCTCTATGTCTATGTACACATTATATAGCTCCCATTTATAACTGAGAACATGTAATATTGGATTTTTTGTTTCTGAGTTATTTCACTTAAGCCAATTGTCTCCAGTTTCATCAACATTTCTGCAGAAGACATGATTTCATTCTTTTATGCAGCTGAGTGGAATTCTGTGGTGTATGTGTGTTTGTGTGTTTGTGTTTATGTATGTGCTATATTACATTTCCTTTTTCCAATAATCCATTGATGGATATTTAGGTTGAATCCATATTTTTGGTTAAATGTATACCAAGGTACTTTTGTGCATGTGGTTATTGTAAATGGGATTTAGTTTTGATTTGGTTTTCAGTGTGATTGTTACTGGTATATTAAATGCTACTGAGTTTTGTATGTTGATATTGTAACCTGAAACTTAACTGAAGTCATTTGTCAAATCTAGGCACCTTTTGGAGGAGTCTTTGTCATCAGCAAACAGAGACAATTTCACTTTTTTTTTTTTTTTCCACAATTTGGATTCCTTTAATTTCTTCTCTTGCCTGATTGCTCTGGCTAGGACTGCCAATATTATGTTGAGCAAGAGTTAAAAAATTGGACATCCTTGTCTTGATATGTTACTTGAAGGAATACTTTCAACTTTGCCTTGTTACATGTGATGTTGGCTGTGAGCTCATCATATATGACTTCTATTATTTTGGGATGTGTTCCTTTCATGCTTTGTTGATAGTTTTATCATGAAGAAATGTTAAATTTTATCAAATATTTTTTCTGTATTTATTGAGATGTTCATATGGTTTTGTTTTTAATAAAACTCTTGATCATGGTGAATTACCTTATCAATCTACTGTTATAATAAGTCTGCTAGTATTTGGTTGAGGATTTTGCATCTTTGTTAATCAAGAATATCTGCAATTTTCTTTTTGTTTCATTTTGCCTGGCTTTTGTATCAGGGTGATCTAGCATTTCAGAGTGAGTCAGGGAGAATTCCTTCCCCCTTGATTTTTGTCGGATAGTTTCAACAGGATTGATATTAGCTCTTGTTTGTATGTTTGCTAGAATTATGCTGAGTTCATCCAGTTCTTGGCTTATTTTTTGTTGAGATATTTTTATTACTTATTCAATATCACTTCTTATTACTGTCTGTTCAGGATTTTGATTTCTTCTTGGTTGAATCTTGGGAGCTTTTATGTTTCCAGGAATTTATACATTTCCTCAAACTTTTCTAGTTTGTAAGTGTAGAGATGCTCACAGCAGTGTCTTATATTCTTTTGTATCTTTCTGGTATCATTTGAAAAGTCTCGGTTTTTATTTCGTATTGTGCTTATTTGGATCTTCTCTCTTCTTAGTTATTCTAGCTCATGGTCTATCACTTTTATTTATCTTTTCAAAAAACCAACAGTTCATTTCATTGATTCTTCATATCCTTTTTTTTTTGGCGCGGGGTCGGGAGGTCACAATTTTATTTAAGTCTGTTCTGATCTTTGTTATTTCTCTCCTGCTAGCTTTGGAATTGATTTCCCATTAGGTAATTTTTTCTTTTTCAAATTGCTTGAGGTGCAACATTATGTTGTTAACTTCTAAACTATTTTTTTATATAGGCACTTAACAATATAAATTTCCCTCTGAATTCTACAGGTTTTGATATGTTGTTTTACATTTTTAATTGTCTCAAACATTTATTTTTAAATTTCTATCTTAAATTAATTGATCCAAAGATCATTTAGGAGGAGAAATTGCTTAATTTCTATGTATTTGTAGAGTTTTAAAGAAAGTTTTGACTGCGGTTTGACTGAAACCCATCATATGAGGTCAGCTGTGAAATTTTTCACTTGTGGCATGATATTAGCACTCAAAAATTTCTATTTTGGAGCATTTTGGATTCATGATTTTCTGATTATGGATGGCCAATCTGTATTGCTCATCCCAGAAGACAATATTTTAGTCATCACTTTAATCAGTTATGTGTTTTAAAAACAATTAAGAAAGCAGTAAGGAAAGATATATATTTTTTAATTTACCTAGATATTTACAATGTCTGATACTCTTTTATTCTTATGGAAGAATTTACATTTTTATTTAGTATTTTCCCATGTAGACTGAAAAAGAAATGCTTTTAGCATTTCTCACAATACAAGTTCTCTTTCAGAAAGTTCTGTTAGTTCTTCATTTAATATGTTGTATAATGTCTATATTATTGAATTATTGAGAAAATGTTTAACTGAAATTTATAAATGTTTGGTAGGATAACATTTTTAAAAACATTTTAAAACATCTTAGTCATTTTTAAATGTATGATTCCACTAATTGAGTATAGAATTTTAGATCAACTTTTTCTTTTCTCTCTTTCAGCGTTATAAATGTGTTGCCGCACTTTGTTTAAGGCCTCCATGGTTTTTGTCAAAAATCAAGTCATCATTCAGATTATAATTTAACTGGAATGCTAGTATATTATTTTTCACATGTTCCTTTTAAAATTTACTTTTAGATTTCCACAGTGTATTATAATGTATTTCAGGGTGGGCCTCTTTGGTCTTATTCTGATTGATGTTTAGTACTTTGTGTTATTTCATTTCTTTTTTATGAAATCTGGAGAATTGTGAGTCATTATTTCTTCTATTTTTTTCTTCTTATTTTTCATTCTTTATTTTCTGTCTTCCTGAGATTCTAATCACACTGATTTTAGGCCACATATTGTCTAACAATTTTCTGTGTCTCTGTTCAGTTTTTTCAATCTTTTCTCTTTTTATTCTTCACTGTGGACAATTTCTAATTATCTGTCCTCAAGTTCGTTTACTCTCTCTCCTTTTATTTTTCTTGTCTTATCCTTGGATGTTATCCAAATAGCATTTTCATTTGTTTTTAAATTTCAAATATTGTATTTTTCAATTCTAGAATTTTCACTTGATTTCTTTAAATCTCTTCTGTTCCATGACTAAAATTTTTTATTCATTGTGGAATCTTCTTATTCATTGTGCACTACTTTTAAGTTAATTAGGGTTATTAAAATAATGCTTAAATTTTTTTAATACTTTAAGATTTTTGAGTGCCACTTCTAACATCTAGCTTATTTCTGATTAAACCCAGCTTTTGTCTTTAATCTAAGACATGCATTCCGTTTTCTTCTTTTTTTGTACTAATTCAGATTGATTCCTGAACATTGTAAGTGCAAATGATTCCTGAATTCATAGTTCGTGTGTCAGTCAGAAATGTTGAGGGTATTCCCTCTCTGAATTCCAAGATTTCCTGACTTTCCTCAGACTCAGTTTCTTCAGTAGTGTTTTCCTCTTTTCTTTTCTTGTTTTGTTTGTTTTTTGATTCCTGGACCAGAATTACTCTTTTTTTTTTTTTTTTTTTTTTTTTTTTGCTTTATTGTCACCCCAATTCCCTAATGCACACAATATACCAGTTGTCCTTAGCCCAATTCTAGAAGACAAAAAACAAATTCACATTTTACAGCCCCTTTTTGCTTCCTCCAATGTGTACCTCCAATGACAGTGTGTCTGTTTCTCCTCTGTTTACTCTTCAGTGCCTCTAGGAGGTTTTTTCATTGTGTTCAACATTTATTATCGACATTTTCTAGCAGAGTCTTAGTTTGCCAATAACAGAGTAGAAATCGAATCGAATATGTTAAAATCAGAACTTCTTTAATGTAGTTAGATTCATTTGAAAATATCTGTCATTGTTTAAATTATGTAAATCGTCATACATGTGTAACATTACATAAATGTACTTAATGGTATAGATTGGTATATAAATTTTACTTTAATAATTTTCTTTCAACCACACTCCATTTTAAAATGCTAAATTTTATTTCACCTTGAACTGTCATTATAAAACTAGTATGTAAAATGTTTCTAAAAATTATAATATTTTATATTGAGGAAAATTAAATACTCCCGCCTACACATAAATTAAGTGCAAACGTTTCGTATTAACACTTAAGTACATTCACTAAAAACTTCAAAAATAAATGTCCTAAAGGCAATATAGAAAAAGTGATTGTGCCCTCTATGTTTTCTTGTCCTTTGATTGGGTCTTGAAACTACTTCTGTCTCAATCTTTTTTATCACCTTTTAATTACGATTTCTTTCCAAAGGGTTTTACCTCATATTATCCATATTAACAAATTACAGATTATAGGGCATTACATTGGTATTTTTCCATCCTGCTCAAGATTGATGTTGTAAAAATTGGCTTATGTTTTCATACATGAAAGTACCAAACATCAATAAAAATAGTAATTTTTAAAAAAATGAATGTTTTCTTTGGTCAAGCTTTCTACATTTACAATTCTTCTTATTAATTTGTAAGTATCTTAATCTTTGCCTTTAATATTTTTACAAATAGAAACTCAATATCAGTTTTTATTTTGAATATTATTTTATTTTAGAAGTGTTTACATTAAGACTGCTATGTTATTAACCACCCACTTCATATTAACCTCCTGAAGGTAACAATATTTCTCATTTGTCTTTGTGTACTTTTGTTTTTTAACTAAACCTATTTTTCTATTATTTAATTTTTTATTGAATGTTCATAGGCATACTTTCACATCGGGACATCAAGGTTTACTTTATACTGAAGTCCTATAAAGTGTAGCTCCTGCTGAATTTCCCAATGTTTATACTCCTTTAACCATTTTATCCCTGATACAAATTTGTGATAGTTTCAATTTTTGTTTTCTAATAAAAATACTTTATTGATCATCCATTACAAAATCTTTAGCATTTTTGTTAACACTGGCATATGTATAGAATCTCCATGTTACAAAATTAGTCTATTCTCACAAATTATCAGGCAAATATATTAAAGTTGAAGAATTGTCTTTTTCTGAAATACTCTTCAACTTTTTTTCATATATTAGAAGACCTTCTTTTTCTGTTTTTTCTGCTGTTGCCATTTTTCAATAACTTTTGCTTTTTTCTCCTCATCTATTCTACCAAGTATTAGCCTTTACATGTTTTATTATTTATTGCTTAGTGACCAACTTTTCTCATTGATGTCTGATACTGAAATTTTTCAAATTTATTGCTGTAGCCATATATTTTTCACTGAACCCAAATCAAAATTCTCAATTAGCTATTTAACATCTGCTCTTGGAAGCCTAATAATATTTTTCAAATTTTAACTCTCACATCTACACTCTACCCTCTAATCCTATCCTCAACCTACTCATTTTTACATTGTTGCTATTCTTCCTTCATGTTCCATAGGTTAAGTGCTTTAAAATTACCACCAATCTTTGTTTTCTTATGCGGCAAGCAGTCAACCTTCTCAGTATTACAAAACAAATAACAACAATAAAGAATAACTCACAACAAAACAAGAAACAACAATAAAAAAATCAAGAATCCTATATTTTTAGTAGAAAATTATTTTGGTCTATGCTTTCATAATCACGGAATTATAGCAATATTCTTATAAACAATTTTTTCTTTTCTGCCCTTTCATCCCTGCAGCCAATTTCCTAAACTACAGCTAAAATATATATATATTTTTAAACAACTCTTTTAATTCAATTATGTTAAACTAATTTAGCTAAAGCTGTCTCCATACAAAAGTAATGACAAACTAACTTGGTATGTAAACAAATTGTTACCTAATTTAAGAGTATATTGTTTTTAACAATCAGAGCAATGGAGATTCAGCCTGTCACAGGCAGCCAATTGATCAGATCATTTCCATATAAGACAAATCCTGAGCTGGAGCTGTAATCAATGATGCTGTTTCTGTATGTCAATTTCTTTTCCTGTTGGGTGAAGATCTCTGAACCTCTCCTGGGTGTTTTGTTTGTTTGTTTGTTTGTTTTTTGACACAGTTTCACTGTGTTGATTAGGCTAAAGTGCAGTGGTGCGATTTCAGCTCACCACAATCTCCACCTCCTGGGTTCAAGCGAATCTCCTGCCTCATTCTCCTGAGTAGTTGAGACTTACAGGT
The DNA here is from genome assembly GCF_024542745.1 of Macaca thibetana thibetana. Classification (NCBI taxonomy): domain Eukaryota; kingdom Metazoa; phylum Chordata; class Mammalia; order Primates; family Cercopithecidae; genus Macaca; species Macaca thibetana. The sequence goes on from NC_065584.1 coordinate 64,291,086, forward strand.
GCATGCCACCATGCCGGTTAATTTTTGTATTATTAATAGAGGCAGGTTTTTGCCATGTTGGCCAGGCTGGTCTTGAATTCCTAATCTTAGGGGATCCACCCACCTCAGCCTCCCAAAGTGCTAGGTGTGAGCTACCCTACCTGGTCCGCTTCTGGTTCTAAGTGTGGCCTGACCCATGAATCATTATTTCCTCACATAAACTGCTCAAATTTATTTGTCTAAAATTTTCCTTTTAACCATCACTTCTTCCAATTTCCAATAGCATCTCACTTCAATCAGAAAAAAAAGGCAAAACCTTACAATAGTCTCAAAATTTTATATAATCTAGCTCCCTATGTCTGTACTGTACATGATGCAACTTTCCTATTTTCTCACTCTGCACCAATAACATGGATACGTTCTCTAAACCTTTCACCTTGGGGAATTTGCATTTGTTTTTCTCTCTAGCCAGAATAATACCCAACATCTACAGTCAGATATTTATTTAGCTGTCTATATTATTTGTTTATTTATTTTTATTTTTTTTTTTGAGACAGAGTTTCGTTCTGTCGCCCAGGCTGGAGTGCAGTGGCTGGATCTCAGCTCACTGCAAGCTCCGCCTCCTGGGTTTACGCCATTCTCCTGCCTCAGCCTCCCTAGCAGCTGGGACTACAGGCGCCCGCCACCTCGCCCGGCTAGTTTTTGTATTTTTTAGTAGAGACGGGGTTTCACTGTGTTAGCCAGGATGGTCTCGATCTCCTGACCTCGTGATCCGCCCATCTCGGCCTCCCAAAGTGCTGGGATTACAGGCTTGAGCCACCGCGCCCGGCCAGCTGTCTATATTATTTGTATATTATATACTCAGAGATGACTTTCCAGCTCATAGCATTGTAAATTGCAAATATACCTCCCTTGACAAACAGAAATAATATTCACTTGCCTACAAAATCGTTTGATCCACCTGATTTTTTCTGAAACATTTATAACAGTCTGGCACAAATTATTTTTCACTCATTTGCTTGTATGTGTTGAGGGGTAACACTTTATTTATTTATTTATTTATTTTGAGACAGGGTCTCGCTCTGTAGCCCAGCCTGGAGTGCAATGGTTCAACCTCGGCTCGCTGCAACCTCTGCCTCCCAGGTTCAAGCGATTCTCTTGCCTCAGACTCCTGAGTAGCTGGGATTACAGGTGCCCACCACCCCCTTGCAGCTAATGTTTTTGGTTATTTTTTTAGTAGAGATGAGGTTTCACCATGTTGGCCAGACTGGTTTCAAACTCCTGACCTCAAGTGATCCGCCCACCTAGGCCTCCTAAAGTGCTGGGATTACAGATGTGAGCCACCGCACCGGACCCCTGGAACTTCTTTTTAAAGTCAGATTTATAGAGGCATAAATTGCCTACTTTGTATCTGTACTGTACACTGATTTTTGATGAGGTGCATAATCACGTAACAATCATCACCACCGTCAAACATTTGGGTAATTTCAAAACTTCCCTTTCGAAACTATTAACTCACGCCAAACTCCTAACAGCCACTTTTTGGAAGTATTTGTATAAATTTGTGTTTCAGTGAATGGAATTCAACAGAATAATTCAGCATTTAGACTTCTTGTTTCTGTGCCTTTTCGTTTAGCATATCTATTTTGAGATTAACAAATGTTCTTGCTCGTATATATAGTTCATTTGATTTTGTTGCAGAAAACAATTTCATCACATAGATATATCACAATATATTTGTCAGTTGGTGAACATTTGGGCTGATACTACTTTTGTAAATCAAACTACTATAATCTTTCTTGTACAGGTCTTCAGGTGACAAACAATTTCTATTTTTAATTAATAAATATCTAGGAGTGAAATGACTAAGGCCAATGGGAAATGTAGTTTAACTTAGTACAAAACTGCCAAAATACTTTTTAAAGTAGCCCTACGATTTTGCATCCCACCATATACATACAGAAATTTTAGTTGCTTCATAATTATCCCTATACCTGATAATTTTCATAGTTTAAAGTGTAGCTATCTGGGAGAAGAGTGTACCTGTATTTCCCCGTGATTTAAATTTATCTTTTCCTAGAGATGAAATTTTTGAGCATTTTTTGTATGCTAATTTACCATCCATATGTTTTGTAGTAAATTTCCTGTTTTGATCTTTCACCCACTTATTTATTTTTATGTTTGAATTAATATTCAAAATATATTCATATAATCTATATATAATATACTTAATGGAAGTATAATTTCCATACAATAAATGTAACTGTATATAAAAGTATACAGTTTAATGACCTTTCACAGATCTATAAAGTCATGTAACCACCACTATGTTTAACTTGTAGATTATTTCCTACAAAAGTATCCCCACTCCATTTTGCAATCCATTCCCTTTTCCCAGCTCTAGTCTCTGGCAACAACTAATCTTATTTATCTTTATAAAGTGTGCTTTTAGAGAATATTATATAATGGTATCACACAAATGAGGTTATAGTGGCTTTTCTAGTCATTTTATTTTACTCAGCATAAAGTTTTGAGATTTATATTTTTGTACATATGAATAATCCTTTCATTTTTATTGTTGATGTGAAAGTAACATAGCTTTTAGCCTATTAACCAGTTAATAGGTACTTGGTTTTTGTTTTTATTGTCATTTAGAAACTTGTGATAAACACTGACTAAGGTATTTGTGAGAAAATGTGCTTTCAGTTCTCTTGGGTAGACATTTAGATAGGGGATTGTTGGGTCATATGATAAGCATGTATACATTTTTACAAGAAATTTATAATTTTTTGTACAAAATGCCTGCACCATTTAGCCTTCCCACTCACAAATATGCAAGTTTTTAATGCTTTGCATCTTGTTGATGTTGCCAAATTTCTTTTGTGTTTGTTTGTTAAGTATTTCTTGTTTTCAGCCATTCTGATTGGCATTATTAATAACAAAGTAATGTAGTCTGCATTTTTTGTTGTTGTTGTTTTTGGATTTTGAGACGCACTTTCTCGCCCAGGGTGGAGAGCAATGGAGCAATCTTAGCTCACTGCAAACTCTGCCTTTTGGGTTCAAGGGATTCTCCCACCTCAGCCGCTAGAGTAGCTGGGATTACAGACGTGTGCCACAGCACCCATCTAATCTTGTAATTTTAGTAGAGACAGGGTTTCACTGTGTTGGCCAGGCTGGTGTCGAACTCCTGACCAGGTGATACACCTGCCTTGGCCTCCTAAAGTTCTGGGATTACAGGCATGAGCCACTGCACCCAGCCTGTAGTCTGTATTTTTAGTGACTAGGGAAGTTTAGCTTATTTTTGTCTTTTATTTTCTATCCATAGCTTTTTTTCAGTAAAGTGTCTGTTTAAATTACTGATTCCCATTTTTATTATCACCTCATTATTAACTTATATCCTATGTCTTTATATATTTGGAACACAGTTTTTTAGAATGTATTTGTTTTGCAAATATTTTTACAAAATCTAGGCATATATTTTCATTTTTATAAAAATGTCTTTCAAAAAACAATTTTAACTTTCAATGAAGTCTACCTTATAATTTCCCCTTATTATTTATAGTTTTGGCGCCTTTCTAAAAACAATGCATGTATAACTCAAGATCACAAAGATTGCTAAATAAAAATATTTCTATAAGTTTTACAGTTTTATACTTTTGTTTTACATTTGTGCTCCTGACTCTTTCAAGTTAATTTATTATGTGGTCAAAAATAAGGTCTGACATACTTTTTATGTAGATGTCTGATTTTTTCTATCTTGTTTTTTAAGAGCATTATCCCTATACATCAAATTGCTTTGGGATCATTGTTAAACATCAATGAGTCATATATGTTACGTGTGAATCCATTTCTGGCACCCGATTGGTTTCTTTGATCTGTCTATTCTTATGCTAATATCATGCTCTATTGATTATTATACCTTTACAGTAACTCTTGAAGTTTGCTGGTGTAAGTCCTTCAAACCAAGATAGGTAAGATAAACACAAAACAAATGGTAAAAAGGTAGAAGCCTAATGTATCAATAAATATATTAAATATAAATAGTCTAAATAAGCTAATATGTGCAAAAGTATCTGATAAAAGTTTAAAAACTATGTTATTTATAATGGACAAACTGTTCAAACACATAGACACAAAAAGATTAAGAATACAAGGGTAAGAAAAGTTGTATCAGAAAAAAAGAGGCTAAAATAATGTTGATATGTTTGTATCAGCTAAGGCAAACTTTAAGGTAAGAAAATTTAATATAGATAGATAACATGTTATGATAAAATGGTCTACCTACCACCAAGGTATAAAAGTTTTAAATATTCAGACACTAGTATCAATCACTTATGGCTTCAATAATGTTGTGAAACAACCAAAATTGTAGTGGCACAAAGCAAAATAAAACACCAATAATTTATTTTGACTCCGTGGATTGGCTGGTGGTTTGAGTACCTGGCTGGGTCAACTCATCTCTAGTGGGTTTACTAATGTATTTGTGGTAAAGTTGAGGAGGCCTAATGGTACAGAATGGACTCTGCTGAGTCAACTCAGCTCTTCTCCATGCATCTCTGACAACCCTCCAGCAAGCTAGTTAATGTATCTGGTCATGGTTGTTTCGCAGGACCGAATGAGAAAGAAAAAAAGCACAACATTTTCAAGCTCCTGCTTATGTCACGTTTGCTAAATACCCATTGGGTAAGTGATGGCCAAGCCAAGAGTCACTGTGGGAGAGCATTACATAATTGTGAGGAGACAGAGAAGTCTGAAAATCTGGGCTCATGAGTGTAATCTATCGAAGCATTTAGTGACATAGCTTAACTTTAACACACAACTTTAATACCTGTGATAATGAGAGAAGAAGATAAGGAATGTACCATACAAAATACAGATAACTTTTAAAATTCTGCAATAAAGCATAATTGAAAGGAACAGAGAAAATTCTTCACAACTTCTTCATACTATAAAAGAGTACAATATAAGTATTAATTTGACAATATTCTATAATACACAAAATGGGCTAAAATGGTTAGGTAGCAAAGAGATTGGAAACAAAATTCTAATAAATATATTATTAAGTTCAAATTCAAAGTGTTTTTGAAACAAGTAAACATAACACACTGGATATTTTTGTCCACCCAGGATTATGTTGAAATCCTAACTCCACAATATGATGATATTAGGAGGTGGGATTTTAGGAAGTAATTAGGTCATAAAAGTGGAGTCCTCATGAATGAGATCAGTGCCCTTATAAAAAATATTCTGGGCCGGGCGCGGTGGCTCACGCCTGTAATCCCAGCACTTTGGGAGCCCGAGGTGGACAGATCACGAGGTCAGGAGATCAAGACTATCCTGGCTAACATGGTGAAAGCCCCTCTCTACTAAAAATACAAAAAGAAATTAGCTAGGCGTGGTGGTGGGCTCCTGCAGTCTCAGTTACTCCGGAGGCTGAGGCAGGAGAATGGCGTGAACCTGGGAGGCAGAGCTTGAGGTGAGCCGATACTGCACCTCTGCACTCCAGCCTGGACAACAGAGTAGACACTGTTTTGTTTTTTTTTTTTCCCCCCCGAAGAGTTCTGCCTTTCAACCATGTGAGGATACAAAACGTTGGCAGTCTATAACATGGAAGAGGACCCTGACTAGAACTCCATCATGCTGGCACCTTGATCTCAGACTTCCATCCTCCAAAACAATGAGAAGTAGATTTCTGTTGTTTATAAGCCACATTGTCTACGTTAATTTTTTATAGCAGCTGAATTGACTGAAGTGAAATCTAAATAAGAGCATGCTCACATCAAAAAAGCGGAGTCCATTTATATAAACAAAGATAGAGATACGTACATTTAACATCAATGAGATATATTGGAAAGTCAATGTCTGATTATTTTCGTAGTGATGAGCAGAGAAAACAAATAGTTTGCTCACAATTAACAGAACATAAATAAAGCAGATCAAGAAAGGATTGTGTAAAAGAATCCATTCTATCTATTAAGTATAAACACATGGCAATACAAAGAGATTATTTACAAGCTTAATTTAGGCATGGGATTAGCAACATTCTGATACTTTCCATCAGTGCAACAGATAGCCCCTAAGAAAAAACTAGGTGACAACATGGGTGGTTAAAAATAAATGAAGAATAAAAGGACTTTTAAGGAGGAAATAAACAGCTTTTACCACTGCACCCTATTCAAAGGACTAATAGTTCAGAATCTGGCTGCAAATAAAACAGGTAAAGGGAAGTACAATTTACTTATGGTGAATCTTCTCCAGTGGGAATCAGAAATCCCTATTCCTAAGTGGGAATAGAAAATATCTGGCAGGTGCTCTGTGATTTTTAATGCTTTACATTCCCAGTCGTCTTTATTCTACCCTGGATTAGCTAAATGTCATAAATATATTGGCTCCAAAATGGAAGTTTCCTACTGCTTATACTAAACAAAGATGTTATGTAATAAAGAGAGAAATTAAAACCATATTCATTTACAATTGTTTCTATAATTTTAGTATAAATAATATACAATGGAGGATTGAAGAGCTTCCTGAATCTGTCTGTAGAGGTCATGTAAACTTCCAAGGAGATATCAATATTGATATGAGATTTAAAAATAAGAATGTACTTTAACTTCAGACAAGTAGGGTCTGCATAATTCAGATAGTGGAAGTATCAAGTTCAGGGCACAGAATCTACAGATATAGAATGTTTTGTTTGTTACAGATACTTAAATATTACTGGAATACATAATGCAAAGAGGCTATAAGCAGCAAAAATGTGATTAGAAGTCAGCAAAGGCTTCCTATACTTCACTTTCCCCATTTGTAAATACAGGAAAAGTAAATATGGGAAAACACTATTCCTTATAGTGTTCAGTGTTAAACCTTAAATGAAGTAACATTTATAAGTTATAACAGTATGTAAAAAATGTTAAGCATTTTTTGTTAATAAAATCAGAATACTTTTGAAATCATATTCTATAAAGGATGCATTTTTCATGTAGTCAGTAAATCTAGCATTTCTGTTCAGCAGAGTAATAAGTTGAGATTTGTTGTATATTAGGCAGTTTTACACTGATAGTTGCCTAGAATTCAACATTTCTTCTTTTCTCATTATGTATGTACATTTTGTTCATTATTAAATAATGCCATTTAAATTGCAAAAATGATGAACAGTTTAAATTCATCATAATTTCTAGTGTGAGGAAAATGCATTCCAGTGCATAATACTAAAAGTGTGATAGGAGAGTAATATAACTAATCAAAATTAAATAATAATTTATGTACTAATTTTTAAATGTTTTAACATTAGAATACATTAAAATTAATGTATTTTTTCTCTAAGCATACCTCACTATTTAAGATATGCAATGAACCATTAGTGACATATATTGTACATTGATCCAGTAGATTCAGTTAGCATGCAAGATAAATATGCATATAAAACACTATTTATTTATTTAGTTAGTTAGTTTTTTGAGACAGAGTCTTGCTCAGTTGCCCAGTCTGGAGTGCAGTGGTGCGATCTCGGCTCACTGCAAGCTCCGCCTCCCGGATTCCCGCCATTCTCCTGCCTCAGCCTCCCAAGTAGCTGGGACTACAGGCGCCCGCTGCCACACACGGCTAATTTTTTTGCATTTTTAGTAAAGACGGGGTTTCACCGTGTTAGCCAGGATGGTCTCGATCTCTTGACCTTGTGATCTGCCTGCCTCGGCCTCCCAAAGTGCTGGGATTACAGGCGTGAGCCACTGCTCCCGGCCTTAAAACACTATTTAAAACAGTAACTATGGTGAAATTACACTATTATAGCCCTTCAAAATCTTGCCTCTTTTCTAGTGACTAAAGTAGTATGGTGTGTGTGTGCGTGTGTGTGTGTGTGTAAAAATGAATAAATATACGAATTAACAAATCATCTGGAAAGTTCCTAGTTTTTTAAAGGGATTTTTGGTCATGTTATAGATTCAATGTAGAATGAGTTTGCTTTTCTTAAAAAAAATGTGAATTGCTGAATATTAAATTTCACTGGTCAATACCAGTTACCAACTAATGTAATGAATCATTTTCTTTAAATATATCATAAAAATAAAATAGACTTAAATAAAACCTTTCAATTAATCCAGAATTATTTTCTTTTCTCTGTAAGATTAACTTTTATTTTCTAAAAATAACAGAATAGATTTTGCATCAGCATTTGGTTGTTTGTAGCCTCTGGGGAATTAGCCATATCATTCCAGAGTATTAGTTTGGAAATAGAAAAGACTATTTTTTTTTTTTTTTTTGGATCCTGTTAAAATGTAGAGAGCTAAAATGTAAGAAGGGCAGAATATTTAATGCATATGATAAACTCCTCTTTGACACAAAATTAAAGAGTAGAAAAGTTTATTTTAATGAAATTGGCTCTTATTGCCATCTGTTTTTCAAATTACTTTAAAATACACTTTTCAAGATCATACTACAAATTGCAGTGCAATCAATTTGCACTTAATTTTCCTCTTTATTTCTCCCTGCTTTATACATTATCTAAAGTAAAATAGAGTCTAATTCCAAATCTGAACTCCCAAATTTATTTTCTGTCATATATTTTTAAAATATCATATATACTCACTTATTTTATTTACTTCCAACTCACTTTGATGCAAATATTGTTTCTTTAAATTTTTGATATCTATGAATCTCTGGGAACTTGATCTATTTACTGGAATTTAATAATATATCCTAAAGCTTGCTGATTAACAAAATAAAATCAGTAGGATATGGATAGGTTGTTCCAACCTCTCTATATCATTTTCAACCCCCCTTTTATATTATCTCCTGCCTGTGATAATGTTTTCAATCCCCTCCTTCTATTTCATGACTCCCCCAAATCTTTTTTTTTTTTTTTTTTCTTTTTTGCAGTCCAAAATACTAAACACCAATCTCCATGGCTCTAGCATACACATGCTCTGAGCTTTCCACATAGCTGAATCTGGTTAAAATAAAAATAATACAAACACTTTTTTTTAGTGTTATCTGAACAATTTATTTAATATAATTTTCTGGAAACTCTAGAGTTGTGGCACTACTCTGTGGAAACCAGACCTTTCTCATCAAAATAACACTTTGCTAAGGAAAAATAAATAGACTTCCACAACATAATTGACAGGGAGAAAGACAAAGATTATAGTGCAAGGCACAGAAAAGACAACAAAATGGAGACAGTTCTGCAAAATGACATTAAAAACAAGGAGGAAAAACAAACCACTATACAAATTGGGGGAAAAGATGAATAGTTTAAGAAAGAGCAACAACTGATCTGTTTTTATTTGAATAAATAGGTTAGGTTATATGTACACCATTTTTATACATTAAAAGATGTGATAATTACATATAATTCCTTTACATTCTTTTACATTTATGGATAATTCCTGTTACTCTTATGGGTATAATTCTTTCTAAAATAGAAAATGATTTGTTCTAAGAAATTTGTTCTAACATAGAAAGTTATTTGTTCTTCAATATTTATAATGCTACTGATTTTTTAAAACTATAGACAACTTAAAAACATTTTAGTGACTTTCATTGTTTCATTGCATACAGGGTATATTTATACCTTCATAATCTTATACGTAAGAAGTATGATTATAAAAAAAGAAAATAATTTGCTTCAATTTATTTTTACCTTGGAATTCCAATGAAATATAAGAGTTTACCTTAGTTTAGAATCTCACTATCTTCTAGAATCCACTCAGATAAAATAAAAGAATGAGAAGTAACTACATATTTTTCAGTGAAACAAGAAATTAAATATAAAATTAAAAAAAAAAATCAAACTGTTGTAAACCCCAAATAGCTGCTGTTTAAGAACAGCAGTACTGTTTCAAGCAGTATTTCTGCTGGAAATAACAGAGTATATATGCAGCCACTAGAGAAAATTATCGTGGGAAGAATAGAGAAGAATGGTAACTTGAGATGCATCCTGTATGAGTTAGATGTTTTTTTTCTCCACCCCTGTCCATAGGCCCACCAGAAGCAATTTGCCATCAGCTTTCAAAGCCAGCAATACACCTTTACTTTTCTAAATCAGGAGTATGTAAACTCTCCAGCTCTAAGTCATAATCTTGTTTACAGAAATTTTGATCGCTTTTTACTTCTGTAAGATATAAAACTGGTCCATTACATAGGTGACATTATGGTGATTGGACCTAGTAAGCAAGAAGTAGAAACCACACTGGACTTATTGGTGAGACATTCACATGTCAGGGGATAGGAAATAAATATGACTAAAATCCAGGGGCCTTCTACCTCAGTGAAATTTCTAGAGGTCCGGTGGTAGAGGACCTGTCAAGATATTCCTTTTAAGTGAATAAGTTACCACATCTGGCCACTCCTACAATCAAGAAAGAAACACAAGGCCTAGTGGGCCCATTTGGATTTCGAAGACAATGCATTCCTCATTTGTGTGTGTTGCTCTGGCCTATTTATTGAGTGACTCAAAAGGTTGCTAGTTGTGAGTGCAGGAGAAGACTCTGCAACAGGTCTAGGCTGTTGTGCAAGCTGTACTGCCACTTGGGCCACATAACCAAGCAGATTCAGTCATGGTTGAGGTGTCAGTGGTAAATAGGGATGCTGTTCGGAGCCTTTGGCAGGTCCCCATAGGTGAATCACAGGGGAGGGTACTAGGATTTTGGAGCAAGGCCCTGCCATCTTCTGCAGATAACAATTCTCCTTTGGAAAGACAGCTCTTGGCCTGCTACTGGGCCATTGTAGGAACTGAACATGGGTCACCAAGTTATCAGGAAATCTAAACTGCCTTTTATGAACTGGGTGCTTTCTGACCCACCTAGCAATAAAATTGAGCATGCAGAGAAACATTCCATCATTGAATGGAAGTGGCATATATGTGTTCAGGCTTGAGGAGATGCTGAAGGTACAAGTTACACAAGGAAGTAGCCCAAATGCCCATGGTCCTCATTCCTGCTACCCTGCCTTTTCTTTCTCAGCCTGTACCTATGGCCTCTTTGGGAGTTCCCTATTATTAGTTGACAGAGGAAGAGAAGACCAGGGCCTGTTTTACAGATGGTTCTCTATGACATGCAGGCACCACCTGAAAATGGACAGCTGTAGCTCTATGGTTCCTTTCTGGGACATTCCTGGAGGACAGTGGTCAAGAGAAATCTTCCCAGAGGGCAGAACGTCAAGCACTGCACCTTGTTTTGCACTTTGCCTGGAAGGAAGAATGGCCAGACATATGATTATATACTGATCAATGAGCTGTAGCCAATGGTTTGGCTAAATGTTGAGGCACTTGGAAGGAGCATGATTGAAAAATTGGTAACAAAGAAATTTGGGGAAGAGGTATGTGAATGAACCTCTATGAATAGTCAAAAATTGTGAAGATATTTGTGTCTCACGTGAATGGTCACTAACGGGTGACCTCAGCAGAGGAGGATTTTAGTAATCAAATGGATAAGATAACTCATTCCATAGACAGCACTCAACTTCTTTCTTCAGTCACTTCTGTTATTGCTCAGCGGGCTTGTGAGCAAAGTGGCATGGTAGAGGTTATGCATGGGCTTAGCAACATGAAGTTCGACTCAATAAGACTGATCTGGCCCTGGCCACTGCTGATTGCCCAATCTGCTCGCAGCAGAGGCCAACACTGAGACACAGATATGGCACCATTCATTCTTCTGGGTGATCAACCAGCTACCTGGTGGCAGGTTGATTACATTGGACCACTTCCATCATGGAAGGGGCAGCAGTTTATCTTACTGAATAAACATTTCCTCTGGATATAGATATGCCTTTCCCACATGTAATCCTTTTGCCAAGAGGTGCTTACAAAAGGCAAAGGAAATACAGAATGGATACTAGAAGAAGGTAGTTATTAAATACCAGCTGCAACCATGTGGCTAATTAAAGAAAGGAGGATGGTAATTTTTATGAGTATTTCCTCCTTATTTTGTTAAGAATAAATTTGTGCATATACACACCTGTATTAAGCAGATATCTTTGTTTTATTACCTTTATTATTTTTTATTATGTAACAAAAATTTATTGATTTCAAATTAGCATTTAAGTATTGTTAATTTTGGCCGGTCGTGGTGGCTCATGCCTGTAATCCCAGCACTTTGGGAGGCCAAGGCGGGCAAATCATGAGGTCAGGAGATCGAGACCATCCTGGCTAATATGGTGAAACCCCGTCTCTACTAAAAATACAAAAAAAATTAGCCAGGCGTGGTGGCAGGCGCCTGTAGTCCCACCTACTTGGGAGGCTGAGGCAGGAGAATGGCATGAACCCGGGAGGCAGAGCTTGCAGTGAACTGAGATGTGCTACTGCACTCCAGCCTGGGCAACAGAGCGAGACTCCATCTCAAAAAAAAAAAAATTGTTAATTTTATGTAATCATATTTAGGTTAGTGTATTTTTAGTTGTATGAAGGATACTTTTATTATCTTAGCAGAATTATGACCTTATTATTGTCTTTAGTTGGATATTAAGTATGATTTAAGAGGATGTGTACAGGTGCCAAGCTGTCAAGGGACAGACTTGTAATAATTAATATTAGATATTGACTTGACTGGACTGAGAGATGCCTCGATGGCTTGTGAAGCACTGTTTCTGAATGTGTCTGTGAAGGTGTTGCCAGAGGAAACTGGCATTTGAGTCGGAATTCTGGGAGAGGAGGACCCACCCTCAATATTGGTGGGCACCATCCAATGGGCTACCAGTGTGTTAGAACAAAGCAGAAGGAAAAAGGAGGTATAAGCTCACTTGCTGAGCCTTCTGGCTCTCTCTGTCTTTTCATGCCAAAAGTTTGCTTGCTCTCCTCCTTCTCATGTTATTTGGCCTTTGGACTCTGGGACTTTCACCAGGAGCCTCCTAGGTGCCCTCAGGCCTTTGGCTTCAGACTGAAGGCTGCACTGTTGGTTTCCCTAATTTGTGGGCTTTTGGACTTGGACTGCACCATGCTACTGGCTTCCGCTTTTCCCAGCTTGCAAACAGCCTGTTGTGAGATTTCACCTTGTAATCGTGTAAGCCAGTTCTCCCTAATAAGCTCCCTTTTATATATACGTATATCCTATTGGTTCTTTCCCTCTGGAGAACCCTGACTAATGCAAACCACACATAGCTGGTGTTTAAGAACTGCAGTAGCTTAAAACAGCAGAATTATATATGCAGACACTGTAGAAAATTTTAGTAGGAAGAACAGAGAATGGTGACTTAGATTAGAATTATGACTAGATTTAGATAACTAATTAAATCTGATTAAAATGATTAAAACTGATTAAATGATTAGAGTTAGGTAACTAAAATACCCAGCAAATATACCTTCCCAGAAGTCTCAACTTATAGTGGAAATTACTTTGATCAGATATACAATTAAACTACATGCAAGCACTTGCCGGGAAGGGGGAAGAAGGGATATAAGCTACTGTGGAGTGCCCAGAGATGGTTAAATTCAAGAACATTAGTAAAATGCACTTTCTAAAAGTGAGAGGATAGTTTTAGAGGCTGGAAATTGGTAGGAGCTAGTAAAGCAAAGATATAGTTAAGGCCTCATGAGATAAGTCATTTGGAAGGAGGTTAGGTTTCTATAGGTGTAAGAGGTGTGGCCAGGTAGAGGTACACTGTGTGTGTGAATGTATACACACACATATGTGTGTATATGTCTATATCTATATATCTGTATGCATCAGAGTAGCCACCATGGAGGGAGATTTTTAGTTAAAAAAGCTAGAAAGGAACTTTGGACCACTTTTCAGAAGAGGATAACATACATGAAAGTGACTCTTTCGCCTCTACTAAAAAAAAATACAAAAAAATTAGCCGGGTGTGGTGGCACATGCTTGTAATCCCAGCTACTGGGGAGGCTGAGGCACGAAAATCGCTTGAACCCCGGAGGCGGAGGTTGCGTGAGCCAAGATGGCGCCACTGCACTCCAGCCTGGGCAACAAGAACAAAACTTCGCCTTGGGCGGGGGGCGGGGGCGGGGGGGGGGCGGGGGCGGGGGGCGGGGGCGGGGGGGGGGGGGGGGCGGCGGGGCGGGGGGAAAGCAGAAACAAAATACCAAGCAAATGGCAGAAGCGGAAGAAAATTTAACCAAAAATTTCATGATGAAATTAAAACCAACAAACTTAATGAAGAGAGCCCATAAAACACACAGAAGAATTCAAAGAGACAGCCAAACAACAAGTGAGTGTGCTGCACATAGGAAATAGCAAATCTTATAAATGAGCACTAGATTAGGAGGCACACAGAGCAAATAGATACCAGACAAAGCACAATAAGAGGCAGAGAGGATAGAAATGAGAAAAAGAAAGAAAATAAGGCAAAATTAAGGAGATGCTTCAAAATCATTTAAAATGCTAGAGGACTCCAGCATAGAAAATGTACTGTAATCACAGTTGGAATCACTATAAAATCAAATCAAAGATACAGCCACCTTGTTTTGTCCTTGGTCAGGTTTTTGGAATCTGTTTGAAGCAAAATCTGCCCATTAAAAAGAAAATACAATCTGAGCTTTAACAAGCATATACGGTTTTTAAACCTACACTAACAACATAATTTATACAAGTTCCGTCACCCACAATTAACTCATGACCCCTTGGTGTCAACGTCCTTCCCAATTCCTGGTTTCTGGCAAACACTCATCTATTTTTAATCCCTATAAATTTGCCTGTTTCAGAGGTCATATAAATAGAACTTTATAGCATGTGGTTTTTAGAATCTGGATTCTTTCACTTAGCATAATGCTTTGAAATTCGTCTATGCTGGATGCAAGTATTTGTAGTTCATTTTTTGTTGTTGTTGCTAATTAGAGCTCCATTGTAAGGCTGTATCACTGTTTATCAACTCACTAGATGAAGAATATTTGGATTATTTCCTGTTTTAATTATGTACAAAATCTCTATTATCGTTAGTATACCTGTTTTTCTGTTAACATAAGTTTTCATTTTTCTTCAAGAAATAGGTATTTCTTAAGGGAGATGGGTGATTACATTTAACCTAGCAAAAGAGAAAAAAACTGATAGCCAGGATATATAAAGAACCCCACAAATTAGTGTAAGTAAACAAGCCAGAAGTTTAATTAGGCAAATAATATGACTAGACTTTTCAGCAAAGAATGTGTGTGTGTGTGTATATGTATACATACATATATAATAAACACACATATGGGTGCTCATTAGGAGGCTGAGGCAGGAGAATGGCATGAACCCAGGAGGCAGAACTTACAGTGAGCCAAGATCGCGCCACTGCACTCCAACCTGGGCGACAGAGCAAGACTCTGTCTCAAAAAAAAAAAAAAAAAAAAAAAGTGTGTGTGTATATATATATAATTTAAAAGACTGAGAATATTAAATGCTTATAAGGATGTAAGCAACCTGAACTCCCATCAACTGATGCTTGAAATGCAAAATGGCACAGTCCCTTCAGAAAACAGTTTGGCAGTTTCTTCTAAAATTAAACATACACTTATTATATACTTTTTGTGATTCAGTTGGTTGCACAACCATATAATTTAGAAATTTAAAGAAGGCATCATTTATTATATAACTAAATACAATAAAATTATGAGAAATAAATCTGGCAAAATTGCAAAATCTACATTGATATGATAAATACATAAAGACTTATGCAATATTTATGGTTAGAAACTCTTATAAAGTTGTCAATTTCTCCCAAGTTGATCTGTAGTTTCTGTGGAACTGTTACTAGCATACCTAAATAAGTTTTCTAGGCCCTAGAATCTGAAATTGAAATTTGACTCAAGATAAGCTAAAATGCATCTGAGGAAGCACAACAGTTTGGAGGTATTGCCCTATTACAGATCGAGACTCACTAAAACATTGTAGAATTGCAAATAATGTGGAATCACACAGAGAAGACAGATCTATTAATTTAGCAGAATAGAGAACCAATCAAACATATATTTACACTTATCTAAATTTTTTTATGGCAAATATTGTATTACAGTTCAGTAGGCAAAGAGTTGAATATTCCTGAAAATAATGCTGGTATAATTAGGTGACCATTAAGAAGATCTTGCCTGAAAACTAAACAAAAACAAATCTGTTTAGACTGGTTAAAAAATTAAAATTGGCCAGATGTGGTGGCTCATGCTTGTAATCCCAGCACTTTGGAAGGCTGAGGCAGGCGGATCACCTGAGATCATGAGTTCAAGATCACCCAGGCCAACATGGTGAAACCGCATCTCTACTAAAAATACAAAAAATTAGCCAGGCGTGGTGGTGGGTGCCTGTAATCCTAGCTACGCAGGAGGCTGAGGCAGGAGAATTGCTTGAAGCTGGGAGGCTGGGAGGCAGAGGTTGCAGTGAGCCGAGATCGCGCCATTGCACTCCAGCCTGGGTAACAAGAGTGAAATTCTGTCTCAAAATAAATAAATAAATAAATAAAGTAAAATAAAATTAAAATTAAAAGTCAAAAAAATAAAGCTCTTAATAGAGTACAAGGGACAATAAACTTATTAACTGCAGGTTGGAACAATTATTCAAGTAAGAAAATATATAATCTATAAATTAAATGATTTAAAAATTTATCTACTTTGATATCAGTAAGTTCTGCTCATCAGAGACCACCTAAAGAATGATACAAGGCAAAACACAATTTATAAAAAATGTTAAGATATAAACAGAGTAAATTCATAAATATCTCCTATGAGTCAATGAAAATAAAAAAAGGAATTATATGAAAAAAGGATTTATATATAGTGCCTATTGAAAAGAAAATAAATTGTGATATTTTAACAAAATGAAATTCTGTATACAACATTAAGAGAAAATGAACTATAGTAACATAAATCAACAGATATTTTCAACAACACAATTTTGAAAAGAGAACATGTTCAAGGACTTCATACACTATATAGAGCTCAAAAAATAAGAAAATATGAAAAATCTGTTTTTTGAGAATATATGCACATATAATAGAATTAAAACTGTAAAAAATAAGGCACAGGCTAATCATATCAACCTGATTAGTAGTTACTTCATGAGTTTTGGAGAGTTGGAAGGTGAAACAATTAGGAAAAAGACATGTAGATTAACACTATCGGTGATATTGAGAGAAGAGGAAGGAAGAAACCAGTCAGGCAGGCAGTTAGGGTGGCTCCTTGGCAAAAGTCCTTCCAACCAAGAACAGCCTGAAAATCAAGCTGCAGGCCTCAGATAAGAAAGAGCGCGTGTCCTTGAACTGAAAGGCCTATTTTGTGAGCCCAGATGAACAAATTCCACTTCTCTTTTGGACACATTTCTCTCTCTTTGGTTCATCTTTGTCTTGCTTCCTCCATATTGGTCCTTACCTTTCACTCATTTTATATATGTCTGTCTCCTGTGATTGTGGGCCAAATCTTTATTTGCATAAAGCGTAATGTCCCATCAGCCCCTGATTGGTCCCGGGCCAAGACCCTGGGCCACGCCTTCACTTCAGCTCCTGACTATTCCTGGGCCAAGGTCCCAGGTCAAGCCTTCACCTCTGCCTCCAATTGATTCTTTTCACTATCATGTCTTCTGAGTGCAGGCAGACCAGTCAGCACACTCTTCCCCTGTCCCACTCTGTAAAAACCCCTGAACTTAGCCCTGCAACTGGCAAGCCACTTTTTGCTGAGAGCATTTCTGTCACTTAATAAATTTGACTCTGCCTGACTCACTCTCTGGTGTCTGCCTGCCTTATTCTTCTTGGTCTTGGAACAAGAACCTGGAGTTTGCCAGTTGTGAGTGTAACCAAAATCAGGAGTGAAAAAGTTGCAGCAACATCCATTAATTTCAGTTGTTGGTGTTTCCCAGGTTACTTCCAATATGTTCTTTTTCTTATTATACTTAACATTTATATAATTATGTAAAGTGATTAAATGAAATATGCTTTGGCTTCATATCATCCTTAGTGAAAATATCAAGGTACAATACACACAAAGGGCATAATTTATTTTTAATACTAGTAGAAGATTACTCAAAAATTTATATTTCAGATAATCTTTTAATAATGCCAAATGTTGTATCTCATTGCTACTTTTGATATTTCAATTTAGATTGCCATTATTTTTATACCAAAATATGGTTGAGAAGAACACTTTAAAGAGGAGCAATACAACTGTATTAATTTTTTTGCTTCTTTTTATCAGTATCATCATTACATTGAGGCCTCAGTTTCTAAACAAGAATCATTGAAAACTACTCATCTATTATATAAGGCCAAATTTCAGTATTGTAGACAATGGAACCTATAGTCAATTG
The DNA here is from genome assembly GCF_024542745.1 of Macaca thibetana thibetana. NCBI lineage: Eukaryota > Metazoa > Chordata > Mammalia > Primates > Cercopithecidae > Macaca > Macaca thibetana. The sequence goes on from NC_065584.1 coordinate 64,309,277, forward strand.
AAGCAGCCTTAGTGAGAGAAAAGAAGCATGATAAATTTCCACTGCAATTGTCTATCTTGTAGATCTCTCACTTTACTGTTATTTCATTTCAAATGTTAGTATGGCCGTGGATTCACCTGCTACTATCAATTAATACATTACTCATTTATAAAGTTATTGCCTTTCTTATTCCCTAGATAAAAAGATAACTATAAATAAGATTTTTAACAATTTATTTTTAATCCTTAACAAATCATCTTGAGCACTCTACTCTGGAGACCGTTGATACAGCAGGTTGAACTCTTTCATTTATCAGAATATTTTTACAATTTTATTTTTATTCAGCCTTCCTCTCTGCCTTCTTTTCATGTTTAAGAACTGAGGGTAAATATCAACTCGGTAGATGAACTTGTGTGACGACACTAAGTCTGGGTCTTCCAGTTTTGCTGTGATTTTCATAACACCTTGTTTACTTGTCATCACATTTCAAAATCCCAAATTATTCATTTTTTAAATTTTTACCCATACTTTGTCTTTCTAATTAGATTACATAATATGTGAAGACTAAAACCATGTTTAGTTTATCAACTTTTGTGTCCATAGGACGTAGGTCAATGCTTGCCACATGGAAAACATTTATTACCTATTTATTGGACATAAATAATTGAACAAAAACCTTATTCCCACTGGGAGTACACTCAAATTTCTTAAATTAGCTAAATACTCAATGACATAATGGCTGGATTTTTAAAATGAAATTTGACCTTCCTTATGGTCTAAGTAAAATTTGTGATATAGATGAGAAATGACCCAATTTTCTTTAATTAGAGCTCGTCTATAAAATTATTTATGGGGCAATTGTATATGCAATACCCTATAGTTATCTTTAACAAAAAGCATAACACACTTTATATTTTTCAAATAACCTTCTTTTTTTTTTCTATAAGAATGATTTATTAGGCAAAACCACATACTATGAAAATACTTTAAAATGCAAAGAGTTGTGAGGTAAAGACATGAAGAACAAGTGCATAGGGAGACATGGCTATCCCAGAACACACTGTAAGTAAATAGAGAATCCCCATACTCCTACTATTTACCCAGTAACAGAAGGATCTAGGCTACCTCCTCCTCAGCACACTCCTCAAACTCTGTCTCCTCCTCAAGTGTGGCATCCTGGTAGTACTCGTGGTACTCAGACACAAGGCTGTTCATGCTCTTCTTGGCCTCGGTGAACTCCATCTTATCCATGCCGTCACTCATATAGCAATGCAGGAAGGCCTTGCACCTGAACATGGCTATGAACTGCTGCGAGATGTGCCTGAACAGCCACTGGATGGTCATGTTATTGCTGATGAAGGTATCAGACATTTTTAGCCCCTGGGGTGGGATGTCACAGACAGCTGTTTTCACATCGTTGGGGGCCAATGAGCAAAGTAGATACTGTTTTTGTTTTGAACATTGAGCATTTGCTCATCCACCTCCCATGTGTACATGTGGCCTCTGAAAATGGCAGGCACTGTTAGGGAGGAGGGTCATAAGCAGCTATCATATTCTTGACGTCAAACATCAGCTGAGTGAGCTCAGCCATGGTCAGGGTACTGCTGACTGCCCCGATGGTCAGTGGGGCAAAGCCGGGCATGAAAAAGTGCAGGTAGGGGAATGGGACGATGTTCATGGCCAACTTCTTCAGGTCAGCATTCAGCTGGCCTAGGAAGCGCAGGCAGGTGGTGAACCCATTTATGGTGGCAGATACCAGGTGGTTTAGGTCACTGTAGGTGGGTATGGGCAGCTTGAGGGTTCTGAAGCAGGTGTCATAGAAAGCTTCATTATCAATGCAAAATGTCTCATCTGCATTTGCCATGAGACTTAGAGAGTGGCATTGTGGGGCTCTAGCATGGTGTCTGACACCTTGGGTGAGAGCAGAATGCTGAGTGTGCTTATGATCCTATTTAAATGCTCTGAAAAACTATGATGAATTTACTTGTATAATCAGAATTCAGAGAGAAAATTAAGAAAGCTGTTTTGTTTTCAACAGAAAGAAAAGTAAAATAAATGAAAAAAGGGAAAAAGGCATTTTTAAACCACCTTTGAAATGTTCTTTGCTCTACGTCGAAATTCTTGTTTTGAGATTACTTAATGACTGATATTTATTGTTTCTTTGGCTTTCATTAATATTGCTATTGTATGTGGGTAAACATTGTCTTGCTATCATATTAAAGAGTAGATAAAGATTACCAAGTATCTGCATTCTATAAACACAGATTTGTATACATAGTGCGTATATATGGAAGTGTAATTGCTCAGGGAACTTGTTAATTATAATTTATTTTTTATGAAGAATTAAGATAAATGTATTGTATCTGTGTTTACATCAAATACCTTGCTATATTTCATAACTGGCATTATTGATTTCAAAACCAAACAATTTTTTGGGGGGTAGAGCATCTCCTGTATATTGTAATATGTTTGGTAATAACACTGGGCCCTATCTGTCAGATGCCAGTAGCACTCTTACCCCAAAATGTGACAAGCCAAATTTTCACAGATATTGCCAAATGTGCACTGTGGGGCACAATTGTCTCTAGGTGACAATAGGGGTGTTAATCTATATCTATATTTGTATCTATCTCTGTGTATTCATCTATGTCTGTCTATATATCCATCCATTGGATAAAATTATAAATGTAGAAGCAGCTTACTTTCATTTATTTCTATTTTTAATTTGTCTCTATTTCTTTACTGTGTTCTATTAATTGTCGGTAAGTGGAGGTCAGCAAAATGTAAAGTTAAATTCCTCATGTCACAAATTTGCTCAGGTTTACTCATCTAGGTACACACTAAAATAAGTTTTGAGCACTAACTCTGCATAAGCCACCATTGTAAGTTACAAAGATACTTTAAATATTACTAAGAAGTAGTTGTTCCAGTCCAGGAGTTTTTAACATAGTGCAATTGTTGCTATCACTTGTCTTTCCAGCACCAGTCAAGGTGTATGTAGTCTAACAGAAAGATGAACATTTTAGACATATTTAGATCAATACATTTTAAACTTAGAATAAATGCCAGTACGTAGGGAAACTACCTGAGAAAATATAAAAATATAGCTTTACTTTTTCTGAATATTCGTAATAAAGAATTTAAAAGTTAGACTCCTTGAATATTATCCATGTTGCAATTGTGTTTGCATTGCCTCTGAAATGTGGATAGGCTATTCTACATACTGTAAGATCCACATGAGCAGAGACCACATCTGCAATGTAGTCTCAACATTTTAACTTCAAGATCTGAACCAGGCCTTATACATAGAATATCCTCAAAATTTCTTGAATGATTGAATGCATGGATGAGTGAATGAATAAATTAAAACAATATTCAACTTAAAAGAAACTGAACTGAAAAAGAAAGGAATATTTCTACAGCTCTTAGAAAATATAGTTAAAGATATAATTTCCTGTGAAAATTATTGAAATTCAAACAATTTCAAATCCCCCCAAAAATGTTTTTTTATCTGAGAAAAGATTTTATAAAAAAAGAATTAATGCAAAACAATTGGCAATTTTCTGTAAGTTTTATACAGCTATTTGACTTATACATGAAAGGCTCATAAATGATTTTTTAGTGTACTGTGATATAGTGATTTTCACAAATGAAATAGTTATTATAAAATGTCAGAATTTTTACTAATTTTGTAGTTTTATTATAATTGATGAATAATATTTCCCTCTTATTGTTTTACCCTTTTAAAAAATATAGTATTTTCATTTGCCAATTTTCATGGGGCTAAAAATACAAAATTCAGCTACTGTATCATTCGTAGTCATCAGCTCTATCATCCTCAAAACCAAATTTTATACCAAATGATTAAAAATTTATTGTTGAATAAATAAATTCCTTCCAAACAGAACTAAACTATGTTGAAATGAATTATTTCTTATGCTTCCTTGTTCCTGGAAAATTTACATTAAGTAGATTTTTACTTCTTCTTACTACCCAAATTCCTTCCATTCTTCTCAGCTTCTATTTCAGCATACTCAGTTTATTAACTTCAGCTTGAAATTAATATGTTAGATTGCTTAATTTGGATATTTCTTGCTTTTTTTCCTTGTACTTGAGCATATTCATGGTTCTTAGCTCTTCCACTGGGAAACATCAATCTAAGGTCTTATTATTTGAACATTGCAATATCGGTGCAATATTCTGGTCACTTCAGAAGTCAGTTTAAAACTGACTTCACATTTCAATCATTATATTTCAGTATCTCTGCATTATATTGTTCACTTTAGAAGTCCGTTTACGACTTTTCCATTGAGAAAAATAAACTGTATTTTCAAGGAGTCAAATAGCCAAAAAGGTAAAACAGCTATAGCTGAAAAGTAATGGAGATAAATAGTCCTTTACATTTTATTCTGTGTAAAAGTGTTCATTCAATTAATTAGAAAAAAAAATCAATGTTTACAACATATCAGGATATAGATACAATTTAACTGATTTTATTCCAAATTACAAAGTCTAAAAATATTGTCATTGTTGCAATTTACCACTAATGAAATAACACATTTTTTACTTTTTTTTTTTTCTATTTTCCCCTTTCCTCCTTTCTTTTCTCTTTTTCTCTGAGTGTATTACCTCATGGGATCACATCCTATAGACATTTGCCACAAGAAAACACCCGTTGTAAAGGACTGCTTCCTCTTGTTGCCTGCAGTTCCAACACATGTTGAGTTTGTCTGCAGCGTTAAAGCACTTTGTTAAAAAACATTTAGGACTTTCTTGTGGGCTTCAATAATTTCTTATATAAAAGACTTACTATACTATACTTCAGAGAAATCAGAAAATGAAGCAAATGCATTTAAACCACTTAGCAAGAGTCAGGTTCCTCCCAGCCCTATCACTATGGCCTAAACCAATAGAAATTCATTTCTCACTCTCAAAATGTCTGATGCAATTCTTGTGCCCTTCCTTGATTTATAACTGGATAGTCTGGACCATTTGTGTCTTAAAGGTAGTGTTCCACTAGGAAATAGACAGGGATGAGACATGCACATATTACTTCAACTTAGATGTAACTGGTCACAGTTAAGCCCATGGTTCCAAAACTTCTACAAAGATGACTGAAATACACAGCAATAGCATATCAAATATTTGGCTTGGACTGTCAATGCCATATAGGGTTACCAAATTATGAATAAAATTTATGTATTAGCAAATTTAAAATTGGTTTTAAACTGACAGTAAAGTAAAATAGCATTGTTTTAAAGAAAATATTGATCTCATTTGTATATGTGTTTGTGTATGTAATACAAGGATGCTACTATCATGATGTTTCTCAAAGTTCTTTGGGATCAAGTTTACTTTCAGCTTATTGCACACTTATCCTTATTACGTGACCAAAATCACCAAGATGGTAGAGAAAGGAACAAAGTAATAGAAAGAAAAGTATGAATGCCAACTAGATTTTAAGAAAGTTTATTCAAACTGTTATATGACATTTGCTTTTCATCCCACTGTTCACTGTCTTGTCACATGACCAAATCAAGAAGCAAAAGGGTTTTGCAAACATTGTTAGCTATAATTTCTATAATTATGTACAGGTAGAAATAGAAACATAGGAAAAAAGCAATCTCCATCACTATTAATCATAAAGTAGTAGAAAATGCAGGATCAAATTTTAAGAGGCAGGAAAATCAAGATATAAAGTTTTAATTTCTGAAAAGTATGAAACTTATTATAAGATATTCATTAACAAAAAGAATTTTCATATACTATGCAAACAACTAAAGATGTTTATTCCTTGTATTTTCTTCTGTGAATGGACCTATGTTTTTCTTTGAGTGAGCTGATAAGTGGTATACATACTTAGAATTCATTAATTATTTTCTCTTAATCTTGAAATTATCAATTTCATCTATGTTTGTATTTCATTTTACTTCTGCATTTTATTTTCTGTACTTACTCTTTAAAATAGGGAAATACTTATATAATGGCAATCTTTCATATGTTTGTATAAATCTGTTTTTTGAAAATAGTACTGCTTTTAAAATAACATTACAATTCAAAACCATTTGAATGTCAAGTTCTTCTTTTAAATAATGAATGAAAATATTTTTAGTTGTTGTTAAAAGGTTACATTTCTGTAAGAGAATAAATAATGTTGATTAGCAGTCCTTTGTTTTACAAACATATGACAGATTGATTACAGAAAATTCACGTAAAAACCTGCTATTTTTGTTATTATAGTTGAAATTATGACAGAAATCCTATTTTGTTGCTTTATTTTCAAAGGACAGTAAGTCCAGAAAGTCATAAAATTTGTCAAAGTTGTAAAGTGACATGTGAATGTAGAAATTCTCTTGCCATTACCTAGCACTTATCTGAACCAAGAAAAGATTTAAGCACAAAAACAATAGAGAAAACATAAATGATGATGATGGTAGTAAATACATGGAGCATTTAATTTCCTTTAGGCACTGTGCTAAGCATGTAAAATATATCAATTATTTTAACACATTGCATATGGTGGGGAAATTAAGACTTCTGTTTATGTATGTTATATTAAAGCATATATAAGTAATTTTTTCAAATCCCACAGCTAATAATCAAGAAAAAAAATGAATATGTTTGAAGACCAGCTTAGAAAATATGGTGAGATCCCATCTCTATGAAAAATTAAAAAAATAGCCAGCTACTAAGCAGGGCGGGGCAGGAAGATCACTTGAGCCCAGGATTTCGAGCCAGCAGTGAGAAATGATTGCACCACTGCACTTCAGTCTAGGCAACAAAGCCAGAGCCCCATCTCTAACGTGTATGTCTGAATAAGTTTCAGAACACAATGATACTATCTAAGAGACAATAAAAGACCAGAATATGAAATGCACATAAGTTGGGAAAATGGTTCAAAATGTGTACAGCAAAACAAGTGTTTGAGTGTTTGTGCTTGTATGCACATATGGTAAAACTTTTAATTTATTATTATTATTACTATTATTGTTTTCTGAGACAGAGTCTTGCTCTGTCACCCACAGCTGGAGTGCAATGGTGCGATCTTAACTCCCTGCAACCTTCGTCTCCTGGGTTCAAGCAATTCTCCTACTTTAACCTCCCAAGTACCTGGGATTACAGGCACGTGCCACCATGCCTGGCTAATTTTTGTATTTTTAGTAGAGACGGGGTTTCACCATGTTGGCCAGGCTGGTCTCAAGAAACTTTTATTTTAATATTCAAAAATATCATTAAGAATATAAAAAACAATAATTACTTTGGAAAAAAAAAGAATTGTATGACAAAAAGAGTGTGATATAAAACAGTTTTAACAAAAAAGTGAAGTTTACCAAATATGTGAAAAGTTTAATTCTCAGAGAAATAAAAAGAGTAAAAATAAGTGAAATTTAAAAATGTTATTGTTAATAAAAAAGTAAATAAAAATAAGATCTTAAAATGTTAATACAGTAAAATAAAAATAAACAATAGTAATAGATATGATCAGAGACTGGCAACTTCACATACTGCTGGAAGTAAACTGGCTGACAAATCTAGCGACTACATTAATTACATTGATTATTAATTTTGTATTCTAGGAATTTAATGTATATAATAACTAAACAGAAACAAAAATATAAATAATTTTAATTAGCATGTTAATTATAATAATTATATATAATCTTTTACTTATTCAAAAACACACTAATAAAATTAAGCTTTATTTAAACAATTGATATATAGTATTTCACTTTACCTTTAATAATATCTAAAAATGTTCTAAATCACAAGTGTTCTAAACCACATATTAATATAAAAAGATAATCTTTCAGTTAAGATATCAAAATAAGCCATGTGATTCACACACCGCTGGCTAAGTCATAAATAACTAAATGATAGCTAGACATGGAGATAGACATAGATATAGTTAGATAGATAGATATCTAAAGGTTTCTTTTCTTTAAATATGAATCTAGTCCATTGACACTGAATATATGCTATGGTTTATCCTCCTACCAGATGAATCACAAAAAACACATAATACAAATATATGTCCAGAAGAAAAGAAGGCTGCATATGCAAGTAAAAACCATACCTTCCAAGAAAAATAGAGTTCCTAGAAAATAATTTAAGAAGACCCACACTATTAGTAATTGTCCCTTGCATTCGACGATTGAAACATTGTTAATATTACTTATTACAATTTTTTAAATAAGTTATATATTTCCATAAATATTTCCATTGTCTATCTCTATATTCTGCAATTGACTGTATAAAATATATACACATTTTATGTATAGTTATGTGGGAATGTATACGTACATGTACATGCATATGCTCTAGTTTGACTTTCTTTTTATCCCAATAGTGCAACCCTCATCAAGCGTGCTTGATATTCTTTTCAAATAATTCTTTTTTTTTTAAGTTAAATATATCATGGCTCCTCATATGTTTCAGTATGTCTTTTGTCTTTATTCATGAAAACCTGTGATTTGTAGCCAGCTTCACTAACGAACACCTGTATCTGGTTCTCCTTTTCTTCCTATGCAAAAGGGAAACTTCTCAGCCCTATTACAGTTAGATAGAGCTAATTCATTTTTCTCTGGACAAGGAAATGTATTGGAAGTGCTGCATGTCTTTCGGAGGGTAAAACTATAAAACTCCCTGTGAATAGTCCAGTTCCTTTCTTCTCCATCTTTTATAAGTATGGAGACCATATGTGATGGCTGAACTATTATCAACATAACATGCACGGTATGTAATGCTATGGGACTATTTTCTTTGCCAACTGTCCTAGAATTGCAGTCATGTTTAATTATTTTTAAACACTCACATTAATGGAAAGTCAAGTTCTGTCAAAATTATCTTACCAATATTCCTTACGTTTCCCCTCCTTTTCTCTTCCAGAGGTACTGATCAGATTATTGAAATTATTACTCGCTTTCCAGTAGACTCCTCACTATTCAATTCTTGCAATATATGACTGTGAAAATAAAATTTCTAGACATTGATGTTGAGGTATTTGTCTCATGCTAAAAAACATTTTTATGGCTTCCCGTTGATTATAATATACAACTCAAATTCCCAAGTATTCATGACCATCTCTTCATGGCCCCAGTCTACATTTCTAATCTTATAATAGCTCACTCCCCACAAGCCCAGCTACTATAATCTTTATTTTAACTACACAAGAACTGCTTTATATTCTATGGAATTGCTGTGCACTAATACAATTTCAAGCCTTGCTATTTTCTTACCCAGTATGCTCCTGCTTCTTTGATTTACCAGTTATAACTCTCACAGTCACTCATATGTCACTTTCTCTGTTAAGTTTTCAAGGCTCCAACTCCCACTCCAAAAATTAATTTACATAAATTTCCAGCAGTCCACAAATTTAGGAGATGTACATGGTCAAAAGGATAATAAAGCACAGAATTTCATTTTTAGTTTATTTTGAAAGATAAAATGAAGTTCTAAATTATTTTTAATAATGTGATGCAATAATTATTAGAACAAACAATTTCATGTACAAATTCAATGTGTAAAAAGATACAGAGTGAACAAATTGCAACAAAATGAAAGCTATGCCTGGGCCCTTAGTAGAAGGATAAAATAATTTGACTTGTGTTTATAGCATAGAGGATGTTTTATCATAATCTCCAGCATTTTATCACAAAAATAAGTGAAACATTGAAAAATTTAAACTACAATTATTCATTCACTTTCAGGAAAATATTGTCAGATAATACTCCATATAATATAAACAACTGTGAATGAGGGTAATAAATCTTCATCCTTGTAAGGAATTCTCACGATATTAAAAGCTGATAGATTAAAATAATATAAATATTTCACTTGTCTTTAAAAATCATTTCAGATCCTGTGATCAAGATATGGGATGTGGCATACAATATAAAATAATAATGCTATGCGGATGAACAAAATTTGGTGTAATTCCTAGTTTGGCAGCTGTTTCTTTTGGTCTCTCTGATCTTATTTTTGTTTAAATCTGACTATCATGAGGTAACCAGTAACTATACCTATCTGTTGTTTTTGTTTTATAAAGCACCACATTTCATTTATATAACGCAGCAGTGAGTCTAGCTAGCTACTTCAAGTATCTCTGGTTTTACAATTTTTTTTTTTTTTTTTTTTTACTTCAGAAGGCTTCTTTGGTGCTATTCCATCTCAGAAGTCCTTGCAATCTTTATAATGTTTTCAAGGAAGAAACAAACAAACAAACTCAAAAAACGTTGAATACATTTAAGAAAAATGCTTATTCTTAAAAGAATGCAGACTTTTGAATTTGGTTTGTCTTTAAAAATAAGATGAGTTCTTTTTGATATAATAACCTGACTACAAAATTGAATGTAGGTTTATATTGTTGTAAAAAAAATAACTTAAAATGCCTTGTCACTTCTAAGATAATGAAAGGAAAGTTCATGGAAAAGTTTTCTAAAATAAAAAAATCTTTAACAGTTTGCATTTCTCACAGGTACACTCAATGGCGCTCTCTCAAGTATTGCTTTGTCTTAATGTTTGTATACTGGTGAAAATCGTTCTTTTTAGAGGAACTTGTTTTGTCCCCATTGAGCAAGTTTGCCACAGTGAAATAGGTGCAGATAATTGTAATGTAGCACAAGAATCCCTGTCCAATTTGTGGATTTAAGATAATTACATAATTAATGCAGAATCTTAGCTTATTAAAATTTAAAAGATAGTGGGGAAGGTGAATAGAAATGCCAACATTTCAAAAGTTGCTCCCTATATTTATTTTTTTGTACCTTAACTTATATAAAAAAAAGTCCTTAGTTTACAATTAATTTCAAAAACAAACATCAATACATGAAAATGTATATTAACAAGAAAATATGCATGCTGTTCAATTAGTACATATAAAATGAGATACCAGAGAGAAGATATTATAACCTATTTGAATACTACACTGAGGTTTAATACCTCTATAAGTACTAAAGCTTTTAAGTCATCCATAATTTATTTTCAACAAAGACATTTCTGTGTAATTTCATTCCACTATTGCAAACTATAAATGTTCATTTCTACCAAGAAGGTAATGTCATTTATTATTTCTGTAAGTGAAAGAGTATGCTTGATGTCATCTAGGAAATAGATAAGTAAAGGTAGTGCTTTCATGGCACGCTGGTCCTGCATGTTCCCTTTTGAAATAACACCCTTCTTTCCTAAGTTTCAAAGTACTTGACATGATACTCAAAATTTGCAGTGTGGAACACCATTTTATTTTATTTTTTTTTTTTGTTTTATTATTTTTTTGAGACGGAGTCTTGCTCTGTCACCCAGGCTGGAGTGCAGCGGCACGATCTCGGCTCACTGCAAGCTCCGCCTCCCAGGTTCACGCCATTCTCCTGTCTCAGCCTCCCTTGTAGCTGGGACTACAGGTGCCCGTCACCGCGCCCGGCTAATTTTTGTATTTTTAGTAGAGACGGGTTTTCACCATGTTAGCCAGGATGGTCTTGATCTCCTGACCTCATGCCGCCCGCCTCGGCCTCCCAAAGTGCTGTGATTACAGGCGTGAGCCACCGCGCCCTAACACCATTTTATTTTTTATTCTCATAACCTATAATCACTCTACATTGTGCTTGATTCAAAAACAGTGTTGCAATTACGTTATTCAGGTAAGCCAAAATATATTGAACATCTACTATGCTTGCCAGTCGTGTGGATCAAAATAATATATTGTTATCCATTAGAGAGACGTAATTTAACAGGGAGACTGACATCTACTCAAATTATAACTATAAAATTGTATATGTTATAATAAAAATATATTAAAACGGTATAAATGTGAAAAAAAAAAAAACTTAAACTTCCTGTGGGAGTTTATGTCAGACTTTACAAAAGAAATGGGTTTTGAGTTGCGTATTGAAGTGGAAATTCATGAAGAGCACGAACAGCTGCTTTATCAAGTTGGAATCCCTATGAAGGAGAGATGCTTATACAATGGCTTGACCTTATCAAAGAAATTTCCTTACTGCTGTAATATTAATTGCATTAAGTGGCACATTTTTAAAGAATAGACTGAAAGGGCAGGGAGCTAACTGCAAGGCCAAACCTCCTAGCCCCCTCCTCTTCCATAAATTAAAAAAAAAAAAAAAAATTAGTCTGGATAGGTAAACTAAAACAAACATACCTATTAATCATTCAATTAAACTTTGTGGTTTGTGAACACTGTTACATTTGACTTCTACTACTCTTATCCTGGCCAAACTGCCCCTGTAACATATAAAGTTTGTTTCTATCTCAATAATTTGCATTCATACTCTCTGTACCTGTTCGGTTCTTACATCTGATAGTCATGTGTCTGGCTCTTAATCACCATTAAGGTTTCTCTTGCCAAATATCTTCTGTAGTTTTCCACAGGCAAGCATACACTATTGTATTCATGGTTTGTGTTTTCTTAAGAGTCTCTTACCAACAAATCAATTTTATTCATTTGTGAAATTTTGTATTGTCCACATCTTTGTCCTAAGTGTAGGGAGAAGCATATGCTTAGCGTCAGTAGGTGATTAGTTTACATCATTGTCATGTATATTAGACAGTCAGAAGTTTCTGTTGATGACATCTTCGACAGAATAAATCAATTTTTTCAATTAAATTTTTAAGGTTCATGTAAAGATAAGTATATTGTTCCTTAACCTAATGAGAATAAATTTAAAATAAAAAATATTTTACTTTTAATCTTTTAAAATTACTTTTCAATTCCTAAAGCAATATACTCGAGTTAATGACTTACTGCTACTAAAATTAATAATAGAATATATTACTATTTAAATGATAGTGATGTAAAATGGATATTAATAAAATGTTTTAACATATTGCAAAAGCATTTTAATTCATTTTCAATGCCAATCAGAAATATAATTCTAACAAGCTTTATGTTTCCAAGAAGCACATCATAAATTTTAATATTATTATGTATGAGTAGTCAAGTCTGATATCATTTCACACATAAATAATTATAATCAGGAAATCAAAATTAAGAACAAAAATATATTCTCTTCCTTATGCCATTTTAAAGAATAAAATCAAGGAAAATATCATTTATTCCACATATGACCTTTCCTTCATTTATGAATATATATATTGCTTAAAAAGATATTAGGATTATTTACTATTATTTAAGATTTTTGTAAATTATCCTCTGCAATACATATTTACAAAAATTATGCTAAACATATTTTCCTGTAAAATCAGTGATTTTTTTTAATGATAAAAATATTAGAGGCTATATTTTCCTCCAGAGTGTTAGACTTAGCTGGTTAAATAAATACAATATTTGTATATCAACATGTCATATAAAAGTGTGAGAATAAATTTTAACAAGTATGCTTTGGAATATAAGAAAGTTTGTGAATTTAAAAATCTGTAAGGTTAACTTAACCAGGATCTGTGAAACACCGCAAATTAAAATCAGAAAAGAACCAGCTGAATGTGATGGTAATGATAAATAAATCCCATAGACTCAACATATTCCTGAAAACTAGGCTTTTTATAGTAGGCAATTTTACAATACATTTTTTTTTCTATCTGAAAGCAATGTAGGATTTGAGTGGGTCTCTTCCAAAAATCAGAATTCAAAATACTCTGATCAGCTCAACACTGTCCAGCTCATTCTCTCTGATCATAAGCGGGAAATTTATAACTGAAAGGTGAATTTTTTCTTATAGAATCCATCTGTTTTATCTATCACTTACTAAACAAAGAGTAGGCAATTATTCTCAACAAACCTGCTTTTCATTCTGCATATCTCATCATAGGGTTTTGAAGTCAAGATATCTAAATGTTGTGAAAGACCATGACATTATCTCATCCATTTCTTTGCCTTAAATCAATACTCATTTAAATCCATTCCAAGAAAAACAAAAACAGACATTGTCACATGTCTACTCACTGGCAATATCCCTTATTATTCCTTATCATGATTCATTTTTCCTGCTTTATGAACAAAATTCGTCACCCAAGTGTCTGATATTTTCTTCTATTTTTCCTAGTTAAGAAAATCCCTATTGTACTCCCCTTTGTAGAAACACTGTGAAAAGTAATGAACCACATCATTTATCTTGTTTTAATTTATCACCAAGGTTGTTCACACATATAACAACAACTATAGTCACCAAGATTTCACATCATGGGTCCAATGTGCTAGTTATAGAAACATTTATAAAAGAAATGAAAGATAATTAGAATAATAGTTAATGTTTACATAAGTAGCCTTGTAATAGAAATTTTTTCTCTTGCATTGATTCATTGGGCAATTTGATAATTGAATTAATAACCTTAGTAACATTGTTTCTCTATGCACTGGTCCTATTGTTTAGAAAAAAAATCTTAAATAAATTTTAAAATTAAAAATAGACAAATGAACAAAGTATGGCCTATCATTTTTTTCAAATATCAGAATAAAATGCTTAATGTATTATCACAATATAAGTTAATATTTTTCTTTATAAAGTGTATATAATTGTTTAATATTTACTAAACATCATTATTTATAACAGCATCAAACAAAAGGCATATCTTGGAGATATTGTGGGTTTGGTTCTAGACCACTGCAATTTATGTGGTTTGGCTCTGTGTCCCCACCCAAATTTCGTCTCGATTTGTAGTCCCCATAATCCCCAATGATCAAGTAAGAGACCTGGTGGGAGGTGACAGGATCATGGGGGCAGCTTACCCCATGTTGTTCTCAGGATAGTTAGTTCTTACGAGATCTCATGGTTTTTTAAGTGTTTGATAATTCCTTCTTCAAATGCTCTCTCTCTTTCACCTGCTGCCATGTAAGATGTGCCTACTTCCATTTTTGTCATGATTGTAAGTTTCCTGAGGCCTCATCATGCATGCAGAACTGAGTAAATTAAGCCTCTTTTCTTTATAAATTACCCAATCTTGAGCAGTTCCTTATAGCAATGTGAGAATGAACAAATATAGTAAATTGGTACCAGTAGAGTGGTGTACTGCTAGATAGATAGCCTGAAAATGTGGGAGCGACTTTGGAACAGGGTAATGGGCAGAGATGAGAAATGTTTGGAGGGCTCAGAAGAAGAGAGGAAAATGTAGAAACTTTGGAACTATCTAGAGACTTGTTGAATGGTTTTGACCAAAATGCTGATAGTGATGTGGACAATAAAGTCCAGGCTGAGGTGGTTTCAGAGGAAGATGAGAAACTATTGGAAACTGGAGTAAATATTACTCTTGCTGTGTTTTAGCAAAGAGACTGGCAGCATATTGTCTCTGCCCTAGAGATCTGTGGAAGTTTGAACTTGAGAAGATAATTTAGGGTATCTGGTGGAAGAAATTTCTAAGCAGCAAAATGTTCAAGAGGTGTCAGAGTGTAAAAGTTTGGTAAATTTGCAACCTGAACACGTGGTAGAAAAGAAAAACCCATTTTCTGGGGAGAAATTCAAGCTGGCTATAGAAATTTGCTTAAGTAATGAGGAGTCAAATGTTATATTCACCAAGAAAATGGGGAAAATGTCTCCAGAGTATGTTAGAGGTCTTCAGAGTAGTACTGCCCATCACAAACCTGGAGGCCTGGAAGAAAAAAAATTGTTTCATAGGCCAGGCCTAGGACCTTGCTGCTGTGTGCAGCCTTGCATCCCAGCCAATCCAGATTCAGCCATAGCTATAAGGGCCCAAGATACAGCTTGGGCTGTTGCTTCAGATGGTGCAAGCCCCAAACCCTGGTGGCTTCCATGTGGTATTTGGTCTTCAGGTGCAGAGGAGTCAAGAATTGAGGTTTGGGAACCTTTGCCTTGATTTCAGGAGAGGTATACAAATACCTGGATGGCCAGGCAGAAGTCTGCTGCAGAGGTGGAGCCCTTAAGGAGAACCTCTGCTAGGGCAGTACAGAAGGGAAATGTGGGGTCAGAGTCCCCACATGGAGTCCCCTATGGAGCACTTCTTAGTGGAGATGGAAGAAGAGGGTCTCTGTCCTCCAGACCCCAGAATTGTAGATCCACAAACAGCTTACACCATACACTTGGAAAAGTTGCAGGAACTCAAAGCCAGCCTGTGAAGAAGGCAGCTGCAGTGGCTATACACTGCAAGGCCACAGAGCTAAAACTGCCCAAGGCTCTGGGAGCCCACCTCTTGCATCAGCGTGCCCTCAAATGTAAGACAGTGAGTAAAAGGAGATCATTTTGAAGCTTTAAGATTTAATGGCTGCCATATTGGGTTTTGGACTTGCATAAGGTCTGTAACCCCTTTGTTTTGGCCAATTTCTCCCTTTTGGCATGTGTATTACTCCATTTTCACACCGCCGATAAAGACATACCTGAGACTGTGTAATTTATAAAGAAAAAGAGGTTTAATGGACTCCCAGTTCCACATGGCTGGGAAGGCCTCACAATCAAGACAGAAGGTAAAAGGTACATCTTAGGTGGTCAGGCAAGAGAGAATGTGAACCAAGTGAAAGGGTTTTCCTCTTACAAAGCCATGAAATCTCGTTAGGCCTATTCACTACCATGAGAACAGTGTGGGAAAATCCGCTTTCATGATTCAATTATCTCCCACTGGGTATCTCTCACAACATGTGGCAATTTTGTGAGCTACAATTCAAGATAAGATTTTTGTGGGGGCACAGCCAGAAAATGTCAGAATGGAAGTTCTTACCTAATGCCCATACCCCCAATGTACCTTATAAGTACCTAACTTGCTTTTGATTTTACAGGCTCCTACACAGAAGAGACTTGCCTTACCTCAGATGAGACTTTTGACTTGGACTTTGGGTTAATACTGGAATGAGTTAAGACTTTGTGGGACTGTTGAGAAGGCATGATTGGTTTTAAAATTTTAAAAAGATGTGAGATTTTAGAGGGGCCAGGAGCAGAATGATACAGTTTGGTTCTGTGTCCTCACCCAAATCTCACCTTAAATTTTAATCCCCATAATCCCCACATGTTGAGGGAGGGACCTGGTGGGAGGTGATTGAATTACAGGAATAGTTTCTCCCATGTTGTTCTCATGATAGTGAGTGAGTTCTCAGGAGATCTAATGGTTTTATAAGTGTTTGATAGTTCCTTCTTCACATGCTCTCTCTTGCTGCCACCATGTAAGATGTGCCTGCTTCTGGTTGTGTCATGATTGTTAAGTTTCCTGAGGCTTCCCCAACCATGTGGAACTGTGAGTCAATTAAACCTCTTTTCTTTATAAATTACTCAGTCTCAGGCAGTTCTTTATAGCAGTGTCTCGATTCATTAATTTTTTTTTCAACAACTATTCAGTAAAATTCAGGTATAATATTAGGCATGGAAATATCAGACTTAATTTCTGCACTCCTAGAGATCACAAACCAGTTTACCAGTTACAAAATAAGTATTAGATGAGTGCAATGGAAGTGTAAAACAAAAATAAAATTCTAAGCCCCCCAACGAACTAAAAGGATCCCCCTTCTCATCCAAGGGGATTCCGAAGAAACCAGAAAAACTAGTTTAGACCATGATGAGAAGGGGTGTTTGGACATATCTCAGTATAGTCTCCTCCCTGTGGAATTCAGGTACAAGTGACCAGCATTAACATTACAAGAGAAATCTTAGGACTGACAAAACAGACTCCTTGTAGCAATAGGAACCAAAGTCCAAACTGACTCTAGTATAGTATCAAATAGCAGACTCTGAAAGAAATTAAGCTATTTTACCCCAAAACATATTTATCTGACATATTTTTAAATGACCCTGCAAAACTGTCTCTTGTGGGGGAAATTTGCATAATATAGAGAATCCCCTTCCCTTTCCAGATATTTTTCAGGTCCTGAAGAAATTAGCTGACAATCTTGTACCTTTTAAAGATCTGAATAGAAAACGTTGCCATCTATTGGCTCTAAGTGCAGCCACCTATGAGACATTATCTATAAAATAAAAACCTTAGTCTCCACAACCCCTTATCTTAACCCACACACTCTTTTCTATTCATCTCAGGTTTTAGATAATAACTTTTTCAACCAATTGGCAGTCAGAAAGTTTTTGAATCCATCTATGACTGTTAAGTTCCTGCTTTAAGTTGCCCTGCCTTTCCAGACCAAAGTATATCTTACATCTATTATTGACATTTTATGTCTCCCTAAAATGTAACCCAACCATCTGGTACACATGTTCTCAGGACCTCCTGATGAAATGGCCTCATTTGTCTGGGGTGATATCTGAGATTCATTGTCTCATGGCCACAGACATCTAGGACGTGGACACACAAGAGTGAGGTTAAGAGCAGAAGTTTAATAGGCACAAGAAAGAGAAGAGCTCTCTTGCTACAGAGAGGGGTCCTGGAGAATGGGTTGCTGTTTCTGCAATGACATGCAGGGGGTTTTATAGATGAGCTTGAGGAGCCGGTGTCTGATTTACATAGGGCACAAAAGATTGGTTGGACCAGGTGTGCCATTTGCATAGGCCTGAAAAACTGGCTGACCCCACCTTAATCTTTTATTATGCAGATGGGTTCTCTGCCTGGCCGGTGCCATATTGCCCATTCCTTTACTGCACACCTGTTAACAAAAAAAGGGAAGATGGAGCCTCCATGTTAGACATGTCTGGCCCCCAAGTAGCCCTTTTCTATTGGCACTGCTGCTGGCATTCCCCTGTGCAAGCTACCACTTTGCGTATTTATGTTTGCAGCTCCATTTTTCAGGCTGCTCTTTGTTAGACAAAATAATTTCTTGAGCTGCTTTTTGTTAGAAGGGAAATTCTGCCGAGGATTCTATTACCCTCAGTATCTGCCTAAATAATTTCTTTCTAACTCCTGTATCACTGTGGCTGTGTCACGGCTCATGGTCCTCACAGTTAGCTCTGAATAGATACACATATAACTTAGTCTAGAAAGGCCAAATCAAGCATTATATAAATTTAGAAAAAAATCTCTAACATAGAGGTATTTGTGGTGGACACTGTTAATAAAATACCCATGAGATCTGTGAAGGCAAGAGGAGAACTTTATTTTCTACAAGTATTCTGCATACTGGAAAGAGGCACTCTTTGGTGTAAAATGAAAGTGCACTTTGATATGGGGAGTAGAGAGTTAAAGATCATAAATGCAAAAACTGCAGGGCAGGGGAGGAGCCAAGGAAGTGATAACAGAGTCTTCATTGGATAACCTTTAAGCCCAAAATCATGAATATCTATTAATTGGCTGATTTTTATGTAGTCCATCAGTTGGCACCAGGTTGCTTATTGGTGGTTGGCTGGGATATTACCAGCTGTATTACTTGCAGAAACTGTACTTTGACTTGGTTGCAGAAGAACAGGTTTTGCAACTCTTTCTAAGGACACAGGTAGCATGAGTTCTTTTTCACCATGTCATGGTCTCTTGGTTCTAATTTTACTTTCTAGTAACAGAAGATCCACTTTGTCTGTTACCTGGAATACAATTTGTCAATACTGAAGTAGATTAGGTGGCTCCTGAGTGAAGCAGAGGCATTAAATAATTTTTTACAAATTTTAATTATCATTATATTTGTATTATCTTCCACTCTGGAAGTAGTATAAAAGATGGACTGGGGTGAGGAAGGGTTAAGGAAAACTACTCAGAAGGCTAGAAGACCAATCAGAATGCCTTATGTTAATAATACTAGTGAGAGAGGATCTACAGCAACTTAATTTGAAATTGGAGTTAAAAAGATTAGTCAACTTTAAGAGACTGTGAGGTATAAAAATAAGAGAGATCATCATCAGTTACATGTGATAGTTAAGGAGAATTGAGGAGTCACACTTAACTATCAGGTTTTAGGCAAAAGAATGAATGTGTTGTTTCTATCTCCTCCTGGTGCCATGTAGGTCTTATGTTTTTTCATTTTAGTTTCAATTAAGATGTGTAATATTAAGTGGAACGTCTTATAGGCAAACTGAAGGTCTGAAATTCAGAATAGGAGTGGACTGAAAACAAAGAATTAACAATCACCCATAGATGGTTGAAAGCAAAGGCATTCATTAATTATTCTGTGACAAAATGGAAAGGAAATGAAGAACAAAGAACCTCAGAAAGCATCAAATTTAAGAAATAAATGGAGAAAAAAATTCCAAAATAAAACAATATTGAGCACATAAAATGGGAAAAAGCACACATTCTTGAAGACACCAAAAAAAAAAAAAAAGCTTTAAAAAGTAAAATTATGGCCTAGTGCGGTGGCTTACACAGCACTTTAGGAGGTCAAGGTGGGCAGATCATGAAATCAGGAGTTCAAGATCAGCCTGACCAACATGGTGAAACCCTGTCTCTATTAAAAGTACAAAAATTAGCTGGTGTGCATGGTGGCACTCACCTGTAATCCCAGCAGCTACTCAGGAGGCTGAAGCAGGAGAATTGCTTGAACCCAGAAGGCACAGGTTGCAGTGAGCCGAGATCATGCCACTGCACTCCAGCCTGGGGGACAGAGCAGGACTCCGTCTCAAAAAAAAAAAAAAAAAAAAAAAAAAAAAGGTAAAATTATAACGAGAAGGATGTAAATGACAGTATAAATTCATGCAACAAGGTAAAAAAAAAATAGTGAGAAACTAGTTTAGTATTTAGAAGACTATTTGTCATTTTGGAAAAAATTTCTTTGGAGTTATGGAGAACATTTTCTGTAGTCGACAAAGAAATAAATGGAAATAATAGAAATGGAAACAGGTACTTTGGGTTATTTTTGAAGAGGAAGTGTGTGAAAGCACTAGGAGAACACATAGTGTTATAAGAATTTGGAAGTAGTATGAGTGTATATAATGACGTGTTTATATGGAGAGATGCCGAAGTTCAGCATTATGGCTTTCAATTTACTGTCAAATGATAGGCAGAGTAATCTTAATGGGATGCTTGGATTTTCAATCATTACAAAAAATGATGAAGTATGCTAAGGTGGAGCCACATAACATTTGCCTGGTAGCCTTACAAACTAAGCTGAGATTAAAAAAAAAAAAATACAGGTAGGGGATTGATATTGATATGCAGGGCTCGGTTATTTTTTCAAAATTACTTAGCATCCTAAATGCACAATTTGAAAAATCAAAAAGCAGTAATTTAGTAGTGAAATTTTGTGTGGGTTATTTCAAAAGACTAAGTATGTGTGGCTTTATTTCTAGATTCTCAGTTAGATTTCAGTGGTGTATATGATATCTTTGGTCAGCACCACACTTTCT
Organism: Macaca thibetana thibetana; assembly: GCF_024542745.1. NCBI lineage: Eukaryota > Metazoa > Chordata > Mammalia > Primates > Cercopithecidae > Macaca > Macaca thibetana. The sequence goes on from NC_065584.1 coordinate 64,330,372, forward strand.
TGATATTGTTTCTTTGCAGGAAATTTTTATATTGAGAAGTGAGAGTCCTTGACTTAGTTCATGTTGTGCTGCTATAATAAAATATGACAGACTGGGAAATTTATAAAGAACAAACATTTATGTATTTCAGTTCTGGGAAGTTCAAAACCAAGACACCAGCAGTTTCATTTTCTGGTGAGGATTCTGTCCCTGCTTCCAAGATGGCACCTTGAATACTGCATTCTCTGGAGGAGAGAAATGTTATATCCTCAAATGGCAGAAAGCAGAAGGTAAAAAACAAAACACAACAAAAACCTCCTCAGGTAAGCCCTTTTATAATGGCACCTAGTACCAGTCACAAGGGAGGAACTCCTATGGCCTAATTATCTCTTAATGACCTCACCTCTTAGTCACATTAGCGACACCTCCATACTTGGGGGGACACACTCAAAACATAGACGTTCAACTTTATTCTTTTCCTTTCCAATATTACTTTGGTGAGTCTAGGCTCCATTAAATTCCATATATTCTTGGTATTAGCTTTTCCACCTCTGCAAAAGAAACCATTGGAACTTTATAGGTGGCATTGAACCTGTAGATTACTTTGGAGACCATTGCCATCTTGACAATGTTAAGACTTTCGGCCGGGCGTGGTGACTCACGCTTGTAATCCCAGAACTTTAGGAGGCCGAGGCGGGTGGATCATCTGAGGTAAGGAGTTCGAGACCAGCCTGACCAACATGGTGAAACCTCGTCTCTACTAATAAAGTACAAAATTAATCAGGCGTGGTGGCGCATGTGCGTAATCTCAGCTACTCCGGAGGCTGAGGCAGGATAATCGCTTGAACCCGCGAGGCGGAGGTTACAGTGAGCTGAGATCTCGCCATTGCACTCCAGCCTGGGCGACAGAGCGAAACTCCTCAAAAAATAAAAAATAAAAAATAAGACTTTTAATTTATGAACAGGGAATGCTTTTTCATTAATTTATTTAGGACTTCGTCCAGCAGTGCTTTGTAGTGTTCAGTATACAAGCCTTTCTCCTTCTTGGTTAAATTTATTCATGAATATTTTAACTTTTTGATACTATTATAAATGGAATAATCTCTTCTTGTGATGATTCATTGTTAGTGTATAGAAATGAAATTAGTTTTCACATATTCATCTTATATACTACAATTCTTCTCAATATGTAATTAGTTATAACTTTTTATAAATATATATATTATTATTTAGGATTTTTTGAGAAGACAACGTCATACACTAATATAAATAGTTTTACTTTTTTCATTCAAACTAGGATGGCTTTACTGTTTTTCTGGCCTAATTACTTTGGGTAGTACTTACATTACAGTGTTGAATCGAAATGATATAGACACCCTTGTCTTGTTCTTAGGCAGAACATTTTCAATCTATCACTATGAGTATAATGTTAGTTGTAAGGTTTTAATAAATGCCCTTTGGCATGTTGAGAAAATCCCTGCTATTTCTACTTTGTTGGTGTTTTTGTCATGAAAAGGTCTGCCCTTTGGGTGTGTAGAATGGGTGCCAGAATGGGTGTGTAGTATTTTGTTTAAGATTTTCCCTCCATATTAATAAGTAGTATTGTTTTCTAGTTTAATTTTTTAGTGACTACTTTGACTGACAAAAGGGTAATAATGGTCTTGTAGAATAAATTAGGAAGTGTTTTCTTTTATATATTTATTGGAAGACATAGGAAAAAAATTGACATTAATTATTCTTTATATGTTTGTTAGAATTCATCAAAGTAGACATTGAGTCTTGTTTTTTTCTTTTTTTGGGAGGCTTTTAATTACTGATTCAATCTGTACATTTGTTATAGGTCTGTTCACTTTCCCTATTTTTTATTTCAGTTAGATTCGGTATATTTTCTGCTTTTAGGAATTTGTCTATTTCATTGTGTTATCTAATTTTAGGGTTAAAATTCGTTCATAGCATTCTATTATAAACCTTTCTATTTCTGTTAGGTCAGTAATAATGTCCTAACATTTATTTCTGATTTTAATAAATGGAGACATACCTATTTTCTAGTCAGTATAAATAAAATGGAGAAGTTACAAACCAAAATGTTAGTGATACTGGTTTTAACATTATTTGATGTAGTTACTTTGACCAGTGTTCTTTATTTCTTGACATAGCTTCAAATCACAATGTAATATCCTTTCATTTTATCCTGAAGAACTACTTTTAGAAGGTTTTTTTTTTTTCAGTTCTATTAGCAATGAACAATCAGCTTTTGTTTATCTAAGAATGTGATAGTTTCTCTTTTATTTTCCAAGAATGGTTTTTGTCAGATATAGAATTCTTGATTGGCAGTATTGACTCATTAAAAATCAGGTGTTAGTCTTACTGAATATTTTTGTACATGACAAGTCATTTTCCTGTTGCTGTTTGTAATGTTCTGACTTTGTCTTTTGACAATTTGATTATAATATGTCTCAAATTGAATCTGAATTTATTTTGTTTGGAGCTTGTTGAACTTCTTGAAAATGTAGACTCATATATTTTATCAAATTTCTTAGGTTTTTAACTTAAATATTCCTTAATTATTTTATCTCTCTCTTTTGACATTGCCATTCTTTATGTTTTTACTGTTGATGGTATTTCATAGGTCTCAACGTCTTTTATTTATTTATTTATTTTTCCTTTTGGCTCCCTAGGCTAGATAATTTCATTTTACCTATTTTCAAGTTTGTGATGATTTTTTTGCCTGCTTAACCCTACTGTTAATATTTTGGGTCTATTATTGTACTATTCAATTTTGTAACTTCCATAAATTTATTTTTATAATGTCTATCTTTGTCTGTTTATTCACTGTTGAAACATTATTTTCCACTTTCCCTGTAGTTCTTCAAACATGGCTTCCTTTAGTTATTTGATTACATTTAAGAAAATTAGATTAAATTCTTTTATCTAGTGAGTCTCTAGTAATGTTTGTGTTTCCCAGGAACCATTTCTGTTAATTTATTTTTCATTTCATGAATTGGTCACATATTTTTATTATGCTGAATAGCAGCTATAACTATGCCACCCTATTCTGTATAGTGTTCAGGAGTTTCCATGGCCTACTAGTTAAATATAAACTGTTAACATTGCAAATAACATTTTCTATTATAGTCCCAGGTTACACACATTTTCTTAGCTATTACTATTAGTTGTGTTCAATGTCTCTTAAAAGTAATCTAATTTAGGTGACACATTATGGTAGAAGTTAAAACAATTGTCACAAGGGCCAAATGTAAATGGAGAAGATTGACTGCAAAGGGTCACAAGGGAATTATTGAAGTAATAAATTTTAGATCTTATTTGTGGCCATTACACTAGTGTATAATTGTGTCAAAATTCATAAAATTATATATAAAAAAGAAAATTTTTATAAATTACAAAATCATACTTTAATTTTATACATGTAAATTATACTTAATAAAACTCGCTTTAAAAGATCTTCAATAGGATGTGTAGCAACAATTTCTATCATGATAAAGAACCAAAATGTTATTCTTTACTTTGAAATGTTATTTATAAGTGAAATTAATGAATGATGATAAATATCGGCAATATTTTATCCACTGCTTTCGAAGGACTGATACAACTGAAGTAATTCAGGCTATCTTGTAATCTTTACAGTCACTATGATATCCCTATTTTTTCTTTTAGTTTCAAGTGTACTCTATTAATATAGGACTTTATTGCACCATGAAAGTTGATTGAAAATAAAAAGTAATAAAATGTTACAGTTTACATAGATACCTTATCTATTAGGATGTTTCCAATTTCTTCATGGTATCTATTTATTATGAACGGTGTCAGTACTCTTGTATTTCACTTTTACCACATATCATACTGTTTTGTATGGTGTAATCATTTGGTAACCTGTGAGTGACATTATTCTAGATAATAGAGAATCTTTGAAAACATCACAATTTGGGAATGGGCTCTATTTTGATTTGAAATTTAGAAATAATAGATAGTGGATCAAAACCAAAATATGTAAAATTACATTGCAGAGAGGGAGAAAGAGCAAGATAGTCTATTAGAAACCTCTAGAGGGGAGTGTGAGGCAGGAGAAGCACTTGAACCCAGGCGGTGGAAGTTGTGGTGAGACGAGACCGCACCATTGCACTCCAGTCTGGGCAACAAGAGCGAAATTCTGTCTAAAAAAAAAAAAAAAGCCTCTAGTGATTGTACCCCCTTCCTGAGAAGGAATACCAAATTGTACAACTCTCCACACAAAAAAAGCATCTTCATAAGACCCAAAAATCAGGTTGGGTACTAGCTCACCCACAGTGAGTTAGAGCACCAACTGGGCTCCTGGAGTCCTTGATTCCAGGCCATGGCACCTGAATGGCATTTCTGGACCTTCCCTGGGTCAGAAAGGATTCCACTGTCCTGAAGGGAAAAACTCAGACTAATAGAATTCACTACAAGCTGACTGTAGAGCTCCCTTGGGACTTGAGTGAGCATTAGCAGTAGCCAGGCAGTACTTGCAGTGGGCCTAGCAGGATGATTGCCAGGAGAGACTCCTCTGCCTGAAAAAAGGAGAGGAAAGAGTGGAAAGGACTTTGTCTTGAAGCTTGGGTAGCCACAGTAGAATTGAGAACCAAGTAGATTCTTAAGTTTCTGACTCCAGGCTCTGGCTCCTGGACGATATCTCTGAATCTGCTTGGTGCCAGGGGAATATGCTGCCCTGAAAGGAAGAACAAGAACATGGCTGGATTTGCCACTTAATGATTGTAGAGCCCGTGGTCCTTGAGTGAACATGGGTAGTAGCCAGGCAGAGGTTACTGTGGGCCATGGGTGAGACCCAGTGTTGTGCAGCCCTCAGGTCTGACCCAGCACAGTCCCAGTGGTGGTGACAGGGGTAACTTGTTTCATCCCTCCCCCAGTTCCAGGCAACTCAGCACAGGCAGACTCCATTTGTTTGGGAAAAAGTAAGAGACAAGATTAAGAGTCTCTGCCTGGTAATGCAGAGGAATTTTCTGGATCTTACCCAAGACAACCAAGGCGGTAAGTCTGTGAGTCTATAGAACCACATTACTGGGCTTGTGATGCCTGTAAAGCAGATATAGCTGCGGTGAACAGAGACATAGATCACCATACCCAAGTCTCTTTGAGTATGGGGAAAACCTTCCTAAGAAGGATAGGTACACAAAAGCCCAGAATGCAAAGACCATAATACATAAATAAATTTTCAATGTCCAGACACCAACTAATATTCACAATTATTAAGACAATCCAGGGGAACATACCCTCAACAAACAAACTAAATAAGGCAGCAGAGATCACTCTGAGAGAAACACAAATATGTGACCTTTCAGATAGAATTCAATAAAACTGTTATGAGGAAACTCAAAAGAAATTCAAGACAACACAGAGAAGAAATTCAGAATTCTATTGATAACTTTCATAAAGAAATTTAAATAATTAAAAAGAATCAAGTAGAAATTCTGAGCTGGAAAAATTCAATTGCCGTACTAAAGAATGCATTAGAGTCTCTGAACAGCACAACTGATGAAGCAAAAGAAAGAATTAGTGAACTTGACAACAGAATATTTGAAAACACGCAGTCAAAGGAGACAGAAGAAAAAGAATTTTAAAAAGTGAAGGATATCTACAAGATCAGGAAAACAGCATTAAGAGGGCAAATCTAAGAGTTATTGGCTTTAAAGAGGAGGTGGAGAAAGAGATCAGGCTAGAAAGCTTATTCAAAGGGACAATCACTGAAAAATCTCCAAACCTAGAGAAATACAATGATCTACTATAAGAACATCAAATCCCAAGAAGATTTAACCTAGAGAAGACTATTTCAAGACATTTAATAATCCAATACACAATGATTAAAATAATTTTAAAAGGATCCTAAAAACAGCAAATGAAAAGAAACAAATAACATACAAAGCAGTTCCAATAAATCTGGAAGTACACAGAAAAATACAAAGCAAGAAAATAAAACATACCACCAAAGCATCGCTGTCACGAAAAGGAGTACAGGAAGGAAGGAAGAAAAGAAGAAAGAGTGGAAAAAGCTACCAGAAAACAAATAACAAAAGGGTATAAGTCCTTACTTACTAATGTTAACACTGATTGTAAATAGACTATAATTTTGAATCAAAATACAGAGTAGCTGAATGGACTAAAAAAAAAGATCAAATTATCTGTGCCTAAAAGAAATACACCTCACCTATAAAAACACATTCATTGAAAGCAACGGGATAAAAAAAATTCCATGTAAATAGAAACCAAAAAGAGCAAGAACAGCTATATTTATATCAGACAAAATAGATTTCAAGATAAAACCTATCAAAAGAAGCAAAGAAGGTCATTATATAATGATAAAGTAGTCAACTCAGTAAGAGGATATAACAATTTTATATTTATGCACACATCACTGGAATACTCAGATCTATAAAGCAAACATTATTAGAGCTACAGAGAACAATAGACTAATATAATAATAGTTGGAGACATGAACACCCCACTTGGAGCATTGGACAGATCTTCCAGACAGAAAATCAACAAAGAAATATTGTACTTAATCTGCACTCTGGACTAAATGGATCTAATAAATATTAACAGAACTTTTCATGCAGTGGCTGCAGTATACACATTCTTCTCCTCAGCACATAGATCATTCTCAAGGATAGACCATATGTTAGTCCATATAATAAGTCAGAAAAAAATTCAAAAAAATTAAAGGTGTTGTATTTAATCTGGCCACAATATATTGAAATCAGAAATCAACCACAAGAGGAATTTTGAAATATACAAACCCATTGAAATAAAAAAACCAAATATGCTCCTGAATGACCAGTGGGTCAGTGAAGAAATAAAAAAAAATCAAAAAGGTTATTAAAAGCAATGAAAAAGAAACAAAACATATCAAAACCTATAGGATACAGAAAAAGCATTATTAATAGAAATGTTCATAGCAATAAGTGCCTATGTCAAAAAAGAAAAAAAAAACTTCAAATAAACAACCTAATTATACATCCTGAAGAACTTAAAAAGGAAAAGTAAACAAAACCCAAAATTAGTAGAAGAAAATAAGTAATATATATTAGGGTGGAAATAAATGAAATGGAAACAAAGGAATAAATAAAAGCTAATGAAGTAAAAAGTTTTTCTTTTTGAAAAGATAAACAAAATTAACAAACTTTTAGCCAGACTAATTAGGAAAAAAAAGAGAGAAGACCCACATAAATAAAATTAGAGATGAAAAAGGAGAGATTACAAATGACACCGCAAAAATTCAAAGGATCTTTAGAGGCTGCTCTGAGCCATTTGCCAATAAATTGAAAACCTAGAAGAAATGGATACATTCCTAGACATACACAACTTATCAAGATTGAATCTTGATAGGTTAAATCTATCTTGAATCTGTCTCGAATCTACCAATCTTGAATCTATCAAGATTGAATCATGAAGAAATCCAAAACCTGAACAGACCAGTAACAACTAATGAGATTGAAGCCATAACAATAAGTGTCACAGGAAAGAAAAGTCCAAAGCCTGATGACTTCAGTGATTAATTTTACTAAACATTTAAAGAACTAATATGAATTCAACTCAAACTATGCTGAAAAATAGAGGAGGACAGAATATTTCAAAACTCATTCTGTGAGGGCAGTATTACCATAACCTTACCATTTATATCCAGTATGGTTCCACAAGTGTGTGTTTTGTTTCTCTAACATAAGTTGTTTGGAAGTGGGACTATACAATTAAGAATGTTAAAACTTTTTTTTAAAAAGAATAGCTGATAAAAAAAAATCTGAAGAAAACGTGAAGTGGGGCAAACTTTGTTACTGTTCTTGTATCTCTGTCAGTTTTTAAAACATTTTTTGTCTTAGGCATCATGGCCCTCTAGCTGCTGCAGACACACTGAAACATTCCACCTCAGGCGTTCTTTTCTCCCTAGCCTAGTTTATACAAATGAACATGTTTATCATATACCCTGATATGGTTAGGCTTTGTGTCCCCACTCAAATCTCATCTTGAATTGTAATCCCCAGGTGTTGAAGTAGATACCTGGTGAGAGGTGATTAGATCATGGGGGTGGTTTCCTTGATGCTGTTCTCATGATAGGGAGTGAGTTCTCATGAGATCTTATGATTTTATAAGTATTTGACATTTTCTCCTACATACCATCTCTCTCTCATCTGTTGACATGAAGATGCACCTGCTTCCTCTTCCACCATGATTGTAAGTTTCCTGAGGCCTACCACCATGCTGAACTGTGAGTCAACTAAGTCTCTTTTCTTTATACATTACTCAGTCTTGGATAGTATCTTTATAGAAGTGTGAGAACGGACTAATGTACACCCCATTACTTAGGTTTATGTTTTCTGCCAGGGAACTGAGAAACACACTCTTACGCTTCAAATATTCCTTAGTTTACTAATAACTGAGGTCTTATTAGAGTCTACATGTGGTCATAAAAATGCATGTTAAATATATGGATAAAAATAATGTTTACCTGGCATCATAGTAGGAATGGAAAATACATTGATAAAGCGCACATATTCTTGTAGTTATTTTTAAAGTTAGTTTTTCCACATTCTTACATGTAAGAAATTGTTTACAAAACTGCTTAATATTTTATAACAATTATAATTTCCTATGCCCAGGTTAAATAATAAATAATACGTAGAAAAGTACATTGAATATAAAGTAAAACCAGTCTTAAAATATAATTGTATTGAGGTTTTTGTTTTTGTTTTTGGTTTGTCTATTCTCATAGCTTTTGTGTTATTTGAGAAACTGAGGAATGTTTTATATTTTATTTTATTTTATTTTATTTGACACATAATATTTGTATATATTTGTGGGGTACAATGTGATGGTGCTATATATGTGTACATTGTGGAATGATCAAATCAAGCTAATTTACACATCTATCACCTCAAATACTTTCTACTCTTTGTAGTGTGAACATATAAAATCCACTCTTTTCACTGTTTTGAAACATGCAATACATTATTCTTAGAAATAGTAATCATGTTGTGCAATAGGTCATTGGAACTTATTCCTCCTGTCTAAAGGAGACTTTATACCCTTTGACAAATGTATCTTTTTCCCTATCCACCTTGCACCCCATCATCAGTCTGCTGGCCACAACACAGAGAAAAAGAACACTCTATACTGATGGCGGTATTGTAAATTAGTATAACTGTTTTAGACAATGTGGAGGTTTGCTGTTATGTCTGCAATCTGCTGAAGAACTATCTGCACTCTCATGTTCATTGCAGCATTATTCACAATAGCAAAAATACTGAAACAACCAAAACACCCATCAACTGACGAACTGATTTTTTAAAATGTGGGATATATACACAATGGTATAATATTCAGTCTTGAAAAGCAGGACATTCTGTCATTTGTGATAACATAAATGAACCTAGATGACATTATGCTAAGTAAAATGAGCAAGGTACAGGGAAACATATACATGATGTCACTTACATGTGGAATATAAAAAAGTCAAACTCATAGAAGGAGAATGAGGAATGCTTTTATTGGAATATTTTCTTTTGTTTGTGTTCGAACAATTCCTCACTTTTTAAACGTTAGAAATTGCATACACTGGGGAAATGAAATACTTTTAGTCAAAAGTGTTCTTATAGATGACGTATTATTTTATCTGATCAGATTATGCTTATATTTCCTCTGCTTCTTTAAATTTTTATAAAAATTAACTAGATGAAAACATTCAAATTAAAAAATATATATTTTCAAAAACTATGATGATGACTGAAGGATAAGAGCAATAATAAATAATTATTTTACTAGGTGTGGATAAACTCTTACTTTTATTTGGATGTACCAAGAAAACATACTATAAGAAAATAGTCTTATCTCTAAAAACCGTGAATAGCAAGTTAACTCAATTAAATTGTTTTTGACTTACGTTTCTTTAAAATTAAGAACAACAATTTTTTTTTTGTCCCAGAACTTTTTCTACAACAACACTCTGTACTCACTGAGTATAATATGGGTTTGTAAAATTGGATACAGGATACATGCAGAAACTATAAATGAAGCAGGAGTTTACTGCCAAATATAGCTCTTATACAACAAAGGATAAAGGGCATATAGTGTGTTTTCCTTCAATGGGTGCAAAAAACCTGTTTCTACTTAATATTTCATTGAGTGGAATGATTTTTGACACACAAGTGCTTTTGACTGTCAACACTCAGCTGTTAGACTTCTTACATTACCCTCAGTTGAAGAGAACTGTCTCATACATACTTCATCCCCCCTTTCCAAGGGCAGCATGCATCCAGTGCCTATTCCATGCTTGATCCTATTGGGTCAACTCAGGACAAATGTGTAGCAGCATCCCTGCTTCAGAATTCCCTTTGCTCATGACTCAGGATTTGTTACTATGTTGCAGTCTGATGTCTCCTCCTGGTGATTTTGCTCTCTTCCCTTTCAGCACAGATGTTGATTCCAAGGTAACTGTAAAAATAACTTTCTTTCTACTAATATATATTTGAGTATTCTTTCTGAGAAAACCAAGTCCAAGGGGTCTTCTTAGTATCCCAGGGGGTCTGAGAAAGTAGATACTAAGAAGGAATTTTGGATGTGGATCACCTGCTGCTTGGTTGTGGTAAAGACTATTTTTGGCAGTAGATGAATGATGGATACCCTTTGGCATAAAATAAGAATGCAACTGTTAAACTCTCAAGGTAGGGAGATAAGCTGTTGCATTGGTGAAAAAAATACACTAGTAACTGTACTATATTATGGGCTTTAGATATATGAAGGAAATAGTAATTACAAGTTCAATGGAATGGTATATGGCTGTTGCTGGGGGCAACTGATGTTCCAGGGAAAAAATTTAAAAGGCTGAAGTTGATTATTCATCAAGTGAAACTAAATGTAAAAGCCAGAGAGCCCCTTGGTAGCATATGAAGTGTGTCTCATTTCCTGTAGCCAAAAATGAAGAGAAAGCTGAGTACCCATACCAGGCCTTAATCATAGAAATAGCAAACCTCTAGAGAAGTTTAAATTTTCAAACTAGCAATGCTACCTATGCGAAATAAAAACCCATGGCTGGGAAAAAGTAAAACCATAATACATGGGATGAGAAAATATAGAATGAGGCAATTGAAAACCTTGAAGCTCCATAATTCTCTGAATGCTTTGTATCTGCAGAAGGAAACTTTCCATATAGATAAAAGACAGCAAAACCTCCACGATTTATGGAAATGCAGGAGCATGTCTCTGGCTAGAAAACATTCTTTAAGAACGTGTCTCCTTTTCTCCAGCTAGGCCATAGGCAAATAAAAAGGGATAAGTCATACTATAATCCAGCCAGTAAAACTTGGGCCTGCTAAGGTAGGAAAGGAAACATACTCTGAGGGAACTGCAGGAGCAGCTCAGTCGGACAGTTTGCATGGAATTCAATAATGAAAGCCCCGGATCTGGGGGAGTGTTAGACACTGGAGGGTTTATGGATATGAAACCTCTCTCCTCAGATTCAGAATCTAATACACTGGCAAGGCCCTTGTGAAATGGTACAAATATCTTGCTATAATTGCTCCTAGAAACCTAGAGAAAATGATGGAAAACAGTAAGTAAAAAAGAGACACCAGAACTGCTATGACATACAGTAAAAAAAAGAAATCATAGACTCAGGAATTTGTCATGGATGTGCCCTGTAAGACTATAAACCCTGCCAATAACTACACTCTTTAGGTTATTAAGAATAGTCTGTTTATCAAAGCAATAAAGAATGTACTTGAGAAGGGCATCAGCTTCACTGGCAAACTAAATGAGTCTTTCACCTATAGGACAGATGGCTTTACACAACTGTTATAGGTTCAGTGACAGAAATGGGAATGTTGAGAGTCTGCAAAACAGAGGTCAGGTGGCACTTACCTATCCCAAGAAGCTGGATAAAGTTAAAAAAAAAAGCATAAAAACCAAGGAGAGACCAGAGAGGTTTGATCTATAGTATTGTGGAGATTATTAATAAAACGATTTTGATAAGCAACACTTTTTCCTCTGAACTTCATTTCATATGAATTATTTTAAAATATATTTCCATTTATTGATTTAATTATTACATTTTCTTATACAAACCATTTGGTGGTTCTCATAGAAGTTAAACCTGCATTCCTGTTTTACGAAAGTCTAATATGTAATTTTTATGTTATATTTTCTTTTGACAAAATATACATGGCATGTTATGTATTAGTCCATTCTCGCATTGCTATAAAGAACTTCTTGAGACTGGGTAATTTACAAAGAAAAGACGTTTAATTGGCTCACAGTTTCACAGGCTATATAGAAACAATGGCTGTGTGGACCTCAGGAAAATTACAACTAAACTCGAAGGTGAAGCGAAAGCAGATACGTGCTATATGACTGGCGCAGGAGGAATAGAGGGAAGGAGGAAGTGCTACACACTTATAAACAACCAGATTTCATGAGAACTCATTCACTATCATGAAAATAGCAGGGGGAAAATCTGCCCCCATGGTTTACTCACCTCCCACCAGGCCCCTTCTTCAACATTGGGGATTACAATTTGTAATGAGATTTGGGTGGAGACATAGAGATAAACCTTATTATTTCTCCTCTACCCCCACCAATCTCATGTCCTCCCATTTTAAAACATAATTACACCTTCCCAATAGCCCCACCAAAGTCTTAACTTATTCCAGCATTAACTCAAAAGTCCAAGTTCAAAGTCCCATCTGAAACAATGCAAGTTCCTTTCACCTATGAACCTGTAAAATCAAAAACAAATTATTTACTTACAAGATAAAATGGAGGTACAAGCATTGGGTAATTTTCCTTTCCCGAAATGGAGAAATAGGCTAAAACAAAGGGATGACAGGCCCCATGCAAGTTTGAAACCCAGCAGGGCAGTCATTAAATTTTAAAGCTCCAAAATAATCTCTTTTGACTCCATGTCTCATATCCAGTCCACAGTGATGCAAAAGGTGCACTCCCAAAGCCTTAAGCCGCTCTGCTCCTGCAGCTCTCCAGGGTGCAGCCCCCATGGCTTCTTTCACGGCTGGTGTTGAAAGCCACACGGCTGGTGTGGCTTTTGCAGGTGCACAGTGCAAGCTGCTAGTGGAGCTACCATTCTGGGGTCTGGCAGATGGAGCCCCTTTCCTCACAGCTGCACTAGGCAGTGCCCCAGTGGAGACCCTGTTTGGGGGCTCCAAACCCATGTTTCCACTCTGAACTACCCTAATAGAAATTCTATGTGAGGGCTCTGCCCCTGCTGCAGACTTCTGCCTGGATATTCAGGTATTTGCATACATCCTCTGAAGTCCAGGTGGAGGCTCCCAAGTTTTAAATCTTGCACTTTGCACACCTGCAGGCTTAACACCATGTGGAAGCTTTGGTGACTTCTGGCTTGTACCCTCTGAAGCAACAGCCTGAGATATATCTGGGGCCCTTTTAGTCAAGACTGCAGCTAAAGTAGCTGGGAAATAGGGAGCATTTTCCTGGCATTGTGCAGGGCAGCAGGGCCTTGGTCCTGGCCGATGAAACCATTCTTCCCTTTTGGCCTCTGGGCCTGTGATGGGAGATGCTGCTGTGAAGGTCTCTGAAATACCTTGGAGGCCTTTTACCCATTGTCTTGGCTATTAACTTTTGCTCCTCTTTGTTTACACCAATTTCTGAAACAGGATTAAGTTCCTCCCCTGAAAATGAGTATTCCTTTTCCACCACATGGTCAGGGCTGTACATTTTCCAAAACTCTATGCTCTGCTTCTCTTTTGAATATAAGTTCCAGTTACAGATTTTCTCTTTGCTCACATGTATAAGCATCCATGCTTAGAAGATCTTGAATGCTCTGCTGCTTAGAAATTTCTTCTGCCAGATACCCTAAAGCATGTCTTTTAAGTTCAAAGTTCCATAGATCTCTAGAGCAGGGACACAGCAAGAGTGATCTTTATGACAGTTGTCAATAAGTACGTCAACTCCATCTGAGAATAATTCAGCCTGAACTTCACTGTCCTTATCACTGTCAGCATTTTGGTCACAACCGTTTAACAAGTCTCTAGAAAGTTCCAAACTTTCAGCCAGGCATGGTGGCTCAAGCCTGTAATACCAGCACTTTGGGAGTCCGAGGCAGGCAGATCACGAGGTCAGGAGGTCGGGACCATCCTGGCTAACATGCTGAAACCCCTTTTCTACTAAAAATACAAAAAAGTTTAGCTGGGCATGGTGTCGGGCACCTGTAGTCCCAGCTACTCTGGAGGCTGAGGCAGGAGAATGGCATGAACCTGGGAGGTGGAGCTTGCAGTGAGCTGAGATCGTGCCACTGCACTCAAGCCTGGGTGACAGAGCAAGACTCCATCAAAAAAAAAAAAAAAAGTTCCAAACTTTTACTCATCTTTCTGTCTTCCTCTGTGCCCTTCAAACTGTTCCAACCTCTGCCCATTACCCGGTTCCAAAGCTGTTTCCATATTTTCAGTTATTTTTATTGCAATGCCCCACATCTAGACACCAATTTTCTGTATTATTTTATTCTCACATTGCTGCAAAGAACTACCTGAGACTGTGTAATCATAACGAAAACAGGATTAGTTGGCTCAGGCCTCCACAAACTGCACAGTAAATAATGCTGCAGAGGCCTCAGGACATTTATAATCATGATGGAAAGAGAAGAGGAAGGAAGCATATCTTACATGATCAGAACAGGAAGAAGAAAAGAGAGAAGGAGGATATGCATACATTTATAAGCGACCAGATCTCACGAGAACTCACTCACTATCATGAGAACAGCAAGGAAGTAGTCTGTCCCCATGATCCAGTCATCTCCCACCAGGCTCCTCCTTCAACATTGGGGATTGCAATTTGACATGAGATTTGGGTGGGAACACAAATCCAAACCATAGCAAATGGTTTGAAGTCCATTTTATCTAATATAAGAACCATCATTCTGAGCAAACTATCACAAGGACAGAAAACCAAACACCATATGTTCTCACTCATAGGTGGTACTGAACAACGAGAACTCTTAGACAGAGTGGGGAACATCACACACCGGGGCCTGTCATGGGGTGGGGGGAGGGAAGAGGGATAGCATTAGGAGATATACCTAATATAAATACAGTATAAATGTAGTATTGCTATATCTTTTTGCTGTGTTGAATGTATACAATGTCCTTTCTTGTCTCTTGTAACTGTCTTTTTAAGGTAAATCAGCACAATTCTGAGAACAACATTTAAAATGGATATAGAGACAAACAACAAAATTTTAGACACGCCAGTTAAAATATACTAAGGTGGCATGTGCTACTATTGATGAAACTAGTAAGAAGAAAAATTTTAAGTTATTTGCCTAAATTGAAGAAAAAGTAAACAGAAATTCCAGCAATTTTTAATATAATAAAAGCATTAATATATTTTTATTAATTTCAAAAATATATAGGAATACAAATGGTAGGGTGGGCAGAAATATTTGCATATAATAAATATAATACAACTATAGTTTATTCTCTGTTTTAATAATTTCAATTATTTAATAAAAATTTATAAATCATACATAGGTCATTCACAAAAGTTGAAATGCAACTGGTCAATAAATCAAGTAACTTATGTTCAAAATCATTAAAATTTAGATGTACACATTCAATATTTTAAAATGTGCTAACAAACAATATGAAAGAATTTTTTTGAAATACTCTGGTAAGGTACAGAAATACGGAAACCCTGATTTGTCACTACTAATTTGTGAATTTGTGAATTACTGTACCACTTTGAAAATTAACTGGCATAGCTAGTAAAATAAAGCATATAACATTTATCTCAACAATAATTTCAGGAATCTCTCTTACATAAATCACATCATTAATATATTAAGAAATAATTCTTTTGATGTCAGTTAAATGTAAAAAATACACATTTTAAAATTAATTTACATTTGTCGGAGCTATATTAACTTTAAAAAGTTAGTCTCTTTATGTGAGCATTTTATCAGGGATAATTTATTTATGTGATAAAGATTCTGGAAAGACCAGAATAACACTGAGACAGCAGGATTTTAAGGACCTTTGAATCAGTGTTCATAGATTCTTAAACTAAAACTCCAAAGAGTTTCATTATGCTATTTATTTATTTATTTATTTATTTATTTATTTATTTATTTGGCAGAGAGACCTGAAAAACTTGTACATGTTGAAAATGCAAGTATGTTAATAATGCTACCGAGTCCTGAAGGTCCTCAGGTTAGACATTTCCATAGTTCCCAGTTATTTCGAAGATGGAAAAAGAAAACTTAAAGGCTTAAATATAACTGAGCTAGCAATTTCAATGGAAATGATTTTGCCTACTTGTCACACTGATGCAAGTTAAATTTGTGTTTTTCACAGGATTTTATTACATGCAAATGTTATCCTCCAATTTGAAATAATGACTCTCATATTATATATAATTTTCTATGATAAAAATTTGCAAAATGATTTTTTTTTTTTGTAGAAACTGATGTTTATTTTTTCCTTTAACCTTATTTTCATGTTGTTTAAGAGTCTGTGGAAGAACAACTTAAGACCACTCAGTGGTTGTTCCTATCTATTCAGTGTCCTGAACAGTGGGAGCTGCAGACAAGTCTGTCATGGAAGGCTGAGCAGTCCAGTCTTCCGTGGGAACCTACTGAATAGGCA
Organism: Macaca thibetana thibetana; assembly: GCF_024542745.1. Classification (NCBI taxonomy): domain Eukaryota; kingdom Metazoa; phylum Chordata; class Mammalia; order Primates; family Cercopithecidae; genus Macaca; species Macaca thibetana. The sequence continues at coordinate 64,347,000 of NC_065584.1, forward strand.
CCTAGGTCACCTGCACACCTTCGGGCCAGTATGCAAGCTTGGGCTGAGCAGCAATGAATTCAGGAGCTAGAGCAGTTCATTCATCCTAAATTTGCTCCCAGGTCACAGCATTTTCAGTAGCAGCCTACTCTTCCTTTTCAATCTTTTCAGGACCTTATTAGAAGTGGAGTTCAGGCACACCATCCCATGAGTATTTACAGGAAATGGTGCCACACATGCATAAAATTTTCCGGGCCAGCATCCACCACATCAGACCTTTGAGTAAGTGCCCTTGTTGTTGCATGGGATGGTAATGTTCCAAGGAAAGTTGCCTTGGAGCTCTGGCAGCAGGAGAGGTTAAGGTAAGGGAGCAAATGATCACTGTAAATCAAGTCTAGAATAATCTTTATGGCAAAGTCCTACCATGTAGGGAAAAGAAACTTTCCAGAGGGGAATTGTGAAACTAATTCCACCCGGAGAAAGGAAACTTGTCCTAGTGTCATCCTCCTCTATTCCCTCTTTCTCACCTATGAGAAAACAAAAGTAAAAACATAATTAAGAGTCATGGTAATAAAAGGTCTAGGCTTTTAAGGAGACAGATTGCAAATATGGCATGTGGGAAAGGAAGCAGAAATATACCACTACAGAAACACTTTTGAAAATCACAGCTGTGAGGCACAGGCCCAGTAAAACACTGAGATTTAATCAGGAGTCCATAATATTTTCCCAAACCTTAATCACTTTACCACCACACAGGGTTCAAATGTAATGACAGTGAATGGTAGTGGAAAATACAAGCATTCTCTATGGTATAGATCATTACACATTGTGTATCTCTATCAAAACATTGCATTGACCCTATAAATATATACAACTTTTATGAATCCATAACAATTTACTATAAAAAAGAAGAAAAAATCTTAAGTCTAAAGTCAGCCCAAAGGCAAAAACAAGGGCACTGGAAGAATTTGAAGTCCCTGATACCTAAAGTTACAAAAAAATATTAAGAAGAGCTGAATTCCTAAATTGATTAATATAAATCTTCACATTATAGGACTATTTAACTGAGTTTCTACTGCCTGCCATAACAAAAGTGTGTAAAACATTAAAGCATAACAACAACAAATAAATAAAAACACAGTCTAAAGACTCAAAGCAATAATCGCAATCAGATTCAGAACTGTAACATAGATGCTGGAATAATCAGACAGGGAATAAAATAACTATTATTAATATATGTCAAAGGCTGTAAGGAAACAGTAGAAAATATCTAAAACAGGTGGATATTTTTAGCAGAGAGCTGGACACTCTAAGAAAGATTTTTTAAATGAAAAACACACTAAAAGCAATGAAGATTGTCTGTGATAATCTCATCACTTGATTCAATACAGTGCGGAAAGAATCAATGGTGTAAATATAGATCAATAGAAATGCCCCAACTGGAAATGCAAACAGAAAGAAGAGTGAGGTAAAGAAAACAAAAACAAAAACAAAAATAAACAAGAACAAAAACAGAACATCCAGGAATTATGAAAAAAAAATTAATAAATATAACATGCATGTAATTGAAATATCAAAACAAGGAGAAAGAGAAAATAATGCAGAAGAAATAATTTAAATTAATGCCCAAGAAGTTTCCAAAATTAATGACAAACACCAAGATACAGAAAACTCAGAGAAAATCAAGTGGGATAAATATCAAAAGAAACAGAAAAAATATACCAGAAATGAAAGAGAAGTCATCTGATCCTATGAACATTAAACAATAAAGGAATACTATAAACAACTCTACAATCACAAATGTAATTATTTCTTTGAAATGAGCAACTATTAATCACTCTGATATAATTTGGCTGTGTCCCCACCCAAATCTCATATTGAATTCCCATGTGTTGTGGGAGGGACCCAGTGGGAGGTAATTGAATTGCTTGGACGCAGGTCTTTCCTGTGCTGTTCTTGTGAGAGTGAGTAAGTCTCACGATGGTTTTACAAATGGGAGTTTCCCTGCACAAGCTGTCTTCTCTTGTCTACCACCATGTGAGACACATCTTTCACTTTCTGCTATGATTGTAAGGCCTCCCCAGCCAGATAGAACTGTAAGTCCATTAAACCTCTATCTTTTGCAAAGAGTCTTGGGTATGTCTTTATCAGCAGGGTGAAAATAGACTAATACAACTCATACAAAGAAATTGATAAAATGAATAGTCTCGTATTTATTAAGAAATGAAATAAATATTATAAGACTTTCCAAAAAAGGAAGAACCAGGTTTAAACGGTTCACTGGTTAATTCTATCCACATATAAAGAAAAAGTAATTTCGATTTTCCCCAATCTCTCCTAGAATGCAAAGCCAAACAAACACATACAAACTTATTCAATAGAAGGCTAGCATCACAATACAGGTTGAAAATCTCTAATTCAAAAATTCAAAATTGGAAATGCACCAAAATTGAAACATTTGAACATTGAAATGATGCCCCAAGTGGAAAATTTTACACCTGACCTCATGTGACATGTCATAGTCAAGATGTAGGCACACAAGTTTATTTAGCATCATCAAGAGATAAAAGACCCTTCCAGCCTCTTTCAGCTGAGATACATCTTTTCTGTGCACACCCAAGTTCCTCATACAAGCACGCCAAGGAGGATGATAAAATGGCATATAAACAGATTGAATGTGCCAATGGAAGATTCCCTATGATGTCCCACCTCAGACCAAGATTGACATGCAATATTCACTGTGATACTCTGCTTTATTTCTGCTCTGTTGTATAAAGATACTGTTTACAATGTCAAACAAGCCTAAAAATAACTATATAGATAATGGCAACTAGAAAAAGAAGAAGCATTTATGTTTATCTATAGCACAGCATGTCATGCTGCTGGAGAAACTGAACAATGGTGTAAGTGTGAAATATCTCAGAGAAGAGTATGGCATTGGAGTGACCACCATATATAGCCTAAAGAAAGAAAAACATAAACTGTTGAAATTTTGCACTAAAAGTGACTAGCAGAAATTAACAAAAATAGAAAAACTGCATAAGATTAAACTGAAGATCTTAGGTCAAATGATATTTCAGGTTCTAAATCCTTGAGGAATCACCATACTCTCTTCCACAATGATTGAACTAATTTACACTCCCACCAACAGTGTAAAAGCATTCTTATTTCTCCACATCCTCTCCAGCATCTGTTGTTTCCTGACTTTTTACTGATTGCCATTCTAACTGGTGGGAGATCGTATCTCATTGTGGTTTTGATTTGCATTGCTGTAATGACCAGTGATGATAAGTTTTTTTCATGTTTGTTGGCTGCATAAATGTTTTCTTTTGAGGAGTGTCGGTTCATATCCTTTGCCCATTTTTTGATAGGGTTGTTTGCTTTTTTCTTGTAAATTAGTTTAAGTTATTTGTAGATTCTGGATATTAGCCCTTTGTAAGAGGGATAGATTGCAAAATTTTTCTCCCATTCTGTACTTTGCCTGTTCACTCTGAAGATAGTTTCTTTTGCTGTGCAGAAGCTCTTTAGTTTAATTAGATTCCATTTGTCAATTTTGGCTTTTGTTGCCATTGCTTTTGGTGTTCTAGTCATGAAGTCATTGCCTAAGCCTATGCCCTGAATGGTATTGCCTAGGTTTTCTTCTAAGGTTTTTCTTGTCTTAGGTCTTACATTTAAGTCTTTAATCCATCTTAAGTTAATTTTTGTATAAGGTATAAGGAAGGGGTCCAGTTTCAGTTTTCTGCATATGGTTAGCCAGTTTTCCCAACATCATTTATTAAATTAAATAGGAAATCCTTTCCCCATTGCTGGTTTTTTTCAGGTTTGTCATAGGTCAGATGGTTGTATGTTGGGAGCAAGGCCCCCAACATCTGGCCATAAACTGGCCCCAAAACTGGCCATAAATAAAACCTCTGTAGCACTGGATATGTCCATAAAGGCCCTAACACCCAAGCTGGAAGGTTGTGGGTTTACCAGAATGAGGGCAAGGCCAGGGTGGAAAACTGTGTAAAGGCTTTCTTAAGCCACAAACAATAGCATGAGCGATTTATGACTTAAGGGCATATTCCTGCTGCAGTTAACTAGCCCAACCTATTCCTTTAATTTGGCCCATCCCTTCATTTCCCATAAGGGATACTTTTAGTTAATTGTGAGACCCCTGATTTCTCACTTCACACATCTATATTTCTGTGTGTGTGTCTTTAATTCCTCTTGTGCTGCTGGTTTATGGTCTCCCTGACCAAGTTGGTCTTGGCAGTTGTAAATGTGTGGCATTATTTCTGAGGCCTCTGTTCTGCTCCATTGGTTTATATATCTGTTTTGGTACCAGTACCATGCTGTTTTGTTTACTGTAGCCTTGTAGTATAGTTTGAAGTCAGGTAGTGTGATGCCTCCAGCTTTGTTCTTTTTATTTGGATTGTCTTGGCTATACAGGCTCTTTTTTTGGTTCCAAATGAAATTTAAAGTAGTTTTTTTCTAATTCTGTTAAGAAAGTCAGTGGTAGCCTGATGAGGATAGCACTGAATATATAAATTACTTTGGGCAGTGTGGCCATTTTCACGATATAGATTCTTCCTATCTGTGAGCATGGAATGTTTTTCCATTTGTTTGTGTCCCCTCTTATGTCCTTGAGGAGTGGTTTGTAGTTCTCCTTGAAGAGGTTCTTCACATCCATTGTAAGTTGCATTCCTAGGTATTTTATTCTCTTTGTAGCAATTGTGAATGGGAGATCACTCACGATTTGGCTCTCTGTCTATTATTCATTTATAAGAATGCTTGTGATTTTTGTACATTGATTTTTTATCATGAGACTTTGCTGAAGTTGCTTATCAGCTTAAGGAGATTTTGGGCTGAGACAATGGGGTTTTCTAAATATACAATCACATCATCTGCAAAAAGAGACAATTTGACTATCTCTCTTCCTATTTGAATACCTTTTATTTGTTTCTCTTGCCTGATTGCCCTGGTCGGGACTTCCAATACTATGTTGAATAAGAGTGGTGAGAGAGGGCATCCTTGTCTTGTGCTGGCTTTCAAGGGGAATGCTTCCAGCTTTTGCCCATTCAGTATGATATTGACTGTGGTTTTGTCATAAATAGCTCTTATTATTTTGAGATACATTCCATCAATACCTAGTTTATTGAGAGTTATTAGCATGAAGGGCTGTTGAATTTTATCAAAGGCCATTTCTGCATCTATTGAGGTAATCATGTGGTTTTTGTCATTGGTTCTGTTTATGTGATGGATTATGTTTATTGATTTGCATATGCTGAACCAGCCTTGCATCCCAGGGATGAACCCAACTTGATCATGGTGGATAAGTTTTTGATGTGCAGCTGGAATTCAGCTTGCCAGTATTTTATTGAGGATTTTTGCATTGATGTTCGTCAGGGATATTGGCTTGAAATTTTCTTTTTCTGTTGTGTCTCTGTCAGGTTTTGGTATCAGGATGATGGTGACCTCATAAAATGTGTTGGGGAAGAGTTCCTCTTTTCCTTTTGTTTGGAATAGTTTCAGAAGGAATGGTGCCAGTCCTCCTTGTACCCCTGGTACAACTCAGCTGTGAATCCGTCTGGTCCTGAGCTTTTTTTGGTTGGTAGGCTATTAATTACCGCCTCAATTTCAGAACTTGTTATTCCATTACTGGGTATATACCCAAATAATTACAAATAATTCTACTGTAAAGACACAGGCATATGTATGTTTATTGCAGAAATATTCACAATAGCAAAGACTTGGATCCAATCCAAATGCCTATGGGTGATAGACTGGATAAAGAAAATGTGGCTCATATACACCATGAAATACTATGCGGCCATAAAAAAGGATGAGTTCATGTCCTTTGCAGGGACATGTATGAAGCTGGAAACCATCACTCTCAGCAAACTAGCACAGGAACAGAAAACCAAATGCCATATGTACTCAGTCATAAATGGGAGTTGAACAATGACAACACATGGACACAGGGAGGGAAGCGTCACACACAGCGGCCTCTTGGGGTGGGGGTTAAGTGAGGAATAGCATTAGGAGAAATACCTAATGTAGATGATGGGTTCATGAGTGCAGCAAACCAATATGGCACTTGTACAACTATGTAGCAAACCTGTATGTTCTGCACATGTGTCCCAGAACTTGAAGTATAATAAAAAAAAAATGAAGATCTTGATTATGAACTGAAAGAATGAACACAAAAGCAAAATGGAATTATCCACTACCTACAAGAAACTGACTTTAAAGAAACAAAAGGGTTCAAGTGTAAGAACAGATAATGACACCTATCAATAATCATACTAATATTAATTTTTGAAAGTCGATATTAATCAAAAGAAAGCTGGAGAGGCTATGTTACTACTTACCAAGTCTGATTTCAGAGAAAAAATATTATCAGGGACAAAATGTATCCTTTAATAATATTAGAGGGTAAATTCATCAGGAGAGCATAACAATCTTAAGCAGTATACACATAGTAACAGAGACTCAAAATGTCTGAAGCAAAATCTAATGGAATGTGAAGAAGAAATACATCAACCTAAAGTTGCAGTGAGAGTTTTTAATACTCTTCTATCAATAATTGGTAGAAGTAGACAGAAAATTAGCAAAAAAAATAGAAAAATTAATTCAATTATAGTAGTCTACCTATTATTTTCAAGCACAAATAAAATATTTATGAATATAGAGCGAATTATGAGCAATAAAACAAGTCTCAATATATTTGAAGTGAATTTAATCATAGAATGGAAAGAAAGAAGGAAGAAAGGAAGGAAAGAAGGATGAACGGATGGACGGACTGATGGAATGAAGAAAAGGAGGAAGAGAGGGAAGGAGCGAGAAAGGGGAAAAGAGAGAGAATAGGCCTTAATTTGAAGACCCAACAATTATTTTTGGGAAAAAAAATAGAATTTATAATTTATAATTTATATATTGCTGGACTAAAAGCAATATATAATCTGAGGATAATATAAACTAATTGGAATAAACCTAGTACTACCATCAATAAGGTTGTATGAGGGAAGAAATTTGAAATAACTATTTTGATGACTCACATTTCTAATGAAATATCATGTCAGGATAGGAATCATTTTATATTCTATCAAATATTCATTTAAAATAACTAAAATATAAAATGATTAATATTTTTTGAGGAAAAAGAAAATAATCTATATAAAAATAAGATAATTATCTCAGGTACCATGCAAATGTATATTTCAGTTAATATTTTATTTGAAGTTCAATTACATAATAACATTGTTTGTATGAGTTAATGTCTAAACATAATTTTTTATCTGATTCTATCATGTAGATAAAATAATGCAAATTAGTTTGCCCTCATTGATAATGCAAAATGGTACATTCTTAAAGTGAATAAACTCATAAAAACCTGCTTCATTCAAAACACATTGTAAGTTAAGAAAAATCTAGAACTTTTTCAGTCCTATTTCTGTTCCATCATTTTCATATGTACAACACACTCACGGTAACATACACATTTTTCTTTTTTGATATGGATGCTTGCTTTTTTGCCTAGGCAGGAGTGCAGTGGTGCAATCTCTGCTCACTGCAGCCTCCGCCTCCCAGGTTTAAGTGATTCTCCTGCTTCAACCTCTTGAGTAGCTGGGATTACAGGTGTATACCACCACACCCAGATAATTTTTGTATTTTTAGTACTGATGGGGTCTCGCCATGTTGGCCAGGCTGGTCTTGAATTCCTGGCCTCAGGTGATCTGCCTGCGTTGGCCTCCCAAAATGATGGGTTTACAGGTGTGAGTCACTGCACCCAGCCAACATATAAAATAAATGTGGGAATTATCAACGGAGGAGAAGAGCCTTGAAGTAATAGAGAGTAAACTAGTCTATTAAAAAAAAAAGAAAAGAAAAGTTAGGTTTTCTGACATTCTCATTTAAAATGAACTTACATATAAAACACAAACATTTTCCTATTACTTTTTATTTCATTTTATATTGCAAATACAAGTCATATGCTTTACAGTAAAATACAGAAACATGAGAAAAAGTTAAAAATAGTTTTTTTCTTCAATGTGAAATGTTTACTATACAAATTAACATTTATTCAACTTTTGACAATTTTCCCTATGAGATGAAAAATATAAATCTACTATAGATATAAATGTTCTATGTTATATACGAACATAAATGACTGCATAGATATACATATAAATGTACATACATATATAAAAAGAAGTTGATACCATTGTAATGCCTAAGGTTCTTGCCTAGCCATGCCAAAAAATTGGTGTGGCGGCTGACTGCAGTGACTGATAGAGACACGGACCGAGAAAGAGAAAAAGCTGTAGGCTTTATTGAGCAGAGTGAAAGTACAAAGCTTCCACAGCGGGGAAGTGTTGGCGGAATTGGTTCCTTCTGGTGAGTTCTTGGTCTCATTGACTTCAAGAATGCAGCTGCGGACCCTTGCAGTGAGTGTTACAGTTCTTAAAGATGGTGTGTCTGGAGTTTGTTCCTTCAGATGCATCTGGAGTTTCTTCCTTCCAGTGGGTTTGTGGTCTTGCTGACTTCACTGCAGGAGTGAAGCTGCAGACCTTGGCAGCGAGTGTTACAGTTCTTAAAGTTGGTGTGTCTGAAGTTGTTTGTTCCCCCCAGGGGATTCATGGTCTCACTGACTTCAGGAATAAAGTCGCAGAGCCTCGTGGTGAGTGTTACAGCTCATAAAGGTAGTGTGGAGCAAAAGAGTGAGCAGCAGCAAGATTTACTGTGAAGAGGGAAACAACATAGCATCCACAGTGTGGAAGAGGACTCTAGCGGGTTGCTGTTGCTGACTGAGTGGCCAGCTTTTATTTCCTTACTTGGCCCCACCTACATCCTGCTGATTGGTCCATTTTACAGAGTGCTGATTGGTCCATTTTACAGAGTGTTGATTGGTCCGTTTTTACAGAGTGCTGATTGGTGCATTTACAAACCTTTAGCTAGAGAGAAAAGTTCTCCAAGTCCCCATTGGACCCAGGAAGTCCAACTGGCTTCACCTCTCAGTATGGTAATATGAAAACCCTGAAGATGCCAAAAGATATATTTCCATTTGTGTCATCTTTGATGTCTTTCTGCAGTGTTTTGTAGTTCTCCTTGTAGAGACTTTTTACCTCCTTCATTAAGTACATTCCTAGAGTTTTATTTTTTTGTAGTTATTGTAAAAGGGAATGAGTTCTTGACTTGATTTTAAACTTGGCTATCATTGGTGTATAGCAACAATACTAATTTGTGTAACATTGATATTGATTTTCTGACCGGAGATTTAACTGATTAATTTATCAGATCTAGGAGCATTTGGAAGAAGTCCATAAGGTTTTCTAGGTATAAGATCATATAATCAGCAAACAGAGATCATTTGACTTCCTTTATTTCAAGTTAGATTTTCTTTATTTTTTTCTCTTGCCTGAATGCTCTCGTTAGGACTTTCAATAGTTATGTTGAATAGAAGTGGTGAAAGCAGATATCCTTATCTTGTTCTAGTTCTTAGAGTGAATGCTTTCAACTTTTCCTTGTTCAGTATGAGGTTGGCTATGTATGAAATGTTATATATTGCTTTTATTATTTTGAGGTACTTATAGATTAGAAGAATCAATAATGTGAAAATGGCCAAACTTCCCAAAGCAATCTAGAGATTGGATGCAATTTCTATCAGAATGCCAACACCATTTTTCACAATATAAGAAAAGACAATCTTAAAATTCATATGGAAGCAATAAAAGAGCCCAAATAGCCAAAGCAATCCTAAGCAAACAGAACAAATCAGGAGACACCACATTACCTGACCTCAAATTATACTACAAGGCTAAAAAGTACTCAAAACAGCATGACACTGGCATAAAAGTAGATATAGAGACCAATGGAATAGAATAGGGAGCACAGAAGTAAGTCCAAATACTTACAATCAACTGATCTTTGGCAAAACATACAAAAATATAAATTGGAGAAAGACACTCTATTCAATAAGTGGCACTAGGAATGTTGTATAGTGACATGTGGAAGAATGAAACTAGATTCCTATCTCTTACTGTATATGAAAATTAACTCAGGATGGATTAAAGACTTAAATCTAAGACCTGAAGCTACAACCATCCTAGAAGAAAGCCTAGGAAACACTTTTCTAGACATTGGGACTAAGAGTCCAAAAGCAAATGCAACAAAAACAAACATAAATAAATGGGACTTAATTATTTTGCTGCACAGCAAAATAAACCACCAACAGAGTAAATAGACAACCCATAGAATGGGAAAAAAATTCATAAACTATGCATCTGACAAAAGTCTAATATCCAGAATCTATAAGGAACTTAAAAAACATTAAGAAGCAGAAAACAACACCATTAAAAAGTAGGCAACGACATGAACAGACACTTCTCAAAAGAAGACAAACAAGCAGACAAAAAAATTTATGAAAAAGTGCTCAACATCACTAATCATAGGAAGTGCAAATCAAAACCACAGTGAGATATTGCCTCACACCAGTTAGAATGGCTATTATGAAAAAGTCAAAAAACAAACACACACATGTTGGCAAGGTTGCAGAGAAAGGAAATGTTCATATACTGTTGGTGGGATTGTAATTTAGTTCAGCTCTTGTGAAAATGGTTTGGAGATTTGCCAAAGAACTAAAAATAGAATTATCATTTTATCCAGCAATCCCGTTACTGGGTATATACCCAAAGGAAAACTAATCATTCTGCCAAAAAGGCATCTGTGCTTACATGTTTATTTCAACACTATTCACAGTAGCAAAAACATGAAATCTGCTTAGGTGCCTATCGATGGTGGATTGGATGAAGGAAATGTGTTACATATGCACCATGGAGTACTATGGAGCTATAAAAAGATTGAAATTATGTCCTTTGTAGCAACGTAGATGCAGCTAGAGGCCGTTATTCTTAGTAAACTAACATAGGGACAGAAAACCAAATGCTGCATGTTCTGATTTATAGCTTTCCCACTCAGAATACTCTTGACTGATTTATTCAGTAAAAAAAAAAAAAAAAAAATAGATGAAAGAGATAACCTTAAGACACCTGCTTCACGTAACAAGGAGATCTAGGGTGATCAGATTCAGTGAAGTGAAAAAATTAGATATAAGATATAAGCAAAAAAAATTCAAAATTTTAGAATACACTTTCAACTATTTACAGAGAAATATTCTATTGTGAAAGCGTATGTTAGGCATGAAACAAACTGAAGTAATTATCTGGAAATAACAAAGATGTCTATAATCAATATTCCTGAGATAGTCTCAGAAGCAGCAGCTCCACAGAAGATGGAGCTAATGCGAGCTTACTAAATACTAGAAAGCAGCAAGATCAGCAGAAATGAAGTAAAGGGCTGATTCCTCAATGGTAAGATAAAATTGAAGAAAAGAGTGAGGAAGTCCTGAAATAAATGGAAGGATCGTGACATAAAATGTAGTAAACTCTAAAGTAGTAAAATATGATTACTAACTTACATACAAGGTAGCAATCATATTTTTAAAGTATTATTTTATTATTTTTTTAAATATTTGATTCAAAGGGTACACGTACAGGTTTGTTACATCGATATATTGTGTGATGCTGAGGTCTAGACTTAGATTGAAACCATCACCCAAATAGTGAACATAGTACCCAATAGGTAGTTTTTCAACCCTTGACCTTCTTCTTCCCTTCCCCATTTCTGGGTCCCCAGTGTCTATTATTCCCATCTTTATGTTTGTGTGTACCTAATGACAACAGTAATAGTAATTTCAATAATTTGAAGTTATTTCTTTTGGTCAATCATTAGTCTGTTGAAGGAAGCATTAAAATACTGTTATATATTGTGACCTAATTTGTGATGTCTATCTTTAATGATGTATGACTAATTTGGAGATAAGAATAATGCACATAAGAATATAAGTACATAGATTATATCATAATAACATTGTTTTAAGTGGTAAAATTTCAGTAAGCATGAATACAGCAGTCTACTGACAAGGATTGACTGTAAATTGCTAATACTAGGGACAAGTTTGAAATACTACAGATAAGTAAACTAGACTCAGATTACAGAGTGCATTGACATCTCCCTAGATGAATTTCTACAAAACTCATTGAAAAGTTCACATCATTATATTTTTGAATATGTTTGAGAAAAGGAAGTCGTGAGAAGGGATAATCAACCAGAATATGCAGAATTATTGAGGAAGAAGGACAATGTCAGGTTAAGTACCTCTAATGCTCCTAAAACACTTAGTCAGAAAGAGATTAACATCCAGTCTAGATTAATGGGAGTAGTAACAAAGAATAAAAAGTGAATCTAGTATATTGATGATTTAAATAAATTAGAAGAAATAATTAATGTTTATTGCTGTATTGTAAATGCTACTGTTTTCAAGTACTATCAAATTATAAAATCATAGAAAGATGATGAGTAAAAGAGTTACCTTATTGCCAGTTACTGGATCCATATCTGAGAAAGAGAGGCTTTACCTACAATGAAACAGAAGGGGATCTAAAGGATAGAAGAAACGGAGTAGGTTTGTCCAGCAAAATTTTGAGGATAGAAGTGTATTAAATTTGCTTAAAACTGATTATCACTAATAATGACAGGTCTGCGATGTGTTTGGTTGCAGAGAAAGAGTTAGGTGGGGGTAGAAAGGAAGGCACATAAAATGGTAGAGTGATTTATCTTTATCAACAACTAGGAAGACAGCTGGTTACAAATAGCTAGCTCATATTGCAAGCAATTTAAACAATTCCCTAAATATGATAGCAAGAAGATGAGGTTTTTTGAAACCTAAATTCAGATCAAATATGTAGACAATCTATCATAATTATTTATGTCACCATCATCTTTTATGTTGACATATGCTAAAAACCTGTTCCCTAAAATGATCACTCTGAACAAAATACTTCAGAGTCAACTAAAAATAAATCATACATGCATTGAGAATTATGTTATATATTTCTTCAAAAATGGCTCTCAAATCACGGAGTAGTGAAGAGTGGAAGTAGCTAATAATTTGGTTTCTTGGGTATAAACTTTCCTCTGAAGCAAGCTTATGTAATTTAAACACTTAACCCTTGAGCCTGACTTCCCTAATTGGTAAAATGGAAATAATGACCCTTCCTTGAAAGCATGTTGAAAATTAAAAGCTTCATTATTATTGTTATTCATTTTAATATGTTGCATTAATGTAACATGGCCACTTAAAAAAGAGAAACTACAAATCAAATTATAGTAAATTTGTATTCTAATTAAATCTGGCTAGCAAAATAATACAATTTAATATGTGAAATTATTCTTTCAAACTGACAAGAGGGCATGTTCATTATAAAAGTCTATTGGTCTGAATCTTACATGAAATATATTCATAATATATACCTTTATACATGTATTATATAAACGGATGTGTGGTAAATGTCAATATAAAGTCAATTACAAATCCACACAGATGTATAAGAAGATATATTAACAAAATATAAGTCATGATAAATCAGACAAGTTCAATTAAAGATATTATTTAAAGTATGCCACTAGTAAGAGTTATTAGCTAGGTAGAATTACATTCACATAACAAGTTTTAAAAAGTATGGCCTTTAGCAAAGAAACTCACCTCTAAGTTTCCTGACCAAGAGAAAAGAAAGAGAGGTGGAATGGATATTTGTATTGTGGACTTATAAGATGGGAATGAAATGAGGTAACATCTGAAGGCTGCAAAGACTGACATGTAGTAGGCAGCCTATAAACTTTAGCTTTGCTTTGTCTCGTTTTAACTTAAGAAAAACTAAAGGTGGAAAGATTTGAAAGGTTATAATTGTCTTAACCAAGAATGTGACCTACCTTATATTATCATTCCGTAGTAAGAATCTATAAAACTTTAGGAATGAAATATTTGTTGTAGGAGGGATCTGTTTAAATCAGTAATTTTCAATGCCCTTGGACTTTACAAAGTCACAAAGTCACATAAGAGAACACGGCATGGACCTAGACTTTTTTTTTTTTTTTTTTTTTTTTCGACGGAGTCTCGCTTTGCCGCCAAGCTGGCGCAATCTAGACTCGCTGCAACCTCAGCCGCCTGGGTTCCGATGATTCTACTGCCTCAGCCTCCCCAGTAGCTGGAACTATAGGCCCCCACCACGACGCTCAGCCGAGTTTTGTATTTTTAGTAGAGATGGGGTTTCACTATGTTGGCCAGGATGGTCTCGATCTCTTCACCTCTTGATCCGCCCGACTCAGCCTCCCAAAGTGTTGGGATTACAGGTGTGAGCCATTGCGCTGGCCAGTGCCCTAGACTTTTTAACCCATTTTAACCCATACCTCTCTGATTCTGATGCCTTTTTTTTTTCCTTTTTTCTTTTCTTTTTTTTTTTTTTTTTTACCATCTCCTCCTCATTCTACTTATCTACCACCACTACTTATTGTGACTGTGAAGCACTCTGACTTTTTGAAATATTGCATTGCTCAGTTTTACCGCATTGGATTAAACACAGAGGCCTCACTCCAAAAGTTAAGACTCTTCATTTTCTAGCTGATACAATTCACAAACATCTCTTCAAGAAAATTATTTTTTTGGTTCACGTAGCTTATTCTCTACAAGAATTTTCGGTGTTGAATAGGTTTTTTCTCTTTACAATGCTTGAATTTCTACTGTGGCATTAGTTTGGGACTGCTTGTTAGTTGGCAGGTTTGAGTAATTCAGAAACTAAATATATAACAATTTCTTCTTTATAGAAAGATAAAATCTCAAAAAAAGTTATTTCTTTATGACTAAAGACTATGAAATTGAAAGCAATCATGTTTTATCACACTAGTGCCTTAAATCTATCTGAATTTGACAGATAAATATTTTGAAATGTATTGTATATTTAAATAATGCTTTTTCCACTCACTAATTTTAATCTATGTTAACTTGAAAAGATTTAAATTGGAAGGTCAACTTCAATTTATACATAAGTAAGTGAATTTGACAACTTTGATTATGACATTTAACCTGCAAGTGGATAGGAGAACTGAGAATTAAAATGATAAATAGTTAACTATAGCAAATTACAAATGTGTTCACAATGATTGTGTTAGAGTGGTATTTCTTATTTCTTTTCTTAAGCTGAAAAACATTTTTAATTACTTCTGACTTCTATTATGTTCCATTGACACATATATCAATAGTGCTTTGATTAAGTTTAGTTTCAAATATGGCATAAACAAATAATATGGCAAAATTTTATTAGTTTACACACTAGTTGTTTAAACAACTAGTTTAAAACAACTAGTTTTTGGATTTATTTTAAATCCAAAAGAAATAAAACTTAATTACAAAGGGCAGATAGCAAAATGTAACACCGTTAAAATTTCTACCAACTATCCTAATGTCTAACATGTAGTAAGTATCTGTTGATCTATTAAACTAAGTTTTTGAAAATGCATGGCTATGCCCAAAAGGACAATTATTTGCTGAAAAATTATACAAATATAACTTAATGAACAAAATGTTTCTGTTTTGAAAATTAATATGTAGTATTTCCTACTGTCATTGATAGGCATGCCTGTAATTTTTTGTCTTATATTAAAAATAATTATTAGAACTTATTAAAAGCTTGCTGTTACTTTATACTTACAAGCCTCTATAAATGTGGTTTCAGTTTAGATATTGTATTTTTATTTAATTAAATTAATGCATAAGAATTTC
The DNA here is from genome assembly GCF_024542745.1 of Macaca thibetana thibetana. Classification (NCBI taxonomy): domain Eukaryota; kingdom Metazoa; phylum Chordata; class Mammalia; order Primates; family Cercopithecidae; genus Macaca; species Macaca thibetana. The sequence continues at coordinate 64,362,637 of NC_065584.1, forward strand.
CTTTTATAATAAGTAATGTCTAATGCCTGAATTTCAATTTAAAACTTCTTTTTTTTATCATAGGAGCATGTGCATATGTTATTTGACATTTGGATATGGCAAATTTGTACTTCGAGTTAATGTTTTAACATACGTTTTTTTTTTTTTAATAGGGCCTTTTGTAGTTCAGAAAACTAAAACTCACATATTACATGTGTTGGTGTGCACGTTTAGAGAAAACATATTTAAATATAAAAGTATTTTGTTATTTACTAATATAAACAATTTCAAAACTAAAAAAACTGTATTATGAATACATTTTATTTGATTTTCTACAGATTAATGATGAATGTTTTAAAATTATGGGGTTTTTGCATTTATTATGCTTCAGGTGATTAGTGAAAATCTTCAAGAAATAAAACTTAATTATCCATTAATTTTTTATCCAAAAAATTAAAAGATTTTTAATTTCATTATTAGTTATCTCTTTAAGGTCTAAATAAGGTTTTAAATCCATATTAATATGTACAAAAGTAATATAGTAATCATATCAAGTATTTCACTTTGACAAGTTTAAATTAAATCGTATTTAATTTTTAATGTCTTTGCAATCTTACACTGATAATAAAATGTCTCAGGTAAATATGATAATCTTGTTTTCAAGTTTATCTGAAAAGAAAGAAATATACAATAATCCAGAAGGAAAATGATGTAACTGGACCAAACGAAAAGGAAACCTGTCGTGGCAAAATTTCAATATTGAGGGAAATGATGGAAGCTTAAAAGAAGTAGATTACTTTAAAAAAAAAAAATGCTGACATGAGGGGGCAGAGCAAGATGGCCAAACAGGAACAGCTCCAGTCTCCAGCTCCCAGCGCAAGCGACACAGAAGACAGGTGATTTCTGCATTTTCAACTGAGGTACTGGGTTCATCTCACTAGGGAGTGCTGGACAATCGGTGCTGGTCAGCTGCTGCAGTCCGACCAGCGAGAGTTGAAGCAGGGCGAGGCATCACCTCACCTGGGAAGTGCAAGGGGGAAGGGAATCCCTTTTCCTAGCCAGGGGAACTGAGACACACAACACCTGGAAAATCAGGTAACTCCCACCCCAATACTGCGCTTTACCAAGGGTCTTAGCAAACGGGCTCACCAGGACATTATATCCCACACCTGGCCGGGAGGATCCCACGCCCACGGAGCCTCCCTCATTGCTAGCACAGCAGTCTCTGATCTAACGGCAAGGCAGCAGCAAGGCTGGGGGAGGGGCGCCTGCCATTGCTGAGGCTTAAGTAGGTAAATAAAGCCGCTGGGAAGCTCAAACTGGGTGGAACTCACAGCAGCTCAAGGAGGCCTGCCTGTCTCTGTAGACTCCACCTCTGGGGACAGGGCACAGCTAAACAACAACAACAACAAAAGCAGCAGAAACGTCTGCAGATGCAAATGACTCTATCTGACAGCTTTGAAGAGAGCAGTGGATCTCCCAACATGGAGGTTGAGATCAGAGTTTGGACAGACTGCCTGCTCAAGTGGGTCCCTGACCCCTGAGTAGCCTAACTGGGAGACATCCCCCACTAGGGGCAGACTGACACCCCACACCTCATGTGGTGGAGTACACCCCTGAGAGGAAGCTTCCAAAGCAAGAATCAGACAGGTACACTCGCTGTTCAGCAATATTCTATCTTCTGCAGCCTCTGCTGCTGATACCCAGGCAAACAGGGTCTGGAGTGGACTTCAAGCAATCTCCAACAGACCTACAGCTGAGGGTCCTGACTGTTAGAAGGAAAACTAACAAACAGGAAGGATACCCACACCAAAACCCCATCAGTAAGTCACCATCATCAAAGACCAGAGGCAGATAAAACCACAAAGATGGGGAAAAAGCAGGGCAGAAAAGCTGGAAATTCAAAAAATAAGAGCGCATCTCCCCCTCCAAAGGAATGCAGCTCATCGCCAGCAACGGATCAAAGCTGGACGGAGAATTACTTTGATGAGTTGAGTGAAGAAGGCTTGAGTCCATCAAACTTCTCAGAGCTAAAGGAGGAATTACGTACCCAGCACAAGGAAACTAAAAATCTTGAAAAAAGAGTGGAAGAATTGATAACTAGAATAATTAATGCAGAGAAGGCCATAAACGAATGGACAGAGATGAAAACCATGACACGAGAAATACGTGACAAATGCACAAGCTTCAGTAACTGACTCGATCAACTGGAAGAAAAAGTATCAGCGATTGAGGAGCAAATGAATGAAATGAAGCAAGAAGAGAAACCTAAAGAAAAAAGAAAAAAAAGAAATAACAAAGCCTGCAAGAAGTATGGGATTATGTAAAAAGACCAAATCTACGTCTGATTGGGGTGCCTGAAAGTGAGGGGGAAAACGGAACCAAGTTGGAAAACATTCTTCAGGGTATCATCCAGGAGAACTTCTCCAACCTAGTAGGGCAGGCCAACATTCAAATCCAGGAAATACAGAGAACGCCACAAAGATACTCCTCGAGAAGAGCAACTCCAAGACACATAATTGCCAGATTCACCAAAGTTGAAATGAAGGAAAAAATTTTAAGGGCAGCCAGAGAGAAAGGTCGGGTTACCCACAAAGGGAAGCCCATCAGACCAACAGCAGGTCTCTCGGCAGAAACTCTCCAAGCCAGAACACTCTCAGTTTTATGTCTTGGTCTCATGTTTATCTACCACAATGACTTGCATAGAATCCCATTAAAACTGACATAATCCTTTGATAATTAATTTTTTTAATTTAAATGATAAATTTAACAAATGCATATGGCACAGCAAATCAATACCAAAACTTAAAAAAAAAAATACTAGAGATCTTATTTTCCTTCTCTTACTGAGTCAACTCAAATATAAACATGTTTTTAATATCTTATTAAAATACACATACAGAAATTACTTAAGCATATTTCTATGCACTTTACTTTTTCACTTCATAATATTACGCATTGTGGTATATACATTTTAAAATTTATTTGGCTTCATAAGCTCTTTTTATAAAACATGCATAATATTTGATTTTATTTTACCTATTCTACTTTTGAGTCAAATCAATTCCAGTTTTGTTTTGCAGTACAAACTACATTGCAAAGAACATCTTTCAGAGTACACCAAATATAAATTGGTTTTACTTTTTAGAATGACCATTCTGCCCAATTCAGTAGACTTTTTATCAAGAGATTATGTTTGACATTGAATGTAAATGAATTTCTATTGAAGAAACTCGTAGAATAATGTCTGAATATATGTAGATCTAATATGCAACAACATAATTCAATTTTCATTTTATTTTATTTTTAGTTTTATTTTTGAGACAGAGTTTCACTCTTGTCCCCCATGCTGGGGTGCAATGGTGCGATCTCACTCACTACAACCTCCTCCTCCTAGGTTCAAGTGATTCTCATGCCTCAGCCTCCTCAGTAGCTGGGACTACAGGCGTGAGCCACTATGCCCGGCTAATTTTATAGAAATGGAGTTTCACCATGTTGGGCAGGCTGGTCTAAAACTCCTGATCTCAGGTGATCCACCCACCTTGACCTTCCAGAGCTGAGATTACAAGCATGAGCCATCATGCCTGGCCAATTTTCATTTTAACAAAGTCATTTTTGTGAAAAAATGCACATTAGAATCAGCAAAGATTTTTTGAAATACACTATCCCTTACTCTTTTTTGTGTGTGATTGAAAAATTTTGTGAGGGCATCTTTTAGCATATGTATGTTAGTATTCCATGCTAAAACAAGAGAAACCAATTTGCTTGCTTAGTGCTTGCAGAACCTAATAAAGAAATAGACCTCAGGAAACATTGGAATGAAAATGCTGGAACACTGACATTACTCTCTTCATTCATTCATTCTTTTAAAAAAAAAAAACACATTAATTCATTTGTATTATGACTCTTCTGTGCTCCAGGGACAATGCTGAGACATTTGACATACAATGGTCTGATGGTCAGTAAATTGTCTGGCTTTTAATGTTTTCTTATGTTTTGGTTTTCCTTAATTTATTCTCTCTTAAATATTCTCTCATTTTTTTTCTACTCCCTTTTCCCTCTCTCCTTTGGTTTTTCTTCTTCTTTTCTTCCTCTCTAATTTTTATTATCCTTTTCTTCTCTTAAGCAGAAAATATGATCACTGATAGGGCCAGAAGAAGATACAGATATGGCTATCTGAGAGAAAATGTTTGTGCTTCCCCCCAATAAAGTAACAATATGTCCAAGAAAGAGAATATATGGTTCTGTTTGACTGAGGCTTATCTCTAGGCAATCAATTGTGGCTGGTGGGTGATAATTAGAGTTGGTGACTACTAAAGTTTGAATTGTGTTAGATGACTGCTATTAAAGAAAATATTTAGAATATCATAGTCCTAGGTACAATAATGTCTTACAAATTCTCATAATTTTTGTATAATGTGTAAGGAATGTTCAGTTTTCTACATATGGCTAGCCAGTTTTCAGTTTTCTACATATGGCTAGCCAGTTTTCCCAACACCATTTATTAAATAGCGAATTCTTTCCCCATTGCTTGTTTTTGTCAGGTTTCTCAAATGTCAGATGGTTGTAGATGTGTGGCATTTTTTCTGAGGCCTCTGTTCTGTTCCGTTGGTCTATGTATCTGTTTTGCTGTTTTGGTTACTGTAGCCTTGGAGAATGGTTTGAAGTCAGATGAAGTGATGCCTCAGGCTTTGTTCTTTGTGCTTAGGATTGTCTTGACTATATGGGCTCTTTTTGGTTCCACATGAAATTTAAAGTAGTGTTTTTTCTAATTCTGTGAAAAAAGTCAATGGTAGTTTGATGGGGATAGCGTTGAATCTATAAATTACATTGGGTAGTATGGCCATTTTCACAATATTGATTCTTGCTATTCATGAGCATGACTTGTTTTTCCATTTGTTTTTGTCATCTCTGATTTCCTTGAGCAGTGGTTTGTAGTTCTCCTTGAAGAGGTCCTTCACATCCTTTGCAAGTTGTATTCCTAGGTATTTTCTTCTCTTTGTAGCAATTGATAATGGGAATTCACTCATGATTTGGCTCACAGGTTGTCTACTATTGGCATATAGGAATATTTGTGATTTTTACACATTGATTTTGCATCCTGATACTTTGCTGAAGTTGTTTGTGAGCTTAAGGAGATTTTGGGTTGAGATGATGGAGTTTTCTGAATATACAATCAAGTCATCTGCAAACAGAGACAATTTGACTTCTTCTCTTCCTATTTTAATACCCTTTATTTCTTTCTCATGCCTGATTGCCCCAGCCAGAACTTCCAATAATATGTTGAATAGGAGTGGTGAGAGGGCATCCTTGTGCCAGTTTTTAAAGGAAATGCTTTCAGCTTTTGCACATTCAGGATAATATTGGCATGGGTTTGTCATAAATAGCTCTTATTTTGAGATACGTTCCATCAATATGTAGTTTATTGAGAGTTTTTAGCATGAAGGGGCGTTGGATTAAAGACTTAAACTTAAGACCTAAAACCATAAAAACCCTAGAAGAAATCCTAGGCAATACCATTTATAACATAAGCATGGGAAATGAATTCATGATAAAAGCATCAAAAGCAATGGCAACAAAAGCCAAAATTGATAAATGGAATATAATTAAACTAAAGAGCTTCTGCACAGCGAAAGAAACTATCATCAGAGTAAACAAGCAACCTACAGAATGGGAGAAAATTTTTGCAATCTATCCATCTAACAAAAGGCTAATATACAGAATCCACAAAGAACTTAAAAAATTTACAAGAAAAAACTGAACAACCCCATCAAAACGTGTGCAAAAGATATGAACAGACACTTCTCAAAAGAAGACATTTATGCGACTAACAAACATATGAAAAAAGTTCATCATCATTGGTCAATGGAGAAATGCAAATAAAAACCACAATGAGACACCATCTCAAGTCAGTTAGAATAGTGATCCTTAAAAAGTCAGGAAACAATAGATACTGAAGAGGATGTGGAAAAATATGAATGCTTTTACGCTGTTGGTGGGAGTGTAAATTAGTTCAACCATTGTGGAAGACAGTGTGGCAATTCTTCAAGGATCTAGAACTAGAAATACAGTTTTACCCAGCAATCCCATTACTGGGTATATACCCAAAGAAATATAAATCATTCTACTATAAAGACACATGCACACATATGTTTATTCCAACATTGTTAACAATAGCAAGGCTTGGAAACCACTCAAATACCCATCAATGATAGACTGGGTAAAGAAAATGTGGCACATGTGAATATTATGCAGCCATTAAAAAGGATGAGTTCATGTCTTTGAAGAGACATGGATGAAACTGGAAATAATCATTGTAAGCAAACTAACACAAGAACAGAAAACCAAACAGCATGTTCTCACTCATACGTGGGAGTTGAACAATGAGAAGACATGGGCACAGGCAGAGGAGCATCACACACTGGGGCCTGTTGGGGGGTGGGGGCTAGGGGAGGGACAGCATTAGGAGAAATACCTAGTGTAGATGATGGGTTGATGGGTGCAGCAAACCACCATGGCACGTAGATACCTATGTAACAAACCTGCACATTCTGCACATGTTTTCCTGAGCTTAAAGTATAATTAAAAAGAAAAAGAATATAGCAGTAACAACAACAACAAAAAGAAAACAAAGAATGTAAAACGTCACATTAATGATGTCTGCATTGATTACGTGTTAAAATGGTAATACTTTGATATATTGGGTTATATTATATATATCATTAAAATCAATTTCACTTGTCTTTTTATAACCTAAAAAATTCTCATAATGCACCTTCAGTTATAGATGACTGTGTGAGTGGTATTGTAAAGGGAAAAGAAAATATGATGGTTCGTTTCAGGTGTGATATTGACTGGAGTAAGGGATACCCAGACGCTGGTAAAGTGTAATTTCTGGGTGTGCCTGTGAGGGAGTTTCCAGAGAAGACTGGCATTTGAATAAGCCCAGATTAAGGAAGATCTACCCTCACTCAATCTTGTCAATCACTGTCTCGCCACTGAGGACCCAGATAGAATAAAAAAGCAAAGGAAAGGCAATTTTTCTTTCTCTTCCGAGGCTGGGACACCCATCTGCTCCTGCCCTAGCTCATCAGAGCTCCAAGTTCTCTGCCCTTTAGACTCCAGAGTTACGCCAGGAGCTTCCAGATTGTCAGGCCTTTGGCCTCAGACTGAAAATCATACCATGGGATTTTCTGGTTCTCGGGCTTTCAGACGTGAATGGAAAAATGTTACTGACTTCCTTACTTCTCCAGCTTACAGATGGTCTATTGTGGGACTTCTTGAGTCGATAATTGTGTGAGTCAATTTTCCCTAATAAATCCCCTCTCATATACCTGTATATATCTGTAACTATTGATTCTGCTTCTCTCGAGAACCATGAGTAATACAAAAACCTTAGTAAAACATTATTTTAGCTCATTCACTGATATAGTATACATCACAGAAAGTCATAAAGGTGATAGATTTATCTTAAGCATTATACATCTCCAACATGTCCAGTGGTCTCATATGTGCATTGTGGCAGCACAGGTTCTTCATTGTGCCTGCTACACAAAGAAGTGCTACTAATATAATGACTATGCCTTCAAGAAAGAAAACATACCTTCCTATTGATTCAAATCTGTCTTACAGAAGAAGTGTGGAGAAATCCACTCCAGCACACTTCCAATTATGGCATAAAAATGCCTGAGATGTGTATAAAAGCAGTTTCTGCCCTAAAGTAATGATTTCTTCAATAATATATTTTATACAACTGGAATTAACTAGTATAATTTTTAACTACTTTTAAGTATTTCCTAGAATCATACACCAAGATTGAGAAATAGAGTTAATCAAAAATATTGACTTTATTGAAATATCTCTGTTTGGAAATGGGTCTAAAGTTATCTGATTTATAAATGATTCCAAAAAATTTTGTGCATTTCTTACCTTCAGCTCAATGTTAAACTAAATTTGTTACTAAATTAATATTTGTTGAAATTTTTTATAAAAATAAATGATAGTATTATTATTTTACAGATAATAATATAATACTGGTTAATAATTCCATATTGGGAAAAAGTTCCATTGTGTGATGTATGAATAAAAATATCTCTCGTTGAAGTCCATTCTAAGTAAGGCATACACAACAATTCCTGAACTGTCTGGAAAAAGCATAACGATATTAACTCATATTGATTTGAAGGGAATGGTAGCACTGTTACCAAATTGGTTTCTGTAGCCATGATATTTTTTTAGAGAAACATATTCAATTATCGGTCATGCCACACTTGGCTTCCTTTTTTAGATGGACTGCATTACACTACACGAATTTGGATGCGCCCCATTGCCTCTGCTCTGACAGACTTTTGCAAGGAGGTATAGTAACAAAAGCAATGCTAACCTTCGGAAAGGGCATTCCCAAGGATTAATGTTAACAACCTTTGGCTATATTGCAAACTATCACCTCTAGTCATACAGTCATCAATCCGTAAAAAATATGTTGACCTTTGGATATTACTATTTAAGTTGTAAAAAATAAAGAAAATAAACAAGCAAAAATCACAAGCACACCCATTGAAGTTATGCCTGTCTCCATGCAATGTAATGGCAAAGTTGAAACTTATTCTTGAATATAACAATATTCTGAAGACCACTACACTTGTGAACAATTAGGTTATTATTTACTGTGACAACATGATTGCATTAGATCAATCTCATTCACATTTATGCTTAAAGCAAATGAATATTTATTGGTAATTCACTTTGTATTTCTGTTTCTCTTGCAAAATGTATTCTCAATTAGTATCATAAAAACTCATTTTTTTATGTTGATTAATGTGCAAATAACTGACAATAGGTAAAATTCTGTTAAATGTCCTACAGAACAATAGTTCCTATAGATAAGTGGGAGTCTGCATCATCTATGGAATATATTTATAATATAGATTCATTGAGTCCTCCCAATAGATTCTGTTCAAATACGTTAGAGGTGAATTCAATCTTCTGAAAAATATTTAACACACTTACAGGGAATATTAATTCATAGACGGATTATGAGGCTATACTGTTTTATAATGCTATTTAAACTAGAATTTTATTTCTTTATTTGTGATACATTTTATAATTCTTAAAGACAAGATCTTAAATAAAATATTTTCTGTTTCTTTGAGCTTTACACAGTTCTACACTAAAATCTAGAAGAACTTTAAATTTTATAGTATTATATAGCTTATCCAAATTAATTCTATTTAATAGAGTAGTTGTGCCATATGGTATTAGAAATATGATTCAATATGTGACATTAAAATGACATTTTCATAGTTGACTTCCTGAACAACTTATTAAAAATGTTGTAATACCAATGTTTTAGAAATTATTCTAAACTAAAAAATAAGATGAAATATTCACAAACCGTCTTAGAAAAATAACATAAAATTAATGTCACAACACAATACTGATAGTAAAATATGAAAATAAATGGGACAAACTGTTTTAAAAGTGTGAAGACTATACTAAATAAAATGTAAAAATTAAGCAATATAACAAATAACATCAAACTTTGATAACTTTGGATTGATGCCAGGATTTGAAGATACGTGTGGTAGTAGAAAATTTATTAACATTAGTTTATCTCATAAAAATTAAAGAAAGTAAAGCAAACAATTATATTTATGAATGCTAAAAGGGCATCTGATAATCTTTAGAAATATTTCCTATTCAAAAAGATAAGATAAAAAACAGTTTATAAACATTATTTTAAAAATAAAAAAATTCAGATATAAAACTCACAGATTTTAACTGAACTTAGGTAATAAAGAGTAATTCTTGCTACTAAAACATTACTCAGTTTGATTGAAGGTAAAATTTTGTGCAAGAAAATAATCCACATATGAAGAATTAAGATGTTATTTTGTTCATGATATGGCCTTACATCTGCTAGAAAACTCTAATATTCTAAAAATAACAAAAAATAGAAATTAACATTTGAAATACATTTATAAACATGTAAATTATATATTGAGATACTGTATAATTCTTTGACTACTGTTTCTCCATAGCAACAGATGCGTACAAATCAACAGGGAAAATAGCTCTTTCAATATAGTGACAAAATTATGAAAAGTCTAGGTATAACATGTAAACAACTATAATATAACATTGGGGAATATTTTAAAATGGAAATATATTTTTTAAATGAAATATTATTTACTAAAAATATTTACTATCTTAAACTGTGAAATCTCTGCATATTGATATTTAAACATAAATAATTGCAATCAAAGTTGTAAGACTTTATTTTTTATACAATTATTTAAAAATGTATTGGAATAACAAAGGCTTTAGAATAGTGGAGGCAATGGTGAACAGTTTCAAAGAATAGAGAGATAATCTCTGAAATTTTATTAAAACGTTATTTGTATACCACTAGAGAGATTACTTAGCTATTTCATAAATAGATTCAAATATGTATTGGTAGTTAACGTATGACATCAATAGTGCTTCTGTTTAATGAGGAATGTATATTAGTATATATTGATGACAAATTTAGCTGTCCTTTAGGAAAAAAGTAAAGATTGTTTCTGATTTTACCCAATTTAAAAATCATGCATTGCAAATAATTTCTGATTTAAACATAAAAAGATGATTTAAAAATATAATAGATGTATGGTCTTCATTCCTGGGTCATATATTTAGTATATCTAATAATACCCAAGAATGAAAACCTAACTTGAGAGATAGTTGAACTTTATTATGGGATAATCTTTGGTATGGCTGGAAATTGACTTATAAAACCAAAGTATCAATGATAAAGTCAGACAAAAATGTTTGCAATGCACATACTAATTAGCTTTTAAAAATTTACAAATAAATAAATAAATAAATAAAATATCCAAAGGTATGGGAAAACATTATGCTTATAAAATGTACAAAATGATAAAATAGAACTGACAGCATTAAAAATTGGTTGAGTGCAGTGGTAATTGTGAAAAAGCAACTTAGAGATAACATTTATTATTAGGGTTCAGTAAAAATAAATAAACTTAGAGATAACATTTATTATTAGGTTTCAGTAAAAATAAATAAACTTTCCATGTAATCTCTGTGCGTATATATCAAGATGTGTAAGGATATACTGAGATTTTTAAATTATTGGCTGAGGGAGGCGGAAATTGAAGGAGTCAGGGTTTCAAGTGAGATGATTAGCATTCTGTTATATTTTGTACTATAGTCATTCAAAAAATGTTTATTAGTACCTGTTATAAGCTGATTGCTCTTCCATTTGCTAAGAATATGGCAGTGAACACAAATACAAAAATGACTGCTAACAGCTATGATTATAACAAAGTAAATATAAAATATAAAATGACCAGTATTAATAATGCATGTTACATCATTGTATTATAAAATATAAAAGGAAAATTAAATATAAAATTCTATAATTTCAAATAAATATCAAATGATGTGTTTCATTTAAAAATGTTTTCTTCATTTCTTTTCTCTCCTCAAACTACAATATGCGGTTGTATACAGATCTGCATAAAAGCAACCAGTTTTCATTGCTTCTCATCATTCATCATAGCTGATATTTTCCCATCATGTTATAAGCTACAGAAGAGAATGCCAGGGTTTTAGTTGCCTGTAAAACTCAAGTTCTGTGTTCTACAATTAATTCTACATCTTGACTCCTCTTAACTGTTGTTAAACATTGGTAGTTGAAAGCAATGCTGAATACTTGGTAGAAAGTGTTTTTATACTTTGATTTCTTTATTATCTTAAGGAGATACTGTGCTTTGCTTTTGGAATTCAAATCCAAATAAAGAAAAATTGTTTGCTTCCATATTTTCTTTTACACAGTGTAAAATGCCTTAATAATTTTTTTAAAAAGAGATGATAGAAGTATAATTAAAGACTTACATTAGGAATAGTTGCTTTTTCTCATATAAAATTATATATGTCAATATAAAGCTGATCCTCTAAAACTACCTGCCATTACTCTTTAATAATTGGTAAAATAATGCATTTTATAATATTGTATGATAATATCTATAAATATTACAATATTTTTTCACAATGTAAGATGTGTCTAACAACTGTCTTCTCATATTGGTACTAGGAGTTTCCATGTCATGTATTCTCATTTATTTCACTTACTATAGTTCATAGTATATATTTATCAGATATAGTAAATGAAGTGGAGATCTCAATCATTAATCTTGATGTTTCATGAAGGCAAGATCCTTTTTGTGTTTTGGTAAATATCGTATTCCCAATATCCCTATTCTATTCCTGCAATGTCTTATCCTCCCCTTCCTGTGAAATAACGATATAATCTCTGAGAAATAAAAGAGTTGGGGGATAAGAACTTCTTTTCATTTGCTATCTCAGTTTAGTATACCTAACTCCAAGCTTCAACACCTAATAGAGAACTTTGCAAATAAAAGATTTGCCAGAAATCTTGTGTTATTAAAATATCAAAGGAGATTTATTCATGGTATATCCTTTTGTTTGTTATATTTAGAAACTTCACTCTGTTGAAGAGAACACGTTTCTTTTAAATTTTAGATGTTTCTAATTCATATTCACATCAGTACAGAGTTAATGAGGGGTAATACATTAATACAAATTTAATTATGGTAATTGAATGCCATTGTCTTTTCCTGATGCTTTCTAAATAAAGTCACAAAAGTAAAAAAGATTAATATTTATTTCGAATGTTCAGTCAATTAATCCATGTGTCTTGCCAAGATTCACTGAAGATTTTGAGATTTAATTAGCCTTAAATTAGCAATACAAATTTGATATAGATGTTGTACGTACCCTAGTAGAAGGAACTATAAAATGATACTTTATAAATTTTAATACAATCAGGAGTTTGCAAGTTTTAATTTAATTACATTAATGTGCTTAACATCAATCATAAAATGCCTTTGTATTCATGCTGCATTGTACTTTGAATATTCATTTTTAATGAGAAAAACTGAAAGAGATGTGGAGGTCATGGCTAAAATTCAGTAATAAAAATGAGTGATAGGTTCATGTATCTCAACTTTGAAGGTTATTTTTTTCAAGTTGGTCATACTGTTCTCCTAATATAATTATTGTACATTAATAAGCATATCTTGCTCTCACGCAAGGAAGCCACACTTGAACAGAATTCTCACACATTTACAACTTACTATCAAATTCTAGAACCTCACTGAAAGAAAGGTGTTTGTAAGTAAAGTTTTTACATGTTCACTGTTATGTCTCACTTTTTTGCCACATATATAACTTATTGTCTAGAAATCAGAACAAGGCTAAATGTGTGTGTGTATAAATATATATGATATATATATCATATATATGTATGTTACTTTCAATAATTATACTAGCGACATGATAGTTGATTCATTATACTCTTTTATGATCTTGTTTTTCAAAATTCATCACTGGCATTTTTCACAGACACAGAAAATAATAATCCTCAAATTTCTGTGGAACCACAAACATAAGCTGGATAACCAAAGCAACACTGCGGAAGAAAATCAGGAAGTATGATGGAGGAATCATGCTCCATAGACCAGTAGTACAGAACAGAGAGCCCAGAAATAAACACAGTCAATTCATTTTTGACAGGGGTACCGAAAGGACACATTAGAGAAAGGACAGTATCTTTAATAAATAGTACTGGAAGAACTGAATTTCTACATGCAAAAGAATAAAATTAGGTCATTATATTATACCATGCACAAAAATTCACTCAGAAAGGATAGAAAACCTAAATATAAGATCTGAAACCATAAAACTCTGAGGAGAGAATACAGGAAAAAAAAAAAAAAAAAAAAAAAAAAAAAAAAAAAAAGAAAAACCTTGATATTGGCCTTGGCAACCAGTTTTTGGATAATAAGCCAAAAGCTCAGGCCATAAAAGTAAAAATAAATAAATGGTACTGCATTAAACTGAAAAGCATCAGCATAATACAGGAAACAAGTAACATGAAAGAGCAACCTATGAAATGGAAAAAAATAACTGCACACTATCTATCTGATAGGGGGTTAATATCAAATACTTATAAGGAAATTTTACAACCAAAAGCAGAAAAACAAACAAACTCATTAAATAAAATGGCAAAGGACCTGAACAGACATATCTCCAAAGTAGACATAAAAATGGCCAACAGGTATGTGGAAAGTGCTCATTATTACTAATTATAAGAAAATGCAAGTTAAAACCTCTATGAGATATCACCTCACACTCGTAAGAATAACTATTATAAAAAATACAAGAGGAAACAAATGTTGGCAAGGATGCAGAGGAAAGGGAACCCTGGTACACTGTTAGTGGAAATGTGGAGTGTTACTGTCATTATAGAAAACAGCATGGTGGCTGGGCGCCGTGGCTCACGCCTCAAATCCCAGCACTTTGAGAGGCCGAGGCGGGCGGATCACGAGGTCAGGAGATTGAGACCACGGTGAAACCCCATCGCTATTAAAAATACAGAAAGTTAGCCGGGCGTGGTGGCGGGCGCCTGTAGTCCCAGCTACTCCGGAGGCTGAGACAGGAGAAAGGCGTAAACCCGGAAGGCGGAGCTTGCAGTGAGCCGAGATCGCGCCACTGCACTCCAGCCTGGGCAACGGAGTGAGACTCCATCTCAAAAAAAAAGAAAAAAAAAAAAAAGAAAAAAAAGGAAAATAGCATGGCGATTCTTAGAGAAATTATTAATAAAACTACCATATGACCCAACAATCCCTCTTCTGCATGTATATCTAAAAAGATGAAATCACCACCTTGTAAGTAAAGATACCTGCAGTTTCACATACATTGAAGCATTATTCACAATTATCAAGTCATCAAAACTACTTAAATGCCTATTGATTGGCAAATGGATAAAGAACGAGTAATATACATATCATGTGTATATAATATTTTATACACACACAAACATACACATATACACAATGAACTATTATTTAGCCTTAAAAAAAGAAAGATTATACCACTTTTTGCAACACAGATAGACCCATAGGACATCATGCTAAACGAAGTAAGCCAGAAACACACACAAAGAAATTATATGATTTCACTTCTGTGTGAAACTTCAAAATAAAAGAGCTCAAATACAAATAAACAGAGTACGAAACAGAGGTTACCAGTAGGGATGGTGGGAGGAGGGGTAGAGAAGAAATGGGGAAATATGTATCAAATGATACAAAATAGTAGATATGTAGGATTAACAAGTCTAAGGGCCTAATGAACAAAATGAGGAAATTAATAAAATTGTATTATATTAGGGATTTTTCTTAGCAATTATATTATGGATTTTTTGTTAAGTAGATTTTAGCTACTGTTGTCACCAAAAAATTAACTATTTGAGATGATAGATGTGTTAATCTGCTTCACAATGATAACCATTTTACTGCCTAACTGAATCTGATAACATCATGTTGTAAACTTGAAATATATGTTAAATAACATCTATTAAATAATAAAATAAGTTGACTCAGAGAGATTTTATGTCAATTACAATATTGGCCATGATAAAAGTTGATGACTTACAAATTAAAGAATTCCTAAAGCATTCCTGTGTAAAAATTCAAGAACTATGAAAGCATATTGAACAGGAGGAAATATAGGTCAAGTTGCAAGTTTCATAGTGAACCCTACCAAAGTCAAACAAATGTAATTTTGTTTTGTGTTTGTACTTATCATGCTTATATGCGTAGTTTGAAAAGAAAACTATTTCTGTGGATAGTTGTAACAAGTTGCAATTACCGAAATTTTAGTGGGGACCTTTAAATAATAATAAATAATACAATTATTTGCCATTAGTGATATTTGCAAAATGAATGATAAATATCCTTTAAAAACATATCTATTGGTAAATGTATTATTGGCAATAACCATATTTTGCATATTCTGCAATAAAGTAGAGGTTTCTGCTTAATAAATCTTTATAAGGGATTCTATTTTGTGAAAAACATTGCATCAATCAATAATGTTTTATCAAGTCCAGCAATACAGTGGGAATTAAACATGTAAAAAACTTGCCTACAAACATAACTTGAGCAATTAAACTGCCTAATGGAAACATACATGAACTACATATATATCTTTAACTTTTCTAGTAGCCACATGTATTAGGTAAAAAAAAAATAGGTAAAATTAATTTCAAAAATAGATTTTAGTACATTATATCTAAAATATTTTTATTTTAGCATTTAATCAATATAGAAAGTATAAATAATATTTTACTTTATTTTTGTGCTATCTTTAAATTTGGTAGTTTACATTTAGAACATATTTAAATTCAGTACGAAATTTTTATTAGAAGTAATATATCTTTATGTGAATTTCACAAAATTCACATTTTAAAAAGTACCCTTAAATACCAAAGGTTTTGCAAACAACATAAATGTTTCCAATATTATGTTTTAAATTTAAGTTTAAATTAATTAAAATTGAGTAATTTTTTAAAAGTCAGGTTTACAGTCACACTAGTCAAATTTCAATGGCTGACAGGCCATATGCCACCAGTGCATTCCATCTAGAACATTGCATATCTCTAGTGTGTAAATCTGGTACACAAATGGTATTATGTTTTACTCCAAGGTGAATTGAAATGCAATGGAAAATTATTTGTGAAATTATACATACTGTCACTCTGCAACGTAATAGTATATGCATTTTCCTTAGTTTTTAAATTTAATCTCAATGGACAAATTCATTATTTCTATAAACTTTATTTTATAAGATAAAGACTTAGGTTAAATATATATGACAATTTGGAACAGTCTCTGTAATTAGAGATATGTAAACCAGGACTTTATCTTTAGGCAACTTTTTAAGACGATTTCTTTCCATTCCATTGTTCTGTTTCCTTTTGAATTATTTACTCTGTAGACTTAATCTTGAAGGCCCTTACAAATACGTTTGTCAAAACTTTAATAGGCCTACAAAACAACAGTTGATGAAACAAAGTATAGAATATACTTTTCTATGCAAGATATAGCTCATTAATAAATATGAACTGGAGCCTAGTTCTAGTCATTTGTCAATATTTATTCATTTTATGCTAAATTTTTCTCTACTCAATAATTTCCCTAGGATCATACATATCTCTAACTTGTAGATAAATATTATATAATGAAATATTAATAAGTATATTAAATTGTATAAAATATACACATAATTTTTATTTTATAGATATTTTTATGAGATTACATATATGTTTTGAATGAAAAGTAACTTACAATATAGGAAGGCTTATGATATGATAGAAAGAATGTCCAGTAAACTGTTTTGATTTGGTTTTCATATCAGAAATAGTTAATAACATTATCTATAACATATATTAAAGGCTATTTCATAAGAACTATATGCGATTTCACACTTGAAGCTATCAAAGATACTTTAAAAATATATACTTATATAAAATTCATTTTTTGTTCATAGAAATTGACATTTAAATATTACCTCATATATTGACATAATAATTTATATTTTAGCAATATTTATTATGTACTCAGGCTTTTTAGAGTAGAAAAATGTATTAGAGCAGAGGACTTTGGCAGAGAAACTATAAAAGATATAAGTATATAAAAGGACTCATCATAAAGGAAAAGTTAACAGGAATTATATCTAATCTAGGATATTGCATTGCACTGAAAGCCTAAACTTGTTAGCCATTTTTCTGATAGTTCTGGCTCATGGTAATAACATAACCTCAACCTGTGATCAATATGTTGAAACTATATATTGGCTTGAGATTCTGATACACTAAAATAAGGAAAATTGATCAAATTAATAAGTTCATAAAATCAACATATCAATATTCACACATGTATACACATTTCTATAGAATAAAATCTGAAATTTGAAATAAATGTATTTTAATGATTGCTGTTTTATAAATAGATAGGCTCTGAGTGTGTAACTACTGATCAGAACAGGTAGGCAATTAAATAAGGGAGGTTGACCCTAATGCCCATATATTTTTCAGAACTAAATCTTGGGGCAGTGATATGGTTTGGCTATGAGCTCACTCAAATCCCAGTTTGAATCCTCATGTGTTGTGGGAGGGACCTGGTGAGAGGTTGAATAATGGGGGCAGGTCTTTCTTCTGCCATTCTCTTGAGAGTGAATAAGGTTTATGAGATCTGATGGTTTTATAAGGGGGAGTTTCCCTGCACAAGCTCTCTATCTTTGCCTACTGCCATCCATGTAAGCCATGATTTGCTCTTCTTTGTCTTCCACTGTGATTGTGAGGCCTCCCCAAACACGTGAAACTGTACATTAATTAAAGCTCTTTCTTTTGTAAATTGCCCAGTCTTGGGGTATGTCTCTATCAAAATCATGAAAATGGACAAATACAGTAAATTGGTACCCAGAGTGGAGGACTGCTCTAAAGATACCCAAAAATTTGGAAGTGACATTGGAACTGAGTAACAGGAAGAGGTTGGAACAGTTTGGAGAGCTCAGAGGAAGACAGCAGGAAAATTTGGAACATCCTAGAGACTGATTTAATGGCTTTGTCCAAAATGCTGATAGTCATATGGACAATAAAGTCCAGGCTGAGGTGCTCTCAGATGGAGATGAGGAACTTGTTGGGAAGTAGAGCAAAGGTGACTCTTGTTATGTTTTAGCAAAGATACTGGTGGCATTTTGGTCCTGCCCTAGAGATTTGTGAAACTTTGAACTTGAGAGAGATGATTTAGGGTATCTGGCAGAAGACATGTCTAAGCAGAAAAGCATTCAAGAAGTGACTTGGGTGCTGTTAAAGGCATTCAGTCTTACAAGAAAAGCAGAGCATGAAAGTTGGGAAAATTTGCAGCTTGACAATGTGATAGAAAAAATCCCATTTTCTGAGGATAAATTCAAGGCAGCTTCAGGAATTTGCATAAGTAACAAGAGCCAAATGTTAATCCCCAAAACAATGGGGAAAATGTCTTCAGGGTATGTCAGAGGTCTTCATGGCAGTCCCTCCCATCACAGGCCAAGAGGCCTAGGAGAAAAAAATGGCTTCATAGGCCAGGCCCAGGGTCCCTGTCAAGTGTAACCTAGGGTCTTGCTAGGTCTTAACCTAGCATCACAGTTGCTCTAGCCATAGCTGAAGGGGCCCAATGTAGAGCTTGGGCCATGGCTTCAGAGGATGCAAGCCCCAAGACTTGGCAGCTTCCACACTGTATTGAGTCTGCAAGTGCACAGAGGTCATGAATTCAGGTTTGGGAACCTCCACCAAGATTTCAGAGTATTTGTGGAAACGCCTGCAATCCTAAGCAGAAGTTTGCTGCAGGAGAATGTCCCTCATGGAGAACCTCTGCCAGGGTAGTGCAGAAGAGAAATATGGGGCTAGAGTCCCCACACAGAGTCCCTCCTGGAGCACCAACTAGTGGAGCTGTGAAAAGGGTCCTCCAGACTCCAGAATGGTATATCCACCTATGACTTGCATTGTGTGCCTAGAAAAGTCACAGACACTCAATGCCAGCCTGTGAAAGCAGCCAGGAGGGAGGCTGTATCCTGTAAAGCTATGGGGGCAGAGCTGCCCAAGACCATGGGAACTCACCTTTGCATCAGCAGGACCTGGATGTAAGGCATGGAGTCAAAGGAGATCATTTTGGAGCTTTAAGGTTTGACTTCCCCACTGGAGTTTTGACTTGCATAGGCCCTGTAGCCCATATGTTTTGGCCAATTTCTTTTATTTGGAATGGCTGTATTTACTCAATGCTTATATCTCCATCGTGTCTAGGAGGTAACTAACTTGCTTTTGATTTTACAGGCTCATAGACAGAAGGGACTTGCCCTATCTTGGATGCAACTTGGGACTGTGGACTTTTGAGTTAATGCTGAAATGAGTTAAGACTTCGGGCTACTGTTGGGCATGCATGATTGGTTTTGAAATGTGAGGACATGAGATTTGGGAGGACCCAGGAGTGGAATGATATGGTTTGGTTGTGTCCCCACCCACATCTCATCTTAAATCCCCATGTGTTATAAGGAGGGCCCCAGGGGGAGGTAATTGAATCATGGGGCCAGGTCTTTCCCATGCTGTTCTCATGATAGTGAATAAGTCTGATGATATTTGTTGCTCTTATAAGAGGGAGTTTCATTATAAACTCTCTCTCTTTGCTTGTAAGACATGGCTTGCTCCTCCTTGTCTTCTGCCATGGTTCTGAGTCCTCCCCAATCATGGGCAGCTGTAAGTCCATTAAATCTCTTTCTTTTGTAAATTGTTCAGGTTTGGGTATGCCTTTATCAGCAGTGTGAAAATGGACTAATACAGGGAGAATACTTATTATAAACCACAAAAAAATGAAACTGAATTAGTAAAAGGGATTAAGTATTTTATACATTTTTCAGTGTAAAAAAAAGATACCAAATATGCAGTTCAGCCACTGAATCATTTCAGGTTGATATTAATAGCTAAGATACAATGATCACTATTTTGCATAATCATAGAAGAAAGTGGCATCTTAAAAGATCATTGTAACTAAAGAATATATACATTGATGATGTTAATACACATAATCCTCAATGATTATGAAGAAAAAAATCTTTCTGGTTATGAGACTATTTTAGAAGGATATTAGCAGTGTAAATATTACCCGGATGTAGTTTCCTTAGGAGATTGATTCAGTTGAACAAGTCTTCCATAATTTAATGCAAGTTGTAAGTTTCTTATAGGGATTCAGATTTGCACCTTCTGAGAGTACGTTGCAAATAAAAAAGTTTATATAGTTTATGGAAAATGCTGAACATCTCTTTAAAAAATGTGTTTATTTCTCTTTTCCATATTTTCCCCAACTTACTGTCTAACTTTCAATCCATTCTAATGTAAATAGTCTTTTAATTTATAACTATATTAGTCTGATTGCATTGCTATAAAATAATACCTGAGACTAGATAATGTATAACAAAGAAGTTTCTTTGGCTCACAGTTCTGGAGGCTCTACGTGAAGCATGGCACCAGGATCTGATTCTGATGAAGGTCTCAGGAATCTTCCAGTCATGGAGAAAGG
Organism: Macaca thibetana thibetana; assembly: GCF_024542745.1. Lineage (NCBI taxonomy): Eukaryota > Metazoa > Chordata > Mammalia > Primates > Cercopithecidae > Macaca > Macaca thibetana. The sequence goes on from NC_065584.1 coordinate 64,383,594, forward strand.
CGAGGAGGGCCAGTTTGATGGGAGAAGGGCCAAGCTCTTTTAAATAGCTCTTTCTTGACTTCACAGAGGAAGAACTCACTCTTTGCCATCAGCAGGACACCAAGTCATTCACGAAGGATCTTCCCCCATTACCCAAAAACCTTCCACTGACCTCCACTTCCAACACTGGGAATGACATTTCAACATGAGATTTGGAGAAGACAAATATCCAAACTATATCCATAACATATTTATGATAAAACAGAAAGAAAAATATTCTGAGAGATAGTACTTTTATTATCTTCTTTACATATTAAAAAGTATTTTAGTTTTAAAACATATAGAACACATGAAAATCCAAAAAACACCCATGTAAATTTGATAAAATATTATCTGATACTATTGATAAAAAGATAATAACAGTCAGAAATTACACAGAAGTATGCTTTACCAGAAAAGGAGATAAATATATAATATTATACAAACATACATAATTTTTAATTTATATTGTTCACATTTGGTAACATTTTCTTAAAATTTAACTACAAAACAATATTATAATCTGTAGAAGGTTTAACATATGAGTTATCAAGACTTAGTGTCATTTCACTCACATTAATAATCCTAAAACTTTTCTATAAATAACATTTAAAAATATAGAATTTAATGTTGGTAAGACTGTATTTGATTCTAATTTTGATCTTACATTAAGTATTGTAATCTTTCTTAAAATATAATAGAATACAATATATGATATTTAACTAAGGTTGGGAAATGTAGTGTGAATGAAGGAGGCTTTTAGTAGGACTGAGTAAAGAGAGCTGCCTGACACAAGATTAGGCTAAATGTTGTATAGATTAATTGTTAATATAAATAAGTATAATATAAATATTGTTTAATCGTTAGCCTCTAAACATTAATAACCAATTATACTTCTCCTTTAGATATAAAATATCAATGGCTTCTCTAAAAATACAGATATAAAATAAATATAAGTATCCATTATATTTATCCAAAATCATTCTTCATAAAATAATAGTGATAATTAACATGACATAATATATATACATATGTATATTATGTTATAATTATAACATCATATTTCATAATATAATTTAAATGTCACACAATTATAAAATAAATATATTATATAAATATAAAACACAACTTAGTATAATATGATTTCACAATACAAAATGATTATGTTAATAAAAATACACCATGAATAAAATTAATTATAAAAATTTATAATCTGTTGTTATATTTACTCCTAAATATAACAAGGCTGTATCGGACTTTACATTTTTAAAGTTATAAATAGAACAAAACTGTCAATGTAAACAATTTTACTGCTCTTATTTGCCAAAATTATTTCCTAAATTCAATCACCTGACAGTAACATAGAAGGAAAAAGGTCTGATTTGCCATAGAAAATGAAGTACCTAAAAATCCTGATCTTTGTAGGACCCTTGGGATAGAAAATCATCAAAGGCAACTAGAAAATGCAATGTCAACATGATATAATATAGCCCACAGGGGATCTGAAGCAATAGGGAGAGAAAAATGGGCAACAGCAGATGTTTTCCTGTAGGGACAATTATAGAGCAATAATTAAAGACCAGGATAGAATCTAGAAAAGAGTATAATAATTCTACCTGGAGAAGAAAATTAAAAGAAGGATGAAACCATTTACAGCAGTTACTCCACTATTTGCTAAAGGTGATATTCATAATCAAAAACACACACAAACACACAAACAAAACTGAACCAAACCAACAGATGCTCCAGCAATCCACAAGAGTTGCTGTTAGAGAACACAGCCAGAATTAATTTCACCAATTATTTTAAGATGAAAAGGGTATATACACAAAACAACTTTTTATTGGGGTTATTGTATTTATATCTTTCTTTTATCCCATTAATCCTGCTTGGGATAGGCATGAAACAACAGAACCTTATTTAGTTTCTAGGCCAGCCTAAACCACTAATCTGCATTCTTCCTGGAACTGCTTTCTCATAGTCCTTGAGACTCAGTTTTATTATTATTATTACAAAATAATATGCACAGTATGTGATCTGCAGTTGCGTTTTTGTATTCTAACATTCTATGATGTATCTGTGAAATACATTTGTTGTCAATTTTCATTTTGAAAAACATTCATTAGAAAGTGTTATAATACAGAGATTTCCAGTGTAGGTAAATTATTATACTTTCCCCAGGGAATCTGAAGCAACAAAGAAAAATAATTTTTTGTGAATTAAATTAATTTTAATGAATTAAATTTTTATGAATTACATTCCTTTATTTAATTGTATTATTATTTATCATAATAACAGAGAACTAAAGATACCTTGCAATTTAACAGTTACAATTTAGTTAACTATTTTTCTTAAACACAGGACAGTAGAGTCTTCATATTATACAAATAAGTCAAGGTAGAAAATTTATAGTCTACCTCTGTTATTAAATATCTGATTTATATTGAGAAAGTCAAGTGAAAATTTTCATATATTTTAAAATATATGAACTAACTTAATAAAGAAGAGTCATCCTATTGTCACTTCAGTTATAAAGTTCCTCACTTTGTATTGAACATAGAGTTTTTGATGACGTAGAATCTTCTTGATTTTTCTTGTATAGCATAGTATTTAACGAAAGATGGAAATTTCACAAACAGTTGGTGAAAGAAACAGGAAGAAAGGAAGGACAGAGAAATTGTGTTACTGAATCAAACATAACTTTAAGTTCCTTTTTCCAACAGAAAGTAAACTATACGTTATAGGCCCCCTTTGGGAGAAAACCAAATGGAAACATGAAATTCATATGTCCTTCATGTTGAAGTTTAATTGGTGAAATGTGAATTCTCTTTTAAACTTCTCTAGTGAAATATAAAAACATATATGCAATCACATACAATCTTATTACTGGCGAACTTTCTCAAACTCTACTTTTATAAACTGGGTGTTAGCTCTGTTTCACATGCTCAATTCTGTTATAATAAAGTCTGTGGTTTGCTCATGATTGGCTATAATATACGGCCTTACATTCCTGTGAATTTTCTTTTTTTTTTTTTTTTGAGGCAGAGTCTCGCTCTGTCGCCCAGGCTGGAGTGCAGTGGCCGGATCTCAGCTCACTGCAAGCTCCGCCTCCCGGGTTCCCACCATTCTCCTGCCTCAGCCTCCGGAGTAGCTGGGACTACAGGCGCCCGCCACCTCGCCCGGCTAGTTTTTTGTATTTTTTAGTAGAGACGGGGTTTCACCGCGTTAGCTAGGATGGTCTCGATCTCCTGACCTCGCGATCCACCCGTCTCGGCCTCCCAAAGTGCTGGGATTACAGGCTTGAGCCACCGCGCCCGGCCCCCTGTGGATTTTCTTTAACTGAGTACTGACATCATCATAGCACCTTCTGCTCAATTTCAAAATTTTTGTTTAAGGGCATTTTGACAGACTTCTGAAATAAACAAGTTGTGTTTAAATTCTCCCTAATAAATACTGGATTTGTCAGTGACATAAATTGAACAATGCAGTATTCAGCCTATGATAACTGATCCAGTGATGGGAAGAGGTTAAAAATAACTTCCTCCAAAAAAGCTGGCTCAGAGAAAGAATAGATAACATTCTAAATAGATTGCAATGTTATAATCCACAAGCAAATATAAATCTAATGCAAGTAAATGTATATGTTTTGAGGATAATTTTAGAAAAGACAAATTAGAGAAAAGTTTGTCCCAAAGAACATTTCTGGCCAGCTATGCTGGCTTATGCCTATAATCCCAGTACTTTGGGAGGCCAAGGTGGCAGGATCGCTTGAGCTCAGGAGATGGAGACCAGCCCTGGGCAACATAGCAAGTTCTCATCTTTATAAAAAAAATAAATAAATAAAAACATTAGCAGGGCATGGTGGCACATGCCTCTAGTTCCAGCTACTTGGGAGGATCACTTGAGTCCAGCAGTTTGAAGTTGCAGTGAGCTATGATCACTGTACTCTAGTCAGCACCAGGGTGACAGGGCAAGACCCTGTCACTAAACAAAACCAAAGAAAAAAAAAAAGGAAAAGAAAAGAAAAAAGGAAATAAAATAAAATTATGAGTGCTTGTTTGTCTCTAGTGAATGCATCTTGATCTTTTTTGTCTAAATTTACAGGCACATATTCTGAATTCCTAGATTAGATTTAATGACAAGCACTCAGAATTTTTCCATGGAGTTTGAATGAACGCATGAAATATTAAATGTATATGAAAATTTTTATTTTATTTCATTACCTAGGACATGCTGTAGACATTTTCTTAGAAATCCCTCAAATTGAAATCCATATTATTTTTACTGTTTTAAATAGTTACTCTTTTATGTTAATATCAAATCCACAAATAAAATAGTAAAATTTAAGCATCTGTTTTAGTCTGTCCAAGCTTCTATAACAAGATAACATAAACTGAGTATGTTAAAAATAAAACAAATGTATTTTTCACAGTTTTGGTGGCTGACAAGTCCAAGACCATGGCACAGAATGATTCAGCATCTGGTGAGGTCCCATTGCTGATTCACCAAGGGTACTTTCTTACCATGTTTTCCGGAGGTGAAAATGGCAAGTTAGCCATTTTATAAGGGCACTAACCTGATTCATGAAGCCTTCTTGCCCATGACCTAATCACCTCCCAGTGTCCCACCTCCTAATATTATCATTTGGATGTTAGATGGTATGGTGGCAATGTTTCATCACATCCTCAAAAATCCAATGATAAGTCTTGCTTATCACTGAAAGACTATCTCTAGATTATAGGGTTGTTTCCTATGCTGTAGAAGAACTGTAGAGTAACTACAACTATAGGGAATAAGGTAAAATAAAAAGAATATAAAATGGACTCTCATAGATGGAATTGTGTCTGCACAAATATGATAAATTATTTTTGTTTAAGGCTAAAAATTATACTGTTTATTTTAGACAGTCAATTTCCTAGCTAAAAAATTAAAGTTTTTATTATCACATAAAAATTGAGAGAAAAAAATTAAAAACATAAACTAAAGTATTTGAGAAAATTTTTGTTTTAGTTTTAACTTAGCTTCAAATGTTCTACGATTTCTTATACATATTTTGTTGTAAAAAGATGCCTATGGCAACTATATTGATTGGAGTTCTTGGCTGCACACAGAAAAACTCAGCTAGTTTGAGCAGAAAGATACTTTTTTTGTGGGATTTAAAAAATCTGATCAAATCTTTGTAGGGCTACAGGAATAGACTTTAAGTTTTGATGCTAGAAACAGCTTCCAGAATGACTATGCAGAACTATCAAGCTGAAAGGGACTGCCGCAATGGAATAACCATGTTGCCTCTGATCCAAACTTAAAACAGGTTGTTCTCAAGCGATTGAGAATTCCTTGCCACCAACACTGCAAACAACAGATATAAGGTGACTTTCACATATCCACTTTGATACCAGAAAATTCACACTGATCCTAATTCCTCAAGTAACTTATATTCAAACAAACTGTATGTAATGGAACATATTTCACATGTCAGGACAGTAATGACAAGACAAATTGAAAAAATATAGTTTTTTGGCTTCTACATCTGGTATTTTGCAATATGTGGAACAGGAAAACTATGAATAATATTTTTTAGTATTTGGAAGCATCATTGATGAAGATTTCCTGATAATACTATTATCTTTTAAAACACAAAATAATTACGTTAACTCTCTTTTTGAATCAATAAAATTTGTCTCAAATAGGTTATTCTTAATGGCATGGTGATATTATAATTCACATGTGATTTTATGTTTAATGCAACTAAATAGTTTTATAAATATTTCCCAAGCTTTATTGGCTTTTGTTTTTCTAAACATATGGTTACTAATTCAATTTTTTTCCTGGTGAGTATTCTATATTAAATTTGTTAACAGTTTTTATGTGTTACAAATTTAAGAAAAGATAACTTAAGAAAGAAAGATTCCAAAGCCTGAACATAAGAGCATAAGACTATTATTTATAAAAAGTCAATCTTATGAAATGAGACCTAAATATGAGTTCTATTCAGAAATAAGTCCCATTTGTCATTGAGTCTTTATCAGACAGCAAAAAGTGAAATTCAAATAGAAATTATGAATAAAAACATTAAGTAAATTTTTATGTTGGCTACTTGTGGACATGAGTTTTCAAATTGATTAAGTATACAATGGCACAGTTCCTGAACTTCACTTTTTACTTTGTAAAAATCTGTCAAATTGTCAGTCAGGGTGGCTGTATCATTTTGCATTCTCACCAACAATGCATAAGTTGCTTTATATGGTTGCCAGTTGGTATTGTCAGTTTTATTTTTGTATTTTATTTTTTCTAGTAGGTGTATAGTGATATCTCATTTGTGTCCTAATATATGTTTTTTTTTTCTCATTTCTTTAAGTGACAAATTATGTTCAACATCTCTTCATATGCTAACTTGCCATCTGTGTATTTTTGGAATGATATCTTCAGATTTTTGCTGATGTAAAAAATAAGTTGTTTATTTTTCACTACAGAGTTTTAAGAACTATTTGTATGTTTTAGGAGTGACATAAGCAATATGGTAGAATAGGAAGCTACTGACTCTCCCTTCACTCATGGACACACTGAATAAACATCTATACAAGGATCAATGTTATCTGAAAGAGAGTCACAGACAAACTCGAGACTCTACACTCCAGGCAACTGAGAAAATATCCACAGCAAAAGAGCAGAAAAAGCTTAGGCACACTTAGGTTTGAACCTCACCTTGGGAACTACCTCATACAACTGGGAAGAAATTTTCAAATCCTAGCTCCTCCTTGAGGAGAGAGGAGTTTGTACCGAACATTTTGTACCCCAACTTTAAGGTCCCTCCTGGGTTGGCACAATTCACGTAACTCTGGAAGCAGAAGGAATTAGGTATACCCGAGTTTCGCTTGACCACTAAACCAAGTCATGCACAGGTATGTAAACACTCCCCGAGTCTTCATTGTCCTTAAGATCAGGAAAGAAAAAAGACTAAAACTCAAAGGTCCCCATTTGTCACTGAAAGAGATTTGCCGGTGTACTCTGTCAATTGCTGCTGCTGACAGTTAAACTCCTAAGTAGCTTACATCAGGGAGTGAATTGGGCTGACAAACTATAGAACTTCAGAAACCTGAGGAGAAGTTTGGGTATTTTCTAAGCTTTCTCCTTGGCTCACCCAGGGGACAACCCCAAGGCTACCAATTTTTCCTAGTAAAAGTTTGCACACACAATGAGTTTCCCAACTTTTACAACTCCCACTCAAAAAGGCTGCATCCTCCTAGTTCTGGCTAACATGCTCTTCCCAGTAAAAATTTCTCCACACATTGAGTGTCCCAACTTCTACAGTTTACACCCAACAGACTGCATCCTAAACCTCCTAGTTCTGGAAATGAAAAAAGACTAGGCCTATGTGATTCTACTTAGACCATAGTAAAATTAGGTCGTTTTCAATGGGTGTGCAAGCTTATCCAGAGACTGCTGCATCCTCCAGGAGCAGTGAAAAGGAACAGTCAATAGTTCCTCACCAAAAAGGGGTTTCCTGTATCCCCTTCCAATGTTTACTAGACAGTTTAACATCTAACTTACCCGTTTTGTGGGAGTTAAAGAGGGCAGATAAACAATAACAAATTCAGGTCTACAAATTTTTTCTGGAAGGAGTTTGTCCATGCATTGATCACCAGAAATTATACAACCACAATCAAGAAATTGCGTCCTTAACCAATCAGCTAAGAGACTTGATGGAGCACTACATTCCTAAATCTTCCTAGACCATATAAAATAAAGAGGTGGATAGTAAACAGACGCATCTCCAGTGGCTATGCTCCCAGGATCAGAATGTCAGCCTGAATGAGAGTGTAGACAGTTCCCACAGATCCTCTCTCCAGCTTAGTGCATAGGGAGTGGGAGATAAACACCTGCTCTCAGTTTCACCCTGACGACAGAAGGAATAGCAACACACATTTAACACTCTAACCTTTTCAGCTACATCTAGAAGATCTGGTTTCTATCTTACCTGTTTTGGACTACTGATGGAAATTGCCACATCCAAATCTCCTGGTGCCGGTGCAAACAAAGACAACAGTTTGGAAAAACACAAAGATAAAGAGATATTTTAGAATATATGCCTGGACAGAATGGTAAGGTCTATCTCCTACACAAGGCCAATCTGAAAAGACTGAAAAAGCCTGTTGCCTTATGTAATATGAAGAAATCAACACAGAGAGCCATGGAAAATGAAGAAATTTTTTTTTTTTTTTTTTTTTTTTTTTTTTTTTTTTTTTTTTTTTTTGAGACGGAGTCTCGCTCTGTCGCCCAGGCTGGAGTGCAGTGGCCAGATCTCAGCTCACTGCAAGCTCCACCTCCCGGGTTTGCGCCGTTCTCCTGCCTCAGCCTCTCGAGTAGCTGGGACTACAGGCGCCCGCCACTTCGCCCGGCTAGTTTTTTGTATTTTTTTTAGTAGAGACGGGGTTTCACCGCGTTAGCCAGGATGGTCACGATCTCTTGACCTCGTGATCCGCCCGTCTCGGCCTCCCAAAGTGCTGGGATTACAGGCTTGAGCCACCGCGCCCGGCCGAAGAAAGATTTTTAAAATGTCCAGATTAAGAACAAGATGAATCTCCAGAAACTGACCATAATGAAATGGGCATATGTGATTTCCCATCACGAAATTCAAAATAATGGTAATAAAGATGCTTACTGAGATCAGGAAAGCAAAGGAGGAACACACTTAAAGTTTCAACGGAGAAATGCAAGAATAAAAATGTATCAAAAAAAATCATAGAGCTAAAGAATCCAATAATTGGACTGAAAAAAAATCAAGAGATCATCCGACTTACAAGAAATGCTAAAGGAATTTCCTCAAGCTGTAGGAAAAGGACACTAATTAATGACATAAAAACTTACAAAAGTATAAAGATCACCATGAGGTCAGTACATGGCAAATTCTAAATACTCTAATATGGAAATGGCAATGTGTAAATTAATTATATGTCTAGTATAAAGGTTAAAAGTGAAAAGTATTAAAAATAATTATAGCTATATTACTTTGTAAACAAATACAAATTATAAAAATATGTTAGTGACATCAAAAACAAAATATTTAGGAACAGGGAGTTAAAGTGTCAAATTTGAGTATGTAATCACAGTTAAGTTGTTATCAGCTTGAAATAGCCTTTTATAAGTATAAAATGTTTTATGTCAGCCTCAGGGTAAACATAAAACAAAAAACTATAATGGATACATCAAGAAATAATAAATTTAACATATACCACTACAGAAAACCATCAAACAAAGAAAAACAGCAAGAAAGAAGAAAAGGAACAAAGAATCTGGAGAACATCCAGAAAACACCTAAAGAAATGCTACTAGTAATTGCTTACCTATAAATAATTAGCTTGACTGTAAATAGATAAAATTCCCCAGTTGAAACATATAGAATGGCTGAATGAATAAAGAACAAGACCAAACTATACGTTGCCTTTACGAGAATCACTTCAACTTAAAGGACACTCACTGACTAAAAGTGAAGGGATAAAAAAATATATATTACAGGCAAATAGATACAAAAATAAAGCAAGTGTAATGATACTTATATCAGACAAGATACATTTTAAGTCTAAAATTGTAAAGCAAGGAAAAGGTCATTATATAATAATAAAAGGGTTAATTTATCAATACAATATATAAATTGTAAATATATATGCACCCAACTCTGGAGCATCTAAATAATTAAAGTAAATAATAAGAGATCTGAAGGGAGCAATACAATACAACACAATACAATACAAATAGGAAACTTCAATCTCCCCCTTCCAGCAATGAATAGGAAATCTAATGTAAGGCTTAAACTATACCTAACAGCAAATGGAACATCCTTTCATAATGAGAACTCACAACAAATTAGGCATCAAAGGAACACACTTCAAAGTAACAAGAGCCACATATGACAAAACCACAACCAACATCATACTGAATGGGCAAAAGCTGGAAGCATTACTCTTGAGAACAGTAACAAGACAAGGATGCTTACTCTTATCACTCCTATTCAACCTAGCCAGAGCAATCAGGATAAAGGGAGAAATAAAAGGCATCTCAATAATAAAAAAGAAGCCAAATTATCTTTGTTCACTGACAAAATGATTCTACACCTAGAAAATCCTAAAGACTCAGCCAAATGGCTCCCTTATCAGCTACATGACTTTAGTAAAATTTTAGGATGAAAGACAATGTACAAAAATCAGTAGAATTTCAATATAGCAATAACATTCAAGCTGAGAGCCAAATCAAGAACATAATCCCTTTTATGATAGCTACAGTAAACAAAACAGTATGGCAGTGGTACAAAGACAGTCACATAGATCAATGGAACAGAATAGAGAACTCATAAAAAAATTTTCACTCCTACAGACATTTTATTTTCAACAAAGTTATCAAAAATAAGCAAGAGGGAATGGGCTCCCTATTTAATCAATTATGCTGCGATAACTGGCTAGCCTTATGCAGAAGAATAAAACGGGGTCCTTACCTTTTACCACATACAGAAATTAACACAAGATGGATTAATAATTTAAATGTAAGATCTCAAACTCTTAACATCCTGGAAGAAAATTAAGAAATACCATTCTGGACATTGGCCTTGGAAAATAATTTATGACTTAGTCCTCAAAAGTATTTCCAACCAAAACAAATATTGACAAGGGACCTAATTAAACTAAAGAGCTTTTGTACCGCAAAGAAACTATCAACATAATAAACAAACAATACACAGAATGGGAGAAAATATTTACAAACTTTGAATCCAACAAAGGTCTAACATCCAAAATGTATGAAAAATGTAAACGAATAAACAAGCACAAAATAAACAACCTCATTAACAGATGAGTAAAGGACATGAACAGAGACTTCTCAAAATAAAACATACAGGCAGACAACAAGTATATGAACAAAATACTCCACGTCTTCAGAGAAATGCAAATCAAAACCATAATGAGTCACCACCTCAAAGCACTCAGAATGGTTACTATTAAAAAGATAAAAATATCAGATCATGATGAGGCTGCAGAGAATAAGAAATGCTTATGCACTGTTGATAGAAATGTAAATGGTTTAGCCCCTGTGGAAAGTGATTTAGTGATTTCTCAAAGAACTTAAAACAGAGCTACCATTCAACTCAGCAGTCCCATTACTGGGTATATATCCAAATGAAAATAAACTATTCTACAAAAAGGCACATGCACTAATATGTTCATTCCAGCACTATTCACAATAACAAAGACTGTAGATTCGACATAGATGCCTATCAATAGTGGATTTAATAAAGTAAATATAGAACAGGACACCATGGAATATGACACAGTCATATAATAGAATAAAATCATGTCCTTTGCAACAACATACATGGAGCTGGAGACCATAAACCTAAGTGAATTAATGCAGGAACAGAAAACCAAATACTGTGTGTTCGTGTTCTCACTTATAAGTGGGAACTAAATATCATGTACCTATGGACCTAAAGATGGGAAAAACAGACACTGGAGACTAATAGAGTGGGGAGAGAGGGAAGGGGACAAAGGGTGAAATACTACCTATTGGGTTCTAGGCTTACTACCTCGGTGTCAGAATCACTTATACTACAATCCTTAGTGTGACGTAATATACACATGTAATAGATGTGTATGTGTACCCCTTGAATCTAAAATAAAAGCTGAAATTATAAAGAAGTATAAGTATATAATTATAAGTAAGTAATGTTAAAAAAAAAGGAGAAATATGACAAAACAACTTTAAATGAGCAGCAATGAAAAGGCAAATAAGGGCATTATGTAATGATAAAATGATCAATTCCATAAGCAGATTTAACAATACTAAATATGTATGTACCAAAAACTGGAGCAACTAGATTTATAAAGCAAATAGGACTAGAATGAAAAAAAGTGCTAGATAGCAATATCATAATAGTGTGAGACTTCAACACCCCACTGGCTACTGCAGCATAAGTAAGATTGTAAAGGCAGAAAACTAGAAAATAAACTCAGGACTTGAATGGCAATCTTGACCAAACAGACCTAATAGAGATCATGGAATATTACACCCAACAGCTGCCAAATATATATTTTTTCTCACCTGTGCATGGAACATTCTCCAAAATGTATCATATATTTGGCCACAAAGCAAGTCTCAATATGTGCATAGAAATCTAAATCAGATTAAGTATCTCCTTGGACCATAGCACAATAAAATTGTAAGTAAACACCAAGAGTAACTCCTAAAACTATAGTAGTATGTGAAAACTAAACAACTTGCTCCTGAATGACTTTTTGGTAAACAATGAAATAAGGCAGAAATGTAAGAATATTTAGAATAGAATGAAAGTAGAGACACAATATACCCAAACCTCTGAGATATCGCAAAATAAGTACTAAAAGGAAAGTTTATAACACAAAATTCCTACATCAAAAGATACAAGTTTCTCAAATTAATGACCTAAGCTCTTTATGTGTACAATCTAGAAAATCTAGAAAAAAATGATAAATTGCTGAAAACATTACACCTCCCAAGTTCAAACCAGAAAAAAATAAAATAGAAATGCTGAACAGACAATTAGGAAGTAATGAAACTGAATCAATAATGAAAAAATTTACCACCACAAACAAAAAAGCACAGGACCAGAAAGATCTACATCCAAATGTTACTAGACGCACAAAGAAGAGCTAGTAGCAATATTACGGGAAGTATTAAGAAAAATGGAGGAAGAAGGATTCTTCCCTAACTCACTCTAAGAAACCATTATCATCCTAGTAACGATCCTAATAACACATCTGCTTATGTGTGATTCACCACATAAGCAGAATGAAAAACAAAACAAAAAAAAATTTAATAGATGTAGAAAACCTTTCAATAACATTCAACATCTCTCATGAAAAAACCCCAACAAATCAGGCACCAAAGAAACGTACCTCAAAATAGTAAGAGACATATGTGACAAACCCGCCACCAACATCATACTGAGCGAAGACACGTTTAAAACATTCCCCTAAGAACTGCTCAAGACAAGGATGTACACTCTCACCACTCTTGTATCCAACATAGTACTAGAAGTCCTAGCCAGAGCAATTGAGCAAGAGAAAGGCATGAAAGGCCTGCAAATTAAAAAATAGAAAGGCAAGTGTTTTTGTTTCCTGATCACACAATCTTATAGGCAGAAAAGCCTAAAGACTCCTTCAAAAGACTCCGAGACTTAATAAAAGACGTCATTAAAGTTTCAGGATACAAAATCAATGTAAAATTAATCAGTTGTATTTTTGTTCAACAAAAATGCTCAAGCTAAGAACAAAATCAAGAACTCAATCCCATATGCTGTGGCCACAAAAAAACTAGGAATATATTTAACAAAAGAGGTAAAATACCTCTAGAAGGGAAACTATAAAACACTGATGAAAGAAATTATACATGACACAAACTAATGGAAAACCATCTCAGGCTCATGGAAGAATTAATACTGTTAAAATGACTTTACTGACCAAATCAATCTATGGATTTGGTGCAATTTTGAACAAATTACCAATGTCATTTCTCACAGAATTAGAAAACACAATCTCTAAATATATGTGAAACCAAAAAAGAGTGAAAGCAATCCTAAGCAAAAAGAACAAAGCCACAGGCACCATATAATCTGACTTTGAACAATTTTATAAGTCTATAGTAACCAAGACAGCATGGTATTGGTATAAAAAGACATATAAATCAATGATACAAAGTAGAGAACCAAGAAATAAAGCCACATATCTACCACCAAGTGATCCTCAACAAGTTCACAAAACTAAACCATGAGGAAAGGATACCTTATTCAATAAATGGTGTTGGGAAAATTGTCTCACCATATGCAGAAGAATCTAACTGGACCCCTGCCTCTCACCAGATACAACAATTAGCTAAAGATAAATTAAAGAATTAAAGATGTGACCTGAAACTGTAAAAAGTCTTGTTATAAAACCTAAGACGAACTCTTCTGGACAGTAGTCTAGAAAAATAATTTATGACTAATATCTCAAAAGCAAAGGCAACAAAAACAAAGATAGACTAATGAAACTTGAAGTAAAAACAGTCTTCATGGTAAAAGAAATAATTAACAGAGTAATCAAGCAACCTATAGAATGGGAGAAAATATTGGTAAACTGTACATCTTATAAGGGATTACTCTCCAAAATATGTAAGAAACCCAAACAACTGTATAGTATGAAAACTAATAACTGCATTAAAAAGTGGAAAAACAACATGAATAGACATTTCTCAAAAGAAGACATACAAGCAACCAACAAACGCATGAGAAAAAGCTCAACATCATTCATCCTCAGTGAAATGCAAATTGAAACCACAATGAGATACAATCTCAAACCAATCAGAATACTATTATTAAAAAATTGGAAAAAACAGATGTTGCCCAGGATATGGGGAAAAGGCAATGTTTACACCCTGTTGGTGGGAATGTAAATTAGTACATCCTCTATGGAAAACAGTATGGAGATTTCTCAAAGAACTAAAAATAGAACTACCATTTAAAGTAGTAATACCACTACTGTTTACTCAGGGGAAAATGTTTTATCAGAAAGACACGTGTACTTGATTGCAGCAGTATTACCAATAGCAAAGTCAGAGAACCAACATAGGTGCCCATCAATGGTTCATTGGATAAATAAAATGTGGTATATATACAGAATGGAATACTACTCAGCCTTAAAAAAGAATGAAATAATGTCATTTACAGCAACATGTATGGAGTTGGAGGTTACTATCTTAAGTGAAAAAACTCAGAAAATCAAGTACTGCATGTTCTTACTTATAAGTGGGAGCTATACAATGAGTATACAAAGACATAGATATGGAAATAATATGTACCGAGAACTCCTAAATGGGAAGGATGAGAGGGAGGTGAGAGTTTAAAAATTACTTATTTGGTACAATGTTCACTATTCGAGTGTTGTGTTCACTAGCACCCCAAATCTCACCATTACATAGTATATTAATGTAAAAAACTTGTACATGTCCCTACGAATCTAAAATAAAATAATAATTTCTAAAATTTACTCCACTCTCTTCCTTCCGTAGTTTCCAATGATTAGACCCTGTAATTCTTAACCTTTTTTTTTTCCATATGTAAGATTTTGTTTTCCCTTGGCTTTTAAAAATATTTTTCTATGCATTTGGTTTCTTAAAGTTCAATTATGTTTATCCTGCTTTTGGGTTTCCCTACTTTCTTGTTTCCATTATTAACTTGGGGGCAATTATTTGTACATTATTACTTCAATATTTTTGCACCATTATTTTTGTTTCTGTCCCAATAGCATGTACATATTTGACAAAACTGTTTTTAGTTCCTGAGTATTCTATTTTGCTTATTTTCATTCATTTTTATCTTTGCATATGGATGATATTGTTTCTATTGACCTATTTTCAAGGTTACTTTATTTTCTCACATGTGTATAATATGTTAATATTTCTATTAAAGATATTTATTTTTGTTGTAGCATTTCTTATTCCTAGCATTTCATTGTGATTATTTTGTGTATTTTTATATCTGTGTTTACACTAGTCATCTATTCTTGATATTGTCTACAGTTACACTAGAATCTTTAGAATATTAATCATAATTATTTTTACTTTCTTATTTGATAGTCTAACATTAGAATCATATCTGAGTCAGGTTCTGATGCCTACTTTGTCTCTTCAGATTGTGTTTTTCTTGCCTTTTGACATTTCTGTAACTTTGTGTTGAAATCCAAACACATTGTAACGAGTAACAGGAACCAAAGTCTTTACTGTTTAGCTTTATCTTAATCTGTCTAGGAGTCTGACTCTGCTTAGTGCTTTGTGTAGCTGTAGTTATCACTAGCTCAAATTCCTCTACTGTTTAGGTTTCTTCTACCCTATTGACTTGGAATTTCCCTAAGTAGTCTGCCTCAGAGGGGCTGAGTTTTGCATCTCTTTCTGCTTTCATCTTGTGATGACTTCAAAGCTCTTTATATGTCATAACTGAAACTAAAGGTGTCTGTACTCTCATAAATGCAACAATTATATTTTTCATGCAAAAATATTTTATTTACAAAATTTATAAATATATTCATAATATCCTAACATGTGGATTTTATTTGACTGTTTTGTATATCAAATAGATATTTTTGATACTTTGATAAAATATTAAATGACATATTGAACCTCAATTTAAATAATTTAATCCTGATAAGATTTGGCTCTGTATCTCCACCTAAATCTCACATTGAATTATAGCTCCCATAATACCCACATGTTATGGGAGGGGATTGATATCTGGTGAGAGATAATTGAATCCTGGGGGCAGGTTTTTCCCATGCTGTTCTCATGATAGTGAGTAAGTCTCATGGGATTCGATGGTTTCAAAAAGGGCAGTTCCCCTACACACGCTTTCTTGCCTGCAGCCACGTAAGGCATACCTTTGCTCCTACTTTGCCTTCTGCTGTGATTGTGAGTCCTCCCCAGCCATGTGGAACTGTGAGTCCATTAAACCTCTTTCTTTTATAATTTACCCAGTCTTGGGTATGACCTTATAGTAGCATGAGGATGGACAAATACAAATACCGTTATGTGTCTATAAGTCTTCAATAAACAATACTTATTTATTTTGAAGTACTCAGGAAGTGGAATGTACCCTTTCCATTTCAATAAAAATAAGAAGCATGTTCATTTGTGTCATTCTTTTGGCAAAAGAAATGAAGTGCTTGTTTGGAGATCTCAGGATATTTTTATTTCTGATCAATATTTTCTACCTTATTATACATACCAGTGTGGAAAATACAAGCTTCTATCTTGAAGAAGGAGTAGCAAGTAAGGTCACAATAGTGGAAGGCTACCCTTTCCCAGGTCAAATATTTATTGTGTGTGTGTATATATATGTGTGCATATATATGTATACATATGTATGATATACATACATATATATGCATGTGTCTATGTGTATACACATATGTATATACATGCATGTAGATATGTGTATACACACATGTAAATACATGTATGTATGCATGCATACATACGTATATGCATATGTATAGCTATATATTTATACATACATAGGAATATATATACATATATACATACATATAGAGAGAGAGCAAGAAAAAATGGCTACTGCATGTTTCAGAAACATTAACTCAATTTAGCCACTTTTCTTTAAAGTCTTCATTAGCTTTTTTTTTTTCTGTAATATAAGGAATACAGATTCGAAACCTATGTATTTAAAGTGATATATTTATGTCAGTTATGTTTGTTATGTTACTGCCAGTTATACATGATTATGTTTATAATGGCCATTTAAATAAAGGCCTATGGGTGGTTGTTTAATTAGCCAAAAGAAATGAGACTATAGAATTAAAAATAGCTACACAGAAGAAAAACAAAAGATGAGTATATATTAAAGTTTGGTTTCTCAGTTTCGCCCTGTATTATAATCAGATAGGTTCAATACAAAGAGATTTGGAGTAAAGGACTCTTACACTTCCAGAACATCAAGATTTCACATAAAAATACCCCTAGAAAGTTTCAAACTGGACAATAGGCATTCAAATCTGCTATAGGGCATTATAAGTTATCCTGTTAACTAATAGTGACTTTTCTAAGACACTGGCATGGTATTAAAAAATAATGCTTCAGAAATGAAAAATGCCATGTACCCTTCATAAGAAACTACATGTAATTGTGTCCCTTCCTCCTTAACCTGTGACTGCCCATAGTTAGATAGTGGATTTCTACATTAGGATTAAAACAAATGCTTTATTATGATTATTATGAAAAATCATTAGCTTACATGTTGAAGGACAATAGAGTTCAGAATGTGCTTACTGTTTACTTTATCCCAACTTTAGTCTTATGACACAAAACATATGCCTTTGGTCACTCTAGCCTTTTAAACAGCACCAGAGCTTCTAACCTGCCTAGACCTCAAAAAGCACCACTATCTAAAAGAGATTCTCTCCGTAAATAACAAATTTGTTATTTGGAAATCACTTCTCCAAATATTATTATTATTTTGTATTTTATTATTTTCTCCCTATTCAGCATTTTGCTAAAGGATATAATTACATAACATTAAATACATCCTTTGAAAGGTCTGTGAGCCAAGGCCAGGAAATTTAAGGAACTGCTTTCTAGATTTTGAAATAACTTAGGGCCCCCAAACTTTAGGCTGGGGAATTGGCCAATGATTTCTGAGTGAAAACTGAGAGCTGGGTAATTATTTTCAGCTGAATAATTTATATAGTAAAAAACACTAGTCTTTGGCCACCCCAAAGCAGTCATTTGGAATGAGCAATCCATACTTCTGTTGAAAGATTAATGTAACCCTGGATAATTCACTTTTAAGCTGAATTATTCTAAAGGTTGCTGACTTTGGCACATCAATAAAGATGTAGCTATATAGCTGAGATAACACTCAGGGCTGTCGTATTTTCCGTTTGGTATCCCATTTGATGATTGAGAACAGTTGAACCCAAAGGTCCTGGAACTCCATGAATTTCAGGGAACTGGCATAGGGCTATGTAAGGTGCTGACAAAAGCAAGAGGATAACTTTTCTGCTTTTCTCAAAAAGGGCTTCTTTCTGCATGAAAGTTTGATGAGATAGTGCATTACTAATGAGAGTAAAGGGGTTCATGTCCTTCTTGAACTCTACTGACTGCCTCATTGACAGATATACTAATCTCTGGGGCAGATATTTCAATAGTCACCAAGGACCTTCACAGAATGTACCATAATTTGAAATTGTTTAACGCACATTGTTTCTCCTATTCAATTACAAAAGCGCTGAGAACAAACTTTCTTATGTATTTATTCAGTGTTGTATTCCAGGACCTAGAAAAGTGCATGGTACATACTAATTACCAAAAAGAAAATGAAACTTAAGTTTTGGATATTTTGTATGAAAGTGACAGAAGCCTGATCCTGTATACACTTTAGTCTCCCAGCGGATTTGAATGAAAAACAGATTTTTTTAATTTGAATATCTCTAGGTTGGTAGAAGTAATAATGGCTAAGATCTGAACATTGTACAAAAATGCTTAAGGCAGACTGATGGTCCTGAAACATTTAAATACACAGAGAAATTATTGATTTTCTAAATGGCTTAGTGTCATAAAAATTGCTAGAGTTCTTCATGTGTTTAGTTTAGAAATAGTTTATGACATAAAGTATGTCTTATATATGTGAACGTACATAAAAACCCTAGAAAAGAAGATTAAATTTAGGTTAGTTGAGAAGTATGGTACATAAGGTTAACTACAGAAGCAGAATCAGCAAGCAGGAAGACTTACACACTAAACACTTTTTAACTTTTTTAGTCATTGAATATTATATGGGGAAAATTAGTACCAAAATATTACAAATGTATATGTAGCATTAGATATTTAAGGAGATTGATCTTTAGGATCATTTTATAACTCAGTTACTTTATAAAATGAAGACTAGGTGTTCATTACTTGAGAAAGACTAGGTGTTCCAACTATATTTTTAAGATCTGCATCTTTGTCAACGTTCAATTTGCCAGATACATAAAGTTCTATTTCTGGGCTGTCAATTTTGTTCCATTGATCTATGTGTCTATACTTTCACCAATACAACATTTTCCTATTTTTACTTTATAGAAAGTCTCAACGTAATGTAAGTTTTGTAACTTTATTTCTTTCAAAATTGTTTTATTCATTCAGTTTCTGTGACTTATACATTTTAAAAATCAGCTTATCTACGACAAAAATATCTTGCTGTGATTTTGATTTAAAATGGAATACATCTATGGATAAATTTGGAAAGAACTAATATCGTAATTGTTTTGAGAATTTGATAAACATGGCAGGTCTCTGCTATTATTTAGGTCAGCTTGTATTTTTTTCTCCAGCATTTAGTAACTACAAACCCTTCAAATGTTTAGTTGTATTTACACAGGACTGTTTAATTTTTAAAGCTAATTTAAGTGCTTCACTTAATAAGTTTCATTTTCCAATTATTGCTGGGAAATATAATTATGATTGCTTTATGTTGCCTTTTTATCCTCTGGTTTTGTTAATTCACTAATTAGTTGTGGAAGATTTATTGTGGAATCTCTGGAATTTTCTATGTATACCATGCTATCTTTGAATAGAGACTTTTACTTCTTCTTTTCTATTCTGTATAAACCATAAATCTTCTGCTTCTCTTACCTCACTGGCTATTACTTCTGATATGATGTTGAACAGAAGTAGCCAGAGTTGACATCATTTCTTTGTTTACAATTTTAGGGGGAAATCATTCTTTTTTTTTCTATTTAGTGTTTTATCAGCCATCAAATTTTAAATGTCTTTTATCATGATAGAAATTTTTTTTCTATTCCTGGTTCGCTGAAAAAATTGTTTTTTTTTATATCATGAATGTATGTTGTATTTTATTAAACGTATTTTTGATATCAATTGGTAGGATCACGTGGTTTATTTATTTTGTGTGTTAATATGTTGATTGAATTAATTAATTTTAAGATGTGGATTGAGTTTGCTTTCTGGAGAAGTTCTGCTTGGGCATGGTGTGTTAAATATTGTATTTGTTACCAGATTGAGCTTATTGCTCTTTTGTCTAGAATTTTTGTGTTTATCTTTATGAAAAATATTGGTCTTTTTTTTCTAGTTCTATTTTTTCCCCTTTATTTTGTTTGATGCCAATATTAACCTTATAATACAAGGTTGCAGTCCTTTCTCTCCTATATTTTCTGGAAAACAAATTGTATATAATTGATATTATTTTCTGCTAATATATCTGTTAGAATTCACCAATAAAACTATGGCACCTGAAGATTTATTTCCTAGAAGTTTTACATTTAAGAATATACTTTCTAATGTGATTTGAAAACTGAAGTTCTAAAAATATTTTGCATGAAAATTGTATCTCATTGGAATGAATGTGAAGGCTTAACTTGACTATTTTGAAGATATAAAACTCATTTAGTGTATAAGAAAAAAAATAATTCCATACTTATACATTATAACTCTTAAAAGTCTCAGAAAATAGCTAAGTGAGGAGATTTGAATGCCAGCAAAGCCATTTTGTAACTCCATGACATCAACATTAAACATTGCATTCCAACCCTACCTGTAAAATTTTCACATTTTTTCTCATATTCTCTTAAATGCATTTTTTCTCTGTGTTTGTATTTAACAGGAGCAAAAGTGCAGTTGATTTGGGGAGGAAAATTTATTCTGAATAATAACAGTAGTAAAAAGAGGATAGTTTTACCCATTTAAAGGGCAAAGTGAAACATACAATATAAGATTGCTTTTTAAGAGTAACTGAGAAATTTCAAAATACAAATTTGAAGATCAGCACTAGTGGTTTCAATGTGTAGTGTATTAATCAGGGTTCTCAGGAGGGACAGAAGCAATAGGATACATGTATATACAAAGATGAGTTTATTAAGGAGTATTGATTCATACAATCACAAGGTGAAGTCCCACAATAGGCCATCTACGAGTTGAAGAGCAAAGAAGCCAGTCCGAGTCCCAAAACCTCAAAAGCAGGGAAGCCAACAGTGCAGCCTTCAGTCTGTGGTTATAGATGGAAGAGTCTCAAAGCTGAAAAACTTGGGAGTTTACCTGATGTTCAAAGGCAGGAAGCATCCAGCACTGGAGAAAGGTTTAGGCCGGAAGACTAAGCTAATCTGTGCCTTCCACATTCTTCTGCCTGTTTTTTTCCTAGCTGGACAGGCAGGTGATTGGATTGTGCTCACCAAGATTGAGGATGAGTCTACCTCTCCAGTACACTGACTTCAGTGTTAATCTCCTTTGGCAACACCCTCACAGACACACCCAGGAACAACACATTGCGCCCTTCAAGCCAATCAAGTTGACACTTAATGTTAACCATCACATCTACCAAAGGAAAAATTGAATCTGATAAATAAAATACATGTCTAGCATTTATGTTTTAAAATACTCTTTGTTAGTCACACCTTGTATTAAGCCTTATTCCAGGTTTCCCTATTTTCAGTATATAATTTTTAACTATTACTACATACCTGTTTTAATCATTACATTTAAAATTCTGCACCATGGTGTGTATGTTCAGATTCAAAGCATTTTAAAATGTGACAGATGAACTTCATGCAAGTTGGCAATAGTTCTGGTGCTAAAAATTGTAGTTGTTAGTGCAGAGTACATAAGCTGCTTAGTAGTGTAACTATCAAGAGTCTTTTTAAGAATGCTGTCATTATTTTACCCTATGTCAAAAACTTGTGACATGAAATTTTTAAAAGGACTTATGTGAACTCTGATATTGTAATTTTTCTAAGCATTTTAAAAAGAGTAACAAAGTTATGTTTATGTACTAATTCTAATCAGAAAAGTAAGCCAGTAAGAGTTGATGGTCAATTCATTAGGCTTTAACTTAATGGGGAGGTTCCTTACGATAATAATTGTTCAGTAAGGATAAAACAGTAACTTAATGTATATTTATTTTAAATTGTTATATATTTTTAAATTGCCAAGGAAAAGAAATAACTTGATACATTTGAAAAGAAATAACATTATTTCTAACATAAGTACTCAGTAAATATTTTCTACAAAACTAATAAGAAGTTTAAAGCTTGTTGGCCAAGATGCAACATCAATGATATACAGATAGTTATATAACGGAAGAGAAAATAAATTTATGTAATTTTTATTGACAAGATTTATAAAACAATGAAAATTTACCACTTTTTTGTGATGCTGGTCTACTCATAAGAATAACTTGATTTTATACTTTTAGAGAGCAAAACATTTTGCTTGTTGGGGTTCAGAGTTAATGTTTGCTATAGTCAAAATCCATTGCAAATTTTTAGCTATTAATATTGATCTGTAATTAGATCTATTTATCTTACAAATTAAAATTTATTTTCTCACAGGAACTGCAAATTTTGGTGTCAGTTTCTGAAAACATAATTTTTAAGTTAGTATATCTATAGCCTGGAAACCATATAGAATTCTATTTTTTTTAATATTTACCTTTTAGTATGTCACTATGTTTCAGATAACTCGCACTGAAAGCTAAGTAGAAACTCCTCAATTGCAGAGGTAAATGAATTTTGAAATATCGAAATAGCCTTTTCATCAGCCTCATGGGCAGAAAATCACTGCTAGAAATAAAATTTGAGCTTGAAAAACATTTGCTGCAAATCTGTCTAGGAATTGAAATTCCATTTCTGCTTTTAATTTTTTTAACATCACATAAATGTGTAAAGCAGCTGATATAACTTATAATTAAAATACATTAGTTGTAATCAAATACTTTATATTTAATCAGTGTTTTTCCTTGGAATTTTAGATTGAATTAATTAAGACATATTATCAAGTCTGTAGCAAAATATAATTTCCAAAGCCATTCAGTAATTGATAGCAGTGGTTGAGGGTGTTTCTGCTCATTCAGAAACATTTAAATAACAAATGTGATTGCCAAAAGTTGCAATAAAACTTTACTTTCACTAAGCAATTGAACTGTTGTGTGGTTAAGCAAGTAAGAACATTCAGCTTGTATTTCTCACCAAAAATTAAAGAAGTTATGATGGTTAATTCCATGAGAGTGACTTGAGTTTACTGTCATCACTACTGGCTTAATAAAATATTCAAATATTTTCCACAAAGTACCTGCTGATAAAAGATGCAGCGAAAAAACATCAAATTTAAATGGCTTACATTTTTATCAACTTTGTAAATTTATCTAATTAAGTCTTTTGGGCCCAACACGTACCAGTTTTAACACATCTTAGCAAATTCCATTTCAAGTTGTATTTCATTAGTGTTTTCTCAGCCTTCTTGAAAATAGACTCTCCTAGAGTTCCACATAGAATCTAGATAGAAGCTAGTTCTATAGTCACTTCAAGCTTGACATTGAGGCCTCAAATCAAAAACGGTAACTAAGTAGTATCTGTAACATTTGACTCAAGGAAAACTATTTGAAATTTTGTTCATTTTACATGTCTTGCTTTTTTCTTTGACCTGTTTTTCTTTATTATTTATGTTGTTTAGAATTTCCACAACTATTCAAACAAGTGTGCTCACCAAAAGCCTAACCACTCTTAAAAAGTTTGTCTTCTCTGGAAACATTTTTTCAGTTGCTTCAGTTAAATGTGATTTAATTAACTCACTATTGATAATTGGTTTTAATTGTTTTTAAGTTTTATTTTAAGTTCAGGCGCATATGTGCAGGTTCGTTACACAGGTAAACTTGTGTCATGGAGGTTTATTGTACAGATTATTTTACCACTCATGTATTAAGCCTAGTATCCATTAGTTATTTTTTCCTGATCCTCTCCCTTTTCCCACTATTCATGCTCAGATAGGCCCCAGAGTCTGTGGTTTCCCTTTGTGTGTCCATATGTTCTCATCATTTACCTCAAACTTATGAGAACACGCAGTATTTGATTTTCTGTTCCTGTATTAGTTTGCTAAGGAAAATGGCAGGCAACTCCATCCATGCACCTGCAAAGGACATTATCTGGTTCTTTTTATGGGTGCATAGTATTCCATGGTGTATATGTACCACATTTTCTTTATTCAGTCTATCGTTGATGGGCATTTAGGTTTTTTCCCTGTCTTCATTTGTGAATAGTGTTTCAGTGAACATACATGAGCATGTGTCTTCATAACATAATAATTTCTATTCCTGTGGGTATATACCCAGTAACGGGATTGCTGGGTCGAATATTAGTTCTGTTTTTAGTTCTCTGAGGAATCACCCTCTGTCTTTCACAATGGTTGAACTAATTTACACCCTGACCAGCAGTGTATAAGCATTTCTTTTTTTCCACAACCTTGCCAATTTTCTGTTGTTTTTTGACTTTTTATGTAATAGCCATTCTGATTGGTGTGAGATGGTATTACATTGTGGTTTTGATTTGCATTTCTCTAATGATCTTTCTTTTGTGTGTGCTTGTTTTGATACACTTACTGGCCACATATATGTCTTCTTTTGAAAAGTGTCTGTTCATGTCCTTTGCTCACTATTTTATGGGGTTATTCATTTTTTTCTTATAAAATTGTTTAAGTTCCTTATAGATGCTAGAAATTAAACCTTTGTCTGATGCATAGTTTGAAAAATGTTCTCCCATTCTGTAGCTTGACTGTGTACTCTGTTGATAGATTATTTTGCTGGGCAGAGCTCAGTAACAAATGTGTCACAGAGAAAACAACTTTGGTTACAGCTGCATTTTCTTTTCATTTGAAAAATTTGTGAAGAAGTTATACTGTGATGAAATATCTTGTTTTATGTTTTCTAATATTTCCAGCCAAACGATAAAGTAGGTGAATACCGTGAATACAGTTCCTTCTGTAGACATGGCCTCTGTAAAATGATGAATGAACAGCAATTTTTTTCCAGGCCACCCTAAGAATTACACACAATTAAAAAGCAACTCTGGTTTGGGGGCTACTTTTGCATTTCTATTAAAAAATACCTGAGGATGGGTTATTATAAAGAAAGAAGGTTTAATTGGCTCACAGTATTTCAGGCTGCACCAACATGGCTCCAGCATCTGCTTCTGGTGACAGCCTCAGGAACAATTATGGCAGAAAGTGAAGCAGGGATAGTCACCCCACATGGTGAGAGTGTGAACAAGACAGAGGCGGGAGTTGACACACACATTTTCTTTTTTCAACTTTTATTTTAACTTTAGGGGTACATTTGCAGGATGTGCAGGTTTGCTATATAGGTAAACATATGCCATAATGGTTTGCTGCACAGATCATCCCATCACCTAGGCATTAAGCACAGCATTCATTGGCTATTCTTTCTGATGCTCTCCCTCCCCCCACCCCTACCCTGACAGCCTCCACTGTGTTTTGGTCTCCCCTATGTGTCCATGTGTTCTCATCATTCAGCTCCCAATCATAAGTGAGAACATACGGCGTTTGTTTTTTTTTTATTTCTGCATTATTTTGCTGAGGGAGATGGCTTCCAACTCCATTCATGTCCCTGCAAAGGACATGATCTCATTCCTTGTCATGGCTTCATAATATTTCATGGTATATATGTAACCCGTTTTCTTTATCCAGTCTATCACTGGTGGGTGGGCATTTATGTTGATTCCATGTCTTGGTTATTGTGAAAATCTCCACAATGAACATACATGTACATGCATCTTTATAACAGGATGATTTGTGTTCTTTGGGGTATATACCCCATAATGAGATTGCTGGGCCAAATGGTATTTCAGCCTCTAGGTCTATGAGGAATCAACACCCTGCCTTCCAAAATGATTGAACTAATTTACACACCCACCACAAGTGTGAAACTGTTCCTTTGTCTCCACAACCTCACCGGCATATGCTGTTTTTTGACATTTATTTATTTATTTATTTATTTAGATGGAGTCTTGCTCTGTAGCCCAGGCTGGAGTGCAGTGGCATGATCTCAGCTTACTGCAAGCTCTGCCTCCCAGGTTTATGCCATTCTCCTGCCTCAGCCTCCCGAGTAGCTGGGACTACAGGCACCCACTACCACACCCTCCTTATTTTTTGTATTTTTAGTAGAGACAGGGTTTCACTGTGTTAGCCAAGATGGTCTTGATCTCCTGACCTCGTGATCTGTCTGCCTCAGCCCCCTAAAATGCTGGGATTACAGGCGTGAGCCACCATGCCTGCCCTTGACGTTTTAATAGCCATTCTAACTGATGTAAGATGGTATCTCATTGTGGTTTTGATTTGCATTCCTCTAATGATCAGTGATGTTGAGCTTTTTTT
The DNA here is from genome assembly GCF_024542745.1 of Macaca thibetana thibetana. NCBI lineage: Eukaryota > Metazoa > Chordata > Mammalia > Primates > Cercopithecidae > Macaca > Macaca thibetana. The sequence continues at coordinate 64,410,333 of NC_065584.1, forward strand.
CATATGTTTCTTGGCCACATATATGTCTTCTTTTGAGAAGTATCTGATCATATCCTTTGCCCACTTTTAAATGGGGTTGATTTTTTCTTATAAATTTGTTTAGGTTCTTTGTAGATTCTGAATATTAGATCTTTGTCAGATAGATACGTTGCAAAAATATTTCTTCCATTTTGTAGGTTGTCTGTTCACTCCAGTGAGATCCTTTTGCTGTCCTGCTCTTTAGTTTAATTAGATCCCACTTGCCAATTTTTTCTTTTGTTGCAATTGCTTTTGGTGTTTTCATCATGAAATCCTTGCTTATGCCCTGAATGGTATCACCTAGATTTTCTTCTAGATTTTTTATAGTTTTGGATTTTAAATTCAAGTCTTTAATTCATCTTGAGTTGATTTTTGTATATGGTATAAGATAAAGGTCCAGCTTCAATTTTCTGCATGTGGCTAGTCACTTCTCCCAGCACAATTTATTACATAAATTTAAAACATCCTTTCCCCCTTGCTTGTTTTGGTCAGGTTTGTTGAAAGTCAGAGGTATGTGTATGGTTTTATTTCCGAGTTCATTATTCTATTTCATTGATCTGTGTAACTGCTCTTGTACCAGTACCATGCTGTTTTGGTTACTGCAGCGTTGTAGTATAGTTTGAAGTCACATAGCCTGATGCCTCCAGCTTTGTTATTTTTGCTTAGGATTGTCTCAGCTCTTTGGGCTCTTTTATGGTTTCATATTAATTTTAAAATAAATTTTACTAATTCTGTGAAGAGTGTCAATGGTAGTTTAATGGGTATAGCATTGCATTTATACATTAATTTGGGCAGTCTTGCCATTTCTAAGACATTGTTTCTTTGTATCAATGTGCATGGAATGTTTTTCCATTTGTTTGTTCCTCTCTAATTTCTTGGAGCTGTGATTTGTAGTACTCCTTGAAGAAGTCCTTTACTTCCCTTGCTAGCCGTATTCCTAGGTATTTTATTCTTTTTGTAGCAATTGTGAATGGGAGTTCATTCACTATTTGGCTCTTCACTTGCCTGTTGTTGGTGTATAGGAATGCTAACGGTTTTTGTGCATTGACTTTGTATACTGAGAATTTGCTGAAGTTGTTTATCAACTTCAGAAGTTTTTGGGCTGAGACAATGGGGTTTTTTAGATATAGGATTATGTCATCTGAAAAAAAAAAAATAACTCCCTCTATTCCTACTTGAATGCCCTTTATATCTTTCTCTTTCCTGATTGCTGTGGCCAGAACTTTCAATACCATGGTGAATAGAAGTGGTGAGAGAGGACATTCTTGTCTTGTGCCAGTTTTCAAAAGGAATGTTTCCAGCTTTTGCCCATTCAGTATGAAATTGGCTGTTGGTTTGTCACACAAGGCTCTAATTATCTTTAGGTATGTTCCTTCAATACTTAGTTTATTGAACGTTTTTAACATGAAGGGATGTTCATTTATATTGAAGCACTTTTTTGCATTTCTTGAGATAATCATGTGGTTTTTATCTTTAGTTCTGTTTATGTGATGAATCACATTTATAGATTTGCATACATTGAACCAACCTTACATCCTGGAGAGGAAGCCTACTTGATTGTGGTAAAAAAGCATTTTGAAAAGCTTATCTTTGAAAAATTGGATTCGGTTTGTTACTATTTTATTGAGAGTTTTTGCATTGATATTCATCAAAGATATTGACCTGAAGTTTTGTTTTTCTTGTTGTATCTATGCTATGTTTTATTAGCAGGATGATACAGGCATTATAGAATTAGTTAGTCCCTCTTTTTCAAGTTCTTGGGATAGTTTCAGTAGAAATGGTGCCATCTCTTATTTGTACCTCTGGTAGAATTCAGCTGTTAATTCCTCTGGTTATGTGCTTTCATTGGTTAATAGGCTATGCTATTTATTACTCTCTCAATTTCAGAACTCATTATTGGTCTATTCAGGGATTTGATTTCTTCTCAGTTCAGTTTTGTGAGGTATATGTGTCAAGGAATGTATGTATTTCTCCTAGATTTTCTAGTTGAGATGCATAGAGGTATTTATAGTATTTTCTGGTGGTTATTTGTATATCTGTGTGGTCAGTGATGATTTTTCCGTTATTATTTCTTATTGTGTTTATTTTCTTCTTATCTTTTTTATTCTTTATTAATCTAGCTAGCAGTCTATGTATTTTATTATTATTTTTTTTTCAAAACACCAGCTTCTGGATTTGTTGATCCTTTGAAGGGTTTTTCATGTCTCTACCTCTTTCCGTTTAGCTCTGATCTTGGTTCTTTCTTGTCTTCTGCTAGCTTTGGGGTTTGTTTGCTCTTGGTTCTCTAAGTAGATTGTTAACTTGAGATCTTTCTAGCTTTTTGATGTGAGCATTTAGTGTTATAAATTTTCATCTTAATATTGCTTTAGCTGCATCCCAGAGATTCTGGTATGTTGTCTCTTTGTTCTCATTAGTTTCAAATAATGTGATTTCTGCCTTAATTTCATTATTTACCCAAGAGTCATTCAAAAGGAGGTTGTTCAGTTTCCATGTAGTTGTGTAGTTTTGAGTGAATTTCTTAATCTTGAGTTCTAATTTGATTGTGCTGTGGTCTGCAAGACTGTTTATTATGTTATCAGTTCTTTCGTATTTGCTGAGGAGTGATTTACTTCTAATTATGTCATAAATTTTAGAGTAAGTGATGTGTGGCAATGAGAAGCATGTATATTTTCATGTTTTGGGGTGGAGAGTTCTGTAGATATCTATCAGGTTCACTTGATCCAGAGCTGAATTCAGGTCCTGAATATCTTTGTTAATGTTGTCTTGATGATCTGTTTAATATTGTCAATAGGAGGTTAAAGTCTCCCGTTATTATTGTGTGGGAGTCTAAGTCTCTTTGTAGGTCTCTAAGAACTTGCTTTATGAATCTAGGTCCCTCTGGATTGGGTGTGTATATATTTAGCATAGTTAGCTCTTTTTGTCAAATGGAACCCTTTATTATTATGTAATACCTGTCTTTGTATTTTTTTTGATCTTTGTTGGTTTAAAGTCTGCTTTATCAGAGACTACGATTGAAATCTCTGCATTTTTTCTGTTTTCCGTTTGCTTGGTAAATTTTCTTCCATTTCTATCTTTTCAGCCTACGCGTGTCTTTGCATGTGAAATGGGTCTCTTGAAGACAGCATACCAAAGAGTCTCGGCTCTTCCTTCAGCTTGCCTACAGTCTTTTAATTGAGGAACTTAGCCCATTTACATTTAAGGTTAGTATTGTTATGTGTAGATTTGATTCTGTCATCATGATGCTAGCTGTTTATTTTGCAAACTTGTTTATGTGACTCCTTCCATAATGTCCCTAGTCTGTGTATGTTAGTGTGTTTTTGTAGTGGCTGATAATAGTTTTTACTTTCCATATTTGATGCTCCCTTCAGGAGCTCTTGAAAGGCAGGCCTGGTGATAATGAATTTTCTCAGCATTTGCTTATCTGAAAAATATCTTATTCCTCTTTCACTTATGAAGCTTAGTTTGGCTGGATATGAAGTTCTGAGTTGCAAAAATTGTTGAGCATTGGCCCCCAATATCTTCTAGCTTGTAGGGTTTCTCCTGAGAGGTCCACTGTTATTCTGATCGGTTTCCCTTTGTAGGTGACCTCGCCTTTTTCTTTGGCTGCCCTTAACAGTTTTTCTTTTATTTCAACCTTGGAGAATCTGATGATTATGTGTCTTGGGGTTGATCTTCTTGTGGAGTACCTTACAGGGGTTCTCTGAGTTTCCTGAATTTGAATGCTGGCCTCTCTTGCTAGGTTGGGAAAGTTTTCCAATATGATTTCCTGAAGTATGTTTTGCAACTTTGTTGCATTCTTCCTGTCTCTTTCAGGTACCCCAATCAGTAGTAAGTTTGGTCTGTTTGTATAATCCCATATTTCTCAGAGATTTTGTTCATTTCTTTTCGTTCTTTTTTTTCTTTCTTTCTATTCTTGTATGCCTCTCTTATTTCAGAAAGATAGTCTTCATACTTTGAGATTCTTTCCTCCACTTGGTCTATTCTGCTACTGATACTTGTAATTGCATTGTGAAGTTCTCATAGTGATTTTAAGCTCCATTAGGTTGGCTCTGTTCCTCTCTAAACTGGCTATTCCGGATGTCAGCTCCTGTATTGTTTTATCATGAGTCTTAGCCTCTTTACATTGGGTTACAACATGTTCCTTTAGCTCAGCCAAGTTTGTTATTACCATCTTCTGAAGCCTACTTCTATCAATTCAGCCATTTCAGCCTCAGTCCAGGTCTGTGCCCTTGCTGAAGAGGCATTGCAGTCGTTTGGAGAAGAGGCACTCTGGATTTTTGAGTTTTCAACATTTTTGCATTGATTCTTTCTCATCTTTGTGGGCTTATCTACTTTCGACCTTTGAGATTGCTGACCTTTAAATGGGGTTTTTGTGGGGACTTTCTATTGATGTTGTTGTTTTCTGTTATTTTGTTTTTTTTTTTTTTTTTTTTTTTAACAATCAGGCCACTCATCTATAGGGCTGCTCCACCTTGCTGGGGGTCTGCTCCAGACCCTAGTCACCTTGGTTTTTCTGTAACTGGAGATATCTGCAGTCAAGTCTGTGAAACCGCAAATAATTCCTTCCTATGGAGGCTCCTTCTTCTGGAGGCTCTGTTCCAGGGAGTACTGACCTGTTGCCAGCCTGAACACATCTGTAAGAGGTGGTTGGAGCCCCTGATGGGAAGTCAGGCACATGTCAGGGCAAGGACAAGAAGAAGGTGGCAGGAATCACCATGTTTGTGTGGACCCAGTTTCTAAGGCCTGGCATTTGCATATTAAAATTTGCCTGCCTGGCTCTAAGAGCCAGGGCTTTCCTGCTAGACAAGAAGATTTCTGGAGCTGCTTTAAAAGAAACAAAAACTTCCCAAGGACCCCTTTTCCTCTCTATATGCCTAAAATAATTTCTTAGTAACTCCGATAACATTGCCTTGTTCCCAATCTTAGAGGAAAAAAATTTTAGTTTGTTATAATTGAGTATAATGCTAGTTTCATGCTTTTCACATATGACCTTTATTATATTCCCCCTATTCCCAGTTTGTTGAAAGTTTTTAACACAAAAGGATGTCAAAATTTCTCAAATGCTTTTTCTGCATGAATTGAGATGATCATATTTTTTCTTTATTCTGTTACTGCTCTATATTACATTGAATGATTTTTATATGTTGAAATACCCTTGGTTTCCAGAATTAAATCTCAATTAGTCATGGTGGCATAATACTTTTTAATGGGCTCTTAAATTTGATTTGCTAATATTTGTTGAGGTTTATTTGCCTCAATAATGTTTACAGTTTTCTTTTCTGATGGTGTCTTTGTATATTTATATCAGAATAATGCTGTCCTTAAAATAAGCTTGAAAGTGTTACTTCTCCTTTATTTTTTAGAATATTCATTTTTTTTTTTATTTTGTAGGGATAGGGTTTTATTGTGTTGCACAGGGTGGTCTTCCCACCTTTTGTTTATCTGTGAAGTTTTAATATTATTATTTCTTCTTCATTTTGGCTAAATATGATAACAAGTTATAATATTCTTGTTTGGTGGTGTTTTTCTCTTTTAGCACTTTGATTATATTATCTCATACCCTTTTGACCTATGATGTTTTTTCTTGGTAACCCACTGATAAATCTTAGGAAAACTCTTGTAATAATAATACCATGGGGTTTTCTTTTGTCCTATTGCTTCAACTTTTTTTGTTTGTCTTTGGCTTTGACTATTTGGTTGTAATGTGTCTGTTTTATTTCTCTCTGGGTTCTATTCATTTGTAATGTTTTTAACTTTTTGAATTTGTACGTCTTTTCTTCTTCAGATTTGGAATGATTCTTTTTTTTTTTTTCTTAGAGAAACAAAAGACACAAATAAATCACACATATTGAAAATTTCAAATAGACAATACCATTTTTTAACAAAATGGTTTCTTAGAATCATAAATGAAAAACACCAAAATATAATATGTACAATTTTATTTTGACAATATCAGAACTAAAAAATGGGGTAGTAGATGCTCTTGAAATAATGTTCCTGAAATAGTTACTCATACTATTCCTTTTTGCTCTTATAATGATAAATGTCTTTCCATTTGGTTTACTAATGCTGCAAAAATGACAATTTGAAAATATGGCTAAAAATGTTTTCAGCATATAAAAATTTCATTTCTGAATAACTTAACTTAAACATTTGTGGAGTTTTATTTCTCACACCTAAATTATAACATTAAAAATATGTATGCTAAAAGTTAAATTCATCTAATAAAATTAAAAGTATAGAAGAATAACCCTGAGGTGCTTTTAATTTTATTCAGCTTGATATGTATAGTGGAAAAGCATCTTAGCTAAAAAAAATATAGCTCAACTTTCTAATTACTATTATATTAACTCAAAAATTCCCCAAAATCTTATTTCTCAGTATGTACACTAGGAAGTGAAATAGTCTTGCATCCCTTAGAAAATAATTTGAAGCAAATAAGATTCCACATTTGTTTATTTGGTAAAAAGTTAATTCTAGCTAATTTTTAAAGTAACAATACAGGAATTACCAGAATTAGGAGAAATGCAATTTTAGTGCCAGCATTTCACTGTAGACCCCTGGGGGAGAGAATTACATCAATATCAGAAAAATTAATCAAAATTTTACTTTTGAATAACTGCAATTTCAAGTTAGTAACTTTTCTAAAAGTCTGTTAGACACCAATAATAAACAGAAAAAGCATAATAATTCCTGGATTAAGAGAATGGCTTAAAAACAGTCACTTTTTTTAATGTATCATTAAATTTATAATATAATATGATACATTTTTAATTGCTATAATATAATATGATACATTGCTAATAAAATTAGCAATAAAAATAATAATTTGAGCTGGGCACGGTGACTCATGCCTGTAATTCCAGCACTTTGGGAGCCCAAGGCAGGCAGATCACAAGGTCAGAGATCGAGACCATCTTGGCCAACATGGTGAAACCCCATCTCTACTAAAATACAAAAAATTAGCTGAGCACGGTGGTGTGTGCCTGTAGTCCCAACTATGTGGGAGGCTGAGGCAAGAAAATTGCTTGAACCCAGAAGGTGGAGATTGCAGTGAGCCGAGATTGCGCCACTGAACTCCAGCGTGGCAACAGGGAGAGACTCTGTCTCAAAATAAATAAATAAATAAATAGATAAATAAATAAATAAATAAAAAATAAACAATCATTTGATTACTACTGTTTTTTATCTAAGAATTTCAGAGATTATATTCATTAATTAGCTAATGGAGTTACTATGGTACCATGTATTATAATAACCAATAAAATATGTAAACTGTTAGGGGAAAAGGTGAATGAAAAGAAAGAGTTGGCTGAGTTTCTATTTGTATTTTTGATGCATTGATACATTAGGATATACAATTTTTTATAATGCAAGTGCAAAATTTAAGTTATATAATACCCCTAAAATTAAATAAAAACATTTCCTTATAGATACATGCTATTTTTAGCAAACAAATATTGCTTGTTTCACATGAATTATAAAAATTAGACTGTAACAACATTTATTATGTAAATTAATGCTGTTTTTCAGCTGAAATAAATATTAATGGAATAATTGTTAACTGACTTTTATATTTATATGAGATATTTTGTGGTTACTCTTTTTGGAAATGAATTGTTTGCCTATATTTTCAATTTGTCACATTTATTTATTAAATTCATATGGGTTATAGCTAGTTATATGGTCTATATGGAATTAAATTTAAGGATACTCAAAACTTTTATATAATTATATATAACTAGGATATTGACTTTTCAAAGGATTTCCTTAAAGAAAGAAACTATTGCAAGTATTTCATTTGCTAAAGCTTTCAAAGGAAACGTTCACATAATTAAAATCTCAAACTGTAGAATTCACCCCATAACATTTATATTCATATTAGGAAAATTAATATCTACTTAAATGCATCTAAAAAGCTTTATTATTTTTGAGTCTATTCATTTAAGGAACATTTTAGGTAAAAAAGCTGACAATTATTCTGATAGTCATATAACTATTTCTAAAGACTAGTATTTGAATAATTATCAAAAATGCTATGTGTCACAGAATTATTTGTTGTTGAAAGACATTGAATTTTAAATATAAAAGAAAAGTTTCAATTTAACAGATAGTAGCACCTAATGAAAAGATCTGAGAATTGGGGCTAGAAATTATGGTACTTGTGAGTACACCATTATAATTAGAAGCCTGCTTTGAAAATGTAACTTTTAAATCATGATCCACAAAATAATAAGTTCTATAAGTAAATGACAGCTATACAAAGTAGGATACTTTTATAAATTTATTATTTTTGATCCAAAATATCCACTGTTTCTAACTTATAGCAAGTCTTATTATATCTACCATGACTTTACTACTTTGTAAATTAATAGCTATTTATATCTGCCATAAAATTACCTTTGCAAAACCTTTGTTACATTTGCCTTTTTCATTTAATATTCCTTTGTTTATCAGGAATTTCATCCATCAATATTACATGAAAATAAGCACACATATACTCATCTATTTTTTGCGTTTCAATGGCCTTTTGTTTTAGTCACATGTCAATTATAAAGGTCATTTGCATACAGAGAGAAAAAACAATAATTATCTATGATTACTTTTCATAGATATCACTCTTCATTAAATAACAAAGGTAACCTTTGCTTTCTATCACATTATAAGAAACTACCTACTAAGAATCATTGTGTGGAGTGGAATATAAAACACAAAAAATCTGTAATAACTGTTTGCCTTTTTTTTTTTTTTTTTTTTTTTTTTGGTAAGTCTTGCTCTTCTCCCCTAGGCTGGAGTGCAATGGCACAATCTTGGGTCACTGCTACCTCCGCCTCCCGAATTTAAGCAATTCTTCTGCCTCAGCCTCCCGAATAGCTGAGATTACAGGCACCTGCCACCACATCTGGCTAATTTTTGTATTTTCAGTGGAGATGGGTTTCACCATGTTGACCAGTCTGGTCTCGAACTCCTGACCTCAGGTTATGCACCCACTTCGGCCTCCCAAAGTGCTGGGATTACAGGCATGAGCCACCATGCCAGGCCAACTCTGCCTTTTAGCCCACTTCATTCTGTCAGAATATAGTTACATTTAATCCTTATGATCAAGTATACAAATGTTAAAAAACTTCTGAAGATCTGTGGGCCATTTCTAATCAGTGGAAATGTTTATGTGTAAATATGTAATTAGCACACACATTGTATATGAGAGAGAGAGAGGAGACAGAGACAGAGAGAGAGAGAGAGAGAAGATACCTGGTAACAGAATGACAGAAGCAACTACAATATAGAGAATAAACTGACATTAATGATTTTCATTGAGTCATATTGTTTCTGCCTGGATTTAAATTGAAGTAAGATAATTTATTAAACTACCAGGATGGGTTGTATAAATAATTTGGAGAAATATCAAGTCAATGTTAGTCTATGAAAATCTCTGCTGTTCTTTGCTGTCTTTCTCATTGTGTGGGCAAAATGTAAATCACTAAGTAGCACAGAATCTATTGTGAAAATGATTGTGACTGACTAATAATGGGCTTTTTTCTTGGACTAGATTGCTGGACCAGCAATCAGGATTGACCAACAGGGCTGCTTTAATGATACACCCTGTTACATTGTTACGAAAAAATTTGTCTGACAAAAAGGTTGCCCTGGTATTATTGCAATCTCAGAGAAACAGATCTGTAAGTCACTTTACCAACAGAAAATCCTGAATATATTATGTTTGGAGGCATCCCATGAAATATATTTAGGCTATTTCTAGATCTTATTTTTGAATAAGGTATATTTTTCAAAACATAAGTATTCACTTATGTATATGATGTGTGGTTTGAATTGTGATATTCTTTTTCAGTTTGGAACATCCATACATAGAAAAATATCAGTAAACAGAGTCTGTGGGACACAAATAAATGGAAGAAAATGAGTCCAAGGCTTAAACCCTACAAGCATGGCATAATGTAACACCTTTGTATTTTATAGAAAAAGGCCCCAAAGCAAATATTTATGGTAATATCATTTTGATTCCTGAAATGTTTTAAAGTATAGTACATTTTGATCAGAACTTTTCCTTATTATCAATAAATTTTTCTTAAAATTTTGAAGATGCCCTCTAATATTGAAAATGTTTACTTCTTGTTTGACAATTTATTTAAGGATATCCTGTGAATTAATTGTATTTTATCTATTATTTTCTTTTTGACTTTAAAAAGTTATGTGGTATTACAAATGTAAATAATAATTTCCTCTAGAAAGGTTAAAACAAAGACTATTGATTTTTTACATTTTTCCTTTGGAATTCTTGAAAATGTTGCATGATGCTACTGATTATGTTGGTTCTCAACCACCAAACTATTAAAGAAACAATGATTATTGTCTTTGAAACACCATTTCAAGCAAACTAGTTTTTTGTGCAATTTTCTTGTACTTGGGAAGAGAAGAAAAACAATAATAAGAAAAAATAATTGATTACAGATTATTGTATACTAAAACGCTGTGTACACAATCCAAATTTAAAGATAATTAGCTGGCTGGGCGCGGTGGCTCACTCCTGTAATCCCAGCACTTTGGGAAGCCGAGGCGGGTGGATCATGAGGTCAGGAGATCGAGACCAACCTGGCTAACACGGTGAAACCCCGTTTCTGCTAAAAATACAAAAAATTAATCAGGCGTGTTGGCGGGCACCTGTAGTCCCAGCTACTCCGGCGGCTGAGACAGGAGAATGCATGAACCTGGGAGGCGGAGCTTGCAGTGAGCCGAGATCCTGCCACTGCACTCCAGCCTGGGCCACAGACCGAGACTCCGTCTCAAAAAAAAAATAAATAAATAAATAAATAAAATAAATAAATAATGGGCCAAAGATCTGAAGATACATTTCTCAAAAGAAGATAGATAAATGACCAACATATAGATGACAATCTCAAAATAAAAACAAAAACAAAAATAAAGATAATTAGCCACTCTTATCATCCTTTTTATAAGGAAGGGTGTGTATGTTTAATTTGACGAATGATACTTTGAGATTTACTAAACACTTCTTTTATTTATGATAAAATTTAACTAAGTGCCACTATTCTCATGTTTTCTGGGGATATGGCAGTGACTGCAGTTCAACATCCCTGCCATCATAAAGCTTGTGTTTTAATGCAGGAAGACTAAAACTAAACAAGCAAGCATTTATTTGATATTAAATTAAGGTAAATATTAAGTTTATGGGAAATGACAAGGGGAAAGGGAGACCATAGGCAAGAGGGTTCAATTTTACATAAGGGTTTCTTCAAGTAGACCTCCCAAATTGTGACATTTGACATTTGAGTTGGCATCTGGGTCAACTAAAGAAATGAGCCAGGAGGACATGTTGGATAAGAGTATACCAAGATAAAAAACACAGCGGATGGTAAGAGCAAGACACAAGTCAGCTTGTTTGGAAGAAACTGTGGTTAGAAATTTAGTTTGGAACTAAATGATTGATAAGTTTAGGATTTCAAAGCATGGCTTTATAACTCAATGATTGATCAAATTGACAATTTTGTGTTCTTCTTTAATGGTTTACATGATAATAAGTATCTAAGAAATGTGAATTGTATATCTGTTTCCTTTTTAGGGTATTTTTACTTTTGTATGCTCAGCTCCTGAGACGAAGTCCTTGAACAGAGTATATGCTATGCACATTCTTGACCAATAGAACTAAAGTTGCTGGCAACAGAATAACAATGTCTGATAAATTCACAAGGAAAACAATCATTTACTTGCAAGCTGTAGTACAATCTTAACTTTTTCTGACTCAAAGGAGAAAAACAGAAATGATATTCCTCACTTGAGAGTGTAAGTTTATAAGCAAGTCATTATAGAAATTTGCATTGAGATGGTGGGTCAATATACGAAAAGCCTCATGGCTAAACTGAGACTTATTAAATCAAGAGTTCTATGGTCGGATTCATAAAGTCTAAATATTCTTCTGAATTTTCAAAAACTAGCTACAAATTCCAGCAAGTCCTATAAGTGGCATGTTTAGAGAGATGTATTTTACAGTCAGATTTTGTTATTTTACCAGAATTTCTAATGAACCCTGAAATCAGTTGTGTTCAAACATAGCTGTGTAATATTATCATCTATTTATATATAATCATGTAACAATTCCGAAGGGCCCATCCCAGACCTACTGAATGATAACATCCAGATCTGGAGGCTGAAGAATATATGTTGTGAACATTTATTAGTTATTTTGATGACTCTGGTTTTTAAATTGTGGTATGAAACTACAAGCGGGCACACAATGCATTCCCACACATGTATTCCTTTAAATTCCAATTATATGAAATGTACCATGATATGCCCTAGCAAATCTACATGAAACTCTGAAGAATATATATATCATCTGTGTTTGTTAACTAAGGTAGCCTAGGCTTCACTAACATATAATCTCAAAACTGTAGTAGTTTCATCAATTGAAGTTAACTTCTTTTATAGGATGTTCCAGACAGGTGTTCATATCAAAGCAGTGTATCTCCTTCCCAGAGTTGTATGGGAATGAGTAACTGGGTTTTCCAATCAAATCAACCACTTTGAAAAACTTTTGAGATCACCTCCTGAGACTGAACCTTTTCATGGTATATGACCAACAGTTCTTCCCGGAGATATTCACCTAAAGGAATCTTCTTGCATACAGAACAGAAGATGTGCACAAGATTTTTTTATAGGGATAGTGGGGAAAACAGTAAAAACTGAAAACAATTCAGTGCCCATCAAGAGAAGTAGATGAAAAACTTGTGTTATATTCATTTCTGAATAGTATAAGGTACTAGAAACAACATTTATTTTGTTATATTCAGTTCTGAATATTATAAAGCACTCAAAACAGCTTTCAAATAACAATAATGTTTGAACTTTATCAATATAATAGTACATGAAGAACAGTTTTATTACATTAAGTATGTTACATTAATTTATATGTATACATTTAAATGATATTAAAACAACTGAAATAAAATATTAATTTAAAGTTCACATAAATGACATAAAATATATTTTACAAAACAATAGAATTATGAAAATAAAACTAAGGATGCTTTTTTTCAGGGAAGGCAGAGGAATGGGTTAAATGGTTAAATTAGGTTGGATGGTAATCAAGTCACAGTATTTATTGTGTTAAGAAATTGCACTAGCTAATTAAATGGTTAATTACATAATAAAAGTAGACCATGGCATTAGCAATGGGAGTGTATCATGAAAAAGGAATTGTAATTAAGCTATTTCTGGCAACCAATTTTCAAAAATGTGACATAAGAAAACTTCCAATGAAGAAAGTATAAGAAATGAACATATTTATGGATTAACAGAATAATAATTATATAGGCAATTATATATCATTACATGACATACTCTATTTAAGTATACAATATTTTTATGTATAATATTATATAATACATATAAAAGATACATACATATATAATCTATATAAAAATGTTTAATGTTGAAAACTTCATGGAGCTACATTGGATTGGTCAGTGTCGAGGTAGAAAAAAGTCTTTCAATCTCTACAGACTGCATAAAAGAATAGGCCTTGGATCTGAAATACTTCCTTTCTAAGAGACAAAGAGCTGCCAGGGCCGCTGCTGGGGTTATTGCTTCATATGAGAATTTCTTTCCCTGTTTCAGACTCAGTATGTACTTTGTTCTGCTTAAGCATGTACTAAATGTCATATGCCACCCGGTCAGTCCCACTACTATATCTATTCACAGCAGAAAGGGAATGGGGTCTTGCCTGCAGCACAAGAGGTATCATGTATACTACCTCCCTGTGTCCACTGCAGGGCCAGATCCACTGGCCATGGAGACCAATGCCTACTATAAAATCTGATCTTCCTCTGTCTCTTAGTGAGTAGAGCTGTTGATCTATTTATCATCTGAGTAAATCGTGGACTTCTTGGCAACTTGATGCTGCAAAACCATGCAGTGTGATCAGATCCTGGGACTGCTGTTTCTGGTGGTAGGTGGGAAGTGTCACTTGCTCAACAGTTGGCATATGTTTATTTCAGTGGCAAATGTAACATAGGTAAACTTCATTTTTCCATTAGAGATAGGTCAATATATCATGCCAAAAACTTCAAAATAAAAAGGCATGTTATGCTATTTAAGAACGTGAAATTGACACCAACAAAAATTGATATGTATATAAAAATGGGTTTACCTGGAGGATCAAGAATTATAGTGAGGAACAGTATAACAGTGGCTGCTGTTTTACATTTTTATTTTATTTTTGAAAACATAGGAACATGTATTACCTAAAAATAATAAAAATACAATGAAATTAGAAGTAAATTAACTCACTAAAACATTTTTCCTAAAAGTTTCTAAGAATCAATTGATTTTTCTCTTGGTGCTATTTTAACCATATTTCATTAGCTGTGCATTGATGAGTAATGAATGAGGATTGTGAACGGCATGGAAAATAAATTGTTAAATCTCAACCAAAATTCTCATAGGGTTTTATTTTTGTTGAAATGTTCCTTGTTTAGAAGTGTTTAAAAAATTGAATAGGTTCATAGATGATTTTTTAACCTCCAAAATGGAAATAACAGTGGTACTGTATTTTACAAGCGTGTTAAGAGTATAAATTATTAGTGATAAACCTGGCACTCAATATTTTTACGTATTTCTACTTCTCTTGACACTCTCCAGACTTTGAGTCTTGATTTTAAGAGCTTCAAATTTCACAGAAATGGCATCCAAGGGAAGAGAATAAAAAGGAGTTGAGATGTTTATGTCAAAATCAGTGTAACCTCAAACTAAGAACATATCTAGGTCTTCCCAGTGGTTGCTTTGCTTGTGATAGGATGCACTTCATTTTAAGTCAGCTCATATGGTTCATGAATGAGTTCTCTGCAGTAGAAAATGCTTTCTCCTTTTACCAGCTGTGGCTACCCACTGGCTTCTGCTTTATAAAAATGGTTTAAGTCTGAAATAAAACATACAATTAAAAGTTCATATACACATAGTAGTATTATTTCAGTGCATGGACTTGCCACAAAATTGCACACTAAATGGCATCTTTTCTTGGTTCAATAAATATAAACACATGGGGGCTGGTTAATTACTAAAAGTGGTAACTAATTAGCTATATATATGCCTTTCTTTGTACATTTCCATGTAACTCACAACTGGAATTTTAAACCTGCACATTTATTAAACTTAACAGATTTCTAAATACTGCTGATTTTTTCCCCTCACTGTTCTTTTGCAAAGAATAGGCTGTATACAGCATTAACATAAATCTGATTTATTTTTATAGGAGCTCTGACTGGAATTCTAGAGTTGTTTTAGTTAACTTTATGCTAGGATTTCCAATAAAAAATCCTCTCTAATGTATTTGCTATTTGGTTATTACATTCATTTGGATAAAAATGATTTAAATTAAATGTGCTTTATAATACAGAGAAGTTCCGGTGATTTTACTTACTAACATTGAAGATTTTCGTAAACTTAAATCAAAGTATTTCTATGCTGCCATTAGAAGAAAAATATTGCATTTAACAAGCAAGTAGTGACCATAATGGGCTCCGACTGCTTTGAATAAAAATGAAATACAAATGCCCTAAATATTCAGCAAAATGAAATCACAGTATAATATATATGCTGCCAAACCTTTTGAACTAATAGAACACCAGAAAAATTGAAATAGATCAAAGTAAATTTAAAAATATGCTTTTCAATCTAGGGCATAGGTAGGGAGCAATGACTTTCCGAAACCCAAACGCTTATTTTTATGGCTCTTATTCAGACATAACACAGGTGTTACTAAATAAAAAATGGCATTGTTTTTGAATCCCATTTACTCTAGTCTCCCTTAGTAGGGAAGATTTTACTGGTTAAGTGAACATCCTGAATATTCCTACCATGACAGAACTCATGCCAGCTTGTGCAGAGATCCTAGGGGACGCTGCCCAGAGCCAAGTTCACATTCATGAAAAGCTTTGCAATGTGGAAAGCGTATTTTCTCTTGTCTGTTCTATGTTAAAATGATCCAAAAATCTAGACATATATTGTCTCCTTACACGTGGCTGGCCATGATAACACTAATGTTTGTTGAACCTCATTGATAGGGTCACTCCATCAAAATTAACACAGCTGGTTTGGGCAGCTTCCGGTTTGATCCATATCCATCATGAAGTCAAGTGAGAAACGTTTATATTTGCCACTCTTTCACATGAAATATTAAGCTACAAATATTTTAATGGAAACTGGGCTGTTTAATTAATCTTAATCCTTTTAGTAAATTAATTATTGATTGTAACATTCCAATAGCTTGATCCCTTATTATTGAAATATCCCCCTCTGTCAATCTTCCGCTTGTTGTCTTCTTCTCCACTACTCAAAAGCATAAATTCCAACCCTCCATTTGAGCATTCAGCATACCCTGCCTTGCATCATTTATTATTTTCCTACCTCTTATTATCTAATGATATATTATTGAACTTTGAAACCAGTTATGTCTTTCTCTACAGCTGAATAGTTGTGTAACATAGAGTAAGCAGTGAAAGGCTTAAGATCTTTTCTACTACTATACACAAACAATTAAAAGGACACTTTTGAAACTTTTTTTTTTTGTAATGGCTGAAGGGGAAATTTTAATGGACGAAAATGAGGGAAAGAAATAAAGACAGAATTTGTTTTACTTACCTTGACGTTTGCCTTCCTATCTGTTCTCTCAACTCATCTCAATTCAAGCTCTTCATCGTAGCTCTTGTTCTAAAATACAAATTGTATTATGCCTCTTCTTTGTTTGAAACTTTTCAATAGCTTGTCTTTAGTGCAGAATAAATTAGAATTTTTGAGTAGCTATCTTCTTACCTCGTCAAATCTTATCATTAAAGCAAATCACAGTCAAAATTTGCCATACATACAATATGTATTAGAAAAATATTCCTAGAAAGCAGGGATAAACAGTCCGTAAACTCGTCCACTAAACTTCTTTTTCATGCACTCTTGTCGCTTTGTGTGGAAAGTTCAGCCAAGATAGATAAGACAGCATTCCATAAGCTGGGTCCTGTAGTCTTATAGTTGGGGTCAGGAAACAATTTTCCCAAACAAATAACAAGACACAATGTGGATGATTAAGTTATGATTTTGCTAGTAAAAAGTCATATCTGGTAATATGTATCTGGTAATACTAATAGGTATCTGGTAATACCTATTACCAGATTAGTACCTAATTAGTATCTGGTAATACTAATAGGTAAACCTTCATATATTGATAGAATATGGCTAGCTAAAGGGAGGACAGCAATGCCTCTCAAGTGTGTACTTCCTGAAATAACGCCAATTGACTATCCCTATGTTAAAGATTTTCTGTAAGGGTCACTTATTTCTGTAGATTTGAATCTCAAGTTACTAAGATACACATAATGTTATACTTTATATGCTGAGGTATGTAAAATTATAGAAATCTAAAAATGATTTTGACTTATTTTCTGTTTTGTTAAATTTTATTCATAAAACTATAACATGCTTTACATTACACATTCAAAACTAAGAAAGGTATTACTTTAAAAACAAAAGTCCTACTCTTTCACAATTACCTCAGTTTCTTGCTGTTAGTTCATAGGCTTAAAAAACTGGATGCCAAAGACAAGAGAATAAACAGGAAAAGAAAAGGCAAATTGTCAAAAATAAGAGCATTGCATGAAACACAATAATTTAGAAGGTTTGGGAGACAGAACCTACAGAAGAAAATCATTAGCCGTATTTTTAGGACCAAAGCTGAAAAGCAATGGGTATTTGGATTAATGAAAACAAAACCAAAACATATGATTTAATTTCAACATCTCTTTTTTGAAAAATCAATATGGACATGTTTTCATACTATGAAGATTGCCAAGGTATTCATGGTTGGCCATGATAACATTAATATTTATGATAGCATATTATTGCTAATATTTTGGAGAAATTTAAGTATTATGAATATAATCTCCTCTGATAAAATAATTTCTTATTCATTGGTAAAAATACTAGACAATAAATTATTTTTGAGGAATTATATAGCTTTGGTAATTCTTTCAAAAACTGATACATAGTTGTGCAGATTTTCAGGGTACATGTAACATTTTGATACACGCATGCAGTGTGTAATGAACAAATCAGGGTAATTAAGATACCTACCACTTCAAACATTTATTATTTCTTTTCATTGGCAACATTCCAAAACATCTATTCTAGATATTTTGAAGCATACAATAAAATTTTGATAACTATAGCAGTCTTACTGTGCTATTGAACACCAGAACTTCTCTCTTCTATTCAACTGTAGTTTTGTACCCATTCACCAATGTCTTTTCATTCTATCCCTTTCCCTACCCTACTTTAGTAGCCACCATTCTACTACTACTCACTGATATCAAAATTTTTAACTCATACATATGAGTAAAAACATGTAATAATTTCTGTTCTTGTACATTTGCTGAGGAGTGCTTTACTTCCAATTACGTGGTCAATTTTGGAGTAAGTACGATGTGGTGCTGAGAAGAATGTATATTCTGTTGATTTGGGGTGGAGAGTTCTGTAGATGTCTATTAGGTCTGCTTGCTGCAGAGATGAGTTCAATTCCTGGATATCCTTGTTAACTTTCTGTCTCGTTGATCTGTCTAATGTTGACAGTGGAGTGTTGAAGTCTCCCATTATTATTGTATGGGAGTCTAAGTCTCTTTGTAAGTCTCTAAGGACTTGCTTTATGAATCTGGGTACTCCTGTATTGGGTGCGTATATATTTAGGATAGTTAGCTCTTCCTGTTGAATTGATCCCTTTACCATTATGTAATGGCCTTCTTTGTCTCTTTTGATCTTTGATGGTTTAAAGTCTGTTTTATCAGAGACTAGTATAGCAACCCCCGCTTTTTTTTGTTCTCCATTTGCTTGGTAAATCTTCCTCCATCCCTTTATTTTGAGCCTATGTATGTCTCTGCGTGTGAGATGGGTCTCCTGAATACAGCAGACTGATGGGTCTTGACTCTTAGTTCAACCATTATGGAAAACAGTATGGCGATTCCTCAAGGATCTAGAACTAGATGTACCATATGACCCAGCCATCCCATTACTGGGTATATACCCAAAGGATTATAAATTATGCTACTATAAAGACACATGCACACGTATGTTTATTGCGGCACTATTCACAATAGCAAAGACTTGGAATCAACCCAAATGTCCATCAGTGACAGATTGGATCAAGAAAATGTGGCACATATACACCATGGAATACTATGCAGCCATCAAAAAGGATGAGTTTGTGTCCTTTGTAGGGACATGGATGCAGCTGGAAACCATCATTCTTAGCAAACTATCACAAGAACAGAAAACCAAACACCGCATGTTCTCACTCATAGGTGGGAACTGAACAATGAGATCACTCGGACTCAGGAAGGGGAACATCACACACCGGGGCCTATCATGGGGAGGGGGGAGGGGGGGGGGGAGGGGGGAGGGGGGAGGGGGGAGGGATTGCATTGGGAGTTATACCTGATGTAAATGACGAGTTGATGGGTGCAGCACAGCAACAAGGCACAAGTATACATATGTAACAAACCTGCACGTTATGCACATGTACCCTACAACTTAAAGTATAATAATAATAAATAAATTAAAAAAAAAAAAAAAAAAAACATGTAATACTTGTCTTTCAGTGCCTGCCTTATTTCACTGAATGTTCCATAGATCCATCCATGTTGCTGCAAATGACAGAATTTCAGTCTTTTCTATGGGTGAATAATACTCCATCATGTATTTCTACAACATTTTCATTATGCTTTAATTTGTTGCTGGACACTTAGGCTAATTTTATATCTTGGCTATTGTAAATAGTACTTCAAAAGACATAGAAGTGCAGACATGTGCTTAATAAATTGATTCCCCCAACCCCCCCTTTTTTTTAAATATATAGCCAGCAGTGGAATTGTTGGATCACATGGTAGTTCTATTTTTAGCTTTTTGAGAAAACTCTGTACTGTTTCCATAGTAGCCGTACTAATTTACATTCCCACAAGCAGTGTACCAGCGCTCCCCTTTCTCCACATCCTCATCAACATCTGTTATTTTCTGTCTTTTTGATAACAGTCATTCTATTGGGAGTGAAATAATGTCTCATTGTGATTTTGATGTTCACTGATGATTAGTGATGTTGAACATTTTTTCATACACCTATTGGCCATTTGTATGTCATCTTTTGAGAAATATCTATTTAGGTTTCTTGCCCATAAAAAAATCAGATTACCATTATTATTATTTTTGCTATTGTGTTGTTTGAGTTCCTTATTATTAGGGAAAATGCGTGTATACATAAGTCGTGAAACTGGGTGATTATTCTCTTGTAATGGCTCAGTAAAGAGTTTTTCGGCCGGGCGCGGTGGCTCAAGCCTGTAATCCCAGCACTTTGGGAGGCCAAAACGGGCGGATCACGAGGTCGGGAGATCGAGACCATCCTGGCGAACACGGTGAAACCCCGTCTCTACTAAAAAAATACAAAAAACTAGCCGGGCGAGGTGGCGGGCGCCTGTAGTCCCAGCTACTCGGGAGGCTGAGGCAGGAGAATGGCGGGAACCCGGGAGGCGGAGCTTGCAGTGAGCTGAGATCTGGCCACTGCACTCCAGCCTGGGAGACAGAGCGAGACTCCGTCTCAAAAAAAAAATAAAAATAAAAAAAAGAGTTTTTCATAGGAAACTATTACTGTGAGAGATAGAAAGGTCAACAATGTGATCTTACATGTACACATTAACCCTTCTTATCTATATGTGGGTTCCTGGAACTTTTTATACCCGTTGGACATTTTGGGTAATTTTATGCAAATGTACATATAAAATGAAAACGATCTATTAATATGATTTTGTAAAAAGCAGTTTCAAAACAATTATGTTACTATGATCTTATTTAATCCGCAGCCTAACTTGCTAAAGTCAAAAGATATTAACAATTTAATTGAATCAACATAACTCTGAACACAATAATAGGATGAGAATTATGACTATTTATTAACTCAATTACCTGATATGAGGAGTAGGGAGGTGAAGGCAGTGATTAAAGCACCCCAAAAATATCACCACACAAAACCAATTTTCTCTTTAAATTATAAGCCTCTCATACTTATATTTGAAAGATTATATTTTGTTTGTTTTAAAAAGCCTGCTGAGAAGCTTTCAAGCCCTTGTCCCTAGAGTAGTGAACCAATCAGGCTCAATATTCTCATCCCTTCTCTATTTTATCAAAGCCAAAAAGCAACACAAGAATCCCTGGAGAACAGCCCCAGTTATGAAAGCCAGCCTAGTTGTATAGCTGAGAGGAAACCCATAGGGTCTTGTACAAAATTTTTCATACAGAATACATTTTCACCACCCACAAATAGCTTATTTTTTATTAGGCTATTTTTATGGCTTTGTTTCTTGCTGCTTTCAATATCAATATGCTGAATTGAGCCATTGACACTGTTTTAGAGAATACTGCATGCTATGGGAACTGAAGCTGTGAGAATGTATTACCTTTCTAGCATATTTAGTAATTACTAATTTCTGAGTTTTTCTTTCAATGCTTCATTTTCAATACAATTTTCAATTTTCAAAAATGTCAGTCATGTTTTTATATTTAGATGATGAAATGACAATTTTAATATTCAGATATTAAAATGACTAGGACTTATCATGTATAGAATTGTATACCATTTACTATCATAAATGTATTGCTTAAATAGAAAGGCCCTTTTAGGTTAAATTTATGACTTTGAAGGCAGAGTATTTTGGTAAAATCCAGGTTCAGGTACCTCCTCTAAAAATTTTTAAAATAATTGTGGAAAAATTAAGTAAGTTTTCTATTCTTCAGTGTCCTTATTTACTGTGTTAAGCATTATTACTAGCATACCATGTTTCCCAATAGACTTACAATTCAGTGTGATCTGAGTTTAGTTACCCCCCAAACATAAACTCTGTGCAAATATGATATTATCAGATGCGTTTTCCAACTAATCTTCTACAAATAAATTTCTCTATAAATAGGACAAGCAGTATTCATTTGGTCACTTGGCAAATATGTCAATCCTTGTTTCTCTTCAAGCAAAATGAATAAAATAAAGATACAACATTTCAAAATCCTAAAATAGTGTTTAAATGTTACTAATTTGTAGGCAAGCATAAAACTTGAATAGCTAATACATGGGACAGAGTAATAAAAATTGCAGTATAATTTTTCAAAGAAAATGGATAAAATATTTATATAATTAAAAGGCAGGGGCCTAAGAAATCCATGATCCCGAATCCTTTTTTTCCCCAAGAAAAGTAGCTAATGCTCTTGCATGAAAAAGTTCATTATTGCTCTATGTATACTAGGAAGTGCTTAACTTGTTTTGACTTCGTGTGTGTGTGTGTGTATCTTCTAGAACAAGAAATACTTTTTGGTTTCTATATGTGCTTATTGTTGTGATTTATGATTTATAAGGAATCAGGACTGCTCCAAGTAATTTTTAAGTTTCTGTTAAAGGGTAGTGCATGTATAAAAAAGCACATACGCCAATAACTATAGTTTACTTTTGATTAAATATATGTTATACTTAACTACTTAACGACATCTGTAAAGTGGTTATTTACCTTAGTGTCAAAAAATGTGAAGGTTTTGAGGTATTACCCTACTCTCAAGCTAACAAGGTAGTCTGCTACTGTTTCATGGATGGTGGCAGAAGTCGTGAGACTCTTAACAAAAGAACAAAGGAATGATTATTGCTCACAGCAGTAGAAGTAAAATATGATAATTTCCCATGTTTCCTGAGCTTTGATTCCCACATGGTCATGTGACAAGGGCTCAGTGACATTTATACATGCAGCAGGCTGTGAACTAGGTAAACCAATCTTCCATAAAAGGGGCTACAGATTAACCTACTCAAACTTTTTCCTGGAGAGAAGCGTTATCTTTATTGTACTAGTCAGGAAACCAATCTTCTCCCAGCTCCTGATGGAACTATTCCTTTATTTTCCATGGTCACTTCAATATTAATATTTTAGAAAAGATAATCTCTGAAAAGGCATCTAGTACCTCTGCCCTTAAGGTATACAAAAATGTAATATATCTGTAGAGAATTGTCTCATATGTTGTTACATATTAATAACATTTTTCCAACTGAACTATAACTGACAGTCAAGAAGAGAACATTAACAGCAATCTTGAAGTTTCTCTAATTCCCCGGCGACACACCCCTCTTCTGCCAAGTATAACAACTATTCTGAAACCTAAGTAAGTTTCACATATTTTCTTCCATTTACAATAAATTAATACACATATCCACACAGTGTGTACTCTCATGACTGGCTTTGTACACTAAACTATATTCATAGGATTCATTCATGTTGCTGCATGTAGTTATAGATGTTGATTTTCATTACTGTATAAATGTTATTGAGTGAATATAATACCTCTAACTTTCAATGAATATTTTACTAGTGTTTAACTTTTGGCTCTTATGAACATAAAAGTTGTTTTTTATCAAATAGAGATAATTTGACTGCTGAATATCTAATCACTATACAAGAAAACAAAATAACTGAGGGCAAGAAATATGAACAGCTAACACCATGACTTTACTTTTGAGAACAACAAATAAATGATATAATATTATCTGTAGTCTTTAATTTTAGCAGATCTTCTGATAAAAATGATTATTTTGGCCTAAGAGCTGCTAGGCAAACATATCCCTAACTTATGCTGGGATTTTTTTTTTTCTTTAAGCAATCCTGTACAACTATTAGCAGAGAGAATTGTTTCTGTCCACTCTGTGTGATAAGTCTATGGTGACTTAAGTATTTGCCACAGTATAATGTTATTAACACCTGTACTACATCTATGATAAGGACATGTGATGACAATATATGCTTATTGATATCTTGTTTATCATCAAGACTATTAATTAAAATTCCCTAGATTTAAATTATATCAACAGAATCAAAACCTTCATGAGAACATCACTGTATATACTGCAGAAACTGTGATGTCTTAAATGTGCACTTTTCAGGATTTATTAAAGTATAATTTTTGAATCCCTGATGGTCACAATGGATTCCTCTAAAGTTTTTTTTTTTTTTTAACATAAGCAAATATCATTTATATAGTAAAACATAGACTGTGGAAGTTTCTATCAAAACATCCTGCTATAAATACTCGCAGATATATATAGACCATGTAAAACAGTGTCCATAAATCTTCTATAATCTTAGACACCAGAATCATGCCAGTAATCCAATTCAATTAGGGACAATTGGTTCAAATACGTTTCTTTCAAAATATCTGAAATGGTTCTTTAAAATAGGGATTTCATTAAACAGTAAAAGTGATTAGCTTCAATGTTACCTTAAATTTCTAAACTAATATAGTCTGTATTCCAGGTCTTGATAGATCCTCCCAATGAGTACCTCTGCTAAGATATTTATCTTCCAGTTATAAGAATTAGTTAATTATAGAGTTTTGGTACCATTGTCTGTGTACCCAGTGGGGACACTTCTTTTCCTACCGTTGTATGTTGTTGACCTGACTTGTATTTATTCTAACCTTTACCTATTCTTTCGTTCATGGCTTGCAGGTAGATCAATTTACATCACCATCTGTTCCACCACATTATGATAATTTTACAATTATGTTTCTTACTTATCTGCTACATTTTTAACAGTGTCAGAATATATGTCAGTATTTCTCTAGGGAACTGGGTGAGAAAAGAAATATTAAAACCATAAAATTTATCTTCTGAAATTTTCTAGTGTTGAAGTAAGATAAACAATTTATAAAAGATATAATCTTTCTTCTAATATCATAAAAGTTGAAAAATACAAGTTTAATACTTATAAGAAAAGGTTTAGAAAATGAAACCAAGTGGCTTATTTCTAATCAATCATTCAACACAAATTTAAGGACCTCTGCTTTTGGTTAGTTATTGTGAAAAGTGCTGGGAATAAAGATAAATTTGTCATCATACATGACCCCAAACCTTCACAGGTCAGAGGAATGGAAACTAACATTTGCATAGTGAATAACATTCTACTCACACGTTCATGTAAATAAACTCAATTCATACCAATAGCAAACTAAAGAATTGCTACAGTTTTCATTTAATTAATGAGGAAATGGACACTGAGAAATAAATGTCTTAAACAAATTCACACATGTAGTAAATAAGATACTTAGTAATGACTCAAACTTCCTTATATTGTTGAAAACTCCATTGTTTTTGCCTCTAAAATAAATAAATAAATAAATAATAACAAATGGATGGCTAGAAAGGAAAAATTATGGTTTGATTTGCCTTTTAAATAGTGGGGGTCTTTTCTTGTCCTCAGAAAACTTGATCTACACTGCCATTTCTTGTTATTATTATTGATACTGTGTTTTTTTCTTTTTTATTTTGATTGCTATATATGGCAATGGACTACAGGGACTTTAGGAAATGTGTAGGAGGTGTCCTGAGTACAATCATACCTTGGAGATTCTATGAGTTTGGTTTTAGAACGCTGCAATAAACTGGCTGTTGAAATAATGTGAGTCATGCAAAACTTCTGTTTTCCCAGCGCAAATAAAGTTATGTTTGCAGTACCTGTAGTCTGTTAAGTGTACAATAAGATTATGTCTGAAAAACAATAAACATAACTTAGTTAAAAATGCTTTATTCTTTAAAAAAGCTAAAGAGCATCTGAACCTTCAGTTAGTCATAATATTTTTGCTGATCAAGGACCTTGTCTCAATGTTGATGTCTACTGACAGAGCAGGGTGGTGGTTGCTGATGTTTGAGCTGGCGATGGCTATTTCTTAAAATAAGAGAGCAAGAAAGTGTGCTGTGCTGTCTCGATTGACTCTGTCTTTCACAAAACATTTTACTGTTGCATGAGATGCTTTTTGATATCATTTTTACCCACAATAGAACTTCTTTCAAAATTGGAGTCAATTCTCTCAAACCCTGCTAATGCTTTATAAACGAAGTTTATGTAATATTCTAAATTCTTTGTTGTCATTTCAACAATATTCCCAACATCTTCACCAGAAGTAGATTCCATCTCAAGAAACTATTTTCTTTGTTCATCCATAGGAAGCAATTCTTCATCTGTTCAAGTTTTATCTGTTTTCTAAGCAGTAAATCTCAACAGCGGGCTTAAAATATTCAACAAACCATGTTTTACACAAAGTTACTATCATCCAGGCTTTGTTGATATATTTATAAAGTCCAGGCAGAGTAAATTCCATATAATTTTTAAAGGCCTTAGGTTTCTCCCTGTCTTTGGTCCTTCTATTCCCTGAAACACAACAATATTGATATTAGGACAATTAATAATGCTACAATGGCTTCCAAGTGTTCAAGTGAAAAGCAGAGCTGCACCTTTCTTACTTTAAACAAAAATTTAGAGAAAATTAAGCTTAGTGAGGAGGGCATATTAACAGCCTTGGCCTCTTGCACCAGTTAGCCAAGCTGTGAATATGAAGGAAGAGTACTTGACAGATGTTGAAGTGCTATGCTACTCCAGTGAAAACACAATTGATAAAAAAGCAAATCAGCCTTATACGAAGATCATTTTACTGGTCTGGATAGATCAAACCAGCCACCATATTTCCCTAAGCCAAAGCCTAATCCAGAGCAAGGCCCTCCCTCTCTATTCAATTCTATGAAGGCTAAAAGAGGTAATGAAGCTGTAAAAGAAAAGCTGGAAGCTAGCAGAAGTTGATTCAAGAAATTAAAGAAAATGAACTACCTCCATAACATAAAAGTGGAAAGTGAAGCAGCAACTGCTAATGTAGAAGCTGCAGGAAGTTATCTAGAAGATCTAGCTAAATAATTTTTATAGATGACTACACCAAACCACTAAGTAACAGATTTTTAATGTAGAAGCAATAACCTCTTATTGGAAGTAAATGCCACCTAGAAATTTCTTAACTAGATAGAAGTCAATTCCTGGCTTCAAAACTTCAAAGAACAGGCTGACACTCTTGTTAAAGGCTAGTGTAGCTGATGACTTTAAGTTGAAGTCAACACTAATGTACCATTTTGAAAAACCTAAGGCCTTTAAAAATTATATGGAATTTACTCTGCCTGGACTTTATAAATATATCAACAAAGCCTGGATGATAGTAACTTTGTGTAAAACATGGTTTGTTGAATATTTTAAGCCCGCTGTTGAGATTTACTGCTTAGAAAACAGATAAAACTTGAACAGATGAAGAATTGCTTCCTATGGATGAACAAAGAAAATAGTTTCTTGAGATGGAATCTACTTCTGGTGAAGATGTTGGGAATATTGTTGAAATGACAACAAAGAATTTAGAATATTACATAAACTTCGTTTATAAAGCATTAGCAGGGTTTGAGAGAATTGACTCCAATTTTGAAAGAAGTTCTATTGTGGGTAAAAATGATATCAAAAAGCATCTCATGCAACAGTAAAATGTTTTGTGAAAGACAGAGTCAATCGAGACAGCACAGCACACTTTCTTGCTCTCTTATTTTAAGAAATAGCCATCGCCAGCTCAAACATCAGCAACCACCACCCTGCTCTGTCAGTAGACATCAACATTGAGACAAGGTCCTTGATCAGCAAAAATATTATGACTAACTGAAGGTTCAGATGCTCTTTAGCTTTTTTAAAGAATAAAGCATTTTTAACTAAGTTATGTTTATTGTTTTTCAGACATAATCTTATTGTACACTTAACAGGGAATGGCCTGTCAACAGAGCAGTCAGAATTCACACAACATTTATTAATTAAATTTGCTCTTTTGTATGAGAGTGGTGTGTGGTCCCCCAAAAGAATTATCATCCAAGTTCACAAATCAAAGACTACAGTGTAATAATAACATAAAAATTTGAAATATTGCACGAATTACAAAAATATGACACGAAGACACAAAGTGAGCACATGTGGTTGTAAAAATGACACTGATGGAAGACTTCCTTGATGGAGCATTGGCACACACCTTCAATTTGTAAAAAAATACAGTATCTGGAAAATATAATAAAATGCAATAAAATAAGGTGTGCCTGTATGTCTGTAAGTTAGGGAAAATGCTTGGTGTTTAGTCAGTTTGTTTTGTTCTACTTTAAAGTAGTGCACTACATTAAAGCATTCTAGGCATAACTGAGAATTAATTATTTTAGAAGCCACAAGTAAGTTAAATCATATGACATTGACTAAAGAGCACTTTAACGTTGAACTGCTTCTAAAAAGGCACATTACTATTAATGTCAAATCATTGGAATTGCTAGACTCAAAAGCAGAAAACACTTATATTCATGAACACTAAACCCTAGTCCAAAGATAACTCAATATCTTTAATATTAATTAGAATTAGTTTTTAGAATGGCAAATTGACAGACTTATTTGGAGAAAATATCTTTGAATGAGGTTATCTAGCACGTAACTAACTCAAGATAACAAATTCAATTTGGAATGAGTGCCCCTGAAAAACATGATTTATACAAGAACTGTCAAAATACAGATTTATTATTCTACATTAACAATTTTTCCTTAGCACATATGCTTAATTTTCCTTGAGTTTAATTTAATGGAAACAAATGTTTGCCTTTGACAATTTCTACCTTAAATTTCATTTCAGGCACTTAACGCAACCAGCTATCTGTATTTATTTTCTATGAAGCAGATATAAATCTTCCTTATCTCACAAGTCTCAAGAAGGGCCAGCTATATTTTTGTTTGTATTTTAGACACATCATTTTATTTAATATTCTACTATCTTGTTCAGAGAACTTCAATAGTTGACTTAGAATCTCATATTACTTCCCTGATAGAACCTTTCTCAGTCTTCCCAAGTAAAATATTTTGCATACATTTCTGTGTTCCTACTTTGCCTTACGTGTTGTCTAGAAAACAAGTTGTTACACTTGATTGTAGTATTTTCTTTGCAATATTTTATGCCATAGACACTTGAATTCTTAAAAGGGAGGATTTGGTCATTATTAATTTTTTTTTAAAGCTTCTTGTACTTGTCATTTTTAAGGACCTGTGCCTAATATTTAAATCTTCTCTGTATTGTTTACCTATTTCTAAATAATAAATTTCTCCAAACATAGCAAGTAGAAATACAAAATATTTTCTATCTCATAGTTTCTTTGGATCAGTAATTTGTGTTTACCTGAGTGGCTCTGCCTCTGGGTTTCTAATACAGTTGCAGTCAATATGTCAGTCTGGAACCTAGTCCTCTGATGCTTTCCAGCTGGCTCACTCACAATGCACTTGGCAGGAAGTCTCTCAGTTCCCACCTGTGTCACCTGCCAAGAGGGTTACACGAATGGCCTGAAGACATAGCAGCTGCCTTTCCCCTGATTGAGTGATAGATAGAACAAGGAGGAATACACAGTGTCTTTTATTATGTAGTTTGAGAGACACCATATTAATGTCATTAGGAGTCAGTCACTAAGTCTAGCACAAACACAAGGGTAAACTGGGGTGGGTTTGGCTCCAACCTTGATGGGAGTGTGAAAAATTTATAATCACATTTTTAAACAACCACACTCAATCTTCTATTGTAGATAAAATTGTTGCTCCTAAGGGTCATTTCAGGGCTTTTTAGTTTCAATTTTGTGTATGATTTCTTTCCTAATTGTGCTTCATTAGGCAATGTGTAAACTTATGGATGCCTTTTATTAACAACTATATTTCTTAGTGGATATAAAATATTTTATTACACTAAGCCTCAGTTTATTTTTTTGTGATAAGCCCCATCCACAGGTCATGCATCTGTGTGTTCTGCATAAAACCAACCGGAGATCAAAAATATTCAAAAAGATGAACAATATAACAATTAAAAATAATAAAAATTTGAAAAAGAATACAGTAAATAACTATTTGAGTAGCATTTATATTGTGTTAGGCATTATAAGTAAACTAGAGATTATTTAAAGTATACAGGAGAATGTGCATAGATTGTATGCAAATATTCCAACATTTTTTGTGAGGTACATGAGCATCCCTGGATTTTGGTAATTGTTGGGGGGTTCTGGAATCAATCCCTCATGGATACTGAGAGAAGACTATTATTGTATCACAGGCATTTTATGAGAATTTAATGAATTTGTGTTCATAAAATCTTTAGCATTGTATCTGCTGCATAGCAAGCAATTAATGGGCATTAAGATTGGCCCTTATTGTTGTTATTATGATCATAAGCAGATGTAAAGAGCTTCCACTCTATGTTTTTCTCTGCTAAGATCCTGCCTGAAGTATTATCATGTTTTCACCTACCAAAAACGCAAAGGGAACATCAAGTTGTGGAAAGTCCCAGCCTCTTCCCTTGGTGGCTGAATAAAAGTACAAAAGAAAAGAGCATCACACGGAGGCATTGCACTTTGGCCAGTTTTCTTATACCACTAGAAAATAGTCCTTATTTTGTGATTTTCATTCTTTTCTTCATACATAGCCAAGATTTTTCTTTTGATGAATAAGAGAGGAGGAGAAGTTGGAAGTCTCCATAATGATTAGAAGAGTTACAGGACATTTAACATAATATAGTATAAAATCTCAGGTAAAACGTGCTGACTTATTCATCCATAAGTGAATGAATAAACATAGTTTTACTAATATAAAAGAAACCTACCTTAATAATGTATAGTTTCATTCATTTTAATTAAATAAAATTTAATACCTGAATACACTAATTGGCTGAACTGAAAAAGAAAAAAAGCAACAACAAAAAAAAACCCCCCAAAAATTGTGAGATGAAAAGTTATCTCACTGAACATTTGAGCAGTTATGTTATTTATTTCCAAAAAGTCTGCTTTAAACAAAATTCTCAGAATAATTACTTTCTTCTATTATGTCTTGCCAGGTCAGAGTTGTTTCTAGGACAGAATAAGAGGATGGAGAACAGATCTATTGCTGTCATTTTCCTACTCCAACTTTTACTAGAGATACAATTAAAATGGATGCTAAACTCTATTTTTCAAGGGAAAATGTTCCCATTTATTAAATTTCCAGAAATATCCCAAACGTAATTTTTAGAAATGCTCTTTAAAATCCTGTGTTGTTAACTAATAAATAATTAAAGTATATAATGTTTGTTAAAAAGAGTAGTTAACACTCATCCCACAGAACCAAAGTTCTCCCCATTTCCTTTCTCTTTCTTTTGAACTGATTTTGACGTAGGAGCTGGCATTTTCAACATTAGTGTCAACCGTTTTATTTAGATGCTTTATTCAGATTATACTTAAAGACACAGTGAAATCACAGGAAAATAGCACCTCAAATTATGTATCTTTTCCTGATAATTTTCCTCTGCATATTGGTAAAATATTACAGGCTTTTCCTATGAGTGACAGCCTAGACATATGAATATTGCCAAGTGAGCAAATAAAAATTTAATAAAGAAAGAGGAAAGTTGCACAAAATTGACAAAACTGGCCAGGTGCTGGGGCTCATGCCTGTAATCCCAGGACTATCAGAGGCGGAGGAGGGTGGATCACGAGGTCAGAAGCATGAGACTAGCCTGACCAACATGGTGAAACCTATCTCTACGAAAAACACAAAAATTAGCGGGGCGTGGTGGCATGTGTTTGTAATCCTAGCTACTTGGAAGGCTGAGGAAGGAGAATCTCTTGAACCCGGGAGGTGGAGGTTGCAGTGAGCCAACATCGTGCCATTACACTCCATTCCGGGCAAGAGAGCGAGGCTCCATCTCAAAACAACAACAACAACAACAATAACAACAACAATAGACAAGACTATATTTTTTAGTTAATTACTGAAAAGAAGTTTTAATTTTTATTTACATTTTCAAAAAACACAAATCACGATATGGTTTCAATTCAGAATATAGATCTGGTACTGGTCTGCAATGCAAAATAAAAACATGAGGAAGCAAAGGGGGCTCGGTCAAAATGTCAAAATATGACAAGTAAATATGAATCATTTTTCTCACCTGATGATGTGAAACAATAGGTGCATTACTAGTGTGTACCTTTTTCCATCCGTCCCCCATCTGACTTTCATTCCATACTCCAAGGTACCATTCAAAACCACAAAACTAGACATTCAAAATCTATGTTCTGAGGCACACAGAAAAGAGTCTTTGTGGGAAACACATTTCAGAAATTCTAGGGGCATTCTCTAAGATCCAACCTTAGTACTTTAGTGCCTCTTCAGAATCATAAGTTGTAAAGGTTCTATTGCTAGAAAATTTTCAAAAAAATGTGTATTTTCTTCAATCTACTCTTTTCTGCACTAAGGGGATTTATAATGAACTTTGCTTTTAAAATAGTAGGATGGGAGTGGAATGGAAGGATGATATAAGGATGAGGCTATTAATTAGTTATGAATACATCCCATTAACTGACTTCCCCTTTAAATGGCTTGCTTGTCAGGACTAACTCTGATTTAATTCTGCTGACAATGAGTCATCAGAATAATCTGAAAGCTGTAGGTATTCTCTTGTTATATCATAGACATGATAGGAATTTTCAATTACAAACTAACCAGGAGAATAAACCTGAGAAACTAGGATAGAGAAAAAATATATATTTAAAGAAGATAAGAGAATATCTGTACCAAGGAAGATGGTTAGAGTGTCCTAGATATTTGAAAGATTAATTTGGAAGTGTTGAACCCAACTAGAGTAGTAAAAAAGTAAAATGAAATTCATTTCATGATTCAGCCCAGATCTCATCTGATATAAATTTCTATTTAGAATTTAACCTTATTAACAGTATGAATAAGCTCTGTGATTATAATCACATCCGACACAGTAATATTTTTTTAAAATTAATGTTGATGCATGTTTCAAAAACACAATATAGGAGAGCAGATTTATTAATAATATAAATGCAAGTGTTTGGAGCTCAGTAACATAGAAAGATTTAAGTATATTTTAACCTTTGTATCAAAAGCAAGTGAGAAACTTCCTACATTACAAAACAAGTTAGGCAGCTAGATATTGGGGTGAATCTTTTGATATTTTAAGAAACTATCCACACAGATCAGAGAGTTGATAGATGTATTAAAACATAGTGAGGAATTATCTGGGAGATCAGTCTCTGACAAACTTCAAAATATCAAATCTGATGAGTAACATAGAAATTAATTTACCTAAGCAGTGTGCTACACACAAACCTTACTGTGTCTTCAGGGCTGAGTTTAAGTGTAGGCTTTTGCATGTTTGTTATGATTTGAAATATATTACTAAATTCGAACTTCATTTTTCCATTTATTCATTAATTCTTTCAGAAAACATTTATTGTTTAATTTCAAATTATTAATGATGGTTTTCATAAAGATGGCTTTTTTCCCCTGACTTTCATTAAGAACAAAGAAAGCTGAAAATATTATATTTCTGACCCTAACAACAAGAAAAAGATACATAAAATTAAAATAATAACTTTTATTAAAGCCATAATAAAGTTAAGATTACACTGTAATCAACTACTTTTAAATTGAAGGAGAGATAGATGCCACCAAGGAAAGGTGGATTGCAAGCACTAGATTACACAGCATAGTTAAGAAGATTTCGGCTAAAGTGTTTTAAGGAACTATTGAGATAGTTTGAGTTACTGTAAGGATATAGCACCCCTGAGAGTTGCAATATTAAGGCAAGTTTCCCCCTGCTACCCATACTTGCAGGCTCTTCTCCACAGATTCCACTGTCTGCTTCTAAGAAGTATTGATGGTAGAGAGGAAAAATGGAAAAATTCTCCTAAGATTAGGACTGGGTAGGGGAGCAGTCACCACTATGGGAAAGGCAAAAAAACCCTACTCAGAATATTATGACCTGAAGAAAAAGAAGGCCCAATCTTGATAAAAGGCACCAAATACTAATGTCCTAACAGTATAGTTAAAGAACCATTTGCAGCCTGGACAAAAATACTAAAAAATAAAAAAAAATTACAACATGTGAGGAAAGGGCAGGAAAATGTACTGGGTGCAGACTATGAGAAACGTCCTAATGCTGCTAAAGGAGCGGGATCACTGAGAAAGTGACACACCAAAGGTCTGACAATCCAGGGTCTGATTACATCAACAGAAGATACAAGGTATTCCAATACCCCCAACACACGTTAGCAAACCCTGAATTGATTATTTTGCTATAACAAAATAACAGAGATTGGGTGGCTTAAACAATGAAAATTTGTTTTCTTGTATTTCTGGAGGCTAGATGTCCAAGATCAAGGTGTTAGGTTTCTCCTGGGATCTCTCTCCTTTGGCTGCAGATAGCTGCCTTCTCTCTGTGTCCTCATATGGTCTTTCATTTTTGTGCATGCATTCTTGGTGTCTTTTTGGGTGTCTAAATTTTCTCTTCGTATAAATACACCGGTTATATTGTAGTATGGCCCGTTCTAACATCTTAAATTGACCTTAGTAACCTCTTTAAAGGCCTTTTCTCCTAATATAGTCACATTCTTGGTCCTGGGCATTAGGACATCAACATATGAATTTAGTGCGGAGACACAATTCAACCCACGAAATACTAAAAAACTAGAGAAGTCAAACAGTAAAGAAATCTACCGTTGAGCAAGGGGCATGAGGTTGAAAAGAAACCTTCTATGAGACACAGGCAAATAGGAAAGTCAAAAGCTGAGATGGAAACAGGAATTGAAAAAATACCTCCAGCAACCCAGTCCATACAGAAAGTGAAAGTTAACACTAGAGAAATTTTAAGTTAATAGTAAATGCAAAGAAAGTATCCATAGCCGCAACACCTAAATTCAATGCACTACTGAACTGAAATAACTCAGCCCTTACTCATACACACTGAAGTCCTGGCAAAGAAGTGACATGACAGTTTACCACTGTAAATAATATTTACTTAATTCTCGACTTTCCTACATACAATGTTATAAAATCAGATAAAGACCGTAAGGTCTAAAAATATAAAATCACACACACACACACACACACACACACACACACACACACACATTGCACAGAGACAAAATAAACAAAAGTGACAGAATTGGAAATGACTCAGATGTCACGAGTATCAGACAAAGAGTGTAACAAAACTGTGATTAATATGGTTAAGGGATATATAAAGGAAAGTAGGCAATATGAATGCTCAGTTGAAGATTTCAGTAGAAATATGGAAATGATGAGAAAGTTTCAAATAGATATGCTATAAATAAAATAACAGAAAAGATACATGAAAAATGTTGCTGTGGTCTGAATGTTTGTATCCCTGCTATATTCATATGGTAAAGCCTAATTGCCAATTGAACAATACTTGGAGATCAGGCCTTTGGGAGGTAATTAGAAAGAAGGTCTCATGAATAGGATTAGTGCCTTCATGAAAAGAGACATAGGAAGAATAAAAAAGACCTTTCTCTCTCTCTCTCTCTTCTCTCTCTCTCTCTCTTTCTGAGCTATGTAAAGATAAGAAAGAAGACAGCCATCTGTAAACCAGAAACAGTGCCACACTGAACATTGGACCTGCAGGCATCATGATCGTGAATTGCTAGGCCTCCCCAACTATGCGGAATAAATGTTTGCGTTTACAATCACCAGTTCATTGTTTTCATCAGAGTTGCCCAAACTAAGAAAAAATGCTTTTTTTTGGAATTATTAGTAAATTCAACCCATCTGAAGAAAGAATCTATGAACTTGGATATATGTCAAAATAAGGCAGACAAACAGAATTGTAAAGCAGTAAGTAAAAAACAAACAAAGCAGGCATCTAACAGCTGTGAGACAATAGCAAATAGTCTCACACATGTGAAAGTGAACCCCAGATAGAGAATAGAGAATGAACAGATTGTAAGAAAAATTAGGAAAAAGTAATGACAATTTTTTTTTATTTTTGCAAAAATAATGAAATGCTCCAAACCATGTATCCAAGAAATTTAGAGAATCACAAGTAGGATAAATACTTTATCTATAAAAACAGAAATAAAACTAAAAAACAACTAAAACACAAACAAACAAAACTAACCAAGCATATACTATCCAAAACCCGTATAACTAATGATTAATAAGATTTTCTAAAGGAATCCAGAGGTAAAACACATGCTATAGACACAGGAAAAAAATTAGAATTACAGCTAACTTCTTGTAATAAAATCTGCAAGCTAGAAGACAATGAAAGGCATTGTCAAAAATGAAGAAAAAAATTACAAAATTAGAATTGTATACACAGCAAAAATATGTTTCAAAAATAAAATACAGAAAGTTTTAGACACACAGAAAATGAAAAGATTTATTATGATGAAAATTACCCTAAGAGAAGTATTAATGGGCATAAGCTATATGTTAAAAAGAAGAAACTTTAACCTAGACAAATAAGTGAAGATGCAGGAGAAATGCTAGAGAAATAAAAGTAAATGAATTAATATTATTCTCTTATTTTTAAAAACTTTAAAATTTAGTTGATTATGTTATATTTAAATAATAACAATGTTCTATGACATAGGAAAGTAAAATGTATGGCAATAATAAGACAATGGTTGGAAGAATGGAACTAAAAAGCTGTGGTTACAAGACTCCTACACTGCATTTGAAATGGTATAGCATTATATGATAAAAGAAGGAAAAATAAGTATAGAACAGACAGGGAATAGTAGAAAACAGTTAACAAGGAAGTATATTATAACTCAATCATATTAATAAGTGCATTAAATGTTAATAAAATAAGCACATCAATTAAAATATGTAGATACTGGAAAATGACAAGTAAGATGAGTTGTATGCCTTCTACAAAAAACTTGTTTAAATATAAAGACATAAATAAACACAGCATAAAAGAATGGTAAAAGATAGACACCACTAACATTAATTCTAAGAAAAATGGATTTCTCTATAACCTTGTAGTACAATTTCTTCTGAAGTGTACCTCAGACAAGTACACTTTATAAGAAATAATATTATAAAATAAAGGGGGTATTGCATCATAAGAAAAAGATAAATTCACTAAGAAGATGTAACAACCCTCAATATTTACAGATTCAACAAGGTTATTTATACATGAAGAAAAAATGGTAAAATTGAGTGAAGAAATAGATAAATCCACATTTATCTAGTTGAAGACTTTAATGCTGCTCTCTCAGTAATCAATTTAGAACTACATACATTATCATTATATACAGAGAAGATGTGAATGACATTATCAATCAACTTCAGCTAATTGATATTAATAGCATAGCCCGATCCAAACAGCAGCAGGGTACACATTCTTTTCTAGTAAACATGGAATTTCTCCTAGATAGTCCTTATTCTCGGCCAAAAGCAAAACTTAAAAAAATTATAGCAGAATTAACTTAAAAACAATTCCAAAAATATTTTTAAATTCTCTAAATATTTGAAAATTAAGCTTGGAAATGATGTATCAAAGAGGTAATAATGAAAATTGCGACTATGTCAAATTATGTAAAAACACAACAAATCAAAAATGGTGGGTTGCAAATAAAACTGTTCTCACAGAAAAATTTACAAGCATTAAATGCTTATACGAGAAGAGAAAAAAATGTCACCAACAATGACTGTGCTTCCACCTTAAGAAACTAATAAAAGAAATAAAAATTAAACACAAAACAAGCAGAGAAAGGGGCATAATAAGGGTTAGAACAGGTGATAATGACATTGACCAGGAAGACAAGAAAGGAAATCAATGAAAGTTGTTTCTTTGAAATGATGAATAAAATTGATAAACCTCTAGCCAGGTCAGAGCAAAATAAAAAGAGAGTAGACAAAATTTGCCAAAATCAGAGATGAAATAGAAGACATCAATCCAAATCCTAGAGACTAAAATGATAATGCTGATAGATTAAGTGTAATTTTATGGCAATAAAATAGAAAAAAGTAAATTAAAGGAACAAATTTCATGAGAGACACAGTCTACTAATGCTTACTTGAAAATTAATAAATAACTTGAGTAGCTCTAAATCTGCTTTTTCAAGTTTTTAGTTAAAAACCTTCCAATATATAAAGGATCCAATGACTTCGCTAGTAAATTCAACCAAATATTTAAGGAAAAAAATGTACTAGATATATCTATTATTGCATTACAAATTAACCACAGATGTCTTAAAATAGTATGTATCTCTCATAGTTCCTGTGGTTTAGGAATCTGGTTGTGGCTTATATAGCTGGGTCCTCCAGTTTTGGGTCTCTCAGGTATTGATAGTCACTTAAGGCCTTACTGGGAAAGATCTCATTCCTCATTCGCACAAGTGGTGGTTTGCAGGAACGAATTCCTATATACTGTTAGATTGAGCCTCAGTTCCTCATGACTAATTGCCAGGAGAACTTTCTCTCCATTCCTTGCTCTGTAGACCGCTTCACAGGGCATCTCACAACATAACATCTTGACTCATCAGAGTAAACAAGAGAGAGTGTATGAGAGAGAGTAATCTAGCAAGATTACATTCTAATCTCAGAAGTGAAGTCCTATCACCTTTATCATATTCTGTTCATTAAAGCCAGGGATTAATTTCACCCCAAAATCAAGGAAAGGAGGTTACACAAGGCCATAAATGCCAGGAGGTGGGGATCAACAAAGGTCAGCCTAGGAAGCTATCTACCACAGGTATAATATCGATTCTTTATATAATTTTCAAATAAAAGAAAAGAAGAGAATATATCCAAATGTTTGATGAAGCTAGGGATACTCTGGTACTAATAAAAGACAATCATTTCAGAAAACAAAAACACTAAATTAAGACAAATATCTTTCATGATTACAGACACAATGATCCTCAATTATGTAAAGCAACTCAACCAGTATTTAAAAAGGTAACTCATCAAAAACAAGGATGATTTATTCGGGGAATGCAAGGTATTGATATTCAAATATTGATCACTGAGATGCATTATTTTTTAAACAAGAAAAGGATATGATAATGTTTACTAGTCATTTAAAGCCTTTGGCAAAATTCAGTATCTATTCATAATTATAAAAAATGATGATTTAGGAACCCAGATAAAATACTTCAACCTGGTAATAGACAGCTATGAAATAATAAATTACATTGTAAACACACTTTTCGGTGAAAAGCAAAATCCATACACATACACAAAATGATAACTTGGACTTAATTAAAATTACAAACTTCTGCAAAAAATAAAAAAAGATTGCGAAGTTTTTGAAGTGACTGGTGTGTTAACTAGCATGATTTAGTTATTACACATTGTATTCATAAATAATAATGTCAGTACCCCATATATTATACAATTATCAATTGTCAATTTAAAATTTAAAAAAGGAAAAAAGTGGCACAAACTAGAGAAAAATAATTGGAATGCAAATTCCTGAGCAAAGGCCTATAGAGGTTTTAACTTCTTACTTCACCTGGTGAGATTCATGGAAGTGCAAATATTTTCACTAATTTAAATATAGCTTATGTCTAATACATGCAGTCTCAAAAGGACTGGTAGATATGGTAGCCAGAAACTGAAAGTCACTGTTCTGAATTACAATTCTCTTCACTTGAGATGTGTGAATCCATTTTGGCCTTCAGTATTTCTAAACATGAGAACAATTCCAGACATTTAAAAAGAATATCTTAAGAAAAAAAAAAAGAAAAGATAAAGTGATGCAATGGAAAATCCAAGTTATTTGGTTCTGATGTTCGATAGACATCTTTTTTTATAATCTTACTCAGATGTAATGTGCTGTTCCACATGTAACTCAAATGTATGCTTTAGAATCTAGATTTGCAGGACTTGAACTTTCATATCTGCAAAAAATTCTTCTCAAGGATTGATACATCTGATAGTCAAATCTAACTGATTTCTATTTGTTCTTGAATTAACATTCTCTAGAGTGCTCTGTATTTGCTTCTTTTCCTATACTTGAACATCTACCCACTTAGAATAAATCTTTTCCTTGATCCTGTCTCCTACTACTAATAAGCATAGGTGCTAGCTATATGGAGTTAAGTTTTTAATAATAACAACAGTGAGTGGATATATATCATCAATATAAACTGTAATTCATAATGAAATGTCTTTTTTTCTTAACAATGCCCTAATCTGCTGCCATAGTTTTGGGTTTTTGTTCCCCAAAACTTATGCTGAAATTTGATCAACAGTGTTGGTGTTTGAGTGAGAGGTGTTTGGGTCGTGGGGGCAGTTCCCTCATGAATAGAGTAATGGCCTCCCTAGGTGTGGGTGAATGAGCTCTTGCTTTATTATTTCCTTCCAGAGCTGATTGATAAAAATAGCTGATTGTTAAAAACCTTCTCTCCCTTTCTTCTTTCTGGCCATGGGATCTCTCCTCACTGGCTCCCCTTCACCTTTCACCGTGACTGGAAGTAGCATGAGGACCTCACCAGAAGCAGATGGTAGGGCCCTGCTTCTTGGACAGCCTGCAGAACTGTTAGTAAGGTAAGGGTCTTTTCTTTATAAACTATCTAGCCTCAGGTATTCCTTTATGGCAACACAAATGGACTATGACACTTGCATCTGCCATCTGGGTCTCCAGGTTCATGACAAATCTATACCTTTCATTTTTCTCTTTCTTCCTCCTTTCTCCCCTTCTTCCAAATTTCTACATATTGTGATTTTATTTTCTTTCTTTAAAAAAAAAGTTCTGTCTTGTCAGTATCACTTTGTTTTGTTTTTTTAAAACTTTTATTTTAAGTTCATGGGTACAAGTGCAAGTTTATTACATAGGTAAACTTGTATTAGAGGGTTTGTTCTACAGATTATTTCATCAACCAGGGATTAAGTCTAGGACTCATTACTTGTTTTTTCTGATCCTCTCCCTTCCCCCACCACCACCCTTGGAAAGACCCTAGTGTTTGTTGTTCCCCTCTATGTGTCCATGTGTTCTCGTCATTTAGCTCCCACTTATAGGTGAGAACATGTGGTATTTAGTGTTCTGCTCCTGCATTAGTTTGCTAAGCATAATGGCCTCCAACTCCATCCATGTTCCTGCAAAGGACGTGATCTTGTTCTTTTTTATGGCTTCATCGCTTTCCATGGTGTATATGAACCTATTTTCACTTTTTTTTTAACAGGTGGCTTCCACTACCTCAATTTTTCTATCATTTACATACCCCAGTCATTTAAACTCATGGCCTATGCTCTTGAATTTTCTTCTGCATGGGTCACTCTGACCTCTGTCACCTGCACGACTCACTGTCAGATAACTGAGGTTTTCATGTGAATGATATTTTCTTAGCAAGATACCCTAGCCACGATTTTAAATTGTATTCATACATTTTATTGCTTTATTTTCCCCATAACATTTCTTATCTAATATATGTATATATTATTTATTTTGTCTATTTTCTCTCTTTCTCCTATACTAAACTGTAAACTCTGAATGGATACTGAGTTTTGAATTTAGTTCAAGTGCTTTTTTATTTTAAACTATTTGAGGGCCAAATGTTGCTCCTACATCCACGAATTTAACATTTACATGTAACAGATGTCTATCATGTATGGTTTCCCTGCATTACTTTTCTAAAACAAAATTTAGTATTGGAAAGTAATAAACATGAAAACACATATGTGTGAATAGCTTAGTCAAAATACACTTTGAAAACATGAAGACAGACTGTGCTGATCTACATCACTGAGACTTGGTACTGGTAAAATTTTAAAAATTTCAAAAGAAAACAGAATACATAGAGTTAATTGTTAATTGTTAATATATTCATATGATTTTATATATTCGTTTGCCTAAGTACTGGAATATAAACTGCCTAATTCATAATCTGTAATTTTTCAGCATCACATTATTTTTCTCTTTGAAATTGGCTTAAACTCAAACAGTTTAGCCCTTAGAAAAAGCAAGCAGATGGCATTTATTGCTTTAAGAATGTATTTAATTCAGTTAATTACGACTTACAGGTTAGATGTTTTTCAATAACTTGTCTTCTCAGTTTCCACTATATAATCAAGCTAATGAGACTGAAATAATGGTTAATTTGGTTTTGATCCAGTGGAACATAATAACAAGATTTAAGTAAGTGTTACATAACTTATTCTAAAGGTGATTTGGAATGTTTTATCTAATGAAATCTATTTACATGTAATACCTATGATTTCAATTAAATGTTCTTAAAATTAAAAATTAATTGGCAATAGATGATTATTGAGAGCTCATGACCTACTAGGTAATCACCATTTAAAGTGCTAGGGATTCAGTGGCAAAGTTTACCTTCCCATGGTAAGGGATTCTCTTCTTCGGGAGAAAGATCAATGAATCATTACACAGATGATTAAAAATAAGATTTACTCAGCCATAAGCATGTTTATCTTATAATTATTATACTCCCAAAAAGTGAAGTACTTTAAGACTTTTGATTGCTATAGTAATTATGTGTGAAAAACTCTGGAATAGAAATTAAAGCTGGGCACAGCAGCTCATGCCTGTAATCCCAGCACTTTGCGAGGCTGGGGCAGGTGGATCACGTGAGGTCAAGAGTTGGAGACCAACCTGACCGACATGGAGAAACCCCGTCTCTACTAAAAATACAAAATTAGCCAGGAGTGGTTGGCACATGCCTGTAATCCCAGCTACTCAGGAGGCTGAAGCAGGAGAATTGCTTGAACCCGGTAGGCAGAGTTTGTGGTGAGCCAAGATGGCACCATTGCACTCCAGCCTGGGCAACAAGAGTGAAACTCTGTCTCAAAAACAAACAACAACAACAAAAAGAAAGAAAAAGAAAAAAAGAAGGAAGGAAGGAAGGAAGGAAGGAAGGAAGGAAGGAAAGAAAAGAAAAGAAAAGAAAAGAAAGAAAGAAAGAAAGAAAGAAAGAAAGAAAGAAAGAAAGAAAGAAAGAAAGAAAGAAAGAAAGA
Organism: Macaca thibetana thibetana; assembly: GCF_024542745.1. Classification (NCBI taxonomy): domain Eukaryota; kingdom Metazoa; phylum Chordata; class Mammalia; order Primates; family Cercopithecidae; genus Macaca; species Macaca thibetana. The sequence continues at coordinate 64,453,079 of NC_065584.1, forward strand.
AAGAAAGAAAGAAAGAAAGGAGAAAGAAAGAAAGAAGGAAAGTAAGAAAAGAAATTTGAGCAGCACAGGGAGGTAACTTCTGGTACTGCATAAGTTGAAATAGATTTTAACAATATCCTCATAGAAATAGAAAGTGACACAGAGGATACTAGAGGCTGTGAAAGGTAGGGAGAAAAAGGACTAGGGAGAGATTTGTTAAAGGGTGTAAAATTACAGCCAGTTATGAGGAATAAGTTCTAGTGTTCTATAGCACTATAGGATGACTATAGTTAACAATATTATATAGTTTTAAATAGCTAGAAGGAGGAGATTGAATGTTTCCAACACAAACAGATGATAAATGTTTGCGATGATGACTATCTTAACTATTCTCATCTAATCACTACATATCAAAACATCACTATGTACTCAATATATACAATTATTATGTGTCAATTAAAAATAAAAGAAAATTTATAGAAAATAAAATCATAAATTTCAGTGATTTGTGACTCATAAATAATATATTAATTTATAAAATAATACACACAAGTAAGGAAAAAGTTATCAGATTTTACTGAAACTTATGATTTCTACCTGAATATTATATTTAATTTTTTTGTTTTTACAAAATATACATTGAATACCTTCTGTATCAGGTCTTATGCCAGTTGCTTCGATTATGAGTTTGAACAAGACAATCACTTTGCCTGTTCCCGTAAGAAAAAAAAATTATAAAAATTACATTTGTTCTGAGTGTACAAAGTAGAAAAAAGAAGAGACTTATAGGTGTGTGTAAGACAGGGAGCTAACTTAATCTAGAAAACAACTTTCATTAAAAAATGACCTTTCAGTGGAGGTGACAATGAAGACTAGGGAAAAAGTAAATTAAGTACAGTGTAGGGAAGAATAATGCTGTCAGAAGACTCTAAAATAAAAAAGAAGAGATAAATAAAAGAGGGAAAAAAAGGCCAGCATAGCTAGCACATAAAAATGATGATGAATTAGATGATTTAAGAGAAGAGTCGAATTATAGTGCTATGTTAGAAATTTTGTAAGTATTGCATTGTAGAAACAGTGAGACGTGGATGTTTTTTAAACTAAGAAATTTCATGACTAGATTTATATTTGATTAAACAATTTTATAGCGTTATGGAAAAAACATAAAAAGGATAGAATATTTGAAAGGAGAGTATTTGAGGTTGCAGCATGAATGTAGCCTTGGGTTCTGGCAGAAGCAATGAAAAGTAGAAACAAAAAACAATCTTGGATTTACTAAGATTGATTTTGAATATGCTATGGGAAAAGGAGGAATCAAGTATAGCTCATAGGCTTTTGACTTGAACAACTAAGTGGTGGTTTACTTCATAGAAATTTGTAAAGAAGAAAACATGATTGGAATGTTGAAGCAAATTACTACGCTTTGGACATTCTAAGTAGTACATATATGACACCGATTTAAAATATTGCTCAAACGATTAGATGCAGAGTTCAGCAGACAGCTTTCTATAGGACACAAGAAAGTCATAGACTGGTTGAGTTACCAAAATAAGAGCATATAATGAACAGATCAGTATCTCAGGATAAAGATGTAAAAATCTTTATTGTTTACACTGTTGATGGGAGTGTAAATGAATTCAGTCATTATGGAAGACAGTGTCGCAATTCCTCAAATACCTAAAGAGAGAAATACCATTCAACCCAGCAATCCCATTAGTGAGTATATACCGAAAGAAACAGAAATCATTCTATTTTAACAGCACATGCACGTGTATGCTCACTGCAATGCTATTCACAATAGCAAGGACATGGAATCAACTTTAATGTCCATCAATGATAGACTGGACAAAGAAAATGTGGTACATATACACCATGAAATACTATGCAGACATAAAAATGAATGAGATCATATCCTTTTCAGGGACATGCATGGAGCTGGCGGCCATTATCCTTCACAAACTAACAAAGGAACCTAAAACCAAATACTGTATGCTCACACTTACAAGTGGGAGCTAAATGATGAAACCACATGGACACAAAGAGGGGAAAAACACACACTGGGGCCTTTTGGAGGGTGAAGGTTGGGAGGAGGGAGAGGATCAGGAAAAATTACTAATGAGTCCTAGGCTTAATACCTGGTTGATGAAATAATCTGTGCATCAAATCCTCATGATACAAGTTTACCTATGTAACAAGCCTGAACTGGAAACTTACAACATAAAAGTTAACAACAACAACAACAAGAAAGAAGAAGAAAAACAGGGCAGTGAATCATTGGCCAGAGAGGAAATATAGAGGGTGTGGTATCCTAGCAGATTTATACATTGGCAGGACAAATTACCAATTTTATTAAATGATATTGAGATATCTAATGGTTAAAAATTATCCTCATTGGGAAATGGAGTGATTTAAAGTTAATTCAAGTTGTGAAGATAAAAAAATTAGAGTGTAGGCCAGGAGCTCACACCTGTAATCCCAGCACTTTGGGAGGCTGAGGTGGGTGGATCACCTGAGGTCAGGAGTTCGAGACCAGCCTGACCAACATGGTGAAACCCCATCTCTACTAAAAATACAAAAATTAGCTGGGCATAGTGGCGGGCACTTGTAATCCCAGCTACTCTGGAGGCTAAGGGAGGAGAATCGCTTGAACTTGAGAGGCGGAGGTTGCAGCGAGCTGTGATCACGCCATTACACTCCAGCCTGGGCAACAGAGTGAGGTACCATCTCAAAAAATTAATTAATTAATTAATTAATTAATTGGGAGTGTAAACAACACTTCAAAAATTAAACTGTGAAGGGGAGAATAAAGAAAAGCAAAGTAACACATATACAATAAAGTGGTAAAATGTAAGGCAGATAAATTGGGTTATATTTTGGATCATGCATTGATCTAAGTCTAACATTTAAATCAAGTTTCACTCAATATCATGTGAGTTACGTTATTTTATACGAACTTGAGTTTTATGTAATATAAATGTTGACAAAAATGCCCCCTCCTTAAAGAATATTTTGAAAAATAATTAGATAGGAAAAAATAATATATACTGCTGGAAGTACATTTAAGTGTTGACTGAGAAAAAACAAAGAAACAAACAAAAAAAAATAATGCCCGGAAGGCCTAACCTAGTGACACCCTCACACAAAGAAAGTTTTGTTTTTTTGTTTGTTTTTTCAGATGGAAACTGAAAGCAGAAAGGTTGGCCTAGAATCAAGAATTGAATAATATGTATTAAGCACTTATTGCGGGCAAAAAAATGACTACAGAAGTCAAGCATAAGAATCTTTGAAAAGGCATTATTTTCCATAAAAATCTAATAGCTTTCTTGAGAAGACTGACAAGTATATAGACAATTTTCAATACCTTTGAAATTTTCAATATCTTGTGTGTGGATCAGCCCATTATAAAAACACACATCATTTTCTTTACAAACAAACTCCTGCTTTTTAAAACATGTATTATGCGAATTTGTACTGCAAAACCAAGCTTCCTTCTTAGGGATATATATTTCCTAAATATATGTATTAATCAAGATTTTCCAGAGAAATACGCAAAACCAATAGGGTATCTATGTGTATGTGTGCATGTATGTATGTTTGTATATGTATATGCATAGAGACAGACCATATATGTATATATGTATATATGTTCTATCTCTATTTATTTTACATTTTTTTACAAATATAAATATATATAATCTTTCTATACATACAAACACACACATCTCTCTCTCTCTCTATAGAGGGTATAACAGCAGGCTAGAAACCTAGGGAAGAGTTACCGTCTGAATACAAAAGCATTCTGCTGGCAAGATTTCTTCTTTCTTTGGGGAATTCGGGCTTTGCTCTCTTAAGGCCTTCACCAAGTAGACTAGGCCCATCATTATTATGTAGGATAATATGCTTTATTAGGAGTCCACAGGTTTAAATGCTAATCTTATCTAAAAAACATCTTCACAGAAACAGCCGGATTAATGTGTGACAACATATCTGTACACCATAGTTTAGCCAATTGACACACAAAATTAATCATCATAATACAATATATATTTTCTTATAAAATTGTATTGTGAGATTTATTTTAGATTTCAACAAGATTGTGACTCTTCTTTCAGTGTTATATATTCTGATTTTTCAATGAAAGATAAATTCGTAGTGTTATACAATATTTATGTTTTTCTTCCTCTAATACTATTTCACTGAAAGCACTTGCATCCTTTCAAAAAAGTTAATTACCCAACATTACCATACATCAACACAAGTTGAATAAAGCTATTTATCTTTTTAAACCAATATAGTCATTATTATAAATTGAAACAGGCTCTATTCCTAATGCAAGATAAGGAATTCAGTATAGGCACTGTAATTAACTTAGCTGCACTTAGGGAAGTAACTGAAAATATATGAAATGAGACGCTATTAAGCACAGATAGTGTGAAAGTCTTATAACATCTGTTAGTTAAGCCTTCAATATAGATTAGATTTTTATGAGACTAGGTAAGTATTTCTTTTTTTTTTTTTTTTTTTTTTTTTAATTTATTTATTATTATTATACTTTAAGTTGAAGGGTACATGTGCATAACGTGCAGGTTTGTTACATATGTATACTTGTGCCTTGTTGCTGTGCTGCACCCATCAACTCGTCATTTACATCAGGTATAACTCCCAATGCAATCCCTCCCCCCTCCCCCCTCCCCCTTCCCCCCTCCCCCCTCTCCATGATAGGCCCCGGTGTGTGATGTTCCCCTTCCTGAGTCCGAGTGATCTCATTGTTCAGTTCCCACCTATGAGTGAGAACATGCGGTGTTTGGTTTTCTGTTCTTGTGATAGTTTGCTAAGAATGATGGTTTCCAGCTGCATCCATGTCCCTACAAAGGACACAAACTCATCCTTTTTGATGGCTGCATAGTATTCCATGGTGTATATGTGCCACATTTTCTTAATCCAATCTGTCACTGATGGACATTTGGGTTGATTCCAAGTCTTTGCTATTGTGAATAGTGCCGCAATAAACATACGTGTGCATGTGTCTTTATAGCAGCATAATTTATAATCCTTTGGGTATATACCCAGTAATGGGATGGCTGGGTCATATGGTACATCTAGTTCTAGATCCTTGAGGAATCGCCATACTGTTTTCCATAATGGTTGAACTAGTTTACAATCCCACCAACAGTGTAAAAGTGTTCCTATTTCTCCACATCCTCTCCAGCACCTGTTGTTTCCTGACTTTTTAATGATCGCCATTCTAACTGGTGTGAGATGGTATCTCATTGTGGTTTTGATTTGCATTTCTCTAATGGCCAGTGATGATGAGCATTTTTTCATGTGTCTGTTGGCTGTATGAATGTCTTCTTTTGAGAAATGTCTGTTCATATCCTTTGCCCACTTTTTGATGGGGTTGTTTGTTTTTTTCTTGTAAATTTGTTTGAGTTCTTTGTAGGTTCTGGATATTAGCCCTTTGTCTGATGAGTAGATTGCAAAAATTTTCTCCCATTCTGTAGGTTGCCTGTTCACTCTGATGGTAGTTTCTTTTGCTGTGCAGAAGCTCTTTAGTTTAATGAGATCCCATTTGTCAATTTTGGCTTTTGCTGCCGTTGCTTTTGGTGTATAAACACCTCTACGCAAATAAACTGGAAAATCTAGAAGAAATGGATAATTTCCTGGACACTTACACTCTTCCAAGACTAAACCAGGAAGAAGTTGAATCCCTGAATAGACCAATAGCAGGCTCTGAAATTGAGGCAATAATTAATAGCCTACCAACCAAAAAAAGTCCAGGACCAGATGGATTCACAGCTGAATTCTACCAGAGGTACAAGGAGGAGTTGGTACCATTCCTTCTGAAACTATTCCAATCAATAGAAAAAGAGGGAATCCTCCCTAACTCATTTTATGAGGCCAACATCATTCTGATACCAAAGCCTGGCAGAGACACAACAAAAAAAGAGAATTTTAGACCAATATCCCTGATGAACATCGATGCAAAAATCCTCAATAAAATACTGGCAAACCGGGTTCAGCAACACATCAAAAAGCTTATCCACCATGATCAAGTGGGCTTCATCCCTGGGATGCAAGGCTGGTTCAATATTCGCAAATCAATAAACATAATCCAGCATATAAACAGAACCAAAGTATTTCTTGCATAGCTAGTTTGAGGCTATTTGCTGTCATCTACACATTTAAGGTCAAGAATTGCAGCTGTGATGTAACTGATTTCTTCTGACTTCAGCAAAATAGCATGAAATAGCTCAATAAACACATTGACTCTCATTCAACAGTGTATTCTAAGATAAAACCATCCAGTGTTGGACTTAAATTTATGTCTGATATTCTAGATTGGCTTCCTCTGTACTATACAAGGAAGAATTCATAGGGATATAAAATCAGTGTGCTGATCAGTAAGCATTTTTAAAACAAAAAATAATATGAACCATAAAGACTAAAAGACAAACTGTTTATGTCTATCACTTAATTTTTAGAGCTATTTTCTTTACGACAATAGCAGTATGGATAATTATTATAGCATAACTTCTATAATATACTATTTAAAACTGAATGGGATCTATTTTTTAGTGTTTGGAGAAATTCAGATAATAAAGTGACATATAATATGGTTAATGATTTTTTTATATTAATTCTGCCTTAAAAGATATTACAAAGCAGTCAGAGTCCATAAACAACAGATATTTACAGGGAAATGGAAAAGAGTGCTTTTGTGGTATAAAGCATTCTCATTTAAATTTATTATCTGTGATAACAAATACTATTTAAAATACATTATACATATGATAATTCCCAGAGTTCATAACTTCATTTTGTACAAGGTTCAACTTACTAAGAAATGAGAAATGTCATTTGGACTATACCATTCCGAGTGAAATACTTGTGGCAGACAAAACTAAGTAATCATAATCAAATTTCAGTCTTTGTTCATTTAGAGGACAATTGATATACATCTACTGCTATGGTCTGAATATATTACCCAGCCTCATGTGCTGGAAACTTAATTACCATTGCAACATTGTTCAGAGGTGGAGTCTATTGTAAGGATAGCTCCGACCTCATGACTGTATTAATGCTGGAATAGAAGGGCTTGCTGGACTGGGTTCTCTCTCTTCTCTTCCACCACGTGAGGACACAGTGTTGATCCTCTCTGGAAGATACATAATAAGGCACCATCTGACAACCAGAGACAAGCATGGTCTATTAATCTTAGACTTCCAGCGTCCAGGACTCTGAGAAATAAAAATATATTTATTTATAAAGTACCCAGTCTCAGGTATTGTGTTATAGCAGCATAAAACAGGCTAAGACAGAAACCTATTAGTTTTCTTTCTGTAAATGAATTATTAATATCAATGCCAAGTTATAAAACTTGGATATCATGACTTATTCTTACTTTATGGAGCTCATGATTAAATATTAGATGACTGAAATACAGACATGCCCTCAAAAAGCATATATCAAATTTCTGGAAATATTTTTACCAACCTGTATACACTTATAATATAGAAAAAAAGTAAAGCATATGAAGCGTTTTTTTGATAATAGTCCTTATGCTTGAAATGCAGTGTCCTATGACTTATACACATAAGGTAATGATGAGCTTGAACAGGATGTTCACTCAACTTCTATGAACTTGGAACCAAGGATAGGTAATATATTGCAGATTCCTCATAGCATAGTTAGACTAAGCCACACGATATATTTTTTTAATACATGTGATTCAGTAGGTTAATCTAGTTTGAAGTTTAATTTTTCAGGTTAATTTCTTATGTAAGCATAGGTTGTGAAATTGGGGAACAAAATGTCAGCAACAATGATAGGGCCTCTAAATTTCCTAAAATTTTCCCAAGACATAAAAAGATATTTAATTTTTCTCCATAATTCTCTTAAGATCATCATGAGAACGGTTTATAAATAAAGTTTACTGATAGCTGTGGTGTTAAAATGAAAATTGTAAATTATATGTTGTGTGTGCATGTGTGTGTGTCTAGAATCTAATATGGGATAGCATATATTGTATCAACTGCTCAAATTTTGACTAACAGATGCTTTCAAATACAATCTGTTATTTACTGTTTTTACCTTTTCTAATTATTCTTTCTCTTTATATGGTAGCATATCTATTTCATTAGTCTGTTTTGTTTAACATCCTTTATATTGTAATACAAATGTACTCCAAAATTATCATACAAAAGAATCTGAATAAAGGATCAATTAGTAGAAAAGGAGTTGATGATGTGTTTGCCAAGCTGCCTTGAGCCATGAATATATTATAATCATTTTCTATATAATTTCTCTAATAATAATAATCAGTGACAGATTTTTATCATAGAAACTAGAACTTTGAAGTAAAGAATAACAAAAAAATTATTACTCTATTAAGCATTTTTTTGTTTTCACTAATGTAATGCACACATTGTACATACAAACAGACAAGCATACATGCACATGCCCATACACACACACACACAAACACAAATATACACTCATCTTCCTTCCCATGTAATTCAGGTAAATGATCAGAGGGGAAAACCATGAACTTCATAGATCTTGGGGTTCTCCAGAGAAGCAGAACCAACAGGACAGATAGGTAGGTAGATAAATATATACATACATACATAATTGTATAGATACATACATTGACTGCTACATAAATACATAAATATATCTATATGTCTATCTACATACAGATATTTATCTAAATGATTTTAAGGAAGAGCCCATGGGGTCTGACAAACGTGAATTCTGTAGGACAAGCTAATAGAATGGAGATCTAGCCAAGCTGACACACAAAATTATCAATATGTGTAATAAATTATTGCTGTTGCTAACATCTTTGCTTACTTTGTCGATATTTGCATGTACAAAGATTTTCTACGAGTAATGAATATCAGCAACTACTCTGGATGATTTTTGCCTGTCTCCTTAGGTCCTCGCCAGGACTACCAAAGAGAAGTTGATGTACTTCAAATGACATAGATTTTAAGTCAGATCCTGTCAAACATAAATCACAAAATTTGATGAAATATATTTAGTTGCATTCAGGCATTTTTAGCAAACATAGCTGATATTTTTATATAAATAAATATATATTAATTATATGAATATTGTCATGTGGAAAGAGAGGTGATGCCTCCTCCATCAAAGGACACTTGAGCAAAATTCTTTCTCCAGTGTGACTAAGCATAGTTCATCAAACTCTGAAAAACTTTTACAGAATCATTAAATCACTCAATGTTAAGGCAAGATGCAAGTGCAGCGAAGACTGATCAGATTTTCTGGTACTTTCTCCTTATAACACTGGGAATATACAGCAGATCTCCATGGACAATGTTCACACCTATCCGTGCTTCCTCTAGTATATTCCCTAAACTCTTGTTTTATCTAAACAAAACGCAAACCACATGACGTATAAGCACCAATAGAGTTTAGCCCGAAATTAATTCCCCAGTTTATCCTGAAAAATCGTATTTCTGATTTTCTGTATACCAGTCACATGGCCTTCTTCCATAGCAGTGTAGCTGTTGTTCTTCTTCCAAATGTGGTGATTTTACATAGGCTCTTTCCTCTTCCTGAGATCCTGTTACCTTATTGGTATTTTTAAAATTTAATTTTTAACATTAACTTCTACAGAATCCCTGGACTTTCTAACTAGATGATACCTCTTACTACATTTTCATATATGCCTGTTGTTTGTAGCATTATTTACAATTGTTGTTTCAAATTAATTTGTGTGATTATTTTAGTATTCTTTTTCTTCCAGTAGACTACAAGTTTCAGAAGGGATCTTCCTTACAACTTTATACTTAAATATCCGTGTTTAATGCAGTGTCTCAGACAATCAAAACAGTATTTGGAAATGGTTAGTATTCAAAGCTTATTTGTCAAATGACAAGACAAATGCAGTGTAGAAAATTCAAAGAAAAGAAGGCCTCCAGAATAAGGTAACAAATTATTTTTTTCTAATATATCAAGAGAATGCTTAAACATTCAAATAGAAAGTAATGATGTGTGAAAATATTTACACACCTGTGTTTAATATTTATAGTAAGCTATAAGCTCTGTTTACATGTGGATTTTGCCATTTAAAAATGTAGGTATGTATATGTGTATATGTCTATGTAAATATAATTTGTATGTATGTGTGATATACGTATCCTTAAGATAACAGTTTCAATAATAGAGCACATTTTAAATTTCATATAATTAAATAGTTCATTCTCCAACATTTATGCTGAAATTTTTTATATAAACTTAGGGTTGAAATTACTTCCAAAATTACAATAGTACTCGAAGTGAAGGCACTCAATTGAAAATTACAGCCAAGTTTCTGGTGTTTATAATGTTTAGATAAAACAATCTCCAAATATAACTCTACCTTTAAAAGGTAAGTTCCTATTTGGTTATATCATTTAATACAATGCTAAGATTGTCTTATCGTTTCTCTCTCTGATAGTATAAAGTTCACCTTCCATATCATACAGTTGCTTTCCGTTTGCCTTAGAATCAAGCTTGGAAAAGAAACTCTAATTGGCATTATTACCATTGCTTCATCCCTGACTTTTTATTTAACAAACATATTTTTCAAAATCTCTCAAAGATAACCAAATTATCCCTAGTCCTTTTTAAAGCTGATTTTCTTTCCAGAAACCTAGAAAGAAAGTTTTCTTTCTAGAAAGCTTTCATTTCTTTCCAGTATTGATGCAAATATAACTAAGCTTTCTTTCTACTGCTGCTGTATCAAATTACCAAAACTTGGCAGCTTACAATGCCCATTTATCGTCAAGCAGTTGATGCATGAGAGAAGTCTTGCTCAACGTATCTGGATTCTTCTGTATCATCCTCAGCTGTATTTCTCATCTGAAACTCAGGGTCTTCTTTCAAGCTCACTTTTGAGATAAGTGATAATTAAGTTTTTTGAAATTGTAGTAATGAGGAGTCCAAAGCTTTGGTAGATGGCACTTCATTTCAAGTCAATTTCAGTGTGTTAAATCTTTTTCATGCTTTAAATCTACTTCTTCTTCAGTCCCCACTCTGCTTTTTAGTGATCATGATTACACTAGATTCACCAGAACATCCAAGATAGCCTCTGCATTTTAAGCACAACCAATTAGTAATCTTTTTTTTTTTTTTTTTCCCCACCTGCAACATCCCTTTTACCATGTGAAATAACATTCATGTGAGTAACACCAGGTGGCGGAAATGATGGGACTGAATATCCTGCCTACTGCATTCCTAATATTTACTTCCTTGGCTTATATGAATATCTATATACTACCTAAATAAGAAGAAAATCCCCTTGATTACATCTTTGGGTCTCCATTTCTGTTCTTATAGTTGCCCAACATCTACCTACAATTATGCTTAATATACCAGAGGACTTAGCAATTCTCAACTGTTAACAACTACGTATCTGTTGAAGGAGATAACAACTATTTCAAATCTGAGCACAGGCTAAATTAGTTCACTGATTTAATCCTTAAGATTCTTCTACACCATCTCATAACCTGTAAAGACATGTTATCCAATTTTCTAAAACTACAATTTTCATAACCCAGGAATGCAATGAAGAATTCATAATGTTTTAAGGAATGAATGATGGGATCATAAAAAAGGAGAAAATAAATTTTACTTAAAGAAAATAGAGGAGTACATTTGCTGGTGTTCTCTATTATTCTGTGAACGTCACTGAATTTGTGTAAGATACGTAGCAAAAGACAGTAGCATAGAGTGGAGGCCTATGCTTTCTGCAAAGTAAATTTACTGTTTTGGTGAATTATTTTAAAAAGAAACCACCAAAAATGAAGTTAGTAAATAAAGTCTTCAAAGGAAATAAAGAAGGCATCTCTTTGTATTATATATGGTTGAGTTTCAAGTACTAATATTCTAGGTACTAATATTCTAAGTATTATTTTCTTAACTGAAATTATTCTAATGCCCTGAGATAATTCATTCATTACATGATTAGAAATAATGTTTTTATTGCCTACCAAATGGCAGAAATACTAACAAGAACTGAAATTATAAACAGGACACATTTTAGAAATACCTTATAAATTACAGAGGTAGTTAAATTAAAATTTATTTTTTAAATTATGGAAATCCTTTGCGTCTTTAGTAAAATAAAATTTAATACTATTTTATTATACTTTGTCTAAAGATGTCCACTGTTATTTTGTTTCTGCTTCTACTAAAACCTTAAAAGAAAAAAGATATTCCAAAATGAAAATAATTGAAAGCAATACAAATAGCTGAATATTTAAAATACATTTTGTACATTTTCCTGAAATAGATATGTTCAAATAAAAATATAAAATATTAAGAGCTAATTATCCCTGATTACACTTATTATAAAACAGGTCAATGGCATTCTTTCTGGGACAAAATGAAGCAATGTAAAAATTTCGATATTTCTATATGTGAGTTATAAAATCAAACATTCTAATACTTTCATATTTGACCATGTAGCTTTCTCTGCTTTCTACCCTACCTATTCTCAAATAATGAATCAACTAAATTCATATAGAAATCCAGATAAGGTGAAAATTCCTTGAAGAAATAATCATTCAGCTTGGAGGAAAATGCTGAGTCTAAAACATAAACTTTTCACAAAATATGATATTAAAGAGAAGAATAGTATATGTTCTGTTGTCATCATCAAAGGGTCATTATTCTTTCTCTTTTTCTCTATCAATCTTAATGTATTCCTATAGATTAAACTGCAACCTGAAACCATATAACTAAGGTAAGTATTAAGTAAAATTAAAATGATTATTGACTAATTAATTACACATATTTAATATAAATATTTCCTGAAAGATGTTACAGTATACTTGTACCTGACATATGTTATTGGAATAACACATTAAATCTATTAAAGTTGTGTCAGTCATCTAACTTGGGACTAGAAATATTTTGCTCAATTTCTTAAACATTACTCCCAACTGGATGTCTGACTCAATATCACGTAACAAGGCAAAATAAACAAAATAATTTAGGAGTAAAATCTATTCTTTAACATTTATTCAGGGCTGTGACTTTACAACAGTGTTTTCTCATAAAACTGTCTTCTGTGGCTTAAATGTTCCATATCTGCATTGTCCACAGAAGTAATCTTTACACACATATGGCTATATATTTATTGAAATATAGTTAATGTAGTTAAATAATTGAATTTGTAATTTTTTTAAGTTTTAATTAATTAAAATGTAAGTTGCAACATTTTGTGTGTATCTACCCTACTGGACAGCGTAGCTGGAGTCCTCTTAGTAAAGTGGGTTTTCTTCTCGTTATTGTTTTGTCTTTAACTTTTACCATAACCTTTGGTGAATAAAGACATATTTTTAAAACTGTATGCCTGTATGCAGGCATACAAAGCCTCTAGATCTATTTATAAATGTAGACATAAATACAAATATATAGAAAATTTTTAAAGTTTAGTAAAAGTAATTCTTATACGTACTTTACTTCATGGTCTGAATCTTAGTCTTCTCTATTCCACATTATTCTATTTCTTTCTTCTCTAGCATCACATCAAGATTTCTTCTGTATAAGAGTTTGGTGTGTATTCTTCCCTCTACCAATAATGCTTTTTAAAACCTATCACTACATGACTTTTTTTTTTTTTTTTTTTTTTTTTCAGCATCAGGATGGACACAGCTTTCTTACATCCTTTTTCAGAAATGACTTCAGTACCTTTGCTGAAGTATCACACACACAAAAATACAGCATCGTGGTCCTTTATTTTCCATTACCCAGTTTTATTTGTGTCATAACAATATCAAGTATATACAATTGTCTTATTTGACTCTTTACATGTTTCTCACCTTTATTGTCAATTAAGCAAGAGTTATGAAAAGCTCTTTTATTATTCACTGTCAAAATTCTCTGGACTTTTAATTTAAAAATCTTTGCTATTATAAATGAGTAAATAAGCTAATAATTGAATTATGTGTTTAATCAATTCTATGATCTACATTAGTAAATATCTTGATAGTTTGTTATAAAGACCAATAAGCGAAGAGATTGGGCTAAAGGCTTATGAATGCTTAACTGAAAGCTCTTATGCAACTAATGTGGACCCTATACGAAAAAAGGAGGTATAATAATTGGCAAAAGCAAGAGCTTTTGTAGGTTTCAAACTTTTAAAAATGGGTTGGGCGCAGTGGCTCACATCTGTAATCCCAGCACTTTGAGAGGCCAAGGCAGGCGGATCACCTGAGGTTGGGAGTTCGAGATCAGCCTGACCAACATGGAGAAATCCAGTCTCTACTAAAAATACAAAACTAGACAGGTGTGGTGGCACGTGCCTATAATCCCAGCTACTCGGGAGGCTGAGGCAGGAGAATCACTTGAACCTGGGAGGCGGAGGTTGCAGTGAGCTGAGATTGCACCATTGCACTCCAGCCTAGGAAACAAGAGTGAAACCCTGTCTCAAAAAGAAAAAGACAAAGAAAAAAAATATATATATATGTATATATATTTTGTATATATGTATATATGTAATATATATGTATATATGTAAAAATATATAAATATATATAAAAGTATATATATAATGTCCAAAGTTCATTTTGTGATTCTTGTCTTAAATATTCTTTAGCATTACTGTTAATGTTAAAATGCATTGATATTGTGGTGTACTACTTCAACATGTAATTTCCAAACATTCTCATTGCCCTATGCATGTAACATATATTTTCTTGAATCTATATTATCGATTTTATAGGAAAAAATTCAAAGAATATATACAAGTGTTGGACTAGTGACAGCTTCAGCATTACTAGCATAACAGTGACAAATGTAAGAAGTAGCTCTAGGATATTGGCCAAATATACCTTATATTTTATAAAAATTTATTTTCTTTCACTTTTTCTTGCTCACCATTACTTGGCTTTCTAGCCAATGATGTATCTAGTAAAAATAAGTAATCAAGAGAAGACATCTTTACAATTTTAATATATTGTTCTCTATGTTGAAAAATATATTAAACATCAGTGTTTTCAATCAGAATATTAAATTTGGGATATCAATATTATTTGGTTGGATAATAGAAAAAAAGAAGACTTTAATAAACATGTTAAACACTGTATACATGTAAACATGTTCCTAACTTCTATAAATTCCCTGTTTTCCAAGCTTCAATAAGCTCCTGAAGCAGAAATACTGTGGAAGCAATAGTAATTTAAACAGATCATGATGTATTAGTCCCTATACAACTCATATTAATCTGAATGGTGGTTAAAGTTGACAACTACTGCCAGAGCTTAACTGTCAAAGTGTTTGCCTCTTTACAGCAAGGTAATTTCACTAAATCATATAAATATAATCATGCAGCTTTAGTGGAAGGTGAAATTGATATAAAATTTGAACTGTCACTATTATCCACTATCCTTTTTTTGTCCTAAAAAATAACCCCTTTCTGGCAAACCATAGGCAGTATACAGTAAGGACACTTATTTAAAGGAGTCCTGATATATTTACATGCCTCTTCCCTTTTTTATATACAATGACTTCAGGATTCAAGAAGAATAAAAGTGAAGGGAAAGCTCCTTTGTAAATTCACTCACTAAAATATCATTTGATAGTGTTATATTTTCTTATGACATAAAATAAAATTCATTGAAAAGCACTGCTTCATAAATTATGTTTAAAAAGAAAATAGTAAAACAATGTGTGATACGATGTAAATAAACCTGATTATAGTTAAAGTATTTGGAGCCTGGGGTTATAGTTGTGAACCAAGTTATTATGTAACTTTAGGTTAGAAACATAAACTTTTAAACCTTAGTTACTTTTATAAATAAAGGTGTTGCACAAAACAGTATCACATAATTTTTTTAAAAACTCAGAGGATTTTAATTCCAGTAAGATAAAGGCACTTTTAGTAGTAGTATCAGAAAAAGGATTTTTACAGAAAAAAGAGTTTTTAAATTTTATGATAATTGTTTTGGTCACTGAAATATGCAAGCTCTAAGTATACGCAATATAAGTATATGCAGTATAAGTATACTCAATATACTTAGAGCTTGAAGCAGCCTTAGGGATAAAACCATAAACCATTAGAGTGTTTTTAAAAAGAGAATACAAAATAACACAGAATAATACAAATAACAGCAACTCACATTGATTTAGTACTTATTTTATTGAAGGCATTTTACGAAGGATAAAAGAGTAATATATGTGTGTGTATTGTAATATGTGTGTATATATAGTAACATGTATATATAGTAATATATATATTGCATTTCTTTCTATGATAGTTGTTGTAACACAAAGAATAAATGCTTGAAAGGATGGATACTCCATTTTCCATGTGATTATTACACGTTTCATGTGTATATCAAAAAACTTCATGTATCTCATAAATATATACACCTACTATGCACTCACAAAATTTTAAAAAATAGAAAAAAGACATAGGAGCATAATAAAAATGGTAAAACACTCTTGCACATGTTAAATGGTTAAGAAATTCTAAAGAATACAATTGATACAGAAAGTGGGTAGGGAAGTACTGGGTAGACAAGTGTGGGTCCCTGGCTAGGACTCCATCTCAGGCTTGTGTCCACAGACCTAGGTGAGGACAGGCATTGTTGTTTTTGTGCCCAAATGTTGCATTTCCCAAGACCACCCTGGCCTGCCACGCTCCCATCCTGTGCCTATAAAAACCCCAGATCCTAGAGGGCAGAGACACAAGCGGCTGGAGGAGAGGAACACATTGGCGGGAGAACACACCAGCGGCTAGATATCTGCTGAGAGCTGCCTCCACTCAGTAAAACCCTGCTCTCGTTCTCCAAGCCCAGCGTGTGATCCAATTCTTCCAGTACACCAAGGCAAGAACCCGGGATACAGAATAAGGCAGAGGGTCTAATTGAGCTGATAAATACAAGCCGTCTACAGAGGGCTAAACTGAAAGAGCGCACTATAACACACGCCCATGGGAGCTTCAGCTGTGAACATTCACCCCTAAACACTTCCCTGGGGTCGGAGCCCCATAACCTGCCTGTCTGCGTGCTCCCCCTAGAGGTCTGAGCAGCGGGCACCAAAGAAGCAAGCCACACCCGCATCGCAGGGCCTGTGGGTGGATAAAGGAAATGTTTCCATTTCACAATCAGTAAGACAAATTGCTTTAAACAAAAAAGCCTTGTTGTATCAAACATGTTTTGAAACATGTTTGAAAATTTTAAACATGTCATTTAAGATGACGTGGCTTATATAAAATTTAATTTAGCTTTGTCAACAACTGTAATCTGCTCTTTAGACCACTGCTGCTTATTTGCCTAGATGCTTCCTATTTCATACCGATTGTTGCCACCATCTTTTATTTTTTTTACCGTAACTTCCAGTTCTTATTAGTAATCCCCATTAATATTTATTTTGGACTAAAATTTATTATGTAATTCTGATACTTTAAATTTGAGAAGTAGTTTCTTTTTCCATGTTTCTGAGAGTAATGATTACCTCCAATTATTTCTAAAATTATAGAATGAGGTTGGCTATGAGTAAAAGAAAAATCAAACATAACAATGACTTCAACTGTAAACAGGTTTATTTTGGTAAATTTTTATCATCTTAATCAATCTGGAGGTAAGAAGTCCATAGTTAGAATAGTAAATCTGCTCCGGGACTTTCTCAAGGATCCATGTTCCCCACAGCTAATCCTCCACCAATCCTGAAACATGACTCTTATCCACTTGATCCAAGATTTTGCATCAACTTTATAGGTAGCAGAATGGAAGAACATGGAAGAAAGGGTAAATATATCTTAAAAGTCCTGACAGAAGTCACTTTGGCTTATACAGCTTTGGCCAGAATTTGGTTATGTGTTCACATTTAGCTAGAAGGATTGTTAGCAAATGTGATTAGCTGTGTAGTCTGGGGGGTTGTGTATTTTGGTAACAGTACTTCATATGAAAGAACAAGTATTGTCTCTGTCACATCTCACAACATACCTGAACTAGGAACTTTAAAAAAATCTGATAAGAATTAGAATATTTCAAAAAATATTTATTTGGCAATTATTTTTGTAAATTATGATTTCACGATGTTGACTAAAGAACTTTGAACTTCAACCTCTTGTTCTATTTTTCTTAGTCTCCCTTGTTGCTCTTTTGGCTGTTGCTGTTCCTTCCCCATTCAAATGTTGTACTGGTTTGGGTTTTTGTCTTAGGCAATTTATCCTATCTACACTCACTGCCTGGGTACTGTTAGTTCGTGTGGTTTTAAATAATTCATATAGATGGACATATTTCTATTTCCAGAACTTCTCTCTCTCCTGAACTCTGTTTAGTCAATGTTTCTACTGATATGTCTACAGTAAATTAAGCATCACATGTGACATGATGGAACTTATGGTTTCTCTCTTCCTTACATATACCCCATCTTATTTTGTTTTTCTTATCTTAATATATGGCAATTCCACTCATCTGTTGATAAGGTCCACAATTTTGAATACATTTTTACTTCTTTCTTTCTATAACATATATCTAAACACATATCTAAATTGTAATAGCTTTACCTTAAATCATTCTATAAATATTTACTAGGCTTAAAATGCTTCCAAAGCCCTACTATTGTACTATCATTCAGGTCTTGTCTATCATGATTTCTCACTTGAAATCTTGGAGTTTCTTTCCAAACGAATTTTTCTCGCCTTATCTGTACCACTTTGTACTCTATTTCTCCAGAGAAGTCATAATAATTTTCTTTTTACGTATAGAGGCCATTATTTCCCTTTGATATCCATTTCTCAGTGAATTTCCATCGTAATTGGTATAAAATATAAAACGTTAACATTGTGGCTTGCTTCATTTATCATCATATATCTTACTACACTTTTACTTTTGTCTAATACACTATCCACGTTGTTTATCTTTCCTCCTTCTGTCTTACAGTCCATGTTCTGTTCTCTTTTCCTCAGGGAATCTTCTAGTATTTCGCTGGCTCATTACTCAATCTGCATCTCCAGTCAAATGTCACTTTCTTGATTTGTTCATCTCTAAGCATCCTATATAAAAGAGCGACACCTCTTCCCCTTCATCATTTTATTCTCATTCTGCTTTTCTTTTAAAGTATGACTGAAAAAGTATACATTACTTGTTCATTTAGATAATGTCAACATCCCCCATTATCTAATTTTTACTGATAGAACATCAGCACTTGAAACAGCACCTGTTATATAATCATTATATGATAAATTAACAAATGGCAATCAATTAAAATTGTATCAGTAATATGTTCTTATATTGCAATAATGAAAAACAATCTAGTTTAACATAAAGAAACACCTTTTATAATATAAAATTTTTTGAATAAAATTGAATGATATATTTGTTTCTCTAACAATTTTTAAAATACCTATTATTTTCCTTAAAATAATAAACGATATCAGGCCAGGCGGGATGACTCACGCCTGTAGTCCCAGCACTTTGGGAGGCCGAGGTGGGCAGATCACAAGGTCAAGAGATCGAGACCATCCTGGCTAACACGGTGAAACCCCGTCTCTACTGAAAATACAAAAAATTAGCCAGGTGCGATGGCGGGCGCCTGTAGTCCCAGCTACTCGGGAGGTCGAGGCAAGAGAATGGCGTGAACCCGGGCAGCGGAGCTTGCAGTGAGCTGAGATCACGCCACTGCACTCCAGCCTGGCGACAGAGC
The DNA here is from genome assembly GCF_024542745.1 of Macaca thibetana thibetana. NCBI lineage: Eukaryota > Metazoa > Chordata > Mammalia > Primates > Cercopithecidae > Macaca > Macaca thibetana. The sequence continues at coordinate 64,472,726 of NC_065584.1, forward strand.
AAGACTCCGTATCAAAATAGTAATAATAATAATAATAATAGAGATCATTAAATAGTAAGCAACATGTAAATGTTGTACTCATCTGACATTCATTGTCGACATGCAAGCAGATATGTGACAAAACTATTTGTAGAAGTATCACAGAAATGTATGAGAATAATGCCACAACTTGTTTGACATTGCCTGTCAGTATCACATACCCGCTCATTTTATGTTTTTTCTTTCAAGTTGCTTTTTCAGTTTGTTTATCAGCAGGATCCTCTGTTCATGCTAAAATACCCAAATTTTTATCTTCGTCACCTCTTCACTTCGTTGATTTGATGTTGTCCACATCATATTAGTTTGGTTATCTTGATATCAATTACCTTTCCTTTGCAAAATTTTACCTTTATGACAATAAATTCTATGTCAAGATCTCAATTTTAGAGAAAGTTCCCCAGTATTTATGACCAGATATCAAACTGCCTGCTGCATCTCTTCACCTGGATGGAAAAGAGGAAGCTCACATTCAATATTTTCTCCCCATGAAACTACAGATTCTGTATTTCTACATCAGTTGTAGAGAAAACAAGTATCCTTATCACTTATGTTAAATTTCTGGTTTTCAAAATTGCAAAGCCATGTGTCTTTGATGTTAGCATTTTAATGTAGTGTTTAAAGGCACAAGCTTTAGGATATAACCTCTGAGTCAAAATTCTGTTTCTGCTGCCGTATTTGTATTTATGTAAAGTATTTAACCTTGGCTTCACTTGTTTCCTTAACCTACAACACTTGAATATTCATAATATCCAGGGTTTTCAAGAGGAGTAAATAAGTTTGTGTGTGTGTGTGTGTGTGTCTTCACACAGTCCTGATCAGTGTGATATCAAATTTTATGATAGTATTAATGTTGATAAGTATTTTAAAACAATAGAATGTAAGCATATTATTATTATTTGACTTTTCAAACATTGTTTTTCACATTCTTGTTTTTCTATTAATTTATCACATACTGGTAAAGTTTTTTATTAGTTACTCCTGAAATACTACAGCATCTCCTAATTTATTTTTCTTCTGTATCAGTTTGAACTTTCTTGACATAGACACTGAGACATAATAGTAGTGCAAAATGTTTGTTGTGCAGTAACTCCTATAAAAGATAAAAGGCTGTGGGAGAGAAGCAGGAATGAGGAATCAAATTCCTAAGTCTGGAACATAAATCTGATCCCTGGGACAGGAAAGATGGGGAAAAACAGAATTATACACAGGAAGACCCTTACAGCCACCCAGATATGGCAAAGCCATGAGCAATGCAACAGGGAAATTTGGAGCAACGATTGTATATGAGTCCAAAATTAGGCAGAAATGGCCTAGTCCTAATAAACCATATTGTTCAGTGATGGCCTGAGGGCTTTCCAGAAAGAATAAATTTTTTTCTTGAATGCTGTAATATATCCCCAAGACATTGCAGCTAGATATTATTATCAAACTAGACTCCGAAATAGCACATTTTTTTAAAAAAGAATATCTGAGCAACATCTCTTCATACCTACCACACCTTCCTAACATCCTGCAATTCTTTAATACATCTCTCATGCAAATACTGTTGAACTAAATGGTGACCTTTACAATAATCCATATCAACTAAAACACTTAAATAGCTCTCTATCAAGTAGAATTTAAAAATTGGTATTCCAAATATATTAATAAAGAACTCTGACTACTTTTTTGCTCCTATCGACTAAATGGCTTTGACTTTGAATTTGAGCTAAAATAAGTCTAAAATCCTTGCTGTTTCTTGTGTATCACACTGTTTCAAGCCTACTTGCATTTGGTCTTGGTCTGGTTTTACCCATCCCTTTGCATTCTCTACTGATTAATACTCATTTCATGAATAATTTTCTCCAGTGACTTTACCTCCACAACACCAGACTGCATTAGTCACCCTCCTCTGATGTCCACAGTGCCCTACGGATATTAATGAACAAAGGGAAAATAACTCCATTAACAGCTATTTCATGTTGTGAAAATCTCGCAAATTTCCTGAAGCAAAGGTCATTACTACCTTTGCAGGAGATGTCCACATGTCATGTCAGGGAAAAATGTGAAGCAGAAAAGCATACCAAGAACAATTATATGACACTGACAGACCTTTCTGAATACAGAATAGCAGAATGATAATTATTTATTTGAATTTTAACGTCCTGTTAAAACAAATGTGGTTTATAGGGATTTTCCTGCATCTTGATATGCATAACAACAATGATTTCTAAGAAAATGAAAAGAACATATCGTTATCTTTGATTCTTTCTTTGTGGCATTTTAAGAGAAATAACATTGGATGAAATTTTTAATTTGTACCACAAAGAATTGATTGATTTATTCTACCTTCTGTGTTTACAAGCTGGCTAACCCCAATAAAAGTGTTGTTTAACAGTCTTTGGCAGGCTGACTGAGAAAAGAATTCCAGTTTTAATGGACAGTAATTTTCCATGTGTGCCTATGTGGAAGCACTGCAAAAAAGACTGTATCTTAGTAAGTGAAAGTTGCAACAGCATCCTACTTGCTTATCCACGTGGTTCTTTGGTTCCCAATGTAACCATGGAGGTTTCATCATCAAGAACAAAAGAACTGCGTTGTAATGTAAGATGTCCAAGAGGCAATGTATGATCACATTTTAACCTTTCGCCGACTTTACTAGTGTAAGAAAGCAGACAGAATGGAATGTTTCTACTTGTGTCCGTTGGTGAAAGATTAGTGAATGAGAAATTCGTGGTATCTGTTACCATTTGCTTTCCAATTGGTTTCATCTTCCAAATTATTCCTCAAGGGGCGTAACAACTATGAATTTTGTCGCAGAGTATGTATAGACCAGAAAGGATTTGGAGAGATTGTCAATTTCTTGAGCAATTAACTGCTCTAGACTGACCCCAAAAGTAGACATCTCTAACTATAAACTTTAAGAGGATGGGCACCATGGCTTTTTTTGTTTGTCTGTTTTCTTGTTTTACTTAGCATTCTATCTGCAGGCACACAGTAGGCAATAATTATTCAATGAACTGGTACATAAATGAAATAATAAAGACATCAATTTTTTAGGCACATATTGGACTTCAGAAGCTCTGTGGTGACTTTGGGATTAAATATGCTAGGAACAAGAAGAAATAGTGCTGCAGAAAGCCAGAGAAGACAAAAGGAGGTATAGCACGACAATCAATACATATACTTCAGAAATTAAGTAAAACACTTTTTGTGCCCTCAAGGAGGTATTTATGAACTAGACTTCCCAAAAATTGTAACAAGAAAAGGAAAAAGAAATTAAAATTATTTTATAAGTTTTAATACATAACACTCATATTGTGAGATATATATGTCATAAATTTATCCATTTCACAATTCTATGATAATATTTAGTAACTTTATGTGGACAACCATCACCGCAATCAATTTTAGAGCATTCTATACCTTAATAAGAATTCTCATGTCCATTTACAGCTAATCCTCATTTCTATGCCTAACCCCAGGGCCCCATTAATGTTTGTTTCTTCAAATTTGCCTTTTTCTAGACATTTCATATGATTAGAATCAGAATACTGTAAATACACATGTATATTTGTATATATGTATGAAGCTTATAATTTAATATATATATACATATAAATATATTCAGTTAATTCTCATTATTCCAAGTAGTTATGGTCTATAAATATTCTATGAACATACAATGAGTGAATTCTGAACCACTGTTCTTAAGGGAAAGATACACATATAGATAGATGAATCTATCTCACATATATTATGATCTTAACTCCTAAAAATAACTCATCCTGGTGGATTCTATTTTTTCAATTTTATAAAAGAGAAAACAAGGTTCAGATGTGTTAAGTGATTTGCCTGAGACTGCTTCACTAACAGGTGTCAAAGTTAGGTTTTGTATTAGTCAGGGTTCTCTAGAGGGAAGGAATAGGATAGATCAATAGATAGATACAGGGGAGTTTATTTAAAGTGTTAACTCATATGATCACAAAGCCCCACAATAGGCCATCTGCAAGCTGAGGAACAAGGAGAGCCAGTCCAAGTTCCAAAACTAAAGACTAGGAGTCCAGTGTTCGAGGGCAGGAAGCATCCAGTGCAGGAGAAAGAGGTAGGCTGGGAAGCTAGGCCAGTCTAATCTTTTCAGTTTTTTTCTGCCTGCTTTATGTTCTAGCCATGCTGGCAGCTGATTAGATTGTGCCCACCCAGATTGAGGGTGGGTCTGCCTTAAGCAGTCCACTGACTCAAATGTTATTCTCCTTTGGCAACACCCTCACAGACACACTTAGGATTATTACTTTGCATACTTCAATCCAATCAAGTTGGCATTCAGTATTAACCAAAACAAGTTTTATGCTTGCTTCACCTGGTCCTAGAGCCAGAGATTCTCACATCACTCTACACTTCTGCTACTATCTCCATCCTCAAGTCATCTCTGCAAAAATGTCGAGACAAGAGACCAGAGCAATGCCTTGTTCCACTTCAGCTGAGAATTTCTGACCATTTTACAAGATACATTTCAAGATGGTGGTACACATGTATAATCTATATATGGTCAATTCTCATTACTCATAGATTTCATATTTATAAATTTCACCTCTCATTACAATTTATTTTTAAGCCCCAAATGTATATTCAGGGCACTCTTGCAGTCATTTGTGGACATGTGCAGAGCAGCAAAATATTTGAGTTGCCAGACATGCCTTTTTCTACCTGAGGTAGCACAGCGTGACACTGTTCTTTGTTTTAGATCTCATATTCAAAACAGGTGTCCTTTTTGTAGTCTGTTTAGTGCCATATTTTCCACAAGTATGTGCTTTTTGTTGTTGTTGTTATTTCACTGTTAATACTGGCCCCCAAGAGTAGCACTGAAATACTGTCTAATGTTCCTCAGCACAAGAAAGCCGTGATATATCTTAGGGAAAAAATATGTGTGTTGGATGAGTTTTGTTCAAGCATGAGTTAGAGGTGCTACTGGCTGTGAGTTTAAGGTTAATGAATCTAGTATATCTAGAAAGAAGAGGAAATCCACAGATTTCTATACGAGGCTGCTCTATAAAGTGCTACAGTAACATCTATAGTGAATTATGAGGTTATGAAAAAGGTAGGAAAGTTGCCAAATTTGTGTGCTCCTAAGAGAAAGACCAATACTAAAATATGTCATGGACAGCATTAAGGAGTGGACCCAAGGTCATTCCGGCTGGATGCCTCAATATTCTGGCATGTGTCCTCTTATCCTCTAGTTTACACTGGATTTCTTACCTCATGTTATCAAGTTTCCAAGAACATGAGAACAAAGGCGGCATGGACTCTGAGTTCCTAGGCTCCAGAACTCATACCTCCTGTCTTCTGCCATATCATATTGGTCAAAACAAGTTTCAAGATCTGCCCAGATTCAAAAATACAAATAACTATTTCTTGTTAAAGAGACTAGAAGTGATATATTTCAATACTGTTTGGACATAAAGGTTGTATTCCTTAAGGGTCACTGTGGTAATCATTAACTGCACTGGGTCCCCTTCTCTATGTGCTATGAAAAGAACGCAATAATTTCTCATTCCACCTGAAAACATGCTGCAAGCAACACAAACTGAGACTATGTAGACTAATGTGAATCTTAGGTCTCTCTGAAATCAAGATAACCTAGGTTCTTATCCTTAGTTTATAATGCAAAGTGACATCTAACTTAATTAGATACTTCAGGTTATGAAGCATGCAAATTTTTCTTTTTTCTCGTTATTGAATTACTAAATCTCTCATGTATGTCTATACATATAATATGCATATATATGCATTATATATAGAGAAAAAAAGTAAGCTAAAATTTTGACTCCAAAATAAAAATACCGAGAAGACATCTAATAAACAAAATATGTAAATCACTGATTAAAAACTTCCACAAATACAGTTAGTCATGGAAGTACTTATATAAAAAAATTATAAAAATCATTAAAAGTAAAAGAAAGATATTCTTCCATGCATTCTATGAGGTAAGTATATTCATAATACCAAAATAATAAAAATACAATAAAATAAAAAATTAAAATCCAGTTGCATACATAAATGTAGATGCAAAAACTTGTACACAAAAAATTTCAAGCTATTGTAAATAGAGTGGTATATAAAAGCATATTCTTTCAGAAATGATGTGGCTTCTTCTACAAAACCAAGGATTATTTTACATAGAAAAATCTATAAATGTCATTTACCACATTAACAAATAAAAGAGAAACACATTGATGGAGGAAAAATTTATTTAGTACAATTTACATCTATTTATACCTTTTTAAAATACTTATTCTTAGTAAACTAGCTATATCAAGGAATGTTGTTTCACAAAAACTGCAAAAATTATGGCCACAACTTAGACATGGACTTTCTAACTTTCAAAAAAAAAAAAAGACTCAAAAATGGAGCATAAACCTAAATGCAAAATGTGAAACAACAAAATTTCCAGTAGCAAAGGTAGAGAAAAAAATCTCTGTGATAATTTGTTGTATGATGAGTTTTAAGATAAAATAACCCTACGCACAATACATAAAAATAAAAATTGATTTATAGGAATTTACTAATGTTAAAAATATTCTGCTTTTCAAAAGTCATTGTTCAGCCAATATAAAGACAATTCACATTCTGGTAGAAAATAGCTGAAAAATGAATATTTGATAAAGATCTTGTATCCAAATATACAAATAATTCTTAAAACTAAATAATAGGAAAAAGAACAACAGACAATATGAACTGACACCTCACGCAAATAAAAAAATAAAAACAGATGCAAATCAGGACTGATTATGGAATCAAGTGTTATTAGGAAATTTTAAATTAAAACATTGAAATACTTGCAAATATTGACTCTGAATAACCAAAATACAAAAACCTGAATTGTCAGAGTTTTGTATTTTGGCTATTCAGAGTAAGTACTTGTCAAATTCTGGTGAGCATAAAAAACAACAAAATCTCTCACTTATTTTTGTGGGAATACAAAATGGCACTGCCTATTTAGAAGACATTATGATAGATTGCTACAAAGGAAAACATAGTCTTATTTTGTTATCTAGCTGTCACACTCATAGGTATTTATCAAAGAGATTTGAAAACATGTCCACCCAAAAACCCTCCACATAAACGTTCATGGAAGGTTTATTCTTCATGGCCATAAAGTAGAAACAGCTAAAATGTTTTTCAATAACTAAATTGGGTTTAAAAATCTGTGTGATATCTATAAAATGAAATATTATTCAGCTATAAAAATAATGAGTTATCAAGCTACTAATGACATGATGAATGTTAAATGCATATTGCTAAGTGAAAAAAGCCTGTCTGAAAAAAATATGTATACTGTATGATTCCAATTTTATAACCGTCTGGAAGAGACAAAACCAGAGACAAGAGAAATATATATACTCACGAAGAGCTGAGGAGAAAAAGATTGAATAGATGAAACACTGGATTTTTTTTTATAGAGGTTAACTTCTTTTTTTTTTAAATTAGTTTCAACCTTTATTTTAGACAGAAGAGATACATGTGTAGGTTTGTTACATGGAAACATTGAGTGATGCAGAGGTTTGGAGTAAAGCTTTCGTTACCCGGTAGTCAGCATAGCACCTGATAGGAAGTTTTTTTTAACCTATCATCGTCCCCCAACCTTCTAGTAGTCCACAGTGTCTATTGTTCCTATATTTATGTCCATGTGTGCTCAATGTTAGCTCCTACGTATAAATGAGAACATGTGGTATGTGGTTTTCCGTTTCTGTGTTTATTTGCTTAGGACTTTATGGCCTCCAGCTCCATCCATGTTGCTGCCAATGACAAGATTTATTCTTTTTTTATGACTGTGTAGTATTCTACTGTGAGTATGTGCCACGTTTTCTTTATTCAACCTACCATTGTTGGGCACCTGGGTTGATTTCATATCTTTGTTATTTTTGCTATAGCACAACAATGAACATACAAGTTCATGTGATTTTTTTGTAAAATAACTTATTTTCTTTGGGATATATACTCAGGAATGTGATTGCTGGGTCAAATGGTAGCTCTGTTTTAATATTTGTGAGAAATCTCCAGACTGCTTTCCATAGTGGCTGGGCTAATTTACATTTCAATATACACTTGTATTATAATGCTACACCCTTACAACCATCTGATCTTCAACAAGGGTGACAAAAATAAGCAATGGAGAAAGGACTTCCTATTCATTGAATGGTGCTGGGATAATTGGCTAGCCATATGCAGAAAATTGAACTTGACACTTACCTTTTGCCATATACAAAAATCTATTCAAAATTAATTAAATATTTAAATGTACATCTTCAAACTATAAAAATCCTGAAAGAAAACTACAAAATACTTTTCTCTACATAAGCCTTGGTAAAGAATTTTTGGCTAAATCCCCAAAAGCAATCACAACAAAACCAAAAATAGACAAGTGGGACCTAATTAAGCTAAAGAGCTCCTGCACAGCAAAGGAAACTGTGAAGAAAGCAAACAGACAAGCTACAGAATAGGGAGAAGATATTCACAAACTATGGATCCAACAAAGTCCTAATATCTAGAATCTATAGGAAACTTATATCAATGAGCACAAAACAAATAACCCTATTGCAAAATTGGCAAAGGATATGAAAAGACACATCTCAAAAGAAGACACTCAAGTACACACAAACATTAAAAACTGCTCAGTATCACTCATCATCAGAGAAATGCAAATCAAAATCACAATGAGGTACGATCTCACATCAGTCAGAATGGCTATAATAAAAAGTCATAAAACAACAGATGCTGCCAAGGCTGAGGAGAAAACTATTCTCTATGAAACTCTTATTGCAGATATATAACATTATGCCATTGCCAAAGCTTGTTGAAATATTCAGAGCAAAGAGTGAACCTTAATGTATGCAAATGAAAAAATATTATTTAGGTAGTTTCCTAGAATGGGAATCAGAACGTAAAAAAAAAAATAAACCAACTGTATTAGAAATGTATTTAACAACCTCACTAAAGGGGGTAGAGGAACATGTACTGACCTAAATAACAATGTAAATATATGAAATCTTTCAAATTATAGACAAAGGAAATTGTACACAAGCACTGGAATCTATTTGATAATGACATTTGCACAGGAGTACAGGTTAAACATTTTGACACTGCTGTATGTGTGTGTAGAAATTGGACAGTTGAGTAAATGAATGGTAGAGAGTGAGAGCCAATTTTATTATATTTGGACTGGGAATTTATACATAAGCATGGGGTGGTGGCTATAAGGACCCATGGAGTAACAGATTAGAGTTGGAAAAATCAGGATGAATTCATGTATACAGATCGTTACATTAAGAAATTTACATACATAAGTTATCAACATACATAATTCTCAAGGTGACGAAGTAATTGAGTTGCATTTGAACCCATTTCTCCTCAAAATTTATTAAACTGTCCTAGTCTTTGCCATCGGATTATTCATATTACATATATATATATAGTTTGTCTCCAGTATGAGAACTTCCTCTCTGTCTTTTGCTTATTAGTGTATTCAAAGACTATGCTCCCTAGGATAGTATAAATAATCTAGACCTGAGGGGCACATGTTGCTTTTACTTTACCATATTTTCGCTGTATGTCTCTATGGATGATATTTAAACTTTTAAAGATTTATTATTTGTAATGGAACAAGAATTACCATACTGATAATAAGGCACCCAATCACTTCACTCAATCATTTATTGCTCATCCATTATATAACAACATTATCTGGGACTCTAACACAGATAAAGAATTAAGATATGGATCTCATTTTTGGATTGTGCATTGATAAAGACAGGTATGTGTATTTATTACTGCATTTCAGCAAGTCTGTTTCCAGTGATCATGACACAATATTTGTATTTAATAGTGAGAAAAACTGATACTGCCAATTAAAACTGACTTAGTGCTCTCTTATCACATCAATTTTAACACACATCCAGATTTTTATGGTTTTGTAATGTGAAAAATATACATTTAGAATTTTTGAAATATGATATTAGTACCAATAACTGTTTTATCAAACTATAGCCTTAGGACAAAGTGAGACTAGAAATAGGTAAAGTTGATTTTGCTTGGGAGAGTGGAGGAGGGAATATTTAGGCTATCTCATAAAAAATAAGTAATATTTAAGGAATACATAGGGATCTTTATGGCAGCATATTTAAGTAAAGAAAATATTCTTACTCTTTTGTGCCCGAACTTTTTTTTTAACTTTTAAGTTCAGTGGTACACGTGCAGTTTTCTTGTGTAGGTAAACTTGTGTCATGGGGATTTGTTGTATAGATTATTTCATCACACAGGTGTTAAGTCTAGTACCCCTTAGTTATTTTGTCTTATCCTTTCCCTCCTTCCTCCTTTCACCCTCTGATAGGCCCCAGTATGTATTTTTCCTTTCTATGTGTCCATGCATTCTTATCATTTAGTTTCCACTTATAAGTAAGAACATGCGATATTTGGTTTTCTGTTCCTGTGTTACTTTGCTAAGGATAATGGCCTCCAGCTCCATCCATGTCCCTGCAAAGGACATGATCTCTATAATCCTACAGTGACAGAAAAGTAAAAAGCATTATTACAATCATGATTTGAATTCACGCATTTGATGTTACTGAGCGCTATTCTATGTCTGCCATATTAATTCTGCTTTTATCTCCACAGACAGTAGTTTTAATAGCAACGAGATTATTTTATCTCTTTCTTGTCTGTGCTGCAGACTACACTTTTTAACCTCAGTGAGATAAATTTGTATCTCTCGTCCCTGTTTAACAGCTTGTAAACTACCATCAGTTACTAGTTTTCGAAGTTAACATTTCAGACTTTTGTTGTTGTTGTTGTTATGGCATTGAAGTATTTCTCTAGCAATTTCATGTAGATATGCCATGCTTTAATTCTTATGTTGAAATTCCCTAGACAGTTTTCTACCATTCTATTCCTATAATGTACAACAAATTGACTCAAGGAGTATTACAACAAATGTACTGTAGATAAAGGATTGCCTCAAGACACCCCCTTATCTTCTGTGCCTCAGTTGGAGATTTTCTGCCAGGGTTTGATGTGGAACTCAGACATATTAATTATATTGGTGAGATTAGTATCACATTTGATTTTCATAATCTTGAATTAGATCAAGAGCAACAGCTAATTTCTTATGCTCATCTATATCTATTCACATACGTTGTCCACTTATTTTTTGAGAAAAAAATTACCTTCAGAGTATAGATTTTGTTAATACTTAAATTACTTTCCCCAACGTATTTTATTGGTGCACAATAAAAAAGGGAGAAGAATTGTTAACTGGGAACAAGTAACTATTACAGACATGCCAACAGAAAAGTCATAGCATCTATTGATGAAAAAAATCCGTTATTCTTATGCATTTGAAATGATTTACAACGAACATAAAAATGTGATTTAAAATCAGTATATAAAGCAGATTTAAAGAGACATTTTTAAATCATGATACAATGTCAACAGTATGCAAAGTTATTTCATTGAAAATCTCCTTCAAAAACTTTAATAGGGATTTCTTTCCAATTCTCACTGAGAAGATAATGACTAATTTTCATGTTAATGCTGTGACCCTGATAGAGGGCAATTATCTATGAAAGCCAATCAAATATTCATTAAAGCTGAATAAATTTGTTATTTAACTTAACTGCCTTTTTTGAATCTCAAATGCCAAATTTAAAATGATCTTAGGGTATTTTACTGCATCAGCTGATCCATGCTTTAAGGTGTTCTCTCTATATATACTCTAATATATTACCTTAAACACTGTTATTTTTAACTTATAGATCAAATTTACATTAAATGGTCATAATCAATATGTTGTATGAGAGCATAAAAATCCAGAATGCAACTATAGTAATAACAGTGAAGTAAAATTTGATACACTACCTCCTGGCTAGTCATGCACAAAGAAAGATGGTATTTAAGCAGTTGCTAATAAAATCAGCTGAAGCAGGTCCTCAAATGGGCTGATTCCGCCTTGTGATAAGCTGATAAAATGGAGAAGTAAACAAACCTGCATGCATGATATGCTTGTAACTACATAATAATATATCCAAAGAGTCACAGGAAAAAGAGATTCTATATCATTTGTTCCCCTCTGAGTTAATTTGCATGTCAGATTTCCTTTCTAAACAATAGCAAATAGAGAATGTATTCTTGAAGACAAACCATATGAAATCTTGAAGCGAATTTTTCTGTGGAAAATTTAAAAGTGGTTACTATAAAGTATACATCTTTGATAAACTTGTTCTGTTTTATTTTACATATTTTTTAAAAAGCTCCTTTGAGATGTGTGCCTGTGAACCCATAACCTATCTTAAAATGTAGAACTTTGCTGTTGCTTTGTGTATCTTTCACCTGCTTATCTTCTCTTCCTCTAAGCCAGAGATAAACAACAGCTGGAATTCTGTGTTTACCATTGCTTTTGAAAAATAGTTTTACTGCATGTATTTCCAAACAACAAGCTGTTGATATGTATTTGTTTATCAACTTTGGAGAAAGGGTATCACAGTATGTAGTATTTTAAAAATTCATATTTCTAAGGTTAATCTATATTGAATATATTCCTTCATATATGTGAGTGTTCTTTAACATATTTCAAATTTTTAATATAATGGATGGGCAATATTAAACATTTTTGTTATTGGTATATTTCACTATTTAAAATACAATCATATGGTTGTACAACCAATCTCCAGAACTCTTTTCATTTTGACAGACTGCAACTTTATACCCAATAAACAATTTCCACTACTGTCTCTCCCTTACCCCTAGCAACCACCATTCTTTTTTGGTTTCTATGAATATCACTACTCTAGGCACCTCATACAAGTGGAATTATATAGTATTTGTCTTTGGGGGACTGGCTTATTTGATGAAGGATAATATCATCCTCACGTTTCATCCATGTTGTATCATGAGTCAGAATTTTCTTTATTTTTAAAGCTGAATAATATTCTGTTGTGTGTATATACCACATTTTATGTATTTGTCCACCGATAGGCACTTAGCTTGCTTCCACTTTTAGCATAGTATAAACAATTTTGCTATGAATGTGGATTTACAAAAATTTCCTCAAGACTCTGCTTACAATTCTTTTGTGTATTTGCCCAGAACTATAATTGAGAAATCATATGGTACTTCTATATTTAATTTTTTAGGGTCCTCCATACTGTTTTCTATAACAGCTGAATTATTTTATAATCCCACCAACAATGTTGAAGAGTTCTAATTTTTCTATGTCTTTTTCAATACTTATTATTTTCTGTTTGATTATGTTTTGTTTTGCTTGCATATTAGTCATCATAATGGGTAGGAAGTATGTCATTATGATTTTGATTTGCATTTTCCTAGAGATTAATAATGTTGAGCATGTTTAAATATGCTTGTGGTCTTGATATATCTTCTTTGGAGAAATACATATTCAATTACTTTACCCATTTTTAAAATTATATTGCTTGTTTTCATGTTATTGAGTCATCTTTTTTACATATTATAGATATTAATTCTTTATCAGATACATGATTTGGGAATAGTTTATTCTGTTTTACAGGTTGACATTTTATTACCATGATCTTGTTAAATATATTTAAAAACATTTCAAATGGTTAAAAAATAAATTTGTTTTATATGTTAGCAATCAAGGTATGTGCATATATTGACAGTGCAGTTTTCACATTTAAAATTTTGTATGTTTGCATTTTATTTTTGTCTAATTATGTTACCTAAATTATCTGAAATAATGATAGTTAGAAACATGAATAACAATAAACCTTATGTTTTACTGATAATAAATAAATATTTCAAACATTTTTCTTCAATGAATATTATTTTTAGAACAGATGCGGGATTACTGAAAACATATAAACTTATTAGAGAGAGTTCTCATATACCCTGCATTTATTTACCCTCATTAATAACAACTTAAATTACTATGTACGATTTTTGAATTAAGAAACAAATGTTAATATATTATTGTTAACTAAAGTTCCTACTTTATTCATATTGACTTAGTTTTTATTGTTTATTCTTTCTTTCTGCTTCAGAAATCCATCCAGGATAGCACATCACATTTAGTTGTCATGTTTCCTCAGGTGTCTTTTATCTATGCCTGTTCTTAGATTTTCCTTGATAGTCCTCAAAACCTTGAAGGTTTTGAGAGATTCTGGATAGATATTTTATATGGGAATTTTCTATTTGAATTTTTTCCAATATAATCATCATAATTGGATTGGGGTTATTGGTTTTTGAGTGAAATTCCACAGAAGTAAGGTGTCATTTCATCACAACAAATCAAAAGTATACTAGACTTATCACTGTTGACATTGACCTTGGTTACCTGGCTGAAACTTTTGTGAAATTTTTCCAATGTAAAGTTACTCTCCACCTCCCTTTTCATTCTGTACTTTTGGAAAACAAAACACTAACTAAAATCCACACTTAAGTTGTGAGAGGTTATGATCTTTACCCTTTAGGGTAAATTATGTACATGTATTTTTTGGAAAACTTATGCGTGAAAGATTTATCTCTTCTCACCTATTTATTTACTTCATCAATCTATTACATATAGATTACATACAGATACTCATATATATTATGTAGATAATCTATTATATATAGATTATATAGATATATATATAAAGATTATGTAGATTATTTGTTTATATACATATTTATATATATCCGTATGAACTCATGGATATTTTTATTTTAAATTAGAATTTAATACTAACTTATTTTATTCCTCAAATTCTTACAGTGTTGATCATCAGGATCTTTTTCATTAGGGTATTTTATACCTTTGATATTATCACCATCAGTGTGTATGTCTGTGTGTATGTGTTTTGAGCTCTGTATTATCCTGTGTCACTATGAGAAGCTCCAGGCTCATTTTGTAATTCTCCTTCCCCAGTCAAACTCAGCCATTTCTCCAAGGAATTTCCTCTGTTGGATAACCGCATTAGAAACCATGACCTTAATGCAAAATATGATCATTACCACTAGGTTTCATTGCTTCTAGCAATGAAAAGAGGACATTATTAATTGTTATATGAGGATAACATTTATAAATAAGAACTGACTCAAACACATATATATGTGTGTGTGTATTTGTGTGTGTATATATGCATGTGTCTGTGTATATGTAAGTATATATCTCTATCCTCACTCAGGATAGTTCAGTGTGTCAGAGAAATAATAGAAAAAAATTTTATATGCATTTTTTCTCCATTTCTACATTGATCACTTTATTAAGGATTGTATAAGCATTAGACATTTTGAAATAACTTTATTGAGGTATAATAAACTGTACCCATTTAAAGAGTACAAATGAAGTTCTTCTGTAGATGTATTGATTTGTGAAATTATCACAATAAATATACAAAACATTTTTATTACTCCCATTTACATTATCTTCTTTCCTCCATTAATATGGGTTAGCTTTGTGTCCCTACCCAAATCTCACTAATAGTCTCCATGCGTTTTGGGAGGGACCCAGTGAGAGGTAATTGAGTCATGGAAGCAGGCTTTTCCTGTGCTATTCTCATGATAGTGAATAAGTCTCATGAGATCTGATGGTTTTATAAAGGGGAGTTTCCCTGTACATGCCCTCTGCCTGCCACCATGTAAGATGTGCCTTTACTCTTTCTTCACATTTTGCCATGATTGTGAGGCCTCCCTAGCCATGTGGAACTGTAAGTCCATTAAACCTCTTTTCTTTATAAATTACCCAGTTTCACGTATGTCTTTATTTGCAGCATGAGAACAGATTAATAAAGTAAATTGGTACTTGTTGAGTGGGGTACTGCTGTAAAGATACCTGAAAATGTGGAAGCAACTTTGGAACTGGGTAAAAAGGAGAGGTGGGAACAGTTTGGAGGGCTCAGAAGACAGAAGATGTGGGGAAGTTTGGAACTTCCAAGAGACTTAGAGAGCTCAGAAGACAGGAAGATGTGGGAAAATTTGGAACTTTCTAGAGACTTGTTTAGTGGCTTTCACCAAAATGCTGATAGTGATATGGAAAACCAAGTACAGGTTGAGGTGACCTCAGATGGAGAACTTGTTGAGAACTGGAGGAGAATTGACTCTTGTTATGCTTTAGCAAAGACTGGTGGCATTTTGCCCCTTCCCTAGAGATTTGTGGAACTTTGAAATTGAGAGAGATAATTTAGGGCAACTGGCAGAGAAGTTTCTAAGCAGCAAAGCTTTCAACATGTGACTTGGGGGCTACGAAAAGCATTCAGGTTCATGTATTCACAAAGATATGGTTTGAAATAGGAACTTATGTTTAAAAGGGAAACAGAGCATAGAAGTTTGAGAAATTTGCAGCCTGATAATGCAATAGAAAAGAAAAACTCATTTTCTGAGGAGAAATTCAAGCCAGCAGCATAAATTTGCATAATAAAGAGGAGCAACATGTTAGTCGCCAAGACAATGGGGAAAATGTCTCCAGGGCTTGTTGGTCCTACAAGGCGCCTCCTCTCATCAAAGGCCTGGAGGTCTAAGAAGAAATAATGGTTGTGTGGGCCTGGCACAGGTTCCCCCTTCTGTGTGCAGCCTAAGGACTTGGTGCCTTACATCATAGCCACTCCAGCCATGGCTAAAAGGGGCCAAGGTACTAGTCGGGCTGTGGTTTCCCAAGCCCCAAGCATTGGAAACTCCCATGTGATGTTAAGTCTGCAGGTGCACAGAAGTCAAGAATTGAGGTTTGGGAACCTCTGCCTAGATTTCAGAGGATGTATGGAAATGCTTGGATGTCCAGGTAGACATTTGCTACAGGGATGGGGCCCTCATGGAGAACCTGTGCTAGGAAAGTGCGGAAGGGAAATATGGGATTGTAGCCCCCACCACGTACCAATGGTACTTAGGAGGCAGAGGCAAGGGAAGCTATATTTTAAAAATATAAACAGGTTTGAAAAATCATAAAATTGTGAGTAATTACAGTGTTGTTACCTCTTCTTTGTGGTGATAGATATGAAGTTAGCTATGAAT
The DNA here is from genome assembly GCF_024542745.1 of Macaca thibetana thibetana. NCBI lineage: Eukaryota > Metazoa > Chordata > Mammalia > Primates > Cercopithecidae > Macaca > Macaca thibetana. Next base: position 64,489,757 of record NC_065584.1, read on the forward strand.
GGCACAGTTCACGATAAGGAGCACAAACAGATGGTCCCTGGAACTAAATAGGAAGAGGTGGTGCCTCAGTTCCTAAAGGTTCATATGTATTGACTGCACCATAACCTTAAAATCATTATTGATAAATTACTATTACTTACATGGACTCATTAATTCTACAGTACATTTCAATCAAGTTGTTTAAGTGAACAAATGAACATGACCTGACATGTGTGTGTGTGTATTCAAGTTTACTTAAACTTGAAATATACATCTGTATATATACATAAAAAACTTGAAATGTTTATATAATTTTTGTTCAAGGTTGCCCCATATATCCTAGTTCCATAGTGTCAGACTGGCAAATGTAAATATAGTTATATATTCCTACTTGTTTATGCTTACAAATGTCATGATAAAATTATCCATCACTATCAAAACATGAACAATTCCTTTATTTTTAAATTATCTGGTATGTATTTTATCACTTTCAGGTCATTCTCCAATTATACTATGAATTACCATTGAATCTATATTTTTGTTTTCTCTTAAAATGGTAAAGTAATGAGGTAGTAATACATTTGATAGATTCCTCTTATGTTGATAGTATGTAAATATCTGTATTACCACATTCTTGAAATGTTTATTTTGAAGTATTTGAAAAATAATTAAGTATTATATAGAACAATGAAAATCTAATTATAGGTATTCCTTATCAGATAAATAAAATAATAAAATTATAAATAGTTCTTAATTTGTGTTACATGTTCTTTAGAGGAAGTACTTTCATGATTTTTGATTACTCTCTGATTAATGGCAGAGATTCTCATATAATATTTGCTAGGCCTGTCAAAATATGCAGAAGCACAGCCAAGAAAATTGGCCTTCACCATTGGCCCAAATAAACTGAATTGGTATTTTCTTCAGGTATATATTGTAACTGAAAATGAATGCAAATAACTGTCATTTCTGAATTGCTCTTACAATTGTGTCAATTTAAATAGAATATTTTTAGTCCAGGAATTTATCTCTACACCAGTAAAATACAGAAACCACATCATAGTCAATGTAAGTGTATAACTTTACATGACCAATATACATGTTTTCCACAAAAGCTACTTTTAAAGAAAAAAAATAGTGATAGTTAAAAATGAGACTACCTTCAAACTTACTAATATTCTATCTACTTATTTTATCAGTTAGTGAAAAGTTGCTGAAATATGTGATTACAAACATGTCTAGTTCTCCTATCACTACTATTATATATTTGGATGATTTACTTTACTGTGAAGTACATAAACTTTTTTTCAAAACATGTTAATGAAATGATCTCTTTATCGTTAGGCAATGCCACTTGTTATCCTTGAGAATTTGACTTATATTAATATTGTCACTATATCTCTTTTTTGTTAGTATTTTTATTGTTCTATTTATAATACATCTATATCTTATTAATTAACATAGGTTTTCTATGCACTGCATAGAGTTTGCTCTTTTTTTTCTTAGCCAATATAACAATCTCTGCCTTTCAGTTGAGTTTTTCAGCCATTTATGATTAATGAGATTTTTAATATAGTTGTGTTTTAATCTTTTATGTTACTATATTTCTTCCATCTGTCTTTGTGTTTCGATTTTCACAAGACCACCCTTAAGTGTACTGATTTGCTTGAAGGCCTTACATGACTATCTCACAGATTATGCTCATGACTAAGGACAGTTATAAGCAAGGAAATTAGAGAAGTAAGAAAAATACATGCATTGGGTGAAGTCACAGTGGTCATATACAGGATTCTGAACCCTTTTCTGTGTGTAGTCACTTAGAACTTGCTTCCATCTAGCATCTAGGTATGAAGACATGTGGAATTTCTGCAATGAAGTTTGTTGAGTATCAGAATTTAAGAGTTATGGAGCTTTGTTCACATAGACACATTCTGCTACACAACCAGCCATTACAATCACAATTTAGGACCCCAACAGTAAAACTAGATGCACACCATCATTCTTGGCATTCTTATGACTACTGAGGGTCACATTGTACAGAGTTTGGCCAAAAGTAAATCGTGTTTGTACACTCCTTTGGAGACATGCAAACAAATGAGAAGCCATACTGCTATGTTAATTGTTGCTCTTTTTTTTCATAATTTTAAATAAATTATTTCAACATTTCATTTATTAAATCACTTTTTATGACAATTCCTTCTTTGCTAACAAGTTGTTACTTTGGCATTCATAGTATCATTAATTTATTAAAGGTTAATATCAAGTAATATTATACCACTACATATGTACTACAACAACTTTCTTACATAATAGTTATGTTTCTGTTTTTTCAGTCTTTGAATATGTCTTTGAATTTTAATTGAATATATTTTATAAATCTGATGATAAATTATTACTTTATCTAATTGTCATTACATTGACAGAATGATGGACAAAAACTATATGAACATTTCAATAGATCCAGAAAGAGCATTTGATAGAATTCAACATCTCTCCATGATAAAAGAAAATAACTAAAAGCCATAAAAGCCATATATGAGAAACCCACAACTAACACAGTAACTGAGGAAAAGTTGAAAGCTTTTCTAAAATCTGGATCAAAGATATCCACTCTCCCCAATTATATTCGACACAGTACTGGAAATCCTAGCCAGACTAGCAAATGTAGAGCAATTAGGTAGAGAAATTAGGCAAAAGAAAGAAATAAATAACATGCAATTTGGAAAAGAGGACATCAACTCATCCTTGTTTGCAGATGACATGATCTTAAATATAGAAACTCTACAGATTCCACCAAAAAGTTGTTAGAATAAATAAACAAATTCAATAGAGTTGCAGGATACAAAATCAACATGCAAAAACCAGTAGAATTTTTTTCTTCATTTCCTCTAAAAAAAAAATGAGATATATGTACAAAATGTGAGGATTTGTTACATAGGCATACATATGCCATGGAGGTTTGCTGCACCTATTGACCCATTCTCTAAGTTCCCTCCTCTCAGCCCCCACCTGCTACAACAGGCCCTGGTGTGTGTTGTTCCCCTCTCTGTGTCCATGTGTTCTCAATGTTCAACTCCCACTTATGAGTGAGAACATGCGGTGTTTAGTTTTCTGTTCCTGTGTTAGTTCGTGAAGGATGATGGCTTCCAGCTTCATCCATATCCCTGCAAAGGACATGATCTCATTCCTTTTTATGGTTGCATAGTATTTCATGATATATACCACATTTCCTTTATCCAGTCTATCATTGATGGGCATTTGGGTTGGTTCCACATCTTTGCTATTGTAAATAGTGCTGCAATAAGTATATGTGTGCATGTGTCTTTATAGTTAAATGATTTATATTCCTTTGGGTATATAGTCAATAATGGAGTTGCTGGGTCAAATTATATTTCTGGTTCTAGATCCTTGAGGAATCACCATACTGTCTTCCACAATGGTAGAACTAATTTACACATCAAGAATCTTATTCACCATGGTCAAGTTGGCTTCATCCCTGCGATGCAAGGCTGGTTCAACATACACAAATCAATAAATGTAATCCATCACATAAACAGAACAAAAGACAAAAACCACATGATTATCTCAATAGATGCAGAAAAGGCCTTTGATAAAATTAAACATCCCTTCATGTTAAGAACTCTCAATAAACTAGGTATTGATGGTTCATATTTCAAAATAAGAGCTATTTATGATAAACCCACAGCCAATATTATATTGAATGGGCAAAGGATGGAAGCATTCCTTTTGAAAACTGGTACAAGACAAAAATTTCCTCTCTCACCACTACTATTCAACATAGTATTGGAAGCTCTGGCCAGGGCAATCAGGCAAGAGAAAGAAAGGGTATCCAAATAAGAAGAGAGGAAGTTAAATTGTCTCTATTTGCAGATGGCATGATATTATATTTAGAAAACCCCACCATCTCAGCCCAAAACCACCTTGAACTGATAAGCAACTTTAGGAAAATTTCAGGATACAAAATCAATGTGCAAAAATCACAAACATTCCTTTATACACCAACAATAGGCAAGCAGAGAGCCAAATCATGAGTGAACTCTCATTCACAATTACGAATAATGTTGATCCTGTAGAAGTGGAGAGTAGAATACTGATTACTAGAGGCTGGAAGAGTGGGAGGAGATGAAGAGAGGTTAGTAAATGGGTACAAAGTTATAGTTAAATAGAAAAAATAAGTTCTGGTGTTGTATTTCACAGTAGGGTGACTATGGTCAAGAGTAATGCAAATTAGATGGAAGAGAGAATTTCGAATCTTCTCAGCACAAAGAAATGACAAGTATTTGAGGTTATGGATATGGTTATTACACTGATTTGATTGTTTTACAATGCACATATGTATTAAAAGCTCACACTGAACTGACACAAAAATGTACAATTATTACCTGTCAATTAAAAGCAAAATAAAACTTAAAAAAGATTTCTGGGTCATATGGTAAGTGAAATTGTAAAACATGACTCCAAAGTGGCCATATCATTTTCCATTCTCATCAGGAGTGTTTGAGATTTTCAGCTTTTCTATTTCCTCAACACTTGGTATTGTCAAGCTTAAACATAGGCAGTCTAGTGAGCATATGTTGCCAATTCATGAAGGTTTCTGTTTTCCTTTCTCTGATAAATAACGATGCAAAACACTATTTCATGTGCTTTTTGGCCAACTGTGCATATAAATATATTATATATCTATATCTATATATTTTTTTGGGGGAGAAGGTGAGTGTTTTGTGATATAAAATGCAGATACTGTTTGTCATGTCTATTTTGAAACAAATGTTGCATTGGTTTGCTGGCATTTGTCTAAAAATTAGCTCCTATATTTATGTTATAGTGTTTTACTTATTTGTATTGATAACTTTTTTGCATGTGAATCTTCTGCAATTATTTATCTGTATCCTTAATGGAAGCGTTTCTTGTGGCCCTGTGCAAATTGGCACCCACTATTGCCACACGTTATGAACACATGAGTATGATAATTATTTTCCTCTTTCTTGTTGTTTTATTTTTCTGGGTTTTTCTCAAATATTCTCAGAATTGTACAATCTCCTCATGAGAAATATTAAAAGTAAAACTATTCTAACAATTTTTCTGTGATAATCTCATTCTCTTTGCATTTCCTCACTATGATCTTGGAATTATTCTTTATCTTCTCCCTATATGTTAGTAATTTCTCACACATATCTGGGTGACTGTTTCCTCCAGTCATGTTAATGTTACCAAAACACCAGAGGTTCAGCCTAGGCCCTGCTGCTCACTGCACAGGAAGTCAATCATTAACACAATGATTATTGCTAGGGGAGAATTATGCATGTACTGAAGCCAAGGAGATAGGAGATCAGTGTTAAATCCATGTCCTCAATCAACTAAAATCAGCAGTTTATATAGCAGAGAAGAAATGTAATAATGTTTGGGAAAACAGAAATTAGAGTGGGGTGAGGAAGAGGCACTGGTCAACAGGAAGTAGGTAGTTGGGTAGGCAATCATGACTAGTGAGGGATCTGGCCTATTACTGCACAGATATAGTGATTCTGGCAAGTTTCAGTTCCTTGATACTATCTGGGAGGACTCATGGTTGATTCCTGAAAAAGGAACTCAGATAAGAAAATTGTAACTTTCGGCCGGGCGGGGTGGCTCAAGCCTGTAATCCCAGCACTTTGGGAGGCCGAGACGGGCGGATCACGAGGTCACGAGATCGAGACCATCCTGGCTAACACTGTGAAACCCCGTCTCTACTAAAAAATACAAAAAACTAGCCGGGCGTGGTGGCGGGCGCCTGTAGTCCCAGCTACTTGGGAGGCTGAGGCAGGAGAATGGCGTAAACCCGGGAGGTGGAGCTTGCAGTGAGCCGAGAGCCGGCCACTGCACTCCAGCCTGGGCGACTGAGTAAGACTCCGTCTCAAAAAAAAAAAAAAAACAAAACTGTAACTTTCTCAACTTTTAAGTGTGGAATGCTCAGTTATTTTTTGTTTGTTTGATACAGAATCTCCCTCTGTCACCAGGTTGGAGTGCAGTGGTGCGACCTCGGCTCACTGCAACCTTCGCCTCCCGGGTTCAAGAAATTCTCCTGCCTCAGCCTGCCGAGTATCTGGGACTACAGGTGCATGCCACCACGCCCAGCTAATTTTCGTATTTTTAGTAGAGACGGGGTTTCACCATGTTGGCCAGGATGATCTCGATCACTTGACCTCATGATCTGCCCACCTCGGCCTCCCAAAATGCTGGGATTACAGGCATGAGTCACTGCACCTGGCCAGTATACTGAATTTCTATATTTATTCCAAAACAGTGTAAACATTTATTCTATGGGACAATTGGGCTGGTTTCATTAACATGATCCCACATGCTTTCTATTTTCTATAAATGTCTCACAATTTATTTCTGCTAATCATTCTTTTATTCTAACACTATTTCACATTTATTTTTGCATTAATTATATATTGTATATCATAAGTTTGGGGGGATTAGCAAAAATGTGTTTGATATACTCCATATGTTTTAATGTATTCCACGTAAAGTATTTTATATACCCAATAAATGTGGAAAACTTGACAATAAATAGTGTTTTTCTAAGAGGAGAATGGTGGGAGATAGAGAATGACATATTCGTGACTAGGAAACCATTTTAGGTATGAAATGGTTAAGACTTGAACCTGACCCACAGCTGTAGAAAAGAGATTTTTGGCAGATCAAGGCAAATGACTTTCAAACACTTGTAGATTAAAATTTGTGCATGGATAATAAAGAAGTTTCAAGGCATATGTTTAGCAGACTGAAGCACTGTTTCACTTTTATTTCAGATAATAAAGAAAAAAATGGAAGTCTTATTTTAGTTTTTTGTTTTTTTTGCTTTGTTTTGTTTTGTTTTGAGATGGAGTCTCACTTTGTCACCCAAGTTGAATTGCAATGGCGCGATCTCAGCTCACTGCAAACTCTGCTTCCTGGGATCAAGTGATTCTCCTGCCTCGGCCTTTTTTTGTAGCTGAGGACTACAGCTGGGACTACAGAGTTACACTACAAAAGTTGTGTTTTGAGTGAAATATTGTATTATAATTAATATCATAATTGGTGTGGTTCAATAGGAATTTGGGCGGGGGGAGAAAAGAAGAAAAAGGTAGAGAAAATGAAAAACAGAAAAGAAGAGAAAGTAAATCAAGCTACATATTGGGACCTTCACTGAGAGGGTTATTTTGTGGAGTTTAATAAAGGACTATAAAAGGAAATGTACTACAGGCATGGGAAACTTAGAAAGCATGTTGCACCTACTTTCAATATTTCCCTGATTTTACAAAGTGTTTCTTAAAATATATTTAAAAAACATAAAATCTTAAAATTTTTAAAAAAACTTCTAAGAACAATTTTCCCTTAATATATGCCATGTCACACTTCATGGAAACTAGTGCTTCACAAGTGATTAGCGACCTAATGCAAATATGCTAAAGAAGAGTTACTTAATAACACATGGCCAATCTTAGCTGATTACTTAATTATATTTAGGAGAGGCAGATGTTTCTTGATAACTCTCAGAGTATGTTATTTTTATTTGATGTTTCTCAATCTCTTTTTACTACTGAGAAATTTGATATGCTTTGTATTTAAGGTGGTAGTTACACAATATGTAATATTTTCACAAAAATATCTGAATATTAGAATTAAAATGAATAGCCTATAATTATGAAACATTTCACCCAGTATTAAAATAGTAAAATAAATTAATTAAATGATTATGATTCTTAACATTGTTGAGAGAGAGTAAAGAAGACATACATATACTGAAACAAATCCTCTTCAACAATACACTTATGTGAGATATCAAGCACTAAGGTAAAATATTTCAGATTCTTTTTGATATTTATTATTTAAAAATATCTATATCTTAGTTTAAAATATTTCAACTGTGAAAAAATGTTGATTTTATCATTTTTATATCTGTTTATCTTTTGGAATATTGAATAACTGAACAATGAAATTATTAATATTTAAATGCTGTTGACTCATGATCTTTTAAGACTTTAGGATGTGTAGCATCACTCGTTAGGAGAACTTGTTGAAGGATATCCCACAATAAAAGTTTTGGTAGACTGCTCTATTAATGATTAAATGTTCCTTTAGCATAGAATCAGCCTGACAAGTTTTTTGGAAGACATGATTATTCCAATCATTGTTCTGTTTGTTTTGAGGTTTCCCCTCTAGATACTGTGGTTTCCACTATTCATGCTCTGATGAATCACATAAGTCTCATTTGTCTTTCCCAGCTCCGCATGTTCTATTTCTGTTAATATCTCTCATCTGCTATCATTTCTTGTTAAAAATTCATCCTGTGTGTAGATTGAAACATGGGAATGAGGTAGAGGTATTACTTTCCATGTGGCAATTACTTTTAAATAAGTGATGTTTCCTAATAAAACATAAAGTTTGATAACTTAGGATGAACTGAAACTCTAGTATTTACAATTTAAAAAAATGCTCTGCCACATACAACGGCTTCACTTTGTAATAATTCTGGTGAAAAACAAAAAACAAAATTCATAAGACAATCTGGCTAATGGTTCTTAAAGTCATAATCATAAGATTGGAGAGTGTTAACTGAGTCAACAGAAAGAAGGAATAAATATTTGTTTCTTCATATAAAGTATAGATTAGTATTTATTTTAGTATAGAGGCCATTTTGTCAATATATCAATTTCATGCAGTCATATTTAAATATTTCTTAATTCAATTTCTTAAATGGATTTTGGTATAAAATATTTCTTAATATTAGAAACTGATAATAATAAGCAAGATAAGCATAGATGATATCTTTATTTTCTCTAACTTTTTTGTGTTATTCTTTATCTAAACTCATCTAGTTTTCTTCAATATCTGAACATAATATACTTTCTAATAATGGTTTTAAACATTTCATTTTCACTTACTCAAAGTAGGGAAAATATATCTTTCATAATATATATTATCCTTTACAGATATCAGAAGTACCATTACAAAAGGTACCATTGAAGAGGGTTTTATGCTGAATTGAAACTTTTAAGAACTATATTTTCATTAGTGTATGCTATGTTTAAACTATTATTTAAATATTTGAGATTACTCTAAAAACTGCCTATTACTACTTCCTCTTATAGACAGTCCAAGGCAATATATCTATTTCACTAACTGATATAGGTAGGATGATGATAACATTGAATTATGCACAATATTAAAATAATATTGCAACATGACTGAAGTTTTACTTCTAGGCAGCCAGGAAGTATTGGCGGTATGAAATCTTCATATTGACATTAGCATAAGTAGCTGTAAAATTTTAAAATATTTGATAATATTTTAGAAAAACAAATTTTAAAGTATATATTTGAATTATTCAGCTGAATGAGTTTTGACAATTGTACACCCCTGCATAATACTATCCAAAACAATATGTAAAATGTACCCATTGTCCCAGAAAATTCCCTGGTGCAATTTTTAAACCATTTCCCTGCCTCGTCAGCAATCATTTATAATTTCTATTACTGAGGTTTAGTTTTGCTTTTTCTTGAACTCCATATAAATGAAAATGATATAATAACATGACTTTAGTATAGCATTTTCATAAACTTAAGATTAAATAATTTAACATGGCAATCATTCCCAGAATTCTCAAAGTGATTTATACATTCAGTGCAATGACAATAAACCGAAGCAAGCATTTTAGAAACAAAAAAGCACAGCCTATTTTATAATTTATTTGAAAAGTTTTAAATTTTGCTTAGTCAAAACAATACTGAAAAAGAAGAACACGGCTGAAGCTCTTACTATTTCCTGTTTTAAGACCTCAATAATTAATGATGTGATACTGCCAAAAAGAAAAACATGTAAATCAATAAAATATAAGGGAATTTCATAAAATATAGTCACATTTATACTATTAAAACAATTTCTAGCCAGGTTACAATTTGATTCAACTGATAATAAATTAAATATAAGGTAAGCGTTTTAGATATTTAAATAAGATAATTATAATGATCATATAATAAAAGATAATGATAAGATGACCATTTTAACAAATGCTGCTGAAATAACCATATGTAGGCAGGCAAAAATATGAAATAAATCTCAACTCTTACCTCACACCATACGTTAAAGTAATTCAAAATATGTAATAGATTTTAATTAAAAAAGCTTAACTTATTAAAACTCTGAAATAAAACCCAAAAGAAAATCTTGCGGCATAAGATTAGCCAATGATTTCTTAAATAAACATAAAAAAGACCATTAAATTATTGATTACATGGTCTTCATCAAATTTAAAGTTTTGTACTTTGAAAGAAATAATGAAGTATGTTAGATATCGCAACTTACTGGGAAAAAATAGCAGTGTAACTGACGTAAGAATTTTTTCCAGAATACAGAAAAAAATTCATTAACTCAAGAAGACAGTTAATTTAATTTTAGAATAGGCAAATCATTTGAACAGACACTTAGCAAAAGAAGATAATGAATGGCTAATACACACAGTAAAAGACACTATACTTCACCAGTCATCTGGTAAATGACTAAAACCAAAATGAGATACTGGCACGCAGACACTAGTATAGCAAACATTAAAAGAACTGACATTATCAATGTTGGCAAGGATGTGAGGCAAATGGAATAGTGTATATATATGCTGTGGGAAGTAAATTTGCACAGTTTTTGTGAAAAACAGTTTGGCATTTCATAAAATGTTAAACACACACTTACTATATAAACCTGAGATTTCACTCCTAGGTATTGGCTCAAGAGAAATGAAACATGTGTCTGTATGTAAAATTGTTAAGTGTATGTTAATTCAACATCATTCATTATAGACAATGAAATGAAAACAACCCAAATAAACAATTGTTGAGTTGATACAGAAATTATAGTGATAGTAGCAGGGCAGGTGAATTCCTATGCAGGAAGGGATTGGTGCCCCGTGTAACTCGACCTTCAATCCAGGAACAGTCTGAAAACTGAGCTGCCAGTTCTGGATAGAATCCATGGACCGGAGTGAGGACTACCACTCATGTTTGACATTCTTCCTCCCAATTGGTCCTTACATTTCACGTATTTTGCATATACCTATCTTTCTGTAATTGGTCATGGGCTGAGTCTTCCTTTCCATAGCCTGAAATGTCACTCCAGTCCCGATTGGTTGCCAGTCAAGCCGTCACTTCTGCCTCCAATTGGTTCTGTGCAGTATCGTGTCTCTTTCTGAATGGTGCTTTTTCTAAAATGGCTCGCAGACTAGTCAGTGCATGCCTCTTCCTTCCCAGTCCAAAAACACCCGGAACTTAGCCTTGTACCTGGCATCCCTCTTTTGGGTCCTCTCTCTGCTGAGAGCTTTCTCTGTAACTTAATAAATCCTATTCTACCTTCCTCAGTCTCCGACGTCCATGTGCCTTATTCTTCCTGGACATGTGCCCACAAAATGTGATCAAACTATACCTTTAAAATAAGTAAGCTTGATTGTTTTTTTCAGATTTGGTTTATTTATTGTTAATTTGATTTATTTTCTTTTTTAATTTGTAAGGGCTCTTTATTATGGTTAAAATTCTTTTATCAGCTATGTGCTTGTCCAGATGGTTGTCAGATATATTTAAATTATACTTAAGTATAGCAAAGAAAACACGTGAGTATGGTAAAAATTTGGGATGGAAACCATTAAGTAATTAATGTTGGTTCACATTTCACACAGATGCATGGGGTGTGTGTGTGTGTGTGTGTGTCTGGGTTGGGGGAGTACAGGGGACGAGATGAAGGGATTTTGCATGGTAGAGAGATTATTTCATTTTAATATATATGCCTTTGCATTTTTATTTTTCTTTAAACATATTAACCTTAGTGCTGACTATTAATCATCTTGTGGCTGTATAATAGCGTGATTCATGTACCAAATTATGCATGTAAATAAAAAATTATATGTATGATGTATTTTCCTATCTTTAAACTGATAGTATCTCCTCTTCACAAAGTGTAAATGTGAAGATGAATGAACACCTAATCAAATAAAATATATACTGTATAATATTTTATAATCCAAGTTCTACAAACACATTTTTAACACACTTACATAATATAAAAATTAATATTAATCGTATAAACCCTGAAAGTGGTAAGCTAAATCACTCAAAAGTGAAATACAAGTAAACTATTTGCCAGTGAGTGAACTTACCTGTTAATTATAGGAACAAACACAGTATTTACTTTCTTACAACTGATTTTAATTTAATTACTTTTAAAAATTATGATTTTTACAGTCTTTTCTGATTTTTTTCTAAGTTGGCCTATACACTAGCTAAGGCAGCAGTCCCCAACCTTTTTGGTACCAGGGACCGGTTTTTCGTGGAAGACCCTTTTTTCCACAAACTGAGGTGGAGGTGGGGATGGTTTTGGGATGATTCAAGCACATGTTTATTGTGCATTTTATTTGTATTATTATTACATTATAATATAAAATAATTATATAACTCACCATAATATAGAATTAGTGGGAGCCTTGAACTTATTTTCCTGCAACTTAGATGGTCCCATCTGGCAGTGAGGGCAGACAGTGATTGATTATCAGGCATCAGATTGTCATAAGGAGCATGCAAACTAGATCCCTTGCATGACCAGTTCACAATACGGTTTGCACTCCTATGAGAATCCAATGTCACGGCTGATTTGACAGGAGGTGGATCTCAGGTGGTAATGCGAGTGATGGGAAGTGACTGTAAGCACAGATGAAGCTTCACTGGCTTGCCAGCCTCTCACCTCCTGCTGCGTGGCCCAGTTCCTAACTGATACCTGTCCATGGCCCAGGGGCTAGGGATCCCTAAGATAAGGTATGTTGGATAAAATAAAATCCAAGAATACTTTTATTATTACACACATCAACGTATATCACTATATATTTAAAGACGTTAGGGATAATTTACAGAAAGATAAAAAGTAGGCTTGTCATAATGATATAAAAAGACATTTGAAAGTTAAAATTGTCTTCAGACAAAACATATATTTGCTTTATTGCATTGAGAAGAGATCCAAGCATAATTTCAGTTTGCTCAGTAAGTTTTTCAAGATCTTCTGAATACAGAGAATCAAAAGATCACTTAAAATTTCCTGTCCTTAGATTAGCCCACATCGAGCTAACAGCAAAAATTTTTTATTCCCCAATTTCATACTCTTAATCTACAAAGAAAAGTACGTGTGTGTGTGTGTGTGTGTGTGTGTTTATGATGTTTTTATAGAAATTTAGTTAAAGGTTAAATATAGGGATTCTCTTTACAAATATTCATTTTCATAAGAAGTTTAATTGAGTCTACATCTAAGTTTAAATTGATGTGGTTGTTTTTGCTTGTGATTTGGGGGTAATTTTTCAGTATATTGTAAATTCTACTAATTAAGAATGGAGAAATGATTTAAAAAGGTACCAGTGACACCTCTTTTGGTCATGGACTTACTCTACCTACTGGAAATTCATCACTTGCCATGACAACTGTCTTTTCAAAGGCAAACTTTTTCAAAGTGATCAAAAGTATTTAGCATGATTGTCCCCAAATATGAGGACCAGATTAACACAAACAAACAGTTTTGGTCAAAACAAGGCATCCCAAGTAATTTTTGTGTGCTCATTTTTGTTCCCCAAAATAAGTCATAGGGCTGTGAGCAACTAAGGAAGCAGAATTTCTTAGAAACAGACTATATTTTTTCTGTTCCTAGGCAATAGAAATAGAAATAGCCTATATTCTCTCCACATTCTTATGATATATACTCTGTGAGCTACTTTCTTCTCCAGGCTTCTCTTTTGATGGACCCTTCTCTGGAGAACCATGTCCGTACTTAAGCAAAACTGCTAAACAAAAGATTATTTTGAAACAATCAGAGGCTTTACAAAAATTGTCAATTTAGTCTGAACACTAATCCGCTTACTGACATACGTATTGAAAAGCAAAATGTTACTCCAAGTTTCTCAAAAGAATATTTAAAAGTAATTCACCCTCTTCAAAAATAGATTAATGAAAGAAGTATAAGATAAATGACAAGGGTAAAAGGGTAAGGGTAAGGCTAACAAAGTTACTGGCCACCATATTAATAGTCAATGATTGCTCATTAAAAGAGTAATCACACAGGAAAACTCCACAGATTAATTTTAAACAGAGGCTATCAAAATTTTGAATGCAAAATATTTTTATATGCGTAGAAAGTATCCCTTTTCATTTTAAGCAATTTTCTGAAATAGGTCTGCTTTCTATAATATCAAAGAACAATACTTATCATTAAAAAAGATAGCACCATTAGTGAATAGTCATCAAGTACAACTTTGAAAATTCAAATTACCCTAGGAACAGACACTTTCACATGTATCAAGGCAATTTACAAGTTGCAAATTAAAGCTCTAAAAGGAAACCAATTATAAGGCAAAAGAATTAAATGTCATTATTTTCTTATTAACTATAAGTGCCATGTTAGTACACTTTCTGAGAGAAAAAGTTAAATAAAAAGCAAAACCAAAAATATGAAATTCTAGCTTACCTTTTAACAGAATATGAGTCTTGGAATTCTTAGTTTAGGTTATATTTTGTGATATGAAATTATACACGAGAACTTCATAGTTCAGTGAATATTATAAAAACATGATTTTTTTGACCCTGGAAATAGAATATTATTTTTCTACAACATTTTCTCAGTAAAATGCATTTTTAGTTGCATAAACTGTTTTTAATTTAATATTATAAATATTTTTTGTTTGCCTAAGTGAACAGAATCAAAATAAAATGTAAACACGACTCAGTAACAATAGTTTAACAATTATAATAAACCCACCTTCATTATTATCTTTTTGTTTCCTTAAATTAAAAAAAAAATAAATCGCCTTCTTCTTATGCCAGGACATTCTCACCTAACTTGAAATGTGATTATGTATTAGGTGTATTATCATCAATGGGAATGATGGTATTTTATGATAAAATTCAGTAATATAATGTTTTTATTTTTAATGGCCTTGTATATATGGATCATAACTTATCTAAACAATAACCTGTATTTAGTTTTTGCATTTGTAATGCCATAACCACTGCTGTGAAGGCCCTCTTTTCAGCATCATTTCGTTGTTGTGTATTTGATAAGAATGTCAAGAATAGACAATAAGGAAAATATGGTCTTCAATAAATAGTGTTGGGAAAACAGGATATTTACATGCAAAGGAATGAAATTAAACTCATATATTAAAACACATACAAAAATAAACTTGAAATTATTTAAAGATTTAGTGTAAGACCTAAAACTGTAAAAATCCTTGAGGAAATCATAGAAAAAAACCTCCTTGACCTTGACCTTGGCAATTATAGATATAACAGCAAAAGCATAGGCAACAAAAGCAAACATAAGCAAGTGGAATTGCATCAAACTGAAAAGCTTCTCCACAGCAAAGAAAACGAAAAAGTAAAATAAAATAAAAAGGCAACCTAAGTAATGTGAGAAAATATTTGGAAACAGTATATCTGCTAAGGGGTTAATATCCAAAATATATAAAGTTCACACACAACTCAATAGCAACAAAACAAATAACTCAATTAAAATGAATGAAGGACTTCCATGTAAATTTTTCCAAAGATATACAGGTGGCCACCAGGTATATGAAAAGGTGGTCAATGTAACTAATCATTAAGGCAATACAAAACAAATTCAAAGTGAGATATGACACATGTTAGGATAGCTATTATCAACAAGACGAGAGATAAAAAGCATTGGTAAGGATGTCGAGAAAATAGAAGGCTTGTATATTTTTGGTGGGAATGTTCATTGTAAAAGCGTTATAAAGAAAACAATATGAAGATTGTTAAAAAATGTAAATAGAACAACCATACATTCCAGCAATTTTATTTCTGGATGTAAATCTATAGAAAATGAAATATGTATCTTAAATATCTACATCCTCATTTCTACTGCAACATTACTAGTAATATCCAAAATGCATAAACAATCTAAGTGTTCATTGATAGATGAGTGGATAAAGAGTAGGTGGTGTATTCATATGCTGGAATGTTATTTAGACTTAAAAAAAGGAAATTCTGTTACTAGAACAATATTATGAAATATATTATGTTAGCTGAAATAAGTCAGAAACTGAAAGAAAAGTACTGCATGATATGTGGAATTTGTTTAAAGTCAAACTCATAAAAGCAGAGAATCAAACAGCTGTTGACAGGGGATGGAGGATAGAGGAAACAGGAAATGTTGAAAGGGTACAAATTTTGCTTATAAGATGAATAAGTTCTGGAGGTCTAATGTACAGGATAGTGACAATAGATAATATTGTATTGTTTACTCAAAATTTATTAAGACAGTAGGTCTTCAGTGTCCTCACTACATGCACATGCACACACACAAGGGAATGGCAACTAAGTGTGGTAATTACTACGTTAATTTGATTGTATCAATAATTTCATAAAGTATGTGTATATCAGGTAATCATGTACATCTTGAATATATGCAACCTGTATTTGTCAATTATGTCTTAGTAAAGCTGAAAAGAACAAAAACAAAAATAAAACAAAAGGAATAGCAATACATTATTTTAAAGCAGTAAAAAAAAATCACTTATTTTATGGGCTAAGATTATAATTCTTTATTTTTTCAGAATTAAATAATTTCTATTATCTCAAACATGTTTTTCTTAATTCTCAAATAGATGTTACATTTAGAAAATTCACCCAGTGTTTAATTTCTTCAAGTTAAAAGTTTTATAAGGCTATAAGGATGAAACTATAAATTCATTCAAAAATATTAATTAAATGTTTATATGTTTGTGTGTGTGTCCATGTATGGAATTTTTTTTTGAGACAGTCTTTCTCTGTCTCACTCATCAAAAATATACTTTTCTTTAGTTTTCACATGCATTTTCCTTTAATTTTTTGAACATATTTTCCATTAATTACTCTAAAATATTTATAATATTCTATCTTAAGTTTTCTGTCTGTAAGAGCTAACTCCTTGGCTATCTCAGGGTTAGTTTCTTTCTTTTTTTTGTTTGTTTGAGAGGGAGCCTTGGGCGGTTGCCCAAGCCGGAGTGCAGTGGTGCAGTCTTAGCTCACTGCAACCACCACCTCCTGGGTTCACGCAATTCTCCTCCCTCAGCCTCCCAAGTAGCTAGGATTACAGGCACCCGCCACCATGCCCAGTTAATTTTTGTTGTTGTTAATGTCGTTATTTTTAGCAGAGATGGGGTTTTGCTATGTTGTCCATGTTGACCTCTGGTCTCAAACTCCTGACCTCAGGTGATCCACCCACCTCAGCCTCCCAGAGCGCTGGAATTACAGGTGTGAGCTACCTCACCTGGCCCAGACTTTCTTTATGAAAGAAAAACAGAGATTTACTATGGGTTGCCAAGTTAAGAGAAGGTGAAGAGCAGAAGTCTGAAGGAGGTGGGGCAAACCACGTGGACATGTGGACACCTGGAAAGGACATTTTAAGCAGAGATCACAGAAGTCCAAAAACCCCTAAAAGAAGCACATGCCTGAAATACTGTGAGGATCAGGAGGCCTGTGTAAGCAGTGTAAGCCAAATTCTGTGAGAGAAGGGAGAACAACAGAAAATTAAAATAAATCTATAGCAGAAGCAATTGCTAGATTTACTCTAAATGAGATGGGAAACCATTAGTTGTATTTTGTCAAAATAATATTATGTGACTTATTTTAGGGAAGAATCATCCTACTTTTTGTACTGAGAACAAATTTGGGGAATTAGTGACAGGAAAGTGCGGAAGTTGGAAGATCCTTTAGTAGGAATATCCTCTTGCAATAATACGATGTTGATCCAGGATCTTAATTATGGAAGCATTAAGTATAACTGCTTTGAAGATGCACCTAACACAATTTGCGGTGCACTCTGAAAAAAAAAAAAAATGAAAAGAGAGAAATTAAAGTGACTCCACAGTTGTTTTCCTGAGTATCTAGAAGAATGAAGTTATAATTTACTTGAATGGAGAAGACAATTTGGGGAGCACATTTGCATGAAACATGAATAATATGGTTTGAATATGTTAGGTTGAAGATCTAAGACAAGTACTCATAACAATTACTTTAAAGTTCAAGGGACAGGCAGGAGTAGAGACCTCAAATTGAGAATTCTTTACATCATGTCACAAGGAGACCAAATTCAGATTACAAAACTTTAGGTGATAGACATAAGTGAGCTGAAGAGAAATCAGCAAAGAAAACAAGAAAAATAAAATACAAAAGAATAGGAGAAATAAAATTGCAGTAGAACAAAATTTTCTTCATTTTACATAAAAGGGGATAAAATAAGGCAAAAGTTAATCTGCAATTTCCATATGAAATATTTTAATTAATGTAGAATAATAGCTCACATTACGTGAAATAATTTCTAGTTGATTGCCAACAAATATTACCCATATTCTGAAAGAAATATTAGCTCAAGCCCTCATTGAGCATCATCTTCATTGACTAGAAATTGGATTTTTAAAAATTAAGTAACCTTATAGTGAATATCTCAAATTGTAATTATGAGAAGTAGCATCAAATATACCAATAATTACAAGTGTTAAATGGCATGAAAAATTATTTTTAGTATAAATGATATGATTTCTAAAACAAAACTGAATATGAAAAAAATGAACAAAATGAACTGATGTGGAGACATAAGGGCTGAGATTCTCTGGGCAGAACGGCAGCCCACAATTGACGCACAACCAATAAAGTGCCCACCGCCTCAGCTTGGATTTGAGGTGAGAGTGAGTGAACCTTTGCGAACTGGCCCCCTGGTGCTCTGTTCCCAAGGACTCCTCAAATGGCCACCAGCAGCAGTTCCTGGGCTTGGGGGTGCAGAGGAGCTCACCAGCATTTTGGCGGTCAGCAATCTGCTGCACGTGGAAGAGCAGCAAAGAAACACCCAACCTACTCTTTTCATGGGATTATAAATTCCTCAGGGGGCATTAGCTTCCAAATCTTGCTGCCTTCTTTTTCATTCATCCCGTGGATTCTCTGACAGGTTCTGAAACTCTTCCTTCAGTATTCTACTCTGGCCATGATCATTTACCTGTAACTTTGGTTTTTATTTCTGAGAAGAACCAGTAGCTGGTGTCTGCAGTCAGCCATCTTGGAAACAAACAAACAAACAAACAAAACCAAAAAACATAGGTCTTATTTAAGAAAATATTCTCCTTCTATTAATTCAATCAAATTGTCACACAAGTTAAATTTCATGAAAAAAATCTTTATTTTCTAAGCATTTACCCTACATTTAACTAACCTATAATAATGTGACATAGTAATAAATTTATTGCATACAATGTATTTAAGCCTAAATATAATTACCTTACTCGGCAGTAAATTGCTTTAGTTGGCTTATTATCTCCTTAATTTACATTTTACTGCTTTCAGCATGGGGCTCTTTAAGCCAAATTTATTAAATGTGTTACCAGTCAACCATACAAATAGATGAAAAATATTTACCAGCCCACTAAATGTTTTACCAGCCCTTCTGCCTTTGTGACATCCCAAGTGTAGTAAAATTAATGCAATTAGCATTCTTTATGATTCATTCAGCAGTTCTTTTTCTCCAAATTCATAACAAATGGCTTTTTTCCCCTAAATTCTAATCATTAATTGTGAATTGTACTTGATTTGGCACATTGAGTATAATAAGTCATGATCTATTAATGTCTGGACAATGAAAAAATAAAATATTTCTTATATAACAAATATTGAAATACATTAATGCATATTTTAAACCTGAATATTTAAGTACAATACTAGAGAAGGGAGAGAATATAATTAGGACAATAAATTGTTGAACAAGTGATTATCCTGTGATGACTATACCTATTTCCCAAAACCTAATTTTATTTTTGGGTGTGTGTGTGAAGAAACTTTGGAGGCTTCATCTTCAATCACTGTGCTCAATACTTAATTTTCTATTATTCACAGAGAAATTGCTTTTCTGGAAATTGGCAAGAGGAAGGCAGTAATAAGAAAAGATGACTCATGCAGATCGCATATGACCATCTTACATTCTTACTCTTGTGCCACTGTTTCCCTGGCAGTCCATTACTGATTTAAAGAGCATTGGGATATAACTCTAGAAATATGGAAACTTTCCTCACCTCTGACACTCATTCATGGTGGAGACTTAGGTTTGTCATTTAACCTTGCTGAACTACAGTGTCCTTAATGTTGGAAGAAGCTTAGATACTTAAATAATTTCTAAGGATTATCTATCTGGATTATTAGGATTTTTCGTCATTCTTGGCCTGATTGTCTAAAGAAGACAGGACATAGCTAGTGGCAAGTGCATCCTCACTCAAAAAAAATTTTTTTTTTTTTTTGAGACGGAGTCTCACTCTGTCGCCCAGGCTGGAGTGCAGTGGCCGGATCTCAGCTCACTGCAAGCTCCGCCTCCCGAGTTCACGCCATTCTCCTGTCTGAGCCTCCGAGTAGCTGGGACTACAGGCGCCCACCACCACAACTGGCTAATATTTTTGGATTTTTAGTAGAGACGGGGTTTCACCGTGTTAGCCAGAATGTTCTCGATCTCCTGACCTCATGACCCGCCCGCTTTGACTTCTCAAAATGCTGGGATTACAGGCGTGAGCCACGGCGCCCGGCAGTTACTTTAACATGTATATCATTTTCAAATTTATCAAAATAAAATGATGTTAATTCTTGATGTAAATTTATCTTTAAAATGTGAGCATCATCTGTCCTGGACAGTCAGCAAAGGTGTAAAAGAAATAGAAGACATTATCTAATCTTGAAAAATATATGAAACCTTGAAAAATACAGAAAGACATGAATTCATCATACATATGAGTAAAGCTAGTCATAGTTCATGTAAGGAATTTTTACAAAAATTAAACGATTCAAGGGGTACAAAAGTGGCACGGATTAAAAACTAAGAGAAACTGTAATTTATAGCTCAGTGCACACAGAGTTTCAAAAAGAAAGAAAGGAGTTATCGCATTGGCCAAAAATTGAGAGAGAACTTATTACAGAAGTCAAGAGACGGATTATTTTAAGATTGAGAAATAATAAAAAATGTCAAATTCTTCCAGGAGGTGAAGTGCTCGTTTGATTTGTCAACAAAGATGATATGGTGATCTTGAAGAAGACAGATTAAGAATACCTCTAGCTGGCCAGGCTTGGTGGATCATGCCTGCAATCCTAGCATTTTGGGAGGCTGAGACAGGTGGATCATTTGATGTCAGGAGTTCGAGACCAGCTTGGGCAACATGGTGAGAGCATGTCTCCAATAAAAATACAAAAATTAGCCAAGCACAGTGGCTCGCGCCAGTAAGCCCAGCTACTCGGGAGGCTGAGGTAGGAGAATCGTGTGAACCTGGGAGCAGAGTGAGACTCCATCTCAAAAAAAAAAAAAAAAAAAAGGAAAGAATACATTTAGACTTTTCTTGTAGTAAGTCGCTGCCAATTGCATACAATTGTCCCCTTAGCTGCTAGGCAAAAATAAATTTCTCTGAGGTGCAATTAGGTTTAGCATAGGTCAACACAAACATCAAATGGGGACTGTCATAACCTTTTCCGATTCATATTTTTTTCTTTCCTATTTGACATTTGTTATTTGTGTACCCACCATTTACCAACGTGGCTTTCACTGGTAAGTTCAATGAAAGTTGAATGAGTTGTGTCTCTAAAGGGACTATCCATTCTGAATTTTTAGTGTCTTCTATTTTGTGGACTCATGAAGTTTGATTTAATTTCTTGAGAAAGTTAAGGTATCATATGATGTGAATGAAATGATCCAGGAAAAAAGCAATTAGAGGCTACATCTCCTACTTTTAAAATTTCTTTATTTTTTTACAGGTGGTATATTTATGAACAAATTAACACCTGCTGAAGTGATGTAATCCTCACCCACATTGCATCTGCTTATTCACAAAATCAAAATGAATTTTTCCTCAGCCTTTTCTAAATTTGCTTTGTGCTTGGAGTTCATTTGCTCTACATTTTCATTTCGGTATAGAATTGCTGAATTGAGACTTAGACCTCCTTGGCGTACTTAGTTGAATATGAAGCTGTGAACTGTACAATCATTTCCAGCAGGCTCTCTCTAATGTAAGCCTCTGAATGAGACAAAAAAGTTTAAATATTCTTCATCAATAGAGTCAAAAAGGAGTGCTCCTGGGATTCAGTCCCAACATTATATGGATTTTCTACTTTTCTTTAGTCATGTCTATGAGAAGCCTTTTGGAAAAGCGATACCTCCACTGGTTCAATTAGTGTGATCATTCTATGAAGTTGCTGAACAGTATCTTAGAGAAGTCCATCAATATTAGCTCTATCGTTAAATAGACCAAGTCAGGGCAGCCTCTATTCAAATCCTTCTCTTTTATGTTTGCACATTTTTTCTGGGTACTCAGACATTTTTGTAACCATTGTGGCTTTCTACTGCTTACCACTTAATACTTCACAGAGCTCAGTCCCTCAGTTATTTGCTAGTTAATTGATAAACTGATGTCAATTAAATGTTGGCAATGCCCTTTTACTTCAGTTGAGTCTTAAATAATGAAACTATGATTTTGCTAAGAATTAAGGACTCTACAGTAGAGGATGAGTGCATTTAAGGGAAAAGAAACATTGTGAACCATACAAACGACTCTCTCTTCTACTCTACCCTCCTTTGTGGCAGGAAGTTGTTCATCCCACCAAAAAATTCTGGACATGTGAATTCCCTTTTTAAAAATTTTTCTATTGATCTATATGACTATGAGATAACATCAAAACAATTAAACGTATTACGCATGACTTTACAAAATTTGATCACTCTGTAACTGATTCCACTTAATATAGTGCAATACTATGAAAAGTTGAGAGAATATCTATGTAGGATATTTTTTTCCTTTTTTTAAATTATACTTTAGGTTCTAGGGTACATGTGCATAACATGAAGGTTTGTTACATATGTATACTTGTGCCATGTTGGTGTGCTGCACCCATCAACTCGTCAGCACCCATCAACTCGTCATTTACATCAGGTATAACTCCCAATGCAATCCCTCCCCGCTCCCCCCTCCCCATGTAGGATATTTTAATAACAATAAAAAGTAAATTTGTCGTCGTGATATGTGATATGCTTATTATTACAGAAAAATAATTGTTCATAGTTTATTAGATAGCTTTTATATGTTACCTAAATAGGAGGAAGTCTGGAATTCCAAATATAAAGAGAGTTTTAGTATGTTCTGCCTGTATTTATATAGTGGCATTGTAGTTTATATGTACTGCGTATGTGAATTTTTTAAAAAAATAAAATTTTAGCCCTTGTGAGATCAAACTTTAACCCTTGTGGAGACAAAAGAACTACGAGAAGAATACAATGTAAACAAGAACAATAAGCAAAGAGAAAACCCAAGGACGAGATTAACTATTTTAGAAGTTCAAGTCAATAATATTGAATGAAAATTACCAAAAACATTGGAATTATCAAGAGACAAAATTAGATAGACACTTTTATCTATTATCTATTATTGTTAAAAATATGTTCTTAAGAATACAATGTACTGACATTATGATTAAAGCATAATTGCAAAGATATTTGCAAACTAAAATTCTAGAACACAGACAAAAACTTTTCTCTTAGGGACAAAATTGCAGTATTTTATCTATTTTTACTTTTACTTATACTTTAATAATTTTTCAGTGTATCACTAGAAATACAATAGATGTGTATTATTTGTGTGTGTGTGTGTGTGTGTATATATATATATGTGCGTATATATAAAACTGCTGGTATTAATGCATTCAGGGATTCAGCATTAAGTAAAATGTGAATGTACTCCTTGAAACTGTGCAATGGAAAGACCCTGGATACACTGGAGAGACCAGTCAGGCAATGGACTTGGTACGTTTACCCCTACACTTTCATTAAGAGAATTCTGAAATTTTTCTGCTTTATGCTGATTGTTATTTTTTTATAGAGCACTATTTCTTTGAAGTTTCAATACAAAGTCAATTTCTCATTAAAAAATACAGGTTCCCCAAAAGAGAGGTAGTCACTCTCTCCTACCTGCTCTAATAGACTATGTAGAACATACTGTTGTCATAGAAATTTATAAAATTACAGCTGTTATATTTTTCCATGTTGCAAACTCATTAGTTTTAGAGAACGCAAATAACGTGTTATCTATAACATAAACCTCAAAACCTAACAGTATTTTTAATCTGCTAAGTTATTAAAAATTATATCAATTTGTTTAATTTAGACATGACTAAGTGCTGCTATTGTAACTTTTCATATGCTGAACTTTTTTTTTTTTTCATTTTCAACTTATTTTAAGTTCAGGGGTACATGTGCGAGATGTGCAGGTTGTTACATAGGTAAATGTGTGCCATGATGGTCCGCTGCACAGATCATCCCCTCACCTAGATATTAAGCCTGGCATTCATTAGCTATTCTTCCTGATGCCCTCCCTCCTCCCAACTCCCTCCTGCCAACAGGTCCCAGTGTGTGTTGTCCCCGCCATGTGTCCATGTATTCTCATCATTCAGCTCCACTTATAAGTAAAAACATGCAGCATTTGGTTTTCTGTTCCTGGGTTAGGTTGCTGAGGATAATAGCTTCCAACTCCACCCATGTCCCTCCAAAGGATATGATCTCATTCCTTTTTATGGCTGCATAGTATTACATGGTTTATACGTAGCACACTTCTTTTTTATCCAGTCTATCATTGATGGCCATTTAGGTTGATCTGATGTCTTTGCTATTGTGAATAGTGCTGCAATGAACATATGCATGTATGTATCTTTATAATAGAATGATTTATGGTTTTTTTGGTTATATACTTAATAATGGGACTGCTGGATCAAATGGTATTTCTGTTTCTAAGTCTTTGAGGAATCGCCACACTCTTTTCCACAATGGTCCACCTAATTTACACTCCCATAAGCAATGTAAAAGCATTCCTTTTTCTCCACAACCTCTCCAGCATCTGTTGCTTTTTGACTCTTTAGTAATAGCCATTCTGACTAGTGTGAGATAGTATCTCATTGTGGTTTTGATTTGCACTTCTCCAATGATCAGTGATGTTAAACTTTTTTTTTTCATGTTTACTGGCAGCATGGATATCTTCTTTTGAGAAGTGTCTGCTTATATCCTTTGCTCACTTTTTAACAGGGTCGTTTGCTTTTATCTTGCAAATTTATTTAAGTCCCTTGTAGATGCTGATTAGGCCTTCGTCAGATGGACAGAATGCAAAAATTTTTTCCCATTCTGTAGGTTGTCTGTTCACTCTGATGGTAGTTTCTTTTGCTGTGCAGAAGCTCTCTCATTTAATTAGTTTTCATTTGTAAATTTTTGCTTTAGTTGCAATTGCTTTTGGCATCGTTGTCATGAAATCTTTTCCCGTGCCTATGTCATAAATGGTATTGCCTAGGTTTTCTTCTAGGGTTTTATAGTTTGGGGTATTAAATTTAAGTCTTTAATCTACCTGGAGTTGATTTTTGTATATAGGGTAAGGAAGGGGTCTAGTTTCAAGGTTCTGTATATGACTAGACAGTTATTAGTCTATGTGTCTGTTCTTATATGAGTACCATGCTGTTTTGGTTACTGGAGCCTTGTAGTATTATTTGAAGTTGGGTAGTGTGATGCTTCTAGCTTTGTTCTTTTGGCTTAAGACACTCTTGGTTATTTGCGTTCTTTTTTTGTTCCATATGAATATTAAAATAGTTTTTTTATTATATGAATAATGTCAATGGTACTTTAGTGGAAATAACTGAAATCTATAAATAATTGAACCTACAAATTGCTTTTGAGAGTATGACCATTATCACAATGCTGACTCTTCCTATCCGTGAGCATGGAATGTTTCTTCATTTGTTTGTGTCCTCTCTGATTTCTTTGAGCAGTGATTGCGGTTCTCCTTGAAGAGGTCCTTCACTTCCCCTGTTAGCTATATTGCTAGGTATTTTATTTTTTTGTGTGGCAATTGTGAATGAGAGTTTATTCATGATTTGGCTCTCTGCTTGCCTCTTGTTGTATGGAAATGCTAGTGACTTTAAAAAAAATAATTTGCACATTGTTTTATATCCTGAGACTTTTCTAACGTTGCTTCTCAGCTTCAGAAGCTTTTTGGCTGAAACAATGGGGTTTTCTAAACATAGGATCATGTCATCTGCAAAGACATTTCCACTTCCTCTCTTATTATTTTAATAACATTTATTTCTTTCTCTTGCCTGATTTCCCTGCCAGAACTTCCAATATTATGTCGAATAGGAGTGGTGAGGTAGTGCATACTTATCCTGTGCCAGTTTTCAAGGGGAATGCTTCTAGCTTTTGCCAATTTAGTATGATATTTGCTGTGGGTTTGTCATAAATGGCTCTTACGATTTTGAGGTATGTTCCTTCAATATCTAGATTTTTGAGATTTTTAAACATAATAAAATCATGTGTCGAATTTCATCTGGACCAAATGGACCTGATATCTACAGGACTCTCCACTCCAAAACAACCGAATATATATTCTTCTCATTGCCACACAGCACTTACTCTAACATTGATCACATAATTCGAAGTGAAACACTCTTTAGCAAATGCAAAAGAACTAAAATCATAACAAAGAGTCTTTCAGATCATGGCACAATCAAATTAGAACTCCAGATTAAGAAATTAACTCAAAACCACACAAGTATTATACATAGAAATTCAACAACCTTCTCCTGAATGGCTCTTGAGTAAAAAATGAAATGAAGGCAGAAATCAAGAAGTTCTTTGAAACTAATGAGAACAAAGAGACACCTTACCAGAATCTCTGGGATGCACTTAAAGCAATGTTAAGAGGAAATTTTATAGCATTAAAGGCCCACATCAAAAATCTAGAAAGACCTCAAGTTAGCAACCTAATATCACAAAAAAAGAACTAGAGAACCAACATCAAACAAACCCCAAAGCTAGCAGAATAAAAGAAATGGTCAAGATCAGAGGTGAACTGAAGGAAAAAGAGACAAAACAACATTCAAAAGATCAATGAATCTAGGAGCTGTTTTTTTTTTTTTGAAAAAATTATTAAAACAGATAGACTATTAGCTAGACTAATAAAAAAGGAAAGAAAAAAGATTCAAATAAACAGTCAGAAATGATAAGGATAATATCACCACTGACCCCACAGAAATATAAACAATCATCAGACAATACAATAAACATTTCTATGAATGTAAACTAGAAAATCTAGAAGAAATGGATACATTTCTGAACACATACATACCTCCAAGACTGAACCAGTAAGGAGCTGAATCCCTGAATAGACCAATAATGAGTTATGAAATTGAGGCAGTAATAAATAGCCTACCAGCCAATACAAGCCCAGAAACAAAGGGATTCACAGCTGAATTCTACCAGAGGTACAAAGAAGAGCTGGTACCATTCCTATCGAGAATAGTCAAAAAAAAAAAAAAAAAAAAAAAAAAAAAATTGAGAAGAAGGGATTCCTCCCTAACTCATTCTAAGAGGCCAGCATCATTCTGATACCAAAGCCTGGTGGAGATACAAGAAAAAAAAAAAAAAAAAAAAAAAAATTCAGGCCAATATCCTTGATAACATCGATGCAAAAATATTCCACAAAATAGTGGCAAGCCAAATCCAGCAGCACATACAAAAACTTATCCACAATGATCAAGTAGACTTCATGAGATGCAAGGTTGGTTCAACCTATGCATATCAATAAATGTGATTTATCACATGAGCAGAATGAAAGACAAACACCACATGGTTATCTCACTACATGCGGAAAAGGCCTTCCATATGCTGAACTTTCCTACAGGCATGCCAGGTTTTTTTGACCTAATCTGGAAAATATTTTATTCTTTTCTTTGAAAACCCAATTATATTGTCTGTCCTTCTGTGAAGGCTGCTTTCCCACATTGCCTTCACCAAAAGTTCATTCAGCTTTGTAGGTATCTCTGTTACAGACCATAATGTAGTGCACTGCATCTGTTCACATGCCTTATTTCCATAGGTAATGAATTCTTCAAAGCAAGATGATGTATATTTTTGTTATATGCATTTGTCCACTCAGCGCCTTAGGAAATATTTGTATATTTTCTTAAAATATATGTGTATATTTCCTTAAGAGATATGTTTATAAACACGGACATGCTATATCCACACAGATGCATATATATAAAGAACCAAGTGTCCCTGTAGATCACCACAGAATTGTAGAAGTCGGATTTCCTGCTAGTTCATAGTGACTATAATATAGCATACCCTCATAAACCTTATTTAATATTTGAAGATCAGGGTTCCAGTAAATTAGAGGCAAAAATAGTTTCATGATTCTGTTTTCTTTCTTTCTTTGTTTTGGTTTTCAAGTTTGTGTTTTTAAATGACAGCTTGAGTGACTCTTCACAGGAATAAAAGTTCTTAGAGTGACCTTAGTATATGATCAGTGGGAGACACATCTGAACACATTATTAAACACTCATTTTACTGGAACTAAAAGTTAGTAAAGGCAATTCACTTTTCTTCATTAGTCTCTATCAATAATCAAAGTACCATATATAGAAAACAATTAGTCTCTATTGTGCAATATCAAAATGAATAGGAGTGAATTGCAGATAAAATGTTTCAATAGCCTTCTCCAAACCTGTCTAGAAAAATATCTATATTTCATATTTTTAAAGTTTTTTAATGCAAAATATATTTCACTGAATAATTTAAATTTGTTAAAGTGTCATGCATGCTTATTAGAGAAAGTTTAAAAATTATAGAAAAGGAAATGATTAAAAATTTGAAATCTAGGCACACCACTTATAGAAAATTACTAACATTTTCACATACTTACTTTGTATTTCTATTTTGTGTATACATCGTGGAGTTTAATGGGAAGTCTTTAATGTTAAAAATTGAGGCTGGGCGCCGTGGCTCATGCCTGTAATCCCAGCACTTTGGGAGGCCAAGGCGGGTGGATCACGAGGTCAGGAGTTCAAGACCAGCCTGGCCACAATGGTGAAACCACGTCTCCACTAAAAATATGAAAATTAGCTGGGCGTGGTGACAGACACCTGCAATCCCAGCTACTCAGGAGGCTGAAGCAAAGAATTGCTTGAACCCGGGAAGTGGAGGTTGCAGTGAGCCGAAATTGCGCCACTGCACTCCAGCCTGGGAAACAGAGAGAGACTCCCTCTCACAACAAACAAAAAAATTGAAATTTTTTTATGATTATTGAACATTTTATTTTGAAATAATTACCAGTAGACAGAAAGTTGCAAAGGTAGTGCAGAGAGGTCCTGTGTACTCTTCACTCATTTTTTTCCCAAAGATTACTACTTGGATATATACAGTACAATATATATTTAAAAAAAAAAACTTGACATGAATATTTTTTATGTATGTACTTCTATGTCATTTTATATCATGTTATTTTATGTATGTCATTTTATCCCATTGTACACAAAGTACAGAACTATTTCATACCAACAGTTTCCCTCTTTCTACTCCTTTATAGTCACATCCATACTGTCTACCTCAAACACACTTTTGCTATTCCAAAACCCCAACAATCATTAATCTATTTTCCATCTGTATCATCTTGTCATGTCAATAATGTGGTATAAATGGAATTATACAATGGGATGTCACATACATGGGATTACATAACCTTTTGAGATTAGCTTTTGTAAAAATAATTATTTTATTTTATTTTTAAGTTTCGGGGTACATGTGCAGGATGTGCAGGTTTATTACATAGATAAATATGTACTATGGTGGTTTGCTGCACCTATCAACCCATCACCTAGGTGTTAAGCCCAGCATGCATTAGGTCTTTCCCTAATGCTCTTCCCACCCCGCCCTCCCCCAACAGGCCTCCATAAGGGTTGTTCCTCTCCCTGTGTCTGTGTCCATGTGTTCTCATTGTAAAACTGAAACAATTTAGTAATATTTTAGGATATTGGTTTTATTAACAATATCTTTTCAATTTTACTTTATGTCCCTTAGATCCGTGGAAGTAGAGTAACAAAAATTATTGTTTAATAGGTGTCTCCTTTTTCTTTACTTAAAATCTACTTTAATAATTCAATAAGTAACTTTGAATTTAATATCCAATTTAAATTAAGACCTTTACAATACATTTTAACTACCTCTGTAAATTTCCCATATTCCACCTCTGCTTATAATACAAAAATCTTCCTGAATCTTACTGTTACCTATTTATTGTTTATCTTTTCACATACTTTTAATTCATCAATATGTATTCCTGAAAGCATTATTGTTTTATATGGTTATTAACATCAGAGTATATTATTTAACTTTTGTCATATAAGTTAAATTCATAAAATGTCTTAATCTGTTTATTAATTTTAACCTCATGTGACCAAGTATGTTCCTTAAGATAATTTAAATTGTTCTATTAATCAGGTTTATCATACAAAATTAAAATAATTTTCTTATCTCCAAAGTAATGGATACTAGTAGTAAGCCTATCAAAGAATAAAGAAATTCATGAAGTAGAAAGTAAAAATCGATTCAGTTTCACAGATAGCCTTAGTTAGAAGTTTAATATAAATCTACCCAGACATAAATATTATGCCCAATTATGAAGGCATTACTTCAAGTTGGTATATGAAGAGCATCTTTTATTTTTATAGCTGTAGTATGATATGTAAGGCTCATGTACTGAAAAACTGATTTAGGTACTTTTAACAAATGTCTTTGTATTATTATTGCATGACTCTGTACATGCCTCTAAAAGTGACATAGAGTATTTAGAAGTGAACGAAAGAATATTGAAATTTTTGAGTTATAAAGATAATGCCCCCCATCAAGGGGTTTTCTTAACAGTCACACAGTGTTTGAGAGTACCTATTTAATCCCATTTGATAGTATTGGCTTTTATTAATTTTCTTGACACTATGTTATAGCATATTATAAGGTAAAATCAATAACCAAAGTACCATATATAGAAAACAATCCAGAATCATCTGTATCTGCTTAACTTTAAATAAAATGCCTTGTGATTACATGTTCAAAGATGCATGAAAAAAAAATTGAATCGATTTTACTCTTTGGGAAAGAGATAGCTTGATTTTAGCATGGGACTGTATCTGGAAAAGAGGGGTTAATTGTTGTTGGCTCACTTACTGCAACTGGAATGAAAAACTGCTTTTTTTTGTTTTGTTTTTTTTGAGAGCTTGAGGGTAAATTAAGACAACATTTAGCTCTGTTTCTTATTAGCTGTGCATAAATTCTCCCAAGAGCCTAATTAGCTCTGTCACAGTGTCTCATCCATTTACACAAGAGAACATTTTCCTTCCCCTTACATTTTGCCATGTGATAAACGACTTCAGTACTGAATGTGGACTTGTTTTTTAAGTACTGATATGAACTATGCTGAAGGTCAACAATTCCTGAAATTAAATGGACATATTGGGATTTTTTTAATGACACTGTGGATATTGACCTAATGTTAAATAACAGAACACTTGTGAAGCAAAGTATCCTCTTCTTGTTCATTTATTTTCAGTGTCTGTGGCCACTATTCTCTGCATGAGATGTACATTTATTTTGATGATTGAAATGTATCTGTTAATCTATAAATAGTTAATTGTGAAGGTGGAATAAAAATGAGTGAGGGAGTAAGTAAAGCATAAGAGTGAGAGAGAAAGAAGATAAATAAAATAAAAACAAGTCATTTAATATTAGTAAAACCGAATAATGTATTCTTTCTTTTTTTTTTTGTTTTTGTTTTTTTGTTTTTTTTTTTTTTGAGATGGAGTCTCCTTCTGTTCTGTCTCCGCGATCTCAGCTCACTGCAAACTCCGCCTCCCGGGTTCACGCCATTCTCCTGCCTCAGCCTCCTGAGTAGCTGGGACTACAGGCACCTGCCACCACGCCCCGCTAATTTTGTTTTTTTTATTTTTAGTAGAGACGGGGTTTCACCATGTTAGCCAGGATGGTCTCGATCTCCTGACCTTGTGATCCGCCCGCCTCGGCCTCCCAAAGCGCTGGTATTACAGGAGTGAGCCACTGCGCCCGGCCCCAGTGGGATCATGTATTCTTGTGAAAATATAGTCAGGATTGATATCAAATACTTAATATTCACTGTCAAGCTCTGAGTCATTTATATTTTGGGCATCTTTAGGCCTAATGAGTGGCCAAGGGTCAGCAGTTGTATACAGTCCAGTGCCTGAACTTGAGGCTGGAGTATTGTACACACAAGCCTCTAACCAGGAAAACTTGTGCACATGCAAGCAAGACGCTTCACATGGCAGAAAAGGCAGAAGTAGAGGGGACAAAGAGTCTGGACTGGATCGTGCAGCCTCATTCATGGTCAGGCTGTGATTTGCTAGGAGACAGAAGTCTACTCTGAATCCGGCTTTTTAGGACAATGTGAATAAATTATTTTGTTAGTTGTGTTTTTAACTTTTAAGCATTTATATATGTAGTATATATATTTCCAACTGTACCCTTGGCCTCAAGTCCTACAAATGTTAGGAGAGATTGTTTTGTTTTCTCAAAATAATTCTGAAACTTCAGGCGGGCAAGAAATTTAATGCAAAAGAAAACAGTATTAGAGTTTAGGTATAAATTTCATTAATTAGGCTGTATATTACAATGAGACTGACAAGAAAATTCTCATCACATTTCCTTTCAGTAATCAAAGTGTGAAGGACTTTTACACTTTTTGCATCCGTTTTTTTTTTTTTTTTCTCATCCTTGCTACAGCAGAGTCCTGATCTCCAGCTTTCTTGATCTAGTCTTAACACTGCACCAAAATGGGTTTTTGGAGATTCTACATAGTAACGTGCTAATTGCTAGTTAGCCCTTTTTTTTTCTGTCTGTTCTTTAATTTTTGCCTCTATAGTTTCTGTCTACATACAATTTTCTTTTTATAAGCAAACAGTAAAATATAGAGAAATATTTTTCTCCTCCATTTTTGATGTCATTCATTTTATTTCAATTTAAAACCAATTTTTTACACATTTATTTCTTAGTATAGCTTTTGCCAATGTTATGTTTCTTGCCCACCTAAGGGACATGTTATTTTTCTATGGTTATAATTGCTTAATCATCTGTTGTCTCTGCATTGTAAACTCTGAAAGGGAACGCGTTCTGTCTTTTCATTGCAGTAGATGAATTTCAATTTGGCACATAGCAGGTTCCAATAGAATCTGTTGAATAAAGAAAAAATATGGATGCTTTTATTGTTTTACTTTGTTTTAAACAGACTGATAGATATAAAGACAGAGAGAAGTAGATACTTTTTATTAAAGTAAACAATATTAAGGAAGTGTTTACATTGAAGAACCATTAGCAGCCTCCAATTCCACCCCATCCTCACCCATAATACCACTTCTTGAGAGACATCAACTGTAACCTTTTTCCCTTATTTCTCACATTGTAACTAATGACACATTTCTAAAGATTATGCATACTCATTTTCTTAAATTACCATTTTCAGCACTGTCTACTGACTCCTGATTTGAAACAGAGCAGGAGCAGACAGCTCTCTTTTCGACTTCTCTGTCTTCTCTCTTTCAATCTTTCATTTTTAAATCACTAATTTATACTTATTTTCTTATATTGGTGACTTTATAATAAATCCTTATCTTTATCTTTTGTTATAACAGCATTGATATGATTTCCTGTCTCTCATGCTGTAAGGGAAGTGGCTGTGACTCACTCATATCCTTTCATCCAATTTTCCTCCCATTTCTATTTGTATTTATTTAATAAAATGTCATGTTTGTTAGCATCTGCATTCTGTTTTATTACATAAATAAATCTTTGGCATGTTGTGTAACATGGCTGGTTCTAAAAATTGAAAAAGCACTTTGGGAGGCTGAAGCGGGCAGATCACGAGGTCATGAGATTGAGACCATCCTGGCTAACACAGTGAAACCCCGTCTCTACTAAAAATGCAAAAAATTAGCCGGGCGAGGTGGCGGGCGCCTGTAGTCCCAGCTACTTCGGAGGCTGAGGCAGGAGAATGGAGTGAACCCGGGAGGTGGAGCTTGCAGTGAGCCGAGATTGCGCCACTGCCTGGGCGACTGAGCGAGACTCCGTCTCAAAAAAAAAAAAAAAAAATTGAAAAAGCAAACTTTTTTATTTTTAAGTCCTTGCAAATATGTCTTATTCACATCCATTATAAATTTTATGATATATTTTTGGCTCCTTGATTTGTCTAATTATTTTCTTTTGCTTGGCCACAATATAGGTTTAGCAGTGGTTCCTAGAGACAGATTTCTGAGCCTCTAATACTGTCATTACAGTGTAATATGTGACCTCCAATGGATTATTTCATCTCCCGGTTTCTACGTCTCCTCACACATAAAATGGATAAATAGACTATCTGTTGGATATGGATGTTCGGAAGATTCAATGAGACTACATTTATGCATATAAATGTATGGCAGAACAAAAAATAGCCCTGAGTATATATAGGTTCTAATCCTTGATACTTGTGAATGTCATCTGATGTGGCAAAAAGAACTTCGCAATTGTGAGTAAATTAAAGATCTCAAGATAAAGAGATTACCTTGGATTATTCAGGTGAGCCTTTAAATGTAGTAACTATTATTCTTATTAGAGGGAGCCAGAGAGTTTTTGAATACAGAAGAAAAGTCAGTATTACCAGGGAAGTAGAAATTGGAGTGATGCAGCCAAAAGCTAAGGAAGGCTGGCGGCCACCAGAAGCTAGAATAGGTTAGGAACAAATTATCCCCTGAAGTCCCTGGAAGGAACCGGTCCTTCAGATACCAATAAAACCATTCTTTTAAAAATGTATTGCTCAAAACGACATATAAAGTACAAATTACCTTTATCAACATTTTACATGAGAAAAAACTAAGTTCCAGTAGGGTTAAGTAACTAGACCAAAGTCACCAAGCGAGTTATTTGGGGCTTTGGGTTTCTAATACAGTTTTAAGTTTTCTCATTTTGTTTTCAACTTACATGATTAAAATATGCTTATATATCTATCAATATTCTTCACCACATTCTAAATCCCCTAAAACTGGATCACATATCTACTTCAGTCCTTAATACAGTATATAGCTTAGGCCATGACAGATATATTATAACCATGCCTTTCCAAATAAGACTAACTTCTCATTATCAAGTATACAGCCATGTCATCCTTTAAATGATGCCTCATCTTATCTGTGGTCTCAGAAATAGAAAATGTTTTATTGATAATGGCATATTTTGGAGCAAAATTCTACTTACAATCATGTTTAGACTTTTTGTGAGTAACAAGCAGAACAAATTGTTTTAATTAAAAGAGCAGTGTACTTCTTGAAACCAAACAACCTGAATTTAAAATCTCTTTTTACCAGCATGTAATTGGTACACCAAGAACATCACTTGACTTCCTTAAACCTCAGTTTCCTTGTCCTTAAGAGAAAATAAAAATATCTTCCTCTTAAAAATCAATAAAATGTGAAATAATATCCAGGATGGATTGTGACAAATATTATGGATGAAATTAATGCAGTTTCCTTTAATTATTTATCAGAGTCAGAGAAACACAAATGAAATCATGAATACTAATTAACTGTGTGCTTTGTTTAGAAAATGCATTACATCTCCTCTCAGTATTCAAGCGTGCCTTCTTTTTTTATTTGAAATTATCAATAGCATTCTAATTCTGTCTTCATACTGGTGCTAGAAATTCATCACAGTTTTAAAATCTACTTATATCAAGTGTATTATAATGTTTTCCACATCATTTTACGAAGACATGATTTCATGGTAGAACACATTGGTTGTAGAGGTGGCGCTAAGTATCTGTGTCTCAAAATTATTGCTCTCTTAAGAGTTATAAGAAATCAGGTGTGATGGGTCACACCTGTAATCCCACTTCAGGAGTTCAAGAGAAAATCGAGAAACATACAGAAACTATCTCTACAAAAAATATAAAAATTAGCCTGCCATGGTAGCATGTGCCTGTTGTCGCAGCTACTCAGGAGGCTGAGGTGGGTGGATCATCTGAGTCTGAGAGGTGGAGGTTGAGTGAGCCCAGATGGGGTCACTGCACTTCAGCCTGAGTGACAGAGAGAGACTCTGTCTCAAAGGACCCAAAACAAACAAACAAAAAATGAGCTATGAAAATTAATTTTCAAAAGAAAAACAATGACAAAAATAACAAACTATCAACATTTTTACTCAGTTGAGAGACCAAAAAAAAAAAAAAGTTGCTGTTCCTTAAATCAGAACCACAATGTATATATTGTGATTGTTCTTGAAATCTGCATTATGACCCTATGACCTCTAATTACTACTGATATATTTAAAGTAAATGTCAAAATTATACTTCAAAGAAAACCCAGTAAGCCATGGCACTTTTTACATTATAAGGCTGTCAACCATGAGGTCATTGTCACTATAGCTTAAGATACAAGTGGAGTTACATGTTACTCCATATATTAATTAATCTGGAGAGGGACTAAAAAGAACAGGTGTCACATGATACATTTGCTTTTCCTATTATAGA
Source organism: Macaca thibetana thibetana (assembly GCF_024542745.1). Taxonomy (NCBI): domain Eukaryota; kingdom Metazoa; phylum Chordata; class Mammalia; order Primates; family Cercopithecidae; genus Macaca; species Macaca thibetana. The sequence goes on from NC_065584.1 coordinate 64,526,187, forward strand.
ATTATAATTTTTGTTACATAGCTCTTTAATATGTATATTTCAATAACACTTGTTATTTTAATATTTTAACTAAAATTTCATTTTCATTCTCATAATAATTCCATTACAAGAAACTCCATGTCCAACTATTCAGGAAACTAGCATGTCTAAAACCATTTCTAAGAGACACAGAGAATATAAGGTGCAATTTGATTATCCTGTGAGACAACTTGACTCTATTTTATTGTCACCAATTGTATTGCAAACTTGACTGACTTCACTCTTAGGTGACAAAAGCAAATGTCTTTGAAGCTTTGTTGCATTAAATCAAAATCACATCCGCTATGTATTATTTACTCTTCCAAACATCTCTAGAAAATTTCTTACCTGAAATAAACTCCAAAGTCAAAGTCAGTAAGTGTTGCAAAGAAAAGTCAGCTTGACTTTAGGCTGCAAATGTTTTCCATTACCACAGATTAGTCAGCTAAAAAGCTATCAAGAGAGCTAGCCTTGGTTTAATATCTACCAAAACTCAATTACGATGTCTGAATTTGCATGTCTCTTCTTTAATACCTATAGCTATGTCATATGTTAGGAAAACTACCTTCATTTACCAAAGGAAAAAAATATTAATTTCTGGTAAAAGGATGTTTCTAAACCAGCACTGCAATAAATGGGAAGATTGGGATTCAAATCTGAAGAAATTAGATGTCAGAATATACGACTTAGTAAAGATTATTAAAAATACAAGATAGAATCAAATTATAGTGAAGTATTAAGAATCCGGGTAAAATGAGCCTTAAGGAGAAGATAATTTCCATAAAGTAGAACGCCAAAGGGTAGTCCTTCCATGCCTCAAATTTTTACCTAGGTCTTGATGTACTTAATATTAACAGAAAACACAAAAATTCATCTCTCATAATGTCTGAAAGGAAAGAAGAAAAGAGAGAAGAAATACAGAAAGTAAAGGAGGAAAATAGAAGAAAAAATCCTAAACGATATATGTATAATACATAATATGGATGGCAGGTATGGTATATTCAATAATAACTTGTTTGCTTATGTTTATCAAGGTAGAAAAATGATTGTTTGGGCTTATTGTCTCTCAATGACATATGCACACATTTAAGTGAGATTTTATATGTAAAATTAACTCAGAATGGAAAGGCATCAAAACTGTTGCAATCAGAGATGACAACTCATATGATGCTAGTGTGTTTTGAGTTGATTATCTTGTCTTGGCTTTGAAGATTTTGTACAATCTTTAAATATATAATAATTAGATTGAGCAGTGAATTGTTCATAATTATAGTTAGTAAACACAAGTATGTACATATATATGTGTCATTCATATTTCTGAGTAGTCAATACAAATCCTCAAAAACAATGTAAATTAGACTTTCACCTCCCATACAAACAAGTTATGTTTATTACTTCTTTCTCCAATAATTACCACAGATAATTATTTCTGTTAAATAAAACTTATAAAAAGATTGGATGAAATAGTTTTACTTTGTCTTGCAGATAATGTGTCAGTGACCTAATTCTACTTGCAGTTGAAAATACTTTAATCCTGAAAAGGAAGCACAAGGAAGTACTCTTCAATGATGTATCCCTCAGATATACTCCAGGTTCATTATCTAGAGAAATTTGCAATTCTTCACTATTTCTTGGAAACACAAAGTACAGGGCATTTCCTTTGTGTAACATAACTGAGGAAAATTACTCTCAAGAGAGGTTTTACTTTCCTCAGAGCATCAGGATATTTTCACATAGTTCTGACATTGAGGAAAGGAATAAAGAAATGTCATAATAACCCATCAGAGTTTCACTGGGATTTTCTAACACATGCAAGGACTTGCTATAGCTCTTGAATTCAAAATAAACCTCTCACTTTCTTGCATTCTGCACTGTCCTTTAATCCAAAGTGTAACCAGTGTTCTGTTTTCTATTTTCAATGATATTGGTAGTGATATAGATGTAGAGTCAGTTTACCCTGTCTATGAATTCATTTTTGTTCAAGAGTGAAATAATTCTAGTTGTTTCAGCACAAGCAGAACATTTATCCTGCAGAAAAATTACAGAATCCACTGGAAACTACATTGATTGCAAAATGTTCTAAAATATAAGTTATATACTTTAGATGGCTTTTCTGTTAGCTACTATGCATTAGTCAGGAAGGAGTAGCTTATGCTCTGGTGACAAACAAACCTACTCTTGATTTATAATCCAAGTGACTTTTTAGGAACAATGATTTGATTATTAACTGTGTCAAATGTCTTTCAATAATTGGCTCGAAATTATGCTGACTATAGTCCGTCAGAGATCCAGGCTGATCATGGTTCAATTTTCACCTCTACTTCTAAGACTATTGAATTAGAATGATGAGAGTGTAGTGAGTCTAGAAGTTTCAGCTCAGAAGGGATAAATATAACTTTTGTCTACATTTTATTGTCCAAACAAACCACATAATCTTATCGAATTCAACTAGGCAAAGAAGGGCAATTCTATCAATTTAATTATCCAAAAGAGGAGAATTATATATTTGTGAATAGGGCTAGTGAATACACATACTGTGTTTATCTTTCTAAGGAGTTTTTATTTTCTCATAATCTCAGCACAAATCCTGTTGTTATATAAGTTATTAATATAAATATTTACTTAAATTCAGTCATTTATCTTTTCACTTTACAAACAGCATTTTCTTCTTATGTGAAAGTATTTTATATTCACTATGCAATAGTATCTGATTTTTGGCTCATTTTTGGAAAAGTCTTTTCTAGTTCAAGGTAAAAGTCCAATTATTAATATCTTTAAGATTCATTTATTACATCAAATTTTTCCATACATTTTATCTTTGTATATGTTGAAAAGAATAAGTATAATTTTATTATTTTGAAAATGTCTACTATATTGTCTAAATAGTTAAATATATTTTCTAAGTTGAATTAAAATGCCTCCTTTATCATACTAAATTGCCACATATGCTTAACTGTACATCTGTGCTCTCTTTTAAACCTATTTTGAAAAATGAATTTAACATATTTAGACAATTACAGTTGAATTTAGGAAAACTTAAAAAGGGGAAAGTATTAATAAATTAATTGATTTATTACAGACATAGGATAAATCTAAACATATATAAAAATTTTAGTTATAGAATAGAGATTTTAATGCTACAAAGTAGACATTTTAAAGTTTAGACTAATAACAATTGAGGTTGAGAGAAAGAGAAAATATGATAAAGTATAAGAATACTAATGGCCTTCTCCTAAATAACTGAGAGTCAATTCTATTAAAAATTAAATCTTACTTCTAGGAAACAAATTTTATCCTCAATATATATTTATTTGAATTTCATTTTTTTTCATTTTATTTATGATTTTCTTCCCTATTTTTAAATGAAATTAGACATGGTATTATATTTAATTTTGAAAGTAGCATTCTGATGTAAAATCTCCTCATAATAAAGGTATTATTTTACACATGTATTTATATTGAAAGATATCTTCAGGTCAGGTGCGGTGGCTCACGCCTGTAATTCCAGCCGAGGCAGGTGGATCACAAGGTCAGGAGATCCAGACCATCCTGACTAACAGGGTGAAACCCTGTCTCTACTAAAAAAAATACAAAAAAATTAGCCAGGCGTGGTGGCAGATGCCTGTAGTCCCAGCTCCTCTACTCGGGAGGCTGAGGCAGGAGGATAGTGTGAACCCGGGAGGCAGAGCTTGCAGTGAGCCAAGATCGGGCCACTGCACTCCAGCCTGGGTGACAGAGCAAGACTGTCTCAAAAAAAAAAAAAAAATATATATATATATAAAAAGTCTTCAGAGGTTTAATTAAATATAACAAAATTTACTATAGAACATTTAAATCACTTTATAATTATTATTTGTGCTTTTTGTACTTTTTTGGATGATTTATAATGATCAAAGATGTTTTAGCCTCCTAGTTTTTCTAAAAATTTATATCCAGATATATATGTAGATTTTTACTAATTCTCTTTTTGTTTGACTTATACTCCTCTTTTTATAATTTCCAAAAGTAATCTATATGAAAGTAACCTTAAAAAATAATTTTCAAAGTGATTGCCAGTTTCTGCAAGGGCGGGCCATGCTTTGTTACTTCTTTCCAGAACCATTCCTTTATTGGAATGTGTTCGGGATTATACATTTGTGAGCCCTTCCATAACAGCAAATTAGATAAGCAAAGTTGTGGCTTTTTAGCATCAGTAATTGTTATTTTTACCCCAAAAGTTAGTTTAAAATATATTGAATTAAGAGAATTCTCGAATTAAATGTATTCGCAGTAAGTCAAGATGTGAATGGACACCTTTATCAAATTCTTTTGAAAGTGTGCTTTGCATTACTGACTAACCAGCTAAATAACTAGCTAGTGAAATAAGTAATCAAGGAATTACACATTCACTCATATTCAACAAGGCACTTCAAGAGTTTTCTTTAGAAAACTGGTGAACTATAGTAAAAGGAAGAGACTGAATTTGCTCTTTTAACTTGGCAAAAAAAAAAAAAACCCTTTATAAAAATGATTAATTTGATAAATTGGTAGGGTGTCTCTGTATGATCCACCAGCTTCCCTTCCATGTATATACCCCAAAGAACTGAAAGTAGAAACTTGAGCAGGTATTTGCACACCCATGTTCATAGCAACAACATTTACAATAGCCAAAAAGAAGACACAACCCAAATGTTCATTAACAGATGAATAGATAGACAAAATGTGGTATATACATGCAATGGAGTATTATTCAGCCTTATAAAGGAAGAAAGGAAGGACATTTTGACATATGCTACAACATGAATGAACCTTAAAGTTATTATCCTAAATAAAATAAGTCGGTGGAAAAAAGACAAATATTATATGACTCCTCTCACATGAGGTTCTTACAGTAGTCAAATTCATAGAGACAGCAAATTGAATGGTGGCTGCTGGGGCTGGGTGGAAGGGTGAATGGAAAGTTTGCATGTAATAGATACAGAAACATATATCCTAATGTTTTTAATTCAATTTACTTTTTAAAAATCAGTCTCATGTAAATTTGCTTCTTATGTATACTTCACTGAGGTCTTCTAATTTCTAAGTGGACAGATTTTAAACAAGTAATTTTTAACTGCAAGACTGAGAACCAAAGATTCAAGTGACAGTAAGTTACCCAAATTACTACCTTGCCAAAAAGTAATTCATAATTCTGTCAGACATTTTCTATAAAATGTCATGATTTCACATTCATACCCTACACAGACAAAAAAAAAAAAAAAAGATGAATTACAAAACTTTTTAAACAAAGCTACCAATACATTTGTGTGTTCACCCTTCTTATCTACCATATAATCTTTCAGTTTTAAATCAGTAAATCAGAGTCAGTTTTCCTTCTATACCTAGGTGCTAAAACTTAACTTTAAGAGTAAACCAAAGAGCCATCCAAATTCTTCTGTTGGTGTCTCTGTGTGTGTGCATGCATGCATGTTTATAGATAGATGATAGATATATAGATAGATAAATAGATAGATAGATAGACAAGTAGAGACATAAAAAGCCTGAGATTCCACAGGTAATCATCTCTCAATTTATTAAAGTATATAATTACAGTTTTTTAATAGGGATTTCTTCCTGTAATTAATTGTACTCTTTTATCCTCAAACTAAACCAAACGTTCTCAATAGCAAAGTCTTTTTAATGAAGGGTGTTATACATAAATATCACATACACATTTGAAAAGATATCTTATAAAGTTAATAGATTCAGGGGTTTTTAATTTTGTTGCTTGTGAGCTTTTCAAAATATGTTAAATGCCTATGCACACACCAGAAAACACAAAACAGGGATCTAATCAAAATACAAAGATTATTTTTGAAATGGAAAACATTATACCATCAATATTTATTTCAATGTGTGTGTTTCTTTTTATGAACTCTTTTAACATGCGTATATTTTTGAAAAGGATTTCATCGTTACTGATATAGTAGATACGTTTTTCAGCTGAACACTGAGATTTTGGAAATTATATTGGGAAAAGAGAACACACCACACCCAAAAGGCACAGAATTCTGAAACAAGAAGAACAATACATTAATTTAATTTTCTTTGCAATATTGTCATATTCAATCTTTAGGCATTCACAAAAACAGTAATTTGGTACTTAAACTACCCGCTGGAGAAATTCAGATTTAGTTTGACTCTAACTGATAAATCTGTTTCTCTCTTGTGTTTTTTTTTAATAGGATACATATTTTATATTAAATTTTGCAAGCAATCTTCAATTACTTTTACCGTCATTTTTGGGATTCTGAAGTTTTTCTCTCTCCATATTTATTTATTGAAATAGGGATCTATTCAATGAATCTCAATGTATATATCATACAATAGAATTTTTCTTTCTGCTACTTATCCATCTATAGCAATAGCTCTCAATTAGATGGGAACAATTTTGTTTCCCATGAGACAGTTTTGGTTGTCACAAATGGGAATATTCTACTGACATCTAGTGGGTAAAGACCCATAAATATCTTACTAATCTTATTGTGCACAAATAGCCACTCCCATCCCCCAACAAAGAGTTGTTTATCCCAACATTTTAATAGCATCAAAGTCAAGAAATTCTGATTTATAGTATAGTTATTGAACATTTCTTAACAAAAGCAATCAGAACTGAATACAGCTAATTAAAAGGCACATAACTTGCTGAAGGACATCGAAAAGTTCACAAGATTACCAAGAAAGACAGAGATTTAAGGTTTCCAGATAACACAGTCAGTAAACTCATCGTTGGATTGTGTTGCAGAATCTGGCACATGCAATACCGTCACAGCCACTAGTCCTGGACACTGAGGTTGTATAATAACCCCCCACCACTACAGAAGTCAAGAGCAGGTGCCTGTACTCCAGATGTAAGAGAAAAAGAATGCCTGACATTTCCAGCTTCTTTTTAGAAAGTTGGAATAATTTTCAGCTGCTAACAACAAAAATGCCTGGCAAATATCAAATACTCACTTTCCCCAATAATGTCAACTCAATTTCAAATTGGTTTTTAAACACCAAATTTTGTCAGCTTCTATTTAATTTGCTGAAGTAAGTCAAAACAGTATGCTTATACAGTAATGTTCATTTGACTGTAGCTAAATAGAAATTAATAAATATCATGTTTTGCTGTTTAGTATTCTATTTGAAGATGGTTTTAAACTGTAATCACTAATAAAACACCAATTCTATAAGTTTCAGATTAATATAAATGTTACATATATACATTTTAAAATAAGGACATTATCAAGTATAAACAAGTCTATTCTAAATTTTTTTTTTTCAGGACAGCAAAATTTTGCATACAAAAGCAATTTTTTTTTTTTTTTTTGAGACAGCACCTCATTCTGTCACCCAGGCTGGAGTGCAGTTGTGTGATCTTGGTTCATTTCCACCTCTGCCTCCTGGGTTCAGGCTATTCTTCTGCCTTAGCCTCCAGAGTAGCTGGGATTACAGGCGTGTGCCACCACACAGGCTATTTACTTTTATTTATTTATTTTTATTCTTATTTATTTTTATTTTTAGTAGAGACAGGGTTTCATCATGGTGGCCACACTGGTCTTGAATTCCTGGTCTTCTAGTTTTGAGTATGTTCACATATCTTTTTTACATATTGTTGAAAATTGCGAAGTCAAGGAGGTCTGGGAAACTTGTTAGTTCAGCTTTCATGCAACCTCTGGCCCTCTTCTTGTTCTATCCTAGGTATTCCACTTCCAGGATATGAATGCTGGTTCTTGGACATACTTGAACTTATTACTGGTTATGTGTGTCTTTTCCTACATACCATAAGAAAGCTTGACATTTATTCTGCTGCTTGAAAATTGTATTCTTTTTAAATTTGAGAAAATCAACTAAAATATATTGTTTAAAGGAAAAAAAAGTAGATAAAGTAGATAAGTACATTTAAAATTCCTTTATTATAGTGACAGAAGTCAACTACTTGAAAGACATTCTAGGAAAATGCGTCTTTATTATTACAACAATAGAAACCAATGTAACAGAAATAAGCAAAAATTAGCATATAAAAGTGTTCAGTACTAATTATCCACCCCCAAATATGGAAAATAACGGAAAAATTTCCAAGTCCTTGAATAGAAAGACAATCTCATCGATTTATCAATAGTATTGATGGTACATTGTAAGTTTAATATACCCCAACTTTTAAAAATTAAACTAATTCTAAAAATCCAGGTGAATAAATAAAAGCACAATATTAGCCAATATTTTTCTATATTTATTAGCAATAAGGTGCTGCAAGTCTACCTTTTTGAAATATTAAAACATGTTTAAAAGCTGCTTTGTAGTATCAACACATAAAATAGACTGAAAGATCAAGAGTTAATATCATAGATCAAATCTGAAATATAATAGTTATTTCAAACAAATTAAGTTAGATTCACATCTCCAACCTTACACAAAATGAATTTAATGTGTTTAAGTGGATAAAATGAGATTCTAAATGTGCCAGTATAACATGAGGTATTGTTTATTGTTTTTAAAGCATTACAAAATGCAAAAATAATAAAATTAAACGTGAATAGCTTTTATCAGCCAAGCATTATAGCAATCTGCCTGACCAAAAATATAAAAATGGTTTTCATGAATAAAAAAGATGCTACATCTAATAGAACAGAAAAAAGAGTAATTTCTTTAATATATAAAAGTTTCTATAATGCAATAATTTAATAACTCTAAGAATATAACATAAAATAGCCTGTAAAATGTCTCAGCACATGGAAATATCCTAATTCTCACCTGAATGGAAAATTATAACATATTGAGATACAAATTTTTATCTTTCAAATAGGAATATAATTTCAAATAATTGGTAAATACCTCCATAGGCAAACGCTGAGAATGTAGGCCTTTTCATACATTACTGGTGTAATAGTAAATGGGTAAAATTCTCAATGGAGGGAAATTAACAGTGTATCTCCAAATTATAAATGCATTCTCATTCATATATTGATCTACCAAATTGATTCCTGATAATTTTACCAACAGATGAACTTTTATGTGTACAAGCTTGCTTATTTCCAAAGATATTTATTGCAGTCCTGCTTTGTAGTAGCAAAAAAATTGAAACAACCTGAATCCAACAATTGAAAACTAGATTTTTAAGTTACAATCATTCATCCATTGGAGTAATTTGCAATTGAAAATCACAAGTTATTTCTGTATTGACAGGGATGATTTCTAAGAGATGATATAAAGTGTAAACATAAACAATAGCATGCCAAACTTAGTATCTATTGTATAAGAAAATAAAAATGTAATATATACATACATCTTAGTAAAAATATAGGATATTTCTGGAAACTGAAGACCTTCAGTAGCCTTTATATAGGGAAACTGAGTAGGTGGTGATTAGGAAGGGAGACTTCATGCTACACTCATAATTTTTGAATTTTTTAACAGATGATCATACTTTTCACTCAAAGAAAAAACAAAATTAAGTATAATAATTTCATTTCTAAAGTCAAAAGTCAGACCATAGTTACCTATTTTCACATTTATCTTATATTAATTTAAAAAATATTATTATGATATGAAAAGCTGGGACTGAAATATTCTGAGGAATATTTTATCATAAAAAAGTTAATGATAAATCTTAATATATAATATTTGTAGACTAAATCTTGAAAAATTTGTAACAAAGCCAATTAGTAAACACCATACAATATTTTATAATACTTATATAGCAAATATATTTAATTAATGTGTTCATCAGGTTATTGCTTCTGGGATGATAAATGAAATACTATACAATTCTATAGCCCCTTGGCTCAGCAGTAACAGAAGTTAATCTTAATTCTGAAGAAGATGTATTCATGTGTGTCCAATAAAATATGACTAAGAGGTCTTCACCTGCATTTCAGTAGTTAAGTCCCACCCAGTGGTTTTCTAAGAACAGCTTGCTTTAGGTTATAGCAGTTTAATGGAACAGTCAGCCATTTTCACCATCTACTTGAACTTACTCATGAGAGAATTTAGACATCTCACATGGGATTTTGCTCCAGTTTCTCTCAGAATAATTTTTTATTGATAGTCTTTATTACAATTTACCATGCGAGAATAAATATAGGCAAATAAACTAAAACAATTTACAGTCTACACTTGTAGGATGAGGTGGTAGTTGAGAGAGACTATTCTCAATCCACAAAATGAAAACACTACATAGACAAATTAAAACACATCAGTGTAAAAATATTCAATTTCTATACTTCTGTCTTGAAATAATCACAAAGTTTGCAAGTTGCAAGTTGTTAGCCATGTTCTTTATCATTTAAAATTTTCAACAGTTTGGAATTCTGTCTAGTACTTAAGATATCTGCCCTGATTAGTACCTCTCATGGGTATCCTCCAAATTTCAGCCTCTCAGTGAGTCTTTCTATAAATCTTTATTCAATATTACATAACTTCTTTCAAGATTACATTCCCCCATTCAAGATGACAAACCCTTATTAAAGATTACAAGGGTACATGTAATCTTTACCTATTCTTGCTTTCCTTCTATTCCAGCACTCGCTTACCACTATGCAACACATCCTATCCTTTCCCTTTTTAATTTACATTTGCTTGCTTTTCTTGTATAAACTGAAAGTTCAGTATAATTGAAGTGATTTATCAGTTTAATTCAATGATGACTTCTTAATAGTAGGACATTGCATAGAATACAGTGGGTATTCAAAGTATATTTATTAAATAAATTGTAAATTAATAAATAAGTAACTGGTGATTAAAACATATGACCCTCTCACCTGAAGTATTAGTTATCAATATTTCTTGGTAAATTTTCCATTGCGGTAATCACTCCTAAATATGAACTGGTACAAATTTTATTTGTAATTTTGAAGGTAACATCCACAGCTTACAACTTGAATGCGTCTGAATAACCAATTCTGGTATTATATTATTCTGTTTTTACATTCCTAATAATGACATACCCAAGACTGGGCAATTTACAAAAGAAAGCAGTTTATTGGATTTACAGTTTCACATGGATGGGGAGGCCTCACAATCATGGCAGAAGGCAAGGAGAAGCAAGTCACATCTTACATGGATGGCAGTAGGCAAAAAAAGAGAGCTTGTGCAGGGAATTCAAGAAGCGATTGGATGGGGACACAGCCAAAGCACATCGTGCCACGCCTGGCTCCTCCCAAATCTCATGTCCTCACATTTTAAAACCAATCATGCCTTCCCAACAGTTCCCCAAACTCTCACTACATTTCAGCATTAACTCAAAAGTCCATAGCCCAATGTCTTATCTGAGACAAGGTAAGACCCTTCCACCTACAAACCTGTAAAATCAAAGGGACTACAGGCCCCCTACAAGTCCAAAATCCAACAGGGCAATCAAATCTTAAAGCTCCAAAATGATCTTTTAGCTCCATGTCTCACATCCAGGTCACACTGATGGAGGGGTGAATTTCCATGGTTTTGGACAGCTCTACCCCTGTGGCTCTGCAGGGCGTACCCTGTAAAATAGCCTCCCTCCTGACTATTTTCATGGGCTGGCATTGAGTGTCTCTGGCTTTTCCTGGTGCATGGTGCAAGCTGTCAGCAGATCTACCATTCTGGGGTCTAGAGGATAGTGGCCATCTTCTCACAGATCTCCTAGGTGGTACCCCAGTAGGGACTCTGTGAGGGGGCTCTGACCCCATATTTCCCTTCCACAATATCCTAGCAGAGGTTTTCCATGAGGACCCTGCCCCTACAGCAAACTTATTTCTGGGCATCCAGGCACTTCCATCTGAAATCTACGCAGAGGTTCCCAAACCTGAATTCTTGATTTCTGTGCATTTGCCAACTCAACATCACATGGAAGCTGCCAAGGCTTGAGGCTTGCGCCCTCTGAAGCCACAGCTCTAGTTCTATTTGGGCCTTTTCAGCCATGGCTGGAGTAGCTGGGACACAAGGTACCAAGTCTCTAGACTGCACAAAGCATGGAGACCCTGGACACAGCCCACGAAACCATTTCTTCCTCCTAGGCCTTTGGGCCTGTGACGTTGCCAGGAAATATCTCTGATGTATTCAGGAGATATTTTCCCATATTCTTGGGATTAACATTCAGTTCCTCATCATTTATGCAAATTTCTGCAGCTGGCTTGAATTTCTCCTCGGAAAACTGAATTTTCTTTTCTATCACATTGTCAGGCTGCAAGTTATTCAAACTTTTATGCTCTGTTTCCCTTTTAAAAAAGAATGTTTTTGACAGCACCCAATTCTCCTTTTGAATTCTTTGCTGCTTAGCAACTTCTGCAAAATGCTGCCAGTCTCTTTGCTAAAACATAATGAGAATCAGCTTTCCTCCAGTTTTGAAAAAGTTCCTCATTTCCATCTGAGAACACCTCATCCTTGACTTTATTGTCCATATTGTTATAAGCATTTTGAGTAAAGCCATTCAACAAGCCTTCAGGAAGTTCTAAACTTTCCCACATTTCCCTGTCTTCTTCTGAGCTCTCCAAACTGTTTCAACCTCTGCCGTTACCCAGTTGTAAAGTTGTTTACACATTTTTGAGTGTCTTTTCAACAGCACCCCACTCTTGGTACCAATTTACTGTATTAGTCCTTTTCCATGTTACTGATTAAGACTTACCTGAGACTGGGTGATTTAAAAAAGAAAGAGGTTTATTGAACTTACAGTTCCACATGGCTAGGGAGGCCTCACAATCATGGCAGATGCAAGGAAGAGCAAGTCACATCTTACATGGACGGCAGCAGGCAAAAAAAGCGAGCTTGTGCAGGGAAACTCCCCCTTATAATACCATCAGATATCATGAGACTTATTCACTGTCATGAATACAGCTCAGGAAAGACTTGCCCCCATAATTTACCTCCCACTGTGTCCCTCCCACAACATGTGGGAATTCAAGATGAGATCTGGGTGGGGAAATACCCAAATCATATCAGGTATGATAAAAATACTGAATAAGTAAAATATTCTAGTACTCATGTTGTCTATCATTTTAACTTTGGCCATTCTAGTAGATATATAACAGCATTGAATTGTGGTGATTATTTGCCTTTCCTTATTTACAGTTATTTTTATGTTTTGTTTGTCACGGGTACTTTTTAAGTAGAATGCTGGTTCAAACATGTCCTTGTTTCACATACTAATCTTATTTTCCATATTATTATTAATTTATAATAATTTTTCATCTATATAGGTTGTTTAAAATTTCATGCATATAAATTATATATGTGTGTGCATTTATATATATATAGAGAGAGAGCCTAGAAGTCTTACCCATTCTCAATTAGACTTAGATATATAAGTTTAAATGCTGTAGTACAAGTCTAACAATATATTATAGTAATATTTGATTATATTAATTATACTATAATACTAATAACATATTATGTCTTATAATGCATTACAGTAGTTAGTATACTTCATACTAGTGGCTTGTACTATAGGAGATCAAATTTTTATATAATGAATATATATCCTTATAACCAGCTAAACTCTCTTATTATTTCTAGTAATTTACTTGGAGATTATTTTTATCTCAATGCAAAATATAATAGAAAGAAAAAGCAAGAAATAAAATGTCAGGACAAAGAGAAAACAAATATAAAGATTGTAGATACATGCCCAACCATAACAATAGTAACATTAAATGTAAATAGCCTAAACAACTCAATTAAAAGGCGGTTTTTATCAGATTTGGTAAAAAAGCAAGAGGCAACTATATGCTACCTATAAAATTTAAATATAAAGAATAAATTGATTACACTTAAAAAGATGGGAGACTATGACTTGTTAACATTATTCAAAGAAACTAAAGTAGCTATGTAAATGTAAGAATAACTAATTTCAAAGTAAAGAATTTCATTAGAAATAGAGTGATTCCCTAATTATAACATGGTATGCACTGAATAACAGAGAATATCTATCTATCTATCTATCTATCTATCTATCTATCTATCTATCTATCGATACTATTTATCATCTGTCTATTTATCTATCTATTCACCCATCCATCTATGAAGCAAAACTGACAGAACTGTAGAATTGCAAAGAGAGATAGACATATCAACAATTATAAGTAAAAAGCACACTTCAGTGCTACCAATTATAACTAGAATAAAGAAACAAAATCAGTAAGGACATTGGAGCACTATGTGTTTCATTTTTATATTATTCTTTTTTTCTCCTCATTATAGTCACATTTTCTTCTAGTTCTTAAACATGTTTAGCCTATTGACAAAATTGCTTGAACTCCCCTTTGCAGATTTCATCATCATTTCATTCACATGTTTTTCTATGGACAGAATTTCTCTAGGATGTAAGCCGTATTTCCAAATTTTTTTAATGACTCATTAAACTCTGTGAATCTTATACTTTTGGTTCTGCGATTTTACTGAAAGTCCTTTAAATAGTGCTGAATTTTGTTTGTGCATCCTGTCAAGTTACTATGAATCCACAGGATTCTTTCCAGGCTTGCTTAAAAACTTTGTTTAGTGTATATCTATCTATCTATCTATCTATCTATCTATCTATCTATCTATGGAAAATTTAGCTGTCTTACTAAAAAGATCTCTCCTTAATTGTTTTATCTTATGCCCTGTGCATTACAATATCTTTTCTATGCAACTTGTAGCAACATAAATTTGGTTTTCAAAGATCTCTGTAGTACAATGTCATAGTAGTTGTTTCCTGTGTCTTAGTACTTTATCCTTATGTCCAGATCATTACAAATTCTTATTTAATTATGCTTTGTCTTTTTGCTTGCCAAATCCTTTAAAATAAATCTAGTCTTTATTTAAAGGAGATTATGAAGATAAATTTTTCATAAGTGTTATGTCTAGATAATTCCTGCTGGAAGTGTTTTAAAATAATAATATGGCAAGTCTATATCCAGAAGTTTGATGAACTAGGTGAAATGGAATATCTGTTTCTTGAAAGATGCAATCTACTAAAACTCACAACTCACATAAAGGGAAATAGTCTGAATAGATTCATTTATATTAAATAAATTAAATCAATCATTTATACCTCTCAAAAGAGAAAGGACCAGGCCCAAATACATTCATTCATGAAATCTACCTAAAATTTAAGAATAAAATCATTCCATTTTGATAAAATTTTATTCATAAAATAAAAACAGTCTCATTCTATGAGGATAATATCATTTTCATACTAAAACCAGAAAAAAATTGCTAGAGAGAAAAATTACAGATCCTTATCTCTCATTAGTATACATGTAAAACTCCACCAACAATAATAAATAAAATTCAATAATGTATTAAAAAATTATATAACATGACCTAGTTGGATTTATGCCAGGTATGCAACGCTGGTTTATTATCCATAAATTAATTAATACAACCATCACATTAATAGACTAAATCTGAAAAATGAGACAATGATATTATAAATGCAGAAAAATTCTCAACAAAATGTCACACACTTTCATAATTTTAAATAGAGAAAATAGAACTTTTAGCAATTTAAGAATACACAGTATCATCTGCAACTTTATTCTTGCCACCAAGAGAGACCAAGGTTTTGAGTAAACCAACATAATTTGGACAGATCTTCAAAGAGAAAACACATACTGAATAAAGATATGATACAGTTGCTAAGGCCAAGGAGAGAGGAGGCTGGGAACCCTGACAGGTTACTCAAATGCTGGGGCTTGTTTTCAGCCCCAAATGGTGCCTGGGAAACAAGTGACAGAAGGGACTGTGGGACTTCCCAACCTCGCTTCAGACCTCTGTGATCCTGGCTGCCAGGGACCCTCTGTCCACTATCAATGTTTGAGCTGACAGGGGGATTTGCATGGAGAGTAGGCAGACAGACCTTTAGCTAGTGTGGAAGTGGGAGCTTTTGTGTGCAGGGCAGCTCTGATGGAGGATGGACACAGCATCCATCCCCTAAAGCTCCCTAGGTCCATCTGAGAAGCTCTAGCCCTAGCTGACCACCAAGCCAGGAGAAAGTGGCATTGACTCCCCCATGGGATTAGGGTATGTCTGGTCTGCAGGACCTCCTGCCCTCCAACTCCTCTGAGATGTCTGCCAATATCCTTCCTTGATTAACCTAGAAACAAAAATATCTTTTATGTGCATAGACACAAAAATTCTCAACAAAATACCAGCAAACCAAATCTAGCAGCACAGCACATTAATAAATTAATACACCATGATTAAGTAGACTTTATTTCTGGGATGCAAGGCTGATTCAACATATGCAAATCAATACACGCAATTCACCATGTAAGTAGAATTAAAAACAAAAACCACATGATTATCTCAAATGATAAAGAAAAAGTTTTTGTTAAAATCCAACATCGCTTCATGATAAAAACCCTCAAGAGATGAGTCATCAAAGAAACATACCTCAAAATAATAAGAGCCAACTGTGAGAAACCCACAGCCAATGTCACATTGAACAGGCAAAAGCTGGAGCCATTCCCTTTGAGGACTGAACAGGTCAAGGATGCCCACTCTCAACACCCCCATTCAACATAATACTGGAAGTCCTAGCCAGAGTAATCAGCAAGAAAAATAAATACAGCCATCTAAATAGGAAAAGAAGAAGTACAACAATCTTTCTTCATTGACAATACGATTTTATACCTAGAAAACCATAAACATTCTGACAAAGTTCCTCTAGAACTGACAAATGACATTAATAAAATTTGGGGATACAAAACCAATGTACAAAATTCAATAGCATTTCTATAGATGAATAATATCCAGGCTGATAATAAAATCAAGAACATAATCTCACTTAAAATTGCCACAAAGAAAATGAATACATAGCAATGCAGCTAACTAAGGGAGTGAAAGATTTCAACAAGGAGAACTACAAAATGCTACTGAAAGAGCTCAATGATGACACAAATAAAAGAAAAAACATTCCATGTTCATGGATTGAAAGAATAAATTTTGTTAAAAATGGTCATATTGTCCAAAGCAATTTGTACATTCAATGTTGTTTCTCCCCAACTATCCATAGTATTCACCATTTTTCACAGAATTAGAAAAAACTATTCCAAAATTTATATGGACCAAAAAAGAGCCCAAGTAGCCCAAATAATCCTAAGCAAAAAACAAACCAAAAAGAAAACAAACAAACAAACAAACAAACAAAAACAGGCTGGAGACATCACACTACTTGAAATATTGCTTGAATATTTAACTTCAACTGATATTGCAAGGCTACAATAACCAAAATAGCTGGGTACTGGTACCAAAACCAAAACAAACACATAGACTGATGGAACAGAATAGAAAACTCATAAATAAAACTGCACACCTACAACCATTTAATCTTTGACAACACCAACAAGAAACAAGCAAAGGGTAAAATACTTCATTAAAATCATTCTGGTTTTACTGGTTAACTGTCTGCAGAAGAATGAAATTGGATCCTTACCTTTTACCATATACACAAATTTATTCCAGATGGATAAAAGATGTAAATGTAAGACCTCAAACTCTAAAAATCCTAGAAGAAAACCTAGGGAATATACCCTTCTCAACATTAGCCTTGTTAAAGAATTTTTGGTTAAGTCCCCAAAAGCAATTGCAAGAAAAACAAAATTGAAAAGTGAGGACTAATTAAACTAACAAGCTTCTTCACAGCAGAATAAACTATCAACACAGTAAAGAGATAACTTCCAGAATGGAAGAGGTTGTTCTGAAGCAATAAATCTGGCAAAGGTCTAATATGCAGAATCTACAAGACACTTAAATCAACAAGCAAAAACGACCCCATTAAAAATGCGCAAAGACATGAACACACGGATATAGTTTGGCTGTGTCCCCACCAAAATCTAATCATGAATTTGTAGTCCCTACAATCCTGTGTCATGGGAGGGACCAGGTGGGAGGTAATTGAATCATGGGACCAGTTTCCCATATGCTATTCTCATGATAGTAAGCTATCACGAGATCTAATGGTTTTACAAGGAGCTTCCCCCTTTGAATGGTTTTCATTCTTCTCCTTCCTGCCATGATGTTAAGAAGGGCATATTTGCTTCCCCTCCTGAGGCTTCTCCAGCCATGCAGAACTGTGAAGCAATTAAACCTCTTTCCTTTATAAATTACTCAGACTCAGGTATCTCTTTGTTAGCAGTGTGAGGACAGACTAATACACACACACTTTTCAAAAGAAGACCTATAAGTGGCCAATATACACAAGAAAAAATGCTATTTATTTCTAATCATCAGAGAAACGCAAATCAAAATCACAAAAAGATATCATCTCACACCATTCAGAAAAGTAATTATTAAAAAGTAGAAAATCAACAGATGCTGTTGAGGCTGCAGAGCAAAGGGAATGCTTATATACTGTTGGTGGGAATGTTAATTAGTCCAGCCATTTTGAAAAACAGTCTGGAGGTTTCTCAAAGAACTTAAAAAAGAGCTACCATTTGATCCAGCATCCCATTACTGGGTATATACCCTGCAAAACATAAATCATTCTACCAAAAAGACACGTGCAGTAGTATGTTCATCACTACACTATTCACAGTAGCAAAGATATGAAATCAACCCAGGTGCCCATCAATGGTGGATTGGATAAAGAAAATGTGGTACATACATACCATGGAATACTTTGCAGCTGTAAGAAAATAACTAAATCATATCTTTTGCAGTAACATGGATGCAGTCAGAGGCCACAATACTAAGCAAATTAGTGTAGAACAGAAAACCAAAAACTTACGCATGTTCTCACTTGTAAGTGGGAGCTAAACATTTAGCCCACGTGGATGTAAATATGGGAGCAACAGACACTCTGGACTATTGACTGCTAGAGTAGAGAGGAAGGGAGTGGGTGTGGGTGGAAAAACTGTCTTTTGGGTCCTATGTTCATTATCTGAGTAACGCCATCCATACTCCATACCTCAGCATCATGGAATATATTCTTGGATCAAACCTGCACGTGTATTCCATATATCAAAAATAAAAGTTGAAATTTTAAAAATAAAAAGAAAGTACACTGAATATGTACATAGACATATGGAAAATGTGTTTTCTTTAATAAAGAGTAACTTTATTAATAGGAAGAATGAGGAGAAGGAGAAGAGTGGAAGGAGAAGAAGAGAGGAATGAAAAACATGATGTCATCTATTATTACAATGATCTTTTAATTTTAATATCCTCTAGGTATCTCTGATTCTCAAACTTTATTTTTGGTGTCATTTAGAACTCGTTGGGAAATTGTTCAAGATTTCCAGGCCTTTTCCATAGAGATTCTGGTTTAGCAGATAAGGAGTGGTTCATGAAACTGCATTTTAAACATCACCACAGGCGATTTTGCTCCAAGTGTTCTATGAACCAAAAATTGAAACACATGCATGGACATAAATGGACATATGATTTTATATATATCTGATTTTGTTTATATGATTATGTGATGAAAGCACTATTGTCAAGACACAATACATTTAAAGATGTGTCCTACGTTGTTTTTTTCGGTGAGTACCTCAACTAAAAACTTGGGGTAAAAAAGAATAATTTAAAGATTAACCTTCAAATCAACATTTGTTGACAATATTAAAATTAAATTAGAACATCAACAAAAGTTAATCTCACAAATTGTGAACTTTTGAGTTAGTAACTGGAAATGCACTCAAAGCATCGTGTTATTGTGTTTATAACTGAATGTGGCTTTCTTTTGAGACTCTCTGAAATAAAACAAGAAATATTACTCTTGCTATATTATTTCCAAAATATTTAACAAATGGGTTATCTGAACAATATGCCTCAAAACCTAGTCTTCTTCATACATGTCGACAACATTTTTCTATATACCACTTGTGCTAATATCTACATGATATTTTTTCTGTTAGCAGATTTTAAATCAATTCAATTCTCTTTATTTTAGACCTACTCTAAGGAATAATATCTGCCAAGCAATTGATTTGAGGTTCTTGACAAATTTGTTCTAATTAGCATTAAATGGAAAATAATTTGTGAAATAAATGATTCATCAATATGACACAACATAATTTTGCATATTATTGTTGTTGTATATGTTAGTGTTTTACAAGCATTGAAATGTTTCAGACCAAACTATTATTTTTAAAAAAACAATTTTTTGCACAATGTTTGTGAGAGATAAATAGCAAAATGAAACTCTTAACTACATGTCATAGAGAAATGCATATCGCAATTCTTCCTTCAAATGGTAGTGTATTCAAAATTTATTAAAAAATGGATGGGGTTTACCTGTTAAAGCCATGATTAATGGGAAGAATATCACAGAAGGAAAGATACATCATTATAAAACCCAGCCTCATGTTGAGTTGGCCTCATCACATACTTTAAATATGTGAGAAAACATGGACATGTTTCAATACCCTGCCTGTTGCCCACTCGAAAGTATCTCAATATATGATTTGATATAATTCTGCTTCATCTCCTTTTATGTTTTGTTCAACTTTTAAACATAAGGTGACTACTGAAAACATTGTTGAACCCTTGTATTAATTCCTCATTAAACACCCATGTGTATTTTTCAAATTAATATTTCACTTGAAGCTGCAAGTTCTTATTTATGTAAAATTAAAGTTAAAGAATAAGTTTATTTTCAGAAAAACAACTCTTTTTAGCTACTTTTTATAATATTTATTTAGGGAAAAATTATAAGAAAATATAACTTTATTGGTAAAATATTTCTAGATCTTACATTGAAAATATGCCTACTGATTTTGACATGAAATTCTCTTTCAAGTTCAAGAATTAAAAGGCGTTTTCCCTCAGGTAGTATTTATTCATTTTTTATATTGTTTACTTTCAGCAAGTTTTGATTATTTTTACCTCTAATAATAGTGAAATTTACTGAATGCTCATTGTATGCTATGCGTGCCCTAATATATTAGGCTACTTGAACTTCATGGTTAGCTATGATGCAGATATAATGAACACAATTTCAAAGACATGAGAATTTTAATGTTTTAAATATTTCAGTGACAAAGCCAGCATTTGAATTCAAATCTAACTATATCTTGTAGCGGAATACAGTTAGAAGTATATAGAGTGAAATCTGTTACTAGAGTCAAAAAAAATTAAAAACCGTATTATATTAAAACATTCTCTTTTCCTACAATATAAGGAATTCAAAAACATCCAAATAAGATGTTTTAAAAATGCTGCATATGTAGAACAATAGATTAACTGGAACGTACCCATAACCCACCATAAACATTGACCTAAAAATCCTTGGATTTTCCACTAGTTTTAAAAGTGAATTGCATATCAGTTTCTTACCTGCTTACAGCAATCCTCTCTTTCACATAAGTAATTACTACTCTCGTCTCCATCAGCAGAGGGATCCCTAGCATACATGTTTTTATATATAACAACAGAAGTTCTCCCTTTATCTAAACTGAATCAAATTTTTATTCCATGAGTTTACTTTTCTATCAACCAGTATGCTTAGAATTTGTACTAATAATTCCACACTGAGAGTATAATTTTTTGTTATAAACTACAAGAAATTTATCAATGTCTTGAAAAAATATCATTACATATATATAAAAGGTATTTTAAGTAAATTGCTTAAAGGTAATGTGATGGGTAATATTGTCACCTTGATTGGATTGAAGGATGCAAAGTACTGTTCCTGGGTGTGTCTGTGAGGGTGTTACCAAAGGAGATTAACATTTGAGTCAGTGGGCTGGGAGAAGCAGACCCACCCTCAATCTGGGTGGGCACCATCTAACCAGCTGCCTGCATGGCTAGAATAAGGCAGGCAGGAGAGATGGAAGAGCAGATTTTCTGAGTCTTCTGGCGTTCATCTCTTTCCCGTGCTATATACTTCCTGCCTTCGAACATCAGACTCCAAGTTCTTCAGCTTCTGAACTCTGAGTTACACCAGTGGTTTGCCAGCGGCTCTCGGACCTTTGGCCACAGACTGAAGACATCACTGTTGGATTCACTACTTTTGAGGTTTTGGGACTCGGACTGATCCACTACTGGCTTTCTTGCTCCTCAACCTGCAGACAGACGGCCTATCATAGGACTTTAATTTGTGAGTCAATTCACCTTCATAAACTTCCCCTCTACACACATGCATCCTATTAGTTCTGTCTTTCTAGAGAACCCTGACTAATACAGGTAAATAGAAATATATGGGTAAAAGACATCTAATGATTTGGAATATTGCAAATTAATTCGAAAAGAGGAAGAATCAAATCCTAAAAGTATCAGTTATCAGATATTGAGCATTTCTTGCCAACACTGGAAAAGTCTAATTTGGTGATATTTACAGGCTGTGCTGTATTTCTTGCCAGCAGGAGGTATTTAGTTAGAAGAATAGGCCATGTTGTGAATAGCACATCCTCATTAGGACCAAGGACTAATGGAAATTTCTTTCCTATTTTATACCTAATTACTGAAAATTTTTGGACAAATTTATTTTTGAATATTTGGACAAACACACTATATCTGGAGCCAACATATCTTTTTATGGCCAAAATATAGTTGAAATTCAGTATCAGTTTAATCTCCATTTACATCTTCACATTAAATATCAAATTAAAATGCAATGAATTCTCAAATTGGGATATTCAGAATCACAAAAACATTTTGGAAAAGATGCAGTGTTATCATTTAATAAGAACAATAAGTCAGACATAGTGCTAAGCTTCTTATCTTTATTTCTCACCATACTATATATGCAATAATCAAAGAAAGTGGGATACTGCTAAGAAGTTCAGAATCAAATGTGTCTTAATTTCAATAATATATGCTCTTTATGTCTGAAATAGCTAGTCTAATCTTGTTTTGTGATGTAAATATTCTCATATTTTTAGTTTTTAGTGCCCATATTCTTGAATTACACAAATATTGGAAGATCAATAGTGTATATGTAAGGAAATAGATGCTTAAGGCTATTAAGAAATCACCAAAGGCTCCATAAAAGACAGGATCTTTTACTCCAAGTTTGGGTACAGTACTGGTAGCTAAAGAGATATTTTTATTATGCTATTGAAATTATTTGGATAACTCTTATCTTAGTTTAAACTGTTTTTATGCCCAAACTAACAAAAATGATTTCTCATTTTCTTTTCTTTTCTTTTTCTTTTTTTTTTTTTGAGACGGAGTCTCGCTCTGTCGCCCGGGCTGGAGTGCAGTGGCCGGATCTCAGCTCACTGCAAGCTCCGCCTCCCGGGTTCACGCCATTCTCCTGCCTCAGCCTCCCAAGTAGCTGGGACTACAGGCGCCCGCCACCTCGCCCGGCTAGGTTTTTTTTTTTTTGTATTTTTTTTAGTAGAGACGGGGTTTCACCATGTTAGCCAGGATGGTCTCGGTCTCCTGACCTCGTGATCCGCCCGTCTCGGCCTCCCAAAGTGCTGGGATTGTAGGCTTGAGCCACCACGCCCGGCCGATTTCTCATTTTCAAGAACATGCTAGAAACAAAACATTTTAAATTTATAATTACCATATGCAGCATACAGGGTTGATGCCTATTATTTTTTAAAAGAATAAATTATAAATCTACCTTAGATACCGATTCTCCACAATCTAAAGAGAGAATATCATCCTTAAAAAAAAACAAAAACAAAACATAACACGGCTGGGCACAGTGGCTCATGCCTGTAATCTCAGCACTTTGGGAGGCCGAGGTGGTCAGATCACCTGATGTCATAAGTTGGAGACCAGCCTGGTCAACATGGTGAAACCCTGTCTCTACTAAAAATACAAAATTGGCCAGGTGTGGTGGCGCATGCCTGAAATCCCAGCTTCTCTGGAGGCTGAGGCAGAAGAATCACTTGAACCTGGGAGGCAGAGGTTGCAGTGAGCTGAGATGGTGCCATGGTACTCCATCCTGGGTGACAAGAGCAAACAAACAAACCATAATGTTATACTGAAGTATTCTGAAAACACAGAAAAACTTTCGTATTTCCTTCTTAGAAGGTGAGGGCACACTTATTAGGCATGCTGGCTATATGAGTTGGCACCTGAGAAGGCCCATTAAGATAGAGCTAGATTCAGTTGAGCAGTGTGTTAAGTGACAAAAGGAATATTGTCAGAGGAGTGAATGTGTACTGGAAGTAAAGAGAAATCTCCAAGTCACTATTATTGGTATAGCTTAAGGGATGAGGATCACAGGTGACGATAAATTAAAATGATAAAACAGTTCAGGGAACAAAATTCACTGCAATGAAATAATGATATCAGGATATGGGTACCTTCTTACTAATTATTGAAAGAATGTTACACTTGTGGGTTGATTATTTTTAATCCCCTGTAAAATAGACTACACACTCCTTCCTCAGCCCAGCAAGGCTTTGTGCAACCTAGTGTCTGCCATATCTCTAAACATTTACTCCCATTGCCTTCCTATCTCACCATATTTCATGCTTACTGACTTTATTCCTATAATATAGTAGATCCTATTCCTGTTTTCCATAATACTGCCTAGGAACCTGTACCCAAGAGGTTCTTATTAGTTTCTGCTTGTTATCTAGATTTTTACTCAAACTCCATGTCTCTTTAAAGTAGCTTCTTGACCATCACATTGCAGTCCTCGAGCTGCCCAGTTCCAAAGACACACTGGCATATATTATAAGTATCACCTACCAAATAGCTCAGCAATAATCCTTTTATTTGTTTACTTCTTTATTGTTTTTCTCCCCCACAGAATGTAAGCTCATTAAAAGTATTCAGGGGAGTTGCTTGCCATATTAACAACTCTATTTCAACGTTTTAAAAGTCCCTGGAACATTGTAGGCAAAAAGTATATATTGTAAATTTATTTATATTAGTTTTAATTAAATACTTCTGGAAACACAAACAAATTAGAAATTACATATCTCAGCAAATTACATATTTCTTACTTGTGTTTTATATTTATTGTGTGTCAACTGCCAATGTACTAAACATATGTTTATTCTAGGATGAAAAAGTCACTTAAACTGGACCATGCCAATATTGAGGCAGAGGTAAAAAAGTGACAAAAAATAGTGACAAAAAGCATGTCATTTCTATTCACATCATGTTTTCTTAAGAAAGTCACTTGACCAAGGTTGACTTCAGTGGGATATAGCAAGTCCTGTTGCAATGATCAGAAATGTATTATTCTAGTAGCATGTTACAGCAGCAGGTTGATTAGCGTAGACTACATTAGAATAGACGGTATACACCTTTCTGTGCCTGAAGGGAAGAAAAGGAGATAACCATGAACAATAATGCAGTCTATCATGGTATTCAAATTTATATAGTCTAGGTGTAAGCAAAAAGCCATAGAATACATTATTTTCTTTCTGTCACCCCAGCTGGGGTGCAGTGGTGATATCTCGGCTCATTGCCAGCTCCATTTCCTGGGTTCACGCCATTCTCCTGTGTCAACTTCCCAAGTCCTTGGGACTACAGATGCCCACCACCACGCCCGGCCAATTTTTTGCATTTTTAGTAAAGATGGGGTTTCACCGTGTTAGCCTGTATGGTCTCCATCTCCTGACCTCGTGATCTGCCTGCCTTGGCCTCCCAAAGTGCTGGGATTACAGGTATGAGCCACGGCTCCCAGCCAGAATACATTATTTTCTGAGTGAAGCTAAGTGAAATTTAGGGAAAGCTAAACCTGTGACCCAGTTCTCATAAATGTAATTAACACTTGATCTAACTAACATTGAAAACTCCTTCTAAACATACGTATTTTAAAAAACTAAGTTATCATTCATTATGAGAACACTTTTATTTTGTGTACACTTAAGAATTTAAAAAAGCCAATTAAATATCCACAATGTTATGAAGCATTTAGCAGAGATAGTAAAATGAGACTAGCATATGAGAATCAAAATTTAAAAGATGCTAGTTAATTTTTAGACGATAATTATTTGAACTTAAGATATTTTTCCACAAGCTCTAAATATGTGTTTATCTTTGACCTAACAAAGAGAAGATTAGCTAAGCAAATTAACAGATCACATAAATATATGGGAGCATATTTAATCTGCTTAAGTCAATATTTTTAAATAGAATCACCTATTAATTTTGATTAATAAATGATTGATATTATTTCTAAAAAATATATATACTTGTCAACTGGACAGCTGTTGATACTTATGTATGAGAAGAATACTGGGAGGCTAATTAGCAATGCTGGTTTTTATCATGATTGTCACTAGTAAGCAATACTTCTTTGGAAATAAAGATTGACCCCAGTGTTTCAGTTTTATATTCTGTACAATATTAAGATTGAGTTACAGCATTGATTTGAAAGTTGTGTTCCATGGATATTTGGAATTTGCTTGGTTGTTTTCAAGAAATATTAAGAGATGAGAATATAGTGAAAGGGAGAGTAGAAAATTTTTTAATCTTTTCTCCAAACGAAGAAATTATTTTTTAGTCCATTCTATATAATGAAGAACGAAGATATTTTTCATATAAAAATAGAAAACAGAAAATAATGTGCGAACAAAACGTTAGAGATCATGTGCTTTCTATAAAAATATTTACCTATATATTAAAATGAGAAGTCACATATATGAATTTCATGACTCCTAGGTCTATGAATTTTAGGGACTGGGGCAGACTGGTAGGTTAGGGTCTGTCACAAAAAGTTTTACACACTCAAATTTGTTTCACAGAATCATCTTTTAAAAGGTTTAAAAATGCATTCTGGTTACTATGACCTATTTTGTGCTATGAAAATTAATTCTAAGTGATCTGAAGTTGTCCTGAGCCATTTCACTGAAAGAAGGGATACAAATGTGTGATACCATGCACTAGTCAACTCATTAACCTACCAATTAATAGTATTGCCTTGTAAACATTGTTCTGACACAAGATTGTTTTTTTTTGTTTTTTGTTTTGTTTTGTTTTGTTTTTGTTTTTGTTTTTGTTTTTGAGAGGGAGTCTCGCTCTGTCGCCCAGGCTGGAGTGCAGTGGCGCGATCTCGGCTCACTGCAAGCTCCGCCTCCTGGGTTCACGCCATTCTCCTGCCTCAGCCTCCCAAGCTGCTGGGACTACAGGCTCCCGCCATCATGCCCAGCTAATTTTTTGTATTTTTAGTGGAGACCGGGTTTCACCGTATTAGCCAGGATGGTCTCGATTTCCTGACCTCGTGATCCGCCCGCCTCGGCCTCCCAAAGTGCTGGGATTACAGGCGTGAGCCACCGTGCCCGGCCCTGACACAATTTTCAGCTTGTCATCACACTTTATTGGTAGCATGAGGTGATGATTTGCATCTTATCTTCATGAGACCCACGAGAGGACTCTGCCATTGGAGTGGATTACATAGTAAAATTAGGACCATATAAGAAGCCCGAGTCTGTCTTTCATTTTTGACTCCCTGATTCCATGGTGTTTCATGCACAGAATAATAATCCCTGACCCAAAATAAAAAGCAAATTGTGGTGCCTTATGCAGAGGGGGAATAAATAATGAATACATCCAGCTTCTTAAAACCCATTCTATAAGGCAGCCTTGAATGCTATTATTATTCTTTCTTTAATACTGCTGCTTTATAGTTTATCTTCCCTCAATAAATTTTGATTTTAAGAATGATCATTTTAGTCCTGTGAGTCATTTGCTGTAGCAATTGCACCCTTTCTAACTGCCACCATTAACGTGCCTGTTCACATGCACACAGATACACAGACACACAAACCTACAGTTCCTATTACCTAACATACCACACCTTTCGCTATTAAGTGACAATACGAAAATTAATGTACCAATGAGGGAATATAGCTAGGATCCTGAGACCCGGAAGAAAATATTGATAATATCAAAATAGAGATTGCTTATGTTCTTCAGAGACAAAGAAGAGTGTCCAGATGCTGCAGGACCCAAGCAAGAGTTTTGGGGCCAGACAAACCAGTGTTTAGCATTCACTCTGCATTTATTCTCCTAGTAATCCTAACCAAAGTGCTTAACCCCTTAAGGCTTATATATAAAAGGAAGAAAACAATGCCTGCCCTGTTCCTACCTTGCTGTGTGAGTATAACAAATAAATTATATTTATCTATTCTATCTATCTATATATCTAAATACATATCTAAACCTTAACATTTTCTGGTTAGTGATCCATAATATCCCCTCTACACACCAAATACCGTTTTCAGTGTTAAAGAATTCAAACTACTTTGACATTTTTGGAAGTGCCATATTGCTAAATGTAAAATTCTTAATAAACTAATGGTCTAATTTGAGAGAGTGTTCTTTTAGAGTGTACAGATAGTGACTTGGAGAATTGCTACACTTAATTTAAAATAAGGCAAAAAGTAAAGGAGAGACAAATAAATAAGCAAGAAAGTTGGAATGGAAGAAATTAATACTTATTATACCATATTTGAACATTATTTAAATACTTAATCACAACTTTTTCAGATAAACTTTAAATTTTTAAAACATACATGATCACATGAGTAGAGACACAAAATTAAGTGTTACTGCATTATAGATTTGATTCAGAAAGCATAAAACAGATTTGATTTGTCCAATAAAGCTCTGTTAAATATGCATTTAATCCCTTTTCATTAATTTGTTAATAGTAAACTAGTGATATGGAAGTAATTGTATTAGGAACACTGGGGGTATGCAAAAGTGAATAATTAGAGACACAGCCTCCAGTTCAGTGCATAACACAGTAGGGCAGTATTCTTGAGCACCAGTAATCAAAAGCCTAATAGTGCTATGTACCAGATAACAAAGGAGATAAACAAAGCGGAGATAAAAAGGTTTCAAGTGTTTCAAAGTAAAAGACTTGACTTTAGTACAGGATATCCTAGAAAGCATTACTAGGGAAATGGCATTTGAGAATAGAAAATGTAGGACTACGTGAACATGTACAGATGTGGGCAGATGGTATTGCATTTGTAATAAATATTGCAAGGAAAGTATAGGCGTGGGGGGAAATGAAGAGTAGGGTTTTTCTTATATCTTTCACATTCTTTTGGCTGTTTAAAGACCTTTTCTTCTCTACTCTCCTTTACAGGTTGTGTCCTCTTTTCCTAACATTTCCCTTGCCTCTTTCAAGTGATCTACAGCTAATTCATAATCTACTTATAGAGTTTATATTCTCAGCTTGAGTAGGAGACACTAAATAAAATAAGAAAATATATTTGATATTTTAACATGTAATTTGGAGAAATTAAAATCAGGTAATGTATTCAAGAGTGCATCATGAAGGTGGTGCACATAACCAGAGTAATAAAAAGGCATTGTAAAATTTGATCTAAGAGCACGTATGGAAAGAAAATAAAACAAAGAATGGCAATACAGCACTAGTGAACTAGAATTAAAATCAAGTAAACATGCAGAATCATTTGAGTTAAGGAAAGGGAGTTTATGGGGATATTTTGAAGGATTAGAGGCAAGAATGATAGTCTAAATCATGTTATTAAAGGCCCTGCTGCTGTGGATTGTAGATTAGCAAGAATGGAAGCAGGGAAGCCTGTTGTAGCCTGTTGCCTGAACTCATGCTAGAAACAGGAGTCTTAACTAAGAAAGTTTCAGAAGAATGGCCAGAATTGGTCACCTTTGAAATACATTTTTAGAATAAAACAAATAATCATTATGAAATAGATGAAGAGGTGAAAAAATAAAAGTAATCAAGGAAGACTAGGAAGTTTTGGGTTTATAGATGTATCCTATCTCATAATTGAGATTGAAAATTCTAGGGGAGGAAAAGGCTTACTGAAAGTTTCGAGAATTAAGTTTTTAATCTATTAATTTTGAGAAGGTTATTAGACTTCTTTGTGGAACTTTAGGGAGAAAAGTACATGCACTTGGATTGCCAGGTAAAGGGAGGCTAAGAAATTTAATCAGCCTTTCAGAGCTTATTATGACCCTCTGGTGATGGGGAAAAAAAAAAAGAGGGACTTCTAAAGTATGCAATTGATTAATAAGAAGCCCTAGATTTGGCACACTAATGATCTTTGGTAATTTAACAGTAGTGATTTTTATGGAGAGGAGACATTTGCCATGTCAGGATAAGTTAATTAGAAAATAAATCATGAGAATGTGCAGACACTGAGTGTACATAGTTTGCGGGGCAGGTTTTCCTATGAAGCATAGGGGGAACTATCGAGACAGTATGAGGGGAAGAGAGGTGGTCAGTGCATACTTCCCTGAAAGATAAGCATAATAGAACTATATTGATAGGCATGATAAATAAAAGGAGAAAACCTCAGAAGTAAAGTCTTGAGAGTACTAAAAAAAGTACACCAAGTAATCAGGGTCACCACTTTTAGTTTATCAAGAAGGAAGACCTTGATTATGAAAGCATGAGGCTAGCGTGATTTGGTAGATAGGAAATGTGTCAGTTCTTGTCTAATAGCTTTCATGTTTGGGATGAAATTTGAAAAGTTTGCCATTTTATTAGAGTAAGGCAGTCAAGAAAGTACTTACTGAAGGTCTGAGGTGAATGAAAAAATATATTAGTTATTTGGGACAGTGTGAAGTGCTAAAAGGTTTCCAGGTGGTGATTGTACCCATTTGAACTCTTGACAGGAATCAGTGTGACAACAGTCAGCTCTTTTTTAATTTTAACTTTTCCCTGGCAAGTTAAACTGCTGGGACAATATCTAGATGGGTCTGGGAGATGACCAGTCTGACATGAACTCTTCCACTTTCAAAGAACTGACTTGGCTCAAGAGGACAAATCTAGGACCTAACATTTAGGTGAGATATCATATACTAAAATGAATAATTAAATAAATATGATGCACATAGTTTATTAAATGATACTCTCATAATTGCAACAAATATGGAGAGAAAAATGATAGGATGAATGTGAAATAAAAAATAACTTTCATGAAAATAAGTAAAACGAGAATATCTATGCAATGAAAGAATCGATTTGAAACTTTTAGCCTGATTCAAACTTATCTTTATACAAAACAGGGAACAAATTATATTGGAAAAAAAATATTGGCTACAATTTGGTTTTTGTGTATGCTTTCACATTTGAAATTAACAACATAAAAATAAATGAAGCAGAAATATTTCAAAGCCAAAGATAACATTGTCATCAAATTTATCAATGTAAATGGCCAAAATTAGGTTCTTCTGAGAGTTTATTTTATTCAGTTTTGTTTTTGTGATTCACTTTTCTGATAGTTTTCATTGATGCAATGAAAATCATGAACTGTAATTTTGAAATTGTTTTCCTATTAAGATATGGTCATCTGTGGACCTTTTTATTTAAAGTGTTAGAATTTTTAAAGTCATATTAAAGAATTAGTTTACTGTGAACAACTTAGGAAGATATTTTGTTTTAAAGAAGTAATATATAATAAAGTATAGATGGCACTTTAAAGTAACAATTTAATTTTTATGTGAGCAGTGAAGTCAGGTTTCATATCTCAGCTGGCAGGAGAAATAATAATTGAATATTAAAAAATTATAAAACATTATTAAAGCCAGAAAATTTGGGGTGAATGAAGATGGATCATGCACTATCCCAAAGTAGGAAGTAGCATAAAATTCATAAACTCATTGGTTAGGAACTTGGTCTGTAGTGAACAGCTGATCTGTTATTTTCCTGTGTGATTGCTTTGCAATTTAGTTTCAGGAGGAGCATGTTCATTGAACACTAAATTTGAACTCAGTAACTGATGTTCAGTTTGAAAACTTTGACCCCTGAGCATTTTTTTTCCTTACCTAGCTCAGTAAATATCACACATAACAGGTTCCTAAGATATACAATACAGGTAAAGTAATTATTAAAGTATCTAATATATGGTATATATTCGGTGAATTTAACTATTTCCCCCTTTCTTTTTGATTTTTTGTGTTTTACTTTATCTCCAATGGTTTTATTAAACTCAAACATCAAATTTGAGAATGTCTTATACAACTGTAAACTTAGATTTTCTATGAGAAAGTATGAATTTTCTCTGTTTTCTTAGAGCAGCAGTTGCACTTGATTACCTATGACCAATTTACAGCAAAATCTTTCAAGATAAAAATGACAAATTGGGAAAAAGATGTATATTTAAAATTTCAAGTAATTTTAAGATACTCAGGGTTTACCTAACTTTAAGCTGCTACTTGCATTAAGACATGTGTCAATAAGTATAGTTTGAATTTCAACCTACCAATCCATAAAGAAACACTATGTGTCCCTCAGTTCTCATAAATGATATTGACACTATAGGGATTAAAGTAATAAATTCTTGTAGACACAATAAAATCATAGCATTTAAATTAATGTGACTCTAGATATTTAACAACAATCTAATAAAATAGAAAAGAAAACCCAGAAAATACTTTACAGAAGTTCAAAATTTAGTTAATAACAAGCAACCA
Source organism: Macaca thibetana thibetana (assembly GCF_024542745.1). NCBI lineage: Eukaryota > Metazoa > Chordata > Mammalia > Primates > Cercopithecidae > Macaca > Macaca thibetana. The sequence continues at coordinate 64,558,428 of NC_065584.1, forward strand.
CAAATAATCCTTCTTTCACTAAAAGAAAGAAGGATTATTCAGTAAAGAGTCAATAAATTCTCAAGTAGGTAACTAGTTGGGATTTTTAAAAAAATGCAACAGCCTCAATACCTACTCACATCTTATAGCCAGCAAACTAAAAATGTGTTGGAGGTTTAAATGTAAAACATATAATTAAAAATAATTTACAGAAAAAGTAAAGTTAGGATAATATATATTTAGAAAATGGCTTTGTTAGATTGTCCTGAGTGGAGGGAAGGGGCAAAACTTATATATTTAACAAAATATACATTTTTTTAACTAGGAAAAATATTGCAAATTGATATTAAAGTCAATTGTCTATATTATTGCTTTACAGAGAAACCTTAAAATCACAAAGGAAAACAAATTAGCATATGCATGAACAGAGGTGACCAGAATTTTATTTGGTAGCTAATTAAGGGAAACATGAGCTGGGCGCGGTGGCTCACGCCTATAATGCTAGCACTTTGGGAGGCCAAGATGGGCGGATCACGAGGTCAGGAGATCGAGACCATCCTGGCTAACACGGTGAAACCCCGTCTCTACTAAAAAATACAAAAAACTAGCTGGGTGAGGTGACGGGCCCCTGTAGTCCCAGCTACTCGGGAGGCTGAGGCAGGAGAATGGCTTAAACCCGGGAGGCAGAGCTTGCAGTGAGCTGAGATCCGTCCACTGCACTCCAGCCTGGGCAACAGAGCAAGACTCCGTCTCAAAAAAAAAAAAAAAAAAAAAAAAACCATGAATGTAGCCAATTAATATATTATTAATGAATATATATAAATAATATATTAATTATTGTATTATTTAGAATTCTTTAAAATGAAAATTAGGAACTTCTTGTTGTTGTTGTTTTGTCCATTCAGCAGAAAGTGATAGGGCCCAATATCGATAAGAATGTGGAACAATGAACACGATCAGACAATGGTAGAGAAAGATTAAAATGTACAGATTATCTAGCAGGCAATATGATTCTATTTTGTCAAATCTATATTAAAGTATCTACCCTATGACCTAAATATTTAGCTTCTAGGAATTTATGTGGAATAATTAATAGTGAAGTAAAAATTTATAGTGGATATTTTTACATTGAAAAAACTGGTTTCATAGCAAAGTATTTAAACTACTTAATGCATAAGGTAGAATAAAGCATAACTATTAAAATGATTTTGTTACTGGTTCTTAATATATTTTCCACAAAAGAAATTCAAGTTTGAATTTATTACGAACAAAATAAACCTGCTTGATAAATTTTATTATAAAAACATTATAATCAAATATGAAGAGAGTTTTTTTCTGAGCTTTGGCATTTAGAATAATTTTTATTTTACCATTTACTCTTTCTGTACCTATACCAATAATTTTATCAATAAAAAACAGAATGTTACCCTATTTATATTGATATCCATGACGGAATTATGACACTTTTAAAAGGTTATTTTAAGTTTTATTTTTAATTGTAAAATATTACTTCATAAAAAATACTAAAGAATTTAGGGAAGTGAACATTTGTCAAAATATACATGGCTAAAATATATATTTTTAAGTGGATGGAACCAAAATAAATTAAAATCAGATGTTACGGCAGCAGCAGTCACAGTGGTAGTACAGAGAATCAGCAGGGATTCATTTTAGAAATCAATAAACCTGTCGCCCTCAGAGTGATACATAAAGAAAATGTTATCATGTTTTGTAAAAATTGTGAAAAAGTATTTCTATACAGAAAAGAAATCCAAAACTCCTTCTGCAATGGAGAAAATACTCTAATCAGCCACACCCCACAAATCATGTACAAACAAAACCAAAATGATAATAAGACTATTAATTTCCAAATATTCTGTAAGTTGTGTTTTTTAGTATTTTAAACACTTCTAAGTCTTTAGCACTGAAACATAAACAGAACACATGCTTCAAAATTGGAAATAGTAGTTCTTTTTAATCACTCAGAATTATACATTTTATGGAATTACACCATCCAACTAGAGTTTTAGTACAGTTTGGAATTTAAAAATCACAATTTCTGTGATTAGACAGTGCTTAGGAGGCAAGGATAAATGTGGCAATTCTTGAAAACGTATAATGAACAAAATGTGTCCGTCCAAACTAGAAAATTCATAACATATTTTATTGGCATTTTACATGGGGCTTACTTCTCTTCTCATTCTACACTCTAAAGAAAGTCTGCCACTTTACAGACAATGATTATCTAATTTCAGCAGCAAGTACTGTTGGGTTTGTGGTATTTTATAGGTCAAATATCACTTCCATGCAGTAGATATTTATAGCGTTCTACTTTCCTGGAGAAATGCTGACATTACAATACTATGTTTAACTTGTGAGCTCAGGTAACAGATTGGGTTGATAACATTAGTTCTAACTTTTACATTTTTACCTTTCTTCCTTTTTAGTCTGTTTTTGCAAATCATTTTATCTGCCTATTTGCACATATGTCATGCCTATTAATCCAGGGAAATTTCTGTTCCTTCTTTTCTTGTCTTGCAGCATGCACTTTACCTTGACAGATGCGAAATGAAAATAAATTGTGTGAGATTATTCCTCTAACTAAGCAAGCTGATAAAAATGTATAGTGTTATTGTTTGTGAAGGTTTTCTTCTTTCTAAATTCCCAGGAAAAGCAATGCATTCATGCAATGCTCACACAAGTTCAAAAGGACTGAACACTGCCTGTGATATGCAGAATTGCTAGCACAAATCTTTCAGTTATGAGTGGAGTCCACTCAACCCTAAAGGAAATCTGTTACTGACTCAATGTTAAATATTTCATAAGAATCACATGAGATGCTGTAAGCAGCTTAAATGAAGTATAAGTTACATGAAATTCAATTCACCATTCTTATACAAGTTTATATTTAAAGAGATTTTCGAATGTATATATTAATTTAACACTACTACAATTACATAGATAACTTAAAAAATTATGTATCCATACCACAATTATACTGGTTTAGCACACTAAAAATAACACACAGACACACATACAGAGCACACTTTTGTAGCAACATATAACTACTATGCATTTAATGTTTCAGGAAAATTTTATTAAGTAGTACTTGAAAAATATTGTTGCAATATTTAATACCCAATATTAAAGTATCAAATAATATCTCATAAAATAGACTTCATTACTAATGCAAACTAGTGTTTTGTCAAGGGGATGTTAGTTGTTATTTTATTTTTGAAGGAAAATGTATTTTAGAATATATAATTAAAGATAAAATTTGAATTTTATATTAATAACAACCAAAAATTGGCCAGGTGTGGTGGCTCACACACGTAATCCAACTACTTTGGGAGGCCTAGGCAGGTGGATCATCTGAGGTCGGAAGTTCAAGACCAGCCTGGCCAATATAGTGAAACACCATCTCTACTAAAAATACACAATTAGTCATGTAAGGTGGCACACACTTGTAGTCCCAGCTACTCGGGAGGCTGAGACAGGAGAAATGCTTGAACCCAGCACTGTGGAGGCTGCAGTGAGCCAAGATCGTACCACTGAACTCCTGCCTGGGCAAGACAGAGCAAGACTCCATCTCAAAAATAAATAAATATTAAATACATACATACATACATACATACATACATACATACATACATAAACAAATTGCCAAAAATTGCATGTGACTTTTGATAACAGGGATTTAAAAAAGTGTGGCCTTAAAAAATGAGAGCTTCTAATTTCATCACATAAGAAGAAACATACAGATGAGTTGGCCAGAGTTAGTATTAAACCATGTTAGTGTCATCAAGAATACAGACTCTCTTCTCAGTCCTTATTCTATGCTTACGTCTGCATAGTCCCAAGATGGCTCCAGTTATAACAATAATATTTTAGGTAATGAGAAAATAGGAGAGAAAAAGGCAATAAAGAAAATGTATGCACAGACTGACAGCTAACATTGAGTCCTAACTTACCTGCTTTAAGAATCTTTTATGAATGTTCTACCCAAAATTTTAACTTACATCCATTAGACAGAAGTTAGTCTTATGGAAGGCACTACAAAGGACAATGAAGAATGGCTTTTCAAGTGGTCGTTTTATTGTATCCAATACAATTATGATCTCTTATGGGTGGGCCACTGGTAATTTGAACCCACAACATACATTGAAAGAATATAAACTCATGTTATACTATCTATCTTCTGATTAGTATGTTTTGTTAGTTTTTACTGAAGAATCACAAATTTCCTGTTATGACCCTGCTTACCTACATTTGGAATTATCTTTACTCCTAGCTCCCATATATCTACATCCCATATAATGGCAATTCCCTTTTTTATATGTCATCTCCTCCCATGTATGCTTGATCTCTTGAACCTACAATTGGCCATGTGTGAAATGTTTATTTTTATAAACACATAGGCCTTAAGATATTTTGAACAGAAATGATGTTCTTTCATCTATTAAAGCAATTAATTAATTAAATTATTATGTAACATTTAATTATCATTATATATTAGGATGATGCAATGTCAAATTCTCTTTGCCCATATTAGTCTAAGAATGCAGGACCATTTAATATATTCCACTTAATAATACAATCAATTGAACTTATTTTAGCTATGAGTATATAACAACTTACTGATCACAAATGTGTAAGTTAAAAAAAAAAAAAACACAGCATGTTTGAAGCTAGTAAAAGCACGATTTATGGAAGAGAGAAAGTAATTTCTTTAAACCTGTATTATTTTATACAGATGAAATTCTATTCTATGGCCTTATTTTACTTCTTTGAAAGCTTCATGAAATGCAAATTAGAAGCTCAATAAAACATCTCTACCCACATAGAGGAATAGCTAAAACCTAAAAGAACAACAATGCCAATTATTGCTGAGTATGTGAAACATTTAGAACATTTGTTCATTGTTGGTTCAAATCTAAAATTGTACTACAGCTTTGCTTTGGAAAACAGTTTGACTGTTTTTTATAAAGTTTTAATATGCACTTACCGTAAGTAAAATGAAAATATATTTACGTAACAATTTACGTACACAGGTTGATAGCAACATTCATCAAAATGTAACAAATCTTGGAATATCTATGAACTGGTGAATAGATAAATAATGATGAATGAATAACAAAGAAATGCTAGGGATATTTACAAAAACATAAATGAATCTCAGCAACATCCTTCCAATTGACTGAGTTAGTCATATTAGATTATATATTATAATTCCTTGTATATGCAACTTTAAGGCAAAAATACAGTGACAGAAAGCAGGCCAATTTCATCATGAGACTGGGGCTAGAGAGGGGGCATCAACTGCAGAAGGCACAAGAGAATATTTTGGGGTGGTGAAAACAGTTTACATCTATATCGGGTGCTGATTACACAACTGGACTTATTTGCGTAAACTTATGGAAATTTGTATTTAAAATTAGTAAATTTTATTATATGTAGATTAAACCTCATTAGCAATTTAAAAAATGTTTTAAATTTATCTTTTCTCTTTCTTTCTCCTTTTCCTTCCTGAAAAAATCAGTCCAAAGCCACTAGGAGAGGATGAATAAGGTAGAGCCTTACGCTACTGTAGTGGAGAAAGTGGGGCCACATTAGCTCAGAAGAAGGTGGTGAGTGCTTCCATGCCAGAGCGTGATGGTCTGGCCTAGCCAAAACAGGATGTTACATCAAATATAGACTGAAACTTCTCCTATATACAAGCTCAGGCATGGTAACTAGAATTAACATGGGGACAATCACCTGATAAAGAACATAGCATCACTTCTCTGATATTCCTGCCAAAGATGCCTGAAAATAATCTAAACAAAAAATATCAAAGAAACACAGATTGGAGGACATTATGCAAAATAATTGGCAAAAACTGTCAAGATCTTCACAATCAAGGCAGAAGATCAAAATGATAGAAACTTATAAGATATAACAACAAATTCAATGCATGATATGCATAATACTAGATAATAATACAGATCATTTATCCAAAATGTATATATTTTAGAAAATTGGTGAACCTTGAATACTTATAGAAGTAGAGTCTAAGGAGTAGATAGATAGTAGTAACAAAATTTTAAAACGCTAGGTGCAATGACTTGTGTCTATAATCTCAGGACTTGAAAGGCTGAGGAAGGAGGATTCCTTGAGCCCAGGAGTTCAAGACCAGACCCTGTCAACGTAGTGAGACCCCAGACTCTACAATTCTTTTCTTTTCTTTTTAAATTAATGTGGTGTCATGCCTGTAGTCCTAGCTGCTTGTGTGGCTGAGGTTGGAGAATCATTTGAGCCAGGAGGTGGAGGCTGCAAAGAGCACAGATGGAGCACTGCACTTCAGCCTGGGCAATAGAGTGAGATCCTGTCTCAAAACATAAAAATAAATAAAATTTTAAAATACAGTTTTAACATTGTGTATATTTTTGTTGTAGCTATGTAACATTTTTGTTGTGGAAATTATATACAAAAATATTGAGGCAAAATATTGGAAATTATATACAAAAATATATAAGAAAATATTAGGAATTTATTTTTGAATGGTTCATAAATTTTTTGAAAGTTCTTGAACTGTACTTTTTGTAAGTTTGAGATAATTTCTACCTGAAATTGAATAATATACTACAGAATTCCAATAATTAACAGCATAATAATGTCACATTATTCTGAGACAGATTAGTTGAATATGATTGATAGCTAGAAACAGTTCCTAATTTTAATATTTTAATTCATTAAAAAGAAACATATTGGAATTTAAGGAAAAATCATACAAAGTATACTTAATATATAAATATTTAAAATAATCACATAATATACTGTAAGTCAATAGTTTGAGCTTTGAGGCATATCATCTATAGTATTTTAAAGATGGAAGACTCAAAAGTGGTTTTTAATTATTTCTCAGTCAAGTAAACGTTCATACCCTTACTTTCTCCACATTTTATACATTTTTATTTAGACATTATGATTCACCCTTTTAGTGTTCAATTGTATGATTTTACATGTTTTTTCATGTTCTCACCACCAAAATTGAAGTATGAAAACAGTTCAATCACAACACCAAAATTAATTTATCTTTTCACTAGTAAATTCCAAACATTTTAAACATTAAAATATAAATATCCATGTGTTCAAATATGTGCTCATCGTGCAGCATTCAATATACTTAGGCAATAGACTTAACCTGAAATTTTAGTATTCTTTGTAACCATTCCTTTCCTTCTTGGTATTGTATAAGAATTTTTGTTTTGGCATAAAGGATGCTAGGAACACTGAGCACAATCAATATAGCTATTTCAACATTTCTTAAATAGTTCATTTAACTAAATGAACATTAAATGAACTTTTTAATCGTATTTTTTCATTGCGTCTTTTGTTTTTTATTTTGGAAACAAGTTATCTATCAATCCTGAAGATTACTATATTTTTATTATTCTAACTTTCCTGTTCCTCATAGTAACACATATATATATAACTACTTAATATTCTATTAAATATATATTATAATAAAACATATATTTATGGTCAAATAAAATGTTGTAAAATGTGGCACATAGTCTTTTTTTTTTTTTAACCTTTTCTACACCTTTATTCCCAATGCAATCCCTCCCCCCTCCCCGCTCCCCATGATAGGCCCCGGTGTGTGATGTTCCCCTTCCCGAGTCCAAGTGATCTCATTGTTCAGTTCCCACCTATGAGTGAGAACATGTGGTGTTTGGTTTTCTGTTCTTGTGATAGTTTGCTAAGAATGATGGTTTCCAGCTGCATCCATGTCCCTACAAAGGACACAAACTCATCCTTTTTTATGGCTGCATAGTATTCCATGGTGTATATGTGCCACATTTTCTTAATCCAATCTGTCACTGATGGACATTTGGGTTGATTCCAAGTCTTTGCTATTGTGAATAGTGCCGCAATAAACATACGTGTGCATGTGTCTTTATAGCAGCATGATTTATAATCCTTTGGGTATATCCCCAGTAATGGGATGGCTGGGTCATATGGTACTTCTAGTTCTAGATCCTTGAGGAATCGCCATACTGTTTTCCATAATGGTTGAACTAGTTTACAATCCCACCAACAGTGTAAAAGTATTCCTAATTCTCCACATCCTCTCCAGCACCAATGTGGCACATAGTCTTAATGGCATAGTCTTTATTCCCTCCCCACATAAAAGAAAGGAAACATAACTTATAATTTCAAAGCTAAAAAATAGTTACATATTTACATAATAAAAACTCTACCCTCTATTTCATGGAAATATTTAATTTCACAGTAGTATTCTTGTCATCTGATGAAGTTCCTTAATTTACTGCTATTTATTTTTCATTTAATGACAAGTATAGAACTAAAGGGCGGTGCATACACATAAATCCCTTGGCTTTACCTATTTGTAGTAACACAATAGAGTAGTTAAGTGAAGAAAGAAACTTAGGAAACAATCAGTCTTGAAACAACTCATTTCAGATATTTGAAAAAAAATGTTAAAATTCCAGATTCATAAAATCTTACCTGGCAATTAATAAGGTATATCAAAACTCCACAGATTCCTAGATTTTTTTTTTTTCTGAATTGGGTAGTATTTAATATCCAGAAGCATTGGCAGTGTTATAATCTTCTATGTAGCCTAGGGATCATAATTAAATTGCCCTTTTCCAATATCCCTGCAATTATTCTTTGTGTCACTGGAATAAAAAATGGTGTGCTCGTGGAACACCATCATCTGACAGGTGTCCTTTATCATTGAGTAGTTAATCAAAAGCCTGTAGCAATTCAAGACTACTTTAAATCTTTCCTAATAGGTGTTAATTATCTTGAAAACAGATACCTAAATTATTGGTTAGAAGATACTCGAAGTCACAAGTTTTTCACCATCATATTAAAAATTAGACTTGTGTTTGGTGTTTATAAGATTCTCTCATTCTCTCTTTTTCTCTTCCTTGCTCTTTTGACCTTACTCATTTGCATGTAAGTTATTTATTGAGCACTCAAAAATACTGTAACTTATGTCTCTTTTTTCCTTCAGGCAGTTCTTGTAGTGCAGGGAAACAAAGATAAAACACCACATTTCCTTTGTCCTGTCATTTATAGAGTATTTGCCACAAGCTTTTATACAGAGCTGTCTGCCTATTGATCAATTAAGTTTATATACACTATATATCAAAGGCTATTGTCTTTTGGAGGTTTTTTTTTTGTGAAAAATAACCACGGAATTTTTCATTTCCTTTTAGAAGGTAAGTTTTACTAAGAAAAATCGTAAATATTTTTAAGAATATTAAAAATATATATGACCATGTTGGAAGTGATATACCTTAAAATATATGATGAATCAAAATGCAGTATTGAATTTTATTCTACAAATATCTTCTGTTGTGTTCTGGCAAAAATATGAGCACCCATGTTAGATAAAAGTTTGCAAATTTTATATTCAAGAGCTTAATCCTGGTTTATACAAACCAATCTCCTTGGTTACCTGAATTCCAAACCTTCTTACTTATAACTAATTGTACATTAAAAGTTGTAGGAGTTATCTGGGGCTATTTAATATTCAGTTTTGCTACAGATACTTTCATCTTTAAAAATAATGCTGTTTAAATACTTATAGAGCACATATATAAGCAGAAATCAAATATGACATGCTGTATTTGACTGATGCTCACTAAATAACAGTTATTTACGACTTCTACTCAATAAGTATTGCTAGTTGAAATTGCCGTTGTTCACAAGAGAAAAGTATAGATCTTCACCCTTGTTTCATGCTTGACACTTCAGAACAGTTGTGATTAAATATAGGATGTATATAATAGCTAGACCTTTAGCAAAAGTTATCTAAAATGTTAAAAGAATGAATGCATAGTTAATAATTCCCTCAATTTAATTTTTGAAGACTTCATACTATTAAGGGGAATGAACAGTGTAATACATTTTTATTTTGCTGTCATCATGGCAAATTTAGACGAAAATAATAGATGCAGTAACTACAATTGTATGTGTATTTTGGTAATTATTAAATACTTTAGGATAACTTATACAATAATGTTTAACCTTCTGCCTATATCTAAAGAATATCTGAAAAAATGCTTTTCTTGAGATTTTGGGAAAATCTTTGCTAAAAATGACCTAAATTGACTCAAAATTCTCCTATATTTTAATTTTTTTCCTATAAAAACTAATGCCTACTCTGCATGTAATTATCTAGATAGGAAGTGACTCTCATATTATAGGCTCGGCAAATTATAATTGCTTTGATATTTACATTTGTTATAAGATAAATAATCCTTACTATGAAAACACTTTTTAGGTGGTCAATTTTGTCTCATCAATTTAGATGTCACCTTTTCCTGGAAAACTTTTATCATCTACAAAGATAGCATTATGTTTACATCCATTAGAGGATTCTCAAGTTTTAGATCATACAAAATGACTGACTAAAATGTGTTGACCTAGAATAGATGCTAATAAAATTGTACAGAAGTCTGGAGAACCAGACTTAAGGCTGAATCTAGAGGAAAAAATAGTTCAGAATTTGAAAATATAGGAAAATAAATATTATACTTCTCTAAGCAAGAGTCAAAACTTATTAATATATATACAGTACTAGTCCTAAGATATCTCATGATGTTAAGTAGAACGGAAGAATGAGAAATAACTGCTGGCATGTGGAGTTGCAAGTTATGGTCAACATTTTTGGTGGAGCAGGAAATGAACATATAAAGGAGAAGCAATCACAATAATCAGTCAGTCTTTCCTGTAGCTATTACCATAAATGTATGTGTGTAGCTATCCCTGTTGCTAACAATGAGTCATATTTGCAAATAAAAATAATAATATTGTAAAGTGTATATTTTGCATAAATCTTTTGAGTAGCTAACAAGAAAAAATATTGGGAAGCAAGATAGATTTTAACATTGATAGGTCTGACACATGATTCTGTGGAATGCTGTTAATCTGCTATACAATTAAAATACTAACTTTTAAAATTTCTACCTACCAATGTTCACTGTATTTTCCAATATTTGACTGACCACTATAGGCTAGGGCTTTTGTAAGTAATAAAACAGTGGAAATATAAAGATGTGAATGTTCTTGCATAAATATTTCAGCACACAATTCAACTAAAATCTTAACTGGCAAAAGACATTATCAGTCTTACCAGCACAACTGAAATATTCATCATTAAACTAATGAAATAAGCCTTTCTGAAACAACATATATTCTAACATTCAGATTGAATATGCTTTCTAATACACTCTACCATTCAACCAAGGTCAAAGCAAACTGAAAGACATTTATCTATCTCTACAATATTTTTCATGACACCAAGATGAGGATTCTCCGATAGGGCAATTAATGCTTTAAGACTCTGGGTGTTTTAACTTTATTTTATTCTTTTTTTCTTCAGTAATAATAACTTTTCAGTATTAAACACTTGTGACAATATCTTCCAATTTGTAAATGATCTTGTTTTGGCATTTATTAGTGTTATAGTTCCTTTCATTTCTATTTTCTGTTAATGTCTGTATCAAGTAGAGATTATTTTACTATTATTGCAATGAATAATCATCTTGTGACATTTTAGTTGACAGTGATACTAAGCCAAACATGTATTCTATGGAATATGCATGTATAAATATAGTATTTAAGCACATATTTATTTTACATATGCACTATATTAATTGTTAAATGTTAAATATATTATTTCATACAAATTTAATGTGTATATATATTTATATATTTGGAGAGAATTTCTGAAAACTTTTTTTTGGTGGGGGAGCAGAATCTCACTCTGTCACCCAGGCTGGAGTGCAGTGGCACAATCTTGGTTCACTGTAACCTCCTTCCCCTGGGTTCAGGTGATTCTTCTGCCTCAGCCTCCTGAGTAGCTGGGATTATAGGCATGTGTTACCACACCTGGCTAATTTTTTTTTTTTTTTTTTTTTTTGTATTTTTAGTGGAGACGGGTTTCACCACATTGTCCAGGATGGTCTCAAAATCCCGATCTCAGGTGATCTGCCCTCCTCGCCTCCTAAAATGCTGGAATTACAGGCATGAGCCACTGTGCCCGGTCAATTTCTGAAACTTTTAGGATAACTATTACAAAAATATAATGTACTATTATTATTTTGGCCATTTATGATTATTAAAATGTAAAAATATGTTGGGGAACATGAAGAATATAATTTCAGAAAGTTGAATTACTTGTTTCTAAATCCTAAAAATTAATGCCTTCCAGGAATATTGATGGATCACACATACTTTGATGATTACCCAGGAAAGTCATCTCTTGCAAATCTAGATTTCTCTCTCCCTGTACTTTGCTCATGTAGAAAATAACCTAGGTTATGATAAATGATTTTTAAGATCTGATTTAATTACCTTCTTTTTCAGTAAACAGTGTGTCATGAGGCCAGGAGCAAGTATTTTTTGTTCATGACAATACCTTCAAGCCCAGGAATATTACATTCAATAAACATTCAATAGGCAAAAGCTGAATAAATGTTTAATGAATCAAATGACTACATGAATGAAGAGATTAAGAAATATGAAGTTATTTTCTGTTAGTTACATGAAATATCCATAATCTCTCCAAAAATTTCTTTCAAATTTCATCATTTATTTTAATCTTAGATCTGATATCATATTGTGTAAAGATCTTCATTTCTTTGTTTTATAAATAATGGAAGAGAAAAAATTAGGACTATAGAAGAGAAATATAATTGTCATTTGTGAATACTGACCATATGGTATCCACAATATATCACATTTATTAGACTTAACCATAGTCAGATGAGTGCTTTATATTCTTTAGCTCATGAAACATCATCAGTTTTTACCGATTAGCAAACTGAAGACCATAAAATTACTGATTTTGCCTTAGATCTTCATAGTTATAAATGGCAGAGTTGAGATTTTAGCTCATGTCCATTTTGCTCTAAAGGCATCTTTCTACTACACTGTACAAAACAATAATAAAAGTAAACAAAATTTTATTTCAGAGAATCATAAAAAATTTGACATATGTGCCTTGATTTAATTTGCTTTAAAATAGCTTAATTTGTAAGTTTTACTTTTGTAGAAGAGATGTGAGAAGCACACATATTCCACATTATTTTATGTATTTTTATGTACCTTTAACAAATTTCTTTCTTGCTTATACTGACTTAACAGTTTTTAATTTTGTCACATTTGCCAACTTTCAGAAGCATGCAAACAATTTTTTATGGAAAGAGTAATTTACATTATTTTAATATCAATATATTATTAGTCTAAATACTATAAAACTATTTTTAAGTATAATAATATCAACAATTGTTATAGTTCTGTGATTTAAAAAATCTGACTCTTAGCCATTATTAAAATGTTAAAAGAGATCCATATTACAATTGAATTGTTTAATAAATTTTGTCACCATCAGGCAGTATATCTTTTGGGAACATAGAAAGTATCTATCAATCCAAAAAGGAATTCTATTTTAAAAGCAAAAAATAAATATTTTTATAGCAATATGTATTTATACAGCAAAAATTAAGATTTTTTTCCTTGACACATAGTGGAAACATTTCTTAAGATTTTAATAATGATATTTTGATGTGACTGCAAGTTCATTCATTTATTGCTAGTTCCTTATCAGTGTACAGTGCTATGTGATGATGAATAAACATTAGAGGCTGAGTGAATATTTGTTTAAGGAAGAGTTGGGTGCTTGGATGTTTAATGTATAACTTCCAGTCTAGGAATGATTCGTTTACTCTATTCAGTAATATTTCTTGAGCATCTACCTTAGCAAGGCTGAGTCATAGCTACTGAGAATACAGCTATGATCAAAGTAGACACAATCTCAGCTCTTATAAGATTTACATTTCAGTGCATGTGATAGACAATAAATAATGTAAATTGCTAAAATATAAAAAGCAAACTATATTAAATAGCAATGAACTAATTATAAACTGTGCAGTAGCCAGTGAAAAAACTTAAAGCCAATATCAATCATTGATTAATTTTGTCCCTCATGAACACTTTGATTAAGCAGCTTAGAATATGATGTCTCAGAAATCGTTATGTTAAAAGGTAGTGGTGGTTGAAATAGTGACAATTATGACTTTAACTTCTCTCCAAATGGAAAATACAGTTTATAAAAGTTTGTAGTTACACCAAGTTTTTATTTTTTATGACGTCTCAAATGTGACAGTTTCTCATTTAGCTTTTTTACATTTTTTAGTCAGTATCAAAAATGAAGCTTAGTTGACAGCAACATGTTAAGGAGACTTTCTGAAGCTCTAATACTCAATTCTTTATTATGCAAAGTATTCCCAAGTGTATTTTATATGATAGTTCTTGAAACCTTATATAAATGACTGATAACTTTTTTTTTTTTTTTTATCTTCGGTATTATCAGGTTTTAATTGCTAATTTCAAGCAAACTTTTTTTGAGGGTGTGCTTGACTAGATAATTAAATTTTCCCCATCCCTACGCTCCTTGTATATAGACCAAAACTTTCACTCGAGTTACGTTTAATAGTTTTATTTTCCTAGTATACATTTAACCATTTAAAAGGACAAAAAAATCATGTCTAAAGAAACTGTATTGTGAAATCAGAACGGCGCTGGTGAGGCAAATGTGGAAAGACTAAATATTTTGGTTGAAAGGACCCTTAAAGGTTAGGTAATCCAACTGTCTTAATCAGAATAAAATCTCCTTTACAACATACTACTTTCAAGGTTAATCCGGACTTACTGTCTGAATTATTTACTAAGAACATTATAGAAGTTTCAAAATGTATACCTCTTAATGGATTTGTCACTGCATTGTTTCTTCAAATTGATCATAATGCTTTATTTGACTACATGTGTTATTAGTCAGGGTTCTCTAGAGGGACAGAACTGATAGGATATATATATAGGCTTATTAAATATTAACTTACATGATCACAAGGTCTCACAATAGGCTGTCTGCAAGCTGAGGTGCAGGAGAGTCAGTTCGAGTCCCAAAACTGAAGAACTTGGAGTCCAATGTTGAAGGCCAGGAAGCATCCAGTGTGGAAGATAGACGTAAGCTGGGAGGCTAGGCCAGTCTCTCCGTTTCATGTTTTTCTGCTTGCTTTGTATTCACTGGCAGCTGATGAATTTGTGCCCACCAGATTAAGGGTGGGTGTGCCTTTCCAAGTCCACTGACTCAAATGTTAATATCCTTTGATAACACCCTCACAGACACACCCAGGATCAATACTTTGTATCCTTCAATCCAGTCAAGTTGACACTCAGTATTAATCATCACAACGTGCAAATTGAATAATTTTCAGATTAAGTGAGATTTTTTAAGTCTTCTGCAACTTATCCTCTTCAGCCTCCCTTAATTCCCTGTGCACCCCACCCCTTTATTTTTCCTGACATATTGGAATGCCAGTTTTAAGGCTGTAGAATTATTTAGTGTGTTCATACTAATGTATCTCTTCTGATGTTATATTTCAGCTTCTTTAATGCATAAGAATCTCAAATGATCAAGCTGGAAATGATCTTAATCACGAATCTATAGGCATACATGTAAATTTGAATATAAACATGAATATTTCTAAAATAAAGCAATGAAACCCAGTTTTCAGCTTTCGGATTGGCTTTGGAAGAAGTAACAGTTTTAACATGTATATATTACAATAGAAATAGTACATCTTCTTTTACCTTTATTTGCAGATGTTTAGAACAAGCATTTTGGTCTTAGGACCCCTTTACAATCTATCTACAGGGAGTCACTTTGTCAAAACTTGTGAAATATAAAACATAGTAATGTATAGTAAAATATAAAACATAGTAATTCATTTAGAAATAAAGTTAAAGCGTCCATTATATATTAACATATTTAACATGTGTTATCAGAAAAATAACATTGTTTTCCAAAATAAAATAAACAAACATAAACAGAATTGACAAAAAAATCTGTGATAAGAGTTACATTGTTTGGGATTTTTAAAAGTCTTTGATGCTTCCTATATCTGCTCCTAAATTTAATCTGTTGGAAGACTAAATGTCATGTACGTAGCATCTGGAAAATTCCATTGTACATTTTGGTGAATGCCATTTTAGAGATTTTTGTATGATAATCTTGGACATTTCTTAGGAATATTATAAGTTTTCTATCTGATAGTGAATGGGATGTTATTACTTCTAGCACGTTTTCTGGGAAGTTATGATTGGCTACTGGAAAGTTTATTGAGTGATCCGTTTTGTTATTATTTCTTCTGATATATATTTTTGCTGTAAATTAGATGTTTCTTTTACTGACTAAATAATATAAACTCTTTTTGTCTTTTATTTGGTTGTTATATTTAATGTAATTGCTGATATATTTACTCATATTCATTTGTTTGTGCTTTACACTTACATTCATTTTTATCTCTATTATTGAACTTCTTCCTGATTAATAATCTTGATTTCAGCATCTCCCTTTGTTAGCATTTAGTTAAGTCTTCCTTCAAGTATTGTGGTATCTCTAGAGATTATATTATTCTTGATATTATAAGCTCAATTATAATATCATGCTTTACTACTACCTCAATAAACAAATTTCCTCTTATTCGTGTGATTCTAAATTAAGTTCTGCTTAGTTTATAGGCATTTCAGCAACCTTCTCATTTATCAATCACTTTAAAAGTGATATTTAAAAGCGAATCTTCGTTTATTTTATCCCCTCTTGCTTTTTGTGGTATTATTATCAGATTTTTTTTACTCTCTATCTATTTAAGCTTGACAGATGATTATTTTTACTTTTACATAGTCAATATTTATTTTTACTACACATACGCTTCCATGCTTCCACCTCCCCCTTTTTAGTTTTTTTTTTTCTTATTATCCTGAGTTGTCACTAAAGATCACTTTTCTCCTGCATGAATAACATCATTTTTATGTCATTTAGTGTAGAGAAAAATTCTAACAAAACTCTATTGTGTGAAAATATCTTATAAATCTATTTGACAGACTTGGAACAGTTACTATTTACTACTAAGGTTTTCACAACAGATGCAAGAAAACAATTACCCTTTCACTTTATGTCTGTGTGATTGTGGCAGCAAAGATTACCTGGGAAAATACAAAAGAAAACATGGAAGTACAGTAGAAAGTATAGAAAGATAATTTTTGCAACTCAAAAATTGCCTAGTAAATAGTGAAGAACCTGCTTTACTCCAAAAATAGTTAAAATTTGAATTAAAACATATATTATATACCTTTGTGTTGAAGAATATCTTAATGGGAAAAGAATCCTAGGTTGACAGTTATTTTCTTTTGACAAGTTATTTTGTTGCTTAATTTTTTTACTCTCTTTAACTAGGTTACACCTTTTAACCTTAGTTTGTTTTAGTGTGTTTACATTGCTATAAGCTGTTTTTCAGTTCACTAATTCTCCCTTAAACTCCCTCTAATTACCATTTAAACTAATTCATTGAATTCTTAATTTCAGTCATTATATTTTTCAATTTTGGGACATTTGTTTGCCATATTTTCACAGTTTCTGGTTTTGTATTCTTACATTCTTAGTCTTGCATTTCATCTTCTTGAGCACATTATGCGTGATGATTTTAAAATTCATGTTTGATAATTTTATCATCTTCATTTTCATTTGGTTTCTTCTGCTTTTCAACTTTTTGTTCGTATATTTTAGTAAAGACCTGTGTTTGTGTAATCCTAGTAATTTAGATGACAATATAGAGATATTGTTTATTAAAAATCATGTAGATAATTCAAAGCTCTGTTTTACGATTTCCTATTGAGGTTGTAATTCACTTTAGGCTTTCAGCAAGGCTAGAAACAAAGGCAGTCTTAGACCAACTTAGTTTAAACTATTTGTTATTGGGCTTTGATTCTTTTGATGAATAGCCTATTTCTGAGGTGTACACACTTTTATTGGTTTGCTCATCATGGTTTCACACATAAACTAAAATTTTAAATTTTACCCTCCTTTTCGTTATCTTTAGATGTAACTTTTATACCCCATTTCTCAATGATTAAATGAGAATATTCTTGCTGGAGTTTTGAATAAAAATAATTGGAGGTCAAACATTACATTCTGAGAGAATTGTCACCACTTTGTTTCCTTATGAGTCTTAATAGGGGCTAGAAAATTGTGGTAATGATGGGAATAGAAAAGAATAGATAGGAAAGGTTCTTCATGGACTTTCTTATAATTAATGTAATTTCAGGTAATTTATACCAAGGAGAGAGAAGAGATTATTACATTAAACTAATTTTCACCTGAGTATATATTATTTTCATTTCACCTGAAGCAAGTAGGACACTAATCAAAACACTACATACAATGCTTAAATTATAATCAAATAATATTTCTAGACCAAAACATAAAAATCAAATGACATCTCATGTAAAATAAAAGTCAAGTATATCTGTTGTATTGTTATGGTTGATGGTGGTAATGTAGTTGTTTAAGAATTATATTCTTAGAAACAATTTCATTTTTCTCTTACTTTTTTATGGTATTGAGATCACTAATTATAATTATATGAGATACCCACTAATGGTTATTTAAAAATATGAGAAGAGCTTTTGTTTCAAGATGGTCATAATTTACCATGATGATAAAGCATACATGGTGAAGACTTAACTCATAAATATTTGAGTAATGCATAGAAAAGTGAATGAATGCTAAGAAAATCCTAAATTATTAAATAGAGGAAAAGAGGGTGCTTCCAGGGTAGTAATTAATCAAACTCCCAAAGACGTAGGGTAATTATAATAACATAACAACATGAAGGAAAAAATTAATTTGAATATGTTTAGTTTCTTTAATTTCATTTTTCTAAAAGATTGAAAAAGACAAGTAAAACAAACAAACAAACAAAAAACCAGAAACTTCTAAAAAATGAACAGGTACACATTTGAATATATTTTAATATAATTTTTATTTGACGTCTTCATGCTACCTCTGACTAAACCATGGATTTTAACTCTGTTTTCGTAATTTTATACATCTATTCATGATGTATCTACTTTTTTCATTATTAAAGAAAAGTAAATAATCATATAAATAGGATACTCTTAAGAATATTTCCTCTCTATTATATATGGCAAAGTCTGCTGTATTAGAAGGCAACAGTTAGAACCATCCATTCCAATAATTTTTTAAAAATGCTTTATTTTCCTATAAAATTGTACTACTTGTACAGTACACATGTTTGATATATCTACTGTGATAGCACACCTGGGCAAAATGAGCTATGTCTTCAAATAATAAAAAGTCCCTTAATGTTTTTGCAAGTTCTATTTTCTCAGTACACTTACAAAAGCTGTTCACAAGAAGACAAAAATCTATGTGCTTTTCAGTACACAATAATAAAAAAAAAAAAACACTTTCTCCTCAGAAAACTGGAGTGTTCAGTGGGCGTTTGGGGATTCAAAAATATTCTTACACTTCCTGGAATAAATGAAAATATTTTATTTAATAGATTATTAATTCTTAGGCTATCATGAAAACTGGAGTCACTATCATAAAAAAGTATTATGGCAAAAGATTTTTTTTCAGTCTATTCAAGAAATAAATGCTCAGGTATTGACATTTCAGAAATGCATTTCTGAAAATGAGT
This sequence comes from Macaca thibetana thibetana, assembly GCF_024542745.1. Taxonomy (NCBI): domain Eukaryota; kingdom Metazoa; phylum Chordata; class Mammalia; order Primates; family Cercopithecidae; genus Macaca; species Macaca thibetana. Next base: position 64,577,993 of record NC_065584.1, read on the forward strand.
TAATTAAATTTTTTCCAGCCATTCTTCTGAGAAATGACATCAATCCTCTTTGGTTATTTAGGATAATGGTAGGTATATGTTCCTTTTAGGACAAATAAAAAATCTAACTCCATAGGCCTTCAAACACAGCTGTTTCAGTAAATATTCTAGATAGAACAACCTGGTCGCCTAAACATAGATTCGTGTCTGTGCTTGCACGTGTGTGTGTGTGTGTGTGTGTGAATGAATAACATCAGCTTAAACAGCAACATGCTTAGAATCTTTGTTAATGATTTTAATAAAATTTAAAAACATACAAATGTGGCTTTATGCAACTTCAAAAAATGTAACGAATATTTAAAACAGGAAAAATATTGCCTGAGTCTGTTTCTGCAGCTATAACCAAATACCTTAGGCTGAGTATGTTATAAATAATATAAACTTATTTATACAGTTTTGAAGATTGTGATGTCCCATATCAAAGCATAGGCAGATTCAGTATCTGGTGAAATCTAAATCTCTGTTCCATAAATGACACTGTTGCTGTGTCTTCACCTGTTGGAAAGGCAAAAAGGGAGAAAGAGTTGCCTAGCAACTTTTTAAAAATTATTATACTTTAAGTTATAGAGTACATGTGCACAACGTGCAGGTTTGTTACATATGTATACATGTGCCATGTCGGTGTGCTGCACCCATTAACTCGTCATTTACATTAGGTGTATCTCCTAATGCTATCCCTCCCCGCTACCCCCTCCCCACAATAGGACTCGGTGTGTGATGCTCCCCTTCCTGTGTCCAAGTGATCTCATTGTTCAATTCCCACCTATGAGTGACTTTTTTATAAGGTCGTTAACTCCATGCATGAGAGCAATGCCTTCATGATTTAATCACCCTTTAAAGTCTTCATCTCTTAATACAATTATATTTGCAATTAAATTTCAACATATAAATTTTGAGAAAACACATTGAGACCATAGCAAACATTAAGTGTGCTTGGATTTTAGCTTATATTGTCTATATTTAAAAATCCCATAAAGTAAATCTAAAACACAATATAGTTATTAAAATTAATTTTACTAAAATATCCAATACTTTATAAATGATGTAAATTATTTTATGGTGATTGTATAGGACGTTTGCATTGCTATAAAGAAATATTTGAGGCTGGGCAATTTGTAAATAAAATAAGTTTAGTTGACTCATGGTTTTGCAGGCTGTGCAAGCAAAGCTCCAGCATCTGCTTCTTAGGAGGCTACAGGAAGCCTACAATTATGATGGAAGGCAAAAGAGGAGCAGGTGTTTCACATGGCAAGAGAGAAAGCAAGAGTGGGAAGGGGGAGGTGCCACACACTTTTAAACAACCAGATCTTGCACTGACTCACTCATCACCAAGGGGACGGTACTACATCATTTATCAGGGGTCCTCTCCCATTATCTAGAAACCTCTCACTTGGCCTCACCTTCAGCACTGGGGATTACATTTCAAAATGAGATTTGCAATAAGCAAATATCCAACCTATATTAATGATGATGACCTATTAAAGACAATATTTTTTATTAAAAATATATATTTGAATTTAAAATGACAATATAAGATCTATATAAAGATAGCTTCATCAGTGATGTTCTTATCCTTGTAGACTATTATAATTATCCCAGCCTCTCACTTTTCTTTAGGCAGAACTGAAAGTAAAACTTGTTACTGCTACATATTTAGTCTCGTTCTCAAATGATAATTTGCATTAGTGCATTACAAACAATATGAAATGTTTGGAAAAATACATCTCAAATTTAACACACATTGTAACAATACATACCAAGAAAGATTGTAAAACTGTCTTTCAGATGAAGAAGAAAGTGCAAAATATTCATTTGCATAATGAATATTCTGCGATATGTAGCACATAAGCAGAAAGGGAGCTTTCTTTGGTTTATATAAATTTTTGCATAAATCACAATAAGGTAGATATTTTGAAAATATATCTTTGAAAAGGCTCACTGAATAAATTTTCTATATTATTTTAACTGGAAGAAAGGATAAAACCTTGGTCTTTAAGAAAAACATAAGTAGTCATACATAAATTTAAAGTCTATATCATGTTTCTCTGGAAAGGCACTTTTTTTTTTATTTATACATATATTTATTCAAATACTTTATTTGTGACCTTGCGTTTGCTACTTTAAAAAGCGAGTGTTCCACATGCTCCTCAAACTTTGTTAAATCTTAATTTTAAATAATGATGATGAACAATTGGTTTGTTGAAAGAACTAAATGAGAACCATATTGTGTATATGCTAGAATAAATATGTAAAACTAAGCTAATAGTAGGACCAATATCCTGTGGTGGTTGTCATTGTTTATTTGTTTAATAAATGCTGTATACATTTAAGGTCTACAGCATGATGCTATGGAATATATAGAGATGGTAAAAGGGCTACTTACTATAGTGAAGTGAACTAACATATCATCTCACATGTTTACCAATTTTTGTTGTTTTCAGCAAGAACAGCTAAAATCTATGAATCCCAAATATGGTACAATTTTATCACCCATAGTCCTCATGTTGTACATTAGATCTCTAGATTTGTTCAATTTAATTGTCTACTACTTTATACTCTCTGACATATCTTCTGATTTCCTTCCCCTTTCCCACCCCTGGTAACCAATGTTTCGCTCTCTGTCTCTTCTCTGTGTATTTGTTTGGTTGTTAATGAGTCAGGAACTTATTTTTCTCTCACTTGCCAGAAGACTAGAATTAGGCTGTTCAGGGATGGTACAGCAGTCCAACGGTCACATGGACACTGGTACCATGCATCCTTCTTTGATTTATTTAGAGCATACTTTTCATCGTTAGAGTGCCTCTTAGTCACAAAGTAGTTGCTGTAGCTCCAGTAATCATTACATTCTGAGCAGCAAGAAGCTAGAAGGGGTAATGGATAAATGACATGCCTCCCTTTCTTGTTAAGGAAATTTTCCAGAAACACTAACCAACAATTTAAGTTACCATCTTTATTTGCAAGACTGGATGGGAGGTGCAGATTTTAACTATACTCATTGCCACATATAATACAGGACTTCTGTTGATGTGGAAAAAGAAGAGAATACAATGGGGAGACAAAATCAACTTTGGCCACAAATTGCCTACTACAAGGGCTGATGCTTTTCCCAAATGACCTAATAATGTATGTGAAAAGATATAGTAAAGCTACAGATGGTCATGTATATACAATCTATACTCCTTGGCTTCTCATACAAGGCTCTTTGAGAATGGGCCCCATTCTGCCTTTACCCAGCCCACGTATGTTCCCCTGGAAGCATCCTTGGAGCTCCAGGTTGGACTAAGTGCTCCTTTGCTGTACTTTTAAAGTGCTCTGCCAATGTTCTATTCTCTCATTCTTCCTATTACCTTGAAATGACCAGTCTACTCCTTTATCTTTCTTTTGTGACCCGTGCTGAGCAATGCCATAGCCACCGTTCACATACGGCAAAGGAGCTGTTGAAATAGGGCTACTCCAAACTCACATGTACTCTTCATTATAAAACAAAATGTATTAGATTGAACACATAGTAAAAATAAAACATATATAAAATTAATAATGATTTACACTGGTTTTATGTTTAAATGACAACATTTTAGATTTACAGAGTTAATAAAAATACATTGTTAAAGTTAAGTTCACCTGTTTCTTTTGGCTTTTTAAAAAATTATTGGTACATAATATTCATACATGTTTATGGGGTAGAGGTGATATTTTGTCACATATACATTGCTGTCAATTACAGTCACCCTACTCCGCTATTAAACATTACAGATTACTCCTATCTAACTGTATGCTTGTGGCAATTAACCAACCTCTCTTCACTCCCTGACACACACCCTTTCCTCTTCTCTGTATATTTGATTTTTTTAGATTCCACATATAATATTTGCAATATTTACTTTTCTGCGCCTGGCTGATTTTGCTTAACATAATGTCCGTCAGACTCAACCACGTTGTAACAAATGCGGGATCTCATTCTTTTTATTTAAGAGGTTGAGTATTACAATAAACATCAGTTACTATTATTAAATCCATTTATGCCTAGTGTTCCATTATTGGAATGCTAAGCATGTGAGAGTTATTTGTATCCTGCTGTTCAAGGTCATCACTAAGGTCTGATTGCAAACATTCAAAACATTGCAATCTCAGGCATTAATTGGTTAATATATTTGAAAGTCTAGCACCATGCTTGGCATAATATATGCTTAATACCTGTTAATTCCTTTTTCTTATCCAGTAATATATATAATCTCAGAGTTTTATAATGTGGAAAATAAGAGTCATTAAATATATAGTAATTCCATGTAGTTTTGGTAATGTAATTTTAAAATATCTGGAATTAAGATTGTTTGCATCAATGAGATAATTTAGATCAAGTTCTGATGTAGAATTTTATAATTATTAAAGTACTAATGATAAAAACAATGATAAAAACATCAAAAATCAAGTGAAAAAGAAAGCCAACAAGCATGAAAGAAGAATCAGGAAAGGGGCAGAGAGAGAGAAAGAGAAAGAGGAAAAAAGAAGTAAAAAGAAAGAAGGAAAGGAAGGAAGGAGGGAAGGAAGGAAGGAAAGAAGGAAGGAAGGAAGGAAGGAAGGAAGGAAGGAAGGAAGGAAGGAAGGAAGGAAGGAAGGAAGGAAAGGAAAGGAAAGGAAAGGAGTGGGGGAGAGAGGGAGGGAAGGGAGGGAAGGAAGGAAGGAAAGGGAAGGAGGGGGGAGAGAGGGAGGGAAGAGAGGGAAGCAAGGAAGGAAAGAGGGAAGGACAGAGGGAGGATGGGAAGGGAAGAGGAAAGGAAGGAAGGAAGGAAGGAAGGAAGGAAGGAAGGAAGGAAGGAAAGAAGGAAGGAAGGGAAAAAAAGAAGGAATGGCCTTTACATTATCAGATTCGTTTTTTTCTTCACACACAATCAGCATTTGAATTGTCAGAACCATATAAAATGTGGTGTAAACTGCAGAAAACCATATGAGAGAGAAAGTTGTGTACAATTCTGAAGTCAACATAATTAGTGGATAAGACTTAGTAAAAGCTACAAATTAATCTGAGACACTAATGCCCCTCAAAGCATCAACATCAGCTAGCCTTGCTTAAAATAATTTGAAATATTATGCTACCAAATTTGAGAACCTTAATGTTAAAAGTAAGCACTTGACTATGTGTAATAAACTAAGTGAAACAAATGTTTATACTGAGGCAAAAATAGATTATAAAATAATCACCAATTTATTTGACACTGTATTGATATTAAATATAACAACAAATAGAATGATTCATCTTCCCCTGCTTCCAGGATTTGTTACAGAGTTTCAAAGATTACTGTATGATTTAATTCTATGCTTCCAGTAATTCCTTTAACCCCAGGCCCTCTTTAAAGATCTCTTTAATATATTTTAACAAATGAAAAGACATAAATTACTGTTTTTATTTGTAACAATTACGAAGCCAAAGTGTCAAGTAACTGAACCTAGAATTTTCACCATCATTTAGTCTATATGCAATAAAGTGTGTGTGTGTGCATGTGTGTGTGCACATTTATTAAGCATGTGGATGGGAAACTGGGGAAGTGAGGGACAATGAAATATTTTAAATGTCTTGTTATCTTTTCATTGGTTAAATTCTACCAAGAAAAATGGTTCTCTTTTGCATTTTTGAGGGGAATTGATGCTCTAAAATTAAAATTATCTGATGTAGTTGTGTGACCTCATTCAAGTTCTCGCTATAATTTATTTCAATTTAAAATTCTGGAATTCTACAAGCTAAACAGAGAATAGAAGGATTTCAGAAATATAAATATTTTTGAAAAGTATGAGATCAATACACACATACACATACACATATATGTATGTATTTATAATTCAACAATAGAGTGACTTGTTTCATACCTTATAGAATTTTACATAAGAGAGACACATATGTTGCGACTTTTGGAACACAACCTTAAAACATCACATAGAAAGCTTGTGTATGTGTCAGTGTACTCATTTATTTCTAGTATATTTGTAATCTATACAAATGAAAACAACAGCAAAAAATATTTTTTAATTCTTATAGCTTTAACAGACTGCCACAATTCCAAGTCTAAATTCAAATTATTCCATTGCTAAAATTTCAGTTGGAATAAAAAAGCCATGGATTTCACAATTAAGAACATTGTCATGAATTCTTTAAAAACTGGAATACCTATAGAAACTAGTGATAATGCTTTCCATGACTCAGGGTTAATTTAGAATAATTACACAACTTAGTGGTTATTAAATAGTTGGGTAGAGTAAGTTTTTTACATATTGTTAATCAGTATATTCATAAAAAGTACCTTTGGTTATTGGAAAGCAAAATGATTTTCTATGCTAAAAATATTTTATTTTCTCTCCTTGAAGTAATATAAAAATTAACACTTAATGTAAACCTCTTGTATCTTTCATAAGTGCCTGGTGATAAGATATGCTGATTTGTTCAACTTGTATGTATACTGAGTAAAACTGAATTAAGGCCATCTAGTAAATGTTACCCTTGAAACCATTTAGCATCATGAGCTGTGAGATATTCCATTGTAGTTACCAATAAATAACACTTTTAGACTTTTTGGGAAATCCAAAAACATAATTAGAGAATGAGAAAACAAAGCTGATGCTCCACTTTTCCATAGGAAAATAAATCTTGGGACTCCCAAACCGCTAAGCTAAAGGGAAAAGTCAAGCTGAGAACTGCTTAGGGCAAACTTGCCCCCCATTCTCTTCAAAGTCATCGCTCTGCTCACTAAGATGAATGCATATCGGGTTGCCTCCTTTGGAAAGACTAATCAGAAACTCAAAAGAATGCAACCATTTGTCTCTTATCCACCTATACCTGGAAGCCCCCTCCCCACTTCTAATTGTCCTGTCTTTCCAGACTGAACCAATGTTTATCTTACATGTGTTGATAGATATCTCGTGTCTCCCTAAAATGTACAAAATCAAACTGTGCTCTGACCACCTTGGGCACATGTCATCAGGACCTCCTGAGGCTGTGTCATGGGCTTGCATCCTCAACCTTGGCAAAACGAACGTTCTAAATTAATGAGACCTGTCTCAGATATTCGAGGATCACAGTAAGAATGTATACAGTGGAATTCTAAGCTCTCCCCTCTCTTGGGATTGGGAAGTGCTTAACATATTTGATGAATTGGTTGAACCAGATTAAGTAAATATGTTTTTAAATTAGTAGAGGAGGGAATAAGTGAACGATACCAAATGTGATCTATTTTTACTTCTAGCTCAGACCAGTACTTTTTGTCTGACTTTATATAAAAAATGCATTGCTATCAGAATAAATCAACAGAAATTTAGTAGCTTAAAAATAATACAACTTATTATTTTGCAGTTCTGTATACCACAAGTCTGATACAGATCTCGCTGGGCGAATGTCAGGTGTGAACAATGCTGCATTGCTTTCTGGAGACACCAGGTAAACATCTGTTTCCTGCTCACTAGAGTTACTATCAGAATTTAGTTCCCGTGGTTGTAGACCCAAGATTCCTGTTTCAATGCTCATTGTCAGCTGAGAGCTGTTATCAGCTTTCAGAGGTTGCCCACATTCCTAGTCTCAAGGTCCCCTTTCTTCATCTTCAAAGGCATAAAAGATGAATCAAATCTTCCTCATATCATCTCTCTCTCATTCCTCTGTCTCCCTTTGTTCTTAAGAGTACATGTGATTAGATTGTGCTCATCCTCCAAATGCAGAATAATTTTCTTATTTTAAGATCAGCTAATTAGTAAACTTAATTCCATCTGCAACCTTAATTCCCCTTGGGCACATAATTTTAACTTATTAAAAAGTTCTACAAATTAAGAAATGGCATCTTTGCATGAACATTATTCTGCTTACCACAGAGTTCAAAAGAGGTAAGGTTTTCACATTTTTGTAAAGAAGTTATTTTATTAAAGGTATGGGTAATAACTGGGGACACAAATAATGCTGCTTCAGCATAGACATTAGAGCTCTTGTGATGAATGTGAGCAACGGAAACAAAAAACAGTCATCCTGAAATAGATTCTCAGCAGAGAACTTTGGGCACTGGGGTTAGAGAAGAGAAAGAAAAAACACTATTACAGCTATCATTATTATATTTGTTCATGCAAAATTATTTGGAGATGCCCTAGAACTAAAGATAAATTATCCTGTTAGTACTCTATTGCATACATCACTCTATAGTCTGTAAGGCTGTCTAAAGCAGCTGGTAGTCCATTGTTATGTAATTTGGGGAAAAAGAGCATAAACATTGTGTTATTAGCCTATTAAAATCTTCATGCATTTCCTGAGGTGGCCTGGATAAATAATTTCAAAATTAATAATAAAACAATGCTAAATCTGCAAATTCTTGCTTTTAAATATGCAAGTTGATAATCACTGTCTCATAAAGACAATTAAAGAGTCTCACTATAACATCAATGAGAAGCATAGCTAGAACATTAGCAAGAATGAGAGTTCTAAGCAATGTCATGTTAAATTGCGCATATCCCCAAAATGCAGATTAACAACTCAATAACACAGAGGACATATATAAGAAATAATCCATGGAGCTGGGCGTGGTGGCTCATGCCTGTAATCCCAGCACTTTGGGAGGCTGAGGCAGGTGGATCACAAGGTCAGCAGATCGAGACTATCCTGGCTAACACAGTGAAACCCCGTCTCTATTAAAAAATACAAAAAATTAGCCAGGCAAGGTGGGCGCCTCTAGTCCCAGCTACTCGGGAGGCTGAGGCAGGAGAATGGTGTGAACCCGGAAGGCGGAGCTTGCAGTGAGCCGAGATCGCACCACTGCACTCCAGCCTGGGCAACAGAGTGAGACTCCGTCTCAAAAAAAAATAAAAATAAAAATAATAATAATAATAATCCATGGCTTCCTACCAGGTTCTTGATATGAGTTTAGGTGTGAAAAATGTGGGCATGTGAGAAATACTGGTGCTTCATCCTCTGCAACAAACAAGAACAAACATATGCAATTTAGAAACTTCAGACATTAGAATAAGTCTTGACAATAAACTATTTCTTGAACAAATTCAAAATCTCTGGTCATTGTCCGTCTGATCTTTTAATTTGATTTCCCAAAATAGATTATTTATTTTTCTGCCTATGTATATCTAATATTTTAACTATGAACTATTTACCATGAATTAATCTGTATCTATAAAAATGTAAAATTTAACTTTCCTGCTATTATTGGATACTATGTAGATTAAGTAGGCATGTTTTTAACACTTGCATAGTTATCCTTATTTTTCAGTAAAATTCTGTAGAATTAGAATATCAACAATCTAGATAAAATTACAGTTCTATGTTTCATAAAATGTTCTGCTATAATTCACATATTTTAATCATGTGGTTGTAATAATGAAATATACTGTGTATCTAACAAAAACCTGGCATTTGAAAGTTATGTATAGACACTTAGAAACATCACTGTGAAGTGATATCAGCACAGTGACAGAGGAAGGACCACTAAAAGTTATTTCCTCCGTAAATCAATGATAATACTGGACAGAATTGTCAGAATCAGTTTTTTTTTTTTTTTTTTTTTTTTTTTTTTTTTTTTTTTTTCAGAAATCTGAAATTGACCGAGGCTTGCAGCAATGCAGGGAACATTTACTCATGAACAATGGCTGAATCTCAGTAAAAAACAGTAAGAGTTTCCCGAGCACTATGGCTCACACCTATAATTCCAGCACTTTGGGAGGTTGAAGCAGGCAGATAACCTGAAGTCAGAAGTCTGAGATCAGCCTGGCCAACATGGTGAAACCCTGTCTCTACTAAAAATACAAAAATTAGTCAGACGTGGTGGGGGGGGGGCCTGTAATCCCAGCTACTCGGTAAGATGAGGCAGGAGAATCACTGGAACCCAGGGGATGGAGGCTGCAGTGAGCTGAGATCATGCCATTGCACTCCAGTCTGGGCAACAAGAGTGAAACTTCTTATTTCTACGAAGTTCCATGGTAACTTTGAAGACTGATAGCCCCACAGTCAAGGTAAAAACAACCAACCTGTTAGCCACCTGAGGCGGCAGATGGGGTTTAACATGGTTCAACGCCTCATTACTAGATAATTATCATTATTTGTACTTTCAAGTGGTTTCCTGGAAGAATCTACTATGATTGACGTATTTGGCTTTACACAGAGCTTATCCAGTATAAGAACCCCTTTCCATGGAAGCATTGTCAATAACAATTGAAAGTAATGGTTAACTTTGTGGCTGCATGGGACAACAGATAACAGAGCAAATAATAGATAAACTAAAAAGCTTGAAAGGAAAAGGCAGAGAATGAGATGACCATAAGGGCTTGGGAATACTCTGAAATATTCCTGAGAATCTAGAAGGCCATTTGTATTCATAGGACCATGTGCATACTGGGTTTGAGCACATGCTAAGGAAAGACCTAAGAAGGATCCTAGCTCCCATCTCTAAATCACATAGAGGCTCTGATTGATCAAAAATTGAAGGCTAAGGTAGAGTTGTCAAATACATGATGAAATGGAGAAGGCTTACCCCAATAACTCACACAGAGGATCTCAGGAAAGCTTGCAAAATTTATTGGTAATAGGCATTTAAGAAAATGCCTGTGGAAATATTAGCTGACCACTAAACTAACCAATCAGAGGCCTCTGTGTCCATGAATTATGAAGAATACTGACATTACTGAATTATATTTAAAAAAGCAACCAAAGCAATAACAAACTTTGGGGAGGAAGAAGAGTGCAATTTTCGTAGTTATTACTTTATATTATTTAAAATACTGTTTTTGACCAAAAAGTTAAAATATGCAAAGAAACAAGAAAGTATGGCTCATGGATGTGAGCACAGAAAGCATTTCATTGAAATTGTCTCTGAAGAAATACAGATGCCATAATTACTGAACACAGATTTTACATTAGCTTTTTATAATATGCTAAAATGATTAAAGAAAGCATGTCTAAAGGATTAAAGGATGAGAATGGTGTTCCAACAAATAAAGGATATCAATAAAAAATAGAGGCAACCTACTCAAAATTCCAGAGTTAAAGAATATAATTATTGAAATAAAAAATTTAATAAAGGTAATCAATAACATATTAATATTTGACCAGGTAAGAGGATTAATGGACTTGTAGATAGGTTAACTAAAATGGTATACTAAAATGAATAGAAAAAAAATGAATGAGAAAATTTGAACAGAGGTTCAGAGACCTATGGAACACCATAAAGGACACTGACAACACATAATAAGTGGTCCAGAAAGAGAGGAGAGAATATTTTAAAATAATGGCTGAAAACTTCACAAATTTGATGAAAATGTCATATACATTGCGAAGTTTTATCATTATATGAAGGACTCATAACTCAATATTTGAAGGGCGATATAATTATTTTAAAAATGGACAAATAATTTATATTAACTTCTCCAAAGAAAATACGCAAATAGCCTGTAAGCACATAGAAAGATTCTTAGCATCATTGCTATCCATGAAATGCAAATTGAAACTACAATAAGATACACTTCACTTCCACTAGAATGCTTGTAATTAAAACACAGAATAACAAGTACTGGTGAGGATGCACAAGCATTGGAACACTCATAAACAGTTGGTGGAAATGTAAAATGGTACAGCCACTTTGGAAAAAAATTGACAGTTCCTCAATAAGTTAAGCAGAATTAACACATGACCAAATAATTTCACTCCTAAGTGTATATCCCAGAAGATTAAAAACATGTTCACAGAAGAACATGTGCATGACTTCATGGAAGTATTGTGCATAATAGTTAAAAAATGTAAACAATCCAAATGTCCATCATCTGATGAAGAGGTAAGCAAAATGCAATACAAGCACAGACTGAAATATTGTTCAGATTTGACAAAGATGGAGTGGTAATATGTGCTCCATAATAATGTATCCCTAAAAAAATTATGCTGCCTGAAAGAAGCCAAATGCATAGGCCAAATATTATGTAATTCCATTTATATGTAAAATCCAAAATAGGCATTTTCATAAAGAAAGACAGTGCACTAGTAGTTTCTATGGGAGACAGGTGTGGAAGAGGGAGTGTCTACTAATGAGCATATACTTTTCTTTGGGTATGATGAAAATCTACAATTAGTGTTGATGTAGCCATGACTGTACAGCTTTGTGAATATGCTAAAACAAGCGGAATGGTATACTTTAAAAGAGTGAGATTTATTGTACTTGAATTGTACTTCAATTAAAAACATAACACATTATAGTCTTAGTTAAAATTAGTATAAAAAACAATTGAGCAAATAAACTGAAGCTTAAATATGTAGTTAGGAAAATAAATTATATTTCTCTAGATCTATTTACACATTTAGGACTAAGAAGTAGATGAACTTCATATTGTTTTAAAAAAATTTCTCCGTGATGACTAAAATTATGACTCTCATTTACTTTAATTTTTCTTATGTAAAGCTCAACTGAAGCTCATAATAGGAGGGGGATTCACATTAATCTATTTTATATAAATTATAGGCTTAACAATTGTTGAAGGAAGTCTATTAATGGCTTAGGTTAGTGTTTTAGTGGCTAGTTAATCGAAGATGTCCTACTGAGAAGAGATTTGGGGTTTTGGTAATAATACTCTTTCCATTTATATATAAATCTATGCAAAGATTTCTTACTTAATAAACATTATGACTATAATCCTGCATACTTAGATATAAATTCCATGTTTACAATTTACTTTCCAAGCTTACCTAGAATTTGGGAAAATAATATGTATGGTATGACTAAAACTTATAATATACAAAATGTGTTATTGAAGTAAAAATATTACTAGAAGGGATATATTGTTAATTAAAATCATTTGTATGAATTAGTAACATGAAAACATGTTTTATATATTACATTTACATATAGGCATCTTATCAATTGAAATACAAAGTAATATTATACTTTATATTTTTCACATATCTGATATATTCACAGAAATATTTTTATTTTCTGTCATATTGACAATTTATAATAGAAGTTGAAAACTAATTTTCAGGATATTGTGAATAAAATTCCTCTTTAAAGACATCTGTGACTTTAAATTATATTTTGCATCCCATGAGGAAGCTGTTAATAAGCACTAATACTTATCTAGGGAGTTTCTATATTTAAATATAAAAGTAATAGAAGTCTAAATAGTCAGCATGATATTTACTTCAAACCACTGGTATGAGTTTCAGAGAAATGATGGTTTCCAAGGAAACTACTAGAAAAATATTGCAGGATGAATTATGTCCTCTTAACATTTACATGTTGAAACCCTACCTTCCAAGACTGCAGAATGTTATTACCATATTATGAAGCTGTAACTTTAAAGTGGTGATACAATTATAATGAGACTTTTAGAGTAGACCCTCATCCAATTTGACTAATATCCTTATGAGAAGAAGAAATAGTGACACATAGGGAAACACCAGGTATTTTCAACCTTTCAGAAACACCAAATTTTGAATGCCCCCCATCCACCACTCTCCAAATTTAGATATTGAAGCCCCAAAATCCAACGTGAGTGTATTTGGAGATGAGACCATTCAAAGGTAAGTAGGATTAAAGAGGTTATAAGGATGGAGCCCTGGTCCAACAGGATTAGTGCCCTTACAAAAAGAGACAATAGAGAGATTGTGTACTCTCTCTCTCTGTCACTCTCTTTCTTTTTGTGCAATGTGAGGACACAGAAAGAAGAGAACCATCTGAAAGCCTCAAAGAACCCTCACCAGTAACTGAACTGACTGGCATCTTAACTTTGGATTTTCAAGTCTCCAGAACTCTGAGAAAATAAACTTCTGTTCTTTAGGCAACTAAGTCTACAGAATTGTATTATGACAGCCAGAGCAGACTGATGTCAAAGATACACACATACAGAGGAAAGACCATGTAAAGACACAGGAAAAGTTTGGCCCTCTTTAAGCAAGAGAGACGTCTCAGAAGAAATCAAACCTGCTGGATCCTTGCTCTTGGACTTCAAGCTTTCAGAACTTTGAGAAAATAAAATTCAGCTGTTTAAACCACCCAGACTGTGGTAAATTGTTGTGGCAGCCCTGTCAAACTAATGTAAATATTATATGTTATCTTATTATCACAATATTTAGTTCAAACACAAAATAAAAAAGTAATAATTTATGATATTATGTTAATAATAATATCAAATGAGAAGAAACAAGAAATAACTGAAGAATCTCTTTCAAATAAATAACATTGGTTTTTACCTCATCATTAAGGCAAATACTGACATTTTTAGAATGACACAAAGTGAATAATATATTGAAACAATCACATAAGAAGGAGAGAGATAAAACCTTAGACTAGCTACTAACGTGCCACTATTTTTGCAAAAATTATTCATCTCTTTCAATAAAATAGACATTTTAGAAAATCAACAGTTGATTCCTGGTGAGAAAATAATTTCTTGTTTAAAAATTAGTCAAAATGGGTGTCATTTTAAACTTGACTTAGAAAGTATATAACTTTTTTCTATTTCATACCTACAAATGTTGATAAGAGAAAAAACAGTCACAGAAAAATAGTACAAATCTCACTTGTAAAATTTTGTTTAGAACAGAAAGAAAAGTTACCAAAGGAAAAAAATAATATGTCTTTTATATGTCTATATCTATAGATAGATATATTTCCACTAATGGGAAAAAGTATAGTGTCAGTATCAATTAAAAAAAAGAAAACATTGTAGAAAAAAAATAGAGCTTAAAGATAAAAATATAAGAAGTTACGGCCGGGCGCGGTGGCTCAAGCCTGTAATTCTAGCACTTTGGGAGGCCGAGACGGGTAGATCACGAGGTCAGGAGATCGAGACCATCCTGGCTAACACGGTGAAACCCTGTCTCTACTAAAAAAACTACAAAAAACTAACCGGGCGAGGTGGCGGGCGCCTGTAGTCCGAGCTACTCAGGAGGCTGAGGCAGGAGAATGGCGTGAACCCGGGAGGCGGAGCTTGCAGTGAGCTGAGATCCAGCCACTAAATGATGTTAGGGAGGTGGGTTGATGTTTCCTATGGCTACTTCCTGTTGAAGAGGGATATTTTGTGGGGAACAATAGCTAGGGCTCCTCCTGGGGCCAGCTTAAGTGTCCTCAGAAGGAAAGGCATGTCCATGTGTGATTTCATTTGCATCACCATTTGGAGCTTGATAGCTTCTATATGAGAATAAATAATTTGGGTTATAGCATTGATTATAACAAGGCCCAAACATTAACACAATACATACAAGTAAAAGAAGTCCTACTAAAGGAGCTAACTGGATCCAAAAAAGAAGATCAAATCCTTTAAGAAGGGTTTGTAGCCAACTGGAATCAGAGCCCATATTTTATCTCAATCTTAATGATTCTAATTTGGTCCTTAAGCACCTGTAAGTTTTCTTCTACCTGATTAGAAGTGTTGATTCGGAAGCATCATGTCTCATTTAAGAATTCACAGGCACCCCCTACATTGTCCATAATGACATCAAGAATTCACCTATACTGCATTACCACAGTCGCTTGAGAATCTATAGATTTTGCTGGGCTTCCATGGCTCCTACTGTTGCCTTTCACCCTCATTACATCATAATAGTGATATTAAGTATTAATCTTTCAAGGAGAAAAATACTGGCAAACAAATATAGCCCTCTATCTATAGAATTCTTCATCTATGGTTTTTCTAATACATGATTGTCAAGGGTATGTCTTTCTAGTTCTCTCTCTCTGTTAAATCTCCATATGATGGTGTAGAAATAAGTGATCTCCTGGTTCATTGTGTGTGAGAGATTGAACTCCCCAGAAAAGAGTCCAGATTGGGTATGTCACCAGATAGTGCTGCCATGTTTGTAGGGTTTAAAAATAATAAATCAGGGAACACTGCCACAATAGTGCATGTTCCCCTTCAGTGCCTGGGGTAGATTAAATGTATCCAGGAGCCACAGAGAAAGTAAACTTCCATTCCTTGAAGGGATGGTTCTGAGTTGTGGTTTGTGAGAGTTCCAGCTAGTTTTGGTCCAGGCATTGTAATGTCAGGCTCTTACACCTAATGGGAGTATTTTTGGGATACAGATATCGATACTCAGTATAGTTAATCATAATGCTGTTTGGAATTTTACATTCTAGGTGGGAAGAATCTTTTTGGCCAATGATATTTCAAAAGATCAGAGACAATATATCCTGGCTAGTATCTTAGGTAACCTCCTTACAGGGACTATCGATCCACAAATTTCCTGTTTGCCTGCAGATTTGTAGGTCACTATCAAATATTACACAAGGCTTAAGGATTCGATGTGTGGGCACGTTTAGAAAGATCCGTGAGTTATTTATTACCTGATAATAATGCTGGCAAGAGATGGCATCCCTACCCAAGGGTAACCATTCCAACAAGGAATCCCAACTGGGATGTTTGGTTAGATCATTAAAATTTTTCCATAGTTCTTCTAATGTTTTGGGTTACACATGTTCTTTCTTACCCTCCAGACCCCCATACTCTTAGCAATTATGAATGTGGTGTTGTAAGGTTAGATCATTAAAATTTTCCCACAGTTCTTCTAATGTTTTTGGTTTACACATGTTCTTTCTTACCCTCTAGGCTCCCGTGCTCTTAGCAATTATGAATGTGGTGTTGTAATATTTGAGGTCCCCCAGGTATGGTCCCTTCCCTCTGCTTTTAAAACAGAGGGAGTTATTCTGTTAACTTTACCCAGTGTAAGGGTGTGAGTCTTGAGTTTCTTTTATAAGGTGATATAAAAGGCAAGCTATCTCACTGTACTTGAGTATCCACAATATATTAAATCCTTTAATGCACAAGAGTCCTCCTAGCTGTTTGAGGGTTTTAGGAAGTGGAAACAAAGAGATGGGTTTAATTCTCTCCTTGTCTAATTCTCTGGTCCCTTCTGATAGGACTAGCCGTAGGTATTTTGCTGAAGTCTGAAAGAGCCGAGCCTTAGATTTTGAAATTTTAGATTCTTTGTCAGCTAAGAAATTAAGAAGACCCTTAATGCCTTCTTGAGAAGCTTCCTTGGTTGGGGCACAGAGGAACATATCATCTACATATTTTAAAACTTCAACCTGAGGATAAGAGAAACCAGAGGCATCTTTTTTAGGGCTTGTCTGAACAGGCTGTCTCAGAATCCCTGGGGCATTACAGTCCAGATTAATGGGTGGTTTGACTGGGGGAATCTTCAAATGCAAACAAATATGAGGATTTAGGATACAATGGTATATAGAAAAAGGCATCCTTCAGGTCCAAAACAACTGAGCCACTTAGTTCCCTCAGGTATTTGAGATGGCAGGGTATAAAGATTGGGAACTACCAGAGGAATTGGACAACATCCTTATTAATGAGATAGAGGTCTTGAACTAGTCTCCATTCCCACATTGGGTTTTTGCACCCTTAATATTGTGGTGTTGCAGGGACTGTTGCATGGTCTGAGACCTTGTGTTCTTAAGTTATTAATAATAGCTTCTAGCCTTTTTCTACCTTCTGGTTTTAGGAGATATTGCTTCTGGTTAGGGACAAAGGTAGGGGCTTTAAGGTGGATCTAGGCTGTCATAGCTGTTACAGCTCAGCCAATTCTTCACTGGGTTTCCCAAACCTCCAGGTTAATGTTGGTTTCCACCAGAGGGAGACAAAGCATTTTTCCTGGAGCCACAAGGATGGTGGCTCCCATACAGCTAGAATATCTCTACATGGCAAGGAAGTTGGACTTCAGGCATGATTAAAAAGGCATGAGTAAACAGCAGTTACCGCCCCCCCCCCAACTACAACTGAGGGACCGAAATAAATATTGGGTTAAGGGCTCTCCTGAGATGCCCATCATCATTATGTTATGGGAGAAAAGAGAACTGAAAGACTTGCTCCAGTGTCCAAAAAAAAGTTTACCTTCTTCTCTTCCAACTCCAGAATCACCCAGGGCTCCTGAATAGTGATGGCAGTCTGAGCCATTGGAAGTGGAGAATTAAGCCCTGGGACCCATCAGTCCTGCAAGACAATTTGTGAGTCTGGTCCTCGATCTGGTGGCCTATGTCCCAGGGACAGTCTGCCTTCTGGTTGTCTCCACCACAGGATGTACAGGGTTAAGATGGGGTCCTTTTAGTGCCTTGGCAATCCTTCCTAAAGTGCCCTGACTTGCCATGCTGGTAGCAATTAACAGGTCATCCTTAGGGATCCTCAATTTTATAGGCCTGCAATGCAGTCACTAGAGCCTTTGTCCATTTTTGTGCTTCCTCTTCTCCTGGGCCTCCTCCTGGTTCCTATTTTGGAAGACTGGAGTGGCCATATTCAGGAAGTTCTCTCAGATGCTCTCTGGTTCCATGTTCTGTTTCTGTAACTTTTTCTGATATCAAGAGTTGCCTGAGTAATAAACTTGTCTTTGAAAATTAGCTGTTCCTCAACCAAATCAGAATAAAGAGAGGTGTGTTTTGCTAAAGCTTCTCTCATCCTCTCTAAAAAGGTTGAGGCATTTTCATCTAGTTTCTGATCTAGCGCGAAAAGCTTGAAGTAATTAACAGGTTTTGCTCTGGACCTCCTCCATAAGCTCTCTACTCTCTAGTATGCACGTCTAAAAATGGTTTCTCTTCCACTCATGAGAAATGGTTTCTCTTCCACTCATGAGAAATGGTTTCTCATCCCTGTGGGATCACAGGGGTTCCAATTAAGGTTTTCCAGGGGCACTGCCTCTCTTTCCATTGGGTATGTGGTTTCTAGTTCTTTCTCACCTTCCTCTTTTCTCAACTAGTGATAGGAGAAATATTGTTGGTCTCCAAATTCCTCTGCTGCCTGCAGGGCTGCCTATCTCTCAGCAGCAGTTAGTGTTTGATTTAGGAGCAACATAACATCTCTCTATGTAACTCAGACTCTTGGGTTAGGTTTTGGAAAGCCTCCATATATTGATTGGTGTGATAAGACAACTTGCCTAAGTCTTGCTTTATTTTTCTAAGGTCCTGCAATGAAAAAGGAACTTGGACCCTGGTGGTACCATGTCCATCAGACATTTTCTGTAGGCATAACAATGAAGTCAGGTGTTTCTTGGGTGGTAGAGCTGGTGAAACTGATGACAGGGCTAGAGAAGTTCCAGGAAGGGGGCTGTGAAGAAGGGCTGGAAGATCCAGGAGTTGCAGATGAGGGCGGAATCAATCCTACAATGTTGACAAAGATCCAGGTTGTCTCACAGGGCAAAGAAAGTTTGTACATAGGGGGTCTCAATCTAGTTATTAGAGAGTATTATAATTAACACTTCCCTCAGGATGCCAGGTGTCTTCATCCTACAGTTGGTAAGATGGCCATTCCCAAGTACAAAGAATGTGAAGTGCTTTTTGAGGGTCAAAGGAGTTTCACATTTTCAGAATGCATTTGAGAGCTGCACATGCTAAAAAAAGGTTTGTCTAGAAAGAGAGGGAAGAAAATGCATTCCTTAGTCTCCTTCCTCTTTTTGGAGTAACCCAGGGTGGAGAGAGAAAGACAGAGTGTCCCTTTCTCCTCTTTCCCTCCCTGTGACCTCTGGGTCCCAGTGACCATTACAAGCTCTGTTCATGGATGCAAGTGTGACCTTTACCCATGGATCCAGAGGAGTCAATTGGTAGGACTAGTAATGCTCACCTGATCAATGCCCTAGATTTCTGCTGGTGGTTTCTCATTGGTTTCCTAGATACTTTTGAACTATAAGACTCCCAAGTTTCCCTACATGGGGCTTGCAAGAGGTTATGCCACAGTTGTATTTGGGCAAGACTCTTTAATGGAGGGAGTGTCTTAACCTTATTCTTACTTCCTCTAATGACAGCTCAGGTAAAGTTATGAATTCCTAGAGAATGAGGCCAATTAACTGCTAGACATGGAATTCCCTTTGTATTCAAGTGCCAGTGGAACTGGATGTACAACAGGTGCCTCAAAAGAACATAAGGCCTGAATGGCTGTTCTTCCTGTGATGGGCACTGCACTGAGACTAAAATTGTCTCTCAAGGGTGGCTTCCTCCTGAGGTTTGAAGGTGGAATTTTGCTGTTTACAGATGGGGCATGGAGCCTGGAACCTAATAGAGGAATGTAAGAGAGAGAGAAATTACAGAACTAGAGGCATTGGACAAAGGGCTGATAAGGCCCTCTAAGGAAAGAAACCCCATGTCTCCAAGTACCTTGGTAAAGTTTGAAATGTTAAGTTGTAACTTTGTCTCCAAATATTTTCCAGGCAGAGGTTGAAAAGAGAGATATGGGGCTTTATAGTCTGTTCCAATAGTATGCCTCCCAATAAAATTAATTTGTCTAATAGATAAACTGTTTAAATTCATTGGGCAATGCTGAGTTCTTATATGGAGGAAAAAAAAAAATCAACCTAAATGGAGAGGAGAGTATTCACTCAGGATGAAATATTCCCTTATACAATGCTATAAATATATATCGCTGGGGCAAAAAGGTCTTTACTCAGCAAAAACTTAGACTGAAATATTGAAATCCTGCTCTCTGAAGAAAATTACAAAAACAGCAATTATTTGTGTTATAATTCTGATTACTAAGGTGTTTGCTGACTCTACCCTGGAAGATTATGTTCCTGGGCTGCAAAAAAACACCCATATTATTGTATATAAAGAAGAAATAGGAGACACGATGGCTGTGAAGGAGACAATGAAAGAAAATGTAATAGGAAAGACTGGAACTCATGGTTCCAAAACGCTAATGGGCTGTCGTGGGCTGGAGTTAGTCCAGGGGCCTTTAGGTACACTGAAGGTAGTCTTGCCAGAAACTTTCAATTGCTCCAGTACCTCCTTCCAACCCCACATGACAGCTAGATCATCCATGAAAGGAAATTGGATTGGAACAGAGCAAACATTCCCAACACCTGAGGGCAATGGGGGATTGACAAAGATCTCTCCATCAAGACTGTTGCTTGAGTCATGTAAGGCTGCTACCCATGCTATCTGCTTTTAACTGGCTTAAGGGGGCTCAATATTTTGTTTAATCTTACTTAAAAAACTGTGGACTAGATGCCTCAGAAATGAAAGTAAAGAATGGGAGGTCTGCTATTACACTCCCTTCTGATGAATTTCAGTGAACATGCCAAGAATGTTGCATCTTTTTCACTCCTGTTGCTTAGTGAATCAGATAAAGTGCTGTAGCTGTTTAACTCCCCTGGCTGGTGAGTTCTGAGTTCTTGTACCAAAACTAAGAAGAATAATGCACATAGACACTGAAAGTGAATAAGGCAGTATTGGATTTAGTAAGTGACAGAAAAGCTCTCAGCAATGAGGAGGGCCCAAAAGAGGGTTGCCAGATATGATTCTGAGTCTGGAGTTTTTAATGGACTGGAAGTGGAAGAGTTTGCTTACTGGTCTGTGGGCCATCTTGGAAAAAGCACCACTCAGAAAGATTTATGATAGTGTGACAAACCAATTAGAGGGAGAGGTGAAGGCTTGGCCTGGGACCAATCAGGGACTGAAGTGGAAGCTTGGCCTGGGTCCTTGATCTGGGACAAATCAGGAGCTGAAGTGATGACTCATCCTATATAAATGAAGACTCTACCCAGAGCCAATCACAGAAAGGTAGGCATATGTGATATAGGTGAAAACTAAAAGACTAAGAGCGCCAAGGAGAGAGAAATGTGTCTAAAAACGAAGTGAAAGTTGTTAATCTGTGTTCACAAAGTAAGCATTTCCATTCAAGGATGTGGGCTCTTTCCTATCTGAGGCCTGCACTCTGGTTTTCAAGCTGTTCTTTGTTTGAAGGAGTTTTACCAAGGACCCACCCTAACTGCTTGCTTGACTAGTTCCTTCCTTCCTTCACCCTTAATTGGGTATTCTTTGTTTCACATTTATTATAAGTGTTACTAATTTTGAGAAGTGAATAATTTTACTAATCAATTAATTTAAAGTATTAAGACTATACTTCTAGAAAGTGGTTGTGGCTGCATTTTGGTCATTTGAGGTTCATACTTACACTAAATCAAAATAGTGAGCATCAAAACACTAAATCAAAATAGTGAGCATGAATAGAGAATATTTTTCCTAATCTATTGATTTACTTTCATATCAATATCTATAGGGGTTTCAAATTGAATCATTCAAGTAAATGAGGCAATGGAACTTTAATTATACAAGAAGGATTTCTTAAATATACAGTCGTGTATGATCATACATTAGAACCCTGTTTATTAGAGCATTTAATTTAAATTCTACAATTGTTTTAATGCCAGAAACATGAATGAAGCATTTGAAAATTTTGTTTATGGATTCAAGACTCAGAAATATAACCTTTGTAAAATAAGTATTTGTTTAATTGAGTATAATTCTTAACCTTGTGTTTTTAATCTCATTGTGATAACTTTGTAAACGTACATTCTTAAAGTGTGAAATACAGAAATAAAACTAGCAGAATAAAATGGGACAAAAATATAAATCTTCTCCTTGCTCCCCAGGTATGTAAAAATTCTCATGATATTCCCAATCAAGTCGGTTGAGTTTTGCCAAAAGTGCATCCTTTCTTAGTTATGCCCCTGAAAAATACATTGCTTTTTATCCCTAATAAACTCTAACAACCAATGACAAGAAAAATAATGCTTAACTACCCCAAAATGTACAGCAATAGAACACTTAACTAGTACCATGGGAGAGAATGTAATTCAATAATGACTTTAGACAAAATAATAATGGACTACTGATATAATAATATAATTTTGGTATCTACATAAAACATTTTGAAAATAAAGAACTTAAGCAAAAGATATTACAAAAATAATAAGATTTGGGGACACTGATCATGGTTTTATTTCTTACTCATATTGAAATTTGAGATTTTAGAAAAAAATTGCAATGTGCAATTGAACAGTTGGTTAATTAGAGGGTGAAGATGAAAAATATTTAGTAGACCATATTTTGACTTAATGTAGCAAAATGATAACTTCCTGGAAAAGGATAAAGAATGTTCAGAAAGACCTGAGATAAATCATTTTGCAAAATACACTTTCAAACAAATAAAATGACTTTGAATCTTTTCTTATGATTTTTAAAATCTCAAAATATATGACATTCAGGAGCAAACAAAAATACAATTTAAGTAAATTTAAAAGGTAGCGTTTTTCTATAAATTTGAGGTGAGCAGAGAGACAAAGTTACCTTCAAAAGCATCAGGAGTGTTTAAACAATGAAACAGACATTGCCTGATTGAAGGAGGCTAATTAAACATGACAACTCAGTGTAAGGTAGTAGCCTGGTTGGTATTCTGGAACAGAAAAAAATAAAGTTGTGGAAAAACTGATACAATCCAAGTAGAGTCAATAGTTTGATAGTATTTCACTGATATGAAATCCTTATTTTGACAAATTTCCCATGGCTATGTAAGACATTAATATTTAGAAATCTTAGATGAAGAATATTTGGGTGATCTTTGTGCTCTAGTTTTTACTTTTTTGAAAACCAAATTTATTTCACCATGAAAAGTTTTATATAAAAATGCTCTGAAACAAACAAAAAAAATTGCATAACTGTTTGCGTGTGTGTGTCTATCTGGACAATCATTCTGTTTTATTAATATATATATATTCTTATCAATTTTAATTCTCTTATTGATATGAATAAATCTCTCTCTTGAACACTGTAGCTAAATCAGGTTGTATAAATCTTTTAACTATAATCATCCATTGTAAAATCATTTTGGCTACTTTGTATTTTTATATCAAATTTTCTTATTAATGTTTACCAAAAAAATGAAATAAAAATCTTACTGGGATATTGAGATTACTCCAATTTTAGAAATTAATTTAGAATAATTGGTATTTTTAAAGTTTGGTTATTTCAATCCTTCAACATATATTCATTAATGGGTAGTATAAAGAAAATGTGGTGTGTGTATATGCAAACATACACATACACACACACACAGACATAACTACTTAGCCATAAAAAAGACTGAAGTTACATGTTTTGCACCAACATGGATGGATCTGAAGGCTATTGTCTCAAGTAAAATAACTCAAAAGGAGTCCAAACTAATAATACAGTAGTAATAACTACAATGTGTGCCTATGCACCCCTAGTGGAAGCATTTTCACCAGCTCCCACCACTAGGAACAGAATCCCAGACATCTGATTCAGCAAAGTCTAAGGATTTATGGTTTTAAAACAAACAAAAATTCCCCAATTGCTTCACTAAATTATTGGTTTATATGTTACTGTTAGAAACACCACACATACTATGTTTGGATTCCATGTTAATAGAACATCATATATTGGATATTGGAGAAGTGTAAATAGTGGTTCTTTAAGGATATCACTCCAATCCATCAGGGGGATTTATCTAAGCTAATAGTGCCTTCTATTGTTTTAATAAGACTATTGCTTCTGGATGGTGATGACTAGACTAGAAAAGCTTGATCCCTTGTCATGAGTCCATTGTTATACCTCCTTTTGAAAAATATATCTCTTGGTCAGCAGCAATGTTTTTAGAGCTCTCATGGTGGGAAGGCAGGCATTTTTTCGTGACATGAATTATTATACCACCACTAAAGTAGCCAAGAGGAACTGACTTACATTCCTAGGAGAAGTTATCTTGTCTATATACATAAGAACGTCCTTTGTGGTGATGCACTGTAATGGACATAAATGAAAAACACAAAGATTTCTCACTTTATATCTACACATAGTTTTATCCACAGCCTTTTCCCCAAAACGTTCTTGCATTTAGTCTTCTAAATTTGCTGCTTTCAGACCCTTAACTAACCAGCCATCCATTTCCCACAATAACAGCCTATGAACATGCTTGCCTCAGACCATTTCACCTTCCATAAAAAGTGATTGAACAAGTTTTCTGCTCACATTTCTGCCATTAGGTGAATTTATATTTCACCAACATCTTTCTGAGCCACCTCTGAGTTGGTTTTTAGTGCAGCAAGTCGTCTTCAATTTTCACTTAATATATCATAGTGGCACAACCCTTCTATTAATTGACCTCTTTTTCTTCCCCTGGCAGTTAGTTTAAGAGAAGACTGCTGTTCTTCTACTTTAATCCCTATGTGCAATTTAAGAAAAAGACATTGGTGTAATACAGGACATAGGTGTGAATAAAGTGTACATGTTTGGGCCTCACCTCAAATGCGCAATTTTTGGAGTATGATATATTGTCGTTGCACTTCTGTGAATGTATGCCTCAGTGACTCTGAAAATATCAATCTAGTTAGAAAGCATTCCATTCACAAATTAATTTGATGTCCCATTTTCAGCAACCAGACTTTGTTAGGGCTCAATAACATTTCAGAAACTGCTTTTTTTTTTTTTTTTTTGTCAAATGAACATTACCATTGTACAGTAGGTATATTTCTGCTTTTAGATTTTAAGCGTTCTTCCATTGGAGTTGGCTTTGGACTCTACACAACATTCTTTTTCACTACAGGTTTCTTTAGCTCCATTGGACCTGCTTTGTGATATGACTGATGTGGTAAGACATATGCCCCATTATCTTTGCTCTAGATTTCACTAGAAATTGTGCTTTCCTCTAAGTCAGATGACAAACTAATCAGAAGAATATTTCTATCTGCGATATATATTGTTTTCCTAAATCCAAAATGTCTAAACAAGGTTTATACCACTTAGATTGTGAAAGGGAGTGCAGCAGTGTGCCTTTCACTTAAGGCAGAAATCCTGGCAGGACTCAGGCTATTGGGTCCATAATCATTTCATTAGGTGACAGGTCTGTCAATCCTCAAATCTGCATAGAGTTTATTCTTAACCGTTTGGTCTGTATGTGTAATTCTAGAACATACAGAGTAGTTACTGCTTCCTCCTAATTCTACTATGTAATGGCATAATGTTATTAATATAGTGTATCAGCTTATATTTTCTGAAATATTCAAGACTAGAAATTTTCCAGAAGACTATATTTTTACAAAAGATAAATGTTAACAATTCTTAATAAGGCAATGAATGCATGTTGCTGTGTATCTCATTATAAAAATAACTGGTTTACAGGTGGTCATGGTGGCTCACTCCTGTAATCCCAGCCATTTGAGATGCTGAGGCAGGTGGATCACTTGAGCCCAGGAGTTTGAGACCAGTCTGCGCAACATTGTGAAACCCTGTCTCTACTAAAAAATACACAGAAAGGTTACCTGGGTATGGTGGTGCAAACCTATAGTTGAGAGTTGGGGTAAGAGAATCACCTGAACCCAGGATATCAAGACTACAGTGAGCAGTAATCTCACTGTTGCACTCCAACTTTGGATATGGCGAGATGCTCTCTCCCTCTCAAAAAAAAAAAAAAAAAAATACTGGTTTTATTCTCTTTACTTATGGGCATAATAATAATAATAAAAATTCCTGTTTATTAGCCACATATAAAGTGGCAGTGACATTCA
This sequence comes from Macaca thibetana thibetana, assembly GCF_024542745.1. Taxonomy (NCBI): domain Eukaryota; kingdom Metazoa; phylum Chordata; class Mammalia; order Primates; family Cercopithecidae; genus Macaca; species Macaca thibetana. The sequence goes on from NC_065584.1 coordinate 64,604,328, forward strand.
CCCAACACAACAGCAACTGATGCTGGAACTACCTTATATTAGTTTTGGTAGTTGGTCATCATTCTCCATATTTCATCCAGCTTTTCAGAATCCAGACAAGTGATTTAAATGGTTATATGTTAGGAAATCTACATTGGAGGTTTTGGCGGATTTGCCAGTGTCTGTATTTTCTAATTGGATTTAGTAATGCATCTAATGTGCTATCTTGGCTGAGGCAGGAAGGCACATCAGGGGCTTATATTTGTGCTTTTCTGTAAAATTAATTCTCATTTCATTTTAGAAAAACAACATGAAAGTTCTGAAAGCTGAGCTGTCTACTGACGATTATTACATTTGTCTTGCCACTGAAGGTTAACTACTACCCTCTAACCTATGCTTTTCTGGAATCTTATCTTTCCTATTTATGTGATATTTGACTAGTCCCAAAGAAGCAATTCTTACCATCCCACTAGCTTAAGCAGTAACAAACAATCAACTTAAGATAATACTGTAATGTAACACACTCATGTTGTCTTAAGTACTAAGTTTGTGGTAATTTTTAGTGTACCATTAGAAAACTAATTTATCTCCTCCTTGGCTACCACAGTAGTGAAGCAAGAGGCTAAAGTAGGTGCTGTCTGCACAGTACTTGTGTCACACTGAGGAACCCTAACTTTAAGAAACTCACCCTTTTATATTGGACAAAAGCAAATAATTTCTTCCTTTATTCTAGAGGGACAACATCTTTCTATATGCCTAGGCATTTTTGAATATAAAGATCCTTGTGATACTGGGAAGCCAAGCCCCAAAACGGGGACTTAGCGCAGGAGGTTTCTTGGCTCTGCCCAGAAAATAATCAAGAGTGGGCTGGTAGTGTGAGACAGCAATGCTTATTGAAACAGTAGTGTACAGAAGTAGCAGAGATACTTTGTTTTGCAGATCAGGACTACTCTATAGGCGGTGTGCCCACAGTAGCAGCTCAGGGACAATTCTGCAGTCATATTTATATCCGCCTTTAATTACATGAAAATTAAGAGGAAGATTTTGCAGAAATTTATAGAAAAAGAATGGTAACTTCTAGATTATTGGGTTAATGTCACAGAAAGGGGTACTAACTTCCAGGTGTTGCCATGAAAATGATGAACTGACATGGCACTGGTTGACATACCTTATCGAGAAGGTGTGTTTGCCACTTCCCTGTTTCAGTTAGTCTTCAACTTGGTCAAGTACAAAACCCCATCTATGGTGTTGAGTCTTGCCTCCTACCTTACTTTAAAATGTAGTCTTGAACAAAAATACCCAAGACCTTCTCTGCACACACAATGTACAAACACATGATACACTTTTCTCACAGCAGAAGTGATCCCTGGCCTCTGCAGGGAACATATTCATATGGAGGGTCTCTGGTCCCACAAAATAACCTTAACTCCAACATGTCTATCTAATATATAATTGGAAACTTACTTTCATCATACTCTACCTTATTTGATATTCAGGTGGCACAAAGTGATCTATTTGTGAACTATTGATTTAGTGTCATTATGAAGATATTGCTTATTGGAAAAGAATCCAAGTATATATGAAGTATGCTGATTTGTTTTCATTGTTTCAAATCTGTCACTGATTTATTATGTTTTTGATTTATTATGTGTTATTATTATGTTTATCATGGTTTTTTTTCCCTTAGGGTAACTTTGAATGTTATATTGATTAAAAAAATATAATGAATATGTAGACATTATACGTCAAAAGGTAATTTCAACATAACTATTCACTATATACAGTTATATAATGTCTTACACAAAAAATCATTTTTTCCTGAAAATTGTATAAGTGACAGGAATAAATGTGATATAAGTTATCAGTTAAAATTATATACGTAGTTTTATTACATTTAACAGAATTTCAATTTGGAGGGAGGGTTTATATGATTTTATTTTTTTCTTAGCTTGAAAATATATTTTTCTTTTTTCTTTTTTTTTTTTTTTGGAGATGGAGTCTCACTTTGTTGCCCAGGCTGGAGTGCAGTGGCACAACCTCCGGCTCCCTGGTTCAAGCGATTCTGGTGCCTCATCCCAAGTAGCTGGAACTACAGGCGTGCGTCACCACGCCTGGCTAATTTTTTTGTATTTTCAGTAGAGATGGGGTTTTGCCATGTTGGCCAGACTGTTCTCAAACTCCTGACCTCAGGTGATTCACCCACATTGGCCTCCCAAAGTGCTGGTGTACAGACGTGAGCCACCACATCTGGTCCTAGATTTAAATCTTTGTTTGGCATAGAATATTTCTAACTTTTAAATAAGTACTAAATTTCAGGAAAACAAACTTTGACTTAATAAGGTAAGTTTTGAAAAGACGTTTTGTCCCAGGAGGAAGGGAGTGCTTCACCTCAACCTCTTCATACTGTAATAAACTGGAAGATTTCCATTTGGAAGGCCCCTCAGAGTCAGGCCTTCAATACGACTAATCTCTTTTTGTCTTCTTTCCTATTTTATAAAACTTTCAGAAACAAAACAGACAAAATTTTGTGATGAAGAATATCACAGCTGCCACACAGGCCAGCAGAATGAAATCACATCCAAAGAGTGATACTGAAATCAGAAGGGGTCATGAGCTGTAGCCCAAATGTGTTTGACTCCTTTGTGGCATGTTACAAACTTGATCAAAAAGATTGCTGGATTTAGGGGCTTCATTGGCTGATCATGATGAATTACGGAAAAAAAATTTATAGCATTCTCTTTAGAAATAGGAATTGACATGGGTTTGGCTCTGTCCCCACCCAAATCTCATAAGGGGCTTTACCCTGGCCTTCACTCATCTTTCTCACTCTTGCCTCCATGGGAAGAAGGAAATGTTTGCTGTCCCTCCAACATGACTGTAAGTTTTCTGAGGCCTCTCCAGCTATATTAGTTCATTTTCACAGTGTTTATAAAGATATACCCAAGACTGAGGAAAAAAAAGTTTTAATTGGTCTTACAATTTCACATGGCTGGGGAGGCCTCTGAATCATGGTGGAAAGTGAAAGACACTTTTTACATGGTAGTAGCAAGGGAAAATGAGGAAAAGGGAAAATGAGGAAGATGCAAAAACGGAAACTCCTGATAAAACCATCAGATCTTGTGAGACTTATTCCCCACCATGAGAAGAATATGGGGGAAACTGCTCCCATGACTTGAATAATCTCCCACCACGTCCCTCCCACAACACATGAGAATTATGGGAGTAAAATTCAAGATGAGATTTGGGTTGGGACACAGAGCCAAACCATATCATCCTACCCTAACCCCTCCAAATCTCATGTCCTCACATTTCAAAACCAATCATGCCTTCCCAACAGTCCCCCAAAGTCTTAACTTATTTCAGCATTAACCCAAAAGTTTACAGTTAAAAGTCTCATCTGGGACAAGGCAAGTCCCTTCTGACTATGAGCCTGTAAAATCAAAAGCAGGCTAGTTACTTCCTAGATGCAATGGAGGTACAGGTATTGGGTAAATGCAGCCATTCCAAGTGGGAGAAGTTGGCCAAAACAAAGGAGTTACAGGGTCCACATGAGTCAGAAATCCAGCGAGGTAGTCAAATTTTAAAGTTCCGAAATGATCTCCTTTGACACCAGGTCTCACATTCAGGTCACACTGTTGTGAGGGGTGTGTTCTCATGGTCTTGGGCAGCTCTGCCTCTGTTGCTTTTCAAGGTACAGCCTGCCTCCAGGCTGCTTTCTTGGGCTGGAATTGAGTGTCTGTTGCTTTTTCAGGCACACAGTACAACCTGTAGTTGGATCTACCATTCTGGAGTCTGGAGGACTGTGGCCCTCTTTTCACAGCTCCACTTGGCAGTGTCCTAGTAGGGGCTCTGTATGGGGGCTCCAAGCCCACATTTCCCTTCTGCACTACCCTAGCAGAGGTTCTCCATGAGAGCTTCTGTGCACCTGCAGGCTCAACACCACATGGAAGCTGCCAAGGCTTGGGGCTTGCACCCTCTCAACCTACAGCCAGAGCACTACATTATCGCCTTTCAGCCATGGCTGTAGTGGCTGAGACGCAGAGCACCAAGTCCCTAGACTGCATATAGTATGGAAACCCTGGGCTCTGCCACAAAACCATTTTTTTCCTCCTAAGATCTATGGGTCTGTGATGGGAGAGGCTGGCACAAAGGTCTCTGACATGTCCTGAAGATATTTTCCATTTTATTTGGGATTAACAATCAGCTCCTCATTACTTATGCAAATATCTGCAGTTGGTTTAAATTTCTCCTCAGAAAATGAGATTTTCTTTTCCATTGCATTATCAGACTGCAAATTTTCTGAACTTTTATGCTCTGATTTCCTTTTAAAACCGAATGCCTTTGACAGAACCCAAGACAAATCTTGAATACTTTGCTGGTTAGAAATTTCTTCTGCCAGTTACCTTAAATCATCTCTCTCAAGATGAAAGATTCACAAATCTCTACGGCAGGGACAAAAGGCTACCAATCTCTGTCCTAAATGTAACGAGAGTCACCTTTGCTCTAGTTCCCAACAAGTTTCTTATCTCCATGTGAGACCACCTCAGCCTGCATTTCATTGTCCATATCATATCATTATCAGCATATTTGTCAAAACCATTTAATAAGCCTGTAGGAAGTTCCAAACTTTCTCATATCTTTCTCTCTTCTGAGCCCACCAAACTGTTCCAGTCACTGCCTACTACCCAGTTCCAAAGTGGCTTCCACATTTTCAGATATCTTTTGGGCAACAACACCCTACTCCTGGTATCAATTTACTGTATTTGCCTGTTTTCATGCTCCTGATAAAAACATACTGGAGACTGGAAAGAAAACAAGTTTATTTGGACTTACAGTTCCACATGGCTTGGGAGGCCTCAGGATCTTTACGAGAGGTGAAAGGCACTTCTAACATGGTGGCAGCAAGAGAAAATGAGGAAGATGCAAAAGTGGAAACCCCTGATAAAACCATCAGATCTCTTGAGACATATTCACTACCAGGAGAACAGTATGAGGGAAACTTTTCCCATGATTCGAATTATCTCCCAGTGGGTCCTTCTCACATGTGGAAATAATGGGAGTACAATTCAAGATGAAATTTGGATGGGACACAGAGCCAACCTATATCACCAGCCATATGGAACTGTGAGACAATTAAACTTCTTTTCTTTATAAATTACTCCATTTTGGGTTTTTTTCTTTATTAGCAGTGTGAGAATGGACCAATACAGTAAATTGGTAATAGTAAAGTAAGGAGTTGCTGTAAGGATACCAGAAAATGTAGAAACAACTTTGTAACTGGGTAAAAGGCAGAGGTTTGAACAGTTTGGAGGGATCAGAAGAAGAGAGAAAAATGTGAGAAATTTTGCAGCTTCCTGGACACTTGCAGGGCTCAGAAGATAGAAAGATGTGGGAAGGTTTGGAAGTTCTCAGAGACTTGTTGAGTGGCTTTGACCAAATTGCTGATAGAGATATAAACAATGAAGTCCAGGCTGCAGTGCTCTCAGATGAAGATGAAGAACTTGTTTGGAACTGGAGTAAAGGTCACTCTTGCTATGCAAGGAGACTGGCAGCATTTTGCCCCTGCTCTAGAGATCTGTGGAACTTTGAACTTGAGAGAGATGATTTAGAGTATCTGGTGGATAAAATTTATAAGCAGTGAAGCATTCAAGAGATGACAGAGCATAAAATTTTGGAAAACTTTCAGCCTGATGATGCAGTAGAAAAGAAAAGCCCATTTTTGTTGGTGGAGATAGTCAAGCCAGCTGCAGACATTTGCATAAGTAACAGAAACCAAATGCTAATCATCAAGACAAAGGTGTCCTGGGCATGTAATGTAAGAGACCTTTCCTCTGACATGGCAATCCCTCTCATTACAAGCCCTGAGGCCTAGGAGGAAATCATAATTTCGTGAGCAGGGCCCAGGGTCCCATTGTTTTGTGCAGTCTTGAGATTTTGTGCCTTGCATCCTAGCTGCTCCAGTGATACCTGAAAAGGGTCAAGGTACAACTCAGGTCATGGCTTCAGAGGGTGCAAGCCCCAAGTCTTGGCATTTCCCACATGATGTTAAGCCTGCAGGTGCAGAGAAGTCAAGAATTGTGGTTTGGGAACCTCTGCTTAGATTTCAGAGGACATATGCAAATGCATGAATGTTCAGGCAGAAGTCTTCTACAAGGGCAGAGCCCTCATGGAGAACCTTTGCTCAGGCAGTATAGAAGCAAAATGTGGGGTCAGAGCCCCCAATAGGGCACTACTTAGTTGAGCTGTGAGAAAAAAAGTCATCCTTCTCCAGACCTCAGAATGGTAGATGCACCAACAGCTTGCACTATGTGTCTGGAAAAGCTACGTTGAGTTTGAACTGAACGCAAGTTGTGAAAACAGCTAGTGGGCAGGGGGTCGGGGGTTGCAATTAACACTATAGCTGCCCAAGGCCATGAGATTCCACCTCTTGCATTAGCATGACCTGGATGTGAGATATAGAGTAAACGGAGATCACGCTGGAACTTTGAGGTCTAATGACTACCTTATTGGATTTTTGAATTGCATAATGCTTGTAGCCCATTTGTTTTGTCCAATTTCTCCCATTTGAAAAGGGTGTATTTATTCAATGCCAGTATCCTCTTTGTATCTAGGAAGTAACTAGCTTGTTTTTGATTTTACAGGCTCATAGGCAGAAGGGACTTGCCTTGTCTGAGATGAGACTTTGGACTTTGACTTTTAGCTTAATACTGGAATGAATTAAGACTTTGGGGAACTGTTGGGAAGGCATGATTATGTTTTGAAACATGAGGACATGAGATTTGGTAGGGGTCAGTGGGGTAATAATATGGTTTGACTGTGTCCCCACCCAAATCTTATTTTAAATTGTCCCCATGTGTCATTTGAGGGACCTGGTTGGAGACAATTGAATCATTGGGGCAGTTATCCTCATGCTGTTCTCATGAAAGACAGTGAGTTCTCACAAGATCTGATGGTTTTATAAGGGGCTTTTCCCCATCTTTGCTAATCTGTCTCTCTCCTGCTGCCATGTGACGAAAGATGTGTTTGCTTCCCCTTCCACCATGATTGTAAGTTTCCTGAGGCCCCTTCAGCCATGCAAAACTGTAAGTTAATTAAATCCCTTTTCTTTATAAATTACTCTGTATTGGGTATATCTTTATTAGCAGCATGAGAATGGACTAATACAGGATCATCAATGAATATCTTTAAACCATTGAGCAAATCTATACTTGACATGGTGGTCAAGTCCACTCTAAAGGCTGATCCCTTGGCCTTCATGTAAACAATGTTAGAATTTTAAGTTTTAGTGTTTATAGTTTGATTATGCATAAAAAACTGACCAAATTTTTGCTATCGAGAATAGAGCAAAATATCAATACAAGTTTAAACATTATATACTTTACATATGTTAATCTTTTGATTTAACATTAAACCATTGGGACTTCTAGCAGTCTGTATAATATGATTTCTCAATTCATCTATCTTTAAAAAGACCTTTAATGAGTATGTAGCCTTGATAATGAAATTCAGAATATCATAAAAATACTAACATTTTCAAGTTTGAACTATAATGCTGATGCTATGGGTTTCACAGAGAACCAACTGTCTATTCCTGCTTTAGGGACACAGGTTGCAGTCAGATTTCCTCCAAAGGACACATCTTGAAAAGTTGTGTAATAGTTTGTAAATTGCAAAGAACTTAAATGGTGAAAAAAAAACTTGTTACTTTGAAAAATTAGAGAAGTTATTTAAAATTTCAAATAGATATGTAAATTCATATATCATGTGCATATAAATAAACATGTGCCTATGAATACATACATATAAGTCCTTCATTCAAAAACTATACTCAGTATCCATGCAAACACACTTTATCAACTTATTATTATTATTTTTACCTACACAAAAGATCAGTAAAAGCAAATTCAGATACAGATTTCTTGTTGATGTTAGGGAGAAATAGGCACGAAAACAAGTATCAAAAAAGAGTTACATGGAAAAAAATTATTCCAACAACCACACCAAGTACAATAATAATTTAGAGAAAGTAATTTGCTCTCAGGTAATGTAAAGATGATAATAAATTTTCATTTAATATTTAAGGACATTTTCAATCAAATCTAAATTTAGACTAATTTTCTTTCATTAAAAATTTATAAAATATAAACATGTCATAGTTTATTCAAAAAAATGTTTACTTTACATGCCTAATAACCCATTCACTTGAAACATAAACATTTATATATTTAAATTTTCATTTTTTTCTGTGTACAAGTTGATTTATATATGTAGGAATGTAATTTAGAAATAATATTATATGCTTAATTCATGTCATTTACTCAAAATTACCAAAACTATTTCATTCTTCTTAATTTGCACCACTCTCAGCTTTTTAAAATGTCTTCTTGTCAACAAAACATTTACTTTTCTCTTGGTTCTTCATATTTTTGCCATAACTTAGACAAATATCTAAAAGAATATTGCTAAAATATATCCCTGTAATTTTTAAAATTTATTTATGAAACTGTTTATTTTGTAGGTTGATGGAACACTTTTTGTATTTAGAAATTGAAAGGCAAAATAATATGTGTGTTATATTTTCCTGAATTACATTCCCACTAGCTATTGTCAATCTTAATAACAAAAGCAACTATAATTTTACACTGAACAGGTGTCTGATGTGTTCTGCAGAAGAATACTAGAGCTTTCCTTTCTGAAGTATAGGGAAAAAATAAAATAAGAATAACAAATGTTTTAATTTAGAGTCAGGTATCACTTTACCAACGCAGAAAAATATCTGACAGAAATCATGTTAAATATTAAAAACCCATATTCTAAATCAAATAACTTGTCATCTTTCTTGTAATTTATCACAATGTAATCAATTCATAAATTTGAATAAAATACATAGTACTTTCATTAAATGGAAGGAGAAATATAGCTATGATTATAAGTGAAAATAAAGTATAATTCAATGTTGCATCTCTTTCTAAGTAACTATATAGCCCAGTGTTGACAATCACTGGCATAGTTATGTGTTTCATATTTCCCAAAGCAACAGTAAATATAAGAAATAATGTTTAACATTAGAAGAAGTTAGTGATTAAAAGTAAAAAATACATTGTTTTTACCCTCTAGTTCTTTGTACATATTGTTTTTGCTTTGTAGGGGAATTTAAAATAGAGATACTTATTACTACATTTTTTTTACATCACCCTTTAAAAAGAACAAAGAAAAAAAAAAAAAACCAAGTCTGCCTTTAAAGACACTAAAATGTCCAGTGTATTACAAGCTGGCTTCCAGAATGTTCCTGTGCCTACTTAATGCCTCAAATCCTTTTAGCAAGAAGTATGTCCTTTTATTTAAAAATTAAAGATAAATGATTCAGATCAAAATATCTGCTTGATACAACTTTCAGAGTAATGTGCTTTCAAGTAAAATGCACTAGAAATAGGAGGATAAGAGAGCACAAACATTAGCTATCTTTAGTGATGCTGGAAAAAGAATGTATGATCTGAGATTATAGGTAAAGAGGACAGATACAATTTTTTTGGCTTATGATAGATTTTTAAAAATTGTGCCCAAATGGACAAATAATAAATGTTTTTGTCATTTGAAGATGTGTGTGATTTCACGAGAGATGGCTTTGTAATGTTTGCTTTTTAGTGTACATGTACAAATGACATGGCTAACATTGCATATAATTCATTCCTGAAGTTATCATTTCAGTACAGTATATTTTTACAGGGTAAATGTAAGGATATGCATAACTTTATAAAAGAAATATGCTTTAAATGAAAATGATTATATTATACCTAACATTACTGTATCTATAGGTACCATATTTTACAGACTTTCAGAGATTCTATTAAGTACCTGAGCAGCAAAATCCCTGAACCGTACACACGAGATCACAATGAAGATAAATGTCTAGAAGACATTTCTAATTTAAACTAAGAAAAGTGCACCATTCTATTGTCAAGAAATTAAAGAAATAAATGGCTGGTACAGAGAAAGGTTAGGTGATATGGCAGAGTCGTAGCTACTCTGTGACATTTCTGCTACAGGCAATAGTGATATCAACATTCTTTTATTTTCTATCTAGCTCACCTCTGCATCCCTGGAGATCAATTTTCAAGCTTCTCTTTTTACCTAGAAAAAGATAGGAAAGGTTTTTCATGGACACATAACCCAATTTACTGTTTCTATACAAAAACATCTTAACTGTAACACCTCCATCATATGACATTTCATGATTATAAACCCTGGGAAAGGATTTTCTCAGTTATATTATTTTTTAATAATGCTGAAAATGTTTTGAGCTATCGTTATCTTTTATAGACCAATTGACTACTGAATTACTTTTTATGCTATTAATCAATTAGCCAAGAACACTTACAATGAATGTGTCAAGCACAATGCTAAATCATTGTAAAAATGGTATTCTCATGCCTTGAGCTAGGTGAAATTTATTAACCATCTCCAGTCAAGAAATCCTTATAGAATCTAGCTTTAAATAAATAACATATACTTCAAGTAAATAAACACTTACTACAAAATTGTGTAGAGAAAATGTATTACACAATACTATGCTGGCTTAAAAACTAAGGTTTTTTTTTTTTAATTTCTCTGTGCGATTTTAGAATTAATAATATAATGAAGAAAACAGACATGTTCAAATATTCATAAAAAAGAAGAAATATAGGAAGTTTGGAAAAAACAAGTTGTTTAATCAACTAAAATTTATAACCATAGGCAAACATTTCAGAGGCATTTCATGACAATAAGTACAGCTTTGCTGCACCAAAGTCAGAATATGTGAAGATATCACATATCTTTAATATAGAAAGAGTCACTTGAGATAAGTTTCTGCATGAAATCCTGAGTATATTAGACAATAGTATATTAATTTTCATATTGCTAAAATTTATGACAATATCAGATACAAATTATACATTGTGTAATATTTTTAATATAGTACCTAATTTAGTCCTAACAACCTCCAGTGTTATGGCTTGAAGAAGAGGTTAATAGTAACACATTATGGCCTATAAAACAGAAATACCAGGCATAGTTTAGACCAGGGGGTCCCCAAACCCATACCAGTCCATGGCCTGTTAGGAACCAGGCTGCCACAAAGCAGGAGGTGAGCAGCGGGTGAAACAGGAAAGCTTCATATGTATTTACAGCCTCTCCCTAATGTTTATATTACCACCTGAGCTCCACTTCCTGTCAGATTAGCAGCACATTAGATTTTCATAGGAGCACAAACCCTTTTGTGAGCTGTGCCTGAGAGATCTAGGCTGTGTGCTCCTCATGAAAATATAATGCCTGATGATCTGTCATTGTCTCCCATTACCCCTAGATGGGACTGTCTGAAAAAGACCTCAGGGCTCCCACTGATTCCACATTACGGTGAGTTGTATAATTACTTCATTATATATTACAATGTAATAATAATAGAAATAAAGCACACAATAAATGTAATGCACTTGAATAAACTCGAAAGCATCCCCGCTGACTCTGGTCTGTGGAAAAGTTTTTTTTCCATGAAACAGTCCCTGGTTCCAAAAAGGTTGGAAACTGCTAATTTAGACTACGAAGGAAATTACATACTGTCTTTATGGTTTTGGAAAACTACTAAACAATTTCAAGCAATACATAAATAATTTAAAGACATAGACAAGAACAATGAGAATGTGAACAACAGAACTGATGGGAAAATAAGTAAAGCAGTTACCAATGAAGGGGAAAATAATGAATTAGCAGAGAAAATGGGGAGGTTATGATCAATTGCAGCAATATGTAGAAATTGAAATTTTAGGACTTGGTGAATAGTTTGCTGTATTGTGGTAAAATGATAATCAAGAATGAACCCTAGATGGTTGACTTAGTTGACTAATTCAATAATGGTGGCATTGTAAAGGAAGATTAAGATTCTCTTTTATTGAATAATTTTTCTGATTTAAAATTAAAAATATAGTTTAATTATATTAAACAATTTTCTGATATACACTCAATCACATGTTTTTGAGATAAGCCCCATATGTTAATAATATATCATTACTTTTTACATATACTTAGATAGTATACTAATGTTTTGTTGAGAAATATTTGCATCTATATTCACAAAGGAATTAGATCCAAGGCTGTATTCCAGTTTTGATATTAAGGTTGTGAGAACCTAAAATAGCAGTAAAGAAACATACCATTTTAAAAATTGTTCTTAAATTATTTTGTGTAATATTTGTGTTATTGCTTTGGTATATTTTGTAAAATTAGCCTATAAAGCCTTGTGGGTTTTTGGATTTCAATGTAAGAAAGTGTTTTTTTTTTTTTTTTTTTTTTTTGTTGTTAGACGGAGTCTTGCTCTTGTCACCCAGGCTGGAGTGCGATGGCATGATTTCGGCTCATTGCAACCTCCACCTCCTGGTTTCAAGTGATTCTCCTGTCTGAGCCTCCTGAGTAGCTGGGATTACAGGCACCCAGCATGATGCCCAGCTAATTTTTGTATTTTTAGTAGGGATGGGGTTTCACCATGTTGACCAGGCTGGTCTTGAACTCCTGACCTCTGGTGATCTACCAACCTTGGCCTCCCAAAGTGCTGGGATTACAGGCATGAGCCATCGCTCCTGGGCAAGGATTTTTTTAAAAACACCCTGAAGTCTCAGAAAACAAAATAAAAAAATAGATAAAATAGAACTGCATTTAACTAAAAAGTTTCTGCACAGAAAAAAAAAAAAAAAAAAAAAAAAACAATTAACAAAGTAAAGAGAGATGTCACAGTATGGGAAAAATATTTACAAATCATATATCTGATAAGTAGTTAATATCCAAAATATATAAAGAACTCAAACAACTCAGTGACAAAAAAATAAATAACCTGACTTAAAAAAATGTCAAAGAACCTGAACAGACATTTCTCAAAAGAAAACATGACGACAGCCAACAGATTCATTAAAAAAGTTCTCAGCATCATGATTATTAGGAAAATGGAGATCCAAACCATAATGAGATACTACTTCATCCTCTTAGACTAGTTTTTATCAAAAAGATGGAAGATAGTAAGTGTTGGTGAGGATGTGAAACAAAATGTAATCCTTATACAATGAAGGTGATAATGTAAATTATTGTAGGCATTATGGAAAATGGTATGGAGGTTCCTCACAAAAATAAAAATAGAACTTCCATGATCCAGTCATCTCACTTCTGGGAATATAAGCAAAGGAACTGAAATCAATATGTCAAGTTGGTATCTTCACTCCCACATTTATAGCAACATTAGTTACAGTCGCCAAGATATAAATTCAACTTAAATGTTCATCAGTGGATGAATGAAGAAAGACAATGTGGTACATATATGTAGAGAAATACGACACAGCCTTAAAAAAGAACAAAATTCTGTCACTTGGGACAGCATGAGTGAATCTGGAAGGCATTATGAAAAAATGAATAAGGTAGGCATGTAAAGACTAAAACTGTATAATTTCATTTATAGGTGAAATCTAAAAAAGTTGAATTCATAGAAGTAGAGAGTAGAAGGATGGTAACCAAGGGTTGGGAACAGGCAAGGGGAGAGGCAAGTGAATTGGGAATTACTCGTCAAAAGGTACACAATTTCAGCTTTACAGAAAAACTATATTTTGAGATCTATTGCAAATCAGGATGACTATAGTAGATAGTAATGATGTATTGTATATTTTGAAATAATAGCACAGTAAATTTCAAATGTAGCACCACAAAAAATGTAAAACAAAGTGATGAGTATTTTGATTATCATGATTTAATCACTCTATATTGTATACATATATAAAAACATGATTTTATACTCTATAAATTTAATTTAATGATTTGTCAATAAAAATAACATAAATTAATAAATTTTTAAAAATTGGTTTTACATTTATTTCATGAAATTGTTTATGTGATAGTGTTATTACCTGTATTGTCAGTAGTTATGACTGAATTTTGATTCTTGACTTTGTTTTTTTCTTTCCACTGACTTATTTTATATGATATTGATCTACTCCACAAGTATTTTCAAAGTACTATCTTTTGATTTTTTTGAATCATTTAATAATATCTAATTTATTAATTTCTTTTTATAATTTTATTGTTCTTTCACCTAAATTTTTGAGGGTTTACTCTGTTTTTGTTCATCTAACTTCTTTAGACAAATATTAGCTCATTAAATTGTACAAAATTATAATGTCACACAAATTATCTTATATTTAGTATTGTAGCTTTGTGCAAGTTTTCATATATTGTTATTTTTGCTCTTGTTTTACAGATCTAAATATGTTCCAATATCAAACACATGTTTTTCAGAGTTTTTTTTTTTTTTAATTTTCAAGTGCTTCTGATATGGTTTGACTGTGTCCTCCCTTAAATCTCATCTTGAATTATAGCTCACGTAATTCCCACATGTGGTTAGAGAGACCAGATGGGAGGTAATTTAATCATGTGGGCAGATCTTTCCTGTGCCGTTCGTGTGACAGTGAATAAGTCTCATGAAATCTGATAGTTTTATAAGGGGGAGCTCCTCCTGGAAAAGCTCTCTTGCCTGCCACCATGTGAAAAGTGATTTTGCTCCACATTTGCCTTCTGCTATGATTCGGAGGCCTCCTCAGCCATGTGAAACTGTGAGTCGACTAAACCTCTTACCTTTAAAAATTGCCTAGTCTCAGACATGTATTTATTAGCAGCATGGGGACAGACTAATACAGCTTCTTTTCCAGTCATCTTTCTTTGCACTGATTTCTGACTCAGTTACATTGATTTCAAAGCATGTGACTTTATAGAATTAGAAGAAACAATTCTAAAATTCATATGGAACACCAGAAGACCCCCAATAGCCAAAACAGTATGAAACAAAAACAACAAAGCTGGAAGCATCACATCACTGGACTTCAAATTATACTCTAATACTATTGTAATCAAAACAGCATGGTGCTGGTATAAAAATAGACACACAGACCAAGTGAACAGAACTGAGAACCCAGAAATAGAGGCCCATATCTACAACCAGCTGATCTGATCTTCAAAAAGTCTACAAAAATATTCAATGGGGGAAGGACATTCTATTCAATATATATTGCTGGGAATACCTAATAGCCATAAACAGAATGAAACAGGACCCCTATTTCTCATCATATACAAAAATTAACTCAAGATGATTACAGATTGAATGTAAAACTTGAAACTATGAAAATACCAGAAGAAAACCTAGAAAAAAAGTAATTCTGACATTGACCTAGGCAAATAATTTATAACTAAGACCTCAAAAGCAAATCCAAGGAAACAAACATAAAAAAATGGAACGTAAACTGAAAAGCTTCTGCACAGCAAAAGATATCATTAACAGGGTAAACAGACAACCTACAGAATGGGAGAAATATTTGCAACCTAGGCATTTTTGACAAAGAACTAATATTCATAATCTATAAGGAACTCGAACAATTCAACAAGAAAAAGGACCAAATAACTTCATTAAACATAGACAATGAACATGAACAAACATTTCTCAAAAGAAGACATACAGTCAAAAAATATATGAGAAAAAGCTCAACATCACTGATCATCAGAGAAATGCAAATTGAAGTCACAATGAAATACCATACCATCTCACAACAATCAAATAGTTATTAATAAGTCATAAAACAACAGATATTGCACAAAAGCAGAGAAAAGGAAATGCCAATATGCTGCTGGTGAGAAGGTAAATCTGTACAAACTGTATGGAAAACAGTACAGACATTTCCCAAAGAAGTAAAACTAGAATTCCACTTAATCTGTCATCTCCACTTCTTGGTATCTACCAAAAGGAAAATAAATTTTAATTTCAGAAAGACACTTGCATATATATATATATATGTATTTTTTTTTTCTTTTTTTTCTTTTTTGAGATGGAGTCCCACTCTGATGCCTAGGCTGGAGTGCAGTGGCGTGATCTCAGCTCACTGCAAGCTCCACCTCCCGGGTTCACGACATTCTCCTGCCTCAGCCTCCCAAGTAGCTGGGACTACAGTCGCCTGCCACCACGCCTGGCTAATTTTTTGCATTTTTAGTAGAGACGGGGTTTCACCGTGTTAGCCAGGATGATCTTGATCTTCTGACCTCATGATCCGCCCACCTCGGCCTCCCAAAGTGCTGGGATTACAGGCGTGAGCCACCGCGTCCAGCCTGCACAAGTATATTTACTGCAGCACTATTCATAATAGCAAAGTCATGGAATCAACTTAAGTACCAATCATTTGGTGATTGACTAGAAAAATGTGATACACATACATACATCCTAGAATACTAAACATCCATAGAAGAGAGTGATACCATGTATTTTACAGCAGCATAGATGGAGCTGAAGCCATTATCCTAGGTGAAATAATTCAGAAACAGGAAATCAAATACCATGTATTCTCACTCATAATTGTGAGCTAAGCAGTGGAAAATAGTAGACTCTGGAAACTCCAAAAAAAGAGAAATGAGAGAGGAGTGGGAGTTGAAAACTCATCTATTGGGTACAATATTCACTACTCAGCTAACAGGTACAGCAGAAGTCCTTAGCATTATGCACCATACCATATAACAAAACTACACGTGTACTCCCCAATCGATAAAAATAAATAGAATAAAATAAAATAAAAGTGTGTGTCTTTAGTTAAAGAAATAACTCATGTTTTTTTCTCAAGAGCTTAGCAATGAATATAATTTATTTTTATTCCATAATTTTTTATATTTTTCTTTCAGTGGAATATTCAGTATCTAATCAGAATAAGAAGGTTATACATTAAAATGTGTACTAAGAAAATCTAGAACTACTTAGTTAATTGATGTTCAGTTGACTAAGACAAATCTATATGTACCACAAATTAACTTTGATAGAAAAAAAACTTGTGATTTTTGTATTTGTTTCATAAAACATGGTATTATTTTAAATGTATTGAAATGTAGAAAACACAGAAAAGTTAAACTATATTTCATATTTATTTGCATGCAATTTGCAAAACAATTAAAATTTAATAGTTTAACAAGATGAGTTTAAAGTGTGTTTACCAAAGATAATGATTTAATTTTTACAGGCATTTCAATGACAGTGCCATCAATGCAAGAGTTTCAAATGTTACAAAGGTTCTACAAAACTCGTGCAATGATATTAACAGATTTTTCAAAAATAGCAAAACAATAATGATTATTTTAAAAAATATTTCACTATAAATATTATATAGAGGTTGGATATGTTACTGACAGTATTGCATGTTTGTTGAAAATAAAGATATTCTCAGTCATTTAAGCAGCTAGCTTAAATAATTCCTCAATAATCTGTTTATTCTTTTATTATAAACTTGTACATTTTTCATTTTCATATTTGAATGTCATCAATTCGTTTTTATTTAGAGCAGTGTCAGAAAATTGTTGTCTGTAGTAGTCCAGAGAGTAAATATGTTAGGCTATGACGGCCGTAACATATCAGTTACATCTACTCAAATCTGCTCATGTGAAGGCAGTCATAGCCAAAGTGTAAAATAATGAATGTGGTTGTGTCTCAACAAAACTATATGGATGCTGAAATTTAAATATTGTATGATTGTGCCTTTCACAAAATATTATTCTTTTTTATTTATTTTAATTATTAAAATAACAATGTTTGAAGCAAAGTATTTGAAGTTCTCAAAGAATTTGGTGATACATTCATATATTAGATTGTTTATTATTTAAAACTGAGTGCTAATGTCTTATTCATTATAAAGCAATTCTTTGCAGTTTATCAAAATCCTAAATTTATTTATTTCTTAATTACCTAGATCTCTTTTATTTAAAGAGAACTCATAAATCTGAAATGAAATTATTATCCAATAGTTATTGAATCACTAAATAATTATTATCAAGAAAACATGTTTTTTAATGATGTTATTAAGAAATAGCCAAAAGCCAGGAGGTAGTTTGATTTTAATGCAGTCTCATTTGTGCCATTATATGATGTTTTTTGAAATTTACTCTGAAACATTTTAAATCCAAATAAATTTGCATGACATACATCATGGAAACATTGTTAAAAATGGCAATTTCTAATTCTTGGTAAAATATAGTTAATATTAGTTGGGTAAGCAATAAATGGTCAAGAGTACATGAGAAAAATACTAGAACATAAAAATATAAAATATAAGTAAATTAGAAAGTATAATATTGCAACATATTAACCATATTAAAGTTTCACATTTGTTAGAATCCCAATTTATTTTAAAATAGAAATTTAATAATTAAACATAGAGTTATAAAAATAGAAAATATATTGAGTGACATTACATAATAAATGCTTATTTTAACAAGGCATAATTCATAATTATTGGATAATTTTAAAGTGTGTTAGAGGAAACTTATCGTCATTAGCAATTCACAACAGAGTACCAAAATTATACGAACGAGTTAATGTTAGTGGAAAGCACAGTGACTTACAGATAGTAATAGCCAGATTTTAACTCTTAGTCTAATATACATAATCTAAAAGAAATAATTTTATAATGGTGTTATCAATTTTATGAATAACATAAGGCTAGGAGAATAAATATTTTCCATTTCTGTACATATGCATCTGTTTAATTAAACATTAAATTTGTAGGTATTTAATAAATATTGAAAATAATGATTTACATGAGTGTAAAAGGATAGTATTTTTCTTTTTATTTATAGTAGAAAGAGGGCAGTTAGCACAGAACTGAAAAAGCAATTGAAGTTAGCAAAACTGTAATATTGATTTGGCATTTCACTATTACTATGACGAAGTATAGGTCTCACCTTTTTAGAATGAATAAGTTTTCACAGGATTTGCCACAACGGGAGGGCAGAGAGTCAAGAAAAGAGGGAGTAAGAGTAAAAGAAAAAGAAAGTCTCCTAATGTATAGAGTAATAGTCATTTATATAATTTAATATACAAAATTAAGTAGACAGAATGTGCTTAAATTATGTTTATTAAAAGTAAGAAAACTTTCAACAAGTTAGACTTTTATATTTAACATTTTGATATAAGGGCTAAGTTTATGTGTGTGCTCATGTGTGCATGTGCGTGTGTATAATTTTTGAATGCTAAAGTTAGAAAGAAAGCAGGCCTTGTCTGCATTTATCCAATATTGTATTATTGGGAAAAAATCAGTATATATTAAAACAATGCAAAAATTAGTTATCTTTTATTGTAAAAATGCAATCTGATTCTAAAATTAGAAATTTAAAAAGCATCCGACCTCATAATTCTCTGTGGGTCATTCAAAATTTGAGGAGAACATAAAAGTCTTAATGATGTTGTGCCAACACATGACCTTTAAATATTTAGCATTAAAAGCCCATGCCTAGAACATCTCCACAATAATTATGACAACTGAAAATATCTCCATGCGTTTATACAATGCGCCTTGGTGGAAAGCACAGCTCCATTGAGAAACATGCCCTAGATTCTGAGTTTACTCTTAAAAATGAGTATTACATTATTTTCTATAAATAATTGAATATGAGTATCATTCTATATAAAGCAGTATGAAATAACAGTAATTTATATATATTTTTAATATGACAATGTGTATAATCATATAAACTTATACTGATATAGTTTTATTTTTGAAAACTAAAACATTATTAGCTGGTTCCATTTTATTTCAAACATGCTAGCCTGAAAAATCACACAAAGTATGAGGAAAAAGCAAGTAGAGAATACAAAAGAAATGAATAGAAGTGATCAATGCTATGTTGAAAGAAAAAAAGTAATTTTAAAAGGGTATACATTTGTTTCATTTTTGATAAATGTTTTAGACAATTGTAAATCCTCAGACATAGAAAACATAAATGTGGCAAAATAGTATGATTAATATTGTGTTTTTTGTTTCAATATATACTTCTGGATAAAATACAGAATTGGAAACTGTTGGTTTTCTTTATGATTGATTTGACAGGGAAATACTTAGTCTAAGGCTTTGAATACACTGATTATAGACTTCAGAGTGAGTAATTTCAAAAAGGATTTAAATAATTCTGATTCTTGTTTCCCTGTGTGTTTCTTCCATTATGACAATTGCAAACTCCTACAAAGCTCCCACTCAAAAAGGAAAAAAAAAAGCAAAAACCTGAAATCTGAGACTTTACTCTTTCCTTAGTAAACTAAGAGAACAGCCATTGTTACAGTTTCTTTGTGACACAGGCCTCAGGCAGAGTGGAAAGATGACCGATATTCCTCAGCATAACAATAGTACACCATTGTGCTTAGAGGACAAGACCAAATCCTCCCTAACAGAGAGAATATTCTTTCTCCAATATGCCGATAAGCTTTTGCTACAGAGAGAAAGTAAGATATTACACAGAGGTGCTAAGTTAATAGAATTCCAAGTAAGAAACCCTGATTATCTGCTCTTGAATAAGAAAGCATTGGATTAGAATTTGGTTCATCTCCATTGACTAAATTTCATGACCCACCTTAAGCCTTTACTTCTCTGCAAAACAAACACACCCTTGTCCTCCTGACAAAGGCATATGATGCTAGGTGAGAATGACAATTTTGGGAGCAATCATGGAGCAACACTTTTTCCTGTGAAAAGGGAATGATTTGTCAAGAAGAAGGAGGGATATATGTTTTCAGATGGAAACCTCTGAAGGGGAGAAGTGTGTGTATATGTGTAAATACAAGTGTGAACATGAAAGGATAATATAGTGAAGAGTGGAAATACACATATATCTAATTTATATACACATAAATACACGGATACACATATGTCTAAATGGCCTTAAGTTTTGAGCTGTCTTTCATTACGTATAGTAATAAAAACTTGATTTTTGAGAACTTTATTCTTCCTAAGTTTGAATTTTCTACAGATATTACTCTACACTTTCAGACGTTCATATAATTTTATATGTACATATCACTCCTCTGTATTTGTATTTTTCTAAAGAGAAGTGGTGGCTAGATAATCTTTTGGGTTTATTTCTTTCAGAGATAGGAATCATTATTCGCTTGTGTGAACTATAACCTAGAATCTCCAATGACTTTGAGTAACAGTAGAGATACCCCATCTCAGTATGACAGCTACTAGTATAGTAGACAGTAGGAAGAAAAATATGCATGAGAAGGAACAAGATTAAACCTTAATTATGCCCTCAAAAGAGTCAAAGAGAAAAATAATGGACTGATCTACAATTGAGTTACAGAAAATAACATGCAGTGATAATCCTTAAATCTTTTGGGCATGTTAAACAAAAGTTCATTTTTGCATCAGTAATCACTTGCCATCTCTATTTCTCTCTCTTTTTTTTTTTTTCTTCTCCAAATCCTGGAGATTTTGTATTCTACTTATTCTGACCCCAGAGCATACACTTTTTTTTCATCTTCTATTTCCTTTTGCTCTCCACCCCTTCCCTTAAAAACTAAAAATGGAAAAATAAACAAAAGCAAATAAAAATGAAACAAATATTTCTATTTTTCTATTTCTTTTCTTCATTTTTTTCTTGTAAATAAGAAATCGATGTCTTCATTACTTTTGTTGATTGGGGTTACACAATTTTTTTTTTGACTTACTTAATACCCAACTATACTGACATTTATATTGACATCTATTGCTGCTCAGGCAAGGGTCAAGTGTATTGACAAGAACTCAGAAAGTTCATTTAGGAGAGCCAACACATGGAATGGCATATGTAAGGATAAGGCATCACAAATACTGCCACAGTGAACTGAAGCCTAGGAGGGGCATAACTCTGCAGGGATGAACTCAGGACAATTCCCATATGGACAATAACTCTTTCTGGAGAATGTGAAGGTCTAGAGTTGGCAAATTCAGAAAACAACACACTGTCAGTACTAGATTTGGACACGTCAGTGACAGGTTTCAAAACTTTTATAAAATAGCTTCATACACTTAATGAAACATGGCACATACAGGAAAAAGGGAGAAAGTAATACATACTTTATAAATATAATGATGTAATAACATTATTTTTATACCTTAAATTCACACAAAAAATTTAACCTGAAAAATAAAAATAAAGATTATTCCATTTAACTTCACAAAAAATGTATTACCTCAATCAGAATCTCATTATATAAGCAGTTTGAAAAATAATACTCATTTTTAAGTAATAAAATACCATAGGTAGGTTTTCTGCTCACTACAGTGTCCCAGTTTATAATTAAGTATTTCTTACTGGTGGCAAATTAGTGGGTAGAATCACCTGCCTACTCTGTGAGCCTGATGTAGGATGAGTTCTGGCTGGGAATGAATAAAATACCCAGACTCACACTTTAACTCTCTAGCCCACCCAGTTCCTAAGCCAACTAAAGACTGAGTGGATCCATCAGGGAGACTGCTATCCTTACTACAAATTTACAGGAATGCGGGGGAACATTCTTACATGTAGTTCCTATTCACTTCTCAAGTCACTTAACTAAAAAGAATAATTCTGGTCTTGCAAGTATTCCATGTTACTACCCTGGAGAATGTCAGAGTCCACCTATCTGCATGCCGCAATTGAGCCTTTTTTGTTTTTGTACAGAGTAGGCACAGCTATTGCCCACTTTATCAAATACTACTTGAGTTGTTTATTATTGCTTACATCACAGGGAAAGAAGAATTTAAAACTTTAAAACTGTGGATGACTTCTAAACATGGGGACTAGAAAAAGTCTAGTAATTTGTCTTCACTTCTACTTCTTTAGGATCTATCGTGTAATAAAATTCTCAATCTTTTTTTTAAATTTAAGGAATTATCCTAAAACCATATATACACTTTTACAATAAGTGATCATTACCAGGTGCTCCAAATTTAATCATTTTAATCATTTTGGGATTATATGCTTTGATAGCTGGTGGGACTATTCAGTCCTAGCCTAGGTGTCATTGACACCTATTCTGTTTTTTGGAAGAACTCCAAATTATTTTTTGGAAAATTCTTTGCTTGATTTTCTGTATTATTTTCTGCATGCTTTCACACACATCAAATTATGAGAAGGTCACTTGCTCCTAATCACATGTCAGTGATTTTGAAGCACTGCGAATATATGCCTTTTTTTAGTCTGAAATGGCAAATTTCTCATTGTATATCATGAATAACCTTTAATGTTGATCACAAAACACTTTCTACTACTTCTAATTAACACTCTCCACAACCAGGCATATAAAGTTAAAACTATTATTTAGTCTCAATTCTAAGATAATAATTATATGAACGATGCAGATATTTACAATATTCACCTCAAGACATTTCAGATGCATAAATCAATTATCAGCTCTTGTCCTTTGTCCTGGGAAATCTAAGTAATTTAAAACCTACTACATACATGGTGAAATATTCAGCCTTCTTTATCATTTTTTTGTTTGTTTGTTTTGGTTTGATTTTTGGTTATATATTCACCTCTTGGTCTAAGTTTTTGCTTCCATGGAATTAACGCATTTTGGTAATCATTTGACTAGCCTATGTATGCACTAGTTTATATTAAGTTGTATCAAATTATAAAACACTTCCTGCATGCTAATAACTTTTGGGAATTCTTTCCTCAAGAACTTTCTGTAAAATCTTTAGTTTGAGTTAATCACTATTAACAATATGATCATAAAAACTAGGTTTCTGCAGCAAGCCTCAGTTAGTAAAAAACAAAATCTATTCTCCATGAAATTTTCACATAGATGTGTATGCATATAACAAGAAAGAGTACTATCAGTACCATCAAAACAAACCAAATGCCAAGACATGTACTTATGGAATTATTTTGAAATGATTTTGCAGCACAGAGGTCTTGTAATAGTGGTGTAGTCAAATTAGAATGTCAGAATGTGAATATTTGTTTCTCTGGTGAAATGTTAAAGCAGTTTAAGCTAAGATGCTACAGTTATTCAACTACATTTTTGTAAATTGGATTTTTCTGTCACTGTCTTAACATTTTATAATTGTACATTAAGTGTTATTTGTAACATAGGCAGTCCATAACAAAGAAAGGGAAAAGATGTATTGACCCCAACTGCTTCAGATGTAGATTGATTGAGAAGAATTGAACTCATGGACTTGTCTAATAGTGTCGTATTGCTAAAACATTAAATACTTATCTATGGTGTGCCAGATTTCAGTATACACACACCTACAAACACATATTCTCAAGTCTCAATTGACAAAGAAGGAACAAAACCCCTAACTACTGTCAGCTGGCAACTGGCCTATGACTAAGATACAGAACATGATGTTCTCCTGATGACCACAGATACTTCTATAGAACACTAATATCAAAAAAAGGCTATGACAAGAGACACAAAAGCAAGGTAAATGAATAATCATGTCAAAATATGCAGAAACAACACCTTGAAAACCACAAAATTGACCAAATATCTTTATTGCTTAGCTTATATATTTTTTCCAAATAAAACTTAATTCTTCTATTCCATGTTTTAATTCTTCCATTCCATGTTTTAATTCTTCCATTCCTACATAAATGAAGGGATATTGATCCTGCTTTCAGGCAGTACTTAACCTAAATCAAGATCATATTCCCTTAAACCTTTTACCGATACCTTTTAGAACAAGCCTAAATCTCCTCAACATTTTCTCTCTAACATGCCCCATGATATCTTAGGTGTGTTCCTGGTGGTCTTGACTGGTAAAGGTCTCTACATGATTTTGATAATCCCTAAATCCCATCATCAAGTCCCCAAATCAAATGTATTAAAACATTTTCTAGCCACCATGTTAAAATGTTAGATGTGGGACTGGGGAGTAAATTATAAAATGCCAGTACAATTTTTTTTTTATCTCCCTTCACTTATTCTCTTTGATATAGTCATCTCAAATGGATCTCAGATGGCTCTGTGACTTTTTTTTGGCTAATGAGACATTACCAACAAGACATAAAATGACCCTTGTAAAATACTTCTGCTCAGAGGGTGTGCTCTTGATGTTTTTGGAATCCCCTTGCCAGTTAAGGAAGCCTAGGCTACCCTGCCTTCAGGATAGTGGACATAACCAAGTTATCCTCATCACCCCAGCTAACATTGGGACAACCACTAGATATGTGCATTAGGTCATCCATATTGTTGCAGTAAAGTCAACTGGAAAGAACTATTGAGCTAATCCAGAGTAACAGAATCACCCAACTAAACCAGAGGATTGTGAGAAATAATACATATTTGTGTTTAATTCCACTAGTAATTTGGGAACTATTTGTTACATAAAAGACCTAACTGATGATAGGCAAGAGTGTCCATTATGAAGAGACCCATTTAGTATGAAAAAAAAAATGAGAAAAGTCTATCTTTCTATTTACATAGAATAGAAATTATAAGTCCAAGAATGAGATGTCCCTAATGCATAAAGAGGTCTGCTAAGGAAATGAAGCATGCTCTTCAAGCAAGAAAGAAACTATCTTCTGGATTACAGTTATCCTGACAGCCACAGGCCTCATAGAACTAGCATAGCCAACATTTACACTTCAAAGGTAATATACAAAGCAGAAAAATGTCACCTGATGATACCATGGTTAAATTTTGCTGTAAAATGTCCATTTGTTCAACTTATTAGGAAAATGTTAGACTTGCTGAAGACCATATCAACACATTAACTCATTTTTTTCCTAGAAATAGATACAAAAAATACAGGACTCTTTTTTTTAGTTTATATTAGTTATTAATTACTTATTTTTGAGACAGTCTTGTTCTGTCACTCAGGCTGGAATGCAGTGATATGATCATAATTCACTGCAGTCTTGAACTCCTGGACTCAGGTGACCCTCCCACTTCAGCCTCTTAAGTAGCTGGGATTACAGGCATTCACCATGACACTGAGCCAATTTAAAAATTTTTTGTAGAGATGAGTCTTGCTATGTTGCCCAGGCTGGTCTTGAACTCCTGGGCTCAAGTGATTCTCCTACCTTGGCTTCCCAAAGTGGTTGGATTACTGGCATGAGCCACTTGATATGGCCCTAATTGTTATTTATAACTGCAACTATAAGGTAATTTATATATTTAAATTTTCAAAGGATATCATTAAAATATTTGTGTGAAAAATTGATAATACCTAATCATTGAATAGACAAATAGTAAACGCTCACTTTTAAGGATTTAATGACTGGGTTCTATGTCATTTGCGCTTTTTACAGGCCACTTTGCTCTGGCTAAATTTCTTCACTTTTACTGGTAATTACAATAAGACCAAGAATAACAACAACACAAATTTGGCCTCTTAATATATTCATAATAATTTCATAATCTTGAAAATGTTATTCTAGTACATTGTTGTAAAATCACTCAGGTGAATAAAGTTTTAACTTCATTAAACTGGACTATGTTTTGCTGGGAAAATCTGAGACAAAATCCACTGATGTTTCCTGTTACAACAGGATTTTCCCTCTTATCATAGAGCGGCAATCCTCTTAGACATAGAGGTATTCTAGTGCTCTTTCACAAGACACAGCGTATCTCCTAGCTTATCTTTAATTTTCATATTTCAAAAATTCAATTCAATTACCTGAGGTTGTCAGATTAGTTTTCTTATGGTCAAGTAAAACAAATTTGTAAATTGCAAGAAAAACAAACAACAGATTTGAGTTAGAAGAAGACTAATTTGGCTAACTTAAGTGCCAAGAAAATATGCTTGAACATTTTATTTATCACCAGATGAACCTTTGCAAGGATCATAAACTTATATATAAAAGTAATTCAAGGGAGAATTATTCTGTGTATTTTCTTTTGACAATAAAATATAGAACAATTGGAAGCTCCATGAAATCATGGTGACTTTATTAATAATCATGAATTTTCATTGAAAGTGAAGCATCAGGAACACCTCCATACAAACACACACACACACACACAAACACACACATATAGTATAAAATATATATTTATATACAAAATATACATAAAATTATACATATATATTATATATATAATGACAGAATGTATCTTGAAAACTATTTAATCACTTATTCTTATTTTCATTGCCTTTGTCCATCATCTCTCTTCTGTCTTCTTGAAGTAGACTCAAATGGACTCTCAGGGTTCATTCTTAGTCACTATCATTGATTTTTATTTCACTTTGGTTATCTTCCTAAAATATAAATCTGAAGACATTTCTTTCTTAGTAAAAGTATTCCAGGATTCCTTCTTACTTTCAGAATGAAGTCCATCCTCTTGTAATAACTCACTATCTGCTTCCTTCTTAGTTCTCCACTGAGAGTGGGGGCAGGTAGAGGCTGGTTAGGCAGATAAAGAGAGAGGGTCTCAGAAGGAGGACAATGCCTGCACCACCTATGTTATGTAGCCAGAAGGAGGAAATGTGGTTAAGAACTTCCTCTTATACCAAGATGTTTGTTCAGAGGGAATTTGCAGCTGCCTGTGCAGGTGCACACAAGGACCAAGGGTATCCTAAAATGACCTCAAACTCATTACAACGCCATTAGCGTTGTGGTTTTATCCAACTCCTCATGTGTTTCACTTAGGCACTCATGGGTAATAACCAAGATGGAGTCACTATGGCAAACCCCATGCATGTGTAGATGTAACACCCCCAAGGGGGATTTTTATCCCTCCTGTTATAGCAGAACCTACAGAAGACTTCCTTGATTCTGCCACATAAAAGTCCCAGAACTCAGCCCCACTTTTGACAACCCTCTTTGGGTCCTCTTTTGCTGCTGAGAGCTTTTCTGTCGCTTAATAAATTCTACTCCACCTTACTCACTCTCTGGTAAGGGCCAATAACTTATTCTTCTTCTTGGTCATGGGACAAGCACTCAGATATCTCTAAACTAAGGAGTGAGGAGACTGAAACACCAGCATTATCTCTCATACCACCCTGAATGACTGCCTTATGCACTTTTCTCACATTATGCACAGTTTCTTGGATTATATTTTGTTTCTTGAACAATTATTTAGCCTTGTTCTTAGCTTTTTAACTATAAAAACTTTTATATCATGATTTGCTCATCAACATTAAAACTTTTTTAAAAACATTTCTTTGTCATTTTAAAGTAAATTCACTATAGGTACATGAATTACCCCTTTAATTCATAAACAATATGTCTGTTAAACCCTTACATAGCTGATATTGTCTAATATATTTATGACTGCCAAAGTATCAGCAAATTATGTATTTAAAATTATTAAATTAAAAAATATGTTTTTGATATATGTGTTTTCCTGATCTAACAAGTTTCAGATACTTTAGGGAGAAAATGTTTTCAGGTGCTTTCTAAAATTGCCATTTTTAAAAACTTTTATTTCTGGAGATGCATGTGGAGTTTTTGGGTCCTTGTAATTAAAAGAAAATGTCCCAGTTGCATGTAAATGTAAATGTAAATGTTTATAACATTTTTGCACAATTCAGAGTTTTACTCCAACCACATTCTCAATTATAAATCAATTTCCAGTGGTTCAAGCTTCCTTTCCTCAAAGAACCAAAAATCATTTGAACATGTGCCTATATATTATCTGTGTCAAACACGTCAGTTTCTTTATCATTCTTTTAAGACCTTTGCTATCTTCCAACATATCCAAGTTCTATTGTTCAATAAATTCACTTCTGTGCTGTGCCCTATCAAAGGCTATAAACACTGAAATTAAAATTTTACTCTTTTCATTTCATTCTTCTTTTGTATCTAGCCCATCTCCACTGAAGTTCACTGTACTTTTCTTGTAAAAATCATATTAACTTTAATCTTACTGAAGATTGCAAACAATTTTACAAAATGTTTTTACAGTTTCTGCTACAAATCATCTTTATTTTTTAAATGGATTGGAAGAATCAATATAATTAAAATGTTCATACTGTCCAAAGCAATCTACAGATTTAATGCTATTCCTGTCTAGTTGCCAGTGTCCTTTTCACAGAGCCAGAAAAAGCTATTTTAAATTTCACATGGGACCAAAGGAGCTTGAATAGCCAAAGCAACCCTACACCAAAAAGAACAAGGCCAGAGGCATCACACTACCTGATTACAAACTATACTGTAAGGCTACAATAAACAAAACATCATGGTACTGGTACAAAAACAGATACAAAAAAAAAAAAATGAAATGGAATAGAGAACCCAGAAATAAAGCTTCACAGCTACAACCATCTGATTATTGATAAGGTCAACAAAAATAAGCAATAGGAAAAGAATTCCCTATTCAAGAAGTGGTGCTGGTATAACTGGCTAGCCACATGCAGAAGAATGAGACTGAGCTCTTACCTTTCACCATACACGAAAATTAACACGAGATAGAATAAATATTTAAATTTAAGACCTCAAACTGTAAGAACAAGAGGCCAGGCACGGTGGCTCATGTCTTTAATCCCAGCACTTTATCATGGGTGGCAGAGGCAGGCAGATCACCCGAGGTCAGGAGATAAGGACCAACGTGGTTAACTTAGCGAAACACAATCTCTACTAGAAATACAAAAAATGGCGAGGCATGGTGGCTTATGCCTGTAATCCCAGCTACTCAAGAGGCTGAGGCAGGAAAATTTCTTGAACTCGGGAGGCAGAGGTTGCAGTGAGCTAAGATTATGCTGCTGCACTCCAGCCTGGGTGACAGAGTGAAACTCTACACCTTCCCCTCCCCCTGTAAAAAAAAAAAAAAAAATCCTAAAAGAAAATATTGAAAATACCATTCTGGACATTGGCCTTGGGAAAGAATTTATGACTGAGTCGTCAAAAGCAATTGCAGCAGAAACAAAAATTGACAAGTGGGACTTAATCAAGCAATCAACAGAGTAAACAACTATCCTACAAAATGGGAGAAAATATTTTCAAACTATACATCCCACTAAGGTTCTAATATCCAGAATATGTAAGAAACTTAAATCAACAAGCAAACAACAACAACAACAAAACATTGAGAAGTAGGCAAAGGACACAAACTGACACATCTAAAAAGAAAACATACAAGTGGTGAAAGAAAATTTGAAAAAATGCTGCTATTACGAATCATCAGGGAATGTTAAATCAAAACCTAAATGAAACATCATCTTCATCTCATAGCAGCCAGAATGGTTATAATTAAAAAGCCAAAAAGCAGCAGACATTCTTGAGGCTGTGGAGAAACGCAAACACTCATATATTGTTGGTGGGAATGTAAGTTAGTTTAGCACTGTGGAAAGCAATTTGGAGATTTCCTTTTTTCCTTCCTTTTCTCCCTCCATCCCTTCCTTCCTTCTTTCCTTTAGTTCTTTTTCTTTTTTTTTTTCTTTGGGTTGGAGTCTCACTCTGTTTCCCAGGCTGGAGGTCAGTGGCATGATCTCAGCTCACTGCATCCTCCACCTCCCACGTTCAAGCAATTCTCCTTCCTCAGCCTCCAGAGTAGTTGGATTACAGGCATGCACTACTGTGCCCTGCTAATTTTTGTATTTTTAGTAGAGATGGGGTTTCACCATGTTTGCCAGGCTGGTCTCAAACTCCTGATCTCAAGTGATCCACCTACCTCAGCTCCCCAAAGTGCTGGGATTACAGGCATGGACCACCATGCCCAACTGGAGATTTCTCAAAGAACTTAAAACAGTACCAGCAATCTCATTACTGTGTATTTACCAAAAAGAAAAAAGATCATCATACCTAAAAGACACCTTCATTTGTATCTTCTTTGCAACACTCTTCACAATAGCAGAGACATGGAATCAACCAAGGTGCACATCAACTGTGGATTGGATAAATAAAATGTGGTACATATATACCATGGAACACTAGGCAGCAGTAATAAAGAACAAATATCTTTTCTTTCCATCAAGATGGATACAGCTGGAGGTCTTAATACTAAGTGAACTAATGCAGGAATAGAAAACTAAGTACCTCACACCTGTAATCCCAACACTTTGGGAGGCCGAGGAGGGCAGATCACCTGAGGTCAGGAGTTCAAGACCAGGAGTTCAAGACACCAAAAGAATGACACCAGGCCCTTACCTTTCACCATACACGAAAATTAACACAAGATAGATTAGATATTTAAATTTAAGACCTCAAACTGTAAGAATAAGGGGCCAGTTGATGAATCATCAGCAAAGGGAGATAGTTCGACTTCTTATTTTCCTATTTGGATGCTTTGTATTTATTTCTCTTGCCTGATTGCTTGGCTGGAACTTCCAGTACTATTTTTAATAGGAGTAGTGAGAGTTCGTATCCTGTTTTTTTTTTTTTTTTTTTCCTCAAGGAAGATGGTTCCAGCTTTTCCTGGTTCAGTATGATGTTAGCTGTGACTTTGTCATAGATGACTCATCATTTTGAAGTATGTTCCTTTGATGCCTAGTCTGTTGAGGGCTTTTATCATGAAGGAATGTTGGATTTTAGCAAAAGATTTTTTGCATCTATTGAGATGATCATATAGCTTTTGTTAATAACTCTGTTTATGCAGTAAATCGCATTTATTGATTTGCATATTTTGAAATAACTTTGCATCCCAAGAATAAAGCCTATTTGATCAGGTGAATCACCTTTTTGATGTGTTGCTGAATTCATTTTGCAAGCAATATTTTGCTGAGGAGTTTTGCTTATGTTTTCATTGGGGATGTTGGTTAGAAGTTGTCTTATTTTTGTTGTGTTTTTGCCAGATTTTTTTATCAGGCTGATTCTGCTTTCATTGAATAAGTTGGGGCAAAGAGCCTCCTCATTTGATTTTTTAGAAGAATTTCACTAGTATTGGTGCCATTGTTTGATACAGATGGTGTAATTTCATTATGAATACATCTGGTCCAGGGCTTTTTATGAATGGTAGGATTTTTATCACCAATTCAACTTCTGAGTTTGATATTTGTATATTCAGCATTGCAGTCTTTCCTTTATTCAATCTTGACAGATTGTATATGTTTCTAGGAACTGATCCATTTATTCTAGATTTGTTAATTGGTGTGCATGGAGGTTTTCATAGTATTGTCTAAAGATTTTTTGCATTTTTGTGTGATCAGTTGTATTGTCATCTTTGTCATTTCTGATTGTATTTATTTGAAACTTCTCTTTTTTGTTCTTTGTTTATTCAGTTGCTATCAATCTTGTTTATTAAAAAAACATCTTGGTTTATTTTTAAATGGGTTTTTGCATTTAGTGTCATTCAGTTCTCTAATTTTAGTTATTTATTGTCTTGGGTAGCTTGATTTTATTTTTTTCCTATTTTTAAAATACAAAGTTAGAGTGTTAATTTGAGATCTTCCTGTCTCCTTGATGAAGGCATTTAGGATGATAAACTTTCTTCTCAACACTGCTTTAGTTGCATCCCAGAAATTTTGGTAAGTTTTATCCCTATTTTCATTAATTTCAAAGATTTTTTAAATTATTGCCTTAATGTTGATGTCTACCCATGAGTTGTTTAAAGGCAAGTTGTTTAATTCCCATGTATTTCTGCAGTTTTGAGTATTCCTCTTGATATTTTCTTCTATTTTTATTGCACTGTGGTTTGAGAGTATGCTTGGTATGATTTCAGGTTTTTTGTATATATTAAGATATACTTTAAAACCAAGCATGTGGTTGCTATTACAATATATTACATGTACAAATGAGAAGAATATAAATTCTGTTGTTGTAGAGTGGAGTGTTCTTTAGATGTCAATTAGGTCCAATCAGTCAAGGGTTCAGTTTAAGTTCAGAGATTCTTTGTTAGTTTTCTGCCTCAATAATCTGTTTAATGTTGTCATTTGTTTGTTGAAATCTCCCAGTTTCCTGTGCAGTTGTCAAGTCTTTTTGTAGGCCAGGAAGAAATTGCTTTATGAATCTGGGTGTTCCAATGTTTGGTGTGTACATGTTCAGAATAGTTAAGTCTTCTTGTTGGATTGTAATCTTTATTATTATGTAATGTGCTGTATTTTTCTTCTTAATTTTATTAGTTTAAAGTGTTTTATCTGATATAAAGTTAGTAACTCCTGCTCATTTTTGTTTTCTATTTGCATGATAGACCCTTCTTTGTCTTTTTGCTGTGAGTCTGTGGGTATCATTACAAACGAGATGGATCTTCTGAAGACAACAGATGGTTGGGTCTGGGCATTTTATCTAGCTTGCCACTCTGTCTTTTACGTGAGGAGTTTAGCCTATTTCCATTCAAAGTTAGTATTGATATATGTGATTTTGAGTCTATTATCATGTTTTAGCTGGTTATCATGTTGACTTTATTGTGCAGTTGTTTTGTAGTGCCTGTGGGCTATGTGCTTAACTGTCTTTTTGTGGTAGTAGGTAATGTTTCTTGGAATCCATGTTTGGCTTTCCCTTAAGGACTTATTGTAAGGCTGGTCTAGTTGAAAAAAATTCCTTAAGTGTTTCCTTGTCTCAGAAGAATTTTATTTCTTCTTCACTTATGAAGCTTAGCTTGGCAGGATATAAAATTCTTGACTGGATTTTTTTTCCTTAAGGACACTTAATATATGCCCCTAATCTTTTCTGTCTTGAAAGGTTTCTGCTGAGAGGTCTGCTGCTGATCTGATCAGGTTCCAAAGCGACTTAGCCCATTTTCTCTATATGGCTTTAAGATTTTTCCTTTTGCATTGGCCTTGGTGATTCTGATGACTATGTGGACTGGGGTTGGTTTTCTTGCACAGTACCTAACTGAGGTTTTCTCTGTTTCTTGGATTTGCATGTCAACCTCTCTAGTGAGATTAGGGAAATACGCATGAGTTATGTCCTCAAATATATATTTCTAGTTCATTCTGTCTCCTTTTTCAGACATGTCAGTGCATCAAAGATTTGGTCTGTTTATACAATCCCACATTTCTAGGAAGCATTTTTGATTTTTAAAGTTCTTTTTAAATTTTTGTCTGACAGAGTTGATTTGAAAAACTAGTTGTTGAGTATGAAATTCTTTTCTCAGTTTGGTTTATTCTGCTATCAATACCTCTGATTGTTTTATGAATTTCTTGTAATGAACTTTTTAGCTCTAAAATTTTAGTTTGGTTCTTTTGAGATCTTCAATCATTTTACTGGATTCCTTGGATTGAATTTCAACTTTCCCCTGAATCTGAAGGAGCTTGCTTGCCATCCAGATTCTGAATGCTGTCTGGCATTTCACACTAGTTAAGAACCATGGCTGATAGGCTAGCAGACTTCTTTAAGGTAAAGGGACACTCTGGATTTTTGAATTGCCAGAGTCCTTTCATTGATTCTTTCTCATCTGTGATGGTTTGTATGCCTTTAACTATGGTGTAAGTTGCGTATAGTCAGTTGGCATCATTTATGGATGCTTGCAGAAAGCCAGGAGTCTGTACAGGATATTTATGTGTGGTTGAATTCTTGTACTTGGTTACACAGTTTTATGTATTAGCCTAAAAATTTTTGGTGTTATAGTTCTGGCTGCATTCTAGCAGATGGCACTTAAAAGTAACACACAGTAGCTAGGCTAACGCACAACCATGTGGCTCTTTTCTACTTCCTCTTGTTTGCAGGCATGCTCTGAGATGGACTAAGATGAGAGAAGGGCACTTGAACAGATCTGCTCCCAGGCCTTGGGGGAGCACCCTCTGCTCACTGCTGCTGTGCCCACACTTATTTTGTTAGGTATTCCTGGCTGCAGGGCTCTGTTAGGAAGAAGCTAAGGCAGGAGAATATGCCACATCCTTTCTAGCCTGGCCCTGTGAAGGGAGGCATGCCCCCCTCCCCTGGACCAGAAACCTAAAAATGTTGCCTCTCTCCGTGCTCTTAGGCTAGGGGCTCTTCCCTACCTTGAGTGCTGGCCACAGATCTTGGATTAGTACTCCTGAGCTCTACACCATGGCCCTGGAGACTATGATGTCCTATGGCTCATAGTGAGGTTCCAGATGTGTTTGAGGATCCTAGGTGCTCCCCCTTCACCAAAATAGTACTCAGGTGGAACAACATACTCAGATTGGACTGTGGAGGTTGCACTGTCCAACTTCTTCTGCTAGGTGGCTAGGCACAGGCCCTGAAAAGGGCTGACTGGTAGAAAGCCTTATAGAGCAGACATGCCACAGTCCTGCAAGGAAGCCAATCCTGTTGTCTCCTAGTTCACAGTTAACTGGAGCCAGCACCTCCCAGAGGGAAATGGGACACCCTAGGAGGTGGGCTTCTGTGGTCACCCTCCACTAGAGCTGCCCAGTGAACAAAAGTTCTTTGACTCCATGCCATTTGAAAGTCTGTCTCTGCCTGTTCTCTGGGTAGGTGCCTCTGCCATCTGACAATTCCACAGGGGACAGAGTCCTAAGATCACAGAGATCTGTAGTAAGAATGAGCTGTCTCTCAGTTCCCTCTCTCACCCTTTTCCCAGGAGCCGTTCAGGACTGGGAACTAGCCTTCCTCTTGGGTACCCTGTGCAGGGTTTCCAGCATCGTACTTCTTAAGCATCACTTTAGCATCACTTCTTCATACACTCTCATCATTTTCTCTCTGAATATCTTCCCCAATTATGGTGGTTTACTCAATAATTTGATCTCTGTCAGTGGAGCAGCACTCACTGGCTGCACATAGTCAGCCATCTTATCTCCATTTCCAATTTAAAAAGTTTAAGTTGTTTTCACGTGTTCACACTGCATGAGACAGGTGCTGTCAGTGCCAGAAGGAGAGGAGGAGGTGGAAGAGGCCACATTGTGAAGCTGCTGCTGCTTCTGCTCCTTCCAGGAATTCTGTTTTCCTCTCCTATGCCACTCCTCCTGTCTCCAAATGTAGGACTTCTTGAAAAAAGTTCATTTGTGCCTCAGGAATTTCAAACCCTCTAAACCATAATTAAGTAGATGATCCAAGGATCAAATTTTGAGAAAGAGTAGACCCAATAACCTTTTATTTCATTTCTGATTTTAAAAGTATGATTCTCAGATGTACTTTATAGTTTTGAAAGCAAATGATAAATTGTGCTACAAGATGATTTTAAATCCTTTCATTCTACTGCCACAGTGACACCTGTTTGCTTGCTGCTTTGCCCAAATACTTTTTGTAAAAATAAGGAACTACAACACTTACCCTATTTCTTTCCAGCGATTGTCTTTTGATGTGTTAGTGGTGGGGGTAGGAAGCACAAGAATCTCTTTAATGTCCTTGGATGGGAAAGAACTATACTTTAGTTGCTGTACTCAATGATGACACTGAAGCTGGCCCATGTATACCTGGACAAGATTTAAAAGATGAAATCCTAGAACTTGAGCCTGTGCTTAATGCTGTAGTAAATACAATTTTGGTAATCAATGGAGGGAAAGCTTGTATATCTTGAACATGGCAGGACTGTAAATAGTTTGCAGGCAGACAGCCGATAATGGTGCTTTTCATCTTTGTGGCAATGTTTTTGGGCATTCCTTCACAAAAATTAGAGTGTAATTACCCACTTTTAAAATATGAGTCAGCTTAGTGACTCACTTTTAACAAAAAGAATGCAGTGGAAATTTGGCATCTGAAGTTATGTTAGAAAAAACAAACAGGTTTTCTCTTAGGTCTCTTTCAAATAGAATTCACATCTTTGGAGCCTGGAGTCTCCATGGAAGATATTTGACTGTTCTGAAGCCATCATGTTGGTGAGATCATGTGGAGAGAAAAAAATAAAGAAAAAGATGCCGACGGAGTGTTATCTATTTCAACTGCCAGCTATTCAAGTCTTCCCAGTCCGGGTACCAAACACGTGAGTAAAGAAGCATTTGAAATGTTCTTCTGTATATAATCTACCAACGCAACATGAGCTATCCCAGCCGGGACTGCCAGCCAAATGGTTCCTGAACTCCTGACCCAAAGAAACTGTAAAAGACAGCTAATTGCTATTATTGTTTTAAACCACTAAGTTTTAGATGATTTGTTATTTAGCAATAGACAACTAATACAGTAATTAAATAGTGAAATACCTGTCTTTTAACAAGTAATATTAGAAGAATTGGATATTCTGATGCAAATCAACTATAAAAACAACACCAGTTTTAAAAAATTATCTTAATATTCTTACTGTAACTTGGCTAATTTATTTAACTAAACTTGATTTCCCAGTTAAAATAATAAAATAATGGTTCCCTTGAAGTAAATTTACTGAATTATATACATTACTTCCGATCAGACATTCTTATAATGCCTTTTTCAAGTGCAAACTATAATAAATGTGGGAGTGGGATTGATAGGTATAACTCTTTTTAATTACGGTTCTATCCTAGTGGTTATTTGTGCAGATACATCGAAATACCACCCTCTATAGCTATATCACATCTTGTTAAAGCAGATATCATTTTTGAAATTTAATAAAATTATTAGC
The DNA here is from genome assembly GCF_024542745.1 of Macaca thibetana thibetana. Lineage (NCBI taxonomy): Eukaryota > Metazoa > Chordata > Mammalia > Primates > Cercopithecidae > Macaca > Macaca thibetana. Next base: position 64,641,421 of record NC_065584.1, read on the forward strand.
AGAAAATATTACTGAAATATTTGGGCATTTCCATTAAAAGCATACTTTGACAGTACGAAAGGAGACTCAGGTATGTTGTAAAATAGTATGTTAAAAAATTATGACTTATTACTTACATTACCACAAAAAAATAACCTTAAATTTGATTTGGCAAAAATAAAGAAAAACATCATCTCAGTAGGCTTTTCAAAGTGTGATTTTTTTTTTCTTGGGAATTCATGAAATAGCGTGGTATCTTAATCTCTGACACAGTGGGAAAGAACAGATGCTATAATCCTATTCCCTAAGTGTGCTCACAGATCATCTCCAACTCATCCTATTTAGTTAGCAGTATAATTTGTTATTTCAAAAGAAAAAATTATGCAAATTCGTTGGATATCATGTGAGTTTCAGTTAAAAATATGGTATCTTTTGTTCAATTGCCTGTGTATACAGAATGGATCTAAAAGATAAAATTTTAGAAAATGAATATTATTGCAATTTATCAATTTTGTTGAAATGTGTGGAAGGCAGATACAGTAACTGTGATCAGATTTATCTATTTTGTTGAGAGATATGGCAAGCAGATGCAGTAAATATGATTCTTTAAGAATTTATCTTAAGTATTTGCCTAATGTTTATAAATATCAGTGTGCTTGAACATATTGTGGATGACATTTACTTTTTTATTTAAAGTAAGATACAAGATAAGGAATAGTTGACTATTATTTTTGTGGTATTAACTCAGGTGAATGCAAACACCAGTGTTAATTAACCATAACACTATCTTCTCAGATAGTTCTTGAGTCAGTCTGAACTATAATATCAAAAACGAAAAATAGGCAAAATTATTTTGTATGTTTGACGTCTCTGTGAGGACCACATTCTTCTTTTTCTACAATTTGTACTCAGTCATTCAAGGTATAGAACTAACATAGGTTAATTTTTTTATAGTAAGCATATACAAAGTGACTTTGATTACATACATCAATTTTCTGATTGTCAAACTATTACATTTACTTCTGCAGGAAGCTAATTTTATAGTATTGATCAGTATTAGTTTCACATTCAAAGGATAACTTTTGTTTTGACACTCTGTTTAAAGTTTTATTTTTTAATTTTTTTTATTCTATCATTGTTGATTTGGTTAATTCACTGCGCAGAAGTGTTCTAACCATAGGTATTTCCAGTGTTTCTGTATCTTCCAACTCATACTTAACCCTGCCATTTTTCCACTTATTTCATTGAAATGTTATCTTTTTATTTAATATGCACTTTTATTATTGATTACTTGTGGGAAAAAATACACACATAAAATCAATTAGATGTACAGCAGAATAAATGATAGTATTTTGTTTACAGCATAATTAATTTAGCAACCTCAAGTTTCATAATAATTTTAAATAAAAGACAATTTAGTCAAAATCGTGTTTTATGTTAAAATAAATATATATTTGTTTTATTATTAACATTTTGACTACTTTTAAAATGAAAGACCTGCCAATGTTTAGCTGATAACTAATCAGCAATACTAATATGGAAAAAAAAAGATAAGACAGGTGGCTAAAGGTAAGATTGGAAAAACAAAACATCTTTGCAACATACATCAGCTAAAACAGAGGCCACATGCTTGCAATTACAATGTTCATAAAACTGAGTGGCTAAATTCGTGTTGCAAAGCAATAGTCACTGCTGTGGTGCTAGCAGTAGGGAAAAGATTATTGTTCCCTAAAATAGTGCATAGTCATTGCATTAAACAGAGAAGCTAACATTTGTAGAATACCTGAGATGTTTAAAGCACATTATTTGTTTTCAAAATAATTCTGCCATGTAGGTATCACATTCCCATTTTACAGATACAGTACCTGTGGAATGTACACTGGATCTAAGAATAGTAACATACTCTGTATTTCAATGAGGACCAGTTGTGCAGAGCCCAAATGTTCATACACACTATCCCAGGAAGCCTCTCCATCTGTGTATTCTCTGCATCACTATTTGCCTACAGAGTATGAGGCATTCGCCATGTGAATTGCTTTGCAGTATGGAAAAAAAATCTGCAGCCCAATTAGAATGTAAAGTATTAAACAAATTCTCTTTAAACAAGATCATACAGTGATACCATTCTACATATGCTTTTAAAACCTAAGTCCACACAAGTTTCCTATGTTTTCTTCATATTTTATCATCTTATTGAAATGTTTACTTTTTAAATTACCAACCTATCACATTTTAAAATTTATTGTTGTCCCATGACAGAAGATAGAATTCAGTGAAATAGTTATTTGTAATGCTTTGAAAAAATGTAAAACATAAATGGGCTAAACTAATTATTTGCATTTCTGTGGCTTAAAATATGGTGTCTATTAGATATATTTTTTTCTGTTGACTTAACTTCAATGTAGTTTTTGACAGAACTAAAACAATTAAAGGAAAAATGCTGAATAATAAATATCAAAAATAAATCGCAAGTTTAAAAGGATGTATAGATGGTTATCTAATATATTTGACTTTTTTAAATTACAGAAGTCTTTAAGGACAATGATGTCTGGGTTATTTTAAAGAAAATATAAAATTGTGAACTCTAATGATATTTTAAGAGTTATTGTTTTTAACGTATCTGTAGTATATAAAAAGAAAAATGACTGAAATTAAAATGCATATTTTTAAAAATATTGGTAAAATAAAATACAATGTAATTCAAGGTTCTATTTTTTATCTATATATTCCATATAAGGCATTTATTAATTTCCTCATGGGGACCAGTTCAACTGTGAGATAAAACAACCAAAAAATGGCATCAACTACTGTGAACATTTTTGGTAGCATGGCCCAAGACAGGTTGTCTGGTTTGTGCAGAGTCTCTGAAATTCTTTCAGAGTAGGCAAGATTTTCCCGAACTTTGCATTAACAAAGGAAAAAGATAGTTAGAGTCAAAATAGCTTGTCATGAATGGGCTAGGCTTTATTATCAGCAGCACCTTAAAAGAAAGGGCTGTAGATGAGGTTAATGCACCACTTCTTCTCATAAATTGAAACTGATTAAAATGCATAATTACGACATTTAAATGGGAAGTAGCCTAATACATTGGAACAGCAAAATATTCATCAAAAACAATGGGCACATTTTTCTACATGCTAGTCATGGGTGACCTCTTGAAATAGATGAGGAATAATTTTAACCGTAAATACAAGAACTCTGGAAAATACAATGACATTTAAGAGAAAATAATGACCCTGAGACATGTAGGCATTCATATTTGACTTTGATTCATATTTGAATTTATACTCTTTAGTGTAAAAATTCAGATTTCATTAGGTCACAATCTAACCCTGCACTTAATTATTTAATGTTACTAATAAGTTTAAGCTGTGTATTTGGATGCACTTCTATAGCTTGCATACAGCAATATAGACATAAACATGAATCACTAGAGAAGGCTGATACTGGAAAATCCCCAAGGAAGAGGGGCAATAACTTTAATATTGCAGAGTATTCTGAATCTTGTCAAACATCACCTGATGAGAAGAGAAACAAGTCATAAGGCACCTCGACATTGCTTAATACTTTCTATAAACATATCATTGTGGAGAGAAGTTACCAAGGACACTTGGAGTGGGTACAAGCAATGTGTTGTAGGGTACAGTTGCCTAAAGAGTTATTAAAACATAGTGATATTGGAACAGTTTACTTCTAGTTCTGACTATTTCACTAACTGTGTGTGTGAAGTTTATCAAGTTACTTTGATTTTTTGTTTTTTTTTTATTTATTATTATTATACTTTAAGTTGTAGGGTACATGTGCATAACGTGCAGGTTTGTTACATATGTATACTTGTGCCATGTTGCTGTGCTGCACCCATCAACTCGTCATTTACATCAGGTATAACTCCCAATGCAATCCCTCCCCCCTCCCCCCTCCCCATGATAGGCCCCGGTGTGTGATGTTCCCCTTCCTGAGTCCGAGTGATCTCATTGTTCAGTTCCCACCTATGAGTGAGAATATGCGGTGTTTGGTTTTCTGTTCTTGTGATAGTTTGCTAAGAATGATGGATTCCAGCTGCATCCAAGTCCCTACAAAGGACACAAACTTATCCTTTTTTATGGCTGCATAGTATTCCATGGTGTATATGTGCCACATTTTCTTAATCCAATCTGTCACTGATGGACATTTGGGTTGATTCCAAGTCTTTGCTATTGTGAATAGTGCTGCAATAAACATACGTGTGCATGTGTCTTTATAGCAGCATAATTTATAATCCTTTGGGTATATACCCAGTAATGGGATGGCTGGGTCATATGGTACATCTAGTTCTAGATCCTTGAGGAATCGCCATACTGTTTTCCATAATGGTTGAACTAGTTTACAGTCCCACCAACAGTGTAAAAGTGTTCCTATTTCTCCACATTCCCTCCAGCACCTGTTGTTTCCTGACTTTTTAATGATCGCCATTCTAACTGGTGTGAGATGGTATCTCATTGTGGTTTTGATTTGCATTTCTCTGATGGCCAGTGATGATGAGCATTTTTTCATGTGTCTGTTGGCTGTATGAATGTCTTCTTTTGAGAAATGTCTGTTCATATCCTTTGCCCACTTTTTGATGGGGTTGTTTGTTTTTTTCTTGTAAATTTGTTTGAGTTCTTTGTAGGTTCTGGATATCAGCCCTTTGTCAGATGAGTAGATTGCAAAAATTTTCTCCCATTCTGTAGGTTGCCTGTTCACTCTGATGGTAGTTTCTTTTGCTGTGCAGAAGCTCTTTAGTTTAATGAGATCCCATTTGTCAATTTTGGCTTTTGCTGCCGTTGCTTTTGGTGTTTTACACATGAAGTCTTTGCCCATGCCTATGTCCTGAATGGTACTACCTAGGTTATCCTCTAGGATTTTTATGGTATTAGGTCTAACATTTAAGTCTCTAATCCATCTTGAATTAATTTTCGTATAAGGAGTAAGGAAAGGATCCAGTTTCAGCTTTCTACTTATGGCTAGCCAATTTTCCCAGCACCATTTATTAAATAGGGAATCCTTTCCCCATTTCTTGTTTCTCTCAGGTTTGTCAAAGATCAAATGGCTGTAGAAGTGTGGTATTATTTCTGAGGACTCTGTTCTGTTCCATTGGTCTATATCTCTGTTTTGGTACCAGTACCATGCTGTTTTGGTTACGGTAGCCTTGTAGTATAGTTTGAAGTCAGGTAGCGTGATGCCTCCAGCTTTGTTCTTTTGACTTAGGATTGTCTTGGAGATGCGGGCTCTTTTTTGGTTCCATATGAACTTTAAAGCAGTTTTTTCCAATTCTGTGAAGAAACTCATTGGTAGCTTGATGGGAATGGCATTGAATCTATAAATTACCTTGGGCAGTATGGCCATTTTCATGATATTGATTCTTCCTATCCATGAGCATGGTATGTTCTTCCATTTGTTTGTGTCCTCTTTTATTTCACTGAGCAGTGGTTTGTAGTTCTCCTTGAAGAGGTCCTTTACATCCCTTGTAAGTTGGATTCCTAGGTATTTTATTCTCTTTGAAGCAATTGTGAATGGAAGTTCATTCCTAATTTGGCTCTCTGTTTGTCTGTTACTGGTGTATAAGAATGCTTGTGATTTTTGCACATTATTTTTGTATCCTGAGACTTTGCTGAAGTTGCTTATCAGCTTAAGGAGATTTTGGGCTGAGACAATGGGGTTTTCTAAATATACAATCATGTCATCTGCAAACAGGGACAATTTGACTTCTTCTTTTCCTAACTGCATACCCTTGATTTCTTTCTCTTGCCTGATTGCCCTAGCCACAACTTCCAACACTATGTTGAATAGGAGTGGTGAGAGAGGGCATCCCTGTCTTGTGCCAGTTTTCAAAGGGAATTTTTCCAGTTTTTGCCCATTCAGTATGATATTGGCTGTGGGTTTGTCATAAATACCTCTTATTATTTTGAGGTACGTTCCATCAATACCGAATTTATTGAGCGTTTTTAGCATGAAGGGCTGTTGAATTTTGTCAAAAGCTTTTTCTGCATCAATTGAGATAATCATGCTGTTCTTGTCTTTGGTTCTGTTTATATGCTGGATTATGTTTATTGATTTGCGAATGTTGAACCAGCCTTGCATCCCAGGGATGAAGCCCACTTGACCATGGTGGATAAGCTTTTTGATGTGTTGCTGAATCCGGTTTGCCAGTATTTTATTGAGGATTTTTGCATCGATGTTCATCAGGGATATTGGTCTAAAATTCTCTTTTTTTGTTGTGTCTCTGCCAGGCTTTGGTATCAGGATGATGTTGGCCTCATAAAATGAGTTAGGGAGGATTCCCTCTTTTTCTATTGATTGGAATAGTTTCAGAAGTAATGGTACCAACTCCTCCTTGTACCTCTGGTAGAATTCAGCTGTGAATCCATCAGGTCCTGGACATTTTTTGGTTGATAGGCTATTAATTGTTGCCTCAATTTCAGAGCCTGCTATTGGTCTATTCAGGGATTCAACTTCTTCCTGGTTTAGTCTTGGAAGAGTGTAAGTGTCCAGGAAATTATCCATTTCTTCTAGATTTTCCAGTTTATTTGCGTAGAGGTGTTTATAGTATTCTCTGATGGTAGTTTGTATTTCTGTGGGGTCGGTGGTGATATCCCCTTTATCATTTTTAATTGCGTCGATTTGATTCTTCTCTCTTTTCTTCTTTATTAGTCTTGCTAGTGGTCTGTCAATTTTGTTGATCTTTTCAAAAAACCAACTCCTGGATTCATTGATTTTTTGGAGGGTTTTTTGTGTCTCTATCTCCTTCAGTTCTGCTCTGATCTTAGTTATTTCTTGCCTTCTGCTAGCTTTCGAATGTGTTTGCTCTTGCTTCTCTAGTTCTTTTAATTGCGATGTTAGAGTGTCAATTTTAGATCTTTCCTGCTTTCTCTTGTGGGCATTTAGTGCTATAAATTTCCCTCTACACACTGCTTTAAATGTGTCCCAGAGATTCTGGTATGTTGTATCTTTGTTCTCATTGGTTTCAAAGAACATCTTTATTTCTGCCTTCATTTCGTTATGTACCCAGTAGTCATTCAGGAGCAGGTTGTTCAGTTTCCATGTAGTTGAGCGGTTTTGATTGAGTTTCTTAGTCCTGAGTTCTAGTTTGATTGCACTGTGGTCTGAGAGACAGTTTGTTATAATTTCTGTTCTTGTACATTTGCTGAGGAGTGCTTTACTTCCGAATACGTGGTCAATTTTGGAGTAAGTATGATGTGGTGCTGAGAAGAATGTATATTCTGTTGATTTGGGGTGGAGAGTTCTATAGATGTCTATTAGGTCTGCTTGCTGCAGAGATGAGTTCAATTCCTGGATAACCTTGTTAACTTTCTGTCTCGTTGATCTGTCTAATGTCGACAGTGGAGTGTTGAAGTCTCCCATTATTATTGTATGGGAGTCTAAGTCTCTTTGTAAGTCTCTAAGGACTTGCTTTATGAATCTGGGTGCTCCTGTATTGGGTGCATATATATTTAGGATAGTTAGCTCTTCCTGTTGAATTGATCCCTTTACCATTATGTAATGGCCTTCTTTGTCTCTTTTGATCTTTGATGGTTTAAAGTCTGTTTTATCAGAGATTAGTATTGCAACCCCCGCTTTTTTTTGTTCTGCATTTGCTTGGCAAATCTTCCTCCATCCCTTTATTTTGAGCCTATGTATGTCTCTGCGTGTGAGATGGGTCTCCTGAATACAGCAGACTGATGGGTCTTGACTCTTTATCCAGTTTGCCAGTCTGTGTCTTTTAATTGGAGCATTTAGTCCATTTACATTTAAGGTTAAGATTGTTATGTGTGAACTTGATCCTGCCATTATGATATTAACTGGCTATTTTGCTCGTTAGTTGATGCAGTTTCTTCCTAGCCTCGATGGTCTTTACATTTTGGCATGTTTTTGCAATGGCTGGTACCGGTTGTTCCTTTCCATGTTTAGTGCTTCCTTCAGGGTCTCTTGTAAGGCAGGCCTAGTGGTGACAAAATCTCTAAGCATTTGCTTATCTGTAAAGGATTTTATTTCTCCTTCACTTATGAAACTTAGTTTGTCTGGATATGAAATTCTGGGTTGAAAATTCTTTTCTTTAAGAATGTTGAATATTGGCCCCCACTCTCTTCTGGCTTGTAGAGTTTCTGCCGAGACATCTGCTGTTAGTCTGATGGGCTTCCCTTTGTGGGTAACGCGACCTTTCTCTCTGGCTGCCCTTAAGATTTTTTCCTTCATTTCAACTTTGGTGAATCTGGCAATTATGTGTCTTGGAGTTGCTCTTCTTGAGGAGTATCTTTGTGGCGTTCTCTGTATTTCCTGGATTTGAATGTTGGCCTGCCCTACTAGGTTGGGGAAGTTCTCCTGGATGATATCCTGAAGAGTGTTTTCCAACTTGGTTCCATTTTCCCCCTCACTTTCAGGCACCCCAATCAGACGTAGATTTGGTCTTTTTACATAATCCCATACTTCTTGCAGGCTTTGTTCATTTCTTTTTCTTCTTTTTTCTTTTGGTTTCTCTTCTCGCTTCATTTCATTCATTTGATCCTCAATCGCTGATACTCTTTCTTCCAGTTGATCGAGTCGGTTACTGAAGCTTGTGCATATGTCACGTATTTCTCGTGTCATGGTTTTCATCTCTTTCATTTCGTTTAGGACCTTCTCTGCATTAATTACTCTAGCCATCAATTCTTCCACTTTTTTTTCAAGATTTTTAGTTTCTTTGCGCTGGGTACGTAATTCCTCCTTTAGCTCTGAGAAATTTGATGGACTGAAGCCTTCTTCTCTCATCTCGTCAAAGTCATTCTCCGTCCAGCTTTGATCCGTTGCTGGCGATGAGCTGCGCTCCTTTGCCGGGGGAGATGCGCTCTTATTTTTTGAATTTCCAGCTTTTCTGCCCTGCTTTTTCCCCATCTTTGTGGTTTTATCTGCCTCTGGTCTTTGATGATGGTGATGTACTGATGGGGTTTTGGTGTGGGTGTCCTTCCTGTTTGATAGTTTTCCTTCTAACAGTCAGGACCCTCAGCTGTAGGTCTGTTGGAGATTGCTTGAGGTCCACTCCAGACCCTGTTTGCCTGGGTATCAGCAGCAGAGGCTGCAGAAGATAGAATATTTCTGAACAGCGAGTGTGCCTGTCTGATTCTTGCTTTGGAAGCTTCCTCTCAGGGGTGTACTCCACCCTGTGAGGTGTGGGGTGTCAGACTGCCCCTAGTGGGGGATGTCTCCCAGTTAGGCTACTCAGGGATCAGGGACCCACTTGAGCAGGGAGTCTGTCCCTTCTCAGATCTCAACCTCCGTGTTGGGAGATCCACTGCTCTCTTCAAAGCTGTCAGACAGAGTCCTTTGCGTCTACAGAGGTGTCTGCTGCGTTTGTTATGTTTACTGTGCCCTGTCCCCAGAGGTGGAGTCTACAGAGACAGGCAGGTTTCCTTGAGCTGCTGTGAGCTCCACCCAGTTCGAGCTTCCCAGCAGCTTTGTTTACCTACTTAAGCCTCAGCAATGGCGGGCGCCCCTCCCCCAGCCTCGCTGCTGCCTGGCCGGTAGATCACAGACTGCTGCGCTAGCAATGAGGGAGGCTCCGTGGGTGTGGGACCCTCCCGGCCAGGTGTGGGATATGATCTCCTGGTGTGCCTGTTTGCTTAAAGCGCAGTATTGGGGTGGGAGTTACCCGATTTTCCAGGTGTTGTGTGTCTCAGTTCCCCTGGCTAGGAAAAGGGACTCCCTTCCCCCTTGCGCTTCCCAGGTGAGGCAATGCCTCGCCCTGCTTCAGCTCTTGCTGGTCGGGCTGCAGCAGCTGACCAGCACCGATCGTCTGGCACTCCCCAGTGAGATGAACCCAGTACCTCAGTTGAAATATTTTCCATATTTTTTTTCCATAGAGCTTATACTAATTTACATTCTCAACAAGAATGTAAGTTTCTTCCTTTCTCTGAACCCTGGCAAATACATTTTGTTTTCTGACATTTTAATAATAACCATTCTGACTAGTATCAGATGGTATTTTCTTGGGATTTTTATGTGGATTTATTTGATGATGAGAGATGCTGAGAATGTTCTCATACGTTTCTTGGCTTCTTGTATGTCTTCTTTTGAGAGATGTTTGTTCACGTCCCTTGCTCAATTTTAATTGGTTTACTTAGTTATTTTTTTCTAGTTTGAGTTCCTTGTGGATTCCGGATCTTAGTCTTTTTGTCAGATTGCATAGGTTGCAAACATTTTCTCCATTCTGTATGTTGTCTGTTTATTCAGTTAATTATTTCTTTTTCTGTGCATAAGCTTTTTAGTTTAATTAAGTCCCATTTGTCTTTTTGTTTTTCTTGCATTTGCTTCTTAATTCTTAGTTATTAGTCATAGGGCTCATGGAGGTCTAGTCAATTATTTGCCTAGGCCAATGTCCAGAATAGTTTTTCTGAGATGTTGTTCTAGGAATTTTATAGTTTCAGATGTTACATTTAAGTATTTAGTTCACCTTCAGTTAATTTTTACATATTGAGAGACAGGGGTCCAGTTTTATTCTTCTACTTATAGACATCCAATTTTCCCAGCACTATTTATTGAATAAATTGTCCTTTCCCCATTGTAAAGTTTTGTCAACCCCATCAAAGATCTGTTGGTTGTAGTCATATGAATTTATTTCTGAGTTCTCTGTTCTGTTTCATTGATCTATGTGCCTATTTTTCTACTAGTACCATGTTGTTTTGGTTACAATAGTATAATTTGAAGTCAGGTAATGTGATGCCACCAGCTTTGTGTGTGTGTGGGTTGGGGTGTGTAGGATTGCTTTTGCTTTCAGGATCCTTTTTGGCTCCATATAAATTTTAGGATTTGTTTTCTAATCTTGTGAAAACTGACATTGGTAAATCGATAATTATGTTGAATTTGTGTATTTTGGGTCTCATTTCTGAAATTAAGATTGAATACTTAAGTGATCTCTCAAATTTGTTGTCGTTTTTGAAGTCCTGTTATTTTAAAATTCTCAGTTTTCTAGAACTGAAATCTGATTCTTTAAATATAACAGCTAGATAAAACATATTTGTCTAATCTGTAGACTTAACTACTATATTTAAATACTATTCACAATTCTCAAGGCATTTTTCTTAGGACATCTTTCAGTTGATTCTTGAACTACATTTTCTAAATAAGTAAACCTACACCCATACCCCCACACTCACACACACTTATATATTTGCACAGAGTAGAAAATTATTTTGCTGCATAATAAAATAATAGCTAATAACATAAGTAACATATCTAAATTTTTAAAAACTCAACATATTGAAAAGAAAATAGATTTAAAACTGGTCATTTAGAGTTCAGTAAGATGTTGTTTCTAAAAATTCTGTTTAAAATATATTCATCAAAGGGACATTATAAGTAAAAGAAAGGCTAAAATTTTTATTCCAGATGAAATATTTGTATAAATTTGTTAAATGCGATGTTTCCATGAATTTTTAATATAGTACTGAATATAGTAATTAATTTAATCTTCTTTTCTAGAATCTAATAGTTATCAATTCTACTTAAAAAACTGTACTCAATTTATTTACAAATATCTGTATTATCCTGTTGGTCAATCAAATTTAGTTATTACATAAATTTTGTAATTACTGTAATAGAAGTAGGTAACATATATACTGGAATACTTTCAGTATTTTTAAAACAAGATTGATTTTTTTCTGAAAATAAAATTACTAATTATTATGTAAATGACTCCTACTAACACGTACAATTTGAATGAAGAAAATTTTAGTATATACTGTGAATTACCTAATACTATACCAATTATATCCATTTTGAAAAATGTTTTTTGATATAACATAGATGTTCAGTGTATGTTGGCTGGTTACATGTGAGTGGATATGTAATATATGCATATATAGATAAACGCATATATGTATACACACACTTGTAATACCTATAATTTAAAAATTATTATTTATAAATTCATAGATGTTTAAGGGTTGTGATATATAAAGATAATAGACAAACACATCCTTAATAATTTTTAAAAGTAATATATGCCAATTATAGCATGCCGGGATTTCCTTTTCAGATTGTTATAATATCAAATAGATATACAGAATTGCTATTTCTATAGTAACAGCATAGACATAGGGAACCAAATATGGGGTAATTTTTTTCTAATGTTCATAGTAATCCACTCAATTCCACATACACATTAAAAGTGTTTTACTTTTGACGTATATCATTGGTTACATAGTTTTATAAATAATAAAAAGTAAGGCATGACTATTTTTCTCTAACATATTTAAGTATAGACACATTCTAAAACCTTTGAATAGGTTAAAACTAAGATTTTATGTTGATATTATATTCTTATTTATATTATGTATTATTTTTTATGGTTCACTCTGACAAAGACATATGATGGATACATATAGAGATAGAAATTTATATGTGTGTAATATTTTATATATAGATTAATTTTTATCATTGATAGAATATAACTATATACCTCAATTTCAGATGCAAATGTGTATATATATACAATCTTTATATATTATATATACAGACACCAATGTATGTACGTGTGTATATATGTATATGAGATATTTCAACATTAGTGGAATTGACATTTGGGGCCGGATAGTTCTTTGCTTTGGGAGTTTGTTCTGTACATTATATGATCCCTGGCCCTACCCACTAAACAGCAGTAAATGCCAGTATCAATCACCCCACCCATCCCCAGTTGCAACAATCAAAATTGTCTCCACATATTGCCAAATGTCCCCTCAGGGACAAATTGGCACCTGTTATGAACATCTGGTCTAATATTCTAAAAATATTCTTTACTGTCCACATACATATTAAAGATGACCTGGAGTAGCATTAAATACCTAAGCATTTGAAATATTTTAAAAATATGTATAAATATTTGATGAAATTTAATGACTCTTCTAAACATTCCAATCTTGGATATTTAAAACATGATATAAATCGGCAAATTCCTTCCCTAATGAAAAAGCCACTTGATAAAGTGTAGTAAAAAATTACACTCTGTATGTGTTAAAAACTGCTAAGTCTTGTGATTTTATACTATTTGCAAGCTGATGAATTAGCTTGTCACAGTTTTATGGATGCTTGTATGTCACATGAGACTACTGAGGAAAAGAAAGGTTTATTGCTCAAAAAAGAGCGGTAGCCTGAGTATCAGTTTTATTTGTATCATTTTCCTGGGCCCTAATTTCCACAGAGACACAAACTGAGCCAGATGATAACATGTGGGATATATTTAATTCTAGAAGGAGAGCTCTGAGCTAAATGAATTGTAATCTCTTACAATAGAGAGAATTAGTGGAACTGCCCTTCATTCCAGAAGGCAACAATATCTCTAGTTTTCAGCCTGTTCACTGTAAAAGTATCCTTGAACAAAAAGTCTGGAAGAAAAGGCAGTTAGTGCTTTGCTCACAACATATACAGAAACACAAGAGACCCGGAAAGAATAGTCTCTTAATAAGTACTGTATACTAATGTAGTATATTACATGTAAACTGATTTAATTACTGCTAAAAATATTGAAATAACTTAAAATATATTGGTTTTGTTATCAGACCTTAGTTTTGGGCATATATATATATACATAAAAAATATGCTAAATAGCATACATGTTTAGCATATTTTATATATATATGCCTCAAATTTGAAAACAAATGCAATTATACTTTTAATTATCCCCCTGTTTTCCCCTTTTAGAAAGGCAGTTTTCTGTGATAGTTATAGAATAGATTTGGAAGCCAGAGTGTCTGGATTGAAATTCTTGATTTGCTCCTCAGTGGTGTGACTTTAGAAGACTTTCTTCATATGTAACATGAGAAAGATTCTAGCACTTATTTCACCAGCTATTGCAAAAATTACACATGATATTTCAAGCAACATATATAGTGTAGAACAAAATAAATACTCGTGAAGTGTTACACATTATTATTCCTTTTTTATTTTATGTGTGCATTCAGTGTATAAGGCAATAAAACAAACGTTGAAAATTAGAAAATGATAGTTTAGTGGATGACAGAACCATTCACCAAGTTTTTAAAAAATCTTTACGTCGGCCAGGCGCGGTGGCTCAAGCCTGTAATCCCAGCACTTTGGGAGGCCGAGACGGGCGGATCACGAGGTCAGGAGTTCGAGACCATCCTGGCTAACAAGGTGAAACCCCGTCTCTACTAAAAAATACAAAAAACTAGCCGGGCGAGGTGGCGGGCGCCTGTAGTCCCGGCTACTGGGGAGGCTGAGGCAGGAGAATGGCGTAAAAACCCGGGAGGCAGAGCTTGCAGTGAGCTGAGATCTGGCCACTGCACTCCAGCCTGGGCGACACAGCGAGACTCCGTCTCAAAAAAAAAAAAAAAAAAATCTTTACGTCGCGTAAGGGTAAGTAGAAATTGATTTTCCCACTAAGAAAGTCTGCAGCTTTTGCTCCTATATAGCTAAAGAGAAATATGAGCATAATTTATAATTTTTAAAGTAAAGGTTCAATACATATTTTTAATTTAGCCTGAGAAGTGAGCAATCCATATGTCACAAAAATATACAAGTATACCACATTTTGTATTATGGTGATTTGAAAATTGAATAAAAATGAAAATGTTATGGTTTTCTATTTTTAAAACCATCTAACTTATATGTGGGAAATAATAGAGCAAAAAGAAAAAAGTGACATTGAAGTTACAAATGTGAAACATACCTGTTGTATACATACTGTATACTGGCTAAATGGGAATTAATATATTTACATAGTAATGTCTTCTTCCACTCTTTCTCTTTCTGAATTTTTTTAAAGCACATTTACTGTTACCTTTTTGAAAAATGTTTGGGGTATGTAATAGTATGTATTTATGTGGTACATGTGCTATGTTGATACAAGCATACAATGTGTAATGATCAAATCAAGGTAATTGAGATATCTATCTCCTCAAATATTTGTTTTCTTGTGTTTAGGAAATTCCAAATTCACTCTTCTAGTTATTTTGAAATACACAAGATATTATTGCTAACTATAGTTGCCCTATTTTGCTACTGAACACTAGATCTTATTCCTTGTATCTCATTGTACCCATTATCCAACCTTTCTTTATCCCCCACTTCTCGCTACTTTTCTGAACATCTGATAACAATCATTCTAATCTCTATCTCCATGAGATTTGAATATCTGATTTGAAATTATTTTTTACTCCAGGTTAATATCTGCAAAACAGCCCATTCTGGTTTTTTTACTCTAGTCAATATCTATAAATTATGTATTGTTTTATTTATTCATATTGAACACTATAACATTTATATTCTGTTCTAACATCCTCCTCCCCAACAATCATTCCTCTATTTTAAATACTTTTAATGTTCATTTTCATAACATATAGTAAAGTTTCTTTATATCTTTCTTATTTATCTACAGCTTATTCTAAGAAAGAGTGGATAAAATCAATGTTCCATGAGACATCGCATTTTTATTGTCTGTTCCATTTTTTCTTGTAAAACACCATTGCTTAATAAAAATAATATATATCCTAAAAATATCACCTCATTCTGTTTGGAATAAAATATTTTTTAAGGAGTTATGAGTTCAATCTGATTTTTTTTCCCTTATAAGTCTTCTAGTCTTACGTGATTACCTCAATTTTTGTTTTATTATTTTCAGAGTCTAAAATCTTTACTCTGATATTTCTTGATGTCAAACATATTGGGTTTGCTTCACCGTAAATTATGTGTTCTTTTCCAGTATGTATATTCAAATCTTCTATTTCAGAAAATTTTCTGAGTTAATAGGTTTAAATAATGTTTCCTTCTATTAATTTTGTCTTTTTTTCTAATTAGAAAAATCCTCCAAAGTATAAGACACAGCTTTAAAAATATTAACAATTAAATACATGTTGTCATAAGTAATCATGTTAAGTGTAGCTTTTCCTCATGAGGGGTAATCAGGATGTGACAGGGAAACACCCTAAAGTTAGCCTCACAAGTCCCCCTTTGGAGTTCCTGCCCTGCCACTCATTACCTATGTGATGTATGGAAACTTTGCCATTGTAAAGCTCTATATAAATGCAGAAAATTATTGGAATCTAAGAATTGTGGGTACATTCATAGGATAACTGAATCTTTCTATATTCCCCCAAATAAATGAAATGCTCAGAATAAAAAAAAAAAAAAGAAGTGAATTCAGTTACTTCCCACCTTTTTGCATCTTCCAGAGCTTTACACATCTTTCTTTCAAGGTGGTGCTCTTGGTTATGAAGCCTGTATTTTGCTGCTAAACAACCTTCTGAATTATCTCTTCCCTGAACCACTCATCCTTCTTATTTGAACCTTCTGTATATCTATGATTCCTAATATTTGTGCCCAAAATTTGTGTTTCTGACAGAGTTTGGGGATAAGCTTCTGTTAACTGAAAAAAAAGTAGTTCTTTTTGCACTTTCAGCAATTTCAAGTCTGTAAGAATTTTGAGTTTTGTCAATTTTCTCACTTGCTCACATTGTTGCTACTCAGCCAAGTGTTCCTCTTTTAGGGACTGTAAAATTTGTTGGCAGTATCTTCATTCTCAAAATTGTTTGCTTCTTCTGTATTATGCTTTTCCACTATCACTTCTGTTGAAAGCTGTGTCGTGGCCATGCATACTTAGAAGTTCAGAGATCGATAGGGATTTCTTGCTACCTTCTATTGTATAAGACGCATGGGTAGGTTTTTCCTTTCACTCTACAACTGTCTGGTGTGTGTGGGGGGGTGTGCGTGTGCATGTGTGTGTGCGCGCGCATGTGTGTACTTTATTAATGTTGTACCATATTCTTGTCAGTGGGAGTCTTTAATGGTATCAGAAAACATGAAATTGTATAAGGTAGCTTAGTAAGTAAATAAAAGTAGATAAGAGGTCTTGAGAAGCTGTTACATGTAAGGATTGAAAAGTGGAAGAGATAGAGTCCAGAGGATTTAAAAAATAACTCGGAATATTGGAAACTAAATTTTAAAACATTTCAACCAGAAAAACATGCTACTGATGGGTTAACCACAGTAAAAATAATATAAAATGGAATTCATTTTATGTTAGAATAGCCCAACAACTACATAAATTTTTTAATCTGTCAGTGCAAATAAATTTCTAATATAGGATGTCAGTTTGGTCAATATTGCAGATGATTGAAGGTAAAATATTTTCTTGAAGATTGGTCAACAGTTGTGGACATTATCTTAAATATCATAACTGCAAATAATATTTTGTATTATAGAATCCACACTAGAATAAAATATGTTCGATACATCAGGACAAATAATAGAAATATAAGTTTTCATTTTCACATTGTTTATTTCTAGTTTATTGTGCCTGTTGTTGATTTTTTGCATTTCAGCTCCAAATTCACTGTGCTCTGTGAAAATGGTACTTGACCCTGTAAAGATTAATTTTCTGTGCCAGATTGCGTGAAGCTTTGTCAGAAGAAGGGTTGGAGAAGCATAATAGGTAGAGGGCGTTTACCTTCTCAGTCCAGGTCACCTCACACAAAGCAACAGATTCCTCCTAGGGGTACTTGCAGCCTCTTAGTGACTGTTCTTTTGGAAGTCAGAGGCCAGCAGCAGTAAGAAGCTAGTGCACTCTGCCTTCTTTGCAGGCAATTTGATAGCAGTCTCTTCAGATCCTTCAAGGCTTGCAGGTTCTCCAAATCCCCGCTCCTGCAATACGCAGCTGTGAGCACTCAGCTGCCAGCTGCTTCCTTAGCACCTGACCTCACGACCAGGAAGTTAAGCAGCATCCCTCTGGCTCCTACGTCACATCTGACTTCTCCAGTGTTCTGCTCCTGCAGTGTACGACAACCAGCAGCACCCGATAGCAAACAGCTTTCCTTGGCACTTTAGAAGGAAGATTTTTAAGGACTCTGCCAATACAGGTGGAAGATAACAAATATTTCTCTGCCGTTTAGTGAGGCATGACTTTGCCTTTTCCAGCAAGATCTGAATGTTGGCTCAGAAGAAGCAGGGGCATTGGGCATTCTGTCTCAATCTTATGGTTAGTGACTGTTCTTTCTATATTTAGAGTTATCTTTACTTCTTACTAGCCAATTTCTCCTTATGCTAATTCTCTACTGTTATTAATAATTCTTCATGCTAAACATTTTGTTCAAATTTCAGTGTGGTTTGTCTCACCTGATTAGACAGTAATTGATGTAAATATGATTGCAAGAATTGCAAAATTCAGGGTTCACAATTTCATGTATTAATATTGTAAGTTTAAATTTGACTATATCTCCTAATATTCTAGCTTTATTATAATTGTGTCTCATTATCACCATATTTTATTCTGATTCTTTAACATGAACCTTATACTATTAAATATTATCAAGTCAGTTATGTAACACATGGATCAAGTAAAAAAATGAGGAACATAACCTTTTTTTATATTTTAATAGATGTGTTAACTGACACTAAACAGGTTAAGACTTTGAATAATAGCCAAAATGGCTGACAAGATGCAGCCAGGAGAAACATTTCTCACCTAGAGACCATCACAGCAGAAACACTGGTGTCATGGCACACTGTGAGCAGGTCTTTGGAAGGAAGGAATTAAGTGTGAAAGCAGGAAGGATGGAAACACTGGGCTGAAGGAGGAGGAATCTGGGAACCCTGCGTGGAGCTACTGAGCACCAGGACTCATGCCTGGCCCCCAGTGACTCCTGAGGAAAGGATGAGTTGAGTAGATGAGGAGTGGAATGCTCTCACCACAAAAACAAAAGGGGCAATTGAGCTAACAGGGATAATTGGCTAGAGAATTGGTAGGAACAAGAATCTGGCCTGTGCAGAACCCAGGGGGTTTGGTGCAGGAGTGTCTTCAGTGGAGCACGACCAGGGTGCCCACACCCCAAGGCTTGCCATGCTCCTTTAGGAGGTTTTAGCCTTAGGGGACTGTTGGACCCGTAAGAGCAGGGCAGTCCTTTCCGTGATATGTGGCCAGTCTGATCTGAGTACTGCCCATCTGCTGACCTCTTCTGTGACCCCAGCCCAGCTGTGCCCGCTTGGAGTGCATCCTTGGTTGCCCAACTTGGGTGCTTCCCAGGAGTCTTCCTCATAGATCCTTTGCCAGCAGACCATGCCTGACTGTTGCAGAGCTCCAGAAGATCTACCTAGCTGACACACATTAGCTCATCTGCACCTTCCCCCACCACAGCTTCACCTCACCACTTTGTTGGCATGCACTTACCCACAGCCATCCCCTCACTACTTCCCCAGTGCAGATACTCAGGTAGACCTTGCTTTCCCTCCCCAGTCACTGTGTGTTTATGCACACATTCAACTGCACTGCTGCTGCTGGCATGAGCACACCCTGCCACCCCACCCTGCTAATGCACAAGCAACCACCTGCACCATCATTGCCAGCATGAATGTGCAATCAGATACCAGCAACCCTGCCACCCATATGCCACTGCCATCACCAGTATGAATGCACACAAGGGAACCTGAGGGCCCTCTCCTGCCAGCACTCCAACCCTGCCATAACCAGGCATGAGCATGAGAAAGAACACTGCAGCCCCCTCTCATCAGTAACTTACCCCAGCCAACGTGTCTTCACACTAACATGCTGCCACAGCTGCTGAAAAGATCAAGCAAACAGGTATCTCACTGCTGCGGCCCCTACGAGGCACTTTGGTCAGCATTACCAATTGAATTGTTCTGGACAGCAGACTGGGAACACTTTAGTCCCTCCAGCTCATCAGGTCTCTAACATTGAGGGGGTTAGAGAACAAAGCTGGGGACCCTGTACAAGTCACCACCCCCATTCTCCCAACAGAGTCAGAGCATGCAGCCAAAGAGTGCTAAGCTGAGAATTGCCCCTTAAAATCATTCAGAAATACAACCAGTTGACTGAACTCACCTTGTACCACAATCAAGGTCCCAAGGGCATCATAGAAGATAAAAACAAAACACTCTATCCAAAGGACAGCAACTTCAAAGACTGAAGGAACATCAGGCCAAACAGATGAAAAAGAATGAGTGTGAGAACTCTGGCATTTCAAAAAGCCTGAATATCTTCCTTTCTCCAAATGGCTGCACTAGTTCTCTAGCAATGGTTCTTAAACAGGCTGTAATGGATGAAATGATGGAAATAGGATTCAGAATATAGATAGGAATGAAGATCATTGAGATTCAGGAGGAAGTAAAAATCCAATCCAAGGAATCTAAGGAATATAATAAAATAATACAGGAACTGAAAGATAAAATGGGCATTTTTAAAAAGACCAAAACTGCTCTGATAGAACTAAAAAACTCACTTCAAGAAGTTCATAATACTATCACAAAGATTAATAGCAGAATAGACCAAGCTGAGGGAAGAATTTCAGAGTTGGAAGGCCATTCTCTGAAATAACTCAGACAAAAATAAAGACAAAACATGAAGATGAATGAATAAAATCTATGATAAATATGGTATTATGTGAAGAGATAAAATCTATGACTCATTGGCATCCCTGAAAGAAAGGGAGCAAAAGCAAACAACTTGAAATGAATATTTGAAATGATAGTCCATGAAAATTACACCAACCTCACTGGAGAGGACAACGCTCAAATTCAGGAAATGCAGGGAACCCCTGTGAGATGCTATAAGAGATTACTATTTCCAGGACACATAATCATCAGTTTTTCTAAGGTCAAAATAAAAAAGAAAAAATGCTAGGGGCAGCTAGAGAGAAGGGACAGGTCACATACAAAGGAAACCCCTTATGGCTAATAGTGGTTATTTAAGCAAAAACCCTACAATCCAGAAGACGTTGGAGGTCTATATTCTGCATTCTTGAAGAAAAGAATCCTACAACCAAGAATTTCATATCCAGCCAAACTAAGCATCAGAAGTGAAGGAGAAGTAAGATCCTTTACAGATAAGCAATTCTAATGGAAATTGTGCCAGATGCTCTGGGTCACGCCTGTAATCCCAGCACTTTGGGAGGCCGAGACGGGTGGATCACCTGAGGTAAGGAGCTGGAGACCAGACTTGCCAACATGGGGAAACCCCATCTCTACTAAAAATACAAAAGTTAGCCAGGCGCGGTGTCAGGAGCCTGTAATCCCAGCTACTCAGGGAGGCTGAGGCAGGAGAATTGTTTGAATCTAGGAGGCACTCCAGCCTGAGTGACAGAGAGAGATTCCATCTCAAAAAAAAAAAAAGGAAATTGTTACCAGCAGCCTGCCTTTTAAGAGATCCTTAATGGAGTGCTAAATATGGAAAGGAAAAACCATTACTGGCCACTACAAAACACACTTAAGTATATAGACTATTAACACTACAAAGCAACTACACAATCAAGTCTGCATAAAAACCAGCTAACTACACAATGGGAGTAAGAAATCTGCACATATCAAAATTAAACTTGAATGTTAACAGGCTAACTGCCTCCAATTAAAAGGTACGGAGTGGCAAGTGGAATAAAGAAGCAAAATGCAACTGAACCCTGTCTTCAAGAGACCCATCTCATGCAATGACACCTATTAGCTCAAATAAAGGGATGGAGAAAAATCTACCAAGCAAATAGAAAGCAGAAAAAAGCAGGGGTTGCTCTTCTAATTTCAGACAAAATATACCTTAACCGAACAACTATTAAAAAAGACAAGGAAGGGCATTACATAATAGTGAAGGGTTCAATTAAATAAGAAAACCCAACTTTCCTAAATGTATATGCACCAACACAGGAGCACCCAGATTCATAAAATAAGTTCTTAGAGACCCATGAAGAGACTTAGATAACCATAAAATAAATTTAGGAGTCTTCAAAATCCCAGTGACATTATTAGACAAATCACTGAAGTAGAAAACTAACAAAGACATTCAGGACCTGTTCTTGACACTTGACCAAATGGACCTAGCAGATATCTACAAAACTCTCCATCCAAAAATAACAGAATATGCATTATTCTCATCCTCACATGGTATATACTCTAAAATCAACCACACAATCAGCCATAAAACAACTCTCAGCAAATTCACAAAAATTGAAATCATACCAACCACATTCTCAGACACAAAGTAATAGAACATAGAAATCAATACTAAGAAAATCACTTAAAACTGTACAATTACATGGAAATTAAACAACCCTCTCCTGAGTGACTCTTGTGTAAACAATGAAACTAAAGTAGAAATCAAGAAATTCTTAAAAACTGATGAGACAATAGATACAATGTGCAGAAATCGTGGGACACAAATAAAGCAGTGTTAAGAGAAAAATTTATAGCGCTAAATACCCACATCAAAATACTAGGAAAATCTCAAACTGAAACCTAACAACATATCTTGAGGAATTGGAGAAACAAGATCAAATCAACTCACAAGCTATCAGAAGACGGCAAATAACCAAAATCAGAACTGAAGTGAGGTAAATTGAAATGCAAAAAACTCCACAAAGGATTAACAAGGATTGATAGATCACTACCCAGACAAAGTAAAAAAAGATCCAAATAAACATAATCAGAAGTGACAAAGTGGGCCAGGTGCGGTGGCTCACACCTGTAATCCCTGTACTTTGGGAGGCTAAGGGAGCGCAGGTGGATCAACTGAGGTCAGGAGTTTGAGACCAGCCTGGCCAACAAGGTGAAACCACGTCTCTACTAACAATACAAAAATTAGCCATATGTGATGGTGTGCTCTGGTAATCTCAGCTACTCGGGAGGCTGAGGCAGGAGAATCACTTGAACCTGGGAGGCAGAGGTTGCAGTGAACCGAGATCGCACCACTGCAATCTAGCCTGGGTGACAGAGCAAGATTCTGTCTCAAAAAAAAAAAAAAAAAAAAAATCCAAAACCCAAAAAGAAGTGACAAAGTGAAAAGCAGATATTGCCACTGACTCACTGACTCCACAGGACTATACAAAACCCTCAATGAATAAATTCCTGGAATCATAAAACCTCCTCAGATTGAACCAGGAAGAAATTGAATCCCTGTACAGACCAATAACGAGTTCCAAATTTCAATCATAATAAAAAGAAAAAAAAACAGGACTAGATGATTCAAAAGCTGAATATTACTACGTGTATAGAGAAGAATTGGAATCATTCCTATGAAACTATTCCAAAAAGTTGAAAAGGATGGACTCATCCCTAACTCATTCTATGAAGTAAGCATCATTCTGATACCAATTGTACCAGCAGTGACACAAAAACAACAAAAAACCTCAAGCCAATATCCTTGATGAACATAGATGCAAAAATTCTCAGCAAAATATTAGCAGGCCACATTCAGTAGCACATCAAAAAGTGAATCCAGCATGATAAAGTAGGTTTTATCCATGGGATGCAAGGTTGGTTCAAAATACACATATCAATAAATGTGATTTATCAATAAACAGAACTAAAAACAAAAAAACACATAATGTCTCAATAGATATATAAAAGGCTTATGATAAAATTCACCATCTCTTCATGCTAAAAGCCCTCAATAAACTAGGCACTGAAGGAACATACCTCAAAATTATAAGAGCCATCCATGACAAACCTACAGCCAACATGACACTGAATAGGCAAAAGCTGGAAGCATTCCTCTTGAGAACCAGAACATGATAGAATATCCACTCTTACCACTCCAATTCAACATAGAACTGAAAGTCCAGGCCACAACAATCCAGGCAAGAGAAAGAAAGAAAAGGCATCCAAAAATAAAGAGAGGAAGTCAAACTCTCTCCGTTAGCAGACAATTTCATTATATACTTAGGCAACCCTGGAGTCCCTGTCCAAAGGCTCCTGTATTTCATAAACAGCTTCAGCAAAGTTTCAGTATAGAAAATCAATTGTACAAAACCCAGTATTATTTCCATACGCCAACAATATCCAAGCTGAGAGTCAAATCAAGAATGAAATACCATTCAAAATAGCCACAAAAAGAATAAATTACCAGAAATACAGCTAACCGGGGAGGTGAAAGAGCTCTATAACTAGAATTATAAAACACTGCTGAAAAAAAATCAGAGATTACATAAGCAAGTGGAAAAACATTCCATGCTCATAAATAGGAAGAATCAATATTGTGTAAATGGCCATACTTCTCAAAGTAATTTATAGACTCAATGCTATTCCTATCAAAATACCAATGACATTCTCCACAGAATTAGATTTTAAAATTCATATAAAAACAACAGTTGCCTGAATAGCTAAAACAATTGTAAGCCAAAAAAAAAAAAAAAAAAAAAAAAAAAAGCTGTAAGCATCATGCCACCAAAATTCAAACTACACTACAAGGCTACAGTAACCAAAACAGCATGGTACTTGTACAAAAACAGACACATAGACCAATGGAATAGAAGAGAGAGCCCAGAAATAAAGCAGCATACCTGTAATCATCTGATCTTCAACAAAATTAACAAAAACAAACAATGGAGAATGGACTCCCTGTTCAATAAATGGTAATGGGATAACTCACTCACCATATGCAGAAGACTGAAACTGGATTCCTCCTTTACTAAATACTTTGTGTTGTCACTTACAAGTTGGAGCTAAACATTGAGTAGGCATCAACCCAAATAAGGAAACAGACACTGGGGCCTACTTGAAGATAGAGAGTAGGAGGAGAGTTAGCATTGACAAACTACCTATCAAGCACTATGCTTATTAGCTGGGTGATGGAATAATCTGTGCAACAACCCCTGTAACATGCAATTTGCCTATATAACAAAGCTACATATGTACCCCTGAACCTAAAATAAAAGTTTAAAAAGACAGGTTAAGTATCTTGTCCATGAATATGTAGCTGAATTAAGTAGCAAGCTGAGATTCACACATAGTGGGTGTAGATCCAGAATCCATGTTAATAATACATGATACAGATTTAAGGTTTCACTGCATTGAAAACAAGTCTACATCTCTGTACATAAAAACATACCTGCATTACTCATGCTAATAATGCAGTAAATGTAATCCAAGCATCTCTCTACAGTAAATCTGCCTTGGGTTGTTTCTATACTAGCTGAGAAGGATAGTAAATCTTTAGCACAGTACCCCACATAATTTTTAGTTACCATTGGGTTATTTATAGGTTCAGAACATATCTAAATCTGTAGGTATGGTATACATTTAAGCAGATACATTAAGCAAATTGGCCAGGGCAATAAACTATCACTTACCATTCAATACAATAGGATTTGCAAACAGAGTTAGTTACTTCATTTTTTTTTCTTGCGAATATGTGTTTATCTTCACTATAGTTAAAATAACTGAGAAAAGGCAGCATATTCAAATTTCACAAGTCATACTTAGTCCATTGAATGCCAAATATTAATGTCCTAGACTTTTCCTTTCTGACACCACTTATCAGTATCTAATTTTCATATAACTACATATATGTTAGCTGTTTCACCTTATGGAATGTAAGGTACTTGCAGCTAAGTTATGTTCTTCTCATTCATCTTTGAAGATTAGCATAGAGCCTGTTTGTCTTCAATAAATGAATGCATGATGGAAAATAAAAAAATTATTTCAGATGTATTTCTAATATCTTTAAATACGGATTTTCTTGCTTATTTGGGGACAGTCTGTTTTTACATGTTTTAATCATTTAGAATACATTGACCATTGTTTCTTTTCCCTGTATATCAACACCATATTCTTAAAGTAAGTTTTATAATTTTACTATTAAGTTACTGCCCTTATTTAATAGGCTCTGACCACAGTGTGTTCTCAATAAGAGTTGCTGACAAATTCTTTGCAGTTTCTAACTCTAAACAAGAGAGTATAATGAAGTAACACAATGCATTGCATTTGGTAGATGTCAGTGCTTAAAATTATGCGTTTCTTCTAATGATGCTATGTTGAGGAAATGGAATGTGAAGTGCCATTCTGAGCCTATAAATGTGGCATGTTGCATAATCAAAAAGAAAAAGTGGCAGTTGTTCAGAGATATGTTGGTGGAACCTTACTGCAGAACTGCAACAAAGAATACTGAGGGCGAGCTAGCAGATATTTTAAGCCCTGTTCTCATCTCTTTCGTTTGTTTCTTCTCCAGTTCTATGTTTTAATTAAAAGAGTAAATTGAAACAGCCTGAATCTTTTACCACCAATGTTCTCAAGGGATGTTACACAGCCAATTGGGTTAAGAATCAGGCATCTAAAATATAATTTTCAGCCAACTAGTCAATGACTAGCACTCTGGCCCTGGATAAATCTCATAATCCCTTTGTAACAGCTTTAATACTGGCAAAGTGTAAAAGCAAGTGTATCAGCTCATAGTTCCACTCACTAGAAATAAAGCTTCTCTAAAACAACAGTCGTGACTAGGGGCTATTGGATTCACTCCAAACCCAATACTACAAAGGAAAAAAGTTGATAAGTCTTGATCTATTTCAAATCATTATACAAGGAATTTACTAATATTTAAGTGCTAATAGGAATAGTTAATAAAAGAACAATGAACATGTAATATCTAACTAGCAATCAACTCATATGTATTTGTGGTGAATAGATTAACCATTTTGGCACACTGTCAAATTGACATTTTTCATTGTAATTTACTGATTTCTATGTAGGCAGTTTGTGATATTTATAATTGCGGATAAGAATGTAGCTTTGAACATCACGTTGTATTTTGATTTAAACAGCTATGACCTTCTTAAGATTGAATTACAGACACATTTTTCTTTAATGGACTCAGGGATGAAAAAGAAAACAAAACTATCATTAAAAATAAAAACACTATCCACAAACTAAAGGAAAAAAGTTACAACAAAGTATTCTCCCAAATTTATTGGCCTGGTGAAGCTGCACATGTAATGCTCAGTCAGAACTTATATTTTCAACATAATCTACACATATGTGCTCATGTTTAATATATTAATGTAATAACTTCTAATGAGTAAAACTACACTATTATTCTTGAGTGGATTCTCTTATGGGATGCATGTTGTAGAACTCTGAAGAACTGATAGTAAAGCAGAGCTAGTTTGATTTCTATTCCTTTATCTCCTTTATCAATACTTAAAATAATTTTTACATACTCAATAATTTGTTTTCTTAGATAACATTATATTTTTCCTATTTGTTTTAGTGAGGAATAAACATGTATCTCAACCAGAACACCTAAATATGTTTAACATATTTCTATAATTTGTACAGGACCAGAAAAGAAAAAGATGTAAGGAAGCATAGGCATTATAAAAAAGAAGAAAAGAAGAAAAAACAAATGGAAAGAAAGGAAGCAAGAAATAGTGGATGGGGACAAGGAAATAAGTGAGAGGGAGAAATGTAGAGCAAGTAAAGGAGGCCATGATCTTTGTTGTGGATTCAAAATTTGTGTCACTTGAACATCCTAAAATTCATATGTTGAATCCTAATCCCCAATGTGATGATACTTGGAGGTGAGATCTTTAGTAGGTAACTAAATATAGATTAGGTCATGAGTGCTCAAGATGGGATTGCTATATTTATAAGAAAAGAAAGAGAGAGAGAAGAGCTTTCTCTCTCTCTGCCATGTGAGGACTCAGTGAGTAGGTGGCTGTCTGCAAGCCAGAAGAGGAACCTCATTGGAGGAAGAAATTGGCCAATACCTTATCTTGGACTTCCCATCCTCTAGAACTGTGAGAAATAAATGTCTGTAGTTTAAACCATAACATCTGTGGTACTTTGTTGTAGCCATTCAAGCTGACTAAGACAATCTCTATCAAAAGATATTTGAATTCATATTTTAAATACTTTGAGTTAAGCCATTGTCTAATCTAGACAGGGTCTCCAAATCTAGAGACATTCTCCTTGAGAAACAATATAGTTGTAAGTAAGTGAATGGAAAAAGGAAAGGTGAAGAATTAGTGCTTTAGTTGTAAGTCACGGGTTTCAGCAGACTGTGAGATATCTTTATGCGTAAATTTTATTTCCATAGGTTTGAAAACATAGACTCTAGGCTCTCACCACACAAGTCAACTACTGCATACGCTAATTCTATATATGCCACAATTTGGGGACTGTTCACATTCATCAAAGGGCAACTTGGGTACATCCTTCAAATTCTATCAGATGCCACACTATAAAACAAACTTTCTCTGAACTCTCAGATTCAGATAAAGTGTCCCACTTTCATGATTACCTAAAACGTTGTACTTCTATGTGATATTCTTTGTTATAAAATGCTGTCAGTGTCTATTTACTTGTTTAAGCTAAGTATTAATGCTACAAATAATGTTAGCAATAACATATATATTATAATATGTAAAGCTCCTTATATATGAAGCATAGTTCTTTATGTAAATTATAGTGCTAAATGCTTTACATTAATTTAATCCTTATAATAACATTTGAAGTTAGGTGATATTATCCTTTTTTCATCATTAGATGGAGGGATGCAAATAGAAATGGAAAGTTTTTCGCAGGGCAGCTATTAAGTAATGAAAGTGGAATTCACACACAGGAAAACTGGTACCAAACACTTTGATCTTAACAATTACAATATTTTGTATCATTATTTTTGCTCCAAGTTATAGCACCAGTGTCTGGCACATAACTTGCACTCAATAGATACTGCTAAAAATTACTTGTTCTACTGTTTGCAAGTGCAAAATTATATGGAAAATGAATCTAGTATTTTCAGATATTTTAATTTTATTTTCAAAATCTTTATACTGACTCCAGTTGTTATATTAGCATTTAACCTCATTTATTAACGATACGTTATCGTCTCCTTGAATATATATTTCTGTTCTATTTACTTTGATAATTATCTAAACTACAAGGCAAAGAAAAGAATATCAAAACAGCATCTTGTATAAAGAGGTATTCTGTATAATTGCACCCATGATAACCTCCCTCTGAAAGAAAAGTCAAAATATATGTAAAGTTCATTCATCCATCTACTAATACATAAATCAATTTAAAATATTGAATTTCTTCTATAAATCAGGCACTGTGTTACACTTCGGAGGTATAATGGTATGTTAGAAAAGCATAGTCTTTTCCCTTGTGAATCTTATTAGACTAGTGACACCAATAAGCATAAGTAATATTAAAAATATACATGTTATTTCAAACCCTGTTAATACTCTTAATAAAAAATACATGGAACAGAGGGAACATAGGGCAGGAAACCCACCATTTGCTGTGAGACCAGGGAAAACCCTGATTCAGGAAGAAAAGTTAACAACAAAATCTTTAAAAAGGACTTGGTGTAAAACCTGGAAACACATCACCAAGAGCCTTAGAGGTTGTTGGTTTTCATTCTAAGAAAACCAGAAGAGAAATAATGAGTTTTCAGTCTGAAGATGGCATGACAAAATTTGTATTTTGAAATAACTATTCTTTCTCCAACATGGAAAACTGATAATGTTAGAACATTTAGTATGAAGGTAAAACTATTAAGCACCAATTTCTATTTCCAGGAGAGAGATGTATTAGTCCATTTTCACACTGCTGATAAAGACATACCTGAGATTGGGCAATTTACAAAGGAAAAAGGTGTAGTGGAGAACTCACATATCCGTATGGCTTGGGAAGCCTCATGATCATGGCAGAAGGCAAGGAGGAACAAGCCACATCTTACGTGGATGGAGGCAGGTGAAAAGAGAGCTTGTGCAGGCAAACTCCCATTTTTAAAGCCATCAGATGTCATGACATTTATTCACTCTCTCCAGAAAAGCTCAGGAAAGACCCACCGCCAGGATTCAGTTATCTCCCACTGGGTCCCTCACACAACTCTGGGAATTATGGGAGCTAAAAGATGAGATCTGGGAGAGCAAACAAAGCCAAATTAAATCAGGAGATTATGTAAATGCTAAGTTTATTGAATTTCTATGAATATTTTATCGGCATATCAGAGTATGAATATACTTAGTCGTCAAATAACTCTCATTATTAATTTAATTTTGATAGCTAAGGAAACGGAGGGAAGAGGTTATATAACTTGCCTGAGATCAATTTAGGCACCATGCAGCGGTGTCTCTTTCAAAACATTTTGAGTCAGTGTCTTGGGAGTAAACATAGAAAGTAGGAATTGGCTCAAGAGTAATTTACAAGGTAAAACACAGTAGACTTACAGTAATTTGCAGAAGCTCTGGAGGAGGACAGTGGGGAAGAAGTGTAAAGATGACTGCTAGGTTTCTTACTGATGCACTAGACATGAATGTTCCCATTCGCTAGGATGGGGAAGAAGACCCAATCTTCCTGAGAAAATAGAAACTTCATTTTGGGGCATACTGTCTTTGGATGATTTTGAGATATTTAAGGTGGCAAACCATGTGAGAATTGAGTACAACTTTTTGTAAGTAATAGGTGAGATCTGTTAAAAATATAGGAAGGCCCTAAGTAATTGGGGTACCGATGGGGAACCATCCGCAGCTGTTGCAAACAACAGACAATGGCAGAGGTGCGATTCTGTTGGAGACAAGGACATACAGAGAAGTGGAATTACGCCTACGTCTTTAGAAGCTTCAAGATTTGAAAGTAAAGCTGTGTGCTTTAAAAGAAATGCATAAAGGACGGCTACAGTTATAGGGAAAAACTCAGGTAATTATGGATAGAGTATGTTTCCATATAGAGGCACTAAAGTGTCTAGAATGAGGATATAAAGTCCAATTATATAAGAAAAAATACATTTTTAAATTTCAAGTAAATTCAGAAGTATGCTGACCCTAATGAGCACCCTTTTAGTGTAGTGACAGAGACAAAGGCAAGATAAATTGGGAAGTTGGTGTCAGGTGAGAAAATTGAAACAGAGAATATGGGGAACATTTAGCCTCTTAAGAGAGTGGTCAGAGTAACAGTAAGAAGGGGAATAGATTTGAAGGCATATGCTTGATTTTTTTATTATAAGAAAGAGATGCTGCATTTAAAATTTAAATATGAAGAATCAAGTTGCCAAGGCAAGACTGAAGACAGAAGAGAGGTTGGGGAGTCAATATCATTCAGGTTATTAGAGGGCTTGGAAAGACATGATCCTGTTTATGAGGAAGGTCACTTCCTTGATCATAATGACATTAAAGGTAACTATGCCTATGTTTAAAATATAGAGTGAATCACAAAAAAATTTACTTTGGTCATTACATTAGGAAAGAGTTTTGCTTTTTAAATATAAATCAATTCTATAGCTTTGTCAAGTGAATATATTTGAACAAATACACGGGAGAGCTCTACATTTGAAAAGCTATCTTCTACATTGTACTGAAGACTAGCTTGTTTCTGGTTCTAGATCTTTGAGGTATCGCCATACTGTCTTCCACAATGGTTGAACTAATTTACATTCCAACCAATAGTGTAAAAGCTATCCTATTTCTCCACACCCTCATCAGCATCTATTTTTTTCTTGAATTTTTAATAGTTGACATTCTGTCGTGGATGGTATCTCATTATGGTTTTGATTTGCATTTCTCTAATAATCAGTGATGTTGAGCTTTTCTTCATGTTTGTTGGCTTTTTTTCATATGTTTGTTGGCCAGTTATATGTTTTCCTTTGAGAAGTGTTTGTTCATATCCTTTGCCCGCTTTTTGATGGGGTTGATTGTTTTTTTTCTTGTAAGTTTGCTTAAGTTCCTTGTAAATTCTAGATATTAGACTTTTGTCAGATGGGTAGATTGCAAAAATGTTCTCCCATTCTGCAGGTTACCTGTTTTCTTTGATGATAGTTTCTTCTGTTGAGCAGAAGCTCTTTAGTTTAATTAGATCCCATTTGTCAATTTTGGCTTTTGTTGCAATTGCTTTCAGAGTTTTCATCATGAAGTCTTTGCCCATGCCTGTGTCTTGAATGGTATTGCCTAGGTTTTCTTCTAGGGTTTTTATGATTTGGGGTTTTACATTTAAGTCTATAATCCATCTTGAGTTAATTTTTGTATAAGGTGTAAGGAAGGGGCCCAGTTTCAGTTTTCTGATACCATTTGACCCAGCAAATCATTATTGGGATATACCTGATATGGTTTGACTGTGTCTCCACCCAAAACTCAACTTGAATTCCCACATATGTGGGAGAGACCAGTAGGAGGTAACTGAAACATGGGGGCAAGTCTTTACTGTGCTGTGCTCATGATAGTGAATAAGTCCCATGACTTCTGATTGTTTTAAAA
Source organism: Macaca thibetana thibetana (assembly GCF_024542745.1). NCBI lineage: Eukaryota > Metazoa > Chordata > Mammalia > Primates > Cercopithecidae > Macaca > Macaca thibetana. Next base: position 64,673,370 of record NC_065584.1, read on the forward strand.
AGGGGAGTTTCCTGCACATGAGAATAAGTCTCATGACATCTGATTGTTTTCAAAAGGGGAGTTTCCTGCCTTTCACTTTCTGCCATGATTGTGAGGCCTCCACAGCCACGTGGAACTGTAAGTCCATTTAACCTCTTCCTTTTGTAAATTGCCCAATCTCAGGCATGTCTTTATCAGCAGTGTGAAAACAGACTAATAAAGAAAATTGGTACCAGAAGAGTGGGGTGTTGCTGAAAAGATATCCAAAATATGGAAGCAACTTTGAAACTGGGTCACAGGCAGAGGTTGGAACAGTTTGGAGAGCTCAAAAGAAGACAGGAAAATGTGGGAAAGTTTGGAACTTTCGAGAGACTTGTTAAAGGGCTTTGAACAAAATGCTGGTGGTGATATGGACAATGAAATCCAGTTTGAGATGTCACAGAAGAAGATGAGGAACTTGTTGGGAACTAGAGCAAAGGTGACTCTTGTTATGTTTCAGCGAAGAGACTGGCGGCATTTTGACCCTGCCCTAGAGATTCCTAGAACTTTGAACTTGAGACAGATTATTTAGGCTATCTGGCTGAAAAAATTTCTTAACAGCAAAGCACTCAAGAGGTGACTTGTGTGCTGTTAAAGGCATTCAGTTTTAAAAGGGAAATAGAGCATAAAAGTTCAGAAAATTTGCAGCCTGACAATACAATAGAAAAGAAAATCTCATTTCCCAAGGATAAAATCCAGCTTGCTGCAGAAATTTGCATAAGTAATGAGGAGCATAAGTAACGAGGAGCCGAATGTTCCCAAGACAATGGAGAAAATGTCTCCAGGGCATGTCAGAAGTCTTCACAGCAGCCCCTCCCATTACAGACCAGGACGCCTAGGAGGAAAAAATAATATCCTTGGCTGGGCCCAGGGTCCCTGTGCTGTGTGCAGCCTGTGGACTTGGTGCCCTGCATCCCAGCCACTCCAGCTGTGGCTGAAAGGGGCCAGTGTAGAGCTTGGGCCATGACTTCACAGGATGCAAGCCCCAAACCTTGGCAGCTTCCATGTGGCATTGAACCTGAGAGTGCACAGAAGTCAAAAATTGAGGTTTGGGAACCTCTGCCTAGATTTTTCAGGGGATGTGTGGGAATGACTGGATGCCCAGGCAGAAATTGGCTGCAGGGGTGAGGCCTTCATAAAGAACCTCTGCTCGAGAATGTTAAAGGGAAATGTGGGGTTGAAACCCCCATGCAGAGTCCCTACTGGGACACTGATGAGTGGAGCTGTGAGAAGAGGACCACCATTTTCCAGCCCCCAGAATATGGTAAATCCACCAACAGCTTGCACTATGCATCTGGAAAAGCCACAGACACTCCATGCCAGCTTGTGAAATCAGCCACCAGGGGCTATACCCTTCAAAGTCACAGAGGTGGAACTGCCCAAGACAGTGGGAACCCACCACTTGCATCAGCATGACCCAGATGTGAGACATGGAGTAAAAGGAAATCATTTTTGTTCTTTAAGATTTGCCTGCCCCGCTGGATTTCAGACTCGCTTGGGGTTTTGGCCAATTTCTCCCATTTGAAATGCCTGTACCCCCATTTTACCTAGGAAGTAAGTACATGCTTTTGATTTTACATGCTCATAGGTGGAAGGGAATTGCCCTGTCTTGGATGAGACTTTTAGTCATGGACTTTTGAGTTACTGATAAAATGAATTAAGACTTTGGGGGACTGCTGGGGTGGCATGATTTGTTTTGAAATGTGAGGGAATGAGATTTGGGAGAGGCCGGGGGTGGAATAATATGGTTTGACTGTCTCCCCACCCAAATCTCATCTTGAATTTCCATGTGTTGTGGGAGGGACACAGTAGAAGGTAATTGAATCATGGGGGCAGGTCTTTCCTCTGTTTTTCTCGTGATAGTGAATAAGTCTTATGAGAGCTGATCATTTTAAAAAGGGGAATTTTCCTGCACAAGCTCTCTTCTCTTGTCTGCTGCCATGTGAGACATGCCCTTCACCTTCCACCATGATTATGAGGTCTCCACAGCCACATGAAACTATAAGTTCATTAAAGCTCTTTCTTTTGTAAATTGCCCAATCTCTGGTATGTCTTTATCAGCAGCTTGAAAATGGACTAATGCAATACCCAAAGGAATATAAATTATTCTACTGTAAAGACACATGCATGTGTATATTTATGCAGCACTATTTATAACAGCCAAGTCATAGAACCAACCCAAATACTCATAAATAATAGACTGGATAAATAAAATGTGGTATATATACACCATGGAATACCATGCAGCCATAAAAAAGAATGGGATCATGTCCTTTGCAGGGACATGGATGAAGTTGGAAGCCATCATTATTAGCAAACTAACGCTAGAACAGGAAACCAAACACCGTATGTTCTCACCTAAGTGGGAATTGAACAATGAGAACACATGGACACAGGGAGGGGAATAACACACACAAGGGCCTGTTAGAGGGTGCCGGGGAGTAAGGGGAGGGAACTTAGAGGATGATTCATTAGGTGCAGCAAAACCACCATGGCGCACACATACCCATGTAAAATACCTGCATGTTCTGCACATGGATCCTGGAACTTAAAGTAAAATTAAAAAAAAAAAAAAAAAAAGTCTAGCTTAGAGAGATATGTGAGGAGACCAGTACTTGATGGACAATAACATGAAGTTGTGGCGTGAGTTCAGACAGTAAAACCTTTACAGCGTACATCTAGCCTGCTCAAGTGACATTTTAAGAGCAAATTCAAATCACATTGATTTCCACCACGAAGAGTAAAAAAAATACTTGGAAATCAAAGCTTTGAAGTAGTCATGTTTCTTTGTCCCTAATAAAATAGCCACCACTTTCATCTAGGGACTGTATATACAGACCTTGAAAATTTCCTGCACTAGAGCCTTGGCAAGAAGAATGGGGAGTGTGCTTAGTTTCATGCCTGCTATTTACAATGCTTTTGCTTGTTTGTTTGTTTGCCTATCATTTGCATATTTATTTACTTATTGGTCTATAATGCCTATATGAACTAGCTTCTCTTTAACTAATGGTCTTGTAATGAGTAGTCTGCTAAGTTGATCTATGAAGATAGGCTGAGAAAAATTTGCATAAATGAGTTCCTTAATTCGTGTTGCTTAAAAATCCATTCAGCAGTAACGTAGCTTAGTAAGAATGGTACAAAATTTGTTCAACAGATTTCCTAACCTAAAATGAGAAGCCATGTGTTTTTACAAGATAAAAACAGATAGATACCTGATACTACCTATGCATCTAAAATAAAACTGAAGCACAAAATTTCTTATGTAATGAACAAGATAAATAATAGAAAGACCCTAACAAACTAGATTTCCTTGCAATTTTATAAATATTGTTGGAGTCTGATGGCACTGCAACTGATAATAAAATATGTTTTAAAGGTTCATATAAAACTTTATTATTTTGATTTACAAATGTACAAATGGACTTTTTTCACCAAGATTTTTATAAGCAAAAAAAGGCCTCTAAATATAGATTACAAAATAATAGTTCTCTGGAAAAATGCTTGCAGAAAACACATGTACAATGAATGTTCTACTATTTGAATTTTTTCTATTTCTTTAGAAATGACCAAGAGATTCAGTATGCCTACAAAATGTTTTCAGTGTTGAATTCTAATATTTGTAGTTTATTTTTCTATTGAATACATGACAAGTAATGCTGATTTGATAGACTTTTTGAAGCTTTTCTAAATATTTCCATAATGATTTATTAGAAACACCCTTTGTTTTCCAAATCATAATATATTATTTAATAACATGATTTTTCTAGTATTTGGGGAAATAACTATCAAAGTTAAATTACATACAGATTGAGAGCAAACATAGAGAAAATTCACATTGCAGCTCATGAGATTATAAAAGAGTATGAGGTAACCCACTACACATGGGTCATATGAGTCTTTGTGTTTCATAAACTGATTCAGTATTTTTTCAAATTTCAACTTTTATATTAGATATAAAGGGGACATTGCCAGGTTTGTTACATGAGTATATTGAACCCTGGTGGTGAGCATAGTACTTGATAGATAGCTTTTCAACACACACCCCACTCTGTCTTTCCCTACTTTAGTAGGCTGCTGTGTTCATTGTTGCTATGTTTATGTTCATATGTGCTCAATGTTTAGCTCTCACTTAAAAGTAAGATCATACAATATTTAGTTTTCTGTTTCTAAGTTCATTTGCTTAGGATATGGCCTCCAGCTCCATCTATGTTGTGGCAAACAATATATCATTCTTTTTATGGCTAGGTAGTATTGCAAGGTGTATATGGGCCATGTTACCTTTGTCTAACCCACCATTGATAAGCACTATAAGCACTTAGGTTGATGTCATATCTTTGGTACTGTGAATGGCACCACACTGAACATATGAGTGCATATATCTTTTTGGTATAATGATCTATTTTCTTTTTTATTGCCACACTGTTGAAAAGACTCAGTATGTTTAAATAAGAAACAGGAGTGTCTGAATCCAGTAAGTCAGTCTCATGGAAATGTATTCTTCCATACATTAGCAAGCAAGTTTATTAAGAATAAATACCCTGCAAACGAAGTAAAAGTATGTAGATTAGGAATGGGAAGAGTTATGAATACTTATTGACAGTAAAACTTCCCATGAATATTTTGGTAAGATCCAATGTGCATTTTTTATCAGTGGAAAATAATTAAGACATGCTAATATCCATTGCTAATAAAAAGAGAAGGTACACTCAATAATGTAAGTATCAAACAGTACTTATGATTTATCTTGGCATCAACTAAATTAACATATTCATCCACTATTTTAAAGTGATATCTAAATTTCTTCAACAATATGGAGCGATATAAGATCCTTGAATGTTTTTCAAAGTATTGCTGTATTTTATATTGAGAAAATCAGATAAAAAATTAAAGTACAGGAGAAAGAAAGTTAAATATGTATTATTACGTAATCTAGACAATGAGTAGATTTGGTTTTTTAAAGGATTTTTCAATCTATCCATCTGACGAAGGTCTAATATCCAGAGTCTACAAGGAACTTAAAATAACGTTACAAGAAAAAGAAAACAACTAACCCCATTAAAAAGTGGGCAAATAACATGAACAGACACTTCTCAAAAGAAGACATACATTCAGTCAACAAACATATGAAAAAAACTCAGCATCACTGATAATTAGAAAAATGCAAATCAAAACCACGATGAGATACAATATCATGCCAGGCAGAATGATGATTATTAAAAAGTCAAAAAATCAATAGATGCTGGCTAGATTGTGGAGAAAAAGGAACAATTTTACACTTTTGGTTGGAGTGTAAATTAGTTCAACCACTTTGGAAGACAGTGTGGCGATTTCTCAGAGATTTAGAGACAGATATATCATATGACCCAGCAATCTCCTTACTGGCTATATACCTAAAGGAATATATCTTCTATTACGAAGATACATGCACATGTTATGTTCATTGCCACACTATTCACAATAGCAAAGACATAGAATCAACTCAAATGTCCATCAGTGGTAGACTGGATAAAGAAAATGTGGTACATATACACCATGGAATACTATGCAGACATAAAATAGAAACCAAACACCACATGTTCTCACTTACAAGTGGGGGCTGAATGATGAGAACACATGGACACATGGTGGGGAACAACACACACTGGGCCCCATGGGGTAGGGGTAGGAGTAGGTGTAGGGAAGAATCAGGAAGAATAGCTAATGGATGCTGGGCTTAATACCTAGGTGAAGGGATAATATGTGCAACAAACCACTATGACACATGTTTACCTATGTAACAAACCTGCATAGTCTGTACATCTGCTTCTGAACTTAAAATAAAAATTTGAAGATGAAAGAAGGAAGATAAATGGTTTTGACAGAATAGCTAAATACATACAACTGACATATCTTAGAATTATTAAAATGTTGACTATAATCTTAGAAGTGACATTATGAAAAATTTATTCAAATTGGTTGAGACATGAACACAGTCACAAAGACTGACTGAAAAATGACACAATGTTTAACGATAAATGGCACTATGTCAAAGTGTCAAATTTATGTGAAGGCCTCCAATTGAGAGCCCACATAATCCGTAATGTTTTCAGATAATATTGAAAATTTTCATATGATGCAGAAAAGAATAAACAAAAATAATTATAAAGAAATAAACTGCTAACCTTGTGTTTTTAGTATACTAAAAATTCATAAATCATTTGGATATATTGAGGGTTATGTCATTTTATTTACCCATTTTCTCTTTCTTATCTTCATCTTCTCAGACACTTAAACACATCAGCAAAACTCTTTACCAATTTAAATTTTCATTAAAATGCACAAAGAGAATGTTACCATAACTTGACCTCACAACTGATGTTTTTACACTTAAATGATAACATTGATTTAAAAGTATTATGCTTTGTATCCTTTTCATTCATTTGGTATTAGCGGGCAGGAGAAGAAACATATCACAGAACAAATACATTATTATAAACCTACAGTTACATTTATAAAATTTACTATCCTTGAATATTTATAAATCAGTTATTATATCTAAAATCTGTGAATACTAGATTGTTATTAAATCTAAAATAACAATCTAAAAGAAAAATAGCTCAAGTTCTTCATTAGCAAAAAATTGTTAAGAAATAAAAGCATGTTCTCTTTGTTCTTCCTAATATTATTTTTCTTTTATATTTTTTATTTAAAGATATTACTGGAAATAAGTCTCTTGCATTTTTTAAAGGATTTTTTTTAACTCTCTCTCAAACTCTCATATTTTTTTGATTTCATGATTTCTGTCCTAATTTTTATATCTTTTTTACACCTCAGCTAGTTTAGATTTATTTTGTACTTTTATTGCCTTCCTCTGTAGAGTATACTATACCTTTATTTAATATAGAATTTATAAAAATAAATGTAAATTATCAGTAATATCTCTAATTACTACTCTAGTTTTATTCCACCTGCTTTGACACATAGTATTAATACCATTCAGTTTGATTTTTTTTTTTTTTTTTGAGATGGAGTTTCACTTTGCTGCCCAGACTGGAGTGCAGTGGCACTCCTCTGGCTTCATTGCATAGTAGCTTTCTGTTATAAGAAATTGTGCCCAAACTTACCAAAAAATATTTGGTAGTATTGAGAAAATTCTCTTGAAATTGGATTTCTTATTTTCATCAGTGTGAACAAATAAATTATGATATAAGAGATTAGGGGAATAGAATTCGGAAAGCAATAGCCATCTCGCGCGATCTCGGGAACTCGGTTGTCTGCAAACTCCGTCTCCTGGGTTCAAGCGATTCTCCTGTCTCAGCCTTCCGAGTAGCTGAGATTACACCTGTGCGCCATGACACCCACCTAATTTTTGTATTCTTAGTAGAGACGGGGTTTCACCAGGTTGGTCAGGCTGGTCTCCAACTCTTGAACTCGTGATCCCCCCACCTTGGTCTCCTGAAGTGCTGGGATTACAGGCTTGAGCCACCGCACCTGGCCTCAGTTTTAAATTTTTTAAACTTTTTAGTGTGATTCCCTTTCTTTGCCGAAATAATATTAAGCTTCATTTAAAAATTAAAAAAAAAAACATTAAACATGTGTATCATATATATGTATATATAATTTCTAATTTGGTTAAAATATTGTTTTCAAAAATAGCATGTGTTTTACTCATATTCTTTGAAGTTTATTGAAACTTCTTTGTGTCTATATTGTCAAATTAATTAAAGGTTTTTATGTACATTATATGGTTTGGCTATGTCTCCACTCAAATCTTATCTCAAATTTTAATCTGAATTGTAATCCCTACATTTTGGGGGAGGGACCTGCTGAGAGGTGTCTGGATCATGGGGGCGGATTTCCCCATGCTGTTATCATGATAGTGAGTGAGTTCTCATGAGGTCTGATGGTTTTATAAGGGATTCTTCCTACTTTTCGCTCTCTCTCTTTGTCACACCTGCCGTCATGTAAGAAATGCCTTCTTCCCCTTCTGCTGTGATTGTAAGTTTCCCCGAGGCTTCCCCAGCCATGTGGAACCTTCAGTTAATTAAACCTCTTTTCTTTGCAAATTACCCGGTCTTCAGCAGTTCTTTATAGCAGTGTAGCAGTTTGAGAACGGACTAATACAGGAAATACAACAATGAACATTTTAAATTTTGTATAAATATGTATTCATTTGCTTAATTTTTTATTTGCATAATATTGATTCCTAACATTTTCTGCTTGACCTATACATAGCTATTTGTTAATATTTTTGAAATTAATTTTCATAATTAATGTCATTAATAACTAATGCAATAACATAAATATTTATTTAATTGATTTACTGTTATGTATTTATTTCCTTTTTCTTTTTTAGTTTCAGTGTATTCCTTTTGCTCCCACTGTTAATTTAAAATTTTACAATGGCAAGAAAAGAACTGGAATGGGTTTGTAATCTTTCTTTTGAACAGGGACAGCTGAAGAGTAAAAAGTGACTCAGTCAAATCCCTTGTAAACATATAAATAAGCAGACCTTTTCTAAAAATACTTAGAATGCTTACTAGAAAAATACTCATGCATATATCTTGCTTATGAATTGTGAGCATGATATACCTGGTCTCTCTAGGCCACTTATTGTAAACACAACAAAGCAAAACAAAACTTCGACTCATAAATTTACAGGGGTTTATGATGGTTGGATGGATAATGAATGAAAATAAAAGCTTTATAAGCAATGGAATATAAAATAAATATGCTCTATACTCAAATGGTACCCTTTATAAGTGACGGTTCCACATGAATTGGTTTGAATGAACCTTGCATGTCAAATCCAATTTGAAATGAATTCCAATTTTGGACCAAGGTCTCTGGGAATCAGATTCGACAATCTGACCTTTTGTGTTACTACATACTCTTATTAACATTTTTGGTAAAATATATTTTCCAAATATACTTTATAATATAATAGAATATATGCTTTTCAACTTTTATAGGAACATTTGACAAACAAATCTTCCCTTCCAGTTGTATGCTTCCTCAAAAAGGCAGTTTAATGATTTTTGTTTTTTGTTTTTTTTTCCCTTGAGACAGAGTCTCACTCTTTTGCCCAGGCTGGAGTGCAGTGGTGCTATCTCAGCTCACTGCAAGCTACACCTCCCAGGTTCACGCCATCCTCCTGCCTCAGCCTCCCGAGTAGCTGGGACTACAGGCACCCGCCACCATGCCTGGCTAATTATTTATTTATTTATTTATTTTTATTTTTAGTAGAGATGGGATTTCACCGTGTTAGCCAGGATGGTCTCGGTCTCCTGACCTCGCGATACACCCGCCTCAGCCTCCCAAAGTGCTGGGATTACAGGGGTGAGCTACCGTGCCCTGCCAATCCTGGCCACTCTCTCCTCCTTCCACTAATGTGTTTTGTGTAATTGATTTAAATCTTTGGTGTTAGAAAATGATACTTGAAACTTATTACACATACCTAATCATGTTTAAATTATTTTAAACAATAAAAATGTGCAATGTATTTCCACTATTTTTTTTTACAATTTTCCTTTATCTCACTCTTTTGTTTAGAATATGTTAGAATATATAGTTCTTTCAAATATATGAGTGGAGTACTGTTGGTATTTTTACATGCCTTCATGGTTTTTTTTTTTTTTTTTTGACTTGACAGAGAAATTATTTCAATATTGGCTATTGCTTTCAGAATTCTACTCCCTTAATCTCTTATATCACAATTTATTTGCTCACACTGACAAAAATAAGAAATCCAATTTCAACAGGATTTTCTTTCTTCTAAATCTATCATTTTTCTTTTGTCTAGAATATTTTACATCCTTAAAATATGTCTTAATGCTTAAATTTAAAATTTTTGCTAAGATATTGATATGTGGGTGTTTAATAGCTTACTATAGGATTTTAGAAAGCTATAAAATCTGCAAACCAATCCATTCTTTATCTCAGATAAATATTCTATTGTTCACAAAGTTATTTTCATCATGTTTTGTTTTTCCTTGAGAATTCCTGTTATTTGCATTACAGATCAGATCTGTCTTCCAAGTCTCTTACATAATTTTCTGTTTTTCTCAATATTACCAATTTTTTTTCTGTTTTTATTCTAATTGGGCATCCAGCAATTCCATTACTCAGTATATAGACAGCGTTTCTGGTCAATATTGACAAGTATTTTATGTTTTATTTAAAATTTTCTCAGGGGTCTAATATAAATTTTATAGGTTTCATATTTTCTACTTCTTTCAATATAATTATCTACTACTCCCTTTAATTAAATATTCACTATGACTTTCTTTTCATCAAATTTGTGACTCATTTTAAGAGAGTTGTTACTTTATAGTATCCAGTGTTTGCAAAGATCTAGATATTAAAATCTTCCTAATCAAAATTGTAGGTCTTTGCAAACAGAAACACAGTTTCTAGTTTTCTGTGCTTATCAAGAAATTTGTATCCTGTTTTGAGAAATAAATCTGTTCTGCATTTAGCTCCCTAGAGTCTTAGCTTCATTATTCTAATCAAGAAGTTTGGACACAAATTCTTCTAACAGAGAGCTGCTATACAATGAAGCCAGAGGAGCTGGATGACTTTTCTTGGTACACAGAAGGCAAATTAAGTCTTCTTTTGGCCTTTGAAAGACTTATGTGTACTGAAAACTTTAAAAAAAAAAAGATACTATATTTTTCTTATCAGAGCTGAGAAGCAAAAGAACAAAACCCCCCAAATATTTAGCCTCTTGTATGGCATTGAGAATAAATATGCTTCATATGTCTTCTCTGTCCTTGAGAGTCTGCAGAATGTGGGGGTGAAGTAATATGGATTTTAGACTGAGATATTGATGACTATGGGGATTCTATTTTGGCCTGCATGGGTTTGGAGTATACATTTTTGCCTTCTTTCCACACTCTACCTTTGGCTACATAGCTTTCAAGCCTTTCAAATATCTTGATAGAGAGAGTGATTAAAGATTGAAGAAGGCCTCTTTTGTATAGTAGTCATTTAACTCCTAAATATTGAGAGAGATGGGATTTTTCAGCTCTTTAAAGACTGTACTGTAGCACTCCTGCCTCTAATGTAGCTCAAGAAAACAGTAAGTGTCCGGAAGAGAAAGCTTGCCAGGTTTTTGGGCCTCTTCATATTTCTCATATGTTAGACTATGTGACAAATCTGTTATTTTTGCCTTTCCTTTTCTTTATAACACAATGTGCCTTTTTTTTTTATCTCTAGTGAATTTAAATTATTTTCTTTATTTCTCTCTTTAAAGATTAGGTATGTTAAGGAATAAATTTTCCTCTATCACAGGTTTAAATATTGACGTCTAACCCTCAGTACCCTAGAAGGTGACCTTATTTGGAGATAATATCTTTAAACAGGTAATTAAATTCAAATGAGGTCATCAGGATGGGCGTAATCCAATATGACTAGTGTTCCATAAGATGAGAAAACTGAGACCAAAACATGTACAGAGAAAAGACAATGTGAAGACACAGGGAGAAAATGGCCATCTGCAAGCCTGGATCAGATTCTCATCACAGCCCTCAGAAAAGGAACCAGTCCTGCTGAAACCTCATTCCTAGGTTTCTAGTGTTCAGAACTGTAGGAAGAACAATTTTTTTAAAGCCACCCATTCTGTGGTATTTTGTTATGACAGTTCTCACAAATTAATACAAAGTATTTTGATGCAATTTTCTTGCTGTGTATTTTGCATGAGTTTTGTTAAATGTCTTGGATATTTGTTTGTATTTTTCACCAAATTTGCAAATATTTGGCCCTTGCTTTTTTTTATATGTTCGTCCATACTGGCATGTAGGGAGCTTAGGAGTTGTTATAGAATGAATGGTTTTGTCACCCTTCAAATTCATATATATCAGCCTAATCTCCAATGTGATGGCATTTAAAAGTGGGGCCTTTGGGAAATAATTAAGACATGCAAGTGGAGCTCTCCTGAATGGTGTTAGTGCTTTTATAAGAGACAGATGAGAGATGAACTCTGCCTTGGTTACTTAAAGATACAGACAGAAGACTACCGTGTACAAGCACGGAAACAGGTCTTCACCAGACCCTAGATCTGTTGACACTTTGATCTTGAATTTTTTACCCTCCAGAACTGAGAGAAATAAGTGTTGATCATAAGCTACCTAGTCTATGATTTTTTTTATAGTGATTCAAATTGACTAAGATAGAAATTGTCACTCCAGTCTTCACAGAAGAGAAAAGCTAACTGAATTGAAAACATTGACTCTTCTTAGACTCATGAGTATGGAGTTCACAGGGAAAACAGCTGCCTCCAAAACTGGAGACACAAACAGGCAGATAGGGAGAATCACAGCTCACTGGAGCTTGGAAAAAGAAACCTTCATTGGAATTATAACAGAGTAGGAAAACTTAAAGTATTGCTGAGGGTCAGTGTGTTAGGCCGTTTTTGTGTTGCTATAATGAAATACCTGAGATTGGGTAATTTATAAAGAAAAGAGATTGACTCATGGTTCTGCAGACAAGTACAAGAAGTGCGGTGCCAGCATCTACTTCTGGTGAAGAACTCAGAAAGTCCAATCATGGCAGAAGGCAAAGGGATTCAGTCTGTCACATGGTGAGAGTGGGAGCAAGAGGTGGGGAGGTGCCATACACATTTAAACAGCCAGGTCTCACATAAACTCAGATTGACAATTCACTTATCACTAAGGGAATGGTGCCAAACGATTCATGAGAATCCACCTCTATGATCCAATCACCTCCCATCAGGCCCCACCTCCAACACTGAGGATTACATTTCAACATAATATTTAGGCGAGACAAGCATTCAGACTATATCACTCAGTGTAGACATGTTTGAGTATTGAAAATTCCCAGACTGTGCAGTATTGGAGAATTCCCATGCAGTTGTGAGTTCTACCTGCAGAAGCCCTATGTGTTCCCACAGTGAAGGTGAGAAAAAATCCTCTCCTGCTTCCAATTACCAGAGAGAAAAGGTGGCCATTTTAGAATATGCCCTTAATGTTATATTTTATTCTCCTTAAGAAGGCCAGACTTCACAGGGAACTAGTTTATGAGTGCAAACTGACTTGGGCTTTATCAGTATGTGACTTGGGAGAAGGAAAAACCCCAACTACAACCTTCGCCTTTTTGTCTCACCTAAGGAGGAATGGAGTACAAAACTGAGAAACGCTTGTGAAGGTCACAGTCCAGGGACACAGGCTTCCTGGAAGACTGAGGACTAATGATAGAATTATGAAATGCTTCCCCTCCCCTTAACCTTACCACCACATCAATAGGGTACCTGTATAATAATTGGGATGATGCGCCGGGAGTGGTGACTCACGCCTGACTCATTTCTGTGTATTATTTTGCACAATTTCTGCTACCATATGTACTAGTCTTTACATTTGGTCAGTTTCTACACATGAATTGTTTCTATTGATATATTTACTGATCTTTTCCTTCTGCAATTTCCTCTGAAATGTTCATTGTTTCTTCTAGCTCAAGAGTTAGTAAATTACAGCCAGCCCCCAAGACTAAAGTAAGACTACTTTTGTGAATAAAGTTGTACTTAAATATAGCCTTACCTATTCATTAACATATTATTTATGGCTGTTTTCACACTATAGTTTCAACAAAACTGTGGCCAACAAACTTAAAATATTTACCATACAACCTTTATAAACAACTTTTCTGATCCTCATCCTAGGTAATTGAGCTTTTAGAATATAGTCATACTGCCTAGTTTAATGTCCTCTCTCATAAATATATAACCAGTCATTTTTGATTCAATTTTGATTGATTTACTTTTCTCTTTATTATATGTTGTATTTCCCTGTTTCGTTATATGTCTGAGAAATTTTCACTGAATATCAAGCATTGTGTGTTTTACCTTGTAAAGTACAGAAATCTTTTGCCTTCCTTTAAAATATTCTGGAAAACTCTGTTCTGGGACATGATTAGATTACTTAGAAACAGTTTGATGTGTTCAGGTATTTTAAGCTTTTCTTTTTTGGTGGGAACAAAGTGTGATTTATAGTAGGTTAATTTTTTTCACAATTGAGGCAAGAATCTTGTTATTCTAACTGACCTACCATAGACTATGAGATTTTCTCATCTGGCTTTTGTTAACAAGCTTTTTCCAGGCCCTTCTCTAAGCTCAAGGATCTGTAATTTTAATCCTACTTTGTTTCTTTCCTTGACTCAGGTAGTTTCTTTATAAGCATATTGAAGACTCAAGTGAATATTCAAGAGTGACCTTCTGAAATTGTACTAATACACTTAATAAAATTAGTTGCCAGGTGTTTTTAACAAACGTGTAAGCTTAGGACAGATTTATAGCTCCTCAATATTAACCATTAATCAACTTGTCTTTTTACCCCACTTCCTTGTAATTCTTTACTGCTTCTAAATCACACAGCTCAAGGTACAAACTTCCTGTAATTGTTTCTATAGCTATCTTTAATGTTGAGAGACGTTACGTTTTTCATTTAAGATAATTTTTAGTCTGCATTCTGACGAAACAACCAATCACAGGAATGTAGAAATTGAATTATTTGGTTGAGGAGTTGAAGGCAACTTCCACATCTTAATGATTTCATACCCTGAATCTGCCCAATCAGTAACCTCAATTCTCCAACCCCATGCTTGCCACCATTCGCTTAAAAACCCTAGTTCAGTATACCTTGCATAGATAGATTTAAAGGTTCCTCTCATCTCCTCATTTGGCTTCCACAAAATTATTAAACTCTTTCTTTGCTGCACTTTCTGATGTTTTGGTGTATAGGTAGGTATATTATTCTGTTTTTACACTGCTATAAAGATATTACTTGAGACTGGGTAATTTATGAAGAAAAGAGATTTAATTGAGTCACAGTTCTGCATGGCTGGGGAGTCCTCAAGAAACTTACATTAATGGTAGAAGGCAAAGGAGAAGACACGTCTTACATGGTGTCAGGAGAGACTCAAACTGAGCATCTTGAGCTTAGAAATTCAGTACAAGGATTTCTTTTATTTTTATTTTTATTTTTTTTATTTTTTTATTTTTTTTGAGACGGAGTCTCGCTCTGTCGCCCAGGCTGGAGTACATAATACAATTGGAAGTATTAACATGAAAATAGACCAAGCTGAGGAAAGAACTTCAGACCTCAAAGATGTAAAGAGATCAAATCTATGACTCAAAGACCTTCCTAAGAAAGAAGAGTAAATGTAAATAAGCCACTTGGAAAACACGTTTGAGGATATAATACATGAAAATTTTCCTAATTGCACCAGAGAGGTGGATTTGTATATGAAATACAACCTGATACTACATAAGACAACTATCCCAAGGCACACAATTATCAGATTCACCAAGGTCAAAAGCAGCTAGAAAGAAGAGGCAGGTCACCTACAGAGGAAAACCCATTAGGCTAGCAGCAGATGTCTCAGCAGAAACCTTACAAGCCAGAAGAGATTGGAGGCCTCTTTTCTGTATCCTTAAAGAAAAGAAATTTTAACCAAAAGTTTCATATCCTGCCAAACTAAGCTACACAGGTGGAGGAGAAATATAATCCTCTGACAAGCAAATGTTGAAGGAATGTGTTTAAACTAGACCAGCCTTAGAAGAAGTCCTTAAGGGAATACTAAACCGGAATTCAAAGGAGTGACACCCATTACCACAAAAGCACATTTAAGCACAGAGCCCAAATACACTATAAAGCAACTAAACAATCAAGTTTTTATAACAGCCAGCTAATAACAGCATGATAGGACCAATATCACACATATAAGTATTAACCTTTAATGTAAATTGACAAATGCCCCACTTAAAAGACACAGAATGGAAGGCTGAATAAAAATACAAGACTCTACTATCTATTGTCATCAAGAGATCCATCTCACATGTAACAATACAAGACCGTCCAAATAAAAGGTTGGAGTAAAATCTACCATGCAAGCAGAAACAAAAAAGAGTAGGAGTATCTATCCTTATATCAGACAGACCAGACTTTAAACCAATAAAAATTAAAGACAATAGAGGTCATTTCATAATGATAAAGGGTACAATCCAAGAAGAAGAGTTAACTATGTTAAATATATACTCATTCAACATTGGAGCACCCAGATTTACAAAACAGGTTCTTTTGGCCTATGAAAAGGTTTCCATGACCACACAATAATAGTGGGTCACTCCAACACCACACTGACAGCATTAGACAGATTATTGAGGTAGATTTGATGCTTGATCAGTTAGATCTAATAAAAATTTACCAAACATTCCATCCTACCACCAAAGAATATGCATTCTTCTCATGTGCAGGATGGAACATCTTCCAATAGTGACCACATGCTCAGTAATAAAATAATCTCAATATAATCAAAAAATTAAAATCATACCTAGCACTCTCAGACCACAGTGCAATAAAATACCAAGAAGACCGTTTAAAACTATACAAATACATGGAAATTGAACAACTTCTTCCTGAATAACTTCTGGGTAAATATTGAAATTAATGTAGAAATAACAGAAAAAATTGAAATTAATAGAAATAGGGATACAACTTACCAAAATCTCTAGGATGCAGAAAAAGCAGTATTAAAATGAAAGTTTATAGCACTAAAATGTCTTCAAGAAGTTGGAAAGGTTTGACATTAACAGTCTTACCTTCCACCTAAGGGAACTAAAGAAAAAAAAAAAAGGAACAAGCCTAACCTAAAGCTGGAAGAAGAAAGGAAATAACTAAAATTTGAGAAGAATTGAATGAAATTAAAATGTAAAAAATTATAAAAAAGAACAAAGAAATGAAGAGTTTGCTTTTGAAAAATAAATAAGATTGATTGGCTCCTAACTAGATTGACAACGAAAAAGAAGAAAATCCAAATAATCACAATCACAAATGACAAAAGTGACATTAAAAGTGATCTCACAAAAATATGAAAGATCTTCAAAGACTACTATGAACAACTCTATGCACAAATTAGAACATTTAGTGGAAATGAATAAATTCCTAGAAGCACATAATTTGCCAGGATTGAATCAGGAAGAGATTGGAACTGAATAGAGAAACATCAACTGCTGAAATTGAATCACTAATAAAGAACCAGATGGATTCAAAGATAAATTCTACCAGATTTACAAATAACTGATACCCAGCCTACTAAAAATATTCCAATAAATCGAGGAGGGGCTCTCTCTTAACTCATTCTATGAAACTAGACTCAGACTTTTACCATATCTGGCAGACACAGAATGAAGAAAGCAAATTTAGAACAGTATCATTCATGACACAAAAATCCTAAATAAAATACTAACAAATTGAATCCAGCGGCATATCAAAAAGCTAATAAATCATAATCAAGTAGGCTTTGTTCCTTGGATGCAAGTCTTGTTCAACATATTTAAATCAATATATGTGATTAACCACATGAACAAAAGAAAAAGCAAAAACATATGATTATCTCTATAGACACAGAGAAAGCATTCAAAAAGTTCCAACGTCTCTTAATGATGAAAAACTTCAGAGGACTAGGCATCCAAAAAACATACCTCAAAACCATAAGAGCCAGCTTGGACAAACCCACAGAGAACAACACAATGAAAAAGCAAAAGCTTAAGAAGTTTCCTTTGAGAAATAGAACAAGACAAAGATGTCTACTCTAACCACTTCTATTTAACAAAATACTAGAAGGCCTGGCCCAGCCAGAAAGACAAGAGAAAGTAATAGAAGGCATCAACATAGAAAACTCAAGTATATCTCTTCACTGACTATATGCTTCTATACCAAGAGCATCCTAAAGACTCTGACAAAAGGCTCCTAAATTTTATAAACAACTTCAATAAACTTTTAGGACCCTCGCTGCGTGTGGTGGCTCATGCCTGTGATCCAAGCACTTTGGGAGGCAGAAGCGGGCAGATCGCTTGAACTCAGGAGTTGGAAACCAACCTGGGCAACATGGCGAAACCCCATCTCTACCAAAAACACAAAAATTATCCGTGTGTGGTGGTACAATCCTGTGGTCCCATCTACTTGGGAGGGGAGAATGGCTTAAGGCCATGAGGTGGGAAGTTGCAGTGAGCTGAGATACTACCTCTGCACTCCGGCCTCAGCGATAGAGAGAACACAACCCCACTCATAATAGCCAAAATAAAAAAAATAATAATTGAAAATACCTAGGAGTACAGCTAACCAAGGAGGTTAAACATCTCTACAAGAAGAACTACAAACACCATTGAAGGAAATCACAAATAAATGGAAAAACATTCTATGTTCATGGATTGGAACAATCAATACTGTTAAAATGGCCATGCAACCTAAAGCAACTTTCAGATTCCATGCCATTTCTATAAAACCAACAACATGATTCTTTACAGAATTAGAAAAAAACTCATCTAAAATTTATGTGGAACTAAAAAGGAGTCTGAAGGGCTAAAACAATCCTAAATAAAAAGAATGAAGCTGGAGGCATCACTCTACCTGATTTCAAACTATATAAAACCATAATAACCAAAACGGCTTGGTACTGCATCAAAAACAGACACATAGACCAATGGAACATTACAGAAAACTCAGAAATAAAGCTGCACACCTATAAATATCTGATCTTTGACAAGGCCAAGAAAAACAGACAATGAGGAAAGGGCACCCTATTCAATAAATTGTGCTGGGATAATTGGTTAGTCATATGCAGAACACAAAACCTGGACCCCTACTTTTCACCAGATACAAAGAATAACTCAAAAGAGATTAACTATTTAAGTGTAAGATTTCAAACTAGAAAAATCCTGAAAGACAACCTACAAAATACTTTACTTGACTTCAATCTCGGCAAAGAATTTTGGCTATGTCCTCAAATGCAGTTGAAACAAAAACAAAAATTGACAAGTGGGGTCTAATTAAAATGAGGAACTTCAGTCTAGCAAAAGAAACTAATATCCAGAATCTATTAAGAACTTAAGCAAATCAACAAGCAAAGAACAAATAACCCCATTAAAAAATTGGCATTGATAGGTGCAGCAAATCACCATGCCACATGTATGCCTATGTGACAAACCTGCACATTCTGCACATGTATCCTGGAACTTAAAGTAAAATTAAAAAAAAAAAATTGACAAAGGACATGAACAGACACTTCTGGAAAAAAGACATACAATTGACCAAAAAACAGGAAAAAATGCCAAGCATCACTAATCATCAGAGAAATGCAAATCAAAACCACAATGAGGCACCATCTGACATTCAGAATGGCTATTACTAAAAAGTCAAAAACAACAGATGCTGACAAGACTATGGAACAAAGGGCATGCTTGTGTACTGTTGGTGGGAACGTAAATTAGTCCAAGCACTGTAGAAAGCAGTTTCGTGATCTCTCAAGGAACTTAAAGCAGTTACCATTTGACCCAACAATCCTGTTACTGGGTTTATACATCCTCCAAAAATAAATCATTCTATCAGAAAGATAAATATGTGCATACGTTTATTACTGCACTATTCCCAATAGCAAAGACCTGGAATCAACCCAGGTTCCCATCAATGGTTGACTGGATAAAAAATTATGGTACATATACACCATAGAACACTACACAGCTATAAAAGGATGAAATCATGTCCTTTGCAGCAACATCAGTGGAGCTAGAGGCCATCAACCTAACCAAATTAGCACAGAAACAAAAAACCAAATATTGCATATTCTTACTTATAATTGGGAGCTAAGCATTGAGCACACATGGACACAAATAAGGGAACAGTAAATACTGTGGACTACCAGAGGGTGGAAGGAGGGTGTATGGGTTAAAAAAATGCCTATATGATACTACAACCACTACCAGGGTAAGGGGATCCGTATTACAAACCTCAGTGTTATGCAATACTCCCATGTAATAAATACGTACATGTAACTTCTGTACCTAAAACAAAAAATAAATTTTTAAAAAGATCGCATTGCAAAAGTTCAGATTTCATAACTAGAAATATAATCACTTGTCTTCCTTTATAAAATAATTTCAGATGTTGATATTTGTCAAAAATATTGATGATTTAATTAACATAAATATTGTGAATTATAATTTGATATAATTCTTGTAATTTTGTGCTCATAAACTTTACTACAGATTTTCTACATAAGACAAATACTGAATTATAATCTTCTGTAATTTTTTTGTTTTAATAATATTTAAATAGTAGTTTTAGTTTTAATTCTATTCTGATAGCAGTCTTACTTTGAATATGACCATCAAAAAATGACATAATTTTAAAATATTGGTACTTATTAATTTATTACTCTCAATTTTTTTTTGTCCAGATAAAATACAAATGATTGAATTACACATGTAAGTGTAAAGAGTATTTTGGCTATGTTTTATTTTCTCTATAGTTATTCATGAACTGAGAAAGTGTACAGTTAACTTTTTTGCATGTTCAAAAGTATTAAGTAATTTTATAAATATTTTTCTGCTTGTCAATTTTTTCATAAAACTTGAAGATTAACCTGTAATATCATAGATCAAAACACAAAATAGTGTATCTATATATTGTGTTATTTTAAAGTTAAATTTATAAACCTGATATATAATACTTGCTTTTAATGAAAAATAAAATGTATATTTTAGTAATATCTATTATTTTCTCATTCAAAAGAAATATTTGCTGAAAAAGAAAAAATAAATATTAAGAATATCAAAACTAGCAAATGTCATCACTTACAATACATTCTATTCTCAGGATAGGATATATCTTTCAAATGAGAGCAAGCTTTTAAAAATGTGTTTTTAATGTCCTCTCTGAAAAACATGTTGCAGTCCAACTTTGGTTCTGAAAAAATTTTAATTTCAGTATTATAAATAGATGAAAATATAAAATTATAATGGAAATGCGGACACAGCCTTAACTACAATGTTACAAATGTGGCACTGCAATAAGATAAACAGGTAATGAATCAGTTTTATGTAGTTATAGGCAAAAAATACAAGATATTTAATGTCAAAAGATGATAAAATTATGATATTTACTCATATTTAAATGACATTACAATTTGACTTATTTATTTTAGTTGTCTCTATCTTCATAACCCATTCATTTATTTGACAGAATAAAAGAGTATCACTTATGTATAATCACAACTTCTTAGTTCTGGCTTATTATTAATTATGTATTCTTTTAATTAGTTCTTAAATTGTGTAAGCAATAATTATAGATCTTTCGACAATACACTTGAAAAGCAAATGCTATTATTACTTTTATATGTAGTATATATTAAAAAATGTTGAACTATTCAAGAAATCTAAAATCTATATAAAATATTTCAAAACTAATATTGGTTGGAAATTGGAACTTTCTACATTTTTATATGGATAATGACATCATTTATATTCTTATTATCTTTATAAATATATGTTGCAGCTCCTTCATATTATATTTTATGTGACTAACTGCTTAAAGCATCATTTTTTCACCAAATAAATATTGATATTTCTTGTTATAGATGCAAAATCATAAGATGCTATTTTCTTTGAATTTTCCATACATATTTTATAGTGAGAATCTTAGGCTTCTCATCATAAACATATGAGGCTTTCACTTTCATTTTTTGTTGGTTACACATAAAAAGTCAAATATCTTAAGGGGAAATACATTATTAATAAAAGAATATGAAGTATGTAAATCAGTATTCAGTGGACTTATGCTGTATATATTCTAAATGCATTTATGAAAATAAAGTATTGATTTTTAATAAAATATAGGCAATGAAAATGGTTTATTAGTTTATATTTTGCAAAACATACATTTGTCTCAAGTGTAGCATTTAGAAACTAAAGCACTGTCTGTTAAATATCTGGAACGGCACAACATAATTCAAATTTCATTCCAGATACTGTAATGTAGACAATATTTCTATAGGTTTTTGAAGTTCTAAGGACTCATACATGGTGGTTAAATATCAGGCACACATTGTAGGCAACTGTTACCTTACACTACAGCAAGAGAGAAACAGTTAAAGCAATCAGAGAGCTGAAGCCAGAATAAGCTAGATAAAGTGCTGGCTGGAAGTGGATTACTATTGAATTTGATAAATCAAACCATTCTATACACTGGATACATACGATTTCTTCTTTTTTCACAATAGTAGACTGACACATACAGAGATTTAGTAATTTTCTCAGATAACACTACTCAGAATTTATATAATTAAAATTTGAATCTGATGTA
The DNA here is from genome assembly GCF_024542745.1 of Macaca thibetana thibetana. NCBI lineage: Eukaryota > Metazoa > Chordata > Mammalia > Primates > Cercopithecidae > Macaca > Macaca thibetana. The sequence goes on from NC_065584.1 coordinate 64,695,518, forward strand.
CCATCTGACTTGTAGGAACCTTGCTTCATTGTCTAGCATAGCTTACCTAGTTACCTATAACTGAGGAGACAGTATGGAGGCTACAATATTTGTGATAAATAAAGGATTTTAATAAAAATATAATTTGAAAATTTCGATTATGTTTTTATTATTTTTCTATCACATTTGTTTTTAATTTGCCTTTTGTGTACACTGTCTCTTGCCTGAAATTTTCAAAATGATGTTAATATTTTGAACTTTTTAAGTTTTATCCTCAATTCCATTAATGGAGAGTGTGATTAAGTAAAATAATATGTTAGATAACACTTACTGAGAAATTATTTAACTGAAATCCATCTTCAAGTGATATAAAAAGGAGATGGGGAAGAAAAGTGATCTAATTTTTTGTATTAAATACATCACTATCTCAAATCTTTGTTACTTGCAAGCATAGAAATGAGCATAATAGTCTGCTAACTTGCTGTTTTTCAATTGCAAATTTCTCATTTTTAAAAAGACAGTTTACATAGGGCATTATACCCAGAGCTTCTAACTGTAAAACACTAAGTAAAAAATGCCAACTTTTCATCTTCTGAGGTGTTAAAATGTTCTAAATTCCTTTGTTACTTATTGTAAAGATTTCTCCTGTCTCTTTTAACTTACTTTGTCAAATGATTTCAACTAATTTAGAAAATTGTGACTTACTGATTCCATAGGCAGTTTCAGTATAGGCTGTTACTAGAAAACAGGTGAAAAAATACAGGTGGTTATTAACTCCTTTTATACAACCTGTAGAGTTGTATAAAATATTACCAGAATTATTTACTAACCTTCAAACAATGGCGTATTTTATAGTTCTGAGTATAAAATAAATACAAACACCTTCATCCAGAGCAGGTGATATATAAAAATATCACCTATTATATATGTATATATGTTTATATACATTGTATTAGTTCATTTTCACACTGCTGTAAAGATACTACACAAGACTGGTAATTTATAAACAAAGGAGATTTAATAGACTCACAGTTCCACATGACTGTGGAGGCATCAGGCAGCTTATAATCATGGCAGAAGGGGAAGCAGGCACTTCTTACATGGCGGCAGGTGAGAGAGTGAGCAACTGAAGGAGAAACTTGCCAAACACATATAAAAGCATTATCTTGTGAGAACTCACTCTCACATGAATGACATGGGGGGAACTGCTCCCATGATGCAATTACCTCCCACCAGGTTCCTCCCTCAACACTAAGGGATTACAATTTGATATGAAATTTGGGTGAGGACACAGAGTCAAACCATACCATACATATACATATGCATATACATATACATATACATATATATATACATTGTTATACATATGTTCTATGCATATACTGTTGATATATGCTTACGATTATATACATATATGCATATATACATATACATAAATCAGATGAACGTGATTCATCATTTATTCATTAATAAACATCGACATTTTACATTGTGTTCTAAATGGAATTACTTTTGGGAATTTTCAGTTATATAGTAGGATCCCTGAAATACGTGTTTCTCTTGAAAGTAAGTTTATAAAGATTGGGAATTCCTCAAGCTTGCTTTGTGTTTTAAATCCCTATAATGTTCCTTATTTCTCCCATTAAACAGTAGGTTCAAAACTAGCCATGATATTATAGTCATTGTAATGAAACAAACCTTTAGTTATTTCAATTCTTTTATTCTGTAAGTCTATTTGGAGATTTTATTTGCTTTCAAAATTGTCAACTGAAACAGAGTGTGGCTATCAATGAGTAATTTTTTTTGTCTAGTAAGTTGTAAATTTTAGTTCATATATGAAATATTTTACTGAAATTAGATTTTGTATTTGAAACATATTTTCTCTTTAATGTTAATTGTTTGAAAACTAAAGAATAAATTATGAAATTCTGGTTATTATTCCTGATAACATGAATATTACTGAAAATAATTTTACATAGAGCTGGGGACAGTTAAAAACTTCTATACTCTTGTTGTTACATACCCAAGGTATAGCCCTGAATAATACATTAATTGACAGTCTGTGTGTCTCAATATCTGTGGTGTGTGTGTGTATTTTTTTTTACATCACACTGCGCAATTTTGATAGATGCAATTTCTTAGCCCATATATCACATAATTACTAACCCTGATAATTCAGGCTTATCTATCACATCCATCTACATTTTTTCATACTCACTGCCGCTTCCAGAAGTTAAGCCACCATGATCTCTTTTCTAAATTGCCAAAGTGACCCTCTTAAAATTGTCTTTTCATCTCTTATGTCTTACCTGGCTACTCTTTATATAGTCTACTATCAGAATAATTGTTCTAAAATTTAAAAATTATTACACTTTTCATTTCCTTAAGGTAAATTTTTTAAAAATTTTATATAACATTTAAACTCTTGAGAAATTGGACTCTATATTTTCACTTCTATACTTGTCAGTTCTATAGATTCAAGACACAAATAGTCATGCTTAGCTATTGTGAGCTTTTAATATTTAATTATGTTTCTTTTTATTAAACTTTAAGTTCTGGTACACATGTGCAGAATGTGTAGGTTTGTTACATAGTTATACACGTGCCATGGTGGTATGCTGCACACATCAACCCATCATCTACATTAGGTATTTATCCTAATTCTGTCCCTCCCCTAACCCCCAATCCCCCAACTGGCCCCAGTTTGTGATGTTCCCCTCCCTGTGTCTATGTGTTCTTATTGTTCAACTCCCTCTTATGAGTGAGAAGATGTTTGGTTTTCTGTTCCTGTGTTAGTTTGCTGAGAATGATGGTTTCAAGCTTCATTCATGTCCCTGCAAAAGACATGAACTCATCCTTTTTTATGGCTACATAGTGTTCCATGGTGTATATGTGCCACATTTTCTTTATCCAGTCTATCATTGATGGGCATTTGGTTTGGTTCCAAGTCTTTGCTATTGTGAATAGTGCTTCAGTAAACATAGGTGTGCATATATCTTTATAGTAGAATGATTTATAATCCTTTTGGTATATACACAGTAGTGAGATTGCTGGGTCAAATGGCATTTCTGGTTCTAGATGCTTGAAGAATCGCCACACTGTCTTCCACAATGGTTTAACTAATTTACACTCTCACCAACCGCGTAAAAGCGTTCCTATTTCTCCACATCCTCTCCAGCATCTATTGTTTCCTGACTTTTTAATGATTGCCATTCTAACTTGCATGAGATGTTATCTCATTGCATTTCTCTAATGACCAGTGATGATGAACTTTTTTTCATAAGTTTCTTGGCCACATAAGTGTCTTCTTTTGAGAAGTGTCTGTTTATATCCTTTGCCCATTTTTGATGTTTTTTTTTTCTTGTAAATTTGTTTAACTTACTTATAGATTCTGGATATTAACCTTTTGTCAGATGGATAGATTGCAAAAATTTTCTCCCATTCTGTAGGTTGCCTGTTCACGCTGATGATACTTTTGTTTTTTGTTTGTTTGTTTGTTTTGTTGTGTTTGTTTGTTTTTTTCTGTGAAGAAGCTCTTTAGTTTAATTAGATCCCATTTGTCAATTTTGACTTTTGTTGCTTTTGCTCTTGGTGTTTTAGTCATGAAGTCTTTGCCCATGCCTATGTCCTGAGTGATATTGCCTAGGTTTTCTTCTAGAGTTTTTATGGTTTTAGGTCTTACATTAAAGTCTTTAATCCATCTTGAGTTAAGGTGTAAGGAAGGGCTCCAGTTTCAGTTTTCTGCATATGGCTATCCAGTTTTCCCAACATCATTTATTAAATAGGGAATCCTTTCCCCATTGCTTGTTTTGTTAGGTTTGTCAAGCTTCAGATGGTTGTAGATGCACGGCCTTTTTTCTGAGGCCTCTGTTTTGTTCCCTTGGTCTATACATCTGTTTTACTACCAGTACCATTCTGTTTTACTTATCGTAATCTTGTAGTATAGTTTGAAGTCAGGTAGCATGATGACTCCAGCTTTGTTCTTTTTGCTTAGAATTGTCTTGACTATTCAGGCTCTTTTTTGGTTCCATATGAAATCTGAAGTAGTTTTTTCTAATTCTGTGAAGAAAGTCAATGGTAGCTTGATGGGGATAGCATTGAATCTGTAAATTACTTTGGGTAGTATGGCCATTTTCATGATATTGATTCTTCCTATCCATGAGCAAGAAATGTTCTTCCATTTGTTTGTGTCCTCTCTTATTTCCTTGAGCTGTGGTTTGTAGTTCTCCTTGAAGAGGTCCTTCACATCCCTTGCAGGTTGTATTCCTAGGTATTTTATTATCTTTGTAGCAATTGTGAACGGGAGTTCACTCATGATTTGGCTCTAATTATTTTAAAAAAACACTGTCTACCATCCTTTCTTTTATCTCGGTAACATCTATTTATTTGTCAAGTTTCACCTTACATTATTTATCTTTCAAGTTTCACATTATATATCACCTCTTTTAAAACACTTTTCCTAACCTCCAATTCCCGTTATGTTATATTACTCTAGTCACTTTCTTAGTACTCTCCACTTCCCTTCTTATATTTATAATATTTATAGGCTTCATCATGGAAGGATCTTTTTCTTCTGTTAAACTCTGAACCCATATTGCATTAGAAAATAACTTTCCTTTTTTAAGAAAATGCTGTATAATATTTGACGTGATTACTTAAGATGAGTGGGAATTTTTACAAAGCAATGGTAGTAAAAATGGTAGTTGGTTTCCCAGTGTGTGCCATTATTTTCAAGACACAAGCCAATATTCAAAAAGAATTACGTTTAATTAATCGATTAAATAATTCTCACGGGTAATGGTTATAATTATGATAAACACAACCTACAGTAAAATATCTCGATTAGAAATGAAATAACCAGGAATTTAAGAATTTGTTAATTATTTAATTACATTCTTTTTTAGCTGGATTGCTTCTCATTTTGTTTGACTACAGCATATATGTATGTTGTAGAAAATTGGAATATTGACTACTAAATATTTATGATAATAATATGTATAACATAGTATTATTTATCTCTCAAAGAGGAGCATTTTCTGTTTGGATGGGGTTTCTTCTATTTAACTGCTAAAGCATTTTTGTTCAGTACTTTCTTCTGTTGTCTGATTTTTACAGAAGGAGATATATAAGTATTAATTTTTAAGATTCATGTAGGGTTCTAACAGAAATTTTATATGTCTTTAAAGAATCTCATTAAAATTTTAAGGTCCATTAGCAAGAAAAAGCCTATGTCCAGATTTTATATATTAATATTTTGATTGAATATTCTCTTTTATGGAATAAATGGTATAAAATTAGTGTTGGTAACTTCATCACATTCTGTAAGTATTATTGGCTGTGAATAAGTATTATATATTGGGGGCACTTAAAGCATAACTGAAATAGTGACTCTTTCTCTTATTATCCATTTTCACTTAGTATCCTGCCTCAAAAGTGTTCAGTATTTGACTTGGTGTACTGTGTGAGTTGCTGTGGTTTCCTTCTCCATTACTACCTGTTTGTATGGAACTTAAGATTTATCCTTTGCTGCATTTTGCATTCTAATATTTATTCAATTAGTTACTGATAATTAACTATGTGCTATCACTTTGCTTATACTATCTATGCAATCAATAACGACAAATGCTGTTTCTATATTTGTAATGACTTTATGTTCAATGCCAGACACTATTTTAGATATTTGTTTAGTGATTGACTTTTGGCAAACATAATATTTTATATGTATTTATGCAAAAACACCACCACTCAAAAATCTCTAGAGCCCACCGTATAACCCATACTTTACCCACTTGGGCCTAGACATTACGCGGAATTCCACTGCAGGTACAACCCAGTTATTTAGATGTGGACTTTCTTTTTCTCATTAGAAAATCACTAGATAGAGGTGCCTTTCTTCCTTAATCATGTATATTTATTATAAGTTTTGCTTCCAGATTGCCCTGAAATCAGAGAAGTTGCAGAATGCAAGTTTATTTTAAAAAACTTGTCTATCAAATTGAGTCTAAGAAGCCAAAACAAAATTAATTGCTTTTACATTTTCCTTTCTTTGCAAATGGTGAGGAAACTCAATTCAAGTAATCTTTAGCCTTACAAACTTCAGACTGAGGTATGCCCATACCTTGAGGCCAGAACCCTGGGAATGTCCTTTACCAGAATTATTTTGTTAGATTTCTAGTTTAGATTCTGCTAATGAGAGGCAAAATATATTTTTATATCAGAATACAAACGGTGATATGTGCTTATTAGAGACTTGCAAATTAAAAAAAGTCTTAAGATAATAAAATATATTATATATATGATTACCCAGCTATAAAGAAGTGGTGGAGATGTATGAACAACACTCGCAAAATTATTTACCATCCACACAGACATATACTAACTCACATATTTTGCATTAGTTCTTGCATATTTGGCAATGCATATGTGACAAGCTGTGTCATAACATTTCAATTACTATTAAATATTCTTAATCAAATAATTTTTAATAAATTGAAATTTCATCAATGGATGTACACACATTATTATAGCAACTCCTCAGTTCTGCAAATACTAGATTTTTTAATACTCATGTTTATTAAACATAACTCAAAAAAGCTCCCATGTATAATTAAAATTATTTTCTGCAAATTTTTAGTAATTCCTCTAGATAGAAATCCTAAATTTAAATTTCTGTGGGAATGTGTGAACGCCCATAGATTCTTTTTGCTTTCCCAAATTACCGTTAGATTTTGTACTGAGTATAACATAACAGGGCAGAGATATATATTTAAATACACATATAACTCAAATATCTGAAAGAGGGGGATATATATACATATATACACACACATACACACGTACATATACCTTCTGTGTATGTGTGTGTAACTTTGTGTGTGTATATATATGTACAATGATACATATACATACAAATATATCTTTGTATATACATATATACATCTTTATACATATACACATCTTTGTGTGTACACATATATACACGCTTATATATACATATATCTTTGTATATATGTGTGTATATACAAAGATATGTGTGTATAAAGATATGTATGTATCTTTATGTGTGAGGGACTACTGTGTATGTGTGTGTATCTCTGTGTGTGTGTGTCTGTATCTTCATAGATATATATCTCTAAATATAAGTACACATATATATATACACATATACACCCAAATATACTCACACATATATAGAAGGTATATATATGAAGATCTCTCTCTATACACACAAAAAGATATACATACTTATACGGCAATCCCTTATTATCTACAATTTTGCTATCCGCAGTTTTACTGACCCATGGTCAACTACGGTCTGAAAATAGGTGAGTACAGCACAAAAAGACATTGTATGTGTGAGTGAGAGAGAAGGAGACCACATTCACATAACTTTGATTATTGTTATAATTGTTTTATTTCATTATTACTTGTGAATTTCTTATTGTGCTAAACTTATAAATTAAACTTTATTATAGATATGTATGTATGTATAGAAAAAAATATAGTATAGAGTTGGGTATTATCTGTGGTTTCAGGCATCCACTGGTGGTTCTGAAACATACCCCCAAAATAAGGGAGGACTACTGTGTGTTTGAATTTACTTATAATTGTAAGAATTTATATATTAAAATGTTAGCTGAACATTATAGCCTAAATGTATCCTCCAAAGTTAATATGTTGAGAGCTTAATTCCCTATGCAACGCTGTTGAGTGGTGGAACCTAATAAGTGATTAATGTTGTTATATAGGAAGTGAGTTAGTTATTGCAAGAGGGAGTCTATTATAATAACCAGTTTGTTCTTCTCTTGCCTCTGGCTTTTGTGCTTCATTTCAACTCCCTCCACGACAGGATGCAGCAAGAAAGCCCTCACCAGATGCTTGCATCATGCTTTTAAATTTTCTAGCTTTCAGAACAATGACTTATATAAACTTCCATTGTTTATAAATTACCCAGTTTGTGGTAGTCTGTTATAGCAGCAAAAAATGGAATAAGACACCAATTTAATAGCGATCTAATATTTTCAAATTTTCATATGTATAAAATATATTTATATTTAACATAATATAATATTTTAATTTATGTGATTATTTAAAAACACCTCAATATTTTAATATTTACATATGATTGTAAGCATTTTTATTTTAAAATGTTAACAGAACATTTTAATGCTCAATATTTTAATAGTTATCATTGAGGTTTTTTTATTTGTATGTCTCCTATAAATGTATTTTGGACATTTATAATTGTATTTCTTATTTCTACAAATAAATTGTTATAATTAATATATATTTCCCATTTCCACTATAGGTTGTTTTCTTAAATTGCAACTCAGGAATTGTGTTAAATTTTAAAAGAAAGGAAATATTCAGACATATTCAATTTTAAAATGCTCAAATCATGTTTACATTCATATACACACACTTTTTTTTTTTTTCATTTCAATAGTTTTTGTGGAACAGATGATGTTGGCCTTGATCTCCTGACCTCGTGATCCACCCACCTCAGTCTCTCAAAGTGCTAGGATCACAGACATGAGCCACTGTGCCGGGCCAGATTTGTTATTTTTGCTTAGTCTTGGTTTGGCTGTGCAGGCTCTTTTTTGGTTCTATTTAGGATTGCATTTTCCTAGTTCTGTGAAGAATGATGACGGTATTTTGAAGAAAAAAGTATTAAATTTATAGATTTATTTTGGCAGTATGGTCATTTTCAGGGCAGTTTTATTTGGACCAACCCGAGTTACAACCTTCAGTTTTAGTGGCTCTAGAAATATAATCTTAGGATGAGATTCTGAACTTGGTAATTAACCAACTGGTGAGATAGTGAAAGGAACCTAATTGCTTGCACCCATTTTGGAGCAGTGTTTCTGTTTTCCATAAATATAGTCCATCAGTTTTTCATCTTCTGATATTTTTTTCAGGAGGTTTGATGTACTGATTAAAAAATATTCTAAATTCTCTTTAACAGTACTTCAGAAAAAGTATTTACATAAATTTCTGGCATTTCAAGATATTTTAATAGTTCAGTTTACCATCCTCATGCAAGCCCAAACCATTTTAGTTCATATATTATATGATTGTATACTGCTAATACTTATAAATAACCATTTGAAGTTAGTTTGTGTAATTTATCATCTAACTTATGCCTTATTAAAAATGGTTCATAGGTGTTCCACTTTTCCATAAAACATATTAAAAGTTGTTTGACATTAAGAGACCTTGTTCAATTTCTGCACCTATGTGCAATGATGTATTTTAGCTTGACATTTTTTCACCTAATAAAATATTATTGGGTTATTTTTTTTAATTTCAATGTTATTGAAAAGTCATTATCTATATGAGTGATTTCATGTTACAGGTTATCTCCATTAATAATTTTCTGTGGTTGTATTTCAACTACTTAGTTAATATTGCTGGAAATTCTACTGGAAGTGTGGTAATTTAAGTTCGTTTCTGTGTGAACACAAACTTTCAGTAATTGGATTTAGTAAGCACACATATATACGATTCTAATTCCAACACAATTTTTGTAATGTCCATTGAACACTGTGCTGTGCAGACCTGTTACAAATCAGAAGTACCATGTGGACAAGTTAACAACAATAGAGTCATGGAAGTCTACAAAAATACAGCCTTAGTTTCTTGATTAATGTCATAAATATTAAATTACTTAGGTTTTGATTAATTTAAAAGTATCATTAAGATACACCTAAACTCCTTATTAAATCTAATCAAGACTGATTTAGATAGATTGAGAAGGTAAACATAATCAAAATCTGTATACCACCAGGAATATCAATTCTCAAATATTTGGAACAGTTAGGTTATATTTTAATATGATTAGTCAACTTGTCTACTCCTTTTCCTATTGCATAATTAGAAAATATACCTCTGATAATCTTTTAAAATGTCTTATTTTAATTTAAAGAAATTCTACAGACTCTACATTAATTTAACCTTCTGATATCTTCGCTCATGAAAACTTAAAAGAACAAATTCCACTCCTAAAATATTTTCAAGATAAATATCTATAAAACAGTAAATGAACAACATGCATTATCTGAGAAAACTTACAAATAATAATGCATGTCATTTAAACTTTTTTCCTTTTATCTTAATCTCTCAGTTTACCTAATGCTTTATTCTTATCCTGAATTTTATTCATGCATCCTAAATTATGTAATTAAAAATAAATATTTTCACAAAAGGGAGAGATCATATATTGTGAGCCATGAGAGTAATCTGATCTATATCTGGTTCTGTGTTTACTCCTTTATTTCTAAAATATATCAAGAATCAGCATAAAATTGAGAATTTGATGAGGATGGATCTTTGTAATGAAAAATGCCCTAAGGGATCAGCCTTCTTCAAATCTCAGGACACAGGGATAGTTTAAGAGATACGTTTATATGTTCTACATCTGTTGTAGTATGTTATTTCATTAAAATGTTTTTCTACACTTAGAAAAATGAATATTATTATTACACACTACTAAGCTGTTAGATATCTATGTACAATAAAGACTTTATAGGCTAGAAGCCATTAGTCAAAATATAGGTCTTCAGAGTTCTGAAGAAAAATGTCATCTACAACACTACACACTGTAAAATAGCTGCTGTCATGCTAATGGAAACTTTATTGACAGACTGATAGTGTTACACCAACCAAGTTGTGCACTTAGATATATCCAGTGGCATTCCGTCACAAAATGGAGTGGTATATTTGGAACTAAACACAAATGGCCATACTGCTAAAGCAAGCTGTATGACAGTAGAAGGTTATTATTTCCAAAATGATGAAGTAGGAAGCTTGGTGGATATTTTTTTCCATTGCAAAACAAAAATTTAATAACTCAAAATTATTTTTAAAAAACAATGACAATATATCTCAGGGGACCGTCCAAAAGGCATACAGCAAATGAAGAAAAAATCACTCAAGGTAATCTACTAAATCACATAAAGGACCTGAGACATTTGAGTCATGACATACTGACTTATATCCCCTTTCTCCAGCTCCAAATTATGGCAGCTATAGGGGTATGTATAGTCAATGAGACAAGGCTACTTCTTCCATAAGCTCATAGTCTGGAGCTAAGGTTTCACTCACAAGGATGTAGGTACATAGGCCATACCCCATACCCTAGCTCTATGTCACAAAAGGTCTAATCCAGAGATTCACTGCTGAAAGCATGGAATCTCTCTTTACCCACCCCGACTTCCTACTACAATGGAAGCACTAGATTTGTCAGTCTGAGAATACTGGAGTTCCAATCACTACTATCCCAGCTCACTCATAAGATTGTGGTTCTATGCACTTAGGGACAAGATGAAAAGATCAGGTACTGCCATTCACCATACTACACACTTGTAGAAACTGAGTATCATTGTGGGGACACCGGGTTCCCTGATGCTGAATCCAGTGCAGTATTGTGAGGTTTCTGCCCAAAGGGAAAGGCAAGATGTTATAGCAAGAAGAGCTCTGTGTGGAACTTGCTGAGAGAACTGATTTTACTTAGAGCTTCATGCCTAAGGGTATTGTTGAGAACAGAGGAGATCTTATTGGAAAGCAATAAAGAAAAGGCTGGTAACTCTGATAAAAGCAAAATATCAGAGCAACCAGGAAAAATCAGGGGAAAAGCTATCCAAAAACACTTCCCCTAAGTTCAGAGTCAAATTAGGGTGTCAAGAAAATTGTGTGCATATGCTAAGCAGGGCCCACTTTAGAGGCAATCAGAACAAGAATCTGGGTAGATTTGAAAGCATTCTCCAGCACATATACAGACTCATAAATGCAGAAAGGAAACCAAGACCTCACTAGCCCAAGAAGATTAACAAAACCTTCAACTGAACACTGACTGCAGAGTAAGCTATTCTCATCTAGGAGCAACTCTTAAGAGGCTGATCTTTAAAATACTATTGTAGTCATCACTGGCAGCCTGGAAAACTATGGTCTGCATATGTTCACTTTCTATGGATGCCATGACAAATTACAACAAACCAAGTAACTTAAAAAGAAACAAATTTATTACCTTACAGTTTTTAGTATAAATAATCTACAACTGGTCTCAGTAGACTAAAAAATCAACATGTCAGCAGGGCTACATTACTTTTTACAAATCAAGAGGATAATTGGTTTTCCTGAGTTTTAGGGCTTTTTCCCCCCCAACTTTTCGGGACTACTTGAATTTATCTGCTCATGGCCTCCTTCCTCATTTTCACATTCAGTAATATCAGAGTCCTTTTTATTCTGCCATCTCGCTAGTTCTGTTTTGCATCCCTCTTCTCTTTTAAGATCCTTGTCATTACATTTGGATTACTTGGATAAGCAGGGATTGTGTCTCTATTTTAAAGGCAGAATATTAGCAACCTCTACTCCATCTGCAAATTTAATTTTCCTTTTCTCTATAATCTATAAAATTCAACATGAGATCCAGACATTGAGTTGTGGACATCTCTGCAGGGAGGCATTTTTCTACCTACCACCATGCTTAAACATGTTCCCTCTCAAAAGTGAACAGAAAGAGAACCCCCAAGCTACTAGTTCCTAGCTGAATCTAGAATAACAACAAAAAATGTATACTCTCTAAACTGTAAAAGCAGCCTCCAAGCCACGCATACATCTAGTGGTAAACGGTAGAAAATTAGCTGGCTAATTTTACTTCAGGATCTCAATAATGCATTTGAATTGTTAGAAGAAAGAATAAATGAACTTGAAAATGGATTGATAGATATTGCGTGATGTGAAAAACACAGAGAAAATCAATTTTAAAATTTCTAAAAAAATTATAAAGAGTAATAAAAACACTCTAAACTAAATAAGGACATCTATGAAATACCAACACCTGACATTACGTTTAATGATAGAAGGCTGAATCCTTTTTGCCAGTAAGGTCAGGAACAACACACTTACGTTTATTCTTGCCAGTTCTACTCATCTTTGTGCTGGAGGTTCTACTCAGGGCAGGTAGGCAAGAAAGAGAAAGAGAAGACATGTAGATTGGAAAGGAGGGGGTATAATTATCTCTATTTGAGATAACATACTATCACATATAGAAAATCTTAAGGAATTCACTACAAAAATATAAGAAGAAATAAGTAAATGCGGTAAGGCTGCAAGATGCAATATAAATATTCAAAAACCAATTTTATTTTTATACACTAGCACTGAATATTTAAAAATTGGAATTAAGGGAACAATTTGATGTATAGTAATCTAAAAAAGAAGAGAATACCTATAATTTTTTAAAACAAACAGAAAATTTGAAGTCTAATAACTATAAAACATTTTTAAAATACATTTTAAGAGATCCAAATAAATTGCAAGCCATCCCATCTTTGTGGATAAGAAGATTAACGTTTTTATGATTGCAGTAATCACCAAACTATCTATAGATATTGACAGAAACTGTTCTGTTTTTGTTTTACTGTGACAAAATCAGATAACATGAGATCTACCCTACTAACAGTTTTGTGTACCGTATAGTGTTAACTGCAAGCACAATGCTCTAAAGTAGAACTCTAGAATATATTTATCTTATATTACTGTAACTTTACAACTATTGAACAGCAAATCCCTGTTCCTCACTTTCCTTATCCCCTGGAAATCACCATTCAGCTTCCCATTTCTGAGTGTGATTATTTTAAATGCCACATAAGTGGAATCATACAGTATATTTTCTTCTTTGATTGTCTTATTCTACTTGCCATAATGTCCTCAAAGTTCATCTATGTTGTCTCCTATGGCAAAATTTTCTTCTTTTTACAAAGTGAATAATATTTTATTGCATATATATCCCACATCTTAGCTTCTGTGAATAATGCTACAATGAATATAAATGTGCATCTATCACTTTGAGATACTGATTTTAATTCTTTTGAGTAAATACTCAGAAGTAGGACTGTTGGAGAATAGAGTAGTTCTTTTTTTTTTCTTTTGAGAAACTTTTATACTGTTTCCCATAACAGCGGCACCTTTTTACATTTCTACCAGCAGTGTACAGGTTTCAATTTCTCCACATACTTACTGACCCTGATTACTGTCCGGAGCTGCATGCCCCGGCCATAGCGAATAATAATTAAGGATTAAACGCCTGCGCTCTATTCATTCCCACCTTCTACCTCCTCCCTATCTTTGCCTTTTTTCCCCTGTACTAATACCTCATTAAAGATGGCGCTCCTCCTGCTTCTTCTTCACTCACTTTTCCCGCGCCCGGGAAAATTGTTACTTAATAGCGCAAGTGCAACATGATGTCCGACGGGAGAAAACGAAACTAACCTGGCCACGCCCTCGGCAATGAGATCATTTCCGCCTTAGCCCAACCCCTTCCCTTCCAAGTGTATATAAGGCAGTGCATTACCGCCATTAAACAAGACTTGATCAGAGCACTGTCTTGTCTCCATTTCTTGTGTCTCTTGTTCCCCAAATTCCCACCCCCTCCTCCAGGGCCTGCTCTGACTATCCCGTGGGCCGGGATAGATTACCATTATTATAATTAATATTATTATTATTAGTTTATGGTCAACATACTCAGTGTGAGGTTATAGCTCCTTTTAGTTTTAATTTGCATTTCCCTGATGATTAGGATGTTTAGCATCATTTCAAATACCTATTCATCATTTGTAGGTCTTTTTGGATAAACGTCCATGTACCACCACTTTGATGAAATAAGTTATGCTAACATTATAATTTAGGGTGATATGTTTTTGTATTACTGAGGCCTTAGGCCATGTAGCATCAGTTTGATCAGATAGTTTATGCTAATGTAGTTTATAGTGAAATACCTATTTTTTCTCTAGGAGATGGAATCTGAGTAGCTGTCAATTATACAGGTGCTGCTTAACAGCATGTTGGATCCTCAATACAAACCATGAATATTAGACATTGGGAGAGACTTCCTGGCTGGCAAAAAGTCACCAATATTGTCACACATGTCTGGGAGAAATAAGTATATCCAAGTTATTCCACTGGAAAGAGGACACCTGCCAGCTTAGTTTCTCTTGGACTTTGCTCCATGTGCTTTTTTCCTTTGCTGATTTAAATCTATATTCTTTCACTGTAATAAATGGCCACAGGGAGTATATCAGTTTTTCTGAGTTCTGTGACTCCTTCTAGTGAATTATGGATCTTGAAACTGGTCTGGTGGACAATGGATTTACAGCTCATCCCTGATAGCCTCTGGTTAATAGCAGAATAGTGTCAAGACCCTCATATTAACAAATCAGAGTTAAATAAATATATTTCATCATTTTTTGGACTTTGTAGAATATAGTAACAAAGCTAGAATTCTCATGAATCTTATATCCAAACAAAATGCTAAAAAGCAAAGCATTTTTTCTCTGTAAGATTCCTATGAATCTTCTATCTGAACAAAATGTTGAAAAGCAAAGCAATTTTTCTTTAGATTTTTGCTGGAAAATCTTGTTTTTATTTTTAGCATTTTGTTTGGAATGATTTTCATTCATTCATTTATTCAAATAGATATTGTCTACCACATTTCAGAATATGTGTTAGTTTTTGGTGTTTTTTGTTTTCGTTTTTTGAGACAGAGTCTCAATCTGTCACCCAGGATGAACTGCAGTGTTGTGATCTCGGCTCACTGAAATCTCTACCTCTCAAGTTCAAGTAATTATCATGTCTCAGCCTTCCGAGTAGCTGGGATTACAGGCATGTGCCACCAGGCTCAGCTAATTTTGTATTTTTAGTGGCACAGGGTTTCACCACGTTAGACAGGCTGGTCTCAAACTCCTGGCCTCAAGTGATCTGCCCACCTTGACCTCCCAGAGTGCTAGCATTATAGGTGTGAACCACCGCTACCGGCCGTGTTAGTTTTTAAAAATAAAAAAGTAAAAATGTGTAAACCAGGTTTTATTAGCTCTAGCACTGTCATCTTTCTCTCTTTTTTTTTTTTTTTTTTTTTTTTTTTTTTTTTTTTTTTTACAAATAAGAAAACCACTGAGAAATTTTATCTGGAGAATATCATCCAGATCAACACTAAGGTCAGGCTGCAAACATCAATGAAGACCAATATTTCTTATTTTTCCCCTTTTGAAAATGTTTTAATTAAAATTTTTTAAATTTCTTGGGCACATAGTTGTATATATTTATGGGATACATGAGATATTTTTGATATAGGCAGATAATGTATAATAATCACATCATGGTAAATGAGGTATTCATCACCTCAAGCATTTATCCTTTCTTTGTTTTATAAACAATCCAATTATACTATTATAATATTTTAAAACACACAATTAAATTATTATTGACTATAGTCACCTTGTTCATAAAGCTTTGGAAAAAGGAAAAGTATCTTTTCTTCAAGAAATATATATTATGGCTATGCCATATCATGCTCGACAGCTAATATAAATTCATGGAGGAGGACAACCCAGGGAGCTGCAGCTGTTTCTAATGGTTCCAGTTTCCTTTTCCAGGGAACTAATGACCAAATGTATATTCAGGCAACTGATATCCTTTTACCATACTGAATCTATGGAAGAAAGGTGAAAAATATCACAGAGGAAGAGAGAGAAGTAGAGAATAGCATCACATTCAGCTATGAGGTCAGAGATCTAGATACTACGATCAAATTAGCTCACAATTTTATAATTTCTAGCCATATAATTAAAATAGAGCTTTCTCAATTTACAAGATACATACCGAATGATATTTCCCTCTATTAGACTAATTATAACCTCTATTTAAGGATTTTTCAAATGTATAACTCCAGATAATTACTTTAAGACACTGCCAAATTCCAAGCATAACTGAAATTTGGCTTTCTTAAATGGTGTAACGATAGCTTTATGATTTGCTTCTTACTTTTATATTCACAGGATGAAATTAAGTTCTTCATAATTATGTTATTCATGGAAATAATGGTTTTCTGACTTAGAGTCTTCTGTGGATAAAGTATGTATTTTCTGCTCTCACTTGGCAGTACTCATCCTGAAGAATTATATGACACAATTGAAACAGGCTCATTGTAGAATGTGACAAAATATTCTTTTATTTTAACCAATCTGTCTGTGTAATTCTTTGAATCCTTTTCATTTTTCCATTATTAGAGATAAGTGCTTTTGCAACTGTGTTCTCAGAACAGGTAATGAACACCTGTGTCTGCTCTGAATTATGAATAGTCTGTTAATTTCCTTATGAAAAAATGTAAAAAGCACAGTGGAATCCTGTTACAATAATCAACTGGAGCAGTTTAGATGAATCATTGCTTTTGAATGATCATCTAATGCCAATATTCCCCCAAATGCTGAGTTTTACTAATTCAGACATTTCTGAAAGATAAAATTGCTATCTTGCAAGAATAATGTCTTATATTTTAGAATCTGCACTCTCTAGAAAAAATATTATTAACTCTAATTAGGAGACTCAGCACCTGTAACAACCAAGTAGTTCTTGAAAGCTGTAACATTATTTATGATGTTCTAAAAAATATTTCATTGTTATTTATATTTTCAGATTCAAAGCAGCTAACTAGTGGTCATTCTCTTGTCTAAGGCAACCACATTTGAGAACAGAGTCCAGAGTCCAGCAGTGGAATCATTCAGTCACTAGCAATATACTTATTTTAAAATATGTTCCATTCATTGCCAGGTTATTATCTACTCCAGTATGTAAAAATCAGGAGCAGTCTTGTTTTTAAGAAACAAGTTAGAAAGAGAAAAAAATAGAGATATCTTTCTAATATAATTATTACAGACTAATAAATATAAAGTTTCTTCAATTAAATTAGTCATCCTCTCAGGAGGGAGAACTGAGAAGAAGAATGGAGGGACAGCAGACCTTCCAGAGAATTTGCTCATTGCGGGAGAAAGGTGATGTTTCTTCCTTTATAACGCAATCAGGAGATATGGAAGAAAAACAATAAATATTATCCCAATAATGAGATGGAAAAATAGATGATTAAGATTATACAATAAGTAAGTAGAAGAGTTAGAAACAAATTGTCCTTCATCAAATTAAATGCTTTCTGTACTCTATCATGATGAAAAAAACAAAACAGAATTTTATTGGTGAAAAATAAATAAGATAAACCACTAAAGGAATTTAGAACAGGTCAAAATAATATATAGCTGGGTACAGAGAAATTATGAATGTTAAGGACACTACTGTAGTTTGAGTGAAGATTTCAATCTCTAGTATACACAGTTAGGGCTCACACCTTAGGAATGCAATAACTGTAGGTTGAATTTAATGAGACTGATGTTAGTTGTTCCAAAAGATTAACGATAAATATTGTAATGCAAACTACTGAAGTATTTTAATGTAGCAATATTAAGATCACTAGAAGATACCAGTCTTGTTGAATCAATGGGAATGATATGCTGCAATATGTTTAAGAAAATATACACAGGATGGCATAGATGTAGCGTCATAGCAATACACAATTTAACATTTGCATCATTATAAATATCTGGAAAGATATTTATCCAAGAAAAGAAGAAGAAAATTTGGGTTCATCCTTTCTTTTGTAAATGGATATAATACAGAGTAAAATGTGGTTATTCAGTTGTATAGACATGTTCTCATGGACATATGGTTTTATTTTGAAAAATGTAGGAAATGTATTATGTATTGTTCTGCAGAGAAAAAAACAATAGGAGATGTATATATGCGTATATACATATATAGGTTTTATGTGTACATATATGTGAATATATATACACATACACATATATACAAAAAGAGAGAGAGATGCATTCTTGGAATTGGCTCAAATGATTAGGAAGGACTAGTAGTTTTATTATCTGCAAGCTGAAGAACCAGGAAAGCCGGTGGCCAATGGTGTAATTCAGCTCAATTTGAAAGAGATGGAGAGAGAATTGTGTAAGATCTGGAAGAGAGAGGATTGTGTAAGATCTGGAGTCCAAATGCCTAAAATTCAGGAGCTGTGATGTTCAAGGGCAGGAGAAGGTAGATTTCTTGTTTCAAGAAGAGAGAGAGTAATCACCTTTAACTTGGCTTTTGTTCAGGCTCTCAAAAGGTGGTTAAGGCTATCAAAAGATTGGATGATGCCTGTTTTCATTGATGAGAACAGATCATTTTACTCAGTCAACTGATTCAAATGCTAATTTCTTCTGAAAACACACTCACAGACATGCCCATAAATGTTTTACCAGCTATCTGAACATCTCTTAGCCCAAGCAAGGTGACACATAAAATTAACCACCACAGGACTGGAATAGCTGAGTTGAATGGTTAGAACTTTTTAAGATAAGACATTGTTAGTCTTCCCTAAGACTATCTTAAGACATTACACACACATACACACACACACACACACACAAATACATATATACACATATATATACACACACACACATTGAAACTTTCTATATGAACTATCATGTTATTTGTGGATAAAAATAATTTTATTTCTTCCTTTTTCATTTGAAGATTATTATTATTATTGTCATTATTATTGTTATGTATGGGGGATGATTATTCTTTTGGCTACAATCTCTACTACAATGTTGAACTAAGTTGGTTAGATTAGATATTTTTTTCTTGTTCCTTGTCTTAGGGATAA
Source organism: Macaca thibetana thibetana (assembly GCF_024542745.1). NCBI lineage: Eukaryota > Metazoa > Chordata > Mammalia > Primates > Cercopithecidae > Macaca > Macaca thibetana. The sequence goes on from NC_065584.1 coordinate 64,715,037, forward strand.
AATATTTAGTTTTTCACAATTCAGTATGACACTAACTAGGGATTTTTCACAGGCATGTTCTCTATCAGGTAAAATTTTGCATTGTATCGCTAGTTTTTTGAGACTTTTATCAAGTATAGATATTGGATTTTACAAATGGTTTTTACAATGATCATTTAGTTAAGTCTGTAAACACGCTGAAATACATTAGTTGATTTTTATTGTGAAATCAGTCATTTATTCCTGGGATGAATCTCATTTTGGTCATGGTATATATAACATACATGTTGTATGTGGAGGGTAAATCACATTTATATATATCATGACCAAAATGAGATTCATCCCACGTATACGTTGTTGAATTTGAATGTCTGTCATTTTGTTAGAGAATTCTGTGCTTTTTTTTTTTATGATAGATATTGGTCTGTGGTTTACTTTTCTTTTAATAGCCTTTTCTGTTTGGGTATCAAGCGATGCTGAGTTCATAGAATGAGTTTGTAACTTCAGATTTCAGAAAAAGTGCTTGGAGAAATGTCATTATATCTCCCTTACATGTTTGGTAGAATGCATCAGTGATACTGGCTTCTCAAGGACAGGAGTACTTTTTGCAGAAAATCTTTATTAATTAAAGTGTTGAGGTTTTAAAAAATGAATTAAATTATGTGATTTTTTTAGTTAGCTTAAGTAATCTTCCTCTCTTAAGAAATTTAGTCATGTATTCTAACTCGTTAGATCATTGACAAAGTACTTTATAATACTGTATTTCCTATTTTTTTATTGTTTACAGAATGTGTGGTGATGTCACTTTGCTGATTCTGAATATTGGTCATGTGTTTTCTCTCTTTTCTGTAATGTCTACTTAGAGATTTATTAATTTCATTTAATATTTGTATTAATATTTGCATAATGTTATATAAATATATTTTATTTATATTAATTATTATTATTGGATATTTTCAAATTGTGTGCTTCAGGTTTTATTTTTCTTCCCTTTAATGCTTATCTACTTTCTTTTTTCATTGCTTTCAACTATGGTACTGCTCCTACTCTTCTGCCTTATTTGAGTTTAATTTGTTCTTCGTTTATATCTATAATTTCTTATAATGGAGGCTTAGTTCATTTTATTTCTTCCATGCTTTACATTTTCCTCAAATCACCATTTTGTTTCAGCTTCATCCCACAAGTTTTGTATATGTTGTGTTTTCACTCTCATTGATTAAGAATATTTTCTAATTTTCCTTTGGAATTTTTCTTTGGTCCATAGGCTCATTAGTTGTCCATTATTATTAGTTTATCTATTTTTCCCCCAGATAGATTTATCAGTTCTAGCCTTGGACAATCTCAAGGTCTGAGATTATTCAATATGCAATTAGTTATTCGGGCCCTTAACTTTATGCTAGTAACAAGTAGGCTGAGAAATTTGCTCAAAAATATATTTTCTGATGCCTTTTCAGAAGCAACTAAGGAAGGTAATGGAGGAAGGAAGAACATCTCAAAGGACAGACACCAACATACTTGAAAGAAATGCTGACAGAAGAACCAGGCTCAACCAACAAACATTATCACCTCCAGAGGGACCTACCTGGTAAAACTCAGTGGGATTTCAGAATTCCTATTGGCCATCCACTGCTCTTTGCCTCACATTTCTTACTTTTCTGAATGTGTGTACATTGTGTTTATCCACTCCTAATTCAGCATTTCACATGTGTGTGGAGGGCAAATCACATTTGCATTTAGCTCATAGACCACCAGATGAAGAGAAGCAACATGTGCAATCTTATATAAATCATCGGATCCTGAATTTCAATCCTCATTGTCATTAAATGTCTTTTGGATATCCTAGTATCTCTGTAACATTATTTTCCACACACAGGTATATAAATCAATGCATCCAAGAGGGCAGGCTGTGGTTAATTGCTCTGTTGATTTCAGCATATCACCCTTCCCTTTATCCACACCCCATGTCATGTTATCGGCTGTTCTTTCTAGTAAGAAGTTGAGTCTGTTTTGTCATCTGTGGAATTTGGGAGTACCATTTGATTTGTTTAGGAGAATCAATTAAGCAGAGTGATGATGTGTCTATTCCAGTACCGGGGCTTAAGATGTCTTGTGAGTTATTATTTGCTCTTCTGCACTTTTGTCATTGCCTGAGAAGGACATTTATGAACTAGCCTGCTGGATTCAGAAAAAGGATGAAACATGAACAAGAAAGAGGTACAAAGTGGAATCATCCCAAGGCTAGATGTAACCAAATTCCCCATTCTATCCACCCACAGATGCTAAGGTGATTCAACCATGCATATTAGAGCCGCACCATGGAGCACAGCTAGAACAGCTGAATGGTTTTATATATCACCCAGTTTAGGATTATTGTTATGTGGCAAGTGCTAACTGGTGCAAACAATTGGTATCCCAATAAATTTAAATCTAAGTGGCTAATTAAATATATTAAGTGATATTAAATATCCTCCTTAAAAGTTAAAATTAAAATCTCATCAAATATGTTATTTTCCCCATTGATTTAGCAAAACATTTAAAAAGGCGTGATACCATAAAAGTTATATTGATTGGTATTAGGTATTTAGGTATTTGATGTTGTTGATATGTAAGCAATCAACTTCTAGGGCTTTTTTTTTTTTGTTAAATAAAATAACTGCCTCTGTGAGGTACAGAGGTGTTTGTTGCAGTACATTTTAGACTATTTATTCCTTTCTCGTGGTAATATGTAAAGTTAACCAACATGTAGTCTTTGCATAACACGGGAGAAAAGGATTTTCTTTAAGATGAGGGAAAATAAAAAATGAAATACAAATGAAAGATCAAACATAAAATCTTAGGAAAATAAAAGAGTAAATGAAGAACTCTGTCATGGTTAATTTTATGGGTCATCTTGACTTGGCACAACATTCCCAAATTAAACATTACTTCAGTGTCAATTTTTTTTTTCATGAGATTTGCATTCATTTGACAGAATGAGTAAAGCAGATTGTCTTCTCCAGTGTGGGTGGGCACGATCCAATCTGTTGAGGGCCTGAATAGAGCAAAAGGAGAAATTAGCACCGTTTTTTTTTCCTGCCTTCCAGATTGAGCTGGGACAGCGCATCTCTTCTTCTCTTGGCCTCAGACTGGGATTTACATCATTGACTATGCTGTTTATCGTGCCTTTTGACATGAACTGAATTTTTAGCATCAGTTTCCCTGGATCTCCATGTTATAAATGGCAAATTATGGGACTTCTCAGCCTCCATAATTTCATAAGCTAATTTCTCATTAAAAATCTCTCCCCTCTCTCTTTCTCTGTGTGTGTGTGTGTGGAGGGGGGTTGGGTGGGTGTATGTGTATCTCCTCTTGGTTCTGTTTCTCTGGAGAACCCTGACTAATAAAAACTCATATCCATATTAGTTGTCCTGAAAATATCACAACTTAGAATAAAGCAAAATCTTATTTCTCTACCAAAATGAGAACTCTCACAGTTTCTGGAGTTTAAGTCAGAAATACTGTGTAATCGTATTTAGTTTATCAATGACTTAGAAGTTTCTAGATAAAATACTCTGGACTAGTATTTTTATCACATGATCTAAAGACATGGAAAGAATTCAGCTGGAACCCCAACTTTCCAAAACAGTAAGACAAAGTCACACTACACAAAGACTTTACCATCGTAATGAAAGAATGACTCTTCTCAGTTCTCAAACTATCTCCTAGTCTCTGGTGTTACATTGAATTGAAGCACTTGGATTATATATTAGGTCTTGAACTAAGAAATGGGAGCTTACTAAATTGGCCAAGAGAGGAAATGTGTTGTCTTACTCAGTACAACCTGTTATAACAAATTATCATAGATGAGATGGCTTATGAAAAAGAGAAATTTTGTTTCTCACAATTCTGGAGGCTGGAAATATGAAATCAGAGTGTCAACAAGGTTGAGTTCTGTTGAGGGCCCTCTTCTGTGTTGCAAACTGCTGGTTTGCCATTGTATCTTCAAGTGGTGAAGAACTGCAAGAATCAAATCACTCTCTGGGGACTCTTACAAAGGTACTTATCTCCACATGACTTCAACTAATATTAATTATCTCCCAAAGTCTCACCTTCTAATAGTACCACATTGGAGATTGGAGTTTTGATATTTGAATTTGTGGGGGGACACAATCAACCCACAACATTTTTCCTTTGGCTCCTCAAAATTCATGTCCTTCTCACATGTTAACATACATTTTTTCCATCCCAACAGATCACCAAATCTTAACTCACTACAATATCAACTCTAAAGTCTAAAGTCCAAAGTCTCATCTAAATGTTATCTAAATCAGACATGGGTGAGACTCAAGGTATGATTTCTCCTAAAACTAAAGTTCTCTTTATTGGTGAATCTATGAAACCAAACGAGTTATGTGTTTTCAAAATCCAGTGGTGGGACAGGCACTGGTAGGATAGATATTTCTATTCCAAAAGGGAGGAATATGAAAAAAGGAAAAGATAATAGATCCAAAGGAAGCCTAAGCTATTCCATGAGATCTTCAGGTTTCAGAATAGTTCTCTTTGGAGGATAAGTGGTAGTGTCTCTAAGGGTTAATGAAATGTAGATTTGGAAATTATATCAATACATGTTTTGTACTCTATATTTGTGAAGGTATGGGGATAATAAAGGAAAATTGCATCATAACCTTATTAGTAAAATATTTTTGACTGTGTAGGCTCCCTGAAAACATCCTGAAGACCTCTAAATATTTAACATCAAGATACTGAAAATTGCTGTTTTTCACTGTTAATTGTAATTCTGTAATTCAAATGGCACTTGATTAATGGGTGTTCACCTTTTTCTAAAAATTAAAAAATAAGACTGTGTTTTGGGTATCATTTATAAATTTTCTCAAGTTGAACATTTTTTTTTTTTTTTTTTTTTTTTTTTTTTTTTTTTTTGAGATGGAGTCTTGCTCATCGCCCAGGCTGGAGTGCAGTGGTGCGATCTCGGCTCACTGCAAGCTCCGCCTCGCGGGTTCATGCCATTCTCCTGTCTCAGCCTCCAGAGTAGCTGGGACTACAGGCGCCCGCCACCGCGCCCGGCTAATTTTTTGTATTTTTAGCAGAGATGGGGTTTCACCATGTTAGCCAAGATGGTCCCGATCTCCTCACCTTGTGATCCGCCCGCCTCGGCCTCCCAAAGTGCTGGGATTACAGGCGTGAGCCATCGTGCCCGGCGGAACATTTTTTAAAAAGTCTCTCTTCAGGTTGCAGTGAGCTGAGATCGCGCCACTGCACTCCAGCATGGGCGAGAGAGCCACACACTATCTTGGGGGAAAAAAAAAAAAAGTCTTTCACTCCTCAAATTTATTAAGTAAGGCATAGTCTATCCAACGTTAAAAATAGACATTTGAATCTTAAGCATGTAGGGTACTGCTTGTGAAACTTTGTTATATCTCTTTCCATTGAACTTTACTCATTTAATATGCTAATGTGATATTTCCACATTCATAGGACTATTGAAACTTAAAATGTTTAATATGTATAAAAATTATAGAAACACTATATGACAGGCTTAAAATGGAATTATCATTTTAAAGTAAGTGATGATATTCCTAGCAATCTACTGAGACAATGTCAAGAGTGATGCTTTTAGGAAAATAAAAATATATTAAATAATAAGTTACATTATTGGCATTTTCAGATTTATATTGCTTCATATAAAATAAATGTATACATACTATATCACATATATATGTTTAGATATATAGAGATTGATAAATATAGACACAGATACTGATAAACACACATATATAGATATGTAATATATACTCACCATTTTCTGAGCTGTTCTTCAGAAACCTAAATCATTTATTACAACTGAATGTTGATGAAGCTGCAGAATGAATAGTCCAGCTTGAATTACATTTAACATCTATGTTTCCATTGTATCTATGAGAATTTTGTGTTTTCAAAAGTTAAGACTGTTTTAAATTTTAAAGGATAATAAAATACCTTCTATTTACCATCCTTCACACACACATCTGCTGCCCATTAATTAAAAATAAAAAATAATTAATCCAAATCTTCAATACTGATATTTATTTAATGTTATTTTAAAAATACATCTCACTTCTCAGTTCAGTGATTTATTAATTTAATATATTTTATTCATGCTCATTTTTGATAATGCACAGTGAAAGATGATGTGCATCCGATGTGAAATATAAACTTATCCATATCACAGCCTTTGTGGAACTTTGGGTGTGGGTTTTCTTATGCAGCTTTACAAAGAATAGAAGGTTAAGATATCTTTAACTTTTAAACAGACATCTAGTTCTTTTTCATAAGTATTAAAATAATGATTTTGTATCTATTATATGTTATAATATGATTCAAGCAATAGGGCAAGAAGATAAAATTTAAAAGGCCAAATAATTTGAGGAAATATTTTTTTTCTTACTTTCAGTTACATATGAAATCTCAGTGTTACTACATCTTCCCTACTTTAATGCAAACATCTTCACAACTCTGCATTTGAGGGCACCAGGTAATTTCAAATCAATTTAACTTTTGACATCAAAACTGAGCCCACAGAAAGACCATCTCCTTTGCAAAAGGTGAAAAGTGTTCAATAAAACACATCATGCACAAAGTGACAACTATGTCGAGGCATGGCTCACACGACTTCAAACAGTCCTAATTTCTCACGTGTCCTGTGTTGGCTGAGTTTCTCTCTCTGATCTCTAAAATGAAAGGCATCTAGGACAACTGCCTGTGCACTCAGCCTTGTGCTTTGTTTTTATCCCTGCTGACAGCCAAGAAAAAAAATGGAGATTTATAATTATGAAAGCGTGCTTAAAATTGTGGATCCAGGACATTCAGTAATTTCTAGAAAGTTTAGCTTACAGCATAATGGGACATTAAAAGTTTGAATTAGCCTTTTATTCCATAACAGTTAGAGCCCAGGTGCAACACATTCTCAAGGGTAATTCTGGTGTCTGCTGGGAAAGAGAGGTTTGAAGCATTGTCCTCCCCACCATCCCCACACATACCTGCTAAAACAAGCAAGGTTTATTTTATTTAAAACAAAACTATTTGATATATTCATATAATATGAGAGTAAATGATTTTACAGTAAACAGTTTTAGGGATAAAGAAGGTTACTATAAAATAATAAAATTATAATTCAACTGTATGGCATAAGTAGTTTACTTAAAGCACAGCTTGGATATATAAAATGACTCATTAGAATTGAAGAGGTAATTGGAGAAATCTATCACTATAGTGGGAGATTTAAAAATATTTCTAGGCAGGGCATGGTGGCCCATGCCAGTATTCCCAGCACTTGGGGAAGCTGAGCCAGGAGTATTGTTTGAAGCCAGAAGTTCAAGGATAGCCTGGTCACAAGGTGAAACCATTTCTACAAAACAAACAAGCAAAAAATAACCAGGCATAGTGGTGTGCACCTGTACTCCTAGCTGCTTGGGAGACTAAGGCAAGAAGATGGCTTGATCCTAGTTCAAGATAACAGTGAGCTATGATTGCAACACTGCAATCCAGCCTGGGCAATAGGTGAGACTGTAAGGTAAATAAATAAATAAACTTCTCATTAATGGACAGACAAAACAAATAATGATCAGCAAAACAGTGTTGCACAAAATTTACAGTTTGATGTTGTCATCATGTAAGTAATCCTGCTTTCAGTGTTTATAAATTCACATTATTTGCAAACATGGAACACAGACATGTATTTGTTTTAATATAAAAGTGAATCTCATAGGCAATTTTACACACTATATTCTCTGACTACAATGCAATTTATGTGGAAGTTAATTTCTAAATGGTAAAACATAAATCAAAATATATTTACAAATAAAAATAAATGAAATTTATTGAATCATGTAACAATAAATCATGTGTGAGGAATGAATTATAATTTACATTAAAATATTTTAAATCAAACATACTTTAAAAATTACATATCAAAATCTGTTATATGTCATAGAGTGTCAGTCTTAAATAGTGAGCTTTAGAAAATGTAATTATTGCATTTACTTGACCATAAAATTTGAGGATGGCTACCCAAAAACCACTTACTCCAAAACAATAAGGTCAGTGCTCCAAAGTAGAGAAATTAAGGTTTCACTTAAACAGGCAGAAATAGAGAAGTGTAGCAGGGTCACATTATTTTCCATAGAAGGCCAGTACATACATCACAGTGATTTGATTGAATACAGCTCACTACATTCCAAAGAAGATTGTTTCAACATTTAGTGAAGAGGGTAATGATTTCAAAAAAGTCTTATCTCTGGAGCTACTTGATCTTTTCATATCATTCACAAGAAAAGGCAGAAGTTGCAGCTGCATGCTATATGATTCAGGCCACACAGCCATATTCTTCTCCAGGCTCAAAATAATATAAAGTTCCAACAGCTTTCAGCTTAAATTATTTAATTCTATAGAAGTGAAGTTTCACAGAACATTCATAACAATAAATGGTATTTTATTTTATTTTTAATAAAAGAAAGATATTTCTTCTTAATTTGGCAGGCAACCTTTTAACATAAAATGTTAAATAAATTACTGAAGACTAAACTCAAGGTAAGTTGAAGCAAATCTTTAGAAAATGTAAAGCAGAAATCAATGAAACAGGAAAATAGGAAATAGAAGAGATAATGAATTACATTAAAGATTTGTTCTTTGGAAATCATCAAAATAATCTTCATCTATGGTTTAATAATTACACTATTATTATAAAACCAGAAGACAAATAAACAAAAAAGCTTTGGTTAATTATGAGTGAAGGGAACTCCTGTATCTCTTTAGTCATGTTAATTTATATGACCAGGAAAGCATTATATTTAAAATCAATAGATGATAAGATGATCTTTATCAGTGAGTTTGTTTAACATTGCTCTGAAGATCTTAGCCAGTATTTTGTGGATTGTATGTTTATCTAAGTAGAAATCCAAAAATGCTTACAAATTTCTAAAATTAATCAATGTGCTTAACAATGTATCTTAATAAATGGAGTTAGAAATGGAGCATTTCTACCCAAGATAATAATTAGCCCACATGTAATTAGATTTCATCGTTTAAAGAATAGCTCATTGACCTTCAAATAATTATATTACATGGTTTTATTCATTCTTCATAACAGAAAAAAATATCTATATGGTATATAAAATGAATGACAAGAAAATTTAAGAACTATATATAAAATTGTAAAATTATACTCTAAGGCTTTAAAAAGTTCTGATCAAATTGAGAAATATTCCGTATTCACTGATAAGAAGAACACATACTATAAAAATCTGAAATTTTCTTAAATTGTGTTATTGATTTAAAGAAATTCTACCTTAATCTCATCAGTATTCTTTATACGATTTCACATGTTGATTCAAATATGTAAGTTATAAAGTAAAGGAAAATGAATAATCAATACTTTGTACTTATCACTATAGGCAATCATAAGGAAACAGTGTATATTTTGTACCAAATATAAAGGTATAATAACTAAAATAATTTAGAATTGCAACAGTGTTAAACAATTTAAAATAAAATGAAAGAGAGACCTCAAAGTCAGTTTCATTCTTATATTAAACTTTGACATGAGTTAAAGGTAGAATTGCAGGTCATAGGGGAAAGAAGAGACCCTTTAGTAAATTTAACTAGTTTAATGAGTCAGCCATAAAAAAATAATAAAATATTTCAACATATATAAAATCAACTATAGATTTGTTAAGGTCTTACATGCAAGCTCTTACAACAGCAAAATTTTTGACTTCTCTAAGGAAAATATAGGTGCACATTTTCCTGACCTCGTGATAGGTAAGGATTTCTTTAAACACTATGCATAAAATAAAACACTGAATTATGATGGCACTGCTGTTAAGAACTTTAGTTAATCAAAAGAGATTTAAAAAATATAAAGACCTTGTAATGGTTAATACTGAGTATCAACTTGATTGGATTGAAGGATGCAAGGTATTATTCTTGGATGTGTTTGTGAGGGTGTTACCAAAGGAGATTAACGTTTGAGTCAGTGGACTGAGAGAGGCAGACCCACCCTCATTCTGGGTGGGCACAATCTAGTCAGCTGCCACCATGACTAGGATGAAAACAGGCAGAGGAGGCTGCGCCCCGCCGTGGCTCACGCCTGTAATCCCAGCACTTTGGGAGCCGAGGTGGGTGGATCACGAGGTCAGGAGATCGAGACCATTCTGGCTAACACGGTGAAACTCCGTCTCTAGTAACAATACAAAAAATTAGCCTGGCGTGATGGTGGGTGCCTGTAGTCCCAGCTACTGAGGAGGCTGAGGTAGGAGAATGACCTGAACCTTGGAGGTGGAGCTTGAAGTGAGCCGAGATTGCACCACTGCACTCCAGCCTGGGCGACAGAGTAGACTCCATCTCAAAAAAAGAACAAAACAGGCAAAGGAACGTGGAAAGACTACACTCACTGTGGCTTCTGGCTTCTATCTTTCTCCTGTGCTGGATGCCTCCTGTCCTCAACATAGGACTTTATGTTCTTCAGCTTTGGACTCTTGGACTTACACCAGTGGTTTGCCAGTGGTTCTCGGGCCTTTGGAAACAGACTGAAGGCTGCACTGTCAGATTCACTATTTTTGATGTTTTCAGAGTTGGACTGGCTCCCTGCTCCTTAGCTTGGAGGCGGCCTATTGTGGGACTTTGCCTTGTGAATCAATACTCCTTAAAAACTCCCTTTCATATATACATCTACCCTATTAGTTCCGTCCTTCCAGGGCACCCTGACTAATACAGACCTACAAACTGATATAAATTTAAAACAAATGTAAAAAATGCAAATATTTCATTTATTGATATATAAAAAATCTCTTAAATTAACAAAAGTATAAGGGCAAATACAAATTAAATACAAGAAGCTTAATTCACTCTACTAAAAACAAGGAGAAAGACCTTTCTTTGTTTTCTTAGAGAATTTGCTTTACACATTTTGTAATTGTAACTTATTTCTGTACCTATTTGAAATGTAAGTAAATCTCAAGAATCTGAAAACCATCTCATTGAAATGTAATGATCAAGGAAAGTGACCCTATTTACCTGTTTCTGTAGGAAGGTAGGATCCTGCTATAGACTGAATGTTTTTGTTTCTGCCAAATTCAAATGTTGAAGCCTAATTGTCAGTGTGATGGTATTTAAGGGTTGTACTTCTGGGACCTAATTAGGTCATGAAGGTGGAGCCATCATAAATGGGATTAATGTCCTTAAAAGAAGAAAGATACTAGATTTTTTCCCTCTCTCTGTGTGTCCCTGTGTGTGTGTGTGTGTCTGTCTTTCTGTTGATCATGTAAGGAAGCAGAAAATGCCCATTGTGAACAGGGAAATGTGACCTCACAAGATCTGCCAGTGCTTCAATTTTAGACTTCCCAGCCTCTAGAGCTGTCAAAAATAAGTACTTCTTGTTTAAGCCATCCAGTCTATAGTATTCTGTTATGGCAACCTGAACTAAGATGGAGACTAATTTCTAATCTAATTTAGCCTCAAACTGCAAAAACTATCTTCTGTAATAGAGTTATGAGAAGCTTGTTTTTCCTTTGGATAAAGCCAATTAGTTTGCACAGATGGTCACGTCAATTTTCAGGTGAATTTAGGATGAACTATGTCTGACACATGGTGTGGTCGAGTCCTCTGACTTGAGGACTAGTTATTACTTATTTGAGAACATGAATATAATCAGTTTTATTTGTTTGGCTACATAAAACATAAAATTGTGAGGTTTTTTTTTGTTTTTTTTTTGTCTTTGCAATCTCTTTAGTGAATTTTCTGTGATGCCCTTCACAGTTTGGCTTAATGTTTATTCATTAATAAAATTGTTTTCTTTCTCTTCCACCTTTGTGGGGAGGTTGCATGGGTTGGAAATAAATTGTTTATAATTATATTCCTTCATCAATTGTGGTGATGCGGACTGATGTGTGGCAGTTCCTAAATTGAGCCGACCATCTAAATATCTTTGGCTTTCCTAGTATCAAGTAAGAGATCACAAATTTTACAATGTCTCTCCCTTCTAGGTCTCAGCTTTTTTTTTTTTTCTTTTCTTTTTCTTTTTTTTAAACTAGCTAGATGAACCTCCCTTTCCAAATAGAATACTTTAATATTGAATAAGCCTGGGCAATGCAGGCTCTACAATCCCATCAGGATTGTCATATGGTTGAAAAATATGGAAAGTCAGGAATGTTGCCTGTAGGCATTTCTCTTTGAAAGCTGAAATCTTACTGTCATATTTGGAATGAATATATAAAAATGCAGTTTTGTAATGGTCTAAAGATCATTCTTTTTATTTGGATAAATTAATGCTTTTACTTCTTAGAGAGTCCTCATCCCAAGCAAATGAATTACTGGTGTTTATGAAATAAATATCATTTTAAAATTAATTTGAGTAGCTAGTGAAAAGACTGAGAAAAATAGAAGAGCGAAAATGCAATACTCAGAGGCACTATCCCTTTCACAGAACCCTCCCTTTCCTTTCTCTTTTGGCCCTCTTCCCTCTGCATCCTCTGCATTTATTTACCTCTCCTTGCCTCAATCTGACCCCAGGGAAGGTGGAGATGATGCTATTTTAGATGGTTGTTACCTTCACTTATGAATTTTCCTGTAAAGAAGTACGAAGGCACAACTTCTTTACCTCATAAGGAATCATCTGCTGTGTTTGAGGGCACAGATTTGTGTGTCTTTTGGCCTAGCCCTAAGTTTACTTTCTATCTTAGCCTAGATTCCACATGGATAAGATTTCCTTATCCATACACCATGGAGGTAGGAATACAGACACAACTGAGATACATGATCAAGAAAAAAAGGAGACCTTGGATAAAAGACTGTGACCCATATAAAGGCAACAAGTCACATGGAAAAAGGCAATAAAACAAGGTGTTGATGTGATGAAGGTAAACAGAGAGGAGAGAACAAAGTCCTCTATAATACACAATTTTTCTCCTCTCAACTGGAGGAAAACTAGCCCTTCATTAGGAAGGAAACCATCACCAGCAAAACAGATGCTACTGAGAAGCAACCGAGGACCCCAGGGTCATAACTGTGTCTTCCTTATCAGCTGATATCACTCATTTAGGGACTTATATTCACTGTGTCCCAAAAGTATGCAGTATCCCGAAGCATGCTAACAGTTTAACGTCCCCTCTCCCCCACACACAGTATGTGCACTGGATACTGTGTGAAATTCTGCAACTAGGAGGCTTTGCTCTTTCAATGGTGCAAGCACACAAGGGTTCAGAAGACCACTCCATCAAAAGATAAGGTGACTAAGGCAAGGCAACTAGTTTATGACCCCTCCCTCAACACTAAGGAAGATCTGAGGGCATTAGAAACCCACAGATCTTGGTTGTTAATGGAAGTACTTGAAGCCTTTCATCTAAAGTGATCTGAGATGAGTTACTGTCCTATAGTACTCAGAATACAGGTGAGTCCTCCACTGATTTCCATTTGCACTTTATTGAGGCTTTCTCAAAATTTGACCTGTACCCTGGGACAGAACTAAATCACTCAAGTCTTAGTGTGTCCTTTGTGGCTGCTCTTTTGAGGACTCTTCAACTCCCAAATAAAGAAAGGTGGTAGGATGCGAGGTTTACTCAAATCTTAACAGCAGCTACTCAGTTTGGGGACAATGTAGAATACAACAAAGAATTTGCCTATTTTTGACTCTCGCCATCCACCCCACTTAGCTCTTTGATCTATGACCAAAGAATATTTTCTGTCATATTCACAGTATTCACCACACAGAAAACAGTCTCTGGATTATTAAAACCCTCAACAAATAGTTAGTGAATTAATAAATGCCCACAGAGAGAATCAAGTCTTATATGACTTAATAATAGCAATATTAAGACATTTCGAAATACATTGAATACTTTTTAAAAAAATCTCTCAAGAAAGATTAATTCCTTTCACCACTTTAACTGATAAATAACAATGAAAATAAGTAAATAAGTTTTTCATTGTTAATATCAAAACCGAAAAATTGAAGAAAATCCACCAATACATGTAAGGCAAAAATTGGTCAGTTAATGAACAAAATACGTAATATATCAAAAAATACTATTTTAATAAAACATTCATAAACAACCCCACTATTTTAATCAAAACTTTTTTAAAAATAGAGATGACTATATTATCATAAGTGCTGAGGACAATTAAAAAAACAGAAAAAAATAAATATGCATAACTTTATACTAATCTTTGAAATCAACAATAAAATCATGTTTTCCAGGAAAATTATGTTGTCTCAAAATTGTTACAAGAATTCTTTGTTTGATTAAAAAATAACTATGGAAAAATCACCATGATGAGGTACTAGAAAATGATACCATGTAATGTATGTATAGACATGAGATTGAATCAAGGAACCTCTATTTACTATTTATGTGAATTTAATTTAATTAAGCTTAATAAGAAATATTGTAATAATAATGTCTGCTTCAGCATTGTTGAGAGTTGATGAGATAATGTGTGAAAGTATCTTGGTATATTTGGCACATAACAGACATCTATTTTATGACAGATCTTATTAAGGTCATTATTATTATCATAATATGCCAATGAATCACTTGTAATAAGAGCATGAGACTCAACATTCAGTAGGTGAGCTGTGATAATTTTTCAAGGAACATATGTATCACTGCCATAAACAATTAATTTCTCTTTTATTGTGGAAATAAAATACAAATAAATCAAGTCTAATATCTAGCTAAAATTAAAATGTATGACAATGGTATTCTTTTTTAATTTTAAAGGTGTAAGTAGGTCAGAATAATGTTCTGAAATATTAATTTGTGTTTTGTTCTCCCTTTACTCACTTTCCTATTTTATTACCTTTCAAATAGGTAATAAAAATGTTGGTTTCCTTGCCCCAGGAGAGATTTGTTGTTGTTAGGCTAAATCCTTGTAGCATGTGTACACCTATATTTCTAGTTTCTGATTTCTAAACATTTACGTTTCTGTAGTTATTTAGGTAATACAGAAGGTAAATAGGTAAATGACTTTAAGTTTGAAAAATAGGGTGAAGAGACTCCTTAAGAGTCCAAATAGGTGGCAATGCAAAAAAGTACACCCTTGAGACACAGCAGGAAGGGAGTGAATAAACAGGGCAATACCTGAGTGTTCCCCTTAGGGAACAGGAACTTGAGTTACATGACTGCTACTATCAGTAAAAATTTCCAGGCCCAAGTTTGGTTCATAAGCAGTAAAATCAAAAACTTCAAGAGTCCTTATAATCTGGGACAATTAGAATATAGACAACTATGATGAACTGAAGAATGAAGGTACTTTCTGCTGTTTCTTAGCGTTGCTTAAGAGTCCTTGATTCTTGTGCAATTATTGGAGGGTGAAAGAACCTCAGTAGTGACTGAAATCAATAGTCTTAACATGGTATCAGTGAGAGGTGAAGCCACTGGGCTTCCGGATCAGGTGGGGACTTGGAGAACTTTTCTGTCTAGCTAAAGGATTGTAGATGCAGCAATCAGTGCTCCATGTCTAGCTAAAGGTTTGTAAACACACCAATCAGCATTCTGTAAAAATGCACCAATCAATGCTCCGTGTCTAGCTAATCAGGTGGGGTCTGGAGAACATTTCTGTCTAACTAAAGGATTGTAAATGCACTAATCAGCACTCTGTGTCTAGCTAAAGCTTTGTAAACACACCACTCAGCACTCTGTAAAAACGGACCAATCAGCACTCTGTAAAATGGACTAATCAGCAGGATGTGGGTGGGGCCAAATAAGGGAATAAAAGCTGGCTGCTGGCGCCCACCCTGGCAACCCACTCCCCTCACCTTGCAGGCAATGGAAGTTTTGTTCTTTTGGTCTTAGCAGTAAATCTTGCTGCTGCTCACTCTTTGGGTCTGTACTACCTTTATGAGCTGTAAAACTCATCCCGAAGGTCTGTAGCTTCACTCCTAAAGTCAGCGAGACCAAAAACCCACCGGGAAGAAAGAATGACTCTGGACGTGCCACTTTTAACAGCTGTTAACACTCACTAAGAAGGTCTGGGGCTTCACTCCTGAAGTCAGGAAGACCACAAACCCACCAGAAGGAAGAGACTCCCGACACATCTAAACATCTGAAGGAACGAACTCCGGACGCACCATCTTTGAGAACTGTAACATTCAGCGCGAGGGTCCGCGGCTTCATTCTTGAAGTCAGCTAGACCAGAAATCCACTGGAAGGAACCAATTCCTGACATATCAGCATATAGGTTCCGAGCCATATTTAATATACTATATATATGTGTGTGTGTGTGTGTGTGTGTGTATATTGTTGATGTTATATCTAAGACTAAGTTTAAGAAACTAAAGTTTACACACAAATAGTTAAATCTGTTTAATATAATAGTCTGTTACCTAAAGATGTTAAAGTAAAAAAAAACAAACAAAAAAACACTAAATGTTGCAGGACACAAATTTGACAGTATTTAAAATTTCTTCTTGCTGCTCTTGCCATTTCATTCATCTTTGTTGGAAAAATAAATCAAAAAAAAAAAAAAAAAAAAACTTCATTTCAATCCTCTTGTTTTATGCAGACAAGAAAATGAGAAGCCCAGCGGTTCAAGGGTGATTGACACTGCATGAGACAATTATATCAAGTTAGGGTAGAGATCACCTGGGCCAGTGATGGCAACTTTTCCTGGGCCAGTATTAGGGATATTATGAACTATGGCCTTTGATGCCACTCCCTCCTTTTTCACAACATGTATGAAAATGCCTACACTTTAAAATGCTTAATTTAATTAAATACAATGCTGGAAAAGGAAGAAAGAAAATAGGTGAAATATAAAATCCTCAAACTAACCTGAACTATATTGTACAACAGAGATGTCATACTGAAGGGCTGGTTGATGAGTACAGACATTCTGAGTTCAGGGATCCAGCAGCCCTGAGGTGTACAGTGAGAGAGCTGCCAATTCCAAATCAGACACTTTCCTCTACTTGGCATCATGATGAGTAAAAGCCAATGCCAAGGCTCCAATTTCAATACATTCCATTTTTGTTGTTCTGTCCCTATAATTTGCATAAGGTGTGGCTCTCGTTGGTCTTCCCGGAATTCTTTGGTGCTCCATGAGGGAGGAACAACTGAAGTACCAGCTTTGACTTGGTTTAAACATTGAAAAAACCTTGGGATTCTCAACATAACTGCTTCTTAAAGCTGTTGATTTGTAGTATAAAAATTGATCCAAGTAGCTTGTTCTCCATCTGTCCCATGGCTTGCTCTTGCTCCTCCGATTAGACGGTGTTAGTTAGCTGCTCCAGTGCCTGACTTCCTCTGATATTTTCTCAGTAAGTGGAATTGTGTGCTGAATGTATTGCATCCAGTCAGTGTAGCCCCTCTGTATTTAATTAGAAAAACAACAAAAACATTTTCTGGTCTGTGCAATGTACTTACCCCTAATCTATTATATTTTATGCACAGGTAGGGTATTCATAATTATTTTAGTGATTTGAAAGCACATATGGATGTTATGGCTGGGGCAGAAGAGGAATGAATGAGTAATCTTTGCACAAAAGTATGTGTTATAATTATTCTTATCAACAAACATAATTGTTTAAAATAATGTTTTGGCCAGGTGATCTCTGATGACCTTATTCAGGTAAATAGCATCCTTTAGCTAAGTAGTATGAGCTCCAGAACAGTTTATCAACAATTTTTATTTCTACCTGTATGTTCTAGTCTTCAATAACACTTTGTATACATTTAATGAATGTTGAATTGTTGAATGAGTGCATGAATTCATCAATAAACTTATGAAGTATAGAACTGTAAGAGGTGTAAAATGAGAAATGGTATGAAAGTATTTTAAAGAAAGATAACTATTAAATTTGATGTCACTTTAAGTGCTATTTAAGTGATAAAGAAAATGGTAATACAAAAGCAAGTAACAAAGATTTCAGATAACTTTGAGGCATAGTTTTTCCCATGTAAATCACTTTAACATGTTAAGTAAACTTATATATCATTTATTTTATGTAAAATGAGGTGAAAAAATACATGCACGACATTCATTATCAACAGTTTACACTATTTATGAAAGTCCATGCTGGAAATGATTAATTCTGATGTCTGTTAACAGCTGCATTTCAAGAAAGAGTGGCTATTGTACTGCGAGTGCAAACCTGAGTCAGCATCTTCCAGTTCTGACTTTTTTTTTTTTCCTCCTGTCTGTGTTTTTCTTCTCTCCTTGGAACAGTCAAGAGATACATACACTTCACATTAGCTGAAAAGGAGTAATGGATTTCTTAGCATCTGGGCTCAGCAACAAAGAAGTCTGCAATTACAGCAAAAACAAAAAGGAAGAAAAAAAAAAAAACTTGCGCTAGTTTCTCTTAGAAGCATGTTCCTTTTTTCAAGAAAAGAGACAGATGAAGTACAATCTCTATATGCAGTCTCTGGAGGGAGAAATGTAAGTCTGGTAGATACAACAAACCAATGAGAAAGTCAGTGGGAGAAATTGGAATCATAAGAATTGTGTTGAAGACCTAAGTATTGACTAGTTGTTTATGTTGGACCACATTTTAATTTCACAGAATTGATTTTATAAAGAGAAAGTTATGACAGAATTATATTTTATCTTCTTTAATTTTTGCTCTCATCTGTGCTTTTTTTTCTACAGAATATTTGGAGCAGTGATACACAAAAACAAATAAAAGATACAAACACTGATGCATATGTTAAGTCTTCTAATTAGAATGGTTGGCTTATAAAATATGTGGCATAGTTATTCCCAGTAGATAAGATTTTATGAAAACTTTATCAGTGGAGGTATGTTCAGTAAGCAGTAATAATTGTTATTTACTGTATAACATTTTTCTTAAATTTAGCAATGTATTGTAAAATATGCAAAATTATGATTATTTTATTTTAAAGTCAATTTTAAAATAAAATCTAGGCTTGAAGTTTTATATTCAGTGAGTACAATTCTGTCTGAGGTGCATTCTTACTTCCATCCTACATAAGGTAATCTTGCACGATGGCTGTTCTGAATGCCCTGGAATGATAGCTAGCTGCCAAGATGACACCCAGTAATTCCTGCCTCTTACTATTCACACCCTTATGAAGTACCTTCAAAATCACCAGGATTGGACTGTGACCAGTAGAATACAACAAAAATGATGGCATTCCAGTTTCAAGATTAAGTTATAATAAACAGTATATCTTCTTGCTCACTCATGCTTATTTTCTTTGCAACCACTCACTCTGGGGAAAACCAAATATGAACAGCAACCCCTATGGAGAGGAATTGAAACCTCCAGCCAACAGCCATGTGAATAAACTTGGAAGTGGAGCCCGAGCCTCAGATAAGTCTTCAGAAACTGCAGCTCTTGCTGGCAGCTTGTCTTAACCAACTTCATGACAGACCCTGAATCAAGAGCCACATCGATAGAGGTGCATTATAATTTTCTGAGGCCCTAGGGACATCTATTCCTTTTAATTTGGTCTTTGTGGGCCCTTTCTGTCTTTCTTTCTCTATCACACATACACATGCATACATATATATGTATGTATGTATATCAAAGAACAGATTGTATGTATATGTGTGTATATATATGCATGTGTATGTATGTGTGTATATGTGTACATGTATCACATATCTGAATGGGGCAGAAAAGGAACAAGTGAAAGAATGAGAGATCCCTCCATAAAAGTATGTCTTACACTTACTATATCAACCTACATAATTGGTAAAAATAACATTTTAGCTATATATAATTATTGTATTGTTATAAAATGATTATATTGATACTATATTTAAACACATTTTTTGACCTAAATATTTGTTCTTTTGGTTTTAAGAGATATTAAAACATTTTATGTGTCCTAAAAGTGTTATGGTGATCCCTAAATCCACTGCGTATTGGTAAATAAATCTATGCTGCCTAATCCAGAAACACCACCTAAACTGCTTCCTGATTCTGGACCCTTGGATTACATGAGAAAACAAAAGGTTGTGGATTATTTGAGATCATTGTTTTTATAGAGCAACTAGTAGAACTGGGCTTTGTTTTTTTTTCATTTTGCATTTAAATAACAACAACTGAGTTTTCTGATCAATTATAAAATAGGAGGAAGAAATAGATTGAAGACAAAACCATGAATTCATTATGCAGATTTCTATTTTTTTTTTTTTTTTTTTTTTGAGACAGTCTTGTTCTGTTGCCCAGGATGGAGTGTGATGGTGTGATCTCGGCTCACTGCAACCTCCACTTCCTGGGTTCAAGCAATTCTCCTGCCTCAGCTTCCTGAGTAGCTGGGACTACAAGCACCTGCCACCACGCCCAACGAAGTCTTGTATTTTTAGTAGAGATCGGGTTTCACCATTTTGGCCAGGATGGTCTTGATCTCTTGATCTTGTGATCCACCTGCCTTGTCCTCCTGAAGTTCTGGGATTACAGGCATGAGCCACTGCGCCCCGCCAGGATATTTTCTTTTCCTATGGAAACGGTACTTAAAAAGCTTAATTTGTAAATTCCATAAACCTTTGGTGGGAGGTTTCTGAAACCAGGTCATTTGCTAAATTTTACTACTACAATGTCAAGTTTCGGAGCTCTTCTATGAAAAATTTGTCACTCTGAATTGTGTCAACTTTCAAGAAAATTCAATCTGAGGAGGGGTCATATCTACAGCTTTGGAGCCAAATCTAGACTGCTGCCAGTTTTTGTAAATAACATTTATTGCATAAAAACATACCCATTCACTTTGGTCTTATATATGGCTATTTTAACTGTATGATAAAGGAAGTAATTGGGACAGACACTTTAATGACCTACAGAGTCTAAGTGCAGGCATACGTCATTTTATTACTTTTGGTTTATTGTACTTTGCAGATACTGTATTTTTTCACAAATTCAATGTTTGTGGGAACCCTGAATTAAGTCAACCTTTGGGTACCATTTTTTCCAATAGCATTACTCACTTCACTTCTCTGTGTCACATTTTGATCATTCTCACAATATTTCAAACTTTTTAAAATCATATCTGCTATGGTGTTCTATGATCGGTGATCTTTGATGTTACTATTACAATTGTTTTGTGGTGCCACAAAACATGCCCATAGAAACAGTGAACTTAATAAAGGTGTGTTTTCCGACTCCCCTACCAACCAGCTTCCCCCCCTTATTTTTGGGATACAATAATAGTGTAATTGAGCCCATTAAAAACCCTGCAATGGCCTCTAAGTAAAATGAAGAGGTGCATACCTCTCACATTAAATCAAAAGCTAAAAGTGATTTTGCCTAAAGAGAAAGCCATCTAGAAAGTCGAGATAGGTTAGAAAGTAGGCTTCTTAGGCCAAATACTTAGCCAAGTTAGGAATGTAAAGAGAAAGTTCTTGAGGGAAATTAAAAGTGCTACTCTAGTGAACACACAAATGATAAGAAACTGAAACTGCTTTACTGCTGATACATAGACAGTTTTAGTAGTCTGGATAGAAAATCACACGAGTCACAACATTCCCTCAAGTCAAAGACTAATCCGGATTAAAACCGTTAGTCTCTTCAATTTTACAACAGCTGAGAGAGGTGAGGAAGCTGCAGAAGAAAAGTCTGAAGCTAGCAGAGGTTATGACGTTTAAGTAAGGAGGTTGTCTCTATAACATAAAAGTACAAGGTTAAGCATCAGGTACTGATGTAGAAGCTGCAACAAGTTATCCAGAAGATCTAGCTAAGATCATTGTTAATGGTGGCTACACTAATTGACAGATTTTCCATGTACATGAATCAGCCTTCTGTTGGAAGAAAATGCCATCTAGGACTTTCAAAGCTAGAGAAGAGATGTCAATGCCTGGATTCAATAATTCAAAGAGCAGATTGACTATCTTATTAGGGGCTAATGCAGCTGGGGACTTTTAAGTTGAAGCCAATGTTCATTTACATTTCCAAAAATCATAGGGCCCTTAAGAGTTAGGCTAACCTACTCTGCCTGTGCTCTATAAATGAAAGGACAAAGCCTGGATGTTAGTGTATCTGTTTATAGCATGTGTTACTAAGTATTTTAAGCCCACTGCTGAGACCCAGTGCTCAGAGAAAAAAAAAAATTTTCAAAACATTATGGCTCATTGACAATACATCTTTTCACCTAAGAGTTCTAATGGAGATGAACAAGGAGATTAAGGTTGTTTTTATGCCTATTAACCAAACATCCATTCTACAGCCCATGGATCAAGGAGTAATTTCCATTTTCAAGCCTTACTATGTAAAAACTACATTTTATGACTATGGGTACCATAGATAGTAATTATTCTGATGGGTCTGGGGAAAATAAATTGAAAAGCTTTGGAAAAGAGTCGCTGTTTTAGATGCCATAGAAAAACATTCATGGCCCGGGTGCAGTGATTCACACCTATAATCAAAATACTTTGGGAGGTTGAGATAGAAAGATTGCTTGAGACCAGGGGTTCAAGACCAGCCTGGACAACATAGTGAGATCCCATTTGCATAAAAAATTAAAACATTAACTGGGCATAGTATTGTGTGCCTGTAGTCCCAGCAACTTTGGAGGCTGAGGCAGGAGGATTTTTTGAGCCCAGGAGATTGAGGTTGCAGTGAGCCATGAAACTCTGGTAAAAAAAAAAAAAAAAAAAAAAAAAAAAAAAAACTTGATTCCAACCCTCCTGGATAACTTTGAGGTGCTCAAGACTTCAGTGGAGAACGTAAATCAGATGTGATAAAAACAGATAGAGAATTAGAATTAGAAGTGGAGCCAGAAGATGTGACTGAATTGCTTCAATCTCATGATACAGTTTTAATGGATGAGGAGTTTGTTCTTAAGGATGAGCAAAGAAAGGTTTTTTTTGTTTTGTTTTGTTTTGTTTTGTTTTTGAGATGGAATCTACTCCTAGTGAAAATGCTGTTAACATGGTTGAAATGTCAAAAATTTTAGAGTATTACATAATACTGTAAACCTGCAGTGGCAGAATTTGAAAGAATTGACTCCAATTTTGGAAGAAGTTCTGCTATAGAAAAATGCTATAAAACAGCATTTTTGGTTAAATAAATCTTCAGTGAAAAAGAGTCAATTGATGCAGAAAATTTCATTGTTGTCTCATTTTGAGAAATTGCCACAGACACCCTAACCCTCAGCAACCACCATGCTGATCAATCAGCAGCCATCAACATGAAGGCCAGATCCTCTACCAGGTAAAAGATTACAACTCATTGAAGCCTCTGAAAATTGCTAGCATTTATTTAAGCAATAAAGTATTTTTAATTGAACTTTGTATGTTATTTTTTAGAAATGATGCTATTTCACATTTTATAAGCTACAATATAATTTAAACATCGTTTTGTATATACTGTGAAATCAAAAACAATTGTGTGATTAGCTTTATTGTGATCTTCCCTTTATTGCCTTGGTCTAGAACTGAACCTGCAAAATCTCTGAGGTATGCCTGTAGTTATTATCTGGCCCTTCTCAAAAAATAGTTTATAGGCCCTTAGAGTAAGCAATGTCTAATAATTCTGTGGTAAATATAATGTATTAGTGTTGAAATCATACAAATAAGAATGCATGAGGAATTCCATGGAGTCTCATTTTAATAAAATTAATATGTGGTACATTTTTTCTTTCTGTCATCCAGAACTAATAACTAATAATTTCAAAGAGTAATGACATTCATCTGTGCCTTTAATAATTCCAAGGTACTTTTGTATTGTAACTTTTGTAACATTTTCATCTTATTCTTGTTCTTTTGTTTGTTTGTTTCATTTTGGAATACACGAAGGCCTAAGTTATAATAGAACTTTCAACATCACTGTGAAAGCCCTCAAAAGGCATTATTTAAACTTAATTATTTTCACTCTGAAGAATTAGTTCTCCAAATGTTTAAATGTTGGCCTTCATAGGTAACTACACTAGAGTTTGATATGTAGCATAAAAAAATATTTAACATTTCCCTAGCAAAAACTTCGGTTTTGAAACTTATTGATATCATCCTTATAAAGTAAACTGGCATGCATCTATTTATTCTACAAAATTTATACTCACATTTCTTACAACTGTGGAACAGTTTGACTGAAGGCATTTAAAAACTGAGGTTTCTTTCTCCAGTATGATATGAATTAATTGGAAAGTAATTTAATGTTACAAATGTTTATAGCTGCAATAGAAAACCCTGCAAATTCTGTCATAAAATATGACAGCACTTATTGTTTATTTAAGAGGTAGAGAGACATGCAATTCAGAACTATAAAAGAGCTCAAATATGTCATCAGGGACTCCAGATGTTTTCAACTTTCTGCTCTTCTCATCTCAGTGTGTTGCCTTTAGTCTTTATACCAGTTGCAAATGGTTACCGCAGCTCAAGATATAATCTATTATCATTAGCATCCTAAAACATAAAGAAGCAGGGGACAATCTTTCTGTTGTTGTGGTTGTTGTACTGTTTTAAATAATTAAACTCTCCCAGAATGTTTTCGGCATGCTTTTATTTCTTTTTATGTTTTATTTTATTTATTTATGTATTTATTTATTAAATTTTAGATTCTAGGGTACAAGTACATGTTTGTTACATGGCTATATTGGGTAATGGTGGGGATTGGGCTTCTAGGGAATTCATCACACTAATATTGAACATTGTACCCCCAAAATAATTGTTCAACCCTCCCCCCTCCTCTCACTCCTCCTTTTGGAGTCTGCATTGTCAATTACCTCTATCTTTGTATCCATATGTAGCCATTAGTTGGCTCTCACTTATAAGTAAGAACCTACAGTATTTGATTTTCTTTTTCTGAGTTAGTTCATTTAGGAAACTGGCCTCCAGCTCCATCCATGTTGCTGTAAAGACTTGATTTCATCTTTTTTATGGTTGTATAATATTCCATTGTGTATAAATACCACATTTTCTGTATTCAATCAACCATGGATGGACACATAGATTGGTTTCACTAGATTTGAGTAACATGGAAGCCTCTACTTTACAAAGGCTGGTCAAAGACATATCTGGTAAAAGGGAATACAATTAACATGACTAGCTTTAACTGATAATGGTTATTTTTGGGATTTGGGTAATTTGTTGACCTAAAGAGAGTTGGGTTACACTTGTAAGAAAGAAGATGCGGGGTGGAAGCAGAGGTGTAGATAGCTACAGGCTAGTCAGTACACTGTGTCTTTAACACAAATAGAAAAAAAATACATTCCATCTGTACTTGCTTTGGAGCTTTTTACTGAATATTATAATCTTTAGTGATATCTAGGATTACAAAACTCAGGCAGACATTTGCAGCAATTGAGCATTCTCAGATATTACATTTTTAAATACTTCATACAATTCTCTTTCAAGATCCTTAGTGGACTATAAAATTAATACATAGAGTATACATTATTTCTTAGCTGTGATTTTAAAAAGCAAATATATTCTTAAACTAATAATTTTTCAAATACTTTGACTAAATGGAAAAAGCTGACATCTAAAAATAAGTATTAACTATGATTTTCTATATTAAATATGAATTTTGAAGTTAAGTGAAAGAGGATAAGTCCTGGGATTTTTTAGACTATGTTTTCTCTGTTGCTAAATAAATTTAGTCAGCAATACTGACTGTGCTAGCAGATAAAGTAATTAATATTTCATCTAAATATAATGTTGACATTTTATCACATTTCAAATAGCATCACATTTTGGCTTAAAGCCCAGATGTTTCTTAAGATTTTAGTCAAGCCGGGCGCGGTGGCTCACGCCTGTAATCCCAGCACTTTGGGAGGCCGAGGCGGGCAGATCACAAGGTCAGGAGATCGAGACCACGGTGAAACCCCGTCTCTACTAAAATTACAAAAAATTAGCCGGGCGCGGTTGTGGGCGCCTGTAGTCCCAGCTACTCGGGAGGCTGAGGCAGGAGAATGGCGTGAACCCGGGAGGCGGAGCTTGCAGTGAGCCGAGACGGCGCCACTGCACTCCAGCCTGGGCGACAGAGCGAGACTCCGTCTCAAAAAAAAAAAATAAATAAAAAAAATAAAAAAAAAGATTTTAGTCAATAAAATCAGTTTAAAATTGTGATGAAGGGTGGAGGGTAAAAGTGTTATCAAGATGCTTTGATATTATACCTTTGTAAATCGGCTGATAAATATATTATCTACATTTATTTGTAGTACTGTGATGAATTTGAAATTGCTTAATCATGACTATTAATAATAAGAAAACATAAATTCTAAGGAAAAAATGTTTAAGCCCAGTTGAAATGAAGTAGTGAGGAAAATAATTAGCAAACTCTTGGGCAAGTTATTTATCTCAGTGTCTCAGTGATGATCACAGAAAGGCTTACAATAAACAGTGAACTTTGAGATAATGTGACCCTTTTTCGCAGAATAATAGGGCACCATCAGAGTTAATATTATAGGATTTATTTTCTATTTGGGTTATTTTTTCTCTAATAATCCAGAGTCCCTCTTGAGACTAAAAGCATATGCTTAACACACAGCAGGTAAAACTCAGAAACACAAATTATAACTGTAGAGCAGGGCACAGCTAAATGGGTTAATAGTAAGAGAACTCCTAAGTTTTCTAACTTTGCACTGCACAGATAAGCTCTGAAGCTTCTACAAATGACCACATTATGAGATGTAACAGAAGCATTTCTTTTTGTATCTCCAGCACCTAAATCTTTCTGTAAGGGTGTTAAAAAGACACAGTGTGATATAAATAAATCTTAGAAAGTTGCCACAAAATACAAAACACCCAAGGATGTAAAAGAAAGCATAAATGTTTAGCTGTCAGCTACTCACAAGGTGAATCAGAACTACAAATAATAGAATATTCCCTCCCAGTCCATCTATGTTACATTTCTCACTCTCTTTGCCTCTTTTCTACTTATCCTAAAAAAACAGGAGCATCTGGCCCGGCGCGGTGGCTCACGGCTGTAATCCCAGCACTTTGGGAGGCCGAGGTGGGCGAATCACGAGGTCAGGAGATCGAGACCATCCTGGCGAACACAGTGAAACCCCGTCTCTACTGAAAATACAAAAAAATTAGCTGGGCGTGGTGGCGGGCGCCTGTAGTCCCAGCTTCTAGGGAGACCGAGGCAGGAGAATGGAGTTGACCCAGGAGGCAGCGGAGCTTGAGTGAGCGGAGATTGCGCCACTGCACTCCAGCCTGGGCGACAGAGCGAGATTCCTTCTCAAAACAAACAAAAAAAAAAACAAAAAACAAACAAACAAAAAAAACCAGGAGCATCTTAATCTGATTTTACATAAAAAATATAAGAATTTTTTAATGTTCATTGTTCAACTATGAACAGCTTAGATACAGCTTAGATCACAACACCCAAGTCCTTTCAAATACTGGAATAGTCATCCCTTCAAAAATGGCTACAAATAAGCCCAGACAATGAAAACTACAAATACCTAACCCTTCAGTGACTAGACACTGAACGTCTGTTAGCATCAACAACACCCAGAAAAATATGTCCTCCCAAAATGAATTAAATAAGGCACCAGGAGCCAATCCTAGAAACACAGAGATATGTGACCTTTCAGAGAATTCAAAATGGCTGTATTAAGGAAACTCAAAGAAATTCAAGGAGCTGGGTGCGGTGGTTCACGCCTGTAGTCTCAGCAATTTGGGAGGCAGAGGCAGGCAGATCACCTGAGGTCAGGAGTTCAAGACCAGCCTGGCCAACATGGTGAAACCCTGTCTGTACTAAAAATACAAAAAAATTAGCTGAGCATGGTGGCAGGTGCCTGTAATCCCAGCTACTCAGGAGGCTGAGGCAGGAGAATTGTTTGAACCTGGGAGGTGGAGGTTGCAGTGAGCTGATATCATGCCATTACACTGCAGCCTGGACAACAAGAGTGAAACTGTCAAAAAAAAGAAAAAAGAAAAAAGAAAGAAAGAAAGAAAGAAAAAAATTCAAGATAACACAGAAAAGGAATTCAGAATTCTAACAGAAAAAGAATTTAACAAGGAGTTTAAAATAAATAAAATTAATTAAGCAGAAATTCTGGAGCTGAAAAATACAATTGGCATATTGAATAATGCATCAGAGTCTTTTAATAGCAGAATTGATAAAGCAGAAGAAAGCATTAGTGAGCCTCACAACAGGCTAATTAAAAACACACGGTCAGAAAAGACAGCAGAAAAAATAATAAAAACAATAAAGCATGCCTAAGGGAGCTAGAAAATAGCCTCAAATGGGCAAATCTAAGTGTTATTGGGCTTAAGGAGGAGGTAGAGAAAGAGATAAGGGTTTTATTCAAAGTGAAAATAAAAGAACTTTCCAAACCTAGAGAAAGATATCAATATCCAAATACAAGAAGGTTATAGAACACTAATCAGATTTAACCCAGAGAAAACAATATCAAGGCATTTAATAATCAAACTCCCAGAAGTCAGAGATAAGGAAAGGATTCTAAAATCAGCAAATGTAAAGGAACAAATAACATACAACGGAACTTCAATACATCTGACAGCAGACTTTTTACTGGAAACCTTACAAGCCAGCAGAGAGTGGCATGACATATTTAAAGTAGTGAAGGAAAAAAAAAAAAAGAAAAAACTTTTATCCTAGAATAGTATATCCTGCTAAAATATGCAAACATAAAGAAGACAAATAAAAACTGAAGAATTTATTAATATCAGAGTTGTCCAACAAGAAAAGCTATGGAAAATACTTCAGTCAGAAAAAAAGAACATTATTGAGCAATAAATGATCACCTAGAGCTACAACACTCACTAGTAACAGTAAGTACACAGAAAAGCAGAGTATTACAACAGTAACTGTGGTGCATAAACTACTCTTATCCTAAGTAGAAAGACTAAATGATTAACCAAAAAAATAAAAAATAAAAAAAACAACTTTTCAAGGCACAGTAAGTACAAAAAGATTAACTAGAAACAACCAAAAGTTAAAAAGTAAAGGGAGATGAAGTTAAGGCATATTGTTTTAATTAGTTTTCTTTTTGCTTGTTTGTTTATGCAAATGGTGTTCTGGTTATCAGGTTAAAATAGTGGGTTATAAGATAGTATTTGCAAACCTCATGGTAATTTCAAACTGAAACACATGAAATGGATACACAAAACATACAAAGCAAGAAACTAAGTCATATTCTTAGAGAAAATCATCTTCACTAAGAAAAGACAGGAAGGAAAGAAAGAAGAAAGAGAAGACTATAAAACTACCAGAAAACAACGGAATGAGAGGAGTAAGTCCTTACTTAACAATAATAACATTGAATATAAATGAACTAAAGTCTCCAGTCAAAAGACCTAGAGTGGCTGAATGGATTGAAAAAAAAAAGAATCCATCAATCTGTTGCCTATAAGAAACATACTTCACCTATAAAGACACACATAGACTAAAAATAAAGGGATGGCAAGAGATATTTGATACCAATGCAAGAAAAGCAGAAGTGGCTGTACATATATCAGATAAAATTTATTTCAAGACAAAAATTATAAGAAGACACAAAGAAGATCACTATATGATGATAAAGTGGTCAGTTCATCAAGAGGATATAAAAATTTTAAATATATATGCACTCAACACTGGAGCACCCAGATATATAAAGGAAATATTATCCAAACTAAAGAGAGAGATAGACTTCAGTACAGTAATAGCTAGAAACTTCAACATCTCACTTTCAGCATCAGACAGATCGTCTAGACAGAAAATGAACAAACATCAGATTCAATCTGCACCAAATGGATCTAATAAATATTTGCAGAAGAGTTTATACAAAAACTGCCAAATGCACATTCTTGTCCTCAGCACATAGATCGTTCTCAACGATAGAGCATACATTAGGTCACCAAACAAATCTTAAAATATTCAGAAACATTGAAATAATATCAGGTGTCTTCTCTGACCACAATGAAATAAAACTAGAAATTAATAACAGGTGACATTTTGGAAATAACTCAAATACAAGGAAAGTACACAATATGATCCTGAATGACAAGTAGGGCAGTAAAAATATTAAAAAGAAATTTGAAAATTTTACTGAGACAAATGATAATGAAAGCACAACATATTAAAACCTATAGGATACTGCAAAAAAATTACTCAGAAGGAAGTTTACAATTACCTACATGAAAAGAGAGAAAAAAAATCCAATAAAAACTCTAACCGTGCATCTTAAAGAACTATAAAAGCGAGAGCAAATCAAACTCAAGATCAGTAGAAAAAAAAATAATAAAGATCAGGGTAAAAATAAATGAAATTGAATGAAAAACAAACAAACAAACAAACAATGAGACCAATGAAACAAAAGTTGTTTTTCTGAAAACTTAAACAAAATTGACAAACCCTTATCCAGACCAAGAAAAAAAAAGAGAAAACCCAAATAAAATCAGAAATGAGAAGGAGACATAACAACTGATAAGAAATTGAAAGGATTATTACCGGCTACTGTGAGTAAATAAATACCAATAAATTGAAAAATCTAGAAGAAACAGAAACATTCATAGAGGCATACAACCTACCAAGATTGAATCAGGAAGAAATCCAAAATGTGAACAGGTCAGTAACACATAACAAGACCAAAATCATAATAAAAAGTCTCTCATTAACAAAAAAAAAGCTCACGACCCAATGGCTTCTCTGCTAAATTTTACCAAACATTTAAAAAAGTACTAATAGCATTGCTACTCAAATTATTGTGAAAAATAGAGGAGAAGGGAGGATTTCCAAACCCATTCTACAAGACCAATATTTCTGGGATACCAGTAAAAGACAAAGTTACACACAAAAAGAAACTGCAGGCCAATATCTCTGATATTGATGCAAAAATCCTGAAAAAAAATTAGCCAACCAAATACAACAATATATTAGAAAGATCACTTATTATGCCCAAGTGGGATTTGTGTATGTTGAATCAACCTTGGTTCAACATACACAAATTAATTAAGGTGGTATATCTTACTGATGGAATAAAGGATAAAAACTAAATGATTATTTCAATTGATGCTGAAAATAAATATTTCATAAAATTCAACATCTGTTCATGATCAAAACCCTCAAAAAACTGCGAATAGAAAAAATATACCCCAACATAATACAAGCCAATATATGACAAACCCATACCTAGTTTCATACTGAATGGGGAAAAACATAAACATTCCCTTTAATATCTGAAACACAAGAAGGATGTCCACTGTCACCACTGTTATATAACATGATATTGAAAGACCTAGCTAGAGCAATCAGGTAAGAGACAGAAATAAAGAGCATCCAAATTGAACAGCAAGAAGTCAAATTATCCTTGTTTGCTGATTATATAATCTTATATTTGGAAAACCCTAAAGACTTCACAGGAAAACTATTAAAACTGATAAACAAATTCAATAATGTTTCAGAATGCAAAATCAACATGCAAAATCAGTAGCATATATCAGTATCAGTATATACCAACAGTGAACAATGTGAAAAAATTAATAATCTCATTTACTGTAGCCACAAATAAAGTTAAATATCCAGGTATTAACCAAAGAAGTAAAAGACTTCTATAATGAAAACGATAAAACTCTGATGAAGAAAATTTAAGAGAACACCAAGAAATGGAAAAATATTCCATGTTCATGGATTGAAAGAAGCAATATTTTTAAATTCTTCATACAACTTGAAGAAATCTATAGATTCAATGCAATACCTAAAAGAATACCAATAACAGTCTTCACAGAAACAGAAAAAATAAAATACTAAAACTTATATACAACCACAGAAGGAAGCAGGGCAGAGAAGCTAGAAATTCGAAAAATAAGAGCACATCTCCCCCTCCAAAGGCACGCAGCTCATCGCCAGCAACGGATCAAAGCTGGACAGAGAATGAGTTTGACAAGTTGAGAGAAGAAGGCTTCAGTCCATCAAACTTCTCAGAGCTAAAGGAGGAATTACGTACCCAGCACAAAGAAACTAAAAATCTTGAAAAAAGAATGGAAGAATGGATAACTAGAATAATCAATGCAGAGAAGGCCATAAATGAACTGACAGAGAAAAAAACCATGACATGAGAAATACATGACAAATGCACAAGCTTCAGTAACCAACTCGGTCAACTGGAAGAAAGAGTATCAGCAATTCAGGATCAAATGAATGAAATGAAGTGAGAAGAGAAGTCTAAAGAAAAAAGAGGAAAAAGAAATGAAAAAAGCTTTCAAGAAGTATGGGATTATGTGAAAAGACCAAATCTACATCTGATTGGGGTGCCTGAAAGTGAGGGGGAAAATGGAACCAAGTTGGAAAACACTCTTCAGGATATCATCCAGGAGAACTTCCCCAACCTAGTAAGGCAGGCCAACATTCACATTCAGGAAATACGGAGAACACCACAGGGATACTCCTCGAGAAGAGCAACTCCAAGACATATAATTGTCAGGTTCACCAAAGTTGAAATGAAGGAAAAATTCTTAAGGGCAGCCAGAGAGAAAGGTCGGGTTACCCACAAAGGGAAGCCCATCAGACTAACAGCAGATCTCTTGGCAGAAATTCTCCAAACCAGAAGAGAGTGGGGGCCAATATTCAACATTCTTAAAGAAAAGAATTTTCAACCCAGAATTTCATATCCAGCCAAACTAAGTTTCATAAGTGAAGGAGAAATAAAATCCCTTACAGACAAGCAAATGCTTAGAGATTTTGTCACCACCAGGCCTGCCCTACAGGAGACCCTGAAGGAAGCACTAAACATAGAAAGGAACAACCGGTACCAGTCATTGCAAAAACATGCCAAAATGTAAAGACCATCGATGCTAGGAAGAAACTGCATCAACTAATGAGCAAAATAACCAGCTGATATCACAATGAAAGGACCAAGTTCACACATAACAATATTAACCTTAAATGTAAATAGACTAAATGGTTCAATTAAAAGACACAGACTGGCAAATTGGATAAAGAGTCAAGACCCGTCAGTTTGCTGTATTCAGGACACCCATCTCACATGCAGAGACACACATAGGCTCAAAATAAAGGGATGGAGGAAGATCTACCAAGCAAATGGAGAACAAAAAAAAGCAGGGATTTCAATCCTAGTCTCTGATAAAACAGACTTTAAACCATCAAAGATCAAAAGAGACAAAGCAGTCCATTACTTAATGGTAAATGGATCAATTGAACAGGAAGAACTAACCATCCTAAATATATATGCACCCAATACAGAAGCACCCAGATTCATAAAACAAGTCCTTAGGGACTTACAAAGAGACTTAGACTCCCGTATAATAATGGGAGAATTCAACACCACACTGTCAACATTAGACAGATCAATGAGACAGAAAGTTCACAAGGATGTCCAGGAATTGAACTCAACTCTGCACCAAGCGGACCTAAAAGACATCTACAGAACTCTCCACCCCAAATCAACAGAATATACATTCTTCCCAGCACCACATTGCACTTATTCCAAAATTGACCACATAATTGGAAGTAAAGCACTCCTCAGCAAATGTACAAGAACAGAAATTATAACAAACTGTCTCTCAGACCACAGTGCAATCAAACTAGAACTCAGGACTAAGAAACTCAATCAAAACCGCTCAACTACATGGAAACTGAACAACCTGCTTCTGAATGACTACTGAGTCTATAACAAAATGAAGGCAGAAATAAAGATGTTTTTTGAAACCAATGAGAACAAAGATACAACATACCAGAATCTCTGGGACACATTTAAAGCAGTGTGTAGAGGGAAATTTATAGCACTAAATGCCCACAAAAGAAAGCTGGAAAGATCTAAAACTGACACTCTAACATCACAATGAAAAGAACTAGAGAAGCAAGAGCAAACACATTCAAAACCTAGCAGAAGGCAAGAAATAACTAAGATCAGAGCAGAACTGAAGGAGATAGAGACACACAAAAAACCTTCCAAAAAATCAATGAATCCAGGAGCTGGTTTTTTGAAAAGATCAACAAAATTGATAGACCGCTAGCAAGACTAATAAAGAAAAGAGAGAAGAATCAAATCAACACAATTAAAAATGATAAAGGGGATATCACCACTGACCCCACAGAAATACAAACTACATTCAGAGATTACTATAAACACCTCTCTGCAAATAAATTAGAAAATCTAGAAGAAATGGATAATTTCCTGGACACTTACACTCGCCCAAGACTAAACCAGGAAGAAGTTGAGTCCCTGAATAGACCAATAGCAGTCTCTGAAATTGAGGCAATAATCAATAGCCCACCAACCAAAAAAAGTCTAGGACCAGAAGGATTCACAGCCGAATTCTACCAGAGGTAGAAGGAGGAGCTGGTACCATTCCTTCTGAAACTATTCCAATCAATAGAAAAAGAGGGAATCCTCCCTAACTCATTTTATGAGGCCAACATCATCCTGATACCAAAGCCTGGCAGAGACACAACAAAAAAAGATAATTTTAGACCAATATCCCTGATGAACATTGATGCAAAAATCCTCAATAAAATACTGGCAAACCGAATCCAGTAGCACATCAAAAAGCTTATTCACCATGATCAAGTGGGCTTCATCCCTGGGATGCAAGGCTGGTTCAACATACGCAAATCAATAAACATAATCCAGCATATAAACAGAACCAAAGGCAAAAACCACATGATTATCTCAATAGATGCAGAAAAGGTCTTTGACAAAATTCATCAGCCCTTCATGCTAAAAACTCTCAATAAATTTGATATCGATGGAACATATCTCAAAATCATAAGAGCTATTTATGACAAACCCACAGCCAATATCATACTGAATGGGCAAAAACTGGAAAAATTCCCTTTGAAAACTGGCACAAGACAGGGATGCCCTCTCTCACCACTCCTATTCAACATAGTGTTGGAAGTTCTGGCTAGGGCAATAAGGCAAGAGAAAGAAATCAAGGGTATTCAGTTAGGAAAAGAAGAAGTCAAATTGTCCCTGTTTGCAGATGACATGATTGTATATTTAGAAAACCCCATTGTCTCAGCCCAAAATCTCCTTAAACTGATAAGCAACTTCAGCAAAGTCTCAGGACACAAAATTAATGTGCAAAAATCACAAGCATTCTTATACACCAGTAATAGACAAACAGAGAGCCAAATCATGAATGAACTTCCATTCACAATTGCTTCAAAGAGAATGAAATACCTAGGAATCCAACTTACAAGGGATGTAAAGGACCTCTTCAAGGAGAACTACAAACCACTGCTCAGTGAAATATAAAAGGACACAAACAAATGGAAGAACATACCATGCTCATGGATAGGAAGAATCAATATTGTGAAAATGGCCATACTGCCCAAGGTAATTTATAGATTCAATGCCATCCCCATCAAGCTACCAATGAGTTTCTTCACAGAATTGGAAAAAACTGCTTTAAAGTTCATATGGAACCAAAAAAGAGCCCGCATCTCCAAGACAATGCTAAGTCAGAAGAACAAAGCTAGAGGGATCACGCTACCTGACTTCAAACTATACTACAAGGCTACAGTAACCAAAACAGCATGGTACTGGTACCAAAACAGAGATATAGACCAATGGAACAGAACAGAGTCCTCAGAAATAATACCACACATCTACAGCCATCTGATCTTTGACAAACCTGAGAGAAACAAGAAATGGGGAAAGGATTCCCTATTTAATAAATGGTGCTGGGAAAATTGGCTATCCATATGTAGAAAGCTGAAACTGGATCCTTTCCTTACTCCTTATATGAAAATTAATTCAAGATGGTTTAGAGACTTAAATGTTAGACCTAAAACCATAAAAACCCTAGAAGAAAACCTAGGTAATACCATTCAGGACATAGGCATAGGCAAGGACTTCATGTCTAAAACACCAAAAGCAATGGCAACAAAAGCCAAAATTGACAAATGGGATCTAATTAAACTAAACGGCTTTGGCACAGCAAAATAAACTACCATCAGAGTGAACAGGCAACCTACAGAATGGGAGAAAATTTTTGCAATCTACTCATCTGACAAAGGGCTAATATCCAGAACCTACAAAGAACTCAAACAGATTTACGTGAAAAAAAAAAAAAAAAAAAAAAAAAACTCCATCAAAAAGTGGGCAAAGGATATGAACAGACATTTCTCAAAAGAACACATGCATACAGCCCACAGACACATGAAAAAATGCTCGTCATCATTGGCCATCAGAGAAATGCAAATCAAAACCACAATGAGATACAATCTCACACCAGTTAGAATGGCAATCATTAAAAAGTCAGGAAACAACAGGTGCTGGGGAGGATGTGGAGAAATAGGAACACTTTTACACTGTTGGTGGGATTGTAAACTAGTTCAACCATTATGGAAAACAGTATGGCGATTCTTCAAGGATCTAGAACTAGAAGTACCATATGACCCAGCCATCCCATTACTGGGTATATACCCGAAGGATTATAAACCATGCTGCTATAAAGACACATGCACACATATGTTTATTGCGGCACTATTCACAATAGCAAAGACTTGGAATCAACCCAAATGTCCATCAGTGACAGAGTGGATTAAGAAAATGTGGCACATATACACCGTGGAATACTATGCAGCCATAAAAAAGGATGAGTTTGTGTCCTTTGTAGGGACATGGATGTGGCTGGAAACCATCATTCTTAGCAAACTATCACAAGAACAGAAAACGAAACACCGCATGTTCTCACTTATAGGTGGCAACTGATCAATGAGATCACTTGGACTCTGGAAGGGGAACATCACACACCGGGGCCTATCATGGGGAGGGGGGAGGGGGAAAGGATGGCATTGGGAGTTACACCTGATGTAAATGATGAGTTGATGGGTGCTGATGAGTTGATGGGTGCAGCACACCCACATGGCACAAGTATACATATGTAACAAACCTGCACGTTGTGCACATGTACCCTAGAACTTAAAGTATAAAAAAAAAAAAAAAAAAAAAGAAAGAAATGTGGTATATATACGCAATGGAGTACTATTCAGCCACAAAAAAAGAATGAGATCCAGTCATTTGCAACAACATGGGTGGGATTGAAGATCATTATGTTAAATGAAATAAGCCTGGGGGAGAAAGACAAACATCACATATCCTCACTTATTTGTGGGATCTAAAAATTAAAACAAGTGAGCTTATGCACAGAGAGAGTAGTAGAAGAATAGAGACCAGAAGCTGGGAAGGATTGCAGGAGCGGTTGGGGTCAATTGTTGGGGCAGAAGTGGCGACGGTTGAGCACCAAAAAAAAAAAAAAAAAAAAAAAAAAAAGAATGAATAATACCTACTATTTAATAGCAAAATAGGGTGACTATAGTCAATATTAGCTTACGTGTATATTTTAATATAACTTAAATAATGTAATTGGGTTATTTATAATGAAAAGGATAAATGCTTGAGGCATGGATACCCCATTCTTCAGGGTGTATACCCCAGGTTTCAAGATGAATAGCCCATTCTTTATGCTTCATTATCCATTATCTCACACTGCATGCCTGTATCAAAAGAGCTCATGTACCCCATAAATATATACACTTACCATGTACCAACAGAAATTTAAAAAAAATAAAACTGAAAACAAATAGCAAATAGTTCAAAAAAGGAAATAAGAAAAAGAAAATATCTTGTAATGAATTAAAATGAAAATGCAGCGTTGTAAAACTGAAAAGCTTCAGCAAAGCAGTGCTTTGAAGAAATTTAAGATAAAGATATATAAGAAAAGGAGCGTCTCAAATCAATAACCTAATATTTTACTTGAGGAATTAGAAAAAAAGAACTTAAAAACAATCACAAAGTAATTCTGCATCCAGTAAAACTGTATTTTAAAAATGAGACCCAGGCCCAGGCCGGCGGATCACTAGGTCAGGAGATCGAGACAATCCTGGCTAACACGGTGAAACCCTGTCTCTACTAAAAATACAAAAAATTAGCCGGGCGTGGTGGCAGACGCCTGTAGTCCCAGCTACTTGGAAGGCTGAGGCAGGAGAATGGCCTGAACCCCGGAGGCGGAACTTGCAGTGAGCTGAGATAGTGCCACTGCATTCCAGATTGGGCGACAGAGCGAGCCTCTGTCTCAAAAAGCAAAACAAAAAAAGAGAGACCCAAATATAAATATTCCAAATTAGTAACGAATGAGATCATTTTATGGCAACAGACTTATTTTAAGCGATATACTAGAGACTGCTTCAAACTGAAAGGGTGTCGTTACTGGTGGAAGGTATTCCAGTTAACAGTGGCAAATTCATAGGGGTTTTCAGCAACCTTAATTCTTGCCTCCTCAGAAGAGAGAATTTCACTGAGGGGCATAAGGCAGAGAAAGAGATCGAGGTCAATTTCAAAGCAATAGAAGAAGTTTAATTTAAAAAAGCTTCAGAGCAGGAAAGAAAGGAAAGTGCCCTTGGAAGAGATCCAAGTGGGCAAATTGAAGAAAAAGTGTTCCATTTAACTGTGATCCTAGGACTTTATAGGCTAGCCCACCCCCAGCGTCTTGTGCACCCCTTTCCCATGATTCCTCCCTTAGAGTGGGCTGACCACATGTGCAGTGCCCTCCTTATCCTTGCGAAGTGAGCATGCACAATGTGTTTAGGAAGTTTTACACATGACCGCCTGAGGCTTTCTTCCCTTTTCTGGTGGCGTGCCCCAGGAAGGTCATACTCCACCATTTTTTTCCCTTCCTGTGCAAGCCTGGGCTCACTCACCCAATACATGAGATTTTAGTGGAAGCCCCCTTTTGCTTCTTCCTGGCACCTGCATTCAATTAATGCTTTAATGTTAACAGCTGTGGACCATTAGGAGCTTGTCTCTCCCTAGTGCCAACTGCCAATTTATCACTTTTAAAGAGGCAAACTGATAATTGCCAAACCATCACCCACGTTCCTAATGGGTGGAGGAGAGCACTCTCCTGCACTGCTTGTGCCTGTGTGACTACCTGTAACAATCAGATACCAGATGTTATCATGAATCTGCTAAAGCATATCAGAAAAATGTAATAATGTAGGAGATTTTAAAATATAGTATAAATTGTTTTCTTTTTTAAAAACAAAGGACAAATTAAAAAAGAAGTTATATAATGTTGTGTTGTATTCATAACATACATATCCTCTATATAATATGCTATGTATATGAATATATACATTATTAACCAGAGCAGAAAGGATGAGAAAGAAAATGGAGATATATGGAAAGAAGAAAATTGCAATGGATACTCAAAGCCAACACAGTCTTTTCTATGGATTTGTGGCAATAAAAACCTTCAAAGAAACATAACAACAATGAAATCGATCATATTTTTTAAACTACTGTGGCCCACACCAGAATGACAAACTTCCTTTGTAATGTAGAATTGATTAGATGTAATTTTGTTATTATAAAATAAATGTGAATCTTATGTAGCATTATATAAATGCTTATGAATTGTAAAGTGTTAAAA
The DNA here is from genome assembly GCF_024542745.1 of Macaca thibetana thibetana. Classification (NCBI taxonomy): domain Eukaryota; kingdom Metazoa; phylum Chordata; class Mammalia; order Primates; family Cercopithecidae; genus Macaca; species Macaca thibetana. Next base: position 64,754,298 of record NC_065584.1, read on the forward strand.
AATATCCTGCAAATAAAAATATACCTGAAAAGTACAATAAAAAACATAGCTGCAATTCGTTTTGCTCAAATCATGGAATTTCAGTGTGTTTATATGTGTTGGGGCATGTCTGAATTAAAATCCTAGTCCTGAGACTCATTAAACCTATATTATTGCTCAAGTAGCCAAATCTCTCTCTCTTTCTTCATCTATAAAATATAGATAGTAATATTCTCAACATAGTAAATATGTTGTAATAATAAGTTAATATATTTAGAACATTTAGAATATTTGACATTTGCTAAACAGTGAAATATTTCATTTTCATTATTCTTTACAGTTGTATGGATGTTTTTGAGTTAAACAACTTTGTTAACTCAAATAACTTTAATATATTAAATCATATTGTATTAGATTTTATTTAAAAAGAACCTTCCAAGTATGCCTTTCAGCTTTACTTATTTATTTCCATTGAAATAATGAATAATGCAAAGCAGGACAAAGAAGGGAAACAAGATAGTTTTAGTTAAAGCTCTGTCCTAAAAACCTGATGAAAGAATTATAAGGGCAGAGCAAGAAATGTAACTGACTTTGGATACAATGAAATAAAGAGAATAAAATTTTATAATACTTTGTTGAATTATATTTTTAAGCATTGTTACAAAGAGAGTTATTTGCTCTGTATGGTAACTATATGGAAAAACACAACATCTGTTAGAGAACATTAGGTGGAGGCTATGAAAGGAAGCTAGAAATTTCTCTAGTGTTAAAAGAATGGAAAGGAAAAGTGGTCATTTTACAAGTTTGAGGTTTCTTTCTTCTATTAATGGCATCACTTCCCCTTAGATTCCAAGCTTAAAAGCTGGGATCTGTCTTTGATTCAGACTACGTCCTCATTCAATTCATCTTTCATTAGATTATTTTTTTTTGGCAACATGTGCAATGTAATTTCCATTGCCATTGCTGAAACTTTATTGGATGCTATAATATTATAGTGTAATTAGTAATTAATCAATAATTATTATTTAGTAATTACTTTATACATATGTTAATAATACATTTGCTAACTTTCAAATTATTTCAAAGACCAGTTTTTTTTTTTTTCCCCAGTTCTGGTTTGGCAAATTGTCACACATGTTTTCTGGCTACACAATAATGTGCTAAAGAATATTTAAGCACTTCTTCAGGAACATATGAATTCACGTTCTTATGGTAAAACAAAATGTGTGGAGTCAAATATAAACAAACTTATCTGCAATAAAAAAACAAAAGGTGTAAAAAGAGTTTTACCACACAGCATGTTCTCACTCACAAAAGAGAATCCTATTATATATAATTTTCATTTAAACAACTTTAGCAACCATTGGGCAGCATTGTACCTCTTTTATTTTAATTTATCCTATACAACCTCTGAAATTAATCTTTCCAATTGCTATTTTAATCATGTTACTAATTCACTAAATGACATTTCATAACTTCCTATTGCTACCAAATAACATATTTATTCATTAAGTAGACATTAAAGTACATTGCTGCATCTTCCATTTCTGTAGTAACTTCCTTTCCTTAAACAGATCATCAGCATTTTCCACAAAATATTTATCCATTCTAATGTATTGTTATTGTCAGTATGTTTAAGGCTTATGTTTGTGATATAGTTTTGTTTGAGGCAAACAACACCTGTATCTTATTTCAATTTTATAACATGACATTCAACTCTTTTCTTAAAAAAAAATTACTCTTCATATATCCAGACTTTCATAGATTCCAGAAGCCATATAAATTTAGACAAATATTTTCTTTTACTACAAACAACTTGATGAGTATTTGGTTAGAAGTCCTGAGTTCAAAATTGTAGTTGGTAATTTAGTGCAGTTTTAGGTGCAGAGCAAATTTGAACAGAAGTTACAGAGATTTCCCATATAAAACCACCTATTTATAGCCTCCCCCAATATCAACATTCCCATCAGAGTGACACATTTTTTACAATTAATGAAGCTGCATTTACACATAATTATTACCCAGAGTCCATGGTTTACACTAGAGTTCTTTCATGGTGATACACATTTAATGCGTTTGAACAAAATAAATTGGCACGAATTCACTGTTCTAGTATCATATAGAGTAGTTTCACCGCTCTAATAATCTTCTGTGCACCACCTGTTTATCCTTCTCTCCCATTTCAATGAACTTTATGTATATTTTTTAAAATATTGATAATTTAATATTCATTTAAAATTAAAATTAAACATATATTCAAATGTCACTTTATGGAACATTTCCTGGTTATTCTGTTATATTTTTGTTCTTTTATATCTATACAATTTAAAAATTACCATTGTTTGGCACCTTTTTTTGTGAAACATATTTTATGTTATTGTTAATGATTTAAAGATAAAATAAACTCAGTTCCTCAGGTAATGGGTCTACTTTACTCCAAAAAGATTTCTTCATACTATGTAACTGGGGAAGATAGAGAGTCTACCTGTCATTTTTTGTATTCATCATATCCACAATTTAAACATTATTTCTTGTTAAAATTTTTCTTGTCAAATACATATACCTAAATTATTCTTCAAATGCAGATCTATTCATCATAGTGGACACAAATGGCACCCATGTACAGAAACAATAAGCCCATTCTTATTTTCTGGTAGTAACTGCTACTTTATATCTTATATATTGAACCTTAATATACTTATTAGTACACATATTCTGATTTTTATCATGTAAAATACCTTGACTGAATGAAATGTGATTCGAATTACTTTCTCTGTCTTCTAGTAAAACAGTTGCCATGCCTTTGCTTTTGCTAAAGACATGCAAATGTCTTTTGCTTTAAAGTAATCAACTTTTGTAGTTATATATATTCAATAAAGAATTTTTAGGCTTAGACTACATCTCTTTTTATTGGTGTCACTAACAAGCTCTAACTTTAAACAGTTGTATTGATTGGGGGCCTAGAACAAGAAACACTTCTGTATTTGCTGTCCTTTATTTTCATTAGAAACTCCACCTCTGCCTACTCTTTTAAATTTACTTCTTGATTATCAAAATTAACCCCAGCATCTTGTTGTGTATGATGCCAAGATGGAAAAATGTCCAGAAAAACTACATGGGTTGGCATGAGTAAATTCCATGCTTCCGAAGTTTTACTTTTCCTTACCAATTTAAAAATGGATTTATTGAACCCATATTGTGGGTAGCCATCAGGTAACACCTGTTCCCAGCTGTTGGTTAACCTGCTCTGTAAAGAATCTTAAGTAGACAAAATGCTGTTCTGTTTCCTAGATTCCAAGATGTACCTGTTAACACGTTTGAGGTCAGGAAATGTCTTATAATTGATGACATTTACAAGCACTCCCTAACAGGTGACCAGAATCAATGTCTAGCTAGGCAGCTTCACTTTGGTCATGGATATTCATATAATTGCATTTTCATTTGACTTACGTGCAGCTATTTGGATTCTATTATTAGATATATTAAATTTTCATAACTACTTAACTGTCTTCAAAAGAAATTAACATATTAAATAATGAGAAAACACCAGATAAATTCAGATTAGTATATATTCTACTGGATACATGGTCAGTGCTCCTCAAGACTGTTAATGTCATGAAAACCAAAGTAAGATGAAGACAGTGCCTGAGACAAGAGAAGAATAGGAGCCATGAGAAACAAATAATATATAGTAACTATCTGATCCTGGAACAAAAGACGATATTATTGGAATAGCTGGTGAAACCAAATCAAGTCTGAATTTTGACTATTGGTAATGTAATGTACCAGTGCTTTCTTGGTTTCAACAAACGTGAAGATGATAATGTAAAAAGATAGCAATGGAGAAAACTGGATGTGAGATATATGGAGAACTCTGTACTATTTTTGCAATGGTTCTGTAACTATAATTCAAAACTTGTAAAAGTTTATTTAAAAATTAAACTGTAAATGATAATTGAGTGGAAAGCTTTTGTGTGCAGAAAGGCATAATAACAGAGAAATGGAGTGTTAATTTGATGCTATGAAGCAGAGATTCATTGCTGAAAGAATGATGGCAATTCCCTATTTTGTTATAAAGGAAAAATTAAGTGATTGGAAGAGAACGAACAATAGCCAGTGAAGAGACAGAGATGTGTGATATGGTTTGGCTCTGTGTCATCACCCAAATCTCATCTTAAATTATACTCCCATAATTCCCATGTGTTGTGGGAGGGACCCTGGTGGGAGATAATTGAATCATGGGGGCAGTTTCCCCCATACTGTTCTTAAGGTAGTACATAAGTCTCAAGATATCTGATGGTTTTATCAGGTATTTCCACTTTTGTGACTTCCTCATTCTCTCTTTTCTTGCTGCCACCCATGTAAGACAGGACTTGCTCTTCCTAGCCTTCCACCATGATTATGAAGCTTACCCAGCCACGCAGAACTGTTGGTCCAATGAAACCTCTTTCTTTTGTAAATTGTCTAGTCTCAGGCATGTCTTTATCAGCATCATGAAAATGGACTAATACAATGTGTTTTACTCATGTGCTGATAAAACACGTATCTCACAAAGTCATACAATAGCAGGTTGAAGAAATTGACCAGTCCCATGTTAAAGCCCAATTAAGAGCTGGTATAACCAACAGGTGCATTGCACAGAATACTTGAACACCATTTTGTCTGAAATTTATTGCTAAAATATTTGAGAAGTTATAACATGTATTCAATTAAAGAAAAAGAGAAACTAGACATTTTGTAAAATATAACAGAGAATATCGACATTTTTAGAATGACTATCAAATTTTAAGATTTAAGTTATATCCCGAGTCATTAAAACTCCTGGAATAAAAAAAAAAAAAGTGAAAAACATGAATGTCAACAATTCCAAATCAAAAAGTAGCTCAGATATGTAAAATTCCAAATTTGTAGACATTTTAGGATTTTGTAAATCAAAATGTTTGAATCTCATTTTAATTATATGTAGTGGCATAAATCATATATGACTACACATAAGTCTAAATGAGAAAAAATGAACTCTTGCAATCTCTATAAAATAGAAATCCTAACTAATAAGAAGGCATTCTGCACTTGTTTAACCATCACTGTGTTAACTTACCTTTTTGTACATGATATATCATATCTTACAATCTCTGGCATAGACAAAGCAAAGAAGATGATAGATAAATTATACATACTTCCAAACACATACATACATAAATACATATAGACAGGTGTCCCCAATCCCTGGGCCATGGAAAATTAGCGGTCTGTGGCCTGTTAGGAACCTGGCCACAAAGCAAGAAGTGAGTGGTGGGTGAGCAAGTGAAGCTTCATCTGTATTTACAGCCACTCCACATCTGCCACATTACTGTCTGAGCTCCTCCTCTTGTCCAATTAGCAGCGGCATTGGATTCCCATAGAAGCGCAAACCCTATTGTGAACTGTGAATGTGAGGGATCTATTAAGTGCTCCTTATGAGAATCTAATGCCTGATTGTCACTGTCTTCCATCACTCCCAGATGCGGCTATCTAGTTGCAGGAAAACAAGCTCAGGGATCCCACTGATTCTACATTATGATGGGTTGTATAATTATTTCGTCATATATCACAATGTGATAATAATAGAAATTAAGTGCACAATAAATGTAATGCACTTGAATCATCCTGAAGCTATCCACTCCTGCAGTCTGTGGAAAAATTATCTTCCACAAAACAAGTCCCTGGTACCAAAAAGGTTGGGAACTACTGCATAGATATAGATAACTAGCTAGGTAGCTAGATAAACAAACACACCTATATATAAACATGTATTTATATACACATATATTTATAATATGAATGTACTTGTGTGTGTACATATGTGTGTATATATGAATGTATGTATGTGTATATAATATATTTTGTTTCTTTTTTTGGAAAGATTACTATTTATTGATTTTTGATTCTCTGATGAGTAAATTCTATTTATTTGTTCATAGTATGCATAAATATACAATTTTGTGATATTACTACAATCGGCAAAATATTATCATGATTTTTATAGGTACAATGTGTCATAAAAATAACTCTTTTTGGTAATCTTTGTATATTTTGTCTTCTTATCGTTTTACTGCAATAATTTGGAGATGAAATAAAATACTGGACAGAAATGGTTTTCAAACACATAGGTAAAACGGTTAATTTTTCACAAATAGCTAATACTTTAATAATCAATAAATGTTTATTTTGATACAACATATTTCTGCATCTACTGATAACTCTGTAATATCTCTATATTAGTTGTTAGTATTATGAATTAAATTAATTGATCTACTGTTAACATGCATATCTCAGAATGCACAGTTCAATCTTATTAGGCATACTATTCTATTTATACTACTGTATAAATTACTGTATTAATTTACTAATACCTTTGGATTTATATGCCAGGATAAGATTAATATGCAATTTTCTTGTCTCATTATATTCTCATTGGGTTTTACTAGCTCCTTATTTGGTTATGTCATTTTATGGAAACATAAAGTCTAATTTGAGTACTATTAAATTAGGCCTATAATTTACAGAAGGTGTTCTCTTTGTCTCTAATAATATGTTTTACTTTAAACAGCCTCCACTTTCTTCTAGCTAATAATTGCATGGTATATTTTTTCAACCCGTTTTACTTTTAAAAGAAAGTATTGTACCTCATATAGGTCATTTATAAAAATCTTATTATTAGGTTAAGTTATACAATCCAAAAATATTTTATTTTTATCTGAGATATTTATTCTATTTAAATTTATTGAAGTTACCCTTTTATCAAGTCATATTTATCATGTATTTGAGTGCTTTCTAAATATGCTGCCTATTTTTTGTTCTTCTTCTCTTTTATTTTTTACCTTCTTTTAGAAGGATGGAGTACTAATTTTTATCATCACTCTCTATACAAAAGTATAAACATTATAATCTCTATGTCTATTCTTTTGCTCATTATTCATTTGTGGTATCCAGTAGACTGTTCAATGAAGGACCAGGGGCATGTAAGATGATTTTTTCTGTCAGCCTGGCCTCTGGAGTGGAACATGTAAGTTAGACCACACAGTTCAACTTCAATGAGTGTATTTTATGCAAGGCAGACTTTGTTTGTTATAAACTAAGGTTTTGCTCTTTATATACTGTGATATAATTCAATATATTTTGTCTAATACACAAATCTTATTATCATATAAAAAGTAAAGACATAGGAAGGGTGTTCTGTATAGAAATTGTTATAACAGGAAATATGATGACACTATTTACATAGTGGCAAATGATTTGACAAACATTTGTCTTTGGGAGCTTGGAAAGCATATCAGGTATGTAATATATTGTAGCTCTAGGGGAAGAGTTTGGGAATAGAAATCTCATACTGTGACGTGATTTCTGTGGCCATAATTGGCAAAATAATACAAGGTAATGCAAGAAATAAATGTGTTCAGGAAATAATTGACTAATTCAAAAGCAAAAATAAATGAAGACTAAAAATAGCCCACAATTTTAGCAACTTGAGGGTTTTAAAATACCATTGCTTCTAATCCCCAAATAGTCAAAGTCAAATTTCAGAAATGCTTTCAGTGATAAATATCAGCTAAATTCAGTGTTATGCCACGGACCAAATTAAGTATACTATGGTCACACCCATTAGCTATAATAATCACTAAATCTATAAAAATTTCTCAGAATTAAGTTCCAATTATTTCTGTGTCATGAAATAAATTACTTCACTTAGAACAAAGAACTTGGTGGAAAGGATTAATCATTAGGCTTTGCTATGAAAGCCTAATAAACTCAACCATAATTAATCCTGGAGACAATCATAGAGAAAAAGTGACAGAGATGTAAGAAGTATGCTTGACACAGGGCTAACTGTAAGAGTGAGAAGAATAAAATTGTTAGAAAAAATAGGCTCTTACTTTGGCAAGAGTTACTTAGAGATGACACCAAAGTCTCAGGTAAAAAAGGTAATAAATATGAGTTGTAAAAAGTAGAAGTTATGCATTTCAGAAAATAGCATTAAGAACAAATAAAGACAATTCACAGATGGAGAGAAAGTTGTTTGAAATAATATATTTAATAAAGGACTTACGTCCAGCTTATATGAAGACCCCTTACAACTAAGTAATGACAAGACCACCCAATTTAAAAATTGGAAAAGGAGAAAGGATATGGAGCAAGATGGTCAAATAAAAGCCTCCAACAATCATCTCCCACACAGAAACACCAAACTGAACAACTATCCACACAAAAACACTCGCATAAGAAGGAAAAATTAGGAGGGTGATCACAGTACCTGGTTTTAATATCATATTAAGTAAAGAGGCACTGAAGAGGGTAGAAAAGACTGTCTTGAATCACCTACACCACTCCTCCCCAATCTGCCAGCAGCAGCCACATGACTTGGAGAGAAAATCTGTGCCCTTGAAAGAGGGAGACCATAGTGATTATGGAACTTTGCACTGGAACTCAGTGCTTCCCTCTCACAGTGAAAAGCAACAGGGGGCAGAACTAAGCCATTGCCCACAAAGGGAGCATTTAGGTGAACCATAGACAAAGGCAAATCTTATATTCCACTGGTTGAAACCTGAGTTCCAGCAAGCCTAGCCACCAAGGACTAAAGGGCTCTTGGATTCTAAAGAAACCTGAAAGGCATACCAGACCAAAAGGACTGGAATTCCTGAGCACATACTGGTCCTGTGCTGGGCTCAGAGGTAGTTGATTTGGGGTGCCCACTACCTAGTGAGACACCAGCTGGGGTGACATCACTCCTCCCCCAACCCCAGGCAGTGCAGTTTGCAGCTCCAAGAGAGACTCCTACCTTCCACTTGAGGAGGAGAGAGGGAAGGGTAAAGAGTACTTGTCTTGCAACTTTTGGATATCAGCTCAGCCACGGTAGAATAGAGAACCAGGCAGATTTGTGAGTCCCCTTTTCTAGGCTCTCAGATGACCAAAAACAGGTACTGAAAATAGCCCCTCTGTCTGGCCACATACAAAAACATAAAAAATGGATCAAAAGCTTAAATTTAAGACCTCAAATTGTGAAACTCTTACACACACCCTGGGGAAGAAGAAACCTGCTGCCTTGAAGGGAAGGACCCATTCTTAGCAGGATTCATCACCTGCTGACTAAAGAGCCCCTGGACCCTGAATAATCAGCAGTGGTAGCAAGGCAGTACTTGCCACAGGCCTTGGGTAAGGCCCAGGGCTTTGATAGCTTTAGTTTTGACCCATCACATTTCCAACTGCTGACTATGGGGAGGAACTTCTGCTTGGGGAAGGGAGAGAAAAGATCAAAGAAAACTTTTTCTTGCGGGTTGGGTACTCACTCAGTCACAGTGGGTAGAGCACCAAACAGGTTCCTAGGGTTCCTGATCCCAGGTCTTGCCTTTTTGATGACATTTCTGGACCTGCCCTGGGGCAGAAGAGAGCCCATTGCCCTGAGAGGACAGACGCAGGCCTGGAAGAATTCACCACACACTGATTGAAGAGTCCTTGGGCCTTAAGTGAACATCAGCAGTGGGCAGGAAGTATTTGTCATGAATCTGGGGTGGTAATGGCCATGGGGAGAGACCCTTCTGCTTGAGGAAATAGGAAGTAAAAGTGAGAAGGACTTGGCCTTGCAGCTTGATTGCCAGATCAGCCACAGTAGAATAGTGTATTAGGTAGATTCTCAAGGTTCCCAAATCTAGGCCTTTCTCCCAGAATGCACCTCTGAACATACCTGGGATCAGGAGGAACTAGCTGCCCTGAAAGGAAGGATAGAAGCCAGGCTTGATTCACCACCTGCTGACTGTAGAGCTCTTCTGCCTTAGTGAGCATAGGCGGTAGTTAGGCAGTGTTTGCTACAGGCCTTGGGCAAGACCCAGTGCTGTTTTCACTTTCAGTCGATGTAGCACAGTCCTAGTGGTAGCCACAGGGGTGCTTATGTCACTTCTCACCAAACACCACATGGCTCAGCAAAATGAGACTCCATTTTCTTGGAAAAAAGTAAGGGAAGAGAACAAGGATTTATCCCTCGTAATTCAGGAAATTCTTTTGGACCTTGCCCGAGACCACCTAGGTGGTACCTCTATGAGTCTGCAAAAGTAATAGCATTACTGGGCTTAGACTGCCCACTAATTAAAACATGATTGCAGTGACCAAAACCTTGGCTTACAACACTCAAGATGCTTTGAATACTTGGAAAGAATTCTCAAGAAGATGGGTACAAAAAACCCCAGACTGTGAAGACAACAATAAATACCTAACTCTTTAATGTCCACATACAAACAACACTTCAAAAGCATCTAGGCTATGCACAGTGGCTTACGCCTGTAATCCCAGCACTTTGGGAGGCCTAGGCGGGCAGATCATGAGATCAGGAGATTGAGACCATCCTGGCCAACATAGTGAAACCCTGTCTCTACTAAAAATACAAAAATTAGCTGGGTGTGGTGGTGCGTGCCTGTAATCCCAGCTACTTGGGAGGCTGAGACAGAAGAATCACTTGAACCTGGGAGACGGAGGTTGCAGTGAGCTGAGATCATACCACTGCACTCCAGTCTGGCAACAGAGCGAGACTCCACCTCAGAAACAAAACAAACAAACAAACAAAAAGCATCAAGACCATTCAGAACAATGACCTTTCACTCATCATGACCAAGTCGCATTTATCCCCGGGAATCAAGAATTATTCAACATATGCAAATCAATCAAAGTGATACATCATATCAACAGAATAAAAAACAAACAAAAATGATCCTTTCAATTGATACTGAAAGAGCATTTTATAAAATTCAACATCCCTTCATGATAAATGCCCTCAAAGATCTGGGTGTGGAAAGAATATATTTCAACATAATAAAAGCCAGATATAATAGACCCACAGCTAGTATTATATTGATTGGGAAATAACTGAAAGCCTTTCCTCTAAGATCTGAAACAAGACAAGGGTTTCCCCTTTCAACACTGTTATTCAACATAGTACTAGAAGTCTAAGCTATAGCAATAAGACAAGGGAAGGAAATAAAAGGCATTCGAATTGAAAAGGAAGAAGACATATTGTCCTTTTGCACATCATAAGAGCTTATATTTGGGAAAAAAACCTAAAGATTTCACCAAAAAGTTATTAGAAGTGATGAACAAATTCAGCAAAGTGACAGGATACAGAATCAACATGCAAAAATCAGTAGTATTTCTATATGCCTACAGCGAAAAATTTGAAAGAAGAAATTAAGACAGTAATCTCATTTACAATAATGAAAAATAAAATATTTGAAAATGGAGCAAAAAATTAAAAGAGATCTACAATGAAAACTATAAAACACTGATGCAAGAAAATGAGAACACCAACAAATTGAGTTATTTTATATTCATGTATTTGAAGAATCGATATTGTTAAAATGTTTACATTAGTTTGTTTTCATGTTGTTGACAAAGACATACTCAAGGCTGGGCACTTTACAAAAGAAAGAGTTTTATTAGACTTACAGCTTCACATGGCTGTGGAGGTCTCACAATCATGGTAGGAGTTGAAAGTCATGTTTCACATGATAGCAGACAACGAAAGAGAGCTTCTGCAGGAAAACTCCCCTTTTTAAAACCATCAGATCTCATGAGACTTATTCACTTTCATGAGAAAAGCAGAGGAAAGACCTGTCCCCATGATTCAATTACCTCCCATCGGGTCCCTTTTACAACATGTAGGAATTTAAGATTATATTTGAATGTGGACACAGGCAAACAACATCATTCTGTACTTGACCTCTCCTAAATCTCATGTGCTCACATTTGAAACCAATCACGCCATCCTAACAGTCCCCCAAAGTCTCAACTAATTTCAGCATTAACTCAAAATTCACAGTCAAAAGTCTCATTTGAGACAAGGCAAGTGCCTTTTACCTATGAGTCTGTAAAATCAAAAGCAAGTTAGTTACTTCCTAGATACAACGGTGGTACAGGCGTTGGGTAAATACAGATGTCCCAAATGGGAGGAACTGGCTGATAAAAAGGAACTACAGGTCCCATGCAAATCCAAAATCCAGCAGAGCTGTCAAATCTTAAAGCTCCAAAATGAACTCCGTTGACTTCCTGTCTCACATGCAGGTCATGCTAATGCAAAAGGTGGGTTTACATGGTCTTGGGCAGCTATGCCTCTGTGACTTTGCAAGGTACAGCCTCCCACCCGGCTACTTTCATGGACTGGTGTTGAGTGTCTGTAGGTTTTTCAGGTGCATGGTACAAGCTGTAGGTGGATCTACCATTCTGGGGTCTGGAGGATGGTGGCCCTCTTCTCACAGCTCCACTAGATAGTGTCTCAGTAGGGACTCTGTGTGGGGGTTCACACCTCACATTTCCCTTCTGCACTTCTCTAGCAGAGGTTCTTCATGAGGACCTCCACCCCCCTGCAGCTAACTTCTGCCTGGGCATCCAGGCATTTCCATACGTCCTCTGAAATCTAGGTGGAGGTTCCCATACCCTACTTCTTGACTTCTCTGCAGTCACAGGCTCAACACCATGTGGAAGCTGCTAAGTCTTGGAACTTGAATTCTCTGAAGCCATGGCCTGAGCTCTATTATGGCCCCTTTCAGACACAGCTGGAGTGACTGGGATTCAGGGCAACAAGTCCCTAGGCTGCACACAGCACAGGGACCCTGGGCCCAGCACACGCAACCATTTCTTCCTCCTAGGCCTCCAGGTCTATGATGGGAGGGGCTGCCATGAAGACCTCCAACGTCCTCTGGAGACATTTTTCTCATTGTTTGGGGGATTAACATTTAGTTCCTCATTACTTATGCAAATTACTGCAGCCAACTTGAATTCCTTCTCAGAACATGGGATTTTCTTTTCTATCACATTGTCAGGCTGCAAAACTTCCAAACTTTTACACTCTGCTTCCCTTATAAAACGGAATGTCTTTAACAGCACCCAAGTCACATCTTGAATGCTTTGCTGCTTAAAAATTTCTTCTGCCAAGTACCCTGAATTATCTCTCTCAAGTTCAAAGTTCCACAGATTTCTAGGGCAGGGAAAAATACCACTAGTCTCTTTGCTAAAATATAACAAGAGTAAACTTTACTCTAGTTCCAAACAAGTTCCTCATCTCCATCTGAGTCCACCTCAGCCTGGACCTATTGTACTTACCACTATCAGCATTTTTTGTCAAAGCTATTCAACAAGTCTCTCAGAAGTTCCAAACATTCCCACACTTTTCTGTCTTCTTCTGAGCCCACTAAACAATTTCATCTTCTGCCTGCTACCCAGTTCCAAAGTCATTTTCACATTTTTGGGTATCTTTTCAGCAGTGCCCCACTCTACTGGTACTAATTTACTCTATTAGTCTGTTTTCATACTGTTGATAAAGACATAACTGAGAAAGTGGAATTTACAAAAGCAAGCAAGCAAGCAAGCAAGCAACCAAGCAAGGAAGCAAGCAAGGAGAAAGAAAGAAAGAAAGAAAGAAAGAAAGAAAGAAAGAAAGAAAGAAAGAAAGAAAGAAAGAAAGAAAGAAAGAAAGAGAAAGAAAGAAATAGTTTTATTGGACTTACAGTTTTATGTGGCTGAGGAGACCTCACAATCATGGTGGAAGGTGAAAGGCACATCTCATATGGCAGCAGACAAGAGAAGAGAGCTTGTGCAGGGAAACTCCCCTTTTTAAAACCATCAGATCTCATGAGACTCATTCACCATAACGAGAACATCACAGGAACAACCAACCTTCATGATTCAATTACCTCCAACTGAGTCCTCCCACAACACATGAAAATTTAAGATGAGATTTGGGTGGGGACATAATCAAACCATATCAGTGTCCATACTACCCAAGACAATTGATAGATTCAATGAAAGTCTCATAAAAATACTAATGATATTTTTCACAGTTAAAAAAAAAAACACTTAAAATTTGTATGGAACCACGAAAGACTGACAATAACCAAATCTCTCCTAAAAAAAAAAAAAAAAAAAAAAAAAAAAACTGAAGGAATTACATTACCTAATTTCAAATTATAATACAGAGCTATAGTAACCAAAACAGGATGGTGTTTCATAAAAACAGACCCATCAACCAATGGAAAAGAATGTATAACCCAAAAATAAATCCATATGTATGCAAGTGGCAATAACCAAAAAGTAAAAACATCTTTTTTGTATCCATCAGTTAATGAACTGATAATACACGTGGAATATACATAAAATGGAATACTATTTTCAGATAAAAAAATTAATTACTCACAGATGCTACAATATGAATAAACCTCAACAATATTATGTTAAATAAATGTGCACAAACACAAAATAGCTTATTTTGTGATTCCATTTATACAAAATATTAAAGAAAGGAAATTATACAGAGACAAAAGGTGATTAGTGGTTGCCTAGTGCTGTGGGTAAAAATGGGAAGTGGATATAAATATGTATGAAATTTCTCTTTGTGGTAATAAACATATTGCAGTAATGGTTGTAAAATTGTATTAAAATACCAAAAAAAAAAAAAAAAAAAAAAAAAACTGAAAGGCACAATTAGCACAAGTGAAATTTATTACACAAAAAATTCATGGCCAGGCATGATGGGTCAAGCCTATAATCCCAGCACTTTGGGAGGCCAAGATGGGTGGTTTACTTGAGCTCATGAGTTCGAGATCAGCCTGGCCAACACGGTGAAACCCCGTCTCTAGTAAAAATACAAAAATTAGCCAGGCATGGCAGTGGCACCTGTAATCCCAGTTACTCAGGAGGCTGATGCAGGAGAATCACTTGAACCCGGGAGGCAGAGGTTGCAGTGAGTTGAGATCATGCCACTGCACTCCAGCCTGGGCAACAGAGTGAGACTCCATCTCAATTTTTTTTTTTAAATTACTCAGATATAACTATTAATTTAAATTAGATGATATACTCGATAGTATCTTTGTCTGTGGTTATTAGTACATATGCCTGACTGGAATCAAATACATTCAAAGCTGACTGAATTTTTTAGATTTATATTGGCAAAAAAATAATGAGCTTGGAATATATATTACCATAATTTTCTGTAGCTTAAAACTGTTGGGAAGCAATTATTCATAGGTTTCTTGTGTAGTTGTGTCTTGTAAAGTGGGGCACAGACTACCCTTTGTTTCAGAGTATCTTTTCAAGAATGTTCGTATAGCAAATGACTTTGAAAAACGTAATGACTCCCTCTGTATCTATGGGAAGGTTTGCTCATAGTCTTGAAAGATTTAGGACATCTCTCCAGAGCAAAAGGAGGCATGATTACTTCCCATTATGAGAGATAAGGTATACTAAACTGAGGGGTCTTTTTCTGAACCACATGCTCTGCACATGAAGCACCATCTTGCCTTTCATGTCACCATGTGTGAATTAGGGATCAGTGTACTGGCACACACACACGCACACAAATGTTGAAATTATGACTACTATTACTGCTGTGAAAATAAACTGTCTTTTATGTCTGATCTAGGAGTTTTGTGTCTTCTACCAGCATCCACGATGTTAGTTTTCATGTAGGATAAAATCTGACACTTCTCATTTCTCAAAAAAAAAATATTGCTTAATCACTATACACGAATGGATTGAGAAAACTCCTCACTCTTCAGTAGAATATGTTCTCCAATTTGTATTTCAGGTGTGGTCAAATATTGTGGTGATAAAGGGGAAATATATGTAATGTCAAAACACTGAATACTTTGTAAACCGAAGAATAAGATAGGCTACTCATTATGGACATTCAGAGCATTGTTTGTCATTTTCTGTTTCCCTCAGCATGACAATATGCAATGTTTCAGTTGAATCATAGCTTCCAGGTGATTGATGATGATCATGCAGTGTAAGAAAAAAAATATTTTTTATTAGTCGCTAAAATGTATTGCTGTGTGTAAGTTCAGTATATGCTAGATTATCTTGAATGATGCATGTAAAATTTACCATTCTTGACATAATCTAGTCTTAATGAAAACCTTTATTCATCACTGAAGCAACGAAACACATATAGAACACTTTAATCCATATTTATTGAATTTCTTGACCTTGTGATCCATGAGGACAAGTATTGTTTGCAATACTATTGTTTTCAAGTAATTATGGAAAATCAGTTACTGGTTTAAAGTAAGTATTACTTTAGATTTAACATTCTTTTCCCTTTTTTCTCTTTATTCTTTTTTTTCATCTGTGGCATTTTACTTAGATGATTTCTAGTCTACCTGAAATTCTAAAGAGAACAGTCTTTAGAATTTCACTTACTGTGGTTCATCTGTTCCAGATTTTTCAGTTTTCTGCTGAAATTATGTTTAATTTCTCATTATTCTATAAGAGTATTTTATGTAAGTGTAGATATTATGTTGTCATTTTTCCCTTTTAGTCCACAGAACATATCATTTCACTGTCTCATGCTTCTTACAGAAGTCAGCTCTCAGTTTAACTCTTGTGGCAATGCAATCTGTCTTTCTTGTGTTTCTCACCCTTATTTGTGTATAAGATATCCTTTTGTCTTCGGTTTTCTGCCATTTCAACAAATTTATTTTCTTATTCGTTTTTCTTGACTTTTCTGAGCTTCTTGCTCCATGCCTTAAGAATCTTTCATCATATTTATAAAATTACATTTTATGTTCTATATACTCTACATTCTGTGCCGTATTTCTTATCTTTTAGTATCTTATCACAATAAATTATAAAATTTCTTTTGACACTATACTAATTATTTATTTAGCTATATACAATCTGCTGTTATACTGATTGCAATTACTGTATTTTTTAGTCTAATTGGTTAATTTTCTAATATGTTGTGCTAATTTTTATTAATTTTTAGTTTCTCCTAAAATATTTATACTTAGATTTTTTCTTCTTGACATGTTACACATAGTTACTTTGTACACTGGACAATTTTATTTTTAGTATCTTGGTTTCCCAATAGTTGTTTTAAATGTTTGTTATTTTCACTTATTCTTGCTTATTTTACCTAATCTCACATGTGTCAGGCTATCTATGACTTTAATCTGGTCATTTGCTTAAAATATATTAATATTTGTCATGATTTGAAGACTAAGATGAATTTACTCTTATTTGCATTTTTATGGCACTTCAGGTCAGCCACAACTTAAGATACATTAATCCAGGTATAGAAGCACTCAGATTATTCACTGGAGTCTGGGTGCAGTGGCTCACTCCTGTAATCCCAGCACTTTGGAAGGCCAAGGTGGGTGGATCACGAGGTCTGGAGATCGAGACCATCCTGGCCAACATTGTGAAACCTCATCTCTACTAAAAATACAAAAATTAGCTGGGCATGGTGGCAGGAGCCTGTAGTCTCAGTTACTCAGGAGGCTGAGACAGAAGAATTGCTTGAACCTGAAAGGCAGAGATTGCAGTGAGCCAAGATCACGTCACTGGACTCCAGCCTGGGCGACAGAGCGAGACTCCACCAAAAAAAAAAAAAAAAAAAAATGATGTTTAATCTGGGAATGAGCTGGTTAATGAATTCTTTAATGTCCCAATTCCAAGTTGGGTGATGGAATTATTAGAGTCCTAAATCTTGACAGTCTCTGCATATGTCATTGTTCCTGTGGCCCTTTAAGGTCTCAAACTTATAGCTCACTCTCTCAGCTGTCTTATTTATATCATCAAACTGTTTTTGAAGAAGGTGTGCTTCCATGCTAGGCTCATATATTGAAGTTTCTGTAGTCTCTTGTGCCATCACACAATAATTCCTCACAATCTTTGATATCATATTTTTAATCCAATTGCAAAACCTATTTCACCAGTTTTTAAAATTGTCTTCAGAAGCAGGGTTAGTATCAATTATTTAATTTGCCAACTGTAAACTGAATTTGAGTCTTTTTTATTCAGTTCAATTGGTCAAAATAGAAACTCTCAAGGGCAAGAAAAATGACAGATTTTGATTTATTTATGTGTTTAGTAACTCTTTTTGAGATAAGAAAGAAGCCAGGCCAGACATGATGGCTCACAGCTGTAATCCCAGTACTTTGGGAGGCCGAGGTGGGCAGATCATCTGAGGTCAGGAGTTGGAGACGAATCTGGCTAACATGATGAAATCCCATCTCTACTAAAATACAAAAATTAGCTGGCCATGGTAGCATGTCCCTGTAATCCCAGCTACTCGAGAGGCTGAGGCAGGAGAGTTGCTTGAATCTGGGAGGCGGGGCTGGAAGTGACCCGAGTTTGTGCCGCTGCACTCTAGCTGGGGTGACAGAGTGAGATTCCATCTCCAAACGAAAAAAAAAAAAAAAAAAAAAGAAAAGAAAAGAAAAAAGAAGCCGAAGATTGCATGTAGATAGCCACTTACATATATATCAGGAAAAGGAAAAAAAAAAAAAAAAAAGAAAAATATTCAATTACAGGTGGCATTTAGTGACCATAGTGGCCACTGTAAATAATTGCTTCATCTTGATGTTAAGGAAACCAAAAAGATATTAGAGAACAGATAATTATATCCACCAAATACTTTCTCAGTATATAACATAACACCCTGGTAGAGGTGTTTGTTATGGAATAGGAGTAAAATGCGTACAAAAAACACCATGAACAACGAAATGGAAAATGCTCATTCCACCCCTCAGTATTTTCTTTTTTTGAAGATTTTGTCTGACCTAGAGATTACACAGTCCATCAGAAGGAAGTATTAAATATTAATAGTGAAAGAAAGAATAGAAGGGAAAAATAATTTGATTCAAATAATAAAATTTTTAGAAAGTGATATTGAAATGGATGATATTGGTGACACACCACCTGTGCAGGTTTTGGAGTTAAAAGATGCATTTATCTAACAATATCTGAGGCAACTCAATAGTGATCTATCTTTAAAATTTTATTTCATTTGTAATTGGCAAATAATAATTGCATATATTTAGGTGGTAAAGTATGTTGTTATACATGTATGCATAGTGCAACGATCAAGCCACACTAACACATGTATCATCTCACAAATCTATCCTTTCTTTGTAATTAAAACATTTATATTTTATTATTTTAGTAACTTTGAAATATGCAATATATGATTATTAACTATAGTCACAATGCTGCAATGGATCAACCAGAAATTACTTCTCCTGTCTAACCAAAACCTTTTAGCCTTTGACCAACATATCCACTTTTTTGATCCACCAGCCCACGCTCACTTTCTGGTAGCCATCATTCCACACTCTACTTCTATGATTTTGACTTTTTAGATTTTATATTTAAGCAAGATCATGCAGCATTTGTCTTTCTGTACCTGGCTTGTTTCACTTAGCATAATTTCCTCTAGATACATCCATGCTGTCCCAAATGACAACATTTTCTTTGTAAAGCTGGATACTATTCCAGTGTGTATATACATATGCTACAGTTTCTGTATCCATTTACTATTTGAGACATACTTAGGTTGTTTACATATATTTACTATTGTGAATAATGTTGCAATGAACATGAACATACAGACATCCTTTCAACATGCTGATTTCACTTTCTTTTGATAAACACACAGAAGTGGGATTGCTGGACCATATGATAATTCTACTTTTAGTTTTTAAGGAATCTCCATACTGTTTCTAAAATGGTTGTACTAATTTACAATCTCACCCACAGTGTACAAGTATTTTACTTTTCCACATTCTCATCAACATTTATCTTTTTCTTTTTTTTTCAGTAGTGGTAATTTTAACAGGTGTGAGGAGATGGATTATCATTGTAATTTGCATTTCTTTGATGATTACTTACGTTGCTCATTTTTTTTTTTCATATATCTGATGGCTATTTCTATGTCATTTAAGAAATGTCTACTCAGGTCCTTTGTCCATTTTTGATAGGATTATTTGATTTTTGTTGTTGTTAGTATTTTGAAGTCCTTGTATGTTTTGGGTATTAGCTCCTTATCCAACTTATAATTTGAAAACATAATCTCTCGGTCTATGGGTTCTCTCTTTACTCTGTTGTTTCTTTTTCTGAGCAAATGCTTTTTAGTTTACTGCAATCTCATTTGTTTATTTTCACCTTTGTTGTCTTTCCTTTGGGATCATGTATATGAAATCATTGCCCAATGTCCATACAACTCAAAGTGATCGGAACATTCAATGAAGTGCCTATCAAAATTTCAATGTCATTTTTCACAGAAATTAAATAAACAATCCTAAAATTTATATGGAACCACAAAAGCACCCAAATAGCCAAAGCACTCCTCAGCAAGGAGAGCAAAGGTAATGGCATCATGCTAGCTGATTTAAAGATATATTACAAAGCTATAGTAATCAAAAGAGTATGCTACTGACAAGAAAAAAAAAAGATTCATTGATCAATGTAATAGGATAAAGAGCTCAGAAATAAACTCATATATCCTAGATCAATTGATTTTTTACAAAAATATCAAGAGCAGACAATGGGAAAATAAAAATCTCTTTAACAAATGCCTTTGAGAAAACTGACTATCCATATGCAGAAGAATGAAATTGGACCATTATCTTACCTCATGTAAGTGTAAACTCAAAATGGAGTAAATATTTAAATGTAAATTCTGAAACTGTAAAACCTCTAGGAGATAAATCCAGTTATTTGGATTTTTGGTAAATGTTCACATAAAATATGACTCATGGGGAAAAGAGGTTTACTGTTAATGAATGCTTAGTATTTGGGAAGAACTCATTAGCTACATTCACGAATACTTACCATCATGTGGAAACATAGTGGCACATATGCATTGTTTATTAAATTTATAGAAAATATGATTTGTCTAAAAATAAAAAAGTAAAATCATGCAGAAGATAAATGGCTACTTTTTAAATACAGAGTTTGTATGCTACATTTTTGCACTGTTATTATTCCTTAAATTTATAATAGTGATTTTTGTAATGATTAAATTTACAGTAGAGATTTTTGAAATATTAAGAAACAGCAATAAATGTCTACATCAAAAAAGTAGAAAGATTTCAAATAAACATAAAGATGCACCTGAAGAAACTAGAAAGGCAAGAACAAATCAAACCAAACGAAAAATTAGGAGTAAGAAAAGAATAAAATTGGAGCAGTACTACACAAAATAAATATTAACAATACAAAAAAATCAACAAAATGAAAAAAGTACATAGTGGTGATAAATCATAAACCTCCTTTACTTCTAGTTATAATGGGCTACTCATTTCACAGGAAGAAAACACTTTATGTAATAGAAGCATTCATATAATGCTAATGACTCACATTTTCATTCAGTGAAGAATGTTCATTAATATCACATCTGCAGAGATATTGGCATCTTGTGTAGCTTTTTAGGAAAAAAATAATTATGATTCTGGAATACATTGAACTAGTGTTTCATTCTGGTTTGTGAATTAATTTTTAGTGTTAGAATATCAGCTTTTTATTCTAGCATTGTTATGAGTTTAACCGAGTGCCAGTAGTCATTACCATATTTTTCTTTATGAATCACCTTTATAAAAGCTCTCTAGGAACAATAAAAAAGGGCAAACATTATACATTGATGATTCATATTTTGAAGTAAGTTTCTTTGGGCATTTATGAAGTACAAAAGAGAGATCCCATTAGTACATGGAACTTTCTCCAGAAAAGACAATATTATTAGGACTCAAAGCATGTCTCAACAAATTTTTAAAAAATAAAATCGTATGAAGAATCTTCTCAGGCAACAATGGGATAAAACTATAAGTAAAAAACAAGAACTTTGGAAATTGTACAAATACATGGAAATTGTACAATGTGCTCCCTCCTGAATGACCATCGAGTCAATTAAGACATGAAGAAGAGAATTGAAATCTTTCTTAAAGTAAGTAAAAATGGACACACAGCATGCTAAAACCAATGGAAGGCAGTAAAATAAATATTAAGAGGGAAGCTTAAAGCAATAAATTTCTGTATCAAAAAAAGTAGAAAGATTTCAAATAAACATAAAGATGCACCTGAAGGAACAAGAAAGGGAGGAACAAATCAAAACAAAATGTAGGAGAAGGAAAAAAAAAGTGAAATCAGGGCAGTACTAAAAAAATATATATTAAAAATGTAATGAATCAGCAATAAAAATTTTTAAAGTAAACAATATTGATAAACTACTAGCTAGAGTAATCAAGAATAAATGAGAGCAGACCCAAATAAAGAAAATCAGATATGAAAAGGGAGACTTTACAACTTATACCACAAAAATACAAAAGATCATTGAAGGCTATATGAATACATTAAAATAAACAAATTAAAAAACCTAGAGGAAATGAACAAATTTCTGGATACATAAAATACACCAAAACAAAAAGAAGAAAAAACTGAACAGAAAAATAATTAATAAATAGATTGAATAAGTAATAAAAAGTTTCCTGACTAAGAAAAGCCCTTCAAGACTGGATGGCTTTATATCTGAATTCCACTGGTTAGAAGAACTAATACCAATTCTTCACAAACTATTCCAAAAACTTGAAGATAAAGGAATTCTTCCTAACTCATTCTATGAGGCCAGCATTACCCTGATACCAAAACCAGACAACAATGTAACAAAAAAGAAAACTAAGCCTTAATATCCCTGATAAACATAAAAGCCAAAGTCACCAACAAAATAGCAACCAAATCGAATAACATGGTGTCTCAAAAGGATACACCATGATCAGCTGGGATTTTATCCCAGTGATTCAAGAATGGTTCAACATACTCAAATCAACAAATGTGATATATCATATCAACAGAATGAAGGATAAAAAATCCATGATCATCTCAATTGATGCCAAAACTTATTTGATAAAATTTAATATATCTTTATGATAAAATCTTTAAGTAAAATAGGAATAAAAAAGAACATAGCTCAACATAGTATATATATGAAAAACTCACAGAAAATATCAAATTGAATAGGAAAAAGACAGAAGCCTTTTCTCTAAGACATGGAAAATGCCAAGGGTGCCCACTTTCCCCACTCCTCTCAACAAAATACTGGAAGCCTTAGCCAAATAAATCAAGACAGAGAAATAAATAAGAGACATCTAAAGTACAAATGGAATGCCAAATTGTCCCTCTTTGCAGACAACATAATCTTTATGTATAGAAATACATGAAAATACCACCCAAAAATCTGAGAACCAAAACAAGAATTCAGAAAGTAGAAGGATACAAAAATCATCAAACAAAAATCAGTATTGTTTCTATATACCAGTAACAAACTAGATGAAAAAGAAATCGAGGAAGTGATGCAGTTTACAATAACTACAAAAATATTACCTAGAAATAAACTTAACTAAAGAGGTGAGAGCCCTCTGCAACAGACGCTACAAAACAATGTTGAAAGAAATTTAGGAAAGAAAGAAATGGAAAGATATTTCATGCTCATGAATTTGCAGAATTAATATTGCTAAAATGACTATACTACCCAAAGAAATCTACAGATTCAATGCAATTCCCACCTAAATACCAACGACATTCTTCACAGAAATAGTAAAATAATAATAATAATAAAAAGCTAAGACACTAAAACTTGTATTAGAACCACAAAAGATCCCACATAGCCAAAACAATACTAAACAAAAAGAACAAAGCTAGAAGCATCACATTACTTGATTTTAAAATGTAATAAAAAGCTATAATAAACAAAATATCATGGCATTGGTACAAAAGCCGACACATAGACCAATAAAACAGAATAGTGAACTGCTAAGTAAATTCACATATTTATAGCCAATTGATTTATAACAAAAGATGCTAAGACCATAATTGGGAGAATAACACCTTTTTTCATGAATGGTGCTGGGAAAACTGGATTTTCATATGCAGAAGAATGAAAACAGAACACTATCTGTCACCCTATACAAAAATCAACTCAAAGAGGATTGATTAAACAAAAAATCTAGAACTATTAGTCTACTAAAAGAAAACGAGGAACACGCTCCAGTACATTGGTCTAGGTAAAGATTTTATGGCTTCAAAAGACTCCAAAAGCAAAGGCAACAAAGGCAAAAATATACTAATGGATCTACATTAAACTATAAGGCTTCTACACAGAAAAAGGAAACAATCAATACAGTGAAGAGACAATCCATTAAATGGGAAAATATATTTGCAAACTATTCATCTGGTAAGTAATTAATATCCATAATTTACAATGAACTCAAACAATTCAACAGTAATAATAAAAATAGTCATCATCATCACCTTCTGATTTAAAAAATAGGCAAAGGATCTTAGGATATTTCTCAAAAGAAGACATATAAATGGCCAACAAACATATGAAAAAGTACTCAATATGACTAATCATCAGAAAATGTAAATCAAAGCCACAATGAAATATGTTACCATAATGAGAATGGCTATTATCAAAAAGAGGAAAAGTAACAAATGCTCATGAGGACCTGGAGAAAAGGACACTCTTACACACTCTTGAAGGAATGTAAATTAGCACAGCCATTGTGAAAAAGAGCATACAAGTTTTTCCAAAAACTAAGAATAGAACTACCATAAAATCCAGCAATCTCACTACTGGGTATTTATCCAAAAGAGAGGAAATTGGTATATTGAAGAGATATCTGCGACCCTATGTTTATTTAGCACTATTTACCATAGTCAAGATATGGAAGAAACTTAAATGTCTATCAACAGATGAATAGATACATATCACATTTTCTTTATTCATCTGTTCATAAAGATATGATAAGATAATTAAACATATTGCAGATATGCAATATGTATTGTATTTGTAATAGGATACTATTCAGCCATAAAATAAGTGAAATGTTTGCATACCTAAATTATGTTTAATTATCTCTGTCATAGGGGATCTTGTTTACAATGTAGTTTGTTGCTAATAAATAAATATCATACTAGGTGAATATTGTAGTCATATAATTTTAGATGAATATTATACTCCACTGTAAGTATACCAATATAATAAATATGTAGTGGTGGAGTGAAATCAGAGGTATTAATGTACCACAGGCAATGTGTTTCCTGATAATAAGGTAACATTTTTATAGAGTAGCTAGTATGTGCTAATCATTATAACAGTACATAAAATAGCTTTCCTGCTTTTACATTTATAAAATGAATTATTTAATAATAATTTCTTGGAATACTTCTAAAATTACACACATAAGGAAGGACCAGTACATTATTTAAAGTCTTTGGCACATTTTCAAAAATTGATATTTAGGCCGGGTGCAGTGGCAAAAAACACAAAAATTAGCTGGGTATGGTTGTGCACACCTGTAGTCCCAGCTACTCGAGAGCCTGAGGTGGGAGAATAGCTTGAAACCAGGAGGAGATGGAGGTTGCAGTGAGCCAAGATTATGTCACTGCACTCCAGTTTGGATGACGGAGCAAGATTCAGTATCAAAAGCTAACAAACAAACAAACAAAAAATCAGAATTAACATTTAGAACCAGCTTACCTCCAGTGATGAGTTGACAGCAGCCCCAATTTTAGTGTCATTATAACTATATTGTCACACAGAAAAGCAAATATTCTAACCTGAACTGAAATGACTTCAGAATGTACTGCAAGAATGTAAGAGGTATAGACATTCATTAAACACAAGAAAAAATGTTTGAAAGAATTACAGCAAAGAAAACTATCAGCAGTGTAAGTATTCATGCATTTTGTAATAGGAAACCCAGCTTTTGATTTACAAAAGAGTCCATCTGGCCAGCCGCGGTGGTTCGTGCCTGCAATCCCAACATTTTAGGAGGCCGAGGCAGGTGGATCACGTTAAGTAAGGAGTTCAAGACCAGCCTGACCAGAATGGTGAAACCCCGACTCTACTAAAAATTAAAAAAAAAAAAAAAAAAAAAAAAAAAAAAAAAGGCTAGGCATGGTGGTGGTGTATTAAGAGGGAAGAGAAGGAAAAAAATGTAAAACAGGGAGAGAAGTTGAACAGAGAAAAATTCTGCCTCCCCCCAGAAGGTGCACCCTCCAGGTTTAGGCTTGCATAAGAGGCAGAGTCACAATTTCCCTCTACTTGGATTATCAGAATTCTTACAGATGAAAAGACATACCTGGCTGATCTGAATAGCTTGAGCACTGGTACAAGAGTGTGTCTGGAAGGTAGATAGCTTTTCTGCTGACCTGGCAGGCGATCTGATGTGGCTCCAACCCTTCCCTCTGATAAGACATCAGTACAGCTCACTGAGAGCTCCGTCAGCCACTTTGGACAAGGCTGGGACCTCTGTCTACCACTGGGTATTGTATGTACCCACCTGCTTTAGCCATAATTTGGGTCCCTGTGTAGGGCACCCCTGTGTAGGGACCCCTGTAGAGGTTTCTCCCCTACTATCCTGAAGCCTAGACCATCAAAATTATAAATAAAAAACTGGGTAAAAACAAATAAATAAGGCCAGGTGTGATGGCTCATGCTTATAATCCCAGCATTTTGGGAGGCTGATCACCTGAGGTCAGGAGTTCAAGACCAGCCTGATCAACATGGCGAAACACCATCTCTACTAAACATACAAAAAAAAAAAAAAAAAAATTCAGATGTGGTGGCAGGAGCCTGTAATTCCAGCTCTTTGGGAGGATGAGGCAGGAGAAATGCTTGAACCCAGGAGGCAGATGTTGCACTGAGCCGAGATCACACCCTTGCACTCCAGGTTGGGCAACAAGAGTGAAGCTCTGTCTCAAAACAACAACAACAAAAAAATACAAATAAATAAAAAAAGTGCATATCATGGGGGAATTAGATAAACTTCAAGAGACTGCTACCATTCCAACCCCACAGAAGATGGTGAACTTACTCATACACTGAGAACATTGCTACTACAACCAGCTTATGAGAAAATCATTATACAAAGACTCTTTGTAACCAAGAAACACTTACAGAGTCTTTACTGATGAAAGCACAAAGAATCAAATTAGGCTATAATTAATCATAACCATTAAAGTCACATCCTTAAGAAGGAAAAAAAAATTTTTTTAAATCATCAAATCAAACAAATTCAAGAATAGTTTGAAGAAATAGTCTAGCAACATGAGGAGGAACCAGAAAATTAACTCTGGTAATATGACAAAACAACGGAGTTCTATGACACTTCCAAAAGATCACACTAACTTTCCAGCAATGAATCCAAACCTAGCTGACATCTGTGAAATTCCGGATAAATAACTCAGAATGTTAATTATTAAGCTACTTAAAGAGATACCAGAGAAAGACGAAAACTATCATAAAGAAATTTAAAAAGCATTTTAGAATATGAATACAAAATTTTCTAGAAAGATAGATAACATAAAGAAATACCATTCAGAACTTCTGGAAATGAAACACACACTTAGGTAGTTACAAAATACAGTGGACGCTTTTAAAACATTAGAACAAGTGGAAGAGAGAATCTCAGAGTTAAACTGGCTAAACCAGAGAATAATCAGTGTTCCTGAGGGAGAAAACAAAGGGTGGAATATTTATTTGAGTGAACAGTTGAAGAAAATTTTTCTGTTCTAGCTATAAAATGATCATTTATATATATAATGATCATTATACAAAAGTACAGTACGTTGGTATACACATCATATAGACTGATTGCATATTTTTTCACTTGCCTAAAGGGAAATGTGAAACACTGCATTGTCAAAAAGCCAAAGGATACTTATATTTTACAGTGCCTCTGTGATTTTTATATTTTTGTAGCAATATGTACTGTTGGAAAAACAACTCTAAAATTTTTATAGAATCAATAAAAATATTATAGCATATGAAAATAATTGATTTACTTACAAAATTTCCTGACTGAATTCTATGTACAAATGAACTTGATATATACTTATTTAAAAGGAAAAGAGAAGGCCGAATCATTGTAATAGCAAGAATGTCTTACTATTTATTTGTCCCATAGGTGAAAAAGATCATTGAAAAAATCACCCAGCGAAAAAGATACAGCCTAAAGTCTCAGTTTGTGAAAATGCATTATTTTATTTCCTTCATGGAAAAATCACATTTTTTTCTTTGGCAAAAGTCTTTAAAATAATGTTTTTAGCTCTTAGGATAAAGTATCAAAGCATCTAAATATTAAATAGTTATTATTTTATATTTTACTTTATATTGCATACTGACATATACTCATTAAATGTTGGATTCATAAAATCAAATTTATTATAATCAGTACATAAATCACAAATAGAATTGCTAGTTAATTTGATTCAATATTGCTATTTAGTTTGATATTCAAAGTATATATGACTAATAATTTTGCATTTTTCTAAATATAATAATCTCTGGTTTTCCTGAAGCATTTTTAATTTTAAATATCTCTATGACTAACAAATTGATTGGCTAGGTAAGGATAAAAGTAAATTGAAGTAAACAATACTGTTTCTGGGTAGTGTGGAAAGTTTATATGTTTTTTGATAGAAATTATGTATTATAAATTCTGTTTACACTATTATCAATGAAAGCAATGTGATAGAATTATGCTTTTAGTGTTTTACTAAACATAAATGTAGAAATAGTATAAATATTGGGGGAGATTTATTTATTTCCTTCAAAATTATTTACTGATTCTATCTTCTCAGGAACTCAATAAATAATTTTGAACTAATGTTAAATGGTGAAACACAAGAGTGACAAACCAGACGAAGCCCTTGTCAAATAAAGGGCCCATATATGGTAAAACTACAGGCTGCACTTTACTGTACGAGGAAAATAAAACATAAAATAAAATAGAACTAAACTCGCTGGTGGAGGCACAGGAGGTATTTTTGATAGTGTTCTCTGGTAAGATATCTGAGGAAGTGACATGCAACCAGCAGTGCTTACTGTAAGAATAAACCAGTCATGTGACAATGTGCAGAATGAACATTACTGGCAGTTGGAAGAAGTATAACATTTCAATGACATAGATTACATAGATTACATGCTTTTCCAGGGACAGTCTGATCCTGTACTACAGTGAAGGAATATTTACAGTAGTTCATGAAACAGGTAGGGGGCCAGCTAATGTATAGCCTGATGAGCCACATAAATTATTTGGATTTTATTATAAAGATAATGGAGACTTCTCTTATGGCCAACAGACTTAAAGCTCTTGAGAAGAACTCCTGCAATACAGGTAGGCACTCACTATCACTCTCTTCATCCTCAGTCCTGGCCCTACAAACAGCTCACCACATGTCATAGAGTATACCTTGGGCTGATTCAGAAGGCTAAGCTGACCAAGCAGGCTGAGAGCGCTTCAACATGGCCACATTCAGGAAAGCCGAGGCCAAGCAGGGTGCCCAGTTGCCCAAAGAGGAGTACAATCTGCTCTCAGTGGCCTACAAGACCACGGTCAGGGGCCACAGGTCTGCCTGGAAGGCCATCTGAATTAAGCATTGAGCAGAAAACTAACACCTCCAACCATAATTTGCAGCTGATTAAGGACTATCTCAGGCAGAAAACTGACAACTCTGACAAGAAGTTGCAGCTGATTAAGGACTATGAGCAGAAAGTGAAGTCTGAGCTGAGATCCATCTGCACCAGTTTCTTGGAATTTTTGGATAAGCATTTAATAGCCAGTGCAACTCATCCAAATAGTAAGGTCTTCTTTCCGAAACTGAAGAGAGACTACTGCTTGTACTTTGCTAAATTTGCATGTGGTAATGATTGAAAACAAATGAAAGATAATTCCCAAGGAGCTTACTAAAAAGCATTTGATAGAAGCAAGAAAGAGACGCAACCCACACAACCAATCTGCCATGATCTGGCCTCAACTTTGCTATATTTTACCATGAGATCCTTAATAAAAAAGGCTTTTAATGAGGCCATTGCAAAACCTGATAAACTTAATGAACACTTGTGGAAAGTCGGCACCCACCTTATGAAGTTGATTAGAAACAATCTAACACCATGGACATCAGACAATGCAGGAGAAAAATGTGAAGGAGCAGAAAACTAAATGCATATAGGGTCTCATCCTTCTTTTTTAAATGAAACCTTGTCAAACATGTCCATTCCTTATTTCACTTTGATTGTCTATAGCAAAGAAACCTATTCATGTGTGTGGAATTCACTGTTTATAGTGTTTTCACACTGCAGCTTTGGGAGGACTCCATTCTTGATTTGTGTTTGTCTTGGCCTTCCTCGTGTGCAGTTGCTCCAGTACAAAATTTTTAATAGTTTCTTTTTATGTAAACATAAGCAACTTCCAAGCTCTTAGGTACAAGACTAAATTTGTTTCTGGTATTTAAGTATTGTGAACAAGTTCTGCAAATGACGGTGTTCTGTGTTACTGTGAAAATATGAAAGCGTAGTTAAATACAATTTAAAGAATGTTCTACGTAACTTCTTACTATATTCCCTCCTTTACTTTTCTGGGATTTCCTTTCAGTAAGCAACTTTTCCATGCTCTTAATGTCACCTATTTCGTAAGAATACAGAAGCATTAGCTTGAATGGAATATTACTTAGCATTTCTGAGCTGGAGGTCACAAATTAAAATGCTTATTATATCACATATCATGGATGTCATGTGTATCTGAGACAAAAGGGAGTTTATTTATTCTTCATTTGCTATTGTTTACTTTGACAGCTTCTCCTCTTAATAAACATTTAATTATGCCTTCTTAAAAAGAAATAAATACAATGGAAAACCATCAGAATAATTTAAAGTGGTGAAATAATATGATCAGTTACTTTTACCCACAGACAATAACCTAATAACAAAAGGAGGCACAATCTTTTTTTCCAGGGACAAAAGTCAAAGCAATGAGATTCTTAAGTAGACCAGAAAAGAGATGAAGCTAGTTTTGCCACTCACACAATAGGTTGGTTTGATCGCTTGGCAGGTGACACCCCAGTAACCACAAACCAAGGAGGATTTAATAAAGGGATTTTATTACCTGCAACAACTAAGATCACCAGTGATAGTTACCACAGCAGTGCCTCTCCAAAAAAAGGTGAAAAGGTGAGTCATTGTATTAGAGGGGGAGTACAGACAGTGCAGGCACAGTTACTGATCATACTTCTACCCACCTCACATGTATAGATAATGGTAAACTATCTCCTCCCTGAGCAGGGATTTTAGTATGGTAATGAGGGGAGTTTGCCAACATTGATCCCCAACTTGGGTATCTCTGGATCCAACCAGTTTTTGTTTTTTCTGGGCTTGAGCTTCTTCCTGGAACCTTTATGAAGCAACATGAACTCATGTTGAAAGAGATACAAGTAGGTACTTATTCACAGTGTATACCCCCAAACCTGGGGACTTTGAGTTACAATTGGCTTAGTAGTTAGAGTTTGACATGGTGATAAGTAGATAAATTTGTAATGTATTTTGAAGTCAGAACTTACTACTGGCTTGGCTGTGAGAATAAGAGAGGTAGAAAAAAGAGAAGGAATTTTGTTATTTGAAAATAATTTTCTTGGTTAAAAGGGTGAGTGTGAAATAGAAAATGATTGAGAAATAATTGCACAGGATAAGTCATGATACCTAATTAATAAGTAAATAATAAGTGTGTATTTCTATTTTCTATTTGACTCTATTTTTTCTTCTCATAATTCCTAAAATGTGTTTCATATTGATTATAGTAGTTTGCTTTTGAATTCAGAATGCTTGTTTTTCAATAAATAAAGCAGGGTGAATTGTCAAAGATTTTAGATGGAAAGGTTCTTAAATTACCACATTTCCTTTATTGACTCTAACTCCAAAATAATCAAGCGTTTTAAAAAAATAATACATAATTTCTATCAAAATATATAGAAAATTTTCACTCTGCTCAGAAGCAGTACGATATAATATAATTTTCTCTTGTTCATAAGTAGATAATCAATTCATTCATTATAAAGGGTTTTGTAAATGAATAGTGCTTTAGAAAAAACAGACTGCTAGTGATTATGTAGGTGACAACAGTTTAATAGTTTCCACAATCTAATTCAGCCAATCCTTCATATACTGTTACTTTTATAATAATTATATCAATACAATTTTACAAATATAATGTCAAAATATATATATACATACATGTATATACATGTATATCTACTTATATGTGTATGTGCCATATTATTACAGTATGTGTATGTATTATTCAGGGTTCTCTAAAGGGAAGGAACCAATAGCGTAGATAGATAGACAGATAGACAGATATAGAGAGGGGAGTTTATTAGGTATTAATTCACAGAATCACAAGGCACCACAATAGGCCATCTACAAGCTGAGGAGCAAGGATAGCCAGTTTGAGTCCCAAAACTGAAGAACTGGGAGTTTGATGTTTGAGGGAAGTAAGCATTCAGCACAGGAGAAAGATGTAGGGTGGGAGGTTGGGCCAGTCTAGTCTTATCACATTTTTCTACTTGCTTTATATTCTAGCAGCTCTGGCAGCTGATTAGATGGTGCCTACCCAGATTAAGGGTGGGTCCGCCTTTCCCAGACCACTGACTCAAATGTTAATCTCTTTGGCAACACCCAGGATCAATACATTGCATCCTTCAATTCAATCAAGTTGACACTCAGTATTAACTATCACAAGTACACCTCTTGTCAACTTAAACCTATACACATCTCCTGAGATCATACATAACCTTCAAATTAAGACAACTATAAAGTCATAATTACATCTAGAATGATACAACTATCCTTCTTCATACAACTAAAAATACGCCAATCCCCAATAGAAA
Organism: Macaca thibetana thibetana; assembly: GCF_024542745.1. Taxonomy (NCBI): domain Eukaryota; kingdom Metazoa; phylum Chordata; class Mammalia; order Primates; family Cercopithecidae; genus Macaca; species Macaca thibetana. The sequence continues at coordinate 64,786,791 of NC_065584.1, forward strand.
TGCTATTACATAAAGTTAACAACATTTAAATGCTGATATGAAGTCAATAAATCTTATGTCACATAACAAAAGAAATAGAAAATAAAATTAAGATATTTTCTCAGTACAAATGCATACATGCACAAACATGATTTTAGCAAAAGAAAGAGGAAATACTCATGGCAATTACAGTCATCCTCGTTTCTGCAACTTATTACATGGTTCTAACTGATATTGATGACTACCTTCTTCTACTACCCATTCTGTATTCCCTTTGCCTTCAGCAATCACCTCAGCAGGTCATAGTTTTTTCTAATGGAGTGACCCAATCCTTCATTCTTAAAGGATCTGAGCCATTTTTTAATCCTTCCTGGATTAGGCTGTTGTAGTTTCTCATTGACCTAATCACAAGGCTTGGTAATACTAAGAGATACCCTAGTGGATCTTGTGTATTCCATGCATACTTTTCCTTATCTCCATTGTGGAGTAGTAAACTGATCTCATCTTGATAGTGCAGATCAATAACCTCAGCCAAAACTGTAACTCCCTTGTTAGCCTGTTGGCTTAAAGGTAGGAGGAGCCCAAAGTGTCCAGGTGGCAATCTTAACTTCCAATTTAATGGAATTGTTGTTATGTCTCTTGGTGGCAGTGTTCCTCCCTCTGTAACTAAGACCTCTAGGCCAGAAGAATGTAATGTTGTGGAAACAGGAAGCAAAAATTTTGCTAGTGGATCACTAGGGGTGTGGCTTCCACTTCCACTCTTTGATTCCTAAACCTATGAATCTGACTAGAGGAGAAACAATACCATACAATGGATGCTGGTTAAAGGTATACACAGCCTTCTGGAGAACTTTGCTCAGTGCTACCAACTATTTTTCACTTAGTTGGCATTGTATTTTTGACTACGATAGGCCAGTCCACGGTTCTATCCATTTAGCTGCTTCAGGATGATGAAGACCATGGTAAGACCAGTGAATTCCATGAGTACAAGCACACTGCTGCACTTGTTTACACATAAAGTGAGTGCCTTGGCCAGAGGTAATGCCGTGTGAAATACCATGGTCGTGGATAAGGCATTACATGAGTCCATGCATGGTAGTCCTGGAAGAAGCATTGCATGCAGGATAGACAAACCCATATCTGGAGTAAGTGTTGAGGAACAACTATTTCCCTTTGTATGATGGGAGAGGTCCAATATAATCAACCTGCCACAAGGTTGCTGACTGATCACCCCTAGGAATGGTGCCATATCAAGGGCTCAGGGTTGGTGTCTGCTGCTGGCAAACTGGGCACTCATCAGTGGCCGTAGCCAGGCCAACCTCAGTGAGTGGAAGTTCATGTTGCTGAGTCCATGTGAAAACCTCCCTCCCTGCCACAATGGTCACTATGTTCATGAGCCTATTGGATGATTTCAGGGGTGGCTGGGGAAGGAGACTAAGTGGAATCCACAGAACGGGTCATCCTATCCATTGATTATTAAAATCCTCCTCTGCTGAGATCACTTGTTGATGAGCACTCACATGGGATACAAATATCTTCACAGTTCTTGACCACCCAGAGAAATCTATCCACATACGTTTTTCTTGGATTTCTTTGTCACCATTTTTCTAGTCATGATTCTTCCATGTCCCTGACCATCCAGGAAAATCATTGGCTACAGCCCATGAATCAGTATATAATTGCAAATCTGGCTATACATATACATACACACACACACACACACACACATATATACATACCTGGCAGTTTATTAAATATTAACTCACAGGTTCCACAATAGGCCATCTGCAAGCTGAGAAGCAAGGAGAGCCAGTCCACCTCCCCAAACTGAAGAACTTGGAGTCCAATGTTCAAGGGGAGGAAACATACAGCACAGAAGAAAGACGTTGGCTGTGAGGCTATGCCAGTCTTGTCTTTTCACATTTTTCTGCCTGCTTTATATTCTAGCTGCTCTAGCAGCTAATTAGATGGTGCCCACCCAGATTAAGTGTGTGTCTGCCTTTTGCAGCCCACTGACTCAAATATTAATCTCTTTTGGCAAAATCCTCACAGACACAGGCAGGAATCAATACTTTGCATCTTTCAGTACAATCAAGTTGACAGTATTAACCACCACAGTATATGAAACCCAAATTTCCTAAATATACAAAAAAAAATTGTAACTACCGTTTATCAGTTTTGAATCTTAATGATAAAATTCTTTAGTTAATATCCACAGTTCTATCAATCTGTCAATATTTATTGACAAAGGTCACTATGTATCACATAAAACAGACTGTAAACTAAAAATTGCAAAGAGGACAAAGAAGGGCGCTACATAATGATAAATTATCCAATTTAACAAGAAGATTTACCTATTCTAAATATATACACATCCAACTTTGGAGCACTCAGATTTGTTAAATGGTTATTACTAGATCTAAGTATATAAATTGATAGGCATATGATAATAGTGGAGGACTTTGATATTTTACTAAGAGCATTAGACAGATCATCAAGGTAGAAAATGAACACACAAAAAAATCTGGACTGAAATTTAACGCTTGACCACAGAGGTAACTGACATCTATAGAATACTGCACCCAACAACCATAAGATATACATTCTTCTTATCTCCATACAGAACGTTCCCTAAGATTCACCACATGCATGGTCATAAAGTGAATGTCAATAAATTTTTTAAAAAAGAAATTGCACCAAGCATATTCTTAGACCACAATGGAATAAAATTAGAAAAAATAAAATAGCAACAGGAATTCTTGAAACCACAAAAATACATGGAAACTCAAAAAAAATTGCTCCAAATGACTTGTAGGTAAACAAGAAAATTAAGGCAGACATCAAAAAATTCTTTGAAATAAATGAAAAAAGACACAGACCATATCAAAATATCTGAGATGAGGCAAAAATAATGTTGAGAAAAGTTTGTATGTATAAACACCTACATCAGGAAGTTAGAAAGAACTCATGTTAATCATCTAATATTATACAGAGAAGAACTAGAAAAACAAGAACAAACCAAAACCAATGTCAGCAGCAGAAAAAAATAATAACCAACATCAGAACAGATTTTTAATAAAAAGGAAGAGAAGATCCAAATAAGCATAACTACAAATGAGAATGGTGACATTATAGCTGATTCCATAGAAATACAAAAGATCCTCAGAGACTACTATAAACATCTCTGTGCACACAAAACAGAAATTTTAGAGAAAATGGCTGAATTCCCGGAAACACACAACCTCCCAAGATTAAACCAGGAAAATCTTGTAACCCTGAATAGATTAATGATATAAAAAATTGAATCAATAACAAACAAACAAAAAACCTATCAATCAAAAAAAGTCCTGTATCAGAAGAATTTACCAAATTGTACCAGCTGTACAAAGAAGAGCAGATGCCAATCCTACTGAAAAGATTCCAAAAAAAAAAAAAAAAAAAAAAGAGAGAAGGAGGGAGGGTGGCTGGCAAGATGGCTGAATAGGAATAGCTCTGGTCTGTAGCTCCCAGTGATGGCAATTCAGAAGATGGGTGATTTCTCCATTTCCAACTGAGGTACTCAGCTTATCTCATTGGGATTGGTTAAAGAGTGAGTGCAGCCCACAGAGGGTGAGCCAAAGCAAAGTGGGGTGTCGCCTCACCCAGGACGTGCATGGGGTCAGGGAACTCCCTCCCTTAGCCAATAAAAGCCTTGAGGGATTGTGCCTTGAGGAACGATGCACTCTGGTCCAGATACTATGCATTTCCCACAATCTTCACAACCCACAGACCAGGAGATTCCCACAGTTGCCTATGCCACCGGCACCCTGGGTTTCAAACATAAAACTGGACGGCCATTTGGGCAGACACTGAGTGAGCTAGCTGCAGAAGTTTTTTTTTTTTTTTTTTTTTTTTTTCCTTTTCTTTTTTTTTTTTTTTTTTGGAATGCAAGTGAGATGGAACTGTTCACTCCCCTGGAAAGGGGGCTGAAACCAGGGAATCAAGTGGTGTAATTCAGCAGATCCCACCCCCACAGAGCCCAGCAAGCTAAGATCAACTGGTTTGAAATTCTTGCTACCAGCACAGTAGTCTGAAGTTTGTCTGCGATGCTCAAGCTTGGTGGGGAGAGGAGCATCTGCCGTTATTGAGGTTTGAGTAGGCAGATTACCCCTCACAGTGTGAACAAAGCCTCCAGGAAGTTCAGACTGAGTGGAGCCCACCAAAGTGCCACGGAGCTGCTGTAGCCAGACTGCCTCTCTAGATTCTTCCCCTCTGGGTAGGGCATCTGTGAAAGAAAGGCAGCAGCTCCAGTCAGGGGCCTATAGATAAAAACCCCCCTTATAGATAAAACCCCCATCTCTCTGGGACAGAGCACCTAGAGGGAGGGATGGCTGTGGGTGGAGCTTCAGCAGACTTAAACATTCCTGTCTGCTGGCTCTGAAGGGAGCAGCAAATCTCCCAGCACAGCGCTCGAGCTCTGCTAAGGGAAAGACTGCATCCTCAAGTGGGTCCCTTACCCCTGTGCCTCCTGACTGGGAGACGCCTCCCAGCAGGGGTCGACAGACACCTCATACAGGAGAGCTCCGGCTGGCATCTGGCAGCTGCTCCTCTGGAATGAAGCTTCCAGAGAAAGAAACAGGCAGCAATCTTTGCTGTTCTGCAGCCTCCACTAGTGATACTCAGGCAAACAGGGTCTGGAGTGGACCTCCAGCAAACTCCAGCAGAACTGCAGCAGAGAGGTCTATCAGAAGGAAAACTAACAAACAGAAAGGAATAGCATCAACATCAACAAATAGGAGGTCCACACAGAAACCTCATCCAAAGGTCACCAACATTAAAGACCTAAGGTAGATAAATCCATGAAGATGAGGAAAAACCAGTGAAAAAGGCTGAAAATTCCAAAAATCAGAAGGTCTTTTCTCCTACAAAAGATCACAACTCCTCACCAGTAAGGGAGCAAAAGTGGACAGAGAATGAGTTTGACAAATTGACAGAAGTAGGCGTCAGAAGGTGGGTAATAACAAACTCCTCCAAGCTAAAGGAGCATATTCTAACCCAATGCAATGAAGCTAAGAACCTTGAAAAAAGATTAGATAAATTGCTAACTAGAATAACCAGTTTAGAGAAGAACACAAATAACCTGATGGAGCTTAAGAACATGTCATGGGAACTTTATGAAGCATACACAAGTATCCATAGCCATATTGATCAAAGGAAAGAAAGGATATTCGAGATTGAAGATCAGCTTAATGAAATAAGCTATGTGAAAAGACCAAATCTTCATTTGATTGGTTTACCTGAAAGTGACAGAGAGAATGGAAACAAGTTAGAAAACACAGTTCAGGGTATTATCCCGGGAAATTTTCCCAACCTAGCAATACAGGCCAACTCAAATTCAGGAAATTTCAATTTCAAATTCAGGAAATACAGGGAACGCTACAAGGATATTCCTCAAGAGGAGCAACCCCAAGACACATAAGGTCAGATTCATCAAGATTGAAATGAAGGAAAAATGTCAAAGGCAGCCAGAGAGAAAGATCAGATTACCCACAAAGGGAAGGCCATCAGACTAACAGTGGATCTCTCTGCAGAAAAGAGTGGGATCCTGCCGAGTGACAGATAAAAAATTGTTCTCAGACACAGGTTTTTGCCTTGCCACATGGCTAGGGGACTGGGTGGCTCACAGACACCAAGGAGGGGCCATAAAGAGTCACAGCAGCCACAGCCCTGACAAGTCAGCACTGTGGGCATTTATTTAGTACAGATTTAATGACAAAGGCTTTGAGTCAACACAATTTGTAGGTAACTAACATGGTCACCCCCCACCAGAGAGAGCAGTCCTGCATGGATGATTATAGGCCAGATTCCAAGGTCTAATTAAACTAACTTATCTAGATCAATTCCTTTACACTTCTTGTTATCTACATTTTGTTCTCAGCCTTTGAAGCTTTTGCAAAACTTCCCAGCCTTCCAAGAAGGTTTGCATCTTTCCTTATAATTTCTTCTCATAATTTCTCCCACCACCCTGACTGAACTCTGACATCTTCCCCTTTACTGTTTTTTCCATCAGGTTTTGTTGATTGAAGAGTGCAGATATGTGCAGCAACAGGTTTTGGCACAGGAGTTATAACTCATATGCCCATTTTGCATCCTAGAATTAGTAAATAACATAAGACAAACATGAGTATTTTCAGTAACATTCTTTTCCAATCAAGGAGTGACCTCCATGAGTTGGGGGGGTCTATCCAGGAGAAATGTTCTCACACAGCCTTCCATATGGCTGTTTGTTGAGCATGTAGATCTATGGCATTAAGGGATTCTAGAATTTTAGTTTTAAGTTGCTTTACATCTACTGTTAAATTGTCATGAAAGCTTCCCCAGAGGTGTTGTTTCACCTTATCCCAACTATGTATTGATTTATTCAAAGGTAGAGAGGTGACACAGATGTGCTTATGCTCCCAGTCACAGTTTAATTGCTGTCAGAATGACAGTGTATCTTGTTGCTCCCCCACATATTCCAAAGCAGCCTTGAGGGCTTGCAGATGTGCAAGAATCTTTTGATCTATATGCTGATATAAGAGAAGTTCATTAGACACATTTCTGGCCAAATTACCTACAAAAGTAGCTGTTTGTACTGATGCAGTAATAGATGCTACAGCAACATTAGCAGTTGCTAGCATGACTATGGTTGAGACTATAAAGGTTGCAAGTGTAACAATGAATCTTTTTTGTCTGACCTAAGACAAAGAGCATTCTAACGTGGCAAGGGCAGAGGAACCTTGCCAATTGTGTATTAAATTGACTGGTAGGAAAGCCTCAGATTATCTACTTAATACCATGACACAACTAAAATTTAAATTAGATATATTATAATTAGTGATACAAGAAGTGAACTAAGCCTGTCCCTGCACTTGGGTCACAGATGTGGAGTTTTGGGGTATAATAGAAATATTGGTTCCCATAAGGAAAACATATGGGTAGTGTAAATCATGCACTGATAAGTGTGATTATGAAAAAAGGTTATAGTATAATTGTGACTGGAATTATGATATGTCCCATGCCAGGTGTTAAGGGGGGTGCTAAGATGTCCCACAAACCATGAAGTGTCTTGGGGTGGCAGGGACTCTACTTGGGGTCTGGGATATCCCATCCTCCTATTAGCCCAAATGATAGGGGAATGGGACGTAGTAACAAAACCGTCATTGATACCATGATAGATGCAGACATCAGTATGATCACCCTGCAAACGGTTGTGGGGGCTTCAGTCTAAGATGTTATAATTGTCTAACTGGAGTCTACAGCCTGTCTCCCTTGACAGACCTCCCAGCTAAAGTGGAATCCATTGCTTTCCCAGTTTTGTTCTTTAGCAAAGGGAGGAATGTTTGGGAAAGGGACATTGATTGTGTTGCCTCATTTGAGGTTACCTGCAACTAAGACTGTTAAGGCATTTCCTCTGCCATGATGCAGCTATAATTGTGTTTGGGCAGGTACACAGTAAGGGTTAGATCTTTAATAACTTACACATAGTGGGAGGATAGTGAAGTGATATGTAGTGTTACCTAGCACCTTAGTCCTATGTGTGCCATTAATGAGGGACCCCACTGGGGATAAATCTATCCCTCCTAGCCAAGCAGCTACATTATTAGGGGCCCAGAAGTGGGTATCTGACCAGGTGACAGGGCAGAAGAAAGTTGGATCTAGAGATGAGCCCAATAGAGTGTAGCAGGTACAGGTTGCAGACAAAGTGAGAACATAAAATACCCTACACAAGTTTGCAACGTGCAACAGACAGCATAGAAAAGGAACAAATTATCTGGAGTGTATGGTGTGTGTGTCCAGAGCAGGATTCACTCAGCCTCCTGAGTTGTCTTCTTTTGCATCCCTCAGGTAATGTCCGGGGCTAGTGTCATTGGAGGAAGCCACATTGTCCAGGACTGTGAGTCCTGCAGGGTCATTTTCTTCATTTCTGGTACCAGGTTGGGTCCTAGCCACACCATGGTATGGTTTGATGCATTGTGCTGGAATCCAAAGAGGACCTGAGGGGGTGGGAACACAAGCATATCCTTTTCCCCATGTTAGCAATTCATTTGGACCACATCATACATTACTGTCTATGTCTTTCCAAAACACTGTGTGTTTTATGTCTTGAGAGGTTATCAAAGTGCTTTTCTACAGCTGATTGAAATTTATCATCTAAATTTTAAAAATTAAGGGTAAATGAGGATTGTGCTAGTAGTGTTGCAGAGTCATTACTCATATTCCCCATTTTTTTGTTTTCTGAGCATATTTTTAAGGGTGGAGTTGGTATGGACTACTATGGCCTGTCCTGGGGGGTTTATACAGAATGCCTGTGGAATGTTGGATGTTCCATGTGTGACAAAATTGTTGAAATTGTGAGCTGGAATAAGCTGGACAGTTATCAGTTTTAGTTTCTGTGGGTTGCCCCATGAAAGCAATAGTTAAAAGAAGATGCTTTAATGACATATTGGATGGACTCTCCAGGAAAGGCATGAGTGCTAATTAAGTGAGAATCGTTATGAATGAATACATGTGCATATCTTAGTTTTCCAAATTCAGGGATATGGGTAACATCCTTTGGCCATAATTGATTAGCTTCTAGGGTTAATACTTGATGAAGGATGGGAAATGTCTGTGAGTTGGCAATCTGGGCATTGTAAAATAATTTGTCTAGTTGGTCTTTAAGTAAGTTGAAATAGTTTAGTTAAGTTTCTCCAATTTTGGTGGAAAACTTGATGCAATTGGGTGGCTTGGTCAAGCAGTGATATCATTACTTGCAGGTCTGCTTGTTCATTGTCGTAAGCCAGGCAGTGAGCTGTGGGCTTGAATATGTGTGATAAAAATAGGATGTGTACGTTGATCTAGGAATTGCTGAAGTTGAAGAAAAAGTATACACAGGGTGGGCTCCAGAGTGGACTTAATGAGGGCTGTTTCAAGATTTTGCAGTAAATAAATAGAGTAAGCAGAGTCACTAACAATATTGATGAACTGAGCAGAAAAAGTTTCCAGGGCCAATATTAAGTCTCCCACCTCAGTTCTCAATATTAAGTCTCCAACCTCACAAATCCAGAATGAGTGAGAGAATCATGCAGTCTCTACCAAACAGCTGCTTTTCTATGTTTACCAGAACCATCAGTAAACAGTGTTAAAGCATTAGGTAGGGGGGACTGAACTACTTTTGTAGGCAAAACCACAGGAGTATGAGATGACAACTGAAGGAGTTTGTTGGCCGGAAGGGCATGTTCTATATGGCCTGTGTAATAAGAGAGTGCTATTTGCAGATTTAGAGATAAGGGCAATACTGCTTCAAATTGCTTTTTACTCAAACGAATTCTAATAACATCAGGGTCATAACCTAGCAATAAACTGCATTGTCTGTGGCCTGAATAGATGACTTTACTAACTAGCTGGATATAGGGAGATAGAGTTTTAGTCTCAGTATGTGAGCCAAAAGTACATCCTAGAAAGCACAGCCCTGGGGCCATCTGTCCTATTAATCCTGTTGGGGAATATTTAGTGGAAAAAACAAATGACTGAACTGAATGTCATGGATCTATGCAATCTAGTTGCCTCTGAGAAATAGTTGCTCTATTTCATCAATTTCACCTTTTTGCTACAGGAGTTAAATACCTGGGAGAGTCTAGGGATGTATTGCCCTTTAGAATAGAAAACAAGTTTTGTAAGTTATCAGTAGTTGTGCCCAAGGTGGGGTGAAGTCAATTAATATCACCCAGTAATTTCTGATCATCATTTAAGGTGTATAAGTTGCTAGTATTTAATTTAATGTTTTGAAGTCTTACTGATTGGGAAGTTAGTATGTATCCAAGATATTTCCAAGGAAAGGACATCTGTACTTTTTCAGGTGCTATGATTAAACCTCTTAACTGTGTATTCTTTACAACAGAGGCATATAAACTTAAAAGTACTGGCTCTGTTGGGGCTGCTAGTAAAATATCACCCACAAAATGAATAATCTTGCAAATAGAAAATTCTTTTCTCCTGGGGAACAAAGCCTGGTTTACATGATACTGACACATGGTAGGACTATTCAGAATTCCTTGAGAAAGTACCTTCCAGTGAAATTGGTGAGCTGGCCTTTCATTATTGATAGCTGCTATGGTAAACACAAATTTTTCTCTGTCCTGTTCTGTAAGAGGAATAGTATAAAAGCAGTCTTTTAAGTCAATAATGACTGTAGGCCATTCTTGAGGAATCACTGTGGAGGAAGGGAGCCCCTGTTGACGGGGTCTCATAGGTTGCAAATGAGCATTGATAGCACATAAGTCATGCAAATGTCTCTGTTTACCAGACTTTTTGGGAATTATGAAAATGGGCGAATTCTAAGGGCCGTTTGATGTTCTATATGATGGCTTTTAATTGCTCTTCAACTAATTCAGGGGCTCTTTGTAATTTCTCTCCCTTTAAAGGCCACTGTTCTACCCAAATTGGATCTTGAGAGAGTCCATCAGGGGTAAGGGAGGGATAATAACAGTGGCCATTATTAGAAAGGGGTCTGCAGAGTGACCCCCCTTTGGACTAACAGGTCTCATCCCCAGAGAATTAACAGGGATGGGCATAATTAGAGGCTGTATAACTGCCTTTCTTCCTTGAAAATTGCAACATGTTAGGGGGTGTATGCTCTGCTTGGCTATGTGCACTTCCCTGATGTTGACAATTTTTTGTTTCTGAGTGACCCAAGGCGTGTTTCTGGCCAGTTTTGATCACTAATTATTGAAATATCTCCCCCTGTTTCCAATAAACCAGTAAAATTCTTATTTCCAATATTTAAGGTGATCATGGGTCTCTAATCAGTGATTAGTTGATTCCAATATACTTCCTATGGCTTCTCTGCTTCCAAAACTTCCATTTCCCCTTTCCTTTCCCTGGGCTTTGGGGACCCAGTATGGTAAGAGTAGTAAATGAGCTATCTTTGATCCAGGGGGAAGAATATGCAGGCCTTTACATTCCATCATAACTAATATCTTACCTTGATAGTCACTATTACCCCAGTGAGCACATTAATTTCTTTACTGGATAGGCTTGACCACCCTACAACAAATCCCACTGTTCCTGGAGGCAGTGGGCCCCAGATGTTGATTGCAACCTTTTTAGGGTCTTCTCCTTCTTTTAGAGCTAACTCATTGGCAGAGTAAGTCCAGTCCTGCACTCCCAGTAGTGGCTGCTCTAGGAGAGAAGTCTGTGGGCTTTCTATCTGACTGAGGAAAGCCACTGGCATTGCCCCAGTTTGGAGTGGGGCCTGGGGCCAGCCCCTCATGAAGTTTCCCACCTGAGTACTTATGGGGTTGCCATTTTTTACCAAATTTGGACCTGCATTGATTTGCCCAATGTTTCCCCTTTTCACATTGTGGGCATATAGAAAGTGGTTCTTTTCCAGAGTGACCTAAGTCTCTATTATTGGGGCATTCTCACTTCATATGACCTTGCTATCCACATAGAAAACAATTTGGGTTTCTCTTCCTTTTCACTTTAGGAGGCCTTATTTCCATAGCCAGTATTTTAGCTTTGTGTGTTTCAGTCCCTGCCAGTTGACATGCTCCTATAAGTTCCCTTACTGTGGCTGCCTTTCCTCTGATTGTCTGCATTGCTTGCCGGCAGTTGACATTAGCACTTTCATAAACCAATTGCAATGATAAGATATCAGTGGCCTAAGCATGACTAATTTGTCTTTTAATTGCTTGGGTTACCTGATTGATAAATTCAACAAATGGCTTCTGAGGCCCTTGTCGAACATTTATAAGAGATCCCTGTTGAACTTCTCTTTTGGGAATTCGATCCCAAGTCCTGAGAGCACACAAAGACACTTGGGCATAGACCTGGGGATCAAAATTTAGTTGCAGTTGTACATCAGCATGGAGACCCCTCCCCTGGAGCATAGCAGTTTTTATGTCTTGCCCAGCCACTTGATTATGGTTGGCTTGCTCACATAACTCATCATATTCTGCCTTCCAAATGAGGTATTGGCTGGGCTCCAAAGTTATTTTAGCTAGCATTGACCAGTCTTATGGGGTCATATGAAAGTTATCTTCCATGGCTTCCCTTATTACTTTCGTAAATAGGCTAGCTGCTTCATTTTCTTTAACACTTTTTCTTATCTTTTTATAAGCGTTAAAATAAATAGGTTCATATACCTGATTGCCTTGTTGATTTTGCATTACCGGGAAGGTCAAGAGCTCCCCTTCTAATACCACTTGCCTAAGACAGGGTCCCATAGCTGTAGTGTATCCCTTGTCTCTTTTTCCAATTTATTGGAGGAGGGGACTCAGGCAAAACCTCCATTTCCTCTTTGTTATTTTTGTCTGGTAACAGCGTGAAGGAGGAGGCAGTAAGGTAGGTGATGGTTCCTCCTCCCTCTCCCTTTTAAGCTCATCTGTGTAGAGCAGGGACAGAGAAGCCCTAACTAAGGCCCATAACATTAGATATGTTACTGGACCTGTTGCCCTCGTGCATGATGATGTTTAAGATTTCTCCCCACTTGTTCCCAGAGCTCTACATATAGCGTACCTTCTTCTGGGAACCATGGGTTATGGGAAACAACAGTTTGCACTGGGTCCGTTAATTAATCCTGTGAAACCAAGGCTCCACTAGCTTTAAGCAGTTGTTTCAATACTTTTATATACTGCTTCTGTTCTGCTGATAACTGTTGTCCCATGATGAAACCCTAGCCTGAACAATTCCCTCAAACTTGAAATCCTGAGCTGGTACCAACGACTTATTGTCTTAATGACTGTGCAGCCTCTTCACCTTCACTTTTGAGAGCCCCATCATGATCCTTTGCATCATTCCTCACATGGAAAACCAGCTGCCAGGTCTGTCCAGCAGACTCTGGCTGAGCAATGAATGATAAAATGTACACAGACACAGGTTTTTTGCCTAGCCGTGAGGCTAGGAGACTGGGCCACTCACAGACACCAAGGATGTTGCCATAAGGGTCACAACAGCCACAGCCCTGACCAGCTGGCACTGCAGGCATTTATTTAGTACAGATTTAATGATGAAGGCTTTGAGTCAACACAGCTTGTGGGCAATTAACGTGATCACCCTCCTGGAGTCAGCAGTCCTACGTGTGGATGAATAACGCCACACACTTCCTTGTTATCTACCTTTTGCTCTCAGGCTCCAGAGAAGAGAATTGGGCTGCCTTTGGCCAAATTATCTTTCAAAGCTTTTGCAAAACCTCCTGGCCTTCCAAGAAGGTTTGCATCTTTCCCTATAATTTCTTCTTATAATTTCTCCCACGACCCTAACCAAACTGCCACAGGGGCCAATATTCAACATACTTCAAGAAATAAATTTTCAACCCAGAATTTCACATCCAGTCAAACTAAGCTTCATAAGCAAAGGAGAAATAAAATCCTTTACATACAAGCAAATGCTGAGAGATTTTGTCACCACCAGGCCTGACTTACAAGAGTTCCTGAAGGAACCACTAAACATGGAAGGAAAAAACTGGTATCAGTCACTGCAAAAACATACCAAATTGTAAAGACCATTGACACTATGAAGAAGCTGCACCAACTAACAGCCAAAATAACTATCTAGCAACAAAATGACAAGATCAAATTCACACATAGCAATATTAGCTTTAAATGTTAATGGGATAAATGTCCCAATTAAAAGACACAGACTGGTAAATTGGATGAAGAGTCAAGACCCATCGGTCCTTTGTATTCAGGAGACCCATCTCATGTTCAAAGACACATATAGGCTCAAAATAAAGTGATGGAGGAATATTTACCAAGCAAATGGAAAGAAAAACAAACAAACAAACAAAAAACAGGGGTTTCAATCCTAGTCTCTGATAAAACAGACTTTAAACCAACAAAGATAAAAGAGACAAAGAAGGACATTACATAATGGTAAAGGGATCAATGCAACAAGAAAACTAACTATCCTAAATATATATGCACCCAGTACAGAAGCACCCAGATTCATAAAGCAAGTTCTTAGAGACCTACAAAGAGACTTAGACTCCCACACAATAATAGTGGGGGACTTTAACACACCACTGTCAGTATTTGGCAGATCAACGAGACAGAAAATTAACAAGGATATTCAGAACTTGAACTCAGCTCTGGATCAAGTGGACCTAATAGACATCTACAGAACTCTACACCCCAAATCAAAGAATATGCATTCTTCTCAGAATCACCTTACAGTTATTCTAAAATTGGCCAAATAATTGGATGTAAAACATTCCTTAACAAATGCAAGTGAATGGAAGTCACGAAAACTGTCTCTAAGACCACAGTGCAATCAAATTAGAACTCAAGATTAAGAAACTCACTCAAAACCACACAACTACATGGAAAATGAACAACCAGCTCCTGAATGACTACCAGAAAAATAACAAAATTAAGGCAGAATAAATAAGTTCTATGAAACCAATGAGAATGAAGATGCAATGTACCCAAATCTCTGGGGCATAGCTAAAGCAGTGTTTAGAGGGAAATTTATGGCAAGAAATGTCCATATGAGAAAACATGAAAGATCTAAAATCAACACCCTAATGTCACAATTAAAAGAACTAGATACACAAGAGCAAACAAATTCAAAAGCTAGTAGAAGACAAGAAATAACTAAGATGAGAGCAGAACTGAAGGAGATAGAGGCGCGAAAAGCCCTTTAAAAAATCAACAAACCCAGGAGCTGCTTTTTGAAAAGACTAACAAAATAGATAGACCATTATCCAGTCTAATAAGGAAAAAAAGAGAGAATAATCAAATAGACACATTAAAAATGATAAAGTGACTATCATCACTGATTCTATAGAAAAACAAACTACCATCAGAGAATACTGTAAACTCCTCCACACAAATAAACTAGAAAATCTAGAAGAAATGGATAAATTCCTAGACACATACACTCTCCCAAAACTAAACCAGGAAGAAGTCAAATCCCTGAATAGGCCAATAGCAAGTTCTGAAATTGAGGCAGTAATTAATAGCCTACCAACCAAAAATAAACAACAAACAAAAAACAAAAAAACAAACAACAACAAAAAAACACAGGACCAGATGGATTCACAGGCAAATTCTACCACAGGTACAAAGAGGAGCTGTGCTTTGAAACCAGTGCTTCTGAAACAATTTCAAACAGTAGAAACAGAGGGACTCCTCTCTAACTCATTGTATGAGGCCAGCATCATCCTGATTCCAAAACCTGAAAGAGACACAACAAAAACAGAAAATTTCAGGCCAATATTCCTGATGAACATTGATGTGAAAAGCCTCGATAAAATACTGGCAAACTGAATCAAACAGCACATCAAAAAGCTTATCCACCACAATCAAGTCAGCTTTATCTCTGAAATACAAGGCTAGTTCAACCTACACAAATCAATAAACATAATCCATCACATAAACAGAACCAATGATGAAAATCACATGATTATCTCAATAGATGTAGAAAAGGCCTTTGATAAAATTTAACAGCCTTTCATGCTAAAGACCCTCAATAAACTAGGTATTGATGGAATGTATCTCAAAATAATAAGAGCTATTCATGACAAACCCACAGCCAATATCATACTGAATGGGCAAAAGCTGGAAGAATTCTCTTTGAAAACTGGCACAAGACAAGATGCCCTCTCTTACCACTCCTATTCAATATGGTATTGGAAGTTCTGGCCAGGGCAATCAGGCAAGAGAATAAAATAAAGGGTATTCAAATAGGAAGAGAGGAAGTCAAATTGTCTCTGTTTGCAGGTGACATGACTGTATATTTAGAAAACCCCATCGTCTCAGCCCCAAATCTCCTTAATCAGATAATCAACTTCAGCAAAGTCTCATGATACAAAATCAATGGGCAAAAATCACAAACATTCCTATACATCAGTAACAGACAAACAAACATCCAAATAATGAGTGAACTCCCATTCACAATTGCTAAAAAGAGAATAAAATACATAGGAATACAACTTACAAGGGATGTGAAGGACCTCTTCAAGGAGAACTACAAACCACTGCTTAAGGAAATAAGAGAGGACACAAACAAATGGAAAATCATCCCATACTCATGGATTGGAAAAATCAATATCGTGAAAAGAGCCATACTGCCCAAAGTAATTTTTAAATTCAATGTTATCCCCATCAAGCTACCATTGACTTTCTTTACAGAATTAGAAAAAACTACTACAAGTAGATACTAAATAACTTTCAAGGATATCATACATACAGATTTACTATTTGGTTGGATTTTATTGTCTTAAAATGTACTGTTTAATTCCTAGCCAATAAGTTTTATTTAACTTGATAATGTGTGCTTTATTATGTTTTATGTAATAGTGTGGTCAAACTTTTAATAACAACCAATAAATAAATGTATTTTAAAATTTGTTACATTAAATTGCATATAATATACATAAATAGTTGATCACAAACGTACAATTTAGACTTCTGTTTTTGCTAAATGTTCTCAAATTGAAAAAGTAGATTTTATTTTAAAAGTTTCTATGGAGTGATTTCAATATTAAATAATTACTTTGAAGTTTATTTAAAAAACAGCATTTTTGCATGTACATATACCTACATGTATTTCTATTTGTACTGTAGGTGACTATAGGTACTTACGTTATTGTCAGTGTTTCCACAGATTTACAGAACTCAGTGGAATTATTGAATACTGACTTGCTGTTTAAGAAGTATTTCTTTATGTAAAATTGTTTCAAAATGTAAAACATTCACAACATCTTTGACAAAAGCTCAATATTTTTCAGCCAAACTCTATTGTTCTAGGAATCAAAACAAACAATAACTCTTATGTCAACAACACTTTTCTTCACAGAGGTAGACCATGCTTCACAGCCTCCCTTTTCATTAGATATGATCATGTAATTGACTTCTAGGAATGTAAAGTGAGCAGCTATTATTTTCAGTGCATGGTTTTTGCAGGTGTGTGTTCTCTCCCTCCTCATATAAAAGTTTGTATTTAATATACAAAATTTTATATGTGATATAATCTATATATAACACATAGATTACATTTAATCTTTATATATTATGTTATATTTGTAAATTAAATATATAATATAATTTACATGTAATATATTACATTACAATGTATGTTTTCATATATTATATTGTTATATAATATTGATCTATTTAATATAGGTCTAGATAATATATATTATATTGAAATATTATTACAAATTATACGTTAATATATATACACACGCACATATTTCGTAGTTAGAGATGAAGTAACATGTAACATTCTTTGGAAGCCACACTTCGGATGGTAATGTGAACAATGAACCAACTTTTTTTTAAAATTTATACCATCTAAAGTTCTGAGTGTACATGTTAGAACAATGTAGCCTAAAAGTACTTACATGTAAATTGATACTAAAAGATAGATATTGCCATAACAACAAACCAACATATGAAAATATGTGATATTAGTTTAGTATATGGTTCTGCAGAGCAAATAAACTGATTTGGAAAACTGAAAAGAAGAAGGTCACCATAATCAGTAACAAAATATTTAGTAATTGTACTCATTACAGTAATTTGAAAACCAAGTGCTTAGCCGGTAACTCTAAAAAAAAGATAGAAAAAAGTTGATGCATTATTGAATATTGACTGTAGCTGGCTGTGTTTAACAAGATATTATTGAAAGATATTAGCTCAGTCAAGAATTAGGGTATTTTCAAGCAGAGATAAAATTAAGTTACTTCTATAAATGTTGGACCTTTCAGAGTAAAAGAAGCTTACGTATTCTGGATGTAAACAACAGGAAATATGATTGGAAAAGTTTATGAACAAAGCAAATCCATACAAGTTTCCTGACAACAGGGTGCCTTGGCCTTGAGGCAAAGCTCTGATTAAGTATGTTAACTTCCCACACTGGCTGTTGTTTCACACAGCTCAAAACAGACCACTAAATTTAAAAAAGAGAGACAATAAAGCAAAGAAAGAAAGCAGAATTGATATTTAAGTCTCATGAAAAAAATGTATGAAATATTAGTGAACAACTGAGTGGAAAACAAAAGTAACAGAAACTTAATAGGGTTTCTTTTTTACTTTTAAAAACAATTTTACTTACAAATAATTTTAGATTTACAAGAAAGCTATAAAAATAGTTCAGAGAGCTCCTCTATATTTTCAAACAGCTTACATATAAAGTCAAAGTCTTATATAACCATGGTACATTTATCAAAACTCAGAATCTAATATTAATACAGTACTATTTACTAAATTACAGACATATTTGAATTTGGCCAGTTTTTTTTTTTTTTGTTTTTCCCCCGTTATGTCCTTTGTTTCTTGATTCAGGATCCAATCCAGGATAATAAACTGTATTTCATCATCATGTTCCCTTAGTCATTTTCATTCCATGACAATTTTTCAGACATTCCTTGTGCTTCATGAACTTTACAGGTTTGAAATATACTGGCCTAGTATTTTTAAAATGCTGCTCACTTTTGGATTGTCTGACATTTTTTCATGATTAGACTTAAGGTTGTAATTTTGAGAAAAACTATCACACAGATGAATGCCCTTCCTTTGTATTGTACTGGTGAGCACATACTATCAACATAGCATATGACTGGTGATGAAAACTTTTCTTTATGGATAAAGTGGTGTCTGCCAAGTTTCTGTACTACAGAATTACTGTGGTTTCCTTTCCAAAGACTAATTCATCAGAAGAAAGTGATGAAACCTAGATCACATTTAGGTGGAGGAAAATGAAGTTCCATTTCCCGAAAGAAAGGGTATTAAATAACTTGTGGGCATATATCAAAACCATCATGGTAATTCACGAATATTTGGAAGAAGCTAATATAAGTATACACAAATATCATGTTTATCACAGTTTCATGCATTTATTTGGCATTTGTCAGTGGATCTTGCCTGAGAGCAATGATTATTCTGGTATTTCTAATGCTGATTTTCTGTTTCTTACTTTTTTTTCTATTTTTATTATTTAAACTTCTTCAATAAGGAGGATATGACTCCTTATTCCACATTTATTTTACATATTCAATCATTCACATATGACAGTATGGACTCATGGATATATATTTTATTTTTTGGCTATTGTACAATACTATAGGTATTTATTTGTTTGCTAAAGCTGGGCAAGATTTTATACTGGGAGCTACTTCACGTAGGTCCTATGTCTTTCTCACAAGTTACCATCTTAAATAAAATCCCTAGAACATGCTCCAAACTTAGCTTGTGTATCTGCTATCAGCCCTAAAATTAGTGGTTTCTCCAGGGACACCTGTCTTTTTTTATGGGAGAATGGTATTTAAATTTCCCTATCTCAGCTGTTTCTCCTAAGACCTCTACCACATCAGACTGTCTGGTCTTTCTCTTTCTGTATTCTTCTTAACTTTCTCTTTCTCTCTCAATTTCTATCAGAATGCATGCCACATCCCTGATAAGTGTTCTGTAATAAACATATTTTATTCATCAAAATACAGGTGTAGAAAGCATCATCAAGATGGCTGACTAGAGGCACCCAGCAGTTGCCTCTTCTGCAAAGAAGAAATAAAACAAAAAAATAGATAATTTACATTAAATAGAACATCCAAGGAATAATGTTTCTATTCGACATTATCATGTTGCAGAATTAGAGTGTTGCAAAAATGTGACAAAGACCCTCTGAGGTACAGGAACTTGAGTCAGTAGTGCAGAGAGGAAAGCGAAGAAGCAAGTTGGGATCTATTTGGATGCCAGAGAGACTCAAGATCACAGGAAACAGGCAAGCAGAAAATCCCCACAAGTGCACATTTCCATCACAGATATCGGCAATACTTGTTACAGGAAAGCCCCCTCAGCCCTCACAGGCTTTGAGCCCAGTATAGGGTGCTGCCTGAACTCCATGTGCCTGCACTGTTTCAGAAAAGAAATTTATGTTGGGTCTTTTCACCCCTTAGAACTCAGGCTGCTGTAGCATGGTGCCATTTTAAGAGCAAAGCCACCACCAGACTATATCCTTCCCTGGAGCGCAATAGGCCCTGCGTCTTTATAGTTGTAGGATTCTGATGACATCTCCCCACATCCACCCAGAGGGCTGCAGTGTCATGATACCAGTTAGAATTCGAGGTGCAGTCAAATCCCCAGCACACAATGTCCTACACACCAGGGAACAGTCAGCACACCAGGGAGGCTTCCCTCAGTACATACAAAGCTGAAACACATGTTCCCCAAAATCTGAGAGTTACCTGCTCGTCGCCAACATCACTGAAAGCAACCCAAACACTGCTAGTTGTGGTGTCAATGTGCACCCATAAGAGCCACAAGGAATCCAAGGACAGGCACATCCAGGGCCTACCACCTCAACTGCTGGCATCCACATGTAGGACTCAGGTATTTGATGACTGGCCGACTGGGGCCTGTTGACACCACTTTTGGTGACTGTGCCCATATCAGTGGCGAGGTGGCCTCAAGCTTGTGCATACTGTAAAGTGGTCCAGGGATCAACAATCTGGGGCCCACCATGACCAAAACTAGTGAACTGCCCAGTGGTAGGGATGCCAAATTCTTATGTGCACACCCCGCTAGGGCCCTGAAGATGGGCTGCCTAGTGTCCTTGTCCCCAACAACACCATGCACAGCCTCAAGAAAAAAAAAAAAAAAAAAACAAAAAAACACAACCTAAGCCACTGAGGAACTCACAGACACCACTAACATTGATTGTGGGTAAAGAAATAATTTAGAAACAACAAAACTGAGACTCCTTTAATCTAAAACCAAAAAACCCTACCCAAATGACAGTAGATATATCTACTGGAAAATGGGAAAATGCCTTTTCCTACCAAATATTCTTTATAAAATTGAAAGAAGTAACTATTACACCGGCTGTACTTATATTCACATAGAGACACAAGAAACATGGAAAAGCAAGAAAACATGGTATCTTCAAAGAAGGAATAAATTCCATTTACAAACTCTAAGGAAAGAAAATCTATAAAAACCCATAAAAATAAATTTGAAATAATTATTTTAAAATAACTCTGTGAGATACAAGAGAACACAAAATACAATACAAGAAGTCAAGATAAAGAATGTAAATGAGAAATTCAACAAGAAGATATCAATAATTTTAGAAGAACAACAAACAATCTTCCATGAATAATTCAAAGGTTTTTTTTTTTCTTTTAGTTGGAGTCCTGCTCTGTCACCCAAGCTGGAGCACAGTGGTGTGATCTCAGCTCACTGCAACCTCCCACTTCCTGGGTTCAAGTGATTCTCCTGCCTCAGCCTCCCAAGTAGCTGGGATTATAGGTGCCCACCACCACGCCCAGGTAGTTTTTGTATTTTTAGTAGAGACAGGCTTCCACCATGTTGGCCAGGCTGGTCTTGAACTTCTGACCTCAGGTGATCCACCCGCCTAGGCCTCCAAAAGTGCTGGGATTACAGATGTGAGCCACCATGCCCAGCCTGAATTCAAAGATTGAAATAAAAAGTAATATATTAAACAGCTTCAGCAGTATACCAGATAGAGCAGGAGAAATAATTTTTGAATCTTAAGACAGGTATTTTGAAATAACCCAGTAAGACACACAAAGAAAAAACAGAAAAGAGAGAGAAACAGGAAGAGAGAGAAACAAAGAAACAATGAAAGAAGAAAAAATATTTTAGGATAATAAAGAGACGTATGTGACATGTGGGACACCATTAAGTGAATAACTATTTACAGTTCTGGATTCCAGAAGAAGAAAAATAGGGAAAAACATATAAAAGCTATTTAATAGAATAATAACTGAACATTTTCCAAATCCGTGGGAAAGATTTAGACATCTACAAATGTAAACCTGAAGGAATACCAAATAGGTTCAACTGAAGAAAAGCCCTCTCCAAGGCATATGATAGTAACACTGTCAAAAATCAAAGTCAAAGAGAATTCTAAAAGCAGCAAGAGAAAAATGGAAAGTAACACTTAAGGAAATTTTCCCCAGATCGACATTAGATTTCTCAGCAGGCCAATACAGAATGGAATAATGTAACAAAAGTGCCTGTTGGTATGAGTTTTTGATACCAGCCATAATTAATTACCACAAAATCAATGACTACAAAAAACATAAATTGAGATTATTATTTTATCATTCTGGAGATCAGAAGTAAATAATCATCAAAGAGTTAGTTGGGTTGTCTTCATTCTGGAGGCTTTAAGAGAGAATCTGTTTCCTTACCTTTTCAAGATTTTAGGGGAATATCTTAACTGGTGTCCACTTCTTCATCTTCAACTTGTATTATCCTAACATCTGATTTTGTCATCACATCTCCTTTTTCTGACATTTACTGTTACAAAATTTAATGCAAAAAGCATTTCAGTACTGTGATATGTCAGGTTCACTAGAGGAATTTTTGACAATATTTGATTTTGCCAGTAAGTGGTTGGTAGCTCTGTATTAATTTCCTATTGCTGCTGTTACAAATTACCACAAATTTTGTGTCTTAAGATGATATCAATTTATTATGTTAGAGTTCTGAAGATTATATTCCTCTACTGCATCTTCTGGAATGAAAACAAGATGTCAGCAGAACTGGGTTCCCTCTGAAGGCACCAGGGGAGAATCTTTGCATTTTCCAGAGTCCACCCCTATTCCTAGGTTTATGGGCTCTTCCTCCATCTTCATAATACCATATTTTATCTTCTGGCTACATCAATACCTCTTCTTCAACTAATTCTGACCCTCCTGCCTTCCTTCTGATAAGACTTGATCCTCCTAGGAAATCCAGAATAATCCTTCCATCTCAATATTGTAAAACCACATCTTCAAAGTACCTTAAACTATGTAAGATAATATGTCACAGGTTCTGGGATTAGGATGTGGACTATCTTTGGAAGCTATTATTCAACCTTCCTTGCTGTCTTCCCTTCAGATGCAATGCTGGGACTAGCACATATTCTCACTGTTCCATTGGCTAGAAAAGCTTTTTAAAAATTTTCCTTTTCTCTTATAACAGCAGTAGGTTTCTGCCAGTAAAATCAAACTAAATTCTATTGCCCTTGACCATTCATAATAAGGATTTTGTTGCTTAGGAGAGATGGATGGCATAGATCTGGGGAGAATATTGATTGTTGCTGCTAGTCCTCCCATTCAGCTACAGAAAATTATCACTTATGCTCCCAGAAAGCCACTTTTACTTTTCTTTCCCACTAGAGATTTACATGTTGGTTCCCTGCTAAGTATGGGGGCGTTGTTTGGAATGGAGTCAGCAATTGCTGCTGTTCTTGTTCCTCAGCCAAAACCATGGGAAATATTTCTCAGGGTCCTCCCCAATCTTTCCCTACGAGTACCACAGATGGAAAAGTTTCCAAGCGGCCAGGCGCGGTGACTCCACGCCTGTGTCCATGTTCCTTAGGAGTTTTACACTTTCACTTTACTCCTCAGCAATTTATTAAAATTGCCTGGCTGAATCTTCTTATGAGGTTATATGGTGATCTACAATATCTGGCCCAGGTAAACATTTTCTTCAGTCTTCTTTCTCCCTGAACATGCCTGTTTCCCTCCAATTTTCAGCTTAGTTGTTTGTCCCGCAACTATAGTTCTCCAACTTCTTCAAGAAAAGTCCTTGATTTACAATTTGTTTAGTTATTTTTTTTTTCTGTTTAAGTGTGAGAATTAATGCTTTATCTAGGGCTCTACCTCTCTGTATTCAGTCCAGAATACCTCATTCTCACTTAGTTCTCACTTACTTTTTTTTTTTCCAAAGAAATCAGGAATATAACAACAACAAAAAAGAATTTCTAAAGCAACTCTTGAGGCCCTCAAACTTTTCCACAAAGTGGGTTGTGAAATCTGTACAGCTGCCAAAGAAGGATAATCCTTAATGACCATTTTATGTATAGCAATGATAATTCATCTAGAAACAGATACATGTTGAAATTAAGAGTCACTTCCATTATTTAAGAACCCTTTATAAGTTCTAGACAACATTATTTAATCATTCCTTTGGTTTCTAGCTTCACTGAAGGGAACTTTCTTACATCTTTTTGTCACTGTTCCCCATCATTGTTTTGATGAAGAAAAAAATATATAGTTTTTAATATTATCGGTCAGCCACTATGAGGAACTACACCTTGAGCTCACAAAGCATTGAGTATTACTGAAGGACTTGAAAGTCTTGACTGTTTATTAAACCTTTCCACACTAGTGGGACTAATCTGTAATATCTTCCAAAACTATGTAACATCTGCAATCTCTGTAGTGATCTCTCACCTTTGGGCAGCAGTTTTTTGCTGAGACTCGTGGATCATACTCTTAGCACTTAGAGTTTAGGAATTGGCCAAGGACAAAGGCAAGTTCCATGGATATCTTTAAAACTCATTTTCAGTGCCCCAATTCTCCTTGTTATTCACTCCCTCAGATACCTTTGTCAATATCAATCTTTGATCACTGCTTCTTCTCCTCCAAGTCATGTATTTCTTTGCGTGGCCCCTATTTACTTGCTACAGGGTTTGGATAATGCACTGGAGGAAAGAGTAGAGTTGAATGCGGAGTTTATCTCCTGTGCTTCCTTTCCCTCCAAGACCGAGCACCGCATTTGTTCTTATGAAATGTGCTTCTGTATATAATGTTCTACCTTTTTTTCTACTGTATTCTGTCATAACTGAAAAACTACATAGACATGTTTTAAAAGAGAAATGATCCATAATAAATAAAATTATTCTAAATTATTTAAATTCTAGTTAAAGTAAATCACAAAATGTAAAAAAAACACAAGCCAGAAATAACTGATGATGAATATTTTCTAATCTGGGCTTGGAAATGTTATTCTAAATAAATAAACAGAAGAAATGTAAAATACATCATATTATGCTTGGGCAAATAATCATTTAGAACTGCTATAGGTAAAAAATTTTAAATATATATGTATATAAGTGAGAAACACCAACACCAATATGTGAGTAAGGTATAGTATGAATTAAAATATTTTAAGTAGTCGAGAAAATTAATAGAATATGATATATATACATATATATGTATATATATAAATTTTACATTAAGTTCTGGGATACATGTGCAGAACGTGCAGGTTTGTTTCATAGATATAAATGTACCATAGAAGTTTGCTGCACACATTAACCCATCCTTGAAGTTCCCTACCTTTGCCCCATCCCCCGACAGGCCCTGTTGTGTGATGTTCCCCTCCCTGTGTCCATGTGTTCTCATCTTTCAAGTTCTACTTATGAGAGAGAACATGCAGTGTTTTGTTGTCTGTTCCTGTGCTAGTTTGCTGAGAATGACAGCTTCATCCATGTTCCTTCTAATGACATGATCTCATTCCTTTTTATGCCTGCATAGAATTCTATGGTGTATATGTACCACATTTTCTTAATCTAGCACTGATGGGCATTTGGGTGGGTTCTGTGAATTTGCTATTGTTAATAGTACTGCAATAAATATTCGTGTGAATGTGTAATAAATATACGTATGCATCTAACTGGCGTGAGATGGTATCTCATTGTGGTTTTGATTTACATTTCTCTAATGACCAGTGATATTGAGCTTTTTATCATATGCTTGTTGGCTGCACAAATGTCTTCTTTTGAGAAGTTCATATGCTTTGCCCATTTTTTCATGGGTTTGTTTATATTTTTCTTGTACACTTATTTAAGTTCCTTGTAAATTCTGGATATTAGACCTTTGTCAGATGGGTAGGCTGCAAAATTTTTCTCCCATTCTGTAGGTTTCCTGTTCACTGTAATGATAGCTTTTTTTTTTTTTTTTTTTTTTTTTTTTTGCTGTGCAGAAGTTGTTTAGTTTAATTAGCTCCCATTTGTCAATTTTGGCTTTTGTTGCAATTTCTTTTGACATTATTGCCATAAAGTTTTTGCCCATGCCTATGTCCTGAATAGCATTGCCTAGGTTTTCTACACTTTTTATGGTTTTGGGTTTTACATTTAAGTCTTTAATTCATCTTGAGTTAAATTTTGTATAAAGTGTAAGGAAGGAGTCCAGTTTCAGTTTTCTGCTTATGGTTAGCCAGTTTTCCCAGCACCATTTATTTAACAGGAGATCCTTTCCCTGTTGCTTGTTTTTATCAGATTTGTCCAAGATCAGATTGTTGTTGCCGTGTCTCTGCCAGGTTTTAGTAACAGAATGATGCTGATTTCATAATATGAGTTGGGGAGCAGTCCCTCCTTTTCAGCTATTTGCAAGAGTTTCAGAAGAAATAGTACCAGCTCCTCTTTGTAGCTCTGGTAAAATTTGGCTGTGAATCCCTTTGGTTCTGGGCTTTTTTTTGGTTGTTAGGCTATTAATTATTGTCTCAATTTCAGAACTTGTTATTAGTCTATTCAGAGATTTAACCTCTTCCTTGTTTTCTCTTGGGACAGTGTATGTGTCCAGGAATTGATCAATCTACTAGATTTTCTAGTTTATTCACATAGAGGTGTTTATAATATAATCTGATGATACTTTTTATTTCTGTGGGGTCAGTAGTAATATCCCCTTTATCATTTTTATTGTGTCTATTTGATTTTTCTCTTTTTGTCATTAATCATCTAGCTAGTGGTCTATTTTGTTAATTTTTTCAAAAAAACAGCTCATTGATTTTTTTGGAAAGTTTTTTGGGTCACTATCTCCTTCAATTGTGCTCTGAACTTAATTATTTCTTGTCTTTTGCTAGCTTTTGAATTAGTTTACTCTTTGCTCTTGCTTCTCTAGCTCTTTTAATTGTGATGTTATAATGCTAATTTGAGATCTTTCTAGCTTTCTAAAATAGGAATTTAGTGCTATGAATTTCCCTCTTTTTTTTTTTTTTTTTTTTTTTTGACAGAGTCTTGCTCTGTCGCCCAGGCTGGAGTGCAGTGGCGTGATCTAGGCTCACTGCAAGCCCTGCCTCCTGGGTTCATGCTATTCTCCTGCCTCAGCCTCCCGAGTAGCTGGGAATACAGGCACTCACCACCACACCTGGCTAATTTTTTTGTATTTTTAGTAGAGATGGGATTTCACCGTGTTAGCCAGGATGGTCTCGATCTCCTGACCTTGTGATCCGAATTTCCCTCTTAACACTGCTTTAGCTGTGTCCTAGATATTCTGCTATGTTGTCTCTTTGTTCTCATTGGTTTCAAAGAACCTCTTGATTTCTGCCTGGTTTCATTATTTATCCAGGAGTCATTAAGGAGCAGGTGGTTCAATATTCATGTAGTTGTATGGTTTTGAGTGAGTTTCTTAATCCTGAGCTCTGATTTGATTGCACTGTGGTCTGAAAGACTGTTATGACTTCCATTCTTTTGCGTTTGCTGAGGAGTGTTTTACTTTCAATTATGTGGTAGATTTTAGAATAAGTGCCATGCAGCACTGAAAAGAATGCATATTCTGTTTATTTGAGGTGGAGAGTTCTGGAGATGTCTATTTGGTCCACTAGATCTGGAGCTGAATTCAAGTCCTGAATAACCCTGCAAATTTTCTGTCTTGTTTATCTGTCTAATATTGACAGTGGGGTGTTAAAGCCTCTCACTATTACTGTGTGGGAGTCTAAGTCTCTTTGTAGGTCTCTAAGAACTTGTTTTATAAATCTGGGTGCTTCTGTATTGGGTGCACATATATTTAGGATAGTTAGCTCTTCTTGTTTAATTGATCCCCTTACCGTTATGTAATGCCATTCTTTGTGGGTTTTTTTTTTTTTTTTTTTTCCATCTTTGTTGGTTTAAAGTCCGTTTTGTCAGACACTAGGATTGAAAAAATAAGCCCCTGGGTTTTTTATTTTTATTTTTATTGGTTTCCATTTGCTTGGTAATTTTTCTCCATCCCTGTATTTTGAGCCTTATGTGTGTCTTTGCACAGAAGATGGATTTTCTGAATACAGCACACCAATGGGTCTTGATTCGTTATCTCGTTTGCCAGTCTGTGTCTTTTAATTTTGGTATTTAGCCCATTTACATTTAAGGTTAGTATTGTTATGTGTGAATTTGATCCTGTCATAATAATGCTATCTGGTTATTTTGCACACTAGTTGATGCAGTTTCTTCATAGTGTAATTGGTCTTTATATTTTGGTGTGTTTTCGCAGTGGCCGGTAGTGGTTTTTCCTTTCCATATTTAGTGCTTCCTTCCAGATCTCTTGCCAGGCAGTCCTGGTGGTGACAAAAATCCCTCAACCTGTCTGGAAAGAATTTTATTTCTCCTTCACTTATGCAGCTTAGTTTGGCTGGATATGAAATTCTGGGTTGAAAAATCTTTTCTTTTAGAAAACACCAATACCAACATGTGAGCACAATATTGTATAAAATAATCCAAATGTTTTAATATTCCAGAAAATTAATAAAATATGTAATATTTTCATAACAATTTGGGTATACAGATATTAGGAAATGTAAATGATATGAAAATGATTAGTATGTCAGATAGTTCAACAAATATGAAAATTGATAACATAATTATCAAATGTTCAGAAAACATTAAGGAACTATTTAATACTCAATGCTCTTATGGTGAATTGAAAGAATCAGTCTTTCTAAATGCCAGTGGAAGCAAATGACATGACTTTCCTGGCCAAGAAAGTTAGCAGTATTAATCACGTGAATAAAATTCCAAAAGTCTAAACACCTAATACATAAAGTAAGCAGTAATTACATGTAAAATTTTGAAATGTTTAAGTGTAGATGATAGTTGTAGAATTTATTCTTCATTCACCTAATATAATGTAGCCAATCTTGTAAATAATTCCCATGTCATGTCGCAATGATTATTTAAAAATCATTATTCAAATCTTTGTGCAGAAAGTGAACCCCAAAGCACAGATGAATTTTTACTACCTGTGCTTGTACATCTGGGATAGGAGGCACAGGAAGGAAGGAAATAAAATTCTAACAAATCCTGTCAGTGGATAATAGAATACAAGCTTTGTTTTATTTATCCTCATGTAACTTTTTCAGTATTTTTCAAGTTTTCTATTGTGGGCATATTTTAGTTTTACAATAAAAAGAAACATTTGTCTACATTATACTGCACATGCCATTATAACATTTCAAAATAAGTTTGACTATATGGCCGTTATGGATGATATTTACTGTGATTTTATATCCCAGCTTTTCAATTAATAACAAGAAATAAATGTGAGCAATGTACTAGACATTAATTAGGACTGAAAAATTAGTCAGTTATTTACATTATGCTATTGTATATATATAATAATATAGCATAGTTACACAAAGTTAACCATGACAAAATTTGCATTTATAGCCAAAAACCCTGGAGGTACAGAATGAAAACATGAGAATGAAGGGAACATACAAATGGAGTTATTTGTTAAACTAAAATGCATTAACACTAAATCTATCTATAGAGAATGACTCCAACACATGATATACTTTGTGACAAAATAACATTTCAAAATGCTTGTACCAAGTGGGAAACATCAAGCTTGGAAAAGTGACCTAACATATTTTAACCCTTAACATTTGTTCCAGAATTGCCACTGGGTCCATCAACCACCTGTCCTATGATTTTCGGCAACTGGTTGTATAATAATAGAGATGGCAGCTCTCTCTCTCTCTCTCTATATATATATATATATATATATATATATATATATTTCCTTGAAGTATTAGAACAATGTGAAAGCCAAGTTGAGAAATTTCAGATTTATAAGAAACTGGCCATACAATTTGTACTTAAACTCTCAGTATGTCCACAGTCATTTATTCACCACTCACAAATTTCATAGCATTCTACTAAGTGCCACCTGAGAAATAAACAAGTAGAAAAGGCAAATGGCAATTCCTGTGCATCAAGATAAGAAAGTATGCACTTGAAAATGTGAGATAATTTATGTATAGCATATATCAGTAAAAAAGTTATTAATACACAAATTTGAACTTTACATTCTTGAAACAACAAAAATAATGAACAACGAAGTACAAATTTTCAGAAATAATGAGCAATGAATTACAAACCATTTTTAAATAGCTTTCATTATTCCGGTATTTGAACTCTTCAAGACAATAATTATCATAAATTAATTAAGAGTACTGAGTTTCCAGAAGTCAAATCTCAGCCCAACAAAATTAATTTCTTTGATATTTAGCCAACCAGCATTTGAGGAAGCATGAAAGAAGACATATTTTAGTGTTGAATATTAAGTCCATAGCTTCTTCTCAAAAAAGCAAGCTGCTGGAAAAACTTCTCTTTACATGTTTTCATCCTTCTTCTTCTTTTTTTTTAATCTGTTTGTCCCTCTCTTTCTAAATCGTGCAACATTTAATAAATCTACCACTGACAGATGTGAAGCACCACTGCTGAAACTAAAGTAGTTGTGGCTTTTGAGTAATAGAAGTTCCCTGCAGCAGACAAAGCTTTTAAAGAACACTGTTTTGAAATTTAAAATGAGTATGCGCATGGGATGAGAATTACTTCTTGAAGATCCTTACATCTTCGATTTAGAGGCTTTCCTAGTTTGATTTATGAAATAATTTCCTCATTCAGAGAGGTTTGAGGTGGTGGACTCCAGTGGCCCAGATGTTTACTCCTGCCGGGTGTGCCTCCATTATGAGGAAGTCACTCAATGTTTGACCTATTTTTTATTTTCCTGGAAAACGAGAGGGCTGTGTGATGTGTGGACATTGGCATTACTTGGCAACTTATTAGAAATGCACAATACCACATGTCGTTCCCTACCTACTAAATTAGAATCTCCATTTTATTAAGGTTCCCAGATGAGTCATATGCATGGTAATATTTGAAAAACACTGGGCTAGATATTTCTGTGTTCTATTGGCTCAATATTTTTACCTATTTCAACACAGAGAAAAGTGACTTTAATTTCAATGACAGTGTAAAATGGCAGCTAAAATGAGAAATGATACAGCATGCTCTGTCTTTAGAGAGGTAAATCAAGCTGACCAGGATCCTAAATGGCCCTTACCATAAATTGCCCCTTTGTTACTTGAAAAAAAAGCATGTATAATAATGTACATAGAATGTTAATATTTTGGTAGAGTTTTGAAAATTTGCAAAATCTGAATATTAAAAAGGGCATTGTTCTTGGTTTTAAGAAATTGATAGTATTATACAATACAAAATTAGCACATTTATAATGATTTTTTAATACGTCTTGAGGACAGACATTTTCAAAGAAGTGGGACTTCATTCCAAAGAGCGGATATTTTGGTGGGGATTCTGATCATGTCTAATATTATTTTCAATTTATATGTAAATAAAAAACACAGCATTTAAAAATATCAATAGCTTAAGAAATTGGAAAATGATCTAGCCTCCAGCCTAGTCCATTTATTGATTATTCTCTCCTCAAGCACTCTGAGATGGACCAAGTTCTTTCCCTCTACTCAGTTATTTCTCTCAATTCCATTCCCCTATTGATTTGGAAAATATTGCAGATAATGAGCATGGAAGAATATCTGAGAATAGCCTTTAAATATAATATGTAATATTCTACTTAAATGTTTCAAATAAACATTATGATTTAATTTTGG
The DNA here is from genome assembly GCF_024542745.1 of Macaca thibetana thibetana. Classification (NCBI taxonomy): domain Eukaryota; kingdom Metazoa; phylum Chordata; class Mammalia; order Primates; family Cercopithecidae; genus Macaca; species Macaca thibetana. The sequence continues at coordinate 64,818,182 of NC_065584.1, forward strand.
AGTTCCTTTTAAGTCCTCTGCATTTGTTACTCACACAGCAGGTATCCCTCTTGCTGATTTCCAACCATTTATCTCATGTAGGAAGTAGGTCAGAAAACACCATGAATTTCTTTCCTTCTGCCAGCCAGCACATTTAAAGTACTCATTTGGGGATCCACGGCCAAAAATATGGTTGATAATATCAACACTAAGTGTTGGCATATAATTTCCTTCAAAATTTACTAGTGCCATAGTGATAAGCAATTTTTTTCTCTATTATGACTGGGGAAGTGGTATTGCAGATTTACCTGAAATAAAACAAATTGGTGGTAAAAGCAGTTAGGGACATATCAAAGTTTTGCTGGTCTCAGGTTTTTCAGACTTCCTTCCTTCCTTCCTTCCTTCCTTCCTTCCTTCCTTCCTTCCTTCCTTCCTTCCTTCCTTCCTTCCTTCCTTCCCTCCTTCCTCCTTCTTAAATCAGCTAAGGTCATCAGGAAGGAGAGAGAGATCAGGGGACATAGTGAAGATTCAGGTCATTCCATTAAACAAGGTTCCCAACATTGTGACAACTGCTCATAGCTCAACTAAATAGGCTTAGGCTTCAAATATTTGTTTTGTGTGTAACCAAAGCTCTCAATCATGTGGTAAGGCCATCATTGCTTAAGTCATTTATTTTAGCTTTGGGAACCCCCTTTACTAAGTAGCCTTAGCTGATTTGGGCTTAACTTAAGCAGTACCAACTAATTTTTAGTCCTCTTTAATGTGGGGCATCCACTTTTCCATTATCAAGGTCCTATCTCTTAGGTTCTCATCCATTTTTAACATAAGGGGCCAGTGGAGTTTTCTTAGAATAGAGCTCACCACATACTTTCTATAGATTTCTTTATATCACTTTCTTATTCTCCAGTGGGTAACCTTTACTAGCATTATAAACCCAATCCAGGTCAGTAAGAACCTGGAATCTCATCAATTTCTTTTCTGAGCATTCCTGTGAGTTTACGTGCCTAAGGGAAAACTCCCTGAGAAAGACAAAACTCTCTTATTTCAACTAGGAGGGGACCTTCCATTGCCATCTCAAAATTAATCTAAGTTGATGTAATAAATGCAAGATAGGTAGGCCCACAAAAGAATACAGCTGTTGTCATTGCTTCTCAACAAGCATTGCATGCCTTTTTTTCTCATCTCCTAAGTGGACCAGCGAAAATTACAACAATGTATTTGATTTATACTCACAAAGTTGATGAGTTTCCCCCCTTTCCTTCTCATTGTGTTTCCATAACTATTACCCATAAGGAGTCATAATCTTCTGCCTATCTGAGATATATCCTAGTATAATCTTAATTGTTGCAATAGGGCAAGCAGGAGGCTGATTGCTAGATTGACAAGTAATCTTACTTGCATAGAGCAGGGTTAGTACAAGAACGGCACTGTTCAAGCTACAATAATTAAACCTTCTCCCTGGTAAATGGAATCAGACAATAAAAGGAAATGATTTATTGCTGTTTTGACCATGTAATTTCACCAATATATTGACTATTGAATGTCATGGGTTTTCCACATATTCTTTTAATCATCTACGGAGCCTTCATTCTTCATTTTTGGAAAGCTATGTTTTTTGTTTTTTGTTTTCTTATTATCATCGTTAAAATGTCATATGTTTTAAAGAGTATAAAATTTTAACCAACATACCAGCTAACAGGTTAGCCTACCACAGTTTCTTGGATCTGACAGGACCCAAGGACTCCTGAGTCAACAGTTTATTAATCTTAGAAATCAGAGTAGCTAGAGTATCATCATCTTGGTGTCACTTTTCAACATCTCAATTCTCAAAGACCAACAGAAATAAAACCAAGTGGTACCCAGTGATGCAGTAAATTGTATTGAGAGGACCCAAGAGTCTACAAAATCCCAATCTTTATCCTGAACACTAAGAATGGCCATTAGTTTTTCCAAAGAGAGACACTATCGCCGTCTTCCAAGGTTGTAAGCAAACCTGCCCTTTGCTCTAGAGGAAGACACTATCTCTATCTTCCAAAGCTGTTTGCTATATAGATATCCTTAAAAAAGTCATCTAAAAAAAGTTGACATTCAATGCCTTTGGTTATGCGATGTGCAGAAATGCAATAGATGCATGGATAATTGCCTCCTAACAATATATTATTTCTTAGAATTACTGCTTTTTTCTCACACATTTTGAAATGTTTCTTAAAATCTCTCACTTAATTTGGGCATTTGCATATTTTATTGTTATATTATGAGCATCTGCATATTTTATTCTTGGGCTTTTGCATATTTTATTATTATATTCTGACAATGTATTATGACCCTACCCTAGGCATATAATTACAGTGTTAAGCTGAATAAAACAGTCCCTGTTATATTTGTGCTACTAGCTTATTTGTAACCACCTTTCTCCCAGGAAGGTTAAAAAAAAAAAGAATAACTAATTTTTTTTTTCTAAAGATTATAGTACTTGCAGGACTGTCCAATATTTCGGCTTCCTGTGCCACTTTGGAAGAAGAATTGTCTTGGGTCACACATAAAATACATTAACACTGATAGCTGATGAGAAAAAATAAATCACAAAAAAACCTCATAATGCTTTAAGAAAGTTTACAAATTTGTGTGGGCCACATTCAAAGCCATCCTGGGCCACATGTAGCCCCTTGGCCACAGGTAGGACAAGCTTATATTTTAGCATACACTTCTAGTGGTTATTAGGCTTTACATATTTTTATGTGTTATAATATGTAAAGCATATTATAAAGAATTCTGTATGTATTACACGCATACAGAAACTGACAGTCAGAAAGATAACATAATATATATGTTATCCCTTAGCAGTATTTGAGTTTTAATTGAGGCCTGTTATTCTCAAACTTTTATTTGTAAGAACATTTCTACAGGAAATAAATCCTTTGCTTGTTGTTCATAGAAAATCTTGGTTTCGATGATTACTTTTCTATTTGTTAAATATCAATTTTTTTTTTACGTTGGATCTTGGCTACAACAATAGGTTCTTATGGCTTTGTTATAACAAGTTTTGGAGTAAGAAAACTTTTGTCATTCTAATATAAGAGCCTTGAAACAAATTATCAAACAACTCTAAGCCTCAGTTTCCTCAGATACAAATTTAGAATATATGCCATAAGGATTCCTACGATTCTTGTAAAAATGTATGAATGGCATATAGTTTAATATGTGAGACATAGTATACATTCACTCAGCAGTAGTTTACTATAATTTACAAATCTCTATACCAAAAAAAAAAAAAAAAAAAAAATTCCAATATCTACATTTAAAAAGTACTGTCAACAGTTGGTTAAATAAAAGCTTTATTTTCCAGAAAACAAAGTCACTTCAAGAGAGTTTATTTGAGGCTATTAATATGTGTTAAAACTGAATGAAAGAAGTCATTCAGTTTTATACTTGGGTTTCTAACAGGCCTGTGCCGATCACATTAAATATTAGGACTAACACATATTTTGCCTTCCTGCAGTAGGGGTATGTGGGCAAATGGCATCTGAAATACATATGATGCAAAAACTATATGTATCTGCAAGGTTAATGGGCCCTCCAAAATGAGAACATATCCATTATTTTAATATAAGTGTTTGCATTTTTAAGTTATCAGTTTATTTAAAAATTGCTAGGTAGACTTGCCCCATCTCAGCCCTTAAATAGAAAAATAGTAAAATTGATTAACGTAGTCATTATGTTCTTACGTTATGTTCTTATTCATGTTATGCATTGTAAGTGTCCATGTGTAAAAAGTCAATAAAATATTTCCTTTCAGGTAATTTTTACAAGTGTGTCTATTCTTTTCAGTTGCTTTCTCAGGCATGCCAGCAACAATGTGTTTTGAAGTCTGCTAACATACAGAAATAAATATCAGGGCTCTGCAAGGCAAGATATTTGTTTGCACTTTTATACTAAACAGATGATCATTCACAAAGGGTTCATCTGAAGCAATATCTGAAACATTTCACAGAATTTTCAGTGAAGTGCACTTGTTTCCAAATTTTAGCTAGTAAAATATTAGACATTACAATTTTGGAACATATAAGTGAATGTTTCTGCCAACCAATTTCAATCAACCATAACTTTTCTTCCAATTTTTTCTCTAGTGTCTGTTGAAAATTCATATGCTCTACCATCACCATTAAATTCTCATATTCATTAGAACATGAGACTGATATTGAAGCCAAGCATTTTATCATCATAATAATTGGTTTTTGTATGAGTCTTTTTATGTTTAAAACATACTGAAAATCTCAAAATTTTTCACATTATACCTTAGAGCAAGGTTTTAGTAATTATATTAATCAGTAATCTAGTTCGTGTGAAAGTAGACTGCCAACGAGAATTTTAAAATGGAAGAGAAGGAGGAAAATAGGTAATCATAATGAATCTTTCCTTAGCTCAGGAAAATACCCCTGTATCCAGATTCATCTGACTGTCATACAAAGTGTATGAAATAAAAACAAAAAAATGTAAAGATTAAAATTGAACACTGGAAGCTTTTTCAGAAATGATTTTTATGTAATTTAATTTCCTTCCATGTTTATTCTGAAAAATAGCTAAATTAAGGTGGTTATCCCAATATGATATTGCTATAATTTGTTTTTATTATTTATTTAGTTAATTTAAAAATGTTACTCGCCTGGAGACTACTTGTGTTCTCGCCTGGAGACTACTTGTGTTAAGTCACATGAAAATTGTAATTTTATTTCTGTTTGTCAAAATATTTGAATTAGATAAAATATAATCAAGAGAAGGTTTGCTGAACAGGTTTAAAATTTCTAGTTCATATGTAATAGGAATGTAAAAACATTTGGTTTACTCTAATGAACTGAGGAATCTTAAAGACAAAACATGTATAGATTATAAGCTTTTTCGAAGAAGTCAAGAATTTTCTGCATTTTGTATAGCATGTGATACATAATATTGTGTCTGGTATGCTAGTAGAGGCTCACTGACACATACTGATTAAACTTTGATGGATATTATAGACACAATTCAAAATTAGCTTAATAACCTAGTTAACTCATAAATATAGTCTATAAAATAAATTATATTGGAAATTAGATTTAAGTTATTCTGGGCTGACATGATATTCCCTAGGGAAGCAACATTTACAATTGCTTATTTTCTATTTTATTTTTCAGTTTTATTTTAAGTTCAGGAGTTATTGTGCAGGACCTGCAGGTTTGTGACATAGGTAAATGTGCATCACGAGGGTTTGTTGCACAGATTGTTTCATCATCCAGGTATTTATTATCCATTCGTTAAATAATTGCTTCTTTTATTGTTAAATTGTTTGAGAAGTTGATTAGCATGCCTGGTTAGAAAATATTTTCAATGGTGGGAGAATTGTGGTTTTACAAAAATATTTAGAATGTTTTAACATTATAATGGTTTAACCTTTACCAGCAATCTGGGAAATCTAATAAATGGAAGATCTAGCTATCAAAGTGTCTTAAAGAGCTAGAGGTAACCGGGACCTTTTGTGATGTGACCTGTGAGGGTAGAGAGGCAAGGACTTTTGACCATGATTTTATATGAAACTTTTGAAAGACTAGGGAAATATTACCCCTCATTTGAATTGATCAGCACCTTCATTTGTGGTCAATCAGACAGTCAATCAGTTTCTTTTTTCTCCATCTAAAACACAGGAAAATATTTTGGAAATGTCCTAGTCTTCATCTCACAAAATTTTCCACAGCAAACTTTAAGTATTGTATTTTCTGGGAGCTGGAAAGTGTCATTAGCGTATTACAAATGAGGGAAATAAGGTTTGGAGGTGTAATGTGACATATCCAAATCACTTAATTTCTCCAATTTCCTGTAGTCTAGTACTTCTACATTTGAGGAAGTGAAAGTGGTGAATACAGGATAGTTAGTGAAAATCAGTATAAGGGATAAGATGATAAAGCAGTTTGACTAATTTCACTCAATTCTTTGAAATAAATGTTAAACTATGTCTTTTATTTATTTATTTAACACCACCTATTTGCCATTTTAACTAATCCCTCAACCATATCATACCACCTGGGTAATGGGTTCTCTGAATAATATCACAGTAGACACCTTTAAATTTTCAGTTGGTTTTGATTATTACATTATCTGGACAGTTTTCGTTTTCAAGATTTCTGCAATGCAATATAAAGCATAAGTTCCATATTGGAGTCAAAGCTGCTAGTATAAGTTGGATGAGTGTCTCCACCCATGTCTCGTGTGTCTGAGAGAATAAGGGGCACTCAGGGACAGGTGTAGGTAGCTCTTTCAAACTCACATCTCTTTTCTACTGACTTATTTTCTTGGTGAAAGGCTGGGAAGAAGGAGAAAGCATTAAATGAAATATGTTTATCTGTATTAGTATTTGAGTGTGTGTCACTTGGCCATCACCTTATTTTTTTGCCAGTGATAATAAAAATCATGCAAAGATAGAAGATAGTAGGTTTCTTCCCAACTCACTCCCTTTATGCTTATCAAAACAGACCTAAGTTATTGCATTTGATCTTGCTGTCGATAAATACAGGCAAAAGCAGACCTTGCTGACTCAAGCTCAAACGCCGGTCTCAAACATCAGTGGACATGGAGAAGAGTGAACTTACTCAGTTTGGCATCTAGAAAGGGGTGCTGGTGGGATATTCTTAATAGGCCTGAAACTCTAAATCACACACTGGTGGTCCCAGCAAATATATGAGACCAGTTCCATATATCCTTCACAACTCTAACTTGGCAAAGGTAAGATCCATTTTCTGCCACCTTTCAGAAACATATATTTGAGGGTTTTCCCTACCTAATCTCAGCCTGACCATACCATCTTTCCTCAGTCCTTTGTTGCTCATCCTGATCCCATTTAAACTTAGTCTCATAAGTGGAAGTCATTAAGCCCAATGGCCAAGTAGATATCCTACTGGGGAAATAAATAATTAGCCCTGCCTCATAGACACCCACAGAAATTACAAGCAATTCACCAGTGACCACCTAATGCCATATTGGTAATGAGAATCAGTCAATAATCCTTTCTTGAGGGAAAAAAGAAATGGGATAACTTATCTTCATGATTTTTCCTTCCTCAAAAGACTACCTGTGTCCCTATGTCCCAAGTGTAGTTCTCCTAAATTGGAAAAGGCAAGTGGGATAGAAATGCAATCACACTCCTGCTAAAATAGTGTTTCTCATCAGGCTTGGATCTCACAGCTTGCTGTTCTATGAACTCAGAATGTAGGGTACTGATATTGACTTTTTTTTTTCTCAGTTGTTGGTTTTACTAGTTTTAGTCAATTATATAAAAAATAGTCAATTTCTCCAGCTTGGCAAATTAATCTATCATGTTCCAAAAAGAAAACAAAAACAAAAACAAAAAAAACCCGAAATGTATTCTGTCATTAGAATTGTAAGATATTGTAAAGGTAAATTTTGCATCTTTTTTAGGAGTCGAGGCCAGACTTGGTGAAGAGCCTTGGATAGGAATACAAAATATTATGCTTGCCCTTTTTTCTTTTGTACGTTCTTCAAACTTCATTGAGCAATAATCTCTTTCATCATGTTTTAAACTTTGTCTATGTTTCCTATAGAGCAATCTTTCTTGTGAGGAATTGTTTTGTGGAAAGTTGGGAAAGAATTGTCAGAGTTTTCTCAAGCTTTATTGTGTAAAGACTCACTGCAATACTTGTTATAAAGATATTCAAGAGAGCTATTCAAAGGAGTCTGCTTCAGTGAGACTAAGGCAGAGAACAGGATGGATACAATAATCTGTTTTTAAAAATCAGCTTCACAATTTCTGACAAAGATTAAAAGACTATAATTTTAAAAACAAAGTTTTGCTAAGTTTTAATGCATTTTGACATAGTTTATAGGATAACTGAAAGTTTCAGCCTAAGTAAATTTAATGACCTTTCTAGAATTATATTGATATGGTTTGGCTGTTTTGTCCACTCTATATCTCATGTTAAAATGTAATCCTCAAAGTTGGAGGTGTGGCTTGATGGGAGGTGTTTGGATCACGGGGATATAGGGTAAAAATATCTGATAGCAATAATTTAAGCATACTCTTAGAATGACCCTCTATGGCAGAAACATCTGAATATGTGTTCTGAGGTAAGAAATTGGGGGGTGGCCAATCTGGAAAATTGTTCCTTGTCTATAAGAAACATTTGAACCCCTGTCCCATCTCTTGGAACATGGACCATTAGGATATTGGGGCCGTGAGTTTTGCATTGGATGAAGGTTACCAGTTGGATGTCGATAAGGGGAGGGTATTAAGTGAAAATGCTATATAAATACATGCTATGTGCAGGCAGTTGAGGTTTTCCTGCTCATCCCACTGCCACTGGATGGTAGGAAGGTGGACACCTTGTCTGGCCCACCGCCACTGGGCCATTTCTCTTGTCTATCCTGCCACCACTGGACTGTCTTCCCTGTAAGTGCATAATAAAAAATCATGGCTCATTTGCTGGCTTTAAGCCTCTTCTTTGGCCTCTTGAACCTTTTGCATTTCCTATTGAGGTTCATAGGGGTTTGACACAACAGGGGATAGATCCTCTCATGAATGGCTAGGAGCCCTTCCCATGGTAATGAGTTCTTGCTCTGTTAGTTTGAGCAAGAACTTGTTGTTTAGAGGAGTCTGGCACCTCCTACTTTCTCTTTTGTACACTCTCATCTTGCAACATCCCTGCTCTTTGAGGTCATCAGCCTCAAAGATCAAAGGTAGATAAATCCACAAAGATGAGTAAAAACCAGCACAAAAATGCTAAACATTCCAAAAACCAGAAAGCCTCTTCTTCTCCAAATGATCACAACTCCTCTCCAGCAAGAGAACAAAACTGAACAGAGAATGAGTTTGACAAATTGACAGAAGTAGGCTTCAGAAGGTGGGTAATAACAAACTCTTCTGAGCTAAAGGAGCATGTTTTAACCCAATGCAACAAAGCTAAGAACCTTGACAAAAGGTTGTGAGAACTGCTAAGTAGAATAACTAGTTTAGAGAAGACCTAAATGACATGATGGAGCTTAAAAACACAGCATGAGAACTTTGTGAAGCATACACAAGTATCAATAGCCAAATCGATCATGTGGAAAAAATGATATCAGAAGTTGAAGATCAACTTACTGAAATACGGCATGAAGACAAGATTAGAAAAAAAAAAAAAAAGAATGAAAAGGAATGAACAAAGCCTCCAAGAAATATGAGACTATGTGAAAAGACCAAATCTACGATAGAGTGGGGTCCATGAAAGTGAGGGCAAGAATGGATCCAAGTTGTAAAACACACTTCAGGATATGATCCAGGAGAACTTCCCCAGCCTAGCAAGGCAGGCCAACACTAAAATTCAGGAAATACAGAGAACGCCACAAAAAAAGATAATCCTCAAGAAGTGCAACTCCAAGACACACAACTGTCAGATTCTCCAAGGTTGAAATGATGAAAAATGTTAGGGTAGCCAGAGAGAAAGGTCAGGTTACATACAAAGGGAAGCCCATCAGACTAACATCAGATCTCTCTGCAAAAACCCTGCAATCCAGAAGAGAGTGGGGGCCAATATGCAACATTCTTAAGGAAAATAATTTTCAACCCAGAATTTCATACCCAGCCAAACTAAGCTTCATAAGTGAAGGAGAAATAAAATCCTTCACAGAGAAGCAAATGCTGAGGGATTTTGACACCACCAGGCCTGCCTTACAAGAGCTTCTGAAGGAAGCACTAAGTATGGAAAGGAAAAACTGGTAGCAGCCACTGCCAGAACACACCAAAATATAAATACCAATGACACTATGAAGAAACTTCATCAACTAATGTGCAAAATAGCCAGCTAGCATCATAATGACAGGATCAAATTCACACACTTAAATTTACATTTAACTGTAAATGGGCTAAATGCCCCAATTAAAACACACACACTGGCAAATTGAGTAAAGAGTCAAAACCCATCGGTGTGCTGTATTCAGAAGACTCATCTCATGTGCAAAGACACACATAGGCTCAAAATAAAGGGATGGAGGAAGATTTATGAAGCAAATGGAAAGCAAAAAAAAAAAAAAAAAAAAAAAAAAAGGTTGCAATCCTAGTCTCTGGTAAAACAGGCTTTAAACCAACAAAGATAAAAAGACAAAGAAGGGAGTTACATAATATTACATAATGGTGAAGGAGTCAATGCAACAAGAAGAGCTAACCATCCTAAATATATATGCACACTGTACAGGCACACTCATAGTCATAAAACAAGTTCTTAGAGACCTACAAAGAGACTTAGACTCCCACACAATAATAGTGGGAGACTTTAACATCCCACTGTCAATATTAGATCAATGAGACAGAAAATTAACAAGGATATTCAGGACTTAAACTCAGCTCAGGACCAAGCAGACCTTATAGACATTTACAGAACTCTCCACCCCAAATCAACAGAATATACATTCTTCTCAGCACCACATAGCACTTGCTATAAAATTGACCATATAATTGGTAGTAAAATACTCTTCAGCAAATGCAAATGAATGGAAATCATAAGGAACAGTCACTCAGACAACAGTGCAATAAGATTAAAACTCAGGATAAAGAAACTCACTGAAATCCACACAACGACATGGAAACTGAAAAATCTGCTCCTGAATGGCTATTGGGTAAACAACAAAATTAAGGCAGAAATAACAAAGTTCTTGAAACCAAGGAGAACAAAGAGACAATGTATTGGTATCTCTGGAACACAGCTAAAGCAGTATTAAGAGGGAAATTTACAGCAATAAATGCCCACATCAAAAAGTGAGAAAGATCTAAAATAGGCACCTTATATCACAATTAAAAGAACTAGAGAAGCAAGGGCAAACAAATTCAAAAGGTAACAGAAGACAAGAAATAACTAAGATTGTAGCAGAACTGAAGGAGATAAAGACATGAAAAACCCTTAAAAAAAAAATGAATCCAGGTGCTGGTTCTTTGAAAAGATTAAGTAAATAGATATACCACAAGCCAGACTACTAAAGGAGAGAAGAGAGAAGAATCAAATAGACACAATAAAAAAATGATAAAGGGGATATCACCACTGATTCCACAAATATACAAAATAGCATCAGAGAATACTATAAACACATCTATGAAAATAAAATAGAAAATCTAGAGGAAATGGGTAAATTCTTCAACACATTCACCCTCTCAAGACTAAACCAGGAAGAAGTTGATTCCCTGAATAGATGAAAAACAAGTTCTGAAATTGAGGCAGTAATTAATAGCCTACCCGTTAAAAAATAAGCCCAAGACCAGACAGAATCACAGCCAAATTCTACCAGAGGTACAGAGAGGAGCTGGTACCATTCCTTCTGAAACTTTTTCAAATAATAGAAAAAGAGGGACTCCTCCCTAACTCATTTTATGAGGCCAACATCATCCTAATTCCCAAACCTGGCAGAAACACAAGAAAAACAGAAAATTTCAGGCTAATATTCCAGATGAACATCAGTGCGAAAATCTTCAATAAAATACTGGATAGCTGAATACAGCAGCACATCAAAAAGCTTATCCACCATGATAAAGTCGGCTTCATCCCTGGGATGCAAGACTGGTGTAACATACACAAATCAATAAACTAACCCATCACATAAACAGAACCAATGATAAAAACCACATGATTATCTCAATAGATGCAGAAAAGACCTTCAATAAAATTCAACACCTCTTTATGCTAAAAACTCTCAATGAACTAGACTTTGATGGAACATACCTCAAAATAATAAGAGCTATATATGACAAACCCGTAGCCAATACCATACTGAATGGGCAAAACCTGAAGCATTCCCTTTGAAAACTGGCACAAGACAAGGATGCCCTCTCTTACTGCTCCTATTCAACACAGTATTGGAAGTTCTGGCCAGGGCAATCAGGCAAGAGAAAGAAAGAATTAGTGTTCAGATAGGAAGAGAGGAAGTCAAGTTGCCTCTGTTTGCAGAAAATATGATTGTATATTTAGACAACCCCATCATCTCAGTCCAAAAAATCTTTAAGCTGATAAACAACTTCAGCAAAGACTCAGAATACAAAATCAATGTGTAAAAATCATAAGCTTTTCTATACACCAATAATAGCAAGTAGAGAGCCAAATCATGAGTGAACTCCCATTCACAATTGCTACAAAGAAAATAAAATGCCTAGGAATACAACTTGCAAGGGACGTGAAGGACCTCTTCAAGGTGAACTACAAACCACTGCTCAAGGAAATAAGAGAGGATACAAAAAATGGAAAAACATTCCATGCTCATACATAGGAATAATCAATATCATGAAAATGGCCACACTGCCCAAAGTAATTTATAGATTCTATGCTATTCCCATCAAGCTACCACTGACTTTCTTCACAGAACTAAGGAAAAAAAAAAAAAAAAAAAAACTACTTTAAATTTTATATGGAACCAAAAAAAGTCCATATAGCCTAGACAATCCTAAGCAAAAAGAACAAAGCTGGACGTATCAAACTCTACCTAACTTCAAACTATACTACTAAACTAGAGTATCCGAAGCATGATACTACTGGTACCAGAACAGATATATAGACCAATGGAACAAAACGGAGACCTCAGAAATACCACCACACGTCTACAATCATCTGACCTTTGACAAACCTGACAAAAACAAGCAATGGGGAAAGGATTCCTTATTTAATAAATAGTGCTGGCGAAACTAGCTAGCCATATGGAGAAAACAGAAACTGGACCCCTTCCTTACACACCTCATACAAAAATTAACCCAAGGTGTATTAAAGACTTAAATGTAAGACCTAAAACCATAAAAACCCTAGAAGAAAACCTAGGCAATACCATTCAGGACATAGGCATGGGCAAAGACTTCATGACTAAAACACCAAAAGCAATTGAAACACAAACTAAAATTGACAAATGGGATCTAATTAAACTAAAGAGCTTCTGATGAGCAAAATAAACTGTCATCAGAGTGAAAAGGCAACCTATAGAATGGGAGAAAATTTTTGCAATCCATCCATCTGACAAAGATCTAACATCCAGAATCTACAAGGAACTTAAACAGATTTACAAGAAAAAAAATTCAAAAAGTGGGCAAATGATATAAACAGACACTTCTCAAAAGTGCCTTCTTTCCAGGGAAATGAATGGTTCTGTCTCGCTGAGGTTCCTGGTCTCACTGGGGTATGAAAAACAAACTGCTGCAGCTAGCTCAGTGTCTCCCCAAACAGCTGCCCAGTTTCATGCTTGAAACCCAGGGCCCCGGTGATGTAGGCACACGAGGGAATCTCCTGGTCTGCAGACTGCAAAAACCATGGGAAAGGCATCGAATCTGGGCCAGATAGCACAATCCCTCACCACTTCCCTTGGCCAGGAAACGGAGGCCCCCTGCTCCTTGCATTTTCTGGGCGAGGTGACACCCCACCCTACTTCTGCTCACCCTCCGTGGACTGCACCTACTGCCTAACCAGTCCCAGTGAGATAAACATGACACCTCAGTTGGAAATGCACAAATCACCTGCCTTCTGTGTTAGTCTAGCTGGGAGCTGCAGACGGGAGTTGTTCCTATTTGGCCATCTTGCCAGATCTCTCCAATCGCACCTACTTTTCAATCTTCAGTTAGTGTTCAATTGTGGAGACAAGCTCTGGGTTCTAGAAACCCATAATGTGAAGGATGCAGATTATAGTAGAAATATTCTCTTCCTGAATGTGGAAATCAATTTGTTTTATTTTCTGAGGTATTTCACATAAGTTTGGGGGACAAACTGAACAGAAAATAATTTTCTTTACTTCGTATATGTATCTTTCCTTTCATTTGGTGCATAGGATGTCATATTATACGGTTATTTCATCTTTAGCATGCAGGAAACAGCAGGAAGCAGAATAATGAAGTGAGAGTCAAGACGTTAAGACAGATCTCTAATTTTAACTAGAAAGGTGGCATAATATGCTGACTTTATCACAGAGGTGGTATTTGCATATTTCTTAAGACCTGATATATCTAGGGACATTCTCAAATATACAAGTGGTTTTTAATACCACATTTCAGGACTTCCATAAGGATAATTTTCTGTATTATTTTATTTTTTTCCTCTTGAGTAAATTACAATGCCTTTCTAATATTTTCCACCTATTTTACTCTACAATACAAAATATGAAACCCTTGTTTTTTACCATTCGACCAGACAATTCTGGAATGATGGACATTTTTCTTAATTGAGGCATTTAGTTTAACAGGAAAGTTTTAAATTTTTCTTATTTATCACTGAGGATTTGTTTAATAGTGAGGTTTGCAAAATTCACCAATGCAAGCTGAATGCAAGCTGAAGAGTCAATTGATTCTCAATTTAGGGAAATTAGTTCCCAAATAATACAAAACAGCATCTCATATAAAAGTGGATACAAAGAAAAAATTACCTCAGATGGTGAAAAACATTTTATTTTTCAGGAACTGACAAAAGAAATCTGCAATGTACACTGTCAAAGAATTCCATAGGTAGATTGAACAACACTCCACTGGAACACTATTGTGAATATAGTATGATAAATAGATTCACCACACAGAGTTATGATATGTCAATGAAAGAAATGTCCTCTAAAGCATCATTGTGCAAAACATGATTCACAGATCAGAAATATAGGTATCAGTTGGGAGTGTGGTAGAAATTCAGAATCTTATGCCTCACCTGAAACCTACTGTGTCAGAATCTGGATTTTATTAATGTTCAATCTTCTCCTTAAAACACACACACACACACACACATTCCAATATACATGACTTCATTCATAGTTTAGATGAAACTCTAACTTAGTACACCTATTTAGCCAGGGTTTCTTTTCAGTAATTTTGAAATGAATGTCTCTTTTGAGTCCCCTGTCAGAAGCCAAAGCTGCATATTATTAATTTCATTAACTGATATCTTGATAATCACATTTACATTTAATTTTTGTAGAAATGTCACACAGTACATATGTATACATTGTTATATTGTTTGCAATACATATTATCAAAGATAGTGCCAGTAATAAATATGACCATTTTAAGTTACATTGCAATACTTTTTGACTGACAGAAAAATAATGAAGGAAATACGTTGATGAAAGTTAGATTTGGTCTATGATCAGTGAATATAGCAAAATTTCAAAAGTACAAACAAATGAAATGAACAACAGTCAGGAGGGAAGGTAAGAAAATGCCCCTAAAGACATCCAGATGCATTGCAATAGCTTTTCTGAAAATGTGGTCTAGCAACCAGTTATTTTAGTTACCTGTGATAAATACAAAGATTCTGTCTTCACCACTAAGCCTACTGAAGCAGCCTTTGAATGTGGAATTCCTGAATTCTGCATTTTACTTCCCCTGGTGATTTACATGCATATTACATTTGTCAATAATTAATTCAATTTCAATAAAATATAGATTTCATACAATCTATATTTTATTTTGTGTTATGGAAAACTTAACCTATATCCCCATCATTAATGTTGATTGAAAAAGAATTAATATTCTCAGGCAAGTAATGATGCAAATATGTCTGTAAAAATTCTTGAAATACCACTTCAGCAGACACTATAAAAGACTATCTAATGACTTTTTCCCTGTACATAAATTCCGGTTCTTTCTACTGTTTTCACTTCATGAACTTTAAGAGAATATACTCTTCTGTGAGTTCCTACCGAGAGAAGAGAGGAAATTGACTGAGTTCTTTCCTTTTTGTAGTAGCTACTCTTTCGCATCTCTACCTTCAATTTGGGTGAACACTGCAGGAAAGTTTCAGGGATATGATACTCCTATTAGACCAAATAGGTTTTAGAACTGCCACTTAAAAGCAGGGAGAATAAACCTATGGAAACTTAGTTTTAGTTTCAACATTTTTGTCAATTAATGTAACCTTGGGGAATATCATTTAACTTCTCTCAGCCCGATTTGAAACGTAAAACAGCTAGACTGGAATACTCCTAATGTTCTTTCTATTTCTAGAAGTCTATAATTCCAAATAAATTAATTTAAATCTTGAATTTAACAAATATTGTTTTAAAGAAACTAATACCAATAACTCAACAGAAATTATTTTCTACAGTTTTTAAACAGCTCACTACAGAAGACTCTTTTATGATAATTTATATTAAAAATTTATGGTACAGACTTTTGCAGATAACTCTCTCAGCAATGTCCAATTAATTATTTGGCTACATCACTAGTGGAACTTTTTCTTCCACCAAAGATGTCAGATTATCCCAATAGCAACATCTGTGGCAGTTTATAGGGAGCACAAATTTGCAACCTCACAGCTATACACCCCTGAGATGTGGATTGTGTTTGTTTATTTTTTAATGGTTATGTATGCCTTCAAGTTAAGTATCCCTCCAATAATGTGGATATATAGCTATTCTAAGTATAATATTTTAGCAAACTCCTTTACAAATTCTTTAATTTTAGTTTTCCAAGTATTTTACATAATATGGTCAGTGGTCGGACACACTTGAGTTGGAATCACTGTAATCATAATTAAAGTTAAGTCAGGCTAGGATATGTTATCTTCACTATTGAGGCCATTCACTAAATATCTTGTAATAAATAATATTTCAGTGTTTCAGGTGACCTGAAAAGTATTTAGAACACAAAAATATGTTTCCTTAAAGCCCTACAGAATGTGACCTCCTGGCCCTCTTTTGTCTTGTCTCTTACCATAGTCCCCATTGTACATCTGCCCAATCACCACTAACTCCTTGTTTTTCCCTGAAATTGCAGCACTTGATCTGCCTTAGTCATATTTTCATAGCTGCCATTGTCTGTAACACTCTTCTCCCAGATTGCCAAACTTGCTGTTGAAGACACCATTTATGCTGTGAAAAAGGAACACTTCGATAGTGCTGGTGGGAATGAAAACTAGTACAAACACTAGGGACAACAGTGTGGAAATTCCTTAAAGAAGAAAAAGTAGAAATAGCATTTGATCCAGTAATCCCACTACTGAGTATCTACCCAGAGGAAAATAAGTCATTATATGAGTGGATAAAGAAATTGTGATATATAAACACAATGACAATACTCAGCCATAATATATATGTGTGTGTGTATATAAATAAAACATATGGAACATATATAACACCATATGTCACTGTGTATCACCATATATATCACCATATGTAATTGCACATCACTATATATAACTATATAGTGGTATATAAATGCATATCACTATATATAACAATATATAACTATATATAACACACACACACACACACACAAACACACACAATGGAATACTACTCAGCTATAAAAAGGAATGAATTAATAGCATTTGAAGCAACCTGGATGGAATTGGAGACTATTATTCTAAGTGAAGTAACTCAGGAACAGAAAACCAAACGTTGTATGTTCTCACTCATAAGTGGGAGCTAAGTTTTGAGGAAACAAAGGCATAAGAATGATACAACAGATTCTGGGGACTTAGAGGGAAAGGGTGGGAAGGGGATGAGGGATAAAAGGTTACAAATTGGGGTCCGCGTGTACTGTTTGGGTGATGGGTGCACCAAAATCTCACAAATCACTACTAAAGTACTTACTCATGTAACCAAATACCACCTGTTCCCCGAAAACCTATGGAAATAAAATTTGTAAAAAGACACCGATATGATTTGAATTTGTGTTCCTGCCCACATCTCATGTTGAGCTGTAATCCCCCATGTTGGAGGAGGGGCTCAGTAGGAGGTGATCGGAAAAGGGGGTGGATTTTTCCCTTGCTATTCTCATGATAGTGAGTTTTCGTGAAATCAGTTGTTTACTGTGTATCACCTCTCTCTTCTCTCTCTTACTCCTTCTCTGGCCATGTAAGACATGCCTGCTTCCCCTTCGCCTTCCCCCATAATTATACATTTCCTGAGGACTCCCCAGCTGTGCCTCCTGTGCAGCCTGCAGAACTGTGAGTCAATTAAACCTCTGTGTGTGTGTGTGTGTGTGTGTGTGTATAAATTACCCAGTCTCAAGTATCTCTTCATAGCAATGAGAGAACAATAATACAGACACCTGGTGATTTTTATGTTAAAGTATATTTTAATTGAAATATAACTGTGATGGGCTGAATTGTGACCCCCTAAAAAATTTAGTATGTTCAACTTTTAACCCTCAGTACTGAGACTGTTTTTGCAGATAGGATTTGTAAAAAGGTAATTAAGTTACAATGACATCATCAGATCATCAGGGTGAGTCCTAATCTAATCTGAATGCTATCTTTTTAAGAAGAGAGTATTTGGACACGGAAAAACAGAAGACATAGGAAGGAGTCAACCATACAGAAGCCAAGGCGAGTTCTCAGAAGAAACTAACCTTGTTGACATCTTAATCTTGGATTTCTGGCCTCCAGAACTGTGAAAGAATACCCTTTTGTTATTTAGTCAGTGTTGTCTATGACACTTCATTGCAGCAGTCCTAGAAAACTGTATAATAACATGTAATAAAGTAGAAAAATTATAAGCAGGAAATTTGATGACCTTTTAGAAAGTGAACACACTTATTTAAATGGCACCCAGATAAAGATATATACTATACCAAGAATCCTGCAAGCCCCACCCATACCAAGTTTTATTCTCTAGGTAGCCATTATCCTGATATCTAACGTAATTAATTCATTTTGCCAGTTCTTTAAAATTTTATGCCAATTATATCACAGGGAACTTACACTTTGGTGCCTGGCTCATTTCCTTCAACATTATGATTATTCATACCATTGTGCATATTTATGTTTCTTTTTATTTTCTTTTCGTTTAATAAGTATTCCCTTGTATGCATATCACAAAAGTTATATACCCATTGTGCTGTTGAGTAACTTTTGGGTAGTTTCTAGCTTTTCACTGCTGCAATAGTGTGAACAAGTTAAATAACATTCTTATGCAGGTTTTTGGTGAAAATATGTATTCATTTTAGTTGTATATATACTTACAAGTGAAAGTTCTAGATCACAGAAATTTACCTTTTCAGTTTTAGTAGGCAATTTCAGCTTTCCAAAATGTTTGTACCAATTAGCACAACCTTATTAGAATATGGATGTTTCAGTTACTTTGCAAGTTAATTAACATTTGCTGTTAATAGATTTATTCAGTTTAGTCATTCTGATGGATATGTAGGCATATGTCACTGTATTATTTTCCTAACAACACTTTTTCTGTATGTTTATTCAGCATTTAGATAGCCTTTTAAAAAAAGTTTTTGTTCAAGGCTTTAGTCCATTTTCAATTTTTAGCCTTATGCTATTTTGGTAGTGATCATTTGTTTTCTATTTTTGCTCATTGCTTTATAGAAGTTCTGTAATTTTTTTGGATGAGTTATTTGTCAGATAATCAACCATATTGATAATTTATTTTCACATTCACTGCTGTGCCTTTGATTTTAAACTTACAGTAAAGTTGCAATATGAGTAGTACAAAGAATACTTGTAAACCTTTTACCTAGTCTTGGCTATTACTAATATTTTGCACTTGCTTTGTCATTTTTTCTAATATAGTTCAGTGTTTACTTCCTAAGATTAGGGACATTGTGTACATTTAATATTATGAATAACATTGTCTAAACTGTGTTTAGTATTTCAATTTGGAAATAAGTTAGTATATTTCATAGCTTTTTAGATTTCATTTTCAGTTCAAATATACTCTGAAATCATCTACTATATAGTTGCCATATTTTTTAATTGTTTGTCTTTTATGATATTGATATTTTGAAAACTGTTTTTACTTTTTTTAAAATAGAACATTTCTCATTCAGGATTTTTATGCCTGATGTTTACTTGTGTTTAAATTCAAGTTATGTATTCTCAGGGTGAGTGTTATATAAGTGATTGCACATCCTTCTCAGAATGTCACATCTGGAGGCCTATGATGTCCATATGCCCCTCTCATTGGTGATGGAGGTATCATCACTCAGTAGAGGTGCTGTTCAATTTTTCCAGTATATAATTAGTATATTTTCTGATATAAATACAACTTGTGAAATATACATTAAGAGCATAAAATATTCTAGTTCTCATCAATATTTTTGCATAGAGTTCATATTTATTAATGATCCTTGATGGAATACATTTTTATAATTTTGATGGACAAAACAGGATGATTTTCCAACTATAGGACTCCTTTTACTTTTACCAGTTGGCATCCAATATTCTAAGCAAGAGCACCTTAATTAATGCATCTATTCATTTATTTTTATTATCACTTATGATTTTCCCAAGTTTTAATAATTTATATTTTATTATCATAATTAACTATCTTTGTAGTCAAACTGTCACAGGTTTGGCAATGGGATTTTCTTCAATTTGACTTCTGTGTTTTTGTGACATGTCCTCATCACTTTCTGATATAGCCATATTCTCTGGTATGACATGATCCTCCTTGTTAATCTCAAACCTATCGTTCCCTTGTTTCTGAGAGTCATTGCTCAAAGTGGTCTAGTAGCTTTTAATGATCTTTAGACTAAGATCCAGTCTAAATACAAAGACACATAGTCCCAAAATTATGTGTTTATACACTGCTTTCTTCAATTTTAGTTCCTTGTCATTGATTCTATCTTACCATTTCATTTTCATATTAATAACTTCCTTCTCTCTCACAGAGAGAACGATCACATTCAATGTACTTCACTTTCAACATCAATGTATTTGTTCAATCTTATATTCATAATAGTTTAAAAATTGCTTTGCTTCTGCTAAAATTAAGAAGACAAATTATTTAAAAGAATTAAAGATTTGTTTTCTCCTGTACTCCAACCCCTGTTGATCCCTCCAATATTGCTATTTATTTATTTATTTATTTATTTATTTTTTTGAGACAGAATCTCACTGTGACGCCCAGACTGGAGTACAATGGTGCGATCTCAGCTCACTGCAACCTCCACTCCTGAGGTTCAAGCAATTCTCCTGCCTCAGCCTCCAAAGTAGCTGGGATTACAGGAACCTGCCATCATGCTTGGCTAATTTCTGTATTTTTTTTTTTTTTTTTTTTTTTTTTTTTTTTTTTTAGCAGAGACAGGGTTTCACCATGTTAGCCAGGTTGGTCTCAAACTCTTGCTGTTGACCTTGGGTTATCTGCCTGCCTCAGCCTCCCAAAATGCTGGGATTATAAGATTGCTATTCATTTAAAATGGTATTGTGATTGATTGGTTTTATTTTATTTCTAGTTTTCTTCTCCTATTTTTTATTAATGTTTTAATTTTTTAAAAATATACAGAACATTAATATGCTTCCAAAGGCAAAGTTATGCAAATAGTTATACTAAAAATATATCACTCTGTCACACTTTTCTTCTATCCCAGTTCATCACTCAATTTTTATAGGTAAGCAAATTTATTGCTTTTTGTTTTACTTTAATTTTTTTTGGTGCAGACTACCATGTAACTTAAACAAATGTACAGGAAACAAACAAACAAACAAAACCACATTAAAGAGTGGGCAAAAGACTTGAATAGTCACTTCTCAAAAGAAGACGTACATGATGCATCATATGAAAGAAAGCTCAACATTACTAATCATTAGAGGAATGCAAGTCAAAATTACAATGAGATACCATCTCACACCAGTCAGAATGACTAGTATAAAAAGGCCAAAAAGCAACAGATGCTGACAAGGTTGCTGAGAAAATTAAATGCTTTTACACTGTTGGTGGGTGTGTAAATTAATTCAACCATTATGGAAGACAGTGTGACGATACCTTAAAGTTCTAGAGACAGAAATACCATTTGACCCAGCAATCTGCTTACTGAGTATACACCCAAAGGAATATACATCATTATATTATAAACATACATGGATGCATGTGTTCATTGCAGTACTATTCACAGTAGCAAATACCTAGAATCAACCGAAATGCTCATCAATGATAGACCAGATAAAGAAAATATGATACCTATACTTTTCATATATGTGGTACATATATCAATATATGGTACATATTGATGTTGAACTGAAGTATATTGAATATGAGGATTCTCACTGTGAGAGAGAAAGAAGGTATCAATATGACAATGAAAACAGTAAGATAGAAACAATGACAATTAATTAGAATTGAATGGAATACTATGCAGCCATAAAAAGAAACAAGATCATGTTATTTCCAGGGATATGCATGGAGTTGGAAGACATTATTCTCAGCAAACTAGCACAGGAACAGAAAACCAAACACCACATATCCTCACTTATAAGTGGGAGCTGAGTGATGAGAACACATGGACACAAGTGGGGGGCAACACACTCTGGGGCCTGCCAGAGGGTACTGGGGGGATGGGGAGCATCAGGAAGAATAGCTAATGGATGCTGAGCTTAACATGTAGGTAATGGGATGAGCTGTGCAGCAAACCACCATGATGCACATTTACCTATGTAACAAACTTGCACATTCTGCACATGTACCCCTGAAATTAATATAAAAGTTGAAAAAAAAGAAGAGCAAGATATGCCAGAAAGCCCACCCTGTCCCCATAGTCACCTTTACCCTCACTCTCTCTCTTTGGCACTGGAGTCTCTAGACATAGGTACCACGTTGGCCATAGGTACATCCATTGTTTAGAGGACTGATTTGTAACTGGCCTTGGAGAAGCAACAGTTAAACTTCATACATTTGTCCCATTATTTATCCATGTGCCTGCCTTTTACCAAAGCCTGAACAGAGCAATGCTCCCTAAAGTGAGTTACACTAGCAACCTGTTCCAAAAGCAACTTGAGAGATTGTTAAAAATGCCTATTTCTACACCTCATTCAGCAATTAGAATCCCTTGGAGTTGGACATAAAATCTGCACTTTTGAAAGTTTTTCAAGGGCATACTGACACTGAGAAGCCCTGCAAGAGACCACTAGACAAGTTTTCTTCAAATTGAACTAGTCATCTAACTAGCTTAGAGTACTTTTAAAAAATAGCTCTCGAGGCCCCATCCCTTTAGAGATCTGAAGGCCTGGGGTTGAGCAGGGAGTCCTGACAAAGCAGGAGCACACCTGGGGTTGGACACTTAGTCTGATTTAGAACCATTGCCAAAAGTTGTCCTCCCGGTAAATTACTATTCTACTGCTTGAATAAATAAAATAATTAGTTCACAAGACTTTCCTGGTGTAATTACAAAGGGGTAGCTGAGTTGCAGTTTTATTGAATTACCACAGAAATATTTTGATAAACAAAAAGGCAAAAAAAAAAAAAAAAAAGCTACAGTTAGATATTTACGTTTTATTATTCTTCTTTTGGTGAAACATAAAATGTCACATACTGCAATTTGTTCCCTTTGAATTTTGCAATTTTCAGTTAAGGAAATATTCTGGAAGGCACTTCCTATCAGGTTATAAAATTCTGTCTCACTCTTTTGTACAGTTACCTAATATCCAATTATGTGGATGTACTACAGTTTATGCAATCAATCATCTAAAGTTGGACATTTGGTTTCCAATCTTTTTTATTATTATACTTTAAGTTCTAGGGTGCATGTGCAGAATGTGCAGGTTTCTTACATAGATATACACATGCCATGGTGGTTTGCTGCACCCATCAACCCGTCATCTGGTGAACTTCCCCAGCCTAAGAAGGCAGGCCAACATTCAAATTCAGGAAATACAGAGAACACCACAAAGATACTCCTCGAGAAGAGCAATCCTAAGACACATAATCATCAGATTGAACAAGGTTGAAATAAAGGAAAAAATGTTAAGGGCACTCAGAGAGAAAGGTCGGGTTTCCCACAAATGGAAGCCCATCAGACTAACGGTGGATAGCTCTGCAGAAACCCTACAAACCAGAAAAGAGTGGGGGCCAATATTTAACATTCTTAAAGAAAATAATTTTCAAACCAGAATTTCATATCCAGCCAAACTAAGCTTCAAAAGCAGAGGAGAAATAAAATCCTTTACAGACAAGCAAATTCTGAGAGATTTTGTCACCACCAAACCTGCCTTACAAGAGCTCCTAAAGGAAACACTAAACGTGAAAAGGAATAACCAGTACCAGGCACTGCAAAAACATACCAAATTGTAAAATCCAATAATTTTTATTGCAAATAGTTCTTCATTTAATAATCTTGTGCACATGAACTTCTATATTTTTAGATGCATATCAACAAGGTAATGTCTAAGTCATATAGCTTTTTCAAAGGGAAAATGAATAGGTAATTTTGTTAGTTTTCAATGAATTTTTTTCATTAGGGATACAATCACTTTTTACTCTATGGCAATGCATGAGGGCACATATTTCCCTACAGTCTCACCAACAAAGTGTTTGAATTTTTTGCAAATGTTTGACAAATTGTATCTAATTGCTATTTTAAAGAATTTCTCTTGCTGTGGAAATTGAAACTTTTCATATGTTTGGGAGTCACTTTTATACATCTGAATTGTCTGTGTGTATTAGTCCATTCTCACACCACTATGAAGAAATACTTGAGATTATATAATTTATTTAAAAAAAGAGGTTTTTTTGACTCACAGTTCCACATGACTGGGGAGGCCTTTGGAAACTTACAATCATGATGGAAGGCACCTCTTCACAAGGTGGCAAGAGAGAAACTGAGTGCTAGCAGGGGAAATGTCAGTTTCCTATAAAACCATCAGATCTCATAAGACTCACATTATCATGAGAACCAGATGAGGGAAACTGCCCCCTTGATTTCATTACCTCCACCTGGTTCTGCCCTTGGTATGTGAGGATTATAGGGGTTATAATTCAATGTGAGATTTGGGTGGGAACACAGAGCCAAACCGTATCATTTTGCTCCAGTCCCTCCCAAATCTCATGCCCTCACATTTCAAAACATGCCCTTCCAACAGTCCCCCAAAGTCTTAACAAATTCCAACATTAACACAAGTGCAAAAGTGCAAAGTCTCATCTGAGACAAGGCAAGTCCCTTCTACCTATGAACTTGTAAAATCAAAAACAGGTTAGTTATTTCCTAGATACAATGGAGGCACTGGCATTAAGTAAATACATCTATTCTAAATGGGAAAAAATGGCCAAAGGAAAGGGGCTACAGGCCCCACAATGTCCAAAATCCAATAAGGCAGTCATTAAACCTTAAAGTTCCAAAATGTTCTGCTTTAACTCCATGTCTCACATTCAAGTCACACTGATACAAGAGGTGAGCTCCAATGGTCTTGGGCAGCTCTTCCCCTGTGGCTTTATAGGGTAAATCTCCCCTGCCAGCTGCTTTCATGGGCTGGCATTGTCTACAGCTTTTCTAGATGCATGGTGCAAGCTGTCAGTGGATCTATTATTCTGGGGTTTAGAGGATAGTGGACCTCTTCTCACAGCTGTATTAGGGGGTACCCCAATGGTAACTCTGTATGGGGGCTTCAACCCCATATTTCCTTTCTGCACTGCCCTAGCAGAGGTTCTCCATTAGGGCCCCATCCCATAGTAAAGTTCTGCCTGGACATCCAGGTATTTCCATGCATCCTTTGAAATCTAGGTGGAAGTTCCCCAACCTCAATTATTGTCTTCTGTACACCTGCAGGCCCAACACCATGTGTAAACTGCCAAGGCTTGAGGCTTCCCCCCTCTGAATGAATGGCATGAGCTGTACTTTGGCCCCTTTCTGGTATGGCTGGAGCTGAAGCAGCTGAGACTCAGAGCACCACATCTTAAGGCTGCATAAAGCAGTCAGGTCCTGGGCCTTGGCCACAAGACCATTTTTTCCCTCCTAGGCCTCTAGGCCTGTGATAGGACATGTTGCCATGAAGGTCTCTGACATATCCTGGAGACATTGTTCCAATTGTCTTGTTGATTATCATTCATCTCCTCATCACTTATGCAAATTTCTGCAACTCCCTTGAATTTATCCCCAGAAAATGGGTTTTCCTTTTCATCACATCATCAGGCTACAAATTTTCCAAAATGTTATGCTCTACTTCCTCTTGAATGCTTTGCCACTTAGAAATTTCTTCTGCTAGATACCCTAAATCATCTCTCTCAAATTCCAAGTTCCACAGATCTCTAGGGCAAAATGCCACTGGTGTCTTTGCTAAAGCATAGAAATAGTGACCCTATAAAAAAGCTTGAGGCAACCTCATCCTGGACTTCATTGTTCATATCACTATCAGTATTTTGTTCAAGGCCATTTAACAAGTCTTTAGGAAGTTTCAACCTTTCCCACATCTTCCTGTCTTCTAAGCCCTCAAAGTTTCTATGAAGATCCAAACTTTCCTACATTTTCCTGTTTTCTTCGAGCCATCTAAACTGTTCCAACCTCTGCCTGTTACCCAGTTCCAATGTTGGTTCTGCTTTTTAGGATATCTTTATAGCAGCACCCCACTCTTGGCACTGATTTACTGTATTAGCTCATTCTCATGCTGCTATGAAGAAATACCCCAGACTGGGTAATTTATAAATATAAGAGATTTAATTGACTCCCATTTCTGCATGGCTGGAGAGGCCTTAGGAAACTTACAATCATGACAGAAGGCACTTCTTCACAGGGCAGCAAGAGAGAGAATGAATGCCAGTAGGGGAAATCTCAGATGCTTAAAAAACCAAGAGATCTCATGAGACTCACTCATTTGGATGAGAACAGCATAGGGAAAACCACCCCCAAGATTCTATTACCCCTACCTGGTCCTCCCTTGGACATGTGAGGATTATGGGTACTACAGTTTAAGGTGAGATTTGGGTGGGGACACACAGCCAAACCATATCACTGTGTATAAATTTTTGTCTATTTTTCTATAATTTTTTTCTTTTAGTTATTAATATTTCTTCATATATTAGTAACACTATATTTGATTTCTGTTTATGATGTTTTTGGTATGCAAGTTTTTATGCAGTTTTATATGTCATTTGCTTTATTTTTTTCTATGTTTATACTTTTAAAATCATGGTTAGAAAGTTTTCTCTAACATAGAGGTTATAAAAAGAATTTGCCTACATTTTCTTTCAGAATGTGTATTGATCGCCTTTTATATTTAGACATTTGATACATTTGCAATTAATATTTCTGTATTGAAATATAAATTGCTTTAAATATTTTGTAATTATTTAGTTCATTTCTGAATGGCTGTCCAGTTGACCCAACATTATAATTTTAAAATGACATGTTTGCCTAAAGAATTTGAGATTTCTATATGGAGATGAAACATGTTTTTCTGAAGTTACACTTCTGCTTCATTGGTCTTGTTGTCTCCATATGTTCCAGAACCATATTGATATAATTATAGATCCTTTTATATTTTCATATCTGCCAGGGCACGTCTTCCATCATAGTCTTTTTTTCAGGGTTTTCCTAGATAGTTTTGTAAACTTATATATTTATATGAATGCTATTGTCATCTTGTAAGGCACCATTTAAAAATTGGTAATTTAATATCAATTTTATATTATATTTTATATGTAGTATGTTAATTTTTCAATTAATCTAAAGGGATAATTCAAACATTTCTTAACTGATATCTATAGTGACTTTTGATTAATAAAATGTCTTAATTTGATATAATTCAAAAAATCTTCACAATGATTAGTGAAATGTTCATTCTGGTAAAGCATCTTTACTTCAAGATCATAAAGATATTCTTTTGTTTTCCCTTAAAATTATTATTGTTTTAATTTTATGTTCACATCTGTAAACCATCTGAAATTGATTTTTTCTCCATGTAAAAAAGAGAAGACTCAAATACATTATTTCTGTGTAGATATCAACTTTATCAAAAATAATTTATTAAAAGTTGTTTTATTTTCCTGTAAACTGTGGTGTCTAGTCAGGTGACTATATTTGGGTAAGTATATGGATTCTGCTATACATTTCATTTGGCAACTTCTTTGTCTGTGCTAATATGACACTGTCTTATTGATTGCTGCCTTGTGATATTTTGTATAATCTGGTTGTGTGGAGAGTTTTTTGTTTTGTGTTTTTGTACTTGCAGTGAATCTAGGCATCAGTTTGGAGAGAAATAACATTTAAGTATTGACACTTCTTCTTAATAAACATGCTATATCTCCCATGAATTTGTCTTCTCTGATTTCTCTCAGAAATATTTGTGGTTTTCAGTGTAGCAATTTTGTAGACTTTTTTTTAGGTTTTAGATATTTGATGTTAAAATTTTGATGCTTCTGTAAAATTATCATTTGTTTAGTTTTTACTAGTGGTGTGTAAAATTGTAAGTGTTATTTTATATTTAACATTAGTAACAATATTAAGTACATTCACTACTCTAATATTTATTTCTGTAGATTCTTCTGAGTTTTGTACTTATAAAATTATATTGTCTATAAAGAATGAAAAGTTAATTTATTCTTTTCAGTTCAACTCTTTTGCTATGTTTTCAAGGGACACTAGCCTATTGCTTCCTTGTTTACAAGCAATTTTTTATCTTTATTAGTATTGCAATTTTGACTTCATAGTTCAAGTTGGAAAATATTTAATTTTTTCCCATTCTCTGGAGGATAATTGCAAAATTGTTCTAATTTCTTTGATTAAATTTCAGAAGAATTGGTTTTGAAGATCTCTATTCCTAACAGAGAGATCTTAACAACAATTTATTTTTTTAATCCATATGACCATTCGTATTTTGTATTTCTTCTTGCCAACATTTTAGTAAGTTGTGTTTTTTGAATAAATATTGCAATGTAGCTATTTACATTTTTGTCATAGTTAATTGGTCATTTTACTCTTGGAACTTATACAAATTCGTTCTAACATAGATTATTATGGGTCTTGACTAACCTAACATTTTCTATACAAGAGTTGCATTTCTGTACATGTTTCAGTTGCAACTTCTTGCTTGGGGTGTGCAGTCTTCATCTTCCATCCTTATAGGTGTGTTAAACCGCTTTGGTGAATTTCAACTCTCATGGCTGCACCTGCTTTAGCTCAGCATTCTGCTTTTCAGTGCTTTCTTTGTTACTGACCCTGAGTCTTCTCCTATTTTTCCTGTAATTCTAGAACATTGCTGTAAACATTGTGCATATTATCAACTATTTTCAGCTTTTTGAAAAATACACATTTTATGTTATCTTTATATAAAGCATATAAAATTTTATATATCTTTATAAAAATGATACATTTATATGCACATTAACATGGAGAATGATGCACAAAAAAACTTAACAGTAAGAATTTGTAAGTAAATATGAAGATTAGCATGAAATGGATGCTCTCCTTATTTGATGTTGTACTTCTACATTGTTTAAATTATAAACAAAACTACTTATTGACATTGTAATATACAAATTTAAATTTTTAATTATTTAAAAAGATTTAAAGTGTTAAAATTAAATTTACTCAAAGTATTCAAACACAATAAAAAATTAATACCACTTTAAATTTTAAATACAATCTACAGGAATACAAACTTATATGACTAAATTATAAACATATTGAAGATGAAATTTGTGAACATTCAAATTTGAAGAAAATATTTTAATCAGGTTTCATAAAATAATGATAATTGGAAAGAAATATAAACATCATCAATTGTAGTACATTCTTATGATTTGCAGCATTTCAGAAATTACAGAGATTAGAAAAGGACAGGTCTATTGTTATTTGTCTCTCTCCCTTTCAATTAGCACAGCCCCAATTAACCCTTTTCTTCCTAGACCTTATATTATATTCCACTTGAAGAATACAATAATATAACCTACAAGATTACAACTAAACTGGAAAAACATTTATTTAGAACATTGTTAGAACATATCTTTTTTTCACCTTGAATTTATGTATCAATTCCACTTTGACCACAGGATCTTCCTGAAGTAGTACTTATACCTGAAAGTATGACTATCATCTCATATTTCTCTGAAACAAAACTATGGATATACATAAATATTTTATGTACTTTATGTTGTTGAGTTCATAAGTCTAATTTTTAAAGCTTTATGTTAAAGTTTTGTATTTTAAAATTTATGTAAGTTTAAAGTACTTTGAGACTTTGCTGTGAAAAGTTACTTTATTTAAATGTAGTTTATGCGAAAAGTTTTCCTAATTTTTAAAAGTTTTCTAAATTTTTTAAAGTTTTCTGATTTTTAAATCTTTAAAGTTTTTCTAATTCATGTGAAAATTCTAATTTTTAAAATTTTATGTAAGTTTAAAGTATTGTGAGACTTTGCTATTATCAGTTGACAATTGATCAAAATATTCTAAGTACAACAAATTAAATAGTTTATAAATGTTTACATTTCATATTGGAAGTTCTTCACCTAAGGATATAGATATAGCAATTTTTTCTCATGGCTTATATATTGGGATGACAATTTCTAGGTGCTATAATGTGGAAGCACTGAAGAATTTTTCACATAAATTACATTTAAATTAAGTAACTTTTCACAGCAAAGTCTCACAATACTTTACACTTTAGATTTATATGCCAAAGTCACAAGATGATGAGTCATTAGAAATCATTTTAACAATCCATCAACTGACAACTAGATTAAAGCTTCTTCAATTATATCTAAAACAATACATTAGAAAAATTCTGTCCTGCATATTGATTTGTTTAATGTAACTGAAAAGGCATTAAACTGAAATTAAACACCAGGATTTAGACTTGCCTTTTTATTGCATTCCAGTGATGTTTAAAGTATGAGAAATAATCCCCATCAAGCTACCACTGACGTTCTTCACAGAATTGGAAAAAAACTACTTTAAAGTTCATATGGAACCCAAAAAGAACCTGCATAGCCAGGACAATACTAAGCAAAATGAACAAAGCTGGAGGCATCATGTTACCTGACTTCAAACTATACTACAAGGCTACAATAACCAAAACAGCATGGTCCTGATACCAAAACAGATATAGAGACCAATGGAACAGGACAGAGGCCTCAGAAATAACACCACACATCTACAACTATCTGATCTTTGACAAACCTGTCAAAAACAAGCAATGGGGAAAACATTCCCTGTTTAATAAATGGTGCTGGGAAAACTGGCTAGCCATATGTAGAAAGCTGAAACTGGATCCCTTACTTACATCTTATACAAAAATTAACTCAAGCTGGATTAAAGACTTAAATGTAAGATGTAAAACCATAAAAACTCTAGAAGAAAACCTAGGCAATACCACTCATGACATAGGAATGGGCAAAACCTTCATCACTAAAACACCAAAAGCAATGGCAACAGAAACCAAAACTGACAAAAGGGTTCTAATTAAACTAAAGAGCTTCTGCACAGCAAAAGAAACTATCATCAGAATGAACAGGCAACCTATGGAATGGGAGAAAATTTTTGCAATCTACCCATCTGGCAAAGGGCTAATATCCAGAATCTACAAAGAACTTAAACAAATTTACAAGAGAAAAACAAACAATGCATCAAAAAGTGTGGAAAGGGTGTGAACAGACACTTCTTAAAAGAAGACATTTATGCAGCCAACAGACATATGAAAAAATGCTCATCATAACTGGTCATTAGAGAAATGCAAATTAAAACCACAATGAGATACCATCTCACACCAGTTAAAATGGCGCTCTTTAAAAAGTGAGGAAACAACAGATGCTGGAGAAGATGTGGAGAAATAGGAATGCTTTTACCCTGTTGAGGGGAGTGTAAATTAGTTCAAACATTGTGGAAGACAGTGTGGCAATTCCTCAAGGATCTAGAACTATAAATACCATTTGACCCAGTGATCCCATTACTGGGTATATACCCAAAGGATTATAAATCAAGCTAATATAAAGACACATACACACATATGTTTACTGCAGCACTATTCACGATAGCAAAGACTTGGAACCAACCCAAAAGTCCATCAATGATAGACCAGATTAAGAAATGTGGCATGTATACACCATGGAATACTATGCAGCCATAAAAAAGGATGAGTTCATGTCCTTTGCAGGGACACGGATGAAGCTGGAAACCATAATTCTTGGTAAACTATCACAAGGACAGAACACCAAACACCACATGTTCTCACTCATAGGCAAGAGTTGAACAATCAGAACACATGGACACAGGATGGGAAACATCACACACTGGGGCCTGTCAGGGGGTGGGTGTCTGGGGGAGGGATAACATTAGGAGGAAAAGCTAATGTAAAAGACGAGTTGATGCGTGCAGCAAACCAACATGGCACATGTATACCTTTGTAACAATCCTGCGCGCTGTGCACACGTGCCCTAAAACTTAAACTGTAATAAAGAAAATAATAATAATTTTATTTTATTCTTGGCATCAAAGATGGAATTTATTAGTCTCTTTTCTCTAAATGCATATGTATGCATTTAGACACAAATTCAAATGTATGGACTATAAATTAAATTCAAATTTTATTGCAGCCAATAATGTTCCAAATATTTGCTAGAGAGAAATTTGGAGTGTGGTCGGATGCATCTGGTGGCAATGTTGGGATGTGGGAACAGGGACAGGGGAATTAGTCCAAAGGGATTTTTAAGTGTATAGCTTCTCACCAGCTCAGAACACACTTAGTGGTTGCAGAGGTAGAAACAGTCATTCCCAAAACCTATGAATCATCAACAAAATGTGCTTATTTACTGTTGGTTAAAAAAAAGGAAAGTATGCTCCTTCAGCAAGTTCCAGTGTATGTACTAACCAAATGGGAATACTGTTAGCTTTTTGTTTGTTTGTTTGTTTTTGACAATCTGCATGTAGTCTCATGAATACCTGGGAGGTGGCCAGGTATTTAGTTGCCACACTGACTAATCAAATTAAAATTATACAGGCATTTAGGTGTTGAAATGTCTAACAACTAGTGATGTGGTAATGTGTTTCAAACATATGGGAAAGCTCAAATCAACATTTATATATCAAACAAGTAGTAGTGTTAAAATT
Source organism: Macaca thibetana thibetana (assembly GCF_024542745.1). Lineage (NCBI taxonomy): Eukaryota > Metazoa > Chordata > Mammalia > Primates > Cercopithecidae > Macaca > Macaca thibetana. The sequence goes on from NC_065584.1 coordinate 64,850,877, forward strand.
TCCAAATTATAAACAATTTTATCTGGTTATTTTGAAATGAAACTCTACATGACTCAAATACTTTAAATTACATATGAGAAAATAAATGAAAAAAAAATTGCAAAATGAAATCTACTGTAAATGAAGTCTACTCCTTATGAGTAAGATATGGTTAAATTATTTGTAAAAATAACTGCAATTATCCTTGTACCTTCATGTGCAGTTTCTCCCATCAAAAAGTGTTGTCTAATTCCCAATTCTTTGAACTGGGATTCGACCTTCTTCTTTAGAATATGGTGACTACCATATGATTAAGATGAGGGTAACCTGTTGAAGAAAAAATAAGTTGTAAATGATAAAGCAATTTTAGACACTTTAGTGAGCCCCAGCGAACCTAGCAGGTGACTACAGATGCATGATAGCCCAGTTGAAGTCAGGCAGGCCAAACTGAGGTGAAAACAAATTGCCAAACTATGTAACAGTAGGATAAATACATTTTGTTTGTTTGTTTGTTTGTTTGTTTGAGATGGAGTCTCGCTCTGTCATCAGGCTGGAGTGCAGTAGTGCAATAGCGGCTCGCTGCAACCCCCGCCTCCTGGGTTCAAGCGATGTTTTATTTTATTTTATTTTTTTCTGGCTTAATTCACTTTATTTTTCTTGTATAAAAACCCTATGTTGTAGCCACAGCTGAAGCCCGTGTCCGCTGCACGGAGACTCTGGTGTGGATCTTGACAAGGTGGTCAGTGAATTCCTGATAGGGAGATTTGGTAAATACAGCCTCCTTCCAGAGGTCAGGGGTCAGGTAGCTGTAGGTCTTAGAGATGGCATCCAAGGTGGTCTTGGCGAAATTGCCCAGGGTGGCAGTGCAGCCCCGGGCTGAGGTGTAGCAGTCATCAATACCAGCCATCATGAGCAGCTTCTTGGGCACAGGCGCTGAGACCATACCAGTGCCCCTGGGTGCAGGGATGAGGCGCACCAGCACCGAGCCGCAGTGGCCTTTCACCTTGCAAGGGACGGTGTGGGGCTTGCCGAACTTGTTTCCCCAGTAGCCTCTGCGCACGGGAACAACGGAGAGTTTGGCCAGGATGATGGCCCCACGGATGGAGGTGGCCACCTCCTTGGAGCACTTACTACCCAGGCCGAGGTAGCCATTGTAGTCCCGGATAGCAACAAAGGCCTTGAACCTGGTGCGCTGGCCAGCCCGGGTCTGCTTCTGCACCGGCATAATCTTCAAAACCTCGTGTTTGAGAGAGGCCCCCAAGAAAAAGTCAATGATCGCAGATTCCTTAATGGGCAGGGAAAAGAGGTAGATCTCCTCCAGAGACTTGATCTTCATGTCCTTGACCAAGCGGCCCAGCTTGGTGACGGGCATCCACTCCTTATCCTCGGCCTTGCCTCCAGGAGCCCCACGGCCTGGGCCCCGGCCCCAGATACCACTGCCGAAACCTCCGCGGAAGCCACCGCGGTTCCCCAACCCAGGGCCACCAGGGCCAACAGGGCCTTCGGGCCCTCCACCCGCTGCACTGGCGTCATCCACCATTTGGTGTTTACTCGGAGAAGAAGCGATATTTTAATACAGTAAGTTTTCACCAGGCTTTTTATGCAGTATTATCAATGGCAATAGATGCCTGAAAGAGAGAAGACTGATTGTTCCACTGACCTTGTTTCCCCACATAGGCCTTGCTAAACACAGTTCAGAAAAAAAATTCACACACAATATTACTGTGTATGTAGAAGAACTAAATATTAACCTTTTGTAGGCAAAGATTAATTTTGCACAAAAAGTTAACTTAAATTAATAATTTAATTAATAAATTGAATGAAAGCTAATTAGTTCTATATAATGAACAAGATTTTTTAAAGATATAGAAGCTATGTAAAAAAATTACAGCAAGAAATGACAAGAAATAAAATGTAATAAAATCTAAAGAGGGAGAAAGAACAGACGCAGATATTAAGATGGATAAGCAGGAAGCATTCTGGAAGAAGGCCATAAAAACTTTTCATACAACTGTCATTTTATTTCTGAAAACAGAAATTTTATGTTCTAAAACATATAAAAGAAAAGTGACAATTTATTAAAAATGTGATTAAAAATAAGCTCACTAGATAATAAATTAGGCTTTGCAAAAAAGATTGCAGTGTATCAGGAGTGTCTTTTAACAGTAATAACAGAGTTAAAATAGGTGAAACAGTATTTCAGTTAGGTACCCTTGTAACATAATACTTATAATATTGTTCTGAAAATTCTAGTTAATTTTACTAGACAAGACAAAGATCAGAAATATAAATACTGGAAAGAAATAGATAACATGATTATTTTCAGATAATATGGAAATATTTAGAAACACTATAGTGTCAACATTCTGTAAGCAGTACACATTTCAATAAGACAATTACACAAAAATTCGTATAAGATTTCTAATATGTGTAAAAATACAAACAAATTTAAAAATATATTAAAATCTTATGACACTATCAAGTAACTTTAGACAGACCCTCTTCTAGATGCTTAAAATTCACAGGCGTTGTGATAGTCACTCTTAAAATCCCCACTGTGCAGGTGAGAAAACGGAGGCTCATGAAATTTAAATGAGCTATCACTGCATAACTATTAGTAGCTACAAGATTCTAAGCCCAAGCAGATTAATTCCAGAATCTGTTCTTTAAACTTCTTCCTATACTCTCCTTTGATCCCAATCACAGGAGTAACGCAAAATATGAAATACTAAGGCCAAACTAGTTTTCCAGGATTCATTAAGAAAAATATTAAATTATGTAAATAAAATAAGAAACATGGAAGGTATGGACCATATCATTTTTAATTTCCCATCCATATAATTAGCACAGTGCCACGCACCTGGTAAGAACTTAATAAATTATAGTGAATACATAAACTATGTCATTTTATATTAGAGAGATGTTGCAAGAAAACAAGCATTTCCATTTCCTGTTGGTAGGGTGTTAAGTTTGAATAACTCTTTGTAGAAAAATTGGTGCTAATAATTATAGTTTAGTTAAATATATATATATGTGTATGTATGTATATATATATACTTTTTGATGAGAAAATTATCTGCTACTATTTATTCTACATAAATAGTCCATGTAATGTAGACATGTTTTTGGCAGCAAGGAATTGAAAACTTGATAAATCGGCCGGGCGCGGTGGCTCAAGCCTGTAATCCCAGCACTTTGGGAGGCCGAGACGGGCGGATCACGAGGTCAGGAGATCGAGACCATCCTGGCTAACACGGTGAAACCCCGTCTCTACTAAAAAAAATACAAAAAAAAAAAAAAACTAGCCGGGCGAGGTGGCGGGCGCCTGTAGTCCCAGCTACTCGGGAGGCTGAGCCAGGAGAATGGCGTAAACCCGGGAGGCGGAGCTTGCAGTGAGCCGAGATCGCGCCACTGCACTCCAGCCTGGGTGACAGAGCCAGACTCCGTCTCAAAAATAAACAAACAAAAAAAAAAAAAAAAAAAGAAAACTTGATAAATCATGCCTAAAAACGTAGGGATTTATGTTTTCTTCAGATAATTGGACATAGGCAATATTTAGTGTTGGTAAATTAGTTCAAACTCCGATCAGTTTCAAGATTTTTTCTCATTCTTTTGTGACATCAATAGTATATTGTATTTTTCTCCTTGCACTTGTTTCTTCATGTTTTCAGTATGCCCAATTAATCTGAAGATTTAAAATCTGCATTCCAGGAAGGAAGAAGGAGGATGGAACAGCAGCACACCAATGACATCTCTCAGAAAGTAAAGTATCTTACTTAAAATCTGCCCAACAGATTTTAAGTTAAGTCTGATGTTTAGAATGGAGTTACCCTAATTGCAAGAGAAGATAGGAAAGTACTTATTTGATATTAAGCATTTATTCAATAATGTTTGCCACACTCTCATCATTGCTGCAATATATACATGCAAACCAGCTAGCCATGTACAATCAATATGACAATAAAAGAAAAAGCTAGAAAAACATCTAAATAACTATCAATAAGACATTAATCAATTATCATATCACATGTACAGGAAAAGAAAGAGAAGGAATAAGATCTGTCCCTCATCAAGCACTTTAGATTTTGGGTGAAGTGTCATAGTAGCTGAACATATCTTTAGTTATCATGGTGGTAGAAAAGTCTAAAAATAGGGGAAAATTATAAAATATTAAAATATATAAAAGAAAATATCATATTAGTCATGTTTTAAAATGCACTCCTTTTAGCAAAACTGAAGATATTCACATTTTAGCTCTTAAGAGTGCAAGCATTATGATGATCCAAGAATTTGTGTACTAGTGTGGTATAGGCTTTGGTGTACTACCAAAGACCTGAGTGTTACTAGCTGCTAGGCATAGGGCACTGATGTGATTAGTGAAGCAATCATACACATATTTTTTTTTTTCTGTCTTCATCTTCCTCATCCCCAGACCTTTTTTTTTCTTCGTTTTTTTGTTAGCTAAGTTTTCTAGGTTAACATGCTCTCCTGTCTGCATATTTTCATTTCCCAGTTTTGATCAGCAGTGTTTATTACATCAATATTTATGAAACAAACAGAAGAAAGAGACATATAACATTCTATTGCTGTTGTTTTAAAAAATTAAAGCTATTCTTCTCATCTATAAATATTTCAACCCATACTTAACTAGTCATAGAAAGATAGATGCCTAAGTCCATATCTTAGCATCATAAATTGATGGTAATCTGAGTCATAGTCCATTAGTTATGATTTATGGATCTCATTAAATATAGCTATAGCAATACTTTTTCTGCAAAGAACAGTTAATAGTAAACAAATTTACTCTGAATAAATTTAAATTCTCTATAAATAACACATCTATGAAATTTCAGCACTTCTGCTTCTATAATGCTAATTAGCAGACCAAATCATGGTATGTGTTGAAATCTCTAACAAACAACTTATTTAACATTCTTTGTCACAAGTTAAAACAATGCAAATAAGTTATAAAAAGCTGTTAAAATCTCATTAAAATTCTGACATCAAATAAGCCTAAGTTTGGGAAAAATATAATACAAATATATCTGAAATCTAACTTTTCCCTAATTTTTTAATGAATAATATGATTCTTACTAGAATCATAAAAATAATATTGCAGGATTTTTGTTATTATTATACTTTAAGTTCTGGGATACATGTGCAGAAGGTGTAGCTTTGTTGCATAGGTACACATGTGCCATGATGTTTTGCTGCACCCATCAACCCATCATCTACATTAGGATATTTCTCCTAATGCTATCCCTCCCCTTGCTCCCCACTCCATAACAGGCCCCAGTGTGTGATGTTTCTCTCCCTGTCTATATGTTTTCATTGTTCAACTCCCACTTATGAGTGAGAACATGCAGTGTTTAGTTTTCTGTTCCTGTGTTAGTTTGCTGAGAATGATCATTTCCAGCTTCATCTATGTCCCTGGAAAGGACATGAACTTATTCTTTTTTTATGGCTGCATAGTATCCCATGGTGTACATGTGTCACATTTTCTTTATCCAATCTATCACGGATGGGCATTTCAGTGGGTTCCAAATCTTTGCTATTGTTACTAGTGCTGCAATAAACATAAATGTGCATGTGTCTTTATAGTAAAGTGATTTATAATCTTTTGGGTATATACCCAGTAATGAGATTGCTGGGTCAAGGGGTATTTCTAGTTCTAGATCCTTGAGGAATTGCCACACTGTCTTCCACAATGGTTGAACTAGTTTAATAACTAATTTAATTTACACTCCCACCAACAGTGTAAAAGTGTTCCTATTTCTCCACATCCTCCCCAGCATTGGTTGTTTCCTGACTTTTTAATGAACGCCATTCTAACTGGAGCGAGATGGTATCCCATTGTGGTTTTGATTTGCATTTCTCTAATGACTAGTGATTATGAGCTTTTTTTCATATGTTTGTTTACCACATAAATGTCTTCTTTTGAAAAGTGTCTGTTTTTGATGGGGTTGTTTGGTTTTTCTTCTTGAAAATTTGTTTATGCTCTTTGTAGATTCTGAATATGAGTCTTTGTCAGATGGATAGATTGTAAAATTTTTTCCCATTCTGTAGGTTGCCTGTTCACTCTTATGATAGTTTATTTTGCTATGCAGAAGCTCTTCAGTTTAATTAGATACCATTTGTCAATTTTGGCTTTTGTTGGCAAAGTTGTTGCCAATTTTGGTTTTGTTGCTTTTGGTGTTTTAGTCATGAAGTCTTTTCCCATGCCTATGTCCTAAATGGTATTGCCTAGGTTTTCTTCTTGGATTTTTATGGTTTTAGGTCATATGTTTAAATCTTTAATCCATCTTGAGTTAATTTTTGTAGAAGGTATAAGGAACGGGCCCAGTTTATGTTTTCTGCATATGGCTAGACGGTTTTCCCAACACCATTTATTAAATAGGGAAAATTTTTCCCCGTTGTTTGTTTTTGTCAGGTTTGTCAAAGATCAGATGGTTGTAGATACGTGGTGGAATTTCTGAGGCCTCTGTTCTGTTTCATTGGTCTATATATGTGTTTTGGTACCAGTACCATACTGTTTTTGTTACTGTGACCTTGTAGTATAGTTTGAAGTCAAGTACCATGATGCCTCCAGTGTTATTCTCTTTGCTTAGGATTGTCTTGTCTATATGGGCTCTTTTTTGGTTTCATATGAAATTTAGAACAGTTTTTTCTAATTCTGTGAAGAAAATCAATGGTAGCTTAATGGGAATAGCATTTAATCTATAAAACACTTTGGGCTTATGGCCATTTTTACAGTATTGATTATTCCTATCCATGAGCATGGAATGCTCTTTCATTTGTTTGTATCCTATCTGAACAAAGCAGTGGTTTGTTCTCCTTGAAGAGATCCTTCAAATCACTTATAAGTTGTATTCCTAGGTATTTTATTCTCTTTGTAACAATTGTGAATGGGATTTCACTCATGATTTGACTCTCTGTTTGTCTGTTCTTGTTATATAGGAATGCTTGTGATGTTTGCACATTGATTTTGTATACTGAGATTTTGCTGAAGTTGCTTACCAGCTTAAGGAGTTTTGGGGCTGAGAAAATGGAGTATGCTAAATATACAATCATATCATCTGCAAGCATCAATAATTTGACTTCCTTTCTTCCTAATTACTCTTTGTTTCTTTTTCTTGCCTGATTGTCCTGGCCAGACCTTCCAATACTATGTTGAATAGAAGTGCTGAAAGAGGGTATCCTTGTATTTTGCCATTTTCAAGGAGAATGCTTCCAGCTTTTCTCCATTCAGTATGATAATGACTGTGGGTTTGTCATAAATAGCTCATTATTTTGAGATACATTCCATTAATACCTAATGTATTGAGTGTTTTTAGCATGAAGCAGTGTTGCATTTTATCAAAGGACTTTTTGGCATCAATTGAGATAATCGTTTGGTTTTTGCCATTGATTTTGTTTATGTGATGGATTACGTTTATTGATTTGCATATGTTGAACCAGCCTTGCATCCCAGGGATTAAGCAAACTTAGTTGTGTTGGATAAGCTTTTTAATGTACTGCTGGATCCAGTTTGCCATTATTTCACTGAGAATTTTTGCATCAATGTTCATCAAGGATATTGGCCTGAAATTTCTTTTTTTGTTGTGTCTCTGCCAGGTTTTGCAATCAGGATGATGCTGGCTTCATAAAATGAGTTAGGAAAGAGTCTCTCTTTTTCCAGTGTTTGGAGCAGTTTTAGAAGAAATGGTAGCAGCTCCTCTTTGTAACTCTGATAGAATTCGGCCATAAATCCATCTGGTTCTGTTTTGTTGTTGTTGTTGTTGGTGGTGGTGGTGGTGGTGGTGGTGGTAGGCTATTAATTACTGCCTCAATTTCAGAACTTGTTATTGGTCTATTCAGGAATTCTGCTTCTTCCTAGTTTAGTCCTGGGAGGGTGCATTTGTCCAGGAATTTATACATTTCTTCTAAAATTTCTAGTTTATTTGAGTAGAGGTTTGTATAATATTCTCAGATGGTAGTTTGAATTTCTGTGGAATCAGTGGTGAAATCCACTTTATCATTTTTTATTTTATTTATTTGATTCTTTTCTCTTTTCTTCTTTATTAGTCTGGCTAGAGATATGTCTATTTTGTTAATGTTTTCAAAACACAAGCTCCTCGATTCATTGATTTTTTTAAGGATTTTTTGTGTGTCTGTCTCCTTCAGTTCTGCTCTGATCTTAGTTCTTGTCTTCAGCTGTATTTTGAATTTGTTTGCTCTTGTTATGATTTCTGTTATTTTTCATTTGTTGAGGAGTTTTTTTCTACTGATTATGTGGTTAATTATAGAATAAATGCTATGTGGTGATGAGAAGAGTGTATATACTGTTGATTTGGGGTGGAGAATTCTGCAGATATCTATTAGGTCTGCTTGGTCCAGAGATGAGTTCAAGTGTTGAATATCCTTGTGACTTCTCTGTCTTGTTGATCTGTCTAATATTGACAGTGGGGAATTAAAGTCTCCAACTATTATTGTGTGGGAGTTTCAGTCTCTTTGTAGGTCTCTAAGAACTTGCTTTATGGATCTAGATGCTCTTTTATTGGGTGCATATATATTTAGGATAGTTAACTCTTCCTGTTGCATTGATCCCTTTACCATTATGTAATGCCCTTCTTCATTTATTTTTTTGATCTTTGTTTGTTTAAAGTTTGTTTTGTCAGACACTAGATTGCAACCCCTGCTTTTGTTTTGTTTTGTTTTGTTTTGTTTCCTTTTGCTTGGTAAGTCTTCCTCTATCAATTTATTTTGAGCCTATCTGTGTCTTTGCATGTGAGATTTCACAAGGAAATTTCAGTTGCAATGAAATCATACTTACCTAGTGTGATAGCTCTTTCTTATGGTTCAAAAATATTGATTGTCTTTAGTTTTTTCTTTGGGAGTACTTTATTTCACTACTCTTTGGAGGTTGAATTTGGCAATATGACTCACTTTGCCTAAAACAGTGTTAGGGAATATGACACATGAACATATCCAAACAGAGGCTACAGAGGCTATATGCTCTTGCATTGATCAGTTTGTTTTCTCTTGTGCTCCTGTACACATATATAAAAGTTTCACGTCCAAGATACAGTGTTTTTTTTTTTTTTCTTGAGCCCTGAAATGTTGAGACACATGGAACATATTTAGGGTGAACCCACAGCTTGGGTATACGTCTAACCGATCACCTTAAAACCTACCAGAGTCAAGCAGAGATGCAGCTGAACCATATATCTATGAACACAAAGTAAGTGATTATGCTTAAGATAACTATTTTCCAGGTTGTCTGTTATGCATCACTGCTAAAGAAAAAAGATAACATATATAAATGGTTTGCATCCCAAGTTGGTGAATAAGGAAAACATTATGCATAATCAAAATAATTCTTGGAATTCCTTCTGTCACTAATAAAACACATTGAAGTTAGCTTTGTGTAAACATCCTTGTAATATATTCACACACATATATACACACATACATATGTATATTTATTTATATAAATGAATATTGCCAAAGTACATAAAATTATTTATTTGTAAATTATAAATTCATAGTACTTCATTTTAAACATCAGTGGTGTTCAGTCTATGGAATAGTCTAGAATAATAAACACTGAAAGAAGAGCATGGCTTTTGTCTCATGAAAACTCTCAGGCATGCTTTCGTTTAGTAGGACTGCCTCCCTAGTACAATGGTTATATTCCTCTTTTGCTTTATCCTATGATTTGAGTTGAATATGCATATTAGAATTTCCCTGAATAACTCTGCAACTAATATGAGATCACTCCATAAGTACCTATTTTTTCAATATGTTTTGAAATTTTAATTGAACAAAAATATGTGCACACTCAATAATGTAATAATAGTTTTATAGTTGGTATAACTGCCACGAATTATATATCCAGTTACAGTGAAATTTTAGATTTTTAAAATTTTGTTTGTTATTTTTCTGATATGCATGGTCTGTTTTCCAGTAATTGCCTTTCCCACTTCACATAATTCCAACGTCTTGTTTATTCATTGGTTTGTTCATTCTTTTATTCAGTTAGAAAATAGAGAATTTGTGTAATCTAGAGATGCAACCACTACAGTTAAGAATGCTAAGGACATCTGAATTTAAAAAAAATATATATATATATAGCTGAAAAATAGTGATACTGAACATACATGTGAAACACAGAAGGTAGCAAACATAAAATAATTTTTAAGTGACATAGAGGATTGCATTAAATGGCTAGAACATCTATTCATTGAAGTTTAGATGTAAAGAAGGCAGAGAATGAAAATAATGCACTACCTAAAGAAATAATAACTACTTTTAAGACTATGGAAAATATAAATCCAAATACGTTGTGCAAAAGTACAGCAGGATAAGTAAACATACATTTATATACATATTATTGAATGCTAAAGAAAGTGAGAAGATCTTCACAGCAGGCAGAATAACAACAAAACAGATAAACAAAAACTATGGTCAAATATATATTATGGACTCTCCAATAATAAAAATGGACATTAAATGACATAGGATAGTGTCTATCTTCCACCTTAGAATAGCTTACTCAGAAAAAAAAAATATTAAGAATGAGAGTAAAATAAAGATATTCAAGTTTAATAAAATGAGGGAGTTAAGTATCTGAATTTTAAATTTATTGAAATACAGTAGATACACTGACAAATATATGCAATTATGCCATAATGATCTATAGATATAATATAATTTTTATCAAAATAATGATATAGCATGTTATGGAACAAACAAGGTGATTATAATATGTCACGAGGATCAAGAGTAGGAAGACAACTAGTCTGAATATTAAAATAGCAGTTAAAATGAGCAAGTTGTTAGCGGAGGGAATCTTTACAGAATACAAAGTTATTATGAAGTTCTAGTAATTAACACAGTGTGGTATTGACAAAAAGAAATGAAATAGTAAGCAGTCCAAAATTAGACATTTTCATATATGTAAATTTGATTTGACAGATAATACATTGCAGATTAGTAGGAAAAATGGTCTATTTGATTATTTTGGTGAGAAATTGGTTGTTATTAAAGAGAAAATGAATCTCCGTACATTTTATCATATCATCTTAGATGAATATAAGAAGTGAATATGAAAGGCATAGTTTTAAACATTTAAGTGAAAATGTAATATTTATATAATATCTTAATAACACAAAATAATTAAGTAAAAGTCAGTAACAGGGATGTATGGAATAAATTTCTAGGGCTCAGAGATTGTCTGGAGACATTTGATCTCTGAATAGTCAAAATTGCAAGTGAAAATCCTTGGTATTCACCAGAGGCATTCAGTGAAGAACACAGGCTTTGATATTGTGTGTTTGAGATGACTTCAAAGTTGATATGTAACAGAGATATATTAAAGTAGAATCATAATAGTAAAAGTTTTGGGTAAAGTATTAATTTAGAAGTATCTGTGCATATATGTAATTTAAACATAAACCACTAGCTAAAATCACTTAAACATAGAGATAATTAGAAGATAAAATGTCTGTAGCCAAAGCTCTTGTGCACTAAAATACACAGAGAGATTTTCTGTCGGGTGAGGAGTTAAGGAAAGAAAACTGAGGGAAAGCGGTTCTTACAGCTAAAACTAGGAAAATGTGGTGGATTGGAATCCTGAAGAGAAAGAAAAAGGAGACAAGCAATCATCTCAGAAAATAGTAAGAAAAAAACAGAAAACTAACAGTTCCCCCACCCTATGCCAGTCAATTTGAATTTGACCTTCAAAAAATATATAAGAAAACAAGGCTGCATAAGACATTTGACTTAAGTGTCAAGGGTCAAACCTATTTATATTTGGTGATAAATACGGCAAGGAAGGCAAGACAATAATTAAGCATGTTGGAAGTTACATAATTTATTATATATATATTAGAGTTTAATTTTTTAAACATAATACTTTATCACTGACGGCACTTAGCTGTATTTATCATCTGGAACTTTGTCAAGAAGCCAATTACTCACAGAGGCAGGTTCTGTGTATTATTATGTAACTTGTCTGTTATAATGTAACTTGGTAAAATGGAGTAGGTGATTTAGATTGACAACTTACTAGCATAAAATTTGCTTCCCTTGTTGGGGCTAATAATAACACAATGACTCTCCTAAGAAGATAGATTGTACAAAGTTGTTTATTTCTACGACTATAAAGGATGTTACAAAAACTGTTATCTCTTACCTGCACGATCCTTTAGGAAAAGTCATCTAGAGATAAATAGTTTAATTTTACAGTCTAAAGAACCATTTTTTCACTTTTCTCTACATGCAAATATTGTTCACTCTCTCAAGGGTCCCTTTATCTTGGTTTACTGGAACAATAACCAAAACGTATCAAATAAGATATAACCTTCAATTTTCTTGGTGGTCACCTACATACCTACTCGAAATTCAAAGACCCATGAGAGGGCTTTGATCTAAGCATGAAGAAACTCACTTTGTTTCATTCATTTTGGTGTTTCATCCACTGTAACTAAGATGTTAGCTTTATAGCATTTATGAGAGTTTTCCCTGTGTTAAAAGCTGCTTAGAAATATTATCTAACACTTAAAACATGAAAAGGGAACAGTATTATATATAGACAACTTAAAATAAAATGAAAACAATCTATTTTCAGGCTTCTTGCATATGTAAAAGTAAAATGTAAGACAGTATGTGCACACAATCTTTTTGGGAAAAAGGATACCTCTAAATTTCAGCAACAAAAAGGAATCAAAATAAGATGTTGAATTGATAGGGTATATATAACATGGAAGCTTAGAGGGACATTTAAAACTTTAGATATTTGTATTAGAAAGAAAAAAGCTATAATATTAATGGCATGAATTTCTGCAAAGCTGAAAATGGTGAAGTGCATATAAGTAAGAAGTAAATAAAGAAAACAATAAAAGTTAAGTAAAAAATAGACAACTATAAATACTCATTAAAGTAAAAATTTGTTTTTGAAACAATTACTAAAAATAATAAAACTCTACCAGGATTGCTCAGTTAAAAAGATACGTATGTTACCAATATCAGAAATGAAATAAAGTAAATATGTACAGACTCTATGTAATAAATGAGATTATAAGAAGTTTTTATAGACAACTTTCTAGCAATAAATTTGATAATTTAAATAAAATAGATCATTTTGAAACACAAACAATAAAGAATAAATACAGAACTTAAATAGCTCAACCTACCTGAAAGAAATTGAAATTATAAACCTTTTTATAATAAAAATTCCATATGTAGATAACTTTGCTGGTGGATTTTGTCAAAGATATGAGAAAGAATTTATACAGAACAAATACAAAAACCTCTCCAGAAAAGAGAAGGGGAAACTTGTATGTGATTCACATGAATCTTATTTCAAGTCCTGACAAGCATCCTTAATATAATATTAGCTGACTGAATTCATTTGTATATAAATAGTAATACACTGTAAAAAGAATACTTTCACAATGATTGCCATATTTGGAACATTCAAAAATTTTTCAATGAATACAACACATTATTATGGAATAAAGGAGGAAAAACAAATGACTACATCATGGTACATAGAAGAAAAGTTAATAAAATTTTAACATCCACTTATGATCAAACTAATCAAATGTGTTTATGAAAATATAAAAATATCATATATAGAAGTGAAATTGGGGGTATCTCTGGTGAATTCTACTCAACATTTAAAGAAGCATTAATATCAATATTTAATGGAGTCTTACAGAAAAAAGAGGGGAGGAAAGCACCCAAACTGAAGGTCTGTATTATCCTTTTAGTTGAGCCAGACAGAAATATCACAAGACAGAAAAAAACACATTAAAAAGAGAAAACTACAGAACAATAATCTTCATGAACATAGACAAAAAAATTGTTAACAAAAAAACTAGCAACACAAATCCAGTAACGTAAAAAAAGATTATACATCAAAAGTAATTAGGTTTTATTATAATTAAACAAGGTTAGTTTAACATCCTAAAATAAATTAATATAATATGTTATCCTAATAGAATAAAAAATCATAATCTGTTTAAAAAACATGTATCTTTTCTATACACCAACAATGTCCAATCTTAGAGCCAAATCAAGAATGCCGTGGTAACCACAAAAAGAATAAAATACCTAGAAATACAGCTAATCAGGAAGGTGAAAGAGCTCTACAACAAGAACTACAAAATACTGCTGAAAGAAATCAGAGAAGATAGATGATCCAAACAAAGGGAAAAGCATTTTGTGCTCATGGATAGAAAGAATCAATATTGTTTTAATGACCTTATTGCCTGAAGCAATTCACAGAATCAGTGCTATTTCTATCAAACTACCAATGATATCCTACACATAATTTTTTAAAACAATTTTAAAATTTATATGAAACAAAAAGTATATAAAAAAACAAACAAGAAAAGCATTCCTAAGCAAAAAGAAGAAAGCTAGAGGCATCACATCACCTGACTTCAAACTATATTACAAGGTTACAGTAACCAAAAGAGCATGGTACTGGGCAATACAGACACATTGACCAATGGAACAGAATAGAGAGCCCCGGGCTCTAAACTCAGGGCTTCTAACTCCCAGCTTCAGAAAGATACTGAGCCTCAAATCTCCTAAGATTGCCCTGAGTGAGAATCTTACCTCCTGTAGAAAAAGAGCTGAAATTGTGGAAAAACAGACACAAGCTCTTCTCATGCAAGTGGCTGTCCTGCAATGAAAGATGCATACACAGCCTCACTAGATGTCTACTGTGAAAGTGAAGGCATTAATTGGAAAAGAATGACACCCTAAATTGGAATAAGGATGTAGTGAGGACCCTGATGAAGCTGGCGACACTGAGCTTACAAACTCTAATTAACCATTTTTTTTTTTTTTTTTTTTTTTTTGTCAGAAGAAACAGGTTCCCCATGCCCAGTAGTGGCAACGTTCCCTCCCCCAACCCACACTGCCATCAGCCTTTCAACTCTTTTTTTTTTTTTTTGAGATGGAGTCTTGCTCTGTCACCCAGGCTGGAGTGCAGTGTCACAATCTCAGCTCACTGCAAGCTCCGCCTCCCAGGTTCACGCCATTCTCCTGCTTCAGCCTCCCCAGTAGCTGGGACTACAGGTGCCCACCACCACACACGGCTAATTTTTTGTATGTTTAATAGAGACAGGGTTTCACCATGTTAGCCAAGATGGTCTCGATCTCCTGACCTCGTGATGTGCCCGCCTCAGCCTCCCAAAGTGCTGGGATGACAGGCTTGAGCCACTGCGCCTGTCCCAGCCTTTCAACTTTTGACTGAGGAGATAATCTCTGTGCTGTTTGAGACAATAGTGATGGCCTCTCCTGAGGCAGTTCCCAGGCAAGATAATGTCAATTCTCCTCAGGAGCCACCCCCAACACCCTTGTTTGCTTGTAGACCTATAACTAGACTATAGTCCTGGTGGGACCCTAGAGGTGAAGTCCAGAGTGTCACCCACAAGGAGGTGTGATACACTAGAAAACAATTGCTTGAGTTTTCTAATTTATATAAGCAGAAATATGGAGAACAGGCATGGGAATATATATTAAGGATGTGGAATCAGGGTGAAGAAACATAGAGCTGGATCAGGCTGAATTTATTGATTTGGGCCCACCAAGTAGGGATTCTGCATTTAATGTTGCAGCTCATGCAGTTAGAAAATGTTCTAACAGTTTATTTGCTTGGTTAGCTGAAATATGGATTAAAAGATGACCCACTCTGAGTGAACTGGATATGTCTGTTTTTCTTCCTTAGTTTACTGTAGAGGAAGGGATCTGAAGGTTTAGGGAGATTGGGATGCTGGAGTGGATAAGTCACTTTAGACCTACTCATCCTAACTTGGAGGGTCCAGAATAACATACCCTTGACAAATTCCTTGCCAAACACATTTGTGAGGGTAGCACTTTGAAGAGATATGTACAGATGTACCTGTGTGCCAGATCTAACAGGAAGAATCACAGTCACTCAACTATAAAATTTGAATGCAATGGGATTAATTGGATCCTAAGCTGACAAGGGCCAAATGGTGGCACTTGATCATCAAAGGCAAGGTGGGTGTAGCTACCATAATAGACAGCAGAGACAAAGCAGCAATCAGAATAATCTGACTCTTGTAGAACTCTGGCAGGAGCCAGTTAATCACGGTCTTCCTCGAAGTAAAATTGATAGGAAGCCTACTGCATTCCTACTTAATTTATATAAGCAGAAAACTTCCAGATGAGATGAAGAAAAGAATAATTTGAACCATAAAAATAGAGAAGCACAGCCCCTCAATCAATTTCCAGACTTGAGCCAGTTTACAAATGAACCAGAACCGCTTGAATGAAGGGGATGCAGGGACCCCTTGAGGAAGGACCCCACTACACTACTGACAATTTATGCTGTTAATCTTTCTCCCATCCTGCCCCAAGGAGACCTCTGGCCTAATATCAGGGTAACTGTGCACTGGGGAAAGGGAGATGATCAGACATTTCAGGGACTACTACACACTGACTCCGAGCTAATGTTGATTCCATGGGACCCAAACATCATTGTGGTCCTCCAGTTAAAGTAGGGGCTTGTGGAGGTCAGGTAATTAATTGAGCTTTAGCTCAGGTCTGACTTACAATGGGTCTAGCAGGTCCCTGGATTCATCCTTTGGTAATTTTCCGAGTGCCAGAATGCATAATTGGCGTAGGCATACTTATCAGCTGGTTGAACCCCCATACTGGCTTTTTGATTGGTAGGGTGAGGGTTATAATGGTGGGAAAGGCCAAATGGAAGTCATGAAAGCTGCCTCTACCTAGAAAAATGTAAATCACAAACAACATTGCATCTCTGGAGGGATTGCAGAGATTGGCGCCACTATTGAAGGCTTGAAAAATGCAGGGTTGGTAATTCCCACTACATCCGTGTTCAACTCTCCCATTTGGTCTGTAGAGAAGACAGATTAATCTTGGAGAATGACAGTGGATTACTGTAAGTTTAACCAAGCGGTGACTCCAATTGAAGGTGCTGTACCAGATGTGGTTTAATTGCTTGAGCAAATTAACAAATCTGGTATCTGGTATGCAGCCACCGATTTGGCAAACATCTTTTTCTCCATTCCTGTCCATTAGGCCCCCAGAAGCAATTTGCCTTCAACTGACAAGACCAACAAAATACCTTTACTGTACTACCTCAGTGGAATATAAACTCTTTGGCTTTGTGTCATAATCTTATTCAGAGAGCCCTTGATCGGTTTTCACTTCCATAAAATATCACACTGGTCAATTACATTGATGACATTATGCTAATTGGATCCAATGAGCAAGAACTAGCAAATAAGCTGGACTTATTGATGAGATATTTGTGTGCTAGAAGATGGGAAGTGAATCTGACTAAAATTCATGGAACTTCTACCTCAGTAATATCGTTATGGGTGCGGTGGTGTGGGGTCTGTGGAGATATCCTTTCTAAGGAGAAGAATAAGTTGCTGCATTTGGCTCCTCCTACAACCAAGAAAGAGGCAAAATGCCTTGTGGGCCTATTTGAATTTTGAAGACAATACATTCCTCATTTAGGTGTGTTATTTCAGCCCATGATCAAGTGACTTTAAAAGCTGCCAGTTTTGAGTGGGGTCCGGAACAGGAGAAGGCTCTGCAACAGTTTCAGGCTGCTGTGCAAGCTGCTCTGCCACTTGGGCCGTATGACCCAGGAGATCTAATGATGCTTGAGATGTCAGTGGCAGGTAGAGATGCTATTTGTAGCCTTTGGCAGGATCTCATAGGTGAATCACAGCAAAGCCCTCTAAGATTTTGGAGAAAGGCCCAGCCATTTTCTTCAGACAACTGCTCTTCTTTGGAGAGACAGCTCTTGGCCTGTTACTAGGCTTTGGTGAAGACTGAACATTTAACTATGTGTCATCAAGACACCAGCAACCTTAACCGCCTATCATGAACTGGGTGCTTTCTGACCTCTCTAGCCATAAAGTGGGTCCTGCACATCAGCATTCCATCATCAAATGGAAGTGGTATATATGTGATTGGGATCGAGCAGGTCCCAAAGGCACAAGTAAGATACGTGAGGAAGTGGCTCAAATGCCCATGACCTCTACTCCTGCCACCCTGCCTTCTCTCCCCTAGCCTGCAGCAATTGCCTCATAGAGAGTTCCCTATAACCAGTTGACAGAGGAAGAGAAGACTAGGGCCTGTTTCACAGACGGTTCTGCACGATATGCAGGCACCACCCACAAGTGGACAGCTGCAGCACTATAGTCCCTTTCTAGAACATCCCTGAAGGACAGCAGTGAAGGGAAATCTTCATGGAGAGCAGAATTTCAAACAGGGCACCTGGTTGTGCACTTTGCATAGAAGTAGAAAAGGCCAGATGTACAATTATATACTGATTAATAGGCTGTAGCCAATGGTTTGGCTGGATGGTCATGGTCTTGGAAGAAACATGGTTGGAAAATTGATGACAAAGAAATTTGTGGAAGAGGTATGTGGATGGAACTCTCTGAGTGGTCAAAAACCGACAAGATATTTGTATCCCATTTTAGTGCTCACCAGTGGGTGAACTCAGCAGAGGAGGATTTTAATTATCAAGTGGATAGGATGACCTATTTTGTGGACACTACTCAGCCACTTTTTGCAGCCACCCCTCTCTTTGCCCAATGGACCCAAAAATAAAGTGGCCAGGGTGGCAGCGATGGAGGCTACACATGGGTTCAGCAATATGTCTTCCCATTCACCAAGGCTGACCTGGCTATGTCCACTGCTGAGTGCTCAATTTGCCAGCAGCAGAAACAAACACTGATCCCTCAATATTTCACCAATACTCCGGGTAATCAATCAGCTACCTGGTGGCAGGTTGATTATATTGGACCTCTTCTACCATGGAAAGGGCAGAGGTTTGTCCTCACTGGAATAGACCCTTACTCTGGATATAGTTTTGCTATACTGCACGCAAAGCTTCTGCCAAGACTACCATATGTGGACTCACAGAATGACTTATCCACCATCATGGTGTTCCCACAGGATTGCCTCTGACCAAGGCACTCACTTTATGGTTAAAGGAGTGTGGCAGTGGGCTCGTGCTCATGGAATTTACTGATCTTTAGCATGTTCCCCATTATCCTGGAGCAGCTGAATTGATAGAATGGTGGAATGGCCTTTTGACGTCATAGTTACAATGCAAGCGGTGGCAATACTCTGCAAAGCTGGGGCAAAGATCTCCAGAAGATCATATATGCTTTGACTCAGCGTTCAATATTTGGTACTATTTGTCCTATAGCCAGGATTCATGGGTCCAGGAATCAATGGGTGGAAGTGGAAGTGGCACTATTCACCATCACTTCTAGTGATCTACTAGCAAAAATTTTGCTTCCTGTTCCTGAAACATTATGTTCTGCAGGCCTAGATGTCTTAGTTCCAGAGGGAGGGATGGTGCCACCAGAAGATACATCAGGGATTCCATTAAACTGAAAGTTAAGATTGCTCCATGAACACTTTGAGCTCCTCCTACTTTTAAGTCAACAGGCTAAGAAGGGAGTTACAGTGTTTGCTGGGGTTATTGACCCAGACTATCAAGATGAAATCAGTCTGCTACTCCACAATGGAGGTAAGGAAGATTATGCATGGAATACAGGAGATCCCTTGGGACAACTCTTAGTATTACCATGCCCTGTGATTAAGGTCAGTGGGGAACTTCCACAGCGCAAGTCAGGCAGGATTACAAATAGCCCTTCAGGAATGAAGGATTAGTTCACTCCATGAGGAAAAAAAAAAAAAAATACACGACCTGCTGAGGTGCTTGCTGAAGGCAAAGGGAATACAGAATGGTAGTAGAAGAAGGTAGTCATCAGTATCAGTTACGACCATACAACAAGTTGCAGAATTGAGGACAACTGTAATTGTCATGAGTATTTCCTCCTTCTTTTGTTAAAAACATCTTTGTTCATTTATACATTTATACTAAGAAAATATTTTCATTTTATTTCCTTTTTTCTTTATCATGTGACCTAAGATGTATTAACTTCATATCTGCATTTAAGTATTAACTTTATGTACTAGCATTTGCATTTGGGATTAGTGCATTTCTGGTTGTATGAAAGATGGTTGTATATGTTAGGTGTAATTATTATATTATTGCCTTTATTTGAAGATTATGTATGATCTCAGTAGATGTATATGGATTCAAGTTGACAAGGGGTGGGCTTGTGATGGTTAATCCTAAATGTCAACTTTATTGGATTGAAGGATGTAAATTGCTGATCCTGATTGTGTCTGTGAGGGTGTTGCCAAAGGAGATGAACATTTGAGTCAGTGGGCTGGGAAAGACAGAACCACCCTTAATCTGAGGTTGCGGGGGGGCACATCTAATCAGCTGACAGTGCAGCTAGAATACAAAGCAGGCAGAAAAATGTGAAAAAGCCAGACTGGCTTAGTCTCCCAGTCTATAGCTTTATCCTGTCCTGGATGCTTCCTGCCCTTGAATATATGTATATCCTATTAGTTCTGTCCCTCTAGAGAACCCTGACTAATACATTACCTTACAATGCAAAAGAGACTTTAAAGATGTTAAAGATCTTGAAATGGGAAGATTATAGCAGATTAACTGCTTTAGCACAAGAGTCCTTATAGAAGGGAGACAGGAGTGCCAAAGTTGGAAAGAAGACATGATGACAAAAGTAGAAGTCAGAAAGAAAGAGAGAGAAACAAAGAGAGACAGAGATGTATTGGAAGATGATATGCTGCTAGCTTTTAATATGGAGGAGCAAAGGGACACAAACAATGGAACACAGGCAACTGCTAGAAGCTGGAAACATATTTTGCCTGTAGAAGGAATGCAGCTTTGATGGCACCTTGATTTTAGCCCTAAAAGTCTCACGTTAGCCTTCTAATCCCTAAAACTGTGAGATAATAACCTTTTTAAGCCACCAAATTAGTGGCACATTGTCACAGCAGCAATAGGAAACTCATAAAGAGTTCCTGCTTATTTCATATTCCCATATGGAAGATTCCTCTAGTGAACCTAGCACACTGTGGGACAACTGTCAGAAGTTTGCAGCAGAAACTATTAGTTTACATCTTGGAAGGATGGGAAATTGTATTTAAAAGGTTTATTGGAAGATTGGAATGTTATATTTAATGGTTTTAATTTCACAGTCTCATATATATTAGGAAATAAAAACAGCAGTAATATTCCTTATTTCAAAATGCAACATGCCAAAGAGTGGAGGTCGTAATTCTATTCTGGCAAATCTCCTACTCAAAATACATTGGGCCACCCTACTCTAGACATAACTAACAAATATAGGTCAGGGTAGACATTTATGCAGATTCTTATGCACATGGTACCTATATGATAAACTGAAAACCTCAGAAAAAGTTTTGGGAATTACCCCATATGAAAACAGGTGGTTGTATACTCCATATTGAAGGCTTATACCCTAGAGCAAATGCTTTATCACTATTGGGCATGGCAGCTGCTCCGAAATATATAGGGATCTATCTATCTATCTCTATCTATCTATCTATCTATCTATCTATCTATCTCTCTCTCTCTCTCTCTCTCTCTCTCTCTCTCTCTCTCTATCCATCCATCATCTGCCTACCTATCCTCTACCTATTATCTATCTGTCTGTATATCTATCTATATAGTTATATATATATGTGTATATGTGTGTATATATATATTACTTGAGAATTAAAAGTTCTCAAGATGTGTGTGTGTGTGTGTGTGTGTGTGTGTATATATATATATATATATATATATATATAGAATATATATATATATATGAGAGAATTTTTAATTGCCCAATGTTTTGCATGACAATATTCTTCATGGACCTATACCTAACAAAAGATTGCTACAAATAATGTATGGCATAACATACTTTAGAAAATTAAAAGTTCTCAAGACGTGTGTGTGTGTGTGTGTGTATACATATATATATGAGAACTTTTAATTGCCCAATGTTTGCATGACAATATTCTTCACAGACCTATACCTAACAAAAGATTGCTGCAAATAATGTATGGCATAACATACTTTAGAAAATCATGAAGCAGTTTACAAGAAAGAGATGGAAAACCAGCATAAGGCTTCTACTGTGTGGGAGGCTGTTCCATTGCCAGGCTCTTCAAATTTGGACAGCTTCTTTCTGGTTCTTGTGAATGGCAGTCAACATACCCTGTGGTTATCAGCTTTCACTAGCAACTCTCTCAGATTGACAATGGAAAGGTAACTTCTCTTGAACTGTTTTCCATGGCATCCTCGAGTGTGAACTTTCATCAAGTTCCACTGATGTGGCACCATGGTGACATCTCTGCTTTCAGTGAGTCATAGCTATGCCTTCTCCAACGAAGTTTGCATCTTGGCCTTTGGGAGGGTGCTCTTCCTTGAGCACTCACTCTAACCCCTAGTTTAGTGGATGGTTTTTAAATCTGCCATTCCTATATCCTTGACGTTGCTTTTGATTTCTTACTAGTAAATTCATTACTACTCTAATTCCCTGCTAAAGTTTATGGTTGTTTCTGCTAAATTTTATCTGTCCAAATTACTGAAAGGTTTCTGTTTTCTGATTGGACTATAACTAATAAGTTGCCCTAGTGCTTAACACCTCATAGGAGCACTACTATTAGTTAAATATGTAACTAATGATGAATGGGGAATACTCACTACTTTTCAGAGCTACCACAGAGAAGATATGGAAAAACAAAACAAAGACAAAAGCTTTTGGCATCATTCAGACTGGCTGTTAAATGGTTTGGCCAATGCAGCATGTTGCACAGCTTTACTAGCTATTTCTGAACACAGTCAGGGAAAGCAGAAACGGATAGCTTCAATGCTACATAATGTTTCTTTTCAGCCAGACTTGGCAATAGTTTCAGTTAATTTGTGAGCGTAACAGCTACCAGTTCAAAACCTGGCATGAAAAGTTATACCTTGGGAAGGGTCATCTTTAGTTCTGGAACAGAACCACCATTAAAATGCAATCACTGAAACTGATCCAAGGGGAAAAAAAGCTTATTTAACTACACCCAACAAATTATGTTTGAATAAGGTTTTATTGATTTCTTTCTACATTTTTCCCCATTTCGGTGCTATTTGAAGTGCAATCTCACCACTGTTCAGAATTTTTGAATCATACAACTATTTGGCTTCAACTTCAAAACAGTTATCTGGGCATCTATATATCTCCAAATTCTTCCAAACGAATTGAACATGTTTGAGTATTTGTTGGCCTTAGGCTTATAAAGGGAGAGGTATTTCTTACTTCCCATAGAGTGAATGCTTTGTTCTTCAGTGTCATTTTATAGCATAATATTTCTTGAAAGCTGTCTTTAGGTGTGTTGAGTAATGGTTGTTCTAGGTATATCCTGCCCGTTTGTTCATAAATATTTAAGGATAATTTTATTAACTAAATTGGTATGACAAGAAAGTCTAGCAAGAAAATACAATGTGAAACTAATGTGCTGAGTATTTCAAACGAATGGAGATAAGGTCTTTATAACCTTCTAAAAATTGATAAGCCATATTGATAGTTAAAATTATATGATATCATAGAGTGAATCCAATATAATAAAGAAATAATCAAAGTTTTCAAGGCCAAAACTTTTTGAATTGTTTTATTGCTTTTACTTCATACATTTTCTCTAAAATTTCAGATTTTTGTCTGATATAGAGATTGCAGTTTTCTTGGAACAATGATAATAAATATTTTTCATGATTTTGGGACATGAGTAAGAGTTAAACATGGGACATGACATCTAACAGTTAATGGTTTATGAAAGCAGTCTAAAGAAAACAAAAGACTGTGAGAATGTAGAAAAAAGAGAAATCTTAGAATAAAGGAACAGAAGAAAAAGCTATTGAGAACATGAAAACAAAATGTACATTTTACAATGAAATACGACACCAAGCCAAAAACATCAGGTGTGCTTTGACAATTAATTTTTAATATTTTTATTATTTTTTAATTTTTGTGGGTACATAATAGGTGTGTAAAAGTATGGAGTACATGAGATGTTTGATACAGGTATGCAATGCATAATAATCACATCATGGAGACTGGGGCTCTATCTCCTCAAGCATTTATTCTTTGTGTTACAAATAATCCAATTATACTATTTTAGTTATTTTAAAATGTACAATTAAATTATTTTTTACTATTGTCACTGCTATGCTATCAAATAGTAGTTCTTATTCACTTTTTCTATTTTCATACACTGACAATTTAAAATTATCTAAAATCTGTGCATGCTTTTCTTTTTAAAGTTATTAACTTAGATACATGAAGAACCACCTAACATGCTTTCAAAGGCTGTTGTTAACTGCTTTATGCTATGTATTGATTTCTCATTCACTGTAATGTGAATTATCTGAAATAAATATTTTCTTTCAACCAGGATTGAACTTTTTTTTTTCCTGTGTCAACCAGAATTTGTATAAAATCAGATTTGAGGGCATTTCTTATTAAATATACATCTTACATTAATATTTTAGAAAATCACTCAACTTATTACTCAATATACCCTTTTAAAGGTTAAGAAACATAAATTTGAAGTTTATTCTTACAGCTACATTACAGAAAAGAAGAAAACAAAGGGAAATTATTAGAAAAATGTTATTCAGGATTGCAGAAACTACTACTGCTCTCTGTCTACTCTTATCTCTCTCCCTCCTACTTCAGCACCTTGGATGAGAGAGGTGAGAGTATTGTGGTCTGATTCTGAGATACATCTCTGTTTTGAAGATTTTGCCATTCTGGGATTGAGAGATTGAGGCTGAGAAGAGCAATTGCAGAGATGGTTAATTTCACTTGCAGTCTGTTTATCTTGTTTTGGCAAGAAAGGGTCTATGTTTCATCTAGTTTGCTTTGTTTATATCTCCTACTATGGCTTCAGGTCACAATGTTCATGAATTTTAGAACCATGTTGAGGTTTACCCTAGTTCCAAATTTCTCTAAGGACCTCTACAGAGGAGCAAATCTGTCTCAATACAGCTCCAGCAGTGGTCCACTACAGATTATCTCTGACTCACTTTTCCTGACGAAGCAGACCCTTGAGCATCCAGCCATATAATCCTCTTATAAGATCCATGTCCATACATGACAATTCAGGAACAACTGAGGGCTTCTCATTGTCTTTTTCCAAGGCACAGGTGCCACAGATCCTTCTTGCTTCTCTGCTTTAGGCTTCTCCATCAAGCTCTATTGCTGATTTTATGGTGGTAACTCTAGTGCTTTTTGTTAAGACATCTGGAAAATACTCCATTCAATATCCCACCACATATCTATCCGTTTAATCTATACTAAGCTTTTAGTGTCTTCTACTGTGTCTGCTACCTACATTGTCTTTCCTATCTTACTAGGTGCAATTTCTCTTTCCAATTTTTCTGGTCAACTTGAAATGAATATTGACCCTTCCAATTTTCTT
This sequence comes from Macaca thibetana thibetana, assembly GCF_024542745.1. Taxonomy (NCBI): domain Eukaryota; kingdom Metazoa; phylum Chordata; class Mammalia; order Primates; family Cercopithecidae; genus Macaca; species Macaca thibetana. Next base: position 64,876,227 of record NC_065584.1, read on the forward strand.
ATACTTGATATAACAATTCATCAACAAATATTCCTGGCTGTACATTTTTAAATGCCCAAAAAGTAAGATTTTTCACCCCAAACACCACCACTACACTGGTTTAAGCTATCCTTAACTCTCTTCTGAGTTATTTCAATACCTTCCTTACCAGGCTGATTGTTTAGGCCCAATCCTAGATTTCTACCTTTCAGTGAATTATCAACTTAGCAGACAAAGTAGTTCTTTTAAAAGGAAAATCTGATATTTTATTTCACAAATATATATATTTAAAACCCTCTAAAGATTTTCATGTAATTCAGAGTAAATCTGAAGTCTTTGTAGCCTGCCTCCCTGCCCTATTTACTTCTTTGCTGTTCCTTAAATGTGGCTGCCATGTTATAGTTTCAGGACCTTTGCACTTGCTGATCTCTTGGATCAGAATTATTTCCCCATAGATATGTGTATGGCTCCCTTTCTCAATAATTTCAATATTATCATCACAGTGAGGCCATCCCTGATACCCTTTAAAGTTTCAATTTTGTCTTACTATATTCATTCTTATCCCTTATTGTTGATTTATTTTTCTCTATGTAATTTATTATACCAAGGCTGTTTATTTACTTGGCAAAATAAATTATATTTATTAGCTGTTGATTAATGAACACTCACCAAATCTCAGTTGTAGCAAACAATTAATTTTCTTTCTCAAGTATTTTGGTGTCAGTTGTGAATTAGCTCTGGCCTACTTTTTGCTGCAACTCGTGTTCTGATTTTCTGTGAATTTTATTCTGGGGCTCATATTCGAGAGAAAAGAGCTGCCTGAGGAAATTCTTCTCTGCATTGGTAGAGACCTAAGGGACACACTAACTGCACACACACATCTACTATCATATCTGATAACATATGATCATATTATCCATATCAACTCATGTGGTTAAGTCAAAAAGTGGAGACGCATTATGGTACATTCCCTCCATGGAGACTGGAGAGGAGTACAAATATTTTGAATAATAAATGAATGCCAATAGAATGTAACCAACAATAATAGGTGAAAATATTTAGATTAAGCAATTATAGAAGTATTCTAAATTCTAATATAGTCATCAAATTGTATACAATTGAACAAGACAAATATAAAGAATTTCAGAATGGAAAATGAGAGTTTACTTTAACTCTGGCATTGAAACTTGGTGTTGAAAAATGCATGGAATTTGAAAAAATAAAAGAGAAGAGAGAGGAAATTATTCAACAATAATGCTAGTACAATCAAACGTTCAGAGGAAAGAAAATACAAATAATTTCCATATAAGAGTAAATACAATAAGTAAATACATGTATATATATATAATTATGCACCACATAGCAATATTTTGGTCAATGACAAACCACATATACAAGAGTGATCCCATAAGATTATAATGGAGCTAAAAATTTCCACTGCCTATTAACATTGTAACCTCATAATGTCGTAACACAAGGCATTACTCATGTGTTTGTGATGATGCTGGTGTTAACAAACCCACTGTGCTGTGAGTCTCTTAAAAGTATAGCATATACAATTATGTACAGTCTACAATTATGTACAGTAACAATGCCTGATAATGATAATAAATGACTATGTTACTGGTTTAGGTGTGTAAGATGCTATACTTTTCATCATTATTTTACAGTGAGATCCTACTTATCAAAAAATGTTAAGTGTAAAACACCCTCATGGAGGTCTTTCAGGAGGTATTCCAGAAGAAGGCATTTTTATCATAGGGGATGACAGATTATTATATCTGTCATAGTCCCTGAATGCATGTTATAGTCCCTGAAGCGTCCAGTGAGACAAGATACAGAGATGAAGGACAGTGATATTGATGATCTTGACTCTGTGTAGGCCTAGACAAATGTAAAGGTTAAAAAGAAAAACCTTTAAAAATAGTAAAATAAATTGAAAAAAGCTTATAGAATAAGGATACAAAGGAAGAAAATAATTTTGTACAGCTATACAATATGTGCATGTTTTAAGCTGTCATTACATAAGACTTAAAAATGTATATAAAGTAAAAAACATATAATAAACTAAGATTGATTTATTGAATAAATCAAAATTTTAAAATAAATTTACTGTAGCCTAAGTGTACACTTTTTATACAATTCACAGTAGTGTGCAGTAATGTTTTAGGCCTTCACATTCATTCACCACTCATTCACTGACTCACCCAGAACAACATCCTGTCTTGTAAGCTCCATTCATAGTAAATGCCCAGTACAGGTGTCCATTTAAAAAATATTTTATACAATATTTTTCCTGTACATTTTTATGTTTAGATATGCTTAGACACACAAATACTTACCATTGTGTTACAATTGTCTATAGTATTCAGTAGAAAAACAAGTTGTACAGGTTTGTAACCTGGAAACAATAGGCTATACAATATAGTCTATGTGTGTAGTAGGCTATCTCATCTAGGTTTGTGTAAGTACCCTCTATGGTGTTTGCACAGAAAAGCATCTAATGATGAATTTCTTAGAATGTATGCACATTCTGAAATTACACATGAGTATACACATATATGTCTACACTGAAAACCAAATTGTCTAAGTTGTCCTTCACTCTAACTTCCCAAACAACTCTGGTCAAGCTATTAGGTGGGATTGGGTGCCACACATCCCTTGTAGAAGCCTCATTAACAGGAGAAGGATAGAAGGAAGTCCACGTTAGAGACGGAGGGCATATGTCAAGATCACTTTAGAAAATATTCCATCCCAGGTTTTTGTTTTGTTTTGTTTTGTTTGAGATAGAGTCTTGCTCTGTTGCCCAGGCTGGAGTGCACTGGTGTGATCATAGCTCATCGTAACTTTGAACTCCTGGGCTCAAGTGATCCTCCTGCCTCAGCCTGTGGAGTAAATCTGGCTTCTTAATACAAGTTTTCTTTCTTTCTCCTCTTTCTGGTCCACATTATTTCACTCACTTTTCAATATGTTAGCTCAAGAATTCTGGTTGTTTTAACTTATTATTTTATATATGTTTCTGATTCAAAGTTTTTCTTAAACCTCCTTTAGAGGTTCTCCTTTTGTCGTGTTTACCTGTCACACATGAGATCTCAGGCAAGCCCTCTATAAGAGAGCCCTTTGACATTGTGATCATTCACAAATATGTTATTGTTTTCGGTTCTCAATGCTCAGATTGTAAATAGCCACCAAGACAATCTCAGAAACTTCTTGATGTTAGGATATACTATAAGACATCACATGTTTTAAGGAAGAATGGATAAAGCTTCTGCCAATAGTTTTTTTTTTTTTCTCCATCTGTTCGTTCTTCTAACTCCCTAGTGGATTACATAATTCTTTCCATTACTCAAATTTACATTTTCTAAGCAAAACATTTCATTAACCATAGTTGGTGACCATCCTACAAGATAACTCAATTGCCAGACTATTGTGTAGGCTGCTAGTGGTGACTGTTTCAAGGTCTAACAACAATTCCTAGTGTAATCATTAAGCTGTGGTAAGTTAATTTGGTATAAACTGTGATGCTTATTCATGAGTAGTTCCTCATGAGAAGATTGCAACTATGCCAGTCAACATTAGGCTTCTGAGAAGGGCATGTAAAAAGTCAGATACATTTTCACTTAAGACACTCGGCAAACAGACTCCATTTCACATTCTACAATTCTCTAAACTTGCAATGGTCCCTGCTACATTTTATCCTCCCATGACACCTTCCACATCCTTTTTGTTGTTGTTATTTAAATCATGGCCACATCTCTCCTGAATGCATGAGTTTAAATGTGTATTTAGTTTTTTAGTTTCTTTTTAGTTTATATCTTAAACATACTTTAACTACTAAAAATGAACATAGTTAATGAATGCTTAAATACGGAAAAGTAGTTACCTTCTGCCCCATAGATCGAAGAGATCAGAGGTACATAATTTAGCTTGACACTGATGATAAAATTAGATTATATTATAATTATACAGGGGTTTAATGTAAAGTACTGGAAAGGATTTAAGAGCTGTTCATTTCAGGATCTCGGTCTCCATAGAATCAACATTTTAGAGGTTGAGGAGTCATTCTAAGCCTTTTCATCCAATTTTTCAGTTTCATTTTATAATATGAATCAAAGAGGATACGTAACTTGCCCTTGAGTTACAAGCTAATTTTCTTGCTTCCCAGACTTTCTACTACACTGCTTATCTTACCAAATAATTACATTATCTCATTAAAGTCATAACTTCTGAGCTTTAGTTTATAAGAAAACTGATTTAATTTTTATTGTTCCTGCTTTGAGTGTGTGATTCTGTGAACTTAATTTGTTTATTTAATCCTTTCTTAGGTGCCCACTGGACATATCTTTATTAGACATACTCTATGATCCCTCTCCTCTCATATGGAGAATAAGAAAAGGGTAAAATGCACAGAAAACACACTAGGATCTATCCCGGCATAGCTCCTATTGTTCTACTGGCAATTTCCTAGGTCATGTTTATGGAGATTTGCTGTAGTCAACACCTTCCAAGTGCATGTAGGGTAAGTGTATTACTGCCTATGGTTTTATATGGATGAATTCTTACTGACTTTTCTATGTGACAGGACATCTTATTTTTGTCATCTCATTTAGGTTGCTTTATTATTTATTAATTATTATTATTTATTTATTTTTTTGTTTTGTTTTTCTTTTTTCAATTTCCCCATGTTGGAGAAAAGCATTCTGGTTTTACACTGATAAACTTCCTTCAGTAGCATGTCAAAACAATCCCTGCTTTCTTTGTAGATCTATTGCAATATTCTTAGATTTGTCCTCATCAAATAGCAAGAGCATCTTAGGAGAAGTAGATTCTGGAATAGCAGTTGAATAAATACAAGTTTTCGAGAATAGTACTCTAATAGGTAAAAGTGAAGAAGGCAGCATCCTCCACCCTCCCACATATTCACATTATTTTCATGTTAAGCAAATATCTGAAACTGTAGTAAAGTTTTATAGACTAGCAAAGTAAAACATTATAAACTAAACTAAATGTTATTTCCAGACCGAGTGCTAACCTATGGGATTTTACATATTTTAATATTATTCCGGATAAAATATTCGTAAATACTTAGGTTATAAAAAGTTATCCCTGTAATGCAAGAAAATAGTAAGCCCTAGGGAAAAGTGACCTATGCCTTCCATTCGGAAAAGATTGAGAGACTTGTTCACTGCCCATTTCAAGGATAATAAACCAACATTTATATAGATCATAGCACAATAGAATTTCAAAACAACAAAAAATATTAGGAATTAATTAGTAAAACCCCTCATTACTGGAAAAGAAAATAACAACCAGGGAGGGGAAGTAAAAATATTAACAGTAAAATAGTATGGTTAACTAGCATTTGTTGAATATATAATTATATATTTAGTTTGAATTGTCTCATTTTATATACAAAACAATCCTGAGTTAAGCATTTATTATAAGTTAATTACGTATTAACATAGTGGAAGAATTGGAAATTCTGCTTTTATAATTTTAGCACAGTGTTATTTTGAACTTTTAGATAGGATGTTGAACTCATCTACATCTTATACATATTCTTGAAACTAAGAAATTAACATTCTTAATTTTCTTCAGTTTCTATGCATTATATGAGACATTTTAAGCTAAATATAAATAGCAAATATCATATTAAAACAAAAACAAAAGCATACTGTATTAAATAATTCATCTTCAAATATGAAACTGTAAACGTATCTTGTTCCTAATGAATTTATTGGTAGAAACAGTTCTGGCGATTCCTATCTGAGCTTACAGAAATTCTATCCTGTACTTACATCAGGCACAGCCATCCACATTTCTGAGAAATAATTTAAAGTTTGTGACTCACCAGTAAGAAAATGTTATTAAAAAATAATTATTTAAGATATTCATGACTGCTTCATAAACTTCATTGCAATCATGTTTTAATTAACCATAGGTATAATTTGGCAACTAGTAATTTTGGAGATGTGCAATACAGACAATTTTGATTCAAGTCAATCAATTATATTAATTGACTCATCCAAAAGGTAAACTACATTTTAAAATCCATAGTTAAACCTTATTTAGGATTCTGTAATGTGCTAAAAAAAAAAAAAAAAAAAAAAAAAAAACCAGGAAGCTATCAAGTATACATACAAAATGACATTTCTAAAAATTCAAAGCAAAGTTTTTAGATTTCACTTAGTTTCACTAAACTTATTTGAAGCTACAACTGTTCATTTTAGTTCCTACTGAATCGAACCTACAATAAATCCTCATTTTCTGAAAGATAAGCATATGATAAAAATAACAGGAAATATGATATACTTTAGAAAGTAAATAACATCTAAATAATGTAAACATTCTTCTCCTCTAAATTATTCTCTTAAATCTCTTGTAACCACTAGAGTATGATATTCATATTGTTTGTGCACCACAGGGAGAGGAATGTGGAGAGCAAAAGGATATATGTGGGGGAGTGTACAAAGATCAGATATAGCCTATGCCGTCCATCAACTCATGTTAACAATAATGGTTTATAATAATTATGCAGATAACAATTATACAAGTTAAAGAGGAATACTTGTAATAAGAGAGCTCTAGTATGATTTCTTTTTTTTTTTTTTACTTTAAGATCTAGGGTACATGTGCACAAAGTGTAGGTTTGTTACATATGTATACATGTGCCATGTTGGTGTGCTGCACCCATTAACTCGCAAAAGAGAAAGTTCGCCTGTACAACAGGTGCCTCACTCATACATGTGGACGTTCATATGGGAAACATCTATCCAAGCCTCAGGGACAGCTGCTCCTTGGCCACTGTTCGAACTTAGGTGTGTCTATACCAGCAGCAATTATAGGCTGTGGGAAAACGGATCTGCGGAGAAAACTGAGCGGGTACTCCTACTGAGCTCAGGACTGTGAAGGTCAGAAAGTGGCCCCTGCGATCTAGCTTAAAGCAGGCATGTCTTCTTGACCCTGTTGACTCCTTGGACCCTAGTGAGGGTGACACTGGAGGGAAGCATCGAAGTACAGATGCAGGTTTGAGATAGTAGTGGGAAGAGAACTCTAGCAAGGCATGAATTTCAGATAAAGTTAGGTGGTTACTAGGTACCACATGATTCCAGAACAATACCTTTGAAAGAAATGTCAAATGATATGAGTATTATGTAAGCAGCTGGGAGGTAATGCTATACAGTGAGCTGACATAAAATAAGAAGATTGGGAATATTTTCTTGCCCTTATCAAAAAATGATAGAAATGGTAGAGGAGGAAGTTTACATATTTTAGTAAAGATAAAACCAACTGGCTTTGGAGGGGACGTGCAAATGTCAGCACATTTAATATAATTCTGTCAAAATCAAGTGTTTGTGATTTTAATATAAAAGTAACTTTATAACACATATGCGGGGTCACTGATTATAAGCCATTTTTTCTTGTATTTTTATCAGCCATCATTCCTCTTTCTTCAAATACAACACTTATCTTGAATTAAATATAAATGAACATTAAAGTACAACTAATTATTTTATGAAACAATGAATATACCTGAAAAGCATAAATAAAATAATTCTTTAATATCCATAAATTTTCAGTTAGCACATTTTTTGTTTTATTAAAATATCTTTAAATGGTTAATTAAAAAGCCATGGATATATTAAATAATGGATCAAATATTTTTCATTTTTATAGGAGCATGAATAACTTCAAAATCCTAAAAATACGTATTTAATTAAATTTTGTTGACAGGAAAGCCTCTGGTTTGAAGTGCCTCCACAAGAAAATATCTTTAAGTGTGGCCGGGTGCAGTAATCCCAGCACTTTGGGAGACCAAGGCGGGTGAATCACCTAAGTCCAGGAGTTGGAGATCAGCCTGGGCAACATGGCAAAACCCATCTCTACTAAAAATAGAAAACATTAGCCAGGCGTGGTAGTGTGTGCCTGTAGTCCCAGCTATTTGCGAGGCTGAAGTGAAAGGATTACCTGAGGCCAGGGAGATTGAGGCTGCAGTAAGCTGAAATCATGCTACCATACTTCAATCTGGGCAAAAGAAGTGAGACCTTGTCTAAAAAAAAAAAAAAAGAAAGAAAAAGAAAAAAGAAAAGAAAAGAAAAAGAAAAGAGAAACGAGTATTTTTAACTTATAAGTTCAAATACAAAACTTGAACTTCTAAGTTAAAAACGTTTGCTCGACATCCGATATCTATCTACATAATCTGTACAGTTGAAAACTGCATAAGTGAAAATAACGCAGAAAAGTATTATGACAAAGAAAGAGAGATGTAGACATGAGCAAATAATCTTTATAGACATAAATAATTTAATGTAAATATTTAATAAATAAGATAATGGATTCAAGATAAAGGGAGTAGGCCAGGTAAATAGGACTTCAAGCAAGAGTAATTCACTCAAAAATAGTTAAATTTTAAATTATGTTTTAAGTCATTAAAGATGTTAAATTAAACATTTAAATGAATGAATATGTTAAATAAATTGAAATTTGTTTCTTTGAACAACCTAGTTAATAATATTGATCTAATAATAATTTACATGAAATCCTGAGAAAATTTAATAAATAAATATGAGTAATTTTTAATTATAACATCAATTATATTACACAAAATTAAGGTTTTGGATGTCCTCCAAGAGGCCTTCAGTTTTTGTTCCATATTATTCAGTAAATAGTCTCTTAAATTATTGTTTGTTCCAAATAGTTAGGTTGTCCTTGATAAGGGAGTAACTAAGAAAAGATACACTTCAGTCCAAATGTCAGAACTCCAAATTCCAGATTACTGTAGTATAAAATAACATAAATTTTTATATTTTTAAAAAATATGTTAAACTATACTCATATATGATTTCTTGGATAATTTCTCTATCCATTTGTGTAGCTAGGTGTAATATACAAAGGATCAGGTATCATTGAATTTCTATGTACTGTTAGGCACATTCTAGCTACATGTTATTGGGCAAGTTACACAGTCGTTACATGAGAGACTGTTAGCTATTCTTCACAGTCCATTGTCTTTTTTTTTTTTTTTTTTTTGAGACGGAGTCTCGCTCTGTCGCCCAGGCTGGAGTGCAGTGGCCGGATCTCAGCTCACTGCAAGCTCCGCCTCCCGGGTTTACCCCATTCTCCCGCCTCAGCCTCCTGAGTAGCTGGGACTACAGACGCCCGCCACCTTGCCCGGCTAGTTTTTTGTATTTTTTAGTAGAGACGGGGTTTCACCGTGTTAGCCAGGATGGTCTCGATCTCCTGACCTCGTGATCCGCCCTTCTCGGCCTCCCAAAGTGCTGGGATTACAGGCGTGAGCTGCCGCGCCCGGCTACAGTCCATTCTCTTATCTTCTAATATGAGTATGGCAATAGACCCGGCTAGACTAGACTTTTTTTCTTTACAGTCATTATATATGGCCATGCAAGTAGTTATGACCACAGAACTGTGAAATGGAGGGATGTTGTCATTCATTGTTCCAAGGCTTTTAAAAGAGCAATATCCTTTCTACTCTATTAATTCTGCCAACAGGTTTTCTACAAAAATGAGGCCCTAATATATGACATAAACACAAGGTGGAAAGAATCTGGGGTGCTAAATATAGTATAAGAATTGACCCTCTAAGATAAATAATTATTTAGAACTTTTATGTAAGCAATTAATTAATTGCTATTTTGATAAGTCATTATAATGTGGCTTCTGTTCATTATACTAGTGGGTCTAAGTGATACACAGTATGTACATTTCAAATTTCTTAACTCAAAATATCAATTATGGTATGTAAATAGGATTTCTATTGAGATTAAAATAAATGTTTAAAAATATCTAGCACTCATTGGATATTAGTACTGTTATTTTATGGTTATAATTTTACCATTATCCATTTCAGAAATTTCCTATTACTATTTCAGCAAAAAGAACAAAAATTGTATATAATTATTTTAGTTTGGATATAGTAATAAATTATACCTTTTATTTTGTTTTAGGAAATTGCTCTTATGATGCACAAAAGAAAAAAATTATAATGTAACCCACTAAAACAAACAAACAAAAAAACAGCTTCCATGCATTGGAAGACAGTTTCATCCTGTTGTTCACAAATCAGTGTAAAGAATCTAAGCCAAAATTACATCTACAGTCAAGCACTACATAGCAAGGTTTTGGTCAAGGATGGATTACATATTTATGATGGTGGTTCCATTAGATTGTAACACTGTAATTTTGCTGTGACTTTTCTGTATTTAGATATGTTTAGGTCTGCAAATACTAACCATGGTGTCAAAATTGCCTACATTAAATACTGTACAAGTTTACAGTCTAGGAGAAATAGGCTATACCATATAGCCTAAATGCGTAGTAGGCTGCACCACCTAGATGTGTGCACATTCATTCTGTGCTGTTCACACAACAATGAAATTGCCTAAGGATGCATTTCTCAGAACATATCCCTTTCGGTAAACAATAGATAAATGTATTTCATTTAAGAGTATCCTTATTTAAATAAGGTATGCTGTTATGCATTAACAAAAAGGCCATGGGAATCTACATAAGTCCTACCAGATTTAATAAGTTTGCTGAATTAATGGTCAGAAAGAAAATATTAATTAAATTTCTATGTACACAGCAATTACCAGTGAAAACTATTTATTTATTTATTTATCTATTTATTTATTTATTTATTTGAGACAGAATCTCGCTCTGTCGCCCAGGCTGGAGTACAATGGTGTGGTCTCGGCTCACTGCAACTTCTGCCCCTGGGTTCAAGCAATTCTCCTGCCTCAGCCTCTGGAGTAGCTGGGACTACATCAGCATGCCACCACAACTGGCTTATTTTTGTATTTTTACTAGAGACAGGGCTTCACTATGTTTGCCACGCTGGTCTCGAATCCCTGACCCTCATGATCCACCCGCCTTGGCCTCCCAAAGTGCTGGGATTACAGGTATGATCCACTATGCCCAGCCTGAAAAGTAATTTTTAAAAGTGTCACAGTAACATTGAGAAACACCAAATACCTAGAAATAAGTCTAATACAAAAGCAAAAGTTTTATAAATAAATAAACTATTGAAAGAAATGAATAAGAAACCTAAGTAAATGGATAGAACATATTAATAAATTTGAAAATCCAATGTCACAATGAGTTATTTTTTCACAAATTGATTGAGTTAATTAAATTGCAATAGAAGGTCAAAATTCTACAAAAATTCTGTTTTGCTTTTGCTAGTTTATGCATTGTGTGTGTGTGTGTGTGTGTGTGTGTACTTTTACACAGAGATCTGAAGTTCACCTTTACTTGTTATGAACAAAATGTAGCTATTATTAGAAAAAAAGGGAGAAATGTGGAAGACTACCCAATCAGATATAATTATCATACAGATAAACTATGTAAGATACTGTAGGTTGAAAAGTGTACCAAAGAAAATGAAAAGAGATTTCAGAAATAAACTGACATATTTTGGGATACTTGATTTTTTTGTAAGTTGTTACTACACATAACGTATGTATTTATCATGTGCAACATATAAAATAATGAAGAACAAAAATAAAAAGTTGTGCATGGTGGTACATAACTCTAGTTTGTGCTACTCTGGAGGCTGAGGTGGGAGAATTGCTTGAGCCCAGGCATTTTAGGCTGTAACATGCTGTAACTGGACCTGTAAATAGCTGCTGCATGTCAGCCTGGGTAACATAGTGAGACACCATTTATAAACAAACAAACCAAATAAAATAAATAACTTTCTAGATTAAAAAAATTGTCACTGCAGAACAGTGAGGAAAGGACAGACCTCAAAATTGGTACCAGAACCAATGGATATCCATGTGAAAAATAATATCAACCATCTTTCCTTCTCTCTCTTTCCTTCCTTCCTTCCTTCCCTTCCCTTCCCTCCCTCCCTCCCTCCCTCCCTCCCTCCCTCCCTCCCTTCCTTCCTTCCTTCCTTCCTTCCTTCCTTCCTTCCTTCTTTTCCTTCCTTCCTTCCTTTCTTTCTCTTTCTCTTTCTTTCTTTCTCTTTCTTTCTCTCTTTCTTTCTTTCTTTCTTTCTTTCTTTCTTCTCTCTCTCTCTCTCTCTCTTTCTTTCTTTCTTTCTTTCTTTCTTCTCTCTTCTTTCTTTCTTTCTTTCTTTCTTTCTTTCTTTCTTTCTTTCTTTCTTTTCTTTCTTTCTTTCCTCTTTTTATCTCTCTCTCTTTCTTTGTCTCTTTTTATCACTCTCTCTCTCTCTTTCTTTTTTTCTTTCTTCTTTTTTTTTTTTTTTTTTTTTTGAGACTGAGTCTCGCTCTATAACCCAGGCTGGAGTGCAGTGGCACAAAGTCAGTTCACTGGAACCTCTGCCTCCCAGGCCCCAGTTCAAGCAGTTCTCCTGCCACAGCCTCCAGAGTAGCTGGCATTACAGGAACTCACCACCATATCCAGCTAATTTTTGCATTTCTAGTAGAGACAGGGTTTCACTATGTTGGCCAGGCTGGTCTTAAACCACTGACCTCCAGATCCACCCACTTCAGCCTCCCACAGTGCTGGGATTACAGGCATGAGCCACCACACCTGGCCTTCTTTTTTATATGAATAAATTACTTGGAGGTGGATTTCATATATAAAGAAAAAAGAAACACAAGCATATATGACATAATTAGAGAATAACCTTTTTAGCTTTGCAGAAAATAAGAATTTCTTAAGTAGAACGCAGAATTCGAGTAAGAGAATAATGCATTGAATAGCTGTGTTGAAACTGGGTAGTTCTATTCATCAGTACAAAAAACAAAAGAATGAAAAGGCAAGTGAGAGTGGGAAAAGATGTTTGCAGTATCATGAGTTCACAAACAGACTCTTATCGAAATGTATATACAGAAATTCTACAAATCACTATTTTGAAAAGATAAAGATATGTGTCAAACTTGTATGAACATATATATAACATATATTTTACATATATGTTATATACATATTTTGCATGTATGTTTTATATATATAAATAAACACACACAGAGCTGCTGTAGTTCTACTAACAGAAAATGAAAACATATACATCAATTAATAAATAATATGATGGGTGAATTCACTGTGGTACATTCACATAATAGAATATGATTTTTAACAAAAATAAAAACTGCTATATGATAGATGAATGTATAATTTTTAATATGCACAAATATTGGGGAAAATAAGATAAGCACAAAAACATACATATGCTATGGTTTCATTTACACAGCACAAATATAAGCAAAATTATGTCCATATTATCAGAAGTTATAATTGTGTTTACCTCTGAGGAAGTTGAGAGTAGTTACAAAGAGGGATCATACATTGGGAGTGCTAGAGTTAATAGTCAAACATGTCTCTTCACTACGTAATATTTATTTGAAACCTAATTATTATTACATTTCTGCATGTATTGTATTTCCCTAAAATATACTTAAGTATTTTAATGAGATATTCATTCCAGTAGTCCCTTATATCCAACTGTTAATCTATATTTCACTTTTTCCTGTTAAGTGGGTCTTTCAAATTTTGGGTCTAGAAAGACCCTCTGCAATGTGTAAAAAAAAACAAAAAACTGAATTGTGTCATATTTTCTTTATGTCAATATGATTATATTAATTAAGGTGCAGATGCCTGTGAGTTATTTGCAAACCACTCCGTTCTCCCTGTTGTATAGGGTAATACGCTATGAAAATTTTAACATTGAGAGTGGCCCCTGACCTTTGTAACTTCTGAATATTTTTTTTCCTGTTTATCCTTTCCATTCTTATTTTTACAGTATTTTATTATTTTGGTACGAAAAGACATTTGAAATAATGATTTTAATTTATAGCCACTTGATACTATGACTTTTTGGACTTTTTATTTTGCTTTTCTTTATTTTTTATTTTTTGTGGTAACATAGTAGATGTATATATTTATTGGGTAAGTGAGATCTTTTGATACAGGCATGTAACAGGAAATAAGTACATCAGGGAGAATGAGATATTCATTGCTTTAAGTACTTATCCATTGAGTTACGAACGAGCCAAGTATACTCTAAGATATTTTAAAATGTACAATTAAGTTATTATTGATGATAGTCACCTTGTTGTGCTATCAAATTGTAAGTCTAATTCACTCTATTGTTTGCACCCATTAACCATCTGCAACTCTCCATCAATCCCACACTGGCTTTCCCAGCCTCTGGTAACCTTACTTCTACTCTCTCTATGAGTTCAATTATTTTGATTTTTGGATCCCACAAATAAAGGAGAACATGCAATGTTTGTCTTTCTGTGCCTGGATAATTTCACTTAATCTAATGATCTTCAGTCCCATCCATGTTGTTGCAAATGACTGGATCTCATTCTTTTTCACGGCTGAATAGTACTCCATTGTGTATATGTACCACATTTTCTTTATTCATTCATCTGATGATGGACACTTATAGGCTACTTCCAAATCTTAGCTATTGTAAACAATGGTGACTTTTTGCTTTCTCCAGTGTTTTCCATTACTTTCTTTTTACTCTTTTTTCATTTATTCTCCACCTTTCTTTGTCTTTATTTTTTTGTTGTTGTTTTTCTACTATTTGTCTGCCTTGTCATCTGTCCATTCTTCTTATTGCCAGTGATTCTTTGTAGCAGATATTGTCATTTCATTAGGAATTTGCAAAGCTAAAGAAAATGCTGACAGCCATTGAGAATGTTTTGTATTAACATAGGTTTGAATGTATGAGAGAAACATCAATTAAATATTTCAAAAAATAGTAATATTGGGAAAGCTCTTACACATAAGAAAATCAACTACCTCATTTTACAGCTGTGAAACCCCAGAGATGCTTGATACTTTCTATGTTTTGTGTTGTTGTAACAAAATACCACAGACTAGGTAATTTACAAATAAAAGATACTTATTTCTTACAGTTCTGAAGCCTGGGAATTCCAAGGTTGAGGGGCCCACACCTAGACAGGGCCTTCATACTGTGTCATTCCATGACATGAGGCGGAAAGGCAAAAGAGCATCCATGAGAACAAGAGAGGAAGGCAACCAAATTATCTTCTTATCAGGCACCCACTCTGGCAATAAAGTCATTAATCCATCCATGAGGTCAGAACCCTCACAACTTACTGACCTCTTTGAAGTCCCACCTTTTAACACTGTTGCACTGGGGATTAAGTTTCTAACACATGAACTTCACAGGGCACATTAAAACCTAGCATAAGGGTTCTGTCTACGAACTATATGCTAAAGTTATATAATTTTAACCAATTATGGGTTTATAGTTTCTTGACTCTTATTATGAAAATTATTCGAAAGTGAGGACAGGAAGAGAGAGACAGAGAAATTGAGATCACAAGGGAATTGCAAACTTGGCAGCAAACTACTCTGTATTCCCTGAAACAGCTCTTTTCAGCATGAGGTGCATCCCTGCAGTTGGATTAGTGCATAGATGCAGCATCAAGCCCAATCAGATTTTCCTAATTAAGCACTAGCTTATTCTCTAGACTAATGTCCACAATCATTTATTCACATATTAAGAATTTTCCCTAGTCTGAAATTTTCACACTGATTACATTAAATAAGCTTTAGTCAATTAAGCTACAATTTCACACATCTTAATGTTGGTAATTGAAAAAAGTTCTCTACTAATTTAAGAATAATCCATCTACTTTTAATTACTTATGAGTTTATTATTGTTATTATTTGAAAATGGCTTGATATTTACTATTGTTTCTGATTATATCATTTCATTTTTTTTTTTTTAAGAATTAGCCTTAACTGTAAGTACAAGAGGAAACTAACAGAAAAGGATATCTGAAAAATAAATGAATAAAAGAGAAAAACCTAAGGAATACATGCATTTATAAAATTACCATTGCCACATTTGCAAACAAGACTGCTTCAGAGAGATTCCCCACTGGTCTGCAACGGTGCCTGCAATTGAAGTTAAATTCCTGAAGATTTATTGATTTATTTATTTTGATGAATAGATTTTGTTTTAAGAATCTATGTGAATATAACTCTTTGAAAAGTTAGACAGGTATTTTAAAACTCAGCTTAGCCCTTAGCCTAGCTCTGTCTGATAGGAAGCATGTAAGATAATAAGGTCAAGATATAATTTACATTTGTTAAAGTTTTGAATTCTCAGAGATTACAGGAATTACAATTTAAAGATCAACATCAAGATATAGGATCCTACAGGTTATTTCTCTTTGTTTGTTTGTTTGCTTATTTTAATAAAAACTGTCCCAATCTTATCTGAACAAAATTTATTACTGCCATGTATATATATATGCAAATCATAAATGTAGCCTTTTATATTTTGCTTGTGAGCCCAGTTATCAAGGAACTTGAATCTCCTTCCATTAAGCCAGAAAATGTCTTTCATATAACTTTTTCCTGGATACCCAGATTTATATATAACCTCCAATGTCTTATTATCAGAACATAACATATTGTTCTACATTTTCTTTTATCTTCAGCCATGTAAGTATGAAATCTCCAAAAATCAGTTTCATCTATGCGTAAAGTTTGATATATAGATGTGCAAAGAAAAAAATTATGAACTTTACCAAGGCAGATGTATCTTAAGATATGTTTTCTTTCTGCAGTTACAAAGAAATAAAATGACACTAGGTGCCTATAGTCTAGTATTTTTTAAAATCCAAAATTTTGAAATGATCAATAATTGTCATGCTTTATCAGAGCACTGCCCAACAAGCTTACCAAGGAAATATTCAACTCTCCAAGGGAATAGAGCATTGCCTGGTTAACTACTTGCCAATTAAGGACCAGGCTATTTAAAGTTAGAAATTAAACTGTAGAAAACTAATAAGATGTAAATAACTTTTGTTGAAGGAGGTTTCAGCAATTTTTGTCAAGCAGAATTTATAACGTAAAGTATTATATATTTGTTACACATTAGACTATTAAGTAATCTTCTGTATAACTTAGCAATAATATTCCAGCATTACTCCTTTTCATCAAAAATATGTATTTCCCATCACTTCCTTTGAACTAGTTTTGTTATCCTGCTAATTTCCTTACTAAAATAAAATTTTTACCTCTGCTCATATATGTGTGAAAAAAAGCTGTTTTAAAATGTCAAAAACTATACTTCGATACTGAGATTATATTAGACAAAATAATTTTAAAGAAAGACCTTGAGGGTCACACAAATCCTCTTGAATGTTTTATCGACATTTTTCATACGTTTGATTCTTCCACAGGCTGTGTGTCATGAACACCATGAATCCATGTAATATGTGTATTATGGATATCTGCCACTGAAAATATTTTCTGATCAAACCATTAGGAGTTATGTTTTTTGTTTTCTTTATGCAACAAAAGATTTTCACCGTAGACAGTTTTTATCTCTCTCTCTCTCTCTCTCTTATCCTATCTCATCAATCTGTGGGGTCTGAGTCTGGGAATGGGAGGCCAAAATATAAAAAATGAATGATAGATAATTAGGCCCTATTAGAGAAGCACTTCAATTATAAAAGGTATATAATTTAGTCAGTAAAGATAATGCTGACATTTTTGTTTATGGAAATGTTTATGGAAAGCAAATTATGCTAATTAGTAGAATTTTTCTAATTCTCAATAATTTATCTTAGGTATTCATTAGAGTATGTAGTTTGAAGATCATCAGTACACTCCATAATCTTTCAGACTAAAAAGAAATTCCAGTTTGAAGACCAGAACTTCATCCCATGCCCAAGGAATCCCAGAAGTCTCCATAATTGTATAAACCAATTGATTTTAATAAATCTCTTGATAGATGAATACATGTTAGATATAGATATATACATACACTGTGACATATAGATAGATATAAATATGATTAAAGATAAAATTATAACCTACAGGTTCTGTTTCTGTGTTTGAACCTTGACAAACAGAGGTTGGTACCAAAAGTGGTGCCAGAAAAACAGAATGGAAAAGCGTTTTCTGAATTAATTCTGGATTTTCTGGAATGCATTAGCTAATCTAATTAGATTTAAAGACACTATTTGCCCTATTTGCAGTAGGAAATAAAACACTTGTTTTTCATAGTAACACACTGAAAAAACATGTTACTAAATTTATCACTTTTTATACTTGTAGTTATTAGAAGTATCCATAGAAGGCAAGGTTTAGATGACCAATATTTGTGAACATAGAATGTTTCATTTAAAATAAGGAGTATAATGGAGTTTGTTGCTTGCTTATAACTGCACTGGAGAAAGTGAGAAAACAATAGTGCAATATTAAATTTATCATATTTTCTTTATTCGAAAGGTAAAACCCTGTAGTACTACAAAATATAAATGTGTGAAGTTGTGTATTTTATGAATATAAATTGTCAACAAAAAGTTTCTTTCTATCAAGAATGTCAATAGCAGTACTAAATTATTTTTCTGTAGTCTACATAAAAGAGGTGATTAAAAACAGAAAGTAAAATATTCTAGGCAAGTATATGTCAAGCGGTTATTTAATTGACTGTATTCTTCTGAATTTTGTTTTGGTATTTTTGTCTTCAATATATTTTAGTGATTTTCTTTTCTAATTTTCACTGTTTATTTCATGATTAATTTAATATGTGTAATTTTACATTTATTATTAAAATGAACCACACCCTCACACCTACCGGCCAAATTTTGTCATCATCAGGCCTCCACAAAATCTAGATTCACTTCTTTCTCTTCTTGTATAGGAAAGAATGAGAATTAAAGAAGCAGCATACGGTGAAGTTGAAAACCGTGCATTAGATTGCCTGAGTTTGAAACTAGTTTCTAATTTCTAAGTCATCTAATTTCTCTTTGCTTGAATTTCCTTATCTGCAAGTTGAAGATACAAATAAAATTTATCTTGAATTTTATGGAGCACTTGGGACAAAATTGCTTGACATGTAAATGCTATGCACATATTTGCTGGAATTCATGGCCAGCTGATGTTAAATTTCAGCAGAAATCCTCTACAGAATAGTTTATTGCTGTGAACTAAAACAAAAAAAAAACAAAACAACAACAACAAAAAAACAAAACAAAAAACAAAACAAAACATTTTATAGATCTATGTCTAAGGTTTAACAATAATCTAGAGACATTAAGTAGAGACATAGAAAAAAATAAAATTCAGAAAATAAAGATAATATTGTATTTTTATTCAGGAATTCTGAGATATCTGGAAAGAGGCATTTATTGTTTATTTTCTACATTTTCTGGCATTTTTAAAGTCTCTAGAAATCCTAACAAGTTAGGATCGAATTTCAAATATTTTGATAAAACAAATTTTAAAATTTTACTTCAAATTACAAAATAGTGGATCAACACACCAACACCACTTTCTACTAGTCCATGAAATACAATTTGTACTACGTATTGTTTCACTTTAGTTGTGTGCTATCCATGAGACATATCATTTAATGCTCATTTCTCTGTTCTGTTACAATATACTTGTTTGGTTTTTCAAGTACATATAGGAAATGAAATTAAGGCTAAATAGTAAAAAAGCTACTACAAAGACATTGAGATGTATCTTACAAGAAAATTACATGTTCCTTTCTGGAGTAAAAAAAAAAAGCTTGAGGGAAAATAAGCATTAAAACTACACAGATGAATAATTCAAATGATCTTTATGCTTCTAGCTTCTGGATATGTAAGTTACTTTTGAAAATTTATTTCAAATTAATTGAAAGTTACCTAAAACTAGATTACAAGCAAAATAACATTAATTTAGCAAATTAAAGCAATTAGAAAATGTCAATTCCTGTAAAAATGTTGCATTTACAATTCAGAAAATTGTTATTTCCAAAACTACAGTTTTTTCTAGATGATTATAAAAACAGAATGCATTGCAATATTAAATATTATAACAATAACATTAAATATAAATAGAAAGACATGCAAATTTTATTCATAAGATATAAACTATAAGGTCAGTTGATATTATAATTAGATATATGTCTTGCTTTTTTTTTTTTTTTTGTAGAAGCCTTCTGTTTTTGGAGAATAGAACTCCTAATGTACAGGACTCCCTAATTTAGTATGTTACAAATATCCTCAGGAATGTAATTACACTCATCTGTTGTCCTGGTCCTATTCCTATCCACTTCATTCCCTCTCTTAAACTAGAATGTAATTACTTGAGAAACCTGCCAATATTGATAACACATAATTTTACAGTATACAAATTAATTCTGACATTTTCCCCTGAAACAGATTTATTTGTAATACAGTAATTTTCAAAATTTGGCCTCCTCTCAAAGTTCCTCCACTGTATGCATATGACTCTGTACTATATTACATGTGAATGAAAATCATATTTAAATTTCTAAAAAATTATAATGATATATTTACAGTTAATGTGACTTGAAATATTTTTAATTTTTTTCTAAACTAGAAAACAATGAGCATTGAAGATTAAATATTTTTTCCTTTTTACACAAAACTAATGAAAATATATTGCTCCTTTTAATGTACTTAGAAAATATTAAATGCTCTTTAGAAGCATAGGTAGATTCTTACACTGTGCTTTTCAGTAAAAGAAAAACTATCATCAAGTTTACAAACCTCATTACCGTTTCTTTAATTACAATTTCAGCTTTGGATTAAAGTTATGAATATTGTGGATGATGGGGCAAATGACAACTTTGCAGTTATTAATTATCACACAATTTCTAAATAATTATCTTAAAAATCTTAAATTACTCTGTACTTAAAATTCTTAACATGATAGTTATAGTGTTTGTTTTTCATTCTTTTATTATTTTTAAAATGGTTGTGATTACATAGTAGGTGTGTATATTATACAGTACATAAGATGTTTTGATAGTCATGCAATGTGAAATAAGCTAATTATGGAGAATAGAGTATCCATCCCTCGAGCATTTATCTTTTTAGTTACAAACAAACCAATTATATTATTCTAAAATGTACAGTTAGGTTATTATTGACTATAGTTATCCTACTGTGCTAAAAAAATACTAGGTCTTATTTGTTCTATTTTTTTAAAACACATTAACCATCCCCACCTCTCCACCAGTCCCTCACCAGCCTTCTCAGCCTCTGGTATCCATCCTTCTACTCTCTATGTTGATGAGTTCAATTGTTTTAATTCTTAGATCCCACAAATAAGGGACAATACATAATGTTGGTCTTTCTCTTTCTGGCTTATTTCACTTAACATAATGATCTCTACTTCCATTCATATTGTTGCAAATGAACGGATCTCATTTTTTAAATGGCTGAATAGTACCCCACTGTGTGTATGGGTACTACATTTTCTTTATCCATTCTTCTGTTGGTGGACACTTAGGTTGCTTTCAAGTCTTAACTGTCGTAAACAGTGCTGCAACAAACATTAAGAGCACAGATACAATTTCCATATGGTAATTTCTTTTATTTTGGGTGTATACCCAGCAGTGGGATTGCTGGATCATGCAGTAGATCACTGTTTAGCTTTTTGAGGAACCTCCAAACCGTTCTCCATAGTGGCGGTACTAACTTAAATTCCCACCAACAGTGTACAAGGGTTTCCTTTTCTCCAAATTCTCTCCAGCATTTGTTATTGCCTGTCTTTTGAATAAAAGCCATTTTAACTATGGTGAAATATCTCATTGTAGTTTTGAATTGCATTTCTCTAATGATCAGTGATATTAAGCACCTTTT
Source organism: Macaca thibetana thibetana (assembly GCF_024542745.1). Taxonomy (NCBI): domain Eukaryota; kingdom Metazoa; phylum Chordata; class Mammalia; order Primates; family Cercopithecidae; genus Macaca; species Macaca thibetana. Next base: position 64,897,799 of record NC_065584.1, read on the forward strand.
CCTATGCCTGTTTGACATTTATATGTCTTCTTTTGAGAAATGTCTACTCCAATATTTTGCCCATTTTTTAAATTGGGTTATTATTCTTTTTCCTACTGCTTCTTTTGAGCTCCTTATATATTCTGGTTATTTATCCCTTGTCAAAGGGGTAGTTTGAAAATATTTTCTGCCTTTCTGTGGGTTGTCTTTTCATTTCGTTGATTGTATCCTTTGCCGTGTGGAATCTTTTTAACTTAATGTGATTCCATTTGTCCATTTTTGCTTTGGTTACCTGTGCTTGCAGGGTATCGTTCAAAAAGTCTTTGCTCAGATCAGCATCCTGGAAACTTTCCTCAATGTTTTCATGTAGTTTTTTCATAGTTTGAGGTTTTAGATTTGAGTCTTTAATCCATTTTAATTTTATTTTTGCATATGGCAAGGGATAAAAGTCTAGTTTCATACTTTGGCATGTAGATGTCCAGTTTTCCCAGCACAGTTTAAAGAAGAGACTGTCTTTTCTCTAGTTTATCTTCTTGAAACCTTTGTCAAAAATGAGGTCACTGTAGGGGTATACATTTGTTTTTAGGTTCTCTATTCTGTTCCATTTGTCTATATGTCTGCTTTTATGCCATTGCCTGGCTGTTTTGGTTACTATAGCTCTACAGTATAATTTGAAGTCAGGTAATATTATTCCTCCAGTTTTGTTCTTCTTGTGTAGGATAGCTTTGGCTATCCTGGGTCTTCTGTGGTTCCATTACATTTTAAGATTTTTTTTTTTTTCTGTTTCTGTGAAGAATGTCATCAGTATTTTGATATTAATTGCATTGAATATGTAGATTGCTTTGGGTAGTATGGAAATTTTAACAACATTGATCCGTCCAATCCATTAACATAGAATATTTTTTCCATTTTTTGGTGTCAAGAGCACTTTGACCCTCAGTGATGAGGTTTGTGGGCACTCAAGTTCAGACCACTGGTATCTGTGATTTTCTTCTAGCCAGGACTGGTTTAAATGTTCCCTGTCAGTGAGCCTCAGCTGAGTTTGGTCTGTTTTTCCTTTCTTCTCTAACAGAATAGCCCTTAGTTTATTTCCTGACAATTGCTGTGTTCTTTCTCTCCTGGTTTCGAGAGAAGCCTTCCGGACCACATTGCGGCTGTTGAGGGCAGGCAAGGAATGGAGTTAGCGGTTCTGAATATTTTTTTCTATCTCTTCTGTGTCTCAGCAATACGAAGTTAAAATGGTACTGTGAGTGCTCACCTGAGTTTTGGTTCTTATGAAGGTGTTTTTCTGTGTAGATCATTGTTAACTTGTCGTCCTTGCAGGCAGGGGGTGGGGGGCACAATGGGGGAACTTTCTCTTCCGACATCTTGTTCCTTCTCCTCCTACGTCAGTGTGTGCTTTTCACAACAATCCCTCATAAGTTCTAATTTTTGGTTTTCCTTTACATGCTTGAATTTGCAATGTTAGAGATGTAATTGATATGCCAAAATTTACAATGACAGATTTGCCACAAAAATATTCGTATATTAAATACCAACATCTTAATAATTTAAGCCCCAAAAAGTATATATATATATATAATATATATAAAAGGATATATATGGATATATATAAAAGGAGATATATATATATATATTTTTTTTTTTTTTTTTGGGGGGGGGGACAGTCTAGCTCTTGTTGCCCAGGCTGGAGTGCAGTGGTGTGATCTCAGCTCACTGCAACGTCCGCCTCCTGGGTTTAAGTTATTCTCCTGCCTCAGCCTCCTGAGTAGCTGGCATTACAGGTGCCCACAACCACGCCCAGCTAATTTGGGTACTTTTATTAGAGACGGGGTTTCGCCATGTTGGCCAGTCTGGTCTGGAACTTCTGACCTCAGATGATACACCTGCCTCGCCTCCCAAAGTGCTGAGATTACAGGCGTGAGCCACTTCACCAGGCCTAATCTGTTTTTAATATGTAATTTAAAATAATGCTAATACAGACACTCTAGAAGCATTTAATAATCTCTTTAAAATGTAGTCTAAATAAAGGGAAATTTTTCATTTTTAAGAATAAATAAATTATAAATGTATCAATTATCACTGACAAGGGTAGAAAAAAACATGGACCGTCGTTCTAGTGTTTCTTACACATTTTATTTTTTAGCAGGAAGTAGGGGTATTCAAAATAAAATGAATAGTAATATCTAATTAATATTTACAGAAATAATCATAACAATGGTATTTTAAATTTATTGGACACTTTCAATCTACCTAAGTCTAGGCTAAACATTTTGAATGGATTATCTGTTATTTTTTCAACACCATAGGCAGTAAATCTTTAGTATTATGCTGATTTTATACATTAGAAAATTGAGGCTTAATCATTCCAAATGACCTAACAAGCTGAGGACTTCGAGTTTGGAATGAGGCAGTATAAAAGAGCTTACTTGAAAAATTACTGTACATTTGTTTTGTCAAGGCAGGTAAATTAAATTTGGACCTTTTATGTAGAATAAAGATAAGTAACCAGTTTTGTAGGCAAACATGTGAATGTGGTTCTATTTACACTGGGATTTATTTATTCTACAATATCCCAATCTTGTTTTCAAGACCTGCCATGATTTTGTAAAACCAACTTGGAAATAATATTCTTTTTCTGTTCATTTTATGTATTAACTGATTTGCAGCATAGAGTCATTAAATCATGTATAAGTATTTACTGTATACTTTAAATGAAATACTGGGAGAAAATCCCTTCCTCTGTGAGAGCATTATGCTACTTGAAGTGGGCTAGATGAAGTGGTACTAATTAAACATCTGGCATTCAACCTCGCTTAGCCCTTTCCTTTATCCAAACAACATTTGGTAAAGGGAATTGAATACTTTAAAAGACTGATGAGTAAAAGAAACACCCCAAAACTTGAACATTTCAGTATAATGCAACTTTACTATAAACTTAAAGTTATCATCATTAATCAGGTTAATTTGCAAGGTTTTACTCTTTCTCATGCAAAAATAAAAATACAGTTCAAATACAGCAATAAATCATTAAGCTGATATTGCCTTTGTAAGAAGCAAACATTATTTATAAAACAATAAATTATGGTCTTTCTTTTAGGAATCCATAATATTAAAAATAGTACCCTATGAGTTTACGTATCCATATGTATGTGCATATATTTAGCATATGCACATGACTGGCAGAGATACTATAAACTATTTAACCACTGAGTATTATGACCAAAAATTGCATGACTATGATGGAGCACATAAAAAGATGTTCATAGACTGTGACAAAATAGTTTTATATAGAATCATTATCTCTAGAATAATGACATGGTGCTGAAAATTAAGTTTCCCTGGGCTTTATTTTCTGGTGTGGGATTTTAAATTAGCTAATTAATGAGATCTCTTAATGATGAGTTCTGAACCAAATGAATATAGACAAAGGAGGCCAGAATAGGGGATTAAACACAGAGATGCACATGTTGTATCTTTGTATGAAAGAGCATAAGGCATCCCACTGGCCTTTATCCTATATGGCACAGAATTTGAAAAGTCAAGAGTAGAGTGTATTTCAGTGCTCAGTGGCCCCTAGGCAGTATATTTTCAGAGTCATATGCAGCTGCCTGTTTTGTCCCAAGGCCAGCATGGGCTTCCTACTACTCCCTAACTCTTGATAAACTTCTAGTACTAAGTTCTACTACTAAACCTGTCACAAAGAGGAGAGTTAGGAAGATCCAAGCTTTTCCCATAGTATGAAGAAGTCAGTCTCACTGATAGCAATAGTGGGAATAATAACAAATGTTGATTTCAGAAAGCAGGCCCCTATGAATGCAATGCAGAAAGAGTCTGAACCCAAGATGCCAATGTGTTTCAGGGTCACCCCACATAAGCACTCTTTCAATTATGGAAGAAAAAATTAGGATGTAAAGAAAAATCAAAGTAGGTAATAATTTTCTAATATTTCCCCTAAAGAGGGATGCAACTAATCATCCCATTCTGGAAAGAAAAATTTTAAAAAAAGATGCATAAGCATTTATCTTCCTGGTACAAAGGCACACAGATATGGAAAATTAGTTAAGATTTGCTCAAACAAGAACATATTTTAAGTAAATAATATGTCCTTTAATTAAAGAGCAAAATCATTATCAGTGACAAATACAGATATTAGTTTTACCAGTTAAAAAAAAATACACAATGCAGCAACATCTCTTTAAGTTCATCTTTATTGGCAAAATAATTTTACTAGAAGGAGAATGATCTTTCATTGGTACACTTGACAATCATAAATTGTTTCTAAAAATTCATTACAAAATGCAAACCCATAATTCTGGTATTCACTCAATAGATGTTTATTGTGCACAAATGCTGTGCTTTGTGCTAAACTCAGGCAATTTATAGATGTAATTTACAGTCATTGTCTTCAAAGAGCTTATATTTGAAGATGAGAAGGCAGACACATTGGTAATTACCAGAGGACATCTTACCTGCTTTGATGGAAATAAATCAAAGTGTATGGGGTAACATAAGTGGAGCTCCCAACAGAGACATGGTAGTTCAGGTGGGTTTCCAGAAGATATGATAGCTATGATGAATTGTGAAGAGTAAATGGAAATTAGCCAGGCAAGGTAAAAAGATTTACACAAAAAGCTAGCATGAATCCATGCACCTTGAGACAGCAGAGGGACTGATAATATAAAAACATGTATTTCTGGATACTTCAAGGTAAAGTGGGAAAGGGGCTGTGATCAGGGATAAAGGTCAAGAGAGTGGAGTAGGATTATTAAGGTTCATCAGTTTTCTATTGCTGCTGTAAAAAATTATCCCAAATTTCACAGTGTAAACAACACAAATTTATTATCTCACAGTTCAGTAGGTCAGAACTCTGGATTGGCTTGATTGGCTTCTCTGTTCTGGGTTTCATAAGGCCATCACTAAGGTTTTAGTCGTCTGGGCGCTTATCAAGAAGCTCTGGGAGGAATCTGCTTCTAAGCTCATACTGGCTTCTTGGCAGAATCCAGTTTATTGTGGTTGTAGGACTGAGGTCCTATTTCTTTCCAGTTTTTTTTGTTTTGTTTTTCTATATTGTTGCGGCATTCCTTCTCCCACTTTCCATGAATCTTCCTTCAGCAAGGGATGATTGAGTTCCTTTCATGCTTTGAGTCTCTCTGCTCAAAGACTTTCTCTGCTACCAAATCTCTATGACTGACTCTTCATCTATAGCTCTCCTCTGATTTCCTCTTCATTTTTAAGGGTGTGTGTGATTACATTGGGCTCACCATAATAAGCCAGGATACTTTCTCTATTTTAAGGGCTGTTGAATGGTAATCTAGTCACTCCCCAGCAAATGCTACTTGAAGTGGGCTAGATGAAGTGGTGCTAATTAGTGTTTAGTTAAAAAAACAAGATCTTAAGAGGATATCTTTGAATTGTTACTGTGACAGAGTTTTTATGTGAATTTTTTAAAAATCAACTTTTCATTTTGAAGCAAAATTGTTTGGGGAAACAATTCTATGCATAGAAGTGACAGAATTATTATACATTTTAGAAAGACCACACTAATAGTAGTGTATAGCTTGAAATATTAGATTCGGGGAATCTGGATGGCTTCAGAGAGGGAAATTAAAATGTTCATTTAATAATTAAGTTTAGAGATAAGTAAACAATACGGGCAATAACACAGTAATAGTGAGGAGGTTTCAGAAGTGATAGATTTGAATGGCACTAAGGAAGTAAAATCTGTTATACTTTGCTCTTGACTGGCTATAAGAATAAATAGACTCAAGGATGACTTCCATCTCTGGTTTATGCAACTAGATCCATAGGACTCACATTTAGCAAAGAAAGAATATATTCAGAAGAAGAAGAGACTTGAGTAAGTAAATATTGCATCAGGTTTAGTGAAAACTGTTGTTTAGAAATGTTGATTTTTGTGGGATAAGTAAACTTCTAATCAGTTATTAAATACAATTAGGTTTGAACACAGACAGTAAATTTAGCTGGCTTGGAGATTGTTGAACAATCATTGATTATTACTTCAGAAGAAGTACATCCGTTAAGAATATAATTTAAAATTAGAATTTTCTGAAACATTAGCAGTGAGAAAAGAGGAAATGAGTCAGAGGAAGACTGGACATAACAGAGAACAGGAGATTAAAAACAGGAGAGTAGTCAATATAGTATGGTATAGTTTGGGGATATAGGAAATACTTGTCATTATGTTTGTGTTAACATACAAAATGATCAAGAATAATTTAAAACAGACATGTTGAAAATAGAGCATTTAATCCTCTATTTGTGTTGATAGTAATATGTATGTTATATGAAAATATATGTACATAAATCCACAAGATACTTAACTATGTATGTTGAGTGCTTTTCATTTTCCTTATTTGTTTCCCTTTAAAACAAAACATAAGCACTTGCATTATTTTCAAAATGTTGCAAAACAAAGGGATATATGCATGTTCCAATGATACAATTCTCTATAGAAGGTACTCATATTTAAAGAATGTTTGATAACATGAGACATGTTCATGAGCTATACTCATAAACACTATAGGTACAAGATTATTTAGAGTATAATATGAACTCTGTGAGACACATACAGCAAAAAGATAAACATCAAAATGTTTTAAAATTTATATTATTAATTTTCATTCTTAAAATGTATTATTGTAAAAAATAAAAATAATCACTATTTTTTCCCAAAAGTGAGGAAAAATGTTTTTAATAAAAGGTAATATGTGAAAAGAGAGAAATTGGTGGTATAAGGATCCTGACAAAATAGGAGGAGATGGGATTCAGATGACAACTGCAGTTATTGCCATTCCACAGCAGTAACATCTGCTCTACTAAAACTGGAAGGAAAACTATAAGGATGATTGATGATGCTGATAAGTTTGTAGGTGGAAGGCCTGGAAGCCATTATGTTCTGTATTAAGTAGGACTCAAGATATTCTGCTGAGTGTAATGGGGAAAGTGGCCGGGGCAAGGGCTTTAAGAATATACCATAATGCTTAGAAATAGCTATTATGTGAGCTGGGTGAAATAAGTGATTAGAGAAAGAGCACTAATTGTCCACTTAGAGTTTTATAAGATATCAAGAACCATTATAAAGTGATAGTAATTAAGACAGTTTGAAAATGGTATAAAAATAAAGCCAAAGAGTGGTACATACATAAAAGAGATACCAGAAGTAAATCCAGACACATAAATACCATACATGAAAGAGGTGTCACTGTAAAATCCTTTGATAAATATTATTTGGACAAGTAGTTACCTATAGTTTAAAAATAAAATTGTGTCAATTCAGGAGATATTAAAGATTTAAACTTGAGAGAAAAACTGTAAAGAATTTTTAAGTTACTATAGAAGAATATCTTCCTAATTTTCAATAGATAATGATTTACAGCTAAAAAATGTAGAAATAATAGAGTCTTACTCAACAGAAATCTAACTTAAGTCTTACGTAAGCAGAATAAAAATTTTAAGCATTTAGTATGTCTTGACTATCATATATGCCTATGTAATAAAGTGGAGAATATTTACAATCACAGCAGAACGCCCCCTTGGGCTCCTTGATTACCAATTTTTGCTAACCAGTCTGACTAGCAATTTTTTTTCTTATCTCAGTCACTCTCAACTAATTTGTTGTTTCTTTGGAATTAAGGTAAATGGAACTGTAGATTATGTGACCATTTGTGTTTGGCTTATTTTGTAGCAGCAGTTTATTTATTTTTTTATCTCTGGCTAATACCACATTGTACAAACACATCACATTCTCTTGAACATTTTTCTGCAAGTTTTGGTGAAGAAAAATTTCTACTTTTCTTGAGTAAATAACTGGAAATAGAATTGCTGAGTCAATGGGTAAATTTCTGTATGTTTACTAGATAATATTAAACAATGTTCCAAAGTGTGTAAAAAGTTAACATACCGGCCAGGCGCGGTGGCTCAAGCCTGTAGTCCCAGCACTTTGGGAGGCCGAGACGGGCGGATCACGAGGTCAGGAGATCGAAAGCATCCTGGCTAACACGGTGAAACCTCGTCTCTACTAAAAAATACAAAGAACTAGCCGGGCGAGGTGGCGGGCGCCTGTAGTCCCAGCTACTCAGGAGGCTGAGGCAGGAGAATGGCGTAAACCCGGAAGGCGGAGTTTTCAGTGAGCTGAGATCCGGCCACTGCACTCCAGCCTGGGCGGCAGAGCGAGACTCCGTCTCGGGGGAAGTTAACATATCACTGACAATATAAGAAAGATTCTTGCCAAAACCTGGTATTATTTGCTTTAAATTTTAGCCTCTCTGGTTAGCTTATAACTGTTTTCATTTGCTTTAAATTGGCATTTATCTTACAGCATTGTTGACTTGAGCATTATATGATTATTTGATACGCTTTTTGCTATGTATTTTTATAAGACCTATGCCAACTATTTTTATATGGATTTGTTTGTGTTCTTTATATAATATGATACCAGATTCTTAAATGATATGCATATTGAAAATATGTAGATTGTCTTTTTATTTTCTTAGCAGTGCTGTCCATTTCCCCAGTAGATCTTTTAACAATTTATCATGGTTATTGATCCCTGTCTGATAAGTTCTAAATTAGAATAGTTGCTAAATGTCCTTCTATTGACTCTTTTATTAAATGTAATGTATATTTTTTGTCATCCTTATGTCACTAATTTTGGGGCATTGAATATTAACTGCTTCACTGAACATATTTTATGTGTGGTAATTCTTCTCAAGTTGTGTTGAGCTTTTTCCAGGATGTGAAGAATAGTTATAATTTCCATGGCATCCTTTCAATGTCTTCTCATGGCATAGAGTGAGTCAAAGTTTAAGTTTTTATTTCTGTTATGAATATTATGAGAGGTATATATCTTTGCTTCTTGCTTATTTGTTGATAAGAAATCTTATCCTAATTAGCTTTGATTAACAGCAATTTGCTAGATATTTTTATAGTCATTCAAATATACATATATATATTCTAAATAGTTACTTATAGGAAAAGAATGTTATTTTTAGTAGTTCATACTGTTAAATTTCTTTTCATACTTCATGTATAACCTGCAATCTAAATATTCCACTGGAAATGCAGTGCAGTGTTATGCATGTTCAGCCTAACTGACACACTAATGACTGGAGTTAGTTTTCAATATATGCAAAGATTAATGGCTGCCATTGGCACTCAGAAGTGACATACCATCAACAAATGCAAAACAAATATGACAAGTCTCTACCCCAGGCATTACCTGACTGGAGGAAGAGAGAGTAATATGCATTAAAAGATCACATACTTATGCAAGGCATTATTAGAAGTCTTTTGATATTCATCAACTAATTCTGCTCCTTGCAAGAAAAATGTCAGACATGCTTTCTAGTCATTTTATATAAAAAGAGAAAAAATGAATAATAGTAAGTAAATCCCACTAAGGTACATAAATATTTGGTAGTAAAGCTAGAGATGAGTGGGCTAATAATTCAAGATTCTTCTTAGCCTTGGTTTCAACAAGCTTAACTTGGAGACCCACTTGTGAGTGAGATACTTATCATAGGCGATGCAACTGAAATCTTTCTGGAAGATCAAGGAGAGTAGACATTAAAATCTAATATACTATCCGGTGTATCTGTACCAGAAGTCTGAACTTTCCCATTATCATATGTAAGCTGTAATTTTAATGGTGCCTTAAAGGGAGATACAAGAGATGCTCTACTTTTGCCACATCAGCTCATTTTGCCACATTAAAAGTTGAGAAGAACAAGAGACTCTGGCACTATTTCAAACCTGCCCTTCCTCAGTGCTTCTGGAAAGAATCACATAGTTTCTTATCTACCCACCTGAGGTCTCATTAGGCTATTCAGGATATCCAGTCCAAAAATGCTTTAAAAGTAAACCTAAAAATACAGATGGCACCTAACTAAATGATTAGTTTTCAGAAACATCCATCATGGGGTGGTACATGTACATTTTGACATTTGCTGCTATTAATATTTTAATATAACAAGTGTGAGAAGCTAAAAGGAAAGCCATTTTTAAATATTATTTTTTTATATTCTTCATATTTGCTAATTTGCATTACTTGTTTCTTATTATCAGAATTATAAGAAATAGAGGTTTTTTGTGTTTATATTCAGGGATGGCCTAGGAGCTATCACTAACATAATGTTTCCAAATGTTTACATAACTAAAAACCTCTAGACAGTGGTTTTGCTTGTATTCTTCCAAATTTTGCTAGGCTGCACTCTTAATCTAGTAATTAAAATGTGATCTTTAGGAAAACTTACTTTATAACTGATGACAATTACTGTACTAAAAGCTCAAAATACAAGCTATACAAGATATATATATATATATATCCACACTAATATATACTAGTATTATATATAATACATATTATATATATTTATTGGTAGTTATATATGTATGTACATATATATACATATACACGTATATACATATATATGCATATATATGTATCATTCAGTGGTGGTGTAGCATATGATAATTTATACATCCTCTGTGCTTAAGAACTATGGTCTCTCCTGGCACTTCTCATTTTTAAAGCTATTATCAATGAGAGTCATTTTATTCTTTATGAACCCTCTTTCAAAACAGAAGATTCCCAGATTCCCAGGAAGGACATTGCACATTAACCGATCACTGCAAAACAAAACAAAACAAAACAATAGTAACAACAATAATACAAATGAGATCTGTTTACTTCTTCTCACCTCCTTCCTATCTCTCCTAACAGACGAGAAATCCTAATATCATGGTCACCACCTTAATATGCAGTGATGTGGTGGGGCCAATGAATGTTAAAAGTTCATATAAATATATTTGTCTTTCAGTTGTCTTTTATCTAAATGGCTTTTGTTCTTTCTCCTTTTCACCCGTCCTTCCTCCTGCCCATCTGCCCACTTATGAGTTGGTCTTCAACATTTCACAATGTTACTCCAGGTCATGCTGTGATTTAAATTGTGATCATGAGGAGTGTATGTTGCCACTTGACTGTGCCCAAGTTGTCTGGACTAATCCAGCATATAGTACTGGTGTACCAGTCACTGAAGCACCTTTTGTTGTTCTTAGCCTTTGTGTGTAGAGATCTTACAGGAAAATAATTGGTCAACATGTTTGGGGAGATTTTTAATAGAAAACAATCACTTCAAACTTTTTCAGATTTTCTTTCTCAAGTTCACAAATGGATGCCTCTGTTGGCCAAAAAATACCCATATGCTTGCTTTTCTGGAAAATCTAAAAAATGTGTTTTATATTGGATTTCAATCTAGATTAGGCTTGAAATTGGCAATGAATATGCCAATGTGCAATACATTTTGTAGTATGCAGGACAAGACACAGATATCCCTGTGCACCTTTATTAAATATGATGCAAATTATACTAAGTCTTATCATATTAATATAATCTCAGAACAGATAAACAAGGCATAGCACTTGGCAGCAAAATTATGTGCTTATTTACCCCATTACAAAATGAATTCCAGATCATGTAGTGAAGCATGATGAAAATAATGCCTGTGTCATGTGGTGGGTTTCGCACGCTAAAAGTGTGTATTCAACTACAGTGGGTATTTTTAATGAATGGGTAATGAAGTTCTTATACATACCTATATCATCTTCTCCAATAAATAGGGAAAATAAAAGTCTCTGTGAAAATATAATTTTTAAAGCAAGGAAGAAACAGAAAAGTGAAAAAACACAATGTTTTGAACATGTTATAGGTGTAAGAATACAGTTAAAATAACAGCTTTAAGGAAAAAGAATGCTTTGTGGTTAAAATAGCAAGAATTTCAATGTAAATAAATAATTAAGAATGACCCCACGGTAGAATTAGAAGTCAGAAATAACTTCTTTAGGTACTTATTTAGTCTTTGAGACTAGTCATTTTTATCTCACATCACTCGTCTAAGTCTAGCAGTACCAAAATATTTTTTACATAATGTGCATGTTTAAACAGAGCTAAATTTACTGATTTTAAAGATTAGGAAAAGAAAGAGTGGTAATTTTTCTAATTATTTCAGGTCATGGTGGAGTACTCATGATTAGAGAAATTTAAAGGAGAAAAAAGAGAATATATTGAGTGAAAATTTTGAAGAAATCCCCAGAAGAGGATTAGAATTAGGCAATCAGTGGCATCCATTGAACTGCACAGAAAGAAAACCAACAATAAACGTAATTATAGGAATTGTCTTTTTTTTTTCTTTTTTTTTTTTCTTGCACTGTCACCCAGGCTGGAGTGCAGTGGCATGATCTTGGCTCACTGCAACCTCCGCCTTCCTGGTTCAAGTGATTCTCCTGCCTCAGCCTCCCAAGTAGCTGGGATTACAGGCACCCACCACCATGCCCGGCTAATTTTTTGTATTTTTAGTAGAGACGGGGTTTCACTATATTGGCCAGGCTGGTCTCCAATGCCTGACCTCATGATCCACCCGCCTCGGCCTCCCAAAGTGTTAGGATTACACGTGTGAGCCACTGCGCCCGGCCGGAATTTTCTTTTACTGCAACAACTACACTCATGTGTAAATAAAATGTAAATATATTTGAAATATACACATAAGGGACACATTTTCAATAAACATATGAGTGATTTTAACCTCTAGGCTTTTATAACGTGTTAAACAGTATTTTATTTCCTAAATCATTCATGTAGCTGGAGACTAGTAAGATTCCCACCCTGGTGAAAGTAGCCAGTTGTTCTAGCACTGGCATCAGTTCAGTTTTAAAAATGAATTACCAGTTTGCTTCCCAGTTACAATTATACCTTTATTGTATAACTCATATCAAAATTTTATTGGGCCTGATGGAGATAAGTGGGGGAAGGGTCAGAGGAAGATTATAATTCATATACCGTTTTGATTCCTCCAGATATTAAAATTGCTACAGAAACTACCACTTTAATCAGAATTATCTTGAACTAATTAGCACTCAACTTAAAATGAAGTAAAAAGTAACTTTTTTTTTTCAAAATTAATACTCAATTAAGATCCAACCCAGAACTATGAGCTGACTCTCTTGAGACTGACTTATTTTTCCATTTTTGAAAGTGATCTAAAAAGAAGAATGAGATTACTTATTGGATTTAAAGATGATCAATTCTAGAGACTTAGGAAGGCAACAACAACAACAAAAAAAGTCTACTTGAAATAAAGAGAAAGATTCTAGCACTGATGTTTTATCAATGAGATTTTTTTAGGTTTTCACATTTCTTCTCTATTTTTTGTCCCACATCTGTGTTATCTGGGAAGAAAGCTCATTCTTCTTCATCAAGAAAGCTCATTCTTCTTCATCCCGTTGGCATCCCTCACAATTACAAACCAAATGAGATCTATGCCAAAGGAGGACACCTCAATTCATGCTGATCCGGAACAACAATTAAAAACCCAAAGTTGCTGGCATCCCCCATACGCTGCCATCCTCTATACCTTGCTTCTACTCTTGTTTAATTTCTGACTGAACCTGAGTTTGTTGCCTTGGGTTGTAATTTTGCTATCTACTATGTGAAACAAAAGCTTTATGTCACATCTATTGTTACCTGTGTGTAATTACTCAATATCTATAAATTAAATTCGTAGATGAAGACAGGGTCAAGGGGTACCTAGCAGCTAGCAGAGAATGTTAGATGCCCCAAAAAGTTACTGCACCAAATAATTGCAATGAAGTAGGAGGGATGGATGGATGGATGGATAGATGGATGGAAGAATGAATAAAAGTAACAGAGGGAAAATGTATCTCCCTATACAAAGGAACGAAGAGATTTCATAGGGCTTTTACTGGGAAGTAGATAGTAGAAACTATAAAAATTATGATTAAACAAGGCCAAATTGATTATGTTCTTAATTTATAACTTAATTTAAGGTTTTTTTAGTTCATATCATGAAAACCTCTTACAGTATTTAAATAATTGTTGTGTGATATGTTTTTCAGAACTTACCTTTTAGCCTATTTATTAGTTCAACGTTTTCACAGACACAATTTAGGCAACTTAAGCATTGTTATCATTGAAAACTGTTTATAGTTAGAAATATCCATTTTAAGTCACAACTGATTTTTGTTAACTTTAGCAGGTCAGCTAGCAGAATAGGATGAGACTAGAATAATGATAGGAAAAGAAAAAAGTTAAGTAGAATACTTTAACAAATATACATACACACATATAAATATATGTGTATTATATAATTTCAGATGTTTATATATAACTATAAATGTAAGTACAATTCTGAGTTTATAAAATGTGAGTGTTGCCGCCTCTTCGCAAAGCAACCACACTGAAAACATATAGAAAATAGAAAAATCATGTTGTCAAAACTAATAAAGTTAGATTTTCAGCTATTATACTTTATGTTGTTTTCAATATTGTTTCTGTATTTTTATTTGTTTATTTTTTCATCTAGGTAACTTCCAGAGCCTTCAGCATTTTGTTCCTAAAATATTACTGAAGGCAACAACAAATCCAAAAAATGCTTTTGGGAGGCCTGGTAGTTCATCTTTCTGTTTTGTGTTTTGGGAAGGAGAAATGCTCACCAGGATAATTTTTAAGGGTAATATAAAATCTTTGTCCTTTGTGATTTTCTTCCATTACTCGCTCATAGATACTAGTAAGTATATGGTAGGCTAAATCCAATGGTCTTAATCGCCCCTTTTATCATCGCCCCCACAAAAAACTAGTAAAAGAATTTATGAGGGCATTATGTACTTCAGCATTTTAAAACAGATAAAACTGAAAGAAGAAGAAGAAGAGGAGGAGGAGGAGGAGGAGGAGGAAGAAAATCAGCAAAAACATGTTTCCCAACCTTACACATATTTATGTGTGACAGAACTGACTTTTAACTTTTTTTGACATCACAGAAACTATAACCGCTGAATTTAGTTTGACAGTTGATTTTCCCCAGGCATTCCACTTTTGCTTTCATCATATAGCGTAAAGAAATGACAGTATAAATAAACCACAGCATTCAGCAACAAGTAAATGAAAAAAAAAAAACTTGTGATAAAAATTTAAACAGAAACTGTCAAACAATTATTTGCAGTTATATTTTTCTCAGTTTGACATGAACTGAAGTGTAAAAATATTTTTTTCCCATTAATTTTGACTTCACGTTTGCCATGACGACAGTTCTGATTTTGAAATCTAAATGAATATGGCTCCTTTGTTTTCAACTTTAAATCTCTTAGATGAGAGAGTGATAGAGATAGAGAGAGATAGACAGAGGTAGAGATAGAGAGATGATGCAGATACAGATAGAGACAGAGACAGAGATAGGGAAATGGTAAAGGTAGAGGGAGACCTTTCCCTGCAAAAGGATCTTTGACAACTCACATAAATGACTGACATTACATGGCTCTACATTTTATTATTTTAGTGAAGAAGATAATTCTGGAAAATACAAATTTTGGAAATGATTTTTGACGTTGTGGAATTCTATCTTTTCACTTTAATGCAAACAGTGAAGGAAAAGTGAATTGGAATAAAAAAAATGATTTCTCTAAGACTGTGAAGATGTTAAAACTAGTATTACATTAATATCAGAGAATTCCTAGCAGTCCATGTCAAATAACACATATCATTTGCACGTATTTTACCAAGCAATGGAAAAATGGAGGTGCTTAGATCAATTTATTGGTCAATTAATTGTTATTCAATTATTAAATAGTGAAAACAAATCAATTTGCATTAAAATTATCTTTACAGATTTTACATATAGCTGATGTCAATGTTAGAAATATCTTTAAGGCCGGGCGCGGTGGCTCAAGCCTGTAATCCCAGCACTTTGGGAGGCCGAGACGGGCGGATCACAAGGTCAGGAGATCGAGACCATCCTGGCTAACACGGTGAAACCCCATCTCTACTAAAAAAAATACAAAAAACTAGCCGGGCGAGGTGGCGGGCGCCTGTAGTCCCAGCTACTCGGGAGGCTGAGGCAGGAGAATGGCGGGAACCCGGGAGGCGGAGCTTGCAGTGAGCTGAGATCCGGCCACAGCACTCCAGCCTGGGTGACAGAGCAAGACTCCGTCTCAAAAAAAAAAAAAAAAAAAAAAAAATCTTTAAATGTTAAACATCTCAAACATCTATAAATGACCAATGTAATTTAGGATGAATAAATATAACACTTTTCATTATAGAAATACTAACACTTATTTACCTAGAGAACACACAGACAATAATTAATGAATATATTAACATATAAATTAACATCAAAATGCTTTTAGCAATATTTCTTTTAAAAATCATTATTAGAATTCTTTAAAATTTAAATAATTGTTGTTAGAAATCGATGATTTTCTTTTCCTTACTCTACAATCTACTGTAAGGTAAATATTAAATATTAATGAAAAGACATAGAGACTATAAATAGAAAGAGTGGTTAAAATTACAAGTGTTTTAAACTCTCTATGATGTGCAATTTATATTGTGTAGTTCTTTATCTAAATATTATTTTATGCTAACATTTCATATAATTTGATTTTGAACACCAAACCAGTAAATTATGCTATATTTGGTAAAATCCTCAATTTTTCTATGTTAAACATATACTTTCATAATTCTGATCAATTTTCTTCTGAAAGTCAAGTACAATATGTAAGGTGATAGTGAATTTATGAATGTTACTCAAGTTTAGTTATTATTGGGCTATATCAAGATTTTACTTTACGTTAAGCACCAAACTTACACATTTTCAAACCTTCTCGTATGTCTAATCTAACCTTGATCTTTCTATAAATGTTCTTGTGGTTTAATCACTGATAAGAAAACTGATCCGACAAGAACATCTGGAAATTTCCAACAGTATATATTTAAAGGGAATTTAAGTTACACAAATTTAAACTTTTTGATCTCATGAAGTATTTTGAAAATAAATTGGGGGAAACTGCCTTTCTCCTTGACATTTTCTCTCTGTATTTGCTTTACATTTTGTTGTACCTCTTTGTTTCCCTTTTTCATTTTCCTATCCACCTTCTTTTAATTTTCATGCACAATCTTTAAGTTCTCTCTAAAAATCAGAAAGAAAAAATCTGCCAAATCACAGAACTGTGTTATCTTATTTAATTATTTCTTTAGTATTTCTTAGGTAGGAGCAACATTGAAGGAATGGAGTCAGCAATAGTTTGCTGTTAAATGGAGTCAGCAATTTTACTGCTGTTAAAAACTCTACATTTTAAAATAACTTAGAGTATAATTAGATTGTTTTTAACTCAAAGGATAAATACTTGAAGGGATGTATACTTCATGCTCCATGATGTGCTTATTTCACATTGAATACCTGTATCAAAACATATCATGTACCTCATAAATATATACACCTACTATATACCCACAAATATTAAAAATTTAAAAATCTCATTATTCAACATAAATTTGAACTTACTCTAGTTGTTTCTATAGCTGCAATATTTTGGGAGCGATACTGAAAACTCGTATTTCCAATTGTTAAGAACATTGTTAGTGCTATTAGTTTCTGGCACTCTCCAATAATCGTTTCTCTGCTTTATGCCAAATACAGAACTGTCGATGGCAGAATATTGCTTTATATGCCTACATGAATGTATGCATATACACCACAAGACAGGTGACATTAATAATGAAAAATCTTACATATCAATGAGTCCATTAGAAACATTAAATTTGTTGCCTTTTATTTTAAAAATACTTTATAAGATTTGAAACAATGTATTATTGGACAGAGGGCTGAAGGTTAGACAGGGCAAAGTCATAATGACCAAAAGATTGTGGGACAGTTTTTCTCAAAACTTTCATATTTATAGACAAACACATTTCATTTATTTAAACAATATCTATAATTAATCATTCTTCCTATTTCAGAGCCAACATGCTTAAGGTCCTAATAATTGCTTATATACACTTACATACATTTACATGAACTGATCTCTCTTGTTTTAAATACCTACTTTTTAAGTGTGTCAAGAATTCTGCCTTATGTATAGATGAAGTATGTGAATCACAAGTTCAATGACAATGACTATTTGTTAAACCGCACGTAGAAAACATGTACAAATAAGACTATGGAGACACTGTAAAAAGAATTATTTTCCTGAAAAATAACGATGTTTTCAAAAAGATCAAGGAAAACACATAGTAAGAAAACACTATGCATGGATTTCAAAATTTTTTTGTACCAAAACTAAACTCATATCAGCTTCTTATACCATGTCAGAATAGGATCTAGTTTGAGGCACTAAGAGGAATCAGACATCAGTTCGAAAAGAACCCCTAGCAGAGCAACATGAATTCTGCTAAAATTGAAGCAAGAGCAAACATCAAATTTATAGTGAAGCTTGAGTGGAATAATGGTAATATCACTGATGTTTTAGGAAAGGTTTATGGGAACCATGTTCCAAAGAAATAAGCAGATTACAAATGTATAACTCATTTTAATAAGGGATGAGACAATGCTAAAGACAAAGTCCCATAGGGACAGACCATCCACCTTAATTTGCAAAGAAAAAAAAATCATCTTGTTTGGACCTCACTAAGGATGACTGACAATTAACAGCAGAAACAATAGACCAGAGACACCACAGAAATCTTAATTGGTCCAGCTTACACAATTCCAAATGAACAACTAAAATTGAGCAAACTTTTCACTCAGTAAGTGCTAAAACTGTGGTGCCCAGATCAGCTGCAGAGCTTTCAATGGAAATTTTTAACAAGTGGGATCAAGATCCTGAAGCATTTCTTTGAAGAATTACAACAGGAGATGAAACAAGATTTTACCAGTACAATCATGAAGACAAAGCAATAGCTAACAAGAGGTGGAAGTGGTTCAGTCCAAGCAAAAGTGTACCAGTCAAGAGTAAAGGTCATGGCAACAGTTTTGGGGAATGCTCAATGCATTTTGCTTTTGACTTTCTGGAAGGCCAATAAATGAAAACATTTGCTTACTATGAAAGTGTTTTGAGAAAGTTAGGAAAAGCTTTAAGAGAAAAATGCTCAAGACACCATCACCAGAGAATCCTAAACCACGACCATGCTCCTGCTCACTCCTCTCATCCAAGAAATGCAATTTTCTGAGAGTTTCCACGGGAAATCATTAGCCATCTACCATATAGTCCTGATTTGGCTCCTTTTGACGTTTTTTAAATTTTCTAGTCTTAAAAAATCTGTAAAGGACACCCATTTTTTTTTCAGTTAATAATATTAAAGAACAGAATTTACATGGTTAAATTTTGAGGAACCTCAGTTTTTTAGAAATAGACTCAATGACTGGAATCATACCCTGCAAAAGTGTCTTTGTGGCAGGCCAGGTCTCACTAACGCAGGCCTCCGTAACAACTCCTTCAGTACCCACTGAGTGGTTAAGTTAAATATTAAAAGCTGATAGACCCAGTGCCCTTATACAAAGGCTGGAATGTAACAAAAGCCCACCAAGAGTTTTGCCTTGGCCTTTCCTAGGCCTTAAAGTATGACAAAATAACAAAGGAATTCTTAACAGGACCCAGTTAGGATTAAGCAGGGTTCACTGGGAGTCTGAAGAAACCCCCCAGGCCTCCACAAACACATCCGCTGGAGGTCTGACGGAACTCCCAAACCTTTGTGATTTAGCAGGAGACAAGACAAGGGTAATCACTCCAGCATCTGGATCCATTTAGATTAAGTAAATTAAGTAAATTTACTGAGGCTCCAGAGGAAGGTCTTCAAGACTCAGACCATTTTCCATAGATTAAAAGAAGTGAATCACTTATGTATTTAGATGAATGCACACTTACATGTAGACATATAGCTTAGAAGGTATATAAGCTCTGGAAAACTGTAATTTTGAGTTGCTCTCGCGATGATATCCAGGCCTTCTCCTTGTAACCGGCTGCAGTAAATAAAAACTCTTCCTCCCCAGTTCATCTGCATCTCATTATTGGGTTGCAAAAAGTAGCAGCCCGACCTGTTTGGTTTGGGAACATCTTGACCTTGATGGAATTTAGATTGAGAAATAAAGTTTTGGTTTTTTTTATTTTTATCTTTTAAATCCATCTTTCCACAAGCTTTCTGAGGACCCTCATAAAATAATATATATTTTTATAACATATAAAACATGTATAAATATAAATTCACAAATATAAATGTCTCCCTATATATAACAATGTCTAAGTTACATCTAAGTACTATACACGCACAGAAACACACACACACACACACACAATAATATGAAGGAAAAGATATAAACTTTTATTATAATTTCAACATTTTGGCTACTCACATTATACCACTTCCACTTTTTATCATAGAAAATGAATATATTTCTCTTGTAATATGTTATTCTATATAAAACTAAATCCATCTTGACATTTTTATACAAAAACCTTTCGGGTATTTATGGGATGTGCTGATCTCATTATGTCTGGGGCAGCTGCCACTGAACAGCAGCAAATGTATATGGAGCCCTGACTGCTAAGCAGGGAATTCTGCCAGTCTAAATGTACTGTACCTGATGTCCATAAGCCACCATCTGGACAGCAAGGGCATGTCTCCATATTCTTAATATTGCAGACATTAATAGCCTTGTGAACTATAAAATTACTAGGCAGCAGAAAAAAATAGCCCGTGGGAATAGGGGCAGGTGGCAACCATTTCCACCAAAGCGTGCTTATGGAATAAGTCTCTATGTTCAAATAAATTCTGAATCTGAGCCAAGAACTGCGTCTTCCTTTCGCCAGCTAACCACTCACTTTTCAGTCTCCTCACCTGCTTCATTCCCCCTGGGAGCTATATATGCAGTACTCACCAGCTGCCCAGTTGGAGATGGTTCTATTGTGACACAGAGAAAAGCTGGACTCAGAAAGCAGTAAATATGAACAACCAGGTAAGTCACTGTCGATGTAAACAGGGGCTTCTTCACTATGCGTTTATCTTTTACACTCTTCTAGAAATTAATAAAGGGATAAAATGAATGTGAGCAAGAATTCTTTATGACAGAACTGATTTTTTCAAGAGCTTTGTCGTACACATTAAAAAAATAAACTGAAGGATAATTAAAATAATATAATTAACCTCTACATAGAGTAAACATTCATTAACTATATATACTTGGTAAATACAAAGACTAACATTGATCAGTTTTTTTAAAGAGTGTTCGTGTCTCTTCCAGCTGCTAGATGTTTATTCCTTTGTCTCGTTTTCTCTTCCATTTTTAAAAGATTGCTTCAAGACCACAAACTTCCTTCTCAGCAGCTCTCTATGTTCTGTGCTCTTGCTATGTCAAATGTCATTCGTGGATTAGCAGCAACAGCATCTACTACAAACTGTTTAGAAAATGCAAAATCTCTGGCCCAACCCTAGACCTACTAAATCAAAACCTGTATTTTAAACAAGATGCCCATGTGATTCCTATGCATGTGAAGTGTTGATTAGTACTGTTCTGTTGCAGTGATTCTCAAGACTAGGTTCATGGTAGAATCACCTGAGGAATTTAAAAACTGTTAATGCCTTGGGCTCGCTGGCAGACTCTGAATTTTTGTCTAGGAAAGTGCCTCAAAGTCAGTATTTTTTTCAAAAGCCTCTCAGGTGGTTCTAACTCACATTTAAGAAGCAAAGTTACCAATGTATCCCTAAAATGTATTTTGAAAAGCTTAAATGTAAACATATATTAGGAAATCTAGTTCATACAGAATTGTGAAAGCAATGTCTGTACCTGGAGTATAATTAGAATAAGGAATTGATATTGGTGGAAGAAAATAGCTTTTGTAAATTACAGAAATGTTGTATAAAAAGATAGTTTTTAGTCACTACAAATAGTGATACATATTAAAAATCAACTATAAGACTTGAATTCTGAGATATTCATATTACTGAATTGATAATACTTTTATATCTTGTTAAAAGCTGTAAAAATAAATACATTTCTTAAAAAAAACTTATAAGATGGCAAGGATTTCTTAAACAATCTTTAGTAAAACATTCTAACAGAAAAGTAAAACATTGTTATGTTTTCTCACTTACTGGTTACCATGTGAAACTACTGAATTTGGGCTTAAAAAAAAATGACATCGCTCAGCATAACATCCTCTAGATTCATTCATGTGCATTATGCTCAGTGAAATAAGCCAGACACAGAAAGACAAATACTACATGATCTCACTTATATGTGGAATCTAAAGTAGTCAAACACATAGCATAGAATGGAATGGCAGTTGCCAGAAGCAGGAACCAGGGGGAAATGAGACGATGTTGGTCAGATGGTACAAAGTTCCAGTTATGCAAGTTGAATGAGTTCTGCAGAGCTAATGTATGACATGAAGACCATGATTACCAATGATGTCTTCTAAACTTGAAATTTGATAAGACACTGGCTCTTAAGTATTTTCACCACAGCAACTAAAGAAAGGAAGAGAGAAATAGAAAGAAAATGGCAGCTATGCGAGGTGATGGGTATTGTTAATTTGCTTGATTGTGCTGATCATTTCAAAATTTGTATATATATCAAAATATTAAGTTGCACACTTTAAGAATATACAGTTTCTATTTGTTAATTTTACCTCAATAATGCTGGAGAAATTTAAAAATAGATTTTAAAAGTTAGATCACTCACTCTGCTAAGAAATAGAAAAATATATTAAAAGTAGAATTGATTTCAATGAAATTCTACAATTTCATTGAACTCCATTCTAAACAAATAAGAATAATATAATCACTTAAATCTTAAAAGAATAATGTACAGAAATTAGATATTGCCAAGACAAAATGCAAAATGGTGCAATGGTGTGAAATGATCATTTCAATCATTTTATCTTGTAAATTCCTAGGTACTTTTATAGAAAATATGAGATAATTACTGAAATGCATTAGTTTAAATTCTTACAAAGCAGAAAGTACAGATGGTCTCCAAATTATCACGGTTTGATTTATAATTGTTTCACATTACAATGGTGAAAGTGATATGCATTCAGTAGAAACTGTACTTTAAATTTTAAATTTTGATCTTTTCCAAGGCTAGCGATATGTGATATGATATTCTGTCACGATGGTGGGAGGCAACAGCAGCAAGGATCCCAGTTAAACATTCAATCGGGAGGGTAAACAACCAATACTCTACAGTGTACTGTGTGCCGACATGTTTTTGATATTGTGTTTTGAGTTTGTATATTATATCACGTCTACAAGTGTTCTTTTGTGTTTTCTGCTTCTGGTGAAAAGAAAAGGAAGGCAATTAATCTTGATATAAATCTCAACATAATTGCCCAGCATGAAGGCGACAAACTAGTAATGGCCATCACATAAGTTAGGACTTCTACAATCCACAGTCTTGACTATATTGTCCTTTGAATACATAGAATTGACAATATTTTCAATTTAAAATGTGTTTATCAGGATGTAATCCTGACATAAGTTGGAAAACATCTGTATTTGTCAGAGATGGCACTATTGAAATCAAAATTGTCATTTTTTGAATAATTCCTAAAGCAGTACAAAGACAATAGGAAGAACACGATGTTAGCATAAATATGACTGGAAACATTTATGTATTTTTAAAGGAAATGTAAAAACAGATATTAGTCTCCAAAAAAAGTTTATATAGAGGTAGTGTTAGTCCCCAAAAAAAGTTTGTATAGAGGTAGTGTTAACAGAAGAACATTTAAAAAGTTAAAATGAAATTGCAAAATAAAATTCCATATATCATTTTGGGTTTAAGTAATAAACTATTATTCCAGGAACACAGTGAAAGTGACCTTTTATGCCAAGTATTCCATTTAAATCTACATCATAACACCTTTCACATTTTTTTGAACTCACAATCTTATTAATTGGTATTTTATGATGAGAAATAATAATTATCAAAATGTTATATAGATGCAATTAGGCACAAAATAGGTAACTTATTTCTATAGCCTTCTAATGTAGATATGATTATATTTTTAATGCTGTGAATTTTTATATAGTACACATAAAATGTGTTTAAGCTATAAAGAATTTTTGTCAAGAAACAGGTTTCTTGCTGTGTAATTTGCTAAATAAATATATTTTCTTTATTAAATATTCAGTCTTTAACAGCACATTGTTTTCTTGAAAACCTCAGCTTTTGGCAATTACTAATATAGTAATGAGTAGAAAATGAGAAAAGAATGTAAATGAAGATAATGCTTGGAAAAGCCAACTTTTAGCAAATTGGTAATAAAGCTTTGTTAAGGCACTAAATCTATCTTGAGATTAATTCAACTCACTTGAAAATATTGTGTTGCTTATTGAGAAGATATCCTTCCCAGGCAATACAGCTGCTTAGAACACAATTCTATTCAATTAGAAGAAATACAACAAAATTATCATCAAACAAAATGATAGATATAAAGTATTTGTTCATGCACTTAAACTAATTTTTGTAAAAGTACTATGTGTCAACAAGTACTGCCTTAGGAGCTTGATAAATAAGAACACAATAAGGCATAAATCCTGAAGAGTTAACATTCTCCCAGAGAATTCAAAAAACTGCAAAACAAATAAGCTAATTTTAGAAAATAAGTGCTACAAAGAAATTAAGATTTATGATGGTGCTAAATGCTACCTATGCACTTTCATAGATTGATTGATGGTGTATCATTGAGTGTTTGATAAAGATTTTTGTTGATTCCAGTGTATTTGTTGATTCCAGATTATTACAAATAAATTTGTTAATATTTGTGCTTATATGTTTCTGGGAATATGCTAAAAAACTAGGAGTGGATGGCTGAGTCATAACATAAATATTTGAGGAATCAAATGGTGGAGTCATATGATTAACATTTGAGGAGTCAAAAAAACATTGTCCAAAGTAGCACTATTTTTTATTCTCAACAACAATGTATGAACATTCCAGTTGCTCCACATCTTCACCATCATTTGATATTTCTTGTATTTCAAATTTTAGCCATTGCTGGAAAGGATGTGAAAAAAAGGAATCCTTATATACTGTTGTTGATGGGAAGGTAAATTAATACAGCCATTATAAAGTAATATGGAGATTCCTCAAATAATTTAAAAAAGAACTATCATGTGATTGAGAAATCCCACTAGTGAGTATATATCTAAAAGAAGTGAAATCAGTATGTTTGAAGATATAGCTTCATTCTCCTGTTTATTATAGCACTGTTCAAAACAGGCAAGATATGGAATCAACTTGTGTCTATCAACATATGAATGGATAAAGAAAATGTGTTATATATACACAATGGAATACTATTCAGTCACAAAAAATAATGAAATCCTATCACTTGCAATAACATGGATGAAACTGGAGGACATTATGTTAAGTGAAATAAGCCAGAAACAGAAAGAAAAATACCTCATGATCTCACTTGTGGTTACTGGAGCCAGGGGAGGGGGAAGGAAAGACAGAATGAGGAGAAGTTGGCTAAAGCATATAAAGTTATAGGTAGAAGAAAATATAAATTACGTTGTTGTATTGCACAACAGGGTAACTATAGTTAACAATGATATATTTTATATTTCAAAATAGCTAGAAGAATGTCCTCACTACAAAGAAATTATAAATGTTGGAAGGTGATGGATTTGCTAATTACCATTATTTGATCATTACACAGTATACACACATATTGAAACATCACACCATACGCCACAAATATGTGCAGCTATTTGTGTCAATAAAAAATGAAACAAAAATAAAATTAAAAATTAGGCATTCTAATTGATTGGTACTAATATCTCATGGTGGATTTAATTCATAAATTCATATTTTCTTGATGATTAATGAATAAGATTGAAAACATTTTTGTTTATTGACCATTTGTATGTCTTTTCTTTTGTGGAATGGGTAGTAGTGATTATTTCTTACTAATGGATTACAAGATTGATTTATAAATCCTGAAGATAAGGCTTTGATCAAACATATGCACTATGAATATTTTCTGCCATTTTGATTCTTCACTTTTTATTTTCTGAATATTATAATTTTTTAGGGAACAAAAGTTTTACATTTTCATTAACTCTAATGTATCAGTATTTTATTTAATGGCTTATCCTTTTTGTGCCCCATCCAAGAAAGGCTGCCCAAATTTGATTCTACATGCTGTAAGAGTTTTTATAGTCTCAACTTTTATGAGTTTACCTATGATTCATTTGAGTTAATTTTTGGGTGTGGTATGAGGTAGGCATTCATGCTCTGTATTTCCATAATGATATCAATTTCCAGCACTATTTGTTCAAAAGACATTGTTGTACCCATTTAATTGTCCTGGCATTTTCTTTGAAAATCAGTTTTGTAAGTGTCTTTCCTAAGTCTTAATGATTGTTTCTACATTGAACATATTGTCAAATCAATACTGATTTTATATATTGTTTCTATTAATCAATATCAAAGAGTCTTTTTTAAACTTTTATTTTAGGTTCAGGAGTACATGTGGAGATTTGTTATATAAGTAAACTGTGTGTCATGGAGGTTTGGTGTACAGATTTATTTTGCCATCCAGGTAAAAAGCATAGAAACTGATTGATATTTTCTCTGATACTCTCCCTCTTCCGACTCTCCACCCTCAACTACACCTCAGTGTCTCTGGTTCTCTTCTTAGTGTCTATGTGTTCTCATTGTTTAGCTCCAACTTATAAGTGCAGTATTGGTTTTCTGTTTCTGAATTAATTTGCTTAGGGTAATGGCTGCCAACTCCATCCATGTTTCTGCAAAAGACATAATCTTGTTCTTTTTTATGGCTGCATAGTATTCCATGGTGAAAATATACCACCCTCATTCTCTCTCTTGCCCTCTGAAAAGGTGCCTTCTACTATGACTGTAAGTTTCCTGAGGCCTTTTCAGCCATGCTGAACTGTGAGTCAATTAACCCTCCTATCTTTATGAATTACCCAGTCTCAGGTATTTCTTCATAGGTGTGTGAGAATGGCCTAATACAAACATGCACAGTCATTCAGGCATGTTAGAGTATCAAAACATTGTCTTTATCCTGCAGAGCCAACTCAAGGTGATTACTGATAAGTTATCTCTATAGTTATAATTAATTATAACATATATTACAAATATTATCTTTATTTCAGTTTTATTTTGGCATCATTTTATTTTAGTGTTAGATAAAATTTTACAAAATACTTCATAGGTTTACTTAAATACTTTAAAACTTCAACTTTGAATTTTTTCACCAAGTTTCTTTTTAAGGTAGCTATACATTACTGTCATTTGTATTATGTTATTAGAATTATTATGTATCAGGTATTATTCTTTGAAAGAAAAACATCAACCTTTCCAAATGTTGAACAGCAGAGTACTGTTGTACATCTCTGAAGAAAAGAGAAGGTCATTATAATAGAGAAAGATACAGAATGGAACAAAGAGACACCAATATTGAAAATTTTCTATTGCATTTTGTGAAAAAGCCCAGGTCTATTTATGCACTATGTTTAAGGTCTAAAAACTATTTTAGAGGAAGAAAGAACAAAAATCTGAAGACTTCTTTATGATAGAAGGTTTTGGTGTCAGATGTGGACTGTGGAGCCTGCTTTACAGCACAAGAGAAAAGACTTTGGGCTTTGGGCATTTAAGACAGACTCCTTCCCCATCCCCCCCGCCCCCCAACCCCAATTTAACCAGTATTGCAGTGTTCTGGAAAGTTATCTCCTTAGGATGTTTCACATATTTACTTTATATTCAACTTTATTAATTAAATATCTTGCATTCTTATGAGTGCATATGTGTTAGGCCATTCTTACATGCTATAAAAAATATCTGAGACTGGGTAGTTTATAACAAAAAGAGATTGACTCGCTATTCTACATGCTGTACAGGGAGGATGGTACTGGCATCTGCTCAGCTTCTGGGGAGGCCTCAGGGGGAAGTCCCAAAAGGATCAGGATAGTCACACGGCAAGAGTAGGAGCAAGAAGTAGAATCGGGCAAAAGTGATGCCTAAACAACCAGATCTCACGATAGCTCCTTCACTCTCAAGGACAACATGAAATGGTGAGAGATCCGCTCCCATGACTCAGAAACCTCCCACTAGACCTCATTTTTAACACTGGGGATTACAATTCAACATGAGATTTGGCAGGGACAACATTCAAACTATATCAGCTAGTTTCCCGAATCTAATAATAAAGGGGTAGCTTTCATGTTAATTTTTTTTTCAGTCCTTACCTTTCTCCCTCTATAGGACTGATTCTTTAGCCAATTAGATCTCCTAGATTACTGAAAAAAATATGATATTGGTGACTCTGATACTGGTCTTTGGGAATTATATCAGTGCTACAGTTTGATATGCTTGTGAAATCACAATCTTTGTGTAGATTTAAAAGTTTGTTTCATTTTTCTACCTCAGTGACATTTGCCCAGTTACAAAGAGCTCATTCGACTACCAGCAGGGAGCATAGAAAAATAACTGTGTCTGAATTCCTTAACAGAAATTGTACTCCATGGTGTTTATAATACAGTATTAGTTCACCTCACCTACTTCTTTTAAAATCAAGACAAAACAGCAAAAATTATTTAAAATATTATTTAGTATTGATATATGTAGCTTAAAAAATTCATTCACATTATGTGCTGAGAAAATTGATTTAAATCTTGCTTAGTCTATTAAAAACTATAAAATACAAATTTATATAAAACTCATTTTTGATATATATTTGGCCTTCAATATCCACAGGTTCTGCATTCAAGGATTCAACCAGTTGCAGATAAGAAATATTTGGAAAAAAAATAACAATACAACAAAAAAACACAAATAAATTATGAAGGAATCTACCAAGCATAAAAAATTCACTGAGTAACAGGTGAAACTTTTGTAAAAGTTGAAAAAGCATTAGTCATGTAATATGAGCGTGTACACATCACGAAAATTTGAACTACTATGACTGGGATTTTAGAAAAAGGAATTAAAATCTTAGACTTCTCCATGACATTTCAGGCAGAGAACAGGCCACCAAAATAAACATTATTTTGCGTAAATGTTATTTTGAATATGTTAAGAAAGATGTTCCGCTCAATAAAGACAAAATATAAGGGGATTGGCATTAACTGAACATGGGTCAGAAAACTTTCCTGCAGATCTAAGCAGGCTTATAGACAAAAAGGGTAAGGCTGGTATAAATATTCAAATCAATGAAAATAACCTTGTAGAATTTAATGGCTCCTTTAACATATATTAATACAAAGAGGGAAAGTGAATGTCAGAATTGAATTTGGCAAATGACATCTTCAGTAGTTATGGTCTATTAATTAAATAGAACATGTGTGAAATTATATTGGCCTTGGATTTATACTCTGTAATTTCTGTAATTTTAAAGAGTGTTATATTCATAAAAAATGCCTAAAAGTCATTGTTCTCTAAGGCAGAATCCATGATATGTTTGTCATCCTTTACTGGTTCTTCTATATAGTCAGAAAGTCAAAAGAAGGAACACTGTGCCAGCTATATGAAATCACCGGTGTTATATGTCTATTTCATGGTAACACTCATTGAAATCATTGATTATTTTATATTTTATCCTATTAATCTTCACGTTTTCAGATATAAAATTAGAGTTAAAATTATTAAAATAATTTTACAATGTCCATTGTTGATTATATTTATAAACTTTCAATGTTTTAAAATGTTATCTTAATTTCTTTTTATAGACACATTATGTGTATGCTATGATTTATTTTTTAATTTAATAAAGGGGAATTAGAAATATGTGATTTGGGGTATTTATGATTTCTAGAAATATCATGAGTTCATTGGGTTCATGGGTGAAAAGAAAAATAGGAAACACTTGGATCTAGAAATATCACAGGATCATGAGCTCATTGGGTTTATGGGTGAAAAGAAAAATAAGAAACATTTGGAATGCTTAAATTTTAGGAAATTAGATTAACAGAATCATGAGACATGGCTAAGTAAAGCAAGAAAATAAACAAAAAAATAAGAAAACTAGTCAACCAGCCAGCTGTCAGAAAAATAGTATACAAAATTTAATGGACAGTTATGCCATGAAAATATATAACATTTTTATGAAAAGCAAAACCTTAAATTTTTGATCGTAATTTGATATCATCTCTGTGTATAGAGGAAGTATGCTTAGTATAATTTAAATGCTGCTTCTGAGCATCTGAAAGTAAAATTAAAGTTATCAACTAAAATTATAAAATGTATTTGCACCTGAAGGTGGAAGAAATAAAGTGTTGTTCTGAAAATAAAAATGTGTATTATTGTCAGCATTTAGTGTTAATTTTGAAACTTGGATTTCATTTGAGTTAATGAAATGGCATATTCAGTCAAGTCCAACATTCTTACCTGCAGCTTTACATATCAAATATTCCCAAATGCCAGTTAGAGAGAGAGAGAGAGAGAGAGAGAGAGAGAGAGAGAGGAAACTATCTTCTGACTTAAAATACCATGAACAAAATTCTTGATATCACAAATGGCAGAATCAAAGGGTTTCAACTCAATGACCAATGTTTCCATGTCACTGAAGGATAAGGTTAAGCCACATTTACTTGGTGTTTCTAACATGGAAGTGTGACTACTCATGTATCAAATGTGTAAATTCAGATAGAGTTTTCAAAATAAAATATTGGTAGTTTCAAGAATGATGAAAATTTTCTTACATGCTGTCTTTTTAAAAAGCTTAGGTACATAAAATTACCCTGAAAAACCAGATTCCATTTTTTTTTTTGGCAGAAAGCAATAAATTTTAGGATAAGTGCATTCTGAAATGTCCTAGTAGCTATGAACTTAATTTTTCTAGAATATATAACATATTCATATTAAAGATATTAAAATAATTATGAGATAACTATATGCAATCTATGTGTGGTTACAATTTTAAAAGTCATTCATTTTGGATACAAACCACATAACGTAGTAACTAATATGTAAACATAACTAAGTCAGGAAGAGATCAACCAAAATACTATAAAGAGGTTTCTGTCAATGTTCATTCTCATTGGTATTCACATAGCGAATCTAATTAGAAACCATTGTCTCTTGTTTAACTGTATATATTTATTCATGGATATTCTCAAATAAGTCGATTTATTTTTTTCAAGTATCTGTAATAAAATATGTATATATTTATAGTATTAAGTTGCTACCTATCTTGAAAGACGGTTGTATTCCTCAAAATTATTTTTGCAACTCTCCCAAGAGTCACATTAACATCCCTTCCTTAGGAATTCTGAGGTTTCCACTCTGGCTAACAGAAGTTATAATTATATTTTGCTGCCAGGCTGTTTGAGAAAATCTTTGAAGGGGGATTTAAAACTGACAGCACTGAGAGCAAAGAGATTAATACTCTAGATGAATTTAGGGTCAGAAAAAAAAATAATGGGTACTGCAGAAGTTGCCCTTACAGGCATATCAAAAGTAGTGATTTTAAGTTATACTAGGTACAAGTTTTCCAAATGTTTTGTTCTGCAAAATAAAGTGGGGAAATTTGAAGTCTTCTGGGAGTAGCCTAGAGAACGAAATGTCATAGCCTAGGGAAAATTAGAGAGAAAAAGCCCGTAGTCTTGGTGGAAAAAGGACTCAAAATTATAGTGAGAAGTTTGGAGGTATGATTGTTAAAGAGGAAATCCAGACTGCAAAAATAAGTCTGAGGAAAATGACCACTGAGTTGTCTCTTTATTCAGTTGTAAAATGTAGCCTGCATTGCTTTATGCTGTAATCTCTAATTATTTCAACAACCCATGTTAAACAATACGGTCTTTTGTTACATTGCTTTGACTAAACTGAAAAACAAACAAACAAACAAAATAGAGCCCGTATTTCATGCTTACAGCAACACCAGTTAAAGAAAGTAGGTTGAAGAAACCGGAAGTAAGATGAAGAATTCAGCAGACATGAAGCAAAAGTACCTGAGAAAAATATAACATTCCAAAGATCTCAAAATAATTGACATTTTCACAGGTTTTCCCCTAGCATGTGAAATAGAAACTCTTGTCATTATTGCACCCCCCACCCCAACCCCTGGAATAGTGTTTTGATACTGTGAGGAAAAGGAACCTCAGAGGGGTGGGCATTCGCAGCATTCCTGAAGGATTGAAACTTAGATTAAGTATCTGAAAGGAGGAAGATAAGGAATATCATCTGATATGATTGAAGTGACTGTAGTTGTTATTCAGAGAAATAGGAATGTCATTCATTATTTATCTTCCTCTTTTCACTTCCCTCTGCTCCAGATTCTGTCTCTCTCTCTCTCTTTTTTTAACTCTTGTCTCAGTTTTTGCCTTTGTCTCTAAACCTTGTTTTTCTAGCTTCCACTGTCTCTCTCTACCCACGCCCCTCTCTGTGTCCACCTATTCACATTGTGTTTGGGTGCACATGCGCTTCCTCAAGTCCATAGTCTTTGTTATCTGCATCTCTGCACATTTTCTCTTCTTTAATGTATGGACCAGCTTTTAGTTTCCCTTCCCTTCTAATCTCAGTTGGGCATAGTTTTGATTTGCCCTGGCTCCAAATGTCACCTCAATAATGTGTAAACTGACACATTTTTTAAGTATCTTAATTCTCTCTCTTTCTCACACACACACACACACGCACACACACAACCCCTCCCCCGCCACACACACACATACACACTTGACTAAATCAGCTGGAGTTTGTGTTCATCTCTGGTTTTATCAAGTGTAGACCAAAAGGCAAGACCACCTGTTTGTTCAAACATTGTCACTCAGGGTCTAGCCCTTTGGAGCAATCATTGATGGGGAAACATCACTTATAAAAATAATGTAATTGAATAAGCAGTGACTAGTATTTTTAGTACAGTCCATGATCATTTTGAATTAAAATTATTGAGTGGAGTTTCAGAAACTCAAAATATATTGGATTTGCAAACTTTTTTCTAGACAGTCTAAGTTGACATAAAGTCTGAAGAAATTGCCTGTGAACTTGAGAACACAGAAACAAAAATACAGTAGTGCTAATTTCCCATTTGATTGTCAGTCAAATTGATCTTTGTTCCTGAGGGTGACTTGACCAGAAAACAAAACATACAGACTACAAAATATTGCACAAGTTGATAATAAAAAACCCACATTATTTCCTTATCTACCATGGCCCCTCTTCTAATTAGTACTGAATCTGAGATCATCAGCAGAAGGAATGAGGCCAGAATGCAAGTGTTTGTGGATCAGTAACACTTCAATATCATGATGGTAATCCTACAAGTGTGAAAATAAAAATTGTTCATCAGGAAAAGCCTTAGAATCCCTGCTTCATTGGAATATTTATTATTATATTCTTAGATTATTATACAACATAATTTAATAACAACCATATTGCCAAATTGTAGATTGGTCAAAAGTAATTACAGTTTTCGCCATTTAATTGCAAAAACTGCAATTACTTTTGTACCAACCAAATACTTGTACATATGAAAATCATGAAAAAAATTTTCTCCTAATTTTGTTTGAAAACCACATTGTTTTGTTCTGAATGTAACTAAAACTATTGTATAGAGGTAGGGTGAATAAAAAGGGCACTATTGGGATCACATGAACATAAGGAGAATCCAACAAATTTCAATAAGACTTTGAAATATGTAGAAGGAATTATTAATTAACGTGCCAGCAGAAGCAGTTCTACTCTCAGACTCTACAAGAATAACGGATGACTGTGCCATCATCTTCCCTACTATCAGCCGCCTACTCACTTGACCTCCCTCACCTTTGCTCACTTGCCAGCTGAAACGATAGGAAGAACATCTGGGCATCTTGCCGTCACAAAGCCTCCAGAGCTTTTGCTGCTGTTCGGAGTTTAATCTTTATTTAACCTTTGTTTTAATGATAAAAGATTGTCTCTCTGTCAGCAATTCTTCACATATGGTGCACTTTTGTCCCTAGTTCCCACTATAAACACTTAAGGATCAGAAAGTATGACTTAGCCAACCTATGTGATTTTTAAATTTATTTTCTTCCTCAGATTCTAGTATACTTTAGTCTATTAACCTTAAATATGAGATTGTTGGGTAACATTCTTCTTGTGCATCAGTTCCTTCATTTGAATAAGTTCGGCACCTCAGGAAGCTGCATTAACATCTAGCATATCAGCATGTCTTTTATCAAATCGTACTTCACAAGTTGTAAATGTTTCTACTTTAAAAAATGCTGACTTGGATCATTTCAGAAAACTCAAGCACAGAAAACTCTGACTCAGTGTTACAGTTAAACCATCACTCTATTTAATAACATATATTTTTTAAAAGCATGAAAGAGAAACAAAACATTTCTGGTGCATGTACTATAAAGTTTAGATATTAGATACATTTCTATAAACCTAAATGTTGCAGAAGCTAAAGAAAATGCTAACTGGGGAAAAATAAGGTGCCAACTTTGCAAATTACATTTGCAGATACTGGGGTTTGTTAGGGATTCTTCAGTGAAATATGAACACATGCTGGGTTTTGCAGGTCATGTAAAGAAATAAAATTTCTATTTGTAAGTGTTTAAGGAAACTGAAGATAGTAAAGACGAAAAGGGGTTTCCAAAATTAAAAAAAAAAAAAATCTGTTACAAAGTTGTACATCATTGTACATAGTATGTTTTTTTTTCTCATTATGCTAACAGCCAGAATGTCAGCTGGAAGAAATAAACAGCAATAGGGTATATTTACCTTGGTTGGAGCTCATACTTGATCAGCAATGATAAGATCTTCTGAGAAAATAATTACTTCACGCCAGATAACTCAGAAGTGTCAGGCTGCTTAGTACCCAGACATAAGAGCCATAACCTCAATTGATTAACGTCAGCTCACATTATCACCATCAGTTAAACAGCAGCTATTTTCAAATTCATGCATATTAACAAAGTTAGATGGAAAAAAGTCTCTCATTGGAATTTCCATAACAGTGATAAAAACACACAGGTCTCTCCATAGAAAGGTTATAAGTAGGAAAAATACATGAGTAGGAGGTGATATCATCATAGAAATGTCAACTGGGATAAAAATGATGAAAGATATCAGTCCAATATACCCTTGTCAGGATGTAAAAGTCATCTCAAAAACACTTCTCTGATACACCTCATTTATTTTTGATCCATATTCTTCCATTCTCATTCTTCCAGAACAGAACCACTGAAGCTCTTACCAGTAGTTCAGTACCTATTTTAGCTCTTCATAAAACTGCTACTTAGCCTTTCTTCCCAGAAGTTTAGACATTGACTCTCAAACAATATTTCCAGTACTCTACTCTTTTATCTTCAGGATTTTATTTTTAATAAGTAATCTCCCTCTGATTCAGCTACTAATTCTGAAAAACCATATATTCCATCTTCTTCATTAATAAATGGCCATACCAACCTAATCCCTCAGAAATGGTTAGTAATTTAAACAGTTATAATACTGGATAGAAAATTAGAAAAAGGAATAGAAAATTCTGAGAGTTGGTAAAGCTGTGGCTTTTTGATTGCTTGCTGGCAGTAAATTTGCTGTGATAATTGGCCTGATTTGTTTCCAGGGGATTCTTATGTGCCCCAGTCTGTATTTTTGGCTTTTGTGATTTTAATTATTGGAATATGAGTGAGGAGTTGTTTTGGCTTTTCCAAAGTGTTACATGCATAAGAAACACTATTAAATTAACCTTGGAGCACCAAAAATTGAAGACCAGATGCCTAATCCTGCCCCCATCTAAAAAAAATCTGGCGTTGAATAACCTTTTCAGAACACAGATGTCGCCCTGAGGGAAAAGAGAAATGAGATCTAAAATTGCACTGAATTAAGTTTTCAAGTGTTTTGAAATTTAATTTTTTTCAAATGAGATGCTTTGAAAGCCTTATCAATTAAAAAGAAGTATCATCTGTAGCATACATTTTCAAATTTTTACGTTCTCTCTATATTGACAACAGGAAATATTATTTTGTAATCACTGTATTTTCCTTGCTTTAAAAATTATGTTAGATTTTTGATG